>NC_083279.1:80090291-84890291 GCF_963506605.1 Zootoca vivipara
TCCCAATGAAGTCATCCATGGATGGCCAAGGTCATTCACCCTCTGCTTTAAAACCTCCAAAGGAAGGACAGTCCACCACCTTCTGAGGGAGACCGTTCCACTGTTGAACAGCTCTTAGCGTAAGAAGGTTCTTCCCGATGTTTATATATATGTAAGCATACTGCCTTTACCCTGCTCTGGTATTTCATGAGAGGGCAGTATGTACTTTTATACATGAATAGATGTAAATAAAAAACACCATGGTCTCTGGTGAGCTTCATTCTAGGAAAACTCCAGCCAAAGTATGTGCTGGCACCCCGAAATCTCTCATTGCTCAGCTACTGGGGTGTATACAGCCGTATCATGCTTTGCAACACTGCACTGGATTGTTGTACAATCTTTAGGCCTTGTGTGCTGCTGCAACAAATATTCTAATCAGGTTGCTGAACAGTCATTTCCCATACATCAGCTGGCAAGAGATTCAGGAATGGGTCATTAGGCTGCCAATGTTCTCTAACCAGACACGCAAGATACCCCAGTACTCACACTGGCCATTCACTGCTGCACCCCTTCAAGGGTTTGCATTTGACCAGTTGCAATCTGGAGTTTAATGGGCTTCAATTTCCCCTGGGATATTTCAAAGGGAGCCAAGAAAACAATTCTCAAGCGCAGCCCCTTCAATCAGAGACAAAGTTCCTTTTTCACAGGCGGCGTCTTCCATGGGCCATCACTCAATACAAGGCAATATGGAACAGCCCCTCATCAGAAGGGAGGGAAGGAGGGGAAAGAACAGCTGTGGTTTAAATCCCAGTGAAACAGCTGCACACTCAGCAAAGGAAGAAAGTGCTTCTACAGATGACACGACTATGGTTACATTCACACACACACACACACACACACACACACACACACACACACACACACTACAGTTAAAGCACACTTAAAAGCAAGCCCAAATAATCCTGGGAACTGTGATTTCTTAAGGGTGCTGGGAACTGTAGCACTCTGAGGGGTGAACTACGGTTCCCAATATTTCTTAGGGGAACATCATGTGCTTTAAATTTGTTGTGTGCACACATTCTATGGTTGTAGATTACTGGTGTTTAGGGGGAAACAAGTGCAGAATTCCTGACAGTAAGAGCTGTTCGACAGTGGAACTTGCTGTCAAGGAGTGGGGTGGAGTCTCCTTCTTTGGAGGTCTTTAAGCGGAGGCTTGACAGCCATCTGTCAGGAATGCTTTGATGGTGTTTCCTGCTTGGCAGGGGGTTGGACTGGATGGCCCTTGTGGTCTCTTCCAACTCTATGATTCTATGATTCTAGAATTGCATTTGCCACTTGCCCGCTCACCTGGAGCAAGCTCCTAGGCAAGTACCCAAGTGCCAAAACTATCAAATCCACTAGGTGATGCTAGGTGCTGACTCAGCAGCCATTCCCAGGTGTCTCCATACCTCCTGGAGCCAAGGCGCACTGTGAGTTGCAAGAGCTGCTGGCGGCTCAGGAGGGAACTAACAAAACATCTCTGCCAGCTTGGTCTCAGATGAGCTCCAGTGATAGGAAACTGTCAGAGGTTGTTACGGCTACTCTTGAGTAACGACTTTCCACATACTTGTCTTTAACAGTCTTTATTGGTGCATGTTATTTACAGTGTAGTGAGCTGTCGGTTTCATGTCCTCTCATTCCGTTTCAGAATCCGACACTGCCCCTTTCCGCGACTTTGACCAACATAACAGCCTCGGGACAGTGAATCTCCTCCCCTTTCTCCTCCTCCTTAATTCCGGTGCCGGGGGAAAGGGTCTACACTCCGTCTTTTCCCTGTCCCCCCTTTCCGCCCCTCTCTCTCTTCCCGCCTGTGGAGCAGAGGCTCTCCCATGCTGCCGGAGACCTGGCACTCTCTCTCCGCTTCCTGACTATCCCCTTCAGACCCGCGCTTTCATGGCTGCCTGGGGACGAACTGCTCCTGATGAGAGGGGGAGGTTCTCTGTAATCTCTCCCCCTTACAGAAATGAATAACTTATTGAGAGATGTTATGTGCAGAGCTCCACAAAAATGTATGTAGGACCCACCCGGGAAACCAGGGTTCAAATCCCCACTCGGCCATGAAGCTCGCAGGATGTGACCTTGGTCCAGTTACTGCCTCCCAGCCTAACCTACCTCATAGGGTTGTTGTGGGGATTAAAGGGAGAGGGCTCCTTGGAAAGGTGGTGTACGAATGCAATCTATAAAAAAGCAACACATTTTATTTAGCCTGACTATAAGAGGCAGCAATGTTTATGGGACTGGATACATACTGAAGATTAAAAAGCTTGCACAATACACCTAAGAAGAACCCAGATTAAAGGCTTATCTAGTCAATAAAATACTTCTGGGAAGCCTACAGTGTGGCATGAAGGCATTAGCCCTCTCTCCTCTAGCAACTCGCACCCCCATCATTCATTTAAAGCACTCAGGTATGGCTTTAACGGTCATGGCTCCCCCCCAAAGAAGCCTGGAAACTGCAGTTTGTGAAGTTATTCTGGGAATTGTAGCTCTGTGAAGATTTACCTAACAATTCTTGGCACTTTTAACAAACCACAGATCCCAGGATTCTTGGCGGGGGGGGGGGCTGTTAAAGTGATGTACGAGTGATTTAAATGTACTTTGGACGGTGTCTATGAGCCATGGGTAGCCATATCCAGTGCTATTTTTCTAGAAAAAGAAATGGCAGAACCTCACCACGAACACCTCCCTCGTTCTCTTAAAATAGCAACGGCGCCCACCTGAGAGGTTCCAGAACTGAGTTCCAACGAGTTCCAGCTGGGGGAAAAAATACAAATATGTCTGATCCCCTTTTGAAGACATGAAAGTCAGTGGCTGTCATTACAGGAGGAGAAAATTCCATAGTTTAACCATGCACTGGGGGGGGGGAGAGTGTTTCCTTTTGCCAAATTCCTAATTTTGTATTATTCTGGGGGGGGGGGGCTATTCTTTGTTGATATTACCTATTTCTCTCTCAACAGTTCCTGCAGTGATTAGTTGGGGGGGAAGTGAACCTTCAAGTTTTGTTTTGTTTTTGTCTTGGGGTGGCATAAGGGGCTGGAGACCTACTTTCAGGGCATTTGGTGGGAATAATGGCTTTGAGGAGATATTTACGAGTAAAGGTAAAGGACTCCTGGATGGTTGAATCCAGTCAAAGGCGACTATGGGGTTGTGGTGCTCAGCTCGCTTTCAGGCCAAGGGAGCCGGCGTTTGTCCACAGACAACTTTCCGGGTCAGGTGGCCAGCATGACTAAACCACTTCTGACGCAACAGGACACCGTGATGGAAGCCAGAGCACACGGAAATGCCGTTTACCTTCCCGCCACAGCAGTACCTATTTATCTCCTTGCACTGGCGTGCTTTCGAACTGCTAGGTTGGCAGGAGCTGGGATAGGGCAACGGGAGCTCACCCCGTCATGGGGATTCAAACCGCCGACCTTCTGATCGACAAGCCCAAGAGGCTCAGTGGTTTAGACTGCAGCACCATCCGCATCACCTGTGATGGAAGTGAAAAGCCCGATGGAGAGGGAAACCACCCCCATCGTTCTGCCCAGACACTGAGGTTCCCTTGTTGCGAGAAGCCAAGTTGCAGGGAACCAGGCAGAGGGCCTTCTCGGTGGTGGCGCCCGCCCTGTGGAATGCCCTCCCATCAGATGTCAAAGAGAAAAACAGCTACCAGATTTTTAGAAGACATCTGAAGGCAGCCCTGTTTAGGGAGGCTTTTAATGTTTAATAGATTATTTTATTTCATTTTTCTGTTGGAAGCCGCCCAGAGTGGCTGGGGAAACCTGGCCAGATGGGTGGGGTATAAATAAATTATTATTATTATTATTATTATTATTATTATTATTATTATTATTACACTGGGGCATGGGGCCATCCTCACTGGCTCCATTTGTACTACTCAAAGAAACCCACTGAAATTAACTAACATTGACTAGCTTAGTTGGATATAACTTTGCTGGATCCAACCTGCTGCCTTGGAGCTATAGCTGCTGTGCCATCCAGACTGATTCTTCTACAAGCCAAGCAGAGAAAGAAAACACATGTGATCACAACACACACAACTATGCGTGGGGGAGGTTAGCCACGAGCATGGAGGAATTTCTCGGTAGATAGACATTGCAATCTGCATCCCACTGCAATTCCTAACTTCAAGGGAGCCTTCTTAGCAATACTATCTGAGCCTGCTTCAAACCAAGGTTTTCTTGGTGGCTGGTCCTTTAGAGATGCACTAAAGCAGGCATCCCCAAACTCGGCCCTCCAGCTGTTTTGGGACTACAATTCCCATAATCCCTGACCACTGGTCCTGTTAGCTAGGCATGATGGGAGTTGTAGTCCCAAAACAGCTGGAGGGCCAAGTTTGGGGATCCCTGCACTAAAGTATCTCTTAGAAGCTCTTCCTGTTTGGGTTAGCTTTGGCAACGGGCTCAAAGGGAAGCCAGCAGACATTGGGGAGGAGACGTTTTTGGTATTTTTAAAGGCTGTAACCCTAAAGCAACTTACTAGGAAGAAAGTGGCAGTCCCACTGAGTTCAATGAGGCTGGGATGCAAGTCTGAGTTACGTTGCAGTCCTAAACATGCTAATAAGGAATAAGCCTGACTGAAGGCAGGTGAAATCATTTCCAGCCAAATGCACATGAATAGTATTACTCAGTTTCAATATAATACTTTGGTATACTGTTTTTATTTTGTTATTTGACATATGTTTGGGGAATGGGGTGAGTCCAATAAACATCCACACACACCTTTGAACGTTAGAATGCTGTTATAAGTTAACTTTGAGCCTCAGGCTGATTTTCTAGGGGGTGCAATAGGTGCAAGGGAATATTGGACCCTGGGTTCTCATCAGGTTGAAAGGTCATCTGTTGCCATTATTTTTTTAAAAAAAAAACCAAAATCCTATTGCTATAGAAATAGCATAAATAGGAATAATTAAATAGAATAAAAAATCGTAAAAGCAGCAAGAAGCCTGAGCTGATGTAGAACAAGGAGACAGAATTTGCATCCTGGATATATACTATTAAATCCATTAAGCCTCACTTTGCATATGCACATGCGCTTAATATGCAAAATTAGAAGATCATGGGCCCTGCTGACATCTTGCCATAAGCCCAGATAAGCTGAAATTCAAAAGCATTCTCTGTAACAAACAAATTACAGAAATCGCAAATTTATGAGCAAGGTCAGTTCTGTAAGGAGTAAAAAGGGCTGAAGTTACAAGCCATGGGCCCCTTCCACACCTACTGGTGGTGGTGGTGATTAAAATTTATGGACCACTTCGCAACATAAAATCATCAAAGTGGTGCACACAATAAAAACAGAATAAAACACAAGCTCTTAACACATGCATATGATGCCGTAGACATTAGTCCACCAAATCTTATGCCATAATAAAATGTATTAGTTTGTGCACAGACTCAAAAAAGTATTTGTTCAACAGCCACAACTATGCTGCCCAAATTTAGGAAAATCATAACTGGGCACCCCCAACTCGCTGGAACAAAAATATCCTGCCAGTGATGGCTGTGATCCTATTTTGTCTTTCCAGCCACAGGAGGCACTTTCTAAAGGCTTGAAAGGAGTGTGTCTGCCCACCACCTATGAAACAGCTACTGCAATTCATCTGCTGCAGCAGGACTCAGCTTCTCTCCCCCCCCCCAGCCTTTGCAAGGAGGCTGTTGCTGCTGCATCATCACCTACGTGCAAATTGAGCTGAAGTCACAAGCTACGCATGGAAGGTCACAGACTACAGGAGAAGGACACTGTGGAGGTGCGGGCTTTTGCATCACTTTTCCTTGCCATCATATTATAGGATTAGTTCTCTCCCATCCAGGGATTTTTGCCTGGAGGAGCAGGTAAGGCAAACTCTCCCTGAAGCTAATAGGATATACAATTGCCAATCGCCCCCTCTTTCCAAAGGGCTGGCTCCTATTCCAGAACAGCACGAGGCTATGAAAGTTAGCTGGCGCCTTTTATTAAAGAAAATTGTAGCGCTACAGAAAGCACAAGTGCTATACACACAAGTGCCAAGTTTTGGTCATCATCAGAGCAAGCAGAGGTGTGCGCACATATAAATATATATACGTACAGGGACAGTTTGAATGGGGCAAATATGGCCCCATTCCTCCAAAGAGATCAAGGGATGTTGCTCACCCCTTTTATCCTCACAACTCTAGGAGGTAGGTTAATGTAAGAGAACATGCCTTGCCCAAGGTCACCCTGTGAAACTTCCAACACTTCCACACTGGACCTCGCATATTGCACCTGCACCCAGCACCAATTACGGACTCAGTACCAGAGGCTTTTGCTGCATCAGTGCCCTTGTAAGCAGTGCTTTTCCCAGAGGAGGCAGCAGAATGGCAGCCATCAGTTGAATGGAAGCAAAGCACTGCGCTTAAGGGCTAAACCAGCTCCCTACTGAGCCTGCTCCATCTGCATACAGGGTCCCTCTAGAGCAGGGGTGGAGGGACCTATAGCCCTCAGGAGCCTATTGGAATACAACTCCCATCATCCCTTGCCAGAGGCCATATTGGCCAGAGCTGATGGCCAATCTGTCCATCTAGAACAGGCATCCCCAAACTTCAGCCCTCCAGATGTTTTGGACTACACTTCCCATCTTCCCCGACCACTGGTCCTGTTAGCCAGGGATCATGGGAGTTGTAAGCCAAAACATTTGGCGGGCCGCAGTTTGGGGATGCCTGATCTAGAATATGATAGGTGTTTGGAGGGAAGTTTGTTAAAGCAAAATAGGTAAGAATAAACATTTCCCTTTGTCCTTTCAGACATACTCAGTCCCATTTATAAAGTTCCTGGGTGTAAGGCTACACTAGAAAGACTTGGGAGAGGAAATGGTCTGGCTTAGCAGCATTGTTGCTGCAAAATAATTTTTGCCACAATGAGTTTAAAGCTTAGAGGCTACAGTGGAACCTCGGTTTATGAACACCTCGGTTTATGAATTTTCGGTTTATGAACGCCGCGGACCCATCTGGAACGGATTAATTCATTTTCCATTACTTTCAATGGGAAAGTTCGCTTCAGTTTATGAACGCTTCAGTTTATGAACAGACTTCCGGAACCAATTACACCCATGCTTCAGTTTATGAACGCTTCAGTTTAAGTACTCCATGGACCCATCTGGAACGGATTAATCCACTTTCCATTACTTTCAATGGGAAAGTTTGCTTCAGTTTATGAACGCTTACTCCGCATACCGTCTGGAACGGATTAATTCACTTTCCATTACTTTCAATGGGAAAGTTCGCTTCAGTTTATGAACGCTTCAGTTTATGAACAGACTTCCGGAACCAATTGTGTTCATAAACCGAGGTACCACTGTACAATGTTAAGACTGAACTATAGAATTGTAGAGTTGGAGGGTACCCCCATGGTCATCTGTGGTGCAGTGGTTAAGAGTGGTAGACTCGTAATCTGGGGAACTGGGTTCGCGTCTCCGCTCCTCCACATGCAGCTGCTGGGTGACCTTGGGCTAGTCACACCTCTTTGAAGTCTCTCAGCCCCACTCACCTCACAGAGTGTTTGTTGTGGGGGAGGAGGGGAAAGGAGATTGTTAGCCGCTTTGAGACTCCTTCGGGTAGTGATAAAGCGGGATATCAAATCCAAACTCTTCTTCTTCTTCTTTATCTAGTCCAACCTTCAGCCATGCAGGAATCTCAACTGGATCATGCATGACCTCTGCTTATAAACCTCCAAGGAAGGAGAGTCCATCACCTCTCTTTGGAGTCTGTTCCATTGTCGAACATCTCTGTCAGAAAGCTATTGCTGATGTTTAGTTGGAATCTCATTTCTTATAACTTTGGTTTGGTTTGGGTCCTACCCTCCAGAGCAGCAGAAAACAAGCTTGCTTCATCCTCCATGTGACAGCCTTTAGACCTTTGAGGGTGGCTATCGTATCTCCTCTCAGTTCCCTCTTCTCCCGGCTAAACACAACCATCTCCCTCAACCGTTCCTCACATGGCTTGGTTTCCAGACCCTTTATCATCTTGGCCACCCTCTTCTGCACATGTTCCAGCTTGCCAATTTTTTAAGTGGACACGCCACCTATAAAACTGGGAATTAATGACCTACCTTGTAAGGTTGGCTGTGCTAAAGAAGAGCTCTGAAAAGCAAGCGCTCTATAAATGCTGAATGCTGAAAACCATGCACAGCTGGGGCAGGGGACTTGTAGCCCTTCAAATGTTGCTGGACTACTGTTGCCATAATCCCTGGCCACTGCCCATGCTGACAGAGGCTGATGGGAGTTGTAGTCCAACACCATCTGGAGGGCTGCAGGTTTCTCCAACCCTGGTGTAAAGAACTGAATGATATTCAAAGAAAGCCTCTGATGGCATTGTGCTGCAGTGGTTGGTACTCCTGGACTAGGAGACCTGGATTCAAATCTTCTCCCCTCAGCTACAAAGTTGACTGGTTGACCTTGGGCCTCACTCAGTTTAACTGACCTCACAAGTCCTTAGAAAGTAAGTAATCGTGCAAGCTACTCCCAAACACCTTGCAAGGTAGAGCAGGCTAAAAGTTTAACAACAAGAGTTTTATTATTTGTACCACACTCATCTGCCTGGGTTGCCCCAGCCACTGGGGGGGGGGAGCACCAACAGAAGAAGAGTACAAGCTGCATTTTCACTCCTACCCACTAAGGAGAAGGGCGTTGGGGGGGGGCGGTGAGAAAGGAGAAGGCAGAAATCGGTTTTAAAGATTGCAATGACATTGTGCAATGAAGCGGGGTCATTCCCCAGAGAGAGGGGCTTGCCTGCCTTTACCCTCCCGGGTCCTAAGACCGCTACATTTTACCCCTTGCGTTTTCCAGAGGCCTCGGCCAGGTGGAGGAGCAGGAGGTGCTGGACAAAGGAAGGGGGGTCGCTCTCCTTTCTCTGCAGGATGCGCCCGAAGAAGCTGCTTTAGTACTGCAGGTCCCGCTCCTCTTGCTTATCCGAGTCATTCTCTGCAGCAGCAGAACACAGGATTTTCTACGGCAGCGGCGCCCAGCCCGGGGAAGTAGAGCGGAGGGGCCGGGGGGGGGAGGAGTACGCCGCTGCAGCAGCCGGATCCTATGCAATAGATATATATATATCTAAATGAACTAGAAAGCAGGGCTTGCTCCGCAGCTCAGCGTGTCTCCGGATTGCAGCCCCGAGACTCGCCAGGTGCACTGCAAGCGGGCGCTGCAAGGACCCCTCTGCAGCAGCATGTCGCTCGAGGACACGCAGCTGCCGGCGCGTGACGACACCTGGGGAGCGGAGACGCTTGCGCTCCGCCGAGGATCTATGCACCGTTCCTTTTAAAATAATGGCAAAGCTATCGTTTATCGAGGGTCCGTGACGCGCGTAAGCACGTGCGAAAGCCCCGCCCACGCTTCCCCTGGGCAAAAAAACTAACGCTGCTGCTGCTGAGCGGACCGAGTGCGTGTGAAACCACCCAGCCAGAGGGCGGAGGCGCGATCGTCCGGTGCTGCCGGTTGCTTCTCTGCTGGGAGCTGATCTGGCCGGAGCCCGGACGAGGGTTAACTAGGATCACTCCTTAACAGAGCTCTCTCTCTCTCTCAGGGTGGGATTTCTCTCTCTCATGCAGTGGTTGTGCTGACGCAAGAAGCACGCTACCTTCCCCCATCCCCGGTACAAAATTCTTTAGGTTTACCAGTATTGCACCGTCAATGTCCTACCTACACCAAAGGCACACGGGAAGGAAAAAAAAACCCAATAAATTCCGACATTCCCCCGAGAGATAGCATCCGCTTTGATCCCGCGGGGATCGCGTTCCACACTGGATCTCGTAAAAGAGCTTGCATTTAAAGGAAGACGTTAAAACGGTAAAAGTGGGTCCCTGAGCCGGTGCAGCTTGATTTATGACATGTCCCTGGCACGTGTCTAAAATAGGCTTCCCGTCTAAGGTTTCTTCTGAGAAGGGGGGCGGGGTGCATAGCAAACACAGGAAACTGGGTCCCTGGGTCCTATTTCCGAACAGGACTTTTAAAACCCCGCCCACCCACAAATACTCAAAATGCATGGAGGAGCCTCCTCTTATTCTGGAACCAAAAGCTACCCAGCTAAATTCGGATTGGAAACGAGGGTTGCAATCCTGCAGCTGCTCGCTTGGGAGTCAGTGGCTTTTAACTGAATGGAGCTTACTTTCTGAGTAGCCTTGAGTTGCGGAAATGCACTGGGGCCTTTGGGCAACTCCAAAAATACAAGTCCCTGGGCTGGTTCTGGAAATGCATAGCAATGCAAGGACACATGGACACATGCATTATGAAGTTAGGTTTAAAAATAACTGACAACTTGAATAATAATAATAATAATAATAATAATAATAATAATAATAATAAACAACCCTGGGAATTGTAGGGATGCTGCAATGGTGAGGGAGCTAAGATGTGCCCATACATCTCTTGGCACACAACATAACTGTAATTCCCAGCATTCTCTAGGGCAAACTAGAACAGAATTACTTTAGAGTTTTACCATCTTATGTTGATGTCAAGATATAAGCAGGAATTACTTCTCAAGATTAAAAGTAATCCAATAGGAAGTACACTGAAATGTACTAGACTTGGACTGATGTCAAGTAAATATTTTTAGGATCGGGTAGGCTGAAGCATATTTTAGGGTCACCTTTCTGCCCTGCCTGCTCCCAATTAACCCACTACCATCATAAAAAGCCAATCCTTTTTGGAGCGCTCTCTCAACCTTTTATATATACTGTAAGCCTTACCTGAGCAGGCGCTGCGTTAATTTTGCATTCTGTACAGAACTTAAACCAGCTGAAATGGTTCCAGAATAGTACAAGGGCCCAAGGTGTTCAATCCTTGAATGGGTTGGGCCAAGCTTATTGTGGAAAAGTCTTTTCTGACCTTGGTTTCTCAAGGTCTGCAATGAAACCTGTTCAGAAGATTCCAAAGGCTAATTTATTTCATGGAATATGGATCTGGCTGGGTTGTTTGATCCATTTGGGGCTATTTGCTTTCTGCATGTGACAATTGCAAACTTAGTCTAGCATCCTGCTTTCACAGTGGCCAGTAGATGCCTACATAAAACCCACAAGCAGTGGCTGCAGCATTCTCCCTACTTCTGCTGAACTGGTATACAGGGGCAAACTGCCTTGCAGTGGAGAAAGAACACAGCCATCATGTCTAGTGGCCGTTCATAGCCTTATTGTCCATGACTGTGTGGCCTGACCTCTTGATGTCCCTATAGATGTAAGTAGGAGAAGTTTTTATCCACACTGCATTCAGCATTCTGTTAATGGAATAGTGCATGCCTGCAACCAAGAGTCCCTTGGAACAGCTTGACATAAAAGCCTGTTGTGGGGCCCTGCAGCTTGAGCCTATGTAGAGTTACCCAGAAGTCAGCTCCCAGCGAAATCAGTGCCCGAGTACAGGGCACGTACGGTAGGTTTGCAACTTTAGCTACAGAATAGAATTCTCACAATATCTAAACTATCTTGCCTCTCCTTTCCATTCAGTCCTAGATCCAAAGGTCATCACCTCGCAGGGAGAGCTGCAGCTGAACAGTTGGTGTAGGGATCCCACCACATTAAGCACCATGAGATCACAGAGGTTTTCAAGTTGTCCACTACACATAACCTTTCCAAGTACTGTAAGTGGCAGAACAGTTCTATATGGGGCAGCCAGACACAGTTGAGGACAAATTCCCCCAAACTTCTGTTGCATAGGTGAAGGAGGAGCCATTTCACCATCCCTGCACAATGAGCTGCACCCTACCAAAACACCTTTTTAAATAATAATTTTAAAAAACCACAAACTATTAACAAGTACAGGCGCTCTGTCCTTTTTTGCACTTGGCCACCCTAGACCAGCCTTTGCCAACCTGGTGCCCTCCAGGTATTTTGTACTACCAACTGGGGGCTGATGGGAGCTGAGGCTGGTGAGAATTGTAGTCCGAAATACCTGGAAGGCACCCAGGTTGCTGATAGCAGACCTAGACAACGATCCCTCCATTCTCCACCCCTTAAATCAGTAGCTGCCTGTGGTATTATTTTATTTCTTTAGAATCACCTTTATTTAAAGAGCAATAATCTTCCAACAGATAACAAGAATCTTAAGGAATCTTAACTACAATGACATAGCTGTTATTGCACTGCATCTCTTCTCTGCGCACCGTATCGGGAAATCCACCTTTTCGCATGTGAAATGAGCCGCCTCCCCCTAACGCGGGTCTTCTGCAGCTCTGCAAAGCAGCAGCAGCAGCAGCAGCTGGTGCGATGGCCCAGCTCAGGCGAGCGGCTGGGAGGAGAGGAAGCGGCGGGGTGTAGGACCCTGCAGTGCCCTCCTGCTGCTGCCAAGGCCAATGCGCGCGGTAGCAGGAGCGCCAGCTCGGCCGCCGTACACCTGCTAGCGGCGTGAGCCCGAGGGCTGCCGCTGGGCTCCAGCACAGCGTGCAAATCTCGCCTCTTAACGCACCAGAGCTTCCTGCTTTTGATCTCGCACCAGCCAATGTACCGTAAAGACTGCAGCCACGTACTTGAGCGCGCATGCACATCCCTGCACCAGATCTCGCCATTGCTGCTGGCGTGCAGAAACCCCCCCCCCCAGAGCAAAAGGGGCGTGTGTCTGCATAGACGTATATCTATCTATATACAGTAAGCGCAAAGCCAACTTCTGCATAATCCCTCAACTTTCTTTCTCCATTTGAGAGCTGCCGAGTAGATGCCCGCAACCCTCTCAAGTTTACATGCCTAGCGCTGGGATTCTCCGCAGACTTTCGCCCTCCTTTCCCTTCAACTGCATTCAAGAACTATTCTTATTTTCAGGTGCATGTGATCCTAAGAGAAACGGCGCCGAGGCCTGAAAAGGGAACGTGTGCTGCAAATGTTGCAACGCAGAGAACCCGGGGGGGGGGGTTGGAGATATGCTGTTTCAGGGCTGCAGGCAATACTAACCCTACCGAGAGTAGACCTATTGAACTTCATGCACATGAGGGCCATTCATTCCAACCTGAGTAGGACTAGCTAGCACCCGCTTAGGACCCCTTTTAGCCTCTGGCGAACGAAGGGTGAAACCGGATGACTTTGCATGTAACGACCGGTTCGAATCGCCAATGACCCCTTTGAAGCGCATCCCTTCCTCGCAAGCACCGGCATTATCTCCCCAGCTCTCGAAAGCAATAAAAGGAACACAGTTTAGAGCTTGTTCAACATCTGGCATTAAAGCATGGAAGGGGGGGTGGGAGAAGCACCACAGGACTTTTTTTTTTTGCTTTGTTTTTACGACCTGGTTTTAAGTGCTGTCAGGTGGATTCACTCACAAGTTAACTCCTTCCAACAGCCGCTGGAGCCGGCCTTACCCCCCAAAGTGGCATTATTTTACCACCCAAACCCCCTTCAAAGAATTCCAGATTAAAAAAAAATCAGGCCAGCGCCAGCCCGTTGTAAGAACTCAGTGGCATTTTGGAGCTACCGTGACTCTTGAGAACGCAGGAGAAGGCCCACTTGCGTGTGGCCACAGCATCGGAAGTACCACGTGAAGTCCTCCGACGCCCCTCTATACTGCTGAGTCACAAAAAGGAGCCCTTGGGAATGAAACCGGCAGAGCACGAGACTCTGAAATCTCAGGGTCGTGGGTTCGAGACCCACGTTGGGCAAAATATTCCTACATTGCAGGGGGTTGGACTAGATGACCCCAGGGTCCCTTCCAAATCTACGGTTCTGCGATTCTAACACACACCTCCCACCTCCCCCCCCAATAACTCTGAAAGGAAGTCTGCGTCTGCAGGCGTGGAGCTCCCATTGGATACCTGCGCTCAAGCATGTGGACGCACAGCAGATGGACAGAGGCGAGGGAATGCCTTCTTTAATGACCAAGAGACCTCGGCTTATGATGCAGGCACCCACAGCAGCGGTGGCTATTCGCAGAGAGCTTTCTCGGCAAGAGCCGCTCACTGTAGTAGGGGGATCCTTCACTGATGGGGGAAGGATAAAGGGGCGGAATCCTGGGGGGTGGGCGGCAATCCAGACCTATCTACGGAGGCAGGTATTAAGGGTCTTGCGGTGGCACTTCATTCGCCCTAGGAAGCCGCGATCCTTCCCTATTAAGAAAAAAGGCGGCTGGGTTTGAAATGGGAAGCACATTCCTGACTCATCAGGAGAACGGGCTTTATAAACCTTATTTATAACAGGACACCTTATGCTCACCTCTATGGCCCCTTGGCCACAAACCTAGAGGAGCGGCAATTCTTTTAAAAATATTTTTTATTTTATTATTATTATTATTATTATTCCCTAGACTTGTGGCTCTTTGGTGAAAAAACTCTTACTTGGACGCTTGCAGAGGAGTCCCGTTTGCATGCCATCTGCAAATCCCGGAGGCATTTCCTCTTCCGAGCGGTTTCAACAACAACAATAATCCTCAGCATCGACTCTTCATCCCATTTCCTCCCAACCAAAATAATAATATTATTATTTTATTTTGTTGTGTGTTGTTTTTTTTAAGACCCAACTTCTGTCATTGTCAGCCCCACGGCCACCAGAAGGTTAAATCGCCCATACCTACCAAATCTGCTGTGGTCTTGCCTGGTTCCTTGGATCGTACCATTGGGGAAAATCTCTAAATGAAATCCAGTCCTGCAGTAGAGCTGCCTCCGCCTCAGGATCCCTTTTAAGTGATCCAGGTCCGTCACCGCAGGGCCCCGGGGTAGCCCACCCGCTTCCGCCTGGCCCAGGTGGTCGCTTAACAACACGGGGCTATCAGCCGGCAAGACGGGGACGTTCCCAAAGGGTACCGCATCCTGGACGCCGAAATAGTTCCCAACTTCACCTAAGGGAGCCATCAGGAGCCAGGGGGAGGGAGGAGGAGGAGGAAGGGGGGAGGAAGGCGAGCTCGTTTTTGAAGCAAAACTGTAGTGCTGGTGCCCAAAAACCCAAGGTAGAGATCTTTTTCTTCCCCCCCTTTTTTTGGGTGGGTGGGGGGGAGGACGTGTTTCCACTCCACTCTCCCCTCCCACTTGTAGTTACATGGAGGGGAAGAAAGAATGTCCTTTGCTTTAATCCATCAATAATAATAAGTAGGATATATATTTTTTGAAAGTGATCTGCTGCTTCGACTTGTCCCAGGTTCAAGGTCAAGCCGCTGTTAGTCTTAAGAAAGCGCCGCACACGGACATATTTATAAACACATCAGACGGGTCTGGAGGGGTCCAGGGCGAGGGATCATCTATATTCCTCCAGCTCTTAGCAAGCGGTGGGGTCTTCTGCCCACCCGACCGTAATGAGGCTAAAAATCCGTAGTTTCTCCATGGGGCTTAGGAGCAGGACGACCATAGCAACTTCGGCGCCTGAGGCTTTTTTTAATGGGAGCTGCACGCACCGATTATTGCTATATAGGCAGATATATTTAAGATGCCCGGGCGACGCCAGGATTTTTTATGGATTCTGACTCCAGGAAGGCATGCGCTGTTTTTACTCTATAACTGGCTGCATACATCAGCATGGAATCCTGCAAGGAGAAGAGCGGGAGAAGACGAAAAAGAAGAGCAGGGTGGGTGGGAAATCTCCCGTTGGCTGGCTGAGACGAATCCCCCTCTCCACCGCCGGAAAGAGGGGGGGTTATAATAATAATAAAAATCCAATTAAAAGAAAACTTTTGCCGTCCAGATCCTATTATCCCGAATTCTCCGGAGGAGGCACCGCGGGTGCCTCTCTGGGCTCAGCCGGGGTGGCGATCCGCGCCGAACAAGGCAGGGAGCAGCCGCGTCCCACGGCTGCTATCTCTCGGCTGCCTCGCCTGGGAACAGGTGCCGCTTCCGCAGGGCTCCCGGTGCCGCGCCGCCGCTGCCGCTGCCGCCGTCCTCCAGTGCCGAGCTGCGGCTCTCGACTGTGCCTCTTCCATCCAAGCGCGCAGGGAAAAGTGGCGCAGGAAGAGGCATTGGGCTGGGTTTAAGGTAGTCCAGTTTGCGGGCGGCCAAGGATTCCGCCCAGGTCCTAGCGCGCAACTCTACCTGCTGCATTAGAGCGGCGGCGGCGCTCCCTTTCCATCCCAGCCAGCTCGATGCCACCGAAGCGCCTCGTGCGAAAGCCCAGCCAGCCATTCGCTCCCTCGCTCGGGCTTTTTGCTGGTCTGCGGCACGCCAGGCTCGGCGGCGTTGCAGCTTGAAAGCGGCGGAGAACTTCTCATCCGTGCGCGGATCCAGGGGCTCCTGGGCGCAGGGATTAAAACCGGGGGTGGGGAAGGAGATGGGGGGGTGCAGCGCGCGCGGCGCTGGGTCAAAGCGTGTTTTGTTTTGGTTTTTTTAAGGCGGGGATCCCGAGCTTAGGTGCTGGGTCATCCACTAGCGCGAGGCGTCCATCCGGAGAGGAGGGGAAGAGCGAGCGAGGAAAACCTCTCCAGCCAGCCCGGTTCTGTGCCGATTTCGTTTGCAAGTCGGTCCCCCGCGCGGCGAGCCTACTGCGCAGCCTGGGCTTATACACTCGTAGGTGTGCACGCTTTATGTGCGCGTTTCCTACTCCCAAGTGAAGGTTGGGCATGGCACGTTTACCTGGGAGTAAGTAAGGCTCTCCGTGCACAGTAAGCGGGGGTGGGCAGTAGAAGCGCCTTAGGATGGGGGGGAGGCAAAAGCGCGCGGCGCGCGGAGCAAACGCCTGGGACTCTGGGAGATAAAACGGGCTGCGATCCTGCGCACGTTTACAAGGGTACAAGTTCCGCCGAATTCAGCGGGGCTCCCTTCTGGCCAAGGGGGCTGCTATGTGTGTGCCTGACTGCTCTGCAGGAGCGCTCACTTGCTAACCGGGCGCGCCACTGAAATGCGTCTATAGGATACCGTACTAGGGAACCAGATACCGCCCCGCGGTCTCCCGCTTCTCCTGCAGCATGCAGCAGCCCCGGGCCCTTGGTAGGGAGCGAGGAAGTGAGGCGGGGAGGAGCCGTGGCGAGGCGCCCTGGAGGCGCCGCCACGTGCTCCGCTCCGCTGGGAATGGTTTTTCCGGTCGCCACGCCCGTTGAAGCTGCCGTCGGGAAATGGCTCCTAGTCATAGGGGCGCCGCAAGCCCACCCTGGATAGACGGGAGCTATCTTATACTGTACTGAGTTCGGCCACCAGATCATAGTAGCTCCCTGTGGTCTGCGCTCATTCTGCGGGGTTTAAGAGAGACTCCTCCCAGCCCCTTCTGGAGATGTTGGGGATGAACCCACGACCTTCTCAAGTACTGCGCTGCTGCCTCAAAACAAAACAAAAACACCCAGTGAGTGGTGTTATGCAAATTATTACCACAGGCCAAGCTCCAGTGAGTTAAAGAAGTGTGGGATGATCTATAGATGCCTGGTTCAAATGGCAATGTGAATAATAACTTCAAACCTGGGATTTATCCGTGCTCAGACTCAGCACCTTTTTTCCAGCTAGGGGATAACAATGACACCAGCACCTTTGAGCATATGCAGAATGCCACGGTTGGGTTGCAGGGTCTACATGTCTAACAGGGTCTAACAGGCAGCCTTGATACCCACAGAGATGTACCCAGGGTCCCTTGTGTCCTTCGCAATATGTATTGGCATTCCCCCCCCCAAAAAAAGAAAAAACCACCCTTGAGTCATGGTGCGGGGAAGATTGGTAGTTTATCTTGCATTTGATCTCGCTGTGACAGCGACATCACATCACAACACATAGATGTCATACACTGCATAGTCTGATAGTAAGGGGTAGGCTGATCGCTGAAGAAGAAGGCTGATGGCTGAAGAATTGATGCTTTTGAATTATGGTGCTGGAGGAGACTCTTGAGAGTCCCATGGACTGCAAGAAGATCAAACCTATCCATTCTTAAGGAAATCAGCCCTGAGTGCTCACTGGAAGGACAGATCGTGAAGCTGAGGCTCCAATACTTTGGCCACCTCATGAGAAGAGAAGACTCCCTGCCTGGAAAAGACCCTGATGTTGGGAAAGATGGAGGTCACTAGGAGAAGGGGACGACAGAGGATGAGATGGTTGGACAGTGTTCTCGAAGCTACCAACATGAGTCTGACCAAACTTCGGGGGGCAGTGGAAGACAGGAGTGCCTGGCATTCTCTGGTCCATGGGGTCATGAAGAGTCGGACACGACTAAACGACTAAACAACAACAAGAAGCAAGGGGCACTTTCACCCAAAAACACCACCTACCTCTGGATACCCAGAGCCTTTTAAAATAACTTTGAGCACTTCTGCAGAATAAATGTGAATCTCTAAGGAGCCACAAGATACAACACTTTTTGATGCACTGGATTAGACGCCACTCTTTCCTTCTGGAAATAGTTGGACTTTCAGCATGTTTCCCACTGAGAGTGACTTCATCATTGTGCAGCAGAACTGCAGCTGAAAGAGCCTTCGGCCTTCATGGCCACTGCAAAATTCAGCAGGTCCAACTGCATGGGCATGGCCATGCAGCTGCCCCGCCCCCCCCCAATCAAGTAAATAAAGAAAAATATTTAACTAACCATTTGCGTCACAGATAACTTGGTTCTGCCACCGCCCCCCACATGAAGCCTGCCCCCCTAAAATAAATCCTGGCTACACCCATGGGTCCAAGTTTTCCAGTTAAGCTATCCATTGGTGCTTCCAGACAGGAGTTTATGTGGGTTGGTCCTCCTCATACATGCAGTTTGGGTGGGTGGAGAGGCTGCAGTCACATGACATGATCATCAAAACGCCAGCCCATATTTTTACTCCATTTAATCCAGGTTTACCCTTTCTGGGGGAAACAGTAAACTGTTGCCATTTACCCATTTGCAATATCTTGAAGAATTACGCACGCACACCCCTCCAATAGAAGCACCTTATGACAGGTACAGTACTTTTCATGATGTTAATTAATAAAATGGATTGGTTGCATTTCCCCATGGGTTTGTAAACCAAATGAAAAGGCTACAAAAACTAGAGTATGTACATCTAATAATTGTATATGTATCTCTCAGGCTCTTTGTTTTGCATGTTCACAAGTGATGTTTTTGCAAGTGACACAATCATACACACAAAACTGTGTGAAGCACACTTGGAAGGAAGGGGGCTTACATTTGAATAAACACAGATAGGATCAGGTTGCACTGTTTGTGAATATCATTGTGAATGTCATTTTATTGATTTGTAGCCAACCTTTCAGTCTTCATTTTAGGGAAGGATAAAGAAATGTAATAGATAATAAAAAACCAATGAGGCAGGACAGAAAATGGAAGGTAGCTGTAATCAAATGCACAGATTCTGCCCAGTGCATACATTTCATCTGAATTACAAATGCAGCAGAAAAAGAGAATTGAAATGTCAGCTGCAGAAATGGCCTCCAAAGGCCATTCAGAAGCATCGCTTGTGAAAATGCCTCGAGTCTTCTGAAACAGCCCAGCCGGCTTCTTCTCACCGGAGAATTCCTGTTCTTCCACTCAATTGCTTTAAACATGTTTTGGATTAGAGGGAGAAACAACCTGCAGGCTCCAGGTCCCATATGGTCCATTTCATTTTCACAGAAAACCAGGAAGTCGGAGCAGGTTCTCTCTCCTTAATCCCACCTCTCAATCTCTCCTGTGTTCTGCTGTCCCTATGAAAATAGCAGGCTCTTTCAAAGGAAATCTCCATAACCGGAAACTCGCAAGGAGTGGCTACAGAAAGTCATCTGTCAAGATGCTGAGCTCCACTTTCCTGCCTCGAGGCAGTGGCTTAGACAGATGATCCCTGTGGTTATTTCCTATGGATGCCTTCACCTGAACAAAGGCAAAGAGCATTAGGCAATCCTGTAGGAGTTCATTCAAGCAGACCTGCCTCACTTCTGCCTTTCTCACCATGCTCCTATGTTCGGTGGAGCTAGGGGCGCTCTCAAGGGCAGGCAGGGCTGGCTGCAACATGTGGAAAGCCAGGCTGGCTGAGTTTGGGGTGTTCCCCTCATTCTGCTGGGGAATAGGCTCACGGCCTTGCCCAGCAGTGTGAACAAGGGTGAACCCCACCCCCATGGGCATATCCAGGATTTTTGTTGGGAAGCAAAAAGTTGTTGAGTGTTTTGGGGGAGATAATCCCCCCAAAAGAGGACATTACAAGGAGTGGGGTTTTGTTTTGGGGGGGGTGCAGAACCTTTTTAATGATTTTCAATAATTTTTGAGGATTGAAGGGGGGCCACTGCCCACTGCCCCCCTGGCAATGCCCATAACACACACACACACACCCCCAAAAAACCACAAACTCAAGAGGTCTGGCTTTGCACACTTTGGTGTAAGTCAAGTAATGCCATCTAAAGACGAGTCCCATAGAGTCATAGGAAGCAAGCAAATTAAAACAAATTAATACAGTATGCAAAGCGGGAATTGGGTGCTGAAGGACCATTGAGGCAGCAATTCAAGTCTCTGGCTGCAAGGTGGCAGGTGGGCTGGAAAAATAGCTTATCATTATGGCAATGATACAGTACAGAACCATACAGTACAGCAGCCTAAATTATGCTGCTTTGTATTAAACTGGCATAAAGTATGTCAGATCCAGAGCTTGACCATGGGGTTAGGATCCGGTGCAATGCCCCCTCCTGTCCTGCCCCCACTACTTCTACTTCCCTTTTTCTGAGCGTACACCAGCATAACATTTACAGGTTTCAGCTGAGCCAGAATGGGGAGTAGTGCCACTGTATCTCCAGAGATCTACCACTCCTAAACTGCTCAGCCCTGCCGTTCTGAGCTCAGGATTATGCCCTAAAATCATTTTCTAAATTCTACCATTTCAATTGCATCTTTTGCCTTGCCACCCTAAGACACCACTCACACTTCATTCATTCATTCACTCATTTCATAAAATGTATGTACCTCTTGATTGTAAAAAGACAAAACTCAAAAGCAGTTTACAGAAAATAAAACAGTAAAAGCAAAGAAACTACACCACCATACTTTAAAACATACGAAATTTAAAATTCTAAAGCCAATTAAAATTACTTTGACTTTCTCAGCATCTGGGCAGACTTTTCTAAACAATAAGGTTTTAAGCAGGTGCTGAAAAGGGTAAAGGGAAGGTACCTGCTTGATCTCAATAGGCAGGGAGTTCCAAAGTTTAGGCGCTGCCACACCAAATCACTGAATTCTTACAAATGCAGACCAGCCAGGTACCGGTATTATGTGGCACCTATTACAGTGCCGGTTCCACTCCACCAATCAAAGCAATTGAGTGGGCACATGTGGGGTAAAGCAATCTCATAGGTCCCAAGTTGTTAAACATTGAATATTTAGTTTGTTATGTTGATACAGAATTATTACCGTGCATAATATATATAGGTTGCAGAATTCTATGTTTCTTAGCACGAATCTGGGCTCAGTTGGTGATAAGGTCATACCTGCTTTTGCCACATCCAGGTTTTCATCCCTTTTCTATGCTTTTGCAAGGAAAGCATTTGAATACACAGAGAGTTGGGGATCAATATATGCTTAGAAGCAGAAGGGTTAGAAATCGAATCATAGCAGGCACTTTGAATTAAAAATAAAATGGGTAGCACATTAAGTACATTTAATAAATAAGAATTAATATAAATAAAACAAGACGCCTATTGTATGTATATTTCCTGAAGCAATCTCCCATTCTGTTAGTATACAAATTTTCTGACCACTTAGCTCTGTGAGGTGGGTTAGATTGGGAAATATGATCGTTGTTTTCCCAAGACCACCAAATAACTTTCAGTTGTTGTTAAGGAAGGTTTCCTGTCTCCAGACCCAAAACACTGTCCTCATTTTATAAATTCCAAATACCAGGCATGTGATTGCTTCACAGGAGTGCCTGAATTAGAGCAGAAAGTGGGTAAGAGGGCATTGAATTGAAATACAACTGCTGATAGATAAGCACAACAAAACATAAAATTCTATTTCCCCCCATCCTCAAATGAAGAGCTTTAAATCCACTAACCTAGGACTTTGATGTTTTCATTACTCATGAGTTTCAAACTCAGAACGGGATTGCAAGCTATCATTAATCATCCGTGAGTAGGCGGTGTTCCAGCCAAGTCTCATGAGAAATCTACATTTGCTATATAATATAAAACCTCTCTTTTCTTTTCTTCTCCCCTCCCCTCATTTCCACCCTAAGTAGATGCATTTTTAATTACTCGTGCAAATATTAAAAACCCAAATTTTACCAGAGAAGCACAAAGCTGTAGGGTTTACTCTTCTTCCCAGGGCTCCCTTTGACCACACTGTTGAATAATAGTGGCATTCAAAAGCTGCATTTCTCACTATCGGTCATCAAAATTTAATTTATCACCCCCAGTCTATCTCAGACCAGCAGTGAGTCATCATATTTGTCTCCCAGCTGGTTCCTTATAGCTGCATTTCACCATCCCATAAACTTCCCATATACTGTATGCACCAATTCAACAGGAGATGATGTCTGTAAATGTAATTTACATAATTTTACTGCAGTTCAATAAATACTGTAATATTATTAACCAGGCATATGTAGCAGCAGCTCTTATATACCAGCCTTAAAGTGTGTAGATGAGATGGCCTTTCTTGTAACGTCTAAAACTACAACCATGTTGGAAGTGTTTTTCTGTAGGAAGAATATAAAGTGATCTGGCAGAGACATTAGTTTTCTGCCCTGCTGTGATTAAGCAAAGAATTACAGGATTTGGCACATTTACAGAATTCACAACACTTAACACCCTTCATTCTCTCCCTGCCCCGCCCCCCTCTTGTGAGATATGCTCATAACATTCCCATTTAGAAAATAAAGGTGAGAGAGTCTTGTCCAAGCCCAATCTGGAGTTAGAATCAGGATTCTAAATGGTCCTTTGAATCAAGGCTCGAGCATAACCTTTATTTCCACTGGGCCACTGTGCATCCATCAGATGCTTCAGAAAATCAGTTTAGTTGCTATTGTTTTAAGTACAGTAGCTGTTTCCTAGATCTCATGGTCATGTAGATACATTTTGAAAGAGAAAGCTTCATGTGTTAAAGACTCACAGACTAAAATGTCTTGAAAATGTATCCAGTAGCCAGCGATTAGAATACCTATCCTATAACCCCTATGCCAACTTCCCTGCCCCCTTTTCCACTACCACCCACTCTCCCATTAATTCCCCTTCTCCTATTGTGTCATTTTGCAACGATTAAAATTCTTGTCAAACAGCATTTGTATTGTGTATGTCATCTGCATAATTTATTCTGATTTACAGAATTTGATAAACTTACAGAATTGAGCTTTGTTGGTTGAGGAATTTGACTTGTTCATCACACACACATACAAATACACACCATGAAAATCTTGTAGCATGTGGTGTAGCCTGTACATAATGTGTAAAGTGTATCTGTGTGGGCCTACTCTGATTCCCACAATATTCCCAATCTCTTTCGAGGGGAAGAAGCATTCAGATGAAGCCTCTGCACATGCACAGAGTGGGATCTTCACATGGAACCCTCACATCACATATTAAATACTGTAGGTGTCCAAGTGTGTCTTCTCTGTTTGGGCAACACCTGGAAATTTCAACCTATATAATATACTGTAACCCCGTAACCTATTAAAGCTTGCCAATGCGCTCCCACTGCTTGTTTACACTATACAGTGGTACCTCAGTTTACGAACTTAATCCATTCCGGAAGTCCATTCTTAAACCGAAACTGTTCTTAAACTGAGGCGCGCTTTCCCTAATGAGGCCTCCCACCGCCGGTGCCCTTCCACTGTTCGTATTCCGTTCTTAGACTGAGGTAAAGTTCACAAACCAGGACACTACTTCCGGTTTTGCAGAGTTCGTAAACCAAATCGTTCATCAACAGGACTGTTCTTAAACCGAGGTACCACTGTATTAGCCACAATCTATATTGTCCATTTTCTGATAATGGAGTGAACACATAAAGTCTTGACCTCTATCATCCTCCTTTTTAAACCATGGGACCTGGTCTGAACCTTGTAAAATCAAAAGGACATTGTCTAAGTGAGTGGAATCTTTATACCATTTTAGGTTAGGTGTGTAACAACGGCTGCAAACTATGTACTGAAACTTACTTGTAGGTAGGGTATCCATTTACCCACCAGTTAATACAATCTCTTAATTTAGTTCTACCTTTATTTCTGAGGCCTTTGGAGGGCTGGCTAAGTAGAAGAAACAGATACAAATAAGATTACAATTGAAGCAGAAAAATACCAACCTCTAAGGCAGACCCAAAGCTACAACACAGTGGGTGTAATTACATAAAATAGAAGTGGGACCTTCAACAGAGTGTTGCAGAATTAAATGTTTTTGGGGGGGGGTTGAGCTACCTGTATGTATTTCTTTTTTCAACTTCTTATCAAAAAATGTTTACATACAAGATACCCTTTCCCCATCTCCCATCCCCAACTGTCAGCCAGCATTCATTCCGTCTCTGCTGAGCATGCTCAGTTCTCATTGGACAGTTTTGGGATTCTTTCCTCCCCTTGGGAATTTCCCCCTGTATATCTGCAAATCTTGTGGTTCCCCAAGCCTGTTGATACCTCCCTCTGGTGCATGGAGAGTGTGTCCCTTTGGCTACATAAGGATTGACACTTGGAGAACTGAGTTAACTTTCGGTACACAGGATTTCAAGTCAAACTTGCAATTTTGAATGCCGTCCTTGATTTACTGCTGCAGTTCTGTGCTCTGCATGAATATCCTATGACATAATTATGTTTTATCACTTCTAGGAACTGGCATGAGCCCACAGAGAAAGCTGGCTCATCCTCATGGTGAGAATGAGAATTATTTCAGTCTGTGGGGATGAAGTGATTACATGAATTCAAGTGTCATGTTTTAAGTACAGGAGTAATAATCCCATTATCAATCAGGCAGAGCTCGCTGCCTCGTAAGTACTGATGTGGTTTCATGTAATTTATATCTGTAGGGTATATTCTAAGATAGATAAGAAGGAAGCACGAGTGAAACATGCCAAAAATGCCTGAGGTTGCTCCTACGCATTTCTCGTCTATGATCAGGCACATGTGCTAATTGGCAGCTCATATCTCGTATTAACTGGTGATAATTAATTATACTCCCGGTGTTGTGAAAGCCCTGACAAAGGCACTGCAAAACACATTAAAATGGAGATGTTGTTGCTCTCCAACCTTCTACAAATAGAAAACAGGGACACGCTTGCATACTTGTAACACGTTTAAGCGAAATGCTAAGAATAATTGAGAATCCCCTCATTAGTACAAAATACTGAAGCCTCCTTTGCATCTTCTGTTTCCTGTATTCATCCATTCTGTAATAACCTCCAAAGCAGGGTGTTAGTAAGCTGACGGTTTGCCATTGAATAATGGTTGGTTGACTCCTCAGTCTCCTAACCGGTGCATAAAGTAAGAGCAGATTTATAATAGCTGCCCCTCGGATAGGTTTGTGGATTCCATTATTGGAGGTTTAATGCTCTCAATGAAATCGCTCTCTAGTGTGTCAGATTATTGTGTGCTCTCACCCTTTCTCTCTGTGCGTGCACACACACTCCTGGGAATAGAATAGACATTAATTCCTGCGTGGTAGCTCCCTAACAGTATTGTGGGAAAGGGCTCCTGTAGAACTGACCCTCCTCCAGGTTCCTGGTAGGAGATGGGAGGAAACAAAACTTACCAAGGTCAAAAAAACCAAACCAAAGCACTCAATCCCACAGGCTATAACTCAGATCAAGGAAGGAATCTATAGAGAATAGAGACGCACTTATGGACAATCCTCCCCATGCATACCATTCCATCATTATCATATCATAGCACCATCATCCTGATTTACACCAGCAGCAGCCAATGGCAGCAAATCAAATCAGCCAATCAGAGGATTGAAGTAGCTATTAATGGCAACTAATTTGCAACAAGAATTTCCCCTGCCTGGTAAGTGCATTAAGAACAAATGGGACCTGGTTAGCTTTGTCAAGGCCTGATCCGCTTGTGATAACGCAGAGGTGGGCTTTTTCACTGGTGAGAGCCAGTGTTGTGGAACACTCTCCCTGCTGAAATATGAGAGCCCCCCATTGATATTGGCATTTTTCTGGCTCTTCATTACACACCTGTTTAGACAAGGACTTCCCTGATAATAATAATATTATAATGATTTATTTATATGCCGCCCATCTGATTGGGTTGCCCCAGCCACTTTTACTGAATCTCCGGCTTTGATTTGGGGTTAACTTTATGCTGGTTTGGGGAAGAAATGGAGGCAGTGGAGGCAGTGAGAGATTTTACTTTCTTGGGCTCCTTGATCACTGCAGATGGTGACAGCAGTCACGAAATTAAAAGACGCCTGCTTCTTGGGAGAAAAGCAATGACAAACCTAGACAGCATCTTAAAAAGCAGAGACATCACCTTGCCGACAAAGGTCCGTATAGTTAAAGCTATGGTTTTCCCAGTAGTGATGTATGGAAGTGAGAGCTGGACCATAAAGAAGGCTGATCGCCGAAGAATTGATGCTTTTGAATTATGGTGCTGGAGGAGACTCTTGAGAGTCCCATGGACTGCAAGAAGATCAAACCTATCCATTCTTAAGGAAATCAGCCCTGAGTGCTCCCTGGAAGGACAGATCGTGAAGCTGAGGCTCCAATACTTTGGCCACCTCATGAGAAGAGAAGAATCCTTGGAAAAGACCCTGATGTTGGGAAAGATTGAGGGCACTAGGAGAAGGGAACGACAGAGGACAAGATGGTTGGACAGTGTTCTCGAAGCTACGAACATGAGTTTGACCAAACTGCGGGAGGCAGTGCAAGACAGGAGTGCCTGGCGTGCTATGGTCCATGGGGTCACGAAGAGTCGGACACGACTAAACGACTAAACAATTATGCTGGTTTAATAGGCTTGTTTGTGAAAGGGGTGTGTGCTTTTCATGTAGCTTTACTACATATTTTAGTTACAGGTAGTTGTTGTATTAGAGTAATTCATTTGATCTGAGAACCTGGCTCAATCAGCATTCCAGACTGTGTGTATGGAATCATAGAGATGTACACAGAAATAGCTCCATCACACCTTCCACTGGGGTGTGTGTGTGTGTGTGTGTGGAGTGACTTTACAAGATCCTGCACCTTTTTTTTAATGTCTGCTAGTCCTGATGTCACAAAATTATTTCCAGTTTAGACAAGAAGACTGAATAGCAGTCACTGGGGCCCATAAGTGGGAGAGTGCAGTTGCTATGATGCCATTTGCAAGTTTCCTATGGGCGTCTGGTTGGCCACCATGGGACCAGAATGCTAGACTAGATAGGCCTTTGAAGATCCAGCAGGCATGTTCTTATGTTTTTTTATGACCTCTCCTCTTTACATGTTCAAACACGTTCTGAAGGTGTGAATAGAGTGTTAATTTGATCACTTACAGCTGAGGTCCTTTCTCAAGATCATGTGCTAAAAACTTTTCCTCAGCTGTACAGTACCATTTCAAACTGCAGGGCAGGATTGTGTGTGTGTGTGTGTGGATTAGATAGATAGATAGATAGATAGATAGATAGATAGATAGATAGATAGATATAGATAGATAGGAAGAACTCTTCACAGATAGAAAATGTCAGAGAAAGCCTACCTTTCTCTAACATACATTACTGGTTTTCACTTTAGAGATTCTATCAACAACTGTTTCTAAGGAAGCTGTAGAACAGGGGTACCCAAACTAAGGCCCCGGGGGCCAGATGTGGCCCAATCGCCTTCTAAATCTGGCCCGCAGACAGTCCGGGAATCAGCATATTTTTACATGAGTAGAATGTGTTCTTTTATTCAAAATGGGTTATTTGTGGGGCATAGGAATTCATTTCCCCCCCAAAAAAATATAGTCCGGCCCCCCACAAGGTCTGAGGGACAGTGGACCGGCCCCCTGCTGAAAAAGTTTGCTGACCCCTGCTGTAGAAACTCATAACGAAAGGCTCTGAAAAATGCATCGCTCCTGCAAATTTGTTACTTCTATTTCAACCTCAGAACCGAATCATAGAATTGTAGAGTTGGAAGGAACCTGTCACAGTGGCCGGAGTGGACTACTTCAGAGTAACGACGCTACGCAGCTCTGCATTTTATTCTTTTATTGGTGCTGCGTATTTACAGTGCTCAAGTCATTGCTATTTACACGGAGCGATGTTGTCAGTCGGTTTCAGAACCTCCTAATGGCTTTTGGCGCGTCTTTCTCCAACACAAAAGCTTTGGCAGACCCATCCTCTTGCCCCTCCTCTTCCTGCGTAATTCTGGAGTTGGAGGGATGGGTCTTCCCCCCTTGCTTGCCCCTTCCTGTCCCACCTGGGACCCTGGCTCCTCTACCTTGCCTGAGCCTCGGACACGACTTCCTGCTTCCCCACTGGAATCGGAACTCTCCCTGCTTTCCCCTTTGCTCGGGGACGGGCTTGAACTCAGGAGGGGAGGGACTTCGCGATATCCCCTGTCCCTCACATCCACCCCCCTCCCAAGCTCTCCTTCACCCCTCCCCAGGCCCCCCCCATGTGTCGGTGACGACTGGAAGCCTAAGAACTCAGTGCTCTCCGAGCCCGTTGGTGTGAATACCTCCCCCCAGTCCTGCGAGCCCCCCCCTTCCGCCTGGGCGGACGGGAATCCCAAAAAGTCCGTGGCGTCAGAGCTGGTGGGGTTAAAAACGTTCTGCCAATCTGCTCCTTCCTCTGACTGGGTGGATCTCGGTGACACCCATACCTCATCCTCTGGTTCCTCAAACTCCGCTTCCCAGCGCCATGGTGAGCTGCTCTCCCGTGCCTCCTCCTCCTCCCCCTCCCTTTCCATGTGCCAGGGCTTGGGTCTGTGGGGAAAGAGGGCGTGAAATTCTTCCACCAAGAATTCCTCCTGTATCTGAGTGGCTGGGACCCATTCATTCTGGGACGGTGGAGCATCCTCCCATGCCATGAGGTACTCCAGTCCCCCCACCCCCCACCTTGAATCCAGGATGGCCGTGGCCTCATTGAGTTGCTCCCTGCCTTCCCTCTCCCCCCCTCCCTCGGGGGTTTGTTCGCTGTCTCGGAGCCTGCTGCTTTCCCTGTACGGCGACAGCAGCGATCTATGAAACACTGGATGCACCCTCATGTCCTCTGGCAGTGCCAGCCTGTATGCCACCGGGTTTACCTGTTGCGTGACCGTGAAGGGGCCCAGCCTTTTGGGTGCCAGCTTTTTGCACCTCCCTCTGGTGGGAAGGCCCTCCGAGGACAACCACACCTTGTCCCCCACCCTGATGACCTCCCCTTGTCGCCTGTGGCGATCTGCCCCCTTTTTGTACGCTTCCTTGGCCCTCTCCAAGTGTTCTCTGAGCTGCTGGTGCACCGTCTCCAGTTCCTCCGCCCAATCCTCAGCCTGTGGGCCCTCCTCCTCCTCCTCCTCCCTCTCCCTCTCTGGGAAAGATCTGAGGTCGCGCCCGTAATTGGCCTTAAAGGGCGACACCCCTGTGGAGACGTGCACTGCATTGTTGTAGGCAAATTCTGCTAGTGGCAAGCGATCCACCCAGTCCGTTTGCCGCTGGCTGACGTAGCATCTCAGGTACTGCTGCAGAATGGCGTTGACCCTCTCCGCTTGTCCGTTGGTCTGCGGGTGTCTAGCCGTCGACAAGCTGACCTCCACCTGCAGGAGGTTCATGAGCCGCCGCCAGAACCTGGAAACAAATTGGCGGCCACGATCCGAAATAACCCTTAAAGGTAATCCATGCAGTCTGAAAATGTGATCAACAAACAGTTTGGCTGTCTCTTCTGCCGAGACTGCCCTGGCACACGGTATAAAGTGACACATTTTGGACATAAGGTCCACCACCACCAACACTGCAGTCTTACCCCTGGACGAAGGCAGATCTGTGATGAAGTCCATGGACACCACTTCCCACGGCCTGTGTGGTGTGGCTAAGGGCTCCAGCAACCCTGGTGGCGCTGCTCTGACCACCTTCGCCCGCTGGCAGGTGGTACAGCCCCTTACATAGTCTCGAACATCTTCCCGCACCCCTGGCCACCAGAAGTGTCTCATGACTAGGTGAGCGGTTTTGTCCCTTCCAAAATGCCCCGCTGTAGGGTTGTCGTGCATCTGCTTGAGGACCGTACGTCGAAGCTGGGTGGTGGGTAGGTACAGCGCACCCTTGTAGAAAAGCAGCCCTCTGCGTTCTGCAAAGTCTTTTGCCTGCTCCCTCCCCCCTCTCAGTTCTCTGAAGATGCGGTTGGCAAATTCATCCGCTGCCGTCAGTGCTGTGAGTTCTGCCTCGCTCACCACAGCTGCTCCGCAGGACCATGCCGACGGGGGGAAAATGTGCCTTGGGGCTGGTGGCGCCTCCTCCTCCATGTACTCTGGCTTGCGGGAGAGGGCATCCGCCCTGACATTCTGCTCCCCCGGGATGTAGTGGATGGAGAAGTTGAAGTTCGAGAAGAACTCTGCCCACCGTATCTGCCGCTGGTTGAGCACCCTGGCAGTTCTCCAGAACTCCAGGTTCTTGTGGTCTGTGCACACCTGGATGGGGTGCTTCGCGCCCACCAGGAAGTGTCGCCAGTGCTGGAACGCAGCGTAGATCGCAAGAAGTTCCCTATCAAACACTGTGTAGTTGCGTTCAGGCTGTGTCAGCTTCCTGGAGAAGAAGGCACAGGGTCTCCACTCCCTGTTGGCGTCCAGTTGCAACAAAATTGCGCCCACAGCTTTTTCAGAAGCATCTGTCTCAATGCGTAGGGGCGCGTCCTGCACCACATGGAACAGGTTTTGGTCTGAGGCGAACACTCTCTTGAGGCTTTCGAACGCTGCTTGCGCCTCTGGTGTCCACTTGAACTTCTGCTTGCCTCTCAGGCAGTCCGTGATGGGAGCCGTAACGCGAGAGAAGTTCTTGATGAACTTCCTGTAGAAGTTAGCGAAGCCTAGTAGGCGTTGGGCATCTTTGCGCGTCCTGGGGCTGTGCCAGTCCAGGATGGCCTGCACCTTGTCCTTGTCCATCGCCAGCCCCTTGTCTGACAGCTTGTAGCCCAGGAAGTCCACCTCTTTGGTGTGAAACTTGCACTTCTCCAGCTTCACATACAGGTGGTTCTCCTTCAGGCGTTGCAACACCTCTCTGACATCTTTCACATGCTGCACTGGGTCATTCGAGTAGATAAGGATGTCATCTAGGAAGACCAAGCATTTCCTGAAGAGGAGGGACCCCAGGACGTGGTGCATGAAGGCCTGGAAGCATGCTGAGCCCCCTTGCAAACCGAAGGGCATCACCAGATATTCAAAAGAGCCCAGAGGCGTGAACATCGTGGTTTTCCATTCATCTCCTTCCCGGATCCTGATCAAGTTGTACGCCCCCCTTAGGTCCAGCTTGGTGAAAATCTTGCCCCTGCGTGCCGCTGTCAGGAGATCATCCACTCTGGGCATGGGGAAAGCCACGGGCTCTGTCACCGAATTCAGCCGTCTAAAGTCCACCACAAGACGGCGCTGTTGCGTGTCTTTCTTGTCCACCCAGAAGACCGGGCTGCCCCCTGCTGCCTTGCTTTCCCTTATGAACCCCCGCTTGAGGTTCTTGGCGATGAAAGCGCGCAGATCCTCCAGCTCCTGGTCTGACATGGCGTACAGCTTGGCTGGGGGTATCGTCGCCCCTGGCACCAGGTTGATCTGGCAGTCAAAAGGCCTGTGCGGGGGTAGGTGGTCGGACTCCGCTTCGCTGAAGACCTCCTGCAGGTCCCAGTACTGCTTGGGTATTGCCTCACCCCCTTTGATATGCATGGTGGCCACCGTGGCTATCGGAGGCCCCTCCCCTGGTTGGTGCTGCATGCAATGTTCCAGACAAAAGTCTGACCCAAACGTGATGCACCTCTGGTGCCAACTGATGGAGGGGTCGTGGCGCGCCAGCCAGCTCATGCCCAAGACGATGGGGGGGTCTGAGATGGTGGTGACGTTGAACGCCAGTGTCTCTGAGTGCCTTCCCACCGTCATTCTCATGGGGGGGGTTTGATGTGTGATGGCCCCTCCCAGCAGCTCCCTGCCGTCAATGGTTGCTACGTGCAGAGGAAAATCCAACTGCAAAAGCTGGATTTGGTGCTCTTCTGCAAAGCTTCTCGAGAAGAAGTTGGCGGACGCCCCACTGTCAATTAAGGCGAGGACCGTCAGGGGATAGCCATTTGGGAGCGTTAGCGTCACTTCTAGAACCACTCCTGCTCTGGGAGGGGTGGGCTGGCTCTGCACCTCTCTGTGCGGGTGGGCGGGCTGGGGCTGTTGTCTGCTGACTGTGCCTGGCTGCTGCCCCTTGTCTCCTGCAGCCAGGCTTTCCCGTTTCCCTGCTGTGGTGCTGCGTCAGTGGGGGAGGGCACCACCGTTCCCGCCTTTCCTTGCCACTCCCTGCGATGTGGGCAGTCTCTGACGAGATGCTGGGGTGAGTTGCAGAGAAAGCAATTCCCGCCCCTTCCCTCCTTGCGTCTTGGCGCCGCTGGGGTTTGAAAAGCCCGCGCGCGCGCGCTATCAATCTGCATGGGCTCCTGGTCCTGGCTGGCTCCAGGCGTGGCCTGAAAGGGTTGTTGAGGGAGTGGCTTCTCCTGCGACCGTGGGAACCAAGCCCGCTTTGCGCGCGTCGCTTGCTTGTCGTTCCACCGGGATTCCTGCCTCACCCCCACCGCCAGAGCTGCTTTGCTCAGCTGATCCATAGTACTGGGCTTTGGACCTCTCGAGAGTTCATCCTTCACCTCCTCGCTCAAACCCAAGTAAAACGCAGCTTGCATGGGAGGCGAATCCAAAACCCACCCCAGTCTGTGCACCAGCATGGTGAATTTCGCCCAATATGCGCGAACTGTCATATTTCCTTGGCGTAAATTATGCAGTTCCTCCTTAGTCTGGTCCAAATGACTATCGGACGAATACATCGTCCTCAAACCTTCTAGAAATTGTTGGACATTTTTCATGCAAGGATTCTTGGTTGCGATTAATGGTCTTAGCCACTCCCTGGCTGCTCCGGTGAGATGTTCCACAATAAACGCTACTCTGTGCTCATCATCGGGGAACTCATTCTGGTGCAGCTCAAGAGCATACACGATCTCAGTCTCAAAGCCCTGAAACTCCTTCGGGTCTCCATTGAACTTGCTTACAAGGGTCCCTGCTCTCCTTCCTGGCAGCACTTGGACTTGGGGAGCCCCTCCCGCCTTGTTTTTCTCTGCATCCAGCTTGTTTTGGAGGTCTACCGCCACCGCCCTTAAATGCTGCTCTTTTTCCTGGAGCTCTCTCACCTGTTCCGCAAGTTGTAGCCGGTCGTCCTGGACCTTCTTAGTCTCCTCTTTAGCTGCCTTCAATTCTCCCTGCGCCTGCAGCGACAGCTGTTGCAGTTCTAGCTGGGCTTGCTCAGCGATCTGCCGCCACTTCTCCGCCTCGGACACGCTCATCCCGGCAACTCCGAAGTAGCCCAAAAATGATTAGGAGGTTGCTGTCACAGTGGCCGGAGTGGACTACTTCAGAGTAACGACGCTACGCAGCTCTGCATTTTATTCTTTTATTGGTGCTGCGTATTTACAGTGCTCAAGTCATTGCTATTTACACGGAGCGATGTTGTCAGTCGGTTTCAGAACCTCCTAATGGCTTTTGGCGCGTCTTTCTCCAACACAAAAGCTTTGGCAGACCCATCCTCTTGCCCCTCCTCTTCCTGCGTAATTCTGGAGTTGGAGGGATGGGTCTTCCCCCCTTGCTTGCCCCTTCCTGTCCCACCTGGGACCCTGGCTCCTCTACCTTGCCTGAGCCTCGGACACGACTTCCTGCTTCCCCACTGGAATCGGAACTCTCCCTGCTTTCCCCTTTGCTCGGGGACGGGCTTGAACTCAGGAGGGGAGGGACTTCGCGATATCCCCTGTCCCTCACAGAACCCTTGCAAGTGTTTTGCTTTTTTGTAAGGGGGAAATCTTTGCAAATGAACACGGCAAACTAATCGGCTTGAAAGAGCTTACCAACACAAACAATTTTTATTTGGAGGCAGGTCTCATTAGTTTCAATGAAACTTACTCCCAAGCAAGAGCTTGGTCCAGTAGTCCCATTCAGTTAAATGGAAGCCACTCTCAAGTAAGCATAGGACTGTAACCTTTTGTGGTTAGACTTACTGCCAACACCTGTGATCCTAAGCAAACTTAGGGGGTTCATATTAGAGGGGAGAGTTGTTTGTTTCATGAGCCGCTGCATCTGGAAGCCACGTTGCCACTATCCATGCATTCAGCATACGTGAGAAGAAGCTGTACATGCATACAGCCCATTTCCAAATGTGTCAAAAGTAAGGGGAGGTTCAGACAACCCTGAAACCCCCTCCCATTTGAAGTAAAATGGAGTATTGGAGGAATAGAGGGAGGGGCTAAGAACAGAAAGCGTATGGTTTGGACTGGCTGAACCTCCAAGTTAAGTATGCTTAATATTGGACTCATAATTGTTATTTGGGGGGGAGATCTCAGTTCAGTTCTGAGATGACAATATTGCCATGATTCTTAGCACATTGTATGGAAACACGTTTCAATGAAATTGCTGAGTCTTTGCTGCATAATGAGGTAGGAATATACTGTATGAGTAATCAGAAAAGGTAGTTAATGCTGAGTAATCTCAGGTATTACAATGTAGACTAACACCCAGTGTGGAATGTATAATGAGTGCAGTGGAACTATTTAGCATTTGAGGTTCTGAGCTTGCTCTTTGCAATGGCCTCCTGAGCAGCCTCTTTGGAACTACTTACACACAATAGAGTGATGATGACCAAACTAGAAGAGACACTAAATGCACCTTTGCATTTCATGTGCACTTTTTAAAAATGCACATATCAGCCACTGGGGGGACTGATCACTACTGGGATTGCAGGAAGTGAAGAGAGGGTTAACCCTTTCTTCCCACACTGCTGGAAGGAAAAGCTCAGGAGGCATAGCTGCCAAGTTTTCCCTTTTCTCACGAGGAAGCCTATTCAGCATAAGGGAAAATCCCTTAAAAAAAGGGATAACTTGGCAGCTATGTCAGGAGGAAAGCCATACATCTGAAGCCTCCATAGGCACATCTTGTTGGGTCTGTGAACACGGTGCAGTTAAGGCTGGTTGAATATTCTTTGGATTGTGCTCATAAACTGCAAACATGTTTATAAGCAGCAAGTCCATAGATGAGTCAGAACGAGGGCTGTTCCTGTGCAAACCTTGCCACTTATTTATGACAGGGTGGGGGAGCTGGTGGCCCTCCAGATGTTCTACTCCAAGTCCCACCAGCCCCAGCCAGCATGGGCAATGGTTAGGGTGCCAAGAGTTGTAGTCCAACAATGCCCTTGCTCCCTTAGCAAAAGGATTTGCCTTTGCACAAGATAACTTCACACACACACACACATCTTGCACTCTCGCCATATCTGCTCCAGGGGTTTGGAGGAAACCCCAGGACAGATTAGGGGATGCATGGGGGAGGGGAGAGGGAGAAGACCCACTGAGAAAGGTAAATCTCTGTGCTAATTGGACAAGAGATGCAAACCAATATGGGCCACAGGTTCAGTATCCTGTGAGAGTCAGGTCCACCTTGCTTTGTTCCCTATAAGCCACTTTCCTATGATAATTTATTATTTTGTGCATCCTGTGTATATGCATGGAGACATAACTAATTAAGACATGTTGAATTTTTCAACTTTCATATTCCCAAAATGAGAAGTGCTAAAAAGTTGTGACATTACCAAAAAATATTTTGGTTAAATTAATAAACCAAAATACAGTGGTACCTGTTAGGATTCATTCCCAGTCTGCGGTCATAGGGTTATTGTGTATCATATGACTGTATGTGTTTTCATTCCCGCAGAGTGGAAGTGACGTAGACAATCCTGTCTACGTGGGACTGTTGCTTTCCTTTGTTCTTTCTCTTTACTGGCTGTGATGCCAGAGAGAGGGAGCCATGATGTAGAGCTCCCAGTTGGTTTATATGTAAATAAAGCAGTTTAGCCTTATTTACTGACTTGTGTGTTGTTCATCACGTTTGTGAGAGCAATCGCATATTTGGCCTGTGGGACCAGTCTGAAACTGGCCCCCGGGACGGCCGAATTATTAACAGTACCAAGAGTTGCAGACGCTTCAGGTTACAGACTCTGCTAACCCAGAAATAGTACCTCAGGTTAAGAACTTTGCTTCAGGATGAGAACAGAAATCGTGCCCTAGAGGCGCGGCGGCAGCAGGAGGCCCTATTAGCTAAAGTGGTGTCTCAGGTTAAGAACAGTTTCGGGTTAAGAATGGACCTCCGGAACGAATTAAGTTCTTAACCCGAGGTATATGAGTAGGATACCAGACCTTCCAAGTGTCCTTATTTTTCAGGGACACTTCTGGATTGACAGACACCACCCGTTTCTTATTTGATCCTGGAATGTCCCTCTTTTCCCTATTTTCATCGGAGAAATGTTGGAGAGTATAGAGTTATGCAACCCCCGAACCAAGGAGATAAGTAACTATACAACCTTTAGATATCTGACGGCAGCCATCTATAGAGAAGTTTTTAAATGTTTAATTTAGATGATAGATAGATAGATAATAGAAAGTCCCTATTTCAGAGAAAAGTTGGAGTATATGGAGACATTTTCGGTTAAGTACCAGTATGAATTTACTTGGAGGTAGGCTAAGAATACTCAGACCCATTTATTCCTACACCTTAAGCATTGTTGCTGTTGGGTTCTTTAGTTGCTGGCTGCTGTTCTAATACTAATTAAACCCAACACAGTCTCACATTGCTGGTATCATCTTGGTGGAGGGTCAGCGATGAATAAAGTTGAAAGGTTTCTGGGAAGAAAGGACTAGATGGAAGATAAGAACTAGGTTTTATATAGCCCAGATACAGGAATACCCCTTGATTTTATTGCACACGGACATCTCAATTAATCAAACATCATGTTATTTTTGGCTAGGGAAGTTTATACAGCTGCAAGGGAGGAGGGTAGAACCTGGACAGGTTTTTAGAATAGTTTTAAAACTTGGAAATGCTATTCCTCCTCACAATGATTTGGGGCTTGCTAAGTTTGCACAGTGATATGATCCAGGAGAAGGAGGAATGGCAATTTGGGAGAAAAGGAAACACAGCTTTATGGCCCACTGAGCCATTAATTAGAAACCTTTCTGTACCACCAGTGTTTATTTTTAAGGCTGCTTCTGCAAATGACACCAGGAACTCTTATTTATCCATTCCCTAATCGTAATTTTCTTTGGAATTTGTGAATATTGTCAGTATGGTTTGCAGCACAGGAAAGAGCCATTTTTCTGTTTGAATTACTGTCCTTATGTATATTAGAACTGTGAACAGAATGGCAGCTTCCAGTATATGGGCTATTATCAATTGCTGATTCTTATTATGTCATCAAGAAAAAATATCTAAGGTTTCTTGTAGGGTGGGCATTGCGGGGGGTGACTTAACACACTAGAAAACAGTGAACATTGTATTTCTAAATAATTTTGAAATGATATTATTGATATTATTATTAATTTGTCTACCCCTGGGCCTAGATGCAGAAAAGGTACACAATAAATTGTGAACACAATCCTGTAATGAAGATACAGTATATGGGCTGTGGGGCTATGGGTTATGGTGGAAGCCCCTCCTGTGCTTCCACACTGGTAGATACATCAGTGCAGCTGCTCAAATGCAACACTGGAGTAAAAGGTAAACGTAAAGGACCTCTGGATGTTTAAGTCCAGTCAAAGGCAAATATGAGGTTGCAGCGCTCATCTCACTTTCAGGCCGAGGGAGCTGGCGTTTTTCCAGACAGCTTTCTGGGTCATGTGGCCAGCAACCATGATGGAAGCCAGAGCGCATGGAAACACCGTTTAGCTTCCTGCCGCAGCAGTACCTATTTATCTACTTGCACTGGTGTGCTTTTGAACTGCTAGGTTGGCAGGAGCTGGGACAGAGCAACGGGAACTCACCCTGTCATGGGGATTTGAACTGCCGACCTTCTGATTGGCAAGCCCAAGAGGCTCAGTGGTTTAGACCACAACGCCACTTGCGTCCCTAACACTGGAGTGCTGCACTGTCGGAAGTGCACTGGTGAAATGGGAAAATGAGGTGAAGTTATAGGTCAGACATGGGCAGCACTGGGCAGAAGAACACTTACAGCGTATCTCATACTCTGGAAGTATCTCACAGTCTGGAATACAACCACAGCCCCTACAATGGCACCACTTCACATCAGCTCTGGATTCTCTTTGGCCTGCATGCCAATGGTGAGCAGGCGCATGTTATTTCCTCCTGCTGGAACTTCAGCTCACATCCTCTGCTTCTTTTCCGATTGCGCCCTTATTTTTAAAACAGATAAGCATATTATAGGTTGATACCAAAGCAGTTATTGAGTGGCTGAGAATAAGTACATTGTTGTTTTAATTCTACTGTACATGGGTGCTCATAGTTCTATGGATAATTGTAGATGGGTTAAATCTGTGTATGTTCTGTGAGGACTGCAGCCTTTTGACACAATTCACTGAAAGTGGTTTCTGTGCAATTCCCATTGGAAGGGACAGAGAAGGTGCACTACACTATGAGAAAGGAAACTGATTTATATTTAAAAGACCTTCGACAATATGCCACACATAAAGCGAGAGAGAGAGAAATTGCCCTCAAGGGTGCAAATAAAACATGTCAAGATTAGCAAAGCTAATTTTATCTCTTAAAAAGCAGAAGTATTTATTAGGGACTCTGAAATCTTAAAGTGCAATGTGAGTAATATAATTTGATGTAATTATAATGTTATGAAACTGGGAGATGCAATTTAAGGCTGACGAAAGCATTAATTCACAGGAGCATCACTCCCTCTGTTAGTAAAGTGGGGTGTGCTGACATGCTGGGCACCAAAGCAAATGGAAAGGAAGAAGGGATAGGTGAGAGTCCCTTCAAGAAGTTGGGGCTCCCGGAGTTTTCAGGAAAATATTGAATTAGGGTGGGAGAGCACCTGCCACCCCCAAACCTGTCAGGGCTAAGGCTGTGGATTCATGCCTACAATGGAGCCTGGTCCAGATGAGGGGCAGAACAGTATACAAATTTAAATAATAATAATAATAATAGATACTAGTAATAATCATAAGATCCCCCTGCCATCCCCATACTGTGTTTTCGCCTTAGCTCTGATGTTGGCTATTGTATCCAACATACATACCCACATAGATACAATAGCCAACATCAGATCTGAGGCAAAAACCCCAGCTCAAACTTTAAGGTACTTTGAAATAACATGTGGCACTCCTGATTTAGGCCAGTCTGTCTCTGGTTCTTCCAACATCAAAACTAAATGGGAAAGAAAAGAGGAGGGGAGCGGAGGACAGAGCAATCCCGCGACTTCAGCACCACCACGTCTCCCACCACCCACGCGCAGGGTTCACACAATCTCTTTTCCCCGATGGAAACGCCTGTCGAAATTGCGCGTGCGCACAGAGAGCGAGAAAGCGCTAGCCTTCGTGTTCTTAACAGCTGTAATCGTTTGTAGACATAGCAAAAGTGCAGAATGGCAGTTTAATCATGAGGCAGAACTTCCAAGTTCCTTTTTCGTGGGTTTCTTTTTCTGCCTCCCTTAGGACACAACGGAGAAGATACCCTAAAACAGCGGCGGCGCAAGGGCGTAGCCAGGATCAAAACTAGGGGGGGGGGCAAGCCATGATCATTCAGGGGCGGGGCCACAAAGTGGGAATGTGGGCGGGGCTACAGGGCCAGCTGGCCTGACGACATCGTGGTGGCGGCAGCGGCGGCAGCGGCGGCAGCGGCCACCTTGTGCTTCTGGGGCTGGCAACGGCGGCGGCTACCCTGCTTGGCTGGAGAGGACGGGAGGGTCGGGCAGGCAAGAGGGGGTGACAGGGTGGGCGAGGGCAAGGCAAGGCACGGCCGCAGTCACGACGGCTCCGAGGCGTTGCTGCATATCAGCATAATATTTCAACCATGTTGTGGGTTCAAGCCCCACCTTAGGAAAAAATTCCTGCATTGCAGGGGGTTGGACTAGATGACCCTTGTGGTCCCTTCCGACTACAATTCTATGATTCTATTGATATATTGCCATAGCATATGCATCATTCTGCTTTCTTGAATTGTCCTACTCCTAGGCATAGCAGCCAATTCCTAGAGGCCTAGGTGCCTCCCCCCCCCAAATACTAGTAAATACCGTATGTGAAAGAGTCATCCCCCCCATGTTGATGGGCTTTCTATGTGGGGCTTATCTGCCCCCCCATATTTTATTAAGAATGGAAGAGGGAGGGAAGGAAGGAAGAAATAGAGAGAGGGATAACTCATATTTGTGGGTGCCTCTGGGTGACGCTGTGATGCTGGAACTCTGCAGCAAGAGGACGGGAGGGTCGGGCAGGCGAGAGGGGATGGCAGGGCGGGTGAGGGCGAGGCGAGGGAAGGCACGGCCGCAGTCACGACAGCTCCAAGGCGTTGCTGCATATCAGCATAATATTTCAACCATGTTGTGGGTTCAAGCCCCACCTTGGGGGAAAAATCCTGCATTGCAGGGGGTTGGACTAGATGACCCTTGTGGTCCCTTCCGACTACAATTCTATGATTCCATTGATATATTACCATAGCATATGCATCATTCTGCTTTCTTGAATTGTCCTACTCCTAGGCATAGCAGCCAAATCCTAGAGGCCTAGGTGCCTCTCCCCCCCCCCCAATTACTGGTAAATACCGTATTTGAAAGAGTCACCCCCCCCATTTTGATGGGCTTTCTATGTGGGGCTTATCTGCCCCCCCCCCAGTATTTTATTAAGGATGGAAGAGGGAGGGAAGGAAGGAATAATAGAGAGAGGGATACCTCATATTTGTGGGTGCCTCTGGGTGATGCTGTGAAGCTGGAACTCTGCAGCAAGAGGATGGGAGGGTCGGGCAGGGGAGAGGGGGTGGCAGGGCAGGCGAGGGCGAGGCAAGACAGGGCCGCAGTCTCGATGGCTCCGAGGCGTTGCTGCATATCAGCATAATATTTCAACCATGTTGTGGGTTCAAGCCCCACATTGGGGAAAAATTCCTGCATTGCAGGGGGTTGGACTAGATGACCCTTGTGGTCCCTTCCGACTACAATTCCATGATTCTATTGATATATTACCATAGCATATGCATGATTCTGCTTTCTTGAATTGTCCTAGGCATAGCAGCCAACTCCTAGAGGCCTAGGTGCCTCCCCCCCCAAAAGAAATTACTGGTAAATACTGTATTTTAAAGAGTCCTTCCCCCCCCATGTTGATGGGCTTTCTATGTGGGGCTTATCTGCCCCCCCCCCAGTATTTTATTGAGGATGGAAGAGGGAGGAAAGGAAGGAAGAAATAGAGAGAGGGATAACTCACATTTGTGGGTGCCTCTGGGTGACGCTGTGGTGCTAGAACTCTGCAGCAAGAGGAAGATACCGGTACACCTGTACAGGAGCCTTGTAAGCAGCTTTCTCTCTGCTTGATTTACAGCAGGCACGTCCAACAGGTAGATTGTGATCTACCAGTAGATCACTGGATGTCTGTGGTAGATCACTGCTAGATCACTGGCACCCCTAAAAAAAGCTCACCCAAATTTTTCCTCCTCCCTAAAAAAAGCTGAACTATGACCTGAAGCCCTAAACAAAAATGGGCCTCCCTCCCTCCTAAAAGAAGCTCAACAAGTTTGACCTAAACCCCCCAAAACAGGGCTTCCCTTCCTTAAAAAAACTCAACAGCTTTGACCTGAACCCCCCAAAAGGGGGTAGATCACTCCCAGTTTTTAACTCTGTGAGTAGATCAGAGTCTCTTGGGAGGTGGCCACCCCTGATTTACAGTATACAGATGCAGGAGGAGGGGCAGACTGGAACACCAATGCTTTTTATAAACATCACTATGTCTATCAAAGCTACAGCCCCCCCCTTCTTATTCACTTCCTTTTAGCCTTGCAGGGCCACCTTAGTCATATTGAATCCTCTGCACCCTCATTAAATCGCCAATAGAACTGTTAATGCGATCCCTGAATGCCCATTAACAACTCCCACTGAATAACAATAGGGTGGACCTTGCCTGAAGGGATATTCTGCTCCATTGTCTTAACTGCTTAAGTACTGGTAGCCACTTTGCTTTATTTATTTGATGTGTTTTTGTTACAGCTGTGTTCCCGCCCCCAGCAAGTGGAGAGCTGCTCTTGCTAAAGCAAAGCCCTTTCCACTTCAGTTTTTGGAGGGGCAAAGTATTGGTTATGGTCTGTAAAATACAATAATTTTTTGCTTCTAGGGGGGGGCAGCTGCCCCCTCCTGCCCCCCCCCTGTCTACACCCATGCGGCGGCGTTTGAGATCGAGGTGGCCAACCAAAAACGAAAAAGAACAAAAGCGGGGACGGGCGTTCTTATTCTTTGTGCTTCAGGTCTTTCTTATTTTGTGTGCGTGAGGGCGGGGGAATGAGTTTAGATTTTAGAAAGTAAGGATTGAATTGTCGGTTGCAGTTCCACAATCTCCACCCATCATGAAAGTTGCGGATTTGGGAGGGAAGTTTATGATAACAGTCCATTATTAATAAAGTGCTGTTAAAGCTGCGGGTTTGCAGTCCCCAATCTCCCCAAAGACGGCAGCAAATGTCGTTTTGACGAGAGTGCCCTTGCAGACCTGCTTCCAGCCCAAACCTACCACTCAAGTCGCATGCAGAAGCAGCCTTGGGCTCCATTGGTTTGTATAAAGACGCTATCAGATGTTTTAAGTTTTGCTTAAACACACACACACTTCATGAGAAAAGGATAACAGCTGCTGCAATTTCCCCCAGCAAGGGTACGTGTGAAGGAGCGGCGGGGCGGGGGAAATCGTCGTCGTCGTCGTCATCCCGGAAGCAGCAGCAGCGTACTAATCTACCTCTTGAAAGTCTATAGTTCCTGATAGGTGCTCGCGGCGCTATTCCTACTTCCGGAAAGATGGCGGCGGCCTGGAGAACCGTTTGGGCGGTTGTCTCCCGGGGATACGTGAGGCGCGGCGGGGCGCCGGTGCTGAGCAGCCTGCGGGCCTACAGGCCCGGGGTGGGCCCCTGGCTTGCCACTGCCGCTCTGGTCGGAGGCGGCGCGTTCGTGGGCTTTGGTGGAGGATGGAGCGGGCAGGGAGGGAGCGGCGGCTTCCTGACAGTCCTGGCTCAGGTAGGAGACGAGTAGCCGCTGCCGGCCTTCCTTCCTTTCCTCGGCGTGGAAATGACAGCGGGGGCCGAAGCGAGCGCGTTTGCCCAACCTTGCTCTAGTGTTCCCTGTTCGTCGGTTTTAAGTTTCCGGGCGGTTTGCGCGGCTCCTGCCATCATCCATCGAATTGAAAATTTTCATAACCCGCCTCTCACGGAAGCGTATGCCCGGGCGGTGTGGTATTTCAGATGGGTGGTCGCGTCAGTCCTGTCGCACGCCTTGTTGGGGCTTAAGCTCTGGAAAACACAAGAGTCTCCAGTCTAGATGTATGAACTGTCATCTTTAGGCGCAGGGATACGCGACTGTAAAAGGGACGGTTTCAAGCAGCTAGAGCTCAATAGTAATAGTAATACCGTGTTTCCCCTTTTTTAAGACGTAGTCATTAAGTAAGCCATGGCAGCATTTTTAAGCATTTGCAAAAGATAAGACATACCCCGAAAATAAGACATACCTCCATGCCTTGTATGAAAACTAACACCCTCCTTATGGCCACTACTGGGAGTAAGATGTCGCTGAATTAGACTGAGTTCCTATTTAAGTGACTAGATTTTGGATTTTAAAAGCGAGACCGCCGAGCGCCCCAGCCAGCCAGCGGGACCCAGCCAGCCAGCGGGGCCTGGGAAGCGGCTGCTGTTGTAGTGGTGAGCTCGCGGAGCGCCCGGCCGAGGAGATCTGCCGCCCCACCGCCCGGAACCGACTGCTGCAGAGCGGAGCGCTCCGCAGCGCCGAGCGCTCAGAGCGCCCAGCAGCACCGGGCGGAGCGCTGGAGCCAGCAGCCTCGCCTCCGCCCGGCCGAGGAGACCTGCTGCCCCGCCGTCCGGAACGGCTGCTGCAGAGCGGAGCGCTCCGCAGCGCCGCCGCAGAGCGCTCAGAGTGCCCAGCAGCCCCGGGTGGAGCGCCGGAGCCAGCGGCTTCGCCTCCACCTGGCCGTGGAGACCTGCTGCCCTGCCGCCTGGAACGGTTGCTGCAGAGCGGAGCGCTCCGCAGCGCCGCCGCCGAGCGCTCAGAGCGCCCAGCAGCACCGGGCGGAGCGCCGGAGCCAGCGGCCTCGCCTCCGCCCGGCCGAGGAGACCTGCCGCCCCGCCGCCCGGAACGGCTGCTGCAGAGCGGAGCGCTCCGCAGTGCCACCGCCGCGCGCTTAGAGTGCCCAGCAGCACCGGGCGGAGCGCCGGAGCCAGCAGCCGGCTGGCCGGCCGCCAGGATCCAGCTGCTGGAGCGCGCAGAGCGCTCAGCAGCTCAGAGCACCCGGCAGCGCCGGAGCCAGCGGCCTCGCCTCTACCCGGCCAAGGAGGCTTGCCGTCCCGCTGCCCAGAACCAGCTGCTGGAGCGCGCAGAGCGCTCGGAGCACCCAGCAGAGCCCTCGCCCCTTTCTTCTGCCGTCTGGCCTGTCTTAAAAGGGGCGCAGCGGAGAAAATGCCTTTAAAGGGTGATCGGAGGGGGACGCTGTGGGAAGATGGGGGCTTTCTATTTCATTATTTAATAGGGTTGCCATATTTTGCAAAAGCAAAAAAGAGGACGTATTTGGAAACTCCTGCTTTTAATTATGGATCGCTATGACGACTCTGCCTGTGATAAAGAGGACGTGTCCTCGAAAAAATGTGACACATGGCAACCCTATTTATATCTATATTTGCTCCATTGGTTAGAGCATGGTGCTGATGATTCTTCATTGCAGAGGGTTGGACTAGATGATCCTTGGGGTCCCTTCCAACTCTTCGATTCTATGATCATCTGGAGGGACACAGGTTTTCCCATCACCGATGGAGAAGACCTGTGAACCTGAAGACCTGAGAATATAGTACTGTACAGCTGGAAGGGGTCCCCCAAGGGCCATCCAGTCAAACCCCCTGCAATTATGCAGAAATCACAGCTAAAATAATCCCCATCAGATGGCAGTCACAGCTGGAGAAGCCTTGGCCATCCAAACCTGGGTTTTAAAACCTCCCATGTAGGAGAGTCCAAGCTCAATAGCACCTCAGAGCACTGAAATCTTTGTGCATACATTGTATTGTTCTAATACATACAACAACCTTGTCAGGTAGGACAGAGCTCAGCAGCGCTGCGCGTAGCACACAGCAGCACCCCGAGCCAGCGGCCTGGCCCAGCCGAGGAGACCATAAGACACCCCACCAAAAATAAGCCACCCTGTGTTTTTTTAACGAAAAAAAGTTATAAGACGGTGTCTTAAAAAAGGGGAAACACGGTAATAATAATAATAATAATAATAAATACACGCAGAATAAGCACAGTAACACAACAGTGAAAAGGGATCAATTCTGCAAGGCTGAATACAGAGGCATAAAATAGAACTGTTTGCCCAAGTGCTGTCGACTCATTTATTGCTGCTGGGGTTTTTTGTGCTTCAAAGGTCTAAGGGAGTCTACTGGCACTTTTGTCATGGGGGAGACAATATGATACATGGATATGATAGTGTAAATAATAATAATAATAATAATAATAATAATAATAATAATAATAATAATGTTATTTATACCCCATCCATCTGGCTGGGTTTCCCCAGCCACTCTGGGCGGCTTACAGCACATGAAAAATTGTAAAACATTAGGCATTAATGCAAAACAAACAAACAAACAAAACAACCCCACTGAGGGCAGTTTTATAGTTTTGAGTTGCAGCGCTGATACCTAAAGGCAGAGTAAAATAAAAAAAAGGAAAACTCAAGGAAGTGGTTATATGCGGATGTGGGGAGAGGGGGGGAGAATGGCTTATCTAGAAAATAAATGCAATGCTTGCAGGCTTTCCAGTTGGTGTCCTCTGAAAGTAAAGGGCAATTAAACTGAGCTTGAACCCTGGGAAGATGGAGGCACTCTGAGTTGGTGGTTTCTGTTCATGGGAGATAAACCAGTTGCCTGTTAATGGATGGGGTTGTTCTCCCTATGAAAGAACAGGTTCGGAGTTCCTGGATCCATGATTGTCACAGGAAGCTTAGGTAGGTTCAGTGACTAGGAGTGCATTTACCAGCTATGGTACTGTGGCCATTCTTGGACAGGGATTGTTTGACCATCGTGATTCATGCATTGGTAATCTCAAGCCTTGATTATTGCAAGGTGCTCTATGTGTGGTTACCCTTGGACCTATTTCAGATGCTCCAGTTGGTACAAAATACTGCAGTTAGACCGCTGATGGGGACATACTATTGGCAGCATATACGTTGGGTGTTCAAAAGCTTGCACAAGGCCAGGTTCAAGGATCTTTTATAAATTTATAATGTCTCTGACAATTTAGGCCCCCAATAATTTTTAATCCCTTTTATCCCTGCCAGATCACTGAGGTCTTTGTGAAAGTCTTTGCTACTCTTGTCCTCTATATCTACCAGGATTTCTGTGTGCAGTATTGTGGGCCCAATTTTGTGGAACTCCCTTCCAGTTCTAGTCAGGCTGTATGTCTTGAGCCCACTGAAGGCTTTAAAATTGAAGTCTGATTTTATATTTCTTGTACACCACTTAGAGACAATTGTAGTTAAGTGGCATACTAATTGTTCACATAAAATAATAATAAAGTGGCTTGACAAAAGATGTGAAGGAAGATATATAGAAGTTAATTGGCAGCAATATATGAGGAGCACAATTACATTTCACTTTAAGCGAGTAAGTCAGTACTTACAATACTGTTGTTGTAAGTAAACCTGACAGGAGGAGGTGTACTTGCTTCTGCTTAATAGCATATCTTATTATAGGATAACAAAGGTATTAGTCACTGGCAGTACCTGTGGATGAATAAACATCTGTTTTCAGTGTTAAAATCAATGAATTGTAACTGGTTTACATCAACTTGTGATGTTGTAATTTGCCATAATGTAGTCATTATAGCTTAACTGCTATATGCATTTTAAGTTCCATTGGGCTGATGGAAGTTACTTTTGAGCAGTCATGTATAAGATTTTATCACTAGGGCATTCATTGTTCAGCTGTATGAAGCTGAAGTTTAGTCACTAAACATACATCAAAGTATCAAATATTTTATTTTCTTTAGTTTATACTGGCACAACATTAGCTTGTGCTTCTCTAGTATAACATACCATATTTTTCCGTCTGTAAGATGCCCCCATGTATAAGATGTCCCCTATGTTGGGGGACTCAGATTTAAGGAAAAGGGGGGGGGAGAGATATCTGTGTATAATATGCCCCCTAATTTTTGACATTATTTTTAGGGGGGGGAACCTACATGGAAAAATACGGTATATTCTGATGGACAATATTTTCTCCCATTTGCGCTATGCCACAATGTCGGTGTCTAAAAAGTTAAGAGCTTGTGTTGTCTGTGTAGCTCTCACCTAATGCTTAACTTTGTTTACATAAAAATGTACTGAATTGGTTTCTATGAGATTAATATATATTTACTCATTCAGGGGAAAAAATATTTCACAAGTAAAATGCTCAACTATGCTGTCTGAATTGCATCATGTAGGAAGCCATATGTTTTAAAAACAAATAAGGACATTCATGATTTTAAAAATAAGTTACTTACAAAACACCCTTTATGTCCATCTCTGTCCTTAAAAGCCCATGGGAATTACGTGGTTGCTGTCTGGGGTTACTTTCATTCCAAATATCAATGCTTTGTTTCTTAGGGGAAGTGAAATAGGATAAACCTTATGTCTCCTGGTGAGTACAGAGAGTCTCCAGATCCAAATAGGAAGCATTGTGTCTATTTCTAGACACCCAATAATAATAGAACTGGTGTAGCATAACGACTGAGGATAGAATGAAGGGAAGTCCCTGGTTCAAACTTTTAACTACAAATTGCCTAGAAGGCCTTAAGAGAGCTGCTATTTCCCACCCACTCACAAATCTACAATATGAGGAAACTTTGCGGCCTTAGGTCTCTAGTAAGGATTGCTGTGTTATTGTGCACGAGCCATTCTCAACTCTTGAAATGTACTAATCCATATATATGTCACGTTGCTTAGACTTTTGTGTTGTCCACCTCTGAAACTAAACTTTTGTTAAAATGTAGTGACTCTTGTAATTCTCCACATTTAATTTAAAATATGATGACTTTCAGTTATTCAAATTCAGTTATTCAGTCGCCCTCCATTTCTTTCCCGTGCTCTGGATCTTTCCTGTTTTAGAATTTAGGATGAAGGTAGTACATCAGATTTCTGCAGTGCTCAAAATAAAAAGCTTTTTCTTCTATGTGGACTCGGCGTAGCAATTAGCACAGTCATTTTCCAATGTTGTTGGATGCCATACATAGTGATACTTCATACTTGTTTATCTTTAGCACTGTATTTCCAATATCAGAGTCACAGTAATGTACTGCAGAAGATTTTGAGATGGGTCACTTCTGTCAAACATCTGTTGTTGGCTTTGACTTAATGTTTATTTTCAGACAGCTTGCAATCCTCTGCATTAACATGCCACTACACTGCATGCTCCTCTCATTAACCAAGTTGGGCTTGGAATGTCTTGTCTTCATGGGTTTACTTTTGTGATCTTAAGCCTTGAGCTCAGCCAGTTCTTTGGTACAGTGATTTGTTTTTGCATTTAATGGCCCTTCTAAATTCTGCGTATTAACTTCAGCTTCTAAATCAAACTAGTCTCTGGTCCTTTCTCTAGATTTATTCCCTGGATGCAAAAAGCTTCGCTTTGGAGTCTTCAAAATTGCTTCATTTTTTATTTTATTTTTTAAAAGCAAAGTGATTGTCTAGTTGGGCTTGCAGTTCAGACAAATGCTTTAAAGGTCATAGAGCTCTTTATACATTGAAAGTATTATAGAAGTTACCGATAATTTAATTGTACTGTTAGTGAGGTACAGTGGTGCCTTGCTAGATGAATTTAATTCGTTCCACGGGTTTTTTCTTATAATGAAAAATTCGTCTAGCGAATCCCATAGGAATGCATTGAAATTTTTTTGATTTTTTTTTTGCCCATAGGAACGCATTAATTGAATTTCAGTGCATTCCTATGGGAAACCGTGATTCGCTAGACAAATTTTTCATAAAACGAATTCATCTAGCGAGGCAACCTCCGCTCGAAAAATCCTTTCGTTAAGCGGAAAATTCGTTAAGCAGGGCATTCGTTAAGCGAGGCACCACTGTATTGTAATGGGTAGACTATACCTTTATAAAGTCCTAGCTAGGGGGTGGTGTGCATAACAAATAGTATTCTATACATTGAATTGTGCTTGAAGGCTTGGAACAGGGCCATTCTCAGTGGGGGCTGGGTAGGAGTTGGTGGCCAAGTTTCTTCCAGTTCTAGAATTGATCAACTTTCCTTCTAATTCCCATCTTTATTCCTCAGTCCATGCATTCAGGTCAATAGTCCATTTGCTTCCTTGGACTATTGCTACTGAGCTAATAGATTGCTAAGAGCTACTGCTCTTCATCTATTGTCTGCATTGTATTTGTTTTAAGATTCTTGATGAATTTATCTTTGTTTTTAATGATGGTTAAATGTATGTGTTTTGTGAATATTAGACTCTATATATCATTTTAGTTGGTTTGGGTAATTTTATTTGATCAAGTGGTTTAAATGAAGTGTAGGCTGGAGCAGGCTAGTTCAAGGTATAATGAAACTTACATTAAAAACTGTTTGGCGAATGGAGACATCCTGCTATAATAACTAAATCATGTGTTTGGATAAGCTTGTCAAAACAGAAGCCTTTTCAGTGGACATCTAAGAGTTATTTGCAAGGGGCTCAACATCAGCCTTGACTGTTGACCATGGGGCTGATGGGAATTGTAGTCCAAAACATCAGGTTTGGGAAGGCTCCCTTAAAAGATGAAATACAAGAAGATAAAGACAGATGATGTACTTATTGTAGCAGGAAATTGTTTAGTTGTTTTTGCTATATCTTTGTTCAGGGAAATACGGGAGGATGTTAGAGGCAGAACATTCTCTTGTTACCTACACTATGGGGAACTGGTACAGGCACCAGGCCTTTTGGCAGACCAACTCTGTGTTAGAAAGATGTCTGCAAATGTAACATGAAGACTGGCAACATCAATCCCACCGTGTGGGAATCCCTTGCAGACAACCACAGTGTCTGCAGACAGACAATCAGGTTGTGTATCTATAGCAGTGACCAGAGGAAGAATAACCGCTGGGAGGAGCGCAGAGAGAAGAAATGCTATCAGCACAACTGGACACTTTCATCTGCCCCAGCTGCAACAAAACATGTCTCTCCTGTCTCAGTCTCTACAGTCACAGCAGGCACTATAACCTTCCAATAGTTTGACTTCACCTCCAATGGCGCACTCCATTGTCTCCCAAAAAAGATGCCAACCAACTACGGTATCTGTATTATTATTTATTGGACCACTATATCACCAGCAGTTTACAAACAATTAAACACAATTAAAATTGTGACATTAACAAGCTCATTGTGTTAAAATAACACAAAGCAAGGTACAGTGCCTGACATAATAATTCTACCACAACAGATCATTCATAGATGAAAAGTAGAATTATTCACTGAAAAACTGATGCGTAAACAACATCATTTCATGACGTTATAGCCTGCAACAATCTCTGGTAATAAAGTTACCTACAGAAGGATTGCTGTTAGAACATTTAATTTACCTATATACTTGAGTATAGCCAACCTGAATATAAGCCCAGGCACCTAATTTTACCACAAAAAACTAGGAAAACATATTGGCTCGAGTATAAGCCTAGGGTGGGAAATGCAGCAGCTACTGGTAAATTTCAAAAATAAAAATAGATACCAATAAAATAACATTAATTGAGGCATCAGTATGTTAAATGTTTTTGAATATTTATTTCAAAGAAAAAAACAGTAAACTAGCTCTGTAAGTGGAAAAGAGGGTCAACAAAAACAATATTGTATCAACAATAACTTTAAAGTACAAAAACCTTAGCTCAATCAGCAACCAAGCTAAAACACAAGAGTTAAAATCCTTCAAAACTGGATTCCTCCTCATCATCTTTATGCCCAAACAGAGATTCAGCTTTAGCTGGTGTGAGGTTATCAGCATAGACATTGTCATCATCACTGAGTTAGCAGTCATCGCCACCACTGCTATCGTTCTCATACAAAGCTCTGTCTTCACTGTCATCCATAGCATTACTAATGCCACATTTCTTGAAGGCATGTTGCACCATGTCCTCTGGCATCTCTTCCCATGCATCATGAACCCACTTTGCTATTAATTCTATGTCGGGCTTCATCAGATTTTCAACTTTTGTCAGTCGGGCTTGACCAGATGACATCCATTCATGACACATCTTTCGCACACGGTTTTTGAAAGGTTTATCTAAACACACATCTAGGGGCTGCAATACAGATGTAAGCCCACCTGGAATAACGCAGGTGGCACTGTGGGTTAAACCACAGAGCCTAGGGCTTGCTGATCAGAAGGTCGGCGGTTTGAATCCCTGCAACGGGGTGAGCTCCCGTTGCTCAGTCCCAGCTCCTGCCAACCTAGCAGTTCGAAAGCACATCAAAGTGCAAGTAGATAAATAGGTACTGCTACAGCGGGAAGGTAAACGGCGTTTCCATGTGCTGCTCTGGTTCGCCAGAAGCGGCTTTGTCATGCTGGCCACATGACCTGGAAGCTGTACGCCGGCTCCCTCGGCCAATAATGCGAGATGAGCGCACAACCCCAAAGTCGGACACGACTAGACCTAATGGTCAGGGGTCCCTTTACCTTTACTAGGGGCTGCAATACAGATGTAAGCCCACCTGGAATAACGTCCAAAGTAACTTGGGAAGACTTTGCCAATTTTTTTATGTCATCGGATGTGTGGGCTCTGAACATATCCCAAACTAGCAATGATGGTTTTTTCTTTAAGGCTGCTCCTGGTCGTCCATTCCAAATTTCTACCAGCCATTTTTTTGTTCCATCTTCATCCATCCAGCCTTTAACATGTGCACATACTGTAATTTGTGGTAGGAATTTGACCTTTTTAGGCAAGGTCTTTCTTTTAAAAATAATGACAGGCCACAGGTTAGTTACATTAGCCAAACATGACAGAACGACTGTGAAATTGTTTTTTTTTTTTCATTTCCTGTGGTTCTGAGTAAAATAGTTTTGTCTCCCAAACTTGCCACAGTTCTGTTGCTTGGAAGATCAAAGGTCATAGGTGTTTCATCCATATTCCCAATATCTCCCAGGTCATAGTTATGGATTCTTCTTTGTTTTGTTATGAATGAATGGAATGATACCACTTTTCCATCAAGGTCTTTTGGCAACTTCTGTGAAATCTTTGTTCTTTGCCACAAACACAGGGCAAACCTATTCATGAAGCGGGTATACCATCCTGTTGACGCAACAAAATTTTCAATGCCTGGTGTTTTTAATTTGTCATCTTTAGTCATTTGAAGGGCACGTAAGCAAATTTCCATGCGTGTTACGCGGTAACCATTTTGACAACACTCCATAACCAATTTATGCAATTCAGTCTCTAGAGCCCCATATGAAGTTGTTATACCACGTCAAGCTTTTTTTGCCTTCCTTTGGAATCTTTTCCAAGGCAGCTTTCATTTTCCGCCAGTCCCTTGTGTCAACACAAAATTCCCTACTTGCAATAGTGTTATTGCTTTCTTCTGCTCTTGACACAACCTTAAGTTTGAAACCAGCTTCGTATGACCTGCATTTTTGTTTTGGTCCGGGATTACAAGCATTGGGATCCATTTCTAACAGGATAAAAAAAAAAAGTGCGTACACAATGCAGCGTGTATATTATGAGCCCTAACACAGGCTGCTCTATGCAAGCATAGTCAACATTGGGTCCAGATAGGGGTTAGTAAGAAAATAAAAAATAAAATATAGCAGACTGAGTACTGTAAATAAACGTACTGTATATTCAAGACCAGAGAAATACCGGTACTTGTATTCAGCAATGCTTGGGAAGAGCAAGGGGGCATGACCAGGGGGAGAAGAAGAGGTGGCCAGCGTGCAGGAGAAAAGAAGAGACGCTTTTGGGCCGCTCGTCCCATCTCCGCCCCTGCCCCCACTCGCAAGAGCAGGCATAGGAGCTGCGGTTGGGAGAGGCGCAGCACAGTGCCTCTCCCAACCGTGGCTCTTGTGCCTGCCCTTGTGAGAGGCGGGCGGCGATGGCGGGACCAGCGGCGAGAAAGGGCTGCTTTCGGGCCGCTCATCCCTCCACCGCTGCTGCCCACCTCTGCCGCTCGCAAGCGCAGGCACGAGCCACAGAGGGCAGCGCCTCTCCGAAGCCAGCCAGGCCTTTCTTGCTGCATCTCACTCGAGTATAAGCCGAGGGGGGCTTTTACAGCATTAAAAATGTATTGAAAATGTCGGCTTATACTCGAGTATATACGGTAATCAACAAGTCTTCAAAATTATGTAATTACAGCACTATTCATTGTTCAAATTGATTTCTTTCCTGCATATATTATGGCTTAGAGCATTATTAAGTTTCACAGTATCAAGAATTGGAGAACCTGTTTGCAAGAAGTATACATAAGTGCTTGGTGCTCTGCCAGGAGCTTCTACCAGCTGGCTCAGTTGTGTGAGCTTATGTGGGAAAAGTCTAGAGTTCCTATTTTAATCTCTGCCCCAGAGTATAAAAACAACTTGAATTTGCACAAGCTTCTGCATAATATGAACCACAGATTCTAAATATGTGTGCAAATTGTATGATGGTGATAAGTGGGTATAAAATATACCTAATTACAGTGCTATAGTTTTCGTATTACTATAGCATGTGTACTTAGAACTAAGCCCCATTGAGTTTAGTGGGACATACTCCCCAGTTAATATGTATCAGATTGTAGCCTTAAGCATCTTGCAGTGGATATTTTTTCCCTTTTTGTATTATGCACAACAGGAAAGCAATGCAATCATTACTATTATGGCCTATGTTATGTATTTTTGTGTGTAATATTTTTCTCAAATGATATCACAACCCTGAGGTCAGCATGTCTTGTCTTAGTTCACTGTCTTTTAAACGCCCAAACCCCTAAGAAGATATTACAAATCTTTTCTGGAAAGTCTTTTTATTATACGCTATAATCAAGCTAGGAGCTCCCAGTGCTGCTTTTATTCTGTATTAAAATGTGTTAAAGAAGCTCTTTAAGTATCATGTATCCATGAAGAAGTTTAAATAACTTGGGTATTAAATATATCCCAAGTATCATGCTTTGCATTAGTGACATACAGACATTGTCATGTTGAGTGACCAAAACAGTCAATAATATAGCAAGTATGGAATCTGTAAGGCCATAATGTTATGTTTAAATTTAGAAATGGATTTTACTTCGGGGTGTGCACTTGTTTCACAACATAGTATCGCTTACAACTTTTTGAAAGCAAGATATAAATATCTTGAAGCTTTGACTTTGAAAATATACTGGATCCATGCTTTGTATTAATATTTCAGTTAGGGTTCTGGAAACTATCAAGTGCCCTCTTATATACTTGCTTTTCTCTAATCTGCTTTGTTACAGACATTCATTACTTTTGCTATGTGAGATTAATTATGGAAATCCTAAGCTTCATTTGCATTTATGCAACAGTGTCTTTAAAATATGCTGTATGACCAAAGGAGGATGGTGTTGATGGCTGTTGTTTATATGACAATTCCTGTTCTTTCCTTTCTGTCAACAAATGCAATACCTTTAGTTTCCATAAGTGTTGACAGATCAATTAGCAGGAATCTAGGTAATTGGGGGGGGGAAGCATTTTGTCTAAATTGTAAAATATGGTATAAACAGCAAATTTTAACTGGCACACCAGCCATCAATTTTCCTGTGGCTAATTAATTCTCATAGACACTAATTAATTGGCAGGTGTTCCAGGGTCCACATATTCACATAAACAACACTTAAAATAGGATTGTGTGCATTATACAATTAGTTATATTGTGTTGTATCCAGTGGTGCATGAGCAGAGGCAATACTGTATAATGTCTGCTTCATTTCCTTTTCTCTCCTTCCCCCTGTACTCTGTCCAAAAGGTCTCCCCGGAGGGCCAAGGGGACCTATTGAACATTGTGGACTGTATCTTACAGCAGCGTTTCTCAACCGCTGTTCCGCGGTACACTAATGTGCCGCCAGACGCTGGCTGGTGTGCCAGGACATGCCGCGGCGAGAAGGGCGATTTGCTGCCTTGTCACGTGCCGCCGGCCTTGGGCAGCCCCCCCCCCCAAAAAAGAGAGAGAAGAGGCCAGGCGCTGCAGGGCGCTCCGAGCGCTCGGCGCTCCAGAGCGCTCCGCTCTGCAGCCGCCGGCCTTGGGCAGCAAAAAAGAAAAGAGGCCAGGCGCTGCAGGGCGCTCCGAGCGCTCGCCGTTTCGGAGCGCTCCGCTCTGCAGCCGCCGGTTCCAGGCACCGAGGCAGCAGGCCTCAGGCAGCCCCCCCCCAAAAGAAGAGGCCAGGCGCTGTAGGGCGCTCCGCACGCTCCCTGCTGCTACAGCAGCAGCAACAGCAGCCGGTTCCAGGCCCCTCTGGCTGGCTGGGGCGCTTGGTGGTCTCGCTCTACAGGGCATGGAGAGGCATGGAGAGGTCTTATGGAGGTGGTGTGCCTCGTGATTTTTTTCACAGAACAAGTGTGCCGTGGCCCAAAAAAGGTTGAGAAACACTGTCTTGCATGGTTCCAGAGGGACGTGGAACGCCCAAAATATTAAATGCTTAAATATTTAAAGTTAATGGATACAGAATGTCCCTAACTGGTGTATATATATGATTATTGCTCCTGTATACTTGTATTTGTTAATCTTTCTGTTGTATGTCAGTTCAGCTGGAATTAGACCTGTGATGTGCCTACTTTGGTGATAAAGCATGGTATTCGGGCATACATAAGCCCAAGGAGAGAAGTCAAGGAAAAGTTTTCATAGTGGTAAGGAGTTAGATTGCCTCTTGAAGACTTCATTCAGAAATAACATGTGTTGGGAAAAACTTTTGGGTTTAAGGACATGCGCACACCAAAAGCACATTTCTAGAGCTCAGTTCATTCCAACCTGCAAAAATCTTTTCAGGCTCAGCTTATCTTTGCCGTAGAAAGGATTCTGAATGTGAGTTTGGGCTCTAAGAAGCAGCCAAAGGGTTGCCGTGCTTAATAACTGACAAGAGGAGACTCAGGGAGCTGAAGCATGTTACTAAGGGTCCCACTTGAGTACTTTGTGCTAAGGAGACGCAGGTGGCTCTGTGGTATGAACCACTGAGCCTCTTAGGCTTGCTGATTGGAAGGTCGGCAGTTCGAATCCATGCAATGGGGTGAGCTCCCGTTGCTCTGTTCCAGCTTCTGCCAACCCAGCAGTCTGAAAGCATAGCAGTGTGCAAGTAGATAAATTGGTATCGCTGCAGCAGGAAGGTAAACGGCATTTCTGTGCGCTCTGGCTTCTGTCACGGTGCTCCATTGCACCAGAAGCGGTTTAGTCATGCTGGCCACATGACCCGGAAAGCTGTCTGTGGACAAATGCTGGCTCCCTTGGCCTGAAGCGAGATGAACGCCACACCCCATAGTTGCCTTTGACAGAACAAAACTGTCCAGGGGTAATTTACCTTTACCTTAGTTTGTGCTGGTTAGCTGTCGGGTACTATTTTCTTATGAGTAGAGAGTAGAAGTACACATAATTGCAGTGAGAATATAAGATGAAATTGGCTTTACTTTTCTTGGGTAAATTTTTTGGGGCGGGGGAGGAAATGCAAGCTTCTGTGCATTATTAGCCTTGGTGTTAATTTTCAGTTTTTGAATCTCATTATGTGGTTCATATGGTGATGTTTGTCCTTGGTACAACTGCTCTAAAAGAGTGCTGCAAATGTAAAGGGAGGTACATCAGTGCTTCCTTGTGCTTCACTTTATTTAGCCATGTGGCAGTGTGTTCCAGACCATTCCAAACTCCTTCCAGTAAATGAGCTTACAGAAGACTGTGGCACATGTCTCAAGTTGATTTTTAGTGCTTAGGTCACCACTCAAGCAGGCATTCTGATTCTTTCTTTTCCTCCAGCCATCAGCCAAAGACACGAGTATGTGCTGAAGTTTCTAAGAGTTGGATAGCTTATACAGCAGGGGTGGGGAACCTTTTCAGCTCAATGGCCACTTTAACTCATGGTCAGCTTTTGGGGGATGTGTGCTGCTGGTGGGCATGAGCACAGGCAAAAACAGATAAGACATAGGTAGAAGAACATAGACCAATGGATGTGGTTTTTACATTGGTAAAGAAGATTACCTTTCAGCCATGCAGAAATTGGAGGTTTCTGCATGCACTCACATATAGCCATCCTCTACGTAGGCAAGCAAGAGACCATTATCTCAGTTCATGGACATATTCCATGCAGGCAGCAGTACTTGAGGAAGGTACACAGCAAAGCCACTGAAGGGGGAAAACTGGGGAGGAGAATGGCCTGGAGAGGGGCCTGAGGGCCAGATAAGAGATGTCTGGAGGGATGTATCTGGCCCTACGGTGTGAAGTTCCCCAGCACCACCATTTACAGACACAGTAATTTGCAGGCATAGCTACATGCAGTAAAAGACATTAATACTGCCTGGGAATGACACAGTATTCAGCTGAACTGTTAGTCATTGCATTTTTCAACTGGTGTGGCTTTAACGGTTGCATTTTATCATGCTAGTCACTTTGAGATTGCCTTTGTAAAAATCCGCAAACAAATATAGTAAATCATCATTTACTAGATTTAGCCCATCACAGCTGTTTTGTTTTTCTAAGTTGTGTTATTATAATTATTTTTTATTATTTATTAAATTTGTATACTGCCCTTCATCTCAGGACAGTTCACATAAAATTACAAAATAAAAACCACAAAATACATAATAAAATTAAGAACAACAACAGGCCAATAATCCCTCCTCCCACAACACATTTAAAATGTCAGCACTTTAAAATAAACATATGCTTTGGAATCAGTAGTCATTAATGGACAGTTGGTAATCTGTTTTATGTAATTGATGACAATTAGTCTTTATATATGCTGGAAACAAATCCAGCATATATAAAGACTAAAACCCAGAAAATGTCAGAACAGAGACAACTTCTCTAGAGCATAAAATGTAGTGCATTTTAAATGGCAACGAAAGATACCACTGACAAGTAGGTTCAAACAAAACAAAATTACTGGAACAGATCAAAATGAAGGTGGTATGGCTAATAAAATAATAGCAGTCTTGGGGCCTGTAATTCCTCCTTAGATTAGATACATGATATTTTGTTGGCACAGAGTTCAAACACTTATTCCCATACTATTAGTAATTTGACTTCAGTCATGCACAGGCTTGTTGACAGCTATTTACTAGAAATCTCCTGTAAAGTTGGGAAGGTAGACCAGGTATCCTGCTGTGCAGCAATAAAGGTATTGGCATACCAGCTGCAGGGGCTATTTTTAGCTCAAGCTTTAGGTTTATGATGGCATTGTGTATTAGTAATAAGCGCAGTAAAATTTCAAAGTAGTAGAAACCTGAACATATTCTGGCATTATGCTGTTTTGTTCCCCCTTTGAGCAACTGGGAATTTAGACCATTCCATCCATCCTGAGTGTGGTATAATGTGTACTGTTTTGAATAAGCTTTCTTGTAAAGCTAAAACTCCTCTACTGCACAATTGTCCGAGGACCTCAGGATCCTGGCTGCATTGGACATACTGTATTTCATACAGACATCAGTTTTGTGTGTATAACATAGCTGGACATTTGGAGGGCTTATATTGGCTTATATTGACTTATATGTTTAACTTAAGATATATGTTACATGGTTATTATGGTTTTCTATTACCGATTATGGTTTTCCATTCCTAGTAGCATTATTGATATATTTTTCATTTGCTTAATTTTATTTAATTCCATTTAATTCTATTTTTAATTCACCCTGCCTTCCCCTTGTTAAATTTTCAAAAATAATAATTTAAAAATGCTTCTCTTAAGGCAGCTGAGATCTACCCACAAAAGAGCACTGTTCACTAAATGCTGTTGACTTTTTAAAAGTCACAGGCAGGGAACTGACCCAGGACTGGGAAAGTGGCTGCTGAGTAGAAGTTTGATCCATTTGAGCCACTATCCATCCTTAAATAAAATTCCACATTATTGCTCCCACACCTGACAGAAGAACACGAGCAATGTCTTGGCATTTAGTATTGACAAAAGCCTATAAATCTTCTAAAATTAAACTGTCCATTATACTCCCATTCAAATCTTCATTAATTACACACATAGTCATGTTTATGAAAATAGTATTAACAATAAGAATATAATTTCAGAGTACTGTACTAATGTATTTAATACAACAGTAGGTTAAATTATAGTGTATTTTAAGACTTCTCTGCCAAGGGCAATAAATTTAACAACATGGTTATTAAAACCTTTGTATGAAACATCATAAGAACAATGCAGACTAAACTATTATTGCATCCGAAAAGCTGGAATGCAAAGAAGTTTTTATTCTTTATTGCCTCAAGTAAAAATTCTGTGGAAACAGATAAGTGATGACAAAGCTTTGATGTTAATAAACCCAAATGGAAGTCAAAAATCAAAGTGTGTAAACGGCTAGGTTATAAAAAGAGAGATGACAGAGTTATACCCTGTAATTAGGTGTAATTTGTGCTTTTGGCACAGCTATTTGTCCTGTATGAATGAGAGGCTGTCTTACATTTTCTTTGCTTGTATAATAGAATTACAGTACTGACACATCTACTTAAACATGTACAGGGTTTCTTTCTTTCTTTCTTTCTTTCTTTCTTTCTTTCTTTCTTTCTTTCTTTCTTTCTTTCTTTCTTTCTAAGTATTTGACAACAGCAGTACCCCCTCCCCCCTTGAGATGCTTGACTTAGAGATACATAGCTTTAAAATTGGAAAACATGAAGCAGCAACTTACCTGGTGCAAGTATTTAGTAGAAAAAGTAGTAGCAAAGTTTTGGGGTGGTAGTAAAATACAGGAAAACCACAGTTTACCTTTCTGGCACAAGTCTTAACCGCAGATGTACTACGAGTTGTCCACACAGACAAGAGAACAATTGAACAATTCAATTAAATAATTTTGTGACCTTGCCTGCTTAAGAGCTGCATAAATACTGTCTGATCAGGGTTTCAAAGTGATTATATACTAAGAACAACACAATTGTCTTGGCTGTGCTACTGGTCTGGGTTCCATGTAATTGCAGTATCTGCAGGGTTATCAATTTCTTCTGCAACTGGAAGTTGAGAAGGAATGAGAAAGAATAATCTTTTAACATCAGTGAAGCTAGGATTTTATGTTGCATTTTTGTAACAATTTTGGTTGGTTATTATTTACGATATTTATAAAAGTGTCCTCATACAGTATTTTCTATTAAATTGTCACCATGCTTAACTCTCTAGTAACTATTTAACAACAATTTAACAATATAGTCCCAATTTTGTATTGCTGTTTCATTATTACCTATTCACCTACATGGCCTTCTGTACAGTATTCTAAAAGAGAGATTGCTAAATTCTTAGGTTTAAATCCAGAGTTGCTTAAAATCTTAAGCCTTTAAAATGTACAGGATGTGCTGCAGGCCATATAAACACATCTGCTCAAAAGTAATACCATTTAGTTATATGGGGCTTACTCCCAGGTGTGAATGAGTATTGGGCTGGAGCCTTAGTAAACCTTTCTTGTGAGTTACGGTACTGTACTTTACTTTTTCTTGAATTGCCTGCTTACCAAAATCCTCTTAAAATTTCCCATAAAGCTTTGGTCAGAGGTCATCACAAACTTCATTGGTTTGTAAATACTTTGTTGTAAAATTGGTCATAAATTAGTGTAATTGTTTTTTGTTGTTTTTTGCTTAAAAATAGAACTGTCCTCTTGTGACAAGTGCCATTAAAGTTACATAAATATTGGGATTCCAGTTAAAAAATAGATGAAAATTCTCTCTCCACAAGGTTTTTAAACTGTCTTTTAAAAAAACGTATGACCGGGGGAAACATAAAGAGGTAAGTTTGAAATCATGAAAAATTAGGATAGTATTTGCTTTCCTGGATTTTGTGTCAACATTTGCTTTATACCTGCTAGGCAGCGTAGATTAGATAATCATGGCAAGCAACTACCACTATATATGAGAGGAAAACTAGCTATCTGGAACCACCATAGCTTACCTTTGATCCTGGAAACAGGGTCAGAGACATCCAATTCTGTGGAGTATAAGAAGTTCATTCCTCTATGTGCTTGGCATCTTTATGAATTGTCTCTCTTCATAAGGACCTAGTATTTCAGTCAGGGTAAAATGCACCCCCCAGGAGATAGCACAGGGAGGTGTCCTAGTTAAGAAGTGAACTTACAGGGAACCAGGAAGAGGGCCTTCTCAGCGGTGTCACCCTCCCTGTGGAACGCCCTCCCATCAGAGGTCAAGGAAATAAAAAACTATACAACTTTTAAAAGAGTCTGAAGACAGCCCTGTATCAGGAGGTTTTTAATGTTTGATGTTTTACTATGTTTTTATATGTGTTAGGAAGCCACCCAGAGTGGCTGGGGCAACCTAGCCAGATGGGTGTGGTATAAAGAATAAAATTATTACTTACTATTATTAATGGGTTAGGAGTAAAAAGTTAGCTATGAAAACTAATGTGATCTAGTTGTTTATGGTGTGTTAGGAGTCCTGGAGTGCGGACAGTTTGGACAGTTCTGCACAGCTGTAATACTATGCTTTGTTTAAACAATTCCATACTTGTGCAATACACTTCCACTAGCACAAAGAGAATTTCCCCTTCCTCTCCTCTCTCCTGAAGCACCCTCTACACCCCACAAAACTTCTGCAAATGTTTGGGGGACCCACTGGAGCAGATTGGGTGTGTATGATTTTATTGTCACATTTACTTTATTTAAACTTTTTTATTCTGCCCTTTATCATATTACATTTCAGGGTGATACTCAAACACCGTGTAAACCACAGGATCTGAAAAGATTCAAATCCTGTCTGATGTGAGACTCAAAGAAAAATGCATTTAATGAGCTCTTCAGAAATCAAATGAATTTTCTTACTTTGTAAATTATTTGTCAGTTTTCTTAGTTCAAACTTGACTGGCAAATGACAGTTGGTGCTGGGAATTTAGTATACCCATTTGTGATATTTTGAGATTTAAAAATAACACATACTTTTAAAGACATCTAGAAGCTAGCTTATTGCCTGTAACCTTTGTTTTGCAGATGGATTTAGAAAGTATGCTGTATTTAAAATCTGAGCATGGATTTAGAGCAGCTTTGAAACTGTTCTTATTGTGGCAGAATAGAAATAGTGTGACATGACTACTTAATCTCTAGCTGGGCCAGGGATTCTTTATACATAATCCTATCTTTCTTAAAAGATGGCAAAGCAATGTATGTAGTGCACTGCAAAACGGTTAAAGGAAACTTGTTAAGTCCAGAGGCCTATAATGGAAGCATTCATTAAATTGCTTTTGAAGAGTGCTTTGAGTTTTAACACTCAGATTCGTTGTTCTGGAGTTTGTGAGGATGTTGCGGAACTCTAATTCCCAGCAGCCCCAGCTAGCATGGCCGATGATTAGGAATGCTGTGAGTTGTAGTCCAAGATCTGGAGGGCCAAGGGTCCCTTTGTTGTATTGCTTCATTTTGATTAACATTTGTATCTTTTTAATAGAAAAAAGTATAAACTTAAATCTCTGCTTCAAAAATGTGACTGCCAGCCCTCTTTCTAAATTAAAAAAGGGTGGTGTTTGATTTATTAGTTAAGCGTAAGTTATCAATGAGATTTAATAAAGCATGTTGCATCATTATTAAATATTAAATACAATTCTCATTCTTTTAGACCACTTTAAGTTTTTACTATAGAAGAACGTTACCTGATATGAAAGTTAAAAGATCTCCTGCTGTTTGTTGGGAAGCTGAACTCTCTTCATACTGGGTGCTAGAAAACTTGTTTTGTGTGTTATGATGGACAACAGAAGCAGCGATCCTTAGTTGTTACCTTCTGTGGCTAATGGCTCGTGTGTAAGTGGAGTGCACTACATATACTTAACACTAGCTTTGATGTCTGAAAAATCACTAAAGGATCTTGTTTGAAAGACAAACCTCTTGCCATATTTGTCGGAACAATGAAATGAGCATCTCTTGAAAGCAGCTATGTTGCTGTAGGGTATTGAAACAAATGCTCCTCAGAAATCTGAGTGAATTGTAAGGAGAGCTCAGTTACTTTATTCTTTATGGAAATTTTGTCCTTGATGAACCAGCTGTGTGGGCTCGCATAGTTTGCTTCTGTTCTTATGAATGACTTTCTAAAATAAAGAGAACTACATTGGGTCAAGAGGTTGAACAAAATACTTGGGGAAATTACGATCCTTCGCTGGCATACTCATGGCACATACTGGTGGGAAATGATCTCTTGTATGTGTACCACTTCATCAGAATTAGTTATCTATATGAGCAGGTTCTACATCTCTATAACTGATTTTAAAAAAGAAAAAACCCACAGAACAACTGTGTGATTAATTAATTTGGGCATAATGTTTTCATGTGCATGGTTCTCCACTTCCAAGCAAAGGAGTGCCAGAGCTCAAGCTCAGTAATAACTTTTAATGTTTTGCATGGAGAAAAAGATCTCAGTGGCCAAGCTAGGGGAAATGCCTGCATAGAAATTAGTGATCCGCTTTCAGTTGAAACACACCCGGGCTAGATGGACCAATGGTCTGACTTACGGTAGATAGCTTTAAAAGTGGAATACTGTAGACCGAATACCTGCAGAATAAGACTACCTCCAGTATCTGAGTCATAATGCTTCTGTGTAACTATTGCTAGAAATAACAAATGGGGAGAGTGCTCTTGCACTCATATCCTGCCTGCAGGTTTCTTACAGTTATCTGATCAGCCACTATAAACTCAAGAAAAATGAGGAAAAGGCAGTTCAGCTGAGCAAAGCAAGCAAGAGTCTTTTCTTATCTTTTTTTGCTAGCCATTATGAGAATTCTAGACTAGATGGGCCTTTGGCCTGATGCAGCAGGACCTATCTTCTGTTCTTCTTGTATTGGGCAACTTCAAGAAGCCCAGTACCCCTCCCAGTATTCATGCTTTGCGACCAAGGACCGTGAAAGAGTGATGCACTGCCTAAAGCAGATATTAAAATTGTAGAAGTTAAATAATGATGCTCGTATCCGTTGCTATTTCTATGATGTGTCTATTTTTGCCAGAAAAATATGCGCAGTTTATGTGACCTTAAAATGGTTGACTGAAATCCTTTAAGGCGGAAGATACCATACCACAGTATAAATAGCTGTATAGGTGCCAACCATAAATAGGCAAAAAATAATGTGTCTGACTTTAGAGTCATGTGGTTCAGTTGTATCATGTTTGAAAAATGACTGGGAACGGACGGGTGCTGAATTAATGGTATAGTTAAGCTTGTCATTAACACTTATGACGGGCTTCTTTTTTGGAAACCGTTAATGAAACCTCAGCTTTTTAGCAGCTGCCACTTTAAGAAAGCACCTGAGATCTTTAAGGTGGCAATAAAATCATAATAACTTTTAAGTAGTCAATGTTTTTTAAATTAACATTATGCAGAACAATGGTTAAGGAAGCACCATTTAATATGATGCATCAACAATTTTCCCTAGTTGCAGGAATTGTAGGAAATCACTATGTATTGCCAAAAAAAAGTAATACAAAAACTCCTATACATTTTCTATGTGATAGCAAAAATAGTGAAGTTAAATGAACTTTAAAAAACAGAATAAAAAATATCAAATGGAGCTTTAACAGCTTCTGCTAAAATACTTTTTAGAGCTATAAACTAACAGAATAACAGGTGCTCCAGCTTTTGTTCACCTATACTTACGGAAAATTGTAAGCTGGTAGCTTGCTGTGTTTGTGGAGCCAACAGAGTAGGAGAGCCATAAAGCTAAGATGAAATACACAACTAACTATATTTTAACGTCTATTATTTATGCTTGCACAGCTTAATTTCCATCTTATTTGAACAACATTCTGTGTTTTGTACGCTTCATCACAGAATTTGGTTCAAAGCTCACAAAATACACACATACTTCGTATCTGAAGAAGTGTGCATGCACACGAAAGCTCATACCAAAATAAAAACTTAGTTGGTCTTTAAGGTGCTACTGAAGGAATTTTTTTATTTTACTTTGACCCAGACCAACACGGCTACCTACCTGTAACCAAAATACACACAGTCCTGGATTTTTAAAAAAGTAATACACAAATTAAACATGTACGTTGTTAAAACTGAGCTTTCATTGGGGGGGGGTGTTTTGAAGAGAGCCCTTACTTTAATTGTATTTATTTAAATCTTTAGCAGATTATTTTATAAATCCAGGGTCATGTACTTTGCATGCCTTAATATCAATTATGTGGTGATTACGCATTGTATAAGGGTAATACATTTATGGCAATATAAAATTAAAATACATGTGCCACACATTATCTTGCCCATCACCATTCTTCTTACTCTATGTTGACTTCATCTCAGATAATATAAGCAAGCCAAATAAAAATCACAGGTTTTACAGGCTTTTGGGTCCCCAGTGTATAGATGTTTATTTTTGGAGCAGCATTGAGAACATATGACTGGCTTTTGTTCTTGTTGCATAGATAGTATTGTCAGTAAAGCATTCTTGGTCCTCAAGAATGCTTGAGGCTAACTCAGCTGCATTTGGTATGACCTAAAGTTTCTAGCTCTGCTGAAGCTGTGCATGGAGAATACTTTATTCCCACCAGAAGAATGGTGTAACATAATATGGTTGCAGAGGTGAAACCCTTAGATAAACTCTCTGAATCGACAGTTATACTAACAAATAATGTAGTTCTTATTTTGTCTGACTTGCAATAAATTCAGGAAGGAAATGTCAACATAGTTCTTTCTTTCATCAGAACAGTCTTACGGGGGTCATTGTTGCAGGATGACACCTTGTTGGTTTTCATCTTTTGGGGTTGTGTGTGTACATCTATATATATAGATGTACACACTACGTGTGCGGAGGTAACACCCTTCCACCGTAACTGCTGAACCGAATTGCATCAAATTAGGGCAAAGCATACCTTGCCCATCAGGGAGGGATCTGGCGTAAAAAACTTTTCAAAAAACCTCACACCTAAAATAATGATTAAACACACAAAAAAGTGGCGCCCAAATTAGACATCACCAGCAGAAGGTCTGAAGACTCCAGCAGCATCCAATAGAAAGGCAGATCATGCACTGTCACCAGCAGAATCTCTGAAGGGTGGCACCAAATAATGATGTCATCAACCAAGCAACTGAAACCACCAAGGTGGCCATTACCAGACAATCCACAGAGTCAGGCCGGGGTCAAGGAATGGAGATACAGGGCAGAGGCCTTGGCTTGCATTTAAATACTTGTCCAAGCCAAGGCCAACAGACTAGGCCTCGGCTCTACTTTAAAGCCTACAAACTAGGCCTCGGCTCTACTTTACAGACTAGGCCTCGGCTCTACTTCACAGACTAGGCCTTGGCTCTACTTTACAGCCTACAGACTAGGCCTCTACTCTACTTTAAATACTATCCTGAGTGGAGCCATGCGTGGGGGGTGGGGGAGGAGGGGCCCGAATAGCTCATGGGCTGACGTAGGGTGGGGGGAGCCACAGGGTGGGGGGAGGGGAAAGGGATACCTCATGGGTTGCTACAGGATGGGAGGAATCACAGGGATGAGAAACAACAACGGGGGAAGCACATAGTCCAGGGGGGAACGGACACATCCTCCCCCTTTCCTGGGAAACAAGGACCCTGAGTCAGGCACAGCAAACAATCATAAGAAAACAAAAATAATTAAAACTACAAATCCAAGGACAAAGTTCATACATCCAGAAAAGCATATTACATCAAAACACTAACCAAAAACAAGTTATGCAACCATTACCATTCAGAACACAAATGACATCAATACTACCCCCCCCCAAAAAAAACAACCACAGCAACGCGTGGCCGGGTCAGCTAGTAAGGAATAAATGTGTGCATTGCATGCGCTTGAGTGGCAGAACAGTTTCTGTCCAGCCTATGAAAAATTGTCTAATAAAGAACGCAAAACACTTTCGGAATGTGCCACATTTAGCCCAATCCAATGTAACTTTATTTGGAAGCTTGTTTCATGGGTAGGATGCTGTTTGCAATTACAGTGGTACCCCGACTTATGAACGACTCGACAACCGAATTTTTCGACTTACGAATGGGGCAAATGGCTGCACGCTCATGAATTTATCGACATCCGAACAGAAACCGCGGCGGTTTTAGATAGGGTTTTTTCGACTTACAAATTTTTAGATGGGGTTGCTTCAACTTTTTCTGTTTCCAATGCATTCCTGTCGGAAATCGCGTTTCCAATGGCGCTTTTCGACTTATGAATTTTTTGACCTACAAAGGTGCCTTTGGAATGGATTAAATTCATAAGTCGAGGCACCACTGTATGCTGTAGGCACATCTGATTGTGAGTTACGCTTGTAGATGGTGTTCTATCCAAATGCTCTGTTTGAAATACATGTGTGAAATGGATGGAAAACCTTTTTTTCTTCCTTTTTGAGTGATCAAATATTGCAACAGACATGGAGGGAATGCCTTTTTCATCACCTGCAACAAATGAATAGCTTCTACATATTTTTTTGTTCCTAGGAAGCTGACTTCTCGGCATTCATTGTATTGAGTTGGGAAGGGAAAGTAAAGGAAATACTATAGTCAGGTAACTGACCCAGCAGCTGGCAAATGCAGCTGATGTGGAAAAATGTAAAACAGTTTGTCTGGGACCAGAAACTAAATGCACTATGTGCCTAAATGGAACAATCATTCAACACCCGAAAAGGATTTTGAAGTCTTTGATGGAACAAAATCATTGGGACCAAGCAGCTAGTTGCACAGCTGTAAGAAAGTTACTAGGCTGAACTTACAGATGGCGAGAATGCAAAACAAAAGGTGACATAGTACAAGAGCTCTACAATGTCACACAATATGTTCCGTTGATCATAAAAGGCAGGTGATATTGCAGCGTGGACAGTGCTGTTGGCAACAAAGATGACTCATGGACATGGTAAAAAAATATTAGCAGAAGGAGTTGGGGCAGAACACAGTTCTGTAAAGTGTGTAAAGCATGTATTAGAATAACTGGAAGCTGATTGCTTCCTTTTGGTACTTACTGCATGTTGGTTTGGTAATTCTTGTTCTCCTGAAAACTTCAGGGCTGCTTCTCACAGTCCTACAGAAAGCGATGTCTGAATTTGTAGATATATAACATATTGTCCTGTGTTAACTTCCTTTCAAAGCAGGCATGGATATAAACCAGTGTGACATATTACTGATTAAGTGATACCCTGATACAAATTAAACTCCTAACTGCACCTCTCTCAATACACAGTTGAGAGTGGCCCTCCTGTGCCTCTGTTTTAACTGGTGAGAAGTGTTACTTGGAACAAATATATGGGAAGCGGGTAGCCTATGAATGATATTGAGTGATTTCCAACATTGGTCTTACTTAGAGTAGAACCATTGAAATCAGTTGACTTGTTACTTAAATCCATTGATTTTAGGTGCATCTATTCTCAGTATGACTAATGTTGGATATCACCCTTTAAAAAGGCACCATACTTTACCAGAGAAGTTACCGGTATGTTTAAATGTATCACTTTTTTGTTTTAAAATAAAAGTTGAGGTGACCATTGACTGAAAAGCAGCAATTATCAGGGCTGCGACATTTACACAATCTCCCATCAGAGGCATTGCTATAGCTGCTGCTGCTGCTTTGGCGATCACTCGTAGCCAAGTAAGATTGTCTTCCATTAACACGGTCTTAACAGTGAGTCCGTAAGTGACTGTGGAGGCCAATTCTGGATCCACATGTCCTTCCACAGTGGCGACATAGGTTTCCAGGCGGGAGTTGATCACGGTGAGGGTTTGCCAAAAAACATGCCTTCCTCTTAGTACATTTCTCCCTTTCGTCCTGAGTTCAAGCATCTTCAAAGTCCATGACACCTTTGGTAAAGGCTGTTCTCCAATTGGAGCCCTCTCGGCCAGTGTTTCCCAGTTGTCAGTGTTTCTAACTACATTTTTTAAGATTTGCCTTTGAGAGAGTCATTAAACCTCTTTTGTTGACCACCAGCATTGCACTTTCCACTTTTGAGTATGTGTAGCATACTGGGAGGGGTAAGGTAATGGTGAAGCCAGCATGGTGCAGATGTGCTGGTGGAGCCAACCCAGTCCTGCCAATGTGTTTGCACCATGCCAGCCTTGTGTCTCTCTCTCCCTCCCTCCCAGGATACCATAGTGGTGCCAGTGACAGAAGGTCAGGTAAGTATCCTGCCCTGCCAGTTGCTGCTGCTCAAAAGTCCCACCCTCCTTAGTGGAACTTAATTCCTGATAAATATATGTAGTATTGCAGCCTTATTAGATTCAGCAGTAATGCAAAACACATTTTTTCCCTTTTAAGTTCATAGTTTCTCACCAGGAGGGAGATGGTCCCGCACAACCATGAACTTGTAATTTTCCTTTTGGAGGTGTACTAACTCAATATAATTTTACGAATGCTGTTTGCCTTGCTACTTAGGACTATATTCTTCTTCTGATCTGAGAAGTTCAATTCAAGGTAGTTTGTTGTTGTTTAGTCGTTTAGTCGTGTCCGACTCTTCGTGACCTCATGGACCATAGCACGCCAGGCACTCCTGTCTTGCACTGCCTCCCGCAGTTGCACTGCCTCCCGCAGTTGCACTGCAAGGTAGTTTACCCCTTTGTTTTGTGTGGTTCCTCAGATGACGAGCACCCACCTCTGGCAAGCTCTCTAGCTGCTGCTGTCATTTTCATGAGGCTGATAGGATGCCAAATCAAACTAGTTGGAAACTTGGTTCATATGCACAATAACTATTTCAGCAGTATCCCACAAGAAGACTTTTATTTCATCATACTTCAAGTTACTTCTTTTAATTCACAGTCATAACTGAAATATATGCTTTTGGTCTGAATGCAGCCTGAAATTCACAAAAGAAAATTCCCACCTTAAAGAAAGATCTGCCTGCATTTTAAATATGCTTAGAAACTCATTCTTTCTGTTACTCATCAGAATAACGAAGTCAATATCAAACACTTTTGGAGAGGAGTAACATGTGTTTTTTCTTTCAAGACATGATGGTTTTCCAGAAACCTGACAAAGATTGATGCAGGAACTCTAAATTTTGAGACACCTGACACCTTTATAGGAATTAATGACGAAAGAGAGCGACTGTTTTGAACATTTTGAGGTTTTGTTTTATTTCCAACAGGTGCTGCTCTGTTGAGCAAAGTAGTTGAAAGCTTATTCAAATCATACTTGGATTACTGCTGCCTTTCCTTTTTTAATTTCATGGCAACCCCTATTTCTTTAGTAATCCTTAAAAAGGCTGCACTTGTTGCTACTTCTTATTTCATTTTTCCCCAAATGCATGCAGAAAATGGGAGACAGAGCATGAAACAGAGGCCCTCACAATGAAACTTTGTGCACCTGTCTAAATGTCTTCTGTAACTGTAAGCATAGGGTTGAACTCAACTTGTTCTGTGTTTGAGTGGCATGGAGTTCTGCTCATGCAGAACTTCCCCCTTCCTCTTCTCCCCTCTTTTGCAGCTCCCTCATGCCCCCAAATCTACCCCAGAGGGTCTCACCATAGGTATTACATAAAATAGCCAAACACATTGATTTTCATGGACTAACTTCAGCGTTGCCTAATCAAAGCATCACGCCATTCACTATTTGTGTACTCACTCACTACTATGTTGTGTCAGTGTAGGGCATTCCAGACAGTGCTGTGTGAACCTAAGGCAGCAACAGCTGTGAAGCACTATTAAATGCCCAGGGTAGACTTAAATACCTTTTTAGGCACTATGGTCTCTTTCATCCATGCCTAGGGTATGATGAAGGAGCCAGTGCAGGCCTTACTTCCCCACATGCAACTAACAGTGGTGCAAGCACATCAGTGCAATGTCCTCAAAGGATGAGGGGGAGGAGAGCACACTAGCAGGGACATTATACAGTAGATACATTAGTAGCTTGGGGAAGAGGAAGAGGTGTACACACTGTTGTCTAATAGGCATCTTTCTTGCACATTGGAACACTCTAAAGAACACTCAGTAGCAACCTGATGCAACAGGACAGTAGTACAGACAGGTTGTTTTCGCGCCTGAATCAGTGCAAGCTACTTTGTACACCATTGCAACAACACCTGGTAATTTAACTATCAAAGTGGAATCAGTGCTACACTCTCGTTACAAATAGTAGGTCTGTAGTTCCTTCGTTTAAAAAACTGGATGTTTCCTTTAAAAACAGCCACATATTGCACTGGTCTTCCACATTACATGAAACTGAAAAGAGCCTTATCCAACCTTTTTTTTCTTGGTAAAAACGTCTCTGGCAAAAAATAAATTAAAAGTTTCTTTACGGCTAAATATACTACCCCCATTTATAAATAAATACTTTGACAGCTTTGGAAAAATGTAGGAGTACCTGAAGTCTTGGGATGTTTGGATACATTTATTGAGCAAAAGGAGATGGCACCAATTTACGTGTAACTTGACTCAACCTGTTTCACGCATAGCTTTATCCTTCTTCAAATAAACATTTTTATACAGAAACTATTTTTGAAAAAAAAAATGCCGAGATGGAAATAGTGTTGAAAACCTTTTGCAGGAGGTGAAAAGGATTGCTTTGCTTTGAATTCTGGACCTCCCAAGGAAGTTTAATGGAGTACTTACTATCAGTCTGCTTCCAAGAATACAGGAGCTTCTGATAAGAGCAACTTCAGTGGTAGTACTGGAGGCCTTGAAAAGGGAAACCTGCACATTCTTTCTCTGAACAGTCCATTATGATGGGTCAAGATTTAACCCTTCTGTTAGCGGTACCAAAAGTAGGTGTAAAAAGTTTTCTGTTAACATGTACTGCTTCATACTCTCTTATATTAAAGGGTCATTTGTTCTGTGACGCTTCATCTCCCCCCACTTTTTTTAACTTAACAGTTTCATTAAAATGGGTTGGAGGGGGCATGACGTTCCCTATTATTATTTATTTATTAATAAATTTTATTAGAATATAAAGAAAAATACAAAACATAATATCAAATATCTTTTTTCCCCTAAACTAAAACATTAATTTAAATATCTTATCAAAGGAAAAAAGAGAAGAAAAAGAGTAAGAAAGAGGGAAGGCAAAGAAAGAAGAAAATAATTTTTAAAAAATAGGAAAAGAAAGTAGTACTGCTTCTGTGTCTGCCAATTTGACACACAAACACACATACACACTGCCCTACTTACCACTACTGTTACAAACGTCATGTGTTGCAATCCAATTTTACAGTCAGAGTGAGTGGACCTTTAAAACTTGATGGGCTTTGATAATGAGGACAAACAACTCTGTTCATTTCTACTCTGAATAGAAATGCAAATAGTTATGGGAGTAGAAACAAATTGTAGTACCATGGCGTAGATAGCTCAATGGAGATGTCAACTTCATTGAATAATGAAGCTGACTGTTGGAAGATTCAGGGGGAAAGTACTTCTTTATGCAGTTCATACTTAAGTTATGGAACTTGCTCCCAGAGCAGACAGTGATGACCACCAATTTGGAAGGCTTTAAAGCATGATTACACAAATTCATGGAGGATAGGATTATTTTTTATTGCAGATTTATGAAAGGAAGGGAGGGAGGTGGACCCAACCAGCTCACATTAACAAAACAATAGCAGTCAATACATCCCTCTTAGTTTACACATATAGCTTGATGCCATCCAAATAGATAGCCCAATGAGACTCATGTTTATTAAAAGTATGTTCACATGAATCCCTTCTTGTTTCCTTATTTGTATATGTAGTTGCCAATTGATGATAATGTTTTCATTTATATTATTTGTCTGTTTAAATATTTATAAATCATACTTCCATATATAATTTCACAAGGCACTTGATGAAGTGTGGTCAAGTTTGCAGAAGCTTGTGTCATAAATACTTGCCCTTAAATGTGCCACAGGGCATTACAGTTCGAGGCTATGACTTCCAAAGAAGGCTTGAGACCTGTCCCTTTCCCACTTAGCATTGCCTAGAAGTTGAGAAGAGGGGGAAAGAGCAGAATATGCCAGGAAGAATAGGATCCCTCCTCTCTCCAAGCTAGCTCCCTAGAAAATCTGGTTTATTCCTAACACGGGGAAAGAAAAACCACAAATACCACACTTCTGCATGTGTATATCTTCTTAAAGCAGTGTGTGAAAAGAATGATTATTGTAGTGTCATTCTGAAGTAGTTCAATGTGATAACTTGCAGGCTGGAGTGTAAATGTATGGCTTGTTAAACAAGTTGGTTCCTGGCTTGTTATAACTTGTGGACCTTCCCTGCCTTTGTGTTCTCTTTAGTTGTCTTTTGCTCCCCACCCCTTCAGTTTATATTTCAGGAAAAATCTAAGCCAAGCTGGAGCTTGCTGGATTAAAAAAGAATAACAAAAAGATGAACTATGTAAAGCTTTTTAGCAGCCAGCATGTAATACTAGTGGCATACATATTCATTCATAATGCAATAGCTTCCAGGGTACAGTTGGAAGGTTGAAATACAATTGTAACTGGAAACTTCCGTCTGTAGCAAGCATTCTCTCCCTATTCTTGGTGGTTACCATGACCTTTAATATCTTGTATCAACAGTGAAGGGATCCTTGTTGCACTTGGTGATGTTTTAAACTTTACATTGCAAAAGAATGTACAAGAATTGGTTTGCAGCCACCTTATTTTGCTAATGTGCATGTTGCTGCATGGACACATGGTTTGCATGCTACTTTCTATGCTGAATTGCTTCCGTGTAGGAATTTTATAATGTTTGAAGTGGTCCATTGTTACTGTGCATCAAGTGAGATACCAATAAGTGCAATCCTACCTGATAGGCAAAGTACAGAAGGATTATGTTTGTCTCCTGGTATACAAAGGTAGAGGTGAAGAGAGAAATGTGACTTTTCCTCCATGTCGTAGAAAAGACAAGGAAGAGCGTCTGTGGGGTTAGAATCATAGAGTTGGAAGAGACCACAGTGGCCATCCAGTCCAAACCCCTGCCAAGCAGGAAACACCATCAAAGCATTCTTGACATATGCCTGTCAAGCCTCTGCTTAAAGACCTCCAAAGAAGGAGACTCCACCACACTCCTTGGTAGCAAATTCCACTGCCGAATAGCTCTTACTGTCAGGAAGTTCTTCCTAATGTTTAGGTGGAATCTTCTTTCTTGCAGTTTGAATCCATTGTTCTGTGTCGGCTTCTCTGGAGCAGCAGAAAACAACCTTTCTCCCTCCTCTATATGACATCCTTTTATATATTTGAACATGGCTATCATATCACCCCTTAACCTTCTCTTCTCCAGGCTAAACATAGCTCCCTAAGCCGTTCCTCATAAGGCATCATTTCCAGGCCTTTGGCCATTTTGGTTGCCCTCCTCTGGACACATTCCAGCTTGTCAGTATACTTCTTAAAATGTGGTGCCCAGAACTGGACACAGTACTCCAGGTGAGGTCTGACCAGAGCAGAATACAGTGGTACAATTACTTCCCTTGATCTAGATGCTATACTCCTATTGATGCAGCCCAGAATTGCATTGGCTTTTTTAGCTGCTGCATCACACTGTTGACTCATGTCAAGTTTGTGGTCTACCAAGACTCCTAGATCCTTTTCACATGTACTGCTCTCAAGCCAGGTGTCACCCATCCTGTATTTGTGTCTTTCATTTTTTATTTTTTATTTTGCCCAAGTGTAGTACTTTACATTTCTCCTTGTTAAAATTCATCTTGTTTGCTTTGGCCCAGTTGTCTAATCTGTTAAGGTCATTTTGAAGTGTGATCCTGTCCTCTGAGTTATTAGCCACTCCTCCCAATTTGGTGTCACCTGCAAACTTGATCAGGATGCCCTGAAGCCCATCATCCAAGTCATTGATAAAGATGTTGAATACGACTGGGCCCACGACAGAACCCTGTGGCACCCCACTAGTCACTACTCTCCAGGATGAGGAGGAGCCATAGCTGCCAAGTTATCCCTTTTTTAAAGGGATTTTCCCTTATGCTGAATAGGCTTCCTCGTGAGAAAAGGGAAAACTTGGCAGCTATGGGAGGAGCCATTGATGAGCACCCTTTGGGTTCGGTCAGCCAGCCAGTTACAAATCCACTGAATGGTAGCATTGTCTAGCCCGCATTTTACCAGCTTCTTTACAAGAATATCATGGGGCACCTTGTCAAAGGCCTTGCTGAAATCAAGATAGGCTACATCCACAGCGTTCCCTTCATCTACCAGACTTGTAATACTGTCAAAAAAAGAGATCAGATTAGTCTGGCATGACTTATTTTTCAGAAACCCATGCTGACTTTTAGTGATCACAGCATTTCTTTCTAGGTGCTCACAGACCGTTTGCTTAATGATCTGCTCTAGAATCTTTCCTGGTATTGATGTCAGGTTGACTGGGCGGTAATTGTTTGGGTCCTCTCTTTCCCCCTTTTTGAAAATAGGGACAACATTTGTCCTCCTCCAGTCTGGTTAGTGTGAGTTCTATATGCTGCCCCTATAAGAAACTTGGCTGCAGCATTCTGAACCAATTGAAGTTTTAGAATGGTATCCAAGTGGAGCCCTAGGTAGAGCTCAGTACTATAGTCAAGATTAAAGATGACTCAAGATGTGGATTGCCCTAGTGAGATTGAAAGGTTTCAGAAAGGGATGCAGTTGGAACCTACAGAATCTCTAACCTGTCTGTGAGGCCATTTTGCCCAAGCAGCAACCAAGGGTAATGGGTTTGGAAGTATAGCTAGGGAAGGAAGGGAATTGTAAAAATATGGACAAGGAAATAGCACTGCAAAAAACAGGAAAATGCTAGAGGAAAAATTAAATGAGCAGACATCAAGCACTTAAGATGGATTACAAAATGGATCCAAATGCATGAAACTTATTTTCCACAGCTCCTTGTGAACATCACATTATTAATAACTAACAAGGTGCTTAACACATTATTTATGGTACGTGTTAAGATTTGAAGAAACAAATGTGTAAAGCCTTTTTATTCTGTTCCTTTTCTAGAACTAAATGGCCTATGATTAAGATCCATTGTTCTCTGAGATACATTTTATAGGCTTAACAGAGGATTGTTGTGGGGGGAAGCACATTGTGTATGTGCTGTTATAGCCGCCTCAGGCCAGGTTTCCTACGCAGACCAAAATGAGGAAAGCCATTGTCTCCCCCCCTTCAAATAAAATCAATTAACCTAAGAAGATTAATAGCTCAAATTTAAAAAATACACTTACAGAGAAAACAGCTGCCTTGCAGTATGTTACTGTGCCAGCCCCAGAGTATTTGTGTGTTCAAAATGCTCAGACATAAATTGCTTCCTTGCAGCTGATCAGTTGCCACGTCAATGGAAGGGGAAGACACTTGTGTCACTTGAGACTTCTTTGAAGTGATTCAACCCTAATACACCATTAACTATTAGAGATCTGCCATTAACATTCCCAGTTAACACTGTATGTCTAACATAAAACCACAAAAGCAGCTACATCCAGTGTTAAGGTTGAAACCCCATCCTTCATTAATTCGGTTGGTTCCTTGCTATTGTGGAACATCGGATAGGTGGGAACGCCCTTGCTGTATGTAGACACAATAAAGGAACAAAAGTCATTAGCTGAAATTCTACCCTTAACATTAACTGAACACATTTCACTGTAGAGTAATGTTTTTTTTTCTAGTATATTGTTATTAAGATTGGTTGATGTTCAGTCTTAATTATCCTTATAGAAGTATTCTTTAAAAGATCCTTTTTGCTACCAGTCCTTGAAATAACTCTGTTTTTTATAGTGAATGGAAGGAGCTTTTATTAATTAGTATGCAATATCAACTCTGTTTTTTAGCTTTCAGCTATTTGCCATTGCACTTGCCTTATAGCATTGACACTTGAAGCACTGCCATTGATGTGGCATTCAGAGTAGGAGGTTAGCTTGAGTAGTTCAGAGTATGCTGTATTGCTGTGGCATTGAATATTATGTTGCTGTGGATACACTGAATAAAAGCCAGTATGGGTAATTTATTTTAGAAGGCAAGACAGGCTGCCGAGGAAAAACCTCTACATTGGCTGACCATATGCTGGACATAAATTGTTGAATTCTTTTCAGTGTGTGATCTATATTTGGCTAAGGATAAAGAAGACTGGCCTCTTAGTTGCTCTAAAAGCAAGAAGAGGTAAGAAATCCACTGGATTTCTTAGTAGTCTGAGGCAATGCTTTTAAGGGTTTTATTCCAATTTGGTTTTTCCATAATTAATTTCCAGCCCTTCACAATTATTATTCAAGTCTTCAGTAAAGTAGCAAACTAATTAGGCTTTTATAGTTCCTTCTGTTTTCATACAACTTGGTCCATTTCAGACATTAACAAATCTCTTGTTTAAAGCTTTGATAAACAATAAAGAAAAATGATGTGATACTATTTTGTTTGTAATAATTAAGCGAGATATTCTTGTGGATGGACTGTTGACACATTTCAGAATACTTCTGATCTGCATTCAAGTGCTGCATAGCGGTTAGGATGAGATATATTAAATACTAATATTCGAATGCAACGTTGTGTCAGAATTTCAAAGCAATCGGTGAAGAACTTTTGGAGATTTAAGATTTTGAACAAACAAACATTTACATTTTAATTTATATAGATGAAAATAGAATTGAACTTTTAATACTTGGCACTTCCAGCTGAATAGAATTACACAACAATTGCAGTAGATAAAAGAGCATGTGTGTTTTGGAAGGGGAAAATGTGAATCCTATTTATCTTGGAGATAATTCAAGATACAGTAAAAGTTTTTTAAAGCAACAACAACAACAATCCGACTTGTTTTATTTTGCTGCTTTATAATGAAAGCAAGTTTTTTGACTGGCAAAAACTGATACAACTATGCTGTATAAATCTGAATAATCCCACTTCTTTCACGTGAGACCATATTTAATCACACTCCCACAGCACACTAACCTAATCAGCATTCCCAGGCACACATGTACGCCAGTTTGTTTTGTTTTTGTTTTTTGCCCAAATGGGTTTGTGCAGTTACAAATAATTTTTTCCACCCCTGAACAGGTGCAGTGTCCTAGATTTTATAGTTGTTATAACAAATTGGCTTATTAAAAAGGTGTAAAATGTCTAACATAAAATGGGAACATTTGGAGCACTTTAGTCCTGTTCTAAGTTCTAAGATTTCATTCCACTTCTACCTTAAATATGCACTTAAGCATCTTACTAAAACTTCTGAAAGATCAGTAACAGTTTATCACTTTGAGAAAAATATGAAAGGATAGAAGATATCTCCAGAAGCAGTGGAAAAAACTAAGTTCTTTCCATTTTTTCTTCAGCTTTTTATTATCACATTCCTCATCAAAGACAAGCAGCCATTTACAAGAATTCTGCTTTAAACAGTCCAAAACAGTGTCATTAATGTTGGCTATAAATGCCTTGTGACAAAGTGAAATGCGATAACTCTTCGTGGGTTTTGGTGTCTCAATATCCATAACCACTAGCCAGAAGATTTCAAAGCTCCTCAGGCTGCAAGCAGCTCCTTGGTGTTAAGGCCAGTTATTTTTATTATTATTATTATTATTATTATTATTATTATTATTATTGCTGCTGCTGCTGCTGCTTTAGTTTCTGAGCAGAATACTAGACAGTGGCTTGGACTGCAATCTTATGCACACTTCACTGGAATTATAGTTTTTTGGAAGCATTGCTTTGCTAGTTAATAATTTGGATTTTTAATTTTTAAAAAACCCCATCTGTTCTTAAGCGATATGCGCAAAAAAAGACATGTTTTTAAAAAGCTTGGCATAAGTTGCACATGCAGGTTGCACTACATTTCCACCTCTGCAAAATTTGTAAATGTCACACAAGAATCAACTACACTGTTGATTTATTTTCATGCTGCTGTGTGGCATGACTTCCAGGTACCAACTGTTTGGCCATTGTAAGTGGCATAGATGAAAGGAACTCCTATCCATTGGGGATTGAAGTTGAATTTGAGAGAGGTTTTTGTATTTTACCTCTGTTTTAGGATAGAGTTGAGGAGGGAGGGAGGGTGGCACAAACAAAAATTATCATTGGGAGGGTGAATACAAGACAAAGGACTTTGCCAGCCCATTGTCATTTTCACCTTCTAGCTTTACTTTCTCCCCATTTTTCCTTGTCTAATCTAATGGAGACTAGATCAAAACACCAGGAAGAGCTGTTCAACAGTAGAACGGACTCCCTCAAAAGGTTGTGGACTCTCCTTCATTGGAGGTTTTTAAGCAGAGGTTGGATGGCCATCTGTTGTGGATGCTTCAGTTGAGATTCCTGAATTGCAATTTGATATGAATTCTGAAGTTTTATAACTTACAAGTATTAGTGTTTTTCCTGATAACTAAAGCGGCATTCATAAAATCTTGTTTAGGAAGGAAAATACATCATCACAAGTCCCAAATATGGGACTAGATGAATGATATTCACAAACTGAAGCAAATGACTTCCTGCAACAGAATATTTATACCATATTTTCAAATACACCTAAGAGGATAAAAACACTTTGCATATTAACAACTCTGATCTTTTGTGTTAGAGATGCAATGTAATGTGGTGTATAGTTCTTGGCACTTAGCCCTGAAGGATAATTATATAAAAAAATTCCTTCCAGTAGCACCTTAGAGACCAACTAAGTTTGTCATTGGTATGAGCTTTTGTGTGCATGCACACTTCTTCAGATGCACATGAAAGCTCATACCAATGACAAACTTAGTTGGTCTCTAAGGTGCTACTGGAAGGAATTTTTTTATTTTGTTTCGAGTATGGCAGACCAACACGGCTACCTACCTGTAACTAGGATAATTATATATTACTGGTTTTTAACTTCGCATATCTTAAAACTGGGGTGGGAAAACTCAAGCCCCCAGTTGGATTTGGGATTTGAACTGGGACCACGCACAATTTTGCAAACTGCTGTGGAAAGTCCCCTCAGTTTCAAAAATGATTTGCTGCTGCAAAATGGGGAGGAATGCTGCTTGACAAAAGAACTTTAGTTTGTTAACTCATGGCTGGTGATTGTGACAGTCTGCAAGTTTAACTGTGTGCTACTTTCTCCCTCTATTGCAGAAGGAGGGTAATGTCGATGAAGAGATGGCGGAAAAGCTGTCCATCCGAAAGCAACGTTTTATGCAGTTTGCTTCCTTGGAATATGAAGGCGAATATTACATGACTCCAAGGGACTTCCTGTTTTCAGTGATGTTTGACAAATCGAGACGTAAGTTTCTGGAGGGTTTTTGTTTGTTTGTTTCAACTCTGTTAAATGGCTTAATTTGTGAGTTGTTATTCTTATTGTGAGGCTTCAGATTTTTCAAAGCAGGAAATCTCTTTGCAGAATCATTTAGTCCAGGGTTTTTCCAACATGGGGACTGGAGATTGCCAGTGAGCCTCAGCCCTCCTTTGGGCAGCCCTCGGCATTGTACCTCATTGCATGGCCGTGATACAGCCTATTGATTGAACTGATTACAGCAGCTCCCAGCGGGCTCAGAACATGGGTTCTGGAGAGGGAGAGGGAAGTAACTAGAGAGAGATGCAGGGTTGAGGCTAAACCATGCAATGTTGTGGGGACAACAGGAAAGAGATGAAACTGGCAGTGACCAACCAAGTGTGAGGGAAGGGTGAGAAAGAACACAAGGTATAAAGGATGAGGCTGAGGAAGGGGGAGAATTCCCATGTGAGAATTGGGAAGACTCACTTCTTTGTATGTGGATTGAAGATTAAAGTATAGCCAGTGCTTTTTTGCTAAAAAACAACAACGATGTTTAAATAAATAAATAAATATAGTAAATGGACAAAAGTACAAAGATTCACAAAATGTTTGGGGGTATGTGTACCCCTGCATACCCCCAGAAAAAAGCACTGGGTATAGTTAAGACACAGGGCAACATACATATAATTTTGTGTTGTTGCTATTATTATTGCTACTATTTTAATGTTTCCTGTCTCTCTGTTCCTTTCTTCTCTTCCTTCTCCTTCTCTTTTTCTTTTTCTCTTTTCTTGTTTTCCCCCTCTCTCCTCTCTCTTTCTTGTCTTTTTGATTCCATTTGTTTTAGATATTGTTTTATTGCATTGTGAAAACTTTAATAAAAATCTTTGCGGGGAAAGGAAGTATAAAGGAGGGATGGGCTGAGGAAGAGGGAAAGATAAGCTCCTGGGGTTTCTGCTGCACTGTCTGGCCCTGCCACTTCACATACATACTCACAACTACTTTGAGGCACATGTGAGGGAGAGAGGGAAATAAAGTGACATGTTTTCCACAGAACATGCTGTGCATGCAAAAGGTCCCAGGCTCAATTCCTATCTGGTAAAGGACTCCTGCCTAAAATACTGCAGAGCTGCTGCCAGCCACTGGGGAATACAAGTGGGAAATGCATGCAAGTGGGATTTATAGTTCTAATTTGCCTGGTGTTGCCCTACCTAAATAATAGGTAAAGAAAACTTCAAGTTACAGAAAAATTCAGGGAAAGAATTAACACCTTCCTCTTCTCATTTGGCATTCTGACTTCATCACTAATAGTTGGATGGGGATTCTGATTGTTCAAAAGGTTTTTCTTCTAAGCATCCTTTGTCACTTGTAAGCTCTTTCTAGCTGCATGGAAATAATGTGTGTAAGCTCAACGCAAAAGTACACTAGTTTAATCCATCGCCATTATAATACTACTAATTCAGCACTGATGTCAAGTTTAATTTGGAACATTAGTGCAGGGAGATGATAGATGGCAGAAAAGTCTATTGTTAAAATTTATATGGCAAAAGACCACACCTACCTACAGCAGTATAAAGCTGAAATATTTACTCTTGACGTGGGTGCAATTGTCGGCTAACACTCTCTTGACCTGTGGAAAATCATTTTTGCTTGTATGTGCACCTTTACGTTTAAGGCCGGAAATGGCCCATTGCCCGTAACAAAATGTACCTGTACCTGGTTGGTGCTTCATCGTTCTTCTGTTTTAAAACCATATAATGGAATCTCCAAGAAAGGTGGGGATGTTTTGAAAAACATTCAGTTTTATTTCCTGAGCCAAAATTCCATCGCAGGCTTGGAAGATCTGAGGCTTGAAGTAGTTTCCATTCTTTCATGCACATAACAATTAAAAGAGGGGGGGAATCAACATTGTATTTTAGAGCGTTGAAGGTTACATTTTATTGCAGTAAAAAAGATGGTGAAACTTGGCCTTCAGTTTGCATGAGTGAAGATGGTAAAATTGTAGAAAAGTTGAGTCTTTCGCCGAACCTACTTGGTTTCAAACCCCAGATGCATTCCAAGATTATAAATTGATTCCCAGTACTTCTACTGTGTAATGGAATGCTGCAGTAAAATGTCACGCCAGATAGCTTTCACATACCCTTTGCATTCAGGAACTAGGAATACTGTGGAAAAGACACAGTGGAAGAACTTTTTTTCTCTCCTTTATCCCCACCTGAAAAAATGCCTCATTAAACCAGCTGAAGTTTTAAAATGCATTTATTCTACAGCAGTCTCACTGAGTCAGTGGCACTGCTTTGGAGTAGTAATATTTATAACTCACTGCTGAAATCTCTTGCTTCGAGACTTAGCTTTTTTCTCCTCTGTCACATGTCCATAAATCTCACATATCAAGCTGTTTTATTGGGTTTTCTAGCACCCATAATCTTTTGTGTAACTGATTCTGCCTCTTATTGTCTAGTACCCTTTCCCTGAAATCATTCCAGTGTTCAGAGTCAAGTTGCTCCCCTCCTGTGTTGTTCCTGCACTTACAGGACCCTGGACACCATTAAAGCAACTGAAGGGTTGAAGCCCAGCTGAGTTGTAAATGTGCTCATGGGTGTTCTGATGTAAGTGTATCCAGAAGGCATGTGGAATCAGAACAGAGGGCTTCACGTTGGGCTGCATTATTCTCGACAGTCTTGTGAATACTGATAGCAGCCTGGTTAAGATCACATTCTGCCCAACTCTCCCAACACTGCATCATACTTCTAGTGCAAGGGTTGGGCATATTCCCTCACAAGCAATCTTCCAGGACCTTCATGCCAGGAGTGCGCAGGGCCACCTGCAAAAGTGAACAGAGCAGCAGATGCAGCATTCCTGCCACACACGAGCCAGAAGGTTCTACAAATCTCCCACATTGCTAGGTAGCTCAGTTGGTTAGAGCATGGTGCTGACCACACCAAGGGCACAGGTTCAATCCCCATACGGGGCAGCTGCATATTCCTGCACTGCACTTTGGCTAGATGATCCTCAGGGTCCCTTCCAGCTCTGTAATTCTGTGATCCTGGCAAGAAAGAACCTTCATCAACAGGTTCCAGAGCCAGGCAAAAGCATTGGAGGAGAGCAAGCAGCAGTGAGGTTTAATGACTCTCTCAAGGCAAATCTTAAAAAATGTAGTTAGAAACACTGACAATTGGAAAACACTGGCCTGCGAGTGCTCCAATTGGTGAACAGCCTTTACCAAAGGTGCCATGGACTTTGAAGACGCTTGAACTCAGGACGAAAGGGGAAAACGTACTAAGAGGAAGGCACATTTGGCAGACCATCACCGTGATCAACTCCCGCCCAGAAACCTATGTCGCTGCTGTGGAAGGATGTGCGGATCCAGAATTGGCCTCCATAGTCACTTACAGATTCACTGTTAAGACCATGTTCAAAGAAGACAATATTATTCGGCTATAAGTGATTGCCAAAGAAGAAAGAAGAAGAAGAAGACTTCCAAATGTATCTCCATAGCCAAAGGTCAAGGAGGCTAGGAGATGTAGTCCAGCACATCTGGAAGGCAACAGGTTGCAGAAGGCAGAGGGACTTTCCAACTTCCCATTCATGAAAGACAAACCAAGCATGTCAGTATTTAAGCTTCCATCCCACCAGTGGCAAACGGTGCCACTTGGCTGCCCGGGGCAGCACCCCCTGGGGGGTGGGGCGTTGCTCTGCAGCGCGCATGTGTCCTGATGTCACATGTGCAGTTTGTCCAGGTTGGCACTGCTGCTCTACTCGGCCGGCACTCTCGGCCAGGGGCCAGGGCGCTGCCCCCACGTGCTGCCCCCGCCAAACTGGAGCTAGGAGCTGCCCGGCCCCTACGCCCCTCCCTTGCTACGTGCCTGCATCCCACATGATTTACCTAGGTCTCACTCATTGCATTGGCACTACTGCATCAGTGAAGGAGGAGAGAGGAGCGCCCCATCATGCCTAAGGAAGGGGAGGATATAAAAACAAAGCATGATGGGCCATGGGTTGCCACATCATTGCCATTTGGTCCTGCTGCCCCCAAAGGCAAACACTTGAAGAAGTGCCTGAAGAAGTGTGCATGCACACGAAAGCTGATACCAAAATATAAACTTAGTTGGTCTTTAAGGTGCTACTGAAGGAATTTTTTTACTTTTTGCAGTGATGGTCTTTTACTGTAACCTGCAATGATAAGTCTTTTGTTGCCCCATGGTGACTGCTTTTTGTTATCTGGTTCTATGCACAATAGGTGATGCAATAAGTAGAAAGTTAAGTTAATAAAAAGGATAAGAAATACCTAAAAGTTTTATTTTATTTTATTTTTGTTCGTATTGCAGGAACATTTGAACAGGCTGTTCCTATTAGTTTTGAACACTGTGCTTTCCTGAGCATTGTGGGAATTAGAATATTTTGAAGTTGGCAGTTTGGTTCTGTTTCATATTACTTCCATTTTCCCCATAAAAGAATCTGAAGAAATGCCACAGAACTTGATCAAAGTTTTGACTTGCAGATGATTGAGTGATTTTTTTTTCTTTTACAGGTAAAACTTTAGCCAAGAAACTGACAAAAAAGGTAAGCAAAGTGCTCCTGCTGTTTTTCAAGAGAACACTTGTTCTTTCTGCTACTTGTTTTAATGGATTCCTGTTTCACGACTAACTTGGTATTTATTTTGTTTGTTCAAAGGAGGTAGATTCGACTCTAGGAAATGTTGCAAAGACTAAACCAGGGCCAACTTTTTTTAGAAACCTCGGAGATAAAGGTAATGACTTAAGTCATTAGTGGAATTTGTTTGTAAGGGAACACTGTTCATTTTTTAATATGAATTCCCAGGGTCTGGAAATGCTTATTGATCTGTGCAGGCTGAAATGAATTATTTCTTTAGGTATTGTAGCTGTTTGTAAGATTGGGAATGTAAGTTTAGGAAGGAATATAAGTTTAGGAATATTTACAAATTCATTAGATTACCCCAAAAAAACTCTGGTTAGCAAGCAGGGAGACTTGGAAGTCTATGGTTCGTGGGTTTTTTAAGGAAACCAGGATGGTGGAGAGCAATAATTTAAAAAATCATTTTTGAAGTGTACTATAGGAAACCATGGGATCCTTTAGGGTTCCCTGGGTATCGTTAAATTGAGCTTTGCTGCATGCATTGACTAGCTGATACTAGAGAAGATCTGCATGGCAATGTGCTCCAAAAGACTTGGGTGCCTTTGATTTGACATCCCATGGCCAGTGACTAAACTGTGGCTTGCATACATTACTTTTATATGCAAAGCATAGCTGCCACAACCCAGAGAAGGTTGTGAAATTCCATCAGAAAAGAGGTGGGGGCAAGTGGTCGAGAGGGTGGGTGGATCATCAGTTCCGCTAATAGCAGGAGATGATCCATATCTTCAACAGAGCATCTATTTCAGGATCTGCCAACCCAACCCAAACAGCACAGAGGGAATGTACCCTGTATTGAGAAGAAGGTGCATAACAGCTTGCACACAAAAAACATGAAACACATAAACATGCCCTTGATCCTATGTTGTTTGATCTGAAAGAAAACCAAAAGCTAGGAATTAGGGCCCCTTTAGGGAAAGACAACATGTCCTGTTACTACATGGACACAAGCAGGGAGAACATTTGTTTATGTCCATACCCTGTTTCTCATATTTTAAGACATACCCATAAAATAAGCCATAGCAGGATTTTTAAGCATTCAAGGAATATAAGCCATACCCCGAAAATAAGACATAGTGATAGGCGCAGCAGCAATGCCGGCCGCGCCAGGAGGAGGAGGAAAAAAATAAGACATCCCTTGAAAATAAGCCACAGTGTGTTTTTTGGAGGAAAAAATAAATATAAGACATGTCTTATAATATGAGAAACACGGTAGCTCTTCTAATTCCAGCTTACATGTTCTTAAGACTTGTGTGAATCTGTGATCTTTGTACAGGCTTAACATTTCCGTAGGATCCTTGGTTATCTTCAGTTACGGTGATGATATTCCACTTTATTGAGCTGCTTATTTGAAAGGTAGAGATATTGCATGGAATCACCTAAAAGCGTTGTTTATTTATTCAGCACTTTTAAAATGGATTTGGGCTCCCCCTCCCACCCCCTCACTAAGCCACTTCACTGTTATCTAATTCTGAGGCTTCACTATTTAAACTTTATGGATTTTTCAAAGTGGGGAATCTTTATTTCTAAGCATCTAGAAGAAGCTGGGAATCCACAGCTTTCAAACGCACAGTTCAGATTGCCTTCCCTCACCCCATACCAATACCTTATCAAGAACATGAACTTTCATTGGATTTTAGTTGAAGACAATTATGCCTCCTAGTGGAATGTCTGTAACTCCCCATTTTATCATTTACTGTTAATTTTGTATTTTGTGTGTATCTAAAAAAATTGATAATTGCAAGTATAAACGTCACAATTATTAATCCTCTTAGTTAGAAGTTAGAAGAAAATAATTACACTCAAATTAAAAGACTGCCTGGTTCATGTGTGCTGCATCATCACCATCTCACTGTGTTGAAGTTCTGTAATTTTTAATTCTGATCACATAGATATGTGATTCTTTTCTTTTGTATGATTGCACCTTTATAATCTTCAAACAAAATAAATTATGTTTGCTTTTTTGAAATAAAGCACATTCCAGAAAGGAATTCCGTTTAACATTGGATAGAATTCTCTGGCAGGCCTATGGAACAGCTAAGTAAAAACTGTGATGAACTATTATGGAATTGAGTCCACAGTAAAAATATGCTTCGAGTCAGCCAGATGTATGTTGACAATAATAGGATCAACCACAGACAGAAAAAATGTAAAATATCTTGTGACTTTAAAAAAAAACCCAAACAAATCCTTAAGTAGGTTTAGTAAAAGAATTATTTGCACAACTTTTCTGAAAATAGGCTATTGCAGTGTTGTACTTTCAAAATGCAAATAGCAAGAGAACCCACACTATGAAGTGTAAAACAGTATTTATTTCATTTAAAGGAAATGAATTCAAAAGGTTGGGAGCCATGTGGAAACTGGTTATAAGCTTACAACATATCACCTGCTCCATGTGAATGATGTAGTTGTCTTTAACCACTCACTGGCGCATTTAAACCCAAGTTTTACAATTGGTTACTTTGGGGCTTATTAGTTTATTATTTCCATTTCTGAATCTCTTCCTCTGAAACATATTGAAGTGATTTAACAATAAAAACAGCAACAATTAAAACATATATGAAACAATCAAAACAACTGCATATATAAAACCATTTCAAAACCAATACAGATACAGGCAGAATCTAACCACAGCATGGTCCTGAGGAGTGCTATATTTCAGTTGAGGCACAGGTTCAAATTCAGGCTCGGCAATGGCCAAAATTCCTATCGCCTTTTGCTTCCATTCCAATCCTGTTAAATGGAACTGACTGTATTCAGTTGCCTCACCCAGTTGTAAGGAAAAGTCAGGAAACTCAAATTAAAAGCAACAGAGTAATAGTTGCGCTTTAAGCATTGCAGGACCACCATGGGAGGCACTCTTCCTTGGGTTCATCCCACTGCACTTGTGTCATGTTGAGAAACCCACAGCTATGAGCCAGGTTCCCCAGAGTACTGGAGAAAGACCCTAGCTATCAGGCCTGCTTTTGAAATGGTGTATACGGAAACATTACATGGTTATCGTTGGAGCAACACAGAGAAAAGTTGTTTCCACCATGCAGACATAACATTTTAATATTCCCCGTAATCTGAAATAGATGAGTAGCCACTTTGATTCCTCCTGCTTCTGGACAGTGCTAGCGCTGAGACAGACACAGCAGTGCTACACAGCACACTGCAAGTTCTTAGAACGCTACCTATCTTAGAACGCTACCTATCTAAATTCAGTTTAGAGCGCAGTAAGCGGGAATATTTTTTTACGAGTCATAAGGAAGGCTGCTTGCCTATCAATTTGCTAAATGTAAATTAGCGAAATGGCTTCCCTGTAGATAATGGAGTTAAAACATCTGCTTTTAACAGGTTCTTCCATTATGCAGGATGGTATTTGGCTCACATGTTAAAAGTAGCCTGATTATTTTTTTTAAGTTACTTATATGAGGCCACTCTAAAAAAAAAGAGAGAAATCCTCAAAGTGCTCTTACAGGACAGGAGGGATGCTTCAGATTCTTTTGTTGAAACCATACTTCTTTATATACTTCTCTATCTTTAGCTGGCATGTTGCTATTTTGACACTGCCGCATCTTTGTGTTTGTTCAGGCTGTTCGTTTAAGTCGGCCTTTCAAAGGGAGGTGGTGGAATTTTCCTTTAAAAAAGGAAGGGGGGAAACACTTTCACCTTGCAGAAAGGACGTGTTCAGACTTTTATTTTTTTTAAAGTGAAGCCTCTTCTTGGCTCTGGGCCCAGCAGCCCTATCAGTGCAATCTAGCAGCTTGGCAGCTTTGTGTTGCCATATTCCCCTTGAGACTTAGAGAAAATCTGGTCTTCGCTTTTCCAAGACTGCCAAGGGATGAAATACTTTGATCCTTCAGAGTAACGTTAGAGTAGCTCTCCTCCCAGGTACTAAATATGACAAAGCACACTTAATTTATTCATCCTTCGTATAAACACAGAATATTTTCTGCGAAAATCCAAAGATTTAGTGCGGACCTTTTATTAATGCCAAATAAACCCAAGTCTCTTAATGAGACATCAACATGACGGGGGATTGTAGAATAAGAAGTTCACTGCCAGAGCACTAGAATGGGGAACAGAAACATATGACTTGAATGATAAATAATAGTGACTACCTCCTTTATTTGTTACGCAGAGTTGAATGGAATAATCTTTACAAAAGTGGTTGATTACGCAAGCCACATTAGTATCCTGATTCTGAATTCTGTAATTTTCACATTTTACTGTTTTGTTTCAGGATTGATCTCCTACACAGAGTATCTCTTTTTGCTGACAATACTCACAAGTAAGTATTTTGATAGTTAGCTGTACATTGTAGTATGAAAGAATCACTATTACTAGCTTCCATGTCACTAGTGAATTTTCTTATAACATAAAAATCCAACTTCAAAGTTCAGTCAATAAATTACTTGCAAGAGTAGCAATGAGTGAAACAACCTCCCCCCTCCATTCTTCTGAAATTGGAACAGCTTGGTACAGACTAAACAATTTCCATGCATACTGGGAAATGATTTGCCTTATTCCAGGGAAATGTGGGGCAGGGTGGGTGTTTCAACAGGATCTGATTTAACTCTAGAAATATGACAAGGCTGTGTACTTCTGTTAAGCACCCATTTACCTACCATTCTCCCAAGCTCCTTCCTCCACCCACCTGCTTACCTTGCAGCTGCTATAGCTCTGGTGGTGGCAGCAGGAGGGGAGAAAGAGGGGGAGATCCTCCCCCACCCTCACCCCACGTGCCTGACACTGAGATACAAACAGCACCGAGACTGAAACTCTAGGAAACGGTAAGGGAAAAGGAAAGGGCTTGACGCTCACAGGTCGATGGGAGTGGCAAGGTAGAAAGAGCTTGGGAACCACAGTGCTCACTTCGTACATCAGGCCTGCATTTTGAGCTGCACCAGCATCCAGCCACCCCACCCTTTTCTTCCCCTTTCCCCAGAATGCCTCTAGGCTCACATGGGTCTAGAGGAAAGGAGGAGGGTGAGGCAGCTGGAAACCTGTGTCTTGGCTTCCTGCCATCCCCTGGAACTCCAAAGGAAAGGAAAAGGGACTGTGTTGCTGCCTGGTAAACTTGGAACTTGGGCAACAACGGGGCATGTGTGTCTATTTTCCTGCAATTTTTTTAGGGTGCACATTTTGCTTGGGTTTTGCACATGTTTGTTTGGGGTAGGGGTGTTTTGCCTGCTTTGAGATGATATTGGTTGAGAGAGCATTTGGGAATTGGGTGGGTATGTCCAAACTGAACAATTTCTAAACACAATCCACACAAGTTGTGCAAACTAAAATCCCATGTCTATGCAGAGTCTCCATGATCTGCTACAGAAAATAGTGTTCTGCTAGGTAGCTGCAAAGACAGTAGTTCCTGTCTTTGGCATGAACTCAAAAGTTGACTCGCCAAACCATGAGATGAGTTGGTCTGAATTTTCTCGTGTCTATGCCCCCATCAATCCCTAGGTCTCAGCAGCTTTTTTTGAGTTGTACTGTCATGCTTTTTCTTTTAATTCACAAACTTCTGTGCACCTAAGGAGTTCCCATGACATACAGGTATGCAGAAATCACTGTCTACCTTATATTTGGCTGGCTGTGTTTCATTTCCAAATTTAAATGCATGTGGCCACCAAAGCTTGCTATTCGAAGGAATATACGTATCATATAATGCAATGCATACCCAAGGACCATTGGAATTGTATCACAAATGTTCTAGCATCTCTAGAGCAGGTATCTCATTTTTAATGACAACGTGTCCTCCTTCCTTCTTTAACTTTTTGTTTCACCTTTAATGTTATCTAATACTATTTGTCTTACCCATTTTTCTCACTATTCATTCGGATAAACAGCTGAATTCCAGAAAAGTCTGTGTGCTTACTGATTTTGATAGTCACCCATATCACTTTACTACCTAGCCTTGTACTACAAAATGAAATACAGTGGTGCCTCGCAAGACGAAAGTAATTCATTCCATGAGTCGCTTCGTCTTGCTATAATTTCATCATGGAAAGCGCGGCTTGCCGCGGCAAAAAACAAAAAAAACCGCCCAAAAACTTCGTCTTGCGAAGTGCGTCCATAGAAAACTTCGTCTTGCGAAGCGCAGAAAACATCGCAAAACGCTTTCGTCTTGCGAGGTACCACTGTACAGCAGTTGAAGGATATTGAGTAGGAACTGTTGTTGTTGGCATCCATCTGTCTGAGGACAATGGAGTGCACCTTCGGGGGTAAAGTCAAACTGCTGCGTTAGCAACACCAGGGTGCAACATGGAGGCCCTGCGCTGCCCAGATGAGACTACCCGGCTCTAGGGGTAGTCTCCTTGGCGCCAGGGGCACCAGGCCGGCAGGAGGGCGCTGCACGCTGCGCCTGCCCACCAGGGCGGGGGCGCCCGAGCGATCTCCACGCCACGGCGCCCGAGCGGCTTAAGACAGCCCCCCCCAGTGATGTGGTCCAAAGGAAAGCAGAGCAATACATTTGGCACCAGATTGGCTGCAAGAGTTGCTGGAAGGCCCACAAGGCAGAGAAGGTTTAGGATCAGAGATTATCTTCTCCTAGATGGGCTTCCGCATGTTCTATAACCACATGAGTGGAAGTGTTGCAAATTACTGTGAAGAACCACTGAGATAGTTGCACACCAATCTCCATGGTTCTGCAGCATATCCAGTCCTGTTTGTGAATGTGTGGCCGTTGGTCAGATAATTTGGACTGTGAAACAGAAGGGCTGTCTAAAGCTCTTCTGACATGAAATATTGGTAGGTAGATGCTCCTTAGGGCTATTATTTTTAGGCTGGCTGAGACTTCGAGTTTGCAGTTTTAATTACTCTTGAGTCATGTTTTGAAGGTTACTGAACAGCTATAAAAACTTAAGGATTTTGTTTTTGTTGGCTTTTGTAAAATGAAAGCTGAGATTCTGGGGAATCACTAAGTGGCCAAATCAAAATGTGGGAGAATTATGCAACCACATAAACATGTTTTACAAGGGTCTTTGTAAAGTGTCACTATAAAGCTGATACATATATGAAATATATTCCCTTTTTCCTTAATAGTACTGACCTTCCATATCTTGTATTAAGAAAGGAGCGCAAATCCGCCTCTCTGTCATATCACACTAAGCCTTTATAAACCTCTTTTCCCGAAAACTGCAGTAATTTGTTTATTTATGTAATTATTAAAGTGTTTGTAATCCAGATTTTCATAAAAGTATATGAGTCTGACCAAACTGCGGGAGGCAGTGGAAGACAGGAGTGCCTGGCGTGCTCTGGTCCATGGGGTCATGAAGAGTCGGACACGACTAAACGACTAAACAACAACAACATATTGAAGTGGTATACGACATACAAAGTTGTAATACGATCAGAGAAAGCGTCTATATAAATAACATTTAAAGCATCAATAAATGCTGGTTGGTTAACAAGAGAAATTCATATTGCAGAGGACCAGCTAAACAATGCAGTTTTCAGAAGACGTCTAAAAGAAGGCAGGGATGGTTCCTTGCAAACTTTGTTTTCTACCATCTAAAAAAGAATGTCTTGCTTTTTACAGTAAAGTGCCTTTTTCTGATAGATTGTAATATTGTTGTGAATAACCATTGCTTGTTTCAAAATGAGCAGTTATGGAAATGGATATGACGAAATAGACAATGGGTAGTTTAAAACAGCTTTGAAAATGATGCCAGTTTTCACAGGTTACTTATGCAGCTGAACAATCAGGCTGCAGCAAAGGGAGAGCAGGGCCATTCCATTGACTCTGCCGAAAGGGCAGTCCCAATCTGGTTCCTTCTCTCCCTGAACTGTTTCCATTCCTGCTGGTCATTATAAGAACTACTGTTTAACTTTCAGAGCTGGTGCTCAGATTATCTTTCTTCCTTCCCTTTTATCTCTCTTTCCCCCCTTTTTTGCCATGTGGATTGTATTTCTCTGAGCAGGAACTGACTTGCTTTTATTGATCATACATAAACTGGTTTGGGAGCATTCTTGGCTGATGTGCAGGGTACAGATTCTTCAAACAAAGAACATGAGGTTCGGTGTTGTCACCCTCGCTCTTGTGATTTTTCTAGGGTTGACACTGGGAGCAGTTCTTTGACTTGCATGGTACCTCTCTGCCTCTTTCCCACTCCCTTAAGAAGAACTCCCTGACCTTGTGAGAGGCAGTGTGCATTCTTTCCATCTCTTTCAAGGCCAGGAAGACCCTGGGTTACAATAATTTAAAATATTATGTTAAAAATAGTTTTTAAAACTTGCAATTACAAAGAAAAAAACACAATCACAAAAAACAGGGTACGTTCTAAAAATATTTATCTCAGGTGTCAAGAGACGGGGCAAAGAGGTGCATCAGTGAAGATATAATATTTCACAAAAGAATAGTAATCTGCAGCTAGACAGAAATTCTTACCTAAGGCAAATTTAATTGTGTGGGGTGTTTTGGATGGACGTCATTGACCAAGGAAGTCCACAAACATTGCACCTTCTTAATGTGCATTTATATTTGCTAGATAGAAACACTCCTGTTGCAGCACCAGTTTTCCCATGTAGTGATTTAGGAATGAAGCAGCCGTCATTTGCCATTTAGCACCATCGTGTATTGAGTGCTGTTGGAACTTGTGCTATGAGGTCTCAAACGATGGTGCGTTGAAGAAGTGGAAACCAAGTGGCATCAAAGCAAACTCTTTCCCACCCTTTTTCAAAGGACTGAATGATATTATTTCCTTGGTATTTCAAATTGATTGAATGTCAAACACAAAGGAGCCTCTGTCTGTGGAGGAAAATCCATTGCTCCTATTGTGTTGTTATCATATCCATCATTTTGAAAGAAAATGTCAGCAGGTGCTAGTATCTCCATCGTCATCTAACAGGTTTCCCATTTCAATTCGTTCTTGGTGCTTCGTAGCTCTCAAGTATATTTATGAAACCTTAGTTTATTAGACGCTACTAGATTATTCAAAGCAGCTGCCGCGCTCTGCTTTTTATATCCACATCCCACAGAATCACCTCGGCATTAAGTGAGGTTTTGGGCCTCACTTTTGAACTTGCTGTTTCTTGTTTTAATGGTGGTTAAAAGGCAATCTTGCATGCCCAACACAGTTACAGTGAACAGGATTTTGAGAAGACTGCTTTGGACTCTCCTCAGCACCACCTAGTTGATACTATTCCTTTCCTTTTCTGTGTTAAGTAAGCTGTTCCAATCGATAGCTGGCTTTTCTTCTTTATGTTTTTTGCAGTCATTGGGAAATGGAAAGGTTCCTGCACTGTAGTAGGTCCTCGTTGTGGTTGGATGCCATTAGTATGAGGACCATAGCTGCCAAGTTATCCCTTTTTTTAAGGGATTTTCCCTTATGCTGAATAGGCTTCCTCGCGAGAAAAGGGAAAACTTGGCAGCTATGATGAGGACCCTTTCTGCTCTCAGGAAGAGGTGCATCCCCAAAAGGCTGACTGCCCTACATCCACTAGAACAAGCAAGAATTTCCTAGGAAGGGCAAAATTTGAGGCCCTGCTTCATTTCCGAGTAGAGGAGGATTAACACGTTCCCTACTCTGAAGGAAATGCTAAACCACTGGACCTCATAGCTGAATAATTTTGTGGAAAGGTTAGTCTGGCCCTGCATTTACATCTATATTGCAAATAGACCCGTTTTAGTATTTTGAGGAAGCCGGAGGTTCTTTCCATAGATAGCATCCAAAGGTAACTTCCACAAATAGTCATTGTGAGTGTCTGAAACTCACATGTTAGAGTTATTGTCTGTGTAATTAAAAGCAAGTGCATTGAGCTTTTTCTTTGAACCTCAGTTATTTTATAAATACATACCATTGGAGTTGCATCATATCAGATAAGAGTGTCATCTTGTGAGCCGTATGAGCAGCTTTAGCTCCTATGTATTACGCGGGGCTAGCTTCTTATCAGCCTGTTGCAACAGATGGTATGCATCACTTTGGAATAAATCATTCTGCTTTTATTCTCCAGTGACATTATAGGCTACATTCACATTATTACTGACTCAAAGAATACTTAGTAAAATGTTTAGAACGAAGCATTCCACTCGGAAGAAATCAGCTGTCTCCCAAATGGATTCCTCCTTCAAGGTTAGCACACTGTGACAGTGCTGTTTGAAATATTTATTGATCATTCATGAACGATAGTTACCTGCTCAAAATTCTGGCGATTTGAACGTCATCTAATCAGACTTCTTAAAAGAGACAAGATCCCTCACAAACATTCCAAACACTTTATCAGGCACTTGAATAGTATACAAGAAAGCTATAGCAACTATTTAGGATCAATTTAGGTATACAGGGCTGAGGTCTTTTAGGGCTTTCAAGGTCAGCCAAACACTTTGAATGGAGCTCGGAAACGTACTGGGAGCCAATAGATCTTTCCAAGTCTTGTTTCTCTAGTTGCTGCTGCTGTGACATTACTGTAGAAATCGCTGCTGTGACATTGGCTCAGTTTAGACATCCCATTTCTGATTTTTTCAAACCATGATTTGAAGATCCACTTTTTAATTAGCAACATGCTGGTTTGCCTAATTAGGACATCACCCACCATGCACCTCCCCTATAAACTGTATTTAAGCCAAACTTCTTGGAGTGCAACTACCAGAAACTCGTATCAGTTAACTTTAGTTTTAGTATTTATGTACTTCAGCCTAAATTGGTGTGTGTGTGTTTTTAATATTGAATTTATTCTGCATTTGCTAAATTGTTGATTTTTGTTATTTTGAATCTGTTGACATGCTCTGTATTCTTTATATTTGTATTTCCAGTGTTTTCTGTTTTGATGCTTTGAATGTTTGTTGTGAGCCGCTTTGGGCACAGCTCATTGTGGAAAAGCAGCATATAAGTAAAACCAACCAACCAATGAGTCAGTGCGCTTTCACAATAGCAGAGATTGAATCGGTCAACTTTTCCTTTTTAAGTTCACAGTGTCTCTCCACTAGCTTCAGAACACCTTCGCACATGCTTATATAGTTAACTATGGATCCTCTGCCTTCATATGAAACTGGAAGCATCTGCCCATTTATGAGGAACTGGAGTAGCAGGGCAGCATTATCTTACATGTAAAATATTTATGAATAAATCTGTATGCTATGATTCATTGCAGAACCACAGACTGGATTTCATATTGCTTTTAAAATGTTGGATGCAGACGGGAATGAACATTTAGAGAAAAAGGAATTTTTTAAGGTATGGATGACAATATTTTTAACCCCCCCCCATTTTTTTTACCATACAACTTACACATGTAAAGTGCAGTTGATCAAGACTATTCCTTCCTCATCTGCTTTGTACACAAGAGATCATGTCTTCACTAGAACAACTGAGGAAATTAAAACTTTTTGCAACCCTTTTTCATCGAAGTTCTGAGTTAAATCAAGAACATTTTTTGCAACCAGATTTCCTATTTTTACATTTGGATACAGGTGGCAATGAACTTATAGCAAACCTGCTGTTCCTTAACTAACATGGTTGGTCAAGAACAGTGCTTTGGTGTCAAAAGCTAGGATTAAGAGTTTATTAAATTTTAAAATTACAATTATTTATATATGTGGAATAGATTGATATATATCTACCCATACAAGCAAAACTGCAGAACATCCATCACTAGAGAGAGGCTTCCATTGTAGAAATGGAAAGAGAAGGCATATTTAGCCTTTTTATTATGAATACTATGAAATGCACACTTGAGGTCAAAGTCAAATGTGCAAGCCTTTTTAATTTGAATAGAAGATAATGTGTTTTGCTCTTGAGACCATCTGGAGAGGGGATGGAGCTACTTCAGTTTCAGTGCCAAAAAGAAATGCAACAACTGTGATAGAATCAACCCTTAAGGTACCTAACAGGCTTCCTGGCAGAGGTTCCCTCCCAGGTTCAGATGAAGGTAGGGCAGATTATGAATGACTTGGAAGGAAAATCCTTGTATAGCCATGACTCCTTGCCTCACCTCACTAGCGCTTTTGCCCTAGCTGTAAATGGCAGCTGCTAGTGCGTTGGTACATTTCTGTCACATGCCCCCCGTTCCCTTGTTTAGTCATCTTTCAACAGTATTAAAGGTTGGGATAAATAGAGGAAATAATGCCCTATCCCTCCCCTCCCCCCAGCTTGCCTTGCCTGAACAAACAGACTACGGATGGGTGGTCTTGCTGCATGCACTGCTAGGAAAAGGGCCGCTGTGTTCAGTGTTGGGTTTCAGTGTGCACCAACTCTAATGACTGGACAGGGCCAGGTGCAAACTATTTAGGGGAAATAGTGCCATTTCAATCCTGACCTGCCAAAACGATCACCTGGTGTTGGCATGAGGAATCGGAGATGAGGGTTAAGGATGATAAAGCAGCAGGCTTTGGGAGCATCACATTATTCGAAGGGAAAGTTATGTGCTGCTTGTCTCCCAGTGATAAACGTACTTTTAAAAGCACCTCTCCTAAGCAACTCCTAAATCCTCTGCTTTCTATCTCTATCCATGCTGTAACCGTAAATAATAAGTCGCTTGTTTTTTTTATTTTTGCTGTCCATTTGAGGACTGTTGCTAACATCTCTGGAAGGTAGGTGAGCTTTGCAGTGTGCTGTGCTAAATCTCTTGCTAGAAACCCAGCCTCTGAAGAGATTTGTGAGTACATGTAATTACAAATGTTTCCGAAAGAGAGGTTGCTGCCAGGAGTCTGCTGAATGACTTGCTAGAGATTTATAGTAAGCTGCAAATGGATTTATTTATTTGCTGGAGACCTTATTTTTGGATCTGAACTTGTTAAAGAATGGTATGACACAAAATTGTCAGGTCATACTTAGATCATTAAAAAGATGCATAAGCAAAACAAAACACCAGAGTGCTTTGGGAGCATGTATTTCACATGCACTCTCTTAATGCACCTTGTGAAACTGTCTTATATTGAGTCAAACAATTGGTTCGCCTAGCACAGTTCTTACTCTGAATGGGAGCTGCAGTCAAAGGTCTCCAGGCCCTTCCCTGCGTTGCTGCCCGAGAATCCTTAGCTAGAAGTGCCAGGGATTGAATTTGGGACATTCTGCATGAGCAAGCATATGAGCTGCCATTGAGCCTTGTAGATGTCAGTATTATTATAGCACCTTTCAAGTGCAAAGGGTGAGATGGAGAGAACAAAGCTTCGCAAACTCATGGCTGAAGCAAGGTTTGGACCAGAGACTTCCTGATGCACTCTAACAGTCACAGTATTACACCCATTTAAAAACTTGACTTCTATGTTAGAAGAAATTACTTCTTTAAAATTGCCTCCAAAGGCTTATGTGTTCTTACTCTGCTTTGGTCCCATTTTTATGTATTTTTGTGCATATTTCATGATTTCTGAAAACTTAGCAGTCAGAAGTCAGTCCTTCCCTTCCCAACTTCTCCCTGCATTTCCCATGAAAAGCCTTTCCCTGAGAGTTGAAGGCCCTCCTGAACAGCATGGCCAATTCTGTGGGCATTTGAAGTAGGAGTAGGGCAAATGAAACACCCAATATTGGAGAGAAGGGAGGAGAAAGATTGGTTGCAGCGGAGGATTCCATTCATGCAATCTGCTCGTGGTTATTCAGCCAGAAAGCTTGTATCAGAAATGATGAGTGTGTTTATCCCCACTACAGCATACCCATTTCTCCAAAACAAACTAAAGAAAATCCCCACAATAGTGAACAGGTTGGGGAAAAGTAGGCAAACTATCCCCATCCCCATTAACTCTCCTGGCCTATCACCCACTATTTCGACACATAGCACAAAACCGCCAGATAAAAACTTGGCAAGCCAAAGGCCACTGTCTAAAAGACTTCTACAAAAACAACAAACCCATACCAATACAAGAGATACAAGACAAACTAGGGGACACCCAAATACCTTGGCTAACACACCATCAACTACATGCCTTCTTAAACAATCCAGCAGTAAAATCAGCAGATACTAGACCCTTGACCACCTTCAAAAACCTGACAGCAGAGGGACATGGCAAAGGGATGGTATCCACAATATACAAAATACTGCTCCAAAATCCTACAACTCCCCTTGACGCAATTAAAGAACAATGGGAGCACAACATAGGCTATGAAATTAACCCTACCCAATGGATTAGAATGTTGTCTAAACCTCCCTTTAAGTCCATATCAGCCAAAAAGAAGGGAACTTACTCTGAAACTCACCTACAGGTGGTACTTGACATCATGGAAACTGGTGCTGATACACCCAGGAACCTCACTAAGATGTTGGAGAGGCTGCACCTCCACAGGCACATACCTCCACATGTGGTGGGAATGCCCTAAAATCCAACCCTTCTGGACAGCAGTCCTACAAGAGAGATGCAAAATAACTTAACAGGTATTAGAACTCACCCCAGAACTGGTCCTACTGAGCATCTTTCAAGTTCATTATGACCACTCACATAATACAGAGCTTATAACCCACCTTCTCTCAGCTGCCAGAAGCCTCATAGCCAGACAATGGAGAGACCTGTCAGTAGTTAACATGGACCAATGGTATCAAATTGTATGGGAAATGGCCTTACTAGAAAAGCTAACCAATAAACTGAAACTGACACGGGGACAAATGGAAGAGGATGCCTTCACCCCAGTATGGATCCCCTTTATCACATACACAGCCCAACAAGACGACAGGAGTCCACCGACAGCATATGAATCAATCTGGCTTACCTGATCCAACAAGCCCCCCCCCCCTGCAAACAAACCCCACTGCAGACAACCAACCACACCTTGCCCCCAATACCTCTCACTACCAATGAAATGTAATAAATGAATAGAAAGAGAACCTACCCAGTTGACGCTGACACAAAACCCCACATGTACACTACATAAAAGAATATGTCTCACTACCCCACCCCTCCTCTCCTCTTCTTCCTCAACCTTATACAGTAGTACCTCCGTTTACGTAACCCTCTGATTACATAAACTTCGGGATGCGAAAGCAGCAAACCTGGAAGTATTTGACCGGGTTTTGCCGCGCACACATGCGCAGAAGCAGTCCTCTGGTTGTGAAAACCTTGGGATCCGGCTGGACCTCCGGAATGGATCCCCTCCACAACCAGAGGTACCACTGTACCGTACTTTACTCAGCACTAATGTCTCACAACAAATGTAACTGATTCGTAAGAAAGACTGTACAACCTAAAAAGAGAGACAAGGCATGTACTTTTGTAAACCAATAAAGTCTTTAGGAAAAAGAAAAAGAAATGATGAGTGTGATCTTTAATGCTTGAAAATTGTGTGTGGACCATTCATTTCACATGTTACCAGATTCCTTAATGAAAGGCACTGGATTAATGTGAAAGCTCCAGCACATGTGACGAATGTATATAAAGGCTTTGCACTCAAGGTACCTGTGCAGAGAATTTTACAGTTTGTGTATGGTAAATAGCACTGAGAAAGAAGCTATCTGTTAAAAATGCTTTGGTATGAAAAACAAGATAGTAAATGGAAATATATATCACTTTCATTTTAGCTGCAGAAAATAATTGGGACGCAAGATGAGCTTAAAACAGCTTTAGGAGACGAAACACTATCTCAGGTAGGTCTTCAGAGAGTGTGATTTTCTTTCTAGCAGGTTGTTCTGGCACTAATGCACTGTTATCTTTTAAACATTATTCCTTTCACAGCTTGTAGCTGATTGCATCTGATGCTTCATTAAATGAAAGTACCTGATCAGTTGACCTTGCTTTTTGCATGTTCTGTACTAAAATAATTCCAATTGAAAAAGAATTCATTTATTTAATATGTAGTCACATAATTTTTGAATTCATAATAAAGGGAGACTTTTAGTATTATACTTAGCTGACTTGATCAAAGAACAATAAATGCACTTCCAGGTCAGTTTGCGACCCCTACTTCTCAAGTTAAAATTAATCTTTCAGATCTTCAACCCCACATCCAAGACCACCTCTGCCATATATTTAAAAATCAGAATACAAATAAATATTTTTCTGGCTCTTATATGGACAAATAAAAATCTTAAGACTATAGAGGAGAAGCCCAGTTTAATTGACTATTTTTTGAGAATTTAAGGTAAATTCCAAAGGAAAGATTTGGTTTTTTAAATCATTAATAGTCTTGGACATCATGATCTAAGCTTTAATCATAGCTTAGGACAATTTGATTTATGGAAGAAATGCAAGACCTATTGATGGAAACATCTAGATTAAATTTTAAAAATAAATGGTCTTAACTGTTGCTATTTTACTGTGTATTATATGCTGTTTTATATGTCATGTTGGAAGCTATCCTATGAATACTACATAACAAAGTCTGGTCTAAAAGAAATAAAATTAAAAGATAAATGGAATGGTGGGGCTAATGTTTGATGGCTAGAATACTTTCAAGTCATATTCAAGTATACCTGAGTGAAGGAAAGCAATGGAATTTGAAATAATAATGAACAACAAACCTTTATTGTCCACACTTCTATTACAACACAAATGAGAAATGGAACAGGTAAAAGAATTTGATTCATTTGGCTCAAGGCAATGGTTTGTATCCAGTGCTGTCTGTTCATGAGTGGAATGGACTTCTGCTCCTCTCCTTGCTGCCCCCATGTGCTCACAAAAACTGCTGCAGGACATAGGAGCCAAATCCTAGGGTCCAAGGTCTCTTCAGCACCCCCAATATATTTGAGGGGGCCAAGGGCTCCCCAAAGTTGATGAACATTGGCATTTGAATGGTATGCGTGCACTGCGACTTGTGATTGATTACATGGAGCGGGGCTTACCTGCCCCTCCCCATATTTTATTCATATTGGTACCCCTGCTCCAAATCTCTGGAGCAGATTTGGGGAGCATGCAATGGGGGGGGGGAGATGAAGGAAGGAAGGACCATTGCTCAAGTGGCACTCACACAACCGGACCTACTATTGAAATATCAGTTTGAAAATATCTATGATAATTAAACAGTTTTCCTCAAATGCTGATATTTGGGAGAATTTATTTAAAGTAGTCACAAATTGGTATATTACAGCTTTAAAGTGTCATAAAATAAATGATATAACTCACCAAGGGTTTGGGACCCATCGGGTACCCTCACCTTGTTTGTTGGTCAGTCGAAGCCATTCCCAGGGTGTGGCTGCTATTGCATGCTAACAGTTTCCAGGAGCACAATATGTCCCCCGCCAGAGGTACTGCCCTTCTCCTAACACCCCATAAAATTATGCCTTGGTAATAAAACAATTTCATTATATAAGAGTGCAGGAGAACAGACAAAAACTAAATAACTACACTACTAATTGGTCAACATTTATCACCTGCAAATCAGACGCTACATATTTCGGTTTGCAATATTGTTTTTTAATTTTAGGAAGTTTATTTTCCTATATCCCCTGCAAAAGATTGTTTTCTTTCTAGTTTGGATTATCTTGTTGTGTTTTTCCCCCCCTCAAGTACTATGTTAACGTAAGAAACATAGTGTCAGTATTCTATAATTAATGATTTATGAAGTTACATTATTGTTAGGTTTCCCTAAATATGTAAGTTTTTGTTGGTATTTAAAAATGTGCAGTATTTCTATTTAGTTTTTATTTTTAAGAATACAGTAAAATACATACTGAACAATTTTTGGGTGGCTTAGAGATGGCTCATGTTACTTCATTTAGTGAAAAGTGTCATGGAACAAATGAAGAGTGCTACCTGAACTATAAAATGTGTTGTCATGTGTGCAGCAAGCATGAAATACACTGTACTAATGCAACTAGTTGATTATACTGAAAGCTAAATAACCATTAGTATTTAATCTTCTGAATAGATGGCTGTCTTTCATCTTGCCTCTTCAGCAGAGTAAAATACACACCGGCTATTTAGATGTCACAAGAACATTACGTTGAAATCCCCATATACTCCACATTGCTTAGTGTGTTGTTGTGTTCAAAGAAATGCGACTTAGGCTAAGTGGTGAAAGAAACACATAATCTAAAAATATTGTCTTTTGTGGCTGTGGCTTTAGCCTTTCAAAGGGATGGAATAGCTGAACTATGTGAAATACATTATTTGTTTTCTACAGGCCTTTTTTCCATAAGGAAAAATTCAGTTATATAGCATTTGTAGAATTATTTAACCATTAATGGGAAATGTAGATCTTGAGTCAATGCAGAGCTTTAACACAAGAGGTATTCTGACAAAGTACTGATGTGCATTTTTTCAGGAGCCAGAATCAGAAGACCCTGATATTAATACCATGTTGCTGGTCCACTTCTTTGGAAGAGGAGGAAAAAAGAAGCTTCATTACTGTGAATTTCACAGGTAGCGCTGAAAAAAGATAGTAATTAACGCTTCGGTTGTCATCTTGGTTTGCTCTGTGTTGTGAGTTTTTCAGATCAATCTGTATATCAGATACTACAATTCACTGTTTTGGCTTGTCTTAGTATTTTATCTCAAAGAGATCCCAAATAACTTTTCATATTTAGTAGCACACTAATCCACTTTCCATTACTTTCCATTACTAATCCACTTTCCATTACTTTCAATGGGAAAGTTCACTTCAGGCTAAGCACGCTTCAGGTTAAGTACAGACTTCCGGAACCAATTGTGTTTGTAAACTGAAGTACCACTGTATATACAACCTTAGATGAACAACAACACATGACATATTACGCCATGTCATGATTTATTTAACAGAAAGAAAGCCAAAATGGAGAAGCCATATCATACTCCTTATGATTCAGTATCTTATGGAACCACCTTTAGCAGCAGTAACTTGAAGTAATCATTTTCTGTATGACTTTATCAGTCTCTCAGATCCTTGTGGAGGAATTGTGGCCCACTCTTCTTTATGATGTTGCTTCAGTTCATTGAGGTTTGCTGGCATTTGTTCATGTGCAGCATTTCAGTTGGGTTGACGTCTGGACTTTGCCTGGGCCATTGCAGCACCTTGATTCTATCCTTTTTCAGCCATTCTGTTGTAGATTTGTTGTTGTAGATTGTCCTGATGCATGACCCAATTTTGGCCAAGCTTCAGCTCTCGGGCAGGTGGCCTCCCATTTGGCTCTAGATCCAGGATCATGGTTTGCTTCACTCCAGACAAACCAAGACCTGTAGTCAAGGTTTGTTCTTGGCATATTGCTCATGGTTTTTTGGGGGGCGGGGACTACAAACTTGGGTAGCGTGGCAGCATGACAACTGGGAGAAAAGTGGAGTGGCCGTGATTTTTACCTTAGTTGTATGGCAGGAGCTGCACAGTCATTTCCCCCATACTGGAAATGACACTCTTTTCTTTTGCACTTGAAATTGTGTTCCCATAATATTAGGTTTCAAGCAGCAAATCTGAAATTAAAATACCATATCTTTCAAAAGAAATGTAATAAATTCCCTCTTTGATTCTTCAAATCATTTTGAAGCCATACTTATCTGTTTTGCTATCAAAACAGGAAGTATATTCATTTCGGATTTCTAGCTACCCAACTCTGTATTTACTAACACATTACTACTCTTGACAGATCACTTTTGCGCTTAGCATGGCTGTGCCTATGTAAATTTGCATAACACTTCTAGGGAACTCAAAAGCTGGTTCACTGCTTTGCAGTGTTGTAGATAGTCCCAATAAAGATATTACCCTCCAGCTAACTTGGGGTTTCTGCCCCCCTCCCCAACAGACCAGCATGGTTTCCTGCAATTTGTCTCCTCTCAGCCAAACCAAGAATGGAGAGGTGTTTCAAATGCTGAGCAAAACATTTCCTTCCACTGATTTCAGGTGCACACTAACCTTCAAATAAACAAGCCTTTGAAGTTCTTAAACATATTGAGAATTCTGTTGAGTTAGCACTCCCTCTGCTCCCTTTTCTTTAGATACAGTAGGGGTTGTTAACAAAGCAAAGGCCAGAGTGCACCCGTAAAAGCTTGTTTGCATTTATAGTGCGAACTGGAATGTCTCAGGTAATTAGATAAAATCCTGCATTGACCCAATGAGGCATAACACTGATAATACTGTGTACCTACTACATTCAGCAAATGTAGGTTTAAGACCTTTGCCTACCACACAGATAGAAGCCTGTAATCAAAATTGGACTCCCACATCTTGCTCTTAAAGCTGTTGGGTAAGTGTTGGGTTTAATACAGTTAATTTTTCAACAGTGGCATTTATTTTTCATGCACTTGGAATGTGTCTCCTTATCACACTACCCATATAGACCCACTCCATCTGCATTGTGACCTGACAGTAAAGTTTGTTTTAATGCATAGGAAGGTGAATGAAAGGATCAGTGTCTTTAAAAAAAATAAAAAATAAAAAAGCGCTGTGGAGATATCACTTTTCATATTATTTTATTTGCAAGTAACTCAAGCACATCATTTCTGTGTTTCTATTGTTCGGGGAAAATGTGATTTCTATCTGATGGCTTTTCACAACATTTCTACCTCACATGGGAAGCCATTGTTGGCTTTCTGATCAAAGTGCCATGATGTTTTTACAAGAGATGACTGATGAGCTGTACAGACATAGATCATTGTCAAAGGCAGGGGGGGAAATGATGGTAAATGCTTTTATCATTTTCCAAGTTCTTGTTAGAAAGGCTTTCCATTGATCAGTGGAGTAGCTAGAGAAAGCAGGAGTGATTACATTTGATTAGGCTGCTTCAGATATAGTTACCTGTGTAATTTACATTCCTTAAAATTGGGGCGGGGGTTCATTCATAAAGCTTAATGGTGTTTACCTATGATTAGTAGGTGGGTTCCCCCCCCCCCCAAAAAAAGAAAGAAAGCAGAAGCAAAACTTTGGTTTTATTATTTATTCTCTCACTTCCCAGAGTGATTTGTTGTTGCTTTGCAACACTTAGCTCAAGGCTGGTGTGCTTTGTTTCCTGCCTTGCAGAATCCACTTTTTAAATTAAGCCACATGGCAAGTTCCTTCTGTGTATTGAGTGTGGTTCCCCCCCTCACTCACTCTCCATACCATTCCTGTTTTTCTTTTTAACCATTTACAGTGGCAAATTGCTCGATCTGCATGTTTAACATCCACACACCAGTGGTATTTATTATCTGTCAAACTAGCTTCATGTTGGTTTGAGTCTTCATAGTGGGACCTTAGTCCATTTGCTTGCTGAGTTCAGGGCCAGGTCTAACTGGCAGGGAATTGATAAGAGATTATTGAGAGTTATTGTTCCAGAGTTATTGTTCCAGCTTTTGGTCAGAATTAACTAGCACAGCCGACATTCTCCTCTGAAGTCTCTGAATACTTATTTTTAAATACTGCACTTCTGTGCAGATTTTGTCTTCCTCCTTGTTAGTATTATTCAGATAGTACAAAAGGATTCAAAAACTTTCTTTATGAATTAGCTGGTTCTTGCACTTCCGCAACAGCTGCAGCAGAGGCGTGCCAGAAACGTAGCTGGGGCTTTTAAATAATTTTTTAAAACATGTCTTTCCATTCCGTAATTCCTGGTGGAAGAATCAACACACCCACTTGAAAGGCTCCAGAGACTGCCAAGCAAACCATATTCTGTAGCTGATAATTGTCTTCGTGATTTAAAATGTGTACCGTATTTTTTTTATTTTAAAAAATTGTCCCAAACCTTTGTAAACTTTGGCTTTCAACAATGCGAGTCTTTTGGGGTGGGGTCTATGGAAGTGGAGTTAGAAGCACTAGGTCGGATCCAGGCCCAGTTAGTTGAACTTGGTTTGTATTCTGACTAATCCTCTCCAAACAGAATGGCTCCTTCTTTTCTCAAAAGGTACTGGGGTTGAGCAGAGGATCTCAGGGATGACACAACATTTTTGGCTGAGCTCCCAAACCCTCTGCTCTGCCTCATATGCAGCTCCAGATTGTCTCTCCCACACTCCAGAGCAATCTTTTCAATATTCAATTTCAAGAGGGAAGGGTAAAAGTTATCTCCTCCCCTTATCCTTCTAGACCAGTGATGGCCAAACTCGGCCCTTTAGCTGTTTTGGGACTACAATTCCCATCATCCCTGAGCACTGGTCCTGTTAGCTAGGGATGATGGGAGTTGTAGTCCCAAAGCAGCTGGAGGGTCAAGTTTGGCCATCACTGTTCTAGACTATGGATGGTTGCATCTTCAGGCAGACCAGACCCTAATCTCCACCACCCCACGCAGGCCAACTTTAACCAGTGGGCGGGACCACCCACCTGCCAATCACCTGGTGTCATTGTGACATCAAGTGACTGAAACCCCAAATAAGTCACTGTAACTGCCAGTCAACTGATTGGCGGTTACAAGAAGCCCTTTTGATGCCCCTGCAAGTTGGTGCATGGGCAAGAGATTCCCCACCCCTGCTGTGGATCTTAAAAATGTGTTCAAAGAGCTGGCAGAGTTTTAATTCCAATGACAAAGGTGACATATTTTAGGTGACATTATTCTTATGTTCTCTTTATTTATCGGGATGAGGAAAGGCAAAGGTTTTGATCAGTTTTCCTACAGATAAGGTCTTCCTTCTCTTCTCCCCCTGCCCCGCCTTAGTAACATAGAGAAATAAATAAGATTTCCCCCACCCAATGAATATTTGGATCCCATCAGTTGTCAAGGAAAAAAACAACTCTCTGACTTTTAGAAGACATCTGAAGGCAGCCCTGTTTAGAAAAGTTTTTAATGTCTGATGTTTTATCGCTTTATTATTATTATTATCATTAATTCTGTTGGAAGTTGCCCAGAGTGGCTGGGGAAACACCGCCAGATGGGTGGGGTATAAATTATTATTATTATTATTATTATTATTCATTACTGTTACATAAAGTTATTTTTTGTAACGTTCTTAAATACGTGTGGACCACTTTATATCAAAGTAAAGGATTTTTTAGGCAGAGCACTTGGGTAATAATTGTTACAGTTATTTTGCCTAATCAATCATTATTCCTTATTAAGACTATTGGAGCACCTTTCGTTCCGCTATTCTGTTTGTTTACAGCTTTCCTCAAATACTCTCAATTTTAAAGCTATGTGAGTCTTTTTGTTGTTCCATTTTCTGTCTAGTTGGCTGCTGATACAAGTTTTATGCCACTTCCATGTTTAAATATCCTTTCCCACTCAGGTAAAAGTTATGCATATGTGTAGCAGCACTTTTTCTCAGCACACAGCCTGCTGCTACAACATTCATAAACATGGATTCAGAGTGCTCCCTACTGGTAGAACTGCTAAAAGACAACATGACAAAATTGGAAAGGTTAAAACTACATTATTGGAAGTATATCTTTTTCTCACAATGAGCATCTTAAATCATCTCAGCTTACTGAGTTATGGAAGTTCCTGTCATTGAAACCTGGAAGCCAACAATTTGTGTTTTGTGTTTTCTACCTGATTAGTTTTTGGAAAATTAAGGTGAGACATTTTCACAGCATAATAGCTGTGAGAGAAAACAGTGAACCTCAAGGCGATCCTGCTTATGTGCAGTGTTTGAGTTCCTTATAAACGTGAGAGCATTATCTTTACTATAATAAATGGTTCGTATTCTCTGCTTATGAAAGGAATTAAGTTGCAACTATTGTTTGTTAGATTTATGCAGGATTTACAAGCAGAGGTACAAGAGATGGAATTCATCCAATTTTCCAAAGGTCTAGCCTTCATGAGAAAAGAGGATTTTGTAGAGTGGTTGCTGTATTTTACTGAGCAAGAGAACAATGAAATTTACTGGCAAAATGTGAAGGAAAGGATCCAAGCAGGAGAGGTTTGTATGGAGTTTCTAAACCTGAATGGCTTTTTCTGGTGTAATTGAATAACATTCTTCCTAAATCTAAAGTATAGCAAAGGCATTCATTTTTACTTGACTTGTGTTGTTGTTCCAATCTTTACCATCTTTAATTCTTAATTTTTTATTACATTTATATGTCACCTTTCCACCAAGGAGTTCAATGGTGTTAATGCTTCTCAGTTTCCCCATTTTATCCTTGCAAAAACCCTGGGACGTAGGCTAGGTTTAGAAACAGTGAGTGGCCCAAGGTCACCCAGTGAGCTTCATGGCTATGTAGAGACTCGATCCCTGGTCTCCCAAGTCTTATTCCAGCACTCTAACCATTACACCACAACTTTATAATAATATTAAATGCCTTAGGAAAATGCTCAGTTTTGAATCACTCACCTAAAAATAAATATTCGGTATTTCAGAGTATCAGTTTGGAGGAATTTAAGACTTTCTGCCAGTTTACAAACCGCCTAGAAGATTTTTCAATTGCCTTGAAAATGTTCACGGTAGCCAGCCGCCCTGTTAAACGAGGTAAGAAGTACATAATTTTGCACATCAGAATGTTAAGCAAGAAAATGCACTTTGCAAGTGACTTCTGAAAATGTGTGCTATAGACCTGTGTCGTGTGGTGTTTTCTCCTTTTATAAAAAGGATTCTGAGTCCCTCTCAGTTCCTTGCTACTTGTTTTGGACAACCAGTTGAAGATAACAGATCACTATTTACTGGTGGTTGGGAGAAGCAGCAGTAGGATTTTTTCCTGGCATTTACTCCTCCTCTGTCAGCTGGGAGATGCTACACCTCATCATCAGCCACGACTGCTGCCTGCCCTGGCAACTGAAAGATGGCAGCTTGCTGTCTTCTTCCAGTCTTCAAGACAAGAAGTAGTGATTAGATCCCATTAAGAAGCTGAAAAATTAATATTAAGGACTTCGAATGCAATGTTTTGATAGTTTATTTGATCACATAATTCAAATTATGTTTGTGTATAGGAGTTCATCAGTCTAAGGAAGGATGGGGTAAAGGAAAAAAGAAAGACAGAGACAGGTGAGCTTTGACCTCTGGGGGCAGAAGTGAGAGAGAGAGAGAAGAGGCTTCCCTCGCAAACCGCCCAGGCTACTTTATTAGACAATGGAAATACATCACAGGATTCAAAAGAACCAATAAGATTCATCCAGGTACATCCCAGGAAACTCCCACTAAGTTCCCATGTGGATTCCACATGGGCAGAGTGAAGTAACAAAGAAGTCTTCGAAGTAAGCAATAAACATAAACAAACTTCCCCAGGTCCTAATCTTCAAAGTCATGCATATGAAAGAGGTGGTAAAAAGGTAAAGGGACCCCTGACCATTAGGTCCAGTCGTGACCGACTCTGGGGTTGCGCGCTCATCTCGCATGATTGGCCGAGGGAGCCGGCGTATAGCTTCCAGGTCATGTGGCCAGCATGACAAAGCCGCTTCTGGCAAACCAAAGCAGCACATGGAAACGCCGTTTACCTTCCCGCTGTAGCGGTTCCTATTTATCTACTTGCATTTTGACATGCTTTCGAACTGCTAGGTTGGCAGGAGCTGGGACCAAGCAACGGGAGCTCACCCCGTCACAGGGATTCGAACCGCCGACCTTCTGGTCAGCAAGCCCTAGGCTCAGTGGTTTAACCACAGCGCCACCTGGGTCCCTATGAAAGAGGTAGTAGATTAAGGTAAAGGGTAAAGGGACCCCTGACCATTAGGTCCAGTCGTGACCGACTCTGGGGTTGCGCGCTCATCTCGCATGATTGGCCGAGGGAGCCGGCGTATAGCTTCCAGGTCATGTGGCCAGCATGACAAAGCCGCTTCTGGCAAACCAAAGCAGCACATGGAAACGCCGTTTACCTTCCCGCTGTAGCGGTTCCTATTTATCTACTTGCATTTTGACATGCTTTCGAACTGCTAGGTTGGCAGGAGCTGGGACCAAGCAACGGGAGCTCACCCCGTCACAGGGATTCGAACCGCCGACCTTCTGGTCAGCAAGCCCTAGGCTCAGTGGTTTAACCACAGCGCCACCTGGGTCCCTATGAAAGAGGTAGTAGATTAAGGTAAAGGGTAAAGGGACCCCTGACCATTAGGTCCAGTCGTGACCGACTCTGGGGTTGCGGCGCTCATCTCGCATTATTGGTCAAGGTAGCCGGCGTATAGCTTCCTGGTCATGTGGCCAGCATGACAAAGCCGCTTCTGGAGAACCAGAGCAGCACACGGAAATGCCGTTTACCTTCCCACTTGAAGTGGTACCTATTTATCTACTTGCACTTTGACATGCTTTTGAACTGCTAGGTTGGCAGGAGCCAGGACCAAGCAACGGGAGCTCACCCTGTTGCGGGGATTCGAACCGCCGACCTTCTGATCGGCAAGCCCTAGGCTCAGTGGTTTAACCCACAGCACCACCCGCGTCCCATCCTGATATGAGCCTGCCTTTTGTCAAGAATGTTAGACACCTATCTTCTCTTCGAGAACTCAGCACATCAGCATAATTACCTCAAAGAGAAAATCTCCTATCTAGGTATCAAAGAGAAACTCTTAACAGCCAATTGTAAATGCCAATTGTGAACTAAGACAGCATCTGGCTTTAGCAGACCTAAGAGCAGACGTGCTTGCTTGCCTAGGAGTAATGGAGAATTAAAACAGCCAATGCAGCCCCTGTAATATTGTATCAGAAATCATATTATTAGATACAGGTAAGTAGCTGTGTTCATCTGATGTAGTCAAAACAAAATAAAAAAATTCCTTCCAGTAGCACCTTAGAGACCAACTAAGTTTCTCATTGGTATGAGCTTTCGTGTGCATGCACACTTCTTCAGATACACTGAAACAGAAGTCACCAGACCCTTATATATAGTGGGGGGGGAGGTATTACTCAGAAGGGTGGTGGGAATGGGTGATTGGCTGATAGGTGTGGTAAACCTGTTGACGACTGATAACGACTGCATTTGGTCTTACAGGAAAAAGCAAGGGGTGAGATGGCTAAAGATAGCTTTATCATGTATAATGAGATAAGAATCCAATGTCTTTATTCAGACCAGGTCTCTCCATGGTTTTAAGTTTGGTAATAAGTTGCAGTTCAGCAACTTCTCTTTCCAGTCTATTTCTGAAATTCTTTTGTAATAAGACAGCTACTTTGAGATCTTGTAAAGAATGTCCTGGGAGATTGACATATTATTAGACTGATCCAGCCAGGAGTACCCTACTCAACCGAACTTAAGTCCAGGAATATCCTACTCAGCTGACACAGCTGATCAGATTAGTTCTATGATTTCTCATATCAATTTTCCAAGACGCTACATTTGTGCACTCAGAAGGAATAGTTTATTTGTTAAATTTATAGATCTTTCAACTATTCAGTTCCATAAATTTATCTATAATCTCCCTAGTTATTTTACCTTTTAATGGTAATGTATGGTGTGTTGTGCTTTTATTAGCCGAGTTCAAGAGAGCTGTGAAAGCTGTTACAGGACAGGAACTCTCAGAAAATGTTTTGGACACCATCTTCAAGATCTTTGATTTGGATGGAGACAATTGCCTCAGCCATGCAGAATTCCTTGGAGTCCTAAAAAACAGGATGCATCGAGGCTTAAGGGTAATGAAGCCTTATTCCTAAAATAGAATGTTTAATGGAGTAACTGTTTTTAATCAGTCAAAGTGCCAGCATATAGACCATATAATCCTAGTGGGAGCAGTTTGTGAAAATAGGTAATTGTGGAAATTTTACAGGGCTACTGCTTTTAAGGTGGAATTAAAAACAAAGAGTTTTCTTATTAAGATGAACTTTTGATGGAACAGTTAGCTAGCCTATTAAGTTGTTTGCTTCTGGTGTATGCTCATTAGACTTCACTGAACATCCAGTTGATGAAGGGAGGCACAAACCATGTACAAACCAAGCCAGTGTGGTGTAGTGGTTAGGAGCGGTAGACTCGTAATCTGGGGAACCGGGTTCGTGTCTCCGCTCCTACACATGCAGCTGCTGGGTGACCTTGGGCTAGTCACACTTCTGTGAAGTCTCTCATCCCCACTCACCTCACAGAGTGTTTGTTGTGGGGGAGGAGGGGAAAGGAGATTGTTAGCCGCTTTGAGACTCCTTCGGGTAGTGATAAAGCGGGATATCAAATCCAAACTCCTCCTCCTCCTCCTCCTCCTCCTCCTCCTCCTCCTCCTCCTTCTTCTTCTTCTTCTTCTTCTTCTTCTTCTTCTTCTTCTTCTTCTTCTTCTTCTTCTTCTTCTTCTTCTTCTTCCATACCAACATGCTTGTACTGAGAATTTGGGAAAGTGTAGGGCCTAGAATTTCATCAACCACAATTCCTTCTGCTACAAGAGACTTGTATAAAACGCATCTACCAGATTAACCACTATCATTCAGTGCTAGCACAAGCAGAGACCAAGAGTAAGAAAGCGCTCCATGCCAGAGACTCTAGTACAGTGTTTCTCAACCTTTTTTGGGCCACGGCACACTTGCTCCGTGAAAAAAATCACGCGGCACACCACCATTAAAAAAGTTTAAAAAATTAACTCTGTGCCGCCCTATATTGACTATAATTATGACTGTAAGAAACACTTGCCAATTGCTGTGTTGGTTGCAATCTCCTGTAATAAGGCTTCACAAGCCGCTGATTTCTCTGCCAGCACGTGCTCCTCGCCGAAGAGGCCGCTCACTCCCTGACAGAGTGACAGTTTGGATGCTGGCTGGACAAAAGAGGCTCTTCTCTTTGCACCTATGGAGTCCCTGTGCGATTTTTATGCGTTACAAAATGCATCGTTTCATTTCCACGTGGCTCCGCTCCTCCCGTCGAACCCGGCTGGGCCGTCCTGAGGTTGCGGTGCATGTTGGGATACTGGGGGTTCTGCTGCTTTTTCCTCTCTGGGGGGTCTGGGCTGAGGTTGCGGCTGCAGAAATGGTGAGTAGGGGAGGGGGAGCGCTCGGCGGCTTTCAATTGGGTGCGGAAGACCATAGACAACTAAGTCAAAGGGACGCTCGAGGAGGAACCATAGAGATAAAAGAGAGAGCGGAGAGTGGTGGTGGTGCGGGCGGGGCAGGCAGGCGGGTTATGACAGGAATCGCCGCCATCTTGTGAAGGGCGCGCTCAAACGCAGCCATGCCGAGAAGGTTCTCCGCACATAGGTACGGTAGTTCTGCAAATCGCCCTTCTCGTCGCCGCACGTCGCGGCACACCAGCCAGCGTCTCGCGGCACAGTAGTGTGCCGTGGAACAGCGGTTGAGAAACGCTGCTCTAGTAAGCCAAAAGCTCAGATTAGTAACACCCAGATGGCTCAACAATAAGGTGTGACAGACCCCACAGGAGAAGACCGAAATATGCCCATCTGCTTTGTGAGGAGAACTTTTTCCTAGCTTCAGAGAGGTCTCTCTCTTAGACCCTAAAATTTAAACCCACACATACAGTGAAAAACTATCAGGCGAACTCATAACCAGATTGAAATCTACCCAGCATAACATGATGTAGAACAACTAAGTTGTTGTTAAATTTGTATACTTCCCTTCATCTGTAGATCTCAGGGAGGTTCACAGCATAAAAATACAGGATAAAAAGAACAGAATACCCCCAGAACAGGGGATGAGAGAAAGTTTCATTGCACAAGATCAAATATTTACATTGATGGGATGAGTTAGTTGGCTACTGTCCTTAAATAATTGTGTTAGGGATTTTATCCCCAACTCCATGGAACTTAGCAGCCAAGTTTCTAATGGCCATAATGGATCAAGGTTAATGGGGCAAGTCTAAATAACTTAATACATCATATTCAATCGTCTACTTATTTGCTGTCCTTTATGTACTGCTTCTGTGAGTGTACTCAAAGTGGGATACAAATGAAAAAGGGGATTGGGGAGGAACGTGGAAATAAGCAGATGAAGTACTCTTGTTCCTAGCTGCTCATAATGACTAAGTGGAATGGCCACTCCAGAGACAGCTCTTGGTGGGGAAGGACCAAATGTCATTGGGTTTCATCCAAGTCATTGCCTTGCCTCTCTATCTGGTATAGCCAACTAAAAAGAAAAAGAAACTTAAATGCAGTGTGGTAATTAATGATGTTGTTTTTTATTTTATTTTTTAAACCAAACAAACAGGTGCCTAAGCAGCAAGGAGTTCCAGGTTACTGGAAATGTGTGAAAAGGGAGAGCATTAAAGGAGCAAAAGAAGTCTGGAAACAAACTGGGAAAAGTCCCTTCTAGAAAAAAGCATCATTTTACAACTATAAATGTCTGGGTTTGCTTTTTGTGTATGTTTGTTTACATAATGGCTATATTCGATACAAGAGAATATCTTTATACAATTGAGTATTGAACAAATTTATTTTCTCATTATAATTCTACAGTATTTATCAGTATAATCAACATTGATGGGGGACTATTACAATTTCTAGATTTCATAAGGTGTTTTAATTCCCAATAGTACTGAAGCTCTAAAAAATGGATACTATCAAAATCCCTGAATTGATCAGTCTGCCTGGAATTTAGTAGAAATGTTTCATTTTGCAAATGTTTCATAAGAAAAGCACGTCCCGTTAACAGGGCTGAAAGACTTAAAAGGATATCCTGTGACCAGAAAGAAGAAAAGCCCGAAACCTACAACTCCAGTATGAATTTTATAAAGCAACAATCATTTTAAAACGACAATCCTCAGTTGCCTCACAGATTTCACTAGTTCTGAACAATTACTGGACTGAAACTTTGTATATTCCTGTATATTTTTCTTCTAATTTATACAAATATATTTTTGACTATTCTGTTTGCAGTATGCTTTGCATCTCTCACTCCAGCCTGGAAATAGGAACATGTTTACATAAACTGGAAGATTGTAAATGGTGTGAATTTGTATAGACAAAAAGTTGCATGCAGTCAATAAATGGGTGGAAAATAAAGTGTCTTTTGGTAGATATAAATGAAACAGTTTCTGGCCATCCTTGACACTGAGCTTGGCAATTACTTTTTCTCTATGGGCTTGCTATGTCTGTAGTGGTTCAGCTTTGCAGAGCAATGAGCATCTTGATTATTTCAGGAGAAAAGAGATTGAAATTGGGAGGGGGAGTTAACCAGACCTCTAACTTTAGTATAAATAGAAATGGGAGGGAAGTTAACTTGAATACAAATAAGAAACTGTGCAATGCCAATCTGTAATTTAGACACCAGCAGCCTCTGAGCCGAATCCAGTCTGCTGGGGACAGGGCTGTTGCGATGTTTGAGGCAAGGATCTCTCTAACCCCCACCACTGTGGTCTCTCCCCCTCGCCTGGAAATGAAGGCAGGGATGGCTGCAGCCACTTCATTCGCTGCTTTGAGCACCCGGCTGATTGCAGCTCCCCCATCCCTCCTGCCGCCTTCCCTGGTAGTCTGGCCTGACGGTTGGTGGAGATGGAGAGCAGTGCTGAGCTCGCCACTTAGCAGAGAAGTGCTGTTTCTGTTGATTACTTCTGTTGATTACTTAGGTTACACAGTTTTTAAAACCAATAAAGCGTGCAGTTATAGATATGGATAAAGATATAGGTAAGTGCTGGGCGAAGGAGCCACCAGCATCTTCATTCGTCCAGAAGGGCAAGGCATTCTAGTGTAATGAAGACAGCAGCAGCTGCAGCCACTGTTCTCTGCTGACTGAGCACTGGGCCAGAGCAAAAGAACAGAGAGGTGACAGCCCCTGCCCCAGCGGTTCTTCTGAGACCCTTGGGCCCAAGCAGTAGCTCCATCATTCCCAGCCCAGTTGATCAGTATTGGACAGCCCCCCCCCCCCATGGTATATTGAAGTCATGGCAACAGGACTTGCTGGCAGAGTCCTAGCCTCTTATGCCATCCTTGTAATGGCCTTCATGGAAAAATACCGTGTTGAAAGTAAAAGGCAGTGTTTCTGTGCTGGAGAGGAGAGGGCTAGAAATTATGGGTGGGTGGGTGCCTAGACTGACCATATCCAATGCTGGCATGTGGTCCTCAGACTATAAAGGGTTGGCCACCCCTGTAATAAATTCAGCAAACATAATTGTGTCTGTTATTTGTTATTTGCTGTCGTACTTTCCTAGTGGAAATGATTGACACAGTGCTGTGTATATTTATGGCACAGTAATTTATTCACGGGGGGGGGGGCAAGAAATGCCTGAATGGCCACTATCATTGTCTCTGCCGCCACCCATTCTGTCTCTACTTCAACGTACAATAACTCCCTGCCACCCAAAATCCTCTATTAGCAGTGCACTCCAGATTCTTTTGGAGCTATGCAGCCTTGGAATAGCGATTGCTGTCATCTGCTGCACCCATATAGCACAGTTCCCATGCCTAATTAAGATAATTAGACTCCAGCCTGTTCTTTCGTGTGGTTCGTTAAGGACAGCTCATGGTTCACAAAGTCCTGTTGCCTGTTTTCTCCGGAAATGATTCAAAAATTCAGTACGTTGGGTGGTCACGTGTCCTGTTTCACAGAGAAGATCTCAAGTCCAGTTGAAAGATAAAGAACCATAAGAAAGGGGAGCAGATGCTTTGAAGTTGCCCATCAACCGTTAGGGCAATTAGGACATTTCCTCTGGGCAGCAGATGGAGCAGCCACAAAGGTCACCTCACAGCCTTTCCCCAGTAAGACCTTTCTGTTTAAATTTTAATCATTATTTATATGTTTGCATCAACACCTATAAATTAGCATATGCACAAATCTACATTTTTATTTTGTCCCCACACCCTTCTTTTTGTGATTTTCTTTATGCATCAGTGGCTATCCATGGGGCGTACCTGTTTTTAAGTATGTTTGCAGGTTTGTTTGGGAAATAAAATACCACCACTATCCCACAAGGTGGAGCCCTTAGGTTTTCTAATACTCCCTCTCCAGAGTCAACATTCAAAGACTAATTTGATGGTTTCTAAAATGGGAGAGAAAATGTCCATGTTTAATATGCTCATAGAATCATAAGAGTTGGAAGGGACCCCATGGGTCCTCTGGTCCAACCCCCTGAATTCAGGAATCTCAGCTAAATCATACGTGACAGATGGCCATCCAACCTCTGCTTAAAAACCTCCATGAATATCTAAATCTAGACTGTGGGTACAATCCAGAGAAAGCTAAGCCTTGATCAAGGGCATTTAAGGAGGCTTTCAAAATGCATATAATTTATTTCAATGTTCTTGATAATTTTATGATAAATGCTCTTTATCACACCTTGTGGCTTTTTAATGTTATGTATAATGCAGTTCTCATCGAGTTTGGTGGCTTTTTGGCACTGCAGCATTATATTAATAAACGTTTATATATGTTTAAGTCATTAAGTAATAAGAAGTAATAAGGGTCAAGACATTGTAAATATAAGATCTTTAGATAGATGATAGATAGAGAGAGAGAGAGAGAGAGAGAGAGAGAGAGAGAGAGAGAGAGAGAGAGAGAGAGAGATAGTGTGTGGGTGGCGCTGTGGGTTAAACCACAGAATCTAGGGCTTGCTGATCAGAAGGTCGGCGGTTCGAATCCCTGCAATGGGGTGAGCTCCTGTTGCTCGGTCCCAGTTCCTGCCCACCTAGCAGTTCAAAAGCACATCAAAGTGCAAGTAGATAAATAGGGACCGCTCCAGCGGGAAGGTAAACGGCGTTTCCGTGCACTGCTCTGGTTCGCCAGAAGCAGCTTTGTCATGCTGGCCACATGACCTGGAAGCTGTCTTTATAGGTAAAGGGGGGCCCTGACCATCAGGTCACACACACACACACACACACGACTCTAGATCAGTGATAGAGAACCTCTGGTTTGTGACTTATTTAGAGCCCACTAGAGTCCTACTTTGGCTTATGAGGCCATCTTCCCCAACCATACTCACCAGCCCCACACCTGTGTCATCATATGACAGGTATGGAGCAAGTAAAGACACAGCAGCAAAGAGCAAACAGGAGTTTAAAGCCCACCCTCAACAGTTTCTTGACAAGCAGGGCTTACTGACCAGTGCTGACAGCAAGCCCCTTGAAGTCCATTGGCAAAGCTGCCCCTGCAAACCAACATTTCCCCACTGTGGGCCAGCTTTACAGACAGATTTGCTGGTCCGCAGCTTGAAGAAACAGTTTGATTCCAAACGATACTGACAAACCGGCAAAGCAGGGCTTGCTGTCAGTACCAATCAGCTGACAAGCAAGTCCCACCTGACATCATAATGTCAAGTGATTGAGAGGTGGCCACTTTTTAAAAAATGGCCCATGCAGGGGAGGGTAGTTATTGACCTGGCCCTTAGGCTGTAAAAGGCTTCCCAGACTGCCATAAACTCAATCTTCAAAGAGGTCATCTTGCCACCATTGGAGAGCTGCTGCTAAACCTTGGATAGTTGCTGCCAACTAGTGTAAATGGTGTTGCTTGGTATAAGGAACTTTTGTATTCGTAAGGGATTTCTGGAGCCATAACTCGAGACCAAAGAGCAATCTGGGCCAGAGGGAAAACCAGAAGACAGACTAGAAACACAAGGCACATCAATGCTCCAGTAGACCTTATTACGCAAACAAAGCTCCACTGAGACAGGAAGCCCTCCCATACTCCTTACTGCCCAGGAGCCTAGGTTGGGTCAGTTAGATAAATTTTTAACTAAGGCCTGTAATGACTCAGAGCTCACACGAGGCAATGATCAGCACTGGAGCAGTGGTGAGAAGTTTCTGACCGTATGAACAGTGATCAAGATCTGGGTGTTTTCCCAAAAATAATAGAGCTGATCATTTAAACTGTTTTGTTTAAACTCAAAGAGTTTTTATATGTTTTTATAAAGTTTGTTAATCGCTTTGGTGACTCATTAATTTCATTTGTATTTTTGTATTTATATTGTATTATATTGGTTTGGTTAAATTGGAAACTGCTTCGTGGATTTTATTTGCTTGGGAAAAGTAGGGTAGAATGCTTTAAATAAGTCAGAGATCCAGAGAGATGAAATGCTGTTCTTGCTGTTCTAGCCATGAGCACATAAGAACTGAAGGAGCTATGAGCTTAATCAACTTTCCAAAATATGCTTCTGCACACACAGCAAACTCCTCAAGAAGCAACCTGGTTTTCCTCACACTAGGTATCTGCTCAAAGGTCTCCTTGCACAAAATAAATAGCTGTCATGTATGCAGAGGAGGAACTTTGGACTCTGGCCAAATACAAGTACATTTCACTAGAAAAGCTCACATTGATTCTAGCGAGTAGCACAGAAAACCAATGAAGTGAAGTTGATAGGGTCTATCACCTGGGACTTCAGTATGTGGGTCAAAATCCTCACTGAATGCAGAAATACTGGAACGGAATATGTACAGGACAGAATACAACATTTCGTTCCAGTATGAGCTCAACCTCAGCACCCTTTTTCAAGTGGAACATGGGAAATGTTAACACCATCGGAGAACCCATTACTGTATCTGCCTTGAGGTTTTGAGATACAGGAACAAGTTGGTGTGCATGTTCAAGATGGCAGTGTGTGCTTCAAGAATGAACATCAATACTTCTGTTGAAAGACACACAAGAAACACACACACACAACCACTGGCAGTGTGATATCTGCCATGAAAACTGAGACACTAGAATTAAAACAGGTGTGCATATTCAGTAAACAGGTCTACAGCAAATAGGTTCCACTCTTGAAAATAGGAACCCACTAAGTATATCGAGTGAGGGATGAAACTAGGATATCCTAGCCCTCCAAGGGAAATACAACTTTGATGGACAAAGCAATAGTTAATTGGAACATGGGAAACTGCCCTATAATGAGTCATTACACTGACTGGTTGCGCCTCTCCAGGGTTTTAGACATTCCCAGCCTACCTGGAGATGCTAGGATTGAACCTGGGACCTTCTGCATGCAAGGTGGATAATCTACCCCTTAAATGCTTTATACTATTCCACATTAAATCATCTGGCCGAGAAAGCTTTATTACCATTTTCAATTCTATAGTTTGTTCCTATGTCTACTTATGAATGTGGCAAACGTTTGTTGATACATGTAGTACAGGGAAGCCAAAGTATCAAGCGAGTTCTGTATTTCTGTCCTAGAAGGATTGATATCAGCCAGGTAAAGTGATTTATAAAATTTGTTAAATTGTGTCTAAATGCTTTTCGGCATTATAAGGATCTGCCCCTCCTAGCATCATGGATCAGAGTAATATTCTTGGACTTCTGCTGTTTCAAGCAGAAATCTGGGAGTTTCCTGGTCCGTTTGCTTTCCTGGTGCTTAATGTTTATTATAAATCGGATGTTGCAAATCTGGTTCTACATTATAGCCAATGAGTTTCCAAACTAAATAGTTCAGATTCGTTGTCTTTTCATTTATACGAGGTGTGCATAATGATTCTCTGTCAAAAAAGCCTTACATGCATTTGTATATCTGCTCTCAGATACCTAATCTGCATTAAAGCTGGGTTAAGCACCAGAGAGGCCTCTTTTTCTCGAGACTGCAATGGTAACCTTCAACACGACAGGCCAACAGTTATTGTGAATTGTAAAAATTGATTAGGCACTTTAAAAAATAAGTGTGGCCTAAAACGTCTGTGGTATAGTAGAGAATAAATATTTAGTCACATTCTGTTGGATGGTGCCTACTCCAAAGGCCCATGAGATCCAAAATTGCTTTAGCTGCCCGCCACAGCACCAAACAAGTGGCATATTTCTAAGATAAGAGTTGGATATAGGCAAACTGCTGATGTGCTATAAACTTGAATATACCTACCCACCTCAGCTAAAAATAAAGGGCTGTGTGTGTGTGTGCAAAGCAGTTGTAGGGAACATTTTAAGCTTGAGGGTCACATTGCCCACGAGCAACCTTGTGGGAGCTACATGCCAGTAGCGGGCAAAGCAATATAATATTGGGGGTCAAGGGAGGCATAAGTCAAAACATCTGGAGGGCCCCAGCTGTTAAAAGCCATTGGTCTTCAACTGGTAGGTCAGGATCTCCTATCAGGCCACAGCCTGATCCAAGGTAGGTCACAACAGGAGTGCTTCCACCATATAATATATGGTAAAAGATTAAGAAAAGGGTCCCCAAACACACGTTTGGGTTAAAGATGGGTCTCTGGGTCTGAAAAGGTTGAAGACAACTGCTCTAAGCCAATGGTTCTCACATTTATTTTATATCAGACTGGAAACTGTAGGGGGTCTTGACGGAATACTTAATAAACTATTTCTGGTCTACAAGCCAAAGCACATACCTAACTCTTATTTTAGTAACATAATCTTGCCTTTCTGATGTTGTAAGAGCAGCATTTGACGCAGTACCTCATAACTGGCTATGGACCAGACCGGTTTGCTAGGGTACCGATACTAATCTTTTGAACTGCATTAGGAATTTGTATACCGACACGACCTTGAAAGATAAGATAGGAGAGCCAATTGCCAACTATCAGCTAGGACCCCAGTCCCAAAGGGAGTCCATCAAAGATCTATTTCAATCCCTTCACTGCTTAATTTATATTTCGAACAGGGCTTCAGCTTCTTTGAAGATGAGACCACTTCTTTCCACTAAGGTTGGCCAATACGTTGTGCCATCTTATGATACACAGAGGATGCTATTCTAATTTCTGATATGCAAATGGTGTGTATACGCTACCAGGTGATTGTTTTTTATTACATTATTCACATTTTTGTACTCAAGTGCCTCAAAGCAATTTACACCTTAAAATAAAATAATAAAGACTTTAAAGTCAGATAAAAATGGCAACAAAGATGAAAATACCCATCCAACAATATATTTTAAAGGAAGAAGTCCTATCCACCTCACCTCAAGGCGGAATACAACAAAGGCCACTGACTTAACTATCCTTGCAACTAAAAAATATAAACCTGGGGGTATAAAAATGTTTTTGCCTTGTGCCAAAAATCAGGCGGTTGTGGCACCAGGCATGCTTCCCTGGGGAAAGCATTCCACAAATGTGGAACCACCACTGAAAAGGCCCATTCTCCTGTCGTCAAACTCTGCAACTCTGTCTTATTCCTAGGGTGAATATTTTTAGCAGAAGTGAAGACTCTTACACATACCATAATTTATTTGTTTTTTTGCTGCAGTGTGAAATGTATATGAAAGTACAATGGAAATGTATTCTACCATTATTGTTAAAGTTCAGAAGTGAATCATGAGAAATAGATTTACTGTTCAGTCAGAGCAAGTATGTCACATGCAGAACTTGTTAAATTCATTGCAGCAGATTTGAAAAAGCGCTTGAAATTTAATAGGCGTAGATGTGGATGTGCAAGTGAATTTATGTGTGGTGTCTAACTGTAACAAGAATAAAGTAGTCTAATCCATTATGCTCATTTGTATTTTATTTCTCTCTGTAACCATTATCTTTTAACGTGCATGAGCTTATTCTTTGAATTAATGCTCAATATGAAACTAAGTAGTAAGAAGACTTTATGGAGAATTTTAGCTGCCTGCTAAAAGTACATAAAATGTAAAACCAAACTGAACTTCCAGTGTGATGGGTGTGCAAAGCCCTGTGAAGGAAAGCATAAGTCTGTCAGGTTCAGCCTCACCTGATTCAGCAGTCATCCTGCTTTTGAATTTGGATGAGGGTAGCAAGCGATGAAAATTCATTAACCACAGCTAGGAGAAAAAGAAAACATTGGGTTCTTTCTACCTTAGCTGGCATTGTCAAAATCAGTACAGGGTGTGTGTGTGTGTGTGAATGTGTGAAAATCACAGGTCCTAGGCAGGGGCCTGTTAGCCTCTTTTGACAATTTGGCCCTCAATCTCAAACCAATTTTAAGAACACTCAACTCTCATCCTCTTCATTGCCCTCTCACTCTTGGAGGGGGGCTGAGGGGCGAGCTCCATAGCATGGAGAAGAGAACATCTGAATAGAACAGCCATGGGTTCTGGGTGTGTGGAATAAAGTGCCTAGGGCCAAACATGGGCACTATTGACTATTCCACGATCTTTCCGCGGGACCACTTGAATGGAGCTAGTGGGCCATAGCTTGAATAACCTTTCAGACTTCATTGACAGGTGAATGATAAATTCTGTCAAGCTTGGATAGCTAGGATCTTTTATTTCAGACGCACCCACAAAATGAAAGACTTGGGAGTCAGGGTTGTCCCCTTGAATCATAGCTGCCAAGTTATCCCTTTTTTACAGGGATTTGCCCTTATGCTGAATAGGCTTCCTCGCGAGAAAAGGGAAAACTTGGCAGCTATGCCTTGAATGAAATATTTTTTGGGGGGTAGGTAAGCCCCTTCACGCACAATTGATCACATGATGCGATGCTCAAATACCATCTGAATGGCAATGCCCACCAACTTGGGAGGGGGGAGGCCCCTTCAAACATTTTATTGGGGGTGGGGGCGAAGGGACCTCATCCCCTACGCTTGGGGCGAAGCGTTCGCTGAAGCGCAAATTCATGACCAGCGAGGCTCGAAACCTCCCTTCCCCACCCCCATCTTGTGACCACTAAGCCAGAGGGGTTGTTGGGGTGTGTGGTGTACGTGTGCACTAATGCCTCTTCCGACGACCCGGAAGAACGGTGGGCTTCCCTGGGCTGCGAAGGAGGACTGCAGAGCCGAGGGCGGGAGCGCTTTTTCCGCGGAGCCCTCCGCGCAGCAGGCAAGGGCAGGGCTGCCTCGCCCCCCACCCCACCCCACTCCACCCCCCGTGACCTTGACAAGAAGCGGAGGTCTCGGGAAGCTGAGGCGGCCTTTTTGCGCGAGGGGAGACGAAAGCGGCCGAGGAGGTGCAAAGGAAGCCTGTTCGGGAAGCGAGCGAGGGAGGCGTGAGGCGTCCGCCGTCCGCCTCAGGAGCCCTGCGTCTCCTTCCCTCGCCGCGCCGCGCCGCCCTCTCCCTCTTCTTCCCTGTCGGGATTTTGTTCCGTGAGGGTAGCGAAGGCGCCTCTTCTTCCCGCCCTCCCGAGTCGCAGCGCAGAGGAGGCCGGTCGGCCCTGCCCCCTTAGCTAGCAGGCAGGCAGGCAGGCAGGCAGAGGAGGCTTCGCCGCAGCGGAGAGCCGAGAGGCGGTTCCTGGCGGTGGGAGCAGCAGCGAGAGCAGCGGCGGCGGCGGCGCAGATGGCTCCTGCGGGCGGCGGCGGCGGAGGCTCGACGGCGGGGAAGATGGCGCCGTCGCACGTCCTCAAGTGCTGCCAGAAGGTGCTGGCGTGGGTGCCCGTGGTCTTCATCGCCCTGGTTGTGGCCTGGTCCTATTACGCCTACGTGGTGGAGCTGTGCTTGTGTGAGTATAAGCGGGCTGGGCGGGCTCAGGAAAGGCGCTTCCTGGGATGCCCCTGAAACCGCCGCTGTCATGTGGGTTTGGCGGCGGGGTGAGTTTCGGGTGGAGGCCCTCTTCTCCTCCTCCATCCTAGCAGCACCACCACAAAAAATAAACATTAAGTCCATTAAACGTTAATGGTGGCAAGGCAAATCTTGTGATTCCTCCTTCCCCAAATCAACCACCGCCTCCCTCGTTACTTCCTCCCTGCTGAACAGCAGCCCAGCCCCAGCAGCAGCGGTTATTCGTGGCTAAAGGGTATTGGGGAGACCTGTTGCCTCTTTTTCACCCTGGTATCTGGCACTGCCACATGCACAGGGTCTGTCCTGGGTGGTCTGCTGCGTTTATGAATCTGGAAAGAGGTAGCAGCAAACACCACACACTCGCGCGCGCTCTCTCTCTGCACTTCGGGTTGTTAAAGTGGATTAGAGGCTCCCCTTCAAGGCTTGGCGCTGAAGGGAGCCGAAGGAGGAAATCCACCCTTTTGCAGCTCTGATTGTGAGTGCAACAGGGTATTTCTAGGACGGAGCAGTGCTATTCCATTCACGTTTCCTTGAAAGCACCTTTGTGTTCATATTGTAGTCTAAATAAGCCCCTCTTTGGTGTCAAACATCAGAAGTGTGCATAGGGTGGAAGCCTGAACAAGCCCATATCTCGAGTGTTAAAATCTTGGACGCTTTAGGTTTTGTGGGACTTGCTGTTTAACTGATGTGTGTTTGTTAGTAGGCAAATGCTGGTGTTACTGAACATTGCGCTATGCTAAAATCCTTGGGTTTTCACTCTTCCCTGTAAGTTTTTGCTTCAGTTTTAATTCATTTGAGGCTGCCATTAACCATGACCCCTATGTTGTTTTGGTTGATGCTAAAATGCTCTTGCACAAAATTTTAGAGCTTGCGGACAGGAACAGCAGTCCTTTAGCACTCCTGCAGTGCTTCATTGTGCTTCTTTTGTCATTGCTCCTTTGAAAGCATACATTGAACAAGGTTCCTGGTGAGATAGTCTGGGAAGGGTCTAATAATTGACCCTTACGGGGTGGTAGGGTAGTTTAGCATAAGACACTCCACCCCAAAGAGAAATAGAATGATGGTTTCAGAGATAAATTTCAATTGTATGGTAAGACATTAGCATGAGTCTAAACCTCTGCTGTTCATGAAATGATTATGGGTGCCTCTTCAAGATCACTTAATACAAGTTGCTCATTTTAACAGCACTTGTCCCCGCAATTAGGCTAATTAAAGGAGATGAAAGGATAGATTTTTGAAAACAGGCTTCATGCATATTTATTTGCTGAATGGCAGATATGGTTTAGTGATTGAGTAAGGAGTTGTTAACTCAACCAAAGGAGCTAAGATTATTTGAGTGTATTTCCTCCAATGAGCAGATGATTGCTTCCAGCTTTGACCACTCTTCTTCTTCTTCAACTTTTGAGTTACTTCACTAGCCATCCTTAAAGCTCTTTGTCCTATAAATAATAATATGTGGATGTTCCGTGTTGAAATATGGGAATATTTACAAAAAACTTGCTGTTTGTTTTCCTCTAGAATTAATTTTTTAAAATAAAATATAAAAGGGTTCAATATTCCTGTTTCACAATCTGGAACTTAAAATAATAAAAAAACATAGGGTTCTGCCATCCATGAACAGAAGGGCTCGTTCCATTCACAAAAGGCTTTTTCATCCTTGGAGGAATTCTGCAGATTGAGGGTGGGGGATGCATTCTACCGATTTCCTCCTCTCCCTGCTGCTTCCAGTACCACATCCTGCACTGTTCTGCAGGACCCCTAAGCACTGTAGATGTTCAGTGTGTGCAAGGGAAAGGGAGAATTAGCATTGTGTTGATCCAGATCTCTAAGCAGAAACTCCACATACACAACCCAATGTATATAGACTCAGTGTGTGCAGTTTGTAGCCTGTAAATATAGAGTACAGATTGTATAAGCCTTTGTGCATACTAGATGTATGCACTTTGCAGAAGTTATGGCTGGCTGAGGGTGAGGCAAATGCCATGCATTAAATGTCCCCTGATTTGAAACAGGGCTAGTATATATGCTATACTGTATCATAAAGCAAAGATACCACTGATCTGATTATTTTACTGAAACCCTTTCTGATGTCGGACTAGGTTACTTTTGTTATGAATTTATTATGACGGCAGTACAATGCATATAGCATTTTAACATAACCTCATACAGGAAACTTAAGATGTTAGAGTGAAATATGTGTTGATATTCATAATGTTTTCAGCAATCAAGGCTTCATCTATATCCCTGTCCTATGAAGCTTTTATTGGTAGAATGCCTGAAGGATTGACTTAAACATACTGTTTAAAACTCCCTAATTCTAGGTCAAACAATTGACATTCACAAAACCAATGGCTTCAAAAAAAATCAGGTTCTTTGTTCTTTCTTACATGCAGTGTCTATTGCCACATGAAGGCCCAGGCCACATATAAGCTTGGTTCAGCCATTATGATCTCAAACCTAGAATGAGCCATGTATCCCCTTTGCCAAGTTTCAGCAAATATTTCCTTGCTTCTTAAACCACATGCTTTCCATAATGCCTGAAACTATGACTTAAACACTTCCGACAAATTTGAATATCAAACCAGGATCTAATCCTGTTTTGATAACTTGGCTACTAAAACATAGTTTGTGCTAAATTATTACCGTATATCTGAATTATTACCGTATATCTGAACTAGGCCATATATATCACACATAAATACATAAATATATGCCTTTATTTATGCACAAAATACATAAATATATTGAAACAAAATTGTAAGTTATATGTTCCTCCAGTAAAAAAGAGTTAATTATTCTCAGGAGTTACAGCTAGCAGGCATATGGGAACCTCAAAAAAAGTTAGCAACTGCTTTGTAAAGCAAATGTGTGTAGCTTATGGCACTTATTTTGGTGGATTAATCTTTGACTGCTAAGTCTGTGATCTTCCTCTAGCATCCCAGATTTTTCTCCTCCTCCTCCTCCTTCTTCTTCTCCTTCTTCTTCTTCGGCAATCACTCATAGCCGAGTAATATTGTCTTCCATAAACATGGTTTAACAATGAGCCCATAAGAGACTGTGGAGGCCAGTTCTGGATCCACACGTCCTTCCACAGTGGGGACATCGGTTTCTGGGCGGGAGTTGATCACAGTGTGGATTTGCCAAGTGTGCCTTCCTCTTAGCACATTTCTCCCTTGCTTCCTGAGTTCGAGTGTCTTCAAAGCCCATCACACCTTTGGTCAAGGCTGTTCTCCAACTGGAGCGCTCGCAGGCCAGTGTTTCCCAGTTGTCAGTGTTTATACTACATTTTTAAAGATTTGCCTTGAGACAGTCTTTTCTTGACCACCAGCATTACTCTTTCCATTTTTAAGTTCGGAATAGAGTAGTTGCTTTGGATTAAGATAGGGAGGATAAAGGAGAGGTAAAATGTTTAGTTTTGGATAATTTTCATTACAAATTGCAAATGCTTGGTATAGACAGGCATCATCATCATAATTTATTTATATGCTGACCATCTGACTGGGTTCCCCTGGGTGGCTTCCAACAACAACTATTAATGATACAGTCAGCTTGCAACTTACATGGTTGGGGGATATTTAGCCCAGTGAAAGTGCCCCCTTGTTTTAATACACACTGTGATAATATATGCATAAGATTATAGATCAGGGGTCCCAAAACTAAGGCCCGGGGGCCAGATGCGGCCCAATCGCCTTCTAAATCTGGCCCGCGGATGGTCCGGGAATCAGCATATTTTTACATGAGTAGAATGTGTCTTTTTATTTAAAATGCATCTCTGGGTTATTTGTGGGGCCTGCCTGGTGTTTTTACATGAGTAGAATGTGTCCTTTTATTTAAAATGCATCTCTGGGTTATTTGTGGGGCCTGCCTGGTGTTTTTACATGTGTAGAATGTGTCCTTTTATTTAAAATGCATCTCTGGGTTATTTGTGGGTCATAGGAATTCATTCATACTTTTTTTTCCAAAATATAGTCTGGCCCCCCACAAGGTCTGAGGGACAGTGGACCAGCCCCCTGCTGAAAAAGTTTGATGACCCCTGTTATAGATGAAGTTATTGAAAAGGAAAATCTGACCTTCAAGAGCAGGAAAACCTTTTTGCTTTTCTTCCTGGCAGCCGTCTGTTCTCCTACCAGACAAAAATCATTGCATGTGACATGCACCATGATGAGTTTTTTTTGTTTTTTTTACTCTTTATAATAAAGCACTTGACATTTAGATTTTATTATGATGTGTAAAAGTCCCAAGCAGAAGCTGATTAATGTGGGCACTTTGCAGTAGGGGACAAAAAGAAGGATGGAGACAGTTTACTCTGAAATTTGTAATGACTCAGAATGTTAAATGCTGTATTCTTTCCTTTGCTTGTCAGGAGAATTACTAAAGTAAAAATATGTGCTTGTTTTTGTGGCTTGAAATTTCCTTTTTATTGGTAGCTTGTACATTGTGTAATGCTACAGGGCCATTCCATTGTCACGGGTGGGACACTTGGACCATGTTTTTTGGTATTCACACATGTGTAAGAATGTAAATATACATAAAAATTAACAACCAAAATTTGAACTATGTTCTTAATAAGATACTGAACATTTTACTAATTTTTTATTATTTTTATGGATATTTTTGACAATTTTATTAAATGTTAAAGTATTGTCACGGGTGGGACAAAAAAAGGACATGGAGCTTGAGATAAGTTTGATTTATGGAAAAACTCTGTGAGTTGGGAGGTGAATCAATTATAAACTCAGCATATCTGTTTAAATCAATGTTTATTGGTTACAACTATGCAATCAGAAATTTAGGTTAAGAAATTTAATGATACAAAATTAAGGAAAAAATGCTGTCACGGGTGGGACAATGAAATGTCACGGGTGGGACGCGTCTGGCATACACTTGATTTAACATACAATTAAGGTTGTTAAAAATGGAATAATTACAAAAAAACCTTTTGCTATTACTATACTTACTATCTACTATAGCCTACAAAGTATAATGTTGTATTTACTAAAATTAAAATCTATTTAAAAAATATTTTCTTCTAGTCCATCTCTGGGCCAATCAACCACTTTCAAACACATCTACATTTTCAGTAAATTCATAAAAAATGCTCCTTCTGACTCGTTTAACATTAGGTTGGGGTAAGATACTAAGAATATGTTCAAACTGCACATATGATATGTCTTTTTCATCAACTTGAAACAGCTTTCCAGAATTGTTAACTGCTCGCATACACATCACCTTGACTTCTCCATCATCTTCAACATTACTTTGGCATATTGCAGCATATCTATATTTAGTAGGCCTGGTTCTTTGTCTTTTTGTAGTTGTTTCAAATTCAACTAAAACATATGTCCCAATAGTCACTCCATCAACGAACGGCTTCACTCCAACCACCGGCACATCTGTTTCATTTGTACAACTTGCTACACCATCTTGTTTTTCTGTGTCACTATCAGAATCTCTGTAAACATCAGAAACTTTTAACTTGAACAGTTCTGTGAAGACTACGTGGGTGGACTTTTGAAAAGAAGGTCCATAAACTAAACTTCTTTTGTCTTTAGCTTTAAAAAAATGGTTGGACTGCACATTTGGAATCTTCCTCACCAAAGTCCAGCGCTCATCTAGCATCGCCATATTTGCACTGATATCAGTAGGCATTAAAAGGACAAACTTCACTCTCGGTACTGCTTTTTCAGCACATTTAACAAAATCTGAGGCTGAATTGATTACTACTCTCCTTTGTTTCACTGCATTCCAAACTGCTTGCTTAGTTAATCCACCAATCCCATCCACGGCACCCTTGCCGTGGGATGTAGCAAAAAAAAAAAACCCATTCCCCATCAACACCAAAGTCTTCAGGCATAAAACACAGATTGGACAGTGTGTACTTATTTTTGAACTGACCAGCACACCCATCAGAAAAGATTTTGACCTTTGTCAGTCTGTTAAATTCTTTCTTAAGTTCTTCAATTATGGCTTTTAGGCATGCATATACTGAGTATTTGTCGTGGGTTAAGTGATCCGAAACCACGGCAAAAGAACGTACTTTGCCTTGAGTCCAAGCGCAACCAGTAAATACTGTGATTTGGTTGTGGGTCCAGTGTGCACTTTGGATTTCATCTTGCGATGTTGCCAAATAGTTTTCAGCAAAATCCACTTGAAGAATCACCTCATCATCAGCTACTGTGTCCTTCATATTTTTGAAAGCTTTAGCTTGTAATTGCTTTACAAAGAAGTGCTTCTTAAATTTACTAAATTGATTTTGTAGCTCATTGACAGCTTCTTCTATGGTTCCTTTTGCTTCAAAAACCTTAGGCCGGCTAGAACAGTCATCTTTCCATTGCTTCCAGAAAATCTCAGACGACATGTTTAAGTCTTCATCAATTAGGGTGTGCAAATTAAGTACACACTTTTTGCATTCACCATTCATGCACTTTTCATTTTCCAAATCACAACAAGTAAGGCTCAAAAGATCAGAATGTGTGGAAGGGAAAAAATGTCTTTCCTACTTATGGCTTCAATTAGGAAATTGAAATTAGCGTGGTATTTGCAAACGCAAACATTGTGTGGCATTTGAGAAGCAAAGTCAATATTTTTAGGCCTCAGTTCATAAAATTTTGATTTGCTGATTTCAACTGTTGGGTTATCAATCTTAAATAAGGCATAGGCCTCTTGGACTGTCATATTCATATGCCGCTTTTGGATTTTGATTCTTTTTCCACTTGTTGGATCTTTAATAGATTTGACATCCTTAATTCCTGGTGCCTGCCTGTTAATCTCATCTGAATTATAAAACTCATGGACCTTTGAGATATTATCTTGTGAAATAATAGAACTTTTGGTGTTCTGTTTAGGGCTTTTATCAAATAGTGTTTTTGGCACTTGAGGTGAACTCTCATACACAAGCTTTCGTAACACGGCTATTCTTTTCCGTGGACTTAATGGCAACACTCTTTTAACTTTGGTAACAGCCTTTCCAAGAGATTGTGGGCATTTAAATGACCCAATCTCTGGAATAGTAGTGTCGCCAATTGGCCTAGATTCTTTTTCTTTTATCTTTTGTCTGTACTTTCTTTTGCACTCAGTTTCTTTCCGTCTGTATTCCATAAGTGATTTTGCAGACAAATTCTTTACCAACTTCATCTTTTCTCGCCTCTTCTTATCTCTGACCCTCTCCTTTTCTTTGAAGCTTTCACATTTGTTTTTATCTTGTTTTAGTTTTTCACGCAGCTTTCTCATACGTTCTGCAGATGTAGTCTTTCCCATTTTGTGTATTGATTCAAAGGTTATATTATCTGTATTACTGTATGTATTCGCATTAGGGTAAAGTAACGGTAACTGCCTTTATGTTCCAGAGGGAACAGCTACTATTGGTTCATTCAAGCAGCTGCATTTGGCTCCTTAGTCTTATTGGTTTCCACCAAAAGGCAGCTTTGTGATTGCTTGAGATTGTTCCCTCCAAAATGTATCCCTTTCTAGCTAGTTCCCCTCTCCTCAGTCCCTCAGTCTTGTTTGCCAGAATAAAGAATTGTTACATGAGGAATCTGTCTCCTGTCTGCAGAGAGCTGAAATCACTTGCTGAAATCACTAACTCAAGCTACAACATTGAAAACTGTCACGGGTGGGACAGAAAAAGAATTATTAAAATTTCATGGTGTTTACATTAATTAACTGCATTTTTATTATTGATAGGTGTGTTATACTCTAATACATACTCCCACAATAAAACAAACATAACCTATAAATTAGTTTTATCACAAAATAAACTTTTGTACCTTTTGCTGTCACGGGTGGGACACTGAAACAGCATCCCATTCAATAATAAAAATAAAATAGAAATAACTTACCTATTTAAAATTTTTCAAGTCCAATGTGTAGACAAAGTTCTTCACTTTAATAATATACTAACAATGACAACCACAATTTTTGTTTATCTTTAAAAAATAATGCCAACCTAAATGAACAAAATTAAGCTACACAATCAGAAAAGTGATACTGAAACTTCAAGCTCAAATTTCTCATGAAAAAAATAATTTCAAATTCTTTTTTCCTTTGGAATATTGAACTTTAATATGTTTAGTTAATGAAACTATAAGTAAAATAAGTATATTTTAAAAATAATTTTTTTCTTATCAGGCTCATTTTTCACGGAATGGCCCTACAGTAGTTCGCACATAGTTCTTTCATATGCTGTTAGTTAAATGAAATGGACAGTAATGACCATAGGCCTAATAAAATTTACTTAAAGGTAACTGAGGCTCTAATCCTGTAATCTCTGTGACTTACTTCTGAGTAAACATGTGAGATCAGGCTACATGCCTCTTTGAATTCATTGAGACACTTCCAGAGAAGACTACTTGGGATCTCATTGTAGCATCCTAATTCTTCTTACTGGACTACCACATTTGTGTTTGGGTGGGAATGTCTCAGCGCACTACTACAGATCACAGTGTTAATCGTCAAGGCTGGCAAGTGAGCAAGACAGTTCCTGGTGACATAGCTGCCAAAGTTCTCCCTTTTTTAAGGGAAATTCCCTTATGCTGAATAGGCTTCCTCGTGAGAAATGGGAAAACTTGGCAGCTATGCCTGGTGATGGTGGACAGAGACATAGTCAAAGCAGCATGTGAAGGCAAAAACCCAAGTCAGTGGCCGAGGGAAGGTGCACTGGTGGGCACCTCAGTGAGTACACAGGGAGCTAGGTTAATCTTTATTAAGAAGGCAAGTTGCTTAGCAAAAGAGCAGCAGGAGAAAGTACTAGAGGTTTATAGTTCCTGATGAAGTATCCTTGGCTCACATGGTCACCTGATGCAATGCAGAATCAACAGCGCTTTGCCTGGGTGTGGCAGACAGCAGGCGTAATATGTCTGGTGTTCTTCCTTCCAGGCAGCTGTCCTGACAATGGCCAAAGTTACAGTTTACATGCCATTTCGTTTCAGGAAAGCTGCCTTTACTGGTGCAGAGAGTACTGTGCTTGAGTTGGGTTGCCAGCGTTCTCAGGTTTATAATGGTGTTCCAGCTGTGTTGCAGGGAAAAAAAACACTGGTACGAATATTGAACGTTGTTCTTTTTGCATGCATTATTTGTGTATGAAATGTGGAGGATAGTGGGAGGAATTCAACATAGCATTATGGCGATAATTCTGTCAGCTTAAGCATTTCAACTTGCCAGACAGAACAATCTCACCTCTCTTTCACCATGCACTTTTTCTGGAGTTTCCCCCCTGACCTCCCACAAGTGCAGGAGGGTGGGGGCAACCCCACGGTGCTACTGGAAGTCATTGTGCTGGCTTCAATTCATTGTCAATCCAGCCCAGCCTCTAAAAGGAAGAAAGCTGTTGAAAGGCTAGGAAGGGAGGTGGGAGATGCTTGAAAAGCAGAGGCTGGTCGAGCACTTTGAGTTTGAGGAGGTGTGTTATCGGAAGTACAGTTTCAAGCAGAATAGGAAACATCTGGGTTTACGTTAGACAGGATACTAAGTGTGGTATCTCCTTTGTGTCTGATTCATTTCCTATACAGTACTCTAGACTGGTATTTTCCTGCTCTGTCTTCATTATTAAGCAGCATTTAATAAGTTTTTTTATATCCTAGTAGCCTTCAAAACAACTTTGAGGAACTTAAGTAGACCATGTATGGAAATTGGGGGAGTTGTTTTGAAATTGAGAACTTGTTTCTACTACTGTACTACTATTACTACTACTAATCTTATTATTTATATGCTGCCCATCTGACTGGGTTGCCCCAGCCACACTGGGCAGCTTACAACATAATATTTAAACACAAAGAACCTCAAACATTAGAAACCTCCCTGTACAGGGCTGCCTTCAGATGTCTTCCAAAAGTCAGATACAGTAGATGTTTGTTCAAGAAGCACAATACTTTTGCAATACAAAAAGCATGTGGACTACAAAATGACTCAATCCATCTTGTCTCAAGTCAATACGTTAGTTTGTAAACCAGCTGAAGTTGGCAGTGTGGTGGTCAGATCATTACACAAACAAGCTGCATTTGAGTATGAATTTTAAGGGGAAATAAAAGTGGAATAGGTCCCTAGTATGTTTGCATACTGGGTAGGGAACAAAAACATTTACATAATAAAAGAGTGTGATTTAACTTGATATTGCTGAAGGGAAGACATTTAAAATGGTCACTTCTAGATAATTTGGAATGCTCTTAGTTCATTCCTAGAAATAAGCAGCCAGACAATCTCTTGAATTCCCAAAATAAACCTTTAAGCCTGTCAGAAATTATTCAGTATCAAATATTTGTGTGTGGAGTCCAGATGATTCAGGGTGGGTAAAAAGATGCCAAGACTTTCAGAACGGTGCCAATGGCCTGAATTCAGGTTCAGTTGGAAGAGATCAAAAGATATAGGGCATAATCCACTGGAAAACATATCCTGCACAAATCCCACTAAAATTTAATGGGAGCACAAATTTGGGAGTCAGTATCCAAATGTAAGAGCCTAAGTCTAGGGAGAGAATGCTTGACCAGTTCCTTGTAAACAGACATTCTCCATGCATACAACTTTTGAATAGATTAAAAACTCACAAAAATGCAGTGTGTGTGTGTGTGTGTGTGTGTGTGTGTGTGTATGAGAGATGTTGCCAAGAACAATGCACAAAGTCTTTGTGAAAGGTAGGCCTGTATTCCTTATGGTAGCACTTTGCCAATTTTGTGCCTCAAACATTGTAGGTTGTACAGGATGGTGTAGTTAGTTGAATCACTTCTGTTGGAAGTGGCATTAGTTTTCGGAACAGCTCTTGCAGTTCATAGCAAAGATGCATGGTTAGTGGTTTTTTTCTATAAAATTTCCTACCTATATTTGAATATGGCTTCTAATTTGTAGGTATTTTTGGTGATGGTTAAAGAATTGCTGCAGGTGTTTTAGGGTACATTATTATTAGTCAACTTTTTGTACCTGTTGCCATATTTCTGGATGAGGAATTTATACCTTGTTAATGGCCTTATGATTATTTACTATTATTCATTACATTTATATAGGTGCTTATCAGTAGCCCCTGACTTACAACCACACAGTTTTTCAAAAAAACAATTTGATAGCTTAAACCAGTGTTTCCCAAACTTGGGTATCCAGCTGTTTTTGGACTGAAACTCCCATCGTCCCTAGTTAGCAGGACCAGTGGTCAGGGATGATGGAAATTGTAGTCCAAAAATAGCTGGAGACCCATGTTTGGGAAACACTGGTTTAAATCAACAATAAAATACAGCAAAAAGTCCTTGCCACAGACAGCTTAAACCAGTTTACAGCCCAGATTTAAAACATGAATAAAAAGCTCTTTATGTCATGCCAGAAAGATTGCATAGGAGGCATCAGTCAAGCCTCTCTGGATATTCTGTACCAAAAAGCAACTCTGTGTAGCCACTTGCCTTGATGAAGCACCTGGAGCAATGCATGAAGAGGATCCTAAGATTCTGGTAGGCTATTTCATCAAAATCCACTTCTATATAACTTCCAGATCCTAGTTCACATCCCACCTTTTGGAGCAATGCAAAAGAAATTTGCTCCATCATTCTGACATACATACAGTACAAGGTAACATACAAGATAACTACCGGTAATATCCCTAGTTTAGTTATTCATTTTATCCCATGATCAGATAAAATTGTTCTTTGTATAATTTGGAAGTTCAGTGCTATTGTCTTGCTTTTAGACATTTTCACCAACTCCCTTTGTTTATTTATAAACATGGTGTTTGAATGTGCCTTTTATCTATTCTAACCCAACTTGTTCTCACTCATTCTTCTTGAGAATCTTTTGATCGAAATTTAGGACCCTTTATTCTACAGCTAACATGAATTGAAACATGGTTTGATCTTTTTATACAGAAGGAGAAACTCTTCTGTTATAGACACCCCAGTTTAGTGGTGATAGTTTTTTATTTTGAGAAGAAACCCACCCACCCCTCAATGATTTAGCTAATGTGTAATTCTGTTGCATCTTTCCTTTCCCTCCACAATGTAAAGCATGAATTACTCCTAATAATCAGCAGGCCAATTCAGTGCATTCAGTTTGTTGATGATGATTGGATGTTGTGCTTGGTAAATATAAGATTACATTTTACAGGAGCAAATTTTTAGCTATTCAGTGACTTTGTGAAACCTTTTTACTGAAAATGCCTGCTTTAGGCTGTGTTGAAGCCATAGAAGTACCATATATTCACTAGAAATGTTTATATTTACTCTGCATTTATATGTTAGCATTGTCCACCCAGTTACCTGTTCATTGTTCCTTGCTGTTCTCAAAACAAATGCTGATAGGTGATGCTAGTCTGTGGGGCTTGGCTGAACAAATATTAGGCTTCTTTTGTATGACTTACTTGCAGGACAAGCATAGGTAACTTACAGTGGTAAAATATAGAAACCAATTGGGTATTTGAGTTTAATAAAGTTTACTAAATTGATTCCCGTGTGCTGCCAGTGGTCACTATTCCATATGAGATTAAATTTATTTTTAGTATGTTGAATCTGCTACTGGATGTATGTAATCCTGCTAGGCTAAATAAAAATAGACCAAGACCATGCCAGCAATAGTAACTAAAATCTAATAGCAAAAGTCTATTTTAAAACTGCTTTGTTGGCTTTATTTTGGTTACTGAACCTCTACCTGGTAACCTGTGCTACAATCAGGGCTGGCAAAAGGACCTGAACCTGGGCTTAATTGCAGAGCCAAGAAAGAGAAAGGGTTGTGGTGCAGGCACAAGGCTAATTCATATCTCGGCATATTTCCGCCAGATACAATAATCTGAACTGGGTCTTGGAGTATGAAAGAAATGGCAATTGCCCAAGAGCACAGTACATGTGTGACTCACCTGGTTTTGATTCTGGGTCTTCAGCAGGTTTAGCCCTCTGACAACTGAAGCTTATGGCTCCCTTACTGACACACTGACACTCTTTCTGCTTTGGTTGTCTGCATTACTTGAGCTTCATTTTCTTGAAGGAAAAGTGAAATGAATAAAATGGAAGAATGTGTGTATTTTGTATTCATTTGTCTCAGCTACTGCTTTCCCCCCACAAGAACTGAAATGAGCATAGCTTTTGTGATCAAGCCATTTCCTAACTAGATGCAACAATTTATGTGAAAGGAGTTGTTTTCATTTGCTGAACACACTGATTTTTTTCTCTTAAATTCTCTTAAATTTCTACTTTGGAAAATGGCAAAATAAATTTTCTCCAGGATTACCAGTACATTAAAATTAGATGATCTTTGCTCAGGTTTTATTAATATTGATTTCTAAAAGACTACATGTAGACTCACTCTAGTTTTTCTGGGTTTTTTTCCTAGTTACAATAACCTCAACTGGCGAAAAAGGTAAGAATGTTTCTTCACATATATTTCTTTGCATAGAGTGCATATCTTCATTAGCCTTGGTAAAAAGATGACATTTTGTTTGAGTTTTCAAATTCCATTCATGTATTTTTTATTAAGAACAGGTTAATGGCACAAATTTCCCCTACTCTTGTGTTCCTGCATGCCATTGGTTATGCATGTATGTGCTTCCTTGCATTTCTTTAAGTTTCCCTCTTATAGTTGCTGCCTATAATTATAATCCTTCTCTCTTGTGGTTGCTGCCTATAATTATAATCCTATCATCTTTGGAATTAGCACAGAGAGAAAATAAAGCGATGTAGCTAGGACACATTTAAAAAACGGGTGGTATCGGTAATGGATTTTCCATAGAGAAAAATTGCCAGGTATGCATCGGTTTAGCACTCTAGACATGCATTTGGCAAGCTCTGAGAAGTTGATAAACAAAAATGTTCCCGGGGAGAGTTTACCTGGCAGTTTAGGAGCCTCACATTGGGCTATTCATAAGCTGAAGTACTGCATCCTGAGGACTGCTGTTGCTACCACCTGTCAGGCTTAGGATTCATTTCTTTTCCCAAGAGAGTGTGTCGGAAGCTGCTGGAAATTGCTCTCACATTATTTTTGCATGAGAAATTCAGGGGCTGGAGTGTGGGGAGGGAATGTTTCAGTGGTACCTTGATTCTCAAACTTAATCTGTTCTGGAAGTCCGTTCCAAAACCAAAGCATTCCAAAACCAAGGTACACTTTCCCATAGAAAGTGCCAAACTTAATCCATCCTGGAAGTCCGTTTGACTTTCAAAATGTTCAAAAAACAAGGTGCAGCTTCTGATTGGTGCAGGTGCCTTGGAAACAGTAGCCAACAGCTGCATCAGATGTTCAGCTTGCGAAAAAACGTTTGAAAACCGGAACACTTCCGGGTTTTCTGCATTTGAGTACCAAGACGTTTGAGAACCAAGGTACCACTTTATAGAATTTAGAAAGAGGTTGCCAGTCTCCAGAAAGATTTTCTTTACTGGAAAGAATATTTGCCTTGATGGTTGAACAGTGGTGTGAAGCAACTGTCATTCTCTTTATTTTATTTTATTTTCTAATGTTTTAATCTTTCTGCTGTTATTGCTGTTGGAAGAATTCCATTTGACTTCAAACAGATTTCTTGAGATTGTGTGGCTACAATAGACATAACACATTCTCTACCAGTTTAAATGTGGCTTCGTGCAAAGAGTTCTGGGAATTATAGTTTGATTAGGATTGCTAACTGATTCCTCACAGTATTGTAGTGGTTCTCAAGGGGTGTGGCACCAGAGGTTGGCAAGTGTGCTGGGAAGATCCAAGGACAATCAAAGAAACATTTAAACATTTCAGTTTCGTAAAGTATCAAAATAATCCCTTTTATTTGCAGAATATGAATAGATATTTTTCCCCAAAATGAGATCAAGAGCATCAAGTGATACCGAGGACAAACTTCTCTCCATGCCTCTGTTTAAGAGCCTTGGAGCCTTGGCTGTTCTTCTACAGTTCGCCACAACACATTGTTGAGAACAGGGGTTTTCAATTCTGACCAATATGAGAGATCAGCAAAGAGAACAGCTTCTTTGTGTTGATGAGGAAATGAGAGTTTGTTTGCCTCTAATTAGACCCAGCGGCAGAGCAAGGCAATCAAGCGCCTGGGGCAGCACGCGCACCCTGTGCCCAGGGGTGGGGCCAGCTGCCCACAGGGTGGGGCCACCCAGGGCAGGACGTTCCACAGGGCCTCTGAGGAGTCTGCCTCCCTCCTCCCAATCAGCCGCCCTACAGCTGAGGGGGAGGTGGCAGGCGGACCGTTTGGGGCAGTGCGGAGCCTGTGAGCGCTCAAGCCACCATGTCACTCCCAGGAGAGATGTGTGGCTCGGGCGGGCTGCAGGCCCCGCGGTGAGTGCCATCCGGCATTTTGCCGCCCCCCTCAGTGGTGACACCTGAGGCAGACCGCCCCCACCACACCACCTTCCTCCGCCCCTGATTAGACCTAATATAAATAAAATTGCTCGGCAAAAGCAAGCTCACACCTCTCATTGAGTTGGTATACATCGGGTACATATATAAGAGGTTTGTTTATAATTATATTTTGGGAATGATTCATGTTATTATGTAGCTGCTAAGTTTTTTGTGTTTTGTATTATAAATCAAGCACTGCTGGGAAGATCCCCCCCACCCCCACCGATGTATTTCTTGTCAATAAGAAATTCGGTGTGGCGCAAACAAATTTTTATTCTGAAAGTGTGGCCCAGAGAGAGAAAAACACTTGAGAACCACTGTGGTATCGCAGTTCCATGGGGAGGGAATAGCTGCTTAATCAATTTAAACCTGTGGGATGCATATTTCCTGATTTTGCATTTCAAATTTTATCTTGAGATGCTTGTTTGAAGAATTGCCAAAGTGAGTGTCTGTCTGTGGGAAACCTAATTTATGTATATTCTGATCTATATTGCTAGGTTAGCTTTCTTATCACCCAGTCAACTGAATTTTTCCATTTGGCATTTGTTTTCCCCCTCCTTGTGAAGCCTTCCCTTGGTCTCGCTGTTCAGTGTTCTTTTGTTGGTAACCACTCTAGTTTGATTGTTTAGTTTCTTCCTCTTTCTTGTATCTGAATCTGTAGGAAGGCGCTTGTAGTAGAACTGTCTCTTATTCTGTGGTACACCTATAAAGTAAGATGCTTAATTTAGAAGAAGAAGGGGGGAACCCAACAGAATTATGGTTCTGCATGTGCTAAGTCACAAGAGCCACAACAAAAAGGTCCCAGTAATAGTCTCACAGTTCCTTTCTGAGGAAAAAAAATTACTGAGGCAAGATGCTGTATAGAAACTGCTAGTAAATCAGGATTAGTATTGAATGCATGCAGTTCCTCACTTAAATTTGTGCATTATGATTGCAATCAAACAATAATTGCCTGACATTACTTGGATTTTTGTGAATTGTTTGGATATAGACCCTTCAATAATAAAGTCTTACTTATAATTCCTGAAATTAAGAACTATTCAAACTCCGAACTTAGAAAATCTCAAGCTTAATTACTTTTCTACTTAAATTAAACATTCATATTTCCCCTCTGGATAATATCTGCAAGGATATATTCCAGAAAGACTACATATAAATATTTTAAATACTTAAGAATTAAATAAAATAATATTCTTGGCAGAGTTTTAAGGTTTCATATAACTTTCTAAAAGAAAGACTGTCACAGGAAAATCTAGCATGTGCACAATGTCTTTGGAGCAGATGGAATCCCCTAATGTTTCTGGGATTGCACTGAGGCTTAATTGTATATCTTCTTAAACTTCTATCCTTTATCAGACTGTGAAAGTAGGTCAATAATTTATCCTTTGGTGTGAGAATATTGCAGAAGTAACATTAAATATTCAACACCATGTGACAGTTTTCCCCACCCCATCAGTTAGTTATACAAAGTGCTTTCTTTCACCATTCTTAAGATTCTTCTGTAGATGCTTGGTAGAATTGATAGTATAGCAGCAACTGGATTTAAGATGCAATAGCAAGCCTGCTAATTAGTATTTTGTTATCTTCTTATTGTAGCTTTAATATACCTATTTAGAAAATCAGGTTGGATTAGGCCACTGGAGGAACGTATGGGCCAAAAAGCGACTGCACTTGGCAGTCTTGTAAATTAGTTGGGAACAGCTACGAATTGCTTCTTAATCCATAGTGTGTGAGCCTAGTAGCACTAGCTAAGGAGTAATTGCTTCTAGGTGAATGAATGCGAAGGCTGCTACAGGAGAGATGGAGCTCCCCAGTCATTTTTGTAGGCTAGAAGCTTCAAAGACTTATTTACAAGACTGTTAGAAATGTGAGCCACCAATTACTACAAAATGTGTTTAAAATCTGGGTTAAGTTAAACCAGTTAAGTCAAATCCACATTAGTAGAATTCCTCCCGACACTGATTCTATAGTTTTTTTCTCTTCAGAGCTGGCCAGGATAGCATGTCATTTGTTGTTCTGCGATCATCTCTTCAAAGTTATTTTGCTGATACAATGAAGAAAAACCATTGCATTTTTGTTTTGTTACTACAGCTGTATTCACTAAAACCTTATTTGTATTTTTTTTATTGCAGTTGTCTACCTTGTGGTTTTTCATCTGTCGTTTGTCATGTTTGTGTGGTCCTATTGGAAGACTATTTTTACATCTCCTGCCACTCCTTCTAATGAGGTAAAGGTTAACTTTGGCAAAACACTGCCTTTCTTGCAACAGAATTGTTTTTGCTACTGATGTTATGATGTGGCTTGCTTTTTTTCATTTCCATTCAGTAAGTAACCCTGTTCTGTTGTGAATGAAATTCTTAAGAATATTTTCTATGATTAACACATGATTGATGCCAACTCGCATTTCATTAATTTGGACATTAATGGTTCATGTTTCCATATGCTGTAATCTAAAAATGTGGCATTCAAGTAGGAGACGTTGTTTATCAGTTTCTCAATCTAATATTTTGAAATGGATATGATTTAGTTCACTGTATGTGTATCTCTGTAAGCATCCTTATTGTAACAATTTCCCATTGTGCTCAGTGACAAGTCTCATACTTGTTTAGAAATTCTTATAATTGTGAGTAGACTCCAAACAATACGCAAGCACAATATGGAAGAGCACTAAGTCAGCAGGGAGCCACCATTGTTGTACTGAGCAATGTGTCATATTTATCAATCCATATGTCTCATCAAAGAAGATTAAAACCAAAAAGTAATGCAGATATAGACTTATGGTCACATTCTCGTAAAACACTATTGAAACCTATTTGGCTAAATTAAATTAGGCATGACTCTTCCTAAAGTCATGGGTACTGTCTAAACTAAGTAGTGCTTGGAGCAGAACCATTGAAGTCAGTGGACTTAAGCTACTTAAGTCATTACTTCAGTCTTCTCTATTGTAGACAAAAAGTTGAGCTAAAGGATATTTTTACAGCTGAAAACATTTCAGTAGAAAAAAAATTGCTCTAAGGGCCCCAGAATGAAGGATATCTGCTGGCCAGATATACTATATTTTTTGTAGTTTTTTTTAAAAAAGACTCTTGTGTGTAGGTACCGGTAACCTAAATATTGTGACCCATGTACAAAGATGTTACTAATTGTTTGGCTACTCTGCACCACACTGCATCTGTTAGGCCTAGTGCAGATAAGGTATTTCTGATCTCCTAACCATGGTTTCCCTGTGTTCTTATCCAGTGAAATCCTTCAGGTTTTTTAATTTATTAATTAACATATTTTAGACATTGGTCACAGTTCCCACAGTGAAGGAGTTTTGGTCTCTTTTTGTGGCCAAGTCTGTTACGCCAAGATTGTTATCGCACATACCATAGTTGAGATTTTGTTATATGGCGGAAGCTGAGGTTGCCAGGGAGCATATGTGTCAATTCCTAACAAGCCTGGATCAATTGACCAGTTAGCTAAGCTTTCATTATTATTAATTATTATTAAGAGGAATATGTAGCAAAACCTCTTACTTGGGACAAGGCATCTCCTTCTCTAGTCCCATTACTTGCACACTCGCCATGTAAAGGACCAGGGCTGTCCATATATTATAAGACATATTAATTATGCTTTGAGTTGCTTTGAGTTTTCTCCTCCAATACTGTATGTATTCTTGAGTAGCAATAAAGAGGTACCGATCTAACTGATAGAAAAATGCATTCTTGTAGATTGAAATAATAGGAAATCTGTGTTTAAAGAGCATGCTCCCTGCATAGAGTATCTCTTTATTCATATATTATGGTGGATTTATCTCCCAAGTTAATGGTGTCCAACTTGCTCTTTCAAATACCTGATGCAAATATAGAAGAATATTATTTTAGTTTATTAAAACAACCATTCTTACATAGTGGGGGAGCCTGTACTACAAAAAGAATTGACTGCAGGTTTTGCTGTACTGCAGTGCCACATTTTGTAAATGAAAAGAACAATTGGTTTTGTCTGACACCCTGGAAAGAAACAGGAGAACAAAGGGATGCTGTTTTTTCCAGTTTAATTGGAAAGTATTCTGCACCTTGCTTGAAACCCTTCTAGGGTTTTTTGTTTGCTTTTTGCGAGCTCATGTTATTTCAAACATATGTAGATATTGTTGGGGAAGAAGATGCTGTGGCGCTCTCAGCACCTAAAGATGATATAAATGGAGCATTGCTTTAAGAAATTCTTGAATCAATCAGTGTTCTGGTGGTGGTGGTAGTTTTACAAGAGTGTTTTAAAGTATCCTGCTTGCTTACTGACATAAAAAGCTTGTCTGAGCTTCATCTTTTAACAGCTTCTTTGCAACACCCTTGCTCTTGTCTAGCTGCCAGAATATTTATATGATGTTCTTACTTGGGGCAGACATGCCCTGCAAAGTAAATTATTATTAACTGAGCAAGTCCCTTAGACATTCTGGTTGCATAATTACTTTAGACTATACAGTACAGCTATTAGTGTCTTCCTGGGTACATTTTATTCTGTTATGTCCTGACAAGGACATTTAAATGGCCCCTTCTCCGGGGCTTTAACAGTAAACCGACTCAACAAGAATAAGCTGGAAGTATGAAATGTCACATGCTAAATTTATGTGCATTGCACTGGTGTTAAAGACCATGGGGCAGGGCCAGAAACAAAGCAGCAGCCTTAGTAATATGGGGGGCTCACCTTAGGGATGGATCAGAGGCTGAAACTGGTGTAGAATGCAGCAGCTATGTTGCTTGTGGGAGCAAACGTCCTCCAGCACGCAGCACGTTGCTTGCGGGATTTACACTAGCTACCAGTCTGTTACTAGGTCAAGTTCAAGGTTTTGGAACCAACATATAAGGCCCCATACGTCTCAGGACAATATGTTACTTGAAAGACAGCCTTATCCAGGCATAGGCAAACTCTGGCCCTCCAGATGTTTGGAACTACAATTCCCATCATCCCTAGCTAACAGGACCAGTGGTCAGGGATGATGGGAATTGTAGTCCCAAACATCTGGAGGGACGGAGTTTGCCTATGCCTTAATAATAATAATAATAATAATAATTTATATTTATACCCCACCCATCTTGCTGGGTTTTCCAGTAGATCCCTGCAGTCTACAGAAAAGTTTATCCTGCAAGTACCAAAGATTTCAGAATTCCGCTCCATGGTAACTTGGAGCAGAGGTATTAATACAGCTGTTTCTGTTCTGTTGAATAGCATTCCTGTCAAGATTCTATAGGTGCCCACTATCCACTTTCTGAAAACAATGAAATATATTTTTCTTCCAACAAGCTTTCCTAGCTGAGTAAATGGGTCTCTGCAATGAGTGTCAATTTTGTATTGCTTTAGTTTTGTTTTAAATGTATCTGCTGGGTTTTTTGTGTTTTTAACTCTCTCTTTTTTGCTATTTTTATTGTGCACTGCATTGAGACAGTTGTGGAGACTTTAATCAGTGAATTAATAACGATGATGATGCAGACTAGTTTATAATCTGGTTTTCAGAGTAGTTAAACACATTATGGAACTGTGCATAAATGAGAACTTTGGGTCTTGAGGTTGTGGTGGCCATGGTCCTTGGAGTCCCAAGACATGCTCCTCATTGGATTGTGGTGAATACTTTGATATCAACACCTGTGAAAAGGGGAAATTCTATGTTCTTTCCTGCACCCTTTCTCCACATCTGCTCTGGAGGCTTAGGGGAACTCCTAGAACAGATACGTTGCAGGGAGAGGGGAGTGAAAGGATGTTCTGTTGCACAAATGGAAGTCCTTGCACTAACTGAACAAGTTAACGGAATACAGTCTAGAATCCCAAGTCACAGCTGGTGTAGAAAGAAGTGTTTCTTTCCTAATTTGTGAGGATGAGAAAGAACGAAGGAATCATCTTGGAGGATGCATACCGAAGGTGCATTAGTCTTGGCAGACCCAACATCCTGTTTTCTTTAGCCCGCACCCCCTTTAAGGAAAAACAAGAAGCAGTCTGTTTGATTCCATTCAGCCTGTTGAACTCACAGACGTGGTCAAGCAGGCAGCAACACATATTCACAGAGAGCATCCTACTTTATAACTAGGGGGAGTGATTGTTAGACACTTAAAGAAGCATCCATATAGTACGTTTGATTTGGCAGCCATACTTGTATTCAATTCAGTTCTTGTCTCCTAGGTTTTTATTTTGCAGGGGAGGGGTTGCCAGGCAAACATGTACCTTGAAATGCAGGCTTATTTAGTTTGTATCTGCACCCTGAGAATCATAGAAATTGTAAAGTCGAAAGGGACGAGGCCCTGGTGCTTTTTCACAGTGATCTAAAAGTTCCTTATTACACATGAGTAACACTTTCAAAAACATTTTGAAATTGATTTGTAAAGTATAGCTATGAATTTGTTTTCTCCTGCAAATTTCTGCTTTGAATTGCTACCGGGTAACAGAAACCCTCAAAACAAATTGATGTATTGTCTAGCTGCTATTATGTGACATAAAAAACCCATAGTTCTGTTGTTGTCTTTTTTCAGTTCTCTTTGTCCAAATCAGATAAGGAACAATATGAAAAAGAAGAGAGGCCAGAATCCCAACAAGAAATCCTCAGAAGAGCTGCTAAAGACCTCCCAGTCTATACTACAACAACCTCAAGAGGTTAGCTTGCAAAGAATCCTAGCACTGCATAAACTCCTTAATGATGCTATCAAGTTTGATTGGATTGGGGCCATTCAGCAGGCATGATCCTTAGGCTTACATGTTTCCTCCCTTACTTCTGGATTCTTGGCAAACAATAGTTTGCCATATCATTTGAACCTGGCAAACCAGGGTTGGAGAGCTTGGTTTGAATGAAGTTTCATAGGCAAACCATAGTTCCCTTGATTTGGATAAACAGGTAACCTTTAGTTTTCTGAGAGTCTGCAAGTAAGGAAAGTAACTGGCATGCATAAGTGGAAGAGTGGGGAAAGGGAATTGCAATGGTGAGGTTAGTTCGGGCATCTCCAAACTTCGGCCCTCCAGATGTTTTGGACTACAATTCCCATCTTCCCCGACCACAGGTCCTGTTAGCTAGGGATCATGGGAGTTGTAGGCCAAAACATCTGGAGGGCCGCAGTTTGGGGATGCCTGGGTTAATTAGTTCTTCTGATGAAACCATGGTTTTGCATTGTGTTTCAGCTAATTCACTGTGCTGAACCATCTAGTTCTTCAAATTGATTTTAGCCTGTTTTATCTATTAACCAAGAGGCAGACAGGTTTTCTAAAGTAAAGCCAGTTCTGGAATTGAACTTTGCACAGAGACGTAGATGCTTGGGGAGAATTTAAAATATGTGCATCTGTGATCTGTAGCAGGAGAAGAAAGATAGCAGCTGCACACACTCATGCTCTCAAAACTTGGCTTAATAAGCTAGGATGTGTACGTTGCACCTGCATGCAACCTCTGTGCTTCCCATTATGTGTAAACCAAGAACTGTGGTTAATTTCTTCCAAACAAGGCAGGATCCGGAAGCCAACTTTAAACAGTGGGTTAAGCCATATTTAAATTCTGCAGACCAGACCATAAGCACATAAGAAGCACCTCCTGGTTCAGCCATTGGTACATCCAGTCCAGCATCCATTTCCCACAGTGGCCAACCAGGTGGCTGTGGGAAACTAGTAAGCAGGACCCGAGTGCAAGAGCATCCTTGTGTCATTGTGTCCATAATGTTTAGATTACATTTATCTTTAGCTCACCACTTGTCCAAATATGTATCTTGCATTCTAGTTCTTGTCATGATTGCTTGCCTCAACCTCTGCTATATGTGAGCTACCAGTCACCTTTACAGTACACTGTGTATTTTGCTAAAGCAGACTCTTGGCAGAATCCTATTTTGAGGTCTAGATTACCTATGACCTTTGGATTGCTAAACTACAGCTTCATATTTAACACCTTGATTTTAATGTTTAATATAGCCATAAGATACTGCGATAGATGCCAGCTCATCAAGCCTGATCGATGTCACCACTGTTCTGCCTGTGACCTGTAAGTACTTGGGGGTACTTAGCCATGGGGTAGGATAGAATTCTTCAGATTTATGCCTCTTAGTGTTGTCAGTATCAGGCACATGTTCACACCTGAAACTACTGTGTTATTTTTCCAGGTACAGGATGGTTCTCCACAAAAATAAGTTTCACCAGGGAGTTCCTGGGTTTATATCTCATTGTCTTAAACACTATGCTTCTCTGCCTTCACTTTGCATTCCTGTGTTCTGTTAGCACTTTTGATGTTGTCTGTACTGCAGTGACCTGCTGGAAGATATTTGCTTGTAGTCATATGCTTTAGATTTAGAACATGCTATGAAAATTAGATATGTATATGCACATATGTGTCACTTCGTGAAAAATTAGTTTGGGAGAGATTTTTATTGGGGAAATGACTGTAGAAGAGGAAGCATTCCCCCCCCCTCTCTTCAGCTATTTTTTCATTCAGGCTTCCTTGGCTGCTGTCAGAAAGAGGGGGAGTGGGAGAGGAAAACAAACTTAAAATAAAAAGTTAAAAACTAAAAAGTAAGGAAGAGGAAGACCTACACAACATCTTGCGTGGCTCTGTAAAAAAGGTAAAGGGACCCCTGACCATTAGGTCCAGTCGTGACCGACTCTGGGGTTGCGCGCTCATCTCGCATTATTGGCCGAGGGAGCCGGCGTATAGCTTCCAGGTCATGTGGCCAGCATGACAAAGCCGCTTCTGGCAAACCAGAGCAGCACATGGAAACGCCGTTTACCTTCCCGCTGTAGCGGTTCCTATTTATCTACTTGCATTTTGACGTGCTTTCGAACTGCTAGGTTGGCAGGAGCTGGGACCAAGCAACGGGAGCTCACCCCGTCACAGGGATTCGAACCGCCGACCTTCTGATCAGCAAGCCCTAGGCTCAGTGGTTTAACCACAGCGCTTGGCAACTGTGATGTTTGCCTGGATGTTGAAATGATTTAACAGGCTTTGAAAGATAGAGATATTAGGGATATGTACAGGCTCCAGGCCTTGCATTGTACCTGATCTGCTTCTGAAACACACTGTGTTTTCTCTGTTTTGATCTGTGTTTCAGTTTCTCTGCTACTCTGTATACAATTAAGCTTTGTGGTTTTCCCATTCAGTATAATGGATAACCTAACAACAAGCATAACATTTCCCTCTTTTGGCCAAAATAACTTACAGACACAGTAGCCCCTCTCAATGAAGCTTTCACTTTTTAAAAAATTCCCAGCTGTTGTGCTTTAACAAACAAACAAAACAAAAAAACCCAGAGCCTCACTTCTTGCAAAACATGTGGGCCACCCTAGAGAAACACAGAGGTAGGGAAACATTGTTATATGGCACAGAAAAGAAAAGAAAAAGAGTGGCAGTGTGACCCAGAGCTTTGTGGGAACCTAGTCTGACTCAGAGGATATAATGACATCATACTTTGATGGGAGGAGGCTGAATAACTAATTCAGCTTTTTATTTGATCAGTGCACACCTCCATTATAGACAGTCTTGTTTGGAGAATCCACATTTGTACTGTTTTGTCATCATTAACTTTATTGGAAATGTCTTTCTTTTTTCCTTAGGTGTGTACTGAAAATGGACCATCATTGTCCTTGGTATGCTTCTCCCCCCTCCTCCCTTGTGTTCTTAATTTTTGTCTGCACAGAGAGAAATAACTAAACCACTTATTGCTGCAGGATGAACCAGGAACAGGGATAACTAGGAGTGACTACCTCCTCTGGGGAAATTTGGATGCTACATTAGTAGGAGTTGGTCTTCTGGCAAAGTCTAAATGTATATTGGGTTCTATTGATTTTTATAACAGATTACATTCCCAAAATGAAAGCCTAAGGCTGCGGTCATATTCTGTTAAAATTAATGGGAGGTTTTATACTGAAGAGGATTGCACCATAAAAAACATTAATATTATTACGTAGTGACAGTTTCTACTGAATGGTTTTAATACTTCCCTTCAGAAGGCTTAGAGTTTTAAAATAAAATCAGGTTTAGAGCAAAAAAGGATCATTAGAATGAAAGAGACAATTTGTGAATAAATGGAAACAACTGGAGAAAAATACAAATTGTATTCATATTTGCACAGTTAATAAGCAACATTTCAGTCATTTTTAATTGATAAAGGGATGGTTTTTAAAAATCGATTTCAAGTGTTATGCATTGTAAAAGAGAGCAAAGTATCCTGACCTAAAGGGAAAAAAATTCACTAAAGGGAAACTTTTTCACTTTAGGCATTTAAGTTACTTCCAGAAAACAGTTTGCCTAATTCTGTTTGCAATAGCAAACCTAAAAGATAGAACCTTTTAATGCCTGCCATTCTTCCAGGTTTACTTAGCAGTTTTTCTTTTCTTTTCTAGGGTGAATAACTGCGTGGGATTTTCAAACTACAAGTTTTTCCTCCTGTTTTTATTTTATTCTCTCCTGTATTGTCTTTTTGTTGCCTCTACTGTGCTGCAATATTTCATAAAGTTTTGGACAGTAAGTTTTAAAAATATATATCATATCTTAGATATTTTATCTGTCTGTCTCCGTGTGTTTAAACATCATGCATTTATTGTTGACATACCACATTTAACCATCAGTTTGAAGTGGCTGAAGGAATAAAAACCTACTGATAGTTAATCTAAATTTATTTATTTAATAATGTGTGCTTTTTCAGATTCACTAGAGCTGGAAAACTCTGGGACAGTTTTTGCTCTGCATGTTTTAAGAGACCACATTATGTTCATATGACATTTATAACTCAAAAAATGTAAGCATTGCCCTCATCTAATTCCAAAATAATGATCTTCACTACTCTGATTGAGTAGCATTATTTACTTTATATTAAATCACTACCTGAATATACAGTACTATGAAGGCTGTAGACCAGAGGTTTGTGCCACAAGAAGCCAAAAATGCCTCATGTTGCCAATGGCTGTGGACTTGCACTGTTGTGCTTCTGAAAAACATGGAAGAGAGCTTCTTATTTAATGAGATAACTTCTTACATTAAAGAAGTCAGTTTTGATTTCAGAAAACAGTTTGTGTGTGCATGTATCACAAGTAGAAAAGGAAAATCTTTGACCGACAGAGTAAATTCTCTTTCTTAATATTCCATGAGATCTTCTCTTGTGAGGATAAAGACACCCTTCTGAGGGTTGGTTAGGCATAGAGAAATATAGGCCTTATAGAATCATAGAATTGTAGAGTTGGAAGGGACCCTGAGAGTTGTCTAGTCCAATGCCCTGCCATGCATGAATCCTGCCCACATCCTCAAACCACCAGCCTTCTGGTTAACAGCCAGACATGCTGATCCACTGTGCCACAAAGGGCTTTATTTGGCCATTCATTTATTGGCTTGTTTCCCATTACATCTGATTTGGGAAACTATGGTTACCAGTTTCAGAACAGGCCAGGATCTTAGATCAGCTTTAAATGGTAGTTTAAGATCCTAACTTGTTTCTTATTTGAAAACCACCCTTTCTGGGTTTTGAGATAATGGGGGAAACAATGGTTAACTGGAGGCTTATTGCAACCTCCTGAGAAGGAAAGGGTGATATTTCTTTAAGCTGAGCTAAATACAGCTGAACTGAGACAGACTTGGCAAACGCCATCCAGTGAGCTTTCTGCCTGAAACATGGGAAGCTACTTTATATCAAACGACTGGTTCATCAAGCTCAGTATCGTCTACACCAGTGATGGCCAAACTTGGCCCTCCGGCTGTTTGGGGACTACAATTCCCATCATCCCTTACCACTGGTCCTGTTAGCTAGGGATGATGGGAGTTGTAGTCCCAAAACAGCTGGAGAGCCAAGTTTGGCCATCACTGGTCTACACTGACTAGCAATGGCTCTCCAGGGTTTTAGATAGGAGTCTCTCCCAACCTTGCGTAACGATGATAAGGACTGTACTTGGAACCGTCTACATTCACAGCAGATGTTCTGTGCGTCCTCACCCAGTGCTTTAAACATGACAGGATGCATCCAAAATTCTGTGCTTGGCACCACATACGCTTTCTGGGTTTACCAATTATCTATGATAGAATCATAGAATTGTAGAGTTGGAAGGGACCCCGAGGGTCATCTGGTCCAACCCCCTGCAATGCAGGAATCTCAGCTAAAGCATCTGTCAGAGAGTTGTTGCGGCTACTCCCGAGTAAAGACGCTCCAATCCGTTGTGTCTTTCAAGGTTTTATTGTGCATGCTATTTACAGTGCAGAGATAGCAGAAAACATGACCGCCTAGTCACTCTCCGAACCCGGCAATGGCGCCCGTCGGCTTCGGGGCCAGCATAATAACCTGGGCACCCCGAAACGCTGCCCCTTCGCCCTGCGTTTGGGCGCGCACCTCAATCCGGGTGCCGGAAGGAGTGGTGTCCCTTCTTCCCCTTGTTGGCTGGGATGGTGCCTGAGCTCCGACGCCTCCCTGAGCCGTCCCTCCTCCCCTAAATGGTCAGAGTGGTACAGGGGCTCCGATACGTCACTGAGCCCTTCTTCCACTGTCTGTTCCCCAGAGCATTGCCAGGGCTCTGATGCCTCGCTGAGCCTTCCCCCCTCCATTCCGCTTTCCCCTGACCCTCTGCTAGCGCTGTCGCTGGGCGAAGTGCTGGTCAGGATGATGTGGGGAGGCTCTCTGTAGGGAGTCCCCCTGACAGCATCCATGAGAGATGGCCATCCAACCTCTGCTTAAAAACCTTCAAGGAAGGAGAGTCCACAACCTCTCATGGGAGACAGCTCTTGCTGTCAGAACGTTTTCCCTGATATTTAGTCTGAATCTCCTTTCTTGTAACTTGAAGCCATTGGTTTGAGTCCTGCCCTCCAGAGCAGGAGAAAACCAGCTTGTTCCCTCTTCCATGTGACAGCCCTTGAGATATTTGAAGATGGCTATCATATCTCCCCTCAGTCTGCTCTTTTCCAGGTTAAACATACCCGCAGCTACTGTTCTCGGTAACTGTCTTGAAAGTTACTAAAATATATTAGAAGAATTATATATAGCAATGCATATGGTACAAATGAGACAAGTGTCTCTGGGCAGCTATTGGTAATAGGCAGATAGAATTGTAATATTATTTCATGTGATAATGTAATATCAGTCAGTGGCTCTGAGATACTGGAACTGGTTAATCTAAAGATGTAATTAATGTTTTTATTAATAAAAATAAAATTAATAATTTTATTATTTATACTCTGCGGTTTTCCCAGCCACTTTGGGTGGCTCCCAACAGAATATTAAAAACACAATAAAACATCAAACATTAAAAACTTCCCTAAACACATTTCATTCCTGGTCTCTCTCTCTCTCTCTCTCTCTCTCTCTCTCTCTCTCTCTCTGTGTGTGTGTGTGTGTGTGTGTGATTCCCATTATTTTTTCAAGAGACTACTAGATATTCTTGATTTCCTCTGTTTTTCAGATATGTGAGTTTTAGCTCACTAACATTTTGAAAGGAAACATGCTGCTTCTCCATCAGTTCTTAGAAAGATACATTCTAAAGCAGTGGTTTCCAACTGGCATAACTTACCCATAACTTACCCAGGGAGTCGATGGCACATGTCTGCCAACTGTTTTGGCACATGTCTGCCATCCTGTTTTGAGGCGGCCATGCTGCGCCCCAAAACACACAAGATTGCACAAGGTGCCATGCTCTTGCACAGGTGCATTGCCCAGAAAACATGCATCCCAGTTTTGTGCTGGGAGATGTCAGCATTTTCAAATGCAGGGGGCCCATGGCTTTGCTTTTGAAAAACATGGGGTCTGCAGTACTTCGCTAATTGGGAACCACTGCTCTAAAGCATAGGGAGATTTGTGGCTTTTTAAAGATCCATTGAGAATGGTTTAAGCTCTGATTTTAGAATTACAGTAAAGTGATATATGTAAGCAAAATGGTAGGTATCTTGCCTGTACCCAAACCCACTTTTAGTTACATAAAAAGACATAAGCATCTTACTATAAATTGAGTCTCCAAATAACTCATTCTGTAATAGTGGCAAGGACATTGTGCTTTCAAAATGTTCTGATTTGTAGCTGGGTAACAAATTTCCAAACCTCACATCACTATGAACATTAGCTTCCAATAGTCTTCTTGGATCTATATAAAACCAATTGGCTTCAAGGCTGAACTTCCAATGTGGAAAATTAGAGAGAGCAATGTGTTAATCTTAATTTTAATGGTGTGTCTTGAGTCCATACCATTAAAATATATTACCTTTTACTTCAACCTCATTGTGCAAACACAAGCTCACCTTTACATGTTCATCCACTGAATGTAGACTAAGGCCTCTTGCCATTGAATGCTGCACGCATAAGCCATTACTTTTCTAACAACGTTTTTACTGTTTCTGAACACCAGCCTTGAAGGGATAAAGCTATTTAATAAATTGTCTTTATTTGCACAAAGCTTTGCCGCAGGAAATCTGCTGAGAATTGTCCAAAGGTAAAATGCAATTTAAGCTGAAGTCTGTTCTGGTGTGCTCATTCATTTTTAATAATGAAACAAGATTATCATACTATTTTGTAATACTATCTGTATAATTATGTATTTTTAATTAATTGAAGCTTATTATGGAGAGCCGAAGAAGAAATTAGTACACTTAAATGCTGGTGGTAACTTAAATGGATGCTAATCTGTGATGAGAGAATTTTACTTTTACCTTTCTATTTTAAAGGTCATCTTTTAGAAACAATTGGTTTTTCAAGCTATGTAACTGCTGCAATTAAACTATTTATTGTTTCATGAGATTTTTGTAATCTGAGCATATGTGGAAAACTTGAAACTGAATTAAAAATACACAAGACCTTTTCTCGTGAAATGACACTTCTGCTCAATGTAAAAACATCATTAAAAAAAACAATGCACATTCCCTATAACTTTCACCTTCTTACAGAGGCTTACATTGTATGTGGTATGTGTTGGTTCACATGATCATGTGGCTACTTGCAAATAACTGTGTTCCGTTAACTTCATACTGAAAGTCTAATTAAGCTCAGATGGGTGGGAGGAAGGCTCCTCCTGCCCCCATTTCTGATTTTATAGTTGAATTTATAGTGTGTAGGCATGCTCTACATCTTCCCTCAGGCAGTTTAAGTTATGGAAGGGGAAAAAAACATGTTGTAAACATCGTATAGGAAGTATAGCAGTTCTTGGAAATCATACAGACGCACAACAAAAGATGCTGAATGTGATTTTACAGTTGTACTCATGTACACTCTGTCTCAAAGTAATGGCAAGCCCTGTGACTTGCAGTTCTACATTGGTTTCATATAATTAAATGCTAAATATGCTCATAGTAATGTTCGGACATAGTGATACTGGTTTTAGCTCAAAGAGGCAACTTTATAGAAGACCAGCTGTTGAATAGAAATACTACCCCCCTTTTTTTTTTCTTCCCAGAATGAACTGCTGGACACACGTGCAAAATTCCATGTTCTCTTCCTTTTCTTTGTGGCTGCCATGTTCTTCATCAGTATACTGTCACTTTTCAGCTATCACTGCTGGCTGGTTGGCAAAAACAGGTCAACAATAGGTTAGTAAACAATCTGCTGTATTGTTGTCTATCCCAATTCCAAGAAACTCAACGTTATTCTACTTTATCCTCACCGTTAATCCTGTGAGCTAGGTTAGTCTGAGCATGTGCTCAAGGTCGCTTAGTGTGTTTCATGGCTATGCTTACTCATAAGCAAGTCCCATTAAGAATCCCTGGAGTTTAAATTTTAGATGATTTGGCATAACATTCGGTCTGATTGATAGGTATTTGTATAATTTGAAATAATGGGTGTGATATAATTGTTTTTAATTGGAAAATTAATAAAAATATATTATAAAAAAAAAAAGAATCCCTGGAGTTTAGGATTGTACCCCTCAATCAGCATATCGGTTCAAAGTGACTTATGCTGTTCCCTGCTACTGGCCTTTTTAACTTCTTGAAATGCTTCCTTTCCATCTTAAGTTGGCTGTTGTTAAATACAGGAGCTGGTTTAAACCATACCAAATGGAACATCTTTACCGAAAATGTCTGTTTAATTAGTTGCTTCCTACATTTGTTCCAGCTGCTGCCTTTGTTGAATTTGGTCCGTGTTTTTCTAGCTCATTTTTTTAAGAGTGCCGTTTTAATGAAAACAACAACAAAACTCTATTTTGTAGACATTTTGCATGTTTGCTACTTAATGGCTTTAAAGGATTAGACAAATATATGGAGGGTAAGGCTGTCAGCGATTACTACTCTTAATGGCCATATATTACCTCCAGGCTCAGAGGAATTATGCCTCTGAATACCAGTTGCTAGGGAGCACAAGTGGGAGAGTGTTGTGTTGAGATGGTGGGTGGGCATTTGGTTTGATCCAGAAGGACTCTTCATATATTCTTAGGAGATCTGTTGTCTTTCCCAAATTTGTTTACTTTTGCTTTCTGTGTGTGATACAGAAGCTTTCAGGGCACCTATGTTTCGAAATGGACCTGACAAAAATGGCTTCTCTCTCGGATGCAGTAAAAACTTGAGAGAGGTTTTTGGAGATGAGACAAAGTACTGGTTGCTACCAATTTTTACAAGGTATTCTTATTTAAATTTTATTCTTCTACTTTTATAAGTTATTAGAGTAAAATCTAGAGTTTGGTGATTTAGTGAAGCTAGCAATCCTAAATACTCCTAAAATCGTAATTTGTATATTTCCTGAACAATGAACATACCTATGTGCTAACTAAATGATATATTGTCTGCTAAGACCTAAACTGCATTATTTTTAAATTTATTTCTGTGCATAATGTAGCCTGGGAGGTTGCATGTTCAATCCTCTATATTGTGAGGTCCTTGTTCTGTACTGGGTATTTTAGACAAATTATTTAAAATATTCCATATATATACCTTTTTCTTCAGGACCATGCCACTGTACTAAATACCAGTTTTTACTTTTAATCCCTCTGTATTCTATACAGTGATTGTTTTCTACAATTGTAACGTCTGTTGTTGACAAATGTTTTCAGAATTTTGCAGTAGATACCTCTTTTATTCTACATAACTGTTTGCAAGTCTTGTGCATGCTTGCCTGGGAGCAAACTTTATTTGTCACGATTTTGTTGCGTTTTTAATATTTTGTTGGAAGCCGCCCAGAGTGGCTGGGCAAACTGGCAAATTTATATAATATATAAATAATATATTATTATTATTATTATTATTATTATTATTATTATTTTATTACTAACCTCCCGAGTAATATTTAATAGGATTGGGCTTTTATGGTTCAAGTTAAATACAAATGGAACCATATAAAAGTATTTCTATGACTTTACAAAATAAAGCAGAGTCAAAATAGTTGGTCGCCATTAGTTCTTATTTGTGGATTTTTGCAGATCATTTGTACAACTGACCTTTTTTAAAAAGTGGCATCTTTGCCAAGTCCTACTGTTAGTATTCCCAGCATGAGGGCAACACTTTTTAGTTGCCTTCCACATGCCAACAGCTGTGCTGTAACCTTGAACATGCAGAAATAACATACTGTCAAGGAATATAGGTTGCTCAGACCTTTGTAAGAACTTTTTTTATTAAAAAAGACTGCCTTGCTTTGTGAGATCAGCAGCCAGGTACAATTTCTACAGTAATAACTAAAGCCCCATGTTTTAGAAATTTAAGAGAAACAGCAAGAAAATGAGTTTTCAGTTCAAACTGAGACATTCAAAAACACTCCAGTGAACTATTGAGGTTAAACAGACGGCATGTAATTTACTGATAATAATACACATTCTTTTAAGTCTTAAATTTCCTATGGTCAAGCTGACAATAAATTTAAACTCGTAGGTGTTTTGTGTTGTTCCAGTGGAGCACAAGCCTTTTTTTGATTTTGGAGACAAACTTTGTTGAACAAGTACATATATGCTTCCATGGTATTTATACTAAATAAATAAACGTGCAAATTACCTGCAGCTCTGAAATAAATAATTTCCTGCATTATTTGTAGTGGAGGCTGCAGTGTTTAAAAGTTACTTACCATCTGCTATACCAGGCATCCCCAAACTGCGGCCCTCCATATGTTTTGGCCTACAACTCCCATGATCCCTAGCTAACAGGACCAGTGGTCGGGGAAGATGGGAATTGTAGTCCAAAACATCTGGAGGACCGAAGTTTGGGGATGCCTGTACTATACCAACCAAAACATTCCATTGTTTGAACAGGGTGATGTACTATCTACATTTACTGAGTCACACAAATGTGTCACTTCATATAACTGTTTTAAACCCAGTGTATCTATTAGTGTTAGTTTTTAATAGCATGCTAGTTAGATGTCAAGTCTATTTTATTGTTCAGTTTAGGGGATGGCTGTAACTTTCCAACACGCTTGGTGATTATGGATCCAGAGCAGCTTACTGTCTCAAGCCAAAATGATCCTGCTAAAAGGTGTGTAGTTTTTCTTTAACTTGTGTCTTGCTTCCTTTTCTCTTAATGCATATTGAAGACCACAGTTGTGGCCAAATGTGAACAGTCCTCTTTGTAGTCTAATCTTTTCCCTGCCTCTGCTTTTGACCCATTGTTCATCAGGTCTTAGCCTCCTTTTTTACTCCCCTACTCTAAATGTTCTTTGATACTGTTTGACTTTGAAGTGAGTTAGGCTGGAAAGTTTATTTCTTTTTAATGGGAAGTTCTTTGTTTGACAATCTTTATAGTATATGACTGGCGTGCTATGGTCCATGGGGTCACGAAGAGTCGGACACGACTAAACGACTAAACAACAACATAGTAGAAGTACAAGCTTAGTTATGGACACCTTGTGCATTTAAAATTGAGCTTTCTAAGGCTCGGTTTTTCCTGCCTTCATCCTGGCCTGCCATATGGAGCTTCCAGCCTTATCTCTCTTACAAGTTCACTGTTCTCACCAATTAATTCCCTGTGCATCCTTTATTGTATGCCAGGTATTCAGAGTAGCCCTTGAGAGAGATTGTGCCAGTTTAGATCATGTAACCACAAACTATTGTTTCTTGTTATAAGCTTGAACAATCCAATCCTCCCCATTACACTTGAGGGGAGGACATTTAAAGCCTCTTTTCCTGGTTAGCAAGTAAGTTTCTTACTTACTAGGAATGGGTGCCTTAAATCTCCTCCCATCATACATGAAGGGGAGAGGACAGCAGGCAAGCCTGAAGCTCATGCCAGTTACCGTGTTTCCCCGAAAATTAGACACTCTCTTATATTTCTTTTTCCTCAAGAAGACACACTATGGCTTATTTTCAGGGGATGTCTTAATTTTATTACGCGTCCAGCCTCGCCTCTTCCTTGGCGCCTTCTAGAACTGCGGCTATCACTATGCCTTATTTTTGGGGTATGGCTTATATTGCGCAAATGCGTAGAAATCCTGCTACGGCTTATTTTATGGGTATGTCTTATTTTTTGGAAAACAGGGTATGTCTGAACTGATTGTGAGCAAAATTAATTCATATTGTGGTGGTCTCCAGAATAGAGTTTAAGAATTTGGTGCCTGAACTCCAGCTTCTGATAGCAGTTCTTCTTTTCAGCTCGGGTCCCAGTCAGCCATTTCCTGTTAGGCCACTAAGCGAGTCCCAAAATCGATTGCTGGCCAGTGAAAACCAGTGGGTGGAAACCAATTCAGAAGATGAAAATGTTAAATCAGGTACTGAATGTTAACTGATTAATTATAATCACTTGTTATAGAACAGAATTTCAACATTCTGATTAAACGAGAGAGAAAAACTGATTTTAAAGTTGGAGAAGTTTGTCTTTTACAGATTAATACAAATAAAGAGGTCAGATACTGGCTTAATGCTGCTCCCCCCCAAAAAAAAATTTTTCCATCATGTAACATCTCTAAAGTGTACCTTTATAATTATGTTTTCTTTATTTTTTAAAGGTGTAAAAAAGCATATTATAGTTTCATTGGAGAGCTGATCTTGGCTTCAGTGTCCATCCCTCTCAGTGGAGAGGAAAAGATGGTAAGATAACTTCCGCTCAGAGTGATTTATTGTGACCTTGTAAGGCTGTGAAATAAGATTATTTTCCTTCTGAAAGCCTTTTTTTTAAAAAAAGGAAAATGGAGCATGGCTGATGCACCAGAAATATAAAGCCTAGTCTTAAAAGTAAAGTCAGAAACGCAGCAATTAAGGACTTGAAAATATTCCAATCTGTGGTTTGATACATATGTTTGAATGATTGTCCAGAAGGCATCATCTGCTGTCAGTCATGCTGAGCATGGCTTTAATCTGAGCAGATCTCAGACCTGGCACCTGCTTCGAGTTCTAGAATTCCAGCCATGAATACGGTTGGAAAACGGTGACTATAAGCATCAGAACAATGTTTATTCAGTGTGGAGTAGCCACAATCAGTTCCTTTGTGTCTGCGATTAGGGGATGAGTTTTCTACTGGTTAATTTGAGATACCACAAATCTATTTCCGAAGCAGATTTAAAGCAGCAGGCAGATTTCAGAGAGCAGAAACCAACTCCTGTTTGGATAGAAATGTGTTTACAGTGCAGTTGCCAGCATCCCAAGACCAAGCTGATAGAAGTTGTATGAGTGGAACGCAGGTGGCAGCACATAGACCCCAGGTGGGCTTCAGTCATTTTGGGAAAAGCAAAGCCCTTCATAAGCAGTAAGTCATGCAAGGAAGCAACATAGATCGAAATATGGAGTAGGTAGTCTTTTTTCTATCTCTGTCTTTATGCAGCATTACACTAATGTAATTTGTTTTCCATATAGGTTTCTACACTACATTTGTGCTTGGATATTACTTAATTTTGTATGGAAGACACTGATATATCAATGGAACAGTGCCAGCATGTTAGCAGGATATGAAAAAATCGAAATCCTTGACAGTATCCAGTGGATGCTTATGAGCACTGTTGCAGAGCAGAAAGTTTGATGCCTTAAGATTCTTAATGTGCATTTTCGCAACATGGACGTAAGCCACTACAAGGGCCAAATCCTGAAATACCCTGGAAGGATATGAGAGTATGCAAGACTCTTAGAAGTGCAGAAACTATGCATTTTGGCTGCACCGCGGTGGAGGAAACTAATTCTGCAAAGTTCGTGTGAGAAATGCCATGCCGGTGTCATACGGGAGTTTCTTCCATAGCAAGTCTATGGAAGGAGGATGGGGAAGGGGAGGAAAGTGTGAAACAATCATAGAGTACGGTCATTGAAACTGCACAGTACAATTATGTGTCTCAAAGCGCTATCTGGTGGACTTGCAGCATGATGCATTTTTGCTTTCTCCACTACCATTATCAGATAACCAGTGGTATTGGTAGGTGTTGCTAAACAGCCAACCCAAGACTCTGGCCTGTTAGTCCTCTCTGATATTGAAGTTCTCTTCCTACAGGCTTGCTTTGTTGCAATACAACATCAGACAAGCAAGGTTTTTCCATTGCATCATCATCATTATTATTATTTCAGAAATAAGGGCCCACTGGCAACATAGTACATTAGTTAGGGAGAATAAAGTTTCCTCGACTTTCTGTTTCTTTAAAGTGCCAATAGTTTAATTTCTAGAATTTGTCTTTTTAAGCCATATCAACAATATAATTCAGTAAAGTGATTTTTTTCTCCTCCTCCCCCCCCCCCGCCGAGATGTTTACCTGAATATTACTTTCAAATCTTTTTGACTGATAATCCCAGCATAAAGATCCCAATTGATTTATCCATCTTCTTTTCAGCCCAGCTTCAGAGATCATCCATTTCTTTTTTAAGAGAAAAGAAACAAATATGTACTGTACTTTATGGGACTGGATTTCACAGGGAGTTTTACTAGCAAAATCCTGAGTAAGGTGTAGAAGAATGCACCCAAGGGAGAGGGTTTGTTCTCTAGTAACCCCTGCTTTGGCATCTGGGATCCTACTCTCCCTCCCAGAGTCTCACTGACCCTGAACCCAAGGCCTATCCTTTTAGGACACAAATATTTTTCTGAGAAAATAATTCTACAACAAACTACTGTGAGGGCTTAATCTTTATTATCAGTTCACAAGGGGCAGCGAAGTACTCGATGCTTGACTCAGAAGAATCCTCATCTCCAGCCACCCAGCTCTTTAAGCAGAATTCTGGCTTCCAATACTCTTTAAGGAGGAGACCATTGTAGCCTTGAAGTTCCATCTTGGCTCACTGTATGGTGTTAGACTGCCCCATCATTGTACCTTGATGTGTACCTTTTAATTCCCTATCATAAATTGTGTCCAAGCTGCTCATAGTTTGTTAGCTCCATAAAAATATTAAATTCTTCCCAAACCCCTTTTATATAAATTATCCCATGTATGATACAAGTGGAAAAACCGGGATCCACTTTGCAAATCTTAGGAAACATGATGATAGTTGGGGGGGGGGAATTATATTGAAAATAAATTTTGTAGTTTGTAAAATAGTTTAGGATCTTCTTAGATCTGTCTCTTAGCTTAGTTTACAAAATGAAGGGAAAGCTAAAATGGTTTGTGCTGTCTTTGTGACCAACCCAAACTCAAGAGCTGGATCCTACTCCCTTCCTGTGCAAAATGCATAAATCAAGCTCAGGGCTTTCAGTGCAACTGGTAACCTCACTCTCTGTACTCAAGGCTGTGGGATTTCACCCCAACTCCTGCCCTGAAATAGCAGTTGCCATCAGTGCTTCAGAGCGCATGGAGGAAATAAGCTTTATGTGGCACAACAGCACCTTGCATGTAGCTTGTCCAGGTCAGGTGGGGATGAATGGAGGCAGGTTTGCTTTTTTTGTCTTCTTATGTCCCAGCCAGCCCACAGAATGGTCCTACAACTTCTTGCACTAGCTAGGCACTGTAGCAAATGGACAGCCCCTTCAGTGTTGACACAAGTGAGCAGAGGTGCCGTGCTCTGCCTTGCTTGTCCCATTCATCATACAGTACCTGCGCTTTGACTCTCAACAGCTTCAGGAAAGGGTAGAATGGAATCAAGTATATCCTGGGAGCCAGGGCATAAATTTATGGGTTGTGTTTACCAGTTAGGTCAACGATAGCAGCACATTTCTTATAGTATGTATATGTAAAATGGGTAACAGGGTTCTCTTTGTAGAGTGTACATAGGAATAAAGGCCCATCTGCACTTAACGTGAATGTTAGAAGTCCACACGTTGCTGTTAATGCATTCCCTTTTTTTCACTATTGGGGTAATAATTGTCAATATTCAATACTTTCTTGATCTGCAGTCCTTAAACTACTTTGAAAAGGTTCCAAAAGAACTCTCCTTCATGGTATGCGTTGTTTAATGTGTAAGCTATCTTGACCAGTATTGAGAAATTATACCAAAGAATATACTTTGTAAAGCAGTTTAGTTTTAATTCCAATGCCTTATGAAAGCATTTTGCTAGTAAATGACCTAGCATCAGCAGGTCACATTTAAGGATCAATGTGATTTTTAATGCTAGTAAATACAGTTTGCATTCCCTAGCAGACACATTCCTGTTTCAAGAAGCTCCCCTTCCGAGTCGCTGAATTCTGATTTTATCACAATCTGGTGTTGCTTGCTGGCCACTTTTATGAGTTCAATTTTATGTTACAGATTTGGGGTGAAGTTGTTTTTTGTTTGTTTTTTAAAGCAGCACAAGCAGCACTTCTTTCATTTACCAACCACTCTTTTTTCTGGTAGAATGCCTTAACAATTGGTATCTACTACTAGAGTCAATCAAGTTCCAAACATCATCTTTATTTTTAATAAGATGCCAGCCCTAATACACAATGTGACGTTAGCTCCTAGTTACTTAGCAACATATCTCTTGGATCAGTGTTGGAAACCTATGCTTTAACTCAGTCTTAATATCCAATATGTATTCTCCAGATCTTAACTTGAATCTTGTAAATGGTGGAAAGTGTCTGTACACATTTACAGAACAATAACTGAAGTTGAGTTGTAGAAGATCATCCAACAGGGATATGACTGACTCATAACTTGGGTCAAGTTAGGACAGCATCGGAACCTTTTTCTTGGCACCCAAAAATTGTAAGCACCATCAGATGTACAAGTTATATTATGCTGCAGTTCCCAAGTAGTCCCAGAATTCTGGGATTCTACCAGGAAAATTTTATTTAAAGTGGTTTAAGGAATGCAGATTTTTCCTTCATTCCTAAATGCATTTACCAGGAAGTCCTACGGGTTTCTGCAGAGATGACATATAAATACATGGTTTAGAATTGCAGACCATAATGCAAAACAGAGAACATCTCTCCACTGTGTCTTCATTTCTTCTGCCCTCGTGTGTAAATTACAAGGCCATAAGAGTGACATCCTTAGTTTATGTCTAGGGCTGCCACAACCTGTGTGTTTGCCAGTGGGTATGTCAGATACATTGCCCTGAATTTATGACAAATGTGTATGCAAGGATTTTACTTAAATAAAGGTATATCCACTGTAACTAAGTAAGCTTGCAAATACTCAAAATTTAAATTGGTATGAGGTTATTTAGAGGATATATAATGTGAATAATGCATCTGTTTTTATGTTGCAGATAGGAATTTTCCTATGCACAAAGAAAGCATTGCCATTAATACTTTAAAGTGACTTTTTAAACAGACTTTTATAAATAAATTAAATATAAAAGAATACAGATCATTTTGCCTGAAATTTTCATGTTTTTATCTGCACCTTGTAATATTTTCATGTGTATTTTTCACCAATAATTTTAAATCATGTTGAGTATTTTATATATCAAAGTGCAGACTTCCATTAATATCTTAAGCATAGCTCCTTTTAAGGGGAAAAAGCATAATCTTTAAACCCTTCTTTGCCAAAGTGATGATACATTAAAATGGATTATGACACACTGAATGCAAAAGAAACTAAATAAATACGTTGAAAAAATGAGCTAACTTGTGAACTGCATTTCTAATTGGTGCAAGTGATGAAGATACAATTTCAATTCCCTTTTATGTGTGGGTATAAATGAGTGGGGACATCACTTGGGAAGGAAGAGGGGCTTCAAAAGTTAGTTGGGGCTATCTCTCATGTGTCAGTCCAATTAAATAAAGACAGCAGTGGGCAGATGTTGCCAGAGTTCACCTCTATTTTGGGTCCCCACACTTGGCTCCATTTTGCCTGGAAATGTTAGCTAGTAAGGGCTAACAATTTAGGACAGCATGCATTTCGCAGGTCCCATTGACACTATACTTGAAATGGAAGTGTACCAGCCCAAAACATGGATCACTGTAATCTACCTCTGTCCCTGACAGGTTGCTGCTAGAAAGCATGCTACCACTGAGGACACACAATGTGACAAAGCTAAAATCAAGATACACTTCCGGGGAAGGAGCTGTCACAGGTTAGTCACCTCTCTTGGGAGCTCCCCAAAGATGTAATTTAGTGGTGACTAACGGTGGAGATTATGTGTCGTTTTTGTCTCTGCTGGACAGAGACATTTGGATTAACTCCTGGATATTCTTGATGCTGACGCGATTGAGAAATCCTATTGGACGGGTGAGTGACCAGGAGTGGGAGAAACAACAGCATTGCCCAGGCACTGCTAAAGATCTCTGGAGATCAATCCAGAAAAGACTAACCATACCTCCTTTCTTTAGTTATATTTGAAACTGCTATAAATCACTAACGAAATTAAAGAAACTACTCCTTTGTCAGTAAAAATGCCAATTTGAAATATGACCCTAAAGCTGGCTTAAGAAGAGAAGTCATTGAAAGACTGAAGGCAAAATTGTTTTTTTCAGGAAGTATCTAGTTTGTTTCGAGGAAAGTATACAGCTGTTTATAACACGCACCTGCTTATAAGAGAGAAGAGAATCTCTGAGAAGTGTCTATGTTATGCTGTTATATCTTTGATCCTCCGTTTCACAAGTGATTGCACTGACAGTAATGAGAATTAATGGTTGCTGCTGCACTCGCAGTGGGAAGAATGGAATGCTAAGAATGTGGTTAGGACTGTATTCTAGTAGCACCCAAGATTGCAGGTATGTTAAGAAATAATCTATTAACTGTGGCAGGTTTTCAAAAATTATTTGATCAACAGAGAAAGCAATTTAAAATGGGAGATGCAGAAAATGATCATGGACAAATCATTAAGTGTGGAATTACAGCTCCTGGGAAAACATACTGGAGATGGTTTGCTACATCAGGAGGAAGGTTTTACACAGATTACTGAAGAGTCACAGCTCCTGGAAAAAATGATCAAGGATAATTTGCCAGCCCTAGAGGATGGTTTATTGCTGATGCTGGAAGGAGTGCAACAAATGTAATACTGTGTTTCCCCTTTTTAAAGACGCCGTCTTATAACTTCTTTTCCTAAAAAAAAAAAACAGGGTGGCTTACTTTCGGTGGGATGTCCTTTTTTATTATTACCAGTACGGTTTTTACGGCTCAGGGCGCTGCTTGGCCCTCTTGAGTGCTCGGTGCTGCAGCAGCCACAAGTTCCGGGTGGCGGGGCGACAGGCATCCTTGGCCGGGCCAGGCGGAGGCCACTGGCTCAGGCGCTCTGCCCACCGCTGCAGGGCGCTCCAAGCTCCTTGGCCGGGCCAGGCAAGGAAGAAACAGTGAGCCCAGCGGTGGCAGCAAGCACGGAAGCGGCAGGGACGGCGGTGGACGAGAAGGCGGAGTGCAGGGATGCAGCCAGCAAGGCGGGAGCGCCGCTTCACAGCTGATCGCGCTCCTGCAGTGCCGGCCGCATGGAGTGACTGAGTGGAGGTGCCTGTGGGGGTTGGTTTCCACAGCGCGGAAGTATGGCTTATTTTGGGGGTATGTCTTATATTTCTCAAATGCTTAAAAACCCTGCCATGGCTTACTTTATGACTACCTATTAAAAAAGGGGAAACGGTACTGGAAGGCGATGGAATTCATGGAAGGAGGACTGTGTATAACTTGGAATCATCTCAAGAAAAAGTGATCATGCCTCCTGCAATACTTTTGGGAAAAAAGAATGGAAATGCAGGAAATTGAAAGAAAAAAATCTAAATGACAAGGACAGAAGACCATGGCAACAGGAAATGAAATTGGAATATATAGGTACTTTGGGGGGAGTGCAAATTAATGTCTACTTAATTTGTGGTCAATTGTGGACATTGTCTTATATAAATACAGTGAAGAAATTCATGAGGAATAAATAAGAAGGACTTAATTGTCTTTTAAAATCTGGAGGTAAAGTTGTGAGGGTGGACCAGAGGAAGATTAAGGCTGACTCTTACTTTTAACAATAATGGGAGAACCTCTTTTGGATTTCTAGGATGGGAAGGGAATGAAACTGAGATGTCTGGATTTAACACTGGGAAAATAACACCTAGCAGAGGAATGAATAACTAGACATTACTCTGGATTGAACATTAGGTTATTACAAGAAACTTTTGCAGGCACAACTTGAGGAGAGAGGGTGGTCCTTTCTAGACAGAATAGCATTACCAAAGTTTGGAAGAAAAAAAAACACCTGTAACTTGGAATGAACACAGAGACTGAGAGCTGAAGAGTAATACATTTATTTACAGGCCTTCTTACATAACTGGTGGTTGCCACTGTCAGCAATTGCAAGCAGCTGAACGCCAACTAAAGTTTTTCAAGCTTCTGTCCATTTCTTGGTCACATTAAGGTGACCCAGATGTTCTGTAGCAAACTTGTGCTCTGGAAACTTAGCTCTTTTTTCATCCATTGTTTTTTTCCGATATAAATTTCTGCGTTCTACGTTGTGGCGATACTCCTGGTCTTTTGTCATGTATGGCCGGCTCAGCCAATATTCATTTTCAGCTTCCCTTTCCAGCCTCTTAATGATACCCTGTTTCATTACCTCTGTAACGAACCTCGGCCGTCTGTGTTTACCAATCCACTGACTCCCAGGAATGCTGTTTCGAAGCCGTGCTATGGTCAGAAACATACCTTTAACAGCAAAGGAGGTTAACATTGATTACTTGAATATTGTTCAATCAAATACAAGAGGTCAATATTATTTAGTTAGCAGCTATAACCCATGGCTATGATGAATTAGAGAAACTCACTTCTAGCTCGAGACATCAATGGGCACACCTATCTCATACAGGATTTTCGGCAATCGTCCATGTGTCAGAGGCTGCAGGGGTCTATCTCCCGATTTTTGATAATGTGTAAGTAGAGGACAGACTGGTGCAGCTTTTGATTCCCACAAAGGCCCTTCCCTTGATTTTCTTCAGTTAATAGAAAATTCAAGTGAGGCAACACACACTACTGATAAGCCAGTAAGGGGAATCTATGCCTGGGCTGTACCATTTGAGGCTAGGTACACACCCTACATTTAAAGCTTATCCCTTGCCTGCAAAATAATAATAATAAAATAAAATATTGACACTTGTAGCTCTATGAGGAGTAATAACAATAGTAGTAATTTATTATTTATACCCCGCCCATCTGGCTGGGTTTCCCCAGCCACTCTGGGCGGCTTCCAACAGAAATATTAAAATTCACCAATTTCAAAGATTAAAAGCTTCCCTAAACAGGGCTGCCTTCAGATGTCCTCTAAAAGTCTGGTAGTTGGGGTTTTTTTTACATCTAGGGGAGGGCGTTCCACAGGGCGGGTGCCACTACCGAGAAGGCCCTCTGCCTAGTTCCCTGTAACCTCGCTTCTTGCAGCGAGGGAACCGCCAGAAGGCCCTCGGCACTGGACCTCAGTGTCCGGGCAGAGCGATGGAGGTGGAGACGCTCCTTCAGGTATACTGGTCCGAGGCCGTTTAGGGCTTTAAAGGTCAGCACCAACACTTTGAATTGTGCTCGGAAACGTACTGGGAGCCAATGCAGCTCTTTCAAGACCGGTGTTATGTGGTCTCGGTGGCTGTTCCCAGTCACCAGTCTAGCTGCCGCATTCTGGATTAATTGTAGTTTCTGGGTCACCTTCAAAGGTAGCCCCACATAGAGCGCATTGCAGTAGTCCAAGCGAGAGATAACTAGAGCATGCACCACTCTGGCAAGACAGTTTGCGGGCAGGTAGGGTTTCAGCCTGCGTACCAGATGGAGCTGATAAACAGCTGCCCTGAATACAGAATTGACCTGCGCCTCCATGGAGAGCTGTGAGTCCAAAATGACTCCCAGGCTGCGCACCTGGTCCTTCAGGGGCACAGTTACCCCATTCAGGACCAGGGAGTCCCCCACACCTGCCCGCCTGTCTCCCACAAACAGTACTTCTGTCTTGTCAGGATTCAACCTCAATCTGTTAGCCGCCATCCAACCTCCAACCGCCTCCAGACACTCACACAGGACCTGCACCGCCTTCACTGGTTCTGATTTGAAAGAGAGGTAGAGCTGGGTATCATCCGCATACTGATGAACACCCAGCCCAAACCCCCTGATGATCTCTCCCAGCGGCTGCATGTAGATGTTAAAAAGCATGGGGGAGAGTAAACTACGGTCCTCAAGATTCTGTGAGGGGTGGACAGAAGATACTGTACTTTTATTCCACCAACAACACAAGAATCTCTGTGGAGCGGAGACTTGAATTTATAATGCATAAATAAACATATTGCTTGTGCTGTGTACTGCATATAAAACTTAATAAGAAAGTACCACTGGACAAGTTACTGTAGTTATATATTCTTGTATTTACATGAAAACCAATAAAAATTATTTGGACAGAATACTCTTGAGGGGTGTGTAGGCTTTAAATGAATTGTGTGTATGCAGCCCCAGTCTTCAGCTGGGGACTCATATTTGAATGTCCCACATCGAAAACTATGGTAAGTATCAGAGAAGAGCTTAAATGAAGCCTTCACACTGATATGCCAACCCCACCTACTGTGCTATGCCAAACCCACAGTACAGTGGTACCTCGGTTTATGAACACAATTGGTTCCGGAAGTCTGTTCATAAACCGAAGCGTTCATAAACTGAAGCAAACTTTCCCATTGAAAATAATGGAAAGTGGATTAATCTGTTGAAGACGATGAAAAACACCCCCTAAAGCAGCAATTTAACATGAATTTTACTGTCTACCAAGAGGTTTCCGAGGCCTATGGAGGCCTCCACGGAGGCATTGGAGCATTTGTGACTGGGACGCAGCCATGGAAACGCTCCGATGCCTTCACAGAGGCAAACTGCGCGGAAAGGAGCCTTTCCCCGACGCAAGTGCCCTGCGCTGCAGCCGCGTCTCATTCAAGGCGGCTGAGATGGGACTGCCTCCAATGCCTCCGTGGAGACCTCGGAAACCTCGGGTTACTTACTTCCGGGTTCCGATGGTTCGTAAACCGAAGGTTTGTAACCCGAGGTGTTCGTAAACCGAGGTACCACTGTAGTACATTGAGCGGGGATTACATTCTAGGGATAGCACCTCATATCCAAAAACTCCTATACGAGGCATCCCCAAACTGTGGCCCTCCAGATGTTTTGGCCTACAACTCCCATAATCCCTAGCTAACAGGACCAATGGTCGGGGAAGATGGGAATTGTAGTCCAAAACATCTGGAGGGCCGAAGTTTGGGGATGCCTGTCCTATACTGTACTTGAACCACCCTCAGATGAGCAATCTTGACTGTGAAGCAAGACAGAGCTTAATTTTAAGCTCTCCGCCTTGCTTCCTGGGCTCCAGGAGGCTCTTGCAGGTCATCCAAGTTCCTGGAGATTTTGTGAGGGGAAAATCATGAAATCTCCAGGAGATCTCAGATTCATGTGAAGAAACACAGAGGAGTATAATATAATCCCAAAAAAAATATTCACAGATGAAAATAGTCACTCAGTTGAAGCCCGTCTCTCCCTGTACCAAAAAAAATCACACTTTCTATTACTGATTGCGCTCGTGAATTAAACTATTCTTAACCCTGTTTTCAGGGCACAAAGCGGCTTACATTACTCTAAATGCATGAAATAAAAATTACAAAAACGCAGCAGCATCTAAATAGTTGTTTTTTTTTTAGTACAGTACAAATCAGACAAAAACCACAAGAAATGTTTATTTTAAAGACCACCAGCAATGAGTGGTTGTACCCTGGGGATGTAGTTCTAAAGTGTAGGGCCACCACCAATAAAGCCCTGTCCCTATATCTCACAGGAAGGCTAGGGAAGCCCTCTAACACCTGCACGTTGTAGAAAGTAAACTCTGAAATGCACAGCGCTGCAAACCTCTCACGCTGCTGGCCCCACGGACAAACCTGAGGGCCAGAGGATCCCCACCCCCCTGGAGGCTCACCTGGAGCGTGTGAAAGGACTGTGTGAACCGAATTCAGTTCCAGTAGCGGAAAACAGTCCCTCTGCTGCTCAAGGTCTGTCCTCTGCTTTAACGCTACACGTTTGCTTTTTGCGCCTAGGCTTCGGCTGGTAAATCTTGGGAGCTCTAGTAACAAGAAGAAGAAAAAACAGCAGATCTGACACGTCTGAAGTGCTCCCACCAACTAGTCCCTGCCTCCTTCCACTGCAATTCTATCAGTGGCTACCGGCCACCTTGGGCAGCTTCTCGGTGTCCCGCCCGCTTCCTCCTGCCGGCGCTTTAGAAGGAAAGGGGGCCCCGTCCCTTTTCCCCGCCTCCCCCCCCCACCTGTTTCACCGTCCCTCCGCTCTGCCCGTCCGTCCCCGCAACCCCTTTCCCGCTGCTCCTCTTCAACTCACCGGTCACACCAGGTCCGTCGGTCCCACCTCGGGCAGGGAAAACAAAATGGCGCCGCCCGAAAGGCTCGTCCGTGCTTCAGTCTCAAGCTCTCGCGAGAGTGAGGAGGCCTCCATCCACCCACACACACCTCCTCCACTGAGGAGGCGTGGAAAGCGAGCAAGGGCGGGGCTGGCTCGCTTCCTAGCTGACCAATCACTGAGCTGGCAGATTCAAACGTCGAGGCGGGAGAGGGGGGTGGTTGGGTGTGCCGTGAGAGAAAAGCGGTACAGTATGTGTTGGAGACAGAGAGATTTAAGGGGCAATTCCCCCCCCCACGTTTGCGGGTAGTGGGCTGGACTTCAAAAAGGTCGTTTTTACTGGGCAGGAGTCTGCGCGCGTTTGTTTCCGCCCCCGCCCCCCCCGTTTAATTGTTCCTGCCCGTAGGGAGAGGGGCTGTAAGTACGTGTTAGGGATCGGTCGTGTGTAAAAAGGCAGAGAAGTTGCAGGTACTCTATAGACTCCCCAAGCGTGGAAACGGTAAGGCTCCTTTTTGTCTCCTGCGCCTTTCAGGTTTTTCTTTAAAACGTGGGGAGGGCAAGTTTTGGAAAGCCTTAATAGTGGTTGTTCCTCCTGCTCAATTCTTTTTAGGGTACATATTCTCCCAAGGTGGATGCAATGCAGCAATAAAATACACCATTAAGCATTCTAAGGTGTCAAGTGTGTGGTAATATAGATACAGAGTTTAGCAACGTTAAAATAACAGCAGCATGTAAAATGGTTCTTTTTATATGACAGTTGGAAAGCGTGTTCTTGGATAGTGGGGTTACTAGGGGAGAGTTATCTTCAGACTCCATTAGGGAGCTTCCAAAGCATCTGGCTGGCCCTAGTATGCTGGACTGAAGAGGCCTTGGCTTGTTCCACATTTATAAGGATTTATAAAATGCTTAACATGAAATATAAAAACAAAATTGCAAAGCATATTGAAAGTCATTCATGGTAGATTGGATTGGCCATGGGCTAAAGTAATAATTAGCTTGAGGAAGGTGTGAATAAAAAGCAGAGGTTTGAGTAGATGTCCAATGCACAGGGCAATAGGTGCCTGTCTAATCAAGGAGGGGACAGAATTTAATAATACTTGTACAACCATACTGAAAGCCTTGTCGGTAGCTGCATGCTGAGCCCTTCATCTTTTGAGTGTGGAGATATAGAGGTCAAGGTGATCTACAAAAAAGCCTGGACCTGAGTTGTCTAGGACCTTATAAAAAGTTCAGTCTTGCAATGCAGTGCCTCCTCAGAAGAAAATTGGTTTCAGTGGATCTTACTCTCAGGAAACTGAGAGGTTCTCAAGGACCACCTCTGCCCATATGAGAGGTCTGGAGGGTAGCAGCATGAGAACAGGTCTTTCCTTCTGTGGTTTCCTGCTAGTGAAATGCTCTCTCCAGGGGGACTCGCCTGGCACTTTCATTAAATACCTTCAGGCGCCAGGCAAAAAACGTTTCTCCATAACCTGGCTTTTGGCTATTGTCTTTTAATTGTATTTAAAATACATAACATGTATTTTATGTTCTTGTTTTGTATTTTTATGTTGTGAACTGCCCTCTGAAGGGTGGTATACAAATTTAATAACTAATAATAAAATATTTGAACCTGTTTAATTAAATAATAACCACAATTTATTGTTTACAGAAGGGCTAAAAGTACTGAGCAAAGTTAAAATGCACAGTCCCTGGCCTGAGATACAGATGTATAGCTTACATTGCTTAAAATATACATTTGATAACTATTCCATGCTTTATTCTGTAATAACATTTGGATATGGCATAATAAAAAAGGCATCAAAGTCTCAAACAAAGCACACTAGCAAGCTGTAGCTACGGCTGGTTGCTTTTGGAGTGTGGCATTCTTTGAATCATTAGGGTGATAGCTTCTCATAAAATTTCAGTGTTCATTGGTACTTTGTTTCAAAGGGAATGGAATTTCACTTCAACTTGAATACAACAATTATAGCTATCAGTGATAATAACACACACAAACACAAAACAGTGGCATTTCTTAAGAACTTAAGTCTCAAAAATGTCAGACCCTTGTGGGTGTTGTATCAGTGGTAAGGTAAAGGGTAAAGGGACCCCTGACCATTAGGTCCAGTCGTGACCGACTCTGGGGTTGCGCGCTCATCTCGCATTATTGGCCGAGGGAGCCGGCGTATAGCCTCCAGGTCATGTGGCCAGCATGACAAAGCCGCTTCTGGCAAACCAGAGCAGCACGTGGAAACACCGTTTACCTTCCCGCTGTAGCGGTTCCTATTTATCTACTTGTATCAGTGGTAGCTAATGACAAAACACAATATCCAGCAGTGTATGTGGCACAAATTTATTCTGCTGCAGGTGTTCCTTGGATTAAACTGATTGTGAGGAAAGTCTCTTGCAAAACAACCAAATTCCCCAATGCTGACCTGTTAAAAGTTTTTTTTTTTAAAAAAAAATTACTCTTCTATGGCTTGTGTTCTGCCTATTTGTTGAAAAGTTGCTCCGTATTCTTTCTGAAAATTATGCCAATAGCAACAACAAAAGCTGCTTATTTGTCTAGGGTTTTCCTTCACTATGGATGTCACTGGCATATTCTTCAACAAACTGCGGACCTTAGCGGTCACTGTGGAAAAAGAGGCTGAGCAGCTGAAGCAGATTTTTCAGAGTGATGACACAGGTAAGGAAGACCCATGAAACTAAAATTAAAAAATTACATGGTATTTTATTATTTATTGTATTTTACATAGTATTCTATGGAATTCAAATTGTAATTAAAAATCATATAACATCTAGCACAGTGCATTGCTATAATGAGGTGAAAAATGGTCCAGCAAGACCATTAATGATTTTTTTCAAATGGTCCATAGGAAAAATAGTTTGGGGAACCGCTGTCCTGCAGAATACCTTAAAGATACTGAATTGTGTTTTCTTTCTAAATCCATTTTCATTTAAAAAACATGACTTGAAGAATTTGAAGAAGATTCACCAATGAGGTACTTACACGAACTGTTCTCTGAAGCCAGAACACTAAAGGTACTTTTGATCTACTCTCCCCAATCCCTGCCCCACCTTTTAAAACTCTCAGTTCTAATTCACTGAAATTCTAAAGAAAAAGCATTGGTTCGACTCCTACCCAGGACGACTCAAACCAATGGCTTCAAGTTACAAGAAAGGAGATTTCCAGCTAAACATCAGGAAGACGTTTCTGACAGTAAGAGCTGTTTGACAGTGGAAGGGACTGATCACTCCTTCCTTGGAGGTTTTTAAGCAGAGGTTGGATAGCCATCTGTCATGGATGCTTTAGTTGAGATTCCTGCATTGCAGGGGGTTGGACTTGATGATCCTTGGAATGCCTTCCAACTCTACAATTCTCTGATTCTATGAACTCTGAAATAAAGTACTAAATGTAAGCATGAAGATAAGTCCTGTTTGGTAGTTAATGTTTTACATTTCTGCATTTATGAAGTAAGTCACATTAGTAGTGAGGGGTAATGTTTGTTTGTTTGTTTGTTTTCTTCCTGTGTGTCAGCTATGATCCTAGATATGCAGGAAAATTAAAATACTTCTGTTAAGCTTGCACCAAATTATCCATCAGTGATATACACTGTTGGCTCTAATCCTCCCAAAGCATGGAGAAATCTATCATTCATATTTTGTAGAAGATTTTTCCCTCCCTTCGTAAAAAAAAAAAAAAAATCGTTGTTGCCTCTTTTCTGTTGGCAATAATAAAAACTGATGTCATAATCCTGCCATACTGCTTGCTGACCTATACAAACTGTTCAGCGTTGTCTAAAGATAAACATTTTTTTTAATTGAAGAGTGATGCTGATAATACTCTTTGTAAGAGTTCTTCAGAAAGAGATGCTACCTATGATTTCTTGAAAGCCACTAAAGTTTTGATGAAACGAACTTCAACAGATCTTGGGAAAATAAGAGACTTCTTCCAGAAATATGGCTACAAACCCATTGTTGGCAAGGATGCAGGTAATTCTGAATATATTCCACATTTCACTTATCGCTGTATGTGCATTTTTAAAATTAAAGAACATGTTGGGTGTTTTTACAGAATGCAATAGAAGCTTTCAGCTTGGAAATTGCTAATACTTTTGTTGCATGCTCTCACTCACTCCAGTCATCCTCCTTTTTTATTATTGAAGTGTAGAATGTGCTTAAAGGTAAAGGGACCCCTGACCGTTAGGTCCAGTCGCGGACGACTCTGGGGTTGCAGTGCTCATCTTGCGTTAGTGGCTGAGGGAGCCGGCGTACAGCTTCCGGGTCATGTGGCCAGCATGACAAAGCAGCTTCTGGCAAACCAGAGCAGCGCACGGAAACGCCGTTTACCTTCCCGCTGTAGCGGTACCTATTTATCTACTTGCACTAGCATGCTTTCAAACTGCTAGGTTGGCAGGAGCTGGGACCGAGCAAGGGGAGCTCACCCCGTTGCGGGGATTCGAACCACCGACCTTCTGATCAGCAAGCCCTAGGCTCAGTGGTTTAACCCACAGCGCCACCCGCGTCCCTTTAGAATGTGCTTAGAATCCTTTTAATTAAAAGCTCTAACTTTTGTAACTGCTATATGCCTATAAGTACTAAAGCTGTGGAAGCTATATGCTTCGATGTAATTCTTTAATATACTTCCCAGGTTTCTGCACAACTATCGCTTGCTGTGTTAAGATTTGCGTAATAAACCTTCCATCCAGTTGCAGATACTGCCCACATTGAATTGCTTTCAGTGGTGTTTGCATTCAAGTGTGCATTCATATTCTGGTATAGCTAGTCAGGTTTAGTTTTCTTTCTTTAAAAAAAGCTGCATTGGAACTGTAGAGTTCCTTGTTTCCTAACTATGCTTAGGATCTCTGGAGTATATTATGTACCTCCTCACTGCTATTTTTTCCTGTTATCCATGAAATTCCACCCCATGGATACATATGCTATAATGTTATTGTTTCAGTTAAATAAATTGTTTAAATTGTTATTTTATTTTTCTCCTTCAAGTAAAGTACAGCAGAAAAATTGTCCAGATATAAACAGTTACCTTATTAAACCTCACAATAATTTCATAATTATCTGTCTATGTATTTCTAATAGTATAACCAAATCAGAAATTTTTGATACAACTGTAAAAACTACTCTGAAAATTTATTATTCTAGAAATGAAACCTTCATCTGGTTGTAAATATTAAGATAATACCAGCAAGAATTAGTCTTTTTGTAAAAAAAGAAATGATTTAAATCAAGTCTTGCTGACTAGTGATTTAAATCGATTTGATTTAAAACAAATCCACCCTACAAGAGAATCTTCTAAATATTAAACCATAACCATGTATTACCAACAGAATTTCAGATATTTCACTATACTGTGGTAATACTCCTGATCTCATGCAATGAGGAGATCAGAATTGTGGAAATGGCTATAAGCAATTCAGTCTTTTTTAAAAATTGGTTATTTTTGAAACTAAGCAGATTATCTTTTTAATAAAGCAAAACAGGATGAAGCTGAAATTAACCCTGAGTGTACATCTGCTGAAGAAGAGCCCAAAATCCTTGATTGTCCTGAACAATCATCTGGACATCATGCTCTGGTGCAAAGTCCACAGCTTTCAGATTTTGGCCTTTTAAAATATGCTCTCCGAAGTACTTCAGGCATCATGCATAATCAACCCACATATGCGCAGAAGGAGGAACCGAGAGTGGATTATTCTGAGCGTTTATCACCCAAGGCAGAACAGTTTCGTATCTATGGGTATAAAATGGGTTTGAATGATGATACCACAAGTTTAGTGGCAGATCAAACTATCTTCCTACTCAATACCAAAAACAGTAGGTAAGTAACATCCTTTGAGAGCTCCAAAAATTCATGGGTTCTCATTTCTCAGTCTGATGGCACTTTCCATCCTTGAGGTGTTCAGCTAGCAAATTTGCAAACATTGCATGCACACAAATACTTAGTGGGAGGAGGGGTGAGACTTGCTGCTAACCTCTAATGGCACCATTATTTTAGAGCAGTGGTCCTCAACCTTTTCTGACACAGAACTGCACCCCCCTCCCCGTTTTAACCCAAGGATGTACTTGGAGACTCATTTCTTTTTCCTTTATTAAAAACCATGTTTATACAGTGTTGGTACTGCTATTGCAATCTATCTTGAATCAATCAGGCTGCGCCCAAGTAGTGGGTTCTGACCCCCCAGTTGGAAGACTACTTAACCATCTACTTTTAAAAAAAGATGTTTTACCGTAATTCTGCCTTTTGTACAAAACACTTTCAGCTAATGGTTTCCTGTTTGTTTTTTTGAAAAATGCACAAAATAACTCCACCGCCTCCTGGACGCCATCAGTAATAACCTAGCACTAGTGACAAGAAAAGCAAGCCCCCATCTCCCCATCCAACCTGGACATACACCTCTGTGATGGGACTGTGGAAGAGAGCTGAGCTATCAGAAAAGATGGCCGCAAGTGCGGGTGACGGATCTGTGTTGAAGTCATGAAAGAGGGCCTATGGAGAGTAGGGAAGGGCATCTCCTTGAGCCTCCTTAATAAACTGCAGCCTCCCAAATATTTGAGTGCATGTACTTTGTAAGGGACGCACGTGGCGCTGTGGGTTAAACCACAGAGCCTAGGGCTTGCTGATCAGAAGGTCGGCGGTTCGAATCCCTGCGACGGGGTGAGCTCCCGTTGCTCGGTCCCAGCTCCTGCCAACCTAGCAGTTCGAAAGCACGTCAAAGTGCAAGAAGATAAATAGGTACCGCTACAGCGGGAAGGTAAACAGTGTTTCCGTGTGCTGCTCTGGTTCGCCAGAAGCAGCTTTGTCATGCTGGCCACATGACCTGGAAGCTGTACGCCAGCTCCCTTGGCCAATAACGCAGGATGAGAGTCTTGCAGTAAGAGGCTTACACTCTATAATTCAACACAGGAGGAATGGGATGGGAATGGAGACAGGGTAAACAGGAAAAATGTGTCTTATTTTATTTTACTCGTGCTTTTAGTTATGCTTAAGTTTGTTCCCCTCTGCCAATTCACAATTACTGAAAATAGAATGAAGTTGTTGAGGGGAAAGGCACAGACGTGTCAATACAAACTTCCTTTTCACAAACTGTCTGTAGAGAAGTTCTCCATAGTTTTTGCCACAGCACTCAGTGCATAGGGTTTTGGGATCATAAACGCGGTATCCCTTCTTCTCTAGAATTAGGCACTCTCTTATATGATGTGACAATATTTTTGTCTTATCCTTAGGCAAGCGAATAATAAACCAAGTGAATCTGCAGTGGAATTGGAATCAAACAAGAACCTAGATACACCTAAGCAGAAGAACAAATTTTGTGGTAAGCCCTGTGTATTCAAATTAGGCTAGTGATTTCTTTTCCGTAAGGAACCATTCAAATACCCATGGCTTATAACTAAAGAGATTCCAGAGTATAGGGTCTGAAGGCATGTGAGGCTGCTACCTAGCTGGGTTGAATGGCAGATCTCCTGGGAACCTGTGTGCCATGGGGCCGGTGATCTAGAAGAAATGTAATGAAAGTGAAGAGTTATCCCCTGTGGAGGCCTGGCTTCAGGGATATTCCAGGCTATCTTAATAAGTTTTCTTTAAAAAGAAGTGAAAAGGAGAGAATCTCCTTTGTGGAGATTCAAGAAAAGCTTGCAGACAGTACTGTAATAGTCTTTCTTGTGTGAGCCTTTGCATATTTCCTCAGAAGTCAGTCTCAATTTGTTTAATAGAGCTTATTCCCTAGAAATTGTGTTTAGAATTGCAGCCTAATAAGTAAATCTGTTCTTCCAGTGTTTTGACCAATCAGTAAATAGAAAATAACTGGGAAGCGCATTTATTTAGAAATTGAATAAAAAAGATTTTTAATTGATATTTCATACAGTTGAATAACTTACAACATCTTGGGCTATCCAAATATAGGTTGAAACTGTTCATAAAAACAGTCTAAGAGAAACAAAGAACAGGCAGAATGAAAGCTGAAATAAAATCTAGTAAGCAGCTCCAATTTAAAGCCAGGAACAAAACAAAACAATTGCCTATTCAACACACCCAAAGGTTGCTGGAATGAAAAAGGTCTTTGACTTCATTCAGGAAGGGGATAGGTTCTGGAGCCTAGAGGCAGCCAACCGCACAAGATACCACCATCAGTTGAACATCAGATGGTGGGACAAGCAGGAGGGTGGCCCTAGCTCAGTGGTTCCCAACAGGTGGTCCGCGGACCCCCAGGGGTCCGCGAGCTATGCCAGAGGGGTCCGCAAGATGCTATTAGAATAAAAAATATATTAAATATATTTCGTATGATAACAGATTTTTTGTTTTGGCCGCTTCCTGCATGAGCAGAGTCTAGCGCAAAACTAGAATTAGATAAGAGGCAGTAGTTCTGCTGTATGCCGTTAGGTGGCGCTTTACAAACACTACTGTTTTGCAAAGAGGCAGCGCGCGCATTCTACTAACGCTCACCTCCCCAAGATGCTTTGCGCGCGTCGGCTTCATTTGTGCGCTACTGCGCAGGTACCCTGTCTTCTCCATTCCTCTCCCTCCTCCCTGGCGCGCACTGCCTCTTTGCAAAACAGTAGTGTTTGTAAACAAAGCGTTGTTTTTCGCGGAAGCTACAGTTCGCATAGTTAAAAATGGACTGTTGGTTTCAAGTTTGGAACCTAATATTTCAGAAATAATGGACTCAAAGGACAGATTTAACTCATCTCATTAAGAACTGAAAATTAAAACTAACTGTATACTGATGGAGTACTCTGTTGTAACTGTAAAAAACGTATAAATATAAAATATAAAAAGACTCTTAATTTGGCTCTCACTTTTTAATTTTAGGATTAGGAATTAATGGGGGTCCTTGTCACAATAGCGGCTCGATGAGGGGTCCTCGAGAAAATTTTGTTGGGAACCCCTGCCCTAGCTGATATTGAAGAGGCGGCAGCCCTTTGGATAATCTGTTCTCAAGGTGGGCATAATGCTGCCCCAGCCTAAGGTCATATCCAGCATATTGAATTTGGCCTGGAAATGGGTCAGAAACCACTGAAGTGGGTATGAACTGAGAGAGCGATGACAATTTATCCCTATAAGGAGTTTCAGAATTTGGGAAAACTTGTTTCTGGCAATCTGATTTCATTATCTGAATGTAAATGTAGCTGTTCAGAGGCAAATATCAAATTCTGCTATGCAGAAAGGACAAAAGCTTGCATTCACCAGTGATGAAAGTTTCCATTGCGTTCAGATATAAATCTCTGGGTCCAGTGAGAACTCTTCATTCATGGAAGTGTGGCCTGTTCTGCATTTTCATCCTTTTACACCCGAATGAATTCGTAGACTCAATATCCGTGTGAAATTGCCAATCATATACTGTGTTTTCAGATGACGATTATATGGCTTCACCCGCTGCACCTGAGTTCTGCACACCTGGCTTGAAGATTCCAAGAAGAAAGGACGCCATATCCCCAGAGAGTAATAAATTGGATGCCTCTAATGAAGCATCTCTTCCAGATACACAGCCTCAGATAACAAAACCTAAAGTAAGCACCGAGTTTTTATTTTGTAAATGAAATGGGTCTCTTAATGGGACTTCTGCCCCATGCTGTACTCATAGAAAATACTTTTAACAATGAAGATCTTCAAAGGATGTCTTAACTGCATGATTTTTTTAAAATAAAAAAAATAGTCCTTGTATTTCATTATCTGAACATTGCAATTCTCTGGGTTTTTTCCTTACAGCAAACATGTGTCCCAAATAATACAGTTCTTGGATACGACACTGTACCACCTGTCCCTCATTCAGACAAGGATCTGGAGTGTCTTGAACATTCTTCAGCAGTACTGGATAGACTTGAAGAGCTGCCTCCTCCAGAAATATCAGATTACAGTAGCCTGTTCAATTCTCCTCCTCCTCCTCCTGAAATAACCGTGATTCCAAGGCAGATTTCTCAGGTTAACAAGTTAAACCTTCCTGCTGCTAATGCTGATTTCAACATTTTTGCCAGAAAATTGTTTTCCTTATGCATGGAAAGTACAAAACTTGGAATGTTTTACTTAATGTTTTTTGTTTTGTTTTGTTACAGATCTTGTCAAAATACAATCCAAAGGTAGAAGCATACAGATCACTGGAAAAGGGGACTCATGAAGGAATTGCTACACTGTTTGAAAAACAGCCTGTTCTTGGTACTGGGTGCAAAGAAAACAGGTGAGATTTGAGTATGAGGTATCCCCCCCCCAAAAAAAACGGGCTTTTCCAGACACTCGGTGGAAGTAGCATTATACTATGTGCAGGCATATGAGGCATTCACTGCCCCTTGCAAAGGCCTGGAATTAGTAGGTAGTTTTGTGGCATGGTGTCCAAAGAACAGGACCCCCTACTCATCCCTGCCTCTTTCCCTGCCACAATTCCAACCCACCACATGGCATCAATGAAGGCTAGCTGTCTGGGAACATTCCTGCAACCAGTCACTAGTTCTTGGAAGCACTGTGTTGATCCGGAGCGACTGCCAGTATCTTGTTGAAGTTTTAAGATTCAGTATATATTAAAAATAGCTCTGGATCAGGCCAGCAGCCTGTCTAGCCCAGCATCCGGTTCCCACAGTGGTCAACCAGATGCCTATGGGGAAGCCCAAAAGCAGGATTTAAGCATAACAGCAGTCTTCTCACTTGAGATAACTTGCTGCTGGCATTCAGAGGCAAACTGCGGCTGACACTAAAAGTAGAACATAGCCACTGAGAGCCTTATCAGTGTCTAATAGAAAGGAGGATAGACTGTAAGGTGGGATTGGGCTAATTGAAAATCCCATTACTCAAGTCAGCTCTCGTTGCCTGGGCATGACCCACGTTTATTGGAGGAAAAGGTGAACAGGAGTTCAAAGACTGGTAAAGAAGGAATGCAATGTGTTTCCACTTTCAGACTTAGCAGTTCATTAGAAGAGTGAATCTTTGGACATGCCAGTATTTTAAAAAAAATAAAAACACCAAGATGGCTGTCCTTTAGTCAAGACCCCTATGAAATGAATACAAAAGGAAATGTTTCAATGGAAGTCACTTGAACGTGGTGCCAATATTATAATGTAACTGCTTTGTTTGTTTTTCTATTACATTTGCAGAAAGTAATCTGGATGAAGGCTATGACTTGGCTTTATAGAGGCTGCAATAAAGAAGATTGTCCAGCAAACTCCATGGGAAAATTTCAGAGTATTTATTTCTAACCGTTTGGCAACCAGTTTAACTAAAACTATATTCTCTTCTTTCATTTCCCCAGAGACCCCCAATAAGACATTATAAAAACGTGTATTCCCATGCTAATGGAAGTTAGGACTGCGTTAGGACTGCATTTATTAAATACTTGTTTAAATTCTGCTTGCGAGTTAATATGTAAAGATGGTAGAAGCTGGGGGGAAATAATGCATTAAGAGTGGCCAACTCTGCTGCCCTGCTCTTCAACTAATTTGATCTTTGAATCCACCCTCCCCCTGCCCGCAAATTTTCTGCATTTTTTTATGACTGCAGGAGTTGCCATTGTGGTTTTTAAAATTTGATTTTCTTTTAATTAAAAAAAGTTAGATGGAACATCCAAGATTGTAAGTGTTCATACTTAACTATGGTATGTTACTAATGTTTCAACATAGTATTAAGAAGGCATCCACTTATGATGCTGGAGCAGATTTGAGAGGCTGCAGAAATCCCACTGTACAATACCCAATATTTTTGTTATGGGCAAAACTCCCACGAACATTCCAAGTAAAACAATCCTGTTCTATCATGATCGAGAATGTTTTCAATTTTATAGCAAGCAATTCATGAGAGAATCGCATCTTCAGTCTACAGCATGTGATGTAATGTCTAGACAAAAGGGCAGGTGGGCAAGCAAGCAACAGTAAAACTTCCAGCTTTTGTTTTTGATAGTAACTGCTATCATTGTCATGAAACACATTTTACAAAGCTATGTCACTGCTTTTATTTTTACAAGTTTTAAAATATAAAATTATTTAACAAGGACTTAATTATAACAAGACAGTCATACAGCTGTGGAAACAATGGATAATCTCGCCTGGAGAAGATTTTTTGGAACGTCCAATTTTTAAGGATGTAACTTCCAGTTGAAGCAACAATTGCATTTTAAATTGGGAATACCTTAAGTGGTTCAAATACAGTCAAAACCAGAAGCAAAAATGGCAGCCCTCCTGGTCGCACTTACTCATCAGCGAATAAAATAGGGTGTAATATTACAGGTGTTAAGCTGCCATGATTTCATTGTATTATGACCAATTTCAGGATGGTTTTCAACAAACTGACACTTCTGTCCATCTGATAGTGTAAGTCCTACTACAGCTGTATTAGGGTGAATATTTTTGCACAATGAATATGCAATTATTGAGCAGAGGTTGTGCTCACCGCATTGGCAATCCCATCATCTACACCCAATTCTTGTGTTGTGGACTTCTGACAAAATAGGTACTTTAACCCTTTTGGCAAATGTTTTCAGAGTCAATTTTCTTCTCTGTGTACTTACACACTACATCTCTACTGACTAAAACAAGTACATGCCTCACCCAATTTCTTAAAAGGCAATCTTGCAGTGTGCTTATGAAATACCTCTCATTTAATTTTTCCACATTAAAGGTTGGTCTTACAATATATATGGTTTCAAATACCTCAAGACTGCTTGTGGTGTTTTAGCCAAACATTACACACTTTGAGAAACACTGCACAGTCTGGTTTTCAGCTATTCAAAAAAAAAGAAAACCTAGCCGAGAGCACCCTTCTAAAAATATACAGTAACATAATTTCAGTATTTCTACAGCTTAACAGGTTTTCTAGTATTTTCACTGCATTAAAAAAACCAAGCTGTTTGTAATCTGTATGACCATGTAGTGTGGTCATTAGAAGAAAGCAAAATATTAATAAGGTCTCATGCGACCTGATGGAGGTGGTGCTCGATTTGGGGGAGTAATTGCTATGTCCAGGTAATCCCCTATCTGGAACTTCTGAGACTGCAGAGTCATGGAATCATCTGTGCCCTTTCTGCCTGACATTGTACTGCCAATCTCTTTCACCCTGTAAAAAGAAATTAAGACCAAAATAAGAACATGAGCCATATACTGTATTTGTTCCACCTAGTCAAGTACTGCCTGCTGTGATCAGCAGCAGTGGGTTGGGTAGCTTTAATTTAGAGACCCTTAGAAAAGTGCAGACATACGTCATGCCTCGGTTTAAGTACGCTTCGGTTTGAGTACTTTCAGTTTAAGTACTCCGTGGACCTGTCTGGAATGGATTAATCCACTTTCCATTTACTTTCAATGGGAAAGTTCGCTTCAGGTTAAGTACAGACTTCTGGAACCAATTGTGTACTTAAACCGAGGTACCACTGTACAGGTGACTGTCAACTTACATGGGGATAAAACCAAAAACACATATAGTCAACACACTGTGCAATGGGGGGTTGAATTTCCAAGGGTTTTCTTTTCCTGGATGTCCACCCTGTTTTTACACACCCTTTTTACAAATTCTCCCACACATAAAGCTGAATGTGCACAAGTTAAATGTGTTTAAGTTGTGAGTTACCTGTACTTACTTACATGCCCTTTTGCAACTGCCTAGGAACGCATTCCTCATACTGCGGAAAGGGAGGGACCCAACTACATAATAAAACTTCCCATTTACAGCCTAGGCAGCCTTGGTGTTCAGATTACAGCATATATGGGCACTTACTAGTACATGTTTAAGATTTTAGAAGCTAATGCACAATTTCCAGTGTATTATAATTCCTATGAAGAATTTCATTAGAACTTTTCAGATTTTGCTACATTTTGCATCTACTAACTCCACTGACTATTACCTGTAACCAGGCCTTTTAAGATCTGTGAAGACTATTGCAAAGTTAAAATGTGTGCCCTTTTTCCTTGCTTCCGGGTAGACTTCTTTCACTAAACTTGTCAGCTCTTTTAGAGTTGCATCCATCCTGGAAGAAAAGCAGCATTATAAGTCAGTATAGTATCCCTGGATTTTAACATCGTGATATTAAGTCAAAACTCTTTAAGAGGTCAGTGAACTGAAGAAGAGTCCTGCATCAAGAACTAAATCTCATTTTAGAGATTTCACAAAAGACCATTCTGAGTTTATTTCATACAGGACAAAGAACTGTTTTAGACTGGCTACGCCATAACCTAAAATCCAGAATGAGTGTCTTGTTCAACTGCTCTTTGTCAATTTGCAGAACACTCATGTAGAAATCATCTGTAATTTTGCATCTCAGTCACATTCCAATTTGGACCAGGGCATTTGCTGGCTGAGAAGTGCCGTATGAGACACTCCTCCTGACCCAGCAAGCACTCTGGGCTAAAGAATAGGCTGCACTGCATTCACAAAGGTGCTGTAGGTACAAGCCGCCTCTTCTCATTCAACAGATGGCCCATATGAAATGGGAGGACAACCAAGAGACCTCAGTCATTGTTCCACAGGGGGGGAAACAGTACTAGGAAGTTTTTCTCCCAAGTAGCTGGTATTTGTCAGTGACGAGAAAACAAAGAGTAGGAGCTGGATGCATTCCACAAGTGCTCTACTCCAGACTGTCTAAAAGAAGAGGTGGCAGAGATTCTGGGCCTTCAATATCTGAGGCAAAAATATCAAAGCTTCACCAGTTGATGTTGGGCCTTTCATCTAGCAATGAAAAACACGGCCTCTGTCCAGTGGAGGGGTGTGTGGCAACCCAACTTCAGTTACCACAAGTGGAGAAGTGCAGTTCAGACTGCTGCCACTCACCAGGTATAGATCTGCAGTTCACTGGAAGGTACGTTTCCACGGGCAAACTCATCCATTCGGTGATGGCGCCCATTGTTGGTGGTGAAGACCCTCAGAAGGAGGGGGCAGGTCTGTAAGTCAAAGAAGAGACCATTCACTTGCTGCAAAGCAAGCGATGAATGACAACAAACCCAACTAACCTACATCACATACAAGAGTTGTTTCGTTTTTAACCTACATTTTTAAACAACACATACAAGAGTTGTTTTGTTTTCAACCTACATTTTTATACAACACTTTTAAATTCTTCCTTATGACCAATGTAATGGAGAAAAGGCTATCCTTTAATCCTTTAATCAATACTTGCAGCTAAAATTATCAAAGGGGAAAATATTTCAAGACCTAAGATTAAATTTGAGATTGTGAAGTACTCTTAAAAAAGAATTCCTAAAATTTAATTGCATTTTTTCTTTTAATTTTGATAACAAAAAGCCAACACCTTATATACATCAAAATGGAGCAGGGTTTAACCTATGATAAACCATTTTGAGGGATTGTTTTTTTACAATGAAGAAGTGTATAAATTTTATGAAATAAATAATAACAAAAGTTGGCCCTTTCTGTAACGTTTGTTATTTATTTTATAAACTTTATACACCATTTGACTTTAAGAAACCTCAATGCATTTAAGTAGAACCTTTTTTAAATCTTGAGGTACTTGGAATTTTCTTCATATGTAACAGGCTTGTGCTAGGGCTAGAAAACACTGTAGGATGTAGTTACAAAGTTTAAACGGAAGTTTGCTACTGGAAGCCTTTTTTGGAATAATAATAATAATACCGCTTGTGTAGACACACCCCTCCCCACTTTTTCCAACACCTCTTAAGACAACTTATCTAAACGAGCGTTTCTTCAGCCATAAAATATGACACACACACACACACACGTGTAAACAGTATGGTTGCATTAGAGAGAAAGGCATATCTTGAGTTCACCAGTGCTAAACACGCGATGACTTGAACGTGTGAGTAGGCCATCACGGGTAGTCTCCCACACGCCTTCACACAGGCGAGAACTAGCCATTCACCTGCAACTACTCGACCAGGCGATTCTCAAACAAGTTAACCAGCCCTCCCTGTGCAGCATACACGCTGCTGCAAACGCGGGCGTGTAACGTGTGAAAACGCCCTCCCGCCTCTTCCCCCAGCTCCTCCCCACACCTTCTCACGATCGATGGGTTTCTCGGGCTCCTTCTTAATCTCCTCCTGAGTAACGCGAGACTCCACCGCCATCTTGCTGTCCGGTCGGACCGACCTCCGTGGAAGCGGCTCAGCGAAGCGAAAGGGGAGAAGCGGCAGCCTCTGCGTCAAGGCTCCGGTTCCAACCCACAAGCCGCACCTTCCTCCCCGCCGCAAGTTCTCCCCCACCCCAAGAGTTCTCTACCCGCCCCTTCAGGCTCCGCTGAAGCAAGATGGCGGCGCCCACGGGCGTCAGACTTGCTTTTGGAATCGCGGCGGCGGCGGCGCAAGTTCTCGCGAGGTCTAAGAAGCAGAACGATGGGCTTCAGTGGCGAAGCTTCTTCGAAGTGGCCAATAAGGATTCGCTCCGCGATGGAGGCGCGGAGATCCTGGGCGGAGATTGGGGCGCGCGGCTGGGGCGGGGCGAGAGTTGCGGTTGGAGGAACTGAAAAGAGAGGCTGGGGGCTGTTTGTGAGGCGTTGTGCCGCGGGAAACGCGGGCTTGGCGAGGACGCGTGTCACTAGGTGCAGGTTCACACGTTCCACCCCCTTTGGCATTCGGACGCGTATTATACACCTAAAACATTTAGTAATTGAAAGCTTTCATTTTATATGCACCGCAAAGAGTACACACGACCAAAGTCCCAGGGCAAGTTACAACAGTTAAAACGTGGTATTAAAAAACAGTTTAAAACCACTTAAAATTACCGAAGTAAAGTGGGTCCTAAAAACACGCATCTGGAGTGTCAAAAGAAGTAGCCTACATGATTTATAAGGCTCAGCGGTTTACAGTATAGAGCATTGCTCTTAGGATAGTGCCAGCCTATGAGCATAGTCCATGTGCTAGTGCTATGGTCCATGGGGTCACGAAGAGTCGGACACGACTAAACGACTAAACAACAACAACATGAGCATATAAAGTTGCAAGCGTCAAAATACTAGCTTTGATCGTACTTCAATGCCCTCACAATATCTCCCTAACCCCTTCCATTTACAAGTATTTTTACTACAGGTAAAACTGTTCCAATAAAAAAATTCATATACATGTAGGAAGAAAGCAACTCCCAAGCAAAGCAAAACGATTCAGCAAGCAAAACGATCTCTGGGACTTGTTTTCTTTTTGCATAATAGAATCTCAATGAAATATTTACTAAAAGAAAAAATACAGGAGAATATGCGGGCTCGATAAATCTGCCTTGAGTTCCCAGCATGAGGAAAACACACTCTATATTGTACAGCATGGGTGGGATGACTTTAGTTTTGTGTGACATACTTTTCAACAATCAAACTTATAAAATACTTAATCTGGGTAGGCACGCACCTTTTGTTAATGGATAGTGGGCCTGTGCCTTTAAATGGCTAACTTGGCAGTCAGATATTCAGCTGTACATCTTTTATGAGCAATTCAATTTGATATGGTTAGCTAAGTTTCACAGGAGCTACAAGGTAACCTTGTATGTAAATCATTTTACAGAGAATTTTCTTTTACGTGATACTAGCAATTGTTGGCTCCTTCAGAGTGAAGGAGGAGAGCGCAAAATATGGTCTGAAACTCAACATCAAAAAAACTAAGATCATGGCCATGAGACCTTATTAATATTTTGCTTTCTTCTAATGACTGCTCTACATGGTCATACAGATTACAAACAGATCATGGCCACTGGTCCCATCACCTCCTGGCAAATAGAAGGGGAAGAAATGGAGGCAGTGAGAGATTTTGCTTTCTTGGGTTCCATGATCACTGCAGATGGTGACAGCAGTCATGAAATTAAAATACACCTGCTTCTTGGGAGAAAAACAATGACAAACCGAGACCATCTTAAAAAGCAAAGACATCACCTTGCCAACAAAGGTCCGTATAGTTAAAGCTATGGTTTTGCCAGTAGTGATGTATGGAAGTGAGAGCTGGACCATAAAGAAGGCTGATCGCCGAAGAATTGATGCTTTTGAATTATGGTGCTGGAGGAGACTCTTGAGAGTCCTATGGACTGCAAGAAGATCAAACTTATCCATTCTTAAGGAAATCAGCCCTGAGTGCTCACTGGAAGGACAGAACCTGAAGCTAAGGCTCCAATACTTTGGCCACCTCATGAGAAGAGAAGACTCTGCCTGGAAAAGACCCTGATGTTGGAAAGATTGAGGGCACAAGGAGAAGGGGATGACAAGAGGAGTCAGATACGACTAAACGACTAAACAACAACAACAATAACAGGAATTGTTGGTGATCTGGAGTTCTTTGTGGATAAACTAGAGGGCACTCAAGTATATTTCCATGCTTAGCTGCATAAGGAAGTTGCAGTCTCAGAAGGCACTGCATTAAACAACCTATTTTATTGCTGTTTCTTTCCTAATTGAAAAGTGTGTGTTTGCGTGTGAACATGTTTACACCTGAAAAGTGTTCTTCATATTCTTGAAAGGTAGTAGAAGTCTCCATATTGCTTTGGCAAAAGCTGTTGGGACTTCTATGTCTCTGCCTGCTGTTTCTCCCAATCCTTTCCTCTGAAGCTCTGTGGCACCTTAAAAGACTAAATAGGTTTGTTATGTAGGGCAGTTCTCTTTCCTCTGGCAGGTAACCCTCCCAGAGAAATTTAATCAAGAGACACCAGTTTGTTCTTTCACAACGTTCTTGTAATATACCATATACTGTACATTATATGCTCATTAATGCCGAGGCCTTTAGTGACAATATTTCTTTCCTCTAATAATAGCTCACCGGAAGTATTTTAGGAATCTGTTTGTCATGCAATTAAGGATGTGCTTTGTTCAAAATAAAAAAAGAGGGGGTTGATTGTTTATAGTAGTAAATGTGTGTTTTAAAAGAGGGGAGGGGAGTAGGGACACAGGAAATTGATTCCTCATACGGCATGAATCACTTACATTCTTGGCAGCCAAGCTCAAGTTTTCAAGAATGCTCAGTTTGATCAACTTCTTTCGAAATATTGTAAGCTGAGAGCACAAAAGCGGTTGGGCAGAACAGATCAGGAGAAAAAAATATACATGCATGGGTCTGTGTAGAAGGCTTAACTAATGACAAGGAAGCAGTTAATGTAGTAAATTAATGTTCTTTCTCAAAATATGTTGCAAATTTACTATTGAACTAGTGGTCAGGTGAGATAAGAGGGGGGGAAAGCTTTTTTTTGCATTGCAGAAATGGGAGAAGTAGTGAGAGCAAAAAGTGAGTTCACATTTTGAATGTTGATTCTGCTTAAATGCATTATTTTGCCCATTACTAAGAGGCAAAAGAGGGAACATGTGTGGCACTGTGGGTTAAACCACAGTGTGGGTTAAACCACAGAGCCTAGGGCTTGTCGATCAGGTCAGCAGCTTGTCAATCAGGTCAGCGGTAATCCCCACGATGGGGTGAGCTCCCCTTGCTCAGTCCCTGCTTCTGCCAACGTAGCAGTTCGAAAGCACATCAAAGTGCAAGTAGATAAATAGGTACTGCTCCAACGGGAAGATAAACCATTTTTCTGTGCACTGCTCTTGTTCGCCAGAAGCAGCTTAGTCATGCTGGCCACATGACCCGAAAGCTGTACGCCGGCTCCCTCGACCAATAACGCGAGATGAGCGTCGCAACCCCAGAGTCGTCCGCGACTGGACCTAATGGTCAGGGGTCCCTTTACCCTTTACCTTAAGAGGCAAAACAGGAGTCAGTTCCAGCTGAGCCAATTCCAGACGAGAGTACACACACACACACACACACACACACACATATTTTTTGTTGTTGTTTAGTCGTGTCCGACTCTTCGTGACCCCATGGACCAGAGCAGGCCAGGCACTCCTGTCTTCCGCTGCCTCCCACAGTTTGGTCATATATATATATATATATATATATATATATATATATATATATATGCGCACGCATCATTTTTAAGTATACACTTAGTGTGTTTTATGTATATATCTAAAAGGGTAAATTATGAAGCGGTTCTAAATTGTTTAGGCTACCTAGTCAAGACCAGCACAGGGACTGTAGCAGCCCCTGTCTTGGTGAACAGTCAGTAATGCAACAAGAAACTGGGTAAATGAGCAAGAAATAAAGCACAACGGAGCTAAAATACCTACTTCCCATAAACACTGGTGGGATCTGAAAACTGCACATGACTAACTCAGAAAGAGCTCATTGGGTTGCATTGTACAGCTCATTGAAAATACCAGCTCAGTGTGTGGTGACGGGGTGTGGGGAGGGGGAGCAAATTCCATACCACAGATGATTTTTAAAGGTTTTGAAAACAAAACCGCTAGTAATGCTCTGGTGGTGGGAACATCCCATGCCTGGAGTTCTGCTAATGAGACATTCCTGTTGAAAGAAAAAGCTATTGCACGGTGGTAGGAGATCTGCCTTGTGGGCAGGAGGTCCTAAATTCAATCTACAGGTAAAGCTGGAAGAGGCTGAAACTCTGGAGAGCTGCTGCCAGTCACTGCAAGCAGTGCTGAGCTTGAGGGACAAATAGGCTGATTCAGTAATAAGGCAGCTTACTATGTTACCACAACAACAAGGAAATCAGCCCTGAGTGCTCACTGGAAGGACAGATTGTGAAGCTGAGGCTCCAATACTTTGGCCACCTCATGAGAAGAGAAAACTCCCTGGAAAAGACCCTGATGTTGGGAAAGATGGAGGGCACTAGGAGAAGGGGACGACAGAGGACGAGATGGTTGGACAGTGTTCTCGAAGCTACGAGCACGAGTTTGACCAAACTGCAGGAGGCAGTGGAAGACAGGAGTGCCTGGCGTGCTATGGTCCATAGGGTCACGAAGAGTCGGACACGACTAAACGACTAAACAACAACAACTATGTTACTGTGTTTCTTGTTCCAGAACGGAGGGATTGCATGTTCTGGTTTCCCCCCAGCTCCTTTGCTCCTTGAAAATCTGCTCTGGAAGGTTTGGGGACCCTCCAGAGAAGCATGAGAGCCCCGGGGGGCGGGGGGAGATTGGCCACAAAAAATCAGTTTCCTCTGCTGGATCCAAATTCCATCCTTGAATGGCAGCACACAGAGGACTAGTTGGGATCCGAGGCATATTTTTATAGATTTGGTGTCACTCCATGTACTGTTCCATTTCCCACGTTTTTTTTTAAAAAGGATATAATAAAAAGCTCTGCATCTGCATCTCCTTTACATCTGCAGGTGTGGCAGTGGATGTGCTGGACCGTTTTCTTTCCCTGGTAATGGACTGGATGAGGGCCAACAAACTGAAGCTCAGACAGGATAAGACTGGAGCACTCTTTGTGGGTGGTCATGAACTAGAATGGATGGGAGGTGACCTGCTCTTGATGAGGTTACACTCCCGCAGCAAGGAGCAGGTATGTTAGCTTGGGGGTACTTCTGGATTCATTGCTGTCCTTTGATGCTCAAGTGGCCTCGGTGGCTGGAGTGCCTTGCCTAAGTGGCCCAGGGATAGCCTAACTTCTGTTGTCTATACTCTGGTCATCTCGAAGTTAGATCACTGAAATGTGTTCTATCTGGGGCTGCCTTGCGGAATTCAGCAGCATTGGATGTATTTAAATGAGGAATTATAAAAATTCTAGAATAGAATAACACAGTAATTCTTTTCCGTGTAACTAGGTTGGGAAGAGGTAGAGGATAAGAGCTTTGCCAGAGCTCTTTGTCCACCATGGAGACCCCCCACTATGCTTGTGTGAAATCCTTTGGGCATACCGGTAGATCTACTGCTGGCATTAGCTAGTGTTAAGCCCTGAAACTGGCCATTCCAGGGGTGGGACAGAATCAGTCCTAGATCTGTTTGATCCATGGAGGCTGGTTCATTAGGACAAATGGGGCACTGCCCCACCAGTGCCAAGCTTTTTATCTCTTGCTGTCTTGCTGCCATCAGAGTGAAGTCCTATGGCCATTCTGAGCTAACTGAGTGACCTGCTTTCTTTTAGACAGCCAAAATGGACTCGTAATCATCCAGAAGGGCTGCTGTTATGTGAGGTTAAAGCATTTACTGTTGTTTTAATGCTTGTCTTTCTGCCAGCAAATGCCTTAAGTCACTGATAGCAATGCTTTCTTATGTATGTTTACCCATCAACAAGACCCACTGTATTCAGTGAGGCATATGCCCAGGTAAATGTGCCGAGCATTGCAGCCTGAATGAAGCAACTCTCATCTTAAGCTTCCATATAAATCACTCCGAGCACAATTTATTGATACACACAAAAACATTTTAATATTTTTAACTGTTAATTTTAATTGTTCTCAATGTTTTTACTGATAATTTTAATATTTATTGTAAACCACTTTGGGGCTTTATTACAATCAACAGTATGTAAATTTTGATAATTAATTAAAAGGAGAACCAAGGTAGTAGTTCTGGCTCTTGTCAAGAGGGCCCCCCACAACTAACAAACCAAGCTAAACTCTGGCACCAGCCATAGCTTTGAGCTTAGAAATCTGTCTAATGCAGTAGTTTGCAAACTCCCACACATACGCCAGTCCTATTGAAAACTGCTGATGGTCTTGGTGGACCAATTAGGGCAGTGGTCCTCAACCGGTACCGGTCTGTGGATCAATTGGTACCGGGCCACCCAAGGAACATTAAATACAATTAAATTAAAATCATTAAATCAAAACAATATAAATAAAATATAAACAATAAACGTTCCCCCCCCTTAGCGGGCTGCAGTAAAATTATCAAATGTTGACTGGTCCACGGCGATAAAAAGGTTGGGGAGCACTGACAGGGTATTTCTGTGCATTGCAGTGATTGTGATACACTGTGCCATATGCTGTGTGACTTTAAAATCTATTTTTTGACTTTTATTTTTTTTCTATACTATATCTTGTAAAGAAATAGAATTCAAATACAGTATAAGAAATAAAAGAAGCCATACAGATACTATTAAAAAGGAGTAGAATGATGCTTGTGTCATCTCCTGTTTTCAACCACAAATCCACAAGTGTGCCCTGGACCACCTGAATGAACCTTGTGGACCACAATTTGGGAACCCCTGGTCTAATGCTTTCACGAACCTCTGCATGGCAGAATAAAGATGCACTCATTAAATCCTTCCACTGAAATTTATATATCGTCTTTCCACCGCTGTGGTTTTATTTGATCACAAGAGGCGCACGTGCATAGAACATAGAAGAACTGTGGGAGTTCCTTGCCTTATGGTGGCATTTCCGTGGGGAAAGGAAGAACACAATAATAAGATTCACTGACTATGTGTGCTGCATATATTAATTCCTGCAAAATAGCAATTGGAAGTCATGCTTCCATTTCTCCTGCAACTCAGGAGAAAAATAATAATTATTCTGTTGTAAATATTTGGCTAGAGGGTTTTTGTAACAAACATTAATGTGTTCATAGAAATCAGTGAGTGAGTGACTAATGCTTGGGAGCTGACTGAATTCATTCCAAGGCCAAGAGTTATGAAACTGTGCTTTGAGCTAGCTTCCTTTCACATTACCACTCTGTCAAGTAGAGTCCTGACCTTTCAGGACCACCCTCTTCAGGAATGGAGGTCATTCTGCCTGCATCCTGTCTCACGAAGGCACACCCCTCCCCCTCTCAAGTGCAGGAGAGTTTCTGCTGCGGACGGACGGTGACGTTTTGCTTCCCTGTACAGTTTCTGCTACGGATTCTTGTTTGCCAGTGAAAGACAACAGCGGTGAAGCGCCGAACATGAATAAAAACCACACACACCGCAAAAAGAAACACAGTAACAGCCTTTCACTTGGAAATGCATCATAAGCTACTGAAATAGGCGGCAGAGGAGCTGGAAGTGTACCATTAATAGACAAGCTGCATCTTCCTTACTTTAGATACTGTGTGGTACGATACTAAACTGAGCACTATTTCTGGGGTTCTCTTCATCTCTATCAGTATTTCTCTACTAACTTGTGATGCTTTTATTGGAGCCAGTTTCCTGTGTTATCCTCTGTTCGGAGGCTAGGCCAGTGGTGCAAAACCTCAGGCCCAAGGGGTTGAAATGTGACCTCTCAAAACCAAGTCGCACCTCTCACTGGCACTATTTTTCCAGCCTCCTTGAGTGTTTTTTTTTGCCCACCTGGATTGTGTTCTTGAACTCTCAATGATGCTTCTTGCCTGAATGGAGGATAGACAGAGGCACCTGAGTGTTTGCAAAACCAGCCTATTGTATAAAGATGAAATTTATATTAGTTGCGCCATCCATTTTGTTTCTGGCCCCACCCATGTGCCCCCCTCGACCCCCACAGAAGGTTGTCCAGAAGGGAAGGTCATCCACTGTCTCCAAACAGTTCCCCACCCCTGCTAGGTACATCTGTCAGGTTCCATTTTTAACTCTGTACAGTACTCCAGTTTAGGAGGCCTTCTGCCTGCCTTGTAAATGCTGTGTAACCAATGACCCTTCTCCAATTTGGTTTAAACTACCGTACTCAGAATCACTATCTGCTCTGAAAATGTCCCTTGCCAGCAGGAAGCCATCAAAGCATCTCAACTTGCGATGCTACCTTTGGCACTTCCTTGAACACGCTTATCTATCCCCCTGCAATTCAATTCCTTCTCAGACTTACTTCTACAGGAGTAACAAACAGGTTTGAACATGTTGCAGGTGGCAGATTTTGGTGGTACCGTTAAAAAACAGGAACAGCCATATTTATTATAATTATTAACTTCTTTTTACCTCTAGGAAAGGCGGCCACTTGGATTTCCCCCTTCAGGCACAATAATATCTTGTGCCATCTCGTCTTGCAACAACCACACTCACCAGGGTCAATCAGTAACCATGAGTCAGACAAAGGTAAAACAAGGCTTTGTTTTCTGTATGCAGATGTGCCTTGCTTGGGGTGCCTTTCTGTTACACAAGGGCTGCTGCCATGGCTAGAATGCCCTGCCTTGCCAGAGCATAGATAATAAACTGATGCGGCTCCTGTTTCCCAGAAGTACTGCCCCAAGCGTGTGATAGCTGGGTCTCAAGGGCACACAGCCATTTTAAAGGGAAAAGCGTTACCACAACTATGAGATAACTTTTTCCACCTAGTTTTTCAGGTCTTATGATTTTCATAGAATCATAGAGTTGGAAGAGACCACAAGGGCCATCCAGTCCAACCCCCTGCCAAGCAGGAAACACCATCAAAGCATTCCTGGGAGATGGCTGTCAAGCCTCCGCTTAAAGACCTCCAAAGAAGGAGACTCCACCACACTCCTTGGCAACAAATTCCACTGTCGAACAGCTCTTACTGTCAGGAAGTTCTTCCTAATGTTTAGGTGGAATCTTCTTTCTTCTAGCTTGAATCCATTGCTCCGTGTCCGCTTCTCTGGAGCAGCAGAAAACAACCTTTCACCCTCTTCTATATGACATCCTTTGATATATTTGAACATGGCTATCATATCACCCCTTAACCTTCTCTTCTCCAGGCTAAACATACCCAGCTCCCTAAGTCATTCCTCATAAGACATTGTTTCCAGGCCTTTGACCATTTTGGTTGCCCTCCTTTGGACACGTTCCAGCTTGTCAGTATCCTTCTTGAACTGTGGTGCCCAGAACTGGACACAGTATTCCGGGTGAGGCTAAAACCAGTAAATAAAAAATGATGTTACTGTGCTGAAAAATGTCTACATATCACCCACCTGCCCACTTACCAACCTGTAATCCCTGTTATTGCCTGATTTATCTTTCCTGGAATAGATTGCAAACCTCTGTAGCAAGGACTATGCCACTTCTGTACAGGATCTGGGACACAATGCTATAAAGCCAGTGATGTTTTCTAGAGGGTTGCATTTGCGTTGGATCTGAGCATGAATTCCCTTGCTCTGTTTATCTCACCTACTTCACATGGCTGCTACCAGGACAAACATCATCGCTCCCATGTAGCCTACCCTTCTTGGTGAAAAGCAGGCGAGCAAATGTTAGCATAGTAAATAGCTTCATGTTGCATGACAAGATCACACCCATACTTATTTTATCCTTCATTTTCAAACCTTTTTTCTTCTCCATTTGGTAATGAATGGGGAGGGAGTAAATTTTTCTTCAGTTCTCCCTTCCCTCCAAGCACTGGGCAACTGGGAACAGCAGAGAAATACTTGGCCTATAACTGAGAGACAGCTGTGTGCTTTGTCCTTCATTTTTACTAGGTGAGGGGTGTGAAAGGCCAGGCAGGGTTTGTTGTTGTTGTTGTTGTTGTTGTTGTTGTTGTTGTTGTTGTTGTTGTTGTTGTTGTTGTTGTTTTCCTTAAAAATTGGAGGGGGGGGCTGCCTTCCCTCATTGTCCTAGTTTATTCTGGCCTTTCACATCTCTACCTACAGCACTCTCTCTATATTTTTATAGTCTAGCAACAGATTTTCCATAAAATCTTTATTGAGCTGCTTTTAAGACAGGGATTCAAGACAGGGATGTTGTGGTGCTTCCCACCTTCTCCCTTTCACACTCTACAAGATGAAGCCATTCAAGAGTTTTAATTAGAGAGCAAACACAGGCTGTCGCTTTCCACTGTGTGACGCACATAAAAACCAATTTGCTTGTTCCAGCTACACGTGTGCAGAGCAGAACAGCTTTATGAGAGCTGTTACTGCCTTTCTTAAGGCACTTAGGATATAAATGGTCACAACAGCATCAATAAGCGTGTATGTTAAAATTGGGCCCTTCACCCAAATGAACAAGAGAGGGAGAAGCAAGCTCAATGCACTGGGGGGGAAATAGATATTGAAGGTTTAAGACAGGGATGGGGAACCTCAGGCCTGGAGGGGGGATGTCACCCCCAGACCTCTGTCTGGCCCTTGGCATTCTTCCCAGGCCATGCCCACTCACTGCCATGCCCACTGACCTTGCATCTCACCCATCTTGCGTGTTTTTGCTTGGCTGGAATATCCTTGAACACTGATAATGACTCTTGCTTCAAGGGAGGATAGAGGTGTGTGTAGAAATTTGCCCACAAGTTAAAGATAAAATGTGCATTCATTGTTCCACACACTTTTGTGTATGGCTCCATCCATTTTGTGTCCCCCCCCCATCGCCCCAAGGTTGAGGAATGAGGTGCTCCACCCCCTGGTTTAAGGGATGAATTTATCAGAGGAGGTAAAAAGAAATAGTTGTTCTTGTTTAACAGAAGTTCTCATTCTAAGGATAGGAACTAAACATTAAAAGAAAAACAGGGATGCTGTTGGAAAAGGGCAGTTTTCCTCCTCTGTAAAGTGTGGTTCAATTTACTTGATGCTCTGATGTCATTACTAAGTGTGTTTCTACCTGCCCTGCATCACTGATTGCCACTGGCAGAATGCTCAGTGTGATGAGGACACAAATTGTATTCCACCTTGCAGTAATACAGAAGGGAATTTGACACGGGCCTTCTGTTTTGTTTTGTTTTTTGCAAAGTATAGCTCTGCCCAAGGTTGCAGAAACAGCCCCTTTTCCATCACACCATTAAAGCATTCTAACGCCCTCTAAATGCTACACAACTGGCAAATATGTCTGTAGATTTGGGAGGCCCTCCCCTGTGTCCCTCTAAATATGCTGCTGTAATAAAACAGCTCCCCCCTGTTGATTGATACTTGTCATTTGGGCCACATCTACTTTTGGTGGTTTTGTTTTTGTAAAACTCTTGCCCACGCTAGTGGGCAGAGAAAATGGCAACTGGAAAACTCCAGGTCTGTGTTCTCCAACCTGGATTTCGTGAGTCATAAGATCCCACTCAGCATCAAATTATAGCTCACACAGCAGAGACTGAAAAAGGAAAGGGCTAAAAATGTAAAATAAAGCCAAGACTGCTGCAGAGCTTTTCAAAGCAAGTAAATATCCTTGAGAGAAGCTAAAAACTGACTGGTGTGGGAAGGAAGTTCCTTGAGCTTCAGAAGACTATAAGCAGCAAACAATAGTAAGATGACACAAAAAAATCCATACACATCGGAAGCACTTTAAAATGAAAGCATATGCTGCTAATTCTATATCTCTAAGGTAAAGGTAAAGGTACCCCTGACCATTAGGTCCAGTCGCGGACGACTCTGGGGTTGCGGCGCTCATCTGGCTTTACTGGCCGAGGGAGCCAGCATACAGCTTCCGGGTCATGTGGCCAGCATGACTCTGGCGAACCAGAGCAGCGCACGGAAACACCATTTACCTTCCCGCCCGAGCAGTACCTATTTATCTACTTGCACTGCATGCTTTCGAACTGCTAGGTTGGCAAGAGCAGGGACCGAGCAACGGGAGCTCACCCCGTCGCGGGGGTTCGAACCGCCGACCTTCTGATTGGCAAACCCTAGGCTCTGTGCCACCCGTGTCCCGTGTATAACTCTAGAAGCCACTTAATTAGTAGGTATTGTACAAGGGACCAGTCACACCTACACATACCATGTGCAGTGAATACCTTTACCACAGCCCCACATTTACTCCCCGGTGCAGTGTGGATAAGATTACAGTTCACACTCCTATACACACCTGGGAATCTATTAATCCTCACCTGAGAGTAGCACATAAAGCCGCCATCAGCACGAACAATGATCAGGGATGGAATAAACTGTAGTCCAGCAACACCAGGAGGGCTACAGGTTCTCCAGCTCTATTTAAGGGACCTCTCAAAGGAGAACTGAATGTGCAGGGTGTTGTGACGTGGGGTTTGTGATTTCAGCTCTCTTGACAAAACATGCTGGAGACAGTTCTCTAGTAACAGCTCTTTATTACAGTGAACAAGACTGAAGACTGAGGAGAGGAAAGCTACATTTATAGGGACAGGGGACTAGCTAGGAAGGGATACATTTTGGAGGGAACAATATCAAGCAATCACAGTGCTGCCTTTTGGAGGAAACCAATAAGACAGAGGATCCAAATACAGCAGCTTAAATGAACCAATAGTAGCTGTACCCTCTGGAACCAAAAGGCAGTTACTTTATCCTAATGCAATACAGACAATAATAATACAGATATAAAATCCTTTGACTCAATACACAACACCCCTCCCCCCCTAGTGAGCACAGCAGACGTAATCCCTCAGGTACTGTGGGGTCCTACAACTTCTACCTGATCTCCTGACAACAGGTGTTGCAGGTTCTGGATTGGGTGTTACCTGTGGTGGAGGGGCTGCTATAGGGGTTTCATCAGGAACAGATGGAGTCCCAGACATCTCAGGGTCCCCGACCTGTACCTCGTCATCATTAGGACTAGCAGACCCTGGTTCATTTGCTGAAGCCCCTGGTGACTGTACCTCTGGACCATTTTCACTCTGGTCTTGCAGCTGTGCGTCATTAGCCAGGGATGAATTATCTGACTCCTCCCTGCTGAGCGCCCGGCGCCTCAGCTGATCTATATGTCTCTTCCAAACTTGCCCATTTTCCAAGGTCACATAATAGGACACAGGTCCACTAGCCCGGGTGATCACACCGGCCACCCACCGCGGACCTCGTGAATAGTTCCTCACCCAGACCAGATCTTCAGGGGCGAGATACCTTGTTGTGTCAGTCTCAGCCTGGGGGGTTGCTCTTGAATTACGGTTTGGCATTTTATCTGGGTGGACATAATCCAGCACCGTTACCAGTCTTCTACCTAAGAGCAGCTCGGCTGGCGACTTGCCCGTCGCAGTACACGGCGTCGCATGCTGCAAAAATAACATTCGCGCAATGCGAGCCGACCAGTTACCCTCCATTAAGCGCGCAATGGATTCTTTGGCTGTTCTTACCATGCGCTCAGCCTGCCCATTGGAGGATGGGTGAAAGGGCGCGGATGTGACCCCTCTTATAAAGTTATCAGCCAAGAATGCCCTGAATTCTTGGGATACAAAAGCTGCCCCATTATCTGATACAATGGTCTCAGGTAACCCGTGGGTAGCAAACAGCTGCCTCAACACCTTGATTACGGCAGCTGATGCCATGCTAGGGACCATCGCCACTTCTAACCATTTGGAATATGCATCAACGATAACCAAAAAGACCTTCCCTTGGAATGGCCCAGCAAAATCTATGTGCAGCCGGCTCCAGGGAGTCCTGGACTGCTCCCACCAGTGGACTGGTGCTCTGGCCACTTCTGGCCGCACCTCTTGGCATGCCTTGCATGTTCGTACCCATTGTTCTATGTTCTGGTCCATTCCAGGCCACCACACATAACATCGGGCTAGCGACTTCATCCTGACCATTCCCGGGTGTCCCATGTGAAGCGTCTCAAGAACCCTGTTTCTCAGTGGTGCTGGGATTATCACCCTATCTCCCCATAGGAGACAACCCTTATGCATGGACAATTCGTGCTGCCTTGTCGCATAAGGCCTGAATTTTTCTTCATGCGGACCACCTGGCCACCCCCTCCCCACCCAAGTGAGCACACGGGAGAGAACAGCATCTTTCCTAGTTTTCTCAGCTATATCCGTAGCTGTTACAGGAGCCCCCGGAAGTGTTTCTAGCATCATAATGTGCTCCGCCGGAGCAGGATCCTCATTGCTCCCGCCAGGAAGGGGCAATCGACTCAGCGCATCAGCATGGCACAACTGTTTCCCCGGCACATGGGTCAAGGTGTACTGGAACCCATTCAGGAATATTGACCAACGCAACATTCTGGGGGAGAGAATTTGTGGCGTTTGTTTGTTTGGGTTGAACAACCCTAACAGTGGTTTGTGGTCCGTTTCAATGGAGAAATGGCGACCGTACAAATAATCATAGAACCTTTTGATTCCGGACACAATAGCCAGTGCCTCTTTATCAATTTGAGCATAGTTGCGCTCTGTGGGCGACAACGTACGGGAATAGAAAGAGATGGGCTTTTCCGACCCATCCGGTTCCCTATGACTCAGCACAGCCCCCAGACCGTATTGAGAGGCATCACATGCCAGGACCAGCGGCTTTGACTCATCATAATGAGCAAGGACGCTCCTGCTACTCAGCATTCCTCGCAAGGAGTCAAAAGCCTTCTGCTGCTCCCGCCCCCATCGCCACACATTCTTTTTCTGCAATAGTCTATGTAATGGTTCAGCTACCGAAGCTTTCTGGGGTAAGAACGAATGATAAAAGTTAATAAGTCCCAGGAATGACTGCAACTCCGTCTTGTTCTGTGGTCGTGGTGCCTCGATGATGGCCTTAATCTTAGCATCTGTGGGGTGGATGCCTGATGCATCAATTTTAAACCCCAAGAAATCCACAGTTGGCACCCCAAAACTGCATTTTTCTTTTTTCAGTTGCAACCCCACCTCCTTGAACTTGAGCAACACTGCACGGACACGCGCAACCAGTTCCTGTGGGTCTTTTCCAGCAATCAAAACATCATCAAAAAATGGCAAGACCCCCGGCAGACCTCTTAACAGGCGTTCCATGAGCCCTTGAAAAATCCCTGGGGCCACACAAACTCCGAACTGTAATCTGTTAACTCTGAACGCCCCTTTATGTGTGACAATAGTCTGTGCTTCCGCTGATTGTGGGGTTACTGGCAGCTGTTGGTAAGCTTGTGCCAGGTCAATTTTGGCGAACACCTTGCCCCCAGCCAGTTTAGCCAACAGATGTGATACGACTGGAATGGGGTATGAGTTTCCCCTGAGTGCCTTATTGATAGTACATTTGTAATCTGCACATATCCTGACTTCCCCATTTGCTTTAAGGGGTGTGACGATTGGAGTCTCCCACTTAGCAGAGTCCACGGGTGAGAGAACTCCCTGCTTGACCAATTTATCCAGCTCTGCCTCGATCTTGGGTTGCAGTGCAAATGGCACTCGCCTTGGTTTGAGTCGGATTGGAGCCACCCCGGGGTCCAACTCGAAGTCAACTGGGGGCCCTTTATAACAACCCAGTTTTCCATTAAAGAGACCAGCAAATTCCTTGCATAATACCTCACTCATCTCAGGGCAGGTTTGGATTGAATTAAGCCCTGAGATACTCAGTCCCAGGGCAGGGAACCAGTCAGTGCCCAGGAGACTGGGGCGACTGCCCTTCACAATCACCAGTTTGAGTACAGCCTGTTTGTCCCGGAACTGTACTCTCACGGCACACATTCCCATAACATGGATGCGGCCTGCTGAGTACGACTGCAAGGTTGCCGGAAAGGGCTCCAGAGGGGGCAACTTACCCCTGGGGAAGAATGTCTTCGCGGTCTGGTCCGACACGATGGTGAATGCGGATCCGGAGTCCACCTCCATGTCGCACTGCTGACCCTCAATCTTCACCTTGACGTGTGCCTTGCCTTGCGCTGGAAACTGCACGGCCCTCCCGTTGATCTCCGTTACGTAGTGGCAGTCCTTTAGAAAACGAGTTGCTGTGGGCGGTCTGTGATGCTCCAGTCTAGGTGCTCCTGTCGCTCCCGACGCCGCCGATCTACAGACCCTGGCGATGTGACCCGTCTTTCCGCACGTCCGGCAGATAGCATCCCTGAAACGACAACTCTTCCTTTCATGGTTTCCGCCACAACCTGGGCAACTGCCTCGGCGATCTCTGTGCACTGTGCAGGCCTGACGCACCGACTCAACCCCACGGACTGGGCTCTGGCTCGGAGTAGCCTCTAGCTCGTCCATGGCATGCGCAACTTCTATCTGTGGCTTAGTGGCCTTGCGACTGGCATCAAGCTCCTCTCTTTCATAATTCTCCGTGGCGGTGGCCTCTTTCAAGGCTGAAGCAAGGGTAACCTCTTCTTTAGCCACGATGCGTCTTCTGGCTTTCTTGCTGCTCAGACCACCAATAAACCGATCCAGGAGAGTCTCTTCCAGATTTTGGAAGCCGCAGTGCTGAGCGAGCTTCCGGAGTTCAGCCAGAAATGTGGATACAGACTCCCCAGCATGCTGCTGCCTCTTATGGAACTCCATCCGCCGGGCCATCTTGGTCTCAGTAGGCGCCAAGTGGCTTGTTAGGCAGGCAAGAATATCTTTGAGAGATGTCTCACTCAGCTTCGCTGGAGCAAGTAATGCCTTGGCCAGCTTGAAGGTCTCGGGCCCACAGTAGCTCAGGAATGTGGCCCTTCTTTTGCTGGCATCGGTGATCCCTTGAGCCACTGCAAAGAACTCGAAGCGTTCGACGTAGTCTTCCCAGGTGTGGGGCTCTGATGGCTGGAAGGGCTCCAATACCCTTGGACTCTCCATTGTCCTAGCGGGCAGGGTCGTCTTCTCAGCTGGCCAGTGAGTCTTGTTCTCAGCTGCAATCCGGACTCTGAGGCAGGGTTGTGTTTAACCGCTCCTCAGCATTCCGGATCCCATCCTCGTCGCCAGTTGTTGTGACGTGGGGTTTGTGATTTCAGCTCTCTTGACAAAACATGCTGGAGACAGTTCTCTAGTAACAGCTCTTTATTACAGTGAACAAGACTGAAGACTGAGGAGAGGAAAGCTACATTTATAGGGACAGGGGACTAGCTAGGAAGGGATACATTTTGGAGGGAACAATATCAAGCAATCACAGTGCTGCCTTTTGGAGGAAACCAATAAGACAGAGGATCCAAATACAGCAGCTTAAATGAACCAATAGTAGCTGTACCCTCTGGAACCAAAAGGCAGTTACTTTATCCTAATGCAATACAGACAATAATAATACAGATATAAAATCCTTTGACTCAATACACAACACAGGGGGACAGATTTTTTTAAAAATGATTTTTATTGCAATTTAAAATTAACAGGTAAACATCATCTTTTCCTTTTACATTTACATACATAATCTACTTATTCTTCCATACATATTCATCTACTCTATATTATAATTGACTTCCCCTCTTAACAGCTTCATCTTCTCTCTTAATTTCATTTTCTTTTGTACTGTGTTCTCATATAGTTCAACCTTTTCAGATATCTCCTCTGATTGTCCTTTATTTTGTGAAATCTATTCTAGGCACATCTGTTTGGATTTGGGAACCATGTTTAGACATATAACTTTTAAAACAATCCCATTCTTTTTTCACCTTTAAACTTGAGTGATTTCTTATTGCTTCTGTCATTTTGGCTAATTCAGCGTATTCACACTATTTCTTTTCCCATTCTTCCTTAGTTGGTATCACATCCCCTTTCCAATACTTGGCAATTAATACTCTAGCCGTAGTTGTTGCATAAAGAAGCACTCTTTTACTTACTCTAGGAATGTTTATTGGGGGGACAGATTAATTTGTTCCAACAAAGTCTGATCTCCAAGTGAAGCCTTCTTAGCTGAGGAGCTCATACTCAAGCACTGCCTCTTTCCTGGATAATGTTGAGCTTCAAGGGCTATTCTCCTGGTCTGGAACCTTACGATTTCCTCTTCTTCATTATGTCCCTCTTGTCTCATTACCTGTGCTGAAATGGGGCCCCAGGAAAGGAGGCAGTTGGCTGCTTGGGGACCCCATACTCAAGAGCAGAGGCCTCTCTAGATCCCTATTTGGGTCACTTGGTAGACGAGTTCTGGCTTTTGACTTGGGTCTAGCTTTTCTATGGCCCTCCTTGCTGCTCATTTTGAACAGGCCACAGTGGGGGTCATCATCACAACCACTTTGTGTGACTGAGTGGAGATCACCATCCTAACTACTTCCTGCAGGCTCATAGAGTTACAGCGTACACTCCATGGGGTCTCTGCTGGTGGAGGCCAAGTGGGCAGGATTTGCTCCCATTGCAACACTTTGCTGTCCTCTACCCCCTGGAATAGATGTCAGCCTCCTTGCAGCGCAGGGGGCTGGACTAGATCGACCTTCCAACTCTTCAATTCTAATATCTCAGCTATATGTGCTAAACTTAGAGACAGCACCTGAGTGGGGAGACTAATGCTGACCCCAGTCTCTGGTGGCGCGCTAGTCTTTGGAGCGAAAAGTCTGCCTTTCCCACTTGCATCCTCCTGCTTACTTTGCCCCACAGAATCCAGTTGCAGCCATCAGCTCCTATCTACATAGCACCACCCTGGGTCCAGAGCAGTAGTGGGGAACCTCAGGTCAAAGGCAGTCCTCCAGGCCTCTCTTCCTGCCCCTCTGCACTCTCCCAGGTCAGTCAACTCTGCAAGCCACAACCCTCACTGGTCCTCCTGCCCCACGCCTTGAGCGCTTTTGCTTTGCTGAAATGTGCCCTTGTGTTGTGCTAATGCCTTTTGCATGCCTGGATGGAGGACGACGAGCAGTGTGTGGCTGCAGAAACATCCCGTTTGCATGCCTGGGTTGTACAAAGGTAAGGACCACAACCACTGCTCCAGCCATTTTTGCCTCTGGCAATGGCCCATGGAAGGTTGCCTTTGAGGGAATGCAGGTTGAAAATAGTTTCCCCCACCCTTGACTGGAGCATGCATGCCAGGACGCCGGGAGCACAGCGAGGTAACATTTTTGCAGCCTTCCTCACGGTACATTTCCGAAGCGGCCTTTGCTAGTAAACAAATGCCAATCCTCGATCTATTCAGAGGTCATTCTGAAAATCTCACATTCTTTCCCCGAACAACAGGATTAGACAACAATGGCGAAATACCTGTGAGCTGATTTATAGTTAGCATTCCCAGAATTCTTGTTGTGCCTGGAGGAGTGCCTGTGCACCTTCTCATTCGTTTTATAGTTAGCATTTTTGGTCTCTCTCTCACACACAGCCCAGTCCTGGGCCTTTGTTTTCTGCAAAGGTTTTCATGATGGGTGAACCTTAGGGGCTGAAGTCCAGGACCTTGCAGCCCAAGGGACCCACCCCACCCCACAAAATGACCACCTGGAGAGCGGCATGTGTTGGAGGCAGCAGCAAACAAGCTTGATATCAGCGCCTAGAGGCTGAAATAATTTTAACCCCTCTGGTCATGATGGAGCTATGGTTCAAGTTAGCGTTCAAAACTGCACATATTCTGAGTTTTGTAGTATAGTGGTGCTGTCCTGTGCTGTTGGTGAATCTGATGAGCAAAGCAGCGATACCTCAGAGATGCACATGCAAGTACTAAAGGCACCACTGGTCTCTGGGGACAGCCTCCACAGGTGGGTATTTTGGCCTCTTTCATTATTTGCAGTGCAATCCTATCTACGCCTACCGTATTCAGAAGACACAATAAGTTCAATGGAGCTTACTCTCAGGTTAAGTGTGTATTGACTGCAGCCTTAATGAATGTGCTTGTCCCATGGCATTGCCACAGTTAGGAATTACTGCTCTCTAACCTCTTGCACTATAACATGTCTGCTGTTTTATTTTGGGGAAGGAGTGTCTGGAGTCTGAAAAACACTGGTGTAAATCAACTGGAGTACAAAATTAATCACTGTATGGTGTTAAAAATAAATTCTACATGATACTTAACTGCACTGTGTGGTGCACGTCTACTCAAATGTTAAGCTCCACTGTGTGCATCCTAACAGTATTTACTCAAAAGTAAGCCTCACTGAGTTTTATTTAACTCTTACAATAATCCTGTGTGGTAGGTTAGGTTAAGAGGAGGAACTCTGCATGGCAGATGGAGATCTGAACCCGAGTCTCCCTGGTCCTAGTCCAGGACAGTACAGCACACAAGCTTACATCAGAAATATATTTTGTTGGGCGAGGCAAGATGGCTGCGGGCACGCTGGCGCGGAGCTCCTAGGGACGACCAACGTGCCAGCGCCACCGGTGCAGCCCCCGGACAGCGAAGGGTCACCAGGACCGCAGCAGCTGCTGCACAGGAACCCGGCGGTCCCGGTGGACCGTCTGGAGGGCCGCCGACGCCCCCCCCCCCAGCGACCGCGCCGGATCGGCACCAAGGGCACCCGGCCGCTAGCGGAGCAAAGCTCCGTGGCTCGGGGGCTTAGAGAAAGCTACACCGCGGAGCGCCGACGCTCCGGCGGAAAAGGAGAGCCCCCAAGCGCGCTGAAGCCTACATCCCGGAGCGCCGACGCTCCGGAGAAGAAGGAAAACCCCTGAGCGCGCTGCCGCTACCGCCGCCACTCTCTCCCCCCCGGGACACAGGGAGGAGGGAGAGAAAGAACATACCGGAGGGGAAGGAGAGTCCCCACGTGCACCGCCGCGGCCGCGGCTGCGGCCGCCCTCTCCCCCACCGGGACGAAGGGAGAAGAAGGAGAAAGGACCCGCTGAGGCGAGGTGCCTCGGTCCTGCCGTTCACACCGTCGCAACCTGGACTAGCAGCCCTGCCAAAGAGCCACCGCCACTAACAAGGGAGAAGAGGCGAGGTAGGAGGACAAAGGCCGTGGGGGAGACACGAGGCAAAAACTAGGCCCAAGCCCAGCTCTCACCCCACCAACGAGGCCTGTCGGAAAAGACATCGCTTTTGCAACTTCTTGAATTTTTTTTTTCTCTACCCATTTTTTCATTTTTTCATTTTTTCCCTTTTCTTTCTTTCTTTTTTTTAAAAATATTTTTCTTCCAATTTTTTTACTATTATTACTATTATTTCCCCCTAGTTTTCTTTAAATAAATAAAAAAAAAATTCCTTTTTTTTTTAACCTTATTTTTGTTGTTGTAGCTGTTTCACATATATACATATATTAATTGCTGCTCTTAACGGGCGAGACCCAGAGAGAGGCAGCGTGAGATAGGACTCCTAAGGAGATCTCTGCTCATTGTTTGTCCTTGTTTTTGTTTTGTATTGCCTCTCCCATTCTTACCAACTACCTTTTTTATCTTTTCAATTTTTATATTACCCTCATTTCTCAATCTCTATTGTTATCATTAGCCCCCCCCCCAGCACTCTCCAGTCCTTCTAATTTGGGAAACAAAATAAAAACAGAAAAGGCCTCCCCCCATTTCCCCCCTTCCTTTTCTCTTCCTTCCCCCCCCTTTTTTTTTTTGAACATTCCCTTTTTAAGGGAGGCGCTGCCATTGCAGCCACCTCCTCCAAATAATTTTGCTTTTTATACCTCCTTTTTGGATCTGTCTTGTGTGTGTGTGTGTGTGTGTGTGTGTGTGTGTGTGTGTGTATATCACTTATATTTTTATCTCCATTTTACTTTTTAAACCCACCTTACTCTCCTCCCCCCCCACACCAGCATCTTTACACCACCTATAACATCCCACTCCCACCCTCTACATACAGAACCCCCCTTAGTTACTAATACCCAATCCCCCCTTTTTACGCATCTCCCTTTACGCATCTCCCCCTCATCACCCTACCCACCCCACTTCCTGCTCCCCCCACGCCTGCTTGACCACTTCATTTTATTTTATTTCTTAAATCCACCCCATACCTAACCCCAACACCTCTCAGTTTAGAAGGGGACCTCTGCTACTGCAGTCATCCCAACTTTGATTTATTGCTAATACCCCCATCCCTCACACTTTCAAATACACTGCTCTCCACCCCGGCCCCAGCCCCCACTTTATACCTCAATCTAAGTGTGCCTGTTCCCCGCTCCCTCCCCACTGATCCCCAACAACTACATACCTATACCCCCCACCCACTTTCACCAACAATCTCCCAGCAAACCCTTACCCCACACTGAACCTAAAAGCACCAATACAATATACCATCACTGCTACTACTTTCCTTCCTTCCTTCCTTCCTTCCTCCCCTTCTCCCCCTCTCTCTACCGTCCTTTCACTCCTTCCTTCCCCCCACTCCCCCACTTCCCTCCAACCCCCATTTACTTTCCAATCTCCTATCCCTCCCCCTCTCCCCCCTTCTTTTCCCCTCCTCCTAAACCCCCTCTCCATCCTCTTTCCCTCCCTCTGACACTATACAGTTCTGCCTAAATCTACCTGAAAACAACCCTGCCAAGCTCAAACCCTTTAATTACCTGTTGTGGCTCCACAACCCCACTTTCCACCCCCAACTGGACCCCAACACCCCCCCCCCCGAACACACGAGGGTGCACCACTGAGGAGAACGCGAGAACTCCAGAGAAGCCTGCAAAACACAACCCAGGTGACACACAAATGACCGCCTAATTCAAACGCTCTGAATAGCCACCAATCAACGCCTGATCAATCCAACAATCTAACACCACGACTCCCAATCACAACAAACCCTACTCCAAGAAGTCACCAAGCAGACCGCAAACCGAAAACCCCAGGGAAACCAGGATAACACCAGCCAGGAAAATGGCAAACAGAGCTGAGAACGCAACGCCTCTCCAAGAAGACGACCACCCGATGACAAAAAAAGATCAGAGGGATATGGAAACAAGACTAATAGAGAGAATAACGAAAGAATTAACAAAACAGTTCACAAAACAACTGGAGGACACAGTGGCCCCCCTACAGGCACAAATCAATGAACTAACATCCAAACTGGTAGCTCTGGAGAACGAGAACCAAACACAAAAAAGGACAATAGAGCAACACCAGGAGGAAAACACACATATAAAAAAGAAACTGAACGAACTGGAAACAGAAAACGAAGAACTGAAAATCAAACAAGCGGACCTTGAAGATCGGAATAGACGCTGCAACATCCGCTTTCGCAACTTTCCGGAAAAAGCGGAAGAGAAAAGCCCAGCGAACCTAATAGTAAACTGGCTAAAAGACACAGTGCCAAACCTGAAAATTGAGATAGATGACCTGGAGAGGGCACACAGAGCTCTAAGACCCATGCCAAAATCCGACGACCCCCCAAGGGACATCATCGTGTGCTTCGCACGCTACAAAAAGAAAGAAGAAATTTGGAACTACCTTAGAAATTCGACCAACCTTCAATACAAAAACAACCACATACTGGCCTTACAAGATCTGTCCCAAGATACCCTAAACCGGAGGAAAATCTTACGCCCATGCACCCGACGTCTCCAAGAAACAGGGATCAACTACCGATGGGGCTTCCCCTTCCGCCTCATTGCAACAAAAAACGCAAAACAATACACAGCTACCAACAAAACGGAAGCCAAGCAATTACTGAAGGACCTCGGACTCAGCATCCCACCGGAATGGCTTCAAGATGACCCACCAAGCGACAGCCAAGACCAAGACAACGAAACAACAGCAAATGGCTGGACGAAAGTCCAGAACAACAAGAAGAAAAAGGCAAAGAATCAAGAGAAACACAAAGCACGCCAATACAACCAGACAACACCCTCACACACGAAACCTTCCGGCCGACCATACGACACAAGAAGCCTGACCAAGACCGACGAAACCAACACAGCACAGAGGAACGACCTTACTGCAACAACAACCACAGCAAAATGAAGCAGCCGGAAAACATCGCAAGCTGAAGGACTGGTGACTCCCCCTCCCTCCCCCCTCCCCCCCTAGGCTATGAACAAAACTAACACCAGCAACATTCCCCCCCCGCCCCACATCCCCACAGAAACCGCCACTCCAACACCAGTCCAAACAACCACATCCCACATCCCCCTTAATCCGACAACTCACAACACACACCCTCAACACCCCCCCCCCGAATCCACTCTAAGGAAAAATAACAAATGCAACCCACACACCCCAACCTACGATCAGGCTAAAAGATATTACCTAATTAGCACAATGGTGGCACCAGAGAGCGCACCAACACTCACACCTACACCCCAACACAAAAATGATGTTGCTATTAATACTGGCAACATTGTTCCCAAACCTTAAACCCGACATCCATATCGCAAGGACGCTTTACATTGTCTCGCTGAACACCCCCCATTGTAAACGACAAGGGGGAAGGCCTGTCTCTGAACACGGCCCTCCACATCAGCTGAGACCCAGGGCCAACCGGCCAAGGGCCAGACGGCCCAAAATACCCCAAATGAACACCTATAAGACTACACATAGGAAACTCTATACAACTTACTCCCTACTCTCTAACCCAAATCTAACTCTAACCCCACTAGCCCCCTACCCACCACACCCTAGGTCAGCGGAACCCCAATGGTTCAGTAAACAACACATAGTGAGAGACACAGGACAACCTGGACGGGTTGGCAAGGAATCGCCTTACACAACAAATAGACGTGATGGCTAGCTTAAAAGCGATTACACTAAATGTGAGGGGGTTGGGAAACCCCATTAAAAGAAAACGCATTACCTCACACATAAACACCATGAAACCACACATCACCTTCCTACAAGAAGTACACAACCCCCCCAAAGGGAACAAACTTCTGAGCGACCCCCGCTTCAGTCAACAATGGGTGGCACAAGGCTCAGGAAAGGCCCGCGGAGTAGCTGTAATACTCAATAAAGACCTAAACTTCAAAGCCACAACAGTCCTGAAGGACAAAAAGGGCAGATTCATTTTCATCAAAGGAACACTAGATGGCAAAATTAAACTGACAATCGGATCTATATATGCCCCAAATTCAAAACAACTAGAATTCTTCCAGAAGACACTGAACAAACTTCTCTCCTTCATGGAAGGGGAAGCAATCCTAGGAGGCGACCTCAACCTAAATATGAAAGGCATATCCCTAAAAAACATCCAATCTACAACCCCATGGGCAACTTTCCTTCGTGGAAAACCCCCAATAACTAGGGACTCTTACAAGTTAATAAAACTGCTAAAAGACAGGGGTCTCTACGACATTTGGAGTGAACAAAACCCGGGAGACACTACCCACACATTCCAATCTGGACGGCATGGCACAACGTCCAGATTGGACAGCATTCTGCTCACACAGAGTCTAATCCCTTGGGTAGAATCATCAAACATAGGCAACATTAAAATCACAGATCATGCCCCAGTAGAAGTTACTATTAAAATAGGAGAGAGAACACTTAATACCCCATCATGGTCCTTTAACCCCATCCTAACCACAAACAAACAAATTAGAGAAAGTCTCACAAAAACCCTCCAAAATTACTTCAAAGAAAATGATGTAGACAACATAACAACCCCCCTCCTATGGGACGCAATGAAAGCAGTCACCAGAGGAGCTTGCATAAAAGAGAAAACACTCCTTAAAAAACAAACCACCACAAAGATTAGTAAACTGGAACAAGAAATTACAACCCTCTCATCACGCTACAAACAAACAGGATCCAAAAAACTTCTTAAACTTATAGAACAAAAGAGAAGAGAAATAGATTCCCTAGAAATTAATAAAACAATGATCAACATTCTATATTCTAAACAACGCTTCTATGAATATGGGGGGAAGAACTCCAGACTATTAGCGAATAGATGTAGGAAAAGAACACTCAAAACAAGAATACACTGCATCACCAAAAAAGACGGCAACACAACATTCTCCCCCAAAGAAATAACTTCAGAATTTGCAGAATTTTACTCTAGTCTATACACATCCCACAACCCACCTGAGAAGGGAATAAAAGAATTTATAGGAGGACTGACCATGCCTACCTTAACAGATGAAGAACAGGAATACATGGACAGGCCCATCACCCCAGAGGAAATAGACATGGTCCTAAAAAACCTGAAACCACACAAAGCCCCAGGCCCAGACGGCTTCACAGCAGAATTCTATAAGAAATTCAAAGAACCCCTAATGCCACACATGACTCGCCTATTTAACGACATCATGAAAGGGGGGCCCATCCCCCAAACCTGGACCCACTCCAAAATAGTCTCCATCCCAAAACCCCTGAAGGACAATCTCAAAGTCGAATCATATCGCCCAATCTCATTAATAAACCAAGACTACAAGATATTCACATCAATCCTGGCCAACCGCTTAAAAAACTTCTTATGCAATTTAGTAGCCCCAGATCAGACTGGCTTCGTCCCTGGTCGCAATATCACAGACCCCATCAGGAAACTGCTGAACCTAATCGAACACAGCAAGGCAACCAAAACCCCACTGACAATTATGTCTCTAGACATCCTCAAGGCCTTTGATTGCCTAGAATGGAAATACCTGTTAGCAGTATTAACTAGCATGAAATTTGGCCCAAACTTTCTACAAGTCCTCAAACAAATATACTCCCAAGCCTCAGCAAAATGCAGAATCAACAACATAGACTCCAACAGCATAAAAATCCAAAGGGGCACAAAACAAGGATGCCCACTATCCCCCTTCCTATTTATACTGGCCCTAGAACCGCTAGCAATCCGAATCCGTGCAACCACAGACATCAAAGGAGTTGAAATAAAAGGCAGAACATATAAAATAGGGCTCTTTGCAGATGACCTAATGGTCACAACATCAGACCCCTTAAACACAGCAATCTCCCTAACCAGAGAACTCAACACATTTGCAACGGTGTCAGGCCTGCGAGTAAACTTTGCAAAATCAGAAGCCATGTGCTTCAACACTCCTCCCCACACCCAGAAAGAACTCACTAATATCACCAAAATAAAACTCTGCCACACCAAGTTCAGATACCTAGGGGTACAAATAACCAAAAATCTCAACAAATTATACCTACACAACTATAAACCCTTGTGGCGACAAATAAACAAAGACCTGAAGAGATGGGACAACATGAATTTCACCCTCTCAGATAAAATGGCAATGATCAAAATGATCACTCTCCCAAAATTAACCTACTTATTCCAAACCCTCCCAGTCTGGATCCCCCCAATTCAACTCCGCAGATGGCAGAGAAAACTGCACTCCTTCATCTTCTCACATAAAAAACCAAGAATAAGCACCAAATACCTGCACCTCCCCACCTCACAAGGAGGATGGGGAATCCCTAACATAGAAACATATTACAGGGCCAATCAAATACGACATATAATCCCGTATATACTGGAAGATGAGACAAAACAATGGATACACTTAGAGAGAGACACAATTGAAAATATCAGCACCACAGCATACCCATTCCTCCCAAACAAACTAAGAAGGATCCCCACAACACTTAATAGGTACACACAAACCATGTTCAAAGCATGGAAAACAGAAACGGACAAACTAACCCCAACCACATCCCCACTACTCCCCCTGGTCTACCATCCATTATTCCACCAGGCAGCACAAAACATCCAAACTAAAACTTGGCAAACCAAAGGCCTATATCGCCTAACAGACTTCTATAAAAATAACATACCTCTGACAACACGAGAAATACAGGATAAACTAGAAGACACCCAAATACCCTGGCTAGCACAACACCAATTACATGCCCTCTTAAACAAGCCAGCAATAAAATTAGCAGCAACAAGACCCCTGACACCTTTTGAAAACCTCCTTCTAACGACAAAGGGTCACGGCAAAGGGATGGTATCTGCAATATATAAAATACTCCTCCAAAATTCCACAAACTCCCCAGACGCAATAAAAAAACAATGGGAAGAAGATATAGGCTATGAAATCAACCCCACTCAATGGACCAGGATGTGGTCTAAACCCCCATTTAAATCCATATCAGCAAAAAGGAAAGAACTCACTCTGAAAACCATCTACAGGTGGCACCTAACACCACGAAAACTAGCACTAATACGCCCAGGAACCTCATCAAAATGCTGGAGAGGATGCACATCAACAGGCACATATTTCCACATGTGGTGGGAATGCCCCAAAGCCCAACAATTCTGGAGAACAACCGTAAGAGAAATAGGTAAAATAACCCAACAAACATTAGAACTTACCCCAGAACTGGCCTTGCTAAACATCTTCCAGGACAACAATGCCCACCTACATCACAAAGAACTCATAACCCACTTACTCTCAGCTACCAGAAACACCATAACCAGACACTGGAAAGACCTGGCAGGAGTAAACATGGACCAATGGTACCAGACGGTATGGGAAACAGCCCTATTAGAAAAATTAACCAATAAGTTGAAATTGACACGGGGTCAAATAGAAGAAGACGGCTTCACCCCAGTATGGTTCCCCTTTATCACATACACAGCGCAACAAGACAACGACAGAAATCCACCAACAGCATACAAATCAATATGGCTAACCTGACCCGCCCACCCTACTCACATAAAACAGACCACCACAGCCAACCACAAAAGAAAACTATATCCTAGGCCAACCCCAACAACTCTCACCATCAAAGGAAAACAAATGCACAACAAAGAACCTGCACAACCGATGCTGACAACCCCCCCAACACACTTTAAGTAAACTAGAAACATTGTCACACTACCCCCACCCCCTCCCCTTATCTACCGCTCTCCCCCTTTTCCTCCCCAATGTCTCAACAATTGAAACTGATCTGTAAAAATGCTATGAGAGACACTGCCCATGTCTTTGTAAACTGAGAAAACCTTAAATAAAAATAAATTAAAAAAAAAAAAAAAGAAATATATTTTGTTATCAGAGATATTTTCAGTTCACGTATGTACTACTATTTTTAGGTGCCCTTTGTAAGCCAAAGAAAACACCACTGAGCAATATTCATATTTAAGCAAGCACATTGCCATGCTTCGTGGATTAATTGCTGCAATAATTTGAAAAATGAAGATGTGCAGCATTGCTTAAATTGCAGGTATTTGATCATTACAAAATGAACTGCTTCACCCCACTACATTCTTTCAGCCCTGGAATTTTCTGAGAACCTAATGGTTTTCTTGCTCTCTTCCTAGATGGGGTTTCCTTTCAACTCCTCAATAAATTATTTTCATTGACACCACTTGAAGTTTAAAATTAATACTTATGTAACTGGCAGCACAGTTGAAATACCAAACGTATTCTGTTTGTGGAGTCACTTTTTTATAGAACATGGCAGTTTGGAATATTTAGGCAGTTTGGAATATTTATCTTATAAATATTAGGGTTATAGGGTTGTATCCAACAATGTGAAACCCAGAATAGGCCCACTGAAATCAACAGACTTAAGCTCTACTCTGGGTATGACACAGAGAGGGACTATAATACAATCCGGCAGTCTATGGGCAAGCTCCACCTGATGTATGTCTTAGTTCAGTGATGGGGAATCTGTGTCCCTCCAGCTGTTGGATTCCAGCTCCCATCAGCTCCAGCCAGCAAAGCCAATGATAAAGGATGATGGCGGTTGTAGTCCAGCAACATCAGGAAAGTCACAAGTTTTCTACCTGTTCAAAGTAAATACAAATCAATCAATCATTTTATTTGCATGCCACCTTTCCAAAGTTAGAACCATGCCCAAGGTGGTTTACAACATGAAAAAAGTATGATGTAGCTGCAAACATAACAAAAGTAGTATTAAACAATAAACAAAATATCAAAGTAAACAACCATATTGAGCAATTTCCACATAAATCATAATTTTCCAAAATAAAAATACAAAAAATAACAGCAGCAGCAACAACAGCAACCCCGCCCCCAGTAATAACCCCCCCCCCAAAGCAGTAGTCCAAGAGTCTGTTCAGCAGCCTCAGTTTTTGTAGTTGGAGTAAGTCAGGGCCCCACCCTCCCAAACCAAGTGGTAAAAGGCCTGCAAGGCAAGAAACGGGTCCTTCCAGACTCAGCCAAGATGGTCATGAACAGGTGATTGGGCTGGAAACTCTGATGTTACTCCTGGCTTTGTACTGGGTTCAGCCACTGATCCATCTAGGCATGCCCACCAGCCAAGTCTACCAGCAGGATGCAAAAGTCCCCAGGCTCAACCAGAAGCTCCAAGTATTTCTTTATTGCATGTATATAACACTGTTCTCTCCAAGGAGCTCAATGTGACACACATGGTTCTCCACCTACTCATTTAATCCCAACAACACCGTGAGGTAGGGTAGGCTGGGAGGCAGTGACTGGCCCAAGGTCACCTAGTCAGCATCACTGAGTGAGGATTCAAACCCTGGTCTCCCAGGTGCTAGTGCAACACTCTTAACTACTATGCCACACTGGATCTCTTGGGGAAGAGCCCTTTCTGAACCCCTTGAAAGCCACTGCTAAAAATGATACTGAGCTGTACTATGACCTCCTTTCCTGTAATTCCAACCTTAATCATTTTACTGGTAAGCAAAATTACTGGTAATGTTTCTTAATATTTTTGATGATACCAGTGTAACTATATACTGTTCTGTCAAAAGACTGTACTGTCAAAAGAATCTTAAATATGAATAGTAATTGCAAGTCAATGGAAAACAGTCCCAAATCTTACACTGGATGCTTGGTACTGCTCACTCTCTGGAATATAGCTATAATGGAGAAAATAATTTGAGATTTTGGCAAGGACCAGAACCTCCAGCCACTTTTTATACGATTTGGCATTCCTTCGGGGATATATGCAGCGGAACAATTATTTTCAAGAAAACTCTCCACACAAGCCTGGCAAATCTGGAACAATAGTAGATGATCTGATAAGGTTGATGGCCTTTACTTGGACTTTGAAAGTTTAACTCATGTGCAACTACCGATTCTATGCACCTATTCTACAGTGTTGTTTTTATCTTTTAATTTTCATGTTGTTATAACTATCCTCTCTGTTTCTTTCCGTTGGGCAAACGAGTCCTGCATTGCAGCGGGATCGCGGTCCCTTCCAGCTCTACAATTCTATATTCATCATTATAAAATGGAGTAGGCTATTTTTTAAAAAAACAAAAAACTCTGCAAAATAATAACAGTTATCATTACCATTATTATCCCAGTAACAAACATGGCTTAATAACTACTCGTGGCCCAAGCAGAACTGCAACAGGTCCCAAGCCGCTTCTTTAACGCGCTATTTATCAGCGGAGCCGGCGTCGTGCGGACAAGAGCGCGGCAGCCGAAGCGCGGCACGTCCATCGGGGCCCCGCCCATCCCGCGCTTGACGAGCAGGGCTCCGCGGCTCTGCCCCGCCCCTTTTCTTTCCCCGCTGGAATGCTGAAGGGGAGGGAGGCGGAATGACGCTGGAGCCCGGGTCACGTGGCACGAGTGGAATGCTAACAATGTAGCGAATGTCCCAACTGTGCTCGGCCGCCGCCGCATTCGGAGCCCGAAAGGGGGAAAGGGAAGAATGGAGACGGAGCGGGGCGCTGGGGGCGGCGGCAGCAGTCGAGGCAGCGGCAGGAGGCAGCGAAGAGGAGTTACGGCGGCGGCCCCCTGATTCTCCCGCGGGCACCGAGAGAGGGAGGGGGCTGCGTGCGGGGAACCCCCTTCCCCGCTCGACCAAGACGGTAAGGGGGTTGTTGGAGGGGTGGGGCAAGGGGGCTTCCCCCTGGTGGAGCAGGCTGAGCCCTTCCACCTGCCCCTCCCTCCCCACTCGTCGTTACTTCGCAGCTTTCTGGCTCCTTTTCTTCTTTCTTTACAGGGGATTTTTGCAGAACAGTTGCGCAGGGATTTTAGAGGGGGCAACTTTCCCCGGGGAATCCTGAAGTTGCGCTTTAAAAGAAAGAAAAAAGACATACACGCGACGCGATTTCTTATTCCGGGAAGGGAAAGAGTCCGGGAGGGAGCTGGGCAATCGGCGGAGGAGAGCGGCTCTTCCTGGAAGGAGAGCGGGGGAGTTCCTCAGAGGGAGCGACGGAGGGCAGCTGCTTTTGCCAAGAAGCGGAAAGTGGCTGCCTACTCGACGGCGTGTGCTAAGGACACGGGCCGTGCGGGGGGGGGGGGGTTGGCAAGCCAGCAAAGGCAGGGCTGGGCGAAGATGCGGTTGTAGGGAGGGAGCCCTGTGGGTCCAGACCCCCGGGGACTTGAAGGAGAAAGGCGGCACGCGAAAGCATCTTCGCGTTCTCAAGACTGGTCGGGACCAAATCCCCGCCCTGGATGGTGGGTGCCGGCAGCCCCAGAGGCGGCTGGGGTGGAGAAAGTGGTATCTGTGGCAACAGGATTTGCTGGCAAGCCGAGGGAGGGTTGGGATTCTGGCCCGCCGCTTCCCTTTTGCTTTGCTAAGTGGAGCGCTAGTTGCTGACCAGGGGGCCTCGTCGGCTAAAACTTGCGTTTTTAGAGGGCGCTGCGCAGCATGCAGAAGAGGAAGAGCGAGCCTGTTCTGGATTATTTGACGTGCTGTTGGATCTGGATTTAGGGGCTGAACTGGCCATGGTGTCAACCGCTGGTGGCAGTTGCCCCGTAAGCGTTTCCACACGTCACGGGCCCCTTTGAGACCGTTTACACGCCCAGGTAAGCCCAGTCGCGTGTGTAGCGTTAGCTCGTCCAGGGAGAGGTAGCTCGGGCAGTGAGTTGAGCCGACGGCGGCGTGTTAATTTCTACACGCGAATGGGGCTTCTTCCGTGGTAAAGGGACGGTCGGGAGAGATGCGGAATAAGATGGGCAATATTTTAACCCGTGGCACGTCTTAAGGTCCAAGTCAGCCTGCCCCGCGGAGAGGGGCGTGTGCGCGTCCGCGCCTTAAAAAATCAAAATCAAATGTGGGATTTTGTTCTGTCCTTTCGGTGCAGAACAGGGCAATTTCTAATTCGCCCCGCGAGTCCGGGTTTCATTATAATTATTATTTCGGATTAAGCCATGCGGCGCGCAAGAGCGTGGTTATTTTATTTTTTTTGAGGATGTGGCATGGAAGGGACAAGAGACGGGGCTTTCCTGCCCGGTCCTGTGCGCGATTCCTGCGAAGTTTCGCGGCGCTTGGCGCTCTAGAACCAGATGGCGCGCTCGGGATTGCAACCTCTCCCGGCTTTTGGAGGCAGGAGCGGCCGAGCGACCTTCGCCTCTTCCTCTTGCCCAGCGCCACACCTCCCGTGGGCTGTGGAAGAGGGCGGGGGGGGAGAGAGATTGCGCTTCCACTGTCTTAAAGCCTTTCCAGAGAGGCCTTTGAACGGGAGTCTCCGTGCGCCCGGCCGCTGTCGCGCTCGCCCTCTGCCAAAGCGCGGCGCTCCCTCTCTTTTCGCTCGAGGCCTCTCGCGGCTCCCTGGCCGGAAGAATCGAGCAAACTTTCTTCCCAGCCCTTGGAAGTCGGACGGCGCTGCGCGGAGGGGAGTGGCGCCTTGGCCGCTTGCTCGAGCCCGCTTTGTGCAGCTCCGTTCTGGGCCGGGGGAAATCTTGGAGCGGTTGCCTCCGCCGCCCATCCCTTATGCCCGGGCTTCGCCTTCCCGGCTTCTCCTCACCCGCTTTGGAGTAGATAGTGGTGGCCGTGTGACAGCTGAGCCCAGCCGCAGGACCTTCTTTGCTTTCCCAACCCCGGCCCCTCTGTCTTGGAGAAGCGCCCTGCAACCTCCCCTCAGTGTGGGCTTGAGGGGTGAAGTTTGAAGCGGGAAAAGGTTGGGGCTTGCTTTCAGCGCCAAAGCAGATCTCCAGTGTTTTTATTCCTCCTGGGCCTTCACAGGAGAATCTTGTGCATGGTTTGGGGGAAAGTGGATAGAGAGGTTTTTCTTTGGGGCCGACCCACCAGGTGAGGCAGTTGCCTCAGGTGGCATGGTCTACAGGAGAAGCACATCACAATGTCACATCTATCCCCTCCTGTTGCTGATGTAGATCTTCCCTCACCCCTTCCTGGGTGGGGAGGGGGGGCCCTTTGTCATTTGTGGGGTCTGCCATGTGCCAAAGTATCTTCTTTTTTCTACCTCATAATATTAGAACTCCCCACCCCCGTCATCCAGTGAAGCTGAAGGGTGGGAGGGAAATTCAGAATAGCCCCAAAGGAAGCTGTTCCTCACACAGCATGTAACTGAGCCGTAGAAAATTCTGTAACCAGATGTATTGATGGCCACCAATTCGGATGAGGGGATGAGGCATATTCATGTTCTATAAGGGGATGAGGCATATTCATGTTCTATAAGGCTCTCGGTGGCTACTACCATAGTGACTGGATGCTTCCAAATACCAATCGCTAGAGGCCACAAGCAAGAGTGCTGGTGTGCTTATATCCTGATTGTGGGCTCCTATGGGCAACTGGGTTGAGTACTGGGAGAGCAAAATATGGGGCTAGATGGGCCTTTGAGTGCTCTTCTTGCATTCTTAAGACATTTTCACAAATCACATTTCATTGCTGCAATTTCTACCACAGTAATCTAGATGTGAATCCAATATTGCTGTGAGAAATTTGGCTTTAAAATTGAAAGCTTTTTACTTTCCATCCCACATTAATTAGCAGGGGAGAGGACCAGAGAAGAGGTTTCTTTGCAGATTTTTGAGAGCGAGGCATCAGTGTGTGCTGGAAGTTGAAGGGGGACTACGGTACCTAGCTTCATCAGGTCAGGTGACTAACCATGGAGACATGGGTGATAGGAAGCAGTTGATGGCTTGGGTCTATTTCCTTTTGGCAGATGCATTTTCAGACAATCATTTTCTTACCTTATATCTTTCACCACCACTTTTTCTCCCAAGTTATAATAATGTTAGTAGTTCAGAGGACTCTTATAATTATTATAGAGCACTCTGGGAGTTCTCACTTGAAACAGACAAGCAAAACGCTGCTGATAACATTTTCATCTCTTGTGAAGGCTCTCTAGGAAAGCTCAATCCATGATAACTATCAGAGGCAGAATGCATAAAGAAAGCTAATTTTTCTGCAGTTTCAGTTGTTCTTTATGCATATTTCTCTGTAACTTTAAAGTTACACAATTAGCAGTTTGTCCAGCAAAAATAATAATGCTGTTTTGCAGAATTGTAGCAATTGTTATTATGTGGGATATTAAACAGTGTTGAATTGTTCTTTTAAAAAGAGAGATTCATTATGCTCTGTGAAGTTCTGTAATAAATGAACTTTTGACAGCTGCAATTTGCATAGGCATTCCTATACTGCAGGTTTATTTGTGTGTTTGCAGTCTTGTGTTGCATAGCTTGGGGTGCATATATGGCTGATATTTCCAGGGTTTCCATGTTAAGAGCATATGCTGCATCTGTGGGCAGATTATCCTGGGCTAAATAGGATGTCTTGTGGGAATTGCTCTCAGCCCATGATTTTGCATTTGTTTGTACATATTGAGGGTCACGCTGGGACAACTGGGCTCTTGCTTTTCTCTTTTTCATCTGAGCTCTCACGAGAATTGTGTAATCTTCTTATTCCACATGTCTAGCATACTACTAGTGACTGTAGCGTAGGAGGCAATTGGTGTCATGCGTAACTTGTCTGGCAAAACATTGCCGTGTTGCACAATTGAACGGCATATTGATGGAGATGGGGATTGAGGGTGTTGAAAAAGGCCAACTATGTGGAAATGAAGTCACCGGGGTATGTACTGTATGTGCCTCACCTTTTTAAACCAGGGAAGTGGATCAGACAGGTAACAAAGACCAGAAGGCTCTTCCTATTCTGCGTAACCCGAACAATGGGATCTGTCTGTGCTGTGTCCTAGTCATCATCTGTACATTCACCACAGACAAGCAAATCTCCCTTTACACACAGCATGTTTCAGTTTTGCATTGGACTGGAAACTGTAGAATTCCCTGTCGAGAACCCTTTATCCTTTCTGGGGATGGGCTGCAATTGCTCACCAACCCATGCTTCATTCCCAAGCATGGTAGACTGAATTCCCCACCTATCACTGCCTATCTCCTCTATAGCAGTATTTGGTTGGCTTTCTGTTTGCTGTACACTGATAGTGTAATAATAATAGTAATAATAATAATACTGTAGCACCAGGCAGTACTTCTCTTGCCCCTTTTATCACCTCTGCTGTTCTTGGGCAGAAGATGCTAGTACAAAAAAAAGTGGTAGCACTTTTCTATGGTTCACCAGAGGACCATCGCTGTTGCGTGTGTGTGATAGAACCATATAGACAGAATTCTTTGATAAGTGCTTTTGATAACTCCACATCACAGAAATCTAGCGACAACTTTACAGTACGTCCACTGAGTTGTAAGAAGCAGAACAGTGCTAGTCTTTTTTATGGCCATTGTAAAACATTATCCACAGTGTTTAATTCCACACCCCAAGTGAGAAGGTCATGTGCCTGGATTTACCTCTTTGTTCCCCAATATTAATCTGCTGCAAATAAGTTATTAAAGCCTGGAGACAGCCAAATGATATTGGAGTCCAATTGTGTGTCAAGGACAGTGCATGCAATTTGATGTGCAATTTGAGGGAGAGTCACTGCCCTGAAGAGCTTAATGTCTAGAGTCTAGACTAATAAGATTAACAGCTCACCTATGCTCAAGTAAAAGTGCATAGAGCACCAGAATAATCTGTTCATATTCTCCGGTGCTTGAAATCCCTGCAGCTATTGGCAGAGGAAGGGGGACTTTCCCCTTTGTCTCATCTCACTGCTGGGGAATCTGGAATCATAGTTGGACAAAATATGCCTCCTCTCCCAAGCACAGCCATATTTTACTCCCACTCTCAGAGGTCTTGGAGGGAAGAAAAATTACTTAATCCTGTTTTGCACACTCCTTTTAGAAACTTGGGTTATGGTATTTCTGAGGTGCCTGAGAAATTTGGCTGCAGGAAAATCTGACTTTGGAAACTGCTATGACCTGATTTACGCAAGCAGCAAGGTGGCATCTCTTTGGAAATGCACATCCGTTTGCCATGCTGTTGCAACCCCACTTTCAGGCATTTTGTTGTGGGATGGCAGAAGTCTATAGAATTGCATGGTGAGCCTCCTTACACAGAACATGGAGCAGCCTCCACTCAGTTGCCGTTCAAGAAACAACCATGCTGTCGCTTGTGTCAGTTCTGAGAAGTGTTCCAGTGTTTTGCCAACTCTGCACATCTCCGCACATGCTTTTAAAAAAAGTGAGGGGCAGGTGAGCTGTATTCTGGACAAAGGCCTTGTTTTAAGGAATGTGACCCTTTTGTTGTTAGCCATAAAGTGCATGAGTGCAGTTAGTAGTGTTTCACTGATACTTGTTCATTGCCTCTTTGCACTGAAAATGTAGGAGATCATGGTGCCAACGTGTGCTGAAGGAAGCACAACAGATGCAGATGGAGTGTTGGTGTCTAGGTTTTGCTTTGTTCCCTTATTCCTAGTTATGTGAGAACTCAAGTTTATGATTCAGTTTTAATGCTGCGGTCTGAAGCACAAGTGTGGGAAACAGCCTGTGGAAATGCACATTGAAGCTAGGATGCAAGGAATATGTATGTGTTGTAGATAACTCTGCATGCTCTGCAACTTCAGGCTCTTCTCACTGTCAAACGCAACCGTTCTGCTCTTTAAACAGAAGCTAAAACAGTGGCTGCAGTGACAGATTAAAGTTTCATCCACATGCTGCAAGGTTCTTCCTTCTGTTTCTTCTTTAGATTATCTGCAGAGTTTACTGTTCCCTCACTTGCTCATCTCAACCTTTTGGGATCCTGGACCTAGCCCAAGTACAAACCTTTGTAGGAGAATTTCCCTGTTCCTTGAAGGTTATTGCACCCCTATCTGTTATGTTGTGGGCCAGGAAAAAGATAACAGGAGTGTGATAACGGCATTTTTCAGTAACTGCATCAGTATTCCTTTGTGAAGCCTGCACATTTCCTGGGTGTTCCATGCAGGGACAGGAGAAAGAACAGCCTATATCCCAACAAACCTGTGCCGATGAGCCTTAAAAGAAATATTAAAAAACAAACAAATAGGAGAAACAGTTTGAAAAATAAGAAATCAAATATTTGAGGGGCCCCAGGGGGATCAAAATCGCATGTTAATAACACCCACACTTTGATGTAAGCAGCGATACTTTTCTTGATTTGTTTTTTCAAAGGAAGAATGGATGAAGTTGCCACCTTCTTGTAAATGTAAAAAACTGATGGGGAGACACTTTGCCCTTGGGTGGTGGGCTTTACCTTTGGTCTATAGCAAAGCCCCAGTGGAATCTGGTTTGGATTTTGAATCTGGGTTAAGTTTCTAGTTGCTGCGCAGCTATTTTCATTCACCGCAGGTATTTGATTCATTTATTTCTGCACCACTTTCCATTCAGATGAATCCCAAAGCGGCTTAAAGTAATAAACAACAGCAACATAGTGAAATTGTAACACAACATCGCAAATGCAGCATATAAGTCATATGAAATAATTAACAAATCATCAGTAAAACCTGATATTTCAGTCTATTCAGGTTTATTCAGACCCTTTTAAAAATGATCTTGTTTTCCCTTTCACCTTGTTTCTTTTTCCATATCCTCCCCAAGTATTTTGAGAATTTTTTTGGGGGGGGGAGGGGGAATCCTAAGCTGTTCACGAAGTATAAATAAATAAATAAATAAATAAATAAATAAATAAATTCATTGAAGCTAAAATGCTAACAAAACGAAAATACATTGCTGCCGGTAAAAATCCTGATGCAAAATACCAAGCCATGGGGGAATAGACAATCGCCCTCTGTATAGAGGCACGTCCCTGCCTCTGTTGGCATCGTCTCGAAGACTGTCTGTTTGCATGTGGCTCTGGAGATTGAAGAAACCCATGAACAGTTTTATCACGCCTACCCTGCTGATCATGCCGTTTTGGGCTCTCCTCCAGAGGAATGTGGACTGTTTGCACCAGCTGTGTGTGCTATAGCCAGTTTTGCCTCTGTGTTGATGGAAGGCTTGTCCTCGGCACAAGTTTTCATGTACACTATATACTTCTGTTTCTCCCCCCTCTTCCCTGCTCCCCCACCTTTTCTGAAGATCGCTTTTTCTTATTTTATAAAGAAAGTAGTTCGGTAGTAAGGAATGTGATGAACATCTAAATCCTAAGCACAATTGCTCGAAAGCAGTAGAAATTCTATGCACATTTGTTTAGGATTTAGGGGAGAGGAACCTCAGGATCAAATGAGGCCACACTGTCTGGTCCTCAGAACTCTCCCCAGGACCTTGCAGAGCCTGCTGTGAGACACCAAGTTCTTCTTCTTCTTTTTTTAACTTATCCTCTGGCTCCACTTACCACTGGCATATGGCCCTTGGAAGGGTATCCAGAAGGGAATGAGACCCTCCAGTGGAAAAAAGGTTCCCCACTGTAAATAATGCACACGATATTTAGAAAATTCTCATATGTGCATGCTGTTGAAATGAATGGGAATTGTACGAGAGCTCAGAAACAGCAGAATCATAGAATTGCAGAGTTGGAAGGGACCCTGAGGGCCACCTGGCCCAAAGCCTTTGCAATGCAGGAATATTTTGCCCAGCGTGGGGCTCAAACCCACAACCATGAGATTAAGACCTACTGATTGAGCTAGAAATATATTGTTTGTAGCTAATTTGTCCCCAGAAGAGCAAAGACACTCGGGCTAGGTGCAAACCATACATTTAAAGCACATGCACATACCTGAATAATCCTGGTAACTGTAGTTTATTCCCTCACAGAGCTAGGAACTGCTTTTTAATGAGCTAATATATTTGTGTTGAAATGTGCACCAGTCTGTTATGTGTAAGAAGGGTCAAGGACAAAGCCCATAAGAACGCAGGAGCCTGCTGGATCAAGCCAATGTCCCATCTTGTTCAGCAGCCCTCTCAGTGGCCACCCAGATTATTATAAATTAATTTAGCATTGCCATTACCCCAGGCACATCTCTTCTGCCGTTTCCCCCTTGTGCCTTCCTTCACCTGCTTTTGACTCAAGCAGCAAGAGTTTGGCTGGTGCAGTTTGGCTGGCATAGTTGCGCCACCCCAAGTTACTGCATCAGTGAAAAATCTCTTGAATGTTTACTGGAATTCTTAATGGCAAGATTACAATTTAATAATATAGGCTGCCTTTTCCAGTTAAGACTCTGCCAGAGTGGCTTGCGATACCGTACCAACAAATCAATGTGAACATTAAGCCTGGCACAATAATGAAATGCTCATTGTTAAAACAATCCATGGTATGCTTTAAGATCCACACAAACACACCAGTAATGCATACACATTCCTGCAAAAGTAAATGAAGCTGCCTTTTCAGGTAAATATATCAGTTTCTATTTACCAATAAAAATTCTTGGCCATAATGGACAGAGACTGTTCCAAGTTTCCTCATAAACGGCACAAGTCATCATTCTTAGATTTATGTGCTTGTTATTTAGATATTTATAAACCTCACTTTCCTAAGAAATGTAACAAGGCACCGTACAACAGAAAATGACAGGGTCTCTATGGATTGTGGCTAATGTCGTTGGTACAGTATCTGGCTTCAGAAACTGGTCGTGGGAGGACACTGAATGTGGAATAACTGGTAATGTCTCCACAGCCTCAGTGGTTGAGGGTGGAGTGTAAGGAATCAGGGGGCCTGTGGGGTAATTGGGGGCCCAAGTTGTTCAGGGCGTCATAAATTGGATGCTACCAAGTGCACATGTGTTCCTGATAACACACTACAGACAACATGTAAATATGTGTCATCACAGAGGCACAGTTTTTCCAGTGCAGTTGTACAGCAGTCCTCTTGCTTTTTTTGTTGCTCTGCAGACCTTAGAGATGGGCTCTGAAGTTTCTCAGTAAAACTTGTAAATTGTGGCATATTCCCTCAGTTAATCCGTGTGTGTGTGTGTGTGTGTGTGTGTGTGTGCATGCGCATTTGTAAACTCCGTGATTCCATTCAGGAAGTTCTGTCATTGCCAAATGCTGACAATTATTATTTGTTACTCCAAAAAGCTCAGACCAGCATACATGAGATAAATCCAAATTTTATATTCCCACCCAGTCTGCTAAATTCTAATAAGAGTAACTTGCATGGCACAGCCTTGCATGGGTATTTTGACTCCTTGATTCAGAACTAGCAGTCTGTTCACTGAGTACTGTTGTGTGTTTTTTAACCTCATTTCTCTATTATTATTTTGTTATGTATTAAGTTTGTTAGTGGCTCTATCTTGCCCAGGGCAACCCAAAGTGACTCACAGTTGAATCTCTAGAACGAATCTCTAGTCGAATCCTCTCTGAAACTCCCAGACACCCAATGCTATTTAGGAAAAAGTTTAAGAGCTTCTGGGGAAAGCCTTTTGTTGGATTGACAGTTTTAACTGTGACATATTTCCATATTCTGCATGGTCTTAATCTTTTCTTTGTTCACCATTTTGGATTTTACAAACAAAGCAGCAATATGGAATATAATAACATACCAGACTGACTCTTGGGAAGAATTCTTTTGATAAAGAAGAAGAGAACTGCATGACTATATCTGTGTTCTGCTTTCTTCCAGATACTGAATAGCAGCGAGATGGAAGTTTTGGGGTTCCCCTCTGTGTACAGAAATTCTGAAAACTCTGAACTGAAGAAGCTTGAAAGTGGCACCTGCTCCTTGAGACTTATGTAGTGTCATAGACATACCAGGGGACTTTGGAGAATACAGAAGTGTGGCACAGTCTCCGCTCCAGAGTTTTACCATTTATGTTGGAACTACTATCAAGGGATTATGTTTTGCAGCAAACTGATACCTTCAGGAAGAACCGCGTTGAATGTCCCTTTGGTTTTATGCAAAAGAAGTTGGAATTTATGCTGAAACAAACCTGGATTAACCATGAGGCCAAAGACATTTCCTGCTACCACTTACTCTGGGAACAGCAGACAAAGATTGCAGGAGATCCGGGAAGGTTTGAAGCAACCTACCAAATCTTCCAGCCAGGGATTGCCCATTGGACCAGGAGGCGAAACTTCTCTGGACCCTAAAATTGCAGTAGGGAAAGATGCAGCCAGGCAGCAGCAAATGAGACCAGTTGCCAAGTTTGGGCCATACCAGAAAGCACTGCGAGAAATCAGATATTCTTTGCTGCCCTTTGCTAATGAGTTGGGCACCACTTCTGCAACAGTTGAAGTTAATAGGCAGATGCTCCAGGAACTGGTGAATGCAGGGTGTGATCAGGTAAGCATTATATTAGAGCAGGCTGGCTCTGCTACAAGGCTGTATTAATCTGATAGTGATATTGGTGGAAATACAGGCATACAAGAACCAAGCTAAAAGCTCCCCCTCATTATGGTCCATGGGGTTGAGCATTGTGGTTCTGTTTACCACATGCTGGTGTGCTTTGCTACAGCAATCACTCTGCCACGTTGAGTTGGGATTGAAAGAGAATGGTTGACAGAATGAGATGAAATACTTTGCATTCTTGTTCCATAGGCTGCCCATAATTTTGCTTTTAAAAAATGCAACGTGCTTAAGGGACAATGTGATTTATTTATTTTTATGTAACAGAAGAATCTCCAGTGGGGTTTGCCACTGTAGATACAAAACATTGCCCTGCTCTTGGAAGAGAAAATGAAGAAGTCCTCCTGTGTTTAGAGTGTCCGTGGTCACCACTGAGTCTCGCTCGTTGGCTTGATTGGCACTTCATGCTAAGCTAAAACATTGCTTAGTACAAACATGCACACTTCCAAAGAGGAGATTGCAGCCTCTTGATTCTCCCCTGTTGTAATACCGCTTGCACTGCATTGAGCTAAGCCTTAGTTTGACTTCACATGCCGTCCAAACCTGAGCTCCTGGTTTAGCTTTCCTGGTCAAACCATGAGCCTTTAACCAAAGGACAAACCATGCCTATAGCTTGTAGTTTGAAAAATAGTTGCTTATTGCCTTGACATCTGCCTGGAGGGCGTTCCACAGGGCAGGCACCACTACCGAGAAGGCCCTTTGCCTGGTTCCCTGTAACCTCACTTCTCACAGCGAGGGAACTGCCAGAAGGCCCTCAGTGCTGGACCTCAATGTCCGGGCTGGACGATGGGGGTGGAGACGCTCCTTCAGATATACAGGACCGAGGTCGTTTAGGGCTTTAAAGGTCCGCACCAACACTTTGAAGTGTGCTTGGAAACGCACTGGGAGCCAATGAACACAAGGTGTGCTCGCACATCTCTCTGCCCACATGCCCTGCTGGTACTTAATCGGCATAACAGAATCAACAAATTAGAAGGCGGGGCAAACACAAAAGGGAACTCCTACTCGTATGAATGGGGAAAGATCAAAGCGGCTCCTCATACACATCCAATTATGTGTGGGTGTGGACTGCTACGGTCTAATTTGAATGGGGGAGGCGAGTGGATTGACAGCTCAATAATACTCCAATATGGACAAGCCCCAGGACGTGGCCCCTGGGCATATTTTAATGGCACGTTTCCTCTGCGGAACATATAAAGTAAAAAGTATAGAGTGCCTTTCTCTTTCCTTAAGTAATGGTGTCCAACCCATATTCAGCTGGTACTAAGCGCCCTTTCTGTGCCAGGGGTGTAACTTCTAGAGAGTCCCAAGCCCTGACATCTCTGGTTTCGGAATTTAAGCATCGGTTAAAAGGAATTTCTTACTCTGTTTTTCTTCTGTTCTGAGCTGCACTGCCTGTAAGGCAAAAATGGTGCTGCTGAGTATCAAGACTGAAGAAAATATAGAGCGGCCTGTGGCTGGATGCCCCTGGCAGCTCATTCTATTTCTAGACATTCCCCTACTTCCTGCTTCTTGTGTCCAAGAAAGCCAAAGGCTGTAAGGCGTCACAGAGCGGCTGTGTAAATTGAACCCACGATTTTTCTAGAGCCATTGGAGCTAGAAATGAGCTTTAAAATAGAATAATGTTCACATCAAATGTGAAACATCATCAGCTTGGTTTTTAAATGGCGTTTTATATTCTGACGTTGTGCACCGCCCTGTTATTTTGTGATATGCTGGTATAGAAATAGTTTTAGAGATAAAAATCCAGTGAGGCATGGATTTGTCCTTTGGTACTAGACCAGCAGGGGGCACCGTCTATCACCAAGAGAGTCTAGGTCAGGGGTAAGCAACCTAAGGCCTGGGGGCTGGATGCGGCCCAATCACCTTCTCAATCCGGCCTGCGGATGGTCTGGGAATCAGCGTGTTTTTACATGAGTAGAATGCGTCCTTTTATTTAAAGTGCATCTCTGGGTTATTTGTGGGGCCTACCTGGTGTTTTTCCATGAGTAGAATGTGTTCTTTTATTTAAAATGCATCTCTGGGTTATTTGTGGGGCATAGGAATTTGTTCATCCCCCCCCCAAAAAAATTATAGTCCGGCCCGCCACATGGTCTGAGGGACGGTGGACCGGCCCACGGCTGAAAAAGGTTGCTGACCCCTGGTCTAGGTTCTGCTTTAAATGCTCCAAAGAAGCTGCGAACAGGCACAGGCACAGGCTTCCCATAAATGTGCCTATAAATGTGTTTATAAAGAGAACTAAATGTTCTCTGGCTTTAAAAGATGAAATAAAACTTTCTTAGCTTTGTCCTTTTTGCTGAAGACACATCTCTTTACTGTGACCTTTGACACATGAGATACATATTTTAAGTTCCACCGTAGTATTATATTGGCTGTAATTTGCTTTAACTGGCTTTAATAATTGTATTTTTAAATGGTTGTGATCTGCCCTTGGGACCTACGGTAATGGTGAAGGGCAAGTAAGAAAAGTAATAATATTAGTAGTTTTGTAAAGGACTGTTAACGTGGCTGCGTGCTGCATCTATAAGGAGGAAGTTTTCACATAACCTAACCTGTTGAGGGAGTTTGAACTGGGGGGAGGACTCTGATTTGTTTAAACTATGGCTAGGGCTTTAACGAACCTCAGTTTACGATTCTGGCTTGTTCACTGGCTAATCAACAACTAACACAACACACCACTTTTGGTTTAAAAGCAGAAGTGGGTGCTTTTGATATACATCTGCTGAGGGCATTTAGAGGTCTCAAATATTGCAAATCATTGGTGTCCAGAGGTGGCCTTAAGAACAACAGCAACAAAAATATGGGCTTTACCTTTCCCCAACAGCTGGATGTATAGCTTCTTATTCATTCAGCGATGACTAAACCAACTAGCATGTGATATTATGAATTTTTTTTAAAAAAAGCTCAGACAGTTTCAGGAGTTGTAGAACTAGACAGCAAAAAGACACAGCCTTACTCAGCATGAAAACATGAAGCCAGAAACGCTTCTACCGTAGTTGCCCATCGGCTGGTAAACAAAACTTGCAGGGCCTGAAAGTGCACCTTTCAAACTTCAAGAAATCCTGGTGGCAGGGCTGTAGCTGTCCTCCTTGCTGATCATTAATCCACTTGGAAGCACCCCAGGCAATTAGATGTGGAATGTTGCATGAAGTTGTAGATAGTAGCTTTTTAAATATTTTAATTGCCCTGAATGGATGCAATTGAGCATATGATTGGATTTGTTCATCAGCTTGGAGAAGTTTTGGGTTCCAGCTTGCTCTCTCTTTTTCATTCTTTCTCGGAGCGGAAATGTTGACAGGGTTGTTGCTTCTGCTACAAAATGATATGCTGATGTGAATTGTGGAACAGCTGCAGTGCGGGAAACTTATTTTTCAGCAATATGGATCGGATTGTGCCTTAATACATTTAGCAAAGTTTGGCGTGAAGCAGCAAAATATTTGTGATCAGACGTCTTTCAGCTCAGGGGCTTCCCAAATTTCCTCGGGGTGGGGGGGGGAGAGGAGGAGAAGAACCACGTGCACACACATTGCTATTTATACTAATACCAGGAACTGTGTGAGCTTAAAATCTGAATTTTCATAAGTTATGCAAATTAGGCAAAATATACTTGGCTAGTCATGGGGAGGGTTGTGTCATAGGACTGTCTAGATGCAGAGGAATGGTGGAATGAACCAGCTGGGGAACCTTCACCGGAAGAAGGCTCAGAGAATGAGTGGCTAGAGGGAGATGACTGGGAAGAGGTGTCGGAAGCTGAAGAGGTAACAGGACTTAGTTGAGCTAAGAGATCTCTGGTAGACAGCCCCATGAGGATTACGGGGTTGGGTGGTGTGCTGTGTCAGGTTCTATAAACTGAGATATGGTCAGTCTGAGCGTTGTTTTATGTTTTTGTTTTAAAACCTGTTTTAACTTACACTATTTCGCACCTAGCCCACCTAGGGACCGTTTATTCAAGGGGAGGGCGAAAGTAAAATTCATGCATGTCCCATCTGTGTCCATGAAGTTTGAGCCCAGATAAGGTCCCACTGGAAGGCAAGCCAGTTCCCCTCCACCTTAAATTGTTGCTATTTGCTTTTATCAGCCACACCATAACATTTTGGCAATGTGCAAATTAAAAACAAATACCCCTTCTCTAGCATCTAGGACTTTAACAGCTGCAGTTGTCCGACTGATGGATTCTGGACATGCTGCTAGATTCTGTGCTCAGGCCCAACTAAGGAGAGTAGCACCTCTGCTAATACCCGAGACTATTTATGATGCCTTTCCATGACCTGGGAAGTTAAGAGTTATTTGTGAATATTGTAATGTGCCAGAGAACATCTACCTGTCCCCTGTGTTGAAGTCAAAGGCTTGGAATCTTGTCTGTTGAGGCAGCAGTCTTGATTGCATTCCAACATCCTTTCATCTTGCTGGGATGGAAAACACATTGAGAAACTAAAGACCGATAGTGAGATGAAAAGAGCAAATACAACAAAAAGTGTATTGTGGTCTCTTAAAGAATAAACAAATGTATTGTGGCTTCAGCTTTCATGGGCCAAGGGCATCTGACAAATTCGACTCTAGTCCAAAAAATATGGTGCCACAATAAATTCCTTAGTCTTTAAGGGGCTGGGGTGTTGTTTGGGGTTATTGAGGGGTTGCTGATGGTTTTTTTGTATCTTTATTTTAGATTTAGTGGTCATCCATGTGGAATTGGTTCAGTTTGGTTTTGTATTTTTTTAAACTGTTGTTGCTATGTTGCAGTTGTGTCCCCCCCCCCTTGTTATAAGCCATGAGTGTGGTTTGACCTGTGGAAAGGCAGCATACAAATAAAATTGTGTGTGTGTGTGTGTGTGTGTGTGTGTGTGTGTGTGTGTGTGTACCGTATGGGCTGTAAGCCTGCTTTTACATCTGAAGCATCAGGCGAACATACCAGCAAATCACATTGTCGTTCAAGCTTGCCAGCCATACTTCTGTTTGCTTTCTTGCTTGCCTGTTTCCTTGGAATGGAATTGGGATTTTTGTGTCTCTGCAAAACAAACAACAACAAAAACCCACTTGACAATGGATTTTTGTCATCTGGTTTTGGCTGCATAAAGGGAGCAGTAAAAGTCACAAAGGAATGTGTAGTATTGTGAGAACAGAGTCTTGCTAGGGAAAGAGGAAACGATGGCTTCAGCAGGTCATTGAAAACGTTGAGCATTTGTTCATTCCTGTGCTCAAAGTCACTTCTGAGTCCGAAAGGGTTGAGAGAACTACTAATGCAGCAGGAAGTGGTATCACAATAGAATCAGGGTGTAATAGTTCCTCTTGGAAGGTTTTTATGCTTAGTCAAAACCACACTTCTTGATAGTTTAGACTTGACAGCCCCCCAAGTGGCTCGGGTTAGGGCAGAAAAGTCCCCCCCGCACCAGTGGATTGAGACTTCCTTTAAAAATATATCTTTATTACAGCCAGTTTCTGTATATAATAAATTTCCAGTGATCTTCCATCCAAGGGGCTTGACTAGATCCATTCCTGCTTAACTTATTAACTATTCACGTGCACCCAGTTTGACTGCTGGCCATGTGAGCTGAGATTTGTAACCAACATGGGATGATAGTGATCTCCTCTTCTTCCCATATCATCTCACTGACATGGAAATTTAACTTTATAATTCATTTCACCAGGGATGACAACTATCATTTTATAATAAAGACTACCCTCTATAAACGTTTCTCAGGAGGCTTCTCCCCCACCCCCAAATATATTTGGCACATGTTGCTGTTCATGTGTAAAACCGAAGTGCCGTATTAGAATCTTTGAGAGAGAGCCTTTGCCTGAATCCCTGTCCAGCGCTAGCGTCAAGGGTAGGCCCACCCCACCCCCCAGCAAAGGGTCCACTAATGGGGGGGGTCCCCTGGGCCTGCTGCAGTGGGGAGGCAGTTTTACTGGGCAACCACCTCTCTTGCAAGGAAAGCAAACTAGAACCACATTAAAAAATTCCTTCCAAGTATCTGAAGAAGTGTGCATGCACACGAAAGCTCATACCAATGACAAACTAGTTGGTCTCTAAGGTGCTACTGGAAGGAATTTTTTTATTTTGTTTTGACTACGTCAGACCAACACGGCTACCTACCTATAACTAGAACCACATACTTAAAGCTGCTAGTTGTGAAGGCGGTACCCTCCCTGAGCAATGGCCATGAGAGGAGAGGACACACCCCTCTCGCTCAACCGAAAGCTCACTGGCCTGCTTCAAACCCCAGCTCATTCGCCCCCCCGCCCCCCTTTCTCGCCCCTCTCTACCACCCCTCTTGTTTATACAAATTCCCATAATATTTCATAAAACATTTGTGTATATTTTCTCTCTTAACCCATTTTTTCCCATCCATTTTAATATTTGTGATTATTCTTTCATTCTGTTTCTTTTTTAATTGCCATGCCAGTAATTTGCCTACTTTCCCTCCCAATTCGAAAGTTCTTTGTTGACTCTGTCACTGCCAGCCCAGCTCACTCACCTGCTGCCCGGCTTGCTTGCCCTGCTGCCTGCCTGTCTCCAGTGGTTCCCTCACACTGGAGCCTATGCAGTCTTTTGACAGCTTGACGATGGACTAGTACAAATATTCTGTGTATGTGTGTGTGTAAAGAGTTGCACAGCGCAGGAAACAAATGCAGTCGCCGAAGAGATAAGCTAGCTTTAACCAATCTTTAAAAACTACTTTGTTTTCAGTGTTGCAAAAGACATTCTGCGCCAGAGGACTTCTAATGCCAGTAATTTTCGGCATGTTGTAGGTCAGAGAAGCATGACACGGTGCTCTGGAATGTGCAGGCTACGTGCCAGTTTGTAGTGGAGTATCGCTTCAAAGCAGCGTATGTAGGATGTTTCTTGCAGAAAGTTGTGCATGTTCCCATAGTTTTCTAGTTCATTGCCTAGCAGGCGGATAGTTATGAACCTAATCTTTGCTCTAGCTGCTTGAGGCTAAGCACAAAGGAATTTGGGCAGAGTCCGGGTGTCATGGGTAAGGTAGAGTAAATCCTCCTTCAAACAGACATTGGGTTTTATTTACATTCTGGAAGTTTCCCTTTAAAGGCCTTCCCTCACATTCTACTGGGAGTGGCCGAGACCACGTAACACTAGTCCTGAAAGACCTACATTGGCTCCCAGTACATTTCCGAGCACAGTTCAAAGTGTTGGTGCTGACCTTTAAAGCCCCAAACAGCCTTGGCCCAGTATACCTGAAGGAGCGTCTCCACCCCCAGCATTCAGCTCTGAGGGCCTTCTGGCAGTTCCCTCACTCCAAGAAGAGAGGTTACAGGGAACCAGGCAAAGGGCCTTCTCGGTAGTGACGCCCATCCTGCGGCATGCCCTCCCATCAGATGTCAAGGAAATAAACAACTATCAGACTTTTTAAGAAGACCTCTGAAGGCAGCCCTGTTCAGGGAAGTTTTTAATGTTTTCTGTTTTTAGTGTTCTGTTGGGAGCCGCCCAGAGTAGCTGCGGAAGCCCAGCCAGATGGGCGGGGTATAAATATATATTATTATTATTATTATTATAAATTACTGTGTATGTCCATGGACTCTGAAGGATACAGAGCTTCGATGTGGCAGTTCCGAATGTGGGTGCCTTGCCTCTCAATTTTGCGGCTGCTTTCAAAGTTTCTTATAGTTTAATTCTTCTGTCTGTATACTGGGGAAAATAATACTCAGTTAACTCAGTGTTGTGAAGCTCACAGGGTGACCTTGAGCACTATTCACCATCTCTCACACTAACCTTTACAGGGTAGTTGCAAGGAAGAAAAGGTGGGGTAGGTTATCATAGAATTGTGGAGTTGGAAGGAACCCTAAGGGCCACCCTGTCCAACTCCCCGCAATGCAGGAATCTCAACTATAACAGCCAAGACAGGTGGCCATCCAACCTCTGCTTAAAAATCTACAAGGAAGGAGAGTCCACAACCCCTAGGGCATGGGTTGGCAAACTAAGACCCACAGGCTGGATCAGGCCGAACTGCCTTCTAGATGCGGTCTGGGAATCGCCACGTGGATCGCCAACGTGCGCATTCTTTCCCTCTCCCTCACACAGTGGCACTTTTCTCCTCCTCAGGGATGGAGCAATCTTGTCCCACGCCAGACACCATCAATGGCAGGAGTAGGCTCTCCCACCTGCCCGCCTCAAACAGTGCGGCGCTGTGAAGGGGGCATGTGGCGCCGGCTGCTGCTGCATTTTCCTCCTGCTCCCTCTCCCTCAATTCGCCCTTTTTCCGTGCCGCTTCCTTGCGCGCTTTCTTCATCACTGCCTGCCTGCCTCCCTCCTTCATTCCTCCCATGGTGTTCAGGCGGTTGTTGCAGTGGCCATGGCCACCACTTGTGGTTTGGCGGGCGGCTCTGTCTTCTCCGCGATGCCTCTCAGGAAGCAGCAGCATCAGGTGGTGGGTAAAAGCTCTGGCGACGCCCCGGTTCTCCTACCTCCATCCGTGGGTCTTCCGCCAGGGCTGCTGCTTCTGTCTTCACCGGCCAACACAGCCTCCTACCCCGCCATGGCGCTTGGCTGGCTGGAGAAGCCCAACTGCGGCTATTGGGACGACAACTGGGACAGGTAAAGTGAAGCATCTTCATGCCTCTTTGCAGGCGAGTGAAAATCGTTCATTTTTTTTTCTTTCCAAAATATAGTCTGGCCCCACACAAGGTCTGAGAGACAATGGACCGGCCCCCTGCTGAAAAAGTTTGCTGACCCCTGCCCTAGGGAGTCCTTTCCACTGTCAAGCAGCTCTTCCTGTCAGACTATAGATACTTCCAAGCATGCCTTCAAGGAGGATAGGACATAACAGTACTTCTCATTTTCATTTATTTAATAGCAGCCCTAGAGACTTAAAGCAGTGTTCAACCAAATAATTACGCAAGTGGAAGGGCATCCATTTGACTCTTCTCTTCCTGCATACGGCTTGAGCCATCCCCAGATCTTCTCCAGAACTATGGGTTCTTTGGGGGTTAAAGTGTGACTAGGAAGGTCAATAAAGAAGGTGTTATCTCCTGAGGGAGAAGGACTTGACTGCTAGTGTTTTAATCATATAGCAGTGCTAGAACAGATCTCGGGGGACGGGTGGAAAGGGAGAAGCCCCATTGCACAAGGGCAAGTCATTCCCCTCGCACAAGGAGTGATTTAGTGCTTTGTTGAATGCCACCCTTCACGTTCACTACAAACATCTAGCACAAGAAATACCTAAATTAAGGTGGCTCGATTGGGCAAAAGGCTTGAGTTTAAGGATGCGACAAAGATTTTAATTAAAAAGTACAAAGTGCAATGGAATTCAAAAGCCGGAAAGTGCAGATGGCAGAGGAACATGCATGTTTTCATGGATAGCTTCCCTTCCTTCACACCATCTTTTCCTCCTCTTCCAGCTTGTACCAGTGAAATGCTTTCATTGTCCATCTTTAAAAGTGCAGGGGAAGAGTTTCGAGCTGGCAAAAAAAAAAAGTTTTATTTTCATTTTTTAGTTTAAGTGCAAGTTTTCTGTTTGGAACTGACCATTTGGAATGGTGTTTAAGAACCTCCTGTTCCCATGTGGAATATGTTTGGCGTGGAACACTGCTAAATATATATTTGTGGCATTTTGACAATGAGAAAGCCATTGTTGGTGGTTTAGGTTTTTACATCTTTTAACGTTTCCGCTGGTAATGTACTGTGCAAGACCTCGTTCCTGTCTGTTCTGCACCTTGAGGACGAGGAAGCAAATGTATGCTTCAGCCTCTGAAATCACGAGCAAACAGTGTCCTTGGATGGTCAAAGGTATAAAAGAAGAAAAGAAAAGACAAGGTATAGATAGGCACTGTGTTTTATATTTATGTGGTTGCATTCAACTAAACTTTACTCAGGAGTTGACCTGTTGAGACTAATGGGCCTAAGTTAGTCATGGTCATTAATTTCAGTTGGTCTACTCTGAGCAATGGTTAGCAGAATTTCACCCATGGTCTTTGCAGCCCAGGTACCTTGGGCAGCTCTCACTCTCAGCTCTCACTTCCATACTGAGAGTGAGAGCTGCCCAAGCTACCTGGCTGCAAAGACCATGGGTGAAATTCTGCTAACCATTGCTCAGAGTAAACCAACTGAAATTAATGACCATGACTTTAGGGTCCAGTGGGAGCTGGACCATAAAGAAGGCTGATCGCCGAAGAATTGATGCTTTTGAATTATGGTGCTGGAGGAGACTCTTGAGAGTCCCATGGACTGCAAGAAGATCAAACCTATCCATTCTTAAGGAAATCAGCCCTGAGTGCTCACTGGAAGGACAGAGCCTGAAGCTGAGGCTACAATACTTTGGCCATCTCATGAGAAGAGAAGACTCCCTGGAAAAGACCCTGATGCTGGGAAAGATTGAGGGCACTAGGAGAAGGGGACGACAGAGGGCGAGATAGTTGTTGAACAGTGTTCTCAAAGCTACCAACATGAGTCTGACCAAACTGCGGGAGGCAGTGGAAGACAAGAGTGCCTGGCGTGCTCTGGTCCATGGGGTCACGAAGAGTCGGACACGACTAAACGACTAAACAACAGCTTGGGCAGACTATTGGGAGCATCTAATGCAGGCACCCCCAAACTGCAGCCCTCCAGATGTTTTGGCCTACAACTCCCAGTGGTCAGGGATGATGGGAATCAGGGCCGGCTCTAAGGCAAGGCTGGGTGGCGCAATGCGGCAGGGCACTAGGAAATGGGGCGGGGGGGCACCAGAGGGATCTTTGCTCCGCGACGCCAGGGTGCCAGGTATGCTTAAGATGGCCCTGATGGGAATTGTAGGCCAAAACATCTGGAGGGCCGAAGTTTGGGGATGCCTGATCTAGTGGGTGCTCAAGAAGCCAGTTGTGGCTGGTGTTGTTTCTTTACAGCCATCACTTTTTCAGTTGTGGATCCCTGCATTGTTAAAACCAATAATTTTTAAAGGAGATTCCTTGATCTTTTCCTGGCAGACAGGATATCAAAGGATTGCTCAGCTTGTGCACCTACTTGAAGTCGCTTGCGTGTTCAGACAGAAGAGGGGAAATGGAGAAGTTCTGTTTAAAAAGAGAGATATCCCTGGCAGAACAAATCTGCGTCACGATTACTTTTTAGCTGTAATTTATATGCATGTTTCATCAGGTGCACGCCTTAAATCACCCACAGTAATTTTTAAACTTCACCATAAGGCAGACAGCTGTTCTATGTAGACCACAATGTTTTCTAGCATCACAACTACTGTACATGAGGCCCTTGAAACCCTTTAAAATTTAATGCTCTTATACAAGGTGTGTGCTGTCAGGTGAAGCAGATGCTACATGGAAGCCTTTGATTCAGTCTCTCTGGCAGCTGCGGCCTCCTAATCACTCATGTTTTGACTGACACGCATCTCATTTAAACCTAGCATTTTTATTTTTTAAATGCACTTTTTTAAAAAAGGAAAAAGTTTATATCCCTCTCCAACATGACAGCGCCCAAAGCAGTTTATATTGAAAACAAACAGCCAATTATCTGCAAAGGAGAGCGGTAAGAATTTGAAAACTAAACAAGGACTGAACTGAAAGGGAAAGCCTATGCAGCAGCCTCATTTCTCTTCATGCTAGTCATTTTTTTCTTTCACTATTTTCTTCTATTACGTTTGCTGTAGTCTTTCAGTCCTCCTGAAAGCATGCAGCATACCAGCAGAAGCCTACAGAGCTGAGCTATTAGTGCAGTGCTCTAAAAACCTCTCAAAGAGGGCAACAGGGACGCTGGATGTGTCAGTAGTTCTATTGCATAGTTTAGTCATTAGGTGGCGCTGGACTTAATTGTGTCTGGGTGAAATGCAGGGTTTCCCCTTCTTGCTCTGCTTGTTAGAAAGAGACAGTAAAGTTCTTCTCTAGCTTCTGGGCTGGTGTGTCCTCCAAGCCTTCCACATAATTTATGATGCAGTTTGTTTATGTACCACTTTGGGGCCCAAAGACCTGCCCCCCACCCCAAGCAGTGAACAGCATATTCATGCCAAAGAACAATAGCAACAGAAGTACAACCAGAACAGTATAAAATAGCAATGACACTTAACCACGATTACACACATAAACCACGTTGGGTTGACCTGCCTTCGTTCAGTCTTCCAGGAACAATTCGTGTAAAGGAGCATGTTAGACACCTGTGGAAGATGTTGATTGTCATTATGAGGCATACTTCTCAAGAGTCCTTGCAGGGATCAAGTTAGTGCCTGAGGGCAGGAAAATAAAAATACCCTGTTTTATAATAATAATAATAATAATAATAATAATAATAATAATAATAATAATAATAATAATAATAATATAGTTATACCCCGCCCATCTGGCTGGGTTTCCCCAGCCACTCTGGGCAGCTTCCAGAAGGATATTACAATACAATAATATATTAAACATTAAAAGCTTCCCTAAACAGGGCTGCCTTCAGATGTCTTCTAAAAGTCTGGTAGCTGTTACAAAATAAAAAAAATCCTTCAGTAGCACCTTAAAGACCAACTAAGTTTATATTTTGGTATGAGCTTTCGTGTGCATGCAAAAGCTCATACCAAAAGCTCATACCAAAAGCTCATACCAAAAGCTCATACCAAAATATAAACTTAGTTGGTCTTTAAGGTGCTACTGAAGGAATTTTTTTATTTTGCTTCGACTCAGACCAACACGGCTACCTACCTGTATCTGGTAGCTGTTGTTCTCTTTGGCATCTGGTGGGAGGGCGTTCCACAGGGCTGGCGCCACTACCGAGAAGGCTCTCTGCCTGGTTCCCTGTAACTTGACTTCTCGCAGCGAGGGAACTGCCAGAAGGCCCTCAGCACTGGACCTCAGTGTCCGGGCAGAACGATGGGGGTGGAGACGCTCCTTCAGGTATACTGGACCAAGGCCGTTTAGGGCCATAAAGGTCAGCACCAACACTTTGAATTGTGCTCAGAAACGTACTGGGAGCCAACAAATAATGCAATGCACTGGGAAGTTCTCCTACACATGATGGAAATTAATAGGTGCTGCCCAAACAGGAACTTCCTAGTAGATTGGGATGGTCTTTTCTATGTGATGTAGAAATCAAGCCTTGAGTATTGCAGCACCTACATTTGGGAAGTTCTTTCTGTTATGCATCCTGTTACTTTTCTGGTGCTGATTGAAGACCTTCCTTTTCCAACAAGCCTTTTAAGTGGAGACTTTTTTAATTTATTTTATCCCAGTCTGTTCTGGACTGGATTGGAAATTGTTGCTATTGCCATAAAATTACTTCAAAATGTTTCATAGGGAGCAAATTGTCAATTGAATGAAATACGGTAAACAGAACGTAAAATCTGCCACCCTTCAGACCCCAAATCCACAATCTGAGGCAAGACCTTGCCTTTTATAGCACATCGGACTCCATGCCCAGAAGAGTTGGATCACTTAATGGTGGTTTTCTGTTGCAAGGAAAACATACAAATATCAGCATTTATCTGGTCATGGAAAAGCCTTGTAGCTATCATCAGGCTGTTGGATCTATGAGGAGCGAGAAGTATTCATGGGTTTGTGCTAGTTCTGCCTGTGAAGAAAAAAGCATGGAATATAGAATGGAAACCACCTCAGAGAGTGGTTCCTGCTTAAAGAATACAGTGACTTAGAGCTGTGTTTTTGCATCCGCCAACCACACCTAGGCCAGGATTGGATGTTGTCATGCAGAGCAGTGTTTTCTCAGACTGGGGGCCAACACCAAACAGTGGTCTTGGGGGCCTCAGTGCCTCCTCACCTGCATGCCCTGCCATAGCTGTCTGGACCAGCACCATCAACTTACTGGGTAAGCTGAGTAAAGAGTGGCCAGGAGACAGAGAAGTTCATGAGAGGAGGAGTAGATGTTAGGGGAAATTAGCAAGTTAAAGCAGTAGTTTTTATCGCCATTGTTATCTATTATCAATACGTAAACTAGGAATAGAAAGGAAGGGGATGGGGAGAGGGAAGCTGCCGTGGAAGGTAGAAGAGAAGGTAAAGGGAGAGGAGGGATGAAAGAAACCATGATTTGTAGCATCTAGTTTGGTCACAGAAGAACAAAGTACAGTGGTACCTTGGGTTACAAACGCTTCAGGTTACAGATTCCGCTAACCCAGAAATAGTACCTCAGGTTAAGAACTTTGATTCAGGATGAGAACAGAAATCGTGCTCCGGTGGCCCGGCGGCAGCAGGAGGCCCCATTAGTGGTGCTTCAGGATAAGAACAGACCTCCGGAACGAATTAAGTTCTTAACCAGAGGTACCACTGTAGATCAAGCTTGAAAGTCATGCAATATGAATGTATTATTCCTCCCCCCCCACCCCGCTTTCTGAGATGAAGGACCTGCAGCTGTTCTCTTGAGGTGCTAGCCTTCTCGTGCAACCTTATTCTTGGTCAGCTGTAGACACACAAGAACTTCAGTAATATTGCTGCAGCTGCTTTATGCGAAAACGCCTGACCTCTTGGACATTTTATTCTGCTGATGGTTTTGCCTCCAGCAGTCGCCGGGCTATTCAAAAATTGTACCCTATGGTTTTGGAAAGCAGAGCAAATTGACAGTGTATTAATTAACAATCCTCCTTTGTAATGGACTTCCATGCTGATATGAGAGTCTGAATTCCAAGTGGAGCTTGCAGCTGTTCCGACTGCACGATGAGAACAAAATCAATAAAAGAATTAGCTCTTGCCACCCTTTTTTGTGCTAGAGTGCCCTCCATATTGCATCTTGCCTTCTGCAGTCTAGCCCCCCCCCCTTGCAACTCACTGTAGCATCTCATGGCGGTTTCATCAGAAGACTGATCAGGATCAAGTGTGATCTTTTGGAGGACAGAGTTTGTTTCTGAAGTGGCTGCAGAGTGGAGTTACTCGATTCAAACAAGGTTCCCACAGGCACATCGGCAAAATATATAATAGTATGTGTTTGTCTTGCACCAGTGTTTCATGTTGTCTGTTGGTTCCATTTCCATTTGTCTCTTGTTCTGGTTTCAAATTCCTTATCGCATTTGTAGCTCTCCTTGCTCCGAAGAAGGATTTGAACCCACACCTCCGCATCAAGTTCCACTTCTGAAAAAGCTACCTTTTTTCTTTTTGTGTTTCTTATACAGTGGTACCTCGCAAGACGAATGCCCTGCAAGACGAATTTTTCGCAAGATGAATGCATCTTGCGGTCTGATGGTGACTCGCAAGACGAATTCGTTTTGCGAAAAATTCGTCTTGTGAATTGCGGTTTCCCATAGGAATGCATTGAAATTTAATTAATGCGTTCCTATGGGGAAAAAAAAGAAACTTCATAGCATTCCTATGGGAAACTGCAATTCGCAAGACGAATTTTTCACGGAACGAATTAAATTCGTCTTGCAAGGCATCACTGTGTATTGTAATCTCACTGGCTCTTACACTTCATTTCTATTCAGCACTTGCTTTAGGTATGCACTGCTGCTTTTCAGCATTCCGGGCTTGCTCTCTTCCCTTTTTTTGCTCTCTTTCTATGTTTTGCATTTTGTGTTTTTATCTTGTATTTTTATGCTGTGAACAGCTCTGAGATCTTCGGATGAAGGGCGGTAGGCAGATTTAATAAATAAAATAAACCTTCAGGTGCTTTAAACCTGCTTTTTGATCTAAAAGAAAATGCCCAAAGTGCATAGCTGCCAAGTTATCCCTTTTTTACAGGGATTTTCCCTTATGCTGAATAGGCTTCCTCGCGAGAAAAGCGAAAACTTGGCAGCTATGAAAGTGGCATACCAAAATTAAAAACACAACACAGCAAATTAATTACCCAAAATTGTGAGTATTGACTGCAGTAACTGTGTTGAAAACAAATCTTTTTGATTGTGAAGCAAGCCCAGGTGGAGGAGATACAGATCCCTCCCCCAGTTCAAAAAAGATAAATGAAATAAATTTGCAAAGTAGCTGTGGTGAATGAGTCACTGCATGCAAAATTGGTTCAAAAACTCTTGAGAAACAACGAGAAAGGCAGGATAGAACAATATTGGGAAGGGGCACCACCGTGTGAGAAATGTGGGAGGAGATCACCAAACTACACATGAAGGTTTTAAAAAAGCTGAATCTGTTGTTTTGAAGAAAGAGAAGCCAGTGGGGCTCAGATTTCCTGCTGAAAACATTCACTCTGGCTGCTATTTGCCGCTAAGGTTGCTGAGATTAATGTAGATTGGTCCTTGTGTTTCCAATGACTGATCGTGCAAAATGACCTGGAGCAGACATAAAACGTGTGTATCGGGAAACACACCAAGAAGAGCAAATGGAGTTACCACTTGGGAATGTACTCAGCAAACCTATTCCTTAGTTGTTTTTTCAAAGTGTTTTTCATAGAATCGTAGAGTTGGAGGGGACCCCAAGGGTCTTCTTGTCCCACCCCCTGCAATGCAAGAATCTCTGCTAAAGCATCCATGGCAGGTGGCCTTCCAACCTCTGTTTAAAAACCTCCAAGGAAGGAGAGTCTACTACACGGGTTGGCAAACTATGGCCCGGGGGCCGGATGCAGCCAACCGGGCTTTTAAATCCGGCCCATGGATCCTGCCACCTGCTCAGACAGTCCCCGCGCTAAACCGGCACAGCAGCTGACTTCCGTGACACTGGCATGGCTTTGGATTGGCTGCAGGAAGCTCCTGCAGCCAATCTAAAGCTGCGGACGCCTCTGGGCGACGCCCCTTCCTAGCTGCTGAGGCAGCCGCGTATGGCCAAGAGCTGAGTGGGAGGAAGCAGCGCAGGGAGGCTGCCTCCGCTGCCCAGGCCAGTGACATGGGCTCTGTGCCCCACGGACTCCTGGCCGAGGCAGAGGATGACGACACTGCCAAAGATGAGGCTTTGGCGACTGCATGAGTGGCGGCGGGTGTGTGTGTCCTTTCGGGAGAGGGGGGTCCGCCCCCCCACACAAGGTCTGAGGGACAGTGGACCGGTCCCCTCCTGAAAGTTTGCTGCCCCCTGGTCTACTACCTCTCGTGAGAGTCTGTTCCACTGTTGAACATCTCTTACTGTCAGAAAGTTTTTCTGAATGTTTAGTCGGAATCTCCTTTCCTGTAACTTGAAGCCATTGGTTCAAGTCCTACCCTCCAGAGCAGGGGAAAACAAGCATGCTCCCTCCTCCATGTGACAGCCCTTAAGATATTTGAAGATGGCTATCATTATCTCCTCTCAGTCTTTTCCAGGCTAAACATATTCAGCTCCTTCAACCGTTCTTCATAAGGCTTGGCTTCCAGACCCCTGACCATCTTGGTTGCCCTTCTCTACACACGTTCCAGCTTGTCAACATCCATCTTAAATTGCAGCGCCCAGAACTGGACGCAGTGTTCCAGCTGTGGTCTGACCAAGGCAGGATAGAGTAGTACTATTATTTCCCTACTTCTGCTGATGCAGCCTAGAATAGTATTAGCTTTTTTTGCTGCTGCATCACACTGTTTGTGAAGCTTCTGGTCCACCAAGACCCCTAGATCCTTTTCACATGTACTGCTAGTAAGCCATCCTATATTTGTGCATCTGATTCTTCCTGCCTAAGTGCAGAACCTTACATTTGTCCCTATTGAAATTCCTTTTTTTAGCTTGCACCCAGTTGTCCAATCTGTTATGGTCATTTTGAATTCTGATTCAAAATGCAGCATTTTACATGTAGTAAGTGCAACTAGACTTGAGTAGCATGCAAATATAAATGGAATGTTAAGTTTTATAGTAAGCTGATCATGCCATTCCTGGCTATTATCATTTCTTTGGCATACTTCTTTCCTGGGTTAAAAATTGCAAAGAGAAATGCATAATATTGGGGTAAATATGAAGGCAGCCACTTTTTGTTGTTGCAGGGGTTGTGTTTCAAACAAGGGTACCATATGGTTCGTTGCAGGGGATTTGTTCAGGAGCCACTCGTTCTTGGGCACAGATAATTTGCTGTTGAAGATCTGCTTTTAGTTCTTCTGTATTGCTTAGCTTAAGGAATTACGGGCGAAGATTTGGTAGCAGTAATGGGCTGTCTTACTGACCCTGGCTCATATGAATTGAACTGTGACTCAACAAGTCGTCAATAGGTTTACCATACCCATTGAGGCAATCACCCATCTCCTACTACCCTGCTGAGAAAAACCCCACCTCACCCTTCCTCTATATATAAGGGTCTGGTGACTTCTGTTTCAGTGTATCTGAAGAAGTGTGCATGCAGACAAAAGCTTATACCCAGAACAAACTTAGTTCTCTAAGGTGCTACTGGACAATTTTTTATGTATTGTGACTGCATCAGACCAACATGGCTACCTACCTGAATCAACAACTCCGAGTTTGTGCAACAGGCTCCTAAGGATGTCTCCACGGAGATTTTTTCCATGTCTGCAGCCTATTTCCTTGGCTGCATGCTCCTGCCTAGATTCTGCTAATCGTCTTAGTCCTGTGTGCACTCTTCTCGTTATCTCCCCACTCCAGTCTCTTGCTCTTGCCTGGATATATCCTTTACATCACCTCCCACACTTTGCTGTTCCATCCACCATCTGCTGTCTTCATTTGCCCATGTACAGTTTCCGGAATTCATTTGTTGGCTGCAAACCTTTCATTCCCCTAGTCAATTTTGCTTTCAGTCTTTATCGAGGCAAGACTTGTTGACGATAACAGCTATGAAACATCCTCAGCCGCTGGTCCTCTTGCTCCCACTGATTTAAGAGATTATGTGGTTCAAGCGTGAGTAACCTTTGGCTCTCTGGATGTTGCTGAACTGCAACTCCCATCAGCCCTAGCAAGCATGGCCAATGACCAAGGATGATGGGACTTGTAGCTCAGCAACATCTGGAGGGACAAAAGCTGGCCACACCTGGTGTAGGGTAATGATTAAGGGTGTGAGCTGTGAGCAGCCTCAGCCACAAACTCACTAGGGACCTGGAGGCTAGAAACTGGAAGCACTCGCACGTAATCCTAACCCATGATTTAGGACTACGTAGGTGACCCTCCGTTAGTCCAAGCAACGCATTAGACTTGTATGGTCTCCCATCCCCTCTCATTTTCTTGCATGGCCAGGCAGAGGACTTCTGCTGAATTTGGTATTGAAGAAGTCTCAGCTTATCCTTGCATGCCAACTGGGCAATTTGGTTAACAATAAGCAATGGGTAATTGCTAAACAAGCCAACTTCAAACCATGAAACTAGCATTGTAAACGGCAATACTGTTTAGGTAGGGTGGCGCTGTGGTTAAACCACTGAGCCTAGGGCTTGCTGATCAGAAGGTCGGCGGTTCGAATCCCTGTGGCGGGGTGAGCTCCCGTTGCTTGGTCCCAGCTCCTGCCAACCTAGCAGTTCGAAAGCACGTCAAAATGCAAGTAGATAAATAGGAACCGCTACAGCGGGAAGGTAAACGGTGTTTCCATGTGCTGCTCTGGTTTGCCAGAAGCGGCTTTGTCATGCTGGCCACATGACCTGGAAGCTGTACGCCGGCTCCCTAGGCCAATAATGCGAGATGAGCGCGCAACCCCAGAGTTGGTCACGACTGGACCTAATGGTCAGGGGTCCCTTTACCGTTACCTTTAAACTGTGAGACCCTTGGTAAAGGTAAAGGGACCCCTGACCATTAGGTCCAGTCATGACCGACTGGGGTTGCGGCACTCATCTCACGTTATTGGCCGAGGGAGCCGGCATACAGCTTCCAGGTCATGTGGCCAGCATGACAAAGCCACTTCTGGCGAACCAGAGCAGCACACAGAAATGCTGTTTACCTTCCCATTTGGAGAGGTACCTATTTATCTACTTGCACTTTGACGTGCTTTCGAACTGCTAGGTTGGCAGGAGCTGGGACCGAGCAACGGGAGCTCACCCTGTCGCAGGGATTCGAACCGCCAACCTTCTGATCAGCAAGCCCTGGGCTCTGTGGTTTAACCCACAGCGCCACCTGCATCCCTTGGTAGGTGGAAGTAAATTCAACCTAAGTCCTGGCCACATGGGGAAAAGGAAGGAGGGAATGTGTGAACTCTGTTTTTCACTGTGGATTGTGGAGTCTTGTTCTCATAGGTTCCTGAACCATGGTTTAACATTCAATGGAAATGGGGCCTGTCTTACTTGTTTTCCTCTGCAAAGTGGCAATAATAATAGAGACCACGATTAGTATAAATATTACTGAGATAATGTATGTAGAACATTTTGGTGTGCTCATTATTACTAAGTATACATGTGTAAATATATGTATTAGTATATTCTACTACAGAATATTATTTGAACAATGAAAGGAACAGTTTCTGCTGGTTTTTAAAAATATGGGAATAGTTAGGCAGATATTCAAAAAAAAAATTACCCCCCCCCAAATTGCTCCCCTCTTTTTATCCTCTCAACAATTATGTGAGGTAGGATAGACTATTTATTATAGAAAATTATAAATAATTATCACTATGTGCAGGGTTTTCTTTTTGTTTTTATTATTATGGTTTTTATTTTTGTGTTTTCTATACAGTATTGTAAAGCACCCTGTGATCTTCGGATGAAGGGCATAATAATAATAATAATAATAATAATAATAATAATAATAATAGGACCGTGACTGGGCCAAGGTCACCCCAGTGTGCTTCATGGCTGAGCAGTGATTTGAACCCTTATCTCCCATGTCGTAGACCAGGCATCCCCAAACTTCGGCCCTCCAGATGTTTTGGACTACAATTCCCATCATCCCTGACCACTGGTCCTGTTAGCTAGGGATGATGGGAGTTGTAGGCCAAAACATCTGGAGGGCCGCAGTTTGGGGATGCCTGTCGTAGACTAACCACTACACCACACTGCCACTGTAGTACAAAATTACTTTCTAAAACCCAGAACTCCAAATGGTTGTATCTGTTACTTGCCCCATTGCAGTTCTGTCTTTAAAGCTAGCACACATTACTGTAATTACAATGTGACCTGGGTAAGCAGCTCACAGTGATAGGAATATCTTAAGCAGAACATGGATCAATTATAATGCATCCAGGTCAGCTATCCTAAAGGGTGTACAGCCCTGTTTAAAATATTCCTAGAGGAAATATTAAAGATAGAATTTTCCTATTTAAGGTGCTTATTATTGCTTTGCCCAAAGGTGCTATTATACACAATGGTGAGATGAACTGGAAAACTTCACTGCTTTGTAACTTGAAATCGTTTGAAGGTACCAGGTGCGTTTCCATTCCTTTTCTGAAGCAAAGCCCAATTTGGGCTTGGCCCAGACACGGATGGGAAACTTGCCTCAGAATCCCCATAAATTTCTCTGGCCGCCTTGGAAGGGTGGTTGGATGCAAGCATATATGAATCAGTAGAACACTGTTCCCTTTTGTGCGTAAAATGTAGCTGCATTATTAATATAAAGTATGTCACAAGTGTGGGGAGTTATTTGCCATACTATATTTGTATAAGGGCTGTAACTGACGCCAGAAGGCAGGCCTGCAATTCTTAAATGTGCTTGTTTTTCTGAGGGCAGTTAGTCCAGTGACTTGTAGCTTTTGATCTGTACTCACAGCTGAGGGATTTCTTTACACCCAGCTTGACAGAATTATTCTCCTTGAATCCTGGGAGGATTTGTAAACAGCACAGGGGTTTTTTGTTTTTGTGCTTTTTTCTGCACATACCCCAGATTTTTCTTGGAAGCAACAGGAAGGGAATGACTAGAACCTAGTCACTTCTAAATTAGTGCCTGCGGTACTGAAATAGTTGGCATATTGGGTGGTACTTTTTATAAATGTAATGTCAGCCAAATGAATGTTTGGCTAACGCGTGCATGTGGTAAAATTAGCAAAATGCATCACTGATGCTAATGAAGGGAATAACCTCATTGCTGCAGTTCATTGAAAGTGCCATCCGGACAGATTACTTGCCCTGAACACTGAGGTCAAGGAGTTGCTATTGAAAGCATGTGAGAGACTCTCTCTCTCTCTCTCTCTCTGTGTGTGTGTGTGTGTGTGAGAGAGAGAGAGAGAGAGAGAGAGAGAGAGAGAGAGACAGAGAGACAGAGAGACAGAGAGACAGAGACAGAGACGGGTCTGGCAGGGCCTTCCCATCAGCTCTACTTGAAAGGCCAGCAACATTTCCTTAAAATGTTGTGATTCTAGCTGATCATTATAAGGATTCTGTAGAATGGTGCCTTTTTCGTTCTCCTCCCTCCTAATCCCATTTCCTTTTGTGCTGTATCCTTGAAACCTTAGCGTATGACCGCCTCGTCACTGACATTTGTAAGCTACTCTGAGAATCTTTTTTTTAGTTGAAGAACGGGATAACAATGCTTTTAATTAATAAATGGCTTCTTTTGTGATACGGTACTATTACAGTCTTCACAGCTGAGAACAGATGAGAACAAGTAGGACATCGGTAAGACCTATATATAAAAAAGACTGCTTTTAATAGTATATCATTATATCTGAGACTTCAAAAAAAAAAAAAAAGTATCAGAAATTGCTGTTTTATTTCAAAAGCTCTCACACACAAAATACCTTAGGTGCTCCTTGCTTGAGCTTCATTTTATGCATATCTTCCTTAACTGGAAAAACTACCGTAAATCCGGCATTGTTGTCTTACATCCACTTATAGGACTTATCAACAAAACTTGCTTTTCAACTTGCGTGTAGTGAAATAGTCTTATGAAAATGTCTCCTTCCCTCCCCCACTCTGGTAAATTTGAAAATTTGCTCTGATGCCTACCTGGTTTTTTAAAAAAATATGTTTTGACCTGTGGTTACAAGATCGTTCACACTAAAACATTTAAACACCTCTCAGTAACTAGCAAGATTTTTATCGCCGCATTTCTCTATTGTGGCAAATATTTTCAATTACGTGCAAGTGGAAACATTTAGTATTTTCCCTGGAAAAGACGCTGATGCTGGGAAAGATTGAGGGCACAAGGAGAAGGGGACGACAGAGGACGAGATGGTTGGACAGTGTTCTCGAAGCTACGAACATGAGTTTGACCAAACTGCGGGAGGCAGTGGAAGACAGGAGTGCCTGGCGTGCTCTGGTCCATGGGGTCATGAGTCGGACACGGACTAAACGACTAAACAACAACAACAACAAAGGGCTTCTAACTTGAGGCAACTAGATTCCTTTGGCTCATAACTCCCTTACAGAATAAGCACTAATGTTGGACCAGTTCACAGCAAATAGCATTTTTTGTGCTAGTTCAGCTTTATTGCTGTGTCTGAATTCACCTTGTGTTTACACTAGAGCCATGAAGTTCAGAGTACGAAAGAAGGCTCTCCGTAATGGAGTGGAGGTTATTTTTAGGGTGGGGGAGTCATGTTTTGTGTGTTCGGCGGGTTGGTTAGCCAGGAAGCAAACTGCTGACACATATTCCCTCCATCCCAAGCTGCCACAGCCCAAATAGAAGAGGTCAACTGGCATCAAAGACGGCTGTTGGATTATGTAATGTTTGCTTTCCCATATGGAATGATCAAACATGTTTTTGAGGTGTACGTACTGCTTAGAACACTATGATAGAAAGGGAGGATAGGAATTAAATGTTGAGGGCAGAGTGGCACATTTGCAGTTTCTCATTTGCCTTCGTTTTGCAGCTCAACATAGTGAAGCAGATTCAGCCACAAGGTTGGGAGAGGGGAAAATTTGGGCATATGTAAGCCCGAACCTCCTGACTGCTGAATATACATTCAACACCAGGGGTCCCCAGACTACGGCCCGCGGGCCAGATGCGGCCAAATTGGCCTCCCAATCGGGCCCGCAACGACCCCCGCTGCGCGCCGCCGCCATTCCAGATCTGAAAAAATTCGCTGAAAATCGTTTCTGCATGCGTATGGGCCTCTCCCGACCCAGAAGAGGTCATTTCCGGTGCACTTCCGGGTCGGGGGAGGTGCACTTCTGGGTCGGGGAGGCCCATACGCATGCGCACAAACAATTTTCGGCGATTTTTTTCGGCCTGGAAGCGTGCCACCGCGCCAGTAAATGGGTGTGCGCATGCGCACTGGCGCACACTCCCCCACCCTCCAGCCCACTGCGCGCACACTCCCCCGCCCTCCGGCCCGCCGCGAGATTGGCACGGCGGGCACCGGCCCAAAGGCGGGTAAGTCTGGGGACCCCTGTTCAACACTGTCCATTCAATATGCATCTTCAAAACATGAGGGGATTACTAAAGACTAGGCCCAATTTATACTAGGCTTGCCACAAGGAATACTGGAAGGAACGGTTTCTCTGGCTGTGTTGGGACCAAGTCAATAATATAAAATATATATACTTTTGTTTAAACAGTTTTCCAGGCTCACGGGAACTTTCTAAGTGATTTTCATCCAGGGAACTACAGGACGAAGTTTCGTTTAATTATTTTGATTTATTTATAAGAGTATGAACCACCAACTCATTTTTAAAAAAAATGGCAGGGTCCATAAAGGAAACCATAATTTCACAGTGGTGAAAAACATTTCACACTAGTAGAACATCCAAGAACATAGGAAGAGCCTGTTGGATCAGGTCAATGGCCCATCTAGTCCAGCATCCTGTGTTTTCATGGTGGACGACCAGATGCCTCTGGGAAACCAGGGAGCAGGACATGAGGACAATATCACTCTTCCCCTCCTGTGGTTTTCAGCAACTAGTGTTCAGCGGCATTGCTGGCCTCCAACTGTGGCGGCAGAGCACAGCTTTCATGGCTAGCAGCCATTGATAGTCCTTCTCTCCTCCATGAATTTGTCTAATCCTATTCCCAAGCTTGTCCAAGTTGGTCACTGCCTCCTGGGGAGAAGCGAGCTCCATAGTTTGATCCTGTGCTGCATGAAGCAGTGCTTTCTTTTATCAGTCCTAAATCTCACAACATTCAGCTTCAATCGGATTTCCACAAGTGCTAGAGTTAGGAAAGAAGAACTTTTCTCTGTCCACCTGCTCCGTGCCGTGTATGTCATGTGCTGATCGTTTCTGGAGTGCTGAAACGTTTTATTCTTTCTAAGGTGCCTGATATTGCTAATCTAGAACTGTAGAGTTGGAAGGGACCCCGGGGTTCATTTAATCCAACCCCCCGATAGCAAAAACTTCATTGCTTTGGGGCCGAATACTCAGCCCAGTTTTGGTTAATGCACTTCAAACCTTTAGGTCAATTGTGGGTTATGCAGCAGGATTTTTAAAAAATGTTTGTTTTTCATGCAAGTACTTATAGAAAGGTGACGCCCTCTTAGAAAAGGTCACCCTGCAATGTCTGTTGCAACATGTTAATGCTTCTGAAACTGGGGAAAGCCCACAGCTTAGCAGTAGAGCATCAGATTTGCCAGCAGAAGCTCTAAGGTTTGGTCCCTGGTGTCTCTAGACCTATGAAAAACTCCTGCCTGAAACCCTGGAGACAATACTGACCTAAATGTTCCTAAAGTAGGGTGTTGGTTTTTTCCCAAACCCATAGTTCTGTAGTTACATCAATGATTTAATCAGTAAATTGACTGAAATTCATACGGCTGTTTAGCTTCAACGGTGTTATGCCATCAGATTGTTCATTTGTGTTTCTGTATATCTGTTTTGTCTAGGAGATGGCTGTGAGAGCCCTAAAACAAACTGGCAGTAGAAGCATTGAAGCAGCTTTGGAATACATTAGCAAGATGGGATACTTGGATCCCAGAAATGAACAAATAGTCCGGGTCATTAAACAGACATCTTCGGGTAAGTGTGGGTGCTCTTTCCATCTCATTCCTAAGCTTTCGCCTGGTTTGATGCTGTGTGGAATATGAAAGCAACTTGGTAGCTGTCTAGACGCTGCTAAGTGTGGTTTCTCAAGGGATAAAATATCATTGACCTGTGGACTGTGTGGCAATATATACTTCAAGTTTCATTCCTAATGTGCTAAAGTTCGATGCAACCAGATAGAAGCCTTGCAACAATTTGATTGCATTTTGCTGTTGAAGGGTTTGAAATGGGAGTTTGCAAGGAAATATTAAATGTGAAAATTTTGCCTTGTTGTCACTACAAAAAGAAAAGAAATTGTATTTCAAGTTACAGGGAACCAGGCAGAGGGCCTTCTCGGTAGTGGCACCTGCCCTGTGGAACGCCTTCCCACCAGATGTCAAAGAGAAAAACAACTACCAGACTTTTAGAAGACATCTGAAGGCAGCCCTGTTTAGGGAAGCTTTTAATGTTTAATAGATTATTGCATTTTAATGTTCTGTTCTGTTGGAAGCCACCCAGAGTGGCTGGGGAAACTCAGCCAGATGGGCAGGGTATAAATAAATAAATAAATAAATAAATAAATAAATAAATAAATAAATAAATAAATAAATAAATAAATATTCCTTAAGTGTGAATCCATGTGTATCCTCATCCTGAAGATTCATGTAGCATTTCACTCTTACTCCTCCTTCCATTTCCTTATTTCTGGTTCAGTGCAAATGCAAAGGTAAACTTAGCCAAGAAACACACTTGAATTTGCTAGGAAGAACAGTTCGAACCTTTTAGTTTCAAAACTGTTTTATCATTTGCATTGCAGTTTTGCACGGAGCCGATTTTAACAGTGTTGTTTTAACTGATGACAGTGGGGGTTTTTTTGTCCTTGCTCACAAATCTGAAACCTTTCTGTGAGAAGTAGTCTTAGAAATTCTATGAAATAATGAATTCAGTGTTACATGCATGCGCAGGAATAAGTCTATTCACATGAATGGTTTCCTAACACTACCTCACCCATTATCTTTCTCTCCCCACTACAGGAAAGGGTATTATGCCAAATAACATAAGCCGCAGGCCAAGTTTTGAAGGGTCCAGCGAATCTTTCCCACCCTACCACCAGGTTAGCAACCCGGGCTATGAAGGTGCAGGCTTTGGGGCAGAAGCTGCTAACATGCTGGGTGATGTTCCCAGGCCATATATGGACTACTTGCTCTCTGCTTCTCAGGCTGCAAACATGAACTCTCCAGTACAAAGGCCTGCCAGCTTAGGCTCCCACAACACGCCTGGCAGTCACCAGCAGAAAGCCTATTCTGCAAACATGGATGCCCCAGTGATCAACTATCCGGGCCACAGCAGCCCTCATTATGGCAGGCAACCCGTGATGGTGCAAGGGGAAGCTCAGGCTCTCGGCTATGGGATTCAGAGGAGCCATTCTTTCCAGAACAAGTTGCAGCAGGAGGGAGGGTATCCCAGCCTTCCGAACAAAGGAACGGTTGTTCAGAATAACTCCGGCCACGGGTTCCAGCAAGCGCCAGGCGGTCTGTATATGCCGCACTCCCATCACAAGCAACCGATCCCCTCCTCCCACCCAATGCACGTGATCACCAGAGGAGGCCCAGCATATACAAACGAATTTTCAGACAGCCCACCACAGGGCCTGCTGACGCCATCCAGAAACAGTCTGAACATGGACCTGTATGATATGAACAACCCTCAAGTTCAGCAGTGGCAGACGACCTCTTCATCGTCGTCCTCGTCACGCCGCGACTCGTTACAGAACCCAGCCCTGGAAGCGTCGGTCCGGCAGCATGTGCCCTTCAGGCCTGAGGGCTGCGTCCCAAGCAGAACCAATTCTTTCAACAGCCACCAGCAACAGATGCCGATATCCATGAGGCAGACTTCTCCAGGCAAAGCTGAGGCGTCCATTACTTCTCCAAACACCATCACGGCAGTCACATCTGCTCATATTCTACAGCCAGTGAAGAGCACAAGGGTGATGAGGCCTGAGCCTCAGACTGCAGTAGGCCCTGCTCATCCTGGCTGGCTGGCTGCACAGTCTTCGGCTGTGGATGGCTTAGGAATGGCCGAACAGCACCCCCTTCCTGTTGGAGGAGCTAATGCCTATCAGCTAGATGTGGACTATAGCAATCAGGAGCTGAGGTGCCCTCCGCCTCCTTATCCGAAGCATTTGCTGCTGCCCAGTAGTTCTGAGCAGTTTGATATGAACTGCTTACGCACAGGGATCGAGCAGACCCTTCGGCGAGTCCCCAGCTCATCAGGAAACAAAGCTGAGGAAAACGGGGAAAGGAACGACAAAATCAAGTCGGCCAAAGCGGAAAAGCCAGGCAAGGATAAGAAACAGATCCAGACGTCCCCAGTGCCGGTGCGGAAGAACGGCAAAGATGAAGAGAAAAGAGAGTCACGTATTAAAAGCTACTCGCCGTTTGCCTTTAAATTCTACATGGAGCAGCATGTGGAGAACGTCATAAAGACCTACCAGCAGAAAATTAATCGCCGGCTGCAGTTGGAGCAAGAAATGGCCAAGGTAATTTGTGTGTTTGTGCTTTTGTTTTTCTTGAAAGGTAATGAGACTGGGATAATGTAGCAGACCTCTGTATTCAATACAGCATAGATACGCAAGTCTCTCACACTTCCTGATACCACATCCCAACTTCATCCAACCCCCCACAGAAATAGAGATATTTTCTGACATCCAGGACCATTGCTGGGTGTCATTTGTGCTTCTTCCCCCCCCCCAGTCCCCCCCCCAATACAGAGGAAGGAACAGAAAGCCAAGCCACACTGCCCCTGATATAAAGGGGAATGGACAAACAACACATGGAAGATAAGGCTGTCAATGACTCATAGAATTGGTAGACTCCTCTTCATGTTGGCTCTATGGAAGCTGTGTTATCAAAGGCAGCAGACCTCTAAATTCCTGTGGTTGGAGTATAGCAGTGGGAGAGGGCTGCTGCAATATTCTGCTTGTAGGGTTCCCATGGGCATCTGGTTGGCCAGTGTTGAAACGAGGATGCTAGAATTCTTATGCCTTTGGCTTGATTCCTCTTATGGGCAGTGGTGGAGGAAGGGGGTATGGGGGATGTGGGTGTCATCACTGAAGGGGGGGTGACAAAATAAGTTTTTTTATAAAAAAAATTGGGCTCACAAAACTTTTTAGGAGTGACATGGTGGCTTAGGTGCTTGCAGGTTCCGTGCTGCCTGAAACGGCAGCGTGGGACTTGCGTCTGCCTACTGCCTCTCCCTCAGCTGCCCTACAGCTGAGGGGGAGGCAACGGAGAGTCTTCAAGCGTCAAAGAGGGTCACTCCGCCTCCATGGGCAGATCGCCCCGCTCCTGGTTGCAGAACACACACACACCCCGCACCAGGCACCTGAGCGGCTAGCTACACCACTGCTTATGGGTCCTCTTATGGTTTAATGACCAAGTGGGATCTCTTTGATTTATGAACTTTTATCAGGAATTTCCCTCAGATTTTTCAAGGTTACCTTCCTTGCCATGTGGGCTAGTGAAATGCAATGAGGAATTAAGATAGTTGCGGTGATGAGTTTTGAGCCAGATTTTATGCTTAGAAGCATGAAATGGAAATGGCTCTAACAAATTAAAGTAATAGAATGAATGCAACCTGCGTGTACTGCTTTTAAATACAGTGGAACCTCGGTTTATGAACACCTCGGTTTATGAATTTTCGGTTTATGAACGCCGCGGACCCATCTGGAACGGATTAATTCATTTTCCATTACTTTCAATGGGAAAGTTCGCTTCAGTTTATGAACGCTTCAGTTTATGAACAGACTTCCGGAACCAATTACACAGATGCTTCAGTTTATGAACGCTTCAGTTTAAGTACTCCGCGGACCCGTCTGGAACGGATTAATCCACTTTCCATTACTTTCAATGGGAAAGTTCGCTTCAGTTTATGAACGCTTCAGTTTATGAACAGACTTCCGGAACCAATTACACAGATGCTTCAGTTTATGAACGCTTCAGTTTAAGTACTCCGCGGACCCGTCTGGAACGGATTAATCCACTTTCCATTACTTTCAATGGGAAAGTTCGCTTCAGTTTATGAACGCTTCAGTTTAAGTACTCCGCGGACTGTCTGGAACAGATTAATCCACTTTCCATTACTTTCAATGGGAAAGTTCGCTTCAGTTTATGAACGCTTCAGTTTATGAACAGACTTCCGGAACCAATTGTGTTCATAAACCGAGGTACCACTGTATTTAGAGGGTGAGATGGAACAAAAACAGACTGAGCTTTTGTTGCACGTTCTTCGTAACTGATGTGATTGTGCATCTTTTCCGGCAATTTTTGTGTCTGTATGTGATTATCCTGACTCCCTTGCTTTTTCTCTCCCCACCTCATAATCCCCACCCAGGCTGGCCTTTGTGAAACAGAACAAGAGCAGATGAGGAAAATTCTCTACCAGAAGGAGTCAAACTACAACAGGCTCAAGAGAGCCAAAATGGACAAATCCATGTTTGTAAAAATCAAGACTCTGGGTATCGGTGCTTTTGGGGAAGTCTGCCTTGCATGCAAAGTGGACACCCACGCCCTGTACGCCATGAAAACCCTGAGGAAGAAGGACGTGCTCAACCGTAACCAAGTTGCCCATGTCAAGGCCGAAAGGGACATCCTTGCAGAGGCAGACAATGAATGGGTGGTTAAGCTCTACTACTCCTTCCAGGACAAGGAGAACCTGTATTTTGTGATGGACTACATCCCCGGCGGAGACATGATGAGCCTGCTCATCCGGATGGAAGTCTTTCCAGAAAAGCTAGCTCGGTTTTACATTGCTGAACTCACACTGGCCATAGAGAGCGTGCACAAAATGGGGTTTATCCATAGAGACATCAAGCCTGATAACATTCTGATTGATCTTGATGGACACATCAAACTGACCGACTTTGGCCTCTGCACTGGATTCAGGTGGACGCACAACTCGAAATATTACCAGAAAGGTAATGGGCTTGGGGGCAAGGAGGTAGCTTCGAAATGTGCCATAGTTGTTGTTACTATGACTTCAGCATATGTATATATCCTCCCCTTCAGAAAAAATTCCCAGAGTGGCTTATAGCACAAACTCAAAAATACAATAAATACATTAAAAAAAAAACATGAGAAAGGTGGGGGTTGAGGAGGTGTTTGAAGAACGTGAGAGAGGTGATCTCACCCATTTGTCCTAAGAGGCAGCTCCAAAGATAAGGGGCAATAAGGGAGATGGAGCAAAGGCTGGAGGAGTGACAGTCATGGGGATATAAGAGCAGAGATAAAGGCAGGCAAGGCTAAGGAAAGCTTTAAAGGGGAGGACAAGGAATTTGTACTGGACCAGGAGCAGAAAGAGAAAAAAGTGAATGACTTTGGTGGCAGATCTTTGGATAGAGATGAGGGGGCCAAAGTGTGACTGTGTAAAATCAGAGAGATGGTAGCAGTAGCCAACACCAGCCTATCTATAGACATATGATCCACATAACATATAGGGCTCCTCCAGCCAACCTGGGCATTCATCTTAGAATACAGGTGGCATTCAGCTAAGTATTCCTATCCGTGCAAATATTACTGCTAGCACAATGGGATTTTCCTACCCGCCTCCTCCTTCCCTCGCACTTGCCCTACCCTGCAAAACCTGCTCTGAAAAGTTGAGCCAGCAGAACAGAATTGTGGGGCACATGGGGGGAGGAGAGGAGCGGAAAGGTTCCGTTGCACAAGGAGAAAATCCTGCACTGCACTGACAGAACCAGTGACTTAGTGCTACATGGAATGCAACACTGTTCAGTCTCTATGGAGCATACATTCCAGTTTGTTTGTGAGGATGTTAAACAACAATGAGTATTCACCCTGATTTACTTGGATAGCAGTTATATGTCTTCCTGTTTTTCAGATGTTCATCCCACACTTTTCACTACATTTCCATTTTACTTTTTAAATTGCAAAGAGTCTAGTTTGTTGTATTTCATGGGATTTGTTGCGTCAGGGCAACAGAGCACTTATAGTCTGCTTTAATTGAAGAAAAATCCTGACAATCCAGAGGTGAATGTAGTCACCGTTTGTGGCTGCTTCTGAGTTTTGTCTCCTGAACCTTTTTTAAACACTCTTATTCATTTTTAAGATGTTACATGTTAGGGGAAGGGGTGAAATGCAAACAAAAAACGCAGTCAAAATTAAATTGCAAAGCTTGCAGTTCAGAGGAAAACAGTGAATCATGCTTATTTTGTTTCTAGGGAGAGCTTTTTTTGATCTTTCCATGTAATTTCCTATTTTCTTTTCCCATCTTTTGAAAGGGAGCCACATCAGGCAGGACAGCATGGAGCCAAGCGACCTTTGGGATGATGTGTCTAACTGTAGATGTGGAGACAGGTTGAAGACCTTGGAGCAGAGAGCTAAAAGGCAACATCAGAGATGTTTAGCCCATTCATTAGTTGGAACACCCAATTATATTGCACCTGAAGTTCTCCTTCGTAAAGGTAGGTGGTTTATTTGTTTAAAATGTTTCTAGCTCACCCTTCATCACAAGCGCTCAGTATTCTATACTGCAGTACAGTCAACCCTCGTTTCCCGAACGCCTCTGTTTTGGAACATTTTGGCTCCCGAACAACGAAAACCCAGAAGTAAATGCTCCAGTTTTCAAACGTTCTTCGGAAGCTGAATGTCCGACACGGCTTCCGCTTGAGTGCACGAGTTCCTGCAGCCAGTTGGAAGCCATGCCTTGGTTGTTGAACGGATTACGTTCGACAACCAAGGTTTGACTGTGTATACGTTTTACTGGTATACAAAAAATTTGGGCATCTCATTAAAGAATTCAATATTCTCTAAGGCTTGCTATAGTCTTCATAGTGCAGTGAATAAAATACTCTGAGCGCTTTTGAATATCAACTTTGCTTTCAGAGGCAGGATCAAGGTCAGCCATCACAAGGCACGTAAAGCAGATTTTTCAATAATTTAGGTTTTTGGCCATAGTTCATTCTTCTGAGATGAAGTTATGAAGCTATAAGGGGCAAGGTTATTGAACAAAATTAAAATAAAATCTGACTTGCGTCTTTGAAAACACAGCAGGTAACACTTTTTTCCTGATTGTCTTTCAGGATACACTCAGCTTTGTGACTGGTGGAGTGTTGGTGTGATTCTCTTTGAGATGTTGGTTGGGCAGCCTCCGTTTCTGGCTGCCTCTCCCACAGAAACCCAGCTGAAGGTAAATTCACTCCCAATTAATATTGTTAAAAATTAATGGTGCAGCTCTATGGGGTTTCCTCCCTCTTTTTTTCCAATTTTCTTCAAATAATAAATCAATCCTGGATTTTTTTTGTTAGGCAACAATCCAATTTGGGTAAGGCATGGTTGTTATTATTTATTTATTTATTTGTGAATATTCTACATATATATATATATATATATATATATATATATATATATATATACACATACACATTTAAGGCAGTTTACACACGTATCCTCAAAATCACCTAAAACTAATTATAAAAATAATATAACAACCAAGAATAGGTTTAAAAACAACACGGAATGAACACCTAAGGCAGGCAACCCCAAACTCGGCCCTCCAGATGTTTTGGGACTACAACTCCCATAATCCCTAGCTAACAGGACCAGGGGTCAGGACCAGGGATGATGAGAACTGTAGTCCCAAAACACCTGGAGGGCAGAGTTTGGGGATGCCTGACCTAATCAAAGGCCTTTATATAGAATAATAGAATCTCCCACTCAGGTATAGCTTTACTGACTTACTCTATACCGGTTCAGTTTGGTATTAAGCAGTCTTGAAACACACAAAAGCACAGTGTCAGTAGCCACCCAATAATAGATCACTTACTTTACCCAAATAAATTCCCACTCGTGGATTTCCCATCACCAGCTGCTTGCTGCACTTAAGCCAGTCTCTTACCGTACCTAATCCGTGGGTTGGGAGACAAGTGTATTACCCAAGTATGCTTCCACTCTCCTCTTCCTCTGGAATTAGGAAACATGTCCTGGCTAGCAGGGCAACCAGGAACAGGGTGGGCAGATAGGTGGAGGAAGTTATACAAAGAGCTTACATGGCAATGAACATTCAACCTGAGTTACTTGCATAGCAGTTATCTCGTCCACTCATTTCACCACCCTTTCCTAATTGCAAAAAGTCTGGGGTGTGGTGTTTTTTTTAGTGGATTTGTTGTGCCAGGCAACAGGGCACTTTAACCCACTTTAATTACACAAAACTAAACTTCTAGTATGCTCTAGAATGCCGCCTGCAAAATACTGACAGTCTGAAGAGGCAAGAGGCCCTTTATCTGTCATACAATCAAATCTATAGGACAATAGTAATACTATAATAAAAAAGGCCAGAGATTTACAAAATTCCTAACAGAGCGAGTACTAAAAATCATTATTAGAAGGAAGTCAGACTTTGTATTTTTAATATAGAGTTCATTTTAGGGTTCTCTGTAAATAACATTGATCACATATCCTTCTAAATTAAATGAATTTGTTAACTAATTTCATACTTCATATTGCCACTCCTTAGCATCTAACCAAGTGATATCCATATGTAGATACAGTGGTGCCTCGACTTATGAAGGCGATCTGTTCCGCGGCGCTCTCCGTAAGTCGAAGTCTTCAGTTGTCAAAGCGCCTGTTCTGCGCATGTGTGAAGAGCGATTTTGTGCTTCTGCGCATGCCGCTTCTGCGCAAGCGCAGAACGCACGCACGGCGAAAATACTTCTGGGGTTGTCAACTTCGTAAGTCGAAACCTTCGGAAGTCGAGGCATTCGTATGTCGAGGTACCATTGTAATAATAATAATAATAATAATTTATTATTTATAACCCGCCCATCTGGCTGGGTTTCCCCAGCCACTCTGGGTGGCTTCCAACAGAAATATTAAAATACAATAATTTATTAAACATTAAAAGCTTCCCTAAACAGGGCTGCCTTCAGATGTTCTCTAAAAGTCTGGTAGTTGTTTTTCTCTTTGACATCTGGTGGGAGGGTGTTCCACAGGGCGGGTGCCACTACCGAGAAGGCCCTCTGCCTGGTTCCCTGTAACTTGACTTCTCGCAGTGAGGGAACCGCCAGAAGGCCCTCGGCACTGGACCTCAGTGTCCGGGCAGAACGATGGAGGTGGAGACGCTCCTTCAGGTATACTGAACCGATATCAGTGATTTAAGAGTTCTTGAGGGGGTGGGTGGAATCTTTGGGGAAAAAGTATTTTTTTTACCTCAGAACACGTTTTGTAGCTTGAGGATACTTCTGGATTGAGGCTCAGGTGCCTCAGTGGCATGGAGTGCCTTCCATCAGCTTCAACTGGTGGCCCAGTTGCGCCTCTATCTGGCCCAGGATAGCCTAACCTCTGTCCTGTTTTAAGTCTAGAAGGCTTGCCTTTCAGGAGGAATGCTACTGGATGCTAACCATATATATTAACTACTCTTCAGGTGATAAATTGGGAGAACACACTGCACATCCCCTCCCAGATCAAGCTGAGCCCCGAAGCAAGTGACCTTATCACAAAACTGTGCTGTGCTGCCGAAGAGAGGCTTGGAAGAAATGGAGCAGATGACCTCAAGGTCCACCCTTTCTTTGACTCCATGGACTTCTCCACCGATATCCGCAGGCAGGCAGCTCCCTACGTCCCAAAGATCAGCCATCCAATGGACACCTCGAATTTTGATCCCGTTGAGGAAGAAGGCCCTTGGGATGACGCTAGTGAGGACAGCACCAGGGCATGGGACCCGCAAACCTCCTCCAGCGGCAAACACACGGAACATGCCTTCTATGAGTTCACTTTCCGAAGGTTCTTTGATGACAATGGATACCCGTTCAGATACCCAAAGCCTTCTGGAATAGAAGTGAGCCAGTCGGAGAATTCTGATGCAGAAAGCAAAGATGGGCTGGATCAGGCAGGAGCCTGTCAACCCGTATATGTGTAAATTATTGTACAGAGTTCTACAAAATTAACCCATTTATCCGTATCTTCCACCTGAGCCTGCAGATAGAAGGACTTGCAGACCAGGTCCTAAATGCAAGCTGGTTTTGAGTTTAGGCTGTTTAGGACTGTAAATAGCTATGTTTACGAGTGCACTTGAAATCCAGATTTTCAGCATCGATTTCCAAGGACAGGCGTGTTCTTAAGCCAAGTTTTCCTTCTGGGTCAGCGTTGCCCACTCTGAGCATTTACAAGCTTCCACAGTGTTGTGCTGTTTTATTTTATTTTCAAGTGAGCAGAGAGCACTTATTTTTGTTTATAGCAGGGTTCTGTTTATCCTACTAAATTATAGGGATTAATTCAGACAAATCATGCTGCTGTTCTTCTTTTCTACATTTTTTAAAAAATGTCCATCGCACTTATGTCACATTTTTAGGAAAAATAAGTAAGACTGAAGAACGTGTGATTAAAGGTCTCTGTGCAATAATGTTTTAATAAGAGAAGAAAAAGTCTGCTGTCGTCCTAAATTTACCAGTGCCATTTTTATTCACACCATAATAATCTATATGTACTTTCAATATCCTGACATCATTTTTGAAGCTGCTTTATTTCCCTTTTCTGATTTTTTTATTTTAATTTAGTGTAATCAACGTGTGAGCAAGTGGCAATCGAAGAGTGGTTTCAGTGACTGGATTTGTGTAGAATGTTGCATGGAGCTGTGATTATGTTGTTTTCTTCTGTTTTGAAATGACCTATTTCTTGCCATTCACAGGCAGGTCCTGTGCTTGTACTTGTACTGAGGATCTCAGCGACCCTCAGGACTTGTGTGCTGATAATGTATTGTGTGGATGGTTTTGACTCTTTATTATGGCTGTGTGTTCTGTAAAAACAAATTACAAAGCTCTAATTCAGGTTAGGGGTTGGTGGTGTGTACAGGGGAAGAGAGAGGTTCGTAGAAGTTGATTATCTTGTTTCTTAAAATTTATCCCAAAGATGGGTAACTAGCAAAACAATTGCTTTGGAAATAAATTTGTGGCCAAAATCTAACTGTTTGATGCCCCACTCACCTACCACATGGTATGCAGTGTTCATTTGTTTGGAACTTGCCATATAGTATTCATTAATCTTATCATTTAGTGTCTATATGGGGGAAAATATATAGAAGATAATTCTTTGTGCCTTAAATTTGATTTGTGGGCCTTACTTCCTTATCCTTAAAACTGATAGGACTCTTCAGAGCAGTAATGTTAAAGGTAATTCAGTGACAACGCCTTTCTTTCTGGGATGTGTTGAATCTATGGAGCTGCCTTTATACCAAGTTGTTTCCTCGACACCCTAGCCAGTATTGTCTCCTCTGGCAGACAGTCTCTCAGGCCGAATTCTTCCAAGCCCAGTTAACCTGAGACAGTTTCACTGGGAGGCGCTGGGGATTTAACGTAGAGCTATATACATGCAAAACATTTTGCCATTGAGATGTAGACCCTCCCCAGGTGCATCTTTTCTTTGTTGCGGCTATATCTTACAGTGGAAAACCAATCTACAGTATATATAGCAATCCCCGAAACCATAGATACACATTGGCCTCTCTAGCTGATTCTCTGTGATCACTTGGGAGGACCAGAAATGGCTTACATGATGAAAGCGTGCAGTTCTTTATCAACATCGCATTGAGGCAACAATGGCTGGCACTTCCAGAGCTGCCAGGAATTGTGAACTCTTCTTTCCTATTTAAATAGGCCTATTCTAACCATGTATACACAGAAATGAATATATTTGGGGTAGCAGCCTTAGCTGTCTTAAGTGACGTTCCCAAATGCTGGCCCCGATTATACCTGGTCTGTTATATTGTTATATATCTATGATGGACTATACTAATCCTGCATCTCTATCAAAATGCAAGCGTACATTAAAATATTTTCTAAAAATTGTTTAAAATAATGCATTTTATTAGTTATGTTAACATAAGGATTATTCAGAATAATGGAATACTAAAAATAATTAAGCCATAAATATCTTCATTTATATTATATATATACCTAAATCAGATTAGTTTAACAGTCCTATTTTAAAATAATTCATTGCAATAACTTTTGAGGGCAATATTCCACTGTGTTCTTGCTTTTTATGTTAAGCTTTTGAATCTGAAGCTGCATCCCCCCCAATGTTATTCCAAATATTCTTCCTTAACATTTTAGCCTATCATATCCTACCCATTGTCTAGACATCTAAAGCAACAGCACCTGTAAATCCATCAGGCTAAACTAAACAAAATGATTGTGTATTTGTTTACATTTGTATGAAAGGAGTGTTCTGAGGTATGCAGTGCTTGTGTTGTGGCAGTTTATGAAAGATTTCAGTATTACTACTTTTTATATAATAATGCCATGTTTTTTTATATATATTTACAACTATCTGACATTCTTTCATGTGGTAGGTTCTTCCTCAGGAACTCAGTTTAACTGTTATTTATTTATCATTTGCCTTTCGAAAGCTTCCGCTGGCACAATTTATTATTATTATTATTAAAAAAATACCGAATCAAAATCCCAGGATGTAACTTGTGTGTGTTCTTATGGCTTATTGTAGTGGTTCTTAATGGGTGAAGTACTGCAAACACCCTTTTTCTGAAAGCCAAACCATGGACCCACTACTTTTGCAACACGGTAATTCAGTTTTACTAGCAAACCAGAGGTAAACTAACTGTTTCCAGCCCCGGGAGGAGCTCAGACAGTGTTCATGCAACACACCTACACACTGCAGCCGACACACTAATGTGTTACAACACAGAGTTTGGAAAGCTCTGCCATACATGTCGATTAGCTCGCAACAATTTTGCTTCACTACATATCGCTACGCCTGTCCCTTGTAGGCCCTAGAGATTATTCTTCACACAGAAACTCAAGTAAGTGGGTGTTTGCAAACCTAGCATGAGAATTGCATAAAACACAACAACACATCACCTAAAGTGAAGTTCAAAGCTGAGTTTGGTAGTTTCTTCTCAGGTAAATGGCCTTTAAGGAATTTCATAGGAAGTCAAAAGTGTTTTGAACAGATTCATGAATTTTGAATAAGATAGGGGATCTGTATACTCCCTTGTGGTCACCATATATGGACTCATAGAACTGCAGAGTTGGAAGGGATCCTGGGGGTCATCTAGTCCAACCCCCTGCAATGCAGGAATATTTAATTGCCTAAAATATAAATATGAAGCAAATATGGAGGTTCCTCTTCAGGTGAAGCAACTGACAAAAATGTGAAGGAAGTCAGCAGGACTTTCAATAAGACTATTGTAGTTGTTGTGGGAGCGGGGAAGGGTGTTTTACTGGATTTTGCAAAAACCCAATCTGGTGTTGAAGTCTATAACTAAATAATAATAATATAATAATAATTTATTATTTATACCCCGCCCATCTGGCTCGGTTTCCCCAGCCACTCTGGGCGGCTTCCAACAAAATATTAAAATACAATGGTCTGTTAAACATTAAAAGCTTCCCTAAACAGGGCTGCCTTCAGGTGTCTTCTAAAAGTTTGGTAGATGCTTTCCTCTTTGACATCTGGTGGGAGGGCGTTCCACAGGGCAGGTGCCACTTCCGAGAAGACTCTCTGCTTGGTCCCCTGTAACTTGGCTTCTTGCAGAGAGGGAACCGCCAGAAGGCCCTCAGCGCTGGACCTCTGTCCGGGCAGAATGATGGGGGTGGAGACGCTCCTTCAGGTATACTGGACCGAGGCCGTTTAGGGCTTTAAAGGTCAGCACCATCACTTTGAATTGTGCTTGGAAACGTACCAGGAGCCAATGTAGATCTTTCAAGACCGACCAATTGAATTTAACAAGTAGTAATTGCAGTATCACAGCACTTGCCAAAGTGGAAGGAGTTCTGAAAACAGCTCTGAAAGACGATACTGGAACACTACTAATCATTTCCCAATTACGTGCACAGAAAACAGCAGAACTCACCGATAGGCAACACATGAAGATTGTTGCAAAGCACCCCAAATTATTACTATTGTATAATTATAAGGTTATTGTATAATCTTAGAAGGGGCACGGCTGTCAATGCACTACTACCTGTGAGCCATTTTAGGTCCATCCCCAGATGTTCAGGAAGGCTCCCTAAACATCTGGAGAGCCTTTTGTGGGTGGTGGAGTTAGGGGCTGGGTGGCTGCAGGAGAGAGGAAGGAACAGAAAGTTTTCCTTCCACAAATCTGCTTATCCACACAGTGCTATACATGTCTCCTCAGAAGCAAGTCCCATTGAGTTCTACGAGTCTGGCTCCCAGCTCGATTGCAGCCTTACGGTGCAATTTTAACCCTGTCTACTCAGCAGCAAGTCCTATCAAATTTACTTGGGGCTTACTTCCAGGTAAGTGGCACTAGGGTTGTGGCCTAAGTTAATTCATCTTGCGATCCAAGCCATTGTTTTCGTACAAAGCAAAAAACAGACCTGTAAGCTTAAAATAGAAAAATGCAATGTTATTGACAGATCATCAAACATGTAATTCCAAACATACTTTTACTGAATTTCTCCTTGCAGGCAGTAATAGATTTAGACTTAAAGGTAAAGGGAGCCCTGACCATTGGGTCCAGTTGCGGACGACTCGGGTTGTGGTGCTCATTTTGCTTTACTGACCGAGGGAGCCGGTGTACAGCTTCCAGGTCATGTGGCCAGCATGACTAAGCCGCTTCTGGCGAACCAGAGCAGCACACAGAAATGCCATTTACTTTCCCGCCAGAGCGCTACCTATTTATCTACTTGCACTTCGTGCTTTCAAACTGCTAGGTTGGCAGGAGCAGGGACCGAGCAATGGGAGCTCACCCTGTCGCAGGGATTCGAACCGCTGACCTTTTGATCGGCAAGCCCTAGGTTCTGTGGTTTAACCCGCAGCGCATATGACATAAATAGCAAATGCTAAATTTTATTGGGGGGGGGGAGGGGACAGACAGACTTGGAATGTTTTTTCTGGCAGAGAAATGTGTGAAAGCAGTGAATGGTGGCATGTGGCGGAAAGGATTCTGGGTTTGTTCCCTGGTAAGACTTCCGCCATCTGCCTTATACACCCTTTCCTAATTAAGAGTGAGCAGAAGAAAATGTTACATACTCGGAATTAGCCTGTTAAAATATATTCAGAGTTTGAGGGTTTGCAAATGAGGCAAACAAAAGTATTATTTTAACAATACGTGTGCTGCTTCTTTAACATATGCATAAACTCAAAAAAGCAGCCTATGAAGCTGCTTTCTACTGAGTCAGACCACTGGTCTGCCTAGCACTGTCAACACTGGCCAACAGCAGCTCTCTAGATCACTCGCTCCCTTACCGAGAGATACTGGGGATTGGAGCTGGGGTCACCTGCATGCAACATCCCTGGCATCTCCAGATAAGCACTAGGAAAGATGCTTTCTGAAACCACTACCCGTCACTGTTGACAGTACACAGCCTGGTGAACCAATGGTCTGACCGTACAATGCAGCTCAAAGTAGCTTACTTCCATCAGGCACAGGCAAACTCGGCCCTCCAGATGTTTTGGGACTACAACTCCCATAATCCCTATCTAACAGGACCAGTGGTCAGGGATGATGGGAGTTGTAGTCCCAAAACATCTGGAGGGCCGAGTTTGCCTATGCCTGGTTTACATCATAAAAAAGCAGCAAAATATCATACAATGAATGAAAAGCACATTGTCTAAAAATACTGGAGAAAGCTTTTCACAAAAGTGAAGGGAAGGTAAGCCTACAAAGTGGCTATCAGTCATGACAAAATGTTGCATTATGATGTGCAGGGCCTAGGGCGCCAAAATGGAGGGGGCGCTGGCACGACAGGGAGCACTGCTGGCTTCGCAGGACTCGCTATGCCGCGCGGCCGCTGCACCCCAACGCCACCTACCCGCAACCAGGGCGGGCAGCAGCAGTGGCGCCGGGGCAGCCCAGGCGTGCCCTGAACACCGAGGGTAGCAGCGTGTGGAGGACACATGGGGCAAGAGCAGCCCCTTCTCGCGGCGCACGCACGCCAGAGCCAGGCCTTCGGCTCTAGGTGCTGTCGCCGCGCTCTACTTCTCAGGCAGGTGGGAGCAGCTGCTGTTGCGCCCAGGGGTCCGTGGCTGAAGCCCGAGGGTGGCCAGAGCAACCCAGCCGTCGACATCGCAGGTAAGCAGGAGTGGCGCTGGGAAGGGAAGGGGGTGAAGGCTGGGCCAGGCCAAAACCGTCAAAGCACATTCATGCACGCTCTCTGGTACCTGCTTGTAAATTCTGTTTTCCAAGACTTGAAATAGCATGGCAATTCCCTTCATGCCACCCTTGCCCCACCCCCTGAACAGACTGGATGCTGCTGGCAATTATTCTATCTCTGGTTGGCACAGATCAGACTCTTTAATTAAAAAAACTGAGAAGACACTGTTCTTCAGAACAGCAGCAGAATTGACACATCCGACACTCCTGCTGCGGTACTGAGCATTTGCAGTGCATTTTGTGGGTGCCAAATAATGGATTGATTTTCTATAGCAGGGAATTCTGTCGTTGCCACGTAATCTGTGCTAATCCTCTATTATTATTCCATTTTTCTCTTTTACCATACTTAGTCTTAAATATCACACAGTCTGAACTTACGGTCAAGCTAAAATGCCTGCCACGAGAGCTCCTGCTGGCTCATGCAAAACACACAAAAGCCTCTCAAGAATCATACTAAATAATTCCCGTAGCAATCACAAAACTAAAGCAACAATCAGGATGCCAGAATATGACTCCCACTTTGTGGGCAACCTTTAATCTAGGCTCGTGACTCATTGAGCAAAATGAAGTTCACCAGCTAGCTTGTCGAACCTAGTGCACAAATTGTGGGGAATGGGGAGGTAATAAAGCTTATTGTGAAACCTACAAGCCTCATCCCCTGACACATCGACTGTCAAAGGATAAGGGGATGGGTCCCCTTTGACTTCTACCTCCCTGTTCTTTGATCACAGTAATAGGGTTTTCATTTATCTTCTATGGAGTTCCTAGTGGCTCTTTGAGTTTGTCCTCCTAGCTAACTCTCTTCGTCATTCACTTGCTGGAGTTCTTGCCTTGAGGCCTTGATCCTTTTGGAGGTGCTTTAAATACATAGTTAGGATGTGTCATAATTCTAATAGGAAGCACAATGCCTTCTTTTACCAATAGATGGAATGCATGACCAAACCAAGATAAAGGCAGGGAGGCTACCGGTACAGAGGGCCGCAAACGCAGGTAGCAAGCCAAATCATGTTCTTCAGGGGCCATCACAAAAGCAAGTACGACTGCCTTGTGATTCAAACAAAGGTCAAGCCTTGGGCGTGCTTGATAATCCCCGTTTTTGTGGAATTGGAAAATAGATCTGACCCAGAGAATTAGCTGAGCACCTAGATTTAAAACATGGGGCTTAGCACACTCTCCAAATGGAGAGAGCCCAGCAGAGTTGAAAACACTTTCAGAGTTAACCTGCAGCATAGCCTGGAATATAGGTTGTTCAACCTTTTTTGCATACCCTGTTTACTCTGTCTTAAAGCACTTGCCCCACCCTCTCCCTCTCTAGCAATGAACAGACCACACACTGTTAAGTAAGTTTAAAATATTTACTCACTAAATTCAAAGGTGTGATTCATGTGTTGTCCCACGCAGCAGCAAGAAGCCAGGTAGATTACTCTTGGGTGCAAAATTCACAATATAGTTTCAAACATGCAGTCTGAACTTTGAGCAAGTTCAGACCCGTCTGTTCTGGTCAGTTACATGCTGAGAAGACAGACAAAAGAAAATAAACAGCTTCACATCCTCCCTCACAGAGGTAAGAGGGCATGATCACCTGAGTCTAGGAACAAACCTCTCTGGTCTTAACCCCTTCATGCACTTACGCTTAGTTATGTTCGACTGCAATTTCCCAGTGTTCTTAAAATCCCAGGCAGACCACAAAAACAGAACACTGAGTGGACCAGCTTATATATGGCCGATGAACTGCATTCTGCTTTATGGCAAACAAGCTTTGTAGACCTTACATAAGCCATTACTAGCTTCCTCCAGCCCCTAGGCTCTGAAGGTTAAAACTCCATGGTGCTATTGGCTGTTGTACAAAATCCTGCAGAATGAATAAGGTGTTCTAGGTGGATAATTGTCAGTATTTGGAATGATTAATGAAGCCGTGTTGATTGTGTGAGGTGCGGTACTATGGGCTGAGTACCATGAATTATATGTGTATAATGATGAATATAAATGTATTTCAATATACAATTTAAAGTTATGGTTGGAAAGCGCCATCTAGTGGTACAGGAAGGGCATGTGCTACATGTACGTAGCATGAAGCCCTATGGTACCACTTCAGCAATCATGGCTTCCCCTTAATAATTCTGGGAACTATAGCTTGTCCACAATTGATTTTAACAATCAATTCTTCATCCCAATAACTGTAGCTCTGTGAGGGAGAACAGGGAGCTCCTAACAACTTCCCAAGACCTTATATAATCATCACATTTATTTTTTGGCCACTAACTAGTAAATATTTTTAAATGAAAAATTGGATTTGTAAAACTTATAATAATGTTTCCTGCTTTAAAAATAAAAGCAAAGTCCATTAAATTAATACTGCATGTGTTTCCTGAAGGCTGGTTTTATTAGCTATCAGAATGAACAGGACGGCTTGTTGGGCACTGATAGGATGAAGTGAGACTGTTTGACTGCAAAATAATAATAATAATAATAATAATAATAATAATAATAATAATAATAATAATAATATGTAACTAGTTACATCAGACCGTTATCTTTCTATGCTCCAACACTGGGGTTGGTAACTTCCTGTTTTTCTAGGGCTGCATTCATGCCCTCCAACATCTTGAGCCCCCAAACCAGGAAGTGTTTCTTCCTGCCAGTGCTCCCTCACGAGTCACACGTCCTGCATGAGACAGACCACGGAGCCCAAAAGATGCCTTTTTCATAGCCTTGTTCACACAGCAACCGAAAATGCCCTTTTGGGGTGCCACCCAGAAAAAAATGTGCTGGGGGGGGGAAGTGTTGTTCCCCCCCCCGGACGAGATCTTGGTGTGAGATCATGTGAGATCTCATGGCACACAAAATGGCTGCCGTGCTCTCCCACGAGAAAACGAGATGCCTATTTTTTTTCCTGTGACACTTACAGAGTATGTGCATTTCCTGGCAGGGCAGGGGGAGATACGTTGGGAGTCGTGTGCAGATAGTAGGCAGGGTCAGAGCCAAAAAGTGTGTAGGGTCACACACTTTATGGCACTCCCGTCCAGGGGCGTACCCAGGATCAAATTTAGGGGGGGGCAAGGGGAGGGGCCACAGTGGGAATGTGGGCGGGGCTACGTGGCCTGCACCTTTAAGCTGTTCAGAGGAAGCTGCCCCAGGCAAAGCTCCGGAGGCGCACAGGGAGCGTAAGCCTGGGGCCCCCACGCTGCGCCCCTCAGCCTTTTGCTTCTAGGGGGGGCAACTGCCCCCGCCCATGCTCCCGTCTATCTGTATCTTTTTCTTTTTTCCACCCCCTGCAAGCTATATGGAGAGGGACAGATTGCTCTTGTCAAAGATCTGAATGAGGGCCACGTAAAATTCCACCACCAAGGTCTCCACATTAACTTATAGGGCCACAGGTTGCCCACTCCATTCATAAGACAACAGACGTTAGCTCTGACCTTTCTGTTAGTTCACCTTGGGCTACTCCTCCTCATAGGCTAAAAATTAATCTTGCTATGCATCCTTTACAGCAATCAGAAGATTATCTGTGCATCAACACGGATAATATTCTGGTTGCTCTAGTATGCATGGCCGGATTAATTGTTCGTCTATTAGGAGTATGAACATAAATTCAATTTTGGATTGAAAACACATGGAATATAAATCATATGGCCATGCAGCAAATGATTAATACGGATTTTCATTTGCAACCATGCAAATTTTGAGAAATGGCTTGGTATGTTGCTCTGCAACCAGCCTGAAAACTGCTACATAGATTTCTTTCTTTGTTTAAAATATTTATATTTCACCCTTCATTAAAATTTGTTCCAGAGTGGTTAACATAATGAAAAGAGTATGCTGTAGCCTAGTCAGCAAATAGATTTTAGTGATAAGCTCCCATAGCAGGCACCATTCAGGTCGCTGTGTTATGATAGTTCTATATCATAAGCCCATTATAAAGCTAAATAATACTATGCAGATTGTGCATCCCTTTACATATTTATTTATTTATAAACTGCATTTTCATCTAGAATATAATGAGGTGGTATACAGACTGAAAACACACTATTACAGTAAAAAACATCAAGCACACCAATAGGAGCTGTTTGGCAAAGAATTCCAGATATGAAAGGCTTGTCTGAATTAGTTTTTTAGAAGGCATCTGAAAACAAGCAGGGATGACTCCTGCTGAAGTACTATTTGCAAAGAGTTCCACAGGGCAGGGCCAGCAACCTTAAGGGCTCAGACCCTGGTAAAGTTCAGCTGAATCTCAGGGGCAAGTGCTAACATCAACAGTGTCCCATGAGAAGACCTCAGCAATTGAATCCTGACACACATACAGTACTAGATATTATTGTTCTTCGGTTGTTTCCAATTCCCTCCTGTGCAGAATGTCAGTTTAGTTGAGAAACATCATAGTAATGTGTACTTTTTGCCCATCCCTTTGTTGTTATTGCATATATGTGTAAGGGATAGAAATTATTATTTAATTTGAATGAAGAATTCAAATGCTATATGACTGTGAAGATAGGGACGCAGGTGGTGCTGTGGGTTAAACCACAGAGTCTAGGGCTTGCTGATCATAAGGTTGGCGGTTCAAATCCCTGCAACAGGGTGAGCTCCCGTTGCTCGGTCCCAGCTCCTGCCAACCTAGCAGTTCAAAAGCACGTCAAAGTGCAAGTAGATAAATATGTACCGCTCCAAGCGGGAAGGTAAACGTTTCCGTGTGCTGCTCTGGTTCACCAGAAGCGGCTTTGTCAAGCTGGCCACATGACCTGGGAGCAGTACGCCGGCTCCCTCGGCCAATAACGTGAAAGTTATTGGACCTAATGGTCAGGGGTCCCTTTACCTTTACCTTATGACTGTGAAGGAAAGTTCTTACTTATGATTTTAGAAGTGTCTGTCAGTTTGCATTTTTTTGGTGAAGAAAGTATTGATCTGATGTTTAGAGAGATCTTTCCTATTCTAATTAATTCAAGAGGGTTCTGGAAGCTTCTCTGTGTGAACAAGCTAGTGCAAGATGGAGGTTTATAACTGACGAGGAATTCTCTATTTTGCCTAAAAAAAACAGGCACATGGTTCCTGATGTTTGGGTTATGCCTTCGGAGAAGCTGAACAGCTGGTTTGGACTGCTTCTATTATATCTTTCACTCAAGGTCATGCTGACTATAATAATAGGCCAGAAGGGGCCTGAGTTTCTGTGTTCTTCTGTACATAGTACACTTAGTGTTAAGGTTTTAGTTTTATTGTTAAGTTATTGTAAGTTTAGGTTAATTCTGCTGCAAATTGTTTTCTTATGTACAGTGCCAATCCTGAATGTATTGGATTTGTGACCATTATGCTCATTTACCTTCAGTAGCAATAGTAAATTCTGGTGGAAGAAATATAGTTGCCTCTGATCTATTTTGGGGAGGGGGGGATCTTGCAACATGTTTCAGGTTTTTACTCTGCTAACTATACATTGGAGTTCTGCCCTGGATCAATGAGTGGAATTTATAACATCATCATTCCCACCGAGTCCAGTGGGACTTACTCCCAGGTAAGTGTTATAGGATTAGAATCTAAAAGGATCATTTTTAACGATCTTCTAGCAATTAAAGTACCACTGAGCTGTAGTATTTTATCTAGTGCTTGAGATGGAAGAAAATAATCCTGCCTATGCGCAACTAAATGGATATTAGTGACTCAATCATATCCATATACAGTAATAAATTTAAAGCACTTCAACAGTCCTGACTTCTCCTAAAGAATTATGGGAACTGTAGTTTATTATAACTGTGCTGGGAACTGTAGCTCTGTGAGGGGGGACGGGGTCCTCCTAATAACTTCCAGCGCCCTTACCAAACCATAGTTCCCATAATTCTTTGGTGAAAGCCATGACTGTTAAGCAATACAGGAGTGGTTTTACCGTAATATATGGTGTGGCAGGCTGGTTTTCTCTGAAGTGTTAGGACCTGATCTGTCAGGAAGATTAAATTAATGATGTACATTCAACATGAACACTTTGTCCAATACTATTAAAAAGATCCTTAAAAGGACTGTCTCAAAAGAACATAAACACACACTGTGTTCCTGAGGAACAAAGTGAAGACAGTATGTGAAATATACAAATGCATCCAACTCATCTTTTAAAGCAGTATCGATAATCATGCCACTTTAAACAGTGTGGGCTTCCTCCAAGGAATTGTGGGAGTTGTAGTTTGTTGGTGCTGAGAGTTGTCAGGAGACCCTATTCCCCTCCCAGAACTATAACAACCAGGACAAGACGGTTTGAACATATTACACCGATCCTGACACAACTGCACTGGCTTCCAGGTAGTTTCCGGGCCCAATTCAAAGTGCTGGTTTTGACCTTTAAAGGCTTAAATGGCTCAGGACCTCAATACCTCAAAGGTCCACTTCTCTCCCTACCCGGACCTTGAGCTCATTGAGATCCTTCTTCATGAGCCTCCACCATGAGAGATATGGAAAGTGTTAATGTTGTGAGCCTCCCCATCTTAGGTTCACATTGTATAGATGTGTAAATAAACCATATATCATCAAGACAACACAGTCTCCACTGTCTCCTTCATTCCAAGGAAACTGAACTCTGGGTAAGAGATTGGGGTGGCGTGCAGCAATATACACTTCTGCCTGAGTCTTAGCATGATTGTAAACATCCATCCTGGAATGACTGACTGAATGAATAAACAACAGTTATGGTGTGGGGATAAATGGTTATGCAGGAGTTGGGGCACTATGGCTGGGTGTTATTGGACCACAACTTGCATAATTCCTGACCTTTGGCCATGCTTGATGAGGCTGATGAGAGTTGGAGTTGAGCAGCATTCTTCATATCTGAAGAAGTGTGCATGCTTAGTTGGCAAACTTAGTTGGTCTCTAAGGTGCTGCTGGAAGGATTTTTTTTATTTTGTTTCAGCATTTGGAAGGTCACAGGAATCCCACACCAGGGTTAAAAAGCTATTGCCTTGTAGCATGGCCCTGATCCTGGGTTTTGTTGTTGTTGTTGGGGGATTTATACAGAGATAGTTCTACAAAGATAAAATTAATGTTATGTTGCTGCAGCCAGTAAAATAACATATTGACTCGTTTTAATAAGCACATTTCGTGAACAATGACTTTGTTAGAACTGAAGGAAGCCCCGAAACCATGCATCCATACAAGCAGTCATTAATTAACTAAGGGTTTGTCTGCTAGCAAAGACAAGGGTGCCCTTTATATATATTATAACACTGTTTTTCAGAGAGCCTCTCTGCTGCAGCTGGCATTCAGCCAACTGCAAAGCATGAAGGACACTTCTCATTTGAGAATAAAGGATGCAGTATGCGGGTGACATTCTACATTATTTGGCATATCCATACAATTAATCATCGCACAATTAAAAGATTTCATTCTAGCCGTTGGCCAATGGTTTGTAGAGCAAGTGTTTTATTTAATAATAGCCTCTACTCCAATACTAGTATGTTTTACATGCAGAAAGCCCCAGGTTAAAAGTCCTGCCATCTCCAGGTAGGGCTGGGAAAGGTGATGCTCAGAAGCTGGAACTGGAACTCTACACATGCCCCAAGACTGTGTTTAGATTGGCTTTTCTTTAGCAATGAGTGTTGTGTCCCTACAATGGAACTGGAGAAAACTTGGTAGTTCAAGCTAAGTTTTGTTCCATCAGGGAAGCTCCAGGACTTCCTATCCAATCTCCAGGTATGGTCTGACCAAGGCAAAACAGAGTGGTACTATTACTTCCATTGATCGGGACACTATACTTGTTGCTGCAGGCTGAAACAGCATTACCTTATTTGCTGCTGCATCACACTGTTGACTCATGTTAAGCTTGCAATCAGTAGACCCCTAGATTCTTTTCACATCCTTTTCACGGCAAGGCAGGTATCCCCCGTAATATATTGGTGCAGCTGGTTCTTCTTGCCTAAGTGTAGAACCTTACATTTATCCTTAATGAATTTCATTCTGTTTCACTTTGGGCCCAGTTCTCCAATCCAATAAGGTCATTTTGAATCTCGATTCTGTCTTCTGTCGCATTGGCTACCCCTTCCAATTTGGTGTCATCTGAAAATTTGATGAGCATCCCTTCAATACCTAAATCCTAGTGTATTTGTAAAGATGCTGAACAGGCCCAGGACACCTCACTTGTCACTTTTTTCCAGGACGACAAGGAATCATTAACAAGCACTCTTTGGGTTCGGTCAGTCAACCAGCTACAAATCCAACTTTCAGTTACCTCATCCAGCCCACATCTTACCAGTTTCCTTGCATGTGGGGTTTTGTCAAAAGCCTTACTGAAATCAAGATACACCAGGTCCGCAGTATTCCGCTGATCCACCAGGCTTGTAGCTCTATCAAAAAATAATAATGAGATTCGTCTTGTTTTTGAAAAATTCATACTGGGTCTTAGTAATCACTGCATTCTTTTCTAACTGTCCACAGACTGACTGTTTACAGTAATTATCTGTTCTAGGACCTTTCCTGGTATCCACACCTGTCCTATATCATTCCTATGGTGGAACAACTGATATAATAAAGGTCAAAGTATTATTCCCTATGAGTGCAATGAATCTATAAGATTTAAGTATATGTTGCAAATTCAACAGATGCATAGCTGCCAAGTTATCCCTTTTTTTAAGGGAAATTCCCTTATGCTGAATAGGCTTCCTCGCGAGAAAAGGGAAAACTTGGCAGCTATGCAGATGGGTGGGGTATTATTTATTATTATTATTATTATTATTATTATTATTCTTCAGTTTTTGGTATGGACCTATGTGAAATTTGCAGCATCCATTTAAAAAACACACCATGGGTGAACATTTTTTGGCTAGGTGGGCCAGATCTTTATTCCCACTTGCAGCTCTGGCTCTGCTCAGCACTGGCATATAGTCCCTGATTGTTCTATTGTTCAGGTTGAAAACAAGTGTAGTGCATACAAGCACACATTTGGGAAGCTGCATGTTTTGTATCAGCAATTTTTTTAGGTGTAGCATGGGGTCTCATTTCTGTATGAGTGGCCATGTATGCATGGGAAGATTAGCCTATTATTGTGTGAAGTACAAGAGAGACAGCTGCATTTGGTACAGACATAAGAGGCCAGTTCGAACTATTTGTCCATCTGTATTGTCTTGTATGATAGGCAGTGGGTTCGCATGGTCTCAAGCATACGTTTCCCACATTATCAGATTATTTTTAAAACTGTAATTCTACGGGACTGAACCTGGGGCAAAGCACCAGCTCTATCGCTACAGTCCTTCCCCCCCCCCTTTTTAAATGAACTTTGCACGGAAGAACAGGGTATCTCCAATTCTGTCAGGGCCACAGTGCCTTTGATAGTGAATGACATGTACAAGTTCAGCAAGCCCACCTACTGAATTGCTGTCTGTTACAAAAGCAAGGAAAAACAGTTCAAAATCTGGGCTCAATGAAACTGCTTTACTAATCAATAAATAATTGCTCCCGGGGCTAAATAAGAGCTGCTATTATACTAGCCCAACTTTATTCTCCATGCGCGCTTGCAAGGACGCCCATTCCTTATTTTACTTTTCCTGTTAAGCCCTGAGGCGCGATATTAAAATACCAAAATAGTCCAGGATTGTCTCCGCCGCTTTTGAGCCTACTTGGAAACCGCGTGCACTACCCTTTGACGTAGAAGCCCTTCGCCAGGTACCTCCCGGGCTGCGCTTACTCCGCGCGGAGAGTGACGAACACTCTGCACGTGTTCAAATGCGCTTCCCCCGTGTTCACACACAAGCACACGTTTCGTCCGCATGCATGCTTTTGCTGAGCTCCCGCGGGGCAAACTCGAGCCAGTGCCGGAGCCTCGTTTTCGGGGTCTGCGGTCCTGTTTTACCTCATGGCCGTTTTGGCGCGGGAGACTCCCCCTTTCCCCCTCCCCACGCGCGCGCGCGCGCGCCTCCGCAACCCGCCCGGCCGGGGCGGGAAGCGCCGCCCGACTGAGGCGCTGCTTCGCGAGGCTCTCCCGGCACTGCCCGCTCGCCCCTCCCTCCCATCTCTCCTTCCGCGTCCGCGCCGGGGATTGGCTGGGCGGCCGCCTCGTCCCAGAATGCAGTGCATGGCGCGTCATTGAAGAGAGACCATGATGGCGGCGGCCGCGGCGGCGGGGGGAGCCCCCGAGGTGATCGCCCAGCTGGAGAACGCGGCCAAAGTGCTGATGGTGAGGGCGGCGGCGGCAGCAAGCGGCGCGGGCAGGCTGGGCGGCCGGGGGCGCGGCGGGGAGCCTCAAGTTTATCCGTCTGGGCGGCGAGTGGGAGAGACGCCGCGAGTACCCCTTCTTCTTCTTCTTCCCTGGGGGAAGGCTCCCTTGCAGGCTGCTTCCTCGGGGAGGGACTCCGCGGGGCTGCGCCTCCTTCCGCACGGTGCCGCGGAAATCTCGTCGCTGCCCTCTTTTCCCCTCCGAAGCTGCAGCCCCGTGCGCTCTGGCTATGGGAGCAAGTCCCATGGACCCCACTCCCCGAGGGGGGACTAGCTTCCGAGCAAACGGGCGTAGGATGGGGCTGCTAGTGCCTCTCGGCTTTGGGGCCCCTTCTCCCTCCACAACCCTTTCGCTTCCTTTATGATTGCTTCGGGTTCCTGCTCCTTTCTGCACCATCATAGCCTCTGCTTCCCAAATCCTCTCCATTTCACTCCTGTACCCACGTGCTCAGATCCTTAATCTCGGCTGCTCCACCACTCTTTGCTCTGCTCCTTTTTCATTTTAGAAACATTTTTTCCCCGCTGCGCATCTGCTACAATCAGTATAAAATGACATTTCCCTTCCTTTTTTTTTGCCAACTAGTGAATGTTCCCATTCCCCCCCCCCCCCCCGCGCGCCTCTGTCTCTGCAAGCCCAACCTTCATGTGTCTGGGTTACATAAATCTTAAGATGCTTGTTTCATTTGCTTGTTCTCAACAGTCAAGGCACCTGGAAAATCTGGGCTTGAATAGCAAAACCTTTCCACCTATTAGTATTGTCGATGCAAAGAGAAAACTGTTATTTCAATCAGTGTTTAAAAGCTTTGTGTGAAACAAGGCAGTCAAAGTCACTTTGTCAGTCGGTTCTTAGCATTGAAGCTATCAATGCCCCCATCTCCACCCAAGTACACTTGTTTACTCCTGTAGAATTTTGATGGTTTGGCCTTTGTGGGATTGTGACCATTAATTTTTTTAAAAAATAAATTGTGTGGAAAGTGCTTTGCAGTGTAACTTGTTGCATTTCTGCACATACACGCAAAACACTTGCAACCAGCTTGTATTTCATAGGTTCCTGGTAGCCATAGGTGTCCAGGAATGCCATAGGTGCGTGTGAGTTGACTGAATAACCCACTTGGTTTCTGTGTCTGACTCTGAAGAAGCCAGAGCTGCATAGAAATGCAAAGGGCTAGCAGAAAAGTGCCGGTTCTCTCCTTCCAGGAGCATAGTTAGATCCTTAAAAGGACTTATACCCATGACACATTGGTGTATGCTAATTTATTTGTTTAGATGAAATCTTAGGCAAACTTTGAGGGGGGGGGGAGAGAAACTACTTTGTCAGAATTTTCTTAAAGTTGATGTTTAAAAACAGGAGGAAGGAACAGGAGGTATGGGGTCCAATGCAAATGGTCCACACAACCTGTGCTTTAACATCTCCGCCACGTCTGTGCCAGTCTGCTTTATATAAGTTTTTTTAAAAAACCCCAACAACAACAACAGTCAGGCCTTTAAGTAGGTTTCCATGTAGGCCTTTAAGGATGAGGCTTGTCCTCATGAGCAGCCATGAAAATGCAGGCCTTATAGCAGGCTGCTAAAATTTGTTTTGCGGGCTAGTAACTTTTCTGTGGTTTTTGACAGAGCAATAAAATACTAGAGCAGGGGTGTCAAACTCAAATTCATCGGGGGCCGCATCAGCAGTTTGGTCACCCTCAAAGGGCCGGTTGTGACTGTAGGACTATGTGTCCACTCTTTATTATCATAAATTATTGTCACTGCATTCTATTATTACTGTTTTTTGTAATAATGTAAGCTCATTCCCGCCCCCACGCGGATCACATTCCTGCGTCATGGCGCGTGTGTGGGAGGGGATGTAAACGAGGGAAATTTGAACAAAAGGTGGGGATCCACGGCTTCCGGGGGGGGGGGCTCAACTAAACCTTCGGCAGGAAGGAGAAAGCCACTGCTGGGATTAAAAACCTGCAGATGGAAAGAGGGCTTCCCTCTCCCGCCCTGCGCACACCCAAACCCCGCTAGGCAGGATGCCACACGCTGCAACCCACCCCATGCTTTGGAGAGGGGCAGGAACATGCGGTGCAACGCCAACTCCCTGCTTTGCTTTTGCATCCTCCTTCCTCAGTGCCAGAGTCCCTTCCCCTCGCGCTGAAGGAGGGCAGCGGATTTCCTGAGGAGGAAGGCGGCGGCAGCCCCAACGGACGTGCATCTTCGCCTCAGAGCTGCTCTCCCCCCCCCACGCTGTTGTCATCTTCGCCGCCGCCTCTCCCTACCGGGACTGCAGGCAGAGAAGGCTTGAAAACCTCCCCCCCCAAAAAAAAATTCCCCTCCAGCCTACTCAAACCGCGAGGCAACTCCATCTGGAGCCCTACATCACGAGGGGCTGAGAGGAGGCAGCGGCAGAGCGGGAAGAGCAGGAACCCGTGCCGTCGTCGCCACCTCCCTCCCGGCTGCCCCCCGGGGAGCAGCTCCGCCGGAACTGAGAAGCCAAAGGGCGGCTCGGGGGTGGGGGGCAGAGCAAAAGCCAGGCACCCTCCCGAGTGTCTATGAGGAGAAAACGGGGGAAGAGGGAAGAGAAACCCGGCTCCATCAAGAGAGCGGCTGTTGCGTTTCACCTACTTCCCCCTCAGGCTCACTCCGCGTCCCTTTCGCCCGCTCGCTCGCCCACCTCCCGGATGCAGCCGAGGAGAGGAAGGGAAGCGGCAGGCGGCGGCTCCCCAGTGCCGCCTCACTCGCTCTCGGAGACAACAGCAAAGCCCACCCAAAAAAAATCCAGCGCTGCTCCGTCCCGGCACCAACTTTGCCGGCGGCGCCAGTAGGGCTTTCCTACCTCCTCGGTGGGCTTCCTCCTCCTCCTCCTGCATCTCACTTCCCCGTCTGGCCGCTGTGCCACCGCCTCCCTCAGCCTCATTCGAAATTGAAATTCCCTGGCCAAGGCCGTCAGCGCGGCTCCAGCGCCCCGGCCTCCGCCTGCAGCCCCGCCCCCAGTTTTGACCCTCGGCCAATCGCAGGCTCCAGAACTACTGTCAGCGGCTAATGGCGGCGTCTACGCGGGCCACATGACGAGGTCTGGCGGGCCGGATTAGGCCCCCGGGCCTTGTGTTTGACACCCGTGTACTAGAGAAATAGATAAATCTGTCAGCTAAAAGTATCCTCCAACCAAAGAACTATACCATAAATAATATTGCCAAAATGTCAAAAAGTTATTGCTTATTGTCCCAAAATACAAGAAGGTGAGTCATTGGTATTCCACTATACAAGTGGGAAACTGATGCTCTGAATTGCCAATTAATATTTGCTCATACTCTTCTACATGATGTAAGCATAAGTTTAACATGCAAGCATCACACAATCTGCCGTAGCAAGCAGTAGATATGGATATACATTAATGTGGCGCTGTGGTTAAACCACTGAGCCTAGGGCTTGCTGATCAGAAGGTTGGCGGTTCGAATCCCTGTGACGGGGTGAGCTCCCGTTGCTTGGTCCCAGCTCCTGCCAACCTAGCAGTTCGAAAGCACGTACAAGTGCAAGTAGATAAATAGGAACCGCTACAGCGGGAAGGTAAACGGCGTTTCCATGTGCTGCTCTGGTTCCAGAAGCGGCTTTGTCATGCTGGCCACATGACCTGGAAGCTATACGCCGGCTCCCTCGGCCAATAATGCGAGATGAGCGCGCAACCCCAGAGTCGGTCACGACTGGACCTAATGGTCAGGGGTCCCTTTACCTTTACCTTTATAGCATGGATGAAAACCTTACCTAGTACAAAATAAGACACCGTCTTATATTTATTTTTCCTCAAAATAACACACTATGGCTTATTTTCAGGGGATGTCTTATTTTTTCCCCCTCCTCCTCCTCCTGCCGCGGCCGGCATTACTGCTGCGCCTATCACTATGTCTTATTTTTGGGGTATGGCTTATATTCCTTGAATGCTTAAAAATCCTGCTATGGCTTATTTTATGACTACGTCTTAAAATAGGGGAAACAGGGTGTGTGTGTGTTTTGTGTCCTGTTCTTTCTTTAAACAGGCTGGTATGTCTGTGGTTATCTTTCCTGCTCCTCATTACAACCCTTTGAGGTAGATTAGCTTCCCATTGGATCTAAGGCAGGCATCCCCAAACTGCAGCCCTCCAGATGTTTTGGCCTACAACTCCCATGATCCTTAGCTAACAAGACCAGTGGTCGGGGAAGATGGGAATTGTAGTCCAAAACATCTGGAGGGCCGGAGTTTGGGGGTGCCTGGTCTAAGGTGTAGAATGTGGATATATGCTTTAATTTGATTTTAGTTTATAGTTGACTTTATATTTTGAACGATTTAAAGAGTTTTATGGTTTTTACTGATAGTTTTATTGTTTTATTCTTTTTGTTAAAAAACCTCAAAGCAGTTTGCAAACAAGCAGCATGTAAATTTTATGAAATGTTTTAAAGCAAAAAAATAAGATCACCTAGCAAGCTTGTTGTACAAGAGGAAATTTCAACCCAGGTGTCTCTGGTTTAACCCACTGCACTGGTGAACATGTGGTGATATGTAGAAAATCTGTGCTTGAAGAAAGTATTGGATTGCTTTATTGTTAATATTTCAGCTTCATTTGTTGTAGACTTGCTAATGGTAATTTTTTTCTTTGAACTATTTAAATATCTGATAGTACCCGTGATTTTTAATGGGTGGGTTAGCAATTATTGGAAGAGAGAAGGCAGCTTGTGGAGGGCGACTTCTGTATAGTTGGAAACAATGAAGCACTAGAGGCAAACTGGGTTTCACTTCCAATTGAGGCATGTCTCAAATGTAAACACAATTCTCTTGGTGCATATCTTTCACTTAAAAGGTCGGTAGTTTGTGTACTTTCTTGTCATAGAGAACAGTCTTTATGGCTAGGCTGTTTCTACTCTGCAGGTTTAAAATCTGTGGATACCTTTCCTGGGATTTACTATAGATAAGGAAATCTGAGTGAAAAGTCTGGGTTATTATCTTTTGCCAAGAGTTAATAGTACACAGGATAAATTATTTAGCACAGACTTTGGTTTAGGAGTGATTTATGCCTGCTTATATGGGAATGCACTCTATATTTCACTACTGAGCACACATTTATTTCTCTGTGCAAGACATGCATTTGAACAATATACTGTATTGGTTCATTTTTTTTTCTTCCAGCAGCACATTAGAGAGCAACTAAGTTTGTCATTGGTATGAGCAACTTAGTTGGTCTCTAAGGTGCTGCTGGAAGAAATTCTTTTATTTTGTTTCGACTATGTCAGACCAACACGGCTACCTACCTGTATTGGTTCATGTTTTACTGGAAATGTGCATAGATATTAAAAGCATTATGATATTGTAAAGACTTCCCAAACTCTAAACTGAAATAGAACATCAGATTTGAATGTCTTGAACAAAGCAGGAAAATGGAGGAACTTTTGCACTAAATAAGCTACGCTCTGAATCCCTCTGAGGAGCTGTGGAAGAAATCTGCTTAATAATTGAGACTCAGAGATATCTGCAGAGGACTGTAGATTCTGTGTTGGGTGAATGAGTATAAAGTGAGCTATGAATTAATTTGTACCCCTTTGCCAGTGCCATTAAGAGTGTGACCCAACAAGCCCAGAGTACTTCAAGAGGAGGCAAGACAGAAATTTTCATTGTGTGCATCTATTCATATCAGCAGAACACACCAGGTGTGCTCTGTTTATGCACATGCTCCCAATCTCTTACAAATGCAGATCACAACAAAGTTGTACAGACAAAAGCCTTGCCTGATGGGAAAGTACTATTTTTAAAGCAAACAGTCTCCTTGATTGTGGGATGTGTATGTGGGAGGTTACTTTTATGATAGCTATGCCTAGTTTTCTAATTCAGACTACAACATTACAGAATTGAAGGCTAAAATAATTTACAAAACTTTGGTAGCAAAACATTAGAAAAGGAGTGTTTTAATATATACCTTGGCATTCTTCCCATGCCTTTTATTTGAGTTAATAGTAACTTTCTTTGATGCCAAAGTGCATCCCTTGCTTGCAGTTCAGAAGTTCACGAGTTTCCCATTGCTTGCTCTTGATGAGCAAATTTCCCTGATTTTGTGGTACCTTCTCCATAGCTGACAAAAGGAAAGTTGTACATATGGGTCCATTCTTCTTTATGCTTCATTTCTACATTTGTTAACAAGGGAACAGGTTTTTAATGAAACAACAAAGTACAGTTTTGCATTTCGGGGGGTTGGACTAGGTGACACTTAGAGTCCTGCAAACATTACAATTCTATTATTTTAAAAGTGTTCTTTCTTTCTTTCTTTCTTTCTTTCTTTCTTTCTTTCTTTCTTTCTTTCTTTCTTTCTTTCTTTTTATGGTAATATCATTCCAGAAAGTCTGCGTGATTTATTGTATTTTTAATATTTTGGTGGAAGCAGCCCAGAGTGGCTGGGGAAACCCAGCCAGATGGGCGGGGTATAAATATATTATTTATTGATTTATTGATTTAATATGATTGAAAATGACTACAGTATTTTACATGTATCAAAAAATTTCCATAATTGCTTCTGTAAAAGTATTTGTTGTTAAGGGTTGGATATGTGTCTTACACTTCAGTTATTTGCAAGTCAGTTTGGAAGCAAAGCTAACCAATAATGGTGGAATTTACTTGCAATTAACCCCTTCTTCGGGACACGGGTGGCGCTGTGGGTTAAACCACAGAGCCTAGGGCTTGCCAATCAGAAGGTTGGCGGTTCGAATCCCCGCGACGGGGTAAGCTCCCGTTGCTCGGTTCTAGCTCCTGCCAACCTAGCTGTTCGAAAGCACGTCAAAGTGCAAGCCGATAAATAGGTACCGCTACAGCGGGAAGGTAAACAGCGTTTCCGTGTGCTGCTCTGGTTTGCCAGAAGCAGCTTTGTCATGCTGGCCACATGACCTGGAAGCTATACGCCGGCTCCCTCGGCCAATAACGCGAGATGAGCGCCGCAACCCCAGAGTCGGTCACGACTGGACCTAATGGTCAGGGGTCCCTTTACCTTTACCTAACCTTCTTCCCCATATAGACATTTTATGTGGTCAAATATGGGAAGGAGCTTAATCTCGCAGGACCAGTGAGAGCACATGAGATTTTCCAGTTCAGTTGTTTGCTTTTTCCTGCTGTGATAGTGTTGAAAGAGATGGGAGGGGCACAATAGCCTGAGGCCCATTCTTGATTTCTCTGTGGACACAATTCTTAGGGGGCATATTGCCCAACCTGGGGAATAAATGTCTTTAGAATTTCAACCTTTGCCAGTAGTTCCTTGAGGTTGTGAAAATCACACACCAGAGATTTTTTTTTTTTGAGTTTTGAAAAATCTCCCTCTCTTTCAATATGCAGAAACACAGCATTCAGAGTACAACAGTAAAAGTGCGCTGCAAAAGCTGCTGAAAGCTTCTTAACGAAACATGTCTGTCTCTTGAAGGCCTCAAAACAAATAATAATAATAATAATAATAATAATAAATTCCTTCCAGTAGCACCTTAGAGACCAACTAAGTTTGTCATTGGTATGAGCTTTCGTGTGCTTGCACACTTCTTCAGATACATTGAAACAGACATCACCAGACTCTAAGCTCATACCAATGACAAACTTAGTTGGTCTCTAAGGTGCTACTGGAAGGAATTTATTATTATTATTATTTGTTTCGACTACATCAGACCAACACGACTACCTACCTGTAACTCTTAAAGACCTAACAGTTTAACTACTAAAGTTTCCTAGTATTTGCTTGGGCAGATTTTTTTTGCCAAGTTATTAGGCCCTCCCTGCTATGGTGAATGAAGGCTTTTAAGTTTTTCTGTTGTCTATGATGATCAGCTCAAATTGAAAAGGTGTGAAGATAGAGGAAGCCAGGCACTCTGTAGACAGGAGAATTCTTGTTCAGTTACCTATGCTAATTGATGCCCGATATTTCAGCTTAAAAACAAGGCTAGGAGAGTATAGGGTGGAGCTTGTACCTTTTCTCTTTGATGAGGTTTATATAAGCAGAATGGTAAAAGTTCTGTATAAGGTTATCTGCATTTCTATGAAATCTAAATTTCATCTGGCTGAAGAAGAGCCTTTGTTAAACAAATGCCCATTATGTTTCTCAAAGTTGAACCTATGCATGTTTACGCAGAAGCAGGCACCACTGAGTTCTGCGGATCTTATTCCCAGGTAAATTTACAAAGGATTGCGCTCTTAGAATCACAGTATTGTGTTAACAGCAACAGTTGGACGACAGGTAGTATTTTGTACCTGGAATATAGCAGATTTCTCACATCTGTCTACACAGACACCCCTTTTGAATGGAGACCTTAATTCAGTGTTTGAACTTTCGGTAAGTAAGCTTCATATGCCATTAGGTACCATGATACCATGATACCATCATTGGTCAGATCATTTAACATAGATAGAGGGTAATGAAGGAGGAAACGCATTGCAATTTTGAACCAATCTTTATAATTTATAATTTATAATTTATTGGTGTAATCATGGTGGGACTGGGCTTTGCAGCAAAAAATTCAAAACCTAGCCCAGCCATTCATTATAGGCAGAACCCTGCTTCCAATATGAAATGATGCTGGATATTTGAAGGTGTTGGAAGTCCCTGACAGTGGTTTTGTATGTAATCATCATGCAAAATAAAAGCAAGCATGATTTGAGAAAGGTCTGCTGTCCTCAGCTACAACATTCTTTCTTGGATACGTGTCTTTAAAGTGGAGCCTTGGATGCCAATTTACACACTAAAATCAAATTTGCTCACATGCAGTGAGCATACACTGGCTATCTGAAATATTCCTTTAACAGGCATTATTGTTATCTGGCTATCATTCGCCGCTGACATGTTTAGACAGAGGATCTTTAACTTACAGTGCTGGCTTCCTGTTTTCGCCCAGATCCAGCACAAGCCTGCCCTTGCCTTCAAATATCTCCATGGCCTTGCTCTCCTCCTTTGGCTCTCTGTTTTTGTATCTCTATTCATCCCTGTCTGTGACCTTCACTTCCCTCCTTCTCGGGTCGGCTGTTCCAAAGGTATCCTCGTCCCTCAAAAGGCATTACTTCTTCTCCTTTGCCACCCTGTGTGTTTGGAACCACCTCGCAGACCTTCTGCATGATGACTCCATCTCTCTTCAAATCTCTTTGGCTTGGCACAACTCCCTAGTTCTCATGCTAGCTACTGTAGTCCAGCTAAACTTAAATGCACCTGACTGAAGCAACTGCATTCTGCTTCCTTGTTTAGCATGTCTCCATTTGCCTATCCTTCCCTTTTTGTTTCCCTGTTTCAATTTTTTAAAATAAGTTTTTTATTAGTTTTCATGGTACAGAAGATAACTTTTGAGAAAACAATTGTTACAACAGTAAGCAAGACATAACTTGTCCTGAAAAATTGCAGGTTTTATTTTGAATCAAGCCGTGTGTTAAACTTTCAGTGAATGTATTACACTTTACTGTGGTAAAATAAAATATGTGCTTGTAGTGTCTTTCCAAAAGTTTAATACTTAGCATGTATTTTTATTATGATCCCAGGTGGATCAGTTGAATTCAAAACAAATTTCAAACATCAGGAATAAAACTGGCTTTTCGGTGCTGGCAAAGGGGGAAAGCAAGATTGATTAAAACTAGTTTTGCATTTTATAATTGGCATATTGTATGGTTATTATTATAGTTGATTAAAACACTGGTTTGCCACTAAATGGGGCTTGTATGCAACTTAGGAGCATAATCAGGACATTTCCTTTTGTATGATACATGCCCCTTGCACTGGCTAGAGGCAAGTGGAAGGGAGGCTGATAGATTTGTCTATCTCTCCTGTACGTATGCAAGAATACCAAACAAAATTATTTACTTTAAGATTAAGGCCAGGGTCAAAAGAACCATGAAATTCTTTCAGGTTATTTTTTTATTGAACAGCAGCCTCCATGCCACATGTCAAACTGAGGAAAGTTTCAAAAGTACTTGGGTATGATATCCATGTGTTTTGTGTATGTGTGATCTGTTTGATGAAAATATTCAGCTGGGGTAGTAAAAGCCTCTTGTCTGAGCCTGTTACTCTTTAGATTCTTGCCTCTGTGCCCAAACTTTCCACAATTTGCCAGTAGAGTAGACCTTTTTTGACATTTGTGATGCTGGACCTAAAGGGTGTATTTTACCCAGTAACATTTAAAAAACAATATTTTTTTATCAATTTCTATAAATATAAAGAAAAACATAAGAACCAAAACAACTTTCGTTGAGTAAAAGCATCAAATTACTTAGGTATTACTTAACACAGCTACTTCAAGGAAAAACATCCGCCATAAAGTTGCATGTATGATAAGCATCTCTATACCTGTTTACATAACTAATAGATGGAAACCAAGTTACATCAAAGTGATCCCGTTTAGACATGCCTCTTATTAACTTGATATTTTGCATAGAGAGACATACTTTAACTCAGTTGGCTTGACTAGAGGGTAATGGACGAAGTTTTAACACATAATTGACACAGACTTTTATCATGTGTTGGATTTAATTGTTGTCTTCTCTGGCTTCTCCTTTCCCACTGGTGGCTGCTATCTTCTGCCTTGCATGTGACTTAGGTCCTTGTTGATATCTTCGTTGTTAAGTGGATATATTTGTTCTTGTGTATTGGCTGTTGTTATTAGTTGTATTAAGCTAAGTCATGGCTCATGGCTCAGTCAGTAGAGCATGAGACTCTTAAGAGTCATGGGTCCAAGCCCCACACTGGACAAAAGATTCCTGCATTGCAGGGGGTTGGACTAGATGGCTCTTGTGGTCCCTTCCTACTCTACAATTCTGATTCTTTGACTCATAAGTCATACTCAGAGTAGACCAGCTGATATCAGTGGACTTAGTCAAACCCATTGATTTTAGCTGGAGTATGACTTAGTTCATTTACATTAAGTTCATTGTTAAATTTAAACTTACAATTAGGAACACTACTAAAAATCGTCACTTGCCAAATAAGCGCTCAAAGAGTGGGGAACCTGTGACCTTCCAGATGTTGTAGGACTGAAACTCCCATCAACCCTAGCCAACAAAAACCTGCAGGATCACAGGCTTCTCATTCCTGATGCATGAGAACCAAATAACTTACAGCTTCTTCTGAACCATTTAACATGTGTATAGAGGGGTTTACACATTTAACATGTGTACAGAGGATGAGATGGTTGGACAGTGTTCTCGAAGCTATGAACATGAGTCTGACCAAACTGCGGGAGGCAGTGCAAGACAGGAGTGCCTGGTGTGCTCTGGTCCATGGGGTCACGAAGAGTCGGACACGACTAAATGACTCAACAACAATAGAGCAAGTTCACACCTGTGTTTGCAGAACAGGGATGGTATGCCGTTTCAGTCCTTGTAATTTGTGGTCCAGTCTTTCTATCTGTTGAAAACCTCTTATCCCAAATAGAAGTGATGAAGTATAATTTGGTGATGAAGTGAAGAAGTGATGCAAACCAGCTATGACCCCTCCTGGACCCAGAGAGCCTTGCCAAAGTGATGCATTCTCCCATGTCCACAAGAGATAAGACTACTGCATTGCATTATGCATGGGGCTGCCCTTCAAGATTCCTTGGAAACTTAATATGTGAGTGTATGTTTAGTGGCCTGTTGCAGAAGGGCACTGCAGAAAATTCATTTGGTGGCTCTTGCCTGGGACTGTTGCTGATCTTGAGCCACATAGATTCCTTAGGAGGGTTCCTGCATGTGATTATTTTACAAGATTATTTAAACCTGTTCCTCTGATCAGTTTGTGTGGTCGGACAGGGACTCTGACCTTTCAGATGCTACACTGACCATTGACCAGAATCAGAAGAATTTTTATTTGCAGCAGCCATAGCAATAAAATAAAATACAATATACTGAAGATAGAGGCAAAAACTTAACTATACAAAATGTATTCTGGTGGTTCACATCAATAATCAAATAATAGATCTTATTCTAATTGCCCCTGCTAATTTTTTTTGCAGTTTTTGCTGTCACCTGGTTATTTTGATTGGCTAGAAGAGCATTGGTTGAGCGACCTGGCATGGATAGCAGTAGAGGGGTAATAACCTCAAATCTTTTTAAAGAGTGCAAGCCAGAAGCACATGAGGTTCTGATTCATAGAATCATAGAGTTGGAAGAGACCACAAGGGGCATCCAGTCCAACCCCCTGCCAAGCAGGAAACACCATCAAAGCATTCCTGACAGATGGCTGTCAAGCCTACGCTTAAAGACCTCCAAAGAAGGAGACTCCACCACACTCCTTGGCAGCAAATTCCACTATCGAACAGCTCTTACTGTCAGGAAGTTCTTCCTAATGTTTAAGTGGAATCTTCTTTCTTGTAGCTTGAATCCATTGCTCCGTGTCCGCTTCTCTGGAGCAGCAGAAAACAACGTTTCACCCTCTTCTATATGACATCCTTTTATATATTTGAACATGGCTATCATATCACCCCTTAACCTTCTCTTCTCCAGGCTAAACATATCCAGCTCCCTAAGCCGTTCCTCATAAGGCATCATTTCCAGGCCTTTGACCATTTTGGTTGCGCTCCTGGACACATTCCAGCTTGTCAATATCCTTCTTGAACGGTGGTGCCCAGAACTGGACACAGTATTCTTTATCAGTGACTTGGATGATGGGCTTGAGGGCATCCTGAGCAAGTTTGCAGACGACACCAAATAATTAATATCATTATTACAGTATAATAATAAGCGTTTTTCCAACAATTTTTTTTTAAATCGACCCTCAAGTACAGCTGAAGGCAGTATATTTAATCTTGCATAAGGAAAGCGTGCCTGTATTTTGGAAAAGTTAAATTTTGCAAATAGGGTGCTAACATATCAAAATTGTGGCCAAATTATTCTGTCGCTCAATATCATATAGGTAAAGGGACCCCTGACCATTAGGTCCAGTCGTGACCGACTCTGGGGTTGCGGCACTCACCTCGCATTATTGGCCGAGGGAGCCGGCGTATAGCTTCCAGGTCATGTGGCCAGCATGACAAAGCCGTTTCTGGCGAACTAGAGCAGCACAAGGAAACACCGTTTACCTTCCCGCCGGAGCGGTACCTATTTATCTACAGTGGTGCCTCGCTAGACGAATTTAATTCGTTCCACGGGTCTTTTCTTATAACGAAAAATTCGTCTAGCGAATCCCATAGGAATGCATTGAAAAAAAGTTGAAATTTTTTTGCCCATAGGAACGCATTAATTGAATTTCAATGCATTCCTATGGGAAACCGCGATTCGCTAGACGAATTTTTCGTAAAACAAATTCATCTAGCGAGGCAACCTCCACTAGAAACAACCTTTCGTTAAGCGGAAATTTAGTTAAGCAGGGCATTCGTTAAGCGGGGCACCACTGTACTTTCACTTTGACGTGCTTTTGAACTGCTAGGTTGGCATGAGCTGGGACCGAGCAACAGGAGCTCACCCCATTGTGGGGATTTGAACCGCATACCTTCTGATCAGGTTTAACCCACAGCGCCACCCGCATCCCATCAATATCATATAGGTGCTGTTTAATTAAATTGTTCGCTTTACTGAAGCCCAGTGTTAACTGTTGTGGTGATAAACCAGAAAAGTCAAGCTTTTGGTTGACCATTTTAGTCCAAGCATTCTTATGACAATCTTGCGATACTAAGGGTAGTAGACCGGTGGGGTTTAAATTTAGCCGAAGCAAATAATTAAATGTCCTACCTACACCAAATATGTAATTCAGCAGAGGGGAGATTTGCCTCCAAGTGCAATGAGGCTTTTGGAACACAGGATGGAACAGAAAAAAATTGCTTTAGGTACTTAGACTGAACAGCTTCTGTAAATCCAACGTGAGTACCTGTCTATATCTGAGCCCCATTAATAACTCTGCTAGGGGTTGACCATTGACCATGCTGGCTTGGATTTATGGGAGTAGTCAGGGCTTTTTCAGATTGAACTCGCTGGAACTCAGTTCTGCCATCTCTCAGGTGGGCACCATTGCCATGATAAGACTCCTCATATTAGCCAAACAGCCAAGAAGCAATCTCTGGAGGCATGCAGGCTTCCCCATCCCTGTTGTAGAAGATGCCCTTTGGGTTGCATCATCATTATTCTTTAATTGTATGTTGTTTGTAATCCTTCTCATTAATCCTTGCAACATCACAGTCGTGTGTGTCTCTATTGGCAATAGTCTGGCTGTGTAGAGATCTAGGTAAAGTTTTCCTAAGTTCAAAGTGGACTTGTTTTTAAAAAAAATATTGTTCTTATGTCCTGTTATGGCTTCTTTGCCTATTCTTTTCTATATATTGTTTGCTTTCAAATATCCTCCTTTCTGCTTATTGCAGAGTGTTTGTATAAGCCAGGCATCCCCAAACTTCGGCCCTCCAGATGTTTTGGACTACAATTCCCATCATCCCTGACCACTGGTCCTGTTAGCTAGGGATCATGGGAGTTGTAGGCCAAAACATCTGGAGGGCCGCAGTTTGGGGGTGCCTGGTATAGGCTCTCTCCTCATTGACCTGTTTTTTAAGTAAAATTACAGAGCACTTGTTATATTTTGCACCAATAAAAATATACTTGCCTGCTTTTTTTGCCAATGGAGGCATTCTTATTTCCTCATTCAGTCTGCACTCCTAAGAAATATATTCTTTATAATCATGAGCAACCTGGAACTCGGGTAAAAGAATTATTTCTCTGTAGCCAGCGACTCATAACAGTACAATAGCAAAGAATATTTTGTTTGCAAGCAATCAGTGTGGTTTGCAAGCAGTCAGAAGCTCCTGCACCCAATCAGAAGCCATGCTTTGGTTTTCGAATGTTTTGGAAGTCGAATGGACTTCCGGAACAGATTCTGTTCAACTTCCAAGGTACGACTGTATTTAATTTCAGGATCCTCACCCCCCCCCACACACAATTTTTGCCACAGTTTTAAACTGTGTTTTTAAATCGCTGTAAGCAAACGGGGGTCCTTTTGGTGAAGAAATGGAATTATTATTATGAATAAAAAACAACGATTGTTATCAGAATGATTTGTAGAACATCAAAACCTTAAGCTGACCAGACTTTGTTGGGAAGTTGCATTGTGTTGTGTGTTTTCACATGGCATGTGCTGACTTTACAGTAGAGCAGGAGTTTTCCAAAACCCTGGAATGGAAGCTTCAGTCAGGTGACCTGTTATGTACATAGAATTATAAAGTTGGAAGGGACCACAAGGATCATATAGTCCAACCCTCTGCAACGTGGGGATCTTTCACTCAATGTGTCTCATGCTCTACTGTCTGAGCTATCCCTCTACAGTGTGTCTGTGAAGAACACACAAAATTTTAATTCTATCAAATTCAAATTGCACTGCAATAAAATGCAAGAAAGAAAGAAAAGAAGCGATACAAATACAATTAAAAACAATACGGCATTCAATGCAGCACATTACAGTTGCAGCTGCGGGCAGGAAAACAACAACCATCAAGTGGTCCTCCAATTTTCAAGTGGTCTGTTTGGGAGCCACTGCACTAGAGGGCAATATTTTACTACTAAATGCCTTGTTGTTGGCTTCTTGAAAGTTCAGATCTAACGAATCTTCAGTTTGCAACATTGCTGTTCTCCCCCCCCCTTTAAAACGAACGTGCTCTAGGAAATATGATACAGTACTACCATATTCAGGTTCTCCAAGTCGAGGACCAAATATGTCTTCAGTGCAAGAAAAGGTAATAATGGCTGATCAACAAGAATCAGTTTGTAGGTAGCAAGGATACTACCTGGAGCCCTAGCTGGAACCCAGAAGTCTTAGCTGACTCCTTTTAACACCAGTATTTTTGATACTAAATTCTTTTACCAGTATTTGAAGTTCTCTTGGCCATTCAGCTGAGTAAGCTATTTGCTGTGCTCTTGGCAAGAATGAATGAACTGAAGAAGCCGTGTGTTGGCTTTTACTGGGAGTTGTTCTGTTGTGAGCTCATAAAGACTGCTGCTGCTGTATTTCTTGGGATGGATCTGAATCACAGGCTGTCTGTGAATCCGTTTTAGGGAATTTCCGTAATTATATTTGAATGCTGATTAATGTTTTTGCTTGTTGTTTTATAGCCTATCCTGGGATCATGAATGTGAAAAGGTGCTATAAATATATATTTTAAAAATCTGATCATCATAATCTTTTATATTATTATTTTAAAGAAAAACACACTAAAATTGCCTTCAGTTAAGTGTAGTCATCTTTCTGCCCATGAAAATAGGGACTTGTGGTTATTCTTAACATGGGTTTTCACTGGAAACAGAAGGTCCCCCCCCCCCAATATATTAACGCAAACTATTTTCTCTTTAGGCACCACCTTCCATGGTCAATAATGAACAACGTCAGCATGCTGAACACATATTCTTATCATTTAGAAAATCAAAATCGCCATTTGCTGTTTGCAAGCATATTTTAGGTAAGTCCTTAGGTAATGTGTGTACTCAGCTGAATATTCAAAGTGTATCACTAAGACAGATTGATTGGCCCATTACATCACTTGCTTCCTGATGGGTTTTGTGTGTTGGTGTGTTTGAGAAATGCTGCTGTCTGCATGCCAGATTGGACCTGGGGTTTTCACACTGTAGTCCTTTGCACACTTAACCAAGGAGTGAGTTGCCCCAGATATCAGTGGGGCTCCTCAGCCCCTGATTGAAAGGTCAGTATTCACAGAAACGGGGGGAATTGAGTTAGGAACCAGCAAGTCCACTCTTTTTCCAGCTGAAACAAGCAGGACACCAATTTATGTAATTCTCTGTAAATCATTGTCACTACCCTGGCACCCTGTGGTGTCATTTTGTTATGAATTAGTTGCTTCTGGTGGTGATGGTTTTGAGTTTTTAAATATGTTTGTCTTGCTTTTTCCCACCAATGGTGCTCAAAGTAGCCTACAGTAATTGGCAGATATTAAAACAAAATGAAACAAAAATTACATTTTAAAAAATTGCTGTTTAATTAAAAGAGCAGCTTACAAACATAAAAGAGCCAAATTGAACAAAAAACTGAGTTACATGGCACCTAAATTACAGTGATGTACGCACCAAGGAGTTTTCTCTCGGGAAGGTATTTCAAAGACATGGTGCCAGTACAGAAAAGGCTCTGGACAGTGTCCAGCAGAGCCATACACAGAGTTGTTGTTGTTGTTTAATAGTTTAGTCGTGTCCGACTCTTTGTGACCCGATGGACCAGAGCACGCCAGGGTCTACAGAGTAGACCCTGCCTTTTGTCTCTAGTTGGCATCCACCTGGCTTGAAAAAGCAAGGGCACCCAAAAATGATGCTCTAAATCAGGCTTCCTCAACCTCGGCCCTCCAGATGTTTTTGATCCCTAGCTAGCAGGACCAGTGGTCAGGGATGATGGGAATTGTAGTCTCAAAACATCTGGAGGGCTGAGGTTGAGGAAGCCTGCTCTAAATCACCTTTCTCTAACCTGGCACCCTCCACGCAGTGCTGGCTGTGTCTGATGGGAGCATCTAGAGGGCATCAGGTGGGGAAGCAAATGAAAAAACAGTATGACCTGCCAGTTGCCACTTAATTCTGATTGGGAAACCCTTTTAACATGCTCGGTTTGTGCTAACTGGCGGGTTTGTGTAACCAGTGCCTTCTAGGTTAGTTCCTGTGGATTGCAAACTTACCATTTTGGATCTCTCCGGCAGAAACTAGTAAAGTGGACTATGTACTTTTTCAAGCTGCCACGGCGATAATGGAAGCAGTTGTGCGAGAATGGATTCTGTTGGAAAAAAGTAGCATCGAGTCCCTACGAACATTCCTTTTAACATACGTCTTACAAAGACCTAAGTAAGTACAATGTATGTTACTGCTAAAAATAAAAACTTTTGTAAGGGTGCCACTTCTAAAAAAATATTGTAAGTGTTCCTGTTCAAAAATATGGAGCCCAGTCAATGAGAAAATGCCTCCTGTTTTCATGGGGAGGAGCATAGTTTAGTGATAAGATCATGTGGTTTGCATGCAGAAAGCTGCGGGTTTCAGGTAGCAGGTGACAGGGAAATCTCCCTGCCAGAGAGCTGTAGAGAGCTGCTCCCAACCATAGTAGACAAGATTTGACTAGATGGACCAATGACTTGAGTCCTGATCTGCATATATGTATAAAACAGTAGCATGCCACTTTCAACAGTCACAGCTTCCCCCAAAGAATCCTGGGAACTGTAGTATTTTAAGCCTCCTGAGAGTTGTTAGGAGACCCCTATTCCCCTCACAAAACTACAGTTCCCAGAGTTCCCTGGGAAGAGGAATTGGCTGTCAAACCACGTCTATTATCTGCAGGGTTTTCTGCTTTGCCAGCGCATTCCCCACAGGAAGCACGCTGCCAAAACGGAGCACAGCAGGTTTGAACTCCGCGCTGCTTCCAATCAGCTGACATTGCCCAGCCGTTTAGAGCATGACGCTGATAATTCCAGGCTTGCAGGTTCGATCCCTGTACGGGACAGCTGCATATTCCTGCTATTTCAAGGGTTGGACTAGATGGTCCTCAGGTTCCCTTCCAGCTTTACAATTCTATGAGATTGTAAAATCACTGGAATTCTATTCAGTCAGATGGATGCTGTCTGTGCTACTTGTATTAACCACGGGGAATTATATACCATAGGGGCTAAAGAAGTTTGCATTAACTTAAAAGAAACATCTCTCAGAGATTGCAGCTAATGTTCTAGATAACGTGCAACAATTAATGCACAAGAGAACCAGGCGCAAAGCAGCAGCAGGCCAAACAATTCAGTTCCAGGGGTGGGGGTGGGAGAACCTTTGGTCCACTTGATGTTACTGAACAATGGCCAAGGATGATGTTCAGCAACATCTAGAGCAGTGTTTCCCAACCTTGTGCCTCCAGCTGTTTTCGGACTACAATTCCCATCATTCCTGACCACTGGTCTTGCTAGCTAGGGATGATGGGAATTGTAGTCTCAAAACATCTGGAGGCACAAGGTTGGGAAACACTGATCTAGAGGACCAAAGGTTCCTATTCCTGCTCTATTCCAAAAGCAGTACAGCTAAGGATTTTACTTAAAAGTCTTAGAATGGTTGCCTTGATTTTGAATATTAATTTTTTGAAAATTTTATTTGCAGCCTCCAGAAGTATGTGCGGGAGCAGATATTGTTAGCCGTAGCGGTAATAGTGAAACGAGGGTCCTTAGACAAATCAATTGAATGCAAGAGTATTTTTCATGAAGTCAGCCAGTTGATAAGCAGCGGCAACCCCACAGTGGTAAGTTCCTGCGTTTTAAAATGTATTTCAACCCATCTTCACAAACCTTTCCTCACAAACTCAAGACACTTAAAAACTGAATCCGGTGAGTTGCACTGAGGCCTGGTCTACCCATGCAGCAGACTGTGGTTGCAGAAGTACACTAGGTCTCTTCAGTCTGCATCTGAGAAATCATATACTTATGATTTTCCTGCAAGTAGAAAGTTAGCACAGCAGAGAGTGGAGTGGGATGGAATATCATTTTTTTCTGATATTCTGGAGCTTTACTTGGTAAGGATTGCTAAAACCTGTAGTTTGCAGACTTACAGCCCACTTGACCACTTCATCCTGCTGCATCTGTAGGCCATGCCGAAGTGTTGCTTGAGTAGAAGTTTGTCATTAAGTGGGAAAAATGAACTAGCAATTGTGAAATTGTATGGTAATAAGTTAAATCCCAGTACTCTACCACGAAGTGAGATCATTATGCTTTGATTTAAATTTGACACTTAAATACAACACAAGTGATATGTTATTCTCCCAGTGATTTATTGTAGAGCTCTCATTCAAATTATTAATGTGACAACTTCATTTGAATGTTAACACTGAAGCACTGAACTTGTTTGAAGGGCCACAACAGTTTGATATCAAAGTGGATTTTCCATTGGCAAGCATTGCTTCCCTTGCACTCAGTTCAATTTGCATCTGTCCCTTGCTGTGTCCTGTCTATGATTCAGCTGTTGGAATTGTCTGAGGAAAGACCTTTTCCATTCCCCAGGGAAGTGGTGTGGTTGGGCCGAAGGGGTGTGTGTGTGCCGGCACAGAACTGAAAATGGCAATACAAAATTTACTCGTGTTACATTCTTAGAATCCAATGAGGAAATACCCTCCACACTCTCTGAAGCTCTAAATAGATTTCCAGTACCTTATTTCCACTTGTGTGCCTTTAGAGTTCAATTCCACACACTAAGCCAGAAGATAAGGTTTAAAAAGTTCCGTTGTGGAAATAAGCCATCTAGATTTCAAACTGAAACCTTTCATAGTTAAAGCCAAATAAGTTGAAATGCTTATCTGCTACTAATGCTTGTCCAAAGATAAGATTTGTATGTTTGTTTTCCCCAGATGAAATCTGTGCTACAGGTTCTGCGAGCCGACTAACAAAAAATACTGAAGGGGGTGTAGTGAGAATAATGCAGCTCCTATTGCAGTGCTGCAAAAAAGCCCAAATATGTATAAAACCCAAATCATTGCCTGAAGAGGTGTGTGTGTGTGTGTGTGTATGTGTATGTGTACACATGTACAGTCATGCTTTGGATCCCGAATAGCTTCCGTTGCTTCCGATTGGCTTCCTGCAGCCAATCGGAAGCCGAGCTTTGGTTTCCGAACGTTTTGGAAGTCGAACGGACTTCCGAAACGGATTCCGTTCGACTATATAGGAACTGCTGGCTTTTGCATAGTTGGAATGTAGCCCACTATACAAAGGGACTCTGGCTCTCCCCACTTTCCCTCTGGCCCTGACCACTGCTGGCATGTGGCCCTTAGAATGTTGTACACAGTAGAATAAGGCCCTTGGACTGAGAAGGGTTTCCCATCCTTGTTTTCGGGAGAGAAGCTATGCGGGAAGCCATTAGACCAGCGTGGGAGCAATTGGGGTAACAACTGAAGAGGCCCCAGATTTGCATCACGCAATAACAGCCAGATCAAAGAGCACTCTTGAGTTTTTCCAAAGAACCCAACAAAGTCCTGCGTGTGATATAGAGCAGTGCTGGATCAGCTCTTTTTTTTCAGGAGCAATTCTTGGGGACAGATCTTCTCCGGATCATTGCTCAGGGGTTGGAAGTGTGTATCTTGCCACACAAATTGAACCACTTGTGAATTAGTCTCCACAATTACTTGAGTTTTATCAAACACAAAATGTTTCTCACTTTTACAGAGTGAGTGCACGGTACTTAAGTGTACCATTCTATGCAAACACGTGCATTTTTAATTACACGGATCTTGCGTACCAAATTGGAAAGAGGTGCAATATTGCATGTGTTGATTATTTCTGCTTTATAGCTGGAAAACATTTTTCTATTCCTTACAAGTAAAATTGGGCAATTTTTTTTCCGAGCCCTTAAAAGGCACCACATAGAATTGATTCAGGGGCCTAATCCTACTCATTGACCATCATTGATGAAGAGGTTTACACATTTCTGGTTATTCAAAAAAACCCTTGACGAACTGCAAAATACATCTTATACAAAGGTGTCTAAAACACCATTCACTTGTTCTCTGAGTTGAGGAGGGTGGACCAAACTGCTTATATAACTAGAAACACCCATCATGGAAGTTTCTACCTCTTGTAATCTGTTGCACTATAGCCTGCTTCAGTCTCTGATGGACAGAGCTTCTGCTAAAAAGCCAGTGACTAATTTTAGTCAGCTTAATTCATGCTTTCCATCACTGATTCCAAGATGCTGAGGAAATGTATGTGGGAGAGACTCCTCTTAACCACAGATGCCTGCAGTTCCTTGGCCTTGGCCCTTGGTACTCTTTCTGCTTTTGCTATTTGAAGGATTCCCCTTTCTGAGACCTAAAGTGCAAATGCATCATACTCTCGTGTGTGTGTGTGCGTGTGTGTGTGCGTGCGTGCGCTTGCTTCTAGCTGCCTGGGGAGCTGCCTCATATTAATACATAAAAATAGTCTGTTCAATATGTCAAACACTGCTTCTAATGTGTTGAGTGAGCTGTGTACTCCTGGAAAGTTTCAAAGCAGAGGAGGAGGGTAAAGGTGTTCATGATGGGCTGTGGAAAACTTTGGAACTGGTTGAAATCAGCATTTCAGTAAAGGATTGCTATAAACTGGAACTAAAAATTTATTCCCCTACTGCATAAAATGTGTTCTAAGGAAGCAATTAAAAAAAAACAATTTGTAATTGAACAAAATCTCATCCCAGTTTTGTTTTTTTAAAAAATTGAATTTATTTTAAGTACAATCATGAAGCAAAAATTTCAGTGAAAATTTGTGAGCCAGCTGTTACATTTTGTGTCCTATGGGGTGCCTTATTAATAGCATGAGAGATATCAGCTTCATTCAGCTATAGCACCAACCTGTGGTTTGCTGCTACACGAACCAGCCTAATGTTCCTTCCCCCCCCCTTGCACTTTGCAGATCAAGTTGCTACTTTTATTGTTGCATTTTGAACATTAAACTATGGTTTGTTCCTGCCCTCCAAACCAGGATCGCACCCCACTGTTTGAAGCTGGTTAGTGTTCTGCTTTGGAACGGTAGCACTACCATAGTACCAGTATGTCCATTTGGACGCAATGTTTTGTGGAAATGTGCAAAGGAAGTTACTTGTGGGATCTGAACTTGCATAGAGCAAGTTCAGATTTTGGAAATTTAAAAGCTTAAAAACCCTAACCTACTAGCAAATGTATAGAGGGGTAACTCTTTGAAGTGGAACAAGAGGATCTGAGAACATGCAAGCAAGCTGCTTCTTTATGTACAGTGGTACCTCGGTTTATGAACACAATTGGTTCCGGAAGTCTGTTCATAAACTGAAGCGTTCATAAACTGAAGTGAACTTTCCCATTGAAAATAATGGAAAGTGGATTAATCTGTTCCAGACGGGTCCGCGGAGTACTCAACCTGAAGCGTACTTAATCCGAAGCATGGGTGTAATTGGTTCCGGAAGTCTGTTCATAAACTGAAGCGTTCATAAACTGAAGTGAACTTTCCCATTGAAAATAATGGAAAGTGGATTAATCTGTTCCAGACGGGTCCGCGGAGTACTCAACCTGAAGCGTACTTAATCCGAAGCATGGGTGTAATTGGTTCCGGAAGTCTGCTCATAAACTGAAGCGAACTTTCCCATTGAAAGTAATGGAAAGTGAATTAATCCGTTCCAGATGGGTCCACGGCGTTCGTAAACCGAAAATTCGTAAACTGAGGTGTTCATAAACCGAGGTTCCACTGTATTGAGAACCAGACCAAACAGTTTCAGAGGAAAATTGCAGCAGCATCACCACGCAAAACTATCTCATTTGTTATAGACAGAATAAAGTGGAATGGATGACAGTTAGAAATCGTGCCATTAGGAATATATTGTTCCCGTCACTGAAGCAGGCAAGAAGGCAGGCTCTCACTCGGGGCAATTTTGTCCATGACGTGCCTTGTAAATTTGTAAAACAGGCTGCACAGTGAATGCTGGCAAACACTTCTCGATTCCAGCGCTGCTAACTTTAACAGAGGTTGACATCAAAACGTGGTAGCAGCCACTGATAGAAAGGGCATCACATTGTAGTCTTGAATATAGTTCAGTACACATAGGACAGTTCGGCCATATTGGAACTGATAAGCCCCCCCTCCCCCCCCCGATAAAAGTTCTGCTATGAAGCAATGGAACCCCTAAGGCTTTGTACCGAAAAAAAGCAGAAGTGGATTCTTGAAACATTTTATTTATTGTGTTTATACATGACCTTGTTGCCAAGTCACCCAAGATGGTTTACAATCTTAAAATATCAAAGCACATGATACAGAACGGTAGAGCAGAGTCCTTCCAGGCTGACTGATGGTCCTTTGGGGACCAGTCTCCCTGGTCTGGGCCTTCCTCACATCTGCCTTCCTTTGGGGCACACAGATCTGAAGTAGCAAGAGGGTGAAGGGGCTCAAGTGACCTGATAGTTGCTTAAGGAGCAGTGGTATGCGGCCCATAGCAGCCTGGGCTGCTTCTCTTCTTCCTTCCCTCAGGGCACACAGATCTTAAGTTTTATGATCTAGAAAGGTCCTGTCCCTTCACTCCAGTTGTAAAAGATGCCAGGGAAAAACATTCCTCTTCAACCAGGCCTTTGCTGTTTTATGTCCTTTTAAACGTACGTGGGGTGTGAGTGTGTTATTTTTAAATCATCGTATTTTTCGCTCCATAGGGCGCACCTGACCATAAGGCGCACCTAGTTTTTAGAGGAGGAAAACGAATTTTTTTTTTTGCTTTCTTGAATTGTCCTAGGCATAGCAGCCAACTCTTAGAGGCCTAGGTGCCTTTGCCCGCCCCCACCCCAATATTTGAGGAAGCTTATTTTGCAAAGGGGGAAAGCTCCATTTTTTAAAGGATCAGCTCAAAGTTGTGCATCTTTTTTTGCAAATGGGAAAAGCCCCGTTTTTTGTGGGGGGGGGTCAGCTCAGAGTTGTGCATCTTTTTTGCAACGGGGGAAAGCTCCATTTTTTAGGATCAGCTCAAAGTTGCTGAGTTTCCTTGCAAAGGAAAAAAATCCTGTTTTTACGGGGTTCAACTCACAGTTCTGCAGCTGTTCTAGGAAAGGGACCAATTTCTACAGTTTCCAGACAGATAATCTAATCAGCCAGTCACATGTCTCCCTCTGACAACAATTGAAGCCTAGGCAAGGGGCTGGGAGGGGCCGTGAAGGGAGCTAGCTCTCTTATCTCCCTCTCCGATCTCTTGCAATCAGCTGCTGAGCGGGTTCCTTTCTCTTTCCCTCTTGTTAGCCTTTAGCTCTTTCTTTAAAAAAGAAAAAAGAGCAGGATCTGCCTTTAACCCCTGGGCAATTCGGCTCCGGGGACCATGCATTCACTCCATAAGACGCACAGACATTCCCTCTTACTTTTTAGGAGGAAAAAAGTGCGTCTTATGGAACAAAAAATACGGTATTATTATGCTACACATTTTTGTGAGGGGTCTTTTGGGTGCATGTTTTTATGTTGTAAACCACCCTGTAATCTTCAGACAATGGGCGGTATATAAATTTAGTAAATGAAAACGTAAAATAAAATAACCTGTGTTTTATAAATCGGAGCTGGAAATAGTGCAACAGCAAACGAGAGCCCAAGGGGCTGCTTCTCTATGGCCCAGATTAGTAATGTTGGTGCTTTCCACCCACAACTTGCAAGGGGAAAGCAAGGGGAAGCAAAATTGCATACCCCACAGACGGATGGCGCAAGGAAACCTCATGTGTTAAAGCAGGTAATTTAGTAGAAAGATAAATAAACAAGGCATGGTTCAGTAAGAAACCTATATAAATACAAATACGTGTAAACTGTATAAAAATATATAACCCAATGCAATTTCAAGAAGTGTTGCCAAATTTAGCCGTCTTCAGGCATCTGTGCTCCTGTTACTATTGTAATAGTGTTTTGAAGAAAAATGAAAATACATCAATAATAAATAAATAAAATAAATAAAATAAATAAATAATTTATTTATACCCCACCTATCTGGCTGGGTTTCCCCAGCCACTCTGGGCGGCTTCCAACAGAAAAATAAAATACAGTAATCTATTAAACATTAAAAGCCTCCCTAAACAGGGCTGCCTTCATATGTCATCTAAAAGTCTGGTAGTTGCTTTTCTCTTTGACATCTGATGGGAGGGCGTTCCACTCTGCCTGGTTCCCTGCAACTTGGCTTCTCGCAACGAGGGAATCACCAGAAGGCCCTCGGTGCTGGACCTCAGTGTCCGGGCAGAATGATGGGGTGGAAACACTCCTTCAGGTATACTGGACCGAGGCCATTTAGGACTTTAAACGTCAGCACCAACACTTTGAATTGTGCTCAGAAACGTACTGGGAGCCAATGTAGATCTTTCAAGACCAGTGTTATGTAGTCTCGGCGGCCGCTCCCAGTCACCAGTCTAGCTGCTGCATTCTGTATTAGTTGTAGTTTCCGGGTCACCTTCAAAGGTAGACCCACTTAGAGCCCATTGCAGTAGTCCAAGCGAGAGACAAGTAAAGCATGCACCACTCTGGCAAGACAGTCCACAGGCAGGTAGCAGGTAGCCTGCGTACCAGATAGAGCTGATAAACAGCTGCCCTGGACACAGAATTGACCTGCGCCTCCATGGACAGCTGTGAGTCCAAAATAACTCCCAGGCTGTGCACCTGGTCCTTCAGGCGCACACCCCATTCAGGACCAGGGAGTCTTCCACACCTGCCCGCCTCCTCTCCCCCACAAACAGTACTTCTGTCTTGTCAGGATTCAACCTCAATCTGTTAGCCACCATCCATCCTCCAACCGCCTCCAGGCACTCACACAGGACCTTCACCGCCTTCACTGGTTCTGATTTGAAGGAGAGGTAGAGCTGGGTATCATCCGCATACTGATGACCCCCAAACCCCCTGATGATCTCTCCCAGCGGCTGCTTATCAAGACAAGATAAATGCAGAAATCTGTCAATGGACCAGTTTTGTGTAATTAGGTCCTTAGGCGAGGGAAGCTGGTGAGCTGGTGGGTGCTGATTGATAGGCCAGTGTACTGTAGCAACTAGAGTACTGTACTGGGCTAGGGCCTAGGAGACGAGATTGAAATCCCCACTCAGCCATGAAGCTAAGTGGATGACCCTGGGCCAGCCAGCACTTCTTAGCTCCTCCTCGAACGGAAAGTGAGATATCAATGTAGTAATAAATACTAGAAAAAGAAAATAAAGGTGAATGCTTTGTTGCTATGTTACACTAACCTATATAAAGCCACAAATGTTTATAGTGGGGTTTTTTTCTTTGCTAGCCTGATTAACTGTCTATGGCAGGCACCCCCAAACTGCGGCCCTCCAGATGTTTTGGCCTACAACTCCCATGATCCCTAGCTAACAGGACCAGTGGTCAGGGATGATGGGAATTGTAGTCCCAAACTGGAGGGCCGAAGTTTGGGGGTGCCTGGTCTATGGTTACCACTTTTATTCATTTCCATTCACGACTAGTGTAATATAGTGGAAATAAATAAAAAGCTATGGCCTTAAAATAAGAACATCAGCAGTAAAAACAGTTTCATATGTAAGAATCATTCTAAATTCAGTAAGGATGCGGACTGGAATTATTTGGGCAATGATATCTGAGCACCCTAAACTGAGAAATGGTTGTCTAGACATGATGCCCGTTACTGAAAGGGGAGAAGCATCTTCGGTTAGCCAGTTACCTCTTGTTTTCAACATACACCCTAGTTTATGAACCTGATTTTGTGTGTTGATTCTTTGTTTGGTCTATTGTTAACTACTTGTTGACACACTAACTCAAACTCTTAACTAATGTTTTTTTTAAAAAAAATTATCACTGAATGCATAATTCAGCTGTAATGAAATGCAATTTGAGTCACATTTACACAGTGTGCAGGATTTCTTGGGGAGATGCTTCTTTTCTGAAAAGCACCCATGCAACACCCAGCTAGTAAAGAGAGCGTTGGCTCCAGCTTCGTCAAAGTGTGTGAGGGTTCTCACTGACTTGAGTAGCAGCTGGATTTAACCCCAGAACATCTAAACAGTACATATGATTCAGGATTGACTGAAAAAGGGAATCTATATTTACCACTTTTTCATCTGAAGAAGGTTGCATAAGGACAAGGACTTAAAGCAAAAAGCTACTTGTTGAAGTTGCTGTTCTAGGAAACGGTTTGCTTCCAGAACGCCCATGTTACTTCCAGAGCTTCCTTGTTTCACCGTGTCTGCTTCCTCCCGTTGTATTAGTTGCAAGTAATTCTTGAGTGGCATTATCAAATACTTCCTGCGTTCTTAGACATCACTTAACAATGACAATATGGATTTCACAGAAGCATTTCAGAAGAACAGCCACCCTATAAATCATCTCGGCGGTGTCTGAAAATGATTTAAGACGGCAGGATTAGCTTCAGATGCTGCGATAACACAACTGTGAAGCCTCTTGGCCCTCTCTTTGCTTTAGATATAAAGAGGAAAACACACATATACACAGGCATTCTCCAAAGGGATTTTACTGTTTTCTGTTTTGAGAAGCACTAGCAAAAGCAACTGGTCAAAGCAAAGTGATCCTTCTTCGCCTGCTGCTGACTAGGATGCACATGTCTGATGGAGACACAACAGTTTTAGCTGCCGAAATTAATTCTCCGATCAGATTCTGTGTTTTGGACAGGTGTGCTCTCTCCCCTCTATTTTCCTAAACAGTCTTTGAACTCTTATCCCTTTCATCCTCTGTAACCTAACCAGTCTCAAATAAAACGGTGCGCGTATGCCATTGACAGTCCCAGACACAAGTGTGAAATCCCTTCAAACATTCATTCTGGCTTTATCATTCAGTTTAAGTGACATTCTTTTTTGAAGGCACGAGTCACACTTTTGGTAAGAGCACGGCAGCATGCTGAAATAATTCATACTATTTCTCCTATAATAAAAGTGTGTGTGTGTGTATTGCAAAGTAGCATTGCTGAGTTCATTAGATCCTAAATTTAAACAACAATAATAATTGTCTGGGACCACTTTTCTTCCACTGGGTGTCTGATTGCCCAGTTAATCTCTCTTAGCACATTCTCATTGATCTTCTGTTAGAGCAGCTGAAAGTCTCTTTTAAGCATGGCAAACTTTTATAAAGTATATTCCTGGTAGTAAAGCCCAACTGGGGTAAGTGCCAGGCTATTCTAAGAGACAATTCACTCTGCAAACAAGAGAACTATTTTATTTTGTCAGATGGGGTTATTGTTTGGGTATGTAGTTTGTTCATGTGGTGGAACTAATGAAATTTCTGGTGGGTGAGACAAACTAGTTTCATGAGGTGCAATCTTTACTGGTATGAAGCTAATGTACTGTCTCCAGTTACACACTTTAGATCTTTCTTCTTAACCAGGGTTCGAGGTGGATTTGCAAACTTTGGTTAGCAGGCAACTCTAGCCAGTTTTAACCATTGTTTGAGCCAGTGCTGACCAAGCTACACAACATGGTTAAAACAAATCATAGAAGGAAGAGAGAATTTGGGGAGGGAAAGGAGAGAACATGTAAGTTCACAGCACACTGATCTGCTAACCATGGTTAGTAGGTCAGGAATATTACCTCTGCATCGGTCTGTTATAGTCAGGGGTCCCCAGACTTACCGGGCTTCAGGCCGGTGCCCGCCGCGCCGACCGCGCGGCAGGCTGGAGAGCAGGGGAGTGCGCGCGCAGGGGGCCGGAGGGCGGGGGAGTGCACGCCCGTGCACATGCACACACGCACACGGTCGGGAAAAAATCGCCGAAAATCGCTTGTGTGCATGCGTATGGGCCTCCCCCGACCCGGAAGTGCATCGGAAATGACCTCTTCTGGGTTGGGAGAGGCCCATACGCATGCGCACAAAGGATTTTCGGCGATTTTTTGCCGATTTTGAAGATCGCCGCCGCGCCGCGCGCCGGAAGAGCGGGCGGCAGCAGCGGGCGGCGGGGGTCGTCGCGGGCCGGATTGGGAGGCTAATTGGGCCGCATCCGGCCCAGGGGCCGTAGTCTGGGGACCCCTGGTTATAGTGATGTAAAATACTGCTATGGAGACTTAACAAAAATTAAAGGACTGAAATCATCAGGTGTTGTTTGAAGTACAGTATATGAAGATATAAGGAAAGGATAGAGACCTGCTGTCCAGCAGTTAAATTTGTTGAAATTTGTTTTTGTAATGGACTATCAGGAAGCAAGCACACCAGAATTCAGAACAATGTATGAATGGGCCAAAGCCATAACCTGCACGTACTGCAGTAGTAGACAATAAAAAGGATTTTCAGAAAATAACAAAGCTTTTGGCTTGTTTGTTTTGGCTGTGGAGTCCAAACTCAGTATTGTAGCTTTCCACTGAAATGCATATTTTATCTAAAAGTATATTTTCCTCTCTTTTTCTTCTTGGATTGTCTGGGATTTTATATAGCTAAGAAGAATGTTAATTTTGTGTATACTAGCTGAGATAACTAGCTCTCTGTGGGGTCAAGGTACTGACATCAGAGGCATTTCTGAACAAAGATGTCGCAGTTGGTGGGTGGATGGCACTACTGTCAGCTGTTGTGTGACCTCGCATAAATAGTATCATCACGACTTTAATCTTTCGGGTGTTCAGAGGTAGTGTGCATATTTCCGTTTAACCCCTGGACACTTGCCGGCATGCATGACCCTTTAACAATTCCTGTTCCTCTGTCCATCCTTGGCACCTTGGCTCCAAATAGTCTAGGAATAAAGCCAGTAGTTGTAGATATCTATTGTGCACACAACCATTGTGAAGAGCGAAACAATAGAATACGGGACATTTCATGTATGATATAGAGGACCTATAAATCGCTCTCCCTTGCAGAAATAGGTATTGTGACACTTATCGCCAAAAGGCACCATTTGGTATTTGATAGTTCGCCTTAAACGTAAAGCTTGACCCATTTGGAACAAGAGTATACACCTTTAATGGAGTCTGGAAGATCTATGAACTTCAGTGCATCTGGAAATTTTGGTGGTGAACTGAACAAAGTTCACTACTACAGATTTTAGAGGAATTCATTGACACAGGTAGGGTTTTCCTATCCGGGTGCTGGCCTGGTCAAGACCTGTTCAGCTACCAAGATAAAACAGCAACAGACCTTTGTCTGGAAAATGGAAATACTACTAATATGAGCATGCAATATTTAAAGCTTCTAGCTTTTAGAGGGGCTTTGGAACCTTGCAATAAGAACATAAGAAGAGCTCTTCTGGGTGAGACCAAAGGCTCATCCAGTCAAGCATGTGTTTTTTTCACTGTGGCTAACCAGATTCCTGGATGAAGCCCACTATCAGGGCATGAGTGAAGCAGCCCTCCTGTTGCTGCCCCTAGTCTTGGAGTACACACCCACCATGTCTAGTGATAACCTTATGATCTATGAGTTTGTCTAATTCCCTTTTAAAGGTGTCTATATGGGTAACCCCTATATGGGTAGCTCTACGCATTGTGATCGTTCCATCGTGTGCTGTGTGAAAAGGTCTTGTGTTTCCTGAATTTTCCGCCACTCCGCTTCATTAAAGTTCTAGCCTTTTGAGAGAGAGAAACTTCTCTCTATCCACATTCTCATGTGTAATTTATATGTCCAACTTGTAACTCCCCCCCCCCCCGCAAAAAAAACCTTTTAAACCCCAGGTGTTGTAACCTGGCAAGATTATGACTGATCCACGACAGTATGTAGCTCTTTTGAGTATAGAAGTATCTGAAATGTTCTATAAAGCCAGATTCTGCATATTTACAGTGGTGCCTCGCTAGACGAATTTAATTCATTCCATGGGTCAATTCTTATAATGAAAAATTCGTCTAGCGAATCCCATAGGAATGCATTGAAATTTTTTTTTTAAAAAAAATGCCCATAGGAACGCATTAATTGAATTTCAATGCATTCCTATGGGAAACCGCGATTCGCTAGACGAATTTTTCGTAAAACGAATTCGTCTAGCGAGGCAACCTCCGCTCGAAAAATCCTTTCGTTAAGCGAAAAATTTGTCTTACAGGGCGTTCGTCTAGCGAGGCACCACTGTATTGATTTAGGAATCTCAGCTGTTGGACTTGTTTTCTTTTTGTGCATCCCCACCCCACCCCCAATTTTCAAATAGAGGGTGGTATACAACTATGTTCTGCCTCCATGGTCAGAGGCAATGTGCTTCTGAATACCAGTCGCTAGAAGCGAGAGTTCTGGCGTGCTCAGGTCCTGCTTCCGGGTTTCCCACAGGCATCTGGATGGCCCCTGTGTGAGAACAGGATGCTGGACTAGATGGGCCATTAGCCTGATCCAGCAGGCTCTTCTCACATCATGTTCCTAAACTGTATGCAGAATAAACCCTTAAGGCTGGATTCAATTAAAGGTTGTATTACTGCAATGTCCTGTATGTGGGTCTACTGTTGAAGTCGGTCTGGAGGCTGCAGCTCGGGGTCCCTTCCAGCTCTACAGTTCTATGATTCTATGAAACTACTGCCAGAATATAACACCTTGTTTGGAGGATTTGCACTGGCTGCCAATCTGCTGCCAGGGCAAGTTCAAGCTAATAACATAGAAGGCCTTTTATAACTCAGGACCAGGTTGCTTGAGAGATCACCTTATCCCTTATATACCCACCAGGTCAATGTATTCTGCAAGACAGTTTCTCCTTAAAACCCCAAAAATGGCAGAAGCCCGCTCTATAGTAACTTGTAGCAGGACTTTCTGTGTAGCTGCCGCAGTTCTGTGGAACTGCACCCCTGTTGAGATATGGCACCCACTACCTGTCCTTTCCAGAACTAAAAGAAGACATTTTTGTTTTGACAAGCTTTCCCAGCTGCCTTCAGTGTTCATTTTTAATTGTTTTTAGACCTTTAAAACTATTTGGATCTTTTAAAACTATTCTAGCTGCTTTATGGTGGGTAGGTAAGTGTGGTATGTTCATCTTTTAAAAATACTGAATTTTTTTCACTAGTGTCCTGGGTGCCACATTGGTGGCCCCCTGTAAGTGACTTGGACCATATAACTATGTATTTATTGCCTGACTTTCCAATGTTTTCAGTAGGGCTGGGATATATATGATTGATATATCACAATGTATGGAATGTATCTCAGCTGCTGCTTCCTCCTCACCTTAGGGGATGAAGAAGCAACCGAGATACATCACCCAGCCCTACTGAGCAAGCCCCCATACCACTCTGGCTCGCATGAACTGGAAGGGCAACCGGGGCTTCCTTAAACTGCTCACCTGGAGGGTGGGAAGCCTGAGCAGAAGCAGTCACCATTACAAAAAAGAGTAGGAATAGGCAAATATATATGTGTGGACTGTCCCTGGATCAAGTGACTTTTCTTCTTTTAAGTTCTCAGAGCTCTTAACCTAGCCCAAGGTTGTCACCTGAACTGAGAATCAATCACAATCAGTCCATCATTTGGAAAATAAGACTTTAGAGCCGTGTTGCCTCAAAGTGGCAACTAGACATTCCATTTCGGCGACTGTAACCTTGGTTTAAGGAGCCTTTTGGCCCCTAGCTTATATATCTGAGTTTCTAACGCTGGTTTTCTTAAAATAAGTAATATAACAGATGTGTTAAGATATTGTTGAGGTTTACTTCATCATACACTTAATTTAGTAATAATAATAATTCTTCTGTATCCTTGCAGCAAACACTGGCCTGCTCCATTTTAACGGCGCTGCTGAGCGAGTTCTCAAGTTCAAGTAAAACCAGCAACATTGGGCTAAGCATGGAGTTCCACGGCAACTGCAAGCGAATATTTCAGGTAAACAAAGGATGCATGATTCATATTTCTTCTTAGAGATTTCCTTCATTCCAATTTTCTATATTTCTATTTCACTTACACAAAAGTAAACAGAGTACAGTGGAACCTCGGTTTATGAATTTTCGGTTTACGAACGCCGCGGACCCATCTGGAACAGATTAATTCGCTTTCCACTACTTTCAATGGGAAAGTTCGCGTCAGTTTATGAATGCTTCAGTTTATGAACAGACTTCCGAAACCAATTACACCCATGCTTCGGGTTAAGTACGCTTCAGGTTGAGTACTCCACGGACCCGTCTGAAACGGATTAATCCACTTTCCATTACTTTCAATGGGAAAGTTCGCTTCAGTTTATGAACGCTTCAGTTTATGAACAGACTTCTGGAACCAATTGTGTTCATAAACCGAGGTACCACTGTACAATATGTATAAGCGCAGTAGATGAGCTTGTAGGTAATAGATAAGACTTATCTCCATGAGCCTCTTCACACACACCCATTGCATTAGATCACCTGTCATCTGAAAAGAGCTGTCTGTTAACTTGGACCATAGCTGAGTGCTTTGCATGCACTTCAGTTCTTGGCATCAGTGGTGGGCTTGGGGAAGGTGGCGGGAAGGTTCTTGCACTCCATCGGAGGGGTATAGCCTAGTTCCCCTAGTCTACTGATTGCACGCCACTGCTTAGCATTTCCAGGTAAGGTTGGTTAAAGGTCTTCTCACTGGCAGCCAATCTAGAATCCAGTTAGCACCCCTGCCCTAGATATACCAGTGATCTGACTTGGTACAAGGCAATCTTCAGATTGCATAGAACACACACTAAGGAGCAGGTCTTTTTATTTATTTTAAAAATCCCGATAGCTTATTATTTTAACCAAAGAAATTAAAACGTTTTTGCTTGTCCCTGCACAGGAAGACGACCTCCGACAGATATTCATGCTCACAGTAGAGGTACTACAGGAATTCAGCCGGCGTGAAAACCTTAATGCTCAGATGTCTTCAGTCTTTCAGCGATACCTTGCACTAGCCAATCAGGTCTTAAGCTGGAATTTTCTCCCTCCAAATTATATCCTTTTGAAGATCATTTATTACATGTGGGAAATAATCACCTGATCTTGACAAACAGTCTTGAGGAAATGTAAGCTTCAGAATTCTAATTTTATTCCCAACGGGCTGCTACGTTTGCTATGTTGCTGCATTCTTTGCTAATCACTCCTAGTTCGCTGTTGCAAAGGCATCAAAATATTTGACTAAGGATCTGCAGAAAGACAACAATTAGCAGCACAACAAAACTGGAGCTAGATAGGAGCTGGAATTAGATTCCCGGGTCAAGAGGATACCGAATCGAGGGTTTATTAATATATGTGTTTATACAGTTAGAGATATACTTATGCTGAAGCCGCTATTTATATTTTTGTATTTATCTGGTTGTTTTTATTTATTTACATGGGCGTTGCTAGGTTCTTAAAAGACTTTGGGGCACAGGCCTATGACAGAAATCTGCCTCTGGGCAAATTAAGATGGCAGGAGGCTGGGGTCCTACTGACATTGCACTTTGCAGCACGCCCCACCTCCGCCGCTAAGCAAAGTTAAAAATAAGAGGTTAAAAAAGGAGGGGGGAGGTGCTGGAGGCCAAAGGGCCCATACAGAAGACAAGACCCGCTGTTCTGATCATAGCAACTGCTGCATTTACACTTTGTAATAATAATAATACATACTTAATATGTTGTGAAAAATCTTTCATATATTTATCTTTAAAAACAAGTGTGCACCCTCTTGAATTACATTAAGGCTTACCCTTATTGCAAATGGTTTTTATTTGAATCAAATAATTGTCGAGAGGCATTGCATTCTGACAGCACTGAAATGGTTCCTTTGGAGTTGCTTTTTTCCAATTTTCAGCACACACCCCTTCCAAAAAAGCCTACCAGTTGTTTGATAGGGTGGTGAATGATGTGCAATGTAATTTACCACTCCAGTTTTGAAATTAACCAACTATGCATCTTTTTTGGGGGGGGGGGCTCCAAAAGCTGGGCAATGCATCTTTAGGAAGAAATATGTGTTAAGCGGTTTAGCCCTTCAGACCAATGCTTTATGTGTGGAACTTTAAAATGAATGGAATATTTTTCTGTTCTTGACAAAATACGATAAATTGAACCACACAATAAATCGGATAACGTGGCAGATATCTTAAACATTCATAGTTTGTTATAACTTTGGCTTAACATTGAGTGAAAATGTTCACATCTTTATTACATGTATATTTTTATTGCCAAAATAAATCTCATAATATTTTGTAATAGTTCTCTGTGATAGGGTTGTTCAGCTGTGTTTATTTTAGAGGACTGTCCCCCATTTTGATGCTCTAGCCCAGGCGTCCCCAAACTGCGGCCCTCCAGATGTTTTGGCCTACAACACCCATGATCCCTAGCCAACAGGATCAGTTGTCAGGGATGATGGGAACTGTAGTCCAAAACATCTGGAGGGCCGAAGTTTGGGGATGCCTGCTCTAGCCCCATAGAACTCATTGGATGTCCCTTGATTCAGAAATCCATAGCTCATTTACTTGGGAATAAGACCCACTGAAATTAGTGGTAGTTCTTTCTTTCTTTCTTTCTTTCTTTCTTTCTTTCTTTCTTTCTTTCTTTCTTTCTTTCTTTCTTTCTTTCTTCCTACCTACCTACCTACCTACCTACCTACCTACCTGGCTCTGCCCCAGTCCTGTATATGTTAGAATTTTCATTTGTTCTTCTGCATAGCTTGAAGATGAACTCCCGTTTAATTCTGTGAAGCCTGTTAGACTGTTATAAAGATCAGGATCAACACATTTCAAAGGGCTAGTTTTAGGTTTGTGATAAAGCCAGCTAATAACATCTCAGAATGGTTTAAGAAAAATATTTTGCTCGACTTTGCATACCTGCCAAGTGTGGGTATCATTTTTGTTTCCCTTTCTCCTGTCACAACGGGATGATTATTAAAGTGATTGTGCCGCTATGGAATGTCTCGTCATTGTGATCAAACTGTTATCTGGCATTCCTAGGGCATTCTTTTTCCCCAGTCCTTAATACCTTTTATTCCTTGCCCTCATGCATGAATTATGCTGTGTATGTGAAGGGGCTTAAAGCTTGTTTCCATTGCATTCTTTCTGAATGGGACCTGTTGTATCTGGGATTCTTTTTCTCTCTCTCTTTCTTTAAAGCCAAGTCGGAATGTTGTTGTTGACCTTGACACCCGATAACTAGGCAGACATTATATAGCTATGTTTGAATCCTCACAAAATGTGATGCTAAAGCCAACAGAGTCCTGGCGTGAGACCCTCCTGGATAGCAGAGTTATGGAGCTTTTCTTTACGGTAAGTCCCATTCTGCTGTTGCTAGCTTAATAGGAAAGACGCTGGTGTTCCCTTCTCTGAATTCAGGTGAGGGTTGCATAGATGAAATTCTCTTACTTCCCAAACAGTTATATTTCTAAAGGTCACACTGTTTTTGTTGGTTTGTTTGTTAGTGGTTAACGAAAATTCTGCCTATGTGCGCCTAGTTGCACGCTGATATTGTTGCTTTAAGATCTTGCTTGGTGAACAGAAACGAAGGCACTTTATTTAAGTTTTCAATGAATTTTAATAGTGTTTAATCTGGGTGTCATTCAGACCTAAGAAGTGGTATTGCAGTGTGAAGTTAGTCAATTCCCTAATAATGACACTTAATTAAAAATTCCCAGTCGATTATAAAAAGCAGACAAATCCTTGCCTGCTGTCTCGGAAGGCCCTATTCTCATTTGGTATAGCAGAACTTAATGCAGCTTAAAGGCTGTTTTCCCATGTAGGCAACTTCCTACTTTGATGGTGTTCCCGTGCAGGAAAGATGGTGCGTCGCTGTCATAAGCAACCAGGGACACATGCGTCTATTTTGTCTTGCATGTTTGCCGCATGTGAACAGTGCACATGTACGTCTTCTATATAGATCTTACTACCATATAAGAAATCATGGCATTGCATGTGAGGCAGTCTTTGGTGCCTTGAGCACTCTGTTCAGGAAATCTGCAGCCATCTAGACATGTTCATTGGTGCTTTTCCTCCCAAATGGATAGCTGTAGGATTGCAGCATTGGTTACCTAAAGGCTCCAAATCATTGTACATTAATGGAGAAAAGGACAACGCTTTAAGAATATAGATTACCATCCTGAAAAAAAATACATGGAAGAAACCAGTTTAGGTCTATCTCCAGGAATAAAATTGTGTACTGCTGGAATGTGCGGGTATTGGTTTCAAAGCTAAGAAATATTTAAAACTCTTGTCTAGATGTCAAATAGCGTTTAGTAAATATTTTATATAGTGTATTAATTTGCTTGACAATTTTAGCTGTTGTGTGTACATAGTTACTTGTGAGTTTTTTTATCTTGCTCAAGCATTTTCAAAAAGGTGAAAAACTTGCTGGCAGACCATTTAACAGCTGCACACAATGCGAACAGCTGTCTAGACAACCCAGACAGTTGCTACTGTCAGCTGGGAACCTCCACAAGCAAATAGTTTTTGAGTTTACAGGTTAACCCTTTCTAATGTAATTCTCTATTATGAGGTCTCTGGCTCAAAGGCTCACTTTTATTGGTAAAAGAACTTCTTTTCAAATTATATCACTCTTTCTACCAGACACACTTAGATTTGTTTTAGATATCAAATTCATACAAATGAAATGGTAACTAACACATTTATTAGCTTTTTTATGGCTTACTAAGTATCTAAAAAGCAGAATCTCTGCTGCGCTGGTTAATTCCTGATTTGCAGTGTTTATTTGCCACGCTTGTGTTTCAGTAGGAGCTTTGATTAAACTAGAAAACATAGCACTACAGTGAATCTCATTATATTAAAAATTCAGTGTCTTCCTTTGATCGAAGAGAACTCTAATTTTTCATCGCTTCTAAACTTTTTTAGTACTTTGAGGTGGGCATTCATTTAATTTATATCCATAGATTTCAATTACTAGTATTATATTTCTTAATGGATGACTATTTCTTGACGTCGGATTCTGGCTGCTCTAATTTGCATCCAAGAATTTATGTAAAGTTAGTTCCCTTGACATCCTTATTTTGTCATAAAAATTCAGTCAATAAATGGATGCTCACTTTGTTGAGATGATTTCTTCTCACTGAAGACCTCCTGAGGAAGAGTGGCATGATCCTGCTCGCAGAAACGAGGGGATCAAAACGGAATCAAAACATTTTGCTGCAAGCAAAATATATTTGGTTTCTTGCGGGTTCTGTGTTTACCTCTGCTAAAGAAGCATCTATATAATCTTGATTGAACTTGTCGACTAACTTTAGCAAGACACTGTAGCCCAGGCATAGTTAGCATAATACAGATGGCTGTCATTATTGCTGTTTTTAGAAGTAGCAGCATGTCTGACTGGCTGGCATCTGTTTCTCTCTAAGTCTCAACATGCATAGACAGTTCAACATGTAGGTAGGTCCCAGCGAAACATTGCCTTGGACTAATTAAATATGGCTTATGAAGTTGGCATATTGAGGAGGGCAGCTTGGAAGGTTTAAGTGCCTAGAAATAATAAGACTCTTGATTTCAAATTCAGTAGAGAAAGCTAGCTCTGAGCGTGGGTTGGGTGTGCATGGACTTGCAATGTGCTCTTTAGGATTGCGAGCCATGTGACTATGGTAGAAGAATGTCTAATTTCCTACCCCCGCCTCTCATGTGGTGTTAACCCTCTTGCTTCCAAAAAGGTGCATCGAAAAATTAGAGAAGACACAGATATGGCACAAGACTCGCTGCAGTGCCTAGCTCAGCTAGCCTCTCTCCACGGGCCAGTGTTTCCAGACGAAAGTTCTCAAGTTGATTACTTAGCTCACTTCATTGAGGGATTGCTCAACACTATCAATGGGTATGTAATAGGTTTGCTTCCTAGAATTGAGGAGGGAGGGACTTGCTTCCTGTAGTTATTTGCAGCTTGAACAGTGGCGTGGAATACTTAAAAGATTCTTGACAGTGGGTCTTGATTTGACTTTGCCGGTAGAGTTAGTTACTCTTTTCTCTTAAAAAAATAATAATGTTTTGTCTTAACAGAATCGAGATAGAGGACTCTGAAGCAGTGGGAATATCAAGTATAATTAGCAACTTGATCACTGTATTTCCTCGCAATATATTAACAGCCATTCCAAATGAACTTTTTTCTTCGTTCGTTAACTGCCTCACACACCTCACTTGCTCTTTTGGGAGAAGTGCTGCCTTGGAAGAAGTGGTGAGTACAGATTTTTGAATTCCTAAAGGCTTGCTCTGGTTTTTAGTTTCATGTTAATGCTGAGCTTGCCATGCATCCTCCACTCCCACCCTAATATTTGTAATAGTTCTAATGAGTTGCGTTAGTGTACTTTTTGTGTTTTGTGTGCAAACGGGGTAATTGGAGAGCATTTTTTGAGACAGTATTAGGCGAGAAGTTAGTACTAGTTCAAAACTTGGCACTTTAGCAGTGAATTCACATTTTCAAATCGTTTGTTAGGTACCTGCCTCAGTATAGCAGCTTTTGAATTTTGCTTGAGAGTTGTTGTTTTTTAAATTAAAAAAAATACTTTTAACGTGGGGAAATGGGAACCACAGAGTGAACAAACGAGGCTGCTTTGGGTTGTTTTTCTTGCCATGACACCATACCAAATCTAGTTCTTGTTAAATTATCCCTTTAATGCCCATCCATGAGATCATTACCTTTTATTGGGAACAGCAGGATTGAATTGGACACTTTTGTTACATGAACAGCTTTGTTCACTGCTGTGCCTTTTACGAACCGGTAGTTGAAAAGGAAGCTCAGTAAAGCCTAAGCAGATAAACGTCTCCCTCCCATACGCTTCATGTTTTTGTGTGTAGTTTGACACACCTACAGGAAAGTACAGCTTGAGCACCAATACTGTGCCTGAAGCATGGAAATGAATAACTGTCGTGACTCTTTTTTAACTATCCTTGTGAAGGATACCCAACTGATATGACAGGACCTCTTTTCACATCCCATGAACTTCACACCATTCTTCCCTCCTGGGTTCTTCTTGCAACTGCCCCACCATTTTACTATTTTCACTGCAAAATTCACACTTGGCATAACCTAGAAAAGACACACCGCTTCCGCAGCTGATTCCAGTTAGTTTATAATCAAGTAAGATGCACACATTATGCATAGCCCTTGCCATTCATGGAAGAGTTGACTTCAGGGGCTGCAGAATTTGTCAGGGCAGAATGTGGTGCTTCATAGCTATGGAAAGACATATTGCCAGGCAAAAATAATGTTTGTATTAGTAAAACAAAACAAAACAGATATGCAGAGGAGATATGGTGAGAAACCCAAGGGGTAGTGACTCGGGAGAGGACATGCTCCCTGGGAGTGCCTAACTTGTAGAACAGCTTTTGGTGAATACTGAAGAAACATCTCTTTACCATGGCTTTTGACATTTGAGAGGTATATATTTAGGGCACACTTTGATTGTAATTTGCTTTAAACTGTTTTTGACATGGTGTTTTAATTGCTGTTAGCTGCTCTTGGCCTGTAGGGTGAATGACGGCTAATAATAATATCGAAGACTGACAGACCAACTCTTCATAAATTGGCTTAAGACTCTGTTCTGGGTCTTACTCAGTGCAAACTCGCCCTTTATAGCCTTTATTCTGCTTCATATGAAATCCCTTTTCATCTTGTAATAAAGTTTTCTTGTAATGTCCAGTGAATTAGGCCTTACCACTCCTGATTGCAGTCTAGTGCATTTTGTCCTAGCTTGAAAGAAGTAACGGAAGATCATTGAAACTGATTACAGTTCATTTGTGCTGAATGGATCTTCTGCCTTACACAAACCACCCCTTGCATTCTTCCAGTTTTTATAATGCATCCTCCCCGAAGGCTCTGAAGCCATCTTGTCACCACAATCCTGAATGCAACTAGTGGAATAATTTATTCGCTTTTGCTTAATTTTGGATGCAATGTCATCGTGGCATTTAGCTTTCTTGATTGTGGTTTTTCTTTTGGCACAGATGGCTATATTTCAAACACCAGATGGGTATTAGATTTCCTGCAGAGGATTCTGCACTGACAGTTCTTAATACCTTGTAGGTTCGTACTGGTACAGCATGTCCTTGTGCCCAAAGAGTCTTTAAACGTGCGGTCTAATTAAATGACCAGGGAGGGACACAACACTGTTATCAAACAAGCTAATACTGTATCCTTCAGAACTTTTCTAAAGGCAGTTGATTGACTGGAAACAAATTACAAGGGACACTTTCCCATGAACTGCTCTGTTTGTTGATGTTTGCCTTTTCATGGGTTGGCCAAAATTTCAGGAAGACCAGCCTATGGGCTGTCAGGGCGTTAGGCTCAAGTGGCTCCGGTTTCCTCATTCTGTAAAGATATTTTAAATAGTGGGATTACTAGAACAGCCTGGTTTTTGCATGTGTTCTGGTTTCACTTAACAAAACATGTATTTTTGGCTCACAAAGCTAATTTTTGCTTTGTATTTACAACATTCCAGTATGTAGAATGGAATGATAGATCTCCATATGGGTTGAAAAAAGTGTGAGTTGTGCTGTTAGGTTTCCTTCGTAATCTTGTACAGGCTTCCTCCAAGCTGCTTGCTTAAGAAGTATCCCTGACCCACTTGGCAGGCCAGATGCTCATGTGTCCCTCCCAATGTTCTCCACACACAGTAGGGAGGGGGGTTCTTGCACAGAACCAGGAGTGTAAAAGCTCAGTCCAACATGAGAGCTCCCATTCTCTTGTTCTTAGAGGGGGATTTGGGGGGCAGTTATGCTATGCTGAAGTTTGGCGCAGGCAGAAGCTGCCCATGAGTGTTTGCTCCAAGAAGCAAGTGCAATACAGTCGTACTTCAGATCCCAAACGCCTTGCGACTCAAACGTTTTGGCTCCCAAACGCCGCAAACCCGGAAGTGAGTGTTTCGGTTTGCGAAAGTTCTTTGGAACCTGAACGTCCGACGCGGCTTCCACAGCTTCCAATTGGCTGCAGGAGCTTCCTACAGCCGATTGGAAGCCGTGCCTTGGTTTCCGAATGTTTTAGAAGTTGAATGGACTTCCGGGACGTATTCTGTTCGACTTCCGAGGTACCACTGTGCAAGGTACTCCTGAAGTCCCTCCTGATATGTGCAGAGAAGAGCAAGGATCAGCAACAAGCCAAAAGTTGTGGCGCCATATGAACTGAAGTCGATAACATTGATCAGCACCTAGCACAAAGCACATTTGAAATAATTCAGTTAGGAAAAGCGTTACATCTCTCGAAAATCGCTATGTGCTTTGGTTGGGGGTGGGGTACATAAGTAAACAAGTTCTTTTCATTGGGCTTTTCTCATCTGTGTGGTTGTGAGGAAGGGGAAGGAGTAGCTGGGTGTAAAAAAGAATTTTGAGATTGGGAAAAGGAAACAAGGCCTTCCAGTTTCATTTAGGGGAGGGGGTATTCAATTTAATAGGCGGCTTCGGTCGTCATATTTTATTGTAGTACAACAGTGATTTAATCTGGAGAAGACTTTAAAGGATATGAAGCATAGCCTAAAAATGAGTTCATTCATTATTTTAACTTAACAATATACCAAAAGACTAAAGCAGCAACTGGATAATAGAAATATGTTTTGCTGCACATGTTGACTCCATGCATTGGATGCAGAGTGTTCTGGTTCCCTTTGGGTGTGAAATCCCCTGTATGTAAGCTCAATAACCTGTGAGGACATCTTTTCTCAGCAAGGCATAAATGCACTGGGACTCCATGATATGTATGTGAGGCCAGCCCAGTGAGTATACTTGGCATAAGAACTGAACTGGGACAATCTCACTGCATGTTGATTATATCTAGTTTTACCAATACAGTATGTGAAAAGGGCTATGAGTCTATTCTAATTCCATTGTCCATGCAGTGAAGAAGCTGGTTGAATTTTCTAATCATCTTTAAAGAAATTCAGAAGGAGGAATATTATTATTATTATTATTATTATTATTATTATTATTATTAGGCAGCTTTTTGGTAAGCTTATCTCTGAGCTGCTGCTGGGTGTTTTTTAGTTTTTGTTAGGTAGCTAAAACGCTTCCTTGAGTTTTGAGACCTTATAATTTGCAAAAAGAGAGAGAGAGCCCGCAAGAGAGAGCACTTATTACTATGGAAGACTGACTGACTGACTGACATTGTGTTCAATGATTCCTTATTCTCAGAATGTTAAAGATGTTTTTCAGAGGCAAAATATATTGGTGTTTTTTTTAAAAGGTAAACAAATTAACAAAAAGATGTTATATTCATCAAAACACATCTACCCACTTTGTTACAGTCGAAATGGGTTAGACGCTAAGAACTGCAAGTTGAGTTCTGCTCCCCAAATAGGTTTTCGCAGCCTCCTTTGTGCTGCAAACCGCCCCCCCCCCCGCATCCCTGAAAAGCCAACTCTGAGACTTGAGGGACCCTCTGTAACGGCATTTGAGGTGGCACAGGTGGGCTACATCTGGTGGTGGTGTGTCTTAGTTGATTTTGCAACCAGCTGTTTGGATCCAGCCTGTGCTGCAGTTCTGGATGCTTGGATCCACTAAAAAGTATCTTTCTCCTGAAAGTGCCAACTATGAACTGTTTTCGGAATAAGTATGAGTGGTTCATGCGTTGATAATCTGCGAGTGTGTGTGTTATTGAAAACACTTTGTCCTTGTGTTCTTAATAGGCACAGTAGTGTAACTTGAAAAAGCTTGGACGACTTTTTTTGGGGGGGGGTTAACAGGTCTTTTCCTTCTTTTTCCTTAGCTTGACAAAGACGACATGGTATACATGGAGGCATATGACAAGCTCTTGGAATCCTGGCTTACTTTGGTACAAGATGACAAACATTTCCATAAAGGCTTCTTTACCCAACATGCTGTTCAGGTTTTTAATTCTTACATCCAGTGCCACTTAGCTGCTCCTGATGGTACAAGGAATTTGGTAAGTTCTTGAGCTGGCAGTGAAGGTCTGGGATTGCAGAGTAATTAAAAAAGCTTTGGTTTGCCTACAATAAAATAAATATTAAAATTAACAGAGGAGGCTGAAATCATATTTACAAGAAAGGAAAGGCACTTGACTGAGCTTTTTCTTCCTGCTGTTTAGCTCCAGTGGTCTCCTGCCCATGACAAACCACACACTAGATAGCAGAAGTAATTTTACCTATTGACTATGGGTTGGATCCAGAATGGTAACTCCACAAACAAAAGGGATCTTTCCTTGATGCTGACTGGCGCTTACGGGATCATAGTCCAAAATATCAAGAGGGCACCTGATTGGGGAAGGCTGCTGCAATGTGAGCTGAGCCCTAAATTTATATACCACTGTAACTGTTTCCAAGGCATCTTACAACAAAAATGGATTTTTAAAATTCCCAATTTAAACAAGTCTAAACCTGTCAGAAGCAAAAAGCCTAACCAATAGCAACAACAACAGGGCAGTCCTTTCCTTGTCAGTATGACCTAAGCCTCCTCCAGCTTTCTTAGTCTACCATTTAAAGTTATGAAGAGTCAGAGTCTAGTTGTTTTTTTTTTCATATCTCAAATATAATCTACTGCAGAATTATTAAGGTTTTATGTTTTGACAATTCAAGGTGCAGGGTGTTATCAAGCCAGGAAGAGAGAGCAAGCTTCTGCGGTGCTTTAAAGGACAAAATGGATATAATTTTTGCTTAGTTTCCAGTTTTTGATGTAGATTGCTTGAGACCGAGTACCTATCAGAAGCTGTATTCCTTTTGTTTTAGGGAATGCCCATTGTTGCCCTTTTAAAGTATATTGAAGTGCCTCAGTGTTTCTGCACGTGTTGTACAAAGCATGGTTAATGCTCACTGTAGCACTATTAGAAGCTTTATAAGTGCCAGTACAAGAAATGTTTAGTAAACGAGGCCATTGAATTTATAATTTGGCAATTTTAGCGTAATTTGTTTATACAGGTTAATAATTCATAGATTTCTGCATGATGAGGCACTCATCCCACGAGTAACCATTTAAAAGCCGCAGCTGGCATGCTCGATATCAAAGTAGCAGCTAGGATTTTCAAGTAGAGAGGCACTCTTCAGGAAACAGCTGAGGCTTTGAAGTTTTAAGAGCATTATTTGGTGGGTTGCATAAATGAATGAGGGCCGAAAGAGGCCCTCAGAAAGAAGTCACGCCTTGCATCCTTACTGTGATGTCTTCAGCAATTTTAAATGGTGTTTCTAGTTCCTCTACCTGTGGGGAGAGAAAGTGGAGAAATCAGCCAGACTTTCTTGAATCTGTGTTTTGTTTTGTGGTGGTGGTGGTGTGAGTTGGGGAAAATAACAGTTAACAAGCAGCCAGGGAGTTGCATCTTTCCGTGTACCAGTGAAGGAGCTTCCTTTTCAACGTCTGCTTCCCTCATTTCAATGTCAGACTGCCAATGGTGTTGCCTCCAGAGAAGAGGAAGAAATAAGTGAGCTGCAGGAGGATGACAGAGAGCAGTTCTGTGACCAGCTGGCCAGCGTAGGCATGTTAGGAAGAATTGCTGCCGAACACTGTATACCTCTTCTTATAAGGTATGGCCTTCAATCATTTCTGGACTGTGGCAAGCCTTTGTAAATGTGCTTACAGGGTTTCCCCCCAGGGTGAATGCAATTACGATCAAGTTTTCTCAATTCTTTCCCTCAGCTTATTAGAAGACAGAGTGACGAGGCTTCACGGCCAGTTGCAAAGGCATCAGCAGTTAATTGGCTCAGCCGGGTCAGCCTCTATTGACAATAAAGCGCTTGATGACCTATACGAGGACATTCATTGGCTCATCCTAGTGACAGGTGAGTAGAAAATCTTTGAACACGAAGCCACTGATGTTGCACAGTTGGAAGCGGGTGCTGCTTTGACCGACGTTTTGGTAGCTTTTGCTCAACAGTGGAAGTTGTGTGTACGCTGTTCACACACAAGGATGCGCCCTCAAGGGAGCAGGAAGAGGCCATGTTGGGCTTTCTGTAAGTGTGACAGAAGCTCATCATAGCCCGCCCCCCAGCCATAAAATAAAATAATGATCAAAGATGAATAACTCCCTTTGCAAAAGTTTCTTAGTGCCTCTGGTGTGCCTCAGGTTGTAGAAGAGGTTTGAGTAAAGGATAGTACCATTAAACAACACATGAATTGTCTGTCGCTGAGGGAGAACAGTTTGCATTGGGATGAAGCTACTCTAGGAAGCAGGAAGTGGAGTGGCAGTTTCTCTTCTTCTCTCTGCCCAATGGTGCTGCATAGCCACAATGGCCTGAGCTTTTCCAGTAGAAACTCAGCTCAACAGGCTATCAACCCCTCAACCTTAAGTTTCTCCCCCCGCTTCTTTAGATGACCCTAAAACATTCAGGGAATCTTAAAAGGAGTCTGACCTTCGGAGTTCAGAAAGCCTCACTACTTAGTCCCACTAGCACGGAGACAATGAAACTTAAGCACAGAAAGCTTAACAAAATAACCCTAGTGGAGGCGATAGCTGCCACTGCCAAGGCCAGTTTGCATCTGTTTTGTATGCAGAAAGGCCCAGGTTTAATCCCTAGCATCTGCAGGTAGAATTGGGAGAGAATCCTGCCTGATATCCTGGGGAGCTGCTGCCAGTCAGCGCAGACATTACTGAGGTAAAGGGACCCCTGACCATTAGGTCCAGTCGTGACTGACTCTGGGGTTGTGGCGCTCATCTCACTTTACTGGCCGAGGGAGCCAGCAAACAGCTTCCAGGTCATGTGGCCAGCATGACAAAGCCGCTTATGGCGAAACAGAGCAGCACACGGAAACGGCGTTTACCTTCCTGCCGGAGCGGTACCTATTTATCTACTTAATAATAATAGTAATAATTAATAATTTATTATTTATACCCCACCCATCTGGCTGGGTTTCCCCAGCCACTCTGGGTGGCTTCCAACAGAAAAATAAAACAGTGATCTATTAAACATTAAAAGCCTTCCTAAACAGGGCTGCCTTTAGATGTCTTCTGGTAGTTGTTTTTCTCTTTGACATCTGATGGGAGGGCGTTCCACAGGGCGGGCGCCACTACCGACAAGGCCCTCTGTCTAGTTCCCTGCAACTTGGCTCGTCGCAATGAGGGAACCGCCAGAAGGCCCTCGTTGCTGGACCGAGGCCATTTAGGGCTTTAAAGGTCAGCACCAACACTTTGAACTGTGCTCGGAAACGTACTGGGAGCCAATGTAGATCTTTCAAGACCAGTGTTATGTGGTCTTGGCGGCCACCCCCAGTCACCAGTCTACTTGCACTTTGACGTGCTTTTGAACTGCTAGCTTGGCAGGAGCTGGGACCAAGCAACGGGAGCTCACCCCGTCGCAGGGATTCGAACCGCCGACCTTTTGATCAGCAAGCCCTAGGCTCTGTGGTTTAACCCACAGCACCACCCGTGTCCCAGATGGGCCAGTTGTCTGACTCCGTAGCATAGCTGCTTCCCATGTTCCACCATCACCAACCGAGGTGGAGGTTCATTCCACCCAGATTTAGCTTTCTTGTGTTACTTAAAGCAAGTGGGTCCAGAGGCCAGAGCCAGCTTGAAAAGAGGAAGGGAATGCAAAGGTGGCAAACAAAAGCGCTGCTACTGAAGGAGCCAGAATTTATGTTGCAGCAGCAGCATCTTTTACACATTCTCCCTCAGCAAATAAGCCTCGTTGGCCCACTTTTCACTAGCAGCTCCCCTTAATGTCAATCCCAGACCCTCGCCCATTAACCAAGGTAGGGGCAGCAGAGGAAAGAACTTCCAGAGACGAGAGCTTCATCACAGTGCAAACTACTTTCCCCTTAATAAGCATGCACTGAACATCACATTTACCTCCAGTGTATTGCCATTCCCTTCCCCCCCCCCCCAAGCGATAAGTTCAGGCTGATGCTTGTAGAATTAATAGTCCTGTTTTAGAGAAACAGTATTGGTACGTAACACACGAATGGATAATGACTTCCCATCAGGGTATTTGTAGAACGGAATGTCTCCCTACAGCGAAATTTCGCTAATGTGCCATTTGTCGAACCTACCTTCCTTGAAAGGCTAAAACTTTTCACCAGATGACAAAGCAAGGTTTGTTGAACAAGGACTTAATTGTAGGGCCTCCCAAGTTTTGAGATTGGACCACACCAGACAATCGGGCACTTTCCTACCCCCTCAAATCTGCCAGACGGCCACATGCTGGGTATCACATTCAAATGGAGTTTAACGCTGCAGGAGGCGTAGACTTCCAGTCATTCATCAGGTTCAAGGGCAGGTGGAATGGCGTGATTCACATGCTATATATTCCTCATAATATATAGGTTCTTCCTCCATAGGGCTACAGTTGTTTCTATCACATCTTCCTAATGAAATACTCCTAGCCTTTTTGTATTCCCTCTGAAATTAAAGTCAGTTTCTTTGGACTACCAATATTGTAGAACTTCTGAAATGTTTCAGGTTTGCTGCAGGCACAGTGAATGTGAAAAAGGGTTGTTGTTATAAGAGTTAAAAGGATTTTAACAGGGTCGAATTGGCATTTGTGAAGGTTATTTGCATTGTGCACTTACTTAAAAAGTTAGTTTACATTTGCTGTGGTAGTTTACAGTGATAAGTATTTTTTTTTAATTGCCTGCTGCTTTCCACCCCAGTGATTATATTTCATTGTACTCTTCAGAATGTGTCCCCACATGCAGAAAACTGAAATATGGTAACGTAAATGCAAGTTACAGCTTAAGCATCTGATAGAATATAGTCAAATGTTGATGCCAGTGCTCTCAACATCTCTTCTGATGGCCCTTAAAGCAGTACTTAATTTAGGTCAGGTAACCTGAGGTCACTACTTTCTTTTTTTTGTTTGTTTGCTTTTAATTTTAAGGCTACCTCTTAGCTAATGATACTCAGGGAGAGACTCCGCTAATACCTCCAGAAATAATGGAGTATTCCATTAAGCATTCAACTGAGGTTGACATCAATACAACGCTTCAAATTCTTGGATCTCCAGGAGAAAAGGCCTCTTCCATTCCAGGGTACAACAGAACCGATTCTGTTATTAGGTAACTTATTTAGTATTTTAATGCCAAATATTGAAAACAAATCAGAGGTAGATAGGGCTAACACCATAGATTATTTAATCCACGTGAGCATTGTGAATGTCACTAATGGTGAAAAAGTGTTAAATAGGCTTTGTGGCAAGTTGCCGTAGTGACCTAGAGTTGACGATCAGGGAGGAAGTAAATCTGTAAAGGTTGCTCTGCTTTGAGGAGAGATTAGTGCTGCATTGCAATTTAAAATCAGTTTTCACTGCAAGAGCAGCTATGACTGGACACAAGAGCAGCTATGACTGTAGGGGGCTAAGTGACTGAACAGACAAGTAAGTAGTTTATAATGGAAAATGAAGTGAGTTGTGGGCATGTGTAGAAATGCCACCTGCAGTATATATATGAAGTATATATATATCATAACAAGGCAAAAACATTAATAAAAATTCTATCTAGCAGGGGCCCAAACGTACACCGTCTAAGTCAGCATGAGGTTTTCAAAATGCATTCAAGTCATTGAAAGGGGTAGATTTTTCCAACTGCAAGCTATTGGCTGTTAGGGATTGTGTGCTTCCAAAACGGATTTTAGATGTGGAGTTCAATTGACTTTTAAGGGGAATACTTGAAGGGTTTCCTCTCTTTTACAAGAGCAGTGCCAATTTCCCAAATCTCATCTTGAGGAAGTGATAGTGTATTCTACTGAATTTACAGCATCCCTTTTACAGTTCAAATTAATGTTAAACTTGTGGTCTTTTTGACAGCTAATGTTCTTCAAGAAACTATATAAAATGTTTTAATTGCTGCGCATGTTGACCCTTAAGTTGACAATATTTATACATGCTGGGGGGGAAATATTGTGCCGTGAGACTGAATGTGATTTGCAGGATTGTGATGTTGCAGTGGCTGAGTATTTTCTTAGAAGCGCTGCAAGTCTTGGGATCACGGCACTGGTCAATAAATGTAAGGGAAGATGGGTATAGACGTGGCAACAGAAATAATATTAACCATGTTCCAGTATTTTGGAAGACAAAATTGAGAATAAATTGATAATGGCTTTCCAGAGCCCTAAATAATAATAATAATAATAATATAAGCATACTTAAGAACCACTTCACATAATACATGGTACACACATTTGGGTTTGTAGTTACTTCCTAGGTGTTTGTTCAGTACATATCCATGAGCACAGTTTTCCCCTTTAAATAGTACAGTTGCCACTGCAGAGACACCTTGTGGACAAAAATAGAGTTCTGAAGAGTTGCCTTACACTCATCTAGACCATTAGCCCAGCCCTGTCTTCTGCCTGGCAGAAGCAGCTTTCTAAGATCACAAATCTGTCCCAGTTTTACTACACAAGAACCTGTATTCTGGGTGTTGGGAGCTGAACTTGGGACATTATGCAGTAAAATATGTGCTGTACCATTGAGCAATAACTATTATTATTAGTCTTAGCTCACCGGCTTGCATACTTTACCACTGAAGTAATTACAAAATTACAGCCCTGTGTGGCTTTGGACCAAATTGAGACATTAAAATTGGCATGTCTTTCAACAGACGCTTCCAAGAACTTTAGACAGTGTTCCCAGCACTATCAGGGTCTTGGGGAAATAATTCTTCTCTAGTAACCTGAGGCCCAGGTCAAATGTAGATGACTCTTCAGCACATACTAGTCTCCAAGGCAGGCAGCATAGCTGTCATTTAGAGCATGAAGGAGCCTAGAGAATCCTTTGAGAACATACTCTTCCAAACAGGAACAATTACACCCAGCCCTTAAGAAATCCCAGTACTGATCATGTCACTCAGTCTGCCCCACCCCTCATTTTGAAGATTTCAAGCCTGTGTGTGTGGAGAGGAAATAGATGAACAGGAGGAGAACACTGGGGGAGAATCATGGTGTCTTTAATTTTCCTCAGGTTATTGTCTTCTATTCTAAGAGTGTCAGAAGTGGAATCTCGAGCAATAAGAGCAGATTTAACGCACCTCCTGAGCCCGCAAATGGGAAAAGACATTGTATGGTTCCTTAAGCGGTGGGCAAAAACCTATCTCCTAGTAGATGAAAAACTGTATGACCAGGTAAAACTATTTTACTCTAAAAGCACCCCCCCTCCATTTAGATGTACCAGGTGAATCAGGTGATGAATTTGCTAGGGAGGGCCTAAGTTTCTACCTTGCATTACTAGTCCTGCTCACTACTTCTTTCTAAATAGAGTAAATACAGCAGCATGACTGTGCTAGAACTCTGAGGTGATCCAATTAGACAGGACCACCAGCAGGCAAGGGATTGAATTCTATCTAAAATAAAAAACCTGCCTGTAAGTAGAAAGCTAGTACAGTCATACCTTGGTTCTTGAACGGCATCCATTCCGGAAGTCCGGTCGACTTCCAAAAACGTTCGACAACCAAGGTGCGACTTCCGATTGGCTCCAGGAGCTACCTGCACTCAGTTAGAAGCCATGCCAGTCGTTTGGCTTCCAAAGAACGTTCTCAAACCAGAACACTTCCGGGTTTACGGCGTTTGGGAGCCAAAACCTTTGAGTCGCAAGGCGTTTGAGATTCAAGATACGACTGTATAGCAGTGAGGTTTATAGAATCTTTCTGTCTGATGTGCTAACATTTTACTCACAGGGAGTTTTGTATATGGGGGGATATTCCCAAAATGGCGTGCCCCACCTTTGGCCTGAAATGCTGCAGTTTCCTTTACCACCTCATTCTGTTGCAGGTGTGGACTAGGGCTCAAATCAGACCATAGACCTTTGTTTCTAACTTGAAAACATCACCGCCAGAGATCATGTGCCTCTAGTTATAATTACAGCATCCTTAAACTGTGGCTAGCCCATTCTTACAGAGAAATCCAGTGTTTTGTTTTATATTTTTGAAAACCACCGAGAGGTTTTCTTACAGTCAAGGGATATAGAAAACTTGTTAAATAAATTATTAGGCAAGACAGAAAACGTAAGTGTTTGGAACACGTTCTGCTGTGGCGTGTGAACATGGCAGCATTAGGGAATGAACTTGAGAATTTTCTTATCAAAGTACTGTATAATTTACACATCTCAAAAAGATTTGCCATTGCCCAGGGAAAGGGAATCTCTGGTTCTCGAGATGTTGTTGGACTCTTATCGGGTCCAGCTAGCATGGCCAGTGGTTATGGGAATAATATTTGGGCAAAATATGGAGGAGCACAGGCTACCCAACCCTTCCTTAGCCTATTCAAAATTGTCAGCCTATTTTCATGGGAGAGTGCTTTCTGTGCTGCTCATCAAGGTACAGTTCGGATTACCTTTCTCCCCCTTTTTTTCTCTAGATAAGTCTGCCATTCAATACAGCATTTGGTGCTGACACAGAGGGCGCTCAATGGATTGTGGGTTACCTCTTAGAAAAAGTGATCAGCAACCTTGCTGTGTGGAGTTCTGAGCAGGACCTTGCAAATGACACCGTGCAGTTGCTCGTAACGTTGGTAGAAAGGAGAGAGAGGTAAGCCTAAATGTTACAAGCGGAAAGGAAAAGATTTGCCTTTCCCCAGCATTCTTGGATGAGATTCTGGTGTTAGCTAGTCGCATGAATGCAGCTGATGTTTTTCGTTTATATAAATAGCAGCTGCAAGGTGCCTGAGAAAGGTTAGGTTCATTGTAGATAAGGAGGGAAAGTTTATGCCCCATCCCACACTCTTGCAAATTGCTATTTGTCAAGCTTTCTTTACACTGACCTCTCTTCTGGCTTGGTCCCGTCAAAACTGATGGTACTAATGATAACCAGTGTTTGCTAGCAATATTCAGCCACTCGTTTAATTACACTGTTCATTCTGAGAACAAAATCCAAGGTGAGTTCAGAGCACGCAGGTTTATGTGTGTTCAGGGCTTTCAGGGTGCACTGTTACCAAGTGATGAACGTGCAAGTATGTATAAAGCAGCCCAAAGGAGTCCTAACAGCAAGACAACAGTTGAAGACATTTTCGTTTCAACAAGCTTTCCCAGCTAGATGAAAATATCTGTGCCCTAGATGTTAGTTTTTTTATGTTCTGGTACAGCTTTAACAATTATTTTAGTTGTTTTTTAGGCCTTGGGGCATATATGTCGAAGGGAGTTCACAAATTAATAGATAATAAATAACATCATAAAATGCAACTCGATATCGTTAAAAAGCCCAAGGAAACAGGATAGACATCACCTTGTGCTTAAGGCTGCAATCCTGTACATACTGGACATAAGTAGGATTACAGTGTAAGATGTAGTTAGGAAGATGTCAGGCAAATAGGCCTATTGAGGGAGTTCCACAGTTTGTTTCATCAGCATTTTTAGACCTCAATTAGGGAGCACAAGAGGAACAAGAATGACCACAGAAATAGATGTGCCCCCTGCAAAAAAAAAATCTCACTGCTGGCTCTGCATTCGCTTTTGCACATCTACTGCTGGAAATGGTTGTCATTTTTCTAAAGACTCCCCAGTGCATCGATCAGTCTTCATTCACCTGGTGCCCTCCAGATGTTATGAATATCAGCTTGGCTGGGCCTAATGGGAGTTGTAGTCCTAAACATCTGGATGGCACCAGTATGGTGAGGGCTGATTTAGATTATTGTGGTGTTTTTTTAATCCTTACCATAATTTTAGGGGTGGTTTTTTTAAGGACATAAAGCTATTGTATTTTATCTTTCCGTAACAACCTAATCCAGGTGGGAAATACCTCTCTGGTTACTCTCCTAATCTAGGAAGGCTGGGGCACGTGGAGGAGGCCACCATTGAAACCTGCTTAGAAATTACAAACGCAGAATGGATGGAAACTGGTCCTCCATATACCTTGCTCATTTAGGGCTTTTAAATCTTTATTTGTGTCACTGCTGTGCGGTTTTGAGCTACATTGTCTAAATCTCCTTCTGTTCTTAGGGCAAATTTAGTGATTCAGTGTGAGAACTGGTGGAACTTAGCAAAGCAGTTTGCCCGGCGGAACCCACCTCTTCACTTTTTGTCTAGCTCTGTGCAACGAACGTTAATGAAAGCCTTAGTTCTTGGAGGTTTTGCTCACATGGACACAGATACCAAACAGCAGTACTGGACGGAGGTAAGAGTGGGGGGTCTGGTCCCAACACCACCTGGAAGACCACAGGCTTCCCATCTCCTTTTGCATGTGACAAAATTCAAGCAAACCTTTAAATGCCAGCTTATTTTAACATTCATCTTAGTGTATCATGTAGTTGACGTTAGAACTGCAGAAATAATTACCTCTTAGCCGCATAGAACCAAGTGTTAGTATTATATGATGTCATTGGGACAAAAAACTATCAGAAGTAAGTTGTGAGGGACAAACGTTCGTATGATAGTGTAAGTGAAAGAATCAGATTGTAAACTTGTGGGCAGGAACTGCCTTGTTTTTATTGATCTTCCGTAAGCTGCTCTGGAAGCCTTTTCTACTGCAGAGCAGTAATGAGTACAAAACCATCAGCAAAAATAAGTAGGAACAGAAGAGCACTAGCTCCTAAAGGTAGGATATAATGGTCTTTGCAGATTCGCAGAACGGCAGTAAAATGGGAAATACAGTGGTCTCCTTGGTTATTGAATGGCTTAGCTGTCGAACAAATTGGCTCCCGAATGCCACAAACCCAGAAGTGAGTGTTCTGGTTTGCAAATGTTTTTTGGAAGCCAAACGTCTGGTGCGGTTTCCGCAGCTTCTGATTGAGTGCAGGAAGCTCCTGCAGCCAATCGGAAGCCATGCCTTGGTTTTCAAACCATTCTGGGAGTCGAACGGACTCCCAGGACAGATTAAGTTCAACCACCAAGGTACCACTGTAAGCCTGACAAAGGGCATTCCTGAGCTACAGTCAAAAGACCCCTAATTCTCCCTAGAGGCCAGACTGGCTTCCAAATAAGTTGGAGTGGGAACTAATCTTTCAGTGGCTAGTCTTCAGATTGTCTCCTGTGGAAGGGCATGGCTCTCGTAAGGACACAAGACAAGTCCTGCTGGAACAGGTTAGTGGCCCATCTAATCCAGCATCCTGTTCTCACAGTGGCCAACCAGAGGCCTATAGGAAGCACACCAGCAGGATCTGAGCACAGCAGCCCTCTCCTTACTTGTGATTCCCATCCATTGGCATTCAGAGACGTACTGCCTTTCTAACATAAGAGCTGCTCTCGCTAAGTCAGAGATTCCACCTCCACAATTGAGGTTGTTGTTACTGCTTTAACATGAAACTGCAACGCATTCTGTTTTGCCTTTTCCTCCGTAGGTCCTTCAACCACTTCAGCAGCGGTTCTTGAATGTGATAAACCAAGAAAACTTCCAGCAGATTTGTCAAGAGGAGGAGGTGAAACAGGAAATCACTGCCACCTTAGAGGCACTTTGTGGCATCGCTGAGGCTACGCAGATAGACAATGTAGCAATTCTCTTTAATTTCCTAATGGACTTCCTCACCAATTGCATTGGACTCATGGAGGTGTACAAGAATACACCAGAGACTGTTAACCTCATTATAGAAGTTTTTGTTGAAGTTGCACATAAACAAATATGCTATCTTGGAGAGGTAAATAACGACGCAAATACACAATTTGGGTGTGGGTGTGGGGTGCAAGTTTGTGAAGACTGGAACACTTGGGCAATGCTCAGCCCTTGTAATTTCCCTTAGTACTTGAGGTGTATGTTTCAGGCTATTCCAGGCCCTACCTGCCCACTGCCTTTCAAACTTAAGAACTGCCTTGTATACTTTTCCCAGTAAATCTATTCCTGGACAGCTGGCCATACAGCAGCAGAAAAATTCCACAGGGAAGCACAGACAATGAAACTGTTGAGATGGAGTTCACATACAGATTTGATGTTAGCAGATGGGCTAGTTGGGAAGTTGCTGGCTTACTCGCAGAAGTTGTTGCGCATTTTTAGGTGTTTTTCTACGCTGTTCCATTGCCCATTTGGAATGGGTTTGGCTTGAACTCGTGAGCATTTGTCCTCTACAGAGCAGCAGAACAGCCCTATCTCTTGCACTGCTAGTCTGTGTGCACATGTGTGTGCATATAACACATAAACATACAATATCTGTCATGCATCTGGGTTTCATGCATTTGATGAAGTGGTCTCTAGCCCATGAAGGGGTGTGGCACAATTAATTTGTTATGCCTTCAAGGTACCAGGGTTAGGTTTGTGGTTTTTGCTGCGACAAACTTAATATATTTACCGCTCTGGAAATGGTTCAGTCAATCAAAAATCCTGCGGGATGGGCTGTTTTGGACCTAGCACTAACACAGTTTAACATTACAAGAACAAGACTAGCCTTCCTTCCTCCCAGGCTCACATGCTTCCCTCTCCTTCGTGTTGTTGTTGGCATCTGTCAGTCTCAAGAAACAGTGGAGTGTGCCTCCAGGGGTGAAGAGTGGCCATCACAAATAAGTACCCTACTTCTGCATCCATTTGTGACTTGCTGCAGTTTGCCATATTGTCCAGCCTCAAACAAAATTTGGTTAACCTTAACTATGATTAGTGGATGCAAGCTCGCTTTAAGCCATAGTTTACGAAGCTGGTTTTTTTTTATATTAGGGATTCATGCAAGACACTAAACTGCAGATAATCTAAAATGGTAGAAGATTCTGACGTTTCAGCTGAACTTGAGAGGAAGAGAGGAGGTTGAAAGAGCATAAACTAGACTCATTCTCATAATGCTAAATCCTTACATGAGTAGAAGAGTAGGCATTTGGTTCTTGACAACGCATACAGTATTTATGAATACTTTATTAATAAGTGGCAGATAGTTAAACCCATAGGAACTTGAAAATGGCTCTTGAAGAATGAGAAATTGTTTGTGGAATGCTCTCCCTGGGGAAACACACCTTGTGCCATCAGTCAGTTTTTAGGCACCAGGCTAAGTTGTTTTCTTTTATCTAGGCTTTCGGTGGTTAAGTTTTGGGGTTATATTTGGGTGTGATTTCAAACTTTTCCTGTGGTGCTCATCTTCGAATGGGATTGGCTAGGATTTGACTTCCTTATTGTATTGTTGGATGCGCACTTGCAGGAAATTTGTTTTCTTCTTCTTCTATAAAGTGACGAATGCAATAAATAATAATAGATAATAAAAAAAGATGGTATCCCAGAGGCTGTTAGAACAATGTAAGTAGTGCAGTAATGGAAACTGTTTCTTAAGCTTGCGGCTGTCCTTGCTGAAACAAACGTACGTTTCCCACTAAGCCCCTTCTTCTTTTCTTTGTAGTCTAAAGCCATGAATTTATACGAAGCTTGTCTGACCCTACTTCAAGTGTATTCCAAAAATAATTTAGGTAGGCAGCGGATAGATGTTACAGCAGAAGAGGACCAATACCAGGATCTTCTTCTCATCATGGAACTCCTTACCAATTTACTTTCAAAAGAATTTATAGATTTCAGTGATACAGGTAAGAAATAATTCAGAGTGGGGGTGGGAAGCATTGGGCCTCTTCCCACCTAAAAGGCACTTTACCTCTTGGCGTCTGAGTATCTAAAGCAGGCATAGGCAAACTCGGCCCTCCAGATGTTTTGAGACTACAATTCCCATCATCTCTGACCACTGGTCCTGTTAGCTAGGGATGATGGGAGTTGTAGTCCCAAAACATCTGGAGGGCCGAGTTTGCCTATGCCTCATCTAAAGCTCAGGTGGGGATCCTGTGGCCCTTAGATGATGTTGAACTCTCAACATAAATGGCAGCTCCCGGAGGCCAGTGTGTTCCCTATTCCTTCTTCAATATGAACCACCCGCTTTGATATGAACAAACTTGACCACTGAGATCTCCCCCCCCCCCCTCAGATCTCGGTGTCCCTCTAAATATTGGGCATGTGGCAACCAAGTTAACAGGGTCTTTTTTCCTGTTTTCCAGTGCTATTCCCCCCCTTTCATTTTCAAGCTGCCCTCTTGCTTTTTTCTTCTTCTTTTTTACATTCCTTGCTCCTTTTGTATTTTTAAATTTCATGCTTTAATATTGTGTAATTTTGGAAGTGAGCTGGGAATTCTGATAAACTGGAAGGCAGGGCATGAATCTCTTAAATGGAAGTGTTATGTGTAAGTAGTGATGTTAAATTCTCGAGAATAATCTTTTCGAGAATATTCTCGATTAATGAGAATATTAGAGAATTTTCATTTTAAACAAGAGACTATTCATTTTAATGCATTGGAAATGATATAATTAGTTACTATGCATGTTTATTCATGGATAAACTTGTTCAGATGGCAACGGAAAACTGTACAGATACTTTTATTCAATGGGGCAATGCAGTGAATTCACATTCTTTGTTTTCTGTAGCTCGCATTTCAGAACTGCCAATGGTGAATGACACAATGCCCAGTAATGTAACTGGATCTCTCATATATATATATATATATATATATATATATATATATATATATATCATTATTCATTACTTACACTGGCAGTATCACAGCTTGACTTATTATTTACTAGATTTTTAAATGTGGGTTGTAAAACTGGTTCTTACATTAGAATTTACAGTTTGTGAAGAATATTCTCCAGAGAATTTTCTAGCAGAAAATATTCTCGAGAATATTCTAATTCTCGATAATTTTATCCAGAGAGTATTCTCACCTAACATCACTATATGTAAGCACAGGTGCTGAAAACATGTGTATCATAAGGTTCTACATATCAGAGTCAGGATTGTCTCTGACTCCCTTTGGCCCCTACACATGTGTAAATCCTGGTTTATATCTGTGTAAGGTTTGAAAGTCTTTCCGAATAGATAATTAAAGGTTATATAAGATGCTGCATTGAGCTTTCCTAGAGATAGATTTTAACTTCATAATGCTGAACTTTACAGAAAACCTGTTATAGCTAATTTATGTAATGCCTAGATTTTGTACTTCCTGTACTTTGAACGAAAGAGATTCGTTGTACCACAAGGTAGATTTATAGCCAAATTATTAGGAGGCATTTGCTCTGAAATATATTTCAAGCATCTATTTCTAGACAACTTTAAATTGAAGAGTAAATACAATTTTTTTGAAACTCACAAACTTAAGTCTGTGATGCAGTGGATTGCTCAATATCCCCTAGCTAGAATTGATGGCAGTTCTCTATTTTAGAGTTGCCTTCCTTCCTTCCTTCCTTCCTTTCCTAGTTGGGTTTCAGATTCCTTTTGTCCATTGTGGAGTCCAAAGAAGAATCTGATCCACCATCTGTAACTTTACACAATTTATTCTTTGCATCATTGCGTAATAGTGAGTCTTTAAAAATACATCTGTACCAAGTTGTGGACACAGTACATGCAGAACTGGTATGTGTGCAACATTCTGCTTCTTAGTGCCTCTGAAAAGAAAATTAAGACCAGCTACAGTGCCCAGAGTCAAGTTCAAGATGGACTTAACTAGAATGCCTGTTCTGAACTCCAGTTGCTTCTGCATAATAATTTTAAAGCAGAGTGTGTGCTCATTATATATCAGACTTGTCAGGAAGGGAATATGTACTTGTCTTAATGAGCAATGTGCTGTTGTATCCCCCTCTCCTTTCAGATGAAGTATTTAGGGGACATGAGCCTGGGCAAGCAACAAGTAGATCTGTGTCAGCGGCCGACGTTGTCTTATACGGGGTGAATCTAATTCTGCCTTTAATGTCCCAAGACTTGCTAAAAGTAAGTACAGTTGAATGCAACATTGCAGAGAGGGGGGTGGTTTACAAGGCAACCGAAAACACTTAGCCTGCAAGTCTAGATACACCAAGCCATTAAATACAACAGTACATTTCCCACTGTTGCCTGTGCTTGTGTTCCTGGGTGGGAATACCCACCCAGTCCTGGAAACTTTCTCCTTTTTCTGAGCTTTGTGCAGCATATGTACGTGTGTATGTTAGCCTGAGGATTTCAGAACAATCAATTTTTTTCTAGGCAGCCTGGAACTGGCACAGCAATCAGGCTTTGATTTGGACCAATGCCACTGGGACAGGCTCAATTTTCAGCTGCCTCAGCCTCTTACCACCCCACCAGAACACCCCATTTGGGGCCTTACTACAGACTGAAGCTGCTGGGAAGCCCACCAGTGGTAGTTCGGTCCACCCAGAGTTTCAGTGGACTGGCTTGGTGAAGCCAGTTGTAATTTTTCAGAAATGCCTTTAAATTAAAATTGGGGGGGGGGCTGTACACCACCTTGACTTCATTGGAGGAAATGTTGGCTATACAGTCATACCTTGGTTCTCGAACAAAATGCTGCTCGACTCCCGGAACCATTTGAAAACCAAATGGATGTTTGGCTTCCAAAAATGGTTCGAAAACCAGAACACTCACTTCTGGGTTTCAATCAGTTGGGAGCCGATTTGTTCAGGAGCCAAGGCGTTCGGCTTCTAAGGTACCACTGTAAATGCAAATGAATATTTTTACATCAAATTCACTTCTACCTGCCATTCGGCAATTTTTATTCTTAAACCATAGCTTTTAAAATTAATTTTCTTAGCATCATCTGTGTGTTTTGAATTAACAATTTGGAACTAGCCTGCAGGATTTGGACTATGTATAAACTGAAGACATCGATAGTATTTTGTTTTTTACTAATCTGGTGTTTATAATCTGGTGTTAGAATACAGGTTTGTATTTTAAGAAGCCTAAATAACAAAGATTTCTCTATTCCTTCCTATAGTTTCCGTCGCTGTGTAATCAGTACTACAAACTGATTACTTTTATTTGTGAAATATTCCCTGAGAAAATTCCACAGCTTCCAGAAGACTTGTTTAAAAGCCTTATGTATTCCTTAGAATTAGGGATGACGTCGTATCCTTTTTGGTGAACTTGTGTGCCTCCCTTTGCCTTTAGCCGATGTCTCTCTCTCTACTGATCCCCTTACATGTACATGTTTGAGCGCTAAACTCTCTCTTCCCTTTCTTTAATTCCATTTGAGTTGAGCCATGAGAAAAATTGATTAAGAAACCTTTTCTGGAAACATTTTGTAGGGTTGAACCAATATACAGTATAATCATTCTTAGAGTGCACCTGTTGAAATCAAGCTGACTTAAATTAGTTGTGGCAACTTGTCCCTTTGATTTCAGGGACTTTAAGTCAGGACTTGTGCCTGTAGGAGAATGGTGACAATTTTTTAAAACAAATTTCTCTATGATGGTCTTGTGTTCTTTAAAGCTAGTTGGCAAGTTACAAGGTCTGATTGTTAATATTTTCCTGATGCTACATTCCTGTTTTCGGTAGCAAATGTTTTTTGATTCCTTGACTTTGATTAATCAGAATGAGTTCGGACGTTTGCCAGCTCTGCTTGGAAGCTCTGACACCATTAGCAGAACAGTGTGCAAAAGCACAGGAGACAGATTCATCCCTCTTTTTAGCAACAAGGCACTTTCTTAAGGTAAGAGGAGTGTTCCGTATCTTAACTGTCTTGTGAGTTGCAGGCGTGGACCTATTCATTTTATTTCCCTAGGAAGCAAAGTCAGTACAGTACCCATGTTCTGAATCAGAAGTGAACTGAAACTTGAATCCAAAGAAACATGAGTGGAAGGAGAAAGTGTGTTAGTGCCATTCCTCAAACTATTGCCACCCTGGCACATGCTTCGCAGTGCAGTATCTCAATGTATCAAAGGTTGTACTGTACTGCAGTAGAAGAAATGGCAAATAAGGAGAATACAAGGTGTGGGCTATAAACTAGGGTGAACCATGCTAGGTTCTTAAAATGAGCTTGTGCAAAGGTTTTAATGAGAGCCTGTGCAAAAACTGGATTGGGAGTTGCCTTGCACAACACTTCTGCTAAGGCATTGTTTCTCAAAGTTGGGTTTCCAGCTGCCGTTGGACTACAGCCTTGTTTAGGGAAGTTTTTAATCTGTGATATTTGATGTATTTTAATGTTTGTTGGAAGCCGCCCAGAGTGACAGGGGAAGCCCAGCCAGATGGGCGTGGTATAAATAATAAATTGTTGTTGTTGTTGTTGTTGTTGTTGTTGTTGTTACAGCTCCCATCATCCCTGACCACTGGTCCTGCTAGCTAGGATACACACTATGTAATATTCATTCTTCTGATATTTAATGTAGAACAAGAAAGTGGTCATATCTATTCAAGGAGCCAATTTTATTGTAAAACTCTGGGATAGCTATATGAAGGGCAGAATAAAAATAAATAAAGGAGTAGTTACTCAATCTCAATGAGCATGCATTGAGTCACTCACAGAAGCTGATTTCAACAATTTTAAAGTTTATTTATTGCGGCTGTCTTGAATAGCTATGACGTCTCGTGACTTCTATAGCACAGGTTCTGATTTTCAGCTGTCAACATGTATACAAAACTGATTTCAAGGTTATTAACTTTCTTCATTGTATTACAATTTAGATGGTTTTTGATATGCTGGTACTGCAAAAGCACAATACAGAAATGACAGCTGCAGCGGGTGAAGCATTTTACACGTTAGTATGTTTGCATCAGGTATGAACTTCTGTGTTTTTGTTACTCTTTTCACTTCCCATGATCACAGCTGTGATAGTTCTCAACATGTCAAGCAGCTTACGCCAGAGTCGAGAATAAACTACCTCTAGGAAGTTAACAATAAGTAACTTTGGATCCTACATTTATTTTCACCAGTAATGTTCAGCACCTAATTTCCATGTAGAATAATTCTAATAATGGATAGGAATCTTGAGAGGCCTGTGCATGTATGAAGAAGTAAAAGGTGCTCTGGGAGGTTGAAGCTCCCCCTTGCATGCGTGGAAGTCAGTCACACCTTACTCTCAACCTTAAATTCACCTGGTAGACTGAGACATGATCCTCTTCCTAAGCCTTTGCATGCACACACACGCACATGCACACACACTCCCAGATCTTCAATAATTAAATATTGACCTACCTCAAATGGCTGTTATTAATACTACTGGGATCTATGTGAAATCCTTGGAATTGCACGATATAAGTGCTGATACTTCATCAATTACAATGGCTTTTTCCAGTTTTTCAAATTTTATTTGTACTTTTCAAGTTTATACATTTCGCTAATTTTACAATCATTTTAACATTTCAAAACTTGACTTCCTTCCCCCTCTTTCTGCGGTTCCTTAAACTTGTTTTTAGTATCCTCTGCATATCCAAATTAACTTAATTTGCTCATTTATTCATCTTCTTTAAATATATACTCTTATAAAACTGCAGGTTATTACAATAATCCTGCCAATGATCTTATCTGTTTACAATTTATCTGTAAATATTCAAGAAACCACTTCCATTATTTTATAAAAAGTTTGTTATCTTGATTTCTTATTCTTCTGGCAAGTTTTGCCATTTCTGCATCCTATATAATAATGTCCAAGTTGTCCCTGCGTCCAGTTGTCCCGTGTGTCCCCGGGGTACTGCGCAACCGCCATTCCGAAGCCCAGTCTCTTGCTGGAGGTGCGCGGCGAGGCGGCGGGGGAAAGAAGCGCTCCCCCCGGCAGCCTTGCCGCGCACCTCCGGCATGGGACGGCGCTTCCTCGGCCGAAGCGGCAGCGGGCGCCGAGGGAAGCCGGCTTTGGCTTGGCGGCGGCGGGAAGAAGAGGAGGAATTCCTCCTCTTTTTCCCACCGCCGCCAAGCCAGTCCCCAAGCCGAAGTGCGGCGCGGTGGGGGCTTTTCGCTGTTTGACTTCCTGGAGTGAAGGGGGAGGCAAACGGCGAAAAGCCCCCCCCCGCGCCGCAATTCGGCTCTGTCCCCCGCGCGCTTTAGTTTGGGGAAGCAGGCAGGGATACGCAACAGCCCGGGAAGCTGCGGGCTGTTGCGTCTCCCTGCCTGCTTCCCCGAGCCGTAGCGCATCGGGGGACAGCCGAAGATCGGCGGGCGCTGTTTGCCGGGGTTGACAAACCCCGGCAAGCGGCGCCTGCCGATCTTCGTGTGACAGGCAGTGGGGAATGCAGGCAGGCAATAGAGCAAGCGCCTGCCTGCCTTCCCCGCCGCCAGTCCCCCGGTGCTTCGTGCAGCGCTGCTGGGTGCCGACCCGGCAGGCCGCTTCCTTGATCTGGCGGCCTGCCGGGCCGGCGCTGATCAGCGCTGCGCGGAGCACCGGATCGAGGAGCCGGCATGCATTCTAGCGCCCGTTTATTTAACGGGCTGAAGACACTAGTATTCCATAACTTTTTGTATCCATTCTTCCTTTGCTGGGACTTCTGCTTCTTTCCATTTTGGGGCGAGAAACATTCTAGCTGCTGTAGTAGCATACATGAATAAGTTTCTGTAAATTGTAGGTAGTTCTGTCCCTAAAATTCCCAAAAGAAAAAGACGGTTCCTTTTATCATATGTGGTGGTCTTGTTGTAAGGTTAAAGCTTACTGGGAAATGATATGAAATGAAAAGGACATAAATTACAGTGTTCTATTGTGTAACGAAGACTCTCTTCTTCACAGGCGGAATATTCTGAATTAGTTGAAACGTTATTAACAAGTCAACAAGATCCTATAATTTACCAACGATTAGCAGATGCCTTTAACAAGCTTACTGCAAGCAGCACTCCACCAACTTTGGACCGTAAGCAGAAGATGGCCTTCCTCAAAAGTTTAGAAGACTTTATGTCAAATGTCGGTGGTCTCCTCTGTGTAAAATAAACACCAGAACTGTATGCCCTAACCTTGACCCTTTCTGCAAAATGCACTGAAAAATGCTGAAAGCTGACTTAATTTTAACGCCTGTTTCTGGGTTTTATGCAGCCATCCAAGATTTTAGAGAGCCTGGAAGTTTTTATATAGTGCAGTGGAATAGGAGATGTCAACTCTAAAATCAGCTTCTGCTAATGTCTGTTAGCCACAGTCTGTCATACCTTTTTATGTTTTACAGAATAAACAGAAAAACTGAAATCTTCAAAGAGAGAGAGAGAGAGAGAGAAAAAAGAATTCCACAAGTGCATACAGATGTGGGCACAGTCAAAATAAGAACCAGTGCCTTGTCCCAAATGGCCTCAAATAGTGACGATTCAGATTCCTAATTTTGTTGCTGTTACTATAAACCCTTTTAGTGTGTGATTTAGACACATACAGAACTGTAAAACAATTTTAAGCTTTATTTCCCCCCCTCTGAAAACTGTGTGTGTAATTAAGTGAAGAAGAAGAAGAAGAAGAAGAAGAAGAAGAAGAAGAAGAAGAAGAAGAAGAAGAAGAAGAAACACCAAATGTTATTTTTTAACGTGGATTTAGGGTTTTTTGGGGGGTTCTTGTTTGGGGGGGGTTGGGTGTTTTTTTTTTTGTTTTTTTTACATCAACCTGGCGTTGCATGTTTGTGTAATACAAGTTTCTACATTATATGCTGCTGCCCTAAAGTTCAGAAAGAAGAAAGGTGTATATTTTTGTTTCCCCTGAAATGAACTTTAGGAACTGTAGCCATCTCATTGCCTTAATTTAAAAGAAATAATAATAATAATAAAAATAAAAAATAGCTGATGTAAGTTAGGTGAGAAAACTAAGGCAAGTTTGGGTCTTCAGAACTGTTTTAGAATGTTGGCATTAAGCTGCCATTGTACCTGTTTGCAGCCCTCCTGTGTTTGAGAGTATTATGTCCGTGTGAGTGTAAAGAGAGAAGTTCATGTGTAATTTTACTTTCAATATCTATTGATTCATGCCCAGGTTGTACACAACTGCAGTGTATTTTTAGACTGAACTAGACTGAATTTGTGAAGCAATAATGTTTCAAATGGTGTAAATTATTAATCTCTACAAACTATTTTTTATGTTGGGGCATTAGATTCGATGGCTAGACTCCGCGGGTGTCAAACTCGTCTAGCCATAAGCCGTGAAAGTTTGATCTTCAAGATTCAGAATACTGAACTGTGGTCTGATGTCTTGCCACCACTGTCAGATTCCGCGGTGCTTGTCTTCTGCTGCTCTGATCCCACTCATTTAATGTGTTGGCACTTTAAAAAAAATATATGTAAGATTATCTTTATGGTTTCATCCTGCACCCACCAAATAGGAGGTTGCCATGGGAATGAAGTGGCAGGAACTCAAGAATATGGAAGCAGGGAATTTTTGAATAGCCAAACTAAACCAATGCTAATGCATATGCTGCTGGTTAAAACGAACTGTTTTGATGAAGGAAGGGGATAATTTGTCTCCAAGGCCTTGTGCTTCATCCTCTGCAAGATTCCCCCCCCCCCAGAAAAAATTGGATATTTCCAAGTAGTAATTTTTTACATTTTACATGGGGATGTATAAAACACTCGCCTCTGTATAAGCATCATGTTTTCAATTCTTTGCCACCCTTGAGCTGTTCATCTCAAAATTGAATCACACTACCTGATGCGTGAGTATAGACACGCACACACACGTTGTGGAATTTTCTAAGGGTCCAAAACATAACTTCTTTAATTCCTTCTTGGTAAGCCATGAACCCAGAAATCAAGAGAGGGATTTGTCACTGTTTCTGCAAAACCTTTTCATAGAATGAAGACAGGCAGGAGCAAGTTGTTTTCCTTGAATAAGATAAGTTCTGAAATACTTACTAGGGTAGGGCTCAGTTGAGATACCGCTACTAAACCATGGCTTTGGCTTCAAGAACACACCCTGGGCTCAGGCATTCCCTTCTCCCCTCGCAGGCTCATGCATTCCCCCCATGTTCCAATGTGCCGAATTTTGCAGTGATGGCGGAACGGTGCAAATGATGGTTTCTACTAGCCATAATTTTTATCCAAACTAAAAACCACTCATTTGAGGACCATGGTTTGGCTGTGACATCTGAACTGAGCCCAAGTCTCTTCTCGGTTAATATTGTTTCACCTGTTTCTAAGCTAGTGTTAGTGTTGTTTTGTAGAATGAGGAAATTTCTTTGGTGCCTGTTTGTTTGAAAATTTAGTTCCTGTGGCTCCACCAAAGCCATTCTCACTCTAATTATGACAAATTCTGAGTGTGTCCTTCTAAATTATTTGATAATTCGGGGGGTTCTAAAACAACAGCTTTCAAAACATGGCCGGTTGTGTTGAAGGCCGTTAGTGGTTAGCAAAATAGGCAAATGTGTAGCCTAGGTTTCACAGATGGCAACTACATAGCAAATTGGGGTGTAACTCAATTGCATTTTTCAGTTATTGTGTATAACTACTCTAGTTTATATAACTAGTGATTAAAATTGGTGCCATGTGAACCTCTAATTTCTGGAAATATGAGATAAGAGGGTTATCTCTAGAAGCTTTGAGAGTAAGTGGGTCTGCAAGATTCCTTTTAAAGTGTAAAAGACTTGCAAGGCAATAGTGAAACTTGCCCAGGAATTCTACCTTCCTGGCTGGCTTGGGGAAAGATCTACCAAACACTGCTGCTTTGCAGCCTCCATTTTTTTCCAGGGCATGTGCTACGGGCTTCTGTACATGCCAGTGCAAAATGAATGGAACTTGTGAACAACAATGCTTGGCAGACTGGTTCTAAAATTAAGAGTTGTCATGGATTATTTGTTATCTTAAACTTTTCTTCCTCATTTTAAATGTATGTTATATTAAAGGGACATTGTCCAGTACATTTTTACCTGAATTTTTTGTAACTGTTAGTAATATCTAAGAAGGCTGACTATCTTTTCTGTTTTTTTGTATTTTTTAAAAGTATAAATGACATTCAATCTTGTCTTTCCCCATCCGACATGTTTCCAGATGTCACAGTATGTATCTCCAGCTTCTGAATGTTAGCATTTTAACAATTTCAGAGATTTATAGTAGCTCTGGAAACCTGACTTGGTGCATATGCACCTTAACCACACTGGAGAGCTCTTTTATTACTTGACTATGTCCATGTCTTTAAAAGAAAGCAACCTTTAATGAGATAATATGTACATCTATTAGTGGGGGCACAAACAAAGCTCATGGAAGTCAATAAAAAATAATAATGCATTTCAGTTGGCTGTTAATTTAAGTCATGTGACTTTTTTACAAAAAGAAACTGGTTCATTAACATAAGAGCACTTTGTTTTGGCACACAGAAATTATAGGAAATGCTTTAAAATTTGATTTATGCAAGAATCTGTTATGCAAGCCACAGTTGTATAATTCTAACATATAAAAATGTCAAATGTGGTACTTGGACGCTTCCATGGGATGTCTGTTCTCATGATAAGCGCACCAATCCTGCTCCCCCCAAGGTTAAATTCAGCCTTTCCAAAACATTCATTACTCTTGGGAATAGCTTTTTAAAATTCCACCCTGCTAATTGCTAGATTGTTCAAAGCATAAGAATCTGACTGACACAGTTTAATGCATCTAGATCAGGCATCCCCAAACTTCGGCCCGCCAGATGTTTTGGCCTACAACTCCCATTATCCCTAGCTAAGAGGACCAGTGGTCGGGGAAGATGGGAATTGTAGTCCAAAACAACTGGAGGGCCGAAGTTTGGGGATGCCTGATCTAGAGTAAATTAGAGAATTGAGCATGGGGAAGTTAACTTTGAAATCATCATGGGAGTCAATAAAAGTGTTAGCATAGTTATAGCCAAAAGAACTGAACAGGAATTCTAATTTGTTCTTCCGTCTGGTTCTTGAAGAGGTTTTTTTGTACATAAAACAAATATATTAAAAGTGTGGATAGATATTTAATGGTCTCAACTTACAACAGAGCTAAAAATCTGAAAACTATTGTAATCAAAGTTCATAACTTGTAAAGGCATACCTCCTAGCAAAATGTATTATCACAAATTATTGTAGAAATGAAATATAGCGGGGGCGGCGGTAAGTGAGTTTACATTTCAGTGAAAAAGAATCCTAAATTCTAATAGCAGCTCTGTCCTCCATGACCTTTAGCGAAGAAAAAGTTATCCTTCCTGTATTCACAAATACTGGGTATAATGCTTGTCAAGCAATTAAACAATTGTAAAGTATATTATTGTGAAGTGCTTAGAATCTAGCTCCATATGCTAACTATGGTATAACAACTACTATTTGACAGTTAATTGACTACAGTGTAAACTGAAAGAAAGTCCTGTGATCACAGAAACACAGCAAAGCAATGTTTCACACTAATAGTCCACATTTGTATAATAATTCTAAAATTGGCTGTAGTAGTGTGGTAGGTTTTTCCACTCTTGCAATAGGGCAGAATCAAGGATGATGTTTAATTTGGGAATACGTTGGGTTATGTGAACTACCTCTATGCCAGAAATTGGTTATGTGTGCAAAAGCACCTCACAGGCAAACAAAAACCACCTGAAATTATTGGTAACTCATAGAAATTTCCTTTTCCTGACTGAGCTGACTGGAAGGGTATGCATTTTGTTGAGTGGGCCAGCTGATGTTTGTGGAGTCATCTCTGTAACTCGAGTTTCTTCACTATTTTGAGAAGTCCTCTAAGTAGAACATGTTCTTTTTGGACTTTCATGCTATGCAAAATTGGGTAAATATACAAAATCTATTTTTTTCCCCACGAAGCAGAAGACAATTTAGTGCCACAATGCTAAAGGTCCTTAGTTTCTGTAAGATGTAGGTCATGAAGGTTGCAATCCTACACACCCCAGGAGTGAGCCTCATTTAATTCAATGGGACTTATTTCTGAGTAGATATGTGGAGTCTTGCACTGTAAAATGTACATTTAAACATAATTCGCCATAAGACTGAAGAAGAACTTGTAACATTTTCAGTTCTCAGCCTGGTCTCGACTAAACAAAAAATGGAATGACAGTGCTGAAATTGCATAAGAGTTCCTGAATCCCACTGCATATCAGAGTAAATTGAATATCCCATGATAAAGAGGAAGATGACATTAAAAAGCCATAGGTTATATTCACCTAAGAAGCCAGAATACTGGTGGCGAAGGGTTCCTTATGAAGCTTTATTTTTGTGGTGTTCCTGTTCTTGCTGTTCCCACTACAATCTCCCTTTGCTCTGAATTCTGAAATACGGTTTTCCAATTGTTTCTACTAAAGATAAGTTTATAGAAGCACATTTTCAACCCAGTTTGGGAGTTATTCAGCTTTCTACCTCTGTGTGCCACCAAAATCTGAGTAGAATCTCTTGCTCTTGGTAATGCAGTGAAATGAGCATTCAGTATTGGGAAGAGGCAACCAGGGTGCAATTAACATTGCAAAATCACGATTGCCTTCCCAACACCTTGGCTGCTGTTTTGTTTTCGCGTTTTAGGAGCTGGAAAAACATGTTAATCTTGGGCAACTAACAGTTTATCTTCAAATTACGGTATTGAGGCTTGCTGTTGACTGAATAATGCTAGCCTGTTTCAGAAATGATTGTTTCTTTTCACTGATCAGCATCATCAACTTGGAAACCCTTAGATTTACCCGTCACTGCCCTTTCTCCTGCTCACACTATATTTTTCAGCTTCATGCTTTGATCGTATATCTCATTAATGAAGAACTATTGCTGTAGGATTTTTACCGACCTGCCTTGTTCAGCAAATGAATTCTCTCTAGAACAGCATTTGAGTGGAAGGAGAAACATTCTTTTAATCCTGGCTGGATGATACTGAAACATCAGAGCTTTCGTTTAATTGACAATGGGTTGTGTTTTTTTTTTTAAAGAAAAACGCCCATAAATGTAGCACCACAATCTTGGTGCTTCAATGTGTGTCGTTCAGTATTTGGGTTTGGTATTCTTTGCTGGGTGACTAGAAAAATGTTTTATTGCAGAAGTCTTGGAAGTATAGATTGCAACTTTTTCTTTATTACACCTAATAATGGTTGCTTCTACATGAATGTTTGACTATCTGAGCTTTTGTTTTCAACTCTAAAAATCATTGTATTGTCTTTTACCAAAAAGTGGGATTATGTAACAGGCTTACATGTCTTCTATCTGTACTGAAGCAGGAGGTGGCTGCTGCAAGCAAGCCCACAGTACAAATCTTTTTGTCTGGTTTATTCTTTCGGTAAACTTAGTAAGTCAATGTCAACGCTGCAAAATAGCTGGGGCAGAGGGGCGGGGGAACCATCTCCAATGTTCGTCATACCTGCTCTTAACTGTTGTGTCTATGGTTAATTTTTGTTGATCTGCTCCAATGCTATTAAAACAGCATTTTGCTACTTTTGAACTATTGCTGTATTTACCAGAGAATCTTAGGAAGATCTCTTCTTACAAGATCAACACTTAACTGCGGTGAATGCTTATACATCCTAATGAAAGACTGTTCTCTCGGACTGCCTTCAGGCTTTTATGCACTTTTGTGACTTTACGGCCGTTGAAATGAATTGTCTTGCAACTATTTTGATAAATGCATATGTATTAAAAACAAACAAAAACAAATTGCCTCAGGAAAGCAAGTTACAATAGGTACCCGTCTCTTTTATTTTAACAGAATATATATCCACATCTACAGTCTTTAAAATAGTTGCATCATGTTTAGAGACGAGAACTGTAACTTGGATTTAAAAAACCCATCAACACTGATTATTAGTTTAACCTGGTAAAGCAAAACCTTGTTCACGTTTAAACATTCCCCCCCTCTCCCCATAATGTTGATTTCTATATTTGGTTCCTTTCATACATTTAGAACAGAGCATAAGAATGAGGAATGAACAAATCATACTGTAGGTGTGAATAGTTTATTCATTTCCCTTGGGAAAATCTGTCACTGTACATATTGGTTTGCTATTGAATTCATTTTTGTTCTAATTATACTGGTTTTGCTAAAATACATCTTATTTTTCTTCCTGCTTTTTCTTATAGCAGCCTGACTGCTGCAAAGGTATGGGAAGGGAAGCTGTTCTGCCAGCTTTACAGATAGGTCAGAATGGTATTTGTCAGTGGAAGTGGGGCTAATTTAGTGGAGGACAAGCCTCTCGAACTTTTCTTGGAACAGTTATAATGTTCAATATATGGGAATGTTTTTATTGCCTAGTATTTCATATTCAGCAGTCGCTTTAGCCAATCCCAGACATTAGTTTTCTCAGGGAATTCTGCTGCTCATATGGATGACCAGTACATTCAACAAGCTAGGTGCTTACAAACCAGAAAGCTGTAAAAATTGGCATGAGAGAGCAGCAGCTGTTGTTCGAAACTAGTGAAGTTATCTCCCAAACCCTGGATTTTCAAGAAAAAATTACTCTTTAATTTCTGGACTAGGTGGTATTGTTGCTGGAGAACTGCCTGAAATTATTCATTAGTTACCCATCCACCCACTTTGAAATGTATGTTCTTATATTGATTACCTATTAGAATAGGTATTGAGGCAAAGCCACATATGCTCTGGGGTGGGGAATTATGCTGACGCTGTTGGATCCTAAACTGAGTGCCCTTGTAATAAAAAGGATAGACATGAGTACTATGGACTAGAGAGAAGTTGCATAGAATTAAAACCTACTGATCAGCAGAATGTACTGTAGTTGAGTATAGATTCATAAAATTGTAGAGTTGGAAGGGACCCTGAGAGTCATTCATTCCAACCTCCCGCAATGCCGGAATCTCAACTAGCTCATACTTGACAGAAGGCCATCCAACCTCTGCTTAAAAACTGCCAAGGAAGGCGCTTCCACAACCTCCCAAGGGAGTCTGTTCTGTTGTTCAACTGCTCATACTGTCAGAAAGTTCTTCCTGGTGTTACGTTGGAATCTCTTTTCTTATAACTTGAAACCATTGGTCTGAGTCCTAGCTTCTAGAGCAGGAGAAAACCCTGCATATATGCTCCACCCTGCATATGATAGCCCTTTAGATATTTGAAGATGACTATGATATCTCCTCAGTCTCCTCTTTACCAGGCTTAACCAATTCTGTCAACTGTTCCTCATAAGGCTTAGTTTCCAGACTCTTGATCATCGATGGTTGCCCTCCTTTGCACACGTTCCAGCTTGCCAAAAGCCTTACTGAAATCAAGATACACGATTTCCACAACATTCCCCTGGTCCACCAAGCCTGTAACTATCAAAAAGAGAAAGAAACGAGTTTTGTCTGTTATGACTTGTTTATTGAGAAACTCCTGTTGGGTCTTTGTAATCACAGCATCCTTTTCTAAGTGCTCATAGACCGACTGTTTAATTATCTGAGCCAAGACCTTTCCTGAGATTGATGTCAAGCTGGTGGTCTTTCCCTCCCTTTTTGAAGATTGGGACAACATTTGCACCTCTCCAATCTGTAGGGACCACACCTATTCTTCAAGAATTCTAAAAAATTATAGACAGAGACTGGGATTACATCCACAAGATCCTTTAGTACTGTCAGGTGCTACTCATTAGGCCCTGGAGAACTGAATTCATTTAAAGTAGCTAGGTGTTCCCTTACTGCAGTGATGGCGAACCTATGACACATGTGTCAGACATGACACGCAGAGCCCTCACTGCTGGCACACGCCCCATCGGCCCATTCGCGCTGTTGTTGTTGTCCCCCCCCCCTCCTATTTGTTCTCCCGCTCCTCCTCACGCTACAGCTTGTCTCCGCTGTTAAAACCTGGATCCTTTTTTTTGTTGTTGTTGCTGGTAGCCAGAGATTGGTTTTTAACCCTATCTGTGCTGTTTTTCTGGCGCTTTGGCAGATGATGATTGGGTGTAACAGCATTCGTTTTTTAACCCGTTCTGTGCTGGGTTTTTTTGGCGCTTTGGCAGACTGTTGGTGCTGCATGTTAGTTCCAGAGAAGGTATTATTCGTCATTTATTTCTGTTCTCTCCCCCCCCCAAAAAAAAAGCGCAGCAGCTTTGGGGCACCCCCCCAAAAGCAAAGCAACTCCCCCCCCCCAAAAAACCTCCAAAACTTTGGTCAGCAGCTCCCCCAGAAAAGCTCAACCACTCTGGGCACTTTGTGATAAATAAGGGTTTTTTGGTTTGGTTTGGTTAAATAATTAGTTTTTGGTTTATTAAATACAGTTATAATTTGCAATTATACATTTTTGTTATTTAAACTATAAATATTGCGAAAATATGGTTTTTTCCTCGAAGTGACACACCACCTGAGTTATGCTCGGTTTTTTGGCAAATTTTGACACACCAAGCTCAAAAGGTTACCCATCACTGCCTTACTGCCTTTTTTCCTCTGTTGGGCTGCAGCTCCCTCCCTCTATTGTTTGTTCTGTTATCACTAGGTTGGACACTGCTTTCCTTTGGAGTGAAGACAAAGTAGGCTTTGAGCAGTTCATTAATTCTATTTTATTGCAGTGGTGTACTTTGGAGCAGATATTTAAATATTAATATTTCCTTGTCTCTTACTCATTGTGCAAGTTTTTGTTGCCACATCCCTATGGTTTGAAAATGCGAGGGGTATGTTTGGTGAAGAAGTAGTTACTAAAATTTCTATGCAGTCTAGACCAAACAAAAATTGTACTGCATCAAAGTATCACCCAAGGAGTTAGGGGTGGGCTGAAATACTGGCTTGAACACAGGCTGTACTCTTAAGCACTTGTTAATAACATAGAGCCCTTGGGCTTATGTATCTCCTTTGCCCATAGCAAAGCAGACTAAGAGGATTTGTAATACAGCCAGCCGGTTTGCTGTTTGTAGGTGGTGGGGAGACTCCTGTACAGTGTGCACCAGCTTGCTTTAAAACTCTGGGACTCAAAACTGAAAAACATGTTCGTGCATATTATATATGCATTGCGTCATCTATTCGGCATTTTTGTATGATATTTTCACCCACATTTGTGGATGTATTCCAGTCTTGGCCCCAAACACAGTGGGTAAGCTATAGCAGCTGGTGGTGGCATGAAAAAGAAAATAATTTGGAGGGGCGCAGAAAGGGAAGAGTGCATTTGGGAGGGAGGTGAACTTTGTTCCACAGGTTAGATTTCTGAAAGAGGAATAAGAGAGTGTTTCATATTAACACACTCACCCCTAGACATAATTTCTCTGATGCATGTCCTGTTGATTTTGATTAACCTTCAAGGAATGGGGCTCTCTCCCAGAGAAGCATGCTTAGGACTGCATCCAGGATCATGATGATGTGCCTTGTTTAGGTGCTATACAAAGACATATATGCTATACACATATGATCAGATGGGTTGCTCTTCCCATTTGTTCTACTAGTAGACAAGGGGGATGCAATTCATAGAGTCTTGTCTCTCTCTGCAAGGAAGAGAGCCCCTCTCCATATTCCAGGGCATAACAGTACCAAGAGGGAAAAAGCAATGTATTAACACGCCTGAGTGATGTCCAGCTGTCAACAGCCATAGGCTCTTCACCACAACAAACTACTGGTAGTTCCAATTAACATTAGAAGAAGAACAAGGGCCATGGCAGCAGGAGCAGTAGAACAACTCTCACCCAAACCAAAGAAACATACTACTACAATCAGGATTACGGTGTCCCACCTTCCACCCTGCAGTGAGAAAGGAAGGGAGAAACAGTGAGTGGGGAAGATTATTTCCATCTCCAGACTCAATAAGAACCAATATTTAATTTTTCTGCAGTTGCAGAAAGGATCCTGAGATGGGATATTCAACAGCTCTCCCCATATGGGTCAGGAACTTGCTTGAGCAACCATCTATAGTCAGACGTAAGGTGAACGGCATTTCCATGCACTCTGGTTTCTGTCACGGTGCCCTGTTGCACCAGAAGTGGTTTAGTCATGAAGGACGCATGACCCCGGAAAGCTAGCTGGGGACAAACGCTGGCTCCCTCAGCCTGAAAGTGAGATGAGTGCTGCACCCCATACTTGCCTTTGGCTGGACTTAACCGCCCAGAGGTCCTCCACTACTTTGAGACTTTCTTCTGGAGCACCCTCCTGCTGAACAAAGCTTTGACCAAGGAAAATGTATCCGATCCATAGTTCCTGATAAAGGAAAAAACAGAGGACCAGGTGGCTACCCTACAGATATGCAGACAAGGTAGCAGCACGCCTGGTGGGGTGAGCAATAAAGTACATGCTTTGATCCAGCATGCCAAAGTTGCTGTCAGTACTACCATTGAGGTAAAAGGAGACACAAGATAAAACATTCTTAGCAAGCATAATATTAGATGGCCCATTAACATCTAGTTTAATTCTTGTTCCATGGGAGCCATCAGGAAACAAAATGATGGTCATATGGCCTCTTGAGCCCTGTGCAACATGGAATTAATATTAGTGGGGGGAATTGTTATGGCAAAAGAGGTAGGCCTTAATGTTTCTAGATACCTTGCATGACACTGCCCTAGAACAGCTGGCCAATGAATCAACCAGAGGGGCAGCAACCCTGGATTTTATATTAAGTGGCGCCCAGGACTTGGGGCAGTGTGGAAGTGTTGTTGAACCAAGCAATAGCTGTGACCATCAGGCTAACCAATTTAATATATAAACATTTCCTTCCAGTAGCACCTTAGAGACCAACTAAGTTATTGGTATGAGCTTTTGGTATTATTAAGTTATTGGTATGAGCTTCTTCAGATACCAATTTTATATACTGTATTCAGTGACCATTTTGGAACAGCACTACTTAACAGTACTAACTGATTTGTTACACCACTGTACAAACTGGAGGGAGAGAGATAAAGCTCTCTCAAGGCTCAATTCCTAAACTTGGGAGCAAGCCCCATTCAACTCAATGGGTCTTACTTCCCGGTAGGCTGCAAATCCTAAAAAAAATTGGTAGTCCGAGTCACTGAAGCCCCCTCAGGTCTTTTGGAATAACTGGTAGGGTCATGTAGCTGAACATAATTACCGTATAGTACAGAACTAATGAATGTTGTTCTCTCTAACAGCATTTTTGAACCCTTCCCTTCGTTTCCCATTTCCCCCCCCCCCCGAGTTCTGTTTAGTCCCTTCAAATACAGTAACTCCCTTCTCCTCTTATTTAAACGCCTCCCTCCCCTCTTTATTTTTATTCTCATGCCTCCAAGTCGGTTTTCCTTAACTGGTTTATAGGTAAGCTTTGCATGTTTATTAACTGGCCCGTTCCACACAAACACACACACTCTGTTAATATAAAATAAAATAATAAAGATGAGGTGTGCCATAAGCGTCGGTGGCAAGCATAGCTGTCAAGTTCTCCCTTTTTTCATAATAATAATAATAAGTTTTTATTTATACCCCGACCCCCCCAGTCAAAACCGGGCTCAGGGCGGCTCACACCAATAAAATTACAATAAAACATAAAAAGCAATTGATTAAAATACAGATTAAAATACAGTATTAAAATTTAAGTTTAAAATGCAGCCTGATTTTAAGTAGTCCATAAATCCAAGCCATGAGGGAGGAGAACACAGGGGTCAGACTAAATCCAACTCAAAGGCCAGGGAAATTCCCTTATGCTGAATAGGCTTCCTCGCGAGAAAAGGGAAAACTTGACAGCTATGGTGGCAAGATTAAAGAAAATACTGTAGTAAAAAAACCTGGCTCGCTCTGAGGGATAAAAACAGAGCGAGCAAAGGAGCCGCTTTCCCTGCGCTAGAGGGCGCAAGAGAGAAGCTTCCCAGCCGGGCGGCTCGCGAGGGGAGGCGGGCGGAGCCTGGCGAAGGGAGGCCGCGGGCGGAGAGGCCGCGCTGCGGTGAGTGGAGGGGAAGGGGAAATGGCTGCCGGCGCGGGAGGGAAGGCGCGGAATCCCGAGAGAAGAGATGGGGAGGCCCGGCTGCTCTCAATGTTGTGCCTGCCTATGGGGGGGAATAGGTTGGACGAAGAGGACGTGCCGTGGGACGGGGGTGGGGGGTGGGGAGAGAAGGTTTGCATTGGGCTGGGCTCGCAGCATCATGAAAAACGTTAGCGACTGGGGCAAAGTTGGTGCAGCATGTTCCCGCAAACAGCGCTCAGCTTCTGGGTTTATTTATTTTGCGTTTATTTCCTCGTGTATGCGTGTGTTTGCAGAGTTCCTCGACGCCGCAGTTCCCAACGCACTTCCTTTAAAAACTGGGGGGGGGGCAGTCAGTGTGGCAAACTTGTTCTATTTCCCTGAGGTTTCCTCACGCCGCCTTCCAGGGATGCATGCGCCCTCGAAGTCGCTAGCTAGCCAAATGCCTCCTTTTTCTTTTTGAAAGGACAGGAAGAGGGAACGTATAAAAGGTTGCACAAGTGGGTGGTATAAAAGGGAACGTTTAAACGTATAAAAGGTTGCACAAATGGGTGGTATTGAGAAGAGGCAGCGAGCCCAAAATGTTTCAGGAATAGTGTAAAACTCTCCCTGCTCCATAGCTGTCAAGTTTTCCCTTTTTTAAAGGGAAATACCCTTATGCTGAATAGGCTCCCTCGCGAGAAAAGGGAAAAGTTGACAGCTATGCCCTGCTCCCTATGCTGGAGTCAAAGTTCCCTGCTGAGCAGAAGTCAAGGAAGGCCTTGGTAATGCTTTACTTCACTCCAGTGCCTGCAAATATGAATTGGGCTAACAGGGTCTTAAGGTGTGGTGGCTTCCTTGAACTACTTGGGTTGGGGATGGAGAAGCTGTGGCAATCTCAGCACAGTCCATAGTTGGGGATGGTAGGAGTTGTAATCCAACAACGTCTGGCGTCCCGGGACGCAGGCTCCTCATCTCTGCTTAGATAAAAATCAAAACCAATAACACAATGTAGGTCAAGCGGCAAAGCGACTTCCGACGCATTGTGAGCTTTATGACGGAGTGGGGCTTGAGTCTGACTTTCCAAACCTCATCCTACATGCCAACCGCTATACAAAGTTATATGAAGAAATTGTGTCCCGATCGGTTATATGTTTCTGATATAAATTGGTCACGTAAGCCCCAGAGTGATGGTGAACTAGGCAATAAATTTTTAAGAAGCATTTCTGTAATACACTAGAGAGATGTTTTTAAACATCTATATGGAGCTGCTGGGAGAGATCATGGGGGGGGGGGGTTAGGCTGGGTGTTCATCAGTATGCGGATGATATCCAGCTTTACCTCTCTTTTAAATCGGAACCAGTGAAGGCGGTGAATGACCTGTGTGAGTGTCTGGAAGCGGTTGGAAGATAGATGGCAGCTAACAGATTGAGGTTGAATCCTGACAAGACAGAAGTACTGTTCTTGGGGGACAGGGTGGACAGGTGTGGGGGACTCCCTGGTCCTGAATGGGGTACGTACCAGGTGCGCAGCTTGGGAGTCATTTTGGACTCACAGCTGTCCATGGAGGCGCAGGTCAGTTCTGTGTCCAGGGCAGCTGTCTACCAGCTCCATCTGGTACACAGGCTAAGACCCTACCTGCCTGTGAACTGTCTTGCCAGGGTGGTGCATGCTCTAGTTATCTCCCTCTTGGACTACTGCAATGCACTCTACGTGGGGCTACATTTGAAGGTGACTTGGAAATGACAATCCAGAATGTGGCAGCTAGATTGCTGACTGGGAGTGGCTGCTGAGACCATATAATACCGGTCCTGAAATACCTACATTGGCTCCCAGTATGTTTCCGAGCACAATTCAAAGTGTTGGTGCTCACCTTTAAAGCCCTAAACAGCCTTGGCCCAGTATACCTGAAGGAGCGTCTCCACCCCCATGGTTCAGCCCGGACACTGAGGTCCAGCTCCAAGGGCCTCCTGCGAGAAGTGAGGTTACAGGGAACAAGGCTGAGGGCCTTCTCAGTAGTGGTGCCTGCCCTGTGGAACTCCCATCAGATGTCAAGGAAATAAACAACTGTTAGACTTTTAGAAGACATCTGAAGGTATCTGTATTGGGAAAAATTAAATGTCTTATGTTTTACAATATTTTTATATGTACTGTAAGCTGCCCAGAGTGGCTGGGGAAACCCAGCCAGATGGGTGGGGTATAAAAATTATTATTATTATTATGGCTGGGGAATCCCAGCCAGATGGGTGTGGTATAAAAATTACTACTACTACTACTACTACTACTACTACTACTACTAAATTGCTTTAGACATACATTTGTCAAATACAATCTTAATACATACAAGACTTTCATTATGAACCATGTTTAACATACTGCAAATATACACAGCTGGAAGTTTGTAGACATGAAAACATGTTTCTTTTGAAGTTGACAGCTGTGCTGATATTGGCTCAGTAGAGAATAATAAAATATACTGTTTAAACATAACATTTTTGCTTGACACCTTAAAAGTAAAACTAAAGAGTGTTTCTAGTTTCCTTGCTCCTCACCTCCCCACCAATTAAAATGTACCGTAACTTCAACATGAAAATAACATAGGAAGGGAATTAATCCGGAATAATATCAGCTGCAAACATTCACAGTATTTGAGAACTCCTTTCCTATAAGGATTCCTAGAGATGCTCTCCATGATGTATGGGCAGTCACAATGTATGAAATTTAAAATATTTCTGAAATATTGCCTTGATTCCTATTTTTGTTGTTTCCAGAAATGAGAAAACGCTTTCATTTCTGCCTCTTATGGCAAATAGATACAATTTTACAGCTAGTCCCTGTATCTTTTGAAGATTTTTTGTTAACAAAAGGGCTTTATTTTGCTTTGCTTTGCTTCTAGAAAATGAGTGACAGTGACGATGATGTCCCTCAGCTTTCATCTGAAGCCTTATCTGCTCTGCAGGAGTTCTATATTGAGCAACAGCAGAGAGAAGACATTAAGGCAACAGAAAGATTTGATAACAATTCTCTTGGCTCAATAGAAGAGAACTGGGTAAGCTGGTGCATTTTGACTAAAATACAGTTTGTGGTAGCACTTCTATAGAATGGTACAGGATCACAGATATGCAGGACAAAAGAGAGAGAGGCACCCAACGAGACTATCAATAGTTGGAATGCTAAATGACATTCACCATTATTGTTACAGCTCAGATGAAATTTTTTACTTGGTTTTGGCTTTTAAGTCCGCTTGCTGTACAGTGGTACCTCGGTTTATGAACACAATTGGTTCCGGAAGTCTGTTCATAAACTGAAGCGAACTTTCCCATTGAAAGTAATGGAAAGTGAATTAATCCGTTCCAGATGGGTCCGTGGCATTCGTAAACCGAAAATTCGTAAACCGAGGTGTTCATAAACCAAGGTTCCACTGTACTGTATTGAGAAACATTTCAGAGAATGTAAACTCTGGGCAAGCAAATTGTCTATAGTGGTGTGTGTTCCTGTTTGTTAGACAATGACTGCATTACTGTAGTATAATTGTACTATTTCCACTCATTAGCTTGCTTCTCATGGGAAACGTGCAGTTTGGGAAAGTGGAAGAGACATTATCTTTTCCTTCAGTGAAAAATTAAGCGGAACGAAAGATCCAATTTAATACTAAGAAACAAAGTTATCATTGGCTCAGTTTTTTCTACCTAACCTGGACTTTCCCATTTTTCTCATGACAAAGAAATGGGTATGGACTGGATATTTGGAGGGTGCAGGGAACCAAGACTGGAGCCCTGGAAAATCTTACTTGTATTCTTGATCCCAGTTTGGGACACAAACTCTCATCATTATTTCTTCCAAGCCTCAATCATGTGGTCCTCCCCCACCCTGCTTGTTTCCCATTCTAGTCTCCCTGTCCACTTCTCTTAGCAGCTAGTTCCTGCTGTTTCTCATAAGCCTGGGCCACACACATATACATATTTTAAATACTGTAACAAATTATGAATTGTTAACATGAATGTGATTCTGGAGTGTATGTCCACTGTCTGCACCCAACAGCCAATCCTTAACTCCCTCCCCAATGCAGGCCCCACACTCAGCATTTTCTGCTCAGTTCATTGTATCTTATCATCTTGATCAGGGGTCCCCAGACTACAGTCCGGGGGCCACATACGGCCCCCAAGGCTCTTTTATGCAGCCCCCAGGGACCCCCGTCACCCGCTGTCGCCGCCCGCTCTTACCGGCACGGTGCGGCGTGGCTGCCGACTTCCGACCCGGAAAAGCAATGGAAATAGTTTGCGCGCATGCGCAAGCGCCATTTCCGGTGTACTTCCGGGTCGGAAGAGGCTTCTGCACATGCGCACAAGCTATTTCCGGCGCTTTCCAGGTCGGGAGTGTGCCAGAAATTGCGCATGGGCGTGCACAGCCGCACGCTCCCACACGTGCCCCCCCCACCCTCCGGCCCACCACGCAATTGGCGCGACGGGCATCCGGCCGAAAGCCGGGTAAGTTTGGGGACCCCTGATTTTGATCCTTCCAGCTTGACCTTTCAGATCTCTACCACGATCATTGACATGTTGTGTCTCCTTTTTCTTCTGTTTGCCCTTTTTACCTCGGGGAGAATGAAATGGAAAGTGAAAAGGACACAACTGCTGGATATCTGTAGTGGAGGCCATATACAACCCTGAGCCCCATTCTGCTTAGTGGGATGTCTGTGTCCCCCCCCCCCCCATTCTGTTGACTCAGCAGAAGCAAAGTAGACATTTATTGTACAAGAAAAGTGTATTACTGATATTTGTGCTTTATTTCCCCCCAGCAACTGAGCCAGTTTTGGTATGATGCTGAAACTGCGCTCCATTTAGCTAACGAGGCTGCAAGAGCAGTTGGAAGCGGTGGCAGGTGAGTTCTATAAATCTAGCAATGTGTTTTTGTCTTTTTGAAAATATTGTAATACTGTTTTCTGGGGTTTTTTTGTAGTATGTTAATGTGTCAACCTTTCTGTAGTACATCGCTACAGCTTTGATAGTGAGACAACATTGATCATTAAAGCACAGGACTGTGAAATGGTGTTTGTAATTTCTACATTGCATATAACATGCAAAGCTTTCCTTATCACCTACCTGTGACGAAGGAACCAACATTTCCATTTTACAGATGAATTGAGGCGGAGACTTGAGGCCATCTATTAATTTGTGCAATGATTTCAAGCCTCACTTCTGAGGTCCAAGGGATGCTAATAACTCCTGTCCATCTCTAAGACCTCTTTTATATTTATTGTGAATTTGACTAATATGGCATTCCAGAACTGTTTGGAGGAACCATGTTTTCTGGTTCCTGTGACATGTCAGTCCTAATTGTGCACATTACCTCTGTATGATCAACTGTTTTTGTAGTGCAGAAGCTCAGCCCTTGGCTCCTGCAAGTGGTGGGGACTGCATTTCTTGGAGCATGAAAACTGTAATTGTTGAATATACACAATGCAGTCAGTAGAGATATCATTGGAAATATGCGGGTAATAAAAATGCATTGTTTAACCTTGTCATATCTGAAGGAGCAGAAGGGTCTTCTCCTTTCTTAATAAGGAAGACTTAGTGTGTGAGGGTTTTGTTTGCAGTTGCTTGTAAAGTTTCCTAAGTAAGCATATCCACTCGAAAAAAGAAATCCCTTTCTTTGGGGTAATTGCTATGCCGATGCAAACTTCAAGTTGCCACGCACACGCTGTTTAGCACAAGTTCTGGATTAAATATCTGAACCTTTTTCTTCATCTCTTTATCTTTTCAGTATAGCATGTGTTAGTGCACCCAGTGTTTATCAAAAATTGAAAGAACGGGACAACAAAGATTTTTCAACATGTTTATTGGAATATGACCAAAGATTTTCTGTGTATGGAGCTGAATATGTTTTCTATGATTACAACAATCCCTTGAACCTTCCGACCAACCTCACACCACACAGTTTTGACATTGTCGTAGCAGATCCACCCTACCTGTCTGAAGAGTGTCTCAGAAAAACTGCAGAAACCATGAAATACTTAACTAAAGGAAAGGTTCTGCTTTGTACAGGTATAAGCACTGCAACACCTAACATCTTATTATCTGTCATTATAGTGTCTGCATTCATTTAAAAGGATAGTGCTCATGACTTTGTACAGCATCTTGATTTGGGGAAAAGTCAACTCTCACAGAAAGCCGTTGTAAAGGGATATAGGATAGTGGGGGGAAACAGTAGTAGTTAAAAAGATAATTTAAATATGCCATTGCTTTGCTATGATAGCAAACTGTTGACTTAGGACATTGGCTGCTCGGGGCAACCATAGAGAAAGTCTGTTTGCCTTCATGCCCTGCTTCTGAGAAGTCTGAGGTTGGCCACAGTTTGAAATGGGATGGGCCAACAAGAAAGTTCTTACTCTCTTTGTTCCATTAAGACATGATCTTTTGTTCATTTTCCGCTGCAGGTGCTGTTATGGAGGAATATGCTGCTAAGTATCTTGGTGTGAAGATGAGCAAGTTTATTCCAAAACATACTCGAAACCTAGCCAATGAATTTAGATGTTACGTGAACTATGATTCTGGACTAGATTCTGATTCTGTTTCTTGACACTGCTCATAAAGATTTAACCAAATATTTCAGTCTGGGGCTTTTTTCCTTCTCTGAAGGTGTGAACATTTGTAATTTGTTTTTAACATTCAGCAGTATTTGTGCTAAAAGGAGGGAGGTGGTGATGATGAGAGGCAAGGGTGGACATGGGACAGGTGCAGTAACATTGCATAACCTTTCTCCCACCAAAACAATTCTTATACTGTACTCTGCCAACCCAACTGACAGGTCTTGCTCCCTTTCCTATTGCTCTGTGGGCAACTGAAGCTGAGAACAAGTCCAGCAAATGATTAACGCAGTTACTGGGAGGAAAGATGCAGCCATTCATTTTAGTTACACCCTGCTCAGCAGTGCAGGATACTACTGTATTTTTCAGTGTATAACACGCGCCGGTGTGTAAGATGAACCCTATTTTTTTGGGACTCTAAATTAAGGGAAAGGGGGGCATCAGTAGCAGGCCTTGCCGCAGCCACCAAATCACCCATGACCATCTCCTGCTCGCAGATGCCACCAATCGCCCGTCCCCCCCTGCACTATCCATGTATAAGATGACCCCCAATTTTTACTATATTTTTATTTTTAAAAAATTGTCTTATACGTGGAAAAATACAGTACTTACTTCCCTTTTAAGTCAGTCTTCCCATTTTTACAAGTCTCCCATTTCTCCAGTTTGCTTTGAAGAGCTTGCTGACGTCCATGTTAAGTGTGATGTTAACATTTCCCATGAGGTTTCCAGCTTTCCATGCACTGGTCCTTGTGTTTACACATCTGCTCCTTCTTTCCCCCTAATATTTTGGGTAGAGGAAAGCTTCCCATAGACACCCGGTTGGCCACAGTGGGAACAGCCTACCTGGACTAGATGGGCCATTGACCTGATCCAGCATGGGTTCTTTTATGTTCTTATGAAGTTGAGTGCCCTGGCATCTTCATACAACCCTGCATTTCAGCAGTTCCCACAGCCATAGCACATCTCACTTGCCCAGCATCCCTACATCCCTGCAGGGTGCATTCTACAGGTGACAGCCATCTGTGCTTTAACTTAGCCACCAAAGGTTTTAAATTTTTGTTTTAATATGAACTAAATTCTGAAATGAGAGCAAAAGAGAACATTGGATACATATGCCTTGGCACAAAACCTTCAATAGTTCGAGTCTGGTTTGTATTCATTATCTCAGAACTCCAGACTAAGCCTGTATATTGCCTGTACTTTGAAATCTTGCCCTTACTTAAGCCGCCAAGTACTCTGCTCTTTGACTGGAACAGTTTCCTCTACAATAATAGTTGCATTCCCCACGCAAATTCTTATTCCTTCCCATTATGAATAATCGCCTCCAACCAAAATGTGCAGAGGTCATTAACTAGTTTGCCAATGTGAAAAAGATTCTCCGGGGGCATTTGAAAACCACAACTTTAGCGTTAGACACTTGCAGATACACATAAGTCACCCAGTTTTAGCATATGAACTGTGGTCAAATGGGTGCATTAAAATTAGCTGTTCTCTGATAGTGCACGCCCAGTGAGTTGCCATATAGTAGTCACAGATGCCTGAATAGTTTGATGCTGGAAATTATGGTGGGATGCTGCTGGTTGTATTGTAAAATACAAGGCAGATGCAAGGAAAATCCTCTGTGGCGGTTGATTTCGATACTAAAGTGAATGACTACCACAATTTGCACCTCTGAATTCCCAATAAAAGTTGCAGGGAGGGGTTCCTGCCATAAAAGTTATATCAAATTATGTATAGCTGCCAGTGTTTCCTTTGAATTGTGCTCACAAATTATGTCTGGACTGCATTCAACTAGCATTTCTTTCCTTTTAAATCTGCCTTCCTTACCCATCCCCTCCCCACCACCCCAGTATACTATAGAATGCAGAGATTCTGTTAGGGGTCCATGGACTCAGCGCTGTGAAGTAATCTCAAAGGAATGTTTGGCTGGAAGAGCCACAGCATAGTGCAGTGTAGCGCAGCAATGGAGAGAGAAATAAAATTCATCATTGGGGAAGTTTTCTAGAAGAAGGACATGTTATTGGATGCAAAGGTTAGCCAGGCTCCATTAGGCACATTTCAGAAGTTTCTACCTGGATTTTGGGAAATCTGAATTAGCTGATCTCGTTTCCAATTGGATTAGAAATTCACAATTGTTCTGTATTTGAGTTCTTTTCTTCTTTTCCATTTTTACGGAGGAACATAGGAAGCTGCCTTACAGCAGATCAGTTTTTGCCCAGCACTGCCTATTTTGATTAGCAGTGGCTTTCCATGGTGTCTGTCACTCCTCCCCACGTGTTGATAAAACAGTTGGGGGGGGGGGCAGGGACCAGGACGGACAAACTTGATCAAGATTGCACTGCAACCCTTTTCTACCATTTTACCAGTGTGTTTGTGAACATGTGTGTGGTAATATTGTAAAAAAGCAATATGTGATTCTACACAATTGTGTGATGATTCTTTTTGGGAGGTATTTACGAGCGTGCCAAAACAAGTGTGCACATTAGTAAAACCGTCCAAAAATAGGTTCACATTATTATGGATCAACCTGCACTGTTTTATCAGTAATGGTAAAGGGACCCCTGACCGTTAAGTCCAGTCATGGATGACTGTGGGGTTGCAGCGCTCATCTCGCTTTACTGGCTAAGGGAACCGCCATTTGTCCGCAGATGGTTTTTCTGGGTCATGTGGCCAGCATGACAAAGCCGCTTCTGGTGCAAAGGTTCATTAATAAAGCAGTGGGGAGGGACATGCCTCAGCTTTCAGCTCATTTGCAAACTGTTCTAGATTTACCCTTGGGAGCAACAGAACACAAAATTCTTCCATTTGCTACATGAAAGCCCTTCAGATATTTGAAGACGGCTGGAATGTCTCTCCTTAATCTTTTCCAGGCTAGATGCACCCAGGTATTCTTTAATTGTTCCTTATAGGATTTGGTTTACAGATTCTTCCTCCTAGTCACCCTTCTCAGATCATCATCCTAGTTGCTATGCTCAATTTGTGTCTTCCTTAAATTGAGGGGAAATCTTCATCCCAAAAATTTGCCACCCCTTCTACACAACTACTGAATGCCCAGTGGTGTCATTCTGGTCACCCTAAACAAAGGCCGAATGGCAACTGTTGTGCCATGTGTGCAATTTGGAGATAGATTAGCAGCCATCTACCTGATAGTTAGAAAGATACATGAATAAAGCCAAAGCAATTTGATAACCTATTGATGTCTGCTAACATTACACATTAGAAAACCATGGCTCACTCTCACCAAGTGGAATGGGTGGCTTGGGAAATGAGGAAGGTCACAGAATATCCATAAAGGATGGTGCTTGCAGTGTAGGAAGTTGCGGAGAAAGGGGTTATAGACAGAATTAACCCTGTAAATTGAGTCAACAGCTTTGTCTATTGTTGAGTGTTCAAAGAGGCAGCTGCCTCCAGCTTACACAGTTTGCTGAACCTTTGCTGTTTAGAGCTTTTGGCTCATACATTCATTAAATTTGGCAGAAGCTCTGCTCTCTCACCGATGGAAGCCAAGGCACATTTACTCCCCCTTGGCCAAGCAGTTTGGTTTCATTTATCTGATCTCTCATCATCCTTGTTATTCCCAAAGGCTCCTGCAGCCTGAAAAATCTATAACTGATAACTAGCTTGTAAGAAAGCTAAGAACAGCTTAAAAGGGCAACTGGCATGTTTCCACACTTCTGAAAGGGGTCATAAGCCAGACTATTTTTCAAGCCAAGACCTCTTTCCATGATGTTATGTGAGCAAGAGTACCATATATTGTATAGGGTTGGTGTGCATTTGCAGCATATATAATACTGCCCTGATCAACATCTGAGCTGTAAACTGGGAAAAACACCAGTACTTTACTGCTTGTTAACGCCAGCAGTAAAGTTCTTCACTTCTCTACATTTCGCGCTGCCCTTTGAGTAAACTATTCATAGACTGAGACTCCTTTGTATTGTGAGGATGCTACCTTTCCAGCAAGTCTGCTGATGCTGCTTTTGAAATGATATTTTGTGAAATGTTTTCTTCTTTCGAACACAGAAGTAATAATTAAAGCTGAAGCAAAAATAATCCGGAGTCCAGGACATTGCACTGTTAGAATCCTAACATCAGAATCCCAACATCAGGGTCACATCTTAAAGACACACCCCTTTCAGCAACCACTACAATAAGGATTTGGGAGATTTGACAAAAGGGGGTCCACTATCGTTTGACGTCCGGAACAGATAAAAAATGAGTTGCTTGCACCCTTTAAGGTTCAGTATGACATGACAGACCCAAAGGGATCAGCATTTGTGAGTCTCAGAAGAGGATCAGTGATGACGACACATAATGGCTCTGCTTCAGAGCAAAGCCAACATTTGTGGACCTCTGCCTTTATCTATAGCAGCTATTAGGTGGTACAAGCCTCATTTTTCCTGGACCCCTACTGTATCCCCAGCACTACTTTCCAGGCGTGATTTCTTAATTTGTGCAACTCATTCCCATTATGATTCTTCAAATCTCATTATGGCTCTGTGTCACTGGGCTGTGTCCCACTGCACCTCCAGCTTCTGTCTTTGCAACGTTTGCAATGCTATTTTCAAAGCACGCTGCTTCTATGGGTGGGCCCTATATATGCACAAGCATCACCTGGCCTCTCAAAAACAAGGGCCTCACAGCCAGGTACATTGATCTGACTGCACTGAAGGGGACTGTATTTGAGCTGGCACAAACTTCCTGTGCATATGAACTGTTCTCCGATGGCTCATTCATGGATGCAGGCTGCAGCCCTCATCATCATGCAGGGGTGTGTGTGTGTGTGTGTTTATGAATGGGCTCTAGAACTCCCAGAACCGGGGAATGGCAAAACTAAAAGGACATGCAAAGCAACCTTTGCCATCAGTTTTCTTTGGGGGCTTTCATTCTGATGGTGGCTTGCTGTTGCGATTCAACGAGCAACTTTACCCCTTGCTTGTCTATGCTGGAATTTACACCCTCGACTTCTTTTTCATGTACCTGTGGTACACAGGTGCAGCCCACTGGGATAGTGACATAATCCTCTGTGTAGACATAGCGTCCTCCGGTGCACGTCGTGGTTCGGCGCAAGATGACTGCTGGCATTAGCACTGGGACACTCCGGAAGTGGAAGTTCTCCTCCCCGTAAACACCAGTCAGGCAGCCCTTGCATAGGCAATAGGCTTCGGGGATGTACTTTGGATACCTTGCCGGGTCATAGGAGATTCTGTGCCAAAGGAAAAGAAAAGGGACTCAGTTCATGTGTCCTCGACCGTCTCCCAACTCCTTGTTTTATCCCAGCTGGAAAAGATTACGGCAAAATGTTGACAGTTGCTTTGCACTGCATTAAATAATGTTTTCGTTATTATGCCAAGGAGAGGGAAGGAGGGGAACAGCTGCAGCTCTTAGACACGGCCTGCTTATTTGAAAACTTGGAGAGAGAAACCCTTTGGACAGCTCCCTAAACGGATCAGCATCTGAAACAACGGCATGCTCAATTTCCTCGTTCATGCAATGGTACAGTGGATTCATTCGGCTCAACTCTCTCATAGCCGATGCACATCAATTGTTTCCTTAGGGGGATTCTTAGCTGTAGAGGGTATGTCATCTCTATTCTTCCACACACCCTTAGCACTAATCCACTGCCTTTGTTGTGGACAGACCTGGACCCCTTTTTCCTGGCCCTGCTCCTCCTTGTTTTTAACAGCAGGCCTAAAGTTCTTCCCTTATCACTCTTTGCCAAAATAATAATAATAATAATAATAATAATAATAATAATAATAATAATAAGCAGCTTGGGGAGGTGGGTTTCCAATGAAACAGTCCTGATAACGCAATGAGTTTTAGATGCGCAATGTTTTAGCTGTGATCCACTAACCTCTGCACCCTTTGTGTGCCCCCTAAAACTCTTCCAGGTCCCGTCCCCCCACCTCTGGAGCAGATTTACACAGGGGGCACATGGCAGGAGCGGGGGAGAGGAGGGAAAAAGTGTCATGTAACAGCCAAAACTCGTTGAGCTCCCTTCCTTGACTTAGCAAGACCCAGTTACACTTTTGAAGGACTCACAGAGCTGCAATAAATGTGTAGTTCTGGCCTTTGTCATAATAGGGATATTTGTCTACTCGCAGGCAGGCGATAAGTAACTTTGTAAAAGCAAGGAAGGCAAAAGCATTTTTAAATAAGAGGTGGGGAAATCAAACAACCTTTCCTTTTCAGAATCTGTTGCTGCTTGGAAGCTCACTAACAAATGCGGAATGGAAGAAATTAGGCGCAATTCAAAGCCATGCTTGGGGACATGTTTGGCACAGAGCTCTAGCATCACATAGATCGATGCTCTGGAAAGAGGATGAAGATGACCTCTGGCTTCAAACAGAACACAAAACTAGATCCAAGTTTCTGCAACTCATGTCCATATGTGAAACAGAAGCAATTTTCCTGAGAAAGCTCACTTTTTGCGCAACCAAGCCTCATTGCCTTGGTGCAGAAACGCCCCCTTTTAAAAAGAAAGGCTTTGGTGCCTTGAGCTATCTGTCCACGTAGGGAATCCCTGCCCCTGTCTACAAGTTTGTAATACATGTGATACAATTATATTAATATTTATACAGCATTCTATAAATAGTAAGCCCCGAGAAAGAGGCTCACATGCCAACACCAATGAGGAACAAGGAAAAAATGTGAAGCAGGGTTTTCTCGGTCCAGTTTTTTCTTCTTCTGGTAAGTGCCATGGTGCCTAAAGACTGCCTGACAGTCAGTAAATCAACTGATGCAGCTTTCTACACACAAATGGCTACATAAAAAAAAAACCCATTAAGGATAAGCAGGGTCTTCACGGTATGACTGTGCTTATTGTAAAGCAGGCTTTTCCATTTGTGACACTGACTTTCACTTAAAGAATGAATAGGAAAAAAAGATGGAGGTGTTTTTTAAAAAATTAGTGGCAGCACCCTATTAGTGCTTCAAAACCCTATTAGTGCTTCAAACTCCATGCCCCAGACTTACTTAAATACATCCACCCCCTATAAATATGACCAAATTAACCTGCTATAGGAGAATGGTCAAAACAAATTTCTTGAACGATACTCACTATTTACCAAGGTTTACATTTTCTAAAACATTCATGAGCTGTGCAAACTAGCACTATGGGTAGGCCAAGTCGCTCACTGACCAGTTCTTATCCGACTCTGATGCTGATCTAACCAGAAGATATATTTGTGCACCTGGAATTTGTATTTGGAGTGCCTGAATGTACCAAAAAAAAAGTCTAGAGAGTAAAAGAGAAATGACTACCTTTTAGATTTTTGAAATACATGTACAGATCAGTTAAAGGCAAACAGGACTGAGTCCCGAGAGGTTATCCAATTACATTTGCTATTGCTGTTAACCAAATTATATTTGCTTCAAACCTTAAATGTTTTGTTGCTCAGTGTCAGGAGTGAATTAATAGTGATTCAAGATGACTGTAGTCTGCATAAGCTTCCTACAAGTTGGACTCTGTTCAGGATGTCTGGAATTAGTCATTAAAAATACAGAAGAAGAATGTGAAAGCAGTAGTGCCAGATTGGGCCCTATAGAATGGAGGCTGCAAAAATAAGTGTTACCAAAATGCCTGTGTGCCTCCCTTGAGAGACACGCAATAATAATATATGTCTTAAGCTCAGTCTCCTAAATCCTTTAACACTTCTAAAACTTTGAGTGGCAACTGAAGCCTATTTGGAATTAGGTCTTTGAAATGAACATAGGAAGCAGGCTTACAGCGAGACACACCATTGGCCTATCTAACTCAGTATTGTCCACACTGACTGGCAGTTGTCTAGGGTTTCAGGCAAGCAACATTCCCAGCCGTACCTTCTGCATGCAAAACATGAGCACTACTACTGAGATATGCCCTTAAAGTTTAATTGATTTGGGATAAAGAAGATCTCTTCCTGAAGATTAGAATCCTGATAATTATGTTTTCTTTTGTACTTTGCTCACTTACTCGAGCCATTTGGACTACTGTAGTTTAAGTAGTTTCCTTACACGCAGGCACCTCTAGCATTTTGACCATTTTCTGTAGTCAAATTAACATCCAGTGAACTAGAAAAAAGAAGGCAGTGGCTACAGTCTTAAGCATGCTTACCAGAAGCATCTTCCACTGGAGCTATTGGTACATCCTACTGAACAGCAAGGGACCCAGGTGGCGCTGTGGTTAAACCACTGAGCCTAGGGCTTGCTGATCAGAAGGTCGGCGGTTCGAATCCCTGTGACGGGGTGAGCTCCCGTTGCTTGGTCCCAGCTCCTGCCAACCTAGCAGTTTGAAAGCACATCAAAATGCAAGTAGATAAATAGGAACCGCTACAGCGGGAAGGTAAACGGCGTTTCCATGTGCTGCTCTGGTTTGCCCGAAGCGGCTTTGTCATGCTGGCCACATGACCTGGAAGCTATACGCCGGCTCCCTCGGCCAATAATGCGAGATGAGCGCGCAACCCCAGAGTCGGTCACGACTGGACCTAATGGTCAGGGGTCCCTTTACCTTTACTGAACAGCAAAGGGGACGCAGGTGGCGTTGTGGGTTAAACCACAGAGCCTAGGGGTTGCCGATCAGAAGGTCAGCAGTTCGAATCCCTGTGATGGGGGGAGCTCCCGTTGCTCGGTCCCAGCTCCTGCCAACCTAGCAGTTCGAAAGCACATCAAAGTGCAAGTAGATAAATAGGTACCGCTCCTGCAGGAAGTTAAACAGCGTTTCCGTGTGCTGCTCTGGTTTGCCAGAAGCGGCTTTGTCATGCTGGCCACATGACCTGGAAGCTATACGCCGGCTCCCTTGGCCAATAATGCGAGATGAGCGCGCAACCCCAGAGTCAGTCATGACTGGACCTAACGGTCAGGGGTCCCTTTACCTTTACCTTTACCGAACAGCAAGGTTTAGGTTCAACATATTAAGTTAGATCCCTGAGTGTGTTATAAAGAGCGCAAATGCTGTTGCCCATCCAATTTGAGGAGGTGGAATTTTCAGCACAGAGCATGAGAGTTACGGTGGCAGTGCCATTTTTGACATGCAATTTGTTCCAATGTATACCTACAGGTCTTTCCAAATGCTTCCACATCTCTACATTGCTCCACATGATCATTTCTGCAAGCGAATGGCACTAAGTGACCTGGTTCGTCTACAGTAACACTGGGGAGCTTCCACTTGTGTTGTGTTAGCTTTCCCCTTGCAAGGCTGCAATTTCAACTGAACAATCCCTTAGGTGTGTTCTTTGATGAAACACATTTGTGGTACTCTGCACCTGTGTGGTGGCTCTGCATCTTCTAAGGATGCTGAAGCTGAACTGCTGCCGAATCAACCTGCTGACGTAGTCCTAAGGACTATGAACTGAGATTAATTGAATCGTATTACACCTAGGGAAAGGCAGCGCCAGACCATTTCCTCCAAGTCAAGCCCACAAGTCTTAGACCCAGTGTCAGATATGGGACCTGGTGCAGCTGATAGGGGTGCTCAGGCACTGCTGAACAGACGACCGGCATTGCCTGCAAAGTCCTGTGCAAAAAAAAGGGCCACCTGATGTCACTGTGATGTTAGGTGATTGGCAGATGAGTAGCCCCACCCACCTGTCATAGTTGGCTTGCATGAGTGGGTGGAAGAATGATCTGGCCCAGTGGCCAAATCCTGTTCCCCACCTCTGCACTACAGATCCAAAAAGGCTTATCGCAGATCTGTCTGGCATGGGTATGTTTAGCCTGGAAAAGATAAGGTTAAAGGGGTGATATGATAGCCATGTTCAAATATATAAAAGGATGTCATATAGAGGAGGGAGAAAGGTTGTTTTCTGCTGCTCCAGAGAAACGGACACGGAGCAATGGATTCAAACTACAAGAAAGAAGATTCCACCTAAACATTAGGAAGAACTTCCTGACAGTAAGAGCCATTCGGCAGTGGAATTTGCTACCAAGAGTGTGGTGGAGTCTCCTTCTTTGGAGGTCTTTAAGCAGAGGCTTGACAGGCATATGTCAAGAATGCTTTGATGGTGTTTCCTGCTTGGCAGGGGGTTGGACTGGATGGCCCTTGTGGTCTCTTCCAACTCTATGATTCTATGATTCCTACATGCGGATTTCAGCAATGCCTTCTATCTCTTTTGTGAAATAACCCAGTTGCCTGAGCTAGGAATGCAGCCACACAGACTGGAAGGAGTAGTGATAAATGCCAGTGTATCAAACTGGGGTTAGGTGTCTAGGGAAGAGTTGCAGGAAAAGACTTTAGGCCTGGATTTATTTACCATCACTATCATTAATAATAATCTGGACTCTAAACCGGTCAGGCCAATGACATCTGGAGATGACATCACAAGTGGGAGCTGGTGAACAAGTCAGCGAGGAGATGAAAAGTATCAGGAGGGGCCATGCGGAAGGGAAACAAAGGCAGACGAATTTGAGAGCGGGACATCTCAGCATCTGTGCAACTGGATGGGGGAGAGAGTGCGTGCAGGGGAGCACAGGACAGCTCTCTCAAGGGCGGACAGCATCAGTGCTATTTTTTCAGGGGGTACTCAAGTGTACGCAGTACTGGCACCTCTTTTTTTAGTTGCTAAAAAGTGCGGCACTTACAGTAACAACTTTATGGTGAGTACCAGCACCTATTTTCTAGGGGGGAAACCCCTGGACAGCATGATGGCATTCGAACTGGCCTCTCAGGTTCCAACTTGTTTATGGGAGGCATTACCCATGAAAGAAAACGTATGAACACTTTTGAACTCTCCTCTCTGGTACTTGGCCGGAGAAAAAGAAGAGCCACTAAACAGAAGCCAGGGTCAAAACAGCTTAATTCTATTTCTGGTTTTGTTGACTGCCCCGATTAATCAGAACTGGAAGCTGGAAGCCGTTACTTAGACTAGGCATAGTTGGGACCAGGACTGTGGACTCGACTTTTGCTTTCTAATAGAGTCCTGTAAATTCAGGAACAGAATACAACTGAACATGTACTCAGTATCAGAGCGGAACTCACAGTATTTTTGCACACAAATCAACTTTGTCTTCTTCCAAGCTTTCTTCACTTAAGCAGCCTGATATTTGGGGGGGGGGGGGGAGGATGGGGTGAGAAAGCTTTCCCCTTCTTGCTATTGTTACACAATGGGAAAAATAGAAGCCCTTGTAGATCTAGTGCAAATCACCCAGCTGATCTACTAGTGGATCAACCTTATGTGACCTTCAGTGTTAATAGTATAATAACAGTTTTAAACTACTCAGGCAAAGTATAAGGACTATTTTGGATATTTCAGTATATACAGAGCTTCTGTTTAGAGGGCTGGCATTCAGTTTGTATTCTTTGTAAACATTGTTTCTGAATACATAAAGTTAGTTTTAAAATACCGTATTAAGAAAACAACTGTTTTTAAAGCTAAATCAGGCAGAATACAAACCACATAAGCCAATGTTTATTAGTGGCCATTAAAAAGACAATATTTGCACTTCCCACGAAGGTACAAATGCAAATGCTGCTATTTGTTCAGACTATTATAATAATAACACACGTTTTTAAAATTAGAAACTGCCCCACTTTGGATGCATTTGCTTTGAAATCTACTCTTCCTGTTGTGACACATGTATGCACATTTAAAACAGCAGCTCCCCAGATGTTGCGGTTGGGCTAAAAATGTGACAGCCTAATTACTAGAGAGCAGAACAGGACACCCATGTGTGGCATCTCCCTTCAAGCCACAGAGGTGGGGATGGGGAACCTGTGGCCTCCAGATGTTATAGGGACTATGACCTCCATCACCCCTAACCATTGGCCATGCTGGCTGGGGCTGATGGGAACTGAAGTTCAGCGACACATAGCCGTAGTTGGAGAGATAAGAAGACCACACAACCCTCCTTCACATTTTAAGCTAAGGAGTGGCAGATGAATTGTGTTCACATTACCTGTAGGACCAAGGAGAGACGCTGTTGAGGTTGATAGGGAGCCTGTATACCTTGTCCGCAGCTGATCTGCCCCCTGCTGGACAACTGGTATTGTGATCTTTTTCCAGAGGCTCCAGCTGCAAAGTGTGATGGAAGGCGCTGAGCATCCCTGCAGTGAGTCGCCCATACAGCTGCTCCAGAAGCTCTTCCGGCCTGTCGGCGCAGGTTCGAGCACGCAGTGGGCGCTTGCTTACCTTGAAAGTCTCTAATCCAGGGAAAGGGAGTCCACACAAGAGAAGGCAGGCAAGCACCCACACCTATAATGCAGGGGGAAGGAAAACATATAAAGGATGCTTTTCTAGGTGATTGCTTCCCCAACACTTCCACATTTGAAGGAGGATAACAGGTATACCAGTTTTAGTTCGCAAGAGAGATTTGCAATGGAATCCTACACATGTCTACTTAAAAGTAAGCCCTATGAAGTTAAATTGGACATAATCCAAGCATAGGCATAGCCAGGATTTAAGTTGCTGGGGGGGGGGAGACACCCACCTGCCACCATCCTCTGTCTGGCTCTGTCTTCGGAATGAAATGTCTAAACAACTGTTGTTTTAAATTACTTTAAATTTACAAGTGCTCAGAAAAATCTGTCAAGATCTTTCTACAATTTCTACTTTTAGTTAAGTATTTTAATTTACTTACTTGATATGGGGGGCAGTCGTCCCCCCCCCCCGCAGGTAAGCATATAAAGATTAACTTTAATAAGCTAATCTATGATTGGTAAGTCATTGCTAAATCATTTTTGAAAGGAATTTAAAAGGTAAAGGTAAAGGGACCCCTGACCATTAGGTCCAGTCGTGACCGACTCTGGGGTTGCGCGCTCATCTCGCATTATTGGCCGAGGGAGCCGGCGTATAGCTTCCAGGTCATGTGGCCAGCATGACAAAGCCGCTTCGGGCAAACCAGAGCAGCACATGGAAACGCCGTTTACCTTCCCGCTGTAGCAGTTCCTATTTATCTACTTGCATTTTGACGTGCTTTCGAACTGCTAGGTTGGCAGGAGCTGGGACCAAGCAACGGGAGCTCACCCCGTCACAGGGATTCGAACCGCTGACCTTCCGATCAGCAAGCCCTAGGCTCAGTGGTTTAACCACAGCGCCACCTGGGTCCCACGCCACCTGGGAATTTAGATCTGTGCATATAAACTCATCAAACAGATAAGTCAGCATTCAGAATTAAGTTTTGAGAGTAACAATAGGAATCCACTTCCCAAGCAAGGAAGGCGTCATTCTGTCAGCTAAGTAGGTGCCATTGGCAGAGGATGCCCAAGTAGTGAAATCCATGCCCCCCCCCCCAGTAAACCTGTACACAATATCACACCTCGCCCGCTCTTCTAATCCTTGCGTCTGTTAAACAATTACAGGTCGGGAGCCTCACTCCTCGCAGTCGCAACGCTTGGTCATAGAACTTGGAGAGCTGGAAAGGATCCTCCAAGGGCCATCTAGTCCAACCCGCCGACTACAGCACCCGCCAACCCAACAGCGTCCTCAGCTCTGGTTTGCCGGGGGTGGGGCAGTGCGAACTATTCTCCCGCTGCGCCACCGCGCACCCCAGCCGCGCTGTCTTTGGCGAGCATCTCAGCTGGCACGATGTAATCCTCTGCTGCTTCCCATTCGGACCGAATTTAAAAGCTGCTTCGAATCTATTCATTATTATTATTATTATTATTATTATTATTATTATTATTATTATTATTATTATTACTACTACTACTACTACTACTACTACTACGCCCACCGGCTCCCAAGGACCTCGGAGGGAAAGCACCCCGCGCGCCGCCTGGGAAGAGTTCCGCCGCCCCAGCGCGCGCGTTTCAACAAAATCCGCGCTAAGCCTTCCTGCCCCACCGGCAGGAGCAGCTGCGGCCGCGGCCGCCGCCTTAACAAGGGAATTGGAGCGACGGCAAGCAGGCGGGAAGCTTGCGCCGAGGGTCCGCGGCGTCTCCCCGCGCCCTCCTTACCTTAGCCGTCTGCATCGTGGGCGCCACCGGGACCCGCAGCCCGGCCAGGCGCGCGAGGAGCCTCTGGGAAGCGTCGGCACGTGAAGCGCTTGATGATGGCCTTGGCTCTCGCGGTTGGGGGGGTGGGGGGTGCGGCGAGAGGAGAAGTTGGAAGAGTGCCCCGCTTCGCACTGCGTAGCCCCGGCGTGCCGGTGCCAAAATCATTTTCAGCCCCGGCGGAGGGGGGCTGCCTGCTTCGCGAATGTTTTTTTTTCCTTAGCTGGGGTGTGACTTGAGCTGGCGGGAGGCAGGGGGAGGTTCTCCTGGCCGTCGAAGAGTTTTGCCGCGCTTGCTGAGGAGGAAAGAAGGGCAACCAGGCGCGCGCAGCATGCCTCGGGGTCCGCTCACCTGGGCCAGAGGCCTAACAATCCTGCAAAAGTCAATGATCTCATCTCCCCACTGTAGATCCTCCAACAATGCACTTGCAAATCAGCTGTCGTGCGAAACTATGGTGGGTTTTTTTTTTGTGTTGTGTCCCCATCAGCAGAGAATGCAATGGGAAAATCGTAAGGTGCAGCAGCACGCAGTGCAAAAAGAATGTCAACCCCACGATTCCCAAGCAAGGGATCCTCCTAGGCTTTCATGGCATACCCTTCTCAAAGCCTCCATCAAAATACAGGCTACTACTACGGTAACATCTTTCTCTGTGAGCGGTTTACAAAAAGTAAGGTCCTGAATGTGAATTCTGGAAGATGTTTTGATTCTGCTAGATCCAGCATGCTAGAGCCATCTGTTTTAATTTTACAAAATCCCACTGATTACTTGCTGTTGAGCCTAAGCAACACTTGAATTATGAGGGTGTGGGGGCATAATGAAACCCACTCCCAACACCTCCCAGTTTTAGCCAAATTGCAGGTCTGGTGAAAATGAAAATGGGGCCCAGGTGGGTCTCCCCTCCTATAACTCAAATACTATGTACGGGTAGTGATGTATGGAAGTGAGAGCTGGACCATAAAGAAGGCTGATCGGCGAAGAATTGATGCTTTTGAATTAAGGACAGATCCTGAAGCTGAGGTTCCAATATTTTGGCCACTTCATGGGAAGAGAAGACTCCCTGGAAAAGACCATAATGTTGGGAAAGATTGAGGGCACAAGGGACAATGTTCTCGAAGTTACCAACATGAGTCTGACTAAACTGCGGGAGGCAGTGGAAGACAGGAATGCCTGGCGGGTTCTGGTCCATGGGCTCACGAAGAGTCGGACACGACTAAACGACTTAACAACAACATGTATGGGCAGAGCCCTACAAATACAGTATCCTTGAGATGCATGCCAAAGATGTTCTCTTGAGATGCATCAATAAGCATTTCTTACTAGAGCATGATTGCAATAACTTCTCAGAATTGAACACATAAAGCTGACTTCTACCAAGTTGGTCTATCTTGTCTGGCAGCGTCAATTATATTGTCATGGTCTTTCAAGAGGTGACTGGCATTTTGAACTAGAGCCGTTGAAACATGAATATTCTATCATTGAACTATTATTCTTCTGATTCACTTAATTAAGGGAAATGAAGCCAGTTTTGATAAATAAGCATTAGTAAGCATTCTACCTTTCTGTCTCTAAATAATGTAAATATTGTTTTTATATGCAAATTTCCGGTCGTGGCATCCTCCCTGTAGAACACCCTTCGAATGTCAAGGAGATAAAGAACTATACAACTTTTAGAAGACATCTGAAGGTAGCCCTGTTTTGGGAAGATTTTAATATTTGATGTTTTACTGTATTATGTTTTTATATATGCTGTAAGCCACCCAGAGTGGCTGGGGAAACCCAGCCAGATTGGTGGGATATAAATAATAAAATCATTATCATTTTCAAAATGGAACCAGTGCTGTCACTGAAAAAATCACCTAGAGAGACTGTGTTTATGTTATCGGCACTTATTAGATTTATTTAACCTTAAGTTTCCGGGGTAGGTTACAACAATAAGAGTTGCTTTGGGGTATGCTTCATTCCCTGTCTATAAAATATAATTAATTTATGAATTGAGTGAGATAGTCTGGAGAACAGCAGTTTAATTTATTCTAATTTTGCTTCTTTCTTGTTCTAAACAATATATGTGAGTTATCCCTCGCTAACAGAAAAAAACCCCTCAGATTATTTAAACAAAAGCATTTGGGGGGTTTCCACTATAGTGTATCTTTCTACCTTTATGCCTTTTACAAATAAGTATGACAGAAATGCAGAAAGGAAAACAAGGGGCCTCTGCAAGCTGAAAGGGTTTTTGTTAGCTTACAGGAGAAGCAAACGCATAATTTATGATTCCCCAGAGATTTCTTGAGCTGGATCTGACTCTAGCACATTTTTCTGCTACGGCTAAAGGACTGCTCTACTATGCACAGGGAAAAATGTGCAGGAGTTTTTACATCATGGTATGTAACTGTTACAGTTAACTGGGAAAAAGCAAAGAGCTGAGAAACACTGCCTTTGGAGTCAATAACAACATGCTTTTAAAATCTATTCTTATTGAAATTTGTGAAATTACTTCAATTTCTTTAAAACTAGAGTAATTCCCATTATCTCATTGCCAGTGAGTGACATATCAACAGGGGAGATGCAGTATTCTGTAGTACTCTCAAAGGTATGGAGAGAACTATGAAACAAAGTCTACTTGACGGATATGGGAAAGTATATGGAAAAATCAATCCAGCAGCTATCAGGAGAAGCCCGCTACGTCTAAGGGAAATATTTGGTTGTAGTTAGTATGGCACAAATAAATACACCCAATAACACAGGAGATTGGCAAATGAGCAGATAAGAACTTACAGACCCTCTGTGTGTCAGGATTCACCAATCAACTGACCCATAAAATATTGTCAAATAAAGTATTGTTAGGGGAACAAAAATGTTACGTATAAAAGCTGTCTCAAAAACAATTGAGATAGCTCTTATTGTGAAATGATTGTGTTTTGAAAAATGGATTGAATTGCTTATTACCGGTATGTTTTCCCCCACCCTTTCTCCTAATGAAGCAAGAGTAGTAGACATTGTCCCCCTTCCATTTTATCTTTCCAATAAACCTGTGAGGTAGTTTAGCTGAGAGTCTTTGACAGGCCCAGCATCGCCTAGCAACTTTCAGAGCCAGGCAAGGATTTGAACCTTGGAATATTTGATAATACTGTACTGGACTTTAGTCAATTGACTAATGTCCCAACAGCAGGTGATGCCAGCATGGAAACATCTGGCACATTCACTTTCCTTCTGCTTCAAGAACAGATTGGAATTGCAACATAGAATTCCAATCTAAGATCCTAATACACTGTGCCATAAAGTCCAGACATGAACAATGCGATTAAGTACCTTTAAGGTAAATTGGATCTTCGGAGGCGATGATAAATCGTTGAAAACTTCTCACAATGAAGTGGAAGAGGGGAAGCCAACACACTGCCCTCCAGAAGTTACTGGACTACAACTTCCACTATCACCGACAGTTGGCTGAGGCTGATGGGAGTTGTAGTCCAACATTTTCTGGAGGGCACCACATTGTCTACCCTTGTAGTGGATCCTCAGAGCTGCAAGCCTGGCAAGTGGTGGCAGCTTCCATCACATTGACAACAGAGGAAATTAACTTGGTTTCCTGCAGTCACTACAAAATTCCCCAAGGCAAGGAAGATATTAGAGGCAAAAAGTTTTCCTTCAAAATAAAAATGACTTGGGTGTATAGAATTGCACATCATGTAGACAATGGATAATTTTTTTTGCTCCCTTTCTCATAATACTAGAGCCCGGGTTAGCCAATAAAGCTGAGTGTGTTGGAAACTTGAGAGCAGATAAAGCAAGTACTTCTTCACAGAGAGTATAGTTAAACTATGGAATTTGCTCCCATAAAATGAATCATCAAATTAGGGGATTAGGAGATTTCATGTGGATACTAGTTAGATGCCTCTATACTCTTTTCTGGGTCAGAGAGAGCAAGATGGGGAACATGCAATGTAGGAGAAGATTACTACATTCAGGTCTTGCATGTAGGCGTCCCAAAGGTAGCTGGTTGGCTTGGCTAGATAGTCCTTTGTTCTAACCTAGAAGTGTCCTTCTGTTCTTATTTCCATAATGCTCACTATATGTTGTCCTGCCAGATCTTTACCTAATCTTCCCAAATACTCAGAATTATCCTCCCTCATGGGATAATCTGCATGAGTAACAAAAGAACATTCAGATCGTGCTCTATAAAAACAATTTACTCAAAATTCACAGTTCATATACACATTGCTTAAATAAACATAAGAACTTCACAACCTTATCAAAACCTGTAAGAAATATTTCTCTCTTTTTCCTTTCAAAGCTTTTAAGATTACTATACTGGGCTACAGGTTATTCTGGAAGCAAATCATCTCCCAGTTCTTCATCAGCAAATTCATCTTCATCTATTTTTTTCCTCAGTGCAGTTTTTGGTCTCTCAGCCTGTGGTCCAAGTGGGTCAATATAGGAAGCATCTAAATTTTAAAAAAAGAAACATACATTTTTTACTAAGAAAAGCAATACAGTCTCTAACTTTTAATAATTGTATGAGAAAAAGGGTGCCTTCTGACAGTATTTTGTTTCAAAGGAAGCTATTAGAAACATCAGTTACCTATTTCTTTATTACCACTGCTTTCATAGGGCTCATATGTTCCTGGCAAAGCTTTCAATTTAGCACTCAGACGCTCCCCTTTATGAGTGATGCTACCAGGATCTGACAGAAGAGAGAGAATATTAGACAAAATATCACACCATAAAGGCACGTATGAGAGATCAAAGATTATGTGTTTCTGTTTGATAGAAAACAAAATAAAAACAGTATTTAAAGCATTCCACATATGGTTCAGATGTAACAATCTTGGGCTGCTAAATTAGTTTCCGACTTATTGGTTTAATCCTTGCTTACGAACCAGGATATGAAACCATAAGCAAATACCAATTGTTAAGTGTGAACTCAGAAATCCTTACAGCCACCACCGTGAGTAGGTCTTGGTACTGATCATGTCTTGAGTTAGATCACGGTTTCCCTGACTCTCAGTCTTAGTTCCAGTACACTGGCTCTAAATTAAAGTACATCAGGATTCTTAGTAGAGTTATTTAGGTATCACCTCCTTTCACATGTGCTACCCCTGCAATTCTCCAATGCTCCTTTGATCCACATCTCCCTCTCCACAGAGAGAATGCAGACAGCAGGATTAATAAATGGAACCACATTTTCTTTGCTTTCAGAAACCTTAAATATGGCAGCATATGAGGAGCACTTACCACCACCACCGCTGCCTTCTCTGCGTGCCCGGGCACTGCCATCTCTGCCAGACTTGACACGCTAGGGAGCAGAGGAAGAAAGAGACAGAAGTGCTCTTTAATATTATCACCAATCATTTCTGTTACTTTTAATGTACAAGGTATACCTCACACTTCTGCTGGATAGCGAGGCCATTTGGTGAGCATCATGACTGAGTGGGGATTTGTTGCAGGTTCAACACACTATGTTTGTGTCTTAAAAAATGTAGCATAAACACTGACAACTAGGAAACATTGGCCTGCGAACGCTCCAATTGGAGAACAGCCATTACCAAAGGTGTCATGGGCTTTGAAGATGCTCGAACTCAGGACAAAAGGGAGAAATGTACAGTGGTACCTCGACTTACGAATAACTCAACTAACAAATGTTTCGAGTTATGGATGGAGTTCTGTCTGCCATTTTGGATGCGGTTTAAATAGGATTTTTTCAACTTACGGATTTTTTTAAAAAAAATTCCCCATTGGCTTCGACTTACAAATTTTTCGACTTATGAAGGTCTGTTCGGAATGGATTAAATTCGTAAGTCGAGGTACCACTGTACTAAGAGGAAGGTATTTGGCAAACCCTCACTGTGATCAACTCCCACCTGGAAACCTATGTCCCCGCTGTGGAAGGACGTGTGGATCCAGCATTGGCTTCCAGAGTCACTTATAGACTCACTGTTAAAACCGTCTTTATGGAAGACAATCTTACTTGGCTACAAGTGATCACTGAAGAAGATTCGTGTGTAACGCGAATGCCAGTTTTTACTCTGTGTGCTGGAACAAATTCTAAACTTCTCAGACCATCTTGGACCAAGACAGCTAAATATGCAAATAAACAAACCAAACACTCAGTCAGTTGTACTTCCCTGGCTTCCTACTCAGGGTCTGGTGGGCTCCACATGCTGGAAAGCTTTCCAGTCCAACACTTTGGTGAAATGAATGATAATCGTACAAGAGCACTATCATCGTCTTGTGGTATCCCAATTGTTTCTGTGAAGCATGTTGAAAAGAACTTCCCAGTGGAAAGCTTACCCTAAAGCCGAAACCCTAATCATATCTCAAGAAGTGCTACTGTGCTCATTTGGCCTGCAAGGCTATTCCATCCCAAGGTGGCATTGGGGAGGGCCACAGCTCAGTGGTAGGGCATGTGCTCTGCATGCAGAAGGTTCCAAGTCCCCAGCATCTCTGGGTAGGACTGGGAGAGACTCCTGCCTGAAACCCTGGAGAGTCACTGCCAGTCAGTGTAGACAATACTGAGTTGGATGGACCAATGGTCTGACCCAGTATAAGGCAGCTTCCTATATTCAAATTAATTTTGTCTCTTTGTCATCCATCTTTGTCTCCTTATGCCTTTGTCACTAGATTTCTCCATTCTTGACTGCTGTATACTTAATGACTGGCAGCTATTAGATTTCTGATTACCTATTACTCATTTATGTCACTTATATCAACCCCCACCGACATAAATTGTGATCCCAGGATGGCTGCCAGAGTAGTAAGAAATAATAACAGCTTTTTTAAAACGAGAAAAAAAGAAAGCATGAAAATCAACATGACAAACTAAAACAGCATCAGTGAAATTGTTGGAATAGTTCAGGGAGAAAAGAAGCAAGCATTGACCTCAGGCAAGGCAAGCATATCCTGGATAAGGGCCGCTTTGACAGGACTGAGGGCCACTTGGACAGGCAGGTAGGGCTGCCCACCTGTGGAGGATCTGACTTCATATGGTCATTGAAAGTTCAAAATGGGACTGTAAAGGAACAATCAGAAGTGCACTTAAGTGTGTGCTCCCAATACATCAGTGATTACTTGAACTTTTCCATGCCTGATGTCCTCTACAGCAGTGTTTCCCAACCTTTTCCCAACCATGTCCCTCTTCCGACCTTGTTTCCTTCCTGTGACCCCCCCCCCCAGATGTAGCCTGGGTGGCAGCTGCCCCCCAAATAAGTAAAAAGCAATACAAATCAGAGGTTCTGCTCCCCTAACAAAAGTCCTGGCTACGCCTATGCCTCCCCCGCCCTACCAGTAGATAGCTATTTAAATGTTTTGACTGCAAATAGAACATGTTTTACAGTATTTATAATTTTTATAATTTATACAAAATACAATTACATAAAATGATAGGGCCTTAATGAAATATTGTTGAAGCAGAAAAGCAGAATCATAGAGCTGGAAGAGACCCCAAGGGTCATCTTTCTAGTGCAACCCCTGCAATGTAACTCACCTAAAGCATCAATGACAGAGTTGATGTTTCAGGTCCTAACACTCTACTATTTACGTATGCAGGATCTATTCACTGAACACAGTCATCACCGAACACAGCAGTCACCAAGTGATAAACATACACATGTGAGTCAACTTTATTTCTAAGCAAATCCAAGAAATCAGTAAGATTGCACTTCTAGTTGCCAAGCACATTTACTTCTAGATATAATAAAAATTGCAGTGAAGTGAACTTGGCATGTTGTCACTGAATGCCATAATTAAAACATGGTGTTAAAAGTTGCACGTAATAAAAATCTTGAACCTAACAATGCTTGCATAGACTTGGAAGGTTCAGCTAAGGGATTTCAATAAAATCTATGCTATTTTAGATCAGGTTCATATAAAACAGATGATGAAAAATGCCTTATATTACAGTTGGACGGTTCAGCTGAAAAAATAGTGAAGATATTCTTCAATAGCACTTCAAGAAAACGTCTGCATATTAAAATCTTGTAAATCCAAAATTATTTTATTATTGCAAACTTGTAGGGAACACATTAAAAAAATTGCCACCCTCCAGGTTTTATGTTTCTAATATACTTGGCACTGCATTTAAAAACATTAATTTATTTGTTGGAAAGTGTAAATTCTTAAATGAAAACCGTTAAATATTTATTGGGAAAGTGCACCTTCTTGGAAAGAGGAAGGTGGTAAGATTTTTTCCAGCTGCATAAATTTTATAATCGCTAATTTTGCTCAAGAAGCACTTTTGAATGTCACGAATGATTGGGATTTTAATTATAAATCCCACTTTTCATAATATGGATTTTGTCAATTGTGCAAAAATCTACATTTGAATTTGTAATCAACAGGTGCGTGGATCCAAGGTTAACCTTTAATTGCTAGCTTGAAAAACAAATCTCACCCCACCGCCAGTGCATATTTTGCAAACCTCTTTTTTTTAAAAAAGAGATGTGTGGGTATGCATTCATCTAAAATCACAGAATATGTGGTGTTTAAAAAGCTGTTCCCCAGCAACTTCTTGTAAAGAAACTGCTAGGTCAGCTTGATGTAGGAGGCATAAAAACAGGCAGGAAAATTTTCTTTGGCTGTAAGGTCTCTTAGGTCATGAACTTGTAGACAGATGGAAATACCTTTGACTAAATACATGAACAAGTCTACAAAATCTGTGCAGGTGCACAGACTATTAAGTTAATGTTTTCAGCTGAAACAATCAAACTAAAGCAACAGTTCTGAATGTATGATCCACGCTATCGTAGAATGGCATTAGCAGTATTCAAAGATGGAATAGAAGCTCTTCCTTAATCCTTCCAAGTACCAGTAGTTGCTAGGGCCAAAAGACTTTACAGCCAAAGCCTACACCGAGTGGGCAAGATCCTTTCGTTGTTTATCAATAACCTGTGTATGGCTTATTATTTTCAGGGCTGCACCTCCCTCCCCTTTAACAAGTAGCACTTAAGACTGAAAATACAGATACAAAAGAAAACGTGGAATCTGCGGGAACATAACAGCTAGTAAAATGAAACACACAGAAAAAAATAGCTACAAATTTTCTGGAAGGCCTAGGCAAATAAAAAGTAAAGGCATCAAACTTTTCGTCAGGTGAGGTGCTCTGGGGAGGGCATTCCATTATGAAAACCTGCAGTGATGCATTTCCCCTGAAGATTTGTCAAACAGCCACTCAGAAAAATGAAACAAAAAGTCAGTTTAACTAGTTTTGCACGTGAATTGATCTGCGTTTCCAATGGTTGAGAGAGAGGGGCTGGCCCAAGTGAGTTTAATGGCAAGTGGGGATTTGAACCCTGGTTTCCCAGGTCCTGGTCTGACACTCTAAGCACTGCACCACACCGGCTCTCACATTAAGTATTGCCATTCCTGGCACACTGTATACTGGCTGGTCCTTTTTGTATGACAGATCAGTTTGCGTCACAGCATAGATGCTGGTGGGTTTATTTTTAATTCCAATGTATGTTTCTACTGAGCAAAGATAGCTCGCTGATCACAGCCTCAGATTGTCCAGCAAGCTCAGTAAGATGTAGAACTCTGTTCTAAATATTATATTAAGAATTCTTTGTAGTGAAATTTTGGTTTGACGGTCCTAGAAAATTACAGTCACAAATCTCTAAAACTTGATACTTTACCAGCTGCTTCTAAATTTGCATTGAGGACAGAAAACAGCTGCTTGTTCAGAAGCATAAAAAGTATCTTTAAAAAGCAAGATACCAAGATTTCCACAGGTCTTGTGAGCATCATTTGTAATAAAGCAAGAATCAGCCTCATCTCAGCTCCTTATACAAATTGCAATTTAAGAGAACAATCTTTACAGATCTTTAAGAAACAGTGAAATTTAGTTGTTTAAGTGACCCAACATACCTGTTCCCTTATTTCTTTCAGTTTTTCCACTCTCTTAAGCTTTGTTGCATACTCTTGGATTTCTTTCAAGCCCATGTCTGTGCAGAGTCGGACCAAAAAGCGTAAACCTAGTGGTATAAAAGTCATACCATTAGTTGCCATTACTGGACTTAAAAGCAGCTGTAAAAATAAGCAGAGCACACAGCCTAGCAACAATGACCGCAATCCAACTGCAATTAAGCCCAGTGATTTCAATGGATTAAGTAGTTTTGCTGTGTTGAATTGTGACCACTGTATTTATTGAGTGGCAATATGATTTAGCAAACATGACAGCAGTGTAGTAAAAAAGAGCTATTTTCCTGCTCCAGTGTCTAGTAATGAAGCTGTGAAAAGAAATACATTTAAAGAAAAACTAGCTGGGATTTTGTACAAATACTTTCCTATATGCAGAATGGTCCATAGTTAGATATGGAGGTGGGCAGAAGCCCATGGTGGCAGTTGTAACCCAAAGAAAACAACAGCACAAGACAGTCTAATATGTTAAAAAGTAATTTATTAGATCAGTTTTTTTAAAAAAAATTAATGGGATAACCATGTTAGTTTGTGGTAGCAAAAGCGACAACAAGCCTTGTGACACCTTAGAATTGAACATATTTATTCTAGCATAAACTTTGGTGTTTCAAACATATTCCGCCCACCATCCGAAGATTCCTGGGTACTGTAGTTTGTTAAGGGTGCTGGGAATTGTAGCTATCTTAGGAGTAAACTACCATTCCCAAGATCCTTCTTTTGGAGAGGGAGGCAGTGCTTTAAATGTATGCTGTGTACACAAGTCTTCAGCTCCCCAGTCAGGGATGATGGGAGTTGAAATCCACAGCATCTGGAGGCCATGCTATTGGCTCCCATTGCCTTAAGACTATCCAACATGAAAAGTGTGCTTAGAATAAAAGGTGCATAATATAAAACCACTTACATTCCGCGTTATCAGGAAACTTTCTGTGAATCGCCTTGTAGGTATCAAGAGCTTTTTGGTAGTTACCTGTTAGTAATATAAAACACACAGAGACACTACCATGAGACAGGGCCAAAACTAGGTTTTCTGTCACCTGGGTCAAAGACAAAGACAAAATTATCATTAGAAAATTATAATTTTGTAGTCATTTAGGTTCCATGTAAGGTGAAGAAATGCTTTTTGCAAGTCTAAAGTAGAAAGTGCCCTTCCATTACAAATAGTCCAAACATTATAGCACGCTCTTTAAGCATTCAAATGCAAAATAAAAACACGTAATGATACCAGTTAAATATTAAGGCTGCAATCGTATACATATTTATCAGGGAGTGAGTCCCATTGAATTGATCTTTGAGTAAACGTGTGTAAGATCAGGATGAAAAAAAGACCCTCCCAATCTTAGATTGCCTGCAATGGTTAAACACTGTGAAACAGTGAGATATGATTATCAAAGTCAGCATGAGATACGAAAGGAGACTTACCACTTCTTCTGAAGCAGCTTGCAACCATCAATTGCCACTTCACCTGAGTTGGTCTGCAGATAAATATGCCAAAGTGTGACTCATAAAATGTTTTCAGTGTTTTTAAGATGTAATTATTATTCTACAAGGTTTGTTTTTGGTACTGTTTTGCTATTTAGTTATTTAGTTTGCTGCCTTGAGCTTCCTTGGGAAGAGTGGCAAGATATTACTAAACTTCAAGGGTATAAAGGAAATTCTTCACCAAGTGAATTTTACCCAAATGAATCCTTGCATGGATTCCAGAATGAGGGTGAAATATGGTATTCATTGGGATTACGTTACCATGCCAGTTTTTAATCTGGCAAGGACGTTGTTGAAGATTGTGCAGTATGCTTAGTAGATGGAGCCCAACTGTTTTTCTTTTTACATATAAGATATTGTCCCAGCCAACGTTAAGCACACTGAAGTTCCAACTATTTCAGCTGGTGAGAATTAAACACATTTACGGGAATTTTAAAAAATAAAATAAGGAGGGTGCTGCAGGCTAGGTTAGAACATTGAATCAATGTAGCTCAATATTGATTTATGCATGAGCTGCAGTAAATCCCAGGCCAAATAGCTTTTTTTATATCTAGTATATTGTCCTCACTAAACATTTGTTGATTTAAAATTATCAAAGCAATTAATTTGTCGGGGGGGGGGGGTATGAGAGATGCTGGGGATGGGACATGATCGTTGAAGCATCTCCGTAGCTCTGTGATTCCTGTTGCTGTTCTTCTGTGGCTTGCAGCAAACAGTGGAAATAAATCTGAACTTTCTCATATAGCAAACATCTCTGGGTACCCTAGGATTGTTAAAGGATGTTGCCTCCTGTTTCTTATGAATGCAGCCCTAGGAAAACAGTCATCCAGAGTAATCAAACCTTCTGGTCCCATGAAGACCACCTAAGTAGATGCAGTTGCTCAGTGCTGCATTTCTGCTTAAGATGAAGTCTTAGAATTCCTTCCTTAAAAACTCCAAACAAATCATTCCATAATTTACATGTAGCATAATACAAAAATATATATCAATGTGCTTCCCCTGTGTCCAATATAAGTGTACTGCAGAAAGTCCCCTTACAAATGATACTGGTATAAATACTCAACAACAACAAAAACAACAACATCATGAATGGTTGGCTTACTGAATAAGTGCTGCTCTTTCAAAGTAGTGAATGGCTTTTTCACAAAATTGTGTGTCAATGTAATACGCTCCAAGCCATTCAATGACCTCAATGTTTGAAGGGAAATACCGATAGGACTGACAAAATAAAGAAGGTGGAAGAAATACAACATTAGTGATAAACAACATATTTATTCTGCTTTTGGAATATCTTACTCATTTATGTGTTTAATCCTCCAGATGCTGAAAACGTGTAATTTATGAATGAGAGCAGTGTGCTAATACACTAACTAATCCCTAAAGAAAATGTGGCAGGTTTTACAAATAGCAAAAAACATTTTAGAAAACTTTGCTGAGGTAAGTTTCTGCATGTCCTATTTTCAAACATTTTTATTTTGTGAAACTAAAGGTACACTCCACAAAGTACCTTCATTTTCTTAGATAATTTATTTTTTCATCTACATGGCAATTTTGAAAAAAGCTGTACTCAGGATAGGTTTCCTGACAATCTGTTGGAGGAGTGTATTTTATATTTTGAAAGGTAAAATTGGCAATTGAAAAATATTTTTAGTTGTCTTGACTTAAAACAACAACAATTAAGCTACATCTACAGTGCAATCCTATGCACATCTACATGGAAAAAAACATTCCAGTATGCTCTAAGGAGCTTACTCCCCTAGTGTGTTTAGGACTGCTGCCCTAAAAGCTAAAATATCAGATCAAATCCATTCTTGTTATGATTTTTTTTTATAAAAAAAATACAGAACATGCCACTCCCTGTGCAAGCAAAAAAACAACAACATAGGCAGCTGCCAGGAGCAAGAACAGAATGAGAATGGTGATTCTAAGGGCCAGTGTGTGGTTAAAAGAAAGAAGGAAATTTTTAGGAAAATAGGAGTTTTAGTTGATGCTGCAACTAAAATCAAGGAATGAAAAAGAGAGCCATTATTTGAATATTGCAGCTCATAGGAAACTATATCTAATTCCCTTTCATTCATATATATTTATATGTATCAAAAAAAAAATACAGTCAAACCTCGGTTCTTCAACAGCTCATTTCAGCTCCCAGACACTGAAAACCCAGAAGTAAATACTCCAGATTTTCAGAACCCGTACATCTGACACAGCTTCTGCTTGAGTGCATGAAACTCCTGCAACCAATCGGAAGCTGTGCCTCGGTTGTTAAACGTTTCGGAAGTCGAACAGTCTTCCGAAACGAATTACGTTCAACAACCGAGGTTTGACTGTATTGTGCAAACAGATACTATCTCCTTCTGAAATTCATCCCCGAAAAAAAATCTCTGATTTCCCCATACCACTGCAGCCCCCTGTACCCCACCCTAGACATTTACAGAGGGGACTGTAGCATATTGGGAGAGGGAAGCTGCAAGAGCTCTGCTATTTATTGTTCTCTGAATCCAACCCAGAGGCAATGGGTTGGATTAGTCGTATTGGGACCTATGCCGTATGTATACTTGAATCTGACCATCAAACTAGATTCAACACTTACATAGCTACTACTTTATATAAAAATGTCTGCTATATACAGCTTCCTTTTCAACGCATCAGTTTAAGCTAGCATGCTTTCCCTTGCATTGCATGCCTATTGTAGAAGGTAAAAGCACATACCTCGTAGTAATATTGAAAAGCCTGAGACTTATCTCCTTCACTGTCATAGAGTTCTCCAAGCTTTGCTAATGCATGTGAGTCCGTTGGAACAACACTGATGAGTTGCATAAGCCACTCAATGGCCTGATTAGGATCCTCCATTAATTCATATCTGAAGCATCACCAGTTAAGGAATTTCTTGCTGTGAGTCTTATGCATGGGAATTTAACTGCAATTTTCACGTAATCATACACTTTACTATTATTTTTTTATTTATTCTGTATCCCGCCCTTCCTTCAAAAAGATCTTTATTACATTATAAAGACAAAGACACACAGAGGATTTAGTGTGCAATATGTTTGATTCTATAATTGTTGAAAAGATACATGCTTGCTATTTGGAAGAGAACCTGGGCACTGTTTCGAAGGATAGCGTGAAGCTTCAGAAAAGAATCCAATGACTCATCTAACCTGTTCAGCTTTTTATACGTTAAACCTAAAAAACAAAAGGTCATCTAAATGGGAAGATTGAAATCTCACTGATTTATAAAGTTGAAGAAGCAGAAATTTAAGAACATGTTTATTATGGGAAATGAAATAAGGGAGCCACCCTATGTACAAGAAGCTGGCGTAAAGGCACAGTAGTTAAGTTAAACTGGCATAAAGTTACCCCAGATCCAAAATCTTGTTCAAAAGGGGAGAAGGCCTTAAAAAGAGTATTCTATGCTAGGTTGCCAGCTCATGTGACCCCTCTCCGGTCGTACACCCACCCCACCCCAGCAACACCCCCTTTTTTGGACTTACACTGGCCTTGGTTCAACCAGCTTCACTTAAGTTGGCTGAGCCATGGATGAAAAAGTTACGCTTATGTATCTTTGGCTAAACCAGGGTGGGGGACTTAATGTCAGCTGAGCCAGAGATTCGCTGCATCCAAAGCTGCTCATCCTGCTAGATCTTGCCATAGGATTGCTCCCTTAGTCTGCTAATGGCAATAACAATACAGAAACATTAAAAAGGAGGGGCACTTCTGGTGTCCCCCCCCAAAAAAATAACTGTATAAAAGCCCAACAGTATGAAAGTGCCCAGAGAGATCCTGTGTCTCAGCACTGGTGTGGACAGCAGACTCTAAAGAGAGACAATTACAATTATATAACACACTACTATTTCGTTAGTTAAAAACAGCTTTAATAAGAATGAAGCTCAAAAGTAGCACCTCAATCCCTTCTAAAAAGGATACATATAATAACCAGAATGTCAACCACAAACTTTACCATAAATGATAAATCCAAGTATATTAGACTTACCAATGTTATAAAGCGCTTCAGTGCATGAAGAATCATTTCTTAGAGATTCCTTATAGAACTCTGCTGCCTTCTCATAGTCTCCATTTGCAAAGATCGTATTTCCTTTATTTGTGAGAGCAGATGGGTTGTATCTATCAGAATTTACTGCTAAATCTGCATAGTGGCTTGCCTGTGTAAATTCATTTTCCTGAATTAAACACAGAATACAAATAGAATGTATTAAGCAGCTGCCATTTTGCATCTTAAATACTTTGCTGGCACAAGCAGCACATCCTTGATTTGATGATCAAATCAAAGATGGGAGAGATTCTCTGTTTCCGAAATTTCATTAAAATATATGTCATTAAAAAGGTAAAGGTATAGGTCCAGTCGTGACTGACTTTGGGGTTGCAGCGCTCATTTAGTGTTATTGGCTGAGGGAGCTGGCGTACAGCTTCCAGGTCATGTGGTCAGCATGACAAAGCCGCTTCTGGCGAACCAGAGCAGCGCACGGAAATGCCGTTTACCTTCCTGCTTGGAGAGATACCTATTTATCTACTTGCACTTTGACGTGCTTTCAAACTGCTAGGTTGGCAGGAGCTGGGACCGAGCAACGGGAGCTCACCCCGTCGCAGGGATTCGAACCGCCGGCCTTCTGATCAGCAAGCATTCAGCTCTGTGGTTTAACCAACAGCACCACCTGTGTCCCTTCATATATCATTAAATTCCATTTAATATTCAACCTGTGAAACAAGCTTAACATCAGCATTCCAAATATCCTATCCTATAGCAAGTTTTGGGAAAGGGACTTTAGTGGTTTTTCTCTTACTTTATGTCTCAAGGCTCTTGATGCCAATAACCAAATCTAGGAAGTCCAGACTAATAGCTATTGTTCGGGTATGTGCTCCAAATCCAGCATCCATGACTCCTTGGACAACGTCCTAAACTACACAAGCCACCCAAGATGTGATGTGTTATCTGCATTATCATTTCTTAAGGTGGGATGTGGAAGTGACAGAGCTAGGGGCTTTGGCACCTGGAGTGGAGGGGCGTGGCATGGCGCCCATGTGAGAGCGTCCAAATGGAGAAGCCGCCCACGTGCAAGCGTCACAATGGGGGTGCCTCCCGTGGCAATGTCACCCCCTCAGGGATGGAACCTGGGGTGGACCACCCCCCTTCCTATGCCACTGGATGTGGGAGAGGGAGAGAGCAGGCACTGGCTCGTGCCTTCGCTTGTCCTCTACTGCTCTTATAACACACAATTAGTCTGATGAGTTTCAACAATGCATTGATCACATCTTAGGCAGGCAGGCGATATTAAAATAAGCAGCGTGGGAACTCACTTTTGTGGTGCTAGAAATTGTGTCTGTGCATCTGCGCAGAAGCAGACGCCAGAAATCGCATCTGCACAGATGCAGATGCAGAAATCCAGCCCATGGAAGGATCTCCGCTGGACTGAACTGGCCCAGGCAAGGTAAACCTTGCCAACCCGTATTAGAACATTAAGGGTTGTATCAAATGAATGTATTCCATCAACACAACAACTTCCACCTGCACAATGGAACTTCTTCTTCCTCTCCTCTCTTGCAGTAAATATGTTCTGGGGTTTTCCCCAAATTTCCAGAACAAAAGGGGTTTTCTTCAGTGAGGGAATGGAGGAAAGAAAGTCCTATTGCCCAAGCAGAAGCAGGATGACTTTGTTTGATACAACCATACGAAACAATTAAAATGACGCTGAGCTGGCAGTTTTAACAGTCTAATTCAAATAAATGTGATCAACAATCTTCTTCGAAACCACTACTAATTGAATTTAAGACAAAATATATTAAATCCAAAGGGGTCACATGCTCTCAGACTTGGATTAAGTAAATTAACTGAAATACACCACCACGCTTTCACTCACCAAGAAATAAAGAAACGAAAGGTTCGTTGCAGCTGCACTTTTAACTCTGCTATCTTTTTTTTCAAACATCTTTAAAGTCTCTACAGCCTAGAAGCAAGTAATAATAAAGTGACTCATGTTGTTAAACCATTCAAACAAACCAGGGTTGATGCACTTTTTCTGTAAAATAAACGCTTAGGATAGGATAGTGTCTGTCAGTGTAACATCATAAAGCATGATAGTATGTGTCATGTTTAAGATCACAGAATAAAATACATTTGACTGCAATCAGAAACTCATTAATATCCCTGATGCACCAATAAAATCAAAAGCGACATTTCTCCCAAGTAAATGCATTTAGATGCCTATATACTACAGTCATGCCCTCTTCCCTGAAGTTCAGTGGGAGAAGGAGCAAGGTACAGATTTCTGAGTAAACTATGCAATGGAAATTTTAAGTCCCAGAATGATTTGAGGAAAGCCATGTAAGTTCAGCAGCTATAAAACAGATCTAACATAAATATGTCTCAGGATAAGGAGCACTGATATCTTTATCAATGAATAGCTTTAGGAATTATTGTATTTTTATTGTATGTTCTTTTAACCAAATTAAATCAAATCTTTATTATTATGGTCAATGACCAGTCTTAAGAAACCAGGATGAGTACATTTTTATTCTGGATTCACACTGTATTTTTCCATCCTGAATTATATTTTTAATAAATAAATTTGTAGACATCATTGAATCATTAATTTAAAGCAAATTAATTTGTTGTATGCGTTTTGTATTACAAATGCAAGGTTCTTGAAGTGATTTGTTTTCAAAATAATTATTGGATTTTGACAACACCAGCTCACAGCTGCATTTCTGGCACCCTGATCCTAAACATTTCCAATGGGGGATTTGTGGGCGGCAGCAGCAGCAGCAGCAGCAGAGAATGTCACTACAGTGTGGATGTAACTAGGGATGTCTGATGGAAATGTGAGTGAAAATTGTTGATGTTTGCTTATTCATATCTGAAAAAGAAATCAATCTAGCACATATGATCAGTATTTGCTGCTGTTGTTTTTTAGTCCACAAACAATATGTAATTGATCACTTCTTTTCCAATTGCATTGTGCTGCCTTTGCACTGAAATGAATGGCGTGGAATAACATAATTGTTAGGTAATTAATTATGTAAAATTCTGCAACAGCAGACAGACATATAATGCTGTTCTTGCAGGTGCTTAATTTTGCCAAATTTAACAAGAACCGAGAGGTGCGCATACCACCTTTCCCGTGCTTTAGAGCACATCTCTCCTTTAAAAACAAAAACAAAAAAACAAGCTGCCCAACAATAACTCTTTTCCTTCCTCTTCAGCAAAGTTTCCTCTACTTTCTACTATGTGGAGAAAGAATATAGTACTATTGGATCTGGACCTACACTACACACAAGTATGTTTCTTAACAAAGTGCTTTGTTTTTAAACATTTAGAACTTAATTACGTTGGTGCATGGAGCAGGAATTAAAATAAATGCAATTCCTTGCTTTTAAAAAGAAAGTTCCAAATTTTCCTGAAAAATGTAGATCATAATCATATCAGCTGCCACCGCATTTCTGCTTTGGAAAGTTATACTTCTTTCAGTTTCAGGTTGACTCATTTCCCCCCCTCCCCTACAATATTAAAATACTTGTTACAATTCACCAGGCTCTGTTTTCTCCTACACAGAAGTTTATGGAGCACAGAAATTCAGTTACTTAGTATAAAGTGAATGTACCTTAAAGCAGCAAGCCAATAATTTAAGTATATTTTAGGTTTACAGTTTCCAGCACAAAGTGCATTACTGTCTTAATTTATGAGGTGCAAAAGAGGGCATATTCAAAACACATGGGGCTAGCGCAAGTTTATTGCTCCCCAGCAAACCACTTAGGAAGCCAATACTTCTACTATAGCAGAACATTTTTCTCATTACAATGAATTATCTAAAGAAACCATTAATTTCAGAGGTGCGGGGGGAAAGCATTTCAGATGTGCGTGACTTATGCTTAGGTTTTATGCAAGCTCTCAACCATGGGTTTTTGTTTATCGCTATGAATACCTGCCTATAATCCTAAACACACCTATCCAAATCAATTCTTTTAGTCTCAAGACTTGTGTCCAAATAATGGGAATAAGGACTTGAGGATAAAACCGTTGTTAAAATATTTTAGGTACTGTAATCATAACAAGTCAGTATAGTAAGTATACTGTAGTGCAATAGTTAGCATACTAAGTAAAGTCCAATAATCAGTAAGCCACTCTATCCAAATTTCTCAATAAGATGCAAGAACATGGGAAATTGAGCAAAACAGCCATATACTGAGACAGACCATTGGTCCATTTAGCTCAGTACAGGTGAAACTCGGAAAATTGGAATATCGTTGAAAAGTGCATTTATTTCAGTAATGCAACTTATTATTTTTTCTTTTTCTTTTAATTTTTACAAATGCTTTCCTTTGGAAATTCCAGAGTAATAAAACAAATAGTTACAATAATACAAAAATAAACAAAAATAAACATCGCTATTACATTTCATTAATTATATTTCATTTATAATTGACCCGCCTAACGACAAATAATTACAATTACAACAAATAAAGGCTTGACATATCTTGCTTTGCATGTCATGCATCTATCTCATATATTGGTTTCACCTTTTAAGTTGCATTACTGAAATAAATGCACTTTTCGACAATATTCTAATTTTCCTAGTTTCACCTGTATTATCTACCCAAGTCAGCAGCAGCTCTCCAGGGGTTGAGACAGAAACTTTACCCAGTCCTACCTGGAAATGCCAGTGATTTCAACCAGTTCCACCACTTAGCTACAGACCTTCCCTTCTAAATAACAGATTATCTTGCAAAGTGAATGCTGCTTGCTAGAAATACTATCCAATTATTAGATTTTGTTTCAAACTGGTTGATACCAGGGCTTACCCCTGATCAGTAATCATCATTTTCCTTCCATTGCCCTCATCTGGACGTACTTCTTAGCTAGAGTGTAGCACTGAGCCATAATTATGTCAGAATACAGCCAGTAGTGTCATGAAAGTATTTTCCTACAGATGTTCTTGATTTATAGGAAAAACTGTGTGTACATGTAGCAAAATAAAAAATGTGTTATAATTTGCTGTACTTGTCATTTTTCTATACAGAGGTGTTAAAATTATTGATAAGTATTGTGTTAAACAACCCTGGCGCTAAGTGGAGGTTGCTTTTTATTCTACACCTCCCTCACTTTTATTGACAATAATTAAACAATCATGTCAGAAATAATTTGAAAGGCAACCCTGGGCAGTGAAGCCAAAAGCCATCAAAGGACTGTTTTTTGCATGGTTTCTTCACCTCTGGTGCTCAAGTGGCTTTCTGAAAACCTCTATACAGTAATTTCTTTCAGGATAAGAAAATGGGAAAACATCAATAATGAGCAAATGCACTACAGTGTGAGTTGTAGAAGATACACACCTAGATTGCTACCAATAAAGCGACAGAACTAAAACAATGCAGCTACAGTAAAACTATGGCAATGTGTATGGATCCTTACCTAACCAAGGACCTGAATTTAATAAGAATTAGTAGCGGAAGGTGGATGCGTACAGAGTCTGCAGCAGAAGCACATTCAGAGTGCTTTGTTTTAGATTTATGTTTTAGAAGTGCAGCACAGCCTTTCTTGCAGGTGGAGCCCAGAGGAAACCACTTCTGTGTGTGCACAGCACAAGATGGCTGTGCTGACTGCTGATTGGTTGGAAGCCAGTGACATCAGTAGTCCACCTTCCTTCCCCTACCTGAAGCAGTTTTTCAAATTTAAAAACAGATTCAGCTCTTTCTATGAGTATGGCTGTACATTTAATTATTATAAAGTAAATAAATAATAAATGTACAATGGTACCTCGGGTTATGTACCTGATTCATTCCGGGGTGCGGTTCGTAACCTGAAAAGTACATAACCTGGACGAGCGCGGAAGTGCACTTCTGCGCATGCGTGAACTGCGCAGAATGCTTTTGCGCATGCGCAGACCGTGCGCACAGCAAAAAATACTTCCAGGTTTGCGGAGTATGCAACCCAAAAGTACGTAACCCGAAGCAAACGTAACCCAAGGTATGACTATACATGCAACACCTTTTTTAAAAAAGAAGAAGTTTTGAGCTATTTTCAAGGACATTCGCCAGAATCTGCACTTCCAGCATGAGTTGCCATACGTCCAGGTTTTCTCAGACATTTAACCACTTTCCGCCCAGACACTGTTTCCAACAGCCGAATCCTGGAAATTCCGGATGTATGGCAACCCTAATAAACATGACTGCTGAATCAATATTCAGTTCCCTGGACAGTAAATGCCAGATTTAGGTGGGGAAAGCTGGGCTTGAGCTGCAGGAGAAGAAAATGCAAGGGACAATTCATCTTTACCCAGTCATTAAGTGCTGCCGATTCTTTGAAAGACTGACAATCTACACTAAACCTATGCAAATTTCATCTTGTAATAGGTATTGGTATTGTACCTACCTCTTCATACTTACAGTACCAAACAAAATGGGAGAGATAGTATGAAAGAAGGAAAGGAATAATTAAAAGGAAAGGAAAAGTAACATTTTCATAAACATAGAGATAAACACCAATAAATTAAATGTATGAGTGGAAGAGAAACATTTAGGACAGACACATTACACAAACCAATCCTATCAAGAGTTAGCACTTTGCTCAAAGGACCAGTCAAATATAGCCAGTTGATTTTCCCACTACTGTATCTCATTGTCAACCACAGTATTCCTATAATATCAGTGTGTAGATGGCACACTTTTTATTTCATTCTGGTATCATTTGTTAACAAGGGCAAGAGTGAGTGCAGCTTGCCCTGGACCTTGCAGTAGTTAGAGGCAAGCTTAGGAGCACAGCAAAAAAATTCCCACTGGCTAACTGGAATAACTGCAAGGATCCGAGTTACAAGAAAGGAGATTCTGACTAAACATCAGGAAGAACCTTCTGACAGTAAGAGCTGTTCGACCATGGAACAGACTCCCATAAGAAGTGGTGGATTCTTCTTCCTTGGAGGTTGTTAAGCAGAGGTTGGACGGCCACCTGTCATGCATGAGATTCCTGCATTGCAGGAAGCTGGACTAGATGACCCTAGGGATCCCTTCTAACTACAATTCTATGATTCTATGATCTCCAAGAAAACAAGTAGTGATTGGTGACAAATGCCACTGCTTAGAACACAGATTGTCAAGGTGGCTGGGGTAGACAGACATTTGCAGCCTAATCTGCATTACAGGGTGGCTGTAAGGATAAAATAAAGGAAAAGCTATGTACACCATCATACCTGATTAAAGTCCTTTTGCCTCAAATATGTAATTGCTTTATTGATTTCCAGGTCATTGGCTAACTCCACATACTGAGAAGCTTTTACCATTTCTACACACCTGGAACAGAATAAAAAACACGAGAAATTCTTGGTTGCAGTGAGCCTCTCTAAGTCAAGAAAGGACTGTACAGTTTTTTTGCCAAGCATCAGTTACAGGTGAATCCAATATATTGGTTTTAGGATCCAAACAAACTATGTGCTTGTTTACAGTTGCAAACAGGCAACAGGGGCTTATTATATACTTGGTGGTCTATAAACAGGCTAATGCCCTGAGTCTATCTTGGCAAGTGAAAAATTCCACAGGCCTGACTTATAGCAGCCCTGTATGGTGGCTCAGTATTATTACTATCGCAATACTACTGTACTTCAGACTGAGACTGAGAGACAGCTGCTTGCCAAAGGCCAATGAGGACGTTTATGGCTGTGGTGCGATTTGAACCAGGGATTTCCTAGCTCACAACTCTCATTCTGAGCCACTACCTATAGTACCACTTCTCATATTAGGATTTACACTCTGGAGGTCTGACAGGCAAGTATACTATGAATGAACTGTGATTTGTTTCATTGTAACCCTAGGGAGAAAATCATGTGGTTGCTGAATTAAACAACAGCAAACACAGAAAATAAAGAGTTCACTTGTAACACAACGTATTACAAGTAAACCCTTTATTTACTGTGTTTGCTGTTGTTTAAGATAAAACTGATTTGGGAAAGAAACTACTTTTGCCATTTTTCTGGACATTTATTGTTTGTTTATAGATAGTTTCCTTGGTGAAATGTAATACAAGCAGAATATGGTATACATAGCTTGGGCCAAACTACTTACAGGCTATAATTGGTGAACCACTGACTTAAATGTGAGTTTTCTGAGATAAGTGATCTGAGAAAGGCAACCCAACTGAAAAAAAAATGCCACCTACCAATCATAGCCTACAGCAAATGATGTTTCAATCGCTGGAGCAATTAGTTTAGCAGCCGTCATGATATACTTTTCTGCTGTAGCTTTCCTTTAAAGAACAAAAAATTATTTCAGGGGGGAAACCCAAAACAAATATCACAAACAATAGAAGCAGAACACAACACTAAGAGTCTTGTGGCACCTTAAAAACTAATGGATATATTATAGCATAAGCTTTTGTGAACTATATAGAGCACTTCATCAGATGCATCAACAGTAGGAGTGTCTACATCCTATATAGTAATAGTGAACCCATTCTTTGAGTCTGGATCCTTATGTAGCCAAAGGAGTACCATCCACACACAAGAGGGACTTGGGGGAAACCATATGTTTGCAGAAGTGTAAAAAATAAAAATAGAAAAGCAAAGCTAAACAAAAAGCTCAAATAGGACTGAATATGGGTACTTGAAGCTACACAGAAAAACAGGGGTGGCAAAGAAAAAAATGGTGGGAGTTCAACATTTGCTTAATCAGTAATCTAGACCAGACCTCTGTTCAGCTGTTCCACACATTCGTAGAACACACTAAGATGGTGCAACTTTGAAAGGACTTCAAACTTTACCTTTCACGCTCCATTTGCCGCAAGCTGTCATTTTTAATAGCTTCAATCAGTAGGTTTGTATGTGGATCATCCTAAATAAGGCAAATAAATGTCTATTCACTACAATTACATCAACAGTAGATGAGGATGTATACAAACCCACATACAGAATGCCGAAAGAACTACAATAGACTGCATTCCAACTATGCAAAAGTTGGAGTTTCTAAACACGTTATCCCTTCCACAGACAAGCAAGAGGCATCATCACAGTTCAGAACTGCAATCCATTCACCCAAAAGCATCCAAACAAGGGCAGTGAGGGTTGTGGCCTGGGGAGGAGAAAGTCCCAAAGGGAAGAGATGTGGCCCCTCCTCCAGCTCAAGGGCCTCCATCCCTGCCCTAGCATAGCACACGTGGGATTTGAACTACCACTACCACTGGAATATGCCAACAAAGAACCAGTGTAATCAACATTTCAAGCTTATTTGCTCTATGAATTGTAGATATAACTTTGCTCCTACTTACTCCTTGTGAAATGTATTTGTCATCATCATCAATTCCCAGTGGCACCGCTATTAATTTTTGGAAAGCCTTTTTCATTTGTTCTCTGTCTCCAGTAGCAAAATAGCAAAGGATCAAGTTGAAGCCTGCTTTTAGGTTTGGTGATGTGCTCATAATGTGCTCAAATGAGCTTATGGCGTCTGTATATTGGCCAGTTTTAATAAATGCAACTCCAATGTTCTGCATAATTTTAATCCTGAATAAGTAAATAATCATTAGAACCTTATCGTACAAGAGTAGATTTAAAAATACTAGTAGTAGTTCTGCTTACACTTCAGTTCAAATGCAATGAGTGCAATTTAAACAATGTAATCAATATTATAAACAATAAAACAGCAACCAGTCAAGGGTCAAACTAGGCCAAAAACAGCCACGTGTCAGCCCCATTTAACCATAAATAGGGGTGTAGGGTAGGGAGATGATGATTATAATGACAATGATTTATATTAAAAGGGGCAGCCTGTGAGTGGAGATGAAACCTTCCCCACTTTACCTCCCCATACTCTTTCCCCTTGAAGAACTTTATTTCCCAGCCTGGCTCACTGCTAGCAGAGTGGAAGAAAAATGCCCAGAGTAATGGAACATAGGGAAGTAAGATGGAGATGCAACAAGAGTGCAACCTGGCTCTCATCCATGTGCACATGTTGATGTTATTTATTTTATTTGTGTAATAATAAATACTAAATTTGTATACTGTTAATGTTAGACACTCCTCATCTCAACTTTATACATGAACAGGGCAGATAGGTGAATGTACAGGCATGCCTGCCTCCATCATGTAAACCATGGGTAGGCATTTTTCAGCCTGGGGGCTGGTTCTGGCCCAATCGCCTTCTAAATCCGACCTGCGGATGGTCCGGGAATCAGCGTGTTTTTACATGAGTAGAATGTGTCCTTTTATTTAAAATGCATCTCTGGGTTATTTGTGGGGCATAGGAATTCGTTCATTTTTCTTTATTTCAAAATATAGTCCAGCCCCCCACAAGGTCTGAGGGGCAGTGGACTGGCCCCCCCTGCTGAAAAAGTTTGCTGACCCCTGATGCAAACTTTGGCCCCAAGATAAAACAAAGACAGAAGTTAAATCAATTGAAAACCCGTCTACATAGAAACGTCTGAACTAGCCTCCAAAAAAATAGCATGAAACCAAGCCTGGTGGACCTCCTTAAGCAATGTTTGTTTTTATAACTTATTATAAAGTTTTTTCTAACTGTTTTTATCACATTATTATAAGCAAATAATGACAAAGTTATTCTCGTTGGAACTCACCTCATTTCTTTATGGACACTTGCAATCTGATCTAGAGCCATTCGGTAAAATTTGACAGCTTTTGAATAGTTTCTCTGCTTCAAATAAATATTTGCCATGTTCACCTTCAGCATGCCTATTAAACAATACACAGAAGGAGACACAGATGTATCCCATGACTCTCACAGGATTTTACTTGGGTTACACACAGAAAATCTATACCTTGGATACAGATGAATCTGCAGCCTTTAAATTATTGGGCAAGGATGAGCAATCTGCTGGCGAAATGATTATGTGATTGTTTGAACTGGGAAACTATTATTGGTGGCAACAAGCAATGGCATAAAAAAGCCTGGTTCATTTTCTGCCAGGTTAAGGAGTGTAGTATCAGGCCTTAGGATAGCATAAACTCTCCCCTTGCCCATTCTCCTCGAGTAAAAAGCAACTTCTTACCCAGCACAAAACTAGCTTAAATCTACTCTCTTAATCTGGCTTTGACCAAGGGAAAGTGGGGAGCAGTGGCAGTGGAGGGGGGAGCATGCAGGCTGGGGTAGGGTTGGACTTGTTCCAAATACCTTTTTCTGCATGCTTTAACCTAGTAGGAAACATCTGAATTAACTCCAAAGTGCATTCGTGTTTAGAATAAATGTGACTTTGAAAAGGGGGGAGGTTGTGAATTTATCAAATTATTTTTGCAGGAAACAAACTATAGGAGCATAAAGTCATCTTAGCTGAAAGCAACCAGTATTTGACATCTGTATTTGTAAGTTTACAAATATGTATGACTTCAGATTTCAAACTAATCACAACAACACAATCAGAATTCAGAGTTGGATCAGGAGATGCTGCTGATTCTCACTTCTCACTCATTTTAATGCAAATTAAAGACACTGACCAAGAGTCCCCATCTCCTAGGATGTACCCAATAACTGATTTGAATGTTTGGGTTTTGTGGATGTAACCTACCTCCATTGACAAACATCTTGTTTTTCACTATGACCTGATAGGTATTTAATGCTTCTGCATACATTTCATTAGCAGAGTACTGGCTGGCCAAATTAAAGAGCACCTGAAAGAAAATAAGTGAGAACATTTATATCATATGATAATCATATGATAAAAACAACCAACTTTGAATTTCATAATCACAAAAGATGCATCAGCCAGCACAGCAGCAAGAGTAGCTGCCTCCTGGAGGAGCCGGAAGCAGCAGCAGCAGCATAATGGAGTGACAAGACCAGCAACTGGCTTCACTATGGAGAAGACATATTAATTATGTCGTATCTGAAGAAGTGTGCATGCACACGAAAGCTCATACCAAAATAAAAACTTAGTTGGTCTTTAAGGTGCTACTGAAGGAATTTTTTTATTTTATGGAGAAGACAGTATTTCAGGGATGCATTGCCTCCCTCCCTCCCTTCACTAAATCCCCCTAGATCCCACTGGATTCAAGGTGGCCGGATTAACATCGTAGAGGAAGTCCAATGTATAGTTCTAATTTTAGGCATTTACAAAATTCATCCGAGTGTCAGCATTCACATGTGACTATGACCATTCTTCATATTTTAGACATGCACTCTATTTGATAAACTGGAATACTGCTCTTCTTGTATATCCCCCCCCCCCGAACTGTCATTACAAGTCCTTGAGAAAGGGTAGGACAGAAACTGATCTGCTAAATAGACAAGTACTTACTGTGTAAGTAAGATCTAGGTTGATGTTGGCAGGAGACATAGTTTGTTCACGTTGTCTTACTAAAGCTCGTTCCTTTCTTCCAGCATCTTTCGCCTTTTCAAGAGCCTTAAAGAAACAAATCACATTTCAGTAGCACCTTCTGCCCTTCTTTAGAAAATATTGTATGAAATGATTTATTTTCACTTATACACATTTTTATAGCATACATGAAGACAATAAGTGGAAGAACAATAAAAGAACAAGAAACAGCACATTCACATAGAAAGAATGATCAAATTGGAGATATAGTAGAAATCGCAGCTCTTATTGTACTTTCTGGCTAAATTCAATAGTGTTTCTTTAGGGACAAATGCACACACACACACACACACACCAGAGGGCTAGTAAACAATCAACATCTGTCTCTATATAGTTTACAAACACTAAATAGGAAAGTTTCCATGGCTTGGTTTCTAAGAATTGCATTTGGAGAACAGAAACACGCTGCATTTCTTCCAGGAGGAAATTTACTGTGTCTGAAATAGATGGGCCAGTGGCCAGTGGTGAAGTGTTAGTTAATTTAGGTGTTTCATGTACAATCCATCACATATAAATATACATGCATATAAGTAAGTATCTTAACGCAAGGGAGTCACAAGTGCACCACCACTGCGTTACCTCTAACAAATAAATGGGCCAATTTGTGTGGCAAATGACTTCCTATGTTATGGGATGTTCACAGAATGCTTCCACAGTCAAGCTTTCTATGTGGCAGCCATCTCATATGCTTCAGCTATCAGTATGCCAACTAAGCTGAAAGCAGCAGCTCAAATGAAAGGCTATGACTTACCAACTTTAAGTCTCCACAACTGTGAGCAATGCAGCTTTCTTCAACTAACTCGTTCACTTTTTTTTCCAACTGCTTAATCTTTCCCTCTGGACTAAAGTTAGGGAACACAATGGAATCAAATTAACATGAAGATTCACAAATACCAAGACAAAAATTAAACAACATTGGTAATGTGTGCTTTTAAAAAAACTGACTTAGCTGGTGATGGGAGTCCTCTCTGGTGGTACATTTATAGAATACCCACTTCAGATGTAGGAGTTTGCCTGCTACCATCAAGGGGTTGAATTCAAATGTGCTTTGCATGAGCAGAAAGGCACTTCCACCCATGAAAGGTGCCGCTCCTCCAATTCCAGTGATTCTTCCTTCACACTGCAGGACCCTACTCTCCACCCCAAGCCATTCTGGAGGGTCCCCCAATCCTCAAAAGCATATTTCAGTGAAAACACCCTGTTGCATGAGCAGAAATCAGCTTGCACTTCCCTAGTTCCAACCCACAGATTGGGGGGGGGATCACCTGGCACCTGAAAGATTTCTGGTATTGGAATAATTGTTTTATTCTCATCTCTGTTCTGACTTGTTTTAATCTTCCAACTTTTGATGATGCCATTTCTTTTTAAGTTGCTTTTATTCTTGCAATTGCATACATCATATTATTGTACGTTTTTTATAATCTTATAAGCCTCAGGAATACAAAAAGGAATAAATAAAATATAAAGACTGATGTGACCCTTAGCAGTGAGCTTTTCCAATTGCTACAAACTGCTTTGTTCCTTACATTAAAAAAGATTTTTTACTTTTACCATGTCACTCCGATTTTGAACCCTTGAGGATAATCATTCAGTTCCCTTCTACAATTAGCTCGGTGCTTAGCCTTTTAACTAAGCCTCGGCCAACGGATTACTTTGTATCTGTTTGCCATGGGAAATATTTTATAAACGTTGATTTAGATCTTTATTTTTTCACTGCAGTCATTGTTTAATTCTGTATCATCAGCCTCACAAGGAACATTGTTATGGAATGCTATCAAAATTTAATAAATATTGATGATAAATCACAACATATTTGATAGTTAAAAGGCATGCTTTACTTGGCGGTCTAGGACAGTGGTTCCCAACAAGTGGTCCGCGGACCCCCAGGGGTCCGCGAGCTATGCCAGAGGGGTCCGCAAGATCACCTCCCCAAGATGCGCGTATTGAGCGGCGCGCGCGCAGCGGGAGCGACACGCACTGCTGCCACGGCGTGGCACCCCTAGCAATCCGCTCCGCCGACTCGGGAGTCTCCTTGGGTCTCCTCAGAGGAGGAGGCGCCACGCCGAAAGCCCCAGAGCTCGCTTGCCTCCTTCCCGCCCTCTCCCTGCCTGTGGCCAGCAGCTCCAGACAATGTTCTGTGGAGTTTTTGGCGTGGCTCCGCCTCCTCCGAGGAGACCCAATGAGACTCCCGAGTCGGCGGATTGGACACTACTATAAAAATACAGGATGGACGTATAGACACCACCTTATACAGAAAACCAACTGACCGACAAACATATCTACATGCTTCTAGCTACCATCCCAAACATACCAAACAATCCATCGTATACAGCCAGGCCCTACGTTACAACCGTATCTGTTCCAACTCTACAGACAGAGAATCTAACCTAAGAGATCTACAGCAAACCTTTTTAGAAATAAAATATCCACCTGATGAAGTTAAACAACAGATCAACAGAGCCAGACTGATACCTAGGGAGAACCTGCTGCAAGACAGACCCAAAAAAGAAAATAACAGAACACCACTAGTCATCACATACAGCTCCCAAGTTAAAACAGTACAACACATCATCAGAGATCTACAGCCTCTCCTGGACAATGACAGCTCCCTTTCCTCAAGCTCTGGGAGGAAGACCTTTCATTGCCTACAGACAGCCACCCAATCTTAAACAACTCCTCACCCACAATAATACAACCACCAGACTTAACATGCACACTGGTACCAGAGCCTGCAATAAACCCAGATGCCAACTTTGCTGCCACATACACCCGGACAACATCATTACTGGCCCCAACAACATCCAACATACCATCTCAGGACTATTTAATTGCTCATCTTCTAACATTGTGTATGCCATCAAATGCCAACGGTGCCCTTCAGCTCTCTATATTGGACAAACAGGCCAAACCCTACGCCAAAGGATAAATGGACATAAATCTGACATCAGGAACCATAAGACTGAAAAACCAGTAGGAGAACACTTCAATCTCCCAGGACATTCTATACAAGATCTCAAAGCAGCTGTTTTATTACAGAGAAATTTCAGGAACAGACTGGAAAGGGAAGTTGCTGAATTGGAAATCATTACCAAGCTTAAAACCATGGAAGCACCTGGGATGAATAGAGATATCGGATTCTTATCTCATTATGCATGATCAAGCTTTCTTTAGCACCTCAGCCCAGGACTAATTGCAGCCATCAGCAGCCATTAACACCCATCTACAGGTTTACCACTCCCATCAGCCCATCTCCCATTCCCACCCACCCCCACCACCCTCTGTATATATATAGGGTCTGACACTTCTGTTTCTAGTGTATCTGAAGAAGTGTGCATGCACACGAAAGCTCATACCAAAATATAAACTTAGTTGGTCTTTAAGGTGCTACTGAAGGAATTTCTTCAGAATCCAGATACACAAATAGTGGAATCTTAATGAAAAATTACTGAACAACAATAACAAAACAGATGTGAAGTATTTAACTGCAAAAGTCAAACATTGTCTACATACCTATCTTCATTCTTTGTTTCTAGGGGAGGAGCTGGTCCCCTTGCTTGACCAAGAGGATCAAATGCAGAACCTGCAGATTAGTAAACAATGTGAACTGTGAGAAAGTGCCTTCTCAAGGCTTTAAAAAAAACCTATTATTCCCAAGGATTCTTCTAAAACTGTACCTCTGGAAACTGCTTTGGTGTAACCTGCTGCCTGAACTGCTGTCATCGGTCGAGCAACACCATCCTTTAAAAACAAAAGCTTATTTATATGGATAAGTGAGGAACATAAATTATATCACACTGAATTATATGACCTTTTAGGTACTCTATAATAAATACACTAGTTGAACACCTGTCACGACTGCAATACTCTACAACAGAGATGGAGAATGGCGTCTGGCCATGACTACATCCAAGAATTATTATTTATTGTTATTGTTCATGAATTTTATATACCACCCTTCATTAAAAGATCTCACACCACTTCACAGAATAAACAAATTGGCCCACCCTTCACAGGCCATTTTGACAAATGGGCAGAGCCACCCACCCACCAAGCACCTGATGTCATATGGCATCAGGCGATTCAAACTTGAAGTTAGAGAGCAGGGAGATACCCTTTCTTTGATAGAAAAAAGGCAGCAGCAGAGGCTTATCTCAGAATTTAGTACTGTAGCTCCACCATGCTAAGATCACAGGTGATAAATTCTGCCTGTTCTTTTATAGTACTCTGCTGCTGCTCTACACACTTACTTTGGAGCAAACCCCAGTGAACACAGTGAGCCTTACTTCTCAGTAAATGTACTTTACTAAAATGCATCAGTGTTAGAGGTATTCAGAATAATCTTATACTATTCTCTTTAAACAATCTAATTTTACCATTTCTAAAACACTGTCCAAGTTTAGACATAATAAAAGGCAGCACAATATATGTTGACGTTGCATGAGGTCCAGAGACTCATTAACGCCAGATTCAAGGGACAGACTCCTGGAGTACATGGTAACTAGCTGCAAGAGCTTTGCAAGACACTTTGAGGGCAAAGTCATCTGATTTCAAAGTGACTTGGATGCTACCAAACCAAATCCAGTTGAAGTCTCCAATCTGGCCCACTGTTACGGGATCATTTCCAGTTGATGCAGCCTGATGATGTAGACAGGATAGTGACAGAGATACAGCTGATCACATGCCCTCTGGACCCCTGCTTTTACTGGCTGATTAAACACTTGGATTAATCTAAGTGATGATAGCACAGCTTCTGCATTTGACCGTATTACAAGACAAGAAGCACATTTAGGACTTGATGCCAGAAAGGTACTTTCAAATGCTGCAGAGTACAGAACATCTTTGGGAATTTGACCAAGCTTACCCCTCCTGCAACATGGTGGCAACACAACACAACCTGCAACTTTTCTAGCTTCTTACCTACTTCAGATTCCTCCATCTTCTGCAGCATGTGAAAGAAACTGGTCTATGTTTGGAAATACACCAAATCAAGCAATAAGCTGATATGTGAAAAGGTGTAAGCTTGTTTTAATCTAGACACACCTTCAGCTTTTAGAAGCCCATGATAAATACAATGACAAATACGAAGAAACAAACAGATAATGATTACTTAGAAAAAGAGACAGATTAAATTTGATGTTGTGCTCATTGAGTTTTGTTCTCCCTCCCCTCTTTTCCTCAGCTCTTTTTCTGTCTGCTTGAAGTTCAACTCTTCACCATAATGACCTGTCTCTTGACTTGCTCTATACATAACACTGATGTTTGTCTACAAACTATAAATAATTGTAGCAATATTACCTGTACAGCTGCTGTCATTGGTCTGCCCATTGATGAAGATAGTGTTGTCTTTGACTAGCACAATGTAAGAAAATATTTAAAGTCAATAATCACTGCATGCTCTGCTTCTAAGGGAAGAACAGGGCTGGATCTCAGAGGACACTGTTCTAACACTGTAAAGGGAACACTGCTCTATTATTACAGAATTTACAGAACTAAGGATGGGAACTCTCACTGCAGATACCAAATTTCTAAACTGCAGCAGAGAAAGATACAACTCCAATTGTCTTTTCCACCCTGCACAAGCAACACTAGCTTCACACTGATGTTCTCTGAAGTGGGAAAGTAATCTCATTCAAAGAATGGCAGGTGAAACAAACCATGAAAAAGACAAATGCCAACAAGTACCAGGACCAGTTCCTGGGTTTGTACTATGTGACCTGAGATTCTTCAGCTACAGAACTTCACTTGTCGCTGTCTGGCATCAATCCCTGTTACATCTATGCATAATGTGAGACCCATCACAATGCAACTGTATAGGCTTATTGGAATCAGAAATTAAACAGCAATGTGTATAGGTTCATTGGAGAAAGTGCTGAATCAAAGAAAGAAAAGCTGAGTAAATTTCAGTACAAAATAAAAACCTACCCCATATCCAGTAGCTAAGGTTCGTGAACCTGAAGTACCTGGAACTTTGGCTGTAAGCTTATTAGAAAAGATTAAAGGTTAAACAAGAATGATGTATTCATTCGAAGAAACTAGCATATTAAAAAATATAATTACTAGAGAAAATTACAGTAAAGCTATATACCAGTTTCTAAAAATGTTTCCCCCCCTTTATTAGTGAGAAAATACTGTACAAAATTGTTTTAAAGTCACCATGTCATGTTTTTGGAGCAACCTCTTGACAAGAGACTAAGAAGTGGTGAATCTCTCTCAGAATTCAGACAAGATTGTCTCCTACTGGCCAAAAAGAAGGGCATTCATCACATGTCAGATCTATTTAAGGAATAGGCTACCAACCTACTGTATTACTAAATGGTTGATCAGAAAGTACCAGTAAGCACGGATAGAAAATCGTCTATTGCTCAACAAGAAAGTATGTGCCTTGTGGGTATGATGCCCCAGAATCTCCATTTAAGGAATCTCATGTAGCTAGTCTCAGGAAAAAAACCTCTGCTCTGGACTTTGAAGAGCTGGGTTTGAGAAGTGCTGCTAGTCAGTATGAACTATGAACAGTACTTGACTAGAATGATGAAACATACATAGATGAATACTCAAGTGGTTACTTATGTGCAATTATCAAGGAAAACTTTCATTGCCCTTTTGCACATTTCTGTTCAATTCCAATTATTTGCTAATTACTACGTATGTTCAGTGCTTGATCATAATATGTTGTCCTTGTTGCATCTCTGGAACCTTAGCATGATTTTCTGAGCAAAACATTCCAAGGGGCACAACTGAGAGTCACATATTTGGAGTCTGATTACAGAAGAAAACTACTTGGGAAGTCCCATGGGCACAAATGTAAGAAAAGTGCAAACTTCACAATGAAAGGTACAGGAGAATAGTTGAGGAAAGTTATGGCACTGCACATGCTACTTCTGCTGGACATGAAAATAGCAAAGGCTGCGCTATCTTAAGCATACTCAGCAGAAAGAAAGCCTTGATGAACTAGTGGGACTAATAAGCATATAGGGTGAACTTGTTACAGCAGAAATGCAGCTTCTAGAAGTGCTTACACATGCTTACTTTGATATGTTTTAATTCTTAATATTTACTTACAGGAGGTCTTCTACCATGACTAGTTTTCACAGCTTGTTGAAAAGCTGGATCATTCTCTAAATCCTAAAATAACATAAAAACAGATAAACATTAGAATAATTAACTTTGCAATTCATTTTGTTTGCTGGTGTAGCTGTACAGACATGCATTTCATTTGATTTACATTAACTTGTTCTTATAGGGTGATTGAGAATGAAATCATGCTCAGACTAAATACACTTAAATTAATGGACTTAAGTTACAGCAGGTTGACTTTGAGTATGGCTTACATTGGATATCACCCATGGCCTTTGCTACATTTGTATGCAGACTCACATTAGTACATTATTTCACTAGCTCAAGCTTTTTAATATCAATTATGCTGATCCAAACTGTTCTGCACATTTTCATTTCAGCTTCTATGCAAAGTAGCAGATGGACATGGAAACAGGGAATGTGCTTCCTTATCACACCTGTAAAATATCCAAATATAAACTTGGTATCACCATATTTTTACCTCTGTATCAAAAGTAGGATTATAGTCATTGTAACCAGAATAAATATCATCTTCATCTGCTTCGGTTGCCAGGTGGACATTTTTCATCATTTTAACCTATAAAACATTGGCTACATTAAAATATTTACCTTTATCTTCAGCGTTCAGTAAGCATTCAGTTAGTCCAATTACATAAATTGTTAGAACATATAAATTATGCATTAAACTAGATTACTTTTGAGGTATCTTCCAATTATGAGTGTCTGCTCAAGTCTTATTGTATTCACTGGTTGTTACAAATGTGTGTGCAACTTAAGTCTTTTTCTTCCAGGATCAGTTTATGCTCACAGAATATTTTATGGATAAATTATTTAACAGCCCAACAAATTCTAGTCTTTGTGTTTGTGGATCAGGCCAGATCAAAAACATTGTGTGCTATATTCTATGTTGTCCTTTATGCAATCTACCTATGGAAAGGTCCCTCTATTCATTTCAAAATTTACTAAGCAGCTTTTCAAAATTAGATGACTGCTGTGCTGGCCAATGTAGACAAGCTGGTTACCTATGAAGTAGCTTTACAGGCGCTAGCTGTTGAGGAAGTTACATTTTTATTATACGACCCACAACAGTGGCAACTGCCAGGGAGATTGTTAAATCAAATGATTTTGGGAACTTTATAACATTAAGTTTTGATAACCTGCAGTCCTAAAAGTTGTTACATTTTTAACTTGCTCTTGGAATGCCTTGCTTGTTTTTTTGTGGTTCACAATAATGACCATCAGTTGCAAACAATAAAACCAGACTGATAAGAATCAAGGATACACTTCTAATGGAATAAATCAGATAAGTTATAATCATGGGCATAGTCAAGGGGGAGGGGGCGAAGGGCAGCTGCCCCCCCCCACAATCCATAAAAATCAATACAAATCTGAGATTCTGCCCCCAACAAAAGCTTGCCACCCTTAACAAAAATCCTGTCTACTTTGCCCACGGTTATAATTCCTAACAGCGTTTGAACAGATAGTAATCGCTCAGCTCCATCGGCACACACTTTTGTGTAACAGTTAACGTGCATCACTGCTGCTCTTGCACCAGCAAAATCAGTTTCTTACTGATATTTGTATTTGCATTACAAATCATCACAGGAAAAACCCCATACAAACTATCACAGCACACACAAAAAACAACCTAAGTGTTTTTTTTTAAAGAAAAACTTATTAAAATTTTATGCTTACCTCAATGGACGTTAAAGTCTTCTAGAGTCGGGAGCTGCGATTAGCTACTCCAGTTGTGTCGGTTTTCCTATAAAAGCAAACACCAAGAACGGGTGTATCTGAAGAAGTGTGCATGCACACGAAAGCTCATACCAAAATATAAACTTAGTTGGTCTTTAAGGTGCTACTGAAGGAATTTTTTTATTTTGCTTCGACTCAGACCAACACGGCTACCTACCTGTAACCAAGAACGAGAGTTACACTGCTGAAAATATTTTTCAAAACAGTAAAATAATAATAATCAAATTAAAAAAACAACCTATAACGTAATGATAAGATTGCAACCAATATTCAGGGAACTTGTCAGACGTCCAGCAAGTCCGCGCTGCCTTCCCTCCCTCTACTCGGGCGACCGACACGGCCCCGCGTCGTTGTCAACATTAGGGCCTATACCTCTCCCTCGCAAGCCCACAATGCACCCCTTCAGGTTGCTTAGCGACGAGAACGCTCTGCTCGGGAAGGGGAAAGCGTTGGAGCATGCGCAGTAGCACAAGTGGAAGCTATTGCATCCTTAGCGCGCCCACAGTTTTGGTCACGTCCTACTTCCTAGCGCGCGCATAAGAGAAAGGATGGGGTTTGGAGCATAAAGCGAAGCGGGCAGTACAGGGAAATAAAAGGGAGAGCAGAAAAATAGTGCAATTTGTTGTATAAAAGGGGAACGATTTAAGGGCATAAATGAGCTTAAGCTATGTAAGATTTCACACTCATACGCAATTATCCTGATTAGAATAAATCATTTTTCTTATTATTTTAAATAAGAATCAGGCTCTTTTATTCCATTGTGCTCCTCATCAGTTAGACACTTCTAACATTTTCCCACTATTCAAGTTAGTAAGGTTGCCCTGAAGTGGTTTAAACTTTAAACAATGGGAACATGCAGCTTGATGGCACAATATTTTGTTGGAATATTTGTCTCTTAATTAGTTCACACACTTCCTGTTCTGGATGGATTGGTGCAGTTCCACTTTGATGTTTAGGTTCTGTTTAATGACGAGAAACAAGTTGTAGCAGGTTAGTTAATTTGGAAACCCGAGTACAACAACGATTGATGTGGTAAAGGAACAGGAAGGAGTACTGTAATGAAGGAATCACAAATCCATGTTAACTGATTTAAGTAGTTTCTAGTAATTTTATTTTCTGCTCTCTCAGACCCCTCACTTTGTTAGCTAAGCTGACAAGCTGCTTGATATCCAAATATTTGTGCTGTGCATACTATGTACAAAAGCCCAATGCCTATTTTCAGAAGATTGGGGACTACTTGATCCTACTGCTGCTGTAGTGCAGTGTTTCTCAACCACTGTTCCACGGCACACTAGTGTGCCGCGAGACGCTGGCTGGTGTGCCGCGACGTGCGGTGACGAGAAGGGTGATTTGCATTGTCACGTGCCTGGCGGCCGCCAATAGTCAACACTGACCCGCCGGAAAGCAATATTTCTCCTCTTTCCCAAAGCTCAGTGCAAACGAGCCTGGCGGCCGCACTTACCCACCAGAAAGCAATATTTGGCAAGTGTTTCTTACAGTCATAATTATAATATAGGGCGGCACAGAGTTAATTTTTTTAACTTTTTAAATGGTGGTGTGCCTCGTGATTTTTTTCATGGAACAAGTGTGCCGTGGCCCAAAAAAGGTTGAGAAACACTGCTGTAGTGCATATAACAATTTTGTAAATACAGTACATGTCTTTGTGCATGCATGACAGCTACCTCAAAAGTACCTCAGATTGTAAAGTGAATGTAGCTTACATTTTCAAATTAGACGGAAGCTGGTTTTAAGGGGGGAATACATCAAACAGCAGTGTTTCCCAAGAAAACTACATTGTAGATATGCATTGTGGTTAACTTCATGTCACAGCTTCAGACACCACCAGTGGGAGTGTACTAAAGTAAACAATAATGTGTATGCAGGTTTATTTTATGGGGCCAGCTTCTGTTGGTGTAGGAACATAGAAGCTTGTTAGTTATACATAGTTCTACCTGAGTAACTGAAAAGCTTCTATATGTCTACATATAGGAAATGTCCTTCAAAAACATTTACTCCCTCCCCCCCTTTCTAATACTAATTGGAAGGAGGCAGGTCCAGAGCAATGAATCACACAGAGATGCAAGAGGTAGTCTTCTCTGTGCTAGAGTAATCCTTTTGCATCTCTGCATAGAGAACGGCTGAGTGCTATAATCATACCAGCCTGACAGAGATGGCAGATTTGCCTACCCTCAACAGTGACCAGAAGGAAATAAAGTTAGAGTGAATCACTTTTGTAGGGATGTAGGCATCCTTCTTTGTGGTGGGGTACTTCTGGGCTCACAAAAGCCTTTAATTAATACAATGCGTTTCTCATGGCACACTAATAGTTCTCATGTGGAACAGTTTGGGAATGACTGGTGTACGATAATAGTACATGGGACATGACAGAGCAAGGAATTATTTTCACAGCATTTAACAGAACTGCTTATATAGACTAGGATACACACACACGGAAAGTAAAAGTGGGTTTATGTTTTTCTTTTAAACATTTATACTTCAAAAAACAACTTGGGTCAGTTTACAGTAACTAATTAAATATAAAAGTACCCCAAAATGCACAATACAATTTTTGGGGACAATGGGACAATTTATGTGGACAATGAGAAAATTGAAATGGAAGGAAAGGAACACTGCTTCCATTTCATAGTATATGGCAAAAGTCCATAGAAGCCCTGTTGACGGGTGCCTATCTCTGGTCTCTCAGAGTAAATATTGACTATTTAGTAGCATATCACTTTCTCCTTCCTCTGTCTCAGCAGAGGAATAAGGGGATTTGTTTGTGTATCCTCCTTTCCCTGAGTAATCAGTGGAATTAAAGTCTTTTCGGTGTCCCTCCCACTTGCAGCAGTATCTGCAACCTTAGGCATGTCTACTCAAAATCCCATTGAACTAAATGGATCTTACTGTCAAGAAAACATGTATGGATCACAGCCAAAATACAATATTGGAATTGTTACCAATATTACTTTCCCCTATGGCAGCACACCTTGGCTTCCACCACCTGAGGCGGCACCTGCCTCAGTCTGCCTTATGGATGGGCCAACCCTGAATTTGTCTAATCCTCTTTTAAAACCTTTCAACTTGGTGGCCACCACTGCCACGGGGGGGGGGGGGAGAAAAAGGTGGTGGTGAGTTCTCCCCCCTCCCCCAAGCCTTTCAAATGCTGCAGCCAAGGAGGCCACCACATCCCTTGGGATGGAGTCCCTACAAAGTGGCTCTTCTGGACCCCTGGTGTGCAATCCTTCCCAAAAAGACAGAGAGAGAGGTGAGTAAAGCAGCAGCACCTCCTGCCGCCTTTTCTGGCTTGCGCATGCGCTCTCTCTTTGGGGGCACCCTCACAGGGCCCGATCCTCCGAGCTGCGCAGCACCACCCAGAGAGTAGCGGGAGAGGAAACCATATATATGGATGCATGGCCATGAGGGGAAAGCAAAGTCGCTGTGGAATCTCTCTTGCGGAACTGCCTGCCCGCCCCGCCGACTTCCTTCCATACCGAAGCCAGGAAGAAGCAAACGAACCCTTCCCTCGCCTCCCTGCGCCGAAGAACCCCAGGCGCCCGCCCGCCTCTCTTTCCCCTTGACCCGGGTAACCTCCATCCGGAGACGTTCCCTCGAGCCGCCGCTTGGGGCACCCGGGGAGCCAATGGGAAGTGTTCTTATCTGGGAGCCAATGGGAGTGACCGTGACATCCCTTGGAATTGGGGTGGGGGTGGGGTGGCGAGGAAGCGCCGCCTTGAAAAGGGAGCCACTGGCCCACGTTCCCTCCGAGTGGCTTTTCCCGGGTTCTCCTCCTCCTGCCGTGTGAGTGCTGCAACCTGAGCTTGGCACGATGGATCCCGTGCAAGAGGGACGTGTTGTGATTGTTGGCAGGTAAATCCCTTGACGAGTGGCTCTCCTGTTGGCTCGCTCGGAGAGAGGAGGGAGAAGGGTGTTTCACTCCGGGAAAGGGGATCCTGTGCCCCCCCTTCCCCCCCAGGAAAGCGCGAAGGGCGTGGAACCTGCGTTTTAGGCGTGGGATCTTCAAAGCCACCAAACCACGACTTTTACATCGGCATTTGCTGTTGATGCAGCAAGGTGTTAAAAAAGACAAAACAAATGAGTAACTTTCCTGCGTGTGAATAGAACACTTATCTAAGCTATTTAATCTGTTTGCGTTTAGTCTGTGCAGATTACCTTGAAACACATGGAGCTAAAGGACATTCTAGGTGAATGGCAGCACGGGAAAAACTCCATTGCCAACATGGAAATTCAAAGTGTAGTGTGTGTTGGAAAGCTTTTATAAACAGCAAAATGTAGATTTTTGCCAGGATAATTTTATAGAGTAGTAACTTGACTGGAATCTGGATAGCCTTCATGTATTTATGTTCAGGTTGTATGTGTTGTTCTTTTTTTCTCCCTCTAAATTAACTGCATTCTGATTAAAATAACAGGAAATTTATACCCAAAATTAGTGCTACGGTGTGCGTGCTTATAATTAAGAAAAAAAGAGCCCTTCTGGATCAAATGGAAGGCCTATGTAGTCCAGCATTCTGTTCACTTTGTGGCTGATCAAATGTCTATTGGAAGCTCACAAATGGCTTTAAAATATATATGCCTGTTTTCCCCATTTGATAAGGCCTAAAACTCTGGCTTGCTTATTTTTATAATTGAATGTTTTCGCCCCAACCTTAACTCTTCAAACAAAGGGACCTCAAGGCTTGCTCCATACACAGTCTTGCTGCCCAACTGCAGAACGTAAGAGGTGTGAATTGTGTTCGGAGCATGTGCCTTTTACGTTGTCGCATGCTGTTAGACTAAGGCTGCACTCAGTTATGCATCGGTCACCAGTGGTATGTAGAGGGTAAGGTCAAACGCTGCCCAATGGTAGCACCAACTGGGAAACTGCTTAAATGTCGGAAATTGGAACACTACAGCTAGCACAGAACAAAGGTCAACCAGCAATTCTTACTGTGCTAGAGGTTTGTTGGTAGTCTGTTGAGGCTACTGCACTGTGGACTATGAATTGCTGTCAGATATGTGATTTAAGAGACTCTCTTGTAAACTAAGTGAATGAAAGTACATGTTTGTTCTGAATATTGAGTGTATGTCTGAATAAAACTATGAAGTAGACGATCTCTGTACCATTAGTAACCTTCATGTAGAATTGCACCAGTACTGTTCCTGTATCCTGTTAACTGATTAAGAGAACAAGTGATAAACAAATCATGTTTATTGCCAATTATTAACATGACTATTAACTGTATGAAAACCAAGCACCATTGAAATCAGTAAAACTACAAGGAAAGTATGTGGTCATCCATGCCTTTATATGTGGAAAGCATCAATTTCCTATGGTGAATATGGCAAAAAGTGTATTGTATATAATGGTACATTTGCTTTTATAAGGAAAATACTGACAATATACTGATTCAGAGGTTCAAGTCAGCCTTTTCTGAAGTCTAAAAGCATTTTATGGAAATACTAATACATTGAATTATAACCCATACTTCCACATTTTTTGTTCCGATTATTTCCATTGCTGCCTTTTACTTGCAGATGTTGAGATCTTCAAGATTCCTGGCCATGCCTCATTGTCCCCAGTTACAAAAAGAGATGAATACCATACTTCCTTATTTTGCTTAGTTATTGGGCAATTCAGTTCCATTCACAATAATGTCAGTGTCCACCCAATAAATTTTATTGTCTGAAGTGGAGCATGTGCTTAATTTCTAGTGAAAATGTATGGCAATTAATAGTGCAATCATATATGCATGCCAATTCAGATTAAGTCCTACTGAACTAAATGGGACTTTACTGTGGGCACAATCCAGGCCAATTTAAGCATATTTAGCTTGCAATTCTATACATGCTTACCTAGGAGGATAATATTATGCAAGGATTATATAACTTTCTATTTTTGTGGCAAGAGCTGTGAGCCTCTAATGAAGGGTGGTATAGAAATTTAATTTTAAAAAAAGAACTTGCAAAAGTCAGGCTGCTTTATTTACAGTCTTTTCTAAATAAGAAACACTTAAGAATATATAAGACTTTTGAAAAGCTCAAAGATTTTCCCACTGTGACTTAAGAATAATAAAAACATGTTAATTAAGAGAGTGTTTGCACCTCACGAGACATTATTGCATTTAAAATCAGTAGAGATGTTTGCACAGACTACCTGGCTGCAGAATAGAATAATATTGTGGGACTATTCTGTTCTGATGTCTGGTCGTCAGTGACTTTGATATGACATGACTACAGCTACAACCTTTAATAACTTGTGACTTCATGTGGCCTTATCTTGCCTCTTTGAGAGTTTTCCCACTGCACTGGGAAACCATGTCAGATGGGTGGGGTATAAATTAAAAAATATTATTACAGTATTTTATTATAGCTGTGTAGGACCAGAAAATTTGCATCTAGATATCCAAATTAGTTCCCAATATTTAGCAAGAACTATGCCCATGGGCAGGCAGATACTAAACAGGACTGTTTGTTGGCTCTGTGCAATTTAGCTGATCTTTGAAATGAGTATTATCATTACCAAGCATTATCTAAGATAGAATTGCATAGAATATCACTTTCTGTTAAAAAAAAGTATTGACTCAATATGCAATACAGTACATTATTATATATAAAAAAAAAAATTCCTTCAGTAGCACCTTAAAGACCAACTAAGTTTTTATTTTGGTATGAGCTTTCGTGTGCATGCACACTTCTTCAGATACAGTGAAATGGAAGTTTCCAGGCACTTATGTAGAGAAGGGGTGGGGAGGGGTGGGGATGGGGAGGGGGGATCACTCAGAAGGGTGGTGGAAATGGGTGATTGACTGACTGATAGCTGTTGATGACCGCAAACGACTGCAAATGGTTTTGCATGAAAAAGCAAGGGTTGAGATGGCTGAAGATCGCTTATCATGTATAATGAGATAAGAACCCGATATCTCTGTTCAAACCAGGTCCCTCCATGGTTTTGAGCTTGGTGATAAGTTGCAATTCAGCAACTTCTCTTTCCAGTCTATTTCTGAAATTCTTTTGTAGTAAGACAGCTACTTTGAGATCTTGTATAGAATGTCCTGGGAGATTGAAGTGTTCTCCTACTGGTTTTTCTGTCTTCTGGTTCCTGATGTCAGATTTATGTCCATTTATCCTTTGGCGTAGGGTTTGGCCTGTTTGTCCAATATAGAGAGCTGAAGGGCACTGTTGGCATTTGATGGCATACACAATGTTAGAGGATGAGCAATTAAATAGTCCTGAGATGGTATGTTGGATGTTGTTGGGGCCAGTAATGGTGTTGTCTGGGTGTATGTGGCAGCAAAGTTGGCATCTGGGTTTATTGCAGGCTCTGGTACCAGTGTCCATGTTAAGTCTGGTGGTTGTATTATTGTGGGTGAGGAGTTGTTTAAGATTGGGTGGCTGTCTGTAGGCAATGAAAGGTCTTCCTCCCAGAGCTTGAGAAAGGGAGCGGTCATTGTCCAGGAGAGGCTGTAGATCTCTGATGATGCGTTGTACTGTTTTAGCTTGGGAGCTGTATGTGATGACTAGTGGTGTTCTGTTATTTTCTTTTTTGGGTCTGTCTTGCAGCAGGTTCTCTCTAGGTATCTGTCTGGCTCTGTTGATCTGTTGTTTAACTTCATCAGGTGGATATTTTAGTTCTAAAAAGGTTTGCTGTAGATCTCTTAGGTGAGATTCTCTGTCTGTAGAGTTGGAACAGATGCGGTTGTAACGTAAGGCCTGGCTGTATACGATGGATTGTTTGGTATGTTTGGGATGGTAGCTAGAAGCATGTAGATATGTTTGTCGGTCAGTTGGTTTTCTGTATAAGGTGGTGTCTATACGTCCATCCTGTATTTTTATAGTAGTGTCCAAAAAATGTATTTCTTGCATAGATTGGTTCATTGTTAGGTTGATGGTGGGGTGAAAGTCATTGAATGTCTGGTGGAAGGTTTCCAGGGTCTGTTGTCCATGTGTCCAGATAATAAAAATATCGTCAATGTATCGCAGGTACAGGAGAGGTTTGAGTGGGTAGGAGTTAAGGAAACGTTGTTCTAAATCTGCCATGAAGATGTTGGCATACTGTGGGGCCATGCGGGTGCCCATGGCTGTGCCGCTGATCTGGAGGAACAGGTCATCACCAAATTTGAAGTGGTTGTGGGTAAGGACAAAGTGGCAGAGTTTGGTAGCAAAGTCCGCTGTGGTTTTATCTGAAATGGTGTTCCTTATGGCTTGTAAACCATCATTGTGTGGGATGTTGGTATATAGAGATTCCACATCCATAGTGGCTAGTATAGTATTGTTAGGAAGATTGTTCAAATATTGTATTTTCCTCAGAAAATCTGTGGTGTCACGTACATAGCTGGGAGCACTGATAGCATATGGTTTCAGAACAGAGTCCACATAGCCGGAAACACCCACTGTAATGGTGCCAATACCTGAGATGATGGGGCGTCCTGGGTTTCCTGGTTTGTGTATTTTGGGTAGAAGATAGAAAGTTCCTGGCCGAGGTTCCGCTGGTGTGTTTGTGAGGATCTGTTCTTGGATGTGTAGGGGTAGCTCCTTAATAATCTTGTTCAGTTCTTTTTTGTATGCTTGTGTGGGGTCTGAGTCCAATTTCATGTAAAAGGCAGTATTGGAAAGTTGTCTGTGGGCCTCTTGGATGTAATCAGTTTTGTGGAGCTGTCGTCATCATGAACAAAACTGATTACATCCAAGAGGCCCACAGACAACTTTCCAATACTGCCTTTTACATGAAATTGGACTCAGACCCCACACAAGCATACAAAAAAGAACTGAACAAGATTATTAAGGAGCTACCCCTACACATCCAAGAACAGATCCTCACAAACACACCAGCGGAACCTCGGCCAGGAACTTTCTATCTTCTACCCAAAATACACAAACCAGGAAACCCAGGACGCCCCATCATCTCAGGTATTGGCACCATTACAGTGGGTGTTTCCGGCTATGTGGACTCTGTTCTGAAACCATATGCTATCAGTGCTCCCAGCTATGTACGTGACACCACAGATTTTCTGAGGAAAATACAATATTTGAACAATCTTCCTAACAATACTATACTAGCCACTATGGATGTGGAATCTCTATATACCAACATCCCACACAATGATGGTTTACAAGCCATAAGGAACACCATTTCAGATAAAACCACAGCGGACTTTGCTACCAAACTCTGCCACTTTGTCCTTACCCACAACCACTTCAAATTTGGTGATGACCTGTTCCTCCAGATCAGCGGCACAGCCATGGGCACCCGCATGGCCCCACAGTATGCCAACATCTTCATGGCAGATTTAGAACAACGTTTCCTTAACTCCTACCCACTCAAACCTCTCCTGTACCTGCGATACATTGACGATATTTTTATTATCTGGACACATGGACAACAGACCCTGGAAACCTTCCACCAGACATTCAATGACTTTCACCCCACCATCAACCTAACAATGAACCAATCTATGCAAGAAATACATTTTTTGGACACTACTATAAAAATACAGGATGGACGTATAGACACCACCTTATACAGAAAACCAACTGACCGACAAACATATCTACATGCTTCTAGCTACCATCCCAAACATACCAAACAATCCATCGTATACAGCCAGGCCTTACGTTACAACCGCATCTGTTCCAACTCTACAGACAGAGAATCTCACCTAAGAGATCTACAGCAAACCTTTTTAGAACTAAAATATCCACCTGATGAAGTTAAACAACAGATCAACAGAGCCAGACAGATACCTAGAGAGAACCTGCTGCAAGACAGACCCAAAAAAGAAAATAACAGAACACCACTAGTCATCACATACAGCTCCCAAGCTAAAACAGTACAACGCATCATCAGAGATCTACAGCCTCTCCTGGACAATGACCGCTCCCTTTCTCAAGCTCTGGGAGGAAGACCTTTCATTGCCTACAGACAGCCACCCAATCTTAAACAACTCCTCACCCACAATAATACAACCACCAGACTTAACATGGACACTGGTACCAGAGCCTGCAATAAACCCAGATGCCAACTTTGCTGCCACATACACCCAGACAACACCATTACTGGCCCCAACAACATCCAACATACCATCTCAGGACTATTTAATTGCTCATCCTCTAACATTGTGTATGCCATCAAATGCCAACAGTGCCCTTCAGCTCTCTATATTGGACAAACAGGCCAAACCCTACGCCAAAGGATAAATGGACATAAATCTGACATCAGGAACCAGAAGACAGAAAAACCAGTAGGAGAACACTTCAATCTCCCAGGACATTCTATACAAGATCTCAAAGTAGCTGTCTTACTACAAAAGAATTTCAGAAATAGACTGGAAAGAGAAGTTGCTGAATTGCAACTTATCACCAAGCTCAAAACCATGGAGGGACCTGGTTTGAACAGAGATATCGGGTTCTTATCTCATTATACATGATAAGCGATCTTCAGCCATCTCAACCCTTGCTTTTTCATGCAAAACCATTTGCAGTCGTTTGCGGTCATCAACAGCTATCAGTCAGTCAATCACCCATTTCCACCACCCTTCTGAGTGATCCCCCCTCCCCATCCCCACCCCTCCCCACCCCTTCTCTACATAAGTGCCTGGAAACTTCCATTTCACTGTATCTGAAGAAGTGTGCATGCACACGAAAGCTCATACCAAAATAAAAACTTAGTTGGTCTTTAAGGTGCTACTGAAGGAATTTTTTTATTTTACTTCGATCCAGACCAACACGGCTACCTACCTGTAACCATATATAAAAAAAGAATTGCCAAGAGGGGCTGAACCCTGGTAGAACACATGCATAATATCCCAGATTCAATCCTGAAACCTTTAGTCTCAGGTTTTTTCAGGTAATAGGGCAGGGAAGAATCCTGACAGCCAAGAGAGCCATGATCAGAGTATATATAGTGGGCAAGATAGATGAATAGCCTAACTTGGGGTAAGGCAACTTCATATGACTATATATGTTCACCTGAATGTTTCTGCATTCCATATGTACTTAGGGAGATGCTCTGCGTGCATAATTTCAGGCCTGTAGCATGCAGAATAACCTACAGAATAGTGAAACAAGACTATTTTCTTTTTTTTTTTTTTAATTATATTTTTTATTAAACATTTTATCAACACACATACAAAACACAAATACAAAAAGTACACATCAAAATACAGAAATACAAAAATACAAAAATACAACAAAAAAAAATATATCATCTCTAATCCATTTTAATATTCATTGTCCTCTGGCTTCCCCAATTCCCTACTATCTGATTTTCTTTTTTATAAACTTCTGTAGCAGTTTCTAAATCATCCTTCTTACCCATCATATATTCTCTTTAACACTTCAAAAATTTCATCTTTATATCATCTATCATATTTTCTCCCTTTCAATCTTCTATTATTTCCCTATTGCCTTAACTTCTTTATTTTCCTGGATGTTCAAAATCTAGTTTTCAAATTCATACCCTATGTATATTTTAAATTTCTTCCAATCTTTTAAAACTTTGTCATTTGTTTGGTCCCGGAGTCTTCCTGTCAATTCTGCCAATTCCATATAATCCATCATTTTCATTTGCCATTCCTGCCTCGAAGGCAGTTCCTCTTTTTTCCAATATTGTGCTATTAAGATCCTAGCGGCTGTGGTGGCATACATAAACAAATTAACATCGTCCTTGGGGATTTCTTCCCCAATTATTCCAAGCAAAAAGGCTTCCGGTTTTTTCAAAAATGTGTTTTTAAACATCTTTTTCAACTCATTATAAATCATTTCCCAGAAGCCTTTTATCTTAGGGCATGTCCACCACATATGGTAGAATGAGCCAACATCCTGCTTACATTTCCAACATTTATTGTCGCTTTTGTGATACATTTTAGCCAGCTTGACCGGCGTCAAATACCATCTATACATCATTTTCATCAAATTTTCCTTCAACACAGTACAAGCCGTAAATTTCATACCCTTCTTCCACAATTTTTCCCACTCCGACATCATCACATTATGACCCAAGTCCTTGGCCCATTCAGTCATCACTGATTTTGTTTGCTCATCTTTCAAATGCCATTCTAGCAACAAATTATACATTCTAGACAAATTCTTGTAGTCTGTCTCTAATAACTCCGTTTCTAATTTCGACTTTTCTGTCTGGAATCCTATTTTTTTATCTAGCTTGAATGCTTCATTTATCTGCACATACTGAAACCAGTCACTCAACCTATCTTTCAGTTGTTCATATGGCCTTAACTTAAAGTGGTTTCCCACCTCCATCAGGATATCTTTGTATTTCAACCTATTCTCATCCATATTTGTCCTTTTAGGTTTCTTTGCCTCAAGTGGTGAGATCCACCTAGGAGTTTTTCTTTCCAATAGATCTTTGTATCTAATCCAAACATTAAACAATGATTTCCTAATTATATGGCTTTTAAAACCTTTGTGTAATTTTACTTTATCATACCATAAATATGCATGCCAACCAAACGCATTATCATGGCCCTCTAAATCCAACAAGTCATCATTGTCTAACAAAAACCATTCCTTCAACCAACAAAAAGCTGCGGCTTCAAAATAAATCTTTAAGTCTGGCAAGGAGAATCCTCCTCTTTCTTTTACATCAGTCAAAAGTTTGTATTTAATCCTGGGTTTCTTCCCCTGCCAGACAAATTTAGACAGTGTCTTCTGCCACTCTTGAAAACATTTCATTTTGTCAACTATCGGTAGGGCCTGAAATAAAAACAACATTCTCGGCAATACATTCATTTTAACAGTTGCAATTCTTCCCATTAAGGACAATTTCAACCTTGACCATACTTCCAAATCTCTTTGGATTTCTTTCCAAAGTTGAAACAAGACTATTTTCAACCCAAGTCCATTTTGTTCAACATTCGCTCTCTGCTTAATAAACTTAGATGTTCCAAAGGTAAGGTGTGAGCCAATTTGCTTTGTAATATTCTGATTCGTCTGTTGCATCCTTCATTGCCCTTTCAAAACATACCTTGAACTTCTGTTGCTGAATCTGTGGGTTGGTTAACTATATCCATATCCAGGTTGCTTCCTTCAGCAAGTGCTGAAACAGGAAAACCTTGTTTTGCTTCTATGTTGTGGCAGGAATAGGTCTGTGAGGTGGTTGAGCATAAGAGGTAGGGCCTCTTTTGTGGTGGCTCCACATCTTTGGAATTCCTTCCCAGAATTCCTGCAATGGGCAGCTACACTTCAGACTTTTCAGAAGACCTTAAAAACTCATTTGTCTCAGTTGACTCTCCCCTGAGTAATTTATGTCCTGCTTGCCGGAAAGAGACTGGAATTCCAAACACTCTTTGTGGAATTTCTGTGGAATAGATCAATAATTATTATTGATTTTTAGTAAAAAGCATTTCTATATATGGTACTTGTGGCTTTTATTGCTCTAAGCTGCTTTGGACAGGCTTTGCCTGGAAAAGTGGCATGTAAGTATTTTAAAATAATAAAAGATTTGTGCTAACCGTTTTCTCTTTTCTTCTTAGTGGACTCATTGGATGTAGCTGGGCCATGTTATTTGCTTCTGGTGGATTTCAAGTAAAGCTTTATGATATTGTACAAGAACAGGTAACAAAAGCCCTGGAAAAAATTGGGTAAGTCGTTTGAGTTCCTTTAGCACAGATTAGTCAGGATTATAATTGTTTGAATACTGTGGTTAGCTCTTAGTTCTATACAAGATGAACAAGGGACCAATGGGATTTCATGATGCATTCAGATTATCTGTTCAAGGTAGTGCTCAGATTGTGGGATAAAAGGTAGAAGATATTCAGTGAGACCAACAAGCCCCATTACCAACTCCCCAGTTTTTGATCAGTTGTCCAATGTGTCCTCTATTGCCTTCTAAAAGCAATAGCAGGCAGACAGAAAAACAGAGGCATAAATCCTTTTACTGTCACACGGCAGGCAGAGGCTTATCTCTGATTTTAGCACTTAGAAGGGAGATAGGATGTCCTTTATCTCTGATCTTAGTGCTTAGAGGCTGACATTTCCATCTGGCTGGTCCCTCCAGCTTTCTTAAAGCAGGTACACAGAAGAGTTTATTTATTGCATTTATATCCCACCGTTTTCTCCAAGCAGTACACAGTGGATCCCTCTCCTCAGGTAATCCTTACACAACGACCCTGTGAGGTAGGTTAAGAGGTTGGGACTAGCCCAAGGTCACCTAGTAGGCCTGGGCCATATATCCATATATCGCCCAGGACTGGTATTAGGGGTAGATGGTGATGACGCCTTCACTCAGCGGCATATTGCTAGTGAAACCTCCTGTCTCCTGAGTCCCACTGCTACCAGCGTGCTGAGGGAAAAACAAGCTGCATCCGGACTCTGGCGGCAGAGGGACTCGGGAGCAGTGGCGGTTTCACCAGTGATATACTGCTGAGTGAAACCGCCATCGCGGTCTGCCCTCATACCGCTGCAGAGAGAAAAACAACCCACATCACAGAGCCACAATACGGCTTGCTCTTCCCTCTGCTTCAACAAGCCCCATGTCCCTCCGGCTTGTGCATACTGGAAGGATATAGGGCTTGCTCAGCTGGGGGGCAGGCGGCAAGATTCAAAGAAGCCCTCCCGCCCCCCAGCTAAGCCTCGCCAGTCCCCCTTGCCTGTCTCAAGGCAGCAGCGGAAGCTGCCTCCACCTTTCTGTAGCTTGCTTGGCTTGTCACATACCTTCACCTTTCAGGTGCTCCATGTCTTTGTTATTTTGTTCGTGTTATAAAAATATCAGTAACGCTTAAAAAAGCTTGTTTAAGATGCCCAGTCCCTCCCAATACTAGTAAGTGGAGACTTAAGTTTCCAGAATGCTTATTGAGAGTTAGGAGTTTCCGTATTCAAATCACTGCGTAGGTGTCTTTAGATAAGAGGCTGTTCTCTTGGCGACAGCCCCACCCTTTGTTATATGCGATGGTGGCAATAGTGACCTATTTACAATGCTGTTGTAAGAATTATTGAGAAAATGCACATGAAGCACTTTGGGCACTTCAACTGTGCTAAATTGTAAGAATTGAGTTGGTGCTGGCTTAAATTCCCATGTCCAACTTCCTGAGAGCTCGCATGATGTACCACTGAAATGTCACAGAGAAGTGGTGTTTCTAACATTGCCTCATCATATATCCATGTCGTTGCAAACTTCAGATGATGATCACAAAAGTTATCCATACAGACCAGAGTTTCCTTTCTTGAGGGTAGAAATGTGATATTATTTGCACTACCAAAATGGCATTGCCTAGGTGACAGCAGAATGAACAAGCAAACAAAACACTTGCAGAGAGAGGGTTCAGCAAAGCAGTTTCATGTTTCTGAGTGTTTGGTGGTAAGGGATACTTAAAAGTGTGAAGAGGAATGCATGTTTTTGTTTCTCCTTCAGAATTGATTTGACTGGACCCAGGTGGCGCTGTGGGTTAAACCACTGAGCCTGGGGCTTGCTGATCAGAAGGTCAGTGGTTCAAATCCCTGTGACGGGGTGAGCTCCCGTTGCTTGGTCCCAGCTCCTGCCAACCTAGCAGTTCGAAAGCACGTCAAAATGCAAGTAGATAAATAGGAAGCGCCATAGCGGGAAGGTAAACAGCGTTTCCATGTGCTGCTCTGGTTTGCCAGAAGCGGCTTTGTCATGCTGGTCACATGACCTGGAAGCTGTACGCTGGCTCCCTTGACCAATAATGCGAGATGAGCGCGCAACCCCAGAGTCGGTCACGACTGGACCTAATGGTCAGGGGTCCCTTTACCTTTTACCTTTAAGGGCCAAGCACAGCCCCTTATCAGATTAGTGTTTCACTCCCAATTCCTTTGTTAAGTTGTTTACCCTGATTTCTCTGTCTGTAATATGAGGAAGCATCTAATTGCCTATGGGTGATGGGACTGCTGTTGTACAATATGAAAACTTTACTGCTCTAACAATAATCAACACAAAGCTTTGCCAGAATCACAGACTTGCGAGAAGGAGCGCCAAGTTGTTTTCAAGGTTTTGTTTCAAGGTTTTCCCCAGACCCGGTATTTATTTATTGCACACTACTTGCTTTTAAGTTGTGACCACTCTGCACATAACTTTAAACACCTCCTGGGGGATGAGAGAGTCGCAGGTCCCACTTGCAATAAACTCTGCATGAGAATGGTGGAGACACGAGGTGGTTGAGGAAACTGGCAGGTTGATGATTGGGTGCTTCTGTATGTTAACATTGTCTGGGACAGCACATCACGCTGCGCCTCCACCGAAGAAGAGTCTGCCTATTCCTGTATAATCTTTGTTCAGTCATCAACAGACATGCAAAAGGTTTTCATGTGCCGGAGAGGCTGGAAAAGTTCACATGTTTTGCGGTACGGTGGTATATAAATATTTCTATGAATAAATGAGTACGATAGAAAAAGGGCAACCAAAATCATCAAGGGGATGGAGCAATGGGGAAAGGTTGCGGCATTTGGGGATTTGTAGTTTTGTGAAGATCAAACCTGTCCATTCTTAAGGAAATCAGCCCTGAGTGCTCATTGGAAGGACAGATCCTGAAGCTGAGGCTCCAATACTTTGGCCACCTCATGAGAAGAGAAGAATCCTTGGAAAAGACCCTGATGTTGGGAAAGATGGAGGGCACTAGGAGAAGGGGACGACAGAGGACGAGATGGTTGGACAGTGTTCTCGAAGCTACGAACATGAGTTTGACCAAATTGCGGGAGGCAGTGGAAGACAGGAGTGCCTGGCGTGCTATGGTCCATGGGGTCACGAAGAGTCGGACATGACTAAACAACTAAACAACAGCAACAACAGTTTTGTGAAAATGCAAGTAAGAGGCAACATGATAGAATTATACATGGCACATAGAAAGTGGATAGAGAAAAGTTTCTTCTCTCCTAACGGTAGAACTCATGGACATCAGTGATGGCTCCCTGGAGGCAGTGGTGGCCAGCAACTTGGATGGCTTTAAAAGAGGATTAGATAAATTAACGGAGGCAAAGGCTACTAGCCGTCATGGTTGTTCTCTGCCTCTATAGTCTGAGGAACTAGGCTTCTGAATACCAGTTGCTGGAAATTGCAGGAGGAGAGAGTGTACTTGGGTCCTGCTTGTGGGTTTCTCATAGGCTCTGGTTGTGAAAACAAGATGCTGGACTAGATGGACAATTGGCCTGAATCGGATCTGCCACCAGGAAAAGCTCAAGGTCTTGGTACTAACATATAAGGCCCTATGCAGCTCAGGACCAGGTTACTTGAGAGACCACCCTATCCCTTGTATGCCCAGGAGGTCACTGCGGTCTGTGGAAGAGCTCCTTCTGCATATGCCAATGTTATCAGGAGTCTGCATCACAGTAACTTGGAGCAGGACTTTCCATATGTCTGTCCCTGTTCTTTGGAATAGCATTTCGGGATACAAGAAGAGCCCACCATTTGCACTTTCCGGGAACAAATGAAGACATTTTTGTTCTGACGGGCTTTCCCCGCTGGATTTCTGCCAAGGGTGTGTGTATTGTATTGCTTCTGCCTTTCTGGTTTTTATAAAAGAAAGTATTTGCTATTTTGTGCTGTGTTTAGCCATTTTTAGCTATTTTTATTGCACACCACCTTGAGATGTTGGCATGGGAGGCAATTAATAAATGAATAACCATGTTTGCATTGCGCTTTGAAGCATGAATCTAGAGAATGCCATAAAAAGGTAAAGGACCCCTGACAGTTAAGTCCAGCCGCAGATGACTCTGGGGTTGTGGCACTCATCTCGCTTTACAGGCCGAGGGAGCCGGCGTTTGTCCACAGTTTTTCCAGGTCATGTGGCCAGCACAAGCCGCTTCTGGTACAACTGAACATCGAAACCAGAGCAGCGCACGGAAATGCCGTTTACCTTCCCGCCGGAGCGGTACCTATTTATCTACTTGCACTTTTTGGCGTGCTTTTGAACTGCTAGGTGGCAGGAGCTGGGATCGAGCAACGGGAGCTCACCCCGTCGTGGGGGTTCGAACCATCAACCTTCTGATCAGCAAGCCCAAAGAGGCTCAGTGGTTTAGACCACAGTGCCACCCGCGTTCTTGAGAATGCCATACACTGCACCATATTTCATCAGGGTTCCGTTTAATAAGTGTGCATGGAAAAAGTTAAGAGCCATAGGGAAGAACAGGTTGCCAGAATCTTTCCTGTGGTATATTTTTATTAGTACGAGTGATAAATAAAACTCATAATTCTTCTGTTTTCAAACAGCAAAGAATTGAAAGAACTAGGAAAGACAGGAATGCTGAAAGGCTCTCTGAAAGCTGACCAGCAGCTGTCTCTCATTACCGGTTGCACAGATTTAAAAGCGGCAGTAGAGGGGGCCATTTACCTTCAGGTGAGTACAGTACATGCTTGTTTGCTTGAAATGGCCAAAAGGAGGGAATTTTGTGGGGAATTCACTGGCTTATTTATGCTCTAATCATTTGTTCATTCACCAGCTTTATCTCATATGCAGTTGGATGAAACTAAAAGCACCAGCCTCTAAATACAGCGTTGACTATACAGCAGCTGGTCATTACCATTCCAGCAATATTTTTATATCAATTAGAGCTTAATTCACCAAAAATTATAAGTGGAACTCCTACCTTTTTTCATTGGCAATTTGTGGATCAAGTAAACGATAAGTTTAAATCCGGTTTAAATCAGCCACACTTAATATGTAAAGTTTTCAGAAGTCTGGTTAAAGGAGGTACTTTTGTATAGAATATTTTGTGCTTAGGTTGTGCATAAATAATATACCAGATTTTAATAAATAGGTGATCTAGCTAAGTGCAGAAATGGAAATTCTGTTGGTTCAGTCAATTCAATTCTATTCTATTGCTTCAATTAACTGGAGTACCCCAGAAAAATAAACTTAAAAGTGAAGGTAGTGAAAAGGGTATTGTCATACATTTTGCTACCCTAGTTGTACACATATTTCTTAAGGGTTGTTCGTACATATCATGATCTGGATTGACGCCCTGCACTAGCAACTTGCCGGGGGAGGGGCATACTCTGAAAGGCAGAACTATGCAGTTAAGGTTCCATGTAGTTTTGTGATATAATACTATAAATCAGGGGTCAGCAACCTTTTTCGGCCGTGGGCCGGTCCACTGTCCCTCAGACCATGTGGTGGGCCGGACTATATTTTGAAGGGGAAAAATGAACGAATTCCTATGCCCCACAAATAACCCAGAGATGCATCTATATATATAAAAATGTAGAAGGTCCGTGTTTGTTAGGCCGTGACGTTCTCTGAAACCGCTTGCCCGATCGCGTTCAAATTTGGCCACAGTGTCACATGGAGATATCCGAGTGTTTCCATGTGCTTAGATTGCCCACATCTCACCCCTGTGGCAGGAAAATCAGGTAAAACCCACTGGTTTGAAACCCTGAACTCAGAGGGCCGGGGAAGCTGGGAAATAGAAGGCAGAAGAGGTTGCAACACAGTGCCCTCTAGCGGCGGCTACACTGGTACTACAGCTAGAAAACCTTGGCCCTCTATTGGAGACTACACTGGTACTGCAGCTACTAGGCCGAATGGAGGCTCTCCTTTACAGACTAGGCCAAATGGAGGTGGGGACTCGCCTGCGTGTGGGTTGGGGGCAAGAGGGGACGGGATAGGTCATGGATCGGGACAGGGTGGGGGGAATCACAGGGATGAGCCACAGCAACGCGTGGCCTGGCCAGCTAGTTTTAAATAAAAGGACACATTCTACTCATGTAAAAACACCAGGCAGGCCCCACAAATAGCCCAGAGATGCATTTTAAATAAAAGGACACATTCTGCTCATGTAAAACACACTGATTCCCGGACCATCTGCGGACCAGATTGAGAAGGTGATTGGGCCGCATCTGGACCCCGGGCCTTAGGTTGCCTACCCCTGCTATAAATAGACAGAATTGCAATATGGGTAGATCTCATCTTAGACTGATTTTACAAATGTGACCACAGAAAATAAAATAAATAAAATGGGCGGGAGAACAGGAAACACCTTCCGCCCCAGAAGAGATCTCACAGGAACCCACATGCAACCTTCCCAAAGCCTGGAAAGCAAGCGGGGTGGGGTGGGGTCTTAAAAAGCTATTTCCGCAGTGGGAAAACACAGTGTGGAAAGAGCTTTTTAAGGCTCCCCCCACTTACTTTCCAGGTTTCTGGGACAATCTCACCACAACTTTGCAGAGCCTTCCAAAGGCCTCGCACGACCTGCTCGGTAAGCAAGCTTGAGGGGCTTAGAAACTCTCCATCTTGGGGGGGGGGGGCAAGGCCCGCTCATCACTGGTGTCAGAGAGATAGGAATGGATGTGCAGGACTATTTGGGGCCGGGGGTTTGGCTTTGCATAATTTTGCTTATACAGTCCCCCGCTTAAGACAACTTCTACCTGTATATTCCCGCTTCTTCTTCCAGAAGAGGGAGCCGGTGCATTGAAGCTACTGCTAAAGCAAGCATATGATGACTTAAACGCATCTGACACTAACCTCTGACCAGCTTTCCAATGAGTTATTTATCTCACAAGCTTTGTGTATGGCCAGTGGATCCAGAGCTTTGGCTAAGCTTTCTGTTCCTCCATTTACATTCTGTTGCCACCCTACAATGGCCAAACTAGTACCATGTCAGAGAGGCTGTGAAATACCAAACATAGGTGACTGCCTTGCACTCACTCAGACCATTAGTCTACACCAGGCATCCCCAAACTGCGGCCCTCCAGATGTTTTGGCCTACAACTCCCATGATCCCTAGCTAACAGGACCAGTGGTCGGGGAAGATGGGAATTGTAGTCCAAAACATCTGGAGGGCCGAAGTTGGGGATGCCTGGTCTACACAGTTCAGCAGTGGCTGCCCAAGATTTCAGATGCAACATTCACAGCTCTGCCCGGAAATGCCCAGGATTGACCCTGGAATCTGTTTATTTATTTATTTCATTTAATACATATGTCAAGGGAAATATAAGTCGAACACTTATCTGGAGCCCAGCCCTTCCCATTCTTCCTGCTGATCTCAACTAAAGCATCCATGGCAAAAAAAGCCGTCCGACCTCTGCTTAAAAATATCTAATGAAGGAGAGTCCATGACCTTCCAAGAAAGTCCATTCCACTGTCAAACAGCTCTCACTGTCAGAAAGGTCTTCCTGATGTTTGGTCGGAAATTTCATGTCTTGTAACTTTAATTCATTGGTTCATGTCCTGTCCTTTGTAGCAGGAGAAAACAAGCTTGCTCCATATGACAACCTTTTAGATATTTGAAGATGGGTATCATACTTCCTCTCAGTCTCCTCTTTAGCAAGCTAGACATACCCAACTCTCTCAACTGTTGCAAACCCTTGATCATCCTTGTCGCCCTCCTCTACACATGTTGCAGCTTGTCAATATCCTTCTTAAACTGTGGTGCCCAGAACTGGACACAGTATTCCAGGTGTGGTCTGACCAAGATGTAATAGAGTGGGACCATTACTTCCCTTGGTGCAGCCTAGAGTAGCATTAGCTTTTTTTTGCTGCTGCCTGTTAAGTCGTGCTATGCTTGTGGTCTACTAGGACCCCTGGATCCCTGCTCTTTAGATGATAATGTTTATTAGCTCAATCTCATAAAAAATGAGGGTCCCTACTGGGTTTGTGGACCCTCCTGCTCATTTTTCTGAATGAAGGCATTTGACGTCTGCCCCAATTTCCTGTCCTGGTGGCTCCAGAGGTTACTTCTGCTGTGGATTTGCTACCCTAGCCCTGTCTGTGATCCTGTTTGTAGTATCCTGGGTTGGGAGTAGGATTAAGATGCAGGAATATTGTCCTAAACCGGGGAAATTCTTAAAAAAGAAAACCTGTTAAGAGAATGTTAATGCTTAAAACGTCCTAAACTACATTAAACAGATAAAATCTAGAGAGTTCTTTTTCGTTCTCCTTTGTTTCTTATTTAAAACTTTCTCTTTCCTTCACTAGATACAGTGGGTAAACTTACTTCATAGCCATAAAACATTAGTTGTCTAGCATAGTGCAAATGTTCTTCATATTAGTTGATTTAGGTATTTAGTTACAGTTCTTCCATCCCAGCTTTTCAATTTACTTGGTCTATAGCAGGCATAGGCAACCTTGGCTCTCCAGATGTTTTGGAACTACAACTCCCATGATCCCTGACCACTGGCCCTGTTAGCTAGGGATCATGGGAGTTCCATGTACAGTGGTACCTCGGTTTATGAACACAATTGGTTCCGGAAGTCTGTTCATAAACTGAAGCGTTCATAAACTGAAGCGAACTTTTCCATTGAAAGTAATGGAAAGTGGATTAATCCGTTCCAGAGTACTTAAACTGAAGCATTCATAAACTGAAGCGAACTTTCCCATTGAAAGTAATGGAAAGTGGATTAATCCGTTCCAGGCGGGTCCGCGGAGTACTTAAACTGAAGCGTTCATAAACTGAAGCATGGGTGTAATTGGTTCCGGAAGTCTGTTCATAAACTGAAGCGTTCATAAACCGAAGCGAACTTTCCCATTGAAAGTAATGGAAAATGAATTAATCCGTTCCAGATGGGTCCACGGTGTTCATAAACCGAAAATTCATAAACCGAGGTGTTCATAAACCGAGGTTCCACTGTAGTTCCAAAACATCTGGAGAGCCAAGGTTGCCTATGCCTGGTCTAGAGTCACTTATTAACTAAGCAAAATTATTGGGAAAAGTGTAATCATGGTCTTAAATGTTTCCCACAGAAATAAATGGGGCTTTAAACTAAAGTTGCTTCCAGGGACCTTTGCTATTTTAGGGTGGGATTCAATCACATACCAGCAAATCCAGGTTAAACAATGATAGTTGACTGGAACGTCTTATGCCGCAGTCCAGGTTCTCTAAAGCACTGGACTTTTTCTGCCAAAGTTGGACAATTCAGTGGAAAGTTCAGGATAACACTCACTTTGACATAATGTCGTTTAGTCTTCCTGCAATCAGATTGAGGTCAATGCTCAAAACAAGGTGCCTGGAAGTGCCCTCATTTTCTTTTTAAAGACCATTGGTCTCGGTTGTTAAAGAATGGGCTACATGATGTCATAATTCTGTTAATTTTATACAATGGTCATAACAATGTTGCCTTGGGGAAATGGGAAATGGGATATTCTTCTTGACAGCCATCTTTGCAGAAACCTATAAATACACTCTTCAAATATCGTTGGCTTCTATCCCATAAGTCCTACAATTGAACAGGAGAAGAGCAGATAGGTGTAATATTTGGTTATCTGCAGCGTCTCAATTTTACAAAGTGATATGAATGTCCACTCACTCACTCTCATTCCTCCAATGTGAGGTTGTGATTCTTGAAAGTCCTATTTTGTATTTTTGTTGTTTTTGGACTTTGTCTTTTGTTAGAAGATAATTCACCACAATTAGTAAAGGTTCCAAGTTATTCAGTAAGTAAAGCATAGCTACATAGTTACTGGAGTGAATATTCTCTGTATTCATGGTTGACTTTATTAACACCAATAGAAATCTGATAAAAATTGGGCAACGGAAGTAGATAGTCTCAATCAGGCATGACCAATCTCATTGTTGTAAGAAATGTTGTTACACATAAAATTCATTTGTAACTTTTTCAAGGGTTTTGTGGTTAGTACGGATCAAATTTGAAAGTAAATCTGCATAGCTCGGCTGTATCCCATGCGACAAAGCTTGGCTACAGCGTGCAATTAGGCTGGAATCTGAACGACATGCCAAGTCACGACTTAGTTCAGCAGAGTGCACAATGGCACGGCGACTGGTAAAGGAGCAAAGCACCGTGACCTCTCTTGGAAGTGGCACGATCGCATGTTTGTGCCAAGCCATGTTCAATCCAGGCCAGTTAAAGTAGTAACAGACCTGGGTGAGGAATAATCTATTGCCACCCTCTCCATAAGACACTTTTGACATACTATAAGGAGTGGCTCTCTCTCTTTCTTCTCCCTGCTTTTAATAATCTGAGCAACCTGAATGAAGTGTGGCTAGTAGCATAAGAACTGACAAGCTGGAACGTGTCCAGAAGAGGGCAACCAAAATGGTCAAAGGCCTGGAAACGATGCCTTATGAGAAACAGCTTAGGGAGCTGGGTATGTTTAGCCTGGAGAAGAGAAGGTTAAGGGGTGATATGATGAAGAAGAAGAGTTTGGATTTGATATCCCGCTTTATCACTACCCGAAGGAGTCTCAAAGCGGCTAACAATCTCCTTTCCCTTCCTCCCCCACAACAAATACTCTGTGAGGTGAGTGGGGCTGAGAGACTTCAGAGAAGCGTGACTAGCCCAAGGTCACCCAGCAGCTGCATGTGGAGGAGTGGAGACGCTAACCCGGTTCCCCAGATTACGAGTCCACCGCTCTTAACCACTATACCACACTTGCTCTCCATGTTCAAATATATAAAAGGATGTCAGAGGAGGGAGAAAGGTTGTTTTCTGCTGCTCCAGAGAAGCGGACACGGAGCAATGGATTCAAACTACAAGAAATAAGATTCCACCTAAACATTAGGAAGAACTTCCTGACAGTAAGAGCTGTTTGGCAGTGGAATTTGCTACCAAGGAGTGTGGTGGAGTCTCCTTCTTTGGAGGTTTTTAAGCAGAGGCTTGGCAGGCATATGTCAAGAATGCTTTGATGGTGTTTCCTGCTCGGCAGGGCGTTGGACTGGATGGCCCTTGTGGTCTCTTCCAACTCTATGATTCTAAGAAGGGAGTGAACATTTCCCTCTACTTCCTTAAAAATCCTTCATCCAATTATGCAAGGCAGCAGTTGAGTTAACAGGGCTGGGTAATTGCGTGGACAGGCAGAGTTCCCCAACCCCAGGCGACCCCTGAGTGGAATAATGTCTGAAGACAACTTGCTATGGGATTAAAATTGGCCACAACTTTATTAAGATTCAGATGTATGGAGACCTTGACTCAAGCATTGGGCGTTTATCCCTCCCAGTCCCCATCCAGGGATCTGGGAGACTTCAGGGTTATCCAGAATGTGTGGGGATTGGGCTGGCTCTGGAGAACAGAGCCCACCCCCCGCCCCACCGCTAGAGGGGAGAGCAATGACAACCTTTTGGCTTATGGCCAATGCCTCCCCTCAAGACCCCTTTATTGGGGATCCCTGGTATCACCACTCCAAAGGGGGCATGGGACACAGCTCCACGCCCCCCCCCTTTTAGGAAGATAGACTAGGATTCCGCCCAAGGCCTGAAACTGCCAAAGTTGTGACATATTGCAACGGGAAAGGCGAAACCTACCAATACAGGAAAATTCCTTTCCGGCCGTTCAACAGCGGCCCTGACGTAGCAGTGCCCGTGTACCTGTGGAGAAGAGGTTAACCTGCAAAAGAAGACTTAAATGAGGGTGTGGAGGGTGGGAGAAGCTCTGGAGCCGACTGCCGATTCCCAGGTAAGATTCACTTCTGTTGTGTGGGCTGTATGGTCCCTCCCCTTACCTGGCTGACCCCCTGGCAACACCTCCCCAGGTGGGATTGGACGATTGGCTGGGGTAGGCAGAGACCCTAGGTATCCAGCCTGGGGAGGATGCAGCCAGTATGAACTACCAGGTAGCCACTCTGGGATCCAGGGGGCTGCGCGCGACCACACAAAAGTCGCCCCCCCATTTAATGTGGGGCACGGTCATTGTGGTTCTCGTTTCTTGTCTGTCCTGTTCACACTGATAGGAGCATGGTATACACACTGTCTTAACTTATAACTGCAAGTGTTCCCATGGGATGAGGGAGGCTGTCATGGGGGGTGGGCTTTTTCAGTCATATGGCTACCTTCTCATGTATAGAATATGAGAATGAGAATATAAGATAAGTTATCTTTCCATCCAGGAAAGCTGATGTTATTTTAGTTCAGGGACACATTCCAACCATACAAAATACACAGAGAGTGTGGAGTAGAGCTGGGGAGGAGGTATAACCCAGGGAGAGTCCCAAGGGCCGGGCAGGAAGGCCTAGAAGGCCACATTCGAACCCTGCGCCTCACCCCTACTCTAGGGCCTTCCCTTGTTACTTCTCATAAGATGAATTGTTTGAAGGAGAACTCCTGCACTTCATGTTCTCCTTAACACTAGTTAAATCAGAGAATTAGTACATCTGTACTTGCCAGCACTTGCCTGCCGTACTGCAGAAATGGTGCACTCTGATGCTGAGCAAACTGAAATTTGCTTATGCAAGCTTTGTTTCATCATTTCTTAATAAACGGTTAGTCCCTCCAGGCAGCTCCAATTCTTTTTGCTTTCATACTTGCACTGTGAAGAACACTCTTTCAGCGGGGATTTGGCAGGAATATTTGCTTTTGACTTTCAGGCATCTCTTGGAAGACACTTTTTAGGCCGGTAGGCCTATGCAGCTGTTTAAAACGTTTTAATGATTATTATTACTTTTTTAACGGCATTTTATGTTGTACAGGCTGCCCTAATATCTTACAAGATGGCAGTATGAAAATACTTCATAAATAAATAAGCTTCAGGGGTTCTAAAGAACCCTTACGGTATGCAATCCATCTGCTATCTGCTCTGAGTGCAACTACCTACTTCTAACATTTTCCTTATATTACTCTTCATAGCTGCTCATGTGCAGTACAAACAAAAATGCCCTGAAATGGATCTGAGCACAGGTCAGCACCTGCCTGCTATGCCAAATATATAATTGTCATTCGCTCTGCGAGTGTGGTATGTTTCTGAATGACGTTTTTACAAACAAAATACCTACCGTAGCATAACACACAAATCTTAATGTTGGGATGTAAAGCAGTTCAGTGTCAACATACCAAATAGATATTGTCCTGTTGGCTGCAGGCATTCCCACTTAATTCTTACTGCTTGCTAGCCCCATCTGCCCCTTCATGGATCAATGCCTTGTCGTGGCGAAGGGGCTCGAATAACTCGGAGAAGCTATGAGCTATGCCATGCAGGGCCACCCAAGATGGACAGGTCATAGTGGAGAGTTTTGACTAAACGTGATCCACCTGGAGAAGGAACTGGCAAGCCACTCCAGTATCCCTGCCAAGAAAACTCCATGGACAAAGACAACAGGCATATAAAAGTTATGACGCTGGAAGATGAGCCCCTCAGGTCGGAAGGCGTCCAACATGCTACTGAGGAAGAGCGGAGGACAAGTACAAGTAGATTCAGAGCTGATGAAGCGACTGGGCCAAAGCCGAAAGGATGCTCAGTTGCGGATATGCCTGGAAGCGAAAGGAAAGTCCGATGCTGTAAAGAAAAATATTGCATAGGAACCTGGAATGTAAGAACCATGAGTGGAGGTAAGCTGGATGTGGTCAAAAATGAGATGACAAGAATAAATATCGACATCCTGGGCATCAGTGAACTAAAATGGAAGGGAATGGGCGAATTCAGTTCGGGTGACTATCATATCTACTACTGTGGGCAAGAATCCTGTAGCAGAAATGGAGTGGCCCTCATAGTCAACAAAAGAGTGGCAAAAGCTGTAATGGGATGCAATCTCAAAAATGACAGAATGATCTCGATACGAATCCAAGGCAGACCTTTTAACATCACAGTAATCCAAGTTTATGCACCAACTACCGGTGCTGAAGAAAGTGAAATTGACCAATTCTATGAAGACCTACAACAACTTCTAGAAATGACACCAAAGAAGGATGTTCTTCTCATTACAGGGGATTGGAATGCTAAAGTAGGGAATCAAGAGATAAAAGGAACAACTGGCAAGTTTGGCCTTGGAGTTCAAAATGAAGCAGGGCAAAGGCTAATAGAGTTCTGTCAAGAGAACAAGCTGGTCATCACAAACACTCTCTTCCAACAACACAAGAGACGACTCTACACATGGATATCACCAAATGGGCAGCATCGAAATCAGATTGATTATATTCTCTGCAGCCAAAGATGGAGAAGCTCTATACAGTCAGCAAAAACAAGACCTGGAGCTGACTGTAACTCAGATCATCAGCTTCTTATAGCAAAATTCCAGCTTAAACTGAAGAAAGTAGGAAAAAGCACTGGGCCAGTAAGATACAATCTGAATCAAATCCCTTATGAATACACAGTGGAAGTGAGGAACAGGTTTAAGGATTTAGATTTGGTGGACAGAGTGCCTGAAGAACTATGGATGGAGGCTCGTAACATTATACAGGAGGCAGCAACGAAAACCATCCCAAGGAAAAGGAAATGCAAGAAAGCAAAATGGCTATCCAACGAGGCCTTACAAATAGCGGAGGAGAGGAGGCAAGCAAAATGCAAGGGAGATAGGGAAAGATACAGGAAACTGAATGCAGATTTCCAAAAAACAGCAAGGAGAGACAAGAGGGTCTTCTTAAATGAGCAATGCAAAGAAATAGAGGAAAACAATAGAATGGGGAAAACCAGAGATCTGTTCAAGAAAATTGGAGATATGAAAGGAACATTTCGTACAAAGATTACCATAATCAAGGACAAAAGTGGTAAGGACCTAACAGAAGCAGAAGACATCAAGAAGAGGTGGCAGGAATACACAGAGGAATTATACCAGAAAGATATGGAGGTCTCGTACACCCCAGGTAGTGTGGTTGCTGACCTTGAGCCAGACATCTTGGAGAGTGAAGTCAAATGGGCCTTAGAAAGCACTGCTAATAACAAGGCCAGTGGAAGTGATGATATTCCAGCTGAACTATTTAAAATTTTAAAAGATGATGCTGTTAAGGTGCTACACCCAATATGCCAGCAAGTTTGGAAAACTCAGCAATGGCCAGAGGATTGGAGAAGATCAGTCTACATCCCAATTCCAAAGAAGGGCAGTGCCAAAGAATGCTCCAACTACCGCACAATTGCGCTCATTTCACACGCTAGCAAGGTTATGCTTAAAATTCTACAAGGCAGGCTTAGGCAGTATGTGGACCGAGAACTCCCAGAAGTGCAAGCTGGATTTCGAAAGGGCAGAGGAACCAGAGACCAAATAGCAAACATGCGCTGGATTATGGAGAAAGCTAGAGAGTTCCAGAAAAACGTCTACTTCTGCTTCATTGACTATGCAAAAGCCTTCGACTGTGTCGACCACAGCAAACTATGGCAAGTTCTTAAAGAAATGGGAGTGCCTGATCACCTCATCTGTCTCCTGAGAAATCTCTATGTGGGACAAGAAGCTACAGTTAGAACTGGATATGGAACAACTGATTGGTTCAAAATTGGGAAAGGAGTACGACAAGGTTGTATATTGTCTCCCTGCTTATTTAATTTATATGCAGAATTCATCATGCGAAAGGCTGGACTAGATGAATCCCAAGCCGGAATTAAGATTGCCGGAAGAAATATCAACAACCTCAGATATGCAGATGACACAACCTTGATGGCAGAAAGCGAGGAGGAATTAAAGAACCTTTTAATGAGGGTGAAAGAGGAGAGCGCAAAATATGGTCTGAAGCTCAACATCAAAAAAACCAAGATCATGGCCACTGGTCCCATCACCTCCTGGCAAATAGAAGGGGAAGAAATGGAGGCAGTGAGAGATTTTACTTTCTTGGGCTCCTTGATCACTGCAGATGGTGACAGCAGTCACGAAATTAAAAGACGCCTGCTTCTTGGGAGAAAAGCAATGACAAACCTAGACAGCATCTTAAAAAGCAGAGACATCACTTTGCCGACAAAGGTCCGTATAGTTAAAGCTATGGTTTTCCCAGTAGTGATGTATGGAAGTGAGAGCTGGACCATAAAGAAGGCTGATCGTCGAAGAATTGATGCTTTTGAATTATGGTGCTGGAGGAGACTCTTGAGAGTCCCATGGACTGCTAGAAGATCAAACCTATCCATTCTTAAGGAAATCAGCCCTGAGTGCTCCCTGGAAGGACAGATCGTGAAGCTGAGGCTCCAATACTTTGGCCACCTCATGAGAAGAGAAGAATCCTTGGAAAAGACCCTGATGTTGGGAAAGATGGAGGGCACTAGGAGAAGGGGACGACAGAGGACGAGATGGTTGGACAGTGTTCTCGAAGCTACGAACATGAGTTTGACCAAACTGCGGGAGGCAGTGCAAGACAGGAGTGCCTGGCGTGCTATGGTCCATGGGGTCACGAAGAGTCGGACACGACTAAACGACTAAACAACAACAACAACAGCCCCATCTGCATGATACATGTAAAGTGGTATCATATCACTTTAAACAGTTATGGCTTCCCCCAAAGAATCCTGGGAAGTCTAGTTTGTTAAGGTGCTGAGAGTTGTTAGGAGACCACTAGTCCTTTCACTTAGCAATCAATCCCTCTCTCCTGGCAACTGGAAATTGTAGCTCTCTGAGAGGACTAGCGGTCTCCTAACAACTCTCAGCACCCTTCACAAACTAGACTTCCCAGGATTCTTTGGGGGAAGGCATAACTGTTTAAAGTTATATGATACCTGCTTTTACATGTATAGTGCAGATGGGGTGTTACTCATTGCAAATTGGGTCTTTGAAGTACCAAAAGGTGGCTCTGTAATTGCTCCCTCGCAGAACTTTCTGAAAATCCAGGGCATGACTTCAACCTAAGAGTCTTAGTATTACAAACATAGGCTCTTCAGTATTAGATATTTCTAGCCTTTACCCTCCTAGGGCTGAGTATTCAGAGAGGGGGAATGCTTCTTGCTAGGAAGGGATTGTTGGGATTGTAGAAGCTGGCCACATTTACAAGTCTTTCTGTCTTGAGAATGGGGCCAATTCATACCATAAAGGTAAAGGGACCCCTGCCCATTCAGTCCAGTCATGACCGACTCTGGGGTTGCGGCGCTCATCTCACGTTATTGGCCGAGGGAGCCAGCGTACAGCTTCCAGGTCATGTGGCCAGCATGACAAAGCCGCTTCTGGTGAACCAGAGCAGTACACAGAAATGCCGTTTACCTTCCCGCTGTATTTTCTTGCACTTTGACATGCTTTCGAACTGCTAGGTTGGCAGGAGCTGGGACCGAGCAACTCACCCCATCACGGGGATTCGAACCACCGACCTACATGATCGGCAAGCCCTAGGCTCTGTGGTTTAACCCACAGCGCCACCCACGTCCTAATTCATACCATAGACATACCTTATAGTATACAGTGTCCTAGCTTGGGGGGGGGTAGCTGCTTTTTTTTTTTTTTTGCCAGGGTGAAACCTCCAGAGGGATGCCATTGAGGTTCCCAGACACTGTGTGTGTGTGTGTGCACGCGGAAATGCACATAGGGGTGTCAAACTAGGTCTTTGACATGGGTTAAATCAGGCATCCCCAAACTGCGGCCCTCCAGATGTTTTGGCCTACAACTCCCATGATCCCTAGCTAAGAGGATCAGTGGTCAGGGATGATGGGAATTGTAGTCCAAAACATCTGGAGGGCCAAAGTTTGGGGATGCCTGGGTTAAATAAAGCCTAGTTTCACCCCTTATATAAATGTGAGTAGCTACCTCTGATTTTGAACTGGTGAGTTCCTTCTCCCGAATCTCAGCCTTTTCTCCCATTTAAGAAGATACTAAATAAATAGATTCAGCTCATGTGTAGCTCATGTACTTCAAAATTACATAATGTAAAATTGCTCCATTTAGGTACAGTACAAAACATACTTGAGGACTGGAACAAGTTGACTTTTTCTTGGTGTTGGGCACGGAATATCAGAGTAATTCACAACAGTTCAAGTGTTCATTGAGTTAACTGGGAATTGTCGCATGATGCTGTTCTGGTACTTTCCGGGACAGTGTGCGCCTATGGCGCTGGCATGTGTTTTACCCTGAATTATCTGCATTTACATTGTAAACCTGGGGCATGCATTTTTAAAAAACACCTAAGGGGGAAGTCTCAACAGTGAATTGTTGTTAAAGCCAACAAATTGGCATGTCCTAATCGGGCTTTTACAAGGGTCAATTAAGTTGAAATTCAGGTTACAGCAGTAGCCTTTTTTCCCAAGTGTTAAAGTTTTCAAATAAGGCTCTACTGTTTTGGTGCATATGAGCTGTGTGATCCTCAGCAAAACAGAAATGGGCACAGGAATATACAATGTCCTTTTAAAATTCACTCAGGTGGACTTGTACTGAGGTGAGCTGGCTTTTCAGTACTAGGCCTATCCATTTCATGTTTGATCTTTTTCTCAGGGTGATCTGAATAGTTTGAGAAGCTCTGTAGTGGGTCACAAGCGATGAAGCCCTGGATTAATAGCTGGTTTAGAGCTAAATTTTCCTTCTATTCTTCAGGGAGTCAGTCTCCCTAGCTAAGAAAACAAATCCATGCTTGACAAGGACAGAAACTTTTATTGCACCAGTCCAACAAATTGAATACAATTGTGCCACTATCAAAGAAGCCCTCAGCAAATGGTCTATTCAGAAGCCTTGCATAATCATTGTAGGTTTGAGTTTCCAAGAGTGTTGAGCTTCACCTCTGTGACTATCATCTGATCTGAAAGAAAGGTTTGGGTTTCAGGTGGAGAATCTCACAATAAAACTATTCACTGCTGCTCTTTTATTAGTTTGAACAAGTATCTACAGAGTTCTAGCCTTGTGACTTTGCTAAAGGAAAATATTTAAAGGTAACCCACCTTGCAGACTGAACCGATCCAGGAATTACGAGCAAAGCCTTGTTTTGCACCAATAAAGGGATGCATTATAGTTGGTTCTGATGTTCGAAAATGGCCCTGTTCTATCACTCAGAACTGCAGTGGTTGTTGACTGTAAAAGGTCAGTAAAATTCCATCCTGTGCAAACTTCTTCCCCAAGCCCCAAAATTTGGAGCATATAACATCTGCCACAAGTGCAGTGATTACTCAGTTAACTGGTATACTTTATAAAATTGGCATTGTAAACTTTGAGGAATTATTGGCCTCATGGGAAATGTGTTTTACTCCAGACGGAAGTTTGCACATTGGTTTTTACATTATATAGTCAGGAACACTGAACAAGATAAAATAAAATGTTACAAATTATAAGAGATTAACTACTTTCTACTTATTCGTATTAAATAAATATTACATCATCATTGGGGCATTTAAATGCACAGACATGGCTATTATTTTCAACCTAGATAGTACTTGCATGAGATGAAAAACCTGTTTTGCTGATAGGCAAGTTATCAAAGACTTGTTTTTACAAAGCTAATAAAAGGATACCACTTTGTAAAAATATTGTGATTTTACTAGCTCTTTTATCTGGTGCAGTCACTTTTCCTTAAGCAACAGCATCTGAAAATGTTCATCCTAAAGATCCATAAGTGTTAGCTTGACAGTGGAAAGTTGTAAGTTGTTTCGATTTATAAAGAAGTAAGCAGATGTTTGTTTGCCACTTTTCAAAACGACTTCTTAGTTTATTTCTAAAGAGTTTGTGAAATGAATGTAATGGGTGTTTTTATTAAATGATTTCAACATTTTTTTGTGTTCTAGGAGTGTACGCCTGAGAACCTAGAACTGAAAAAGAAGATTTTTGGCCAGTTAGACCTTATTGTCAGTAATGATGTAATACTAGGCAGCTCAACCTCTTGTCTTATGCCTACAAAGTTGTTCACCGGGCTAAAGCACGTTAAGCAGTGTATAGTGGCACATCCTGTAAGTACACCAAGATACTCCAGTAATTTATTGTGTTGAAGCCTAAATTTGTGGTGTTCGGCTTGTATGTCGTAAGTACAGTTCTTACTCATTCATATGCAAGTTTTTCAAAAGAATGCCACTTTGATATGTTGTATTAAATCTATGATGGTACAGTTTTGCAAGCCACCCTGGGAAGAGAGGTATAAATACAGTAATCAGTAGAGCTGGGCAATATCTGGTTTTCAACATCATGATCTATCACCAGCTAAACATGGTGATATACCAGTATATCACAATTAACATTTACATTAGAAAAGCCAGTCCGGATCAGAACAAAGTCCTATCTAGCTCAGCATTATGCTGCTTGAAGTGGCCAGGTAGATGCCAGAGGGAAACCCACAAGCACGGCAAGAGCTCAGTGGTCCTCTTCTGCCTTTGATGGCCATCAGAAGCTTTAAGAACATAAGAAGAGTCTGCTGGATCATCTAGTCCAGCATCCAGTAATGTATGGTCTAGCTGAGATTCCTGCAATGCAGCACTAGATGATCCTTGGTGTCCCTTCTATGATTCAACCAGATGTTTGTGGGAAACCCACAAGCAGAACCAGAGCACAAGAGCACTCTCCTCCCTCTTCTGTGGTTTCCAGGAACTGATATTCAGAAGCATTGCTACTTCTGGTTATGGAGGCAGATCATATTCTTCATGGGGTTGGTAGGCTTAGTAGCAGAACACCTACTTTGCATTTGGATGCTCCCAGGTTCAGTCAGTGCCTTTCCAAGTTTAAAAGACCTTGGTTCATTTTTGTCAGGGTCCGTTGTCAAGACATGCAGCCAAACTGGGTTTGGGAAAGACAGGAAACAACTTGGTCTTCCCTCTGTGAATTCAATACTCAGACTCCACAATTCCCTGAAACTTGTGGGACAAACCCTTAGTTCCCCTGTCCCACTTTAAGCTGGACCATAACTAACCCAGACATGTGCAACTGAACCAACCACATACTACTCTCCTGTTAAACCCCTCCGTCTCCCCCGCCCAAACTATTTTGCATGTGTTAAATTTTAGGTTGTACAGTGGTACCTCGGGTTGTGGACCCAATCTGTTCCGGGGTGCCATTCGCACCCCGAAAAGTCTGCAACCCGAGTGGCGGTTTCACGCATGCGTGAAAGCGCGCAGAACGCTTCTGCACATGCACGAACTACGCATAATGCTTCTGCACTTGCACGCGCAACACTTCCGGGTACGCCGCGTTTGCAACCTGGAAAAACGCAACCTGCAGTGGACGCAACCTGAGGTATGACTGTAAGCTTGTCAGGGAAGGTGCCTGTCCTCTTGTACTCTGTCAAGTGCCATCCACACTTATATGTTACAGGTGACTCCCCACTTGCGCAAGGATTACGTTCCAGGCCCGCACACACATAAGTGAAATCATGTAAAGTGGGTAGCATCCTCTAAACACCCTTTAAACTGCCCCTCTGCTGCTCTCTCGTCAATCCATACCCAAAAAATACCATATCCAAAAATATCCACAACTAGAATTGAAGCCCTGGGGCTGCCAGGAGACCGGCGCATGTGCAGGAAAGTGGCTGTTGCGCTAGGCGGGGAGGCTGAGCAGCATAAACAAAGGCCCTCTGCACCTCCAGTCTCTTCAGGGCTTCTTCCACCCTCACTGGTGCCTCTTCGGGCTCTGGGAAGGGTCTCCCTTGCAAGCCACAAGGACTCTCCAGCTCTCCCTCGCCATTTCCAGGTTTGAATTGAATGATTTAATTATTTTCCAGTGCCATGCATATATGCTTCCGCCCGTGAGTAGAATGCTCGTAAGTGGGTGGGTGTGCCCGTATTATCATCTAATACTACTATCGAAGGGCTTGTCAATAATACTGGTTTTCGTAGAATTGGAAGGGAACCTCAAGGGTTATCTTGTCCACCCCCTGAAATGCAAGGGTCACAAATTATATTAACTGGCCATAATAGTATGTTCATAAATATGTTTCTTTTCTTTCTAAATATGTTTTGTGTAAAGGTAAACCCACCATATTATGTTCCTCTGGTTGAATTGGTTCCCCACCCAGAAACTGAACCTTCTACAGTCGAGAAAACCTATGCTCTGATGAAGAAGATTGGGCAATCTCCGGTTCGGTTGACAAAAGAGATCGATGGTTTCGCTCTGAACCGACTCCAGTATGCAATCATTAGTGAAGCATGGAGACTTGTTGGTGTATGTATGATTTTTATTCTTTAACTGACTTGAATGTGCTTCCAGTAACTACATTGTACTACCTAATCTAGAGATCAGTCTCGTTGAGCTCAGTGGAGCTTACTTTTGATAAATAGGATCAGAAACTTATTATTATTTTAAATTATTTAATATTCCAAAATATTTTAATTATTTTCTTAATGACCCCTGTGCAATAACATTAACTGATAACTTAGTCAATGCTAAAAGAAAGAGAGACGCAAGCTAAGTTGCACAGTAATATGAGGAACACTCCAAAACAATGTCATTTTCATTCAAGCCCAGAAGAACAAGGTGAAAAGGTCAGCGAAAGAAATACTGATTTTCATGTTGTTTCCCTTCGTTTCCTGTTGCTTTCAGAAGGCTTTGGGTATACTTTATAACATTTGTGCTCAATGAAACAACTATGAAAGTAATCCTTTAAGCAGCAGTAGGCTCAGCTTTCAAGAATCGCATCTCTCAACTTTTGATAATCATTTGATACAAGGGAATAAAAGACAAATTTCTCCTGCTGCTGCTTTTTTGGAGTGTAGCTCATTATGACTTGTAGTGACATTGCTTGTTGCATTTCCCGTAGTTGCATATTCTCTGATACTAGTTATGACCTCCTTGCGCAAAAAGGCAATTTCTCAGTCTCCTCTCTTTGTCTTGAGTTTCAATGGTGGAGGCCATTATTGTTTTTCCTTTGTGTGTAACTGTAAGCAGTGTGTGATGGCAAGGAAGCATTGTTATGCATGGTTTCCTATATCTTTCTCTTGATATCATAGCTCAGGTTTGGCCCTGACAATGGTGTTGGACTCCAACTCTTATCATCGCCAGTGGTCAGGGAAGATGGGAGTTGGAGGAGCCCAACAACATATGGATGACCCTCATTCTTGTATGTGAGTTGCTTCACATGGGGTCTTGGGGCTAAACTGCCTATGGTATGTGTTTTCAAGAGTGTGCCTCTGAGGATGAAGTCAAACTGCTGCATTTGCAGCACTGAAGTGACTTCCCTGGGGCGCAAGCCTGGGAACTGGGTATGGAAGTCCTGGACAGCACCAGAGGACAAGACTCCCACCCCCAGCCTCACTGATGTGGTCCAAAGGAAAGCAAAGCAATACATTTGGCACCAGCTTGGCTGCAGGAGTTGCCAGAAGGAGACGTACAAGGCGCCATCCAACCATCTTAGGGGCTCCACTCCAAATTTGTGCAGGGTTTACTCCTTAGCCTTTTCTTATCCTGAAGATGTCCCCCAGGATTTTTCCTCGGTGTTTCCTCCTGAAGCCTTTCTCATGGATGAGTATAGCCAGAAGTTCTAGTTACAGGTAGGTAGCCGTGTTGGTCTGAGTCGAAGCAAAATAAAAAAATTCTTTCAGTAGCACCTTAAAGACCAACTAAGTTTTTATTTTGGTATGAGCTTTCGTGTGCATGCACACTTCTTCAGATACCAAAGAAGAAGAAGTGTGCATATCTGAAGAAGTGTGCATGCACACGAAAGCTCATACCAAAATAAAAACTTAGTTGGTCTTTAAGGTGCTACTGAAAGAATTTTTTTATATAGCCAGAAGGAAACAGAGGTGTAGGAGCAGAGTTTTCCTTCTCCTAGATGGGCAGCCTTCCCAGGTTGATGAGCCCCATCTGCCCCTCACTTCCTTCCACCACATGTGCAGAAACTGCCTTCTTGACTGTTGGACCCACTAATGGTCTCATCCGCTTACTCTGCCAGAGACTGTCTTAATAACTTTGCTAACATTTTAGATGGCTTGTTACCAAATTCAAAATGTTTTTGTCTAAGAAACATTAAAGATCTCCCCCACTTCTGAACTTGCATTGATTCAAACTGTTGCCCTTTGCCCTTCAATTGTTCACCTCCTTGCACATTTGTTTCCTTTGTACAGTTATTATTAAGTGCTCATCTTAGTTTTTAGTTGGGTTTCTTGTGAAATATTCATTTTCTTTATTTCTGACACCTTTTTAAAATACAATTATACCTCTTATATATGCCTTATCTGAATCCTATATAGTAGGCTAAGAGACCTCTGTTTCCTTTGGGAAATATATTTTAACTCTTTACTAATACTATTAACCAATTCAGGATTATTAAAATATGTTGCATCTAATCTCCATTGCGCAATCATTATTTCATTCCCACTTAACATAATATGAATACAACACACTGACAGCATAATCCATTCATGGAGTTTTACCATACAGTGGTACCTCGCTAGACAAACGCCTCGCAGCACAGAAAAATCGCAAAATGAAAATGTTTTGCACATTTTTTTGCACGCGCAAGACAAAGTTTTTATGGCTGTGCAAAGAAAACTTCGCAAGACAAAGCAGGGCGCTGCGAGGAGGAGAAAGTCAGACCGAGAACCCGCCCGCCTCGCGCTTCCGCAGTCGCCATTGCCCAGAGCCCGTCCGCCTCACACTTCCGCCGCCACCATCCCAGATCCCCCCCTCACTCACCTTAAGCCTGCCTGCCTGCGCGTGAACGGGCTGTCTGTCTGGTTGGGCGCAAGGGTCTGGCTGCTGGGGAAGGAAGGAGGGAGCCTCTCCCTGGCCCACCTCCTGCTTCCCCCTGAAAAACTTCTGGCCATGGCGGGTGAGTCGGCGCCTTTTTTTTGTGCTTCCCCCCCCCCTATAGGAACGCATGAATTAAATTTCAATGCATTCCTGTGGGAAACCGCGCTTCGCAAGACGAAATTATTGCAACACGAAATGACACGTGGAACGAATTAATTTCATCTTGCGTGGTACCACTGTATTAGTTCTAGGGAAGGAAACCAAAGAAGCCCATAAAGCAATTGCTTTTACAGGTTCAGCTTCTGTTTGAGTTTTTAAACTCATTTTGAAAACAGATTGTGCTATAAGGTGGGAGATGCTTTTGACACTTCAAAGAAAAATCAAGCCAAGTCTGCTTTTGCTGTAATGTGGGACGTGCAACTCGTCACCACAGCATGACCTGTGACCCCAGTGATCTTGCAGGGGAGGAGACCCATAACTCCCACTTGCCGCATTGCAGCAGCAATGGCGAAAGGAGAAGCAGAAGTTGCTCATGCTTCCTGGTTCACTGGTGCTTTTGTAATGTGTGAAACTGAGTAGCTTATTTTTCTTCCTTTATTTTGTTGCCCCCAGAGAGACCTTTGGAAGGCACCATTAGGACAGCAGCTACTTTCTTCACTGCTGCTTACCCAGCTTAAATGTGAGCAGGATTGCTTCCTAAGGGAATTAGTCACAGGATTTGTAATTGTATGTTGTAAGACTGTAAAGAACTCCTAAAAGCACAAAGAACAACGGGTAGTCTTTAAAAGACACTATTTTGGCAGCAGGGGCAAAATTATTTGTGTGTCAATTCAACATCTGATCTGATTTACTAAGGGAATGCGAAATTTGAACTTTTCGATGGCCTTCTAGCTATAGACATGCCAGCTATTTACAGATTTCTAAGCACTTTTTAAATAAAGGCCTTATTCTGTTGTAGGGGGGAGACATTTTGAAGCATAATAACACCGTGCAGCAAAATTTAATATATTGACATCATGTTTTGTCATTATTTTATTTTACCCAGAAATAAAGGAGTGACTTGTATATACTTTGTGGATTCCCTAGGTACACAGAAGTACACAATTATGTTAATTTGAAAAACAACATCCAGGCAAGAGCCTGAGAGCTTACAAAAATATTATGGCATCTGAACCGTGGGTGTGGGTGGGTGTTAGGGATGAGGAGTAGAGTCTAAGGAAACATTAAGTCAAGTGTGGGTCTAACAGCTGAATCTATAGTTGAGACATCCATTGTTTTTGTGTGTCAGTCAAAGGAGGAAATAAAAGGAAATGGAGGACAGAGAAATAGATTAAATTGGTCTGCTCAAGTCTCTGACAACTTATATAGTAAGTATCCTGGAGAAGGGGAAAAAGGTTTTGTGCTTTCAGATTATTATTTTTTAAATCCCCCTATACTACAGGAATGTTTCAGAATGTGAAAATCTCCATATCTCCATATGGAAGATTGCCCTGTCGTGGGAAGATAGACATGTTGCTGTTTGTAACTCCTTTAAGAAGGTGGCTAGCTACTGCAAGCCTAGCAGAGCGAGGAATACATTTCTATTTATTTGATGAAAATGTTAAGAACTTTAGTTACTCACATCAAGTCTTGAACACTATATAATAGATGTTCTTCACTCTTACAAAACCCCATTCTATGTAGCATAGCAGTAGATATGCTAACTAGGAGGAGGAAAATTGTATTTTCTCAATGATAAAAAACTGTAGAGGAACTGTAGAGTTCCTGATATCTGCAAGCTACAAAGAAACTGAGAAAATTGCCAATGAATGGAATTCACCAAACTCCTGTTAAGGACTTCTTTCAACACTGCTTTTGCTATTTAAGATGCATTTTAATGGAATGATCTGGAAAGTATATATGTATGGCGGTGTGTCAGATTGGCCATTGGCATCATTTTTTTTCTGGGCGGTATTTCTGCAGGGACCTACTGTATATTGCTGTGTATCTTTTTTATATAACTTCTAGAAAAATGTCCACCAGAGCCCTGTTTCTTCAGAATCACATAATGGCTCCAAACAGTACAATTCACTGAACGTGCAATTATGTGCCAGTTCAACTGGTGATGCAGGATTGTGGTTTCTGCTGTGAGTGTTACAGTTCTGCATTGCCAACTAAACAGGGACAGAGCTGTGTATCCGTAGCCCTCTGGAAATGAGGTCTGCCTTTCTGTAATTTTCTTAGTTAGGCTACAGAAACTGTTCAGTATGCCACGATGGAATGTGACTTTCTTAGCTAAGAATATATATTCTAATCTAAGCTTTATTAAAAAATGGGGGGAAACCCCAGCTTTGTAAATATGTTAGGGATAGCCTTATAGAAATTTTCAGTAACTTGTGGAACAGACAAGAGGATGCACTTGTCCTAACCTGTTTTTAGGGTGCGCTGCTATTTCTTGGAAATGTACCCTGTAGATGTAACTGAGTTTTGAACAGCAGTTCATGACGGATGCTACATAGGAGATTTGGGAGTTTCCTGAAAGCGTTGGCATGTTGAAGCCATGAAATTGCCTACATGATGCAAGCAGCTTCTCATAGCAGTTGTGTGGCACCTGCATTGTCTGTATTCAATCATCTTGTTCCAACATGAAGATGCATACCTGGGAGAATTCTATTTTAAGAGACACTGGATGAAATGCTTCTAAAGCAGGCATCCCCCAAACTTCGGCCCTCCAGATGTTTTGGACTACAATTCCCATCACCCCTGACCACTGGTCCTGTTAGCTAGGGATCATGGGAGTTGTAGGCCAAAACATCTGGAGGTCCACAGTTTGGGGATGCCTGTTCTAAAGCAAAAACAAAAGTTGTACTGTATGGAAACCATAATTGTTCATAAGAAGTGAAAGTGCGACAAGAATGCTTAACATTTCTTCTGAAATTCTGCTCTCTTCTACTCATAATCTCTGCCCTGTTCCCACCCTGCAGGATTGCACTAATGTGCCTTGCATAAACTGGAAAGTCATTACTTACATACAATGTACAGAGCAGCTTAATAATGGTTTATGCTGCTAAGTCTTTTGAAAAGAATTGTTCTTTTTGGTTGTAGCTGCTAGCATCAAATTTAAATACTCATTTATTCTAAAAAGTCAAATATTCTAATAATCAAAAGTATACAGTTTGATATCCAAAGCTGTTCACTCTGGTCTCTTCCCCCTCCCTACTGTCTATGTCATCATCATCACCATCATCATAAAATATTTGTACCCTGCCCAATTGACTGGGTTCCCTCAGCCATCTGGGTAACTTCCAACATACATAAAAACATAATAAACATTTTAAAAACTTTCTGCCTTTCCTCTCTCCCCCCCCCAAGATCTCAGTTGATAAGTTAACTACCCTAGTTTCTTCTTGCCCCTTCATATGTCCCCTGTGATCCCATCCTCCCTTGCTTTCTTGTTAGAATCTCTCCTGTTGTTATCCTTCCTCTCTTCCACATAATCAGCCCCTCTCCCGCTTCTTCGAACATGCCAATGTCCCACTGTTCTAAAAACAAACAATCAAACAAATAAATAGAAGATAAGAATGTATTTTTAAAATCATCTCCAGTTTTTCCTCAGTTTTCCTCTCTGCGTTGGTACATATGGACCCCATGTTTCCTAATTAAATCCCATGGCTTTTGGTACCACCTATGTGCAGATGACAGCTCTATCTCTCCCTCTCCCTCTAATCCCACATCTCCTGCTGCTTTACTCATATATTTCTGCGCAGATGCTTTGATACCGTGTCAAGTTTAAATTAAACTGTTTACTGTATCTAAGTCTGAACTTCTTCCATCCCAAGCCTTCCTCTTTCTCTGTACACTTTGCTTATCCTTTAATAGTGTTAACATTAAGCCTGTTGAACAGGCATATAGCCTTGAATTCATTTTTTACTCATTTCCTTGGTTCCCTATGTTCAGCCTATGCCCAAGTCATGTTGCTTCACAACATTGTAAAAATATGGCTCTTCCTTTTCATCCTCTTAGCAAAAAACTGCTCCATGTCCTGGTTATCTCTCACCTAAACTAGAGGAGTTTTGTCCTGTGGTTTTCCATTGTCTCACCTTAGTCTCTGGTACTCTTCCACCCAAATCATCAAACTTTCTCATTAGACTGATCATGGGTTAAAAAGGTAAAGGACCCCTGACAGTTAAGACCAGTCACAAATGACTCTGGGGTTGTGGCACTCATCTCACTTAACTGGCCAAGGGAGCCAATATCTGTCCGCAGACAGTTTTTCCGGGTCATGTGGCCAGCATGACTAAGCAGCTTCTGGCGAAACCGGAGCAGCACACGGAAATGGCGTTTACCTTCCCTCTGGAAGGTACTTGCACTTTGATGTGCTTTTGAACTGCTAGGTTGGCAGGAGCTGGGACCAAGCAATGGGAGCTCACCCCATCACAGGGATTCGAAACGCCGACCTTCCGATCAGCAAGCCCTAGGCTCAATGGTTAAGACCACAGTGCCACCTGCGTCCCAATCATGAGTTGCCTACCCTTAAATCCACAAACTGACTTTTCCCCCATTCCTTGCCCTTACTTTCAAAGCCTTCCATAACCTTGTTCTTCTATCCCAATACATGACCTTTACTTCTCCAGCTCAGCCCACATACATGTATATAATATATATGGTTCATTTAAGAATAGTAACAGATTTGATTACTTTAAAAAAACAACTTCTGTTTTCAATATATTCTCCATCTCTGGGATTAGAGATTAAGCAAATAAGTAGAATTTGTGAAGATCTTCAACATTCATAATGTTCTCACCATGCAGGACGGAGTAATATCTACTGATGATCTGGACCTTGTAATGTCCGATGGCTTGGGAATGCGGTACGCTTTTATTGGACCTCTGGAAACCATGCATCTGAATGCGGAAGGTATGCCATTTGTTCCACTAAGATTTAAACATGGGAGTTTCCAAGGCAAATGTTTCATGAATATTCTCGTGAATATCAGTTTAACAGGTCAGATCCAAGACCTAAATCCTGTTCTTCTTTACACCGTAATCTTCAGCATCAGGATGTTCCAGGCCATTTGTAAGAGCTGTTCCAAACATCACCATGATGAATGATAAGAATTGGCAGCATGTGGTACTTCATTAAAGAGGAGCATCGGATTTAGATAAAGGATTACTGCTTTGGCTTGTAGCTTTATCCCCAATTCAGGCCTGGTAAAAATGGTTTTTTACATGCAGCTTGTGGGTGACTAATGTTCCAATTCAGAGTGTCATCACATAGAAGCACCATAAGGCCTACACAATATCTGATCCACCAAAACAATAATAAACTTCCAACTCTGTATTGTGATGTGCAAGGAGCTTTACTCACATGTGCTCTCTCTCACTCACTCACTCACACACACACACACATTTCTAGGTAGAAAGCAAAAACAATTGAGCCTGTGGTGAGCTGTGTCTGGTCTGGTCTGATCTATCAAAAATTGTGCCAGACTGTTCTAGTCCATTTGGTACATTTCATGTGCTAAACATCTCCAGCTGCAGATCCAGGAACAAAAAGACAAGAGTTCCTTCACTGACTTGACTGAGAAAAGAAAATAATTCCAATCCCTTAGACTTGTGAAAGCTTTCTGGGTCCAACTTATTCTCAACCTTTGGAGATACTACACAAATGGAACTTGTTGGGTTGTTCCATTTGTTCTGGAAAGGAGAACATGATTTATTTTTGAAGGATCAGAATTTATCTAAACATGCCTTTTATAAAGCAGGCATTACTACTTTTTTTGTCTCCTAGAACTGCATAGATGAATGAAAAAAAAAACCCATAAACCTCTAGGCTGCCCAATGGACTTCACTATTTGGGAAATGAATGCCTTTAGGTGCTCCTCCCAAAGATGTTGCCTATGGATGCAGTCCTGCCTGCACTACTGGGGCTTACTTCTGAGTAGGGTCTTAAGAGCCTTAGCTCTGCAATGACAATCCTTCATAGATGGGAAGGGAACTGACTGTAGGGCACTGTGCCAGTAGCCTTGTGATTAGAGAACAAATGCCAACAGCAAGTCAGTGAGAACACAGAGAGAGGGAGAAACATGAGAACTGAATGCTGACAGACAGAAAGGAAGCCCTTAACATTTTTTAACAAGAGAAGTACTATAAGGATATCTAATTGACTTAATATGATAATGGTGAATGCTGATTTTGGGTCCAGTGAGTTCTTATACCAGAGCTGGGCATTTTAAAATTTTGGCATAGCAGCACTTAAAAAGAGAAAGAAACGCTATCAGATCCTTTTAGTGAAAAAATCTGCCAGCAATACAGTGCTTCTAGAGACATTTTCTCATTTACCTATCACAGTATTATCTTAACACAAAGTACCTCCTGTGTGTGTGCCTAATCTTTTGAGGTTCCACATTATGTGGTAACATTATATGCTTGTTTTCAAGCTTTCTGAATTACTTTAAGCTTATAAAAAAATCAAATCACCTGCAAAGCAAGTAGAGGAAACTGTATTGGATACTATGCTTCAGGCAGCTCCCCCATCATAATCTCTGTATATTTCTGTAGTATTCATGACAGGATTATTTCATAACTAATGCTTCCAAGTTTGAATCGCTCCAGAGATGGAGTAAATATCAATGGGTGATATCCATTAATATAATCAGAGCAGATCAATGGTTTCAATAGATCTATGTGAAGTAACAACCACCAGCTACTTCAGACATCTTGTAAATATTTTCTTTTTGTATACCCTGTTTCTCATATTTTAAGACATACCCATAAAATAAGCCATAGCAGGATTTTTAAGCATTCAAGGAATATAAGCCATACCCCGAAAATAAGACATAGTGATAGGCGCAGCAGCAATGCTGGCTGCGGCAGGAGGAGGAGGAAAAAAATAAGACATCCCTTGAAAATAAGCCATAGTGTGTTTTTTTGAGGAAAAAATAAATATAAGACATGTCTTATAATATGAGAAACACGGTACTCTACATGATTTGTACTTCTCAAGTTTAAAATTCTTCTCAAGTCTGAAATTCTGTTGGTTTTATGGTTCTTTGTATATGTAGAATTCTCTATTTAGGAAAGACCAACAAGATATCTCCAATTGTATTTCAGGAATGCTGAACTATTGTGACAGATACCGTGAAGGTATGATACGTGTCTTGAAAACCTTTGGGCCAATACCGGATTTTGCAGGGAAAACAGAACAGAAAATCAATCAGGTACATGTGCAATTTGGAGTAACATGACATCCATCCAACTTATAGCCTGCATTTAATATCTTAGTTGTTTTTAGGAGACAGTTCTTGCCCATTTTTGGTAAAATTTACACATCAGTTGGCTTTTGTTTGGAAGTTTAATGAGCAATGAATTCTGATACTGTATAAATTAATACCGTAGATGTTGAGATCAGCAGAGTCAACCTGGGCCCAGTTTGCATGAACTGCAGGCATATGACCCAATGAGCGATTGCTCATGGCCTGCTACCACTTTGGGTGGCACTTCTGCAGTGTAGCATACGGAATGAATTGCTCATACAGACTACTTTTACCTGTTGACTACATCATTACATTAACCACATGCAAAATAAGAAGGCAATATGGCTGTCACCAAAGGCAATGACAGTTTCATCTAAAAAAAGGGGGTGGAGGAACCACTATACATACCCAAAGGACCCAACACTGTATTTTCATCAGAGGTAAGTTGAAATGCTCAACTTTGGAATATTTGGGTCACCTCATTAATTCAACAAACTGGTTGCCATTATCTGGAGCACTCTTACACACTGGGCAAAAAAAAATATACTTCCATGATACGTACAAAGCTGAACCTCTTCTTGCTAGTCATTTCATTCTTTCCACTCTAGGACGATTTAACATTCTCCATTCAGTTCCTTTAATGTATAATCTTCCCAGAACAGCCTGTCTCATTTTTCTTATCTTACTGGCACCAGTGTCTCTTAACTTTCAAGGCCCATTCTTGTCTTTATGCCTCACAAAAGCAGAGGCTTAAGTATTTCACCTTACGTAAGCTACCTCTCTAAGGATACACTCAAAATGACATCTAAACAGACAAATTGCTTTACAATGTCTATGAGGAGACAAAAAGGAGGTCAAATGCCCAGTATGTACTTAAGCCTAAAGGACCAAGGACCAGGAATCTTTTATGTTGCTTAAAAACACAGTGGCATGACAAACAAATTGTAAACAGATAAGGACATTGGCAGGATTATTGTAATAACCTGCAGTTTCATGTTGTTGTTGTTTAGTCGTTTAGTCGTGTCCGACTCTTCGTGACCCCATGGACCATAGCACGCCAGGCACTCCTGTCTTCCACTGCCTCCCGCAGTTTGGTCAAACTCATGTTGGTAGCTTCAAGAACACATAAGAGTATACAATTAAAGCAGATGAATAAAAGAATAATTTAAAATATGCAGGAAATGATAAAAATAAATTTAAGGAATTGCAGAAAGAGGAGGAAGGAAGTCAAGTTTTGAAATGTTTAAACGACTGCAAATATATATAACTGAAAACTAAATAAAAAACAAAAATAAAAAACCACAATGGCATTGTTCAGGACCAGATGAGAATAAACGGGATAAACCATGGCTGCATCCTACTTTGAAACAGATAGGCCCTCGTCATTGCAGACCTAGCAACCCTGTAAGAAGAGCACATGGTTGCTTATTACACTGTCAGATTTTTTTAAAAAAACAAAACAAAACAAACAACACTTTATAATTAGTCTACACATTATGATTCCTGTACAAACGTATTTCTCTAGGACTAACGTTAATGTGATATCTCCAAAACTGTAGCCCTAACTAGATGGATGGGAGATACCTGGATTCACCAATTGTTGTGCTATAAACTGGTTGAATGGAAAGGACCTTTCAACAAATTGAAATTGCTTTGCACTTCTTTTAGGTGGAAGGATACAATGCAACATTTTGTTACAGGTCCTACTTGTAGTTCTCCTATTTGTGACTTGTATTTTTTTTAACCTTTTCTTACCAGGCAATGTGCGAAAAGACCCCAGCTGACCCTGAACACCTAAATGCCAGAAGACACTGGCGAGATGAATGTCTTGCACGCCTGGCTAAACTGAAAAAGGAAATTAAATCCGACGATATGCATAATCTTTAAACCAAGGGGCAGTTATCATTGGATTGGTATTTGAATGGGCACATGCATCTCTTCCACAAGCAGATGTTAAAAGCATGGAAGACTCAGTTGCAAATGCCAGAGTTGGTCAATCCACATAACTAGTCAAGTTAATTAAGGCTGGAATATTTTTTTATCTAAAGCTACAATCCTAAACCCTTGGGGCAGATGCATGGATTTCAGTGGGACTGCATATTTGATTATAAATTGCGCCTTTAATGCAATTGTATACTCAATGCAAGACTTCCTTCATTTTAAGTAACATCCTGTATTACAGAAATTACTAATTATTATGTATTTTTAGTAATTTTACTCAGGGGTGGCTTCTTATCAGCACTCCCTTAAATATTAATAGTACAGAACACTGATGGTATTCATTTAAAATGATGCTTGTTATAATCATACTTTGTGGTTAATTTAGCCCAAGATGTGTTTGAGCTTGCATTTTGGGGAATATAAGATTAGGCTGAGACAAAAATAATGACTGGTTGTTCCTTTGGGCTGCATTCTGCTCTGTTGAGTACTAGCCATCACACCCTGATTTATGATCAATTTAGATTATCAGCAAATTCATTTGTAGACAAGTCTGTTTCATTAATGTTAAAGGGCCTTTAACATTATGAACTTTGCATCATAGACTTTGGTATGGTATCTATGATGGCAATAAATCTACACAGGAACATATAATACAGTGGTACCTCTACTTACGAATTTAATGCGTTCCGAACACACATTCGTAAGTCGAAAAAAATTGTAAGTCGAATCCCATAGGGAGAAAAAATTCGTAAGTAACCCTATCTAAAAATTCATAAGTAGAAAAAAACCTAAACTGCATCCAAGATGGCGGACGGAGCTCCATTCGTAAGTAGAAACATTCATAAGTAGAGTTATTTGTAAGTAGAGGTACCACTGTATTGTCTGGAATATGATGTTGTTTTTAACCTGGTTCTGTTGACTGTTCTTCCAATTACAATGTGACCTTAGGGATTAAGGAAACACCATCAAAGCATTCTTGACGTATGCCTGTCAAGCCTCTGCTTGAAGACCTCCAAAGAAGGAGACTCCACCACACTCCTTGGGAGCAAATTCCACTGCCGAACAGCTCTTACTGTCAGGAAGTTCTTCCTAATGTTTAGGTAGAATCTTCTTTCTTGTAGTTTGAATCCATTGCTCCGTGTCTGCTTCTCTGGAGCAGCAGAAAACAATATTTCTCCCTCCTCTATATGACATCCTTTTATATATTTGAACATGGCTATCATATCACCCCTTAACCTTCTCCAGGCTAAACATACCCAGCTCCCTTCTATCAGTTCCTTCTATTTAGTTCAGTTCTCTACAGTGATTCCAGTTTCAAATACCATTGCAGGCACATTTCTTGTACTAGTCTGTGTAGAAGCTATGCAACTATGTGTTGGTTGTTGAACCAATCAAGAAAGCTTCCTCATGTCAAATCAGATCATTGGTCCATCTAGTATTGTCCACACTGAGTGGCACTGGCTTTCTAGGAATTCAAACAGGAGTCTTAGCTACCTGGAGATACCAAGGGCTGGATCTGGAGTCATTAGGATGCAAAGCATGTCTCTCCACTATGAAGGCTGAACCAACCAATGCCTCAGCCACAGATTACTATACCATATTCAGTATACAAAAATATATATGAGAAAAGCATTTTTTAAATCCGTTTTTCCCTTTTTAGTCTTATGAAGTAGAAGAATTCTTATTGGCAACAATTTATATCAGATTTAAAATATTTCTGTAGATAAACAGATAAATGTTTTCATCATTGCTAACCAACTAACTGCCTTTTTGTGAGACTGAAAGCCTTAGGCCATGGGACAAATATCAATATTTTATATACCACACGGAATGAACCAGTAACCTTGGCAGATGCCTTCACAGGTGGGGAGTGTACAGTGGTACCTCAGTTTAAGTACACAATTGGTTCCGGAAGTCTGTACTTAACCTGAAGTGTACTTAACCTGAAGCGAACTTTCCCATTGAAAATAATGGAAAGTTGATTAATCCGTTCCGGACGGTCCGCGAGTACTTAACGTGAAGCGTACTTAACCTGAAGCGAACTTTCCCATTGAAAGTATTGGAAAGTGGATTAATCCGTTCCAGACGGGTCCGCAGAGTACTTAAACTATCAAACCAAAGCATACTTAAACCGAGGTATGACTGTAGTTGATACCTCCTAGGGTCCTCCTGGAGCATAACTTATACACAACATGGGGCAGTTTTCTTCCATGTCTTAACTAGGGCTGGGTGATATACCAGTATATCATCCAAAACCAGTTTGAAGTCCATATTGTGATACTGGCTTTGTAATTTTTGACCGGGCAATATATAGTGAATCATGATGTGTGTGTACATGCGCACACCATGATTCATTATATATTGCCTGGTCAAAAATTATTTGTTGGTTTTTCCTGCACCATGCTTTTTGCATAGTATGTGTGTGTGTACATGCGCACACATACTATGCAAAAAGCATGGTGCAGGAAAAACCGTGAAGCCAACAGATGCCCCTACATAGCTCCATCCTTATTTCAGACATTGTGATATATCATTATATCACAATGTTTAGCTGGTGATATATTACAGTGATGAAAATCAGATATCGCCTAGTCCTAGTTTTAATGTGAAGTTTTAAGAGGATTATAGATACAAAAGAAACTTAAGCAGGAGAGACTCCGCTCAGAGGAGTTCCTAGTCCTCTGTTTTGATGGCAGGTGCTGGGCACAGGGTTTTCTCAGCTGGATTTCCCTCCTTTGGGAGACTGACTACTGTAGCTTAGAGTAGACCTGTAAAGACCATCTTGTTGAGTTTTAGCTTGGATTAATTATCACAGCCCTGTATAATCATTTTATATTTGGTTACTGGTGATGTTGTTTTTGTGCTGCCATTTTATGATGATGACTTTTCAATTGCTTCTGTTAATGATTGCATGGTGTTCAGGGCTATTTTGTTGACGGGGATGAGCTATACTGACTGATTGGTTCCATTATGCTAATAGCTACATGATGTTCAGAACCTCATTAGCAAATTTAACAGAAAGAGAACTTATTTTCTTTCTTTAAACCACATCATGGTGGAATTATAATACTACTTCTAAATAATTGCCATAACATTAATTTCATTTTATTAAATATGAGTGTGGCCTTTTAAAAGTAATTTTAAAAGTAATTTAAAAGTAACTTGCTTCTGTTCTGAAATATTGACGCTCTCTTAACACTGGTAAATATCTTCACTTTGCTTGTCAATAAACATATGTAATGAAATCTCTGTTATGTTTGTGGGCTCTTTTTATGCCAATATTAAATTTGAGCTTGAGATAAGCTAGGTTAGATTCAGATAATGCATCATCACACTGTGAAGTTTACTTTTGAAGTTACCACATGCTGTTATCTGTACAGGTCTGAACAGGAATTCATTGAATGATAGCTTACTGACACCAATGTAGCTAGCTTGGACGGGAAAGTTTTTGCTGCTAGCGGTAAATGTATTTTAGTCTATAACACTGTGGAACCCTGCAGAGAATTCATCTTGTGCTTATCATAAAAAGGCAAAAGTGGCTGTCTAATTCAAACAACACAACACCACACTATGGTTTTAATACAGTTTGAGGATCTTGCTATTAATGTTCATTTTCATTTTGTGTAAATAATTTTGAAATTATGCTAATAATAATAATAATTTGTTATTTATACCCCGCCCATATTGCTGGGCTTCTCCAGCCGCTCTGAGCAGCTTCCAACAAATTTTAAAAATACAATAAAGCATCAAACATTAAAAACTTCCCTAAACAGGGCTGCCTTCAGCTGTTTCCTCAATGTCATCTCTTTGATATCTGATGGGAGGGCGTTCCACAGGGCAGGCACCACTACTACTACAACAACAACAACAACAACAACAACAACAACAACAACAACAACAACAATTTATTACCGAGAAGGTCCTCTGCCTAGTTCCCTGTAGCCTCACTTCTCGCAGTGAGGGAACCGCCAGAAGGCCCTCGGAGCTGGACCTCAGTGTCCGGGTTGAACGATGGGGGTGGAGACGCTCCTTCAGGTATACTGGGCCGAGGCCGTTTATGGCTTTAAAGGTCAGCACCAACACTTGGAATTGTGCTCGGAAACGTACTGGGAGCCAATGTAGGTCTTTCAGAACTGGTGTTATGTGGTCTCAGCAGCCGCTCTCAGTTACCAGTCTAGCTGCCGCCTTCTGGATTAGTTGTAGTTTCAGGGTCACCTTCAAAGGTAGCCCAAGTAGAGCGCTTGAGAAAAAATAGTATGGACAATTTGTTTTAACCAGTACATGAATTATTATTTACATATTAAAATTTATATTCTACCTGTCCCTAAGATTAAGCTTGGACAAGATTCTCTTTAACTGAGTGGTAGAACCCCTATGTTAAGAAGTTACCATAATTAGAAGTTAAATGGTGGTTGCCAGGGCCATTAAAAGTAAGTTTATGGCTGTCCTGGAATTCTTTAAAAAAAAAATTAGTAAAGATTTCTTGAATTACAAAGGTGGGTGCAGTGTCTCTCATATTTTAACATGTATCATTTTTGCAAATCAGTTTCATTTGTTAAGACACTCTGTCCTGGAACTCTGAGGAATATTTTAATTTTAGCTGTAGTGGCTTTGATTTATGCTGCTAAAAATTGCTATTCTCAGCAGTAAATGTGTATTCGTTGAGATTGTTGAGAATGTAGCCACAGTCCTCCGCTAATGTGGCAGACCCACTTAAAATGTTCTACTAAATCATGTTGCAAATTACCATGAGTGGAACTAAATTGTATCAGAGAAGGAGTAAAGCAATTGAAGAGCAATTCAATTATTATTTGGACATTAATTACACGAAGTATCCCTATAAGTAGATGAATGTTAGTGCTTTGTATTGGAGCTAGGCAGATTAACTGAAAACCTGTTATATGACATCCAACAGACGAGCCTGGCTTCTGGTGGGCTTTCATGTAATCCCTTGTGGGTGCAGCATCTGATAGTGGGTGATAAGTGCTGCATTCATAGGTGATTTCCATTACTGCTTCATCCTTCTTCATTGGGCAGAGCCCTGGGAGGAGAAGCCTGGTTTACTGCTGCTCCATCTCTTTGAGAAGAAGGTGAAGTTGTGCCTTGAGACCTCCTCCCTGGGGCCGAGGTGCATGAGAAAATATCATCTATGAGGTAGGACTTCACTGCTCAGAAAGTAAATCGGTATATATAGCTTTTCTTCAAGGGAGACTTCTAAACCTTTATACTATTGACTTAGAATTGTGGAGTTGGAAGAGGAGCCACAAGGGTCTTAAATTGCTGAGTCAAATTGGGCTGATGTGCTTTATGCAAAAGTGCCAATTTTTAAAGTCATCATGTGGAATGTGATGCATTGTGGTGCACGGTATAAGGAAGCTACAACAAATGTTTCACTTTTGAAACCTAGCAGTATCCATATGGATTTCTATGTATGTGGAGAATTTACATATTTAGTCCTACAGGATTTTGGTTTGAACCTCACAATGTTTCCAGCTGAAGTACTTGACGGTACATCTGTTGAGGCACTGGGGTTGGGAAAATCTGCTATGGAACTATCACTGGTGATGTGTTTTCACCATACCAGTTCTACTAGTCCAAGTAGCTTGCAGGCACACGTTGACTTTCGCCAGGAATTTGTCGAAACAAAATTTAAAAATTCCTTCCAGTAGCACCTTAGAGACCAACTAAGTTTTTCATTGGCATGAGCTTTCGTGTGCATGCACCTTCTTTAGATACCTTTAGATACCTAAGGAATTTAGATACCTACTTGTAAATGAATGATGCTCTTCTCAGAGGTTTATATAAGCAGTCATCTAAGATTACAGCAACACAGACTATCCTGGTTGTCATGATTAATTTTTTTCTATGTATCTGAAAGGGTCTATAATTATAATCTCCTTTGATGATTAGGGTTGTTTTGCATCACAAATTTGCAACACGTTCCAGAGGGATTGTTCTTGTTTAGTCGTTTAGTCGTGTCCGACTCTTCGTTACCCCATGGACCATAGCACGCCAGGCACTCCTGTCTTGCACTGCCTCCCGTAGTTTGGTCAAACTCATGTTTGTAGCTTCGAGAACACTGTCCAACCATCTTGTCCTCTGTCGTCCCCTTCTCCTAGTGCCCTCAATCTTTCCCAACATCAGGGTCTTTTCCAAGGATTCTTCTCTTCTCATGAGGTGGCCAAAGTATTGGAGCCTCAGCTTCACGATCTGTCCTTCCAGGGAGCACTCAGGGCTGATTTCCTTAAGAATGGATAGGTTTGATCTTCTAGCAGTCCATGGGACTCTCAAGAGTCTCCTCCAGCACCATAATTCAAAAGCATCAATTCTTCGGCGATCAGCCTTCTTTATGGTCCAGCTTCCAATTTCTGCACAGCCACACTAGAGGAGCAGAAGGGAGTAGAAGGGAGCAGAAGGGAGGAGCAGAGGGATAGCTATGTTAATATCCTTGCATAAAAAAACCACCACCACTACAGCTTTGGGGCAGTTTAAGACAAGTTTGCAAAGAGATTTTCTTGAAAGAATGTATTTTTCAAGTGACTTTAGGGATTGTATAAAATTTCTATGGTATTCTACGAGCCGTTCTTGAAACTTTATCAATAACTATTTCATAATGCTTTTGTATATAAATTGCTTTATATATTACTAACTTGATTCAGCTAGATGGGAGCAGGAGTGGGGGGTGCCGGAACCTGGTCAGTATCTCCAAAGCAGGCTTTCTGGCTGCTATTGAATGTGGTGATGAACTTTATTGTTCCAGGAATGAGGCTCATGTGATTTCACTCCCTTCTGCTCCTCTAGTGTGGCTGTGCAGAAATTGGAAGCTTTTCTTTCCATTTTGATTAACCACAGTTTAGGGTTACATCTGAACGCTGAACTGTTTAATTCTAACTATGGTTAATTGAAACAAGCAGCTTTATAAACCAAGGTTCGAAGTTGCCTTGTTTCAATAAACCATAGATGGTTTGAGTTTGGGCAAATAGACAAACTATTTGCTCCCCAATGCCCTTTGGATATGGCATCTTGTCTTATGAGTATTGCCAACGATGGTTAAGTGGACTACTTTGACCATCTGGTATGTGAAACCTGCATGTAGGGATTTATTTGTTAGTTGTCTGTCTTCTCTAAAGGTGCTAATTAATTCTTTTGCTAGGTGTTTTTATAGCTAGGTTATAATCCTTGGTTCTTTAATAATTTGTTACGTGTTTTTAAAGGATACTGTTATTTTGTGCATATTACCTATTTACCTGTATGGCTATTTACCTGTATGGCTTGTGCAAAAGGTGGTACTGTATATAAATGAATAAATCTAAATAAATGAATAAACTTTCCCATTGAAATCAGTAGGACTGTGGCCAATAGTGCAATCCTAATCATGTCTACTAAGCATTTTCCCATGTAAATGCAATGTTTCACATTGATTTCAGTGAAACCCAAGTTCAAATAACATGGTGTGGATCTAACCCAGTGGTTTTACCTTATACCAGGCATCCCCAGACTGCGGCCCTCTAGATGTTTTGGCCTACAACTCCCATGATCCCTAGCTAACAGGACCAGTGGTCAGGGAAGGTGGGAATTGTAGTCCAAAACACCTGGAGGGCCGAAGTTTGGGGATGCCTGCCTTATACCATCACCAGTTAATGATGTACAGAATATAGAGGCCTGCTTCTAAATAAATCGGCCTATTGTTCAGAGAGGCTGATATTCTACAAAACGATGCACCTTTGCACATATTACACCAGCTAGTGTCCCCCCCCTACAATTCCCATGTAGGGGTTTTCAAACATGGAACTGTGGAAAAGTACCATTATGCAACTATACACTCTGGAAAAGATTCAGGTTTAATGCTCGGAATGCAGTTCATGGGACTGTGTCAACACAATTGTATAATTAGTTAAACTACCCCCACAGTCTTTTTTCCTTTGGATTTTTTCCTTTTAAAATGATAACAGATGTACCTAGCTTTTCCATTTATTCCTAATACAAAATTTAAAATAATATATCCATCAAAGAAATCCCAAAATATCCATCAGCCCAAATGCAAGAAAAACAATGAAGCACCTTAAAGGCTAACAATGGTTTTAATGCATAGAGTCTGCTTAATCAATGCATGAAGTCTATAATAGTGGAATGGAGAGGTCAAAGAGAAGAGAAATGCAAAAAGAACAGGAAGTGATAATTACATAACAGCAAAATGGCTAGACTGAGAATTCCTAAGGCAGTGTTGGTGATAACCAGGAGTGGATGTTGAGATGGGTGCTGCTGTGGAGCTGCACTTCTGACAGTTCTGTCATTGCCACTCACCTGGATATGAAAGGGGCGCAGGTGGCGCTGTGGTCTAAACCACTGAGCCCCTTGTGCTTGCTGATCGGAAGGTTGGCGGTTCGAATCCCCATGACGGTGTGAGCTCCTGTTGCTCTGTCCTAGCTCCTGCCAACCTAGCAGTTTCGAAAGCATGCCATCTACAAAAGTAGATAAATAGGTACCGCTGCGGCGGGAAGGTAAGCGGTGTTTCCGTGCGCTCTGGTTTCCATCAGGGTGTTCCGTTGTGCCAGAAGCAGTTTAGTCATGCTGGCTGCAAGACTCGGAAAGCTGTCTGTGAACAAACGCCGGCTCCCTTGACCTGAAAGCGAGATGAGTGCCACAACCCCACAGTCACCTTTGACTGGACTTAACCGTCCAGGGGTACTTTACCTTCTACCTTTTTACTCACCTGGATGATGCAGAGATTAGGTAGGGTAGCAGCAGTTGGCTCAACTTTTGCACCCACGGAGCCCTGCCCTTGCCAACACCCAGCCGCATTCCCACATCATCCAGGTAAGCAGCAGCAATGCCATTGTCAGAATGGCAGCCAAGAGACACCCACTCCACTATGCCAACCATGCCTCATAGTAGCACAAATATCCTGGTATTGGTACATGGGATTAGACATCTGTAATCCCTCCCCACCCTGTGATAAACAGGTCTCTGGTCTCTCAGGAAGACAGAAGAGGAAGAAAAGCCTGCTCCTGGACAAAGACTCCTCTGTAGTAATTCAGTGGTTGCACACTGGAGTCTCTCTTGGTAATTCCTTTGACAGTTATATCCTTGCATGTTGACATGTTCTCATAATGGTTCCAGGTCCTGTAACAGTGTTGCTTGAGTAGGTATCTGGATATGTTGCAGGGTTTGGTTCCTGTGCTGGTTTCTTTGGTTTCACTGCAGTTACTGGTGAGTATCATTTTTAGGTTGGTGGGCTGTCTACTCTCCTACTAGCTTGTTGTCAAGCAAGGTGAATAATAATCTGGAAGCAGCAGCTGTAGAAAAGGCGGTAATAAAACCAACAGCTCAGTCCTCTACCTGTCTAGTCAGATGTTAAGTCCCAATGAGTTCAGTAGGTCTTACTCCTGTGTCAGTGTACGGTTGCAACCCAGGACTTCTTTTTGTGTCTCAAATTTTGCTCGGCATGCCCTTTTTGTAAGGACCAAGTTACAAGACTAGTTTCTAAGGAAGTTCAGTGGGGTGAACGAGGGCACACTTGGATTGCAATGCTGCCTCTTTTGAGGAGAGGCAGAGAGAGGTATTTCATTCATTCATTCCTCCAATGAAAGCCACGCAATATGCTGAGCCAGCAACATGAAACACTGAGAAGAGATAGTGGACTCAGCTAGACAGCTGCAAATTAAACATTTTAAATGTGTTATAAAGTGCAGTATACAAGTGTGAAACTAGATGGAGGCAGTGAGCTATGCAAAATTCAATGTATTTTTCAAAACTATTTTTTAAAAAAGCATTTTTTCATATGTGTGTAGATTCCACTGGTGACTCACTGTTACACTCTCTCCTCATAGGTCCTATACATTTGGCATTATGAAAACAGTACACAGCACTGACATTTTGCAACATCATCTGTAGATCAAGAGTCTTTACCGGAAATCAAGTAACAAAATTAAGTAATGAAAACAAACAGCAGAATAGTAACAAGGGAAACATTCCATTAGTCATGTTAGTCTGTTGCAGCAAAACTATCAGGAGGATCTTGTGGCAATTTAAAGTGCAAAGTATTACAGCTAGTCTTGGATGGATTTCACTACAATAACTGCTTGGGAGTGCTCCTGGACACCCTGCTAATTGGGAGGCTCAGCTGTGACTGTGGCCAGGATTGCCTTGTGTCAGCAGAGGCTGATGCACCAGCTGCAACCCTACCTTGAGATGGTGGATCTCACCAGTTATCCATGCATTAGTGACACCCAAACTGTGGGATGGTTTTTAATGGGTAGGAGAGGGTACATTAATTGCAATTTATGCCTCCAGGTGCCCACATGTGTGGGTTGAATAGTTTCAAAATAGGCTAATTTTGCTGCAGAATTTCATTAGTATGAGCAGTTTCTGAGCTCTGGGCGCAGTACTGCGCCTAAGATTGCAGATTAAAACTGCCGAGTGGTAGGACAGGGGGACCTTTTTCTGCCGCCCCCCCAACTTCCAGCTACTCTCTGAAGACTGGAGAAGAGACCCCTCTTAAGAATATTAAGGGATGGGCAGGGGAAGGACTAGACCAGTAGACCATGTGAAAAATGAACATAATATTTTAGCTGCAGTTCATTCATTTTCAGGTTTGTATTCTTATTTAAAAAGCGCGCCTAGACATTGTGTTATTGCGCCCATAACCTAGGTTTAAGGTGCCATTTAGCTCCTAGCTATCATATCTGTTTCTAACACTGATTTCCAGTATTACCAGTTTTAGGCAACAAGCAATTTAAAAATATAATTTCTCTTCTTAAGATAATACAAGTAGAGCTATATACTGTTCATAAAGCAGAAAGCTTAAGGATTTGAAACAGCAAGTTCTTTACAGTATTGTATTTTGTACCAAGTTACAAAATTAGTTATAAGGAAGTTCAGTGGGGTGAACGAGGGCACACTTGGGTTGCAATGCTGTCTCTTTTGAGGATAGGCAGAGAGAGGTATATACATTCCTCCAATGACAGCCATGCAATATGCTGAGCCAGCAAGATGAAATACTGAGAACAGACAGTGGACTCAGCTATACAGCTGCAAATAAAATGTTTTAAATGTGTTGTAAAGTGCAATATACAAATGTGAAACTAGATGGTGACAGTGAGCTATGTAAAATTAAATGTATTTTTCAAAACAGTTTTTTAAAAAGCATTTTCACAGTGTTTTTTCATGTGTATGTAGATTTCACTGGTGACTCACTGTTACACTTGCCTCTTGAAGCAGTGCACACATTATTTGCCTTCTGCTGTCCTAGGATTGCAGAGTAGCCCTATAATGCACCTAACCTTTGCTCAACAAACTCTCCTTATCTTTATGCTAGGATTGTGGTAATTATTGTCAGGAAAATTCTCAAAGAGAACTATAATATTCCCACACTCTCCTCATAAATAGTATTGTTTATGCTGACAGTCCTAAACCTGGGAGTAAGCCTCATTGAATTAAATAGGACTTGTTTCTGAGTAAACATGGTCAGGCTTGCACCTGGTCTTTGTGGTCTGGTGTACCAACACATATAATTAATTAAAGTAAACTATGTGGATTTAAATGGTTATGGCTCACTGACTTTATTATGACAAATTTCTTATTAATAACAGAGATCTTTTGATGTGTGAAAACAGTTTTATTATCTTTCTCTTGATTACTTCTGAGAAAAAGGCCACTATTATTCCCATTTTACAGATGGAGAAATAACAATTTGTCCAAGACTTACTGCTGAGTCCATAACTAAGAAGAGATTTTGCGTGTGTGACCTTGAATAGCTTCAGATGTATGACATGCAGAGGTGGTGACAGGAAATACAAGTGACTCATGTTTCATATTCCTCATTCTTTGAAACACCTGATATGAAAAACAAAACATCTGAGATGGAGAATTTCTCTCTCCCTCTCTCTCCAGATTTAGATAATCTGACTACAGATTTAGACATTGTGAAGAAAAACATGGATCAGAAACAAAATAAAAAAATTGGTAGTTGGTACTTCTTCAGATATCTGAAGAAGTATGCATGCACACGAAAGCTCATACCAAAATAAAAACTTAGTTGGTATTTAAGGTGCTACTGAAGGAATTTTTTTATTTTGCTTCGACTCAGACCAACACGGCTACCTATCTGTAAATGGACAGAAAGTAAGAGAATGGAACTAGTGCTTCCTGTCTCTTAGAACAGAATCATAGAATTGTAGATTCCTAGAAATGCAGAAATCTTTTGCCCAACGTAGGCTTAAACCCACAACCCTGAGATTAAGAGTCTCATGCTCTTAGCAACTGAGCTATTCCAGCTGCCATATGTTCTCAACCTTTACAGCCAATCTATCGCTTCCAGAGCAAATAATGGAATTCTGTTCACTGAACAATACCTTTAATTTAACTTAACTGACAAGCAAGCTCCGTGTGTCTTAGTGGATATATGACACAAAATCAAAATTGTGCTGATATGGTAACTCCTATCCAGTGCTATTTTTCTAGAAAAAAGGTGCCATGAACAACTCCCTAAATACATCACATCTGGGATTTGGCAAGAAACAAACACCTTTCTTCCTCCTTTGACATAGTGATGTCCAGCTTCTCCCAGCTTACTCCCTGAGAGTTCTGCTCTAATATTTTAAGCCCAATGACAATGACTACGCAACAAGCCAGAACAGAACTTCAGTAATTTAACCAAAATAAGCATTTATTAGTAAATGTAAAGGGACCCCTGACCATTAGGTCCAGTCGCAGACGACTCTGGGGTTGCACACTCATCTCGCTCTATAGGCCGAGGAAGCTGGAGTTTGTCCGAAGACAGCTTTTGAGTCATGTGGCTAGCATGACTAAGCCGCTTCTGGCGAAACCAGAGCAGCGCACGGAAAAGCCGTTTATTACAGGAACATAATTGCAAGGACATTAAAAACCAGATAAAGAAGCATATAATTTACAGTATATCTAGCTAACTATTATTATACACAGTATGTTAATATAAAGACAGGATTATAAATCCTATTAATTTTTACCAGTTCTGGGTATTTTCCAAATGTAATATTTAAGTTCAAAAGACAGTAAGTTAAATTTCATATTCTAGAATAGGCAAGCATGACTGAATGGGATATAATTTTTATTTATTTCTATTTTGTGAATCACTTCCTATGAACAATCTTAAAGCAACTTAATAAAATAGCAACAGTAAAATGCATGTAAATAGATTTCATTTTTATAAAAGCAATTAAAACTACTTTCAATCCAATGCAGACGCAGACTAGGAAAAAATCCCCACAAAATAACTGTGTGAAATAACTTATTTGATTTCATTAATAAAACAACTAGATTTCAGATTCCACTACTTTATTTGTGCAATAATTATTCAGAAGAACTATAATATTTTAAAGGTTTGCCTTAACTTGATAAGAAAAAATATGGTACATTGAAATGATGCCCAGTATTTCCAGGTAAACAGTGTTTCCATGCGCTGCTCTGGTGTCGGTGTTCCATTGCGCCAGAAGCAGCTTAGTCATGCTAGCCACATGACCCGGAAAAACCGTCTGCTGAGCGGACAAAAGCCGGCTCTCTCAGCCTGTAAAGCGAGATGAGCACCGCAACCCCAGAGTTGTTCGCGACTGGACTTAACTGCCACATTATTTCCAGTCAATGATTTGATGTCTGAGTTTGTGGGGCTATACATACATAACTGGTCCTTTCTTGGTCTGTTTTGTTTATTTATTTATTACCTTGCTTTATTTGTGTAAGCTAAAGAGCACAACTAACTGTTTTTACTGCTGATAATATTTTTAGTAAACCATTTAGAGGTTTTATTACAATCAAGCTGTGTGTGTTTGTGTGTATAAACAATGACAGGAAAAGTGCAAAACAATGCACCACCTGGAGGTGAACAATAGCTCTCACTTCTGAATTTCCTTGCTCAAGAACTACATTCCGTCCACATGTTATGTTGGTTCTGTTCTCAATGTAAAGCTTTCTCTGGCACCATAGTTTTTGGAACATAAAAAGCTGCCTCATGCAGAGTAAGACTATTAGTCCATATAACTTCAGTGTTTTCACTGACTCACAGAGTTCCCCAGAGTTTTAGTCACAAAATCATAGAATCCTAAGAGTTGGAATACTAACTGGACAGGGTGTGCTGCGAATGAAAGTTCCCACTTGCAGGATCAGGGAGCTCTTTCATTAAAAGAAATGCAAGATCCACCCATTTCCCTGGCAACTTCTTCGGAAGAAGTTCTTCCTGGGTGGATGAAGTGTGGGAAAGGGAGGAGCAGGAAAGAAAGACCTGCAGACCCAAGATCCACTCTCAATCCTCCCTTAATTTGGATGGAATCTGGGGGAGGGATGTTTTATTTGAACAGGTCCATCAGTGTGGGCGAGGAATCATTACATGACTAGGACAAAGCAGTTACAAGAAAGGAGATTCCAGCTAAACATCAGGAAGAGCTCTTTGACAGTGGAGCTCCCTTGGGAGGTGGTGGACTCTCCTTCCTTGGAGGGTCTTAAGCAGATGTTGGATGGCCATCTGTTAGGGATGCTTTAGTTGAAATTTCTTTATTTTAAAGGGTTGGACTAGATGACCCTTGGGAACCCTTCCAACTTTACAATGCTATGATTCTAAGAAATTAAAGTCAATGAGACTTAACTCCATTAGGAATGGGGAAGAAATTTGGTTCAGTTCACATTTTAATGTGAACATACCTAAATAGCACTTCCTATAACAATACAGTATGTGAACTGAAATGGAACTATCTTCAAAACCTTCACTAAAATTTTCGCAGTGCATTTCAACAAAAAAAGTATACAAAATGGGAAAGTGTGCATACAAAAACATATATTAGTGAAAGATAAATATCATTTTTTTTCTTATTTATTTTTCTTACTTGGAGAACATGCATATCTCAACTACATTTTCTTGTCAATATGCAGCTGAGCATTATAAACGAAGCTGTCAGTTGTAGCATTAGTCCAGAACTTGGAATATCCTAGCTGATTTATCTTATGTATCTTTCAATCCATCCCTTTGTTCTCCAATTTACATAGCAACCCAATGTAGCTGGGGGAGGGGAAATTTGAGACACAGAAACCACCAAACCCAGAGCCATATAGAGATCACACAGTGGGTGGGTTTCTATGACCTTTAAAAAAAACCCCTCCCATTGGTTCCATTAGGGTAGGGTAGGGTAGGGTAGGGAGATACTAATGCTAGCTCCAGGACCAATGTACTTCTTCCCACTACACCTCCCGCACTTCTTGACAATATGCAAAATACTCAACAAGTTTCAGGGAATGTGACTATCTCGACTGAATTTTGACCATTCAGTGGCCATTATGTATAAGCCCCAAACCTGAAGCTGATTACTGGTTTATTCCAAACCAGCTTTTTAAAAAAGACAGATAAAAAGATGTAGTTAATCCTTGTTTGAATTATATAAATATAATTCATAGTTTAAAGTAGAAAGAGTAAGGTAAGATTGTGGGGCAGTTTGGCAGGTGAACAGTACTCAGAATATCTTTAAAGGGGCCAATTCATACCATAAAGGTAAAGGGACCCCTGAACATTAGGTCCAGTCGTGACCAAGTCTGGGGTTGTGGCGCTCATCTCACGTTATTGGTCGAGGGAGCCGGCGTACAGCTTCTAGTTCATGTGGCCAGCATGGCAAAGCTGCCTCTGGCGAACCAGAGCAGCACACAAAAACGGTGTTTGCCTTCCCGCTTCCCTACTTGCACTTTGACGTGCTTTCGAACTGCTAGGTTGGCAGGAGCTGGGACCGAGCAACGGGAGCTTACCCTGTTGCAGGGATTCGAACTGCCAACCTTCTGATCAGCAAGCCCTAGGCTCTGTGGTTTAACCCACAGCGTCACCTGCGTCCCAGGTCAGAATATCTTTACATGGTTATAATTAATGGCAGAAGTAGTAGAGGCAGTAGGAAACAAAACTATTATCTTTTCAGTCAGCAGATGGCACACTACATAAAACAGAGGTGCATAATAAACAGATATAGAGATTGAACTTTTCTTTGAAAATTAAGCAGGTGTTTCGTATTCACCACTTTCTCCCTTGCTGTGGTAAGAAGCACTGATTGAGAGAGAAATGCCTGCACACTGAGCCTCTGTTAGGGATCTGAAGTTCTTTAAAGAGACAGAAAAAGCAACCCTCTATATACTGTGTAGTTTATAGCTTTGTAGAGCCTTTGCAGCCTTTTCCCCTCAAGGGCTTGATAGCATACTAAACCCAACTAATCTGACAGTTTGTTTCTTAAAAGTTTTGTGTCTTAATATATGTATATATATTTACTAAGGAGGATACATAATCTTCAGCAGCATTTAGGAGATTAGTCATGAAAAGCTACCGCAGCACTTCTACTGGCTTCTTAACAACTGCTCCAAAGGAGTTTACATTATCATTACAATTCTTAAGCCACAGCTTTACTGAAAGCAGATTCTGAGCTTCACACTAAACTTCTAAGTCCCTCAAGGAAGCATGCGAAACGTTCAGAATCTATCCCAACTCCATTGCACAGAATTAAAGCCATGAGGATCATGCAAGGTGTTGACATCTCAGAAATATCCCCACCCAGGTTGCCAAACTTCTGCTCTGCTCAGTAATGCACCCATCTCCCCTTCCCTTATGACTATCAGATGGATGATAGAACTTATTTTCATATGCCAGTCATTCATGTAAGAAAGAACCGAAGAGAGTGCCATTGTTAGCTTTCTGATCATTTAGCATGTCTTGTGCTTGGATGTCTTTCATGGAAAGAATTCTATATCTTTCTTCACTTCTGAGTCCAGACTCTAGGAACTCTTTCAGATGTGATGAGTATAAATGCTTACCGGTACTTGCTGAGTCTGCATACATAAGGAAGCTACAGCCGGCTGCTGCTTTCTACTACCTGTATATGCAACAAAATAGTTGCAGCTTGTATGTTAATTTCCAATACTGAAGTGACATCCATGATGTAGGCTACTGAATCAAAAGAATTCTATAGACTTTATAATTTTTGCTGTATAGAAAGATTATATATGTCACACATAATGAACATGATCCAAGCAAAGCCAGTAAACAATTGCGTAGCACTAAATAATTTAAAAAACTTTTTTTAAAAACTTTTTTGTGTCCACCATAATTTTATTAAACAGTATTTTCATTCAGTATAATTTCCATGCTTCCCAAGACAAATGAACTATTAATACTAAATATACTTTTATTCCAGATATTTGCTGCTGTGGCTTATGTTTTTCTACAGTAAGTGATATGCCATATGAAGTATACAGAACAAAGCGGCTACTTATAGCAACAGCCGCAAGAATATTAACAGTCATATTGACTGGAATATATTTTATTTATACTTCAAATGATATGTGTATGTCATGGGTAGAAACATAGTTTCTAGCAGTGATATAATCTTAAATTTTATATGACTAGGTGGAAAATTATAATGGTATTTGAAACTTTTTCTTAATCATCCTTTTGGTTTGAAATTTTCCTTATTTATTCTTCTGTTGTTGTGTATCTTTTATATCTTTATTTCATTAATTGACAATAATATCTTGTTGCAAAGAAAATCCTTGCACTTCTCAAAGTATTTCTATAAGGAAGGAAGAGGTAAACTGAATGTAATCCCATCTGAAAGCTACACAAACTGGATTTGAGAAGACATAACACAAGGATGAAGCAGGCAGGGTGCAAGGAGGAAAGAAGGGCAAAGGTTATGCACATTACAAGAGACAGATCTCTTTTTCCTCCACCCTGGTATTTAAAATCTAATTTTATACCTAATGAAAATAAAAGGCACATAGAAAGCCAGGAGGGGGAATAGGGCACACTGCCCCAACTGGAAGCCCTTCTGTTTGAAAATATTGTTGGAAGTACATCTTAAGTCTGGAAGTACATCTTATCTTGAAACAGGAACATGTACCGGTATTTGTTCTTTATGATATTGATCCAGCAAGTGTTAAAATGTAAGCAAGGATTTCAATTTCTGGTGGGATGATAGCTTAGGTGGGCCCCCTCCCTCAACTTGTTAGGAAGACAAACACTAGAGTGGAGAGTTGAGTGATGTTTGATATTGTAAAGACACTACAGTCTCCGCTGTGCCTCATTCCAAAGGCAACGAAACCTTGGGTAAGAGCTTGGAACCAAGGGCGTACCCACCACGGGGCAAGTTAGGGCAGCTGCCCTACTCTAGAAGCAGGGCTGGTGGGCAGAGGCGGAGCACAGCCCGGCGGAGCGCGAGTTCGCCATTCCCGCCGCGCCGCGCCGCACCCTCCCTCCAGCTCCCCGGCGCGCCCTCAGGCAAGGCCAAGCGCGGCGGGGAACCAGGGAGCGCGGCGCGGTGGGCGGGAACGCCGAACTCGCGCTCCGCTGGGCTGGGCTCCGCCTCCGCCCACCAGCCCTGCTTCTAGGGAGGGGCACAGCCCGGTGGAGCGCGAGTTCGCCGTTCCCGCCCGCCGCGCTGCGCCCTCCCTCCAGCTCCCCGTCACGCCCTCTGGCAAGGCCAAGCGCGGCGGGGAACCAGAGAGCGCAGCGCGGCGGGCGGGAACGCTGAACTCGCGCTCCGCTGGGCTGGGCTCCGCCTCCGCCTCCGCCCACCAGCCCTGCTTCTAGGGAGGGGCACAGCCCGGCGGAGCGCGAGTTCGCCGTTCCCACCCACTTTGTGGCCCCTCCCCTTCCGTGCCTTGGCCCCTCCCCTTGCCCCCCCTAGTTTTGATCCTGGGTACGCCCATGCTTGGAACCCCTGAGATCTCACACCACTCACAATATCAATATGAGGATATTATATTCTCACATGTTTTCACTATTCCAAGCCTAATCTTATGTGTCTTATAATAACACTTTGGAGACAGAAAGTGCAATTCCCAAAGGCCCCTTATAATACCTGAGATCAGTCTGGATTTCTGAGATAAAGTTTCAGAGATGTAATAAATTATCCATGTGAGTACATTATAACTGAAATACAAGTCAAATTGTATCATTCTGAAAGCTAAGAGTTGAACATACTACAAAGTTTAGTATTTGGAAAGATCAGTGGAGTTTAGAGTTTGGTTAAATTGTGTCTGAACATTATCATACTCTAAAACCATTCATTTTGAACTGGTGAATTGCAACAGCAGTACTACCATTGTAAAAATAAATGGTAAAAAATTAAGAAATGTTTGGGTTAAAGATGGTTCCTGGATCTGAAAAGACTGAAGACTGCATCTATCAAGTCCTCTGGTTGTTTGCCTAGTGTCTTTCTTGTATTTAGAATAGAAAAGTTGGTTAACATCAGTCTTTGTCCAACTAAGGTTACACTTTATTATGTGCTGGGGTTTTTGTTTTTTGTTTGTAGTCCCAAGGTTCTGTGATCCCTAAAGTACACCGATCTTGAGTACAAAAGTATACTGTGAAGCAAATCTGAAAATGGAAACATTTACTTATCTAGTAATATTTAACCAGGGAAACATAAATTGCCAAGAAAAGGAGACCCTTCAGTTGCAATAAAATACGACTTTGCTCTCCAAGCAAAGACCTCAAAAGGCCTTCATTCAATTAAAAAAACATTACAGTATTTAAATGCATTTGGAGAATTTCATATTGAAAGCATGTTAAACATGAAATTGTAATTACATAACATATAGCATAGTAGCCATGCTGGATCAAAACTTATTGATCCAATGGCCAGCCAAATGTTCCAAGTTATTGGGATATGAAGGTAAACAACCCTCCCGGTTTGTCCCACACCAGTTCAGAAGAAGCATGCCTCTAAATTCTGTTGTTGTTGTTGTTGTTGTTGTTGTTGTTGTTGTTTGTACCACACCCATCTGACTGGGTTGCCACAGCCACTCTGGGCATCTTCCAGCACAGGCATCCCCAAACTGCGGCCCTCCAGATGTTTTGGCCTACAACTCCCATGATCCCTAGCTAACAGGACCAGTGGTCAGGGATGATGTGAATTGCATAGCTGCCAAATTTTCCCTTTTCTCGCGAGGAAGCCTATTCAGCATAAGGGAATTTCCCTTAAAAAAAAGGGAGAACTTGCCAGCTATGGTGAATTGTAGTCCAAAACATCTGGAGGGCTGAAGTTTGGGGGTGCCTGTTCCAGCATATATAAAAACATAATAAAGCAGTAAACCTTAAAAAGCTTCCTTCAGGGCTGCCTTCAGGTGTTTCCTAAATGTTATGTAATTACTCATCTCCTTGACATTTGAAGGGGGGGGTATTCCACAGGGAGGGTGCCACTACCAAGAAGGCCCTCTGCCTTGTTCCCTGTAGCTTCACTTCTCACAGTGTGGGAACTACCAGAATGCTCTTGATGCTGGATCTCAGTGTCCGGGCTGAACGATTTTAATAGTAAAATCAGTTGATGAGTGGATTGCAGCCCCATGTTAAGATGGAGTTGGCAGTACTTTATAGGCTGTTGATGCAGCAATATATCCTTTGTCTAACCCTGGTTAGAGAGCAGGGAAGGGTAATAGGAAGTATCTAGACCAGTGTTTCTCAACCAGTGTGCATCCAGATGTTTTGGGACTACAACTCCCATCATTCCTGACCACTGGTCTTGCTAGCTAGGGATGATGGGAGTTGTAGTCCCAAAACATCTGGAGGCACACTGGTTGAGAAACACTGATCTAGACAACCAATCTTCAAAAGACCTCAGTATACTGTTGAGGCAACAGTTTTCTAGCCAACAGTGCCCAAAGGGAGTTATCCAGAGTCTTGACCAACAAGCCTTTTCCTGGCTGACCGGACTGGACTTCATCACTAGACTTCACTAGTATTATTGGGCTTGCCTGCCTTGCCACTCCTCTTTGAGATGCAACAATATGGCTGTGAACTTGAATAAAATATAGGAGCAGCAGGTAAGCCCCACCTCCCATAATAAATCACATGATGCAGTGCACGCATACCATTTGAATGGCAGTGCCCCCTCAAATAATGTATTGGGGCAGTGAAGCCCTTCTGGCCCCTAGCTGTTGGATCCTATGGCTGTGACAATTTTAAACAGCGCTCTTTCTGTGCAAAAAATCACCAAAGGTTTATTCTATGAAATAGAACATATAAGATAAACAGATAACACTGAATGAACATATAAATAAGGAGGGAGGGCCTGTACACTTTGTATCTTGCTTTCTTATTTCAAGTTAATTGCCTAAATCAGGAAATATTCAACATTTAGGAGCTGCCCGCACTAGCAGATCTATTGTAGTGATGTTAGAAAGAATTGTTCAAAGGAATCTTATCTTGAAAGAGGTATGAATTGTGATTTAGCAACTTGACAATCAAACACCTGGTCATGTCTAGTCTTGCAAAGATTATAAAGATTTCAGGAGCTAGACATATGCTTTGGATTCAAATGAATCTTGAACTGAGGCAGGGGTTCTCCATATGGGATCTGCATAAGATGCCCTGGGTTAAAGTAGGGATCCCATCCTAAGGACCTTACGGACTCTGACTTTAATATATATATATATATGCTGCATTGTGTCCGCCAAAAGTGCAATTATTTTTTTCATATAACGGGAACACCAGTGTGAGGAGGAGGGTGTTCCTTTGTGATTGAGTTTGAGTGCAAGTGTTGCTGATTGCTTGCTTATTCTTATTACTGGGCAAGTCAATGGATCCTCTCTTTTCCTTAGCAAAATAGTTTGCTTTTAGTTCACTATATGTGTGTAGTCCTGGTGATTTTTAATTATTTTATACAAGTAATTATAAAGCGGTTATTATTATTCAGCTAGTTATTTCTTATTGCCTCTTTCTGTATGTGTTGTGGCTATTATCCAACACACCCGTTCATCAAACCTACTCCTTCATCAAACCTAAGTAATTTTGTATTGGAAGCCAAGCATAGTCTGCCTTATTTAGTACGTACTCTTATTATTATTACTACTATTATTAAATTATTTCTTTCTTAGTGCCTGCCTGAGTGCTATTGTGTGCCCACAAACATTCACTGTTGTAGGCAGCAAAGCATCACACCATATATAAAACAATCATTTTCATTATGTTACCATCGTCATAATCACAGTCCTATCCCTATTATTACCAATATTATGTTTGGTCATCATGATGTATGTACATCATACTGGCAGCTGCCCCTGGGGACGGGCAAGAGGTGCTGCACCTGCAAGCAGCAGCACTGACCATTTCATTTCTCCTCCACCCAACCCAAGTGCACCTTCACTGTTGCAGGCAGAAGCAGTGACACAACTGAACGTTCCCCCTTCTCCCTGGTTCTGAGGCTGCTGGTATGGCTAGTAGTGTAATCAAGTACAATCCTCCTACTACTGTCTCACCTATTGCAGAGCATGAGGCAGCAGCAAGCACTTTGCTGCTGGTAGCTCCTCTGACTGAAGCGATAGAGATCATCTTATGAGATCTCAGATCGGAGGAGGCTTTGTCATTTGTGGGACACTTTAGTTGAGGGCTGCAAATTCTGGTTGTGTGTGTCTGCATGCATGTCTGAGTGTATGTGTCGTATTAAAGGAATTCCGTGCACCAGCAGAAGCCAGTGCAAGGATTCCCTCTAATGCAATGGGACTTCCTCCCTAATCTGCTCTGGAGGGTCGGAAGAATCCCCAGAACAGTATGGTGGTGGTGGGGTCATTCCATTGGGCAAGCAGTCACACTGATGGAATGTTCTTCTTAGTCACACACATAGGTTGTATTCAACCTAGTACTATGTGTGGTGTGTTTATAAGGGTGGAATAGAGAGAAAGTGCTGTGTGAATGCATATGTGGTGAATGTATGTGTGCACGGTCTGTATATATGTGCTTACACTGGCCATGACGACCATTGGCATGCGGCCCTTGATGGGGTGGCTGTTTGGCAATGCAGCCCTCAGCTGAAGAAGTTTAGCCACACCTCTCACATAGAAGTTAAATTAAAGCAAGACACTACCGGTCTATATTGATGGGAAATTATTTCTAATGTTTTGAGGAAAGTTAACAAAATGTGATTTTTTATTTTTTTAAGAAAAAAAGGAACATTGAAATAACAATTTGGAAATAACATAATCTCCATTATGAAGCAACAACATAGACATGTATAAACAGTAATGAATAACCACATAGTCTAGGTATGAATAACCACAGCTTACAGAACTAGGAAGTACTTGCTAATCCATGCTATATACAGGAAAGAGACTGGGTGTTAAAGTGTGTGAAAACCAGTTACATCAACTGGCATCAATGCAATGATATTAGCATTTAGCTTTACTCAGCAATGGAAACTTCTCCAATGGCCACTAGATAACATGGAACAAACTTGGTAAACCATAAGAAAGTGTAAGAAATGTTGTTTCAAGACAGAAACTTACAGTAGCACTAACTCGAAAAAGGAGCAAAAGAAAAACCACTACAGAGATGTGCCAATTGGCAAATAGTTAATTTGGACTGTAACATGTGAATAAATATTACTTGTCCATTTGACTCAATATATTCATTAATAAACAGCATTCATAAAGGGTCAAGACAGGAGGGCCTGGCGTGCTATGGTCCATGGGGTCACGAAGAGTCGGATACGACTAAACGACTAAACATTCATAAAGGGTAGTGTTGAATGGGCTATGAGAATTTATTTTCCTTCCTTAGATAACAACATAAAAAAAACAAAGTGCAGCTGACGGCAAAAGGAAGATAATAGCATATGAATGGAAAAAAGAGAACAAATAATGAAATTGGGTGAATGCATAGTAGTCTATAGTTAGGAGATGATTGCACTGATGCAGCATTTTGGAAGACCAACTAACTTTATATTTTGGTATGAGCTTTCGTGTGCATGCACACTTCTTCAGATACACTAGAAACAGAAGTGTCAGACCCTATATATATACAGAGGGTGGTGGGGGTGGGTGGGAATGGGAGATGGGCTGGTGGGAGTGGTAAACCTGTAGATGGGTGTTAATGGCTGCTGATGGCTGCAATTAGTCCTGGGCTGAGGTGCTAAAGAAAGCTTGATCATGCATAATGAGATAAGAATCCGATATCTCTATTCATCCCAGGTGCTTCCATGGTTTTAAGCTTGGTAATGATTTCCAATTCAGCAACTTCCCTTTCCAGTCTGTTCCTGAAATTTCTCTGTAATAAAACAGCTGCTTTGAGATCTTGTATAGAATGTCCTGGGAGATTGAAGTGTTCTCCTACTGGTTTTTCAGTCTTATGGTTCCTGATGTCAGATTTATGTCCATTTATGACCAGTAACATGGACACTGGTACCAGAGCCTGCAATAAACCCAGATGCCAACTTTGCTGCCACATACACCCGGACAACATCATTACTGGCCCCAACAACATCCAACATACCATCTCAGGACTATTTAATTGCTCATCTTCTAACATTGTGTATGCCATCAAATGCCAACGGTGCCCTTCAGCTCTCTATATTGGACAAACAGGCCAAACCCTACGCCAAAGGATAAATGGACATAAATCTGACATCAGGAACCATAAGACTGAAAAACCAGTAGGAGAACACTTCAATCTCCCAGGACATTCTATACAAGATCTCAAAGCAGCTGTTTTATTACAGAGAAATTTCAGGAACAGACTGGAAAGGGAAGTTGCTGAATTGGAAATCATTACCAAGCTTAAAACCATGGAAGCACCTGGGATGAATAGAGATATCGGATTCTTATCTCATTATGCATGATCAAGCTTTCTTTAGCACCTCAGCCCAGGACTAATTGCAGCCATCAGCAGCCATTAACACCCATCTACAGGTTTACCACTCCCATCAGCCCATCTCCCATTCCCACCCACCCCCACCACCCTCTGTATATATATAGGGTCTGACACTTCTGTTTCTAGTGTATCTGAAGAAGTGTGCATGCACACGAAAGCTCATACCAAAATATAAAGTTAGTTGGTCTTTAAGGTGCTACTGAAGGAATTTTTTTTATTTTGCTTCGACTCAGACCAACACGGCTACCTACCTGTAACTAGCATTTTGGAAGTTACTGGAAGCATGTATGAAATTTAAAGGAAGCATTAATAAATATCATTTATTATGATATTGTTCTTAGGGTAAAGGTAAAGGGACCCCTGACAGTTAAGTCCAGTCGCTAACGACTCTGAGGTTGCGGTGCTCATCTCGCTTTATAGGCCAAAGGAGCCGGCGTTTGTCCGTTCCGCAGACAGTTTTACCAGATCATATGGCCAGCATGACTAAGCTGCTTCTGGTGCAATGGAACACCAACACCAGAGCAGCTCATAGAAATGCCGTTTACCTTCCCGCCGGAACGGTACCTATTAATCTACTTGCACTTTTGGCATGCTTTTGAACTGCTATGTTGGCAGGAGCTGGGACCGAGCAACGGGAGCTCACCCTGTCGTGTGGATTCGAACCGCCGACCTTTTGATCAGCAAGCCCAAGGCTCAGTGGTTTAGACAAGAGCGCCACTAACAATACAAGCCATAAAAAACCTCAAAGTGAGGTACATATAAATGTTAAGTGTGTAATTTAAGATTTTCCTTGCAGTTTGGATTCAGGCCTGGTTTCAGTACAGAAATACAGCAATGACTGATAACAAAAGATCTGATAAGGAGCGGTGTATTAAAATGAGAGTTAGTGAGTATTAGGGGCAACTAGAAGCAAACTGGTTTAATTTAACCGACAGAAATTAAACCAATAAACACAATCCTATGGATCCTGGGAGAGTGATTCAGGAACATAGGATTCTGCAGAACTCCCTCTCCTAGATGCCACATAAAGGACATTTTGCTCTGAAAACAGGGGGGCCAAGAAGGGGCATGACAGAAAATTGTCCTCCTATTTCCCTGATGTGCCCCCAGAAGGGCGGGAGGTATAGTGGGAAGAAGTACATTGGTCCCTTCCCTTCCTTTCCCTACCCTACCCAACCCTAATGGAACCAATGGGAGGTTTTTTTTAAAAAGGTCATAGAAACCCACCCACTGTGTGATCTCTATATGGCTCTGGGTTTGGTGGTTTCTGGGTCTCAAATTTTCCCTCCCCCAGCTACATTGGGTTGCTATGTAAATTAGAGAACAAAGGGATGGATTGAAAGATACATAAGATAAATCAGCTGGGATATTCCACGTTCTGGACTAATGCTACAACTGACAGCTTCATTTATAATGCTCAGCTGCAGCCTTATCTCTCCCATAAAACTTTCCACTCATTCATGGATGATAGTTGCAGTCAGGACACTTGAGAGACTTAAGAGAAACTATGAGCTTATTAAAGTGGAAGGAGGAGCAAGGATGTTAAGCCACTTTGTGTACCTTAATAACCAACATGCAGATGCAAACATATCTGAAAAAAACCAAAATATTTCCTTTCTCCTGTGTCCTGCTTTAGCTCAGGATTGGGAAGACAAATGTTATCCAGAGTCACAAGTTAAAATAAATGATCAAATGGGATGGGAGGATCAGACAGCATGGTATAGAATGGTACAATTATGAAGGAAGCCCAGTGCAGCTAGCTGAAGATTGTTTCTGGATTCAACAGGAATCAGTAAAGAATAGGTAAAGGTAAAGGGACCCCTGACCATTAGGTCCAGTCGTGACCGACTCTGGGGTTGCGCGCTCATCTCGCATTATTGGCCGAGGGAGCCAGCGTATAGCTTCCAGGTCATGTGGCCAGCATGACAAAGCCGCTTCTGGCAAACCAGAGCAGCACATGGAAATGCCATTTACCTTCCCGCTATAGCGGTTTCTATTTATCTACTTGCATTTTGATGTGCTTTTCGAACTGCTAGGTTGGCAGGAGCTGGGACCAAGCAATGGGAGCTCACCCCGTCACAGGGATTCGAACCGCCGACCTTCTGATCAGCAAGCCCTAGGCTCAGTGGTTTAGCCCACAACGCCACCTGGGTCCCTACTCTGCAATTATTGTCGGTTGCAGTCATTGGTTTTGTTGGTTACAGTTCTATGTGAATTTTCCATAGAAGTATACATGACTTTCACAAAGATGAGCAAGCAGGCATTCAAAGGGAATAAAATGTTTTCAGCTTCAAACAGGTCATTCCGCTAAGGAACCACACTCATCCCTTTTGGCCTGATGCACAACCCTTCTCAGAGAATCAAGTTCATGAGCAACTGGTTTTTCTTGTTTCCAAGCAGAAGCCTGCAGAAAAATTGTTCGGGCTCCTGTAGGCTGGTGTGCCAGGATGCCTGCTTTGACATCTCAGATGACCCTGCAAGAAGCTTATTTATTTAAATAAATTTTTATCAGATAGCTTTTCACCCACCCTGAGCATTTTAGGGTGCTCTGGCCTAACTGATACAAAAAATGACCTCTCAAGCTCTGTCACATAAGATGGTATACACAAAACTCAGTTATCCTCAATTTCAACTGTTTTTAAATTGTTGCAACCCATCCTGGGATCTGCTGGTGAAGTGTGTGTGTGTGTGTGTGTGTGTGTGTTGTTGTTGTTGTTGTTGATGATGATGATGATGATAATGTTGATGATGTTGATGATGTTGATAGGTGCTGCTGTTGTTCACAGCATTGTAAGAACTGAATACACCACAATGAATCTAGAAGATTTGCCAGTTCTGTGTGGGGTCTCATTTCCTCTGAAGGAAAAGGTTTGCAGCCTGGGGCATGCTCTTATATTCATTTTTGTCACTGCAAGTGACCACAGTGGCTAAGAGTGTCATTTGCCAGCTTCAGCTGGTACATCAGCTACAACTGATCCCAGACAGGGATAATTTAGCTATAGTGGTTCATGCATTTCATACCTCAAGACTGTATTATTACAATGCACAGTGTAAACTGCTTGGATATTTTGATGTTTAGTGATCTAAACATTTCACTAAATAAGAAAAGAAAAATATGAATTGACCATAACAGATGAAATCTTAAGTCACTGAGTTACTGCCATACTGGCAGCATTCTATTTCACCTTACATGCGGACTCTTCCACCTCAGATTTTCATTTCAATGAAGCAACCCCAAATACACCTCTGCTCTGTTTGGACACCCTTGTTCCTTCTAATATAGATATTAAAACTTAAGGATCCCATTGCCTGAGCTAGAATAGCTAATGAACAACCTACAGGAGACCTCTGTGACACTTCATATTGTCATGTGGTAATTGTGCAGAAAAGGAAATGACTCTGTGGGTGTAGTTTTAGGGCTCAAGTGAGTTTTTCTTTTCCTGCTTTAGCATGTGTGTATCTTGCCATGTACCATATATACTCAAGTATAAGCCTACTTTTTCAGCACATTTTTTGTGCTGAAAAAGCCCCCCTCGGCTTATACTCGAGAGAGGCAGACAGCGGCGGAGGAACAAGCGGCGAGAAAGGGGCCATTTCTCACCGCTGGTCCCACTGCTGCCACCCACCTCTCACAAGTGCAGGCACAGGAACTGCGGTTGGGAGAGGCGCTGGAGCGGCAGAGGTAGCGGGGGAGGACCAAAGAGCCCGAAAGGACTGCTTTTGGGCTTGGTCTTCCCCCGCCGCTGCCGACAGCAGCAGAGGCGGCGGGGGAGGAATGAGTGGCCCAAAAGGAGCACTTTCGGGCTGCTCCTTCCTCCTCCTCCACCTTTGCCGCTGTCATGGAGGAGGAACGAGCAGCCTGAAAGCAGCCCTTTCAAGCTGCTCCTTCCTCCTCCGCCGGTTTGTGGTGTGGTGAACCAGTTTATTCTCGGGTCAAAACATTTCCCCAGTTTTGGGGGGTAAAATTAGGTGCCCTGGCTTATATTCGGGTCGGCTTATACTCAAGTATATACTACATCAACGGCTAACACGACTAAACCAGTGTTTCTCAACCACTGTTCCACGGCACACTAGTGTGCCGCGAGATGTTGCCTGGTGTGCCGTGGGAGAATTACTTTATATATAGTCAATATAGGCACAGAGTTAATTTTTTTAACATTTTCTAATGGTGGTGTGCCTCGTGATTTTTTTCATGAAACAAGTGTGCCTTTGCCCAAAAAAGGTTGAGAAACACTGGACTAAACAACAACAATAGAACTTAAGTTGGAGCGCTAGCAGCAAGGCCATTGGAAAAAAAGAAGAAAGTATCAGCATGCTTAGGGGAACCCTAAGAAATACAAAGATTCTTAAAAAAAAAAAACACTACAGTAGTAAAATTCCCTTAGGGTTCAGTAGTCATGGAATGCAGCATGATAGTTGGGAAAGGAAAATGGAATAGGGAGGCAGGGAGAAGTGGAATATCCGGCTTGGAAGGGATGGGCAGTTTGAACACCGAATAGGAACTCTCATTTTAGGCTGGGTAATACACTGCAACCATTTGTTGCAGATCCCACTTGTACTCTTGCAATATGCTATAATAATGTTAAAAAATATGAATTTAACATTGGATGCTCTGCATTCCACATTAATCAACTGGAATTTATCTCTTATCAAACTAATACAAGATTTTAGTAAGTGTTCTTATTTACAAGAAGATTTATCTAAATAACTGTTTTGTTCAAGAATGACCTTTGGAGGCAAACATCAAGGGGGCATGTTTGACATTATAGCTACTAGTGTGACTTAGTCTAGAATGCTGACCTCTTTCAGAAAAGAAGTAAATAGGAGGAGCCCTGAGTTGTATTTTAAAGCTTCATCAGTTTTTTTAAAAAAACCATTTGTGGCTAATGAATGGCATCTAATTCTCAAGCAAGCTGGTTTCTCGATCTCATGAGATTGAGATTGATCCCATAGCCATCCACGCACAGCAAATGAATATTAAACTAGAAACATATTCCCATTACATGGCTGCCATTGGCCATTAAGAATGAAATAATATCACATTTACTGAGGCAGATACTTGCTCCTTATTGCTATAAAGGCAATTTAAAAGTCTACTGGTGATGCATTTAAAGCAGGAATGGGGAAGCTTTGTCCTCCAAATATTTGTGGACTCTGCTCAGCATGACCAGCAGTCAGGGCTGATGGGAACTGTAGTCTAACAACATATGGCGTGCCATAGGTTCCCCATTCACATTTAAAGTCAAGCAATGCATCTGAATATATACCGGTAACCATTCCTAGTTTTGTAAAACAGTTCATTCACCCCTCTCTCTGACATCTACATATCAATCAATCAATGTAAAGTTTGTTAAACTATGCTTAAAATTACCTGACCACTAGATTCAGACCAAAATTTTAAAATATTGCATCCCTTGTGGCATATGTATATATCCTGGCGCTGGAGGTTTAGGAAATCTCTACAGAAAGAGAAAACTTTACAGAAAGCATTGCATGCTTTCACTGGGTGCACAGATATATGCAGATAGCACTTTCAGCTAACTAAAAGATTCTAATAATTATTGGCAGTTTCTGAGATATGCAAAAGACTAAATTGTTTAGTCTATTAGTTCTGTATGAGTTATTCAAAACAGTTGTTCCTCCAGAAACAGCAGGAGTACATTAAAAATGTGCATGTGTTGGTGATGAGACATACCGGTACCTCATTCAAGAGGTATCAGTGTGCAAAGGGATACCATCATTTGTGGTTTTGCATAGATGCTGCACTGAACCTGATAGTATGTATAGATCAGTAGTGCAACAAGCAGCATGAGAGTCTGAACAGTTCTTCTACACATTGAGATGTCTATGCATGCTGATTCAGTGCTTTTATCACTTGCAAAAGTCTCATCTGAAAGTAGCTAGGAAAAAGGAACCATCCAGTTCGGTTCTTTTGGCCATCTGCTTTTGCCAGTAATTCTAACAAGTAAAAACACATGTACCTTTTCCAGAGACAGAGGAACAATACAGGTTTTGTTCATTCTTTGTTGTTTGACAAGCTGAAATACCATACCAAGCTGTGTACTGGTGGGCAGCGTAAGATGCCTAAAGGGAGAGAATAATAGAATCAAAGGATTGTAGAGTTGGAAGGGACTGTGAGAATCATCTAGTCCAACCGCCTGCAATCTCATGCTCTTATCTATCCCAACCTAGGATAACAGAGCTATCCCAGGTTGAGAAATATATATCAGTTATTCATTGAATGATATACCATACAGGAAAGCCAGAATTTTAAGGCCAAACAGATAGCAATTTATTTCTAACAAACAAAATATTTCCTAAGCAATTCAGTTGTGAGATCTGAAAACTGGATAAACTAACCTTGAAACAAAAATATACTTGGGGGGGGGATGCTTGCTGACTTCAGGTGATAAAGTTGAGTTTGAGGGGTTATCTGTGAAACATGCTGACTGCAGCGTTAAATGTGGTCCCAGCCAACATGTTTATTGAGCACTCATCCTGATTTGTTTACGAGGGAAATTGGATGCTGTTTGCTATTTAATGAGAATTCATTCTGATTTGCTTGTGGGGAGGTTAGATGACATTGCGTTAAAAGCATGTGTTTCCCCATACTTTTCAGTGCATTTCCCTATCTCTTTCCTTATTGTAACGAGTCTAATCTTGTTGCCAACCTGATTGATTGAATCCCACTCAAAAAAAGTGAGTCTGCAAGTGCTCTAAGATCCAAAGGATCAAGCAGTTGTATCTTCTATTTATCAAAATATACAGTGTTTCAGCAACAAATCAAACTTTGATGTCATATACCAGATTGATCGTTTTTTAGAGTCACTCAAAAGGCAAACTAGGTGATTTAGAAAATAAATGGCGAGCAGATGTGTTTGTTTTGTTTTTATTATGTACTTTTTGTTCTTGTCTTATATTTTGTTGCAAACAGCCCTGTGATCTTCGGATAAAGGGCGGTATAGAAATTTAATAAATATTTAAATCAATAAAATTACTTCTCCTTTGCATCTGTGCAATATCAATGATAGCAAAGAATGGAGAGGTGTTCAACACTCTTTTTAACCAATAGGCTGAATGCTTACTACCTGAAGTTAGCTGCATTTGTTTCAAGCAATCTGTATTTATTTCAAAAATCTCACAAAGATATGGCTATCAATTATATTTAAAATCACATTAGTTATTCCTGTGAGGTAGATTCACAGAAAACCTAGCTTATCTTCAAATGGTTTTTTGGCATGTGTTAGCAATAGCAACAGCATATCTTATTGCCTGTTGCAGATGTGTTTCATTTTAAACCACCATTCAGCAGATTATCTGCTTTCAAGGTAGCCCTGTGATTTCCTCTCGGTATCCTTGCACTTAATAACTTTGGCACAGAATAGCTTGTTTGGGATTGGGGAGCATGTCAGATCTCATCCAGGGGACTTTTATTATGAGACATAATAATTGCTCCACAATTTGTGAAAGGAGACAACACTTTCCCCCATATGAATGAAGAAATATGAACTTGGAGACCAGCTTTCACAAGTGCTTCCATAATGCCCTGCCTCTCCTTCCTAATCCTTGCAGAAAGGGAGTGTTATGTATGACACAAGCATTCTTTCCACTATCCCAACAGTTGATTTTGCATACCCTTTCTTCGAAGTTCGTGCCTGTCTAGTGATGACATGATTTGCAAATTTTTCAAGAGGTATTTTCACTGAAGCTCCTTATTTCATCACCACTATTATTTTATTTCCCACCCTTCACCATAATGTCCCAGGGCAGGTTACACTGATTTGAAACGCAGCATGTGACTGACCATGAATAAGTGCGATAGCCGATGAAATGTTTAAATTTAATTAAACAATTTAATTAATAATTAATCCTGTTCCCACCAAATTAAACATGTCTTGCTATGGGATGGAGTTGTAAATGTGCGTAGACTTGGGTCAGATCTAGACAGTCAGTTGGTTAGAACATGGTGCTGATAAATGCCAAGGTTGCAAGTTTGATCCCTTTATGGGACAGCTACGTAATCTGGCACTGTATGGGATTGGAACAGAATAATAGATAATCCTCAGGGTTTCTTCCAACTATTACATTATATAATTATAATTTGTGTTCTGCCCTTCATCTGTAGATCTCAGGGTGGTTCATAGATAAATAATACAATAGATAAAAAAGTACCACATGCATAATAAAAACAATATTATTATGATCCCTCCTGCTGAAATCTGTGGGATTCAAATGTGCTGAACTCTGGCTGGATAGGGGCGGAAGTTCCCCAGAGCATTGTATCCTGGAAAGTGATATATTATACAAATATAGCTAATTATGCATGGTCAGACCAGCCCGGTGTGTAGTTTTCCACCACACCTGCAATTATTACCTGAACTCGGGTGAAGCCCTCTTGGGACGTTCAGGTGCCTCTAATAAAAAAATGTCCTAACTCTACCCGCTGCGGTTTGGATGCTTTTGGTACGTAGTTCGAGGTTCCACCATTCAGCAGCCGACATGACCCCCGTGCTGCTCGAATGGGTTTTGCTCCACCGGGAGCGGGCCTGAGAAGCAATTTTGCCCTAGCAAAAAAAAAAAGGTGTCGAGAGCGCTGACTTCCCCAACCGGGTGCCCGCCACGCACCATCGCGGTCGGGGTTGACAGGAAACGCCGTCCAGGAACACCTGCAGGGCGCCGGGGCTGAGGGAGGCCTCGCCCGGCTCCCTCCGCTGGGCGTCGTCTCTCGACCCTGAGAGAGGCTCCTCTCTCTCCTCCCCGCTCTTCTTCTTCTTCTCCTTCTCCTTCCCTCGCGCCCTTTTCCGACGAGGCCTCGCCTCCTCCTCCTCCTCCTCCTCCTCCTCTTGTCCCGGCACGTCAAGGGAAAGAGGGCGGGAGGCAGGTAGGGGGCGCGGTTAAAAGCCGCCGGCGAAGCAACAGGGAAGAACTTTTTGACGCTCTCAGGGGGAGAGAAAGAAACCGCGAGCTGCTGCTGCCACCGCCGCCGTTGTCGTCGTTGCCGTTGCCGCCTGGCCCCAGTGTGAACGAGACGCGGACGGCCATCGTCCACCGAAGCCCGTCGCCGACGAAGCCCGCTTTTCCCGCCCTTTTCCAGCCCATGGTGCGCTCGGCGGGGCGCTCAGGGGCTTTGATTTCCCTCAGACGCTGACAGGTGAGGTGACGTGAGAGAGACTTTGCGCGCCTGTCCCGGGGAGTCGGGCGACCCTATCGAGCCGGCGCCATGCTCTTCATTTATAAATAAAATAAAATTATTTAGTGGAATTCGTTCTCCCGAAGAACGGTTCACAACCTCCAGTGGGATGGCTAAGAGTCTGTAAGCGCTACCTACCCCTAATCCCAACGGACTAGGGAAAGCGCCCTCTGCACATGCTCCAGAGGGGGGTATTTGCTGTCGTTTTCGTTGCGTGCTGGTTTTTCAGAGAGGAAGCCGAAAGCCTGAGCCCTGGTTGGGACTTGGTAAAGCCGGGTTTAACTTGTATCTGTTTGGGGTGGGAAGGGAGGTGAAGAGAGATAGAGCAAATCAAATCCATGGCATCCAAGGAACTTCATGGTCGGAGGCTGTTGGCTTCGTGTAGACAAGATGGAGCTTGGTGCTATCCAGCAGCACAACTTGTTTTATAAAGCATTTCCTCCTTTGTTTAAAAAGAATAATCCTGGAGAAATCTGCCATAGCAAGCAAATAGGAAAGAGAGTAATTAAAGAGATGATTTTACAGTACTTGAAAGTTCCGGTCACTATTTTTTTTTAAGGTGCCGCGAGACTCCCCCATGCACACACTTTTGGGGTGGGTGGGTGATTTATTTTTATTTGTTTAACTGTCCGAGGGTTTTGTTGAAAGAAATACCGTATTCCCTTTTCATGCATCTCCTTTCCAGATTCCCACTCCATAGTAATGGTCCATTTAGTCTTAGTGGGACTTCCCCACTGGGTAGTTTCTTTAGTTGTGTGTGTTCGGGATAAAGAGAGCGATGAGTCCCATTTGCCTCTTCACAAAATAAATGGACTAGTTTGTAATCAACTTGCGCAACACGTTTGGTAAACACGGTGTTTAGGAAGATGCCTTATTGTAGAATCTATTTCTTCAGTTGCTCTTTTGTGTTTTACTTTGTTTGCTTCTGGTCTCTCACCAGGCTGATCATTATGGCAATCGTAGGGAAAGACAATACAGCAAGTTTATGAGCAAAAAGAACTTAACAGATAATCAGATTTCTCTTTTCTTTTTTTGAAGAGGCAGAAGAATGGAAATCAGTCTATGTGTATTGTTTTCTTCTATCATATACAATGATGAGATCTTGGACAAATAATCTAATCAAAGTCGTAAAACTGAATTCTTAATGCCTCCTTCAGATATCCATTGTAAGACTAAAGTTGATACTGTTTGGAAATTGGGCTGCCTAGTCCTCAAATGATACTTCTGTTGACCTTGCCAAGAATGCACTTACACACCTAATAGCACCTTAAGATTACTAGACTCAAAAGCATCTAATTTACTTTTTCATCACTTCAGAAACAGATCTGGCAAGTTTCGCTATGAGTAGTTATTTCGTATTTCTTTTCCATTCTTCTACCCTGCCCACTAATTTCATCTGATTCTGTTTTCATAGAGTGGCCACTACTTCAGTTCTGTTTTGTCCTCATAATGTAATTACCTTTTACAATGATGTATTGTTCCCTTCGCTTCATGTAGGTATGGTTATTCCATATTCCTAGGGTGATGTGATTTTGATATGTTTGACAGCATGCTATGTATATAACATATGTAAACTTTCGGACTTTGAAAGATATGAATTTAAATCTCTCTCATTGGTCAGTTTTTGGCAGGTCAGTAGCTCTGATCCAGAGAAGAAGCAAAAAGATCAAGCCTGTCTGGGTCCTTGTTTAAAAAATTGCTTTGAGATCATTTGAGAAATTATGAGAATTATAAATAAATCACCTCCTTCAAACATACTGACAGTTCTAACCATCTGTTTTAGTGGTGTAATTGCGATTCCAATCCAAGTGTGGATAATATTTGGCACTCCAGATGTTGCTGAACTAAAACTCCCATCAGCCCCACCAAGCATGCTCAAAGGCTAAGGATAATGGGGACACTAGTTCAGCAACTTCTGGAGAGCCAAAGGTTGAGAAATTTTCTATTGATGGCTCCAGCAGAAAGATGCTGTTCATCATCTAAACCCAATTTTGGTGTGTGTGTGGAGTACAGTTATTGTAGATGTTTAATTGTCTCCACTGAAGTAAAGAGCAATGGTGTTTTCTGCAAAATTTTTCTATAAATCTTAACTGGCTCCCTCTCTGCTTTTCTTCCTTCCACTACTTGTTCGGATGGCTTGGTAATGTACTCATTTATGTTTAAGAGTTCTGCATAGGGTTCTCTATAGAATATAAAAGCTTTTGCCATATTCTCCTGCCCAGTATTTGCAAGGAGTGCACAACACATTGGGCAGTGCACATCACATTGGGCAGTCATGGGGATTTCCTATTCTGTTGTTAACTTGCAGCCAATTACCGTAAATGTGTAGTTCTTCTGGCTGTATATGACATACCCAACAAACCAAACCATCCAGCCAAATAAAGGCAGAAGTAATTAAAGTTAATTTGTGACACACCTAGTCTGGTTTTGTTTTTTACAAAAGCCTCACATGAAGATGAAACAGAATTTTGTTTGTAAAATCATTAGATTCCTCTCTGGGAGTTTCTGTCACAGGTCCAACATAAGCTACGCTCCAACACATTGATCTGTAAATTAAAAGTGTGTGTGTTTCTTGGTCACTGTGATTAATGGAAGTGATACAGATAACAAGAATCAAATAGTATCATGTTTTCTTTGTAGAAAGGCAGTTGATAGATCTTGAATACTTAAAACTTTAAGCTACAGAATGCAACTGCATCAGTAGTATGGTGTAGCAAATGGGCTGTTTATTGTTTTTTTATTAAATATTTCTTAGTTTACAAAAATATGTGCATTATCTGGAAATGGAAACAGTTATAGCTCTAGTCCTACTGCTTCCAGTGACCTCTGGTCAAGTAACACATTTGCCGAGATAGCTAAGGCATTATTGTACAATTTTCCATTTGGACATCACAGAACATAGAACAAGAAAGGAATTGCTAAATTGGGTATGCCCAACTTCAGAATTAGAAAAAGAGTTCTGAGTAATTACACGCTTTTGCACAAACACTAACATAAATTGCTTAAATTAATCTGTTACCTGCCCATCTTATAGATATTTTCCCCTGCCTATTTCTACAAAATTTGCTATAATGGACACTACTTACAGGTAGGTAGCCGTGTTGGTCTGCCATAGTCAAAACAAAATTAAAAAGTTCCTTCCAGTAGCACCTTAGAAACCAACTAAGTTTGTCATTGGTATGAGCTTTCGTGTGTGTTGGTCTCTAAGGTGCTACTGGAAGGGACACTACTTGTTAGTAGTGTCCCTGGATGGGAACCATTGCCTATTCTTACAAAAAAATCTAACCAATTTAATCCAGGGTGAGCATTCTGATGTGGATGGGGCAATCATCCACCATAAACACAGAATACTATTAGTCACAGGTGCTATTGAAATCACTGGAATAATAACTGGAATAATAACTTTTAATATTTATTTCAGTGGGCCCTAAGTTAACGTTTTGAAAATCATCCTTTGAAAATCTTTAGAATATGATGCAGGGAAGGACCCTAGCTTATGGCACAGCAAATGCTTTACATACATAAAGTCCCAGTTTCACTCTCTGGCAGCTCCAGGTATGGCTAGAAAATACTTGTTTCTGAAACCCTGAAGAACTGCTGCCCATCAACCCAGACAATATTGAACTAAATGGACTTAAACACAGCTTCCTCTGTTCCTAGCCCAATATTTTCGCCCCTCCCCTCCTTTCTTCACTTTTCCCATTCATCATGCAAGGGATAAAAATTAAAGGATGGAAGAAGGCACATTTAACAATATGTTTGTTGGTCCAAGGGCAAATTAAAGTGGTCAAATGTTCAAGGTATGAAGCAGATCTCTTTAAAAATTTCAGGTCTGTTTATTTCCATTTACACCTTTGCCAGAATGTCTACTATATCCATGACCTGTATCTCCATGCCAGGCTGAATTTTGGCCTTCCATGACTGGAATATCAACCACTTGGCAACTACCATGGCTTCCTTTATCCAGGCAATGAAAGTAAGGTTGCAGTGTCAGCACTTAACCTTACAATTCAATAGGGTATGAATAAGTCCAGTTTTCATGACTAAATCATATGGAGTATCTACAACTTTAGCAAAGGGAAAGACTCTAATCTATCTCAGAAGCCAGGTACAATATGCCTCAAATAAGTTATTTTGTTGTGCAAGGCTAGGAAGAATTTTAAGAAGCATTTTACCATTCTTTAATGTTAATTGTGACATAGCATTTAAGAACAATAAGTTACAGTACACTAAATAGTGAATTATAAAAAAAAATGCTCTGGGATTTAAGATGAATGGAACTCTCTAAAAGTTTCTTAGTTTCTGAGGCTCTTCGTTTCTGAGATGCTTCTTCAGAATCAAGCTTTGACAGTCTTCTTGACCATATGCTGTTTTTTGTTTAATTATATTTGGCAAGCTGTTAAAGGTTCAAAGAGGTTGCAAATAGAGATGCATGGTAGCAGCTCAGATATCCCTACAACATACAAACCACCCGCCACCATGGCACCTGAAACATAGTGAATATTTTGTTAGTATTTATAGATACAAGAATTACTGCCTTGTGATCTTTGGGTGAAGGGTGGTATACAAATTTTAATAATAAATAATAAAGCACATTAATTTCCCCAAAGAATCCTGGGATCTGCAGTCGTCGTCCCCCCCCCCCCCGAGCAACGATTCCCAGCAACATTAAAAGACTAGTTTCCAGGTTTCTTTGGGGAAGTTATGTGCTTTAAATGTGTGGTGGTGCTCTTCCTATAGCAAGGGGCACCAAGGACAGCAAAAAAGGTGCATTTTTAGAAGTAACAATATCTCACTTGGATTTGGGTTAGTAGGGGGACATGTGCCACTTCTGTAGTAGCTGAGAAATCACAATTTTCTGGGGGATGGATGTCATTTATAATTTCTCATCTATCTGTTGTATTAATGCCATCTGTAATCTCGCAAGCGTACTTGAGAGGTTCTCTAGGTACTGAAATCCACATTGAATGACTTCTTCAATGGTAAACATTTAACATGGAGATTGCTTAAGTGGATGTACCTTGCACATTTTAACTTAACCTAGAAAGTAAAATGCTGTTTTCTCTCTGCAGTCTTAGTTAATCAGTAGTCCAAGGGTCTGGTGTTTCCAAATGACTCCATTGTGGTGTGTGTGTGTGTGTGTGTGTGTGTGTGTCACTCACCCAGTGGGCTTCTTACAGTCTAGCCAAAATCTGTTGCAAACTGGCTATGTATTCTGCCCACCCCCGTTACTGAAAACAGATAACAGTCTGAATGCCATCTAACATTGTTCATCATGCATCAGGTTTCACCACCCACTATCTCGCAGATTCCTGTTCAAAGGCATCTTAACTTACACCTACTTTCAAGGTATGTGAAAATATACGGTAATAAAAAAGTAGAATACACACATAACTGGCATAGCAAGCACAATTTGAAAAATCCCATGCTGCTCATCACTTAAAAATCTATGCTCTTCCCCAAAGAGACCACCTCTCCCCAAAGGAGCTGACCTGTATCTTGCAATCATTTGAGGCCCTTCTTTGTGTACCTCCTCCACAAGAGGTGTGGAGGGTGGAAACACAATAAAGGGCCTTTTCTGCAGTGGCTCCCCATTTGTGGAATCAGGGCCGGCTCTAGGCCCGCCCCCAGTGGGGTGGGGCGCCAGGCCACCAGGGGCGCCGCTGCGCCCGCTGAGAGGCGTGGCTGAGGCGGCCCCAGGCGCGCTCCGCTGTTCAGCGGCTTCAGGCCGCTCTCTGGAGGCGCGTGGGCTTGGGGCCGCCTCCGCCGTGTGCAGGGGTGTCGCAACAGGGGGCGGGCAGCACCCCCTGGCCCAGGGCTGCCCCTACAGCAGGCTGGGTGGCGCAGTGCAGCTGCGTGCAGCGTCCGCCCCCCCGCCCGCTGCCCTGGAAAACGGGGCGGGGGGCGCCGGAGGGGTCCGTCGCACCACGGCGCCAGGGCGCCGGGCATGCTTAAGACGGCCCTGTGTGGAATGTTCTCCCCAGGGAGGCTTGACTTCCTCCTTCATTACACATCTTTATGCACCAGACAACAGTGTTTCTCTGTAACCAGGCCTTTCTACAGTGTTTCTCTGTAACATTCTACGGTCTTTTAAATGTGTTTGTGGGTGGAGGGTTATTGATTTGTTTTTTATTTATCTTTAAGTATAATGAAGCTAGCATATTTGCAAAGCTAAGCAAGGTTATTGAATTTGGACAAGGCTGTTTGGTTTGGTCAACACCAAACCATTCCTAAAAGAAGCCATGGTCTAGAAGTGAACAACAAACCATGGTTTCACATTGTGATTTGTTGCAAGTGAACAAACCATGCTTAGTGTCCTGTATTGCCTTTGAACATTCTAATAAACCACACTATGGTTTAGCATTATGTGTGAATCAAGGTAGCATGTTTTAATTGTGATGATTTCTGGTAGCCATCTGATACACTGAGATGAAATCAAATTGAGAGGTGAAGGCAGTCATTTGACAGACTGACAAGTTAATATGTTATTTGCTAGTAGCACCCAGGATTAGTATAATATATAATATAAGATACTGACTAGTGGACAATTCTAGGCCAGAAGGGTTTCCTTTCTTTTTTCTTTTTAATAATGCTTTTATTTATTTTCATGGTAGAGAAGATAAATAGACGGGTTTCCTTTCTGACCGATAAATGACCACCAAGAACTGCTTTTTATGTATATGCGATTTTATATCATTTTATCTTGTTTTGAGCTTTTAAATTTTGTAACTGGTGTTTTTGTTTTGATACTGATCTTTGACCATAATAATAAAATGACTTGTACTTATTTGCTAGTAAAAACCAGGAAGGGGTATGTTTAAAATTCTGTGAGCATTCTGTATCCCACAACTTTTCAGTTTCATTATGAATCAACTTTATATCAGTGATTCTGTAAGTCTGTCGTATAAGGACCACTAACTATTCACTTGTTCTTTTAAGGAGCACTGTATTTGGTCCTTACGTTATTGACTACCATATGAGATGGTGCTTGGAGGTTTTCTAAACAAAACTCAACCACGGTCTTCTGTAACTGCAATATGATGAACCATGCATTTATCCACAGGTACTGTTGCTGGTTGCTGCTTTATGCAGTTCTTCCAGCCACTTTTACTGCTGAAGAGGGTACTTTTAAGATGATTATACTACAATTTAAACTGAAGCGGATTGACTTTTAACATGTGATACTAACTCTTTTAATAAGCCATTCAATCTTCAATGAGGAATCTTTGTATTGTATGCCACCATACCATATTCTGCACTAGCTAGAAAGGGGCATTTCAGACAGAAGTTTAGTGTGAACTGTGTGCTTGCTGCTCATGCATGCAAGAAATGGTATTCCTCACCAAAATACTGTCCCATATTATTTTCTCAGTCTGGATTTACCATTTCTGCAGGTATTTTGATGGTGGTGGTGTTGCTTGGACACTGAGGAAAAACTTGCATGCCCAAGTCCACAACAGACTGTTGTGGGGAAGTGCCTCTAGAAGGCAACAGACTTCTTTCTGAGGCTGACAGATAATTTTCAATAGGGTTTACACCCAGATAAGTGTGTACTGTATAGGATTACAACTTCAGGTTGCTGTTCTAAGGACTGGGGGAGGTTGGTTCTACTGCCTTATCCAAAGCTCTGTTGGGCTGTTGCCAGCAGGGCTTTCAACTGTGTATGCACACACACATACACATACAAGCACATTGTCTTTCGCATTGATTCTGATGGGAAGGAATGGGAAGACAGAAGTATGTCTCATTTCCCCCTTTGTTTGGTGACTTGACAAGTGCCTAGGAGGGTTTTGGATCCTTTGGATTCCTTTGGCGTCTTCCAACGTTACAACTCCAATGTCAGCTGAGTTGGTTGTTGGAACTGTCAGTGTAGGAGCTGATCCAGTCCTTCCTAAGAACCCTGTGATGCCCTCCTAGGAAACGTTGGACTATATCCTTAGTGTTACATTGATTATATTATTGGGATTAGTTGAATGGTCATTATTGATGAAGAACTGACATATCCAGGCATTTTACAAACCTTGCTCCAAAACTTTATACTGGCTAAAACAGATATAAAGTTATTTGTTCCTAATGAATGTTGTCAGCAAGGATGCTGGGATGCAAACCGAGCCAGCTGTATCTGGCTCATAGGATGCAGTGTAGATCCCAGTGGTAGGGAACCATTTGGGCTCTGCTTGAGGCAGCAACTTTTATTGGGTCAGCACTGAATGCAGCATTTTCTTTACAGCCCTTCCTATACTGTGGAAGCAGACCTTTGGATCTTTCTTGTCTCCCAAGTATATATTAAAGGTAAAGGGACCCCTGACTGTTAGGTCCAGTCGTGGACGACTCTGGGGTTGCGGCGCTCATCTTGCTTTACTGGCTGAGGGAGCCGGCATACAGCTTCTGGGTCATGTGGCCAGCATGACTAAGCTGCTTCTGGCGAATCAGAGCAGCGCACGGAAATGCCGTTTACTTTCCCACCGGAGCAGTACCTATTTATCTATTTGCATTTTTGGCGTGCTTTCGAACTGCTAGGTTGGCAGGAGCAGGGTCTGAGCAACGGGAGCTCACCCCGTCGCGGGGATTCGAACCACCGACCTTCTGACCGGCAAGCCGTAGGCTCTGTGGTTTAGACCACAGTGCCACCTGCATCCTTAAGTATATATTAAGTATTGCTTAATAAAGCAATAATACTAATAAAGAAATGAGGCACAAATCTGAGCTCAACAGAAATTCATGATATCAGTAGCCAGGTTCTAACATGATGCCTTGTAAAAATGCCATTAACTTTTGTGTTATTAAGGTGTATTTTTGAAGGAGCTGCATATACTGATGATTGGCCAATGACTGCTGTGACAATCATGTAGAATGTGAAGGGAAGAAGCATGTGCCCCAACTTGAGGAGATACAGTGAACATATATATATATTGGGGTGGTCATATTTGGGTGTAGTTTCCTGGCACCTGCCCACTGTGTAGTTGGGAACAAATGCCTTTTCACAAAAATAATCATGTGTTTACTGAGCAAACGTTGGTCAAGCCCTAGTGTACCCATAGTACCATGTGATATATAAATGGATCTAAGCATAGCTCAGAACTGATACTCAGATAAAAGTATTTCATCCCTGTTGTAAGCAAGAAATATAACATGTTTCTAAACTTGGTGCTTAGTTAATCTTCTAGATTAGCTAGAGATATTGTAAACTTTGTAAGGTGAGACAGTGCCTTTTCAATAGTGAGTCCAGAAACAGGTCTCTGTTCTCTCCAAAAGTTTCAGTTTCTTTGATCCCTTAAGTAATCCTGGTTATCTAAGATTTTGACTCTGTCTAGCAGCTTCTAACTCTAAACAGCAGTGCTGTATTATGTTCAACCAGCAGAGCAGAACATATATTTGGTGCTTTCTTGGGTAAAAGGGTGTGACACACAAATTTGCTTGCAAGTGGCTGAGCTTGTTTTCTGCCCAGTGCTCATAGCTTGAGTCAGGGTTATGAAAGGTTGTATCCATGACACATACATGGATCAGAATTAACTGCATCCTGCATATAATGTTACACCATCCCATCTGTAAACAAAATGTGATTTGAAACAACAATAATCATGCAGAAATTAATTATGCAGAAATGAATGGAATAGAACATAAACCTAAGGTCTGGATTCAACTATTTTGGACCACAAATAGAATCATAAGTTAAGCATTGGCACCTTTCAAAAGCACTGTAAGACCTACCCCTTTGTGATTGCCTCTTTTATCCCCTGGTTAAGTCAGGTAGAGAGATAGATGGAATGTTATTCTGTTGCTCACTTTCACTTGTGTTGCTTCCTCTGAACCTTTGAAAAGGAACAGCCTTACAGGATGTCTTAAAAATTGTAACATGGAAATCATTCATCATACCTTTTCTTTATGAAGGTGATTTCCACTGGTTTGATGCAAATGCAGGATGAATGCCAGTTTCCTCCATAAAAGGTTTTATCTCAATCCAAAATCAAATATACCACTCCCAGAGTTTTTGATTGCGTTTTCTCTTTCTTCATACATAATTTTGTGCTTTTTTAAAAAATGAAACACTACTACTCATCCATTGAAAGAAATTCTTCCTATTTTGGAAGTTGCCTTCCTAACCAGCAGAAACCTATTATGTAAAGAGTTGATCTTTATTAACACATAAGAAACTAGGAGTGCTTCTTACTGGATGGCCCTTGTGGTCTCTTCCAACTCTATGATTCTACTGTGGAAGACTGAACTTACTGTGGAATGACCATGTTCTGTTCACTCTTTACAGGGCATCTTCACAACATAGGCAGAACATCCTTCTTGAAGTTATGTTTTCCCTGTTTAGCTTCAAGTTTTCCCACTAGAGCTTAGAATTTATGAACTTAAAAAACAAACACTTTAATGGAATAGTTGCAGAAGACCTCTTGTGCTACTGGTCGGTTCATTATCGTATGGATAGATTGCTCTAGACGTTTCCTTCTCTATGTTCTGTCTCTTCTCTTTAGAGTGAACTCAGTTGCAATGGGAGGATTGTACAGTACAGTGAAGGGGGAGGGCCATTTAACCCTTTCCACACACACAGTGGAGCTGGGTAAAGGGAGATTGCCCAGTTGACTATAGTGTGTTTGAAGTTTGGCAGCATAATTGATGGTCCTCTTCCAGATTTAAGTAGAAGATCAATGATTGAATGTTGCTAAATTTTCCATGACAGGAAGCACCTAGGACAACAACACATTTTGTGTGAAATCACTCATTGTAGATAATGTATTACTTGCTTGGTATCTTGAATTGAATGTTAAATTTTGTGTTAGTATAGTTTAGTTAGTATATAGTTTAGGTTAGTAGTCTTCAAAAATTTCAAACCCAGGATCCAACATGCATTTAGGGATCCATTTTTTTAACTTTCTACCATGTATTTATATTGTGAAGTGCTACGGTTGCAACCCACATTAGAACAGGCTGTGGCCCATTCGTGAGTCCCTACTCACCAATTGAAGGCCAGTAGTTTAGCTTTGAATCATTGCAATGCACTGTTGCCAGAATGAGGCATTTCCCTTGGAGCAGGGATATGTAAAAAAGATTAATCTTTTTCTGGTGAATCTAAATTGCACAGAAAATTTAGTTCCGTTTCTCCCCCCCCCCCCCGATTCTTTGTGCACTGCTCTGGCTTAAAGAAAGCAGTAAGACTCCTGGAGTGACCCTTATGCATTTATTTCAATGCACCATTAGTATGACTATGTAGAATATCACTCTTTCATTTACCTGGTTAAAGAGGTAGTTTAGCCTCCTAATGCAGTGGTGTGTGCTTTGCTATTGGTTTGTTCCATTGAGGGTGGAATTGGTTCTCAACATCAAGCAGATGATTCATAGCAATCTGATGTGAAGTAAGTGGGATAATGTGTGGAAATCAAGCTCTCCAGAAAGTTTTAAGTATTTCCTCTCCATTCCTATTACAAATTCAATAATGCTTCTAGGCCATGCTTTGAGTACAGTGAATCATGCTTGTTAGAGCTTTGGGGCCAAACTAGACATGACATTAAATGCATTTTTGCATTTAATGTTCAAGTTTTAAACAGCGCTGGGCGGGGCGGGGGGGTTGTAATGATCAGGATTGCAGCAAGCCTGGAGGAGGGCTTTAACCTTTCCTCTCCTACTGTGGTACTGAGAGAAATCATGTTGTTTGCAGTGGGAATAAATTTCCCTATTGGTGCCAGTTGCTGTACAAGTTCTGGCTATGCCTAGTTGGAACATGTATCCTAGTAATGAAATGCAAACTGCCCATTTTAAGAAACAGATGCAGAATATCATGAAAACACACCATATATGCACATTAATGGAATGCTACTAACAGCACAATCCATTGTTTTTTCACTAAAAAAATGTTCCGCTGAGTTCCACAGGAGTTACTCTCAAATCAGTTTGTATAGGATAGCAGCCTCATTCATATTTTATAGCAGAACTAGTATTTATCTAAGAAGCTGAATTAGAATTATTTTCTGGGCATACATTATTTTGGGACTTTGAATTTAGTAGAGGAGTCATTTGCTTATTTTAATCATTCTTCAGTTAATAAATATTTTTTTCCATGATAGTGTCGGAGCAGCTTATGTTCAATGTGTTGTATTTTATAACTTGATTCTTTTTTTCCTTTTTTCACATCCTCTCCTTGTCATAATAGGTCCAAAGACTCAAACGATAACATGGACTGGGGAACACTGCAGGGCATTTTAGGAGGTGTAAACCAACATTCTACCAGTATTGGAAAGATTTGGTTGACTGTCCTGTTCATCTTCCGTATTATGATCCTTGTTGTTGCAGCAGAGGAAGTCTGGGGTGATGAACAAGATGACTTTGTGTGCAATACGCTGCAACCAGGATGCAAAAACGTCTGCTATGATCATTTTTTCCCCATTTCCCACATCAGACTCTGGGCCCTGCAGCTCATCTTTGTCTCCACCCCTGCACTCTTGGTGGCAATGCATGTCGCATACAGGCGGCACGAAAGGAAAAAGAAGTTTCGAAAGGGAGATAAAAGCTGTGAATATAAGGACATAGAAGAAATAAAGAAACAGAAATTTCACATCGAAGGTCCCTTGTGGTGGACATACACTGCCAGCATCTTGTTCAGGCTGATTTTTGAAGCTTCTTTCATGTATGTGTTTTACTATATGTATCAGGGATATCACATGCCTCGGCTACTGAAATGCAGCGCCTGGCCGTGTCCCAATGTAGTGGACTGCTTTGTTTCTCGCCCCACTGAAAAGACCGTCTTTACCATTTTCATGATTTCAGTGTCCGGCATTTGCATTCTGCTGAATGTGGCCGAGCTCTCCTATTTGCTGCTGAAGGTTTGTGTCAAAAGGTCCAGAAGACCAGGGAAACCAAAAAATCACACTAACCATGAGAACAAAGAAGAAAGCAAACAAAACGAAATGAATGAGCTTATATCTGACAGCTGCCAGAACACAGTAACAGGATTTCCAAGCAGCTAAGATGGCCACAAGCCTAACATGCGATTCATACAAAATAAATGAATAGCCACATTCATAGTTGCCTGTGAAATTGGTTAGATTTAACTAAGCAATAAATTAAGTGGGAAAACATGAGTATTACAACAAGTTGGAATTAGGCACGTGGTGTCATGTTTTTTTAAAAGGTCAATATGAACATAGGAATGTAAAGAGTATTGGAAATTAAAGAGATTACATCTTATTATGCATATCTGTACCAAGTCAGCTTTGATTTCATTAGAAAGTAATACTTGTTAGTAACTTCTTGCTGAGACTCATCCTAAAGCCAAAGGGAAAGAAAAAGCTGCCTTCCAGACTAGATACTATTAGTATTATTACTATTAGTATTATGAGACACTTTACTACTGTGGTAGCAGTTTTAATTGTGAGCTTGCATCTAAATTAAAGTATTTTTATATGGTCTGATATTCCATGTTCCTTGGTATTAACATGTATGAATGAGTAGCGTCTCTTTTTAATATTTTGTTGAAAGCTAGCATGACAGACGATGTCTTCACGCTGCTTGAAGTGAATCATTTCTAAGCATATGACTACATGCTGTAAATAATTCTATGAACACTCTATTTTACATACTACCATTTTAAAATTATTTGTACTATAATCCATGAATGATATAGTCATATCTGAATAACAAAGACACTTTGGTTTCATACGCTGCAGAAGATTTCAAGGAGTATTGTTTTTTTAAAAATAAATAAATGAAAATCTGTAGACTGGAAATGACAGTAGTAGGGAAAGGGAGGTTAACTGGCTGAAAATAATGTGAAGAAAGTATGAGCAAATTTTTAGAACAAAGTGTTTCAAATAAAGGAAAAAAATATTTAACTTGGTATGTGTTTAATATTTTGCATGCAGTTTTTTTTAAAAAAATGTTAGTGGCTAAATAAAACAACCTCACATTCGGCTGTATTCTGGGAGATACCAAATAATAGAAAAGATTTGAAGTAGTTAAAAGTGTGGAAATCATCAAGTTTAAGGTGGGGCAGGCTTGGTACTTGCAGTGGATGTGAAATTGCTTTGAATCTCCTTTAATGTGGTGTAGCCTTAGTATTGTGCATTCCACAGCATTCATCTCATCTGGAAGACCTGATTGGCCTTTGAGCTAATCAGCAGGGTCCTCTAATTTATCGACAGCATTAATCAGGGGCAGCTTATCCCATTTCGCCACCTAAGGAGAAACGGAAAGATTCCAGCCCCACTACCCCACTGCCAAAGTCTCACTTATTGGGGTTGTGCGGAACTCTTGTGACATCTTGCCAGAAGCTGCCACTGCCACATGACTGCAGAGGCGGGTGGGACACCTATGGGGGACACACATGCACCATCCCATGGGATTCTACCACCTCAGGCAGCTACTACACTCTGCTTCATAGGTGAGCCAGCCTTGGCATCACTGCAACAAGAGCTGGGGGAACCAGCCACCGTTACATATTTAGAGACACTTTCTACAGGAGCCCTGGCTGTGTGAGTTTCAAGCAACCACAGCAATGAAGTGTCACAGCCCCGATGGCAAAGATTCAAGACAAAGGTTAACAGTAAAAAGGTAAACACACACACTTGGGCACCTGTGCAAATTCAGCTAGCATGGTAAAGGTAAGATGATCCTAACTCCTTTCCTACAGTAACCTTAAAGCAAATGTTGAAGCAAAGCACCATATTGAAAAATAAACAACACAACATACCCCCCAAAATAATAATAATAATAATAATAATAATAATAATAATAATAATAATAATAATAATTTATTTATACCCCGCCCATCTGGCTGGGTTTCCCCAGCCACTCTGGGCGGCTTCCAACAGAAAAATAAAACACAATAGTCTATTAAACATTAAAAGCCTCCCTAAACAGGGCTGCCTTCAGATGTCTTCTAAAAGTCTGGTAGTTGTTTTCCTCTTTGACATCTGTTGGAAGGGCATTCCACAGGGCAGGCGCCACCACCGAGAAGGCCCTTGTGAAACTACAAACACCTTGTGAAACGACAAATCAGCATGATATGGGGGCTATCCAGTGTTTACCACTGCCTGTAAGACAGAAGTCCTCTAATATGTGTGTGCTTCGTATAGTTAGCTTCCGGCTTCAATATTCTAATTCTAGAATTGGAGAGTTGGAAAGGACCCTGAGGGTTATCTAGTCCAACCTCCTGCAATGCAGGAATTCTGCCTACAGCCCAGGGTGGGCTCAAACCACCAATGCACTGGCCCATTGCACCACAGGAGAGAAGCAGGGGGCTGTTCGCCTGACAGAGGAGAATGATCCTAAAACACCCATTTCTGATAACATACCTTGGGGGTTGGGGAGAAAACAGGATTTGCTGGAAGATTTGATAATGAGGGTCATGAAGGGCTTAGTTTGGGGTGGGCATGTTGCCCACATGAAGCCTTTTGTGCCTGGTGCAAAGGCTGTGGACATTATGCAACTTGTAGATTGGCAGATATTGAAGGATATTCCTATCACCCCTGACCACTGGTCCTGCTAGCTAGGGATCATGGGAGTTGTAGGCCAAAAACATCTGGAGGGCTGAGTTTGAGGAAGCCTGATGTAGACTGTGCCAATATCTTCTGTAAAACACACATATACAAACATTACTCGTAGCCTGCAAACAAGAATGAGCATGTGGCACATACAACGTATAGCACAATTCTCACTAATAAGGGTTTTACTTTAGACTCACACATTGTTTCAACAAGTTAAGCCACATCATACGCTTATGAGGAAGGAATATATCTTCCCCAAGGCTTGTTTTGAGCCAGAGCTCAAGTTCTGAATTTGTTTTCTTTCCCTGGGCCAAACCATAGAACATGATGTGAAGTAATAAGAATTTAAAAATAAAAACAAAAAACACTTCCTTTGAGCACCATGATGTGTTGGAACCTGTGCATGAAATCAAAACCAATCTTGGTTAATTACATTCCTCTCGCTGTGTGAGAGCTCACACAGCACACAAGGTCATATATAATACTAAATCAAAAGAGAAATAGCAAGAATGTAAGCTAGAATCACAGAATCGTAAAGTTGGAAGGGACCCCCAAGGGTCATCTAGCCCAACCCCCTGCAATGCAGTGCAGACTGTGTTTTTGCCCATAGTTAGCTCTGACTTGAATGATGTGATTTACTGCCGGCTTACTCCTGAAAATGGGACAAGCGGAAAACCACTTGGACCCATGCATTCTAGGCTCAAGCCCTGAGAGAGGGTGATTGGTCCAAGATCATACAGTGAGCTTCACAGTCAAATTGTCCCCCCCAGTCCTAGTCCAACTCTCTTAACCACTACACAGCACTATCTTGAACACTACACTGGTTTTTAGCCAGTTGCCGGGGGGGGGAATTATCCGTTGTGCCCAGGGCTACACACTACCTTCTTTTTACCCAGCGCCCCCACAGATCTCAGCTCTAAGCCTGCAGGTGCATTGCTCATTCAGAGACAAACATCTCCAGCATTCGTTACCTCTCACTGAAGGAACATCGACCACTAATTCCTAAAACAAACAACCAGCTTTACAAATAGTGATCACACCCACAGTCCCACTGAAACATGTAGCCACACAGCTGATTTTTCTGCAGGTGCCAGGGAGGCGGGTGTTATTGCATTTTCCCCTGCGCGAACAGCCAACAGTTTCCAGCTGTGTTCCTCCTCGGCATCAAACTGGAAGCCGCCATTTGACTATGACCTAGATTGCCTTTGGAGCTGCCCAGCCAATTCCTCTCATGACGTTAAGGAAACTCCCTGCGACAAAATTTGGAAAGCTTAGACTTTTCTTTCTGATTCCCTTCCCTCAAGACAGGACAGTCAAGGCAAATTATTCCCACACCCATCGAAATTACACACAAGCAACTCTCAGCCGGTCTTGCAAGTAAATAATCCCAGGAGTGCAGCAACCTCTGTTTCCTTTCCTGACAAAGTCCACCTACGATAGAAGTAAGGGAAGGGTTCAAGGGCTGCCCCAACATTCCTCTCCACCAAGGATAAAAGATCAGTTGGCTGGATTTGTGGATTTCTCCGCGGTGTTTCTGCATACTGGCCCATCATAATAATGCAGAGCTTGGTCTGTTAGGAGCCATGTTTCTTATGTTGTTGAAACAGACATGTTTCAAGAGTTGCCCGCACATGTGATGGGCATCTGATGCCAGGAGTCCTAACTGTACCAGTCCAAAGCGGTTGCATGTCCACACAATGGACTGTACAAGAAACTAGTCAGGAAGCTGGCAGGCATGAGGTTGGCACTGTGTTTTTATTTATTATTAAATTTATATGCCACCTTTCATCCCAAAGGAGCCCAGGGCAGCAACTACATTGGCAGCAAATACATTGGAAGGTCAGGATGGGGCGGAAGCAGAATTTGACTCAGCTCACATGTGCAGTGGTACCTCGGGTTGAGAACTTACTTCATTCTGGAAGTCTGCTCTTAACCTGAAACTGTTCTTAACTTGAGGTACCACTTTAGCTAATGGGGCCTCCTGCTGCCGCTGTGCCGCTGCCGCACGATTTCTGTTCTCATCCTGAAGCAAATTTCTTAACCCGAGGTACTATTTCTGGGTTAGCAGAGTCTGTAGCCTGAAGCGTCTGTCACCTGAAGCGTCTGTAACCTGTAACCCGAGGTACCACTGTAAAGGAAAATTTACCTAATTCATACTTTCTGAAACCATGCGAAAACTGAAATGCAACCGTTCTTCAAACGTCACGCGTGTCTGAGTTCTGCAAAGCAATTCTCCAGCCAAGAAATCTGTACAACAATGCATATAACTAAAGTGTGCATAAATATGCATATATTAGTGAAAAATAACATACAAAATGCATTTTATTGGGGGGAATACAAATATTAAGGGAAATGGCAAAATCGCATATTAAAAATGTGTTTATTGGGAGAAATTTGCACTAAAACAATGACTTTTCATGGGGATCTCTCTTTTTTATCACCAGCAGATGTAGAGATGTGGAGAACTGAATTAAGATTGGGAAAATGAGAACCCGAGAAAAACCGAAACTGAGAGATTTGCCCATCCCTGTTGGCAGTAACTACTTTAACAGTGAGTCCTCCTCTCCTGCTTCCTGCTGTCAGCCACAAACAGATGCACAAGAAGCATAGTGGCTGGGTTTAATCTGATACATAAGGCGAGGAATGCACATCATGACCTCTTAAGCTGAACACAGGCCATCCATTCCATGATGCCATCGGGGCAAGACTTTGGGAAGCAAGCCCATGATCCCACGCCGCCTACTGAGCAAGAAAGCCCTGTGGCTCTGCAGGGCCGATTTACCACACTTGGAAGTGAGTGAAGGGACACACTTTGCCATATAAAGAGCAAGTCTCCCAAATAAGACCATTAAGTCCAAATTCTAAATTGCACCGCTGTGCCTACCACAAGTTGTAGGCCAGCCAAGTGCTTTACAATCCCCATTTTTTTTTTGCAGCCCTGGGCAAATGATGATGGTGATGATGATGATGTCACCATTAAAAACTTCCTCAAACAGGGCTGCCTTCAGATGTATTCTAAATGTCAGGTAATTGTTTTTCTCTTTGACATCTGGTGGGAGGGCATTCCACAGGACAGGCGCCACTACCGAGAAGGCCCTCTGCCTGGTTCCCTGTAGCTTTGCTTCTCACAATGAGGGAACCGCCAGAAGGCCCTTGGCACTGGACCTCAGTGTCTGGGCAGAATGATGGGGTGGAGACGCTCCTTCAGGTATACTGGACTGAGGCCGTTGGGCATCAGAAGCAAGACTTAATTTTATTGGCTGACTGACAGGCCACAATAGTGTTGCGCTGCATGCAGCTTGGTGAGTCACAAGCTGTGAAGGCCACCTAAGATGAAGAAGTCTTTTGTCCAATTGAAGTAAGGTAAGGGTAAAGGGACCTCTGACCATTAGGTCCAGTTATGGACAACTCTGGGGTTGCAGTGCTCATCTCGCTTTACTGGTTTAGGGAGCTGGCGTACAGCTGTTTCTGGCGAACCAGAGCAGCGCACGGAAATGCCCTTTACCTTCCCGCTGGAGCGGTACCTATTTATCTACTTGCACTTCGTGCTTTCAAACTGCTAGGTTGGCAGGAGCAGGGACCGAGCAACGGGAGCTCACCCCGTCACGGGGATTCGAACCACCGACCTCCTGATCGGCAAGCCCTAGGCTCTGTGGTTTAACCCACAGCACCACCCAATTGAAGTATGAATGAGCAAAAATAATAATAATACTTTAAACAACCTGGTTCCAATCCTGCCAAGACTAGAGTAAACGCAAGGCCTGATAGCTGTTTTCATATCACATGTGACCAGCTTGCTCTATCCGCACTGCCAGTGAATATAATGATTGAGTCAGCATCCGAGCTGCATTATGATTTGTGATAATGGTGTTGTGTCATCCTGTGATGTACAGTGCCCGTCTACATGTAAGAGGTCAAACCTGTACAGCAGCCCTATATTGCATTTGATCTGGGGCAGAAACCAAATCCAGATACGCCCTTAGCCGTCTAGCCCACCTTGAGCCCTTGGTACAATATGAGCACTGATTTTTTTGCTTTTTAAAAAAACACTAATTAATTTAATTAGCCTCTCTCTCTTTCAGGACGCAGGAACCTTAAATGGTTTTCACCAGAACCTCCACTGCCTGTGACTCAGCCTACCATCCCATATTGCCTCACCCACTTTTCATCCTAATAACAGCAGTCCATCGCCAAGCAATGTCATCAGGACAGTGAACTCCCTTTGTGCAGATGGAAACCGGAATGCCATCATCTGTAGCTGCTGTTTCGCCAGCTGCTTTGGCAGCCAGGGACATCAACAGAAGCCTCTCTCTGCTGCCATCTAGTGCTTTGCTGTGCAACTGCAAGTCATCCTGGTAGCTTGAACGGTATTTCTTATAAGGTCGCTAACAATAAGTGAGGGCAAAACAGTAGCTGCTATTTATTTGTTTTTAAATCAACCATCCACTGCCCTGAGTACCTTTATAAGAAATTCAATCAGTTTTATAAATCGATTAAAAAAGAAGATGCTCAGGCAGCAGATTCTTCGAAAAGGCATTTGCTCATCTCTCTTCTGAGATCACAGCGTCATCGCTCATCATCACCTGTGGGTGGCAAACGGCAACTTAGCAGAGGCGTTTGGTGAATAATTCTGCCTATGAAATCCTAGCGCAGAATGTGAAAGCGTTGCTTCCTTCCTTGGTGCTAATGGAAGCCCTCCCCGTGGAGCAACCATAGCAGGTGTAGTGGGGGCGATTCGGATCAGGACAATGGAGGAATCTAAGGCTCAAAGTCTTCACACACACACACACACACACACACACAAACACAAACACAAACACAAACACACACATCATAGTCTCCATAGAGCCCTCGGCCCCTACGGTTGCTCCTCCTGACAGTATGTCGTCTGAATTTTGACCCTTGTTTCTAATGGTATGTTAATGTTTTAAAACAAAGAATCTCCCTCCTTCAGAGCTATTCTTTTCACAGTTTGCCAATTTATTGGAGTACAGAACAACGAATCTGGGCTGGGGACAGGCAGAGGGTGCTGAGCTGAGAGGCAGGGGGCTCCTCAACAATGACTTAGAATGGAAGGAGAGAGCTGGGAGGGCTCTGGGTGTTGGGCATCGCACGGGGCACCGCTGAAATTTGAAAGCCTAAAGTCCACCACTGGGGCAGGTGGCTGGATTGGGCAGAGTTGCCCCTGCTCCCAGCTCTCTTGGTTAAGTTGGCCTCACTCTGGCTACACTCGGTTGGTGTGGCACTCTCCTTTCCACCTGCCCGGCATGTAGGCGAATGGGATGTTTGCCAGTGGTAGCCAGTGGAAGACCTCAAAAAGGGGCATTCTGAAGGTGACACCGATTCTGTGAGATCCTGAGCTATTCTTACTACTGTTGTGTAATGGTGGCAGGCCTGATAACTAGGGCAGCTCCATATTGCACTCTTGATCTAATAACTGCCCAGTCTTGCATGCAGTATTAAGTATTAGTATTAAGTCCTGGGGCAGGTTTCTAGGGAAGAATGTATAGGACTGCAGCCTCAGATTCATATGCTTATTTGAGTAAGGTGGGTTTTTTTTTAATTGGATGATATCTCACACTATATATTTGTTTGCATAGTGGACTGATCATACAAGTTTTAAAAACAAGCCACTTGATCAACAACCCCCCCCCCCAGCAAAAGAAGAAGAGACAACAGGAAGGAGAAATGGACCGATCCAGTTTGTTCACAAAGTTGGTTCAAATGCAGCTTTGGTCAATAGCTTTTCCCACAGAGAAGCACTAGCTTCCAAGAATGTGGGTGAAGTCCTGCATTCTGTTACAGAGGGGGGAAAGTGAAAATTAACAAAATTGTTCATTTATATAGAAAGCCAGTGTCCTTAATACATGTTCTCTGCAAAGAAATGGGTTCTGAACACAAAACTCTACTTTTTCTGATCATCAAGAGGACAATTGCTCACAAGGTTGTGTCTTTATTTCACAATAGCTCAGTCCCTGTGCAGGGGAAACCCACCCATACATTCCTAAATATTGCAAAAAGGAAGGAAGGAAGGGAGGGAGGGAGGGAGGGAGGAAGGAAGGAAGGAAGGAAGGAAGGAAAAGTGAGAGAAGAGTCAGAAGATGAGGGCAAGTTGAATCATTTTGGATGCTCCTCTTTGGTAGAAACAAAATGCAAATATAATAGTGGTGATGTCTTGCCCACTTGCTCAGCGTCAAATACAGGCTTTTCTGAAGAGGAAAAGCCTCTATGATGGGAAGCAAAGAGAAGGTACATCTACTAGAATACAATGAAATATGGGTTCACTATTGGGGGGGGGGAATAGCATGCCAGTGCCTCAGTGTGTGAAATGTGGCAAGACATTAGCAATTCCTTATCCAAAGCCCACTGAGGTGAACTTTTAAGGGAAACTGGTAATTTAACCACTTGGGGGACTATTAAATAAATAGTTTTGATCATTACATAAAAACTAAACTAAATGCTCGTTTGGCTCATGCTGATACCAGATGCATCAGGGTGTTAAAAAGCTCCTTTAGCTTTTTAATAATTGCATAAAAGAGGGGATTTCAGCAGGAATGGATTGATATATCACAACGCAATTTTTATTCCGTAGAACAATTGGCCAAATCCCTCTCTTTCATCTACTCAGCCTAGTTTGCATCACCAGTGCACTGTACACTCATTAACTCTCAGTTACTAATGACACCCATGACAATTAGCTAAGCAGTGGTGTCCAGTCATGCTGCCCTGTGCAAGATGATAATGCTACCCAGGATTTTCACCCTTGCTCCAGACAAGATGTGTCCTTCCCTTTTCTTTAAAGAAAGGGTCACAGGGTTCTCCCAGACAGGGGTTTATTCTACGGGGGGACGGGACCCAAAGCAAACAAAAAATGATACCCTCCTCAAAAAAAAAAAAAAAAGGTGCAATCCTCCATTTCGCTCAATGTGAGACCTGATTGCTGACTGGATCAGACTGGGAATGTTAGCTATTGCACACTTGTGCACATCCTGAGATTTATTATTATTAAATTTAAAAAGATGTGCACACATAGAGACACAGAAAACCTATAGGCCTGTGAACGGGCAAAGCTAGTGGAGAACAGGGGAGTGACAAGGAAAACACTCCACAGTGCAGATCCCTTCTGTCAAGATCTGGCCAGAGGTATGGAGGTCGGGTGGAGGAGTAGCAATGGATATCCATGGCTAAAAACAACAACAACCACCAGGATGATGTGGAAAAACTATCATTGCAAACCAATACACACAAAGATTAGATCTGATTAACTGGTTTGTGGTAGAAGAGCTCTTTCTGCATGCAACTTCAGGTAGCCAGGCAGGGGAAGACTGGGCACAGCGGAGGATGGTGTCTTTAAGAAATGTGGCTTATTGTACACATATTTACACCTGGGTCTGCTTTGGAGAGAGTTCAGGGCATTGCATCTCTAGAGCAGCTTGTTTCCCACAGCAGCTCAACACTTGAGCCTAAGGCATCCTCAATGTTATCTCCATGCCTCTGTCCCAGCCTGCCAAGATAGTTCTGCCTTCACCTGCATGGAGTTCTGCCCACATCCCTTCTTCTTCCTCCCAAGAACCCTTGCTCCAAGGAACTCCTCCCCATCTGTCTGCTCTCTCGCACACCCCTTATCCAGGCCTCTTGTTTTTCAAAAGGACAACATTTCTCCTGTGTGATATCACGCCTCCTGTAACCTCCCAAACTCTGCTATTTCTTCTGCTAACTAACACACAGCTGGAGGAAGGACAACACCTGCCTGGTCAATTGTCCGTTGATGGTCCAGCATTCCTGTACTGCAGGGGGTTGGATTAGATGACCCTCAAGGCCCCTTCCAACTCTACAATTCTATGATTCCATGGCATTTAGTTCTCCTTTATGGCATCACTATCAGTAATCTCTTGAACAGCAGAACTGGTGTCTGGTGTCTTCCCTTCAATACTCCAAATATTATTCAAAGTCTACCGTTTATTAATTTCTAACATTCACTAGCTCTAGCAGTGATAAGTGCCCTTGCACCTCCAAACTCGGTCACCCCAGATCTGTAACAATAAGAAGCTGCCTCACACACAGTACTGAGTCAGACCATTGGTTGATCTAGCTCAATAATGCTGACACACTTGGAGTGAATGAACCCAAGGAACTTAAAGGAACAAGAAGCTGAGAGCCTGAGGTGATTCACACTCCCCTTTCCTAGGTAGTTGTCTTTGCAGAGGCTTTATGAAAAATAAAAATAAAATGTTTTGTTGATGCTGATTAATAGCAGGATAGGGGTCTCTCTCAGCCCTACCTAGAGATGTCAAGGATCAAACCTGGGACCTTCTGCATGCAAAGAAGATGCTCTGCCACTGAACTACAGTCCTTCAAGGAGACTGCCAGAGAAGGTGGTAGAAAGGACAAAGGGACATCCTTTGGCAATGAAGCAATATCCCAGGGTAGCAGGCCCATATCTCAATTGGTTCCTGGTCCATAAGGAGTTCAAGGAAAGGATCTAGCCAGCAAGATTGTTGAAAATTGAAGTGGATGCTTTGGGCAGATATACTTTTAGAGATGCCAGTGAATCAGACTGCAATCCAAGTAGGGTTGCCAGACTCAATAGTGGAAAAGGACTTACTTCTGTGCCTTTAATTCCCCTGCTCTCTTTTGAGTCTGGAAACCTTGAAGAGAAACCAGCAGACCCTTTGCTTGGAAATTAAACAAAGGGTCTGCTGGTTTCTCTTTAAGGTTTCCAGACTCAAAAGAGAGCAGGGCAATTAAAGGCACAAAAGTCCTGTCCACTATTGAGTCTGGCAACCCATTTCACTATGACATCCTCAGCAGCACAAAATCTCCATCCAACTTAACTCCACAGCTTTTGGTGAATCCTTACCCTGGCTTTTGACACCCAAGATGCATATTACTACGACCCAGCCTATTGTTGTGATTGTAAGTTTGTTTCAAGCTGTTTTTAATGTTGCATTTTAAATTGATGTAACCCGCCCTGGGGCCTTAGGCTGAAGGGTGGGTAGGAAATTAAACTAGTCCTCGTCATCACCCTGGGAACGGATCTGGACTGGCACAAGCTCTTTGGCAACAGTGCACCTCTTTCAGATGCTATGTATTACATTGAGCTTTAGCAATGCTACGAAAGAATGAACTCCTCCTGCCCTCTCTTGCATCATCCTATAAATTTTGTGTTTTTTGCCCCACAGAAGACACAGTAGTCATGCACCAGAGGCTTCCTGTAATAGTCAGACATCGGCACATCAGGTGGGGCTTTTCCCAGTTCCCAGGAAGCAGAATTGCACACCAGTGTCAGTAATGTAAGACCATGTAGGTAGACAATCGACAGGAGTTGGTTTTCCAGCTAGGTCAAAGAGACATGTTGCAAACTCTGAAGAACTTGTTACACCATGGAAGGTACTTAATTATCTGACCTCCAGAATGTGTGTTTACTTAACAGCCCAATCCGTTGTGAAGACTAGACCTCACATTAATGACAGGTGATTTCCTGCTGTCTTTCATGTGGGCTTCAGTTTCAACAAGCGTTTGCCAAAGACTGAGTGTACAAGTTGCTGAGATAGAGATCTCTTCCAAGGAATAACTTTGGTTAGCCAGCTGGCGCCCCAGAGCTCCATTCACTCCCCAGACTCTTGTTATTTGCCCTTTACAGCAATCCCATCTATTATGCATTTTCCCTGCAAAACTAGGGCAACCGCAATAGGCTCTTTAATTCTTCCCCCATGTGAATGGCAATGGAAGCTCTACTTGAGCAGCTGAGATGCACAAAGCAAGCTTTGCTTGCTATTCAAAAAAGGAAAGGAGGTTGAAAATCCCTTGACCTGTGTTTTGGCTTATGCAGGCGTGAACTGCAGTTGCTGGCCTTTGCTCCTTCCTCAGTCCAAAGTATGGTTTCGACTTTAAACGAATTACCAACCAGAAATAACACATGCATATACCTGCATGGTCCACTACTATATATAATGGTCCACTACTACAGAGTTCCCAAGCTTCTTTGCTACCCAAGGCTATAGTGATCCAGGACAACTTTCACCACTGACCCTAATGACATACCTTTAACTGTGATTTATCCTTGTAACTATTGTGAATGTGGCATGCGATACAGGAAGCAGCCATCTTAACTAAATGATGACTCCTTGAAATGTGTTACTGAATTCAACCGGTCTGATGGTTAGATTTGGAGGAAGTTAGACAACTGATAGGATCCCTGTGCATGCACACAAAAGCTCATACCAATAACAAACTTGGTTGGTCTCTTAGGTGCTACTGGAAGGAATTTTTTTTTATTTTGTTTCAGCCTTTAAAAAAAACACGGTTAGATAAAGCATTCAGTGAAAGGTAATATCCATGTGACCTGCCATTCTGTCATCATCATCATCATCATCAACATCATCACAATTTATATACTGCTTTAACTACAATAGTCTCTAAGTGGTTTACAAGGGTTTGGTAAAGGTAAAGGTAAAGGGACCCCTGACCATTAGGTCCAGTCGTGACCGACTCTGGGGTTGTGCGCTCATCTCGCATTATTGGCCGAGGGAGCCGGCGTACAGCTTCCAGGTCATGTGGCCAGCATGACAAAGCCGCTTCTGGCGAACCAGAGCAGCACATGGAAACGCCGTTTACCTTCCTTCTGTAAACGGGTTTACCTTCCTATTTATCTACTTGCATTTTGACGTGCTTTCAAACAGCTAGGTTGGCAGGAGCTGGGACCAAGCAACGGGAGCTCACCCCGTCACAGGGATTCGAACCGCCGACCTTCTGATCAGCAAGCCCTAGGCTCAGTGGTTTAACCACAGCGCCACCTGGGTCCCAGACAAGGGTTTGGTACAAAAGGTAAAAATCAGTTTAAACTATAAAATCATACTTCATTTAAAATGCCTGCTGGAATCTTTTTTAAAAAAAATGTTTTCAGTAGGTGCCATAAGGTCATTACGGAGGGAGCTTAACTGACCTTTGTTGGAAGTTCCAAAAAAATTGGGCCTAAACACATGGCTCCTGGTGGATATGAACCATACAGTACATCTAAACTATGGGGGACAACTAACAGTCACTTCCCCCGAAACCTCTACTGTTGGGCAGGGATATGAGGGGTTAGGAAGTCCTTGAAGTATCCTGGAGCCCAATTGTTATGAGCTGTTTAAATTAATAAAGGAACCTTGCACCTCACATGTTGCATATTCAGTTTTGTTGCTTAGTAAGCTTAAAGGCTGGAATTTTCCACCTATCATATGTGCAACGTGACCCAAGTCTTGACCTTTCAAATAAATGAAACATGGAGATAATGAACAAATGTTGCTATTACATTTAAGGGCCAAGCACTGGCATCAAATGCTGATCTTGGATCAAAAGTTGGCACATCCCAGGCTTCACAGGGCTTGACCAGTTTTGCAATACAAGTATCATCCACTTTGCCTGTGACTCACCTGTCCCTTATTCAGCACAAGTCAGTAATTAAAGTCTTTCAGACACTCTTTAAAAACACACAGTTAAATTGTTTATGTAGCATCCCTCGCCCTCCATAAAATGCTGCAGAACATTGCAAAATTAAGTGCTAGAAAATGAACAGCAATTATGAACCATCAAATACAACTTTTAATTCTGGTTCTTTCTGTTTTCATGTATTTTTAATCTTTTTTTTTAAGCGGCCCAGAGTGGCTGGGGAAACCCAGCCAGATGGACGGGGTATAAATAATATATTATTATTTACAGAAAAATCAAAAGCATATAACTTCTTTTTAGTTATTTCCTTCGCAAGATGAGAATTGCTTGGATTTTAATTGAATAAAGTAACTTATTTTTACTTCTCCAATTTGCATATGGTGGTTAAACTAGTGGCCTTTCTTAAATTCTCAATTACTTTCTTTTAGCATGTGTCACCCCATCCAATTAAGGATACTCTTTTCACCAATAAATGCAAAATATCCAGTGTTACCGTAGTTACAGGTAGGTAGCCGTGTTGGTCTGAGTCGAAGCAAAACAAAAAAATTCCTTCAGTATCTGAAGAAGTGTGCATGCACACAAAAGCTCATACCAAAATAAAAACTTAGTTGGTCTTTAAGGTGCTACTGAAGGAATTTTTTTATCCAGTGTTAGTCATACTCCGAGTAGACCCATTTAAATTAATGGACTCACGTAACTTAAGCTATTGGTTTCTATGGTTCTATTCTGAGTGCGACTTAGTTGGCTTTCGCCCATCAATACCGAAAAAACCTACAAATGGCAGTAAATAGAAATAAGATAAAATTACAGGGAAAAGAGCTGCACAGCAGTAAAACAGCCCCACTGCTCATTGAACACCCAGGCAAATAAAAAGGTTTTGACCTGCTGCCTATTTACTTCAAGCCCCTTTCTTCTGCACCTCCCTTCCCCACATTCTTGTTTTTCTATCTGTTGTCTAATCCTCACCTGTCCTTCAGCCACATTGTTTCTAGGCTAACAGCATTCCTTGGGTTGCAAACATTATGATAACAAAGAGACTTGTGGCATCTTACAGACCTGAGGTGGCATGCAAGGAAGTTCGCCCATTTGTGCAATGGGTGCCTGGTTCCTCTTCTGTCACCTCCAGCCACCCCCTGCACCCACAAAATCTCCTCTGGATGATCCCCCCAACCCTCCAGAGAAGATCTGGGGAAGCATGCAGGGTTCTGCAAGGAGGAGGTGAGGAACACAAAGCCTTATTGCACAAGCAGACACCTGCTTGCACTGTATCAGGAGCTCACTGTAACAAATTTATTACGGCATTCGTTAACTTTGCTCAATCAGATGCACAAAGTGCTATCCTGAGCTAGGTGAGTAGGGAATATCTTACATACAGGTTGCTCAGTTTTGTTGTCATTCATTGCTTGCAATACCATTTCTAGCTGATGAAGACCATAGCTGCCAAGTTATCCCTTTTTTACAGGGATTTTCCGTTATGCTGAATAGGCTTCCTCGCGAGAAAAGGGAAAACTTGGCAGCTATGATGAAGACTTTATTCCGAAACAGTTGAACTATTCCAGATGCACTGTCCTTTTGAGACTTCGGAGAGACGTCTTCCTTTGAGACTTTTGTGGGACGTCTTCCTCTAAGACAGTGTTTTTCAACCTTTTTTGGGCAAAGGCACACTTGTTTCATGAAAAAAATCAGGAGGCACACCACCATTAGAAAATGTTATAAATCACAGAATGCTAGACTAATCATAAACGGAAGATTTACCAACAAAATTAACATTTTGAGGGGAACAAGATAAGGATGCCCCTTGTCCCCTATCCTTTTTATTATTACACTTGAAATATTATTAAACACAATAAGGAAAAAGGAGGAAATCAAAGGGATCGTGGTCGGTAATAAAAGACATAAAGTAAAGGCCTTTGCTGACGATATCATAATAACCTCAGAGGACCCAATTATAAGTATTCCCAGTGCCATCCAGACAATAGAAGAATATGGGGAATTGGCCGGCTTAAAAATAAATTATAACAAGACAAAAATATTAGTTAAAAACCTCGAGAAAAAAGAAGAAAAAGTATTACAAGAGAATACAAATCTCAAAATTAGTAAGAAAATGAGATATTTAGGAATAGAGATATCAACTAAATCAATTGATTTAATCCAGGACAATTATCGGGAAATTTGGAAACAAATTAGAAAGAAATTTGAAGTATGGAGGAAATTAAAACTATCATTTACGGGTAGGATATCAGCTATTAAGATGTGCGTGGTTCCCAATATGAACTTTCTTTTCCAAAATCTCCCACTGTTGGGAACTGAGAAATGCTTTAAAGACTGGAAGAGAGACATAGCAGAATTTATATGGAACGGGAAAAAACCCCGGATAAAATATAAGATATTAATTGACCACAAGGAAAGAGGGGGATATGGTCTCCCAGATTTGGAAATATATCACGATTCGGCGGCACTAGTTTGGATCAAAGAATGGATAGAGTTAAGGAATTTTGATTTATTGGACCTAGAAGGTGATGGGCTAGGATTTGGCTGGCATCATTATATGATGAAAGATAGAATAGACAAGAGAAACATTTTCACGTTTAATATAATTAGGAAATCACTATTCAAAGTTTGGATAAAATATAGGAGATTTTTTGAAGCAAAAACCCCCTGGTGGCTCTCCCCTGCTGAGTTATTGGCAGTGAGGAGGCGTAATATGGAGGGCATTTGGCCTACATATCGCGTACTCCTGGAAGAAAAAGAAGGAGTATTGAAACTAAAAGAATATACAGAAATCAAAAATTATCTAAATACGTGGCTAGATTACTTCCAAATTAATCAGAGATTTCAATTAGACAAAAATGTGGGATTTGAAAAAGATAAATCAAAATTAGAAGAAATTTTAATTGATAAGGAAGGTAAATATATATCCAATTTGTATCAATTATTGTTAAAATGGGAAACGGAGGAGCTAACAAAAAACTATATGATCAAATGGAGCCAGGATTTGGGTAAAATAATTAATTTACAGAAATGGGAACAATTATGGAAAAGAGATTCGAAATTTACTCCAAATTACGATTTGTTAGAAAATTTATTTAAAATGCAAAATCAATGGCATTTAACGCCGGCCAAACTAGCTAAAATGTATCCTAGCGCCAATAATATCTGCTGGAGATGTTGCAAAGAAATAGGCACATATATTCATGTTTGGTGGAACTGTGATCGTATCAAGGAATTTTGGGAATTAGTTTATAATGAGTTGAAAAAAATTCTGAAATATTCTTTCAAAAAACAACCAGAAATCTTCCTATTAGGAATGCTGGGAGAGGATATAAAACCTAAAGATAGATGTGTAGTGAGCTATGCGACTGCTTCAGCAAGACTACTAGTCGCAAGAGCATGGAAATCACAAGAAATCCCAAGAAAGGAGGAATGGTTAGAAAAATTAATTTTATATTATAACTTGGCAAGAAAACACGAAATATTGAAAGAAACAAATCTGGAGGACAACGTAGGGAAATGGGAGTCACTTACCGCTTATCTGAGCACTTATATAGATAAATCGTCTCTCCTCTCTGATGTAGCAGGACTCTAGAAATAAAAAGATAGTAAATCAGTTATATGAATGTTATTGACATTGTAATAATCATAATTTTTTTTTTGTGAATTTAGTAGTTACAAAAATTAAGTACTTACCGTGTAACAACGTGTGTGACCGGAAACAAGTATAGTATAGATAAGTCTAAGTTAGGTTGTGAAGGATCAGGGATAGGGGTGGGGGTAGGACTCAGGGTGGGGGTGGGGGATTTTTTGTTTTTGATAATGTGCTGAATTGTTTTGTTATGTTTCTGTTTTTTTTCCATTGTTGTATTTGTTTAAATTATTAATAAAAACTTTTTAAATATTAAAAAAAAATGTTAAAAAATTTAACTCTGTGCCTATATTGACTATATATAAAGTAATTCTCCCACGGCACACCAGGCAACATCTCGCGGCACACTAGTGTGCCGCGGAACAGTGGTTGAAAAACACTGCTCTAAGAGACAGTTTGGCGTTCCTCACTATTCATTGGTTGTTTGAACCTGTGTTTGACTTTGACACATATAACAACTTGCTGTTACTTGTATATTTTGTGAGATGTGTTGTATGATATATATATATTATTTTGAAGTGGCTTATTCATATATTTTGAATGACATCATACCGATTATATATTTACTAACAGTTATTAGCCAGTGTGTTGCGTTTGCATTTTTGTAGATTGTCACATTTTGCAACACAGAGGTTTGTGTTTGTTATCATTACATTATTAGCAGTGGACATTCATGAAAATCACCTGTTGTGTTGATAACACAGCCTTTCCCCCTATTTTCAATTTTTTTATTTATACTTTTCAAGTTTATACATTTCATTAGTTTTACCATCAATTTACCATTTCAAAATTTGATTTACTTCCCCCTCTTTCTGCAGTTCCTTAGTTTTAAAAAAATATCTTCTGCACATCCAAATTCATTTCACTTGCTCATTTGATTATCTACTGTAAATATATACTCTTATGAAACTGCAGGTTATTACAATAATCCTGCTAATGTTTTTATCTGTTTACAATTTATCTGTAAATATTCAATAAACCATTTCCATTCTTTTATAAAAAGTTTGTTATCTTGATTTCTTATTCTTCCAGTAAATTTCGCCATTTCTGCAAATCCCATGAGTTTTTGTATCCCTTCTTCCTTTACTGGGACTTCTGCTTCTTTCCACATTTGGACAAGTAGCATTCTTGCTGCTGTAGTAGCAAACATGAATAAATTTCTATACAATCTATGTAGTTCTGTCCTACAATTCCCAAAAGAAACTTTTGGAAGATATATTTTGGGAGATAACACAGAGATCTTGGCACCACAGGGGACAGCACTGAACCTCTATTTCAACAGTTTAACTTTGCAGCTTTGTCTGGGTAATAGAAACGCTTGTGAACATTTCGTGGCATTATTCCAGCACAGCCAGTTGGTTTCAGAGTAATAATACCCATATTGCTTAATACTAACATGCACTTAAAAACACATATACAGTAGTAGCCAACATAATGTGTTGTTGTTGTTGTTTAGTCGTTTAGTTGTGTCCGACTCTTCGTGACCCCATGGACCATAGCACGCCAGGCACTCCTGTCTTCCACTGCCTCCCGGAGTTTGGTCAAGCTCATGTTCGTAGCTTCGAGAACACTGTCCAACCATCTCGTCCTCTGTCGTCCCCTTCTCCTTGTGCCCTCCATCTTTCCCAACATCAGGGTCTTTTCCAGGGAGTCTTCTCTCTCATGAGGTGGCCAAAGTATTGGAGCCTCAGCTTCAGGATCTGTCCTTCCAGTGAGCACTCAGGGCTGATTTCCTTCAGAATGGATAAGTTTGATCTTCTTGCAGTCCATGGGACTCTCAACATAATGTGTAATTTGGTTCAAAGGGGGTGGGGGTGGAAATCTACTCAAATACACCATCTAGAGTATGAAGTTGTCACTGCTCAATAATCCTAGAGGTGATGCAAGTCAAGGAGGGATGCTAACTGAGCACAGATAAAATACTGTACCGTGACACAGCTAAGAAAGTAACCCATTTTGCCTGACCAACCCACATTGAGGAAGCATTCACATTAATTTGTATGGTTGAAACAAAAACAAAGGGTTTGCACCATGTCTCTCACGTAGTCACCCATTCACTGGCAAGGCTGAGTTCTCCCTTTCTCTTTGCATTGTCAGGTCTCTTTTAAGGTTTGTCAAGTATGGCTAATCCAATGTATAAGAGCGACTTCTCTGCAAAAAGCAGTGGCGACAGGGGGCAGCCTTGATGAGTGCCCCTACTGAGGTGGATCATAGAACTGTAGAGTTGGAAGGGACCCTGAGGATCATAAAGTTCAACCCCCTGTGATTTGTTCTTGTAGATCTAAATGTGCAAACTTGATTTGGAGCCTCAAATTCCTTGAATCATTGCCATTCCTGCTGTGTGAAATTTCTGCAGTTCCAAAGCCTATGGTTGTGCCTCAAAGCAACACCCCCCCCCCGCAATGTCATGCTCAGTGACATAAAATTGTGCCACCATTTAGCTTTGCAGCTAGCCCCACCCCCCCACCCCCGGCAAGCCTCCCTTCTAATTTCCTAAAACACATGCTCAGAAGTTTACACACATGGTGGCAGTTAAACAGGAGAAACTTGTGATTCTGTGAATAGTGGACGTTACTTTTTATACTTAATCTGTGATGCAAAAGGGACATGTCCCCATTTTTAATCTGCAATCAAATATTAGGTTTGGAGGGGAGGGGGAGAAGCAGAGTACCAGGAAGGTTGGGAACATAATTGCTCCACTTACTAACTTTCATTGCTAAGTAATGTTTTCCTGGAAGCCTGCCAAACCTGGGAAGTAAAGAGCATGAAAAGCAACTTGGGGCTGTCTTTCCCACACATTGGTCTGATTGGATAAGGACAACATTTGAGGCATGAAGAGTTCACATGAACCCAGGTTTACCACTTGATCCCTTATAATCAGCCTGAAGACCCTTTTCTCAGTACAGTGGTACCTTGGTTTAAGAACAGATTCGTTTATGAACAACTTGGAATAAGAACGCTGCAAACCTGGAAGTAGGTGTTTTGGTTTGTGAACTTTGCCTTGGAAGCACGACATGTTTCGCTTCCTGTTGAGTGTGTTCCATTTGTAAATTGAGTCCCTTGCTACTAATCAGAGGCTTCCTGTTGAGTCTGTTGGCTGTTGAGTCCCAAGCACCCATGCAACACAGAGGGGACATTGGGAGCTTTTGTTTTTGCTATTTTTTGTGTTTTGGTTTGTGTGGCTTTTTCATTTTTTGACTGTGACTTGTTCTTCGTTTTATGGGACTGACTTGTGTCTGTGGCTTGTGACTTGTTTTTGTGACTGTGTGGAACCCATTTCAGCTACTGGTTGATTGTGTGACTGCAGAAATAGATAAAAGCCCCCCATCCAAACAATGACTATCATCAGTGCACATAAGGGAAAAAAATTGATTTTAATTTTTATAATCTACAATACCGTCTTACTTACTTTATAGTACAGTACATTATTGCCTTCATTTTATGGAGTTCAACAGCATCCCCGTATGCTCCCACACAATAGAATTGTAGAGTTGGAAGGGACTACAGGGGTAATCCGGTCTAACCCCCTGCAATGCAGGAATCTTTTTGCCCAACGTGGGACTCAAACCCATGACCCTTAGATTAAGAGTCTCACGCTCTACTGACTGAGCTCTGGAAACTATTCTACTACTGGCTTTATTAGTATATTTGCATAATATAGCAATGTAGGTGCGCTAAATACAGAGAATATTGGCTCGCAGACACATTTCAAAAACATGTCAGCGCACGTATTATTATTTGAGGGAAATCACAGTATGTATCCATCTGCACTTGAGTGCCTTGATGAATCAGAACCACAATCCCATAGAAGGAATGTGCAATTATGCCACAATTATGCAAGGGAAGAAAATATGTCATCAGGTACAAGGAAGAATGAAGACTTATAAATGAAAGTAAAGTATACTACTGAAAAACTTGACACACTGCAAATAGAATTTCTTAATCACAAAACATTTTAAGTACAGACAGGCTCGTCTCATGTTCTGCTGAGTTGAAAATGGAGGTGTTTTCCCTCAAACCTTGTTTTCCCCAATTATTATAAGTAGCCTTACAATTACAAAATCAATTTTATATTATCTTATTTGCAAATACTCAAGTTTTGTGTTAATCGCTTAAGAAGGCTACATGACAGACCCTCCTTCGGTTAGCCACATGGGTCTTGTGGAATTACAAGCGCAATTACAAATTGAACTTCGAGACTCTATTTCTCTGTTGCTCCATAATTTAAAAAGCAAAAACACTGCTGCTCATATCCGCAGGCAAATATGATGAATGAATAGGTGGAATAACAAAGTTATGGGAATTGCCCCGAAGATCCTTTTTGGATTCATAATGTCAATATTCAGAATCTGCAGTCTCTTCCTGCTGGCATGCATTGCTAGATTATTTACCCCTCAAAAACGTTGCAGGCACAAAGCACAACTTGCCAGTCTCACTGCACCCTTTGGTTACTAGTGGGGTTTTCTGTGAGACTCAAAAACATGCATGCCCATTATTAATAAAAATTGTTTCAATAAAAGTGAGGACCTGTTTTTGCTGTTGCTCAAGCAAGGAAGAAGAGGAGCCACCCCACCCTTGGCCCTCTGGGTCTGCCATGCCTCGGGTCGGCTCTCTGCCGGAAAAAATATTTCATTTTGGCTTCTTTATCCTCTTGCTGTGGTTGTTTGTTAGCTTTCTGCCCCTTTACTGCTTCCTTGTCCTTGTTTGTTTGTCTCATCATTCCGCCGCCTTCCTTCACTGAAATAAATAAATCATCATCATCATCCTCTATGGGTGCACGCCTTAATGAAATGTGCTGTGCACACCCATGCCCATGAATTTTATAGTTTCATACATGAATATGACTTTCATTTTTAGATTTGGTAACTTGGGAAGCAGCGCTCAGAAGGGATGAATTTAAAAATGCAAATGCCTAATAGTTAAGCCTCATTATCATGTTTGCATTACAGTATTTGCCTTTGTTTACTCTGAAATATACAACAGGAAGGTGGCACCCAGTCAATGGGGGATCAAAAATTAGTAGAATGGAAAGGCACAAAATTGGATTTAATCTAACTATACCCTACACTAGGAGCAAATGAGCCAGAAAAGTTCTGTTAATGCTGTTGAGTAATTCTTACAAAGGCACTTTGACCCTTTCATCCACCAATAAATAATGAAATTCCATTTTTTAAAATCCACTTGCTCTAAAACTGCAAAGCACTGAAATGTATATTTACTTTTACTATTTTAAAACTAAGTTGCAGTGTTCTTGCTGTAAACACTGGTGATAAATGGGGAATGAACTTGAATCTTACCAAACAGTGTAGTTTATCGTGCTAAAGCATATCAATGGGCCATAGTAGTGGTGGTAATGTTCATTTTTTCCTGACAAGGGCACATACTAGAGGGCTTCTTTGCCAGTGAATAATAACAGAAAGGATCCTTAAGGCAATTTCTTCTCCGACAGGAGCCTCTTCTTCCACAAGACTTGCTAGGAATCTTTCATTTTTGAGATAAGATTGGAGGTCTCACTTCAGGCAAGAGAGACTGGTGATGGTGTAGCATCCTTATTGTTTTGGAAAGAGACAGTGGCAGGGAGGATACAAATGAGCATTGTTTGTTTTTGTGTATTAGCTGGAGGTTTTTTTGTTCACTTATTTCCTGCAGGGTATCAGGACAGTGCCAGTAGAGTGCCTCATTGCTTGGCACAGAATAATATCAAACAGAACACCATGTGAGGAATGGTACTTTAAGACAACTATAGCCTATTAACCAGAAAGCTTCATTTAACATTGAAAGAGAGGCTGGCGCTTCAGAGGTGTAATGTGTGTCAGGATTCACCATTACTTACCCGGGAACTTTCCCCCCCATGCTTCAGCCAGGGTACCAAGGAGACACAAAAGCCCTCGATTTTATGCAATTGAGGGGGTTAAGGAATCCATAAACAAAAGCACAGCTTCAGCCTCTTTTGTTTTAGAAGTTAAATACTGACAGTTACTGTTTGAAGCTCTCTATTATTCTCTCAGTTTCTGTTCAACTTGGCAAAAATCCCATAAGCCGCATTTCACATTGCAATGCAGTTAAGATGAGATGTCCACATTCGAAGCAGCTGCTGTACATGTGCAGATTGCACAGCATGCACAAATGACAATTTCATGAAAAGGAATTGGTGGGGTGGTTGCAGCAGGCAAGGGGACACCAAACAGGTAACACACGTTGATTGAAAACCTATCTAACCCCTTCTCTGTTGTGTACAGCAATATGCAAATGTGACTTGAAACACATGGGGGGGTGACCTTGCTGTGTTTTAGTCCACTAGTGTGTACTTTGCCCTAGTGCCCACATTCCATGTGGAAAAGCTAACCAGACTTGTAGCTGAATATGGTTTCAAAACTGGTGAACACACATATTCAATGACACTGAAGTGTATTGACAAGAAAACCCTTTTATATTGATGTGATCAACTTGTATCTAATTAATACAAGATGTGTGTGTGTGTGTGTTGCATTTAGGTGTCATCATCTATGTGCAACATGTATCATAAGGACTAACAACTTAGGAGAGGGGTGGACAGAAGGTGGACTGAGTTCTATTGCTGGATATTTTGCAGTAGTTAATACAAAGGTTCCTGACTCCCAGTTTTTAACAATGGCAGTAACAAAAATGCTAACTTCCTCCAGCCCCAGATTAGATTTGCTGTAACTTAGGTGTTGATTTATATTTTTATATCAAGGTCATGTTAGTATGAGTGCAGAAGGCTTTGCCCCTGAATCACTATTTAACATCTGGTTCTTCTCCACCAGCCCCTGTCTGGCATGTGGCTCTGGTTAGTGGGCCTTAAGATCCTAGAAAAAAAAGGCAAAACAAAATGGAATCTGAAAGCCTAAAATCTTTCTGAACCTGAGTTTGGGCGTTTTCTCATGCTAGGTTTAAATGTGCCTTGGAGTCACACACACACAATGTATGTGCCCATTTGTGACTAGAAAAATCGATTGTATATGACAGCCAATGAAAGTCTTTCTTTCATGTTGCACACCAATTGAAGCCAATACTTGTGTATGAAAAGTTAAACATCCTTATTGTCTCATTGGCTAGCCATTCAGGTCTCTTTCCATGTGCTAGCATTACCCTAAATGTATGACGGTAGCCATCTCGACTCACGAACCACCACCCTGTCCTTGATTAAATTCCTCCCAACGTCTGAGGGTGTGTACACACTCCAGTTTGCTTTGCGTCCAGTGCACTCTCCTTGCCGTTTCGGAAAGTCGCACCTGTGCCAACAAAAACAGCAGCATTTATTCTGCACCTATTCTGATGTTTCCCCTGTAACCAGCTAATGGCAGTTGTAGTTCAGCAACATCTTCAGGGCCAAAGGTCCCCCACTCCTGATCCACCCCAACAACGGCGGATCTTGGGGTCTCAAAATTCAGCAGCACCTTGTGCAACGCCAAGATTCACCACCCCTACCTGTCATGCTCCATTCTAAAGCATAGCCGTGGCATCCTGACCCTGGCGGCACCTGCCGAGGCTCCGCACCCAGCCCGACTCCTAGGAGCTGAGGTCCCTTCTCTCTCCCCCCCCCAATAAAATATTGGAGGCCAGTTGATGCGCATTGCCATTCTAATGATGTGTGCACACTGCGTCATGTGATCGATTGTGTGGGGCGGGGCTTACCTGCCCTCCCCCAATATTTTATTCAAGTTGGCACCCTTGGCAGCCAAACCGGTTGTGCTCCCCTAAATCCGCTTCTGACCCCGGTGGTTGTAATAGCACTGTGACAGGCAGGCAGTGGAATTTAATCAGTAGATGCTTTCCCCATTATTACACCCCCCCCCCCAGAGTGAATAAACTATTGATGGGGAGGGTGTCAGGTAAGCCCCGCCCCACACAATTACATGACACGGTGCGCGCGCACACACACACACACACTATTTGAAATGGCAATGCCCATCACATGTTGAATTTCTACCTGCCGTGCTGCTGTTGCAAATGCAGGAGCCTTGGCAAGAAGCGAAGGGGAAGAAGTGAAAGCGCTGCGGAGGCGTCGTCGGAGGGCGGGAAGGGGCCGGGTGACCGCAACCTTATCTTCGACGGTGGCACAGGCTCTTCCCGCCTCTTTCCTTGCAGCCGCGCCTGCCGAAGGCGTCGCCAAAGAGCATCTGCCCGGGAACAGGAAGGAGCCTCCCTCAAAGCTGCCGAGGCGGCAGCGGCGACGAAACTAGCCAGCCTACGAGAAATTGGCGCTATCTGGACCTCGCCAGGAAACGGAACGGAGCCCCGCGGGGGGACGCAGGCAGCTGGACAGATATCTTCTCCCGCGCGCGGAGCTGCTGAGCAAGGTGATGGGGGGGGGGGCTGCTGTTATTATTGCAGGGGCGATGCTCTCTCTCCCCTTGCGGGAAGGGAAGATTTAGGTTGAGGTTCCTGAAACGAGATGGAAGTCTCCAGCCGATATGAATGGAAATGTCCCCGCCTGGTACTTCGATGGGGTGGAGAGGGATTGGGGTTAAAACGCTGTGCGCGCGTTTTGAAAGATCAAGAGAAAGTCCGGACTTTGGTGTACAGTATTCGGCTTGCTAGGCTTATAGGAATCCGGACGTATGAAAGGGGTCGGTCTCGCTGTGGGCAGGATTCCTGCATTGCGGGGGGGGGTTGGACTAGATGACCCTGGGGGCCCCTTTCAGCTCCACAGTTTTTCTGTGAGGGGTTCAAGTGAAAGGAGCGGCTGAATAGGCTACCATGCGGTGCCAAGTCTGACTGCTCCGCGCGTTTGTTTGTGTGAGAGAGATAAAGCAGAAATACAGACAAAATTGGGGAAACAAGTCCCTCCACACGTTTTTTTCCCCATTCGGTTTTGTGAGATGCACAAGATGTTACGATCTTTCTTTTGTCAGGATGTTGGCTGTAGCCCAGATTCTTCGCTGGGTTCCCAGTGCTTAGGGGGTTCTGCTAGGAAAGAGAGGTTTTTCTTTTCATGTTAAGACCAAGGTATACAACTTACGGCTGGGAGTTAATAGCCACATCCTGTTGTCTTTTACTAACCTGCTGTGAAGTCCAGCCCCACCATTGTGGTGAAACGTTATCATACAAAGTTAGCAACATGGTCAAGCCATGTAACTCAGGGATTTTTGTAATGTTGATTTTAAAATAATAGTTTTGATCTTAACATGTGAGGAAAGGGTAGGATTTGTCCTGTAAGATGCTTATTTTCATCTTCTAAGAGACTTTATTACAAAAAAGTAGGACTAGTTTTTCAAGACATCCTGTGGCACCTTAAATATGAAGTGTGATAACCAAACGTTTGTCATATTCAGAGGTGGCCCACTGAAATCATTTTACATTGAATTACAGTAACTAAGAACTGCTTTCATTCACTATTCAGTGAATGTTTGGGATATATTACTTCTCAATAGCTCTCTTCAATACAATCTGTGATTTCTTCAAACATGCTTTAACAACTTCCCTCAATATTTAGTCATGAAAATGCCTGTAAAATTCTCACGGAACTAGGAACGCCCATTTTTTCTTCCTCCTCGGGCAAGAAAGTGATCCCTGAAATCAAAACACATAAAACATCTCTCCAGTTTAAAAAAGCCTCATAGCTGTGGTTGAAATTTTAATTAATATTTCATATGCCATTCTATCCTAGTGTTTACATGTGTTTTTCTTCTATTATCTTCCCCCTGCCATATTATTCCAGTGGAATTAATACTACTGAAGACAGAAAGAGTAAGCGATGCAGACAGAGAAACGTTCCGTGATTTTCATATGCTAACCATTGGTATTTTATACAGGGATGTAATTTTAAAATGATATCTAACAGTTTATGCAGAAAGAATTACATATTTAATACCTGCAATATAACCTCTCCATACAGCGGAGGAAAAAATGGATTTGATGTGGATTCCTGGATAACCATTTGCCCCTTCACTCACAGTGATCCATGTAGATGCAGAATTCTGCATGTGGGATGCTGCAGTTGCCATATTAATTTTTCACCTTTAAGATGCAATATTCATTAGTAGTATTAGTATTAATATAACTATCCTTTCACCTTAAGGTTTCTAGAATAGTAGATGAATTGAGGAAATGATTTACTCAAAGGCATCTTCTGGGTAGACATACCGGTACATACCGTAGGACCGTGTCTGTCAAATGAGTAGCCTACCTATTTTCCAGTATGTGCAGGACTGCTGTTTTACAATGCAATCCTATGCATTTCACTAAAAAGCAATTGAGCTCAATGATGTTTAATCTCATGTAAATTTATATAGGATTGCAACCTTAACCTTCATAGGTAAGAGTTCTATCCAATGTTAGCCCTACTCAAAGCAGAGCCATTGGAATTAATGGGCATGATTAACATGGGTTCATTATTTTCAATGGGTCTACCCTACTTAGTCTTGTCTCAGTTGAATGCAACCTTAAGAGTCTACATCAGTTACACATTAGGCTTACACTACAGATGGAATTTGTTGTGTCAGTTCACATTTTGCAATACTGGCAAAAAATATCAGTGGTTCCCAATTAGCTAAGTCCTGTGGACTCCCTGTATTTCCAAAGGCAAGATATGGACCCCCTTCCTTTGAAAATGTTGATACCTCTATGGTAGTTTTTGCTATGTAAATGGGGAGCAGATTCCCCCGGGTTATGGACCAATTAGGAACCACTGATCTATATACCATAATAGAAGAGCAAAACACTTGATATTTATCCTGTTTTCTTTTGGTTGAATGCTTTGTTGGAATTGAATTAATAGGGGTGAAAGTCTTCATCTTGTTTAATGGTTAGCAGAAGTGTATTTGATTTGTGGTCACAGAGTCTGGTGTGGTTTCTTATTGAACTTGGTTATAGGAAAACCTGAGACCTTGGTTATTGGAGAACATATAAATGATTTATTTTAAAGAAATAAATCCGTGCAGCTTTCAAATCAAATCCTACAGGGAGGAGGGTGATTAGTAGGAAAAGAAATAATTTTATCCATCTTTTCATCTTGATTCTGCAACTCCTCATTACATCATCAAAATCTATCGTCTTTTTTTTCTTAGGGTTAGTGGGTGTAATGAAAGCTACCATGTCAAGGGTCATGTTATAACATGCTGTAGTTTTGTCTTCTTGCAAGTCAGCTTGGCCTTGCTTGTTAAGGCTTTACTAAACCACATTATTTGTTTGTATAGTACTATGCCAACACACTCTTAGAATAGGAAAGCTGCATAATTGGACACACTCATTTGGATTGATTTCTATTTGTGAACTGTCAAAAACCAGCATGCAGGCATCTCCAATGAAAACGAAGATTAAAAATGAGTTTGACCTTAATTAGCAATATCAACAAAAATTAGAATTGAGGGTCACCAGAAATGAACCCAAAGGTGTTGTTTGACAGGCATATCTAACTATAAAATTATATCAGGGTTTTTTTTATATACATATAAAAACCAGATTAATAAATATTTCAACTGATTGGTTGCCTGTCACCCAAAGGTCTCCAAGCAACTAATATTAAAGAAAAAGACGTGCAAATACACCATACGATAAAAAAGGGGGAATATGTTAATATTTCATTCAACATATGGGAAAACAAAAACAACGAACCAGCCCCCTACATAGAAATGAAAAACCATTTGAAATACTGAAACAAACAAAAAACCAAGGCAATACTCCCACCCACTAACCAGCAGATAAACAAAAACTCAACCCTCTTCCCTAGCCCAAATGACAATTCACATGGAGTCAACAACTCCCCCACTACCGGTAGTTACCAGTTCATTTCTGGGCCCAATTCAAGGTGCTCACTCCACCCAGAAGGCAGGTTGCTTCCTACAAATCAATGGTGAGTGGGTCCAGGGTCTTCCGGGATGGTCTGGCATCTCTCACCTTCCTTCAGGGGGAAGTAAAGCCAAGCAAAGCAGGGAGCTGGTGGCAGAAGTTTTACCTGTTTTGCCATTGTTCTGGCTACTCCTCTCCTGCTGCTGCTTGGGGTTCTTCTGTCAAGGAATCTTGGCAATCAAGGTTTGTTGATGGTACTGTTACATATCTTGACACCCCCTACTCCCCATCACAGCTTAAGTTTCCTGGGTTTTCTGAGGACAGAGGATGATTACTAAATCAGTTTACAACTGCGGTGTAGATCTGCGCTAATAGCATGGTAATCATTGATAAATGATGATACAACGATTGCAGTTACAGCAAGATTCTTTTATGCCATTAAAATGTAGTATCTTGGAACACGTATTTCTCCATTACCTTTGTGTAAGTTTCCCACAGTGACAATGGAGCATCTCCACAATTTATTTTTTAATGATAACCGTAACTTCCATTGCCAAACAGCTGCACCTCTCCCTCTGACCCAGTTCAGATATAATGTCAAACCATAGTTTAGTTTAATAAGAATGAGTTGCAGTGACCACAGGTGTTCCTACTCCCTTCCCCTGAATGCACACAAGTTAAATGCACACAAGTAGTGGGCTTTCTGTACATACATCTTAAGTCATCTTGTAAACTAAGGTTGCCATAGGATGGCATTTGGAAAAGTGAAAAAATGCCTGTGTTTTTAGTTTAATTATAACCTAACCAGCCTTTAACAGCACCTCCTTTAAAGGCTATTTCTATAAGCGCTGAACAGAAGAATATGCTGGAGCTAATATATGGGTTTTTATATGCCTGTTGTCTAAATGACTAAACAACAACAACAACAACAACAACAATATATGGGCTTCATTTATATGTGAATCCTAGTTGTATAAACTACATACCATCAACATACAGTAGTCCCATGCCAAAAGACGTCTCTGCATAAGGAACTCTGGTTTAACCACCCCTCTAATTATCTCAGTGTTTTAATGTCACTGTGCTCCTTTGAATGGAGATGTTTATCAAGTTTTAACATTCATTTTCCAGAATGGGTGGGAAAGAAGCCAAAACATCTCAGAATTGTTCTGCCCGTCTGCTTACACTTGTCTGTACTGTACTAGCATCAGAGGACCTCCTCATTTGTGAAGGAATAGAATAATTAATCATTTGGCTTTTTCTTTTTTCTTTTCCTTTGTCTTAATAGGCTAAAGAACACCCAAGCCACCATGTGGGGAACGCTCCAATCCATTTTAGGAGGTGTAAACAAACACTCAACCAGCATTGGGAAGATATGGCTCACTGTCCTCTTCATTTTCCGTGTCATGATCCTTGTGGTGGCTGCAGAAAATGTCTGGGGAGACGAACAGTCAGATTTCACTTGTAACACTCTACAACCTGGGTGCAAAAATACCTGCTATGATGATTATTTCCCAGTTTCTCATATTAGACTTTGGGCTCTCCAACTTATCTTTGTGTCTACCCCTGCCCTTCTGGTGGCAATGCATGTTGCCTACAGAAAGCACGAGAAGAAACGGAAATACCGACATGGGGAGAAAATTGACATTGAAAGTCTGAAAGCCCAAAGGTTCCACATCGAAGGACCCCTATGGTGGACATACACCAGCAGCCTCTTCTTCCGAATTATCTTCGAAGCGACTTTCATGTACATATTTTATTACATGTACAATGGGTACCGTATGCCTCGTGTAGTGAAATGCACCGATTTTCCTTGCCCAAATACAGTAGATTGCTTTATTTCTCGTCCCACTGAGAAAACTGTATTTACTATTTTCATGCTGGCTGTGTCAGGCATTTGTATGCTCCTAAATGTGCTCGAGTTGTCTTATTTGATACTGAAGTCTTGCATGAAGAAGTCTCAGACCAAGAAACCACTGCCCAATCATTAGATGTTTGTATGTCATGTACCTATTTTGCATTGCTTAAAAGCTCATCTGTTTTTAATTAAACTATATTAAATCACACACCTTCTAAATAGTGGGAGTCCATCTTCTTATTTAACCCAGAGTTCAGAAATTCTTTTGTCAGTACAGGCTGATAATACCCAAATCATCTAGTTACAATTGTGCAAAAGGCTAGTATTTTGATTATTAAACAGCTTTTTTTTCCTCCTTTGAGCGAGAAGAGCGCACAGCCCTCAAACATCATGATTCTTTATCAGGTGTTTTATTTTCAGGACTTAGGATAAGTAACAATTATTTCCCTAATTACTTTACCCCCTCAACTTACTGCAGTTAGTTTTAACTATGATTTACAAACCTGGTTTATTCAGATAAATCATGGTTTGAAGTTGGCATGTTTAGACAAACCATTGGACAAACAGGCCAAACCCTACACCAAAGGATAAATGGACATAAATCTGACATCAGGAATTACAAGACAGAGAAACCAGTAGGAGAACACTTCAATCTCCCAGGACATTCTATACAAGATCTCAAAGTAGCTGTTTTATTACAGAAAAATTTCAGAAACAGACTGGAAAGAGAAGTTGCTGAATTGCAACTCATTACCAAGCTTAAAACCATGGAGAGACCTGGTCTGAAAAAGGACACTGGATTCTTATCTCATTATACATGATCAAGCTTTCTTTAGCACCTCAGCCCTTGCTTTTTCCTGCAAGACCAATTAACAGTCATCAACAGGTTTATCACTCCTATCAGCCAATCACCCGTTCCCACCACCCTTCTGAGTAATACCCCTCCCCACCCTCTGACTATACATGAGGGTCTGGTGACTTCTGTTTCAGTGTATCTGAAGAAGTGTGCATGCACACGAAAGCTCATACCTGTGACAAACTTAGTTGGTCTCTAAGGTGCTACTGGAAGGATTTTTTTTATTTTGTTTAGACAAACCATAGTTAAAACCAACCACAGTTTGTCCCAGTCTAAATTTAACAACAGACCATGGTTAGTTGAAAACAATACTGAATGCTTCCAATTTCATTCCAGAGGAGGAGAGCAAACTCAAGGCTCGCTCACTTCCATAATCAGAGGCAGCCTGTCTCCTCTGAATACCATTGGTAGGGGAACAGTGGGACAGGGCTATGATGCTCATGCCCAACTTGTGTGCTTCACATAGGTACGGTATCTAGAAACAGGATGCAGCCTTTAGTCTGACACAGGAGAGTTCTTCTCTTTGCTCTTACACTGCACACTAAACCACAGCTTAGCCATTAAACCAAAGTTTAGCCATGTTACGTCTGCAAGCAGCCAATCCTGAACATCCTGTGCACACCCTGGCTGCCTTACATGATCCTTACCAGGGTTTAATGGGACTTGATGCTCTAAAAATCATATATTTAATATGCATTTCCATTTGTTGAGATGTAAATGCCATCAAATTGCTCTGTAACAGTTTTGATCACCACGCCCGGCATAAGTTTTGGTGGACTAGAGTGTGCTTCAGATGCACAGAGTTCCATGCCTCTGATGAAATGGACTCTAGTCTGTGAAAACCCATGGTATGATAAAGTCTGTTAGTCTTTAATGTGCTATAATATTCTTGGTTTCTATTAATCTGGCGGCAATAGAACTGGGCATACCACATAAGAGCTGCCTATGTGAATAAATTGTGGAGAAACTATAGCTGAGTTCTGCCACTACTTGGTTACTATTTAAAAAGTGCCTTTCACTTGATGTAGGAAGAAAGCCAATTCTGTCCTTTAAAAAGTTCTGAGAATATATATATATATATATATATATATATATATATATATATATAGTGACACCGTTTTGGAATTATTGTACTGCTATTATGAGCAGTTTCAGGAAAGCACAAAGATATATCAGGATTAGCTAGAACAAGTAATTCTGTCTCCCTGAGAACATCCTTAATCCAACTATGACAAACAGGAACTTTGGTGCGTTTCATGCTTCTGCTTGTTGAATGCGTAATTGAATGATTGACTGCCAAAAGAACATTCTGCTATTCAATGGTCAGTATTACAAAATATATTATTTGTATGAGTGACACTTTTTTCCTAATGATCCTTTACTCATAAATAAATCACATTTGTCATGCCTTCAGTTTTGTTACTTGAAGGGTTTGTGGGTATGCTATGTTTATACCAAAAGTGAATGGAAAAATATAGTGCCACTTTTAACAGTGCAAAACTCCTGCAAATATGGACATTTCAAATTTATAAACAGGTCACTAATTTTGTAAATAGTTCAAATGAATTGCTTAAAGAGACAAATGTGGTCACCCTATACTCCCTCATGCATATTCTCACATTCTCACACAGGCCAATGGAAACAGGCACACAGCCCCTCTGCTCAGCTGATGCATGGTCAATGCTTCCTTTTGCTCATCAAATGATGACTGAGGTGTGGGCAGTTGACATTCCCTTCAGAGTTTCAGGCTTTGTACACCCCAGCAAGGTCTTGAGGGGCTGGAAAAATTTGCTGGGGTGGGTGGATCAGTGGGCTTTGCCTTCATTTTTGAAGTATTTAAAGCATAGAAAAGGTATCATAGGGCATGTTTACCCCCTAACTCTGCCTCAGAAGTTATGTGACCTTTCCAGGGACTTTCTTGATCAGCATTTTATATATATAACATGGCAGGTGTTAAGTACTGGGGAAATATGGATCAATGGACTGGCAAGGCCATGCAACCAAATATTTGAGTTGCCCCAGTTGCTGTAAACTAAATTCTGCTGAAATGCTGCCTTAAACAATACCCTCAAAAACACCCACTCAAAATACCCACATAATCTGACCTACAATCAGAGGAGTGACCAGAACACACCTTGGAACTTGGCTTGTGACCTTTATATGGAGTCAGACCAATGCTCCATTTAGTCTTGTATCATTTACTCTGTCGGGCAGAAGTTCTCCAGGTGCTTAGGCTTTCCCTTCCCTGCCCCCTAAGTAATTTTAAACTGGAGATGCCAAGAACTACTGATAAGCGCAAGACTCCCATATAGTCCTGGACCCAGTAAGTTTTAGAAATTAATCAAGCCTCCTGAACCCATGGATCGAGGCTGTCTTCCTCTTGAAGTAATCGCCTGGGAGATGAGCCATTAAGAAAGAACAAAGGGAAAGACGACGGGCCATTAAGAAAAAGGGGTGGAGGCCCTTCTCCAGCTATGAGTTAGAAGACAAACGTGAGAGTTTGAAGCAGAGTCTTTAGGGTTGGCTGTGGTGTGACCTAGAGGAAAAAAGGTTGCAGGTTGCTAAAGAGAGATGGTTCGAGTACGGTGGTTGATTTCTGTTATAACCCAAGGCTGTGGCTATAGGGGAAACAAGACCCTTTTGGGGTGCTGATGCTGTGAACCTCTCAATCATAGGCTCAGGTTGTATATATGTATAAATAAACCATATTTTATGCTCTGGTCCATGGGGTCACGAAAAGTCGGACACGACTAAACAACAACAAAACCATATATCATAAAGACACCACAGTCTCCACTGTTTCATTTCCTAAAGGAAACACAATCCCTGGGTGAACGCCTGGAACCCCTGGAATCTCGCACTACTCGGAGATTGAGGTGGCATGCAACAACAACTACAACATTTATTCATGATAATAATATATTGACACTTAGAATCTGTGACATTTGAAACAGGACTTTTTGTTTGAACCTTTCAAACATGCAATCATTACACTTTGCTGCCACAATCACAAGGAATAGAAAGTTGCTTTAAAAAAAAGGAAACTGAATCTCTAGAGTCTCACAGCCCTTAGTGAGTTGCACTGAGCTGACTTGCCACCTCTTGTTCAAAGATCAGATTTCATTCTGTACAAACATCTTATGTAAACTTGCAGAAACCACCCAAACTTGCTATGCCTATGCTCTGCTTAATTATCCACAAAGACTACATAGTGTGCCTTGAACAATTCTTTTTTTATTGATCCTTTCACATTTCATGCATGTGAACATGCTACACAAATACTGTATCATTGTTAACTATTTCTAGCCAAAAGACAGTATTGACAATTGTAATAGCTGTCCATGTTAGGGTGAAACTGATGAAGTATCACCCCAAACTATGTGAAGCATGGGTAATGTGATATCCCTCCCTCGATCCTATTATTTTAAAAGAGAGGAGAGAGAATCAATTGAGTTAAAACTGTACAATTATTGCACTAAAATTAATAATATGGAAAAGTTCTTATTATTCCTTTTCTCTTTGTCTTTCTCAACAGTTGAACTTTGTCTGCTTTTGTAAAAGAAATTGTTTGCAATTTGTAGGTTGGGTAGTCTGACAACCCAAATCAATCATAACCACAACTTATTTACTTATTCACTTATTTATTTGGCCACAGATTAATACATGTAGTTTTACCAAGTCTTTTCCCATTTCAAAATTATAACATCACACTTCTTTAAACATCTGGCTATGTTTCTCTTCCAGCTATTGGCTTCTGATTCTGACAGTTTTGCAACTTTTAAAACACGGCCTAAGTGTTTTGAATTGTCATACTGCCACCTGCCGTTTATCAGCACCATTCGCAATCTAGTGTACATTAATTCCAAAAGCCATAGGGATGAACACACTAGGGATGAAGACCCACTGAACAGAGGGGGCTTACTAGAACAGACCCAATGCTGGACATCAGATGTCATCCATGGCTGGGCTCCCAATACACTCTGGAAAAAGTTGGGATTGAGGTGGGACTCGTACTCCCCTCTTCAGTACTACTTCTGACAATGTTCTGATTCACTTCTTCTCACCTTCCCAACCCTGTCCAGACACCTTCATGTTGACTAACGCTTTTTGCCACCACCTACATAAAGAAACCACCTGTAATGGTGTGGGTGGCTCCCTGGCACCCCCACTGTGGTTAAACCCTCCTTTGGGTCTTCATTCCACAAGACGGAAGTGAGATATTTCATCAAAGTGCATGCTGTGGAAGGTGATGTGTTGAGGATGATCCAGCAACATACAAAATGCCTTTGCGACAAAAAAAGAAAAGAAAACCCCACCAGAGACAAGGCAGGGTTTGAGCATCTGGCTCCTGCCTTCTTACCTTATCTCGAGGGACGCTCCCCAGAAGCAGGAGCATTCAAGGGAGCACATGTCCCTGTAGGATGTATCCAGGGTCATTTGTGCCTCCCAACCTAGCAGCATCTATCAAAGCTGTTGCCACTACATTGAACTCTGGATAAGGCTGACCAAATCAAATGAGCACTCAGATACCTTCTAGCTTTCTCAATCCCACTGCTTACAGCGACTGCACTGGCTGAAAATTAGTTTCTGGGCCCAATTCAAAGTGTTGTTTTTGACCTATAATGCCAAACGGCTCAGCATCACAATACCTCAAGGACTGCCTCTCCCCATATGAACTTACCCAGACTATGAGATCATCCACTGAGGTCCTTCTTTGTGTGCATCTTCCACAAGAGGTTCAGAGGGTACCAACAAGGGAATGGGGCTGTGGAGGAATAGTTCTGAAACTGTGCTCTAAATTTAAACATTGCATTGCAGGGGGTTGGACCAAATGACCCTCGGGGTCCCATACAATTAACAATTCTATGGAAGCGAAAGAAGTCAGGGTGTGTAGAAGGCCTGCCACTGTTTATATGACTTGATATTCACAAGATGAATGGGAGAGGTTGGACAAAAGCAAGGGGTCGCTAAGAGATATAGCAAGACGCAAAGTGTAATGAAAGGAAAAGTAACAAAAAAGCCAGATAAGTAAACTAGACAAGTGTGTAGTGTTTATAATTAGACATGGGTATAATATGCAGACTCATGTTGCAACATATTGTAATCAGTTAGTTTAGCTTAAAGCTCTTTGTTTGAAACATATATTAAAACTTTTATGCTGTGTTTGGGGCAGGGAGACCTCCAGTTCCTGAAGTGCCCACAGAGAAATAAAGAGGTGCCTTGATTCTCATATAATTGGCCTCACTTGTTATTTAATCCCTACCTGAGAATGAACTGCTTAGGATGGACTCTCTAAAAACTAAACAAGGAATGATAGGTAAAATCTATAAGAGGATGATCACAAATAAAGAACTGACAACCCAACTTATTCAAAAGATATGGAGTAAAGAAGAACAAATTAGCGAATCAAAGGTCGAAAGGATAATGAAAGGAATAGATGAGATTAAAGTAAGCAAATTTAGGGAGCTCGAACTAAAATTCTTTCTAAAATGGTATAGAACTCCCGCCCAGCTAGCTAATATGATACCAGGATTGAACCCTAACTGCTGGCACTGTGAACAAACCAAGGGATGGTTCTCCCATATGTATTGGGAATGCCCAGAGGTAGGGGGATTTTGGAATAAAATCCTTAAGGTTATTAATGAAGTTTTTAAAGTGAAGCTACCTATAGACTTCAATCTTATGACAATGGGCATACTAGGAAACACGGCCATAGAGAAAGGTGACCAGCACACCTTCAAAGCAATGATACTAGCAGGAAAGGCAACAATAGCTTTAGGTTGGAAAGATAGAGAAAAATGGACAGTAGAGGTCTGGACTAATTATTTGTTTGAATTTATTCAGTCAGACATCGTGGCAGTAACGTCACAGGAAATAACATGGAAGGTCAAGTCTAATCTGATAAGGACCAGATGGAACTCCTATCTTCAATGGATAACAACTACTGGACCAGAAGACATTCAGTGGAAATTAAAGACATTGTGCCCGTGGCTGAGGACAACTGTTTGAACCCTTCCAATGGATTATGGGTGGGGGAGGGGGTGGGAAGGGAAAGGAAAGGAAAAATGGTACGGGAAATTAAAAATTGGAAGGAGAGAATATAATGTATGTAAAAATTCTCGTACTTCAATAAAAATATATTTTTTTTAAAAAAAGGATGGACTCCCTTACCAGGTCTTTTCTGTGGTGGCTCCCCACTTGCAGCATGCTCTCCCCAGGGAGGCTTACCTGGTGCCTTTGCTGCATATCTTTAAGTGCTGGTGAAAAACATCCCTCTTCTCCCAGGCCTCTGCCTAATTAAACAGTAAATGGCAGGCATCCCCAAACTCGACCCTCCAGATGTTTTGGGACTACAATTCCCATCATCCCTCACCACTGGTCCTGTTAGCTAGGGATCATGGGAGTTGTAGTCCCAAACATCTGGAGGACTGAGTTTGGAGGTGCCTGGTCTATAGCCTTTTAAACTGGGGGGGGGGGTATTAGGGGGGTATTATTATTGTTTGTTACTATGTTATATATATTTGTGCTTTTAGATTGTAAACCGCCCTGTGATCCTTGGATATTGGGCGGTATAGAAATGTATTATCGGCATCCGTCTGTCTCGAGAGACAATGGAGTGAGCCTCCGAGGGTGATGTCTCATTCTCACTGATGCGGTCCAAAGGAAAGCAGAACAATAGGCTTGGCACCAGCTTGGCTGCTGGAATTGCCAGAAGGAGGTGTACAAGACGCCATCCAACCGCCTAAGGGACTCCACTCTGGATTTGTGCAGGGTTGCTGCTTAGATTTTTCTTCTCCCAAAGAAGCAGCAGCGGAGGTTTAGGGTCAGTTTTCCTTCTCCTTGGATTCCCAGTTGGACGAGCCCCACCTGCCCGGCACAACAGCATGTGCAGAAACCGCCTTCTTGACCATGGGACCACCATTGGTCTCACACGCTCAATCCACTGGAGCCTGTCTTCACACGCAGGGGAAGTCCCTAACACCCCCCCCCCGGGCTTTGAGACCCATCGCGGCTCCCCTCACCTGGTTTAGCCACCCAGCCAAAGCCGCTTCCCAGAGCGTAGGCCAGGCATCCCCAAACAGCGGCCCTCCAGATGTTTTGGCCTACAACTCCCATGATCCCTAGCTAGCAGGACCAATGGTCAGGGAAGATGGGAATTGTAGTCCAAAACATCTGGAGGGCCGAAGTTTGGGGATGCCTGGCGTAGGCCACTGTCACATACTGACAGCTTCTAGGAGCCACAGGTGACAGCCGAGTGGCTGAGGGGGGACCAAAAGGTGGGCAAACCACCTCTGCAGGTGCCCCACACCAGAGGTCCCACACCCTTCCACAAACACCCCACAGAAATGCATATAAATAAATGCTACAGAATGAAATAAACCTACAGGAAAAATTAAAAACCACGGAATCCTTTCCCCCCACAGACACGAAACCTAGCCCTCCCTTGCCTCCTGCTCCAGACGCAGCCTTGGAACCGTGGGCCTGCTCCTCTTTGGCGGGAGCCACCGAGGCCTAGTCCTGCCGAGCGACGCCTCGCCCGCCCCGCGCCCACAAGGGCCGCGCTTCGGCCGGCGGAGAGGCGTGGCTTCGTCGGGGCCCAGCCTCTTCCCCGGCGCTAACTTGGCGGGTTCAGCCAGGCCTTGCTCATCCGAGGTGACAGCGGCGATGGCTGAGGGGGAGACCCTGGTCTCTCTCCCTCTCTCTGGGAGCCCCACGTTACCAAGCGCCATTAAACTTCCACACCGGACAGATTTCCCACCCTTTTTTTAGCGTTCTTTTTTATTTTATCCTTATCCCTATTATTATTATTATTATTATTATTATTATTATTATTATTGTCGTCGTTATTATTAAATATTTTTAGGGGGAGGGGGGAAGAGAGAATAACAGGACTTCTGCTTTTCCCCCTTCTTCCCTCCCCTTCTGGCTCTTCTTCCTTTCTTTCCTCGAGCCAGGCTGCCCTTTGACTCCCATGTGCTGAGAAGGACTTTGGTGAGCTTGGCCCGCCGGCTGCGCTCAAGAGTTTGGGGTAAGCGCCGGGGGGCAGAGGGGAAGAAGGAGGGCGCGCGCGGGTGCGGGAGAGACCGGGGGGGGGAAGGGAAGGGACCTGCTCCGCGCCGCAGCTTCTCCTGCAGCGAAGCCGGCTCCGGCCACCTCCTTGAGGACTAGCAACGTGGGCTTCTCCCCTCTGCTGCTGCAAATGGAAGGGGGGAAGTGCTATCCCGCTTTTGGGGGCGCAAATCTGTACAGAGCCGCTTATAATAAGGGGCTCTGTTGCGACCATGGTGTGTGGCAGCTCTGGGAGCGCACGCTCTGCTGCTGGAAGCTCCGCTTAAGCTGCGCTGCGACCTGCTTTGGGGTCAGGAGATGCGCTCGGGTCGCCTCCAAGGCAGGCGCGGCCGCTGCTTCGTAGGAGCGGTTCAGCCTTCTCCCGTAGCTCATGGGGGTGGGTGGGTAAGGGGAGAGGATTTGATTTCTATCTGTTTCCTGTTTGATTGCTTAAAGGTGCTCTTCGTTTATTCTTTGTTTTGTTTGCAAACGTTAAGCTTTAGGGTGTGTGTGTGTGTGTGTGTGTGTGTGTGTGTGTTTTGCAATGACAGTCGTGTACCCTCGCTTCTTTAACCACTAGGTAAGACAGGTGCTTGCTTTGCTGTGGCTTTATTTGATTAAGAAATCGTACATGACTAAATGAATATCCCACCGATAATATTGACATTTTCGTAACACTGCAGTCTCAGAAACAATTCCTATAGTTACAAGGCAGGTTTGTGTGTGTGTGTGTGTGTGTGTGTGTGTGTGTGTGTGTGTGTGTGTATCTGTCACACACACAGAGATATTGGCAGGTTGGCAGGCGGCGGGTTGCGTAGCAGTAGTGATGCTTTGGTCCAAAGTTGTGTAATTTGCTTCCCCTTGGTGTGATAATGACAACCTCGGGAATATCGAGTTTTTTCCTGCTTTGCCTTGCTAAAAAGTATATAGCGAACGAAACGCAACATGTAAGAAGAGTTTTCCAGGGTCATCAGTGATTCACCCCGTTGCCCTTATTTGCCCCCCCCCCTTTATTGTTTTCCTCACTGTAGAAATTTGTAAGATTTCGAAGTGTAAGTTCCTCGAGGCAGGAAGCTGCGTCTTTTCCTTCTATTGTTCTGTGCCTGGACACTACTACTAGTAGTAAATTAATTTTTTATTATTATGAGTTTAGGGGGGGAGACAATGTGCACCATAATTTTAAAATTCAAGTCTGGCATGGAATTCTGATTTTTAACTGCGACTTACCGTTTTCTTTAAAATGTGCACTTTTTATTTTGTGGGCGTGCTAAATGCTCTTCAGGGTGGCGTGTTGTTTATCAGTGCAAGGGCAGACGGTAAAACGTTTCCGTTACTTTAAGGTGTTGCCCGTAGTACTCGCGCCGAGGGTTCAATCCTGCTCAACATGAATTCGGAAATAAGTCAATAGAATTGTCCACCCGGAAATAAGTCGCATGAATATGTAGGAAACAGGCGTCTACCCTCTGCAGGATGAACTCAGATTAAGCCCTGCTAATTAATTTGCTTCGCTTATTTGCGACTAGTTGGCAACTTGGCAGAGGAAGATGCTACGGAAAGAGGCTCCCTAAGGTCAGAGCTACCCGAGCAGACTCGAAGCCCAAACTGGGCAGTGGATTCTTCCGATCGTGTGAAAGGTAGACCGAAGGATGAGGAGCGAGGCTTGTCCTGTTGCTCCGAGTTTGCAAGAAAAGGGCACCGTAGAGGTAAATCGTAGCACCGTGGTTCAGAGTTTTTGCTGGTTTACGGGCTTCGCTGCAATCCTGGACCCACTTACTTCGGGATAAGTACCACTGAACGCAGCAGATCTTACTTCTAAGCACACAAATATAGGACTGCGTGGACAGTTCAGCAGGGGAAATCGAGTTGCTTTGCACTTTTATACACGGGTGTGAAATAGGAGGGAATATTCCGAGATCACACAGGACTGGGACTTAATTTTCCTCCAGAATCCTATCGTCTGCCTGATCGCACCCCCACACCCCACACCCCAAACCAGTTTTATGTGTCATCCCAAAAATTTTGCTAAAATGCAGTGGGAAAGTCTATAATAGACCTTTTAACCACCGGGAGGCGTTTGAAGTATCCTTAGGAAACGAACTTGCAATTAGAATCGGCACATTTAGAAATTAATAAATTAACAATTAGAATTTAGAAGCCTTGTTCACATGAGCTGAAGTTGCAAACCAAATATGCACCCCATCGGCGCTCAGTGTAATGTAGGGAAACGTGAGAACGTCTTGGAAACGCGTGTTAATGTTTGTGGGAACAGGAACCACGTTCTCAGGGGGACTCGAGAAGTGCCAGGAATTCAGCTAGTCGTGAGGTCTCGGTTCCTCGGGAGGTAAGTCAATCCTTGGGGCTTAATTCCTGGCGTGCCTTGCGGGACAATCCTCCGCACATTTTTCTAAGTGAAAAAGCCCCAGTAAAAGAACCCGTCGGGTATCCAAAAGTTGAGGTTATTAGGCTGGTGTCATGAGCTCCGTTGGATGCAGCGCATCTTCCCTCTAACGAAACAATCAGAGCACCGCGAGCTGCGCTGATTCCAAGGTGCAAAATCATTACCTGCGATCCTAAACGCATCTACTTGGCAGTAAGTTCCACGGAAGCGGTGGCCGTTCTTGCAAAGGAGCGTGTTTGGGATTGTATCCTCGAACTCACACTCCAGCCCCTTGACTCCGTGGGACTTACTCTGAAGTACTGTAAACATGCGTGGATCCGCCTGCGCGTGACTTGCGCGTTTCCTTTTCCAGCGTAAGCTAAATTGCCGGCTCCTTTAAGGCTCCCCCGCCCACTTTTCCCGATTTCATGAATACTGGTTGGTGCGGAATATTTGTTAAATCCGATTTCCTAACTCCGGATTAAGATAGGACGAGTTTGTATACTTTTAAGGCGTTGGAGGGAGCCAGGGAATCGATGTTTTCAATCGTCTCTGGAGCACTTGACGCTAAATACAAGATGAGTAACAACGTTCTGACTATAACAATTTGGCTCTTAAGCAACCCGAATCCACCGCCCACTTTAAAATACTATAATTTGAAATGATTTGGTTTGACGGAGTCTGTAAAATCGAATCAGTTTAGATTGGTTAAAATTTTCACTTCACTTCGGCAGGACTTCAGAGGAGGCTGCCCCTGGGAGTTTAAACCACAATATTGCCATTTAAACATATTTAAATGTTTCGGGACAGGCACGCGTCTTTCTCCTCCCGAAGCTAAGCCCCTGAAGATGTTGGTGGCAGTTCTCACCAGGGGGCTCATGAGAACAAACAGGCTGAATTCTAGAAATGAGTTAGTGGGTCATCCACCATCACTAAACTTCATAGAGACTCTTGATATTGTTACAAGAAGATGCACACGGAGGAGGTCTAATTAGCCCCTGGTGTCCGGTAGTCTTTCCCCCATAAGCTCTGAGATTTCCATTGCACCAGAATTGGAGAACCTGTAGCCCTCCAGATATAGATGGACTACAAATCCCATTACCCCTGGCCACTGGCCATGCTGGCTGGGGCGAGGAAGTCCAAAAGCACCTGCAGACTCACATATTTCCCCAATCTCTATATAGTATTAGTTTTGAATTGAAGCCAGTCTCTACCAAAAGAATCACTTTCTTCCTTCTAGATTTGCTAGAGGGGGGTATGAAGAACATTTGGTCATATTGCGCCTGTTTTTGTTCTGATCCTGCTTCCTGGACGTTATAGAGAGGGAATAATAACTGAACAAGTGTCATGGAACTGATACAGATTGTGCCACTGGCATTAATGCTGCAATCCTTACCCCGTTTACCTGGGAGTAAGCCCCACAGAATTCAATAGGACTTACTTTTAAGTAGACATGGTTAGGACCGTGCTGTTAAACATTAATATGGGGCATACTTTCAAGCTTATTTCACAGCTCAAAACAATTATTTAATGTATTTGGAGAGAAAACCTGATTTGACTAAATGATATTAAACATTTAAAGGAATAATATATACATTGTAGATTTCTTCCAAAGAAAGTCCTGTCGTTTGATACATGCAACATTAATAAAGATTTGATTGTCTAATTGATTCTTTAAGTAAAGCTTTAATCGCAGGGTTTTTTAAGTCCCCCAATTAAATATTAGGGATTATAATAAGCAAAGATGAAGTACTCCTGGAGCGCAGTTCGTTCTGAGCCAGCTTCCTCTTCACTATGACAAATGATATGATAAAGAAACTGAATAATGGCTTTTCTTTCCCGTTTATGTATTTTGAATGAGATTGATATGATTTCTCTTTTAACAATAATAAATAGTTGAAGCAGTGTTCTGCTGAAATTAATACAAATACATTTTTCAAACCAGGATTGCCTGCAGAACTGATGGGCCTGGAACTTCGTTTATGTTTGAATTTTTTTTGCCTCTGATGCGCTCTTTAGTGAGGAATATTTTAAAATCCCACATTTCCAGAGTCATGAAAAAAGAAAATATTTAAAACATCCCTCTTAAAAACATTATCGTTTAGGCAAGCTTATCCAGATGCTTAGAAATCCTGATGTGCATTTTAACATGTTTTAGTATTTTAACTTTTTGTATGTTTTAAAGTCTCGTATTTTTTAATTATTATTTTATCTTTTTGTAAAATGCTTTGAGGATTTTTTTTATTTCTTTTTTACAATCAGACAGTGTATAAATTTTATGAAATAGATAAACTAACAAGTGGTAGCTTTTGCTTATCAAGTTATGAGCTTTCTTGTAGTTATTCCTCTTAGGATCTTCAACCCTCATTGGCATTCTGCAATACATAAATGTATTTCTCTTTAATTGTTGACAATTCAAGCTGCTCTGGCTACTGACAAGAGTCAGCTACGATATAACCCCTCCAGGTGTGAGGTCCACAGGCTTTCCCCTGTTTAAATCTGACCATTTTGTGATCATTGTTTAGCTGAAACAGAAGCAGAGGAGTGCCAGCAATTCATCAAAGTGCTGGCCTCCCAATGTTTTGGATTACACTGGAAGGCACCAGGTTGGCAAGTTTGGAAGTTAGGCTTGGGTGTTTTGTGCACTGCAACCTTCCCACAAGGAAAGCATTTCGGCTAGCGGCAGTCAGAGCAGGCGATCTGAGCAGAGTTAGCAGGCGATCCCCATGTACTGATTCCACATGTGTGGTTTGTTTGTTTTTGTTTTTTTACAGTGGAGAGAGTGAGTGAGTGAGTGAGTGAGTGAGTGAGTGAGTGAGTGAGTGAGTGAGTGTATTGGACTAGGAAGACAAGGTTCGAATCCTTGCTCACTCAGAGAACATTTGGGCACCTCAGCTACAGTATCTCTCAGTTCAGCTTCTGTAGCAAAGATAAAACTGGCTAACCTTGTGGACCCTGCTCTGTGAAGGAAAGATAAGGTGCAAATGTGATAAATAAAATAAATTTACCTTTAAAAAAGCTGAAGCTAGTCAGCGGTTTCCTAGCATATAGAGAAGGCACCCCCAAACTGCGGCCCTCCATATGTTTTGGTCTACAACTCCCATGATCCCTATCTAACAGGACCAGTGGCTGGAGAAGATGGGAACTGTAGTCCAAAACATCTGGAGGGTCGAGGTTTGGGGATGCCTGATGTAGAGTAACAAAGAAATGTGGGTGGGCTCATCATATCTATGTGTAGGTTTTGTGCTATTATTTAAATGCTGTTGTGTGAGCAGAGGTGCCACAAACTTATGCAAAGGAGGGTCCTTCATTGTCCCTTTGCTGATGCAGGTTCACGCCAACCTACAGTGGCAACTCCCATCAGCTCTGCCCAGCACTGGGTCTCCCAGCACTCAGGACTGACTTATTTGGGGGGGACGGGACAGGGAAGCAGGAAGGGAAGCGGGAATGTCTACTGCTGGAAACTGGAACCGAAGCCAAATGAAGTGCTTTCCATATCAAGAGAAGAGCAGCCTTTATGTCTGAGACATCTGTGATAAGTCATGCACAGATGGAATGAAGTGGGCATTATCTGAAGATTTTACAGACATATTGTGCTGATCACCATTATTGCTGCAATAGTGATCCTGCATGCTGGTAGTGAGCTCATGCAGCCAAAACTACACAAGAGGATTGGAGGAACACGAAAGTTTGCAGAACTACAAAACAACAACAACAACAACCCACTAGCCAACTTAAAAGAAATCTGCAGTGAGGGAAGAGAACCGCCCCAAAAGCTAAATACTGTAAGGATGCAACACTTTCAATGCCAATGGAAAGCTGACTGACTGTTGGGGTGGGAACCAGAAATTTAGGGCTGGTGGAATGGAGTATTCTAGAAAGGGGCACACAGCTGGTTGGCTGGAACTTTGAACACTACACCAGAGGTTTCCAACCTTTTTGAGTCCACGGCTCCCTTGACCAACTACATTCTTTCTGCGGCACCCCTGTGGGGCTCAGGAGCCTAGTGATGTCACCCCTTGCCTGTAGAGCTGGCAGCCCCTCACCATACCTGCCAAGTTCCTGCCTGAAAAATAAGGGATCGGACCAGAAGTAGCAGACCGGAAGTAGCGCTGCCTCCATTTTGGAACTGGGCGGAGCATGCTCAGAAGCGACTTTTGATGCTGCTCTGCCCAGTTCCAAAATGGCTGCCACACCAGAAGTCACGCTGCAGCCATTTTGGAACTGGACAGAGCAGCATCAAAAGTCGCTTCCGAGCATGCTCCGTCCAGTTCCAAAATGGCCGCCGCGCCAGAATAAACCGGGAAAAAACAAAAAAATCAATTTTTTCGGCTGGGAACAGCTGGAAAAATGGGGGTTTCCCGGGGAATACGGGAGACTTGGCAGCTATGCCCCTCACCCCTTTTCGAACACCCTCCCTTGTGAAGTGTCCTCTCCGTTGGAGTCCTCTGGGCAGCCACTGCTGCCGCTCCTGGTCTCTTTACTGTCCCAAAGAGAGGTGCCTCCTCACACTGCCCCACAGGGGCCTAGGACTTGTCTGGTCCATTCCCAACAGCAAGGGCTGGTGGACTGGCTGGCTCAGCTCCCTTGCCCACTTGCTTGCTTACTCCGAGGCCGCCTCAGCTCCTGACAACCAGCACCCGCTGCCCAGCCCCAGAGGCACCATTCGCCTGGGAAGCCTGTAGCCAGGGCTGCTGCAACAAACAGCTGTGCAAGCCTTTGGGAGGCAGAGATGTGATAAGGCATCAGAGGGAGGAAAGGAAAGAGGGACAGAGGCCAGTGTTTACCGTGACACCCCTGATCATCATTCAGGCACCCCGGGGTGCCACGGCACACTGGTTGAAAACCACTGCTCTACACAGCAACCTTTTATTGCAGGCCCTTCTTGTTTGAAACAAGTTGTTGAGTTGAGTACAGAACCTACTGTTAGTGAAACAGCCTTCTGAGTATAGCCCACAATTAGCTCATGTGTTCCAGGGCTTAATTGGGAGGTCTGAAGGGCTCATGTGCAAGTTCAAAGATGTAATTCTGTGAAGAGCTCCAACCTGCAACTGCTTCCACAGTATAGTACCCAAAAGACTCCCATCTAGACCTACAGCTGACCACATGGTAAAAATGTTTCTGAAATGTACTACTGACTGCAAGTGTGTGTGTGTGGGAGCACTCAAGTTAAAATACTTTGATACTGAGAATTGTCTTGTTAAGATCACTCTGATAAAATATGCACTCTGGGTCCATATTAGTTACTGTGTACATAGGACTCAGTTATACAGCTGCAAATATAGCGTTTTAAGTGCACTTTACAAATGTGACACCAGATGGCAATGGTGAGCTAATTGCAAATTCGATATATATTTAAACGTCTTTTTTTAAAAAAGCATTTTCACAGAGTTATTTTTATATGTGAAGGTTCAGCCGTGGTGATTTCCAGTTACCACCACAACTACCACCCACTTCCTGAGCTATTATGAGTGATTATTTGCCCTTCGTTATATGTTTACATATTTTCTGCGCTATGGACCCTTTGTAATGGAAAGCTACAAATCATGAATTTATTGTTTTTCAACCTAATATCCTAGATTATATGTTCCCACTCTTACTGACGATAATAATGTATTATTGTGAAAACATTGCCTTGCACAGAAATGCTTAAGGGTGGTTTGCTTACCAGTTTCTCAGGGATTTTATTTTTTTATTTTTGGTAATAATGCTGCTATAATGTTCTTGTTGTAGGTTAGAGAGCTGAAACAATGGGTGACTGGAACTTTCTGGGGAGACTATTAGAGAATGCGCAAGAGCACTCCACAGTTATTGGCAAAGTTTGGCTGACGGTACTGTTTATCTTCAGGATCTTGGTGCTGGGGGCGGCTGCTGAGGAGGTCTGGGGAGATGAACAATCAGATTTTACATGCAACACCCAGCAACCCGGTTGTGAGAATGTCTGCTATGACGAAGCCTTCCCCATCTCCCATATCCGCTTCTGGGTGCTGCAGATCATCTTTGTCTCCACTCCGACCCTCATATACCTGGGTCATGTGCTCCACATTGTGCGCATGGAGGAAAAGAAAAAAGAGAAGGAAGAAGAGATTCGGAACACCGGAAACGGCAGGGAAGCAAGCCGTCTCCTGCAAGGATCAAAAGCAGAAATTGGCAGCGGCGAGAACAGCAGCAGCAGCAACGACAAGCAGCCACCACTGCAGAAAGAGGAGAAATTACCTGTCCGCGATGAGCATGGCCGGATTCGCATTGCAGGTGCTCTATTGCGCACCTACATTTTCAATATTATCTTCAAAACTCTCTTTGAAATAGCCTTTATCTTGGGCCAGTACTTCCTTTACGGCTTTGAGTTGAAGCCACTCTACCGTTGCGGCCGCTGGCCCTGCCCGAACATTGTAGATTGTTTCATTTCGCGACCCACTGAGAAGACCATCTTCATCATCTTCATGCTGGCGGTGGCCTGCCTTTCTCTGCTACTCAACATGTTTGAGATGTACCACTTGGGATGGAAAAAATTCAAGCAGGGTATGACCAGTAGACACAGCCATGCAGCACCCACCTTCACCCCCATCATGCCAGCCTCAGAAGTGGAGGACTCCAAACCTGCCTCCCACTCAGCCTTGCCACTACCTGCAGCACCGCCAACTGCGACCTCCATCACCATGCCTGAAACTCGTACCATCACCCCACTGGTTTTTCAACAAGCTGGGTTGCCACACTATGCGGACGTTACCTCCAGGCCACAGCCAGCCTCTGTTGCAACCTCTCTGGCTGGCTACCCTGGGGGTCCTTTGGCCAGCGAGGACAGGCACAAAGCCATCAGGCACACGGCAGCCTCCACCCCAATAGCAACCATGTCGTCTATCCCTTCACCTTCGCCCGTCAACAACTCCTACTTCAGTAGCCAAGCACTGGCTGATGAGCACAACTGGGCCAATTTGGCCATGGAGCAGCAGAGGAGACTCGCAGGCTCCAGCTCAGCTGCCTCCTCCACCCCCAGCAGCCTCCGACAATCTCGCCCGGAGCAAGGGGAGCCCGGAGAGCACCCCCCTCCTCCACCTTCTCTGTCGCCTGTGGCTGCCGCCAACAGCAGCAGCCTGAGTACCAGCCTGAGTGGGGGAAGCGGCAGCAAGTGGGATGGAGAAGGTGAAGAGGAAGGGTCCTCAATGTCAGCTGCCTGCACCTTGGTGGAGATGCACGACCCACCGCTGCTCATAGACACACGTCGCTTGAGCAGGGCTAGTAAATCGAGCAGCAGCAGAGCCAGGTCTGATGACTTGGCCGTGTAACTGGACCACTCCCTGTGCCGGGAGGAGTAAGAAGATGAAGGTAGCAAAGTGTAAAGGGGAACTATTCTGGGGGCAGGGAGGCTTAATCCCAGGACAAGGGGATATAGGGGAGGCCAAGATCCCAAACTTTGAAGCTTGCAGTTCTTGCACTCTGTGGGTTGTAGTGGTGGTGAGGGTGGGGGCGGGACAAAACCCCAACGTTTTCTAATAGGTCGGGGTTGGCAAAAGCGCAGCCCACCGGCCGAGGGACCAATAGCAGCCAGATCATGATGTGAGAGGAAAAGAGGCCTTCGTAGATTATAGGTGCTAGCAGCAAATGAGAACATGCTGTTGTAATCACATATCCCAACAAGCAATGCTTAGTCCTTGTCGTCACCTGTCATCTCATTCTGCCCCTCATCGCAGTTACAGTTCCTTCCACAGGCTCACATTTAGTTCTGGTAGGCAGAGGGGATTCTTCTTCCTGTTCACCTCACTTCCATAAACCTGAAGCTAACCAAGGCCAGTCCAAGCCATTTTGCTGCCTGAGGCAAAGGACAAGATGGTGCCCATCTCCCACTCCACATACAGAAGTTGACTAGACTAGCAGTTGAATCTTACTAAAATGGTGCCAATGGGAGAGCATCCTCCCCAACATCTTAGGGGAGCAAACTAGTTTAAGGGATGCAGGAAAGGCACATCTCTGACCTCCAATAGAAGGCCCTGCTGCTTCTCAGCATCAGCCACCAGAGGCTGTTGCCTCACTCTGCCTAATGATAGGGTCAGTTCTGAAGGTAACTGCAGATCATCTTTCCCCTTCACAATGAAAACAAAAGCAGGTTTAGGTGTCTTCAGTTAATTTAAGGCAGCTTTCTGCTCTTCACAAATTGTCAGTTTCTAATGGGTCTGGAGTGACCCCCTGCTGTAGACTGAAGTGTTCATTTTTCATTTAATTCTGTGAGGAAGTGTCAAGCTTGAAATTCTACACAAGTGTTTCCAAACCATGGAGACACATTTTAAATCTATGTATTTTTAAAACCTTTGGTTACCTTTCTTGAAATTGCTTCTGAAACTCTAAATGCAATAACAAGAACATAAAGCACACACATCTTAAGGTATGGCACACTTTGGCTTTTAACCCAGAAAAGCAAAGAAACCGTTCCAGTATTTTATGCTTATTGTGAACAAAGCTATAGGATGAACTAGGACTGTGCATTTTAGGTGGCTAAATATTTTTGAGCTAGTTGGGGAAAATACTGAGGGCACAACTGATCTAAAAGGAGGCATAAACACTTGATTTCAGTGGAGTGAGTAAAATAAGCAGCAGATTACAATCTCAACCTAAAAAGATATTTTTTGGGGGAGGTCTGCTGTTGTAAAATGTATTTGACAAAAGTAATAAACAGTGAAATTGAAAGACTAAAACTACAGTGCACACCTGAAGATTTTTAAAATAACCCATGTATTTCAAATTAATGAACTTAGCCCTTTAGTTTTATCTTTATTTTCTCTCTGTATTGACTCTGGTCATTTTCACAAATGGGAATTGGCTTCTGTTTGATTTCCAGCATTTAAAAAAAAAATCTCCAAAATGAAAAATTAGGCCCTGTACCACAGAAAGTTGTTTGTGCTTAAGTACCTTTGAAATCCATTGGTCTTGTTATTTGCAATCTCAACAGGACCTAAGTGCAACTGACTTTTTCAGGATCAAAGCCCAATGTACAGTGTAAAACAGTTTTATCTAGTATTTCTTAAGTACGTGTTTGCTTTTCTCATATATGTAAATCACATCCAACCACTTTATTGTCTAGAAATGTTGGTGCCTATTTGACTAAGCGGCAACTTGTCTTCCACTATCTGAATCTATTCATTCCAGTCTAAAGATGTCATTTTTTTGAAGACGTAAAGTGAAGTGCACTGTGCTATCAATTAACAGCGCAACGTGGCACATGCCTACTCAGAAGTAAGCCTCACTGAGTTCAATGAGGCTTATTTCCAAATAAGCCAATATACATGGGGTTCCCAAACTAAGGCCTGGGGGTTGGATGCGGCCCAATCGCCTTCTCAATCTGGCCCGCAGACAGTCCGGGAATCAGCATGTTTTTACATGAGTATAATGTGTCCTTTTATTTAAAATGCATCTCTGGGTTATTTGTGGGGCATAGGAATTTGTTCATATTTTTTTTCAAAATATAGTCCGGCCCCCCACAAGGTCTGAGGGACGGTGGACCGGCCCCCTGCTGAAAAAGTTTGCTGACCCCTGCAATATACAATTGCAATCTAAATCAGAGGAATATTTAAAGACAGTAGGTTGTATCCAACAGTGAGGGTGGGTGGGAAGAGACTTCCACTCAACATGGGATTTCCCCTTCCACTCCTCTCTCTGCCTGTCCCCAAAACTGCTCTGGAGGGTTCTTTTTCTGGAGGGGCTGCAGGGGAGAGGAGGGGGTGATCTTTTGCAGACTTGGAATTCTGCTGTGCTAGTGGAACGGCAGCATTGGAAACGGCCCAGAATGTCTGGATCAGACCAAAAGTTTATCTAGTCTAGCATGCTGCTTCCCAAAGCAACCAATCAGATGCTCACTCACGGTCGGTCCACAATCAAATTGTGTTCCCTGATGCCTCTGAATCTGGATGTACCCCTATAGCCATCATGACTAATAGCCATTGATAGGTCCATTCTGCATGGATTTGTCTAATCCCCTTTTTTAAAGGCATCTAAGCAGTGCCTCAATATATCATGATAGATGACATTCTGCTCTCGGGGTTTGCCTATGCAGTGTCGCTGACGCCAGCATTAAGTCAACAGGCTTGTATAAGCAGAAATGAGAACAGAACTGCACTCCGTTTGCCTCTTCTTTTCTTTTTATACTATATTGTCTGAAATGTAACACAAAACGGATTGCCAAGGTAGCACCAGAGATCTTATTTAAATAAATTAATAAATAAAAAGGGGGAAAGATAGTTGCTTCAATGTTCTTTGTACACACTGTACTACTCATGTATCTCAAGGAATAGAGTGATTTCTCCAATATTAGTCTGGTTTTCTATTTAATGAGTACCCAGGAAAGGAGTAAATTAACAGCTTGGAATGGAATTTGACTCACAATTTCCTAGGCTCCCTGATAATGCAACCCACCCACCCCCCCGGCAACCTGCACTGCCAACATTCCAAGCAATGTTAAAGGTATCGACAAAATAATAATAATAATAATGAAAACTTTTTATAGCATCATTTATTTATTGCTTTGGCCACATGGGCCAAGCCTTACTTAAAAGATTGCTTTGTATGCCAAGCTTTTTAATATACTATCTCCTATGCATTTCAACTCAAAAGTAAGACCCCTTGAGTTCAATATGACTTTCTCCCAGGGGAGTGTTGTAGGACTCCAAACTAGGCCTTGTTCTAAATTCACTAAAATAAATTCCATCTCTCTTTGAAGGATATAGAGAAATACTTTGGCATCAGATACCAGTATTTGTTACTTTTTACTGAGATAACATGTACACAGGCCATAGAGTATTAGCACAACTAAGAACCAAAAGCAGAATAGGAGCAAGGGTTCAGTTCGCGAATACCAAGAAAACACCTCAATTAATATCTTTCAACCAACTTAGAAAGCAATTAGTTCAAGAAACATCTGCTGGGGAAAAAACAACATATCCTGTTGTAAATGTGTTCATTTACCTTGTTTTTTTGGTCATTAAAACAAAACAAGAGAGTATGGTGACAATTAACTCTTGTAGCTTTTAGAGGGGCTCAATATTGGAAGAGGTTTCTCAAAGTAGTATGTATATAAGGGTGTTTTCACACGTGACTTTTAAGAAGCTGAGTTTTCCAATTAATCAAATGAAAAAGTGACATTAATATGCTCATATGTTGTTTTGAAACGCTCTCTCTCTAGCTTTTTAAATCCCACTGACAAGTACAGCATTCATAAGCAGCATACCGGAGGCACAGGTCATGATCCTGCACAGATTTTGCTTTCCTTAAACTGTATCTGCTTCAATGGAACTTAAATTATATATAACTGCACTGCCCCGTGCTGGAACAGGGCTTGGGAAACCTCTGTCGCTCCAGATGTTTTTGGACTCCCGACTCCCATCAGCCCCAACCAATAGGGCCAGTAGCCGGGAATGGTGGCTGTTGGAGTCAAACAACATCTGCAGGGCCACCGGTTCCCCATCCCTGGTCTAAAAATTGTGTTATTCTGCTACCGAGCTTTGTAGACCTTCCTGCAGGTAATTTCCACTGGATGCAAACCAACCTATTCAGGCATAGAGTGAAGCTGTAAGACTTAAAAATATCCTACGACTGGAAGTATATGCAACATTGGCCGACTCATGTCTTTGCCATTGCCAAATTTCTCACACCTTGCTCCCCTTCCTGTCAAAGAAATCTAGGAAACCCCCTGCTCCCTGCTCGCCCTTGCCGAGTTATGCTAACAAACATCGTTGGTACTCCATGTATTGGTGGGATTTCCCCACTGGGACATTTCTCCCAGGTGATCAAGCACGGGAAAAGCAATGCAATAATATGTAGAAGGGTTTGGGTTTGTTTGCTTTTAGTTCACCAACAGCAGCAGGGTGCTTAAGAATTACTATGGACAACAGTGGGAATATCTCCCCCCAAGGGAGCCTTTAATCAGCATACAGCCCTCCCCCTACCCAATTTTGTAGTGGAGAGACGAAAAAAGTTGTGCCCGCTTTGATCAGAAGCCAAGGGAGTCCTTACATCAGCACCAGGCTACCCCACAAAGTTAATAAAGCTACACATGGGGGGGGGGAGATGCAGCCCATTTTAACATCTTGTAAGACACAAGCTAATTCAGGTCACTGAAATATCTTGTAACATGTTTTGGCAAAACTATAAAGAGGAAAGGGAGATTTGGAGCATCTTAGCTTTAAAAAAACGGTCAGTAACCGATAGATGATAGATAGATAGATAGATAGATAGATAGATAGATAGATAGATAGATAGATAGATATAGATGATAGATAGATAGATAGATATAGAAACAGTATTTTAGGACCTTTTCCAGTTTGATCTCTTTTTGCTTATTAGTGTGCTGATTATGTTATTGACTTTTAAATCCTGGTGGGTATTTAAATATACATATTTTTAGGTACTCTGGATTCTCTCCCTTGTGAAATGTGTGCTCTGTTCATCATTCGGTTTCCTGAAGTTTACATTAAATTATTGCCCCTTCACACAGTGGGTTTCCCCGCCCTAAATAGAAGAGTCATGTACAAAAACTGTATCTCACATGTGTTTGTTTCACAGCAGGAAGCTGCCCCTCCAATCATGGGTATTCATAAAGAATGTTTTTTTCAAACATGTACATCATTACATATGTTTTCCCACATACAGATGTGTTGGGGATGGTAACGGTCTGAGAGAAACTTCATTGCCCTAAGCAGCGAGAGATTTGTGCAAGGAAATTCATTTCAGTGTGTTGTTCATGGGAATGCGTAGCTGGATAGAAAACTCTATCCCTATTATGGTGTTCATCTGAGCCCTATTGAAATGTGTCATTTGGTTTAAATGGGGGTGCACAGCCATCCCAGAGCCACCATCAATTGTCATCGTAAGCTGCCTACAATTTGAACAATAATGGGAATCCCATGTGAAGCTGTTCTTAGGTCAAACTATTCACAACAGAAGCGGAGCTGTGTTTTAGAAGATTGGTTGCACCCAGCGTAGGTAAAGTAGCAAGATGGGGGCAGATTCAAGCTAGGAAAGATGGCAGCATAGGAAACTTCCTTATGCCGAGTCCATCTAGCTCAGTATTGTCTACACTGATTGGCAGCAGCGTGCAGGTTTTCAGAAAGGGGACATTCCCTGTAGTACCTGGAGATATTAGGGATTGAGGCTGGAATCTTCTACATGCCAAGCAGATGCTCCCAAGTAAGTCCACCAGTCCTGTCCCCCGTCCCCCCAGCTAGGCTCCAAGGCAAGAGATAAGCCTGGTTGGGAATAAGTGAATAGAGGAGATGAGGGGGGCAGAACATGTAGAGGAACGTTCAGCACTCATCCACCCCATCCCTCCTGCTACTTCTCCCCTTGAAGTGGCACCTGCCCCTTTGTGTCATACTACAGTTGTTCAGGGCTATCTGTTATTCAGAACATAGATCCACTTCTGTAACATGTAGATCGTTAACCATTTGTTATTTTATTTATTTTATTAAGTGTGTGAGTTGCTTTATCTTGCACAAGGCAACCCAACATGACTTACAAACAAACAAACAAACAAACAAACAAACACCCCACCATAGATACATTAAAACAGGGGGGGGGGCTAGAAATGCATTAAAAGCACCCCACCCACTTTCTAAAAGGCCACAGATAGTTAAAGGGCAAAGGCCTGGTTATAGAGAAAAGGCATCCTATGTTGTGTCTGAATGCTGCCTTTGAATGGACATGTGTAGCTGGTGCATCAGTGTGCTCAGGATCGCATCCTAACAGGACGAAATCCAGACATTGAATTTTCCTGAAGGAATTTGTGTTAATTCCACAAGCAGACCATAATGGGAATATCCCATGTAGAGCATCACATAATTCCTACCTTTGTCTCCCCCTTCTCGTCTGCTTCCCGCCCCCCACCTCCGCTTCCCCATTATTTTAAATTGTAAGCTCCTTGGAAGCAGGGGCTGTCTTCCTCTTGCCTATGTACCCCTCTAAAGCACCAATGATACTATGTTAATAGTTAGGATGCATGCATCTCAAGTTGTGATTTACATGTGTGCCTTCCCACAAGTCCCCTGTGTGGGAATTTCGTGATAAGTCTTGAAGCCTATATGTGAAAGTTTATTTGCAATTAATGGAACGTATATGTATGTTCAGGGTCCAGCTGTTACGGGACAAGTTGTCACCATCATTTGAAGCAACAGCCCCCTCCTGGGTTTTTGTTTTAGAATCTCTGCATTGTTCCCATGTGGAAGATTTTGTTTCCTTGCTACAAACAACATGCCAGTTTTATTTGCTCACAGAGATATTTCTTGTGAAACCTTTTGTACACGTATAAATTATTCCCATGAGACAGACACAGCTATGCAGGTTTGGATATTATTATTATAAAAAAAATGTTTAGTTATGATACTCTTTGATTTCTGGCATTTCACAACTGTTGGTATACAGTAAGCCCACAATTTACGCATGGTTAACACATTCAGCTTTATGCACTGAGGAAAAAAGTAAAAAGTAAAAGGGGGTGGGCGTCCGGGGTGGGGGAGGGGAGACTTATTGTAATTCCACTCATCATTGACTCCAATGAGTTTTGACTATATGTGATTCTGGCTTTAGGTGCAATCTCCAGAATGTAACTCCCGTGTAAATTACAGGCTTACTGCATTTGAAATAAGTGTGTGCAATTTTGAAGCAGGAGATATATCCCCTCTTAACACAATGTATTTCCACTGGAGAATCGGATTGCATCAGAAGGTCTGCTCATTTATGTCACTCGAAGCACACATGACCTTCAACATCACCGAACCTCCCAACAAGGAAGGAGAGAGTTTTCTGGGCAGTCAGGGACTTGTAATCATGCAAAAAAAGCACCAAACTGTTCCAAGTGCTGTCTTTGAAGAAGTGCCTTGTGGATTAATTATGTGAGAACCAGTTGGTGTCCATGTTCATTTACCTCAAATGTTTACAAAACTGTTACTAAATAAACTTTTGTACCATAACGCTGTCTCTTATAAATGACATTTCCACGCACCCATCCCATTGGTTGCTGCAGCAGCTGTTTCTTCTTCTTCAAGTAGCACAAACAACGTCCCTAGAGCTTTACATCATGGTCACCTCTACAGCATACATTGAAAGCACATTTAAAGCAGATAGCTTCCCCCAGAAAATCTCGGGAGCCATAGTTTATCCTTGACAGGGCTACAACTCCCAGCACCCTTAAACTACAGCTCCCAGGATTCCATGGGAACTCCTCTCAGGTTGCATTTGTCTGACATAGAGAGAACGCTTACCTCCAACTCTAGGAAGTAACTTACTGTTGTTGCTTCCAGTGCAGGAAGACAATAAAAGGGCCTGCCCTGAGGTTATTGTGTGGGAGCTATTGTAGTATCATTTATTCCCACACCGCAAAGCAGAAGTCAGAACGTGAGAGAGGAACCCTCAAAGAATTTCCTTCCCTCGCTTTCCGTGATACAGGCATGGAAAAGAACTAAGCTGTAATTGCTTCCCCAATGAATCCCCAGAATGCAGGGAGCACAGAAAGGACTTTCTGCACAGGGTCCCCCAGACTGCAAATGTTATGTCAGAACGTAGGGCAACCACTTACACATAATAAAGAAGGGCAAAGAAGCACACTGTTTTCCATAGCAGCTGTGTCTCTTAACATCTATGTATAATTGTGCAAGCTGAGCTTGCTGGCATATGATTGAATCCCAAATGAAAATAGCAATAGCCTGCAAGATCTCCTTATATTCTTGATAGCTACTGAGCAACTTGGAGTCCTCTGCTCCCCCCCTCTTCCGATTATCTTCAAACCAGACTTGGACAAGGCAGCCCTTCAAATAGAGGACTGTGCTCTGTAAAAAGCGGACGCGCAACCACCCTACGAAGGGGCCAGTGAGTTTAGCTAGCCACAAGTCTTTGGAAGCAGACCCTTTGGAAGCAGAGCCAGTGTGGTGTAGTGGTTAAGAGCAGTGGACTCGTAATCTGGGGAACCGGGTTCGCGTCTCCACTCCTCCACATGCAGCTGCTGGGTGACCTTGGGCTAGTCATACTTCTCTAAAGTCTCTCAGCCCCACTCACCTCACAGAGTGTTTGTTGGGGGGGAGGAAGGGAAAGGAGAATGTTAGCCGCTTTGAGACTCCTTTGGGTAGTGATAAAGCGGGATATCAAATCCAAACTCTTCTTCTTCTTTTGGAAACCAATGGCTTAAGATGCAGAAGTCGATGAAGACGTGGTAAGAGGAGGAGACTTTGAGGAAGACTCACCACATGACTTGAAACGGATCCTGGAGAAGAAGGGATTTTTGTGCAGCACCCATTCCCTGGTCAGATTTGCAAAAGACCTGGTAGTGGGGAGCTGGGATGCAGTGCTGCTGCTACCTGCTGTCAGGGACTGGACTGAGGTTGGAATGGAGACCGCCCCCATCCTCCTGCACTTCCAAGAGAAGACAGTAGAGATTTAGAACAGTGGTTTGCAGAAGGTCAGTTCAGAGGCTGCAGAGGGAAGAAGCTGGGAAATATTGGGGGAGCAGCAGGAAGAAGCACTAGGAGAGGGACAGCTGACAAGTCTCAGTGTCTTTAGAAAACAATCGAGGACCCGGCGGGTGTTGAAAGTAGGAGAATAGAAAGCGCAGAGGCAGAAAGCACAGATCCGCCAACGTAGGGATGACGTATAATAGGAGAGATGGAGGGGGTGGGGCTTTACTTGGAGCAACACCGTTATCCGAGAGATGGCATTTCTACGTCTCTCTGTGAATATTGAAAAGACCTTGGTAAGAGCTTCTTGTAGTTCATTTACTGGCAGCTGGCTGTGAGGGAGGGGGATCAGATTCCCTGAAGCCTGACAGGCGGTACACAAATTTGGACTCCCAACTCCTGTATTCCTGACTACTGGCCAGGCTGCCTGGTGCTGATGGAAGTTAAGTCCACCAACATCAGTGGGCCACAGGTTCCCCCTTCCTTGATGTACAAGGGGTCCTCTGAGCTTACACGTTCATAACATGGTTCTTAGTGGCAAAGCGAAATCCCCATTCCTCTCAGCTGCCATGTGGTGGTCTAGGAGAGCGGCATTCTTGCACACACCAGGAAAGGACTGCCTACAATGCCACTGCCTAGAAGAAATCCCAACGCCACTTCCAATGGCATGTGAATGGCAGGAAGCCACTCAGGTCTTGTACCCTGTACAAAAACTACTGCCAAAGAATACATAGGGTTCCATCCAACCAAGCTGGATTTTGACCTGCACAATGGGACTTTTTGTCCCTTGCCTCCCCGACCTCAATCTATTATGGGTTTCCTCCTCAACCCTCCAGAGCAGGCACAGGCAAACTGCGGCCCTCCAGATGTTTTTGGCCTACAACTCCTATGATCCCTAGCTAGCAGGACCAGTGGTCAGGGATGGTGGGAATTGTAGTCCCAAAACATCTGGAAGGCCGAGTTTGCCTATACCTGATCCAGAGCATTTGTGGAGGCATGCAGACCCCTTGTGCAGGCCAAAGTCTCTGTGCTAAGACCATGGGTTGGGCCCCCCCTCCTTAAATCAAGTAAGTAAATAAAAATCTTTAACCCACCTCAAAAAAGGCTCTGTTCCATCTCTCTTGCTCAGCCATGCACCAAGAGCAGTCATTCAGCACCTTGTTTAGAGTGAAGACCTGCCTAAGGTTGACAGTGACAGGGGAGTATCTAAATGGGCCATGCTAACTGAGTTGTACGGGACCCAGGTGGCGCTGTGGTTAAACCACTGAGCCTAGGGCTTGCTGATCAGAAGGTTGGGGGTCGAATCCCTGTGACGGGGTGAGCTCCCGTTGCTTGGTCCCAGCTCCTGCCAACCTAGCAGTTCGAAAGCACATCAAAATGCAAGTAGATAAATAGGAACCGCTACAGCGGGAAGGTAAACGGCGTTTCCATGTGCTGCTCTGGTTTGCCAGAAACGGCTTTGTCATGCTGGCCACATGACCTGGAAGCTATACACCGGCTCCCTTGGCCAATAATGCGAGATGAGCGCGCAACCCCAGAGTCGGTCACGACTGGACCTAATGGTCAGGGGTCCCTTTACCTTTAACTGAGTTGTACACAGGAAAAAATGCATTGGGGGAAAAGGAGGAAATTCAGAAGGAAGTGCTGAAAAGGTTTTCAGGAAATCCAATAAAACTTGTTTTAGTTTAGATTTTTAAAATAAGATGGAAAAAGGTGCGTTCCTCGTAATTTTGCAAAATATACTCGTTAACCGTATGAAAGGTACTCCCTGGTGTTAATTTTTTATTTAGCTCCCTTGTTTTCAAATGATTGAAGATTTTGACAGATTTTTCTGAGCACTTGGGGTCAAAAGGAAGTAATTGAAGACAACTGTTGGGGAGAGATTTAATTCCGAATCTTCTAGACAGAACCAGACAGAGGATGGTGACAGGTGGGCGTCCTGCCCATGCCAACATAAATCCTAGCTATGCCCATGGCTAAGACACTGGCTTCCTTTCATACAATCAGTATTCAGAAACAATTCACATTTAAAGAAGCTTTTTGTATTGAACTTTGTCCATTCCAAAGCTTTGAGCAAGACAGGTTTGCAAAGACAAATCTTTTAAAGGAACAGCTGTGTTGGAAATGTTTTACCCTGCAGAACAAAACAAGAGCAGGCAGGGGAGAACTAATGTTCAGCTTCAGTTCAGCCTGGATTTTCCACTTTCCCAGGAAAATGAGTCTTAAATTGCATCCATTAACTTGTGTCCTTTCAAACAAACAAAAACCATTCCTTGTGTTGGACAGCAAGCATCACATATTAAGAGTCACAAATTACGTGGGACGTAGTTGTTGTTGTTTTAAAAGCTGCACAATTTTATAGATTCAGTTCTTCTTTCTAGAAGTAATGAAAACGTCCTGAAATAAACCCATTTTCAAGATGCCCATGAGAATAAAAGTCACCCCAAGCAAAATAAGAAAAAAACATCACACACAGGAACTATGAGTCCATGCTTTGTAGTGTGAAATGTTCAAATAGACTTAAAAGCAAAAATAACATTTTGCTGCTTTGAGCAGAGACTAAAGGCGAATGTGTTTGAATTGCCAGAGACCTGGAGGGTGTATGTGTTGTGATAGCGGACTGTATTTTGCACAAACCGCAGACGTCAGCAACCAAAGCTCAACTGGGGATCATCTGGGCAAAGTCACAGCTGCGAAAAGTTGTGGGAAATGACAGGCCAATTCAACTGAAAACATTTGCGTTAGCTAGATATTTTCACAGGCTGGGAGATGCCAGAACCACGGCAGTTTAAAAGAATTACGCTACATTCTTCTCAGTTCATGCAACATTAAATGAACACATTACCCTGAAAAAGGAATTAATATTACGCCTGCCTCCTCCTGGCAGAAGGGCATTATCTTCATTTCTAGACTTCTGAGAACTTTCTGTCTTCACTTCCTTAGTCTGTGTTTCAAAACTAATGCTTTTGAATTTTATATGCAATTACGAATATGGAAATAACCAAATTAGATGGCTTCAAAGGAGGACTGGAAAAATTTACAGAGGATAAGGCTATCAATTGCTACCAGCCATGATGTCACAGTCAGAGGCAGCTGTGCCTCAGAATGTCAGCCGTTTGCAAGTTTCCCACAGGTACCTGGTTGGCCACTGAGAGAACAGGATGCTGGATTAGATGGGCCATTGGCCTGATCCAGCACTGCTCTGCTTGTGTTCTTATGCATGATGTTGTGCATGTTGGTCTACACAAACACTAATAATTAGCAATTATTGTTTTTATTATGAATGCAGCATGGGTTATTCCTTGTTAGAAGTACAGGAAACACATTTTTTTTCATTCAGTGGCTGTCTTCTTCTTCTTCTTCTTCTTCTTCTTCTTCTTCTTCTTCTTCTTCTTCTTCTTCTTCTTCTTCTTCTTCTTCTTCTTCTTCTTCTTCTTCTTCTTCTTCTTCTTCTTCCAAGCCACTTCACTTTTCCACCCGCACTGACACACAAACACACACTACTAAGAAAGAGAGGTTAAAATTTCCTTGCATTATCTTTTCTTCAAAATGTAGCCCTCCTACCACATGCCTTGCAGCTGACGTTCATTTTGCCATGGTGCAGGCCCCGTTTGGGCTGAAGCACAATGCATCTTACATTGGACAGAAGAGACACATTTGCATAAAAAAGCACATACCGGTATGTTAATTTGTGCATGTAGATGCAATTTTTTTTGGGGGGGGGGAGGGAATACTAATGGGGAAGGTGTGCTGTGTGCACACATAGTCTGCTGTTCAGGCACCAATTGTTGATGGGCAACTTCGAGGCGCTTACAGGTCTCCCTTATTACAGAACTTGCTCTTTAAACTGGACTTGGACCAAACAGCCCTTCAAAGAGAGGACTCATTCAAACAAAGGACTGTCCTGTGTAAAGCAGGCCAGCAGAGGTGGGGGACTAAAGTTAAATCAACAAGGTTGCACAGGTGAGGAGCCCCGGACCAGCCCCTACCTTATTTCCCATTGCACCTTTGCTTCAGATACTAGCCTTAGGTCTGCTACCCCAACTAAGTCGAGCTTGGAGGAAAAGAGACCAATGAAACTGGTGGGGGCAGGTGAGGTTTAGCTCAAGGATCGGGAACCTCAGCGCCAGGGGCTACAAATGGCCCCCAGGACTCTCTGCCCATCCCTCAGGACTCTCCCCTGGCCACACCTAGTATTGATTATACAGTGGTACCTCGACTTGACAACCGAATTTTTCGACTTACGAATGGGGGTAATGGCCGCCCGCTTACGACTTTTTAGATAGGGTTGCTTCAACTTACGAATTTTTCTGTTTCCAATGCATTCCTATGGGAAATCGCGTTTCCAATGGTGTTTTTCAACTTACGATTTTTTCGACCTACAAAGGTGCCTTTGGAACGGATTAAATTCGTAGGTCGAGGCACCACTGTACTTCACATCCTCCCTGCTAGGAATGTTTCTTCAGACTGTCCAAAAGCCTCCTGCCTGGATGAAAAATAGAGGGCGTGTGTGACTTTTGTGTGGTTGAGATTTAGCCTAATGTGCAAAGGTAAGAGTCCCACCCATTGCTCCACCCACTGTCCCCTCTGGCCTTCCCACAAGCACAGGCAGCCGTTTGGCTGAAATATGTTTCCCACCTTGGTTTAGCTCCTCTCCATACCTACAGCTTCCCCCCCCCCAATAAAAACCATATTATAATAATAATTTACTATTTATACCCCGCCCATCTGACTGGGTTTCCCCAGGCACTCTGGGCGGCTTCCAACCGAATATTAAAAACAGTACAGCATCAAACATTAAAAACTTCCCTAAACAGGGCCGCCTTCAGTTGTCTTCTAAAAGTAAAATAGTTACTTATTGCCTTGACATCTGCTGGGAGGGTGTTCCACAGGGCAGGTGCCACTACCGAGAAGGCTCTCTGTCTGGTTCCCGGTAACCTCACTTCTCGCAATGAGGGAACCACCAGAAGGCCCTCGGTGCTGGATCTCAGTGTCCGGGCTGAATGGTGGGGGTGGAGATGCTCCTTCAGGTATAAAGGACCGAGGCCGTTTAGGGCTTTAAAGGTCAGTACCAACACTTTGAATTGTGCTCGGAAACGTACTGGGAGCCAGTGTAGATCTCTCAGGACCAGTGTTATGTGGTCCCGGCGGCCACTCCCAGTCACTAGTCTAGCTGCCGCATTCTGGATTAATTGCAGTTTCCGGGTCACCTTCAAAGGTAGCCCCACGTAGAGCGCATTGCAGTAGTCCAAGCGGGAGATAACCAGAGCATGCACCACTCTGGCGGGACAGTCCGCGGGCAGGTAGGGTCTGAGCCTGCGTACCAGATGGAGCTGGTAGACAGCCGCCCTGGACACAGAATTAACCTGTGCCTCCATGGGCAGCTGTGAGTCCAAAATGACTCCCAGGCTGCGCACCTGGTCCTTCAGGGGCACAGTTACCCCATTCAAGACCAGGGAGTCCTCCACACCTGCCCGCCTCCTGTCCCCCAAAAACAGTACTTCTGTCTTGTCAGGATTCAACTTCAATCCATTAGCCGCCATCCATCCTCCAACCGCTTTATATACCCTGCTTTATATGTGAATGGAGGTAGATGGGTCTTTGGTCACACATCCAACTGGGCCCTAACTCTGCATAGATGATGAAATATTTTTTACAACAAGTTTTCCACGCCTGCTTTCCTATATATAGCATTGTTGTTAGCAGCGATGTAATATTTTTTTTTTTAAAAAAAATCAATATATAGGAGGAATTTTGAACAAGGTTGGCGGTTTTTTTAGCAACACAGAAATCTGCCTTGCACACCATTGTTTCATCTAGCTCACTTCTGTCTATACAGTGGTACCTCTACTTACGAATGTTTCTACTTACGAATGGAACTCCGTCCGCCATCTTGGATGCAGTTTAGATAGGATTTTTTCTACTTACGGTACGAATTTTTAGATAGGGTTGCTTCTACTTACGAATTTTTTCTCCCAATGCATTCCTATGGGATTCGACTTACAATTTTTTCGACTTGCAAATGTGCGTTCGGAACACATTAAATTCGTAAGTAGAGGTACCACTGTACTGCCCAATACATTTTGGCACCTGAGGGGAACCACAAAATGCTCGTCCGTCCATCCCCACCAACAAAGGTGGTGTGGGTGAAGATCTATATCAGAAACAAGGCTGGGTGGGAATGAAGATTTTTACACCAGGAGCAAAGGTGGGAGGAACCCAGCAGCGCTTCCTATTTGCCAGTCCTACCTGGCTGGACATGATGGGGATTGAACCTGAGCCCTCCATGCAAGGCAGGTGCTCTACCGCTGAGCTATGGTTCTTCCCCAGCCCTGTTCCTGCCTCCTTAACAGCAACCTGCAATGCACAACATAGAACAGGTTAAGCTTTTCCTTCGGACAAAATGGAGGTAGAAAGCACCTCCCACTTCATTTCTGAATAACAGAAGGGATCCACTGAACCAAATGTACCACTTGCCTCTCTCTCGGCCAGCTGTTGGAATGAAAGGCTTAGTGTAGCCTTCTTCAGCCTGATGTTCTCCAGATGTTGCTGGACTACATCTCCTGGCCACCCCTGGAAGTACGTAAGTGATGATGCTTTGAAACAATCCACCTTAACCAGGCAGAATAATTGAGCCAGAATTGTAGAGTTGGCAGGGACAGAAAATGAAACCCTGTTATTTTAATTGGCTTTCTTGGGCATTTTAGTGGCATAATTCATTTGCAGGAATGGGAAAACCTTCAAGAGGGAGAATGGAAACAACTTTCAACTTGTATGCTCTTCCTCCTTCTCCAGGTCTTTCCGAGACTGCTTCATTTTCCATAGGCTATAGGTGGTCATTGTATCCAAATCAGCAAACTAGGATTTGCACTTGCCTTATCCAAACCAGGATTGTTTAGGGCTATGTCTTGACTAAGCCACAATAACTACTGGTTTTCTTGTACTTGTGTGCTGTTTTGTTTCCAAAAACTAAATCAAAAATTTACAAAAACAAGCAGGCATCAATTAAAGCTAAATGCATCTTAGTCGTGATTATTTTGTAGGTTTATGCATAGTCATGTTTTCTAGGGCATAACTCAGGGGCGCCTGCCAGAACCTCCCATTTCCCAAAAAGGTTGGCAATCCCTAACACAACTAGACATTATGGTGAAACCACCTAGTTTTTGCCCTGCCATTTCCCTATAAATTAGGGATAGGATAGGTGATTTAAAGCACACCACAGGTGGGCAGAAGGATGGAACTGAACTAGCTACCCCCCCTTCTAATGGGGGTCACTTCCAGCCTTTCACTGTGAACACAATTACAATTTATTTATGTGATTACCATTTATTTATGTGATTTACCTTCTGGTGAGGCTAAATGCACCACTAGAGATAGAGAGCCGGTTCATATGCGCATTTGTTGCCTCATAATTTACGACTTATCATGCTAGCTAACATGCAAAGCCTCACTTGATTTAGCTCATCAGCAGGCAGGGAAAAGCAGATATGCCAGTTTCTGTTCTCTCCATTTCTCATTTCCCCAAACTTCAGTGCAGTTCTCCACATTTCTAAATCACTTGGCTATTTTTTTTAATGAAAAGTATTTTTCACATTTTTGTGAATTGCTCCCACCGTACACATTTCTATATGCAATTTTGCATGGTGTATACATTTTTGTGAAACAATCCCCCCCCAAATGTATTTTTTTTTTGCTATTTTCTCTAATATATGCATTTATATGCACACTTTATCATTGTGTACACATTTTTGTACACATTACTTGTTTGGAGAACTGCACTGCGAAATCCAGGTGAGAATTTCGCAGAATAGATATGTTTCTGTTCACATACTGTTTCAGAAAATGCGAATTTTGTAAATTCACCTTTAAATGCTAATTGAATGGCAATTCTCCCTCAACCGATCAGTTGGTGATTCATGGGTGAACTGGCTCTCAAAAATGACAGTGGTCGGGATAAAGGAAGCCATGTCAACCGCACAGCAAAAACTGCAGCTCACATCTCTTTGCCATCTTAAAAATACACAGCACAAAAGCAACGCAACATGATCTATAGCATAGCACCAGTTGTTGTTTTTTAAAGCAACACTGTATGCAGAAATGTTTTGAACACACAAGTTAAGCAAACCAGCAAGACATTTTAATACTTGAATTTCAGTTTCGCAACTCCACAGTTCCTAATCAAAAAACTGTAAAGGGACGGACACAAAAAGCAGCCCTAAAAATATGGACCTTCAACTAAAAATATCTGCAATTATTTCGACTTCATTTTTCCTTGTTGTCTAAACCAGCCATGCTGTACTTGCTTAAACAAAACGTTTAAAAATGCAGCTGTCATCCATTCTATTCCTTCCCATAGCTGAGCACAATTGTTTGTTTTATAATAAAATGGTGACATTAGTTCATATCATGTGATTAAGGAGGATTCATCAGACATTAGAGCCCATAATCACAGCCTATAGTCCCATTTCACGTTTGCAACTGGCACATCCTATTTGACCCTGCTTACTAAAGCACTTTTATTATACTAGCCCAAAGGACAAGGATTGAACAAAGACAAAAGAATGCAGGGGAGCAAATTGCTGTCACACTCACAGCTGTGTGCTCAGAGTACCACCCCAGCTCCACATGAATAGTGGGGGGAAATGGGAGTCTAGTCAGCACCACTTGATAGGGATCTCCAATCTCCCCTGACCCGTCTACCTACAGGACCCCTTTTTCTCCCCTCCATCCCCCTGACGGCTTTTGAATTAACCCAATAAATCTAGCCAGGCAATAAACTGAATTTTCAAAAGCTTAGGACAATAATTTAGCATATGCCATGGCCAGGATCCAAAGAACTGTGCAATTTACCATTGTGCAATGAAGGAAGCTACATAACGGGCTTGTGTAGCCAGCGTAGTGCTAAGCTCAAGTCGCTTTGTTTTTTCGTGGGAGTGACTTTGTACTTTGTTGCACAATTGATTGCACAAGCCTAGAATGGAAAGCCTTTTTAAATTTTATATTTAAAGCCTGCCCTTCTTCCAAGGATCTCATGACAAATTGACACACGATACATGTGCCAAAATGGACCGCAAGGGGGTCCAAGAGAACTTTTCTAAGCTGGGTGAAGGGGAAATAAAATGGCAAACATCAGCACATTTTAAGTGATGCGTATTTTGGCAAAATGCTCCAATTCCACAGAATGGGTTCTGAAGTGGTGAAAAGGCCAGGGAGGGACCACCTCAACACTCTCATGGGCCTCTTTATTGATCTGGAGAGTAGCAGCTGGTGAGGCAGCCCAGGGTCGGGGTGGAGGCCACCGTGCTCTTGGGGCTTGGCCAGGTGTGGTGTGGGGCCACAGAGCCATTCCAACGCTCCTGCCATAACACACCACACTAGGCTGAGCTCCCTGCACCTCCACTCCCAGTAAGAGCCAGTGACCCAGAATGGCGCAGCTGGGACAACAGTTGCTGTATTTGCTTTAATTAGCCATTTGGATATCCTGCTGACTAAACGAATATTTCAACTAAGGAAGACAACGGACAGGAGTTACGAAGGGTGGTGGCAAACTCTCTCCCCACCAGTCTTGGCTGCTCTGCTGCGGAATCTCTGGGTCACGCAGGAGGGTCTCATGGAGGAAAGAACCCCAAGCCTGGAATTGTCTGCTGGCAGTCTCAGATGTCACAGAGTGGGACACGTGTATCTACCCTGCTGCTGTCTCTTGCCACTTTGGGCTTGTGGCAGCAGGTGCCTTGGTGAGACGCAGCAGCATACCGTAGTATAGGCAAGGAGGGGGAGCCATGAACCTGGCTTCCTAGCAGCAGTGTCCCTGCCTCTTAGCAGGTGAGGCTTGGGCAGTGTATGTGCATGCCAGTGGAGCCAATCCAGCATTGGACCAGATCAGACCTCACCACTCCCCAGTTCCACCTGCACTGGGTAAGCAATCACAATGCCACTGCCAGAAGTTCAAGGGCAGAGCACCACCCCTCCCTGCTGGCCGTCTAGATATTATTGGATTCCCAGTTCCCATCTGCCCCACCTAGCATAGCCAAGGGTCAGGGAATGGTGGGGATTTCAGTCCAACAACACATAGAGGGCCACAGCTTCCCCATCTCTGGTATATGGAGAGCACTTCCATAGCACAGAAAGGCTTTCTAAATACCACAGAAAGCAGATATTTTTTAGCAAATAGGTGCTAGAGCAGCAGAGAACCTGCTGAACTCCAGATGTTCTTGTGGCTCTAGCTCCCATCAGCCCCAGCCAGCATGGCCCACGGTCCATGATGATGGAAGTTGTAGTTCAACATCTGGAGGGCCACACAACTTCCGCCTCTGGGCTCTAGAGTGTTTTGGTGTGATAACCAGTTTTAATATAAGGGTAGGATCAAATTGGTTTTAAAATCTTGTGAGGCATTTTATGGAACCGGATATTAATTTAATGGCAATCATTAAGTCACCAAGCCTTCTTTCGAGGAGCAAAATAAATTTTATTTAAAAAAAATATAGACAATAAAACTGGAATAAAGAAACACAGGCAAGATTTGATGACAGTGGAGAGAAAAAAAGACACCTTAATATTATATACATGAGCAATTATAAGCAGAAATCTGTGTATCAGCAATAGTCCTGATTATCCTGTATAGCACAATCACTTCCTCATCCAATATATTTATTTTGTTCAGTCTTCCTATTTCCCAAACCTAGCAACTCTCAGACTGATAACTTAACCAATTATTAAGTATAATTTATCACATTCCTGATCTCCTGACCATGCTGCTGGTTGGTTTAACATGTTCCCTCCCCATTCCCTCTCATGAATCCTTACTCCACTGCCTTTATTTTAACCATGGTGAAGCATTATGTCTGCATCTTCACCAACCATGGCTAATGCCAACCAGATTTTCCTGTGTAACCAGTTTGAAACCAGGGGTTGAACTGGATCTGCAAACGCTGGTTATGAAACTGGTTAGTGTTGATGCAGATCTAACACCACGCCATGCCTAAAGCAAATAATAGACAGGAGAGGGAGAGGCTGTGGCTTTGAGATCAGGAACATTACAACTGTACCAGAAGGAAGCTACATGTGTGTTCAAGACAATGGAGTGCTCTCCCAACCAAGTATTCCCATATCTAAAAACAAAAAAGGGGTGTGTTTAGGCACATGACTTCTAAGACTGACATACTGCTGAACTGCTTTAGGAAGCATGCCATAAAAGGTGCACAACTCCTATGCTTTTGGTTTATTTAAACTCTCAAACCTAAATGTAGGATCCAGTCTTTAGAGTGCAACAGAAGTTTCAGCCAAGAAAAACCTGCACAACTGAGCCTAGGTATATTTAAAAACAAAAACAAAAAACACAAAAATAACATGTTGCTGAAAGCCAGTTTTGGAAGCCTCTCTATTGATGTCGCTATGGATAGAGCTGCATCTCTTTGTAGGTACCTATAGGGCATCTTCATACATCTGAATGCAGGTTTTCATAAGGAATCTATACCACTGTTAATCAGGAAGAATGGGGCCCCAATTAAGCATATGCATGATCAAACCAATATTTAAAAGCAGTATATACATATGGTTTGCAGCAAACCAGCACAGGATAATGGGCAACGTAAAACTATGAATACTTCATTCCATCTGAATTTTAGCTCACACTGCCTCAATTGGGAGTTTGACACAAACATCTAGCCAAAAGCAGAACCGCCCTAGAGAAAAAGTTGCAATGAGATTTTATCACTTGTTTCTTTACATAAACAAGACCGTAGATGATGCAGACATAACGAACAGTGTGCTGCTTGCTGTTGTCAAGCAATAGTAACTGTACAGCTTATTACTGGCAATATTAATTTCTAGGTGTCCCTGAGCTTATTGCAAGGTTGTATTTTGAAAAGAAAAACCCTCCCATTACAATGGTATTTCAATAGTTTATGAGGGTTGGTCTGAATATACTTTTAAGTCCTAAAGTGTTGCCGGGCTCAGGAGTGATTTGGCTGGCCTAAGATGGACAAGGAGGGGGGAAAGGAGGGGGGAAAGGTGGATGACAGTGTGATGAATGAGGTTGGGGCTGGGGCACAGAGGCTGGAGGGGAACACTTCCCCCTTCCAGGATGCAGCTGCACTGGCTGGGGAAGCGTGACCCCCACCTCTCCTCTCCGAGGAAGGGGCACAGAAACAGAATCCAAGGGGAGGAGTCAGCCCACTCTTGGGGGAGGTTGCCCAGGACCTGGTAGACACAGTGACCATCTGCAGGTTCAGCAGTCTTGCAAGGCACAAGTCTCACGAATAAGAACACCTTGCCAGTCTTTGAAAGCTTGGCGAGTAGGTGTGCCAGCCTATTGGGACAGTTCTGTTGCTTCCTTGCAGTTCTGAACTCCTTGCCCTGATCTTGGACTCCTTAAACCTGGAGCACTGCTTCTAGTTTGACTAGCCTATCCTTTCTTGCCAGCTAGTCTGAGCGTAGCAGATGCTGTGACTCACCACCTGGTACTGAGCCTGTAGGTCTTCTCTGCTTTAACAAACATTTCTTCCTTGCTCTCATATGAACTTAGAGTTGGAAGGGGCCCAAGGGTCATCTAGCCTCTGCTTAAAAACCTCCAAGGAAGGAGAGTCCATAACCTCCCAAGGAAGAATGTTCCACTGTCAAAGATCTCTTACTGTCACAAAGTTTTCCTTTCTTGTAACTTGAAGCCATTGCTTCGAGTCCTATCCTCCAAAACAGGAGGAAACAAGTTTGTTCCATCTTCCATGTGACAACCCTTAAGATATTTGAAGATGGCTATCATATCTCCTCTTAGTCTCATCTTTTCCAGACTAAACATACCCAGCTCCTTCAACCGTTCTTCATAAGGCTTGGATTCCAGACCCTTGATCATCTTGGTTGTCCTCCTCTGCTTGTCTACATCTTTCTTAAATTGTGGTGCCCAGAATTGGACATAGTATTCCAAGTGTGGTTTGACCAAGGCAGAATAGAGTGGTATTATTACTTCCCTTGAACTGGACACTATATTTCTGTTGATGCAACCTAGATTAGCATTAGCTTTTTTCTTTTTCTTTGCTGCTGCATCACACTGTTGACTCATGTTAAGCTTGTGGTCCACCAATACCCTTTTCACATGTACTGCTAGTAAGCCAGGTGCCCCCCATCCTATAGTTGTGCATCTGGTTCTTCCTGCCTAAGTACAGAACCTTACATTTGTCCCTATTGAAATTCATTTGTTAGCTTGTGCCCAGTTCTCCAATCTGTTAGGATCATTTTGAATGCTGGTTCTGTCTTCTGCGGCATTGCCGTAGTTATCCCTCCTAGTTTGGTGTGATCTGCAAATGTGATGAGCATCCCCGCAAATTCCTCATCCAAGTCATTTATAAAGACTCGCCACCTGTTACTGAGCCGGTATGTCTTCTCTGCTTTAAAGAACATTGGGCAAAAGATTCCTGCATTGCAGGGGGTTGGACTAGATGGCTCTTGTGGTCCCTTCCAACTCTACAATTCTATGATCCTATGATTTATTTTAAGCCTTAAGAATAACTTAAGGGTCAACAAGGGCCAACTGAAGAAACAAACAAATCATTAAAGTTTGTCCACTTAAGGCTAATTAACAGTACCGTGTACTGTTATTGTACACAGTGTACACCTCTTACCTTAAGGCTGTGATTCTGTACTTGGGATACTGTATTTCCAGGCATTCAAAAGTGCAATAAAGAATACCTTCAAGTTACATGAGCCATTGTACATTGTAGGACAAGTACAGCAGGATAATACTAGTTTCCTTAGTCTCACAGCATTGTATTCTTTGCATGGTATATGCTCCTCTTGCACCAAAGCAAACCTTCGGTAAGACACACCATTTTGAGAAGGTGGAACCAGTCGTTATCCCAGCCCAAAGCAAAGCATTCGTTAAAATCTACTTGCATGCAGGTGGAATATCATTTGCAGGAATATCATACAAAGACAAGGAACCAAATGTCAGGTGGGCAGTGGGATCCACCCCATCCCATTGCAGCACTTTATGCTGACTGAAAAGCCACCCCTGGATCTTCCAGAGAGGGTTCCAACATTGTGCCACAGGATGCAGCCAGAACTTCCAAATTATCACACCTATCGGCCCCTGAAAATTCAGCAGTGCTTTCGGCTCATGCAAGATGCTTGTGTGTAGATCCTTGCCAAAGCCAAATTGCACTGCTGTACAGCGTGCAGAAGAACCTAGAACTGTACAACAGCCACCTGTATAACTTGCACCTGAGCAAGATAAATTCCAATTGATTAGGCCCGTTATTTGTACAGGCTGGAAATAATCGATTTGCAAATACAAAAAGCAAAGGTTTTCGAACACAGTATACAACAATATCATCTAGTAAAGTACAACCATCAGCTCAGTGGTGGTGCCCTGTTTACGCAGTTCACGCTCCAGACCCTTGTCTGACACCTCCTTTGCTATCCCCTTCTGGTGCCAACAATATTTTATTTCCCCAGGATTTTGATGGTTGAAGAGCAATATTTGTATTGCTGTCGTTTTTTAACCCGCTATTTATGCTTTTTAAATCTTGGTACTATCTTCTTGTGTTTGTTTTCTTTATTATTACGCAATCTACCCTTGAGAATATTTACACCGAAGGACGGCAAGGATCATGGCTAGCCAATGCGGTGTCCTCCAGATGTTGCTGTACTACAGTTCCCATCACACCAGCGTGGCCAATGGCCAGGGAAGATGGGAAATGTAGTCTAACAAAAGCAAGTGTTGGTACTTACCGTGTTCCTTCTTTGTAGGGAGGAAGAGGCTCCTGTGTGGGTTATCCCCGCCTACCTCTCCACTGGCAGGAGGTCAAACTTTCGAGAGGGTAAACTAGAGGGCAGGGCAACCCTGCTTTCTCTCTTTTGGTGTGAGCAACCTGCAAAGGAGCTTGCAGGAAGCTGAAGTGGCGAAGAATTGCCCTGTATCCTCTCAGAAATTTGACTTCCTGCCAGTGGACGCGGGCAGTGACAACCCACACAGGATCCCCTGCCTCCACTACAGGAGAATCTGAAACCCTTGGGTTACCCTGGCAAATTTGTTTCCAGGTCAGGAAAGAATGAACAGGAAAGTTGCTGAACTGCATATATTCCCCAACGGCAAGGTGGTATGTCTAAATGGCCTGTATGTTTTCACCTTGTGCTCTTATGCAACATGTACTGTAATTGTAAGGGCAAATTCAGAGTCGCAGATAAGGAAAGGATACTAAGATCTTTTTAATAAGGGCAACCAAAAGAAAAGAAAAAGTTGTTTCACCAGGATAGATTCACATTACAGTACATCAACATCGACAGCATTCTCTTTCGTCTATTTTTGGTACATAAGATGGAACCTCTCTACATAACCTCGTAAGGCTTCAGTAACTAAGAGTAAAAAACCTATTAGTTTACAATTTCTTTAAAAAATTCTGAAAGACACAGCAAGTTCTAAACTTTAGTAGTGCTACCCATACACAACTACCTGATTTCAGAACCCAGTAAGAGCCCAAACGTCTTTTTCAAGGAAGCTCTGCAGCAGTGAAGTTGTGCAATATGGATGTTGCTTACTATGACTAAAAAAGGATAAAAGAGAGAAAGAAATACACATGGCACATTCTCATTCATGTTTTGCAATGTAAAAAGTTACAAACATACCTAACCAAATAAATAATTATTTAAAAAAAGATGAATGTGTTTGTTAAGTATCCTAAAAACCACTATGAAGAATAATGGCCACATTCGCTCACAGATTATTTACATGGTAATACCCAGCTGAGGGTACACTGCTACAAAACGTGTTAAAACAAAGAGTAAACTTGAAATGTTTTACTTTTCTCCATAATAAAAGTCTAGCAGCTTGACTAGCTAATGCTGTTGTGTTTTCCTTTTCCCCCGCAGAGAGTTTGGAAAGTGTTTAATCTATGTCTTCATCCAGTTCGTAATTGTCTTTATCATAAATATCTTTTACTAAAAGAACCCGTACGAGCATGTTTTCCAAAGTATTGCGATCCACTGAGGTGGCGGTGTACCAGACGGTGCTGTCTGAGGGAACCGGGTAGGCTGGCTGCAAATAGAACACATCCATTCTCTGACTGAGATTGGGCGGGCTGAAAGGTGAGAAGAGGACAAGCTTAAACAACAACAACAACAACAACAACAACAACAACAACAACAACAACAACAACAACAACAACACAGCCTATCCACATAGAAATTCATTCATATGCTGTCAGGGTACAACTACGGTTTTCCACACTTCTTCTGTCAGAGCAGAAGAGCACCTAGTTACCGGTAAGTAGTGACTTCACGTAACATGCAAAAGCTAGTACCTTAACACAAGTCACACTATGGAAAAGTTCAAAGCCAGCGCTTCATAAAATCAGTATTCATCATCCCTAAACCCGCTGAGAAACAAGCAACTGAGGTTTAGTACTTCAAACAGCCCAAGGATTATCATATTCAGACTTTTCTACTGTTGCATTGTCCCTTCCTTCCTTTATTGATCTGAATCTTATCATGAAAGTTTAGATACATGCCTAGTGCTCCCCCTAGTGGCTTTTCAGCAGAAGCAAGGCAGACATGGGTACAAATAAAACTATTTTGGTGTAGCCCACCAACTCAAAATAAGCAGGGGGCAAAGACCTGTAAAAAAGAGGGGGTCTTGTGTGACAACCCAAATGGAAATAGTCCAAACATTCATGCAGACGAAGAGGCCACTGCTGTTACAGATCATATTGCTTTTAAAGAAATAAGGAAGAATTATGTTTGCATTATGCTGTATCTTATGAGAAAGCATAACGATCTCTGTTAACAGAGAATAGAAGCAATAAGAAACAGATTTACATATACACAGGATTCACCGCTATTGTCATTTCAATACCTCTTAGATAAGTAGCATTCAAACATTTTCACGGGGCATCTAGAGGGATCCGCTGTGTTTTCAGTTTGTTCAAATACCGGCTCATCATCTTCATGCTTCCTTTTTCCAGTAGTAATTTTATCTTCTAGAACAGAAGAAAAGGGGGAAAAAGAAGAAGAGGCAAAAGAATATCAGAATGGAATGAATGGAGTGCAAGCCCAAAGGCTCCAGTCCTGGAAAGGTGAACCTTTCCATCTAAACCTAACAGCCCCAGCCCCACCCCGCATGGCTGTGTGATTGTGAAGGTGGAGGTATGTGGAGAGCGAGTAGGTTAGGGTTAAACATTCCCTCCCCAGCTGCCACCCCACACATTATTCCCCCCCCCAAATAAATTGGTAATAAATTGGTAACTCTAACTTTCTCTTGAAGGGGTGAAGTTGCAGAGGGAAGGCCAGAGGATGGATCCCAAAGCAGTGCGGGCTGGCGGTACCCCACCCCTGCCATAAGGAATCATAGCTACATCTCCTCAGCTGGTAAGCAGTGATTGAGCAGCCTTCAGTTTACAGCAGCCCTTTCTCAATTCTATGCAAAGAATGGGGAAGAGCGAGGTGTTCTATGTGATACACGACGGGGTAGAATATAAAAGAGAAAACACAATGCAATGAACCTGCCTTGAATAAAATCCATAACACCTGTCCTTTAAGTGTGGCTGTGGTTTCTTTGCCACAGCTCCGTGGTAGAGCACATGGCTTGGCTTCAAGGAGGCACAACTGAGAAAGACACCTGTCAGAAACTCTGGAGGCGCAGCGCTAACCAGTGGAGACAATACAGAGCTAGTTACACTACTGGCCTGACTGCTGGTGGCAGCTGAATGTGCAATTTGCCCTCTTTCCAGAGGCAGACTTCTCCCCTTTAGCTAGAGGTCAGCCACTGCCTCAGGTCTGTCTGAGAGAGATGGCGCTGTTGCTGTTGATTTCTTACCCACCCTCCACCACAGGGTCCCAGGGCAGGTTACGGAAATTTAGAAGCCTGTAGAAATTTATAGAGCCAAGTAAGTAGCCCAGTGGCCCCTTTGATTGGGCCGAATATGGGTGCTGCCACCATATTGACTTCAGAATGTCATGGTACCTTCTTTATCCGTTCCACATAAGGACGAAACCTGGTATCTCAGACAAGCTTTGCTATCCATCGTTACAGGGTTTTTCTTCCAGTGCCTATAAACGGTGCCAAAGGAAAGTCTTAAGTGCTGCTCCACTGTTTTCAGGCCAAAATACTTGGTGTTGAAGTAGAACAGTGTATTTAGAAGAGCAACTGGAGAGTGGGATCCTAACTGCTTTATCCTCCACAGATAGTCTTCTTCAACCCGAGAAAAAATTGAACCTGGTAGGAGAAAGGGGTGGGGAGAGGAGCATTCTGTAAATGAACCTATGGAATTTAACGAAAGAAGAATGTGCTGAACTGAATTATCAGTTATAGCTCTCAGAAATATCTGCTACAAACTTAAAAATTCACAGTTCCCTCTCTTCAGTCTAACAAATCAATTGACGTTTACATATCAGCTTCAAGGAACTTAAAACACAGAGTTTTAATTGCACACTGAACTTGCTTAAGGAGCATGAATTCAGAAAGAAAAGGGGGTAATGACCAAGACAAGAACAGTTACCGTCTGGAAGTATGCTTGGTTGCCAGCTTCTGAGTATTTTATTTATTTCCTGCTCAAATGTATGATAATCTGGATCCAAGAAGATATTATCTTTTCTATTGCTTCCATTCAAATACTATAGGAAAAGAGGAAAAGCAAAATATTTAGTAGACCAAGACAAAAAACAGGAAGCAAAAACTATCCCTTTTGTAGACATATGAAAGCAGGCCATTTATTCATTTTAAGTTTTACAAACCACTCTTCCTCCAAAAATGAATTCCGGGGTGGTACCATAGGTGCCAAGTTCCGGATTGAAAAATCCGGGACCAGCAGCGCCGCGGCACCGGAAGTCACTTCTACGCACTTCCGGACATGCGTAGAAGCGACTTCCGATGCCGCTGTGCCCATTTCCAAAAGTCGCTTCTACGCACTTCCGGACATGCGTAGAAGTGACTTCTGGCGCTGTGGACATTTTGGAAATGGGCACAGCGGCATCGGAATTCGCTTCTACGCATGTCAGGAAGTGTGTAGAAGCGACTTCTGGCGCTGCTCTGCCCATTTCCAAAATGTCTGCAGCGCCAGAAGTCGCTTCTACGCACTTCCGGAAGTGCGTAGAAGCGACTTCTGGCGCTGCGGACATTTTTGAAATGGGCACAGCGGCATTGGAAGTCGCTTCTACGCATGTCCAGAAGTGCGTAGAAGCGACTTCCGGTGCCAGTGCGGCACCAGAAGAACATGGCCGCCGGCTGGAGCTCCACATAATCCAGAGGAATACAGGGTATTTTGCCATTCGGGACACCTGCGGGAAACGGTAAGAAAATACGGGGGTTTCCAGGGAAAACGGGGTACTTGGCAGCTATGGGTGGTACACAAAGTAATTTAAAATTACAGAAAAGGATATGGTTAAAAGTGTTTGAACATCTGGATATTTTTATATATTTTAAACTGCTGTATTTTATGCTAACCCTTTAAGCTGTTCTTGCATATGATAGCATCTCAGTTTAACACATTTGTCTCAGTTTAGTAATTCTCAGGCTTGTCAAATATTGGGTTGGATTAAAAGCTGTCTTTCCATTCACAGAGGTTTTTTCCAGGAATGCAAAGGCCTTTGAACTAAGAGAGGAGATAATTATTCTCTAGACTTCTGTTACTGGGTGCTAGGAGCATGCTTTCTGTGACTAGAATTGCACTCATGGAAGCTTTGGATACAACAACCAATTTATTCTACAGACCAAGACACCTAGTAGCATTAGTTACAAAAAACATATTTAATCAAGGGGGCGCGTGGAGGGAGACTCAGAAGGGGAAGGGAACAGTTTTGGGTTGAAAGAAAGCAAAAAGTATTTGTTTCCCACTTCAGCCAGTTCCACTTTGGCCATGTTTCCTTTTAGAAAGTATTTCAACAGATAATTCCTTATTTTGCCACTTCCAGTCTTTCATTCAAGCTTATCATGATATCTCTCCCATACAGATTATGCCGTTGTTAAAATGACTCACTTCCTGAATCCCAAGACACAAATAATAGATGCTGTCAGGTGCATAATTTTCCCCATTTGGTCTTCGGATTTCGTTCACAAAGTGTGCCAACCCAAAGTTTAGCTCAGCAGACGTATGCGACACAATATCTTCTTTCAATTTCACTGCTTTAGCTGTAGCGCAAAATATTGAGAATCATGTAACGCAAAGCATCTAAGCAGAATACAGAAAATAGATAAAATGCATACAAAAGCAAATGCGCTATCAAAGAAGCCCATCTCAGACAAGAGAATTTTTTTCACTAAAACTGGAAATTTCCGTTAACACTTTTATAACGCTTAACTATTTGGTACTCGTAATTATGGTTTGTAATATCTTGCTATTACCCTGTTTCACAGATCAGGCACTCAAGCTGAGAGCAACTTGCCCAAAGCCACCCCAACAACACATGGCAAAGCAGAACTTGAGCCCCGATATAATCTCAACCCACTGTCTAAGCTCAACCCACTGCCTGCCAGACCTGAGGCTTATAGCTAAGTAGGAAATACTTACTTGAATTCAGCTCATCTAATACTGGCAGATCTTCATCTAGATTCCTAGTTTTTACCCAGTGTTTCCACGCATTTACACCATACGCATACTTGAAGGGAAAACTGCACTCTGAATTCTCAGAGCTATCATCCCGAGAGTGGTACTCTGACACTGCTTTTCTCTTCACTCCCTGCCATTAAAACAGATCTGTAAACATTACTGCTTATTAACATTGAATTTACACCACTTCTGCACTCTACCATGGGCAAATGAAAGCCAAGAAAGTCATAAACACCATCCATCAAGCCTTTTAAAAAACAAAAACACCCAAGTAATACTTGCACTTTACTGAGCTCAAATCAGCATGATTCCCTATAACACAATCCCTTTTTGTAACTGTTCTGGACTTAGATCCAAAGTTGGTTTTTATTATGCAATAAATAATAATAATGCAATTATTGTTTAATTAGGGCCACCAGTGTAAAGGCACTTTACAGTATTGTTTTAAGAGGCAACAAGCTTGAGAAAGGTAAACTACATTCTGGAGTTGGGAATAATTTTATTCTACATTATGTCTAAAAAGGCAGTCTTAAAACTTTAGATTGTTAAATAATTGTTACCAGCCCTTTAGAAAGCTAGGTAAGACATGTGTGACTCTGAGAAATCCAAACATGTGTGTTGCTTTAAGAATTACTCTCAGGGGTGTTGTTGCTTGAGGAGGAAAAACTAAAGGGAGATCTTCCCTGATTTAATTTGAAACATTTAGAATGGCATTAACTTAAGGAAGCTCCATCCTATCAAAGGAAGCGGCATAAAAAGACTATTGTGCTGTTTACACAGCTCCCTTTCATTTCAGTAGGTTTGGTTCAAGAGACCTTCTTAGTGCCCCCCCCCAAAAAAAAACCTTTAATAGCACACAACTGTCACCTAATGAAATGCTTCACCTTCATTCAAGATAGGGCTATTTCAGGCTCCTATTGTACAAAAGGTCACAGCCATATCCTACATTTCCCATGCAACGCATATTAATTTGGAATACATTTCAGTCACAAAAACTATTTGTGTACCTTCTTCTTAGTTCGAGGTCTTGGCTGTTCCTCATACTCCTCTCCAAAGACAGGTGGCAGAAAAAATTCACTTTCTGTGTCAAGTTCCTCTGTTGCTGTACATATATTGGAAGGGTATTAATGCAGTTAAATGTCATGTAACCTAAAACTGTTGTATCGGGTGCATATAACTGACAGAAGCCTTAATTATTGTGCAATGTGTTTTACACGTTATTCATCAATGCTGGTCCCTATTCTAGAAAAACCTGCAGAAAACTGTATTCTGATAAGCACTGGTAGCGTAACATTTATTGCTTTCTGTAAAAGTGGTTGCTTCAGTAGGGCTTGAGTAAGACAACAAATTATCTCTTCATTTCTACTCCCTTTGTTTTTTGGTATGAGAGAGAGAGAGAGAGAGAGAGAGAGAGCAGTGCAGTTGGGGTGCAGGATATGGGGTCTAGCATTGGTTCGTTAGTAGAAGGAGACCTTCCAAGCGAGGGCATGTGAGCTGACAGGCATATCTAGTCCCTCCTCATGTAGATATAAAATTCTGGAACCAAGTTTGATGGCCAATAGGGTCAAGACAAACAAAGGTATATTCCAGCAGTGCAGAACTCATAGTAACAAGATGTGGTGACTGTTACCATGGAATATGGCTTTTTTAATGAATTAGAGGATAGCGTTGGCTTATAGCCAGAACAGTAAGAAAAGAGTAACAGTCGCACCCATTTTCAAGGGAAGGGTGTCTTTGAATTCCAGATATAAGGGACAAAAACAGGTGGTGCCTTTCACCATCATGTCTTGCGCAAGAACTTCCAAAGGACACCAGTTGACCAGAATCATGTCAAAGAATGCTGCACCAGATAAGACAATGGCCTGATCCAGGCATCCAGGTGCACTCATGCTCTCTTTTAAAAAGATAAAACATTGTAAAAGCTTTGAGTCAGAAACCGTTAACACATTACTAAAACTAAGACATCCATGCGGGAAGGAAGGGATGAAAACAAGTGTCAAAGAAGTTGGCACCATGTTGGCATTAATACTATTCATTTTAAAACTGAGTGTACAAACCTCTAGGAAAATCAACCTCAATGTCAAGGTCTGGCTCATATGGAATATCAGGCAAGCTTTCCTGTGTTTCTGTTTTACAGTCGGGCAATTCTGTCTCAGTTTTTACAGCTGTCTCAGTTATTACACCTGCAATTAAAGAAAGGCAATGTAACGAATGTATGAACATGAACAACAGGTCTCCTCTGAGTAAAATTTAGTCGAACATGAACAACGGGTCTACTCTGAGAAAAATTTAGTCGAATACCAGCCAGTATATTGGTTTTATTTTACTTAACAGGATTTATTATCCAAAAACAATATAAACTATTCATTGAAAATACCAATCAAGCAAAACTTTAAAAACCAAAACACAAAATCTATCAAACGGTAAGTTAACCCAGCAATTTGGAAAAAAACCCACACAATTGCATGCCTGGATTTGCCTAAACAAAAAAGTTTTAAGAGGCATAGAGAATAAGACAGGATAAGGCATCTGCTTAATACCAAAGGGCTACGCTGAAAGACTTGGATTCGTGGAACGCACATTATGCGGCACTTTTTAAAGTGCCAGTGGTGCAAGCTGAACTGATCTAGCATAACCCTATCCTAGGGCCTAAGACTTAGAAACATAGCTCTAGAATAAAGCATTCATCAGGGAAAGGCATTACGTCTGGAAAAAAGAACGCACAACAATCACTCTTCTGCCCTTGATCCTGCCTCTAGTGCAATGCATCCTCTTTTCCAGAAGGGGACCCATCCCTGTTGAAATAGTCCCATGTCACTAAGGGAGGGAGACCACCCAAAGTCTAGGTATAGTTGCACTATACCGTGGCCCTTTGCAGAATACCAGTTTATTGCCATCCAGTTCACCACTGATGCTTTTGAATTATGGTGCTGGAGGAGACTCTTGAGAGTCCCATGGACTGCAAGAAGATCAAACCTATCCATTCTGAAGGAAATCAGCCCTGAGTGCACACTGGAAGGACAGATCGTGAAGCTGAGGCTCCAATACTTTGGCCACCTCATGAGAAGAGAAGACTTCCTGGAAAAGACCCTGATGTTGGGAAAGATGGAGGGCACAAGGAGAAGGGGACGACAGAGGACGAGATGGTTGGATAGTGTTCTTGAAGCTACGAACATGAGTTTGACCAAACTGCGGGAGACAGTGGAAGACAGGAGTGCCTGGCGTGCTCTGGTCCATGGGGGTCACGAAGAGTCGGACACGACTAAACGACTAAACAACAACAACAACAGTTCACCACAATTGATAAGAGAGGAGGGCAGGGAACAGAACCATCCTGGCTTTCTGTCTTTCTTTCTACCCCTCTGAACTTGCAGTGGGTGTGGGTTCACCACATAAGCACTGAGGACAGATTCAAATTTGCCAAACCAATAAAAACAACAACCTGTTGCCAAGACATACTTTTGAGCTCTTGAGGTTCTACTTTCTCCTCTTTTATAGACATCTCTTCTGCTCCAGCCAGTGACTCCTCCTCAGCCTCCACAGGACTGGAAATCCTTTTGTTATTTAGTTCTTCTATTGCTTCAAGTATCTTCTCGCTGGTCTCCAGTGTGGTGGGCAGAAAAACAGGAACTGGTACCTAGTATAGGAATGATTAAATCATTAATGTCGCTAGTGACAAAAGTACTGCTAATGCCAAGAAACCAGAACTGGAGTAAGTCCTCACAGCCATTTTTCCGAAGGAGAAACAACTAGTGGCATATAAATGTAGGGACAAACAGAAAAGGAGAAATAACTCACTTACTGCATACGCACCCAGGGGACATATGAGCAGAAGGCCACAAAAACAGGCTGAATAATATGTACAGTGGAACCTCAGTTTACGCCTACCTCCGTTTACGAACGCCTCTGTTTACGAACGCCACGGACCCGGAAGTGTTTACATCCGGGTTCCGCGGCGTTGGATGCACAGAAGTGATCTGCACAGCGTGTGTGTGTGCAGAAGCACTCTATCGGCGCTTTGCGCATGCACAGAAGCGTGCCTTTGGCGAGCGAACGCCTCCGTGGAATAAAAAATCCCCAAGGTTCAATTCTGTCTCCCACTTCATTTACAGTGGGTGGGCTCTTTAATCACATGCTTCCATGAGCACAAAGGGGCGGGGGAGGATGTGCTTTTGTATATTCCCCCTTTCTTCTGCAGCCTCCCATGCTATTCCAGCCGAAAGCTCTGCAGAAGATGTGGGTGGGAGGCCACAGTGCAAATGCACCGGTGGTAACACTGGATTAGCTCTGCTGGTGCAATGTTACCTCCCCACTCACAGACGTCTCCACTGGACACAACTGGATACAACCCTACGTTCTCCAGAATCTCAACCGCTCCTATAAAAATAGGAGGGATATCCCCATTTGGAGGGATAACACAATAATACATTTCAGCATATCAAACCCAGCCAGATGGGCGGGATATAAATAATAAATTATTATTATTAAATTATTATAATGTTAGGGTGATGGAAAAGATATGAATGCTCTGCATTAATTGGTTTATTTCCATAAAGAGGTTAGGGCTTCCTTATTACTTTCCTACCCTTGTATGCCTCACTTATCTCCATGTCTGACCAGCCTGCTGGTTTATGGGCACACAATAAGAGGGGCACAGCTTTCTGTAGAAAGGCATGGTACAATTTATTGAAATGATAAATGCATTTCAGCAATAGAGCAGATGCCTGCGGAGATAAGCGTATTTAAGAGAGTGATCTGTTGAAGCCTAGCAGCTGCATATGACATCTCCTAAGAGGCACAATCAACTCTTCTTAACAGATGATTTCCAGTAAGAAAATTTAGGATTACTAGACTACATTCCGGGCATGCAAAATACTACAAATTTTTAAACAAGGCTGAAATCTGGCTTACTGGAACAGGAACCGTTGTAGGAACTGGAACATTTTGACTACACATGTGCATAGGAACAGGTACATACACAGGAACTGGAACAGGTACAGGGACGTATTCTTTTTCCCAGCCATCATCTGAAACAAAAGACAATATACTGTTATAGACTAGCACCAGAAGGGTAGCATACAATCATCAGATTATAATTGTATTCCTCACAAACAATGTTGCAAAAGAAGGCGATTGGACAGCCGGTGCTTTGACTCAGCAGTTTACCTGTCTGACAAGATTTCGTTTGCATGTGAGGTTTACAGTATGTTGCTTTAGTCATTGTCAGAGGTTTGCAAAGAACTGCTTTGTTCTTCATTTCTTTATTTGGTGTTGGGGAAGGAGGTGGCGCCGATCCCTGCGAATAAGGACATCAGTCAATATTAGCACCCCTGAAACAAAAAGACCCCTAACAAGGTTGGGGACAATAGCCCACTCAGTTGACACTGAAGTTTCTTTACTACAGGATAAAGCTCAAAATGGATTTTCTATAGCGATGTAAGAGATGTAACAAGTCTAGGTATGGAAGTGGAAGGCACCACAAAGTCCAAGCCCTAGGCCCTGTGATTTAGACCACAGTGCTACCCGCGTCCCTTGGATACAACCAAGTACGCATTAAATTGCTGCTTAGTTTGCAGGATCATCACAAGTTTCCTATATAATCATTAACCCGCAGCAGCTTGGCCCACCCAAGACACTTCCCAGAAGTGTCATGCCATAGTAGCTGTGCTACAGAAAACAGACCTCGATTCTCTGAACTGGCAAATGGCCAATATAAGCCTATCAGGAGTTTTGTTGTGAGCCAAAATACCAAAACAAATCCCCACCTATATTTTATGGAATACAAGTACAATGAACCCAGCTATACAAGCTGCAATTTACTTACTGTGATTTTTGTTCGGGGGGTTTGACAGCCTTGATCTATGAATGAGAGAAGAGAAAATTAATATGGTGCCATTTTTCATACGCAGTTGTTATAGAAGGCAAAACCAACGTTTTCAACCTGGCTGCACTAATACAGTAATAATGTATACCAGCCATGATGACCGTTGTTCTGCCTTTATGGTGGAGGCACTATGTGTCTGAATAACCAGCTGCTGGACTCACAAGCAGAAAAGAGCTGTTGCACTGAGGCTTCCCATGGTAAGCCACGATAAGAACAGGATGCTGGACAGGATGGGCCACTGGACTGGTACAGCACGCTTTTCTTATGTCCTTAACATTGTGAAGCCAATTAACTGATTATCAAGGAGCAGATCATCCTCCTAAGAATGGGGAAAACTGTGAGTCTGCTCTCATTTTTTTAAAAGACTGTCCAGTTTTGTCCACTGCAGGCTGACATGCTGAGCTCTAGCGTGATCCCTGCTTATCTGTATGTACTATGTTATAGCAAAGACAGCTCCAGCGCTTTATCTTAAAAGAGCTCTTTTGGAAGCTCATATTACTTGACTTTCCTGAAAGCACATCACCTTTTTTTTTATTCTGTGTTGTTAGTTACGGGAAGTATCATACCATACTGTAAGTTTTCTGGTCCTTTCTGTGTTGCCATATCAGGTTCATTTTGTTGGCAGTAGAAACGTAGAAGACAGTGCTGATCACAGAAATGTTTCATCTCTCCTCTCCACTGGACTTTCTCTCTAAGATTTCCTTGAGTTTTGCAACAGTCACACCTTGCGGCCTTAAAAACAATTTCAGTGTTGTTAACTGGAGAAAAAATTACTACCATACATGTGGTAGAAACACTATTCTAAAGGGTGTTTAGACTAGCAGCTGAAAAGGGAAAATAAGTAACAGTCATTCCTTTGAAACATTTTTAAGCAACACAGTTCTACTGTGAAATTCCTTCCCAGGGAGGCTCACCTGGAGCCTTCATTACATATCTTTAGGAAGCAGGCAAAAACATTCTTCTTCTCCCAGGCTAAGTAAACAATTGATGGCTTTTTAAACTGTGTGTGTGTGTGTGTGTGTGTGTGTGTGTGTGTGTGTGTGGAGGAGGGAAGGCTATTTTGTTTGTTTGTTATTAAGGTATGTATTTTTGTGTTTTTATATTGTAAACGACCCTGTGATCTTTGGATGAAGGGTGATATAGAAATGGTATATTATTATTATTATTATTATTATTGTTATTATTATTATTATTATTATCATCATCAAAAGCAAAGTGCCTGGCAGCATTTCTCTGGGAGCCTGCATGTTGGCACATCTTTAGGAAGCCGTATTTTGGCTTTCTGTAGCATGCAAACAAAGTTATAGCATGTTATATGACTGCACTTCTTTATTTATATGCAGCATTTGGATCAACAATATTTTGGATAGTTTATCTCTCAATTTTCATTACTTTTCAAGCTTTTGATTACGTATTGAATACTGCATTACCTTATAGTACCAGTCTTGAAATTTTTTACAACACTCTTCACTGCAGAAATCTCTTACTACTCCATCAAGTTCCTTAGTTGCTCCTTTTTTACAGAGCTGAGAGCAATAATTGCAAGTGACGCATCGTAATCCTAACCGCCTTGCAAAATCTTGTTTGTACAGCAGCTTGCAACCTGGAAAAATAAAAACGGCACAGGCAGTTGATGAAACCTATATGATATGGGCCTCTGCCTTGGGTGTCCATGTGCACTATATTTAAACCCATCTTTAGTTGTTGCTTGGATTATTTTAAAATCTATTTTTAACTATTCTCTTTTTTTGTATGATTCTGTATAGCTTTGAGATGTGCAAGGGGATTGAAAAATGAATAATAATACTGATCAAATACTAATAAACACTGAAAAGCTTTTGCTCAATAAGACTTTTTTACATTAAACTTATCTAAACATATCTATATAAGATTCTCTTCCAGCAGAATACTTCCTTAAGAAACAAAATTTAGCCATGCCCCTGGCTGAAGTGGATTTGTATAAACAGGGGTTTTATCACAGAAAACAAAATTGCCCTGTCTCATTATTTCATATTCTAGATGTCCATCTGCTTTCAACTGAGGTTGAAGTATATAACTTTTTATTTAATTTTTCTGCAGTTCACTGCTCCATCTAGTGGAGATGTCATGAACAAATCCACACATTAGAATTGCGTCCCTCGTTTTATTTTGCAAAGGTTATAGGTTTAAATAAAGGTGCTTCCTAGCCATATATGACAATCCAATAGCACAGACATTCAAGGGCTTTAGACTGTTTTATATACCATCTTAGCAAAATCCCCAAATAGTGGTTGGTCTGAATGGTCCGAGAAGAACATTGCTGTCCGCCCCCCCCCCCCCTCAAAAAAAAACAGAGAAAGACCAGCTTTTTTTGCACTGCGTGGCAACAGATTCACAAACCCCCAGGGCCACTCCAAGATATTTGCTGCCTGAGGCTAAAGTCCAAATGATGCTCCTACCATACTACGTACAGAAGCTGACTGGACTAGCAATTATTCCTATTGAGGTGAAGGACAGTTCATGCAGCAGAAACAGTTCTGTCCTCCAACAGCAGGCTACAACCAGGAGACCAGGAGGAATGTTCTGCCACTGTCCCCTAAACATTTGCCACCTGAGTTGGCCATCTCACTCCGCCTAATGATAAGCCCTATCCTGTCCTCTGCTCTTTTCCCAATTTCCCAGATAATGCTAGCAGGTGGGGAACAAATGTGAAAAACATAGGCTCAGGTTCCCTGTATCAGAAGCTGTTTCTACAGTAGAGTGTGTGGCAGTGGACAAGAGTTTAAGGCATTTTTGTAGCATGTGATGCAATTTGCTGGTCTATAATAGATTTGCAATGTATTAGACCTAAACAAAAAAGATCTAAACAAAAAAGATATTAAATTGATTCAAGCAGTGGTACACTGGGGGTAGAATCTAACGCTGCACAAATGGATTCATGCTCACACAAGGAGCCCCCCCCCTTCTCTCGTCCTCCTTGCAACGCCTCCAAATCTGCCCCTAAGGACCCTCCACAGCATATTTTGAGGGCAAGCAAAAGGCTGCAGGGGGAAGGACAAGGCGGCGAAACTTTGGAAGTCCATTTAGCTTCCATGCGGACAGCACTGGATATTGGCTGTTGATATTACTCAGCCATGAGTCTATCCAGGTATCAGATGACAAAAACTACCTCAGATCAAATAAATGGCAGGCTACTGGCTCCTTCAGTTAGGCCCCAGACACATCCAAAACTGGTTCACGCATTTTTGTAATGTTGAAATACTTAAATACTACATTTACAAATGACAATATTGGTAGCAATATGCACCAGAGAGACACAACACACCTTCACTACAGAATGGTCTCTTGATACCAGAAAATTTCACCGTTTCATGCAGAGTCTTCTCCTCTTGACAGTATTCACAGTATGTTACTATACAATGTAGTTTCTTATAATCATCAGAACAAATTTTACTGCAGAACTGATACGCTTTGTTCTAATGGGAAAAAAATACCACAGAAGATAAATGGGTAAGTTAGAAGACTTCAAACAAAAAAGGCAAAAAGTTATATTAGTGTAAGACATTTTATCCAAAGAAAAGAAATCCTTATTCACGAGAAACTCTACCCTTCAGGAAAAAGGCTATGTGTTTGTTTTTTAAAGCAAAGGAAAATCCGCTTGGCTATTAGTTCTTTAAAATGTCAAATCATCCAGCAATATCAACAATATGACATATTAAGGCTTTCATATTTTGACTAATAAAAGTAAGAACTGTGGTTTGTTTAACCAATGATTGGGCAATGTTGCTTGCTGGGCGCAATTGCCAGATCAGTAAAAGCCATTCTATAGGAATACAGATTTAAACAAAAAAATAAAATCAGGGTGGAAGGTCTGGAGCTGAAATGTCTGCAATGCTAGGCAAGCCTTCATAGGGAGGGTTTTTCAAAGCAGAGGCACCGCTATAGAAATGCCCTTTCCTTGGTAGGTATCATAGTGTATCTCTACTAACGAGTGAATTTTGAGCAGAGTCTCTCTAGAAGATCTTAAAGCATGAATTGGCTGGTAACATTCAACTAGGGTTATTAAAGAAATATTAAACAGTGACTTGGGTGGTAGGGTGGGTGGGCTATAAAGATTTTAAATACACCAATAAAGTATCAACAACATTTTATGTTCAATACAAGAGGTACATGTCCCATTTTGATATAATTCACTTACTTCCCATTCCAGTACTTCAGGCTTTGAGCAGAAAGTATTTTTGCAATAATTGCATTTCAACTGAATATCACTCGGAGCCACAAACTGGCCATTGGTTGAAGACTGTACACTAAGAGTCTGAAAAATATTTTTAAAATATACAGATCAAATTCCTCCACTGTTACAGAGATACAGTAAAGAAGTGAGAATCATAGCACTGTAGAGCTGGAAGTGCATTACTGCATTTGTTAAAAAGCATTCATTAGTAAGAATATGTATTATTATGAAGAGGATTTTCCTTGAAACGGTTTCTGCTAAATTTCATATCCTCTATATAGGATCATTCTGAGGCTTACTTTTACTGTTTATACAGTCATCAATGGACATTACAACTCAGAGCTACATAGAGAAGCAGGCATCAAAAGAGCCTCCAAAACAACAACAGCAAAAAGGGGGAAGAGGGGTGGAGGAAGCAATGAGAATAAGAGAAAATAACAAAGAGAATAACAATTACCAGACCTTTAGAAGGCATCTTAAGGCAGCCCTGTTTAGGGAAGCTTTTAATGTTTGATTGATTTCTGTATTTTAATATTTTGTTGGAAGCCGCCCAGAGTGGCTGGGGGAACCCGGCCAGATGGGTGGGGTATAAATAATAAATTATTATTATTATTATTATTATTATTATTATTATTATTATTATTATTATTATTATTATAAATATGAACACTGAGTGCTCTTTGGCTTCATTCCAGCTGGGGAAGGTTAAACCAAAGGCTTCACAAAGAAGGGAGAGAAAGGTGTAAGGGGAAGCACAGAAGAATGAGTGACGCTGTGCAAGAGAGAACTTTAGGCAGCAGGTGGTGATGGACGAACAACATTCTCTAGTAGAAATATATCAGGAGATAGATAACAGTAGACAGATGAGGAGGGGCAGGCCCATGGAGAAAGGTGGAGAAAGTGTGTGGTGTCTCATGATCTAACTCCCTCTCACTATGTCACTGCATTCTCAACCTTTCACTGTGCTCAACATACACACACACACCATTCAAGGAGGCATTAAAAGCATAATCACTACTGTCAAGGCAGAGGTCTTTATGACAAGATGCCAATGAAATACTAGTCAGGTCTATGCACTTAATTATTACAATTATTTACGTACGGCCTTTCAGGACACAAATCCTTCCCAGCAAATTTACAAGAAACATAAAGAAAGATTACTAAAAGCCACATTAACAACATTAAAATATAACACTTCCCGGAGACCCTTCACACGGGGCACATGGTGGCAGAAGGCCCTCTGGCTTGGGGGCAATCTGAGTGGTCCTGGTGAATCCTTTGCCTAGCTAACCTCTTTCTCCTCTAATGCTTTCCAAAGAGCACATGGCCTTGAAGTAAAGAGAAGAAAATTCAGCTGGTGCAGAAGCAGATATGAAACCTGTGGTTGAGCTAACCGCAGTTAGGCCTGCCAAAGGGCGTGATTTGGCCCGTGAGGCCCTTCTTCCCCCAGCCACAGCCACAGCCCCTCCACCTGATGTCTTACAGCTGAGGTGAAGGGAGAGACCAACAACACAAGCGCACACATGCTCCCTATCAGCACAACGTCCAACAAAGAGGAGAGGAGGACCAGGAAGAGAACAGCTCACAAAAAGGGAAGGCAGGCTAATGAAAAACACAGGGTTGATTTAGAACCCTAAAGGAGGCCCAACTGTCTTCAACCACAGGCAGGGAGAGTTAGCTGGAGGACAAGATGACTCCTGCCCCTGGAGAGGTAGCAAAAGGCTTTCTGGACCCTGCCTGGTCTGTAGTCAACCTCCATCCCACATCCCTTCAAAAGCCGACAAAACAAAGGGAGAGAGAGAGGTTGAGCAGAACCACCCACAAATACAGGTAGAAGCAACAGGGAGAAACCCTTTCCACAGTAAGCATCTAGACAAGTCAAATCTTCCAGAACAGGCTACCCCAAGGTCTTCAGACCATCCCAATTGATAACAGCAAATTTGATGGGTGGTGGTGATAGTGAAGAGCAGAATCAAGCAGACATTAAGACAGTACTCCATTAGCAAAGCACACAATGTATGCCATTTGTCTCTGCAGGCCTGTGCATTCCTTTGACTCAGCCTCCAGCTCCAACTCCCAATTCATTTTCATTTAGCACATCTTTTAAAAATCCAGAGTATCACTAAAGCTCACGTTCTCTCCAGAAGTAGTTCCTCTTGTGATTTAACTTTCAGGTGCCGCTCAAAACCTATTTTAATTTTATATCAATGTGGACTGTGGCGAAGGAATGGTGCGGGTGATGTGTTTAACTGAAGAGCAACAGGACGCTTGAATCTTTGAACCAAACTGTAAGCCACATAGATAGGACCTTTGGGACCACAGAAGCTCTGAAGCCTTTCAGATACCACCTACACATATATACAGGTAGCTTTAGAATGCAGAGAGGTGTTAATAAAGCTGAAAAGTGGTGTGTAGCTAAACAGGTTAACACAACATTTTCACTGGGAGAATGTGGGATACACAAAGCCATTGGAAGGATAGGCTTCTTGGGGTACACGTCTGATTTGTCTGCAAGTCTAGTTTTATTTGTTTCCATGTGATTCTGACATATCTTCTAGTCTTACGGATATGGTAAACTCAGCATGGTGCACATACCTGCAGCACCCTGTTATCCCAAATTGTGGAACAATGGAGTCAACAGGAAGCAAGCATGTCACAACACCACAATCGGGTTCCATAGTTTACACTATAGGGGAATCATTTATATGCACTCATTAGTTTTAATACAGTGTACTGAGAATGTAATTAAAACCAATGGCAAAATTGCCTATTTTGTTTCTTGCATAACCAGCTATATTAAGTGAATGCTGTAAGTGCAATTCTCATACTTGTGTGTAGCAGATCTGGCTTAAGTTACTCGCTTTGGAGGTAAATCATGAGAAAACTAATTGTTAGCTACTACTTCCATGACATAATGTTGGCTAACTTGGAAAATATATCTGACCTGTAATTTTTCCATCCATCCAGTGAAAATGAGGGCAGTCAAGATCTGCAGATTGCCTTCCCTTTCCATCGGATAAGAAGCAGTATTATTAGCCAGCTGCATCATATGAGAGCTGTCCAATTCTTCCTTCTTCGCATACGTAACAAGGTCACCCCATGAAATGAACCGTGTTAGGACAACGACACAAGCAGCAAAAGAAGTTGAGTAGACTAACCCACATACACAGTTAGAATCAAATGTGGAGAGGGGGGAATTAATCCACCTTGAGCCCTTAGAGGTAGACTGAAATGTAGGCTAGATTTTTTTTTAATAGTAGTAAGTAAAGCACAGCTAAAAGGTGAGTCTAGTAGGTACAGATAGCATGCAAGAAGGCCAAGAACACAAACTGGTTTGTTTCTTTTTACTGTTTTGCTTGGTTTTCAGAGAAAAGATGCATCTGGTTTACATGAAAAAGGAAGCAGCCAGGGTTACAGGTACAGATAGAGATGTAGGTCAAACATATTCTAGCCATTTTGAAATGAACTAGCAGTGTGTACGTAGATACCGATACAGATTTGCAAACAGAGGCTTCAGCCTTGGTGACCCAGAAAAGCAAGAGTTTGCCTTATTTGCATATTACAAACAAAGTATATTCCACTTGATGGAACTTCTTTCTGGAATATTCAAAGAACTTTCCAGGACACACAACCAGCTTAAATGTTAATAAACCAATGTCAAATCTGGAGATGAAATCAGGTGGCTCCTCACACATTTTATTATTAACTTGGACAAAGTTTTAAAAAGAAATGGATACAATCTAGTCAAAGCTAAGCTGTTTTAAGATCAAGTCACTCTCCTGCTAAACATGCCTGAATCTTTCCCACCAAAATCAACAGGACCTTTTCCTTTTCTGAACTTGTTTGATTAAATTTCAAGTATAAACAAACACACCCCCTCAGACAAATACAGCGTATCATGTGTGAACAAACTCAATTCTCCAATAAAAATGCCCATCAAATAAAGCACCTTTCCATAGATCGTCATGAGAGGCTGGTACTCTTTACCCATGTTCTTTTTGCCATAGCGTATCTAATAAAACTGAATCAAACAGCAAAAAACTTGTCAGACTTCTTGTTATATCTTATCATTGTGGTTTGTTGGTCAATTTTTCCATCTGGAGGCCTCATAATTATTGAAACCAAATTCCATTAAGCTTGTGTTTAGCTATCTCCAAATTTTAGGTATAGTTAATCTTACTGCTGCTATCAGGTGAGTAATCAGTTCAGCATTATGAAACATTTTTTATCCAAAAATTGCTAGAACTCTGGGCAGGATGACCATATACAGAACAGGGAACCTTGATCTCCGATAGTTTGATAGTTGACTGCATTTGTTTCTGCAATCCCTCTTAACAGAAGTGGGTGCATATACCAGTAGTGCAGAAGTTTTTAATGCATGTTTAAGTTCCAAGCAGATGACGAGAGAAACAGAGCTTTACCCTGAATGTGTTCCCAATGAGTACTGCCTATTATTGCACCCAGGACACAATCCCAAAGGGCCTTTAAGGAAGTTAGAGGTTTCATTGAGGTCTAGACCAAAATATTCAACATTTTTGACAGGCCTTTATCCAAATGATCTGTGGTATAAATCAAGTTTTCAAATAGTGTCATAGGTCAGGTAAAGAAACATGTAGAACCTGATGGATGTTAATTCAGTTATATGGAATCTCAGAGTTTCAATTGTGTAAAGAAAACAGCTGTGTTCTGTCCATTTAATTGCTTGCTAAGCTTTTCACTTGCCATTTTATTTAAAGTAATGAATAAACATTTCCACTTCCAGTGAACAAACCCCTTGGTGGCATCCAGGGCTAAAATGGCTATAGGCATTGGATGATTTTGTCCAAAATTAATTACATTCAACATTAGGCAACTGAGTGTTGTCAGGTGAATTCTATAATAATGATGAATACAGTTAGATCACAGCCCATCTCTTTACCAGGATGTTTAGTACAGGCATTTATTTAAAGTACGGGGTGATGTGGTTCAAAATCCTTCAAAAGTTTAGGAACCGTAACAATTTTCAAAGTATCTGGTATTTGCCTGTTGCTTGATTTGTTTAAAAATAAAGAAGCCAATTGGTCTTGGAAGGTTTTAGAGAAGGCAACAGTTTAGCCATCTGGCACAGGTGGTTTAAATACATTTCATTTTCTTAATGCCCACTTGAGGTTCTTCAATAGAGAGGAGTTGGTTTACCATTTTTCTATGATTAACTGTGGAAGAGATATTTTATCTATAATTTAAATTAATTAATGCTCCTCTGGCCATTGCCTTAAGAATTTCCTCTGGTGGCCTTTCGACAACTGCTGATTTGTAGTAATCCTGAATCCATTTCCAGTGGATTATTTTCCCAGATCAAAGAAGTGAACAAAGGAATATGATCAAAGTGTGCATCTTCCCAATATTGGAGGAGTGGGCACAAAAGGACATCTCTGAGATCAAGAGGTAGGCTATAAGAAAGTGTCCTATTAACTGGAAAAACAAGTGTAATCATGTTTCTCTTGGTGGAAGTTGTATGCATCATATAAAAGTGTATTTTTTCAATATTTAATATAGCAGAGTTTCAGTAGAGGGTGAGTATTTTCCCCTTTAAGTATTTTTTTTCTTCTGTCAAAATATTCATTTAGTATGAAATTAAGATTGTCTCCGATGACCATCTATTCCTGTTTAAAGGATTCTTGCTGTGAAAAAGTGTATTTTTCAAAGAGTACTTGCTGTTTATCGGGGCAATACACTGAACCTGTAGTTAACCACTTCCCACAACTGTTGGCATGTACCCATTTGTCCCATACAAGTAACAACCCACCACCCACAACTTCCCCTGAAACTCAATGAGTTCCATTCATCAAAGGGGAATCAAAGGGGAGGGAAAAAATCCCCACTCCACGGGTCTAACAGTAAAGAAGTTAGCGCTGCAGTTTTATGCAGAAGTTAAAATGATTGTTTATGCAATGTCAACAGAATGGTCACATAAAACCCCAAGCTGAGCAGGATCCATCAGGGATAGGTTCTGGCCATTTCTTCTTTGGGGAAAACTTTTTGTCTCTCTGCCACTAGGTCAAAGCTCTCTTGATCTGGATCCCTGCTTTCTTCAGCAGCTTCTCGTGTTCACTGCTCCAATTTAAACTGCAATTCCAAATGCTGCAAAAGCTTTCTAGATTCCAGTCTGGATTACTATTAATTTACAAGGGTAGCCCTAAATCTCTGCATTAAGTCATTTCTTTTACCAAGTATTTGGGAAAACGCACTACAACATCCCTAGCGTTCTTCCCCTTTTTTTTGTTTGGAACAAAGTGAACCGTGTAGGTTTTCTATATCCCCAGGTTAAAGATTCACCTCAGAAGCAGCTGACAGATCTGTGCTATAAAAGCTTCTTGCAAACTTTGCTCTCCAGCTTCCTCGTGGAATCCCCCTGGCCCTAATATTCAGGCAGCAATCCTGATCCTGAATGTCTTCTAGCTGTAGCTTTAAGTCAATTTGTGGGAGTTTCATTACCTCAATGGCGGCTTTGTTCTTCAAGCTGAGTTCCATTGCCGTGCTTGCTGTCACTGAGATCTCTGCTAAGTTGCTTGCCTATTTAGCAATGTCACCTCTAAAGAGTTGGAGGACTTCATCCAATTTCTGATGAGGTTAGGAGACAAGGGTTGCCATGGTGCTGGACTTGCCCTGCTCAGGCTCTCCTCTATATCCATATTTTTCCTTCCTAAATCTCATTCTGGAGTAACTTTGGGAGGCAGAAATGATGGGAAAAGTAGGAGTCGAAATATCTTTTTTGTTCCCATGCAGCCTATGTGGCATATCATATCTGGGAATCTTTTCTTTTTTCTAGCATTCATACCTAACAATTGCATACTTAATACTAATAATCCCAGGGCACAGAGGGATTATTAGTCTTAAATATGCAATTGTTAATCAGGGTTCAGACACCAACTTGCAATGATGATTTCGCCATCCTCTGAATTTACAATTTCTATTTCATTTACAGAAAACAAAGTTGGCAAAAGGTCAGGAAAGCAACACAGGCTTGAAGCCCATTCAACATCAAGTCTCACTGGCTTGTATCAAATCTGGATGATGTAGATATAAACACATTTGGTTCTTTTAAGTAAAACTGGTGTAACATTCAAGAATAATCAGCAGGTCACTACCAAGAAGAATAAACAATTGCTCCCTCCTTTTCTTATTTAAAAACACTCACTGCTTTTAAAATGGAATGGGGATTAAGGTATTTACAACTCTGTCGCTTAAAACTATGCAATGTGAATACACGGCAGCCTTATTACACGTACGCTGAGGATTCAAATGTCACTCATATGGAATGAACACCCAGCAAACAGTGCACTGGAAACCAATCCAATTGTTATGTGCAGTGTAATTCTTAATCTCTAAAAGCAGCATAATCACATATGTTGCCAGTCGTTGCCAAATTCAACATTCGGTTTTTCGTGCAGCCCAAAGGAGAACTTAAGCCCACCCCTCACTCACATTGAGATAAGATATTAAAATTTACTCCCTGCCCCTTACCAACTTCTAAACATGGGGTGATATAAATGCTTCCTACCAGCTCCTATTACAGTATGCAGAAATGACCCAGGAATTCCTGTGGTTATCTGAAACTAAGTTTAATACACAGGGTCAAAGGAGATCTTGTGTTCAAGTAACCATGGGTTGTCCCAATCTCACTTTTCTTAGTGCAGGGGAATGGACATTCAAACAACTCTCACCATAACTCTGGAAATTACTGAGAAGTGCCAAAATTTGACCAGGTACATTAGAAGCCCCACTTGTTTAAACATATATTCATAAAAGACTAGTTTTTAACAGTGCGTAGCTAGCGAATTATTTAACATGAACATACTAAGAGCACCTAACAGGCATGCACAGAAAAATACACATCCAGGGAGGAAGAGATTTAACACAACAGCTAACCTGAAATTTAGCTACACAACTCGAACTGCAAAAGGTGTACAGTATTCCATCAGGCATTGTGGCTTGATATTGAGGTAAACAGTTTCGCTTACAAAAGTGGCAAACAATCCCCATACCTAAAAGAAAAATGTAGTTTACAGATAAAATAAATGCACATGTACAAGGTTATGAATAACAAGTTGGCATTTTTCAAAATCTGCATCAATGGCTGTGTTCATATAATCTTATCTTGGCTAAAAAAACTGAGTATTTTAGCTGGGAATTCAGCCTCTTTGCTACTCAAGCAATCAATCCAGGAAATCTCTATTTTCCTACTTTACTTGAACCAGGAGACTACGGTTACCAGCTTTGGAAGACACCAAGGTGTTCTGAAGTTAGAAACTATAGTTTCTTGGTTCTGATGAAAACAGAATCTATGGTTAATTACAGGCTTCCTAGTTTACTCACAGTGTTGAAGGAGGAACAAATGAGCCATGTATCATCTTGTTCATATCATGGCATTGTAAGATGATCAGATAATCATCTGAACCAGGCCAATGTGAAAGTTTGTTTTTAATTACAAACACTTTTTGTGTAAGTCATGCCTCAGTGTATTATTTTGGTGGGGTTACAAAAAAAAGTACTTGCACTTCTTCAAACAAATTCAACCTATTTTTAACTATCTCCATCTATTTTGCAAGGAAGAACACAGACTGCACTTTTGCTAACAATGTGTGTTCTTTGATCATGACTCCAACAATATTCCTCTGTCATAAAATAATAAAAGCTTTGCAATGAATTTAAGACAAAAATAGATGCAGTGGAAGAATTAAGAGCACACTTTTTCATTATAAAAGTTATAGCTAAATATTAAAAGTCTAAAGGCATCAATTTTTATAGCTTTTGTATGTGACCAATAAGCATAGTTAATGTTATTTTACGTGCTAAATCTAATCTAGGCATCAACTAATTTAAAATAATTTTTCCCCCAAAGGAAAATCAGACAGAAAGCATAAGTGAAACAAGAGTCTCCTACTTCAGAAAATTATCTTATCATCATGGACGAAAACATGCCAACCTTTTCACTTACTTTCTGATTTTGCATGTTTTGATTTGTGTGTGTTCATGCATGCAGTTGAGCAGTATGGCTCCATGTGTCCATTAGGTCCTATGCACTGTGTCATGTCAAAAAACCTGCACTCAACTCTGCAACCAGTACAAGCTGTTAATTTGCCATATTTCTAAAAAGCAAATAATGAAAAAGTAAAAATAACATTAGTGATGACTCAATCAGATTGTCTTATTACAATAGGCATACAGGAACTTTATAGTATCCTCTCAAAAGCTCAGCTACTGTTTACAGCAAGGCCAAGTCACCACACACAGGATCCCTATCCACATGTATTTTACAGAATGTAGAACCCACATACAACAGAGATAGCACCCACCCACCCCCGTCTATGCCAGTTCCAACTCATGAACATGCACTCAACATAATTTGGAAATTGTGTCTGCTTATGCGGAGCAATATGCATATAGGCCTGCCCATGCTATTTTTATTCCAGTATTTTCATGGGCAAGGATGACAGGACTTGGCTTCATGCGTGCAATCTCCATGTGAATGCAAAGCAGTTGGTCCTGGGGAGTGTTTTAAGAGTTGGTGATGGATTCTATATACTTCTGAGGTCCATGTGAACTTGAGGTTCATCTAGTGTTGGCATTTAAAGAAAACACATTCAATCAAATGTTACAAGAGAATTTAAGTCCTAGAAGAAATCCTTAGCACGGGCTGGATCTTATATTCTCCACCCACTGTAAGCCAAATGTGAAAAGTCACAATGAAGCAAATTGACCCATTTTTGCCCACATGGATGATCAGCTGCTGGGACTTAGATGGGGTGCAGAAGACTTCAGTCTGAATGTCAGAAAAAGAAGATGAAAAATATCCTAGCGTAGGAAGGAACGAAAAAGTGGACAAATAAAGAAGGACCATACTTTCTGCCACAATAAGTAAGTGTCCTGTAAAACATGCCTTATATATAATCTTGTGTCAGGTTGAATCCTGACAAGACAGAAGTACTGCTTTGGGGGGGACGGGGACTGGGACTGGGACTTCCTAGTCCTGAATGGGGCAACTGTGCCCCTGAAGGAGCAGGTGTGCAGGCAGGTGTGCAGTCATTTTGGACTCACAGCTGTCCATGGAGGTGCAGGTCAATTCTGTGTCCAGTTGTTTACCAGTTCCATCCAGTAAGCAATATTTACTTTCTCACAGAAAATATAAGAACTAAGCTTTCCCCCTTAATGTGGGGTGGTGATTTTGCACTCATCACCTTGAAATAAATTTTCTATATAGAAAAGATGATGCAACTGGTGCCTTTAGTGCTGATGTCAAAAAAGTTACAAGTGTAACCTTTTAATGCAGCTTAACATCTGACTTTTTAATGCAGCTTAACATCTGACTTGCGTCTGATCTCTGCGAGCAGAATTCCACTTCTGCAACAGTTTCACCTTTCTCTCATTCCCATCCCCTGACCCAATTTGCCTCTGAAGGCTGATTTTACAGGTGTGTGGGAGGCCACAAGGGGAAATGAGAGTTCTGTTCCAAAAACATAAGTCAGTTGTGCTAGCAAAACAGGAACGTTGGATACCGCCTATTATGTTTTGGACGAGTAAGGAGGAAGAAAAAGACACCAAGATTCCAAGAATCCCAAGAGTGCACAGTTGGAAGGGACACAAAGGGTCATCAAGTTCGTCTCCCTGCAACGAAAGTCCTATCTGCCACAAGTCTGTACTCTGTTTTTTAAAGTCATCACAGCTAACGGCCACCGCATCTTGTGGTAGCAAATTTCATAAATTGCAAACTGTGTGAAAAAGTACTTCCGTCAGTCCTGAAATTCCTTCCAGTCAACTTTAATTGGATGACCCTGACTTCTAATATGGAGAGAAAACTATCCAGTCTGCACACCAAATATGACTGTGTAAACCTTGATCATGCCTCTCTCCTACTCATATTTTTTGAAACTAAAAAGTCTAAAACAATGTAGCCTTTCTTCACAAGGACGGGGCACTACTTCCTAATTATTTTGGATGCCTCGCCTGTCCTTTTTCTAGCTAAATAATACACTTTTGTGAGATACAAAGAGAGGAACTATGCATAGCTTCCCAGACAAGAACACACTTTTTACTGAAAAAAATTATTAATTTTTTTATCACCTACCTAATCTCTGTAACATAATTTGCCCTTTTCACAACTGTCATACACTGAAATAACATTTACTATAACCACTGGCTAATTAGGTAGGAAATGATCAAAGGCAGTTAATTATTTAGGAGGAAATTCAGTTATAACCCAATATGAACCGACTGACTTGCATGTAAGGGAACCATGTCTAGAGGGGACAACAGACATGCTTCATTTTCCTACCATGGGGTAGCCAAGATGGTTCCCCCGTCAGATGTTGCTGGACTAAAGCTCCCATCCCTGACCACTAATCATGCTGGTTGGGACTGGTGGGAGTTACAGCCCAGCTACAACTCGAAGGCACCATGCTGGGTACCCTGCCCCATCCTATCAAGTACTATGGGAGCAACTCACAGTACCATGTGAGTGATTTCTGCCTCTGCAACAGGAGCCTCTAAAACAGGGGTCAGCAAACTTTTTCAGCAGGGGGCCGGTCCACTGTCCCTCAGACCTTGTGGGGGGCTGAACTATTTTTTTGGGGGGGGAAATGAATTCCTATGCTCCACAAATAACCCAGAGATGCATTTTAAATAAAAGGACACATTCTACTTATATAAAAACACCTGGCAGGCCCCACAAATAACCCAAAAAATACAGTTCAGCCCCCCACAAGGTCTGAAGCCTTAGTTTGGGGATCCCTGCTCTAAAACCTGCTTTCGCTCTGAAGTTTTTCCCACCAAGAAAAATGACAGGGAACAATCAAACCTAAACCTTAACTTGATCAGTGGAAAATATGATCTTATTTGAGTCTTCTTTAAATACTAATCAACATGTTCTAGACTTTCTTCCACAAAATGCAGCAAAGTTTCAGATTCATTTAATGCCTGCATGAGTTTGCTTAGGCAACCCACGAAAGAGAAAGTCTTCCTTTAAGATTAGTCAGTCACTGTAGTACTGCTGGTGATTAATGGGGAATTTAGCTAGAACAGCCATGATTTCTTATCTGTACTGAGGATGTTCTGAAGCAGTCTCACAAGGCCATCTGCTGGCAGCCTTGCTATCTGAAAGTCGATTTACAGAAGCTGCCTAAATAGTCTGGAGAAAAACTGCTTGTTTTCTTGCTAGACAAGTGGTTTCTTTGAATTAAGTAAGATAGGAATTTAACTGTGTTTTGTACAGAAACACACCTTTGAAACATGCAGAAGGTATTTCCATAACCATTCCTTAAACAGTACATCCTCTAGCTGAAAAATCAAGTCTTTCACTAAAAGGAAGGGGCAAGATCTCTTGGGATTTGGAGAAGCAAAGGGAAGCAGAGGTTGGTGGATAGAGCAGCTTTTCATTCTCAAGGCGAAAGCTCCTCTGCAGTCCTAGAGAGTCTTGGGGGCATGAGGACAGCACTCTAAGAGGAAATGTTCCATTAGAAGCGACTCATTCCTGTGGGGCTAACATATATCCTGTCGCAGTGAGAATATCCCTATGGGGGCAGGCTCCTTGTTGTAGCCAATTCGATCATTAGAGACCAAGATACCTAGATTTCTGGTGGATACACACACCACAGTGACTTGTCTGCCTGGTATGAAGGTTGCCGTTTGGCGGAGTACACTGAGTGGGAACCAATGGTCCACACTGGAACCACTGACACAGGGGAAGTAGTCATATGGTCCTGGAAGTCAAACTTAAGTTGCAAGGCAGGAGATTGAAAGTCAGGGCCTCCAGCAGTCTTCTCTGAGATAGTACCTGTCCCACATGCAGGGCCACCAAGGAAACAAAACTGTCTGAAATATGTAAATGAGACAGCGGCATAGGGCATGGGTGACTGACCCGTGGCCCTCCAGATACTGCTAAACTATAACCCTCATCAACCAGTGACCAATGGCCAGGAATGATGGGAGTTGCAACTCAACTATTCTGGTGGGCCATGGAATAGTAACTGCTTGTATAGGGAGTTTAGACTTATTAGCCACTAGGGAACATTTTGCTACAACCAAAACTGTAGATTGAATCAAAATGCTAGTGCTTAACAGCAAGAATGTGGTAAAGCAGTTTTTATACTGACCCCTTGGGGAAAACCAACAGGAGCTGTGAAGCATCAGTTTCAGGATCCATCACTCCAAGGAAATGAGGGTGAAGATGTTTTTGATGACCCAAATAGGAGTAGGGTGGAAGTAGGTCATGCAGAGGGGAAGGAGAAACTTATTGATCAGCTACTGCAACTGTTGCGGTCAAGTCTGTTTCTCCCTTGCTCTGCCCAATGGACTCCACTGTAAAATACAGTGCCGGCACAACAGAATCTTTCCTCATGGAAAATAACCAATGTGCATCCTCAGTTCAGTTGTTTGTACTAAACTTTTAATCTTCATGAAATGGCTATAAATCACCCAGGTCCACTTCTTTTTATCTGAATGAAACATGGCAGTGGCCTCCTCTAAAAAAGCATCTTCGATTTGTAATGGAATAGGATGCGGGTGAATAAGCTGAAGTTCCATCTAGCCACAACAGAAATGATGGTTGGAAATTTGAACAAGCAGTAATCTGGGAAACTGCCTGTTCTGGAAGGGGGGGTCATATCACTCATGTTTGCAGTTTGGAATGCATCTGAGTCCTCCTCAGTTCCAGGATACCTGGGATGTGGAAGTGGTCCAAAATGCTTTTTAACAGTCTGGGCTGGTAGGCGAACTGTAAAGACGGTCCAGAAACTTCAATAGGTCCGTACATTGATGGATTTGTGCCACTATGATTATAACACTTATTTTGAAACAACTTCATTGGTTACCATGATGTTTCTGACACTAATTTAAGGTGCTGGTAACCTTTAGTATCCAGAATAGTATGAATCTCATGGGCAACCTTTCCCTTTTGAACCCATAATTAAGACTGGCTAAGGAAGCACTGACTCTTATACCAGTGGTTGCTGACATTAGATTGACATCTATAAGAGACATAGTATTTAGTGTGGTGGCTTCAGAATCATGAAATCCCCCCCCCCAATGATATGGCATGCCTCTTTCTGGTGTAAACCACCTTACATTTAAGCACACTTCTGAAAGGCTAGATGAGGGTTCTTGGCTATCTGTGACATAGAGGGGAGTGAAACCTCATCCAAACCAGATTGAGCACCACCTAGCTGGGCAGACAACCCCCCCCCCAACAATACTCATGTCTTCCCTGTATCAAGTCTCAGTTTACTGGCTCTCATCCACTACAAACCCAAGCACTGCTTACAATTCCCACTGCCTCACCTGGATTAGATGAAAAGGAGATGTAAAACTAGGAATCATCAAAGTATCGGTGACACCCAATCACCAATCAGCTCACACTCCCCAGATGATCTCTCCCAGCCACTTAGATGTTAAATGGTATAGGGAACATGTAGTAAAAAATACCAGAGAACTTTGTGTGAAAGTAAGACACTTTCCCATGGCCTTTTCACAGTTAATTTACTTTGCTTTGTGGGACCCACATCTTTTGTTGAATCTATGTTCTCCTTTTTTTTTGTCTGAACAATTTTACTTGTTTTTATAACTGTATTGTAACCCACACTGCAATCTTGCGGTAAAGGGTGGATAATAAATCTTATAAATACAGCAAAGAAGCATATGAATGTTTAGTTAGATACACAGAAGAGCTTTTGGAAGCAGAAACAGTTAGCTGTGGTGAGAAGATTAAAGGAAGGGGGAAAGTTGCTTACTAAAGGAACGAAAGGAAAAAGGGAAAAAGGTACAAGCAGAATACGAATTAAGAATTCAGGTGTTACTTTTAGGGCTCACAGATCTAATCAGCAAATAAAGTTACAACTCTCTTGCAAGACTAATTTTGACATCTTTAGAAGCATCTGACTACAGAAAATACCTATTCTAATCTATGTATTTGAATTTCAAGTAAATTAAGGCATTAGGCTGTTTCATCTCTGTTACATTACTGTTTTGTGTGCCTTGAAGATTAATATTATTTACTCATTCAAGAAGACACATGGCATCTTCATTAGAGCATTCCTTCTTTTACCACATTTCACTGTTGCTGCATGTTCCTTTCCTCAAAATGAAAAGTCTACCTTTTGGCAACGAAGTTTACCAGTTTGATTCTATACAACTACCTCCTCTGAAAAGCATGACAGATAAGCGCTAACAGTTACAAGTAGCAGTAAAGAAAGGAGCAAAAACTAAAAGGACATGCCCTGATTTATCAACCACCAACGAAAAAGAGACAGAAATCATTGAGGTTTAGCTACCATAAAGCAATGCAAACAAAACATGATGAGTCAATTACACAGCAGCCTAAACTGCCATATTCTGTTTGTGGTCTAAGTGCTGTATCATGAATTACTTTGCCAGATACAGTATTAAAAATATTTAACCCATGTGCACTGCAGTGTGTGTGATGATGGAGTAACTTTTCCATTCCAAATACACCAAAACGAAAATGCATTCAGCAAGGCACACTCACTGTTTGTCTATAATTCTACCAAGACACGTTGAATCATCTTTATAGCATCACTTCTGCAGCACATGCAGGTCCTGGATTTCTTGGAGGAACTGCCTCTCCAACCTATCACCTAATGACCTGGTATTTTTAGACACTTTCTGCATTTCCTTTTTCTCCACCCCCACGTTTTCTGCTCCGTTTAGATTCAAGGGCTGAGGAAGCAATCTGCATGTGGTGTGCGTTTGTGTTTTGGAGATAAACTTGATATTACTTTCCTCTAGGCCTGCTGGATTCTGAACAGACTCCTGGACTTTTAACAACTGCATGGCTTCTTCTCAATGACAAATATGGGAAAAAGGAATCAAGACAAAATGTACATGGCAAAGTTCTCCAGTAAAGTAGCACAGGAAAAAAAACCCTGCGTAGTGCAAGACCAATGCAGCCCTAGGTTTCTGTTACGTTGCAGCAATGCTTTCGGGCCTACAATAGCTGGGCATCAACGATACAAATGGTTGGGCCAGTTGAACTCATGTTATCATAATTGAGCTTCTTTCATTTAATTATTTATTTGCTTCTTTCCATATCTTCTTAAATACTGTGTTGTCTTCCACATTTAACCTTCATTTGTTTCTTCATATTTTTTTTTATTTTTATAATAAAGGGTCCCATGCAAGATTTAACATTCTGAGATCTTGGGCAGCCTGGTAGTGAAAGAACTCTGACAGACCACAGAGGGTTCTAAGCCAGGGGTCAGCAACTTTTTCAGCAGGCGGCTAGTCCACTGTCCCTCAGACCTTGTGGGGGGGGGGGGCGGACTATATTTTGAAAAAAATAATGAAAGAATTCCTATGCCCCACAAATAACCCAGAAATGCATTTTAAATAAAAAGACACATTCTACTCATGTAAAAACACACAGATTCCTGGACCGTCTGTGGGCCAGATTTAGAAGGCGATTGGGCCAGTTCCAGCCCCCGAATCTTAGTTTGTCTACGCATGTTCTAAGACAGTCAGAAAACACTGTACTTAGAGCTAAAGTTCTGACTCCATGTAAGCCGGCATCATTCTGGGCTCAAGAGAGAGGAAGAGCAGTAAGTAAATAAGCCCTTGTCTGTGGACTACTGCATCTTCAGATAGCCCCCGAGCCCATACAGAATATAAAGCAAAGTATTGGAGGACTTTCCTAAAGCAAATATAGTGGCAGAAGCATGTTAAGATTCTGCTCGCTTCTGCACCTTGATGTGGCTATACTGAAAGCACAAGGTGGAAGGACAAGTTTGCTAAGCAGCAAACTGGCATTCCTAGGCCTGCAGATGTCCCATGACAGTTTGAAATGTAACCAATGTAAATCTACTGCCACATAGCAACCCGTCCCTTCTTCTCATGCATTCCAGTACAACCATGTGAAAGGAAGTATGCCTTCATCTTCCAAGCACTTTCCTCACATGGCACCCATGATGTGGGAAAATATGTCAGCCCTCAAAGAACAACCAAACTAAAATAATGGTCTCTAAAGTCAAGTTGTAGGCACTTTCAAGCTATTTATCCATTAATTCTGTGTTACTAAAGACTACCATAATAAAATTGCACAGGAAAATGTTGAGAGAGACCAGAACGAGTGGGAACTGAAACAACTACTTCAAAAAAGTTATTTGTGGAAAAATTATTTATTTAAACAATATGTTAAGTAGGTACAAATATTATGTCTATCAGTTTTCCTACTACATAAAAATCAAATATTTGTTAATACAACTTTTATAGTAGCAAAAAGCAAAGGCAGTTTTGCATAGCCTATTGCGTTTAGGCGGTATTCAAGCTAAGCTTTAGGCACCAGACCAAAAATTTCAAAACAAATGTTTCCAAACGATTGTGCTGTTTTAATATTAAGTGTGAAAATATTTAAACATATTTAACAATACTCACTTATAGTGCCCATAGTTGTTTGCTAATATAAGGTATAGTTGTGTTGATTTTTAAGTCAAAAAAGTTAAATACTTAAGATGCAATCAGTTTACATTCCTTTATAGTAATTTTAAAATCAGAATAAAGCTATTTCATAAAATGCTAGACAGAGGGTCCACTACTATGGTTCCATCCTTCTACAGTGAAATGCCAAGTAATATGTAGGTTATGCTTACATAGACCCCCCTCCCAAGCCACCAATTTATCAACCATTCTAAACTATGAATTTAAAGCCAAAGCACCAATCTCTTGGTTATTTTTTAAAAATATAGAAGTATCTTAGCTTTCTCCATAACAAACCATTTACAATCCAACAGAATGATCCATCCCTTTCCTACACATGTGAAGGGTCCCCAATACACCACTAATACACTCTCCCCCACCTGGGCCTTGCACTACTGCATATGGAGCCAGGCACACTACAAAATGCCAAGGCATTATACCCGCAGTGGGAAGACTGTAAATATCTCCCATAGCCAGAGAATAATCTTCTCATGCAAGCTACTCACTCTTGGACAACAAACAGCTTATGAGCGGCCACAAGGAGGACTGAAACCACTAGACTCATTCAAGGGCCTTTAATTGCAGATTAATGGCCAAGCACATAACAGGAGAGGGATTTATCAGGTTCCAAGTTTTATATGCACCTAAATATTTGCCCCCACAGCCTTCTACATAAAGTTAAGCTGATATTCTAAACTATTCATCCATCCCCAAATAAATTCTAAAATATAGGTCCCAAAAATAAAAACTGATTCAAATAATATTTTGTAATTTCCTCTACATATACCACACCACCTCACCCTCTTGAAAAAAAAACATATGGGATGATATGTCAAAAATAGCATGAAGTATCTATACAGGTGAAAAAATGTACATGTCACAATAAACTGATAAGATACAGAGTTGTTATTTGATCACAATTCCATGTTCACTTGGAATTTCAGCAATGCATTATTGATTGTGTGGGAAACTCCCATGTTATTCTTGTATCTTTTGGGTTCCTTCATGAAATCTTATTCAAGGCTTCTCCAAGTTTCTCCGTGGCTTCAGTGTGTGCCTATCATTTTTAGTATCTTGAATAACCTATTTTGACCCTTTTGTTTTGCTGCATAATAAAACAACAAGGCCCGTGTTATGTTTCTAGAAGTGCTGTTTACATATTATAAAATATATATAAGTAGCATCTTAACATTAAGAACAGGACAGGCTAATACAAAACGAGATATAATATAGAGTATTTTTTATTCAGTATAAAGCCTCTCTACTTTAAGAGACTAATAGTTACGTTGTTCCAAGAAAGGAATAGAAAATTCTTCCACACAGTTTAGAATCAACCTAAAAAGCACCTTGATGAAACAATACATTGGCCTGGATCCTGTGTAGAACATGCACACGAATAGTTGCACAAGGAGAACACCCTGCCCCTCTCAAGCCCTTCCAGAAGGTCGAAGGGCTTTCAAGACCTGAGCTTCGGGACTGGAGACTACAATGAGAGAGGTTTGGGAGAAATTGTGTGAAGGCATTCTGAGTTATTGTGAGTAAGGAATGAAAAATCCCATATGTACTACCCCTGATGCTCTTTGGACATGTCAGCTGTCATGTTGCTTCAAAGAGTCTGTTATCACAGTCACATATGCAGCAACTGGAGGGATGGGACAAAAAAATCCCCACTCCTTTTGAAGAACCAGCTAGCTACAGCTAGTTACAGCATGTGCTTTAGGGATCCTTAATGAGAAACATATGCAAGAAGGCATATTTTGTTGGCTGATCTTTTCTTAATTTTTTTAAACAAGTGGAAATCTAACATACAGGGCCAAAATCCGCATGTTAAGATGAACACATGAAATATAGCTTTATTGTGGAAATATGTTTGCCATATCATAGACATGCCTCCAAATGCATGAAAAAAAGGCCAAGGTTGAATGTGGAGGTACTATTTCAACCAACATGGGAGTTTCGTGTCCTCAGTTTCACTTTTAAAATAAGGAATATGCTTCTAGATTAACAAATGTACACTACTTGTAATACCAAGTATGGTTTCAAAGTAAACCGGTTAAACAATTTTAAATAAGCTATCACTAAATGGCAATGGAAGATAAAGAGTTACCTGTTTATATTCACTAACGCAGTTTTGGCAACAGAATCTTTTCGGCTCTCCATCAACCATGAGGATATTGTTTGCTGCTCCTTTACTTGGCAGGTATTCCCCACAATGCTCACAACAATTCATTATTAAGCCATTTGCCATTCGGTATCGATTGAAGCAGTGGTCACTACACAGCTTATGTGTCATATTTTTAAAGCTAACCTCATGACGGATCTAAAAGGGGGGAAATCAATTTTACTGTATTGAGTTATAATTAGCCAGATAACAGCTTTTAAACATAACTTTGGATTACAAAATGTAGAAAAGGCAATTTCAGAAATGCAAGCTGCATTTGGTACTTTTGAAACTTAAAAAACAAAAACAAAACAGGAGCAGAAGATGCTACGATACAATTTGACTGTAAAATATCTGACTGGTAAATATTGGTAACTATTCAGTACTTGACTGAGTATAAAAAACCCAGAATGAAATAAAATGTGTTTAGTAAACTTTCACATGCAAGGCAAAATATATTCTGTTTTACAATGTATTCAATCACCACAGAAATTTAGTAACTCTCAAAAACTTTTCAAAGATTGGAAACGAATACCCTCTTCTATGAGAAATATTCCATTTTCCATATACAGTATATTCCTGCGTATAAGACTACTTTTTAACCCAGGAAAATCTTCTCAAAAGTCGGGGGTCGTCTTATATGCTGGGTCGTATTTCTTATATGGCGAGTATATCCCAAACTCTATATTTTAACTGGAAAAGTTGTGGGTCATCTTATACGCCCAGTCGTCTTATATGCCGGAATATATGGTAACTAATATTCACAGAATAAGCTGCACTATGGGCAAATGTGAAGAAAAATGAGTTTTACGTGTATATTAAAAGCACAAAGGAAGAGCAAAATGCAATATATTTCCTCCTTGCCTCAGACACTGACAAAGTTGAACCACACATTACATGCATTATTTCTATCTTTGCAAAGAAGGAAAATGACAGAGACTAATGGTAATGACAAGAGTAGAGACTACCACAAGTTGTAACTAAAAAGAATCAAATAATACTTAATCTAAGAAAATTCAAGTCTGTGAAGGATGCAAAAATGCAACCAACCAACCTGAAAAAGCTAGGTAAATATTTTTCATTTCCTAGCTATCATATGAGAACGTGTATGCTGCAGAAGACTGAAGAGCATGACAAGTGGCTCAAGTGAAAATTCTGCCCACATAAGAAATATTGGTGAGAAATATTACCTAAGTAATTTCCTGAGAAACTCAAATAATGTTATATTAGTGTATAAATGAGGGATGGGAGAAACAAACAAACAAACCTCTGTTAGTTTTCCACAAATAGTGCATCTAGACTTATTTAAGATTCCTTTTGAGGGATTCTGTTTGTCTTCATAGAAGGACAAGCATGACGTACTGCAAAACTCCTGGAAGGACTCACTTGAATCAACCTGAGCAACAATGGTACCTTTCATTGTTGTTATGTCTCTGAAAGATAAGAAGGGAATGTCCTCTAAATATTAGGAGCCACCACAAAGTACAATAGTCACAGATTGTACAAGACTTAAAAGTCTGAACAAAAAACTGGGGACAATTTGATATTATCAAGAGCCCCCTCCATCCCACCCACCCCAAAATGGGAGGGGGCATCCCATTGGCTGCTAAAAATGATTTAATGTGACACACACAAGAAGGAACAAGCTGTGCAACCAAAGACAACGCTTTCACTTCTTCAGTTAAACACAACTTTGGTGTCATCCAAATCCCTGCTTGTGGTTAGCATTAAAAAGGTAAAGGGACCCCTGACCATTAGATCTAGTCGTGACCGACTCTGGGGTTGCGGCGCTCATCTCGCATTATTGGCCCAGGGAGCCGGCATACAGCTTCTGGGTCATGTGGCCAGCATGACGAAGCCGCTTCTGGCAAACCAGAGCAGCACACGGAAACGTCGTTTACCTTCCCGCTGTAGCAGTACCTATTTATCTACTTGCACTTGATGTGCTTTCGAACTGCTAGGTTGGCAGGAGCTGGGACCGAACAACGGGAGTTCACCCCGTCACGGGGATTTGAACCGCCGACCTTCTGATCGGCAAGCCCTAGGCTCTGTGGTTTAACCCACAGCGCCACCCGCATCCCATGTGGTTAGCATTAACTATGCTTAATTTTTTTAAGCCAGCTTCAGAAAACATGGTTTGAAGTTAGCCAACCACAGTTCGTGTTAACCAGTATTTTATGGCTGACCTGACAGATTGCAATTTAAAGTGGAATCCTTCAAGTTGTTCTTCTAGGCTGAGAGGGAGAATAGGGAGGAGCATGCAAGCCCGAGGTTTACTTCAGCTCATTCCTGGTCCCCTCCAGATGTTTTTGACAACAACTTCCATCACTCCGATCACTAACCATGCTGGCTGGAGCAGACAGTTCATGTACAAAACTGCTGGAGGGTACCACATTGGCCATCCCTGCTGTAGATTAAGGAGCAGTGCAAATAATGGTTTGCATATCAAATGCCAGTCATTTCTCCTTGAGTATCAGGAGCTATGTACACACCTTCTCATCTTGCTGTGAAACATATATTCATGTATCATGGACACCTAATGCAAACTATGGATAACAGATCCTGTTTCTTTGTAAATTAGTGTGAAAACGCAGTTCAATCTGTTTATGAAATTATTTTGCCATAGATGCAGCTGTAACGTAAAGCCACGACTTGTGGTAGGAAAGAGGGATAAATTGCTTTGCGGGGCTGGGGGTGGAGTCTCCCATTTCACAAACCACAATTTAAAAGGAATTAGTCTTATATCTACATCAGTGCTCAACAGTGGTGAAAATGCAATGAAGAAAATGGCAAAGTTTATTTGTAAAAGTATTATTTGGAGACAAGTGGAATACCATGAGAAGCAAAAATATAAATTATAAACAGAAACACCATAAAGCAAACGTTTGTTGTTGTTTAACAAAAGGGAACGGGAGCACATTTAATTCTTTTGTGCTATAGCTGCTCATTGCTCACCAGATACCCACAAACCTGAGGTCTCACCTCTTGTACTGAAATATGCATAAGCTAAGCCCTATTAATTTAAGTGATTTTACTCTAATAAAACAAGACAGCTACCTAGCTGCAGACAGCTAATGGATCAACAGATAGTTACAATTCTTCTCTCTCAGTAAACCTAACAGCTTCAAAAGCAAAGTTATACATTTTTAAATTACAAGTAGATGTCAAAATCAATTTATCTAAGATATCTAACTGTCCAACATGTCTTGATGCAGCAGTTAATATTGTTTAGATGGCTAACTGAAAAGGGTTTCAAGAATATTAATACACTGGATTTAATCATGTTTCATTAACAAAGCAAAGCAGGACTTGGCACCACCCAGACCTCACTGCTAGCACTAAAAAATGTGTACAAATTAGGCCAAAATGCTTATTCCTTTTTAGAACTGTTTATACACCCACATCATTAGTGCCAAACAGCATTCTTTGTGGATTCCAGAAGAGGAAAGAGTAAACAAACCTAAACTAAGATGCTAAGTAATAAGAAATTTAACTAGGTTTGTTCCTCTTTCCAAGTCTCAGTATTGGCATAGGACTATATTATACAGAGAAAGGACTAAACATGTGTGTGATAAGGAGAAAACTTTTTATACAAACCACCTTAATTTTAGTTATTTTATATTGTTTCATGTTAATTGCTTAGAGGTTTTTGCTGATTAAGCGTTATATAAATTTTGTTAGCTAAATAATTTCCCATCTCCCACTGCAAACAAATCATGGTTTGTGCTTAACTATACAGTAGTACCTCGGGTTACGAACACGATCCGTTCCGGATCGCGGTTCGTAACTCGAAAAGGTCGCAAACCGAGTGCGCGCTTCTGCGCATGCACGGGACGCACGCGCACCGAAAACACTTCCGGGTTTACGGAGTTCGTAACCCGAAGTGTTCGCAACCCGAGCAGGTCGTAAACCGAGGTACGACTGAAGTTTGCTTCTAGCAAGAAGACCCTTCAAAATGGGCTAATGATTTGGTCATTACATCTGAACCAACTCAATGCCTATCAGTTTTCATGACAAATATGAACAAGAATAAGTTGAAAGAAGGTAACTCATTCATGTCCAGGATAAACTGCTTTGAGGAGGGTGTGTGTGTGTGTGTGTGTGTGTGTGTGTGTGTGTGTGTGTAGACACACACATACACACACAAAAAAATGATCAAGTAGTGCATTTATTTTATGAAATAAATAAATGAATTAATAAAAATAAAATATTTTACTGAGTTCTTGGAACATTGAACAGGAATACTGATCACATTGACAAGGATCAAGCAGTAAGATTTAACCCTTACTTTTTGCACATAACACAGAGTTTCTTTGGAGCTGGTTTATGCGAGAATGATGAAAGGCAGGTAGTGGAACAAAAAAGGTGAACTGATCCTTTCCGCTGATATGCAGTCTGGCCCTTCTGCAAAGGTTTCTTGCAGTTAGCACATGTGACTTTAACCTGCTTAGAAGGCTGCTGTTGTGTAGGAGGTTGGAAGACTTGTTTTGGGAGGGATGCCACCGGTGACAGAGAATCCACACCTGGTTGTTTCTGATTCCTTGGAAAAGAAGCTGACTGAGATATCCAGGAATCTTAAAGAGACAAAATATATAAAGTTAAAAATTAAAAATTACTTCTCAATATGACAAGAAATTTGACAGTGAATAATTATATTCTATTCCTAGCGTAGGTAAGGGGAGACCCACTCAATTTCACCAAAAGGCTAAATAGTAAGTGTCCGTAAAATAAAAAGATGTTGGGATGCAACAACGCCTATACTGCATAATAAATATTTACAGATCACCACCTGCTAGTCATGAGAATAGCAATAGAATGCTCTTGTCTTCAAAATTCCAACACAATGCTCCGGAGAGCGGTGAATGTGAAGACATTTTCCTACTCTGTGATAACCGACTTTGAAGATGTAACAGAGTGGGTGGGGAAGACAATATCAGAGTTGGGAAAACCTTTTTCAGCATTCACTTCTGAGGACCAAATTCCAGCGGTATTTTTTGAGAAACTCAAATAAATCATTAAAAATCTATCGAAGTTAGTACACTTCTTCACTGAGCAAGGCAAGTTACCTAAGCAAACAAAGTTGGGGGGGGAACACTCCAATTCAGAAATATGGTCTATTTTTCTTGTACTAAACAAACTAAAAGCCCACTCCTGACAGGTGCTGTTTGACTGTCTGAATTGTAACTTCAGCAACTGAATTTAGTGAGTACAGTAAATCAGGTTGCAGAATTTTATTTACAGTATGAGCAAAACCTGGAAAACCATTTGACTCAATCAACTGCACCAAGTGCGGTTCAGGCAGCAAAAAGATAGTCAGCTATTAAGATTCTCCAAAGTGTGCCCTTAGTTACGATTTGTACTCATTGTCATTACCAGGGTGTAATACACATGAGCAGGTAAGTGTCAGATATGAAAGGAATAAAGCCCTGATTCGATGTGTTTTAGATTCCAAGTGGCAATTGTTTTTTAAAAAAATCTTTCCAAACTTTTGTCAGAGGCTTCCATGGCAGCGAAGACATTGGTATCTAGGCCACATTGTGCTGTATACCAGATCAGAGCGGCATGTGTCTACATTTCATACTCAGGTATCAATATTCAAATACAGTATCAAATTTGAAAAAAGTAGTAGTCGTTAGCTGCAAAAATGACAAATATTCTGCAAAATGTAGAGGAAAGAACAGACATAGCTGCCAAGTTTTCCCTTTTCTCACGAGGAAGCCTATTCAGCATAAGGGAATTTCCCTTTAAAAAAGGGATAACTTGGCAGCTATGAAGAACAGAGAAAGCTACTGATTTCTGCTAATTACGGTACTTTTGTTATGTTTTAATTACATATTTAGGCTGTCACTCCAATGATTATGCATACATACACACACACGCACACAATTTTATTTGTATGCCGCTCAAGGTGGCTTGCAAGATGAAGAAAATATGTAATTACAACATAACAAAAATGGCCATAAATATCAAAACGTACACAACCAAATCAAACAATTTCCACACAAAACATATGATCTAATTTTTTAATGGTATTTTGTGTTTTAACTTCATGCACAATCATGATATTTTATACAGCGCTATAGAAATTTCAATAATTTGCCATTTAGAAATTGAGATGATAAGATAAGTAACTGGTAAATGACAAGCTGTGTCATGATATTGTATTTGAAGAACTGAAAATATTATTAGGAGTAACTGGACTTCACTATCTTAAGGAACTGAAACTTCTCATATACAAATAGATCAGTATTTATTTAATAACACACTTCAACACTTAACTTTGGACATTATCATAGAACCCTAACCCATCTCATCTATCATTCATGTGACATGAAAACAATCTCTGTAGATTGTCCTTGGTGAAACAAAACCTATATTCTGCAGTGTGGATGAAAACCTTTTTAGACCCACATCACATTAATCAGTGAATAGCTCTAGAAGCACCCTGAAACAAACAGCAAACAACAAAACCAAGACAATAAAGACAACAAACTACTCAATAGATGAGAAGAAAACAAGGACAATGTTTGCCCGAGAGCAAGGACATCATCTCTGATGATGCCTGTGCCAAAAGGTAGTGAGCTGGAAGGTGGGGGCCATGCCCCCCTGAACATGCACACTGAGAGCAGGGGGAAAAGCTCACCCAAAAACCTAGCTCTAGAAAGTTCTGAGCAATCTGCATATGCACAGCACCCATTTGTGAAACCATTTGTTTTGCTACTGGCTTAGAAATCTTGGTTTGAAAAACCCACCTTGTTTTCAACTATTGTTTGGCAGTACAAATAATCCCAGCATCTTTTCATAACCATGGTTTGTGACCACTCCTCTAAAATGCTGACTAGTCTACAAAGTCACGAGATAAGAACAACTGAAAAATCCAACACTGGGAGAAACTTAACCATGGCTTACCGCTATATGTCAGCCAAGCCTCTGTGCCCCAACACTGCATATTACTGACACCTAATGAAGTAGTTTACATTTTTTATATGGGGTGTCTGTGTAGCCATTTTGGCCACATAATGGTGGGAAGTCTTCCTGGAAGTTCAGAAATTAATAAAATAATAATAATACCACCCACCCATCTGGCCCAGACACTCTGGGCAGCTTACAGAATATATAAAAACATAATAAAGCATGAAACATTAAAAAATTAAAATCCCCTATCTGTAATTACGTTTAGACACGGATTTGCACTTTTATAAGCAGGTTGTCCTAATATGGCTTTTAAGGTGTAGTAGTTGTTGTTTAGTCATGTCCGACTCTTCATGACCCCATGGACCAGAGCACACCAGGCACTCCTGTCTTCCACTGCCTCCCGCAGTTTGGTCAAACTCATGTTAGTAGCTTCGAGAACACTGTCCAACCATCTCGTCCTCTGTCGTCTCCTTCTCCTTGTGCACTCAATCTTTCCCAACAAATTTTCCAGGGAGTCTTCTCTTCTCATGAGGTGGCCAAAGTATTGGAGCCTCAGCTTCATGATCTGTCCTTCCAGTGAGCACTCAGGGCTGATTTCCTTCAGAATGGATAGGTTTGATCTTCTTGCAGTCCATGGAACTCTCAAGAGTCTCCTCCAGCAACATTAAGTACATGGAATCTGGAAAGTTGCTCACCGAGTGGTATGAGGACAGTATAGTAATTAATTAAAACCCCCAGAGTGAACTTAAATGATGAAATTGGACAATGAGGAAGGGAGCTTGCCTCCAAATCAAAAACTATGGGTTTTCCATTCTGGTTTCAAGAGGAAACACTAATAACAGTTGCCAACTAGGATTTTACATAAACCATGATTAGAGTGGAAGAAAACCCATCCACAGAAAGGAGGTAAGGAATGAGAACTCCATGAATCTGCAGTATTTTCATTGTGGTTGTTGGCATCAGTCTGACTCGGGAGTCATTGGAGGAATGTGCCTTTGGGGGTGTAAAGTCGAACTGTTGGAGAGTTACAGCTCCCGCTATGGCTATAGAGATTGATATGAGAGGCATGTTTTATTGCAGGTGAGGCAGATGTAGGCATCTGGTTTTGTTGCTACAGGTGCACCATGGTACTGCTTCTCTCTGTGCTGCTTCTATCAGTCATTCATCCTCTGGTCACTGCTGTGGATATACAACCTGCCTAACTTTATTTTCATAAGATTACTTTTTTCTAGAGAAAACATTACAAAAACTGCTACTTGAGAGAAGACTGGCTAGCTCTTCCAAACAGTTAGACACATGTGGGAAATGGGTCCTTCATTAGCCAAACTATAATTGGTTATCTTTAAGTATTAGCCACAGTTCCAGATTGTAAAAATAAAATAAAATACAATGAAAAATGTCTCATTTTAATTCATTTAATTTAATTTACTCCTATGTAGAAATGACTGTGTATGATATTTAATAAGGAAAATGGGAGATGTCTTTGTTTGGTCAAAATGACTTCAGTAGAATACTGCAGTCTTGAGTTTAGCACAAAATGTTTAAAAGTTGGGGTGGCAGTCTGGGAGCAATTTAAAATTTTTAATATTGGCTCAAAGGCACTATGAAATGAACCTTTGAATGAACCTCAGTGTTTAAATCTAATAGCATCTAAAGTTAAAACAGCCAAAGTTAAAATAATTCACCATTTCAGTGGGTAAGATAGAATAGTATTTGACACCTGTAAATCACACATATAAGCTCCTGGTTCATCCATGGACTGAAGAATGTGCTATTAAGTACCCCAGTGCACATACATACTGCAAAAAAATTGTGCATGGAATTGTGGCATGCTAAAATCCACAAGCAGGTTTCCGGTCAGTTGCTACAGAAAATTAATGTACTATACAGAAACATGGTAGTGATAATTGATGTGTCTCTCATTGGGAAACAAAGCAAACTCAGATTTAATTGTCTACAATATAGGAGTGATAGAGACCTACCTCACATGATTGTAAAGCAGTTTACAGTGGTACCTCGGTTTATGAACACAATTGGTTCCGGAAGTCTGTTCATAAACTGAAGCGTTCATAAACTGAAGTGAACTTTCCCATTGAAAGTAATGGAAAGTGGATTAATCTGTTCCAGACAGTCCGCGGAGTACTTAAACTGAAGCGTTCATAAACTGAAGCGAACTTTCCCATTGAAAGTAATGGAAAGTGGATTAATCCATTCCAGACGGGTCCGCAGAGTACTTAAACTGAAGCGTTCATAAACTGAAGCATGGGTGTAATTGGTTCCGGAAGTCTGTTCATAAACTGAAGCATTCATAAACTGAAGCGAACTTTCCCATTGAAAGTAATGGAAAATGAATTAATCCGTTCCAGATGGGTCCACGGCGTTCGTAAACCGAAAATTCATAAACCGAGGTGTTCATAAACCGAGGTTCCACTGTATACATGAAGCTTTATGGCTAAACTTCATAAAGTTCTGAAACACCAGTCACTTACAGTGGTGTCGGAAACATATTCAAGCAACCTCTTATGACCAGAGCTGTATTTGTCTTTTATGTCTGAAATTGTGTACAGGTATCAGGTGCAAAAATTAAGCACCTTCAGAAACTCAAGTTTTCATTAGTTTCATGTCTTTCTCAGTTAGAGAGAAACAAAGCTTGATTGGTGAAATCTCAAGAACTAAAAAAGTGGCTGAGCAGATTTGGAGGTCAGAGTTTTTAGCAGGCAACCCTTTCCCCCTACTCAAAAGTTAGCAGAAGAATTACAGGTATACCTAAATGCCACTGTGCAAGTTTTGTTCTACACTTGTAACTTAGAGCAGTGTTTCTCAACCAGTGTGCCTCCAGATGTTTTGGGACTACAACTCCCATCATTCTTAGCTAGCAAGACCAGTGGTCAGGAATGATGGGAGTTGTAGTCCCAAAACATCTGGAGGCACACTGGTTGAGAAACACTGACTTAGAGATCTTGTGGCCACAGGTTTATACAGTGGTGCCTAGCTAGACGAATTTAATTCGTTCCACGGGTCTTTTCTTATAATGAAAAATTCATCTAGCGAATCCCATAGGAATGCACTGAATTTTTTTAAAAAAATTTTAAATTGAATTTCAATGCATTCCTATGGGAAACCGTGATTCGCTAGACGAATTTTTCGTAAAACGAATTCGTCTAGCGAGGCAACCTCCGCTAGAAAAAACCTTTCGTTAAGCAGGGCATTCGTTAAGTGAGGCACCACTGTATCTTTCTTTTAACACATAGTAGTATATACAATTCTTTTGTAGTCTTCCACTGTTTGGTTTTTAAATTTAATGTTTTGGTGACAATATTAATGTTTGTTTTATTTGCTGTAAACCGCTTAGAGATATATAATTTGTTACATAAATAGATGGATCCTCACTCTTTTCTTCTAGGAGCAAAATTTTGTTCTCCCAACCCCCTTTTGACCCTTCTCATGTGTTCCAAGTTACTTGTATCTATGTTCAAAACTGAATCCAACACTTTCCTTACAGCAATGAGCTGGTTTCTGCTTAAGGTTCATTTTCACTTCTCTTAACAAAACATGGTTTGGACCTATCCCATCCCATTTAAATGGACACACATATAAGAAACAGTGACCAGAACCCAGACAACTCCCAAATGTTTGGTTATGATGCCAGAGCAAAAGGACAAAGGTCTGCTGGTTGAACCATTAGCAGATCTTGTTAAAAGCAACCAGGTCTCCATCTCTATTTATCATACATAAATGAACAAAATTATCAACTTTACAGGGCTACAAAAACTGTCTTTATTCATGGATAACTAAAGTAGCTAAGCTTAACACTCTTAACCTGAGCAGGGTGTGTAGCAGTTCTCTTGAAAATTCAAACATGTTCAACTCAACATATAAAGAAAATGGGTAGGGAAGGAGAGAATGCATTTTGAAGCTAAGCAAAAAAGATCATATATTGTATTTATTGCTGTGGGGTTTCTACAACACCCAGTATTCATAAAGCCACCAGTGACACTATTCACTCATGAGACATTATCCTATATCTCTGGATATTTCTAGCTCGTATCTTCAATGACAGCTAAAGTTCCACTACTGCCCAATCTTACTAACTTGAAGACACCCCAGTGTGTGAGAACTTCGCCCCCTTCCACTCAAAAATCTAAAAAGGCAGCCAACAAATTGCCGTCCAAGAACTTGGATGAAAGTGCCTTTAGGGGAGTTCTCCATGGATAACAATTTAAGAATAAGAAATAACCAACTTCTGAACAGCACCTGATTATAGACAGATTAGAAGTGGTCAAAACCTGTTTACTTAAAAACATCTCGATCCCCATCAATCCAGAAACGCTCCCTTGATGCAAAGCAATGGTAATAGAAGATGCTCCTTTGAACATGTTACAGATAAGTGAATTAAGTCTCCTCCCCCCTTAGATATTAAGTTCTTGTCATGAAACATTGTGGGCTGGAGAAATAAGGCAAATAACTAAGTTCCTAGAGCAGGGGTCCCCAAACTACGGCCCCCGGGCCGGATGCGGCCCAATTGGCCTCCCAATCCGGCCCGCGACGACCCCCGGCGCCCGCTCTTACGGCGCGCGGCGCGGCGACGATCTTCAAAATCGGCAAAAAATCGCCGAAAATCCTTTGTGCGCATGCGTATGGGCCTCTCCCGACCCAGAAGAGGTCATTTCTGATGCACTTCCGGGTCGGGGGAGGCCCATACGCATGCGCACAAGCGATTTTCGGCGATTTTTTCCTGACCGCATGCGCGTGCGCATGGGCGCACACTCCCCCGCCCTCCGGCCCGCTGCGCGCGCACTCCCCTACCCTCCAGCCCGCCGCGCGGTCGGCGCGGCGGGCACTGGCCCGCTGCGCGGTAAGTCTGGGGACCCCTGTCCTAGAGTATCTAAGGAACTTTGATGTAGTTATGCTCCAGGAGACCTGGTCTCAAACCCCAATAGTAATTGAAGGCTTTAAAGCCTATTCACTGCCAGCCTTCAAACTAAACCCAAAAGGTAGATTCCAGCCAGTTTAGCCATTCTTACTGCTCTACGTTTAGATTTAAACCTGACATCCCTTCAAGCATGTAGCTCTACTATCTAAACCAGGCATAAGCAAACTCGGCCCTCCAGATGTTTCAGGACTACAACTCCCATCACCCCTAGCTAACAGGGCCAGTGGTCAGGGATGATGGGAGTAGTCCCAAAACATCTGGAGGGCCGAGTTTGTCTATGCCTGATATAAGCCTTCAAGTTTGATTAGAATCAAGGCACACTTGCCAAAATCTATGCAGATATACCTCCCTGCACAGAGAGGCCCTCCCCACTTCTTCACTGGAGCCATCTAAGCAGTTTGCAACAACATATTCCCTCTACTGAAATAATCCTAGCAGGCGACCTTAACGAGAGGGTGAGCAATGACGACTCTGCACTTCTCAGAGTGCTTGGACTTGACCAAGGTAATTCTCTACCTGCCTTTAACTGTCTACTGTTCTAAGGACAACATCTTGAACAATGCAGGCATATGCCTCACCAATTTTTTCATTCAATTCAGTAAAGTCTTGCTCAATTATTCAGTGAGTTTTGATAATTTCGGAGAGTTCGCCTATCTATCAAAAAGGGGTTAACTGTTTGATTGACTATTTCCTGGTTTCCCCAGTATTTGGGGGGGGGGGTTGAGTCATGGTGGGCGATTGCACTGTTAAGTAACCACTTATTATTGACCTTGGCCATAGAACTTAACTGTCCTGTGCTCACACCTTTCCTGCCCAACTCCTGATGAAAACATAAGACATTTTGCCAAGAATTCCTTGGACTGCATAAATTCCATCAATTATTTAAAACCAAGTCCACACTGGAGCGCAGTTTCTGTAATTAACCCAAAATACCCTCAAGAAGCTATCAAAGCATATGGGAATCTATTAACATCTCTAACCAATTTTTCAAAACAACGATTTAAGGTGCAGAAACAATCCAGGGAGTCTTTTACTAACAACTGGTTTGACAAGGAATGCAGAGCTCTAAAATATCATATCCAGAATATTTATTGACAATACTGGAAGGAAGAGGGTGCTGCCTACTTCCAGAATGTTTTAGTTCTAAAAATCTACTGTGGTATCTTACTAAAAAAGAGAGAGAGAGAACTGGATATACTAACAAGCAATGGGAAAATCTGCTTCATAACTTCAAATAGCTCTAGGAAATTCTGGTTCTTGGTCTCTGAGGAACTCAACACCAAAGACCTCTCCACTCCATCCATTTCGTTTAGTAGTTGGTATCATTACTTTGCAAGTGTCTTGCACAAGGAACGACTAGATGGAGTGGCATGTCACCATTCTATGCTCCCAATCTCACCTGATGAAATAAAAATGCTAATAGTCCAGCTAAAGCAAGGGAAGGGCACCTGGTCCAGATGTGATAGGCTCCAAAGTCCTAAAATTAGACCTGACTGGTGAACCCCTTTGCTGGCTAACCTGTTCACATGGGTGAATAACACTGGATCCATGCCAGAGGCATGGACAAGGGCAATAACAGTTCCAATATATAAAGGGAGACCATATCATACCATCTAAGTATAGATCAATAAGTCTTTTCCCTATAGTGGGGGAGTTATATGCTAAACATCTATTGGGTAAACTTACACTTTGGATGTCTCAACTTGCAATACTAGGCCCAGAGCAGGTGTTCCTTTGCCAGGGTAAACTATTCTGGACCAGTGTGTCATCCTATCTCACCCAGATAGAATCTAGACACATAAAAACCACTCTGAAAATGCTTTTTGTTAAAGTGCTTTTAAAAACACATTGAATTTTCCATAAGGCTCACTATCACCATCTAGTGTCACATTGTATACAGCACACTTAAAACCTTTTATTTGCAGCTGTATAGTCCCCTGTTAATAAATATTCTAAGGCATCCAAGTCAAAGCTCAGTCTATACGATCTTTCTGGACCTAAAAGGAACTTTTGCTTCAATCCCAATTTATACCCTGGAATAAATTAACCAGAATGAACATTAGCGTAAGGTTACTTTTTCTTATTAGGAAATTATACACCTCCATGAGCTGCCAGTGAAATGCTCCCAACTAGGCAGGCGAATCCTAAAAAATTATTGTCAACAAAGGAGAGGAAACAGGGTTGCATCTTAGCCCCTTATTCAATCATTTTCCATATGACCTTGTTCTCTGTTTATGTGGGGTTGGTGCCCACTGCCCGAAGCTTAGCTCCATTCATACTGTATTCCCATTCTATTATGCAGGTTAGATTGGGGGCCACTCAGGTCTTTGGTGTTGAGTGCCCCAGAGACCAAGAACCAGAATCCCCACCAATGTAGAGCTTTTTTCCTTGCAAGATTTAACATCTGCGACTGTAAGGAAGAGTCTAGAAAATTCCTTATTCAGAAAGATATGATCCTTGTGGTATAAACAGGTCAAAACCATTGCACATGTTTTATTTTACTGCCCATTTTACACAGAAAATCAACAATAAATATATAAACCCCATGCTGAAAGGAAGGTTAAATTGTCCTGACTTCTCCAGGGTTTCCTTTCTACTAAACATCTGTAGGCCTGCCATTATGGATAATGTGGCAAAATTTCTGAGAGATACCATGAAACTACATCACTACAGGATTTGAGAGGCACTTTTAAACCTTATTATGTCTGTACCATATTAGTTTTATCTTAAAATATCTCGTATTATGAACAGATGCTAGTTTTATGCTTTGACTGCTCCTCCTTCAGTAATCACATTACTGTTTTACAGCTCCGAAAAGGAGTGAGGTTGTTGGTCTGTTTTTGTTCTTGTTTTTATTATGTACTTTGTGTTCTCATTGTGTATTTTTATGTTCTGAACCACCCTGTGATCTTCGGAGGAAGGGTGGTATACAAATTTAAATAAATAAATAATATTCTTAACAAATGAAATATTTTTTTCTCCAGTAACTGAAACAATATTTTCCTTTTTTATCATAGACAATAATTATTCTATCCAGCAACTAACAATCCCTTCCGTAAAGTACACTATGTTCACTCATAAGCAAGCCACACCAAACAATGGGCCTTACTCTTCAACAGCTACTCACCTTGGTCACAAATTAAGATATAATTCTGTAGCACAGAAGGTATGTGGGCTGCATAGTCCAAACAGAATATGCTTTAATTGTTATAGTAACCAGCTATTATGCACACTTGTTCAGCAAACATACTAATTACAGTGGAAATCTCCATTTAAATAACCTTGATTAAATAAATGCAGCCTGATTTGTAAACCTGCACCATGGTCTCAAAAACGGAAAAAATAATCCACAACGTGACTGGTATTATTAGTTGTGCTACTCATAGAAGAGATATATATTTGCATAAAAAGGTACAACCTACCAGGGTTATGATGAGTCGCAGATTCTCCATTCTGAAAGACATCTCCAGCTACGTTCATTCTACCAGGATTGAAAGGTCCTACACCAGTCTTGGTCTGTGAAGTTAAAGATGGGGTGTATGTTTGTATATTAACACCAAAATTACTTGACTGCAGTCCGTTAGATACATCTCCCAAGTTGGTATTCTGTAGTGATGTTACATGTGTAATCATTAAGTTCATGTCACGCCCTTCAGTATTTTCTAAACGGCCAACACTCACAGAGCTCATACCTCTTTCTAATGTAGTAACATTAGCAATTTGAATTTCAGAGTCTGGTTCTGTGGTTATACCACTATTACCTATTCCTGCATTTACCTTACTTCTTGAAAAACTGGGTGGTGAAAATTCCATCTCTGTGGCTCTGTTTTTAGGCTCTGGAAATCTTCTTTCACTGAAACTGGAATCATTTTTCTCTTGCCCCTGATTTGCTTCAGTATCTTCTTCATCATCAATAATAATAGTTTCAGTTATACTTCCCTTTTGAGAACTTAGGTCTTTTGTTGGAACCACTGCTTTGGGGTCATTTCCGTGATGCTCTTCATTACTGGGTGAACTAAAAGCCACATTTCTAGGATCCGTTATCAACCCTGCAGAAATCTGTGGAGGTTGCACAGGTTCAACAAATACAACATCATCATCGTCTTCTACAGAAGGACTCTGGAACTTAGATCTAGAAACCAGAGAGTTAGATGGACAGCCGAAAGAGTTTCCTACATTGGCTAGGCCAGTTGCCATTGTGGTAGGCCCCAATAACTCAGATGGGTGTTCAGACAGCGCCAGTTTTCAGACAGCTTGTGGACCTTCCAGAAAAACTGTTATAAAAGAAAAAAAACAGTTTTACTATAATACAATGTTCTGGTTGTTTAATTCAGAAAGTATTTTCCAAATGCAGCATACTTCCAATTGTTTTCTTTTCCTGGCTGGTATGTGTATGTTCTCTCTCTCCCTCCCTCCCTCCCTCCTTTTATCAGTTAGATCTAGAAGTTTCCATGTGTGAGGCCAGTATCTCTGTTCTACTGAAGCAAGAGATCCCTTTTTTGTTCTAGCCATGCACTCATCTCATGAATACATGTAGATGTCAAAATCCTTTCAACAGTTTTGACAAGTGTTTTAAATAAATTCTTCTTTATAGAGAGGACAGCTATTCAGAGACCAACATGTTGTATGTGAAATCACACATTAAAGGACTTATGGAAAGCAATCTAATGGCCTAGTTCAGATACAATATGAAATCATGATTTACCACTAGTTCTAGCAAGCCTCAAATCAGGATGATTTCCATCCCCTCTATTCACACAATGGCAGGAAACCAAAGGCTTGCACTTTTCATTTTGCATAAAGCAATTTCCCATTACAGTACATCAAAACTTCTGAAACAATTCTAACTGTAATTAGTTTTGAACTAGGCACTTTTAGAATAAACCACTATTTACCAAATTTGAACGGAAAAGAAAATTGGTTCTTCAAAATCTAAAGTGGAAGCTTTCAATGTCCAGGTAACATGCATTTTTGTGGGGGAGTGTACCAACCCAAGGTTTGCTATGACTTTTTTCATGTTAAACCTCTAAAGCAGGTCAGAAAAAAGAAAATGGGCCAAGATTCCTCTGCTGAACATGTGGTAATTGGCAATTCAACTTTAAGCTCATATTATGTATGTGGGCCTCTAAATTTATCAAGATACTTAGTAAGATAAGACTTAATCTAGATCTAAGCATCAGATTTCGATATTTGAAAAATGAGGTCATGACTCAAGGTGAACATACACAAAACCAGAGGGGTAGCTGTATAAATCCGTTGCAAACAGCAAAGACCCATGTGTCGCTGCAAGCCACTAGATAGATGTTACATGCCTAATCTTTGAGTTGATGTCACATCTTTCAGGATTTACTAAACATCCAACACGCACAGAGCTCATACCTCTTTCCAATGTAGTAACATTAGCATTTTAGAATTCAGAATCTGGTTCTGTAGTTATACCACTATTACCTATTAAAGACTAACACTTATTATGATATAAACTTTTGAGGGTAAGATTTGATTCATCTTACAACAGATAGCTGAAGGGGCTATCCATTTCCACCTACAAAAATACTTGGGTACCAAAAGTCACTTTCAGGGTTTTTGTTTTGTTTTTTAAAAAACTTTATTCAAAAGTTTTATAACATACAAAAAATTGAATGATATATAACAGTAATATCCTCTATACAACTTTAATTTGCTTGATCATGTGGCTTCCTCAATAGAAAGTGTTTGACATTGAAATCAGGGTGGATAAAAAATCAATGATTTTTAAAAAAAAATCAAAAAATGGATTTTTTATTTAAATCGGATTTTTTTAAATAAAATGCTTTTTGAGGAAAATATATTACCATCCAAAGGTTATTCCATCATGAAATAAAGATTAGTTTTTTAATTATGTAGAATAAGGTTGTATATGTTTAATTATTTGGGTAAATAAATGCCATTAATCCATTCACAATGTCATGCTCTTCCAGAGGTTTTTGTAAGATTATTGGGCAGTTTCTCTGCCTACAAGATATTATCACAGATGCTTGGTTTACTTTTGCCGTTCTCAAAACTGAATTTGACTCAACAGAGATCACATGCCTCTTCTTCACAGCAAAAATGTTATAACATGAACAGAGTTGAGAAAAAGACCTTAATCCTATTGTTCTACAAACCTATGAATACAGAAACAACCCCTTCAGTGCTAAGTTTCAAGAAGTTCAGTGAATAGAATAGAAACAATATTTTTCTGATTGTTTGGAGTGGACAGTATTTAAGTTTTTCATGTGTAGGCTGGGCTGACAGTCTAAGTTTCTTAAAATATATATATTTTGTTTTTGTTTAGCCAAATTAGTTAACAAACATGGATGTTTGTTTAAGCAAATAACATATGCTGTAATGTTATTGTTTCAGTTGAATAAATCTATTTAAATTGTTATTGTTAAGGTAATGATTATTTTTCTCCTTCCTAAGTAAAGTTGTCCAAATATGAATGATTAACCTATTAAACTGGGGATAAAAAACTAATATGAAAAGTTGTTATTCTAAAAATCTTCATCTACTTGCATATTAAAGTTATACCAGCAAGAATTAGTCTTTATGTAGACAACTATGATTTAAATCAAGCCTTACTGACTACACTGGAGTGATTCTTTTGAAACACCTTATAATCTGCCTGAAATCACCATCCCGAATACCACTTCTATAAAGGATTAGGTATTATCTTCTGAAACACTTACCCATTCAAGAACATGTAGTTGTAGTTTAAGCTTTAAAAGTTGTTCCAGTGCCTTGTTTGTGCTGGAAACCTGGTTCTCTCTTTCAGAGAGACTGGAGATCTCTGAAAATATGTATCCTGAAACAGATTAGATCAATGTTAAGAATGTTTATTATTCAGAAAACATACAATATTTCAGTCCTAACCCCAAAACAAACCTAAACTTAAAAATACACCTAGTTCCATCAGGAATTGTGTCATGTTCACTAAAGCAAATGGGAAATGTATTACTTGACAAAACTCAAGTAACATTCACATTGCTGATAAATTGCTTGGTTTGTACCACCAGTTGTGTAGAAAGAAAACATGATAGGAACATTTACAAACAGCCACAGATTTCAAACTATATCCTATATAATAGTCCCTGTGTCTCTGCGTCCAGTCCCTGTGTCCGCGCTGCTGCGCATGTGCCCCACGGACACAGGGATTGGACACAGAGACTGGACGCACACACCGCGCACTCTCCCCACCGATGAAGAGAATCAGAACCCAGTAAACGAGCCACTGGCAGCTTCTCCTCACGCCTCACTGTTCCTTGTACTATCGCTCTAGAAAACACAATTTTTAATGTCACTAATCTATTCTTGAATACAAATTTAGTTCCATATTCACTCATTTCAAGAGTTAAAAAAGGAGTGTCATATTACAATGATGACACATTTAGAAAGCTACCAGTCACCTAGCTATCTAGAATGTTTCAAGAACCATTAGCATTGCTCAGAACTTATACTTGTTCCAACAATACACACATGCCCCCCCCAATACACACACTGAAAGCTGAGTTCAATCTCTTCCCCACCCCCACTGAAAGCATATTATAGAAGTGTATGCCAACCATCTGTACCAAGGCATTCTTACTTAATATTTGCAACTAAAACACAGAAGGGGTAAGCAGCTATCAGGTTGTATCTACCTTTTCCCATCAGAAAAGGACACAAATAACAGGACATAAACATGGGATACTGCTAGGGTTGCAAGACTCAACAGAGGACAGGACTTCTGTGCCTTTAATTGCCCTGCTCTCTTTTGAGTCTGGAAACCTTAAAGAAAAACCAGCAGACCCTTTGCTTGGAAATTAAACAAAGGGTCTGCTGGTTTCTCTTTAAGGTTTCCAGACTCAAAAGAGAGCAGGGCAATTAAAGGCACAGAAGTCCTGTCCTCTATTGAGTCTGGCAAACCTAGACACTGCAGAATTATGACCCAACTAGGAACTTACATAGACAAGAAAACCATCAAAACAGTGACATCATATAGCTTGAGCGCCCAAATATTGATAGTACCAGAAAATGTGGTAATACCTATGTGCCTTAACCTTCCAAAACATTAAAACAAGTGCTAATTATTGCTAAACTCTTCTAGATAGAATCCTAAGCCCTTTAATGCTTTATAGGTCAAATGAGCACTTTGATTTGGGCCTATAAATCACCTGGTAGCCTCACATACAATGCACTGCAGTGAACTAGCCTAGACGTTGCCAGAGCATAGATGACAGAAGTTAGCTATGCCTGCCTAAATAGGGGCACACTGGGCTATCAGCCAAAGCTGATGAACAGCATACATTTGTGTTTATACTTCAAATTATCTACCTGTACCTTAGCAGAAAGCAGCCTGCAATTTTATATTCATGAATTCCACTCCTATACATGTTCAAAAGTCAATACTACTACCTGTATGTTTAACAGGGCTTACACTGGGTATATATGATGGGACTGGAGCCTTTTTACTTGCATTTATTCATTAGCATGATCTCAAAGATGCTGAAGAGTGTTGCTTTTTTAATGAGAAAATTATAAATATTGTATATGTCTATGCTTCTATACCATAAAATATAGCAAGGTGTACACTTTAAAACATCATTTAAAACTAAAAATAAATAAAAGCATAATCATTCAAGTGAATTGGCTAATCAAAGTCTTCCAAGGCCTGGCAGCACAAAAAAACTCTTCAGAAGTCAAAAGTGAAGGTGCCTGCTGAACCTCTGCTGGAAATGTTCCACAGCATGGGACGGACCCACACCACTAAATGCCCAACTTCTAGTTGAGGCTGACTGGGCCTCTGTAAAACGGGAGACAACAAACAGCACTCCTCCATGTGATCTCAGGGATCAAGATGGGATATAAGAAGTCAGGTGGTCCTTAAGATACCTTGGGCTCAAGTTGTTTTGTGCATCAACACAAAAACCTTGAACATAGCCAAGTAGTATATGGGCAATCAGTGCAAACATTTTTAGATGTCACCTGCTGTTGGCCACCTGCCCTATCTAGCTAGCCCAGCATTTCCCAAACTTGGGTCTCCATCTGTTTTTAGACTACAGTTCCCATGACTCCTGCTGCTAGCTAGGAATAATAGTTGTATGCAGTCCAAAAACAGCCAGGGACCTGTTTGGGAAACATTTGTCTAGCCACTGAATTCTAAACCAGCTGGAGCTTCCAGACAAGGCCCTAACACAAAGCACACTGCAATAATCCAGTCTTGGTGTTACTAAAGCAAAGCTATCCCAATCTAGTTACAGCCATGGCTGGTGCATCAAATAGGGTTGCCAGACTCAATAGAGGACAAGACTTCTGTGCCTTTAATTGCCCTGTCCTCTATTGAGTCTGGAAACCTTAAAGAGAAACCAGCAGACCCTTTGCTTGGAAATTAAGCAAAGGGTCTGCTGGTTTCTCTTTAAGATTTCCAGACTCAAAGGGAGCAGGGCAATTAAAGGCACAGAAGTCCTGTCCTCTATTGAGTCTGGCAACCCTAGCACCAAACTAAGGGTCACTTGGGGCCTGAATGAGAAATATATATCTAAGAGTACCCCCCCAAGCCATGCATCTGTTCCTTTAGGGAGTGCAATCCAACCCAGAACAGATAACTCTCCTATTGTCTGGACAAAGGAACCACCCAAAGCCTCAGTCTTCCCACAGCTGTTTGTTGGCCGTCCTCCAGTCCACCACTGCATTAAGGCACTGGTCCAGAGCTTGCAGCCTCTCTTGATTCTTGTTATGAAGAAATAGAGCTATGTGCCACCAGCGTGCTGCTAGCACTGTGCACACAAATATCTAATGTTTGGCTTCACATTTTAAAAATATTTTAAGCATGTTTTATTAATTGTTGTCCTATCTTTTAACAGAAGAGCCCCCATGGAAAAGTCATGTGTATTTTTGAAGAGAGGTAAGAGTCACTGGGTTTAATTCCTTTTATAATCCTTGTGTTATAGCTGTAAAATGGAACTAGTAATGCTGCCATGTGAAAGATTTGACTAGCAGTTTACAGCTTAGCTCATTTTCTTGAATTATCTGTTTTGTATGTCAATGGGTGCCCTGGACTGACCAACTGTCCTTGTTTAAGCTTTACTGCCCACCATCTATTATATATTTTGGAAAATAGTTTGTATCAGTCTTCGCCAAATTTGGCATGAGGGTTCCCAAGGCGGAACCAGCAGTCTTTGTCAATGTTTAGTCAGCAGCCACCATTTTGAATCAAGATGGCAGACCAAAATGTCCCACACATAGATTCAGGGTCAGGTCAGGTGTTCCCTGAGTTGGGTGGGTGGATGCACACACCCATAAATCATGCCATTACACCATCCATTTAAATATCATGATTTCGTTTTTCTGTTTCTTTGAATTCTTAGGCAGCGCAAGGCACTCCCTGCTAATCTCAAAGTAAGTGTTTTCTATCATGTCAACACTGTATTCCACATGCTGCACATGCAACTTGTCATGTCCACAGGTAGGCTCACTTTTAGTTTCCACTTTGTGCTTGTGACAGTTTCATTCTACAAAGTATTATGTTGTGCTGATGCAGCCTATTAGGTGTGAACAATTCTTCTTGGTTACAAGATACTTAAATCCATGCAATAGCATGTTCTGTGACCACCATCACCCACTCTACCAGGTTTAACCTTCCCTAAATTGCTATTTTGTGACCGCAGCTCTGTGGTTGTTGTTTTTTAAAGTAAAATTAGTTGCCCAACTAAAATTAGTCTGCCCAACTATCTTAACTGTACATGATTGTGATAAAATGTTGAAATAAACAAGTCACAAAAGGTTTAATCTTTGTGCAAACCACGCAATACATTCAGTTTACATATGATCTTGAAATACAGTGCAGGGATAAAGATGTACTAAAGTGTGAGAATTTAAATGTTAACCAACTTCCTACAAGTTAAGCATTCATGTTCATGAAGCCTGAGAGAGCAATTTGTTGATTAAAAAAAAGAGTCTACTTTTTGCACTGTAATCAATGGAACAATTGTACTGTTTTAAAATTAGAATGTAGTTTCAGCCTTATGTTATAAGTGATGACCAAGAAGATTTGTGTTTTTAGGAATGAGCATATAGCCAAGTTAAAATTCTGAAGAAACATAACATGCTTCATGTGGCCAGAGGTGTAATTTCTGCTACTTGTTAACACACAACTTTTCATACCTACAGCTACTATGATACAATGTGGTGACCGTAAGTTTCAGACAGTCAGTGTGGCATAGTGAAAAGAAAATTGGCTTTAGTCCTGCCTTCAATCCCCAGCAGTCTTCAAATACCTGGTAAGCCATGATACTAACTGAGATTGGAACTTTCTGGGTGCAAAGCATGTGCCCTACCACTGACCTATGCATGAAGTCATTGGAGTAAGAGTGAGATAATAATTAAATAATGGATTTCACTGGCAAATCCTAGTTAATTCATTGACAGAAAAAACACAAAACATTTGTACCACTGCATTACATTTGTACTTTCAACAAAACAAGAAAACGTGTTTGATCACCCATTATCTCTGGTATCACTGTAGTCCTAGCCACTCATTTTAGAAATATTGGCAATACCGGTACTAATTTACTCCCAAGTTTAAATTTAATTACCTAATGATACACAAGGCAAAATCAGCTGAAAGTGGCCCTTTTAAAAAGTGTTACCTCCAGGCAAATAGATGTAGTTATCCTGTGACATTTAAGTTATCAACCAAGATGTCTTAGGATACACTTCCAACATAACCCTGAACACCTCCATAAATCAGTTTTTCTCTCTCTCCCTTGTTTATATACCACTTTCCCACAAGAAGTTCTCAAAGTGGTTTACATATTAAAAGGTGTGTGGCAAACATGTTTCAGTAAAGTTGTTAGTCTTCACAGGGATGACTGTCATCCATGCAACTTTCAGGAGCTGTAACAGATTCCAATAGACATCTAGATGCATGCAGCAAATGTCAGTTCCACATAAAATGTCTACAAAGACATGCCACTGCATTTACTTTTAATTCCCTATCCCTAAACTCCAATGTTATACTAGAAATGGGCCTAAAATTAAGTGGTGAAAAAAGCAGATTTTTCCCAAGAGTTACTTTTATATACACAAAGTTATTCATCTTAAGTATTTCTATTCACTTCATTCAGTGCCTTATCCAACTATTAATTTTATATAGCCAGCTCTTTATACTACTACTCCTGTTGGGAATTTCCCACTACACAGTAATGAAGTATCTTAAAACTACCAAAAACCTATTTTGTGGTGCCATCTATTACATTTCAAATGAAGATTCTAGTAAAATCAAATGTACCAAAACAATTAAGTCATAAGACACTTACAGTGTAAGAACTTCTGTACTACACAAGTAACTGTCAATGCAGAAGACTTGAATTCAATTGGACTTTCTGTCACAAAATAGGTATAGTGTTGCAACCTTAATGTCCCAGTACCAATCATTTACTTGCTTGTCCCAGTAAGACTTAGGACTAGCTTTCATGAGACAGTCTATACTTGATTTGCTCAGATAAATTGGTGGCGTGTTCGTAACTGCACCAATTCATGCAACACCATTTATACTTTAAAATTTACCAATAAAGATGTCTGCATCATCAACACCAATGGCTCTTTTATGCAAACCTATCACAAGATGATCACATGGGAGCCACCTCAGATATGAATGGGTCCCATATGCCAAACGGCATTGACTCAAGTCTTGCCTGTTGGGAATTTTTAGTCCTTTAGTATATGTTATCCTATTTTATTGTTCTGAAGTAAGCAGTGTGTCAACTACACCTCTCATCTAAATATGTGTTACTTGGAAATACATTCAAGTTATTCTATTTCAATACAGTATAACCTATTTTTAAGCATGCATGCTTTGATCCCCAGTTTAAAGAAGTCTATGTACTATGGTTTAAATAATTTTGCAGCTGAAACCCTTCAGAATGACCAAACATTCTCTCTGAAGACTTGTACAAAACAAGTTTCCATTCACCTTCAATTCTGGTATTTCTTTTATGTTGCTCAGGAAGTATTTATCAAATCATTTATAATTTGTTCAAGTCATCCTTTAACCTATGATCCTGCTGGAAGCTGTCAGAAATCACAAATCAAGAAAATAGTTGGGGGGCTGCAACCCTGTTTGGCATTACAATTTAATACACACTCATTTCCACATTTATGTGAATTTGTCACAGGTTATTTCAGCAAGTCTACTAAAGTCTGCAGAAAGCTATTTACAGTACAATCTTGCTCATGCTCTTGAAAAACTTGAGAAATTAGAATTTTGAATCAACCTGCACCCTTAAAGTTTAAGGCTTAAACCAGTTGCTCTAAAGAAAGCTTAAAAATCAGCACCCCCCATCCTCTGAGTAAACTAACACCTTGCATAAAGTGTACTCCTCATCTTTCTCCCTAATTTCTATGTGAATAATGGACAATGCTGATCTTAGATCATCCAATACCCATATTTGCCTCCTGCAAGCAAAAAAGTGAAATGCCACCAATGGTCTCTTAGTAAGAGACCCTTAACAAGCAACTATTGATCACTTTTAGTCTCCAGACGATGGGTTACGGCATAACCTGCTCTATTAGGTTTGCCCTCACAGAGCTTCTTCCTCACTTAGTGTAAAGAGCTGAAATTAATAAGGGGAAGAACTGCAGTCATCTCAGAATGTAAGAAAAGGATAGTTCTTCGCTGACTTTGCAATAGCCTTGAAAGAATTCACTCAAACGAGACAAAACCGATGGGTTTCTCAGATAGCATCAGGATTTAAAGGGAAATGGGGCAAATAAGATGTTTGCCCTTAGCAGAAAAACACATGAAAATGTCCATTGTGTCCAACTGTATCTTCTTCCCCACCTCCATGCCCAAGCAAATCCGCCTGAACGAGAAATAAAACGTGTGATTCAGAACACACTTCGCTCAGGACTGGATTATTTTAAGTCGTCTCCCTCTCGCCGGCCAGAGAAGTCAGGTAAGGTTGCAGGGATTCGGAATTGCGAGGGAATTAATTCGAAATCTGGTTAAATGTGCGCTTTAATATACGCTCCAAAACTCTAGAGGGCACTCGAAAGATACCCTCCCCATTCCCATCCCCCGCGCGGCCGAGCCGGGTAAGGCGAGCGGCAGGAGCCCGTCGTCTGCTTGCGGGTGTTGGTATTGCAGGAGCGATGTCTGCAGCAGAGCCCACCCCGGGGGGAGGAGTCGCCTTACGGCCATTACCGGGGCTTTGCTCCAGGGCAGCAGCTGCTGCACCCAACAACCCCCCCCCTTTTACCCTGGAAGCACCTCCTCTTAACCCCCCCACCCACCCATCACACTCCTCGTGCCAAAAAAGGGGGGAAGGATGATCTACCTCCTGCTCCTCCCCAAGGCAGAAAAACATATAAATAGCACTCACAATGGAGCTCCTTCTCCTTGCGAGGCTCTTGCCAAGACTGCACCAAACTGGCCTAGAGCCTAGGGAGAAGAGGTGCTGGTGGAGCGTGAGGGGGGGGGGTTGAAGCGGGTGCTAATCGAGGTAGTGGGCGCGCCTCCTCATCTTCCCCTCCAGGAGACGCCCTTCCTCCTGGGCAAAGAAACGGGTTGGCAGCACGGCCCTCCACTTTGAATCCTTCAGCCCCTCCAGCAGAGCCCCCTTCTCCCAGTGGGATAGAAACCTATTGCCCCAGAGACAGGCTCCACCCGCCCCAGCGCCTCCCCCACAGCGCCACCTCGGATGGGGGGTCGGCCCCGTCCCCCAGCGCTGCTCCCCAAGGGCGCCCAGCCTTGGGAGCCTTTGCTGGAGGGCAGCGGGGGGGGGTAGTTTGGACAGGCGCGGGGGGTGGGAGAGGAGGAGGCAATAGCGAAGACTTTCTCCCCACCCACCCAACACATACACAAAGCCGCCTCTTCTTTCCCCCTTCAGAGCTGTCTCTGGGGACCGAGTGTTAAGTCGATTGAACCCCCCCCCAAAAAACACACACACACGAACACACGCGCATATATATACACACACACAGACACACACACAAAAACAACAACCTGCGCGCGCGCCTTCAGCGCCGAGATCTGCCCTGGCGCCCGTCCCTGCCAATTGCCCCGGGTGTCGGGTTTGGCCCCCTGCAGTCGGCCGGCAGCACTGCCGCCTCCAGTCGGCCGCCATTAAGGAGACCGAGCCAAACAATACGGGAGGGGAGCGCGAGAGAAAGCGGGAGTTGGGGGGGGAGGACCCGCGGAGCGCAGCGCTGGGCGCAAAGAAGGGCGCCGCGAAAGGGGGGGAGGGGAGCCGGCGGGGTGGAGGGCATTGAAAACAAAACCGCGGGCGAGGCGGTTGGAACGAAGCCGTGATAAAATGGATCCTTCCCTTCTCCCCCCCTCCCCACGCCGCCACCCCAGATACCCCCAAGACAGCCCCCTCCGCATTTCTGCCCTCAGCGCCCCTCAGAGAGGGGGGCTTCCTCCTGTCCCCCCCCAACCGCCTCTCCCATCCCCCTCGCTGCCTCCCCCCGTCCCCAATCCCTGCTGGCGTGAGGCGAGAGCGACACGCAGCGGGGCATTTAGCCCGGGTTGCTGCGAGGCACGGCTGGACTGCTACGATCCCCACCCTGAAGGGGCAAGCTGGGCTCCAGCCAGCCACCCGGCTCTCCTCTACCTCAGCCGCTTCCTCTCACAGCCCTCACCAGTCTCGGGAGGGGGAAGTAGCTCGCCCCGGCGGCGGCGGCGGGTCACACGCACCCTCCGCGGCTCCGCCAACGCTTCCTCAACTCTAACTCGGTCCAGTCCCGGGCTAAGCGCTGCTGCTTGGCGGATGGGAGGAGCAGGGACCAACCCCACCAGGCGAGCTCGGGGAAAGGCCGCCTCGTGCGCCCGCTTATTGGCCTTCCCAGGAGGAGGGCTTCGTTGCCTGCCGAACCCATTGGAGCGGCTTCCCGCCTATCAGCATCCCCGCCGCATGTGGTTGGGCCGAGGCCCTGTCAATCCGATTCTCACTCACGCCTACGGTCCCTCCCTCTTTGGTTCCATCAGGTTAAACCCGAATCGCATTGCCCACCACCAACAGCTGCAGCACCTCTGCCTTTCTCCTGGTAGATGGGCGGGTTTCGGGCCCCAGAGGTTGCTGCTGCTGCTGCCGGGTACTTTCCTGCAGAAGTTTGTGCTGTTTTTCCCCCTGCATGAAAGCGGGATGGCATCCCTTTTACTCCGCATGACATTTGCCAGGGAGGGAGGTGGTGTGTTTAACCCATTAATTTGCCTTCCACGGTCCCTCTGGGCAATAACTGCAGCGGGGACGTGGGGCTTCGGGTGTGAACACCCTGTTCCGTGGGGAGGTGGTGGTTGCCACGCTTCGTCCACATTTTCAGGCGCCCCCCCCAACAGACGGGCTGGGAAACCTGGATCCATTTCCATAAGGGGGCATAGTAATGGAAACAGTCTCCAAGCTCTTTCCCAAGGGCAAAGATCCCTGACTCCATTGAAGAACCCCCCTTTTTTCTCTCCCCCTGCCTACTCCGGAGAAAGAAAGCTGTGTCCTTTGCAGCTGCCCAGCACGGCTCCTGGTGGTGGTGGTGGTGGTGGTGGTTGGTAATGGTGGTGACGTCCTCCATTTTGTCGGAAGCTGCTGCAGGGAACTTGGGACCACTTCAGATCAACATGGGGCTCTATGAGGTGCCTGGTTTCAGAGCCTCTCGCCTGAGGGTCACAGCAAAGCGCGGGGGGGCACCTCTGGCAATGCCCTAAAAGTGATAAATCGAACCCAGAGCCGCCAAGGCGGCAAAGCACCGAGAGCCACGCTCCCCACCCTCCCTCAGCCAAAATGGAGGATGCGCACTTCCCTTGCGCGGTTGGTTCCCCGTTCCCCAGCCATGGGATTGACGCCCGCTTCTTCGAGGACGGGGGCGTGCTCAGTCTTCTGCCTGGTTGGTTAACCCACCGACTACCCCGTGGGCTGTCCCTCTCTCTCATCTACAAAAACGGGGAGAAAGAGGCGGGAAACAACGCCACACAGTCTTCTCCACTTTGCAGCGATTCCACAAACATTCACGCAGCGGCACAGTATTTTATTCCCTAGAGAAAGGCTTATTATGAACGGGGAAAAGGGAGCGGGCAAGAGCTGTTGGCCCCATTTCTGTCTCATATGCAAGAGCTTCTCGCGATGCCAAGTCCCTGGGTAACTTGCGCGGGAGCTCAGTTTGAAGAGTTTTAAGTTCGCTCGGTTGCTCTCGGTGGCTAATTTTCCTGCGCCGCAGACGCGAGCATTCTGAACGCGGCGCTGTCGCTGCACCATATCTAGTTCCCTCCTGCCACCAGGTCTAGCCAAATGCGTATGTGACACTATTAATAGGATGCTGCCGATTTAATGGGAAATGCGAAAGCTTGCATTTCTAGGTGGGCAAACAACGTCGCAGAAAGTCTATAAACTCTAATGGACAGTGAAGGGGAGAACTTAATTTTTCACTTGATGGCCTATATTAAAAGGCTGGACAATGAGATTATCTGCTTTGACAATTGCATTTCCTGTTACATTATTTTCAATTGGAGTTTGAAAGTGGAGACAGTAAAGTAAAAAGTTTTGTTGGTTTAGTCGTTATCCACAGCATCTTTCAGGACTATGTTGTATTGTGTGGTGGTGGTGGTGTTTTGTTTTGTTTTTAGACTGAGCATTTCCATTGCTTTCTTCATATAGGAATATAAATACGTACTGTACTCTGAAATCTGAAAACCTTGAGTTTCATTTAAGGATCATTTCTTGGGATTCAGAGGCACTTCTGAAGAAACATGGGTAGGATCCCACAATTTAGAGAAAATGGTTCCCAAACATTTTTGGGCCACCGCTCCCTTGGTTCCATAAACTCATTCCTTTTTCTATAAAAAACATTATTCAGAAGAGCAGTCCACTAAGGAAGATGATAACACAATAAAATTCAAAGCAGTAACAATTAATTGCACATTTATTCAAAATCTAATATATTTAGTTGACTAATTCATCAAAATTGGTGAACTTGATCCAGTGACACCAGCTTTTCAAAGCCTGGTAATCATTTACATCTACAGCACCTCCCTGCCACCCACTTGCCTCTTACTGCCCCTCTAGGTACCACCCACGATGGGAACCACCAATATAGAGTATTTTTAAGTTGACTACTTTTGTGGGAAAAAATGTGATTCTAGTTGAAATCACTCAGAACGCTGCACATTCTCAATGTCTGAGGTTGAACATTCTCAGAGTCACACTTGGGTATTGCTGTATTCCATCATCCACAGAAAATCCTTTCTTAACTTTACCAAGACTGGGACAAGACGTTTCTACCACAAAAGTCTCTGTATACAGAAAGGGAATGGGAATAAATACTTTCTCTTATTGTCATATTAACTCCAATGACTTCCACATATGCACATCAGTAAATTATAGAGATGCTGAAGTGTATATACAGATGTTTGCTCTCCCCCCCCCCCTAAAAAATGGCACCTGTGACGTTGGAATTAAGTAATCCATTCCTTGGCAGGAATGAGGCAGTGAGAGATTTTACTTTCTTGGGCTCCATGATCACTGCAGATGGTGACAGCAGTCAAGAAATTAAAAGACGCCTCCTTCTTGGGAGAAAAGCAATGACAAACCTAGACAGCATCTTAAAAAGCAGAGACATCACCTTGCAAACAAAGGTCCATCTAGTTAAAGCTATGGGTTTCCCAGTAGTGATGTATGGAAGTGAGAGCTGGACCATAAAGAAGGCTGATCACCGAAGAACTGATGCCTTTGAATTATGGTGCTGGAGGAGACTCTTGAGAGTCCCATGGACTGCAAGAAGATCAAACTTATCAATTCTTAAGGAGATCAGCCCTGAGTCTTCACTGGAAGGACAGATTGTGAAGCTGAGGCTCCAATACTTTGGCCACCTCATGAGAAGAGAAGACTCCCTGGAAAAGACCCTGATGTTGGGAAAGATGGAGGGCACAAGGAGAAGGGGACGACAGAGGACGAGATGGTTGGACAGTGTTCTCGAAGCTACCAACATGAGTCTGACCAAACTGCGGGAGGCAGTGGGAGACAGGAGTGCCTGGCGTGCTCTGGTCCATGGGGTCACGAAGAGTCGGACACGACAAAACGACAACAATCCATTCCTTTAAATCATATATTAACTCCATGGCTATATTTATCATACAGACGATGTAAATTAGTGTGAGGAAAGTTATAAATAAATACATTGAGTGTTATACAATGTCAGTCATACTCAGCGTAGGCCCAATGAAATCAATCGGCTTCTGTAACTATATTGGATATCTCCCACTGCCTTATATTGATTCAGACTATTGGTCCACCTAAGTCAATACTGTCTCTACTCTGATTGCTGGTAGTTTCAGACAAGAGCCATTCCCACCCCATTCTTGGAGACTGAACCTTGGACCTTCTGGCAAATGCTCTCCTGCTGAGCTACAACTCTTCCCCCAAAGAAATATAACAAAAGGGGGTCATGTCAATTTAGGCATTTAAAACACTTATGCAACCCAAAGCTGTGTCATCATCCAGAATTAGCATAACAAAATTGCTTTGGGTTGAGCAAAATAGTTTCATTGCCTCAACAATTTAAAATCTTTTTCTGTTGTCCAGACTACATTTAAGAAAATGCAGTTCTTAACCATTTTCTTTTACATACTGTTTCTTTAAAGTTTAAATAACTTTTATTCCCATTTTATATACTTTCAGAGTCTTGACATCAACCATCTGCAAACAAGGATTTATTATGGGGAAACCCAGCCAGATGGGCGTTTAAATAATACTCCCCCCAGATGGATGGGGTATAAATAAATATTATTATTATTATTATTATTATTATTATTATTATTATTATTATTATGTAAAGACTTGATTAGGGTTTTTTTTGCTCATCCCTGTTCATTGGGTAGTGTCTTAGGGCTCTTAATTTTAGGGTCATGATTGGGCAAACGATTCCTGTATGACCCTTCCAACTCTACCGTTTTGTGATTCTAACTTGTGATTCTAAATTAACAGAACAGCTAAAAACAAATAACACAGATTTCAATTATTTTGTTGAACAACTATACTATTTCCTTCAGTATATTCGAAACAGTGAAAGAACAAAAGTGTCACCGGCAACACACCAGCAACACATTGACAATTATGGTTGGATTTGTTAACGCAAGTGTGGGGAACCTTTGGCCCTTCAATGTTGCTAAGCTACAAGTCCCATCAGCCCCAGCATGTCTGGCAGGTGGCCAGGGATAATGGAACTTGTAGTTCAGCAACATATGGAGGGTCAAAGGTTCCTCACACCTGTCTTAACTGATCCACAAAAAACTGTTCATGCATTGCCAGTGGGACTTTTGTTCTTACGCTCACTAGATATAGGATAAATTATGTTACACTATACAAACATAAAAAAGTAATTTATATTTACTTACACAAGTAACAAGAAATCTGGACACTGAAGGGCAAGGGATTGTCTGGGTGGGAGTGTGTATCAGTTTAATTCTTATTTATATTCATTGTACTCTTGAAAATGAACTAATACACAAATATGTTTTAGAAAGATTGTAAGCCTATGGACACTCCATAAGACATAAGCCCATTGAACACAGTGTAAACATGCTTAAAAAGGTAAAGGTAAAGGGACCCCTGACCATTAGGTCCAGTCGTGACCGACTCTGGGGTTGCGCGCTCATCTCGCATTATTGGCCAAGGGAGCCAGCATATAGCTTCCAGGTCATGTGGCCAGCATGACAAAGCCGCTTCTGGCAAACCAGAGCAGCACATGGAAACGCTGTTTACCTTCCCGCTGTAGCGGTTCCTATTTATCTACTTGCATTTTGACATGCTTTCGAACTGCTAGGTTGGCAGGAGCTGGGACCAAGCAACGGGAGCTCACCCCGTCACAGGGATTCGAACCGCCGACCTTCTGATCAGCAAGCCCTAGGCTCAGTGGTTTAACCACAGCGCCACCTGGGTAAACATGCTTACCGGTAAATGCCTGCAAATCCTAAAGGTATCAGGTAAATCAATCTAGCTAAAAGTATATTTGAGAAATACAGACATTTCTTAAAGCATTTCTGCTCACTTCTGACTGGCCAGATGCATCTCCAAAAAAGAGGGAAAAGAGGAAATGTATCACCAGAAAAGCGGATACAGGCTTGCATAAAATTTGCACATTCTAATTTATATGTCCAGGTGCAAATTTAGAAAACAATAATAATTTAAATAGAGATACAGTACACCTCAACGTAGTGGGGAAGACTGCTCTAGCTGACCTGTGTACCTACTCATTTTGTTATCTAGGTGCTGAATGTTGATGGGCAACTTCAAGGTCCCTACACCTAGCTATGATATTTGAATTAAAATATCCAGGGCTTGATGAGCTGCATCCAAGGATACTAAAGGAACATGTGGATGTAATCTCAGAGCCTCTGTCCATAATCTTTCAGAATTATTGAAGAACAGGGGAGGTCTCTCCAGACTGGAGGTGGGCAAATGTTATCCCCCATCTTCAAAAAGTGGGGAAAAATAAGACCCAGGTAATTACCTACCTGTGAACTTGACATCAATACAAGGAAAGGCCCTAGAACAAATAATTCAGCTGTCGGTCTGTGAGCACTTAGAAAAGGATGCTGTGATTAGTAAAACCCAGCATGGTTTCCTCAAAAACAAGTCATGCAAAATAAAGTGTATATTGACTTTAGCAAGGCTTTTTGACAAAGTCCCTCGTGACATTATTGTGAGAAGCTGATAAAATGTGGATTGAACAAGGGTAACTGTTAGGTGGATTTGTAGTTGACTGACTGAACCCAAAGACTACTCATTAATGGTTCCCCATCATCCAGAAAAAAAGTGTGTGCTGCAGGGTTCTGTCCTAGGCCCATTGTTGTTCAACATCTTTATAAATGACTTGGATGAAATAATTGAGGGTATGCTAATCAAATTTGCAGATGACACCTAATGCCACAGAATACAGAACCAGGATTTCATATGACCTTAACAGAGTGTGTGTGGATAACAGATGGATAACTGAATTTCAATAAGGACGAATGTAATGTTCTGTACTTAGGCAGGATGAACCAGATGCACAAATGTAAGATGAGGGAAACCTGGCTTATTAGTAGTATATGTGAAAAAGATCTAGGGGTTATAGTGGACCACAAGCTTAACATGAGTCAACAGTGTGATGCAGCAGCAGCAAAAAAAAGGTAATGCTGTTCTAGGCTGCTTCAACCAGGGCCGGCGCGTCCATTAAGGCGAACTAGGCAGTTGCCTAGGGCGCCAAAATGGACGGGGCACTGGCCAGCCTGCCCCCAAGTGGGGGAGTTGCGCGGCTTCGCCCAGCAGGGGTGCGGAAGGGTCACCCAAGGCTGGGCGCGCGCCCTCTGCCAGTCCTGCGCAGTGGCAGGAAAGGGCTGGAGGGCCAGAATCCACGACCAGCAGCCCTGTGACACCGGAAGTTGCGTCGACATAACTTCTGGTGTCGCTTTGCCCTTCTGTGGGCACCAAAAATGGCAGCCACCGGCTTCGAAAGTCGCTTCTACGCATGTCAGGAAGTGCGTCGACGCAACTTCCGGTGTTGCTCTGCCCATCGATGGGCACCAAAAATGGCCGCCGCCGACACTGGAAGTCGCGTCTATGCACTTCCAGGCATGTGTAGATGCAACTTTTGAAGCCGCCAGCGGCGGCCATTTTTTGTGCCCATAGAAGGGCAAATTTAGAAAGAAAGAAATGGAGAAAATAACGGAGAAAAACGGGAGACAAAGTGATACGGGGGACCACCGGGAAAAGGTAAATAAAAACGGGGGTTTCCCGGGGAAAACGGGGTACTTGGCAGCTATGGTGCACACACCAAAGAGGGGTGGAGGGAGGCTGATCGCTGCGCACCCGGCTCGCTGCTGCTGATTGCCTCCTCCTGCCTCCAAGCCTCGTCGGGAAGGCTCCACCGGCTGGGATGGCTCTGCTGCTGCGCCCGCCCGCTGCTTACCTGGCTTTCCCCAAACTTATCCGGCTGTGCCCCGCTTGCCGCGTCCTGTCAGGCCGAGGGAAAGGATGCCCGGCGGTGCCTTGTCCCAGGCCAGCCTCAGCACTGAGTGAGGGAAGGCCGGGCCAGGCGGCGAGCGAGTGAGCAGGCAAGGGATGTCGCCACCCCCCCCCCCCGGTGCTGGGTCCCTCTGCCGCCACTGCCGCCATCGCCTCTGCTGCAGCAACCACCCCCAGCGGCTCCCGCTGCTGCCTTGCCCTCCTCCGGTTGCCGCCCGCGGCCGCCGCTCCGGGCCCAGAACAACGCTGAGCGGCTCAGCCCCAGCAGTGACTGCCGCCACTTCCCCTCACAGGGTGCGGGACGGCACAGGCAGGAAGCAGGCGCAGCCGCTGTAGTACAAGTTCTTCAGCGAAACGCAGTATGGGTTCTTCAGTAGAAACACAACCAACCAGATCCTTGGGTTTCCACTATTGTTGGCATAGACTGGCAGCAGCTGTCTGGGCTTTCAGACCCAGAGCCTCCCCCCATGAGAGCTGAGCAGGATTGATCCTCAGACCTTCTGCAGGCCAACTAAGCTATGGACCCCCTTCCAGGAGAGGCAGGGCTTCAGCCCATGAAGGGCTTCCCCAAGTCAGCCAGCTGGTCTACCTGCTGGGGGAGAGCCTGTCTGCAACCTTTGATTCCCCCCCCTCATTTGAAATATGATTGGGCGGGGGAGGGGGCAGCAGAAGGTAATCTCGCCTAGGGCGCAAAAAATCCTAGCACCGGCCTCAATCCTAGCACCGGCTTCAACTGAACTATAGTGTCCAAATTAAGGGAAGTAATAGTAACACTCTTTTTGCTTTGGTCGGACCACACCTGGAATACTGTGTCCAGTTCTGGGCACCACAATTTAAGAAGGATATTGACATGCTGGAACATGTGCAGAGGAGGGCAACCAAGATGATCAAGGGTCTTGTTATGTACTGAGCTGAATCCTAGAACAATAGGATTCAGAAACAGCGGGAGCTACCCAATCCAACTCCAGGTGGAAGTGAATCCGCAACCTGATTGGCCTGCTGGAGCAGCCAATCAGGCGGCGGGCAGAAGTGAATCTGCTACCTGATTGGCCTGTAGGAGCAGCCAATCAGGCTGCAGGCAGAAGTCAATCCACAATATAATTGGCCCACAGGTGTAGCCCTGAAGTAGCCAATCACGCAAGGCCCATTGTGTAAATAATGTATATAAGCAGATGGTTTTGGGAAAAGAGCCATTCTTCTTCTCCTCTTCTCCTTGATGACTATGAGCTGAATAAAGAGCATGAAATTCACTCTCGACTCCGAGTACATTTCACTGGCGACGAAGGTGGGATCCTGCTGAGCTGACCGCCACCACGCACTGCACCGCAGCACCGCCACCTGCTGCACCGCTGCATCGCTGCATCGCACCGTGCATCCAGGCTTCAGCTCCAGGACCCAAGGAACCCAGAATGGCAACCGACAGCAGCTTCTCGCCATTCAAACCAGCATCAGGAGACTGGGAAGGGTACGCTGCCCGTTTCAACTTCCTCCTGCAAGCGAAAGAAGTCACCAACGATGCCATGAAGAGGGCGACATTCTTCAGCGTCTGTGGAGAGGAGACGTTTGAAATCGCCCGGGCTCTTCTTGCACCTAGAGATGTCGCTACCGTCTCGTACCAAACAATAATGGAACGGCTGAAGGAGCACTTCTCACCACAGCCCTCGGTGGTAGCTTGCCGAAATGCCTTCTACGCAAAGCGGCAAGCCCCGGGGGAAACCATAACTGGGTTTGTGACCTCCCTCCGCCAAGCCGCCCGGCTATGCAACTTCTCAGAGTTGGAGAACATGCTTCGTGACCGCCTCGTCGGTGGCCTGAGGGACGAGATGTTGCAACGACGCCTCTACGCCAAAAAAGACCTCACGTTCCAGATTGCTCTGGAGGAAGCCCTGGCAACCGAAGCCGCCGAGAGGTCAACGCAAGAGGCACGACCGGCCCCGCCATCCCAACCGAGGGTCTACCACGAAGACCTCACCGGCGAATCCGAATCTGACAGGGAGGAAGTACACCGAGTACAGCGGCGCACTCAAGCAGCACACACACCACAGCAGCCTCGACGAGAAGGAGGGAACTGTGCAAGCTGCGGGGAGAACCACGAGAGGAGGACCTGTCGTTTCCGCAATGCAGAGTGCAGGCAGTGCAGAAAATTGGGACACATCGCCCGGGTGTGTCGGGCTCGACTCACCCGTCGACAAGCATCAGATGACCGACCCAGGAGCCCCAGGTCACACGGCACCATGCACCAAGGCAACTCGACGGAGATCACGGACTACCAGGTATTCCAGTTGCCCCATCCCAGCACAGAGAAAATTTATATAGAGGTACAGATAGAGGGAGCCCCATGCCGCATGGAGCTGGACACGGGTTCAACTCTATCCATAATCTCGGCCCGAACATTAAGGGAACTGTGCCCTAATGGGGGTCCCAAACTAAGGCCGGCCCCATTCACCCTCCGGGACTTCCAGAAACGTAAGGTCCCCACAATGGGGGTGGGGACCTTCAGGGTGCAATATCGAGGGCGAAAGCAACAATTGGACTTGCTGGTAGTTAAGGGCCCCTACGTTAGCTTACTGGGACTGGCATGGTTTGGACCTCTGGGGCTAGCCGTTACCGGGGTGAACCGCACTAGCTTACAAGTGGACGTGGACGCCATATGCAAAGAGTTTCCAGGGGTTTTCGATGGGGCATTGGGACGATATACAGGACCCCCCATTGCCCTACAGCTAGACCCCGCTGTACGACCCATCAGGCACAAGGCCCGCCGGGTCCCGTTCGCCCTGAAACCCCGCATAGACGAGGAATTGGACCGACTCGTGGAGCAAGGAGTGCTGGAGCCGGTGCCCAACGCCCCCTGGGAAACTCCAATTGTCACACCCGTCAAGCCTAACGGTTCGGTCCGCATCTGTGCAGACTACAAATGCACCATAAACAAGGCTCTCACGGCCCATGCATACCCAGTGCCAGTGGTCAGCCATGTCCTCGCCACCCTGGCTGGGTCAAAAATCTTTGGCAAACTGGACTTGGCCCAAGCGTATCAACAGTTGCCTGTGGACGAAGCCACAGCAGAGGCTCAGACGATTGTGACGCACAGAGGGGCATTCAGAGTAAAGCGGCTGCAATTTGGCGTTAGCGTGGCACCAGGCATATTCCAGAATCTAATGGACTCTCTCCTTAAAGGGATTCCTGGCGTCACCCCCTTCTTCGATGATGTACTGATCGCCGGGCCCACACCAGAGGAATTTGAGGACCGCCTCCGCTCCGTCCTGCACCGTTTCCAGACGGCGGGCCTCAAGGTGAAGCGGGAAAAGTGTTTACTGGGAGTGCCGCAGGTGGACTTTCTGGGATTTAAGGTGGACGCAGAAGGGGTCCATCCAACCGGTGACAAGGTACGGGCCATTTGTGAGGCCCCAGCGCCCAAGAGCAAGCCCGAACTTCAGTCATTCTTGGGACTATTGAACTTTTACCATGCCTTTCTTCCGCATAAGGCAGCGGTAGCGGAGCCCCTACACAGACTCCTAGATAAAAGGGCCCCTTGGGTGTGGGGCCAGCAACAAAGGGCCGCATTCCAGGCAGTCAAGGACTTGCTCGTCTCGAACTCGGTCTTGGCACACTTCGACGAGAGGCTGCCAGTGGTGCTGGCATGCGACGCCTCTCCCTATGGCATCGGCGCTGTCCTGGGACACCAACTCCCGGATGGAAGAGAGGTGCCGGTGGCATACTTCTCCCAGACGCTTGCTGCAGCCGAACGAAACTACTCACAGATTGACAAGGAGGGTCTGGCAATCGTGAAGGGCGTAAAAAAATTCCATGATTTCTTGTACGGGCGGCCCTTTACCATAGTGACTGACCACAAGCCGTTGCTTGGCCTGTTTGCCCCCGAGAAGCAGACCCCCCAAGTGTTGTCTCCACGTGTCCTCAGGTGGTCAATTTTCCTTGCCGGCTACCAGTATGCACTAATCCACCGCCCTGGGAAGGCGATGGGCCACGCAGACGCCCTCAGCAGGCTACCACTACCAGAAACAGGCCCCGACCCAGCGCCTGCGCAAGAGGTTATGACCCTGGAGCTGCTTCCCGACCGACCCATTCAGGCACAAGAAGTCGCGCACCATTCCACAAAAGATAGGGTCATCTCCCGGGTCCTGGACTGGGTGTGGCGAGGATGGCCCAGCAGCAGCCCCGGGCCAGAATTCGCTGGCTACACAAACCGCAAACATGAACTGTCGGCCCACAAGGGGTGCCTGTTATGGGGAAGCAGGGTTGTTGTTCCCCAGCCCCTCCGCAAAAGGGTCCTCACAGCCCTACACGAGACACACCCAGGGGTAGTGAGGATGAAGGCCCTTGCCAGGAGTTATGTGTGGTGGCCGGGGATTGACAGAGAGATAGAGGCCTGGGTCCAACACTGCCAGACCTGCCAAGAATCCCGCCCGGATCCCCCAAGGGCCCCAGTCCAGCCCTGGGAGTCCGCCCGACATCCATGGTCACGCTTGCACGTGGACTTCGCTGGACCCTTCCAGGGAAAAACATTCTTCATAGTGGTGGATTCCTACACCAAATGGCTGGAGGTCGCACTGGTACCGTCCACTTCTACGGCGGCAGCCATCCGGGTACTACGTAAGCTTTTTGCAACCCACGGGCTCCCTGACACCCTCGTCTCGGACAATGGAACCGCATTCACGTCAGAGGAGTTCCAGACCTTCACAGCGCAGAACGCCATCCGCCACATCCGCTCAGCACCATTCCACCCTGCCACCAATGGCCAAGCGGAGCGCATGGTGCGGACCACCAAGGACAGCCTCCGCCGCATGACACAAGGGGACTGGGAATACCGCCTTGCCGCATTTCTTCTAGCACAGCACAGCACCCCAAGCACAACGACGGGCCGGAGCCCAGCTGAACTACTAATGGGCCGGCGCCTTGCAACTAGACTGGACCGACTTCACCCCGACAGAGCTCAGGATGAGGTAGTGGTGGGGAAAGGCAGGAACCCCCGGACATTTGTGGCCCAGGACGCAGTGTACGCAAAGAATTTTGGGGCAGGCCCAGCATGGGTACCCGCCACAGTCACCAAGGTGACCGGTCCCGTGTCGTACGAGGTACTAACGGAAGGGGGGCAATGTTGGCGCCGCCACTGCGACCAGCTACGGCGACGATTCCCAGGAGGAACCCGGGAGGAGAGCGGGACAGAGGGGTCCCAAGGGGACAGCAGGGCAGTGAGGCCTGTAGAGCGAGAGGGGTGGGCAGGGGAAGCAGAAGCAGAAGCAGTAGGCACAGAGGGGCGCCCCGAGACTGGAAGGACACCGGAACCAGAGCCACAACCTAGTGGTTCAGTGGCGCCAGACCAGACAGCCCCGGCACAGCCAGCAGCCTCGGAACACGAGCCAGAACCAGAACCCCTGACCAAGGAACACCCCAGGCCACAACGCACACGGAGGCGGCCAGCAGACCTTGGGGACTACGAATGCAACTTCCCGGGCAGGACTGGAACTTAGAGGGGAGGGGTGTTATGTACTGAGCTGAATCCTAGAACAATAGGATTCAGAAACAGCGGGAGCTACCCAATCCAACTCCAGGTGGAAGTGAATCCGCAACCTGATTGGCCTGCTGGAGCAGCCAATCAGGCGGCGGGCAGAAGTGAATCTGCTACCTGATTGGCCTGTAGGAGCAGCCAATCAGGCTGCAGGCAGAAGTCAATCCACAATATAATTGGCCCACAGGTGTAGCCCTGAAGTAGCCAATCACGCAAGGCCCATTGTGTAAATAATGTATATAAGCAGATGGTTTTGGGAAAAGAGCCATTCTTCTTCTCCTCTTCTCCTTGATGACTATGAGCTGAATAAAGAGCATGAAATTCACTCTCGACTCCGAGTACATTTCAGGTCTGGAAACAGGCTTTTGATGAGCGCTAGAAGGAGCTGGGTATGTTTAGCCTAGAAAAGAGGAGACGGAGATATGATAACCATCTTCAAATATCTAAAGGGCCATCACACTAGAAGGAGAGAAAGTGAAACCCAGGCTCCTTCTGGCCTTATTGTTATAGTCAGGATGACCTTGACAGAAAGAGATAACAGAACCAGTTTAAGCCAGGTGTACTCAGCTTCTGTGAAGAAAAAAACCAAACATTGTGAACCTTCTGCTTAGTTTCTAGGCAGAATAGAAACTTACTTGTCAGCTAGAAACCATCATGCACCCATTTCTTTCTTGAATTAAATAGAATAGGAAAGATCTCTCCACATCAGATCAATACTTTCTGTACCAAGAAATGCAAACAGAAAAGGATATGAACCGATGACTTCAAGTTACAAGAAAGGTACAAGTTACAAGAAAGGCGATTCCGACAAAACATCAGGAATAACTTTCTAATAGTAAGAGCTGTGGTTGTGGACTTGCGAGGTTGTGGCCTCTCCTTCCTTGGAGGGTGGGTGTGTATATATATATATATATATATATATACCATAGCTTAAACATACATGCAATACATCCAATATACAAAGAACTAAAAAAAATACAAAGAAAAAATAAAAAGAAAAAAGCCTCAAAAACAAACATCTTCAAGTACACTTCTACATAGGGAGTGCAAGCCATCTCTTCCTAGGAGGTTTTTAAGCAGAGCAAACATCTGTCATGGTCCTGGATGTTTTAGCTGAGATTCCTGTATTGCAGGGGGTTGGACCAGATGACCCTTTGGGTCCCTACCAACTCTCTAATTCTATTATTTCTTTATCTTCAAACAAAACTTGGACTGGATGGCCTTGGAATACAGGATACCTACAAACCAAGGTCTGCCTTCTGTAAAGCAGAACACATAGCCACCAAAGAAATAGTAATATCTAAAACGGATCTAAATTACCTATGGATGTACAAATAAATTGACTTTAATCAATTTCATCAGCTAATTATAAGTGAACAAACTGCTACTTAATCCACACAAGGCAGAGGTGCTTTAGGTTGGTCGGTCGGCAGGCAGAACAGGGAATAGTCATTCAGCCTGTGCTGAATGGGGTAACACTCCCCTTGAATACAGAGGCTCAGAGTGTGGGCGTGCACCTGGACTCGGCACTGAGCATGGATGTTCAGGTCTCTGCAGTGGCCAGGGGTGTATTTGCACAGTTAAAGCTAGTGGACCAGCTTCATCCGTTCCTTGAGATGCCTGATTTGGCCACAGTGGCACATGCCTTAGTTACATCCCATTTGGATTACTGCAATGTGCTCTTTGTGGGGCTGCCTTTGAAAAGGGCTCAGTAACTTCAGCTGATTCAAAGAGTTGCAGCCGGATTGTTGACTGGGGCTGGTTTTAGGGAATATACAAGTCCCTTGCTAGAACAACTCGAATTCAATGTGCTGGCCCATTTTTCAGTGTCAGCCCTGATGTCAGGAAGTGTAGTATGATGTCCAAATTTATTGACTGGAAATAAATTAATCAAACCTTAACTGATGGTAATAAGATTAAAATATTTATCATGAAAAGTACAACTAGCAATCTATTGCATTTGTTGCAAGAAAGACTTAACACTGAAACCTATTTTGAAGAATTTCAGAAAACTTAACAAGTTTGCTAAGATTTCCTTAAACTAAAATCCATTGTGAAATATAGGATGTCAGAGTTTATTCATTATCTCACGATTTCTAGCATATATATGAAACCAGCATTTTCTTTTTCAAAAAATAAAGAGATTAGTGTCTTAATTCTTTATTCCCAGTAGTATGAATCGGAACTTATAACAGTAATTGAGGACAGAAACGTTTGCAACTATTATACTTATCAAAAGACATTGATAACAAGTGAACAAAGCAGGTGTCTTAACTACAACAGTTTTAAAGCTGCAGAAAGAAAACTCTACATTTACAAAGATGTAATTCATAGCCGTTATGATTTTGCAGCTGAAACTGCTATCTATAAAATAAAGACTAAAGAAACTGGCATTGACTTTAAAGTGGAGGGTTTTTCAAAAGGAGCATGTATACAACTGACTGTTTAAGAGCTCCTCTATTCTCTCCAGCATATCCTGGGATCTCCAGTTCTGGGAGCTATGGAATGTCCAAAAGAATCAGAAGCATCCTCACTAATCTATAATTTTCAGGACTATTTGCAGAAGCCATAACTGGTAAACTGGTATAGAATGGAACTAAGTTTGGGTCTGCCCAGTAACGTCAACCAGAGCTCCAGATTCCCTGATATCATGGTTTCCAAAAACTTGTGTACATGTTAGTGAGTGGCTTGCAAAGCATAAGAATATTTATGGACAATTCCATAAGAAGCTACATTACGTGGTTGTATTTTCATATCCCGTGTCCATTATTAGGGATTACTTTGTCTTTAGGGAGTAAAGCCTCACATTGGTACATCTGTGAATGGATAGATGCTTTTTAACGTGTCGCTATTTTTTTCCTTTCTGGTTGGTTGTCTATCATTTTTGTCCTTGAAAATAACTGTGAATGAACATTCAGACAATATTATCCACAGAGGAAATAGGCATACTGGCAATCAAAGTAACGAAAGTAGCACTTTTCACCCCCTGTGTAGTCAATGAACACTGCAATTACATCTCTTTCTTATTCCAAAATGTAAAAACAACAACACTTAGGATATAACACTTACAATCTTTCCAAGTCAAAGAGGACAGCACACTGCTGCTTATTGGTTGTAGGTAATTCCTTCAAATTGTACAGCACACTCAACACATTGTCAGTACCTCATAATATCATGCATAATCTCTTGATCCATATGACCACCATCTGAAATGTTGAGAGAGGAAGCATGCCATATTCACCATAGGTAAGGAAGCATCTGTTTAGCAGACGGTCAGACCTTGCATTCTGACATGTATCATTATGTTCTTTACACACTGCGGGGGTAAAGCTCACAGATACTATTTACTTTAAGTTATAGTTTGCCGTTTTTCCTCATACAGCAGAGGAGGGGACCCGACTAAGCCTCCTGTTTTGCAGTGGTTCCAGTTCTAAATGAAAACAAAACAAAACTATATTCTATTTACCCAGGCATTTGGTGGTTAAGTTAGCTTCTACTGTGGTGCTAATCTTTTACTGAGGTGTGCAAGGGCGTACCCACCATGGGGCAAGTTAGGGCAGCTGCCCTACTCTAGAAGCAGGGCTGGTGGGCAGAGGCGGAGCACAGCCCGGCGGAGCGCGAGTTCGCCATTCCCGCCGCGCCGCGCCGCATCCTCCCTCCAGCTCCCCGGCGCGCCCTCAGGCAAGGCCAAGCGCGGCGGGGAACCAGGGAGCGCGGCGTGGTGGGTGGGAACGCCGAACTCGCGCTCCGCTGGGCTGGGCTCCGCCTCCGCCTCCGCCCACCAGCCCTGCTTCTAGGGAGGGGCACAGCCTGGCGGAGCGCGAGTTCGCCGTTCCCGCCCGCCGCGCTGCGCCCTCCCTCCAGCTCCCCGCCGCGCCCTCTGGCAAGGCCAAGCGCGGCGGGGAACCAGAGAGCGCGGCGCGGCGGGCAGGAACGCTGAACTCGCGCTCCGCTGGACTGGGCTCCGCCTCCGCCCACCAGCCCTGCTTCTAGGGAGGGGCACAGCCTGGCGGAGCGCGAGTTCGCCGTTCCCGCCCACTTTGTGGCCCCTCCCCTTCCGTGCCTTGGCCCCTCCCCTTGCCCCCCCTAGTTTTGATCCTGGGTACGCCCATGGAGGTGTGGTAGAACTTGTCTTTGTTATTGTATTGCTGAATGAGCATTTTAGGAATTTTGCATTGTATGCCATTTAAAAATGGGCTTTTAATTGGTTGTGTCCGTCTGCATTTCCTTTCATTCTTAAGTTCCTTTGAGACATTTCTTTTTAGTGTATGAAGCAGCTAACACGGGCAATTAATTATTATAGTAACCAGGCCCGATGACTTTTAGGATATGGCAGCTGCAACTAGAGAATTGGATTGCTTTGTCCGTGCAATAGACTATAAAAAAATTAAAATAAAAGCAGTCTTCATAACATCCACTCTAATTCAGGGGGAAAAGCAATGCCATAAAAATCCAATTAAGTGCCATTAAAAGCTTGTGGGAATAAGTCAGATTTCATCAGGTGACAAATACATAGCAACGAGGGTGCCTCATGACTTGGGAGGCAGTTCCACACTTTGGCATAGGAGGACCACTTAACTGTCATGGACTGGCTGGATGCAGAGGAATGATGGGAGACTCCAGCTGGGGAACCCCCAGGGGAAGAAGATGGCACAGAGCCAGGGGATTGGTGGTGGGACAGCATTGTGTGGTCAGAGGGAGAAGAGGGAGCAGACAGCGAGGAGGTGTCAAAAGCTGAAGAGGTAAGAGGATTAAGTGAGCAGGAAGAAGCTGTGGCAGAGAGCAGTCCAGAATTAGAGGCAGAAGCAGAGGCTGGAGAGGAGAGGGGCTAAGAGGCAGCAATGAGTCAGGCGGGTGAGGAAGCCAGGCTGTCTCCTTCTCCTGTGGTGACCAGCTTCCCTCATCCTAGTTGCCCAGAACCCCCGGAGGTATGAAGATAGTGGAGCAGCGACAAGCAAGACGAAGAAGCCTGATTGCATGGGAAGGAACCAGGGGAAGCGGTGACTTAGAGAGCTGTGGGAAAGTGGGGACCCTACACCCACCCTGACATTAAACCACAGCCAAAAAATCAAGGAACTGCATCATCACAGGCACAGATTTGCATATACAAATTTGTATGTATAGGTGTGAATTTAGAAATACTTGCTATTATCTAAATAAAATTAAAAATACATCATACCATCGTGACCACCAGGTGACCTATGTGCCTGCTCTCCTCTAAACTGCTTTTATTCCAGCTAGCAAATAAGAGCTATTGCCCGAGTTTGCCTTTTTCCTTTTCCCTCCCAATCCAATTTTCTTCTTGTGTCATGTATTTTAGTCTGTTAGTCTGAATGTTGGACTATAACTCTCATCATGCCTAGCTACCGATAGCAGGACCAGTGGCCAGAGATTATGGGAATTGTAGTCCAAAAATAGCTGGCGACCTAAATTTGGGAAACCCTGTACTATCTTATTATTTATCATTCTATGCTGTTCTGGGAGCTTTTTTTCAGATGAGAATCAGGGTAAAATGCTTCAAATGTACAGTATAAATAAATAAATGTTCAATACATGCCCACTAGGAGGCAGTAATAGCTCCCAGTCCTTACCAAACAATGCAGCTCTCTTATAAATCCTTCTGCTCTGAGGACAGAATAAATAAATCATTCCCCCACAAAAATATTATTGCTTTTTTCTGTTTTGAAAATTTTGGGGAAAATAACAGTTATGCATAAAAATGTCACATTGTGAAACAGTTTAATCGGGCTGATAAATATATAAATAAAATGTTGGTACACAAAAGAAACAATGTATTAATGAGCAAATAGTATGGGGAGAGAAATGTCATGGCAAGTTTTTGGGATTTTGCTGCGTTGAGGGGAAATGTTAGCACAATGCTTTAGTGAACATGCTAAGAATAGATCATTTATCAATATAGTTCAGTTATTTGTGGCAGTTTATTTTACACTTTCTCATTTCTAGAATGGAAGGGCTGTTCCAGTATGACTCTGATGTCAGTAAAATACTTTTTAAAAAAAAAAAATCCGGAGCTTTAAAGGTTAGAATTTTTACAGATGAGTTAGTGAGCCCACCATGATGCTTACTAGCTGATTACAAATGTTATTAATGAATTTAATTTTTCAATAACATGTTATTAATGAATTTATTTTTTCAATAACATCCTCAACACATTATCAGAGAGTACCAAGTATAGTTCAAAACTGTCCTTCAAGCAAAGTCCATTTATGTCATGCTTCAAAATCACAGTTATCCCAATGTGTCTTTCCACAATAAACCATAGGTGGTTGGGGTGTGTGTGTCACAAATCATTTCCCCTTTGTGCTATGTAGGCAATGAAACAGAACCATTTGTCCTTAATTGTTGTTATTGTTTTCTGTCTTTGATTTGTTAGCATAGTTTTCTTCCATTAAAACAACTGTCCATATTTATTGATACCATTCGTTTTAACATTGTATATTTGCTGCTCTTATTAGTAATCTGATCTACAGGTTTGTTTATTTTTTAAATGTTTTTAGCTGATATAGGTCATTTGTCATTTGCATATTGTACTCCACCGCAGGATCCACAGTGATGAAAGGCAAGCTGCAAATATGGCTAATGCCATCAATAAACAATGAAATGAAAATGAAATGATGATAAAAACATCATAAATGACAGCCATAAAACTAATAAGATTGGGCTGCAGAGCTACCCCATAAACTAATAGTTATAAAACACATTGAAATATATGGGCACAGAAGAATGAATTTGCTTGGCACCAGGAAAGCTTTTCACACAATGTCACAGTCATCTCTCTGCTTGCTACTGATCAATTCTGGATCAATTTTGGTGGATAGGCAGGGCCAGCCCTACAATGAGGCAGCTGCCTCAGGAGGCAGATGCTGAAGAGCAGAGCTTTTTATTCTGGAAAAAGGGGTGCTGAAACACTCCATGAACACCTCCCTTGTTCTCTTAGAATGGCAATGGCACCTACCTGAGAGGTGCTGGAACTGAGTTCCAGCACTTCCAGGTTAAAAAAAACAACCCAGGCACTCTGGGCAACTTCCAACAAATTATAAAACCACAGTACTGTAAAACATTGAACATTAAAAACTTCCCAACACAGGGCTGCTTTCATATTGTATACTGTACTATACAGGGTGTCCCAAAAGTAGGTATACTTTAAACAAACAAACAAACAAACAAACAAACAAAAGCTTTATTTTTCTTTATTGATATTGTGAATGATGAGAACTTGAGACAAGAACAAATAAAGTGGTTTCTAAAGCAGTATGCCTACTTTTGGGTCACCTTGTAGTTAGTTGTATACTGTAGTACGGTAACTTATCTCCTTGACATCTGATGGGAAGGCGTTCCACGGGGTGGGCGCCACCACCGAAAAGGCCCTTTACCTGGTTCAGCCTGGGGGATGAACAGAGCCCACTGAGCCTGCCCAATCCCTGCCGCCACGACACCAGTCCTGAGAGGCATGGCTGTCGCATCCTTATTGCACCACCCTCTTCGGATCCCAGCCTTGCAAGGCTGCTGGGGGGGTGCGCGCGGTGGTATAGGGATGCAGCAGTTGGGCCCTCTTCAATCCCAGCCGCACCTTTGCTCGTGAGTCTGGGATCAAGGGGCATGTGACTGTTGCACGCTTTTTGTGCCACCCTCCCCAGATCCAATTCTTGCAAGGCTCTTGAGGAGGGTGGTGTGGGGATCAGATGAGGCTGGGGTCGAGGGGTGCATGGCTGCCACATCCCTTTCATGCCGCCGCCCCCCCTGAATGGTGTAGGGCTGGCTCAGGGAGGGCGGCGGGAGCAGTGCAATCCCCTGAAAAATGGACCAGGGCGATCTCCCTGGCAGTCCCCCCCCCCCCACACGCTAAGCCCATGTTCAGATTGGATCTGTGGAGACACATTCCATGCCCTTAGGCTCACACTCTAAAAGACATGGCAGGAGGAAAAAAGGAGCAAAGAAGAAAGCAAATGCAGGCCCCAATTCTTAATCGGAGTTAATTAGTTTTGTTTTTTTAAAGTTTTTATTCCATTTAAATAAAAGTTTAACAATGTAGGACATTTATATACTCTCAATTTGAAAAATACAAAATAACAAGACACCATATTGTGACACCATATTTTAACGATTAAGAAGAATCAAGTGCCCACAAAAAACGAAAACGAAAACGGAGGGAAATCTATAAACAGAAAACAATACAGTATATGTTGAGTACAGTGGTCACCATTATTTGCGTTGCAGCCAAGTTTGCGTTTCAAGTTAAGTAGGTTGGAGCAGGGATGATTATTATTAACGAACGAAGTGCTTCCTTTAGAACGAAAGGTTTCCCCATGGTGCCTGGATAACCCCAGCTATTCCTTTACAGGACTGTGAGATTCATCGAACGCGGGGGCCGTTTTCATTTTTTGTCTCCGCCCATTGCCAATGGTCCAGGTGCGAGGATGACACGCAGGCGCACTGAACTTCCAAGTCGCGCGTGCTGCCCAGCGGCAGTTCAAACCTCGCGCGCGTGCGCACTAACGGGTTAGAGGGGGCGGGGCGGCGTTACGAGTCGTCAGCGGGTTAGGGCTCCGGCCGCCATTTTGGGTTGGGTTTCTTTTTCTTTTTTTGTGCGTGTGTTTGCGTGCGCGCGCGCGGCTTGTCCCCCTCCGTCGCCGGTGGCCGAAAGAAACGGCGTCGGCGCCCGAGAGCTGCTCTCCGTCCCCAGTTTCCTCTCGTCTCCTCTCCGCAGCAGCGTCGCCTCCATCGGCGCGATGTCCGCGAACAGGAACCTGAAGCAAGTGAGGATTGAGAACAGCTCCCCGGCGGCCGCCCCGCCGATCAGCATGGTGGGCGGCGGCAACATGAAAGGGCTGCGCGGTCTGGAGCCTCCGCCGGACAACGAAGCGGCGGCAGCCATGGTGATGGTGAAGGAGGAAGAGGAGCAGGGCGGCGGCATCACCGTCGACATCAAGAGCTTCTTGAAGCCCGGCGAGAAGAGCTACACGCAGCGGTGCCGCCTCTTCGTGGGGAACCTGCCCACCGACATCACCGAGGAGGACTTCAAGCGCCTCTTCGAGCGCTACGGGGAGCCCAGCGAGGTCTTCATTAACCGGGACCGCGGCTTCGGCTTCATCCGGCTGGTGAGGAAGCGTGCCCGGGGGTTCCCTTGGAAATGGTTCTCTCTCTCTCTCTCTCTGTGTGTGTGTGTGTGTGTGTGTGTGTGAGAGAGAGAGAGAGAGGACACGAAAGAATCAGAGGGAAATGTTCCCTTGCCCGTCCTCGCTCTACTTCTCTTACCCCCCCCCCGCTCACGTGTGAACGAGGCCGTAACGTGCCATCCCTGCTCGCCCCCTCACCCGGGAACGGCTCTGCAGCAGAAACCGAGCGCGCGCACGAGCGAGCGACACTCCCTCTCCCACTAGACGCGCGTACACGTACACACATTCACACAAGCCCCCCCTCCCACCCCGCGAAGCTGCTGTGCACGCGGGTGGCCTCCTCCCCTCCTTTCACGTGCCTGCTGTATGGTCCCTTTACGTGGGGCTACGACTTTTCCTTCCGTTTGCCGTTGTCTTCCGTAACCCACGTTCACACCCCAGTTTTGATGAGGAATGAATGGATTTTGTTCCATTTGCAGCGATGGAGCCGATTTTCTGTCCTTCCAAGCACCCCAGGCACAACTGATGCGGATCCTGTATGAAGCTGTTCAGATGAAAGTCGCCCCAAGAGAAATACCATTGACGATTCTTAGAATTGTAGAGTTGGAAAGGACCCTGAGGATCATCTAGTCCACCCCCCCAAATCAGGAATATGCAGATGTCCCATACCGGGATCAAACTGGCTGCAATAAGAACACCATGCTGTAGCCAGCTGAACTATCCCATGGTCAAGAGTTAAAATGTCCACACCGGGAGTCAGCCAACTTTTTCAGCAGGGGGCTGGTCCACTGTCCCTCAGACCTTGTGGGGGGCAGGACTATATTTTGAAAAAAAATATGAACAAATTCCTATGCCCCACAAATAACCCAGAGATGCATTTAAAATAAATGGACACATTCTACTCATGTAAAAACACCAGGCAGGCCCCGCAAATAACCCAGAGGTACTTTTTAAATTAAAGGACACATTCTATTCATGTAAAAACATGCTGATTCCCGGACCATCTGTGGGCCGGATTTAGAAGGTGATTGGGCCGCATCCGGCCCACGGGCCTTAGTATGGTGACCCTGGTCCACACCAATCCTGAAAAAGAGAGAAAGCTATTCCATATTCCCAGGCTTCATGACTATTTTCTTCAAGTTTGTGCCAAAATGATTACCCCATTCAAGTATTTAATGGGTGTTCTCCATGTCTTCGTGTGACTGAGCCGCCATCCCCGTTTCCCCCCATCTTATATATCATCTACAGTAGGTGGCTGAGGAGACAAACACATTGTGTTTTAAAAAACAAACACCAAGGAATTACACTGCTTGGTCTATATTCAAGCTGCTCCACAAATCCAACATCATGGGTTGATAGAAAGCGGGACTAACTTTTCTTTGTGCCCAAAATGCAGCAACATTGGTCAGGCATTCCTACTGAGCTCTTCAGACTTGGTTCTACAGTAATCATAATGAACATGTATTATCCCCACTTGCTCTGACAAGCAGACATTGACAGGATATTGGAACCAATTCACATCTTTTTTTGAAAACTATATAGGCTTCTCTTGCTGCCTCATGATAAAGGGCTATTTTTACAGGTCCCCCTGTTTCTTGCACCAACAGAATTTCTGTGAGGGACACAGTGGCTTCTTAATGCTAAGTGGGACTGGGGACCTCAGCAAACACCTAGGGATGTTTGAGGGTACTGTAGTGCCCCCAGGTGCCACATTGGTTCCCCCAGCTTTAAGATATTCCTCCTTCCCCAACGCAAAACAGATTATTTTGGAATATTTATGGGACTTCTATGCTGCCCCATAATTAAGGTTCTGTGAGCAGCATAAAAATTACATGGCATTCATAGTTGAAAAAGGTGGGGACACTAGTAAATAATAGGGGGTTTTATGGAGGAAGAAAAGCTGGCTCAGGTGTGGAAGTGTGGATGGTTTGACTTTGTGTGGCCTAGGCATTCAAGCTCCAAAACAACCCCCAACCTTCCTCCCATCTTCAGATTTGGGGATGTTGCAGTGATCACAGTTCAACTGCTAGGGGGATGATTGGTTTGATTTCTTCTTATTTTATCATGTATTTTGTGTTGTTTATATTGTATTTTTATGTTGTGAACTTCCTAAGAGTTACAGATGAAGAGTGGTTATGCATAATAATAATAGTATAATATAGAGTATATAATATAATTATAATATTCCCGAACACCTCTGTCAATTCAAAGCAGGGTTTGAAATTAGCAGGCCGCCAGGCGCATTTTGCGCCTAAAGATTCTCCATTTTTGAGAATCTCAAAAGGACTGGGTGCCATTTTTTGTGCCTGGCTCTGGCACTCAAGGATTAAAGAAATGTATGTGCTTTGAAGTCTCAAAGTATATGTTGCAGATAGACAATATGTTAAGGAGTTTAACAATAAAGAGTAGGGTGTTTTGAAAACTGAAGTATGGTGCCAATATTTTTATTAAACATGTACAGTATTAAGAATTTCTGTTAAAAATGTGATATTAACAATGTGTCACTTATGTGAATTGCGTATTAATTCATGCTTATCAAAAAATAAATAAAAAGGTTGCTTACCATGTTCACTAGAGGGCAATGGAGGGTGGAATTGTCGAAGCCTGGTCATAGGTAATCAGAAATAGAATACTTGCAGATTTTGAGTACATAGGGTGGGATTCACCTAACCAGCCCTGTCTATGAAAGTCCTGCACAAGGACTTCAGCTTGCATAATGGGGCTTCCCCTTTACATGCATTCTGAAATTGACTTGGGGTTGTGTGTTGGGAAAACCCCAGAACACCGCTGGGGGATGGGCATTGTTCCATCTGGCAAGCTGGAATGCTTGCATACCGGTAACTGGAAAAAGTTGAAAAGCGCAAAGTTGAATTCCCCCCATAAAATGTTGAAATGAACTATTGATGTGTTATATTCAACTGTGCTTTATGTGTATATGTTTTTTCCTGAAAAGGAATCCAGGACACTAGCTGAAATTGCAAAGGCAGAACTCGATGGAACTATTTTGAAGAGCAGACCACTTCGAATTCGTTTTGCTACTCATGGAGCTGCTTTAACAGTAAAGAATCTTTCACCTGTTGTTTCCAATGAGCTTTTGGAACAAGCTTTCTCTCAATTTGGCCCTGTGGAAAGAGCTGTTGTTGTAGTAGATGATCGTGGTAGAGCAACTGGGAAAGGTTTCGTAGAGTTTGCTGCAAAACCCCCAGCACGTAAAGCTCTAGAAAGATGCAATGATGGAGCATTCCTGCTGACGACGTAAGTTCCTGATTGAATTTATTGTGGTATATGTATAAAGAAAACTATGTAATTGGGCTATCCAATAAAGTAGCAATGGAAGTTGCACAAAACTCTTGGAAATTTGAACTAGTCTCAGAACCTAGTTTAGATTTCTTCTTTTCCAGCCTAAAATGCTGTTAGTGACAGTGGCTTCCCTGAAAGGTTATGACTCCACTTTATAGGATAAAATGTTACTATACAGAGACGTAGGAGAAAGCCTGCTCCTAATCTAAGACATTTAGTTATTACTCCTATCTTAGCAAGATGGTACTAACCCTTCTAACTACAGTATTCTGCCCATTGCTCCTTGATAGTCTGATTCAAGCATACCTGAAACATAATCTAGACACAGTGCAGTTTAGCTAACGTACCCAAAAATCCCATATTCATTGCTCTGGAATAAAATCTTAGATTATGTGAGCATGAATTTGTTGGGTCAATCCCAGCTGTGAAATGTGAAGCTCATCTGCTTTATATGCAGAAGGGCCAGGGTTAATTTTGATGAAATTGAGCAGCAAGCAAAATGTACTCCACCGAATGTAGAGTACAAAACTCAGAAGACAGCAGAGAGTACCAAAAAAACCACAATACAATGAGGACTCCTTTCAGCCATATGATATGGTCAAATGATCAGCTACTAATAGAAAAATTCTAAGTGGTTTACATAATAAGTGTATTCAATTCATCAAAAATTGATAAAAGACAGAGTTTGGAGTTAAAAGGCACTGGTATACCTATTATTTTATTACCTCTTCTGAAAATTTGTACACATGTTTACACGACCACTATATGAGCCAATAGATTCTGATAGATTTTGTTAAATAAAAATAAATGTTGTTTGACAGAGCGGGTTGATTGTTAACTCATGGTGACTTTAATCATTAAAAAACAAAATTAATTTAAACCAACATTTTCTGTTTATTATTTGGGCACTTCCTAAACACTTTTGTAATTAGTTGCTATAACCATGAATAACACATTGATTTAAAGTACAGTAGACCAATTTCTATATATAGCCTATTTTAGAAAAAATGATAGACATTGTGTATATAAATATGCTTTGGATCATGTTAAGCTTAATTATAACTTAATGCTTGGGATCATGTCAAGCTACATTAGAATTACATTGACTTGTTTCATGCAAACAGCACAATAACTGTAATTTTATTTAAAATCTTTTTGTCATATAGTCACCCTGCACCATCTCACACAAAATAAAATGCTCTACCTAAGAAGCAAAAGCTGTTAGTAGGTACTTGGTATATTGGTGTTCTTTATGAGATGGAAGGTAACTGTCCGTGTCCTTTCATCGTTAGTCATAACTATGTATGAATATCAACTCTGAGCCAATTAATTTGTATGCACCCTGGTGTTTATATGCAAGCAATATTCCTTCTTAAGTCATGTTTGCGTACAGACTCAACATGCAGATTTTGCTTATTTGTGCTATTTGATAAGTGAACTGGGGACATTGGCATATTATGGCATATTATATTAATAATTGGTATATTAGATTATTTCGTAGATTCATATTACAGGAGTTTGTTTCGTTTATAATGTTGTTTTCTTTTTAAGAACCCCTCGACCAGTAATTGTAGAACCTATGGAGCAATTTGATGATGAAGATGGGCTGCCTGAGAAATTAATGCAAAAAACACAACAATATCATAAGTACGTTTTATACATTCACATTATAGAATATTAGACAACGGGAAGTAAAGCTTTAACTGCTGAGAGGTGTGGGTCTAATTCAAAAAATTGATTGTTGTTACCAGTAAAGCTAGCCATGACAATATACATTTATTTAAAATGGATTGGTGAAATATAATACAAATGAGGGGAAAACTGTAATGGTTGAAGGGCTCTGTTTTTGCCACAACAGAAGTAAAAGCTAATGGATAATGCATAAAATTAGAATGCATCTCACTGGCCTCAGCCATCACAAAACATGAAATATTCCACACCGAAAAAAGCTGGAAATTAGAAATAGTGCAAGAGAGCTAGCTCTAGCTTTTGGAGGGCTCTTGGCAAGATTTTGAACTCCCCCCCCCCCTGCTTTGATGGATGTCATGATCGCTTTTCTTCTTTGCCCAATCGGTTTCTCCCTCCCTCTCAGGATTGTGTCCAAAGGGATCAGTGGCAGGTAGTGAGGGGCACTGTTCCTTGCTGCCTCCTTGGTTGCTTATATGAGAGGTTCCCTGACTGAGAAATAGGGGCTGCACAGTAGCAAGCTGTTGGGAGAAGGTTCTGTCCATTTGATTTAAAAAATTGCCCTGAGCTGTTCCTCTTTCTATGTGTTTCAGGCAGATGTGTGTTTTGAACACGCAGGTATGTTGCCTCCACATCTTGTTTGGCTTTAAGTGAGCTAGATATGAGTAAAGAAATGAATTCTTTTCTTTAGAAATGCGTAAGGAAGACTTGATGAAATAATGGAGAAATTTGTGAGTTTAACTGCATTTTGCTGTACCATTTATGAATGCATTCTGCTCATGTGAAATGTGATGTGCTCCTAGGGAAAGAGAACAGCCACCACGTTTTGCTCAACCTGGAACATTTGAATTTGAGTATGCTTCACGATGGAAGGCTCTTGATGAAATGGAAAAGCAACAGCGGGAACAAGTTGATAGAAACATTAGAGAAGCTAAGGAGAAACTGGAGGCAGAGATGGAAGCAGCTCGACATGAGCACCAGTTAATGCTGATGAGACAAGGTATTCTGCATCCCTATTCTGTAATTTTTATTGCATAAACTGAATAATTACTGAAAGTGGTCTGTGTTGTCGCAGGAAATATATATCTAAAGCGTCTATACATTGTGAACATTTCCATATTTTTACAAGCCACAAGCAGGGATCTTTCACGAAGTTTGTGCAATGTCCAGAGCTACCTGTAGGTAAACATACTATGATCGAACTTAATTGACACTTTGTATTGGCTCTGATGCTATGTTCTAGTCCATGACCCACAATTGCCAGCTTGTCTCCATTGAAATATTTTATTCCAGCCTTTATAAATGCACTAGGTCAGGAATGAGCAACCATTATTCCTTTTGTTATTAATGTATGCAGAATGTGGCATTTCTTTAAAAAAATCACAGTTGCATAATAATAATAATAATAATAATAATAATAATAATAATAATAATAATAATGTGACGGGGGTCTAAAGTGCATGTGTGATCTGAGACATAGTTTATAGGTAACATAACTTTTCATTGTGCTTTTTAGTGTCTATTTTTATATTGATAGCTGTTCCTGTTAAAATGATAATTGCTAGCTGCTGCTTTGACTTTTCACAGATCTTATGAGGCGTCAGGAAGAATTAAGACGTTTGGAAGAACTTAGAAATCAAGAGCTACAGAAACGAAAGCAAATACAATTGAGGTATTCTATGAATCTACGCTAGAGGGCAATAGCCCTTAGATGTGTGAAATGAGATTTCATAACTCAAAAGATACCATTTTAAAACTAGCTCTAGTCTACTGTAGCCTTTAAAACGCATACATAGTGAATTGACTACTTAGAGACTAACTACAAAGTCCCATGACACAAATGTGGGAGGTTGTATCAGTAGCTGCCAGTGGCTGCCTTGTTTTCTTGATGCAACGCTTATTGTGCCTTCTCTCCATTTTAGTTGCAGGAATTATAGTAAAGTAATTCAGGAACCTTAGAACTTGTTATAAAATCATTGCTTATATTTTACTATGTTGAATGTTTATATAGGTTCTTTGTTGAGGTATCTAAAAGTAACATGGGGCGGGGATCAAATCACTTCAAAATGCTTGTGAGTTGTTTAAATACAGGATATTAGAAGCTCAAATGGAGTCTATACTGCAGATGAGGAAAGGTATTATGAATGCCAAGATGATGCCAGCATGCTTAATGAGCAGAATCAAAGAAGCAATTATAGGCAAGAAGGCATCCTTCAAAAAACTGAAGTCTTGTCCAAATGTAGTGAACAAAAAAGAATACAAACTTTGGCATCTGGTTGGCCACTGCAAGAACAGGGCCATTGGCCTGATCCAGCAGGCTCTTGTGTTCTTATTGATTGAGAAAGTGGTCAAAATACAATAAATAAAGGAGAGAATAGTAGATGGATGATGATATCATTATTGTCATCAATTCAATTTCTATACTGCCCTTCAACCGAAGATCACAGGGCAGTATACAGTACAAAAACACAAGAATGTGTAACATAATAACAAACCAAAACAATAACCCTTCCATATAGGGCCATAGATTATTTAATTAGCGAAAGGCTTGGGAGAAGAAAAATGTTTCTGCCAGGTACCTAAACAGACAGAAAAGGCCCGTTCCAGACCTCTTGTGGAGGAGGCACATGAAGAAGGGCTTCAGATGATGATTGCAGGGTCTGGGTCGGTTCATATGGGGGCTATAGTTCTTCTAAGATTGAAAATCATGTTTTTGTGATTTGAAGGGAAGGATTATATAGTTTTTGGAATGAAAAGATGTAATAAGTATCTTAGGAAGATGCCTTCTGTGCATAACCATTAGACATGAAGAAGAACATAGGCGCCGTGAAGAAGAGATGCTGCGCCAAGAGGAATTGAGAAGACAGCAGGAAGGAGGATTTAAGTCCAATTTCATGGATAATGTAAGTAGAACTCTTTATTTACTGAAATGGACACATGCTTTTCCTAAACCTGTTAGTGATACAAGTATCATCTTCCTTGTCTGCATTTACATTCTCTCCATTATAACTTGCTTTCTTTAAAAGTTTTTCCTGGAACCAATATAATGATCTAATATATCTCATAACTCCATAACAGAGGACAGTGGCCACATCTCTAAAGTAAAATGATATATAACATAAATGATTAACCCCCCTTTTCATATTCATTTCTAACTTATGTTGTCAATTGCTTAGATTCTAAGTATTAGTACTAATAGAAGAGAAACTATTGTCTGTATAATCCTTTGCACTGAGAGCGACTTTCAGAAAAAGCATGTGTTTCAGCTTTCCCAGGGCTGTACTGCTTGTGATTTCCTTTGTGTCAAATTTGCACAAACAAAAATGGCATTAATTCAACTCTGATTTTGTCTGCCATGGAAGACTTTGTAGTACACATGAAGCAAGTGTGATATGATGAGAAGCTAGTACACGGAAACTCAAATAAAGGGGCATTTTAGTTCCATTGTTGCTTTCCTCTTCTACATGGTGCCAGTAAAAATGAAGAAATAATTATTGTAAATCACCTCAAATAATTCTTTCAATGCAGAATTGCTAGATAGTATCTTCTGTACTTATACGTTATCATACATACAAAATAATAATCTCGGAACATTTTCTGTATCCTATATAAAAATGCATTTCCAGAAACAAACAGCTTCTAATGGTTTTGTCAAAGGCAAAAAAGAAAGAAATACAGATGATTAAATGAAGGTGGAATTAGTACTGTACAAAGAGAGGGGGAGAGCATTTCTTGAATGCAGAGAAGGGTCAGAATTGTCATTTGGACCCCGTTGAAGTCATCCTTCAGGTCCATCTGTAAGAAGATATGATTTTTAATGCAGGTTGTATTTGTCCATAGGAAGGAAATACAACTATAGCCACATTGGTATCCCTCTCCTGCCATTCACTGTAGCAGATGGGTCTGATGCCTGGACTTCTACCCTAGAGTCAAGATGCAAAATTTCAAGAATTTTTGAATACAAGGGGGGAAATTGCTTGGAAATTTGGGGGAACATGTAAGTTTGCAATATTTAGGCATCTAATCTAAAATTACTACTTTTAAGAATAGAACATATATTATGTAAATGAGGGGGAGCATACCTGTGTGACAGAGCACATACTTAGGAAGCAGAAATTTCTATGTTCAGTCCCTGGCAGCAAGTAATGAGAGAAACCTGTCTAAGATGCTAGAGAGCTACAGCTAGTCACAGAATGATAGAATTGTAGAGTTGGAAGGGAATCTCAACAAAAGCATAATTTTAAAAGAGAAAAATGGTTCCTAAGACAGTTTCCATGTTTTCCATGGAATTTTTAAATAAAACTTTGGAAAAATGCTTCCCTCTACTTTCATATTGAAAATTCAACTGCATGAATAGTTAGGAAGGTGCTGTATGTTTTATAACTATACTCACCTCTCACATTTAAACTTATATGGAGGTGAAATTCCCTAGAGAGGTTTGCTGAAATAAATTAACTGGAGTTTGCTGTGTTCCCACAGTTCTGTTATATGTCCTCATATGGGTCTTAAATTCTGCTGTGCCTGCACCATTCTTAAGTGTCTTTTTCCTCTGATTATTCATTTGTGTTGCACCTTTGATCCTTTATTGTCCCTGGTGATTTTTCTGCAAAGCAGTCAGCTGGCGTGTGGAATGATTTGTAAAGGCTTGTGTCATGCTCTTCACCCAAATGTTTCTAACTTTAATTGGTGAAAAGTCTTCAGATCATCTCCTGGAATTTTTAAAATAGTGCTATAATACTATTATTATGCATTTTTTCTCGTTTATGCTATAGCAGGTATGATTAATGCATGATTGTGCAGCACTCAATTACTCCAGCAGAATGTATTAGTCGCCTCCACTGAATTTTGTTCAGGGTGCTGTGAGATGCATGAAAACGGCTGTACATACATGCAAACTATCAAATGGTTTGTGAGAAATCCTCGTAAGGCAAATGTTATTAGATGAAAATTAAATGATACATATTAACCATTCATTTTATTTAGCACGGGCAGGGGATATGAAAGATAGGTTGTGAAATGTGTTGCACTTTTTAAAAAACCCACCTTTAACCTAATGGATAGGGCGAGTTCTAAACAATATCTACATAATCTGTCATACTAATTTATAGTAAGTGGAATATATATGTAAATTCACAATATGCTATTTATTGAGTTATAACTTAACAATTTTGAAACTGTATTCGGTTGGTACTGTCCAACATGTACCCATAAATTTTATCATTCGGAGGCCTACCGTATATGATCGTATCTTCTGTGAACTAGTGGATGTTACTACTTGAAGTGGTGATCCGAACATTTTACGAAATCTGTTGTTTGAAAGTGGATAATCATTTGATGTAGCAGGTAGCTGAAAGTTTGGGGCAGGGGAGGCATGTTGATTTTGCCTTCTTTCCCCAGAATTTGCTTCTAAATCTACTTTGAAAAAGAAGTTGTTTTCAAGATGTTGCAAAATAGATGTAATTGCACATGCTTGTAAGCAGCAGCAATAATAATAATCGTGAGGCAACACTTCATGACTACTTTCCATAAAGCTGGTATGACATTTTTGCTCTATAATGTTATGTTGGAATGTGGTATCATCCAGCTTTGTGTAGTTATTTAGCTAATGTCTGCCTACAGTTAAAATAAAAGGTTATTAAAGTACTTTTTTTTTTTTTTTAAAGATTTTTATTGAAGTACGAGAATTTTTACATACATTATATTCTCTCCTTCCAATGTTTAATTTCCCGTACCATTTTTTCTTTCCCTTCCCACCCCCTCCCTCACCCATAATCCATTGGAAGGGTTCAAACAGTTGTCCTCAGCCACGGGCACAATGTCTTTAATTTCCACTGAATGTCTTCTGGTCCAGTAGTTGTTATCCATTGAAGATAGGGGTTCCATCTGGTCCTTATCGCAGTAGACTTGGCCTTCCATGTCATATCCTGTGACGTTACTGCCACGATGTCTGACTGAATAAATTCAAACAGATAATTAGTCCAGACCTCTACTGTCCATTTTTCTCTATCTTTCCAACCTAGAGCTATTGTTGCCTTTCCTGCTAGTATCATTGCTTTGAAGGTATGCTGGTCACCTTTCTCTATGGCCGTGTTTCCTAGTATACCCATTGTCATAAGATTGAAGTCTATAGGTAGCTTCACTTTAAAAACTTCATTAATAACCTTAAGGATTTTATTCCAAAATCCCCCTACCTCTGGGCATTCCCAATACATAGGGAGAACCATCCCTTGGCTTGTTCACAGTGCCAGCAGTTAGGGTTCAATCCTGGTATCATATTAGCTAGCTGGGCGGGAGTTCTATACCATTTTAGAAAGAATTTTAGTTCGAGCTCCCTAAATTTGCTTACTTTAATCTCATCTATTCCTTTCATTATCCTTTCGACCTTTGATTCGCTAATTTGTTCTTCTTTACTCCACATCTTTTGAATAAGTTGGGTTGTCAGTTCTTTATTTGTAATCATCCTCTTATAGATTTTACCTATCATTCCTTGTTTAGCTTTTTCCATTTGTTTATATAGTTCCTCTATTGGCTCTTCTAATCTCATATTTCCTATCTCTTGAGCTTTAAGAATTTTATTATATAGCCCTCCAATTTTTAGCCAGTATTGGTTACCTATGTTCTCTGTTACTTCCTGCAATGACTTTAAGGACTCTCCTCTATACATATCTTGGACTATGTGATATCCCTTAGCACTAAGAATTTTCCACCATTTGGGGTCGTCTATTGCCTCGTATATGCTTTCTAAGGGTGCCCACAGGGAGATCCTTTTTAACCATATAGGTTGCCATCTCTTCCATATGCCTAATGCCAATTTCCTGGGTCCTATTGCAGATTTCAGATCTTCCTTAACATTATTTGTGAAGATTCCAAATCTTCCTGCACCATTGTTGGCCTCGTCCTCAAATCTGATCCACTTTTGTTTATTTTTTGCTCCAATTTCTAGTAAAGTTTTTAATTGGACGGCTTCATAGTAATTATAAATGTTGGGGAGGCCCCACCCTAATTCTGATTTGTGGTTATACACAAACCTCTTTTGTGTCCTTGATTTTTTACTTCCGAATATCCATTGTCTTATCTCACCATTCCATTGTTCCAATTGCTGTTTTTTTATCTCTAGTGGGATGGCTTGGAAAAGATAACTTAGCTTGGGGACCCAGAACATTTTGGTAGCCTTGACTCTAGCTGTAATGCTTAAAGTTTTGTTTCTCCATCTTTTCATATCCTTTAGTATTTTATTCCATGTCTTCTTATAGTTGAATTCTGCGGTCTTGTTAATATTCCTATAGAGTTCAATACCCAGGTATTTTATTCTTTTAGAACCCAGGCCCATACCTGTTATGCTATTTATTTCTTTTTTTTCAGGTAGGTTTACATTAAAGTACATTATTTCTGATTTTGTTATATTTGCCCCTAATCCGGAGTATTCCTCGAAATCTTCTAATATTATCTTTATTTCTTTTATCCCTTCCTTGGGATATTGTTATTAAAGTACTACAAAACCAGAAAGATTCTATAACATTTTATGTAGTTGTGGTTCTTGGTCCACCGGGTTAGCTTTTATGTAGAGATCCCTGTTTGTCCAGGACTTTTTCTGCTCTCTTCTTCCAGAGGAAAATATGGGTGGTGCTCATGCAATCTGACATTTTCTTGTGAAAAAAGAGGGTGATGTAACTATACTAGTAGGTGGAAAATTTCACTCATGTGTTTTTCTTGCTGTGTTGGAAGGGCACATCATCCACTCTCTTCCAATGAATGTGGATAAAACCTGCATGTGTGAAGTCTGGATAAGTTGTATATTAAATTAAGCATTTATGCTAATGTCTTTTCTATAGTTTTGTAAACATTTTAACTAAAACAAGTGACTTGACAGGTGCCTCCATTGCTACCTCTTACAAGGAAGGTAGACAGTGCAATAAAAGCTTTGCTTGTGCAACCCTAGTTAGCACAGAGTTATATGCCATGTGAATGCTGTAGCCCTTTTAATCTCAGAATCAGCTGTGAATCTTAAAAGAGAACCCCATCCTCACCTTAGGTAGATTTTCTTCTCATAGAGTTGTGAACCTGCAAGAGGAAGGAACAGGACATGTGTGAGGGATGGGGAACTGGGTGGGTAGAAGAGTTCATACGACTGGCTGCCAGTGCAGTTCCATGCCCAATTTAACAGGCTAGTTTTAACTCTTTAAAGCCTCTAAATGATTTGGGCCTGAACTATTTGAAGGACTTCCTTCACCCATATCTACATACAGTACCTTTATGCTGTACCTTTTCCTGTGCCTCATCTCCTTAAATTATGTTTTGTTTTACGAGATGAGTTAAGGTAAAGACATTTTACTGATCCTGTATCTTTGAATTTTAATATGTACCAGTATCAGTAGAACATTATTATTCTGTTAAACAGCATGTAAGTGTTTTAAATGAATGGGAAGGGAAAACAAAACTGGCTTGTGTAGTGTTTTTGGTAGTAGTACTTAACTTGAATTGGGGAAGGCAGCCAGCGAAAACGTCCCCGCACCGGCGCGCTTTGGCTCTGGGTGATGGGGCCAAAGCGCGCCGATGTGGGGGGTGTTTTGCCGGCTGCCTTCCCCTGCCCGACAGATCCGGGATTTCCTCCCTCCCCCCGCCCCACAGAAGTGCGGCGATGTGGGGGTGTTTTGCCGCCTGCCTTGCCCAAGCCAAGGGGAAGGCAGGCGGCAAAAAGCCCCCCACATTGGCGCGCTTTCACCCCATCACCCAGAGCCAAAGCGCGCCGGTGCGGGGGTGTTTCGCCGACTGCCTCCCCCTGCCCGACAGAGCCGGCATTTCCTCCCTCCCCCCGCCCCACAGAAGTGCGGCGATGTGGGGGTGTTTTGCCGCCTGCCTTGCCCAAGCCAAGGGGAAGGCAGGCGGCAAAAAGCCCTGGCAATTTTTCGCTGCACGCTGGACTTTGCAGTGGGAGGTTTGTTTTTCTATGGCCACGCTTCACAAGACGAAATGGCGGCCATAGAAAAACTCGTCGTCTTGCGAGGCAACCTCCGATCGCAAAATACATTTGTCTAGCGAAAAATTTGTCTTACAGGGCATTCGTTAAGCGAGGCACCACTGTAAAAGCAATCATAAAATGAAATAATAAGAGAAATAAGAGAATTGTGATAGAACATGTATTTTGCTTGCAGAAAGTCCAGGTTCTATCCCCATCAACTTACTTGGTTAGATGAAATGAGCATGGTGTAAGGCAGCTTCCTATGTTTTGGAAAATTAAAAAGAGATCCCAGTTTTTGCATTTCACTAATAGATAATAAACTTAATAGTTCCTATAAGTATACCATGCCATCTTCATTATATCAGAGTATGTTCAGTTCTGCCTTTATTTCTATGATCCTAGGATCAGTATTGAGGATCCTCTAAAATTAGTATGTTTATTTGATTTTAATTTATTCTTTATACCGCAGCTAAACACCAACAGTCAAGGCTTCCTGTCAAAGTACTCAAAGTTAGTCAGCTTTTAAGGTCTGTACTTGAATTTTGTGTCTACTGCAAGCTGGTGCTAATCATTCAGTTGGTTTAGCATTTCTTTTATTTACTGAAAATGCTTTCATTAAGGGTGACTGTTTAATATGTATTGGCAGTTAGTTTGTGAAGTAAGTGAAAGGCAGTTATTAATATATGTATAATTTCAAATTGGAAACTTTCTAATTAACTTAGTACATATATTCATTGCGTCACTACTTACTTAAAAACTCTTACCTGAGTTTTTTTCTTTTTCTGAAATGTATTTAAAGGCTGCTGTTCTCAGTAATGGTTCCTTGTGATGCACAGGGTGTATGGAATACCCCCCCCCCCTTTCCAGCTACCATTATCTGCAACCCTTCTCAAATTAGTTTTAATATAACTGCCACTAATTGCCTTTGTCTGTGCAATTCATAAATCAAATAAGAAAGCAGACTTACTGGTGCTTAAATGCCACTATCAAATAGTTGTGGTTGTGGATCACCCTTAATTACATGTAATTTTAATCTGAGAAATGTACTTCTTAGCACTTTGCTTGTGACATGAAAATACAAGGGATTCTATCTTAAGCTGTAAGAATTATTTTACTGAAGTTCAGAGGGACAATGACAGGATAAGAAAAAGTTTTGTCAAGTAAATTTACAGACTACTGAGTTTCAGCAGAGAGTTTTCCAACAGATTAAATTAGTGTTTCTCAAACTTGGGTCTCCAGCTGTTGTTGGACTACAACTCCCATTGTTGCAAGCCAAAAAATGGCTTATCTTCTGAGTTAGCCAATAAAACTCAGAGACAAGAGGAGTAGGAGTCCATTTTCTTTCTTGCAAAGCAATTAAGGTAACAGGCGAATCTTTTCTCAAAACTGCAACCTTACCCAACATGGGGCAGAGGTATTTATAACATTTCAGACAAAGGATTTTGATTTAACCAATCAAATAAATCATTACATCATTGTATATTTATTCATCATTACCTCATTTCATATTTAATACACATGCGCAATAAGCATTGCTAACTAAACTTTGATTCTCAGTAATATGTTACATTGTGAGTTAGTATGCGTGTTGGGAACCTGTGTTACGTGTACCATGTAACAAATTATGTTCTTAGCCTGTGAGTTGTATCTTTGTGATTTGCGTATTAGCTGACCTTCTATCCCAGTAGGAACGGCTTCTTGCTGAATCATCAGTTTCTTTAAAGCAACAGGTTACAATAACTCTTCTAATATAAGCATATTCCAAGGTTTATAAGGATTTTCGTTATCAACTTAATTGTGGCCCTTTGGGCCCCTGCTACACCATCATTCCTACCTAGCAGGACCAGTGGTCAGGGATGGCGGGAATTGCAGTCCAACAACTGTAGGAGACCCAAGTTTGAGAAACTCTGGATTAAATAATGCAAAACCCATACTTCTTCCATTTCCATCTTGGGATGGTGAGTGGGAGGGAAGAGATGCATTGGCTTAACTGTTCGACATTCAGTGAAGGTTTGCTCCATCTGAATACCCTGCAGGACTATTGGCTGTTGGAAAAACAGCCTAGCTCTTTATGGGGTCATGAATTCTTTTGTTCCAGCAATATCACAGTTTGCTTATACTGTATTTAACCATGCCTACCTCAGAACCAAAAGTGGGCCCTATTAATTTCTGTCTCCAGCACTCTTGTCACCAAAAACACTTACAGTAAAGTGAATAGCTAACTCTCAATACTAGAATGAGGGTTCGTTCAGTTAAGCTGAATGTTCGGTGATACAAAAGGAAGTACTTAACACAATGAATGCATAGTTGAATATGGAATTTTCTACTGCAGGACGTTGTGATGGTTTGGACAAGCTATAAAAGGGGATTATACAAATCCATGTAGGATGTAGCTGTCAATAGCTATTAGCAATGATGGATATTTTGAAATATCCAAGGCACTATTCCTCAGAATCACCAATGCTGGGTATCATAAGCGGGACGGCTGTTGTTGTTATCAGCTGCTGTGAGCTTTTCATAGACACCTGGTTGGCCAGTGTGAGAACAGAATGCTGGACTAGATGTGCCTTTGATTTGATCCAGCAGTTATAGTCTTACATTCTTAACTTTTTTGCTTAGAATTAACACAATCCAAGTTAGTCAAAAGGGGGGGAGGGAATTAAGTATCTGTGGATCAATTTTCATCCTGGCTGACGTGTTCTATTGCTAGATCTATGTCCAAAGTTCAGGATATTCCCACATCTGATAATTACATTTACTATTCCTCCCCCCCCCCCAACATTATGCCTCAGGATATATAGAAATAATTAAAGTGAGAAACAGGCTTGTGCCTTGGTGCCACAGGTTTATATAGAGCGCCAAGACTTTATGTTCTCATTGTTGAGAATACCAGGAGATTGACATTTCTGTGCTTGGGGTGAAGAAGGCACCCATCACCCTTTTTAATGTTTCCCAGGCCCTAGTGACTCTTACCAAGTCTCATGCCTTGTTTTGTCCGGGACAGAGTTCTTTGAGCCTCACAATGTTAGTACCTGTATTGTCTGGGCAATATCTTGGTTACCTTAAACTATAGTTTTTCATTGAGGTTTTCTGTTCCTTTGCTCATTTTAAACCCTTCTCCCCAAGTCTTTGCTTTTTCTGCTGTGTTTCTCTTTCACCTGATTCTTATGGGGAAATCGAGAGTTGTGGAAAAAATAGAGAGAGAGAACAGGATGAGAAGACTTTACTTCCTCTCATCAGAGAAGAGGGAGCATGACCTAGTTGAGTCTAGGAATCCAGCTGTATTGTCTTAATCTCTTCATATGCTAGCTAGCATTCATGCATGCCAGTTGTATTTAACTGCAGTCTCCCACACTTGTTGCCTCTAAACCTCTTGCCTACTGAATATATTTTGTTTAAGAAGGCTTTTCCTGGGGTCTAACTCAGTCATTTAAGGAATGTCATTTGTAGAGGTCCAGAAATAGTTGTATTGTTTTTAGACTGTGTAAATATGGTTTTATTATTTTTTATTTCATAGTTCGTTGAAATGATTTCATTATTTTTAGAATTTGTATTTTGATGTCCAATTCCATTCTTCTACGCTGCTTAAATGGTGTTAATGCTGTGAAGTGGTCTATAAATTTGTTAAATAAACTCCACAGGTTTCTGTCTATATCAGTGCCATGGACAGAAACTGGGGAGGAGCCACCAGGGACTGGGATGCATACTGAAGCTAGTCAAACGACTATTCGCCTGTCCCCTGGGTGGAGGAATGGGTTAACCATTAATTGATGGGTGCCTTGTTCACTCTGGGAGAGAAAGCATCTTCAAAGTAAGTACCAGTGTATCATTTATGAGTAACCACTGCTCTGTTTCTGTTATTTTCTTTCTTCTTTGATCACAGTTTTGCATATGCAGTGGTACCTCGGTTTAAGAACAGTCCTGTTTAAGAACCATTTCGTTTACGAACTCTGCAAAACCGGAAATAGTATACTGGTTTGCGAACTTTACCTTAGTCTAAGAACGGAATCCGAACGGTAGAAGGGCACTGGTGGCAGGAGGCCTCATTAGGAAAAGCGTGCCTCTGTTTAAGAACGGTTTCGGTTTAAGAACAGAATTCCGTAACGGATTAAGTTGGTAAACCGAGGTACCACTGTAGCAGATCTTTGCAGTATGCTTGCTCACTATACAAATTGCTTTACTTACGATACAAAAGGACAAAAAAATTATTCAGTACTACTGATCCCTTCAGTTTTTTAATGTGGTAGTATTTTGGTAATTGGATTTGCAGATAAAATAACGTGTGAGATTTTGGATTCCATGCAGGTTAGAGAAACAAACGTTGAGTCCCTTGAATGCTTATACCTTCTTTTCCATGGCATGTTGTTTGCAGTTTGGTTCTAGAACATTTATTACAGAGATAAAGATACTGTCATTCAATTTGATATGCTTCAAGATACAACTGATTGCATGATGTAAATCTTAGCCACTTACTCCTGTGAAAATGAACTGTGCTCTTCGTAGGTGACTGAAGATCCCTTCATAGCTGATGAATTTCCTATATTACTTTTCATGCATGATGAATATATTTGACTGTGGTACATGTGTGCTTAAGATTATGCTTATTTGGTGCTCCAGATTGTCTTCCATCCAGGCTATTGATCAGCTCCACGTCTGCTTATGTGACCATGCTGTGCCAACAAATGTTTCTATACCATTCATTGAGTTAGAATTCACAAACATTCTAAACAGAAGTGGCATCCATGTAGGAAATTAACATATATGAAGCGGCCTCCTGCACATTTCCTTTTAGTTCTGTCGGCTTGAAGAATGGGGATCTGTTCGGTATCATGTTAAGGCACTGAAGTTTTATGAGACTCAGCCACCACCCACCCTCCTATTTTACTTGACAGATTATTCTCAGCAGTTCACTGAATAGATCTAAGATAATGTCTGATACATGGCTTAATTGCTTAAAATCTTAGTATTTCTCAATAAAAGGGCAATGGTGGATGCTGTTTTTCCGAAGATTTCCCTTTCATAGGTAAGCACTCTTTACAGTCAGGACTTCGTTAGTGAAATAAACATTTTGGAGTATGCTTGTATAAAGGTAAAGGGACCCCTGACCATTAGGTCCAGTCGTGACCGACTCTGGGGTTGCGGCGCTCATCTCGCATTATGGGTCGAGGGAGCCGTCGTATTGCTTCCAGGTCATGTGGCCAGCATGACAAAGCCGCTTCTGGCAAACCAGAGCAGCACATGGAAACGCCGTTTACCTTCCCGCTGTAGCGGTTCCTATTTATCTACTTGCATTTTGACATGCTTTCGAACTGCTAGGTTGGCAGGAGCTGGGACCGAGGAACGGGAGCTCACCCCGTCGCAGGGATTCGAACCGCCGACCTTCTGATCAGCAAGCCCTAGGCTCAGTGGTTTAACCACAGCGCCACCTGGGTCCCTTGATTTTGGAGTATGCTTGTATACTCAATGCATTTTTCAATAGAACAAATATGTGCTATAATTTCTCAAGTTACTAACAATTTTCAATTGCAAGCATTATAAAAAAGAATATGAAACTACATTACATTTCATCTATGCAGTAAAGGTAAAGGGACCCCTGACCGTTAGGTCCAGTCACGAACAACTCGGTTGCGGCGCTCATCTCGCTTTACTGGCCAAGGAAGCCGGCGTACAGCTTCCGGGTCATGTGTCCAGCATGACAAAGCCGCTTCTGGCACACGGAAATGCTGTTTACCTTCCCGCCGAAGCGGTACCTACCGTATATTCCGGCATATAAGACGACTGGGAGTATAAGACGATGCCCAACTTTTCCAGTTAAAATATAGAGTTTGGGATATACAGTGGTGCTTCGCTTAAGGAATGCCCTGCTTAACGAAATTTCCGCTTAACAAAAGGATTTTTCGAGCGGAGGTTGCCTCGCTAGACGAATTCATTTTACGAAAAATTCGTCTAGCAAATCGCGGTTTCCCATAGGAACGCATTGAAATTCAATTAATGCGTTCCTTTTTTTTTTTTTAAAAAATATTTTTATTAATTTTCCAATTAAAACCAATTATATCACATTCAATATTTCAAATTATACACATATATATATCAATCAAACCGAATGTTATGCCAAATCATCTAAATAATTTATTTTTGGGTTCCCATGCTTCAAGAAATTGGGAATTCCTCGCAACTGTCCACTGCCGTCTTATTTCTAAAGTTCAAATCGTCCTCCAAGCTCATAATATTCCAAATCTTCCCCTTACAGTCACCTAGATGTTTTCCACTTTCATCCGATTGTTCCAGCTGCTGAGATAAATGTCAAACGAAATTTCACAGATGTTCTTTCTCCTGTGTGAGTTAATCAGTCCAGCCTCCCCATAAATCTTCTTAGTGGAGCTCCCTGTTGCGACGGAGTAGCAGCGCCATCTTAAAAGGCTCAAATCACTTTCATTTTCTCTCATAGCCATGAAGATTTACGATTTATTTATCTTTATAGAATTTACAGCTTTTTCAGGCAGGAGACCCAAACATCCAACCATGAACTCTTGGTAAATTAATGGATCTCCTTGCCCTATAGCTGAACTTAGCTTCAGGTCGCTGCTCCAATTTAAAGTGCGTCACAGCTCATAAATCCTCCGAACGCGTCCAGAGCTCCTTCCGTCTGACTAGGGGGGGGCTTTTCTCATCGGCAACTTCACATCTTAACAACAGCTATAAAGTAACAACAGCTATAAAGTTCAACTCACACAGTCTTTTGCTTCTCTTTCACTCCAAACAAGCCAGGACATCGCGTCCGGGAAGATACGAGGCAACAATATGAAGAAAAAATAAAAACTTGCTTCCCTTATCGCTCCGTCCCCATCAATCCTTCTTCCAGATGCCGTACATTCTTTGACTCCTCTCGCTCAGCAGCATAAAATTCTCAGCAGTAAACAGCGCTTCTTCCCCTCCTTCTGAAGTATGTCCATAGATTTAAGCCTAATTAACTTCTTTAACCATGGAAATCCCCGCCATGCAGATTAGCGTCCGGGAGTCCTGGCCGTCGTAAGTGCTCAGCCCAAGCTCCCCCCACTCCAAAAACAGTCGGAGTGGGTCTGGGGGCATCGCGGGCCAGCGGCCCCTCTCCGTAACCCGTAATTGAAATTCAATTAATGCGTTCCTATGGGCAATAAATAAATAAATAAATTTCAATGCATTCCTATGGGATTTGCTAGACGAATTTTTCATTATAAGAAAAGACCCGTGGAACGAATTAAATTTGTCTAGCGAGGCACCACTGTACTCGCCATATAGGAATAGGCGCATAAGACCCGGCACATAAGACGACCCCCAACTTTTGAGAAGATTTTCCTAGGTTAAAAAGTAGTCTTATATGCAGAAATAGACTGTATTTATCTACTTGCACTTTGATGTGCTTTCGAATTGCTAGGTTGGCAGGAGCAGCAACCGAACAACAAGAGCTCACCCCATCACGGGGATTCGAACCGCCGACTTTCTGATCGGCAAGCCCTAGACTGTGGTTTTTATGGTGACAGGCAGCTTGTTGTTCACGAAATCCATGCTGCGTCTGAGGTCAAGTGGAATATGTATATATTTAATTATGATACACATAATTTTAATTACTATTTTAAAAATACATTTACAATATTTTATGTACAGTAGTTATATTATGGTACAATCTGACGTGGTCAACTTTAAATAAGAACCTGATTGTGCTGGAACTGTATAAAAACAACAGTATTAGTAATAATAATAATAATAATAATAATAATAATAATAATAATAATAATAAAAATAGTTTTATATGCCACCCATCCTGCTGGGTTGCTGGTTTCCTAGATCCAACACCATCTAGGTAAGGATTGCTGTATGCATTGTGAATTAAGTCTAGAAAACAAAATCTTGGTCATTGGGGACAGCACTGTGAAATTGTTTCAATTGTTTCAATGCATTTAGAGATATTCTTGATCTATTTATTTTTCATTTCTCTAAGAGAATTAGCTGAATGAAGCAAATAATATTTTTCTTGTGGGAATAAACTTCAGAATAGGTGTTCCAGCTTCCTACATAAGCTTGCTTGAAGAATGAGAGGAAAAAATGCCTTAAAAATTGATGTGATAGTTTTCCATTGGTTGATGATTATTCTACCTAAGAATTAAATATACACAAACATGTCACACGACGTCAATTGAATTATGTCAAAAACCTTCATATATTTACCTGACAATAAGTCCATTTGGGGGGGTTAATTATTGTTTGCCAATCTGTACTGTCAAATATATTTAAGAATAACATGGTATAGTTTTAATACGTAATTTGCTGAGCTATGCAACCACACCTGGATGTATATTTGAGGGAATATTTTTATTTTAACAGAAACCTTGAAAATAGTTTTTAGAAGGAATAAAAATCTTCCTGTTCATCATTGCTTAACCATTAGGCTCCGTTAATTAAGAAAATACATAATAACAAATAACTTGTGAATCCAGTGAGACTTTTAAGTGAATACTTATGCTTGAAAAATGATAATACATATATATGTACGAGACATATGATTTAATTTAGTCATTCTACAGAATGAACATTTGCTTATGTTTTATAGTGATACACTTACTGAGATGGCTGGTGCTGTTTTGCAGCTTTTAAAGATTGGATTTATGGTTGAAGCAATGGAAGTTTCAACCTTAAATCTGGTTCCATATCCAGCTTGGTTCAATACTTTGATTTCAATGCCGGAGGTGCAGAAAATCCCCCTTCATAGAAATATTGTAGGAAAAGGCACAATGTGCTTCACAGCTTTTTTGGATAGTTCCAGGTATTTAGAACAGAAGTCAAGACATGTGCTTTTGAAGTCAGCCAGAAGAATCATCCTAGGAAAGTTCTGTTAAACTGTCTTGTTCTTTAGAAGTCAGATGGGAGAGTACAGCAATATCAACACTCACAAAGTAATCTAGTTGTATCTTTTCTCGGGAATGGGATACTGTACTTGGAGCAGCTGTACTTGGAGGCTTTGCACGTGTTCATTTATGTCACAAATTACTTTGTCTGATAACCACATTTGTGATGTGATTTACAAATCTGAAAGACATAAAAATGATAGGACTGATTGGCTCAGTGAGACCACAGACTTAATTTTTTGGTCATAGCTTCTATTTTTATCCTTAACTTTGAATATATTTATGACCTTTCCCTGAAGACTTGAGTCTGTTCACATGGCTGGAAATAGCAGCTAAAATGCCAGTTTTGCTAACCAAGAAAAGTAACTAGAGTCATGTGGAAACTGAAATTTTGAAGCAGAAAAGTCCTCAATTTATCCTGCACTTTGAATGGGCAAGTGAGAGCTTTCCCTCAAGAAAGCATTTCTGTGGATTTCTGTATGTGGAAGTAGTTTGAATCATGATCACTGGTTGTCTCCTCAAATAGAGCTGCAAAAATTAAGGAGCAAGCCTAAATGAAATTAACAGTTTATATAGATTCATCTGAAATAGTCCTTAACTCAATATGTATTTTTTTCTTTGCGAGTCACATTTTTTTCTTTGCAAGTGATTCCCTGTTCTCCTTTGACTGACAGATAACAGGGTGGGTTGATAACACTTGTCAATTATTTGGCCATTTGCTCCACACTTTGCATTTTGAAAGCGAGTTGAGTTCTAATGAGGGGCAGGAAAAACAGGCTCCTGCATAGTGCAGAAAGTTTGAACATGCCTTCCTTGCACCAGCGGGTGGTAAAAGAAATAAAGTGCATGCATTGGTAACTTTGAGACTTGATTACTGCAATGATTGAGCCTGGTCCAGAAGTTCCATTCTTACTAGCTAAACCACTGTTCCCCATTCTTTGCCAGTGATGCAGAGGGCTCTTACCCCAACTAGAGGATGGTCAGTATTTCTTTTTTCTTTAAATTGTATAGACATACCCATAAAATAAGCCGTAGCAGGATTTCTACGCATTTGCGCAATATAAGCCACACCCCGAAAATAAGACAGTGATAGCCGCAGTTCTGAAAGGCGCCAAGGAAGAGGCGAGGCTGGACGCGTAATAAAAAAATAAGACATTCCCTGAAAATAAGCCATAGTGTGTCTTCTTGAGAAAAAATAAATACAAGACAGTGTCTTATTTTCAGGGAAACACAATAGATCTGAGGGCAGGATTCTTCAGTAAATTGGAGTTCATTATTCATGGCTGAGATAAGGACTTCTTTGATCCTGAAATGATTGCATTCAACGGTGCATCAAAGGTCAGAATGCTTCAGCCAAAGCAGAAGCCAGAGGTTGCTTTGTGTGACACTGCAGTCTAGCCTCTGATACTTAGTGTGAAGTATATGTCAGGATTTGTGCCCCAAAGGCATTGGGACATGCCTGGCTGTTGAGTGAAGTGAAGTAGCAGAACTCTGGTGACTTGTGGGCTCTAAACAGACACAGAACACAGCAAAATCACCAGTAGAAAGTTTTGTTGTTGTTGTTGTTTAGTCGTGTCCGACTCTTCGTAACTCCATGGACCAGAGCATGCCAGGCACTCCTGTCTTCCACTGCCTCCCGCAGTTTGGTCAAACTCATGTTCGTAGCTTCGAGAACACTGTCCAACCATCTCGTCCTCTGTCGTCCCCTTCTCCTTGTGCCCTCAATCTTTCCCAACATCAGGGTCTTTTCCAGGGAGTCTTCTCTTCTCATGAGGTGGCCAAAGTATTGGAGCCTCAGCTTCACGATCTGTCCTTCCAGTGAGCACTCAGGGCTGATTTCCTTGAGAATGGATAAGTTTGATCTTCTTGCAGTCCATGGGACTCTCAAGAGTCTCCTCCAGCTCCATAATTCAAAGGCATCAGTTCTTCGGCGATCAGCCTTCTTTATGGTCCAGCTCTCACTTCCATACATCACTACTGGGAAACCCATAGCTTTAACTAGATGGACCTTTGTTTGCAAGGTGATGTCTCTGCTTTTTAAGATGCTGTCTAGGTTTGTCATTGCTTTTCTCCCAAGAAGCAGGCGTCTTTTAATTTCGTGACTGCTGTCACCATCTGCAGTGATCAAGGAGCCCAAGAAAGTAAAATCTCTCACTGCCTCCATTTCTTCCCCTTCTATTTGCCAGGAGGTGATGGGACCCAGTGGCCATGATCTTGTTTTTTTTTTTATGTTGAGCTTCAGACCATATTTTGCGCTCTCCTCTTTCACCCTCATTAAAAGGTTCTTTAATTCCTCCTAACTTTCTGTCATCAAGGTTGTGTCATCTGCATATCTGAGGTTGTTGATATTTCTTCCGGCAATATTAATTCCGGCTTGGGATTTGCCTTGTCGTGGCGAAGGGGCTTGAATAACTCAGAGAAGCTATGAGCTATGCCATGCAGGGCCACCCAAGATGGACAGGTCATATTGGAGAGTTTTGACTAAACGTGATCCACCTGGAGAAGAAACTGGCAAGCCACTCCAGTATCCCTGCCAAGAAATCTCCATGGACAAAGTAGAAAGTTTACTAAGGTTTATTTTGTTTCGACGGCAGACCAGTTTTACATTTGGTACCAGGTCCCTGGTACAGCAGTCTCAAGCTCAATTCAGAGTGTAATCTAGTTACAGTATAAATATTCCACACCAATGTAAAAACCATATACACAGAGAGAATGAATCAAAGCAAGTACATATTTTGTTTCGACTCAGACCAACACAGCTACCTACCTGTAACAGGAAATAAAGAATGAGAGTGAATCTCTGTCAGACAGCAATTATAGCTAGTCCAGGGGTTGTATGACCTTGGAGGAAACAGATAAGGAAGTATAAAAACAGCAGCTGCATTCCTGCTTCCACTTTTGAATGCTAGAATATACTAGAACACTTCTGTTAGCTTCTATAAGCTTCTGTTAGTTTCTGTACTTCATAAACATCATACCCGGACAGTATACCTTAAGAGCCAAACTGTTCTAGCCACAGCCCCATCTAACCTTCAATATGAACTGCATTTGCTCTATAGCAGGCCTGTGTTTAAAATATTTTCTCACATATTATAGAGTGTGTTAAATCGTCACCAATTATACTCGGACGTACTGTAATTCTGGTTGAATTCAGTGGGGCTTACTCCCAAGTAAATGGGATTGGGGTTGCAGCCTGAGTTAGAGCAGCAACTCAATCATATTGTACCAGTACTTTTATCAGTTGCTCAGATTCCCATTCCAACTGTGGACCTAATTCAGATTTCTGGTCTTAGCCTCTTAAAGCTCTAAATGGTGTAGGACCAGGCTTGCTGAAATACTGCCTTCTCCAAAATAAACCTACTCAAACCTTGCGATTCTCTTCAGAGGCCCTACCAAGCGAAGTGAGGCTGGTGAGTGCTACATAATGGCCTTCTCAGTAGTGCTATTTCAGATTTAGAATGTCCTCTCCAGAGAGCCAGGTGCTGTCTATGGTAATTCTGAGTGGTTTAACTTCTGAACTACAGTTTATGAGTTCTGTTTGGGTTGTCTACTTCTGTTCTTCTCCACGCTAGAAATTTTAATGCAGCCTTTTCTTTTTAATGACCCTGTTTTCATTTGTATTTTATATCACCATGTGAGTTGCCTTGAGAATAGTGCTGTTGGATACTTTTCTACTACTTTTTGGTGTCTTTTTTTCCTGAGGTGGAAATCTGGTGTCCAATTTCAACTACAGTGGATGCTCGGTTTGCGAACGTGATCCGTGCGGGAAGCACGTTCGCAACCCACAGCGTTCGCAACCTGCAGCGCCGCATCTGCGCACGTGCGGGTCACGATTTGGCGCTCATGCGCAAAGCACGATTTAGTGCTTCTGCACATGCGCGAACACCAAAACCCGGAAGTAACCCATTCAGGTACTTCCGGGTTCACGCAGTGCGCAACCCGAAATGCAACCTGAAGCGTCTGTAACCCAAGATATGACTGTATATTAAAATAATGGATTTCTCCATTGATTAATTTGGGCAGCTCTCTGGGGTTGTTGCCAGACATCACCCACCCATTTTTGCTTTTCAAAGGGAAATATACTCCTTCAGTTAAGTGTGAATCTGATCAAAATAAGATTGATGTACATAAACAATGTGATGTTAAATACATGATGATCGTACCTAATGTGAAGCGTAATATGAGCCATACATTTAGGAAAACTTGTATTTTCTTTCACAATTTACCTGAACTGCCTAGTGAACAAACTGGGCTTAAGTCAACATCACTGTATAGAAGTATGAATGATTTCTTTTTGTAGATGCAATTTGCACTTTGATTAAAAGGTTAATAGTTGTAATGGCACAGATGTTTCAGGATGAAATACAGAGACCCCATACCATTTCGGTGACAGAGGCAATTATGGCCCAATGCAGCCATTGGTAAGCTGTGGGGCGGGATTCTTCCTGCACTACTGGGACTCTCCTTGCCATTCAGATTTGAAATGGCCAATCACAGCCAAGCTGGTGGGCAGTACTTGGGTGGCAGACCTGACTGGAGCCTATTTTTCTCTTAAGCATTTAAACTAGCTGCACAGAGGTTTCAGGATGAAATACAGCTGAGTGGTTTTCACAGGGAGGTGCTGCCCTATTACTCCAACAAAGCTTTCCCCCCCATTTTCTGCCGAGAAATCACACAACTTTCTGTCCATTGTTTTGCATGTGTTATTTGTCCAGGTACATAGTGTTATTTGTCCAGGTACATAGAACCTGCTTCTCTGCTATAATAGTACACACATTTAGCTGTATAAATTTTATATTTCAACTGTATTAGCGTGGAGGTTCTCTGGTATTCTCTCCATTCTGTGTTGTTTATGTTGACGTTACAGATGTTCTGCTAAATTTTTATTAAAACTGTCTTGGAACATAATTACATACAAATAAGGAATATTTGACTGCATGTCTAACTTTCATTTAGTACTTTGTGCTAAGAATACTACTGCTTGTCCTGAACGAGCATATGACACTCTTGGTTCTGTGAGTCTGTTAATGACTTAAGTAGAACTAAACACGTTATAATTCTGCATTTTCTTGAATTTTTTTTCTCCACATGAGAAATGTATCATATTTGCGAAAGGAGTACCTTTAAAAAATTATGAAAATGGCGTTTCTCATTTAAACTATGACATTTGCACAGTTCCACTCTTGTGACTTCTGTGGAGTCTGCTGTCAGTGCTAAGTTGCAATCGATGTCAGGGGCACATGGCTTCTCTCAGTATTCTAAACTGGCTTATAAACAAATTGTATTGAAGCTGTTTGAAATCTGATGCTTCAATATTTATAAATTGTATTAGGAAGTTTAATACTGTCACTGACCACTTTTAGTCTTACAGTAATTTTAAAAATTTTTTGTTTTAATCTTGTAATGGTTGGATATATTTATGAGAACAGCTTATTTTTGTAGAGTTGCTTGACTTTTCTTGGTTTTCTTGTGTGTATTGCCTTAGGTGCCTTCTGGTTGTAACATGGGAAAGAGGAGAACTGTGTCTTGCCTTTATTATTGTGTTGTGATTTTTAATTACTCCATTCTGAATTTCTTCAAGTTATCTATTAATGGAATTGTTTGAAAACCCACACAAACTTCTAATCTCCAATAATATCTGTTCTACTAGCCTTTTGACTTCACTAAAAAGTCAGCTTTCTCCCCCTTCCCCACCCCATTTTATGAATACTACCATTAAGTCCTAATTTTGCTTTTTATAAATATTGTTCCATCTCTTCTATAGACCTGGTTTTTAGTAATGAATTCAACACCTGTGTTTTGCATGGTTTGACTTGTAAGGGATATTAATAGTTGTGTCCTTTCTTAATTGCACAGTTCAGTGTACTTGCTCATTAATGATCTCAAATGATAAGTAGTGTGATTTTAAGCCCATATGGCAGTATTGTAAACAAGTCCAATAACACACAGAGACACTTAATCTTCCACCTACACATAGCTTTTAGTTATTTGAAGGTTTGAAAAAACACACCTTGTTTTTCAATTTTCTGAGTTTGCCTGCCTGATTCTTACTGGCCGAGACCATTCTTAATTCAGTACAGGCTACTGGTGAATGAGTACTGTATTTGCTCACCTGCCTTATGACAGTGACCTACTGCTGCTATGACTTTTTACTCCTAATTGTATTCTATATTGTGAGTTTTCTTAATTTATGGTCATTGCATATAACGCTTCCAGACTGAAACATTTTTGAGACTTCAAGCAATATCATTCCAAACTGCACATTTTTTGATATTATGCGCTGTTATTAAGGCTCAAAAGCATAATAACTAAACAACAACAATATAAGCAACACTAAATACTTTCATGCTCTTAGGGTCAGGACATACTGTTTGTTCTGAATATCTCATGGTTGTATGTTCCTTGTCGTTGTTTAGTCATGTCCGACTCTTCATGACCTCATGGACTATAGCATGCCAGGCACTCCTGTCTGTTCCTATCTTTGTGCAAACCCAAAATTGTGAGAAGAATCATACAAGCAAATTAAATCCCTATACACTAATTAAATTGTTGCTGATTCTCGATCATGGTAATTTCTTTATACTGTCTGAGTGCACTATGACCTGGTGCAGAAGTAATATTTCTCAATCTATTATCTCTCTGTATGGTGATCAGAACATTGCCCCTGTGGCACTGGATGCATGTGCACCAAAACTCAAGAATGTAGAAGTTTGAGTTGAGAGAATGCAGTCCAGATATGTAGTCAATCTCTAGGAACTTGTTTAGTTGTTATCCACACCTTTCATTCTGCCAGGTTCGTGAGAGAGAGTCTCAACTTCATTTACTTCTCCTTGTTCCTTTGACCTTGAGCAACAATAACATTTACACGAGATCCTCTATCTATAGATCTCTCAGTTGGAAGTATCTTGTGTACTTATACTTTCTCAACAAGCCCCAAATTGTAGGACTTCAATAATTTACTAAGTTTTAAAACTTCTTTTTTACAGGATCCCTCTGATTTTATGTAAACCAGAAAATTTGATTTATTTTGTAATAACTGAAAAATTAAGTTTTGCTGTTACTTGAAAAGATGAGAATGTTAAAGTAATAAGTGATAGGTTGATTGTGAAAATTATGTTTACTTTCAGAGAGAACAGGAAATGAGAATGGGTGATATGGGTCCTCGTGGAGCATTAAACATGGGAGGTAGGGATCTGAAGCAAAAGGCTCTTGTTATTTCAAAATTCATTTGAGACTGTACATGTTACTTATGAGTATTATGCAATGAGAAGTATTCTTGAAATATATATTTCTATAGTGAATCTTGTTCTTCAGGAATTTTTTGTTTCAAGTGTGAGTTATCTTACGATTAGGAAAAAGCAAATGAACATACTAAATATGGGCCGTTGGGTTGTTACTTTTTCATTTTAAGACTGTTCTGAAGAAAAGCAAAATACGAATTCTATGTAATACAAGAAGAAAAGGTTGTGGGTTTTTAAAAATTACTTCTTGAGATTCACTTATTTAAGTTTTTGAATATGTTGCTATTTATGGAAGACTGATTCTGGAAAACGATTAGAAACAAAGTACAATTAACATTTATCAAAGTCTCCTCATTGTAAATTTGTGAAAATTTCATGCACTATTAAGTTTAGCACTGTGTTCAGTATCACCGCAGTGATTTATTATGGGGGCAATTGCCTGCTATGGTTTTTAGCAGCTGAGAATGTGCTATACTCCTTCATGCTTGAATTCTCCCACTCTTCTAACCATGGCTAAGATTTTGTGGCCATTACTGCTTTCTAGTTATATTTTCTGACCATTCCGAAGAAACCATATTTGGACCTAGAGTCATTATCTAATTTACATTGTTGAGGCCAGATGCTCAAAAGGGTGGTGGGTGCACATGCTTCAGTCTTGGATGAAGCTGATTATCCAGATTCATTTTATTCTAGTTTCAGACCTAGGTTTGAAACTGAAACTGCTCCGGTTGCCTTCAGAGATGAAATATGCTGAAGGAGGGTAGGAGGAGAGTGATGCTGCTGTTGACTAAGAAAGCATTAAACAGTCCTGATTATCTTATGGAATATTGCCTTCTGCATGAGCCTCCCTGGCCCTTTCGATTTGAATGTGTGACCCTGCTTCTCCTTGCTTCAGATTCCACCTTGTGTGGAGACTGGGCTGGCCTAGAGAAGAAGTGAGGCCTTTACCATTTGCAGCTCTGAAGTTGCTGAATGTCCTTCCATAGGACCAACCATAAAAGCATTAATTATATATAGCACTGGGCAAACTAAACAAACAATGGATAATAAAGAAGAAATTTGGGTAGGGGGGGGGAGTGCGTATTCTCGCTGCTTAAAATTAAACCATGGTTTAATTTGAGCTGGTTAGTATTGATTAGCATTAATTCTGAAAGCAGAAAACTTCCTTTTGTGAATGGATGCGCTAATTAAACAGCATGTGTTTTAAAAAGAGCTGTATGATTGAAAGCATTCTTTTAAAAAACATCTTTAAGATTCTTAGTACACTTAAAGTTAACAAAACTTCTATGAACACTGTCTTTAGAAATAGATCCAGGAATTTTACATGCAACCAGCACACCCAAATAGGGCTTGACTCCACATGTTTAAGAGTGTCCCCCACATTTAACCTGCTGGAAAGATCTGTTGTTTATTCAGTATAGAATTTGCTGTAATTTCCAGATTTGTGGGCAGAGGTGGTGGGCAAGATGTCTTGTTGGCCTTTGGTATATAACTGAGGCACAACATTTTGAGGTGTACTTCTGGCAGGCAGACCTTTATTGAACCTCAGGCCTTTATTGAACTTCAAGCACTTTAATGTTGTAGCATAAGGTCTTTCCTCTTCCTATTACTGTACGAGGAAATAAAGGGAGACGCCTAGTTAAGTCTGATTGTCTGCATAAAATACAGAAAGCTTTGGCAGCCGGATTAATTCATAATTTATACATGTGCTCAAATATTAGGCTTATATATAATAGAATGAAAGTTCATTTTACTTGTTAGTTTAAGTTCTTTGTTTACTTACATTTAAGAAATATGCACTTGATTTGAATACGTAAGAATCCTACTACTTCATCATGTTCTAGCCAAGCTTAGCTTGAGTAATTTCCCCAACAAAACCGTGTGTGTGTGTGTGTGTGTGTGTGTGTGTGTGTGTGTGTAAAAGTGTAAAAAAAAACAGTTGTGGCTGAAGAGTTACGAAGCCTAGCTAAGTAGACTTTATTGAAAATACTTTATTTGAAGCATTTAAAATGACAGCTGAATATCATTTTATAGCTGTCCTTAACGAAATGCATAGATTATACCATTCTTGTCACTCAATCTGTTTCCTGGCACTGGTAAAATTAGAATCCTAAATTCTATGTTTCAGAGCCAAAGTAGGTATTATGGTGGAAACAATATTCTGTTTCTTCATGTTTCTGCCCTCCTTTCATGTGAAGGCAGTGTGCTAAAGAAGAGCTGATTTTTCCACCCAAAAGGATCATGCATGTTAACCCCCCTGTGCTCTTACAATCCTAGGCATTTTTCTGTCAGTCCAGCTTTCTTCGTTTAACAGATAGGAAAAAAGTACAGGAGTGATAGAGTGTGGCAAGATAGTTTGTGTGTGTATAAGGTTCAGGTCTCCTCATTCATATGCCTCTTTTTATATAACATATCGAATGGGACACTGACTTGAATATACAAACATATCCCTAAAATCCATGTCCCTAAAATCATGGATCCCACTCTTGCTCTCTCTCTCTCTCCCTGTGTGTGTGCAAATTTTTTAATACAGTGTGATGATTCCTTCTGCATTTCTATAATGTACAGTTCACGTCTTGTCTCTTGGGTATTACTATTTTCCACTACAAGTCAATGTGCAGCTGTTTTTATAAATGAAGAGGTTAACTACTTGAGTACAATATGTTCACAAAGTTAAGCGGATTCATACTCTGATTAGTAAAGCTGAATAAGTTGCCTACTACTTTCATGCATTCTTATTTGCGCGCATGTGAGAGTATCTTCTACCGTAAGCTTCTTAAGTTAATTTTATTTGTCTTGTGGTTCAAATTTATTTGCTAAAAACCATGGGGGGGGGGGGAGAAGTTATGAAAAAGCTGTGTTACACACAAATGCTGGCACCAGGCCTCTTTGGATTGCGGCCAACTTGAAAGTTACTGCAGTTACCTGTATAAACTGGTAACTCTTTATGGAAAATAAGTAGAGCTGAAACCTATAAACAGTTTAAACACTTAATTTCAGCAGTAACTTTGCTTAAAACCTCATTATGAAAGTAAATGTACAGTCTCAAAGGATAAAAGCAATTTGTTCATTTAATTGATGTTTTGTATAGTTTGTTATTGTTGTAAATTTTTAATTCTTTAAAATTCAGTTAGGACAGCTCTAAGTGTAGACTGTTTTGCATAGATGCCTTTAGCCCAGCACCTGCTGGAAACCAAGGTCCTCCTCCTCCACCTCCAATGATGGGTATGAATATGAACAACAGAGGAACAATGCCTGGGCCTGCAATGGGTCCTGGTCCTGCATTGGGACCAGAAGGAGCTGCAAACATTGGAGCCCCATTGATGCCAGATAATGGAACTGTGGTAATGTATCACAAAATTTTAATTTTGTCTCTACTTCATTGTGGCACATCTCTTTGCTGCAAAGATAACTTCACGCTAAAACTAGTTTAGAATAGACCTTTGAGTTAATAAATACCTTTTGAGATTGAAAAATAATGTAAAAACAAACATAACTTATTGACACTGTATTAAAAGTGATTATACCCAAGAATTATGTACATAGAATTAATTGCCAAAATTGGTTTTCAGTCAGAAACCCATTTTTCACACTTCGCAGTGATCAAAGTAGAGGAATGCAAAAACAAAACAGTATATTATTTTATGGACATCAACTATAATTGTTCATTCTTATTTTGCTGTATTGGGGCAGGTAAACCTATAATATGATTGTGGTCTGTTGAAATGACACATAGTGTGAAGATATCTTTGATTAAGTGAATTTTAAGTACAAATTTAATTTGTTAGCATGCTAGTGTTAAACAAGTGAGGCTACGATTATTGAAACATCTCTGTGACTCAGCACGCGGAACAGCTTCTTTAGATAGTTAGGTATAATTCACAGCTGGGCAGGCTGTGTTGGCAGACTGCACCTGGTTCTTGCAGTGTGATCAGACCAGACCTCTGGCAAGAACATCCTTCTCTTCGGAGTTCCAGAATGCAAAGGGGTGCCCCTTTCAGCCCCATTTAGTCAGCATGTGCTCCCTGACAAATTATCTCTAAATGAATGTTGTCCTTGGCGAGAAAAAAGGTTGCCTACTCCTGGTTTAAGTTAACAATTCATCTGCTTAGGTCATAAGAAAGGGATGAATATTGGGTGAATGAAACTTAAAATGTGCAAGTTAGCCAAAAAGTACAGTTCAAATATGCCTCTCAGTATAGCATTCCCTTCTATATCTAAGTTCCAAGGAAATAGTATATGTACAATGGATAGAATGATGTTTGCAGATAGAACTTTGTTTGTTGTGTTTTCCTGTATCAGTTTCTTTTTGCTGAAAAGTCAAGGTGATTTTTAAACTTGTGTCAATGAAAATGATTGCATGGAAACAACAGATGAAGATCTTGCTGTCTCTGATATTCTCCAATATCTTGAAAGCTGGGCTATTTCTGCTCATACTGTTTTTGAAGAGAAGTATATCAGCACCAATTTTTCTGTGTATTTTACTCAGAATACTGTTTTCACGACATAAAGAATAGTCAGTTTAATAGGTCCCATGTAGCATGCAGAATACTGAAAGAGGCCTTTTTCTCTAACCCTTCTCATAAGGGAACCAAAAGAAATTGGCCTGTATTATGTTAGCATCTAATAAAGGGAAGGACAATATATTGCGCTCTAAAAGGACATGGAATCTGCGTTTATCAACATACCCTGAATGTTTTGTAGCATAATCATTTATGAAGACTTCTGGAAATGCGCTATGACAGTGCTGTTTGAAAATTGAATGTTTCTCTGCAGCTGGTAATTTTTTCAAAAAGCTAGTAAACTTTTCAAAAATTCCCCATTTTTATGCAGCCCCTGGTGCCCCCAGAAAGTCCATTCTTGAGGTTCGGGGAGGGTCTCTTTGGTGTTAGGGCCAGCAGTAGAAATTGGGAATTGTTGGAATTCTGTGTGTGTGCTTGTGTGTGGAAGTGTCTTCAGCCTATACAACAAAGCCTTTTGGATCCAAGTGTGAAGGAAGTTTATTACTATATTTATATCCTGTCTTTCCTCTAAGGAGCTTAAGATGGACCCTCTCCCTTCCAGTTTTTCTTTGTGGGCTGAGAGGCTTTGATTAGTCCCATGTCACCCAGTGAGCTTCATGGCTGAGTGGGGATTTGAAGCCTGGTTTCCTAGGTGCCCAGTCCAACACATTCTTCTGTCAACAGCAGTACACTGTCTTACATTATTTGCTCATTTGAGCTCTCCAATTTTTTGTAATTTCTTAAATGGCTGAGCCTCTTTTCCAGATTTTTGGAAGGTATACACAGATAGTACTAGAGAAAAGACAGCAACGAAGTCAGATGGGGACATTTTAAAAATGTATATATTTAGATTTATGCCCCTAGATTCAAAAGAGCATGTAAGAACTTTACTTATTAGTTCAGTTTGAACTTACGAGTTTGCTGAGTATATCTGAAACTGAGTATAATCTGAAACTACAGTGGTACCTCGACTTACGAAGGCGATCCGTTCCACGGCGCTCTTCGTAAGTCGAAACCTTCGGATGTCGAAGCGTCCATTTTGTGCATGAGCAAAGCACGATTTTGCGCTTCTGCAGACCGCGCGCGCTGCTTCTGCACAGGCACAGACCGCGCGCGGGACAAAAATACTTCCGGGTTTGCTGACTTCGTAAGCCGAAACCTTCGGAAGTCGAGGCATTCGGATGTCGAGGTACCACTGTATATCATATAATGCAATTTTTTTTTTGCAAATTTTATAATAGCAGATTTTGTTGTTGTTAGTTTTTCAACTAACAACATGTTTAAATAAAAATGCCTAAAGGATTTGGGGCAGTATGTGGCAGTTGAATGAGCAGTAGCTAATGGCATCTGGCTCCTTTTTTCCCTTCTCTAAAACTTATTTCCTCTTCTAACTCAAATCAGTCTACCTTTAACTTGAAATGTGCTATAGCTGGTTTTTACTTATCATTTAAAGTATTGTTATGTCTTCCAACAGAAAATAAATTGTGCTTCTACTTACTTTATTTCAAGAAGAAATACGTATACCATACAGGAGAATCTGCAAAATATATTTATTATACTTTTATCTTGCTCTTTATATTGAATGCTCAGGGTGGCTTATAAACTGCTTCTCAGCATTTTTTATCTTAAAAAAACCAAACTTGGATGTTAGATCCCTTCCCCTTTTGTCTTAATATACTGGTGGGCACAACATTAGTTAATTTACTTTTCAGCTTATAATTAAAATAATGACAAAAATTAATTGCTCCTTTCTTCCTTCTATGTATCATCCTGATTCTGCTGGACTATCTGCGATCTTCATGAAAACGCCACTTGTCTCCCCCCCCCTGGTTTTACTGTAACTAAAATGATTCTAAATGGACTTAAAATAGCATTCTGAGAGATTCCCGCAAGGAGGCCCACCACCAATGGGTTCTCCTATGGTTAGTAGGGCAGGCTCTGAAACTCCTCAGCCAGCTATGGGTGGTGTAGGTGCCGTCAGTGGTGGACCTGGTGGCTTTGGTAGAGGAAACCCTGTGGGCAGCTTTGAAGGACCTAACAAGCGTCGCAGATACTGAAATTTATTTCTTACTTCTGAGAAAATCGATTGACTATCTGGTGTTATGCCTTTATAATTTTAGCTGTTACCTTGAAAACGGTTTTATTGTTAATGTAGTCATCAAACTTTTTGGGTGGGGTGGGGTGGGGTGGGGGAGTAAATCTTACTTTTTTGTATTCAGTCTTAGGCTTTAACGTAGAGCAGAAATAATGTGCTTCATTTTGCATGTCTGATGTTTGTGACTTCAGCAAAATAAAATGTGACCATGCTGTGAAATTTGTGAGTTCCATACTTACAATAAAATATAATACAGATCAGCTTAAATGATTTTGAAACATTGTTATGAATACTGTCCTTAACTTTAATTGTACGCATATTTTCGTTTTTCTTCATAAAGCCTATCTTCTGAAAATTAAATGCTTTATAGATTGTAACTGTATGCAAATGAAAGTGCAGCTTACAACTCATAGAGCAAATGTTGAGGCTTCTGCAACTTTAGAACATCTGAAACATTCAGTAAGACTTTATAGATCTGTTTTAAAAAGTTGTTCTCACCAACATGTACAAAACCTAGTTGCAATGGGAATGTCATAATAATGTATCCTGTGTTCAGCTTTCAAATAAACACTTTGAATCTTGAAAAATCTCCAAGTAGTAAATATTCACCTGTGGTTTTAGATAATGAATAATAATTTCTTCGCAGGAAACAAAACTCGAATATTTTTTAAGAAAACCAAAATCTTGTTAACCTGACTGGTAATTTTGTGTTAAAACAATATTTTCCCCTGTAGTTAAGGGTTTCAATGGATTGTGTAGGTCGGCTATTGCCTTTGCAGAAGATTCATAAAGAATATGAGTTGGCAGTATATGTTTGAAGACCTTTCCTTCCTTGAAAATGTTACTTTTTTCAATGCTCATAACTAGTACTGTATATGTTTTTTATCTCACAGCATAAAAGAAAATATCTTCCATGTTATAGGGAGCTGGCTTATATACACAGATAATGATCATAGCTGCTGCTGTTTCACTCTTGCAATGGGCACAATGAGTTTGCCTTTGGATGTTTCATTTAAGTACGCACATTTTCATTAGGATTGTTGGTGCAACCTTTACATACCTTTTTAAAGGCATAGATACAATGCACAAAAGCTTGGACAAAATTAAACTGGGAATTCCAGTTATACAATGCGTATTAAGTGGATGGATGAGAAGTTACTGACATATACCGATATTTATATACCAATATTGTGATTATGCTACAAAATGTTTTTCATTACAGTAATGTAAATATTCAGTGTTTGCAAATGAATATGAACACTGTTAGGTAACATTTTATTAAACCTCAGCGTGTTGGAGTTATATGGAAGACCAGTCCTTCTGAATAAGTATGGTATATTATGTGAGCTGAGTATGGTTTTGCGAAATACGTGGTAACACTTGTCCCCCTATTTCTATTTATGCTAAATCAATATGAGTGTTGGACTTTTTTAAACAATTAGAAGGAAAACCCTGTATTCCTGCACCAAGACAGGACACTAGTGACCATATTTTCATCAGTGTAACATTTTAGAAATACTGGTTTTGGGTGGGTGGTTTTTTGTTTTTTTTACTCTTCATGGGTTCTGCATAAACTAAATTTGTGTAAAATCTGATCTAGATTTTCAGTTCCAGGAATTTATATTTGTGTGCTGCTGTTTGGATCCTGAAGAAGCAGCCATTCTCATCATATGACAGGTGTGCAATGTAAAATAATGCCGGGAAGATGATAGCCATTTAAGAGCAAATGGCTTTTTCCTGCTCTCATTTTACTCTAAACTTTCTAAAAAGGAAAGGTAGAGATAATGTGGACTTTACCAAGAAGATGAATTCCCTTGAAAAATGACTTGTATGCGTAAAAAGTTATTGGTGCATTTTCTGATACTTTTCAGGTAGGAGTTGCAACACTTGATGTTTTTAATATGTAGAAAATGTAATAAGAGGTACCTGAGAATGGGCTATATTGGAGAATGTTAGATTACTCTTCTACACAATGCAAGTAATAGATGCATGATGTAAATCCTTGTTAGTGAAAATATTAATAACTAAATGGTTCACAAGCAACTGATGACCTCTGACTTCACTGTTTACAGTCACCTCACCCCACAACAACTTGTATTATCTGTGACTCAACTTACCGCCTGGTGAAGTGGACTGTGGCGGCTTATGCCATAATAAATTTGTTTGGCTTTAAGGTGCCACAAGACTATTGGATGCTTTAATTGATGAAATAGCTATTCATGCAGTTTAATGGATGAATTCTGCCTTAATGCTACTACCCGATCTCATACAAAATGCTTTCCTTAGGTAAAAGTGTGAAATGATGCTTAAGACAGCTGTTGGTGTTGTGGAGCATACTTAGAGGAACAAGGAGTAGTACATGCTACATGTAGCTACATGCTACATTTTCTGATGTTTACAAGATTTTAGGCAATTTCCCATTTATTGAACACACATTGAACACTTTTCTATATTTAATTTTGAATGTGTAGAAATTTGTATTGATTATACCAGGCATGACAGTAAGAGCTGTTCGACAGTGGAATTTGCTGCCAAGAAGTATGGTGGAGTCTCCTTCTTTGGAGGTCTTTAAGCAGAGGCTTGACAGCCATATGTCAAGAATGCTTTGATGGTGTTTCCTGCTTGGCAGGGGGTTGGACTGGATGGCCCTTGTGGTCTCTTCCAACTCTATGATTCTATGTACAACAGGTAGAGCGTGATCTACCGGTAGATCACTGGACGTTTGCGGTAGATCACTGGTAGAAGAAGAAGAAGAAGAGTTTGGATTTGATATCCCGCTTTATCACTACCCAAAGGAGTCTCAAAGCGGCTAACAATCTCCTTTCCCCTCCTCCCCCACAACAAACACCCTGTGAGGTGGGTGGGGCTGAGAGACTTCAGAGAAGTGTGACTAGCCCAAGGTCACCCAGCAGCTGCATGTGGAGGAGTGGAGACACGAACCCGGTTCCCCAGATTACGAGTCTACCGCTCTTAACCACTACACCACACTGGTGGATCATTGGCTTCCCCCAAAGAAACTGAACAACTGTGGCTCCCCTTAAAAAAGCTCAACATTTTACTTCCTCCCCGAAAAAGCTCAACAACTTGGACCTGAACCCCCAAAAGGGGGAGATCACTGCCAGTTTTTAACTCAGAGAGTAGATCGCAGTCTCTTGGGGAGTTGGCCACCCTGGATTATACTAATAGCAGCATTCACTATAGATTCACTGAGGTAGTTTGCATGTTTTTTTAAAACAAAAAGCTAAACCCCCCCCCACAAAAATCATGTCATGTGTATTTTTTGAAAGTGTGGTGTCGACTTAAGGCAGTGATAGTTCATGTAAACTTCAAGTAAACTTTGCAACCTAATGACTACTTTTGTTTCAGAAAGCCACAGCACACAACTTGACATAACAATGGGCAAGATAAATCAGTTCAGCTATCACTTTAGTTACCACGTGTTCCTTAATAACTTTTTGTTTTGGAATTGTTTTTCAACATCAATGTCAAACTTATCAGTTTCCGCTTTTAGTGTTGGAACAAAAGCTAATGTTTTCTGTGAACTTTCTTTGAGTTTTAGAACTCCGTACTTTGTTTAAAGCCAGTTTAAGCATTTTGGTATCCAAAATAAAAACAAAGTGTTGGTTGAGCTGTAACCCTGTGTTCAGGCAGCACACTGAGCCCAAACTATGGCTTAGCGTGGCACAGCAGTAGAACAAGCAGGGAAGACCAAAGCAGTTGGGAACTCATCCCAGATTCTACACGCTCATGCATTTATGTTAATCCATGGGTTGGCTTTGTGTGACATGGGAATCAGGCCATTGTGTTAAGTTTTAATAAGCAAAACATTTATTGAACATAACTAAAAGTTAAGTTAGGTAGACTACAGAGATGTTATCCTGTCACATCATTTTACTGGGATATCTTGTACTGGGATTGAAATAAAGTAAAATTTCATAGAATTCTGTAACGTGTTTATGATTCTGCTCTAAATATACCTTCCTACTTGAGTCTGTAACCTGTGAACTTCTAAATTATATGAATCTCAAAATATACACCAATGGTTTTTATTCTGGTTTTGTTCTTCAAACTTTAGATTTCATGGATATGCAATCAACATAAAATAATGTTTATGATCAGATTTTTCTGTTGTCTCCTGGTTAGGTGTACTAAAATGAAGAAATACAATGATTAGGTTGTTGGGACAACTTTTTTCTGTTTAATTGGAAATGAAATCTGACAAACACACAAATTAGAACTTACTCTGTGGCAGTGAAAATGGCAAAGCCGTCCTGTAGAATTGATTTGAGTAATACTTGTCTTGACCACTGCCCCATCTGATGATGTTTTTGGTAACCTGCTGTGGTTACCAAAACTTCTTGCATCTCATCTAACTTGGATTCTTCTTTAACAGCACCTAAATCAGAAGTCTGATTTAGCGCGGCTTGTTGAAGCCATAAAACTGAGTATCTCCTTGAGGAGAATGGTTCTCCAGTTCACTTGAAACAATTTATAGATAAAATAGTAAAAAGCAATAGTCCCTCCTTGGATCCTTTAGATGCAGGAAATTGGTCATTCTTCAGTATATCTTAGTTTATGAATGCACACGAAAGCTCATACTAATGACAAACTTAGTTGGTCTCTAAGGTGCTGCTGGAAGGAATTTTTTATTTTGTTTCGACTGCATCAGACCAACACAGCTACCTACCTGTAATTAGTTTATGAATGTGATAGTTGCTTGCATTGAGCCAGCTTCAAGATCTCTTGCATAAGACTGATAACACTGCAGTATTACAGTGCTACCAGTATGCTAGTGGCACCATTAATTTCCTCAAATTCGAATGAGATAGTGGAATTAGGAATCATAGTTGGAATGCCTAACACCCTGTGCAAGAGTTGATAAACTGGCACTCAATGCTGACTGGAGGTGGGGATTGGTGACTTGTAAACTCTAGATGAGCTCATAGCTTGGTGATACCATCCTGGATTCCTACCACATTAAGCACTAGATTAGATTACTAAAATGTATTTTAGATGGGGATTCCTCTAGAAATTATTTTGGAAATCACAACAGTTACACAATGCACCTGTTGGAATCAAATAACCAAATTCTAGCAACCTCTTCTAAAGACAGGCACATTTGTTTTACAGGACAAATTCAGAATATTTTGGTTTGAATTGAAAGACCTAACCTAGTGGTCTTACTTATGTTTCCGAGCACAATCCAAAGTGCTGGTGCTGACCTTTAAAGCCCTAAACGGCCCCGGCCCAGAATACCTGAAGTAGTGTCTCCACCCCCATCGTTCTGCCCGGACACTGAGGTCCAGCGCCGAGGGCCTTCTGGCAGTTCCCTCACTGCAAGAAGCAAAGCTACAGGGAACCAGGCAGAGGGCCTTCTTGGTAGTGGCGACCGCCCTGTGGAATGCCCTCCCATCAGATGTCAAAGAGATAAACAACTACCTGACATTTAGAAAACATCTGAAGGCAGCCCTGTTTAGGGTAGTTTTTAATGTGTGACATTTTAATGTATTTTAATCTTTGTTGGAAGCCGCCTAGAGTGGCTGGAGAAACCCAGCCGGATGGGCGAGGTACTATTATTATTATTATTATTATTATTATTATTAGTGTCATTCAGCCCATTTAATAAACGGGCGCTAGAACATTTGGCCTTTTTCGGTGGCAGCGGTGTGTGTGGGGCTTTAATTCCTTGTCTAATTGATTGTTCCTTCTCCCCTCCCTTTGATCCTTAATTTATCCCTAATTTTCTCCCCCCCCCTTCCCAAACCCCAAGCCAAAGTCCCCCCCCTTTTACCTTTACAGCCCGGGCTCGGCTGGGGGGTGCGGGGGTATTTCTTCCTTTACCCCCTCCGAAGCTTGTGTTTGAAGTGCGGATCCCTCCCCACCCTGTTTTCGCGCGCTTTTTGCGCCTGCCGTTTGGTTCCTAATTTTTCCCCGTCAATAGCGCTGCTGCTGCCAGGGCCCAGTGGCCGAATTCTGGCTCCTGGACGGCCCGGGCGGCTGCTCCGGGGTGTACGCCCAGTTTTTCGGGGTGGGGTGGGGGTGGCTCCCGCTACTTTTGTTGGCCTCCGTGGCTGTTTTTCAGTCGCCTGCTGCGTCCGGGAGGGAGCTTTGCCGTCCGGGGGGCTTGCGCCCACCCCGGCACTTTCTGAGGGTCCCGCGGTTGGCGCTGAGCATTCGGTGGCCTCCCCGCGCCTTTCCTGGCCGTTACGGCCCAGCGGGGTCTCCCGGTTGCTTGTGCTGTTTGGGCCTCAATTTCGGGCCTGTTAGTGAGGAGAAGCCAGGGCCTCGATTTTTTTGGTCGTCCCGGCTTCCTCCTCAGGCCCTTGGGCACGTTGAGAGAGGGCCTGCCCTGCTTAGGAGCCTTGCTGCCTCCTCCTGCCTTCCACCTGGTGGCCTCTGTTTTAACTGCTTATTGAGCCGGGGCAGAGGGGTGGGGTGGGGAGAGCGTGTGTGTGTGTGTGTGTGTGTGTGTGTGTGTGTGTGTGTGTGTGTGCAGTCTCTGCATCCAATCCCTGTGTCCCTGGGGCACATGCTCAGTAGCGCGGAAAACGGGACACAGGGAATCTGGATGCAGAGACACTTGCATATTATTATATAGGATTATTACTGTCTATCTGAAAGAACTCAGTGTTCTTTATGTAACCTCTAGCTCCCCCTTGATGGTAGCACCCCAGTTGTGCAGTTCTGTGTTCAGGGCAGGTCACGACGTTTCCCCGTGCAGACTTAGGGGGCAGGTGAAATGTGTAGTCATCAGACTTGGTTGTTAAGCTGGAAAATTGTTCATTGATCTGGGCTGACTTGATTATTTGAACTGTCTTACGGTGTGTGTACTGTATACTGATCTCTCTTGCTTGCTTGTTCTAGCTTGGTATCTTTTGTTATAAAGGACTTAGAGGAGTATATAGTGGAGCACTATAGAAACTTGGGGTGAGATCCAGCATACAAGGCGACTTCTCTTCTTCCCTTCCCCCTGCAGCTACCAGCGTGCCTCCAAAAATCAGTTCTGGAGGGTTGGGGGACCCCTGGAGCAGATTTTGGTGGTGTAGTGGGGACTGGAAGAAAAAAAGAAACAGGACGTTCTATTGCTTAAGTAGGAGGACATGGTTAAATGTCATCCTTAGAAAATACTTCAGGTGACTTTACATTTGACCAATTGATTTTATATAATCCCGAAAGCTGTGTTAGTCTTTTAAAACTTTAAAACTTCTAAATGTTATTCACAAGGTGCCATGAGTGATAACAAACAGAAAGGACTACTCATTATCCTAAAACAGTCCTCCATGCTGCAACTCTGTCTAGAAGGAACATTTAACTTTCTATCCATATTAGATTAATTTCTACTAATGTACTTAATATTTTTGATTGTATCCAACTCTAGTACGGTTAGTTTACAGCAAATATACTAAAAGACAGTGCTTCAACTTCTAAAGCCAGGGAAGTATCTGCAGCGTCCTCTGATGGGTCATACAAAAATCACCACTTTTATGATACTTTTAGAAGCAAGAAAAACAGGTGAGTCATCTTGTGTATCCTGATTTTTACCCTTTCTATTAAACTGGTTGCATACTTTGTGATTATTATTTTTAAGTTTGTGAACTAATACAGGAGGTTTGAGTTGTCATCATGAAAAGATAAGAGAACTGAACCTAGGATTAATTAAGGCCATTCAAACTTAACTTTATTCAAAGCATTTTCTCTCTCTGTGTGTGTGTGTGTGTGTGTGTGTGTGTGTCCACATGGAAGCTTCTGCAACATCCTGAGTGAAAACTGCCAAGGCTTATTGCTAATATACATACATTTCTAGTTCATCATTAATTGAGAACCAAAAATTGTGCTAACACATTTGAAAATGGTTTGATTCTATGTTACTTTGGGGGTACAACTATTGATATTTGCTATTGCCCTTTCAGATATCTTTTAATTTAGATTTCATTTGGATAAAAGTTAGTTCTTGGTCTGTTCTGTAAAAGTGATGTTTTCCAAAAGCTATTTGATAGGTTTCATTACCGTTTAGCCATTTGTTACAGTGTCCAGATCATTCACTTTCCCCGTTGCTATTGTCATCCATATTGTCTCACTGCTTATAAACAAATAGTGAGTAACTCCTGGAATGAACTTTCCACATTGTTTTACTGGAATTTTTTTTAGAACATTAGCAAATGCTACTGTTCTACATCTTGAGCATATCACATGGGATATAGATCTGAGATTCCACTGTTGAATAAGGAACAAGTATTCAGAAACTCTTTAATACCTAATATTACTGCACCATACATTTAATATAGCTAGATACATAATTGAAGGTAAGGAGGGTTTTAGTCACCAGTGGCTATCAGAATAAATCCAGCTACTGTATACTGATACAGTATAACCAGTCACATTGCTTTTCTTCTGTAGTGTGTGTACACTGGCTTTTTAAACTTTTGGATTTAATTAAGCTTGTGGTAACTATATCTCTTGGGGAGAAAAGCATATGGGAGTGGGATAATTTTAGGTGGACAATCAGCAAAGGAAGGAGATGGTTAAGTATCCTTTTACCCCCGTTCTCCACCCAACTAGTAGCTGCTTCCACCTGTAGGGGGAAAACCCAGGAAGCTTGTAATTCTGTATGACTCTTCAGTCCAGGTATCTGAAGAAGTGTGCATGCACACGAAAGCTCATACCAAAATAAAAACTTAGTTGGTCTTTAAGGTGCTGCTGGAAGGAATTTTTTTATTTTGTTTCGACTACGTCAGACCAACACAGATACCCACCTGTATGACTCTTGAGAAGGGTTTTGTTTAAAACCTTGTGTTTGGTGTGAAAATTACTGTATAACTAATTGTAATAAAAAGCTACTTCAGTGACTGGCCAGATTTGGATTTTGTCTTAGCATGTGAAAAGATGTAAAAAGAACTGAGAACTAATCCAGATCAGTTCAGACATTACATAGCGATAAGATCAGCATGGTTTGTGGCATGAAGAAACTGGTTCTTTTCTGCAGTGGTGCTGATTTCCTGAAACACCCTCTCCTTTACTTCCTCCTCTGAGAGGCGTCAACCGTGATGTGCTTTAGATACCTTTTGAAAACTTCAGTATTTATTTAGATTGCACTGCTCAGTATTTTGTTCTAATATTTTGGTTCTGGATTTTTATTGACTATGTATTTTCATTTTATTTACATCATTGACTTGACGTTATAATTTTTACTTTGTAAACTGCTTAGAAAAGTGTGTATTTGGGGAGGTCTATAAATTTATTAAATTTATTGTTGATGTTCTTATGTTTAAATCACTTTGAGATACTTTATAGGAAGAGATTTATAAATAAAATAAGAAAATGAAAAAGAAACACTTTACCATGGAAAAAGTCTGATCGAGATGTTCCATTGGCAAGATGGATTCAATGTCAGGGTTTTTTTTTTAATAAAAAAAATCAAAGTAAGGTGATGCTTTTCTGTGGGAAGATGAAGGCCTTTGAGACTTCAGTGTCTAGCTGTCACAATGAGGCGAAAACATGAAATAACACAATGGTCATTTTTAGATTCAACAGGAAACTTGGGCTTCCTATTACATGCAAAAGTCTCTGGTTCACATTCTCCTCCTCCCCCTTTTCATCTGAACTTGTCACAGGAAACTGTGTTTAGTATTAAATTGGAAGGTAAGCTTGCAATCTTCTGTGGTGTGTGAAAGAAAAATATGTATTTGTGTATACATGGAAGGCCTGTGCTTTTAATGGGAAACCATAATTTCCTGTGGTATATGGATCTGGAAAACAAATTCAAAAATGTAGGGTTTGAAATTATATTGGCAATGCTTTCTGAAATAGACACTTCCCATAAAGAAAAGATTTCATTAATATAGTGCATGGACTGACTGCCTCAGATTAAATATATGTCCTATCTATCCTATCCATAGTAAATTTGCAGAATAGTGGATGTTGTTGAACACTTGGTGAAATATTGGTGGAATCAGATTTCCTTTCCCTTAGATTTTAATCTTTACAACTAGAATTCATACTTTTATGAAAAATGTGGTACTATAATATTCTGGGCTTGGGGTTCTTTTAGTGCTTCATTTAAGTCTTCATTAAACCCTTATATAATTTACCTAAACTAGATTTCTTGAAGCAGTGAATCTATGAATACTGATCCCATTGAATAGATCTTAATTTAGGTGGGACTAAAGTTGTGTACACAGTCAACCTACAGGTAATCTTCCATTACTTAAAATGAACTGATCATTTATAGCTACTCAAAAGTATTCTTGCAATACCTTGTAATGAACATACAGTAGGTTAAAGGGTTTTTTTATTTAAGATTGATTTTTTTACTTCATATACATTGGAAGTGGTTTTGTTTGAATAACTATTTAGATAAACACATGGTAAGGTATAGTTTATTAAACCATGGTGTATTTCATCATTTGAGCTGGGCCCAGTGGCTTAAGCATAGTTTATTAACCATTAATAAACCATGTTCATAAGCCATGGGTAATTGGATAAACCTTGATAATGTTAACCATGGATTAGCATTACATGAGAACTTGGATCACAAATGGGTCTTGGAATTCAAGGAAGTTAGAACACAGGTTTTTAAATGTGCTGTTCAGCAATTTAATATTGGTTTAGCAGAAGACAGCACAAGGCAACAACAGACATTGGACTCGTATTTCATTTTTACAAATTCTTGCTGATCATTTTGGAAAACTAATTGTTCAAACACCCAGTAGCATGCTCTTGTGACCTTTGTGCTTCATGTATTATGTGAAGAGATGTTCAGTAAAAATGCTCATTTGGTGTCATATTATGTGCATAAACCTGTTGATTAAACCATAAATTTGTCCTTATTGGATGTTTTTGAACAGAGGGATTATGAAGTATAGGAGCATATGAAATAACTAGGCCATATATATGTATTGTGGCAAACTTCCTCTCCTTTCCCTGTCATTTGTGCACATGCATGACGTGGCTTAAGAAGTTAGATCTTCAGAAAGACTTAAAACCTGCTGACACTATTTTGGAAGTGGAACTAGGACACTGGCCTTATATCCTGGTGCCTCCTGCAGTCAAAGGTAAGATTAGAGACAGAAAGGATGATGCGCCAAGGACGTTGTGTGCAATTTTGCATTGTGGAAGAATTCTGAAAATCATCTTGTAGGGATGTGATCTAATGTTGAAAATATGGCAACTCAAAGGGGTGTGCCTATATCATGGGCATTTTGCTTTCCTAGAATGTACCATTTGTACTCACCTGTAAGGTGTTTTTATTGGACAAAGGGCCACCTAGTGGTCAAGGGTGGGAAATGCACTAGTTGAGGAGGTAAGTGGTGTTTCATTGCCAGTGACTTTAATCCATATTCTAACAAGTCTAGCTTCAGGCAAAGGGCAAACACCACATAAGAGAAAGGGTGCAATCAAGCCAACTGCTTCTTCGAAGAATAAGCAAACAGAAACTGGCCAGTATCAAACAGCGTAACAAAACATGGTGCATACAGGAAACACAGGCTTAGACAACAACAAATCCCAGAGAACAAACAGGATAAGTACAAAAATAACAGTCTCATAAGCAAGAGAAATGCAACCTCTGAGCCATCAAGCCAATGTAGTTAAAAACACTTGGAAAACAGAAAAGAATGGAACAGGGCACTCACAGGAGAAATGAAAAAGATGCGAAGCCGGGGAGATTTGGAAACAGCTGCTGGCGTATTTTCCTACTGGTGTATTTTCTGTCCTCAGCCACTAGATGGCAGAGGCTCCCCCTACACAGTCCTTTGTTCAGAGACAAATATACCAAGCCAATCAAATATTTAGGATTCTGCTGTGTGCTTTTGAAGAAACCAGAACAGAGAGTTCTATTCATAACTTTCTAATAATCCTCTTAACTAGATTTATTTGCATCTGAATTGGGATGAACGTTATTAGGGGAGTATGGATATTCTTCGGAGAGTGGGTTGCCTACTTCATAGCTTCCTCATATCTCTGTACTTTTAGGATTATCAAAGAATGGGTCACGGAATAAATACATCTATTAATTTGAAGGAAATATGTGTGTTGAAAGAGTGATTTCATGCCCCCAAACCACCTACTTTTAAAAAATATTTACAAAATGCAGATACTATAAGGGAATATATATTCCCTCTATTATATTATGATGATTTGTCATAATTACAATTTTGTTTGTTAAAATGATTTTCCAGATTGTTTCATAGGAATGTAACATTTTTTCTGTACTGCTATTCAGAAGAATCCAAACAGACTTGAGAATTTTGCGACACAAATATGCTGATTACTCTTGCTGATTCCTAAACTTTCACAAAAGTTCATGTCATGTTTATTGGGACCTTATAGAAGATTAAAACCAAAAAAGACACATCATATGAACATAGAAACTTTGCTTGCTCATGTAGTAGATATGAAAATGAGATATACAACAAGCAGTGCTTTGTTCTTCCAGTTTATCAACTAAATCTATAGAGTTGAAACCAGAGAAGTGCAAGCAAAAGTTCACTTCTGCAACAAACTTCCACTGCATTTCCTTTGAAAAGCTGCTTTTGAAGGTTGGGGTGCTCTAGAATTGGGAATGGGCTGTGAGGGGCTTGAGTTGGGAAATTATAGAAGTGATTTGGGGTGGGGTGTGTGGACTATCTCATACAAGGCAATTTGTGGATCCAAGCCAAATGTCGCTTGGACTTCAGGTATATTTCCATTAACTCCAGCACACTTATCAGTCCTTAAAGAATACCCCATGTTTTTTTCTTAATGGTTGCAAGTAAAAAGAAAAAAGACTACAAGTGAATACCTATTTGCTCGGGTCAGGTACTTTCATTTTTGCCAGTGTGTTTAATTGGATTTAATTTAGACCTCTGCTTTTGAGTTCACAGGTTTGTTTGTTTTTAGCAAAATTGCTTGGTAAAGTGTTGCTTTAAATTTTTCTCAGTTTTGTGAAATTGGACTTGTGGCAGATGCAGGGCGGAATTCAGAGTCATACTCCTTGAGCTGTTCTTGCAGGACAAGCATTTCAGATTGTCTGAGGAAACAATCTCCCCTGGCCTCCCCCTGCACACTGTTCCTGTTGCCCTATCAGGACTCATTGTGCTGCCTCCTGCTAACTCACTCACTCAGATGAACCCAGCCCAAAGAAGATGGAAGATCCATTATAATACTGCATTCCCCCCCACCCCTGATTTATATGTTCATTTAAAATGGTAGCCTTCAACCTTTTCAGACCTGGGATCCACTCTTAACCCAAACATGAATTTGAATATTGAATGTGGCAGTAGTGTTGGTATGGCAGCCCACCTTTTATTAAGCTGCAAGCCTGTAGTGACTGCATCCCACCAGTTGAAGGCCAGTGGGTTAAAATATTTTGGGGTTTTGCCCCTAACACCCAAGGCTTTACATGGAACTTTAAAATAAAATTATTCAGACAAAACGTAAGAAAATCCAAACATCAATAATGAAATTTTATTTTTAAAAGGCACATTGTATTGCATTCACATTGCCTTATTTGGCCCAACAGCAAGTAAATCAACAAAGAATAACGTATTCGGCAAGCACAGAACTGATAATGTCCAACCAACACAAAACGGAAACATCGTGTTTTTCAGATTACATGTAATTGAACGTATTATCGCTGGTGTCTCTGCCCACCCAAACTCGGTTGGCTGCTACTTATGGTCGAGGAAGACACATGTGTTATGCTTATGGGCATCTATTTGGCAGCTCTGTGTGATACAGGATACTGGACTACATGAAACTTTGGTCTGATCTAGCAGAGCCATCCTTAGGTTCTAAGAAGTCGGTTTATGGGTTGGTTTTCCCATAACGTTTAATTTTTTGCTTGGTATCTGTAGCTGCCTTGGCCATTATTTTTATTTTTTTTAAAAGTGGCAATATTTTAAACACTTGGAACGAACCGTGTTTAGTTATCCTTCAGATCCCTGAAGATGTTTGTTGAAATTGCCTGTTTTGTTCATGTATATTCGCCATGTATGTAGAATTTGATCCTGAAGGATAACTATTCAAAATGGAGGACAGTTTTGTATGCTTCGGTGGTGGCCAGCCTTCCTGTCAGCTGTAACCCACATAAAGTCTAAAAGAATGAAATAGTACCAGTCTAGTGTACTCTTTTGTATATACACATGCGGGCCCTTCCCATTTACTGAGGGGTGTGTGTGTGTGTAGATTTCTGGGCTGACAAACAATGCAGAGGCACAGTTTCAAGGAGAAATAAAGGCCTGACACTGTTGCCATTGCCCAGTTGCTTGAAATCTATGTTCACTTGTGGTGGCAGTTACCCATGAGGTAAATTTGAAAAAGTATGTGGCTTTACCTACGCACCTAAAGTGAATGTTCTTGCCTGTCACTGTTTGTCAGGTTAATCCAGTGTATAATCCATGGATGCACATCTAGGATAACTTTTATCTTGGGTTTTTTGTTTTACTTCTTATGTGCTTTCTTATGTGCTCCCCCCCCCCCAATAACTAAGACAGGTGACGTACATTTCTTCTCAGAAGTGGATTCCCCCCCCTTTCTCTGTGGACGATAGTGGGCCTGCTCTGATTCTAAAGCAATTCCTACTCCTGGCCATTGAGTCCACAGCAGTGGAACGTCCTTTTCTGATCAACTATTGTGTTAGGTAATTTTTATGCAAATTTTATAATAATAATGAAGTGGACGGGATCTGAAATTAAAAACTTTTAATTGAGTATTTTGAGACAAATATAAAGGAGTCATTTTTTCCTGAAATGTTAATAGTACTGAAACTAAAACAAGGGATGAGAGAAAATATGAAAATCAAGAAACCCTTTTTATATAGTATTGATGGAGGTGTAGTGACTTTCTTCACTGAAATCTTGTGAAATAAAGATAGGGGCCTGATACTGAAAGAGATTTGCATAAAGAAACTCCTCTTAAAGTCTGGTGTATCTCCACATCTGTGTATACTTCTGTCTCGCTGCATTTTTTTTTTGGTGGGGGGGAGACAGTAGAAGGGGGATTACAGCTAAATTGAGGATTTTCTTGTATTCGGACATAGCTAAGTCCAAAGCATTAAATATATAAATCACAAGAGACTTGGATTTTAAATTCTTAAATGTCTTCGAAGGCAATCTGTTGATAAGTATATTCATACTGAAAGTTCAAACTGTGAGGCTGGCAGAAATGACCAGAAAGATAGAGGCTTAAGCCTTCCCTTCCTTGATGGTATATCAAACATATTTACACACTGGGCAAATCAGAATTGTAACTTAGTTAGCTTTACTGAATACAGAAGCATTCAAAATTTGTTTTATAAAACCTTTTAAAAAACAATGGATATAGAATATTTAGAAGATCAGTAATACAATAAACCAATATTGTGTTTAAAAATGGGAGCTTCCCCAAGTTTTTTTGGGCCAGCAGGCATAAGAAACAGACGTAGGTAGCATGTAATACCCATTTCACATAGGAAAAACTGGTGATGCTCAAAGCACCACCTGAAACAAAGCAAACCACCTACACACCCGAAAAAGCAGGCAACACCCCCTGGAAAAAGCAGGCTACACCAAACCTAATCAAAACTTTATTTTTTTTTTAAAGGTGGGGAACAGAGTTCCTAAGGGCACTATGGTGTTCACAGACACTATAAGTATAATATACCTTTAACACAGAAATTTATATTCTCACTGCTTGTCACTTTAGGAGGGGCTATAAATGTCAGGGGTTGCCAACACTGAACCCACAAGCAAGCACCCCTGCCCACCCCCTGGTCTGCCTTGGTGCCTACAAGGTGCTTTACTCTCCCTCCCCTCTGGTTTGAAAGAAGCACTCTATTGTAGCCAGTGTGTTAGGTTTTGCTGTGTATGGTGCCCATAACAATTTCTCTAGTTTTCAAATGAGCCCTCAAGCCCGTCCAAAGTTGACAACTCCTGATCAATGTACTTCTGCAATCTGTTCTAGCTTAGCGATGCAGTGTGTATCTGTAATTGCGTGGCGCACAATTCACACATTCACTGGGGCAGATATGTGTAACAAAATTATTGATACATTTCCATGCAATTACTAAGTACCTTTGGGTGGGGAGCGGGCGAAGAACTGGCAGGTTGGTAGGGATGATATTGCATAATGAAGCCAATTGCACAGAAAAGGGAAGGTGGTCTGATAGTGCATCCCTTTACACTGGCATTGCGTGTTTGGGGTAGCTTAATCTTTTGAAAGAGATTTAGGCCACCTTTCAACCATAGGTGGCTTTCAAAGAATAAAGCAACACCAAATGTAATGAAAAATAGCATTAAATTTTCTCAGATACACATTTTTGGCAATTTGCAGCAGCTGTTTCACATTGTTGTGCATTTAATGTGTGGTAGGATTACTTCAGTGCGATTTTTCATTCCTTCTGGGGACAACCTGTTGCTCATCATTCCTCATATCCAAAGTGATATGACTTGTCCGCAAGGGCAGGCCATTGTGCCTTGTTCACTATTCAGAGCAAATGCTTGCTTATTGTGCAGGCTGCTCTGTTCCTACATATATATATGAAAGATGGTGAAAATACCTGCAGGAAAGTGGTGGATGGGATGGTGTACTTCTATTCTAGTTTTAGTTTTCTGAGTTGAGACCAAGCAAACTATATTCTGCACCATTCATTATGCATATAACGCTACACAGGTAGCTAAGACACTTCAACGGGTGTTATAAAAATGTGACTGGAATGTGAGTTGTACCTCTTTTGGATTTCAGTGCAAGAATTAGTTTTAAAACTATTACCTAATTGTAAAATTTGAGGTAGCTATTAGGATTTGGGTTGAGGGTAGCTGGAAAAAAATGAGAAGAAGCAATGCTTTTTACAAGCCTACGCAATTCCCATTCTTTATTAAAAACAGCAACCCTGGTTTAGTTGAAAAGGGAATATCGTCAACAGACTATATATATATCTCTTTCAGCAAAACTTTTGACTTGCACATGACAGCTTCCTAAATAAACTTGAGAAATACGATTGGAAAGGACATAATGGGGCTACAAAGTTGCTTGAAATACGGCACATAAAAGGTAATCATTTTAATGGATTGATAAAGAGAATGTAAGTTGATATTGAACAGCTTCAATTCCAGGAGTCAATCTTGATTTCAGAATCATTGCTACGCCTAAGGAAGGAATAAACATCTTGCTAAACCTTTGGGGGATAAAGCAAACATGACAATTTAGTTCTGATTGGGGAAATTATACTGATCAATATTACTGAGCAGTACTGAGTTCACAACACTTTTAAAGTTTCTCAGCTCTTTTAACAAAACCTTGTTCAGTCAGTATTATCCACATATTGCAGATCGGCTGTTGAAGTTTTAAGAGGATATCTGGTGTAAGGCAGCCCAATATCATTGTCATCGTTTATGATGCTTTTACTTCTGCGATCAGGAGCAAAACATTCTTCTAGTGGCTCAAAAGATCAAACAATGTGTATATCTAAAAACTACATCTTATGATAATGAGATTAAAGAACATAACAAAATTTAAATAACCATAAAAAGGAGGATATTGGCAAGCTGGAAAGTGTGCAGAGGAGGGCTACCAAGATGATCCAAGGGTTTGGATACTTAAGTTTTATGAGGAACAGTTGAGGGAGTTGGGTGTGTTTAGCCTGGAAAAGAGGAGAGGAGATTCATTAGCCACTTTCAAATTGGCTCAGTTGGTAGAGCATGAGACTCTTTATCTCAGGGTCGTGGGTTCGAGCCCCACATTGGGCATAAGATTCCTGCACTGCAGGTGGTTGGATTAGCTGACTCACATGGTCCCTTCCAACTGCAATTCTATGATTTTAAATATCTAAAGGTCACATGTGGAGAATGGAACAAGCTTGTTTTCTCCTGCATTGGACGGTAGGACCTGAACCAATGACTTCAAGTTAAGAGAAAAGAGATTCCAGGAACAACTTTCTAACTAAGGTCTGTTTGACAGTGGAAATGGACTTTCTCAGGAGGATGTGGACTCTCATTCCTTGGAGGTTTTTAAGCAGAAACATAGATTCTTTAGTTGAGATTCCTGCATTGCAGGGGGTTGGACTGGATGACCCCCAAGCTCCCTGCCACCTGTGGAATTCTATGGTTCTATAAAGTTAATAGGATAATCAAATAGGATAATTAAAACATCTCAAATAAATATACTGTGCTTTTCCGTGTGTAAGATTAGGTTCTTTTCTTTAAAAATTATGCTAAAAAGTGGGGATCGTCTTATACATGGATAGTGCATAGTGCAATTTTTGTTAAATTTGAGTTGCACCCCCCCAAAAGGGGGGGGCGTCTTATACGCAGAAAAATACGGTACATCAAAATTAAACACTCCATTAATAAATTATGGTAGGATTTTGCAGTGTAAATACGAGACAAACTGTTCCTCTCAGCAACAACCTCCTAAACTAGACCTCACCCTGATTGTCTTAGTTAGTGCACATAGAGCAGCAGGAACAGTATTTGGGTTGGAGTCAGTCAGGGCCCCGCCATCTCAAGTCAAGTGGAAATGTGCCAGTCAGCAGAGACTGCGTCTTGGAGGATTCACAGCTAGGTGGTACCTTCAGTGAATTTGGGCCATTCCGTGAAAAATGAGCCTGATAAGAAAAAAATTATTTTTAAAATATACTTATTTTACTTATAGTTTCATTAACTAAACATATTAAAGTTCAATATTCCAAAGGAAAAAAGAATTTGAAATTATTTTTTTCATGAGAAATTTGAGCTTGAAGTTTCAGTATCACTTTTCTGATTGTGTAGCTTAATTTTGTTCATTTAGGTTGGCATTATTTTTTAAAGATAAACAAAAATTGTGGTTGTCATTGTTGGTATATTATTAAAGTGAATAACTTTGTCTACACATTGGACTTGAAAATTTTTAAATAGGTAAGTTATTTCTATTTTATTTTTATTATTGAATGGGATGCTGTTTCAGTGTCCCACCCGTGACAGCAAAAGGTACAAAAGTTTATTTTGTGATAAAACTAATTTATAGGTTATGTTTGTTTTATTGTGGGAGTATGTATTAGAGTATAACACACCTATCAATAATAAAAATGCAGTTAATTAATGTAAACACCATGAAATTTTAATAATTTTTTTCTGTCCCACCCGTGACAGTTTTCAGCTTGTTTTATTAGGTTGCTAACTGTTGTAGCTTGAGTTAGTGATTTCAGCAAGTGATTTCAGCTCTCTGCAGACAGGAGACAGATTCCTCATGTAATAATTCTTTATTCTGGCAAACAAGACTGAGGGGACTGAGGAGAGGGGAACTAGCTAGAAAGAGATACATTTTGGAGGGAACAATCTCAAGCAATCACAAAGCTGCCTTTTGGTGGAAACCAATAAGACTAAGGAGCCAAATGCAGCTGCTTGAATGAACCAATAGTAGCTGTTCCTTCTGGAACAAAGGCAGTTACCGTTACTTTACCCTAATGCGAATACATACAGTAATACAGATAATATAACCTTTGAATCAATACACAAAATGGGAAAGACTACATCTGCAGAACGTATGAGAAAGCTGCGTGAAAAACTAAAACAAGATAAAAACAAATGTGAAAGCTTCAAAGAAAAGGAGAGGGTCAGAGATAAGAAGAGGCGAGAAAAGATGAAGTTGGTAAAGAATTTGTCTGCAAAATCACTTATGGAATACAGACGGAAAGAAACTGAGCGCAAAAGAAAGTACAGACAAAAGATAAAAGAAAAAGAATCTAGGCCAATTGGCGACACTACTATTCCAGAGATTGGGTCATTTAAATGCCCACAATCTCTTGGAAAGGCTGTTACCAAAGTTAAAAGAGTGTTGCCATTAAGTCCACGGAAAAGAATAGCCGTGTTACGAAAGCTTGTGTATGAGAGTTCACCTCAAGCGTCAAAAACACTATTTGATAAAAGCCCTAAACAGAACACCAAAAGTTCTATTATTTCACAAGATAATATCGCAAAGGTCCATGAGTTTTATAATTCAGATGATATTAGCAGGCAGGCACCAGGAATTAAGGATGTCAAATCTATTAAAGATCCAACAAGTGGAAAAAGAATCAAAATCCAAAAGCGGCATATGAATATGACAGTCCAAGAGGCCTATGCCTTATTTAAGATTGATAACCCAACAGTTGAAATCAGCAAATCAAAATTTTATGAACTGAGGCCTAAAAATATTGACTTAGCTTCTCAAATGCCACACAATGTTTGCGTTTGCAAATACCACGCTAATTTCAATTTCCTAATTGAAGCCATAAGTAGGAAAGACATTTTTTTTCCTTCCACACATTCTGATCTTTTGAGCCTTACTTGTTGTGATTTGGAAAATGAAAAGTGCATGAATGGTGAATGCAAAAAGTGTGTACTTAATTTGCACACCCTAATTGATGAAGACTTAAACATGTCGTCTGAGATTTTCTGGAAGCAATGGAAAGATGACTGTTCTAGCCGGCCTAAGGTTTTTGAAGCAAAAGGAACCATAGAAGAAGCTGTCAATGAGCTACAAAATCAATTTAGTAAATTTAAGAAGCACTTCTTTGTAAAGCGATTACAAGCTAAAGCTTTCAAAAATATGAAGGACACAGTAGCTGATGATGAGGTGATTCTTCAAGTGGATTTTGCTGAAAACTATTTGGCAACATCGCAAGATGAAATCCAAAGTGCACACTGGACCCACAACCAAATCACAGTATTTACTGGTTGCGCTTGGACTCAAGGCAAAGTACGTTCTTTTGCCGTGGTTTCGGATCACTTAACCCACGACAAATACTCAGTATATGCATGCCTAAAAGCCATAATTGAAGAACTTAAGAAAGAATTTAACAGACTGACAAAGGTCAAAATCTTTTCTGATGGGTGTGCTGGTCAGTTCAAAAATAAGTACACACTGTCCAATCTGTGTTTTATGCCTGAAGACTTTGGTGTTGATGGGGAATGGTTTTTTTTTGCTACATCCCACGGCAAGGGTGCCGTGGATGGGATTGGTGGATTAACTAAGCAAGCAGTTTGGAATGCAGTGAAACAAAGGAGAGTAGTAATCAATTCAGCATCAGATTTTGTTAAATGTGCTGAAAAAGCAGTACCAAGAGTGAAGTTTGTCCTTTTAACACCTACTGATATCAGTGCAAATATGGCGATGCTAGATGAGCGCTGGACTTTGGTGAGGAAGATTCCAAACGTGCAGTCCAACCATTTTTTTAAAGCTAAAGACAAAAGAAGTTTAGTTTATGGACCTTCTTTTCAAAAGTCCACCCACGTAGTCTTCACAGAACTGTTCAAGTTAAAAGTTTCTGATGTTTACAGAGATTCTGATAGTGACACAGAAAAACAAGATGGTGTAGCAAGTTGTACAAATGAAACAGATGTGCCGGTGGTTGGAGTGAAGCCGTTTGTTGATGGAGTGACTATTGGGACATATGTTTTAGTTGAATTTGAAACAACTACAAAAAGACAAAGAACCAGGCCTACTAAATATAGATATGCTGCAATATGCCAAAGTAATGTTGAAGATGATGGAGAAGTCAAGGTGATGTGTATGCGAGCAGTTAACAATTCTGGAAAGCTGTTTCAAGTTGATGAAAAAGACATATCATATGTGCAGTTTGAACATATTCTTAGTATCTTACCCCAACCTAATGTTAAACGAGTCAGAAGGAACATTTTTTATGAATTTACTGAAAATGTAGATGTGTTTGAAAGTGGTTAATTGGCCCAGAGATGGACTAGAAGAAAATATTTTTAAAATAGATTTTAATTTTAGTAAATACAACATTATACTTTGTAGGCTATAGTAGATAGTAAGTATAGTAATAGCAAAAGGTTTTTTTGTAATTATTCCATTTTTAACAACCTTAATTGTATGTTAAATCAAGTGTATGCCAGACGCGTCCCACCCGTGACATTTCATTGTCCCACCCGTGACAGCATTTTTTCCTTAATTTTGTATCATTAAATTTCTTAACCTAAATTTCTGATTGCATAGTTGTAACCAATAAACATTGATTTAAACAGATATGCTGAGTTTATAATTGATTCACCTCCCAACTCACAGAGTTTTTCCATAAATCAAACTTATCTCAAGCTCCGTGTCCTTTTTTTGTCCCACCCGTGACAATACTTTAACATTTAATAAAATTGTCAAAAATATCCATAAAAATAATAAAAAATTAGTAAAATGTTCAGTATCTTATTAAGAACATAGTTCAAATTTTGGTTGTTAATTTTTATGTATATTTACATTCTTACACATGTGTGAATACCAAAAAACATGGTCCAAGTGTCCCACCCGTGACAATGGAATGGCCCATTTGTGGCTGATGCAAGATGTGTACTAGGGCTTGCTTGCTCTAGCCCAGGCATCCCCAAACTGCGGCCCTCCAGATATTTTGACCCACAACTACCATGATCCCTAGCTAACAGGACCAGTGGTCGGGGAAGATGGGGATTGTAGCCCAAAACATCTGGAGGGCTGAAGTCTGGGGATGCCTGCTCTTCTAGCCTCTTAATCTGCACTAGAGATCATGGTAGGCAGTGATAATTTTTTAAATGGTAAGTTCCAAATATAGTAAGAAAAACAAACAATATTTAAAAAAAATATTGCAGTTTTTTACTTTTTCCCCAAATTACAAATGTGTCAAGAATGTAACACCATGGCACCAGTATGAACAGCCAAATTTCACTTAGATTTCAGTAAGACAAGCATCTTATCCAAGGGTTGAGAAATAAGGCTACTCTATAATGGCTGGCAAGGGTTTAGGTACAACTGCTGCAGATTAAAGGATGTAAACAGTAAAATCGCGAGCCAAGAAAAAGTTTAGATAGTCTCAAATGTTTGAAAAGATGGGAAATGTTCTGATTACAAGATGGAGGAAGCCTGTTGATTGTAAAATCTTTCAAAGTTTAGCAAGGGAGGACTGCATAGGCATCTGTTGCCAGCAATTCAAAGTACAGAATGCTGCACTGGGAAGCTGCTTACACTAAATGTCAGGAGTCACAATCCTATATGCAACTGAAGCACATCCAGGACTTCTGCAAGTGGGTAGAAACTTGCACCTTCCTTACTTTCAGCTTGCATGCGCCTAAAAGCTCCAAGTCACCTGAAGAGCATTATGCAGGTGCCGGAGAGGTAAGGTCACTCGAAAGGCTTTTTTCCGATTTTACACTTGTGATAGCTGTTGGAAGGACTGATACCCTCCTCCATGCCACACACGCACTGGAAAATAAGCTGGGCAATGCTGCTGGTGATGGAGTTTGGTCTGCTAGGGTGTCTGGGTGTATGTGGCTCAGTTGCAAGGCTTTGGAATACGAGATTGAAACCCTGGATTAACTGGTGTTTGGAAGCCTCTTAATGTGGTCAGGAACTGCCTTAGGGTTGGCATGTTGGTCAGTTTGACCAGTCAAGCCCTGCCAGTTGGCTGCCTATTTGATCAAATATTGTCAAATGTTACATGGAGTCAAGAATGCTTCTATTAGCAGTGACAGGCATTGGGGATGCTTAACATTGCTGCTTGGGACTTGGACGCTGAAGGAGGTACAGAGCCAATTGAAAGTGATACCGAGTAAAGCATTGACATGTTTTCAACTTTCCACAACAGTTTAAAAACTGGCTTGTGTTTTGCTCTTAGTTCACTTTATTTGTTTTGAATTGATTTTTTTTTAAAAAAATCTTGTGATTGTAGACTGACACTAATGTTCCCAGGATAAAAGCCAGAGTAGAACTCAGTGAACTGACCACATTTGTAAGAATTCTTAAATAATGTTGTTAAATATTATAATAATTCATTAAGATTTCTTCTAAAAAGTGAGTTTTAATTGTTTCATAATCTGTTAATTAATTGTTTTTTAATTAGCAAAAGTATATATTTTTTAAAATATGTGTGTTTATATGTATAGTCTCTTAAAATTAATACTTAACATATGTGATTGTTATTTGACAATATTTGACCAAAGTCTAATGCCATTCTGGAAAAGTAAAATGAGAAAGCACTTTCTCAACAGTTAGGCTTTATAGCTTTCTGGATATGACACCACCACATTTCATGATATGTAACTGAGTAAATGAAGAAGTGTTGATTGTAGAAATATCACCTTGGAGACACAATGAAAGAAATGTGCTCTTTGATCTGGGGCTGGGTGTACTTCACTACCTAAAAAGACCACCACAAAATCTTACCTGTGTTTTGCAAAGCTGGATTCAATAGCCTTGTATAGGTTTAAGTACACATAGAAATGTGTTTAAATTTGCATGCTGCATCTAATTCTGCTTCTACTAGACCAGCATCCCCAAACTTCGGCCCTCCAGATGTTTTGGACTACAATTCCCATCATCCCGGACCACTGGTCCTGTTAGCTAGGGATCATGGGAGTTGTAGGCCAAAACATCTGGAGGGCCGCAGTTTGGGGATGCCTGTACTAGACCCTGGGTATGGGCAGTGTTCCACCCCCTGGTGCCTGAAACCCTATTCAGGATCTGAACCTTCTGTCACCACCCTGACCTCTTAGATTTCACCATCCATTTCCAACACGGATTGGCCTTCTGTAGACATAGGCTAAGTAGAGGATCAGTTAACTAAATTAGTAGATTCTGCAATGGATGAAATTGTTTGGCTTCTTCCATTTGAACATATTTAGTTAAAATTATGGGTGGTTATGAATTGGCTTTAGCTATGCCCTCTTTGTGGCCACCACATTCCCAGAAAGTGGGAGGGTTTATAACTTAATACATTACTATTTTTGCCTTACTACTTGTCTTTACAAAGTCACACCCATTGTTGAATGTTCCTCAGCAGGAAATGTGAGGCATATCAGTCTTTTCGTATGTGTTTCTAGAGAGAAAAGCATTGCCAGCCACTTGTGGAAGGAAAGCCCTACCCTGATAAACTGTCATGGAAGGATGTTCTGGAAAATGTAGAGGAAATTTCTCTGCCTCTCATTGTCCTCTCTGGCTGGGAAGGTGTGATCCCCTGTAGCATCTGCTAAGTTCCCAAGCAGCCTTAGTGGAACAAACGTTGATATGAAATGGGTCTCTAATCTGATGCATTGATACAACTAAAGGAGGGAGGTCTCATCGCATCATCTTTATTAAATGGGGTACCATGTAAACTATCCCTTTTGATGAATGTCCCTCATGCAGGGAAACACTGACATGCCAAATTAAGAGTAGATGATTATTTAATAAGCTTTCATTATTTTTCTTCTTATAGGAAATGGTTATGATGCTGAAGTGCAGTTGAAGATGTACTTCATGAGTGCTTTGTCCAAGGAATATAGCAGAGGAAATTGAATCCTTTCTTCAGTTTCAGGTATCGTTCTTGCACCGTTCCCCAGTCTTCTTTGGGTTTCCAGATTCATGATGGCTTATTTCTGACTGTTTTACATTTTTGTAAAGGGGAGAGGAAAATTTCAAAGGGTTTTCTTTCTTTTTATCTCTAATGGGAAGAGGAACTTTTGCCTGCTGGATTTTGCTGTGATGAGTTGTGGGCCTGTAGAAACTGCTCTGAGAGGGGCAGGTGCATATTGATCTCAATATGGACCTTTGAACATTGGGTGTTCTATGACCTCCCTTGGGATGGTGTGGCTGCTTGAAGAAACATGAATGTTCTTGATGCTGCTGTTTGCTCTCCCTTTATGCTTCGGCATTAATATTAGATTGGCAAACTTCAAGTTTATTACTGTGAATTTATCATATGTAAAACAGATCAGCTGTCATGTAATTTGCAGTTCTGGGTTGTATCTAGTGGTGGTCTTGCCTTGGAACAGAAAGCACTTCTGCTTATGCAAATTGGGGTAGACAGTTTTGCCTGTAATTTTCCTTCCTAAAGGCTGATCCATGGCAGAATGGAATATAAATGGAACATGACCAAAATTCTGTATCTAGACTCTTGTGGTTGCTGCAAAGGAAAAACCACAATTGAAGTCAACCCACTGTTTCTAGGCCAGACATCCCCAAACTGCTGCCCTCCTGATGTTTAGGCCGTACAACTCCTATGATCCCTAGCTACCGTGTTTCTCCAAAAATAAGACACCGTCTTATATTCATTTTTCCTTAAAAAAACACACACGGTGGCTTATTTTCAGGGGATGTCTTTTTTATTATTATTAAGTATGGTATTTTAACCTAGAAGGTTAAACTGCCTATCACTATGGCTTATTTCCGGGGTATGGCTTATTTTCGGAGAAACACGGTAACAGGACCAGTGGTTGGGGAAGATGGGAATTGTAGTCCAAAACATCTGGAGGGCCAAAGTTTGGGGATGCCTGTTCTAGGCTCTGTGTTCCAATTGGTATGAAGAAGTGCTATTGATTTGTGTTTTTCTTGCTTCCTAGTAGATGTATGCAAGGTATATTATGGGATAAGTTACACTATGTGGAGTTGCAGGCAATCAACTACTGTACCAGAGGTAGTCGGGACTACAAAAGGAGGAACTATTTGAGGAGGGTAAGTAGCTTAAAGCTGCCAGAGATAAAACAAGAATGACATTTAAATTTCCAGTGTGGAGATTCTTTCTGGTGTGCTTTAGACAGTTAATGGGTGCTTGTGATATAGAACCTGCCAATCATCTCTTCTTTATATAACAAGTGCTGTGTGGATTCCATGTAACTCATGATTTAATAGTGCAAGCATGAGTGCTATGTGATGGGAAAAAAGTAGGACTGTTAACAGATTTAAAATGAAACCAAAATAAAATAATAATAATGCACTTTGAGTGGTTCTCAACATAATAAAAGCACAGAAAATATCAAACATTAAAAACTTCCCATTACAGGACAGCCTTCAGAAAGTTCTGTAGTTGTTTGACATCTGATGGGAGGGCATTCCCTAGGGTGGGCGCTACTGCCAAGAAGGCCCTCTGTCTGGTTCTCTGTAGCGTCCCTTATCGCAGTGAGGGAACCGCCAGAAGGCTTCCTGAGCTGGATCTCAGTGTCTGGGCTGGACGATGGAGGTGCTCCTTCAGGTATACAGCGCTGTTTAGGTCTTTAAAGGTCAGCACCAACGCTTTGAATTGTTCTCGGAAATCCTGGGAGCCAATGTAGGTCTTTTAGGACTGATGTTAATGTGGTCCTGGCGGCTGCTCCCTGTCACCAGTCTGATAGCCGCTTGATGTATTCACTTGAGTTATAAACAAATATATGGTGTGCGGTGTTTAAAATCTCAGAAGCTGGAGTCACAGTACTTTACTGTCCTCCACAACTTATTATTTCTTTCACTGGCTACTACTTTTGGGGCTGGCATACTATCTTTCGCTCTTTTCTCTTCTCCCCCACAAACATCTGGCTTTGGAAACTAGGCAGCAGAATTGAATGTGCAAAAAACCAGGCAAGTGTGTCTTACTGCATTCTGGCCATGGGTTTTTGATTTTCAAGTAAATCTTAGATTGTAAAGCTTGCCTGTGCTAAATTGTAACCAGTAGCCAGATTGCAGCAAGGCTTAGTTCCCCATCAAGTGCAACTTGATCATTTGAGAAACAGAGCTCTTAATAAAAATAAGAATGCTAGTATTGAATAAACCACTAAACACCCCAAAATCGGTGTATGAGAAAACAGAAATAGGACAAAACCACTATAAGGCAGTGTAAAAAAAATTCACAGAAACCAGCAAGATATTTATTTGCTTCATTTTATTTTAGAAATGCTTAGATGCTTAGGAAGTTGAGGTAATTATAATCTGTTTTGTATTTTAAATTTTGTGTTTTAAAGCAGTGGTTCTCAATTAGCTAAATACTGTAGACTCCCTGTTTTTCAAGCCATGGACCCCCTACTTTTTGACAATTTTGGTATCTCTATGGTAGTTTTTTGTTATGTGAATGGTGCCACAGATCCTGGTGTGTGTGTGTGTGCAGACCACCAATTGGGAACCACTGTTTTAATTTTTGTAATTTTTATCTTGATTTTATTGTTCCTGGAGGTTTTTAAGCAGAGGTTGGATGGCCATCTGTCATGGATGCTTTAGCTGAGATTCCTGCATTGCAGGGGGTTGGACTAGATGACCCTTGGGACCCTGGAACTCTTACTATTCTAGAAGATTAAATACAGAAATATTAAACGGGTTCAAAGACAATAAAGCTAATAAAGCTTTAAACTGTATTTAAATTGCTGAATTTATAAACTTTAGATACTTCTGGATACTTACCAGTAGTTGAGTAGTTTCAGCTATTTACATGGGTAACACTTTTGCACTTCTAAATAAATAAGCACTCAACGGCCTACTTTGATATGATTGGAAATTGTAGAAGTTTGTGTGTGTACATTTAAAAAGCAAATACTGGGTTTTTTTTGGGGGGGGGGGGGTAAAATGTGAACAATTCAGCAGAGGTATGAAAGAAGGCCAGCTAGAGGTAAGGTGCACTCATTGTGCCAAAAGTTTTGCAAATAACTATCTTGCTAGAGATGATCGTGCAAACGTTTGGAGTTGTTGTTTTTGTTCTTAACAGGCTGGATAAAGCTGGAAAATGTCATTCAACTGTCAGTGTGAAGAATGCTTCATGGGAGTTTGAGCAGAAACTATTTGACTCCATGTACCATATTGATCTGCTCATTTACCTAAAAAAATAAATCCAGTATCTACAGTATTACGGAATGTTCTCATTAACTGCTTTCAAACAAAACTGACCTGTTTTTCTCTATTCTGGTAAGTTATTTGGGGACAATATATCCTATCAGTCTATATCAAGGTCCCAAAACTAAGGCCCAATCTAAATCCAGCCCACGGACTGTCCGGGAATCAGCATGTTTTTACATGAGTAGAATGTGTCCTTTTATTTAAAATGCATCTCTGGGTTAAATTGGGGCATAGGAATTCGTTTATATTTTTTTCTTCAAAATATAGTCCGGCCCCCCACAAGGTCTGAGGAACAGTGGACCGGCCCCCTGCTGAAAAAGTTTGCTGACCCCTGGTCTATATGAACCGAACAAATGAATTTGTTGTTTCAAAAATAGAAGCACTACTGCTTTGTTTATAGTAATCAACATCCAGCTGGGATGAATATACCTACTGCTTATACTTCCCTTTCACTTTCCTACCTGTTCAGGAGAGCTTGTTCATTGGAATCAGAAGCATTCAAAGTTCAGGTATGGTTCTAGCAGTTTTGATTTGAGGCTTTATTTTCTGCTTTGTGCAGAAAGTTCATCCTCACTGAACTGCATTCATATCACATGGAGCTTACCTCAATGCCAAATGCAACACAGATCATGCCCTGGTGGTAATCAAGATCATTCTCCAGCCAAAAAGAACCGAAAGCAGAAAGTGCAGCACTTTACAATTATTACAACATGTAGACAAATCAATCAAGTGGCCCACCAGGAGCTTCAGCAATTTTCAAGTGATAGGGGGAAGTTAGGTGAGACACATAAGTACTATCAAAGGTGTTAGCAACTGAAATTTCCTTCGGAAAAAGTATTTATAGATGGTTATCCTTTAAACAAATATGGGACAACAAAGTTTTCTGTTCCACAACATATACCAGATTGAAGCTGCCTTTTGGGACGTACATATTTCACAGAAATATCATTTCTCAGCCACAATATCTTAGTTACCACCAGTCTTTTATTAAAGCAGAAACCTATCTATATTCCTGTATTTAAACTGCAATAGCAAATGTAGCTCTGCCTGCTTTAAAAAACATTAGTTTAAATACAAACACTGAAGTAGGACAAAAGTTTAGCATCTACAATCAAGAACTAGACTTTTAAAGAGTCTTCATCATTTTAAGGGTTTTGCAACCCCACATTGTGCAAATGCTGAAATACGCAGTCTGAACTTTGAAATGTAGAATTACAATCATTGGCACAAATGCCTATATACAAATGAAATAAAACCATCTTGCCCACTTTCTTAAGCAGCACATGACTGCTAACCTGCACAAAAATTCACATGTAAAATGGAGACCAGGTAAAAAAGAAACAGATTGAACCAATTATCAGAGTACTGACTGCAGCAGGATTTCCCAAACTGCTTGATCAGAGTCAAAAAGGAAGAAGTAAACAAATACTTCCAAGAAAATAACTTCATCAACAGCATGAAGTTCATGAGGTTATGGCAGCTGCACTCTGTATGCACCTATCAGCAGCTTCACCTGTAAGAAAAAAAAATGCCATTGACCATCCAGTTAAATGCTGAAAAGGCATGGATGACATACAAGTACATGTATCTTCTCAAAGCCCTGCTACCTTCACTCTCAACAGTGATTAAAGTATGGGTTTAGTTATTTTGCACAATGAACACATTTTACACAGGTATATTAAAACATTCTGATGCATGAAGCAACTCCTAGTCTGAGGGCCCTGCAAAAACTACTTCATCAAGCAGTAGCTCTTGCATTTTGTTACCACAATACACTTTGGGGACCCTGTCAGGGTAAAAAAGCAGGGGGGGAAATTATTTTAAAATACAGACTAGTTTTATAATTTAGTAAAGGAATATATTAGTACATATTTTTTGTTTTATTATGCCTTTTGTCTGCTGGTTTTGTGTTTTTGTGAACCGCCCAGTGATCTTTGGATGCAGGGCAGGGTACACATTTAATATATAAACGTATCTGCATTGTTTCCAACCACTTCACGAACTGGGTAGATCCACTGAACTTGTTGGCGATGACTAACTTGAGCTGATTTATTTCCTTAGCTCTTCTGAATGTGAGTTGGTGGTACATGCACCTGGACTTGTATTTCTCACCTTGGCAGTAGGAGCTTCTGCCAATCGTATGAAGAGTTTGTTAAGGCCTGGAATAGGACTGAAGGAGTAAATGAAATGACTGTCCTAAAAATAAAAAAGAAAGAAAAGAGCCCATTATTCTTTGCCCACATGTAATAATATTATGCTCCTGGTTAGCTAGACAAGCTGCAAGAGAACCATAAACTTTTCACCTGCAACCCCTTTTTGAACTACGTGTGTGTGTGTGTGTGTAACTAAGCTGAGCAAAGACCCAATGGTGGCCATAAGTTTAACGGGAAACAAAGAACTCTGCTGCTGCAACATCACATTCTTGGATGGTTCCCTCCCTGCTTGTTCACCTACACAGCCTCGCACTGAATTGAATAACAAACTCTAATGCCAAGTCTGGGAGCTCTGGCATGATGGAGAGCACACTGAAGATCTTGGAGACAGATGGCAGGGGTGGCAGCGTGAGAGACATCTGAAGATGGGTTAGGGTCTCGCCATGTTCTTACAGACAGGCTTTAACAAGCTACAATGATAGACCCATTGCTAGCTCTTAGTCATAAAAAGGTAAAGGGACCCCTGACCATTAGGTCCAGTCGTGACCGACTCTGGGGTTGCGCGCTCATCTCGCATTATTGGCCGAGGGAGCCGGCGTATAGCTTCCAGGTCATGTGGCCAGCATGACAAAGCCGCTTCTGGCAAACCAGAGCAGCACATGGAAACGCCGTTTACCTTCCCGCTGTAGCGGCAGCCCCTGCTGGTAGCTGGGAAGCAACAGGAAGAGGGCTACTGCCTTCATGCCTTGTTTGCAAGCTGCTCTCTGAGGCATCTTGCCAGGGTGGCAATAGGATGCTAGATGAGGTGAAGCTTCGGTCTGGTTCAACAGAGCTGTTGCGTTCTTAACTGGTTTTGATCCCTGGAATTCTTAACGTGGGTGGAGATGAGCTTAAAAGCTTCCTTTCATAAGTCCATGTGAAGAGAGGTGGACCTTGTCTATAGCCCTGCCAATTCTGTTGGGCAGACACTGGCAGGGGACTTAGCGAAGGGTTGTCTTTGTAGCTGCTCACATTAAAGGAGCCCAGAGCAGAGAGGGTGTGAGGCTGGGCAGAATTGGCACCAATGCCAAAGTAATATTAATTAGCCTAGCCACTCACCTGGAAGATCCGCGAAGAGATATGCTCTTTCCACGAAGGATGAGAAGCTCTGTTGGGCTGGGATGGGAGGGTGAGAGGATGAGAAGGAGGCAACGGGTACCTTGGCTACTCTAGGTATTGAGCTATAGGACAGAAGGGAGCAAGACCTCCACATCCTGTTCATTATTTATTATTCTTCATTATTATTTACTACTACTATTATAACAATATTTATAGCCCACCTTTCCTCCAAGGAGCATAAGATGGCACACATGGTTCTCCACCTCCATTTTATCCACACATCAATGCTGTGAGGTAGCTTATGCTGAGGTACTGTGCCTGACTCAAGTTGAGCTTCACAGCTGAGTGGGGATCTGAATCACAGGCTCACTAGTGCAATACTAACCACTGTACCACACTGGCACGCAAGAGTGTCCTAGGAAAAGAGCTGGTTTTTTATCTTCTGGTAACATGTCATTTGCAAAGCAGTTGAAGATGTCTTCTGCCCACCTTGCCATCTGATTTTCCAAGTAAATACAGCTTTAAAAAACCCCACTGTGGAATCTGCTTAGCTCTGCAGATTTACCCCTACTCCAAAATCAACTAAGATCTGTGCCCAAAGTGCCTAGGAGGAAGTAAAAAGAAAATCTGAACTCCATTTAATTTGATTGTGCCTTCAAAACCAGAAAAAAACTAAATGGGGAACTCTGTTGCTAAAAAAACTCTTCAGTAGTACAGAAATATCCCAGAGCTTGCCATTTCCCTCCCATTTGATAAGTTAGCTTTACTTGATGCTATATACAAAAGCTAAGCTCCCTTTTTACATGAAATCATAGGTAATCCTACTAGCCCCTTGGGAAAAAAATCCAAAGTGTATAGTAAGCCAACTTTTATTAGGGCCAACTAATATGTTACCAAGTAGTAAGCTAGCTTTAAAGTTCTCCAGAACAATTTGTCTATATGCAAATCAAAATTTTGGGCAGGTGGACACAAAGCTGGGAATTATGTTGAAACACAAAAATCTCACTATTTGAAGTTGTCTTAATACAGGAAATGCTAGGCAACTTCTATTAATAGCTGCTAGGTGCAAAAAGATTTCAGGACGCACCAAGAACTGGTATAAAAACAACAAAGGCTATTTCCTTATTAAGCAAAGGCTGTCGGGAAGTAGGGGGAGTTTTCCTTGTGCAAAGGCGCTTGGGGTACCTTTATGCAGCAGGGCCAAAGCTGGCACACTTCCTCTCATATTTTTACTCAGGAAAGGCCTGCAGGCGTGCACTGGGGTAGGGGTGGGAGGCTGCGCTGCCCAGCAAGGCCAGCCAAAAACTGCAGGCAACATTGGTAGGAATCCAGAACCAAGATGTTACAGGTAAGAGGGTCAACATTATTTATACCCTCAACTGATACCTCTCGGGTTTGAAAATTTTCCAAGGCATTTTGCTGAGCTAAAAGTGCTTATTTAAACAGTAAGCAATACTAAAACAGCATTTAAAGTTTGCGGACACATTCTGTTTGACATCACAAAGTACAAAACTCTGGAGAACAGGCTGACATCCAAAATCTAAAGATTTACCTGAACAATAACATTGATAAGGAATGTATGGGCTTTCAGAATTTTCTGATACCCTCAAAAGCTATCGTGCCAGCTTTAATTCATTTTACTCTTACAGTAGAACCTCGGTTTACGCCTACCTCTGTTTATGAACGCCGCAGACCCGGAAGTGTTTACATCCGGGTTCCGCGGCGTCGGATGCTCAGAAACGATCTGTGCAGCTCGCGCATGCGCAGAAACGATCTGCACAGCGTGTGTGCGCAGAAGCGCCCTACAGGCGCTTTGCGCATGTGCAGAAGCATGCCTTCAGCAAGCGAACGCCTTGGCAAGCGAACGCCTCCACGGAACGGATTGCGTTCGCAAACCGAGGTACCACTGTACTGTACGGAGTCACCTGTATGCTTGTTTGAAACAACTGTGATTAAGCAATATACAAATTATATATATCTATATATTTATAAGCAAATATGTATGGTATAAATAATAATAGAATCACAGAGTTGGAAGTGTCCTAGTCCAACCTTCTGCAATGCAGGAATCTCAACTAAAGCATCCATGGACACATGACTACCCAACTTTATATTTTTGAATTCTTGTTATATAGTCAGTGAAGAACATGAAACATTTACCAAAAACACAGGTAACTGGAATTTATCATTCAGAACCACAGCTTGTACACCGCATGGTCCACAGAGCCGAGCAGCAACAACTTTACCGAAGAAGTTTGCATGGAAAATAAATAAAAGAATGCCAGAACCTGTGGAAAAGAAACAATCATGCATTAAGAGAATACAATACAAATGATTAATTGCCACTTACATGAGGAAATGCTTAAAACCTGTATCAACAAGCAAATGTTTGTAAAGCCTGAGATTTTTACTTAACTGTGGGTAACATACTTAAATACCAACAGTCTGATCAAAACTGATCAGATGACTCAAAGAATCTGTAATACCTAATAAAAGTTTGGAGAAAGAAAGACTCAAAAAATCCTCATGGAAGAGGATAAACGGGCTACACAGCCTGGATTACATTGTTCTTATACTAAGCCCTCAATTTATGCAGGGGTTACGTTCTGTGTATCGCACCTAAAGCCAAAATCACGTACAGTCAAAACACATAGTGCAACGGTGGGTGGGATTGCCAAAGTCTTTTTTTCCTGGACGCCTACCCCTTTTAATTCCCCTCCCAAGTGTGTAAATCTTAATGTACGCATATTAAATGTGCATAAATTGTGGGCTTAATCTACTGAATGACTGGGCAAATTCCCTCCATCCGCCCTTGTAATAAAACTATCCCTGTTACAAATCAGAAAGAGGTACTCTGGACAGCAAATCCTGAACTGTTTCAAATGAATTTTTAGATGCTAATTATCTGTTTCCATTGCCAATCCTGAAAAGCACACGACTGCCAGACAAGGAACAAACAAAATAAAGCAGCCACATTTCATTTTGGCAACTCTAGTTCTTGTTCCCTACCATTTGGTTCCAATAATTTTACCATAATATTTGGATATGCTTTTTTCTCTCGGGCCATAATCTCCCTACTTCCAGAAAAATCAGGTAAGCTCAACATTTCAGCTACCCAGATATTAAAGCATAAATGCTGCTATTAAGCACAACTTAGTCTGTTTCTGATCTGCCCAGAAGGTGGGTGGACTCACACACAGTTCAATGTTCAAAGAAAGCATTCTCATACAACCTTCAGGCACATTCTGCGGGGGTTTATAGGTGAACTCTGAAGAATAATCTGGTCCCTCACAAAGCCGATGACACGCAATATCAAGCACAGGTTCCATCAAAATAAGACGGGCTTCAAAGTATTCCCTGATTGTGTCTTCTGCCACTCGCGAGAGTCTAAACCAGGAAAGACAAAGTCAAGCTGTTGACATTATAATGTATGTAAATAAATTATAGTTGCCCTTTTTCAGTAACATATCTATTATAAACACAAAACCTTGACTACTTCAAACTAGCAGTTGACACAATTTTTCTCTCAACCATTTCTAGTTGAGTAGCATAAATCCAATGCCATACAGAAGCTCTGGACAGATTTTTATTACCAAGTGTTTTGATTTTAAAATACGGTATTATGTGTATGCACTTCCATTGCTTTTAAAACTTCATACAGGAAGAGTAAAGCCCAAAGAACCCATCAACAAAGGAAAATACAGTTAGTCTGGGCAGCATCTTCCAAACCACTAACCAACAATGAAAGCGGGGGGGGGGGGACTCACTTTATAGCCAGTGTGCGGAGTCCATTGTCCCATCAGCTGTTGTTGAACTACAACACCCATCATCCACAACTATTGTCCATGCTTGCTGTGCTGATGGGAGATGTAGTTGAGCAACATCTGGAGAGACAAAGTTTCCCCACCCCTGCCTTACACTGATGTACATCAGCCTTAGCCTAGATACTCTGCACCCTTATGTTAGCTAATGAATAAGCCAACTTGACTTACAAATGTACAACACTTCCTTATTTGGAGTCCACTTAGCTGAATAATGTCCAGGCTGGAGTATTCCCCAGCCTGACTTGGAGGGGCCTATGGATTAAAATGCAAGGCCCTCTGTATAACTCTGCTATAGCACATCCTCAAACTGAAGTGTAATTTTTATTCTTCAGCAAATTTCATTAGCTCTATCTGTTGGGTTTATTCAGAACCTGTTGGGACTTTGGCAAGGCCCTGAAACCTGTTGCAAATTTTCTAGGCAAAACTCCTATTCCCTTGGGTCTAGTACACTTCCAAGTACCAGACCCCTCTGTAGCAATTCAGGACAGAAGTTTGTTGTTTTTTACGACAACGATCCATTCCGGGTAACTGGTCGCTCACCGAAGGAACGCTTCTGCACGTGCACAAAGCACCAATAGAGCGCTTCTGCGCATCCGCGCGCACAGAACCTGGATGTAAATACTTCTGGGTCCGCGGCGGTCGCTCTCCGAGTTCGTCGTAAACTGAGGCAGTCGCAAACCGAGGTTCCACTGCACTGTCATTCTCAAGTGTAACTATACAATCATCTATCAGATCCCTGATAGAGGTTCAGCTTAAATGCTCAAGGCCTAGCCCTAAAAGCTGCCAGGTCTTCTTTCACGTCTTCACACTATGAGAGCAAAGATCAGACTAAACATCTCTCTCTGTGCAGCCCAGAAGCCATGCATGTGTAGAACATTCTTGGAGTGACCTTGCACCTGTTGTAAACAAACTTCACTTTGCAGTTTCTGGAACTTCACACAGTGTTGTTTCTTGGAATGAATGACTGTTGTATTTCTGAATTTTAATCTTTTACCTGTCCTGAGAGAATTCTGTCCAGAAAGCAAGGCTGTAAATACTTTAAACAAACTAAAGGACTTGCCAGTTTCCCCTCTTTAAAAACCAAGACATCAACTTAAATATAGTCCTTGATTCACTGGGGAAATTGAATCATCTCTCAAGCAAGTACTTACATAGCCAAGTGACTTGTGAGGAGTTCTTGTACTTGTAAGTTATTATACTGTTTGGCAAAATGAAGGGCACTGGTCTGATGCTTTGATGAAATGTTGCAGTCTGCTCCACTTTCAATCAAGAGACGCACAAGATCGTAGTTCCCCCTCCTGCAAGCCTGCAAGTGGAAGTTGAGAAAGCAACAACAAAGGCACCATTATTTACTGAGTATTCTGGAGTATGAATTCTCATGCAAAGAAAGGAAAAGAAATTATTCCCTTATGAGGTTTTAAACACCTTTCAGTTAGGGGAAGAGAGAATGTGACTGAGAAGCAACCTCACACTAGATGGTTGGGGTGGAGTGAAAACAGCTGATAGTCTTGCCCTCCATGAATTTGTGTAATCCTCTTCTGAAGCCATCAAAGTTGGTGGCCACCACTACCTCCTCTGGGAGCAAGTTCCCAGTTTAACTAAGCATTGTGTGCACTCTTTTATCTTAATTCAGTTTTACGGGACGTCCACAAGTCCTAGTGTTACAAGAGAGCGAGAAAAACTTTTCTTTATTTCGGGATTTCCAAAACGTGGGTCTCCAGCTAGTTTTAGACTACAATTCCCATCATCCCTTACCACTGATTCTGCTAGCTAGGGATGATGGGAGTTGGAGTCCAAAAACAGCTAAGACTCAAGTTTGGGAAACCCTACTTCATCCACTTTCGCCCTGTCATGCACAATTTTACAAATTTCTATCTTGTAGCCTCCTACTTGCCTTTTCTCTAAACTAAGAAGTCCCAAATGCTGCAATCTTTCCTCATAGGATAATGGTTCCATTCCCTTGATTAATTTGGTTTCCTTTTTCTGGACCCTTTCCAGTTCTACAGTATTCTTTCTGAGGCCAGGCAACCAGAACTGCACATGAACAAGTTAAAAAGAACAGGTCCCAATACTGATGAAGCTGGTCCCATCAATGTCAATAGGTCATCCCTGAGTAAAACTTAGTTGAGTATTTCCAGTTTTTCTAAAATTCTTCAAATTTACTCCTCATGTCAGGCAAATAGCAGATACCTTCATTAAAGCTGTTTCACCATTATTTTGCTGCAAATTTACATATGCTCCAGCTTCCAGAAGGATGGCTGCAGTAGTTAGGTTGTTCTATAAAAAACAAAATAATGGTTAAAATATGAATAGTCTGAACCTAGATAGAATGTTGAAAGCAGAGAATTTTAGTACAGCAAAGAGCCATAAAAACTAACTTAAGACAGACCTGTAATAGGTTATTACAGCTCCTTAGATATCTTTAAATAAAAGTTCTATTCTGCAGGACCATCTATAGCAAACTCTAGTGCCAATGATAGCCATCCAGTGATACCTATGACTCCAATGTGATAATTTTATCTTTTAAAATCTCTAAAACATCCTTCAGATGTTTTGGAATATAATTCCCATCAGTCCAAACCAGCAAGAAGCCTGATCAACAGACTTGTAACATAATCTCATAATTTTAGGGTGCGTGTCCCCTGAAAATTCAAACAAGACACTGGAAATTCAGTTTCTTTAAAAACAGTAACCAGATACAGGGACTAATAAGTAGATCCTGGAGTCTGGAAGCCTCAGCAGTCCAATCATCCTGCTACAGACCTAGCTTTTAATTTCTTATTCCAAACAAGCAACATTGAAACAAATGAGAAGAGCTTTTAAAGGAAATTTAAAGGGAAGAGGCAGACAGAAAAGAAACTCGCCTTTTCAGCTGCTAGAATCAATGCAGTTGTTCCATTTTTTTGTTTACAATTAACTTTTGCTCCTTTCCTGATGAGAAGACGGATGATGTCATCATGACCTCCTGCAGCAGCGAGCATCACAAGAGTCATTCCACTAGCATCCTGAAACAGTGGTATATTATTGTTTGGGTTTTGGTGACATTTTTCTAAGATACAACAGGACCAAATGATCAATTAGCAAAAGGTAATTCACAAAGCTACTTGATGTTCCCTCTTCAACGCTTAAGCTTTTACTTCAGGCGGTCACAGATGGGCAGGGTATAATAAAATTATTATCATTACAGCAAAGAAAGCAGGGACAATTTTTTTTCATACCGTACTTCATTAGACTACTGAGACAATGGAATTCATACCCCAAGTTATTATTTTTAACGTTCAAACAGTACTTTATTTTAGATTTTTTCCCCTGTAGATTCATCATCTGCTCTATGATTGGTATCTTCAGCGTGGCTCACATTTATCAAAAACATGCATTAAAAACCATACACTTGGACTCTGGTTTCCTTTTTACATTAGTTACCAAAAAGTTCAATCTACATTAAATACAACACTACTGTGTCACCTGCATGTACAAGAAATTTTTTGAGTTAAATAAACTAATGAAATGAACACTCAAATAATTAAATTGCTGCTGTATTTTATACAGAGATTATTAAACTATCTATTTAACAAAAGCTTACCTCCTGATCAAGATTATATTCTTCCTTTGAATTAAGTGCCATTTTCACCACAGCATACTGTCCATTCTTAACAGCATCACGCAGCTGAGCTAAAAGTAAATAGGTTCAACAGTTCAATTTCAAAACTAGAGGTATGAAGATGCTCTCTCTGCCTCCACACAAACATATCCCTCTACTAGTGTGGTGTAGTGGTTAAGAGCGGTAGACTCATAATCTGGGGAGCCGGGTTCGCAACTCCGCTCCTCCACATGCAGCTGCTGGGTGACCTTGGGCTAGTCACACTTCTCTGAAGTCTCTCAGCCCCACCCACCTCATAGGGTGTCTGTTGTGGGGGAGGAGGGGAAAGGAGATTGTTAGCCGCTTTGAGACTCCTTCGGGTAGTGATAAAGCGGGATATCAAATCCAAACTCTTCTTCTTCTTCTACCTTATCTAGCTAGCTACACTCCACCAACCACTAATTAAATGTTGAGGAACATAAGACACCATAAGATTTTTTACACAGAAAAAAATCCAGCAATATAAAAAAAAATTATCTAAGGGTAGGTTCAATTTTCAAAAATCTAACAACTTATTATCAAAAAATTAGAACCATCTGATAAAAGAACCAACTGCGACTCTGGAGGTTGTCTCAAAAGGGATTATGAAATTGGATGTACCATTGCTTATTTAGCCTCCTGATAATAATTGCATTTAAAGAGAACATGAAACACGGACTCCACCTCTCTGTTATTTACTAGGGTTTTGTTATATCCACCATCTAAATGTTTTGAGGGCAAGGCATTTGTTACTGACCAGATGATATTGCTTCAGCTGCCGAGTCATTCTCATCTTCTCCATCAAGATGCTTTTGAAAGTCCTCCAGCGTCAGCCGCTCTAACTGCATGTCCATGCCCAAATTCACAGTTTGCTGCTTTGCATCTACAAAGTTTGAATTTTTAGGGGATAGAAGAGAGACAACTTTGTCATCACCAACTAAATCACAGCCTCTGCAGACATTTTATACCCTTTCTTTATCACCTATCCTTCTCCAAGTCAAACAGAACCATAATTCACAGTGCACTGTTGGCTGGAGGGCCAATAAAGTGATGCTTCATCCAAGACTGACCCAAACTGATGGGTGGCTCATCTGCCTAGGTTCGCCCAGATGGTGCTCACCTTCTGCTGGATGGATCTGCACTCCTGAAGGTAAACCTTTGCAATCTGGGGCATTGATCCATCTTAGTCAGTGGATCATTGATTATCCAAGCAGAAATGGTATCACAATTGCATTCCAAGTTAACGTTCCTTGGCAGATGATCCCATAATCTGACCCAAAGCATCAACTCATAATTGCAGTCTTGCCCTTAGCCACTTTTGAGCTATTAGAGAACACTGGAGAAACCACTGGAAACTGCTCAAGTTGTAGATTTTGAGATTCAAAGGGGCTTCAGACTAAGAAGTCTTGGCAGCAGGAAATAGAAAGACCAACATATACCTGGTTTTGGAGAATGGGCTCTGTCAGAGTGTAAAATGGGGCATGACAGGGAAGTAAAGCAGAGTATGTAATTCTGAGCCATCTGAGGCCCAAGTATGTGGGGATTTTTCAAGTATTCTTTAAGCCAGAGGACACAACTAGAACCTGTACTTAGCAAAGAACTCAAACTCAATTGATCTATGTGGGTTTTTTAAATCTTTTGTCCTCTACTTCACACTTCCTACATACCAGAATTGTCCTCAATGACATCATGGTCCCCCTCTGCTGCAATATAAGCCCAGGTATCCGTCTCATCCCTTGTGCTTCTGCTGCATGGTTGTTTGTCTTTCGATTTGAATGCCTCTGAAGATCTGTAGTCCTGCCTCAATTCTTCTCTTTTCTGGTTGTCCAAGTATTCATTTTTTTCTTCTGAAGAAATGCTAAACCCACCAAGCGCACTCTTGACCTCTTTCAAACCTAGAACACAGCAAGATCATTGCCAATGGCAGTTTTACTGGGTATAAAGCCTATCATAAACAAAATCTTTTTATATATTACAGCACAATCTATTTCATCCAAAAGTGAAAGTCACTTTCTAATCACATCCCACGGATATTATATACATTTTCAAGCTGTTCAAAGTCAAGACATTTTGAAACGGCTTAATTTACAGTTCATGTGAAAAGGATCTAGGGGTCTTAGTAGACCACAATCTTAACATGTGTAAACAGCAGCAAAAAAAAAAGCTAGTGTTATTCTAGGCTAAATCAATGGAAGTATAGTGGAAGTATAGTGTCCAGATAAAGGGAAGTAATAGTACCACTCTATTCTGCCTTAGTCAGACCTCACCTAGTGTACCGTGTCCACACCTGGAATACTGTGTCCAGTTCTGGGCACCACAATTTAAGAAGGATATTGACAAGCTGGAACGTATGCAGAGGAGGGCGACCAAGATGATCAAGGGTCTCGAAACCAGGCATTATGAGGAACAGTTGATGAAGTTGGGTATGTTTAGCCTGCAAAAGTGGAGACTGAGAGGAGATATGATAGCCATATTTCAAGGGATGTCACATGGAATACAGAGCAAGCTTGTTTTCTCCTGCTCTGGAGGGTAGGATTTGAAACAATTGATTCAAGTTAAAAGAAAGAAGATTCCAACTAAACACCAGGCAGAACTTTCTGACAGTAAGAGCTGTTCAACAGTGGAGCGGACGCCCTCAGAAGGTGGTGGATTGTGCTTCATTGAAGGTTGGCCATCTGTCATGGATGCTTTAGTTAAGATTCCTGCATTGCAGGGGCTTAGATTAGATGACCCTTGGGGGCCTTTCTACAATTACCTGATTCTATGGAGAACAAATTGGGTGGCATTCAATTAATAATAATAATAATAATAATAATAATAATAATAATAATAATAATAATTTACTATTTATACCCCGCCCATCTGGCTAGGCTTCCCCTGCCACTCTGGGCAGCTTCCAACAAACATTAAAATACATAAAATATCACAGATATTTCCCTAAACTTCCCTAAACAGGGCTGCCTTTAGGTATTTTCTAAATGTCAGGTAGTTGTTTATCTCTCTGACCTCTGATGGGAGGGTGTTCCACAGGGCGGGTGCCACTACCGAGAAGGCCCTCTGCCTGGTTCCCTGTAGCTTTGCTTCTCGCAGTGAGGGAACCACCAGAAGGCCCTCGGTGCTGGACTTCAGGGTCCGGGCAGAACGATGGGGGTGGAGACGCTCCTTCAGGTATACTGGACCGAGGCTGTTTAGGGCTTTAAAAGTCAGCACCAACACTTTGAATTGTGCTCGGAAACGTACTGGGAGCCAATGTAGGTCTTTCAAGACCGGTGTTATATGGTCTTGGCGGCTGCTCCCAGTCACCAGTCTAGCTGCCGCATTCTGGATTAGTTGTAGTTTCCAGGTCACCTTCAAAGGTAGCCCCACATAGAGCGCATTGCAGTAATCCAAGCAAGAGATAACCAGAGCATGCACCACTCTGGCGAGGCAGTCTGCAGGCAGGTAGGGTCTCAGCCTGCGTACCAGATGGAGCTGATAGGCAACTGCCCTGTACACAGAATTGACCTGCACCTCCATGGACAGCTGTGAGTCCAAAATGACTCCCAGGCTGCGCATCTGGTCTTTCAGGGGCACAGTTACCCCGTTTAGGACCAGGGAGTCCTCCACACCTGCCTGCCTCCTGTCCCCCACAAACAGTACTTCTGTCTTGTCAGGATTCAATCTCAATCTGTTAGCCGCCATCCATCCTCCAACCGCCTCCAGTCACTCACACAGGACCTTCACCGCCTTCACTGGTTCTGATTTGAAAGAGAGGTAGAGCTGGGTATCATCCGCATACTGATGAACACCCAGCCCAAACTCTGAGATGTACTCAGAGTAGACCCATTGAAATCAATGGCCCTAACTTGGTCATGCTCATTAATTTTGATGAGACTGCTCCAAGTAAAACAACATTTACTTTTTTGGCTTTTGAAAGGCCTTCAAAATTTATTATGAGCGACTTGATGAAGCTTAAAAATATCACCCAAGTACTGGTGCTTATTTATAATGATACATTACTATACTACACTCCTACAAATTTCAAAAGTATATTCTGCATTTACTAAACTGGTTAGAACATAATGGCACCAATGTGCTAGAGTCTTCAGGTTAGATCTCCTGGCCTGCACACATTATTTGGAAATTTAAGATTGGGAACAAGCAATTTCCCCTATTATCAATGCATTTGTACAATATTACCTAGCCAAGACAGTAAGAAAATATTGCATAACAAAAATAATTAATTCACTAGTTTAGCATATGGAATGTTGTCAAAATGAAACTTTATTTTCCACACTGGAAAGATATCAGCATGAATTAATTCAGGACCAAATATAGCTAAACTGAACATGGTTGCAATATAAACCATAACTTTAACAGCGACAAACTGCATATTGTAGTGTACATAACTCTGGGTAGATTACACTGATGTTTTAGCACAGGCAGTCCCAAACTTCGGCCTTCCAGATGTTTTGGACTACAATTCCCAGCTTCCTCGACCACTGGTCCTGTTAGCTGGGGATCATGGGAGTTGTAGGCCAAAACATCTAGAGGGCCAAAGTTTGGGGATGCCTGTTCTAGAATGACTTTAAAGATTACACACTTACTTTTCAATCCCTTCATATCTTTTTTGCCTTTTTCCTCCTTTTCAACGTCAAACTTTTTCAGAAGTTTCTCTTTTGATTCACTTTTTTTGGCTTCTTTTTCCTGGAAAAGAGCACTAAATATAAAAACAGGTTCTTAAATGCTTAATGGAAGCAGAAGCTAAGAAACCTTGAAACTTTCGTACTTAACCTTCTGCTCTGTTAGTAACAAAAAGAGCAAGGCTTGGATATTACCTTGCAGATAGTCTAAGAAGCAGTAAACATGTTCTCAATGGCCAGTCTTTTCCACCTAAAGTTGGCAGTCATTGAAAATAAAATTGAGGTGTATTTTAAGATGCTTAAGGATTCATGCAATGACCACAATCCAAAAAGCTGCTCTTAGGTGCACTTGAGGGTTTAGACCTGTTTAGTGGGAATCTTTGATCTTTTTTGAACAGATTCATTAGCTTAAAAAATGGTTTCCCATATTGAAAATGATAAAAACAGCACAGCACTATTAATGCCCTTTCCTTAAAAACCACTCAGTTCCCAAAGGCCTGCATGTTAATTGCATTTAAACCATTAGTTTGGCTCTAAAACCACGAAAGAGAATTGAATATGAATTGAAGTGCCTAGAAAAGTTAATTAAGAAAAGCAGAAAGGGGCAAAAAGATGTCCAGAAAAGGGCACAAAGTAAACTATGAGACCTTTGATTATGCATTATCCAGTTTAGATTACCTTAGATAAAGTGCTTCTTTCCTTTGGGGTGTCATCAGTATTCGGATCACTTTTAAAGATATTCTTCTTGCTGACTGTGTTCCCTCCTTTACTGTATTCAGAATCCAGGACGAATTTTTCGAACACATTCTCACCTATGGAATGCTGAAAAGACCTCTCTTTCACCTTCTCCTCATCTGCTCTCGAATTTTTATTCTTCTCTTTGCTTTCAACAGCAGTTGACTTTAGAGAAACATCCTTGTTATAGGAAGGGCTTGACTTAGTCTCTTTGATTTTCAATTTTGAATTATTGCTTACTTCCCCTGCTGAATCAGTGGACTTGCGTCTTCGTTCATCAGCAGACAGTTTCACACCTTTCTGCAAGGGAGCAGGTGTAGCTGGCCTCTTATTGTCAGCCTCAGCTACAGCTTTTACTTTATCTGCCATCTTCGGCTTTTTGTGTGCATTTTTTCTCTCCAAATTCTTGTCCACTTTTCTACTGTCCTCAGGTTCTTCAGACTTTATCTGTTTCTTCTTTTTCCTCCTAATCCTTACTTCAGAACTATCATCTGAGCTTATTGAACTGTCTAGCTGCCGAGCTGAAACCCAGGGCACATTTTCTTCTTCCAATGGGTCTTTCCCAGCAGATGTCTTCTGTTTCTCCCCACTGCTGTCTGAATCGAAATCCTGAGTTTCAAAATCTGCAGCTTCAGAAAATAAATCTTCTAGTATGCTAGATTCAGCATCCATCTGTTGCATACTGAATTTTCCCTTTTGCAAATGTTTGTTCTCTTTAGGCTCCTCTTTTATTTTTTTCTTTCCATCTTTGATTTCTCCTTTTTTTTTACTGGTGTCTTTTAGATCTTCTCTCCTCTGTTTTTTGGAATCTTTTGTATCTTCCTTTGAATCTGAAGTCCTTTTCTTTGGTTTTGAATCTGAAGCCAAACTATCAGAGGAATTCTCACATTCTAGTGCAGGTTTTTCTTTACCTTTTGCTGATTTAGACTTTTTCTTTTGCATTTCATCTTGGCTTTTGTCCTCCTTCTCTTTGCTTTTTTTCTTCTTCTTCTTTGGAGACATGTCTCCTTTTGTATCACTTTGCCAGTCACTGTCTGCTTCAGAATCTGCTTCAAAAAGATCATCATTTAAAGGCAGCTTCTAGAGAAGAGAGGGAAAGTTGATTTAGTGATCTAGTGCCTAATTAAATGGACAAATCTGGATTATTAGAAGTCTAAAGAAACTGTTGCTTCCAAGGATTTTGTTTTCAGTAAAAGAACTGAACTGAACTCATGGTCCTTTCATACAAAGGTCCAATCCTGACTACTCCCCCAAACTTTCTCAATTTCAGCAGTATAGTTTAGGGGGGGGAGTCATTCTGTTGTAATTGTTAAACAACCGGAAGTCAGAAATCCTTGCTGATCTACTGCCTATCACCCAGAGATCCACTAGTAGAGCCCAATCTAGCTGTTGCTCATCCTTGCCCTACAAGAGGACAGAATCCAAAGGCCATCAAGGGCTCAGATGTTCCCAGTAGCATTTTTGACTATATTCTCTTTGATGAGGCATACTACACATTAACTCTAAAAGGAACCTGTTTCAAGAAACTCCAGCCACCCTGAGCTGTGTAGAACTAAGCTGCATGGTTCTTTAGTCTAAAACTGTAACTCCTAAAAAGCATTTAACAAATGTTCAAAAACTGTGTGATTCTCAGCTAACAAAAACGAACATGTTACTACAAAGAACTAAGTCCTATTGACTTCAGTGGATTTATTCTCTACAGTATTAAATGTGGTTTTATTAATGTAGTCTTAAATAAAAAGGTAATGATGAGCACTACCCTCTTCCTTATTAAAATGAATGACAATTGCTTAGGAGCACAGTGAAAATGTGCAGATTTCACAAGGATCAAGATGACTAAACTAATTTCCTTTGTAACAAACAAGCAAAATTTCTGTTTGAAGATTCCCTCCTCACAACAGATGCTGATAGAATTTTCAGTAAGTAGTATCTAACCAAAGGGGCCTGTACAAACATCAAGGGTATCAAATATGCACATAATAAACTAAGGCTATTTTAAAAACCACTACAGGAAAAGAACCACCATAGTTCATCAAATAATGAAATGCTTTCTCCCAACTAAAGTAATAGGAGCAGGTTATATTAACGATGGGTGCATTTTCAATAATAATAAATCATCCTAAGCAGGAAACTAATTAACCCTGAAGACAGTAATTACAGACAACAGTTATCTCACTACACAGAATTTTGCCAAAACAGAAGAGAGAAAACCACACAGCCCCCCCCCAAGACCGATTTCAGTTAAAAGGGTAGTGCCCTTTATCATTGGGGGGGGGGGCGCTAGGTATAAAATAAATTCCTTAGTGGTAGTTAAAAATTGAAATCAAACATACCTGTATCTCTTTTTTAACAGGTTTAGGCTTAGAATCCACTATTTTCTTTCGAAACTCAAGCAGCACTTCTCTACAGTCTTCTAAATGTTCTTCAGGTTCCCATGTATCATCATCTGGTGAATATCCTTTCCACCGTACTTTGTATAGTATTTTACCCTAACAAAGCAAAGAGAGTTAGTAAGCACATGGAGTAGTAGTAGTAGTAACAACTACTACTTATCATTTATACCCATCCATCTGACTGGGTTGTGCCAACCACTCTGGGTGGCTTCCAACTTAATATAAAAATACAACTAAACACCGAGCATTAAAAACTTCCTAATACAAGGCTGCCTTCAGATGTCTTTGGAAAGTCATGTAATTGGTCATCTCTGACATCTGATGGGAGGGCATGCCCATGCAGGATGGGCACCACTACCGAGAAGGCCCTCTGCCTGGTTTTCTGTAACTTCACTTCTTGCAGTGAGGGAACAGTCAGAAGGCCCTCAGAACTGGACCTCAGTGTCCGGGATGAACAATGGGGGTGGACATGTCCCTTCAAGTATACAGGGCCAAGGCCGTTTAGGGCTCAGCACCAACACTTTGTGCTTGGAAACATACTGGGAGCCATTGTAGGTCTTTTAGGACTGGTGTTATATGGTCCCGGCAGCTGCTCCCAGTCACCTAGTCACCCGTCTGGCAGACACATCTTGGATTATTTGTCGTTTCTGAGTCACCCTCAAAGGTAGCCCCATGTAGACTGTATTGCAGCAGTCCAAGTGGGAGATAATCAGAGCATGTACCACTCTGGTGAGACAGAGTGCAAGCAAGTAGCGTCTCAGCCGATGTACCGGATATTAATAGTATAATGGGCATAGCCAGGACTTATTTTAGGGTGGCAGGCTTTATGCTGGGGAGCCCGAACAGAGTTATCTGTGATGCAATTGATCAGTTAAGTATTTTTTTATTTACTTGATGGGGGGGGCTGCCTCCCACCCCTGGCTGCACCCATGAATGCACTGGCTCACTGACTGGATCTCCTCTGGTTCATATATGGCTAAAGTTCTTTCTGTTTCTCATGTGTTTTGTGGGGGGGGGATAATGAATATATCCATTTATTGATGAAATGTTGGGCGCTGAGTGTGTGCATGCACCATGGATTTGAGGGGCAATATCCAATTCTTCACAGGGTCTCAAACTGCAAGTAAAATTGCCACAAGCCTCACCCACATACTTGCTGCCAAATCCTGCAGTGCCAATATGGATAGAAGCTCAAAAGTGTAAGCTGGGTGGGATTTTTGTTGTTGTTGTTGTTGTTGTTGTTGTTGTTTTAAAGCAGGGCCTGACTACCTCTGGAAACAGAACAAGACAATATTTGCATCCAATACAACATACTGTACTGCCACTAGCTCTCAGACCAGCTGTTTTGCATTGGCTGCAGAGAGAGGAAAATAGGTACGAATTAGGCACAAAAGCAGAAGTACTTTAACGGCATTTAACAAGGATGCGATGAAGAAGTGTTAGCCGCTTGACAGAGGAAGATGAAGAGGTCCGCACCGAAAAGAAGGCGGCGTTTTAATACGGATTGGGCAGTTTTAAGGGCGGAAATAGAGCGCATCCTAACCCTCACAGAGTTGGTGCGCCTACATCTACCTGACGCTGCCTATGCTTTAAATGATAAAAAACCCACTTATATCAAATACCCGCCCTTTTCGTGCCAGCTACACATTCCGGGACAGTTTCTGTCCCAACTGCGCGCTAAAAATCAACAGGAGCAGCCCGGCAGCTTCAAGGCAGAGCGTCCTGCTGCAAGGCAAAGGGAAAGCGCCCTGCCAAGATCTTCACTGCCTTCTGAAGGCCCGACCCCTCTCCGGACTCACGTCTTCGGTTTTCACGTCCAGGATCTTCTCCACCTCATAGACGTCCTCATCATCTTCGTCGCTGTCGGCGCCTCCGCCGCTTCCCCCCGCCGCAGCCTCCGCTCCTTCTCCTCCTGCAGCCGCCTCCTCCTCCTTCTCAGCCCCACTCACGACGGCCGCCGCCATGTTGGAGCCGAACGTTCCAGCGGCGTCTGTGAGAAGAAGCTGCGGTGTTCGCCTCTCCCCCTCTCCTCACGCACCCACGGCTAAAGGCTACGAAGCGGCCTGGCGGGTGGCGAGGGCAGCCCGCCAATCCGCGGTCGGCGCCATCCGCCGCAGCCAATCAGTGCAGCTTTCGGGAGAAGCGGCCAATGCGAGGCAGGTTCCGGGAAGCAGCCAGTCAGAGAAGGGGGCGGGAACCCTTCCTTCGGTGTTCCGGTTCCATCCTGTGAGGCGGATGTGAGGGGGTTTCCATGGAAACCGATGGCTCTCTGAGGTGTCTGCGTACCTCTCTGTCCGACTGGGACAGTTTTGGAACTTTTTTTAAAAAAGGGACCCGTCTGCACAGGAGTGCCAACCTGAATAAAATATTGTGGGAGCCCAGCTAAGCCCCGCCCCGCATAATCGATCGCATAATGCAGTGCAACACACTCTATTTGAATGGGAATGCCCATCAACTTTGTGGGGGCCTGATCCCCTTAAATATTTTACAGTATTGTTGGGGGTCCACGGCACCTAGTAGTTTGCTCCTATGCGTCTGCATATAATGTAGTTAAGTCGATACAGCGTGAGACTCTAAATCTCAGGGTCGTGCGTTCCAGACGCATGTCGGGCAAAAAAGGTTCCTGCAGGGGGTTGGACTAGATAACCCTCGGGATCCCTTCCAACTCTAGAATTATATATATGAGGCTCTTGAATTAAACCGAACCCGAAAGGGAGCAGTGCTGTAGCAAAATGACATCTGGTGGGATGGAGGAATCAGTGTAGGAGTCTTTAAGGTGGGAGTGAAGTTGAAAAAGGAACCTCCAGAGAATCAGGGAGAAGCCAATGTTTGTTAACACAATATTGTTGCCTTATATGGCATTAATATTTGTTTTTGCTCTGGTTTAGTATTAGGCTCCCCCCACCCTTCATGGTACTAAATAGGTGTTTGTGGAGAAGTAGTACTTATAATTTGGACCGGTAGGGGAGGCTTTTAATACAATTAAACAGGGCATCCAGCCATGTCTTAGTGCAGGAGTCACCAATACTTCTTCATATATTTCCTAAAGAATGATGCAAACCTGACCACAAAACCATGTTAATTTGCAGCTATGTGTTGAATCTAATGATGCCCATCCACAAACATCCACTTCTGCCCGCATAAGATTATTTATTTAATATTTTATTCTTACACAAGAAGGTATTGCATATCCTTGTTGGACTGTACTGCATTTTGCACAATTAACCTTTAGAGAAAGTGTCTATACTTTGTAGGGTCTTATTTATGGCCAACACACATGACTGTTTCTGAAGTGTGGAAATATAGGAACCTATGCACTGGACCATTTTCCTTTTCCCCATTCTAGCATTGCTTTTCCTAGCCGCATCTTCACAAAAACAAAGTGGCAAATGAATTCCCATGATTTGCAGGTAGAAAAGAAGGCTGGATAGTTACTGAGCAGAATAGAGCAGTTTATTTTCATCAGGTGCAATTATATTTGAAAAATGATCAAAATGGTTATTCACACAGAAAAATACTCGTAGCTGGGTAGATGTATTGATTTAGTTCAGAAAATAACTGTTCGGCTAATGTGTCTATAATGATTACTTATTAATTTTTAAAGAGACAGTATTCACAAATCCAAACTAAATCCAAACTATCCAAATACATTCTTTAATCCACTCTGATAGCACTTTATCAGCTTATGGCTGGAGGAACCTTTTTCTGCTTTATACTTAGCTACCATGTTGCATTCATTCTTTTGCCAGCATTAATTACCAGAGGCAATAAGATTTGGGAACATTTTCATTGAATCTGTTACACTGGTGGAAACCTGTTGTTGTTTTTTAAAAAAAATACTACGCAGTCAATCTCCAAACAGTTTCCATGCCCACAAACTTGTTTAAGCTTTTGCCCCACCATTTGCTTGTCCGTCTTTATATTTCACTTCCCCATAACTACCAGGTTCATCAGCTAAACTTTTGAGATAAATACTTCTGAGCCTCCTAGTAAGAACATCTCCTAAAACAGAAAAAAATCATTTCGTAAAACAAAATGAACCCCAACCCAAAATGAACATGGAGAAAACAGCTCCTAATATTTATACTATTTTTTTGGTGTTTTATATTCTTGGTTACAATCTGGAGTATCAAAGTTCCATGATTAAATACATAGATAGAAAACCAAAATCTTAATCAGATAAAATCAACATATTATGATTTGTTGTTGTTGGTGGTTAGTCATTTAGTCGTGTCCAACTCTTCGTGACCCCATGGACCAGAGACAAGCAAATAGATGATGGTGCCATTTTTATGCTAGTCTGACTAGCTATGAAACAACAGTGATGCCGATCCCAATCTCTTCAATATGCAGCAGCTTCTTTGTGGCAAAATCCCAGTCTTTCCCCAGATCAAGACGCTGGCAAATTGCTGGAAATTCTCGTTCAGTTCTCCTTGCCCATTCAACTGCTTTCTTTACAGGTTCAAATGCCCTGTGAACAGCAGAGAAAGGAATGAATGAAATGATCATTTTGAAATGAAACAGCAACTTGACCATAGCATCAAGAGGGAAAAGACTTGTTCTGCTACACATAGAGGACAGGACTGTATCTAATGGGCCCTGTGACTATAATTGCGTAGATTTTGGCTGCACATTAGGAAAAACCTATTAACAGACAAGTCTGAAAATGGAACCAATTGCCTAGTTTGCAGGTTTTCCTTGGTAGAGGTTTTCAATTAGAGGTTGGATGCTCTAGCTCTGGATTCTGGCCTAAAAGACTCCCACCAACTTCACCAACTGTTCTTTCATTAAAACAAAGAGGGTATCTGAAATCAGCATTGTACAGATTTGTACACGTGAAGGGTCATGGGCTCAGTGGTAGCAAAGCACATGCCTTGCATGCAAAAGATCCCAGGTTCGATGCCTCACATCTCCAAATACAGCTGGAAAAGATTTCTGACAAACTCTGAAAAGCTCCTTATCAGTCAGCTTAGAAAATACTGAGCTAGATGGACCATTGGACTAGATGGACTAGATGGATGACATTCCTAAGCCTTTTTTATTCCAGTGAGATTTATGTGAATGTTTCCAATGGATTGTGAGTACCCTTAACATATCTATACCACAAACTAATTACAACCAACTGTAATTTGGGAAAACCTAAGGGGAAAAACTTTCCACAGTCCCCCAACGATACAGGGGACAGGTATCTGTTGGGTGTTGGTGTCATTCATTCTCAGAAAGCAAGAACATTCTGTGTTGCTGTTATCTGTGAGAAGCTAGTTTCCAGAAGCTGCTAGCTTGGACAGCTACAAGGTCAAAGGAGGACGTAATCTGGGCATGTGCAGCTTATGGGGAGTGATGGTGAGAACTCTTTAAAGGAGTCTGATCTGGCTGGATGTAAAGAGACCTCTGCCTGGAGAGGCAGAAGCAATGAACTCTTTTCTTTGTAAATAGTGTTTGTAACCATCATGCTTTTTATGACTGGCAGTAAAACTGCTTTTCTGTCTGAAACTGGAAATCTGTGATTCATTTGCCTCTTCTCTCTCTGAGCTCAGCCTGGGTATCCTTCAGGCTGGAAAGCTACGTTTCTCTGCTAATTGGGCCAGCTATGTGGGAAGCTCCGCAGGTCCCATTTTGAAGTTTTTACAACGGCATCAACCCAGGTAGAAGATTTATCTCTAAAGTTAGCATTTGAAATGGATTTAGTTACAGACTGGATGGTTAGAACCTCAGACTCCTGATGAACGTAGCCTTCTCCTAATGTTGGACATGGTCAGTCCTCTTTTCCAAAGCCTAAAGTTTCACATTAAACAAGTTATTATTATTTGAAATACAAGTTACTGTTTAAGCTGCACTCAGACGTCACCCACTTGGAGTCTCATATCCTGAAACATCCCCCTCAATATGTGTTTTACAACCAGAGGAGGGCAAATGGCAAATGGAGCACCGACCTGCCTGCCCTCAGCCAGTCGCCACCTTTCCTGCTTTACTTAAAGCCAGTCAGAGTGGCTCTACCTGTCAATGGCGCAGGATACATTGCTGATCTCCCTGACTTCCACCTACAAGTCCCAAAGCCGCCCCCCCCCTGTTTACAGCCTCAGTTTGCTTTGACTCAAGGAAGTCCTAGTACTACGGATTACCGTAATGCCTACAACTGATTTAAACACTTCAGCTTTTAGATAAGAGTTGCCTGAAATGTTAAGTCTGCTTACAAAACGTACCATGATGAGGGAGAGTCATTCAGTGTTGTTAAAGATCTGAAGACGAGGCCTTCCAGTCGCTTGAAACGTATAACCTGTAGCACCAGAAGTGTAGCAATCAACCGCAACAGCTTCTCTTTTCCTTTGGGGCCTGGATGAATAAGAAACAAGCAGTACCATTTAACTGGCTACGTTTCATATTAAAGAATTAATTCTTAAAAGTACTCCTAACTAAAGTGTCGGTGCTGTTGTCGAGCAGATTGGTGGTACTGACAGAGGAACCCTCCATATCTAAAACTTGAGTATCAAAAGATTTTGCCTCTAAGAGTGCATGGATTCTGTCTGTCAGTTTGCATTTCTCAGTACAGAAAGTATTGATCTGATGTGTAGAGAGCTTTTCTATTCTAATTAATTCAAGAGGGTTCAGGAAGCTTCTCTGTGTGAAAGAAACAAGCAGAAAATTCATGTTATTTGGGTTATTCCTTCAGAGCAGCTGAGTACAGCTGACTTCTTAAACTGGTTGTGTTATCTCTCTCAGTCAAGGTCAGGCTGACTATAATAATAAGGCCAGAAGGAGCCTGGGTTTCTCTTTCTATCTCTCTTCCTTCTGGTGTGGTGTTCTGTACATAATATGCTTAGTGTGAAGGTTTAGTCTTATTATAAGTCATTGTAAGTTTAAGTTAAGTCTGCTTTCTTATGGACAGTAGTGCCAATCCTGAATATATTGGATTTGCGGCCATTATGCTCATTTGCCTTCAGTAGCAGTAAAGCTCTGCTGGATGAAATGTAATTGCCTCTGGTCTATTTTTTTGGAATCCCGCAACGTGTTTAAGTTTTTACTCTGCTAACTATACATTGGGAGTTCTGCTCTCAATCATATTGAGTAGAATTCTATGACACCCTCACTCCCCAAATCCATTCCATTGAGCTTTTATTATAGCTGTAAATAGTATTTCTGAAAACCAAAATGTCTAACTATATATAAAATTATTTTGATGCCCACTGGATCATTTACTGTTGCTGAGTGGCAGGCCCACAGTTTGCTCATCTTGCCCTGCTGCAGAACCGGGAAAAAGTCTGTATACAGCCATAAAGCAAACAACAGCAATAACATTTTTCTTTTTTGTTCATGTGAACTTTTGTAGGACAATTTGTGAGTATGCCAGGAGAGCTGTGTATGCACTTTATAAACACTATGCCTAGGTTCCACTGAAATCAATAGGATTTAAGTTAGTCATTACCGACTTTTCACAATGCTTTCAGTGGGAATAAGCATTTCAGAAGTTCGAGTACACTGTATAAAGGAAGTAAAATGGGATTTACCAAGTGAATTAATTCCCTTTTTTGCAAGTGAAACGTTGACAAAATAATCCACATCGAAATCCAGAAGAGTCCCAAGCTCAGGGATCAGCTGCCAAAAACCATCCTGGAATATAAAAGGAAAACACATTCATAAAAATAAAATGGGGGAAGAGGAGAATTGTTGTGTGAAAGCTATTCTTTCTTTCTTTTTTTAAGGAAAATAAACACATGTCATGAATGGCTCTGTTAAAAAGAAACCAGGCAGCCTCCTTAACATAGGTGAGGCACAAATGGCAAAAAAGGTAAGGCTTCTCATGTAACGGAGGTGGAAAATTTGTCTTCTGGATAGGGTTGCGTTTCCCTGGGGGTAATCTGTTTAAGGCTGCATGCCAAAAGTGGGCAGGGCCAGAACAAAAAATGGGGTGGGATGCCCCTTTTCTGTTTTTGCTTTCTCCCTGTTTTTGCCTTTCTTTCCATCTGTATGAAATTGGGCCAAATATTGTGTGTAGCCCTCAGGTTGTAGGTTGCCCACCTATGTCATTAACATGGGAAGAGACCCAAAGTCCGTCCGTCCCCCGTTCCCACCCCCCCGGTTATACTTTGTGTTTTCTGTGAGATCTTACTCTGAAATTCTTTCTGTTATTCTATGCTATGTTTCGTTTTTGTTTTAATGTCTAAACTGCTTGACGCCCGAAGAACCTGTGTATTGAGGCATCTAGGATATGCAAATACATAAACAAAATACTGCTTCATTTAGGAATTTCTATACCACCCCATCAATGGTGTCCTCTCTGGGCAGCTCACAAATGTAAATCAATAAAATATAAAGACAACCATAAAGCTGCAACAACCAACTCTATTTGTCAAAACGTCCCTTCCCCACAGTATCAGAGGGATAGGCCCTCTGTTTCTGCAAAGTAATGGTAGAGTCATGGGCGTAACCAGGATTTTTGTGGGGGGCAGGACTTTTGTTAGGGGGGCAGAACCACTAGTTAAGTACTTTTATTGTTTTACTTTATCTGGGGGGGGCGCAACTGCCCCCTCTGCTCCCCCTGGCTATGCCCATGGGTAGGGTCCATTTGTCTGGGTTCCCCCCCTCTTTTCTTGCAACAGCTATAGATAAAAAGAGAGTGCATACCTGATTCTGGAGTTTAAAGAGTTGAGGCCAGGATACAACCCTTTGCGGCTTCTGTGCAGGAAATGATTGATGCTTTTTTATTTTGCACTTCTTCATGAGAGTATCCTTTAAAGAGAGAGAGAGACAGACAACAGTGTTGAGTGAAAAATATCCCCCCCCTCCCCGAGCTAGTCCTCAAGGGATGTGAAGAATCACAACCTAACCCAGCACATCTAAAAGCCCTGTTCTCTAAGGGTAGGCGCTTCATCAAGAATAGTCATATAGGCTAGAGAAGCAATAAGCACAGATAAGCCTATAATAATAATAATAATAATAATAATAATAATAATAATAATAATAATAATTTATTGGACAAGTACATTTTTCAACATACTTAGAATTTGTTTCGGCTACATTGCAATGTAAACATACACACACTGTTCCACTCACAATACAAATAAGCAAAGAAACCCACCCATAATTGACCTCCCCTTCAGCTATGCATCTACAAATTTAACAATTTAATGGCACAAGGGAAAAAACTGTTCCTGTGCCTGGCCGATTTTGTATATGAAGACCTGTAGCGACGTCCAGATGGGAGTAAATCTAGCAGATGATGGCAGGGATGTAAAGGATCTGCTGCAATTCTCTCTGCTCTCTTCTTAACTCTGGTAGCATAGATTGACTCTATTGTAGGCAAGCTAGCACCAGTTACCCTTTCTGCAATTCTTACAGCTCGTTGGAGACTTTTCTTGTCTGTCTTGGATTCTGTACCATACCAAGCAGTAATAGAATTATACAGAACAGTTTCAATGATGCTTCTGTAAAATTGGATCAACACTTCCTAGGGCAATTTAAATTTCTTTAGTTGGCGCAGAAAATACAACATCTGGTGGACCTTTTAAATAATACTATTGATGTTGCTTGACAACATTGTTGAAGAATCATAACCTAACCCAGCACATCTAAAAGCCCTGTTCTCTAAGGGTAAGCGCTCCATCAAGAATAGTAGTATAGGCTAGAGAAGCAATAAGCACAGATAAGCATATATAGATATAAAATCACCCCGCCTTCGCCGGAATGTCCCTGGGTGGAATACAATTAAAATACAGTTTTAAAAATAGTTAAAGACATCGTACCTCCTGCAAGCTATAGTGCATCTTGTGAGAAGCCTCAGGGGGTTCCTTTGAGCGCTGCACTTCTGGCACTCTGCGAAGAGGGCTGACTGACTCCTGTGCGATTCCTTGTGCAAACGCTTTTAGGTGTACTGGAGAAAGTGTAAAAGGAGCAAACGCTCTTTCAGCTGGAAGCGTTGGAGGTGGAAACGGATCCTTCTGTTGAAGCATATCAAATTTCCTCAAGCTAAAGGCTTGGGGGATTGCCGGTGAACCAAACGGACCAGTGGCAGGTGATCCAAAAGTAGAACCAAACGGACCAGTGGCAGGTGATCCCGAAGCAAACATGCTGCGGATGCCTCCAGGCAGAGGAGGTGGTGGAGCAGCAGCAGCAGCGGTACTTATTGGAGCTTGGGGAATTGCCTGTGAATCCAAACTGGGACTGGAAGTAGAACAAAACAGGCCAGCTGCAGATGACCCAAAAGCCAACGTGTTGGGGATGCCTCCAGGCACAGGCGGCAGTGGTGAAGCACTGCTTATCGGAGCTTGGGGGACTGCCTGTGAACCAAAGTGACCAGCTGCAGGTGATCCAAAAGTAGGTGATCCAAAAGCAGGACCAAACAGACCAGTTGCAGGTGATCCAAACGTGTGGATGTTCCCAGATAGAGGACAAGGAGGCGGTGGAGGAAGGGTGCTTATCGGAGCACTATTTTGGATTCCAAAACCGAAGCCCAAGGAGCTACCTCTAAGCTCGCTGTGAGCAACAAAAGCAGAAGGCACCTACGGCGTAAAGGTTGTTATTTTAGACTCAAATTTGGTTCACACACATTCTGCTTTTCCTGCATTAACTTCCGCAGCCTTGAAAAATCTGCTTCTGAAACCCCTCACACAAACTCTTGTAATGTTAAGGTATGCCTCCCACCAAAGTTGTACAACTGATTAAAAAAAAAATCCCCAGAAGGTGTGCCTTGGGAGAACTTCCTTAGAGGACCTTTGGATTGTGGCGAGATTGCTGTCTATAATGGGATTGCCTGGCAGCAGGGGTGTCTAACCAGTGGCCACGAGGTGTCAGTAGACTCCAACTCCCACCACCCAGCATGGTAAACAGTCAAAAATGATGGGACTTGTAGCACAGCAACATCTGGAGGGCCATGCTCGAGCAACCCTTGCCTTGGAGTACTCCCTGATCATAACTTGGGATTTAACAGAAGAATGAATGTTAGCATTTCCTAGTGGTTCAGCATCTTTACAAGAATGAATTGTGAGTAGATAGTTTCTTAATCCTTATTGAACGTTTAGGGTGGGAAAAGCAATCAATGCTTGGAAAAGGGGGCACACCCAACAGTGTGTGTGTGTGTGTGTGTGTGTGTGCACGCACGCACACACGCATAAAGAAAAGTTTTGCAAGGGGAAGAAGCAGAGTTAGCTGTGATCTGAAGGCAACTGGTGGTATCTCTCTCTGGGGACTGGATGCGAAGGAGTAGATCAGCTGCATGGCAGGAGAGCATATACCAGTTGCCTCCACTTGTGTGTTCCACTTCTATATTTGTAAACAATCCAAATACAGTGGTGCCTCGCTTAATGAATGCCCTGCTTAACGAAATTTCCGCTTAACGAAAGGATTTTTCGAGCAGAGGTTGCCTCGCTAGACGAATGCGTTTTACGAAAAATTCGTCTAGCGAATCACGGTTTCCCATAGGAATGCATTGAAATTCAATTAATGCGTTCCTATGGGCAAAAAAAATTCAAAAAGAATTCAATGCATTCCTATGGGATTCGCTAGACGAATTTTTCACTATAAGAAAAGACCTGTGGAACAAATTAATTTCGTCTAGCGAGGCACCACTGTATTACAAAAATGCTGTAGGTATCCAAATAGCACGGCTGCCCCTGGAATTTCTCACTGCTTAGGAAAGCAGTGTGCATTCCACATATGACCAGACTAGGAGGCTTTCAGAATTACCTTCTTTGTTGTTAAGTTTACTGGAGAAGAAATCTCATCTGCTAATTCAGGCATGATGTCAGGTGTGGAAGTATCACTCAACTATGAAGAAAAATCAATTCATTCAGACTCATATATGGTTCACACATGTTATAAGGAATGCGGGTGGCGCTGCGGTCTAAACCACTGAGCCTCTTGGGCTTGCCGATCAGAAGGTTGGTGGTTTGAATCCGCACAACAGTGTGAGCTCCTGTTGCTCTGTCCCAGCTCCTGCCTACCTAGCAGTTTCAAAAGCATGCCATCTACAAAAGTAGATAAATAGGTACCGCTGCGGCGGGAAGGTAAACAGCGTTTCCGTGCGCTCTGGTTTCCGTCACGGTGTTCCGTTGCACCAGAAGCGGTTTAGTCATGCTGGCCACATGACCTGGAAAGCTGTCTGTGGACAAACGCCAGCTCCCTCGGCCTGAAAGCGAGATGAGTGCCGCAACCCCATAGTCGCTTTTGACTGGACTTAACTGTCCAGGGGTCCTTTACCTTTTACCTTTACCTTTTCCCTACATTATCATTCAAAACCCTGGAAAATCTGTTTTTGAATCCCCTTCAATGTTTAGATGTGCCTCCCACTGAGTCATACAAGTGGTCAAAAAGATCCCCCGAATTTCTGTCTGAAGAGAACTTCCTTAAGAGGAATTTTAGAAACGCACATGAAATAATGTTAACATTGGAAGCAGTTTTTGGTATCTTTCTCTGGGGACTGGATGAGAAGGAGTGGATCAGCTGTGTGGCAGGCATACGCGCATGCTGGTTGCCTCTGCTTTGGCTCTACTATATGTGTAAACAAACCAAGTATTACAAAAGTATTCTAAGTGCCCAGTGCTCTCTTCCTCCAAAAAAGACACCTGCATGAAGTAGTACTGACCCAGGGGAAGCAGTATGCACTTAGCATATGCCCCGACTAAGCAGCTTTGGGGATTACCTTCAAGTCAGAACTGAGAAGAGAACTGCTCATGTCACCTGCCGGCATGCCACCTGTAAATTCCTCCTCCATATGAAACGGCAGTGACATACTCAAATCTTCTGCCTCAGTAAGTGGAACTGCCTTCTTGGGTTCCTTAAGAAATGATACCCGCCGTAGAGGAGCAAATGACATACATTCAGGCACGTGGTCAGCCATGGAAACAGTAGATTTCTGCGGAGTAATTTTTTTTCTTTTAGACTCACAGGTGGGAAAACACACATTGTTTTTATATATCATTATTCACAAGCTTATTCACAATGCTTATATAACCCCCCCCCTTCTATGTTATAATGTATTCATGTACAGTCATACCTTGGGTTACGAACACTGCGGGTTACACATTTTCGGGTTGCGGACCGCGCTGAACCCGGAAGTACAGTGGTACCTCTACTTACGAATTTAATGCGTTCCAAACGCACATTTGTAAGTAGAAAAAAATTGTAAGTCGAATCCCATAGGAATGCATTGGGAGAAAAAATTCGTAAGTAGAAAAAATCCTATCTAAACCGCATCCAAGATGGCGGATGGAGCTCCATTCGTAAGTAGAAACATTCATAAGTAGAGTTATTCGTAAGTAGAGGTACCACTGTACCGGAATGGGTTACTTCTGGGTCTCGGCGCTCGCGCATGCGCAGAACCACAAAATGACATTACACGCATGCACAAAAGCGCCAAATCGTGTCACATGTGTGCGCAGTTGCGGCGCTTCAGGCTGCGAATGCTGCGGGTTGTGAACGTGCCTCCTGCACGGATCACGTTCGCAACCAGAGGTATGACTGTATATGTTCTTCAATGTAAATTACTCAGAGACCTGTTTGATGACAAGCAACTAGTAGGTTTAACAAAAACAACAGTAATCCATGATCTGTCAGAAAGAAACCTCCTTAAGAGGTTTTATTCTGGAAATATAAACTACAGGCACCAAACATAAAAAATCACTTTTACTTAAAGGGGGGAAAAATCTTTAAAAACTATACTAGATCTGTAGTCAACATAAACTGTAAATAATATCTGGGATTAGGCACTGAGTGCTTTTATTCCTTTAATGCTAGTGCCACAGGAAGTTACAAATGTGTTAACTTATCCCATTCAGCAAAGTTACTTCTAAGTAAACACGAATGGATCACGACGATGGAGGAAGGCATTGTCGGATAATAAAGCTCTGTACCAGAGCTTCTCAAACTTGGATCTCCTGCTGTTTTTAGACTACAACTCTCATCATCTCTAGCTAGCAAGACTCAGTGGTCAGGGATTATGGGAACTGTAGTCTAAAAACAGCTGGAGACCGAAGTTTGGGAAACTCTGCTCTATACTGCTCTGTGTAGAGCTACCATTTTAATTCATGCTGACTTAGTAAAAACCTTAGTTCTGGGCTAGCAAGAATAAAATCTGTGTGCCCCCCCCCAAATAACTACATCCTCACATTTATTTGTCTCCGCTGAAACAGGTAGGCTTCTTAGGAAACAGAGGCAGCTCCTATGTTCCAAATAGTTGTGTGTGCAACTTATTATTAACTAAAGCTTGCAAGTGTTTTCATGACACAGGTTTAACTGAAAAGTTTCATCTTGGGAAAAATGCTTTCTAGAAGTGAATCATTGAGGCCTTTGAGTTATGTTAGATTAGTTCTTAATCTTGTCTAATAAACACCAAGATTGTATCTATTATTACATTTATTAAAAGGGATTTTAATACTGAGTTCAATGGGACTCAAAGGTCAGAATGTGTATGACTCTATCCTTAAACATGTGCAATGAATTTTAAAAAACAGCTCTAATTAAAATGGCTGACCAATAAACTGTTTCATGTTTTTTGTTGTATTTTTTGCAGCAATATACCTCAAGTTCCCTCACCCTTTTTTTGCTTTTCTTTTTCTTTTTCATCACAAATTCTATTTCGTCCTTCTCAATAGTCACTTCTTCATAAACTCCTAAATCTTCTGCTAAATGAAAGTCAAGCATCGTCTATATATGGGTGGTGAGAGGTGGGGGGATAGAATAAAAGGAAGCATAATTAGTAATGATTATTGTACTAGTAATAATAAAACATGTCAGGGGTATAGTTGGGATCAAGACTGTGATACATGGAGGAGGTTTTTTTTTAAAAAACAACAACCCTAAAAACAAATTCTCCCCAGTGCCATATCCCTGTCAAAAAAAATGCTCTCAAGTGTCTGTACAGTTTTCGAGCATAATCTGTTCCGGGAGTCCATTAGATTCACAAAACCATTCAAAAATCAACAAGTGGCTTCCGATTGGCTGCAGGAGTTTCCTGCAGTCAAGTGGAAGCCACGTCGGATGTTCGGCTTCCGAAAAATGTTTGCAATCTGGAACACTTACTTCCGGGTTTGCGGCGTTCGGGAGCCAAGCTATTCGACAACCAAGGTACCACTGTAAAAGTTTTCCTCCCTGAGCAAACAGCAACTTCTTGGGAATGGGGGCACAATTCCTCCCACAGTGTGTCCCCTTCCCCACCTTTGAAAACAGTTGTGGGGGATGAAGAGCTCTTAGAATTTGAAATGCAGAACAGTGTCTTCAACCCAGCCAATGTAGTGCAACCTATATATTTTGGATCACAACTTTCATCATCCCTGACCACTGGCCATGCTAACTGGGGCGGATGGGAGTTGAGAGTACAAAACATCTGGAGGGCACCACATTGGCCGCCACTGTTTTAATTTCATTAAATTTCATTCCCATGTCTCAGTGTTCAAGACATTTGCAAACGAAGGTGAACAAAGGCAGAACAGGCAAATTAAACGCTAAGTTAGTAAGAGGGAACTGACCCATCGAAGTATGGCTCTAGTTTTTGTCTAATGAAATGTCAAGGTTGTATCTAAGTATAATTACACTTATTAATACGGACTTTAATACTGAGCTCAATGCAATTCACAAGTCAGGACATGTAAGAGTCCAACCTTAACCTCATACAATTAAGCAAAGGCAACAACAATTGAAATGGCTGACCAACATACGGTTTCAAGTATTTTTTTTCTTTTTGTCAACATACTTCACGTTCTCTTTCCTCCTCCTCCTCAACGATGAAGGCGCTTGATGACTGGAACAAACACACACACAGAGAGAGAGGTGGTGGGGAAATGAGATAAAATAGGGAAGGAAGGAAAATTAGTAATAATGAAAAAAGCATTTTACCATGTCCATGGACCACAGACCACTTCATGAGATGCATGAAGTGGAGTGCATGAAGGGAGAAGAGGACCAAGAAAGTGTTGGATACATACAAAACTTAGGGACTTGCAAGGAGCCACCTGTCCTTTTGACTGATATTCCATGTAGGGTAAGAAGTCTACATCCACCATGGCTACAAGTTCCAAAACATCCAGAGTATCAGCAGTCTGGTCTTCCTTTGTATCCTGAATGTGGGGCAGGGCAGGGGATGAATAAAAAGCACCACAAAAATAAGTATTAAAAAGCAGGGTTATAAATTACGTAAAATAATGTGCATGCTTCAAGATACAAAAATGAACACTGGAATTAATCTGAACTGGGATGGGGAAATCCTAAGAAAAACATAGCTTTAAGACAGAGGTGGGGAACCTGTATACCTGAAGGAACGTCTCCACCCTCATCGTTCAGCCCGGACATTGAGGTCCAGCTCCGAGGGCCTTCTGGCAGTTCCCTCACTGCAAGAAGTGAGGTTACAGGGAACTAGGCAGAGGGCCCGTCAGATGTCAAGGAAATAAACAACTGTCAGACTTTTAGAAGACATCTGAAGGCAGCCCTGTTTAGGGAAGTTTTTAATGTCTATTTTAAATATTCTGTTGGGAGCTGTCCAGAGTGGCTGGGGAAACCAATATGTTGTTGTTGTTGAACTACCATACCATTGGCTATGCTGGATGAGCCTGATGGAAGTTGGAGTCTAACAACATCTAGAGCAGGCATCCCCAAACTCGGGGACCCCAAACAACATCTAGAGCAGGCACCCCCAACTCGGCCCTCCAGATGTTTTGGGACTACAACTCCCATCATCCCTAGCTAACAGGACCAGTGGTCAGGGATGATAGGAATTGTAGTCCCAAAACATCTGGAGGGCTGAGTTTGGGGATGCCTGATCTAGAGGGCCACAGGTGAGACACCCCTGCTTTAAGCAGATTCAGCATGTTCTCCACTATGTGCTGCTCTGCTTGGCTGTAGGAAGCCCCCTTATGCAGTGTTTCCCCCCAGTTTGCATTGGTCCATGCGTAACCCAGAGTGGAGCTCCTTTCAGGTAAAGAATGCCTCCTCACCCCACAGATGACGCAACATGCAAATTTGGTGCTTCACACTCAGGCACAAATGATGTGAGCAGTCCCTCTGTGCAATGGCATGGAGCAGCCTGTTTATTATGTTACATCATCATCATCATCATTTATTTATACCCTGCCCATCTGGCTGGGTTTCCCCAGCCACTCTGGGCGGCGCCCAACAGAATACTAAAGCATCAAATATTAGAAACTTCCCTAAACAGGGCTTAGGGATGTATCTTAAAAAGCAGAGACATCACCTTGCCGACAAAGGTCCGTATAGTTAGAGCTGTGGTTTCCCCAGTAGTGATGTATGGAAGTGAGAGCTGGACCATAAAGAAGGCTGATCGCCGAAGAATTGATGCTTTTGAATTATGGTGCTGGAGGAGACTCTTGAGAGTCCCATGGACTGCAAGAAGATCAAACCTCTCCATTCTGAAGGAAATCAGCCCTGAGTGCTCACTGGAAGGACAGATCGTGAAGCTGAGGCTCCAATACTTTGGCCACCTCATGAGAAGAGAAGACTCCCTGGAAAAGACCCTGATGTTGGGAAAGACTGAGGGCACTAGGACAAGGGGACGACAGAGGACGAGATGGCTGGACAGTGTTCTCGAAGCTACCAACATGAGTCTGACCAAACTGCGGGAGGCAGTGGAGGACAGGATTGCCTGGTGTGCTCTGGTCTATGGGGTCATGAAGAGTCGGACACGACTAAGTGACTAAACAACAACAACAAACAGGGCTGCCTTCAGGGCTGCCCACCACATCAGTGGTGGGGAACCTTTGACGCACCATATGTTGCTGAACTATGGTCCCCATCAGCCACAGCAAGCATGGCCAATGGGAAGGGATGATGGGAGTTGTAGTTTAACAATATCTGGAGGGCCAAAGGTTTCCCACACCTGTGTTACATCACCTTGCCTGCCCCAATTTTGCAATGTGTCCAAGAAATGAGATTAACAGTTATGATACTTCGAACAATTGTTCAATGGCGATAGTCATCTCAGTTAAGAAGAAAGCTGGGTAACCAAGTACACTCCCCTGCTTGTTCTGCAAAATGGAGACCAGTTGAAAATGCAATGCATTTTACAGCTGTTCTGAGGAAAACAATGCCAAGGGAGAGAGGGTACAAGTGGTTAGCAGAGAAGCATAAGGAAGAACAGAACAAAGATAAAGTTTTTTTGAAAAGAAAGAAAGAAGTGAAGGTGAAAAACAAGTGAAATAGAATCTTTAGATTCCAGGGAGAAAAATAGTATTTAGACTAGACACAAAGGTTTTCAAGAGATGAGATGAAAGAAAAGCACTGATTCTGGGGAAGGCATGAAGGGGACCTGGGTGGAGTCTCCTGAGCAGGAGTATAAAATGATTCATGGATTACATGACCCAAGTGGTACCAGGATACAACCCATCTTTAGGTGCTTCTTCTTCCCAGCACCTCCTATACTTCTGATGCTCAGTAATAATAAATGCAGTCATTAATATCAGGTCAATAAGAAAACTGATGAAAGTATGAATGGTGGGCCCAAGGATTAAGGAACAGCTCATGCATATAAAATACCTCAGTGAACACACGTACCCTTTCCTCTATTGCCACAAAACTTGTAAACTGGGTCACAATAGAGTTCTTCAGACTGAGCTCAATGATTTGGGACTTCAGCAGCTGCTTCTTCATCTAAATAGGCAAGACACAGGCAGATTGTTATTTCAAAACAACGCACAGAGCTCTAATTAAAGCAGGTGAAGTATAGGGCTGAAAACAGTGAAGAGATGATTCTCCGAATGGTGAATCAAATAAGCGTTGGCAAACCACTCCCAAAGTAATAAGGTCAGTTTGGCTATATCGTGGCTGCTGAAAAGAAAAGCTGGCTACAAAAGCTGTGAGGTTTTAAATTTGAAGGCATCTGTCTTGCTCCACATACAATGACCCCTAGTCCCCTCCCTGTCAGAAAGGGATTCCTTCCCTCCCCAAAGTGTAGCTAAAAACAAAGCCGCATACTAATGCATTTATTCTTGCCCAGGGGCCGAAACAGGAGCAGAGATTTCAGGTCCTGGGCAGAGCAATCCTAAAACCACATGGCACTGGGACCCCACATATTGTTGGAACTTCAGATACGCTCATCTGAATCCATAGTACTGCTTTGATCACATGGTTACGGATGTAAAAAAAAGCAGCAATTTCCATTCCAGCCTGTATCCACCACAATCAGTGCTGTTTCTGTTCCACTGCAGTTCCGTTTCCGTCAAATACTACGCTATTTGTCTTGCTATCCATTATTTAACGCATGCTATGTAGGTCACAGAAAGTACACAGCAATTTTTATCAACTTGCACAATAATCTTTTCAAAGCAAATCTTATATTCTTTAAAACTGATATTTTTGTAATGTGCAGATTTGTGTAGGTTTAATCAATTACAGTGCAATTTTATACATGCCTCTTCAGAAATAAGCCACACTGAATTCAATTGGATACGTACAATGTATACGACTGTGGCCCTAACCTCCTACAATTAATCAAAAGTCATATCTAAATGAGCAGCAGCTATAACTAAAATGGCTGGCCATTAAATTGTTCCATGTTTTTCATTTTACTTTTTTTTTTTGGCAACATACCTCATGTTCTGTTTCATCTTCATCAAGAATCCCTTGTTCATAATCTCGAATGAAGGCTCTTGCTGCAAGTTTGTGCAGCATCTATACATATTGGGCAGTGGAGGAGGCGGCAGAGGGGGAGAGACAACAAAGAATTAGTAGCAGTAAAAAAATATGTATATACAAAAACCAAGTTTTTTAAATAATTATTACAATTTAAGCAACATTTAGGCTGCAACCCCAGATTCACTTACCAGATACTTAGACCCGCTGACCTAAAAGGAAGTTGTGAGTAGACATTTATAGGATTACTACACTCAGTCAGGATCAATACCATGATACATTGGGAAGGGGTTTTATTTTTTTAAGGAAAGAAAACATTTTCCTCCTGTGCCATGTTACTAACAAAAATTGCCCACAGGGGCAATTGCAGTTTCCCTCCCAGAGCAAATGGCAGCTTTGGGGGGAGGGGCAAAAATTATCCAACAATTCAGAGGGGGGGATATGATTAAATGACTGCCACCTGCAATAATAATATCTATCTAGCTATCATCTAGCTATCTAGCTATCCAGTATACCTGAAGGAGCGTCTCCACCCCCATCGTTCTGCCCGGACACTGAGGTCCAATGCCGAGGGCCTTCTGGCAAGAAGCCAAGTTGCAGGGAACCAGGCAGAGGGCCTTTTCGGTAGTGGTGCCCACCCTGTGGAATGCCCTCCCATCAGATGTCAAAGAGAAAAACAGCTACCAGATTTTTAGAAGACATCTGAAGGCAGCCCTGTTTAGGGAGGCTTTTAATGTTTAATAGATTATTTTATTTTTTCTGTTGGAAGCCGCCCAGATGGGCGGGGTATAAATATTATTATTATTATTATTATTATTATTATTATTATTATTAATATCATCTAGCTATCTAGCTATCATGATTTATACCCTACTCTTTCTTCCAAGGAAAGCTCTTCCCTTTTAAAGTACAGCCTAAAGACTCTAATTTCAGAATGACAGCCTTTCCACTCTAATAAAAATGCAAGAATGCGATTGTGCAGCCCCACCCCAGAGGATTTGTGGTGCCTCATCAGAATCCTGGGTTTGCATGATGTCAGGGCAGGGTAGGGGTGTGTGAGAAGGAAGGCGGGTTGTACAACAGCAGCAGCCATGCATGGGAGTGAGGGGGTGGTTTAAAACAACAGCTTCTAAATGCCCTATTCCTACTTGTTTTAGACCCTGAAGTAGCTTATGAGAGACGCATGAGGCAATTTGTGTGGCATGAGCTCACCGTGCCCGTTGTCTTCTGCAGCTCAGTTGTGGACACCACAGTCTGCAGCTCTTTGTTGTCTATTAGTGCATTTAAAGTGGCCTGAAAGAAAGAAGAACAAGCAGAAATATTCCTTTTGTTTTAATTAAATATGCTGAATATTCACTGCAACGGGTAACAGAATGCACTGTTACTTTTTCATGCAAGTACGGTGACATAAAAACAGCATGGAGCATAAATCATGCTGCATGCTGTTTTTTTTGTCACCGTACTTGGCATCTCATAAAATCAATTACTTTTGTAGGTCTGAAGGACCACCTGACTCCTTATACCCCTGCCCAATCACTGAGCCCCATGGCTCTAGAAGCTGGGCATTCAGAGTTGCGGGTCCAAGACTATGGAACTCCCTCCTAGCTGAGATTAGACAGGCACCCTCAGGCACTGACACTTTCCTATTCTGACAAGTGCTTTAAAATAATGTTTGGGTTTTGCTTGGTTTTTAAGATGGCCATTCATAGTTTTTATCTCCATATGGTTTATTTTTAGGCACACCACTTAGAAATACTAATGATTCAGCGGCATATAGTGTGTGTTGGCATCCGTCTGCCTTGGGAGACAATGGAGGAGAGTGCCTTTGGAGGTGAAGCCAAACTGTTGGAAGGTAACAGAGCCTGCTGTGGCTGTAGAGACCGATAGGGGAAAGACATGTTTTGTTGCATCTGGGGAAGATGAAGGAGATGCCTTAAATAGCTAAATAAGACATGTTACATATAATATATAATTTGTGGTTGCTAAAATGGGCATATTTGTCCAGAGGTGAATTTAAGACTTAATAGTCTTAAGGGGGGGAAGGGGAGTGTCCTTTTTAGATGATGATGTTAGCAGGTGGTGGGTGGACCTTTGAGGTCTCTTCCAATTCTACTCTAAAATATGGCCAGGCCGCTCAGCTGTGTTTGAGGTGCCTCCTGTTCGTGCCAAGTGGACAACTGCATTTGTCATGCTTACTACTGCTATAGTATTGTTTTGCCTGCTCCACAATTCTTAGCAGAGTCAATTTCACTTCAGCAGAAAGGTTCGTCGTTCTTGCGTTTCTCCACTCTCACTTAAACTTACCATGTGCGCCATTACATTGGGGGGGGGATTCCAAAGCACTTGCACGGAGCTAAAAGTATTAGGCAGTTGCTTGTCACAAGGTGGTGAGATTAGGTTGGCAAACAAGCTTATTACCTGAGTACAGTGAGAGATGAATCCATAGATCAGAAGTCGGTCATGATTGAAGAGAGACTGTATCTGAGCAGGGGCATACATTAGCTCAGGTGCATCAAAATCAAACTGCTGCCATTTGATGGAAATGGCATTGCACCCCACAGAAGACATTCTTGATGTCTGACTCTTCATCTGGATGCAGAGAAGGAAACAGAAAATTATTATTTGTTGCTTGTCACTTCGCACAGGTTAAAAAAGGACACAGGAATTATATAGCTACGCAGAAGTTTTTTTGTACGACACTTCATCAGGCAGACAGGGGGCAGGGATATATTCACCTGAAATGCACATCCTTTTGGCTTCCCTGTGCCTGAACCCCCACCCCCCAAAAATAAAACCTCTTATTCATGAAGCTGCCACCTGTGGATGTCCACTCGTCTGCATATGTGCAATGGCTGCCTCAAACGTTCACACCATTCTTAAGTACAGAATGAAAGCGGCTTTCGTTTTTTAGCCAGATTGAAGCCGGGTTGAGAAAGAATGTATTAAACAGCAGAATTTGCCGATAAACAACAGGCTTGTGGATTGTTTCTAATGTCATGTGAATGGGGGGTCCAAAAATTAGCAGTGGGAGTGCACTGGATGCGGAATAAGGGGCAATGTGAAGATATTCTGTCACTGGAATGCAGATGCACCTCATCCTGTTTCTCTGCGGGGTGGCAATATAAGCAACCTTTCCCTATATAAGCTGTCATCTCAGAATGAAAAATAAACAGGCACGGTACTTCTAGACTGGTTCGCAGACAGTAATGCACGTAGAAGCATTTGATGTATCGCAAACACAGGGACATTGACCTGTTATCTGAGTATGAAGTGCCTTGACAAGATTTCATATATTTTCCACATAAGCCACAGGTGCCCTTAGGCCTCAACATATAATATCCCAATAATAATAATAATAATAATTTATTATTTATACCCCGCCCATCTGGCTGGGTTTCCCCACCCACTCTGGGCGGCTTCCAACAGAAAAATGAAATAAAATAATCTATTAAACATTAAAAGCCTCCCTGAACAGGGCTGCCTTCAGATGTCTTCTAAAAATCTGGTAGCTGTTTTTCTCTTTGACATCTGTTGGGAGGACGTTCCACAGGGCAGGCGCCACCACCAAGAAGGCCCTCTGCCTGGTTCCCTGCAACTTGGCTTCTCGCAACGAGGGAACCACCAGAAGGCCCTCGGCGCTGGATCTCAGTGTCTGGGCAGAATGATGGGGGTGGAGATGCTCCTTCAGGTGGAGGTGGAGGCGCTCCCCATCACAGTAAAACAAAAAATGAAAGCCTCCCCCAAATATTCCCACAGAGCGTAGGTGCCAGGACCCAGAGGCCCTTGGGTGCCATGGCTCCCACAACATTCTAAGTGAGGCGCCAGGCACATACAAAGTTTGGTGCAGCCGCGTTTGCACACAACCCAGTGCGTGAGCTACATAATCACGCCCCCCCCTCGTGCGCCCCTATATCACTGCGCACAGCTATGTGTGTGAGTGATGTCAGCACACCAGGGAGGCGTGATGACGTAATGCATGTGCGGCAGGGGCGTGATGATGTAGCGCACCCGCCACGCGGCATGTGTGCGCCCCCCCCCGCTAACCATGAGGGCACACCGCTCTGGGCACCTGCAGTCGCAGGGGCAAGACGGCGCCGCTGCCACAGAGGAAGCTTACAAAAGCAATCTCGCAGAAGTAGCTGGCCCCTCTGTGGCTACAGGAAAAAAAGATATTAAAATATACTTGCCTTCCTCTCCCAGTTATATTTGGATTTTGCATCAAAATATTCAAAGGCTCCAGCTCCGTACTGGGCTAAAGATCTCAGCATGTGACGGTTTGCTGCGGGGCTAATGTAATTTGTAAAGGTAAATGGCCAGTTTAAATGAGATGTGGAATTTAAAAGGGTGGGGGAACTGCAGGAAAATATCAACCTGAACAGACAACACTGAATATTTTGCTTAGTATTCAAACCAACTTACTCCCTGCTTGCACCGGGGTTGCGTTCCAGGTCATTGCAAACCTGCCCTGTACTGCCCCCTTCCAGGGTCAGAAACAGTGTGCACATCCCTTGGTCCCACTCAAAATGGTTGTTCCCTCTACTTCAGTTGAACCACATATCTTAAATACCGTATATTTCCATGTATAAGACTAGGTTTTTTCCCTTAAAAATAATGACAAAAATTAGGGGGCATCTTATACATGGATACATCTCCCCCCAATTTCTTAAGTCTGGGTCCCCCAAAATAGGGGGTGCCTTATACATGGGGGAGTCTTATAGATGGAAAAATATGGCAATAAACCTTTGTCCTGCTTCTACTTGTAGCAGAAAGCGGGGCAAAGCTAGCCAAGAGATTTGGGAGGGCACATAGCTCAGTAGCTGAGGACATACTTTGCGCGTGTATAAGGAAGAAGTACGACGATCACAGGTTCAGTCAAGTTAAGCTACCGTTGCTGCTCCTGGCTTGTAGTGCTTTGTCACTGCTAACCGTGTTCCACGCCCCCACTCCCTGCCTTGCTCTGAGAAAGGCAATTATGGGAGGAGAGGCCCAGCAGGGAGTAGCTGGACATCTTTTAAAATTATTAATAAAAATAGCTTTAAACCCAAGTTGTATTTAAAATACTCTAAAGGCCTAAGGCACCTGTGAAAAACCTCTTGTGACCAGTCTGGCTTTGTGTCTCACTACCTTGCCATGTTGGTCTGTCTTTGCCTTAAAGACCCATTTGCTGTCAAGCAGCTTAATTCCTGGAATCATTGGGACTAGTTCCCATGTCTTGTTCCTCTCTAAGGAATCAAATTCAGCCTTCATGGCATTTAACCATGGCTCAGCACCCTTCGAGTCTAAAGACTGGATCTCTTGGAAGCTTGAAGGTTCAAAAACCTTCTTTGAGTTACGAACAACAGCTGTATCTGCTTTGGCTGTTTCAGCAAACTCATCAGCATACCTTCTGGGTGCAACACCCTTTGTGGTTCTCTCACTTCCGCACTCCCACCACCCTCCAGCCCCTGCCAATAGCCTCATTTTGCCTAATGTGTCGGTCAGCTCTGTCTCCACTCAAAAGGATCTCAAGGAAAACGGATGGTCAGAATGAACAATACTGAGCTAGATAAACCAGGACTTTGACTTAGGATATGAAAGCTTCATATTTTAGCTTCTGGGGTGGGGGTGGGGATTCCAAATAGTGCACTTCAGGCCCTCAGGTACAACCTGGTTTATCCCCAGAAGTTTACACTGACAAGTGTTGCAGTGACAAACCGTATTATCAATTTGCTTACATTATTGTCCCTTTATCTTAACATTGATACAAAATGCAATTATGATCCCAGATAATTATCATTTACAGAAGAGAGCTCAAGGACACACATTTTTTTAAATGTGTGCAAACATTATACCGATAATAAAAAAAATTCAGATACCTGACCACTGGGCTGAGAGTTACTGATGCCCAAAGCAAATGACTCAGTCTACAATCCTAAAAGCCTGGCATATTAAATACACTTTGTAATTTTCCCAGAACACAAAACAAAGTGTTCAGTCAATTTGGACCTACCCCACTCCGCACGTGAATATTCTAGTGTGGTGTGTATTTTTCTTCAAAATCTGCAAGGTTGTGCCTTCGTTCTGAATATGTCCATCAGATATAAGAAGAATGTTGCGCCTGCTTTTAGAAGGGTATAGCAAACTCAGGTAATGCAAAACCTTCCATATATCGGAATTTCCCATTGAAGCTGTGGCAGACTAAGAAGGAGGAAGGTAACAAGAAAGGGTAATTTAAAAAAAAGTATTTATTTTCTAGTTACAAAATTGTACACACATAAATCATAAAACATGACACGACTAACGAAAAATTGGGGCACTAGGGGAGGGTAAAATACTAAACATTTTAATTTACATTACGTAATAGGGAGACGGTTCCAGTAAACCAGCAAAATGAGTTCACCAGTAAGTCAACTGGGAAAACACAAAGTGATATGCATGAGCTAATGAGTAGCGCCTGCTTATCTATGCCATATTGCAATATATGTTGTGGGTTTTTCTTGTCCATATTTTTTTTTAATACAGAAAGGGTCATTTTAGACCAGGCATGCCCAACCTTCGGCCCTCCAGATGTTTTGGCCTACAACTCCCATGATCCCTACCGGTAGCTAACAAGACCAGTGGTCAGGGATGATGGGAATTGTAGTCCAAAACATCTGGAGGGCCGAAGGTTGGACATGCCTGTTTTATACCCTTGTTTTTAACCAACTAAAGATCACGTGTGGATAAGGGTGGTCAATTGCTCCACTCAAGTTTTACCTGTCAAACAGGTTAACATTCTGTACCAGATATTGTGTGTGGCTGCAGTATTAGTTCAGGGTCTCATTTCACTTGTGGGAAACCACGCTATAATTTGGGTGCAAATAAATTTTCCTAATGTTGAAAGACATGAGCACACTGTTATTCACTGAAGATACAATCAGATGAAGCTGCTTTGCACCATAATGCCACCTGTCTACTGTGACTTGTAGCAGCAGAGAAATGAGGGAAACTTTATAACCTGGCTGAAGCCAAGCCTAGCTGGAATGGGTCAGTATCGGGGTGAGAAACTGCCTGGGAACCCTGTGGATTTTTAAAAGCTTCATGTTTGTTTGTTTGTTTGTTTGTTTAAAAATGTGATTTTTATTCAACATAATCCATAAAAGGATGATACTGAAATGTGGGAAATGAAGGAATATGAAACTAATGGATAAGAGCCAACAAGAGAGATCTTGTTACATGAGGGGAAATACTTTATTATATTTGGCAGACCACAAAAGTCTTAAGTGCACAGATGGAATGAATGAATGAATAATTTATTATTTATACCCCACCCGTCTGGCTGGGTTTCCCCACCCACTCTGGGCAGCTCCCAACAGAACATTAAAAACATACGCACTTACTATAATAAAGTTTTTCAGAGCTGCAAGATCCGCTGTGTAAGGTTCAGGATTGAAAGGAAATTCTTCAAAACCTGTACAGGAAAAGCAGAACAACACAGAACTTTATCAATAAAGGGAGTTCTGTATTTTTTACAGTGGAACCCTATGCAAATCTATGCCAAAGTAGATCTCGCGGGGTTAAACGGGGCTTACTCCCAGAGGTTAAGCGGGGTATAGCGAAGAAATAGCATGCTAGCAGAGAAATCCAACATCAACATCCCCTTTCTGTCAGGCTGTGGGGGTGTGCACTGTGCAGAGGTGTCCTTCCACTAAGCTCTGCTCGCTGAGTCGGCTTCCCGCCAGGTACTACCAACAGTGTGACACAAGCACCACTCCACTGTGGCACTGACCTTCTGCCAGCCGAAAATGCAAGCAGGCAGCTTGCTGGTGCTATTTTTGCTGACGGGCCAGTGGAAAGCCCTGATATGAGAAATTATCAGGGCAGGAAGAAAAGAGGGATGAGCTGCCCCAGGATTGCTGTCGTTAGGTCTGATCTGGACCTGATCATTGTGCCAACCCTGTCAGCAGGGGGGTGGGATTGCACCCTTAGATGCTAAATGAAACAATAAGCCATTTAGGGATGCCTTTTGATGAAAGAAATAGTATGCATTTTAGACAACATCATCAATCCAAATTGCAAATATCTGCATAAAGCCAATAGATCAGCCCTGAGCCTTAGGGTGGTCCAATGATCACCCATTGCATTGTCAGGGGCTGGACTGAGGAGGAATGGTGGGAACCGCCCCCTCCCCAACTTCCTGCACCTTCCCGAGGAGGACAGTATAGATCTAGAACAGTGGTTTGCAGAAGGTCATAGTTCAGAGGCTGCAGAGGGGAGAAGCTGGGAAATATTGGGGGAGCAGCAGGAAGAAGTACCAGGGGAGAGACAGCTAACAGACTCAGTGTCTCTTGAAAGCATTCCTGACCCTCCCTCTCCCAGAACCAGGCGTGCCTTGGGGGTAGTAGAACAGAAAGCTCAGAGGCAGAAAGCACAAATCAGCCGGCGCAGGGATGACGTAGAACAGGCACCCCGAAACTTCGGCCCTCCAGATGTTTTGGACTACAATTCCCATCTTCCCCAACCACTGGTCTTGTTAGCTAGGGATCATGGGAGTTGTAGGCCAAAACATCTGGAGGGCTGCAGTTTGGGGATGCCTGACATAGAATAACAGGGACTATGGGGGGGGACTTTACTTGGAGCAACACCATTATCTAAGAGAGACCGCATTCCTTCATCTCTCTCTCTCTCTGTGAATATTGAATAAACTACTTGGTAAGAACTCTTATTGGGTTTGTTTGTTTGTTTTTGCTTCTTGGCATCCCATTGTGGGAGGGATAGGACATGCATGGAGAGTGACACATACACAAAAGAGAGAAGGATGTCACAGTTCAAGAGCTCTTTTCTTACTTGTGCCGAATTTGATAACGCTTATATTTCCAGTAGTAAAATTACACAACTCTAGAGCATATAGTGCAATCTGCTTGGCTTGCTGGAATGTCGAACCTCCCATGGAATTGGAGCAATCGAGGCAGATGACGGTTTCCCCGCTGGTGCTTAGAGGGTCAAGTGGCGATTCAAACTCCGGTTGAAACACAAGCATGCACGCCTAAAAGGAAGAAGATGGGCAACAGCAACAAAGCCTTGGTTCACCAGGGGGTGTCAGGCAAATGTCCAACAATGCCAAAACAAGAGAGAAAGGCACAGCCAGACGTTGGAAAGGTCAGCAAACCTGTGTATTTTTGTTGGGATCCAGAAACTGGCAAAGGACCTGCCAGTCTTCTTTTTGTGCCACAAAAAAATAAAAATAAAAATAAAAAAGAAGTAAACTGGCCAGATGCATACAAGATGCTTCAGGAAGGGGTCTTTAGTGGACCCAAGAGGGAGTACTGCACTGCTACAAAGTAAGCACACCTGGGGGAGGAAGGCATAACTGGCAGTGGTGCCGAGTGGAGGGTTTGAACCAATGGTGGCTGCAATGCCAGGTGGGACCCTAATAAGGATGGCAGCAGGGTCAGCCCCCATGGGCTGGGCTGTAGCACATGGGCCCCAATAGGGCTGCAGGCTCGAGCCCCATGCTGGGAAAAAGATCCCTGCATTGTAGAGGGGTTGGACTAGATGACCCTTGTGGTCCCTTCCATCTCTACAATTCTATGATCCGCCTGGCTATGCAGGGCCTGATCTTTGTTTTTATGACATGCAGGGTTAGAAGCAGGCATGGAGAGGAAATCTAACTCTCTCCCCCCTTAAAACTATTGTGGTCTTGAGAAAAATCCCTTTTCTAAAGCTGGTCTTTGCACTGAGAGAAAATTCCCAACTGGGCCCTGTTAATTATCAGCTCCCTGCTTTTGACAATGCTGCTTGATTTTAAAAGAAATCTGCACATTAAATGCAAACTTAACATCACTTCTAGTTTGTTCTATAAGAACAGATGCTGATCTATTTAATGCTGCCCTAATGGGTTGCTTTTTTTTTAAGTTATTATTTTCACAGCTGCTGCATTTTTATTGTTTTCTTTCAATGTACTATAAGTAAACTGCCCCGGAAGATTCATTCAAAGGTGCAATTGAAAATATCTTAAAGAAAGAATAAAATAAAGAGTTACCTCAGTCTCATTGCCCGGGTCCTTTTCTACCCACATTCTGGGCAAATGAACATCACCGATAAGGATTTCCATTGCAAAGCCACTAGTGTCCAAGAAACTGTTGTCAACAGTCCGAACCACAGCGTTACAGTCAGTTTTCTGAAAGTGGGAAGGGGAAAAAACCCTCTGTTGTTGCAAAAAGGCCTGAATAATTTGCATCCTAATCTTTTGAGAGGTCCCCTCCCAATTTAGCTCCCCCACAAAAAAAATATGATGTACAGTGGTACCTTGGTTTACAACCATAATCCGTTCCAGAGGTCCGTTTGTAAACCAAAACAGGTTGCAACCCAAGGTGCACTTTCGCCAATGGGGTCTCCAAAAATTTGTTGTTTGTAATCCCCCCAAAATGGGTTGTAATCCAAAAATAGGTTGCAAACCGGGGCACGTACTTCCGGGTTTGATGTGTTTGTAATCCAAGACGTATGCAAACCAAGGTACCACTGTACTTGTGGTGTTTGGGAGTGGGGGGTGGTGGTGGTGGAAGGGGTTGTCTAATTCATGATTCCTTTGTAAAGCACCTTACAGCTGCACATCTAGAAAGGCACAATATAATTATCTATCTGCCTCTATCTCTCTCTATCCACATTTCCACATTGCAAGCTTGCCCTCTGCAGAAATATAGATTGTTCCTTTTAAAACAGGAGGTGCAATTTGGCACACTTATTTCCCCCCCCCAATTACAAACTGCCCTGCCCTGAAAAACAGATACCAGGGAGGTTTGCTTACCTTTATTTCAAGCTGATGTGTCCAGCTGCTAATATGTTTAATTTCAAAGGGCATTTCAACTGACATTTCCAAAGAGAACCCACTGAGATGAACAGAAACCACATGTTATATAATATATAATGTTATAATTATATATATATATATAATTATATAATGTTATATAATAGGTCAGGATAGCATGTTTTCTTTCATATTCACTAGGTTTCAAAGTGCTAATGAAGAAGAAGAAGAAGAAGAAGAAGAAGAAGAAGAAGAAGAAGAAGAGGAGGAGGAGGAGGAGGAGGAGTTCGGATTTGATATCCCGCTTTATCACTACCCAAAGAGTTTCAAAGCAGCTAACGGTCTCCATTCCCTTCCTCCCCCACAACAAACACTCTGTGAGGCGAGTGAGGCTGAGAGACTTCAGAGAAGTGTGACTGGCCCAAGGTCACCCAGCAGCTGCCTGTGGAAGAGCAGAGATGCAAACCCGGTTCACCAGATTACGAGTCCCCTGCTCTTAACCACTACACCACACTTCCACCTAGCAGAAAAACAGCTTGGTAGATGATACATAAACATGCTATGTTCGGGTTTTTGCTGAGTCAGTAGCATAAAACACCATCAGATTGCTTCTTCACACAATCGAATCTAGGTCAAACTAATCTAGGTCAAACTAATAACATTTGGCAGAAAGCCAAGGTCTGCTTCTACCTTAGCAACAATGTTTCTATTGGTTGAGGTTCAACACTGAGACTTGTTATCTGTGAAAGCCAGTTCAGTATGTGGTGTGGTGAGTGTAGGAGAGAAATTGCTGTATAGGTTGAGAGAGAGACAGAGAGGAGAGGATTTATTTTGCTTTGTATATAGAAACTCTGTTTTCTTTTATTTTAATAAATCCTGTAAATAGTTTATTCTGCGTCCAGACGTCTAGTCATTTCAGTTACCGCCAGAAGCTTCCGGAAAACCTGCGCAAACTCTGCTGTGTTCAGGCTGCAGTCGCACCTGACACTTAAAAACTCTAAGAGGTTATGGGAAGGACACTGGCTGGTTCCTGGCTGGCGTGTTGGCATCAGTGAGCTGGTGAAGCCGTGGACGCGTGGAATCGTTTGGACAACAGCTGCAGCGTGGAAGTGCTGGATGCTGTGTTTCCTGTTCTCTCTCGGAGGCCGTGAGTAGCTGGTTCCAGGTTCCAGGGAACATTGCTCTCAGATGGCGTCACAACCGTTTCAGATGGCGTTTGAGCGTCTGAATGACAGCAATTACTTGCTATGGTCTGAACGCATGCAGGCAGTGCTGCAAAGGGAGCATCTCTGGCAGGCTGTGAATAAGCCACCTGTGAGGCCAGATGATGAAGACCTGGATAATGACCAAAGAGCAAGGGCCACCATTATCTTGGGGCTTGAGAATTCCCAGTTACCGCATGTACGGGGAATTAAAACAGCCAAAGGTGTGTGGACAGCGTTGAAAGACCTACATGTGCGTGAAACTGCTGTTTCCAAGTTATCTATTCGTAAGTCATTATACAAAGCAATGTTACAGCCTGGAGTGACAATGCATGATCATCTGCACAGTTTACAGATGAAGTTTGTAGCACTTCAGGAAAGAGACTGTACATTAGCCCAGGAGGAGAAAGTGTCTATCATTTTGAGCTCTCTCCCTGAAAGCTGGGACAATTTAGTAATGACTTTTGAGGCAATGAAGGAAGATGATTTAACTGTTAGTTATGTTACTGGGCGTTTGCTGGAAGAATGGCAGAAACGGGAAGACAGGTCGTTGGCTGCAGAGGCATCGACAAGCGGTCGGCTTGGAAAGAGTGTGAATGTCGTTCCAGAAGGGAAGCAGCAACCACCACGTTCCTGTGAAGAGTCAGCGTATGCTGTGCGACGGTGTTTTCGGTGTGGATCGACAAAACATCTAAAACGCGGGTGCCCAGAGGTGACGAAGTATCAGCGACAAGATCAGCAGCAGCAACAGCAGCAGCAACAGCGGCAGAAGAAATTCTTCAAGCGTAAACAGTCGGCTCATCTTGTGACAGCCGTGGTCAAGGTTGCTAATGAGAAACAAACTGTCTGGGTGGTTGACTCAGGTGCCACTCGTCACATCGTAAATTCTGACGAGTTGTTTGTTTCAAAGAGCGTGGCACAACGTAGCCAAATTGCTCTCGCTGACGGGAGAACTTCTGAGGTACATTCGGGGGGTTCAGTGTTTGTTCCTTGTCTGCGTGAGTGCCTGGAGAATGTGTTATGTGTGCCCTCACTAAGAAGCAACTTAATGTCAGTAGATTGTTTACTAAAAGCTGGTTTCAAAGTATATTTTGAAGAAAACAGCTGTGTTATCAAAAAGAATGGTGAGATTCTGGGAACTGCTAAGTCAGAGGGAGGTTTGTTTATGCTTAAAGCAGGTAGTCAGTGAATCTCAGCCTGTGTTGGGTAACAAAGCTGTGCATGACAACTGTGTGCATTTATTACATAGAAAAATGGGACATGCTGGCTGGAAAAGTATTTTAAAAATGCCTATGCTAGCTGATGGGTGCAAACTGAAGAATTGTAATAAATTTTTGGATTGCAATGTTTGCAAAAAAGTTAAAACCCAGAGAGTATCATTTCCCAGAAGTGATAGAGTGAGTGATACACCGCTACAGCTTGTTCATATGGATGTAATTGGTCCATTTGCTGTTAGCAGAGGTGGAGCGCGTTTTTCTTTGACTATTGTGGATGACGCAACACGTTATTCCTGGGTTTATCCCATGAAAAGCAAGGGAGACGTGTTTACCAAGTTCAAAGGCTGGGTGGCGTCTGTGGAGAGGTTTTTTTCTCTCAAACTGAAAAGGATTCAGACGGATAAAGGTGGAGAATTTTTGTCAAATGCTTTCCGTGATTGGTTGCATAAACGGGGCATAGGGCATAGAAAAACAAACACTTTTTCTCCTGAAGAAAATGGAGTTGCGGAGAGAAAAAATAGATCTTTACAAACTATGATGTTTTCTATGATTGAAGATGCTGGGTTACCAATGTCCTTTTGGGCGGAAAGCATGGTTACATCTTGCTATCTTCAGAACAGACTATTCCATCAAACTATTGGTACAACTCCTTATTTCAAATTGTTTGGAAAGAAACCTAAAGTAGACCATTTGCATGTGTTTGGGTCAAAAGCATGGGTACTTATTCCCAAACAGGTACGCAAGAAAGGAGAGCCTAAAACCAAGCAGCTAATTTTTGTGGGTTATCAGGAGTTTGGGAAAGGATATAGGTTTGCAGAAGGAGCAAATGGAATTGTAATTTCCAGAAATGCCACTTTTTGTGAGCATAGTGGTTGGGAGAAATTACATGCTAACACAGAAATTTGGTTTCAATCTTCCCAAGGACGCAGTGTTAGTAAAAAAGAGCCTGAGAGTGGAGAGTCTGAGAATGAGGGGGAGAAAAGTACAGATCAGATATCCTCACAACAAGAAACTAGTCAGACTTCACCCGTTGCTAAGGAACTGAAAGGGGGGCGAAGTTCTGAGGGGGAAAGTGAGACTGCAGAAACTTTTTCTCCCAGGCGATCTCAGCGGAAAAACAAAGGTGTACCACCAGAACGTTATTCTCCTGATATGGCTAACGTGTTTAATGTTTTAGTGGAGCCTCGAAGCTATCAGGAAGTGCTGAGTTTGCCAGAAGAGCAGGCAAACATGTGGTTACAGGCTATGCAGGAAGAGATGTCTTCTCTAAATGAGCATAAAGTTTTTACACCAGTAGCAAAGCCTGAGGGGGCTAAAATTGTGGGCTGCAGATGGGTGTATAAGCTTAAGCCTCTAGTAACAGGAGGGTACAAACACAAGGCTCGTTTAGTAGCACAGGGGTATACTCAAAGACCTGGACTGGACTTTGACGAGACTTTTGCCCCGACTGTCAGGCCAGAAAGTGTAAGGTTACTTCTGACAATAGGAGCTAAAAGAAAGCTGAAACTCAATCATTTTGATATACAAGCTGCATACTTACATGCATCTTTAACTGAAGAACTTTACCTTACTGAGCCACCTGGCTTCGAGACAGGGTGCAATAGAGTGTTAAAGTTAAATAAAGCTCTCTATGGGCTTAAGCAGGCTGCTAGATCCTGGAATAAATGTCTCCACGAAGCATTGGTATCTTTAAATTTCAAACAGAGTGTAGCAGACAATTGTGTCTATGTACGTGGAACTGGAAATGAACAAGAGTTGTGTCTAATATATGTTGATGATGTCTTATATGGTTGCAGGTCAGACAAACAGACAAAAAGGTTTGCAAAACAACTGTCTAGCAAATTCAAAGTAAAGGACCTAGGTCCAGTTCGATCATATTTAGGCTTGGAAGTGTGCTGGGCCAAGGATGGTAGTTGTTTGATAAATCAGCAGAGTAAAATCAAGCAGCTTTTAATTAACTATAGGATGCAAGACTGCAAAGGAACTGCAGTACCTATGGAGCCTGGATGTATAAAATCACTTCACACAGATGAGAGCTCATTGTTTGAACACCCTGAACTATATCATTCAGTTATTGGGAGTTTGTTATATCTGGCACAGTGGTCCAGACCAGATATTAGTTACGCAGTTGGCATATTAAGCAGACTGGTTTCAAAACCTACGCTTAATGCCTGGAAAGCAGTGAAACAAGTACTAAGGTACCTTAAGCAAACAATTGGCTATGTTTTACAATTAAATTCAGAAGGAGATGAAGTACTGTATTGTTACTGTGATAGTGACTGGGGAAATCTGCCAGATCGAAAATCTGTTACTGGTTTAGTCATTATGTTTGGTGGGGCGTTAATTACTTGGCGGTCCAGGAAGCAGAACGTAGTAAGTGGATCGTCTACTGAATCGGAATTTGCTGCAATTAATGAATTATGCAACGAAGTGATTTATTTCAAGCAGTTGTTAACAGATATAAATGTAAATTGTGAACAACCTGTACAAGTTTATGTGGATAACCAAGCATGCATAACTTTGAGTAATACAGAAGGCTTGAAATCACGTTCGAAACACATTGCAGTGAAATACCAAAACGTACGTTGCTGTGTACAGAATGATGTGATTAAATGTACTTATGTATCTAGTGAGGAAAATATTGCTGATGTGTTAACTAAACCGTTGTCAAAGATCAAGAACAAACAAATGTGTAAAGGTTTAGGTTTGTTAGAAAAAGCAAGTGAAAAATTCTCTACACAAGAGTTAATTGGTTCAGAAGAATCTGAGAGGGGGTGTTCGGGTTTTTGCTGAGTCAGTAGCATAAAACACCATCAGATTGCTTCTTCACACAATCGAATCTAGGTCAAACTAATCTAGGTCAAACTAATAACATTTGGCAGAAAGCCAAGGTCTGCTTCTACCTTAGCAACAATGTTTCTATTGGTTGAGGTTCAACACTGAGACTTGTTATCTGTGAAAGCCAGTTCAGTATGTGGTGTGGTGAGTGTAGGAGAGAAATTGCTGTATAGGTTGAGAGAGAGACAGAGAGGAGAGGATTTATTTTGCTTTGTATATAGAAACTCTGTTTTCTTTTATTTTAATAAATCCTGTAAATAGTTTATTCTGCGTCCAGACGTCTAGTCATTTCAGTTACCGCCAGAAGCTTCCGGAAAACCTGCGCAAACTCTGCTGTGTTCAGGCTGCAGTCACACCTGACACTTAAAAACTCTAAGATGCTATTTCACTATGACTTGGATCCTAAGGTATATTAATGGAAGGTAAAGGATATTTATGGAAGGTAAGATTCCTGTCCACTCCTCCTCGCTGCAAATCTCCAGGAAAAACATCTCTAGAGGGCCAGGGACCCTTCTGCACAGCATGGGATAGGGCAATGAAGGCAGCTGGGAGAGGAGGGGAAGTCACCCTAAATGAGGGTCCGAGCCTAAAATAAGCTCTGCCACAGTGGGGAGCAGAAGCAGGCAGTCCATTTCGGACAGTCGCCCTTCAACCTGCAGAGGGAGGCAGGGTCAGAGGGTTTAGCTAACATACTTGTCCCCAAAGCTCCTCCTCACATGTTATATTCCCTGACTGAAGAGGTCTTTTTACCCCTTTTCAAGATAAATTGATGAAATTGCTTAGAAAGCACAGATAATCTGTCTTTTCATGGCTATAAAAACCATAGAATTGTAGGCTTGGAAAGGACCTCAAAGGTCATCTAGTCCAACCCCCTGCAATGCACAAATCTCAACTAGAGCACCCGTGGCAGATGGCCACCCAACCGCTGCTTAAAAGCTTTCAAGGAAGGAGAGCCCACAACCTCCCAAGGGAGACCGCTCCACTGTTGAATAGCTCTTACTATCAGAAAGTGATGAAGGATAAATGCAAGTGAGGGAAAATAAATGCTTCAATCTGCAATATTGTTTTTTAAAGAAAAAAAACCCCATGCATTTATTTAAAATACAGACAACTTTTAAAGGACACGTTACAATTTTAGTCTACTTACCCTGGTTTTGTTCCAACTTGCCTAATGGAAACTTTCCTTACCGAGTCCTAGTTAACAAACAAAAACAATGAGGTCTGTATGGGTGCAATCAGGGCTTTTTCCGGCTGAAACCCACCATTAGGTGGGTGCCATAGCCATTATATAAGGGTAGCGTTCATGGCAAGTTCCAGCACCTCTCTTTCTAGAAAAACAGCACTGGGTGCAGATAAATATGAAGTTGTGGAGAATGGCAACAATTGTGTTTGCACCATTATAATGCAGGATTTCATGCCTTCTGATTGAAAGAGGCCCTCACCTGTGTGTTCTCATTCAGCGCCTTGTCTTGTTGCCAAGGCGCCACAGCAGCTGGCAAGTGGAAGGCAAGGCATTCATTCTCATAACTGAGCTCCGTGATGTAGGTGATTTTGATGAGGACTTTGGTTGAAGGAGGCAAGTTTCCCACAGAAACAGTGAAGATGTCCTACAGAAGGATATTTGAAATGTCCACAGAAGCAAATCGCTCTTTACAAAACAATGACACGGCCTACTATAGCATACTGAAAACGTTGTTTTAATTTGCAATAGAAGAAGAAGAGTTTGGATTTTATATCCCACTTTATCACTACCCAAAGGAGTCTCAAAGCGGCTAACATTCTCCTTTCCCTTCCTCCCCCACAACAAACACTCTGTGAGGTGAGTGGGGCTGAGAGACTTCAGAGAAGTGTGACTAGCCCAAGGTCACCCAGCAGCTGCATGTGGAGGAGCGGAGACGCGAACCCGGTTCCCCAGATTACGAGTCTACCACTCTTAACCACTACACCACACTGGCTCTATCACCACACTGGAATAGCAGTTCCAAGATAGGCTAACCATAGACATTCGTCCCCGAGGTGACTAATCTGTGGCCCTGGAGGTGTTGCTGGGACCTCACCTCCTACCAGTCCTAGCCAGTGGGCCTCCCACCTCCAGTGTCCTCAGGCACATGCAGAGGACCTGCTGGAAGAGTCTCCCTCATGTCACACAGGGCTAATGGAAGAGGGAAAGGTAGTGTGGTTGGCAATAACCACAAATAATTGCTGGCTAGAAGGGCTTGGACCACACTTCCGCTTGTTCCATGCCTAGAAAGGATTGAGTGGTTTCCCCCTTGCTCTATATTCCAATCTGTAGAAAACCCAAATTGCTGCTTGCTCTTCAACTAGGCCTTTGGCTAATCGAGATTCCTTTACACATGTTGTGGGGGGGGGGGGAGGATTCTTGGTTTGTTTTTGTTCTCGTTGTTATGATGTATTTTTTAATATTGTATTCTTATGTCGTGAACTGCCCCGCTATCTACGAATGAAGGGTGGTATACAAATTTTAATAAGAAGAACAATAAGAACAAGACCAATAATAAGGATAATAAGTTTTCCCTGGGGGAAAGCAGTGGTGCAAGGGGAGGTGTGGCTAAGCCCTAAGTGGAGGCAAAAAACAGTTTGCTACGGTGCCAGTCTCCTCCATCTTTGCCTGCTGATTGACAGCTTTGTATGTACGAGATACTTGCTATAGGATACATTTGGTTCTGGGGCTGTAGAGCCTTATCTGTGTATATATATGTTCAGAACATTTTTCATATGCAGGGTACAGCTTTCAGGCCAAAGCCTTGCTTGGTTTCATCAGTAAAACATACGAAGGCCAGTGTATGCTGATCTCTTATAAAGGCATAAGTAGTTTTTGTTACTACACCTACAGGTGCATCTTGATCCATCAAGTAAGCTCCGTGTCCTTGACTGATGGCTTCTCTGTATTCTCTGTGAGCCTTTTCCTTTTCCTTAACCTGTTGAAATTATATAATAAATCATCCTGATTTTTTTAAGAAATAGGTTCTTTCAAAAAGTCACATTTACTGCAGTCCCACCGCCGTATATCTTGTCTCCTCCTCCTCCTCCCACCCCTGAATCATCTTACCTTTCCTATTATATGCTTCCCTTTAATGAAAGCCTCAAATCCACATACAGCGGCTGTGTCGTCCAAGGGAAATACGTATTTCGCTTCAATGGGGCTGTCTGATTGATTTTCATAGACCTGGAACACCACAACCTGAAAGAAATACATGCATGTATTGTGGATAGATGTGAGGTAAACACCAGGCCATGGATCCCAATAAAAACATTTTTTATGGAAGCGCTTTCCTTCCCAAGATTAACATTTTAAACAACACCCTCTGGGAAACATTTCAGGTGCTTCTTCTTCTTCGTAGCCGAGTAAGATTGTCTTCCATGAACACAGACTTAACAGTGAGTCTCACTATTCAGGCCAAGGGAGCCGGCATTTGTCCACAAACAGCTTTCTGGGTCATGCGGCCAACATGACTAAACCGCTTCTGGTGCAACGGAACTCCGTGACGGAAGCCAGAGTGCACGAAAACACCGTTTAAATGTGCTATACCTTTAAAACACATTCAAGATACATTATTTCCCCCAAAGAATTCTGGGCACTGTAGTTCACCCCTCACAGAGTTAACAGTTCCTAGCAACCCTTAATGAACTACAGTACCCAGAATTCTTTGAGGGAAAGAATGTGCTTCAAATGTGAAAGGTATAGTGTGTACACAGCCTTAATGGCAGCATCCTAGTCAGTATTGGGGGGGTTTCATTATTTCTTTGCCACCCAGAAGCCCCACTACTTATTGATTCCCACCAGATTTTTAGCTGCTTCAGCACCTTAGGAATGGTGTGTAGGAAGAGACACATAAACAAAGAAACAAATAAATGTATTTGTGTTGCCCCTACTGCCCCCTGAAAAAAAAAATCAAAGTTTTAATTTAAAAATTGAGAGTCTGCTGATATAACACACCTAACTCACTGAATATTTAAAAGCAATGTTAATCAGGGCTAGGATTTGTCTACAGATTTGTTTTACACTTTGTAAAAATAAATAAATAAGCGTTAAATAAAAACCCACAAGGAAATATTTAACACCCCTAGAAAAGAAATACAAATGCCATGGCATTACCTCTGCTACGAAGTCTACTATGCATCCCTTGATATGAAGGTCTTTGAGAGGAATTGGGTTTCCAGATCTGTCCAGAAGACCGGCAGTGACATTATTCAGCAGATTTTTACTTGGCATTTTATAATCTAAAGAAATATTAAGAGGCAGGGTGGGGTGGGGGAGAGAGATGATTTACTGAAGGCAAACCCACTTCATTGTAAAAGTTCAGAGTAATTTTCAGCATAAAAACAAAAACAAAAAACCCTCTGTAAGCAACTATCTTGCCTGGCCTTGATGGCAAATGTTAGTTCTGCTACCTAAAAGCAAGGAAAGAAGTAACAGAGAAACTAAATATGCTCATATGCATCTGCATGCATGTAATATAAACAGAGAAAGAGTGAAAGATAACAAAAGCATTAACAATTCCTGCTAGATCAGACCAAAAGCATTAACAATTCCTGCTAGATCAGACAGGATAAGCAATCCTATGGCTTGGGTGTTTACACAAAAACTGGGGCACAATTTTTGTGTCCGGATTTTCGCTTTTTGAAATACGTCGCGGAGAAAAGAAACGTAGAGCACACCATAGGTAGGATCTGTATGGGAATAAAAGATGGGATCTTGTGAAGGGAACAGAAGTCACCTTGGCCTCCTCATTCTTTCATGGGTGTTCCTTGGCATAATCTTTATAGCTCCACACTAAGCTCCACACCAAGGAAATTGGTTAGGTGTCAATTTCAAACTCCAATTGCAGAATACACCAAAGAAACAGACAATTTTAGGTAAGAATTTCTCACCTTCAGGCTGTGGCTGATGCTCTAGGGAAGGTGGCACTTCTTGAATTTCAGGATGGAACTCCTTCACTTTGTCACCGGTGAGGGAAAACTTAACCACATATTTTATTTTGACCTGACTAGCTCTGTACACCACAAATTCGTCATCCTTATGGAAACAAAAGAAAACAAGAAGTAAACGTTAAGAGCTTTACAAGAGCAACTGACGCATTAGGGAGCGAAGCTGATACGTCGCCTCCTCACTTAGGAAGCTTTTGAAAGCAGGCAGTGGCAAAAGGTCAATTTAGCTAGAGAAAGTTCCACAGCAGCCACTTACAAGTCACCGAGGAACACACAAAAAAGGCAACAGACCTAAGAGGTGGTAAGATGGATCATGAAGAGATATGTACAAGACACAGAGCTGAGGCCTAGGGTTGTATCCAACTGCATTCTACTCAAAATATACCCATTAAAATTAATGGCTCTCAGATGGTTGTGTCTATTTATTTCAGTGGGTCTACTCTGAGTAGGGCTTACATCTAATACAACCCCTTGGGCTGGAGGGTTTATGTCAGGGATGTTTAGAAACTGGTGTGCCTTAGTTGTGATTTTGATTTTCCTCTTCCCTCCCAGTCCCTCTTCCCTTTTGTGTCATACTTCCCCCCCCCCCCTTTTCCTTTTAGATAGTTGGTAGACACTGTCTCGTTCTGATTCTATGTAAGCTGCTCAGGGAGCCTTTTTGGCTGAAGAGCAGGGTAAAGGTAAAGGTAAAGGTAAAGGTAAAGGGGCCTCTGACCATTAGGTCCAGTCGTGACCGACTCTGGGGTTGCGGCGCTCATCTCGCGTTATTGGCCGAGGGAGCCGGCATACAGCTTCCAGGTCATGTGGCCAGCATGACAAAGCCACTTTGGCGAACCAGTGCAGCGCATACGGAAACACCGTTTATCTTCCTGCTGTAGAGGTACCTATTTATCTACTTGCACTTTGACGTGCTTTTGAACTGCTAGGTTGGCAGGAGCTGGGTAGAAGTGCTTTAAATCAATAAACAATAAACATTTTCAGAGGCACAGCTTATCAAGGCATATTATGCCTTTAAAAGACAACAGCGGGCAACACCACAACATAGCTCGAACCGGTACCTTGAAGTCCCTTCCCTTTCTCAGTTTCCCCTTTTTCCTGGCGAGTCCATGCACGCTGTCATAGCCTGGCGGTGCTGCGGTTAACGAACTGTCCATGTGACCTGTCTCAAAACACTTTCCAAGGGCTACATCGCAAATCAGCAGCAACCGGGTTCCATCTGTTCTGTTTGGCCAAGAGTAGTTGATGCATGCACTGTTAAACAAAGAAGAAGAAGCTGGTTGGGTATACTCGGACAAATATTTTAAGTACTTGCCCTAGCTTGAGTTTAAGCACTTCAGGAACAGACAAAGGAATGTGGGGTTTGCAGCTCTTGCCACATCAGCCCAAAACTGTATACACACCATCCATTTAAAGCACATAACTTTTACCAAACCAAACTTTTCACCTGGGAACCATAGTTTACCCCTCACAGAGCTAGAATTCCCAGCACCTACAGTCCCCAGGCTTCTTTGTGGAAGACGCATGCTTTAAATGGACTTTAAGTGTATGCAGCCTAAGTTTATTAGGGTCCAGACCCTACAACAAACCCAAATGCCAACTCATCTCCAGGACTTTATAGTGCTAGTCACAACATCAAGGGTTCACTCATCAATGCACCTTCCAGTGTGATACATATGCCATTCTGCATTCCACATAAGGCAAAATAATGGATGCAAACTTAATGTCACTGGTCTCATGCTGCCCCTCACAGAGCTGCAATTCCCAGCACCCTTAGCAAACTACAGTTCCCAGGAATCTCTAGGGGGAATCATGTGCTTTCAATGTTTGCTACATATGCAGCCCAAGTCCAATACTCTGGTTCTCAAAAGGGATATCTCTGTGAGGGAAAGCATGTGAAGTGGCGCTTAAGTTTACTCAGAAGCAAGAGGTCCAGAGGGCGGCATCATGAGGACGGGCCTTTTCTGGGGTGGCTCCCCATTTGTGGAACGGTCTCCTCGGGGAAATTCACCTGGCGCCTTCATTACATATCTTTAGGCATGGCTGTCAACTTTAGGATTGAAAAATAAGGGATCACTTGTCGAGTGCTGCCGGAAATTGCCTCTGCACATGCCCAGGCATGCGCAGAGGCGATTTGCGGCAGCACTCGGCAAGTGAGCAAGCAGCCAGCCGCCGAGCGAGACATTTTACTGGGTGGCACCTGGCTGCTCACTTGCAGGGGGGCGCCGAGTGGAGCCTCCCTGGCTGGCAAGGAGGGAGAGGAGCTGCTTCCTTTAAAATCCGGAAGATTTATGGGATATTTTACAATCCGGGCTGCCAGCAGGAAACGGATTGAAATAAGGGGGTTTCCCGCAAAAAAAGGGAGGGTTGAAACCTATGTCTTTAGGAGAAATGAAAATGTTTCTCTTCAACAAGGACCGTTGGCTGATTAATATTCTATGCCCTTTTAAATGTGTTTGCTATTGGTTTGTGCTTGTTTTGTTATGTATTCTGTGTTCTCATTTTGTATTTTTATGTTGTGAACTGCCCTGTGATCCTCGGGTGAAGGGCAGTATTCAAATTTAATTAATTAATAGTAGTAACAACAACAACAAGAGCAACATACATAGCACTCCCCATCAGGCAATGAATAAGATCTCAAATAGTATTACTGCCAGAGAACTGCAGACCTTACGGAGTCGCTGAAATAGATGCCACTGCCCAAGTGCCCACAATCCGTTCTTTCCACGCCATGTTCTTCAACTACAATCTTTGGCAAGAGCAGTCCCCTAGAAAAGCAGAAGATTTACACAGTAAAGGTGGAGAATCTTTCTTTTTCGCTTGAGGGATGCATTCCCTCATAGGCCGTAAGGCAATGGCAGGAAGGCCAGAGGCAAGAGGCCCACATTTCTCCATCCTCTGTGCAGGCAAGCAAGAGGGACTGCCACAGTGCAAGGACACAATCTGACAAGGCAAAAGCAGGAGGGTGCAAAGAAGGGATGGTGAGGAGTTTGGCTCAGTGAGGAGGGATGCAGCCTGGAGAAAGTTCCAAGGGCTAGAGCAGGGGTCTGCAACCTTTAAGACAAAAAGAGCCACTTGGACCCGCTTCTGAAGGAAAAAAAAAACTGGGAGCCGCAAAACCATTGCGACATTTAAAACAAATATAACACTGTATATATTGTTTCTTAACTTAATGCTATATATACAGGATCGTGCAGTCAGCTGTCAATCTGAAGAAAAAAAGGACTTTCACTTAACAGTTCTTGTGCTCAGGTCTTGCTTGTGGGTTTCCCACAGGCGTCTGGCTGGCCACTGTGAGAACAGGATGCTGGACTAGATGGGCCATTGGCCTGATCCAGCAGCCTCTAAAGAACACACTGTTCTCCACTCCCAGCCTAGTTCCCTGACTCCATTTCTAAAACTGTCCAAAGGGGTAGCGGCTTCCTAGCATGCCTAGATGTAAGCCCCTCATCCTATACAGGCTGCCACCCCTGCTTGCTCCACTCGCCATCCCCTTTGCCAACCCTATTTCCCCCACAGCTCACCAAACCCTGCCCCCTTTACACCTAACAGTCCTAACCGAAACCCACCTCTCTTTGCACCTCACCCAGCCCCTCACCCATCTCCCTGCCTGAAGTCCCTCCCCTCCCTGCTTGGCCCAAGCCCCATGCCTTTTCAAAAGAGGGGGAAAGTGCTTCAGAAAGCAGTTTGCCAGACAGCTGTTTTCATATGAAATTAAGGTTGCAAACTTCTTTCACCACTCCTGCTCCTTTGAGCAACAGTCTGGCCTGGCAGAAATTAACAATCAATACTGTAGAGGTGTTGTTGTTTTTTCACAGCACAGAGATAGCTTATTATTCATTTCCTCTGTATGTCGGGTGAAGGAATTGTTTAATAATAAGAACCAGTTGCTCTTTACAGTTTGATGGGTCAGTGCGTTTGGCTGTTAACCACAAGGCTGGTGGTTCGAGCCTACCCAGGGATGGCTCACAGCTGTGGGCAGGATTCCTGCATTGCAGGGGGTTGGGCTAGATGACCCTCGGGACCCTTCCCATTCTACAATTCTATGATTGTATGAAATAATCCTTTAACCAAATATTAAGTGATGCTTTATTGCATTCTCTGGATTTTTAATACAGCTGTTCCATGCTCAAAACTAATCCAGTTACAGAGCAGGAAAAAAGGCATGGAAGAGTTTTCCTTTTCCAAAGGGAAGGAGGGGGGAAAGGCAGAGCGGGCGAAGAGGGCGGGGCACACACACAAACCACAGGGGAGCAAGTAGAGGTGGGGAAGTGTAGAACGCTGGCTGTGTAAAGCAGCCTTTGTCAACCTGGTGCCCTCCAAGAGACTTTGAATCAGCACCAATCAGCAAGAGATTTACTGTATTGAAGTATGTATTGAAGGGGGAGAGAGCTGGTATTGCAGCTATAGAACAGAAGCAAGCAAAAAAGGGGGGTGGATGAAAGAACAGTGCTCAAGAATGTGAAGGGTAGGTTTATATTGTAGCAGAGCAGAAAGAAGAACTTATTCAAGCTCCAGTTCTGACATGCAAGGAAAGGGGGCAGGGGAACAAACAGTCTCTCTCTCTCTCTCTCTCTCTCTCTCTCTCTCTCTCTCTCTCTCTCTCTCTCTCTCTCTCTCTCTCTGTGTGTGTGTGTGTGTGGCAAAGGGGGGCAGAGAGAAGAAGGATGCAATGAGGATGGGGGGGATAGAAGAAAAGGAAGACCAGTTTGAGAGGGAAACACCATGAGGGGGGGAGTGAAGCGAAAACTGAAAATCCTAAAAGGAATTTGGGGGGAGGAGGAGTGTGGGGAAAGAGAGAGAAGCATGGGGAAAGGGGTGGAAAGAGAAAATAAAAGAGAAAAGTCACTATCAGGTTTGGATTGGAAAACAGCCTTGCATCCTGTGGAATACACTTCAAATGGTAGATCTTGTTAAAGGAAACCACTTTTTTATCATTCAAACAAAAGGTCAAAACACCCCAACATTTAATTGTTATTTCCTCCGTCCTGTCATCAAAAGGGGGCAGGAAAAAGGACCTTATACATTTTATGAATGAGTAACAGATGGGACTCTAAGACTGAGGAAACCCCTTTTTCAGCTCCTGACTTCAAAGGTGCTATGTGTTTACACTTTCAATTGACACTCTCAATTGGGAGAGATCAGATAAGACAATAGGTGTGCATTCCAAACCCGCTGATGTTACAATGGACTGATCAACGAAAAGCAGCCAGCAAGGAGGCTTTACTTTAACAATTAATATAAAATTGAGATTTTAACCGATTCACAAAATTCCAGTGCCAGCTCCCCTCTGCTACACAGAACTCATAAATAAAGCGAACCAAGAGCACTCGACCACCCTCCTACCCCTCTTTCCCCCCTAGGAAAGAGACGAGCCCCCACCCCTTACACACCTCTCCCGCTCGCCCCACCTCCGCCTCCCGAGGAGGCGGCAGCAGCAGCAGCAACAACACCATTTCAGCGGCTCCTCAAAAGCTGCCCTTTCTCGCAGCCGCGCCCGCCTCTCTCTTTCCCAGCAAGCGTGTCTCTTTAACCCTATCAGGGCTGGGCTATCCGTGCCTCCGTCACCCAACTCTTCCAGCCTCGGCAAGTCCACCATTTCGGAGCCGGCGAGTAGGAAGCCCCGATAGGGTTAAAGAGGCAGCGTGAGCCAGGCAGGGGCAGAGAGCCACGGCAAAGCTGTAAAGGAGCCGCATGCGGCTCCGGAGCCACAGGTTGCCACCCCAGGGTTAGAGAGACAGAGAACTGGAGAGCTGCACTCAGCCCCTAGGACTCAGGTTCCCCACCTCTGAGGTAAAGCACCTTGACATGCTTTTCTACACTAGTAATATGTGTATCGGACGCGAGTGGCGCTGTGGGTTAAACCACAGAGCCTAGGGCTTGCCGATCAGAAGGTCGGCGGTTCGAATCCCCGCAACGGGGTGAGCTCCCGTTGCTTAGTCCGTGCTCCTGCCAACCTAGCAGTTCAAAAGCACATCAAAGTGCAAGTAGATAAATAGGTACCGCTCCGGCGGGAACCAGTGCGCTCCTCTGGTTCACCAGAAGTGGCTTAGTCATGCTGGCCACATGACCTGGAAGCTGTACGCCAGCTCCCTCGGCCAATAACGCGAGATGAGCACCACAACCCCAGAGTCGGTCACGACTGGACCTAATGGTCAGGGGTCCCTTTACCTTTTAATATGTGCATCAATATTGGGAAAGGGAAGGGGGAAGGAATAAACAGACACAAAGGAGCCCAGGTTGTGTGGAGTCAACTAGACTCTCCACCATCAATGGATGAGGACTATAGAGAGATGGGCTGGCCCACTCTTCCCATACTTCCCCGCTTACAGCTTGCAGACACCCACTGCCTGCACAGTTCCCTCTATGGACATTAATGGGAAGCTTTGGGTTTGCTTCATGGCCTGCACAGACAGAAGAGGAAGCAGTAACAAGGGTGTGCCTGTGGGTGCATGCGGTTTGTGCATATTCTGACGTTAAGGTAGAATTGGACTGTCCAAATGTGGCCATTGTCATTGAAAGATAACAGAGCCTTTGGCCGAATGGCTCTGTTGCCTTCTCGCCGCTCATGCACAGCAGAAAACCATCTACAAAGCTGAGACAGACCGTAAGGCAAGCCGTTACCGAGAGAGGATTCCAACGAAGTTGTGAACAGATGAAGAGTGGTATAAAGACTGGACGTTGCCAAGATGGCTCTCGAAAGCCGCTACTTCCGTCATTCTGCCTACTCTATAGATCTCCAAAACATTTGCGAGATGTTCACTGCAAGAAAATTTAAAACAAATAGAATGTTCACAAAATCCTTTTTTCCCAGTTTATGCCCCCAGATTTATTCTGGCCACAGAATCACGAAATGAAATTGAACATTCTGCCACATGCATTGAATATGTCCGAGGGTCTCCTTAGAGGAACATGTGATTTATACATGTTACATATTTCATGTCTAACAAGATTTCGTAGAGCAATAGTTCTCACCCAGAATGTTTGTGTGTTTCTACCGGTATCTGTCTGCATTTGTTTCCAGTAGTCTGATGACCTTCACAGTGGTCTGGTTCACACAAACAGGAATCCACGGTTTATTAGTCAACGCTTGATTTCTTTGAATGCACTAATCCAGTTTGTTGATGGCTTATGAATGATGGTTTGTTTTAACTATGGTTTGGCTGCTTAACTATGTTTTAGGGGGGCACCAAGACATTTGTCACACAACCAAGGCATACCGTATACTAGCTATAGCTTGTTTGCATGGTCTGTGAGATGATTCACGGTTTGTTGTAAACCATGTCTTAGAGTTGTATACAAATTTAGTGAAGTTTAGTGTGAACAGACCTTTTCTCTGCAGTTAAATGCAGAGGCCTTTGAAGCAAGGCTCTTAGAGAAAGCGTGTTTTCCTATTAACATGGGTTTTACAAATGTTTTGAATCTTCCACCTATGTCAGTGTTTAAGAAAAGATTCTTAGTAGTCGCTCAAAATCATATTACGGCATTAAAAAATGATTACTGAATCTGGGTAGTACAACCCAGAAATTATACATCACAACTGAAACTCACCCAGTATATTGGTCCATCCTTTCTTCAATATCCCGAAACTCTTCTCCAAAGACAGGACATATCCTGCATCTCAGAGCTCGGTACTTGGAAAGGGACGGTGGGTTAGGAATTGACATGTTTGTTTCATGAACATTCAGCATGTCCCTGATTAGCTATAAAAATAATAATATAGCAACATTCAGTGTATGTATTTCCAAAACAAATATTTTGTTTATTATCATTTACATTCTGCTCATTGTCTGTAGGCCTGAAAGCAGCTCACCACAGAGAAAATATATGCAACAAATACCGGTAATATTTTGAAAATCTGTTACGACCAGGGATGGGGAGCCTCTGACCCAGGAAGCTAATGAATTCAAGTAAAATCTTGGAGGCGACTTGCAGACACCACCGATCAGCAATACCTGCAAAGCCCTTTCCCAAAGTGCTGAGCAAGACAACACTTTGAAAGAGGCTTCAGTAGATCCCTGTGGGTAAAAGAGGCCACCTGTCAAACTTCTCCACTTCTGCATTAGTTGGTGGAAAAAACCAAATCATCAACTGAACAACCAAACACCTACAAAATTTGTTGTCGTTTAGTTGTTTAGTCGTGTCTGACTCTTCGTGACCCCATGGACCATAGGACTCTTCTTCAAATGAGAAAATCCCCAATGACAACCCAGAGCAAATTTCAGAAATATAAATTTCAGAATTAAAATAGAAACTTTCCTTTTGTGACTCATAAGATTGAATATATGGTTGATGGAACTCATGTGCAAAGGGTTTTTTGCTGCAAATTGGTACTAGGCTTCCCCGAATATAGTTCTGTGTGATATACACACATGTTTTCATATATGCCCAGAGTGGCTGGGAAAACAGAGTAAGATGGGCAGGGTATATATATATATAAATTATTATTACAAGCCAACAGGATCCGCCAAGAAATGCTCAAAGGAGCACCTGACAAACACCATTATGATGACATAAATGTTTTCCTTCCTGGCAATTGCTTTCAAACCTGTGTTCTCTAGACCAAAGTCCACATGAATTCTGGAGCATAAGAACTCTCTATTGTTCAAAGGGGATAGGACCATATTTTCTGCTCATTTGACGGCTGAAATTGATTCCATCAGGCTTTTAAAATGAATTCCAATTTTATAGTTTTACCACATTTTTAGTTTCGCTGAGTCTTTTGTGGACCTCTTAGAGGCAACTGTAATTAAGCAGTACATAGATTTTTTTTTTTAAATAATGCAATTAAACAAACATCTGGAGGGCTACAGGTTCCACACCTGTGCGCAATAAATAAAATAAAATAAAATAAAAAAAAATAATTTATTTGTATCCCACCCTCCCCAGCCGGGCCGGGCTCAGAGCGGCTAACATCATAAAAACAACACAATATGCATAAAAACAGACATCAATTAATTAAAATACATCTTAAAATTAATTCAGACAAGTTAAAATCTGGGCAGGTGGCAATTATCAGGTTGGAAGTGAGAGTGGTTAATACTTGCCAGGACCAACTGTTTCCACTGATCATACAAGGACCTGTGAGTGGGTTGGGGGGTCTCCTTCGGGTTTGTTTTATACAAAGGAAAGTAAGTCAAACTGCATCCTGACCAAAGGCCTGGCGGAACAGCTCCGTCTTGCAGGCCCTGCGGAAAGATGTCAAATCCCACAGGGCCCTGGTCTCTTGTGGGAGAGCATTCCACCAGGCCGGGGCCACGGCTGAAAATGCCCTGGGCTCTAGTCGAGGCCAGTCTTATTTCCCTGGGGCCTGGAATCTTCAAGGTGTTGTTGTTAGCAGACCATAAGGTCCTCCGCGGGGCATACCAGATGAGTCGCTCCCGTAGGTACGAGGGTCCTGGGCCGTATAGGGCTTTAAAGGTCAAAACCAGAACCTTAAACCTGATCCTCTACTCCACAGGAGCCTGTGCAGTTGGTATAGCACTGGATGAATGTGATCCCAAGGCGGGGACCCTGTAAGGAGTCTCGCCATGGCATTCTGCACCCGCTGGAGTTTCTGGGTCAATTTCAAGGGCAGTCCCACGTAGAGTGAGTTAAAATAATCAAGCCTGGAGGTGACCGTCGCATGGATCACAGTGGTGAGATCAGGGCGAGAGAGGTAAGGGACCAATTACTTAGCTTGGCGGAGATGAAAAATGCCGCCTTTGTTGTAGATGTAACCTGCGCCTCCATAGAAAGGGAGGTGTCGAAGATTACACCCAAACTTTTGACGGAAGGCACTGGCACTAATTGCGCCCCCGCAAAGGATGGGAGTTGGCCTCCAACCCCGTATCGTCCCAACCCAGCCAAGGGACCTCTGTCTTTGAAGGATTTAACTTCAACCACTCCCACGTAGCCATCCAGCCACAGCTTCCAAACATCTGATCAGTGTGTCTGGGGCCAAGCCAGGATGGCCCTTCATCAGCAGATAGAGTTGGGTGTCATCAGCATACTGATGGCAACCCAAACCAAAATTCCGGACACGCTGGGCGAGGGGGCACATAAGGATGTTGAAAAGCATCGGGGAGAGAATTGCGCCCCGCGGTACTCTACACACCAAGGACTCAACACACCCAAACCCTGGTTATACACAGGATACACTAAAAGCAAAGGTCAGATTCAACGTTACCTGACAGAGACTGTGCTTGGTAGATAACAACTTTCTGGTTACGTCATAAGACAGCCCGCTTTTGTGAGGTATGATTTTATAAAACTCTGACATTATCTCCATTTTCTCTTTCGGAGATTCCATTTCATCCAGTGCCTTCCTTGCTCGGAGTAAAATACCTTCTGCTCTGCTCACCTTTTAAGAAAATGTGGTATAAAAATGTGTTATTTCTTTCTTGCCTTCTTTTTTTAAAAAAGACACAGACAAATGTGAAGAGAAACAGACAAAGGAGGGCTAAGGGTGCATATACATCCCATATATTTAAAGCACATTCCTGCCTGCCTCAAAGAATCCTGGGAATTGCAGTTTATTAAGGGTACTGAGAACTGTAGCGGGGGGGGGGGAGAGTTAAACTACAGTTTGCAGGATTGGGGGAGGGCACAGGATTGGGGGGAGATTCCACCACAAGAGAATGACTTCCACATGGCAGGGCATGCACTTATGGAGGCTGTAGCCAGAACAGAAAGGGAAGAGAGAGGTGCAACCCTTGCATTCATAAAAATAAACCATTAATACATTTAATGACAAACCTATCACAGCAACACAAGCTGTTTCACAATCCAGAAACAGAAAGCGCATTTGCTTGGCCTTGTATTTCTGTTGGCATTCAAGGGAATTAAACACTCTCAGTGAGCCAATGTCTGTAAGTGGGATTGCCTTACATCGTTGAGGCTGAGGTCGGTTACTGGTTTAGCCAGCAGCGGAGTCAGGTGTCCAAGTGCTTCAATCCAGATCAGTTCCACAAACTTGCTGACTGTTTCAGGCAAAGAGCTGGAATTCGTGGCTTCTGCTATAAGCACCTGCAAACAAACCACTGTGATCAGGCCACCCAAAAGTGCTCAATGGTAAACAGTGGTTTAAAAACAGAGCTAACATAGAACATGTCGTGAATTTCAATAGCTGACATTTCTCTTCAGAACGCCATTAATAATATTTAAAAAAAAATAGGAACAGAAGCAACTAAGCCTATGATTCTATGAATTAATGTCCCAGTTCATATGCAACGTTAAACCTTAACTATCAATAACTTTTGATTTAAAATGAATGATTGCCATACTGGTGCATACTGTTCTTAAGGGCCTATTTGGCTCCTTCCCCACATGTGATTTTGCCACATCAGGGGGGAAGCAAACCAGAATCTGACTTTGTCGTCTTCTTCTTCTTCTTCTTCTTCTTCTTCTTCTTCTTCTTCTTCTTCTTCTTCTTCTTCTTCTTCTTCTTCTTCTTCTTCTTCTTCTTCTTCTTCTATATTTATTTATACTCTGCCTTTTTCCGTGATGGGACTCAAGGCGGCTTACAGAACTGCTAAAAACACAGAAAACTGAATCCTTAAAAAAAAATTACACTAACCTCTTGCAGCTTTTCTGAAGCTAGATATTCCACTTCATGGGGAACATCTTCTTTGAACTGGTAATTCTCGTTTTTCATATTTTCAGTACAAAATTCATAGACTCTTCTAGCCTCTTCAGAAGTCTTTGTTGGTATAAATCGTTTCTGGAACTGAGAACAAAAGAGTGCCCCAATTCAAGTATTTTTTGGGGGGGGGATCACAAAAAGGGAGACATTTCTTATAAATTATCCTGGCATTGAGACAAAGTTAAATTCTAGTTTTCCTTGTACTGTGAAGCATCCAGCTGTGGGTTTGAGAAGACACACAAACCTGCTCCAAATGTGATTTTAAGCAGCGAACCCTGGGAACTGTTGTTCTGCGACGGTTCTTAGGTCACGCAGTAGAAAAGACGGCCCTATCGGCTGCTAGACAGGCTTATGCTTGTGACTGGAAAGGTCCCTTGTGTGAAATCCTGGAGACCCATTGCCAGTCAGTGTGGACAATACAGTGTTGGATGGGCCAATGATCTGACTTGGTATAAGGCCACATTTCCTAGCACAATTCAAAGTGTTGGTGCTGAACGACCTCGGCCCTGTATACCTGAAAGAGCGTCTCCAACCTTATCATTCAACCAGGACACAGAGATCTGGTGGTTCCCTTCTAGCGGTTCTCTCACTGTGAGAAGTGAACCTACAGGGAATCCGTTCAGAGGGGGCCTTCTCGGTAGTAGCACCCACCCTAGTGGAACGCCCTCCCATCAGATGTCAAGGAGATGAGTAACTATATAAACTTTAGAAGACATCTGAAGGCAGCCCTGTATAGGGAAGCTTTTTAATGTGCAATGTTTTATTAGTGTTCGGAAGCCACCCAGAGTAAAATAAAATAAAATTTATTATTATTATTATTAATATTACTTAAAACAAAAGAAATTTCTTAAATCAATGGGGGAAAAGAAAATCCAGAAAATTAAGCAAGAGCATAACACAACATATGAAATCTCTCACATTCAAGAGCATTCACAACATCGAAGAAACAAACTAATGCATAATCATAACAACCACCCCAACTTACCTCTTTCCCATCCAATTGACTGTAGCATGCACTTATGCAGAAAGGATAATCACAGTGCTGCCGAGAGCACTGAAGTTCAACCACCACATACCTGCCAGGTGCCGTAACCTGGGGCGGGGAAAAAGGTGTTTAAGTGCATTTCTATTTGGTAGGCATTATCAGACTCATTTTTTCAATTAAGTTTTTAACCTGACTTCTCTGCTAAACTAACCAAAGCACCATACCTTCATGAAATAATTAAAAAGTCAAGTAAAAGCCATTTAACACCATCAGCAATATTAAAGTTCTTACCTGTTCAAGGACATCATACTTTGCAACCACAAAGTCTTCAGGGAAATAAGGAACATTTTCATCATTATTTGAAAACCATCTGGAACCAAAAAACAAAACAAAACACCAGACTCTTTATTACTGAATGCAACTGAGGCTGCAGTCCATCCCATTACAGTTTACTTCTGAGTAAGCTGTAAGCCTACCATATTAAAGTCAGCCACCTAATGGAATCATATAAGACTTCTGAACTCTTTCAAAAGTCAGTGGTGAAGGCTTGCATAGGAACAAGCGTGTGATCGAGTTTTATTTTGCTTAAAAGTGCTAACAAACAAAGGCTGCCGTCCTGCAGCAGGTTTCTTTTTGCATTTTGCTTGCTTATTTAAATATGCCAAGGGTTCCATATGAAAAGTATCTTAATACTGAGTAGTGTCATGGTTAAAGTGTTTAACTAGGACCAGGATTAAAATCCCAACTCAGCCATGAATCTTGGGCCAGTCACAAACCTGTCTGATCCTGCCAATTCTAATAACAGAGCAGCTGTAGGGAACCTTGGAAGTTCTCCCTCCAAAGCATTTGCTCTACCTGAGTGCCGAATCCCTCTCCAAAGGGAGAGAATATCTGTTCTTCTTTAAATGAGAAAAATAGAAGCCAGAGAAGCCAAGAAGATTACCTCAGCTCACCCACATTGCTGTTGTCATGGGCCTTGCTGCTGTCCCATTCATTCTTTCCAGGAGTCCTCTTTTCTAGGTGGTCATCTCCGTAAACTATTTATTAAGACAGTAGTTATTTCCCTTATGCCCATCAGCTGCTTTTTGAATTAGCATTCACGTATATTAACCGCAACTAATAAATCTCAAAAATCAAGAAAGATAGTCAGAATTTGAAAGGCAGTTTTTGGTGAGGGGTGTATTAAATAATCTTGCTTCGCTTCAGCCCACCAAACTACCCTGTAGACAGCAAGCTGCTTGGTTTGTTCCCAGGCACCAACACACAGCTCAGCGCTTGGATCCCACCTAATTTTAGGGTTTAACCAGATGTGGGCTGCCATTTTCCCTCAACCACTGCCAATACACATTATCTTCCTGCAACAGTAGACAGATCCTGACATTTGCAGTAAACCTACTCTTTCCCTTCTGGCCCTCCAACGAGACACAACAGCTGTCCATGCTACTTCACAAACAAAGGAAAAGATTAGACCACTTTCTTAGTTCCTTGGCTTTTCATCTGTATTGTGTTTGAGCCTATACCAGGCATCCCCAAACTTCGGCCCTCCAGATGTTTTGGACTACAATTCCCATCTTCCCCGACCACTGGTCCTGTTAGATAGGGATCATGGGAGTTGTAGGCCAAAACATCTGGAGGGCCACAGTTTGGAGATGCCTGGCCTATACTGTTTTTCATCCGGGAATGACAGGGTGGTTTAAAATACAAGCGGAGGACATTTTGCGTGTGTCCAATTGATGTGTGGCTGCCGATGCCTGGGTCCTTTTGGACCCAGAAAATGGCAGAACAGGGGCAGAAGCGGGGCGGGGCAGAACAGGGGTCGGCCAGACTGGAGGTGGAACAGGGTGGGGCAGAGCAGACTTATGCACGCTCCAATGCGCATGGGGACCGGAAACAGAACCACGCGCAAAATGGTCACCGCCTGTATAGAAACACAAAAATACATAACGTAGTAACAAAGAGAAGAATTATCCACACACACACACAGTTCAACAGGCCATATAATTAGCCAAAGGCCTGGGAGAAGAGGAATGTTTCTGCCTGGTGCCTAATAGTTATCAGGGTACTCTTACGAACAAAGAAAACAGGCTAACAACAAGCCACTTCCTTATTCCATCAAGCTCAGTGTTGCCTATACCAAACAACTCTCTAGGATTACTATTATTATTTATTGAATATATATATACCGCACTATACCCGGGGGTCTCAGGGCAGTTCACAGAATAAAATCAAGATATAAAACCACAAAATACCCCCCCCCAAAATAAAAACAACAACCCAATAGCCCCCCCCCACCTCCCAAAAACACATTTTAAAAGGGCATAGGATTTAAATTGAATCAACTAAAGGCCTGGTTGAAAAGGAACTTTTTTGCCTGGCGCCTAAAGATGCATTATGAAGGCGCCAGGCGAACTTCCATGAGGAGAGCATTCCACAGATGAGGAGCCACTGCAGAGAAGGCCCGTTCTCATGTTGCCACCCTCCGATCATTCTAGCCTTACCTGGAAAGGCAAGTGATGGAACTTGAGACCTTTTACATGTGAAACATGCACTCTAACACTGAGCTATGGCCCCTCTCCAGCTTCAGCTTTCTATTTACTAGTACAGAAATTCTGCAACCCAAAATCCTTTTTTTGGGGGGGAGGCAATGTGAAGAAGTTAGGCAAACAGAAACAAATTTACACAATCTTATTCTAGTTCAATAGACTTCAAAATGCTCTACCTCCAAAGAAATGTTCCGACAGCAACTTGTCTGCCGAGGAGGACTCTAGTCTGTGAGAATTTCCCCTATCAGGTATGTGTGTCCATGACTGCTGGGCTTCGTATTCATCAGCCTGTAAAAGTCTTCTTTCTTTAACCGAGTTCCATATGAAATCAGCACCTACAATGGGCAGCTGATATTTCTTGATGGCTTTCAGATGAATGGAGCTGAGTGAGTTAGCGTCGTCAGTGACCACATGAGTACACTAAAATGTAATGAGGGGTTCAGTTTAGAAAATGAACTGTTCATACTCATAGCTGCCAAGTTTCCCATATTCCCTGGGAAACCCCGTTTTTCCAGCTGCCCCCAGCCGAAAAAACAGATTTTTTTTTGTTTTTTCCCGGTTTATTCTGGTGCGGCGGCCATTTTGGAACTGGGCGGAGCATGCTCAGAAGCGACTTTTGATGCTGCTTTGCCCAGTTCCAAAATGGCTGCAGCGAGACTTCTGGTGCGGCGGCCATTTTGGAACAGGGCAGAGCAGCATCAAAAGTTGCTTCTGAGCATGCTCCGCCCAGTTCCAAAATGGCGGCAGTGCTACTTCCGGTCTGCTACTTCCAGTCCAGTCCCTTATTTCTCAGGCCCGAACTTGGCAGGTATGTTCATACTAAGGAACATATTGTGAGTCTACACTCTACACAAAAAAATAATCTTGGTGGCACAGATGAGGCAACTGTCACTACACTACCCGCCGAGGCCATTACTCAGTGTCATACCAAACCCAAGTAATAGAGGCATCCTCAGAATCCCCTCCCTGGTCCCACCGTTGAGGAATATATCCTCCTAAGGCCACATATAAGCAAAATATTTAAGATCCTAGGACTTCAATAATGCAACAGCAGCCAGAACATAAAGTGCTACATTGCTTTACGCCTCTGTTTACAACAAAGAACCAAACATTTAAAACTTACCTCATGATTTAACACAAATTTAATCTGCCCACCATTTTCTTTAATGCAGCCATTCAGTCTGCTCTTTTCCAGAACAGATAATTTTTTCACTTTCACGAAGAATGCGCAGTTTGCAAAAATTGTCACCGTCATCCTGCAATATAATAATAATAAGGTAATAATTGAGAGTCCCATGGACTGCAAGACAATCAAACCTATCCATTCTGAAGGAAATCAGCCCTGAGTGCTCACTGGAAGGACAGATCGTGAAGCTGAAATATACCTACGGTATATAACCATGGGGGGAGGGGTTTCCTGGTAATGCAGTCCTACAGATGTTGACTCAGAAGTTTCTAGTACCTGTGCATATAAATGCATGTACTTTTACACAAAAGGCTCCATGCAGGAGACAGAATACAGCAATTCACATACTACAGTTGCTAAGATACAGTTTTACACTGTGAGAGCACCAGTGAACAATTTTTCTAATATAACTTTAACCAAAAGAGTCATCCCCTTCAAAAATCGGTGCAGCTTATTTCCAAGTAGCTAGGCAGACAATTGCACTGTAAGTAAAGTCCAAAATGGCCTATAATAAGATTGTCCCTAGATAATCTATCCTCGTGTAGCTTCATGTAGCTCAAAGAACTGTATGTTAGATATCAGTGTGTGAGCGCCAACCTTTATTTGTAGAAAAGGCTTATTTATTTTCTATCCTGCCCTTCCTCCTAAAGCAGCAAACAAAACAGCAGAACAACACAAACATTAAATTTAGAACAAATTTCCTTGGAGCTAATTAGCTCCCAATGTTTCCATATATACCCCTAAACAAACTTATGCTGCAATCTGCTCCCATAAGACTTAAACATTCCTGGTGTAAAACTGTCTATACGTCATTTAAAGGTAAAGGGACCCCTGACTGTTAAGTCCAGTCACAGACTACTCTGGGGTTGCGGCGCTCATCTCGCTTTACTGGCTGAGAGAGCTTCCAGGTCATGTGGCTAGCATGACTAAGCCGCTTCTGGCGAACAAGAGCAGCACACAGAAATGCCATTTACCTTCCCACCGGAGTGGTACCTATTTATCTACTTGCACTCTGAGGTGCTTTCAAATTGCTAGGTTGGCAGGAGCTGGGACCGAACAATGGGAGCTCACCCTGTCGCAGGGAATCGAACCGCCGACCTTCTGATCAGCAAGCCCTAGGCTCTGTAGTTTACTTTAGACCAAAGCGCCACCCGCGTACCATTTACTGTACTTTAAATCAGGGATGGAAAACCTTTGGGCAGCCATACATATGCTGAACGTCAGCTCCCATCAGCCCCAGCAAGCATAGCTAATAACCAGGGGTGACGGGGGTTGTAGTTCAGCAAGCCGACACGCCAGCTATAACCGCATCACACCCACGTTTCTGAAATACACCTTACAAAGGAAGCAACATAAAGAGATGCGTATCTAAGCAGAAGGTAACACTCTGTTAATTTTTGAATTTTAATTTGTTTGACACTATTCTATTGTGGTTTTCATTTTTTCTATGTTTTAAATTATGGTTTCACTTTTTAGTGCTGATTTCATTCTTGTAAACTGCTTTGAGGGTGTTGGGTTTCTTTTTAAAAAACAACAACAACAAGCAGCTGTATAAAATTTTCATGAAATACAGCTTACAGTAAAGTTTTGGAGGAATAAGTTCTGCTGCAAAGTTAGGAATGGTCGGAGTTCTAGTTCAGCTACATCGTGACCATGCCCCTGCTAAATAAATTAAAAAATACTTGACTAAAAGGAGGAATTGTAGAAAGATTTTGACAGGTTTTTTTCTGAGCACTCGGGAGTCAAGAGGAAGTAATTTGAAACAACTGCTGTTGAGTGAGACATTTCATTCCGAATCTGCTAGACAGAGCCAGAGAGAAGACGATGCTCAGCCCCTCCTAACATAAATAATCCTGGCTACGCCCACGATCGTGAAGTCGGCAGGTTCCCTATCCCTCTGCTACCGCCTGACCCAAAGAGAAAAGGAACACAAGAAAATGCAAAGCCCAGAGGGAAAACTGGACCCTTTCACTCATTCACAAAGCTGCCAGCGCCCTTATCCCTGTGCCTTTAATACAACTGCGGGACAAGGAGCAAAATCTCCGTGGGTGGGGGCGGGGCTTTTTTTCTTTCACCTTCCCTCCTCTCCCCCCCCCCGGCCTGCAGCGAAAGCGAAATCGGTGCCTGCTGTCATGCAACAACCATTAAATGAAAGGCACAAGAACCTTGCCGGGCAGGAAAGTTGGCAACCCTTCCTCTTCTGTCAGACGGCACCGTTAACTGATCTGCTCCGCCTGGAAATCAGAAACGAGGACGAGGCAGGGAATCCGAAGGGGAACTTGCCTGCTTGCCGCCCGTCGCCCCAGCCCTGGCAGCAGCTCGCTTCCTGGTTCCGACAAGGCTCACGCCACCGAGGTTGCGCCGGATTCCAGGAGGGGCCGCTGCAACCTAGCTGCCGGAGGGGGAAAGGCGGCCTCCAATCAGGTGTCAGCACTGGCCCGGATCAGCGAAGCAAAAGCAATGGAAGGACCAGGATCTGAACTTGGATTGATGTTTTCATCGCTGCTGGCTGCGTCATGATTATAGCAGCAGCTGGGGCTTAATGCTGTGTGGCGGGAGCTACGGGCAGCTGACTAGGGCTGCACTGAAAGAGCTAATCACTTTGGGACAATCTGCTAAGGCGGAGAGCAGAAGGCTCCCAAATGCCTGTTATTTAAGTGCTTAAGAAAAGCATGCAGTTCTGCAAACTGGACATTATCAGCTTTATTGCCGGCGTCTGGTAGAGCATTTGACTTACACCTGAATAAACAAGCCTTTGGGGCAGAATATCTTGACTTTTCAAGTTACCTGAGCGCTTAAATATTTAGTATTTTAAATTGCCTTTTAGTATTTGCACAATCTGTGCTTAATTTCTGTTGTTTGTGATCATTAAATATAATGTTAGGCTATTTCATTTCAACATTAACATTTTGTGCAATCACTGCTATCGGTTTCACTTTTGCAATGGGTTTGCTGGACTATTGTGAATTTACTATACTGTAGTAAATTCTGTAGCATAATAACTGTGAAAATTAGAGGATTTCAGTATGATCCTATCCCTGTACAACTGAATCATTTAAAAAATTGTTGTTGTTGTTTAGTCATTTAGTCGTGTCCGATTCTTCGTGACCCCATGGACCATAGCACGCCAGGCACTCCTGTCTTCCACTGCCTCCCGCAGTTTGGTCAAATTCATGTTTGTAGCTTCAAGAACACTGTCCAGCCAAGGGCGTACCCACCACGGGGCAAGTTAGGGTAGCTGCCCTACTCTAGAAGCAGGGCTGGTGGGCAGAGGCGGAGCACAGCCCGGCGGAGCGCAAGTTCGCCATTCCCGCCGCGCCACGCCGCACCCTCCCTCCAGCTCCCCGGCGCGCCCTCAGGCAAGGCCAAGCGCGGCGGGGAACCAGGGAGCGCGGCGCGGTGGGCGGGAACGCCGAACTCGCGCTCCGCTGGGCTGGGCTCCGCCTCCGCCCCCCAGCCCTGCTTCTAGGGAGGGGCACAGCCCGGCAGAGCGCGAGTTCGCCGTTCCCGCCCGCCGCGCTGCGCCCTCCCTCCAGCTCCCCGTCGCGCCCTCTGGCAAGGCCAGGCGCGGCGGGGAACCAGAGAGCGCGGCGGGGCGGGCGGGAACGCTGAACTCGCACTCTGCTGGGCTGGGCTCCGCCCACCAGCCCTGCTTCTAGGGAGGGGCACAGCCCGGCGGAGCGTGAGTTCGCCGTTCCCGCCCACTTTGTGGCCCCTCCCCTTCCGTGCCTTGGCCCCTCCCCTTGCCCCCCCCCCCTAGTTTTGATCCTGGGTACGCCCATGTGTCCAGCCATCTCGTCCTCAGTCGTCCCCTTCTCCTTGTGCCCTCCATCTTCCCCAACATCAGGGTCTTTTCCAGGGAGTCTTCTCTTCTCGTGAGGTGGCCAAAGTATTGGAGCTTCAGCTTCAGAATCTGTCCTTCCAGTGAGCACTCAGGGCTGATTTCCTTAAGAATGGATAGGTTTGATCTTCTAGCAGTCCATGGGACTCTCAAGAGTCTCCTCCAGCACCATAATTCAAAAGCATCAATTCTTTTTTTTTTTAAATGATAAATTTTTATTGATTTTCCAACAAAATTAATATATCAAAACAAAAAAAACAATATATACATCAAGATCGACAGCGCGACTTCCTTCCTTCCAGCAGATGGTAAGTTATTTCAATCTCATATCGTATTATTTAATTCATTATATATGTATCATTGTGGGAGTTATGTTATTACCACTAACGTTTTCATACCTTTATAATTAATTTTTGCGTATTCAACAAATTTACTCCATTGCAGTTTGAGTTTTCCTTCATCCTGTTCCCAGATTCTGTTGGTGAGTACGGCCATTTCCATATATTCCAAAAGTTTCGACTGCCACTCATTAATTGATGGCATTTCGTTAATTTTCCATTTCTGGGCTATTAGAATTCTCGCCGCCGTAGTGGCGTACAAAAAGAAATTTTGGTCAGTTTTTGCTATTTCTTTGTCTAAAAGTCCCAACAAAAAGGCCTCCGGCTTTTTGGGAAAGGTGTATCTCAGAATTTTCTTTAATTCATTGTAAACCAAATCCCAAAATTTTTTAACCTTTTTGCACTCCCACCACATGTGGTAAAATTCTCCCACCGATGTTTCACATTTCCAACACCATTTATTTTGATTTCTATACATTTTAGATAATTTTACTGGTGTTAGGTACCAACGGTGTGCTAACTTCATTACATTTTCTTTAAGAGTAGTACATGCCGTAAAGTTTAGATGTTCTCTCCATAGTTTGGTCCAGCTATCCGTGGGTATATTATGCCCGAAATCTCTCGCCCATTTGATCATACAATCCTTTGTCAACTCGTCCAACGTGTACCAATCCAGTAGTAAATTGTACATTTTTGATAATAATTTTTGACTATTTTCCAATAATTCGATTTGAAATTTTGACTTTTTTGCCTCAAAACCAGTTTCTCTCCTATCCTTATTAAATAAATCATTAACTTGATAGTATTGTAGCCAACCGGCGAATTTATCCTTAATCTGGTCATAAATTTTTAATTTAAAATCATCTTTCGTTTTTACAACAATATCCTCATACATAATTCCTTTCCTATCCATGTTCACTTTTCGTATAGCTAAGACATTTAAGGGAGCAACCCACCATGGTGTTTTCCTTTCTAATAGAGCTTTATTACGGTTCCATACTTCCAAAATTGGACCCCTAAATACATGACTTTTAAAGCCAGTATGGATTTTGTTATAGCACAGATAGGCATGCCAGCCGAATCTATTTGTATATCCCTCAAGGTCTAACAAATCCGTATTTTGTAATGTAATCCAATCCTTGATCCATACAAGGCAAGCTGCCTCATAGTATAGCTTTAACTCAGGCATGGCGAACCCTCCTCTCTCTTTTTTATCTACAAGGATTTTTTGCTTAATTCTAGGCTTCTTTCCTAGCCACACAAATTTAGATAGGGCTCTTTGCCAATCCTTAAATTGGGAGGTCCCTTTTATTATAGGAATATTTTGGAATAGGAATAAAAGCCGTGGCAGAACATTCATTTTCACCGCCGCAATCCTTCCCCAGAAAGATAATTTAAGTTTCTTCCAGCATTCCATATCTTTGTTGATTTCTTTCCAGACTGTTTTATAATTGTCGTTAAACAAATTGATATTTTTCGCCGTTAGCCACACTCCTAAATATTTTATCTTTTTGGCACATGAAATTCCTAATTGTTCTTCTAATCTCTCACTTTCTTCTTTTTTTAAATTTTTCAGAATCATCTTGGTCTTTGTTTTGTTGAGTTTGAAACCCGCCACCTTGCCGAATTCTTCCAAAATTTTCAGGACTTCCGGTAAGCTTGTATCTGGTTGTTCTACAGTTACTGCGAGGTCGTCGGCGAAAGCCTTGACTTTGTATTCTTTTTTCCCTAATTTGATGCCCTTTACCTCTGTATCATTTCTCAAACGATTATTCAAGATTTCCATCACCATAATAAATAACAGGGGGGAGATAGGGCAACCCTGTCTAGTCCCTTTAGAAATATTGAATTTTTCTGTCAAGTTGTTATTTATTATTAGCCTTGCGGTCTGTTCTGTGTAGATTGCTTCGACAAAAGCATAAATTCTTCGGCGATCAGCCTTCTTTATGGTCCAGCTCTCACTTCCATACATCACTACTGGGAAAACCATAGCTTTAACTATACGGACCTCTTTGTCGGCAAGGTGGTGTCTCTGCTTTTTAAGATGCTGTCTAGGTTTGTCATTGCTTTTCTCCCAAGAAGCAGGCGTCTTTTAATTTCGTGACTGCTGTCACCATCTGCAGTAATCAAGGAGCCCAAGAAAGCAAAATCTCTCACTGCCTCCATTTCTTCCCCTTCTATTTGCCAGGAGGTGATGGGACCAGTGGCCATGATCTTTTTTGCGCTCTCCTCTTTCACCCTCATTAAAAGGTTCTAAAGTACCTGTTAGAAAATGGCGGCGCGTGGAGACGCAGCGGCTGGTTGCTCCCTAACTCAGAATTTGGCTTTTTTGTCCTGCCAAAATAGACTTGTTTATAGTCGACAGGATATGTTATCTATTCGGCTATGGAGTGGGCACTGCATAAATTGTGTCTCCGCGTCTGCAAGGAAGATTTTTTGACATCAAAGAACTGGGGAGGAAAGAGGCACAGGAGAGACCGTAAACAGAAGAGTGGTTGCAAGGGAGGAAGGCGACTAAGGCAATTAAGGCTGAAGACACAGCACTATAACCTACCACTTCCCAGCATTTTCTATGCGAATGTGAGATCCTTGGTGAACAAGCTGGAGGAGTGGAAGCTGTGGGTGGCAACTGAGAGAACTGTGAGTGAATGCTGTCTTCTGCTGATTACAGAAACTTGGCTGACACCACTTATACCTGACTCAGCCATAGAACTAGCAGGCTATACAGTGTTCCGTCATGATAGAACAGAGGACTCTGGTCAAGGAAGGGGGGGAGGTTTGTGTGCATATGTAAACAACTGCTGGTGCACAAACCACACCGTGATAGCTAGTCATTGTTCCCCAACTGTGGAATTTATGACGCTTAAATGCAGACCTATTTACATCCCCCAAGAATTTACAGTAGTACTGATAACTATAGTATATATTGCACCTGATGCGAACATCAATGACGCATTGGGTCTCCTGCACGATGCTGTTAATAGACAACAATGCAAGTATCCTGAGGCTGCATTTATTGTATGCGGGGATTTCAACCAAGCAGATTTGAAAGTGGTCCTACCTACATTTTATCAACATATGAAGTGTGCAACCAGGGGGGAAAGGACTCTGGACAGACTGTACACAAATGTCAAGCAAGCCTATAAAGCTGAACCGCTGGCACACCTAGGTCAATCTGATCACGTGTCCCTGCTCCTGACTCCTATATACATTCCACTGAGGAAACGGATTCCAACAACAAAGAGGAGTATTACAATATGGCCGGCTGAAGCATCTCAACAGCTACAGGACTGTTTTCATGACACAGACTGGGAGGTATTTAACCAACAGGACGTAGAGACTCTTACTGAGGAAGTGTTGGATTACATCAGGTTCTGCACTGACAATGTAATACAGAGGCGCCGGATAAATGTCTACCCAAACAGGAAGCCCTGGATGACAAGGGAGGTACAGGGGCTGCTAAAGGCAAGAAATACTGCTTTTAGAAGTGGAAATAGGATGATGTACAGCTCAGCCAGAGCGGATTTAAAGAGAGGTATCCGGGTGGCCAAAGAGGCGTACAGGCAGCGGCTGGGGGATCACCTACAGAGTAATAACACCAGGCAGGTGTGGCAAGGTGTACAGGAATTGACGGGCAAAAAACCCAAAGATTCCTTGGTGGACGAGGGAGGGGCATCCCTCACAGAGGAGTTGAATGTCTTTTTTGCCCGCTTTGAAGCAACATCTGCAGCGACACCTGTGGAGGCTTGGCCACCATCACCACCGTCGCCATCATCAGTGCAAAGGAATGTGGTATTCAAAGTGGAGGAAGGAGAGATGAGGAAGGTGCTGAAGGGAATCAACTCAAGGAAGGCTACAGGGCCAGATGGAGTAGCTGGAAGGGTCTTGAGAGACTGCGCAGACCAACTAGCAGAAGTCTTCACTGGGATTTTAAATCGATCCCTAGCCCAGGCTACTGTCCCATCTTGCCTGAAGTCTTCTATTATTGTTCCAGTACCAAAAAAATCCAATCCGGAGAATCTGAGAGGCTTTCGTCCAGTAGCACTTACACCCATAATTATGAAGTGCTTTGAAAAGCTGGTACGAAATTATGTCATTGCCTGCCTACCAGAGGGATTGGACACATTCCAATTTGCCTACAAAACGAAAACAGAGGATGCCGTGGCGATTGCCCTCCAAGCTGTTCTTGCATATTTGGAGCAGCGGGGGAGCTATGCCAGACTGCTTTTTGTAGATTTCAGCTCGGCATTCAATACCATTCTACCGCGACGTCTGATAGCTAAATTGGGAAATATGGGGCTCCCGCTATCACTCTGTGGGTGGATACTGGACTTTCTTTCAGATCGCTCTCAGCGGGTCCGGTTGGGCCCTTATATGTCTAACATGCTTAGGACTAACACAGGAACACCACAAGGATGTGTGCTTAGTCCGCTCCTTTATACTCTTTATACGTATGATTGTGTCGCTGCCCACCCTAGAAATAGGGTTGTCAAATTTGCAGATGACACAACCGTGATCAGGCTCATCTCTGATAAGGAGGGTGAAACTGACTATAGAGATGAGGTGGAGCGGCTGACAGAGTGGTGCAGAATTAATAACTTGCTCATAAATACAAAGAAAACAAAGGAGCTTGTGGTGGACTTTAGGAGACAGAAGAACGAGGTCCAGCCACTTTTGATTGACGGAATTTGTGTGGAGAGGGTAACATTTAGATTTCTAGGCATTGAGTTACAGGAGGATCTGTCCTGGAGTGTTATTACAAGGGGGCTTGTGAAGACGGCGCAGCAGAGACTGTATTTTTTGATAATTTTAAGGAAAAACCATCTTCCACAAAAGCTGCTGCTTGCCTTCTATCACTGTGCCATACAGAGTGTGCTCACGTACGGTTTATGTGTGTGGTACGGAAGCTGTACTTCTCAGGATAGAGCAGGGTTGTGTAGAATTATTAAAACAGCAGAGAGCATTATTGGCTGCTCACTCTCCACCTTAGAACAAATCTACACCACCAGGTGCCATAGAAAAGCACTAGACATATCAAGAGAGCCAACGCACCCTGGTCACCATTTCTTTGAGCTCCTGCCATCGGGACGGAGATATAGAACAATGCAGGCAAGAACGAGCCGTCTCAGGAACAGTTTCTTCTCTAGAGCGATTTTGGCCTTAAATGGAATGCCTGGACTTTGAAGTCATCTTATTTTACTTGTCTTTTTGTATTATATTTACTGTTTTTAATTAGGTTTTGTAATTTTGGATTATGCGGAATGCTTTATCTGAGTGGAGGTAATTTCGCTGTTCCCGCAAGGGGACAATGACAATAAAGATATCTTATCTTATGTTATCTTAATACCTCCTCACTTTCTGCCATCAAGGTTGTGTCATCTGCATATCTGAGGTTGTTGATATTTTTTCTGGCAATCTTAATTCCGGTTTGGGATTCATCTAGTCCAGCCTTAGTTTCACATGATGAATTCTGCATATATGTTAAATAAGCAGGGAGACAATATACAACCTTGTCGTACTCCTTTCCCAATTTTGAACCAGTCAGTTGTTCCATATCCAGTTCTAACTGTAGCTTCTTGTATATGCCTGTTGTCTTTGTCCATGGAGTTTTATTGGCAAGGATACTGGAGTGGCTTGCCGGTTCCTTCTCCAGGTGGATCACATTTGGTCAAAACATAACTTCTCTAAGTTATTTAAGCCCCTTCGCCACGACAAGGCAGTGATCCATGAAGGGGATTAAAACAAATACCACTGCTTAAATTGGTTTCTGTTTTCTCCTGCCCCTACTCTAGGATAGAAAAAAAGAATTCTGTTAAAGCACAGAGACATACCTAACATATAGCAAACGTTTTTTTGTTTGTGGATGAATCAGTTAATTTATGTATGATACAGACTGAATTAACAAGCAGGTTTTCTTAAAAACAACACCTTTATTCAAAGCTTATGAATTCCACTGTATGCTATATAACACTCTCATATATATATACATTCTACAAGCTCTCTTCGCTTTTGTAATCTCTTTAGGTTTCTTCTGCAATGTTGATTCTGGCACTCATTCTTCGAAGCTGGTCTCTCAGCATAATCTTGTAATACAAACCCATACTAACACCAAGAGTTACAACAGAAACAAATAATATGCTTCCTACTAAAGATCCCATAACGATACCACTCCAGTCTCTTGCAGTTGGTCCACTATCAAGGCTGCCACCATAGCCTTGGTTTAGGCAGTCAGGAGGGGCCCAGCCATAATTGCAATGGCAGTGTTTACGGTTGTTGCATATTCCCCTATTATTGCACTTTGTGACATTACAATCATACTTCAAGAGGGACACGTTCTTGCATTCTGAATCGATACACATCTTACGCACGCCACAAGGAGTCCCGTCTTGCACTGCTCCAATATCACTTTTCCCCAGTCCTTTGTGGTAGTCTGTACTCCAGCACTTAATATCACCAACGGATGCTTGAATGAGGGTGCTGTGTTCTGCCAAAGAAGGTAATCTAGGAACATTATCACAATGGATTCGGCCACACAGAGTATTCTGAGCATTACATTTTATATAGGTACCTTGCATAAAACCACAGTTGCCAAAGCGATCGCCTTGAGCATTCAGTATTCTGAAACAACTCACTGGAGCAACTGTTGCACCCCTGCCAAAGATTGCTTTGCACTGCTCATTGTGAGTAGTACAACGACCATGATAGCAATAGCCAGTATAACTGCATGGGGCACCATCTTGCACGTAAAAATCATCAGGACACCGCTCTGAAGTCCCACTGCAGTACTCTGGAAGATCACAGACACTGGTATTCCCTCTGCAAGTGTATCCGGTTGCACGGTACTGACACCTGGCACAGCACAGTCCAGAAGCACAAGTGGCACCTGGACGCAACATGCAATTAGGCTGGCAGCAGGGATCCGACTCACACTGAGTATTGGTACCACAATCACATTGCTCTCCTTCTTCCACTATTTTGTTCCCACACATTTCAAATTTGTATATTTGATCAGGCTCTGGAGGAATTAACAAGCAAGGCTTGTACCTATTTGTGTAATACTCTTCATAACTACAATTGCTAAACTTATCAGTGTTTTTTGCAAATTCATACATAATGCAGAAAAGCCTATCACATTTACAATTTGCTGAATCATGTGTCATACCAAGAATATGGCCTAATTCATGGGCAAATACCACAGAGAGTAAGTTCAAATCCAAAGACATTGATGTTAGGACAACAGATGCCAAATGGTCATTACAAATAGTGTGTAAATAAGACAGTCCAAGTCTTGTTCCAAAATAATTGTGCGTAAATAAGTGAGCAACATCATTCTTTAAACGTTTAAGTAACGTGTCCCGTCTCCATTCATTAAAAGCATGAAGTACTGGCCCGATATCACCGTCACTAATATTTATTAGGTTCTTTTCTGACCATATCTCCAGCCCCACAAGAGAGATCTGAAGACCAAGTGGCTCGTATAATTCATTTGCAGTATGGATGACGTAGAAAACAGTCAAAGCTGTATCAGTTATGTTTCTATTAAACTTAACGTACTGTTCATGTGACACCACAATTGCTATCTTTGCGTATCTGGCGTGTGGCCACCAGCGTCCCGCTGGAGCGCTTTGCACTACGACATGCTCAGCCTCCTGCATGGCCTCGTGATGACTTTGCTCTTTCTCCGTCACCCCACACCTCATTTGCATGACATCTTCGTCTACAATCAGCTGATACACCACATGTTGAAAGGTAGCAGATGCCTGGGCAGGTTGAATTCCATACGTCTTGTTTTCTATTTTGAACACTCCCTTGAGTCCTCCTGAGCAAGTGGTGATGGTGGCTGAAGAGTTAGGACTGCCCTGTATGAAGCCACTGTAGAAACAATCGTCCCTGATGGAAGGATAGTCAACCTGGAGGTTCCCCTCATGGTACGTGAAGATGGGTAAGTGCTTAGGAACAGCGCCCTTCTTCTGCTTGAGATGCACCACCTGGCCCTTCCCCTCAATCTGCAGCAGGTAGCTGACATCCTGGATTTCCTGTTGTCCATATCGGAAGCTCAGTTTCCTTGGGATGGTCACCTCATAAGATGCATACTTAAAGCCCCGTGGTGGTGTGTGGCCACCAGCCTCACTCAGGATATAATTTAAAAGCATCACAAGTAGCCATGCCACAGTACCAGTCATCTTCCCAGAAAGATGAAGTAGCATGAAATTTGGCATCTCATCTCTGAAAGGGAAGCCCTTTGTCAAGTTAGCAGATAGATAGGAGGGAGCCTATGCAGATGATTCTGAACATAGCAACAGTAAATAGATTCCCCTGTGGAATGGGGGTGGAGCTTGGAATATAAAAATGGAATAGAATGGCATAGGAAGGAAACGGCTTCTGGGAAGTGTCTGGCTGACAGGGCTGCAGGAAGAAATGTTAGAAAGAGTCTAGTAGCACCTTATAGATGTAGCAGTTTATGATTTTGAGGACTTAGAAAGACCACCAGATGGATGGTGATTATGATCATTTGTCAGGGTCATTTCAGTAATGCTCATATTCTTTTATTATATTCTATTCCTGCTACTGCGAAAAGGACACTTTGCATACATTTAAGCACAAATTGAATTATCACATACTAGCAACGGAATAGAAAAAAAAAGTACATATGCATCTTACCTTAAATTTTTCACCATGTGTACAAAATAGTGTTGAATGCTATTGTCCTTAGGTCTGCTCAGCCCTGACTGCAAAATCTGCTCAAGAATAAAGTCTTGAACCCTGTAGCACTACTAAAGTACAACATTTAGGAGTGATTTTCCCATTCCGGCTAGAGAGCTACCAGCCTACACCGTCATCTTGCTGCCAGTCAAGCTCTACACCTTTTCTGTGTAGCAGGGGCAACTCTCTGTCTGACTCTGTGACTCTCAGTCTCTAACCCTCCTTCTACTGACACCACCACCACCACCACCCCGATCGCTCAAACCCTCTGCCTCTAGCACATCGCAGCTCATCCCTTCTGCATCCCTTCTGTGTCCTACACCACAATCCAGGATCTAAGCCATGGTGGGCGGCTCCCACCAATCTTCCTCATCCAGTCCTTCTCTGACATTGTGCCATTTTGAACCAAGATGGCAGACTAAATTAACCCTAATTATTAAATAGCAGCTCCCCTCCCAAAAGAATTTATTTAGGGCTAGGTATGTATGTATGGGAGATAGGGAAAGATACAGGAAACTGAATGCAGATTTCCAAAAAACAGCAAGGAGAGACAAGAGGGTCTTCTTAAATGAGCAATGCAAAGAAATAGAGGAAAACAATAGAATGGGGAAAACCAGAGATCTGTTCAAGAAAATTGGAGATATGAAAGGAACATTTCGTACAAAGATTACCATAATCAAGGACAAAAGTGGTAAGGACCTAACAGAAGCAGAAGACATCAAGAAGAGGTGGCAAGAATACACAGAGGAATTATACCAGAAAGATATGGAGGTCTTGTACACCCCAGGTAGTGTGGTTGCTGACCTTGAGCCAGACATCTTGGAGAGTGAAGTCAAATGGGCCTTAGAAAGCACTGCTAATAACAAGGCCAGTGGAAGTGATGATATTCCAGCTGAACTATTTAAAATTTTAAAAGATGATGCTGTTAAGGTGCTACACCCAATATGCCAGCAAGTTTGGAAAACTCAGCAATGGCCAGAGGATTGGAGAAGATCAGTCTACATCCCAATTCCAAAGAAGGGCAGTGCCAAAGAATGCTCCAACTACCGCACAATTGTGCTCATTTCACACGCTAGCAAGGTTATGCTTAAAATTCTACAAGGCAGGCTTAGGCAGTATGTGGACCGAGAACTCCCAGAAGTGCAAGCTGGATTTCGAAAGGGCAGAGGAACCAGAGACCAAATAGCAAACATGCGCTGGATTATGGAGAAAGCTAGAGAGTTCCAGAAAAACGTCTACTTCTGCTTCATTGACTATGCAAAAGCCTTTGACTGTGTCGACCACAGCAAACTATGGCAAGTTCTTAAAGAAATGGGAGTGCCTGATCACCTCATCTGTCTCCTGAGAAATCTCTATGTGGGACAAGAAGCTACAGTTAGAACTGGATATGGAACAACTGAGTGGTTCAAAATTGGGAAAGGAGTACGACAAGGTTGTATATTGTCTCCCTGCTTATTTAACTTATATGCAGAATTCATCATGCGAAAGGCTGGACTAGATGAATCCCAAACTGGAATTAAGATTGCCGGAAGAAATATCAACAACCTCAGATATGCAGATGACACAACCTTGATGGCAGAAAGCGAGGAGGAATTAAAGAACCTTTTAATGAGGGTGAAAGAGGAGAGCGCAAAATGTGGTCTGAAGCTCAACATCAAAAAAACCAAGATCATGGCCACTGGTCCCATCACCTCCTGGCAAATAGAAGGGGAAGAAATGGAGGCAGTGAGAGATTTTACCTTCTTGGGCTCCTTGATCACTGCAGATGGTGACAGCAGTCACGAAATTAAAAGACGCCTGCTTCTTGGGAGAAAAGCAATGACAAACCTAGACAGCATCTTAAAAAGCAGAGACATCACCTTGCCGACAAAGGTCCGTATAGTTAAAGCTATGGTTTTCCCAGTAGTGATGTATGGAAGTGAGAGCTGGACCATAAAGAAGGCTGATCGCCAAAGAATTGATGCTTTTGAATTATGGTGCTGGAGGAGACTCTTGAGAGTCCCATGGACTGCAAGAAGATCAAACCTATCCATTCTGAAGGAAATCAGCCCTGAGTGCTCCCTGGAAGGACAGATCGTGAAGCTGAGGCTCCAATACTTTGGCCACCTCATGAGAAGAGAAGAATCCTTGGAAAAGACCCTGATGTTGGGAAAGATTGAGGGCACTAGGAGAAGGGGACGTCAGAGGACAAGATGGTTGGACAGTGTTCTCGAAGCTACGAACATGAGTTTGACCAAACTGCGGGAGGCAGTGCAAGACAGGAGTGCCTGGCGTGCTATGGTCCATGGGGTCACGAAGAGTCGGACACGACTAAACGACTAAACAACAACAACAATGTATGTATGTATGTATTTACCTGTATGCACACAACACACAGCCAGCCCACAATTTCACAAATTGCACTATACTGTACATTATTTTCTTTTTTTGTCTGTCGACTTCCCGGGCAATGCTGGGCATTCCCCGCTAGTACCTAATGTTTGCTAGAGCTTATTCTAAATTAAGTGCACACCTTACACACATGCTAGGAACGGTTAGGACATTTTTCACTCGTTTATTTACTTTGGCAATTAATGAAGAGAAACAGGATTCTGAGTGGACAAAGGGTGAAGATTAGGGGAATGTTTCCATGCACAATCTGGTTTGTTGCACTAGTAACCTCAGATATTGTGTTCCAGTATGTGGGGACCCCTATATTGTATAAAGGCCTGGGGGGGGGGTTTGTTGCCCTACCCTCTCTGTGCCCCCCTGCTGTGGAAGCTTGTGCCATTAATCCGAATCTTTCAATGTGCCACAGCACCCATTCTGTTTTTAGTTTTTTTACTGGGTGTTAATTCACATTCCTGAAGGTTGCTCAGAATAAGTATGATTGATGATCAAGCCTAGTTGCTAGTGCACACCCTCCTCTCAACAACTACAGCTTGGAGATGTGGTCTCTATTTATTTAACAAAGGGTGGGGGGATATTGAATAGCACAGTAGTGGGAACCAGCTGAAGGTGGGCATCTAGAGAAGATCCTAAACATTACACAGTCACCACAGACATGGGCGTACAGCCTGCCCCGCTGCCGCCCGGTGCCGTCTCCCTTCTCCCTGGCTGGCTGTGGGGCAGGTGGAGGGAAAGCCCCAGAGCCGCGCAAAGCGTTTGGCTGGCTTTCCCTCCACCTGCCCCACAGCCAGCCGACTAGAAGGGACGTCTCCCTTCTCCCTGGCTGGCTGTGGGGCGGGTGGAGGGAAAGCCAGCCAAACGCTTTGCGCGGCTCTGAGGCTTTCCCTCCACCCGCCCCACAGCCAGCCGGCTAGAAGGGACGTTTCCCTTCTCCCTGGCTGGCTGTGGGGCGGGTGGAGGGAAAGTCAGGAAGTCAGGGCTTTGGCTGGCTTTCCCTCCACCCGCCCGGCGATCGCGGAGGGGGAGGAGGGGGTCGGAGCAGCCCGATTCTGGGCTGATCCTGGCGCCCCCTCACCCCTGAACGACCCTGGCTTGCCTTGCCCCCCCCCCCCTTAGTTTTCATCCTGGGTACGCCTCTGACCACAGAACAAAACGGGGAGCGAGGGAAAGGGTCGATGTAAAATTATTTTAAGGTTACGTTTGGGGTTATTAATGGATTGTGATCTTAACCATTGGCGTATCTTTGTTTTGACATTTTATTTATCCTGCGTTTTTCTTCTTTAATAAATGAAGAAATGCATTTTAAAAGGAACAAGAATACAGTATAGGTTTCGCAAGCAGAAACCGAGGGAGCCCCGACACCCCTGCGCTACTCCTCAGAGACAGAGGCCCCGCCCTTTAACTGCCGCCGGTTTGGAAAGGCGAGCGCAGTATTTACTAACGACGCCTATTGTAACGTCCCTTTTTTGCAGTGCTTCATGGGAAATGCAGTCGATAGCGGGCCGACTTTTCCTCAAAAGCGAGGACCGCGGCCGCCAGGAACTGCAACTCCCAACAAGCACCACGGCCGGCATTGTCCAGCCTGTGGCGCTGGGAGCAGGGAGGATGGCGGCAGGTTTGTAAAAGGTCTGGCGGGTGTATTCGTTGCGGAGTAGCGGACCGATAGGAGGGCGGGGGGAGGTTGGCACTCGTGGAAGTTTAGGTTTCTTCATACGCCGCTGTGAGGTAATTTCGGGTCTCCCCAAATATATGCGGAAATCGTTTTACTAGATTAGTCGGTCTCCAGAGGCCGCTTTCTTTTCTTAATTTTGTCTTCTGTATATGTCTGGTTTTTTTTATTCTCCTCTCTTTCCCTACACTCTGTATTTATGGGTTGTTGCCTTTTAATATGAGAGAGCACAGGTGGAAAATATGAGGCGTTGCCGTTTGTGACCCTGGGCCGGCTCAGGGCTCAGCCCAGTTGTGGCTTCTCTGATATATAAAGTGTTTTGTCTGCCTGTGTTAAGCCCAGACGCTTATTTGTTTCAAAAATTGTACACTTCCCACACACCCCTCTTTGCGATAACGAAAGCTGAGGTGGCTTTCAATTAAAAAACACCAATGGCAATAAAATTAGAAGCAATACCAGCTATGAGTCCCGATTCTTTAAAACTTTTTCTTTTTTTCTTTCCTGTTTAGTTTAATAATAATTTTATTATTTATCCTCCGCCCCCCCCCCCAAAAAAAAATCTGGCTAGGTTTCTCCAGCTACTATGAGCAGCTTCCAGTGCAATATTAAAACATAATAAAACGTTAAAAACATCAGAAGTTCTAAAAAGTTTTGCACTTCTTAATCTCCTTGACATCTAAAGAGAGGCTGTTACCGCTGAGAAGGCCTCTGCCTGGTTCCCTGTAACTTCGTTTCTAGCATTGAGGGATCCAGCATACCTTCAGAGGAGGACCTCTGTGTCTGGGCTAATTGATGAGGGGTAGAGATGCTCCTTCAGGTATACTGGTCCCAGGCCATTTTTGGTTTTAAAGGTCAGCACCAACACTTTGAATTGTGCGTGGAAATGTACTGGGAGTCAGTAAAGATCCTTTAGGACCAGTGTTATATGGTTATCTATGTTATACATTTTTATTCTATGCAATCCAATATCTGATGATGATATTTCCAAAACCACTGAGATTGTTTTAGGATACTTAGTTGAGAATTTTAAAGTCAAATTTAAAACTTCTTAATCTTTCTTAATAGTGGCTCCGAGTCTTTTATATGTTTTATGTGTTTAATATGTCTGGATTATTAATTTTTATGGATTTAATTGTCTAAATTATGCTGATAAAGGCTGAATGAATGAGTAGTATTAGTCTGTTTTTTTGGTTAAGTTTTATTTGCTGTTATAATCTGAATTAATGTTATAATATGAATTAATGATTGCCTAGCCTGCACCATATTTCATGTAACCAAAACTGAAAGACCAGGCTGCTTCTGTCTGTACTCTTAAGTGAACACTGTCATGCAAAGAATGATGGATTCTGTGTTTCCACTTGATAAATCTTTGTTTTATTGTACAGGTACTGAAGTTGGGTATCAAAGACCTTGGCCAGTGATATAGATTAGTTAAGGTTGGACTACAATAATTATTTCCCTGATGGCCACCTCTACAGATTTGAATTGGGAAGAAAACTTGATCGCACACTGGATGTCTAATGCTCCCCGGGCTGGAGTTATATTAAATCCTGCTTTCCATAGTTTGAAAACCACTAGAGCACTCAGTATTGACAATACCTCACCAGGTATTTCAAGTAATTCACTACACAGTTCAAGCAGCATTTCTCTAAGTGAAAACTCTCTACAGATAGAGCAAGCCGTGGCATTGAGCAGTCCTTGTGGGGACAAGTTGGACATACCCAAAACACTTTCTCCAATTTCATTAGCTAAGGAGGAGCAAATGCTGATTGTTAAAGATACTCCAGGTCAGTGGGTAGCCCTGCAAAGTGATACTGAATGTGATCAGCTGGATGGTCTGGATGAAGAATGTTGCACTGATCTACTTCTTCAAAAGCTTGAGCAGGTAAAAAGAAAGTCTCTATTTACACCTATTATTTATTCTGTCTAGAAAAAAGCAGTATTTTCTCAAGTCAATACTGCACAATTTGTGACCCAATAAGCTGAACTTGCATAATGAACCCTATGAAACTATGATGGTTGCAGTTGTGCTATTCACTACTGTATTCTGGCTCTGTTAAGGAGGCAGTTTAGCTTATCTTTTGGCAGGTACATTCATGAAACAATATTGTTTTGCTTGAGACTGGTAGGCTTTGCTGATGAATTTAGGCTTCGGTTTCAGTATGGTATTGCAATGCCTATTTGTTTATTTTAATTTTAATTTTGTACTAATATGCAATTGTAAAGTCCAAATGGCACCTGTTTCTACTTGGGCCCTAGTGTAAATTGTGGTCACTTTAGTGTATCCTGATGTGTCTAAACTATTTTCTTACAAATAAAGATTAGATTAATTGTTCTAATATGCGAGTTCTAATAATGTATTTGGCTTCTTAGCTCAAAGGACTGCAACAGCACAAACAGGAACAGCTAAAAAGGCAACAAATGGAGCAAATTCAAAGGCTAATGGAAGAACAACAGAAACTACTTTCAATGGTCTCTGAGCAGCAAGCACATACTGGTAAGCGGACATGCTGAAATTGTCTTTACAACTGTGTTGTTATTTAGTCATTTAGTTGTGTCCGACTGTTTGTGACCCCATGGACCAGAGCACGCCAGGCACCCCTGTCTTCCACTGCCTCCCACAGTTTGGTCAAACGCATGTTGGTAGCTTCGAGAACACTGCCCCACCATCTCGTCCTCTGTTGTCCCCTTCTCCTTGTGCCTTCAATCTTTCCCAACATCAGGGTCTTTTCCAGGGAGTCTTTTCTTCTCATGAGGTGGCCAAAGTATTGGAGCCTCAGCTTCAGGATCTGTCCTTCTAGTGAGCACTCAGGGCTTTAGCATGGTTAAAACAGGCAGAAATAGAAAATGTTTTTTTTTTTAGCACTGCCTGGACAGGGCTAAAATACATAAACATTGCTTAGTCAAATAGTTACTTGGTCAGGAATTCTTGTATCAAATCAGAATTGGTACCAGGGGCTGCTTTCCATATTACAGCTTCCCAATAAGGATCTGTCCTTGCAAGTTCCTTTTGCATCTTTAAAGTTAGTATTTATTGGGATGTTGCTAAAGCTCTGAGAGAGACTCCACTTGGGTGCTGCTAATGTTTGCAGGTCCTTTTCTTTTGCTTATATAAACTGACATGCCCAATTTGCATTTTAAGGACAGAATGAACATTGTGGGAGTTCACTGATGCTGGGAAATCATACTGTTTAGAATAGCTTTCTTTAATCTTCAACCCACCATGCTGAGCACAGACCAAAAGCCATGTTTTTTGGCCTCCAGTGGCCCTGACATCTCCCCTTACCCTTTTTTGTGTTTGCAAGTCCAGATAGGCAGCAAAAACAGGAGGCTTACTGAGCCCTTAGTGGGCCACTGCAAATAGTGGAATATACAGTGGATATTACAAAATCCTCAATCAGAAGTTTTGCAGTTGTTCCTTCTTATCCATCTTTTGCTACATGGATGGTTGGCAACTACATGCCTAAAGCATTGCCAAGTTTCAGGCTTTCTTGATAATGGTTCTAAAAATCCTGTTACTGGCAGAATACATAAAGACAGGAAAAACCACACCCTTTCTGCTATTTCTCCACATAAGTAATACAGATATCCTTTGCTACTGTTTTCTGTTTAACTGTAAGGCTTTCGTGTAATGGAAGATGGCTTGAGTCAAAGATCTGATCACTCACCTCCTGTGCCATCTCTTCCACCACATCGCAATGGAGACGGTGTTTATTGGAACAGTGGGCCTTGCATTCCTTCTCCTGTTGAAGAAAAGGATTCTTTTAAAAAATCCAAGAATGGCCAAATATTGAAGGGAACCATCTCTGCAGATCCTTTTTGCGAGAGAGAGACTTTAGATTTGTCTTTCAAAATGAAGAATGAATTGAAGGTTGAAGACCAGAATGGCATTTCAGGTAAAATTTCAGGCCTGTATGAATACTAATATCAGAGGTTTTTGTAAAGATTGCTGAGAACATATACATATTGAGGTCCAGAAATGTGCTTGCTGCTGCTGAGCATGTTCTTTAATTCTAGTGAGCTGCTGCTTTTTCTCCAGAGTTTCAAGCAGTGCAAAGAAATCTTCCAGACCTACCACTGAATATCAGTGGTAGATCATATTTTGCTTCTTTCTGAGCCTTTTCAAGGCTCTGCATAAGGCGTAGAAAATCTTTCTCCCACTCCTAGCTCTATAGTGCTAAGAGCTGAGGAGGAGTGGGACTTTCCCTACAGTAGCAGATCCTCAGAGAAGCTCAGAGTACCTTTGATGTTCATAGTGGTAACACAGAATAAGACACTGCCTGTCCTCCTTGGAGGGGGCGTGAGTATCAGTCCGTCCATTAGTAGCAATTATTTGGTTGTTTATTAAGGCCAATCAAATTTTTAAGATCACCTTAACATTACTCTTCAGCCATCTTCTGTAATAGTAAGTAGTAAATGCATTGGGCACCATTCATGCTATGGACACTGAAGGCCCAACAGGGCTCAGCAATAACCTCACCCCAGGGTACAGGCAGTAACATGGGCTGTAAAGGGAAGTGGAATTTTGTGTAGGATAGTTTTCTAAGCAAATACATAAAATCATTGGTAAGCATGGAGGCAGAGGATATGATTATATTGAACCCTGTTAGGTTTCCTGATTAAACCTATAACATTTAAAGTGGTGCAGTTCAGATGTTCAAAGCACTTCACATCATGACCTCGGAAATATTTTAAATAACCCTGTAAAGTAAATATTGGACATGGGGTAGGGGCTAAACTTAGGAGAATTAATGGTATATATCAGACCATCTAGTGAGTTGGAGGGTGAGCTGAGCTAAGATTTAACTTTCTGGATCATAATTGTAGCTACTGAGCTACACCAAATACCTTCATTCAGTTAGAGATGAAACACATTGTTGTTTTGCATAGGAGATCATATATATTGTCAAGAGCCAGCGGACCTTCCTATTTAAAGTGTGAATAACTTTATTCATTAAAAGAGCTTCTGGATTTGCAGTTGTTGTAAAGATATGGCTGAAATATAAATTGACTGGCTAGAGAATGACAAGAGGACTGATAAAAATTCAGTTCCAGGTTCTTGCTGCATTGACACAAGTGTATGTAGGCAGGTGTAATGTTAAGGACTGGTGCCTGAGTTTGCTTATTTTCCTCATCATTCCCTGTGCTTTCCTTTTGTTGTGTTTGAATTGTAAGCATGTGGGCAGGGACTGTTTTTACTTTATTTCTGTGCCAAAACATCTTACATATACTGTATATACAAAACTTTAAACTACAATATCCCTTCCTAAACTGTCTGTGTTGTTCTTACGTAAGCTACTCTAATGCCTCCTCAACTTAGAAGTTGAGGATAAATTCTTAAATATTAGTGAGCTAGTAAACTGGTACTTTGAGTAGAAATTGGCTAGCTGATCAGCTGCACTGCTTTTTGCAACAGATAGCTCAAGAGGCCTTCTGTGTCTTGAATAAGGACTTGATCAAACAAAGAAAAGCAAGGTTTGTAACTTGAATGAAGTGCTGGGGGTGTGCGGCTTATCTCCTCTGGCTTCATGCCAGCTGAGTGAAATGTCAAGTTTTTTCTTTATTTTGCAGGAGAAAATAGTGAGATTATGGAGCAAAATCTACTTGGACATGCAGATGGTGACATTGGTTGTAAAAGCACAGGGAATGCAGAGACCCCTGAAAGCCAGACTGGAGGGAAGTGCTTGGAAATACTCAATGCTGAGGAAAGGTGAGTTTGGATGCAAAATGACCTTGATGCCCAGTGAACAAACACTTCCCAAAAAAGAATCCCAGTTGTGAAGGTAGAAAACTAGCAGTGGCACCTACCCTGTATATTCCACAGAGTGTCATATGTACAATGACCTGAAAGCTGGACAGAAGTTGTGGATAAATGCTTGTTCTCCAAGAGTCAGAAGCACACTGCACAAGATTTCTATCCCCTTGAGACCAAGGTAGCTAACCTGGAGAAAATGAAAGAGGCCTTTGAGACATAGTTGAGGTGTCTCATTATCAGGGTCCTCTTCTGTTATGGGGAATGAAGGTCTATGGGAGGGAGGTTGTCACTCTGAGAAAGAGGGATGTGATTCCTTTGAAGGGATCCATTCGTTTGTGATGAACCAATTTCCTGTATTTTATAAGATCTGACAATTAAATGTGAGTCTCTTGCAATAGACCTGTTCCTGCTAGTATTCAAGAAAGAAAACAGTCATTTGAAGAGTTCCTAGAAGAACAGATACGACTAGAAGAACAACGGCTGAGCCAAAAAGGAAATAAAAAGGTTAGTAATTAGAAATGCTTTTTGCTGTGATATATAAAATGTATCATAACTGTGAGAATAAGTTCCTGCTTCAGTTATGTTGGTTTCACTCTTGTAGGTGCTACACATGAAATTCCAGACTTCCCAAAAAGTTTTATATGAGTATTTTGATAGAGCAAACAAAACACATAAATACAAATATAAGAAAATTAAAAGATCTTTTTGTTTTTTAGGATTCTGAAAGATCAACATTCCAGACACCAGTTGCAAAACGACCCTTTCTAAAACGAGGTGAAGGTTTAAGTAGGTTTGCTGGTCCAAAATCCAAAGCAGCTAATCAGAAAGAAAGCAAAGTAACTCCTCACCTTAATGCACCAGAAGTAAAAAACCCAGTTAAAGCAGACAAGCCACAGCTTCACCGGAAAACGGCCACTTCAAATAAAGAACAAACTTCTGACAATTTTGTGTCTAAAAATGGTAATCAGAATGGTAAGACGAAGAAAGCTCCAGCTCTTCCTGCTCGAAAAACAGCAGTGCTCAGAACTTGTGCTGGGAAAGCTATCCCTTCATCTACAAGACGAAATCCTAGTGAAAGGAAATCTGGACAACAGAGAGAGTTTGCCAGGTCAGAAATAAATGGTGAAAGAGAAAAGAATAAAGATAATATAATGGCACTTGCAAAGCTGGATGAAATTGGCTGCGAGTTACCCAAAGAAAAGTATGCGCACCCAGCACAAGTGACCAAAGACCTTACGAATTCCTCTGAAAAAGACCTTGACCTCTCTTTTGAACTTTCTTTCCAGAAGAAATTGGAAAACTGGGATACTGAAAAGGAAAAAGAGGAAATTGAATTGGATGAATTTTTGTTTCTAGAGCAGGCTGCTGATGAAATCTCCTTTGCCAGCAATTCCTCACTTATTGTAAGGATCTTGGATCAAGGCCAGCAGATTTCTACAGGGCGCAGACTGTCTTCTACTCCCATTAAATCAAGGCAGCAACAACGGCAGATAAATGTGCAGGACGCTACAGCTGTAGAGAACAGAAATGGAGACAAATGTGTTTCCCGACCAGCAAACAATGAAAAGGACAGAGGGATGATCACTGAATCCCAGGCATCTGAAATGCTGAAGGATCATCAAAATAAAATTGACAGTAAAATGCTTCAGGCTTTCCCTACTGAGTTTCAAGGTTCTGGAGACACTGAGTGGGACGAAGATAAATCTGGTGAAAGTAGTGATGTGAGTTTGGGGTCTGAGGACGAATTTGAGACTACCGTAAAGCCTGCTGAGAGAGGTAAAAAGTTTGATTTGAGTCATAGAGGTGACAGTCCTGAATTTTCAGAGTACAAAGAAGGCACAAATAGAGATGCCAGCCTTGGCTTACTAGAAAAAAATGTTGGTAGTATCCAGTGCAGCAAGATAAACAAGAATACTGAATCTCAAAGTGTGTGTTGTGCAAATAGAAATCAAGTTGATTTTGATGATGAAACATCGTGGACAGACTTTGACGAGAATGGGAGTCAGTGTACCCAAGTACCAAATGATGACTTGGTTATTAAAGGACCATTGTCCCCTGGCTGTTCATCTAAGAGTGAGGCATTTTTCCCCGATAAAAGGATAAAGAGGAAGATTGCAGTAGCAAAGAAAGCGGATGTTCAGCCCAGGCAAAGTGTGGCAGACAGTGAGGTAATTGCACCTCCCACAACAGATCTGATGCTGAAGCTCTTTCCTTCTCTGAGGCCCAAACAGAAGGTAGAGGCACAGCAAAGACATGATGCCAAACCCAATGTGTCTCAGGAAGAATCAGGAGGTAAGCAAGAGGGATAAGAGTGCTGAGCGTAATAATCAGTCCCATAAATCTCAATAGCAGTAGTAATCTTCAAAGCCTATATCCCTCTGTCCTGCTTTTCAGCTTGTAATCTCAGGGTTTTATATTCTAAACAAATTGCCAAGCACTTTGTTGGAGCCAATTTGCTTTTCAGACTGGTTTCTATTGTAATGGCTACAATTTTATGTGTTTTAAGCCCATTTATTTCATCCAGTCTTACTCCTATAAAGATGGCAAAGTTCAGAGATGGTGGGAAACTGGTAAAATGTTACCACATGACAGTATGGTGCATACGTTGACATTTGTGCATCAAACATTGTGCACCTGTTCTTTTGTCAGGAGACGCGGCTCGTTCCCAGCTATTGAGAGAGAAACTTGTTGAATTGGAAGTTGAAATTGAACGGTTTAGGGAAGAAAATGAATCCCTCACAAAACTTCGAGAAGAGCGTGAGAATGCTTTGGAAAAGTTCAGGTAACTTAAAGAACCTGTCTGATTTCTATCCTGTTGGTCTGAAGTTGATTTAACCTAGAGCAGGCTTGCCACTTAGGACCCACCTGCCATCTATGACAGCCCATTCATTTAAAATATATCCATCCTTTCCTGTTAAAAAGCTCAAGGTGGCTAACAATATCAAAAATAAATTACTAAAAGCAGCAAGAAACAAAAATATAAAAGGCAGCTATTAAAAACAAGTGCATATTCTCAGGTGATAAAAACATTTCAATGCAGTTAATTACAATAGTCGGGTGCAGAAGCTTAAAATGACCCCCTACCCCCCCCCTAAAAAACCCTATAATAAGCAGGAAGGAAGGTTTTGACGAAGTGATGGGAAGAGTTATCTTTGCAAGGGTCTTTAATAACCTGGGTGGAGGCCACTGAAATGGTTATGAATAGTATGCCTGGTTCTACTAGGGCAGTGATGGCGAACCTATGACACGCGTGTCAGCACTGACATGCATAGGCATTTTAGGTGACATGCGGCCGCGTGCCGAGAAGGACCTCACTTCCGGCCTTGTGGACTTCCAGCAGGCGAGGCAAAATGGTGAAGCAGGAATAGGGCAAGTGAGGGCAACTTAAGGGCAGCACAGCTTCAGCCGCTGCCAGCGAGCATGCTCGGCAGCTCCGTGCCTCTCCTCTCTTTCCTCCCAGCACCGAGAAGGGCAGCACGTGTGTTGGGCGCATCAGCAACCTCGCCTAGCCAATCCCCCTCTGCGTTTTTCAAGGCGGCAGCTGGATTGGTTGATCTGAGCGCTTCGCATGGCCGCTGGGGATTGGCCGTCCAAGAGCAGGCTGCGGAAGGCGGCACAGTCAAGCGCTTCGTGGAGGGAGAGATGGGACTTTGGCGCGTGTGTGTAAGGGAGGAGAAGTTTCCTGGTAGGGAAAGCGAGAGGCTGGCCTGTTTCTTCTTCTTCTTCTTCTTCTTCTTCTTCTTCTTCTTCTTCTTCTTCTTCTTCTTCTTCTTCTTCTTCTTCTTCTTCTTCTTCTTCTTCTTCTTCTTCTTCTTCTTCCCTCTCTCTCTCTCCTGGATTAGCCCCGGATTAGTCTCCGAACGGACACCGTCTTTCCACATCTTCAGGTGGGAAGGCTGAGAGGGTGGGGTTCCTGCCCAGCGCCATGGGTGGCTCTTGCCTGAAATCGTGGGGAGGGAGAAGGGGGAGTTCCCCACACGGGTCGTCCCTTGAGCCCCTAATCAGCATCGTAGCGAGGAACTTCTTGGGGGAGGGGGTTTGCCATAATCCTGGAATTTCCCCGACACATAAGGAACACTGCGGCCGCCGACAGTGTCCCGGCGGGGAATTGCCTGTGTGCCCGGGAAACACTGGATGTGTGGCAGCTCGTGTTGGTTTTTTTTGGTCCCTTTTCCTCAGAAATAGCTATAAAACCTGCCTCCTCCCCAAAAGCTCAACAACTTTTCTGTCTGGGTTTTCGCTTTGGATTTCATGGTGCCAGGTTGTTTTGCGCCCTAGACAAGGCTAACTACTTGCACACACACACACTGGAATTTATTTATTTATTTTGCTAACTTCGATTTTCAAAAACTTGTAAGGAAACACAAAAACTTGAAACCACAAAATTTACTTCGGATTGCAAAAATAAGTAATACAGCCATTTCCAATTACCTTCCTTAAAAACCTTTGGGTATAGGGCGGTATCGAAATTAAATAAATAAATGAAATGAATTTTTTTCAGCGCACAAGTCGTTTTGAATATTCCTGCCAATGGCGGCACTTTCAAGTCTCTTAAAAGGCACGCCAAAATCTCGCTTTGCGGGTTTGGCCACCAGTTTCTTCAGGTCTGGCGCAGGTTCAATTGGCATTAGCTGCCAAGCCAGCTGGTCTCCTTTGCAGCATGGTTGAGCATACGTAAATTTTGGCAAGTTTGAGCTTTGAGAAGCTGCATTGAAGAATAAAAGTAAAATATTGTTGGAAATTTCCAAGATATAACAAAAACTAATCTTTATAATGCTGTGCCATTCACATGTCCGTTCTGTGCCCATCTGAGGTTGGCTGCCTAGTTGGCCCAGTGATATCACTGGACCTGAACTCAACCCATCTCCCTTCCTTGGATTTGCTTGGCCCAGTGATGGGCAACCTATAAATATTGTGAAATTATGGTTTTTTTTCTCACCACCCGACACACCACCCGAGTTATGCTCGGGTTTTTGGTGAATTTTGGCACACCAAGCTCAAAAGGTTGCCCATCACTGTACTAGGGCCCTCTTCCGGTGTTAACTAAGTATAGTTCGGGGGCATGCACAAGAGGGCTTAAGTAGAGTGGGTTCATACAGGACTAGGTTGCCCTTCAGTTATCCTTATCCCAAACCATGAAGAGCTTTAAAGTCGCCACCAGCACTTAGAATTGGGACAAGATACAAGTTGGAAGCCAGGGCAGTTGTTTCAATAAGAGAGTCACATACTCTGGTGAACCACTGAGCTGCCATGTTTTGTACTAGTTACAGGTTTCTGGACGTTCTTAATAACGAGGCCCTATGCAGAAGGCATTATAGTAGTCCAGCTGTTCAGCATGTGTTTAAAATGGCATGCAGGACAATGTACAAGCCAGTGGGACCCATAGCCCAGGGGCAGAATAGTACCTAGAAATACCGTCCCTTAATATTAAATCTCAAAGTATTGACATCTAGATAACAGTTGATAACAATGCAATTGACTACTTCAGCTGCAGTAATAGATGCCAGAGACAATGCATCATACAGGGCTAATATAATTTGGTAGTTTGCAAACAATAAACTAAGTCATGCAGCTTTTTATACTGGACAGCTGGAAATTACCGATTTTGCTAACCAAGAAATATTGTGGAGTTTCTGAAGATATGGCCTGTTGGTTTATTGGGATTTATGTAGAAAGCCAAAAAGGATGACCTAAGAAAGCGTGAGGTCTGTTACAGCAAACAGTGCCTGGTGGTTGTGTTCTAGGAGAGCTTTTTAAAAATATACTATATGGGGTGGCTTGTGGAGCTGACATTCCTAAGTTACTTTGTTATCAATAAATAAAACATACAATTTTTCAAGGAGCAGCATTTTTTTGCTGTTCTGAAATAATTACTGTAAATTTTCAGGAAAGAAGTTGCTGACTTTGAACAACAGAAAACCAAAGAGCTTACTCGAATTGAAGAATTTAAAAAAGAAGAAACAAGAAAGCTGCAAAAAGAACGTAAAGTTTTTGAGAAGTATGCACAGGCAGCTAGAGCTATTCCAGATAAAAGGGAACGGGATGAAATTCAGGTATGAACGCAGGGGAAAGCCTATATGGTTACTTTGATTGGGATCAGATTTACTGGCTGTTGATTTAAGGTGAAGAATGTCCACTGAGTAATTTTATTACAGATATTGCATTTATTACTGCAATGTAAAGTGATTTGTCTTTTTCTTCAGTTTGTGTATTTTAACATAGCAGAAAATGACCTGCTTGCATGTTGTTTTCTCAAGGCTTTGAAGCAGCAAATGGCAACCTTGCAGGAAGATTTAAAAAGAAGAGAGACAAAATGGTCAACAACCCACATTCGTCTTAGAGACCAGATAGAGGCCTTAACCAGGGAGAATGTGCAACTACGGGAAGAGATCAAAATTATGGAACGATTTCGTTTGGATGCTTGGAAGAGAAAAGAAGCGTCTATAAACAAGAAGAAAACTGGCTGTGATAAGAAAGCAGAGTCAGCAGTAAGGTTTCTTTCCCCCTTCTATCTTTTTTCAGGTGTGAAAGTGGTAGAGTGGTTAATGTGTCACACTCAGACTGGGAGACCCGGGTTTAAATCCCCACTCAGTCATGAAGCTCACACTTTCTCTGCCAGGGTTGCTGTAACAATAAGAGTTGTGTGGAGTAAAAGCAAACCTGAAACTTGTTTGAAAAGGATGAATTAAGGAAACACAAACTGCCCAGGCACCTTAGGTTGCACAAATTTGACTTACATTTGAGTACTCTTGTCATTATTGAGAGTCAGGCTGATGTTTTTAAGCCATTAGTCCAGGCATATGCAAACTCCGGCCCTCCAGATGTTTGGGACTACAGTCCCCATCATCCCTAGCTAACAGAACTAGTGGTCAGGGATGATGGGAATTGTAGTCCCAAATATCTGGAGGGCCGGAGTTTGCCTGTGCCTGCATTAGTCTGTCTCTTTTGGTAGGAGAGTTGTGTGTGTGCAGCTGTTAAGATAGAATCATTAATGTGGGACTATTGGAACAGAACTTTTCAACTTTTTTTGATTTGACAAGCTGCCTTTCATTTCTAAAGTGTTTGAGTGAGTATCCGGAGTCATGCGAGCACACCTTTCCTCCTCACTAGTGTTCCCCAAAACTGCTCTGGAGGATTCCTCAACTGTTCAGGGCACATGTTGGCAGGTTGTGGGGAAGAGAGTGATAAGTCCACTTGGGTAGGTGGCAACTGTTGGCTCTCACTCTACAGTATATTATATATTACTGAACAGCTCTCAGGCACACAGTCACAAGTATGATTAAGCAAAAGTGCATACATGTTGTAAACAGCTTCCTACCATATTGACTTTAGTTCTATGTTGCAAATAGCTTTGTGGACTTCATTTTGAAAAGTGGTATATAAATATGGTAAAATAATCACCTTTTACTTTTTACGGGAAAGGTTTGTGTTCCTGAATATTAAAGGCCCCCGCTTTACACTCCCCCCCCCAGCATTCTCCAGCTGTATTGCAAAAAACCCAGACTCTGCCTTCAATTCCTCAAGCAGAAAAGAGCAGCAAGATGAATGGCAAAAGTGATCTGTCGTCAGAAGGTAACTATACTTAGGATACAGTACCATTTCTAGTAAGCAGCAATATGGTATTTTACATGCAAGTCTGCATGTTACATACCTTGTCATTCTGACACTTCTGCTACCTCCAAAAAAACCTCCCTGATACTGGTATGTTTTACAGTAAGTTACCCAAGAAGCAGTAATGTCACTGATATTTTGTGTGGGCCTCAAATAAAATAAAATATGAGGTACTAGAAAATTAGAGAGGGCTGTACCTACCTTCTGCCCATGTCCTAGGAAATATAAAATATTAGAATCTTATTTTTATTCTTGTTTGAAATAGGAAGACCCTGTGCAAAATTTAAACTAGCAGCTGCACCTGAAGAGAGTTGCTTGAACAATGTGGCAATGACTTTTGAAGATTCCTCCAAGGCATTTATGGCTGTAAGTAGAGTACGAGAATGTTGGCTCCTGGTTTCATAAGGCAGCCTAGGGCCTTGGATAGAAATGATGTTTAAGCTGTGTAATAGATTACTGGTACCAAAACTGCTCCAAGGATGATTGCAGCATCAAGGAAGTAAGAAAACACTGGGGAGGTTGCTATGTTAAATCTCCTCTTGCTCTTCTTGACTGTTTGTGCTGCTCTTTTGGTTGAGAAATAACCCAATTCTTATGGATTAAATTTATATTCAGTATAAAGGTTTGCAAGGTTATAGATATTAAATTCTAGGGAAAAGTGTTACATTATAATTTAAAGAATGTAGGATATTGTAGTTGTATAATAGATTTTAGTCACGTTTTGCTATTGGCATCTTTTCTCTGCAGAACAGGAATAGAGCATGCCCCCAGGTGTATAGTGTGGAAAAGATGAGCACATTCCAAGTAATTTAGGTTTGCGCATTTAAACCATGGCAGACATGTCATTGTGGAAAGTGTCCTTTAATGGTAGTATGGCTGAAGACCACTTCAGTAGAGTATTTCAGTTTACATGAATGAAGCTTGTCTTGTGAAGTTCCCAGTTTGTCACCATTTAGTGCCCACAGTAATATGATTTGCCTCTCAGGCCAATTTTATAGAGTTTTCCCCACCTCCCATTTCAGAATTTACCTGGTAATGGAACTGTTGAATTATCACCATCACTAAGTCCTGATTCATCAGACAGTGAAGAAATAGAGAGTGAAGCCAATCATCCTGATGGAAAGGTAGGAAGTGCTTTTTTTCTAGAGCATGAATGGGAGAACCTGTGGCTCTCCATCTGTTGCTGGACTCAAAACTTCCTTTGGGGCCAGCCAACATGGTCAAGTTCAGGCACCCTCAAACTTCGGCCCTCTAGATGTTTTGGACTACAATTCCCATCATCCCTGACCACTGGTCCTCTTAGCTAGGGATCATGGGAGTTGTAGGCCAAAACATCTGGAGGGCCGCAGTTTGGGGGTGCCTGGTCAAGTTCAATGGGAATTGTCAACAACATCAGGAGGGCAGCAGGTTTCCCATCCCTGCTCTGAAGTGATTCCAAAGTGGTATCGGGAGAACGTTGCTATGTAAAGGAAATGCTTGCTTTCTTGCCTCAGAAAGGATGAACAGTTCCATACCTGCACCACCTATGAAAGTGCAGTGCTGCTGCTATGCTTGGGAGCCTTTTTGGATCTGAACTAGATGTTTATGCCATTCTGCCTAATTTTCAGAATGGAGCCCAGTCAAAGAATGCAGGGAAAAATGAGGTGGTAACTATTTAACTAGTATCCTATCTAAGTACTGTTCAAGAAATAAAAGGTGAAAATTGGTTAAAACTATAAAACCAGTCTTAAAAGTCTCCTGGAATTTAAGGGAGCTTCACTGAATTGGCCCTGCAATACTAAATGCATGGCTTCCATCTGTGCCACAGTAGACCACTAAAACTGACTCTGCCAAAGACCTCAGTGATTGGGCAGTGCTTGGTGTATCCTTGACCCAAGTTGTCAAGGCCCTTGTAAATAAAGTCTTCTCAATACAGTTTTGCTATCACCAAGAGATTTATCCATGTTCCTCTCAACTAAGCTTTCATGCTGAATTTAGGTCTGGGCCTATTATGTAGAGGAAACCAAATTGCCTACTTTTATGCAGTCTTATAGCTATTTCCCATGCATTTGCCTAATGCTCAGCCACAGCTAATGGTTATACCCCACAGCAAATGTGGGAATGAACCTCGGGCTTATATGATCTTTCTCAGTGCACAGAGAAACACTTGCTTATGTGAAGGCCTAACTCGATAGTTATTTGCCTACAAAAAGGGGAGGGGGTAGTTTTTTTTGTGTGTGGCCTACTCATGTAAGCTGCAATTACGGTAAATAACAAAAATCCTACATCAATTTCTGGGCCTCTGGATTTGTGATACTCCATACTCTTGAATCTCTAAGGGCACCATATTTAGAATTGGGAGGGATACTATCCCTTATCAGATAAGCTCTGTTTGGGTTTGTTTTGGCCTCGTTTTGGCCTCTTCCCCTTTCTTATTCTTTGCTCGGCTTAGCCTGTAGAAGTTCACCATCAGAATTGTTAAGATATATGCTTTTATTTCACTTCTTTCAGGTTGAAAAGATTTTTAAAAATGGATCCCACCTGATTTTTTTCCCTAATGGCACACGGAAAGAAGTGAGCTGTGATGGGAAGACTACAACTGTAACATTCTTTAATGGGGATGTAAAGCAAGTTCTGGAAGATCGGAGAGTGGTATGTATCCACTAAGAAGTATGTGCCATTCAGATATGGACAGGTGGTTCTATTAATGCTAAATTTGTTAACCCTTCTCAACAGATATACTATTATGCAGATGCCAAGACTACGCACACCACCTACCCCACAGGCTTAGAGGTCCTACATTTCTCAAATGGACAAATAGGTAAACAGAGACCTGGCTGTCTTGCTTGTACTACTCTATAAATGGCTGTGTATTTGTGTGTATTGATGGCATACCATTAAATTGCAAGAACTACTTACATGGCATATGAGTATTCTGACATGTGGTATGCTCATTCATTCCTTGCAGAAAAGCATTTTCCAGATGGAAGGAAAGAGATTGTATTCCCTGATCAAACCATTAAGAACGTGTACACGGATGGGCGAGAAGTGACCATTTTCCCTGATGGCACCATTGTCCGTACGCAACAGTAAGATTTATTTTCATAAAACTATTTTGAGAGTTAAGTTTGGACTGAATTTACTGCAGCCGTATAGAAAAAGTAGTGACACACATTAAGAATGCCTTTTGAGGAAGACAGACTGGATCAAGAGAAAGGCTGTCAAGAACAAAATCCTCAGTGCTGACTGTGTTATGACAGTCTTACCCAGTCTGGCCAGCTTCAGGAATACAAGGTGGGTGCCAGAGAACATGAAGCTGCTGGGCAGATAATAATAAATTTAATTTGTATCCCGCCCTCCCCAGCCAAATCTGGGCTCAGAGTGGCGATGTCAAAATGATAATCTCAGCAATTTAAGAATGCTTCCTGTGTAGGCTAAGATTTCTTGTGCTGAAAATACATTGGGAAGAACCCAAATGCTATGAGGCAGAGAGGCTGCTTAAAAGTTACATTTCAAGTAGGTATGAACAGTTAGAACAACAGAACAATTAGCTGCATTCTTAATTTTACCTCCCAGCAGAATTTAGCTATAATGTAACATTGGTTTTAAAGGTTGCCTTTCTATTTTAAGGGATGGAAGTAAGGTTATCGAGTTCAGTAATGGCCAGCAGGAAGTGCATACAGCCCATTTCAAGAGACGGGAGTATCCAGACGGTACCGTTAAGACAATGTATGCTGATGGGCGCCAAGAAACGCAGTATGCTTCAGGTCGAGTTAGAGTTAAAGATAAGGATGGTGAGATTATTATGGACACCATCCTCTAAATGTTCAGGTCTTAATTATTATCCATGTTTTCTCTTCTCAAAAATGTTTGTAAAGGTTGTATATAGATAGTAAAAAGTTTTGCCAATAAACTTGTTTTTAAAGATTACACATTTCAAAAATGACACTTAAAACTTTCTTGTTTTGTTCATTTTGTTCTTGTTGCCAAAGCAGGTTATGAGCATTTTGAAGCAATCATACACACTTTATTCCTTTTTACAGTAAGCCCACATCTTACACTTATTTAACCAATAAACCAACACAAGCAAGGTGTTTTCTGCTTCAAAAACAATTTTTAATGAACATCCTTTAGTACTTGCACAAAGCAAGTACTTCAACAACTTGCAACAAAAAAGGTAACTACACTTATCAGGGAACAAACAGTAACAAATCCAAATGAAATTTCTTTATTCTGGTATTTTCATCTAAAGATCTGCATCTGAAAAACAAAAACAAAAATTTCAAAACCTACAACTCTTGTGTTGATGATGTAGTATTAAAATGTTACATGCTCTCCCATAGCAAAAAGCCAAGGTTGGCAACTAGCATCACCACTTGGTGCATGCTTTGCTGCACTAATTTGACAGGGGATGAGGCTGAGGGTCACATTTCTTTTGAGGTAACCTTTCCCTGGCTGCATTTTTAGACATTCCAATCTCTTCCCCCCCTATTCCCTGCAGGGGCCCAGACTCCAAGCTTTCATTTTAAGAAGAGTGTCTACCCCTCTTAAGCAAAATCTGCAAGCAACTGTAAGCAATTTCTATGAAATGAGCAAGTCTGGCTGCTCTTTAATGTTTTTCACCAGTAAGTTAAGTCAGAGCTGTGACTGATGAATTGCTTGAGGTCCTAAAGAGCTTGTTTTCTCAGCCCCTTTAATGCACTTTTCCTCCTTTTATTTTCTAAGCAGATTTTTTTTTCTTGTACAGAAATACAATTATAGGAAAAACTTCACCATGGCCAAACTAAGCCATACAACCCCATAGTAGCCACTGTGTGGCTGGCACCTTGAGCACTCTCAAAATGTGTCTTTTGCTCCAAAAACATTGGTAACTTCTGTTTTATTAAAATGCTAGTTATATTTACTCTGTTCTATGACATTACTTTTTCCTTGCGACTTTTAGACTGTAACCTTGAGGACAGGGGCAGTATTCTTGTTTCTACTGATCTGCAAGCTCCCTTGTGACCCTTTAAAGTTGAAGAGTAGGACAAAAAAGCTTTTAATAGATAAAATTGAATGTGCTTACCTGTCACTAGCTTAATTCAGCAAATCCCATTTCTACTAGTTTCATGTGAACTAGATGCCCATCTTGATATACAAACACAGTATGCTCTGGTGAGTGCGTCTGCAAGGAAGATATATGGCCAACATCAACAGGCAACATTTGAGAATCAGTACATATTAGAGTTTCCAAAACTATACAATGATGTGACTTCTAAACTTCTGTTCTTGGCCATCCAAATCTTGTCTGCTTCCTAAGCAAAACGGGTGACACACAGCTGGAATGGCAGTTTGTATTCCAAGACAGAATTGTAGGCTTTCACTAAGGAATGTTCTGAGAGAATACTGGCACCCCCTTGCCTCACAAAAAGCCCCAAATAGGGAAATGTTTTATAGGCAACATTTATCACTCTTGTATGTAGTATTTCATTTTTAAAATAACCAGTAGAAATGGGTATAACTCCCCTCCCCCAGCACAAACCTTCCTTTTGTCCAATGTGAAACATGACTGACTGGCTGGCTGGATAAATTTGGCAACTTTTATGCTTAGTGCAGTGCCTGAAGTTTTTTTTGTTTTTGTTTATTTTAAAGCTACATAGGTAACAAATACCTGTCCAGAATGGGAAAAGGTAGTGGAAGATTGGGGGGGGGTGATTGAGGAGGGGACAAGAAAGCGCAGCTGAGATACATCCAGTGGTGTGGACAGCAAGTTGCAGAATAATAAGCCTTATGAATGAAAAAAACAGGACTGGACTAAGGCTACACACACACACACACACACACACACACGGAAGCCCTCTAAAAACCATTCAGATGAAATCATACAAATGAGATAGTAATAATTAAAATGCTGGTTCAAATTGGCCTTGGAACTTTACAGGAGACCCTCAACTTACATGGGGGTTGCATTCCAGGGATAGTGTGAAAAGCCAAAATCTTTTGTATAGTTGAAACACAATGGGTTCAATGGAGGGTGGGAGTGCTGTTCCTTCCCCCCGACACCCTCCCGCTTTTAATTTTTTTAAAATCAAGAACGTAAAGCTGAATGTGTACAAGTTAAATATGTGTAAGTTGCAAGTTACTTGCTATTTATTTATTGCATTCCTATCCCACCCAAAGGATCCCAAGGGTTATAAACAATGAAACAGCAAAATACTGTTTTCTTTTAAAAACATTTTAAAAGATCAAATATCCTGATAGCTAAGTAATTTCACGCTTGCCAGGAACAATACATTTCAGCCATCAGCTGTCTGGGTAAACAGGGACTTTTTAAAATCCCACCTGAATACTGAAAGTGGGAAAGGGAATTTACAGTTAAGTCTGTGGATGGGAAGAGTTGGCTGGGATAAAATAAGGGAAGACTTTACCAGTGAAGAAGCATAGAGATTTTTCCCTTGGAAGCAGTCTATCATGGTCCACAAGGCTTCCATGCTCCATTCGGAACAATAAGGAATTTTTTTGTGTGACTCACACAAAGCTGGTTTAAATCCAGCCAGCAGAACTTTGAACGCTTGAGCAGGATACTGCATGAACTCAGGAGGAAGCTGACGTAACCTGAGGCAAAATTAAAGTCAGTGAATAACACTATTCAAGATGACAGCCCACAAGCAATTTGTTAGCCGCTACAAAGTGGTGGTAAAAGGATGTTAATATGTATATTCAGAACAGACCAATGTCCGATTATAGTTTCACCTGTCTTGAATAGCAATTTGCACTAATACATGAGCAATGTATAGATTTACCTGCTTGTGGGCACTGTTTCGCTGGATCCATAGTCAACAAATTCCACCATAATCAAAAGAGGATTGCATTCCTGAATTGAGATGAGCTTTGCTCGATACCAGAAGCCATCACTGTATTTTGCAAGGCAAGGCATGTCTAACAAAGGGAGAAAAGCTGTTTAAATTTCAGCATCCAATGCTGCAACATGGGTGGCTAACCTGCGATCTGGATCTGGCTCCCTAGTTTTATGTACCCCCTATTGCTTTTTTAAGATTATAGTTAATTTGCAGAGGTTTTTTTTAAACTAACTGCTCTTATAAGTTCTGTACTGTGATGCCAAAAGATTCTGTGCCCCCAAATGTGTTACCAATTCTTTTTTTTTTTAAAGCTTTTGACCATGTCCACTTTGATATGCAAAGGGTTGATCATGGGTGAGTGAAGTCCTCCAGCTGAAAAAAGGGTACTCCCTCCTATAACCATTTATACAGTGGTACCTCGGTTTAAGTACACAATTGGTTCCGAAAGTCTGTACTTAACCTGAAGCGAACTTTCCCATTGTAAGTAATGGAAAGTGGATTAATCTGTTCCAGATGGGTCGGCGGAGTACTTAAACTGACGTAGGACTGTATTGCATTGTGGATCACCATTAGCTAAGCAAAACTGGGAAGGCATTAAATAAAATTATCCAAAGGAATAGATTTAGGCCTACGTCCTACATCCTACTCATCTTCCAACATTCTGCTTCACTAGGTGGCTCCCTAGCTCTACTATTATGAGATGTGATAAACTGTAGTTATAGATGGCTACTGTGTGCCAGAAACACTCCACGGCTGTCAGCCCCCTCTCCCAGTCATCACGATCTGGTTTTTTTTTATATCCTGCAAGAAGTGAAGTGACAGCTAAACCACTCGAGAGACTTCCAACACACGAAGGAGAACAGAATAACACACATCAAAACACCCTACTATATTTTAATAAATACTTTCTTTAGTTTAATGGAGCCCAGTATTTATCATGAGACACTTATTGCAACCTCATGGTACTAGCTGTCAGGGTTTAGACAGACGAGGAGGAGTGGTGGCTAGCCCCCCCTGACAAGCCCCCACAGAGGAATCTGAGGAATTCACACCTGGGGAAGACTGGTGGCAGCACTCAGAAGAAGAGCAATCTGTCAGGGAGGAGGGAAGATCAGAACTGCAGCAACAAGTCGATCCAGAACCAGGCCCCAGTCAGGCAGGTTATCAGATGGCCCCTTCCCCTCCCTTCTCTGCAAAGGAACGCAGAGCTGAAAAACGCTGGCTGCAATTAGAAACAGCTGCAGCTCATAAAAAGCGGGGGAGGGAACCTGTTACTTAAGAGAGACCGGCTGGCCACTCCTCAGCGTCTGCAACGTCGTACTGAAGTGCTTAGTTGCCTCGCTCATCTTGTCCTTGGTTCCTGTAATCTTGATCTGGCTTTCCTGACCCCGGCTTTTGGACTTCTGGCTTGAACTGACTTTGGCTACTCTTGACTCCACGTAAGACTTCTGGCTTTCCTGACCCCGGCTTTTGGACTTCTGGCTTGAACTGACTTTGGCTACTCTTGACTCCACGTAAGACTTCTGGCTTCCCTGACCCCGGCTTTTGGACTTCTGGCTTTAACTGACCTTGGCTACTCTTGACTCCCACGTAACTGTCTGACTTCAACTGGCTCTGACCAGACTGTTGACCTTGGCTTATCCGACCGTGTCTGCTGCTCTTCAGTGTGCCTACTTGCTGGCACCCTAACACTAGCATCACTACACTATCTGAAGTTCAGCAGAAATTCAGAGAATTCATTGCACAGTTTTTATAGCAACAAGCATAAATTAACAGCTTTCAAGAGTTTATATGCTGCGAACCGCCCTGAGATCTACGGGTATAGGGCGGTATACAAATTGAATAAATAAGTCTGTTTTCTCTTATTTGATTCTGAATGCAAGCAGACTGTAGAGAAGTTTTGTTCTAAAGTAGTTAAGTAACTTTTTACCTTCAATTACAGAATGTATAAATGCAAATTACTAAGAAATATAATACCTTTCCGAAAATCAGTTAGGAAAGGGATGGACTCCAAGTTCTGATTACATCGACTCAAGGCTTGGTCTAGAGTTTCAAAGTCCCCACTGACTTCTGTGTCCTCTTTATCATCTTGATGGTTGGGACGGTCTCGCTGATCAATGGTAATGTACACCTAGGGGGAAAGTAATTGGTGTCATATATCATAAATATATATCAAAGATCTTGAAGTGAGAGCATCGTCCAACATACAGGATGGATAAGTCTCCCAGTTTTGACTATCTGAATGGAATCAAAATTACTAGAAATACTAGCAAGTGCCCATAAACCATAGGCAACTTCTTAGGCAGTCTTGCCTCATGCTTCAAAAGCTATCGTTATACATCTCAAACAATGGAAGTAACTAAGAGGATCCCAATTCCCACAAGTTCAAGTTCTAAAACACAGGATGAGCTTCTGTGAAAGGATGCAATTACAACAGACCCCGATAACAGCAAAAATATTTACTTCACCATGATACCTCATTAGGTGACACAACATGTGTTACTTTAATTGGAAAAAGTTCTCCAAGAACAGGCAGCGATGGCAAGCTATAGGGTGGCAGTAGGGGAGTATCTACTTCAGACATCAGTAACTCCTAGAAAAAAGGAGGAAGCAGGAAATCTTTATGTGTCTAGAGATGCAAGCAGCAGCAATATGAGCTATGCACAGAAAATGACAAGAAATGCAACTTGGGTGCACTTGAATAAAGTTGGTACCAGTGATGTCTTTTTTTAAAAAAATATATTAAATCTTTATTAATTTTAAAATTGATGCTTTTGAATTATGGTGCTGGAGGAGACTCTTGAGAGTCCCGTGGACTGCAAGAAGATCAAACCTATCCATTCTTAAGGAAATCAGCCCTGAGTGCTCCCTGGAAGGACAGATCGTGAAGCTGAGGCTCCAATACTTTGGCCACCTCATGAGAAGAGAAGAATCCTTGGAAAAGACCCTGATGTTGGGAAAGATTGAGGGCACTAGGAGAAGGGGACGACAGAGGACGAGATGGTTGGACAGTGTTCTCGAAGCTACGAACATGAGTTTGACCAAACTGCGGGAGGCAGTGCAAGACAGGAGTGCCTGGCGTGCTATGGTCCATGGGGTCACGAAGAGTCGGACACGACTAAACGACTAAACAACAACAACAACAATTTTAAAATATAAAACATAACATCCAACTAAAATACAAACCAAAAAATATACAGATAAACAATCATATAAACTTCAAGCATGCTTTATCCTATCTTCCACATTGTCATTTCAACCTAACTTATGCATTTTCTTGTTCACATCTTGTTTGCAATTCGACTTCCCCTTCTCCTCCTCCCTGGCTTCAGATTTATTTACCTTTCCACTGCTTACATGTACTTTCCTCCTGGGAGTTCTACAAGTTATTTGTTTTTAACCCAAGCTCTTTAACATATATTCCAAATTTTCCCCAATTATTTTTAAATTTTTTATTCGAACCACCCCTTATTGAATTTGTCAATTTGGCTAATTCAATATAACTAATTACTTTCTCTTGCCAATTTCTAATGGTGGGAACTTCCTGGCTTTTCCATAACTTAGCAATTAGGATTCTTGCTGCCGCCACTGAATACAGAAATATCTGGGGAAGATAGCAACTATCAAAATGAACATCTTGCCAAGAATGGAGGTGCCAGAAGGAAATAGACACATTCACACATATATGGTGGTATTGTTCTAAGATAAAGCCTTTTTGGAATGGGGTATTAGAAGAGTTAAAGAAAATATTTAAATATAATATAAAGAAAACTCCAGAGGCTTTCCTACTTGGAATGGTTGGTGAAGAAGTGGAAAAGAAAGATGAAAAGATGGTACCAGTGATGTAATGGAGACTATTCTGTGCAAGACTCACTATTCAGATTGGTGTGCTATTTGGGGAGCAAGGAAGAGAGCTTGTTTGTGCAGTTTTAAAATGCTGGGAAAATGCAGTATGATGCATTTCATTAAAGATGTCCAATTTGGGCTAACCACCACCAACTGCACACTTAATGTACACCCTATCCCAAAACCTACTTTCAGGAAAGGCATCAAAACTGACCCAATGTCTCCCCACCGCAAAAACCTTACAGACTTGATCCACTCAAAACAAACTATAATGGATGTTAGTGGCTGGCTGGGGTCACAAAAGTTGGGAGATACCAAACTGGCTTCAACACATTATCAAGCTAATTATTAGCTTGAAAACCAAGAAATCCATTGACATATTTTAACATTTACCTCATGACTGATTTCACAGTTTTGCTCCAAATGATCTTCTTCACTGCAATAGGTTATAGCCTAGAACATATGAGAAAGAAAGAAGTTGTTTTAATTTCTAAAAGTATATTAACTGACTTGCAAGCTAATGCCTGCAAGCAGTGGTTTGTCTCAAAACATTTTCAATCCCTTGGATTGCAATCTAGCATTCTGGGGAAAAATAAAATTTCTGCCGAAACATCAGGGCTAATCTGGTGCATAGTGCACTTGTGCAGGTACAATACAAGCCCTTAAACAAAACCATTAACACCTTATAACTGCAGGGTGGGGACCAAATGTGGACAAACTACCCCCAGGTAGGGGAGCACGTGTCCCCCACCGGAGGAACTACCCCTTAATTTTGAGCTTGTTACCTTTTTACATACATCTTGCATTGGGTAGCAAATTGCTTTTGGATTTAATAAGGAATTACATTGTTTGATTTGCCAGCCATTGCAACAGTATTAACTACCAACTGAAAACACTGGATATGACGTGGAACTGTAATGCAGGAAAAATAGGCAAACTAAATAACATACCCATGTTAAGCTTTATATCAATCCTAGAGCTGAAAGAAAAGATTACCAGTTTTGGCAAGTGACCGGCATCATCTTCACTAATGCAATGTTTATGGTACGCCATGAAAGACGAGAGCGACATTCCAGAGAAACAGAGTTTAACGGATACTTTATCCCATGGGCTGTCTGAATGTTCCTGTTAAAGCCAGGCAAAAGATTACTGCATTATCAATTCTGCTACTGTTTTAACCTCAAAAAGTGGGCCTATGGCTGAACAGAACAAAGCTACTCACAGAACCCTTAAGAACAGATACACCAAGTACTCAAGTGGAAGCATAGAAAAAGCAAAGTATATGGCACAGTACAATTCCATTGCTAACCAAGTGGCATGTATCTTACGGAATTTCCTCCTAATGTTTTTCATATTTGTTTCTAACATTTTATGGTTCTGCTATTTGTCTGATATCACTCTTGATAATAACATGGCTTGTTCTGTAACTCTGTCTTACCCCATCTCCTAATTTCATAATTAGTAACGCAGCAGTTTGATTCAAAGCCTATTAATATTCACAATTCAGTACAGTAAGCTTGCATCTTATGCAAGGGTTCAGTTCCAAGGCAAGCCTTTGGATCCCCCCCCCAATGCTTCTGGCCCAGCTTTGGGAAGGTGGTGCAAGAGCTCCAGCAGGGTCCTAGAGTCCCCACACCCCCTTCCCAAAGCCTACTAAGTGCTTGTTCAGCTTTGGGAGGGAGGGCTCTGGGTAAAAGGTAAAGGACTCCTGGATGGTTAAGTCCAGTCAAAGGCGACTATGGGGTGTGGCACTCCTCTTGCTTTCAGGCCGAGAGAGCTGCCATTTGTCTACAGACAGCTTATGTCATGTATCCAGCATGACTAAACTGCTTCTGGCGCAACGGAGCCCTGTGACGGAAGCCAGAGCGCATGGAAACGCCGTTTACCTTTCTGCCGCAGTGGCACCAATTTATCTACTTGCACTGGTGTGCTTTTGAATTGCTAGGCTGACAGGAGCTGGGACCCTGCTAGAGCCCTCGTGCCTCCTTCCCAAAACCAGGTAAGTCTGTGGATCACAGCTTTGTGCAGGTGTAGGGGAAGGGTAATAAACAGGGAATTGGTTTCCTCCACTCTCCATGTGTAAGTAAGTGTAAGATGCGGGTTTACTGTAAAAAGGAATAAAGAAAAGGGAACTGAACCCTCTTCCCCTTCACCATCTGTTACCACAGGATCTTACTTTACTTCCAAAGGCTCTGTTCTATTATCAGAAGTAAATTAAGAATACCTGAATCATGAAGTGTGAAGGTTGACTACTCCTCCCCTACAGGCCCCATTTCATATTATGGAAAAGTCCTCCCCATCCCTTATTTTATAAATGAACAGGACAGGAGAAAAAAACAGGAATGCACTTGTCACATCGTAATTGGTTTTGAAAGTGAAATAAATCCAAAATATGTGCAGCTTGCTCTTGGAAGTCTAAGAGGAAGTCTAAATCTGACAAAATCCACCGGCAGAAATGATTTTTTTGTTGTTGGGGGTGGGGGACTGATTGCAAGAGAAGCAGGACTTACACAATTTGTTTTTATGCTTACCATAATATTTATTTCAACAAGCCTTTTCGTAAGTAGTTCTTGAAGAAGTTCAACTGCATCCTGCTGCCAAACAGTTCCAACCTGGATAACCAAGGTAGAAAAATCACCAGCACATCAGTACATTATGTAAAAACACTCAGGACTGGCCCTATCTTGGAGATTAGAATGGTTTCAACATTATAAGGGAAAAATTAAGTTCCTTTTAACCAAACGTCAGTTTCTGCTTCAAATGCCAAAATGTCTTGTGCAAAACACCTGCCGTGTTCTATATGATCTAATCCCTGAGATTTATACAGGAAGTATATGGCAGACAAGACCTCCATTTCCTTTCTGCTAACAGGAATGGTATGTTGGGCTATTGCTCCACCTTCTGACCAAGGCAGGAACAAACACTATGGAAATGGGTTGGGCTCTCATTATGCTCTTGTTTCCTGCCTTCCTCAAAGTTCAGTTATGTTCATACAGTAGTTGCTCCTGTTTATCTGTTCTCAGGCCAGTGTCTCCTCAGGGTAGTGAATGGCACTTCAGTCTTTACATGAAGCCAAACTTCAAAAATAAGTAAATAAATGAATAAATAATTTATACCCCGCCCATCTGGTTGGGTTTCCCAATCTGGGCAGCTCCCAACTGAATATTAAAAACACAATACAGTACAGCATTAACCATTAAAAACTTCCCTACAATTCCCTGGGACATGGCCTGGGACATTGCCCAGTGACTATTACAGCCATGCTATAGCATGATGCCATTGTTTAGACTACGACAGGAAAGTGATATGTCGACTTTAAAATACTGCTTTGTGGAATAGCCTGCCACCCTTTTAGCACAATCTTTTAAGGGTTTTCTCTTGAGCAGTTTTTCCATTTGCAGAAAATCCAGAAGCGTTCTGGAACTTACGAAGGCACAAGCGTTGCATATGTAATTGTTTCTATGCTCACTGTTCACAAGACCAGGTGCTTAGTACATTTCAAAATGCAGCCTCTACTCACTGGTACAGTTTTATAGAGCTGACACGGTATGGAAAATGGTGGTATGTCTGCATACAAAACAGTTGGATAGAGATGACATTGAGGAATCTTCTCAATATAGCCATAGTCCAAGTACAGCACCTACACAAAAAGCAACACAACCAGCAGATTAATTCCCAAATTTCATGATGTGATTCTTTTCTGTTTTTAAATGCATGCCAGCCAGGCACAACAGACCCATCCTTCGCTTATTTACCCTAGAGGTAGTTTTGGGAAGTAGGCATGACCTAACTGTTGGGGAAGAGCTATTGAGTCTCTTTAAGGCTGGTTTCTACCCACCCACTCCAGCACCATGGAGTACCGGTACTTGAACACTGCTGGTGGTCTTGCTGGGCTGCTTAATTATTTTTCTGCCTGCTGTAGCAATTGCAATGCACTATGCTGAATGAGTCTTAATTGCATTTTCTTGCTTCTTTTATTGTATTATATTTTACTGTATTACAATTTGAATTCTTCAGAGACATGCTGCAGCTCACACAGAGTTTGGGAACTTCTGCTTTAAAGGAAGTAAGTACCTCAATTACAAAATCATGAATTGTGCAAGTTTAGTGAAGCTATTTATTAACACGCAAATTTATCAGGACACATGGAAGAATTACAGTACAGGCAACACCCCCCCCCCAAATTATTATCATGCATCCAATGTATGTGCAACCATGCCCATCTTGGAAGAGACCCCAAAAAGTCAGTGGGGTGTTTGCAGGCTTTTTCAATGGCGTTTCAAATATACACGTCACTTAAACGTGCACTGCCTTGGAACATAACCCCTGCGTAAATGGGGGCTTGCCTGTGCTCGAGTGTTCTCTCCTGCATCTCCCATTGTTAGCTTCCTTTGTTTCATCTATAGAATTTCTAGATCACTCATTATACAATGCTCAGAGCTTTACAGACAGAATGTTCTACCACGTTCTCTACTCCTCCTGGGCTTAAGGGAAAGCTTGACACAGAATAATGACCACCCCTACACTTGCCTGATACGTAATGTGGTGAGGTGGTAGCAAACATCCCTTACTTCTAATCAAAACTCATACTAAGAGGTCATGAATATGCCTTATCCCAAACCGGACCGCTGATCCATCTAGCTTAGTACTGTCAACACCAACTGAGACCAGATTGCCAGGGCTTTGGGCAGGAGAGATTCCCAGAGCTACCTGGAGATGCTAGGAATGAGCTAGGGTCCTTCTGCATGCCAAGCAGGTGCTCAACCAGTGAGCTTTGGTTCTTCCCTATTCAGGGAATGCAATTATTGTCACACCAGTCTTACCTTGGTAATGCCGCTGCCAACTTCCATAACTTCCCCTCGATACCACAATGTATCTGCTGCTCTTACAACACAAGCTTCTCCCCTTTTCCAACTGTAGGGTTCCAAAAGACCTAGACATTTGAAGTTCTTCTGTATATCACTCATCAGCATATTTAGCTGCTGCTCTGGAGAAAAATGCCAAGAAGTGAGCTTTGTTAAAGCTATTTATATGATCACTTTTAACCAAGTTCCATATATTCGTATAGTGGAATATCAATATAATGGCTTAACAGAATAATTTAAGAGTTGCAACATAAAATATATTTGAATTAAATGCTTAAATTTCCTTGAAGTATGAGTGGCAGCATTATTTACACTTTAGGAGAGGCTGGTCTAGTTCAGAGAAAGTAGAAACAGTCAAGAAAGAGGCAATCCTTCTCCCAGGTGAGGATTTTTGAGGGGCCTCTTTTGCCACTGTTTCTACTCTCCATGCAATAGTCCCGTCTCTGCTACTGTAAAAATGCTACCTCTAAATATAAATTACTTCATGATATACTGGCATTGTGGGTTTTATTATTATTAAAAAGCAGGTACTCATTTGCATACTGCATGTATAGGGGAAGCATTTAATGTTTGATATTTTATTATGTTTTTAATATCCTGTTGGAAGCTGCCCCTTCAGTTTTTGAAAAGGCAGTTTTCGCCAACTTAATGCAAGAATATCTAACTGTTTAGAAGAAAGATACTGCCACAACCTTTGGTTCATTTCCAGGGTTGTGTGTTACTGAGCTTCATCTTTCCAGAATGAGCGAAACACTGTCCAGTCTTTGTTAAGATTTTGTAATAAATGTGGGTGGAGAGGCCCGGCCAGATGGGCGGGATATAAATAAATAAATAAATAAATAAATAAATAATAATAACAACAACAATGTACAAAATAGGACTGTCTGTTAACGAACACATGGCTGGCAATGGACTCCTGTGACATTCAATTATATAAATCCAGATTTGTCACCACTATTGCTGGAGCAGGTGCAGTGAAAGGCACCCTCTTTCATTTATGGAAGGCATAGGCCAGTTTCCCAAACTTGGGGAAAATCGTTCCTAGCTATCAGGACCAGTAGTCAGAGATTATGAGAATTGTAGTCCAAAAACAGCTGGAGACCCAAGTTTGGGAAAAACTGGCATAGGCAATGGTGCAGACTTCCTGGCACACGATTTTTTGCTTCTGTTGGTTTCATTTTCCAGCAATTTGTAGTACTTGATCCTATTCTGCTGCTTTCTCTTTAGAATGAGTAGTGTCATATAAAAGATTTGATACTCCTAGTGGCTGCAACTTGAAATCATGGCTCACTCAAGGATTTGAGTGGCTGCTCAATTAAACATTTGTGTGCTAGGGTCTGGGCAACTGGCTCTGGCTGAAAAATTAACAATGCAGAAAAGCGAGGGGAGAAATACACACAGACAAGTTCTCAGCAACACGGTTCCAATTTAGTATATATGCAAGCACTGAGATAAAATGCTTTGGCGACCAGCGAACAATGTCTCCTTTTGGAGGGACTCTGGTTTCTGGTCTCAAAGTTTGTTTCCTTTCTCTGCATCCAACTCTGGCTGCTTTTCCTGCTATGATGTTGAGCTGTGGCACACAGCTCAGTTTATGTTGTTTTGCAAGGTTTGTGTTGTATTTTACTGATACAAATCAGTAAATATCAAAAGTTAAGAAAATTATGTACAGTACTAATGCTGCAATTGCATATCATCACTGCAGTACAACATTTTGCCTTTTACCTTGTGACTTTGGAATCACATAAATAGTTCCAGTGTCTGAAACGCAGCTGACTACAGCACTGAAGATGGCTGAGGAAGGGATGGCTGGTGGTTTGTAGGCTTCAACTGTTACAGGGCGAGTCAAAGAGACTTTCAGTTCTTGCTCTTTGTGATCTGTGATCGAAGGATCAACGTCTTTCTCTGGTTTGGAAGAGGCTGGTGTACATTCTGTGTCTGCAAGCAATTGGCTTACGTCTACATTCTCTTGCTGGAAGGGCGTGTCAGGTGGCTTCTCAAGGGATGCTGTACTAGATGCTCTAAGGGAGCTTCAACAGAAAATAGGTCATCCAGTAATGGAATCAAATAAAATTCAAGTTTTAATTTTATTTCTAGCCCAAAGACTTTTTCAGGCCAATTCTTTTCTTGAATTCTGCAGCTTAGGAAAGTTACTAAGGGGACCTGACCCTGAACTTACCTACTCATGGGGCAACTTTGACAGGTGGGTAAGACCACCTGCCTATCATTCACCCAACATCATGAAGTAATTATCTCTATCTAGCTTTTCCAAAGAGATAGATGATACTTGGTGAAAAATACTCTCTAATACCTTTCTTAAAGAGTTCTATTGCTAGTTAGTCCTCAATACTATTGATAAACTAAACCGAGTCTGAGGTGCTAGCAGCTGTTGGCTTTGTTAGGAATTAGTAAAATTAAACTTATTCAAGTAACAAATAATAATACTTCAAATTTATATAGTTCATTTCAAATGTTCAAAGCTTTTTTTATATCAAGCATATCAGTTATTACAATGTTCTTATATATTATAAAGCCACAGGTGATAGCTTTGCCCAAGTGGTTTTCTCTGAACAAAGGAAGGAAATGAACTTAGGCTTCAATAGGAAGGAAGTGCTAAATACTTCCTTTGAAGTCACACTGTTTCCTGCCTTCAAGAGATAGGAAGTGCTAAACTCACTTGGAGACATCCAGCACCCAAGAGAGCATAAATATTCTGAAAAATGCATACCTTCTTTTTCTAAATGCCAAACCTTCTTTAATCATGTATTCCGAAATGTCAGTATATAGCCCTCCATCTTTGCTAAAAACTTTCACAGGTAAAGGTGACGTGTTACTTTCCTGGGATAAAACATACTTCTTGTAAGAAAAGGCAGCTATTGTTGGTTTTGCATTACTACTATAAAGTGAAACAAAGTTCTTCAGTGTGCAGCAACTGGCCAAACCATCAAATTAATACATAGCAAACTGCTAGTTTACTGACGTATGTCAGGAAATGCAACAAATCCTAGATACTTGTGCTGAGTTCACAACTTCTATATATTAGTAAATGAAATTGTAGACAGGCACAAGCTTCTGTGAGAAGAGTATGGCTAACTTTCCAAAAATATGTATTTATGACTGGACAGAAGTAGTACTGGATTACCACATTCAGGAATAAATGGGAAAGGAATTGAGTAGACTATTATTATTATTATTATTATTATTAAATTAGTATACTACCCTTCATCTGTAAATTGCAGGGTAGTTCACAGCATAAAAATGTAAGATAAAAACACAAAACATGTAATAAAACAAGATCAAATTTGGTGAGAAATGTTTAGAACTGGGGCATCTTCTGTTTATTTAAAATGTGTTCCCTTCACCACCAGGCCTGATTTAAACCATCCTGAGCAAGTACAGTGACAGAATTTGGGAACCCTCTCTATTCTAACCGATGGGATAGGCAATTAGGAAGCCAAGTACTGTCATCCAGACTTAAGACAATAATTTGTATTCCCAGATGTACTTACAGGTAGGACATTAACATACATCATACAGAGCAATTGAAGAGAATGTTGATGACATCTCTGCATGATACTCTTTGCTAGATATCAAACACTAGCCTAGATGTCACCCTGTTTGCAGATAAACCAGATATAATCAATAGCTTCTTGCATATTTGGACACAGCCATAACCTCCCTTACAGGATGCAGCACAGTGACCAACCCCAAATGAAGGGTTATGGGATGCAGAACATTAACTGCAACCCCCCAACACCCCCTCCATTGTCTCTCAAAACAGATGGATGCCAACCAAACTATTTGCTTGGAGAGCAGGCTCATAACTTAGATGCATTTTACTTGCACAATTTCAACTTTACACACTTGGAAGGGCTTGCTGACAAGCCAATGTTTCCTTTAAATGATCTGCCCGCCACCTCAACATAAGCTGGCAAGTTTTCACTAAACTCAGTGGTTTCCAAAAGAGACTTTGATGTTGGCTGAAGTGTTCTTAGCCAACTACCTGATTCGTTGTCATTACTTAACCAAATGGATTTTATCACAGCAGCCAGATTGTGCTCTTTTCACTACAGGGAGAAGCTAGTAAGAATGCTGGCCAATTCTAGTTCTAACAAAGCAGAACCACACATACATTTTGTCACTTCCTCCCTGGAGAGGAAGAGTGTTCAAGGTTGTGTGAGCTAAGGCATATTCCAAGTCTCCATCCAGACAGAATCCTGGGGGCCCGAAGTAATAAAGGGACACGTTCCAGTATCTTAGCCAACTACATACTCCACATGTTTTAGTTGTACAAAGAGGTTACAATTCTCCCCGAAAGAAAACTTGCACTGGTAAATCACACATTTACCACTACAAAGCTCTCTATTAAAGTTAGGCCTATACCGCTACAAACCTGTATTATTAGGTTTACCACAGCTCCAGTTAAGTAACGCGCAAGAACATCACAGGCAGTTCCTGTCCACTGCTCAGTCCCACCAGCTGGTCTAAAACGAGATGCATGGGGAGGAATGAAAAATAATTTCATCTCAAATGATACCCTCTCCCCTATTGCTCATACAATTGCTGGAGGGGACACACATCTTCCAGCAGGTGGAACATCTGTAACAGCATCACTTCGATTAAGCATTATATTTTTCAACTGCCCAGTGAGTCTCATTCCTCATTTTAAAAAATATAGAGAAATTTCAGTCTTGTTGACAAATACAGATGCTGCCCAAGGAGCACTGGAAATGGCCACTCCTAGTGTTTCTACATGGCATGTGAACACACGGTATAGCAGATACAGGTTTGGGCACCCTGCTTCAGACCCAAGTTCAAAGCCCAAGACTGCTGCAACACTTGCAGAATGGGAGAAAGCATGTTTCAGAACCGAATGAAATGGACACTTTACCTTATGTCTGTTAGAGAGCACTCTACTGCAAGAGGCTTGTGCATCTTCAGATTTTGCTCAAGTTCTCTTAGGGAGACAGTATCTATAGTTTTAGTTATGCCAAAGTCAATGAGGAACACCTGCAAAAGACAGGTACAAGAAAAATACAGTTCTTCAATGGCCCAAATTAGACTTATCATGGACCTACAAAACTCTGGCTGACCTTGCTAGGAAACTTCTCTTAGCCGGCTACAGAGTACAACCAACCTCATTATGATACTTCTTTTGAAAATGGATGAGAGATTTTTGCAGTAATACATCATTCAGCCTGTTTAACTGATTAATAAGTTAGGTTTTATCTAGGATAAAGAATGCATTAAATTCCACATACCGGTATTAAATCACTAAATGAGTGCTTCCTAGTCATAATGAACGCAGTGATACTTATCTATATGAAGTAGTGATTTTATAATGGTGTTTACCTCAAGTTTACTTTCTGAAACAATCCTGCGTATTTGGCCTCTCTGCCACTGATTCAGATCATGTACAAAAGCAGCGCAATTCATATCAGTTTTCCATTCAACTGTTTCTCTTTCTGATTCCAAGTAAGTGGCTGCCATCTTTTCCTGTAAACTATTATTATAAGTAGCCAAATAGACAATCAATTCTACATGCCAGTATTGTTCTGAAAGAAACCTACTTTTCTAAAGGCTAAAGATCTATACAGTGGGGTCAATAATTTATTTAACTGTTAAGATTACAACTGTACATTGTTTTCTAGTCTTGAACAATCTTTTCTGCTTTGTGCGTTTAGAACCCGCCCTTCATCATTTAGTTTCAAAGATATTAACAAATATGACATTAACACAAAATAATTAGCAATATTTCTAAAGGGGAACACATAAAACATGAAATCATAAAGCATCAATAAAACTGTACATGGGATGTCATTCCACCCCATGGACGTTAATCAGCAGCAGTAGCACAAGAAGGGACTCGTCTCAAAACGTTCTTTCAAATATTTAAACCCCAAGTTGACCAGGGCTTTCTTTATATGTCATCATAAGCACCTAATAATTGGCAAACAATGCAATTCTGAAACCAGACAGTGGTGCCCATTAACCAATGGTGCATTTCGTAACATCTGAACCTTTTTCAAAGGCAGCACCACTTAACACATTGCAATTGTCCACTCTAGTTCATATAAAGTGCCTAACTGCAGCTAGACTATCTCTGTTCGGGAAAGCCTATATAGCTAATGAACCAGCTGAAGCAGAGAATATGCATCCCTAGCTACAGAAGCCACTCGGGCTTCTAGTGACAATATAGCCTCTAGGAGCAACTCAAGCAACACACCTATTCTTTCAAGAGGAGTCCAACCTCAAATAAGGTACCTCTTCAAATCCAGTATCCAAGAACCCACAACAACTTTGTTTTGTATGGTTTCAACTGACCCACAACCAGCCCATACTGCCTCTTCCGAGTCAGATGGAAGAGGGGGAATTTTCATGTCTGCATATTTGATGATACTTTACTTCAACTCACTTTTGTCAGCAGATGTTAAATATCATGGGAGTTGGGATCAAACCATGCAGAATCCTGCAGGTCAGTTTCCACATGGCTAAGCAAAAAAAACCCCATTACTATTCTCAGAAAGCACCCCTAGCAGGTAAGAGTGGAATCCACTGCAAAGCCATGCCTCCAGCCCTAAACCACCAGAGGTTCTCCAGGACACTGTGGTCAATGGTACAAAAAACCACTGTAGGTTCATAAACCATAACCAGGGCTGCATTCCCTGCATCCTTTCTTCCAGATAGTTAACTTGCTCCTAGTATGCTTGTAACTGAACTCCCACCATTATCTTGAGAATGTTGTCCAAACAGAACATGGAGCGCTTAGCTTGAATGTTCCCTTCGGAGAGTAGGCAGGAGCAAGCCAGAAAGAGTTGGTTACTTTCTTCCACCGTTTATGTCAGGTAAAGGGGTGAAAGGACCATAAAAATCTGGTCCATCCCAGTTCTGCATGAGATAGACATACATATGTATGGGGACAGGAAAGACTTGCTCCTATCTATTCTATCTATTAACCCATCCATCTATGTAAAATATTTTTCTGTCTTTAACTTTCAAGCATTGGCATGCCAGCCATCCACAATAGGAAGTGGCCAACATGCTGGGTGTCTTGCCACTGGTACACTTGAATCACAAATACAGCAAGTCCCTGGGAAAAACCAAGACATTCTGATGACATTCTGTGGTCCCCCAGGGGCCATTTTATGGAAAAAAAACATGGCACATTGGCAGCAAAGACTTTTTTCTTAGTTTAACGACTATTTTAATCATCCTGCAGGAGTTGTGGAATACGTAAAGTTAAGCAACAACAGTTGTCAAAAACAAAAAGAACCAAAAAGCATGAAGTGCTCTGACCCAGGTCAAGTGGGAAAAGGACCTTACCTTTTCAGAATCTGTTCCGATGACATCAAATGCACGTAGAACTTGCTTGGGGACACAACGTGACTAATTCGCACTTGCAGTTCTTTGCTGCAATCTAATTCTGTGCCTTCAAACTGTATCGACTCTTCATTCCCAGGCTGTAAATTATCTCTATGCGCTTTGAAGAGTTCTTCTGGAGTAGGATCCCAAACTTCATGATGTGATTTGGTAATCATTTTGGTGTCACTGTAGAATTTGGTTTTATTTAGTTTTTTGTTTCATCTGTCAATATCAGACAAGTAGCAGCAGAAATGCCCTCCACAAAACATAACCAACAAGTTTTAAACAAAGACCTGGTTGGCATGTTAACATTAAGCCAAAACATGGCTAAGCGTATAAACCAGCAAGAGTGATGGTTTGTTAAAACAAACAAAAAACACCACAATGTCACTCTACCCTTGCTATGCGCCAATCTGGGCTTCTGGTGTGATTTGTCTTTCTCCAAAACGAACCATGAGCTGTAAACCAAGGTTTGTTTCTTGGCTTAGTGTTCAGTTTGTTTGGAGTGAGACAAAATCGTGAGTCTATGTTTGTACTCAACACTAAGCCAAGCCATTTAAGCACTACCTGAGTTGATATTATATACACTTCACTAAGAAATACTGGGCTGCTCAAATTCAGAGGTTGCAAAAAGATTATGAGCATGTTGAAGTTAATGAAGCAGCACACTCACCTTAATACGTAAGATGCCAGACCTTCTTTAACCAAGAGGCTGTTAACACTCCAAGATGCCTTTGGTGGCACACATACACTTTCATAGAGCTCAACAGACAGTATATTGTCTTCAGATTTTTCTAGAGGTAGTTGAAAGAGGTTTAAGTTCAAAATGCCAAAGGGGAAAAAAAACTAGTTACGAGTGTTGGGGAAAGGAGGGGGCATGATGAAGGTCTTAGCTGCGAACCATTTTATTTTACTTCATTATGTTGGGATTTTATTGCTTTTACCTACTGTGATTTTTAATTGCTTTTGCATTTTGTAAGCTACTTTAAAAAGTTACCTAAGAAAGATGAGGAACAAAGAAAACCAATTAAGACCAGAAGGCTGCTTCGAAACAATTACTTAATAAAATGTAGTGCCTGTGTATTTGTGACAGATAATTTAAGTCTCTGCATTAAAAAACTGGATTTATTTTTTTAAAAAAAGTGTTCTGAAAGCCTCATATATTTCCAAAGCTTCATATTCTTACAAATAATTTTATCTCATTTGTCACCAAAATGGTCATGTGATGTAGGTTAATAAGATACTGTGGCTTAACAGTTAGCCAGCATGTTTTATGGCTGAATTCCAAATACCTTCCCCTTCCTCCCAACTGGAAAACCATTGATCGGGTTGGGACTAAGCTGCCCCTGTGTTGCTGGCTGGATGTAGCTGAGCACCAAGCCAATCCAATTAGGTAGGGAAAGGGAAATAGTCCTATGACAAGAGCAGCAAGCAGTCCTAACAACATTAAGGTACTTATCCCAAGGAGAAATTGAGAATTTTCCTGACAGGCTGGATGGGAGGCACTGTCCCTGTCAAGTTGCTGTCCACTGAGTGAGAACGGATAATTTGGTTTTTGAGCCAGCAACTCTATTTGGCTTTTAATTACTCAGTAGGTTACCCAAGACAGACAAACACTTACCAATAATAAAGCAGAGCATACATTTATCTTGAATTAGTTCTTCAAATCTGTCCTTTGATTTACTACTCCATTCATTTGCTCCCTTATTTGGTATGATATGGGCCAGCTTGCACCTGATGGCCTAAATTATAAAACATAGCCTAATTTGTTTTAGTTTCAATGCCATTCTTCTTTTAATGAAATTTCAGTGTGCTTACGCAGGGCTCCCAGCAATCTCTAATCTAGGCAACAATTAAGTACGCATCTCCTGTAGTGCTTTCTTGCTATAGCACCAAGTATTCTCAGACCCACTGTTGAGCCGCAGGGTGCCTACCTTTCACACAACAGCAACTTGCCCCGCTCTTAAAACATAGCACTTGTGTGCAAATTTCTTTGGCTCTGCATGTGTTGGAGGGGAGAGAGATTCTTAGAGAAATGCTTGACACACGGCTAACTTCTATCTGTTACATTTATCATATTGTTAGAATTTAGTGGACACAGAATTACACTTTATAAGAGGAGATAATTCACAAGCATTAGGAACTGAACTCCAAGCTGAGCAGAAGGTGCTTTGTCAGGAATACATGGCATTCTGCATATTTAGATTTATCTCATGCAGGATGCTGTTCTAACTTACCTTTGCTGGGAGAGCTAAAAACTCATCTTTGATTTTACGCATGTCTTTCACATTTATTTTAGCGGTGTTCCCAAAGTCAACATATTTAACCTCAACTTCTTGGTGGCCTGGCAACCCTTTAGAAAACATTATGTGGTTAGGAATCAATGGTACATGGACATTATTATAGGAAACATTTGTGTACACCTACAACAATGACAGTCTCAGTCCAGCCATACCTCGGTGATTGAGTTGCAGCATTAAGGAGAGTGATGTTACTGCAGATATATGTAATCCCATCCGAGCTCCACACACAAACTTTGAAATCAACATCACTTCCTTCAAAACCATCCATCAAATACTGCATACATGGCAATTTTAAATAATAGCAATATCAACAATCAAGAGACAGATACTCCTTTACATTATTAAACAAAGAGAATTCATTAGCCTGTTTTTCAATAAATATATATATATGGTTTTATATGTTATATTAAAAAAGAATGGTAGCATGTTAATGAACAAGTTACGGCACCCCATATCCGAAATGGCAAACCATGGTTTAACACTTGCCCCACAGATCAGAATTAAAACCTAAATTTTGAAGTGGGTTTCAAATTCTCATTTGGAGATAAACTGTGAACCATCGTTTGCCTGCTGCAACTTCAATCTACGGTACCTATGGTTTACCACAAACCAGAAAATGCAAGCCGTGTGGCTATTAAACCCTGCTTCATTGTAGGAAAGATGGGTGTATTACTTGGACATAAGAAAAAGAAATCAGTGGGAGAATGAAATGGGAGAAACCAGCATTCATTTAAAACAGAAAATGAATTAAATAGGTGTCTTGAAAATATTGAGGTGATTTGATTGGGGGGGGAGCATCAAAACAAAAGTCCTCTAACTTAAAACTACAGTTACTTACCAACAACCTGTGCCCTGTACCAAACTCCATCCTCTTCAAATTTTGCTATGCATGGTTGACCCTGGACCGGACAGAGAATTTCCAAGCCAACTCTGTTGTCATTTTTATATACTTCCTCAACTTTGCTGAGAAAAGCTGCAAATTCTGGGCCTTCTTCTACCTAACGCAATGGAAACAGTATTAACCACTATGGATTGTAGTCAACACACTCTTACTAAATGTTACATCACACAGAAAGTCAAACTGATGCACTCTGTACCTAAAGAACTTGATTTTACATCTGCTGAAGAAATGGGGGAAAGTAGCACATGACACACTGAAGCCAGACTGTGATGCGTGAAGATGCGTATCAGATAGCTGAGAAAAGGCAGCTGATATGGGAGACTTGCTCAGTTGACATTGCATGCAAGGTGGAGAGCTCTTAAGCTCTTTCCAGGACCAGTTTTTCTGGCATGGCAAGAGATTTTAAGCTCTCTGCCTTGCTTACTGGGCTTTGGGAGGGTCTCACATGGCCTCATCAGACACATATCATCTCATGAGAACCTCTCAGAGCCCAAGAAAAGCAAGGCAGAGAGCTAGAAAAGTATCTGCCTTGCTTCACGGTGGTGGTGGTGAATATTCCTTTAGTGTGCTGGCTCTGGAAAGGAAGATTACTTGTGCAGGGGTAGTTCCTAAGGCAATTGTGGCTTCATGTCCCTGGAACATAATCCCCATTTAGGTTGCAAGTGATCTGTATTTTATACATCTGAAATGGTAACTTGAAAAACATACCGTACTACCGTACTCCCAATTTACAGCAATAAACCTATATTTTTATGCTCCAAAATGTTCCAAAATAGAAAGTGTAAACCATTTCAGGAAGCATATTTCTTTTATTAATTTTTTAAAAAATTCATTTTCCATTAATAATATTCCAATTAATAACAAATCAAATCATGTCATACCAAATCTCAGGAAGCATTTTTCAATAATGTCAACACAAAAATTAAATATACTGAATAATACTTACTAGCTGAATGTAGAAATCACCTGGGCTAGTAATATAACTAACAACAATGGTGACTTCTGTATTTTCCTTTGGTATCGCAGGTGACCAGTACTGCAGGAATTCAATGTTTTCAGTTTGATCAGAAACTTCAGTGCGAAATCTAGTAAAGGAATAATCTAGAATGAACTGCTGAAGTCAGCCACAAGAGGGAGTTTCAGATGGCTCCCACAAGTGCTTTTTTTCTAGAAAAATAGGTGCCAGTACTCACAGTAAGTGCCACATTTTTAACAACAAAAAGAGAGGTGCCGATACTGTGTACCCTTGAGTACCCCTTGGGGAAAAAAGCACTGGCTTCCACTGAATTCCACAGAACCAACTTAATGACCTGCATTTGAAACACATTTGAGAAGGCGCAAGACATACTTACTGTATTTTTCCGTGCATAAGACTATCTTTTTCCCTAATTTTTTGAAGTTTAAAATAAGAGATTGTCTTATACATGGATAGTGCATAGTGCATTTTCTTAATTTTGGGTTTAAAAAATACGGATTGTCTTATACATGGGGGCGTCTTATAGACGGAAAAATACGGTATTCGAGTGTAAGTTTGCAGGCCAAGTATGACAATATAGGAACACGCACAGCCGACAGTTTCCTCTTTCCTTCTTTCTAGTGTTGCCCTTTTCTGCTTTACTCTGCCTTTGCCCAGTTGCAGCCTCACAAGAACAAATCAGCAAACAAAAATGAAATGCCCATGACCAGTAAGTAGGAACAAGGTCTGAAAGTTACTGGGCAAGCACAAGCAGTTTATTTCATGAGATGGAAATGAAATGCCATTATTTGGCAAGTAGAGTACGATATGCAGATATTGGGAAGGATCAGGTTGATTCTTCATTTACAGATAGAAGCCTCCTTCAATTCCATCTCTCTGGTAGAGGCACTGATCAGTTTAAAGATATAAACTATGGGGCTTACAGGGTATATCCAGATTTCATATTACTGTATTTTAAGAAAAACCCAGCATTTACATTTTAAAATAAAAAATTGAATCATAAGACATTTATCCACTCTGGAAGGTGGGGATATAAACTGAACAGATTAGGGGAAACAGGATTATGGAAAAATGGTGAAAACTGACTTTAGGTCCCTTCCAGTACCACAATTCTATGATTTTCCATTCTCACCCTCACTATACCAAATCTTTTTTAAAAAAATGTTCTTAGGTTAGTGGTATTTAACAGTTAGCGGGGTTTAGCCAATTTGTGGCCAATTCTTGCTCTCTGTTATAAAGGAATGCAGTCGTACTTTGGCTCCTGAAAGCCTTTAGTATACAGTTTGAATGTGAAAAGTAAAGTGACTGAAAGTCTAACTGGAGAGAACAATCTAGAATTTTAGTAATTAAGCATTTGTAGCTAGTCATGCTAGCAGAAGAGAAAAATAAGACGTTATCATCTTAATCTAGCCTTTATAGCAGACATAACCCACAACACATAATCACACTCACTTAAAGTGTATTCCATGATTTCAAGAGGAATTAGTTTTAATTAAGTCCATGGGGTCACGAAGAGTCGGACACGACTAAACAACTAAACAACAACAAGTACATTTAAAAAAAATAACCCTATTTTATCTCTAACCCTAAAATGCTTTATATTGCATATACCTTGCCAAGTCCAAAAAAACTAAAGCATCTCTGAGAGATACAGGCATGTCACTACTTATTTTGTTTGCTGGCGGTTTCATCAGATCAACAATAAGCACACCATCCTCTTCTCTGAAGACTTTCATTAGAACAGCTTTGTTTTTTACCATTTTCAAAAATTCTGTCCTTGCTTTTCTGCTCCAACCTTCAACCTGATGCAGGGGGAGAGAGAAGTTCAGAATCCTATCTACCTGCAGACTTTAGGATTTAAGTACAGTACCAAGAACTACTAAATATGTAATATGTAACAAAACTCAGGACTCAACCACACTGTTATGTACATTGCATGGCATCCAAACACATCAAGACTTTTAAAATATTTAATCTTGGGATCACAGCTCACCAACTTCCACAGGATGTAGAGATTTAATTCTTCCCTCCTCAGCTGCAACCCCAATGAAAACCACCCCAGCACCAAGCTGCCATTAGATAGCATAAAAAGCTCCACTGGTGCCTGCTGCAATCTCTCCATATCAAATCGCAGCATGGAAGGGCTATTTCCATGGGGATCAGAGTTGGGAATCAGAATTTTAGAGTTGGAAGGGAACCCCAAGAGCCATCTAGTCCAACCACCTGGGACGCAGGAATCTCAACTAGATCAAGCATGACAGATGGCCATCCAAGCTCTGCTTAAAAACCTCCAAGGAAGGAGTCCACCACCTCTCATGGAAGTCTGTTCCACTGTCAAAATGGTTAAACCCAGGAATTCCCTAGGATTTCAGTCAGCAGTATTTCACATTCCCACATGGAGTTTGCTCTGGATCAAACGTAGGGCCATTTACCTGCAAACCAGGTGCCCTACCAGTGAACTACAGTCCTTTCCAGTTCTGATTTACTGACTGGTGACAAACCACTGCTTGTTAATTTAGACACCATACCACACAAATTAATTTCCCCCCGAATTGAACTAGCAATGTTTACTCATAAATGTTCTTTGAATGGGTATTCTGTGCAATCACAAATAGGAATGATCTGTGTAGAAGACAGGTTGAATCTTCTAAAACACGAGTAGGCAAATTAAGGCCCAGGGGCCGGATCCGGCCCAACCGCCTTCTAAATCTGCCCTGCGGACGGTCCAGGAATAAGCATGTTTTTACATTAGCATAATGTGTCCTTTTATTTAAAATGCATCTCTGGGTTATTTGTGGGGCCTGCCTTCTGTTTTTACATAAGTAGAATGTGTGCGTTTATTTAAAATGCATCTCTGGGTTATTTGTGGGGCATAGGAATTCGTTAATCCTTCCCCCCAATATAGTCTGCCCCCCCCCAAGGTCTGAGGGACAGTGGACCAGCCCCCTGCTGAAAAAGTTTGCTGCAAAGGTAAAGGGACCCCTGACCATTAGGTCCAGTTGCAGACAACTCTGAGGTTGTGGCGCTCATCTCACTTTATTGGCCAAGAGAGCTGGCGTACAGCTTCCGAGTCATGTGCCAGCATGACTAAGCCGCTTCTGGTGAACCAGAGCAGCGCACAGAAACGCCGTTTACCTTCCTGCTGGAGCGGTACCTATGTTTCTACTTGCACTTTGACGTGCTTTCGAATTGCTAGGTGGGCAGGAGCAGGGACTGAGCAACGGGAGCTCACCCCATTACGGGGATTCGAACCGCCGACCTTCTGATCGGCAAGCCCTAGGCTCTGTGGTTTAGACCACAGTGCCACCTGCTGTTTTTAGACCCCAGTTCTAAAAAGTTAGGCACATTAGGTTACTGTCTTTATTGAGTACAGTACAAGAATTACATCATTATGAAGGAAGGGAAAGCCATCTCAATCAGGAAAAGTCAGAATATGAACATTTGATTGTTTCTTTAAAAGAGACACTAACTTCTCTAAGAATGCAGAAGGCCAGACAATATAGTTCTTACTTACTGAATTTTTGGGAACAATGTCCTTCAGGGAGCACTGTAGTGCTAAATGATTTATACCACTAAGCTGTGCCTCTATATGTAAATCAGGTTTCTTCACAACCAAGCTTAAGTCTTCAGTCACCATATACTCTAGAGTGATATGTTCTGGATTAACGCCAATGTTATTAGGTACGCTTGATGGCAGAAAGGGAAGATAACAAATATTATTTCTCAATATAAGCTTGGAATAAAATGCTACATAAATAGGCAGATTTTTTAAGTCTAAAAAGTTTTCTGTTGTTTAAGAGATGCTTTACTGGGAACAACTGAACTGTATTATTCAAAAGAGATCATAAAAAGCAAATCAGCACATTGAAATGTTACCTATCAGCTCTAAGATAGTTTTATAATCAGTTGTTTTAGACCAGCTCCAACTATAATCTACTCTGACAATGGCTCTTCAGTTAAATGGATCAGATGATGGGACAGAGCTCTGTAATAACCCTCAAGATGTTCAGGCAAAATAATCAAGCTGTTGGGTGGCTTGTACAACTGATAACCCCCAGGTTAAGTCTACTGCAGTATGTTGTACGTGAAGTTGAAAACAATTTGGAAACATCAGAACCAAGGGAATGAACTCATCCTGGAGTCATTGGGGTATGGGGGGGGGATTGGCAATTTTCTCTCATTACACACCAATGTAGTTCTGCATAAAGGTAAAGGTAAAGGGGCCCCTGACCATCAGGTCCAGTCGTGTCCGACTCTGGGGTTGCGGCGCTCATCTCGCTCTATAGGCCGAGGGAGCCGGCGTTTGTCCACAGACAGCTTCCGGGCCATATGGCCAGCATGACAAAGCTGCTTCTGGTGAACCAGAGCAGCGCACGGAAACGCCGTTTACCTTCCCGCCGGAGCGGTCCCTATTTATCTACTTGCACTTTGATGTGCTTTCGAACTGCTACGGTAGGTGGGCAGGAGCTGGGACCGAGCAACGGGAGCTCACCCCGTTGCAGGGATTCGAACCGCCAACCTTCTGATCAGCAAGCCCTAGGCTCTGTGGTTTAACCACAGCGCCACCTGGGTCCCTCATTACACACCAATGTAGTTCTGCATACATGTCCCCTAAACAAGCAGAAACCATGCTATTATTTGTGGGTGGCAAACTGACGGGCATGGGACCACCCAAATCTGGAATATGAATTGGGCCTACGTGAAGAAGGCAGGGACGTCTATTTGTAAAATTCCCCTATACCTGGCTTTATGGTGGTCTGGCCCTGGTTAAAATATTTTAATCAATAATTGGGGGAGGAAGAACCGGATTCTATGCACACTAGACCCAGATTACATAATCCATCTACCATGAATGGATGTAGAAGAATCACATGTTCACAGAGGACCTACACACAAAATTCACATCACCACATGCAGTTAAGAGATAGCTAGCTTGTGATTGCTTTTATATTTAACTAGCTGGTCCTGCCACGCATTGCAGTGGCTAATCCCTGACTGTCCCCACCCTGTCCTGATCCATGACCTATTCTGTCCCCCCCCCCTCCGGCTCATCCCTGTGAATCCCCCAACTCCCTCTTCCCAACCCCCCCGGCAAGTCAGTACCTCCATTTCGCCCAGTCTGTAAAGGCTTTGGCCTAGGAGGAGGAGGAGGAAGAGGAGTGGGCGGGATTATGACAATATTTGCCGTCTGTTCCTTTGATGTCCACTTTGCCTTTTTTTATATATAGAGAAAATCACGTTTTTAGGTGTGTTAGGGGTGGGATCATAACAATCTAAGGTTCTGCAAAACAGTCTTGTATTTGCAAGGAACGCTGTGTCCAAATTTGAGGGGAATCGGTCAAGCGGTTTCCAAGAAAAGTGAACACTATTTGAATCACATCGGCAATTAACTGAGCAAATTATGCACTCTTATTGTTGTTCATTTCTGCCTTATCAAGATTGGTTTTGCCGCAGGTTGTCTTGAGGTATTCCTGCATAAGGCAATGAACAAATGAAATGGTAATGAGGCTTTAAATCCACACTCCTTTTCATCGCTAGAAATTGGTGCACCTTATATATTGCCACTCGAAAGCAATATGGCAAAACCACCATATGGCAAATAAAAGGCAAAAAAATGCGTACCTTGAAATAATCAAAGCTTCAAGATGCCCAAAGTCCACAAGGAATACTTTCATCATTGCAATATCACAAATTTTGTACTTTGTTGGACCACAGGGCTTTAGTTCGTTTGTCTTCTGCAACGGCATCAGTTCAATTATTTTTCCACGACACCATATTCCATGTTCCTTGCTTTTAACAAAGATTCTTGAACCTGAAATAAATTTCAGTACACAATTTGTTGCATAATATTGTCACCGAGAGGGACATTTGAGATTAGGCAGTCTGTCACAGCAGCCATTTTTGGTGGTATCCTCAAGAGACTGATTTCCAAATGAGTTCCTGGGTCCAAAATGACTGCAGACCTCTACCCTACGATATTAAAAGGTTACTTAGTAAAACCCACAATATATATCCCCCCCACTGGAATAAAAAAAAAGACTCTGAAATTATATAAACATTATTAGTCAAAAGATTTGAGAAGTGTTGTTACCTAGTTCCAAAACGTCACTAGGACAGGACCTTTTATGATTGCAGAATTGCCTCAGAGTTTTTTCCAAACGAACAGCTGCTTTCTTCTGTGAAACTTTTCGAACGTAGAAGTGGCAAGGATTTAGAACACTGCTGACAAAAACTAATTCTGGAGCATCTGTGTGGTACAGTGTGGGTAAGAAAGGTAATGTAACAGTGAGGGAAGATCATAGGGAACATTTAAGCACACTGCTGAAAAACAACATTTTGAGACAGTACAAATTAATAAGTTTGTATTGTTACAGAAAGGGTGACATTCAGAAATGCACATGATTTGGTGCTCATTTCTGAGAAACGATTTGAACACACCAATGAATGTGCAAACATCCCTTTAAAATATGCTTCTTCACTTAATCGATCAATACTTTATTAATGAAATCAATTATGTAATAATAGATTTCATTTATAAAGTATTGATCGATTGGTAGATTCCTTCCAGCTGCAGCCTATGTAAGAAAAACAATGCATCAAGAGCAGGCAGCTATGTACTTGTAAGAATATTGTTTTAAAAACAAAGGGTATTAGCTACACAACTCTGGCAACCGGTTGGAAAGTTCTACTCACTTTCTTGATCATCTTCAATGATTTCTTCAATTATGACATCTGGAGTGGATGCTGTCCGAGCTAAAGCAGAAATGCATTTCTGAGTGAATGGAGGAGTCATTTCTTGGAAGTGAATATAATTTCCTTCAAGACATGCATCAGATTCTGGCAGAGGAGCAACTGTGTCAATGTCCTCAACAAGAGGTTCAAGGTTTACACTTATATGAGATGGAACATCAGTTCTGAATTCTTCTTCCATATTGCTCTGTTTTAGAAGGCTGCCTTCAAAACTGCACCTAAGTTGACAAATGGTTCAGAAAATATATCTTAACAATAGCCATCACTAACATGGAAGAGCAAACACTCTGTAGAAATAATAAAGAGCCTATAGGGTTTTAAGACACACACACAACACCCATTAATATTTCAGATCCATTAGGTTTGGAGAGGAGTACAAGACAGGGCTGCCCTTTTTCTATATTGATGTTGGAACTGTTGGCATGTGCAGTCAGATAGAAAAGGGAGATTTACAGTTTTGTTCATGTACCAGAAGAATTTAAACTAGCTTTGCATGTGGAAAATTTTGAGTAGAACTTCAGGGTATACAATTACTGGTACTTGGTTAAAATCTGAATGAATGCTACTTCGTGTGCTGACTGCTCATTTTGTTGGTACTCACATCTAGGCATTTGGATTCCAAGAGATATTTCTCATATGGTTTTAAATCGGATGAAAAAAATGAGATTTTCAGTGGTTTGGAAAGATAAGCATTGCTTATTAGTATTCAGGGTTAAGTTAAAACACCCAAGATGAATACTGCTCCACGGATATTAAAAAATACTTCGTTCCCAAAGTGTGTTTTCAAAATATTAACGGGACATTTCGAAAGTTTACGTGGGACAACTCACCACCCTGCTTGTCACATAAGAGAATGCAGCTGCTAGGATCAGAAAGAGGTTTTGATTTTCCAGATACAGTATTAGGTTGTATCTTAAGATATACTTGTTGGCACGTGCAAGTTTCTACAGCCTGCTCTAGCTAGGATGTCCTCCCCACCATCACAGGGCTATCTACTTCTAAATGACTAGTACCGTAGAAGGTATCATTTTGATTTGCTGTATAGTATTACTGGTTTTTTTTTTAAAAAAAAATCCATTGATATTACTTGCACACAAACTTGGAAAACTGCCTCCTAAAACCTGGCGTATTAATATTAAGCAAGTCCTAGGCTTTTAATTATTATTTTTTAACAGTATATAGCAACTCAACAATTTCTAAGTATAATTCATGACTACAAAACTCATAAGGTTTTCTGATTATATCCAAGCTATCAAAAATCTTATTCGTTATCAGAACCTCAGAACTGTTTGAGCATTACTCTCCAGTTTATTTCTGTATTGTTTCTAGGTAAACTGCTTAGTTTCTACCCCAGCACATTTCCAAATAAAATTTTTCCTGTATTACTGAAGTACCAGATGACGCACAATGATGAATGCTGAGAAAATTGATAAACCTGCAGATGCTATATAAAGCTAACACCACAATAGAAGTACTTACATGTTAGGCATATCAGGGAAAAAATTCCCCAGGTTTTCTAACATGGGGGTAATCTTTTCAGAGTCCATGTGAAACCTGTATTAGATATATAGGAAGTTCAATTGTTTGCAACCACAATTATTCATTCAGGACAACAGCAATTTTCTAACACCATAAATCTATTTACTACATTCATGGCACAATTTTATGCTAATGCCTCAAGATCACAATCAGGTTTAAACTGCAAAAACCCACAATCAGAATTACTTCAAAAAAACGTAAACACAAGATAACCACCACCATGAATGCCACAAGTAAAAACAGCAATAAAAGCATTAACAGTAAAAACCATCTAAGAAACTCCTGTTCCGAAAAGCCTTCCCGGTTGGCTTTTTAAAAAATGTTTTAAAGCATCCAGTGAAATGCCAAAATTGGTAGTGCCGTGGTGACTGCCAAGCTTATCTAGTGAGTCCTATTTTACAGATTCATTGATGCTACTGAGAATGACCTGCCCTGTGCATAAGTAAAACTTGTTCCCTAAAAGGTGGGAAGCTAATGTGATCATCTCTCCAAGCTCAGAGTCCAGGAGGGGATATATAGGTAAAGGTTAGAAGGCATGGTGGGTAACCTTTTTTTTTTGGCTCAACCACCGACATTCACCTTTAGCCAAACCTCTGGAAGCTGCATGCCAGCAGTGGGCGTGGCCACCAGAGTGCATGTGTGCGCGTGCACAGACGCTCCCACTCAGTTAATCTATTCATGTCAACTAACATGGGAGGGTGACCACCCATTTTCCTGTTATCAAGCCATCAATTTAAGGGCTGAGGAGGGGGTGATCTGCATGCTCACGGGGAGTTAATGAGAGTTGTAGTCCAAAACATTTGTAATGCACCAGGCTGGTAGATCCCCCATATAGCATGCTGAACTCTAGACCTCCTGCAAAGGGTCGACTGAAGTATATGCAACTCTTAATTTTATTTATCAGTTCTACAAATTCAGTATGGTGTTGTTTTTTAAGGTGCAGTATGGCAATATTTTTAAAAGTGCAGTAACTCTGCTATCCGTACTAAGTAATTCTATGAATGTTTACCTTGGAAGTGCTCTTTTTTTCAGACTATCTAGTTTTAAGACTTCTTCCTCCAAAGTCATTTTTAAGTTGCAGAGAACCTAGAATAAGAACATCCTAATTTAATTTACAGTATAATATAACAACTAATGGGAGCTGAATGTGGTCTTGAACGCTGGAGAGCTACTGCTTGTGTGAAGTTAGTGGTGTCCCATTTGATTTCAAAGGAAACAATTTAACAATTTAACAAGTCCTGGCTGGTGCCCACATTGCTGCCCTAAAGATTTCACAGGATAATTGTGGAAAGGCTGCAGAAGTGGCTGCTGCTCTTGTGAAGCATGACTTAGGAGAGGTGAAGGCAGATGCCAGGGCTTATCTGCTGTAGAGAAACAAGTCTTGAACTGGCTAGGATGAACCTTGAAATTACAGTGGTACCTTGGTTTACGAACTTAATCCGTTTCTTTCATCCGTTTTTAAACCAAATCTGTTCTTAAACAGAGGTGCGCTTTCCCGCCGCCGGTGTCGTTCGTAGACCAAGGTAAGGTTCGCGTGGCGTTCATAAACCGAATAGTTCGTAAACAGGGCTGTTCATAAACCGAGGTACCACTGTACTTCTCTGAGGACGTGGTGTAAAAGGGGGTGAATGCATAAAATTTGTCTACTGTATATGTATTTTAATCTGTCCACAACCAGCTTTTGCCATGCCTTCTCAGACAAAAATGATAAGCTCTTAAGATCTATGAAAATGTGCGGTGGGCTTTAGGAATAAAGGAACTGAAAAAACCCTGAAAAACTACAGACCTAAATCAAATGATCCTACTTTGAATGCTTCTATCACACTAAACTACTGTGACTTTTCATCAAAAAGACAATGCTTTCTGTAAAACAACAACAACAATTCAGTAAAAATAAAAACCAAGCCAAAGAGGAAGAATCTTCTCATGAGAAATTAAAGACTAATGGAGAAAATTCATCATTTCTACTTGCTTAAAGACATGTTTTTGTTTTCAGTCAGCTATATGAAGACTTCATTGGCTTGCAAGTTACCACAATAAGGAAATGAGTTCAGTTCCTGTGCTTATTTGATAAAAAAAAAGCTAATGTAAAATGTTGGGCTACTAACAATGCTTGCACTCTCAGCAGTAGCTGCACTCATATCATCTGGTTGTTGAAAATTGTGGTTGTATTACTGAGAACTGTTTTGAAAAGGTAAGTTCCTGAAAAAAGGTTAGAAAACTTTCCAATAAATAAATACCCAGAAGGAAAGTTAAGGAATCAAGTGATTTAATATTAAAGTTACCTGATTTAAATTATGGCAAGGCTTTAAGGAATGGGTTGCTTTAATCTCCCTTGCCATTTTTATGGCTCCATCCAAACTGCTTATTTTCTGCATAACCCACACCTGAACACTATGAATATCAGTTATATAGTAACTGGTGTTCATTATCAGTTCTGTCTCCAGTTTCCTTTTCCTAATTGAATACAAAGAAAATCAGACCTCAGAAAAAGTTGATCACATGTTACAAATAATAACTCTGAATAGTAAACTATACAAAACAAACATACAGTACTCATGTTAAAAATAAGGTTTTGGTGACGATATTAAAATTACAAACTACAGAAAACGCCAGATTTATATTTACTGGGTGATAACTAACTAAGACATACTCAGAGTAGATCCACTACAATGAGGGCACTCAATGGATTTCTTGAGTATGATTAATGCTGAATAACTATCACCTGTTGTCCTCATAACAAGCAATTGACTGATATTGCATGCATGACACGAAAATGCATCCTTAACAGCCAGCTCTTCATGCTGAACACATTCTAAATGCTCAAGGGCACAAGTCGTGCAAGCTGCACGCATCCATAGCACTCCAAACACCAACGAACTACTGTAGTAGAAATGAAACTATAAAAATCATAGGAAAAAAAGAGAAAGATGTGCAAAGAGGGGGGAAATTAGAAGGTTGATGTTTTTAAATATTCTTGTTTTGAATATGCAACTGCCTTTTAATTCATATGTGCATATAGCAAAGTATTGGACTAAAGGTCAATTACATCAAGGGTAAAAATCTACCCTGAAACTTGATGGTCTGGTCTTTGCTGATAGCAACTCCATGGTAGGGTAAACAATGGATCTGAGCTCACAGATTCCCTGTGTCCTTCCAGGACTCCTGCTACATATAGTCCCCTCCCACGTCACAGAAGCAGGCATTTTGCTAAACATTTTGCCACTCAGAAATCTGTATTATTATAGTTATGTAACACTTTTCAGATAAATTATTAACGTCAAAGTAAAAGCTTTAAACCAGGTTACCTTGAATTTAGAGAAGCAATAATATCTGAAAACTTGTCATTAATAACACCTGCAATCTTGCTTTCTTCCTGTTTTGCTTCGGTGACCAAATCCTCAAGCATCTTTTTCATTTTGGGGGGAAGTGACAAAACAACAACCTGTCATTCTGTATTTGCTCTATAGCCAGCAGAACTAGATTTATAAATAATAAAAGCAGCATATAACTTTCAGGAACAACCTTCCCCCTTTTCTCTCACATGGTGGCAGTAGTTGAGAAGTAGTGATGTAAAAGAATACAAGGTTGAGGTTCATATTTTATAACGGCTATTATTATTATTATTATTATTTCTTATTTATACCCCGCCCATCTGGCCGGGTTTCCCCCACCACTCTGGGCGGCTTCCAACAAATAGCAAAATACATTAAAATATCACAGATTAAAAACTTCCCTAAACAGGGCTGCCTTTAGGTGTTTTCTAAATGTCAGGTAGTTGTTTATTGCCTTGACCTCCGATGGGAGGACGTTCCACAGGGCAGGCGCCACTACTGAAAAGGCCCTCTGCCTGGTTCCCTGTAGCTTTGCTTCTCGCAGTGAGGGAACCGCCAGAAGGCCCTCGGCGCTGGATCTCAGTGTCTGGGCTAAACGATGGGGGTGGAGACGCTCCTTCAGGTATACAGGACCAACACTTTGAATTGTGCTCGGAAACGTACTGGGAGCCAATGTAGGTCTCTTAGGACCGGTGTTATGTGGTCTCGGCGGCCGCTCCCAGTCACCAGTCTAGCTGCCGCATTCTGGATTAATTACAGTTTCCGGGTCACCTTCAAAGGTAGCCCCATGTAGAGCGCATTGCAGTAGTCCAAGCGGGAGATAACTAGAGAATGCACCATTTTGGTGAGACAGTCTGCGAGCAGGTAGGTTCTCAACCTGCGTACCAGATGGAGCTGCTAGACAGCCACCCTGGACACAGAATTAACCTGTGCCTCCATGGACAGCTGTGAGTCCAAAATGACTCCCAGGCTGCACACCTGGTCCCGGTTGACATAGCATTCCAGATTTTTGGGTGACCTCTGCAGTGCTTTTCACACAGATGCTAAATACAGATACCTTAGGCTTGCCACTGCGAGCTCCAAACAACACCTTCTGAGAGCTACCCTTCAAAAAGGAGCAGGACAATGCCTCCCCTCCCAGCTAGGAGATCCAGGAGGATACTATGATGGATGGGATCAAAAGCCAGTGAGTCCAGGAGAACCAACAGGGACCCACTCTCATTGCTCCTTTCAAAGCATTTTTAGAAATAATCCGAAGATCTCAGGGCGGTTCAGGACAACCAATGAAGTTCTGTTTCAAAACCAGCAAGAAGCCAGGGTGAAGATCTAAAATAACTGGCATCCTCCAAGAACACCTGGAGCTGAGGTGACATTAAATTTTATAGCACCTTGCTGAAGTATTGTTAGAGAAAGAATTTCTGGAAACAGACATCAGTACTGTATACTTCAAGCAAAGACACAGAATTCTCTTGGCCTACCTCCTCCGCATTCTTTAACCGCCCAAGATTGGTTTTAGCTACTTCCAAAGCTTTCTCTATCTCTTGTAGAATTTTGCTATTCTGGGGAAAATAAAAAGATAATAAAATTAGCAGAGAGCTGCATTAAACAAAGGCCCTCATAGCATTGTTATCCAATTAATTTTGATTACGAATTTTTAGATGGGGTTGCTTCGACTTACGAATTTTTCCGTTTCTAATGCATTCCTATGGGAAATCGCATTTCCAATGGCGCTTTTCGACTTACAAATTTTTCGACCTACGAAGGTGCCTTCGGAACGGATTAAATTCGTAAGTCGAGGCACCATTGTATTATCTCTTTTTTAAAATGCATGTGTATGAAGTTGTTTTCAACAAGTAGCAGACAGGGTTTTTAAAAATAAAACCAGGGTATCTCAAAAGAGTAGAAATAAAGAATCCATACCCTCAGGCTAGATAATCATTTAATTATGTGGTATAGTCACTACAAGGTTATCTATCTCTTTAACAGTTCATATTTCATTCTTCTTAAAAAAACAAAACACCCTGTAAGCTTTCCACACAATTGTTTTTTCATTCATGAATGCAGAGCTGTTAATCACTTCTTTCAAAAAATCCAGACCTATTTCTGAAGAGATGCCAAGACTATGAAACTCATCTAAGAAGGCTGTTTCAGACTCTTGACATCCCTTTTTCAGGAGTATTTTGCTCCTTTAGCCATTTAATTCTTTGAAGGTTCTGCTCTCCTCTTCTCCACTGTTGGGAGTTGACATCTCAGTTCACTACCACCAAACGACAATCACCAAACAACAAGTTAAAACAGGACACTGAGCTGCCCCAAATCTAATGACAGTAATATTAATGTTAAATGTAGGTGTTTTATTCTCAGGAGAATGAGAATTCTTCTCAAGGTGACATATTTTAACTCAGAACACTTTATGGAGTACTATGAGTTTGAATAATCATTGATCTCCACTTGTGTAAATATCTAAAAAAGACAATGCAATGTTTTCTACAAATGCTACAACACATTTGGAGGGCAAGAATCATTTTGCACACTGCAAAATAAATTCTTGGAGGTGTCACCAGTAGTGGCAAACATTAAATGACCAAAATTGACAGAGAAAAAGATCAGCATCCGGTCTCTCATTAATTCTCTAGTCAGTGATTTCCAAAAAAGGCATCACTTTGTTGCTGTGCTTTTTACCAGCAGTCTAACAACACAGAAGTTTAGGAAATATTTCTTCAACTCACACAATGTCATTGTCACTAGTCCAATTAGGTTACATTTATTTGAAATTAAATAGTTGAACTCACACTTTACTAAGCAAACACAAAACTGAGTAAGATTGTTTACATACCATATCTGCTGTAGATGGTTCTGATCTTAAAGAGTGAGCTGTAGTCCAGTCAGCAGAGTTAATCAGCTTACTTGGCTGATTGATGCTTTGAGTATTAAACCTAAAAATCAAATTGTTATATTACTTAAAAAAAAATACCTTCAATAACACATGTCCTTCCTGGATTGCACGTCTTTTGTTGGTACGTTGCTGACAGATAAATTATGTGGCAATTGATGATAGCCAGACAAATCTTGGCTATTGAATTCAGTCTGGGGGGAAAGTGTTTACAGGGGATTAACCCCTGGTGCTCTGAAATGGCTGTTTTCTGCATCAAGAGACCAGGAAGCTGTCAGCTCCTGAGAACCCTGATGGGGTTAAGTGACTTGTAAGCAGAGGAATCAGCATCTTGCCCAAAAGCCTTGTAAAAGCCCTGATGGGCACTGGATCTGCAAAAGTCTCCTTTAATCATTTCTAAGATTGTTATAATTTAGAATGGTCCTTTTTTCCGCTTCTCTCTCCTTTTTTCTTCTCTTTCGTGTCCTCTGCTCTGGGCCATTATTGGTCCAAGAATTACACACATGAGGGTGGTGGATGGATGGAAGGATTCTGAGTGAGAGGCAGGGAAGGGAAGACCTCCCAGAGGGAGAGATTGGGGGGGGGGAGGAAAGCTCCCAGGTGAGAGCTGGGCAGGTTCACTACTTTCTGTGTGAGATAAGGGTATTTGAGAGAGGACACTGTACAGTATTTTCTTTTCTCTTTCTTTGTTTTTGTTTATAATTAGACTGGTTTATTTTATCTCACTGTATCATGAAAAAGCTTTAATAAAATCTTATTGGGGGGAGGACACATGCTCTTCCGAAATATTCTTTTTTGTTGCTAATTCTAATAATCTATAAATGTTTAATTGTTTTAAACTTTTCTTGTTGATAATTTTAAGGTTTCTTGTAAACGTAGGAGTTTTTCTACAATGAAGTAAATAAATTTTGTAAAATAACTAATAAGCTTTTATTGTCACCTCAAACTTTTTTCTTTTTAAACAAGACCCAGCTATTTACCCCCACATTATTAGAGATAGAACATACAACTCCAATCCTGATCTAAGCCCAAAAATGTAAAATGGGTTGGCTGGACTTTTGTAGGGGGTCAAGAAATAAGTGTTTCTTCGGCACACAGAACCCTGCAGCACTGAATATTAAATATTTCACCAACTGAACAAAATCTTATCAGATTTTCTTTAAAACATGAGCATTTTAAGAGCCAAATGATGAAATAATAAAAAACTGTTTACTAAAAAAGCTATTAAAATTTAGAATATGTTTCAGCCCCACATGCCAACTCCTCCTTTGCTTCCAGTCATCAAAACACACTCCGATTTACCTTTTATATTTTTGCAGACTCCTAAGACGGACTTTTTGTTCAAAATCTAAGGTCACCTACAAGAAAGGAATGGAAAAGTTCACAGTTAAGAATTTTCAATACAGTACTTAAAACTATTAGATCCATAGTACTAGTAACAGGTAGGTGGCTGTGTTGGTCTGACACAGTCAAAACAAAATAAAAAAATCCTTCCAGTAGCACCTTAGAGACCAACTCAGTTTGTCATAGGTATGAGCTTTCGTGTGCATGCACACTTCTTCGTATGCATGTACACGAAAGCTCATACCAATGACAAACTGAGTTGGTCTCTCAGGTGCTACTGGAAGGATTTTTTTATTCTATTAGATCCAATCTTTCTTAGATTGCTGCTTATATTTTTATTTCTGTTCCAGATCAGCGATAAAACATGAAAGGAGACAGTAGAGACAACATGAGAACTGACAATGTCCTACCCATGTACTCTTAAGCTATTCTCCCACAAAAAATTGGTTGCAGGTTTAATTTTGTTAGTACAGTATTCCAATCAGAGGCCGATTTAGGGCAGTGCAACCTAGGGGGCAGTGCAGGCACCACAACTATGACATAGTGAGTTCATCAGGTGAGAGGTGGGATGCCAAATTTTGACCTTGCACAAGGCACTGCCGAAAGTCCAAAGTCCGCCCCGATCCCATATAACCCCAAAGAAAGCAAATCAATTACTTGTGAAGTATAGCTATCATATGCATCAGCCCTGTAGGAATTCTGAATCTGCAAGTCTAAAAAGAAGGGGGGGGAAGACGCAAAAACAAGTTAGTATATGAATGCTCGTTATTTAAAACAAATTAACACACATTAGAGTAACACAAGCACTCAAGTTTGAAAACAGCAATTTCCATGATTCCATAGCAGGTTTTCGGCTGGTCAAGATGGAGGGAGGAATTGGGGGAGGGAGAAGCGTTCCGGTACTCCAGAAAATTTACTTTCATCCTACCTGGGAGCTACCTGGGCGTATTTTAAGAATCGCCGCGCTGAGACCCGAAAGCAACTGTGGGCGATGAGGGCCTAACAGAAGAATATACTAACTTTCTGTTAGTTTCGATTTCTGCGCAAATCCTGCTCCATCACAAACGAAGGGGCAGCGGCCACCAAGCAGAGCTCCGAGGTAATATACACGCGACGGGCATGTTCAGACGAGGAACATTTGCTTCAAGTCACCCAAGAAGTCGGGTCTCGCCGCTGGAAAAATGGCGGCCGATGAGGCGGCGCAACCCCATCGCTTCCGACGGCGGCCCCAGCTCCTCGTCTGAACATGAAAAAAGAGGACCCAGGTGGCCTGCTTTTCTTCCAGGGAGGCGGCGTGAAATGAGATGGTTTCCCAGGCTCCCAGCCAAATGCTGCTGCGGAGGGAAGACAGGGAACTGGGCATTCCCGCCCAAAGGGGTGTTTTGTGCAGAGTGACTCTTCAGGGAGGAAACGGACCGTAGTTTCGTGCTTGCTCGGACCAAGCAACAAAACGCGGCCGCAAACCTCGCCGAAGGTCCCGTTTGGGCGTGTCTAGGATCCGGCTGCGCGGGTTAGTCAGCGGAGCGCGCGCGGGGGGTCCCGAGCCCCGGCCTCTCCTACTAAGAAGCAAGCAAGCCGCCTGCCCCGGATTAAACGGGGTGTTGTTTTTTGCAACGCGCAGGCAGTTCTCTAACCCGCTGCCCCTTGCAAAACTCTCTCCTCCGAAGAAGGAGCAGCGTCTCGTTCGCAGACTCCACCTGCCTGAGCCGGCGTCTCTCAGCACCCGTCGCGACGGGACTCCGCGCTGCCGGCCGCCCTCGAACGGGCTTTTCTGCGGGAACCTGCCTCGCCTCTTGGTGGAAGCGCCCGGGAAGGACGCCGCCGCCATCTTCTCCGCCCACTTTCCTTCCCTCCTTCTGCGCCCCGCGTTGTTGCCCAGCGCGGCACAAACCGGCCAAGATCCGAGTCACCTGCGACTGCGAGCTCGCGCTCTTCTCCCGATTTGTTTACGCCCACCTTCCCCGGCACGTGCGTTCCGACCAATGGAAGCTCCGCAGCCGCCTTTCCGCAGCCAATCGCTGCATCTCGGGATGGAGTGGGGGCGGGAACCCTCAGTGTGTGCATGGCAATTTAAATAATAATAATAATTAATTGCTGTATTATACGTGGGGGGGGAATTCGCAGGAGGGCGCTACTGTACAATTGGTTGTAATCATTGATATGCCTTTAAGGCGGATTTAATATATGTATATAGTTTTATTTCTGGTAATATTTGATTGTGTTTTAATGGATTGTTTTTTCCTATGTTTTTTAGCGGTTCTTACTTTTATCTTTCGTGTGCATGGGTCCAAACGGGACCTGTTGCTCATCTGAAGAAGTGTGCATGCACACGAAAGCTCATACCAAAATAAAAACTTAGTTCGTATTTAAGGTGCTACTGAAGGAATTTTTTTCTAAGGATGATGATGATGGTGGTGGTGGTGGTTGGATTGAAACTGTGGGTTTGCAAGTGCAAAGGTACCATCTGTTATAATGCATTATTTACAAATTAATATTAACGCATCTATAGACAGGATCTTTCCCGCAGAATCACCCAAATCGCGCTCCCCCCCCCGGCAACATTTTCTTCGCTTTTGGACAATGATGCTTTGCCCAATGGAGTTGAGCTTTATTATACTTGCATTTGCAATAGTGGCTAGTCCTTAGGTGAGCATTTGCCACTATATGTACCACAAGCTTTGTTTCATTTTGATTCCCCCCCCCCAAAAAAAACACCACCACTGTGCAAGTTCACATACACACACTACCTCAAAACTGGGAACCAAAGACTGCAAGGTTCACCATCTTTGCTCTAACTACTGCATTACTGTACTGTAGTTGCTTTATTTTTCCTCCTTTCGCAGCTGCATCATATCTTGTAACCTCAGTGCTGGGAAGCCCTCTCAATGTTTCAGGTATGTTTACCTCACAAAGCTAATAAGTACCTTATGTGGCAGAAGGCCCCTAGGATATTGGGTTTTCTGTTTTCTAATAAGAAAAATAAATTGCAGATTTCAGACGCAAGATGGCAGCAAGGTTTAGCTATAATTAGAATGGCTGAGAATAGCCATACCTAATAAGATGAACCGATATCTCCCATCATTTTCTAATTTCTTGGCTTTGCGTGTTTTACAGAAACTCTACAGTGTTCTCAGCACAATGGTTCTTAGCACAAATTATATATATGCTAAATGTTTCATTAGTCAAAGCAAGCACCAATATAACTTTCCAATAGCTGTTTGGAAGGAATCCTATCAGTGCACAGATGGGTAGGTATTTTATCAAATGGGTTAAATTTACTGGAAAAGGAGCACCTGAATCTAAATTTACCCAGCTTTTTCTCATGCAGTCATCTAGGCAAATTCTGTGGATGACATGAAATGGAAAATATATGCAACTAAAGGAGACATTCCCAAAGGCTTCCCAGTGAAGTAAATGCTCTTAGTCGCAATAACTACCGGTATGTAGTCGTAGAATAACACTGAGGATACCCACTAATATATACAATGTGCAGCTTATGGTGCGATCTGAGTATGTCTACTCAGAAGGAGGCCTCACTGAGTTGAATGGGACTTTATCCCTCGCACTGTCATGAATTGCAGGACCAAATTCACAGTTTATCAGATTAAATTTGAGTTCAGCAACAAACTGTTCAATGGCACTTCAGTGAATCTCTGAATGATTCAAAAAGGAATATTTTTAAAGCACCACATTCTTACAAGAAATACCATATTCCCTCATATGAACCTGCCTGGGTTTTGAGACAGGCCGTTCTCTCTGTCATGCCACCCTCATAGGCATACTTGGTAGGGACAAGGGAGAGGGCCTTCTTGGTGGCTGCTCCCAGACTTTGCTCCCTAGAGAAGTTTGATTAGCTCCTTCCTTGGAGTCCTCCTTAAAAGTAAAGGTAAAGGTAAAGGGCCCCTGACCATCAGGTCCAGTCGCGTCCGACTCTGGGGTTGCGGCGCTCATCTCGCTCTATAGGCCAAGGGAGCCGGCGTTTGTCCGCAGACAGCTTCCGGGTCATGTGGCCAGCATGACAAAGCTGCTTCTGGAGAACCAGAGCAGCGCACGGAAACGCCGTTTACCTTCCCGCCGGAGCGGTCCCTATTTATCTACTTGCACTTTGATGTGCTTTCGAACTGCTAGGTTGGCAGGAGCTGGGACCGAACAACGGGAGCTCACCCTGTTGCAGGGATTCGAACTGCCGACCTTCTGATCAGCAAGCCCTAGACTCTGTAGTTTAACCCACAGCGCCACCTGGGTCCCTTATTCCACCTTATTTGGAGAACTAATTGCTTTTAACGAAAGGACTGTGCTGTGCTGTTTTTACTGTAATTATTTGTATGGTTTTAATAGATTTTTTTAAATGTATATATACAGCATATAGTTTTAATTCTATCAAGCTGCCTTGAGTTCCTGTCAGGGAGAAAGGTGGGGGTATAAATAATAGAATTGTAGATTTGGAAGGTACCCCCAAGTGTCATCTGGTCCACCCCCTGCAACTTATAAATAAATATTTTAAAAACCACTAAATTGTTCAAGGACTACTGCTATGTCTTTGATCCTTCATCAAGAAAACTATAAGTTGCTATAGCTTCCTCTCCCACACAGTGCAGCAAAATAGCTACTTGAAGATTATTAGAGACCTTATCAACTCCAGCTGCAGTCAAATATAGTTGAAAAGCTTGCTCCCATCCAATTATCAGCCAACTTGCCTTGCAAAACTAGTGCAGGCAAGACGCTGCATACTCTGAAGCACGTGTGCAAAAATGCACCAACAAACTCAACTCCGAAAAAGAAGAAAATAAATCCACACCAACTTCTGACACCATGTAACAGTTGGTTCTCAAAGGTTCTGTGGAATAAACCCAATAATGCACAAGCCTCCTCCTATACAGCATACAAATTTATCCATTTTTTCCAAAGACAAGCAAGTACAAACATACACATCAAGAGATAGAACCTCAGATCAAAAGCACTAGGCTGATAAATGTTTCTCACAAGCAGTTCATAGTCGTTCCCCAGAATCCTAAACACATCCACTCAGTGTTAAGTCACATTAAGATGCTGTCATTTATTCCTAGGTTTGCAACTTTACAAATGCTTTACAGCCATGATAATTAAGAAACATTCTGGAAATGCCAGGATACAGTCCTTCGTTTCCTCTACCTCCTCATTGTCACAACACATTTCTGGCTTTAATATAATTTATTGTATTTTTCACAGTGGCGGGGAAGTCACGCTTTTTAAGTGGAGCAAAACCAAATCCCCGTGGCACATTACACAATGATCCCTGTAAGTGTAATTGCTAACAGATTAATCCTGTACTGTACCATGGAAGCTGTTCTGAGTGCTTTACCAGAAGGAACGGGGTGTCTTTAGAGCTTTGTGTTAATAAACGTATGCAGCAATTTGACAAGTACTATTACTGAATGAGGCAATCAATTGTGAGATTAAAGGGATATCTGCATAGATGAAACTTCAAACTAAGCTTTTAAAAATGGGCTGTTCTAAGCAGGTTAATTCAGAAGTAATTTTTCAGAATCCAAAAGGGCCATTTCTAAACATATGCACATATTAATAAAGGTAGTTGTGTGTGTGTGTGTGTTTCTCAGAATCATTTCACAGGTTGAAAATACTGTAGGGCTATTTTATCAATATTGGAGGTAATCTCTATCAAAGCCAGAGAGAGCAGGCAATCCTGAAGGCAGAATAATTTTGTCAATTATTGGGTTTTTTTGAAGGTGGCTCCCAGATCTGGGTCAGATTGGTTTAGACCTGTAAACTGAATATAATGGGATTTAAAGGCCTCCCCCCTCCCCCACCACCTTAAAAATGAGATGCTTTGTGTTTAGCAGTTTCAAATAAACATTTTTGTTAGGCCAAATTTTGTGCAACTTAATACTGTAGCACATCGAATTTAATTGTATGTATATTAACAGCAGCAACATTTACTGTAGCCAAACACTGGACCATAGCTGCCAAGTCTCCCGTATTCCCCGGGAAACCCCCGTTTTTCCGGCTGTTCCCAGCCGAAAAAACGGAGTTTCTTGTTTTTCCCCGGTTTATTCTGGCACGGCGGCCATTTTGGAACTGGGCGGAGCATGCTCAGGAGCGACTTTTGATGCTGCTCTGCCCAGTTCCAAAATGGCTGCAGCGTGACTTCTGGTGCGGCGGCCATTTTGGAACTGGGTAAAGCAGCATCAAGTCACTTCTGAGCATGCTCCGCCCAGTTCCAAAATGGCGGCAGCGCTACTCCTGGTCCGATCCCTTATTTTTCAAGAAGGAACTTGGCAGGTATGCAGTGAAACTGGGTGGAATCTATACACATATAAAAACTGTTCTGAAAATGCTTTTTTTAGAAAACAAAAAAGTGTTTTTAAAAATACATTGATTTCTCCATAAGGCTCACCATCGCCATCTATTATCACATTGTATATTGCACTTAAAACACACTTAAAACATTTCATCTGCAGCTGTATAGCCGAGTCCCTGATGCCAGCCTGGCAACAGCAACTCTACAACTTGGCTTTGATGGAAAAGTTAACCCACCAAGTCCAAGCATGTCAAAATAATCAAACAGACACTTTTGACACCACCCCTAATTTTTGCAGGGGTCATAAATACACAGTTGCAAAAGAACTTGCACTGCATGGGAATCTATGGCAGGACTCTTATAATGCAACGTGTATAAGCGATGTAATTGACTTCTGGAACAATATAGGGCACTTATCCAGGTTGTTGATGTGTAATATCAGGGGTCAGCAACCTTTTTCAGCCGTAGGCCGGTCCATTGTCCCTCAGACCTTTTGGGGGTAGGACTATATATATATTTGGGGGGGGGGGATGAACGAATTCCTATGCCCCACAAATAACCCAGAGATGCATTTTAAATAAAATCACACATTCTATTCATGTAAAACACCAGGCAGGCCCCACAAATAACCCAGAGATGAATTTTAAATAAAAGGACACATTTTACTCATGTAAAAACACACTGATTCCCGGATCATTCGTGGTCCGGATTGAGAAGGCAATTGGGCCGGATCCAGCCTACGGGACTTAGGTTGCCTATCCCTAGTAATATCATAACTTGTGCTTGCTTACAACCTACTCTCCGTGCATCCATACTTTCCCTTACTATTTTAGGATCTGATCCAGAGGGAGACGATGGAGGGCATGAGACCAGCAAAGATGCCCCACATTGTCCTATACTGTATTGTGTTATGCAATAACTGAGGCTTAAAAGGTAAAGGTAAAGGTACCCCGACCGTTAGGTCCAGTCACGGACGACTCTGGGGTTGCGGCTCTCATCTCACTCTATAGGCCGAGGGAGCTGGTGTTTGTCTGCAGACCAGGTTATGGCTGGTATTCAACTATGTTTTACTCAGAGTAAGGTAAAGGTAAAGGAACCCCTGACCATTAGGTCCAGTCGTGACCGACTCTGGGGTTGCAGCACTCATTGGCCGAGTGAGCTGGCGTACAGCTTCCAGGTCATGTGGCCAGCATGACTAAGCTGCTTCTGGCGAACCAGAGCAGCGCACGGAAACGCCATTTACCTTCCCGCCGGAGCGGTACCTATTTATCTACTTGCACTTTGAATTGCTTTCGAACTGCTAGGTGGGCAGGAGCTGGGATCGAGCAACAGAAGCTCACCCCATCACGGGGATTCGAACTGCCAACCTTCTGATCGGCAAGCCCTAGGCTCAGTGGTTTAGACCACAGCGCCACTCAGATCCTTACTGTATTGCTAAAGGAATCCTTCTGTAAGTTGTTGACCCATGCCTGTTTGTTGGATAATGAGTGTCATTATCAAAATTATGTCGATGTCAGATTTTTGTGGCAAATTCAATAAAAGTCAGCTCAATAAATGAGGCTGTGACTTGTTTTATTGGTGGGGTGCCTTCTCTCCCCTTTTCCTTTGCTTTCCCCTCCTTTTCTCTTGCTCGTTTTCTTTGAATTTTTTTGTATAATTATACATCTGCAATCAGCTGTCAAAAGCCTGCTGCAGACATAATAGACAAAAGCAACTAGCAAAATTGGTTTGTGCTTCTTGATTGCAAATGAGCCTTCTGCTTCAGATAGTTCAGGGGTGGCCAACTCCCAAGAGACTGCGATCTACTGGCAGAGTTAAAAACTGGCAGTGATCTACCCCCTGGGGGGTGGGGTTCAGGTGAAAGTTGTTGAGCTTTTCTGGGGAAGGAAAGCCCTGGTTTTGGGGTTCAGGGCTAAGTTACTGAGCTTTTAGGGAGGAAGAAGGCCTGTTTGGGGGGAGCCAGTGATCTGCCAGTGATCTACCACAATTGTCCAGTGATCTACCAGTAGATCACGATCTACCTGTTGGACATGCCTGAGATAGTTCAAGTAGTGGTTTTCACAAACAGTTCAATTTCTGATCCTTTTAAGGCCTTGGTCTCTTGTCTATTAATATTGTGTGTGTGTGTGTGTGTGTGTGTGTGTGTGTGTGTGTGTGTGTGTGTGGAGGGAAAGCATTATCATCAAACTGGCAATCTGCCAAAGATTTCAGAATGGCATGGAAATTAGTAATCACACATGATGAAAACATTTATGATATTACATTACAGTACATTCATTTTAGATCATTGGCAGACACATTTCAGGAAGGATAACAATATTATACAAATTCTAGTGCTCTGGTAAACAAAGGGATTTAAACACCCTTGGCTGAGGCTGCTGGTAATATCCTCGGCTAAACGACCAATCATAATGTTTTAAAATCAAAGTAGGATTTTCTTTTCCTCTTTGAAACAATTCTGTTAGTGATAAGCAAAACTTAAGCCCACTAGCTTTTTATATTTTGCCTCTCAGTGCATTTGTTCAAAGACATTTATTATAAACAGTTCTAATTCGCATATCATGTTATCCTGTCAAGAGAATGTAAAGATCTGATTTGGTATTTCCCCAGCAGGAGAAAACCTAGCTGTAAGTGAGGAAAAGACTCAGCTGATAGCTAGTTTTCTTACCTTCCTTCCTGTCTTAGGAATCGGCCAGTAGCTTCAGATCTCCTGGAATACATTCTTCCTTGGCCCAAAACAAAAAATGCACCACAACGTAACTCTGTGAAAGTGACATATACATGTATATAGCCTGAAGGACTGAAGGAGTTGGTTTCTCTTTTCCTCCTCAAGGCCTAGGTTAGCCAGGGATGGGGAACCTCATACCCAAGGGCCAAAAGCAACCCTCCAGACTTCTCTAACTGGCCCTTAAAATGCTTCTCAGGCTACATCCTTAACTTGTTTTGCATCTTCCTCGAGCCAAGGAATACGTTTTATGAAGTACAGAAGGCACCAGAACGTTCTGGTGCATTCTGAGGTTTTAAAAGTTGAGACTACATAACACCAGTCCTGAATGAATTACATGGGCTCCCAGTCAGTATCTTTCCGAGCACAATTCAGTGTTGGTGCTGACCTTTAAAGCCCTAAACGGCCTCTGCCCAGTATACCTGAAGGAGCGTCTCCACCCCCATCATTCTGCCCAGACACTGATGTCCAGCTCCGAGGGCCTCCTGGCGGTTCCCTCCCTGCGAGAAGTGAGGTTACAGGGAACCAGGCAGAGGGCCTTCTCGGTAGTGGCGCCCGTTCTTTGGAACACCCTTCCATCAGATGTCAAGGAAATAAACAACTATCTGACTTTTAGAAGACATCTGAAGGCAGCCCTGTTTAGGGAAGATTTTAATGTTTGCTGTTTTACTGCAGGCATATGTTTTGGGACTACAAGTCCTATCATCCCTAGCTAACAGGACCAGTGGTCAGGGATGATGGGAGTTGTAGTCCCAAAACTATACTTTGAGGTTATGTCCTCCAGATAAAGCCTATATTTACTGTCTACAGAGGACCTCCGTTATTCTCCTTCTCTTCTTTCCTATTGGACTGTTCTTAGTTTTGCTTTTGTATTTATATTTATATTGCATGGTGTGATTTTTTTACTGCTGGAAACTGGATTTGCTCTACATGAGCTAAATTTTGCCTTGCTTGGGAGCTAGCAACAAACTGTACGCTGTATACCTTAGTGAATATTTTACCAAAGACAACTTCTGCTGTCTGTGTGTTTTTGGAATCCATGTGTCTGCTAAATTTCTACTACTCTGCTGATCAAATGAGACCGGGGGGGGGGGGCGTCCTCTGGTCTGCAGCACTGTTTTCTCGTCAGTTTTTTTGCCTAGCTAGAATGCGTCCCTGAACACTGATAATGCCTCACTCTTGTCTGAACAGATAATAAAGGAGAGTATGAGTGCTTCACAAAGGCATACCCTCCAACATGTTACAGTGGAAAACCGGGACACCTGTCTTCCAGGGCTGTGCTCCCTCAGGAGGGCCAAAAACAATGGACAAAAGTAGGGGGGCAAGTGGCGGCAGGGAGGGGGCTAGTGATGGAGTCGGTGGAATGGTGGGGGAGTGCCCCGAATTGCCCTCCCAAAATGTTGAGGGTATGGAATAATTGTTTAATGTACATTGAAATGGGAGATACATATTGTGTTCATATTGTATACTGTGAAGCCTGTTTGGAAATTTCCATGATGTTAGAGAAAAGCCTACCTGGTGAATCATTAATACAGCTGTATCATGGGCTTGTATCTATGTGGCTTAGTTACAAGATCATCAATTCCAGCAGTCCCACGAAAGCAGTTCCATGCAGTTTAGCCTATGCATATGTTAATTTGCAAGCATCCATGTTGGGTACAGTGTCTCTTTGTTCTAAGCTACTGAAGAGAATGGATGTGTTTTTTCTCTGTCTCCAGCTACACATAAACTAAGTTATTATGCCTTATGCTGGGTGCCATGCAACTAAGTGAATGTAACTTTATTTGTTTTTAAGTTGTTTGAAGTTAAAATCTGTGAATAAAGCTTTGGAACCACATTTTTCAACTGGATAATTTTTTCCCCAATACAAGAGCCAGTTTTGCTCATCTAGCGGCTTCCACATGCGTTAAATTAATAAACTCAATAGAGATTAGGGGGAAAGCCCCATTGGGATCAGTTACCGGTAGTTGAATGCTGTCCAGGGTCTCGTTCCTCCTGTTCCTCTCTCAAGAAAGGACTATCAAGTTGGCAGGTAGAAGGAAGGAAGGTGTGATACTGTACCCTTCTGCAGTCTACATTCCTGTGCTGGTTGTAGAGGAAGCGTTGTTTTGCTCAAACGAGCTATTTATCTTCTGTTTGGTATACCGAGTACACAGGCAAACATTTTAGCAAAGAGCTAAATGCTGTACTATCATAGTCGGTTTTTCTTCTTCTTAGCAATGTGCATGAATGCAGTATAATCCAGTTAGTACGTCTGTGCTTAATGCGGACAGCTGCTTATGTGGTCAAAAGTTGATAATGATGGGAATGATTAAGGCTTCTCCCCAGGCATCTCCAACCCCTCCAATGGAAAAAGAGTTCATGGAACCCAGGAGAATGCAATTTATGTCCATCTACACCTGATTTAGCCTGTGAGGCCCATAACCTCAGTGTTTAAATGAAAAGGATACACTCTGAAGGTTTAATTTTATCCTAGGAAAACATAGTGGAAAAATAAACAACTAATGTATTATTTTTAAGGTGTCCAGATTTTTTGGTGGGGGGGGGAGGGACAACACTTTTTAAAAATGAAACACGCAAGATCAAATTTGTCTGTTGTATCAAAACACCCCCTGTATTATCGTCTTTATGTTATCTTACACAATTCATATGTAACTATTTAATTTGCGGTCTGAAAAAAATCAACACTGCACTGAGCCAAAGAAAGAATAATAAATGGATAGTCAGTTGAAAACCTTGTTAATGGTACACACAAAACATTAACTAATAGAATCAGCAGAAATAAATTAATTCCAAATGGAGCATCTTACATTTTGCAGGGGAAGGTGAAAAGTTTGCTAAACAACTAGGGCTTTGGGAGGTCAGTACTTCTGCTGCTCATAGGAGCTATCCATTCTTGCACACGCTGGAAATGTGCCTTTCCCTAATCCGAAACACAGAGTCCTGGCTGTACCACTTGTATAAATGTGTTAGATACAAAAGGCTGGAGAAAAATGTTGGTAGCTTGGATCCTCAGTGGCTCACTGAACAGTACCAGAAGGATAACTATTGGATTCAGGAGCATCATTTCAGATTTCCATTATTTTAAGATCTCAACAATGGGCCGAGTCCAGGATTCTTTCAGGGTCTGGGATTCTTTCAGGGTTAATAATGTGAAAAGTACTTAATTTGAGTACATTTGTTGCACACACACACACATGAATTTGTCTAATCTTTAAAGCCAGCCAAACTGGGGACCACCACTGCTTCCCATGGAAGCGGGTTCCTTAGTTAATAGTGTTGTGAGAGAGGAGAGTCGGAGAGAAAACTATTACTGGTATTTATCCTCCCTCTCTCTCTCTCTCTCATCTCATCTCATCTCATCTCATCTCATCTCATATTTATTTAAACAACCTTAAAATGTCAATGACTTCCCTTCTTCTCTTTCCATGGTTCATTTTGCATAACATAAATCCGCACATATTTTATATAAACTAAACCATTCAGTATTCCATTATCACTTCCATCAAAACTTATTTACACTGTTGCTGCCAACGTTTTCAAATGTACCCAATTTCCCCCCATATATTCAATAAACGTTTTCCAATCTTCTTTAAACGTATGTTCTTCTTGTTCTCTTATTCTATATGATCTGAAGAAGTGTGCATGCACACGAAAGCTCATACCAAAATATAAACTTAGTTGGTCTTTAAGGTGCTACTGAAGGAATTTTTTTATTTTCTTATTCTATAAGTTAGCTCCGCAAGCTGCAAATATTCCCTCAGTTTAAGCTGCCATTCTTCGGTTGGGACCTCGCTTGTTTTCAATTTTTGGGCTAACGAAACACTGACCACAGTAGTGGCATACATAAATGACATTTTTTGACACCTGGGAAATTCCGTCTGAATTATTCCCAACAGAATGGACTCTGTTGTTTTTTTAAAAAAAATGTGAAACATTTTTTTTCCAATTCATTATAAACTATTTCCCTTTTACCATTTTACAGGTCCACCACATATGAAAGAATGTACCCTCGACCTCATTGCATCTCCAGCACTTATCTGATTCAGTCTTATACATCTTAGCAAGCCTACTCAGAGTTAGGTACCATCTGTAAATCATTTTCAAGTAGTTCTCCATCAAGGAATAGCATGCTGTAAACTTCAATCTCTTTTGCATGACATTATTGCAGCAGTTTGGAATGATCTGTTCAGAAGCCCATTTGAGATTTTGTTTAGGGTCATCAATACAATAAGGTACAATACAATAAGAGAAAATAGCTGTGCTTTCTTAAATTTTGAAACGTGCTTCAGAAACACACACTGCTGTTTAAAAACGTCACAGCAGGGTGGGGGTGATTTTCTGACAATAGTAATAATCACCAGGAAGATTTTCACGCCTGTAGCAAGAATAATGCATTTTCATCATCATTTCACCAATCTTTGGTTCTACTAGTTCAGTATCACTTTATTTCCGTGAAGTGCAACAAGGTCACACAGGCAAAAGACTGATGTATAGGGCAGCAACATATCAGCCCCCCACAACCTGGTCCACTGGCTGTTTTGTTGTGATTGTTGTGACTGCGGTACTCTGTCCTGACCTTTCATGATGTTAACGTAACTCTGAAAATGTCATGCTTATTATCAAGATCTAAATGTCAGCATCCTTGACTGCAAAGATCTGTAAAGATCAGGAACTATAAAACAAAACAAAAAACACCTGTCCAATTCCTACCCTTCATTCATCACTTAGCAACACTTCCCCCCTTTTCCTAATGTGCATGAAAAATTCCACCTATGTGTTCTTTCTATGTAAAGTCATAGGGATAAAATAAGTGATTAATATTGCAGACATAGGCTTTCTATGAATATTAGTTGAGAGGCAGGATCTTTTAAAGACGTATGTGGAATTGTACTAGGTTGTTTGCACACCTTTTCAAAATAAAGCCAGTTTTTTTAAAAACAACAACAACAATTTTTGAGACGCACCTGATTTTAAAGGTGATCGTTCTCAGGTTCTCAGGCAGACTTTGGAAATATCCTGACTTGCTTCAGATTACTTTATTGATGTGTGTGGAGCAGCTGTAGAGATTCATAGTAGGACATACGATGCCTTAGGGTCAAAGAACAAATTGTCCTTGAGATCTATGACTGGGTTTCATGATGCTTTTGTTTTTACTTTAAAGCAGCAGCCAGGAACATAGGAAGATGTGCTAAATTGAGTCAGGCCATTCATCCACTGAGCTCAGTACTGTCTGCACTGACTGGCAGCGTCTCTCCAGGGCATCAGGCAGGAGTCCTGGCACTTTCTACATGCAAAGGAGATGCTCCACGCCTGCGCAGCGGTCCTTCCCATTGTGTGTGTGTATATGTGTGTGTGTGTGTGTGTGTGTGTGTGTGTGTGTGTGTACGTGCATGTATGCACATTCACACAGTCCAATTTTTATCAGAGCAGCAGTGCTAGAAGACAAAGTATTTTATCATTTTCCCTCCTGGTGTTTTCCAGTTGAAATCCCATCACTTCCAATACATGTTCCATTTGAGAGCCAACACGGTTTTGGACTGGGGAGACTCAGTTCAAATCTCTGTGCATCCATCAAGCTCTCACTGGACATGTCACTACTTTTCAGGGTTGCCCTGAGGATAAAATGGAAAGCAAAGAAGCAGGGGGCATAAATGCAATGCAAGTGATTAATAACCCTATAAAACAACAAGCACAGCAAGGGGCAAAAGTAGTTCTTCTTCTTCTTCTTCTTCTTCTTCTTCTTCTTCTTCTTCTTCTTCTTCTTCTTCTTCTTCTTCTATTTATATGCCACCCATCAGACTGGGTTGCCCCAGCCACTCTGGGCAGATCCCAACAAAATACTCAAAACACAGTAAAACATCAACCATTAAAAACTTCCCTATACAGGGCTGCCTTCAGATGTCTTCTAAAAGTCAATTACAGTGGTACCCCGACTTACGAAGACGATCCGTTCCGCGACGCTCTTCGTAAGTCGAAGTCTTCGGTTGTTGAAGCGCCCGTTCTGCGCATGCGTGAAGCGCGATTTTGCGCTTCTGCACATGTGCAGACTGCGCGCACCGCTTCTGCACAGGCGCAGAACACGCACGTGGCGAAAAGACTTCCAGGGTTGTCAACTTCGTAAGTCGAAGCCTTCGGAAGTCGAGTCATTCGGATGTTGAGGTACCACTGTAGTTCTTTAGTTCCTGGACATCTGATGGGAGGGTGTTCCACAGGGCAGGCGCCACTACCGAGAAGGCCCTCTGCCTAGTTCCCTGTAACTGTCACAAGACATACCGTATTTTTCCGTGTATAAGACGAGGGTTTTTAAAACCCAAAAATTAGGTTTAAAATTGGGGCTCGTCTTATACATGGGTAGTGCTGTGGGGTCTTTTCTTAATTTGGAGGCCCCCAAAATAGGGGGCATCTTATACATGGGGGGTGTCTTATAGATGAAAAAATATTGTAACTACATTCCATCAAGTAAAGAATAACCAAACAACAAATAGAATAAGATAAATGGATTTGTTCAGTAGCTCCACATTCATGCTTGGCCACCCCAGTAGACAGAATGTTAGACAGCATAGGCCAGGCATCCCCAAACTTCGGCCCTTCAGATGTTTTGGACTACAATTCCCATCATCCCTGACCACTGGTCCTGTTAGCTAGGGGTCATGGGAGTTGTAGGCCAAAACATCTGGAGGGCCGCAGTTTGGGGATGCCTGGCATAGGCCTTGGGTGCTTTCTTTTAAGAACATAAGAAGAGCTGTTCTGGATCAGGCAAAAGGCCCCATCTACTCCAGAATCCCTCTGCCACAGTGGCCAGCCAGTTTGCTGTGGGGACCCACCAAGCAGGACCTGACCCTACCCTTAGGGCAGTTTTTACGTTTGCACCTTTATCTTGCCTCTCCTCACCTTACGATTTCTCTCTTCAATCTTGTCTGACAAGCGCAGCCTCTTGATCAACGCAAAATGTGTTTAACAGCAAAGGCTAATATAGTCTGTGACATTTGCATAAATGAGAATGCTCTCGCCTTCCACACCTCACTAATGAATAGAGATCTGGTGGCGATGCCATTGCTCATACACTGTCAGTTCCCTACACTTTCTCGGATGCCTAAATGCAGCACACATTGCAAAGACCATTGTGAGGACTAGTTTCCATGCACGCCCTTCCTTCAAATCCCTTCATGCGTTCTTTCAACATGTGGGTGTCTGAAGGCCTTGAAGTTATTGGTCCAGGGAAATTCACAGCTGGGTCATTTCTGACCTGGAGATGTTGCAGCTGACACATCAGCCTAAACTGGCGGGAAAGCGCTCTAGTCACTTGAATCTCCAATGGCAACACTGGATCTCATAGTACTTATCGTATGACTCTCTCTTTCTGAACAAAAGGGAGGCAGAATTCTGGGCCAAGCTGAGAATTGAATGTCTAGACCAGGCATCCCCAAACTTCGGCCCTCCAGATGTTTTGGACTACAATCCCCATCATTCCTGGCCATTGGTTCTGTTAGCTAGGGATCATGGGAGTTGTAGGCCAAAACATTTGGAGGGCCGCAGTTTGGGGATGCCTGGTCTAGACCAGGCACTGGCAACCTCCGGCCCACGAGCCGCCCACTTGGCAAGTCCCCGCGCGACGCCATGCCGTGCTAAACCGGCAGAGCGCAGCGTGGGGACTTGCCGAGTGGTGCCGAAAATGGCATCTGTGCATGCGCAGATGCCAGAAACAGCATCTGGGCATGTCCAGACGCCGGAAATAACTTCTGCGCATGTCCAGGCATGCGCAGAAGCGATTTTCGGTGCCACGCTGCCCATGCCCAGAAGCTAGAAATCGCTTCTGTGCAAGTGCGGAGCGTGTTTGGCCCACGGACCAGCACCAGTGGCAATGATCCGCCCCACAACCGGAAAACGTTGCCGACGACTGGTCTAAACTTTCATGGCTCAACTGAACTGGTTCTTCTGTAAGCAGAAGAGACAGGTCAAGGGGCAAAATCCTTGGCAGTTCCACAGTTAGTGACACATTTCACACTGAAATGGATGGGATGTGCTCAGTAACACAACCACATTCCTGCACAAAGTTGTAGTTCCCCTTACATATTTCTGCAGCAGCTGCAACCTTGTTCTATTTTATATGTGCAGGTGGCATTTTCAGTAGTTTATCATGTTAAAATTGTTGTAATATTAATTTATGTTAATTTAGTATTATCATAATTTATTCATTGTTGCAAATGATAAAAATATATACTAGTACTACTGCAACTAATAGCCATGGTAAAGACCTGAATTTTCAAAAGTTCCCTGACACTTGGATTTCACAATACTCCATTATGAGTTTTATATCTAGTACTGTACTGTATACCTGTATGGAGACATTAGCTTATATGGAATATGATTGGGCCATAGGTATAGCAGGATTACCTAAAATTATGTTTTTAATAATAAAAAAACACCTGTAATCCATTCTAATAACCATTTGGTTTTGGATGGTATAGAGAGATTATAAACAAACCAAAGCAAATAAAGTGATGCATTCATAAGCATTTAAAGCTAAAGGTAAAGGTACCCCTGACAACTCTGGGGTTGTGCACTCATCTCGCTCTATAGGCCGAGGGAGCCGGCGTTTGTCTGCAGACAGCTTCTGGGTCATGTGGCCAGCATGACTAAGCTGCTTCTGGTGAACCAGAGCAGCGCACGGAAACGCCGTTTACCTTCCCACCGAAGCAGTACCTATTTATCTACTTGCACTTTGATGTGCTTTCGAACTGCTAGGTGGGCAGGAGCAGGGACCGAGCAACGGGAGCTCACCCCGTCACGGGGATTTGAACTGCCAACCTTCTGATCGGCAAGCCCTAGGCTCTGTGGTTTAGACCACAGTGCCACCCATGTATAGCAAAATGTTAACTATCTAAATTGGGAACTGAAGCTTTGCCTTGAGTGCTGGTGTTCAGACTACTTATCCTGACATAACTATTCCACATCTAATCCTTTATTTGCATGGATTAAAGCCTTACAGCTGCGCATTCCAGGGAAGACTGGTAGTGGTCAAGAGTGGGTGAGTGTGCTCAGTGGCGTAGCATGGGGGGGGACACACACAGGGGCATTTGCCCCAGGTGCAAAATTGTTAGGGGCACAACATTTCAACGGTGCTGCCTCAATACAGCTGTACAGTTCCGTTGCTGGGCTCCATTGAAAACGGCTTCTCCATGCATACCAGGAAGTGACCTCTCCAGTTCTTTCCTTATCCTTGTGGCTGGAATTCCCAGATGCCGCGGATGCCATTAGGCAGTTGAATATGCATACCTGCTCCGTCAATTTCCCTCCCTCCCTCCCTCCCTCCTTCCGTTCACTCCACTCGGCCCTGGGCACTAGCAACCCACTCTATGCCACTGGATGTGCTCTCTTTCAAAGGCCATCCTGACCATTAACTGATCCTTATCATCAGCCCCCTGGTAGATTCTTGCAGCATCCCAGGGTTCATGCACACACACACACAGTTTGAAAGCAAGAGTTTGAAAGCCTAAGTAAGTAAGAGGCAGCTGCATTCTAGGCCAAATGTCTTCCATTAATAAGCCTTCTTAGACCCTATATTTGGAAACAGGGAGCAGGTGTTCTCAGCAGAGAGCTCTCTATCCTGTTGTTGTTTTCATTCGCAAGACACCCGGTTTCACAATTTACAGGACAAGGTTTTAATATTCTGCAATATTTGCCCAGATGTTTGATCGGAAAGGTCAGCTGTGAAGCAAAGTCACATTTCAAAGAGTTAATTGGGTTATTGGCTAGGGATGCTGGAGTGACATTCTGGAAATAGCAACTTCTATTTTAGGAAGTGGGTTGAGATGCTGCCAATTTCTTGCAAATATGCTAACGTGCATTGTGTTTTCTCAAAACATAAACGTTGCTGGAATTTGTGCCATTAAATAAAGAAGGTAAAGGTAAAGGTACCCCTGACCGTTAGGTCCAGTCGTGAACGACTCTGGGGTTGCGCACCCATCTCACTCTATAGGCCGAGGAAGCCAGCGTTTGTCCACAGACAGCTTCCGGGTCATGTGGCCAGCATGACTAAGCTGCTTCTGGCGAACCAGAGCAATGGACAGAAACACCGTTTACCTTCCCGCCAGAGAGGTACCTATTTATCTACTTGCACTTTGACATGCTTTCGAACTGCTAGGTGGGCAGGAGCTGGGACCGAACAATGGGAGCTCACCCCATCGCCGGGATTCGAACCACCAACCTTCTGATCAACAAGCCCTCGGCTCTGTGGTTTAGACCACAGCGCCACCCATGTCCCATGATAAAGTAGGTACTGTATGTAAAAAATGTACCAGTCACAATTCAGCACAAACTGCTCCATGGAAACCTGCTGCTGCAGTGTTGCTTATGCAGAATTCCATTTGCGCATTCCTTTTAAAATCATACACCAAGCATCACAAACTGGGACCCTGTTGCTAAGATCCAAAGGCATTCCAGGCTATCATGGTGGCTTGCCAAAGGAAGCAGGTACTGGTTTCCTTCTTGCTGTGCTTAACTGCTACCATTGTGGAGAGAGAGAGAGAGAGAGAGAGAGAGAGAGAGAGAGAGAGAGAGAGAGAGAGAGAGAGAGAGAGAGAGAGAGAAGAAATCATCATGGGGAAGAAATCCTTTTTCTTTCTTTCTTTTTGCATTTTAATGAAAATCTACCCAATCCACACAGAGCCAGTGTGGTGTAGTGGTTAAGAGTGGTAGACTCCTAATCTGGGGAACCGGGTTCGCGTCTCCGCTCCTCCACATGCAGCTGCTGGGTGACCTTGGGCTAGTCACACTTCTCTGAAGTCTCTCAGCCCCACTCACCTCACAGAGTGTTTGTTGTGGGGGAGGAGGGGAAAGGAGAATGTTAGCCGCTTTGAGACTCCTTCGGGTAGTGATAAAGCGGGATATCAAATCCAAACTCTTCTTCTTCTTCTTCTGGAACAAATGTGCTTTGAAATCCATACTTCTCTCAATTTTGTTACACACTTCTCCAAACGATGTGTACAAAAAGAATATACACATTAGGGGAAAGTGTGCATAAGAATGCATACATTCGTGAATATAGCATATGGAAATGAATTATACTAGGAATAAATTGCTTGTAAAAATTGTGTATTAATCAAAACTTCATACAAATATGTATGTTAAGAGCAATTTGCCCTAAAATGCTGATTATTTTTTAAAAACAAACAAACAAACAAACTGAAAATTGCTGAAGAAATGTGGAGAACTGAATTTAACTTTGGAAAAATGAGAAAACACCCATCTCTGAAAGAGAGATTACATCATTGTTTTTGTTGTGTTTTAACAGCACTGAAGTGACGACTCCAGGGTACAAGAATGGGCAGTTTATATGGAGGTCCTGGGCTGCCCAGATGACAAGACCCCCCTCTCAGCCTACATTGGCACCAGCTTGGCTGCAGGAGCTGCTGGAAGGAGGTGTACAAGATGCCACCCAACCATATTGGGGACTCCACTCCAGAATTGTGTAGGGTTTACTCCTTAGCCTTTTCTTTTCCTGAAGATGTTGAACAAGGCAGCTGGTATTCATTTTTCTTTAGGGTTCACTCCCAAAGACTTTCTCATGTATGAGCATAGCCGCAAGGCAGTGGGTTAGAGTTTTCATTCTCCTTGATGGGCTACCTTCTTAGGTTGACAAGTCCCATCTGCCCTCACTTCCCTCTACAGCATGCACAGAAACCATGGGCTCCCCTCACCTGGTTTAGCCAGCCAGTCAAAGCTGTTTCCCCAGGTGTGTCTACAGGTGAGTGCAAGGTGGGGACCAAAGGTGGACAAACTACTCCAGAAGGAGCATGACGTGTCCCCCCACCAGAGGTATTAGCCCGCCACCTTTCCAATCCTTTTTCCTTTCATGTTATGTCTTTATAGACCAGGCATTCCCAAACTTCGGCCCTCCAGATGTTTTGGACTACAACTCCCATCTTCCCTGACCACTGGTCCTGTTAGCTAGGGATCATGGGAGTTGTAGGCCAAAACATCTGGAGAGCCGCAGTTTGGGGGTGCCTGTTTTAGACCATAATGAGAAGGATGCCTGTAGAGGCCCTGCAGGGGGTTGGACTGGATGGCCCTTGTGGTCTCTTCCAACTCTATGATTCTATGAGTACATCCTTATTTAATTCGGTGAAAAGTTGGACGTTATGGGACAGAGGGACAGATCTCTCCCTGCTTAGCCAAAGTTGTTTCATTCGTATGTAGGTCACCGTCAGACTGCTCAGGGAAAATGAAAACACACCTGCACTGTGTTATTTTTGAGACTCACACATTTATTTCCAACTTTGCGGTCAGTGAATTCAAATGTATTTGCACAGAATGAAAGCAGCCATGCTGGTGTTGATTCAGTCACAATGTTTAGACAGGAGTAGTGGAGCCATGTTTGCCTGTATTAACATGGCCAACAGATAATCCAGGAAAAGTCTAGACTTCTGGCCCGCTGCTGTGTTTTGACACTTGAGTAGCTTCTTCCACAACTCCTTTACAGTTCAGGTGTCTTCATTTCAACATTAAACATCTTGTTAAACTTAACTTACAACTGGGGGGAAGTCTAGGCCAGCCTTTCACTACCTGTTGCTCTCCAGAATGACGTCTCTCATCAGCCCCAGTCCGCATTGGCTCAGACTCATGGGAGTTGTAGTCTAGAACATCTGGAAGACACCAGGTTGAATAAGCCTGGGTTCACCTAAACTGATGGAAGGGCACAAGAGCTGCAGTGTTTATTGTGTATATTCACTGCTGTTCAATGAAGATCGTTCATTCCAATGCAAACAATCAATTTACAAGCAAAACTGAATTATAATTATGAGCCAGAGATTAGGATGTCCTCATACAAAATTAGCTGCAAATGCATACAATAGTTTTCTAAGAGGAGATCAGTGGTTGAGGCAGAGGGTACCAGGCTCAAACCTTTTCATTCACAGTTAAAAAAAGATCAGAAGCAGTAAGACGTCTTCTGCCTGGACCCTGGAGAGCCATTGCAAGGCAAAGCAGACAGATGGGGCTAATTAGTCCCACTCAGCATAAAGCAGGCTTGTACGCTAGAGAATGTTCATTAAAGAAGACAAAATAGAGCCATGGTTGGCCATGGTGGTCAAACTCATTTATTTTGTCTTGCACTATTTTTTTAAGCACTACTAAAACCTGAAAAGGTCGTGTATGGAGACAATCATAGCATGAGTATGCACACTGTGGGCAACAATGCCTTTGTTGCATAATTACAGATTCCTACAGGGAAATTATATCTCCAGATTTAGCTGGAAAAAATGTGTCTCAAAGTGCTCCTCTAAGCAAAGGTGGTGGTGGTGGTGGTGGTGATAGGAATGCCCTCAGCGCTCCAATCCTGTACCTTATTTCATAGGTGGCTTGGTAAGCCCCTTGTTCCTACCTAACTGCAGAATCCTAACAATGTCTTCTTAGTCCTATTGATCTCCGGTCTTGGTTCAAACCACTAGATCCTTCAACACAGAAAAAGTTTCCAGCTGGTTTCCTTCATGGCTCCTGACAACCTTCCTCTGAAAACAGTCGTGCAAGACAGTTAGCTAGCATCCCTGTTCCTCCATGCAAAAGGTCCCAGGTCCAATCCCAGGAATTTCTAGGTGGGGTTGGAAAAGAATCCTTGGGTGAAACCCCTCAAAGCATCTGCCAGCCAGTGCAGACATTGCTGAGCTAAATGGATCCATAGTCTTATTTGGTATAAGGCAGCTTCCTTTAGTCTGTCTTGGCTGTGAGTCCTGGAAGACCTGCCCCCTGCTTTGCAGGCTTCCCCCTGCCTGGTGTGGAACTGACTCCAGCTACAAAAGCTGAGGCTGAGGAACAAACTCTTGGGCTGGGCTATTGTTTATCAGTTTTTGAAGCTGCTTTTTTTTAAAAAAATCTTTATTTTGTATCTTATGATTTATGTGGAAATTGTTCAATTTGGTTGCGTACTTTTTGATGTCTTGTTTATTGTTTATTACTACCTTTGTGGTGTTTTTAGTAATGCAATTTTTTATAAGTTGCAAGTTGCCTTGAGCATGGTTTGAACTGGGGAAAGGTGGCATACAAATAAAGGATTGATTAATTGCTTGCTTGCTTGCTTGCTTGCTTGCTTGATCACTCTTCCCCTGGCCATATTGTGTCCTTCCCCAAAACTGGCATGGGAAGCGAGTGTGTCCTGGGTAGCCAGATGTCACTCAATGTCACTTCCTGCCTGCCTGTGTTTACATCTGGTCAGGCTGGTTCCTGTGTGCGGAATCTGGCTGCAGCCACTGCTGGCCTCTCCCATGCTTTACTCAACTATTTATTGCCATGTTATTGATGGATCATTATTCTGGTTTTATTGTATCCCACCCAGTCCCCTGGGATCACTTGGCAAGGGAGGAAGTACTAAAAGTATTCTTCAATGAACACTTATAAATAAATGTAAAAATATATTGTCACATACTTATGAGAGCAACGAGGTACAGCAATATTATTGGCATACAGACCAGAGGCAGAGACTTGGTGGTTTCCCAGCAACTGAAGACAAATATTAGGGCCACACCCAATGCGAAGAAATGGAGCAAAAATGCCAAGCCAATGGGTGCACCAATGTACTAAGCAAGTTCCCAGTCTATTTTGGCATTACTTTTGTTAGGGGCATAAATGCTACCTTCCTTTTATCCTTTGGACAAGAGGAACTTCACTGGGCGACACAGCTCCTCTTGCGAAATGGGAGGAAGCATTGATGTGTCTTATTCTCATAGCTGCCAAGTCTCCCGTTTTTCGTGGGAAACCCCCGTATTTTGTTACCGTTTCCCGCTGTTATCCCGAATGGATTTATATCCCGTAAATCCCTCGGATTTAGAATGCAGCTCCTGCCAGCGGCCATGTCCCGGCTCCCGGCTGTCTGCGCATGTCCGGGCATGCGCAGAAGTGATTTCTGGTGCCCAGACATGCAGACACTGGCAGCCCGGGCACCGGAAGTCGCTTCTGCGCATGTCCAGACATGCGTAGAAGCAACTTCCAGTGCTGCTCTGCCCATGTCTGGGCACTGGAAATCAGGCAGCGCCGGCACCGGAAGTCGCTTCTATGCATGTTTGGACATGCGTAGAAGCGACTTCCGGTGCCGCGCCACTGCTGATCCCGGATTTTTCAATCCGGGAGTTGGAGAGTATGCTTATTCTTTGTCTCAATTAGTTTGATTGCAACTTGATGGTACCCTGGGAAGCATTTTTGCATAAATGAAATTAATAAAAAATGAACAGGCCTAAGTAAAGATTGCACAGGAGGTTTCCCCATGTACAATGTTGTAATATTGAGAACAATATGAAATTACTTTGTCTATGCGTGCATCTATTGACCTGTTTGGGGTTTGTTTGTTGTCGAACAACTAACTCGTGAAGCCACCATCTCAAGTGCTTCCTGGTACTCTCCCTTGCAAATGGCAAGGTGGCTGCAGGACCAGCCCTACCATTAGGCCAAGTGAAGCAGCCGCCTCAAGCAGCAAGTATTGAGCAGCAGCTCCCAGATTTTCCTCTGTTGCTGCATGATTTCTGCTTGCATCCCTGTTTTGTCCTACTGCCTCAGATGCTGTGAAGGACGCTATCTCGTGGCTTGAAGTAAGAGCCAGTTGGCTTTTGTAGGTATAATGGGGGCATCATCTTGTCTTTTGCCTCAGGCAGCAAAATGTGTTGGGCCAGCACTGGGTCACTTGGCTGGCTTGAGAATGTTGAGCCCAACTGGTTGTGCTTTCCCAGGCACTTCCCCACACTTAGTAGCAAATATGTCTCATTATATGTCCTGGCTGATGGGAAAGCAGGTGGTGGGAGCATAGGTGGTGGAAACAGTCGTCCCTTGATGGCAAACACAGCCACTCTCTCCTCTCATTGTACCACTCTCTCCTCTCCTCCTTTGTAAATTCCCTCCTCCACTCACAATGACATGTTTTGTTCATCAACAGCAAACACAGGGTTGGGAATGTCCTGTTTGCTGCCAACCACATACAGTGGAACCTCGGTTTATGAACACCTCGGTTTACGAATTTTCAGTTTACGAACACTGTGGACCCATCTGGAATGGATTAATTCACTTTCCATTACTTTCAATGGGAAAGTTTGCTTCAGTTTATGAACGCTTCAGTTTATGAACAGACTTCTGGAACCAATTACACCCATGCTTCGGGTTAAGTACGCTTCAGGTTGAGTACTCCGCGGACCCGTCTGGAATGGATTAATCCACTTTCCATTACTTTCAATGGGAAAGTTTGCTTCAGTTTATGAACACTTCAGTTTATGAACAGACTTCTGGAACCAATTGTGTTCATAAACCGAGGTACCACTGTACAGTAATTCCAGCCTCAGTGGCAGTACCAAGAGGTATTCATGACCTAAGGAAGCCATTTTTAAAAATAAAATAATAAGTCTCCCCCCCCCTTGCACCGTGTATTACAATAGGAAGACTCTAATCTATTTAGTTGTGGACTGTTGAGATTAAAATCTTTCTTGTACATTTCCACCAAGGAATTCTGATTAGAAGCATACCATGTTTACCTGTTAAACACATTAATTTTCAATTATAGTGGCATTAGAAGTCCTGTTGGATGGAAGATTGAAATGCTGTCAAGGGCTGTAAGGTGCTGCTGGGAAACACATCGTTTACATTCGCTGTGCTTGCAATCCATTTGTACAAATTAAATAACAGTAAGTGTCTATAACACAATACTCACAGTCACAGTGTTAGTCATTGGTGGAGGGAGCAAACCCCTCTGCAAATGTTCTCCAGCTTATTTTCTTCAAGAGCTTGGTAATTAAGGTACTGAGCTGCAAAATAGGATACCCCTAGATCAAATATTGGCTTATATGATTCTTTAGGTGGCCTTTGACAAGCTACTTATCTTTTCAGTCTCATCCAACCCTGCCCCAGCTTTAATATAAGGACAATGTCACTGAGTCATTGAGCCACGAACATGACTGGCCCTACCATTAGACAGAGTGAGGCCACCACCTCAGGCAGCAGATTTTACAGTAAGAAAATGGTAGAGGGCGGAGCAACTTGTGCCACATGACCTACGCTTCCCTGTCTAAGATAGCCTGTTGTTTTCGGGTGCACAAGTCTCTGTCCTATTGCCAGTAGGGATGTTGAAGAATTCCAACAAAAATAGAAAAGGGAAGCAGAAATTGCTGCTGCATGAATTCATCTCTGGTGTGTGAAAGGAGAAGGGAATTTGCAAAGATGGGGCTCTCATATTTCAACAGTGACTGCATTCCACTGCACTAGGGTTACTCGTGAAAAAGGCAGTTATCACATGCCAGAAATCATTAATTAGGCTGTGACAACTTCCATTTGTTTAGACCCTCTTATTCATCTCACAATTCCATTCTCTTTTCTCTGCTACCTTAATTTCAATTAATGACACCAGGCCCCTACGTGTGTGGTTTGAACATACACTGAGCAGAGTTTAAAGCCCCATCCTTAACAGAAAAATGGAAAACATGTAGGAATAGGCTGTAAAGCTTTCTTTTAATTAAGTCCAGCTGCTAAGCAAGCTGGCTCCCCCTTTTCTTATTCCACTGAGCAAAGAATCAGACAACAGACTGAGAAGTAAGTTTAAAGTATTATTTACTTACTTACTTTTCAGTGTATCTGAAGAAGTGTGCATGCACACGAAAGCTCATACCAAAATAAAAACTTAGTTGGTCTTTAAGGTGCTGCTGGAAGGAATTTTTTAATTTTGTTTTTACTTACTCGTAGTCTTGCATTCATTCTCAACAACAGCAGCAGTAAAGTAAATGCAGACAAAAGTTACATTTACAATATAAGCAGCCTCAGGCATGTGCCTAAGAGTGGAGCAGTTGAATATACCTCTGCTCCCATCATTGGTCAAAGAGAAAGAGAGGCGGGGAAGGAACAGGAGCTGCTTCCTTGATTCATTCCGCTCAAGAGAGGAGGGAAATGTCATCACATAGAAGCCTCTCTACCAATTATATTTCTATGGTCTGAGTCTCTGCCTATCAGCAATACAATGCTGTTGTCTTAACCCATGGGTAGGCAAACTAAGGCCCGGGGGCCGGATTTGGCCCAATCGCCTTCTAAATCCGGTCTGCGGATGGTCCGGGAATCAGCATGTTTTTACATGAGTAGACTGTGCCCTTTTATTTAAAATGCACCTCTGGGTTATTTGTAGGGCCTGCCTGGTGTTTTAACATGAGTAGTATGTGCCCTTTTATTTAAAATGCATCTCTGGGTTATTTGTGGGGCATAGGAATTCATTCATATATTTTTTTTTCAAATATAGTCTGGCCCCCCACAAGGTCTGAGGGACAGTGGACCAGCGCCCTGCTGGAAAAGTTTGCTGACCCCTGTTAACCCTTTAGATTTGGCTAATTTCTCACACCACCATTCTTCAAAATCTATTTCCTGCACTCCCCCACAAATTGTTCCTTTACCACCTTCCCAGACAACAGGCAAGTGTTGAACAGAGGCTCTCCATCACTCCATTACATACTTGATAGTAGTATAGGGAGGGGACTTAAAAGAGACAAATTAATTGCTGCTTATTCACCAAAGCAAATCCATGGGTCAATTGCACATTGCATGCTCCACTAACTTGCTTGATCTGCTCTGCATTGCAGGCCAAGTTCCTGGTTAGAAGCACAATTGGCCCCCACATGTTCTTGCACTAAGGGTATCCACATCTGTGTTGTATCAGATGTGTTCCTGGCACTGGGTTGTCCTTTTGTCCATTGTTCCTCTTTAAACAGGTATACTGTGCGAAAGAGTAACTGTGCTGTAATCTAAACACTCTTACATTGAACACAGTTGGACTTACCACTGAATAAGCATGCATAGAATTGCACAGTTACTCTAGTAGCACTGCCAATGTAGCAGTAAGCGAATGCTGTAACAGCATAATTTATTATTAATTATTATTATTATCATTATTTTGTTTTTTATATATTGCCCATCCTTCACCAGAAACTCTCATGGTGGGTTGGATCAATGTAAAATGCAGCTTTGAAAACAGCTTAAAACAAATTACAACCACAACTAGATTGCATCCCAAAGATCTCTCTCTCAAGTGTTAAAAGGCAGAGTAAAGAGGTACACCTTCAGCATATAATGAGAAGCTATATAATGTAGGCACCAAACGCACCTCTCTGTGGTGGGAATTTCACAACTCAGGAGCTGCCACAGAGAGGGGGTCCCCCTTGGTCACTCCCGCAAATGTCTGTGGCCAGAGGAAGTACAAAGAGGGCCCCCACCATCGGTTGCAACACCCAAGAGAGTCTGTAGGGAAGGAGGAGAGGCTTTCAGATATTTGGAGCCTAAATCACTTATGGCTTTAAGCACAAGCCTGAAAACCTTGAACTGGGCCCAGAAATGGCAAATCATGAGCTCAATAAACACACACACGCGCGCGCGCACACACACACACCAAATAATGGAATTTCTCTTCTATGCACAGGTACAGACAGACACAGAGAAAGAAAGGGATTCTAATAATGGGGTGTTTCTTGGGGCTGGTTCGTATGTTATCCTGCCCCGATTGTACCAAATGGAGGCAAGAGATTAAACTAGGCAAATTCACATTAGAGCTATGTAGTCTAACTCGAGGAATGCGAACAATAAATACTTGAATTTATGAAGGATAACGAGCGACTTTCTGGTTCATCTGAAGAGATTATTTGGCTTGATGCAGGAATTAGTGAGCAAAATTTTATGGCCTGCATTTTTCACAAATTCAAACCAGATGGTTGCCATTTGGCTTTCTATGGTTTCAAAATATGACAGCTCCATGTTTCTTTCCTAGCCTCTTATTTAGACAATATATCAGCTTTGCCTTTGCTCTGGAATTGCAACCCGTTGTTCACTCACATTTTGTGAAGCACTGGACGACGTTATTGTCAAATCACTACAGCCTGGCATTTTCTGTGCTGTTCTCCCATGTTTCTTCAGACCTGGTTTTTGTGGTGCTGTCAGAATAAAAGGCAATTTCAGCACCAGCCTGTCCAATATGGACAGGCAAAATGCTGCCTCTTTAAGAGTTTCTACTGCTCATCTTCCATGCTGCTTGTGGTCTCTGCCTACTCCACAATAGGACACACATGATTTTCATCTGAAGAAGTGTGCATGCACATGAAAGCTCATACCTATGACAAACTTGGTAGGTCTCTAAGGCGCTACTGGAAGGTTTTTTTTTATATTTTGTTTTGATTTTCATCGTTTGATGTGCCATCGTAAAACTCACAGCACATTGTCATATCCTGGGCTCCGACTCCCTATGTTTATGGACTCACAGGATGGATCTGAGTTGGAGAGGGAATTGCCTTCATTGTGAGCCTCTGGCGACCCCCTCTTGAAAAAAGCCCCTCTCACTCCCCAGCCTAAGAAGGTTATACTACTCTCTACAGCCAAACAAAGCAATGGTTTTCTGCAGATGGCTTCTTTAACTGGAAGGGGCTGTGGTTTGGTCGTTTAGTCGTGTCCCCATGGACCAGAGCACACCAGGCACTCCTGTCTTGCACTGCCTCCCGCAGTTTGGTCAAACTCATGTTGGTAGCTTTGAGAACACTGTCCAACCATCTTGCCCTCTGTCGTCCCCTTCTCCTTGTGCCCTCAAACTTTCCCAACATCAGGGTCTTTTCCAGGGAGTCTTCTCTTCTCATGAGGTGGCCAAAATATTGGAGCCTCAGCTTCAGGATCTGTCCTTCCAGTGAGCACTCAGGGCTGATTTCCTTCAGAATGGATAGGTTTGATCTTCTTGCAGTCCATGGGACTCTCAAGAGTCTCCTCCAGCACCATAATTCAAAAGCATCAATTCTTCGGTGATCAGCCTTTTTTATGGTCCAACTCTCACTTCCATACATCACTACTGGGAAAACCATAGCTTTAACTATACGGACCTTTGTCGGCAAGGTAATATCTCTGCTTTCTAAGATGGTGTCTAGGTTTGTCATTGCTAAGGGGCTAAGCACTCAAAATATGCTGAAGTCCTATGTACTGTACATCTAAGGGTTTATCCACTTTTACCTTTCCAGGGATAGTCTATGCTTTAAAGTTCTATGCCCAAGCGCTCTCTCTCTCTCTTGCTCTTTACAGCTGAATTGGAGCAAATGGCAATCCACAGAAAATTTGTTGTGCTGCAGTTTGAAAAAGCAGGTTTTAGTGGGGAAAATTGGGGTTGCGGGGAGAGCACTAGGACATGGAACTTTAAAGCACAGATCTTTGCTTGGAAAGTGCAGGATAAACCCTTAGTTTGGGATTATTTGCTGTCAATGCAATGTTTGAGCCTGCTTGTATGAATCTCTATCTGGGGTCCACATGGAGCTATCCAGGGTGCTTTGTGGAACCTGAACTTTGCCTTGCCTTACTGGAAACTAAGCTTTGCCTTCCTTTGTTTTGCCTTACTGGAAACAGCCAATTGCCTTGTTTTGCTTGCCTAACCTAGTTTGCTGTAACTTGCCAAGAAGCCCCCCACTTTGACTGAGGACACCACCTGGGAAGGAACATGCAGACACAACTTCCATATCACCTAATAACATGCTTTTCAATTTACACATTCACCCGCAAGTTACCAAGCCCTGAAATATCAAGTAATGGTACAAACACAAGAATTAACCCTACGCTTGCTGGTTCCATGAGCTGAGAGGAAACCTGAGGGCAGCGGCACCTGTTGCCCGCTTCAGAGTGATGTCACTGATAAAGCACAAAGGCAATTCCTATCACTAATTCAATAGCCAACTCCACTTATTAAATATATAAACAACCAAGGCTGCAATTATCTAGAAAAATGTAGAAAGCATTACATTACTGTAATTCAAGCTAGGTTTCTTCCAATGAGACATAGCTGGGTTTACATCATTCAAACCAAATAAGAAATTCCTCGCAGCTGATGTCAGCAAGAGACTTAGCAGTAATTCTAGGAAACAGACATTCATGAGTTGTGCAAATATATCTTTTATTAAGCTTATGATTAGGACTAAGATAAGGAGACAGTGACTTAAAGGAAGGATAACATTTCAGATATCTGGAATGAAATCCAAAAGCTGATCTAAATAAACACATTGGGATGAAAAACTTTCTCTGTTTGGAACACTTAATGCGTCTATAAAAATAATGCTGCAGCGACATTGCTGTTGCTGTCTCTGTTTTGAAGAATTTGGATAGTAGTGAAACAGGGACAAATAGGGTTGTTTTTACACTTTGCCTTTGCCATCTCTTGAAACGGAAGGCCATCTTAGTTTGAGTGTTAGACTAGGACATAGACAGCCAGCGTCCACATCCCTGCTCACTGTGTGACCTTGGGCCAGGCACAGTCTTTTAGCCAAACTTAACTCACAGGTTGTTGTGAGGGTAAAATGGTGGTGGAGGAGAACCATCTACCACCGCCTTGAGCTTCTTGGAGGAAAGGTGGATAGTGCAGAAAGAAGGAACATCATGGTATACCTGCATCACCACAACCGAACCCATTTATCTGCCCCAGCTGCAACAAAACATGTCTCTCCCCTATCGGTCTCTACAGAAACAGCAGGCACTGTAACCTTCCAACAGTTTGACTTTGCTCCGAAAGGCGCATTTCTCCATTGTCTCCCAAGGAAGACGGATGCCAACCAAATGAATGTTAATAAATTTAGAGGCGAGTGAAGTCAGCATAAGTAATCTTGTTTATATATTTCTCCCCCTACCTTACCACAACTATTACTGTAAGTGAGGGCAGTGTTGCATGTTTCAGTTGCTGCAGGAAAGGTTTACACTAGTGCTGTCTGCAGCAAATGGATAGTGCGTGGAAATAAATTATGTGTACATGTGCATCTTTAAACAGTCATGCACATGTGTCCAGGTGCTTAAAGAAATGTGCATGTGCACACATTTTACTTTCACACCTCACACTTATGCTGCAGTGAAGCACCCGCATCTTCTGCAGCAATTGGAATGTGGTCAGTTGCCATCTTTGCAGGTCTCCCAGTTCCGGCTTTCTTCGTGAGGATCATTCCAAACTAGAACCCCCAGTGCTTTTTTGGGGGGGGGACGGGACGCATACCCCTAAACATTTTGGGAATCTAAGTTTGACCTTATTGAGGGGCAGTATGTGGCGCTGTGGGTTAAACCACTGAGCCTAGGGCTTACTGATCAGAAGGTCGGCAGTTCAAATCCCTGTGACGGGGTGAGCTCCCGTTGCTTGGTCCCAGCTCCTGCCAACCTAGCAGTTCGAAAGCACATCAAAATGCAAGTAGATAAATAGGAACCGCTACAGCGGGAAGGTAAATGGCGTTTTCATGTGCTGCTCTGGTTGGCCAGAAGCGGCTTTGTCATGCTGGCCACATGACCTGGAAGCTATACGCCGGCTCCCTCAGCCAATAATTCGAGATGAGCGCGCAACCCCAGTCGGTCACGACTGGATCTAATGGTCAAGGGTCCCTTTACCTTTACCTATTTCAATATGAGTAGGAAAATGAGAGTACCCCAAAACATTTCTTTAAGAAAAAAAGCACTGAGAATCCCACAAGAGTTTCTGTGATACCAGAGTGGTGTGGGGCTTGCCTACACCGTTTTGCAAAGGACCTCTTCTTGCACATGAAACAGTCAAGTTCAATCTCAATCAAACGTTAGCTTCATGACTTAAGGTGAATGTCATAACCATGATAAATTGTTAATCAAAGCGGGGGGGGGGGCTTTTTTTTGTTGGTAATGAACAATAATTCTCTGTCAGGAAGGAAACTGCAGATGAGAGTGATCACATTTATTTTATTTTGTTTTTCATTTATTACATTGCAAATTGACCATTTGGCATTTCCAGCAGAGAGAGCTCATTCCTTATGCCAGACAAAATATCCCCAGAAGCAGCCATTATGTGTTTCATGCATCTACCAAAAGATGGTTAACTACAGTACTGAATCATAGGTCAGAACTTGATTTTGGCTGCTTCCACAGTGGGAATTTATTGTGGAATAGGGTTTAATCATTATTTTTGGGGCGTCTGCACGGCATTCTGAACAAATTGCCTTCCTTCTGTGTTTCCTCATGTACTTTCAGACCTCAGAAAATACTGTAAAGGACTTATCCACACTCCCTCTTGTTCTGCTGCTTTCCTCCAGGGAAAACCGCCCTTTAGCACTCAGTTGGAGCAAACAGCAACTTGGTTTTTCTCCAGATTGAGGTTTGTTCCAATTTAGCACTAAAGAGCAGGTTTTCACTGGGAAAGGAGTGTGGCAAGAGGGAAACCCCTTGGACCCATGCTTTCTAGGCGTGGGAGAAGCAGAAGTGTGGACGAACTCGAAATCAGCTTATTTAATAATAAAGTTGTTCCATCTCCCCAACAGTCCTGCAACTTTGCACGGAGTCTAGAGTGGATAATTTTGTCTCTATAAGCCATTCCAGCAATTTCCCGTCTCTGTGTTCTCCCCCACCCATTTTAGGAATGAATCCTTCTCTTTCAACATGATATCGCCTTGCCCATAGCTGCCAAGTTTTCCCTTTTCTCGCGAGGAAGCCTATTCAGCATAATGGAATTTCCCTTAGAAAAATGGATAACTTGGCAGCTATGGCCTTGCCAGCTTCACATGTCCTCAATCAGGACTGTGAGGGGGCTGGAGTCAATACCTGGCATCCTTGGGTACAAACCTGGGCCTCAGCACCCTGGCAGCCTGGGACTAATGCTTGCTCTGCACTGCCCTTAAAAAACACTCTGACCAAAGCATTCCAAGCTGTGCCAGCCAGCCAGGTTTTTAATATCTCAAAACGTCCCTGACACACAACGACCCTGTAAGCCTATGAGGGTCACTGCAAAGGGGAAAAAAGATGGCTGCCTCCATAGGTACGTTACAATTACTGCCGCTTTCAACATGATGAAGCCATAACAAGAGGTTATGTAAAGGGAAAGAACGCTACGTACACTGTTGGCAGGTCCATGTTGCTCATAAACACCAGTAGTGCTATTTTTCTAGAAAAAGAGGTGCTGAACTCACGATGTTCTCGTATAATGGCAATGGCGCCCACCTGAGAGGTGCCAGAACTGAGTTCTGGTGAGTTCTGGCTGAAAAAAGGTGCTGAACCGCAGAAAAGGGGCTTTAGCAGCATCCAGTAATTGCAAACTCCAAACTCAATAGCAACTCTGCTTGCATACATGTAGCCAGCTGGACAATTCTTAGGGGATGTTAGTTTTGTTGAGGGAGATACACACACACACACACGGGCAAATCATGCTCAGAAAGGATTGTATGAATGCACAATCCAAGCACGATCAGTAGGATGTTGACTGGTGAGGTTCATTCCAAATTGTGGCTCAAAATGAAACCGTCCCCCATTCCTATGCCTGCCCTCTGTTATGCCAAAAGGTTTAGCTTCTTCAGTTTCCTGAAAGTGTTCCTTGAAACAGGTCTCTGATTTGATCTGATGAGAGTCTGTTGGTTCCACTCCCAGTCTCCTAAATCAAACAAGACTCCCCCCCCTTTCCTCCCTAGTTTCAGACTAAGCCAACTGTCTGTTGGAGCAATAGAACAAGGAGAGTTTGTGTAATGACTGAGGAAAAGAGTTAACCTCTGCCTGAGCCAGAAACCATCTTTCTCTCAAGATACTTAGTACTGGCAAAAAGGATGGACTCCACCCGAACAGCGTTCCTTAGACGAGCTGTTGGACGTTGTTCAAGACAGCATATACTATTTCACTTGGAAAGAAAAGGAATTGAGATCAATCCATCAACATCCATCATTTATAGATTTTCAGCCAGGAAGATCAGTTAGATAAGTAAAATAAAACTATTAAACCAAGGGACATGGCTTAAAAAAAAATGAAAACATGCCAAGGAAGATAATCACACAGAGGAACCTCATGTTTTCCTTGTTTATAAATGCAAACAAAAGGCCTGCTTCAAATTAAGAAATGAAACCTCCTCTTATATCGCCAAATTAGAATTGATGAGGCTAGGCCTCTATGTGGAGGGCAAAGCTCCTTTTGAACATATTTTTTCAACTCACTAAGGCCGCAGGATGTGAAATACATTGCCTTTTTTTTTTTCCTGATTCACCTTTTCCCACTAACTGGAAACATACCAGACAGACCCTGTATTTTGATAACATTGTAAGTCTCAGTGCTTTCAAAAATTGCCCATGCTTAGCATCAACAATGACAACTCCTTGTGAAAAACTTAAGTAAGCAAGTAGATAATGATGAACCATGGGCAACACCAGGCTTCCTTCCTTCCTTCCAGTGTCAAACTACATTTTGCTAACAGCAAAAAACTTCCAGGCTATTTTCTTTTATTTCCCTTTCAGGAAAAAGCAGCTGCTTAGGGCCATGATTGGGGTGCTTGGCATGTCGGCATGGGGAGTTAAGTCTTTTGCACGATCAGGCGGAGCCCCAGGCAGCCCCTGAGCAGAATGATGACACAAGACCATGTTCTATGGGATTAAAATTGGCCACAACTTTATGAAGAATTCAGATGTAGGGAGACCTTGGCTCAGGCATTGGGCGTATATCCTTCCCAGCCCCCAGCCGGGGATCTGGGTAATTTCAGGGTTACCATGTGTGGGGGTTGGGCTAGCTCTGGAGAACATATGTTCAAGCAGATAGCCCGCCCCCCCCCCGATCGCAGCCGCTGGAGGGGGAGGGCAATGACAGCCTATTGCGAATGGTCAATGCCTCCCCCTTAGCCCCATTTACAGGAACCCTGTTATTGCCGCTGCAATGGGGGCAGGGGGGTCACCGCCACCCCGTTTATGTAGATGACTAAAGGATTCCGCCCAAGGCCTGCATCCGCCAAAGTTGTGACGAATTGCTACGGGAAAGGCGAAACCTGCCAATGCAGGGAAATTCCTTTCCGGCCCCCTTCAACAGCAGCCTTGTCATAGCAGCGCCTGCGTGCGTGTACACCTGTGGAAGAAAATAACGTGTAATGCAATCATTAATTTTTTGGGAGTGGAGAGTGGGAAAGCTCTGGAGCCGCCGACTGCTTCCCAGGAATGACTCTGCTTCAGTCGTGTGCAGGTAAGGTTACCTCCTCCAACTTGGCCAATCCCCCCCCGGCAACGCCTCCCCAAGCTGGATTGGATGGACAGGTAACTGCGTGGGTGGAGTCCACCAGTATCCAGCTCGGGAAGGCAGCGCCGGCCTCCAAACTTCCAGGGCTGCCCCAGGGATGCCAGGGGGCTGTGCGCGACCGCACAAAATGCGTCTCCCCTTTTATGTGGGGAACGGTCATTGTCTCTTGTCAGGGGTACACCAGGAATCAGCACGGGAATGGTACCTGAGCTCCAGGATGATGTCAGTTCTGAGTGTCAGTCTGAAGGTGGTGTTGAGGCTCTCACAGTGGAGAGGGGAGTGGGGGATGTTAACAGCTCACAGGAGCATTGGGGAAGGTCAGAAGTGTCGGACCAGAGTATGGTGGATGGGGAGGCATCTCTTCACCCTAGGTTCGTAGGAGGGACAAACGCCGGGAACAGAAGCGCAGGCTGAGAGCGCCAAATTTCCTTTGTTGGAAACGTTCCCGCCAAGCGGCACTTCCGGATTCTGACTCGGACTAGACGGTCATGTTCTTTTTTGCTCTGTCTTGTACATATGTATATAATAAAACTCTGTAAAAACCAATTACAGAGTTTGGAGCGCGTTACTCATGAGAAAGCAACACAGCGCCCTGACATCTCTGGACTGGTTTTGACCTAAAACTCCCTGGCTGCTATTTGCCTCTCAAATTGCCACTTCCCATTCTTAGGGAAGAGCTGTAACTCAATGGCAGAGCATGCAGAAAGTCCCAGATTCAATTCTCAGTATCTTTAGGTGAGCCCGGGAGAAAACCTTGTCTGAAATCATGGAGATGCCCTGACAGTCAGTGTAGCCAGCATGCAGCAGGAATCGACTTCTCCTCTCAGAAGTTTCCTACAAATGTGGGGTCCTGAATGGCATGGTGGGCCTTCCACAACCACAGCTAGCTTCCCACTTCAGAAGCAATGCCGGGTTTTGGGCGGTGCGGGCAGTCCCCCCCCCCAGGGGGCCCAACCGAGGGTGCGCAAAATTGAGAAGATCCATAATGGAGAAGATCTATTTGGGGGTGCCAAATGTTGGCCTTGCACAGGGCGCCATATTACACAAGCCCACCCTGTCAGAAGTTCAGACCAAACATGGGCTGCATCTAGACACATCAAAGAAGCGTTTCAGTTAAAAGCGTTGCAAACTTTGCATGAGAAATTGCATTGGCAAAAACGCAACTCCACAGTGCCATCTGGTGCCACAGTGTCATAATGCATAAAGAATGCATATAACAACACTTTTCCTTTGCCAATGTAGCTGAGTCCAGAGTGGGGGGTGGTCACTGGAAACACAATGGAGGGGCAGGACTTTAATGCAGGCTCAAATCCCTGTGAAAGGGAATCCATTTTAGCTCCACTAACTAGATATCTAACCGTAGCCCCCTTTTTGGTGTTTAAATAATCTCCTTAGGCGCTTAAACCATTTGAAACATCATGATAGCTGCCGCTATCTCTGATGCTATATTAAAATTTGCATTGTTAACGTAGCAATCTGTTTAATTAAAAGCGCTAACGGAGACGAAGAAGAAAACCCACTGGAGATAATGCCTTCAGGAAATTAAAACTGCACTCCGTAACATTGCTTCTTCTTTGTCCGCCTCCACCCGGGCGTAGGAATAAGAAACAGGCAAAATGCAAAGCACACCAGTAAGCCTAACCTAATAAGCAGATTTGTGCATTAAGAAGAGAAAACTGACAACATGGTGGAAAGAGAACTTTGTTAGGAAGCTGCCATGCTTCCATAGACTAATAGAAAACATTTCTTTCAAACACAACCTGAACCTCCTCCTCCTCAGCCAACCATGGAGTGAATTAGAATGTTCTGTGATCCTAATTCATTTTTACATGTAAAACCTATTTTAGAATGTCAAGCGGCAGCTCAATATACTGTGGAATACATGCGATTATGTGCATTTTTCAGAGGAGATGCTCCACAGCTTTCATCAGATTCTCAAAGGGGTCTGTAATCCTTTTGCGTACCCTCCAACATTTCCACAATGATAATTTTACTAATAGTAAGATGCGCAGAATGGGCGCTTCGACAACTGAAGACTTTGACTTACGAAAACGGCCGCGGAATGGATCGTCTTCGTAAGTCGAGGTACCACTGTATATGGAAGTTTTTAATGTTTGATGTTTTAATTTGCTGGAAGCTGCCCACAGTGCCTGGGGCAACCCAGTCAGATGGATGGTATAATAATAATAATAATACCGTAATAATAATAATAATAATAATAATAATAATAATAATAATAATAATATCCAAGGAACTTGGTGGTAGAAGTGTTACCTAGAGGTTCTTGGGACAAGATTCTGGCTCTTTCTTTCTTCCTTCTTTAAATTTTAAGATTCCATTCAATTATAAAAGAAGAAGGTGGTAACCAATACAGTTAAAGTACAGCTAGGGGATATACATCAAAGAGTACGTAATTGCTTTCCATTGTCACATTACAGACTCACTCATCTGGTATTAGCAGTTGAGTGAGACCAACAGAGGATCTCAATTTTCATAAATCACAGTCATGAGGTGCAAATTTCACGCATCGGTGCAGGGAAAGATCATTTGCAGTAAGCGTAGGTGATAAATCCCCCACCAAACGGTTCCACATCTTTGGATCCTTTCGAGACTTTTAAACCATGTGTCCCTTCCTCAGATGTTGCCAAATTCCAGATATTATCCCGCCACAAAGACCGTTGTAAATCATGCAACATCTTCCATTTCTGAGCAACAGAAATTCAAGCAGCTGCCAAGATGCAGGTTCTTGGTGCCTGTGGACCGGAATGTGGAGGACTCATCTCTGCCTCAGTGTGGGGCCATGCCAGGAACCAACACCACTGCCTGCCAACTGGACTGCCTTTTTTTTTATCTTGCTGCTGCTGCTGCCTGCTTCTAGGTAAGAGGAACGAAGCAGAGCAGCCACTGCCTCTGCATTGGGAAGGGGGCTTCACCAGCAGCACTTCAACGGCCTCTTATCCTCCAAGGTGTGGAGTGGGCTCCACATGCTCTACAGTTTGGAGAGTGACTGGAGGGGGAAGACTGCTGGATTGGTGTTGAAGGGAGGTGTAGCGAAACACACAAGCAAACGTTAGCGCGTCAGAAGAGCTCTGCTGGATCAGACCAAGAGTCCTTCTAGCCTAGGCTCCTACACAACACGCCAGCCAGCCAGATCCTTCTGGGGAAACCACAAGCAATGTTAGGAGTCCAGGTTCCCGGCTTGATAACACAGTAAAGGTAAAGGGACCCCTGACCATTAGGTCCAGTTGTGACTGACTCTGGGGTTGCGGCGCTCATCTCGTGTTATTGGCCGAGGGAGCCGGCGTACAGCTTCCAGGTCATATGGCCAGCATGACAAAGCTGCTTCTGGCGAACCAGAGCAGCACACGGAAACGCCGTTTACCTTCCCGCTGTAGCAGTACCTATTTATCTACTTGCACTTTGGCGTGCTTTCAAACTGCTAGGTTGGCAGGAGCTGGGACCAAGCAACGGGAGCTCACCCCGTTGCAGGGATTCGAACCGCCAACCTTCTGATTGGCAAGCCCTAGGCTCAGTGCTTTAACCCACAGCGCCACCCGCATCCCTCTTGATAACACAGTAAGCGTACGTAATTAAAGAGGAGGATTTATTGCAAAAAAACAAGCAATTATCTCCAGACAGCTCTAGCAAGCCTCCAGCCCCCATCACTCAGTTGACCCTCCTGAGGAGTTCTTCCTGTGTCGACAGAAGAGATTGAACATTCGACCTTTACATTTCTTATTTTGCTTCCTGACTAGCAGCCTTCCTATCCGCCTATGCCTTGGACTTATTTGGTCAGCTGCAGCCCCTTCCTGTTCCAAAAAGCTGTCTCTGTGGCTTTCTGGCTGTGTTCCAGCCTGCTCTCCATTCCTCCCTTATTAGCCATCCGTCCGTCCAAGGTCAGGGGGAGTCGACACTGGCAGCTGCGGGCTCTCCTGTGCCAGCGTGAAAACCCAGCCTCCTTGTTCCTGACTGCATTCTGCTGCCGTCTGTGAGATTACACTTGGAGCTGGTGTGTTCATGACAAGCAACAACTTGTTGACAACAACTCTTCTCCACTGCTTGCCCCCCAGTAGCTGGTATTCAGCAGCATATTATTTCTATCTCCATCACCCTCATAATTGTGGTTGTTTTGCGGTGGGCAGGGGAGCCATGGCTATTTAAAGTGGGGTAAAATTTATGGTGCAGGTGGTCCACACTATCTTGTTCTGGTAGTAAAACTGTGTCTGGGCTGCATCACTTTAGAGACTATAGGTGGGGGTTCCTTCTCTAAAGATATTCCTTCGTACACAGAAAAATAAATGTTTGGAAAATTCTTTGTAAAGGCGCGTGTTCAGTCACATGATCCTACACCTAAAGTCTGAAATCATACATCCCAGATGCAGGTGAAAACTAGGCCAGAGAGGGATATTTCTAGTACCCGATGATGCACATTGACAAGCACATCTATTCTAAATAGCCCATTTTATTCCAGTCATATTCTGGAAGTGCTTAGTGTTAAGCCACCAATTTGTACTAAGTTTTTTTGGCTATTTGTGGCATTTGACAGGTTACGTTTTTAGTGCCAGTATTGCATACCTTTGAGTACCCCCAGAAAAGAAACACACTTCTTAAAAATATGACGTGGAGTGATAGTAAAATATATTATTTCCAGGCACTGCCTCAAGGTACGCTCAAATATTTTTCGAGTTTCCCACCTGCCTTCTGGATTTGTCAGGCTTCTGGAGTCACCCCTACCCATACTGAAAAGAGAAGTGGCTTTCCTTGTCTATTAAGATTTTTTTTTTAAAGGAAAACAACAACAATGATCTCACAGTTGCCCTGTAACTAAGCACCTGATAAAATGACTCAGTGAGTACTAGGAAGCAATGTTCTATGCGGCGCAACTTTCAGGTTCCTCAAATAGAAACAATATGTTCCAGCACATGCTGCTGTTTGCAATGTATGTACTGTGAACTAAGAAACACACCCCTCCTTTTGCACGTGTGTCTGTCTGAGCTGCTCTCTAGGGATTAGCTTTTATACTGGGTTCATCACTATTGCTTCTGAACAGATATCCAATTTCTCCCCACACTATAAGTGCACAGATTGTATTTCTTCTTGCTCTTCAAAATATCCATCTCTTTATCTTCACACACACACCCGGCGCTCATTTTCAACTGTTTGTCATCCTATAGTAGCTATGATATTTCACCAATGGCTTTTAATTGCTGGAAGTGTAATGCTGTCACTGCCGGATTGGATTGGGGCCGCAGTGCTTGGGCAAAGCGGATGAACCCTTTCTCCCCATAGAAGTTCCCTTGATCCAATTCCTCCCCCACTGGACAAAACTCACAAGTACCATACAGAGCTTCTACTTTCATGTGTAGTGTGGCCTTTGACACACTATTATTTTTACTAAACTTTTATACCGCTTGAGATATTAAAAAACAACTCTTAGTTAACATAAAACAAAAATACAAAAACTATGTTCAATAGTTTCTCCTTCAAATTAGATATAAATAAAAGGAAAACATAGAGCAGAAACAAAGCCAAATACAAAACACGATAATTTGAAAATCCATTGCAGGAAAATGTGTAAATATGTAAGTTATTTTAGTGGTGCAGGTGGTGCTGTGGTTAAACCACTGAGCCTAGGGCTTGCTGATCAGGTGGTCGGCGGTTCGAATCCCTGTGACGGGGTGAGCTCCCGTTGCTTGGTCCCAGCTCCTGCCAACCTAGCAGTTCGAAAGCACGTCAAAATGCAAGTAGATAAATAGGAACCGCTACAGCGGGAAGGTAAACAGCGTTTCCATGTGCTGCTCTGGTTTGCCAGAAGTGGCTTTGTCATGCTGGCCACATGACCTGGAAGCTATACGCCGGCTCCCTCGGCCAATAATGCGAGATGAGCGTGCAACCCCAGAGTCGGTCACAACTGGACCTAATGGTCAGGGGTCCCTTTACCTTTACCTACGTCATTGCAGGGAACCTTCTTCCCATGATGTTTCCCCAGCTGGTTCCTCCCACCATTGCTGTGTGTCCAACTAGTCCATGACATCTGCATAGGGTAAAGACAACCCCACCTCATCAATGCCCCCCAACACAAATGAAGCTGTGCTAATAATGTGGACACCTGGGGGTGGGGAAGAGCTGTGAAACACACCGGGAAAACAACTTCACTGCACTCTTAAGGCAGCGATGTGAACACACCTGTCGGGGACCGTGCTGAGGAGGGCTGCACTGAGGAGGAATGATGGGAGCCTCCCCCGGATTCAGATCTGGAATCTTCCCAGGAAGCAATAGAAACCCTTAGCATCGATTCCAAGTTTATTCACTCCATGAATGGAGGGAGAGTTGCACTCATGGAAGGACCGCTTCTGTGATTCCCCCCTTTCCTTCTGTGAAGCTCCATTCATTCACAAAGTGAAAACTTTCAGATCCAAGTCATTCAAAACAGCAACAGAACCAGCTCCTTGACCTCTATATGTTAGTCAATTCATTCTGATATCTGACATAAAGCTTGCACTAAACAGTATTCATCCTCTTTAGACCCCCCCCTTTTTTTGCTTACCACTTCAGACCTTTATTCAGCCAAAATATACTGTGAACACAATCCCCAAGCTGTCGCACCTTCAGTTGTTTTTAAACGATATTTTGCGTTCTTAATCTTAGTTGCATGGTTCTTTTTAATTGGCACTCATATTCTTCAGATTATTCGACTAAAAAAACCGGTTTCACAACTGGAGGAAAGTACTCAGAGTGTAACGTTTGGGGCTTCTTATATTTGCTGTTATCGCATAATAAAATGGCTTATAAATTCTTTTACAGCACTCCACGAAGCCGTCTTTAAAATGAAAAGGCTCAGTGGCACTTTGTTTGTTAGCACTGTGTGTTTTCCTTTTATGGTACTCGGCAATGTAGGTGGATTCTTTACATTTGTGAAAGCTTTTGATTTTGCTGAGCAACACTATGGACAAAAGCAGGCTCAGTACCCAGCAGCTGAGATAAATGAACTCATACAGATGGTCCTATTCAGCCAGCCAATAAAGATCACAAATGTGTGGATTGATTTATTGTGAATTCTCTCCCCCCTCACACACACACACAATGGAAATACTTATTTCATCGTGTGGTTCTATCTCACAATTCTCTTTTGAATTGAACACTGAATCTGAAAAATTAACGGAGCCACATATTTTTAATTTACCCTGGATAATGTGTTCATTATCCAGAAGGAGAAGGGAACGACAGAGGACGAGATGGTTGGACAGTGTTCTCGAAGCTACCAACATGAGTCTGACCAAACTGCGGGAGGCAGTGGAAGACAGGAGTGCCTGGCGTGCTCTGGTCCATGGGGTCACGAAGAGTCGGACATGACTAAACAACTAAACAACAATGTGTTCATGCTTCAAGGTGGGGAACTGGAGGAGGGGGGGATCGTAAGGAAGGGAGTGTCTTGGGTTCTCTTGAACCCCTGCCTTTCACCTCCAGGAGAAAACATCCTTACAGCCAGCCTCTTCACCCTTTTATCCTGTTAAAATGCAGGAATCCTGCCCACAGCTGGGTCATCTAGTCCAACCCTCTGCAATGCAGGAATCTCAGCTAATGCACCCATGACAGATGGCCATCCAACCTCTGCTTTAAAACCTCCCAGGAAGGAGAGTCCACAGCCTCCCAAGGAAGTCCATTCCACTGTTGAACATCTCTTACTGTCAGAAAGTTCTTCCTGATGTTTAGTCAGAATCTCCTTTCTTGTGACTTGAAGCCATTGGTTCGAGTCCTACCCTCCAGAGCAGGAGAAAACAAGATTGCTCCATCTACCATGTGACAGCCTTTGAGATATTTGAAGATGGCTATCATATCTCCTCTCAGTCTCCTCTTTTCCAGGCTAAACATACCCAGCTCCTTCAACTGTTCCTCATAAGGCTTGGTTTCTAGACTCTTGATCATCTTGGTTGCCCTCCACTGTACATGTTCCAGCTTGTCAACATCCTTCTAAATTGTGGTACTCAGGATTGAACACAGTAACTGTATTCTAGGTGTGGTCTGACCAAGGCAGAATAGAGTGGTACTATTACTTACTCTGGACACAATACTTCTGTTGATGCAGCCTAGTATTAGCTTTTTTTTGCTGCTGTGTCATGTGGTTGGAGTCATGTTCAGCTTATGTTCTACTAAGACACCTAGATCCTTTTCACATGTACTGCCAGGTGTCCCCCATCTTATAATTTAAGACTCAAAGGCTTCAAAATGGTGATTTACAACTGAATCACCCTCTCACATGATCTAAAGTTAAACACCACACGAGAGAGAAGAGGACCTCAACAGTGAATTATCAACCCATTTAGGTGCTCAGAGACCTCTACTTTGCTTTAGCCCAATGAATTTTTCCAATGTTAAACCTGCAGCAATACACATTCAAACACATACAGAGTTATTTTCCATTTCAATGTCAATTAAACAATTATATTTAACAAAGACTCTGAGGTACAAACCTGGGAAGCCACCGCCGGTCACTGTCAAAATACTTGGCTAAATGAACCAATAAGGCATCTTATTATGTTCAACTCAATTCATCCTTCTATTTATTTTACAATATGAGATAAGTGCCCAGTTTGCTGTTTTACTACATTTCAATATTTTAAACAAGCTGCCAACATTCTCTCTCTCTCTCTCTCTCTCTCTCTCTCTCTCTCTCTCTCTCTCTCTCTCTCTCTCTCTCGAGTCTGGCTATTAGACCTACCCAAATGGGTAACCTAAGGGAGAGTCATTTCCAGTTCAGCTGCTAGCATACGACTTAGCAATTAAAAAGAGAATCACGTTCAAGTGTGAAGCATCCATTATGAGGATAATGTCCCCAGCACTGTCCCTGATGTGGATATGTTTTGACTTAAGATAAAGGGATTATATCATCATGTAAAGAAACGAAGGATTATGAAAGGATACAGTATTTCTGGACAAACATGCAGACTGAACCACCAACTTGAATAATACTGTGTTGTAAAAAAACAAAATTAAAAATGCTATATATATAAAATTCCAGTTTGCTAATTTACTTTGGGAAGTGCTGCTGCAATCCTATACACACTGACCTGGGAGTAAGCCTACCTGAATTATATGGAGTTTACTTCTGGGTAGACATTGACAGGATCACACTGTTAGTCAGCATACGGTAGTGTTGAATCCAGTGAATATTTAGTCACAGTGATATAAAGGCTGAATTTGTACATAACTCAGTTTCCAATAGCAAAATTTTATCTGCGATGGTCTTGTATGCTTGGGGAGACCAGATTTAGACTGATTACAATAAACCCCCAAGTCCCTTTTTAATTACTGAAAAGCCAAAACTGCCAACTGAGATCAAATGCATTGAAAGCACGCTATTTACATTTCATTAAATGAGACCAAACCTCTGTTGTTTAGGAGTGTATTCCAAACATCTGCTTCTACAAGGTATTGTGTAGTATTATTCCTATATAGATCTAAGAAAAGGCTGACAGATGCAATGCAAACTGACATGAACACAAGGACCTTGTTTCATTACCTGAAAGCTAAATAATATACCCATAGTTCGTTTGGGAATTAAGATGAACAGGGAGGAAAAATATATTTGAACTGAGAATCTGAACATGAATCTTGTTAGTTCTATGCAGGGGTGCCAACTTGAACAAAATATTGTGGGAGGCCCAGTAAGCCCCATCCCGCATAATCAATCACATGGTGTGGTGCATGAACACGATTTGAATGGCAATATCCATCAACTTGGAGGGATGGCCCCCTCAAATCTTTTATTGGAGGGGACTTCGGCCTCTAGGAGTAGGCTCCTATGGTTTTAAGATGCATTAAGATGATTCGAATTATTTCCACTCCTCATCACACAAATACCAGGGCAGTTTACGATAAAATACTGCAACATCGACCAGAAAACAATGTAAACTTGAAAAAGAGTCAATTAAAACAATTCATAGTACAGTGGTACCTCTACTTAAGAATAACTCTTACGAATTTTTCTACTTACGAATGGAGTTCCGTCCGCCATCTTGAATGCGGTTTAGATAGGATTTTTTCTACTTACGAATTTTTATATAGGGTTGCTTCGACTTACTAATTTTTTCTCCCAATGCATTCCTATGGGATTCGACTTACAAATTTTTTCGACTTACAAATGTGTGTTCGGAACACATTAAATTCATAAGTAGAGGTACCACTGTATTATATTCAACACTAATACAACAGCCTGCATGAAAACATACAACACACCAGGCATAGGCAAACTGCGGCCCTCCAGATGTTTTTGGCCTACAACTCCCATGATCCCTAGCTAACAGGACCAGTGGTCAGGGATGATGGGAATTGTAGTCCCAAAACACCTGGAGGGTCGAGTTTGCCTATGCCTGCAATATAATAGTAATCATAATCATAATCATAATTTATTATTTATTATTTATACCCCGCCCATCTGGCTGTGTTTCCCCAGCCACTCTGGGCGGCTTCCAGAAGGATATTAAAATACAACAATCTATTAAACATTAAAACTTCCCTAAACAGGGCTGCCTTCAGATGTCTTCTAAAAGTCTGGCAGTTGTTTTTCTCTTTGACATCTGATGGGAGGGCGTTCCACGGGGCGGGTGCCACCACCGAGAAGGCCTTCTTCCTGGTTCCCTGTAACTCGGCTTCTCACAGCAAGGGAACCGCCAGAAGGCCCTCAGCACTGGACCTCAGTGTCCGGACAAAACACAGTGTCCGGGCAATACACAGTAATACTTTCTGGATAAAAAGAGATGTTTTCAACTAGTGCCAAAACACAAGGAAGGTCAGTGGCAGAAGTATTGCCATGGGGAGCTCATTCCAAGATGCCACCTTTCTTGTGCCACCATGGACTTCCCCTGACGGTTGGAACCACAAGAACAGTCTCCCATACCATAATAATGCACGGGTAGGTTGGCTGAGAGAAATATTTCGGCTTTGGAAGAGAGGGCATTTGTGGAGTTGAGCAGCCCAACTTCTAAAAGTCAGTTAATGGCTGTGGGACCTCACTGAAACACATGTCAAGGTATTAGAAAGAATGGAATCCAACCCAAGTCATAAACTACGATTGATGCCACCAATATTCCAGACAACTGGCATTGTGTGTGCATGTGGTTCCTGATGTACAGCTGGCAAGGACATGAAAGCAAAGCATGTAATGGATGTTGAAAAAGAGAGACACGTACAAATTGCATTCCTGCTAAGCTGTGCAATGTATCTGTTTGTTATATTAAAAATGGGAAAATTAAAACCCAGCTAATTGCCCTTGAAAAAAGATAGCTAGTAGGCTAGAAGGCTGTGGCAGAAGCAGTGTCCTGGTGGCTCAAGAGGAATGGCGGCAGAGCCTGACCACACGACTCCTGTGGCCTTACAGTGGCCTCTGATTCTTTCGGTAAGGGAAAATTGAGTCCTTGTACTCCATGTGCAACTACAGTGCATTCTCATTGGCTGTTTCCTGGAAGTGGACGCTGGAAAGACATCTACACCATGACACAGATGCATAGCAGTCAAGTGTGAAGAATAAAAAGAAAAAAACTGAGTCTTTAATTTTAATCAATTGGTCTGGTGGTAAGTGAGACAGGCAGGTGGGGTTGACTAAGGAGAAAGACCTACTGCTTCCTTAAGACGGTTCTTATACATGCATGAATGAAGCAGCAGCAGCATGCTCTATGCCAGGGTTTCCCAGACTTGGGTCTCCAGTTATTTTTTGACTACAATTCCCATCTTCCCTGACCACTGCAAGCTAGGGATGATGGGAGTTATAGTCCAGTAGCTTTATGCCAAGGGCGAGGAACCTGTGGCCTCCCAAATCTTGTTAGACTCCACTCCCATCAGCCCCAACCAGTGGTCAGGGATAGCCAGTGGTCATGGATGATGGGAACTGTGGTCCAACACCACCTGGAGGGCCATATGTTCACCGTCTCTGCTGTATGTGCATCCTGAGAAAGGATATGTACATGTGCATCTATGGTGCTGGGTTGACTGGGTGCGGCAGAAGCGAGAATTAAGGTAAAAATGCTTGAGTGACACCGCTACAAGGAGTTCTGGTTCATTTTATTCTGTTACAAGTTTTCTTGTCATTCCGATACCTGTCAGCTTAGCTAAAAGAAGCTTGACAACGTTCCCTGAAGCACCAGCCTTAGCGAGCACATATGGCAGGTCTTGAAAATGCAAGCAGAGAACAGAGGACGACTAGGGCTTTGAGATACAAAATGAACGTTTAGTGCTAGAAGAGCAGATCACCCTTGAATTTCTCCTTGAAGGAGGCTGGATTTTAAGCTGTGCTGCCAGTGTGTCATTCATTGCAATTCATCTGTAAAGCATCTCAGGCAATACAAAATCAAAATCAATTTATTCAGCCTTTTCCATCTTAAACATTCAGAGTTATTTGATCACAAGGCTACAGTGAGTACCTCGGGAAGCCATGTAACGTCACATAATTTTGGTTTTTGTATTGGGCGATTGTTGTTTGCCATCTGGACATATTGATACCGAGGGCTTTATGCGAAAGTGGGGAGAACAGATTCATTCCTATATCACTAAAGTTCCTTTTCAACTGCTAATGTGCTGAGTGAGTTTCATTTGTATATATCCATCCAGCTTCACATATGGCCTCTAGCTCACAAAGAAAAATACTTTCCAGCCGCTGAATTTTCACGCATTGTAATTATATGTTTGAAATTTGAATATGGTGCTCACAAATCATATGGATTATAATCTGTGGCTGCAGGGATCTTTTTTGTAAAAACAACAACAACCCAAACCAGAACTATTTTCTTTAAAAAAAATAATGCTTGCCCAGTGGTAAAAGTAGCCTACAGGGCATCAGACTTCCCTTTGAAGAATGAATCTGCTCAGCCAATACCAGTAGACTTATTCAAGTCATACCAGCTTACGGCGAGAGTGGAAGGCACAGAACAAACATACTTTGATATATTTCGATCTGAAGACTGTTCTCTGGGAAACAGAATGCACAATATCTTACAGCTGAATCTCAATGTCACACATAACTTTCTCTTGACATGTGTTTCGTCCTAAGCCTGTAGCTGGTGTTCTAAGACTGTGTAAGGCTTGCTTGTGTCACCACCAGTGCCAGGCTCAGCATTTGAACTTTAGCCATCATGGAAGAACAGCCCTTGAAAGGCAGGGACAAATTATTCCGGTGGTGGCAGATCCCAAATATTTGACACAAATACGGACTCATAAGTGAGAAGATGGGAGAAAGGAAGATAGAAATGAGAACTTTCAGAGAGAGAGAGAAGTATTTCAAGCCATGATAAACTGGTCTTTAATGCAAATGAACAAAGACACATGAGGGATATGGAATCTAATCCATGTAGGCCTTTAATCGTGTTAAGGTGATGGTTCCTACTCAGGTGTTCCAAGTCCCTCACTTGAGGACAGAGGTTATGAGTGTGCCGCCTCTATGACAACCACCCCAGCCCCGTGGCCCTCCATGAATAGACAAGAGGGTCCTATGAATCAAACTGCATAGGGCAGCATGACATTAAATGAGACAAGAAATGTGAGGCAAAGGAACTGAAGAGTTGGAAAAGCTCCAGAAAAAAATCCAGATGTTGTTATGACTGCATAACAACATCTCCCACCATCCCTGACCATCCCTAGTGCTGTCTAGGCCTGATGAGAGATGTAGCATGGCAACATCTGGACATAGCTGCCAAGTCTCCCGTTTTCCCCGGGAAACCCCCGTTTTCCGGCTGTCCCCAGCCGAAAAAACGGATTTTTTTTGTTTTTTCCTTGTTTATTCTTGTGCGGCGACCATTTTGGAACTGGGTGGAGCATGCTCAGAAGCGACTTTTGATGCTGCTCTGCTCAGTTCCAAAATGGCTGCAGCGCGACTTCTGGTGCGGTAGCCATTTTGGAACTGGGCACAGCAGCATCAAAAGTCACTTCTGAGCATACTCCGCTCAGTTCCAAAATGGCTGCCGCGCTACTTCAGGTATGCTAATTTCGGTCCGGTCCCTTATTTTTCAGAGAGGAACTTGGCAGGTATGCATCTGGACGTCTACAGGTTCCCCACCACCTGATGGGAAACCTTTCAGTGGAAAATGAGCTAGCAGGTAAAGGGTTAAATATTCTCTCCCTGCTGCTTCTGTGGTTTGAGGTGTCCCCTTACATCCAGTAGGTGCTCTGCAAGAGAGAATGAATTGTTGGGAGTGTAATGTAACGTGTAGTTTGCCCTGAGCCTGAAAAAAACCCCAATACATAGCTTTGAAAGGTACACAGAGCAGTGTGAGCCAACAGATGGTTATGGGGCATCCTATATACTATACATAGCTGTCAACTTACGGATTGGAAAATAAGGGATCAGCAGCCTCACCCAGCAGCGCGGCACCGGAAATCGGTTCCGCGCATGTCCAGACATGCGCAGAAGCGACTTCCGGTGCCGGGCTACCCATGTCTGCATGTCTGGGCACCAGAAATTGGTTCTGCGCATGCCCGGGCATGCGCAGAGGCAATTTCCGGCAGCACTTGGCAAGTGAGCGAGCAGCCAGCCACCGAGCGAGGTATTTTACCGGGCGGCAGCTGACTGCTCACTCGTGGGGGGGGGGGCGAGTGGAGCAGTGGGAAATGGATTGAAATAAGGGGGTTTCCCGTGAAAAACAGGAGGGTTGACAGCTATGCCTATATATCAGGGGTGGACAACTTCCAAGAGACTGCAATCTACTCACAGAGTTAAAAACTGGCAGTGATCTACCCCCTTTTGGGGGGTTCAGGTTAAGGTTGTTGAGCTTTTTTTTTAGGAAGGAAAGCCCTGTTTTGGGGGCTTCAGGGCAAAGAAGTAGAGCTTTTTTTAGGGGAGCCAAAGTTGCTGAGCTTCTTTGGGGAGCCACTGATCTACCAGTGATCTACCACAGATGTCCAGTGATCTACCAGTAGATCATGACCTACTTGTTGGACATGCCTGCTATATATAATACATCATGGCAAGACTGCCTTGATATACGGTGCATCAGTCAACTAGCATCTACTGATGCAATGTGAGTCATCAAACACCTTACTACCAAGTTGTAGGATTTGCAACAAAGTAGATTCCTCATTGGTGGCTAAAAAGTCCTAGGTTGGTTGATAGAAAAGTCCTATGGGTTGCACCAGCAGCAGCCCCACCGTGACCCATTGCTGTGCATCACATAGCAAATGTAGCATCATGCCACAATACTTGACTAGGCTGTTTGCAGTGATTTTCCTGGTTCTGATGCCATTGGTTTAGACATGATGCTGGCGCAGTTGTCAGCTGGGCTCCCTCTTGAGTAGCTTATTTGTTGCCCAATCCCAAAGGATCATTTTGTCACTCACCTTCACTGAAAGGTGCCTTTATGGCATCTCCTAGCATTCTTTTTTGACATTAAAGTGAACTGAGGCACCGAGAGAGTAATTTTCCTTGGAACAATGGATTTTTCTGAAATTCCTGCTTGCACATGATTTGAGTGAGTAAGTGCACTGCAGCTGAGAGAGCAATTACTTTTGACACTCTGCTGTGTGAATAACACACGCGTTGGAATATGTATGTAGTCTCTTTCTGGAAACATGCCCAAAGTGGGACCCGTGAAGGTTAATGTTTAGTGAAATAGTACTTTTCACAGAGAAACAGAGGGCAAGATACAAAAGCAAGCTGTGTCAGGGTTGCGCCGGACAAGCAGGAGTGGTGACAAGGGCCCCTAGGTGAGGTGGCAACCACGGAAGAGTCTAGGGAAATGGAGGAATTCATACCTGGAGAAGACTTAAGGAAAGCCAGCTGCTCCCTTCGCCAGCACTTGCAATCTGTTAGGCAGCAGTCGGTTGCAGAGGGAGCCTAGGTCCACAGTCCGCGTCAGGAGAAGCCAAAGTCAGGAACACTGGAATCAGGAACAGGACAAGCAAGAACAACCACAAGCTTCAGCACAGCAGCCGGCCTTCCTTAAGTAGCCGGCTCAACACCACGCCTGCCTCCAATTGTTCCCTACAGGGGCGGGGCCCCGCTGGCTCCTCTCCTCACAAGGGCCTGATTCTGGCTCGACTCCTTCCTCCTCCTCTTCTGGTCTTCCCTCTTCCCTATCTGATTCTTCCTCTTCTGAGGAGTGCCGCCACCAGTTTTCACCAGGTATGAATTCCTCCATTTCCCTAGACTCTTCTGTGGTTGCCGCCTCACCTAGGGGCCCTTGCCACCACTCCTGCTCGTCCGGCGCAACCCTGACAAGCTGAACCCCAAACTGTGGACAAATATTCAGGAACCCATATCGGAAGCCCAGAAGATTTGTTCAGCGGAGGGGGAGGGGAGCCCTTAGGAATATAAAATGGCAGCTATTGGAAGATGGCTTCAAAGTGTTGGAGAGTATGCCATATGCACAATTACTGGGCCACTTTCTCTGGGAGTGCACAGAATTGCAATTACCTGAAGGAGCGTCTCCACCCCCATCGTTCTGCCCGGACACTGAGGTCCAGTGCCTTCTGGCGGTTCCCTCACTGCAAGAAGTGAGATTGCAGGGAACCAGGCAGAGGGCCTTCTCAGTAGTGGAACACCCTCCCATCAGATGTCAAGGAAATAAACAACTATCTGACTTTTAGAAGACACCTGAAGGCAGCCCTGTTTAGGGAAGATTTTAATGTTTAATGTTTGATGTTTTATTGTGTTTTTAATATTCTGTTGGGGGTTGCCCAGAGTGGCTGGAGAGGCCCGGCCAGATGGGCGGGAAATAAATAAATAACAACAACAACAACAATAATAATTACTACTACTACTACTACAGTACTTTACAACTGCATAATGCTGGCATTTCCATGGTACAGCAACTGCTTGTGCAAAGGGCTAGCAGTTGCCTGCAGATCATAGCTGTCAACCAGGGCCGTCTCGAGCAGGTCGGGCGCCCTGGCGCTGAGATCGCTCCGGCGCCCCCGCCCTCGCAGCGCACAGTGTGGCTTCGCCGTGCAGCGCCCCCCCTGCCGGCCCCGCACCACCGGGACTGCACCTAGAGCCGGGCCTGCTGTCAACCCTTCCATTTTTTGCGGGAAACTCCCTAATTTCAATCCATTTTCTGCTGCTATCCCAGATTGTTAGATATCCCATATTTTCCCATATTTGAAGCAGCTCCTCTCCCTCCCTGCTGGCCAGAGAGGCTCCACTCGGCGCCCCCCACCCCCGCGAGCGAGCAGCCAGCCGCCGCCTGGTAAAACGCCTCACTCGGCGGCTGGCTGCTCGCTCACTTTCCAAGTGCTTCCGGAAATCACCTCTGCGCATGCCCGGGCATGCGCAGAACCGATTTCTGGTGCCACTCTACTCATATCTGGGCACTGGAAATCGCTTCTGCACATGTCCAAACATGTGCCCAGACATGCGGACATGGGCAGCCTGGCACCGGAAGTCGCTTCTGCACATCTGGACATGCGCAGAACCAATTTTCGGTGCCCCGGACATGGGCAGAGCCGGCACTGGAAGTCGCTTCTGAGCATGTTCGGGTGCCGCACCGCTGGGTGAGGCTGCTGATCCCTTATTTTCCAATCCGGAAGTTGACAGCTATGCTACAGATACAGCAGTTGCCTGCAACTACTAAATGCTTGTATAGCTTTTACTGATTTTGTGGTCTTGCATAAAGTGTGTTTCAAATTAACAAATAGGATGGATCTTGTTGTTTCCTGTATATTTCCCTCGAAATGATAAGGTGTAACCTTCGGTATAACCTTGCAATTTTCTGAAACCTGCACCGTACGAAAACCGATTTAGGTTGAGGCTGTCGCAAACGTGACACATTAGCTAACTAAAGCAAATATTCAAATTGTGTTTATGCCTCCAGGTAAATATTTAATACTCGGCTTTGCTGTGAAATGGTAGTCGTTTATGGTGATTTGCTATAGATGAATGGAATGGCTTCCCTGTTAATCTTGATTTCCTGGCATTGCAGGCGTCGTGTGGCATGCTGAGATCTCAATAACACACTTTGGTGTCTTAATGCTATAGAGGGATTTATGGGCACAATTCTCTCTGATGCTGATGGGAGATAATATTCAAGTATTAAATCCTGCCTGCGTCCAGATGGGGCATGTTTGCTGACAGACACCCATTTTAATAATTGTGAATAGGCACATCAAACGAGGGTCCTGCTTTCAGGTTTAGATCCCTAAAGCACAGAAAAGGTTCAGTTCAGCACTGCAAATGTGTGGAAGAAAAAGGCAAATTGAGAACAACAAGAACATGCAAAACGAGGAATAAATATTGAATTCCATATCCTGCTGTCTCGGCATCCCAGAGCTGGTAAATCTCATGTCTGTATATGATTTGTTACATGTATACTAGCCTTTCTCCAAGGATCTCAAGGCAGTATACATGGGCTTGTCCCATCTCGCTCCCTCGAAAATACTCATGATCACCCAGCAAGCTTTCTGACTGAGTGTGGCCTCCCCAACACAACACACTAACAACCATAGCACATTGGCTGAACATTGCTTTTCCTAGAACTTGAATTATGGGGATTTGTGCCATTTGCTTGGGAAGGTTTGGAGCCTAGAGACTATTGACTAAATTTCATACCTGTCTATTTGTTGTCACTAATTTCCCTCATGATGGAACCTGCAAATCTCCTGTCAAGGAAGTACAGCACAGGATTTTACCAGATGTTTGCTACATTTCCACTTCCAAAGCCGATAAAAGCAAACAGTAAAAACAAGTTGGCACATATAAAAAGCAATTTAAAAATAAATATATATAATAAATCACACGTTGACAATGCATTTGCTTCAAAGGTGTTTGGAGCCCTTAACCCTGCAGCTTCCTGGCTGTGGTCTTAGTCCAGGCTATTTCTGGATAGCTTTCTCAGAACGGTAAGGCCTATAAAGGTGCAAGTCTGTGACTGGCTTTACACTGGACGCCTCGCCATATTGTCGACTGGATATGTTGGAGGTGTGTTTTTGTTTAGTCGTTTAGTCGTGTCCGACTCTTTGTGACCCCATGGACCATAGCACGCCAGGCACTCCTGTCTTCCACTGCCTCCCGCAGTTTGGTCAAACTCATGTTCGTAGCTTCGAGAACACTGTCCAACCATCTCGTCCTCTGTCGTCCCCTTCTCCTAGTGCCCTCAATCTTTCCCAACATCAGGGTCTTTTCCAGGGATACTTCTCTTCTCATGAGGTGGCCAAAGTATTGGAGCCTCAGCTTCAGGATCTGTCCTTCCAGGGAGCACTCAGGGCTGATTTCCTTAAGAATGGATAGGTTTGATCTTCTTGCAGTCCATGGGACTCTCAAGAGTCTCCTCCAGCACCATAATTCAAAAGCATCAATTCTTCGGCGATCAGCCTTCTTTATGGTCCAGCTCTCACTTCCATACATCACTACTGGGAAAACCATAGCTTTAACTATACGAACCTTTGTCGGCAAGGTGTAGCAAAGAGTAATTGAGCAAGTTAATCCACAGTGCAGCAGAGTATGACTGTTGGCAAAAGCCATCTGAAACAGATGAGTTCTGCGACTCCTCTGGAATTACGGCAGGGACACATTATTTCCGAACTCAATTTCTGAGGTACAAACTGTATCTCAGTCACCCCCCCCCCATTTCCTGTCTTCCCATCTTCTTCAGAGCTGCCAGTTCCTGATGGTAACAAGTCAGTATCAAGAAACCACGGCAGAGAATCATGACTGATGTTTCCTCACTTCTCCTGGCTGTGCACAAACACCCGAAGGTTTTTGCTCCTTTATCTGACTAGTATGACTATTTTAAAAGTCGCTGCATGAGTGTCAGGCTATTACCCCAATCCAGTAAGGAAGATTCCTATGTGGCAGCCCACCTTCACATCTGCAGCCAACAAGCACCTGGTACACCCACCAATTGCAAAACTTAATCAGAGTACAGTTGAAGTGGCATCTTTTCAGACTCATTTACCTTTTTTCTTGTGTGAATGCAGTGTTGAGAGTTGGGCTGGGGCTAGGCCAGGCACCCCCAAACTGCAGCCCTCCAGATGTTTTGGCCTACAACTCCCATGATCCCTAGCTAACAGGACCAATGGTCAGGGATGATGGGAATTGTAGTCCAAAACATCTGGAGGGCTGAAGTTTTGGGGTGCCTGGGTTCAGGGCCGTCTTACGTAAATTTGGCGCCCTGGCGCCATGGTGCGATGGATCCCTCCGGCGCCCCCGCCCCCTTTCCCAGCGCGGCGGGCGGGCACCCTGCCGCCCTGCGCCACCCAACCTGGCCGTAGAGCCAGCCCTGCCTGGGCTAGGCTGTATGACTGATTATCTCCAAATTCCTAGATCCATCAAGAATTCAATTGTGGAATAGCCAGAACAACTTCTTGGCAATGGCCTAAGCATGGGTCATGGCTGGTACTGTAGTTTGAAGGACAAAAGCCAGAGTTGTGTGTGTCTTTGTGAGCTGGGCAGGCTGCAGCCAGAAGGAGAAAGCTGGCCTAGAAGCAAGTGGAAGCCCAGAGTGAGCGAGCGCCATGCTTGATTTCTGCTTTAATCCAAGGCAGCGGCTATGGAAGAAGCAAGACCTACTTGGGGTGTTAATGCTGTGCGCCGTTCCATCGTAGGCTCAGATTCTATATATGTGTAAATAAACCATATATCATAAAGACAGCACAGTCTCTGCTGTGCCTCATTCTGAGGGAACCAAACCCTAGGTAAGCACCTAGAATCCCTGGAATCTTGAACCTCTTGGAGATTGGGGTGGCATGCAACAGTATTCAGCATGAGAGAGCAACCCATTTGCATTGCACTGACAGAAATATTCAATGCACAAATTAAAAAATGCAAGTTTATGATGTTCCTACATGATGGGGTAGGAGCCAAGCAGGAAAAATTACCTCTGCAGGTTGTGAGTGTGGGTGGGTGTGTACATGCAGTGGTACCTCGGGTTACAGACGCTTCAGGTTACAGACGCTCCAGGTTACAGACTCCGCTAACCCAGAAATAGTACCTCGGGTTAAGAACTTTGCTTCAGGATAAGAACAGAAATTACATGGCGGCGGCAGCAGGAGGCCCCATTAGCTAAAGTGGTACCTCAGGTTAAGAACAGTTTCAGGTTAAGAACGGACCTCCAGAACGAATTAAGTTCTTAACCCGAGGTACCACTGTACACACATCCAGTCACTTCCAGATGGCCTTTAATATTTAAAACAAAAAACAGAGCCAAACACTCTTCGTTGACAACTGATATGCCTAAAAATGCAGCCATAAAGATGTGACCTGAAGACATTAAAACCTATGTTTATAAGACATTTGCCAAATAATAATTTATTAGACAGGCCCATTGGTCAAATACGTCTGATAATGTTTTGTTTATACCAGTCAGCATTCCCTCACTTACTGTAGTGATATATCACTGATCCCTCCTCCCCCTCCCAAGCCATTCCTGTTCTAGAAAATAAGAAGGCCATATTAAGTACTTGTGGGATCTTGGACCCACAAAACACTAAAAATACTTGGAATGCTTTCTCTTTCAACCCATGAAATAAATCATGATCTAATCAGATGCTTTATCCAGATTCAATATGTGTTGTGGAATTCATTTGTTCAGAGCATATTCCTTATTAGCCCATCTTCCCTTCGTTCTTTTTGGTAGATTCCTCTAAATGTCGAAGCACAGTAGTGGATTAATCACAACGATTATTTCCAAAATGAAGTAACAAGTATTGCTCGTCTATTATTAAAATAAACACGCATCTCCAAACACGTTATTTTTTTACTTGCTGAAACCTCCAATGGGCATAGCTATTTAAATAAGATATATTAATATGTATCTTTAAAAAAGCCAGAACTATTGGTTGCACATCTGGAAAACTGATTATTCTCTGGCTAGTGATCTCATCACAATGTCTAAGAGCCAAGGAGTAAAATCATAATTAATATTGGGTCCTTCTTAGTAAGGCTTGTAAGGGGTTTCTCCTCCTCCTCCTCCTCCTCCTCCTCCTCCTCCTCCTCCTCCTCCCTGTTCAAAGTTAGCAGGCATATTTTCAGAAGGAAAAACCATGAAATCCCTTTATGGAGTTTTGCTGTTCTGAGGCTGGACAGCAGATGCCAAAGATTCCTTTCATCCCTCCCCTCACTGAGATATCATGACAGACCACACCAGTGACATCAGCTTATTGATAGGCAGGACTGTGTGTGTGTTGTGGAAGGTGCAATGGTTGGTGATCAGATATGGGGATAACAAGGACTGGGACTCAAGCATTCAGTTGTCAACATCTATAGGATGCCATGTTCTCTGTGGAAGGATAAAGCACCAATGGAGTCCACCATTGAGGATCATCATTCTTTGGTGGGGGGAAACAGGAAGTGCATGTTACTGCATCACTGTGTGCATACAGCATTCTATATATTCTTTATATATCAAGTTTGAATAAAGAAATGTTCTCTCCTCTGTAGTGGTGAAAGGGGCAGATTGCACAAATAAGACATACAGTCATACCTTGGTTTAAGTACGCCTCGGTTTGAGTATTTTCAGTTTAAGTACTCCACGGATCCGTCTGGAACGGATTAATCCACTTTACAGTACTTTCAATGGGAAAGTTCGCTTCAGGTTAAGTTCGCTTCAGTTTAAGTACTCCACGGACCGTCTGGAATGGATTAATCCACTTTCCAGTACTTTCAATGGGAAAGTTCGCTTCAGGTTAAGTACGCTTCAGGTTAAGTACGGACTTCCGGAACCAATTACACTCATACCTTGGGTTAAGTACGCTTCAGGTTGAGTACTCCGCGGACCCGTCTGGAACAGATTAATCCACTTTCCATTACTTTCAATAGGAAAGTTCGCTTCAGGTTAAGTACGCTTCAGGTTAAGTACAGACTTCCGGAACCAATTGTGTTTGTAAACTGAGGAACCACTGTATAGATCCTCGTGGGCAGATGATAGGAACCCAGTGGCTAGAGTGCTGTGTGCTTCATACAGTTAATTCATATCCCTAGATCTGATTTTGAACCTCTCATTTGTTTTCCTGAATATTTAGGATAAATATAGTTCCACTCTTGTGCCTTAGAGTATTAATGTATTGTTTACAGATGTCTGAAGGGGAAAAAAATCTCTCAAGCTATGCACATTGCAGAACTCGGCTGATGACATTGGATCTAGATGTTCATTTTTTAAAACTTCCTTCTGAGGAATTGCACATTGGACATTACCAAAGGCAGAACTACCAAGAGAAGTGATCCATTCTGGCAAGCTTTATTCATGGCTAAAGGGAAGGTGAAAAACTGTACATTTCTGTCTCGTCCCCCAACGCCCCTATTTTCTTCTTGGTAGCGTATTTCCATTAACGAGTCACTTCCTATAAGACATCTCCAAGTGATTTTACAACAAAAGATAAGACATATATGAAACAATTTAATAAAGACAATTCTAAAATTCCATAATACAAACTATTTCAAATCAAATACAGATACAAACAGTGGTAAAAAAACAAAACAAAAAACCCTATCCACTGAAAAGGTTGGCTGAAAAAGGAAGATGGCGCTTTCCTGAAATGTAATGGAACAAAGTTCTGAAGGGTAGGTGCAGGGGTGGAGGAAGGGAGGGGACAGACTGCCCTGGGTGTCTTCGCCGAGGGGGGTGACGTTTGGCAGTCATGGGCAGGCGGCGCACCGAATGTCAGCCATCGACGGCTCACTCCGCCCCTGACTGCAGGGTGCGGCGCTCCGTGCACCTGAGCGGCTATCCCGTGCCTGGGAGGGCACCCTCCGTGCCCCACACCCCTCGGGAGTACACCCACCCTGGGCAGCGCCGGCATATGCTCCACCGCTGGGTAGGTGCTGGCCTTTAAAGCCCCAAACGGCCTCGGCCCAGTATACCTGAAGGAGCGTCTCCACCCCCATCATTCAGCCCGGCAATGAGGGCCAGCTCCGAGGGCTTTCTGGCGGTTCCCTCACTGCGAGAAGTGAGGTTTCAGGGAACAAGGCAGAGGGCCTTCTCGGTAGTGGCACCTGCCCTGTGGATCGCCCTCCCATCAGATGTCAAGGAAATAAACAACTGACTTTTAAAGACATCTTAAGACAGCCCTGTTTAGGGAAAATTCCTTCCAGTAGCACCTTAGAGACCAACTAAGTTTGTCACAGGTTTCTAAGGTGCTACTGGAAGGAATTTTTTTATTTTTTGTTTCGACTATGTCAGACCAACACGGCTACCTACCTGTAACTGTTTAGGGAAGTTTTTATTTTCATAATTATTTATTAAATTTTCCAAAATAAACACATTTAAAACATTATACAAGACAAACAAACACATAAACAAACATTCAAAAATACAAACATCCCAAAAAAACATGCTCCGCCGAGCTTGACTTCCCTCCCTCCCCTCAAAAGGTTTTCTAATCAGTTCTTATCTCGCAGTTCCTTTGTATCTAATCTTTAGGGTCAATTCGTAGGATTTATTTCACGCCTGCAAGTGTCTTTAAACCTTTACAGTTCATTTCCATATAGTCCACAAATTTACTCCAATCCCTTAGAAACCTTGTCTCCCTCTGGTTTCGAATCCTGCTAGTCAGTCTCGCTAATTCTGCATATTCAATCATCTTTGTCTGCCAGTCTCCAATTGTCGGTAAGTCCTGGGTTTTCCATTTTTGGGCTAATAATGTCCTCGCCGCGGTTGTCGCATATAAGAAAAGGGTACTATCCTCCCTAGTTATCTCTTGGCCTATCAGTCCTAACAGAAAGGCCTCTGGTCTTTTGGGAAAAGTATATTTAAATATCTTTTTCAGTTCGTTATATATCATTTCCCAATATCCTTTAACCTTTTCACATTTCCACCACATATGATAAAAGTCCCCTTCCTTTTCATTACATTTCCAGCACATTCTGTTACTCATTCTATACATTTTCGCTAATTTCACTGGAGTTAAGTGCCATCTATACATCATCTTCCAAACATTCTCTTTCAAAGCAGTACATGCTGTTTAGGGAAGTTTTTAAGGTCTAAAGTTTTATTCTGTTTTTAGTGTTCTGTTGGGAGCCGCCCAGAGTGGCTGGGGAAACCCAGCCAGGTGGGTGGGGTATACATAATAAAATTATTATTATTATTATTATTATTATTTATTATTACTATAGCATACATAAAGGAGCTCCTGATGAGATGGCATCTCTAGCAATGCAGAGTGCATTGCTCAGTTGGGTTTATAATGGGTGAGACAATAGACAGGCATCCTGGTCCTAAGCTGTATAGGACATTATTTTTATTAATTACCTGGGGCAGATTATAGCATTAAAACACAATATTAAAAACTTTTTGAAACATCTTGCAATCACAAAATAAGGTAGGTCCTAAAAATATACGCCCCAGGTGTCAAAAGCCAAAGTAAAGAGGCGCGTCTTCAGATTTCACCGGAAGCTGTATAATGATGATGGGCCCATGCCTAAAACAGAAGAGGAGTGACTTGGGGAGGAACAACAACAATAACAATGACTCTCGGTCAGGATACATGCAGCCAAACTCAGTCCACTGGTTTGGATAGCAAGTGGCAGAACAGCAATGAATATCCATGCTGAGAAAACAGGGTTGTGTAGAAGTTAACATGCCAAGCATGCACACCAAAAATATCAGATTTGAATGACATATTTGCAGCATGTAGTCTGGAACCGTTCAATCAAAAATGTAAGAACTTCAAGATTATTCTGGCCACACAAAGTAATTACTGGTACTAATACCTTGAACTTAGTCTGGTAGCTAATTGGCAGCTAGTTCCATTATTTCAGCAGCAGCGTTACATGATGGTGATAGTCTGCCCTAATGAACAGTGAAGCCAGTGCATTCTGTACAACAGCTTCTAGGCCAACCTATGGGGCAGCCCCATGTAATAGTAGTAGTAGTAGTAGTAGTAATTTATTATTTATACCCCGCCCATCTGGCTGGGTTTCCCCAGCCACTCTGGGCGGCTTCCAACAGAAAAATAAAATACAGAAATCTATTAAACATTAAAAGCCTCCCTAAACAGGGCTGCCTTTAGATGTCTTCTAAAAATCTGGTACCAGTAGTTGTTGTTCTCTTTGACATCAGCTGGGAGGCCGTTCCACAGGGTGGGCGCCACTACCGAGAAGGCCCTCTGCCTCGTTCCTTGCAACTTGGCTTCTCGCAACGAGGGAACCGCCAGAAGGCCCTCGGTGCTGGACCTCAGTGTCCGGGGAAAACGATGGGGGTGGAGATGCTCCTTCAGGTATACTAAATCGCAGTAGTCCAACCTGGAGGTAACCAGTGCATGGATGACAGTGATCCTGGTCCAGAATGGCAGTAGCTATATTACCAGCCAAAGTTGGTAAAAGACACTCATAGACAATGAGATCACATGGTCTTCTTGTGATAGAGATGGAACCAGGAGCACTCCTAGACCATGGCTGTACCAGTTATGCAAGGATCGCCCTTTTTCATTAGAAAATATCCTGACAATTTTCTTCATATGCAAAAACTACACATTCAATGCCATCGGGACATATCACATGAACGGAAAACAGCAAATGTCACAACAGGGAATTAGGAATTCCTTACACCATGTTAAAATGTGAATTGTTCAAGTAAAATGCTGAACACATAACACTTAACACTTGGATCTAATTGAAAAGGTGGAAAATAATGGCCATTAGTAAAATGTCTCCTTATTATAATAATACACACAAGATAAAAACCATGTAAAATAGCCCATCAAACCAAACTGTAACCAAATTAACGCACGCAAGATCCAACCTAAGATGACAGCTACAGATCAAAACATTTCCCCCCTTCAGATAAACATCCTGCCATGAAGTCCGATCACCATCTCATGGAAGAAACACTATATTCCCTCGGAAGGGATTTTGAGGCAGACATCAGCAGAAAAGATGTGATGTTGAAAGCCAACAATAAGAAAACAATTAGAAACAGACCATCTCTGCCTTCTCAAGGACTCCACCAAGATTGGGAAGGAGTTTTATTAGCAAAGAGGTCCAAGAATAACACAAAAAGAGGATAATGCTTTTTTTTTAAAAAAAAGTGCTAGAAAAAAATGTGCCAGAGTGGCTCTTCTGACATTTTCCACCCAAATGGTTAATGGAGACAGTGATGCAGTTAAGTGTCGTTTTGAAAACTTGCACTTAATGGGAGCTGTAATGTTAGACATCTGTTTGGGTTATAAAGAAAGGGAGATGTGGAGTGAGCATAGAATTTTGATCCTTCACAGTACTTAGTAGGTTGTAGGAATACCTAATAAAAGGAAGGCCTTTCAAACTGGGGGTTATGCTCTGATAGCTGCTTAAGACAATGGTGGTGTGTGTGTCATCTTTGACATGAAAATAATTGTTCTCTAATAAATACATAGATTTATGCAAGGGCTTCTTTTGTGACAGTACTCACTGGTACAGAGTATCACCCAGGGCCGGCCCACCCATGAGGCAAGGTGAGGCAACTGCAACTGCCTTGGGCGGCAGGATCCGCAGTGGCAGCAGATCCAGCCTCCAAGGAATGTTTTGCCTGCTGCTGTTGCGGCATGCTCCTTGGAGGCGGGATCTGATGCCTCCTGAGCACTCCCCCCCTCCAATGCAGCCTCTACAGTAGCCTCTTGGCGAACAGGGTCTCCTCCCCCCAGGAGGAAATGGGGAGGGCTGACCTCTGTGGTCTCCTGGGCTGGCGTGGTTCTGTGGGCCCCTCCCCACCCACTGCCTTTGATTCACACTTCAACCATTGAGTAAGGTTGATTTGGCCAACCCCACCCCCACATTGTTCCCAAAGCAAATCTCTCCTCAACCCTTTTCCTATGGTCATTTTGTGGTTCACCTCTGGTGCCAAAATGCCTTGGGTGCTAGCACCTCTTTTTTGCTGCTTGTGGCACCCATTTTGTGTCAGCAGCCACACCACTTTTATCAAGATATGAGTACCAACACTTCATTTTGAGTGCACAACAATTTTATATAGGGGGGGGGAGGGGAAAAGATTGAGTGGAAGGAAGACGCAAAAGGAGTGGAAAGGCCTGGAAACAATGCCTTATGAGGAAAGGCTTAGGGAGCTGGGTATGTTTAGCCTGGAGAAGAGAAGGGTAAGGGGTGATATGATAGCCATGTTCAAATATATAAAAGGATGTCATATAGAGGAGGGAGAAAGGTTGCTTTCTGCTGCTCCAGAGAAGCGGACACGGCACAATGGATTCAAACTACAAGAAAGAAGATTCCACCTAAACATTAGGAAGAACTTCCTGACAGTAAGAGCTGTTCGGCAGTGGAATTTGCTACCAAGGAGTGTGGTGGAGTCTCCTTCTTTGGAGGTCTTTAAGCAGAGGCTTGACAGGCATATGTCAAGAATGCTTTGATGGTGTTTCCTGCTCGGCAGGGGGTTGGACTGGATGGCCCTCGTGGTCTCTTCCAACTCTACAATTCTATGATTCTATGAGTGACTGGAAAGAAGTGACCTGTCTAATTTTGACCTTGGCCCTGTTTTATCTTCTGCCATTCATGTAGGAACTCGCTTCAAACTGACTTAATGATATAAAAAACTTTATTCTTTTTTAAATTTTTTAAAAATAACTTTCTTGTTTTAAAAAGATTACTAAACATAACATAAATGTAACGTAAATACAACATAAGATTTTCTCTTCATCAAATCATATACAGGAAATATACAAAAAATACATAATCCAACGTAAATTCTTCTTCGCAATGTGAACAGTATACCATCCATACATTTCATCCTATTTCTTTCCCTCTTGGATACTTCCCGTCCTTCTTATTATACAATACCAAACTACCTACATTATATATTTTCTACTTTCTTTTCTTGAGTTTTCCTATTCTCAACTTTATCTTTTCAAACGTTATTCTATATCTGCTAATAAGGAATTATTTGGGTAGTACATTTTTAGATACTTTTTGTAAACACTCCATTCTTTTGATACTTTTTGTGTTGATGATCCCCTTATTGAGTCAGTTAGCTTTGCGAGCTGTACATATTCTAGCATAAGCATTTGCCACTCTGTTATTGTGGGTAGGGTTTCACTCTTCCTTTTTCTTGCCACTAGCACCCTGGCCGCAGTCATTGCATAAAGCAGCAAAGATTTTGTTTCCTTTTTAATTTCTGGAGGTAGTATATTTAACAAAAACATTTCCGGCCTTTTTTTTATTGGTTGTTTAAATAATTTTTTAAATTTCTTCGTATATGTTATTCCAGTATTTTCTAATCTCCTGGCAGGTCCACCACATGTGGTAATATGATCCAATATCTTTTTTTTGCATCGCCAGCACTGAGGGCTCAACCCTCCATACATTTTTGCTAATTTTTTTTTTTTGGGGGGTGTGAGGTTCCACCTATAGAACATTTTCATGTTATTTTCCTGCAGACTATAGCAAGCTGCAAACGTCATATTATCTGCCCACAGTTTCTCCCATTGCTCTATTTGAATGTTGTAGCCAAAATCTTGGGCCCACTTAATCATTACAACTTTAGCCTGCTCTTCCTTCGTTTCCCACTCCAAGAGGTAATCATATACCAAGGAAATATTCTTCTTTTTAACCCTGATTAAATTTATTTCAAATTTTGATGTTTCTGTAGCCAATCCTTGTTTCATGTCTAATCCAAATTTTTGATTTAATTGAAAATATTGTAGCCAATCTGTTAGGTATTTTTTGATTTCCTCATATTTTTTCAACATTGGTTTTCTTTCTTTAATCTCTAATACGTCTCTGTATGTTGGCCAATCATTTCTCATATTTTTTTCTTTTCACCGCTATAGCTTCCAGCGGTGATGTCCAAAGTGGAATTTTAGGCTCTAATATTCCTTTATACTTTGTCCAGATTTTAAACAAGGATTTCCTTACTTTATTCTTGATGAGGCCTTGGAGCCTGCACAGAGTAACTAACTGAATTAGTGGAAGTTTCATGGTTTAACTATGTGCTGCATTGAGAAGTAATTTCTTTTACCTGTCCTGAATCTTCCAACTTTCAGCTTCATTGGTTCTAGTGTTGGTTACGAGGAGTGGGGGTGGGGGGTACGGACACTTTTCTCGATCCACTTTCTCCACACAATGCATAATTTTATAAATTTCTATCATGTCACATCTTACTTGCCTTTCCGCTAAACTAAAAACTCCTCCCAACTTTTCCCCACAGGGGAGTTGCTATGAAGGAGTTATGGAATCAAATACCTTTGCACAAAGTCAGTTTTTCCTGGTTCATTTGCTGAGATTTCTAGCAATGCATAAGAATCGAAACCAATTTTGTGACTAGGTTTGTTAAAAACAAACAAAGATTAATGTTTCGGAGAACGTGCTCTGAATTGTGATGATTTCCAGACCTGGAGCTGAGCAGCAAGTGGTTGACAAGGACCTTTCTAGGAACTGTGTATGGTAAAATAACCCTAGAGATTATCTGCAGATTTAGAGCTGTTAGCATTAATTCATCCTGGCTGGTCTCACTGGGGCTGCAAGATAAATAGGGCCTTGAATAATGGGGAAAGAGATTACATTTAATGATGACAGTGTTTGTGCGGAGTTTATATGGTGTCAAGAGGGCCATGAGGTGAACAACAAATTGAAACATGAGCTGGAGAAAACATGCACTTTAGAAAGCGAACTAAAATCAATTGGACAGAATGAATGGACCAGACATCCTCATGGGTTTTGTGCTGTAACTACAGGATTTAGAAACTTTACCAATATATTCAAAGACCAGAAACTGTCCTAAGTGTTCATTTTTTTCCTCTTCCCTAATTGCAAAAAGGAATGAGCCCTTAGCCAATATCTGAGCTGGAGATGCTGCAAAATTCTGCCAAGCCAGGCTCAGATATGAACACTGAAGACTCATAAAGCCTGCCTCAAAACAAGAGGTAAGTTTTATGAGCCCCCAAAGTTCTCTTCTGGTTTGGATTTCAATCTGAGCCAGAGAAGGATTTGCAGCTCCCCTCCCACATCCCCAAACTCCCAAAATCAACCCCTTCAAATACACTTGCCCTTTCCACTCCCTTTCCTTTCCAACTAATAGGTGGTAGCAGGAGCAGTCGCAAAGGTGCTGTCAGGGGTTCTTGCGACTACTCCAGAGTAACGGCGCTCCACATGCTTGTCTTTAAACAGTATTTTATTGGTGCACTCTATTTACAGTGAGATAGGTGTGGAATACATGTCTGCTCATTCAGATGCAGAATCCGGCACTGACTTCCTCCAACATAAGAGTCTCGGGACAGTAAACCTCCTGCCCTTCTTTCTCCTGCGTAATTCCGGAACCGGAGGAAAGGGTCTACGCTCCATGCTTTCCTTCTCCCCCCTTTCCCCCTCTATCTCCTCCCTCCTGTGTAGCCGGGGCTCTCCCCTGCTGCCAGAGCCCTGGCACTCTCCCTCAACTTCCTGACTGGTTTCCTCAGAGCCCTCACTTCCATCACTGCTTGGGGAGGAGCTACTTCTGATGCAAGGGGGAGGTTCTCTATACTGTCTCCCCCTTACAGGTATGTTGGGAGAACACTGGTTAACAGGTTAACAGTGTGCCATGGTGCAGAGGACTATGGGAGATGCGGCTCTAGCATAGGCGGAAAAGCATGGCGGAAGACATGGTTGTGGTATGTAGTACTAGGTGCATATCAACTGGGAGGGACTGCAATTCCAGGTCCAGTGAGAAGGTCAGTAGGTGAGTGGAAAGACTTTTGTCTGAGACCCTCAGGGTCAGTCACTGCCTCTCAGCTTAACCTACTTCACAGGATTAAATGGGGGGGGGACCATGTATACCACATTGAGCTCCTTGGATGAAAAGGTGTGATATAAATGCAATAAATAAATAAGAAGACAGCACTGGGTAAGTGCAAGGCAGCTTTACGCTACCACACAAATGATTAGCAGTAATTAACATAATAAAGGTCATGCAGCAATTGATCAATGCCAACAAAACCTGAGGCAACTCAAGGAAATGAAGATGCAAAATTCTGGACTGGAGTTAGAAAACTTATTTTCCCTCCAAGGGGAATCTAATAAGTTGGCTCATCCTTATGGATGCTATTTTTATAATTATCACTGGTTTTTTTTAGTTATTATTAAAAATGAGGCCCAGTAATCACACCGCAGCCTGAGGTGAGGACAGCGTCCATAACATTCAGTTAGAAAAGTTAATTCACAGCTTGTAAATTTGTCCCCCACTTCCCCCACCACGGAAAATAAGCAATTCAAGTTGTAGATGACTCAGACCATATTTTGCCAAATGGCTCTGAAGAGCGGAGAATTGCAAAGTTCACTCCTGAGTGATAATTGCAAAGTTCATTCCTGAGTTCTTTCCTTGCAGTGCACTTTAGTTCCTTGTGAGCTTTCAATTTTAGTTAAAGAAATGGGGAAATTAAACTCCCACCACCAAGGAAAGATGGGTGTGATATTTACCGCTGCAAAGTGTAACTGTGTATCAGATTATGAGCAGATGACTTGTACCGAGTGAGGAAAAAACAGAGTTTCATAAAGTAAAAAAGCCTAATTATTTGCTGATGCTTACATGCATCAGTAAATCATTATTTCTCTCTTGTTTTTCATATGGAGTTAGTCTGTCTACTGCTCATCACATAATTTGAGACTGCAAAATCCAGTTTGCATCCCCTGTGGCAGAATGGTCTAAGAATGGCCCTGGTCACTCAAAGATCCAATACTTGTATCAGAACATTCAAATTCCTCAGTCAATTCCAGCTCTCTCTATAAAGCATCACTCCTCCAGTCTTCAGGTAGTCTTGGAACAGTTCAAAGAGATTCAGTTATATATTATTGGGGGAAGATTCAGGGTATGGGGGGGAGGGGGTACCTCGCCCCCGGTATCCATTGCTGTTGTGATTCTGGTTTCCCCCCATGCTCTAGCAGCCTTGAGAAAATCAGCACCTGATCAGCCTAAAAGGCTCAATCTGGTTACAGCCTCTCTAGGAGCAAGTTGCTTACAGAGCCATAGTCCTGCAATTTCAGCCCTGCCTTGGACTCTAGTATGGCGGCTAGAGGACAGTGGTGTTAACCCTTTGCCCCTTGCTGTGATCCTGATTCATGACCTTCCCCCTGTGGGGTGGGGGACATCCACCTTGGACCACCAGGGTGTGTGTGTAACAGGTTAAAGCCCACTATCCCCAATTGTCAGGCCCCTCACACTGACAAAAAAACTAACAACCCACCCCTGACTCAAAGGCAGAACTAAACAGTTAACAACACATATATTGGTCGTTAGATGGAGAACTGGCTTTTTGGTTCTGGGCAATTCACAACTCTGCTACCATGCAGATATAAAGCTTAGCTGTCCAAATGGGATCCCCAAAAGTAATAAACTACACGCTAAGCTTATAAAGGACCAGTAAATCACAATTTGAACACTTCGAGTTTCCCAGCAGCTGGTTTTAAAAGAAGAATTCTGGGGGTTGCAGAAACTTTTGTTGAACATTCTGTGAAGATAGGAAACATGTCTGCCACTCACATGTCTGCAAAGTGGGAGATGCACCAACAGCACATTAACACAAGCTACAATGTCCTAAAGCCTGAAGGCTATTTATCGTGACAAAGCACTGCACATTTGAAAAGCGATTCAAAATGCACATATATTTTTCATGTGAAAAAACAAAAACAATAAGCTAATTCATCTCGTGTTATTTATTTCAGAGAAAATGCCAAATAATAGAGGCTGGCAGTTTCATCTTGAAGAACAAAAATGATATAAGCAGCAAGCATAATTAGAACTAATTTCCATTCCCTTTCTCTCTCTAAGAGTGAGTGACTGGAGGCATAATTAAACCATACATCGAATAAGAAGAGGCTTGCGGATGAATAAAACAGGATGTTTACATTAAAGGTGGAGTGTTCGGGCGGGGTGGAAATGGAAAAGGAAAGACATTTCTTACAACAGGCCTTAATTAAAAGAAAAAGATTGGTTTTAAAATGCAAAGCAGTGGCCTTGTAGCTGCCAATCATTTGATTGCAAAAGGTTTTGCAGAATGAAGGATGAGCATATTAGCAGAAGAGGGGGTAAAAGCAAACATGTTTGCTTATCCATTGTCTTCTGCCTAAATAGGAACTTTGGAAGAAATACCGAATCAAGTACGTAGTCCTTAATAGTGATTAAGCAAATGCTTTTAGAAGCAGGAGAAGTAGGTGTGTAAGAAAGGCAATGGAAGACCCTCAGAAAGAATGATGGGAGGAGGGAGAGAGCCAGTGGGCCATGGACCAAATCCAGCCTAAGGTTAAAGAAAGAGGATCTTTCCAAGCCCTTTCCATGCCTGAGATATTTTGAACTGGAAATCATCACCACCATTTTTTTGTATGCTGTTTTTCCAAGCTCAGTGGGACGTGGGTGGCGCTGTGGGTTAAACCACAGAGCCTAGGGCTTGCCGATCAGAAGTTCGGCGGTTCGAATCCCTGCAACGGGGTGAGCTCCCATTGCTCAGTCCCAGCTCCTGCCAACCTAGCAGTTTGAAAGCATGTCAAAGTGCAAGTAGATAAATAGGTACTGCTCCCGCGGGAAGGTAAACGGCGTTTCCGTGCGCTGCTCTGGTTCGCCAGAAGCGGCTTAGTCAGGCTGGCCACATGACCCAGAAGCTGTACGCCAGCTCCCTTGGTCAGTAAAGCGAGATTAGCGCCGCAACCCCAGAGTCGTCTGCAATTGGACCTAATGGTCAGGGGTCCCTTTACCTTTCCAAGCTCAAACTATGTTCAAAGTGGCTCACAACATCAAAATATTTATGGATTACAACTCCCTATGAACTACAAAACTTAACAAAATTTAAATAGTCACATAAACAATTCCCTAATAGAATGTCTCACATTCATGGGACCTTAGGGTGAAGGGTGGGTAATTAATACCATAGTAGTAGCAGTGCTTTTTTCCTAGAAAAATAGGTGCCAGTATTCACCATGAAGTTGTTACAGTAAGTGCCACACTTTTTGACAACGACAAAAAAGAGGTGCCCTTGATTACCCCCTGAAAAAAAGCCCCGAGTATTAGTATTACAATAATACCATAAAATTAAATAACCCACTGATTATAGTAAATTCTAATAATGAAAACCCAATAATATAGTCTAGCTAGCAGCAAAAATAATCATCTCCAAACCAAATCTCTCACCTTGAGCAGCAGAAGCAACCTTTGCAGCTGGAGTCAGTCAGGGTGCCACCCTCCAAGGCTGGGTGAGAAGGAGCCAAACAGAGGGCAGGGGCCAAATAGTTCAGGACCCGCAGCAAGATGGTTTCTGGCATTTTCAGCAGCAGCTGCAGCCTGCATAACTGGAGTCAGTCATGGCCCCACTGGGATATAAAATACCAGTAGCAATTGTCTCTACCCTCCATCCAAACAAGCAAGAGTCATTGTTTGTGGACACCTTTTAACCACCCCCAAGAAATAAATTCAGACAAGACTCAAATTTTGGTTTGGTTTTGGCAGAATTTAGGCCACAACTTTATTGATTACAATCAAGTGAGTGGTTGCATAGGCTCTGGTTCGACAAGCTCTCTGCACCCTTGCAGGCAGCATTGACTCTGGGCACCAACCATAGGTCAGCCTCGGGTGAACACCTGGGATAGAGGCAGGCCCGGCTCTAGGGGTAGTCTCAGTGGCACGGGGCGCCAGGGCGCCGGGCCGGCAGGAGGCGGCCCTGGATAGACGGCAAGCAGGAGCCCTGCTAGGCCTCCACCCAGATGTCCCTTGGACTCAGGCTCTGAGCACAACCCCTCACAGGGAAGACCAACCATGAGTCCATGGATTCCTTCTTAAAGGAATACCCAACGCATAAGGATGGCTAGGCATCCTGCCCCCCCCCCAATCCACCTGAACCGGAGCCTATCCACAACCTTACAAGTTGTGATAATTTGCTACGCGGCAGGCGAAACCCAAATGGCACCAGCCAATCAGCCAAGTGGGGGAAATTCCTGCGGTGCCCCTGTGCCAACAACAGGCGACACACGATGGCATAGCAAGGTCAAGCGCAAGCCCTAAATATAGGGAGAGGTGGGCAGGTGTTCCAATGCACAGAGCCCCAAAGAGGAAGCTCAGGGACACGTGCATCGGGTTAAATAGTGGTCCCTCGATCGCTTTGACTGGCGTCCCTCTGGCCCAATTGCTCCCAAGATTGAGGGACCACCAATAGGGTGTTTTGGCTATCCAAACTGTCCCACAACACAGGGTCTGGTTGGCCAGGTTGCACCGCAACACGTGCCCTCTTGTTAGGGAGGACCCGATTTACCAGAGTTCAAGCAAGGAGAATGCAAAGCAGGGCTGGTAGGGTGTGTGGCCTGAGTAGAGTCCAAACGATCACATTTGGCCCATGGGCTGGAAACAACTTTGGTGAATAGGTGGATGGAGAAAAGGCAGGATAGCCTTAAAAAATTCTGACACCCTCAAAATACTTTTTTAAAGAAAACCCTCCAAAATTGTGATTTTAAGCTTCTTGAGCTGTTTCCACTGCTTTTTCCATCACGTAGCCATACATCTGGACACTATTTTTACACCCGCAAACTAGGTCATGTCAGGAATTTTTTCAATGCATGGCATGCTTAGTAAAAGGAAAATAATGGGATGCGTGTGCATTGATTACAAGTGCATTATTGGGAAGCACACAACATGCACAGGAAGCTAAATTATAGGGTTTCTATATCTTCCTTTGAAGGAAATGCATAAATATCTCAATGCTGTATATCATGGTTCTGTTTTTAGATTTTTCTGGTTGTCAGGTATCCATTTCTTAATAACGAATGTACTAAATTTAATCCCAACTATTTCAAGCACATAGTGCTGTTTTTGCCCAAAATATTTTTGATCACAATCTTAAGAATTCACCCGCCCCCATCCCAGATTATTTATTCTATGTATTTGAAAACTCTCACCCATAGGACAATCTTTACCTACTTATTTGTAAGCGTCTCTCAAACTGTCACCAAATAAAGACATTGTTGGAATATTCTAAGAGGAACGAGACAAGCGGGTGAGCATGTTGTTTACACTTCACCTGTTTCCATTACGCACTTTGGGAGGAATCTGCAGAGGCTTCCCAGGAGCTGTGTTTGTCTTTTGAAAAATCCTCTGCTGGCACAAAGCAGAAGTGAAGACCCTGTGTTACAAAAAAAGAAAGAAAGGAAAAAGAAAAAGAAAAAAGGACAGAGCAAAAATAGATTTAAACACAGCCAAACCCAATACATTATTGGAACATGAGCCAGGTACCGACTAAAATTTTGAAAAACTGAAAGATGCGCTGCATAGGATAGTGTTCTTGTTTTATTAGAGCTTGAGATAAACAAAGGCTGTCATCCTATGCATTCCTATTACTTGGGGCTAAGTAAGACATTCTTCCAAGTATACATGCTTATAATTAGGATGAACAACATCTTTTATTTGAAAAAAAAAATCTCTTTGTGTAGTTAGCTGTACTAGGTGGAAAACATTTCAGATAGCTACTATATAGGCAAAGTAGGGAGCTTTGCAGTAATCATATACTGGAAAATAGATCTTTCCTTCTCCCATCTGAAGAAGTCTATCATCTCAGCAGCAGCTAGGGATATTGGAGAATTTTCTTGGAAGGATACTGGAAATTGTGTCAGTCAGATGCCTGTCCATCTGGCAGACAGATCCTGCAAAAGGATGGCAAACTGAGTAGCAGTGCCCCTAGATTTTTTTTCCTGCCTAGGGAATTAGGGAATGCCTAACAACATGTGCATATGATCACATGAAACCCTACAGATCAGGCTGCTATCTTTCTTTCCCCCTTTGCAATTACACTTGAGCTTGAGAGTCTGTACAGCTTGAATTTGTAGAGAACAGTCGCAGACAGAACCTCGTGTTAAGCCATGAAGGCACCTGAACACCCTTAGCTCCTGGCAGGCTAGGATTTCCACAGATCTTAAAAGGAGCCAAGGAAATACTCATTTAAACCCACAGAGTCTCTCATAGGAATGTCCTGTCCTCTCCAAACAATGTCCCTGAGTGTGAGCAGCCAAAAGTGCCCACCCTTTAGGATTTGTGGGATTGAGTACGAAGACCCATAGTGTTTTCGTTATTGTTACATATCTCTCTCATTATAGAAGGATTTGGAAACGTTCAGAAAAGGCTTTCTGCAGAGCGCAAAACAAAACAGAGCGTTTCGTATCTTTCCTTTTTAATGTTCTGCATATCTTCTCTGTGCAATGAGTTCATTTTCCCTGTTGTCCATGCAACGCGTGGCGAAGTAATGCTGCTGTGAGCCTTGTCTGAGCTCATTTCCTTTCCTACCTTCAAGAATCTGAGCAAACATTTGATGAACTCATAGCAAAATTAAAGAGAGAAGGGATACCTAAGGTTAGAAAAATTCCAGGGAATGTAAAGTGAAATTGAAGATTCAGCATCTTTGGATGCTAAATCGTATCATGAATGATGAGGCATTCAGCAATAACAGATGGTTATGACAGCAGCTGCCAGTCTATGGACCCTTTCCAAAGGCATGCTGTGATCTAGTTCGGACACCGCAAACTTTAGATTTATATCCACATCACACACAGGAATTTCCCTCCTACTTCTGAGTGGTATTATTTCAGAAATACCTTTGTTCCTGCACCCTGTTTCTCTGCTGTTCAGTCGCCTTTCCCAAATTGTTTCCTAGACTTCAGCACCCTCAGACATTGCCCTGCAGTCTAGACAGGAATGTCCCTAGGAGGCCCCAGTGAATTGTCAGGGACCAAATCCTGTCCTGTCATTGTTGAAATTAATCAGCTGCTAGATGGGATATCTATTTAAGAATAGGATATGAGTGGAATCTTATCCATACAAAGGCTCTGCATTGGGGTAGTGCTTACAACAACAACAACAACAACAACAACAACAACAACAACAACAACAACAACAAAATTTTTATAATTTATACCCTGCCCATCTGGCTGGGTTTACCCAGCCACTCTGGGCGACTTCCAACCGAATATTAAAAACAATACAGCTTCAAACATTAAACACTTCCCTAAACAGGGCCGCCTTCAGTTGTCTTTTAAAAGTAAAATAGTTGCTTATTGCCTTGACATCTGCTGGGAGGGCGTTCCACAGAGCAGGAACCACTACCGAGAAGGCCCTCTGCCTGGTTCCCTGTAACCTCACTTCCCGCAGCGAGGGAACTACCAGAGGGCCCTCATCGCTGGACCTCAGTTTCCGGGCTGGACGATGGGGGTGGAGACGTTCCTTCAGGTATACAGGACTGAGGCCGTTGCAAGGATTGAAGGTCCCTGTTTTCCCACCACAGAAAGTGTCTCAAAAATAAACCAGAGCATTTGTGGGTTGGAAAGTTACAGGATTTCAGCAGAGTGCTATAGGGCAGGGGTAGGCAAACTAAGGCCCGGGGCCCGGATGCAGCCCAATCGCCTTCTCAATCTGGCCTGCAGACGGTCCAGGAATCAGCGTGTTTTTACATGAGTAGAAAGTGTCCTTTTATTTAATATGCATCTCTGGGTTATTTGTGGGGCATAGGAATTCGTTCATTTCCCCCCCTCCAAAATATAGTCCGGCCCACCACATGGTCTGAGGGACATGATTGGTAATGAAGCAGTTTGACCACCCCAAAACATTTGAAGGCACAAACTGTATAGAAAACTGGGTCACATGTGACCACTCTGAAAGCATCATGAGCACAAATCATCGCAAATGTGCAATAAAAATGGCACCTGGGGGTGCCTACGTAGCTTTTAGGCCTTTCCTCATGTTTTCATACATTGCTTTTTGGACTCCACGAAATAGGGAATGGGAAAACCGTGGCTCTCCAAACGATGCTGAACTCCAGCTCCCATCTTCCCTGATCTTTGGTCAGGCTGCCCTGGGCCTGATGGGAGCAGGAGACCAACACTACCCAACAGTTTCTCCTCTCCCTGTGTCAAATTGTCATTTCTATACTACGCTAAGAACCATCGCTAGGTTTCATTTGCTCCATTCTCATAAACCACAGTGTAATACAGACCCCGAAAGAAATCTGCAGACGCTGCTGAGTTGCCTCCCTATAGGCTACTCAGAACGGACTGCATACATGCATTATTTAAAAGCCTCCCAGAAAGGAATCTCCCTCCGCCCTGCTCTCAGCCCCTGGAGAGCCCTGTTGGCCAGCCATGCACTTTACATTTCTTTTGCCCCACCAGCTTGAATATTTATGAGGTGGCATATGATTTGATGGTGTCTGGTTCCATGTGTAATGCTGATGTCATCTGTTTTAAATTTGAAATGCCAGTTCTGTTTTGTAGTGCATAGTAATTTGTTTCTTCTGCAGACTATATACATACATATATATATATATATATATATATAATCACACCAAAACTTGGCATTTCTAGCAAGGAAACTATGGTGATATGGAGAGCGCTCTCTCTCTCTCTCTCTCTCTCTCTCTCTCTCTCTCTCTCTCTCTCTCTCTCTGTGTGTGTGTGTGTGTAAGTAAGTAAGTAAGTAAGTAAGAGGGAGACATGGGGGGAACTCTCCCCAAATAAATTATACTACATAATTGAAGGACTACAACTTCTCACAGCAGTTTGGACAATTGTTCAAGCCTTCACCGAGAAGGAGCATTCAAGCCAAACATTCTTCCCTTGCCCCTCCTACCACACACTTGCTTTGGTGTAAAGATCCTGGCCTTGCAAGGGGTTGGATATGGCTGGTGCCATAGCTGCCAAGTTTTCCCTTTTCTTACGAGGAAGCCTATTCAGCATAAGGGAATTTCCCTTTAAAAAAGGGAGAACTTGGCAGCTATGGCTGGTGCCAACCTCTATACAGAGGCGGCGCCATCTCAGAACAACAGAGAATCCTTCACTTCTTTCTATTTTTAGTCAAAAATTATTTCCCTGGCAGCAGAATTACTCCGCAGCGGAAACGGAAGCTTGGGCTATGAATCTGGTCATCTGTGCCCTGCAGTGCTCTTCATACCATTCACTTTTATTTCAGATCACACAGATTTGCTAGGTGGCTGTGAACAATGAGCTGGCTTGATGCTAAGAGTACACTGTTGGGAGATTTACCTGCAACCTTTTACTGCACCGCATCAAGCACAGCATCCTCACTAAAATGCGGGCTTTTTGTCCTGTTGGATGGCAGGAGAATTGGAGATGTCGGAGGGTGGTAGCTTTTTTTTGATAATTCTGAAATGCATTATTAAGAAGATTCTCTCCTGTGAATTGGAGCAAAAGCATTGAAAACTATTCTTAACTCTGAAAGTCTTGTGCAATGGTTTTTAAATTGACACGCACACACACGCACACACTTTGGTTTTTTTTATAATCATTTTTTATTCGTTTTTCAAAAAGAGAATGCAAAATAGAAATAGAAAAATACACAAGAAAAAAGAAAAATACAAACAGAAATATAACGAAAAACATAAAAATACAAAACAAAAACTTCTTGCATCATTTACTAGTATAATTCTTATATCAGTGACTTCCTCCTTCCCTCCCTCCACGTTTCTTATAGTAACTATATCAGCGCTCTCGTTTTCAACACTCTTCACTTTTTCTAATACCAAACTTCATATAATTATTATCAACTCGATTCTTCTCATAATTCTTTACTCTTATACATTAAATCTTATATACTTAAAAAACACATATCTTTCTCCTTACTTCTTTAAACTAATGCTTCTATAGCTTCTTTGTACTTCCACTCCCTTACTACCCATTTTTATCTTATAATTCTTTTCCAACTATGTCTTTAATTTCTTCCAGTCTTCTTCTGCCTTCTCCCTTCCTCTGTCGCGGATTCTCCCAGTCAGTTCAGATAGTTCCATATATTCTATCAACTTCATCTGCCATTCATCAATTGTCGGAGGATCTTCTGTTTTCCATGACCTTGCTAATACCATTCTAGCAGCTGTTGTGGCATACAAAAAAAAAGTAATATCTTTCTTTGGCAACTCTTTCCCTATGATACCGAGTAGGAAAGCCTCTGGTTTTTTAACAAATGTGTTTTTCAACACCTTCTTCAACTCATTATAAATCTTATCCCAGAAGCTTTTCACTCGGGGGCAAGTCCACCACATATGGAAAAAGGTTCCTTCTGATTCTTTACATTTCCAACACTTATTATCCTTTTTATGGTAAATCTTTGCCAGTTTCACTGGTGTAAGATACCATCTGTACATCATCTGATATGAATTCTCTTTCAAAACATTACAGGCAGTGAAATTCATATTACATTTCCATAACCTTTCCCAATCTTCTACCATAATATTATGACCTATATCCTTTGCCCAATCAATCATGACCGATTTTGTTTGTTCATCCTTCGTATGCCATTCCAGCAACAATTTATACATTCTTGACAGATTTTTAACCTTAGGTTCTATCAATTCTGTTTCCAATTTAGATTTTTCCAACTGAAAACCAATTTTTTGTCCATTCTATACAATTCATTAATCTGATGATACTGAAACCAATCACACAATTGATCTTTAATCTGTTCATACGTTTTTAACCTTATCTGTTCATCCACTTCTATTAATAAGTCCTTATATTTTAACCATTTTTCTTCCATATTCAACTTTTTTTAGTTTTAACCTCTAACGGTGATATCCACCTGGGTGTTTTCTTTTCTAACAGATCTTTATATCTAATCCAAACATTAAACAACGATTTTCTTATAATATGACATTTAAAACCATTGTGTAACTTGATCTTGTTATACCATAAATATGCATGCCAGCCAAAAGCGTTGTCAAATCCTTCTAAATCTAAGATATCAGTATTTTCTAATGTAAACCATTCCTTCAACCAGCAAAAGGCCACGGCGTCTGAATATAACTTTAAGTCCGGCAGGGAGAAGCCTCCTCTTTCTTTAGCATCTGTCAATAACTTATATTTAATTCTCGGTTTCTTCCCCTGCCAGATAAATCTTGATAATGTTTTTTGCCAGTCTCGAAAGCATGTCTGTTTCTCTACAATAGGTAATGCTTGAAACAAAAATAACATTTTTGGCAACACATTCATCTTTACCACTGAAATACGTCCCAACAGGGACAATTTCAATCTTGATCAAGTTTCCAAGTCTCTTTTAACTTCGTTCCACAATTTCTCATAGTTATTTTTAAACAACTGTATATTTCTAGCTGTCATATTTACACCCAGGTACTTCACCTTTTTCACAAATGTCAAACCAGTAGTTTTTTTGTAAATTCTCACTTTCCTCCAAAGTTAAAATTTTGCTTAATACCTTGGTTTTCATTTTATTTAGTTTAAATCCTGCCAGCTATCCGAACTCCTGTATTATTTCTAAGGCCTTGGGTACACTTTTTAAAGGCTCCTGTACTGTTAAAACCAAATCATCAGCGAAGGCTTTCAATTTAAACTGTTTCTTCCCTACTTTAATCCCTATCACCTCCTCTTCCTTCCTAATCCTTTCCAAAAGTACTTCTAAGACTGTAATAAATAACAGAGGGGAGAGTGGGCAACCTTGTCTTGTTCCCTTTTCGATCCTTATCTGTTCTGACATAACACCATTTACCACAATCTTGGCCTTTTGTCCAGTGTATATGGCTGACAGACCCTTGATAAACTCCTTCCCGATACCCATCCTTTAAAAATTGGCTAACATAAACCTCCAAGAAATATTGTCAAACGCTTTTTCGGCATCAATAAAAATCAATACTGCTCTTTTGTTTCTTCTTGCTTCCAACAATTCTAATATATCCACAATATTTCTGATGTTGTCTTTCATATGTCTATTGGGTAAAAACCCCGCCTGATCTTTATGGATATAATCCTTTAATAAACTTTTCAATCTTGATGCCATAATACTTGCAAAAATTTTGTAATCCACATTCAGGAGTGATATCGGGTGATAATTTCTCAGCTGTGTAACATCTGTATCCGGTTTTGGTAACAATGTTATAAAAGCCTCTTTCCATGTATCTGGTGCCTTCTCTCCTCTAAGTATAGTATTACATAAGTCCGTCAATGGTTCAATTATCCAGTCTTTCGAAGTCTTATAATATTTTGCCGTTAGCCCATCCGGGCCTGGCAATTTCCCTATTTTTAATTGCTTAATTGCCTCCTCTACTTCTTGTTTGTTTATTTTGTAATTCAGTCCAGTCCTTTTCTCTTTTGGTAATTCCTGCAATCCGTATTTTCCCAGGAATTGATCTATTTTTTCCTGTTGTTCCTTGTCTTGTTTGTATAATTTTTTATAATATTGTTGAAAGGCTTTTCTTATCTCCACTGGGTTCTCTATTGTTTTTTCCTCTGTCTTTATGCTGGTGATGGTGCTCTGTTTGTCTTTTTTTCAATTGCCACACCAATAGCTTCCCACATTTATTCGCAGATTCAAAACTTTTTTGCTTCATCCTTTTTATTTTCCATTCAATCTCCGAATTTGTTATTTGGGTTAACTGTACCTGTAGCAATTTTATTTCTTTCTGTATATGTCTATCTTTGGGCTTTTCTCTCAGCTTTTTTTCTTTCTCTTTTAATTGTTGCAAAATATGTTCTCTCTTTTCCTTTCTTTGTCTTTTCTGCATTGCACTTTGCTGAATCAGGAATCCCCTCATCACTGCTTTACTTGCATCCCAGACCGTTCTTAATTCCATTCCTGTTGTCAAATTAATCTCAAAATAATCTTTTATTGTCTTTTGGGCCTTTGCCACTATCTCTTCATTCCTCATCAGAGCATCATCCATTCTCCATCTGAAAGAACCCTGTATATTTATTTTAAATTCCATCAACAAAGCCTTATGGTCTGAAAAAGTCCTGGGGCGGATCTCCATTTTGGTCACCTTGGTTGTCAAACACACACACACTTTGTACCCGTAACTACCACCTACAGTTTACACCAGTATCCTGAGCATCCCATGTTTCACTGTGATCTGAACTGGTGGGATGTTTTTAATGTATTTCTCTTTTCTCTTGGTTTCAATGTATTTACATGGGTTTATTGTCTATTTGTTGGGTTGCAAGTTGCTTTGTGTTGCCCTGGGCAAGGTAAAGTGACTGACAAATTTAATAAACTAACTAACTAACTGAAGAAGTATCTGAAGAAGTGTGCATGCACACGAAAGCTCATACCTTTGACAAACTTAGTTGGTCTCTAAGGTGCTACTGGAAGGATTTATTTTTTATTTTTTTTTGACTACGTCAGACCAACGCGGCTACTGTACCTACCTGTAACTAACTAACTAACTAACTAACTGACATAGCCACCAACATTTCTGATTAATAATAATAATAATAATAATAATAATAATAATAATAATAATATTTATTTATACCCCACCCATCTGGCCGGGTTCCCCCAGCCACTCTGGGCGGCTTCCAACAAAACATTAAAATACAGAAATCCATCAAACATTAAAAGCTTCCCTAAACAATCTTGTAATCTTGGATTACAAGATTGCTGGAGATTAAGGAACCCGGAGGAGAAAAAATATACATTTTACTCAGAAGTACAGAAATCGGCAGCAAGAATTGATTATATATGGCTTACAAATAAATTAATAACCAAATTAGAGAAATGTGAAATTATGGTAAAATCATTAACAGACCACAATCCAGTAATGTTAAGTTTAAAGGAGGGCTATAAGAGAAAGACCAGATGGAGGCTAGATGAGGGGATCCTTAATGATGAAGAATTTGTAAGTAAGGTTAAGAACTCGATAAAAGAATTTTTCCAAATAAACAAGACAGGAGAAGTAGGGGTGGAAGTAATGTGGGACGCTAGCAAAGCCTTTATACGAGGTTTATATATACAACAGAAAAATAAAATAAAGAGGCAACGGGAAAACAACCAAAATATGATAAAAAAGAAAATTGAAGAAAAGGAAAAAGAATTGGTAAAAAACCCCAAAGATTCAAAAATAGTATCTGAGCTTAAAATTTTACAAACGGAGTTATCGATGTTATTGGGACAAGAAATTGAAAAGAAAATTAAATGGGCCAAACAAAAAACCTTTGAGATGGGAGGAAGAGTAAGCAAAATGTTGGCGTGGCAGCTGAAAAAGAAACAAGACGAAAGAATAATCACAAATATTAGGATGGATGGGAAAAATTGGGCAAAAAAAGAGGATATAAATAAGTGTTTTATTAAATATTACGAAAAATTATATAAGGGAGACCAAATTGATAGGGAGGACATAGATAAATATATTGCAGGCCACAAATTAGACAAATTAGATAATAAAGAAAAAGAATTATTAGATAAACCAATTTCATTGCAGGAAGTATATGAAACCATAGGCAATTTAAAATTGGGGAAATCTCCGGGTACGGATGGCCTCACTAGCCAACATTATAAATTGTTTAAGGAAGAGTTAGGAGAAGTGTATGTTGAATTAGTAAATAAAATAATGGAAAAAGAAATTATACCCAAATCGTGGCAAGAAGCCTTTATAACCCTCATACCAAAAGGAGATAAGAAATTAGACCAAGTTGAAAATTTTAGACCTATTTCTTTGCTAAATATTGACTACAAAATATTCGCAGGAATTATGGCTAGTAGATTAAAAGTTGTATTGAATAGGTTGATAGGAAGTGAACAACAGGGTTTTCTCCCTAGAAGAAAAATGAACAACAATGTCAGGATTTTGATAAATTTGATAGAGTATTTAGATTGGAACCCTGGTCGGGAAACTGCCCTGATATTCCTAGATGCCGAGAAGGCTTTCGATAACGTGAATTGGGACTTTATGAAAAGGATGGTGAGAGAATTGGGCATAGAAGGAAATTTTTTTAAAGGCATAAACACAATATATCAAAAGCAAAAAGGAATATTGATTGTAAATGGGGACATCTCCGGAGAGATAGAGATATCGAGGGGCACTCGGCAAGGGTGTCCGCTTTCGCCACTCTTATTCATTTTGACAATTGAAAGTCTGCTAAAAGAGATAAAAGAAGATAAAAAGATCAAAGGAATAAAAGTAGGAGAAAATACCTATAAAGCACGAGCCTTTGCAGACGATGTGGTCATAATATTGGAGGATCCCCTAGAAAATATACATTATTTGAAAGAAATCTTGAATAATTATGGAAAAATATCGGGCTTTAAAATAAACAAGGGGAAAACCAAAATCATTACAAAAAATTTAAGGGAAAAAGATAAGAAGGAATTAGAGGAGAAAACAGGATGGGAAATAGCGAGAAAGGTCAAATATTTAGGAATTGAAATAACAGCTAAAAATGTAAATTTGTTTGAAAATAATTATGAAAAGAAATGGAAAGAAATAGAAAAAGATTTAGAAAGGTGGAGCAATTTACATTTGACCCTGTCCGCGAGAATAGCGGCAATCAAAATGACAATATTGCCTAAATTATTGTTCCTATTTCAGATGCTACCAATTATTGATAGGAAGGAATGTTTTGAGAAATGGAGGAAAAGCCTAAGTAAATTCATATGGGAAAAAAAAACACCAAGGATACAGTACAGATTATTAACGGATACAAAAGATAGAGGTGGATGGGGAGTACCGGACCTAAAACTGTATTATGATGCTGCGGGCTTGTGCTGGATAAAAGATTGGGTTGAATTGAGAAACAAAGAAATTTTAGATCTAGAGGGTTTCAATAATATGTGGGGCTGGCATAATTATCTATTAGAAGAAAGAAAAGGGGGATATAAAGAAATAACAAATCATGTTTTCAAGAAATCTTTATTAAAAATATGGGCCCAACACAAAAATATTCTGGAGCCGAAAACGCCCTGGTGGGCATCTCCAACAGAAATGACCATGATGATCAAAGACAGCAGACGAAAAACCTGGCCGACTTACTCAGACATTCTGGAAAAAAATGGAGAACAAATAAAGTTAAAATCATACCAACAGATAAAACAGGAGTGTACAAGCTGGCTACATTATAATCAAATTCAAAGTATTTTCGAAAAACATAAGAAAATTGGCTTTCTGGGGAATAAATCAAAGTTGCAAGAATTATTATTGGGAAATGGGGATAAGGCAATGTCTAAATTATATAATTATCTTCTCGAATGGGAACTTAAGGATGAGGTGGTAAAGGTTACAATGGTGAGATGGGCCCAAGATATAGGAAGGCCCATATATAGTTGCCAATGGGAAAAAATGTGGAAGGAAGGGACGAGATTCACGGCGTGCTCAAGTATAAAAGAAAATATATTAAAGTTGTTTTACAGATGGCACATAACACCAGCCAAAATTGCGAAAATTTGCAAAAAGAATTCTAACATATGCTGGAAATGTAATAAGGAAATTGGCACCTATTACCACTGCTGGTGGGAATGCGACGAAATTCGGAAGTTTTGGAATAATGTTTATGAAAAACTGAAAAAGATGCTGAAATTAACGTTTGAAAAAAAAACCTGAATTATTCCTATTGAATATGGCCCCGAATAACATCCCAGAAGAGAAAAAGAATGTATTGTTGTATGCAATTGTAGCAGCTAGATTACTTATAGCCAGAAATTGGAAAGGAGGGAAAGTACCATCAATCTATGAATGGCAGGAAAAACTAGTAGAGTTTATGAATTTGGCCAAAATGACCGCGGTAATTAGAAACATCCCCAAACAAAAATATATGATTGAATGGAAAGATGTAGAGGAGTATTTTAAAAAAGAAAAATTTAATATTGATTTGGTGATTTGTCTAAACTGAAAAAGAAGCAGGAAATTTTATTAGATACAATGATGTAATTAATGAAATAAAGAGTGAGAAGTAAGTTAAAGCAAGAACAGAGGGAAAGAAAGAAGGAAAGCGATGCATGAATAGTAGGAAGTATTTTTGCTGTATTTTTATTCTCTTTTTTGTGTATTTCATGTAATATAAGTAAGTATTTTAGCTTTATCCTCGTTCCTTTACTACTTAAGTCTTATTTGAAATATCGAAATTATGGTTTGAGTTAAGGTTCGGATTAAGTTAGGTTATGTTAAGTTAGGTTATGTTATGTTAATTTCTTTATATTATGCTAATTTCTTTATTGTTAATTTTGTTAATTTGTTATTTGTTATTTTGCCAATTTATTTATTGATTTGCTAATTTGTTAATTGTTTATTTGATTTTGCTTTGTCTATTTTGTATCGTTGTATAATTGAAATAAAGTTTTTCTTTTAAAAAAAAAAATTAAAAAATAAAAAAAAATAAAAGCTTCCCTAAACAGGGGTGCCTTAAGATGCCTTCTAAAGGTCTGGTAATTGTTGTTCTCTTTGACCTCTGGTGGGAGGGTATTCCACAGGGTGGGTGCAACTACCGATAAGGCCCTCTGCCTGGTTCCCTGTGGAATAGACATACTTGCTTTGTGTTGTGCAAGAAAGCAGCTAGTTGGCATATCAAATGTGAGCAATCAATGTGAGTGAGCCACTGAGGGTAGGGAGCAATTCACATGCATAAAGGAATTTGGAAATAGTTACTTACAAAAAGTACTGTTTCCTAGGAAACAAGATTTTAAATGTGGGATTCTACCAAGGTTTCTGCATTTCAGCGTGCTGAACGAATCTAGCTACCTTATCGTATGAGTTTAATAATTTCAAAATTTATTATGCTAAATAATTGGAAAGGAAAGAAGCTGGAAAACTGCCAGCCAAAGAAATGCATTTGGGGGGACAAAATCTGGTATATTATTTAGCTAAAATAAATACGGTATACACCACCAACACAAAAACATACAGAGTGAACGGACATTGCATCAATGAAATGGCCAAAGCTGGAGTGTTTTATTAGACTAATAGGCTAAACACTACATTTTCATAGTCTCAAAGGGCATATCTTAAGCTGGTTTGATATTCTTGCTCCTCCACATGGAATCTTGGGAATTGCAGGTCTGTGAGGAGGGGAATAATGATCTCTAATAGACCCAGCACCTTGCTACACTAAAATAGCCCAATTTCTTTGTGGGAGAGAATGAAAGGCCACAGCAATCAAACTGAAGTATGACCCCTATATCTTTGTAGTGTAGATATGACATTAGAGTCATTCACTCTCCACATGCAGGCACTGCAGTCAAATGGTGCTGTGCAAGATACAGCTGCCACTTGAGGTCACTTAAAATTGTCTTCCTAGGGATGTCTTACATGTATTGGCTTGGTATACAAATTCGATAAGAATCCCGAGTTTGTTTCTATGCTACTATCGCAAGCCAACACATCAGGGCAAGCTGGCTATGAAAGGATAGATCATGCCATGCTGGCGAAGGAGGTATTTTTTTATACCCAGTACAGCAACCTTCTGCATACTTTTAAAAGGACAGACCAGCAGACCTGTAGACCTCAGTGGCAGAACATTTGCTTTGTGCTCAGTTTCTGGTTCAATCCCTGGTGTTTCTAGGTTGAGCTGGGGAAAGCTCCTGCTATTGGATGAAAAATTATTCTGAAGTCAATGTGAAAGAGAAAGCGGGGGGGGGGGAGACGGACAAGTTTTCATAGCCATTAGTAAGGAACAAGTTGTGTGGGAAGCAAAGTTGAACTTTGAGGAAGAGCAGTAAATTAAACTGGGAGAGCAAAATAGTATTTCAGAGAGCTGAAGAGAGTATGTTCATTGTTGGTGGTTTATCCATTAATTTACTTTGCCCCCGCTATCATATCTGATCAAACAGGTTAGGTAGGTTTTTGTAATGCTTCTTAAACCTGCCAAAGCTATTTGACCAGCAGCCATGATGGGGCGAAAGAAATGAACGTGGACACCACAGGCAATGATGGGTTTGTTGTACTGTTTCCCATACCTGTATCTGTTTTAAGATGAAGCGTGCTAGTTTGCTGAAGTTTATTATTGTTGTTGCTGAATATTCATGAAACAATTGCATGACTATTCATAAGTCATGAGTTTGGCCTACATAAGCAATGAACACGATGACCCCTCTAATGAGGTCCAATGCTAAAGTGGCCTTGCCTCATTTTGCAAAGTATTCTACGTTTAACTATAGCTTGCCTTCTTGGCCTTATGTTTGAAACCTGTAGACAAGTAAAAAGATGAACAGCTGTTAATAGTTTACACAGCAGGGGGTTTCTCAGCTCTTTGCCCTGTTATTATATCATAAAATCCAAGTTAAAATGGAGTGTAATATCTCATCAAAGAAAATAAATTTGTTATAAAAGGAAAAAATGTTATCCATCAATATCTTTCATACAACAACTGGGAAACACTGTTGATATATTTATGGGTCAGTTCCTGCATGCAATAAATGCAGCAAACATGTAACTCTGTCTCCATCTAGGTACTTTTGAATCATACAATCAAAGAACTAAATATGTTATCATAGATATTGAAGCTACATCTACTTTAAAAAAAATCATTTATTATAGGGCTATTCCGCACTGACACACGGCAAATAACAACAGGTAACTGTAGCTTGAAACAACTTAAGCATATACCTGAAAGCATGTGAAAACATGAAGCTCTGCTTCACTCATCCTCACTGAAAACTCAAGGGGCACCACAGGTTTGGGTTGTCTCTCCTTTTCTCTTTGTTCTCTTCAGTCGGTTCTTAAGTACAAGAGACACATCAAGCCAAGGAAGGATGGGCGGAGGTGGGAGGGAGAGATCAAGCTGCTATTCACCACCCCTTGTTTTCGGAAGACCTACGTCAGAACACCAGCCACAGTGGGCTAGCATTGACATTCCTTGATCATCCTAAGACTGCAGAGTAATGTACTGGTAGGTTGAGAAAGCTTTTAGAAGTAGCATCACATTCATAATGTCTAGGGGCATAGTATTTAATTTGCATCTCAAACTATTTAGAAGACCCACATAAGCACTAAATTGGTTTTGCTATCTTTACCTCTGACTTCCATATGTTCAGACTCACATTTCTGTGCACAATAGGCTGAACTTTCATACGCTTAACTATGGCAAATGAGAGCTAGGTGCCCATTCTATGCACATGCAGATCAAAAGATCAGGAGTTCCCAAACTATGGGTTGTAGACCATCAGTGAACCACGAGTTTCATTCAGGTGTTCTGCAGCATGCCTGAGTATTCATGTTGATATTTTATTTTATTTTATTGCATCTTTTCTTTCTTAAATCATATTCTATTGTACTACAGTATGAAATCTATGAGATGCAAATTATTATACAATAAAACACAATATAAGAAATAAAAACAAGCCAGAAAAGGACAACTACAGACAAATGAAGACAAACAGCATCTAGCACAGTGAATTACAATTGCTAAAACAGGCAGAAAAATAATTAGGTAGTGTCAGGGGGACTCCCTACAGGGACCCTCCCCCAGTCATCCTGACCAGCACTTTGCCCAGTGACAGCACTAGCAGCGGGTCAGGAGGAGGGAATGAGGAATGGAGCAGAATGGAGAGGGGGTTCCAAGACGTATCAGAGCCTCGGCACCGACCCAGCTGGCCAGAGGAAGAAGGACAGCGCAGCGAGGTGTTGGAGCCTCTGCAACGCTCCAGCCAAAGGACGGGAGAAGGAACGCAGCCCCTTCCGGTGCCCAAATTGAGGCGCATGCCCACACGCAGGGCTAGGGGGCGGCGATTTGGGGTGCCCAGGCTTTTATGCTGGTCCAAGACGCGACGGAAGCCATTGCTGGGTTCTGAATCAGACTAGGCAGTCATGTTTTCTGATGTCTCTGCACTGTTAATAATATGCACAATAAAGCTCTTAAAGACAGAGCAGTCTGGAGCGTCTTTACTCGAGAGTAGCCGCAACAATCTCCTGACAGGTAGTCTGCAAAGCCAATCAGCAATTTTCAAGTGATCCATGCAAGGTATTCATTTAGGATGTGTCCAGTTAAATGTAGGCAGTTTTAGTTCAGCCACTGCGGTGACACTTGTATGTCCTGGTCAGAGAGAGGGAGAGGGAGAGATTTATGGTGCTCTTGTACATTATAATGGCGTTTATGCACAGAAATAATGAATTGCTAACTTCCAGTGAGAGTGTGCAGGCATCCATGACTTGTATTGTACATTTACCTAGCAACGGTCATACATACAAGTAGACATTTTGTTAGTGCCATTCAATCTTCACTACTTATTATGAAGGAGGAGGGGAATGTGGTTGGCTACCCTGAGGTTGCTTTTTAAAAGGAACCAAGTCCAAGGTCACTAGGGGTTCAGAGGCAGGGGTGGTTTCTGTCATTTTGCCACAAGCTCTATGCCTCACAAAGTAAGAGTGAACTGCATGAGTTTCCAACTGAAGTTCAGCCAGCCCAAGGCTTTTTGCTGCCTGAGGCACAAGTGGCAGCCTCCTCCATTCAATATACAAAAGCTCACTGGACCGGCAGTTCAATTTACTACATCACTGCTGACAGGATAGCCGCCTTCACTGCATCAAATAGCAGCAAGCTAGCTTGGGGGGTGCAGGGGGGTGCAGAGCTTTTCCCCTCCATCACCTCACTCTGCCTAATGGTAGGGCCAGCACCGTAAGGCGAGCCATTCACCTCTTTCGAAACCTCACACCCTTTTAAATGGGTTTGAGGTTATTAGGCCTTGCAAATGTTTCCTTGCCCGTATCACTGATGAACCAAATTTTACCCACACATACAGAATGAAATGGACCCTGTCTTTATGAGCTGGTGAGGTTTAGTGCAAGCTGGAAAGTGTAAGCTGGAAAATTATGTGTTTAAATCTCAGCAGCAAATTTGCTTGGTGGCCTGAAACACCCCATTATTCTTTCAGCCTCAGCCTTCTACCTGTAATGGAGGGGTAATAAAATTGGCCTGTTGTAAGGATTTCAGATATGATTATGTGATGCATTATTTTTTTACCCCTTGAAATATGTTTTATAAGCACTAAGGGCCAGGCCTGGCACAGGCACACAGCATCCTTGGTATGTCATTCAGGCGTGCTGTGGGGAAAACAAAATGGCAGTCGTCAGGTGGCTGCATCTCAGGGGTTTTGCTGCTTTTTATTTGTGTGAATGGGGAGAGAGAGAGAGACTGCTGCTGCCCAGCTGTCCAAGAACCTCAGGTGTGGGGTGTTAGCATCCAAAATGCATATGTAAAGGGTTAGTTGCAAGAGTTGTGAAACTCTAAGACGCCATATACTCTGTGGCAGTTTTGGCAGTTAGTTGAACAGTTTTAACAGTTAGAGCAGCAGGTAGGAATTGTTGTGCTGCTGTCTGCCTCAGAGTCAGAGTTAGTTTGTCTGTAAAAGTTTAATCTATTTAAGATGTTTGAGTGACTTAAGTATCGCCTACCCACATTGTATATTTTAATGCGCATGTGCACTAAGTAAAAGTTATATGTTATTTAAACTTTAAAAGAGAGTGCCTTGCGTAGTTTTTCTAGGAGGGAAAAAGAGAACTACTGTAATTAAATGGTCAAAGGACCCAGGGCTGTCTTTTCTGCAAACGGGAACTGGAGCTTAATTCCCACAGAAGGAAGGGCAGCCCTGTTTAGGGAGGCTTTTAATGTTTAATAGATTATTTTATTTTATTTTTCTGTCGGAAGCCGCCCAGAGTGGCTGGGGAAACCCAGCCACATGGACGGGGTATAAATAATAAATTATTATTATTATTATTATTATTATTATTATTATTATTATTAATTCTGCTGAGCACCTCCACAAACCCGGAGCCAGTTTTATTTTTTAAAAAAACACTGAAAAGTTCCGATCTTCCACAGTTGAGGTGCATCGCCAGGTATCCCTCATCGGAAACCCTGCAGAGCTGGTACAATTCAATGTCAACAGTTCTGAAGTAGATGGGTCAACTGCATCAACTCTAGCCGAAGACCACCAAAAATGAGGTTGCCAGATTATTATTTTTCCAGTGAATCTGCAGACACTTTTCAACTTCCTACTAAATAGATGGATTTTGTCAGGGGGCTGATTTGTAAATCTGGGGACTGTCCCTGGGAAATGGGGATGTCTGGTAACCTTACCCAAAAAACCTCCATTAGAAGGCAAACTGGGGCTGCCTAAACACCATAAATTAAAAGCCCCCCCCCAGGCCTGGGAACTGTAGCTTTCCCCTCATAGAGCTGTAATTCTCAGCACACTTGGCAAACGACAGGTCCCAGGGTGTGATTCAAATGTATGGTGCGTATACTGACTGAGAAAGGGGGACGACGACTCCCAAACCCCAGGAGAGAAGGCTTTAGCAGAGCATTGTAAGTGTTTCAATAATTTACCTCAGAACCATTCCAAACTGGTAGCATAAGCACCATTGGACAGAAGAGGAAGGAAAAACCACTCTCAGAAGAAAAAAAACAACAGCCTTAAGACTGACATAAATAATTCATAAATAATGATGAAAATCTTTTCTGGTTTCCCCCGCAACATACGACAAGCCACAGAATGAACTGCTGTGGTAATTGTGAAGTTTGGCCAGTAATGCATTTTGTCTGGTACACAATGCTATAGGGGTGGGGTGGGGTGGAGACAGCAAAAACTATCTGCAATCGGCCACGGCGAAAAAACATTGCCGGTATTGAGTGAGGGGAACTGGGCAGCCGCAGCAATGTATGTGATTGGAATCCACAAGGATCAAGACAACTGCCAAGGCAATGTAGTAAATTTGTCTTATTTATAGTATTTCTATTCCACCCTTTCTCCAAGGAGCTTAGGCGAGCATTCAGAAAGTCTCGCACCGCTCCACTTCTGGCGTCATACATGCTAAGTTAGGTTAGGTTGAGAGAAAGTGGGCATTAGTATACAACTAATGTGTTCTGTCAGCGCAAGAGTTTCCACTTGAGCAACAGAACTTCCATCTTCCTCCCTGCAGGCATGCTGTGCCCTCACATAAGAGATTTGAACCCGCTCCTTTTGGCCCAAGTCCAACAGTCAGTCCACATTGCCTTACAGGCTTCAGACCTCAGTCTACTCAGTCAGGGAGCCAGTGTGGTGTAGTGGTTAAGAGCGGTAGACTCGTAATCTGGGGAACAGGGTTCGCGTCTGTGCTCCTCCACATGCAGCTGCTGGGTGACCTTGGGCTCGTCACACTTCTTTGAAGTCTCTCAGCCCTACTCACCTCACAGAGTGTTTGTTGTGGGGGAGGAGGGAAAAAGGAGATTGTTAGCCACTTTGAGACTCCTTCGGGTAGTGATAAAGCGGGATATCAAATCCAAACTCTTCTCTTCTTCTTCTTCTACCATTTTGTGAGAATAAATCAGTTCCTCTTAAGCCTGTTGAAAAGTTTTTGGATTTCTTTTAAATGTCAGTTTAATATACAATCCCTGCAAGATATTGATATACCAGGCATGTCGAGTTTTTGTTGTTGTTTTTTTTAAAAAAGCTTGCAGTAAGCCTATTACTGTATTGGATGTTTAGCAATATATTTACCTCCAATTTTAGCAATATGGTTTAGCTCTAATTTAGATTAATCGTTTTTGGTTATGTTCTGCATCAGGCTCTCAGTTGTCTGGCTTTCTGTAACACATTTATCATGAGGGTACGATTTTTTAAACACATAAAAAAAATAAAGTTGGCAAACAACATACAAGAATGTGTTTCATTTAGCCATCGCTAAAAAAATGCTGGTTTACCTCAGACTTATGCTGACCCTCTAAGGTGCCGACTGATGAGCAAAAAGTATGCTTGACTTTGTTTGCAAGGATTGTGGGCAAGATATTTCAAAATGCTTGGGGAACGCAGCAGCAGGAGGAGGAGGCACAGCAAAAATGGCAGCTCAGAGCAAATCAGCTCAGCAGGGATCTCTCATGGGAATCTCTTTAGGTGATGAATTAAATGGGTCTAAGCTTCATGTGGGGTTTTGGGTGTGACGCTATGGTCTAAACCACAGAGCTTAGGGCTTGCTGATCAGAAGGTTGACAGTTCGAATCCCCGCGACGGGGTGAGCTCCTGCTGCTCGGTCCCAGCTCCTGCCAACCAAGCAGTTCAAAAGCAATTCAAAGTGCAAGTACAGATACCGTGTTTCTCATATTATAAGACATGTCTTATATTTATTTTTTCCTCAAAAAAACACACTATGGCTTATTTTCAAGGGATGTCTTATTTTTTTCCTCCTCCTCCTGCCGCAGCCGGCATTGCTACTGCGCCTATCACTATGTCTTATTTTCGGGGTATGGCTTATATTCCTTGAATGCTTAAAAATCCTGTATGGCTTATTTTATGGGTATGTCTTAAAATATGAGAAACAGGGTAAATAGGTACCGCTCCGGTGGGGAGGTAAGCGGTGTTTCCGTCATAGCTGCCAAGTTATCCCTTTTTTAAAGGGATTTTCCCTTATGCTGAATAGGCTTCCTCGCGAGAAAAGGGGAAACTTGGCAGCTATGGTTTCCGTGCGCTGCTCTGGTTCGCCATAAGCGGCTTAGTCATGCTGGCCACATGACCCAGAAAAACTGTCTGCAGACAAACGCTGGCTCCCTCGGCCTATAGAGTGAGATGAGCACTGCAACCCCAGAGTCATCCGCGACTGGACCTAACGGTCAGGGGTCCCTTTACCTTTAAGCTTCATGTGCTTTGAAAAGAATTGACGTACTGGCGCAATTGAAGTCCCTTAAAGGTAAAGGGTAAAGGGACCCCTGACCATTAGGTCCAGTCGTGACCGACTCTGGGGTTGCGCGCTCATCTCTCTCTATTGGCCAAGGGAGCCGGCGTACAGCTTCCAGGTCATGTGGCCAGCATGACAAAGCCGCTTCTGGCGAACCAGAGCAGCACATGGAAACGCCGTTTACCTTCCCGCTGTTGCGGTTCCTATTTATCTACTTGCATTTTGACGTGCTTTCGAACTGCTAGGTTGGCAGGAGCTGGGACCAAGCAACGGGAGCTTACCCCGTCACAGGGATTCGAACCGCCGACCTTCTGATTTTGGACTGGAGAATTTTTGTTTCAAATAAGAGTTATTTTTTATTCATCCAGTTTGCTTCCATATGCTCAATTTTAATAACGTCATTAGTCCTAACTCCTTCTAGGTGTGCAGATGAGGTGGGGGGAGCAGTTCTAGGTTTCCTCCTTAGTATTTGGTTTCATTGTTCAGATATATTTTCCCCATCCTTCATCAACATAGTTGTCTAATGGGGGCTGAGTAACTTACAGCAAAGGAGATTTTAGCATACTCCAGTGTAGAGCTGATTGAACTGTTTGAACACAAGATAATGTACTATATGTAAGCTACACTTTATTATTTCTGGCATGACTTATAAAAATTCAGCTGTGTGTGAAGTTCAGTCCTCCCCCTCCCTTTTAAAGACACTTATCAAAACTGTCTGCACTACATGAAAGCAAAACACATGTAAGGATTATTAGACAAAACGGGGAACGCAAAGCAACTCCTTAAGAGGAAAGCTGTACATGACACCCTAAGTGCATACTCCAGCAAATTGTGCAAAAATAAAGAGTCATTAGAATTGTTTACATTAGAACGGAAACTTAAGAGATCAAAAACCTCTATGTGCCTCATTTTATCATTATGCCTTCTAAAACCAGAGGCCTTGTGTCATGTGCATGGTAATTTAGGCACCTTAAAAAAGCGGCATTCTCCAGCCATTGTGCAAACCTCAGATCCCTTCTCTTCCTAGTAGCGGCTATCGAGAAATGAACATCAGTCTCCCTGTAGCAGTTTCATGATTGGTTTCTGTGTTTCCATCAATCTCATGGTACACAAAGCCACCTGGTCAGTGTGGTTTGAGAAGGCGGAAGCCCAGGCTGACTATTCATTTTGGCTTAACCCCCTTGAATGATTCCCCCAGGGCCATCTTTAGCAGATGTGACGCCGGGTTGCAAATATCCGCCCAGTGCCCCCAAATTACCATGGATAGTGTTGGGGTGGTTGTAGCTACGCACTGCCAGCCATCCGGGGAGGGGTGCAACTCTCCCCCATGCCGCTGCGGGAGTGCGATCCCCGCAGAGGCTTGGGACTGAAGTTGTGCCCCTCCCAAGCCTCCGTGGGAGGAGAGCGCAGCTTCCCTCCCAAGCCTCCCCAGGAGGAGAGCGATCCCCGCAGAGGCTTGGGAGGCAGGGCACAGCTTCCATCCTAAGCCTCTGCAGGGATCACTCCCGAGGAGTCTTGGGAGGGAAGCTGCACACCCACCAGCCTTATGGTTGGTGTTGCACAGCTGGCGGGCGTGCAGGGAAAGGGGAGGCCGCCGGCAAAGCCGCGCAGCTCCTCCACTTGCTGGGGCACCCCTGAGAGGCCGGCGCCCTGGCGCGACGCACCACTAAGCCCTATGGGAAAGATGGCTCTGGATTCCTCTATATCAGGCATGTCCAACAGGTAGATCGTGATCTACCGGTAGAGCACTGGACATCTGTGGTAGATCCCTGGTAGATCACTGGCTCCCCCCAAAGAAGCTCAACAACTTTGACTCCCCTAAAAATGCTCAACATTTTAGCTCTTCACACACACCCCAAACAGGGCTTTCCTCCCGCCTCAGAAAAGCTCAACAACTCTCACCTGGACCCCTAAAAAATGGGGCTTTCCTCCTCCCTAAAAAAAGGCTTAATAACTTTAACAACAGCAGTCTCTTTGGAGTTGGCCACCCCTGCTCTCTATATAAAGCTTCCTGCACATATGAAACAGGGGAGAACAGGCTAGCCTTCCTAGCTAGTTTTCTATGTGCAGTGACTTTCTTGTTTGGAGGAGCATTTAGAGATGCAATTTGAAATGGTACAAATTAAGCAAGAGGCGCACAACTTGGTTCCGTTGCTTGTGCACTTGGCTAAAAATTGTGCTCTTAGACTTAGACCAACAGTTGCTGATGAACAGAGGTATCATGTTTCGCAGAACTGGCCATCTGATCGCAATCCAGAAAGCTCTATGTGCTGGATGAAAGGGTTCAGCCCACCAATCCAACCCAAGCTGCTGGGAATCACAAGTGGACTTTGAATAGGCATCTGGTCAGCCACTGTGAAAACAGCCTGCTGGACTATATAGGCTTTGGTCTGATCCAGGAAGAACATAGGAAGCTGCCTTATACAAAGTCAGGCCAGTGGTCTATTTAGCTGACAGCAGCTCTCCAAGATTTCAGACACAGGCCTTTCCCAGCCTTAGCTACAAATGCCAGGGACTGAAACTGGGACCGTTGGCATGCAAAGGAAGATGCTCTGCCAGTGAGCCATGACCTTATGATCTTAAGTTTGTAAGCGTGATTCGCAATCCAAAGAACGATACCTGCACAGAATTCTCTCGGATCATCACTGCAAGATGAGGGCGGCTTTGTTTTCTTCATTTGCTGATTATCCATCTCTGAAAAAATGGATGTTACTCATCCTCTCCAGATGGCTGAAGAGGAGTAGGTGGATACATGAAGCATGTGTAGTCCTGGGTTCTGTTTTTCACTATTCTGGGCACCATAGCTTAGGCAATATGTTGGAAGAGGCAAACCCCAAATTTCAACCCTACATTTTCAAACTACAAACAGTTTTTGGTAGCTTGAGGCTAAATTAAAGCTGGAATAGTACTTTTGCAGTACTATTTGTCTACCACAAAAGGGGATAATTTGGCAACTTTCAGGGAATGAATTCTTACCATTCCTGCGGGGCAGAAGTTCTCTTCCTCCACCCTTAAAAAGCAAGCTTTGCTGCTGCTCGAAGCAGCTGCACAGCACTCCATCGCAGTTCCAGTTCTGGTCTTACCTGCAGATCAGGTGTTGCAGCACCACGGAGTGAACCACTTGCTCCAACATAGGCTAGCAGCGAACCAAGGGCTTTTGAGCCTTTGTTCTACCCCCTTTGGGAGAACAGCAATCTTTGAGGAGCCAACTCTCTGCCCTGTACGTGGGTATTTCTTCTGTGCACTAGGAAAAATTGTTCATGAGAGTTCTGGTTCCATGAGCCCTGATGCGATGAGATCTGGTCCAACAGGCTCTGTTCACTAGCCTTAGGCTTAGTAGCCTCCTGGCCACCAGCCTCAGAATACGGGGACTGATCTGGCTCCTTAGTTGGTGATTCTGCAGTCTCTGACTTGGTGTCAGGGTCACTATTGGACTCTGTCATGACACAGGTGCATTGCAGGGAAGGTAGAGGGATGCCCTTATTAGCCACCAGGTCACCCATCTTATTTTTCTCAGCAATGCCCGGGGAACAATGCTATGCCATCATGTACCGTTTTGAAAGGAATGCTGCTAGGCTGTGAAGAAATAACAGTAAAATTGTGTTCGTTTGTTCATTTGTTTTAATTTTAAGGAGAGGTGGGGAGGGAGGGAGAAAAAGAGAAAACCCCTCAGCTTCCCCTTCCCCAAATTGTAATAATGCACCCCCAGCTCTGAAGATTGTAATAATCATCAGGCATAGGTGCCAACTCCCTGGGTGCCTGAGCACCCACAAAATTCCCCATGAAGGGGCCAAGCACCCGCAAATTTTGGTGCCAGGGCCAGGCATGCCGTATAGCACCCGCGACCGCAGGCACCCACAGTCCTGGCGCCAAGTTGGCACTCCTGTTGACAGGGCCTGTTTAAGGCCAGCACCAGATTGAATGTGCATGGTGAGCTGATTTTCTGGGCTACGAGGAGAATTGTATACAATACATGTGCTCTGCATGGCTAATACAGTGGTACCTCGGGTTACAAACGCTTCAGGTTACAAACTCCACTAACCCAGATATAGTACCTCAGGTTAAGAACTTTGCTTCAGGATGAGAACAGAAATCATGCCCCAGAGGCGCGGCGGCAGCAGAAGGCCCCATTAGCTAAAGTGGTGCTTCAGGTTAAGAACAGTTTCAGGTTAAGAACAGGTCTCCGGAACGAATTAAGTTCTTAACCAGAGGTACCACTGTATTCTGTTGTGGAATTCCCTTCACCAATTGCCAGTGTCAGAAGCAGTGAATGACCTTGCTGTTTGGCTTCCTTTGTTGTGCCTGAGGATAAACTGGCATAGGGATAGAACTGTATTATTCGTCAGCTTCTGTTATCCTTAGTTCAGTATAGGGCAGGTGTTTTGTTTTTGTTTTTTTGTTTTTTGTGTTTTGTTTTTTTAAATCACAACATTTTGAAGTTAGGCCTGCCATAACTAGCTCCAGGTTAGATTACTGAAATGCTCACCACATGGAACTGCATTTGAAGATGGCACATCCCTAGACCTCCTTCAGAGATGGGCCTACTGTAAAATATTTTATAGTTTATAAAACGCCTTTACCTTTAGACCTATATCACTATATCTTTCGTGTGATTTAAACACCCCGTGACTGAGCCACAAAGATACAGCCCCATGATAGAGCCCCACTAATGATTAACTTGCGCCAGGGTTTCCCAGCTTGGCTCTCCAGCTGTTTTTGGACTAATATAATAATAATAATAATAATTTATTATTTATACCCCGCCCATCTGGCCGGGTTCCCCCAGCCACTCTGGGCGGCTTCCAAAAAAAACAGAAATTCTAAAATACAGAAATCCATCAAACATTAAAAGCTTCCCTAAACAGGGCTGCCTTGAGATGCCCTCTAAAGGTCTGGTAATTGTTCTCTTTGACCTCTAGTGGGAGGGCATTCCACAGGGTGGGTGCCACTACCGAGAAGGCCCTCTGCCTGGTTCCCTGTAACTTGGCTTCTCGTAATGAGGGAACCGCCAGAAGGCCCTCGGAGCTGGACCTCAGTGTCCGGGCAGAACGATGGGGGTGGAGACGCTCCTTCAGGTATACCGGACCGAGGCCGTTTAGGGCTTTAAAGGTCAACACCAACACTTTGAATTGTGCTCGGAAACGTACTGGGAGCCAATGTAGGTCTTTTAGGACCGGTGTTATGTGATCTCGGCGGCCGCTCCCAGTCACCAGTCTAGCTGCCGCATTCTGGATTAGTTGTAGTTTCCGGGTCACCTTCAAAGGTAGCCCCACGTAGAGCGCATTGCAGTAGTCCAAGCGAGAGATAACTAGAGCATGCACCACTCTGGAGAGACAGTCAGTGGGCAGGTAGGGACTCAGCCTGCGTACCAGATGGAGCTGATAAACAGCTGCCCTGGACACGGAGTTGACCTGTGCCTCCATGGACAGCTGTGAGTCTAAAATGACTCCCAGGCTGCGCACCTGGTCTTTCAGGGGCACAGTTACCCCATTCAGGACCAGGGAGTCCTCCACACCCGCCCGCCTCCTGTCCCCCACAAACAGTACTTCTGTCTTGTCAGGATTCAATCTCAATCTGTTAGCCGCCATCCATCCTCCAACCGCCTCCAAGCACTCACACAGGACCTTCACCGCCTTCACTGGTTCTGATTTAAAAGAGAGGTAGAGCTGGGTATCATCAGCATACTGATGGACACCCAGCCCAAACCCCCTGATGATCTCTCCCAGTGGCTGCATATAGATGTTAAAAAGCATGGGGGAGAGGACAGAACCCTGAGGCACCCCACAAGTGAGCGCCCAGGGGTCTGAACACTCATCCCCCACCACCACTTTCTGAACACGGCCCAGGAGGAAGGAGCGGAACCACTGCATGACAGTGCCCCCAGCTCCCAAGCCCTCTAGACGGTCCAGAAGGATGTTATGGTCGATGGTGTCAAAAGCCGCTGAGAGATCCAGCAGAACAAGGAAACAGCTCTTACCTTTGTCCCTAGCCCGCCGGAGATCATCGACCAGTGCGACCAAGGCAGTTTCAGTCCCATGATGAGGCCTGAATCCTGACTGGAAGGGATCCAAATGGTCCGCTTCTTCCAGGCGTGCCTGGAGTTGTTCCGCAACCACTCGCTCAATCACCTTGCCCAAGAATGGAAGATTTGAGACTGGGCGATAGTTGGCCGTATTGGCCGGATCTAAAGATGGTTTTTTAAGAAGCGGTTTAATAACCGCCTCTTTCAGCGGGTCTGGGAAGGCTCCCTCATGGAGAGAAGCATTTACCAACCCGCGAAGCCCATCGCCCAGCCCTTCCTGGCTAGCTTTTATAAGCCAGGATGGGCAAGGATCAAGGAGACAGGTGGTTGGTTTCATTCGTCTAAGCAGCCTGTCCACATCCTCGGAGGTAACAGATTGAAATTGATCCCACAAAACTTGACTAGACAGGACTCTAGCACTCCCCCGCCCCGGCCCTGCTCCCACGGTGGAGTCTACCTCTTCCCGAATCTGAGCGACTTTATCTGCAAAAAACTTTGCAAAATCATTGCAGGAGATCATGTGGCCCGTACTGGGCCCGGATGGAGCAGGTGGTTCCGCTAAATTGCGAACCACCTGGAAGAGTCTCCTGCTGCTGTTTTCTGCAGATGCGATGGAGACGGTGAAGAAGGTCCTCTTCGCCGTCGCCATTGCCACTTGGTAGGCTCGAAGTTGAGCTCTAGCCCGTGTCCGGTCTGATTCAAAATGAGTTTTCCGCCACCGGCGCTCTAGCCGTCTCAACGACTATTTCATTGCCCTCAGCGCCGGGGAAAACCACGGGGCTGTCCGGGCTCCATGCAATCTGAGAGGGCGCTTCGGAGCCAGACAGTCAATAGCGCTGGTTAACTCCGCATTCCAGCGGGCCGCCAGGGAATCAGCTGAAAGGCCATCGACATGGGATAAAACATCCCCTACCACTCTTTGGAAGCCAATTGGATCCATTAAGTAGCGGGGGCGGACCATCCGAATCGGTCCCACCTCCCTGCAGAGGGAAAGGGTTGCGGAGAAGTCCAGTTGCACCAGAAAGTGATCTGACCATGGCACTTCTTTTGTTTCGCTTTTACTTAATGTCAGATCACCAACATCCATAGAGGTAAACACCAAGTCCAAGGCATGTCCGCGGCTATGAGTTGGGCCAGACTTATTCAGGGACAGCCCCATGGTGGCCATGCTTTCCACGAAGTCCCGAGCGGCTCCTTGTAAGGTCGTGTCGGCATGGATGTTAAAATCCCCTAAGACAACCAAGCTAGGTGTCTCCAGGAGCACATCCGACACGACCTGAAGCAGCTCGGGCAGGGAATCCTTGGTGCAGCGGGGAGGTCGGTACACCAAAAGGAATCCTGTACTGCCTCTATTGCCCAACTTCCAGAACATGCACTCAGAGAACTGGGTCTTCCCAATAGGACGCCTGGTGCAAACTAATGACTTCCTAAAAATCACTGCAACCCCCCCTCCCCGCCCAGATGGCCTGGGTTGCTGTGCATAAGAGAAACCTGGTGGGCAAGCAGCGCCAAGAACGGGCCCATCGGCTTCCTCCAACCAGGTCTCTGTCACACATGCCAGGTCAAATCCTCCATCCACAATCAGGTCGTGAATGGCGGTGGTCTTATTCATCATCGACCTGGAATTGCACAGCAGCACCTTCAGGTCATGTGGGTATCCCTTGCTGATTCCAATATCCGTCCAGTCAGGACCAGACCTGGAGGCAGGGATAGTCCTCAGACAACGACTAAGTCTGCCTCCTCGGTAATGACATGGTCTGGTCTTAGCGTAACTCCTCCTCCTACCCGTGACCACTGAGATCGGTTGTTCCAGTGCACACACCCCTGTGGAATCTGCCCCAGCCATTTTGCTTGCTGGGACCCCCTCCCGGGCAGCCCTGACCCCTCCCCTTAAAAACAAAATAAAACCTCTGTAAAAAACAGCAAGAACTCAACAAAAGAAGAACACAAAAAAGACAATAAAACAATAAAACCAAAAACAATAAAAATTACAAATACACTAAAATTTAACAGATTCCCACACCCAACTAAAAATCCCTCCCACCTACCACCCCAAACACAATAAAACAATAAAACCAAAAACAATAAAAATTACAAATACACTAAAATTTAACAGATTCCCACACCCAACTAAAAATCCCTCCCACCTACCACCCCAAAGAAGATAAAAACATTAAAAATTCTTTAAAAAGCATTTTAAAAAGGACTCTGTGCTGTTTCAAGTTCCCCTGGGCAGCACCAGCAGCAGAGCGGCGGCAGCAGTCCTTTATGAGGCCTTCCAGGCCCCGCCCTAGACCAGGTGGAAGGAGGCAGGGACAGGGCCTGTGGGCACTCACAGCAGGAGAGAGTCCTGGGCAGCACCAGCAGCAGAGCAGCGGCAGCAGTCCTTTATGAGGCCTTCCAGGCCCCGCCCTAGACCAGGTGGAGAGAGGTAGGGACAGGGCCTGTGGGCACTCACAGCAGGAGAGAGTCCTGGGCAGCACCAGCAGCAGAGCAGCGGCAGCAGTCCTTTATGAGGCCTTCCAGGCCCCGCCCTAGACCAGGTGGAAGGAGGCAGGGACAGGGCCTGTGGGCACTCACAGCAGGAGAGAGTCCTGGGCAGCACCAGCAGCAGAGCAGCGGCAGCAGTCCTTTATGAGGCCTTCCAGGCCCCGCCCTAGACCAGGTGGAAGGAGGCAGGGACAGGGCCTGTGGGCACTCACAGCAGGAGAGAGTCCTGGGCAGCACCAGCAGCAGAGCAGCGGCAGCAGTCCTTTATGAGGCCTTCCAGGCCCCGCCCTAGACCAGGTGGAAGGAGGCAGGGACAGGGCCTGTGGGCACTCACAGCAGGAGAGAGTCCTGGGCAGCACCAGCAGCAGAGCAGCGGCAGCAGTCCTTTATGAGGCCTTCCAGGCCCCGCCCTAGACCAGGTGGAAGGAGGCAGGGACAGGGCCTGTGGGCACTCACAGCAGGAGAGAGTCCTGGGCAGCACCAGCAGCAGAGCAGCGGCAGCAGTCCTTTATGAGGCCTTCCAGGCCCCGCCCTAGACCAGGTGGAGAGAGGTAGGGACAGGGCCTGTGGGCACTCACAGCAGGAGAGAGTCCTGGTCCAGCTAGCTAGGGATGATGGGAGTTGTAGTCCAAAAACAGCTGGATACCCAGGCTCTCTTCTCAGCTCTTCTTTAGCTTCAGTGGAAAGTTGCATGCCATGCTTCACAGTACTCTATGCAAGCATATTACAGTGTTATCTTTCATTTCAATGTACATTAAACAATTATACTTAACAAGGACTGGGAAGAGGTGTCCCTCAGTCTGGCTCTGATGAAATGTGTGCACTTTGTCATGACGGAAACGACTGTGCCTTCTTGATGGTTGGGCCTACTATTGGTCTCGTCTGCTCAATCCTCCGGAGCCTGTCTTTGCATGCAGGGGAAGTCCCTAACTCACTGATGATTTGAGACCCATTGTCAGCCTTCACCAGGCTTAGATGGCCGGTCGAGATTGTTCATCTCTATCCAGTATTAGGGGAAGGCTGGGAGACATAAAGTCCCAAAAGCTGAAGAGCAGATAAGTGGAGGTAGAGAAAAATAAAGACACCTAGTTGGAGATAGCTAGTTCATAGCTTGCAGGATACAACAAGCAACTGTGAGAATTTCAACTCCAGGATCCAAATTATAAAATTTATACATTGCGTGATTGTGGGGGACGGACGGACTTCAAAGCAGTTTATAAAAATAATAAAACAATAAAATTATCAGTAAAGACAGTTAAAAGCCGGTGTTTTTTTTTTTAAAAAAAGCCATGATAAACTAAAAACACTCATCAACATTTTCCATATCTGGGTAGGCTTGTCAAAAACAAAACTTTTTTTTTTGTCAAGCACCTACCATTTGAATCTGCCTCCTGTTTTGTTTTTAAATTAGCTTTATCAAGGATTTCCCGTAAACAATTAACAAGAAAATAAACAATTAAAAATGTTTAACTACGACGTCTCCTCAGGCATTCATTATCACGATACAACCTAACATTAGAGTTTATCCTAGCAATGGTGTTGACAAAAAGTGTCCCTCCCTCCTTTTAAAATATCAGACAGGCCCTTTCTCTGTTATTTTTTCTCTGTGCTTATTACAGACCTTGCTTTCCCAACAAGCCTTTTAAGTGCAGATTTTTATCCTCGTCTGCATCTGTATTAGACTTGAAATTACTTTTACATATGTTTTCGTTGATTATGTTTCAGGATGTTTTTATGGGAAGCAGTTCATAAATGAAATAAACTACTAATCGTAATGCATTTTATTTCATTTATAATTGTATTCTTCTTTTTGCATTATGTTGTGAAGCCTTCAGTGTACCCGAAAAGAACTGAAGTTTGAGCTGGAATGGGGTTCAAAATAAATTAACTAAAGCTCAGGTTTTCGGATTGTAAGAAGGAATCAGTGGGTTGTTATTCTTTCCGCTAAAGCTCCATCAGGGATGCAGGTGGCACTGTGGTTTAAACCACTGAGCCTCTTGGGCTTGCCGATCAGAAGGTCAGCGGTTCGAATCCCTGCAACGGGGTGAGCTCCCATTGCTCGGTCCCTGCTCCTGCCAACCTAGCAGTTCAAAAGCACATCAAAGTGCAAGTAGATAAATAGGTACCGCTCCAAACGGGAAAGTAAACAGCGTTTCCGTGCGCTGCTCTGGTTCGCCAGAAGCGGCTTAGTCATGCTGGCCACATGACCCAGAAAAACTGTCTGTGGACAAACGTTGGCTCCCTTGGCCAGTAAAGCGAGATGAGCACCACAACCCCAGAGTCATCTGCGACTGGACTTAACTGTCAGGGGTCCTTTACCTTTACCTTTTAAAGCTCCACCAGGGCACTCAGGAATCTTGTGCAACCTATTTCTGAACCTCCTGTCGCATATCTCTAAATCTTCTTTCCCCTCCTGAGTTATTAATCACTTTCGAGAACAGGCCTGGGATGATGGCAGCCGATAATTTTAAAAAAAAACACAAGAGCACAAAATTACCAAACAGGTGCATACTACAATCTGAAGAATGCAGAAGACCATTTCCACAAGTGAAGCCAGACAGTATTCTTGGTCTGAACCCAAGACAAGCCCATGCAGCCAAGTACTAGGCTTTATTACTCTTTGGCGGCAAGTCATACATGTGATGCATCACCCTTTGAAATAGTGAACTCTGACAATTGTGTAATTATATGAGACCCTTGCATGCTGGCCTTGAGTCAAGAGAGACAAAAGAAAGTGCTTCTTTCCACAATGCATAATTGACTTGGCGGAATTTGCTGCCTGAAAATATGGTGGTGGTCACTGGCTCAAACTGGGAATGGGGAACCTGTGCTTCCCCCCCCTCCGATGTTGCTGGGCCCCATGTTGCAGGACCAGGCACCGGACTTCCCATACCCCAACCCAAATAATAAGAGACCAAAGAGACTGGTTTTGGGTCAAAACAGGCCACAGCTCTATTGAATACAGATGAAAGAGGTTTGGCTTGGGCATGGGGCAATCTAAATACTTCCGCCCCGCCCGCCAGAAGTGACGCTGGTAAATCCAGGCGGGGGGGTTCCTAAGACTTACATCCAGTAGGGTGACCCCCAAAAAGACTGCCGTTTGGGGGAGTGCCTTCGGCCCTGGCCCCGCCTTGGCACACGGAAATGGCCACTCCCCCCTGGATCCCTTTAACGGGATCCCCAGCATTTGGAGGGGCAGGCAGGGACTACAACCTCCCGTCTGTCCAAAATAAGGGATTGCCCCAATGCCCAACTAGTTGTGACGAATTGCTATGAAGGAGGCAAAACCACTGGGTCAATTCCTACCCGGCCCCTTAAAGGAGCCTTAGCCCCATCTAGCATGGTCAGTGATGAGGGGAACAGTAGTTCAACAACACCTGAATGGCCACAGGTTCGCCATATCTGCTTTAAAATATGACTTGATAGGGGAATTAGACTCATTAGAATCATGGAAGATAGGTCCATCTGAAGCACTAGACACAATAGTGAAATGGATCCTAACACAGTATTTTAATTGTTGTAGGTAGCGATTGTCAGAGAGTTTCGGCAAGAAATGGAAAGGGGAAAGGAAATTGCCAAAGTTCACCCCATGGAAATCAGTGAATATGCTTGGTGTTCACTGTTGTTGCTTTCAGTTCACCAAAAAAACACGTAATTGATTATGGTCCCCCCCCCTCATATTTCCTTTGCATTGAACATACATAATTTACAGAATTAAATTTGCAAGTTATGTCATTTCGCCACAGCAGACAATGAGACAAATAATGTAGTTTTTGGGGTGGAACAGAAAAGCTACTCTGGCAATGTGAATGCATTAATCTTTCAGATTAAACAAGCAAACAAATATCTGGACAAAAGAAGTGCTTAGTTGGCAGGCCACACCCCTGTAGTCAGAGGCACTGTATCTGACTATAGTGGGTGGTATTTTATTGACCTGCTGTTGCTGTTCTATTGTGTCTTCTCTGTGCTTCTCTCATTTTAATCATTTTATATTTTATGTCGTGTATCCGGTTCTTTGCAATATTAAACGAGTGCCCTCTGGTCCAGGTAGCAGTACAAACATGCAAGAAAATAAAGCACAATTATCATATTGTGAAAGGGACCCAGGTGGCGCTGTGGGTTAAACCACAGAGTCTAGGGCTTGCTGATCAGAAGGTCGGCGGTATGAATCCCTGCAACGGGGTGAGCTCCCGTTGCTCAGTCCCAGCTCCCGCCAACCTAGCAGTTCGAAAGCACGTCAAAGTGCAAGTAGATAAATAGGGACCGCTCCGTCAGGAAGGTAAACGGCGTTTCCGTGCGCTGCTCTGGTTCGCCAGAAGCAGCTTTGTCATGCTGGCCACATGACCCGGAAGCTGTCTGCGGACAAATGCCGGCTCCCTCGGCCTATAGAGCGAGATGAACGCCGCAACCCCAGAGTCGGACACGACTGGACCTGATGGTCAGGGGCCCCTTTACCTTTTTATCAGACTGTGAAGTGAAACACATTCCTATATATGTGCCATTAAGCTTTGAACCTTTGGGTTAGCTACAATGTTCACCCAAGATTGGGTGTATAGTTATTGACATGGAGGCTGTATTCACATCATACATTTAAATCACATTTCCCTCCAGAGAATCATGGGAACTGTAGTTTATACCCCAAGGGGGTGCAATTCCCCGCACCCTTAAACTACAGTTCCCAGGATTCTTTTTTTTGGGGGGGGTGTTCTTTAAATGTATGGTGTCTTAATGCATGCAGTCATAATTTTTGTGTGTACGTGCAGTATAATAGCAAGTGTTTCTTTGTTTCCCCTCCCATGTTTCCTTTTCGTCCGACTCCTCTTAGACTCTGAACCTCTTAGCTGTTTAGGAAACATAACACTGAGGTTGCTTGGGTAACCAGAATGTGACCACCAACAGTTAGCTGTCAATGAGATGCAAAACTGTAGGACATGGAACAGGAATCTGGGCTGATACAACTATGGAATTGCTGCTGCAAAACTCACTATTAAACAAAACAGACAAAAAGCAATACTCAAAGATTGCCTGTGAGACCATGCAGGGAGAAAATGAGGTGCTTTTATTGCTTTATCATTTGCTGTTCGCCGTGCTGGACTTCTTTGGGAGGGAGAGTGGAATATAAATTTAATAAATAAATGAATAATATCAAAATTATTGATGCCAACTGAGAGACAACTTTGGCGCTGTTTTAAAATAGTAATGAACAAGAGTCACTTGCCATGCTGCTCAGTTTATCTCCAAGTACTGACCAAGGTTTTTGTACTAAAATTACTCCAGGTGTCTCTTATCTAAGGGTGCTTCTGCACTGGAAAGAGCAAGCTGGAGAGACAAGACAAACCTGATACAAAATAATATTGGTTAATGAAATTTCATGTTCATTTTAGTATGGCATTGCATTAACTACATGTACAGAGCCACAACATAACATGGGCTGACAGGCTGACAGATGTAACACTTGTGTGCGGAGACCTTTTAACAAGGCCTAGAAATGAATTCAGACAGGACTCAAATTTTTGGTTTGGTTTTTGGCAGAATTTAGGCCACAACTTTATTGATTACAAATCAAGTGAGTCATTGCTTAGGCTCTGGTTTGACTAGCTACCTGCAGCCCTGCAGGCATGGAAGACCAACCATGAGTCCGTGGATTCCTTCTTAAAGGAATACCCAACACATAGGGAGGGCAAGGCACCCTGCCACCCCTATCCAACTGAACCAGAGCCTATCCGCAACCTTACAAGTTGTGACGATTTGCTATGTGAAACCCAAATGGCACCAGCCAATCAGCCAAGTGGGGAAAATTCTTGCCATGCCCCTGTCCCAACGACAGGCGACACACAACGGCATAGCAAGGTCAAGTGCAAGCCCTAAATATAGGGAGAGGTGGGCAGGTGTTCCGATGCACTGAGGCCGAAAGAGGAAGCTCAGGGCACGTGCATCAGCTTAAGTAGCGGTCCCTCGATCTGCTTTGACTGGCATCCCGCTAGCCAAATTGCTCCGAAGATCGAGGGACCACCAATAGGGTGTTGTGGCCACTCCAATGTTCCCACCCACAACACAAGGCCTGATTGCCAGGTCCCACTGCAACATGTGCCCTCTTGTGAGGGAGGACCCGATTTATAAAACAATAAAGACCAAAAACATAATTAGAACGCAGATTTCAAAACTAAACTAAAAGGCCCAGACTGACATCATTAAAAATGAACAAGGAGATCTTCATCTGGCAGTGAAAAGATCCCAAAGACGGCACCAGGCAAACCTTTTGGGAAGACTGTACCATAACAGTGCCCCTAGTGGATAGGTCCTCTCCCTGAGAGTTTGGTGCCTCAATTTATTTGGCAACAACACCTAGGCTAAGGTAAGCACATATGGGTCAAGGTGATCTTCCAGGTAACTTCGTCCCAAGCCACCTGTGGCTTTAAATTTGAAAAACAGTACTTTAAATTTAGTTGAGAAGCAAACTGGGGGAGCCACTGCAACTGAGAAAGCACAAATGCAAGAGCGGGGATTGTGCAATTATTTACCACCAACCGTGTGTTCAGAACAAGTCAATTTGCAGTGTTTGATAGAGCACTATGCATGAGATATGTTTGTTGGAAGAAATGGGGGGTATAAGCAGTGACCTAGGTCAGTGTGACTCCTGTCTACAGGCCATGTAAAGCAGGAACAGAAATCCAGACCACAAAGTGGGGATGGGGGGGGGAGTACAATACTTAAGCACAAGGCAAAGCAAATTGCCACCAGGCTACAATCATAATTCAAAACAGTTCTCACCAAGCTGCAACCACAACAGGGGATAGAATTACCAATCAAAGGCGACTCACTGCAACCTAAAACACACCTTCAGCAAACAGCGGGTGGCTGGCCCTCTGCTCTTCAGGTAGATCTGAGATTTGCACCTTTGTCAGTTAATCCAAGGCAAGGCTTCATCAGTGCAGCAGGTAGGTTGCCCTGCAGACTGGACAGATCTTCCAAGCCTCATTCACAAGCAACACGACTTGAGCTAATGGTGCCCTCACTCGTTTACCTTCACCATTTCTCTCCTTGTGTTAGGATGCTACCAGCCTCCATCCATAGCTGCCAAGTTATCCCTTATTTTAAGGGATTTTCCCTTATGCTGAATAGGCTTCCTCGTGAGAAAAGGGAAAACTTGGCAGCTATGCCTCCATCCCTTGTGCTTGCAAAAATTTGCTAACGGCCTCGTGGTATTCTTGTGTTCTTTCTTTACTTCATGTACTTATGTGGTGTGTGATACCTGCATAAAATCACAGAGTCATACAATTACAGAATGATAGAGTTGGACAAGGGACCACGAGGGTCACCTAGTCAAACGTACTTATTTTGCGAAACAAAATTTATATACTGCTTGATTGTAAGAAAACCTCTAAGCGGTTTGCAAAAATGTAAAATTAAAATTAAAAATTATCCATTGAAAACATTCAAAAGGTAATGAAAATCAAGAATAGTGAAAACGAAAGGAAACACGTTAACATGTCTCAATAGATGAATGCACCTGTCTGCCATCAATCGGCAGGGAGTCCCAACTGTAGGTGCTGCCGCACTAAAATATCAGTTTCTTACAAATGTGGAACAAGTGTTATGTGACACTGTAACAGCGCCAGTTTCTGGTATCAAAGCAATCAAGTGGGCTTCTATGGGGTAAGGTGACATTGCAAGTAAACCTGGTGAAAAAGGAAGTTTCCCCAATGAGTCAACAATCTTTACTCTACTTTCCTAATATCTACTAACTATACAGCTTGAACAACAACTCCACACACACCCCGGGCTGTACTTTGTTGTGCACTTTCAATAAAACCTGCCCAGGAAAATGCTCTTGATGAATGGTGTCCATCCAGTATCAATAATATATGTGTGCATAAACAGAAGATGGCTCTTCTTTATACTGCATACCAGTACTTACCCCATAGCCTGCAAAGTGATTTGCTTAGATGTCAATGCATTAAAAAAAACAAAACTGAACAAAAAACAAGGCCTGGGGCAATCTCTCTAGAAGCCCTGGAGGGGTTCAGGAGAATGACAGCCTGTTCTATGACTGCGTTACTGGCAATATAGCCATGGTCTGGCAGTCTAGAAATGGAATTGGCACTCTAGCTGTGTTTGTGTCACGATGCAGTTTGCCTGTCACATTTTGGCACCTCATGCTGCATGAATCTTTGGCGAGTGACTGCGGAACATATTTCACAAGAGAGCACCCAACAGAATTATAAATAAAGCAAATGCATAAGGCTTTGCCTAGATAAAGCCATTATTTTCAACAATCTAATTTATGAACTCTAGGTATCCATCTGGACCACAAACCACTTGGAGTAGATCTGCATATATCCCTGAGCTAGTGAAGTGCATACCATAAAGTTCAGAGCCACACAGAAAACATGCACAGAGGTACTACCACCGAGTTCTGCACAATGAATGAGAAGGACTGGACTGAATGAAGAGAGTTCTACTGCACTGTCTTCTCCTGACCGTTTGTTACTATCTCCCTAATCTCACCTTGTGCAGTTCAAAAAAATGGCACAGTGAAATATATATATATATATATATATATATATATATATATATATATATATATAGCCTTTTTTGCACATGGCATAGCACGTTGCAAGCTTTAGCTATCCTTGCAAAAGATAGAAGAACCTTTCAGAAAGAACTAGTGACAGATGCTCTATCTATAATTGCAGATTGAGGGTGCGGGAGATTTTACCTCTATAATGTATTTACCTGGTTGCTGTTGTTTTTCCAACCAATTCATGTTTGAGACCAATGGATAATTAAATGAAAGTTATTTGTAATACAATGAAGGCAGGAATAGAAATCTGATGGGCAAATATGCAAATCGTTTCAGGGACTGGAATTCAGTTTACATGCTCACATGTTTCAAAATAGAAATGCTTTCAAATGATTCATTGACCATATGCTTATCTGAAGATTGCATTCCTGATTCTGATATAATATGGCCTTTTTTAAAAAAAGAATACCTTCAGATGAAAACATTCAGATAAATACATTCAGATAAGGTATATTATAATTGATCCAATGTGTTTTACAATGCCTTAGAATATACAGTTTTATTGTAAAAGGATTACATTGCACTGATCATAACAATGCTAAGGAAGGACCTACCGGTAATTAGGAAATTGTGTAAGAATGAGCTAAGATGGGCAGAGTATAGCTCAGGATCGGGGAGAAGTTCAGTTTACATTTAAAGGTGAACCTACTAAATTTGCACTTTTGGGAACAATATATAAAATGAAAATTTATTTTCTTTAATGTGCGGGAGTCAAGTTCCTCTAGCTTACCGGTATTACCAGTGGCCAATTTCATTTCCCAGATGTTAGAGGAAGCCACAAGGGGATCATCTATCTTGGACCTGGTCCTCACCAAAAGAGAGAAACTGGTCAATGAATGGGAAGTCGTGGATGGATGGGAGTTTCTTAAAGGTGAAATATTGAAGGCACAAATGCAGACAATTCCAACAAGAAAGGAAAGTGGGAGGCATCTAAAGAAACCAGTCTGGCTGCATAAGGAGCTTACAGATGAGCCGAGATTAAAGAAGGGCATGCAAAAGAAATGGAAGAAGGGGAAATTATTAAGGAAGAGTCATCAACAGTTGGAGGGAATTTCACTCCCCTCACCTCCAGCCTCATGATGCAGTTCTAGAGAACAAAGGACTGCAGAAGGAGCCCTGGCTGGAAAGGAAACGGGTATGTTTTACATGCAGAAGATCTCACATTTGAATCCAGGATATAGCCCACACTAGGAAACGTGCAGACAGGAGATCACTCAGGCCTGCCTGGGCCAATCAGGAGAAGGGCAGTATGGACCAGCCAGCCCCCTTTACAACAGCACTAATTGGTGGCATTATTATTATTATTATTATTATTATTATTATTAATAATTATTGCCCATCCTTCCCCCCCAGCGTCCAAAGGCAACAATTAAAACACAATACTAAAAACCATTTTAAACAATTTAACATTACAGAAATGTTGGGTTCCCAAATTATACATCTCAAGGGTCAAAAGCCAAAGTAAAGAGGTGCATTTGCCAAAAGCTGTAAAATGAAGATGTCAGGTGCACCTCTGTAGGGAATTCCACAACCTAAGGACTGCTATAGAGAATGCCCTCTTCCAGACCACCAACTCAAGCTTCTGAGAGCTGTGGAACAACAAAGGTCCACCTCTCAAGGTGGACCTCTCTGCCAATCTTAGCACCCAAGAGGGTCTGTAGGGAAGAAGGGGTCTGAGTCATCAAAGCATTGTATGCAATAATTGTGTCGCCCGTCTAGTAGGAGAGGAAACCATTATCTCTATTTAGACTCAAACAAATTGAATCAAACTTTGCCATTGATTTCAGTTCAGCTATTTCATTTTGGGATCTCACTTTAAAACTCCTCTCTTGGAGAATGGCAACCTTCAGGTCAGCAGCGGAGTGTCCAGGGAGAGTGAAATATTCACCTATATGTTTCTGAATGTCAGATTTGTGTCCATTTATTCTTCCGTACCACCAGGACCAAGCCCAACTCAGGCATAAGTGATCCTTGCTGGCTTAAGCATAGATGAGGGAAATGTTTGGTCCAATACTTTTAACGGTCCCAGTCATGTTGACATGCTGTTTTAAGGCTCCCAAAAGATGCCATTAGTTCAGCCTGGATGTTAATTGCACATAAAATTGCAAAACAGACTCTTGTGGCCATTATTCACTCTTCACTGATTGTCTGACTGACCCAATTCACCAGTTTTTAAAAATAGGCTCAGTGTGAACCTAGTCAATGCTTTCCTCTTCTCACCCGATTAATTTGTTTCTCCCACTTGATATTGACAGTGAGTTTCTAGGGACTATACTACATAACTAAAAATTGTTCCCCCAAATGAATTCTCCTCGGTTCTCTTTTCTGCAAATGGTGATGCCCGATATTCTCTGGATAAGCAAACATTTGATCACTGACAATATTTCATTACAATGTTTGACCAGTAATATTTGGCATATATTGGAACTCGGGTCCAATATATATTTGGCATATAGGGAACTCTATACCTTTAAAGCAGGCATCCCCAAACTTCCGCCCTCCAGATGTTTTGGACTACAATTCCCATCATCTCTGACCACTGGTCCTGTTAGCTAGGGATCATGGGAGTTGTAGGCCGAAACATCTGGAGGGCCGCAGTTTGGGGGTGCCTGCTTTAAAGCAACAACATACAACTTGAAACAGCCATGGCTTCCCCCCCAAAGGATTCTGGGAACTGTAGTTTGTTAAGGGTGTTAAGAGTTATTAGGAGACCCATCACAGACCTTCAGTTTATGGCACTTGCTTTCACAATGAATGTTTGTTAGGATTCAGATATAAAATGTAAATGAACAGGATTTGCAAAAGTTTACCAAACTAAGGTTTAAATTAATAGACACATTTTATCGTAGGTAACATTTGTCCTTATGATGGATGTTGTGTGTTTAACACAAACAGTAAAACACCGCTGTTTGGTGCAGCAGGAAAAAATAGTCACAAGTATGCAAAATGTCACACTCAGATTCATATTTGCAATTTAAATGTTAGCCCTTCAGACTTGCTGGTGTTTCTTGATTTGATCGGCAGACATTTCATAATCTTCCCCTCCTGGGTTCAGCTATTATTCCTATCTTGGACAACAAAATGAACGAATTTACTTTTCCTTGAGTGTTATCCTACAAAATATTAACCTGTAGAAATAGCTATAATTACAGTTCCATTGAACAGTAACAGTTAAATGCTGTTAAACTGTGATAGCTATCTATTTTGCTGTCATTTAAGGAAAAGGTGTGAGAGAAAGGTAGCAGCATTGTAGCTGCTATTGCCAGAGAAAGGTAAGTCCCTCACCGTCTGAATGAATGCCAAATGTTTATGAATGTGATAATGAACTCATTCATTTCTATTCATTACTCAAGGTATTCATTTAGGTTCAGTTTTTCATTCTTGACAGATGTCTACCTCTAAAATGTTGTAGGTGGCTACCATCTTGGATGAACAACTGAGGATAAGTCAAATTCGTGGTGGATATAGGTATTGATGATTACTAGCTATGATATCGATGGCTTTTGGTCCATCTGAAAATATGTGAGAAGGAAACCCAGGGCTTGGTACTGGCTGCTAGTTTCTGTCTCCTCTGTCTTAGAATTGCCCTTGTAGAACTCAGCAGGGAGGAAAAGGATGGAGAGAAAGGTAGAATTAGTTGCCTCTGTCTGTCATTGGCTATGTCTGTGCGTCTGTTTGTTGGCCTCCCTCCCTCCCATCCCCAGCCACCACTGACTAACTGTACATCTACATTAATTCCCCACTGCAAACAGCACTGGTTCACTCAACTGCTTCACCATTATAGCCTGCCCAACTTATGGCTCTTCTCTTCCCAACAACTTGTTTCATCCTGATTTGCTTGCACACATTTGCAAGGAGGTTAAACAGCGTTGCTGCCCTTTGAGCATTCATTTTGATCTGCTCACATGGAAGTGACATGATGTAACCTGAAGTCACCATTATGCCACACTTTCCAGCATTTCCCCCCCATCCCTGTTCTTACCACGAAATTAAGCTGTTTGGGTTTTAGGTGGTGTTCTCCCCCCCCCTTTTTTTTTGAAGCAGGCATGTTGTATAAGAACACCGAATCCACTCTGATTTCACAATCTAAATCTGCTGGTATACAATGAAATTGTACCCGCAAAAAGTGTTGACAGTCTAGAAGTTGCCTTAGTTAATTTAGAGAAGGGGGTCATAGCTTAATGTCAAAGAATGTGCTTTGTAAATAATAAGAATAGGAATAAGGATCCGGGTTTGTTTGCTTGTTTAAATTATTTTAAACCCACTCTTCATTCTGGCCCCCTCTGCACATACACATTTAAAGCAGCATCATAACACTTTAAACAGCCATGGCTTTCCCCAGAGAATCTTTGTTTGTTAAAGGTGCTGAGGGTTTTTAAAGACCCCGATTCCCCTCACAGAATAGTAGTTCTCAGTATGCTTTAACAATAAATCTCTCTTCCTAGGGGACTTCATTGTCTGCGGGAGATTTAAGTGTGCGACTGATCCCCAGCTACTTACAACCGTCACCGAGAAAAGGCAGCAACGTATTTGCTTTGATGGTCAAGCCAGGCATCATGCCAGGATTGTACCCAGTGGGCACAAGAGTACCCTTTGAGAAAGAAGCTCTTACACGCGCCTTTCAAAGTCAAATGTAATGGACCGGCAAACACAAAAGGTCAAAACAATCAATAAAGTACTCTATAGAGCTAAGGGAGGGAGTTAACATCCCCATGACCCACACTGATTGATTTCCATTTAAAATGGAAACATTGCTGAATGCATATGCTACGCATCCCCATCCGTATGCATATCTAGCTCTAAAATGTCACAAACTGAGCAGCGCTCTGCTTTCTGCATTGCTTACACTGCTCTGACCTTTATTTTCTTGTAGGCCTGCAGGGTGGTAGAGAATTTACTATGGCAAAGCGCAGCGGCTTAATGGTTCCGTATGCTTTTGCTACTCAAAAAGATGGAAGGTGAGTTTGCTCCCAACTGACACCCTTAAACGCTCCAGCTGGCTTGGGTCTGGGTCCCTTCCTAGTGGATGGATATCACTGTGACATTTTCCACTAAGTTCACGGGAGGAGGGTTCTGTGTCTCCCAGAGAGAATCAGGCTGATTAAAGCCGCATTTTCCTTTTTAGAAAGTGCACGGTACACAACAGGCAAGTGACAATGTTAGAGCAAAGTTAATCAATTACAGCAGTGACATTTAAATGCAAGTCACTGGATGCATTGTTCTGATATTTGTATAAAAACAGCCAAGTGTGTACATTCCAAAATTTTGACCGGTTCCAATATAAATAAAGAGCCTGCAGCCAATGAGTTGCTCCCTTCATCTCCACTGTCCTTTTCTGCAAACTTTATCCACTTTCCCCCTCATATTACTCTTTCTCTGCCTATTTCCTACTCTGCATCCTTCCTTCAGCCATCTTCCCAACTTATCTCCTATGTCAAGGACTACTTCCCAGTCCTCAGCCTTTCTCACAAAGGTACTTGTGCCATTTATCCAGCCCGTGTAACGTTTTGATCCCTGACAAATTAACAGCTACGGTACCTCTTGCTTCACAGAAACTGGATGACTGATATTCTGACATGTTTGTATCTGGAAGACTTGAAATGTTGAATCTTCAGGAACCCTATGAAAAGTATTTGCCCAATGTTTTCAAGGAGTCCTTGCATCTGTGATGATGTTGTGTTAAAGTTCTTAACTCCAACACACGTTGCTGTTGCCACTGCCAGGTATGTTTGGGGGAAAGAGGAGAAGCTCGGGACTCAGCGACTCAAGAGGGAGCCGGGGCAGCTTCTTAATTCTGAGTCCTAGAATTACTGTCAGTCTCATAGTGGATAAGAAAGCACTGTGGTTCTCTTTGTTAAATGTGATGAGAACTAATCTTTCTCCCCCTCTTTCCGCTCCACACACAAAGGTCTTGTTTGACTGCCATGTGCATTTCTAAATATGGATCTTTCTGGTGTGATTTCATAGCCTCTGAGGCAGGCATCCCCAAACTTCAGCCCTCCAGATGTTTTGGACTACAGTTCCCATCTTCCCCGACCACTGGTCCTGTTAGCTAGGGATCATGGGAGTTGTAGGCCAAAACATCTGGAGGGTCGCAGTTTGGGGGTTCCTGCTCTGAGGGCAGGGACTAACAACTAGTTCAGAAATCTGACTGCAAATTAACCTTTCTATACACCACCACCCCTGGATGTCACTGGCCTACAATTCCTAGCATCCCAGTGGCCATGCTGACTGGGGCTGCTGGGAGGTGTGAAAGGCTGAACATACAACAACCTGATTTGCCCAAATAAGGTGAGAGAAGATTTTCCTATTTCTTTATTTCTGCCCATCATGCTGCCGCTACCGACACAGGAAGTGAACTGGGGGGGGGGAGAATGTGGCACCCATTAATATATTACACACACACAGCAGAGACTGGGCTATACTTGAAAAAGTAGCCAGCCCTAGCTGCCTGGTACTTTAAGGGTGCTTAAATGTGCACAGTTAATACTCTGTTGAATAGGTTTTCATGCCCTTCCCCATATAATAATGTGTTGTATATAAATTAGTGCAGAGTGATTCAAAGGCAAAAGAACACACTGTTTTCCTTCTTTATAAGTACCAGCATGGAATTGTGCAGTTAGGCACAGCAGGTGGAAATGGCCTGCAAATATATATTCAAAGAACAGCTCACGCTGGCCACCGTGCCACAGACATTTTTTAAAGCCCTGGGAGAATCAGAGCATCTCATTTATCCTCACAAACCTATCAAGAGCTAAGAGCGGGAAATGTCAGTGTTGAAAAGCAAGTGCCTCATGTGCCTTGCTGTCGGATCATGTGCATAGAGAGATGAGCAGAAGACACTGCAAGAGCTAAATGCAAGGTTGCACCCTATTAGAAAAATTAACCAAAAAGTTGAAATTGACACGGGGACAAATAGAAGAAGACGGCTTCACCCCAGTATGGTTCCCCTTTATCACATACACAGCCCAACAAGACAACGACAGAAATCCACCAACAGCATACAAATCAATATGGCTAACCTGATCCAGAACACCCACCCACCCCACTCACATAAAACAGACCATCACAGCCAACCACAAAAGAAAACTACAGTATATCCTAGGCCAACCCCAACAACTCTCACCATCAAAGGAAAACAAATGCACAGCAAAGAACTTGCACAACCGACGCTGACAACCCGCCCCACACACATTAAGTAAAATAGAAACATTGTCACACACCCCACACCCCACACCCCACCCTTCCCTTATCTACCGCTCTCCCCCTTTTCCTCCCCAATGTCTCAACAACTGAAACTGATCTGTAAAAATGCTATGAGAGACATTGCACACGTCTTTGTAAACTGAGAAAACCTTTAATAAAAAATTATTTTTTAAAAAAATATGCAAGGTTGCAAACCTACCCGTTGAGTTCAGTGGGACTCACTTCCAAGTAAATAGGGCTGAGCTAAATAATGTACAAGCAGAGATAAGTAAACCCCAGAGGGCGAATGACAGCCACTTGTTAACTATGTTTGCACAGCACTGATCCATTCCTCCACAATCCTCCACAGTCAAATGATGCCTGGTGATAAAGTTGTGGGCCTCCTGCTTCTTCGTCTCTACTCATTAGATACAATCCTTGTGGGCAAAACCCCTGATTGATTGGGTCACAAAACCATGGACTCAGGGCACAGGTATAGAAACATAGAATTGTAGAGTTGGATGGGACCATAAGGGTCATCTACTCTAACACCTTGCAATGCAGGAATCTTTTGCCCCACGTGGGGCTTGAACCCGTGACCCTGAGATTAAGAGCCTCATGCTTTCCCTACTGAGCACAATACCCACCAGAGAGTTGAGGCGGCAACTCTCACCAGCACCATGCAGCATGGCCAATGGTCAGGGATGATGGGGGTTATAGTCCAAAACATCTGAGATATCACATCAGTCACCTTTGCTCTGCAGAATGGAAGCCAACACAGGAAGCCAATGTTGGTAGCTTCCATCATTCCACCCTGGGGACGCACGTATAGGCAAGAGCAGGCCTAGGGAATCTGCCACTCTCCAGGTGCAGATGGACTATCACTTTCAGCATTCCTGACCATTGGCTATGGTTGCTGGGGCTGCTGGGAATCCCCCATCGTCTGAAGCTTATCCCTACTTTTAAGTGGTGCAGAGTCTCACACTTCCTGCTCTCGTTCAGTTGCTCTGTTGTTGTTTAGTCGTGTCCGACTCTTCGTGACCCTATGGACCAGAGCACGCCAGGCACTCCTGTCTTGCACTGCCTCCCGCAGTTTGGTCAAACTCATGTTCGTAGCTTCAAGAACACTGTCCAGCCATCTCGTCCTCTGTCGTCCCCTTCTCCTAGTGCCCTCAATCTTTCCCAATATCAGGGTCTTTTCCAAGGACTCTTCTCTTCTCATGAGGTGGCCAAAGTATTGGAGCCTCAGCTTCACGATCTGTCAGTTGCTCTACTATCCAATAATGCCCATGATAAATGCACTTGGAAGATTAGCTTCACCTGGGGAATAGCACTCAACTGAAAAGCACTCTGATTCACTTTTAATAAGGTGTGTGTGTGTGTGTGTGTGTGTGTGTGTGTGTGTGTGCTTTCTTCACTTTTTATTTATTGAATTAATTTCTTCAGGGGAGTTTACAATCAAAGAATCCCTAAGCAGTGATTCCCTAAGGTGTACATTTATCCCTCAGTAACTCAGCAGTATTCCTACTTGGAAGAGTTATTTCGTTCATTTCTCCCACATTGTCTCATTTTCAGGGGGAAGCTGAAGAGCTCTTCGAATCAGGAAACAAGCTACTTTCCATGCACTATTCTCCCCCCCCCCCCGATATATCAAATTGGCCAGATAAAGGGTGTCACCTACTTTGTTTACAACAGGGACAGGGAACTTGTGGCTGCCACAGGGCGCAATTCAGTGTTTTAGTATAGACATCTGAGGCCCTAAACACTTGGGATACGAAGCAGGACCAGTGAGATCTGTGGCATGGCCTGAGGGCAGGACCAGTGGCCAAATACTGTAGAGAGATCTGGAGAGCTACATTCACTTTCCCACTCCAGCACTAAACAACTTTGTACCTAGTTATATGAAGGTATGTGTCTCCCAGGGACCCAGGTGGCGCTGTGGGTTAAACCACAGTGTCTAGGGCTTGCTGATCAGAAGGTCAGCGGTTCAAATCCCTGCAACGGGGTGAGCTCCTGTTGCTTGGTCCCAGCTCCTGCCCACCTAGCAGTTTGAAAGCACATCAAAGTGCAAGTAGATAAATAGGGACCGCTGCAGCGGGAAGGTAAACGGCGTTTCCATGTGCTGCTCTGGTACGCCAGCAGCAGCTTTGTCATGCTGGCCACATGACCCGGAAGCTGTCTGCGGACAAACGCCAGCTCCCTTGGCCTATAGAGTGAGATGAGCACCGCAACCCCAGAGTCGGACACGACTGGACCTGACGGTCAGGGGCCCCTTTACCTTTATGTGAAGGTATGTGTCTCCCAGAGCCATATTCGCTCTTGTCACCCACCCTGAGATCACTGTGCAGTTCAAACAATCCTGTGTATGTCTATTCAGAAGTATATCCCTTTGCATGTTCAGTAGAGCTTACTCCTAGGTAAGCGTGTCTCGGATTGCAGACTGAGAGCTAGCTAAGATGTTGATTCAAAAAGCCATATCCTTGGTCCCTACGCTGGATCCAGCTCCTTACATCACCAGCCCTCTCCTCAGGTATTGACATTTCTTTGGGGCCCAATTTGCCTCCCTTTACAGGCTGGGACCCTCCCCAGGGTCACCCAGTTCCCATTTTTCTCCAGGATTGGACCATCCCTTCCATCACATCTTAGCAGGTTTTAGCAGGACATATCCTTCTCGAGGTGAAGTGACCAGAATTGTACACAGTATTCTGAGTGCAGTCATACCATAGATTAGTATAATGGCAGGGCTTTTTTCACCCGGAACTCAGTTCCGGTACCTCTTAGGTGGGTACCATTGCCATTGCAAGAGAACAAGGGAGGCGTTCATGGTGAGTTCCGGCACCTCTTTTTCTAGAAAAATAGCAGCTTTGTTTTCAATCTCTTTCCTAATGATTGCTGTTTTCAATGCTCCCACATCTTCACTGAGTTGTCCACAGTGATGCCCAAAGTATCTATCCTAGTCAGTCGATGCCAGTGCAGACCCCATGAGCTTTAGGTGAAATTTAATTACCTTGCCCCCATTTTCAGCAGGAAGCGAGTGCCACTGAAGTGGGTAGAGGTGATATAGAAGCAGTTCTCCTTGGTAGATTTCAGCGGGTTTGCTTTTAAGGCTGAAAATAGGAGATCAGTAGCAGGCAGCCCCAATCTAAAAATAAAATAAAAATGTGTTCATCACAAAAAGTAACTGAAATGACAATGAATAATTTAGGTGCTTGTTCAAAGGCTGTTTATTAAAGCAACTCTGGACTTGCTGCACAGTCATTTTTGCTATGCCGTTCATACAATACGTTGCACTGTTCTGTGCCTTAATGGCTGGTACCCAGCTTCAAAACAGAGGTCAGTTTCATTACTTCTAGTGATCCTCCCTGTCCAGTAACAGTGTAATAACAACGCAATGTCACAGTACATCAAAGGCGCCATGGAGGAAATTGTTTCCCCCTCCCCTCCTCTGATTATTATGCTGATAATCAGGAGGATACAAGGGAGGTATTTTTATTCAGCTGCATGGTACAGTATAAGATTAAGGTTGGGTCAAACAGGCTCTGGTGAATTTGAGAAGGAATATGTGCACGATGCAGCTGAGTTTTGACAGGCAAACATAAACAGCTCCCATAACAAGAGAAAAGTCCTATCCTGGATGGCAATTTTGGAAGTGGTCCACTGTGTGGTCTGCATACTTCTGTCATCTCCTTTTGGATGTAGCACAGCTATGAGTGACTGCGGTACAGACAAAATCAATGTTTTTGGTTTGCTCTAGCACTATATGGGACACGGGTGGCGCTGTGGGTTAAACCACAGAGCCTAGGGTTTGCTGATCAGAAGGTCGGCGGTTCAAATCCACACGACGGGGTGAGCTCCCGTTGCTTGGTCCCAGCTCCTGCCAACCTAGCAGTTCAAAAGCACGTCAAAGTGCAAGTAGATAAACAGGTACCGCTCCGGCAGGAAGGTAAGCGGCGTTTCCGTGTGTTGCTCTGGTTAGTCATGCTGGCCACATGACCTGGAATCTGTATGCCAGCTCCCTCGGCCAATAAAGCGAGATGAGCGCCGCAACCCCAGAGTCGGTCACGACAGGACCTAATGGTCAGGGGTCCCTTTACCTTTAGCACTATATGAATGATGATAAGTAAATAAAAAACATTCACGATGTTTGTTTGCTAGGTTGGCTGGTGGAAACTTTACCTGCCCCCCAAAAACAACATTTTAAAATTCCTATTAAGAGCCCACTGTGTTCGAAGTATGCTTCTAGACTTCCTTTTTCTTTCTTGAAAGGCCCATCTGTAGAACCATCGTGTGCGCACATTTGCACCTGTCTAGACGGCTTTGCTAACACTCGCCTGCATCATCTGTTGTCCTCTCGCCTCTCTGGAACTCATTGACTGCTTTTGCTGCTTGGAGGAGCATCGTGGCATCATCGCCGCCTCTGGCGCCTGACCCAGAATTTACATGACAGTGCACACATTTCGCTCTGCTCTACTGTAGCGTGGAAAGTTGCATTGCAGGCCAAAAGACAGCATATTTCTGTGTCTCTGGGAGCAGATTGCACATGCTCCCTTCTTCTCTTCCTGCTGCAAAGTTTCTGCCCTTGCCATTTCCAGCTACACTTCTCACTTTACATAGGAAGCTGCGTTGTACTTGTAAGAAATATCTTGAACCGATGCGCTCTTTGTCTATATTGCTTATTATATACAGTATATGTATTTATAAGAGGAAGAGGATCTATGGTTGGAACCCCTAGCTTGGAATTCACCTTTTCCAGAGGTGCCAGAGGGTTAATGTTTTTGCTTATCTATTCACCATGGTTTGATCTTCAGATCGTGAAGCTGAGGCTCCAATACTTTGGCCACCTCATGAGAAGAGAAGAATCCTTGGAAAAGACCCTGATGTTGGGAAAGATTGAGGGCACTAGGAGAAGGGGACGACAGAGGACGAGATGGTTGGACAGTGTTCTCGAAGCTACAAACATGAGTTTGACCAAACTGCGGGAGGCAGTGGAATACAGGAGTGCCTGGCGTGCTCTGATCCATGGAGTCACGAAGAGTCAGACACGACTAAATGACTAAACAACAACAATTCACCATGGTACAACATCCCTGACCCTTACCATGTCAGTCCCTGCCAGCTCTGGCCCTCTCAGTAGATATCTGAACTGAAGTTCTATTTTAAAAAAAATTGCCCCAGTGTGCATCATTTCATTTTATACTTACTTGCACTGAACCATATTTGACATTTAATTGCCCAGCAATCCATTTTGGAGGTATCTTCACATTCCCTTTACCCTAGCATATGCATTTTTGTACACATTCCCTGTCTGGAGAAGTGCATTGCAAAACTGGAAAGAGTGTGAATTTTGAAGAATGGACTGGGTTTTGGTTCTCATATTCTTTTCGAAAGTGTGAATTGGGTAGGTTTGCCTTTAAATGTGGACTGAATCGGTTTTCTCCCCCATCTGTAGCAGTAGCCCATGGCAGGGCATAAGACTTGACCTCCTCCTCACTCCCTTGTCCAAGTGGCTTTCCAGCCAAATCTGCGTGGTTAAATTCTAAACGAAACAAGGAAATATTCTATCCCAGCCCTTTCTGGATAATCCACGGTGCTGTTTATTTTGACTCTTGAAACAGAGACTTCGGTTTTGGCACGGGTTTGGAGGCAACAGCTGTCTCCATGCCCATGTAGGTAAACAGAACTGTGTAGTGTACAACTAATGCTGTAATGCATTAAAAGACTGACCTTTGTTCCGGTTAAAAGACTGACCTTTGTTCCGGTTTCCGCCGGCAGGAATGGCGGACCTGTTTTCCATCCCTCTGACCTTCGTAAGGAATTTGGCGGTTGCTAGGGGAGTAAATGGCAACCCCCTACCCTCTCCGGGGGTTACGGAGAGGGGCCGCTGGCCCGCGATGCCCCCAGACCCACTCCGACTGTTTATGGAGTGGGGGGAGCTTGGGCTGAAAAGCACTTACGAGGGCCAGGACTCCCGGACGCTAATCTGCATGGCGGGGATTTCCATGGTTAAAGAAGATAATTAGGCTTAAATCTATGGACATACTTCAGAAGGAGGGGAAGAAGCGCTGTTTACTGCTGAGAAATCTATGCTGCTGAGGGAGAGGAGTTAAAGGCTGTATATCATCTGGAAGAAGGATTGATGGGGACGGAGCGATAAGGGAATTGAGTTTTTTTTTATTTTTGTTCATATGAGTTACTTCGTACCTTCCCAGACGCGATGTCCTGGCGTGTTTGGAGTGAAAGAGAAGCAAAAGACTGTGTGAGTTGAACTTTATAAACTGTTGTTACTGAGCATATTTTTTAAAGATGTGGAGTTGCCGATGAGAAAAGCCCCCCCCCTAGTCGGACGGAAGGAGTCCTGGACGCGTTCGGAGGATTTATGAGCTGTGACGCACTTTGAATTGGAGCAGCGACCTGAAGCTAAGTTCAGCTATAGGGCAAGGAGATCCATTAATTTACCAAGAGTTTATGGTTTGATGTTTGGGTCTTCTGCCTGGAAAAGCTGTAAATTTTATAAAGATCGTTAATCTTCATGGCTATGAGAGAAAACGAAAGTGATTTGAGCTTTTTAAGATGGCGCTGCTTCGACGCAACAGGGAGCTCCAGACTAAGAAGATTTATGGGGAGGCTGGACTGATTAACCCACACAGGAGAAAGAACATTTGTGAAACCTTGTTTGATATTTATCTCAGCAGCTGGGAAACAATCGGTTGAAAGTGGAAAACATCTATGTGACTGTAAGGGGAAGATCTGGATTATTATGAACTTGGAGGACGATTTGAACTTTAGAAAAAAGACGGCAGTGGACGGTTGCGAGGAATCCCCAATTTCTTGAAGCATGGGAACCCAAATAAAAAATTATTTAGACGATTTGGCATAACATTCGGTTTGATTGATATATATATGTGTATAATTTGAAATAATGAATGTGATATAATTGGTTTTAATTGGAAAATTAATAAAATATATTTAAAAAAAAAAAGACTGACCTTTGCTGTGTGCCGTGCATCATTTTACTCAGCATTGTCTGTGTTCTGTGGCTTCGTCTAGAAATCCCCTACGGCTCCAGCAGTTCATGCCGTACAACTCCATCTGGACCCCAAAATCTGGTGTGTTTGCTTGTGTTGAAATATAGCTGTGCACCCTGGTCTTGATTTTGAAAGCACAGATTATTATTATTATTATTATTATTATTATTATTATTATTATTATTATTTGCTTTGGGATTGTATTTCTCCCCACAGTGTGTGGCCAGGAAGAACACTGTGTATGCATTTGCAGAGTTACCTCTTAGGGAACTGGGGAAGAGGATAATTAGAAAAGAACAGGCACAGACCTAGTCATGGTTGGCATGTTAAACTGAATGTGATTCATCTGGCATTTGGGATCACAAGCAGGTTCAGCTGGAAGCTTGCTCAAAGGACAATACGTTATGACTTAGAGAGCCAGTGTGGTGTAGTGGTTAAGAGCGGCAGACTCCTAATCTGGGGAACCGGGTTCGCGTCTCCGCTTCTCCACATGCAGCTGCTGGGTGACCTTGGGCTAGTCACACTTCTCTGAAGTCTCTCAGCCCCACCCACCTCACAGGGAGTCTGTTGTGGGGGAGGAAGGGAAAGGAGAATGTTAGCCGCTTTGAGACTCCTTCGGGAAGTGATAAAGCGGGATATCAAATCCAAACTCTTCTTCTTCTTCTTCTTTTCAAGGTGGCAAAAGGATGCCCCCTACGTCTTGTAAGAGCCAACAGTCGGTGTAGTAGTACCGGTAATATGTGGGTTTCCAGACATGTCCACATGTTACCTTCAAAGAATGTACAGTCTGTGTACCTGTGTACACAATAGGTGAGCTGCGCAGATCAACATGAGTACATTCTTTCAGTACATGCCCAAACATCATCATCATGATCATCATCATCATCATCATCATTATTTATTGAATTATCTACCAGGGGTCAGCAAACCTTTTCAGCAGGGGGCTGGTCCACTGTCCCTCAGACCTTGTGGGGGGCCGGACTATATTTTTTTTGGGGGGGGGAATGAACGAATTCCTATGCCCCACAAATAACCCAGAGATGCATTTTAAATAAATGGACACATTCTACTCTTGTAAAAACACCAGGCAGGCCCCACAAATAACCCAGAGATGCATTTTAAATAAAAGGACACTTTCTACTCATGTAAAAACACGCTGATTCCCAGACCATCCGCGGGCCGGATTGAGAAGGTGATTGGGCCAGATTCGGCCCCCGGGCCTTAGGTTGCCTTTCCATGATCTATACAGTATCTCCCTTCATCTAAGGAACACAGGGCAGTTTACAAGATAAACACTGGTACACATGTAGAGACATTCTGCCATTTAAAACAAACAAACAAACATACAAATAAAATACATTAGTGAAATTATAAAGTAAGGTTTGAAATGAAGCATGACCAGGGATAAGGAATTATGAGAGTTGGAGTCTAATAACCTGTCTAGAAGGCCACAGGTTCACCACATTTGCCCAAATGAATGTAGGTAGGTCAGGCAATTGGCCGTCGTCAGAAACATTGTCCGGGCAGAAACTGGACGTATGGCAGAAAATCCAGACGTCTGACAGCGTCGTTTTTTTGGCAATTTCCCTAAAATTATCTCAAAGCCTTCAAAAAAATCTCAACAACTTTGGTCCCCTCCCCAAAAACTTTGCCCCCCCCCAAAAAAATCAACCACTTTTCTGTCCATATTTTCACTTTCTGAAATATGGCACCTATTTCAAGAGGCCTTTGCACCACTGAATGCTGCCCTAGTGCCCCTATTTTCTGGATGTCTCAATCTGTGTTTTAAAATTTGTATGTTTTTTTTTTTTGCACATGAGGTTTATGTTATGTATTGGTTTAATTTGTGTACATGAGTTTCTCTGCTAGTCCTGTAACTACCTTTCCCGCTCCAGGGCCATTCAAATGGGTGCGGTGACAGTTGCTATTGGTTAACTTGTTAGCACAATTTGGATCCTCACTCTGACAGGGTCCCGCCAAAATCTAAATGTATCCTTTCCCCAACCCCTGCTCCTGAGAGTATAAAAGGAGCTCACCCTTTCCCTCCAGTCAGTCAAGATTCCTACTGCAATAAAGAAGACTGTTCTTGCTATACTTGACTCCTAGCAGTTCCTTGCTAGTATGCTGAATCACTATTCTGAGCTGACTTCACGAAGAGCTGAAATCACACTCACGACATAACAGTTTATATTTCTCAAGTAAATAAAGAAAACCTGCTAACGCCTGGGGTGACTTTTCTGAAGAGCATCAGTGGGTCCATTTTTCTGCCACCTTGGCCTGATTCTGAGACACAACAGCGGATGCCTTATATAGACCTCTCCAGAGATCTCACCCCTCAAATCCCATGAGACTCTGAAAGTCCATGAGATTTCATACTCTCCTCTTCTCGAGGTGACAGGAAGGTCTCAGTCATCACAAGGGCTTCCTCCTCAGCTTGTGGCACCCAGGAAGCTTCCTGGACACCAGCAGTGGAGTCCAGCAATGGAGGACAGGAGATGGATCAGTGCTGCTTCCTCCCACCATCACAGAGTAAAGGGTGTCTAACTGTTATGGGCTCAGACTTCAGAATCAGGGTGGGCTACAAATCCAATAAAGGAGCTGTAAAATAAATACTGTAATACAATTTAATTTTGGACTAAATTGGGCCATAATGTTAAACCATGTTTAGATTATGACCCTGCAAAGGTTTAATCAAATTGCATACAGGTGCTGGAAATGTAACCTAAGAAAAGCAGATTTTTACAAGTAAGGTGGTCATGTTCAAAACTGCAAGGATTCTCAGATATGGTATTGTCAGAGTTAGTCAGCTTATCAAAAACTGGCTAAGGATCCTGTTGTTATAGGCCTTCTTGGACTATTAAATGTAATAGATATAGATGACTGGGCACGAATTTTAAATCTTTTTATTTAATTTTTTGCTGCAGCAGAAAATGTGTTGGCTGAGCCTTGGAAACATTATACAAAACCCGATCAGGACGGAAAACGTTTGCCTGAGGTTAAGGGTATATTGAGAATGGGAAAATTAAGACACAATATTAAAAATTACCAAAATTACGGTAACAAGAATCTTATATACAGTATTGTCAGTTTTTTCGTGGGCAAGTTAAAGAGACCAAGTCTATGTAATGTTCTGCTTTGGTTGCTGTTGAAAAACTTTTAATAACAAAAATTAAGATGCTGGTGATGTTTTACAAGCATCTGGGATTGAGCATGAAACTTACTTTGCAAGCAAAATTACTTGCAAAACTAATAAATACTAGGGAGGTAACCCCTTTCACCAGGCTTTTATAGAAAAATAAGTAAAAGGGGCTGCTCGCGAGGCCACTTTAAAGGCAGCTCGAACCACATGGAAGCAATACATTTTCCCATGGAAGTGTGTTTTGATGAAGTTAACGTATGGCATACATTCCATATAATTAGAGATGGTATAAAGTAACTGCAAAGAAAAATGAAAAAGCCCTCCATGAAATGTCAAGGGGCAACACAATTCTGTGCAATAAACAGCATGTGTTTATAAATAGAAGACCTTGCCAGGGAATCTTGATTACATATTGTGACAGAGTTTTAATATTCCTGGACAAAGGGAATGCGGGCAACGAAAGATTCTTTGAGTTTAGTAAAACAATGGATACAACCTCGCTTTCAAAATATTGATATTGGCGCAGATACAGACAACATCACATGGACTGAATGGGCTGCCTGAGTAACTATAAACACAAGGTTAGAGCAAAGAGCATATTGTCCCGCAAAGCCAGGATCTTAGGAAAGTGCTTCGTGGGGTACCCTACCGAGGCAGCTGTGGTTAAACATCCCTTTAATAGTGTCGGAGAGTAACTGGCCTCTCAAGGGAATCTCTGAAGATGAGAGGAAGAACAGCAAACGTGGATAAAGATAACAGATTTAAGCAGGCTGACCTAGCTAAATAATAAAAATTGAGCAGAAAATAAAATAGACCTATAGATTTAAAAAGAAGAAGAAGGAAGGCTAAGCTTATTCATCTGTTTATTGATTATTGGGAGCAGGGGTGGTGGTGGTTTATGACCGAAGGGAGAACATCCTTGTGTTGCCTAGACAATTGGGGGTAACGCTTCCTATTTTTATCACAGTATAGGAAGATATTGAGAGCCACCCCTTACCTATAATATGCAAGGGCACCTCTATCTTCCCATGCTGTGTTACAAGCCAGTGCTGGGGAAATATTGATTATCACCCAGTTGCAGTGCCGGCCCAATACATTTTGCTGCCTGAAGCAAAGGACGAGATGGCCAGGGCCCATTCTATGTGCAGAAGTTGAATTTTACTTCCACAAAGGTAATAATACTGATATAAGAAAGTAAGCTAAAACCACACAGGCCTTTTCCTGTCCTGGGGCAGGCTCACCACCACCTGTTTCTTTCCTTTATTATTTAAATAAAGTTTATTCAACAACAAACAGCAACAAATGGGATTGGGAAGCACCCTTCACTGCATCTGAGGCAAGCAAATGCACTGAAAGGCTAGGGCAGGGTCACCAACTGGAAGTGGCCCACGGAGGCAGTTTAATCGGTCCATGAGCCGCCCCCCAAAACAAGCCGCCCGCTCAGCGAGTCCCCGCGCTCTGTGCTAAACCAGCACAATGCGGCACAAGGACTCTCTTCCGCGGCTCCAGAAATCGCTTCATGCGATTTTCAGCATCTGGGCATGCACAGAAGCGATTTTCGGCGTCACGCACCGGCCCGGCCCATGGAGGATCTCCGCGGGAGTGATCCAGCCCATGCCCGGTAAGCCTTGCTGACCCCTGGGCTAGGGGAATGCCTGGAGACCCCAGGTAAAATGGCCAAGGGAAGTGCCACTGTTCTCACACAGGCAACTGTTCCACTCTGCCTAACGGTAGGGCCAGCTCTGCCCAGTTGCCTAGGCAATTTGGGACATCTCGTGCAGAGGCTGATAGCTGGAAAGCAACTGGAAGGAAAACCCTCAATAAGCATTAATATGCCTGCTAATGACATCACTCAAATCCAAGGAATTATGTCAATATAATCTCTTAGGGATGGGCCTTGTCTCATGTGCCAACTTTACTGAAACATGCGTTTCAGCAGACTAAGGAAGTACGAGACATCCGATTTGTGAGAAAAGTATTTATTAGAGGAGATACAGGCAATCATTTCCTCAAAGGGGTTATGGGGTTTTCTTTGGACATGTTAGCTCTTAGACACAGTAAATTTGAGAAGGCCTGCAATACCTGACAAATGATTTGGCATGTGAAATAATCACTCATTGCCAGCTTTCTGATTCCCCCTCAGCAAGGCGATGTGCAATGAGGTAACACAGGAATTATGGCATCCTTCAGAAAGTCGTATTGCAAATATTAAATCCACCACAGTGTCCGAGGCCAAGCCACTTTACCCTGAGAAATAGTGTTATTATGCCTGGTTGCAATAGTTCAGCGCTGAAGCATTTCAGGGCCTGAAAAAACAGAGGTGATGTCATGTTGTAAAGCAACAAAATTCCTTTAAGATCTGACATACATCTTCACATGTTTAAATTATAGTTCACAGACGACGATTTTTGCTTTCTTGGTTGCTCAAAATTAGCCCCTTGGGCACATAACTTGTCCAGAGTCCAAAATGCATTCATTTTCCTGTCAGGCCTCCAGAGATCATCATTACCCATTCATTCCTCTGGCCAGAAGGAAACCTCTGTGGAATAGAATGAAACAATAAACCTCAAAACAGCAAGAAGAACCAAGATACTAGTCCTTTGACTACTGATACATGTAGGAGTAAGACTCTTACTGAAGCAATTAACATGTCGTATACCTATCCGCACTACAAACTTATAGTACTTTTATTATCTTTGCAACTGGAATGGTTTCTTCCCAAAAGATGTTGCGAATTGTAGTCTGAATGAAGTCCTGAGAATAGTCCTGAGGTCCCCTTACAGGACAACAGTTCCACCTACCAGATTTTCCCGTGAAGGTGAAGGATGGTCCTAAACACTCTTACTACAGAATAAGTCCCGTTGAACTTAACGAGGAGGGATCTGAAGGAAGCAAGAGAGGAGAGCTTTGAAGGTAAAGTCAAGGAGCTTGTCCCGGATCTGGAAGTGGGCAGGAAATCAGCACAGTAGAGGGCTTTAAGGATGGATGTCATGTGATCAACATGATGACAGGAGTGGACGATTTTGCCTACAGAGTGTTGTATAGATGTGAGGGGAATGAGTGAGGTGAGGCCTCGTAAGACCAGAAAGGAGAAAGAGGTCTAGCATCAGCATGGCAACGGAGCGTGAAACACTGAAAAATGCTTTGCAAATGGGATATGGAATAAAAACCTGAAAGATCATTGATAATGGGCATGTGTAGTGCTTTGAGTCCCTGATTGAAATCTGACCTCAGTCATGACCATCTCGCTATTCTTTTTGAGCAGATCCACACCATAAATTTAAAACCACATTTCATGCACTTTTAAAGCATTTGACTTCTCCCAAAGAACCCTGGGAACTGTAGTTTGCGCCAGGCAAAGCTACAGTTCCCAGCATCCTTAACAAACGACAGTTCCCAGGATTCTTTGGGAGAAATCATGTGCTTTAAATGTGCCCTGAATGTGATTTAGATGTATGCTGTGGATATGTCCTTAGTCTCATCCACTCTCTGCCTCCCAATCTGCAATATGAGGATGATAATATTGACCTAACCTAAAGGGCTGTTTAAAGGATTAACTGAGATAATGGATAAAGGATGAGGACCCTGTGGCCTTTAAAATGTAGCTGAACTTGAACTCCTATAAGCCCTAGGTAGCATGGCCAGTGGTCATGGATGATGGGTATTGTAGTCCAACATCTGGAGGATCACAGTTTCACTATCCCTTATGTATATAATGTAGTATGAATACTCAATAAACTCTCCAACACTACCTACAGCGCAACCCCATGCATGTTTACTCAGAAGTAAGTCTCACTAAGATTGCAGAGATTCTGTGTTCATGTGTTTGGGAATAAGCAAAAGTGTGATTTACTTTTGAGGAAATCTGTCTAGGAGTGGATTGAAAGTGACAGCCTGAGCTTTTCAGAATCAATGCTCATACTAAAATTCAAAGGCATCTTCTCTATTGCAGGGGTAGGAAACCTAAGGCTCGGGGGCCAGATGCGGCCCAATCGCCTTCTCAATCCGGCCCGCGGACGGTCCGGGAATCAGCATGTTTTTACATGAGTAGAATCTGTCCTTTTAATTAAAATGCATCTCTGGGTTATTTGTGGGGCATAGGAATTTGTTCATTTTTTTCTTCTTCAAAATATTGTCCGGCCCACCGCATGGTCTGAGGGACAGTGGACCGGCCCATGGCTGGAAAAGGTTGCCGACCCCCTGCTCTACAGTATATTTTGAAAAGTTGTTTTGTCTGTTCACTATGCATTTGGACACCTCTTAAGATATCGCACCAAAATTTTGCATGATGGTTCCTGAGATCAAACAGGTGGTTTCTATGTGTGGATACAATGCATTTTGAATCAAGATGGCAGACTGAACTTTTCAAAACTGCACTGGTTTTTGTTTTTGTTTCTTAGACTTTACCAGAAATGCCAGGCGCTGCTGCTGTTTTGTTATGTTAACATTGTTATAGGTTTTGTTTTCTGATTTTAGTTCATGATTTTATTAGAATCTGTGTTTGTTTTGATTGTGATACTTGTATAACCTGCCCTAGAATTATTTAGTGAAGGGCAAGTTATGAATGAATAAGAAGTTATGAGCAAAAATCCTGGTTTATTCTCACCCCTTACTTTAAAAACTTAATAGCATTTGGGTTTTACTTTATGAAACAGCTCAGACTCTGCTTGCCCAGAACATATGGGAAAGCTGCTCAAAAATTAGATTTTACCTCAGAAGAAAAGAGCTGAGTTCCCTCCCAATTATTTCCTCATGTCCTCCTGCAGATTAAAGAGCCAAAGAACAGTTCCTTCTTTCTTTATTAGGAAACTGAAACTGGGATCACAATGAAAATGATTAATTTTGATCACAGTTTAGCGTTTTGACAGACTCTGAGCTTCGCTTCAGTCAGCTGCAGATGCTGTTAATAAATTTAGATGTGAAATTATAGCCACAGGTGATAAAGTTGTCAAGAAACATTCTGGATGCCTAGAATTAAGCTACTGGGCAGTTTTCTGTACTCTGAGACAAATGTCTCATTAGTACCTCATTAACACCAGCTGCCAATGATAGGCAGCTCCTGGGCAAGCTGCTGTTCAGAAAGAGACTCCCGTGAGGCCTGAAAAGAAAAAGCTTTGCCAAACGCACAGCCATCTCAGCAGGGTTGGCCCAAGACAACGTGCCGGCTGAGGCGAAAGACAATATGACCATATACAGAAGCCAACTACTGTATATGGGCACTTGAATCTGACTATAGCACCTGTGTTGGAATGTATATTATTTTGTTTATTAAACTTGTATACCGCCCTACATTCGAAGATGACAGGGCAGTTCACAACATCCTCCACCAAACATCAGACAACAGGACGGGTAAGGGACTCAGGACGGGCCATGTGAGAGATCTACATTGGCTCCCAGTACGTTTCCGAGCACAATTCAAAGTGTTGGTGCTGACCTTTAAAGCCCTAAATGGCCTCGGTCCAGTATACCTGAAGGAGCGTCTCCACCTCCATCATTCTGCCCGGACACTGAGGCCCAGCACCGAGGGCCTTCTGGCTGTTCCCTCGTTGCGAGAAGCCAAGTTGCAGGGAACTAGGCAGAGGGCCTTCTCGGTGGTGGCGCCTGCCCTGTGGAACGCCTTCCCAACAGATGTCAAAGAGGAAAACAACTACCAGACTTTTAGAAGACATCTGAAGGCAGCCCTGTTCAGGGAGGCTTTTAATGTTTAATAGATTACTGTGTTTTATTTTTCTGTTGGAAGCCGCCCAGAGTGCCTGGGGAAACCCAGCCAGATGGGCGGGGTATAAATAATAATATATTATTATTATTATTATTATTATTATTATTATTATTTTATTATTATGTGGCCACAGAGGGGAATGGCTGAGGGTATCCGATGCTGATACTCGCCTGAGGCAACCACCTCACCTTGCCTATTATTTATTAAATTTGTATACTGCCCTTCATCTGCAGATCTCGGGGTGCTTATAGTCTTGTGGCACCTTGAAGACTAACACATTAATTATGGCATAGGTTTTCATGGACTGCAGTCCACTTAATCAAACACATGAGGTACTATCCTGAATGGCAGGTATTACCTTATTGGCCCGAATATAAGCCACACTTCCCCCACCCACCCACCCCAATTCTGACCTTTAAAAGTTAAAGTGCGGCTTAAATTCGCAACCTTACAAAAATCGGCTTTTACAATATCGCTGCTGAAACAGACATACGGTAAAATGGAACAAAAAAAGTCACCTTGGCAGCGGTGGCCGCTGGGACAGCACACTGGTGACAAGGCAGCTAGCTATGGGGTTCAGGATAAGTCTCATACACACACATTTCTTCCAGTGTTCACCGCTGCTCCCTTGCCCTGCTTTCCACTGCCTAAGTTGTCAGCTTCACGCTGCCTAATGGTGGAACCACCCCAATATCTTTTAGTTAATCGCTAACTTCTAGCATCTCCAGACTCATCTGCTTGTATGCAGGAGCTCACACGTTGGATCCGGATTTTGGTTCTTCTAATGCTGCTAACGTTGTTCCAAATGGCTCACCACAAGGTTTTCCATGTAGCTGTCACAGGCTGATATGGTTGAGTTATTTCTGCTATGCTAAAGAAAAAAAACTGGTTGCACAATATGGGTGATGCATTTTTTTTAAAAAAATATATTCTTAGGACATTTGGCCAAATGTTAGTGCTCCTCCAAAAATACTAATTAGACATGAACGCTTTGTTCTATCCGGCATCTGCAGGAAAATTCAAGGTCGCAGTGCCTATGGTTCCCCCCCCCGCCCGCCCCGATCTAAGGGAGGCATAAAATGTTTATGAGGGTCAGAAGCTAGGGTTGAGAGAGCGTTCCAGGATAGCAGTGGAATATCAGCTCAGTGAGGACTCCTGAGTGGGACTTCCCAGTCCTGTGAACCAGAGCTTCTCACTAGGAGCCAGCAGATGGCAGCAGCCCCAGTTTGGGTTTCCTTCTGACATAGGATCCAAATCCACAAGTTCTGCCTCCTCAAAATACATTGGGCAAATTGTAAGATTAACTGTCAATGTCACACTGGGCTTCTAAAAACCCACATTTGGAAGTAATGTAATAAATCATCATCATCATCATCATCAAACCTGTGCCAGCTGATGCCAACTTAAACCAGAATAACCTGCATTACAGCTGGAACACGTGACACCACTTCTGTGCCCTTTCTACTGGGTACCAGTGCAATTATGAATCTTTAAGGCCCAAAATAGTTAGGGACTGGATTAATTTGAGGACCATCTGCACTGGAGGAGACATTTCTGAGAGTCTCATGGACTGCAAGCAGCTCAAACCTATCCATTCTGAAGGAAATCAGCCCTGATAACCTCAAAACAGGCCAGCAGGCATGGACCAGGGGACCAGGGGACAAAAAGCCAAGGGGGTAGAAAGGAAATGGGGAATGGGGTATCCTGCATGAGGGCAGGGCTGGCTGGCTGACTGAAATGCTGGACAGAAGCGCTGTGCAGCACAGCATTTTGTTCCAGATCCTGCTTGTTTATTGTGCTTGCCTGAGTGTTATAATGCATGGCCTTACTTTGGCTTCTTACAGCTGATATGGAGAAGGCGCTATTTCAAATGAAAAATTAAAGGCAGCAAGGATTCAATGAGCAGGAAACAACTTTGCTCTTGAAATGTTAATGCTCATGCAGTTGAAGCAAATGTGCAGACATTTCTCTCTGAAGGCAATACGGTCTAGGACTAGAAAATAATTGCTTCACCCCAAAGCCAAGAAAACTAAGTCATACAGGTCAAATCCTCCATAGCAGAAGGGGTGTCCCAGGTCCAGTGTCTGCTTGCCAAGGGATTACTATGCAGAATTGTAGAGTTGGAAGGGACCCAGAGGGTCATCTATTGCCCATTTCCCATTCTCTGGACAGAGGGAAAGGGAAACACTTGCCAATTACTAGGCAAACACAGAGAAGGCTATCACAGCTACTTATGGGAATTTGGAATAAGGAAACAAAAATCAAGTTATATAGTAGGGCCAAAATGCAAGCTACACATATTCCAAGTGGACTGTGCTTCTTTGTGGCTGGGGTGAGGTTTCAAGACAGTTTGGCAGGCACAATTTCTCCCTTTGCTGCAATAAAAGTGGAAGAAGACACCGGAATTGTGTCACAGAATTTCTAAAAGTGTGGAAATCTTATGCCACCTAGAACAGAACGAGTAATCCCAAGAGTGCCTACATGGAAAGGGCTGGTGTTTAAGGTTCTCTTTGTTTGCCCAGCCATTTCCTCTGAAAATACAGAGTGGTAAATAGTCGAGTTAAATCAAATGAACTGTAAAGAGACAAGTTGCTGCTAAGCCCAGCCTTAAAGGGGAAGCTTAGGGTAGAGCTGTTCCTACACATGAACAATATGGATACAGGATCTGAGTTGCAGTGAAGGCTTGCAGCTCCCTCCTTGAAATATACTCGGAGTCGAGAGTGAACTTCATGTTCTTTATCCATGCTCTTTATTCAGCAACAGAAGAGAAGAATGGCTCTTTCCCCAAAATGTCTGCTTATATACATTATTTACACAATGGGCCTTGCGTGATTGGCTACTTCAGGGCTGCACCTGTAGGCCAATCAGGTTGCGGGTTCACTTCTGCTAGCAGCCTGATTGGCTGCTCCTGCAGGCCAATCAGGTTGCTGACTCGCTTCATCCAGGAGTCTGATTGGCTGCTCCTGTAGGCCAATCAGGTTGCTGATTCACTTCCACCTGGAGCTGGATTGGGTGGCTCCTGCAGACCAATCAGACTGCTGCATTCTGGATCTTATTGTTCTAGGGATTTAGCTCAGTACATAACACTGCTGCTAACCAGTAAGGAGGGGCCGGAGACAGAGAAGTTAAAAGATGACACTGGGGGGGGGGGGAATCCTTTATTTAGAAGGTCAAGACATGTGGTCTTAGCTCTTTGCTCATATTTACATAAGGGGGTGGGCTTTTACCAATCCTTTCCTAGGAGGTCACCCAGCCCAATGCAGGATGGAGCTGTAGCATTCCTGACCAATGGCAGTCTGGCGAAGAAAAGCTCAGGAAGGCTGTTCCAGTGTCAAAGAGCTCATTCCATTAGGAAGCTTCTCCTTAAGCAAGAACAGGTGTGGGAAAGCTTTGGCCTTCCAGAAGTTGCTGAACTACAATGCCCATCCTCCATACCCATGAACATGCTTGCTGGATCTGATGGGTGTTGTAGTTCAGCAATATCTGGAGGGCCAAAGGTTTTCCTCACCTGTCCTGGAATGATCTCCTGCTCCTCTTTAAGGTGTAGACCGGAGTTTGCATTTGCAGGAGCATCAACATCCTGGCTTGAAAGCCTCTCCCTTGAAAGTCCTCCCTAGCTAGTAAATTTTACAAGGGCAGCCGCAGCAGATATACCAGCTAGGTAAGGTAAAGGGACCCCTGACCATTAGGTCCAGTCGTGACCGACTCTGGGGTTGCGGCGCTCATCTCTCTTTATTGGCCAAGGGAGCTTCCAGGTCATGTGGCCAGCATGACAAAGCTGCTTCTGGCGAACCAGAGCAGCACACAGAAACGCCGTTTACCTTCCCACTGTAGCGGTACCTATTTATCTACTTGCACTTTGACATGCTTTCGAACTGCTAGGTTGGCATGAGCTGGGACCGAGCAACGGGAGCTCAGCCCATCGCAGGTATTCGAACTGCTGACCTGATCAGCAAGCCCTAGGCCAGGCATCCCCAAACTGCGGCCCTCCAGATGTTTTCGCCTACAACTCCCATGATCCCTAGCTAGCAGGGCCAATGGTCAGGGAAGATGGGAATTGGAGTCCAAAACATCTGGAGGGCCAAAGTTTGGGGGTGCCTGCCCTAGGCTCTGTGGTTTAACCCACAGCGATACCAGCTAAGGAAGGGCTAAATTTCAAGCAGGTGGAACCCTCCTAAGATTAAGGATTTTGTTTCTAGGCACACTGCAGGAACACTGTTCTTGACTTTTGAAAATGGGCTGTAAGCTGCATTCTACACCAAGTTTATATTCTTTCTGATTACTCCTGATTTTTTATTATTTGCCTCACTGGGAGTGGGAGAGAATAAGGGAGGTCAGTTGCTGTCAGGAAGCATGAAAGGTCGTTCTGTTTACGATAATTGCAAAATTCCAAAGTTCACATCAGGGCAACACCTTCAGTTGGCCAACCTTAATATTATTTATACTGGAAAGACAGATCGTGAAGCTGAGGCTCCAATACTTTGGCCACCTCATGAGAAGAGAAGACTCCCTGGAAAAGACCCTGATGTTGGGAAAGATTGAGGGCACTAGGAGAAGGGGACGACAGAGGACGAGATGGTTGGACAGTGTTCTCGAAGCTACAAACATGAGCTTGACCAAACTGCAGGAGGCAGTGGAAGACAGGAGTGCCTGGCGTGCTCTGGTCCATGGGGTCACGAAGAGTCGGACACGACTAAACGACTAAACAACAACAACATTATTTATTAGGAACACAGAAAAGTCCACACCAGACTGACGCCTTTATAGAGCCAACCCAAATGGTTGTTCACTATTTCATGGCATTTTGGCTGCCCTAAAGTAAAGGTACACCTCACCCCCTTACCGACACGATTGTTTTCCTTATACAGCTCCCTCGGCAAGACATTTCTCCAATAATTACAACCCATAATAATAAAAATGACAAAAGAAATAAAATAACCACCAGCGTTGCAGCGAGCCTCTTAATGAAGAAATTGGAAGAGGGTAAAACGCGGATCTACACGGATCCTCATGGATCCCCCACTTTTTTATAAACAACTCCAATAAATTCACTGTCCCAAGAAATTCAACAAGCAAAAATTAGCAACAATAATGGAAGACTAACAAACGAGCAAACTTAATCAAGCCGCTTTACTTCCACCGCAGACCCAACCACGCGGTGTGTGGGTGGGCGTGCGTGCCATGGGGCGGGGCTTGTAATTGCAGGCGGCGTTCGAAAGGCTACCTCGAGGGCGTGGCTAACGTTGCTGCGGGGCGGAGCCTCGCGACGGAGCTTCCCTGCGCTTCGCCCTGGGGGGGCGTGGCCAGCTGCGCCGTTGCCTGGCGCACTCGGGTTGCCTCTATGCATTGGCGCGCGAGCTGTTCGTCCCTGCGAAGCTGCTGCTGTTGCTGGGCTCGTGGAGATGCTGCAGTAGCGGCGGCGTTAGCGTTGGCTGGGAAGCTCTTTGCTGCTGCTTCATTCATGGTCGCAGGAGGGGTTGCCGTGGCTGCCGCAGCCGCCTTCTCTTGCCCACGACCAGCCTGTGATGACTCCGGGCGTATTTCGGGCTGTTTGAACGGCGGCGGCGGGGAAAGGGGAGCTTGATGAAAGCGATGTCTCCCCAACAGGATCACATCGGGCAGGGGCGCTCTTCCTCCCTGACCGGAGGGTCCCGGCTCTCCGCAGCCTCCGACGCCACCAAGGTGAGTGAACCCGCCGCCGCCTCTTTGCAACCCTGCCTGGATCGGGGGGGGACGGGGACGGGACGGGACCGAAAACCACTTCCTCCTGTGCAGACAAGAAGACGGACCGGTCGCCTCCTTCGTCCTTGGGTTTTGCAGCGAAGGCTCCCCGTTGCTTATAATAATAGCTTAACCTGCCCCTTCCTGAAACTTGCAGGGTGGTCATTTTACGCGCAACTCGGGGAGCAAGCCCTATCGGTTTCCAATGGAGCTTTGCTCCCCGAGGAAGCCGAGCTAGCGCTGCAGCCTCTCCGCGTGCCCAACTTAAAGCACGCTCGTGGGGAAGCAGGTCCTGCAGAGCTCAAGTAGAAAAAAGACCTCAGTGGCAACTGCAGCCTCTTAACTGGTAGGGAGGGCTCGAGTCTGTGCAAGCCCCTCGTTCACTTTTTTATTGCATGAACCCCCCCGCCGCCTCTTTGCCCATGTCATTTTCTCTCCCTGTCCATCAATTTCGGGAAATAATGGGGGGCGGTGTACACCCACCTTCGATGTCCCCTCTCCACCATTTCCAGTGGGTTATCCTTGCGGGTGCATTTGTCCTGAAGCGTGCTGGTGGGCGGGGAAGGTCAGGGTGGCGGCGGTGCAAAAAGAATCGCTGCAACCTGCGAAGGTTCCGGGTCCTTAAATGCTGCAGAGAGACGGTCCTGCGCTCGCAAAGCCACGTTTTGGGAGAGCGCAGTGGATGGAGGTCGCTTGCGCTCGGGGGGTGGGAGAACGGGGCTGCACGCCTCGCGGAAAATGTGCCGCATAGCTGGCGCGGGGGATCGATCGATCTTTCCCTCCCTCGCCCTTGGTAAGATCTCCAACGGAGCGCACCACCACGCAGTTCGTCGTGATCGAGAGAAACCACCGAGCTGCTGTTCTTGGCACATCGCGTTCCTTAAAAGCGCCACCAGGAATCCCTCGGGAGGCGGGCGACCGCCTCGGTCCTTTTCCCCTCCCTCCCTCCCTCCGCGCCGCATGCGTGCTTCACCTTCCCTGCCCCAGGTGTTTTGCACTTGATGGATGGACGGACGCGGTTCTGTTTTTGAGTAGCCGCTGCTGCAAGGCGCTCTCGGAGCCCCGCAGGAGCAGCGGCGAAGGGGCTTCTCTTTCTTTCTGCGCCGGCTGCTCATGACGTGAGGCTCGGCGATCGGGGGACTTCGTGATCGGTCTGCTTTGAAGGTGGCATCGTCGCGACAGGCGTGCCGGGCGATCTCGTCGGGGTGGCATTTTCTACATAGATGCTGGCTAGATCTGTGGTGGCTCCCTTGGCATGTATTGTTCCAGGTAGTCTTGGATCCTGGACTTAATGGTCTTAGTCGTCTATCTTCTCTCCCACCAGTAATGTGTATTAATTCACCTGCTTCAAATTGTGGGGTGATTGAGGGCCCACCTACTCATTTTGCTGAATGGGCACCTGGATTGTGGCCTAAAGTCCTGTCCTTGTGGTGCCGACTACCTCTGTTGCCTCTAAATGAGAATGGGACAAAAGTGGAGGAGGGTTGGCATTCCTGGTTTTGCTTGCGCCTGCAGCTGTATTTCTATCTAAAATTACATATTTTAAATAGAGTGGTGCTCTTGCCCAGTGCAAGCTTATCTGAGATGTATGGGGAAATAAACCCCATTGAAAAAATAAGCATAGAATATTATGCATTCTCATAATTTGTGCAACAAGGTATGAGCGTGGAACTCAGGCTGAGAGATTGTGTCTGGCCTAATGTCATTTTGTGGTTGGTGAGATTTTTGAACTTTTTGGAGAAGTGAACGGGAGGTGCACTTGTTCTTGCTTTTTGCATGATGTTGTGGTTAATGTGTTTTGTTTGAATCAAGACCTGGAGACCAGTGTTCGAATCTCCATGGGGCTATGAAGCTCATTGAGTGACTTTGGGCCACCCACTGTTTCTTCTCAGCTTAGACAACCTCACAGGGTTGTTGTGAAGGGTAATAGGGAATCGTGAATGTCACCTGGAACTCATTGGAGGAAAGATGGGATTTATATGGAATATCTATAATATACGCTGCAGCAAGTCTGCCGATAGATGGCTGCATCTTTTTAACATGTGTGTTCTGTGTACCTGCAGCCACTTCCAGCTTCTCAGCATGTCTGTGAGACAGAAGCATGCAACTATAACTGTACATGCAGCTGTCACACAGTTTTCTCTGCAGAAATGACAGTAGAACAGGAAATATTGGCTTTCAAATAATGGCCCCTTTTTCTGCATGAAATCATAGGTTATTTCCTGGAGAAGGCCAGCAGATGATGGAGAGGAGAAAAGTTGGGTAGTTCCTCTTCCCATCACCAAAAAAGGGGAGTTTTAGACATTCCCTGCTGTTTCTGAATTGACTTTGGATAGTACAACGTTTTACATTGGCGTATGACTTGATTTTTATACCTGGCTTTTGTTATACTGCATAAGATTCCATATCTGCTTGTTTTTCCTTAAACAAACTCTTAAAAACTGCCCTAGGGTAGTAATAAAGGACATGAACTTCTGCTAACCTAAGAACTTAAGAAGAATCGCACCAAGGGTGCATCTTGTTCAGTATCCTGTTCTGGGAAGTCTGCAAGCAGGCATGAAAGCAGCAACCCTCTCCAATATATGTCCTGCCCACCCCAGCAGCAGCTGGTATTCTGAGGCATCCTGAATTTAGAGGCTCCATTTAGCTTTTGCAAACTGGACCTGCTGCAACAAAATTTTGCAGCGTGAAGTGCTGCTTTTCAGGGTGCTGGCCAGCCCGCCCCGTCACCTTCAAGGATATTCTTTTCTATTACCCCTCCCGCTTGGTTTTCTGTGCACTGCCCCTCCTCCACGGCAGCTTGACCACTGAGCATGCTCAGTCCTCATTGGGCTTTTTTGGATTCTTCTCCCTCCCCAAATATTTTTTTTCTTCTGCAGATCTTGGGTTTCCTCCAAAGCCTGCTGCTACCTCGCTTTTGTGCATAGGTGGCACTGTTTTTGCAGTGCCAGAATCCACATGCAGCAAACGAATGTACTGATAAGAGTATAAATAGTGCAATGTGGTGCCCTGAGGCTGACGGGATCCGTGGCAGGGGAGCATGTGGGTGAAGTCTGGTATGTAGGTTGACTAGTAATATGTTTTATTTTAAAAAAGGCTGAAATCTTCTTAGAAATCACACCTCCTGACCAAATAGAGACACCTGTGTTGGGAGCTGGTTGTGTTGGAGTATTGCTTTTTCATATTCTTCCACCTGTTCTAACTCTAACATTCAAAACATGTTTTGGGATGAGCCCTGGTTGAAAGTAAATGCTACTCTTGCTGTGTTGACTCCGCTCAATACTACAGCTAGTTACAGTATTTCTAGAGAACTCGTACATAAATTGAATTGATGGCTTTAAAAGACCATTTGTAAAATCTGTATTGTGTCCTGAAATACTTTTGGATATATGTTTATGGCAGATGGTGGTAAGCATTTCCTTTATTGCATAGCCTACTGGTCTTTCAGTGGAATCCTGATCATGATTCAGGTAACTTTTAACAACGTTTAGGAATTCGCTCCCTTTTTATTGTTTCGGATCACAGGATCTGTGATCTTCAACTGCTCATCCTCCAGAATTTAAGCTGAGCTCCTGTAGGTTAGCATTGGGTTATCAGTGTGGTGTAGCAGATAGCATTTCAGGACTGGGCGTGAGAGACCCAGGTTCAATTATGTGTTCCACCATAAGGACCAGCAAGTATCACCTTTTTGGAGGGATCACTTAGCTCTGGCCCAGCCATACAGTAAGGTGAAGTGACCAGGTTTGGGCAGCAGCATGAAATAAACAGAATACAGTAGATGAAGACAGGAATCGGTGCCATAGCATCAGCTTTGCCAGCAGAGTATCTTAGCTTCAATCCCTAGTATCTCCAGGTATGGCTGGGGGAAGGTGCATGTCTGATACCCTGGGAAGCTGCTGCCAATCACTGTGAGTGAGATCAACCAATGGTTTCATAGAATCATAGAATCATAGAGTTGGAAGAGACCACAAGGGCCATCCAGTCCAACCCCCTGTCAGGAAGTTCTTCCTAATGTTTAGGTGGAATCTTCTTTCTTGTAGTTTGAATCCATTGCTCCGTGTCCGCTTCTCTGGAGCAGCAGAAAACAACCTTTCACCCTCTTCTATATGACATCCTTTAATATATTTGAACATGGCTATCATATCACCCCTTAACCTTCTCTTCTCTAGGCTAAACATACCCAGCTCCCTAAGCCGTTCCTCATAAGGCATTGTTTCCAGGCCTTTGACCATTTTGGTTGCCCTCCTCTGGACACGTTCCAGCTTGTCAGTATCCTTCTTGAACTGTGGTGCCCAGAACTGGACACAGTACTCCAGGTGAGGTCTGACCAGAGCAGAATACAGTGGTACTATTACTTCCCTTGATCTAGACGCTATACTCCTATTGATGCAGCCCAGAATTGCATTGGCTTTTTTAGCTGCTGCATCACACTGTTGACTCATGTCAAATTTGTGGTCTACCAGGACTCCTAGATCCTTTTCACATGTACTGCTCTCAAGCCAGGTGTCTCCCATCCTGTATTTGTGCCTTTCAAATTTTTTTGCCCAAGTGTAGTACTTTACATTTCTTCTTGTTAAAATTCATATTGTTTGCTTTGGTCCAGTTGCCTAATCTATTAAGGTCATTTTGAAATGTCTGTCCTCTGGGGTATTAGCCGCCCCTCCTAATTTGGTGTCATCTGCAAACTTGCTCAGGATGCCCTCAAGCCCACCATCCAAGTCAGTGATAAAGATGTTGAATAAGACTGGGCCCAAGACAGAACCCTGTGGCACCCCACTAGCCACTACTCTCCAGGATGAAGAGGAGCCTTTGGGTTCGGTCAGTCAGCCAGTTACAAATCCACTGAAAGGTAGCGTTGTCTAGCCCGCATTTTACCAGCTTCTTTACAAGAATATCATGGGGCACCTTGTCAAAGGCCTTGCTGAAATCAAGATAGGCTATATCCACAGCATTCCCTTCATCTATCAGGCTTGTAATTCTGTCAAAAAATGAGATCAGATTAGTCTGACATGACTTATTTTTCAGAAACCCATGCTGACTTTTAGTGATCACAGCGTTTCTTTCTAGGTGCTCACAGACCGTTTGAGTGTAAGGCAGCATCCTATTTTGTTAATGGAGTAGCAATATTTTTAAGAGGTTAGGTATATTGTTTGGGTATGTTCAATGAAATACAGGTAAATTAGAATAAGCAGAGTGTTATCAACCAAATGCACCACTCTTAATTCATTTGGATCATCTGTTGTGCTTGTAAACACCTAGGAGAATTCCAGTGTAGAAACTGCCACCATGCTACAAAATTTTCCTGCACTTCAGAACATGCTTTGGTGTGTGGGCTTGCCTTTGTGTGTGAAACTTGGCAGAAGAAAGAGTGTGAATTATGAGTCAGATACTGTATGTTGGGGGCTCAGAATATGTTTCAGCATACATTCTCTCTCTCCCTACCCCCATTTTTGTTTCTTAAAAAACTGGCCCTGCCAGATACTATTCCAGAATAAATAGTGCGAAGACTAAAAGGAACCAAGCTGGGAAGGAAATCTCCTATTTGCAGGGTTTGCATTAAAATGTCATTAAATCCCCGCAAGCGCATTCTCCTTGGAGAATTGCTGCAGCAGGCTGCCAGATTGTTTATTGGGATTTTAATGCCTGCCTGGGTTATTACAGTACACTTCATAAATATTTCCCGTCCTGATCATGTTGGGCAGAGAGGGAGAGAGATGGGGACTCCGTATATGTAGTTTTCTCTTGGACCGCAGCCCTCAAGCACAATGCGAGATTCCTGTCCTGGTAAACATTTCGCTTTTGCCAGTGCATTGGCCCTTCAAAGTCAAGGGCCTTTGAGCATCTGAAATCCTGTTCGACCGTAGTTCTGGTGGCAATAAGAAATCATGCCTTGGCTTAAGATCACAGGGGTAACTGTGTTAGTCCTTTCTTAGTAAAGCAACACAGAAATTCCAATGAAAATCCTCATCTTTTTATATTTTACATGGCTGTTTATTTGCATATATTTTAAATTTTTATATATGGATGTTTTATTATGTTTTATGATGGCCTGTACTTATAATGCCTAATAAAGTTTTGGCAAAGTAAAAGCAACACACATTCTTGAGGCACCTTAGTGACTATCGAATTTATTCTGGCATACGTTTTTGTAGACTGGAGTCCAGTTAATCCAGTGCATTTGATAAAGTGAACCGTAAGCCACAAAAGCTCATACAGTAATATATTTACTAGTTTTAAGGTGCCACAATATTATTTGTTAACATCAGTCGATACTGTATGGAGAATAGCTGAAAATGTTTTATTGTAGTACTGCCAATGCCTCCTATATAGATGTTTATTTCTGTGTGGGACCAGGCTAGATTCCAGTGAGTATTTGAATTATCCTCTTCAGACTATTAGTGAGAGCATAAGTATATGAATACAAGTAACTATAAAATGAGACCGCACTATTTTGCAGTATCAAAATACTGCAGCAAGGAAATATTTGCTCAGGTATGTATTCTCACTATACGCATGGTTGCCTGTAGACATCCAGTTGGGAAGCTCTTTATACAGGGAAGGAGTGGGTTCTTATTTTCATGCATCTGATGTGCCACAAACATTTAAGTTTCCTTCTTTGATCTCATCCTCCTGTAAAAAGTTTCAGTTCAACATTGGCATGCATTCTTCTTGCCACATCTTTGAGACAAATGGGATACTTGTGGGAATGAAATCTTCCGACCTTGGGGTTGTATCCAATGTTCGCCCTTCTCAGGGCAGACCCAATGAAAAGGACTGACTTAATTTTAGCAGGTCTGCTCCTGAGTAGAACGTATTTAGATCCAACCCACGATTAACAAATGTGTAAGTGGGAAGCCTCAACCCCGTATGAACAGGATTGAGCACACTGTCATGTTTTGTAATGACTCTAAGGAGTTGCTGGTTTTTAGAAAATGGTGGCAGGTGAATCAGTGTAAATATCAGCTTGCAAACATTATATTGCGTAATTTCATGTAAGGTAGAGCTGAATTTTGATAGCTACTTACAAACGCACCACATAGATAATGTGAAGTGATTGTCCACACAATGAACTCATTTCCCTCTGTGGGTAGTAAGTATAACCAATTTTGGACTCACAGCTGTCCATGGAGGCGCAGGTCAATTCTGTGTCCAGGGCAGCTGTCTATCAGCTCCATCTGGTACGCAGGCTGAGACCCTACCTGCCTGCAGACTGTCTCACCAGAGTGGTGCATGCTCTAGTTATCTCCCGCTTGGACTACTGCAATGCGCTCTAAAAAAACTACAACTAATCCAGAATGCGGCAGCTAGACTGGTGACTGGGAGCAGCCGCCGAGACCACATAACACCGGTCTTGAAAGATCTACATTGGCTCCCAGAACGTTTCCGAGCACAATTCAAAGTGTTGGTGCTGACCTTTAAAGCCCTAAATTGCCTGGGTCCAGTATACCTGAAGGAGCGTCTCCACCTCCATCATTCTGCCCGGACACTGAGGTCCAGCACCGAGGGCCTTCTGGCGGTTCCCATGTTGCGAGAAGCCAAGTTGCAGGGAACTAGGCAGAGGGCCTTCTCGGTGGTGGCGCCTGCCCTGTGGAACGCCTTCCCAACAGATGTCAAAGAGGAAAACAACTACCAGACTTTTAGAAGACATCTGAAGGCAGCCCTGTTCAGGGAGGCTTTTAATGTTTAATAGATTACTGTGTTATATTTTTCTGTTGGAAGCCGCCCAGAGTAGCTGGGGAAACCCAGCCAGATGGGCGGGGTATAAATAATAAATTATTATTATTATTATTATTATTATTATTATTATTATTATTATTATTATTTTGCCTAGCGCCTAAAGATATGTAACAAAGCGTACTTAACCTGAAGCGAGCTTTCCCATTGAAAGTAATGGAAAGTGGATTAATCCATTTCAGACGGGTCCGCGAAGTACTCAACCTGAAGCGTACTTAACCCAAAGTATGAGTGTAATTGGTTCTGGAAGACTGTACTTAACCTGAAGCGTACTTAACCTGAAGCGAACTTTCCCATTGAAAGTAATGGGAAGTGGATTAATCCGTTCCAGACGGGTCCGCGGAGTATTTAAACTGAAAGTACTCAAACCAAGGCGAACTTAAACCGAGGTATGACTGTATCTAACTAGCCAACCTCCTGGGTGTATTCTGTCTCTCGCAAAATAAATGCAGAATGCATACAGATCTTGGGTAGAAATATGCAGTGAAATGCATCAATGTTTAATAGGTTATCCCTTAATTGGAATAGACAAAGATAAAGTGGGTGGGGTAGATTTTGCAGGAATGGGCTGAGAAACTATGGTTTGTGTCAAGCTTCTATCAAAATTTGGCCTATTAAGAATTATCATTGTGACGTCTGCTACAGGTCTTTTCTAATCACATCTTCTGAAACCAAGAGACAAATGACATTGTATGCTGGAAGATCTGTGTCTTCCCCCAAGTGGGCTAGCTTCCCTTGGTATAAACAGTGCTGAAAAAATACAGGTACTTCACAGGTATTTGATGCCAATGGTAGAAATGTGAACTTTTAAGGCAGCCAACATTTTCCCTCAGCGCTGGGACTTGGGTAGTTGAGGCTTGCCTCAGAGAATTTAAAAGAGAAATTCTATGATCTGGAAAGGAACTTGTGAGTCATCAAGCTGAATAGAGAGGAAGATATTTATATTAATTATCGCATCATGTCTCGTGCATGAGAGAGAGGGTTTAAGGTTGGTTATTTAATACAAATAATTTAAATTGGTTTAGGGAAGCAAATGCTTTGAGAGTAAGACTCGAGCACTTCAAACAGATGCACAACATATTGACTAGCAGGAGTTAGAAATTTGCAGTGGCTTAAGGCCTCTGTAGTATGTAATAGGCACATTTTTGAGAACTATTATACACATTTTATTTTAGGATAACAACTTTCCTAAAAGGTAACTTGTATAACAGTAATGCAAGTCAGAATTATCACAAGTGTAGGCTTTTCAGCATTCTAAAAGTGTTTATACATATTTAGTAGCAGCATGGCAGGCAGAGATTCAACAGAGGAAGCTTTCTAAAGCGTAATCTCAAGAAAAGTCGCATATTTCAAAATCCTTCCTTGTATCTGTTAATGACGCAGGAACCTGTTGGTGACTGCTGCTCCCCATGTGACAAGCTGTTCTTGTTCATAGATCATTTTTCTATGTGAATTCATTCAAGAACCTAAGGACAGTTTGTTATAAAAGCTGGTTGCTGCCAGGACAGCTCAGGCATTGTAATCAAGTGAGTACATTACATACTGTGACAGCCATGTGTCGGTCCTTTGTATTCTCCATTGTTTGTTATCAGAGGTGTTCAAAATACTGTACTGTAGTTGTGTTTCTCCGTATCTCACATTTGCTTTCTGCTGGAGCTTAGCTCAGGGTGACGTGTGGCTGGCTGGCTGGGACTGATGGGAATTGTAGTTCAAAATAGTTGGAGGGCACCAGGTTGGCAAAGGCCAGGGGATTCCGCCCTGCTTCCTCTGTAACCGTGTGTATGTGAGTCGGGGGGAGGTTAGGATGCTTTTTGAAATAGTATTGCTTCAGATGGCTTATCTCTTTCTGCCCTGACTTCTTCTGGAAAATAAGATTGGATCCTGTTTTGTGTGTTTGAGTCCTCTGCATTTCTGTTTTATTTGCTTTCCTATGCTTTTTATAGAATCATAGAATTGGAAGGGACCACAAGGGTCATCTAGTCCAACCCTGTGCGATGCAGGAATCTTTTGCCCAGCTTGGGTCTTGAATCCACAACCCTGAGGTTAAGATTAAGAGCTTCATGCTCCGTTGACAGAACTATGTTTTTATTCTTATTCTTTTATTCTTACTGGTTTTTAGCTGTGTTTTTGTGTTATATATGACTGTACCATTTTTTGAAACTTTAAGCTATTCATAGGTGCTTTTAAATAAATAAAAATACAGGATTTCTTTAAGGCTGCACATTTTGGAGCTCATCACATTGAACACTGAAACATTGAACGTCCATGTACACATAGAATCATAGAATCATAGAGTTGGAAGAGACCACAAGGGCCATCCAGTCCAACCCCCTGCCACACAGGAAACACCATCAAAGCATTCTTGACATATGGCTGTCAAGCCTCTGCTTAAAGACCTCCAAAGAAGGAGACTCCACCACACTCCTTGGCAGCAAATTCCACTGTCGAACAGCTCTTACTGTCAGGAAGTTCTTCCTAATGTTTAGGTGGAATATTCTTTCTTGTAGTTTGAATCCATTGCTTCAAACATGCTTCAAACAGAGTTGCAGGGATCTGGAAATGCTTCCCGAAACTAAAAAAAAAGTTTGTAAGGGTCAGCAGGGTATGATTTGCTTCACTTCAGATACTGGGTTAGCTTGTCTCATTCTGCATGATTTTATATCGACACCCTTGTCACCCTTCCCTTACGCTTTCAGACTGCGTCTATCAAAAAGTGTTCATGTGGTAATTATTGCTGAGATGACAATGGAATTCCGGCACACAGTTAAAATGGGAAAGTTGAGAGCGGCCAGGGTTCACTTTTTGGCCTTGGAGGAGGGTTGCTCTAGCCTTTGACATCTCTGTGATGGAAACTGGAGTAGAAAACCAGTTCAGTTTTTAGACCGAAGTGCCGAAGTCACAGGGATGTTGGACTGTATCTGTTTCTGTGGTCCTTCCTTTGTTTTGGGCCTCCCCATTTGGGGGCCTGTTCTCTTCCTGGGGGCCATTTTGAAGAAGGAAATGGCAGCCAAACAAAGTCACTCGCTGTGGGAACCCGGTTCAGTGGAACTGACGCTTTCTTGACAAAATGTCAAGACAGGAACAACATATATTGAAACCCTGTTTAAATATGGTCATATTCAAACGAAATTAGCATTTCGCGACAGGAACCATGTAAAGTGAGCTAAGTTCATAATTTAGGGAATGTGCTTTGTTATATCTCATAAACGCACGGGCAAAGGCTGCATGTACAAATTTAACATTGGTTGTACATCAGTGCCAAAGTTTCCACACAGAACCCTGGAAAATTAAAAGGCCGGTTCTGCCTTTGCAGAATTAACCACAAGACCTGAGTCCCTTCGAACGGGACAGTCGGTGTTAATTTGTCTTTTGGTTTGCAGCTCAGGAATTTCTCGAGACAGCAAGGCCAAAATATTAAGAATTGGAGCTAGTGCAAGAGGTATTGATGTTTGTTTTCTGGAATTGTGTACGTATTGTGGCAGATTTATTTGTCTCCTATCTCGCATAAGACGTGTATCGGTGTGACTGGCTTTACATTTGCCTGAACTGAGATGTCCAAATTTGATTTTTGGTGTTCCAATTTCGTTGTTTCCCAAATATGGAAAGATAAGAACGAAATGAAAAGAATGTTGACAAATGAACAGGAGAAAAAGTGAATTTTATTTAAAACAGTGTTGACTGTGTCTGAGAACTTTTTTCACATCCACATTTCCCCCAATGAGCACCTTCGTGTGGTATTTCTAAATAGAGCTAGAAAAAAAATCTAAATTTTGCTTATGGCAATGAATTCTTACATAAACTCTATACAGGACTCTTAAAAATTGAAAACATCCCTGCTTTGTTTTGAAGCACACTTAGTGAAGATTTTTATTATTATACTGATTACTAGGGTGGGCTATACTTGGGTGATAACTTAATTTATTCTGTTTTAGGCGTGGTCCTGCACTTCAGTGTAGCTATGTGTAGGATTGTACATGTAATTATAGGATACTTATCTAAAAATTAAAAGTGTGCCATTGTACTTCCATACTACAAACATAACTTTCATGATTACCTAGGTGAAAATTTGAGTAGTCTTAGGCTGCAACACTAAACACAAATTATTTGGAAGCTGCATTGATATCTTGGGCAATTTTATTATCCCAGCCATAGGCCAATGTAAGTTCATCCAACAGCAGCTATGTGCCGGTTAGCACAACATACCATGTTTAAATCAACACCAATCTGCCAATAAAAACTGCAGTATCAAAAGCAGAGAATACATTCTCAAATTGCCCAGGATAGCTGATTACATTAGAAACAACCCAATTGGACCTTAACCTCTGTTTAGCTATTGCAAAAGATGCTTCTCCCCTGGTCACAAACCCATTTCTGTGTGCATATTTTATTCTCTGTGTCCAGCAATGATATTTTTTTTAGGAGTGGCCTGAATAAGGAACATTCTAGTAAAGACCAAAGTTTGTTTTTCCTCTTTCTTTAAAATATTTATATACCATTTTTCTATTAAGATACAACTTCAGCATAGAAGAGTAATAAAACACATAAAAATATCAGACATGGAGAACAATCACTGCAGAGTGGGAAATGGCTTAGGACCACCCCTCTCCAAATGCAGCTACCTAGACTTTGAGGTCATCTGCCAAGACCCTCCTTTGTGTGCCTCCTCCACGAGATGACCTGAGGGTGGCAACACAAGAACATTCCTTTTCTTCATTGGCTCCCCATTCCTGAAATGCTCTCCCCAGGGAAATTTGGCTGGCGCCTTCATTATACACCTTTAGGTGCTAGACAAAAACTTTCCTCTTCTTCCAAGCATTTGGCTGATTGACATCCTTTTAAATAATTTGCAGGAGAGGGGATTATTGGTTTGCTTTTGTTCTTATTTTTGGTTTGTTTTTTATATATTATAATTTAATATTGTTAACCGCTCTGAGATCAACAGGTCTAATAGGACTGTATGTAATTTTAATAAATAATAAAATAAAATAAGTAAAAGTGCAGGCAACCAGCAGGTAAAAGAATGAACAGGCCCAGCAGTTTCAGTCACAAATTTATCAAGGAAGAATCAAAATAGGGGATGGGGAAGCTGTGGCTCTTCAGATGTTGATTGATTACAACTCATGTAGGTCCTGCTGGTTGGGGTTTATGGGAGTTGGGCTCTCAACAACATCACAAGAGCATCACTTTTGCTACCCTTTCTATGTGAATTGCTTTAAAACAAGCAAACAGATGGTCTTTACACTGCTCAAAAGACCACTGAGACAAGGCTTCCCTGGGATTTCCAAAGTTCAGCCACAGAGAGGTCTCTGCCTAGTCCATGCCAAACATCCTCATATGTTAGTGGAACCTGTGGAACCTGACAGGCTCTTTCAGGAGGAAGAGTGGGATATAAATAGAACAAATAATAACCTCTGAAAGTCATGATGAAGGGCAGGCTCATATTGAGAAGACCATTCTTCAGCTATTCTGGTCTCTATTATTATTATTATTATTATTATTATTATTATTATTATTGTCTCATATTGGACAGGAATGGTAAATATATGGCTCATGGGCTACATTCAGCCAGTAAATTTGTCTTTGGAGGCCTGCCAGTCCTCTGTCAAACTTGGATGTCTCTTCTATTCCTGTTTCCTTAGCACTAAGTCATATTAGCAGTGGTGCCATGCCAGAGAGAGAACATGTTCTTTTGCAAGCTAAGTGGAAGGCTTTCCTACTTATAGAATAATAATAATAATAATAATTAATAACAATAATAAATAATAATAAATAATAATAAATAATAATTATTTATTATTATTTATACCCCGCCCATCTGGCTGAGTTTCCCCAGCCACTCTGGGCGGCTTCCAACAGAAAAATAAAACACAATAATCTATTCAACATTAAAAAGCCTCCCTGAACAGGGCTGCCTTCAGATGTCTTCTAAAAGTCTGGTAGTTGTTTTCCTCTTTGACATCTGTTGGGAGGGCGTTCCACAGGGCAGGCGCCACCACCGAGAAGGCCCTCTGCCTAGTTCCCTGCAACTTGGCTTCTCGCAACGAGGGAACCACCAGAAGGCCCTCGGTGCTGGACCTCAGTGTCCGGGCAGAATGATGGAGGTGGAGACGCTCCTTCAGGTATACTGGACCGAGGCCATTTAGGGCTTTAAAGGTAAGCACCAACACCAACACTTTGAATTGTGCAGTGCTGGGCTGGGAGAAGCCCAGCTGCAATCGTGAGGGAAAATAATTGGTTCTCCTCTTCAGAAACCAGTCTCTGAAGAGTGATCTTTTCTTACTCAATGATTCCACTTCCACTGCTGTTTCTGATTGATTGACAAGCATCAATCCTCCTCTCTGTATGTCTGGTATGTATGTGGCTGTGAATCACTGAGAGCCTGTGTTTAATGGTATAGCTTCCTCTTGGTTTTATTCATAATAAACCCAACTACCAGTGATTGAGTCAAGTTGTGCAGAAAAATAAATTCCTGGTTCCTGGAGAATCCAGCAGCTGGAATAACATCTCTTATCTGGGTCATCTCTTATCTGGGTAATGCAGATTGAACACTGTGGGTATGTGATGTGAATAGATACTAGTGTAGCCTGCTGTAGGGTAAAGATGTTTCTCCTTGGCTGTATTTATATGTTTTGGTATTTATTCATACTTTGAATGAGTTTCACTCTGGGTGAACTTTTAAATTCACCTTTGTTGATGCCCTTGAGAGGGAGTTCACGCTGAGAAACAGTATCTGAGAGCCAGTAACTTGCTCCAAACTTTCCTACATGTTTTGAGGTCTCTGAGTGGGGTTTCTTCAGCACTGGAACTTGGCACATTTTGTGCTGGCTCACTTGCAAAAAGACGTATCCCTGGTAGCAGTTTGGAACAAGTTTAGGACTGTCTGAGCCATGTCATTTAAAAAAATCCTGCTGGGGAAGCCCTGAAGTCTAGGAGGATGGGCACACTCTGCCAAGTGTTAATGTACTTGCTTTGTTTGTGTGCATTTCTGTCTGTGTGTGTGTGTGTGTTTGTGTGTGTGTGTGTGTGTGTGTGCATGCACACTCTTCTGGTTAAACAGAAGCTGGAATAAAGAAGCATGTCACAGTTGTGCTGCAACACTATAACGTCATAGTCCTGGGCTGAAAGCCTATTGGCAAAGTGTCTTGTTTAAAACATCTGAGTTTTTTAAGCAAATGGTTCTTTCCACCCAAGTTTGATTAAATGGCAAGTGATCTCCTGCTGCCAAATGTAAATTATAGTCATAGTCTTGTGTAATCTTTTCACCTTTCCACTATTGATGATATATAGTGTACAGGCTTTTCTTTTCTCAACCTTGCAACAACCCTGGGAGCTGACTTGGGATGTAAGAAGCAGCTCTGTTTTTCTTCCACTGCAGTTCATCTTTCAGTAAAAACGATACTATTCATCTTGCTGTTTGTAGCACTGAAATTACGTAAATGACATTGTCATTATGTTATTCCATCCCATTCATTTTATTGCAAAGGAAACTGCAAATGTGGTGGTGGTGGTGGAGAAGTGATCAATTTCATCCTGTTTGTGGACAGAAGGCAACAGTAACAGTGATTACCAATTGTATTCGCTAGATTGATTTGCACTCCGGGCATGGGAATGAATATGTGAATATTGGCAATTTGTGCTTCAATTTCCTCCAGAATTCTCCAAAACCCCTTTTTGCAGGTTGAATGAGGCTGACAGCTGTTCTTCTGACCAAGGTGCTAGACTTGGGCTTGAACCCTATTTTCTAGGGCCCACACTATGGACTCTGTTTGCTGGGCTGTACTTAGTTTCTTAGGACAGAAGGAGCAGTTTCATACTTTGACTAAAGGACTTCTATCCCAGTACTGTCTCCTCTGATTGGCAATTGTCCTCTAGATGCCTTCTAATATACAGTACTGTATGCAAAAACATATGTGTGACCACTAACCACCCTCTCTCTTAAATTTTAACTTTTCACCTATTCTTCAGTGGGGGGGAGTTACTGGTTTTGCGTTTGCTTTATTGGTATGTATTTTGCATTTTCATTTTGTCTTTTTATGTTGAGAACCACCCTGTGATCTTTGAATGAAAGGTGGTACACTATTGTAATAAAATAAATGAATAATCTAGCTTTTGGACAAAAAACAAGATACAACTTTATTCCACAGCTGTTCTTCATTAGATTTCTTTCTTTCAGTTTGCAGTGTTTGACTTGGGAGGAAGCCTTTCCTTTTCATTATTACTGTTTTCTAGAAATTTTTGAGCAAAAAAAGAAAAGAAAAGAAAAGCTTTTTACTCAGGGGAGCTTACAGAATAAAGTTAATTGGGATCCAGCTCAGTTACACCAACAGGCTTTGAACTCAGTTCTATAGTTCAGGGCCTTAGTAAAGGTGTTGAACAACTTGATTCAAAGCCTTACTCCGATATCACAGACCCTTGCATGGCACAGCATCTGTGTAAGATTGCGTCACACAGCATTGCAACTGTGCTTCGTGAAGCTGTTCCCTTGACAGTGAAAAGACTAGAGGCTAGAGCCCATGGAGCTTTGTACCAGACAGAATTACGTGTTAAGAAATATGCTTTTCCAAACACCAAATAGTTTGTGTTGACAGTCCCTATCAAACCAGTTACGGTATGCTAATATTAGCTTTGAATTGGTTATCTGTTTCTAAAGTCTTTAATTTGCTGGTACCCCAGTTTTTAATCCAAAGACGATGGGAGCCAGGAAGAAAGTGATAACCCATAGTCCAAACTCCGCTTCATGGGTGTGTCTGTGTTTTGCCTGCATCAGTTTGTCCTGTGAGATGCCTGCCTGCCTGCAGGTAAAAGTGTGCCTGCTAAATTTATATCAAACTAACTATCAGCTAATCTTTCCACTATCAGCTAGTAGAAATGGAAGAATGTTAGCATCTTTCTGGAGGACAGCCAGGCTTGAGGTGCTTAAGGCTGTGATTGCAATCCTTTCCCCAGCTCAGCTCTTCTCCCATTACTTTATTAGTTCTAACCCTTCTCCCCTCTATTTTTGTACTTGTGTCACAATGTGTGTGTATAGGAAAGCGGAAAGCCCTCAAACCCTGTAAGCAAATCTTCAGTTGGGGTAGGATCGATTTATGAAACAGGATAAAGAAGTAAAGTTGTTTATTATTATTACAGTATTATTATTATTATATTTTGTATAAAGCATTTATAAATTGCTTAATGTTTAAAAATCTTAATCAGAATACAAAAGTACAACATGTAATCAAAACAGTATGATAAAAAAGAGAGACAAAAATCAGTAAAGTAGTAGTATAAAAACAGATGAAACACAGTAAAGATAGGGTCCAATCTTATGGGTCCAGGGCAGTGGCCCATTTTTTGTTTCACTACCTATTTTTTATGATATGGTGCCATGAGTAAAATTTTCCCCAGATTTCTTAAGTGGTCTTACAGGTCTGTACAGGGGCAGGTGATCTTGATCTGTTCACAGGTAACCAAGTCTATTCAGTGGATCAAGTGCTGCTTCCGTGGCCACTGGCTGACACGATGAATTACTGTTTTTCCTTTAGTTCAGGAAATAACAATGGAGGCAATGGCTGCTTCTGGGTGACCAGTTTAATGAGTGTTTAGTCTCATCTGTTTGTGGAGAGATCTATATGTTGTTGGCTATTCATCCTGATTTGATTGTGGGGGAGATTAGACAATGTTGTGTCAACCAAGCAAGTGGTGTTATCCCACACTTTCCAGTGCATTTTCCTATGACTTTCCCTATATATAAAAAAGTCTGATCTTCTGGGAAATCAGGCATTTTTCACAAGAGCTCCAAATCAGCTTGTGTGCAACCTGAATTTGTTGGGATGGGATAGAATTCTACCTGGAAATAATGACAGTCTGAAGGCACCCAATATAACTGATAACGTTTGTGTATTGATTGAAATGCAAGTAGTAACTAATGGGCCACAACCCAGGCTCAGGTATAGTAATGGGGAAATTTAGTTGGATTATCTGGGTTCTCCCACCCCTCAAGTCAATAAATGTACAGTGGAACCTCGGTTTATGAACACCTCGGTTTATGAATTTTCGGTTTACGAACGCTGCAGACCCATCTGGAACGGATTAATTCACTTTCCATTACTTTCAATGGGAAAGTTCGCTTCAGTTTATGAACGCTTCAGTTTATGAACAGACTTCCGGAACCAATTACACCCATGCTTCGGGTTAAGTACGCTTCAGGTTGAGTACTCCGTGGACCCGTCTGGAACGGATTAATCGACTTTCCATTACTTTCAATGGGAAAGTTCGCTTCAGTTTATGAACGCTTCAGCTTATGAACAGACTTCCGGAACCAATTGTGTTCATAAACCGAGGTACCACTGTATGTGCAAACTGGCTAGTAATTCCTGCACAGCAGGGGGTTGAACTAGATGTCCCTTGGAGGTCACACCCAAATCTATGATTCTATGATTATAATAAATTTTGAGGACTGGTAACTTGTTTGCAAGTCTGCATATACTAGGGTTGTCACCTGGCTAAAGAAAACTTAGCTGAATAATCATATAAGTGTTAATCTATTTCAGCAATTTGTTATCATCATTGTTATTTATTAATTGCCTTCTATGCAAGCGTTTCAAGGTGATGGACAATAAAACTGTGAAATACAGTTAACACAAATGAAAAACAAGGGATAGTTTTAAAAAGCAAAAATGAAATCAACATCCATGGTAGAGACCCATTCATCTAGCTGGGAAAGCCTATTGGAACAAAACTGTCTTCAGATGTTTCAAAAAGGACAGATAGTGGACACTTGTCATCTCTCAACAGGAATGCTATACCGCAGAATAGGGACAGCCACACTGAAAGCCCTACTCTGAGTTAGTATGAAGCAGACTTTGATATCTTTGGAACTTTTAGGAGAGCCAGTTTCTCAAATAACCTGGTCCTGAGTTAGTATACTGTATATGAGAAAAAGTAGTAGTTCTAAAAAGTTACTTGTTATTAGATTACGCATGCTTATGTTGCGGTTAGGCGTGAGTTTAGAGCAGGGGTCCTCACTGTGAGGTTTGCGGACACCAGGGTGCCCATCAATGCCCCCCATGGTGCCTACAAAAAGGTCCTGTGCCCTTTCCTGCTCCTTTAGATGTGGCAGCCATTTTGTGTTTGTCACACACCTCACAACCACCATTTGTGACTAGCGCCTGCACCGCTTCCTCAAAATTCCAAATGTGCACACTGGTGCAAGAAACCTCACTATCCTGTCGTACAGGCCTTCTCCCTTCTCACGCAGTGGACTGAATGCCGCTTAACATATGCTTGCGACCTGCAGTTTATAAGTACTTAGATTAAACACTTTGCCAAAATACTTTAAATTCCTTTATTTAACCGATTAAATGATGCCCTGACACCTACCAGTCTGTATAAGGTTACAATCTTGCAGTTACTTATTTGGGATTAAGCTCTAAGGAAGGGAGTGGTACTGTATTTTTTTATTATATTTGGTGGTGTCTCAGGAGACAGTTCTCTTTTTCTCTGGATTTCATCAATCCTGCGTGTTGGACATAGTTTAGTAGTGTATTTTTAACTAATCCCAGAATGTGTGCTCATGCTGATATTTTTGTTGCTCAAACTGGGAGTGGAGCATGTTACCATGAAGCATTAATTGTGTTATTGTGTGGAACCTTATGGAAAGCAGGTTTCCTATAGTGAGTGTATGTAATATATATAAAAATATAGCTAGCAGCAGGTGCCAGACTGGGACCTCCAAGTAGCAAAGTCTTGTAAAGTCCAGACAGGATATGGGTTATTAACAGTGAGCACATTACTCTGTCATCTTTATCTTGTTGTTGAACCTTAATCCATTTTTAAGGCAGAAAACTTTGAGGCTGCAGACATATAATTGTATTGTTTCTGTGTGAGAGAGAGGACACTTCCATGAGAACAAGTAGGATCTGGAACACAATAATTGCCAATTAAGACCAGAGATGTAATTGGTCAGTGGGCAAACAACTTTAGTAACTCTTCTGGAATAAAACGTGCTAGAGTCCAATAGTCTTCTATATTCCCTTACCTGGCAACCTTCACATTGCCAGCATGGAATATTCTGCAGACATTTCGCTTCTGAGAAATGGTGAAGCCATTTCTGCCAACCTGATGTTTTAGGACCTTCAAATGGAACTGACTTGGTTGTGGTGGTTATTTTTCCCCCTTTCATGTTTTTCTTCCATACAGCTGCTGTTGTAAAACATTTCTTACATATTAATTTTGTTTCTGTTTTTCATCAGAAAATGAAGAGCTTGGCCCAAAGGCGTCAATCGGCACCATCCTTGGTTCTCAGCAAAGCGCTGACCAAGTCCAGAACGAGTGTCAGGTAAGGTGGAATGTGTTGTTACTGGCTCTACTTTTTTGCAGATTTCCTGGCCCAGATCATAATGTGTTTTTGACAAGTAGTTAACCACACAAGGCTGAAACACTGTTTGGAGAGAGAGATGTAAGCCACCCCCACAGCAGCCTTTTCCAGGTGGTATTGATTCTGAAAAGCATGTTAATTTCAGTTGTTCTACTCTCAGTAAAACTTATTTTCATACTACCTCAAGGCAGTATATACAGACCTGCTTACATTTAGAATCTTATGAATTGCCCAGGGAACATTTTGTTCTAGGTTGGCCTATAAATGGCATACATATTTACCGGTAATAAGATTTTCTAGTGGGGATCTTTGCAAGCAAATTAGTTATTTGGAATCAAGTGCAAGTAGTATGCGGCCTGCAGGTTGCATGTAGCTTACATACCCTTTCTGCAATTTTTGACCTCTGGGTTATAATCTGTGGGAAAGCTGCTCCCGTGTAGCGTGTGATTTCACAGGATTATGCAGATGAATAAAGTGCTCTGCAAGTGAAATTAGCATGATGTAAAGGTCAGTTTGCTCTCTGAGGACCCCTTCCTGATGTTGAGTGGGAGCCCATTGCTATTTACTGAATGAATCTTCCACCCTTTCTCCCAATTGATCCCAGTCAGTGGCGGAGCTAGCCGCTTGGATGCTGAGTGCAGTCCATGTGTCCTGCAGCCAGGGGCAGGCTGAGCCTCTCATGGGGTGGGGTGCACTGGATGGAGCCTCTCCGCCTCCTCCTCAGCTGTAGGGCACCTGAGGGAGAGGTGGTGGGCAGACGCAAGTCCCATGCTGCTGTTTTAGGCAGCGTGGAGCCTGCAAGCGCCCAAGCCGCCATGTCACTCCCAGGAGACATGTGTGGCTTGGGCGCGCTGCAGGCTCTGCAAGTGTAAGTGCCAGCTCCCACGGTGTGGCGCCCAGTGCCAGCCACATTTTGTTAAGTTTGCTGACTGAACTATAAAAGTTTTGTGAGCCCCATTTTTATTGGTATTATTTTTTAAAACTCTTATTTTTGTCGTTTTGTCATCCCCATCAGTGGTGACACCTGGAATGGCCCCAACACCCCGCACACCCCTTCCTCCGCCACTGACCCGAGTTTATCCTTTCCACCATCCTGTAGGCAGGTTATGCTGGAAAACTGTGTGTTTGGTCTTAGGCCTTTCTAGTCCAACCTCTACCATACTGGCTTTCCACTGAAGACATGGCCCCGTGTTGAAAATGATTGGTGGGAGTGTGGTTTCCTGCTTTACAACCAACCTACCCATTGTTTTGCTGTGAAAATAGTTTTCATTGGTCATGAATATGTTAGTTGGCTTATGAAGCTTTGAATTGTGGAGATAATTCTGGCCGCAGTTACAGGGGTAGAGGAAGGGAGGCGAGGTGGCGGTCCGCCCTGGGCACCGCCACTGAAGCCATGAGCAGAGGATCCCTCTGCAGCTGCGAGCAAAGGATCCTGCCACCGTCCGTATGGTGCCATCCGTAGTGGCGCATTCGCTGCTGGGAGGTTTGCCCTGCCCCTGTAGGCAGTTCACCCCACCCCTCGGCACCCCACACTGGGTGCCGGAGAGCCTTCATTCACCCCTGCACAGTTATCCATGTGCTAGGAACAATTGCAGATAACTCTAATGATCTGTATAGGAGACTATCTTATCTGCTAGAGATGGTTGGTTTCAAACTTCCCATCTTCAGGGAACCACTTTCACACTGACTTGTCTGTCCCAGAAAGCCTGCCTACTGAATCCCTTTGCTTGTGCAGCAATCTGGAGCAGATAGGGTGTAGTCAGTTCATGCTGAGCACTGCACTATTAACTTGCTCTTCATGGACTGAGTGAACCATAGAGGACCTCTAGTAGTACACAAGGTACTTTTCAAGGAAGCTTGTACTTGATAGACTCGGAGCTCAAACTAATTTCTATGATACTGCATGCGACTTGAGATATGTCTGGATGATAAGATTTAGCTAATTCTACCTGCATTGTCTGTCTTAAAGGGCTTATGTATCAGCTATCCTCAGATTAACTGGCACTGGAGAGAGATGTATCTCTCTCCACATTTTAATGTTCTATCCCAATAACCTTTTGAAGCAATTCCTATTAATCTATATGATAGTTCGAATAATTTCCAGGAATTGCATCTGTAAAAGTACCAGTAATTGGCAAAATCATAGGAGCACAGTTTAAATGAACTCTGAGCTCAGTTCAGTTGATTATTTTTCTCTTACTCTCCCTTCCCCCCGCTCCCGAAATTTCCTTCTCTGATTAACAAGAATTCAGTCTTCTTCAACAATAATCAAACAAATGGTCTTTGAATTTTTTTTCTGTGCTCAGTAAATGCTTGACTCTTGTGGATTGCTCCTTTTTATAAGCAGAAAAGAGAAATGAGTGACATGACCTCTGGTATGTTCAGATATTTCAAATATTTTGTTTTTAAAGCTGTCTTAATACTTAGCACCCTTTTGTAGGCAAAACATTGATTTCAAGCTTAAATGGATTATAACTTTATTCTGGCACTAAATCCTGTTGTTGATACTTAGTGCACTGTCTTTTTAATGGTTGATTAATGACCTGTAGATTACAAAACTCCTTTCCAAATCCAACTTACATCTGTGGGGGATTTATATGAATAGCCTTTCCTTAGCATTTCTGTATTTATTAAACATAATGAGGGAGTTTGGTCAGGAAATATTTAGAAAACCTAGTAAGTTTATAGCTTCATACCATTTTATGGTCCATTCTCAAATGTCTTCTTAGTACATGTATATAAACAGTATCTCAACATAGCACTGGCCTATGCCTATGGGATTATCCCACTTCCTCCTCCTCCTCTAAAAAAATCTGAACGACTGTTACTAGGATCCAACTATTCTAACGTCTGCAAGTAGGTGGTATTAGCATTTTATGGAAATTCGGACTGTAATCATGCCCCGGTTAGGTAAAGGTAGATCCTGTTGACTTAGAATCATAGATCGTAGAGTTGGAAAGGAATCTCAACCAAAGCATCCATGACAAATGGCTATTCGACCTCGGCTTGAAAACCTCTAATGAAGGAGAGTTCACCATGTCCCGAGGAACTCTTTCATTGCATTACTATGAGCAAGATAGATGGATATTTTTGTGTACGTCTGCAATTTCCATTTTGTAGAAAGAAATGTGGCAGGAGGCACTCTATCCTGTTCTGTCCCCAAGGTTCCAGGTTGATTGGGTGGTGTTCCCCTGCAAAGAATAGCCGAGCCATGTTTGTTAATTTCATTGGGTGTTGTTGTTGTTTTGTTGTTTAGTCGTGTCCAACTCTACCGTGACCCCATGGACCAGAGCATGCCAGGCACTTCTGTCTTCCACTGCCTGCCACAATTTGGTCAAACTCATGTTCATAGCATCGAGAACACTGTCCAACCATCTCGTCCTCTGTCGTCCCCTTCTCTTTGTGCCCTCCATCTTTCCCAACATCAGGGTCATTTCCAGGGAGTCTTCTCATGAGATGGCAGAAGTATTGGAGCCTCAGCTTCACGACCTGTCCTTCCAGTGAACACTCAGGGCTGATTTCCTTCAGAATGGATAAGTTTGATCTTCTTGCAGTCCATGGGACTCTCAAGGGTCTCCTCCAGCACCATAATTCAAAAGCATCAATTCTTCGGCGATCAGCCTTCTTTATGGTCCAGCTCTCACTTCCATATATTACTACAGGGGAAACCATAGCTTTAACTATACGGACCTTTGTCGGCAAGGTGATGTCTCTGCGTTTTGGGTGTACTCTTGAGTAAAACTTAGTTCACTGCCACCCATTATTTTCTTTAGTATCAAAGCTGGGTAATAAGTGCTGACACATACATAATTAGAACCCAAAATGATTCTACTGAGAAACAAGAGAGAGATCTTGAAATTTTTAGGGGAATCCTGAGATTTGCATAAAATTTTTTTTAATCCCTTAGAGGACAACATTATTTAAAAGCCCAGTGAGAATGAACCGTGCTTAGCACCAACATATAAAGTTCAATTTCTCTTGGAAATGGAAAGTGGGAAACAGAAGGAGGAGCAAAATGGCTTGATTGAGCTTCTTATAGCTTATATAGTACTAGTGGTTTTCAGCCCGTTCAATAACGGGCGCTAGAATCCTGGGGTTCGGAGAAGCGCCTGCGCAGCGCTTCTCCGAACCCTGGGACCTGTCCTTGCTGTCGGTGGCAGGGGGACAGGAACGGAGGAGGAGAAAGCGCTGCTTTCTCCTCCTCCGTTTCTCTCCCGCAGCCGCCGACAGGAAGCAGACATCCCAGGGTTCAGAGAAGTGCTTGCGCAGCGCTTCTCCGAACCCTGGGACCTGTCCTTGCTGTCGGCGGCAGGGGGACAGGAAGGTTTCTCCTTCCTTCCTCTCCCCCCCCCGCCTCCTCCAACCGCCGCTCCTCACGGCCAGGGAGGGTTGTGAGGAGGCCTTCGCCGGCCTCCACCCTCGCTTCCCTGACGTGCCCTGCAGTGAGGCGGTGTCCGGCGGGAGCGGCGGTTGGAGGAGGCAGAGTGGGGGGGGAGTGCGCGCGCGCAGTCTCTGCTGTCCAATCCCTGTATCCCTGGGGCACATGCGCAGTGACCCAGGGACACACGGGACAACTGGACGCAGGGACAACTTGGACATTATTATATAGGATTCCATGGGACAACTGGCACCAACATTTCTGGTTGGGATTAAGGATCACAGCAGCATTTTCTTGCAGAGCCTCCTTGTATAAATATACAGTAATATAAATCTAGTTAAAACCAGGATGCAGCCTACTTGCTAATGGCAGTGTACCAACTGACTATGGGAGGTTTAAGCACACAGTTGATAGGAGCCACCTTACCCATGACCCATCATTATTATTTCAGGCTTGTCTGGATTCAGTGTCAATTAGTTTTGCCAGTTAATAGTACTGATAGGACAGCATTGGTAATATTCAGACATCCTTTCTATTTCTATGTTTCTTTCTTCCATCAGTGCTGGAAGATTTTACAAAATGCTTGCAGATTTTTTTCCCATTAAAATGGACTTTTGTGGGAAATGCTAAGCAGATTTGAACTAGACATGTTGAAAATGACAGTCCAGGTTTCAGCAAAAACTGGATCCTGCATTTAATTCTGTGAATATCCGATAGAAGGATAGCTGGCTGCGAGTATGGTACACAGCTGTAATCCACTTGTTTACCGTTGGGACCTCATTGTGTGGGAGGCACCTCAGTGCTAACTCGTAATGCGGTGCTTGAGATATGCCTGAAACCAAATAATTCTGTTCTTTTCCAATTCTAGTAAAAAAAATATATTACTAAATGAAGACCAGCTAACAAAGCCCTGGTGGTTTGAGCTATGCAAATACAGAACTTTTGGGCCAAAACTGTTTTGTTTTCTTCATACTTGCTTCCACTTCTACCCTGAGCAAAAGCATTTCAGAATTGATTTATTATTCATAGCCATGGTTGGAGGCAATATGCTTCTGAATACCAGTTGCTGGAAACTGCAGGAGGGGAGAATGCTGTTGTCCTTCTTGAGTCTTGCTTGTAGATTTCCCATGAGCATTTGGTTAGACACTGTGAGAACAGGATGCTAGACTCGATGGGCAACTGGCTTGATCAAGCAGGACTGTAGCTTACCCGTCATCTGCATTGTGTGGCAAATAGGTTGCACTCTGGATGTTGTGGACTACAGTTACTATTATCTCTATTGGCCATGTTCACAGGGGCTGATGGGAGTTGAAGTTCAGAACATCTGGAGGATACCTTATTGGCTGGTCCTGATCTATATAAACAGCATGGTAGGGTACTGTACAAAGCACAGACAAAAACACAATAAAATTATAAAAGCACCACCCAGCACATCAGAATAGAGATATGGAAAAACAAAGCAAGAGCAGCAGAGCAGGTCAAAGAGCAAAATTCCCTTAAAATTGCCAAGAAAACGAAGTACTGATCTGGCACCAAAATGACAACAATTTTGGCACCAGCTATTCTGCAAGGAGAGGTCATTCCACAAATAGGACAGCACCACTGTGCCACTGAATGATGAGAATATGGTGAAGAGCCTTCTTTGAAGATCTGGATCTGGTAGGAGTTCAGCATATAGAGAGCCACAGTTTCCTCATTTTTGCTCATTTTTGACTTGGTTCTCCAGCTGTTTTTGGACTACAGTTTCCACCACCCTTGACCACTGGTCCTCCTAGCTAGGACAGGTGGCGCTGTGGTCTAAACCACTGAGCCTCGAACTTGCTGATCGGACGGTTGGCAGTTCAAATCCCCACAACAGAGTGAGCTCCTGTTGGCTCTGTCCCAGCTCCTGTCAATCTGGCAGTTTGAAAGCCACCAGTGCAAGTAGATAAATAGGTACTGCTGTGGCGGGAAGGTGAACGGTGTTTCCATGTGCTCTGGCTTCTGTCATGGTGTTCCATTGTGCTAGGAGCAGTTTAGTCATGCTGGTCACATGATTCGGAAAGCTGCCTGTGGACAAACACCGGCGCTCTCAGTCTGAAAGCGAGATGAGTGCCGCAACCCCATAGTTGCCTTTGACTGGACTTAACCGTCCAGGGGTCGTTTACCTTTACCTTTTACCTGCTAGCTAGGGATGGTGGGAATTGTAGTCCACAAACAGCTGAAGGGCCCAAAGTCACCCCAGTCTAGAATGATCAGAAATATATACCGGTATGTGCAGAATGAGACTTTATCACTGCACTATGATGATTGTTCAGAGACCATCATTTTAAATTAAGCAACCTGTCTGTACATTCTTTAAGAGAAGATGGTGTACTTAGTACAGGCTGTAACCTTTTAAAAGGTTTTAAGTAACTTGTGGTTTTGAAATATCCTTTTGTAAAGATGTCAGAAATGAAATCCCTATGATAGGCAATATAATACAGTAGTCTAGAGATGGAAACTACTTGTGCTAAAGGAAGAATTTTTAATAGACTTTATAAATAAATGTATTAGAATCCTGTTTATAATTTTAAGTTTAGATTTGCAGACACTGAGAAAAGATGTGGGTTTTTAGGCATTTCCCTTACTTTCTTCCACCCATGCTGAAGAATACCAAAGATCCATGTTTCATGGAAATCCTGCAGTTGTTTAAATCACAGTAAATGATTTTGACATGTTATTTTATATCCCTGTGCCAAATGCTAAGTATTTCTAGATAACAAAGATCATATGTAGTATCTGGTAATGCAATAGGCTTAGCTCTACTATGGAGATACAGTGTGTACCCTAAAGAACTGCACAGAGCGTTCTCAAGGGTTTAATCAGAAGACATGTGGATCATCTGAGCTATGTGACTCGAAGTTGATGACAGGAGATCTATTAAATATAAATTGCCAGTTGCCAGAAGGCCTTAATTGTCCAGTCCAAGTAGACAGTACTTCGTCCAAACTATTGTGAATAACAGCTTTGCCATTCACATTATTTTACATTTGTGTATCATACTAACATGAGTTTGACCAAACTGCGGGAGGCAGTGGAAGACAGGAGTGCCTGGCATGCTCTGGTCCATGGGGTTACAAAGAGTCGGACACGACTAAACGACTAAACAACAACAATCATACAGTTTTCTGAATCTTGGTTGGTATTCATGATAAACAAAAAATTAACTTTCTAATGAGTAATCATGGTACACTGAGCTGGTATACCTAATCCCCAGTGTTTGTCTTGTAGATTACCCTAAGCCATTTTAATGCATAGAGGAGAGGTTAAACTTGTGGCCATGTTGGCTGGGATTGAAAGGAACTGAAGTCCAACAACATTTGCATGGGTCACAGTTTTCCCATCCCTAGTGTACAGGAAGACCTCCCCTCTGGAGTGACTACAGCTCTGGGAGAGCTGATAGCAGCAATAAATGAACTTGTTAAGATACTGGCTGGGTTCACATACAGGGGTAAAACATGGTTAGTTTTGTAACTCTGGTTCACTCAACAAATCGTAAGTCATCTCAAGACGAGCAGACAAGCAGGGGTGTAGCTAGCTGCTCCAGCACCCGGAGTGGCGGGGGCAGGGCAAGCTGCCCACGGGTGATCTGCGCACGGGGGCGCCGCAGTGATCTGTGCCTGGCAGACGCAAGCCCCATGCTGCCGTTTCGGGTAGCGCGGGGCCCGAGCCGCCATGTCACTCCCAGGAGAGACACGTGGCTTGGGCGCGCTGCAGGCCAGGCCCCCATGGTAAGTTCCATTTTGTCACCCGCTCAGGGATGACACCCAGGACAGCCCACATCCCCCACACTCCCTTCGTACGCCCCCGCAGACAAGCTATGGTATGGTTTTTTTCAAAGCTTGATTTGTTTTCCAGTCGCTATTATCTCATAAGAGCACCTGGGTTGAGGTGGCCAAATAAACCATGGTTAGACAAAGCTATGAAGTTTGTTCATAATGCCAGATCATAGTTAAAGTAACCTCCTGCCCTGCAGAGTGTTAAATCAGAAGGCCCTTGGGGTTCCTTATCGCTCTACAGTTCAATGATTCTATGAAGCCATGGCTTCATATTTGCTGGGCAGGGTTCAGACCTTCAGACAAACCATACTTTAGTTGAACAAATCATGGCTCAAAGTTATGTGTGAACCAGGCCACTGTCTCAGGTCTTGACTCTCTGAATTCAAAATGTGGGATATATATGTTGTCTGTCTGAAAATAATAATAATAATAATAATAATAATAATAATTTTATTTATACCCTGTTATCTTGGGTAGTTACAAAGTCACCGTAGTTGCAGTTCCTTGCCTGTTTGTATACTAAAGAAGATAATAAGGCCTTTTGTATACAAATAGCAGGGGAACTAATAGCAGGGGAGGTGGATAGTAATGCCTTAATGCCCCTTGTATAAAAACATGCTGATTATCTAAAAGGAAAATAAGTCCTACCTAGCTTTATCCATGACTGGTTTTCTATACGGGAAAGTGCTCAAGCATGCAGTCTCTACCATGACTACTTACAATTTCTTTCTAGTAGTGTAGTCCAGGAACACTTTTACTGCTCTATCTGCCATTTATTTAGACCAAAAGTCAAGATGTTCAACTTGCTTCAACCTGAAACCTGTTGTTCAGTGTTGGCTGACAGGACACATAATGGGGTTTGAGCCAAGTGATCAGCCTGGTGGAAAAAATGGGGTGAAGCATGATGCCTCTTCTCTCCCACCTTATCTCCATCCCAGCTGCCTATCTTGTTCTAGGGCAAATAAAAAGGTCAGATTCAAAAAAGCCTTTACAAAGGTCAGGGAACGTGGAACACATTTTTTTTCAAGGGGGAAAGATACAACAGTGATGGCTACCACAAGCCAAATGTTTACTGCTTTCAAAGCAGTCCATTCCTAAGTGGAGGTTGAATATGCATACATCAGAGAAGGAGGAGGAGGAGGAAGACGAAGCTATTTTCAATGCCTGGGGACTGCTGTGGAAGAAGGGAGACTGTGAAGCATTTTAATTTTGTTTTGAAAGGATGTATGTGTGATAATGTGAGTAAGCACTTTCCTTTTACCTGGTTATATCTTTTAGAAAATAAGCTTTAAGATGGCACCAAACCCTCACTGGCATTGCGTTTTGCCACCAGTTTTTTGGGCAATATTCAGGAAGAAGAAGAGTTTGGATTTGATATCCCGCTTTATCACTACCCGAAGGAGTCTCAAAGCGGCTAACAATCTCCTTTCCCCTCCTCCCCCACAACAGACACCCTGTGAGGTGGGTGGGGCTGAGAGACTTCAGAGAAGTGTGACTAGCCCAAGGTCACCCAGCAGCTGCATGTGGAGGAGCAGAGACGCGAACCCGGTTCCCCAGATTACGAGTCTACCGCTCTTCTTAACCACTACACCACACTGGCTCTTAACTTGTGTTAAACAGTTTCCCCCAGACATACATGTATGCACACTCTATTGTTGTGCTTTTGGATGGGAGGTTTTAATATTAGCGAATATTCCTCCAATAATGCTATTCTCTGTGCACTCATTTGAAGCTAAGCCCCATTGGAAGCACATAAAGATGCATAGGTTAGTTTGGGATTACTTAAAAGGACCTCACAACCAAGTGTGCCACTGGTGTGTGTAATAGTGGGGGTAGGTGTGTGTTATATGCACCGAGAAGAGGTCGAGTGCTTCTACATCTCTAAAAGCACATAAGACAACCACTGCTATTGAGTTTCAGAAGTTAAAGCTTTGAAAATACAGCACACTTCCCCCCCCCTACAGCCACCTTTGCAAGCAGCTGAAGAATTGCTATGTGTAATATTATCACATTGAGTAATTGTGCTATTGTATCTTCAGCTGCAAGTCATAGACAGACCCTGCAGGGAGCTCTACTGAGAGAGAATTACAATAATCTAACCTCATAGTTATGAGGGCAAATGTTGCTCTTATGGAGTTGTCCCAGGATAAATAAGGATATGACCTGCACACCTAAGAAAACACCTTTGCTCATCCCTGCACTGGCCTGCATAGTTAGAGAAGAGATAATAGTAAAACCAAGTGACCAAGTTCTCTTAAAAGCCAGAGACTAGCAAAAACCCTGCCCTTTCGTCTTTTGATGTTTATCTTCCAGCAGAAAGCTAATGCCTAGCGATATATATAATTTCAGTATTTTTCCATTTACTTAGATTGGTAAATATGATAAGCATGGCATGGGGTATGATATGGGAAAGCGTGGGGGGGGGGGAAACACCCAGAAAAATAAAACCACAGCTATTCTCATGTACTGAGAATATATTACACTCCAAAACTTGAGCAGTTTAGCTCTGTGATAGGAACAGCTTGAACTTCTATCCTTGCTACTTTGTTTTTCCAGTTTTGTTTTCCTCCCTAATTTTCCTCCTGTTCATACCCCTTGTAGCAAACTTCAAATAGCAGTTTCCTGTTTGAGATGGGCTACCTGCATCCTGGGGTGCAGGGCTGACCTAGGAAGCCTACTATGTGCCAAGCCAGTGCTTTGCTCCCTGTTACGTAGACCATACTGGTGTGGTTGGTGCTGTCATGCAGCAGGATGTTTTTACCCATGCACACAACATTCTGCGCATATGAAATTGGCATGCTACAGAGAAAGCAGGAGCTCTTCTACATTAAACTCCCACATGCGTCCCACATAACAATCAGAACTCATGGGTTAACTTTCTTTGGAATGTTTCTTTAGAAAGTTAGCCCATGAGTTTTGGTGGTTAAGGTTGGAAATAGCCTTGAGCCCACTCAAGAAACAAATGGCAAAAATATAAGCAGTCCAGTTCCAAGCTTGGTTCAGTGGAAGTCATAACATTGCCCTTTCTCAAAGTCAATGTGGCTGATATTTCCTTGTGACTTTAGTATATCACGGCTGGATCCTGAAGAAGAAAAGATAATAGAAACCGATCTAGCTATGTATAAAAATGTGGGAGTGGGCAGAATGCCAGCAAAGCAGGACGCTTAGTCCTCCTCATATGAATTCAATTACACCCAGTTCAAATGACTGACAATGCTATTGCACAAAATGAAATTTTGGATCCTCTAATTCCTGTTTCATTTGGGTCAATTATGATGCTAGTATGATTCTCCCCCCCCTTCCAAAATTCTGTGCACTTGAACTCAGGGTATTTTTTGTGCAATAACGAGATAAATTTTCATTAAAACTGTTAAGAAGGGACAACATGAACTCTCTGAGGCCTCCAGTAGGCTCTCTCCTCCCTCCCTCCACCCCAACCTCCAAGTTAACTTACAGACTTGAATCCCTCTCCTCCTCCTCCTCCTCCTGTGGTTTTCTTCCTTCTGTTTTTGTAGGACGTTCAATTCTACGGTTATTACATAAAAGTGGCTTATGGCTGTGTTTATACACCTGGAAAGTGAAACGGGCTGTTTCTACACACACACACACACACACACACACACACACACACTTTTATTAGAGCAAAAGGTAGAGTGAGGAAAGCAAAAGGAAGAAAGAAGGTTCTAAAAGTACATTTTCTGAGGATAACTTCGTTTTATCCAGTGTGGATCTATAATCAACTTTTCTTTCTGCAATAACTTTGCCCCTTCTAAATCAAAGGGAAGATTAAAATTGTTTTACCCCAGCTCTGAAAATGCATTTACAGAATTAAATTTCTAGAATGTTTATTAGACCAGCATTTGACCAGCATTCATCATACCAAATAGGGAATTAATTGACTTGTTGCAGAAAAAGAAGAAAAAGGGTAGAGCTGTGACTAGCAGAATACAGTCTCCAACCAAAGAAGATTCTGAAACTTTTTATTGGAAAAGTAGAAGGGTTCCCAGCTAAGTGACCCATTATTTACTGCTTCTAAATGGGCTTAAAATGAATTATTTGCTCTGTGTCTGCCTTTTTGCACAGCAGGTGAGTTTCAAGAATTGGGAAGACTTTCTATGTCGTCTTCTCAACCAACCAATGCAATGCTTCCAAATAAAAACCTGCTAAGTTTAGGTTCTCAACAGTCCAGTTGGCATATATATGAATGTCAGCCTCACCCACCAGTCTCTTGTACCAGGTCATATGAAATCTGGGTCATTCTGCATTTACCACAGCTAGCAAGTACAGAGGGACTGATTTAAAGTGAATAATCACTTTGGTACAACAGAATAATTCCTATCCAGTGGGACATGTATTTAAAATATTGTCTAAAGCTCTACAGATGAATCAAGGTTATAGTTATTCATGTTAAGAGTGCATCCACACTGCCGTTTATTGTGGACAATTTGTGCTTGGAAATTTCCCCACAGTATCCACACAATACCACCCTGGGCTCCTCTGAGAGAAAGAGTGGGATATACCGTAAATTCAAGAATAAATGAGTGTGTGTTGTCATCAGAATGCTAAACCATACTTTCTTGTTTTGTTTAATCTGGATTTCCCTTTAGTGCAGAAAATCTGGTGAGGTAGAAATAAACCTGATATACTTCTGTAGTCTCTGCTGCTGTGGAATCTTCCCTACCATGCTTTTTGGATTGGCTGTTTGTCAGGTGTGTGGTGATGGTTCAACATCGTTCGCCACACCCGTACGCCTCTTTACTCCTCGCACGAAAAGATTTGTCAAGCTCAATAATAATAATAATAATAATAATAATAATAATAATAATAATAATATATTATTTATACCCTGCCCATCTGGCTGGGTTTCCCCAGTTACTCTGGGTGGCTTCCAACAGAAAAATGAAATGAAATAATCTATTAAACATTAAAAGCCTCCCTAAACAGGGCTGTCTTCAGATGCCTTCAGCTCTGTAAAAAAACAAGTCTTCAGGGGCTGCTTAGTGCTCTGAGTGGGGTTTGTGGATATTCTACTGTTTCAGCAAATTAAGATAATGCCTATTTCTTAGCCTTCTCCCGCTGGTATGCAGCATCAGCTTAAAGCACCCAAGGATCCAGTTGTGCTGTGAGAGGATTCAAATAACTCTTGAGCCACCTCTAACTGCTTTTTCAAACTTCCTGAAGATTGTTCTGTAGTAGGAGAACAGGTTTTTTTTGGGTGGGGTGGACAACAAGAAGAGGCAAGCATCTCTGTGCAGCAGGAAGCCCTCTTGCCCCTTCTAGCTGGTTTAAACCCCCACCCAACCTTTCTGATGCTACAGGTGACTCTTGGCATTACTTAATTTATAGAAAGATTGAGCTTGAACACACTACGCTTAGAGAAAGAGGCAGCCCCAGAAAACTGTAAACATTTAACAACACTGACAGGACTGATTTAAAGCTTGATAGTTTATAGAAAGCACTGATTTACAATTAACATAATTTTGCGATTATCAGAATTGAATAGAGAGTAAAGAGGGGAAATATGAAATACAATTTTAAAAAGATATAATTTAAGGTAATCAAGGGCTGGGAGGGAGGGGAGTTGAGTGCTCGCGAGAGCAGAATATAATGTGAAAAATTTGAGTATGTTTTTAATATAAAATGGAAACAATTTTGAAAAAATAGAGAAAGAGGCAGCCCCATTTGTTTTTATTAGTTTTTTTTAAAAAAAACCAAGCAAACTAAATAGATCATAGAATAGAGCCATAGAATCATTGAGTTGGAAAGGGACCATGAGGGTCATCTAGTCCAACCCCCTGCAATGCAGCAATCTTCCGCCCAACACGGGACTATTCGAGCCTACATCCCTGAGATTAAGAGTCTCCTGCTCTACCAACTGAGCTATAATCCTACAGGGTAGGGGAAGGGGAAATGATTATGGGGAGGGACCAAAAGCCACACCTGTGATATATTCTTTCACACTCCATGCACTGGTATGGACAGTCCAAGCCTCAAAGTAGCAATGGATATGTTGATTGAAAAAAACAGAAATGTGTAGACTCTCATGTACCAAATGCGCTCCCAGCAACTGTAGATCAGAATGACCCATTTGCAAAATAAGGCCTCTGCCTGTACGGAATCTAATTCTGTGGTCTTGATTTGACCTTCCAGAGGCTGTTCAGTTTTTTAACATTCAGTTTGAGTTCCAGATTCCAACCTGGACTTCAGTTGTATTGAAAGATTTCCCTGGCACCAGTGGTGGAGCTAATGCTTTTTCTGAAACAATGGCGTAGGAAATGTATATCATACTGTGGAATATGGCATCTAGCCTGTCAAATGGAATTGATTAACTAAGAAAAGAGAATCTCCAGTTCAGACAAGCTGCATATTGCATATTTATCTGTAGGGGCTTCAGTGGTAAAAACAGAACTTCACAATACTGCAAACACCAAGGCATCCCCCTCCTATCATGGGAGGGTGAAATGTCTGGTTGAGGTGCCAAAGGTTTCCCATTTGTAGATCTGTATCCTAGTTTGGAAATTTTGAAATGTACTTTTAACCCAGTGTACACTTTTGCAGTTTGTTTTACTTGCATGTATACATTCATAGGGCTGAGATGTTAAACAGTGATGAAGAATAGGGTTTTGGTTTTTTTAGAAAGAAGAAACTAACCTTTTACTTTCCTCTTCTGAACTCTTATTTGGGTTCAGGATCTAGTTGTTGTGATCGACATGGAAGAACAACAGAGGGATCTTTGTACTATTTAAAAGATATAGAGTGGTATTTAATTGATATAATTGTTACGGGAATGCTGCACAAGGTGACTTCTGCTATGAATAAAACTTTAATGAGAGTGGTGGTTTGGGAACAGAGGGTCGATTCTTCTGCAGTCTGTATTTCAGCATACATCTCTCTATATTTATAAATCATCCTTCTACTCTGTAGACAAGTTGCTTTGGCCCAGTTGAGTTCACTTTTTGGGGTGGGATAGATGCCCTCTAAGTGATCTCTCCTCCTTGCTACTGTTGGTGCTGCCCGTCAATTTGTCCTCTTCCTTCAGGCCCAATTGCAAAGCCGTGCCAGAGGGAGAAGGTAAGGCAAGTGGGGTCTCCTCCTCCTCCTCCCTGCCACTGTTCACTCACCCAGGCAGCAACAGCAAGGAGAAGCAGGGCTTGAGCTGCGCTGGATTGGGCTGATGGGAGTTGTAGTTTAAAACATCTGGAAGGAACCAGGCTGGGGACAGCTGCTCCAAACTATGGAGGATTATCTGTGCTCATGGATCTTGCTGCTTAACTTTTTACTTCTTCATGTGCCGTCTCCACAAGAGGTTTGAAGGATGGCAACATGAGAACAAGTCTTTTCTGCAGTGGCTCCCTGTTTGTAGACTGCTCTCCCCAGGGCTGGTCACCTGGCACCTTCATTATACATCTTTAGATGCCAGGCAAAAACGTTCCTCTTCAGTGAGGTCTTTGGATGATTAACATCTTAACCTCCTTTTAAATGTGGGAGGGGATGCGAGGAAGTTGAAGAGAATTGGTTTCTTCTTTTTGTTCTTGTTTTTATTGAGTATTTTGTGCTTTTATATTGTATTTTTATGTTTGTGAACCACCCTGAGATCAGCGGACAAAAGGCGGTATACAAATTTAAATTACAGCAACAGCAGCAGCAACAACAACAACAACAACAACAACAGTATTTATTTACTATATTTTCACCATGCTTTTCAGGCAGTGATTGGAATGTGGAGGGGAAGGGTAGAGGAGAAAGATCAGTTCTTCAAGGCCAGAACAAAATGGTGATCCATAAGATGGCTTTATATCTGGTTCAGGCCAGTTTGATCTGTCTGTTGCTGGTGTTGTTGCTTGAATAACAAGAGTTGGTGGTTGTTCCACCAACTGATGGATGGCATCTGGGTGTTCTGCTAGTATCCTTTTGAATAGGCAACTGTCATTTGGAGAGGAGTTGTGGTAGAGCGCGTAGGGCGGTGGAGGTAGTGTGAGTTAGGCCAGTGATGGGCAACTGTTTGAGCTTCGTGTATCAAAATTCGCCAAAAAAGCAAGTATAACTCGGGTGGTGTGTCACTTCGAGAAAAAACCCATAATTTCACGATATTTATAGTTTAAATAACAAAAATGTATAATTGTAATATATAACTGTATTTAATAAACCAAAAACCAATTATTTAACCTAACCAAACAAAAAACCCCTTATTTATCACAAAGTGCCCAGAGTTGTACAGCTTTTTGGGGGGAGCTGCTGACCAAAGTTTTGGAGATTTTTTGGGGGGTGCAAAAGTTGCTTTGCTTATTGGGGGGGGGATGTCCCAAAGCTGCTGCGTTTTGGGGGGGAGAAGAGAACAGAAATAAATGACGAATAATACCTTCGCTGGAGCTAACACACAGCACTGACATAGTCTGCCAAAGTGCCCCCCCCAAAAAAAACCCAGCACAGAACGGGTTAAAAAATGAACGCTGTTACACCTAATCATCGTCTGCCAAAGCAGTTAAAAAACCAATCTCTGGCTATCAGCAACAAACAAACAAAAAAGGATCCGGGTTTTAACAGAGGAGACAAGATGTAGCGTGAGGAGGAGCGGGAGAACAAATTGGGGGGGGGCAACAACAACAGCGTGAATGGGCCAATGGGGCACGTGCCAGCAGTGAGGGTTCTGCGTGTCACGTCTGACACGCGTGTCATAGGTTTGCCATCACTGAGTTAGGCGGTGGAGGTAGAGCTGTTCCTTCTTTGATTGTTGCAGCCACAGTGATCTTTTTGGTAGAAGCGAAAGTATCTTCCCATTGATCCTTGGTCCCCTAAGAGGGAGAGGGAGTAAGGCGGCACAGGTAGGGTGAGTGTGAAGCAAGCTCCCTGTTGCTGTTCCTTCTTTGATTGTTGGAGCCACAATGATCTTTGGAGAACAGACAGTCACCATTTGACATACTGGCTTTATTAAGCTATTTTGCAAGGCGTGTGCAAATAAACGCTGATTTCCAGTGGTCTGGCAGATCCAGGCTTTTCCAGATGTTGTTGGGAATTGTTTTGTTTGGCTGTCAGATTCTGCTTTTTGTTTTTTGCTCATGTGGATAATTGGTGTTTTTTATATCACAGAAGTTTGTACTTCTTGATGCGCTGTTTTAACACCAATGAACTTATGCTGATAATAAAATCCCGATTCCTAGCTGCATATTTCCAAAAGGTGCTTGTATAATGGCATTATGACAGTGGCAATTTATTGTCAATTCCTTTCCTAATGATTGCTAGAATTGAATTTGCCTTTTTCACAAAGTCAGTGTCTTCACTGAGCTATCCACTATGACTCCAAGGTCTTTTCCTAGTAAGTCACCATCATGGGTGTAGCCAAATGGGGGCAGGGAGGGCAGTTGCCCCCCATCAATAAAACTCAATAAAAATACATAGCAAACTGGGGTTCTCCCCCCCCCCAAAGCAAAAGGCCTGCCTCCCCCAACAAAATCCTGGCTACGCCCATAGTCACCACCAGTTCAAAACACATGAGTGTATAGGTGAAATTTAGGGGGGTGTCCCAGTTTTCAACAGGAAACTGACCCTGAGCCCAAATCCTGCTTGATAGGGGCCTATAGCTGCTTTTTCTTCAAAATAAGTGCCCAGTTTTTAGCACACTTCCCCTCAGAATGAATACAGTTGTTTGACCAGTCTCTTGGCTACTGCCCTACGTTGGCTCTCTAAGGAAGATAAAAATTCAGCTTTCATTTCTACAGGTAAAATGTTTATTTTAAACTAAATTTTAAACTGGCAACAAAATGATTTCAGGCACAGAGGGCTGCGTCCTGTCTTATTAGTGAAGAAGGGCCTTGCTTTCTTTTTTCTTTTCCAAAATCACAATGTTTTTAATCACAGAAGTACTTCGACAGTTACAGATTTTCCATTGTTAAACAAAAGGGCTGCATTCTTGGAATGAGGCTGTCCTAGAGCTGAAGGGATCGTTGATGGTAAAATTTCAAAACAAGGTTGGCCGTCCTTAGGAGAGAGGAAGTTCCATGCTTTTCTGCATCCGTGTACTGTCTATTAATAGTATAATACAGCAACTTTATTGGAAATCTGGAAAGTTACTCTAATTTATCCCAACTTCTCAAAAGAAAAGACTCAAAACAAAAAATAGCTGGCATTTTAAAAATAAAATGTCTCACAGAGCAATGTTATTTAGGCCTACTCAGACGTAAGCTCCACTGAATACATTGGGAATTACTCTCAAGCAGTAGCAGGTGGTGTGGCCTTTGGGGGAGAATTTACCTGACCTGGCAGGTGAGTGAGCAAAGCTGCTTACTGGGAGGGTGGGGCAGCAGGAAAGGTGTTAAGGTGCAAACACACCAGTAGATCCCAATCTTGCACCCCTGCCAGTGTGTTTGCCCCACGCTGCCCACTTCACCGTCCTCCTCCTCTTCCTCCCATTAAGCCACAGCATCTCACCTGCTTGGAGATCAGGTAAGCACCTCTTTTCTCCAACACCATTTACTGCTGCTCCAAGGTAAGTAGGTCACAATCCTGTGCATTGAACTATAATGCTGTGCCCATTAACCCAAGTGGAAGATCCAGTGAACTTAGTGGAGATTACTTCTGAGTGGAAGGGACTCCGAGGGTCATCTAATCCAACCCCCCGCAATGCAGAAATCTCTACACACAGCCCCCCATCCAATGGCAAACCATACTGAACGCTGCTTAGCTTAAAAATGCGCTGGCAGTTTTATTGCTGGTCTCAGACCTTTTAAATAACTTAAATATACTTCGTCTCTCCATTTTTAAATCTGTGTTTTAGCTGTAGGTGGTGCGGTGAGTTTTGCTTATGTTTACATTTATGTAGTTTTCAACTATATGACTTTGTCTTAAAAATAACATAGTAAAAAAAACAGTAGCACTACTTCACTATGAAGAAGAACTAAAAGATGGGAAATCAAATAATTAAACCGTTCTCCTTCACAGGATTGGAAATGGACATTGGGGCTGTTAAGAGATGCTGTTCATCACTAATCTCCCACCCATGTACATCAGGAGACACTCAAACGGCCTGAGCCTTAAAACAGGGTTTAATTACAGACACAGGAGCCCTTAGAAGCTTTGACAGCATTTTACCTGCCCACATTAGACAGGCTGATACTGCCACTGTCTTTTATTAGAATAAAATAGCAACAAATCAGATCAGAGATGGGAAGGGAAGGGAAGGAGGAAATGGAAAACAAAGAAACGGGGGAAGCTACAATCTGATAGCAATGCTGTCTAGTTGGCTCCGTAAAAATAAAGAAAAATAGATTGGACAAAAGATGGCACAAAAAGGTCTAGTGTAGAAGCAGCAAGTCTTCTCTTGCAGCCAGGAAGAGTTTGTGATTTTTTTTGTAAGCTTCCCAGAAGTTTCTGGCTGGTTGCTGTTGACAGCTGGATTCTGGACTCGATGGATTTTTGGTCTAGCCCTTCAAGGCTCTTCTCATGCTATAGTTTTTCGCCAGGCCAAAATGGTTGGCCAGTCTGAAGGAATGATAGTTGCCATTTATGGCCTTGTATCAGAACATGAATTTGCTTGAATTAAGCAGGACTTATTTGTGAGTATGTAAATCTTAGACTAAGATCTTGGTCACAGGGGAGGGCTATTTCTGTGTAATGGGGATAAGGACCTTTTTCATCCAAGAGCCACATTTCGTTGTGGTCAGCCTTCCGGGGGCCACTGGGGCAAAGCTTGTGCACCTTACATTTGCACAATAGGCTACATTCCAAACAAGCAAGAGTTCCCAGGCCAGTTCCCAGTTGAAGGATGCCTTCCAGCCAGGCAAAAGGATCCAAGGAGGGTGTGGCCTATGGAGAGTCCCGAGGTCCAAATAGAGATGCCTGGAGGGCCAAATTAGGTCCCCAGCCCTGAGGTTTTTAAGCAGAGGTTGGGTGGCCATCTGTCATGGGTGATATAGCTGAGATTCCTGCATTGCAGGGAGTTGGACTAGAGTAGGGGTCCCTTCCAACTCTACAATTCTATGATTCTTTGAACTCTAACGTGGAAGTGAGTATATATAAGGATGTAATACTTGTAAGATGCCAGCTGAATATAATTTATATATGTGGTCAAATGGATTAAATGTGTGTGTTCTTGCAATTGTGACAACACCTTCAAGTGCTCTATAAATAGCTGCAGTATATGTTTACTTTTTGCCATATTCTCCTGTCCTCTGATACGCAGGTTGGAGGTTCATTATAAGATAATGGCTCTGAATGCAAATGATGTAGCAGGCAGAATTAGTTAATTATCAGCACTTTGAAGTCTGCTAATAATGAGAAATCAGTTTGGTTGCTGAGATCCAGTTAGTTACATGTTTAAGTCACATTTCTTCAAACAAGCTTTGAATTAATAGTGCACCAAAGGTTTCTTCTCAAGAGGAATTGTTCTGAGAATCTGAAAAACTGGCCATGAAATAGAGCAGAGGCTGCCATCGGCTCATCAGAATAATCTTTTTCAGAGTGAACTTGACCTAGCTTTGTCATCTTTGGATAATACCAAAAGAGAGCGTCACAGCATCGGTCCTCTCAATATGTGGCATGAAAACATTATTTGACACAGACTGGATAGTAAAAGAATTAGAGCAAGAATAAAATAAACTCAGGCGGAATGAATTGTACATTAGAGCACTGTGGTCTAAGTGGGTGCAATGGGCCCAGTGGGTTCTGTTTGGCAATGTTAGGGTTATGTAGATTAGCTGATGCTGGGTTCCCCATCTAAGTTTTCCGATTTCTGTGGATGGCCATCTGTCATGGATGCATTAGCTGAGGTTCCTGCATCGGAGGTGGTTGGACTAGATGACCCTTGGGTCCCTTCCAGCTCTTACATTCTATGATGTATAAAGGAAGGAAGACATGAGTAAGTCAAGTGGAAATGGCAACCATGATATAGATCAGGCACCCCCAAACTTCGGCCCTCCAGATGTTTTGGACTACAATTCCCATCTTCCCCAACCACTGGTCCTGTTAGCTAGGGATCATGGGAGTTGTAGGCCAAAACATCTGGTGGTCCGCAGTTTGGGGATGCCTGATGTAACTAGCTAGCTGTTGATGAAACAGTATTTAGTTTTAAAAATTTATTCAAAGTTGAGAATTCTCCTTGGCCATACCATTGTGTGGACAGGCAGAGTCCCCCAAACCCCAGGCAACCCCCAAGCGGAATAATGACTCAAGACAACGTGTTATGGGACTAAAATTGGCCACAACTTTATTAAGATTCAGATGTAGACAGACCTTTGCTCAGGCATTGGGTGTTTACCCTTCCCAGTCCCCAGCCGGGGATCTGGGGGACTTCAGGGTTATCCAGAATGTATGGGGTTGGGCTGGCTCTGGAGAACATATGTTCAAGCAGAGAGAGCCCGCCCCCATTCTCCGCCACTGGAGGGGAGAGCAGTGACAACCACTCGGTGTATGGTCGATGCCTCCCCCCAAGACCCCTTTAACAGGAACCCTGATCTTGATGCCGCAAAAGGGGGTGAGGTCACCACCTCACCCCCCCCCCTTAGGAAGATAGCCAAAAGGATTCCGCTCAAGGCCTGAAACCGCCAAAGTTGTGAGGTATTGCTACAGGAAAGGCGAAACCTGCCAATGCAGGGAAATTCCTTTCCGGCCCTTCAACAGCGGCCCTAACGTAGCAGCGCCTGCGTACCTGTGGAAAAAGAGGTTAACCTGCAAACTAAGACTTAGATGAGGGTGTGGTGGGTGGGAGAAGCTCTGGAGCTGACTGCTGGTTCCCAGGTAAGAATCCCCTTCTTTGTGTGTGCTGGATAATCCCTCCCCTTACCTGACCAATCCCATGGCAACTCCTCCCCTGGCAAGATTGGCCGATTGGCTGAGGTAGGCGGAGACCCCAGGTATCCAGCCAGGGGAGGATGCCAGTCCGAACTACTAGGGGCTGCACTGGGATCCAGGGGGCTGTGTGCGACTGCGCATAAGTCACCACACCCCCCCCCCATTTGATGTGGGGAGCAGTCATTATGAAAACTAACTAGGTTGGGAGTACCAGGGTTTTCCTGTTTAGTCCAAGTGTATGATAAAAAGTTCCCCCTTCCGCAAGCACAGACTTCTGGGCATATGGCATGACTCCATTGACAGCATTGCTCATAAAATTGTAGAATTGTAGAGCTGGAAGGGACCCAAGGGTCATCTAGATCAGGTTTCCTCAACCTCGGCCCTCCAGATGTTTTTGGCCTACAGCTCCCATGATCCCTAGCTAGCAGGACCAGTGGTCAGGGATGCTGGGAATTGTAGTCTCAAAACATCTGGAGGGCTGAGGTTGAGGAAGCCTGAGTCCAATGCCCTGCAATGCAGGAATCTCAACACATGGTCTCTCATCCAATTTGAAACCATAGGAGGCCCTCCTTAGCTTTGCAAATGTGCCAGCAGTTTTATTGCTGCACCTCTTACAAAGGTTAGGCCTCTTATAAGTACCCAGTGGTCATGGGGGGAAAGTGCATGTAACATATGCCAAAATCAACCCTGAGTGGCCTGCATTTGCACAGTTTGTCCAATTGCCAGTACGGATGACTAATTGAAAGGTACAAGTTTGGGGTGTCTGGTGGATAAGTTGACAGGTTCAACTTAAGTGGGGAGGAGGAGAAACCAGGTTTGAATTCTTCAGACATGAATGCAACAGTTCTGGTGCTAGGAATGGTAGCCATTAATTTACCTTTATCTTGCTGCCATGATAAGTGTCCCTTGTGGGATATGGATTGGAAGTTGCTTCTTTTGTGTCCTTCAGCAGTGCAAAAGGTATTTAGGGAGCAAAAGGTATTTTTCTCCCAGTCTCCTAAGATTTCCCCCCATTCCCCATCACTTGATGGGTGAAAGCCAACCCATGATAGGATTATTACCAGCAGCTTGACTCTCATTGTTGGGTACTTGATAGGGAAAATGAACCATTATGACTCAGCACAGGGATGATTGTTTATATCAGTTTCACACATTCAGGTAATAGATGACTACAGTTGTCACTCAAAACTACGTAGTGGCTCATGCCGCTTTTGCAATAGTGAGGGTTTTCTTTGCACATAAAGGCTTATTCCATTAGGATGGAATAAAAATATATGAAAGCCAAAAAAAAGTCTTGTGTAAATTTAATTGGAAGGTGGTTTCCACGGCATATCTAGATACAGGTAGATATCCTTAACTGTATTACCTGCTTCTGTCTTCCTGTTATCTTCCTTTCTCTCCCAGCCCCCTTTTTCACTGCTAAAAAAAATGGGATGGAAATGGTTTTATCTTTGAACAATACGGTATCTTTTTAATTCTAAGGGCATAGGTTGGGGTGGAGAATCTGCTAGTAACAACCATGATACTTGGCTAGAAAATATATTTTCTAGATTCTTTCGGCTGCTAAAGCTTCTAACTGTGCAACATACCCGCTCCTTCCTTTGATTTCAAAGGCATGCTCATGCTGATAATAATAATAATAATAATAATAATAATAATAATAATAATAATAATTGGTGAAAGTTTACGGAATTTCTATTTCCAAAGGGTTATATACCCGGTTTTGCCCAATTAAATTATTAGCACGGGGCTCTTGCAAAGTAGAACGGGCAATTTGTGCAAAGTTGAGCTGAAAAACACAAAGTGAATGGAATGCCACATGGTCCTTTAAGGTGGGAGTTGCTTTGGCAAATGAGACACATTTTTTTAAACAAAACCTTGCTGGATTGGACCAAAGCTCTGTTTCTGGCAGTGGCTGCCTGGAGGACGCTTCTGAGAGCCTTGCAACTTCTGAAGGCAACAATTCTCTCACTGTTCTCTATCCCCAGCACCTGATATTCAGAGGAATATTATAGGCTTGTAAGTAGTTATTTGTGTGCTTGCAAATGGCTAAAAATTATTGTCTCTGTTTTTGTAGATGGCTTGATTTCAAATGTTCATGGTGCTTCTCATAGATCACAATGTTATAATTACCATATGGGGTGGGGGGATAGCGAGGGTTGTGGAATTCTGACTTGCCTAAAATCAACTACCGTAGTCGCCTTGTGGCTAAGGGAGGTTTGAACCTAGGGACTTTGGCACACAACTCAGTTTTTTGTCTGCTGTGCAGAAGTAGTACCACCAAATCCTCCAGGGCAGCCTTTAATCATTCTTTATTCTTTTAAAAGTGCAGTGTTACCCAATCTAGATTGGCTCAGTGTTGTTCCATTTCCCAGCATTTAACAAGTCCATTGCTATTCCTTTGCTACACTTGATTTCTATGCCTTGTTGATTGCAAAAGCCCAGTTCCAGTTTTGGTTCAATGGATGTTGATGATGCTAGTGCTTCTATTTAAAATTATAGTAGGTTGGTAGGTTTCTAAGAGGCGTCATGATTTCTTGGTTCTGTTTCATCTTGGTTCTGTTTCATCTAGCAATAGATATTAAAATGTAGTATTAAAATAAACATTTTGGCATTCACATATTAAATGCCGAAGGCAGCCCTGTTTAGGGAGGCTTTTAATGTTTAATAGATTATTTTATTTCATTTTTCTATTGGAAGCCGCCCAGAGTGGCTGGGGAAACCCAGCAAGATGGGCAGGGTATAAATAAATAAATAAATAAATAATAATAATAATAATAATAATAATAATTGAGATATTGGTTTTATTTAGAAACACTGATGAAAGCTCTGGAGGAAGAAACTGTTTGCTTGTGTGCCCTTAGTTTAATTTTACTAGTGAGATGATGTCATAATGACATGAGACCGACAATGTTGTTTTTTTCCCATTCTGGTCGCAGCAGGATGTTCTCTTCAATATTTAGCTGCTTCTTAATGCTGGGCGCAGAGTTATCAGTTACCCATATTACACAAAACCTGACAAAGCTCTTTCAGGATGACTTCAGGAACGTGCTAGCTGTAAGTCAGAGGTCAGGATGTCACATAAAGAGGCAAAGTAGCGAATGGGTTTAGGCAGAATGACGGATTTTGCCATGAAGCTGCATTATGCAGAAAACATGTCTTTGACCAATGGTGCTGTCCAAGCAGGCTTTGGGTTCCAAGGCCCTATTTAGCAGCATAACCTGAAGGGCTACCAAATGCAGTAGGGTGGGCTTAACCACATTGTTAAGTAAGTGAAGTAATAATAATTACCGGGGAGGGGGGGTTAAACTGTTACACACAGAGTCTAAGATTACATATTGCACTACTGTCTTTCCCCTTTTAGAAGTTTCCGTTTTACCAGATATATTTTAAAAAGGAAACAAAGCTCTGGTTGAGAATTACACTGTCATTTGGGGAAGGGGCATGGGCATGAATTGTCCACATCCAAGATGATACATTCCTTGCCTCCTGTCATTTTCTATGTTCTTGGAGCAAGTTGGCTAAATCCAGAAACTGGGGAGGTGAAGTTTTTGTCAGACTAAAGCTGTCTGTCAAAATAACTTGGGGCCAACTAGATCACACTTGTTTTTCCTTCAGTAATTAAAGGACCAGGGGAATCCACTTCTCACTCTGAAGGCAGCACTTGAGAAGGAGAGAGTTATCCCATACCATTGCTGTATAGCTCAGTTGGTTAGAGCATTGTGCTGATAACACCAAGGTTGCAGGTTTGATCCCTGCATAGGACAGCTGCATATTCCTGCATTGCACGGGGTTGGACTAGATGATCCTCGGGATCCTTTCCAACCCTATAATTCTATTATCCTATCTTGTAATTCCCTGCTGATAGCAGAATGGAGATTGCTCTCCTCACATACAGGGCTAGGAAAATTAGGAAAAACTGGTACCAATGGGGATTCCCCCCCCCAAAAAAAACCCCTCCAGACTGTGTGGCTAATCTCTATGTTGTCTGCTTACCGAGTCCTGGGGTGGGCAGTGCTTTTGGCCCATCACAACAGGCCCTGATCCTGGGGAAGCAATGCTGGGCTAGGTGGCCAGCCTTTGGGAAATTCCCAGGCCGGTCGCTTGGGGATAAAGAGAGAATTGTCCTCTACACGAGCATGGCCTTTGCAAAAAGATATCTGGCTCCCTTGTCCCTGTAGTCAAGGAAAAACAATATACAAAGCTCCCTGCTACTTAATAAGCACAGGTGTAGTTTGGACCTCTGGGTGTCTGTCAGTGACTTTCTGTTGGCCATCTGCCATGCTGCCCTGGAGCTAGATTGTATGTCTGAATTGTGGATAGTATCCAGGTGCTCCAAATGCTAGGGTGGTCCTTGGTTCAGTTCCAAGGCTGGCAGCTGCTATTTTAAAAATATAACCAAACAGTTATAGGGTTATTTAAATTTCAGGAAAAGGTCATTCAGAGTTGACTGGCTTGGTGATGCACCAGCAGCAGGAGAGGAGCAGCAGCAGCAGGGACAACTGCAGAGCAGGTAGAACTTCTGCCATCTTGATGTTAGGTGTCTATTCCTCTCACTGTGCAGGTCACATGCCTGTGTTATGCATTCCAGCAAAGATTGTTGGAATCACGGGGAGCGGATGTTTGCTGTATTCTGTTTCCGTTTGTATCTTTTCTTCTTCGGACTTCTCTCAGCGAGAGGAGACATGTTTTCCTTTTGTTCTGCCTTATGCTTAATAAAGTAGCTTTTAGTACACAACCTCAGCCTGGCTCCGTCTGCGTTTTATCTCTGCTGGACTCTGAATATGTGCTCAGTGTCTCCAAGACATGAGTCGTAATAAATCGTCGGGAAGGGCTGTCGGAACTCCCTAGAGCTGAACACTGATGGGAGAGACGGGCTGGATTCGTTCCTGCATTATGCCTGTGGATCATTCCTGCCCTCGGGTGACACGACACTTCCTGCTCTGCTTTCACTGCTGCTGCCTCAGAAACAAGAAGAGAGATGCTGAAGGAACCTCCCCACCTACCTCTACTTTAAAGCAGCTGGCCTTGATGCCAGACTTCTTGATGGATGGGGAGAAAACTAAAGTCACTGGGTTGATGTGAATGTTTTTTCGGGTGAGGGAGGGGGGTGTCAGTGTTGAGCTTTTATTTTTGTCTGTTAGTGGGTGGGAGTATTGTTTTGTTTATTGTTTGTGTATTGCTGATGTTTTTTATTATTGTTATGGGGTGGGTGGGTTTTTTATTTCCTCAATATATCGTATGGCATATTCGTAAAGGTAAAGGGACCCCTGACCATTAGGTCCAGTCGTGACCAATTATGGGGTTGCGGCGTTCATCTTGCTATATTGGCCGAGGGAGCTGGCGTACAGCTTCCAGATCATGTGGCCAGCATGACAAAGCGGCTTCTGGCGAATCAGAGCAGCACACGGAAACGGCGTTTACCTTCCCGCTGTAGCGGTACCTATTTATCTACTTGCACTTTGATGTGCTTTCAAACTGCTAGGTTGGCAGGAGCTTGGACCGAGCAATGGGAGCTCACCCCATCACGGGGATTCGAACCGCCGACCTTCTGATCGGCAAGCCCTAGGATCTGTGGTTTAACCCACAGCGCCACTCGCGTCCCTGGCATATTCATAGAACTGTAGAATTGGAAGTGACCACGGGGGTCATCTAGTCGAACCCCCTGCAATGTAGGAACCTTTCGCTCAATGTGGGGCTCGAATCCACAACCCTGAGCTGAGATGAAGAGTCTCATGCTCTTCCGACTGAGCTATTCCTCACCAGATGTATTAATGCGTCATATGCCCCTCCCCACTGCTCTTCAAGGTATAATGTAAGTCACTTGAAGAGCTTTTGGGTGACAAGCAACTAATAAGCTTAACAAACAAACAATGTTGAGATGAATTAAGCAAAAGCTTACCTCAACTAGAAAAATTAAGGTCTCTATCGCACATGCACATACACAGAGAGCACTAAAAATTCAGGGGTTCTGGGTGAACAAATAATGTGATTTAACTGACAAAACTTTTGTTTCTCTTTGTTGTTGTTTTAAAAAATAAGAATGCTTAAGGTATTAATAGTTGATAAGAAATAATACTTAAAATACTAACAGTTGATAAAGAATCTAACACCCTATCCCATGCTTAATAGGCAAGTCCCAAAAGCTCAGGATAAAAGCACAGGATGTGCCCCTTTCTCTTATGTCAACCCAGTAGAATTACTTGGAAGTGACCTTTGATAACAGTCCACCCTGATGCCTGCTGATGCTCTCCAACTTGCTTGCTGTTGGATCCCCAGTGGATGGTGGAAATGGAAAGTGGCTCTTCAGTGACTCACTCAGCCACGTACCTTAGCCTGTGAACTTACACCTCCTCCAGGATCAGAGGTACTGTGTAGACCAGGCATCCCCAAACTCGGCCCTCCAGCTGTTTTGGGACGTCAACTCCCATCATCCCTAGCTAACAGGACCAGTGGTCAGGGATGATGGGAATTGTAGTCCCAAAACAGCTGGAGGGCCGGGTTTGGGGGTGCCTGGTGTAGACAAAGCGCTGGAAGTGGAAGAGGGCTGCTGCCCTCACGCCTTGCTTGCAGGCTTCTCATAGATAGACATCCAATTAGCTACCATAAGGAACAGGATACGGGGCTTTGGCCTGATATACCTGGGCTTTTCTTACGTCCTTAGGATATTGTATGATTTATTTTGTTGATGGAGAAGATCAAGTGAAAGTTGGTAGGAGCCAAGCCAGTCTGGCATATTGGCTTGGTTGCTTCCCCCGTCCTCCTTAAGTATACAGAAACTTCCAGAATGATTTTATCTTAGGGTCTAGTAAATATGCTTCTGTTTATGTACATTCTAAATGGTTTGGCTTTAGTTCAAGCAAATATGTTCTGAATGTTTTACTTTGTATGAGTTGATCTCGAAATGAGGGATGAGAGCAGGCTTCTCAGTTCCTCCCTGTTTACATTACTATTTATTTTGGAGGATTTTATTTTATTTTTGTAAATGGTATTATCTGCACATGCCTGGAACGTGGTGGTGGGGGTCCTCAGTTGGTGGCATTTCTGTCCATTTTCTTATTTTATGAATAAAGTAAAAACAAATAGTTTGAAAAGAGAGAGAAGAGCTTTGCTGCTTTACACCCTTCGGTGCATAATATTTCTCGGACAAAAGTTCCACAGTACACTTGATTGAAACTTTAACCCTTTGACTTTGCTTTTTTATTGCATGCTCTTTGGTTTAATAAAGTAGCTCTCAAAAACTGCACACACCCATTGGCCCCATTTAAAGCAATGGTTTAGCAGTTAATCTCATTTCCCAGGGAATTCTGGGAATTGTAGCTCTGTGAGGGCACAAGTCTTTTAACAAATCTCAGCACCCTTAACAGATTATAGTTCTCTGGATCCTTTGCGGGTAGCCATGACTGTCTAAGTCAGGGGTCAGCAAACTTTTTCAGCAGGGGGCCGGTCCACTGTCCCTCATACCTTGTGGGGGGCCGGACTATATTTTTTGGGGGGGAATGAACGAATTCCTATGCCCCACAAATAACCCAGAGATGCATTTTAAATAAAAGGACACATTCTACTCACGTAAAAACATCAGACAGGCCCCACAAATAACCCAGAGATGCATTTTAAATAAAAGGACACATTCTACTCATGTAAAAACATGCTGATTCCCAGACCATCTGCGGGCCGGATTGAGAAGGCGATTGGGCCGCATCTGGCCCCCGGGCCTTAGTTTGGGGACCCCTGGTCTAAGTGATACTATACTGCTTTAAAGGTATACTGCAGATGGGGCCTTTCTACACTTGCTGGATTCTTCACACTGCACCTGAAAAACCTCTTTATGCATATTTGCCCTTCTGGATAATAATGCAAGAATCAAAAAGGAGAAATTGCTTATTATCCCACTGGGGTTACAGTTACTATTTGTGAACGTCCTGAATCTTGGCTGTTATAGGATTTCTTATTAATAAAGGCTTTCAAAATTGTTCACCTCACCTCAACTACAATTTCCTCTGCTTGTCTCTCACCTCCCAGTTTGAGCACACTGTTCAGACATTATCACACCATCCAGTTTAGCATGTGAAATTTGAAGCTTTAATGATTTCTGCTTGCTTTTGTATATAATATGGGAGACATGCCAGGCAAAAATCGAAATGAGACCGAAAATCCCGAATACATTGTGCAACCAAAGCGTACCCTAAAAAATAATTCTTGAATAAGTTTCCATAAATGCTGAAATCCGCATTATCTTAATAATCTGAGTTCATTACCCTGGTATGACCCAAATGCATGAAGCAAAGAAGAGTAGAAAAACTTCTTTGTGCATTTACTTTTTTTTTAATCAAGAAAAGAAAAAAGATGATAAATGGAGGGTTTCCCCCTGTTTCTAAACTAAAGAAGTGCGCCCCCCCTAATTTCTGGAACACTATGTCTTCAGATGTGGGTACCGGTACTTTTTCTAATTGAGCTTGCTTGAAGGACTGCTATTTATTTCTAGTTTTCCCGCTGTATCTATTTAACAGCAGAATGCCAAGCAAGAATTCAGCAGATGCCATTTCCTTTACACTTTAGCTTCAGGGTTCCATTTCCATACAACGTTCTCAAAAAACCTTTGAACATCTGCTGTGGAATGCTAGTGTGTTGCAGAGCTATTTTGTAGCACGGCTATTCTTGATGATTGACTATGCTGGCTGGCTGGGAGTCTCACAAAATCCAGAGGGCACCCGGGTTGCCTATTCCTGATTTAGATTAATATCATGTGGTGGAATAAGATTATGACTAGTACCCAGATTGGGACAGAGTTTCTTGATTCACTGTTCTCCTTCTTGGAGATTTAAACCAAGGAGAAGGGGGCCTGTGGTATATGGAGAGAAGGGTTTGTCAATTTTGCAGAGTTGTTAAAAATGGCAGATCTGAGCCAAACTGGATATTAAACCTGTTTGCTGACCTAACTGGGGATTAACCCACACAGTCAGCAGTTAATCTCTGCTAGTTTATGAATTCACCAGTTAGATTCACCACTGTAGCAGTGAAAATATCAATCAGACTTAAGAAATAATAAAATACAGTATTTTTGACCCAACAAACAAATGATAAGGCTGGATTCTCACAGTCAGGCAGCAACTATATGCATCCTCCCTGTGGTTGTAGTTTGTGTCCTCTCAGCACCAGCTGTTAGGGTTTCCCAAGTCAGCATTGTCATTAGACACCTCTGAATGATGCAGCTGCACTCAGCAAGGGCCATAACAAACACCAGGATGGTGAAGCCAAGAAGCATCCAAACACAGCATTAGTCTCTCCACTCAGGGAACGTTCCTGCAAAGTTATTTGGGTGGTCAGCTGTTTCAATTGTTGTTGTTCCCAGTAAATAGGATTGGATGGGGAAGGATGGAAGATTCTGGGAAACTGTGCACAGCCAGATGCAGAAGGGGTGTGTGTGTAAAAATCTGGGTAAAGGAAAGCTGGGGACAAAACTGGGTTTTCCCAAAGATAAAATAAATGTTGCCCCACACATCTATGATACCAATAACTAAATCAAAACTTGGATAAAACTCAAGAATTGGAATTTAGCAAATTCTGATGGTAAAATTAAAACCGGGGGGTGTTACGTGGGGTGTCACTGGTATTCAAATAAGAGTTTGTGGAGTTTCTTTCTAAATAGGTTCCAAGTGTGATCATTTTCAAAGATCTGAATTTTTTTTGTCAGAGTTTGGAGGAAATCCTGTTCTGAGCCCTGAAATGATACCTGAATTTCATTTCCATTCTGAGTATATAAAACTTGTTCGGTTCTCAGCTGGATTTCAAATTTGAAATGGTTTCTTCATTCATATTGCTGTGTGGATGGCATGTGGATTCTTTGGTTCAGCTCACACTGTCTTCCTTTCACATTTGCTACAGGGAAAGTTGCTTCTCTCCCATCAGTCCAGAGACATGTCCGCTGGTGCAGTCCTTCCTTTGTCCCAGCAGAACATTCCTTATGGATGGACACGTGCAGCTGAAGACAGGCCTGCAGACCCAGGAACGACACCTTTTCCTCTTTACAGATATTCTTGTGGTCGCCAAACCCAAGTAAGTCCAGTGCTGAAGAAAGGACTCTCTGAGATTCCTGATAATTTTCTTTCTTTACAAACTACTGTTTTGGGGTTTGAAGCTCAGAATATTCCTGTAGTTACCTGGTTATTACTATTTCTTTAACCAGATTTATTACACCTAATAGATGGGGATAGCTACATGGGCTAATGAAGGCATAACTGTAGTTCAGGAGTCAGTTGCAGCATTGCATTCCGTATCACCTCCCAACTTCTTGTAAGAATTTAACCACAACTATAGCTGTTTCCAGGGAAGAAGCTTATTGCTTGGGCAGTTGCACTGGTGGCAAGTGCATGAATGCAGCTCATGCAAGCCCATTCATGGTGGGCCTGGGGGTTTGCTATTTTATGATTTCATTGTATTTATTAATTGTGCATTTGTATCTGTATTTATAGTAGTTTTGTTGTATTAATCTGTTCACTGCTTTGGAGGCAAAAAAGTGGTATACAGTGGTACCTTGGGTTACAAACGCTTCAGGTTAGAGACTCTGCTAACCCAGAAGTAGTACCTCAGGTTAAGAACTTCAGGATGAGAACAGAAATGTCGCGGTGGCAGTGGGAGGCCCCATTAGCTAAAGTGGTACCGCAGGTTAAGAACAGCTTCAGGTTAAGAACGGACCTCCGGAACGAATTAAGTTCTTAATCAGAGGTACCACTGTATAAATAAACCAATGATGGTCCTACCTACTATACCAAACTTCCCCAACCTGGTGCCCTCCAGATGTTTTTTCACTTCCACCATGGACTATGGGAAGACACCAAATTGGGGAAGGCAGTACAACACTTACTATACGACATCAGGCTTTTTCCTTCTTAGCTTCTTCCTCACATATAATCACATGTGAAAGAACCCTTGAGGATTGCCCGAAACCGCAAGCACTACAGGAGGCTGGAATGCTAGAGCTCCAGCTTGTAAATTTGATTTAATTTGTGTATGGCTGAGTGAATAATCCAAGCTCAGTGTCAAGCCTGACTGCACACAGACGGCTTACCCAGACTCCTTGGTGCTCTCACCTTCTGTTTCAGAGCATCTTCCAAACAGGTCTTGGTAATGCAAGATCATTAAAGCAAAAGGGTGTACTCGTGATAACAGAGCAGAGAGTGGCATTGAATGAAGTTTTATTCAGAGCACCCATTCAAATGAATGAACATGACTAAGTTATATCCATTACTTTTAGTGGGTCTGCTCTAGTAAAGTTTATATGAATACTACTCACTTAAATAAATCTATTTATGAGATAGTTATCGATAGGATCTCTCTTTGTTTTTAAACCACTAATTATTAAGAACTAGATAGATTTCCTTACCTGAACTCAAAGCCGCTTGAACTTGTCGCAAATGCACTCTGAACCCCAAAGACAAATTAAAGAAGGATTTTATTAGAAATATGAAGAAGGAGACAAGAAGGGAAAATAGGTTGGTGCTTTAAGAAAAGAAACATCAAATACCAAACTTTTCCATCTATAAGATGCCCCCATGTATTAGACGCCTCCTATTTTGGGGGGCTCACATTTAACAAAATGAGCAATTTTTTTGGGGGGGGATGCCGAACCAAATGTCACTCACCCAACTGGGCATATGCTAGCAATCGCAAGCAATGCAATGCAAGCCAAATTGCCAAAGTGACAGCCAATCCAAAGCAGCCATTGACAATCCACTAATAACCCACCCATTTGACAAAGCAGCAGCCAATCCAAAGCAGCCCTTGACGCATCCACAAATAATCCACCTGGTTGACAAAGCAGCAGCCAATAGAAAAGCAGCCCTTGCAGCAGACACCATTCACCCACCCAATCGCTAGATCCTGCTTGCGGAGGCAACTACCCATGTATAAGAAGACCCCACCACCACCACCATTTTTTTAAACTTTATTTTGGAGTAAAAAACCCTCGGAAAAGTAAGATAACTACCGTAGTTAATCTATGGAAAACATTGCATGTAGCCCTGTTACAGTCACCCAATGCATCCTTGATGGTCAAAAGTGGGGATAAAGGAATATGGACATCATATCCTGTATTTTTCATGTTCACACCCAAGTGGCTTTGATTGACAGACTGCCTGGCACAACTAATGTGCTAAGGCACTCTTAACGTTTTTGAAAGCCAAGAAGTGAAGAGAGCAAGGTGTTAATTAAAAAGGTGATTGCCAGGTCTGTTGCTGATACACAGGGTATATAATCAAAGGCTGGCTTAGATTGTGTAGTCAGAAGTGACAGGAGATACATGACTCGGTTCTTAGATTTTATTTGAGGCTGGCTCCTAGGAGATGGACATTAGTACCAACTCCATTATTGTAAACCAACTCTGTACCGTGTTGATTTAGGCAATTTGCGTTGAAGTGGTTTCAACAAAGAGCTGAGCTGCTGTAACACTTTTAATGGTTTAATTAGACAATGAATTGTCAGCTTGGCTGCCAACTTTTTGGATATTGCTTCTGTGGCTTTAATGACTGCTCAGTATGTGGAAATTTAACAGATAAAATGAAGCTTTTCCCGGCATGGGGATAAGTGATGAGGAAAAGCTGTGTATCTCAGATTTTCCTGGGAAGATCCCTGCCAGGAAATAAAAGTTAGCCATAAGAATATAACATTTCCCAGAAATGAAATATCTGAAACTGAGATAGCAGAAGAAGGGAGGTTTGGTGTGGATGTGACCAAAGTCTTGTGGCACCTTATTTTGGTCCAAACATTCAGCTTCATTGGATGCCCTGGGTTCTCGTACCATGAGAGAAGAAGATAAACTTTTCTTTATCTAGTTTTTTCCAAACCATATATCTATCTCGCACTTACTGTACTTACCTTTTTAAAAAAACAAAATATCTCCCAATGTTGTAATCATTTCTCATTGGGAGGAATGCTCTATACTCCTGCTGATTTACACTGCCATTTTCTGTATCACATTAACCCCTGAGAATTTCAACATTAAACACTGAACTAGGAGCAGGAGCTATGATAGGGAATACAGAAGTATGATTCTCAGAAGGCACTGTCTACCTAGAATGCCTGGGGAAACATCAGTGGAACTTAATAGAACAGCTGTGATCTTGCCCAACTCCTGTTCATTTCAGTGAGGTTTGCATTGGAGGCTGTTCCCAGCGAGTTGTGTCCAGAGCTATGTTTACATCTGTGGATATTTGAACTGGTGCCAGTTCCTCTGCGGCACAGCATCCAGCCCCAGCTGTTAACAGACCAGATATTAAAAGCTTTGGAAAAATAAGAGCATCATAAATGTAGGTCAGTCCTTTGAAATCCACAAGGGTCAAGTGCTTTCACATTGGACATCTAGATTGCTGAATGTGGCCTATGTTGTTTGTACTGCAAATTAGACTAATACTGAAGAACAAATGCCACTTTGCCTATCCCTCCCAGGGCTTGTTCTGCCCTTGCTTAGCCTTTGGGAGTCCTCTTGAAATGAGACTGGGAATGTGGAACTAAGGCTCATGTGTACCTTCCCCATAACGAGAACATGGAGAGATACCACATTTATTTGAATGTGAGATCTTCCTTACCCTGTGAGAACATGGAGAGATACCACATTTATTTGAATGTGAGATCTTCCTTACCCTGTGATAGAGATCAGCTACAGCTCCCTATAATGAGAATGACAGGTATGTGTGTTTATGGGGGAGGGGGGATTAAGGCATGCTCTCAGTTTCTAGTGCATCAGTTAACAATAAGCCAAACACTTCTGGACAGAAGTGACTGTTAAAGAAGGCTATTTGAACACCCACTGGAAGTTAGGTCTTCTCTGAACTCCTAATGCAAGGCTGATAGAAACTCTCTCATCAGCATTTTGGTTGATGGGGCCTGCATATATAAAAGCGGTGATGTCTAAAGTGGCTTGCAGTATAAAACACAATATAACCAACCAAAAGCAAGCCAAATTAGAAACATCAATACTAATATCAGCAGCAAAACCACACAAAGCAGTAATAATCAGCAAAATTGTGAATATGCTCAAGTCAAGTGTCTCTTCCATGTCTGTGGTAGGCCTGCTTGTCCCATTGATGCACTTCTGTCAAGAGTTGAGGGAAAGCCCAAGTACATGTGTCCTTCCCCATACTTACTATGTCAGCTTTTTTATGCTTCCACACCAGGCTTCACACACAACAGAGACCCTGAGGTCAGCAATTATATTCATTTTAGTTTTTATTTATATTAATGAGCTGCTTTTGTACCAAATGACTCAAAGTGGCTTGAATACCAAAGTGGAATCAGAACATTCTCTGACCTTTCTTGACATGGCTTTGAGATTACCCTTGTTTCCACTTGTAAGGGCAGATATATACTCCTGGATTCACTGTTTTTCTTGAAATACAGCATTTGGCAGCTGTCTTTGTTTCACTACAGAACTTGGTCAGGTCCAACAAACCCCATTTTTGAATTGGTGATAATCTGTTAGTTCACCCTTTTGCCTCCAGGGCTGTGTCAGTTGCAACTCCTGTGTGTAGTTTCAACAGAGTCCATTGTTTTATAGTTTTGTGCTGGCTGAAATGTGCCTGTTTTGTAGTTATTTCTAACCTTTGGTTGCTAGGAATGTACTAGAACAGACTTCTTTTAATTACAGGTCACAGTTGCATTTCAAACTGAAGAGCCAGGCGCGTCTCTGTGACATGTGGACAGCTTCTTGCCTGGAAGAGGTCTGTGAGGGTAGCACTGACCTGGAGAAGTCTTTTGTTTTAGGATGGCCCACCACCAACTGTGTTGCCAGCTTCAGGTATGAGAGACTATTTGCACTGACCCTTCCTTCCTGCCTGCATTCATCCAACAGTGTTAAAGTTCATGAATGACCAAGACTTGAAAATGCCCAGTACCCTTTTTTATGAATTACCTCAATGAGAGGCCCTTCATAGCGCAAATGAAGTTGGTGCTGAATCATGATTCCTTCTGCAGCTTGGAATGAGAAACGTGAAATTATAATTTACATACATGCAAGTCATACTTACTTTTCTCATGGTATTTGTGGTGCATTTGTGGTATAGACCTTCTGTCTTTACAGTTTGACTGTCATGGCTTCTCTCAAAAGATTCTGGAAATTGCCATTTTGATAAGGCTGCTGAGATCTCTAGTCACCTTCACAGAGCTTCAGTTTCCAGAGTTTCTGGGGAGAGGGATGCTATTGAGGTCCTCCTGGTGGTCCCCACAGTGGATATAGAGCAGAAAAGGGAAACAGTTGAGCCAGTTGGTCAGTCCCCTCTGATTCACTTCAGCCAAGAAGGGCGAGGGAGATGAGAAGACATAAGAAAGGTTGGACCCCTTCTGGTACTAGTATCAATTGCTGTCCGTGCCTGAAGGAAATGAATTTCTCCTTATGAATGGACTTCACCTCCAAAATCTGCCCGGAAGGGTTGGGGAGCAGATTTTAGGGTGTGCAGAGGTCTTCAGGGCAAACATAGGAAGGTGAAGTCCCATTTCGTGAGTGGGAGATACAGTAGTTGTGCAGTGTTGGATTCCATCCACTGAACTTCTGTCATTCTATTCTGGAAATCCATTGGCACTTCATCAGTCATAATAAAACCTTTATTTTTAACAACAGCAAAATGAAATCTAATTATATTGGGATAAATCCAAGCTTTTATCATACCCTTTTATCATACCTCTCTAATTCTAGGTTAATGTTATATTTTTTGCTTTCAATATTGGAGAAGACTGGGGCAGGAGGATCCCCTAAGAAGACACTTGGAATATGAGTGACAGTGTAGGGCAGGCTTGTATGTGGAAGGCTTTTTCTCTTAGATAGTCTATCCCAGGCCAGAACTATGTACCTTGAATCAAGCCTGGTAACAGATTGGCAGCCTGGCTTATTAATGGCAATGTCTGTATCTAGAGAGAATGTATAAGGTGGCACTCTTTTATTTATTGCCAAATAAATTTGACAGAAAAGCTTTGATTGTCTGTGCTGCAGTCCACAACCCACTTAATTGAAATCTCACTGACCTCCACTTTTACAGTTTTAGAGTAAGTAGGTTCTGGTTTATGGTGATAGCGTAGCTTTGATTTTATGTGTCAGTGAGGGAAAAAACATGATTTAATAGGTACTTTTTCTTGACTGTCTTTTGTTGACTCTGAAATAGTCTGACTTTATAAATATGATGGCCTCTGTTAAAAAGGGAATTTTAGATTTTATGTAAGCCAAGTCATTCACAATGGGAGGTAAAGAGGGCATTTGAAGAATTTTACAAGAGTTGTTGTAAAGGAAAGTCCAAATATTTATGAAGTGCATGATGTGGAAGCAATTTATACTTCCCTTAACATCCTCTGACTCCATGGGAGTCTTTGAAACACTTTCTGGGAGATGAAAAGATACAAAGACAAGAGGTACATGAATTGATGGGTCACTTGCTAAGGCCACAGCTATTGGTGCCATTTACCAGCTGGCCTCATCCAACCAGTTTGGTTTCTCAGCTAGCTTTCAGCTTGGGCATGGAGGGAAGGATCTACTTTGAAATTTTGATTCTAAAGCTTTTATTAAGTTGGGAAATGTGGTACATAGCTACCATTTAAAACTTGTTTTTCTTTGTTTCAGTTCCATCGAACAGAAAGAGAAGTGGCTTACTTTCCTACAAAGGTATTTCTGTTCTGCCACATTATCCATAATAGACCATACAAAGTCTTGTCTGTCATTTTGAACCTAGGACAGTTCCTTGTTGCCATCTAGTTGATATGTAGTTTCATTTTGTGCCTCCAGAAATTGAAAAAGTTTTGTGAAAGTAGATTAGAGAAACTGGTATGTTGCAAAATTGGATGGAGCTTTTCTTACTGAATAGGATTTAATTTTGCAGGATCCAAATCTAGCCATTTAAAGGGAATAATCAAACTATTTGTGTAGAAGAGGCCATCCTCATTTTAAAGGTGCTTTTTAGAGGCAAGCCGTTTCAGAAGAGCTCTTTGCATTTAGAGCATCAGCATAACATATTTTCCCTTCTATTATTCTGTTATTTCAATCTCCGTTTTGTGAAACAGCTCCATTTCTGCTTGCTTTGACAGCCGTATCAAGGAAGAGAAGGAAAAAGACTATCCCAAGAGCATTCCGTTGAAAATCATTGCAAAGGATATTGGAAACTGTGCATATGTAAGTGTTCATAAGCCGCGTTGAATGAAGAGTGCGTCAGTGCTATCGTTGAGCCTATTCCTTGGCAAGCAGCTGTGAAAATTCAAATGCTGCATGATGTGTAACGTTTATTTCCGAGTACAGAATTTAGGTGTTTGTTTTGTTGTTGTTTAGTCGTTTAGTCGTGTCCGACTCTTCGTGACCCCATGGACCATAGCACGTCAGGCACTCCTGTCTTGCACTGCCTCCCGCAGTTTGGTCAAACTCATGTTCGTAGCTTCGAGAACACTGTCCAACCATCTTGTCCTCTGTCGTCCCCTTCTCCTTGTGCCCTCCATCTTTCCCAACATCAGGGTCTTTTCCAAGGATTCTTCTCTTCTCATGAGGTGGCCAAAGTATTGGAGCCTCAGCTTCACGATCTGTCCTTCCAGGGTGCACTCAGGGCTGATTTCCTTCAGGATGGATAGGTTTGATCTTCTTGCAGTCCATGGGACTCTCAAGAGTCTCCTCCAGCACCATAATTCAAAAGCATCAATTCTTCGGCGATCAGCCTTCTTTATGGTCCAGCTCTCACTTCCATACATCACTACTGGGAAAACCATAGCTTTAACTATACGGACCTTTGTCGGCACAAAGGTGTTTGTTTACAAGACCCTTAACCAATACAGCACAGAGTCTTTGCAGACTATTGTTTCACATTACATGAACAAGCCATGGGCTTGAACACCATACCCCCTATCTCATCTGCTATGATGGCAAGGAGGCAGTCAGGAGCATCTGCTTTTAAACTAATCAGAACTCCCTACTGCAACCAAACGTGGGGAAGCTCTGGTTAGTTTAAACTATGGCTAGTTCAAGCCATGATTTATGACCCTGGCTTCTTCACAAACCATGGTTTATGACCACTGTCAAACAGCTCTTACTGCCAGAAAGTTCTTCCTGGTGTATAGTTGGAATCTCTTTTCTTGTAACTTGAATCCAATGGTTTGGGTCTTACCCTCTGAAGCAGGAGTAAACAAATTTCCTCCATCTTCCATGTGACAGCCAGTTAGATATTTGAAGGTGGCTATCATATCTCCTCTCAGTCTCCTCCTATTTCCTATGTTGGAGACTGTTCACCAAAGAGAAACCCAGCATCTTGCCTGTTGTTGTTTCTACAGATAAATGTAGGAAACCACTAATAGGCATCTCAGAAGCCCTTTGAGATTTTCCCTATGCTGTACTCAGTAGTCAGAAAATTCTAGTCTCCTGCGTGAATTCTGCTGGAGAGCATTGTCCTAATGCTTCCTTGTTCCCCCCAAATTTCCTTGTATATCTCATTCTAGCACTGGGATTTTATCCAGTCACATTTTACTAATGGTCCATGACCTTCTTTCTCATTTTTTATCACTCCGGCTCATTATAAAATGGACTATAAGGAACTGAGAATCAAAGCAAGTATTTCTGACCATATCCTCCAAACAAAGGGCAATCATACTGACAAAACTCAGCTGAGATGTTTGGGGAATGGCACCTGGCAGTTTTGTGTACGCACAAAAATTGTGCAGTAGTTCAGAACCTTTAAAACTGAATCACTGGAGATTCCCTTATACTGGTCATCATTGAAGTACAACACAGTAGTGCCAGAAATATCACTGATAAGGCAGTAGAGTGGCAGATGGAAGCTTCCTAAAAATCTGAACACTTTCTATGAAGCTCGCCTTCCCTTTTTTTGCAAGAGCAGCTGGAGATCTTGGGGAATTGTTTCATTTTATGCTAGAGTAAGGGCTAGTTAGGGAAGAGGCATATGCAGCACAAATTATTTTATTATATTCTCTAGCCAAAGGCAAGCCTTATGCAAATGCACTGACCTACTCCTGGGTGCCAGATGTCATTGCTTTGGGAAAATGTTATTCCCCCCCCCTTTGTTTATGTTCTGATCATTCAGCTATATCCCTAGGCAAAAATAGACTGCGTTTGTACTCCTTCGCTTAAGTCTTTTTGTCAGTTTATTATTTTTCAGTGGCTCATGCAGAAGCCTGTTTTTGATATTTTGCAGAGAAAAAACTGGCACAAGATTCTGAAACCGAGAAGTCCTGTGGACATTTTTTTACTTTATTTGTCTCACTATCTGCTAGGGCAGAAGCTTTTGCAGTTAACTATGTAATTAATTTTAGTGCATTTCAGTGGAAGAGAAGCGTCAAAAGCAATGCAGAAGATAACTGCTCACATAATGTTTGCTGACTGAAAAAACAACAATCGCATAGAGCACTCATATTCACTTGCATGATTTCTGTTAGTGATCTCAGACAAACATGCAAGTTGTGAGAATTTCTGCTCTGGTTTCAGTTCCTGATGGAATTTTTCTATCTCCCTAATCACAAGTTTGGTTTCCATGCAGCCATATTATATAATTATTTAAGAATACTTTTGATCTGCCCTTCCTCGAAAAGGTATATGGTATAGTTAAATGTTGCTTCATTAGGTTTGCTTCTTGGGTGTAGGTATTACATCAAAGTTCTAGCTAACATTTTCCCCTGCAAAAGTATAAGCTTCATGCTGTACTTAACTACTTTTAAAGTGCTGTGATTTGGGTAATAATGTTCTCTTCAACCTCTTTTCTCCCCCAACAGTCAAAAACCTTAACCATAACCAACACAGACACAGCAAGTGACATAGTCCTCATGTCCTTGCAGCAACTTGGAATCAACGTGAGTATTCATGATGTCATTTTTAAAAAATGTACTCTTAACAACTTGCATTATTGGCGGATGTGTGCTTACGTTATCTCATAGGTAGTAGAAAGCTATAGCACTCTCTAACTTGGGCCACCAGGAAAAATCATTGGTGAGGGAATGAACATTAACAGGACTCCGAGGAAATATATTTATTTATCTATCTGAGTTTTAATCGCCCCATCTCTTTTCAGCAGAAGAGATAATCCACCTCTTTGCTTCAGTGAATCTGTGCCTAGAGGAAGGCTTGGCTCTTGCTTCCACTTAGCCACCCACTTCTAAAGCCTCAGTTGGCCCAAGAGCTCATGCAATATGTACAAAACCTACAGAAGAATGGTGTGGGGCTCTCAACCAAGATTGTAGCTGGAGTCTGGATAAAGCGATTTGTTCTGCCTGAAATGATTTGGGATTCTTCCTCTTGCCTTAATTTTGCTTCTTAGGTCAGAGTTACAAATTGCCAAAGCTGTACGTCCTGCATTGTAGGAGTCCCTTCCATTAGCTGTGGTCCTCTGTTTCAGAGCCATGTGTATAAATAGCAGGACTTTGAGCGCTGATTCTGTGGGGGGGGGGGGGACTGCATGGTCTGCAGGCCACAGAAGTGAACCCTGCAATGCAGGATTTTATGGTGCAAGACATGTATTTTAAAGAATACCAAGAGCCATGGGGATCCCATCAAATACATCTTTCTTTCCTTCACCTATGTAGTACCTTGCATAAAATACCCCATCTCCTAATACCACTCAGCTGCATATTTCCATACTCCTGGGAGCAGGAAACCACAAAGCATAGTACCAGTTTCTGTGACTGCCCTGTATAATAGGAGCTGCCTTAACTGTGGAATTGCATTTCTTTATTTTAGTTTTATTTGGTTTTCTTCAATATAGAATTACAACAACAAATTGCAATACCTGTGTGGTTGTGTTTTTAAAGGGCTCTGAAAAAGAATATCAGCTTTGGGTGAATTCTGGTAGAGAAGATGCTCCATATCCCCTTATTGGTAAGTTTCTGTTTTAGTTCCTTTTCTATCCTGTCCCCTCCTCAGGGCTTATGAGCACATGTTGTTGTCGTTTAGTCATGTCCAACTCTTCATGATCCCATGGACCAGAGCACGCCAGGGACTCCTGTCTTCTACTGCCTCCCACAGTTTGGTCAGACTCATGTTGGTAGCTTCAAGAACACTGTCCAACCATCTCATCCTCTGTTGTCCCCTTCTCCTTGTGCCCTCCATCTTTCCCAACATCAGGGTCTTTTCCAGGGAGTCTTCTCTTCTCATGAGGTGGCCAAAGTATTGGAGCCTCAGCTTCAGGATCTTTCCTTCCAGTGAGCACTCAGGGCTGATTTCCTTCAGAATGGAGAGGTTTGATCTTCTTGCAGTCCATGGGACTCTCAAGAGTCTCCTCCAGCACCATAATTCAAAAGCATCAATTCTTCAGTGATCAGTCTTCTTTATGGTCCAGCTCTCACTTCCATACATCACTACTGGGAAAACCATAGCTTTAACTATACGGACCTTTGTCGGCAAGGTGACGTCTCTGCTTTTTATGAGCACATAGCAACAGCCAAAAAGCAAGCAACACACACACACACACACACACACACAAGACCAAAAGGAAACCCAATCCTTACTTGCACAAGTTTGGTTGTGGTGAGCCAGCAATTCTTATGGTGTTCTCCATTTGGGAGTTCAAATATGAAATATTAAAAAATATGCATCAGTCCATTAAAGTTCCTTTGGGAGGGTGGCTAGTCCTTTTCAGCCGAAGATGACAACCAACTTACATGAGGCACAGGCCTATGGATGGTAATGCAGGTCTAGATCCACTTCTTTGTTTCTGCAGACTGGGTAAGTAAAAATGTCTAGGGTGGTGGTGTGTTTGCCAGTACATCATTAATGATAAATAACTGACCAATGAAATCCAAGCATCCCACCCTTGCAGTTAAGAGCTGTTGTAGTTACAGGCTCTTAATAATAGTAGTACTGCTATATTACTGGACATTTTAATCAAGAAAGATACCCATTTATCTTCTTAGATTCTGCACGTAGTCTTAATTCTATATCTGTTGGTGCAAAATATCAGGAACAGTCTTGAAAAGCAGATGGAAGGATGTTGAGTTCACAGAGTCTCTTCCCCTGAAAGTTAGAACATAATTGTCTCTTATTAAAACCGTGCCAGATACTAAAGTGATACTCCTTTTTTTACATTCCCCCAGAAGCTTACCCAGAGCCCTGTTTCCATCTCTACTTGACTTGCAGTGGGAGTTGCACAGATGCAGATCAGAAGCCAAATTGGTGGCCCTTGTTACTTCAGCTTTGTTCTCTTGACTCCCATTTCACCCACAAACAGATTTCCGGTTTCATAGCTTCCAAGTACATTTTAAACGATTAATCCTCTGCAACATTTCACAGAAGTTATCAAGCGCACTAGAGGCTATTCCAGCATTAGACAGGATGTGTTTGAATTAATTTTGGAATATCTCCTTTTTCCTTTTGGAGCCATAAAGTGCCTCGGCTGTTCATATTTGTTGTGATCTGAAATGTACTTCTCTGTGCAACTCAGCAGTGGCCAGACAGATGCACCTGGAAGCTCCCAAGCAGCCTCACAACCACCCTCACTTGTTTGTCTGCATGGTGGTTCCATTTGGCTACCATGGCTAGTGGCAGTTGACAGATCTATACTCAGATCCAGCCCAAGGCAGTGTAGTGTAATGGCTAAACATTGGGCTAGGACTCAGAAGATCCAGGTTCATATCCCCACTCAGCGATGAAGTGCGCTGGGTGGTGTTGGGTCAGTCATGTTTTCTCAACCTGGCCTACCATAGTTTTTGTGAGGGTGAAGGTCTATGTATGGCACCTTAATTTCCTTGGAGAAAAGGTGAGGTGGAAATGTAATTTAGAGGAAGGGCTTTTTTTCAGCCTGAACTTGCCAGAAATCAGTTTGGGCACCTCTCAGGTGGGCACCATTGCCACCATAAAAGAATAAGGGAAGATGTTCAAATTGAGGTCCAGCACCTCTTTTTCTAGTAAACTAGCACTATTTAAATGTAATGAAACATTTGGGTGCCTGGGGAAACAGACAAGATGGCATTCCTCACCTTTCCCAATTCCAGATGCAGAAGTTTATAGGACTGCCAGTTAGATATTATTTCAGCACTGGCCGTGGAACAATGACCTCTATTGCACCTGAGGGCAGCACCTTGTCTTAAGGGCACAAGAAGCTCTTGTGGTGGGAAAGATGAAAGTAAATGGGCAAAAGAAGCTAAACTAAGAACTTGTGGAAGAGCTTCAGATATTTAAATAGTAGAAAGACTGTGAAGTTGGATGTAGAACCTGGTGCCTTTCAGATGTGGCTCAGCTCCCAACTCCCTCCAGCCCCAGCCAGTATGACCCCAGTTTCCCCATCTCTGCAGCAAAGGATAAGGAGCCCTATGTTGAAGCTTCATCTGGTCAACTGGGCCACCAGAAACACATCCTTTGGCAAAATGCACATGTATGGGGCATTTCATTTCCCTCTATTTCTGATGTTTAGGCTTATGCAGCCAAAGCAGGCTTGGGAGAACCCTGAAGTTTGCCAAAGTAGGGGAAATAAATATTTAGGTAAACCTTAAAGGCTTGGGACCCAAAGCAGCCCAAGGAGGGTTGAGTGTGTTCAGTGCCCATGCAATGGTGACTGACTATTTAGGGCAGGAGAGTGAAAACCAGGAATACAGTGGAGGAGAGGGAACCCTAACCTGGAGGCATGCCAGGCTGCAGCAGTCTAAAATCAGGCGAGTACCAAACTGCTAGCTAAGGTTTCGGGAAATGAGGGAGAACAGATATTGAGGCTTATCAGAAGAAACATTGCACGGAGATCATAGTGTAGTGTATGTCAAGTGGAGTGCATTTATTACGAGGGTGTGTGTCTTCTTTCTTTGTTTGTTTTTAAAGAGATAATAAATATCATTGCAGCATCCTTGGGAGGTGCTCATTCGTTGCCTGACCGCCACTCGGTGAAAATTAAACCCTCTTCCTCTTTCTTTGATAAGGACACGAATATCCATTCGGAATTAAAATGAGCCACATTCGCGACACTTTGCCTCAGACCCAGGAATCAAAGGACTGCGTCTGCCCTCTGGAAGTTCAGGAGGCCATCCTAATCGAGCAGCTGCCCCGTGAGCGCCAGTGCCAGTTTGTAATCAAGCCAAGGCGCCTGGCCACTGGGCATGAGCTGAATGGTGAGTCTCTCTGCTTACAGAAGCTTCGTTCAGAGAACATTTGTCAGATTAACTCTGTGTGGTAACGAGCCAGCATCCATCCTGGACAATGGGCAAAAGGAAGCACAGGGGCATGCTAGACAGGGAGTCATGCCAAACAAACTTCTTACTCCAGGGTTAGGAGAAGGTAGGGTGTTTTAATAATTCTTCTCTTATTAGACCAAAGCTTACTTGAAGCCAGCCAAAGCTCGCAAGGAAATGGCCAGATTTCTTCATTATAGAGTCTGTGCTTGTGAATGACTAGAGCTTTTGTTCAAAGCAATCATACTTCAGCTTCAGAAGGCCTCCTCGGCTTAAAGAGAGAACACATTGGGTCTAGTTGCCCCCTTTTCCACTGTTTTTTCCATAAGTGAACATTTCTCAAGGCTTACCTGAATGGTTTATCAGTACTTTTGCAATTTATTTATATACTATCAATTCACATTTTGGTCTCCTCTTGAGGGCCTTGGGGAAGTAACAATACTTAAAAATGAGGGGGTGGGGGGGTGGACTGCACATTTGAACTCTCTCATTGCAGTGTTGCATCAAAGGTTGTAGCTTCTGGAACCTCTTTTTTGTGAGTTGAGGAACTCCTGAACATTTGCAGAGGAGCTCCTGTGTGTGTCACAGAGGATTCTGGAAGGTGGTCTGGGATGCCCATGCAGTTCCCATGGGATTCCTGTTGATCTTTTCACTGTTACTTCCTATGACTTTGGCCTATAGGAGGGAATGGGCTTCTGTTGAGAACTGCGCTCCCTCAGATCTAAGCTGTCAAGGGCTGCCTACAGACTGTGGCCAGAGCCAGAGCCAGTGATGAATGCAGTCACTCACTTAGCCCCCCCCCCACACTTCTTTCCTTTCTCCTCTTTCAGTCATAGTGGAGAAGCTTGTTTGCTAGCTGAAATGCTAGATAAGCTTCCAGTTATGAATTTGGTGGGTGGGGCAGTCTGGATGAGACGCTGGTTCCCATCCAGGGCCTGTTTATAATCTTGTAGAAGAGGCTGCTGAACCAGCCAAAACAGTTCCTTTGTTAAGCTTTGGTTGGCCAGTTACATACAGGTATTTACTATATCCAAAGAGGTGGCTCTGTTGCCATAGAGATGAATGGGTGGACCATTTCCCATTTCACCTGACTGGATGCTACAATCATTTTAGGATGGAGAACAACAGGACTGGGGGGGGGGCTGTGCGAGAGAGAGTTGTGTGTATAAGAATTTGGCTGAAACTGAAAGCTGGGGACACAGAAGCATGTCTTGCTTTGTGCTGATCCCAAACTGTGGCTGCAGGGACTTTCCTGGAAACCTGGTGGGGAAGCAAGATCTGTTGGGGTGTTGACGCTGCGAGCTCCTTCAGCCTGTGCTCAGGTTGTGTATGTGGGTAAATGAAACCATATATCCTAAAGACACCACCATCTCCACTGACCATAATTCCATGGAAATTGAACCCTGGGTAAGCACAGGCACCTCAGCACTTTCTTGCTTGGAGATTGGGGTTGCACGCAACAATACATAGAAGATGGTTACAGGTAGGTAGCCGTGTTGGTCTGGATCGAAGTAAAATAAAAAAAATTCCTTCAGTAGCACCTTAAAGACCAACTAAGTTTTTATTTTGTTAGAAGTCTGAAGAAGTGTGCATGCACACGAAAGCTCATACCAAAATAAAAACTTAGTTGGTCTTTAAGGTGCTACTGAAGGAATTTTTTTTATTTTAATACATAGAAGACTTTGCCTACTGTTTTCAGGACTACAGCTTTGCATTGTTTTTGTGTAACAGAATGTAATGCCACTATCTAATGTAAGCAAGTGCATTATGGCATAGCTGTTCCAGTCACAGAATACACCTGCCTCCTCTGCCCTCCTGCCCAGGCTCCTTGCCACATGGTTTGCTATTTCTGAAGCAACTTTGCAAGTATAATGGACATGTTTATGCTCTTACCCATCACAGTCAGCAAAATGCTCCAAGTTCATTGACCAGGCCACCCTACTTGTGAAAGTGGAAGTAATTTCCAAATTTAGCTTCTCTTATGACCTCTACAAAGATCTCTTTTTAGATTCTCTTATTTATTTTGTTTGGGGTGGTGATAATTTCCACATTCAAGCTTCATATAATGCTTCTCTGAAGCTCCAGTATCTCTGTTGCCACTTTGTTCTTCTGTATTCATCAGGAGTTTGTTCTCTGTTCTCTGCGGAGTTATTTGGCAACAGAAGCACCCCCTTGTGGTTATTCAGTGCCACAATAAGAAGCATGCTCAGTAAACCCTACTGGACGTGCATATATTCATTTTTTCTTGAAACAATGATTCCTAGAAACTTAAGAATCTGAGCAAAGCATCTGAAACTCCCGGCTTTGTTGCTTTGTGAAGTGGTTGTATATCTTTGCTATCTTTAGCCCCTTCCTTAGAGGAAACAACAATTTTTAAAAGTTAGCAGTCCAGAATAGTCTGTTGCTGCATCAATGCTGCAGATGTTGATCTGATACACACACACACACACACACACACACACACACACACACACACACACACACATATATATATATATATATATATATATATATATATATATATATATAAACACAAACTTCAGTAGGAGGCTATATAGAAGTGGGTTGTTATTTTTAAAAATGTTAGTGCAGATGTCTTTGGCTTTTGATACAGAACCTGACCTTCCTTTGTCTCATTGTACTTCCTTTTGGACATCTTTTCTGCCTGCTGACAGCTGCCCAGGCTTTCCAGAATCCACCAGCAGCGTGAAATAAGTTTGCATAGGAATTAGATTGACAGTTGCTTCCAAAATGGATGTGCATTGCCTTGCAAGGCAGACATATTGCATCTCTGTTTTTTGACACAGTCAACTGACCAAGTCACAACTTGAGTACAAAAATATATCCAAACCATTCTGTGTAAAAGAAGCCTTTCCTTTTTGAGCAGGTTTCCACCCCTGCCCCCAATATTCATAGGCAGATGTCCCAACATTCACTTATCCACACAGTGTCTTATATTGATACTGCTAACAATAAATGTGATGTATTTTATCACTGCAGAGGGTCTGCCCTTCAAGAATTTACCATATTTTTCCATCTATAAGACACCCCCATGTGTAAGACGACCCCTATTTTGGGGGGCTTTGATTTAAGAAAATGGGGGGAGATGGCCCCTGTGTATAAGACGCCCCCAAATTTTGGACTTTATTTTTTTGGGGGGGAAGCTAGTCTTATACACAGAAAAATACAGTATATAGCCGTCTCTTATAAGGCAACTGAGCATTGTCATTTGGTCTCAAAGTAACTGAAGAAACACTGAAGTCTGCTGCACCAGTAGAACTATAGTGTTGGATACAACCCAGTATTTTTGGATCGATTTCATGCCAATTACATTGATGCAAATTACATTTGTCTTCTCTTGCCTACACGGCTCCCCCATTCTCTTCCAGGCACAATTCAAATACTGGTTTTAACTTATGAAGTGCTAAGCAGCTGCAACCCAGCACTCCTCCATATCGCTCACATAGGAAAGGGGTTGAAAATGAAACAGCCCAGATCATAATGCTGCTATACATATCTAGAGTATCTGCCTAATGCAACCATTTTGAAAATCAGCAGGGTCTTCGTGAACTTGGGGTTACGTCAACTGCTTCTGGTTCCAAGAAGATAACTGCTACTGCTGTTCTCCCCTCTGGCTAGCTGCCATGGTAACACAGAGGGTGCAGCTGGCTGCTGAGTCTGGAGGCCTTAGGCTCCAGAAAGGTGATTGCTGACACTGTCACCCAGTGCAGCATCAGATTCCTGAATGGTTAAGTTTCTAGATCTCATGGTTTGGAAAGACAATTAAGCAAAGAACTCCTACTCCAGAATTTGCTTTCAAAAGCAAGCCAAGCAGTGACAGTTTTCACCAGGCTGCCATGCAGTTGGCATTGTTTTCATTTTCACATCATTGAATGTTTTGTGGAAAGAACTCGCCAGCCAAACAAGTTTATAACAAGCTTTAAAACAAAGTACATTTTTCAGTCAAGTGCTGCTGACTTTTTTTAAAAAAATTCTTAATTTTCTTTTCTCTTATTACAAATATACTTATAACATACAGCTTATATAAACATCTCTCCCCCCCCTTTTGATTTCCCTCGACTTCCATTTCTGATTTATTAACCTCATTAATATAATCTGCTATTTTCTACAAATACCATATTTTTCCTTTTGTTACATTACCTATTCCCTATCCATAAAATTGTGAAAGTTTATTTAAATCCTACCATCAGATCAATATTCTTTTTTTTGTTTCTGCAAATATAATATAAAAGGTTCCCACTCTTTTTCAAAATCCCTATTGTCCTTTTCTTGAAGTCTGTGTGTCAGCTCCGCGTAGCTCATCAGTTTTTCTTGCCATTGTTCTTTTGTTGGAATTTCTCCAGTCTTCCAATTCTGTGCTAGCAATATTCTTGCCGCTGCCACATACATAAATAATGTCCTTTTCTCTTTTGGCAAGTCTTGCCCTAAAATACCCAACAGGCTTCTGGTTGTTTAGCAAAAGTTTTAAACATTTTTTTTAATTCATTGTAAATCATTTCCCAATATACCTTAACTCTTTTACAGTCCCACCACATATGATAAAAAGTCCCTTCAACCTCTTTACATCTCCAACATTCCCCCTGTTCATTGGCTAGTTCATTGGTCAGATATACCATCTATACATCATTTTCATATAATTTTCCCTTAGCAATATACAATCCGTAAATTTCAGATTTACTTTCTAAAGTTTTGTCCAATCTTCAAATTGTATATTGTGGCCTATGTCTTGTGCCCATTTAATCATTACTGATTTCACTTCTTCTTTTGTTTCCCATTCCAAAAGGATATTATACATTTTCTTTAATAATTTTGATTTTTCTTCTATTACCTCCTTTTGGAATTTAGAAACCATGTATGAAAAGCCTTTTTTGTTATCCTCTTAAAAAATATCTTTTAGGTGCCTATGATGCAACCAACTTTGAAGACGTTCCTTTATTTCCTCACTAGCTGACCCGGCCACGCGTTGCTGTGGTTCTTTCCTGTGATCCCCACCCACCCTGTCACGATCCATGACGTATCCTGCCCCTCCTCCCTCCACCCCGGCTCATCCCTGTGTTTCCGTAGGATACCCTTCCCTCTGTTGTCCCTGGGGAGTGTTGGCCCCTCCCCCCTGTATCTCCATACCTTGGCCCCCACCCTTCGAAAAGGACTATTTCCCAGCATGCACTTTTTGTCTGAACCCTCTGTTGTTCCTGGGGAGTGTTGGCCCCTACCCCCGGTATCTTCCTGCATTGGCCCCCGTCATTGGAGGAGTTGTCAGTTTCTGGGTTCTATTTCCCAGTATTTACTTTTGTCTGAGCCCTCTGTTGTCCCCTCCCCCCTGTATCTCCATACATTGGCCCCTGCGAACGAATCGTGAACATTTCTATATATTTAGATTAAGAATAGGGGATGATGATGTGCCCTGGGACCCAGATAACTACTTAAAGAATCCCAACCGGGGGGGGGAATCAAATAGCGAAGCCCCATAGCCCCGTAGCAACAGACAGGCCCAGACAGAAGGAGGGGGGGGTCATATGGGCCACTTGGGGCGGGCCTCCGAATCTAAAGGGGGCCTCGGTCAGCATATTCACAATCAGTAAAATGAGAAAAGTAACAAAAGGGTTTTTAAAAGGGCCACATTATCTACCTGGCCCGGGCAAGGGGAAGGTAGGGGATTGTAAATGGGGTGGGGGGTGGCCACTGCAAATATCTGAGGGCTTAAACTGGGGAGAGAAAGTGAATGGTTTTTTTAAAAAAACAACACAGAGGCTTACAATCAGTTGTTTCTCCTAAAATAAGACATACCCATAAAATAAGCCATAGCAGGATGTCTAAGCATTTGTGCAATATAAGCCATACCCCAAAAATAAGACATCATTATAGGCACAGTTCTGGAGGGCCCCAAGGAAGAGGCAAGGCTGGACGCGTAATAAAAAATAAGGCATCCCTTGAAAATAAGCCAATGTGGGGTTTTTTAAGGAATAATAAATATAAGACGGTGTCTTATTTTTGGATAAACATGGCAAAGCCTAAGTTAAAAGGGGCACGACTGCCCTTACTTAAAATGGCCGCCGGAGCCTCGCATGTGACACAACGCCCACTAAATTATAAAGCGAAAACCCCTTGCTGTGCCCCCAAGTGCGTGTTAGGAGAAATGATGAATGACTGCCTAATGCTGCCAGGCGTTTATTAATGCAGCCGCAGGGAGAGGCTTTGGGCTTGGGGTGGAATAGCTGTTTTGGTGGTTGCAAGGCCTCCTGTTTTACAGGATCTCGTGGCAGAGGCGGGGTTTGTGGGTGTGGTGTGTTGATGTGCCTAATCCCTGTGACTGGCCCCATGTGTCCCGATCCATAATCTATTCAGTTTCCGCCCCCCCTCCATGACCGGCGTATCTCAGGACGTTTTGAAGGATGGTACTTATTTTTGTCTTGTGGATTTTTTTTGGGGGGGGGTTAGTGGTGCTAAATTGTAAAGTAAAAACCCCTTGCTGTGCCCCCAAGTGCGTTGATGTGTGTTATCTCCCCCCCCACCCTACGTCAGCCCATGACCTATTTGGGCTCCTCCTCCCCCCACCTCCCACCCAGGGCTCCATTTGGGATAGTATTTAATGGGCTGTAGACCTGAGGCCTAGTATGTAAAATGGAGCCAAGGCCTCCTGTTTTACAGGATCTCGTGGCAGAGGCGGGGTTTGTGGGTGTGTTGTGTTGTTGTGGCTTATCCCTGTGACTGGCCCCATGTGTCCCGATCCATGATCTATTCAGTTCCCCCCCCCCATGACCGGTGTGATAGTGTTGCTAAATGGTAAAGTAAAAAACCCTTGCCGTGCAGGGGCCTACATAAATCAAAGGCTGTGCTGTGGCCTGTGCCACCCCCCCCCCCCAAGGCAGGCCCCAACCTCCACTTGGCAATGTTGGTTTTTTGGTGGGGTTTTTTTGGGGGGTAGTGGTGCTAAATGGTAAAGTAAAAACCCCTTGCCATGCCCCCAAGTGTGTTGTTGTGGGTTCCCCCCCCCCGGCCTGTCAGGGGCCTACATTAAACAAAGGCCTAATGGCCGCCTTGGGGGATTTTCAGTTGCTTGGTTGATGATGATGTCATTTGGTTTATGGGTGTGGCTTAGATTTCACAGGAAGGGAGGGGGTGGAGGAGGGTACTATGCCACTTGAGGGCACTGTTTGACTTGGTGGAAAAGCAGGTCTGTACCTGGGCAGGTGTGCGATTTGAGGGATTTTTGCCCCCAACAACGCTCTAGTGGCCTGGATCGTTGTGTCAAAATTTCAGGACGATCGGTCAAGCGGTTACGGAGAAAAGTGGCAAACGGGATTTCACGATTTTTACATTTATATATATAGATAGATATTCTTTCAATTCTAGTTTCCCTTCCTGTTCTACTAACAATTCTCTCTATGTTGGCCAGTCTCCCTTTTTTCCAGTGCTTTTAGTGATAATGCCTCAATAGGTGATAACCACCAAGGTGTTTTGGGTTCTAATAGTTCTTTGTATTTGTCCCATACCTTAAACAACGCTCTTCTTAAGTGCTGCTGACTTTTAAGCTTTTAGCTAAAAGTATTCCTCCCACTCCCATAGTTAAAGCAAACTTCTGTAATTACATGCTGTACAACAAAAACAATTTCCCCCTGCCTGAAATCATATTGCATGATTAATATTTTGCTGTATAACATGGCCAGGGATGGGGAACCGTTTTGGTTCTAATGATCTCACTGCCATTTTTTATCATTATAATATTTATTTATTTGATGGGTTTCTAGTCTGCCTTTTAGATGATAATACACTCCCAAGATGGTGGCTTTGACAGATGGAAGGGCTTGTGGCTAGAGCTGGAGGAGGTACATGCGTTTGAAATTCTGCGCACTATCAGAACTTTAAAGCTTCAATCAGCAGCGGTTGCCTTTTTGTACAATTACATTGGACATAAGTAGACTTTCTGTGCTCCTTCCCCTTATGAAGGGAAAGCAACATGGGGGAATACAAAAACTACCTGCGCCTGCAAAAGTTTCGGGGTGGTCATATGCTTTCCTACTGAAATATCATAACTATTCATGCCACAAATATTTGAGGTAGTGGGGTTGATCCCACTTGTATTGCACTACCCCCCAACAGTAATATTGTTGTAGCACTGGGGAAGTACCATATAGCAGAATAAAGCTGAATAAAACCAATCCTAATGCAATATTTTTGTGTCAAGAGCATGTTGCAGAATGTAGCTGCAAAATACCCATCTGGAGGAGGCCTTAGTGAGCTGGATTTTTAAAATATGCCCTTCATCATATGAATGCAGCTATCACTAAACCCAGTTCTAGGAATTCCTCTTAAAACCATGTACGTTACCCTATAGTGCGGATGCCAAACGGAAGACGGTAGGTTCATCGCAGCCACTAAAGAGAAGGAAATAAATGATATGACATGAATTTGTGTGGTGTAGTGTAACAAGAAACCTCTTTCTTTCCTTGCAGAGTGTAGCCAAAAGCCACTTAAAAGGAAAAGATCCACTATAAACTGGGCCTTCTGGCGGGGTGCAGAACCTCCTCCTTCCCCAACTTCTGCCCAAGGGAAGCTGTTTGGACACCCTCTGCCAGAAAAGCTGCCCAAGCCTATCTTGGTAAGTATCCCATACATTCAGTGACTAGTGACCGAACTTCAGTAGAATCCCTTTGGGGTGTTTTTGAGATTATCTATGACGACTCATTTTACATATGTGAAAAAGAAGACGTGTCCTGGAAAAACAGGACATATGGCAACCCTAATATATATATTTCTTTTTCTTTAACAGGACATGCTTTCTTTCCTGAACCAAGAGGGGCCTTTCACTGAGGGCATTTTCCGACGTTCTGCAAGTGCAAAATCTTGCAGAGAGCTGAAGGAGAAGCTTGATTCGGGAGCTGAAGTGAACTTACTCAGCGAGTCCATTTTGGTGATAGCTTCTGTGCTTAAGGTAGACAGGCATTTGTCCTCCCCCATCCCCTCTGCCACCCTCTAGGATTTATAATAAAAAAATTCCTTCAGTAGCACCTTAAAGACCAACTAAGTTTTTATTTTGGTATGAGCTTTCGTGTGCATGCACACTTCTTCAGATAAATCTCTAGGATTTATGTTATGGATTCTGTAGCCTAGTATGTTAAGAGCTGCCTTTCTTTCTTTCTTTCTTTCTTTCTTTCTTTCTTTCTTTCTTTCTTTCTTTCTTTCTTTCTTTCTTTCTTTCTTTCTTTCTTTTTGAACCAAGTTAGATTTCCAAAATAGTCATCTGTGTTGATCTTATCAACAACTGGATTATGGGCATTCTTGAACTATTTTTCGACTCAAGAATAGGATTTCCTCTGGGCAGCCAATTCAGATCTGCTCTTCTTACTCTCCTCTATGGGCAGGTCCAAAGTACAGGGATGGGAGGCCAGGACGGTAAAGAAATTCCTGCCCGGTCTTGTGATTTTACAGGGCTTTTAAAAAAAGAAAAGAAACCTTGTTAGGAATTTTAAAATAAAATGTAACATCTTAGTAAGGAGAGAGAGAGAAATCGTAGATCCTTCTGATGGCTTTCAGGGTGTTCTATAATGGAATGTGGTTGTGTCTAGATTAAGCTGGGATAACTGGGGCCACAGGATAACTTCAGAGTGGGATAGGTTTCAAAATGCAGGTGCTTGATGCCAAACACCTGCTGATGGATGAAAGAAGGAATAGCCACCACGACACACTCCAGATGTTGTGGGTTCCAACTCCCATCATCCCTGGCCATGCTGGAGTGCACCACTTTGGTCACCTTTCTTTAATACATAAGGAGATGTTTTATTTGCTCCTTTGGAATTTTGCCCTTCTTCCAAGGAGCTCAAAGGGGCTATCCGAATAAATTTGTGTAGTAAGCCTCGGAGGTTGGTTGGGCTAAGAGGTGCTGAACTGCATAGGGCTACCCTGTCTGTGTTGGACTTTGAGACAACATTTTGTTTGTTATTCTGCACTGGCCAATAACAGATTAATTTTTTCAGTCTCAAACCAGTGAAGGCGCTGTTGCACTCATGCCCTGCTCATGAGCTTCCAATAGGAATCTGGTTGACCGCTGTGGAAGCAGAATGCTGGGCTAGACAGACCTGTCTAGCAGGACTCTTCTTAGCATTATGAAGTAATTAGCTACTGTTTCATTTACTCTGTGAGAAATGATTCAAATCCATCCATAGCAATTGAAATGGTTCAGACAGGACCAAAACTGTTTAATGATGCACTAGTAGACAATCTTACGCTCTACAGGGATTTTGTTCCAGCAATTCCATGGTTTACTTCTTATGAAACAGTCCCCCACAAATTGTTGCTCATCCATACTTTTATTCCTTCTTCCTCAGGATTTTTTGCGTAATATCCCAGGCAGCGTTTTCTCATCCCAGCTCTGTGATCAGTGGGTTTCCTTAATGGATGAAGGGAACGATGAAGAGAAGATAAAAAGCATCCACAGGTAGAATTGTTTGTGTAACCTCCTGTGCTGCTTCCAAAAATGAATACCCAGAAAAAAGCAGAATGTTTGAGATGCAGTTCTTGTTGCAGGCAAGCTTATAAATTTAGATTTGATTGTTCAGCATTCCATTTTGGTACCCTGGTCAATATTCTCACCTGTTCATGGCATGCAGTAAAGTAGATATACAGTGCAGATCTCTGTGCTTTAAAATAGAACGTGGGGAGATTTATTTACTTTGTGGATTTCCACTTACCATGAAGTGGGCTCCAGATTGGCATAGCTAGGAGGCTAGGCTGGGGAATGGCAGAAGGAAGAGTCTTGAGTGTAATTTTTGCAAACAGTCTTGTGTTCTAAAGAGTTGTGCGTTTTGTGTGTTGCTAGGCTAATGGAACAACTACCTGGAGCCAATGTGATGCTGCTGCGTTACCTGTTTGGAGTCCTACACAGCATAGAAAGGCAGTCTGAAGACAACAAGATGACTGCGTTCAATTTAGCAGTGTGCATTGGACCCAGCTTACTCTGGCTACCAGCTGCCACAAACTCTTGGACTGAAGAAGAATTCACCATGAAAGTAGGCTAAGAAACAGTTCTGCTTAGAGGTTCCCATAAAGTGGCAGAAGGGCCATTTAGTCTGCCTTAAAATTAAGCTATTTGCTGTGTTGGCGGGGCAACCTTAGTGAGTTCAGACCCAAATCCCTTGCTCCTGATTTTTCCCAGCTTTTTAAGCTCCAGAGTTTACATCTTTCCACCATTATATTACCTGTTTTACTTTCCCTACTTCATTGGTCTTGCTCTGTGCACCTGGCCTAAAAGCTGGTGAGATGCGTTACTTGGGAGGAGGTGGTGAGGAACGTCATAAGTTTCTAACCTAGTACCATAGCATATCCTGTTCCTTCTTCAGAGATTGCCTCTAGAGCCAGGTGTCATACGCAGCTGCTTTTGAAGAAACAGATGAGCCTGTGAGCAGTATTCAGCTAAGTTTTACTCAGGGTAGACCCATGGAAATGAATGGACCTCACTTAAATACGTACATTAATTTCAGTGGGTCTACTCTGAGTAAACCTTGGTTGACTACTAACCTGTATTACTGAGACGGTAAAGATTTGTGATGAGCCAAAATGATCCTTCCAACCTTTGTACTGGGAAGGCACAGTTGCAAGATGGGAGGTGGGATGCAAATAGTGGTGAAGAGTTTGCCTCACTCCTGGTGCCATTTGCACTACCTGCTTGCTTGGAGTAATTTCTTCAGTGTGCTTCCTAGTTTCTTCTACCCAGAAGACACTAGTGTGAGGACAAGAAATGTAACTGCATGGCTCAGATTGAGGTCAGGAATAGGAAGTAATGCTTTCTGCCTTCTGCCTGGAATCACCTTTGGAGGTGCAACTAGGAAGCACTGAACAAAAAGCCTTCTCCACCCAGCCACCCCTGGCAGCAGCAAGGAACACAACCGGCACCAGAAGCAGCAGAAATATGTGGGCAGGGGCACAGCTTCAGGAAATCTTACCACCACCACGACACTGACCACCCCCAAGCACCCAGGTTCAAGGTGCTGTTGTAGCAAAGAGGACAAAAGCTATGCACATTTCTTTTTAATGTCTCTGTTAGAGACAGGAAGCTAAGATGGATTATTCATTAGCTTTAAGACCACTTTTGTATGGTTAACAGAATCAAGTAGTAAACTTCTGTCTCGACTATAGCCAGTGAGAGTTTGCTTGTGTGAATATTCTCCCACACACACACAAAGGAATCAACATTTTTGTAGAAAGCTTTATTTGAAGAAGAGAGAAAGATGTTTTCCCCCTCTGTGCAGAGAGTTTTTGTTTGTTTGTGGACAAGTAGTCAAATGTGCAGCTTCCAGTGTGCAGCTTGAAGTGTTTTAATTTAAAAAAAGAAGAAGAGGGGGGATCAAATTATTTTGTTGAATGCATGCATTTGCCTGAAGCTGGTGGTGGCTCCTGTGCTGTTTTGCCAAAAATAAATAAATGAATAAATGTTATTTTTGTTAACTGAAAAGTCACAGAAGTTTAGCTAGGTGCTATTAAAATCAAGAGCACCAGTCATCCCACCCTGCTTTCCATATGTGTCCAATAACTCTTATAGGGCACTTTCAGATTCCAGTCCAGTCTTTGGGAGGCAGCCTAGAACAAACAGGTTGAACTAGAAGGATTTGTGTGGGAGGAAAAGAACTGGCACAGAAATGAGAGCACACAACAGATGACAGGAGGCAGGCAGGCAAGGGAAATGTTCTAGCGCTAAGCAGAAGAGGAAGGCGTTGTGGAAAGAGCCTGTCCTGTGCCAAGGAAACAGCAGGGACTGGAAGGAAGGCTCATATGCTTTAAAAAGTTCATGCTAACACATGTATATGCTTTCTGTAAAAGAAGCATTTGCATAAGTGCACCTTTGTCCATAGCATACAACCCCAGAAATAAAAACGATGTGCTACAGAATGTGATATACAGAATGTGATAATGGGAGGAACAAGAGGAACTTCGTAAGGGTGGACCTGCCAAGAGAGGGCCAAGTTGGAGCTTTGTAATAAACTATGTGGTCTTCACAGCTACCTTTCTTTGCTTGCAGGCTTCTGTCCTCATAGAGTTTATGATTCAAAATGGAAGGAGGATTTTTGGGGATGAAATTAATTACATCTTTGCAGCCATGATGCCCCAAAATGACAACCAAGAAGATAGTTCAGGTAAAAGAAACTTTAAAAAAAAAGTAAAGTGGGGAGAGAGTGAGATTATATAGCATTTTGACTTGGACTCCATAGGAAGCCTGTTTGACATCTTCTCCATAGTGGTTGTAATACATACTCCAGGTCACAGTATGGTACAGGGAAGTGGGCAATGTGTGGTCTGGAGGCAAGGCTCATGAGATCAAATCTCATAAAGCTGACTGAGCAGCCTGCAGCAAGTCCACTCTCCTCTGTCTCCGTTTTGAACCATCACAGGATGGCTGTGAGAATGACCAAATTTAGATTAAAGAATGGTAAAATACGTTGCCCGTTGCAAAACAGTGGATAAAATTTTGCTTATGTTTTAATTTAGCAATGTTGTTTTTGGTGGAGTGAGTGACACCTGAGTATACTGACACCTATTTCATCCTCTTTCAGATCTCTCTTCTGTTCGTCTGCATGACTCTTCGTCCGAGAGTTTGGAAAATGAATTGAATGACTGCGCAAACCTCAATAAAAAAGAGGAGGGGAGCAAAGAGGTGGTGTCCCTGAGTGACATAGATTTGGACCTGCTGGAAGCAGAGGACCCCCAAATCCGCTGCACCTCATCAGGAGAGCACTCTGAAAGTGAGTCTGGGTATTCATCAACACCCATTTCTGATGCTCTCGAACCGCCTTCTCCCACCACCTCCACTTAAGTTGAATATTTGCTCAAGGGTGAGCTTATCATCACTGGGCACTTCCCCTTCAGGGTCTTCAGTGAGTTCTCAAGATAGTGTTGAAAACTCATTTAAGACCCTGAAGGGGGAAGAGCCCAGGGATGATAAGCTCACCCTTGAGCAAATAAGTGGCGGTGGTGGGAGAAGGCGGTTCGATGCATCTCTCTTTTCACTGCTATGGCTTTCTGGATCATCTTTGCCCATATCAATCCCCATAACCCTATGAGCGGGCTTCCACCACAAATCTCCATCAGGAGAGTACTCTGATGCATCTACAGATGCATCAGAGTGCTCTCCTGATGGAGATTCGTGGCAGTTTTTTTTGGGGGGGGGGGTCCTCTGCTACCGGTGGGTCCAAATCAGTGTCACTCAGGGTTAACATGGAGTCCCTACTCTTGTTCTCTTGATCTCGTTTTTAAGATGCATTAGAGTGCTCTCCTGATGGAGATTTGTGGCGGATTGGGGGGCGTCATTGATGGAAACTTAAATGAAACTCTGCCTGAGTTAAGGAAATCCACTGATCACAGAGCTGGGATGAGAAATACAAGGAACTCTGCTCATTTCACTGCTATGGCAAATATTCATTGTAAGTGGAGGTGGTAAAATACACAATCAAGAGGAAAGGATATATCATTTTCTTCAGCAAAAAAAGGACATGCCCAGACTCGCTTTCAGAGTGTTCTCCTGATGAGGTGCAGCAGATTTGGGGGTTCTCTGCTTCCGCAATATGTCACCATGGCAATCCAAGAGTCATAAAGGCAAAATGCCACGGACTTTTCCACACTTTCTTGGGGGGTCCACCTTGGATCAGGGGTTGGCTCTTTCCCTGGCCTGCGTGAAGAAAGTCTGGAGTGGCCTCCTCGCAAAAGCCCTGCTAGTCTCCACCCCAGCATGTGGCTAAAAAGCAGAGCCTCCATCATGAAAAGAGAAAAGGAACTGTCCCATTAAAATAACCTAGGAGTCACAAGCGTATCCTTTGGATGCCAGGAAATTGTTCTTCTGAGGGAGCTGGGCATCTCAGCAGCCTTTCCTTTAGACACTTACCCTGTTAATTTTAAGGCAGAGTTTTGGTCAGTCTGGGCTCCATAGCTATGGTATCATATTGCTCTTTCGAAGCTCCAAGGCGTTTGGTCCAATGGAAGTCAAGGATAAGTGTCTCTTCAAAAAAGGGAAAGAGCCTCCAAGCAGGAAGAGTCCAATTTTTCATGGTGGAAAACCACATAGTTTATTACAAAGCTCCAACTGGGCCCTCCCTTGGTAGGTCCACTCTCAAGGAGTTCCTCTTGTTCCTCCCATTATCACATTCTGTATATCACATCTGCCTTAAGAGAAACTCTTGATTCTACAGCACTTGCAAATAATTATACATGTGCTTGCTATTCAGTTTTTCTCCGATACATTCCTGTACATTCTAAACATTTGTTTTAAGGCGGTTTCACTCTTAAGGCAGAGTTTCATTTACGTTTCCATCAATGACCCATTGACAATCAGTGCTGAAGACAGCGCCTGGCTCGGCTCTATGTTCAGCACTTAGATTAAGGGAGGAAGGTTGCCTTTTAGGGGAAGGGGGAAATGAAGAGCTCTCTTCCTCTTCCTCTTACTTGCTTTGCTCAGCCAAGAGCTCCAAGGCATATGGCCCACTCTGAAAACAAGTCTCTGTGCTTCACACCAGGCTATGCATCTACACCCATCTCTGATCGATTTAACTGCCTTCCCTTGCCACCTCCACTTATTTGCTCAAGGGTGAGCTTATTATCCATGGGCACTTCCCCTTCAGGGTCTTCAATGCATCTACACTCATCTCAGATGGATTGAAGACTCCATCTCTCTTTTCACTGCTATGGCAATTATTCAATGTAAGTGGAGGTGGTAAAATGCACAATCAAGAGGAAAGGAGAAGTCCTTTTCTTCAGCAAAAAAAGGACATTTTTAATTGAAGCATAAATCATGCCCTCCTATAACTTACAACTCCCAAGTTTCGTGTGCATCTCCTTATTGTGTTTAATTTGGATATTACATTTTTCTTTCCCTTGTGAATTGTATTTAGGATTGTATAATATATATTGATAAAACTTTGCTATTGTATATGTTCTGAAATAAATGTGTATTTTTGTACTTGCAAAAAACGCTGCTAACTTTTTGGGTGGTTTGGGCTCTGGTGGTGATGTGTATTCATTGAGTAGTGTATTTTGAAATACCTGTAAATATAACATTTTTGCCATAAAGCTGCTGGGATGAAAACTGCTGGGCAAATGGCATTCTTCTTGGTGACTTTTCATGTTGATCTCTTCAAAGAATGAGACGTTCCTTTGAAAATAGAGAGCACAATTCATAAATAATTTTCTCCTCTGCAGTCCTCATAGAAATAAATTGCAGCCACGCAAGAGTCTCCACACCATTGCTGGATATTCCTGAGGATGACTTTGAAGTTATCCATGTAATATTGAGAGTTACCCATGTCCGGTCATCCTCTGGTTCAGTGATTATGATGAGGAGGTTGGGACATCCACCTTCAATTGCTGTTATAAAGACTTCTGGGTTTAAACAATCTGCTCCTCTCCTCTTCCCTTGGGGTGGCTTGGAGCAGTTTGCAATATAATGACATCTGTAGATGAATTAACATATATAAAAACTGTTAAAAACAATTGCAAATAAAAATAGCATGTGTGTTTTATAAAAAAAGACAAAACAAAACTGTAAATATAAACAGTTTAAAAGAGCAACACATAAAATCAACTCAGATCCAGAACTGATACTTTCTACTGGAATAAAGATTTTTGAAGGCTTGTTGGAAAATGAACACCTTTAGCAGGTGCCAAAAAGCCAATGGAGGAGACGCCCATTTAATGTGCAATGGGAGGGATTCTCCAAGAGTAGGTGCCACCACCCTAAAGGCCCAGTTTTGACAAAGGACCCCTTGAAGCTGGGATAGCTCAGGCAGTAGAGCATGAGACACTTAATCTCAGGGTTGTGGGTTTCAGCCCCATGTTGGGCAAAAGATTCCTGTATTGCATGCAGGGGGTTAGACTAGATGATGCTTATGGTCCCTTCCAACTCTATTATTCTATTATAGGGTGGTATCTGCAGGATGCTCTCTTCTGCAGAACACAACAATCAGTATGTAGGGGATGATGCAGTTATGAGGAGTATCTATCACACTTGGCTCACAAGTTACGTTACCAGTCATTTATCCATAACTGAAAGTCTAAAACTGGCTTGTGTACATGTGAACTGAGTCCCCATCTATCTTTTCAGATTGCAAAACAGTGGCTCATTCTCTTTCCCTTGCAGCTCCCTCTGGGACAATTGCTTCTCATTTCTATTACCCCTCTTCACCTCTACCTGCCCTTTTTGTATTACTTAAACCTGCCTGGAATGGTTTAAGTCGCTCTGCCAGAGTGACAGAACAACAGCCAGTGAAACATCCGCCTATCAAAAGCAACAGGAGTCTCTTGGGCTGAGGGTGAAAGGCTGTAATCCTGGCACCAGTTGCTTCATGACCTTTCCCTGAAAATGTGAGGCTTCAGAAACATGACATGCTAAGATTCTCATCATTTTAGCAAAGACTTCCTGAGCCAGGGGAGGGGAATGTAGTTTGGTGGGCTCAATGCAGCCTACATACCATGTTTATCTGAGCATATGGAAGCATCCAGAAGGGGTCTCTAGTTATCCTTTCTCATTGTAATAGTTTGGGATGGTATCGAAATTTGAGGTAGGGGGAGCTCATTCCTGATTTTCCAAGGAGATCTACTAAAATGGCATAAAATTGTTTTGCCCTTTGTCTTGTTTCATGGGATAAGGCTCTGTGTAGGTGGGAAATAGAGCTGACCCATGTGTGGGTAATTAAAAAAAGAATTGGTTGAGTGCCTAGATTCAAAATGTGGGGCTTTGCACACTTTTCAGCAGGACAGAGCCCATAGCAGAGTTTAAAACACTCTTGGAATTAAGAGAAGACTCTGGAAAAGACTCTGATTTTGGGAAAGATTATGGCCACAAGGAGAAGGAGACGACAGAGGACGAGATGGTTGGACAGTGTTCTCGAAGCCACCAACATGAGTTTGACCAAACTGCAGGAGGTAGAGGAAGACAGGAGTGCCTGGCGTGCTCTGGTCCATGGGGTCACGAAGAGTCGGAAATGACTAAGCGACTAAACAACAACAAAAAATAGTGTGGAATATAGATTGTTCAGCCCTTTTGCATATCCTGCTTTAAAGCTCTTGTCCCTCTCTCTACCCCTCTAGCAATGAACAGGCCACACAGTTTTGAAAAGCTTAGAAGCTTTACTTATTAAATCCAAAGGTCAGGTTCATGTGTTCTTCCATGCAGCAGCAAGGATAACATAAGTAGATTACCTGTGTGCAACAAGCAGAATGTAGTTTCAAACATGCGGTCTGAACTTGGACCAACTTCAGACATGTATGTCTTGGTTGATTACATGGTGTGGAGGGAGAGTAAGAGAATGGGAATCGAAGCAGCTTCACTTCCTCACAGAGAAGAGGGGGCATGACCCAGCCAAGTCTAGGAACAGAACTCTACAATCTTAACCCCTTCATGCATTAACTGAGCTATCTCAGTGATATGAAATTGCATCCCAGTTCAATTGCTCTTACATACAACTAGTCCAGGGGGTGGCTCTAGCTATGGTTGGCTTCCTCCTTCTTAAACCCTTGTGCAGGGAGGGCCAAAGTAGGGCTGGTTGTCTCTGTCTGTCATTGACTCTGGCACCACCTACGGTTAGCCCCCCTGCCTTCCGCGCCCCCTAGCTCAGTGGGCAGCCAGCCATCACTGTAGGAAAGCAAACTGTGTTTCTTCTGCTGGAAAAAAAAGTATTGGTATAAAAAAAACTAATAAGAGGCAAGGCTACAACCCTAGTGTGTACTGCCTGAGAAATCTCCACTAAAGTAAGTTCACTTTCATAGTTTCCTCAGGCAGAAATATGGTCTTTGAAATAACTGGCAGGAAAGTCTGATCTCAAATTGTTGGCATCCATCTGTCTCGAGAGACAACAGAATGCGTCTCTTGGGGTGAAGTCAAACCACTCCATTAGCGGCACTGAAGTGACCTCCCCAATGTGTATAGAGGTCCTGGGCTGCCCTCTCGACCTCAGTGATGTGGTCCAAAGGAAAGCAGGGCAATACATTCGGCACCAACTTGGCTTCAGGACTTCCCGAAGGAGGCGTACGAGGTGCCAACCAACTGTCTTGGGGACTCCACACCGGATCTGTGTAGGATTTACTCCTTAGTCTTTCCTTCTCCTGAAGATATCCCACGAGGCAGCAGATGTTTAGGGTCAGGGTTTTCTTTCTCCTGGATGGGCTACCTTTCCAGGTTGATGAGCCCCAACTACCCCTCACGTCCCTCCACAGCATGTGCCTTCTTGACCAGTGAACCCAGTACTGGTCTCGTCTGCTCAATCGGTCAAAGCCTGTCTTTGCATGCAGGGGAAGACCCTGACTCAACCATGGATCTGAGACCCATCGGCTTACCCTCACTTCGTTTAAATGGCCAGTCGAAGCCATTCCCGAGGTGTGGCTGCTGTAGTATGCTGACAGCTTCTAGGAGCCACAGGTGAGAGCTGAGAGTGGACCAAAGGTGGACAAACTACCCCAAAAGGAGCACAATGTGTCCCCCCCACCCTCCCCTAACATGAAATTTACACCCCAAATATGATGTAAATAAACACGATGCTCATTACTTACAAAATACTTTACACCCCTTGTTTCAAAGTACTGTACCGTACATTTCCTGTGCATTTATCATCATCAACTGCAACAGCAGGCGGGCACCATTGATCGATTAAACACAATATTAAGCACTATCACTATAAATGAAATGTGTTGTTTTTATGGAAGGGGAGGGTAGGGGTGGGCAACGATTTACCAGCCAACTGATAATTGCATACTTGCAAATGTATAGCCTTGGTGCAGCATGCTGACAACATGTGAAATGTATTCTGGACTTGCGAAACTATGATAGATTAAGAGGAAGGGTGGGATATCCATCACCCTCTGGCTGTGATGAAACAGGCACAACCAGACCAAACACTTTGAAAGGAAAAACAAATTCTCAATAGAAAGCCTGAGCAGATTTGGTTACTATTTGAGTGGCAATACTTGCTCAGATTTGTAGCTGCCAGGAGAAACATAACATAAACCCAGGGTCCTGCAGATTAAAATGTTTTGCTGGCAAAACACAATAGACCTATTTAAAGTGACGTTACACCAAAATTATTTGTTTTTATTTACTGAATTCCTATGTCGCCCTTCATCCAAAGATCACAGGGCGGTTTGCAATGTGAAAACACAAAAATGCATGCCATAGTAACAAACAAAAGCAATAAGCAACAAAGGTCATTGATTGTTTACTCACCCCAAGGCCTGAGAAAGAAGGAATGTTTTTGCCTGGTGGTTAAAGCTATGTAGTGAAGGTGCCAGGTGAGCCTCCCTGGGAAGAGCAGTCCACAAGCGGGGAGCCACCTCAGAGGAAGCCCATTCTTGTGTTGCCACCATCTGAACCTCTCGCACAGGAAGCACATGAAGGAGAACCTCAGATGTAGAGCTCAGGGTCTGGGTTGACCTGCAGAACATCATCTTTGTATATGTGGTGCTCCAGCAAAGTTTACTCTGAATTTGTTCGGTAAGATGGTGATGATCACGTGAAAACCACCTATCACATCATTGGTTGCTATGGACCACAAGTGAAGAATATCATGAGGTCATGCTATGAGGTCAGTTCTTCCAGGTGTTAAGACTTAATACTGAACATGCAGTTGCAGCCAGACTTTTACTATCACATCTAGTTTTGCCTGTGGTGAATTGTTCCAGCAATGAAATATCTAGCATTAATATTTGTTTTCTCTTTTTTTTGAATAGGTTAGCTTATATTTTCATAAAAGAATGTTGTTGTTTTTCTTTTGCAAACACAGCCAATGTTAATCCGTTTCCCCCCAAGCAAGTATGCCAATGAAAACTTTAGAGATACTTCCCTTCTTGTCTTAGTTTGGTAAAAGAGAAAAAAAGAGTGATATTTAATATTTGCTCATCCTCCCAGCAGCCTCATTCCATTTATGAGGAAATAGCAGGCAAGAGGTTAAGAGCATTGCCTGAGCACACTGAGGGAATTGGTGTAAAACCCTGTATTCAAAAACTTCACCAGGGTCTCCAGTTTTGACTTCTCCTCTGTAAACCAAGCTCATTGTGGTCAAGTATAAAATATGATTGCGTCAGAATTTCACTCCTGTGCAACATTGGAATTACAGGCACATTTGGCAGAATGCATTTCATAACAGGTTATTTGACTTGAATAGTAAGTGACAACAGGATCAAGTGAAGGGAAATGTTTTCTGTGTTGAAAACGCGTCTCTTAAATAAGGTCACTGAATGGCTAAATTCTGGACTATTTAAGCTTGGCTACGGCTAGTTGTCCCCTAGAAACAGGTACCCGCCTACTTGTCCCCTAGAAACAGTTGACATTTTCAGTCAAGCCGCAGAAAGATTTTGATGTGATGAAAGCCCAGGGCAGCCCTCGCGTTGAAGGGAAGCCCATGTTCAGCATACAATTCACATTAACAAATTAAGCTCATGTGCCAAGCCTAATAGGCCTCATGTGGTAGACGTGTCCCATTGGAAACCCAAGAATGATGCAGACCCCTCCTTCTGTGTAAATGTGGATGAATTAGTTTGTGTATCCACTGTGACAACAATATTGCAGCTGTACTAGCAAAGTAAAAACATTTGTGGATGCTGACACGCCTAGCTCTGCACCTGAGGGGCGCTTCCCGTAAGTCAGGGAACTCTCCTGTTTAAATGTGCTTCAGATATGAACTCATCAGGCATATTTAGGGAAGGACTGACGCATTTTTTGTTTTGTTTTATAATAAACTAGTGCCATTCAGCCCGTTTAATAAACGGGCGCTAGAACATTCGGCCTTTTTCGGTGGCAGCAGTGTGTGGGAGGCTTTTATTCCTTGTCTAATTGATTGTTCCTCCCCCCTCCCTTTGATCCTTAATTTATCCCCAATTCCCCCCCCCCCCGTTCCCAAACCCCAAGCCAAAGCCCCCCCCTTTTTTACCTTTACAGCCCGGGCTCGGCTGGGGGGTGCGGGGGCTATTTCTTCCTTTACCCCCTCCAAAGCTTGTGTTTGGAGTGCGGATCCCTCCCCACCCTGTTTTCGCGCGCTTTTTGCGCCTGCCGTTTGGTTCCTAATCCCCCCCCGTCAATAGCGCTGCTGCTGCCAGGGCCCAGTGGCCGAATTCTGGCTCCTGGACGGCCCAGACAGCTGCTCCAGGGTGTACGCCCAGTTTTTCGGGGGGGTGGGGGTGGCTCCAGCTACTTTTGTTGGCCTCCGCGGCTGTTTTTCAGTCGCCTGCTGCGTCCGGGAGGGAGCTTTGCCGTCCGGGGGGCTTGCGCCCACACCGGCGCTTTCTGAGGGTCCCACGGTTGGCGCTGAGCATTCAGTGGCCTCCCCGCACCTTTCCTGGCCGTTCCGGCCCAGCGGGGGTCTCCCGGTTGCTTGCGCTGTTTGGGCCTCAATTTCGGGCCTGTTAGTGAAGAGAAGCCGGGGCCTCGATTTTTTGGTCATCCCGGCTTCCTCCTCAGGCCCTTGGGCATGTTGAGAGAGGGCCTGCCCTGCTTAGGGGCCTTGCTGCCTGCTCCTGCCTTCCACTGGTGGCCTGCTTTATCTTGCGCTGCTTGGGCCTCCATTTGGGGCCTGTTGGTAAGGAGAGGCCGGGGCCTCGATTTTTGGTCGCCCCGGCTTCCTTCTCAGGCCCTTGGGCCTGCCCTGCTTAGGGGCCTTGCTGCCTGCTCCTGCCTTCCACTGGTGGCCTGCTTTATCTTGCGCTGCTTGGGCCTCCATTTTGGGCCTGTTGGTAAGGAGAGGCCGGGGCCTCGATTTTTGGTCGCCCCGGCTTCCTTCTCAGGCCCTTGGGCCTGCCCTGCTTAGGGGCCTTGCTGCCTGCTCCTGCCTTCCACTGGTGGCCTGCTTTATCTTGCGCTGCTTGGGCCTCCATTTTGGGCCTGTTGGTGAGGAGAGGCCGGGGCTTCGATTTTTGGTCATCCCGGCTTCCTCCTGAGGCCCTTGGGCACGTTGAGAGAGGGCCTGCCCTGCTTAGGGGCCTTGCTGCCTGCTCCTGCCTTCCACCTGGTGGCCTCTGTTTTAACTGCTTATTGAGCCAGTGCAGGGCAGAGGGGTGGGGTGTGGGGTGGGGAGAGCGTGTGTGCATGCATGCGTGCGTGCAGTTTCTGCGTCCAATCCTTGTGTCCCTTGGGCACATGCTCAGTAGCGCGGAAAACGGGACACAGGGAATCTGGATGCAGAGACATAGGGACTTTATTATATAGGATAAATGCTATCTTCAGACATTAGCAAAGGTGAATAAAGCATAGTTGAATTAGTGAATGGCTGGGTGGGGAGAGAAGAATATGTCAAAGCATGAAGAGATCTCAGCAAAATGCCTTTTCTTCCTTCCTTCCTTCCCTTCCTTCTTTCTTTTTTTGCTATTGCACACACGAGGCATCTTCCACATCTTTGCCTTGGGGGCTTTTTGTTAATTCTGGCCTGGCCACAGGGCTGAGGTTGTGAGAGTCTACGATTCTATGAGATAGTGACTTACCTAAGGGTAAAATGCAACTTACAATGGCATGTTCCCCTTGTATAACATTACTGCAGGGTATTGGCAGGGGAGAATTGATAGGCAGGAGTGGGTGGGTCAATGTGTAATCCTCCTCCCACTCGTATTTCCCCAAGCGAGTTATTTCTAATCATCCCACCACCCTGCCAGGCTCTGAAATCATCCTCTAGGGTGAGAATTAGCAGGCACAGGAAGACTTCAAGTACACCTTTCTCTTTGTTCACCTGTTCTCCCCTGCTAGTGTACCCTTGCCATACATTATCTCCTGAAAAGGGGCTGGGAATGTGCAGTTGCTGAAGTGATGGCTAGTTCCTGCCCTAGGTGAACTGCTGAGTTCATGCCTGGCATCCTTATGGAAAGTGGACAACCAAAAATTTAAATAAAACAACAGAAGTTGGGAGGCAATCTTAAAGCTGGGTATGCTGGCAAACAGCTACGCAATAGGACTTTTCTCTTTCAACAATGGGTGGGCAATGTAGGTCAAGGAGCTTCCTGTGACCCTGCCTGCCCGTGTCTTGTTCTGCCGCTATGGTTTCCAAGCCAGCTGAAATAACATGGGCATCAGAGGCTGTCAATCCCTTGTTGACCCCCATGGAAATCCAACATTACACTCAGCAGATTGGGTCGTCACTCACAGTGATGTGAAGCAAACCAAAAGATGTGGTCTGCACTGTCGAGTCGCATTGCAAGCTGTCGTGTTAACAGCACATGACACGGCAGTGTTGCACATAGCCTGACACCAGATTGCAAAAACTGCTGATGGGCTTGTGCTAAAGAAGGAACAAAAGTCTCCCAAAGTGTAGCATATATAGAACCTTTTCCCAGGCGACCTATGCAGGGATGCTTCAGCAACTCATATTTGTGAATTCCAGTACCTCTCCCAGACTAACATGTGGCTCAAAACTAACTTATCCATGTTAGCCAAGCTGGTGCCCTCGGATGTAGTTAGAAGACGCTCTAGAATTGCAAGCAGCAAAGGAAAATTAAACTACTACTAGCCTGGTCTCACTGAGTGAGATTCTGGCCCAATCAAAGGTTTTGACATCTTTGTGTATCCTAATTGTGCCTAAGACAAAACACACACTATTTTCCCTGTGGCCCTAAAGGTAGCAGATAATTGATAGTTGCCACTTCCCTGCTCCATGCCGATCAGATATTTGTTTCTACGACTACCCCCGCCCCAATGTGTCACACATATTTGCTCATTTTATACGCTGTGATAGTTTGCCGCTCTCGGGAATGACAGAATTGCCTCCCTTCTGTTTTACGCATCAGTCATTCAGCAGCGACGCTTCTGGCTGAAGAGTGTGTTTCTGTGTCAGGCAGGAGAAGGTTGACAAGTTGAATACTTATTAGCTCCTGCGGTCAACCCTGCAGGCCCGAGGGCATATACATTTGTTTCCATTAGCAGACTGAATAAATATGACATAGATGAGACAAGACCTTCCCGCCCCCAACAAATAAATATAGAAGACATGAGCAAACAATAGAGATGTTTAAATGCATCTCCTGGCATTGTAATTGTACATTGTAATTGTAAAGAGTTGCCGCTTTGAAATTTGGCAAATTACTTCTACAGCCTTGTCACTTCTGTTTGATTGAATTATTCAGGGGCCCTCTCCGCAGAAGTCCATTTTGCCTCTTCTCAAGCAGGTGGCTTTGTGGGCAGGCTCCCAAGCCTCCTCTCTGAACTGGTCTATTGCAGGCCAGATCATCCTCCTGCCACCAAATTGGCCAATGGTGGCAGGAATTACAGGGCATTTCCCTGGACACGGGACCAACTAACCAATGGTGGCACATGGCCCTGTGTGCCCAGGGTAGGGATAAATTCCCAGCCTGCTGGGCCCCTCGGTCCTCTCCCCAGAACAATGGCTCTGGGGTTGGTATCTCTTCATGTGAAGGCTGATGTGTGTCACTACATTATCGGCATTTGCATATCCATAGTAATATGCTATTGCCTGTTTGTTGACTGATGTTTTCCTCCGTCAGCTTGTTGGTCGGGTGGTACAGTATTACTCCTAGTCTGCCTTTCTGGAAGGAACCAGGTTAGCAAAGGCTGCCCTGATATCTGGAGGACAAGGTAGATGCAACACTTTCACAGCAGATCCAGGAGACCCCTCACCTGCAGGTTGTGTCTCCCTTTGCAATTTACCTTGCAAGCAAATGTATCAACAAGACAAATGTTTCTTCCTGTTCGAACATAAGAACATCAGGCCAGCAACCCATGTGGTTCAGTATCCTGTTCTCCAAGTGGTCAGCCAGATGCCTATGGTAAGCCCATAAGTAAGATGAGCACAGCAACACTGCTATCAGGTTTGCTCCGCCACACCTCCTGCAGTTGGGCTATGTACCTTAAAAATATTGGTTAAGACACCATATGCACATTTATCCTTCATATTAAAACAAGGGCAAACAATCTACTATTCTATGATTTTTTAAAAATCCAGCAAACTGGCCAAGGGCTTGTGGGGGAGTAGAGGCAGACATGTTTTGGTGATGTCTTCTTCTTCTTCTTCTTCTTCTTCTTCTTCTTCTTCTTCTTCTTCTTCTTCTTCTTCTTCTTCTGCGACCACTCGTAGCTGAGTAAGATTGTCTTCCAGAAATACGGTCTTAACTGTGAGTCCATAAGTGACTGTGGAGGCCAATTCTAGATCAACACATCCTTCCACAGTGGGGACATAGGTTTCTGGGTGAGAGTTGATCATGGTGAGTTTGCCAATCATGCCTTCCTCTTAGCACATTTCTCGCTTTTGTCCTGAGTTTCAGAGTCTTCAAAGCCCATGATACCTTTGGTAAAGGCTGTTCTCCAATTGGAGCGCTCGCAGGCCAGTGTTTCCCAGTTGTCGGTGTTTATACTACACTTTTTAAGATTTGCCTTGAGAGAGTCTTTGAACCTCTTTTTATTGACACCAGCATTACACTTTCCATTTTTAAGTTTGGAATAGAGTAGTTGCTTTGGAAGACAATAATCATGTCATAGGTACATAGCCATAAGCACTTTCCACTATAGGCTTTCCCCCCAATTCAAACAGGACCGTGCTGAAAACATGCAAAACTCTGCTTTCAGAGCTTAATTTGGGACAGAAATTAGTGTGTTTATGTTGCCCTGCTTTCAAGACGCAAGCCCTGGTCTGAATGTGTGACATCAGTCTTCACCCTCTTCGAACCTCGAATACTTTTCTGGGGAGTGGGTGGGAACCTTATCTATCTGTCCAACTGTTACATTTTGGAGGCAGGGGTATAATCTTTTCAAAGTGGATATTTAAAAGAGCAACAACCATGACCTCAGCCATCTTTACAGCAAAGCAGGCAGCATCAAGTCTCCAATTAATATGATCCATCTGGGCTTCCATCTCCCTCATACATGACCCCTGTGGTATGTTGACTTTCACTAACATCACCCCTCTGGGCCCTAACTTTTCTGAAAAGCATTTCCAGTAGGGATGGATGGTCCAGCTCTTTGGAAAGAGACACCAGTGGAAGTGTCAAAGTCACCTCCTGGGCACAACGCAGGAGACCGGTGGCTGGCTGGATGTCCGAGTCAGCTGAATACACAGCATGAACTGCCCTGTGGGCATATTTACGTTCCTTTCAGTGCCAGCTCCCCATAAGCAGAGGCTTGTCAGAGGAAGACATATTCTTGCTAAGTGATAGCTCTGGAAGTGGTATGCCATTTGAAGCAGTTTTAGTGACAAGATCAGGCAATGGACCAAAGCTAGAGAGATGTTTAGAGACAGACACCTACAAGGGGCATGCGGAAAAGCAGCGTCTAATCTTGCGGCTAACAAATACCCTGTTTCTCCAAAAACAAGACATACCCATAAAATAAGCTGTAGCAGGATTTCTAAGCATTTGCGCAATATAAGCCATACACCGAAAATAAGACATGGTGATAGGCACAGTTTTGGAGGGCGCCAAGGAAGAGGCTAGGCTGGACATGTAATTAAAAAATAAGACATCTCCTGAAAATAAGCCACCGTGTTTTTGTGTGTGTGTGTGTTTTTAAAGGAAAAATAAATATAAGATCGTGTCTTATTTTCAGAGAAACACGGTATTACTGTACATTGACACACAATTCTCACCTTCCTTCATACTAGAGGGACCAGCACGTGACATTGGAGATGAATAGTAGGCAATGGGGCATTTTAATAATTTTCCAACTATTTGCAGAGATGTTGCAGCGTAGGTCTTAATACTTGGGTTCTGAGACAAGTCAATTTCCCTACCTTCTACAAATCTATACTCCAGAGGCTCCTCTATTGGTATACCAGACCAGGGGAGACAACACGCCTCCTAACTAGTTTGGGATTCTTCTTTTCTCTTCAGAAGATCTATCCCCTTCTGACTGAATTGAGACCCAAGTACAGCATTCCCTTACAACTCCACTTCTCCTTTCTCAAATTCAACATCCCAATTCTCATTTATCTGTTTATTCTTAAAAAAAAAAACACGAAACCCTGTATTTCAATCTATCCCCCAGCTCAAAGACTTCCTCCCCTGGCTGCAGATATTTCCTCAGGGCAAAATACAGAGAGCTAAGAGGCTGAACGCCAAGAACCTCAGCTTTTGACTGCTTTTCTTTCCCCCTAAGTACTAGTTGTACCTGCAGCCAATCAAAATGAGTCTCCAGTCCATCACTCTGAGAGTTAACACCACCATTGAGAAGATGCTTTTGCCATGAGTTCTTTTTTAAAAAAGGCCTATCAAAGAACCATTCTCTATTTGAAGGTGGGGCAGACAGGGCTCGCCCACCCAGGAAGGTAGCTGTGGTGGAAAGCTCAGGTAGACCAGAGTTTGGTGATGCAGTGCTGCGGAATTCCACCAGGGCTTCAGTTACAGGCAGATGTCATGGACTGGTTGGATGCAGAAATGGTGGGAGGAACCAACTGGGAGACCACCAAACCCTCCTCCCCCCCGGGAAGAAGGCTCAGAGTCCAGGGAGGAATGATGGGAAAACAACGAGTGGTTAGAGGGAGAAGGCTGGGAAGAGGAGGTGTCAGAAGCTGATGAGGTCACAGGGCTTGGTGAGAAGTGAGTCTCTGTGGCAGGAGGAGTCCAGAAGCTGAAGCAGAAGAGGAGGGAAGCCAAGAGGCAGAGATGGGTCTGGCTGGTGAAGATGTATGGGTGTCTTCCCCCTCCTGCTGCAACAAGCTCACCTCCCAGAACCAGGAGAGGCATAAAGAGGGTGGAGCATAAGTTCATACAGGCACAGTCTCAAATTGCTTGGGGAAAACCTGGAAGAGGAGGGGACTTGGGCAGCTGTGGGGAGGTGGGGACTTTCTAAAACATGCAAAGGAACTCGCAGCTTGCCAGACATGAAGCCCTGAAGTTAGGCTAGACAGAGTATTATCATATTCGACTGCAGCCGCCTCCTTCTGTGCCTACGGGGCCTTTGATGGCTAGAAGTCTTGGACTCCTCCCGTGAGAATTACTCAGAGGAAATGTCAACTCATCCCGCATCGTTCCAATTTATTCTGCAATTCTCTTCCGCTCCCCGTCTCGCAGTAGGAATGCTGCATCGGCTGCTGGCTGGGAAATTAGCCCAACAGAGCAAGCCGAACCGCTCTCTCTGCCCAAAGCCAAGGAGAAAATTGAATGGAGAGACTTCCAGTCTGTTTCCTCATTAGGCCAGTGAGCAGCAGCAGCAGCGTTTAATTTGCTGCAGGTCATGGCGGGCTGGCGGGTGAAGAGAGGGGAGCCAATTTGCTACCCACGCTTGTTAGCGTTCAGCACGTGAGTTGATGAGTTTAAAGGCCAGGCAGCAATGGTAGGACTCCCAAATTTGGAAGCTAATAGCAGCACAAACTCTTGAGTCCATAACTTGAAATCACACCATGACCTTCCCTTTCCCCATGTTTCTGCTCTTATTTCTGTTCTGTTTACAGCAGTGGTTCTCAAGCAGTGTGCTGTGGCACCCTGGGGTGTCTTGAATGATGGTCAGGGGTGCCATGGGCAACACTGGCCTCTGTCCCTCTTTCTTTCCTTCCTTCCCTCCTCTGATGCCCTCTTGTGTCTCTGCCTCCCAAAGGTTAGCTGCTTGTTGCAGCAGCCCTGGCTACAAGCTCCCCAGGCAAATGGTGCCTCTGGGGCTGACCAGGGGGTGTTGGCTGCCAGGAGCTGCAGCGGCCTCGGAATAAGCAAGCAAGCAGGCAAGGGAGCCCAGCCAGCCAGTCCTTGCTGTTGGGAATGGACAGACAAGCCCCAGACCCCTATGGGGCAGTTTGAGGAGGCACCTCTCTTTGGGGGCAGGGGGTGTAGCTCAGGGACTAGGGGTGGCAGCAACAGTTACCCAGAGGACTCCAAAGGAGAGGAAGCTGAAGGAACACTTCACAAGGGAGGGTGTTTGAAAAAGGATGAGAGGTTGCCAGCTCTGCAGGCAAGGAGTGATATAACTGGGCTCCTGAACTCCACAGGGGTGCCACAGAAAGAATGTAGTTGGTCAAGGGAGCTGTGGACTCAAAAAGGTTGAAAACATCTCGTTTACAGCATTCAGTCTTCCAAAGACCCAATCATTTTCTTAAATGGTGCCACTCATTCTTCCTCGCTGTCCCCTATGAAGGCCTGGTCCTACCGTTAGGCAAGGTGAAGTGACTACCTCAGGCAGCAGATGCAGGGGGATGACAGCAGCAGTCCCCTGGCCATTCCTTCTAAGGAGCTCCTGGCCATTCCCCTTGGTTGGGGGACAGAGATGTGTATGTTACATGGCCTACCTGGCCCCCGAAACAATTCCTTTTGCTTTTGTTGTCCTGGAGAAAGGTACAAAGACTAGGATCTTGGATAAAGTGGAGAAATTCTTGCAGCATTAAGCTGCAGCTGGGGAACCAGACAAAAAGTTGTGAAGGCTTTTCTAAATATCTCCCCAACCAATCGGAGCAAAAGAGAATTTGCTTATCAACTCCCCCAGGATGGGTGGAAAGGGCTCTAACTTCAAAGACGTCAAGAGATGCTCAGTCTTACAAAGTCCTTTCAAACAGCAAACCTAGACAAACCTTTCCTTTACACTACACCAGAGGTAAGTTGGGAAGCAGAAAGAAAATTGCTGTGCCCTAAGAACAAAGGGTACCTTATTCTCCTTCATGCCACACAGAATAATCTTCAACATCTTAAATTTCCAAGGCAGAAAACCAGGCAATTAATTTTAAATGCACTGGCTTTGCAAGAGAGAGATGTTTAATTCTTTAACTAATAAGAAACCTATTTCTCTATAATACAAGCTTTTCAATAATATTAGCACTAGGTTTTTCTCCAAGGAGTGTAAACTGCTGCTGTTCAGGTTTCCATCCATCCATGCCTTTTTCCAGGATACTCCGTTCCAGTTCCCCTTCCCCTGGTTTCCCATCCCCCTAACAGTCAGTGAACTTTCTGCACCCACTGAGCAGGCTCTTTTTAGTTATTCGCCTTAGCTTACTTTTACCCAAACCACTTTTTAAAATGTTGTCTGAACTTTTGGAAACCTTCAGGTTTTCCAGCTTGTTAATACCACCTCCTTCTGCTTTCTTGACAGTGGCATTGCACCTCTGGGTGTCCCTGCAGCTCATAGGGCCAGAAGGTAACGAAAACTGTCTTTGGTGGTAGGGTTCCACCCTGCCCATTATAGGTTAATGAGGTTGAAATGTGGAAAGCCTGTTATTTTATGGATGGGTTTTGATTTTCTGTTGTCAAGATGGTGTGTTAAGAGCATTTTGTCACATCCTTGTTGGACACAGAGCTTCAAGGGCATTCTCAGAAAGTGGTATAGACTAAAAAATAAAATTGCTGAAACTAGCTCCTATCTTTGTTCACATAGCAATTTATATTGACTGAATTAGGGAACAATTAACGGCACTGTAAATGCTCTGTGGTGGGACGCAGGTGGCGCTGTGGTCTAAACCACAGAGCCTAGGGCTTGCCGATCGGAAGGTCGGCAGTGCAAATCCCCCTGACGGGGTGAGCTCCCGTTGTTCGGTCCCAGCTCTTGCCCACCTAGCAGTTCGAAAGCATGCAGTTCAAGTAGATAAATAGGTACCACTCTGAGAGGAAGGTAAACGGCATTTCCATGCGCTGCTCTGGTTTGCCAGAAGCGGCTTAGTCATGCTGGCCACATGAGCTGGAAGCTGTCTGTGGACAAACGCCGGCTCCCTCGGCCTATAAAGCGAGATGAGTGTGCAACCCCAGTCGTCCATGACAGGACCTAATGGTCAGGGGTACCTTTACCTTTACCTAAATGCTCTGTACTTACCTTCCGTGTAAAACTTGATGGTGTGCACACGCAGGCACACACACACACTGGAAAGTGTAGTTTTCAGGCACTTTTCTTGCATGGTATCATTCTTTTGTTGAGTTGGAGAAGGTCTATACAACCCCTTGCTTAACACAGGAAATCTAGAGCACCCTCATGATGCACTGGGGTGAGAACTATAATACACCCTGGAGATTCTTAAAGTAAGCTATTTTTTTCTGTCTCCTGATGCAAAACAGAGACACACCATGTGATAGAACCCAGGTTTGATTAAAAAAGGCACCTACCTATTCAGTAGAAGTACCGTATGTGGCATAACCCTTCTCTGAATATATTAACTCCATGTGCATGGAAAACTAGCACATCAGGACCAGTCTATGGAACCCTTCTTCTTGATATGCTAGTTCCTCTATGTGCAGGGATTTTAACATGGGGAAAATATTCACTCATTCCAACCCCCCTTTGCATTACCCAGGATTATAGCCTATGCTTTCTATGAATATGCACTTTATCCCCAGAAGGCTCTGAAATATACTACACAAGAATAACTCCACAAGCTATCAGCCAAGTCTTGCACCTTACGTATGACTATATCTTAACATGCTGAAAATGCAAGTTGTTTTTCTAGCAGAATTGTGCCTGTGATTCCTCAACATGTGCATGCATTGTGACATTCCAGTTCAACACACGTTGTAAAGCCTTCAGGACATGGAGAATTATGAATTCAGCATACAGGAATCCACTGAAATTATGTCCAGTGATCTTGATGATGTGGACTTGGCTCTCAGTAGCTGAATAGTACCTTAACTTAGGGGGGGGGAAATACTCTTTGCTATTAATTCTTAAAGTCCAGTTGTTGGTTTTTTAAAAAACAGTTCTTCCATTGGTATTGCTTCCAAGGCCAACAAATCTCAATTCAGTCTTTGGCAACAGCTAAAGTGTAGAAAATTTGATGGATGATGTAGCTATTCAGGTTCCATACTACAGCCACAATACATGGAGCAACCAGGAGTTAGTTGTACCCCCTTGCCCAACCCATTTCTGACCTCCCAACTTATACTGTAAAAATATCAATGGTGGCAAATCTTCTAAACTGTAATCTGGACTCTTGAAACTATTAGCGAATTCTTTCTCCACTTGAAACCAATAGCTGATAAAAGAAACACAAAGCATAGCCAAGAGTCCAGGAATGCATTTCTGACTACTCTATTAAAACCAGATGTATTGAGCTTCCATGCATTACACACAAGGATACTCTCAAATCCTTTTTGCAAAGGCTTCACAACTATTTTTGCAAAGGCAGAAAGGGCAAACAGAACACACAACTGATCTACGAACAGCACTTAGTGATGGCGTTTCTCAGTCATTTCATTCAAACACAGCAAAAAAGATGGGCTTTTTTCTTAGGAAAGGGTGTTGTACAATGTAACCGAGATGAGAGCACAGAGGGAACAGTGCTACCGGTATCAGAATTGTCCTTTACACTGACCTGATAGAAAGAACAGCTGGCTATTTTGTGAAGCAACTTTGAAGAATGCTGCGAAATTCTTGTTTCCTTGTTCTTTCCATCAAAGCTGACATTTAAGCCCAGCAACTGCAGCAAACAAAACATTACAGATAAAAGCACTATTTTTGGAAATACCTTAGTGCCATCAATCAATTTTCAAGTTCAAGGGACTACTTTGCGTCCAATAGTAATCATTTTAGAAATATGATACGCAGAAATGCAAGCCACATTTAGCCAGAGACTTATGAGCATGGTTTGTTTGTCATTAAGCTGCTGTGTCAGGTTTGGATGATCCAATAAACCATGGTTTACGTGTGAATCAGGCTATCGAATGCTGAATGGAGTCCAACTTTCATATGTTAGCAAACCATTCATTCTATTCCAACAAAGCAACCTGAACTCCCCAACAGCACATAAGTTGCATGTATACACACCCTGCCCAAGACAGGTTGGTGGGTAGCATTCAAACCCACCACTATGTTCCTGTAATAATAGAAGCAGAGACCAGCTCCCCGCCCATTTAGGCCTGCAGACATCCCACTTCAAAGAGACAATATCACCTGTTTTGGGGTGGATGGGGAAGAATACAGATATTCAAGCATGTATTGGTCCTGTGGAAATCAAATGCTTTTCCAGCCTTGTAATATAGTAACAGTGCACATAATATTTTAAACATGCTTAAATTTCTCTTAAGACAGAACCCACATGGTCAAGAGTTTGCCGTAAGTAAGGGATGGAGTTGCCCCTCCCTTAGGTTTACATAGCTTTAGATGTGGGCATATCAACTCCCACGCCCAGACATTAAATGAGACTATCACAGGTAACAAATAATGTAAGTGTATATTAATATGCTTCAGGCTCTGAGGATCAAATGAATTTTGAAATTGGAATTTCAGGCCAAAATTATGTGCAAATGTGAATTTCCAATTGGGACTTACTTCAATTGGACTTACTTCTCAGTAGAGATGTATAAGACTGCACTGTTATTCTCCAACAAATTTGGCTCCACTTTCGCTGCTAAACACATTTGCTAATTAAACCTAAAGATGAAAGACACTTCCTAATTACAAAAGCAATAATACGGTAGAAAAAAGAATTTATTTTCAGATTATTAAAACTGAGAAATACATACATCTCCGAGTAGTCCATCACCAACATTTACAGGATAATTACAGGACTGGAAAGAAACATTGGTCTCTTTCTGCCTAACTACCTAGGATTAATTCAAGAAACATTTTCTTTTCAAAGGAAGCACAGGTAAACTTTGCATTGAAATGCCACCACAGAAATGCTCTTTACCAATCTAAAGCTTACTGTGTTTGCCACTTCACAATCACATTCATTTGATAATGTGGCAAGTTGCTTTAGGATAAAAGATTTCATCCTACAGAATGCAGAGTATAATGTTTCTGTGCAAACCATTGTGGCTCATGTTGGAAAAACCAACGTGTGCATGAAAATCTTCTCTGCAACAAAAACACCAACTCTAGAGCATTTTAAGTCATATTGTTTATGCATTTATTCTGTGCCACTGGAGTACAAGATGCCTTAAAGGGGACAAAAGAGGCAGAGCAGGATAAATGTGGCTCTTTTTCATTATGCAACTGTACAGTCCTCATGGACCAGTGGAGGAAGACAGTAATTATTATCATCTCCCTTGGCTTATTTCATTTCTTGATTCGTTCTTTTATGCCCTAGTGCATATTGGAAATTACCTTGATAAATGTGTTCTTAATGTGTTATTTCATGTAATATGCTATTCTAGAAGAAATCATAAACAGGTTACGGGGCCAGAAATCCAGAAGGAATGTCTGCCCGTATGCCAAACCCCTCATTTGGCCGATGCCACAGTCAGAAGTTACGTGGGTGACAACTGGGGAGAGGGACTTCTCAGTAGCGACACCCATTTATGGAATTCTCCCCCACAAAGAGGGGGGAATTATTAGCAGTATAGTGGATGCTTGGGTTGCGAACGTGATCCGTGCACCGAAACCCGGAAGTAACCTGTTCCGGTACTTCCAGGTTCTGCGCGGAACGCAACCCGAAGAGACTCAACCTGAAGCAGCTGTAACCCGAGGTATGACTGTAAATGCTAATAAAAAGGAAGCATTCCTCTAGGAACAAAATGGCACAATTGGTGAAATCCTCTGCATGTTTGTGTAGAAGTTACACTGTGTAGAGGTCACACTGAATTAAATGGAACTTGCTCCTAGATTAGTGAGTATTGGACTGTAGCCTGTGTGTCTAACATAGTCTCTCTAAGTGGTCTCTAATTTTAGATTCAAAAACTCTTAAGGCTAACAGATATAGACAATCCTTACAATCTAATCTTTATAATCAAAAAATGCATATTTCTGTGTATTTTCTCATTCCATTAAAACATTTAGAAATAAGTTATAAAAATATTTTATGTCCCCAAAAATACCCTGAAGGCCTTATTTCAAAGAGTTATTGCTCATATCCATGGACTGGCGGGCATCAGCAACAGCATCAGGCACTCGAACAGTCATATTGTTCATAGACTTCTTCAAGCAGATCTGACAACCCAGTCGAGATCTACAGAGGAGAAAAGAGCATTTATATAAACTTGTATAAATGCATGGATGTGGCACTCTTTGGGGGAGGGGAGAAGGTAAATTCAATGGGTTGTATCCAACGAAGTTTTACTCCGAGTACTCCTGTTGAAATTGTTGGACCCAAATTAGTTATGTCCATTGTTTTCAATGGGTCTTCCCCAAGTAGGATTAGCACTGGATACAACCCATTAAATATGATATGTACAAGGGCAGAAATCAAGGAAGAAAAGGCTTAAATTCACATACATTTGCTTGTTGTGATTCTTATAACAGCCCTGTACGGTAGGTCACCATTACGAACATTTTACAACTAAGGCTGAGGGAACATTTCCATTCCCAAGCTGTTCGTCTAAGACTGCATCAATTACTGAGCTTTTGGGTTTGTTTGCTTTTTACCAAATTAATAGGTATGGAATACCACAGGAGAAGACTATCTGCCAAAAATGTTTGCTTGTCAAGTCACACTAAGAGAAACTGACAAGGAAAATGTTTTTGGATGATAGTGAAAAGCTGCATTCAAAATTGTAAAGAAACTGAAAAGTATGGATTTGCTTTGGGCTCTTTCATTGTTTTGAATACAGTAGTTGATTCCAAATTTTAGAAGTAGTCAAAGAAGCTTTAGAGCCAGAGCCGATCTTACAGGTAGGAGCCTGCATCATAGATTGATAAATTAAAGAGTAACCCAGAGGATGCATGGCTGCTTTTATAAAGAGATTACTTTGGGGTATCATGATTAACCATCACAAAGGGAATGTGTCATAGGAAGCTTTGTAGCCATGCATTTCTTTCGTTCCTTGGCATGGCAGTGAGTAAATCAGAAACTTTTGCTTCCATTTTTTATTATTAACTACTGTTTAGTCCTAAAATGTAGTTAGTATCAACTAAGGTTTGTTGAAACAAGCCAGCTTCATAACCCATAGTGTGAAACTGTCTTGTTTCCAATAAAACATAGTTATGATAAGCCACTCTTTGCGGGGTTCATATACTTAGTATGACCTACTGGGTATGTCAGTTCTGGAGTGATACTATAAGATCATTTGGTAGATTTTAAGATGGTTTCACCTTACCTGTCTGTCAATCCATAGGCAAGGTCCAGCATATCCATTTCCTCATCAGTGATTGCATCTAGGTTTTTAAATATATTATCTTCAAAGATTAAGTGGCAAGTGGAGCAGGCAAGTGTTCCTTCACATGCACCTAAAGACAAACGTAACAATTAGGCAGACTAGTAGGCAGACATTTAAGACTTCTGCATTAAATTCTACTGTCGGTAAGATGACTTTCCCAGAACACTTAAAACTGGAAAATGTTCTGGAAGTTTTTTAAAATGACAAATTGATTTAGCCAATTTTACTAAGATTTAACAAACACTAAACAAGTATGCCTGTTGTCTGTTGTCTTTGTCCATGGAGTTTTCTTGGCAGGGATACTGGAGTGGCTTGCCAGTTCCTTCTCCAGGTGGATCACGTTTAGTCAAAACTCTCCACTATGACCTGTCCATCCTGGGTGGCCCTGCATGACATAGCTCATAGCTTCTCTGAGTTATTCAAGCCCCTTCGCCACGACAAGGCATTGATCCATGAAGGGGGAAAGCAATTGATGCTTTTGAATTATGGTGCTGGAGGAGACTCTTGAGAGTCCCATGGACTGCAAGAAGATCAAACCTATCCAGCAGAGTTTGAAATTAGAAGGAATGGTTTCGTTTAAAATGAACATAAGGTGTTCCTTAAACTTCTAAGATAAAAATAGTTCATCAATGACAGAGGGGTTGCAGAATCCTGGCTTTCTTTCTCCTTGTTAAAGATATTTTAGGAAACATGAACTGCAACAAGTATTAATAACCAAATATTAGGATAGTTTCTGTCAAATATGTGTCTTGTAATAACCGGTAACAGAAATAAAGCCAAAATAATTAGGTGAATATAAAAATGTGGTTGTAAACACCATCTTAAGGGCAACAGAGCATTATGCTAAAGGAAGGAAGATTTGCATGAAGCAGGCAAATATGTTTTAAGTCTTTCAGGAGCAGTAAGCTATCTAAATCTGCAATGCCCCCTAGTGACAAAATTTAAGACACAATTTTCAAAAATATAAAAAAAATCAGGAAAATCATTTGTAGCAAATTTAACACTAACTGGTAACCATTTACAATAGTCAGTGAGAATTTCCAACAGGAAAGTTAACTTTTCCCTAACTATCTAGATATTAAAATAAAAAAATTCCTTCAGTAGCACCTTAAAGACCAACTAAGTTTTTATTTTGGTATGAGCTTTCGTGTGCATGCACACTTCTTCAGATACAGTGAAATGGAAGTTTCCAGGCACTTATGTAGAGAAGGGGTGGGGAGGGGTGGGGATGGGGATGGGGGATCACTCAGAAGGGTGGTGGAAATGGGTGATTGACTGACTGATAGCTGTTGATGACCGCAAACGACTGCAAATGGTTTTGCATGAAAAAGCAAGGGTTGAGATGGCTGAAGATCGCTTATCATGTATAATGAGATAAGAACCCGATATCTCTGTTCAAACCAGGTCCCTCCATGGTTTTGAGCTTGGTGATAAGTTGCAATTCAGCAACTTCTCTTTCCAGTCTATTTCTGAAATTCTTTTGTAGTAAGACAGCTACTTTGAGATCTTGTATAGAATGTCCTGGGAGATTGAAGTGTTCTCCTACTGGTTTTTCTGTCTTCTGGTTCCTGATGTCAGATTTATGTCCATTTATCCTTTGGCGTAGGGTTTGGCCTGTTTGTCCAATATAGAGAGCTGAAGGGCACTGTTGGCATTTGATGGCATACACAATGTTAGAGGATGAGCAATTAAATAGTCCTGAGATGGTATGTTGGATGTTGTTGGGGCCAGTAATGGTGTTGTCTGGGTGTATGTGGCAGCAAAGTTGGCATCTGGGTTTATTGCAGGCTCTGGTACCAGTGTCCATGTTAAGTCTGGTGGTTGTATTATTGTGGGTGAGGAGTTGTTTAAGATTGGGTGGCTGTCTGTAGGCAATGAAAGGTCTTCCTCCCAGAGCTTGAGAAAGGGAGCGGTCATTGTCCAGGAGAGGCTGTAGATCTCTGATGATGCGTTGTACTGTTTTAGCTTGGGAGCTGTATGTGATGACTAGTGGTGTTCTGTTATTTTCTTTTTTGGGTCTGTCTTGCAGCAGGTTCTCTCTAGGTATCTGTCTGGCTCTGTTGATCTGTTGTTTAACTTCATCAGGTGGATATTTTAGTTCTAAAAAGGTTTGCTGTAGATCTCTTAGGTGAGATTCTCTGTCTGTAGAGTTGGAACAGATGCGGTTGTAACGTAAGGCCTGGCTGTATACGATGGATTGTTTGGTATGTTTGGGATGGTAGCTAGAAGCATGTAGATATGTTTGTCGGTCAGTTGGTTTTCTGTATAAGGTGGTGTCTATACGTCCATCCTGTATTTTTATAGTAGTGTCCAAAAAATGTATTTCTTGCATAGATTGGTTCATTGTTAGGTTGATGGTGGGGTGAAAGTCATTGAATGTCTGGTGGAAGGTTTCCAGGGTCTGTTGTCCATGTGTCCAGATAATAAAAATATCGTCAATGTATCGCAGGTACAGGAGAGGTTTGAGTGGGTAGGAGTTAAGGAAACGTTGTTCTAAATCTGCCATGAAGATGTTGGCATACTGTGGGGCCATGCGGGTGCCCATGGCTGTGCCGCTGATCTGGAGGAACAGGTCATCACCAAATTTGAAGTGGTTGTGGGTAAGGACAAAGTGGCAGAGTTTGGTAGCAAAGTCCGCTGTGGTTTTATCTGAAATGGTGTTCCTTATGGCTTGTAAACCATCATTGTGTGGGATGTTGGTATATAGAGATTCCACATCCATAGTGGCTAGTATAGTATTGTTAGGAAGATTGTTCAAATATTGTATTTTCCTCAGAAAATCTGTGGTGTCACGTACGTAGCTGGGAGCACTGATAGCATATGGTTTCAGAACAGAGTCCATATAGCCGGAAACACCCACTGTAATGGTGCCAATACCTGAGATGATGGGGCGTCCTGGGTTTCCTGGTTTGTGTATTTTGGGTAGAAGATAGAAAGTTCCTGGCCGAGGTTCCGCTGGTGTGTTTGTGAGGATCTGTTCTTGGATGTGTAGGGGTAGCTCCTTAATAATCTTGTTCAGTTCTTTTTTGTATGCTTGTGTGGGGTCTGAGTCCAATTTCATGTAAAAGGCAGTATTGGAAAGTTGTCTGTGGGCCTCTTGGATGTAATCAGTTTTGTTCATGATGACGACAGCTCCACCCTTGTCTGCCTCTTTAATTATAATGTCTGGGTTGTTCCTGAGATTTTCTATGGCTCTCCTTTCAGCATGGTTTAGATTTTGTTGTAAGCGATGGTGTTTTCTGGTCACATCCGTTTGGATTCTGTGGCGGAAGCATTCGATGTACAGATCTAGTGTGGTATTGCGTCCATCAGGAGGGGTCCATGTGGAGTCCCTTTTTGTGTAACTTCTTTTCGGTGGTAGTTGGTGGTCAATGTTCTGTTCATTGATGCGTTTGGAGGGTGATGGTTGTTCCCCAGTAAGTTGAGAGGTGTTGTGTTGTGGGGATGTAGTTTGTTCTACTTTGTCTTGTTCTTGTGTGTGATGAAAATACTCCTTCAGGCGTAAACGGCGGAAAAATGCTTCCAGGTCCCCGCAGAACTGAATCATGTGTTGGGATTTGGCAGGGCAGAATGATAGTCCCCGTGAAAGGACGGATTCCTCAGCTGGGCTGAGTGTTTGCTGTGAAAGATTGACAATGTTGTTGATCTTGTTTTGATTGGTGGCCTGTAGGTTGGAAAGGTTGCAGAGTTTTTTATTTTTCTGGTTCTTCAGTAACTCCAGTTGAGAGTGGTAAATGGTTTGTTTTTCCTTGTGGAACTTCTGCCAGGCCGGGTGATTCCTGATGGAGTTCTCCAGTGCAGAGAGTTCCTCCTTTATTAACTTCTGTTTGGAATACAGAACGCCGATAAGATGTTTCAGCAGTTTCTTAGATAAAGTGTGGCATAGTTTTCTGGCATATTCTGTGGGATAAGTTGATTGAAGAGGGTTCTTAATTCTAAGACCCTTAGGTACAATGTCCAGGTTTTTGCATTTAGATAGAAAGAGGATGTCAGTTTGTACCTGGGCAAGTTTCTTGGTGAGGTTGATGGACTTCCATTTCATGCGGCTCAATGTGGTGCCTTCCATAGTTCTGGTTACAGGTAGGTAGCCGTGTTGGTCTGGATCGAAGTAAAATAAAAAAATTCCTTCAGTAGCACCTTAAAGACCAACTAAGTTTTTATTTTGGTATGAGCTTTCATGTGCATGCACACTTCTTCAGATACAGTGAAATGGAAGTTTCCAGGCACTTATGTAGAGAAGGGGTGGGGAGGGGTGGGGATGGGGATGGGGGATCACTCAGAAGGGTGTGGAAATGGGTGATTGACTGACTGATAGCTGTTGATGACCGCAAACGACTGCAAATGGTTTTGCATGAAAAAGCAAGGGTTGAGATGGCTGAAGATCGCTTATCATGTATAATGAGATAAGAACCCGATATCTCTGTTCAAACCAGGTCCCTCCATGGTTTTGAGCTTGGTGATAAGTTGCAATTCAGCAACTTCTCTTTCCAGTCTATTTCTGAAATTCTTTTGTAGTAAGACAGCTACTTTGAGATCTTGTATAGAATGTCCTGGGAGATTGAAGTGTTCTCCTACTGGTTTTTCTGTCTTCTGGTTCCTGATGTCAGATTTATGTCCATTTATCCTTTGGCGTAGGGTTTGGCCTGTTTGTCCAATATAGAGAGCTGAAGGGCACTGTTGGCATTTGATGGCATACACAATGTTAGAGGATGAGCAATTAAATAGTCCTGAGATGGTATGTTGGATGTTGTTGGGGCCAGTAATGGTGTTGTCTGGGTGTATGTGGCAGCAAAGTTGGCATCTGGGTTTATTGCAGGCTCTGGTACCAGTGTCCATGTTAAGTCTGGTGGTTGTATTATTGTGGGTGAGGAGTTGTTTAAGATTGGGTGGCTGTCTGTAGGCAATGAAAGGTCTTCCTCCCAGAGCTTGAGAAAGGGAGCGGTCATTGTCCAGGAGAGGCTGTAGATCTCTGATGATGCGTTGTACTGTTTTAGCTTGGGAGCTGTATGTGATGACTAGTGGTGTTCTGTTATTTTCTTTTTTGGGTCTGTCTTGCAGCAGGTTCTCTCTAGGTATCTGTCTGGCTCTGTTGATCTGTTGTTTAACTTCATCAGGTGGATATTTTAGTTCTAAAAAGGTTTGCTGTAGATCTCTTAGGTGAGATTCTCTGTCTGTAGAGTTGGAACAGATGCGGTTGTAACGTAAGGCCTGGCTGTATACGATGGATTGTTTGGTATGTTTGGGATGGTAGCTAGAAGCATGTAGATATGTTTGTCGGTCAGTTGGTTTTCTGTATAAGGTGGTGTCTATACGTCCATCCTGTATTTTTATAGTAGTGTCCAAAAAATGTATTTCTTGCATAGATTGGTTCATTGTTAGGTTGATGGTGGGGTGAAAGTCATTGAATGTCTGGTGGAAGGTTTTTTTATTTTACTTCGATCCAGACCAACACGGCTACCTACCTGTATCTAGATATTGGTTGTTTTGCTTGTTTTCCCTTGTTAGTTAGATAACTGGAAATTTCATATATTGGCATGTCAAACAGTAAAGTATGGGCGCATCTTACGCACATTTAACTTGCATGAGTTCAGCCAGAGAAATTGGAAACATATCCTGAATAATGAAATACAGTTACTTTATAGTCATGAGGCAACCAATTAAATTTGGAGATCTCTTGCAAAATGCATTGTAGAATAAAATTAATCCAACTGAATTTTTGGAGAAAGACCATTTTTTCAGGCAAAGCTACCATTTACTCAGAGACCAATGTCAAATGAAACTCATGCCTGTTTCAGAATGCACTATTTTGGCTTACTATTAAAATTCACTGGCTTTGAAGCTCTCTAGTAAAAAATCGTCTCTCCCATTCAAATCAGTAGGACCTAGAAGAAAGCATCCAAGACTAGATCCAACTAGTCAAACAAAGTAAAACAATATTTCCTTTCCCTAAGAACTCTTATTCTCTAGTTACAGGGAAGTACTTACCAAATCCATCTATATCTAGGTTGTTATCAACCACAACATCTAGAAGAGAGTCCCCAACCTTCCCTTGGGCTGTTAGCTTGTCACCATCACGATTTATAAAGTGCACAGTAACTTTATCTTCTGAGCTGAAAAACATTAAAGAAACAACTATCTTTAGCAGCCTTTACCTATAGTAGTGTGAAGGATTCAAAAGGATCACAGAATCATAGAATTGTAGAGTTGGAAGGGACTCCAAGGATCACCTAGTACAGTGGTACCTCTGGTTAAGAACTTAATTCGTTCTGGAGGTCCGTTCTTAACCTGAAACTGTTCTTAACCTGAGGTACCACTTTAGCTAATGGGGCCTCCTGCTGCTGCCGTGCTGCCAGAGCATGATTTCTGTTCTCATCCTGAAGCAAAGTTCTTAACCCGAGGTACTATTTCTGGGTTAGCGGAGTTTGTAACCTGAAGCGTTTGTAACCCGAGGTACCACTGTACAAGCCCCTGCAATGCAGGAATCTCAGCTAAAGCATCCATGACAGATGGTCATCTAACCTCTGCTTAAAAACCTCCAAGGAAGAAGAGTCCGCAACCTCCCAAGGGAAATTGTTCCACTGCCAAACAGCTCTTAATATCAGAAAGTTTTTCCTGCTGCTTAGTCAGAATCTCATTTCTTGTAACTTGAAGCCATTGGCTGCAGCTCCATCCTTACATATTTAAACTCTAATCACCAGGTTGAGCATTGCTTTCCTTTTGTGTGAAGACAGAGGCAAAGCAGGTGTTGAGTAGTTCTGTCTTCTCTCTGTCACCCAATAGCATTTCTACATCTTCTCAATGCAGAGGACCTAGCACAGGGATCCCCAAACTGCGGCCCTCCAGATGTTTTGGCCTACAACTCCCATGATCCCTAGCTAACAGGACCAGTGGTTAGGAAAGATGGGAATTGTAGTCCAAAACATCTGGAGGGCCGAAGTTTGGGGGTGCCGTCCTATCACTTTCTTGTTCTTCCTCTTACTTTGGACATAGCCAAAGAAACCTTTTAAAATTATTCGTAACCCCTCTTGCAAGCATGAGCTGATGTTGAGCTTTAGCCAGCCTGACCTTCACCCTGCAACTGTTGCCTACTCATGCATACTACTCCCTTGTGATTTCCTCTTTCTTCCACTTCTATACATGCCCTTCTTAACTTTCATCTTATCTGTAAACTCCTTATGCAGCCACACCAGTTTCCTCAGATGCCTAAGGATATTAGTTAAGTTAAGCAACCCAACAACAAACTGTGAATAATTGGACCACTTTGAGGAGAAAATTGGTTGAAGATTAGAACACTTTTGATAAATATAGATCTTTTACTGCAATCCTTTAGTGTAGCTATAAATATATTTAGTTTACTTAAACATATCCAAAAACATTTTTTTAGTACTCTCAAGTTGAGACTTTTATTGTTATTGCTCAGTTTCTTTAGTAGTCATTGCTATCAGAATTATTGAATGCAACCTCTTATTGTGATCCCTTTAAAGTGGAGAATGTTCTCTGCTTAATATCTCCATCAAAAGTTGGTTTCCAGAACTTTTGTTTGATTGGAAGCCATTAAATTAACAGTAGTTAACCATGGATGCAAGTGAAACTGTGCTTCGTAGCTTTTTATCTATAGTATACGGTTGATAAACTGCATTATAACCAAAGTTCTCTGGCTGGTTTTAGAGATTAAAAATATAACAAACATTATAATCAAACAATAAAATGCAATCAAAACAGTGCCATCATAATATCACAACTTGCTTTTAAAACAGAGTGGAAAAGGAAAAGATCTTACAGGAGCAAATCAACACAAAACTGAGAGCACAGCACACCTGAAGCAGCATTCGAAACTCCCATTGTTCTAGGCACATTTTGTGATGGGGAATTTCATTAATACGAACAGTTTCTGAGCTCTGGGGGAAGTACTGTGCCTAAGATTAAAACTACTACTGCTGGAACGAAAGGAGGACCCTTTTCTGCCTCCCCACTTCCAGCCATTCTCTGAGGACTGGAGAAGGGACCCTCATAAGAATATTAGGGGGTGGGCAGGGCAAGAATGGCTTTGTTTTTTGCAGTCTTCAAATGAGGACCAGACCATGTGAAAAATGAATATAAGATTTTAGCTGTTCATTCATTTTCAGCTTTGTATTCTTGTTATAAAAAAGCGTACCTAGACATTCCGTTGCAGCGCTCATAACCTAGGTTTAAGCTGCCATTCAGCTACTAGCTTTCATATCTCAGTTTCTAACACTGACCTAGAGCTTCTTCCCAGTTAGAAAAGTGAGAATGCCTAGCAATATAATGGAATAAAGACACCACAAAAAACTATTAATAAAAAATAGGTTGAGATGATGTTGGTGCCATGTAGCCCTCCCTAAGGAGAGCATTTGATGGATGGTGAGCTATTACATAAAAGGCCTGCTCTCTTGTCACCACCCTCCAGACCTCTTCCCCAGGTGGCATGCAGAGAAGGTCTTCAGAACTAGTTTAAACACTTATAAGAAACAGTTTCTAGCAGATCACTTGCTTGCAATGCTTTCAGCCTCTGTAGTAGTAGCAGCTGTAAGCATGAGATATACTCCTTTGTTATGGGAACTTGTTTGGCTGCTGGAAGGAGTCTTATTTGTCACAAGCAACCACACTTTTCTTTTGTCACAGTCTGAAAATTTGCAGTTTTTGCTGTGTATTTTTTTCCTGTTGGCTAGGAATAGGTGATAGCTCTGAAAGAGCTCAGCTCTGATCACTGTGAGTTGCTTAACAGGAAGATTTAGTTCTATGCATTGTCTGAAGCTTTCCCTCACAGTTCAAGTATTTCTGTAATTCACAGGATTCTATTCTCTATGGATTATTCGATGTGGATCAGGATTACACAGAAAAGCTTGTGTTTTTCAGTAGGTATAGAGCTTTCTTTCTTTAGGGGAAATTGAGCTTTCCATGTTCCAATCATTAGGGTTTGCCTGTTGAGAGTTCTCCAATTTCTTTAAGGATTGATTTATCATAAAAGCTCATTACCACAATCCAAGCATGCATATGGTTTCTCTCCTGTATGGTCTTTAATATTGTTTATCCCTAGACTAAAGCTTTTCCCTTGCTCCAAAAATGTATATATAGTTTCCCACATGTGAATTCTTAGAAGTGATGCAAGATTGTGCATCAAAGTGAACATCTTTCCACACTCCAAAGTTTTAAATGTTTGTATGCTTGTTTGTTGCCTCACACACAGATAGAAGCAAAGCACCTGTGTACAAGGAAATAATATCTAAGACACAATATGAGAGAGAAAAGGAATGGGGAGGGATGAGTAAGAAAAGCAAATTCAACAACTGATCCCATAAAGCAGTAAACTCATTCTTGGAATACTGAGCCTTCTATTGCTGAAAGAGCACCATCCAGAACCTTGGGGAAACCTAAAAATTTGCATTAGTACAAAAACACTTTAGTAAAACAAGACAAAAGAAAAACATAAGGAAATGAACTCCTCCAAACATCCTAACAAGGATGGTGTAAGCCCAGTAAAATTATAAAGATAATTTTGCTTTATCTTTCATGTGACTGGCCTATTAATTTTACTTAAGATTTCTGATCTGACCTACTATCACCAAATAGGTCAGGTATAAAATTCTATTTTGTATTAAAAGGACAAAAAATTATTTTAAATTAAGTATGATGGTATCCCCTTTAAATTATTCAGCATTGTGTGGCATGATTTATTATGATGCCACATTCAATATTATGATGCCATTTTCAATTCTTGTCAAATATCCCCTCATTCCCTCTCCCCACTCCAGAAGACAGTGATAAGCTATTCTCAAGAACATGCCATGAGACATAATCAAAGATGAAAGAATGACCTTGTTTATCTGCAAAATTCAGTCAAGTATTTGCTAATTTGATGGTTAGTTAACGTCACAAATTTTTACAAAGCTTAAAACAATAGCATTTAAAGATAATGAATTTCTACACACAAACCTTCCAAGGTCTTTTTGCTTCTTATGTGGAATTTTATCTGCAGAAAGATCAGAACTGACTTGAAATTCATGCATTTCCCCCCTCCATACCCCCTAAAAGAATTAGACAACTGTTATAGGGATATCCTTTGTTTATTTGAACATTTATTCATTTTTAAAATGTAACCTCATTTGGGTCTCAAAGCAGCTTATCAAAAATAAAAAATATGCAAAATTTGAAACATAAATGAAAACACTGAAGAATGAAACATCAGCACATAAATCAAAGTGCAAAGGCCTCCTGAAATAAAATCCTATTCTCCTGATGTCTGATGCTTGGCAGGGACAGTGCCTGCCTGACTTCTAATGGGAGGGAGTCCAGAGTGTTAATCACATATCAATCTGGGACACATAGTCTATGTTGCTCAGGGCTTAATACATTAGCACAAGAACTATGAACCTGGCCCAGTAGCAGGTCTTTTAACACTAGCGCCATGCGCTCAGGATAGTTTGTTCCCATCACCAGTCTAGCTGCAACATTTTGCACTAGCTAAAGCTTGTAGATCAAACCCAGGGCAGCCCCACATAGAATGCATTGCAGAAATCCAGTCTTGCGGTTACCAATGCATGGACCACAGCTAGCATACTGTACCAGTCAAAACTGACAAAAGGAACTCCGAGCCACTGGGGCTACTTGTGCCTCAGGTAACAAATATGGTTCCAGGAGTATGCCCAAACTTAATATTTGCTGCATTAGAAGGAGTGCAACTGACCTATCACCTAGATCTGGGCCAAACACACACACACCCTGACACTGAGAGATAAAAATATGCTCTCCTCTGCAGAATCAGGGAGTTTCTGTTTATTTGAATGCAGGATCTCCTACTTGAACTGTCACTTCCATTCACAAAATTATCAACTCACTAAGTTACAGCCAGAGGCTTTCAAAGGAAAACATGAATAGTACCAACATATTGCAGGTTATATGCACATACATTTGAAATACAATGGTAAATACAGTCCTCCAATTACATATTATGCGCATTTAACTTGCACAATTTCAATTGTATGTGGTTGAAAGTTAAATGCAAGTTAAATGCAAGCAAGACAAAGGAAAACTTGGTGCAAAAGAGTTTTTAAGCTCTCCCCTTGGGAAGGAAGGCCCTCTCTATGCATCAGGCCTGGGATGCTTCCATGAGATCAAGCAGGAACTTGGACAGCTCCATGAGATATTGTGACAGCATTTGGCTCTGGAAGCCCAGAGATGCTCAAACGGGGGTGGTTTTTTGCGTACAGTCGTACCTCGGGTAACGTACGCTTCAGGTTGCGTACTTTTCAGGTTACAAACTCCGCAAACCCGGAAGTGTTTACTTCCGGGTTCGCCGTGGTGCGCATGTGCAGAAGCGCACTTTTGCGGTTGTTTGGGTTGCGTACTTTTCGGGTTATGTACCACACCCCGGAACGAATCAGGTACATAACCTGAGGTACCACTGTATACACAGAACCTCTGGAACCAAACCCCCCACATAATATGTGACTGTACTGTACAGCAATTCAAAGTTATATACTGTACAAGCAAGACTGTGCTGCCACAAGTCAAATCCATGTTATGGGGAAATACCACTCCAGTACACACTACAGCACATATTGTACTGTACATACACAACAGCATCTCTTGCAGTTTTGTCTTTAACCTACAAGACCGAGGAGCAAGCACTAGCATAATGTGACAAGGGACATGTGATGGGGCATTGCCATAGCTCACAAGCCTATCATGTTGGAGGATCTCTTTCTAGCCTCACTTTTCACTATCTCTGGATTCTCTCTTTCAAAAGCATCTTCTTCTGTAACCCTGCTCACTGTGACAAAATTGTAATATGGTTTGGAAAGGAAGCAGGCAGTGAAGCAGGAGTGAAGACCACCCTTCAAAAGGACATGCAACAATTTTAACATGCCTGGAGAAGCAGCAACTATGACATACCATGTAGCTTAAACCCACACCATCCCAGGTACAGTGTGCAACTGTCCTTGTCCTGCACAGAACGTTAAGTTCTCAGTCAACAAGCATCTCAGTCAACTGTAAATATATTACACAAGGGGTTGATTATAGTCAGCTTTCTTGTAGAAGATTATGCCAGCCTTTCTTGCATCACCAAATGGTGGTTAAAGAAGGGATTTGCCTCTCCCAAACGTGTCCTCTAGACCAGGCATCCCCAAACTTCAGCCCTCCAGATGTTCTGGACTACAATTCCCATCTTCCCTGACCACTGGTCCTGTTAGCTAGGGATCATGGGAGTTGTAGGCCAAAACATCTGGAGGGCCGCAGTTTGGGGGTGCCTGCTCTAGACTGCACTGTATAAACCAGCCTAGGCTTGAGGGGCAGTGTGTGGCTATCTTTGAGATAGCCTACATGTGAAGATATGTAAAAACTGTAAAAGAGTGCGTGAAAGTAGGATAATTGCTTACGTATATCAAGAATGCGTCAAGGATGTTTGTGCAGGAAAAGTTCAGCCTTGAGCTGGTTTGATAGGAAGTAGGGACCCTGAACTTCTTGCTGAATCATCCAGTTCACAATGCAAGCATGATATTCTTCTGAGAAATTGACTTAATTTCTATGCTTGTGTAAAGCTAAGGCAAGGGATTGACTCTATATAAGCCTGTATAATTTGCTAAAATTGCCTTAAACATCACAATTGTGTGCTTATTGAAGAAATCCCATACACAGTGATTTGATCTCACTGACTATGTACCCTGTCTAAACAGTCATCCAGATTTGAGTGTTTGTACCTGCGATGGAAACATGTTGGTCAAAGTGCTGATGACCGCAACACACACTATCTTGAGGGACCATTCATGCTTGAATCAGCCTTATCAGAAGCCGCTCGGGACTTTGTGGCCTCCAGAACAATCATAACTCTATATTGGGGGAAGATGATCTGCGGATAGGGGAGCAGAGTTTGCCTCCATTGTCATGAACAGATCATTACTTGATCATGTTTAATATCAATGCTGCCTGTAACAGGGGCAGGGAACCCAATCTCATGATTAAGCTCTGAAGACGGATGGGTCCTGAGGTTATAAAACTGCAGATTTAGCTGGTGACCCTGCCAAAACCAGGGAAGATGGCCAGCATGTCAATACAAACACTCCTAAGCACCCTTGATTCAGTCCCAGAGCTGCAGCAGTTTCTTTATATTCCAAGGAGCTGAGGGTGATACAGCAATAAGGCCAATAGCTTTAATGTAAATGGCAAAAGTCTTGAAAAAAATACAACGAAACACAGGAAATAACCTATTTACAGTCTTAATGTCGAAGATGTCAGCAAAGAAGCAATACTTTTCCATCAGTATTGCATCTGCTCAAAATCATTCAGTGGAGTTTTTTCATGTGGTGAAGGGCCTCCTGAAGGTGGACATAGGGAAGAGGCTCTAGAACTCTCAAGAGCCTACTGTGAGGAATTAGCTATAATATATTTAGGAAATGAAGCCACTCATATTCATGTTGACATGCATGCTATACTTTTGAATTTCAGAATGGTTTGGGACTGAGTTACTACTTCAATGAACACTTGCACCTGGATCAACCTACCTGTGCCACTTTTGGCTCTAGCTGTCACCCACCACTGACTTCAACCCCCATCCCAGATTACCCTCAGGGGAATGTGGCTCTTGGGGAAAAGAGGGTTTCCCACCCCTACACCAACCACTACACAACACTGGAAGCTTCTTTATGGTTTTATATATAACCCCAAGCAAACCTAAAACCCTGAATGAACTGGACTTCACTTTCAACAACTCAAAATCCTCAAGCCTATTACGCATGGGTTTCCTCAAATGACGCAGAGACCTATACAACCTTCTCTCCTTACATTTGACATGGGGCACTTGTGACCCTTCAGATGTCATCAGACTCCATCAGCCCCAGAAATCAAAGATAATGGGAACTGGAGTCCAACAACACTGGAGGGTGACAGCTTCCCCACATCTATTTTACTTCTTTCCTTCCTCTAGAAAGCGCTTAAGGCAGCACACCCATGGTTCTGGAGCCTACACCTACTTTATTCCTACAACCCCATGAGGTAGGTCAGTTGGGGAGTAAGTGAGTGCGTGTGAGTGACTGAGACAGAGGGTATGTGTTAGAGAGAGAGAGAGAGAGAGAGGGTATGTGTGCGAGAAAGAGTGTGTGAGGGAGAGGTGAGTGGGTGTGAAAAAAGAGTGTGTTAGGAAATAAGCAACTATCTTACTTTTAGAAGACATCTGCAGTCCTGTTTAGGGAAGTTCTTAATGTTTGGTGTTTTGAGGTTTCTGTTGGGAGCCGCCCAGAGTGGCTGGGGCAACCCAGCCAAATGGTCAGGGTAAAGGTAAAGGGACCCCTGACCAGTTGTGTCCAACTCTGGGGTTGCGGCGCTCATTTCACGTTACTGGCCGAGGGAGCCAGCGTACAGCTTCCAGGTCATGTGGCCAGCATGACAAAGCCGCTTCTGGCGAACCAGAGCAGCACATGGAAACGCTGTTTACCTTCCCGCTGTAGCAGTACCTATTTATCTACTTGCACTTTGACGTGCTTTCGAACTGCTAGGTTGGCATGAGCTGGGACCGAGCAACGGGAGCTCACCCGTCACGGGGATTCGAACCGCCAACCTTCTGATCGGCAAGCCCTAGGCTCTGTGGTTTAACCCACAGCGCCACCCGCGTCTCCAAATGGTCAGGGTACAAATAATAAAATTATTATTAATATTATTAAATTGACAGTGTGCGAGAGAAGCAGGGGCGTCCAACTCCCAATAGACTGTGATCTACTCAACACTATTAAAAAACTGGCAGTGATCTACCAACCCATTGTTGTAAAAAAAACTAGCAGTGATCTATCCAAAGTTTTTGAGCTTTTTTAGTTGTGGAGCTCTTTTAGAAAGCCAAAGTTGTGGGTATTTTTGCTTTTTTCTAAGGAGATCGCTTGGGGAAGGGAAATCAACCAGGATCTAGCAGGAATCCCTCCCCCCCCCAATCTACCAGTATTTCACGATCTACCTGTTGGAAATGCCTAGCCTAGATGATCGTGGGGTCCCTTCCAACTTTATACTGTATAGTGATATAGTCAACAGTTATATGGGTGTTTTATGGTGGCCTATGCTCGCAATGCCGAATAAAGGTTTGGCGAAGTAAGTCAGCACGTAGTTCTATACAGAGGGAGAGAGTGTGTGTGTGAAGGTGAGGGGATGAAAGAGAATGTGAGATTGACAGCGCGTTAAGCGCGCGCGCGTGTCCCCACTCCCAGGCCCCCCTGACGAGAGGCAGCCTCCCCTCCGCTCTTGAACAGAGAGGCTGAAGCTGGAGCAAACCCCACAGAGACTCCGTGAGAGGAAGAGCGGGAGAGAGGTCGCGAGGAAACGCGCCGCGAAGGGCGACCAAGCACAACCTTCCCGCTTACCTGAGCGGCGCCCGGGCCGAGGCGTGGAACAGCCGCGACGGGCCCAGGCTGGCAGCGGCAACCCAGCCGCCTCCGGCCCCCCGGGAGGCCGAGAGAAGCCGGCAGCCGGAGGAGGCCGCAGCCCGGAGGAGAGCGGCGGTGCTGGTAGCAGCCATCACACGGCAGCGGCGGCGGTAATCGAGGAAGGGACTCTCCGTCAGTCTCGGCAGCAGCGGAAGAGGCTGGAACTGCGGCTTCCTTTCACTTTCCCCTCAGGACGACTAAAGTCCGAAGGCCGGGCCCTCCCCCTTACGCAACCGGCACCAGCTGCGGCTATTCTCGTAAGCATTTAGTATGCGCCGCCTGGCGGCTCGCTTAGAACGAGTCCCCGCAAAGTGCGCAGGGCGGGCGCTTTCCTTAGCGTAGGCGGAGCGCTCCCAAGTTGCGCAAAAAGGCGCCTTCGGGTTCACAGAGTTTGGCCTTGAAGGGCGGCTCTTGCTTGCCCAACTCTCCGCCTCCGCCAAGGCCGTCCTGCTGCTCGTGTCAGGGGAGCGCGAAAAAAATACTCACTGCCTTGCAAGGTTGCTTCCAAGGTTGCAACCCGACACTTGGAAGGCCGTTCTGCATTGTTTTATGCTTTCTGGCTGCCCCCACGACCATATTATAAAGCACCGCTATACAGTACGCCCCCCCCCACCCCATGTATTTATTATCAATAAGAAATTGGGTGTGAATGTTAAGTCTCAATTTCGGGCACACCAAAATCTCACTCTGCCTGCCTTTTCGTCTGCAAATTTTGTCACCCATTCCTTCAGGTCAAGTGCTTGGGCACGTTCAAATGATATGTAGTTGCCGGGCCAACTAGTCTCACTTTGCAACAACATTGTTGCAAAAGAATATTTATATATATATGTTTGAGCTTTGAGAATCTTTTGTTCACTGCTGGCCACTGAGAGTGGAAATGTGAGAAGAATCCTTGGAGCAACAGAAACACCAGGCACATTATTCAGAAGTTTTTGTTGTACAGTATTATGAAGATAAGTTCTCATTGTGGTGGCATGGCAAATTCAGTGCCAAAAAGCTGAAGTGAGAGGTAGTCCTATGTTCTGGGGCATGCTGTAGTTTATTTGTGTTGTGTATATTGCGTTCATTACAGCGAAATGCACAATAAGCTGAAAGTTTATGTTCTGAACGTTCCTCCTGTTTCTGTTGACCTAAAGGTAACCTAACCATTGCTGCCAAGTCTCCCGTTTTTCACGGGAAACCCCCGGATTTTAATCCATTTCCCGCTGTTATCCCAAATAGAAAAAAATCTCGGAAATCCCCTGGATTTCCTACTTGCCAGGGAGGCTCCATTTCGGATGCCACTCTGCCCATGTCTGGGCACCGGAAATCGGGCAGAGCGGCACTGGAAGTTGCTTCTACGTATGTCTGTATTGAATTACAGTGGAAATTGGAGTTCTTGGGAGAGTCCAGAAATAAATGATAAATTACAAGAGTTCTTGTAATTTATCATTTATTTATGGTCTCTACGTATGTCTGGACATGTGTAGAAGCGACTTCTGGTGCTGCTCTGCCCATGTCTGGGCACCGGATTTCAGGCAGCGCCGGCACTGGAAGTTGCTTCTACGCATGTCCAGACATGCGTCTTCCGGTGCCGCACCGCTGCTGATCCCACATTTTTCAGTGGGAGACTTGGCAGCTATGAACCTAACCTAAAAGCAAATAGTTGGAATTTAACTATCTTGCAGCTTCCAGTACTTAACCGTTAAATACTGAAACCACAAGACAATGATTCCTGGGTAAAATAACTGGATAGTCCAGTCCTGCCAGAGCACACGCTACCCTGAATTTCATCATTAAGCCTCACAGTTCTTTATCCAATTACCCAAAGTGATGGAGAAAGAACAAACATCTCCTTGCCACTCTTCCACCTGGACTGCTTCCCAAGAGGTAAACCGAATCAACTGGTGTCAAGCCCTAAGGCATGAAGGCAAGGATTTGGTGAAAAGCCAAGCAAAACTTTATGCAACTCATTTTTGCCTCCCTTAGTTGGTATACACAAAAAACCACTGAATCCAAAAGGTAGCCTGCCTGCAAACAGGCATTCTCTTAGCTGGAACAGGTGTATGGTGAATAGCTTGTAGAGTTCCAGCCAACCTCCTGAGAATGTTTTAAATGCTTTTGCTCTTAACTTGTTTTTAGTACTAATTTCTTCCAACATACCCTTGTTTGTATGCAGTGTAGCATAACATACACATTTTTGCAAAACAGTTTCCCCTAATATAACACATTTTTGTATGCTGTTTTCACATATACAGACTTTACCCTAGGATTACTGCGTCTCAGTTTGTGTATTGTTTCAGAGACTGCAAATAAGATGTGTTCTCCTGTAAATGTGAACTGAATTGAATTTCTCCCCCCATCCCTAGTGACAAAAAGGGGGAAATGGAAGCAATGGAGGTAGGAGAGTTGGGTTGTGGTGACCCCCCACCCACCTGTGGCTCCAACCCTGCCCAACGTTGCAGTCTAGGTCCCACAGATTGCCCCAAAGGCTATCTGTGGTCTCAGCAGAAAAAAAGGTTGCCTATCTAATGCCTCCTAATGGATTTTTATTCCTCTGGCTCAGCTCATATATTCAATTAATTACTCGTCACAACTCCAAGCTCACTTTGGCTCCATCTGCTCTGTACATTTGAAGCAATGCCACACCACTTTAAACCATCTTTGCTTCCCCCTAAAGAATCCTGGGAACTGTAGGTTTGTCTCTTTGCTTGTTTTTTTTAATTAAAAAACCATGTTTATTAATTTTGAGGATATAACTGCAAAAAAAATCAACAGGATGTGCAAATCAATCAAAGAAAAACAAAAACAAAAACCCATAACTGTAGCCATGACTGTGACTGAGTGAAGTAAATAGATGGTTTACACCATCTTCTTCATATTCAACACTAAAAAATAAATATGGCGCAATGGATTGTGCATTGCTAGGGGACCCCTCTACTCCCCTTACAGACTTATGATTCCCAGAGTTCCCTGGGAAGAGTGATTGTTAAAGCACTCTGAGAACTGTAGTTGTGTGAGGGGAATAGGGGTCTCCTAACAACTCTCAGACCCCTTAGCAAACTACAGTTCCCAGGATTCTTGAGGGAAGCCATGGCTATTTAAAGTGGTGTAGCATTACTTTAAACGTATAGTGTGCAAATGAGGCCTGAGTTTAACATTAATTGCACAATGAATATTAGCACAAGATGTAGTAAGATCCTGTGCCATGAGGGGGCAGAGCAAACCAAGAAAGGACAATGTGTGGTGAGAGAGGCTGCACACTTCTGTGTACAATAGGAATCCTTCAAGCGTTTGTTGTATTAGAAATTGGTACACCTGTTGTACATTGAGAGAGGTGCTCCATACAGCAGGCTAGCAAACAAGTGGCATAAGCAAAGGAGCCTTTAAATTTTTTTTGAAATCATAACATGACCATAAAAGAATTAAAATAAAATTGACATGAAACTACACTTACTTTAAGTACCATAGGAAGCATAGGCAGCCATTGATGGTCTGTTGGTGAGATGAGGAAATCACAGTAGGGACCAACCTTCACTGGGACCAACTTAAATGCTAACAGATAGTGAGCAGGCTTTTATGTCAGTGGTTCTCAAAGGGCGCCCTGGTGTGGCAGGAGAGGATGGCAAGTGTGGTGTGAAGATTCAAGGACAATCAATATATATAGGGAATGATTCATGTTCTTATGCAGCTGCATTGTTTTATATTTTCTGGATGTTTCACAATCATAGTATAAAGGGGTTGTGCTCTATGTTATAAATAAAGCGCTGCTAGGAGTTTAGTTTTCTTTTCCAATGTATTTCTTAGCAATAAAAAAAATTCAGTGTGGCGCAAGCACATTTTTATTCTGAAAATGTGGCCCAGATAAAAAAGTTTGAAAACCTCTATTTTATGTTCTTCCTTCTTATGGCGGCTAACAGATTGAGGTTGAATCCTGACAAGACAGAAGTACTGTTTTGGGGGGATAGGAGGTGTGGAGGACTCCCTGGTCCTGAACGGGGTTACTGTGCCCCTGAAGAACCAGGTGCGCAGCCTGGGAGTCATTTTGGACTCACAGCTGTCCATGGAGGTGCAGGTCAATTAGGTGTCCAGGGCAGCTGTTTATCACCTCCATCTGGTACACAGGCTGAGACCCTACCTGCCCGCAGACTGTCTTGCCAGAGTGGTCTTGCTTGGACTACTGCAATGCGCTCTATATGGGGCTACCTTTGAAGGTGACCCGGAAATTCCAGAATGCGGCAGCTAGACTGGTGACTGGGAACGGCCGCCGAGACCACATAACACCGGTCTTGAAAGACCTACATTGACTTCCAGTACGTTTCCGAGCACAATTCAAAGTGTTGGTGCTGACCTTTAAAGCCCTAAACGGCCTCAGTCCAGTATACCTGAAGGAGCGTCTCCACCCCCATCATTCTGCCCAGACGCTGAGGTCCCGTGCCGAGGGCCTCCTGGCAGTTGCCTCGCTGCGAGAAGCCAAGTTACAGGGAACGAGGCAGAGGGCCTTCTCGGTAGTGGCACCCGCCCTATGGAACGTCCACCCACCAGATGTCAAAGAGAAAAACAACTACCAGACTTTTATAAGACATCTGAAGGCAGCCCTGTTTAGGGAACCTTTTAATGTTTAATAGACTACAGTATTGTATTTTAATATTCTGTTGGAAGTCCCCCAGAGTGGCTGGGGAAACCCAGCCAGATGGGCGGGGTATAAATAATAATAATTAATAATAATAATAATGGCCATTGCTTTTTTCCGGATTCAGCGCCAGCGTCGATCGGCGGGGTTTCGTCTCGTCTCCGAGACGGCCCGTCTCTGCTAGGAGTGGGGAGGGCAGCGAGAGCAACGCTGCGCCCCTTAGAACCTCGGGAAGGGCGTCCCGAGGGCAATTTGCTCGGCACAGACCCAATCCGGACTCCCCAACTCTTCGGTTAGCTCTAATAAGAGCTCCGGAGCGAGGAGGGTAGAAGTCGCGGGGGCCATTTTGAGCGGCAACGTTATTCTAGCAGGGAGAAGCTTCAAGCCGAAGGCGGAGAGCGCTGGATTCTTCCGAAAATAAAACGATTGGAAAAGACTGTAAGTAACCTCACGATTTGGATTATAAAACAATTTGGTCTGGGAGAGAGGGGAGAAAAAAGGAAGCCACCCCCCCCCCACGGCAACAAAGAGACAGTAAATAGAAACCCGAAGCCATAAACAGAAGATTTGTAATTCAAAAGGATCCCTCAAAGGCATCAAAGAGAATATCCCCTTTGATGCAGGGTGAAAAGGGGAGAGAGACTGTGGTTTATGACTGCCCTGCAGCAATGAGGTAAAGCCTAAGAAAAACCTTTCTTTCCCTCGGGAGCCGGCAGCTTAGGCAATTCAGTGAGTTGATCAGGATTTATAAGTCAATTTTTACTTCACTTTGTATTTCTGGACTTTGTGGAATTTCTTTTTTGGCTTAAGTGCTTGTGAAATGTGAGTTCGAACTTTATTGTTAACAAGACTTGAAGAATGCAGCCAGCTTGTTAAAATGGAGTCGAGAAAATAAACTGTGATCATATTCCACCCCACGTGATAAGTTTTGACCTTGGCAGGACTGAAATATGTCAACAAAAAAGTGTTCCCCTGAGTTCCAGCGGTCTGTTTTGACCTTAATGTGGGAAACAAGAATAGAGTTATGTCAAGAGGAGACACGACGACAGGAGTTACAGCAGAAATTTCAGGAGGTGATGGCGGAATATGATTTTCTAGGAGATGAAGCTTTTGACACTGAAAAAGAGCAATGTGAGAATGACAATGATGGGGAAGGAAAAGATGAAGATGAGGACTGTGATGATTCAACACAAAATGAAACACACCATGAAAAAAATGATGACTCTACTCTACAAAAAGTTGGATGGAGTGCCCTGTCTTTGAGGGGGGCACGATTGGTATTATTGGAACTCCAGAACGCCCACAGGGAAGAAGGAAAAAATATGCAGAGAAGAGAAGAAATTCAGGGGTCCTGTATGGTGACCTGGATGGCAAGAGACTGTAAACAGGGGGTGGGGTGAAGGGAAAGTGATGTTGTGATTATAAGGATGGATTAACAGGTTTATAACTGGTCTGCTGATTTTGGAATTTGCTGGATTGGGGGGGGTGGAGCCGGTAATCGGGGATGTAAGGTTAAATTGAGAATAGTTATAGTTTTAAAAGTGAATGGATTTTGGAAAATGTGAAAATATGGAGGCTTATAGAGGGAGAAAAAAAATTAGGCACGGGAAGAGAAAATGGGAGTTTGAATTTTCAGTGATTTGAATATTAGATGAAAATGTTAACAATTGATTTATAAGTTGTATAAGATACAAAGGTGTATTTTTATAAAGTAAGAAACTGTTGCAGATGATAAAAAAGGGATGAAAACCGGGGAAGGGGGGGAGGGGAAGCCCATAAAATATGGTTTTTCAACTATGAATGCAAGAAAATTTTTTCTGTTTTGTATTGTTTTTTTCTTTTTCTTTTTTTTCTTCGCCCTTTCTTTTTCCCCTTTTTTTCCTATTTCTATTTTTCTCTTTTTTTGGTATAACAATAGATGGTTGGATGGATGTCCTCCTGCGTACTGCCCTGGTTTGCTGGAGCTCCCTGGTGGCAGGGGGGGGCTTTGGGGTCAGGGGAGGGGGAGGAGGACAGAAATCCAAGCATAAAATGGACCATTTCTGACTGTTCACAAACATGGGATACTTCTGTGGCAGGGGAGGACCCATGTGGGTGGGTAGGAAGGAGGTGGAAAAGGGGTTTAAGTATGTACCGTTTTTTTGTTTTTTTGTATTTTGTAAAATTAATAAAAAGTATGTTTAAAAAAAAAAAAAAAAAATAATGGCCATTGCTTTTTTCCCCTGATAAGAAATGTTATGGGGTACTCTCATTTTCCTACACATATTGAAATACTGCCTCTCAATGAGGCCAAACTTAGATTCACAAAATGTTTAGGGGTATGTGTACACCTGCATCCCCCCTGGAAAACAAGCGATGATGATGATGATGATGATGATGATTTATTTGTACCCGGCTCATCTGGCTGGGTTCCCCAGCCACTCTGGGCAGCTTCCAACAGAGTTTAAAAATACATTAATGACCCATACTTAGGTGTCATCATGGCCCTTGCCTGGCTGATTCAACAATGTGACCCTTCATTAGATTTTAACACTTGCTGGATCCAGGAATTAGAAGGGATTCATGTCAAAGTAAGAGTAGTGATATCGCAGCTAAGAAGCTTAAATCATATATATGACTGACACCAGTGCTTTTTTTTCTGGGGGTACTCAAGGATATGCAGTACCCGCACCATTTTTCCTAGAAGAAAAGCACTGACTGACACCCTTCTTTGGAAATTAAACCCATGTCCAGACTAGTGGTTGCTCTGCTCTTTGTCAAGCCCTAACTGGAACACACAGATTCTGGGCAGGGACATGTGTGTAAGAACAACATGATAATCTTTACATTAGTACTTATTTCAGCCTAGGTAAGGCAATGCATCTATTTGGACCAACAAAAATGTCTCAAAAAATTGAGCAAGCTTTTGAGTTGAAGTGGCTCAGTGACCGAGTAATTGCTTCACGTGGAAAAGGTTCCAGATTTAATCCCTGGAATCTCCAGGTACCGTAGGCAGACCTCATATGCATTACACATTTAAAATTATATCGCAAACAGTGAATCCTGGGAGCTGTAATTAGTTAATGCTAGTGCTGAGAGCTGTTAGCAGAACCCTATTCCCCACACAAGGCTACAATTCCCAGAGTTCCCTGAGAAGAGAAATTGATGGTTAAACCACTATGGAAACTAGCTCTAAGAGGGTTTGATTGAAACTTCCTGTATATTTGCTTTGCCTCTGTAATGTGTAGATCGACTTGCCGACCTGAGTGTGTCCTTTGTCTTTGTGGTTTTCTTGTTGACTTTGGGCATTTACAATTGTTAACACAATAAAAAAATCCTTGATACATATTCAAATAAGGAGTTTCACTTAATCTGTCGTAGATAAACATGTTGTGTATTTTAGCCACATGTTAAGTTTGTTTGCACAAGGAAAGTCCATTCAGTAGCTAGCTTATATTTTTTTATCAACTAGGTCTGGCATCATATACTCTAATATGTGCACTGCCAATTATAAACATTACAGGCTTCCCCTGCAAGAACCACACCTTCCTGCAATCTAGATATGGCCTCAGTTGGTTTGCCCACATCCTGTTAGCAGTGCCAAGACTGCAGGACTGAGGTAAGGTAAAAGTAAAATCCTATACTTTGATACGACACCATTCAGTAGTCCCATTTACACATCAAACAGGAGAGGATCTTCCTCACAGGTGGGGCTGATCCACCCATGAAGCAAGGTGAGGCAATGACCTCAGGCAGCAGGATCCACTGGGGCAGCAGATCCACATGTCAAACTTTATTCTCCTCTTATTCTGGATGTAGATCTCCCCTCATCCATTCTTCCCTGGCAGGGAGGAGAGCACCATTTTGGGGCCTGGCTCAGGTGCTAACATGGCTTGGATTGGCCCAAGAATAAGCTTGAAGTGACCATATATTGCTTGGTTGGTTTTACTTACAGCATTTTTACCGCATGTTTTACCCACGAAAGCTCTCAGAGCAGCTTACAAGGATCCATAGATAATCTTGTTTCTGGTTTTTTTAGATTGTATAAGCTCCTTGGTGTAACCCAGGCATCCCCTAACTGCGGCCCTCCAGATGTTTTGGCCTACAACTCCCATGATCCCTAGCTAAGAGGACCAGTGGTCGGGGAAGATGGGAATTGTAGTCCAAAACATCTGGAGGGCCGAAGTTTGGGGATGCCTGGTGTAACCTGTTCTTTTAAAGGCGTCATATACACATGGCAGTATATAAGTAATGAAGCCCTAAACAGCCTGGGCCTAGAATGCCTTGAGGACCTGCCTGGCTCCTGAGGCTAACTGTGGAGGCTGCACTCTCAGTTCAGTTATGTGGGGCTGGGCGTGCAAGCATGAAAGAGAAGGGATGGGATCCACCCCCTTGAAAAAGGAACCAATTCTGTTCCAGTTCAATTCAGAATTCATTCATGCAGTGCATTCTGCTTGTGCACCAATAAGTTTGGGAAATAACCCTGGGTCTTTTCAGTGGTCGTGCTGTGGCTTTGGAATGACTGTCCAACCAGTGGATGCTGGGCCATTAGGATGAATGGGGCCAAACTCAATCTGCCCTCAGCCAGCCCCCACCTGCCTTGCATCTATTCTAGGAGGTGACACTGGCTGACAGTTTTCTTCTCCTTGCTCTCAGTATTGCCCTTGTACTTCCAGGAAGGTTAGGGGCAAAACTAGAATAGTTTGGCTCTAATTGTCATTGACTCTGGCTTCAGGTAGACTTGGGCTCCCCCCTTTTCTTGTATTTCATTATTGAGCTTGTGTATTTCTGTTTGTTATGTATGGGGCTCTGGGTGCAACTGCGGAAGAGGTGAATATAAATAAAATGTTAGGAATGGCTTTTATGACACTTGTGGGATATTCTGATACCATGCCAAATAATGGTTAGTGTGAAACACAACCGACCAATAAATTCTTCTGTGGCAGTTGCATGGAAATGGACAAAAGCTGGACGAGACCACTATGAAGTTTTGTTGGGGGAAAAGAAAAAAGAAAATCAGCCAAACAAGACAGAAAGGCAGTAGGTTGGAATTTACTTCCTTTCAAGTCTCCAGACCTCACCCTTGCCAACACTGGCATACGTGACTATCAATGCTGCTCCAAACATTAACATGGCTTTCGCTGAAGGATTTACGGCAGGTATTTTCACACACCCAGTTGCAACATGGATCAGATAAGCCTGAACCGTGCCTGGGAACAGATTGCGAGTCTCAGCAAGTTAAGGACCTGAGTTGGTTGAAGCATCAGGGGCAGATATTTAGAGGCAGCACCTTTGGCAAGCCAACCACTTGGGGCCAAAGTATGTAAGGAACTGGGCTACTACCTCACCTATATCCCCGCTCAGTACAGAAAATAGGGGTTTAGTGTTGCAGTTCAGCTTTTTCGAATCAGTCACCAGTCAAAATTAAACAGGCACCTCATATATAACAATATTGAGATGCCTACTGAGGATTTTTGTTTGTTTAAGAGGGCCCTGTAGAGGTGTGGTCCAGTCACTTATGGAACAATTATATATCAGAGGAAATTGCTTTAATGTTTTTAGAGTTTGCCGAACTCATTTCATTGTTTTTACAATTTGTGTTTTTAGGGCTTATTCTGTTTTTAATCTTGTTTTATTTTGTACACAAATTTGATGGCATTATGCTATGAAGCGGTCTGTACATTTGTTAACAACAATAATGTAACAACAACAACAACAACAACAACAACAACAACATCTGGAACTGATTTGAGTCTAGGAATGTTCTCACACTGGGGCATGTAGGCAGTATAGTCTGTGTACACACCATATATTTAAAACACATTCTCACCCCCTGAAAAAAGAATCCCAAGAACTGTAGTTTGTTAAGGGTTGAAAAGTTGAAAACCTGTAGTACATAGTCAAAGGCAGTTCACAAAGAGAATAATGTGCCATGCCCACAGCAAGCAGCTACGTTTGTGTCATTAACTTTCTTACCTGGCACGATTCCAAAACATTTATTGACTCTAGATCGTTTTATTATGTTTATTATGTTTCACAGCCTTGTGAAAGGGAAGGAGGGCGGAATCCAAGGCAGATAAAGCAGCTCATTCTTTATTTACATTATCTACTTTTAACACAACTCTAAACATGTTTTATTGACTCAGGGGATTAGATCAGCCTGAGATTGCAAACATTAAAAAAGGCAGTCCAGTCCAAAACAGTATTAAAAATGATTGGCAGTGTTTGATATCTTCTGCTGTTTCTTAAATCCAGTCGAAAAATGCTGACCTATTACAAACAGGCGGCTTACTTTCCATTCACATTACAATTTCAAATCAAAGGAAGGCTTTTAAAAGTCATACCTGCATTTCATACCTGGATTTTATTTTATTTTTGGACTTGGTCCAGAACTGTTGCTTCTAAACATTTAAATAAAAAGTAAAATGTCTACTAATGAGGAAGCTACTGATACGTGGAAATATGGGAGTACAGTATTTTAATACTCCAGTGCCTTTCTAACAGTATAATTCTGATCCAATGAGGTGTGCATGGAGTCTGTATTAAAAGAGCATAATAAGTCCTAAGTATTTGGATCAGTAGAGATAAGGTGAATCCTTCTCCCTTCTCTTCGCTTTTCCTCCCAAACAGCTGATGGTTGGATTAACCTTTCTGAAAGGGCTCTGCAATACATAACCCTGCCTGGTTGATCAGAGAGATCTGTGCATCCAGGACCCATTTCTGCATGTAGTTCCCAGCTGGATTGTATGTGTTTTAAGGTACATTTGTAAGTAATTCACATACTGTACCATGATTTTCCGACCAGGCTTGCATATCGAGTCGCTACAGTTCCCAGTGTGATTTAACAATCCATCTCTTTTTCCAGCAGACCCTGGGAGTTGTAGCCCTGTGAGGGGAAGGTGGTCCCCTAAGAACACCCAGCACCTTTAACAAACTGCAGCCCCCAGAATTCTTTGGCGTAAGCCATCAGCGTTTAAAGGGGCATCATAGTGTTTAAAATGTATGATGTGAAGGGGTTGTGCAAAGCCAATTTAGAGAAATTGAGTTCCCAGAAGGCTCATTGCTGTACTTGCTGCATTTACAGCCCAGTTAATTTGGTTTTGGAACTTGCACCACCCCTAGGAGAAAGCCTATCTAAAAATATCTAACAAGATTAAAATATAAATCTATACAAACCCATGCAACCTCCAAGTTACAAGATTTGGTAAGTGGCTTCCTGCATTGTCCTTGCTATTTCAGTCTTGCTTCAGTGACCCTACCTCCCTGTCCATATATCTGTTCTTCTCCCCAACTTTTCATTTTCTGCATAAGGTCACATTGTAGGTCAGGGGTAGGCAACCTAAGGCAAGTGGGCCAGATGCGGCCCAATTGCCTTCTCAATCCGGCCCGTGGACGGTTCGGGAATCAGCATGTTTTTACATGAGTAGGGTGTGTGCTTTTATTTAAAATGCATCTCTGGTTTATTTGTGGGGCATAGGAATTCCTTCATCCCCCCCCCCCCAAAAAAAAATAGTCCGGCCCACCACATGGTCTGAGAGATGGTGGACCAGCCCACGGCTGAAAAAGGTTGCTGACCGTTGTTGTAGGTCATTTGTGAATTGTGCCCATTAGGGTTGGACGGATCTGTCCATTTTGATTTCATTCTTTTTCCCATCTCTTGTTCTCCACATTTCTGCATCAGTTTATTTATTTTGAAAAGGTCCTCTCAATTTCATGAATAAGGAAGCCTTAAATATATGGTTTAAAGTCCTTTACCACAGGAGTTTAGTTCCCTTTTATTAGAGAAATGAAAAAGACTCATTAAAATGTCTAATATATACTTGCTCTCTCCACCCCTTTTGAGCATGCAAGCATCTTCATAGCCACATATCTGTCAGTGATTTGCCCTGACTAATTTTAAATCACTTTAATTATGGAGACTGTGCAATTTCCCTAGGGACATTATTTCCATAACTGTATGCTTCCTCACAATGAGATTTTATCCCCTCCTGCCCCAATCACAGATCTTTCTCTTCTTGCTGCTTCTTTTAATTGGAAATTCTTCTCTGTTCTTTCCTCAGCCTTTAGAAGACCGCCAGGGGCAAGTTATATTAATAGTTCCTGCGTGTTTCAGAATGGGTAACTCAATTGGCTCACTCCTTCCTTCGTACTGAACTGTCTCTCTCCTGCTTGACTGTGACTTGAACTGTACTTTCATCAAAAACCAAAAGAAAACCAAAGGAAAAACTTGGCTTCCCCCTGTAGTACACTGCATCTGTGTGGTTGCTACCCTTGGGAAGAAAAAACAATACACAAAGGACAACATTCAACACTGGTTGTGTACAGAGTTTTATTTTTTCTGGTTCACAGGAAGTTTAGGTGACAGGGGAAATGAAGAGCGAAGCCCACGACAACTCTATTTTATCTCTGTCCTGAGCAACAAGGAAAGCAGGGGAGTAAGAAAATTTCAGTAGCTATGTTGCATGGTCTGTAAAGCATGCCTGGCTGTACCAAAATAAGTGGTGGCTACAAACAATATCTTCAGTTCTTGCACTCACAGGGGGTTGTACTGCATGACCTTTAAAGTTTCTATTAACTCTACGATTTTTATTTACCATATATCCAATTTATTCACCATAATGTCCCAGGCCAGGTTACAAGAAGCTTGTTCCCTCTTCCATGTGACAGCCTTTGAGATATTTGAAGATGGCTATCATATCTCCTCTCATTCTCCACTTTTCCAATCCAAACATATCCAGCTCCTTCAACTGTTCCTCATAAGGCTTGGTTTCCAGACCCTTGATCATCTTGGTTGCCCTCCTCTGCACACGTTCCAGTTTGTCAACATCCTTCTTAAATTGTGGTGCCCAGAATTGGACACAGTATTCCAGGTGTGATCTGACCCAGGCAGAATAAAGCAGGACTATTGTTCCCTTGAACTGGACACTATACTTCTGTTGATGCAGCCTATGGTAGTTTTTTTTTTTTTTTTGCTGCTGCTGCATTACTGTTGACTCATGTTAAGCTTGGGCTCCATCAAGATCCCTAGATCTTTTTCACATGTACTGCTAGTTCCCCATCTTATATTTGTGCATCTGGTTCTTCCTGCCTAAGTGCAGAACCTTACATTTGTCCCTATTGAAACACTTTCAATTATAAAAATGCTGTTCTGGCTGTTTGTGTGCCAGTGTTGGAACTTTCCTTCATGTGTCTGGGCTAATAGCTTTTTCTGATCCAGTTCTGTTAGATCCACATGTTAAGTCAACACAATACCTAACCGGAATAAAAATAATAAAACAACTAAGATGACAATAAATGGCGGAAATCCGATGTGCCCAATGGAAAGCAGAGTTAAGACATGATGGTAACCCATGATTAATCAAAAACAAATGAAATTTGTGTGCACGCCACCATCTAGCCTTTCTGCAACAGCAGAGCCTCGTCAAACTTTTAAAGCACATCCAACTCACATATAAAGCACATAGCTTTCCCACAAAGAATGCTGGGAACTGTAGTTATGGAGCATGGGAATTGTTGCCTTGCAAGCAAGCTACACCACCCCCTAATTTTTTGATGGAAAGTCATGTGCTTTCAATCCATGTCAGATGTGCTTTAAATATTTCTTATTAAGATTTGACGGTGCTACACTCCTAAAAGGGGTATGCTGTGTCCCTTAATGAAACATACAAGCTCTGCTTCTTGACTCTCCACAATTTTAGCCAAATCTTAGCAACCTGTTGCTTACTGGGCCAGCAGGTTAAGGGAGGGCCAGGCCTCCCTCCTCATCTCCAGCAATTCAAGCACCGAATTCTTCCCTAGTAGGGCTCCAACTTATCCACCAGTTACTTGGAAGCAATTCCCATTTAACCACGCGCGACTTCGCTCCTGATGCACAGGATCCGAGATGTATTAGTGTGTAGGTGGCTGCAGCCTTACAAAGCTGGACCCAAGCCCCGCTCCCACGTGACTCTGAGCAATGGTCCTTCTCGCGCGCCGACCTTTACCGCCAGCCGCTACGCACAGTATCCCTCCCCCGTCGCGCGCGCGCCTCCCCTTCTCCCAAATTCAGCTCAGGGAACCAGCGGCTTCACCCTCGCGGAAGGCGCATGCTCCCGCCTCCGTCCGCGCATGCCCGGTAGGGAAGCGGAGGCGCCAAGAACTCTGATAGGGTGGGGAGGGGGAGGGAAAAGAAAAATTCTAAACCGACGGCCGCCGCCATATTGCGGACCTGTCAGCGGACGCGGCGCTGGCGCGTCCCCGGCAGCGAAGATAGCAGCACCAGCGAGGCCCTGACGGAGAGGAGGAGTAGGGACGGGAGCGAGAGCGCGCACGGGTGCGCGCCTCAGCCACGCTCGGAGCGGCCCTGCAGCGCCTCCTGGCCGGCTGCGGAGGGGGCTGCGCGGGCGCCGTGGTGGTGCGTGTGTGGCGTGGCTCCCCGTCTCCCACCTCCGGCCCCGCTGCCGCTTGGGACCCAAACCGCTTTCCTGGAAGCAGAGAAGAAGAGGAAGAGGAAAGTGAAGAGCTCGCCGCCCCCGGGCTGCCTCAGCCTCCGCAGCCGCCAGGTGAGGGAGAAAAGCGGGCTACTTTTGGCCGACCCCGGCGGTGCTGCTTTGCCAGGCCTCGCCCTTTCCTACTCGCGCTCCCTCGCTTAATCTTCACGCCTCACACCTGGGAGAAGAAGCTGAGGGAAGACCACCCCCGGTACGCATTAGCGGCTCCTGCGCAAGCTTAACGGGGATGTGGGCGGTGGGGATCGTAGTTCCAAAATACTGTTTGTGTATATATCTGAGGGGGAGAGAAACTCTTCGCTTCCCTTCGCCCCCCTCACCAGCGATTATTCCTCGTCTCTCTCTCGCCTCCCCCCCCCCCGACGGCGATCCAACTCGCTCCCCGCCCCCTTCCATGGGGTATTTCCTTCCACGGGGACTCCCGACTCCTTCGCCGCTTCTCCGCCTTTTTCTTCTTCTCCCGCCCACTCCCCTCAACTCCTAAGGAAGGAAGGCTGGTGTGAGAGGGTCACTGGTCCGGGAAGGCGTAATTGTTACATATAAGTGTGTGTATATGTGTATGCATGTACAGTATATGTCTTTATATGCAGTATAAGTACAGTATATGTCTTTATATATGGGCGCGTGCGTGTGTATATGTATGTGTGTACACACACACTGTTAGTGTCATATTCTGCAGGCTGCCTCTGTTTACATTTCCAACTAACGACATTTTTCAAGACCACCTTCGCTGCTGTTGATTTATTTCCTTTGTTAGCAAAAAAGGGAAAGGGCAGGCAGAGTGGGGGCTCTAGTGGCAGCAGTCCGGAGCGTGTTTACTCTGTAGTAACCTCCCGCTCCCACAAACGCACGCAATCTCAATAGGGTTTACGATCACTACCTATTTAGCGCTGCTTGAGGGTTGTAGCCGAACAACCTGAATTTAAGCACGTTTGCGTGGAATTAATTTCGGTTGGATATGCTTGGCTTAAGGGCAGGCTGTACAATCCGGAGCTGGGGAGTAAGTTGCATCTCGAAGTCAGTTGTGGGATCGGGCTGCAAGTCTTTTGACACCCCAGGCTTAATGCACATCTGCTTGTAAGGACGCTCTGTTGGAGTTAGCGGTATTTGCGGGGCTTATTTCCCAGTTAAGCTTGTTTAGCAAATTGCTGTACGAGAAGAATCGAGTGTCGTCGTCCCCGTCGTCCCCACCGCATGTGTAGTAATAGTCGTCGGTATTATTGGGTAGAGAATAGAAGAGATGGGGCGGAAATGGGGATTGAACTTGAAGCTTCTGTCATGCGGCTCAGCTACTTGTTGCAAACGGGGACAAGTACATTTTAAACACGTTCCTCATGTCGGCAGCTGCCAAACTTCTACCCAGCATGTCACCGTTTCAGGAGGAGGGGGAAAGTCCATAGAAGCATGCAGCAGCTGAAGGAAATGGTGACTGCTGGAGCTCTGTAGAGTCAGAAATGATCACCAGGCTCCATATGCCCTCCTTTGGCCCCCTTATTATTCCCATTCTTCCCGCTACATGTTGAAATTTGGATCCTAGAATCAGACCTCAGTTAGCTGCCAGTAGACCAAGAATCTGGAGAACTTGAAAGTATTCCAGATTGAATTGGGGATGATTAAGCATTTTAACAGTAATTAAATGCAAAAGTTCTGCAAAATCCAACACAAACAGAATTTTAGCCATGGTATAGCTCACCCATGCGCCAATCACGTGTTTATGATAAAAGCACCCATAATAGACAAATAATGACATCATATGAAACTGATCCAAAGACTGGTGCTGTCCATTGTAGAAAACAAACCTACTTTTTCGTGTTTTTTTGGCTTTTTAATGTATTGATTTACATAATGAGCACAAGAACTCTATTGTGAGTTATTCGGGTCAGTGTTTTATGCAAATCTCCTTTATGGTGGTAAGCTTATGAACAAAGTAATTAAAGTTAAAAGTTAAGGCTTGAGAACTTTGGCTGTAATTCTCCACATAGGCTGCTTAAGTTCCTTTGACTTCAGCGGGATACAGTATATGCAACCTTTATGCTTGCAGTGCTGCATTTTTAAGACTGCAGTTCCCTTATTAAGAACAATAAATTTCCAGGTTAGCACCAGTACTGGATCAGACCATGGGCCAAAGTAGATGATATGCTAAATGAGTTTATGTATATAGTGTGCCTGCTTTTTGTTATTTAAATAGCAGTTGGGAGGAGTGTAAGGATTGGTAAGTAAGCATGGAGTTTAAACCCTTTCCCCTGTATCATGCCCCTTCAACTGCTGTTGATACATTGATTTATTTGCAAAGACCCCAGTTCAGATCCCATTAGTATTTAGGGTATTTTGCCCCAGTGCACCTCACTACAAATTGTTTTGCTCTTTTGTTGCCCATTCACCCAGGTGGAAGAGATTGTTTTGGAGTTCCTCACTGATTGCTTGGTCTTCACTGTCCTGAGTTATTTGTTTAACCCATAAATCTCTGTTTTCAAATAGTTTATGAATGTGTTCCAGTTCCAGTTCCAGTTATTCTTGGGAGACCCTAGTGCTTGCTTCACTCCATTGTCTGATTTTCCCTGCCTTTGCTCTGAAGTTTGCAAAGGCATCTTTTGTGAGGAACTTCAAAGCTTTGTAGAAGTCTTATAGTCATATTTACAAGACTACTCCTGGTCCCATGTTATTTATTATACTTCTTGCCTGCCCTTCACTGTGAGGTCCCAGGGCAAGTTACAGCAATTTAACAATAGGATATTAAAAACAGCTAAAACAAATAACAGAAGAACAGTAAAAAGAATAAGGGTGGATCTTAAAATAGATATATTGGATTTCAAAGGCCCAGGTAGACATTCTCAAAGTACTGTACTGTACAGTATTCTAAAAGTCTGTCAGGCAGTGATTTTGTTTGCAGAAAACTGATCCTTGTCAGTGTAATAAAGGTTTCTTTGGGGAACTTTTGCATGTGGTGCCTCTGTAGAATGTCTTAACAATTTTTGTTCTACCTACTGTATTTACTCAAATCTAATGCTCACCTTTTTTGGTCAAATTACGTTGCAAAAATTAAGGTGCACATTAGGGGGGAAGATGGCTGCCGAATGCTTGAAGCAGGGTTTTGAGCTCTAAGGCCAACTCTAAGGCTAGTTTCTGCTCTATAACCAACCCTTAGCACTTGTTTTATCTTCTCTTCCATTTTACTTCTTAACTCCTTTTATTGCTTCATTTTGTTGTTTTAAATTATTGTTTTATCGCATTGTTTTATTGTTCCAACTCCCCTAAACTGTGAGGCTGCATGAAGCTTGGCTGGGCTGAGCCCTTTGCTAGGCAGTGCCAAACAGAAGGTCAAGCCAAAGTTTACAAGATACTACCGTAGTTATAAATTAAGGAAGAGAAACATTACTTTTGCCAGTAAATACTTTTTTGGGTTTCAAGGTTCATAAAATTGAGGTAAAATTGGGAATATAAAATATTTGCTGAGTAGCCAAGTGATGCAGTCTTAATATGCTTAGCTTTCTTCATTCATAAACAGAACCCGGTTTATAATTTTATATTATGTAACAGATTTTGATGAGCCTTTTGTGAAGTACTTTATCAATCTGAAGCTGGTTTGGAGAACCTTTTTCAACCTGAGAGCTGCTTTGAGGGGGACATTTGGGGGGGGGGTTGAGAACTGCATTTCTGTGGTAGGTTTAGTCAGAGAGGTGAAAGTGGATGCAGCAATGGATGTGACCTTTGTACAGTAGACCATCCTACAGACAGGCATTGACCAGAGGTTTATACACACACCCCCTTAAGACAAAAATGAAAAACTTTGTGGGCAGGGGTTCCCTTCTTGTGTACCTGGCCATTTTGAAGTTTGATTTTGTGTATCTGATGGCATATTTGCTATGAAGGCAGGAGTGTTAAGTAGAATAAATACTAAAATGGAGAAGAAAACCATTTTGGTCTAGTTTTTGGTTCTGATCCTGCCCATTTGTGACAGGGAGTGAGATTTACTGGATGTGTGTTGTCTGCTTTTTGAACCCTAGTCTGTAGCATGAGACAGAGCATCTTTCTAGTCCTTCCTGGAGACAAGTTAGCAAAGTTTGCTGATGACACCAAGTTGTTTGGGGGTAGTTTTTAACTAAAAAAGGCTGTGAGGTGCTCAAAAATGATCTCTCCAAACTATGTAAATCAACATTAAAATGATAAATCTGATGAAGTGTTTAACAAAACTAAAGTGATGCATGCTGGGGCAAAAAATCCCAACATTACATATATGCTGTTAAGGTCTGAGCTGGCTGTGACTAAGAACTGAAATCTTAGGGTCATAGTGGATAGCTCAATTAAGATGTTAACTCAGGTTGGGGCAGTGGTAAAAAGGGGGAATTTTTTTCAGGGTTCATTAGGAAAAGGATTGAAACAGAACTGGAAATATCACACTGGCCTTATACAAGTCTATGGTGCAGCTGCACTTGGAATACTTTGTGTAATTCTGGTTGCCATGTCTCTTAAAGGATATCATAATTATGAATTTTTTTATGGAAATGGTGGAGCATCACCCTACTTTTTAAATAATAATAATAATAATAATAATAATAATGCATGAGTACTCCTGTACCATTTACAGGGAAGTGCTTTCCTTTACAGAAAGAAAATCATTAGAACTTTGAAAATAATCAGGTTATGTGGGCATGAGACAAGGTCCCTCACTGGCAGCTCCACCTATCACAGAAGCTGTGACTTTGCAAACTGAAAGAAAAAAATTCTCCCCAGTGAGAGCCAGTGTGGTGTAGTGGTTAGAATGTCTGTAGGACTAGGATCTGGAAGACCAGGGTTCAAATTCCCACTCGGCCATGAAGTGAAGTTTTCTGGGTGTTACTGTCCTAGACCTGCTTGAATTTTAAGTTCCACTGTGCTCTTTGTATGACCTGTTTTGCTATGACTGGTTACAATCCTCCAGATACCACAAATTGCAAAAAGAACCAAACAAATTATGTACATAAAGTTGTTCGCAAGTTTTTAAAATACAGGTTTTGGCAAACTACCCCTTTGATTGAGTAAAAGAGGTTTGGTTTTTTTCTTTTGCTAGAATGAAACTGCAGTCACATCTCGTCTAGACTGCTTTTCCAGTGCATCTTCAGCTAGATCCCCCATCTTCTTTATAAAAAAGCACCTATTATTATTATTATTATTATTATTATTATTATTATTTATACCCCGCCCATTTGGCTGGGTTTCCCCAACCACATTGGGCGGCTCCCAACAGAATATTAAAAACACGATAAAACCTAGACATATTGTGGTGACCCAAAGGTGCCATTTGGTTCCTAGCTTTTATATCTCAGTTTCTAACATTGTCGCTTTTTTATGGCAGGCAGTGCAACATTCATTTTTTTATGTTGTTTTTATTGTAGGTATATGTTTGGTTTTTGCTTAAGATGTTGTAAGTCGCTTTGAGTTGCCATGGCAAAAAATGATTAATAACTTTAATAAATAATAATACTAAAACAATTTATTAGCCTTCTTCCCATGCCCATGAATATGTAATATAAAAACAGATTCAACAGACATAAAAACAGACATATTATTTTATAAATAATAGGCTTTTGGCAAACATTTGGAAATGTCTATTAAAAATAGCATTTTCTGTACAGTAGTTTGTAAAATGACAGCTGATGAAGAGTTCAAGGGCAGAGGAATGGATTTTCTGCCTTGATTATAAGATGCTGCATTCTTACATCGACAATGTGTAGTGGATTGAATACATATAATGTAGGTCAATCTTTCCCCAACCTGGTGCCCTCCTGATGTGTTGGTCTACAATGCCCGTCAGCACCCCTGTCAGCATGGCCATTGGGTAGGAATAATGGGTGTTGTAGATCAAAGTATCTTGCAGACATTAGGTTGTGGAAGGCTGAGGTAGAGCAAGGCATATTGTACAAGCTGGATATAGACACTTGAATATGATGATGCACTAACTCAACAGTTTATTCCCATCGCTTGTAATATACAGTGGTACCTTGACTTATGAAGATGATCCGTTCCGCGGCCGTCTTTGTAAGTTGAGGTTTTCGGTTCTTGAAGCGCTGCTTCGGCGCATGCGCATGCAGCTCTACGCAGGCGCAGAACGCACGCGCCGACCACGCATGGAGAAAAGAATTCCAGGGGTTGTCGACTTCGGAAGTCGAAACCTTCGGAAGTCGAAGCGTTCGGTTGTCGAGGTATGACTGTAGCTAAGACTGGGCTGGGGTTGGGATGGGTGTGGTGGGGAAAGAAATCTGCTTCTATAGCCTGTCTGGCATAGAGGCTGTCAAAGTGTTTGGTATTGGATTTGTTTAGTTTAATGAACATTAATTTGGAAGCTCCCTGTGTGATTTTCAAAACTGAAAGATGCCATATAAACTAAATAAATGCTATTATACTTAAGTAATAAGTAGATAGTGTAGATTTCCTGAAATACCATAGAATTCTTCCAGTAGCCTTTGCGTTTAATCTTTATGTGGATCTGTCCAGCTTCAAACAAAGAAATAATGTTTTTTGTTTTGGTGCTCACAAGCAAAAAGTTAGGACCATGTGCCAACTGTAAAGACTAGAATTTTCTCTTTGTACATGTCTAATTAAGCACAGTCTTCTGAAATTTTCATGCACCAATTAGTTCTGCTCCTTCCATGTAAAATCAATGTAGCTATGCAAAGCAGATGCATATGTATATACTTAACAGCATATTGAACATTTATAGTATTAATGGGTCAGTTATCTTATTAATGAAATGTAAACTGCATGTAGTTATAAATAATTAATTTGTTTCAACAGAAAAGTACAAAGATTGTGGTACAGCAGATGATTTAACTGAACCAGAAACACAGAAAAGGAGGGAAAATGCCGAAACCAGTAAGTAATCTATTTCTTGTACTTGATTGGCTTTCAGCTCAGTGTGTTGTCTGCTACTTGTAGCAGATGTTTTTGTAGGGTATTTTTCTATTTTGCAAGGTATTTTTCAGTGGTATTTTTCTGGAAAAAGAGGTGTCGGAACTCACAATGAACACCTCCCTTGTTCTCTTATAATGGCAATGGCACCCACCCGATAAGTGCCAGAACTGAGTTCCAGTGAGTTCTGGGTGAAAAAAAGCCCTGCTAATAATTACTACTAATTACTGCTGCTGATATCCTTTCTCTCAGTTGATATATAGAAACATCATAGGAGACTTTCAAAAGGAAGCTGTAATCATAGAATTGTAGAATTAGAATGTACCCTGAAGGTATCCAGTCCAACCTGCTACAATGCAGGAATCTCAACTAGATCATACATGACATATGGCTGCCCAACCTCTACTTAAAAAGCTCCATGGAAGGAGAGTCCACTACCTCTTGTGGGAATCTGTTCCATGGTCGAACAGCTCTTACTGTCAGAAAGTTCTTCCTGATTAGTCCGAATCTCCTTTCTTGAAACTTGAATCCATTGGTTCAGGTCCTAGCTTCTGGAGCAGGAGAAAACAAGCTTGCTCCATTTTCCATGTGACAACCCTTTAGATATATGACAAGAGCTATCATAGCTCCTCTCAGTCGCCTCTTTACCATGCTAAACATACAGCCCCAAACCAGATGACTATGGGAAGCCTGCGAGAAGGCACTGAACTTAATGATGCATGGAGCTGTGTATTTTTGTTTGGTTTTCTAAATGATTAGCTCTTGGTCAAGATTTGTGTATGTGTGAGAGGGAAAATGAGTGTATTGTTTATTGAGACACAATTTTCTGTAGCTATGGGGTGGTGGTCAATTAAATAGGTCCATTAATTTCAATAGGTATATTGTTTGTTGTTGTTGTTTAGTCGTGTCCGACTCTTTGTGACCCCATGGACCATAGCACGCCAGGCACTCCTGTCTTCCACTGCCTCCCGCAGTTTGGTCAAACTCATGTTCGTAGCTTCGAGAACACTGTCCAACCATCTCATCCTCTGTCGTCCCCTTCTCCTTGTGCCCTCAATCTTTCCCAATATCAGGGTATATAGTACCTACTAACTTAGTCACACTCATTTACTTTAATGTGTCTGCCCTGTGTAAAACTTATTTTAATACCACACTATGTAATCTGATGAAAAGCTACTTGGTATTTTGCAACTACTTCCTATGAGTGCTGCTTCTTGGCATTGTTTCTGATACCTATTTTTTGTTTCTACGTTTGCTTACATGCAAGTCTGGTTTGATAATATTCTTCCATGCCTATGACCTTGAATCACCCATTCTGACTGCAGCTTCATTTTCTATATATTTAAAAGGCAGTTGAACAATATTATTGTCTGGGTGCCATAAAGACACTTTTGTTCTAATCTGTAGCTATAAAGGAGTCTTGCTGTTGTGTAGAGTACAGTCTTGTTTTGTTTTCCTTATTTAAGTGTATATCCAAATATAGTGAGCTGGTTTAGAAAGACTTTTATTCAACCCGATGAACTGTAGTGATGATGCATGGATCTGTGATGAGGATTGCTGCAGAAAATGCGTAGCTTAGAGAGCAACACTAGTAGCACTGCCAGAGCGCAATGAAGTGTGCAGCTTTCATGAATATGGTGGGTTGTAGCAGCTGCACATTTGATAATCTTTTACAGTTTGTGTGTGCCTGCATAAGATACAATCTTTTTCTGATCTGCTTTCCTACCTAGCATCATTTAGAGCTGGGGTGGGGAATCTCTTTTGGCAAGGGAGTGCTGCATTCCCTTGTAGTCAACCATTCAGGGAGGGGGGGCACATGCCAGTGGTAGGTGGGACCAGAAGCAAGAGCAGGTTAACTTTGTACTGTATGCAGTGGTGATTGGTAACATTTTGACTTGGTAAGGCTGCAATTTTTAACCTTCCTGTTTTCATCAGAATGATTTTCAGACAAGGGTAACTCCATGCCTCTTGTTTAAAAATTAAGCCATACCACATAACATCAATTTTTTTGATTCATGTATTGATTACACCTACACATCCATTGTAAAAAACAACAACCCCTAAACACACAAATATGTTTTAAAAGATCAAAGTATTAATAGACAAAAATGATTGTTTCATTTGAGCCAGTGTACATAAGAATGTACCCTGTAATAATCTCTGTTCAAGAGCAGAGTACATCACACCAGAGTAATCTTAATCAGCCTCTTATATCTGACATTATGGAGAATTATCTTCCAGGTTTAGGAAATGAAGTGAAGTCAGTGTGATATCCAGAGAGGCATAGAGTCCAAACCTTTCATTTTAGAAATTCAAAACTCACAAAAAGCAAACAAGAAATAATAGCAACAGCATTTTCTTTCATTCTACATTCAAGCACATTTGTAATTGTTGACAAATAATGTTTCCATTGCTGTTAAAGGATTATCAGACTTGAGGCTTGAAGGGCTCAATCTTACCTGGCACTATAAGTTAAATAAGTACTTCAGCATTTTCCAAAGGCGTGTACTATTCAGTATATAACTTTTCTGTACTAATTCAAAGCAGAATGTTCAGAATCTAAATGTCCTACCATGTGTCTGCATTTTGTGTTTTGTCTGGTATGTTTATCATTTCCATTTGAGTCTCAACCATACACATAAAGAATATTTAAAACACACAGTGCCTTTTGGAATGCGTGCATTTAAAATGAGTTTGCATACTCCTTAAATAATTAAGTCAAACAACCCAGTTATTAAAATTAAAAATCATTTTCAGCTTTAGCAGTGCATCTGTTTCCAAATACTATGTTGCTTGTGCACATTAGATAAATGTTTACTGTATATCAAAAAGCATTGCAATTAATGTAAGCCAGGGGTCCCCAGACTTACCGCGCGGCGGGCCAGTGCCCGCCGCGCCGACCGCGCGGTGGGCTGGAGGGCAGGGGAGTGCGCGCGCAGCGGGCCGGAGGGCGGGGGAGTACGCGCCCGTGCGCACACGCACACGGGCGGGGGAAAAATCGCAGAAAATCGCTTGTGCGCATGCGTATGGGCCTCCCCCGACCCGGAAGTGCACAGAAATGACCTCTTCCGGGTCGGGAGAGGCCCATACGCATGCGCACAAAGGATTTTCGGCAATTTTTTGCCGATTTTTTAGATCGTCGCTGCGCCGCGCACTGTGAGAGCCGGCAGCGGGCGGCGGGGGTCGTCGCGGGCCGGATTGGAAGGCCGATTGGGCCGCATCCGGCCCGGGGGCCGTAGTTTGGGGACCCCTGATGTAAGCCAACAATTAAATGCATCAGTTAATGTAGGATTTCTTATGAATCCTGAAGGCAAAATATCACTCTTTGATAAAATGAATTGTACTAGAAAGTAATAGTGCCAAATATGAAAGATTATTTCGTGGTATAAATATTAGCACACAAATGTTCAAGGGAGAATCATTGGCCTGATTAACACATAACCATGGTTTATTAAGCAATGAGTAAGAGTTATGTCTCAGGCCAGCAGTTTAACTATGGCTTATTAACTATGATTAAAGGACACTCATTAATCAAGGTTTGTAATTGCGTTTTAAACCTTAGTTAAATTTAACCATAACTTATTGTTATGTTTGAATACATCCCACCTCTTAACTATGGTTAAGGAGTCATCAGCGTTCCAAAGCTACAGAGCTGCAAGTGAAGAATTCAAACCACTCTCAAGGTTCAGCTGCTCTTGTTGTTGCTTTTGACTTTTCTGTGACACAATGAACCAAGGTTTAAGTGATCCACCTGTCAGATACCTCAGCTTTAACTATGGTTCCTGCAGTTGTCAATCTTTTTGTATCAGTGGGCACATTTTGAATTTTGAGAGCATGCTGTTGGCACTAGTCACAGAATGGCTGTCCCAGAGACATGTGATAACACAAAATAGCTGCCATGGTGGGCATGACATAAAACAAAATTAAAGAGTATAGTCATTGTGAAGTTTTCTGCTTAACTATTTCATGCTAGAAAGGGCTTTCCTTTTTGAATTTCTTACTTAGCAGCTAGCCTACCTCATTTAATATAAATTATAAGTATATGTGTACATTCTGTTTTGTAACCTTCTTTTTAGGAGGGCTAGATATTTATTATTATTGTTATTTTAAAATGAAAGCTCGGTGTCTGGGCCCCCCCTACCCAGGGTTGCCAAGGGAGATCAACACAAGCCATGGTGCTTGTGGGTACTGCATTGGTGACCCTTGGTGTATATTAACTACAGGCAGTGACTATTTTAGGTGCGTCCAATTGACACATGATCTCTGACACGCGGGTCCTTTTGGACATGGAAAAGGGCAGAACGGGGGTGTAATGGGGCATAACAGAGGCGGGGCTCAGTGGGGTGAGCTACACAGCTACACACTATCTTAATTTGCACGGAGGCAGTTGCTCAATTTTAGTAGGTTGCAGGTGCAGTGTACTGGGCCCAGAAAATACTGTTGAAACCTCATAGCTGTAAGCCCCGACTGCCAGTTTTATCCCCCCCTTGAATATTTGCCTAAATTTGAATCTATAGATGTATGTTAGCTTAGCACATGAAAAAGTTTTTGTCATAAGTCTATGCTCCAAAAGTGTTAGAAACAGCAATGCTTCTGTAAAGAGTTCAGAATGGGAGAACACAAGTGAGTAGGGCTTTTCTGTGCCCTACTACTGACTTTTGAATGCAGCCTATGGCCTCTGATGCATACAGCAAGGGGGTTGTAGTTAAAACCATGGAGGCTCAGACGTATGCACAATAAAAGGTGTCTTTGGGTCCTGGTAGCAATACTGCTGGGTATTATAAAGTCAGCAAGAAATTCCTATGCTCCTGTCAGAATAGAACAAGATATTTATATTCTCATGACTTGTGGGACATTCTGTTGGGAAAGACAGACAGCTTACAAAGCTTATGCTAGTCTGCTAAATTAAGTATGACATTTCTTTGGTTGTCACTGAAGGAAACCTATTCCGATAACAACAACTGAGAACCATATTGGAGGCTGGGCTTAAAAACCCCCAACATGTTGCCATACAGTGTACATGCTCTCTGCTAGATCATTAGAGACAAAGGCATCTAATTTACAATGGGGGCAGAACCTTGACGCTCTTTGTACAACACAAATGATCTGTTTAAGGCAAGCTTCTTTGACTTCTGCTCCTAGAAAGCAAGTCATCATTCTCTGCTAACTCTGAGGCAAGCTAATCCTGGAGTGCAGCAAACTTGGACCGTGCCACTTCTCTCTAGTCATTTACCACTCCATTACCCTTACTATTTTATCTCAGTCACTGAATTGCCATTTTAACTAAAATGCATAGCTTGTGTATTTGCCTGTTTTTCAAGGCGTAGAATGTCCTTTAAAAATTGTATCTTTAAAATCTAAGCATCTTTTCCCAGATACTTTCTTGGGCTGCCATCTATCTCTTCAGAGATTAAAATTGGCTGTAAATTAATCCCTCAGAATGCAAAACAGATATTATTCACAATTTTTAAACTCTTCCAAGTGTAAGATTTTGTGTTCAGTGCTTGTTTGAGTACCAGGGTTAATATCCCAAACAACATTATGATACAGCAATCTAGTTTATTGTCTACAGTGAAAGCTTCTTTCAAGCTTAATTTCAGTGGTGGGAGGGGTGAGCAACCTGCAGGTAGCAAGGAAGCTTTCTATGGGTACATTTGTGCCTATAAGAGCTGAGTTGGTGACCGCTGCCACAGAGATGTTCATTGCAAATCTGAAAGAGTTGGGGCTATCCTTTAGAATGAGTTTGGATAGATCAAATAGATATAGCAAGTTTCCTGGTGACAATGGAATTTAATTGTTGCATATCAGGTTGCAATTTTTAACTCCTAGCAAAATCACAAAACTCTGTGTTGTTTTTAAAAACCTTATCATTCTTACCAGTTCTTAGTTTGGTTGTTTAACTTTTTGTTTAGTTACATGGAATGTGTGAGATGTTGTGTCTGTTTATAATTTGGCACGGCAATGGTGATCAAAGCATGAAAATCTATTTAGATTTAATACCTTCTTGTTCTATGCAGATTAATGTAAGAGTCACCACAATGGATGCAGAGCTGGAGTTTGCCATCCAGCCCAACACAACAGGAAAACAGCTTTTTGATCAGGTAATCGTCTTACTATGGGCTGATTCAGACATGACATAGCAAACTGTGACTTGCGCTTAGAATGAAGAGGTAAAAACCTCTGACCTACGTCATACATACAACTTCATGATTCCAAGCAGCCATTGTTCCACTTAAACCAGCTTGCCTGTTCCATCATGTACAGCATCAGTGTACTACCACTTATTGTCCAGCTAGTCGTGGTTCCTTGGCTGATAACGCTGCACCTGTAGGTACTAGTGTCCTGGTTTAGACATGGCAGGCTTTTACAGTGGGAAGTTGGGGAGCACATTTTAACCAGCACTTGCTGTTGCTATCTCTAACAAAATGGCTTACTGCTGTGGTCATTCTTGCCCTTTAAGAACCATATTGCTGTGAAGTTGGCCAGCCATTTGCTTGTTTAGCTGTGGCGGACCTTACTATCACTCTTCCCATCCCCCTGTACTTAAGATTCCCTTAATCAATGTTTCATATAGACGGGCTTTTTTCCTTGAAGTAAGAGGTGGTAAGTCCAGGGAATCATAGCTTTCCCTGATAATACAATGAAGGGTTAAGCATGAAGCTTTATGTGATTAGTATTGATGTCATTCTTTTTTAAGGTTGTAAAAACAGTTGGCCTACGGGAAGTTTGGTTTTTTGGACTACAGTATGTAGACAGCAAAGGATACACAACTTGGTTGAAGTTGAACAAAAAGGTAATGTATAATTTGTTTTATTTAAAATAATTCAATCTGCAATGAAGGAATGGTAGGTGGTGTTAAAAAAGTATTCTAGTTTAGATTTCACTTTCATTTAGAAGAGACATGCATGTACGTGCTGTGATGTTAGTTGACCAACTTGACATCTTCAGTTTAGATTTATTTCTTCAATTTTTTCTTCAGTAGAATAAGGATTTTTAGTGATTGATGTACTCTGTGAAGACCATTTTACAAGTCAAGCTAATTTTGATATGAAGTCAGATGCCCATTTTCTTTTCTTTCTTTTTATGGTGGCCAACTATAAAGAAGCCCTGCTCTGAACGATTACATTTCTAAACTGATTGATCCAATTTCTTCTGTTTATATGGAGAATTTAGTTCATACTTGAAATCTTAAGAGGTTTCTGGATTTGTTTCCTATAGGGTGGTATTAATATTTGTGATGATGCACAACAGGGAATCAGTGTTAGAAACTGATATATGAAAGCTTAGAGCTAAATGGCACCTGAAACCTAGGTTATGGCATAGCTGTCAAGTTCTCCCTTTTTTAAAAAGGGAAATTCCCTTATGCTGAATAGGCTTCCTCGCGAGAAAAGGGAAAACTTGACAGCTATGGTTATGGACGCAACAACTGAATGTGTAGGCGCACTTTTTTATAACAAGAATACAAAGCTGAAAATGAATGAACAGCAGCTAAAATATTACATTCATTTTTCACATCGTCTAGTCCAGGGGTGGCCAACTCCCAAGAGACTGCGATCTACTCACAGAGTTAAAAACTGGCAGTGGGGGGTTCAGGTTGTTGAGCTTTTTTTAGGGAGGAGGAAAGCCCCGTTTTGGGGGGATGCAGGGCAAAAATGTTGAGCTTGTTTTAGCTTCTTTGGGGGCTACCAGTGATCTACCACAGACGTCCAGTGATCTACCGGTAGATCATGATCTATATGTTGGACGTGCCTGGTGTAGTCCTTCCCCTGCCCACCCCCCTAATATTCTTAAGAGGGTCTCTTCTTCAGTCCTCAGAGAGTAGCTGGACGTGGGGAGGCAGAAAAAGGTCGTCCTTTCCTTCTCCTCTGCAGTTTTAATTTGAAATCTTAGGTGCAGTGCCCACAGCTCAGAAACTGCTCGTGCTAATGAAATTCCCTGTCACAAAATGTGCCTAGAACAATGGGAGTTTTGAACACTGCATGGAATACATTGGAAGTGGATAAGTTATAGAACCCGCTTTCTTTGTCTTCTGTAGAAATGGTTTCATTCAGATCTTAATCTTGCTGAGACTGACCCTGGGAATTTATCAGAGAGGGTCTTACATTGGTGCAACTTCACATCTGCCTGATGTGTCTCTCTGCAATCTGGAAGAAATATGTTCTAATAAGTGTGGGATCGGTTTAATCAAATATTTCTCCCTGCAGTGAGAGGAGCTGAGGGTGGAAACAGAGTTTGGACAGGGTTCTCCTGTGGGTGTGTTTGAAGCCAGGTAGAATAACGTCTGTTCAGGTTCTCTGAGTTCTTTCTACTTTGCTCTAGGGCAATAATCCTAGTTGTTTTTGTCTTTCAACTCATTAGTTCTTTTGAGGCACTTGAGATGGGGTGCAGCAAAAATGGTAAGAGAAGGGTTTGACATTCTTCTCTCATACGTTACAAATTATTTCTTCTAATGCAAACATAACTGGTTAGTGCTGACAGGATTGCAGCCCTGTGCAGGGGCTTCTGCATGAATTTTTTTATATAGAGGGAGGGGCAAACTGGCCGGTTTCTCACAGAAAGTAAGAAGAATAGCTCCAGGACATTTTGTCACATGCCAGGTTCAAGTTGCTCTTTTTAAATGAAAGCAGAGAAATGTGAGGTGATAGCTCATTGGGTGGGTGGGGGGAATATTCCCCCTTGCCCCCCTCTAAAGATGAGCACTCTACTGAGAAAAACAGGATGGGAGGCATCCCCTAGTTTGGAGGAACCCCAAAGTTTGCCATAGTTTTTTTAAAGGAAAAGTTGGAATTGAGAACCCACTGATTGTCTTTTTTGGGGGGAAGGGGGTTAGTGGAATGGGAAATCCTGATGTGCTATTTATGAAAAAGCAGACTACTTGAATATAGACTGCAGCTATTATTCCTTTTCTTGCATTGTTACCAAACATTGGGATTTAAAAAATCTTTTTGTGCAGTTCTTGATAAACCTCTCGGAGATATATGGAAGCTTGCCAGATATCAATTAGTGCACTTTACTTGAGAAATCTGGTGTACATGATGCTCATTAGCTCATCAATATCTGGCAAACCTGTGCAAGAGACTTTTTGCAGATAAACTACTGCTATGTTGTGTACATCTTTGAATGCAAGGTTGATTTTCCTAAATCAACCTCCTGGGTGGGTCTTCAGAACTGAATTTGTATAATGAAAATTGGAGTAACGCAGGGATACAATAAGGACTTTAAACGGCTTTATGTAGCCTCTGAAAGCTGTCATGTTTTCCTAATTCACAATTAATTATTTAGATGTCTGTGTGAATCACAAGTCCTTCAATGTTGTGCTTCCTAGAGTTGAATTACAGTATGTAACAACCGGTGACTAGATTGCTTTCCCAATACTCTCATATTCTCTTTACCCTTCTGCAAACTCCTTTTCAGGTAACACAGCAAGATGTAAGGAAAGAAAATCCTTTTCAGTTCAAATTCAGGGCAAAGTTTTTTCCTGAGGATGTGTCTGAAGAGTTGATTCAAGAAATAACCCAGAGACTGTTCTTTCTGCAAGTAAAAGAAGCCATCTTAAATGATGAAATCTATTGTCCTCCTGAAACTGCTGTTCTGCTAGCTTCTTATGCTGTTCAAGCCAAGTATGGAGATTACAATAAAGAGATACATAAGCTAGGATATTTGGCCAATGACAGACTTCTTCCTCAGCGGTAAGAAACTTATATGGTGCATCAAAAGTCTGGCAAATTCTATGGGTACAACATATAAGTTTAACATGAAAGCTTGTCTAGTGGCCTACCCAATTGGTCTTCAACTTGGAAATTAAAAAATATGCATCTCCATCCCAGAAACTGGGCAGTATCCAACTAAAGACTTCTACTACTGCAAGGAATGTTGGCTGAGCAGTGGATATTCCCCTTCTTCTCATCTCCCTGTGTGGCCTCTAAATATGTTCCTGGGGTTCTTATGACACTTCCGAGCAGATTTGTGGGGTGTACAGGGAAAGGAGAGAGCAGGGAAATTCCATTGCACAGCTGAAACTCCTCACAATAGTGGAACTTGTTGCACTAGTTAGATAGTACCTGATTTTCTTAACTAGCTTGACTACCGTGTTTCCCCCTTTTTAAGACACCGTCTTATAACTTTTTTTCCTCAAAAAAACACAGGGTGGCTTACTTTCGGTGGGATGTCTTATTTTTTTTAATTACTGGTACGGTTTTTACGGCTCAGGGCGCTGGCTCAGGGCGCTGCTGTGCTCTCTTGAGTGCTCAGCACTGCAGCAGCCACCGGTTCCGGGCGGCGGGGCAGCAGGCGTCCTTGGCCAGGCCAGGCGGAGGCCACTGGCTCAGGCGCTCCCCCCGCCGCTGCAGGGTGCTCCAAGCTCCTTGGCTGGGCCAGGCAAGGAAGAAGCAGTGAGCCCAGCGATGGTGGCAAGCGGAGCACGGGGATGCAGCCAGCAAGGCGGGAGCGCGATCAGCTGTTAAGCAGAGCTCTTGGCCGCATGGAGTGACTCTGTGAGTGGAGGTGCCTGTGGGGGTTGGTTTCCATGGCGCGGAAGTATGGCTTATTTGGGGGGTATGTCTTATATTTCTCAAATGCTTAAAAACCCTGCCATGGCTTACTTTATGACTATGTATTAAAAAGGGGGAAACAGGGTAGTAGCATAAGTCAAAGCCCTGCCAAGCCAGTTGTCAGATGGGCAAGCCCCATTCTAGCATTCACACCTTAAGTACAGAGTTTATGACTTCTTTTGTTGTTGAAATTTGTTGGCATTTTAAAAGGAATTGAATACAATTGGTGATACACACATTGTTCTTGTTTACTGTTGCTGTTTATAATTAGTTTTGTTTCATTGTGGTCTTCAGTTTAGTATTTTTATTTACTTAATTGTTTTTTAAAAGTTGTAAGCTTCCCTGCAGGCTGTGAATACAGTGAAAGGGCAGGGTATTGCAACATATTCGAATTTACTTCTTGTAAACCGCGTAGAGGTTTTACTACAAGCAAGTGGTGTATAATTTTTGTTAAATAAAAATATATTTAAATCTAGAAAGGTGACGCTGACTGTAACTTTTGTGTAAAAATAAAATAAATAGTAGGGTACTCTTTTCATGATTATTCTTTATTTTGACAGCGTTTTGGAACAGCATAAATTGACAAAAGAGCAGTGGGAAGAAAGAATACAAAATTGGCATGAAGAACACAGAGGGATGTTAAGGTAAGATCCCCGGTATAGTTAGCCTTCCTCTTTTGAATTTAGCTTGCTTTTAATTAATTAATATATCCTACAAACAGAATAAGTGCTGGTAACTGAAACATATTACTCCAAAGAGCCGTTTTAGCTTACTTCTGTACCTAACTAGCTTACCCTTTTCCACTTTTCCCTGCTTCTGTTTTAAATCTATCATAAAAATACAAATAAAAGCAGAGTGGTTCCAATATTAATCGGCCTCTGTTAGGGCTACAGTTCTATCTGCATATACTTAGGGGTATGTCCCATTGAAATTGATGGGACTTCCAAATTATAATGTATAGAATTGGGCTGTAAATCTGATTGCACTTTCATCCATTGATTCCACAATTACCCCACTTAAGACTTAGTTAAGGATACAATTGGTATGATTTGGTGCATGATCCTTACTACTTCTGCCTATACAATGACTCTAGAAGTTTGCATTTTATCTGGTTTTCAATTATGTTCTTTTCATTGATCAGGGAAGATTCTATGATGGAGTACCTCAAAATTGCACAAGATTTGGAAATGTATGGAGTCAACTATTTCGAAATAAAGAACAAAAAGGGAACTGAATTATGGCTTGGTGTCGATGCTTTGGGTTTAAATATTTATGAACATGATGATAAGTAAGTAGTATTAAAACTGTTTCAGTATTCCTGAAGAACTGTTCATGGATCATTCTCGCTTAATAGAGTTTGATGTACATTGTTTTTAATTGTGTGCTCTTCAGAAACTGAGTTGTAGATGTTATTGTGGGTAGAGAAGAGCCTGGTAAATGAGTGGTCCTGCCTGTTGGACAGAGGTAGATGAAATTGCACGCTGTCCTTTCACCCTATAACTTAAGTTTGTTCTTTTACTGTGGTTGTTCACAAAGTGTGTGTGACTAAGGATTCTTTTGTGTTCACTAAAGGTTGACTCCCAAGATCGGCTTTCCTTGGAGTGAAATCAGAAATATTTCATTCAATGACAAAAAGTTTGTGATAAAACCCATCGACAAAAAGGCACCTGTGAGTAAATCTTTTTAATTTCTTGTTTAGACCTGAACTATCAATGTAGGACACATCTGTAACCCCTTACTATCTAGCTCTTAATTCTCCAAAGAATTTTCTTGCTTAACTAATGTAACTTTTGCTAATATTTGTGTTGGAATTTCTCACTTACATTGGTTAATTGTTCGCTGTAGAGTTGGGGCTAATTATGCCTGGAATTTTCTTTTCCCCGCCTCCAAAGTACATAACTTTCAAAATCCTGTTTGAGTTTCCTCTGCCAGCCTGTTACAGACACCCAAGTTCAAAGAACCTTTTAGAGTTATTCCCTGTTTCATTGGGATTTAATCATTCTTAATACTTTGGTGTCAGTTTTTTCACTGATCACACATAATTCCAAGTCATTTATTGATCTGTTCTGGAACAGCTAATGACTAGTCCCAAATATTGCTTCATTGGAAGTGAAAGTGTTAAGCTATCTATTTAAGAAGTTAGAATCTCATTAAGAAGAAGCTAAGAGTGTCCATATTCTTAACAAGCATGTGTTTCTAGAACATAAATGGGATTTCAATAACTTAATCTTTTTTATTAGGATTTTGTGTTTTATGCACCACGTCTGAGAATTAATAAGCGGATATTGGCACTGTGTATGGGAAATCATGAGCTGTACATGAGGAGGAGAAAGCCAGATACAATTGAAGTTCAACAGATGAAGGCCCAGGCTAGGGAAGAAAAACACCAAAAACAGATGGAGAGGTATGATGTTGACAACTGTGTATGAACAGCAGTTGGAATTATTTTGTCATTCATAACTTCAGACAAACAAACAAAAGCACTCTAGCACATGTGACCTAGAGGCAGACTTAAGGAGGAAAAATATTAAGTTTTATTTTTGCCCTCATGGACAGAATTCTCTAAAAACAGATATTACTCCTATTAAATCAGTGCCAGTAGTGGAAACTGTTGTTCTCTTGGTATCATACTTAACTCCTGTTACACATGGATGCACACCAGTTCTAAGCAGTGACAAACTGGCTTCATGAATTATATATAGAGAAAGAAAGGATGTTTGTCAAAACCCCTGGTTTTCTTTAGCCCTGGGTCTATGAAAGCTCATGTCCTTATCCAGCTTTGTGTCACAATTGGATTTGTCCTCCAGCAAAGTGCACGGACAGCAGGCTGCCTGCTTAATTGGACTCTGCTAGAGTACTGATGCTTTGGGGAAAAACAAGCGGCATGTACTGGCATGTTTACCGCATGTTTCCACAGTGATTTCAGAAGATTTGCACTAAGTAAACTAAATAGTAACACTGCAACTGCTGTTAGTGACTGCAGACAAATATGTAATTGCCACTTGGATGTTACCATGTGTGCAGAGAGTCTCGGTAGAGGTGGGGAGCAGATAATTAAGCGCCACAGTTTTGGGTCAGATTGTTTGTTGTCTTAAATTATTTTATGAAGTACCTAATATTGTGTTATCCTATGGTTTACTACCTGATAGACTGAAGTTTTGTAGGTACTTGATTGTCGTGTAGAACATAAGAACCCTGGTGGATCAGACTAATGACTTCTCTAGTCCTCACAGTGGCCAACCAGATGCTCATGAGAAGCCTGTAGTTTAGAAGCACTAGCTTACCCTACTTGATGGTGATCTTTAGCTAGATTGTTTGCCTATTCTGTTTCATTCCAGCTTTCGCCTTGTTTTTTTAGACACTTAGGATGCAATTTTGAGATCCTCTGACTGAACAAACCTTTTATGATGATGATGATGATGATGATTGCCGCAGGGCTTCCCCCTAGCATATCATGTTGTGACTTGTATTGTGAGAATAAATTTGGCATGTTTGGGTAAATGGATTTTGATGGATGCACTGTAAACTCAGAATGAAAATCACTTGCTCCTCTGCTATGCTGATGCTGGCATTTATTTAATTTAGGGCACAACTAGAAAATGAAAAAAGGAAAAGGGAAATAGCAGAAAAAGAGAAGGAAAGAATAGAGCGTGAAAAGGAAGAGTTGATGGAACGGCTAAGACAAATTGAAGAACAGACAATGAAGGCCCAAAAAGGTGAGCATGTTCATCACATCTATTTCCTTCAATAAATATTAAGTTTGTGAGTCTGTTAGGTTTATTATGTTACATTGCTTACCACATCATGTAAGGAAGTTAGCAGCTAGCTTAACAATACGCTAATTTAACTTGCATCATATTTTAAACTACAGGCAACTCTCAAAATAAGTGATTTTATGAAGCCAAAATCGTGTATAGTCAAGACACATTGGGTTCAATGGCGGGTAGGATTGCCAAAGTCTTTTTTTCCTGGATGCCCCCCCCCCCAAAAAAAACATTGGCAAGCACATAAAGCTGAATGCATGCAACTTAAGTGAACATAAGTTTCGAGTTACTTGTACATTGTTGTGTCCCTTTTTCCTTTTGTTCCTTTTTGCTTGAGTGTAATTTACGGACAGTGGCACACAAACCTTATGTGACATTGTGAAGAGTACAAATTTGCAGTGTCTAAACCTTATTCTGGACTGTCACTTTATAAGAAATAGCAGCTTAGATTAAAATCAAATTCAGTTATGTAGTGGTAAATCATTTATATTCTGCCATAGGTTTGCAGTAAGCTTTAGTTTCAGAACTAGCTGTCGGCTCTGTCAGGAAAAACAGATTTGTCTATAATCCACCATTGTAGTAAAACTGAAAGAGGCCCTTTTTAATTAATATACCTTATTTGATACTGAAAGTATTTCATATCTATTTGATACTGAAAATTATCATATCTATAGGTCAGGTATCTAAAATAGTAATAGAAATTTATGTGGAGAACTACTCTCTGAAGGAAGGGGAAAGGAAATGAAGGGAAGAAGCATGCAAAAAATGTAATAGATATAAACCCACTTCCATAGTGAGGTGTTCTATTTTACAGTCTCCTAGAGAAGTTCAGTTGAATTGGATTTACTTCTGACGTGTCTCTGCTCTTTAAGGTTAAAGTCTTTATATCATTAAACTTAATAGCTTTTGCAGGATTTTGCATAGATTTCTCTACCACAGCCAATTACTCTTTTTGTGCTTGACTTTCTGAATCATAGCACAGCTATTGAATGGAGTGACTTCTTGCAGTTCCTAACATTTTAATGTTCGTTCATCTCTTTTAATAGTTTGCATTAAGACACTAAAGGTAGTAATTCCCAAACTGTGTGCTCTTGAGAATTGCAGTGTGCTGCAACAAATAAAATTAGACACAGATGCCTGAGAATGGGAAGTGTTTTTGAAAACCTTGACAGAAACATAAGAAGTAACTTTTTTCACTCCAGACTAACTGTTCATTTAGCCTAGTACTGTACTGTGTATTTTGCTTGATAATGGCACTCCACGGTCGCAGGAAGAGGGCTTATCATCTGCTTCATATAACGGTTGCCTGGGATTGACCCAGAAACCTTCTTGTGTGCAAAGCATGTTCTCTGCCACTGAGCTTTAGTCCTTACTGCTATGGTTTATGTGCCTACTCAGCTATCATGGCTGCCATGTATTTGGGAAACTGGCATTAAGTGAAATGCATCATTTTGCATCCTTTCAGAAGAGTAAGTTCTTGCCAACACGGTCAAGTGGAGAAAACATTGGAATATTCCATTCCAGTGGTACCTCTGGTTGCAGATGGGATCCGTTCCGGAGCTCTGGTCGGATCCCGAGGTTTCCACAACCAGAGGTGCCGCTTCTGCACATGCGCATGGAGCGCTCCTGCGCCTGCGCGCACAGCGAAACCCAGAAAAATACTTCCGGGTTTGCCGCATACGTATCATGAAGGATACGTAACTGGAGGTGAATGCAAGTAGAGGTACCACTGTACAATGTGAAATTGACATTATATTATAATCTGATGTGTTGGATGGCCATCTTACATGTATGTTTTAGCTGAGATTCCTGCATTGCAGGAGGTTGGACTAGATTACCCCCGGGGTACCTTCCAACTTTACAATTCAATGATTCTATAATTCTGTGTATGAGTTGCAGTGTAAAACAAGTCTGAAGACATGTAATACTAGGTCTGTTGAACTTGGCAGAAATCAGGATTGAACTCCGCTCTCCATTGGTTGATGGCTTGGGAATTGATTCCTGCTTGGTTACTATCTCCCCCAAACTCTACTGCGAACTGCCTCTCAGAGCTGATCCACGGGGTTTAAGATAAAGATCTGCCCACTGGGTCAAAAAGGTTCCCCACCCTTGTCCCTAAGCAATCTCCATTGAAAGCAAATGAGACCTTCTGTTCTTGCTCTTAGAAAAATAGCAGAGCTGTTTAATATTCAGTGTTGGAAATATTTATTTTTATTGACTATGCAGTCCAGCCATTGGACTTAACAGCTCGGTGTAACACAGTCTGGCTTCCTTTTAGTTATCTGATCTTTTCTAAACTTCTGCATAGAATTGGAAGAGCAGACGAGAAGAGCCCTAGAGCTGGATCAAGAAAGGAAGAAAGCAAAAGAGGAAGCAGAGCGCCTGGAAAAGGATCGGAGAGCTGCAGAAGAGGCAAAAGCTGCTCTGGCGAAACAGGCTGCTGACCAAATGAAAAATCAGGAGCAGCTGGTAAGAAGTTATATGAGCCTGATTATATTAGGATGTATTGTTTTCAATGAGTTTGTTAAAATTCTGGCATCCAAAGAGGAAACTGCATTAAGGAAACCATGCAGGTTCATAATTGCATGGTGTCATCTAAGTACAAAAAAGGTAGATGCATGTACTTTCTTTCCCCATATAGTTATGTACTGTGCTGTTGGGAGAGAAAGGTGTATGTTGCATTTTTAGTCAACAATCCACTAGGTTTCATCCAAACCAAAGCACACATAACAGGGTGGGTAGAAGCTGACTCCTCTCCACTCACCAAGGTTGCCTCTCTGATTTTGGGGATCCCCTCAGCCCCTCTGTGCCCACCACTTTTGGCAAAGTGCCGCGACCTTAGGGGAACCTCTCTGACCAGGTTGTGGGGGGGACTGAGTAAGTCTGTTTCCACCAACTCCATTACATGTCTCTGGATCCATTTTACCATCTTGTTAATATTAAGTTCAGATATTCCTTATACCACCACCATCCAAATGGTGGCACTATCCTTATGAAATACTTTCTCCAAAGGATGCCTTCATGACTCTCTTTTTTCCAAGTTTTGGGGGCACATGATAATCAGGCTCATTTTTAAAAAATTATTTTTATTATATTGCTATTGGTGAATTAACCGGTCAGTATTAAGGGAATATTAAGTGGCTTTATAGTTCGGTTATTTTTCTTATTTGTCTAGCTATTTGATTTTTGAACAGTTGCCTGTTCATTATACAAAGCTTATGAAAAGGTGACTAAGATTTCTTTACAGCTTCATCTTTAACGCAGACCAATACATGATGTTGCCTTAGAGCTAATAACTTTTTTTCTTACTTCCTAGGCGGCAGAACTTGCAGAATTCACAGCTAAGATTGCACTTTTGGAGGAGGCCAAGAAGAAGAAAGAAGAAGAAGCTTCAGAATGGCAGCACAAAGTAGTTATTTTTAATGTACTAAAGCTGGGATTTGTGAATGAGCAAAGCATTCTGTCTGCATGCCAGAGCCGAGAACAAGGCATTACCCAGCATCGGGTGTCAAATTCTCTGCTGGAAAATGCTTTTTTAAATCTTCTGCAAGCTTACAATACTCCTTGCCCCAATGTGAGATGAGAGCAATACTTGGACTTGCATATGTCCTGTGCTTTCTACTTTCTCTGGCTAGAAGGCAGATTGACTTGATGCAATATAGATTCATCCGAACGCAGGAGGGGAAACAAATGTCTTCATGTACCTACTTATGCTTTTCTGAAATCTCATCCTAAATAAGTATCCTACTTTTCTCCTAGAGACAGGGAAAGATGTTAAGAGTCTTCTGAAAATGCTGTTTGGGCTAATCATTTTAATGAGTGTTTGGGGTTGAGGGATGCATCACAGTTCCTTTGTATTAGTTGACTGCAGCTGACTTGGTAGTCAGAAAGATGTGTGGAGCTGCTTGAGTTGACTTCTGGTCTGCTCTTGAGACTTTCAAAGTAATTTTAAGCATATATTATGTGGCCCATAAACATGTTAAAGCAATGACAGGCTAAGTTGGTTCAATCTCATTAAAGTATAAGGCTGGGAGATTTTGTTTGTGGAGTTGTTGTGGAGTGTTGACTAATCCTCATTACTACCTTTTAGGCCTTTGCAGCCCAAGAAGATCTGGAAAAGACCAAAGAAGAGCTGAAGACTGTGATGTCTGCTCCTCCTCCGCCACCTCCTCCGCCTCCCCCTGTAATTCCTCCCACAGAAAATGAACATGATGAACAGGATGAGAATAATGCAGAGGCCAGTGCTGAATTGGCTTCTGATGGCGTTGTGAATCACAGGAGCGAGGAAGAGCGTGTAACAGAAACGCAGAAGAATGAACGTGTAAAGAAACAGCTCCAGGTAATGATTACAGAGGCATATAATATAGGCCACAAACCAAAAAGCTCTCTTCTTGCTGGTTGAGCATTCTGAGCCTTGCTTTGCACAGTAGTCCCCTGCAAAGCTTTTGAAATGACTCCCATTGATCCCATCTTGGTGTGGGTGTGAGGGGACATTTCTGCTCAACTTGCAGAGGAAGTCACTTGGTTCAGTGGGCCCTGGGCACAGTACATACTGCTTTGCAAAAATTAATAATATATCCCTCCACACACCTAGACATTCTCCTTCCAATTAAAAGAAGCATTTTTGTGATGTTGCCTGTTTTTTGGAAAATGCAGTCGGGAGACCAGTGTCGTTCAGTTTCTCTCTTTTGCTGCTTTACAAATTTTGTTTCAGAACTAGGTACTGCAGCCCCATGTGACAATAACAAAATGCTCGTAATGCCCAACACAAGCAAGTTCCTTTATATGAAAATTCATACCACAGAGTGCAAATGTTGGTTTTATTCACTTTGGATTTTGAGCGTTAAGCTAGTTAACACAGGATTTTGAAAGCTAAGATCAGATTCCATCTTAATTGAAGCTCTTGGAGGGGGGCCATTCTGCTGAGCTTTCCATCGGCCTTTAGGCCCCTTTAATAATGCATGAAGAGACACCATTTACTTTGGAAGGCAATCAGAACCAGTAAGTGAGTTTCCTGGCAATGCTGTTGTACAAATCATCATTCTGAAGGATAAATCCATACAATGCAGAAGCAGATGATTCCTTCATCTGATGGGTAAATAAGTTAGTTTAGTAGAACACGATGGGTAGTCAACTAAGGTGTCCCATCAGAACAAGGATTTATACTTCTGTAACAAGACTCCCCCCCCCACTCCCTGTGCATGCTCCCTTCCCAAATTTGTGCCAGAGGATTAGGGGAACTTCTAGAACAGATTTAGGGGCACACAGGAGGATGGGGGGAAAGTTTTGTTGTGTAGGTAGAAATCTTTGCACTAACAGAATGTTCACTAAACCCAATGTAATTTAAAAAAAATAAAAAAAATCTTAACCTGCCTATGTTTTGCTGTATCATAGGTTGGCCTGAGCAGTGAATCTGGCAAACAGTGAACACAAAAGTTAATACAATATGTATGCTTCTCTGTACCACATTATGTCCCCTTCTATTGTAATTCCAAGAATATGTGATTGAGGAGCTATACATGTGAGACTGATAACTGTTCTCCAGAAAAAAATATTCCAAATCGTGAAAATAGTCCACTAAAGGAACAAGAATATATCATCTCCCCTTTTGCACATGTATACCCCCTTTTTATGCATGTATACATTCTGGCCATTTGGTTGGAAAATTAATCCTGTACTGCAAATGAAACATTGAACTTGACAGAACTAGCAGTGTCTAAACCAGCAATGCTTTTGTTCAACAGGCCCTGAGTTCCGAGCTGGCCCAAGCCAGAGATGACACCAAGAAGACCCAGAACGATGTCCTTCATGCGGAGAACGTTAAAGCTGGCCGCGATAAATACAAGACTCTTCGACAGATCCGGCAAGGCAATACGAAGCAGCGCATTGATGAATTTGAAGCAATGTGAGAGCTGTTACTTTGCATATATGTTCTTCATTAAGCTTGAACCACCAGCAGAGAAATGCAGACCTTTCTGAAAGGAACACACCCCACCTTGCCAAAGCATTTATACCAGTTTGTGGTTAAAACTCATTTCATGAAAGCCGTTCAACAATAAGGCAGCCTGTCCGCTCTGGCTCTCTGGGAGAGGTGGTGGCCACATCTCCATGATCTCATATCACGTGTTGTTGTTTTTTATTCTTTGTCCTCTGGAGGACTAGCTCCATCTTATACTGACAAAGCTGTTAACCTAAACAGGAATGATTTGAAAGAACACTAGCTTTTACTTTATAACTGGCCACAGTTTTTGGCATGGGTGCACTTTGGATTTTTCTTTTCTTTTTTTCATTTTAGTGAATTTGCAAGAACTTGCTTAATTTATCAGGGGTTTAGGGGTGTTGTTTTTCTTCTGTTAGGCGGAGTTCTTTGGTGTTTCACGTCCTATCATCATTGATGGTTTTCTTTGCCTGCCTGTTCACAAAGGTCTAGATTTTTAAAAAGTGGAACATTAACCGGTAGAAAGTTTTTGCTTATAGGTCTGTTTTACTGAAGTCTTCAGTTCTTCAGACAAAAGTAGGAAAAATGAAACACTCTTTAAGGCAGGGATAGGTAACCTTTGGCCCTCCAGATGAACTACAACTCTCATCAGCCCCAGCAAGCATGGCTAGGAAAGATGGGAGCTGTGTAGTTCAGTAACAGCTAGAGGGCAAGGTCCTCCACCCCTGCCTGCTCTGGGTTCTCCTTCCCTTGCATTTTGTTAGCTGTCATATGAATTACAATGTGGGAAACCTGGACCTTTCTGGCAAGGGAGCATATGAAAACATCAGCCCCACGGAGGGGACAATAGCCTACCTCACTACGATATGCATGATGACTGGTCTTTCAAACACCATATAGAAATGCAAACTGCATTATGCTAGTTTTCTGCATAGCTAAACACTACACCTTTACTCTTTAAATATTTTGTTCTGTTGCAGCATAGATTTGTAGTATTCAAACAGTGTTCAGCTGCCTTTTTGTTGAGTAAAATTCTGCACCATGTATCTTCCATTTTTTTATTTTTTATTAAAGTAACCTGGAACTGGTATACGATCCACTGAGAGGGTGTGAAACATTTGAGCATGTTTTCTGGGTCTTGGGTTCCTTTGTACTAAATTAACGTTGCTCTGAGGCTAATTTCTTAAAGAAGTCTGCATAAAACAATGCTGCCTTGTACTTGCTTTGGGGGCCCACTTGCACATCAAGGTTGTTCCTTCCATGATAACTGAAGGTGCAAGGGACTTGCAGGGAGTCCAGTCACAGGAATTGTGGCAGAACAGGGGCAAATGAGTTGTATGAACAAAACTTTAGGCTGATTTTCAGCATACAGTCAGATAATATTGAATGTATGTTTAGAACCACCGCTGAATCACCCTTATCTAACGCTCTTTGGGATGACTAATTGGCATGTGTTGAGTTTTGAGGACCATGTTTATGAATCTGAAACTACGCACCATTTTTATAACTTTAATTAGTAGTTGGGAGAAAGAAGCCCTGCTTTCTCTGAGGATGGTTCAGCTAACCTTTTGGTATTATGCACTCAAAATTTACACTTCCCTATTAAAATTGCCATTTTATTAAATATCCTTTAATAAGGATTACTTATTGAACCTTCTTGAAGGTTGTCCCCCACCCCACCCTTAAATTTAAGAGAGATCTTGGAGAGAGGACATAATGAAAGGGACACAGACACACTGGTAGCTGATTTTCCTTGCACGGGTGTGCAAAAGCTGTGCACATGCTCAAATGTTTGCCCTGGGCACTTTTGCTTGCAGTCAGAGAAATTGGGCAGATGCCTTGCACATTTTCATGCAGCAAATCATGAGACCTATATGTCCAAAGTGTTCAAAATTATTATGTCCAAAAAATTATTTTGCCATAGCAAATGGAATGCAGTGTATGGCTCTTCCCTGAATTGTGTGTTCATGCATTGACAATGCCAGACTATCAGTGTAAGGGGGGGGAAATACGAGTTAGATTTGCTGTTCATAATATACAATGTATAGATTAGAGTTTAAAATGGATCTAATCCATATATAAAACTGTGTGACTTTTTTCTAAGCAACCAGGAATTAACATCTGTAATCAGGTTTTTAACTGTGAACGAAGTGATGGTGATGGTTGTCACCAATTGCTGAGGAAACACATATTGATGCAGAGGCATTAAGAAAATAACTTGGTGAAGGAATTTTCAACACGCTTCCCCTCTTCTTCCCCTCCCCTCCTTAGCATCTTTTGTGTTGTAAAATTAAGCTACAGTTAATGACATCTATTATTTTGGATAACATTCATTGGCTAACAATAAAGAGACTACAGTTCATTCCTCTGAGATCCATTGTTGTTATTTAATCTCATCTTTCCCAAGCAAAATTGTTCGGTTTTGCTTGAAAAAACCCCACAATTTGCTTACGACTAAGGAATGGATGTCTGGAACATAGATGACAAACCTTTTAACGTGAATTCATTTAAAATGTAAGCAGAAATGACACTCCTATGGAGGGAGGGGGCACTAACTGCTTACTACAGATACAAGGAAAAAGGGTAATTGCAGGTTCGAGAAACAGGAATCACTGGCACAAAATTGCTGTTGAGGATGAAGAGCTTATTTAGGCAGCAGGTGCTCATATGACAAAAGTTGAGGCTTTTTCCTTGGTGTGTCTCAAGAGGTGATCTGAGTGCCTGCCTGCTTAAATATGCTCCAGCTTTGTGATATGGAGATGCATGAGTAGTGTAAGATCTCACTGCTAGCATCACACACATATTTGAGAGGGAGCTCATTTGAACATCATTGACTTAATGTTGCATATAAAATGGAACTTCACTTGTTTGTTTTTGTTTTTAAAGCTGTGTAATTTGAGAAATCCAGAACGCCGAAAATACTTTTTCCGTTTCATATATGCAAGCCAGTTTGGAACATAGGAAGCTGCCTTCTACTTACTCTGACCATTGGTCCATCCTGTTCAGTATTTTCTACACTGGTTGGCAGTGGCTTTGCAGAGCATTGTCCTAGTTGGAGATTGAACCTGGGACCTTCTGTATGCAAAGTAGATGCTCTATCCCTGATCCATGGCCCATCTCATGCTCGTCTATATTTTGTAATACATCAACAATTCTCAAGTCCTTGCAGTCCAAGTGCACAAATGAAAGCTGTTCACCATGGTTGTGACTTAATTCTGTTCCCTAGGTAGGGTGCAGGAGGACTCCAAAATAGGACTTTCCCACTGCCTAGGAGATGCAGGGGGAGCACAGGATGTAAAGCTGAATACTGGGAAGTTTCCTAAGGTTGCTGCTCCAGTCCCCGTCCCCCCTGCTTGTTTGCAGAACAAGCAGTCCATTTGGCTGTCCTGCACTGATCTTTCAGCTAGCCAAGGCATTGGCTTTTATAGCTAACTCCCATCTTGGATTCAGTGTAGATCACTGCCAGGGCCCTGGCTGGTGGCCAGCAATAGCAAGGCAACTATTTGGCTCAGTCATTGGAGAGAGAAAAGAAATAAATGAGGCCGAGGATAATGATGATGATGATGATGCAGGCTGTAGCACTTGACTAGATTTCCCACAGGCCGTCTTCAAACAGAAAACCACCACACATACAAAACAGTAGGCATGCATATATTTCTATGGCCCTTTGTGCAATGTATTTGTCGTTTATCATTGTGGACTGTTGTGTGTAGGTTTTCGTTGTTCAGATCCTGGCTCCTCAACCATGCACTGCATTTCACACAAGTTTTCCACCTAATGGGATAAGATGCATGTTCTCCGCCCCCTTTTCCTCGCCGAAATAGAATCAAGGTAAGGCTGAAGAAAATTCCAATGTATATTTTATGTTCTGAGTTTCAGAAGCCCTTTCTTTGGGCGGAATTAATATTCTGAATCCACTAGGCTCTTTCCTACTGTTTATATTTTGACGTGGAAAAGTCACATTAAGATTACTTCTCCCACTATTCTCGGGGGAAGCAAAAAAAAAAAGCAGGGGGGGGGAATGTAAATTCATTACCAGAAGAAGACCAGAGGTGAAATAAAATGATTTATTCATAAAACAATGCCGATTTTCTGTTTTGCCTGCTGTGTGCAGTTGGTTACTCCTCGTTGCTCTGCTGGACAGGGATGCGCAAAATAACATGTGGGCAAAGCGTACATCCCTCTCCATTTTCAGTCCTGCCGGCTCTGTGTTGGACCTCTGTTCCATTTTCCCTTGGGGACCATTTATTGCAGTGTGGATGTGTTTACACAAAGCCCCTTGCCTTATCGAAAGCAGCAGGGCTCGGCTTTGTCTGCAGTGCACCCCTTCTATCCTTATGATGCCCACCCCGTGCAGGGTCTTTTGTCTTTTCTTTTTTGGCCATCGTACAGAGACGCACCAGGTTTTCAGTCCCCAGGATGCCTTGTTGCAACACTCTGCATCCAATACATCGGTTTTAAGCCCTCAACATATAGTAGGTCTTTCGGGAGAGAGACATTAAAGTGAAGCAGCAATATCCACCTCTCTATGCATAATACCTATTAAAGTATGTTGTACAGTCCACCGTTGTGTTTCCATACAAGCTGCTATAGTGTTTAAGAGGAAATGCAGAAAATGATAACCAGCAGATATTCAGCCCCACCACTAAGGAGGAAAAGTCCTTTTCACATTCAGGAGGTCTCGAATGTGTTGCTTCCACCTGCCAGGATACTAGTGTTAAGAGATTGGGCTCTTCAAAATGCCCCTTTAAAATCACTTTTCATAGGGCTTTTTAGGAAAGCAGAAGTGTTCCTATAGAGCTGTGTCCAAGAGATGTTGCACAGGAAAAATGGAGCTGTGGGCAGGGCATATCAATCAGTACATTGGTATGAACTATATAGGGTGCTGCTGTCATGAACTAGCATCAGAAGCTGGTATATCTTGGTGCCCCTTTACCAGCCAATTGCTGCCATCAACGGAAACAGCAGAGCTTTTGAGAAACAAAAGCAGAGTCGACAATGATCTGATTGTCAAACTGAACTTTTCTTAGGGAATAAAAGTGGAAAACAATTTCTAAAGGGTGAGTACTAAAAGAATAGTTCTGGAGGGCCTCAAAACTTACCACAGTGGGTATTTTCAAGGCTGTGTCATCTTTAGCTTTTTGCCTGCCCATAGGTTGATAATGGAGTGTTTTTGTTACATTTATAAGGTTTGAGGTACAACCTGAATTCTGCCTTTTTAAAGAAAGGGTTTTGAAAACTGGAAAATACCCTGAATAACCACTGTCAGCATACCAAGCTACTAGCTAACCTTCGAGGCACTTTAAATATTTGGCAAGGACAGTCAACTGTATAGCACCCTATTCAGGTTTTCCAAAAACTCTTGTAGGGGGTCCAAGTCCCCGCCCTACCCCCAAATCCCCACTGGTTCTGCTGCCAACTGTTGCACATTGAGGTCAAAGTGGTTGGTCTTTGAGTGTGACTCCTCTCTGCAACAGAGTTCTGCACCACTGGGGTCCTGATCATCGGGAGGCTTCTAAGTGCATTTTCCTGAATGCTTGAAGACCTTTGGATTAGAGGTGAAGCTGGTGCATCCTTTGAACATGTGAGTAGGGCTTATGGTAACTCCTTGTGCTTACTAGGCTAGTCAAAGCATAGGAGAGCCTTCCAAAAGTCACACTTTTATTGTTAGTAGTATTGCTGATGTTTGGCTGCATGCCAAGTCAATGCACATTTTAGCTGGAATTCAGTGTACATTTATGAGCTCTGACACCCTCTTGATTTCAACGGGATGCCCAAGTGCATGCAGAGTTGATAGGCCTCACAGTCTAAACTTCTTCACTCTTCTTTTGAAAAGCAAGTTTCAAACTTCTTTTGGAAACAACCCATCTCTTTTCATTCTAGGCGCTTCTGCAGCTATAAATGTGGTGTTGGTTTCCTTATTAAATCTGCTCGGTTTTTCTTCTGTGTCTTTGTGCAGGTTACAAAAGTACGATCTCTTGCAACCCTTAGGATAGAAACTTATTCAGGAACAGCAAAAGAACCGGAGGTCTACCCAGGCCTGCCTCTGTGCTTCTGTTATTTGGGAAATTTTACAATCCTTTAAGCATGCAAGAGGTGCAAAGTATATGTCAACTTTTTTGATGGAGAGCAACTTATGCTTTGGAGATCTTTTGGTTCAGTTCTCTAACTGGGGTTTTTTTCCCCTAAGCGTTTGATCGGGGGCATGTTTTTTTTTTCCAAAATATGGCTGTGACTATTTCCTCAAAGGCCGAAGAATGAGAACCTTTGTTTACTATGCAGCTACAATGGAAATCAATATAGCAGATGACAAGCTGTTCTTTAAAAGTGGGATCTTTTAAATATTCTCTGCATGAACCCTGGCAGAATCAGAAATGTAAAAGTAACTGCTATTACTCTTGCCTTTACATTATTCATTTTTACACATTTTATATTAAGCCTTGATGGCATATAAAAACCTAAATCAACTGGTAATTTGTCACAGGCAAATGAATATTTTCAGTTTTCCTCTTAAGGTGCTACAGCCGATCGATTCCCCTCCTCACTATCGCTCAAATGGGCATTATATGCATATATTGCAAATTGTCTCTACCTATGTACTTGAATAAATGCATCTTTGAGGCTTGTGTGCCTGCTTGGTGACTTTAATTCTTCCTTATCTGTAGCTGTTGTACCAAGAGTGGGAAACCTACAGCCCTTCAGATGTTGTACCCCAACTTCCACCAGTCCTAGCCAGGGATGTGGGATTCGTTCATCAACATTGACAGGGCCCCAAGTGACCCATTCCTGTTATGCGGTTGTTGGAAACCTTGCTATGTAATTGTCCAAACCTCAGCAAGCGACAAGAGGCAAGGAGATGACTCAGCTTGTAACATTCACTTTTGGCCTCTGCTTGTGAATGGTCTGCCCCTACGCGAAGGAGTACAATTACATGAGAGCCAGAGTGGTGTAGCAGCGTACAGATTGAAATGGCTTCTTGAGCAGAAATCTCTGGCCTGCCAATCTCTCCAGGTAGTGAATCATTTGTCTTCAGCTTGTTTCCTCCAATATGAATACCTCGGCATCCTTCAGGCAAGCCAGAGGCACAACCATAGTTCAAGAATATATTCCAGCCACACAAAAACACTGGGTGGCCAGCCGGGGGGGGGGGGGGGCTTAAAGAGCAAGGCTGCAGAGGATGTAGGGAGAATCCTGAGGCCACTGGGGCTCAGATTCCTCACCCTTGCTGAAGAAAAGGCATAGCTTGCTCCAAGGTCACACAATAAGTCAATGATAGACATAGTGCACTTGAACTCCTGTGAAGCGCCCTGAGACCTTCAAGTATAGTGCAGTATAGAAATGAAATTGTCACAGTGGCCGGAGTGGACTACTTCAGAGTAACGACGCTACGCAGCTCTGCATTTTATTCTTTTATTGGTGCTGCGTATTTACAGTGCTCAAGTCATTGCTATTTACACGGAGCGATGTTGTCAGTCGGTTTCAGAACCTCCTAATGGCTTTTGGCGCGTCTTTCTCCAACACAAAAGCTTTGGCAGACCCATCCTCTTGCCCCTCCTCTTCCTGCGTAATTCTGGAGTTGGAGGGATGGGTCTTCCCCCCTTGCTTGCCCCTTCCTGTCCCACCTGGGACCCTGGCTCCTCTACCTTGCCTGAGCCTCGGACACGACTTCCTGCTTCCCCACTGGAATCGGAACTCTCCCTGCTTTCCCCTTTGCTCGGGGACGGGCTTGAACTCAGGAGGGGAGGGACTTCGCGATATCCCCTGTCCCTCACATCCACCCCCCTCCCAAGCTCTCCTTCACCCCTCCCCAGGCCCCCCCCATGTGTCGGTGACGACTGGAAGCCTAAGAACTCAGTGCTCTCCGAGCCCGTTGGTGTGAATACCTCCCCCCAGTCCTGCGAGCCCCCCCCTTCCGCCTGGGCTGACGGGAATCCCAAAAAGTCCGTGGCGTCAGAGCTGGTGGGGGTAAAAACGTTCTGCCAATCTGCTCCTTCCTCTGACTGGGTGGATCTCGGTGACACCCATACCTCATCCTCTGGTTCCTCAAACTCCGCTTCCCAGCGCCATGGTGAGCTGCTCTCCCGTGCCTCCTCCTCCTCCCCCTCCCTTTCCATGTGCCAGGGCTTGGGTCTGTGGGGAAAGAGGGCGTGAAATTCTTCCACCAAGAATTCCTCCTGTATCTGAGTGGCTGGGACCCATTCATTCTGGGACGGTGGAGCATCCTCCCATGCCATGAGGTACTCCAGTCCCCCCACCCCCCACCTTGAATCCAGGATGGCCGTGGCCTCATTGAGTTGCTCCCTGCCTTCCCTCTCCCCCCCTCCCTCGGGGGTTTGTTCGCTGTCTCGGAGCCTGCTGCTTTCCCTGTACGGCGACAGCAGCGATCTATGAAACACTGGATGCACCCTCATGTCCTCTGGCAGTGCCAGCCGGTATGCCACCGGGTTTACCTGTTGCGTGACCGTGAAGGGGCCCAGCCTTTTGGGTGCCAGCTTTTTGCACCTCCCTCTGGTGGGAAGGCCCTCCGAGGACAACCACACCTTGTCCCCCACCCTGATGACCTCCCCTTGTCGCCTGTGGCGATCTGCCCCCTTTTTGTACGCTTCCTTGGCCCTCTCCAAGTGTTCTCTGAGCTGCTGGTGCACCGTCTCCAGTTCCTCTGCCCACTCCTCAGCCTGTGGGCCCTCCTCCTCCTCCTCCTCCCTCTCCCTCTCTGGGAAAGATCTGAGGTCGCGCCCGTAATTGGCCTTAAAGGGCGACACCCCTGTGGAGAGGTGCACTGCATTGTTGTAGGCAAATTCTGCTAGTGGCAAGCGATCCACCCAGTCCGTTTGCCGCTGGCTGACGTAGCATCTCAGGTACTGCTGCAGAATGGCGTTGACCCTCTCCGCTTGTCCGTTGGTCTGCGGGTGTCTAGCCGTCGACAAGCTGACCTCCACCTGCAGGAGGTTCATGAGCCGCCGCCAGAACCTGGAAACAAATTGGCGGCCACGATCCGAAATAACCCTTAAAGGTAATCCATGCAGTCTGAAAACGTGATCAACAAACAGTTTGGCTGTCTCTTCTGCCGAGACTGCCCTGGCACACGGTATAAAGTGACACATTTTGGACATAAGGTCCACCACCACCAACACTGCAGTCTTACCCCTGGACGAAGGCAGATCTGTGATGAAGTCCATGGACACCACTTCCCACGGCCTGTGTGGTGTGGCTAAGGGCTCCAGCAACCCTGGTGGCGCTGCTCTGACCACCTTCGCCCGCTGGCAGGTGGTACAGCCCCTTACATAGTCTCGAACATCTTCCCGCACCCCTGGCCACCAGAAGTGTCTCATGACTAGGTGAGCGGTTTTGTCCCTTCCAAAATGCCCCGCTGTAGGGTTGTCGTGCATCTGCTTGAGGACCGTACGTCGAAGCTGGGTGGTGGGTAGGTACAGCGCACCCTTGTAGAAAAGCAGCCCTCTGCGTTCTGCAAAGTCTTTTGCCTGCTCCCTCCCCCCTCTCAGTTCTCTGAAGATGCGGTTGGCAAATTCATCCGCTGCCGTCAGTGCTGTGAGTTCTGCCTCGCTCACCACAGCTGCTCCGCAGGACCATGCCGACGGGGGGAAAATGTGCCTTGGGGCTGGTGGCGCCTCCTCCTCCATGTACTCTGGCTTGCGGGAGAGGGCATCCGCCCTGACATTCTGCTCCCCCGGGATGTAGTGGATGGAGAAGTTGAAGTTCGAGAAGAACTCTGCCCACCGTATCTGCCGCTGGTTGAGCACCCTGGCAGTTCTCCAGAACTCCAGGTTCTTGTGGTCTGTGCACACCTGGATGGGGTGCTTCGCGCCCACCAGGAAGTGTCGCCAGTGCTGGAACGCAGCGTAGATCGCAAGAAGTTCCCTATCAAACACTGTGTAGTTGCGTTCAGGCTGTGTCAGCTTCCTGGAGAAGAAGGCACAGGGTCTCCACTCCCTGTTGGCGTCCAGTTGCAACAAAATTGCGCCCACAGCTTTTTCAGAAGCATCTGTCTCAATGCGTAGGGGCGCGTCCTGCACCACATGGAACAGGTTTTGGTCTGAGGCGAACACTCTCTTGAGGCTTTCGAACGCTGCTTGCGCCTCTGGTGTCCACTTGAACTTCTGCGTGCCTCTCAGGCAGTCCGTGATGGGAGCCGTAACGCGAGAGAAGTTCTTGATGAACTTCCTGTAGAAGTTAGCGAAGCCTAGTAGGCGTTGGGCATCTTTGCGCGTCCTGGGGCTGTGCCAGTCCAGGATGGCCTGCACCTTGTCCTTGTCCATCGCCAGCCCCTTGTCTGACAGCTTGTAGCCCAGGAAGTCCACCTCCTTGGTGTGAAACTTGCACTTCTCCAGCTTCACATACAGGTGGTTCTCCTTCAGGCGTTGCAACACCTCTCTGACATCTTTCACATGCTGCACTGGGTCATTCGAGTAGATAAGGATGTCATCTAGGAAGACCAAGCATTTCCTGAAGAGGAGGGACCCCAGGACGTGGTGCATGAAGGCCTGGAAGCATGCTGAGCCCCCTTGCAAACCGAAGGGCATCACCAGATATTCAAAAGAGCCCAGAGGCGTGAACATCGTGGTTTTCCATTCATCTCCTTCCCGGATCCTGATCAAGTTGTACGCCCCCCTTAGGTCCAGCTTGGTGAAAATCTTGCCCCTGCGTGCCGCTGTCAGGAGATCATCCACTCTGGGCATGGGGAAAGCCACGGGCTCTGTCACCGAATTCAGCCGTCTAAAGTCCACCACAAGACGGCGCTGTTGCGTGTCTTTCTTGTCCACCCAGAAGACCGGGCTGCCCCCTGCTGCCTTGCTTTCCCTTATGAACCCCCGCTTGAGGTTCTTGTCGATGAAAGCGCGCAGATCCTCCAGCTCCTGGTCTGACATGGCGTACAGCTTGGCTGGGGGTATAGTTGCCCCTGGCACCAGGTTGATCTGGCAGTCAAAAGACCTGTGTGGGGGTAGGTGGTCGGACTCCGCTTCGCTGAAGACCTCCTGCAGGTCCCAGTATGGTTTGGGTATCGCCTCACCCCCTTTGACGTGCATGGTGGCCACCGTGGCTATCGGAGGCCCCTCCCCTGGTTGGTGCTGCATGCAATGTTCCAGGCAAAAGTCCGATCCAAAAGTGATGCATCTCTGATGCCAACTTATGGAGGGGTCGTGGCGCGCCAGCCAGCTCATGCCCAAGACGATGGGGGGGTCTGAGATGGTGGTGACGTTGAACGCCAGTGTCTCTGAGTGCCTTCCCACCGTCATTCTCATGGGGGGGGTTTGATGTGTGATGGCCCCTCCCAGCAGCTCCCTGCCGTCAATGGTTGCTACGTGCAGAGGAAAATCCAACTGCAAAAGCTGGATTTGGTGCTCTTCTGCAAAGCTTCTCGAGAAGAAGTTGGCGGACGCCCCACTGTCAATTAAGGCGAGGACCGTCAGGGGATAGCCATTTGGGAGCGTTAGCGTCACTTCTAGAACCACTCCTGCTCTGGGAGGGGTGGGCTGGCTCTGCACCTCTCTGTGCGGGTGGGCGGGCTGGGGCTGTTGTCTGCTGACTGTGCCTGGCTGCTGCCCCTTGTCTCCTGCAGCCAGGCTTTCCCGTTTCCCTGCTGTGGTGCTGCGTCAGTGGGGGAGGGCACCACCGTTCCCGCCTTTCCTTGCCACTCCCTGCGATGTGGGCAGTCTCTGACGAGATGCTGGGGTGAGTTGCAGAGAAAGCAATTCCCGCCCCTTCCCTCCTTGCGTCTTGGCGCCGCTGGGGTTTGAAAAGCCCGCGCGCGCGCGCTATCAATCTGCATGGGCTCCTGGTCCTGGCTGGCTCCAGGCGTGGCCTGAAAGGGTTGTTGAGGGAGTGGCTTCTCCTGCGACCGTGGGAACCAAGCCCGCTTTGCGCGCGTCGCTTGCTTGTCGTTCCTCCGGGATTCCTGCCTCACCCCCACCGCCAGAGCTGCTTTGCTCAGCTGATCCATAGTACTGGGCTTTGGACCTCTCGAGAGTTCATCCTTCACCTCCTCGCTCAAACCCAAGTAAAACGCAGCTTGCATGGGAGGCGAATCCAAAACCCACCCCAGTCTGTGCACCAGCATGGTGAATTTCGCCCAATATGCGCGAACTGTCATATTTCCTTGGCGTAAATTATGCAGTTCCTCCTTAGTCTGGTCCAAATGACTATCGGACGAATACATCGTCCTCAAACCTTCTAGAAATTGTTGGACATTTTTCATGCAAGGATTCTTGGTTGCGATTAATGGTCTTAGCCACTCCCTGGCTGCTCCGGTGAGATGTTCCACAATAAACGCTACTCTGTGCTCATCATCGGGGAACTCATTCTGGTGCAGCTCAAGAGCATACACGATCTCAGTCTCAAAGCCCTGAAACTCCTTCGGGTCTCCATTGAACTTGCTTACAAGGGTCCCTGCTCTCCTTCCTGGCAGCACTTGGACTTGGGGAGCCCCTCCCGCCTTGTTTTTCTCTGCATCCAGCTTGTTTTGGAGGTCTACCGCCACCGCCCTTAAATGCTGCTCTTTTTCCTGGAGCTCTCTCACCTGTTCCGCAAGTTGTAGCCGGTCGTCCTGGACCTTCTTAGTCTCCTCTTTAGCTGCCTTCAATTCTCCCTGCGCCTGCAGCGACAGCTGTTGCAGTTCTAGCTGGGCTTGCTCAGCGATCTGCCGCCACTTCTCCGCCTCGGACACGCTCATCCCGGCAACTCCGAAGTAGCCCCAAAATGATTAGGAGGTTGCTGTCACAGTGGCCGGAGTGGACTACTTCAGAGTAACGACGCTACGCAGCTCTGCATTTTATTCTTTTATTGGTGCTGCGTATTTACAGTGCTCAAGTCATTGCTATTTACACGGAGCGATGTTGTCAGTCGGTTTCAGAACCTCCTAATGGCTTTTGGCGCGTCTTTCTCCAACACAAAAGCTTTGGCAGACCCATCCTCTTGCCCCTCCTCTTCCTGCGTAATTCTGGAGTTGGAGGGATGGGTCTTCCCCCCTTGCTTGCCCCTTCCTGTCCCACCTGGGACCCTGGCTCCTCTACCTTGCCTGAGCCTCGGACACGACTTCCTGCTTCCCCACTGGAATCGGAACTCTCCCTGCTTTCCCCTTTGCTCGGGGACGGGCTTGAACTCAGGAGGGGAGGGACTTCGCGATATCCCCTGTCCCTCACAGAAATGAAATTTAAATTATTGTTATTATTATTAATAATAATAAAAAGAAGAAGAAGTCAGCAGCACAGAGGAATGAAAAGGTGATCTCTCTAGCCTAAGATGCTCATAAAGGACCTCCTACTGCATGGTTCACCTCTCATTTGAAATACCAGGATATACTTTTTGCTACTAAAGAAAGGGGGGGCAGAGAGGCTGAGTGAAAGTGTCAAAGAATTTGACCTTAAAATGATCCAACTTCCTACTAATATGCAAAGTGTTCAAAATCTTTTTAGCTCTGTGGAATTTCTTTTGGACAAATAGTTCTTATGATTTCATGCTGTTCTGGAGAGAGCATCAGTATGAAATAAGGAGTCGAACCATGAAGGGAGGGGGAACTATATATATATATATATATATATATATATATATATATATATATATAATCCATATACATGCTTTGCATTTTTAAAAATATTGTCCAAGAATAGAATCCATGTACATGCTTTGTTGATTTTTGTAATGCCCATGTACTGCTTTATTTGATGTATACATAGCCACAGCTTATGTAAAGAACAGCCAGTGAAGAGTACACAATTGCTGCACCAAACTTTTCATAGACATGTTTGATCCTCTCTTTTTACAGATATGAGTTTCCAAATAGACAAGATCCCACCAGTTCAAATTGAAGGGAACATGCAGGGAGGACAATGACGACGACCCCCACCCAAAAAAACGCCCTTAAGAACACTTGTAACTAAAACATCTCATCATCACCAGAAGCAATTCCTTACATTTAGCTCCAGGATAATTGAAAAATGCCCATCCAACTAGCAATACAAGTAGATGGAAAGAAAATTCAAACTACTGCTATACCAAATAGTTAAGTATTTTAAAGCTGTACAAATACAAAACTTCAGTAAGTTTGAAGGCTATTATTTTGTAATCTTGGGGAACTTCATTGGGCTTTGTTCTAAACATCATTCCCCCCCCCCCAGGCACACAACATGTACATTCCTAAGGTCACAAAATGTTCTCCAATAAGTGTACGCTATAGCCAATGCCCCAAATGTGAATACTGTTGATAATCATGAAGGAATTTTGATAAATATCACATGCCTCTGAAAGTCCAGTAGATGCTGGCAAACATCCAAAAGTCTCGAATTATCAACACCTCAGTAGTGCAATTCCATAATTTTGAACAATGATGTTTCAAGTCTAATTAAAGCTCTATTATCAAGCAAAGTTTCATTTAGAACTGATGAATGCAGATGCATCTGCACTCAGAATAAGGTGTGTGTGTGTGTGTGTGCGATATTGTGAACATTTCTGACATTTACAAAGCATGAAAAATGCAAATCACTTTTTGGATTTTAACCCTTTTTTAAAAACGGTCAATTAAAATACATACTTCCTTTCTGCTCTTCCCCCAATTTTAAAACAGAAGACCAAGTTCTCCCATTATTCTCCCTCAAAATGTTAGGGTCAATAAATTTCCCAGATAAATATACGCAATATATCAAAATAAATACTCCACCAAGCTATTTTTAAAATACAGATGAAGAATCTAATTAACATACTGGATAGTTGCCATTCCAATACTACTAAGAAATGTCCACTCAGATTTATCCAGATATTTTCAAAAACTTAAATTGCATCTCCTCTAGGAAGAAGTGGGGTTCAGAGGCCACAGCAGTGATGGGCACGGGGAATCGCAGCGAATACTCTATTTGAGGCGCAAAGGGGCAGAAAGATCTCCCAAGAAAGGGTGGCTGAGAGGCAAAAAGAAAGTCATATCCTTATGAAGCAGGAAAAAAGAATGTGGAAAGGCTTAAAAGGAAAACAGGAATAAAAAGTCTGAGTAATAAAAGCAGCAAAAGACAGAGAAACGGCAGGAGGTGAAAGAAATGGTAGGAAGGGAGAAATTTAAAAGGCAGAATAAAGGCACACAAGGAATTAGTCCTTAATCACGTTCCATTTTAATTTACACTTAAAATGCAGTATAACACATACAACCTTTGCGTTGTCTCTTAGAAGAGACTTGGGAAGGATTTACACTTACTGACTCACCAGGAGGTGTTATCATGGATGCTGCAGAAATTGCTACAGTCTCCAAAGAAGCCACAAACCGCCCTTATTTTGACAATTCACATTGTGTATATTCTCATTTCTTCTGGAAAAAACAACAGCTACTACTGTATTTTATACTGGGAGAGGACAGCGGGACTGGAAAGTGAAGCGCTCCGCTTTCAGAAATGAAGCCCATGGACCTATTCATAGTGTCAGAATTTGCTAAACATGCACACGCAAAACCTAACAGTTAAACTCTCATAACTTTGGAGTCATATTAGAAGGTTAAAAAAAAAAAGTCAGAAGTTTCAAACATGTTAGTGAGATGCATGCACAAGATGGCAAGGAGTTTAACCTTGACATCATAGGTACAGTAGATCTAAAGGGGCTTCTGTGTGGTAGAGCATGATATAAATAAACTGCATAATTACATACATGCACACACATGGTTTTGCCCATAAATCCAAAACTCTGAAATGTTTCCAGGTAAATTTTTCATTCCTTCTGTTAAGTACTTCCAAACAACAGTGACGATGACCAATGGCATAAAACTCAGCTCAAATTTCAAAGTTGGACTGAGCGCACCAATGTCTGTATGCTGCAATAAATTAAAACAAAGAAGATATTTGACCTCCTACGATCATATATCCCATACTTTAACTTCACAGTTATAACGCCCCTCTACACATGGGTGCGCTGCTTGCTTTCCAGTTCCATTACCATCCCCTCAAAAGAACAAAACGCCTCTGCTAATTTTGTCCCTTCCCCCATATACGAGTAGACATGCTTTTTCACTTAACACTTGGTGTGCAAATTTGGATCCAACCCAAAAGTTGCATCAATAAATCGGCATAAAACGGGTCTGACATCTTCCCAGCATTTCCCTTTTCCATGTTGTCCTACAATTGCTGCAAACTATTACCATATATATTCTACAGAAAGCTATCCCAGGAAGAGGAGGGTGGCGGCGGGTCCTGAGTGTTGGAACGTCAAAGGAGAAAGAGAGCAACTTAGAAGAGCCACGGTTCATAGGAGGTGGTGTGCATAAAGCAATGTGGTTAAAATGTGAAGCAGCCATGATGCTGCCTGCTGGTAAGAGCTGCCCAATGACTCCCATGCCTTTTGGTGTGTGCAAAACAACATGCTGCTCCCTGGAGAAGCAGTTAAGCAGTTTCTGAATCGCAGAAAGGCTTGCCACCGGTCAATCGACAGAGACAGTTAAGTATCTGCTGCGGAGATGGCAACCATTTGCTCTCAGGGAAAGGACATACGGAGGACAGGAGCTTCGAGTTATTCAAAGCCTGGAACTCCTTGTAAGGTAAAAAAGCACACATGCAAAGTTCTTGCAGCAGGAAACACTGCGAGTTTTTTTTAATATATATGCCAGCTTTTAATGGAGCCCAATGAAGGCCATAATAACAAAAGACCGGGTATCAACACGGAAGGAAGATGCTGAAGCAGAGCTTCCAGAATTTCTGGGATCTTCAGCCCAGCAAAAGTCACAAGCTGCATCACACATTCACGGAGGCAGCTCACTTCACATTGTAGTATACAGTGCAGGATCAGGCTCCACGCCACAGTCAGACAGAAACATGTAAAATACAGGTAGGTAGCCGTGTTGGTCTGAGTCGAGCTGTTTGTGTTTGTGATGATCTGGTGTATCTGAAGAAGTGTGCATGCACACGAAAGCTCATACCAAAATATAAACTTAGTTGGTCTTTAAGGTGCTACTGAAGGAATTTTCTTATGTAAAATACAGTAAGCCAGCCAACAACAAATAGGAAATGGTGCCATTCCAGAAGACAGGAGTTCTGCATTCTGCAGACACTGGATCAGGAACCCACCAATACTTCAGAAGGAATATAGAAAGTCAATACAACTTCAAGGTTACAGTATAAGCTATAAACAACACACAAATTGTGATGTGGTGTAAACCAGAGCTTATAGGGTTAACTGCTCTGCAGAAGTGCATCCTGTGAAACTGGGGAGTGTCTATGTTCACTGTCTGTGAACTGTATTGGTTTCGTTTTTGCCACGAATGGAGAAGCACAATGGCGTGCCTTTCTCCAGGATGAGTTATTTGCTGCTTTGTTAATATACGCTTCTTAGACTAGAAGAAGTACATTTCCATGCCTTATTCCTCCTGCTGACAGCTGTCTGTATTTGAAAGGCTCAGGTGATGAACACGAGCTGTTTGTGTTTGTGATGATCTGATATGTGTAGCAAATACTCAGAAGCAGGTGCAACAGTTTGCAAAGGAGCTCAGAAGTCACTTTAAGCTCAAGAACCTAGGTTCAGTGAAAGTGTACCTAGGCGTTCAAGTCAATAGGAGTCAGGAGGGCAGTTTCTTGCTCCATCAGAAAGCCAGTGTCAGAACTCTTATGGAGACAAGCTTTGTGAAAGACAGCCAGGTAGGGGCAAGGCTGATTTCGAGAGTCCCAATGTCTTTCAGTCCGCTCTAGGGAGTCTGTTAGTCTGTTGTATCTCTCCCAATGGAGCAGACCAAATATAGCTTTTGCTGTAAACTTGCTCAGCAGAGAAGCTACCAAGCTTAGAGTGCATGCCTGGAATGGCATTAAGAGAGTGTTGAGGTATTTGCAGGACACCAAGGATTTCTGTCTCAAGTTGTCCTCAGAGGGTGAGCCTCTGCTCGCATGCTGGACGGACAGCGACTGGGCCAATTTAGAGGACAAGAAATCTGTGTCAGGTTTGGTTGTAAAATTAGGAGAATCTCAATAATTGGTTGGAGGTCTAGAAAGCAAAGTCTCATTGCACTTTCCTCTACAGAAGCTGAATTCAGTGCGTTGTCTGAGTTGTACTGGGAATTAGAGTACTACAGGTGTTTGGTCCAATTGTTGTTTGCCCATCACTGTTTGGGAGGACCCTGTCTGACGTTGGCAGAGTCTGGCCAGTTTAAGCCCATAATCAAACATTTGGACATTCGTTTCTGAAATGTGTGTCAGGATGTTCCATCAGGCTTGGTCAAGCTGCAATACTGTCCAAGCCAGAATAACCTTGCAGATGGGTTCACTAAACCTTTGAGCTTCCAAAGGCATGGGGAGTTCTGTGAAGGGTTGGTTTTGGGGTAAGTTGTGTATACACTTACTATTCCCCCAGTAGTACAGGATGAGAGGGGGGTGATGTGGTGTAAACCAGTGCTTATAGTGTTAACCGCTCTGCGGAAGTGCATCCTGTGAAACTGGGGAGTGTCTATGTTCAATGTCTGTTTGTGAACTGTATTGGTTTAGTTTCTGCCACGAACGGAGAAGCACAATGCCTTGTCTATGAGTTATTTTCTGCTTTGTTAATAAACGCTTCTTAGACTAGAAGAAGTACGTTTCCGCGCCTTATTCCTCCTGCTGTGCAGGAATTCTGCGAAGATACTCTGCTCTACCGGGAGCCCAGAAGAAAGGGGGGCCAGCAGAGCAAGCGCAGGGAAGTCTGCTGGACGCCATTATCTCCCGGTCTCGCTAGCTATGGAGGGTCGTTATCCCCATAGCTGCTTTAGTGATGGTTTTGTCAAAAGCCAATTCACAACACAAATTGCATGTGGAAACTGTCCACCGGAAGCCCACCTGGATGAACGAGACTTGCTTTGATGCAAACCACATTCATTTAATGGAGGGCTTATGCAGGAAGAAGTATGCAGTGTACAACGATCTCCATTTGAAATACATTCCGTATAGACAAGAAACAGTGAAGTCGAGAAAAAAGAAAACAGACAGGACAAGAAGTTCTCCCTAAGGGGAGATGGAGGGAGTGTTAAGACAGTACCCAGAGGAGGGCAGCTGAATTGACAGGACCGAGAGCCTGTCTCACTAGTCAACAGTGAAAGCTGTGTAGAAAAACAGTTCCTGAATTAAAGTAGCTGAACATGGTTCAGATTATTGGATACATCTATAAGCACAATGCTTTGCAGGAGCATTTACTGTATACCAAAATCCTACTTCTCGCAACACACGGTGTTGCACGAGTAGTGAAAAAATGTTTTCCTATTCAAAAGGTGCTTGGACATTCTTTTCAGGCAGCATTTTATCATTATTATTTTTATATATGAGCTCATTCAACGTGGTTTAAGAGAAGAAGAAGAAGAAGAAGAAGAAGAAGAAGAAGAAGAAGAAGAAGAAGAAGAAGAAGAAGAAGAAGAAGAAGAAGAAGAAGAAGAATATTTAAATAGGTGGGTGGGGGGAAAGAGAATATTGTTTACAATAAGAACCCAACTAATTGCCTATATGACTGTTTAGGATTTGAAATCTACTGGGGTTTTTTTTCTCATTTAAATAAGGAATAAAATGTTGCCCAAAGTCTAAAATTATCTTTACACATTTGTGCATGGTTTTTCCTTTTTTTTTTTAAAGTTAGATCTATAAATCAAAATATCAAAGTTAAAGATACAATTTGTATCAACAGTAAAAGGTAACTTTCTGGTTCTACAGGGTCTTCAAGTTGCAGCTGTGCACCTGGTTTATCAGCAATAAGATGATAAACTAGAGCAGCCTTTGCAAATATGGTGCCTTGCAGATGTTTTGGCCGTGGTGGCTGGGGCTGGAAGTACAAAACATCTGGAAGGAGCCAGGTTGCTGAAGGCTAAACTAGGAAAACATCACATTAGGTGATTCTGCAGGGAATCCTAGTGTGTAAGATTACGCTCACTATGTATAAGTTACTGCCTGCAAGATCTAGTACTATTCTATCTATGCAAGATTACATTTTAGAAGAGCTAGCAGAACCCACGACTTAAAAACCAGAAATCTTCCTTACTAACACTAGAAGAGACGGCTCTGTCTGCTTCTAAATCTATGTTGTTTGCGGAAAGAGCCATGCCTGCACAATACAGCAGGCCAGACTAACTAACTTTGAGAACATCTACAGTATTTTACAAAAAGGATGGACTGTTCTCAGATACAATGCTATATTATACTATAGTGCAGTTTATAAAAAAATGTTGCATATCGTCAACACAACATAAAAGCTTCTCAGGCCAGCCTTGATAAATAGCATGAAAAATACATAGTATCTTATATACAAAAAAAATTTGCATTGAGAACAATTAGTTTCATTTAAAAACAGGTATGAAAAAACACATTTTGTCCAGTATACCTGCACATTAATTAGAGGAGCAAGAGACACGACAAAAACAAATCTCAGTTTATGACTCATGAAAGTGTGGATAAGGTAGTTGCCTAAACTGATATATTGGTAGCCTAATTCTAGACAATGTGAGTTGGATGAGCGCGACATCTTCAAAATCTGCATCTAAGGCTTTTGCCTTCCTACATAATAAATTAATCATGGCAGATTTCTCCATCAGTGATTGCTTTTGCGTGCACCAAAAATTAACAGTGATAAACAAATAATGTCACTTAAAACCAAAAACCAACAAAAAGTGCCATACTATAAAGTACTAATAATACACTGTTACCCATTTCAACGTTAAAACTGGTAACTCAAAACATTGTTTTAAAAAATAGTCAGTGCTGTAAAAGACCTTTGTTTTCTATAAATAAAATGATTATAGCAAAAAGATCACACAATAAAATAACTTAATTGCAATTTTTAAAAAGTTCATAATAAGCTTGGCTCGAAAAAAAACCATTTGCTGGGTGCATAAAATCCTCTTTAGTTTTCTGCAGCTTTTTGTTTTTAAGAAAACTTGTTTTGCACTTTGAAGGACAAAAACACCCATTAATTTAATAAACACGTAACGACGTTAGAAAAAGTGCTGCATATAACCCCCCCCCCCGGATGCACCAAAGAAACGTATTAAGAGACCACAGATATAATAATATATTAAACTGGAAAGATTCTTATCCAGTCATGAAATATCCTTTAAAAATAAAATAAAATCCAAGTGAGAATTTAAATTAAAACCTGTCATTTCCAATGCACGGGGTTGCACATAGAGATTCCATGGCACAGTTATTTCACATAAATGGATTACTATATAACCTCCTTGCTGAGAAGGAGATCACACATGCTATTGTAGCAAACCTCCCTCAGCGTTACAGCTGAAACGGAACTATTAAGACACCGCAAAGATGCATCACCATCGCCATGGCCTCAATAACCGAGCTGAGATTTCTCCACCAAAATGGCTGCAGCGAGTTGCTGAGCGTCCGTCATGTGAGGGTTCCTTTTCATGACAATTCTCACAAGATCGGGAGGGAAAATGTTGCACAGGTTGATGTAGACCTTCTCTCGGTTATCCTGGTACCGCGGCGGGTCCTGGGGGATCCCACAGTAAGGGATCCGCCAAGGCTGCTCCTGCTGCTCAGGCAAGCTTTGGAAGGCAAACTGCTCGTAACACGGCTGGCTGGGGTTGCTGGGCAAGGAGTAAGTTTGGCGGTAGCCGTACGCGTCAAGCCCGTAGCCTTGCCTGTCCCAGCTGCTGAGCCCGTCTTGGCCGGAGTACCTTTTCCGTTGCCTTAGCGGGGAATTATCGTACAAACGCGAGTCAGATATGCTGTCTACTCGGGTAGACACGAGGGCTCTCCCCAGATGTATGCCCTTGGAGCGGGGCGAGCTCTGGGGAGCTGGGTAGTCACTGGGGCAACTGGACCGAGCGCCGACAGTGGGATGCTGGAGGTGGACCGCCATGTAGGGAAGCGGAGATTTGTGGTGGTGCTTTGGTTCTTCGTGACTGTAGCTCTGCACCCTGCTCAGCGTCTCGTGGTAGCCCTGCAGGAAGGGCTGGGAGTTCAGGTGGCTGTGGGGGTGCAAATGCTGGCACTTCAAGTTCTCTTCGAGCTGGGGGTCGGGAGAGCTCACATAGGACCGGTCGCTGTAGCCCATGTAGGAATCATTACTGCCACAGCTCGTGCTCCCTTCGCTGCTGCAGTCGGACGCTACAGAGCTAATCCTGTAATCTGTGTCCAGAGAGAAACGCCTTTCGGGACTTCGCGGGCCAGAGATGCTTAGGTTCGAGTATGCGTTCAGCATAGAATAGTAGCTGGCATCCACAGGAGAGTCACATTTGGGATACTGCTCGTAAGGCATTGGCGTTCCGTGGTTTTTGGTTGCCATCAACACTGGAGGATACGGCCCTTGCGCTCTTTGATCCTGAGGTGAGAAATGAACTCCGGAGGGAAGGCCATTGCTCAAAGGTGCAGTACTTTGGGGTTTTGCAGCAGCAGAGTTCGGTATACTAACTAGGGAAGGTACAGACCTGGTTTCCAACTTGTTTTTGGTGGGAAGCTTTTCCTCCAAGTCTTGGTAGACCTGAGTCCTTATGCTAGGATCTGACTGCCTCTTTGGAGTGGCTCGCTTGAGATCCGAAGTGCTATCTATCTTAGTGCTGCAAGGGACGCTGTTGCTTTTCACCAGACCTCCTTCGCTAGCAGCTTTGGCAGCTGTGCTCCTGGACATGGCACGAAGCTCGTCCGCTACTGACCTCTGAGGCTGATTTCCTCTTTCTGGGTGGTAGTATTTGCATTTGTGTCCATAAGTGCATTTCTTCCCTGAAAATTTGTCGTTTCGAGATTTAAGCGAGCAAAGGGGAGGAAAAGAAAGAGATAATGAGATTTTACCCAGGCATTAAGACAAAAGGGGCTGAAAATAAAATTGTATAACACTGAATCACAGGTCAAGGATGCTTTCAGGATAGTTAAAACGTTCTGCAGTTAGGTAAGATGTGGCATCAGTAATACCAGCTGAACAGAGAACAGTGTGTGTGTGTGTGTGTGTGTTTATTCACACATGTACACAATTTCGCAGCAGCACAATAAAGCATATGCTGGTCTGTTTGCTGTTTATTATTCTGATATGTAGCCACAATATTGCAGGCTACTATTATTTTCATTTTCAAAAGGAGGAACTCATACTGTCTTGATCAGGCAGGGATTTAAATTTATGTCTGGGGAACATTATATGCTCATGATCACAATGGTTTTGTGAACCACAGTTCCAGAAATATGCATTCCAACTCTGGGAATGTCTTTCAGCAAAGCCAACGGGACAAGAACCTATTACTGAAAGGAAGTTGTAACAAAATTCTGCAGCAACGTTTTACAAAGACACGTTTCACACAGACCCAGACAAGCAATCAGGCCTTGCTTCTTAAAATATAATTAGTGTTTAGTTAAGGAAAAATGTTTACCATATGGACATGGTTGCTTCTTATGTTCTGGTACAATAGGTTTCTTCCTCAGAAAATTATCCAGGCTTGGGCCATGGCGGCCAAGGGGGTCATCAGGAGGCATAAATCTGTCAAGATATATACATATATAATAATTAAATGAACAAGGCATTCAGTAACCCACATTCTCGGTCTTAACATCTAAAAAAAATACCACTTTCTATTTCTAAATAGGATATTAAGTATTCCCAGATTATTTCAGATGCATTCCATATTTTGTTCTGGAAAACAAAACAGCCTTGTAAACTAAACTCAATCTACCCGGGAGTAAGCCACACTGAACTCAATAGGACTTATTTCTGGGTAGACATGATTAAGACTATGTTTTAAGACTGAAACTCTAGCCTCACTGAATTAATTCAGAAAGCCAGGCTACTCTAGCTGCTGGTGTCATAGCATTACATATTCCAGTTCCAGTTTGTGGATCTCTACGCATAAGACTTTTCAAACTAAATGTCAAGGTTAGCAGTTTACTTAAAACTTAACCAGTCAGCACTATTTAGAAATCTTTAAAACTGAGGAAGCAGTACTTGAGTCGAATGTCACAGCAATCTACATTCATGAAGCCTCAGAAGTATAAAAGGTCTAATTAGTTCGAGAAATTGTTTTCCAAGACAGCCTTTGCTGCAGTCCACATTTTTTGGTCTGGAGGGCGAGGTTGGCAAAGGGTGTTCTAAGACATTGATCCTATCTTTGTTTTTAGAAGCAGCTACGAACATACAGAATCATACAACTAACCTTTACACTGCAGACCCATTGAAATTAATGGACCTAGTGTAGTTACATTCATTAATTTCAAGGGGTCTGTTCTGAACATATATTCGTTGAATACACACATGCAACTATTTGTCAGGGGGGGGGAAGGCTGCTTTGGTTCATGTACTGAAAGACCGCTTGCTCATTCCACAGTAAAGAAGTGATTTGTCTTGGAATAGGTGAAGAAAGATTACATTAGAGCTGCAACTCTACATGTAGCTACAAGGATTTTCAATGGGGCAGGGGTCTCATAAATGCTCTGCATGAAAGGAGAGCAGGCTGCATTTTTATTATTGCAAAAAGCTGACCACCACCGAAGCACAAGATCCATGTGCAGAAATGTTACCAGGTGTGTATATATAAAATCCAGTATATGCTCCAAGTCCTGGAGCCAATTATTTTCCAGCAAGAGATTTTTTAAAATATATATATAAAAATCTCCTACAACTTACTTGTCATTGACAAATGAATACATCAGCAGCCGTTCATCAATGAACTTCTTCCATTCTGGCTTTTCATTTGCAAGATCCCTGTAGTTATCATTTGACACAATTATGCCATCCGACTCAAAGGCCAACTTTACTATGAACCGGTCATCATAGCACACCACCCTTCTCCCCTGAACACGGCGGGATGGGGTGAACACCAAAATTTTCTCTTTCTCTAATTTACGCAGGATTTCTTGGTCTACAAATAGTAAAGGGGGGAAAGCAGAGCACTGAGGTCAGTACTTTATTCGGCCTACAACTGAGCTCTGTTACAAGAGAGCAGATGTTCAGAGAAGAATGACTTGACTTAAACAAAAGCACTTCTGATTCTGCTGGAAGAAGATGACTAATATTCAGCAACACATTAAAGAATATATAAGCATAAATTACATTTGCCAGGATCTACAGTCATGCTTACACTTAGGTGCAAGGAATACTGAAGTTAATTCTAGTAACACATATTATACAGGGGTTCTTGATTTCAAAGATACTTAACAGAAGGAAGAATAGAAAAAAAGTTTCCCATTTAAAATATAATTAAGCACAAGCTATGTTTTTAAACCAAATGTCCATCAAAATCAGGATTTCAGCATCTTCCCTCTCCCAATGATACAATCTTCCCAGAAAAATGCATGCTCATCTCATGTATACTGAGTGTTAAAGGGAAGAGTCTAAAATTTATTAGCATTACAGTATGTGCATACCCTTTTCCAATGATTTATGATTCATAATCATGATTTAATGAAACTCAAATACAAGAAACAGAATAGAATCCTAGGACTAGAATATAAGGCTTTTCATTAAAAACTTTGGAAGCAAACTTAAAATAAGATGTCCTAACTCTGAAAAATGTTCAAAAGGACTTGGACAAGGTTTCAATACAAGGGCCTTACATAATTAACAAGCAGCTTTTGAGAGCTTCTACAACCCTGCACAGACTCATTCATATGAATTTTTCTCTGTACAAGCAATATGTTACAACCATAAGGAGAATGAATCATTGGCCACTTTACATGTTTATTTATTAGTCTTGCAGTACTTTAGCAGGGAGGCAAATCACAGGATCAGAAGCAATGTAGTGATGTTATTGGATTATAACTCACTGCTCTATGGCAAAATGTATGAGGACAGCCTGACGTGTATTCCATGCAAAATATTGTGCACTCTGGAGTCCCATAGCGTTGTACTCAACTTTTACTCAGAGTAGACTCACTGAAAGTAATGGATAGTCTACTCTGAGTAAAAGTTGGTTGACTAGCAACCCTTTTCAAATCAAGCTGTTGAAGGCAGAGCAAAGTATACCTGTGATGAGAGCATCCGGTCGGGACTGTTCTTTCCTCCACGCTGGTACAAACACCGTGACATCTTTGTGGCCTCTTTCCAAAAACCAGTCCACTGCCAGTTTGATCCCCCGACAAGAGAATACTTCTTTGTTTCCATGGCTGAAATAAACACCCCCAAAATCACTGTACTCCTGAATTACAACCTTCACTTTTTCCATATGAATGTGAATGGAATATACCAAATACACTGGATTATTACGTTTGCTTAATTAATTTACAAATCCCCTTCTGCTTAAGTCCCAAGGTGATTTGCAATCATACAATAATACCAGCTAAAAATAGGTTTAAGAACTGTATAAATAACCACCCAAGGCATAGAACATCCAGATGGAAGAGCCTGATGAAACAAAATTGTATCCAGTTGCTTCTGGAAACTATAAACAGTGGCCGCATTTTGTATCTGTTAGAAGAAAGCAGGGGCAGCCACAATGCAGGTCCTGCTCCAAGATGCCATGGAGGACTCTCCTGCTGAAAGCAGTGACCTCCTGGATACTTAAAGGATAAGGTGGGTCTCTCTGTACATACTGCACAGCCAATATTAACCCATAAAAACTGGCCTTTTCATTTCAAAGTACCTGAAAAATGTGTCTCCCCCATGGAGACTATGCTACTTACACAACAGATACTAAAGCTCTGAATGTCAGCACATGAGCACAAATCACCTCGACTACCCACAAATATCTGAAAATGGGACACATTTACCTCTCATGTTAAACCAGAAACATGAAGCTTACTTCACACCAACTGGTAACAACTCAAAAAGAGAGCAAACCAAGCCACACACACACACACACACACGACAGTGCACATGACTTTGGGAGTTCCTCTCACACACAGCTGCACCAACTTGGAATTAAAACAGAAAGCAGGGAGTCTGGCAGTAGCCAGGAACATACATATGCTTGCAGAACAAACTATGTTTATTAGAATCCAATAAAATTTATTTTGATCTTATGTCCTCAATATTCAAATCCAAAAAGATGACACCTGAGTGTTGCACAAAGTTACATTTACCTCACAGTAAATCCACAGCTTTTGTGAACTGCAGCCAAGACCTGCAATTACCAAGGTGATGTGGCAACTCTCACAGATAGGGCAGAAGTGCTGTGTAGCTGCAATCCCCAAGGTTTTAAAAAGGATAGTTCTCTATGGTCACATATTTCAATATGGACAAAATCTGGTTTGGATACTTCCAGGCGACTATGCAAGTTTGTCCTAATAAAACCTGGGGTACAACTATATTAGAGCTATTTATAAGTGGGTTATGGGTTGCCCGATTGAAAACTTGGGAGAATATTGTTCCCTTGGGAAAAAATGTCTTGCTAGTACGAAAGAGAGCCAGTGCAGTGTAGTGGTTAGTGCTGGACTAGGACCTGTGAAACCAGGGTTTGAATCCTTGCTTAGCCATCAAGCTCATAGGGTGACCTTGGGCCAGTTGCTGCCTCTCAGCCTGACCTACCTCATAGGGCTGATGCAAGGATAAAAACAGGGAGAAGAACAAGGTGTGTCACCTTGAGCTCCTTGGAGGAAAGGTGGGGTAGAAATGTGATTAATAGTAAATAAATGCATACTAACATCTTGGTGGCCTCTTTTTCCAGAATCAGCGGCAGTTTCATATCCCAACAGGATAATCCCTCATTTCCAGGGATGAAATATTTACAAGAGTCTTTCCGTGACCCGGCTGCCATCTTTCACCACCCTCAAGGAAGAGTGTGGCTTCCCCCTCAGCAACCTTGCGAACAGTGGTTCTTATGGATTTGAGCGTTTTGGAAAAACAGCAGGACGTAATACACATAATTCCTTGTTAAGACAACATTCAGTCAGTATATGGAAGACAATCTTACTTGGCTACAAGTGATCACGCTGAAGAAGACATAAGATCTTTGTTCCCTTACAAAGTATTTACTCAGACTTCAGTTAATTTCGTCTTTCTAGTTTAATGACACATCAGTTTAAATTATCTCTCTTTCATATCGTCAAATCTTAGTGCTTCTTAATCCAGGAACACCCTGTTGAATTTCATATTGGTATTTTCTGACTAGCACTTTCTCCTTGATGCATAACTGTTGAAGTCACTTTCCAGTCCTCGCATACAAATTCTGAAGTTGGGAAGAGCAGCGGGACTGAGTTCCTTGATGCAGAGCCACACACCATTAGAAAAAGTCAGAAGTATATAAAAAATTATTTATCAAGACAACACCAACAATATATTCCCAAAAGCAACCATGCTTTAAGTTTGGAAATATCTTTAGTGTATACAGAACAGGGATGTTTTACTCCCTTTGCAAGTTTATTCATTTCAACCAACGTATCAGAAAAGAGAACTCAGCAAACCAATCCCTAATAACTGCTAGCAGGATATCTCAAATGTTATTCATGCTACCCTGCCTCTTCAAAAGGAAACTTCCCATTAAAATTATGGGACCAGAAAAAAGCTGGGATGTGTGCTAACTTTAAAGTACCCATCCAAAGTAGTTAGAAAGGTAAAGCTTAAAATCCTGAAAGATCTGTTCTAAAATGTAGTCTATGCTCATCCCAGTATGTGCCAATATATTTCTACTTTATATTGACCATAAAGTTCTCATTTGGGAGGAGTTCAAGCAATCAAGATCAGCTATGCAAGACTTTGGCAAACTCCAAATAATAAGGGACCAAGCTGGCTTTTTAATCATTTGAAGTGGAAGTTTTATTTTCAAGGAATCATCAGATAGTTCTATGCTGGAATACATGAAGCAACTATATCATTTGCACACCAGAGAAGCCTACTAATTACTCCATTCCCACCGACAAACACCAATAATTTATTATAAATAAACTTTATTCAGATCCACTATTTTTTGGATGTTCACTTTGCTGTGCATTTTCTTTCGGGTTTTATAGTTGGTTCAGGTTTTAAGGTGCTGATTTGATTTATATGGTGATTATAAAGTGTTATTCCACTTTACTCAGGATACACCCATTGAAATTAATGGACCTAACTTAGTCATGTTCATTAATTTCAATGGGTTTACTCTGGGTAAAACTTATGTCAACTACCACCCCAATTAATTCTAAACCCTTCTTTAAAATGCTTCATTGTGAGTAACACCTATGGAACCAAAACCATTCCTCCAGAAAACATGGGGGATAACCCAAAACAAACCCACACACTTTGAAAGAAATGCACTATTCCTGTAAAGGCTGCATAGTGAGTTCTGGTCCTACGTTTCCTTTAAAAAAACCCAATTCTAGTTCAAGCTTTCATAAAGCACATAAACTAATCTGATGGATACATTATTATGACGGTAAAACAGTGGTTCTCTAAGGACATGGGGAGCCACACTGGTGTGGCAGGAAGATTCAAGGACAATCAAATATATATGAATATTTCAGTGTAGTGTAGTATAGTATAGTATAGTACCAACATGTTTTATTTATTTATTTGCAGACTTTTCAAAATGAGAGCAAAAGCATCAAGCGATATTGAGGACAATCCTAGCTGTGATCCAGAATCTTCTTGCAAACAGAGTGCTGAATAATATCTTGACTTTTCTTCTACAGTTATCCACGCCATATTGTTGTGAACAAGGATTTTCAACTCTGACAAATATGAAAGACCAGGAAAGAGAAAGGCTCCTTTGTGTTGATGAGGTGGGTTTGTTTGTCTCAAATTAGACCCAATATAAATGAGATTACCCAGCAAAAGCAAGCTCACGCCTCTCATTTACAGTAAGTTTGTATGCATACTTAAGGGACACATGTAAGAGGCTTATAATTTTATTTTTGGAATGAATATTCATGGTTTTATACTTACTGGTTTTCCCGGTAGTGATGTATGGAAGTGAGAGCTGGACCATAAAGAAGGCTGATCGCAGAAGAATGGATGCTTTTGAATTATGGTGCTGGAGGAGACTCTTGAGAGTCCCATGGACTGCAAGAAGATCAAACCTATCCATTCTGAAGGAAACCAGCCCTGTGTGCTCACTGGAAGGACAGATTGTGAAGCTGAGGCTCCAATACTTTGGCCACCTCATGAGAAGAGAAGAGAAGACTCCCTGGAAAAGACCCTGATGTTGGGAAAGATTGAGGGCACTAGGAGAAGGGGACGACAGAGGACGAGATGGTTGGACAGTGTTCTCGAAACTACGAACATGAGTCTGACCAAACTGCGGGAGGCAGTGCAAGACAGGAGTGCCTGGCGTGCTCTGGTCCATGGGGTCACAAAGAGTCGGACACGACTAAACGACTAAACAACAACAACAACAACGTGGGGATACTTTCTGGATGCCCCACGATCACATTATGAAGCATGGCTCAGAGAGAAAAGTTTGAGAATCACTGCTGTAAAGCCTTGCTGGCTTAGAGCTGGAACTGAAGTCAAGGCTCTTGCAAAAATCACATCAGTGATGAGTCACGCTCGTTCTTTGTATCCAGCAAAATGCACAATTACTTTGAATTCATGCAATTAAGTGGCAGTCATTTGCTGCTGTAAAGAGAAAGTATACCTGAAATGCGAGGCAGCTTAGCTCTGAAATATATTGCCACTGATTTTATAACTGTGTTTCCCCCATGACTTTTACCTATGAGATGTTATGGCAAAGTCACGATTATTTGGGCTGGTGTGGGAGGTATTCTTTTGGCAGCAATGGGAACAAAAGGCACTTTTCTGTATCCTGAGCTAGGAAAACAAATGCCATGGGGATGTAAAAGTCGATTACTTTAGCCACCAGCAGCTTCTTGGAAATGGGAACATGTCACTTGACATAATTGGATGTACTTTTAAAAACAAGCTTAGCATGGTTCAGTACTCCGAAGGCAGCTATAAGGTCAGCTCAACGAAAGCCTGATTCCATTAAAGGCAGTGGGGAGTCTGCAATTACCTTCACTAGGATTTTAAGATCAGTTCTTTATCCTTACTCTAGGGCTTACTAAAAAAAATAATTTGGTTGTATCAGCTTCAGTATTCCAGCTAAATGTCAACTATATAATTACATTCAATTCACATAAAATTGTCCTTTTAGCAGATAAAAGATATTGGGTTATATTCGGTAGTGGTTCTGCATGTTGGAGTACCCAATTTTTGCCAATTCTCCTCAACTAGTTAAGCCCCCCTCTACAGGCTGTTCGGGGCAGCGGGGGCGGTAGAATGCCAAACAGCTTTTCTCAACATGCTGCCCTCAGATGTTTTAGCTTACACAACTTCCAGCAGTCTTGGCTCCAGTATGGCTGATCATCAGATAAAGGAGATTGTAATCCAGGCATCTGAAAAGGACCAAGTTGGAGAATACTCCAGAACATAACGGGTGGGTCACAGTGGAAAGTTACAGCAGGTAGGGGGGAGTGGTGAAAACTGGGTGCCCCAACTTGTCACAACACTTTCCATCTGGGCAAATCCACCAGTGGATGCCATCCAATATTTCATTAGTGGTTCTTTGAGTCGTTGCAATAAAATAAGAGGCAGGCTAGATCAATCTGGTGGTGGGAGGAGGGGAGGAAAGTTTTCTAGTTACACGTAGCTTATCAGAAAGAGTGTCAATTAACATTCTGCTTCATCTACCAGATCCTGGAATTCCTTAGGGAACTGTGCATAGTCAAGGCTGCCATGCTACAGGGTGAAGAAAACTGAATTAAGCACCACAGGGGTTGGGGGGGGGGAATGACATATATGAAACTAGGAGTTGATGTCTGAACGTTTGGATTCTAAAACACTATACGCTTTGGCATAATGTCTAAATCTACCAGTGTATTATGGGACAAAATTACTATGAGAAGTGCTCTAGGCCAATATACCTGCTTGGGAAGGGTAAAAGGTAAAGGGACCCCCGACTGTTAAGTCCAGTCACGGACGACTCTGGGGTTGCGGCACTCATCTCGCTTTACTGGCCAAGTGAGCCAACGTTTGTCCACAGACAGCTTCCAGGTCATGTGGCCAGCATGACTAAGCTGCTTCTGGCGAACCAGAACAGTGCACGGAAACGCCGTTTACCTTCCCGTCGGACTTGCACTTTGCTTGCACTTTGATGTGGTTTTGAACTACAGGAGCAGGGACCGAGCAACAGGAGCTCACCCCGTCGCGGGGATCTGAACCACTGACCTTCTGATCGGCAAGCCCTGTGGTTTAGACCACAGCAAAGGGTAGATGGAGAAATCTCCAAGTTTCCTAAGCTGTCCTCCTTGTGCTCTTGATGTTCCTTCACTTGCACCTGCTGACCTGATCTCACTGCCTCTATTCCTTCGTGCCTCCCTCGCGACAGAAGACACTCTCAAATGTCTCTTCATCTGAGCTACAAGAGCAAGCATGGCTCAAGCCATCTCCACCTTAGTTAGAAGGAACTGGGGATGCTTCCTATCAACCACATATTTGCCAGTAATAAACGTAGCTTTCCCATTTTACCCACTCAGAATCTCAGTTTGATTGTCAAGCATGCTCTTCCTGCAGGAACTCTGCACCAAGCTCACCTCTGCTGAGCTTTTAAACGCCAAATAACATCCAAGAAGAATATGGAAACAGTCACAAGTGATTAGTTCAGTACAGTCTAATATAATATAATACTTTGATTACATTACAGGTGAAACTCGGAAAATTAGAATATCGTCGAAAAGTGCATTTATTTCAGTAATGCAACTTATTATTTTTTTTCTTTTTCTTTTAATTTTTACAAATGCTTTCTTTTGGAAATTCCACAGTAACAAATAGTTACAATAATACAAAATTAAACAAAAATAAACATCACTATTACATTTCATTAATTACATTCCATTTTTAACTGACCCGCCCAACGACAAATAATTACAATTACAACAAATAAAAGCTTGACATATCTTGCTTTGCATGTCATGCATCTATCTCATATAGTGGTTTCACCCTTTAAGTTGCATTACTGAAATAAATGCACTTTTCGACATTCCAATTTTCTGAGTTTCACCTGTATGTCATAAAAACAGACTGGGACACTTTTGTGATGTATAAATTGGATCTGCTATATTCATCTATCACCCTATCATCATATTTCCTGACATTTCACATTCTGTTTTGCACATCCCAAGAGTGATATAAGCAGCTTTGTTGAGCCAACATGGTTAGCTCAATATTTATACGTGCGCATGTACATTTTCCCTTCTGTAGTCTCCCTTGCAGTACTGTTAGCGTTACTGAATATCTGCCATTACTTTGGATAATCTTGTGCACGCAAAGAATCTTAGTTCAGTTTTCATTCTATTAAATTTCTGCTCTCACGGTTAAAATACAGAAAACCCCACATGGAACGTGAGAGAAGTCTGCTGAATCAAGCAAATGGCCCATCTTGCTCAGCATCCTGTTCTCAGAGTGTCCAACCAGATGCCTGTGGGAAGTCTGCAAACTGGACATGAGTGAAACGGCCTTACACCCAACTGCAATTTCCAAACTTGTATTAAGAGGCATATTGCCTCTGACGGTGGAGGCAGAACATAGCCATCGTGGCTAGTAAATGTTGATAGCTGATAGCACTGTCCTTTTGGAATCTGCCTACTCCTCTTTTAAAGCATTCGAATTGGGAGCAAGTTCATAGCTTAATGTGCACTGTGAAAGAAGTACATCATTTTATCTGTCTTGAGTTGTCCAACAGTCAGCTTCATTGAATGCCCAAGAGTTCTAGTGTTGAAACCAAGGGAATCTCTTCCTCAGTTCTGAATACACTTTCCCATGGAAAGGGAAAGCAAGCTCTCTGGTTAAACATGTACGTCTTTCCAACACAAGGGGGTTTCAAAATAACCATCTCAGAGAGAATGCCTACTCTCTATTGTGAAATATAGCTCTCCTTATGCTTTCTCAAGCGGTATTTATCTCCAGCCATTAACAATTTAGGCATTTTTCACAGTGCAACTCTATACATGTCCACTCAGAAGTAGGTTGTGCTGAATTAAATGGGGCCTGTTCCCAGGTAAGTGAGAAAATGATTGCAGTCTAAGTCTTGTGAATGTTTTAGAAGCCCTTGGTAGTTCAGGAGGTACGGGTTTTTTTTCTAAATGTGTATAGGATTGAATTTTATTGCTACTGTTGTGTTTTTGGAAATCTGTGACTAATCTTGTGTGATAATAGTAATGACATTTTTATTTTTCTCTTCTACAGAACATGTGTATAGTCTGAATGTCTGAGGAAGTCTCCTGTGCACTGCTAATAGTATACTTTGCACCAAGCTTTTGTTTGTACCATGACACTGAAGTTGATGGACTCAATAACCTCTCATATTTTTCAGCAAGTTTTATCGTTGGAATTTTAAACTCTTTTTAACAGGTTGTAGCTCGTTCATGAAGTAATGGTGAATATTGTGATTTAGAAATGTAAATGTTTGCTTACTATTCTGTTTGCTTCTTACTTGATGGGGGAACTATTTTGAGTGGGTTATACTCTACCTATTGATAAAAGTAAAAAAATGGTAAAGGACCCCTGGAAGGATAAGTTCACTCAAAGGCGACTATAGGGTAGCCAAAGCAGTGCAGATGTTAGAATCAAGAGCTGGAAGAAGGGACCCGCGTTTGTCAGAGCACCAACTCCCATCAACTCCAGTTAGCATGGCTGATCGTCTGGGATGAGGGGAACTGTAATCCAACACCATTTGGAAAGCATCACATTGGTTATCCCTGATCATGTAACATCACGAGTAACAGAAGGGTAGTAATATGCTCACCTGGTACAACCCAAACCCCAAAACACAACAGCTATCATTCTACTGTAACATATCATTCCACTGTAACATACCTCATTGCCACATTGCTGCCATCAATAACTATAGGTCTGAGGTTATCACCATCCACTGGCACATCTTCCGGAAGCGGGGAGTCAGATCTCTGAGACTCGACAGAAGATGCTTCTCGCATTAGGCTAGTGTTAATGTTACTCACACTCTGATCCGTCTCAGTTTTATTTCCAAGTTTGACAAGTTCTCCCAATATATCATTGATTAAAGCATCAGTACCAAGCTTATTCAGGACAAGTTGAACCTGTTCCTCAGAATAACCTAACTTAAGTGCAAACTCCAGTTTGGTTTGATACTCTTTCACCACGTCAGGAGGTTTCTTAAGTTCTTTAGACCCTATCTGAGCTTCCTCCAGCTTAAGGTCTTGCAATATTTCATTGCGCTTTAATATATGCGGTTCTAAGCAAGGAGACCTGCACAGTGGCCTGTGAGTCTTAGGTAAGAAGCATGATTCTGGTCCAATTATAGCTGGTCGTTCCAATTCATTATCAGAATTTGTGCTCTCCTCAGAATCACAACTGGAGCTTCCAGTTTCTTCAGAAGTCTCCTTGTTAGCATCCTCCTTTCTAGAGTTAACTTTATCCATGGTTGGTTTCTCTACCATTGACCAAGGTGCAATGGCACTTATTTGAGTCTCAGTGCTGTCCTCATAGAGGTGGCCAAGGTCATGTCTCAAGTGATCCTTCAAGCCCATGAAGCTGCTGCATGTACTTGACTCCACTTTGTTGATTTTCCTGTATTCCGGGATATAAAGTATCCTGTATTCCTAAGGAAGAAATAATAACGTTAGAACTAGGGATTTTCTTTCCATTTGGAACTTGTCTTAAAATTTAGATTTTTGCCTTCCTAAAGGGAGATTCAAATTACTCTCTTTTAATCACCTCCCGGTGAGATGTATTTGGAACTCAGCTCTGTGAAAGATCCAATACATACTTGTACCATGGGCAAATATCAAATGGTCAAGGTTCCAAAATGAGTTTGGCCAAACTAATGCTGGCCTTTGACCCTTGTAAAGGTTTTCAAGCAGATGTCAAGGCCCCAAGTCAATAAAGCTCTTTTGTTTCAACAATGAAACAGCTCAATCATAATGTGCTTTAAATCAAGAGGACTCAAAATCCTTACAACATATTACCAGTGAGACAGAATTTACTAAACGTTTCATTATAGTGCAGCATAAACGTCCAAATACATATTTATTGGCAAATATGAATTTTCAGAGCTTGTCTGAATTGTTATCAAGTCATATCAATTCCTGCCACGCAGTTTTAATTGCCATTACAGGACTGCAAATATGTGACATTCAATTGGCATGTTTACTACCATTCAGCTTAGGAACTCTGACATACCATGTCACTCTGATATATAAACAAGCTTGGAATCCGCCTCACCCATTTTTTCTATTTAGCATTTTCTATAAACCTTCTGATATGGATGCGAATTAAACCAATTTCCAGTGTCCCGCCAAGATTCTTAGGAACAAAACCCAAGATGTTGATCAATTATTTGCTCTTAGTTTTTATGGAGTGTTGAAGCTATTTCGAGCATTCATGCTATATTAACCGACAAGATCTAGACTAGGTGCAGGTGAAAATAAGAGGCACTAGAGCAGGCAAAAACTACGGGTGAAAGATCAAGGATGCCTAGTGTTCACAAAATTCCAGATGTCTCAAGCCACAAAGCAAGGAAACAAGACATTTTACCTGTATTTTTTATATAAAAAAATTATTTTTAAGTAAGAATTCTAATATAAAAGCAGAACAATTGCCACTGTCAGAAAAATACTGCCTTCCGCAGTAAGTCAACATTTGATTATTTAAACACACCAGGAAGTTTAAACCTACAGCACTTCAAGCAGGGAATATTTGGGAATAAAGCTAAACCAGTGGTTAAGAAGGCTGCAACTCCAACAGCTGCTGTGAAATCTTCATTTATTTTAGCAAGTAGTCGACAAAAGGCTTCAACTCTGTACACAAGATGGAACAGGACTGCACACATCAATATACCGTGTGCCCATCCCACCTGATACAACGGGTGGGGTGTTTGAATGCACAAGCATCTATGCACACTGATTGCTTTAAAATGGACCCTGTTTAAAAGTATAATGCCATTCATGAGGCTGAACATTTAGATAAAAGAAGAAATGCTTCAAAGACAGCTGTCCCAATCCAGAAATGGCAGTAAGTGCAAATGAAGTTTGGGCTTGGTGACTACTCTTGCAGATGAAGTCCCATGTGCTGTGTTAAGAAAATCCTTGTAACCAGAGCTACTGGATATGTGCAATGTATATATATATATATATATATATAGAGAGAGAGAGAGAGAGAGAGAGAGAGAGAGAGCGCAACAGCACTTATTCCAGGAACTCCCTCTCTCCTCAACAGGTGACTAACACTTCCATGCTTGATAGTACCTACCATCTGTTTGGCACAGGAAATCTTTACATAAAACAGCCTGTGGATTGAGGCCAATAATAGAGAAGAAATATATATATTTATTCTCATAACACAATGTTAGAAAATTGCTGTCTAAAAATGAGTTCCAAAGGATGACATATTTTTAAAGTATAGCCCATCTTCTGAAAACTCTGGATGGGTAGCAGTAATTTTTAAACCACCATACATTTCTGTCCCCAAAGGACTCAGAATTCATTTTTACTCCCAATATTTCTTTGTCCCCTCTCCTCTCAAAGTCCTTCATAGATGCTTCTCACCAGCTTTTAAAAATTAGTTCTAAAAGTTGCATCATGGTAGTTAATAAAGCAGCTTTCCATCCTAAATATGTAGTTACTCATTTAAAAAGACAAAAGCATTTTTACTGTCCAATCTGTTTTGGTCTTACAAAAATAAGTTGTCTTCATTTTCTTGGAATTCTTAATTTTGTTTAATGGATGCACAACTGCAGTAATACCTGTTAAGAGGATATCAATTTTAAGAAGCCCTAACAGGCTTGACTTTATAAAAATAACGATCTCCAGGTTCATTCAGACAGTGCTGCAGTACAAATACATGGTGAATTCAGGAAGCAGAGCTGAACAACGTTGTGATTTACTGCTGCAATTCACTCGTAGCCCCATTGCCACTAACAAATCACAACAGTATCCTAATGAAAGAATACAGTTCAAAACCCACACTTTGGCGGCCTTCATAAAACTACCACCAAAAAGTATCTTAAACAAGAAAAACCTATGGAAAGCTATGTTGCTTAGCAACCAGCCTTTCGTTGCTAGGATGCACTCCTTTAACAAGCCATCATGAATGCTAGCAGAGTGCAAGAATAATTTGGTTTGAACAAAGCCTACAAAAAAAAGACGGGGACTTAAGTGCGTCTGGTATACCCTCGGAGAACAATGCAGCTGCCAAACCAATCTGGAAGCTCCGACATCATTGTTCCATAAACCCTGCAATCTGCTCTGACTGGAGGAAGTATATTTAATGGGCAACACTTTTAAGATTGGCTGAAAAAGTTTACGTTGGCTCATGTATCGCAATAGTAATACACTGAGATAATGGCTCACTTGCCAAACCCATGCGCTGTGAAATGCTTCCTGGGCACTGAAAATAACATCACCTGGAAGCAACTACCATTGGTTTCCATTGAAACCCATTTAAGGTGTAAGCATTTTTCATCTGATCCAGAGTAAAGTTAGTTAAGAGATGTGGACCAGAAAAGGAAGCCTGTTTTAGAAATAAACTTTCGCTGGAGTTTTCAGCATTTGGAAACCTTCTAAGAGAATGTGAAATGGCTACTAAATGAGAAAAAGTGCGTGGCATTTACAAAATCAGCCATTGCACACAAGTGATCTATCTCCAGCCAGGCATTACAAAGAGGGCTTTTTATAATTGACGTGCAACTGTATGTTTAATATACCTCAAAGGCATACTAGTAACACATTTGACAACAGAACTAAGGAAATGTAATGGACAACATGCTTGTACTCGGAACATTTTTTTGAGGAGATATGTACTGATTAACAGCTAACAAACCAACACAAAAAGAAATGCAATCTAATTGACATTAAGAACAACCCCTTTTTGTGCAGCAGAAGCCTGCACATGTTTACTCAAGAAGTATGCTCCACTGATTTCAACGGGATTTACTAGGAAGTGCCAAGTATTACAGCCTTAAGGTAGTTATCTATTGAGAGTCTACTGCAAATAAAACTTAATGATGCCATGACTTCTATTTCCCAAATAGCACTCCCACTGGTACATCTCTGTTCCACAGCTGTGTATTTTCTCTTCCAAGAAATCAGCAGCTGTAACTTTACACAAGAAATTTGCAGCTGCACCTCCGTAAGATGTTAGTCTTTGGAAACAACTTCTGATGCATTATATGATATATATGTACATTACTTCCAATGAAACCTTAAGTTACAAATGAATGCAGTGGGGTCAATTGCCCATATACTGAAAAGCAGGGGAGCACTTGTCCAGTCACATCTTGAAAATGGCCTTATTGGGATAAACTGAAATCCTGACTTGAATTCACAGGGATGTGCACTAAAATGATTACTTAAAATTTAAGCCCAGTTATCAGGTTTTATTTAAATTTTTGCCTCTTGAGCCAAGAAAGGCAAGTGCTAGTCAGTATGTTGGAAAGTAACAACATCAAGTTAGTTCATGGAAATAGGTGTCATAACTGCCTGGCCTTTCTATTGCTTTTCAGTAGAAAATGTTCCCACTAATCAACAACGCTGAGAATATTAGTATATTTTGAATTATATGTTTTGCTGGGAAAAGAAGGGATCGTTCAAGGTTATGCATTATTAAAATAGCCAAGACATTGTAACAATGCAAATCAAAATAATAAATATGTAATAAATATCGGCTGCAGGACTTTATGTATTTAATTACCATTGTATTTCAGAGAGTGATGCAGACAACAGCCCTCACTCTAACAAAGGAAGGATGTCCCGTTGAACAGATTGGTTAATGCTCTGGGGCAACAGATGTCTACTGGAACTGCAGGAGACCAGCAACTGGTGGCCTGCCCATCTTCTGAAAACTTTCAATAGACTTATGCATATGTTCACACAATAGGGCATTTGGTAGAAATGCAAACCTCTTTTTAACCCTTTCAGGTGTCCCCTCCCAGGAAGATATCCCCACCCCCACCCTTAGAGGAACTCTGGCATTGGCTCAAAGATTAAAGTGTTAAAAGTGTTCTTCAGCCTAGTATCTGAGCCCAAAATATAAAACAAGGGTGAACAGCAAATCAAAACCACCAGAAAAAGTTCACTATCTCCTCTCTCTCTCTCTCAAACGACACACATACTCTACATCCTCCCTGCACCTTCATGAAGCTAGACTGAATTCTTTGATCATAAAATAATTTATGTTGTCACATGGAGGTTAATTTATCACAAAACCATCCTTTAAACACAGGTAACTGGTGTTCTTCCAGCTGCTCATTTTTACCAAGGATAACGTTTATCAAGTCAGCCAAATGCTACTAAAAATAATCAAATTCACTTGTAATGATATTTTTTTAAATTGTCCATTAGCTACGTACAAGCTTCTGGTAATGTTTCACTCTTATTTCTCTTACATTTCTTCACTTTGAATGAATGAGATTTAAAATAGCACATTTTTGAAATGCAATTTTTTTGAGGGGGGATTGCCACTTTTACAGCTCCCACCCCCCAAAAAAATCCCTTACACATATTGTGCTTCTTTTATTTAGGAACATGCTGATGGGTCAAAAGGAGTAAAAGCGTTTAATCCCTGGCAAAGGCAAGTCCAAATACTTACGTTAACTGGAAAGTACAGAGATATTGAGGCGGGCAATGCTTTTTTGCAGCAGGTCCAGAAGCAACTCCTTAACCCGATTTCAGCTGCAAACTTCCAGGCAGGCGAGCAGAACAATGAATGGTTGACCAGATGGAATAGCAATGTCTTTGCTTAACCTATTACCGAGCAGAACAGCAACCAATCGGAGGCCAGGAAAGGCTGACAATTAGTTGGCCAGGCAGATGCAAGGAAAAGCCTCCCCACCCTGCATCAGGTTTGTAGGTTTCTAAGAGAAGCAAGTTGATGTCATTCTCAGGGCCTGCCCCGGGCAGCATGTGTATTAACGAGGGGTGTGCAGCAACAATAGGCCATACAAAAGAGACTAGCAGGCAGCTGCTGTATGAGAGCCAGAGTCATTAGGGAGCAGGCTGCCAACAAGAAACACCTGGCCTTGGCAGACTTCAGCTTTTCCTCATTGTTTCTAATTCGCAAAACAAAGAAAGGGAATTATTTTTTATATAGTAAAAGTTGCAAGGTTCGACTAGAAGAGCTCAAAACAAAAAACACAGCCCACGCCGATCATAAAGGACATTTCGCTTTTATTGCGGGGCGGGGGGGCGGGGGGGGGGGAGAGGCGCAACAGTACCCAGAACAGCGGCACAATTGTACCCGCATTCTTCTCCAGGTTAAAAAAGAAGAGTAAAAGTAAAAGTAAAATCAAACAGGCAGTGGGAAAAGCACTCAGAGTATTTATGTGCGGAATTACTCCCCGAAGTGTTTGATTCCCAAAATATTTGTTTGTGTGGTTTCTTGAAAAACCTACATAACTGCAACGTGCATGAGGCTAGGTGCATCCGAGTAGCAATGGAACCAGGAGCTGGCAAAAGTGAAAATCAAGCGCCACTTTTTGCAGTCTCTTTGTTGGAGAATTTCTAACAGCGTGTGGAAATAAAGCAAGAAACATTTGAGGAGGGGGAGATAATACTACAGCGAGTTTCATAAAGTTCAATAGGTTTTATCCAACAGTGTCCCCTCCAATTTGATCCAGTGGAGGCTTCAGACAGTGGATGGAGGACAGAGGCATTTTTTTTTTGCTTATTCCCCCTCCCCCATACACCATCCCTTGTGGGTCCCCAAACCTTCTGGAGAAGACGGAGAGGTTTCACAGGGGGCTGCGAGGAGAAGTGGGAATTTTCAAAAATTACCCCCGCAGCCTTTGATGACAGAAATGCCTTTCATAAATGGAAGGGCACCATTGGTTAAAATCCTTTACACCTGTAAGAGAATTAACAGTCAAAATTCAACATGCTGTTTTGATGTGACTGCCTACTCGCTTTTCGACATTCAGAAAGTGTGAATGACAAGGGCAATGACAAACGAATTTTTTTACTGTGAGGTCCGGTTCATTAAAATCAGCTAAATGTTGAATCATAAAAAATTCAAAATTCAAAATATGAATTATTGCATATACAATGCAATGTAATATATGCAATTCTTCCATTTCTTCACAGTTATAGATCTTAAACTTCAAAATCCATTTCTGTAGGCACTGCTGTATGTACTTTCTCTGGTAGTAGTGGTGGCAGTGAACAAATCCACAACTAACCAACTAACCAATATATTTTAAATGATCCAGGAAAAGAAAATCGCCCAGATCCTGAGACTGTCATTGACTATTTTGTGGTTTTCAATCAGGAACAGGAGTCCCCCCCCTCTAATTTCTGCCACTATGGATACAAAGAATAAGAGAATACTACCTCAAACCACAGCAGGAAGCCTGGTCGCCAGCACTGGATTAAGCTTCTTTGCAAACAGCAAATAAAGGCAGTGATCTGAAAAAGCTAATCAGTCCCTGCTGTGGTATTTAGACTACCTCAGTTACTGGTATTGGATAATGTTAAGCGTATTAAAAACATCTGTAGGTGAAATGAGGGATCCCAGTCTGTCTTACCTAGTTGCAAAAACTTTTAGTCCTAGCAGAATCACTGTTCTGGTGTAGTTCTTTCTAGTTGCTTTTCAAAGGCCTGCTCACTTCTCCATGTGTGTAGTGAGTGAACAACAGAACAGTTCAACAGTGCTCTTAGAAACTAAAGGAAATGTGTTTTGCACCTGAGAAAATGCAGTATATCCAGTTATTGAGAGGAATTCAACGTCACGGTCTTTTGCTGGTTCCATTACTGTAAGCATTTCTGCTTCTTAGGGGTATCACAGGGTTCTTTCCTGGACTCATTGTTGTTCAACTTCTTTACAAAAGACTTGGATGGAGGAATTGAGAGGATGCTCATCAAATTTGCTGATGGCACCAAACAGGGAGGGTTGCCAATGCCAAAGAAGACAGAATCAGGATTCAAGATAACCTTAAGAGATTGGAGAACTGGGCCAAAACTAACAAAATTTATTTCAGTAGGTACAAATGTAAGGCACTAAGGAAGGAAGAACCAGACGTACAAATTTAAGATGGGGGCCACCTGGATTGCCAATAGTACATGTGAAAAGGATCTAGGGAGCCTTAGTAGACAACAAGCTTAACATGATTCAACAGTGTGATACAGTAACCAAAAGGGCTAATGCTATTCTAGGCTGCATCAACAGAAGCATTGTGTCCAGGTAAAGGAAAGTAATAGTACCGCTCTATTCTGCCTTGGTCAGACCCATAGCTGCCAAGTCTCCCGCTGAAAAATGCGGGATCAGCAGCAGCGCGGCACCAGAAGTCGCTTCTACGCATGTCTGGACATGCGTAGAAGCAACTTCCGGTGCCGGGGCCGCCCAATTTCTGGTGCCCATACATGGGTAGCGCGGCACCAGTAGTCGCTTCTACGCATGTCCGGACATGCCAGCGGGAAACAGTTTAAAATACGGGGGTTTCCCGCGAAAAACAGGAGACTTGGCAGCTATGGTCAGACCACACCTGAAATACCTTGTCCAGTTCTGGGTACCACAATTTAAGAAGGATATTGACAAGCTGTAACGTGTGCAGAGGAGGGCAACCAAGATGATCAAGGGTCTGGAAACCAAGCCTTACAAGGAACAGATGAAGGAGCTGGGTATGTTTAGCCTGGAAAAGAGGAGACTGAGAAGAGATGACAGTCATCTTCAAAAACGGAAGGGCTGTCACACGGAGGATGGAGCATACTTGTTTTCTCTTGGACTTGAACAAATGGATTCAAGTTACAAGAAAGCAGATTCCGATTAAACACCAGGAAGAACTTTCTGACAGTGAGAGCTGTTCAACAGTGGAACAGTCTCCTTCGGGAGGTTGTGGACGCTCCTTTCTTGGAAGTTTTTAAGCAGAGGTTGGGTGGCCATCTGTCATGGGTGCTTTAACTGAGATCCCTGCATTGCAGGGGGTTGGACTAGATGACTCCCGGGTTCCCGTCCAATTCTATGAATTTGAGGGAGCTGTGGGTACTTGGCAGCGGCGGGGAGGGGCCCTATTGTGCTAGCAGGAGTTCTTACACTGCCCTCTGCTAGTGCGCTGGGTCAGTTGAATCTGGGCCATTGTTATTCTTGTGCATATATTTTGTGGTGTTTAAATTTTTGAAAACCACCCTGAGAATTATATTCAAGGGGAGGGAGGGAAGAAGTATTTTAAATAACTTAAAATTGATGAACTGCTTACTTTGGAGTGATGAAAAGGCTGACAGACAATCATAGTGGTTAGAATGTCAAACTAGGACCTGCGGGAGTAGGTTCAAATCCCTGCTCAGCCCTGAATCACACTGGTGACCTTGGCTCCGTCACCATCTCCCTGTCTAACCTACCTTACAGGGTTGTTGTGAAGATAAAATGGGGGGGGGGGAGAACCACCTTGAGCTCCTTGAAGGAAAGGCTTGACATAAATATAATGAATAAATCTTGTCAACTGCAAAGACCTCTGGGAGTATACTTAAACAAATAAAATAAAAATAGATTGCATTATATATATATATAAACTACCCCTGGGAGAATACTTAAAGACTCCATGAAATATATGTACACACATTCATCCTTGTTCAGGAGGCTAGCCTAACAGTATTGTATACACTGAATACAAAGTTAATCATGTACAGAAATCATTCCTTTTACTATTATTCCACACGTGTGCATATCTGCTTCTTACAGATTGGGCTCTAGACCATTGCATCTTAATGTGACAATAAATATATACATCTTTAAGATGCCGCAGGACTCTTGTAAACAGCATTTTGCAGAGATTATGTACCTTTTACAAAAATAAAATATAGATTTATTTATTTATGCTTGATTTAAGTTACTGGAAATGTTTGTCATGCAACTCTAATAACTACTGGAGTGGTGGTGGTTCTAAAAGCACTTCAGTTACAGGATTCCAACTGCTTCATTCTAAAACAATCTATCCCTGAATATCCATAGTTCACAAGTTAAGATTATTCTAGTGATGAGCTCCCCTTGATTTACCTTCTAATAAGCATTACTTCCCAGACAGACAGACAGACAGACAGACAAACAAACAGCAACTCAGGAGATTTTAAGAGCTCTTTAAAAGCCAAGAGACAAAGCCCCAGGAGATTTTACCCTCTGCCTTCCTGCCAATCCTACCCCAAGCAAATTTACCTTATGAGAAGCAGAAATGACTGGCTAGTAACAGCAGCTTTGCAGACCAATTGTCTGCCTAGAGCAGTAGACTTCAATTTTTTCAGACCCAGGACCCACTCTTAACCCAAACATGAATTTGGAGACCCACTTTGGATCAAGGCTGAAGACCAGTGACCTAACCCACTGTTGCCGCCCAGAGTGGCTGGGGGAACCCGGCCAGATGGGCGGGGTATAAATAATAAATTATTATTATTATTATTATTATTATTATTATTATTATTATTATTATTATTATTGCCATACAGTGACTCTCATTAGTATCTTTTGTGCCACAGGCTAATCCATTACCTTTTTAACTAAAGATGGTGGGGACTGAACCCGGGACTGTATGCCTGCAAAGTATGCACCCCACCACTAAGCTAGGGTCCCTCTCCAATTCACTGAACACAAGATTGCACTGGAAATTATATTTCCCATTCAGCAATGGACATGCTTGATCCTGCTGGCCTTGATGAGGAGGCTTGTACGATCTCAGGTCATGCCTCCAATTGCTTGTTCCACTCCCTTTGTCAATTAACTAAATGGTTGGATGGTATAAGCTAGGGTTACCAGACGTCCCCATTTCCCGGGGACAGTCACCGGATTTGTGAATAAGTCCCCGGACAAATTCCATCCCTGTAATGTCCCTGGATTTCATCTAATATCCCCGGGAAACACAGCAGCGGCAGTCTCAGCAGCCCGGAGCAGTTGGCTCTGGCTGGCTTCAGGAGCTGCTCGGAAGTCCCCATATGATGGTGGTGCAGGGGCTCTAAGATTCCGGGCTGTCTCCACCTTCCCTGACCCCAGCAACTAAGCTGTGAAGGGAGGCTTCATGCTGCCTATCAGAGCAGCCTCCCAAGTCCTACTTGCGTGCAAGCAGGAATGGGATTGGGGCTGCTCCGATGGGAAGGGAGGCATTGTGCTGCCTGAGCCCTGGCACCGCCACCGCTCTCGGCCCTCCTTCTCCGCCTTCCATGCCTGACCCACCGTGCACCGCTTCCCCACCACCACTGAAGAACCAACAACTCAGGGGCTGCCCAGGCTCATGGAGAAAGGATAGAAGCCTCGGAGGAAGGGGAAACGTGGTGGTTGAGGTCAAGGCAGCAGCTGCCCCTCTGCCACCGCCATCGCTGCAGCATCAATGTCCTGAACGTTTGTTTGCTTGTTTGTTTGTGTTTGTTTAAAGTGTCCCTGGATTCATTGAAAAAAATCTGGTAACCTTAGTATAAGCCCATTACAAAATGAGCCCAAACTTCCAAACGGGATTTCAGTCCCAGCTCTTAAAGGGCCCAGAAATTGCAAATTGAGGAAATCAGAAGGAAGGAAGCAGTTCATAGTTCAAAAATTTTATTGCCTTGGTTATGTAATACCATGCTGGATCAAATTCGGAACGTTTCGGCCAGCTGCTCATTTTGGGCATAACAATATCAAATCTTGCAACTATAGGCTGGAGATTACAGATTTGCATGCAGGCTCATGCATCCTGCCTTTCCCCTTCCTCCATGATTCGCGATAACTATACCTTGCTGTGACATCTAAACTGTGCAAACTATACCGAAGGGATAAATGAGGCTGCATCAAAAGTATGGTTTCAAGCCCACTTCAAACCATGATTTGGAGGAAATTCTAAAGCTAACACATACCGCTGTTCGTTTTGAGTCAGGTGTTGCAGGAAACGGAGATTATCACAAGCCATGGAAACAACACACGAAAGGGGAGGAAGGAGAGAAAGCACATCTTCATGATTTCCACACCATGGTTCTCCAATTGGGTACTGTAACATCTTAACTGAGCAGTATGTGGGTGGGTGATTTACAATCAGCACACTTGCACATATGATGAAGTTAACAAACCATACTGCTACTATATTATTTTGATGTGTCTTGATAGCTTTCTCTGAGTCATTTCTAAATTCTTCCTAGAGAGATCCTGGACATTGGCCAACACACACACACACACACACACACACACACACAAATGTTAGTGCAGTTTTATTAAATCATGCTGGAAAAGCGTTCATGTTAAGAGTTTTAACTAGTATAGTAGATTTCCTACTGGAAACATCAAGAACAACAAAGAAACCTAAGCAGGAAACAATGTGGGTCTCCTGTCACATTGGTGACAGGGTATAATGGCATTACTAGAAAGTACACAGAGCAGATGGAACAAAGAAAGCTCCAGTTCTGCACCAAAGCCTTCCGATCCAGCAAACTGAGCAGTCTAGCCATTATCCCACTGCTATATTTAAAACACAATGCTGAAATGCAAGAGGTTACTCCAGGTCATCTGAAAAAGTGGCCTGCAGAATTGATATGCACACTTCTGTACTCTACTGCCTTTAAGGGACCAGAGATTTGCCTCTGTTTGGTTTTGCTGGGACAATGAAACAAAACAGAGGAACTGAAAAATATATACCTCAGCTTGCATCTTCTGTCCTGAATTACATCGGGATGTATATATAAGAATATTTTAATACACCACCTAGGAATTTGATAACTCAGTCTAAGGTCCACTCAATCTAGCACTCATCTCCAAGAGCGGCTACTAGTCAGATGACATAGGAGGCTATTAAGACAGTGATCACCACTGGCTGTTTTTTGTCCCTAAGAGATTCCATGCCTATGATTGTGGGCCTCCATTTTTAGCTATCATAGTTACTAGCTATTCCATTCTCTAATCATGATACAGATTGTATGTCAGGCGTATCTGAGAAATGCATTTCCACCAAAGGAGATACCAGGAACTATTTTTTCCACATAGGCACACACATGGTAAAACATCTAAATGCCTGACACTAATAATGCAGTTATAGGCAGCAAACTGTTTTGTAGGTATAGAAAATAGCTTACAATCCAGGTGGAAACTTTAGTCACACATGACCCACATTCTACAAAGCTATCTGCCCCTTGATAGTCGCACTCCCAAATCACAGAATAGTTTGTTGTTGTTGTTTAGTCATTTAGTCGTGTCCGACTCTTCGTGACAGAATAGTTAGAAGACTGTTGAAAGGATGTGTATTCACAAGTCGTTTGCAAGAGTGACCGCCACTCACACATGCACCCTGGGCCAGTGCCCCTTCCCTGGACACTTGGCGCAAATATCTCAACTCCCACGTTCTCTATTTACTGCAGAGAACTTGGGTAAGAGGTGGACAGTTTCTCTGCACTTGAACACGGAAAGGAAAGGAGTGGTTTCTCTGTTTGTGGGCTGGGCTTTTGCAGAATATACAAGCAGTGCTTTGCTGCCTCCTTCCTGCAACAGCCTAGCATAAAGGCAGAGAAAACATCCCTTCCATCTCCTGAACTGCAGAGAACTCAGAGGGGCACAGTTCCTTTTCTTATTACTGTGACGGGGTGTGTGTGTGTGTGTGTGTCAGTGGACGCCAAAAATAATGGCTGGTTATTAAGAGAAACTAAACAAATTGGGGTCCTACTTATAGGCTGTACCAGTTGATTGGCAATGTAGGAAGAACATTGATACTACGACATCAGCTTGTGACACTGCTGGTGCAGCAGCTGATGCACCCCAGTTTAAGTGATTCTTTGTTGCTGCAACAATTTTAGGATTGGATCAGTAAGTCTCACCAAGTTCAGCAGGGCTAATCTGATTTATAAACAAATATGGCAGCGTTAAATGGTTTCTAGATAATACCCTTATGTTTAACAGCGTGCTTTTAATTTACAGCACCAGAAATTCAAATCGTATTCTCTGTTGAGAACATTGGGCAGCCAGTCACCAATTGGACTTCCAGCAAAAACAGTCAAAAGCCTCACCAGGTATTTAAACAAGCAAGTCTTGGCCTAGATTAAATTATTAGGCGCAATGTTTTTGTTTCGACAAAGGCTGAATCTTAAAGTTAACACAAGAGTGACATCCCAAATCAATTTACAATTTAAAAACCACAGAGAAAGACACAAACCTGCTCTCTAGAAGCAAAGCAGCAAGTGTCACTTGGTAGATTTCAATTATTTCAGTAAGTGGCACTGCAAACCCAGCACAAGCGACACTCACATCTAATCCAATATTATGCTTCACAATAGCCAGAGCAGATTGCCTTAGGAGAAACCTTAATACTCTCCCCTCCCCTCCCCGGCCCCACTGCCTTTTTAGTATTGTGTAGGGAGCTAGATTTTCTATGACCTCAGCTTTTATCAACAGGCCCCGCGGCAAAACTACTGTTCACCTCTGCGACCATCCTCTAGTTGAAGGAAGTGAAAAGCATGTTTCTTATTCGAGCCCATCTAACGGAAGCTTGCAAAACCCAAAGAGCTGAACAGTATAATTAAGGCTGAGAGTTTTACCTACGGTATGTAACAAAATCACTAGTGAAAAAAATATTTTAAAATTCTTAAGTTGCTTTTGGTTGCAGAAAGAACAGTTGGCTGTATCCAATGCTGCACCAACAGGATTCTGCTTCCACGACTCCCATTCGGCCTTGCCCTAGTGTCCTCCTGCCACATTTGCTCCAGAAGGTCCTGTATCTCCCTGAAGGCAAATTTGAGGTGAACAGGGTAGGAGACTGCAAACATAACTATGCATAATTGCTAGTCAGTGCATGAAGGGGCTAAGAACCACATAGTTGTAATTGCTAGATAGACTCAGTTAGATCATGACCCTGCTCCTTTGGTGAGAAAGTGAAGCGTCTTTGTTCTTCCCCTCTCTCTCTCTCCATCATGTAAACTGTGCTTATTCCTAAGCACAGACCACATGTTTGAAGTGACTTTTCTACCCAATACTATTTTGCCTGTATTATCCTTGCTGTTGCATGGAACAATGCATGATACAGATCTTGAATCTGTAAGTAAAGAATTTTAAACTTACTTAACATTGTATGGTTTGCTTGTTGCAAGAGGTAGAAAGAGATCAGCTGTTGTGTGCAGCTGAACAGGATAAAAAGGTTAATACCCTGCTACTGGGGCTCTCTGTGTGCTCGCCCTGCATTTTGGATCCAGGCATCTAGCAGATTCTTCGGTTGTTCACCCACACATGTGGGTCCATAGGGGTTCATATAATTAATGCCCCCCCCCACAGGGACAGGAGAGGAAATTCTGTGGAGCACATGGAAGCACCTTGCACTAGTGGAGCCACGGGACAGGAAATGGTCCAGAATTGCAAGATACTGGAGTCTGTTTGCTGTAATAATAAACACTGACATTGGCAAACTATGCCTCAAACGAGATTGGTTAATAAAAGTTAACAAAAGCTATGCCACCTTCTCTACAACCCTAGACACAGAGCCTGTCACGAAAAAAGTGGTGAGCTACTCTTAAGTATGGCCAACATACTCTTTAAAATGGCACATAAGACCACCGAACTCAGTGCTCTGCTTGGTAGAATGTGGAAAGGCCAAGAATCTACAGCATTTGTCCCCATAGGGTAGAAGCTGCTTAAGAGAACTGTGGCCTCTTGGAACCAGGAGCCAGGTTCTCATCTCCTGCTCCCCTTGCCAGAGGGAGGATGAACTTGATTTTTATTTTATTTTATTAATCAAGTTTTTTTAAAAAAAATTTTTAAAAAAACATTTCGTTAACAGGTAACACTGCACTCTGAAGTGGGGTTTGGCTAGTGCAAAGTGGCAGGTTCTCCATCATATCCCAAGCCCTGTTGCCTTGCACTAGCCAGGACAGAATGAGGATAATGACTTACCTCCTCCCCATCATGCAGAGACTCCCCCCCCTTTATTCTCCTCTTGCCACTGGTTGCAATGGAAGGGGGGGATTAGTTGCACCAGCACTAGGCTTGAGAGGATCCAAAAGCAGACTCTGTTCCACCCCTGTTCAGTTTTCAGAACTCTCCATTTCAGGCTCTAATGCTTGCTACTGGCAAGGCCTGATATTAGCTGCAGAGCTGTCTGTGCCAAACTTCATTCATTGGAAGTTCTGGATGTTTACATCCCCCAATCCTAGCCTTGTTTACTTTAAAATACTTCAAAGTGTATTGCAGCCTTAGCCTTTTCTTACTTTGAATGCTTACATGTGCACAAGGACAGGCAAACAAATGCCTCTCTTGGTTTCTATGCCAGTATTATTCTGCAATGCATGCCTAAGGTTTCAGGTTATGATCTGAGGTTGTAGAAGTCGTATTTAGCTCAAACTAATAACTTTGAGGGTTACAATATCCAGCAGTATAAATGCTCGTTCAGGAAACAGAGATTTCAACATGGAAAACATTTAGTAATAATGTTACAATAATATTTGTAAGTGTTCAAGCCAACACCAAGAGCTGAGGTTTGAAGGAAGGTCTAGCAAACCAAAATTCAACACACCGTCTGTTGTGCTGGACCTGTTCTGAACATACACTGGTGATAGTATATATTGTTTCTTTTTTCTTTCTATTTATAATTTTCATTTATATACATTACAACAATGATTTAACTATAATTTTAACATTTTCAATTTCGACTCCCTTCCCCTCTTTCTGCATTTTCTTACATTTGTTTTCGTCCTTTCCTGCATATACCAAATTGCCTTAACTTATTCTTTTAACCATCTATTCTCATATATATATATTATATACATTTTTGAAACTGCAGGTTTTTTTACAATAATCCTGCCAATGTCTTGGTTTGGTTACAGTTTTCTTGTAATACACTGTTTCTACATTCTATAAATGTAGCAGTGATAATTTCCCAACCAAGAGTTGTCTCAGAAGTCCAATGAAATAAGAAGTTAGTCCTTGTTTAGATCAGGGCAAAACTGTCAGACAACTGTCAAGGCATTCCTCCAAGTAAACCCTCCTCAGCAAACAAATGTGAAAAATATATTCGGTGACCCTTTATAATCAACATGTACTTTTACTTTTGAGTAGAAAATATCCTTTGAAATGAATCCAGATTTAAGCTTTCTGATGTCTAGAAATACCTTCACCAAACCCAGACTTTAAAGTGGTGGAGGAGACGCACATTTTTCTGAATTATACATATGCCCCCTGCCATTCTAATACTTCAAATGACTATAAATGGGAGATTATACAAAAAGCCTCTTTGTTAAAGTTTACTTTATGCATAATGATCAGTTTCTATTAAAGAAAATAATAGATCATCTGCAAAAATCTCTGCTGATTTATTCAGATTCCCAAACTTTATCCTGCTATTTTCCATCACAAAATAGAATATGAAGAGTATATATTAATTAGGGTGAGAGCCCTTCAATAAAGTATTTCTTGTACGCCACTTAAACATGCACAGACATTGCCCTGCCAACTTGTGTTCAAACCTCACAACTTCTGTCAGGGCTTCTCTCCCCTCACTCCCAGCTGTCCTTTTCTCTCCCTCTCTTATGAATAGGAATGCAAAATCATATGACTGTAGGCAACAACACAAAAACATTCAGCTCGATGGGACTGGCTTGTGAATTAACATGCATTGGATTGTGCTGTTAAAATCTAAATAATGTAGTGTATGCTATTGAGATGCTATATTTTTTAAAAAATTACAAGTACCGTATTCCAAAATGAGTAATTTCCATGTACAAGTCTGAATACAACACTCGAACCATACAAGGTTCACTTTCAGAGCAATCCTAAGTGGAGTTTGGAGAAGCGCTTTTTCTTGTCATTTTCACTATACCAGATCCAGCTTGGTGTAGTTGCAGAGTCTACAGAGGTTTGAATCCAGTGTATCCAAGGCCACTAGCACCAATGGGCAACACTTGTTTCAACGACAGCAGTAAATCACCAACACACCTTCATAACCCCTTCAGTCATTAACATGGGGAGGTTATGAGTACACTCCTAACTGAACTGGTTGGATACAGACAATATTTCAGTTTCACTATTTTAGCTATGAGAATATATTTCCCAAACTTATAAAAAATTAATAAGCTTTTTTGTTCTAGTTATTAAATATGGTCAAACATGCTAAAATATTCCCAATTAATGTAAGAAATCAGATTTTTTTTCTGATTCAAATTTTGCCTGAAGACCTAGACCACTGATTATTGCTGCTTTAGCACTGCATTTATGCTGCTTCTAAAAGTCCAAAATTTCTCTCAACCAAAATTGATTTGAAGATCAATTTACCCAACATATTTAAGATTACATAGAATCTTTTTTGTCTTGTTGAATAATCTGTTTACTGTCAGCACATCATAAATTTTCTCTGTAGAAAAATGAGCATGCAAAATCACATTCAGAATATTTATTAGATATTTGCATTTATGCACACCTTCTATTTCTCTCTTTTCTGTTCTCGACTCAACTGTACTTCTTAAAAAGTTCACACTTGCCAGCTTCCGGACAACGATAAATGCATTTGGAAACCATTCCCTCGAAACTAGAAATGGCAATTCAATTAACATCAATATATATTAATTTTTACAACATCTTGCATTGCAGAGAGATGACATTCAAGTGTTTCTTTACACTATCAGTCCTGACTATCAACAGATGGTTGGTGGGCCAGTGTTAATAAAAGCTGTTTCTTATAAAAGAAGGGGGAGTTCGGTGAGTTTTTTTTAAAAAAACTTACCCATTTTTCTGTACCCATGGGAGAAACCTACACATTTCTGAATGCTCTTCAGCTGCAGTGAGATAAACACTGTAAGTGCTAAATGAACAGCAAGGCGCATAGATCTTATCAAGATTTTAAGAGTACTTATCACCAGAAGCTGATGGGCTCTCTTTTTTCACAGGCAAATGAAATAAACTGTATATGAGCTTTAACTAATGGTATATGCAATAATATATTGTATGTGTATTGCAGGTAGTTCCTTCGATTCTGATCTAAAACTTCTAAATATTGCATTCCTTTTCTGTCATATTTCTGAAGGCTAAGATAATAGCACTGCCACCTCACTGCAAGACACTTCACTAAATAACCCTCTCTTTTAGTATCCTAAGTTAGAGTATCAAACATGAAGTCAGGCTGCAATGAGCTGTACCACCCTCTCTAATGTTTAATAATGGCTTATATCTTATATAGTGCTCAGGATGTCCATTTCCCCTAAATCTGTTCTGGGGTTTCCCCCAAGCCCTCCAGAACAAGTTTGGGGAGGATGCACAGTGCACCCAGGGAGAGAAGGGGGAAAGCCCCATTGCACAAGTGGAACTCCTTGCACTGATGGGACGATTATGTAGTGTGGCACTGGATTCAAGCCAATGCCTTCTGTTATCAAGTAACAGTCTGTTTTAGGTTTTATACAGATTCGGAGCTAATCTAAAGCTGGTTTTTGTCAAGGCATGGTTCTGCAAATTGAGGACCTGCCTTGTGCACACACTCCCTCCTGCCCTCTTGACAGTAATTTCCCCTTCCACCCCTTTCCCAATATTAATGTGTCTTTTTTAAAAAAAAAACAACAGATGAAATTCATCATTTACAAAAAAAAGGGAGGGAGGGAGGGAGGGAGGGAGATTCTGCATAACCATGGCTTCCAAACCCAATTCAAAGTTTGGTTTCAACCCCTGGTTTACATGGGAAACATAGTTGGTTTTACCTATGGTTTGTGTCAGTGGTCATTTAGTGAGTGGGTAGCTGAATATGGCAACCTTCTTTCTTTTGTATCATGTCTTGTGGATTGCATACCCCTATGTAAATTGTGTTTTGGCAGAATGTACCTGCGAGTAGAGCATGCCTAATGTTTTCTATGGGGCTCTCTGTGTTTCCAAGTGTCTGAAATAACCAATGTTCCTTGTCTCCATAAATGCTAGTCTTAACTGACTTCTGCACACATTTGGCTCTCTGCAAGGTGGTATTCGGCTTTCCTGCTTTGTTTTTTAAAACAAGTGCAGACAGCAGGCAGGCTAGTAATTTTGTGTGTTTATTTTGCAAGGTTGTCCTAAGATATAACTCGGAGGGGCTTAACTGAATCTGTTTGGCAGGCTGGATCCTCATGCGTCCAGCTGCCTCAGGCCATGCTGACAGGATGTGGGGCAGTCCATCTGGCAAGTTACCTGATACTACAATCCCTGTCGGGTGAAGCACTTCCTTTGCAGCAGCGTTTGCTCCACCTGATATTTCCCAAGTGGCGTTGATCCCAGCCAAGGCTTGCACTTGGCATCAAACTTTTAGAGGAGCAAACAGGAGCACAGTTTAAGGCTCTCAATTGTTGCTTTGCAGCTGAGGCTTTACCTGCCCCACACCTAACATAATTACGACAGCTTTGCAGGCCAAATAGGAGCCCTCTAATGGGTAATTTGGTCCATGGGCAGGTTCCCCATGCCTGATACAGTGGGTATAAGCATTATCAGCAGAAGCAGAAGCAACAGCTTCAAATATGCCCAGAAGCATAAAATGCTACAATCCTATATTTGTTTACTTGGAAGTAAGCTAGGTGAGAGATGCATTGCATTGCACTGAAAGAGCTTTATGCCTGCCATGCAATTTTCTCCTTGACTTGTTGCCTGGAAAACACACAAATCCTCATCAGCCGAGTACTCAAACTATATGGATGGTGGTGCCATTACTGTTTTTGTAAAGGACTGGGGAACTTCCATGGAAACATTTTATAATGCGAAATGGGGTTCTTAGGAGTAATTTTTTTAAAAAATTATTTTATTTTCCAAGTAATTTTCCAAGTTAAGGAAGAACTCACTAGGGCCTTCAAGGAAAGTTGTCAAGGAGATGAAGGCCTCCTGTGGCGCAATGGGTCAGTGTGTCTGGCTGTTAACCAGAAGGTTGGTGGTTTGAGCCAACCCAGGGATGGCTGTGGGCAGGGTTCTGTCCAACTCTGCAATTCTATGATTCTATATATGGGACTTAGGATAGTGACAACATGATGGGAAATGTTCTCCATTAAGGTGTTAACACCCAAGATAGCAGATGGCCCTAAGTTATCAGATTCAAAGATTTCAGGTAAAATATAACAAGTAGACATGCCTAAGATTGTGATGTTAATGTACTTTCTGTTGTACTGGCTGCTAGCTGGCTACTAGCTGACATATTTCAAGGAGGAAATTTGACTCATCAATTGCGGCCTTAACAAGAGATTAAGGCTTCTTTGTAGACTATAAACGAAGATTTTACATGACCTATGCTATTACTGTCCCTTTAAAAAATTTGGAATGTTTTCTCATGGTCAGATTTATTCCCCCAATTCCTTACATTAGAAAGCTTCTAAAAAGTTAGTCTCAAGGAACCATCAATCATATTCATTTCTCTTTACTGAAAATTTAGATTTAGGCAAGTATCAAAAGGATAAATTTTGAGCATTAATTTTACTTGCAAAGAAACAGAAAACAATTCTTTCAATCCTCCAAATTCTACTGAAATCCATTAAAGCACAAAATCTTCCATAGTTTGAGTTTCCAACATCACCTGCTTATACAGATATCCCTTTCGAACAACAGAAACAATCAAATTTGGTTTCTCTGTGAACTAAATAGAAATGATAATAGTTTCCATCAACTCAGCCTAACCATTAATATTTACTTAAATTTACAATTGACAAGTAACTCAGTGAAATTCTAGAATTTATAAAGCAGCTGAGTTGCAGCCCCTTGGCCACAGTAGAAATACACATTATAAAGTTATATTTTGAAGCTGCTGCATTTTGCTGGATGAAAGAATGGTTTATGCTTGACAATACTGATGTTTTGGATTTAGAAGGTTTTGACAATGCATTTGGTTGGCATGCCTATCTATGGTACGACAAGGTTAAAGTTCACAGAGGTTTTAAATGCCATATTATAAGGAAATCGTTGTTTAATGTATGGGTCAGATATAAGGATCTTTTAGAAAGGAAAACACCCAGGTGGATCTCACCTCTAGAGGCTAAAGTATATAAAAAGTTGAATATGGAGGCCAAGTGGTTGACCTATAAGGATATATTGGTGAACGACGATGAACAGGTTAAATTAAAAACATATGATCAATTGAAAAGCCAATTGAGCGATTGGTTGCAATATCATCAAATAAATGAAATGTATAAATTGGATAAGAAAATCGGTTTTCAAACTGAAAAATCCAAATTGGAAACAGAATTGCTAGAGCCAAAAATAAAAAATCTTTCTAGGATGTACAATCTATTGTTGGAATGGCATACTAAAGACGAACAAACAAAATCGGTGATGATTGAATGGGCAAAGGACATAGGGCACAATATTATGATGGAAGACTGGGAAAGGTTATGGAAAAGTAATATGAAATTCACTTGTAATATGTTAAAGATGATGTATAGATGGTATCTTACACCAGTGAAATTGTCAAAGATTTATCATAAAAAAGATAACAAATGTTGGAAGTGTAAAGAAGCAGAAGGTACCTTTTACCATATGTGGTGGACTTGCCCCCAAGTAAAGAGTTTCTGGGATAAGATTTATAATGAGTTGAAGAAAGTGTTTAAAAACACGTTTGTTAAAAACCCAGAGGCCTTTTTACTTGGGATTATAAGAAAATAATTGCCGAAGAAAGATATTTACTTTTTTCTGTATGCCACAGCAGCAGCTAGAATTGTATTAGCAAGAAATTGGAAATCTAAAGAAATGCCTACAGTGGACGACTGGCAGATGAAGCTGATTGAATTCATGGAACTGTCTGAGTTGACTGGGAGAATCCGGGATCGGGGAGAAGAAGCGGTGGAACAAGATTGGAAGAAATTTAAAATTTATTTAGAAAAGAATTATAAGATTAGAAATATTTGATAAAGGAAGTGGAAGTATAAGGAGGTTGTAGAAGCTAATTTGATATATGTAGGATGATTTAAGATAAGTGACTAGTTAATGTGATTTCAAGATCCAATTTATATTATGAATTTTTGGAATTTGCTTGGGATAATGGATCGAGAATAAAATTTAGAATGAGTGATTTAGAAGAAGAATATTGATAAGAAGTGCTAAATTAGTTATAAAGAGAAACGTAGAAGGGAGGACAGGAGGAAGTCTATAGAGATAAAGAATTGCATTTGAACAAAATAGTATTATATAAAGTTAAATTTTGATGTTATTAGTGTTCAATGGTGTTTATGAATTGCTATATTTTTGCTCTTTTTTCTTTTTATTATTGTTGTATTTTTTCTTTTTATTGTTATTTCTTTTTGTCTTAATATAAAATCAATAAAAAAAGTTTTTTTAAAAAAAGAAATACACATGTTTGTTGGGAAACTGTTCTCAGTTGTGTGTTCTAGCCAAGAGCTGTGGATGAAAGAAGGAAAACACAGCATGTCCATCGTGAATTTCTTTATGGAGGTGTTTTTTGCATGTTCTTAGTTGTTGGGTTCATATAAAAATCTTTTCTAATAACATCTGAAGGACTATTCAACTGACATTAGGGAATGCCAAAATAAATTAGAAAATACCGTCAGAACAACTAATTGCATTTTTAAGCAACTTGGTAAATGACAGGCCCACTGTTGTAAATATTTGCCAACTCAGGGCTTGAACCACTTAGATCACCACTGTGTAAACTGCAAAGATACTGGGATTTCCCCATCACCAGCACAGCTATATTTACATATTAATTTTGCACATACAGTACTTTTCAATACCAGCATAGGTCCCTTCCTGCCACATCTCAGATGTTCTTACCAAGCTGAATGGATTTCAGGGCAAGCAGACCCACCATACTGGATGCTAGCACCTCGTTCTCTGGAGTTCCATCCCACTGAACTTGCAAGAATCGTCTTGTGAGAAAATATGGGCTACTGATTACCATATGGAAAACACAGCGTAGGTTGTGCATATGAATATTCCTGTAAAAGAATAAACCACGAGGTAGCTGATACGCTTTCGCTGAAGCTTATGCAAAATACCTTGGTTTCGTCTTCACTTTTGCCGGGGAGGAAATTGAAATTTTACTGCAAAAATAAATAACCTTGATGACATGAAGTATGAATCCACTTAACTTTCACAATGGTTTTTTGCCTTGCATAAAAAGTTTAAAATAGAAAACAAGTATCCTAGACAATAAGTTCTTACACCTCAAACACTAACCCTGATGTAGCCATTCCATGGAGCTATAGCAGAGGGAGAGGAGCTAGTACAGGACCTCTTCACTGGCTCAGCTGAGGATCCATCAACTTTGGATCCTCCTCTCTTTCATTTTTTTCTGTTTAAACAGGAACCCCCTAATTAAGAGCTAGATTTGCTTTGTTTTCTTCCTCCCTTCCAATCACTTTTCCTTTTGTGCCATGTCTTTCAGATTGGAAGCCCACGGGCAGGTTTTTATTACTGATAATTGTAAGCCCGGGAGCCTTTTTTTCTTTAGGTAAACTTCAATAAATAAAAGAAAAACCTTGCCCCGTGCCCTCTCCTCTATATCTGGGGAAATCTTTCTTTATTTCACATATTATAGTTTCACCATGTTTTGCAAAGTGAAGATATCAGGGAATAATAAGGATCCCCCCCAACAACAACAACAATTTAATAATAATTATTGTGCCTTGCCCATCTGACTGGGTTGGGGCAACCAAAGAGGCAGTGTATAAAGAACTGGTTATCACTTGCCAATTTCCAGTTACATAAGCAGTGGGCAAATATGCTTAGGATTGCAGAATCACAACCTGATCATCAGGTTATAACAGAGAGACAGATGAGACTTCTGAGTCAACACAATTGGGCTAGAGTTGCAAGTTTTAAGTTGCCAGACCCTCAAAATGTACACATAGGATCAGGCCATATTACAGATGAACATATGAAGCTGCCTATATGGCCCAGAATATATGGCTCCTCCTCCGGGCAGGACTTCAAAAAGTCTTGGGAGATAGCAGGGCTCTGGAAGATCTATCAAATGATGCTCAAGGTCTTATGCTTGCATGCACGCATAATAGGCACACTCTTATCAAGCTTATGGGCTTTCCCTTTAGCTATCACATTTCTAACCACTGAGGATACTTGCATGTTGGAGATTCAGATAAACATTTGAGGCCGTTATTGAAACAGTACAGTGGCACCTTGGTTCTCAAACACCTTGGTTCTCAAACACCTTGGTTCTCAAATACCAAAAACCCGGAGTTGTTCTGGTTTTCGAATGTTTTCGGAAGCAGAATGTCCGATGCTGCTGTTTCCAGACCACCTGCATCAATCAGAAGCTGTGGCTTAGTTTTTGAACATTTTGGAAGTCAAACAGACCTCCGGAATGGATGAAGTTTGGTGCTTTTGTTTTTGCTATTTATTCTGTGTTTTTGTTTTTGAGGCTTTTTCAGTTAATTTGTTTTCGTGACTGTGTGTAACCCAGTTCAGCTACTGATTGATTGGTTGTGTGACTGTGGAAATGGATAAAAGCCCCCACCCCCCAATCCAAACAATGACTATCATAAGTGCATGTAAAAATTTTTATCATCTACAATACAGTACTGTCTTATTTATTCTATAATACAGTACATTGATTATTGCTTTCATCTTATGACTCAATGGTCTCGTTAGATAGTAAAATTCATGTTAAACTGCTGTTTTAGGGGTTGTTTTTAAAAGTCTGGAACGGATTAATTCGTTTTGTATTACTTTCTATGCGAAAGCGCACCCTGGTTTTGTAATGCTTTGGATTTGGAATGGACTTCTGGAACAGATAAGTTTGAGAACCAAGGTACCACTGCAATTTGAGGCAGGGGGGATGACCACAAGTTTGAACACACTGGCACATAACAGAAATGTGGAGAAACTTACACTCCTCAACCCCTGGCTCAAATGAAATGTCATTTGTTTCCCTACAGGTGGAGATCCATGTTGATCCCATCCATAGGAACTCCCGGAGCAAAATGCTTATTATTATTATTATTATTATTATTATTATTATTATTATTATTTTATCCCGCCAATCTGGCTGGGTTTCCCCAGCCACTCTGGGTGGTTTCCAACAAATATTAAAAATAAAATTAAACATCAAACATTAAAAACTTCTCTAAACAGGGCTGTCTTCAGATGTCTTATGAAAGTCAGATAGTTGTTTATTTCCTTGACATCTGATGGGAGGGTGTTCCACGGGGTTGGGGGGGGTGGGGTGCCACTACCGAGAAGGCCCTCTGCCTGGTTCCCTGTAACCTTGCTGCTTACAGTGAGGGAACCGCCAGAAGGCCCTCAGAGCTGGACCTCAGTGTCCGGGCTGAATGATGGGGGTGGATACGCTCCTTCAGGTATACTGGGCCGAGGCCATTTAGGGCACCAACACTTTGAATTGTGCCCAGAAACATACTGGGAGCCAATGTAGGTCTTTCAGGATGGTATTATCGTATACGGTCTCAGCGGCCACTCCCAGTCACCAGTCTAGCTGCCGCCTTCTGGATTAATTGTCATTTCCAAGTCATCTTCAAATGCAGCCCTACGTAGATTGTATTGCAGTAGTCTAAGCAGAAGATAACTAGAGCGTGCACCACTCTGGTGAGACAGTTCGCGGGCAGGTAGGGGCTCAGCCTGCGTACCGGATGGAGCTGGTAAACAGCTGCCCTGGAAACAAAATTGACCTACGCCTCCATGGACAGCTGGTATGGAGCTGGTAAACAGCTGCCCTGGAAACAAAATTGACCTACGCCTCCATGGACAGCTGTGAGTTCAAAATGACTCCCAGGCTGCGCACTGACTCCTTCAGGAGTACAGTTGCCCCACTCAGGACCAGGGAGTCCCCCACACCTGCCCTCCCCGTCCCCCCCAAACAGTACTTTTGTCTTGTCAGGATTCAACCTCAATCTGTTAGCCGCTATCTATCCTCCAACCGCTTCCAGACACTTACACAGGACCTTCACCGCCTTCATTGGTTCTGATTTAAAATAGAGATAGAGCTGGGTATCATCCGCATACTGATGAACACCCAGCCCAAACCCCTGATGATCTCTCCCAGCGGCTTCATATAGATGTTAAAAAGCATGGGGGAGTGGATGGAACCCTGAGGCACCCCACAAGTCTGAACACTCATCCTCCAACACCACTTTCTGGACACGGCCCAGGAGGAAGGAGCGGAACCACTGTATAACACTGTCCCCAGCTCCTCAAGACGGTCCATAAGGATGTCATGGTCAATGGTTTCAAAGGTCACTGAGAGATCCTGCAGAACTAGGAAACAGCTTTCACCTTTGTCCCTAGCCCACCGGACGGATCATCGACCTGTGCGCGACCAAGGCAGTTTCAGTCCCATGATGAGGCCTGAATACTGATTGGAAGGGATCCAAATGGTCCGCATCCTCCAGGTGTGCCTGGAGTTGTTCAGCAATTACCTGCTCAATCACCTTGCCCAAGAATGGAAGATTTGAGACTGGGCTTTGGTTGGCCATCTAAGTACCGTAGATTTGGGGTAGGGAGTAAATATGAAGAGAGAGAGTGATTGTATTGTATTTGGTTAGTTATATATGCTGCAGAAAAACTGACCGGCCTTAGAAAACCACCATTCGCTAGACTGACTTTCATCCACAAAACCTGTTCTGATGTTGAATCAGTGGAAACAGAGATTATTTCATAAAGTATGTGAAAGAATAAGCTCCGCTAGCTCAGCCTTACACTTTCTAAAAGCATTTGCCTCTATCTAAACATGCAACAGCTGGGCAGTCAATTCTGAAAAGGGGGAAAATACATGTGCCACAGGGCTAATTAAGTAGGTAATGCTTTTCTACTTGTGGACAAGTATGCTCAGATAGCACAAAAAAACCCAGATCAATCTCCTGTTTAGATTTCTGCCATCTGCTCATGATTGCAATGAATCACCCAACTACTTCACCGGCTGTTTAAAGCAGTTTGATTCTGGTAGGCATATACAATTAATCTGGATGCCTTGTTTCTGGATTACACATGAGGTATCAAGATCTATAAAACTAAAATTAATAGCTAATATAATTATGAAACTGCTTGCAAGAGCCCAAGACCCAATGCAGATTATGGACAAACAAAACCACAGTGACCTTGGGCTGATTTTTTAAAAGTTTTCTTAGATACTTTCCCAACAACTGGGAGAAATAAAATTCTGTCCCTTGAGCTCCAAATGAAGCTATCTGAAGAGTTTTTCCTGCACAGAAGAAAGTCATAAAAAGACAAATAAGGAAACTATCCAATAATATTGAAAAATTATTGGCAATTAAACAACAGCAGAACATGAACTTTGGGGATTCATCACAGTTGTCATTTTTTAAACCCAAAGAACATACCTTTTTAAAGACAAATGACTAGAGAGGCACTATAGTTGAAAAAAAGATTTGTGAGAAAACCTTTCAGCTCAAATCATGAAATCTTTACAATAATTGCAGATGCAGTTCTCACCAACTTATTGAAATTCATTATATTGAACTTTCATCCATACTAAAAGTATCAGCAAATGGCATCTTGGGGAGGGGGGGAGCAGATAAATTCAATTTGAAGCGAAATAGCCTGACTGGGAGGAGGGGGCGCTGGGAAAATCCTAGGAGAGAAAAAAACACCCTAAAAACTTCCCGGGGGGGATATGGGCAAAAAGCATTGCAGCTGAAGGGGTGGGAAATACCGGTTAGCGGGTGGCGGAGAAAAAAAGAGAGGGAAGGCTCCATTGTCCAGTCCCTGAGCTATATATGAGAGGCTCGGGAAACGGTCTCTCACCTTCCTCAAATTCAAGGTGAAGCGGCCCTTTTTTCCTTCCTCTTCCTCCCCGCCCCCCGAAGGGGCCTCTGTCCGCGCCACGACCTTTTCGCGACCGGGGGTCCGGAGAAAGCTCCCCTACGCGACCCCGAGGAGTCGCCGGCGCCCGCCTCGGCCTTGCAAAACCACCGGCGCTCTGCCGGTTGGGCCTCCGCAGGACCGCCTCCCGCCTGCCCGGTTGCAACGGGAAGAGTCTCCCGGCGGTCGGCTCCGGCCTCGGCTTTCACTCGCCACCGAGAGGGTCACCCGGGGAAGGGGAAGCCCGCGGCCTCCTCGGCTCCAGACGCCGCCCCCGTCGCCAGGGCCTCGTTCGCCCCACAGGAGCGGCGGCGGCGGCCTTCCTTGGCCAGACACCTCCCAGCGGAGCCACCTGCTAGGAAGAGGGCAGCTATAATAAACCAGGGGGAAGGAAGGGCCCCATGGCGTCCGCCTTCCTCCTCTCTTGCTCTCGCCATGGGGGCTTTCAGTGGGGCGCTCCCCATGTAAACTGCCCCAAACCCCCATGTCCATTCGAGTTCACACAAAAAGTGAGCTGCGGGGCGGGGGAACGACACACACACATCATCATTTGTGGTGATGACCCGAGCGTTGGTGTGGTTGAGGCACCCTCTGCACATGCTCCAAGGCCAGGGGGCTGAGCTCTGGCACATGCAGCCTATTCCTTGCTTGCCACTCCAGCGACATTCCAAGAACATCACTCCTTTGTGAATGAATGAATGAACCCAGCTTTACTACCCTCTGAGACTGCACTCTGAAATTACTGGCGGAGATCATATATTATTATTATGCTTAGGGCATGGTTTGAAAGCCCACTCGCCCTGCCTGTCCCTACAGCAGCAGCTCAACTCATTCACCCAATGTTGGGTGCGTGCGCCCTTCCTTTCCGACGGCCACTCCCTGCCACCCAGCCCATGCCTTGCCCCTTTCACCGCTCTGCCGCCCGCCTCCAGGATCCCAAATGTTGCTTTTACCCTATAACCCGCCACACGCCAGAATATTCCTTTGCATTCCCACGAACTGGATCCCTGCTGGAAGCTTTTAGATTTCCCTCTGCCGAACCTCCCTCCCCGTGATCTCCGCCCACGCCCAGGAACCGACTTCCCCCACATTTTCTGTACGCCCCCCAGCCTGAGCCACCACCCTGCCAGAAAAACTTCAGTCTCCACTGATCTCTCAAAGCTCACAGTCCCACCCCCACATCGCTGACCCACCCACCCCATAAGCAGGCTTCTAAATCACCTCACACACACCCTCGCCCCAAACTTATCCAGCCCCAGCAATTATTCTCCCCTTTTCTACCTTGCTGAACGACCCCACCTCCAAACAGCTCCCCTTACCTATGGGTCTCTGCCTCCATCATCCACTTCCCTTGGATTCTCATGGGAGTTGTCCAGCCCTTCGATTCTTTCTGCCAGTGCCAGACGGTGGACCTTTTGTGAGGATGCTTTTTTTAAGCTATGGGAGGGTCATGCTTTGGTTAAAAATTGGGAGAATAAAGAGGTGGGGCTTGCAGGCGGCACCTGCCCCCATCCCAATAATTCCTCATCCTCATCCTCTTGTCCGAAAAAAAAGCCCAAAGAGATTCCTTACTGAACGTGGGAGCCCCAACTGGCTCCTGTCAGCAGCAGATTCGGGGGAGCTTTTTAAATGCTCTCTCCTGCAGCGCCCAGAGGTCTGGGACAAGCCTCTCTTCTTCTTCCCTGCGAGGCATCATGCTGGCTTCTTTGCTTCCTCTCATGCCGCCGTTTAGTACAAGGAAGGAGGCTTCCTCTTTGCCAAGGGAAGGCAGTGCTCAAAAGCTGCTCACTCAGCTCACTGCTAAACCTCCTCCTGCTGGAGGGAGGTTGGTAAGAATTGCATCCGAACACAAATGTTGACAAAGTGACAACGTATCAGTGGTGCCTGGTGTAGGGTGGGTGGGGGAGACTGGCACCCTAAGACGTCTGTAGTGGCTTGTTAGAGCTAAAGCCCATCATTTGTTTTCAGCATCAGTGCTCACATATGGAGCATGTGAAATCGCAAGAGAAAAGAAACTGCTTTTCTTTCCGCATTAACAAATCCTATTCTTTCCCTAGGGCTAGATGACCCTCGGGGGTACCTTCCAGTTCTACAATCTATGAAACCAGTCCCTCAAAGAATTCTTTGGGTACATATGCATTCTTTGGGTACATATGGTGGTTGGCAAAATATCAAGCATACAACAATAATTCAAATATATGTCTTTAATTATTTGTGTGTCTTTTATGTTGTTGTTGCATATTCTTCTTTCAGGGTAATATCCAACTTCAGGTGAGCAGACTTCTACTTGCACAACAGGTCTTCTCCTTCCCCTTCTTCCCATCGCAGTCCTCAAATATGCTCCAGAGGATCCCCCAACCCTCAGGAAAATATTCTGGGAGGTGTGCAGGCATTTATGTTGGGGGGCGCATAACCAAGTTATCTGTGATGCAATTGGTCAGGTAAGTATTTTTATGTATTTACTTTGTTTGGGGGGGGGCAGCTGCAAAGATAATTCTGTTCCACTCATACCTGGATGCCACTGAATTCAAGCCAGTTTTGAAATTGTTCCTGTAGGCTCCCTTTTTTAAAAGTGTTGAGAACCACCTTGAATATTATATACAGAAGGCGACCATTTTGCTCACGTCTAATTGATGCACGACTGCCAACACATGGGTCCTTTGGGACCCGATAGAGGGCAGAACAGGGGCGGACGCACGCAGGGGCCAGGAATGGAGTACCCACCCAAAATGGTTGCCACCTTTACACTGATAATAATAAAGTAACCCGCCCAACCTACTTTTTCCTCCATAATTCAGTGACTCCAAACAGAAATGTGGTAGCCCTGTGAACCAGGCTAAATAACTTGGATGAATACACCCATCTGAATGTGATCCTGTCCTCTGGGGACACTGGGATCACCGAGTTTCTTTCTAGGTGCTCACAGACCGTTTGCTTAATGATCTGCTCTAGAATCTTTCCTGGTATTGATGTCAGGCTGACTGGGCAGTAATTGTTGTATGGCCAGCCACTCCTCCCAATTTGGTGCCGTCTGCAAACTTGCTCAGGATGCCCTCAAGCCCATCATCCAAGTCATTGATAAAGATGTTGAATAAGCCTGGGCCCAAGCCAGAACCCTCTGGCACCCCACTAGTCACTACTCTCGAGGATGAGGAGGAGCCATTGATGAGCACCCTTTGGGTTCGGTCAGTCAGCCAGTTACAAATCCACTGAATGGTAGCATTGTCTAGCCCGCATTTTACCAGCTTCTTTACAAGAATATCATGGGGCACCTTGTCAAAGGCCTTGCTGAAATCAAGATAGGCTACATCCACAGCGTTCCCTTCATCTACCAGGCTTATAATTCTGTCAAAAAATGAGATCAGATTAGTCTGACATGAAATATTTTTCAGAAACCCATGCTGACTTTTAGTGATCACCGAGTTTCTTTCTAGGTGCTCACAGACCGTTTGCTTAATGATCTGCTCTAGAATCTTTCCTGGTATTGATGTCAGGCTGACTGGGCGGTAACTGTTGTATGGTCAGCAGCTTTGGAACAAGCCATGATACTAGCCCAACTCAAATCATGGCATAATATCTTGGCTTGTTCAGAAGCAGTTAACTATACTTTCCCCATTTAGATGACATGGGAAGCTGTATTAATTGAAGACCTGGTGGTTATAGTTAACTGAAGACTCCCCTCACCAGGGCTGGTCGGGGACATTTTGCCACTTGAGACAACCTCCCGTCCCACTCTGGCTTATTTTAAGAGTGTGGGGATAATTATACTATAATATTAAAGCAGGCTGCTGCTGCATTTCTGTATTCCTTGTCAAGGTAGATAGCTCATCTATCAAAACACCCTACAATTACTGTCCCTTGTGTATCAATGAAACCAGCATCAAATAAAAAAAAAGCAAACATCTGCTGACAGCATTAGAAAAGCACAAATTAGAGCGCTTAAACTCATGCCAGGAATGGGAAATAGGTCTTAAAATAATGAAAGTGTATTTGTTTCTCTGGTTTTGGTTGTCATGGATGAAAGGTGACAGTGATTTGAGTGTGTTGCAAAACATTCTATATAATTTCCAGTGGCAATCTCTTACACGAATACTTGCACAGAGCTGTATTTTGAGGACTATGAAATACACTTAATAGCCTCTGAACTCTAGGCCCTTGCAATTCTGTCCCTTTACATTGGATGACAGCATGTGACACTTCTGCTAAAGCATCTGTATTAGCTGCCCATATCCTACCAGGACTGGTTCAATGTTATTGTATTCATACACAAAGCTCCGGACAACTCGAGCCCAGTTCAATCCCTAAGATAAGATGGAGGAGCACTCTTAGTTGTCACCTATGTTACAGAGGCCCAAATGGCCTCAATGAGAAGTCTGGCTTTTAGTGTCCCCAGTCCCATGTTGTGGAACACTCTCTTCCAGCACAGATTTGTTGGTGACATCTGCACCAATGCATATTTTGGGGATGCATGACTGCATTTGCTTCAGTGTACACCACTGAATTAGTGGGGCTGTGATTAGAGAGTGTCATTGTTTTATTATCACATTGTACTTCCATGAAGTTCAGGGTCCCATAGTATAGATGCAATCCAACCAAATTTAAACACTTTCAGGTACTATCCATTTCATGGCAGGCCTAACAAGATCCAGGTAACTACCGACTGGTGAGCTTGACATTGACACCAGGAAAGGTCTTAGAACAGATAATTAAGCAGTCAGTCTGTGAGCACTTAGAAAAGGATGCTGTGATTACTAGGACCCAGAATGGGTTTCCTCAAAAACAAATCATGAAAGACAAATCTCCTTCCTTCCTTCCTTCCTTCCTTCCTTCCTTCCTTCCTTCCTTCCTTCCTTCCTTCCTTCCTTCCTTTCTTTCTTTCTTATAGCGCTACAAGCTTGGTGGATCAGGGGAATACTGTGGATGTGGTGTATCTTGATTTCACAAAGGCCCCCATGATATTCTTGTGGAGAAGCTAGTAAAATGTGGGCTGGATAAGGTAATGGTTAGGTGGATTTGTAGCTGGCTGACTGAAAAAAACACCAAGAGTGCTCACTACAGTAATGGTTGCTTGTCCTCCTGGAAAAAAGTAATAAGTGGTGCGGAGCCACAGGGGTCTATCCTGGGCTCTTTGTTGTTCAACATCTTTATAAATGATGTAAGGGATTGATGGGATTCTCATCAGGAGACTGTGGGGAGATATGATAGGCATCTTCAACTATCTCAAGGACTGTCACATGGATGTTGGAGCAAACTTCTTTTCTCTTGCTCTGGAAGGTAGGACTCAAACCAATGGCTTCAAGTTACAAGAAAGGAGATTATGACTAAACATCAGGAAGAACTTTCAGACAGTAAGAGCTGTTCAAACAGTGGAATGGACTCCCTTGAGAGGTTGTGGACTCTCCTTCCGGGGAGATTTTAAAGCAGCGCTTGGTTGGTCATCTGTCATGATCGATCTAGTTGAGATTCCTGCATTGCGGGAGTTGGACTAGATGATCCTCAGGGACCCATCCAACGCTACAACTCTATGATTCTATATGCTCCAGCTGAAATCAAAGGCATTTGAAAGTGCTGAACTTTGGTTGATTTGTTGCAGTTGTGCATCAAATGAAAAGTTGTATAACGAATGATATGTAAGAGCGTCTAGGCTATCTCTATTTGGAAAGGATATTATATGCTGCGCTTGACCCTAGAGTATATTCAGGTTCCACAACAGCAGCCTCCCCGTGAGCAGAATATCTCTCATCCCTGTTTACGTATTCTGCACATTAATAATTCTAACACTTTCCCCTCATGAGTTTCTGGAAGGCTCCATAAGCCAGGAATAATTTGGTTCCTGGATGCAGTTGTTTCCTCCTTTATGCAGAGGCCTGCCTCGTTTTTCTTTTTCTAAAGAGTTTCTGTTGCGATCATATTGCAAAATATGATTTGAAAGATTTCAAATTGGAACCTTTGTTTTAAACAGTAACACTTTCCCCACAGCCTCTAGCTGCAGCACACTCATGCATGCATTTAGAAAGTAGAAAGATTTGGGGAGTGGCCTAAGATGGATGGGAAGAGCAAGTGTTTAGCATCTCTGCCTCTCTACTCACAACTCCCATCATCCCTTACCACTGGTCCTGTTAGCTAGGGATGATGGGAGTTGTAGTCCCAAAACAGCTGGAGGGCCAAGTTTGGCCATCACTGGGCTAGATGATCCTCAGGGGCCCTTCCAACTGTACAATTCTATAATTCTTTGATGCCTTTTGCAACACCGAGTTTATTCTCTGTTTGCCAAATTGTTGACCTTCGTCCTGTTTATTCATTTTATGTCTTGGAAGCTTACTTGCCCCCCACCCCCACCCCCTGATTCCAATGCTTTGAACTTTGATAAGTGGATCTTGGTTGTAAATGGTTTGGGTGCATAGGCGGCATATAATTAAACTCAGTCAATCACTCAATATCGGGAATGAAAAAATGTGAGGACAAGTGTATACTCTGTTCCTGCTTCAATTCTTTTGGATCTCAGTGAAAAAATGGCTCGGCAAAAACCCATAAAATAGAACCCTTTTCAAAACAAGTGCCCTAATAGCTTTTATTTTTTATTTTTTAATGAGTACATGGAAAGATTGTGTGAAACTGATTATTTATTTTAAAAAACAGCTTGTTCCAGTTCTTCTTCTTCTTTTTTTTAAGGTAGCTGTTCCACTTGGTAATCTATAAATGTGGTAAGATAGATAGTGTTCTATTCAAGCAAAGCAAGTGTGTGAGCCCTATGTTTTTATGCCTGTGTTTTATAGATGAGTCAGGTTTAATCAGCCTGCCTGAGTTTTAAAAGAGGAAATCAGCAGGAGGGGAAAATCACCAAATGAAAGCCTTATAGACACCCAGATCTAATCAATGTCATTACTTCTGGGAAGAAACATTGTTATCAGTGAATAATCATGTCAGAGGAGATTGTAACATCTGCAGGGGATAGCAACCCTTTAAAAACTGTGTTCTACAACTTTGATCTCTTTCCGACATAATCTGAACTATAGAAAGAACAGATAGCAATTGATCTTTATATCCTTCTATGCTTACAGCCACCCCAGGAAGCACATTAGGCTGAAGGGAAGGAAACTTAAGGTTTGTCCAAGCCAGAGTTTACTGTGTGTTTGCTGCTGTTTGTGTTTCCATTTAATCCACATGACCTTAGCTCTCGGGTGACACCAATCTGGATGGTTTCCCTCTGTAAACTCGGGTTTATCTGATATGGGGATAATCCCAAAAGTTTGGGGAAATTGGGATCCAAACTGCTCCATTGGGGTCGCAGATGATTCGTTTTGATGGTTTTTGATGAGCGGATCAATTCTCGCTTTCTGCTACTCTCTTTTCCACACTCACTCCTTTCTTAGTGTATTTCTGAGAAAGTCTATGTATTTCTGAGGCTCAAAAGTACATATGGCCCAGAGACAAGACCACCTATTTTCTCTCTTTTCTTGGTGGATCTATAGAACTTTATTGATTTTCAAATAATGAAATCTTTATTTGCTGGAACACCTGGTAAGGTGAAATGCTGGAGAAAGACTAGTGTTTCAGAGCCAACATTGCCTCCTTTCCCTCAAGTAGGTCCACTCCTCTTTACGAGAGCCTCCTTGCATCACATCTATGGGATTTGCCACTCATCACACAGACACACAAGACATAAACGCTGTCTCTGTTAATGAATTTCATGAGACATCCATATTTTCCCAAGGAAGAATTGTCAAGTGCCAGGACACTTCATTCAGGGAAAACAAGAACAACTTACACCAGGCACCCCCAAACTTCGGCCCTCCAGATGTTTTGAGACTACAATCCCCATCATCCCTGACCACTGGTCCTCTTAGCTAGGGATCATGGGAGTTGTAGGCCAAAACATCTGGAGGGCCGCAGTTTGGGGATGCCTGACTTATACCATGGTGGGGCAGTGGGGGTGGGGTCAGAATAGGCATAACTATATACCCTGGTAGTAGTCATAACTTCTTTCCCTTGTTCAGTTAAAAGCCCCTATCGTTCATGAGATCATAGAGGAGAAGATCTGATGAACAAGATCCATGAAACAAAGGGGAATGATGAGCTAAATTTCCATATCTTCTGCCCCCACACTGAGTGGGAGAGTGTACCTGCCATTCACAAGTAATTGTCATCAATTTTCTGCTTGCTTTTATGGGAGCTTTTAAGCCCCGTGCACAATTATTTTGGGGCTTGTCTTTTCAATAGATGGTTGGTTTTAACATCCTGGAGTCTTAGTTGTGAAGGCCAAAGGCAATGCATTGTATTTTTCTGCCACACACACTCCCCCCCCCACAAGCTGTTGCTTTCTTAGACATGCATCGCAGAGTCTTCATTATATGTAGAAAACTACCTTGTTTTCCTATTTTAAAAGGAGTTTTACTTACTTATCAAACCTTTATTAGGCATTTTACAAATAAAACCATAAAAGAGAAAAACACATATAAGAGCCTTGAAATATATATTAAAAAGGCAGCAGTTGGCTACATAGACTGATTGTGTGTGTGTGTGTGTGTGTGTGTGTGTGTGTGTGTGTGGAGAGAGAGAGAGAGAGAGAGAGAGAAACTGTGGTTTTCCCTGTTAACCTGCTCCTTGGAGGACTGCTACTAAAAACTCGGCTACCCCCGCCGTTACCCTTTGGTCAATGTCAGATAGGCAGAATCCCACACTTTCACCTTGCTGGGGTTCCAGACCACCCAAAAGAGGGGACAGCATACGTTGACGGAGCGTACTGTACAGTGGACAGTGAAAGAGAATAGGTATGCTCTACAGCAGTGTTTCTCAACCTTTTTTGGGCCACGGCACACTTGTTCCGTGAAAAAAATCACGAGGCACACCACCATTTAAAAAGTTAAAAAAATTAACTCTGTGCCGCCCTATATTATAATTATGACTGTAAGAAACACTTGCCAAATATTGCTTTCCGGCGGGTCAGCGCTGTGTATTGGCGGCCCTCAGGCTCGTTTGCACTGAGCTTTGGGAAAGAGGAGGAGAAATATTGCTTTCTGGCGGGTAAGCCTTGTGTATTGGCGGCCGCCAGGCACGTGACAATGCAAATCACCCTTCTCGCCGCCGCACGTCGCGGCACACCAGCCAGCGTCTCGCGGCACACTAGTGTGCCGCGGAACAGCGGTTGAGAAACGCTGCTCTACAGTGTTCGGGACATTCATAGAACACCTGCAGAACCTCTTGTTTCTAGGAATGTTTTGATATCTTCCCCTGACAAATGCAGATGGAAAAATGTTTAGACGGGCCAACATAAAAGCCCGCCTTTGCGAGAACCAAAGATGGCGCCAAGGTAAGACGCTCTTATCGGAGCTCGAAGAAATCTTTTAAACTAAATGCCTCTGTTGCTGGCTCTCCTCCTTGTTTTGATTTATATTTCCAGTTTTACCACTTCGTTGTACTTTTGAACATCTTATCTTATCCACCTCGGTGCCGGGATTTAATGAAGTTAATGAAGTTTTAATGAAGTCAAACAGCCTCTCAGGCTCTCAGACATTCCATCCTGGGCATTAAGGCACTCCCTCCTGGTTTCCCGTTGACTCCTTGCGATAAACTTATTCAGAGTATCTTTAAGGACTTTAAACGGACTTCTAACCTCAAAAACTTAAGACTCTTAACCCTCAAAACTACAAATCCATAAACCTATAAATTTCTCCCAACACCTCTAACTTCGTGAACCCCCAAACCTCTCAGTCATTTTAACAAACTGAGAAGAGGGGGGGGGGAGAATCATAACCACATCTACTCAGAATTAAGTTCTGAATTCAGCGAGGTTTACTCCCAGCTTGATTGCAGCCATAGATATCGAGATCTAAAACAACTTCTTGCCAGAACTTGTCAAATCAACACAGAGTATACAAACAGCCCAATCAATTGCCATACCTTTCCCTGGAATATCCAAATTTAAATAGTATAATGGTGTGTTCATTAGTTTATATTTTAATGTTCCCCTGCGAAAGACCTACATTGGCTCCCAGTACGTTTCCAAGCACAATTCAAAGTGTTGGTGCTGACCTTTAAAGCCCTAAACGGCCTCGGTCCAGTATACCTGAAGGAGCGTCCCCACCCCCATCATTCTGCCCGGACACTGAGGTCCAGCGCCGAGGGCCTTCTGGCGGTTCCCTCGCTACGAGAAGCCAAGTTACAGGGAAGCAGGCAGAGGGCCTTCTTGGTAGTGGCACCCGCCCTGTGGAACGCCCTCCCATCAGATGTCAAAGAGAACAACAATTACCATACCTTTAGAAGGCATCTCAAGGCAGCCCTGTTTAGGGAAGCTCTTAATGTTTGATGGATTTTTGGATTTTAATATTTTGTTGGAAGCCGCCCAGAGTGGCTTGGGGAACCCAGCCAGATGGGCGGGCGGGGTATAAATAATAAATTATTATTATTGTTAATGTTATTGTTGTTGTTGTTGTTGTTGTTGTTATTATTATTATTACCGTGTTTCCCCCTTTTTAAGCCGTAGTCATAATATAAGCCAGGGCAGGATTTTTAATCTTTGTAAAATTTAAGACATACCCCGAAAATAAGCCATAGGTCTACCTGCAGGGTCGGCGCCCAGCAGCGCCGCGCAGAGTGCTGGATCGAGGAGCCGGTCTGCAGGGTCAGCGTCCAGCAGCGCCGTGCTGGATTGAGGAGGTGGTGTTCCGTGTGGCGCTGCTGGGCGCCGACCCTGCAGGCCACTTCCTCGATCCGGTGCTCAGCGCAGCGCTGATCGGCGCCGACCCGGCAGGCCGCCGGATCCACTCTGCTGTAAAAAGCACAATAGCAATGGCGGCGGCAGCAGCAGCAATTAAAGGAAAGCTGAAGAACCTGAGTGAAAACGAGGAAGAACTGGATGAAAAGAGAGCAAAAGCGGCGGCCGCCCACGCCATTTCCCCGCTTTGATTTTTTTCAAGGTGATCGAACGAAGCAATGTGGGAGCCTGATTGGCCTCGGATCGAGGCAGACCGCAGGGAAACCGCAGGGGGGGGGGAGCCGGGAAGCGGCACTCAGCGTCCGGCTGCAACTCTGCACCTACAGAAGCGAAGTTTCTGCAAGGCATCCAACATGGAAGGGCGAGTAGGGAGGCTGGAGGAGATGGGGGCGAGGATCGTGGCCCTGGTGCAGAGCGCACGTCGCCGGCACGCTGGGTCCTTTCCCTTTGGTGAGTGCCGGCCGGCGGCTCCCGGGCCCAAGGTTCTGCCTAGCGCCGGGGCTCCTGAGAAGCCTTGCAAGGGAGGAAAGGAGGTGAAGCCGAAGCCACTTCCACCGCCTCCTCCTCCTCCTCCCCCGCCTCCTCCCCCTCCCCCTTTGCCATCGCTGCCTCTTCTCCTCGCTGCAGCGTCTCCCGCTCCCGGGTCCCGCACACTGAAGCGCGGGCGTATGGAGGTTCACTCTGCACAGGATTGGGCTGCCCTATTGCCTTTAACCCTCTTGCGGAGCTGGAGGGAGGAAGCAATGCACAAAAGGAGGCGCAGGCATTTGATCCGACTGTGCGCTTTGGTTTGGGGATCTGCCGTTTGGGTCAGTTAACTTTCGTCCCCTCGCTCGCGCACAGTGCCATCCTGCGCATTCAGTGGCGCGCTTTACCCCCAGGGGAAATGTGTGCGGCGGCGGCGGCAGCAGCAGCAGGATCGCAGCCAAAGCTGGTCCCTGGCTGTCAGAGCCCCGCTGAACTCCACGGGGCTTTCTTCTGAGTTAGGAGCCATAGGATCGCGCTGCAAGTGGCTGGGACTCTGCAGCCTCCTCTGTTGTGCATTTAGAAGGAAACGACGCAGCAGTAGCGGCACGTCTTTATTTTTGGGGGCCATCTGATCTGGGCGTTTTTTAAAAAAATAAATCGAATAAATGTAGATTGCTGTACCATAAAAAAACAAGACATCCCCTGAAAATAAGCCATAGTGTGTTTTTTTAAGGAAAAATAAATATAAGACGGTGTCTTAAAAAGGGGGAAACACGGTATTATTATTATTATTATTAAGACAATCCTACACTTAGAAAATTAGCATGTTAAGGAGAAGGATTCAGAATGCATTTCTCCATGATGTGCTTGTTTGCTGTGTGCAGAGGATTTTGGGGGGTTTTTTTTTTGGTGGTTGGGAGCATTCAGGCATGCAAGCCAAAAGAAAGGTTGCTGTGTTTGAGACTTTCTAGTTTAGGGAAAAGGTGAGCGAGAGGTGACATGATAGAAGTGTATAAAATTATGCCTGGCATGGAGAAATTAGATAGAGAAAAGCTTTTTCTCCCTCTCTCATAACACTAGCATTCATGTATGTTGAAAGATTCAGAACAGATAAAAGAAAGTACTTCTTCACACAGCACATGGTGGAACTGTGGAACTCACTCCCACAAGAGGCAGTGATAGCCACCAACTTGTATGACTTAAAACAGGATTGGACAAATTCATGGAAGATAAGGCTATCAGTGACTACCTGCCCTGATGACTATGCTTGGCCTCCACAGCTGGAAGCAGCAGAGGCGTCTTTGCCATAGGGCCTAGTGGCGCGTTGCGCCAGGGCGCCAGCCTCTGGGGGGCACTGGCGGGGCGCAACCAGCCAGCCACTAAGCCCTATGCTGGTCCCACCGCCGCACTGTGCCTCCTTCTCCTTTTCCCCGTGCTGTGTGCACGCTGGTGGCGAAGCCTCTCCGGAGGCTGCACTCTCCCCGGCCCTGCGGCTCTCCGCGCAGTGACGGCTCAGCTGAGGCAGAGCAACGAGACCCCCCGGGGAGGGGGAGGCAGTGAGCATGGCGGGCCTGTTGCGGGACGTGGCAGCGGAGGACGAGGCACCGTGGTCGGGGCCTGGCAGGAAGGCGCACCGCGCTCCCCAGGAGGCTTCGGTGCTGTTCTTCCCTGGCCAAGGCAGCCGCTGAGGAAAGTGTGGGCGAGGTGTCAGGCGTGCATGTGGGAGGGTGGGGGGGACCCCCGGGGGCGCCCTAGGGATCCCTGCACCAGGGTGCGAGACAAGCTTAAGACGCTACTGGGAAGCAGCAATGTTTCTGAATACCAGTTGCTGGAAACCACAGAAGGGGAGAGTGCTCTTGTTCTCTGGTCCTGCTTGAAGATTTCCCATAGGCTTCTGGGTGGCCACTGTGAAAATAGTCTGCTGGACTAAGATGGGCTATTGGTCTGATCTAGCAGACTCTTCCTATGTTCTTAACATTCACCCCCACTTTTAAAATAATGTTCAGATGAAGCTTTCCAATTTGATTCTGCTGCTTGCCTGCACGGGCTTCTGGTGTTTGAATTGACAACATTAAAAGCATTATTTTCTTTTCCTCTTGCTTTCAGCAAACAAGTCATTCAGCAAACAACGTCATTGCTATGCTGGGAAAATGGGGAGGGTGCATTACAAGAGCATATCAACCAGTGGCCTTGCAAAGGGTTGTCGTTCATGAAACAATAACAAGGAAGGGGTAACTTTGCTTTGCAGATCTGTAGGCTTCTAGGCTTTGCCTGCTTACTGGATTTCCCTAGCAGGCAGGCAGAGATGGATTACAGTCATACCTTAGTTTAAGTACACTTCGGTTTGAGTACTTTCAGTTTAATTCCTCCGCGGACACATCTGGAACAGATTAATCCACTTTCCATTACTTTCAATGGGAAAGTTCCCTTCAGGTTAAGTACGCTTCAGGTTAAGTACGGACTTCCAGAACCAATTACACTCATACTTCGGGTTAAGTACGCTTCAGTTTAAGTACTCCGCGGACCATCTGGAATGGATTAATTCACTTTCCATTACTTTCAATGGGAAAGTTCACTTCAGGTTAAGTACGCTTCAGGTTAAGTACAGACTTCCGGAACCTATTGTGTACTTAAACTGAGGTACCACTGTATATCAGTGTTCTAAGCAAAATCTGCTCTTATTCCCTTATGGGGTACACAAGAGCCTTATTGGGTTCTCCATCGGTCGGAGAATATATAACAGAGGCCAACCAGAGAAGTTTGAGAAGCAAAGCCTTTATTTGCTGTTGCAACAGGGTCCTTCCCCTCACGCAGGAGAACAAGGAAGGAACCCAGAACAAAAGAGAACCTCCACTTTTATCAGTTTCCCCATCACCAAGAAACGCCCCCAGTACATCATTCCTACATCACAGCTATGTAATCAATACCTCACAAAAAAGGAGGGTTCAAGGTAGAAATCTGAGCACTTTTGACACCTCTCCTAGTCCTCCTATCACCCCTCCCAGGTGTGAATTCCTAAACACAAAGAGAAATTAACATTTTCATAAGAGTTGATTACTGTCTTTTGTTCAGAGGAGTCTTCCATTGTGAATGAGATACCATTGACAGGGAATTATGGCTCCCAAGTTGCTAGTCATGTGGAAATGTGTGCATATGCTGATCCTTAAGCCTTCCTTAAGGCAGGGTTGAGTCCAAGCGGGAGGGGTGCGGGTCTCTGGAGTGGAGCAGAGGCGAAGAAGGTGGTGTTGCGAGGGATTCTGGGTAACTGCAGCTGTCAGATTCGGTCACCCCTCTCTGTTCATTAATAATGGTGTCCTGCAACCCCCCCCCCCAATATGATTTTATAACATCAGTATGGCAGCGCCACCTGCTCCCTCTTCAGCTTGCTGATCAGAGGGTCGACAGTTTGAATCCCCACAATGGGGTGAGCTCCCATTCCTCTGTCCCAGCTTCTGCCAACCTAACACCACTGCGAAGAGAAAAATAGGTACCACGGGAAGGTAAATGGTGTTTCCATGCGCTCTGTCTTCTGTCAAGGTGTTCCATTGTACCAGAAGCGGTTTAGTTTTGCTGGCCACATGACCCAGAAAGCTGTCTGTGGACAAACGCCGGCTCCCTCAGCCTGAAGCAAGATGAGTGCCACACCCCACAGTCGTCTTTGACTGGACTTAACTGTCCAGGGGTCCTCCTTTACCTTTTACCTTTACCAATATGACATCTTAGTAAAATCCTAGCAGAGCCTGAAATGATGAGTAACCACATTCATTTGAGAGCATAAATAAAATGTTCTCATTAGAAAGACACTTGGAGAAGTGCATGAATTGATTCCAAGTTCCTCTGAGTGGGCTCTGAACATTAAGCATTAACTTAAAAACAGGCTGTCATCAAGCTGGTTAAATAATCACATGAATATACTGAGAAGTAGTTAGATTCTCCAGAGAGAGCTTTTTGTTTTCAACAGAAAGGATTTTCAAACCCAACAGGATGGATTCAGCTACATACTGTAGTTGCATCACTCTTCGAGGCGTTGCTCTCATTTGTGACACTGACAAGGGAGCAGATTTCACCAGTTGCCTCTTGGTTACTGTCATTTAATTTTCCCAGCATGCACTGGATATTGCACATTGCCCCATTCTGGGACATTTGGAGTGGGACATGAAGTGGCCACCACACACACAAAATGTTAGTACACTCAGCACATACCACCAGACCTGTTGTTTCAATTAATCATCGCAGCTGTACCAGTTTGATTTCTGTAACATGGATGCCAAATGCAGAGTCAAAGAGTTTGAAGATTGAGACAAGGAAAAATAAAATTCCTGCCTTCTTTGAGAAGTCTCCGAAAAACACAAGCGTTTGCAATGTGTCGTGGTTTTTTCTTCTAACAATCATTATTTATTGATCCCTCCCAATGTTTTATTGACGGTTTTATTCATCTTATTGTAATTTGTATGCTGCATACTGCCTTGCTGCATTTTTAGGAAAGCTTAAATATTTCAAAAAATAAATAAGATATCATGGGCTTGGCTTAAAAGGGTGAATGGGACTCGTAGCAGCCCCACTTTGGGCATTCCCCAGCCGCATTGAGATCAAGCTATCCACCATCCAATTAACACAGAATTAACACAGATCAGGCCTGTCAAACTGCTTGATCGTGATCTACCGGTTGATCCCTGTCCCTGGTCGATCACGTGATCTCCATCGATCAACTCCCCCAATTTTTGTTGAAAAAATAAAAATAAAAAAGCTCAACAACTTTGGTTCATCTCTCCCAAAAAAGGCTCAACAACTCTAGTCTCCCCCCCCCAAAAGCTCAACAACTATGGTCAGTCCAATGGGCAGATCACTGCCACTTTATTTATAGTGGTGGTTGGTCACAGTCTTTTGGAAGTTGGACACCCCTGGGCTAGATTGGTGCTTCTATGATAAAATTGAAAACAGACCCTACTAAAGAAAGAAGAATTTTTGAAAATGAAGGGAGCCTTCTCACTTTTGCTCAATGGATAACAAATTAAGGCATAAGCAAGATCAGATGAAATGGTTGTTAAAGTAATCTTGATCTCAACATCAGGTTACCAGATTTTTTTTCAATGAATCCAGGGACACTCTTCAACTTCAATGGATTTTGTATGGGGACTGATTTGTAAATCCAGGGATTGCCCCTGGGAAACCCCGGGTAACCTTATCTCAACAGGAGAATATAGCATCTGCTCAAAATCTCTCCTGTTGAAATCAATTCCGTTCCCAAGAGCTTCATTTGCCTGGACTCTGCCCATTTTCAAAAGCAAACTTGTAGGGTTTTAAGGGAGGAGGAGGGATAAATGCAACACGAGCTGCCATTTCACTTGTTTTTGCTTCTCTAAGCTTATGGGATGGTGTCCTCTAGTGGGTAGTCATGAGTATTTCTGATAACTACTAACAATAGAGATGTTAACAGTATTGGTTCTGTAACATCTTTAGGACTATCCTAGCTGGGGATTGTGCATGTTCACTCTGAAGTAGGTCCCAATATATTCAGCAGGGCTTGCTTCCAGAAAAAAATGTATAAGACTGCAGTCTTAAATAACACTATTGAAATTCATTTTCTTTAAGGGATTATTTCTCTGCACAAAACTGCTCGCAACATGCTTTAAAAGCAGAGATTGTGCTCTAATTGATTAGTTGTAAGCACGAGCCCCAGAATAGATACCTGAAACCCCAGTGTCTGCATTTCTCTGCATATAACACTTCTCAGAGACCTCCACTGGTTGTCTTTTTGCTACTAGGTCAAGTTCAAGGTGTTACGATGAGTACACACGTATAAAGCCCTTAACGGCTTGGTACCAGTTTACTTTCAGGCCATGCCAACTCAATCCTTCGATCTGCAAAACTGGCACAATTAGAGCACAATTAGAGGTGCCCCATAATACCGGTGTGGTGTAGTGGTTAAGACTCGTAATCTGGGGAACCGGGTTCACGTCCCCGCTCCTCCACATGCAGCTGCTGGGTGACCTTGGGCTAGTCACACTTCCCCGAAGTCTCTCAGCCTCACTCACCTCACAGAGTGTTTGTTGTGGGGGAGGAAGCGAAAAGAGATTGTTAGCCGCTTTGAGACTCCTTCAGGCAGTGATAAAGCAGGATATCAAATCCAAACTACTCTTCTTCTTCTTCTTCTTCTTCTTCTTCTTCTTCTTCTTCTTCTTCTTCTTCTTCTTCTTCTTCTTCTTCTTCTTCTTCTTCTTCTTCTGTGGCAGGGAAGGGGCTGCCATTTTGGAGTCCACCTCACATGCCGAAATGTCTTGCACCAGTCCAGCCTTGAGCTCTGGTGGGTTTTCATTGCAGAAATTACTTATTTATTTATATTTACTAAATAGATCTACATTTATTAAATCCTCCTCCTCCTCCTCCTCCTCCTCCTCCTCCTCCTCCTCCTCCTCCTCCTCCTCCTCCTCCTCCTCCTCCTCCTCCTTTTCTTCTTCTTCTTCTTCTTCTTCTTCTTCTTCTTCTTCTTCTTCTTCTTCTTCTTCTTCTTCTTCTTCTTTTTCTTCTTCTTCTTCCTTCTTGTCCCCATCTTGTAAGAAATCACTCTGTTATTGTGGCGGCACAGGGACTTTGGATCTCCTTGCCTAGTGACACCATAGCAGATACCTTGGCTGTATTTTTAGGACCATCAAGCTGAGTATGCATTTACAATCTAGTTATAGTCACATTTCTTAGGACAGAAAGCAGACCCGCCAAGGGCCCCTATTTCCCAGGGACAGTCTTGGATTTACAGTAGCTGTCCCGGTTTCTGATTTGATCCTGAAACATCCCGCTTTTCCTTAGGACGTCCCTATTTCCATCAGAAAAATGTTGGAGGGTATGGAGTTATGTGACCCTCGAGCAAAAGAGATAAGTAACTATACAACCTTTAGAAGAAATATGAAGGCAGCCCTGTACAGGGAAGCTTTTTTAATGTTTAATGTTTTGTTATGTTTTTATATGGGTTGGAAGCTGTGTAGAGTGGCTGGGGCAACCCAATCAGATGGGTTGGTTATAAATAATAAAATTATTATTATTAATATTAAATTAATTATTGAATAGGACGTCCCTATTTTCATCGGGGAAATGTTGGAGAGTATGCTTAAAGCAGTTTTCAGATTTTCATTGCCAGGCAATTGTTGCTTCCCACAAAGAAAGTTGTAAGGAGACTCCTATTCTCTCCCCCCCCCCATTTCTACAATTCCCAGAGTTCCATAGGAAGAGGAATTGACTGTTAAACTGCTCTGAGAATTGTAGCTCCGTGTGGGGACTAGGGGGTCTTATCTGGATGCTGTTGGGCCAAGGTTGGGACTGTATTGACATACTGACAGGGACACAGGATTGGCTCCAGCACTCAGTCCCACCAAGTAGGCTGAAGTTAATGGTGGTGTTCGAACGACCCCGCAAGCTGCTATGGGTTGCTTATTAGACGGCTTCCTTAAAAAATGGAGGAACATTTAATGAGGGATTTTTTTTAAAGACATCCATATCGCTCAAAGCAAATAGGTTTTTAAAAATGGTTTTGTTATGTACTGAGCTGAATCCTAGAACAATAAGATCCAGAATGCAGCAGTCTGATTGGTCCGCAGGAGCCACCCAATCCAGCTCCAGATGGAAGTGAATCAGCAACCTGATTGGCCTGCAGGAGCAGGCTCCTGGATGAAGCGAGTCAGCAACCTGATTGGCCTGCAGGAGCAGCCAATCAGGCTGCTGGCAGAAGTGAATCCGCAACCTGATTGGCCTATAGGTGCAGCCCTGAAGTAGCCAATCACGCAAGGACCATCGTGTAAATAATGTATATAAGCAGACGTTTTGGGGAAAGAGCCATTCTTCTCTTCTTCTTCTGTTGCTACTACAAGCTGAATAAAGAGCATGAAATTCATTCTCGACTCCAAGTATATTTCAGGTTTAGTGACCTTTTATTAAATATACTAATGACAATCGCGGGGCGGACCAATGATCATCCATTCAAAGACAGATATGGCTATCATCGCATCAATGTATGAGCATCAAACAGCATCATGAGAACAAGTTCTTGGTCTTCTTCTGTATCTCCACTGCAATGGAGAAATGAAACTCCACCCAGACTCCTTCCAATGACTCCAAGTAACCAAACCAAACCAAACCAAACCAAGAGCCTAATAATTCTTAAGTAACTTGTAATCTAACTGTAGGGACCCAGGTGGCGCTGTGGGTTAAACCACAGAGTCTAGGGCTTGCTGATCAGAAGGTCGGCAGTTCGAATCCCTGCAACGGGGTGAGCTCCCGTTGCTCGGTCCCAGCTCCTGCCCACCTAGCAGTTCGAAAGCACATCAAAGTGCAAGTAGATAAATAGGGACCGCTACGGCGGGAAGGTAAACAGCGTTTCCGTGCGTTGCTCTGGTTCGCCAGAAGCAGCTTTGTCATGCTGGCCACGTGACCCAGAAGCTGTCTGCGGACAAACGCTGGCTCCCTTGGCCTATAGAGTGAGATGAGCGCTGCAACCCCAGAGTCGGACACGACTGGACCTGATGGTCAGGGGGCCCTTTACCTTTACCTTTAATCTAACTGTATGACTGAGGGCTTGGGAGGTGAGGGGGTGAGTATTATGAGATGCTTCTTTTTCTGTTATGTCTTATTTTCATAAAATTATAAAACAATAAAAAGAAAGACACCTGTTTCATGCTCAAGCCCCCCCCCCCCCATGAGGCAGTGGTGGCAAAATTACTTTCTCTTCCTGTAGCGAGATTCTTGCGTTGCAGGGAGTTGGACTATATGACCCCCAGGGGTCTTTTCCAACTCTATGATTCCATGATTCCTTGTCAGGTGCTTCAAAGATCATCCCATCCATTCCCTGCTCCGTGGCCTGTGAAGGAATCTACTACTACAACATCCCTGAGAGCTGGGCAGCCAGCCTCTGCTTTAAAAACCTCTATGAAGGAGAGTCCACCGTCTTCCAAGGCAGCGAAATCCCTTTTGCCTAAAAAGGTTGTGATACACACTTCTTCTTCTTCTTCTTCTTCTTCTTCTTCTTCTTCTTCTTCTTCTTCTTCTTCTTCTTCTTCTTCTTCTTCTTCTTCTTCTTCTTCATCGCTCGTAGCCGAGTAAGATTGTCTTCCATAAACACGGTTTTAAAAATGAGTCCGTAAGTGACTGTGGAGGCCAATTCTGGATAGGCAGAGGCAATATAGAAAGAAAATATTTTGCTCTTAGGAAGGCACTAGAGGGCACTGTGGCAACTTTCTAGGACAGCAGCCTATGTATCCTTGGATGAAGGGTACAGGAGTAAAAATAAAATTAAAAAAATCGTATTTCTGCCTTCAGTACTGATGGAGAGCTCAGAAAACAAGCCAGAGAAAGGGATTTACAGAAGAAGAAGAAGAAGAAGAAGAAGAAGAAGAAGAAGAAGAAGAAGAAGAAGAAGAAGAAGAAGAAAAAGAAGAAATATATTTGGCAGAGGACAGCAAAAACATCTACAGGTTCTGCTCCTAATCCCCATTCATCTTATAGCCAAATAATCCTACAGTGGAAAAGTCTTGTGAGTAAAAGTGAGCAAAGCTTTCAATGTCCGTTTCTCTTCCTTTCTCATTTTTTCAATCTTCAAAGTTCACATTTTGACAACACTCTACGACTTTTCGAAAGGCCTCTCATCAGCATTTCAGTGCGAATTCCTTATACTATTTTTGCACGCCAACCCTAGTGCGAGACTCCAGGGGTTTCCAGGCACTTTGCCCTGGGTTCGCATTTCCTTTTGGAAACTGTGGTCTTTGGTTTATTTACACATATATACAACCTGAGCCTACGGAAGAGGGGTTCACAGCATTAACATCCCAAGAGTGTCTTGTTTCTTCCATAGGTGTCGTGATGGATTCAAACAGACACCAGTCATTGTGCACTGACCATCTCTCCAGCTTGCAGACCCTCCAAGTGTCCCTATTTTCCAGGGATGTCCTTGAAAAGGGATATTCCACTTTTCCTTAGGATGTCCCTATTTTCATTGGAGAAATGTTGGAGGGTATGGGGTTATCAGACCCACCCCCCCAAGCTGTCTGAAGGCAATCCTGTATAGGGAAGTTTTTAAAAAATGTTTATTTATTATTTTCATTTCTGTACCACTTGATATTTTTAAGAAAAACCTCGATTACAGCATACTAAACATCAATAGAACAATCCAGAATCAAACATTTCTGAAGAAAGTCAAAGTATACAGTCAAAGCAGCATAATTAACAGGAAACTAAAATATGATTTTAAAGATTTCAAAATAAAACATTACAAAGGACAGGAGAATAAAATATTGTCATAAGCATGACACGGCTGTTTAACATTTTTTAATGTTTTTATATACAGGTGAAACTCAAAAAATTTGAATATCGTCGAAAAGTGCATTTATTTCAGTAATATAACTTATTATTTTTTATTTTTCTTTTAATTTTTGCAAATGCTTTCTTTTGGAAATTCCACAGTAATAAAACAAATAGTTACAATAATACAAAAATAAACAAAAATAAACATGGCTATTACATCCCATTAATTACATTCCATTTATAATTGACCCACCTAATGACAAATAATTACAATTACAACAAATAAAGGCTTGGCATATCTTGCTTTGCATGTCATGCATCTATCTCATATATTGGTTTCACCTTTTAAGTTGCATTACTGAAATAAATGCACTTTTCGACAATACTGTATTCTAATTTTCCAAGTTTCACCTGTATGTTGGAAGCTGCCCAGAGTGGCTGCGGCAACCCAGTAAGATGTGTGGGGCATATATAGTAGAATTGTCATTATGGAATGGGACATCCCTATTTTCATCAGAGAAATGTTGGAGGATATGCAGCTGTGTTTTTCCCACTGTCCCAGTAAATGGTGATCTGTGGGGACAAAAATGGCTCAGACATTAACTGTGGCCGGAGGCAGAGACAACTACAGGTGGGACTAATTCAAAGCTCTCTCTTTCTCTCTCTCCCTGCAAATAGAAGATCAGTTCTGTCAAAGCTGATAGAATAGTTCATCTGCTAAGCTGGAAGCTCTTTGTGCTCTGAAGCAACCACAAAGCTCACTGCCACACATAAAAATGTTTGGATGAGGGCCAACGAGAATACAAAAACCGGTTATGTTGGCAGTTCAAGTTTCTTCATTTTCCAGTGACTTGGTAGGGAAATAGGATGTTTGTTTAATGCCAGTTTAGAGGGGCCTGGTCTGCAGGATAAGCTGCAGGCCAGAACTGCGTGCTTCTGGATTAAAGAGGAAGGAGGAGAATCCTATTGTTGTTGCTGCTGGATTTCTATCGAACGCTTCAGGCAAAGAAGGCTCCCAGAGCAGTTTACAATCTAAAAAGACATGACACCAAAGGAAAATGGATCAGGAGGGAGGAGGAAATAAGCGAAGTCAGGTAGTTGTTAGTTACATGTTCATCTGTTGACCAGCTGGGGTGGAAAAAGCTGAAGGCCTTTCAGGTGACTGGGCTGGAAAGCTCTGGAAGGGAGCCCCCAGAACATATTTAGGGGGCAAGAGGAGATGGGAGAAAGTTCTAGGAAAATCATTGCACTGCTGGAATATTCTGTTTAGCGCTACAGTACTTTGAATACAAACCATAAAGCCCCCCCCCCTTTAAAAGAAAGTCTGTTGATTTTATCTGCATTTTCTTTTGAATGTTTTGTACTATTAAGAACACACACGTGTCTCATTAACTGGTTTATAACATTTGTTAAATAAAGATCATAATGCTACATGCTTTTTATTCTTGAAAGTGCATGAAGGCAGCGCTTGCAAAGGATTGCAGAATGCTTCTCCAGCATAAAGTGTGCATTGTTGTGAGCTAGTGGAAGAAATGGAAAAAGTTGCACACAGTGATAGTGTTTATCATTACTGCCACATGCAAATGAAGTTAGGATCTCCCACAATCCTTTGGCCCCCTTCTCCCCAAGCGGGCTGTGGTATCCAGCCAGATGGGTGCCATTTGTACTGGGGAGGGCAGTTTCTCTAGATAAGAAAGAACTTCACGTCCAGCTGCCCATCTGCTAGTTATCCACACTCCTCTGAAATGAAGTGGCCTTTGCATATTTATACTTTTGCTCTGCCTGCTGCTCTGCGAGAAACAATTAAACGATCACTCAGGCGTTTCTCTCCCCTCAGGCCATTAGAATGAAATTAGAAGGCATGAGAGGGGATGGTATTTTCTGCCACACATAGATTGCTGTGAGTTCTGCAAAGGAGTAAGGGTAGAGACAGATGCAGCAGAACAGCAGTCACAGTTTGCACAACAGACAGACTAAAGCTGAGCAAATATGTCAATTTTGGTTTCTCATTTCCCCACCCTTCAGTTCTCTACATTTCAGCATCTGTTTGTGAATATACATAATTTTGCAAAGCAGTTCCCCCCATTATAATGCTTTTTTGCACACATGTTCCCAAACTAGTTCACGTTGCAAAATTAGGAGACGTGTGAATTTCAGAGGGTGGCTGCATTTTGATTTGCAAATTGATTTGGTTCCCTGCATTACAAACCTCTGTGTCCATTCAAGAGAGAGAAGACGAAGAAGACGAAGACGAAGACGAAGACGAAGAAGAAGAAGAAGAAGAAGAAGAAGAAGAAGAAGAAGAAGAAGAAACTTTTATTTGGACCAAAATAAACACACCTGTTTACAAAAAGCAGGAAAACATCTTTGGTACTACCTAAGTCTTTGATGCAACAAAACCTGTAAATTATCTTTGCAATTCGCATCCCCATTGGTGAGTTTCCCATCAGCTTCACTGCAGTCTATATGTTTTCCTGCCAAACTCTAGGACAAAGTGCCTCTTTGACCAGGATATCAGTGATTCAGATATCCATGATTTTTCCTCTCCCTGCTGCTACATGCCTGCTGTGAGACACTGCATCCTTGCAAGCATATCTATTTCAGATCCAGATCTTTAAAGAAAAACAACATTCATTTGTTCCGAACCTTGTCTGTTTTATTGGGGGGGGGGCATTTTAAGAAGGATGTTGACAAGTTAGAAGGGGAGAACTTTGAGGATTCTGAAAGGGTTAGAAGACAAATCACTCCTTGGTCTGTTTAGTCTAGAGAACAGATGAGCGTAGGGGAAATATGTTGACAGTTATGAAATATTTACAAGGATGTTGGAAAGAAGTGAGGGAACAAATGTTTGCACTCTCCACTGAAGACAGGAGACGAAGCCATGAGTTTGAAGTATTTGGAACCTTAAGCGAGTCTTCTAACTTTAATTTGATTTAGCAGTTTGGTGTTAATCACTAACTCTCTCTCTCTCTCTCTCTCTCTCTCTCTCTCTCTCTCTCTCACACACACACACACACACATTGCACCAACCTGGTGATTGTGAAAATTTGAAACTGGGGGTGGGGTGGGGAAGGAAACTGGAAAGTAAAGAAGAGGCATATTAGCACATAAGCAGAGGTTGGATGGCCATCTGTCATGGATAGTTTAGCTGGGATTCTTGCATTGCAGGGGGTTGAACTAGATGACCCTTGGGGTACCTTCCAACCCTACAATCTAGACACTGACCATGGGGCCGATGACAGAGGGTGAATGAAGAAACCATAGGGATTAAACGTTTCGCAGTTGCAATTATACGTACCTAGGCTTCATTTCAGCAATGTATGAAGATTAATTCATCATTATTGCCATATGGTAGGGTGCGCGGAGACATTATAAATATCAAGGTTAAGCTGTGGCAGAGAGAACTGTTAACTTCTGGATAGGAGCAAGCAAGTGGAATCAAACCAAACTCTGATGAGAGTTATGCTCCCCCTCCCCATCCCCACTAGATCCAGCTAGGCCAATCCTCCTATCAACATTTTGCTGAAAATGTTTCAAAAAGAAAAAAGGTGCAGATGATGGAGAAATGTATCTGGAAAGAAAGGACCTGAGGGTTACACCTGTCTGTTGTACATCAGGGGTAGGGATCCTGTTCAACCCAGTGGGTTGGATTCTTAGCTCCCTATCACCCTTGGGGAGCCACACATACATCAGCTGTGCTCTTGAGTTCTTGATTAGAGAATGTTTGGAGTGGAGCTGGCCCAACGAGGCTTAAAAAAGAGCTTATTGGCTGATTAGCACTGAGTTTGATCTCTGCTGTTCATCAGAGATTGGAACCACTCAGGAGCTCTGATTGGGAGCTCCCACATGAAACCGGTCCCAGGAGCACTGGCATTGGCTGCCAAATTCAACAGATGCTGAGTACGAGTGCCACTTGCTAGGAACAAGCCGGAGCTCTTTCTAAGGCTTCCGGACTGTTCCTATGCAGCTGTGTCTTTACCTGCCCCGAAACTGACATCATTCTAGATCATAGCTGTCAAGTTTTCCCTTTTCTCGCGAGGAAGCCTATTCAGCATAAGGGAATTTCCCTTTAAAAAAAGGGAGAACTTGACAGCTATGTTCTAGATTAAAGGTAAAGGTAAAGGGGCCCCTGACCATCAGGTCCAGTCGTGTCCGACTCTGGGGTTGCGGCACTCATCTCGCTCTATAGGCCGAGGGAGCCAGCGTTTGTCTGCAGACAGCTTCCGGGTCATGTGGCCAGCATGACAAAGCTGCTTCTGGTGAACCAGAGCAGCGCACGGAAACGCCGTTTACCTTCCCGCCGGAGCGGTCCCTATTTATCTACTTGCACTTTGATTAGGCATCCCCAAACTCGGCCCTCCAGATGTTTTGGGGCTACAACCCCCATCATCCCTAGCTAACAGGACCAGTGGTCAGGGATGATGGGAATTGCAGTCCCAAAACATCTGGAGGGCCAAAGTTTGGGGGTGCCTGTTCTTGATTCAGGTAGGTAGCCATGTTGGTCTGACATAGTAGTAGTAATAGTAGTAGTAGTAGTAGTAGTAATAATAATAATAATAATAGTCCAGTAGCACCTTATAGACTAACAAAGTTTGTTCTGGTATAAGCTTTCGTGTGCATGCACACTTCTTCAAAGCTTATATCAGAACAAACTTAGTTGGTCTATAAGGTGCTACTGGACAATATTCTTTTTATATATTTTTTATTTCAATCATATATGATGTTAGATGTTTTGTGTGTGTGTGTGTGGCTTGGGGAAGATGGCTTCATGAGCCAAATTAGGACCCCTGCTGCGCCTAATGAGGCCCCCAAAGCCAGCAATTCTCTACCACTGCCATACATCTCTCTCTCTCTCTCTCTCTCTCTCTCTCTCTCTCTCTCTCTCTCTCTCTCTCTCTCTCTCCTTAGCTTCTGCTCTTTTATATTTTGTAAACAATATGTATTGCTTTGTAGAATTTTATTTCATTGGTTTCAGACTGATGCATTTTTCAGGCATTTTTTTTTTTTGGTACTTGAAACACCTTGCGGTATTTTGTTCTACATGAAATATCTCTGTTGCTTTTGAATGGCACACGCTCTGGGACCGTCACTTAAGATCCCACATTCCAAATATCTTATTTCCGACAGGGAGAAAAGGAATGATAATGAAAGCAACAGGAGCAGAAAACGTGAACTATAAAGATCTCTACAGGGCCTTGGCGGTGCACCGAGCCTGAAATCCTGCAGGATTCCATTGATATCTGCATTATTATGATGCAGCTTTTCCAACTGCCTTCTCGGCTGGCGGGATGCGCTGCATCAACGGCGCAGACAACGGTATGGCAATGCTCCATTTCCCTTCTCATGCGCCAGCCGTATGATTTGTAGTATGATGCAAGTCTGTGGAGCAATGGTTTCTTTTGCAATGGCAAACACAGCCGGTATCAGAAAAGGATACAAACTAATAGTTTAGCGATAGGGTGCTTTAGTTGAGATTCCAAGCATTGCAGGGGGTTGATGACTTGATGACCCTTAGGCTCCTTTCCAACTTTGCAATTTTACAAATCTAGGATTCTGATATGCAAAACTCTGCCAGAATATTTCCTTCCAACCCTAATGGCTATGCAAGTTGTTGACACCCAACTGTGTCAGGCATAGGCACAAACTCCTGGGGCTAAGGGGGTTTCAGCCCCCACAATAAAATATTTGAGGGGGCTCCCCCCCAGTTAATGGGCCTGCCCCACATCATGTGATTGATTATGTGGAGCGAGGCTTACCTGCATCCCCCATATTTTATTCGTTGGCACCCCTGATCTTAGGAGACAACAGAGGAGTGTGCTTTTGGAGGTGAAGTCAAACTCTTGGAAGGTTGCAGCACCTGCTATGGCTGTAGACCAATGCAGGGGAGACATGTAGTACTAGTAGTAGTAGTAGTAGTAGTAGTAATAATAATAATAATTTTTTAAAAAATTATATCCTGCCCATCTGGCTGGGTTTCCCCAGCCACTTTGGTTGCCTTACAGCATACAGTGGTACCTCAGGTTAAGAACTTAATTCGTTCTGGAGGTCTGTTCTTAACCTGAAACTGTTCTTAACCTGAGGTGCCACTTTAGCTAATGGGGCCTCCTGCTGCCGCCCCCCGATTTCTGTTCTCATCCTGAAGCAAAGTTCTTAACCCAAGGTATTATTTCTGGGTTAGCGGCGTCTGTAACCTGAAGCGTCTGTAACCCGAGGTACCACTGTATATAAACAAAACAAAACATCAAACATTAAAAACAAAATATCCTATACAAGCAACAAACCAAGAAACCAATAGAAACCAACAACAATAATATCAGTAATAACAGTAACAACAACAACCATCATAATAAACAGTTTACAGTTATACCCAAATAAAAGTAACCACCAACCCCAACTAAACATTTAACCAACACTAACCTGACAAAACCGAAACAGAGGAAGCAAAATTAGAACCGTTTAAAACATTTTAAAACATTTTAGCCAGTTGCCCCAGCCCAAGAGTTGTTCCAGCAATGTCCCATTGGCCTCCCAGGAACCTCTTTTAGCTGTTCAGGATGCGTGTGGGCCCCGCCCCTAGGCCAGGTGGAAATGGGCCTTGCAGCAAGGGCAGATGAAGGATTCTGGTTGCGCTGCTGCCCCTGCACCACGGCGTTTCTTCTCTCTGTGCTCCTCCCAGCAGCAGAGGTAGGGACATCACAAGGGGGTGCGGGGGGTGCGGTCTACCCCGGGTGTCATGCCGAGAGGGGGTGACAAAATCCCTCCAGGACCAGTGGTCAGGGATGATGGGAATTGTAGTCCAAAACATCTGGAGGGCCGAAGTTTGGGGATGCCTGGCTATGACAAAGAGACTGCAGGCTCTCATCACTATTGCCTATGTGACTCCTTTTTCTTGTTTTTATCTCTACCACAGGCCTTAATTTTTGTAGAATTTCCTGGATGGGAAGCACTGCATCATTTTTGGTAACGATGATTTGGGAACGGAAGAATTTGCATTGGAGATGTGCAATGCTTTCGCTCTGGAGCCTCTTTTAATTACGGGCCTGCGTTTCACATTCATTTTGCTCGACCATTAGAAGAGAGATAAAAAATCATTGCCAATAATTAATGGCATTCTTTGGCTTTTTCTTCTTTTCAAAGGACAGCATTTGTTTTCAATAAAAGGAAAAAAACCCCGCCTGTAATTGCATTACTGTGATTAAAATGTGGTGGGGAGTTTCAACCAACCTTGCCATCGTTGTAGTACCTCTTGGTTCAGCACAAACTTATTAATTATTTTCTGGAGATTATCCTTAATTATACTGAACAAATTACAATTTATGCCTGCCGTTAATGTGCACTCCCCTCGCATCACAGAGCACAAAAGGAAAGATCTGCTCTGGATTTCGGCTTCCATGAGCATTGCCAAGTCACTGTTAAAGCTTGGATCATAATCCACCACCAGGATTTCACCTATGGCAGAAATGACCGCTCCCCACATCAAATGGGGGGGGGGCATTTTTTGCGTGGTCATGTGCCTCCCCCCCAATCCTACACAGCTCCCTAAAATACAACCTGACTTTGCCCCCTCCCACCCTGGATACCTGAAGGTTCCCGCCTAACCTCAGACAGTTAACCAATCCTAGGGGGTGGGGGTGGGCATTGCCAGAGGAGTTGGCCAGGTAGGGTGGGACTGCCCTGCCCACCAAATAGAGGGTGGAACTTACCTGGGAGTCCTCAGTCGGCTCCAGAGCTTCTAAGTTAGGCATCCCCAAACTTCAGCCCTCCAGATGTTTTGGACTACAATTCCCATCATCCATGACCACTGGTCCTGTTAGCTAGGGATCATGGGAGTTGTAGGCCAAAACATCTGGAGGGCCACAGTTTGGGGATGCCTGTTCTAGGTTATGCCTTCTTTTGCAGGTTAACCTCTTCTCCACAGGTATGCGGGCGCTGCTACGTCATTGGTTGCTGTTAAAGGACCGGGAAGGAATTTCCCTGCATTGGCAGGTTTTTCCTTCCCCATAGCAAAACTTGGGTGGTTTCAGGCCTTGGGCAGAATCCTTTAGTCTATCTTCCCTAAATGTGTGTGTGTGTGTGTGTGTGTGTGTGTAGCGGTGACCCACGTTCCCCCCCCCCTGCGGCAACAATCCCAGGGTTCCCCATTAAAGTGGTTGTTTTGCGGGGAGTCATTGGCCATACGCCGATAGGTTGTCAGTGGTCTCCCCTGTGTTGTCGCGAAATGGGGGGGGGGGGCTCTCTGCTTAAACATACGTTTTCCAGAGCCAGCCCAATCCCCACACATTTTGGATAACTCTGATGTTCCCCAGATCCCCGGCTGGGGACTGGGAGGGATAAATGCTCAATGCCTAAGCCAAGGTCTCCCTACATCTGAATCTTTAATAAAGTTGTGGCCAGTTTTAATCCCATAACATGTTGTCATCAGTCATTATTCCACTAGGGAATCGCCTGAGGTTTGGGGGGTGGGGGTTGTCTCTGCCTGTCCACGCAAAAAAATCACTTTGGTACCTTGTTCTGTGGTGCTGCTTCACAGAAGGAACAGAAGCCGTGACATTAAAGCAAGGAGGTCTTTTAAACCTTGCAATTTAATGCTTTAGCTAGCTAATCTAGCTCACTGCGTCATCTAATCCTGTTCAGAGCAAGTTGATATGACTTGGGAAAGGCACCTCTCCTCTTCTAAGGTTATCTGAAAAAATCTTTACTAGAGAAGCAGCATTTAATTGAACAACGGGTTAGAGATTAACAGTTTCAAAAATACTGAATCTGCTAAAATATTACACAAAAATGCTTTAAAAAGTTTTATTTAAAAGCTAGACTTGTTATGGATTGGCACGTACAGTAATGCTGAACTGTGGTCTGCTTTAACTATGGTTTGTTGCACAAACCAGGATTAGGCTTGCAGACAAAGTAATCACAGCTTGTTTTGCCTAATGTTGGTTTCATGTTCTAACTGCCCCTGCTTCATTCCTTTGCAGCCACATGGGCACCAGGAATGAGACAGCAACCAGGATTAAGTTTGGTGGCTTCAGACATAATGAGGATTTTAAAAGTATTATTATTGTTATTGTTATTGTTATTGTTATTGGTTTGTTGCTGTAAATATAATCATTTCATTCCACTGATTAATTATGAGCTTTGGAATTATACCTGATGGTTACTCTTTGCCGCATAAGCAAGTAATTTTAATCTGAGATGTCATTGCAGTCTCAAAGTCACGTCTCCTTCATAATAGTAAAGGTAAAAAAGGTAAAGGACCCCTGGATGGTTAAGTCCAGTCAAAGACGACTGTGGGGTTGTGGTGCCCATCTCGCTTTCAGGCCGAGGGAGCTGGCGTTTGTCCACAGATAGCTTTCTGGGTCATATGGCTAGCAGGACTAAACCACTTCTGGCACGGCGGGACACCATGACGGAAACCAGAGTGCACAGAAATGCTGCTTACCTTCCCACTACAGCAGTACCTATTTATCTACTTGCACTTTGATGTGCTTTCAAACTGCTAGGTTGGCAGGAGCTGGGACAGAGCAACGGGGATTTGAACCGCTGACCTTCTGATTGACAAGCCCAAGAGGCTCAGTGGTTTAGACCACAGCGCTACCCGCGTCCCTCTTCGATAATAGTATTTTGTGGAAGAAGTCAGATCGCTGAATGGAGGCATAGGTCTTACTTCTGCCCAGCTGAAGTCTAAACCTTCTGCTAAAAACTAAGGAGAAATATGAGTCACCTTTCTTTGACTCGCTGCCATAATCTGAATGGTTATGTTTCATTTATTATTCAGCAATATGCTTTCCCTTTTACTCATGTTACTTTTCTCCAAAGCTTCTGAGTGATTGGATTCAAAATTGTTGTTTTGCAGGCAAAAATAATAATCGATAGCTTCTCATACAGCAGCAGCCGCTCACATTTCAGGGCAAATAGGATGCATTAATAAAGTATTCGGTTAGAGCATATTAAAAAAAATATAAATCAGTGTGACTGTGGCTGGGCACATACCTGAGAGCTGCACTGTGCATAAGAATATCGAAAGAACACTGCTACATCAGACCAGACCAGCCCAGCATCCTTTTCCCTTTAGTGGCCAGCGAGATGTCTCTGGAGGAAGCCCATAAGCAGGACATACAGTCAATAACTCTTTCCTGTGTAGGTATCTGAAGGCGGTTGGAGGTTGAATGGCGGTCAATGGATTGAGGGTGAATCCGTTGTACTGTTTCTGGGGGACAGGGTGCGGGCAGGTGTGGGGGACTCCTTGGTCCTGAATGGGGTAAATGTGCCTCTGAAGGACCAGGTGTGCAGCCTGGGGGTCATTTTGGATTCATAGCTGTCCATGGAGGTGCAGGTAAATCTCTGCCCGGGGCGGTAGTCTACCAGCTCCATCTGCTACGTCAGCTGAGACCCTCCAAATGTTCCTGTTTTCCAGGGACAGTTCCGGATTGACAGAAGCTGTCCCGGTTTCTGATTTGATCCTGGAATGTCCCACTTCCCCTTAGGACGTCCCAATTTTCATTGGTCCATTCTGAAGGAAATCGGCCCTGAGTGCTCACTGGAAGGACACATCCTGAAGCTGAGGCTCCAATACTTTGGCCACCTCATGAGAAGAGAAGACTCTGTGGCAAAGACCCTGATGTTGGGAAAGATGGAGGGCACAAGGAGAAGGGGACGACAGAGGATGAGATGGTTGGACAGTGTTCTCGAAGCTACGAACATGAGTCTGACCAAACTATGGGAGGCAGTGGAAGACAGGAGTGCCTGGCGTGCTATGGTCCATGGGGTCATGAAGAGTCGGATACGACAAAACGACTAAACAACAACAACAATTTTCATTGGATAAATGTTGGGGGGTATAGAGTTATGCAACCCCCCCAGCCAAGGAGATAAGTAACTATACAACCTTTAGAAGACATCTGAAGGCAGCCTCGTATAGCGAAGTTTTTTATGTTTAATGTTTTATTATGTTTTTCTATATGTTGGAAGCTGCCCAGAATAGCTGAGGCAACCCTGCTGGATGGGCGGGGTATAAATAATAAAATGATGATGATGATGACGACAACGGAACAGGACGTCCCTATTTTTATCAGAGAAATGTTGGAGGGTATGTGAGACCCTAACTGACCGCGCACTGTCTTGACAGAGGGGTACACTCTCTAGTTATCTCCCACTTGGACTACTGCAATGTGCTCTACCGGTATGTGGGGCTACCTTTGAAGGTGACTTGGAAACTACAACAGGCCTCTGCTACTGTTAAAACATTATTTGATTAGCCAACCACATTAATGATTCTTTTGCACTATTTTTTAACAGCGTTTGTGTTTTCTTGTGCTGTACACCTCTCTAATATTTTATGAGAGGGTGGCGAATAAATATAGTCATACCTTGGTTTAAGTATGCCTCGGTTTGAGTATTTTCAGTTTAAGTACTCCGCGGACCTGTCTGGAACGGAATAATCTACTTTCCATTACTTTCAATGGGAAAGTTTGCTTCAGGTTAAGTACACTTCAGGTTAAGTACTCCACGGTCCGTCTGGAACAGATTAATCCACTTTCCATTACTTTCAATGGGAAAGTTAGCTTCAGGTTAAGTACGCTTCAGGTTAAGTACAGACTTCCGGAACCAATTGTGTTTGTAAACCGAGGTACCACTGTACTTTTATGAAATAGATAATAAATAGCTGCAGTCTTTCGCAGTAAGAACCAGATCAAACTAAAGGATCACCCAGTCCATCATTATGATTCTAGGAACAGTTTTCACACCCACACCTGCTGTTCCTATACGAAGCGCAGACACAATGCTCTTGGGTGAATTCCTTATCTGTAATTTGTTAATTCACAGAGAGCGCCGCATATAAGCAAGCAGCTGAAGAAATTCCCCTAGCCAGGCCGCAAGCAATAAATCAATCAAGCCCAGGCAGTGCACGAATGTATTACATAACCAGGTAAATAAACAAGAACTGTAAACTGTAAAATACTGTAGCCATTTTCACCTTGTCAGCCTGAGACATTGCAGCGCAATCAATACGGTGTGTAAGAAAGGTCACCTGCTACTACCTGAATAAATCCTTTCTAAAAATAAGGCCCAAATGACCTACTTGGGTATGAGAAAGGAAAGGCATAACCTTTTTGTGGGATGGCAAGAAAATTTAGGGATAGGAATCATTTAAATATAGGGTTGAGTCTTGGTTTTCTTTGTCAAATATTTGGGAAAGATATTTATGGGGTAGAATGGAGGATGAGCACACCAAAACGATCCTAAATTATGAACTACAATATATTTAGGAAAGTTTTGTCCTTGTTATGCATTCGGAGACCTCTCAGGTTATAATTACATTTTGCATGATGGTTCCTAACAACAACAACAACAACAACAACAACAACAACAACAATTTATACCCCGCCCATCTGGCTGGGTTTCCCCAGCCAGTCTTCCTAAGATCAAGGAGGAGGTTTTCGTCTATGTCTGAATACATTTGGATGCCATTTTGATTCAAGATGGCACATTGAACCTATCAGAACTGCTCTGATTTTAACTGCTAATTTAAAAGCTGCACTGAAATATTTTGGTTTCTTAGAATTCCCAAGCAACTGGCAACTTTATTACTAGAGTGCTGATCATGGGCAATACTCTGTGTTTATCACCTGCTCAAGATTGTTGATTGATATATGTTATGTACTGAGCTGAATCCTAGAACAATAGGACCCAGAATGCAGCAGTCTGATTGGTCCGCAGGAGCCACCCAATCCAGCTCCAGGTGGAAGTGAATCCGCAACCTGATTGGCCTGCAGGAGCAGCCAATCAGGCTGCTGGCAGAAGTGAATCCGCAACCTGATTGGCCTACAGGTGCAGCCCTGAAGTAGCCAACCACACAAGGCCCATTGTGTAAATAATGTATATAAGCAGACGTTTTGGGGAAAGAGCCATTCTTCTCTTCTTCTGCTACACAAGCTGAATAAAGTGCATGAAATTCACTCTCGACTCCAAGTATATTTCAATTTAGGAACCTGTTGTTTGTGCACAGGCCATTCTGTCCTTGTGGTGTTTTTTTGGGCAGGAAAGCTCAATGCAGCAGCACTCTCTGCCTTTGCCTTTGCCATTTCCATTGACAGACTGGTGGAGATGAGGAAGTGTCGTGGGACCATGTACACTTGCACTTCCAGCTTCCAACATATAAAAATAATAATAAAACATTAAACATTAAAAAACCCTTTCCTATACAGGATTGTTTTCAGACAGCTCGGGGGTCAGATAACTCCATACCCTCCAGCATTTCTCTAATGAAAATAGGGACATCCTAAGGAAAAGTGGGACATTCCGGGATCAACTCAGAAACTGGGACGGCTTCCCTAAATCAGCGAAGTCCCTGGAAAATAGGGACACTTGGACGGTCTGCTCTTTAGGACCTTGGTGATTCTTATCACCTGGTGTCCAAACATCTCACTTGTCAACCACAACTTCACTTGTTGGCTAAAAACACTGAAAAGTAGAAGCAGCAAGACTGGCACATTTCACAGAAATTGCCTAGAACGTTACCTGCACATTTTGCTTCATATCTTTCTTTCTAGGAGGGCAAGAGACTTGCTCTTTTCCAGAATGAAAGCTTCGTGTCTCAGGTCCATTGCTGTCCTTAGGCCTGGTACACTAGTACCCTCTGTACCTGCCTCTTGGCTGCCCCGTTGAGAGCCAATCTACTTATTTCCTAAAAACATAGAATGAAAGAGTTGAAAGGGTCCACAAGGGTCATCTAGTCCAACCCCCTGCAGTGCAGGAATCGTTTGTCCAACGTGGGGCTTGAAACCACAGCCCTGAGATCAATAGCCTCATGTTGTGCTGACTGAGCTATCCCATCTTATTTTGAAGATTTTATACCCTGCCTTTCAATTAAACGATTCTGAAGGCAGCTTACAAGAAGCTCATACTACTAATAACACACACATATACATTTTAGCCCTCTGAATGATGGTTGGAAACAGAATAAACAGAACATGCTTCCCTTTGGTATTACAGACCAAGAATAAGCTGGCCTTTGGCAAGGATGGGAGCTTCCCACTCCTTGCAGCTATTCCTTCTCAGGCCAGTAGATGGGGCCAGGAAGTCTTTCCCTTGCTGTGATGTTCTGCCTTTAGCGCAGCAGGACCCGCCTTATGGAACTGAGTGCCCGTTGGCATTAGGCAAGAGGAACAACCTTTCAGTGGTTCTCGGTCACCTGGCCCAAATGTTTCTCTTTAGCAAATTGGTCCTCTGTGCAAGACTGTGAGATGGGGGATCACAGTCTTTCTGTTCTTCTTTCCAGATTTGTATTTCACTCTGCAGAGATTTGGAATCAATGGTTTGCGGTCTGTTTCCAGCGGGACGAGGTGACCATGAAAGCTCTAGCACCAAACATTGGCTGTTGAAACTTAGCTACTGATTCTGCCTTCACACACATGTTACATAATAAAACAAGTTAATTTAATAGGACTATAAGCAATCCCCCAGCAGGACTCTAAGGTACAGACCAATAGAGGGGTTTCTACCAGACCAAAAGTTGCAAATGTAGTTGCAAGTGCTGCTTTTAAAACTTTGCATAGATCCTTCTTCTATACCAAGTGACAAATTGGTGGTGCGTCGTTTCCTGCTAGATCTAAAGATGTTCTGTGCCTAAAATGTTGGCTTTCTATTGCCACCAATAACTAGGATATAAATAATGCACCATGCTGCCGTGGCGAAGCTCTTGTCTCCGAGATTATTTTGTACACTTTTCCTGAACAGCTGTCAGTTGTGACTGATACTCTGGAATGCTTCTATCCAAGGAGGTGCCAAACTGTCGGCATTTCATTAAGATATGCAGTGGGGAGCAGTACAGGCAGTTACTTAGCATGCCGGAAGCGTAAGCTGCACCAACATATTCACTGGGTAATGTCCTTAAATGCCGCATGAAGTGGTTGCTCTATTTTTTAAGTTGTGGCATTGGGGAGCGTGTGTGCAGACAAACTTCCCGCAGCAAGGGCGAATGAGATCGTGGCTCAAAGAACCTCCACAAGATCTCTGTGCGTTTGGCAGAGTTGATATATTATTTTACAAATAAAAGAAGTGGTAACTTTTGTGCCTGAAACTAAACATTGTGCCAGTGGCGGAGGAAGCTGCTCAGGCACCCGGAGCAGCACCCGGGGGCGTGCAACCGGGGGCGGGGCGTTGCCACGCAGCGTGCATGTGCAGCGTCACTACGCACCATGCACCATGCATGGCATCACCACACACATCACATGTCACCACGCACGTCATAGAATCGTAGAGTTGGAAGAGACCACAAGGGCCATCCAGTCCAACCCCCTGCCAAGCAGGAAACACCATCAAAGCATTCCTGACAGATGACTGTCAAGCCTCTGCTTAAAGACCTCCAAAGAAGGAGACTCCACCACACTTCTTGGCAGCAAATTCCACTGTCGAACAGCTCTTACTGTCAGGAAGTTCTTCCTAATGTTTAGGTGGAATCTTCTTTCTTGTAGTTTGAATCCATTGCTCCGTGTCCGCTTCTCTGGAGCAGCAGAAAACAACCTTTCACCCTCCTCTATATGACATCCTTTTATATATTTGAACACGGCTATCATATCACGTTGTACATAGCAACGCCACACATGGACACCACGCAGTGCCGGTGCCGGCAAACTGCTCCAGCGCCACACAGGGATGGCGCCAGGACCTCCCGCCTGTGGCTGCAGCCACGAATGGAGGATCCTCCGCTCACAGCTGCAGCCGTGAGCAGAGGACCCTGGCACCATCACTACATGGCGCTGGAGCGACGCCACTCGGCTTGGGAGTCATGGGGGGGCGCCCCCGAGTGTCACCCCCCTCCAGGGTGTCACACGGGGCGGACCGCCCCCATCGCACCCACTTGCTACGCCAGTGCATGTTCTGCAGAGGTCACGACAACAACACATGATGAAGCCAAACAAAAGCAAGCCACTGCGACTGTTTATAGCTCAACAACTTCATCCAACGGGGAAAGATGCATCCATGTGCCAATGCAAGTTCTTGAGCCAGAAACGACCAAGACAGGCCCAGCAATCCTTGTCCTCTGCCTGAATATGGGGATGTGCTTTATCATCAGTTTGCTTAGCTACTTGATGCCGGCAATTATTATTGACTTAATATTAATAGAATAATTTACACGCTGGCTTTTGATTTCAAGAAGAAAGACCCAGTTCATGAACAAACGAAAGCAACCTTGTCATGTTGGTTCCAGGAAGGAAACTTCTTCTTTTCTGGCGATCACTCGTAACTGAGTAAGATTGTCTTCCATGAACATGGTCTTAACAGTGAGTCCGTAAGTGGTTGTGGAGGCCAGTTCTGGATCCACACGTCCTTCCACAGTGGGGACATTGGTTTCCGGGCAGGAGTTGATCATGGTGAGGGTTTGCCAAGTGTGCCTTCCTCTTAGCACGTTTCTCCCTTTTGTCCTGAGATTGAGTTTCTTCAAAGCCCATGGCACCTTTGGTAAAGGCTGATCTCCAATTGGAGCGCTCGCAGACCAGTGTTTCCCAGTTGTTGGTGTTTATACTACATTTTAAAGATTTGCCTTGAGAGAGTCTTTAAACCTATTTTGTTGACCACCAGCATTACGCTTTCCATTTTTGTAGTTCCATAGAGTAGTTGCTTTGGAAGACAATAATCAGGCATCTACACATGACCAGCTGAACAAAGTTGAATGTTTGTTGTTGGCAGACAGTGTCTCTTGAATGCAGGCTAAGCACAATTGTTACTAACTTCTGCACAAGGCTATATACAACTTTCTGACAGGGCTCCCAACACAGGTGTTGGGGGTAAGAGAGAGATGAAAGTCTGAGGTTTTGACTGCGCTCCAACACATGCAGTAAGCGACTCTTACTGGTAAGTATGGGAATGATTTTTATTCAGGAAAGTAATGGTAGAGGCTCAGCACAAGCTGCACTCAAATGACAGCCCCCCCCCCAATTTTAATAATATTTCTCTAACCGATTTAAATAAATACACTCCCGATAACTACTGTCCCATTTCTAGGTTATTTATAATGAGAGCAGTTAGCCTTGATAACCTAAAAATGTGGTAAAAAATGCCCCAGTAACATCTCTCAGGTTTAAATAGGTGACAACTTTGCAAGCAAAATAACACAACAAATGTCATTTTCATGAATATATTGAATTTTATGCACAGTTCCCTCTGATATGTGTTTTTTTTGGCAAAAATTCTTTGATTGGAGTACTGTATCGCAATATTTTTGTATAAGCAAATTTTGAAGGATGACCACGGTTCTGTCTTCAAATTATTTCAGAAAGTGTGAACTTGACAGACTTGTCTTTAAATGTGACCTGAATTGAATTTATCCCCGGCTCCTATCTCAGACTGTTACCATGGCCCAGCCCTGACATTTTGATTGTTCAGCCCAGAAAAATACATGGGCAGCATCCCTTGCCAGGCACATTTCCACCGGTTGGATTGGGGCAAATGTTTTCAGCCTGACGCTAAACAAAAAGCTCAAAGCTGAATAATCAGAGCCATATTTTATTTTTCAAGAATGCAAATCCTGTCCTCTATGGAAGCGGGAAGAAGAGGGGTGGGACAGAGTTAGAGTAATGGTTTTACCCGTAGCTCTTTGACAGAAGGGCAATCTATATCCTACCAGTAAGATGAGGGTATGGCAGCAATTTATGGCAAATTAATCCTCGATAAATGTTTTCCAGGATGAATGGCGCATTGAGAAGATATGAGGAGGGACAATGGAAGGCACTCTGAGAAGGATTATAGGAAGTAAACAATAGCTGGCTGGGCAGTGGCAGAGCCAGGTGGGGAGTAGGGAAAGCTTACAAATCAGGAGCTCATTAGGCAAAAGCAGGGAAGGAATATTAATGTGCTCAAATGAATAATATCATAATGTATAACTTGAATGTCTCCATTATGATGGACAGCCTAGGCACTCCTTAGTGACAGTGATACGGAAGGCAGGCTGAGCATCCCAAAGTGGAAGCGAGCTGACAAAAGCCCACCTTGAATCCCTTGGTGGGATCTTTCAAAGGAGCAAGTCTATCCTCTTTGAAGGATCGGTGTATATTTTATGGAAGCAGATTGTTCTATGGAATGGAAGAAACAAAGGAAGAAGGAAGCTGGTTCTCATTCAGGGCTGTGCCACCTGTAGCTGAGCTTTGATTGATGGGCGAGTTGAAGCACCCGTTTCCATAACTTGATGCTCTTGTGTGGAAATCGGGGAAGAGGAGCAGAGGAGGATTTAGGGCTGAATCCAATATTGGTTGTACTCAGAGTCGACCCATTGAAATGAATGAACACGGCCAACTTAGGTCTATTACTTTCAATGGGTCGGTGAGCATTGGGTACAACCCTTATTCTGCTCAGGATTGCATCCAGTGGATGAGCAGACATGTGTGCATTCAAGATACAGTTTGTTAAGAGTACAAAGCACCATTTCTAAGTCATGATGTAAGAGAAATTCCAGGGCAGTATGGTGTGGTTAAACTTAGAAGCCCCATAGTTCAAGCCCTGGTAGAGTTCGACGTTGTCCTTTGCATTAATAAATATGGCGGGAGGGAGGGGGGTATTCACTAAGAAGAAAGGAACTTTTCTTGGCAACCCCCCTTTCCATGGCATTCTTGTGTCCATTTTGTCCTTTATTAAAATAACCTTGGCTATAACCTCTGCTTACTGTGCAAGTCTCTGTAGGACATCTCGCTGTTTAATTAATGCACTCGTGCTGTCTGTCAATGGCTTAAGCTTCCACAACAAATCCCCTTCTCTCCTAAATATCATGCTGAGAACTATTAACATTTTGCAGAGGATCCTTGGTACTTAACTCTGTCGAGCTCTTTCCACTTGCTTCTAGGATTTCCTCTGGTGATTTGCAACCTTCTCAAACAGAAGGCTGAAACAACAAATCAGAGAGCAAGTACAGATGACAAGTTTTTGAGGTGATAGAAGTGCATATCCACTTTTTTTAATCTCACCATGGTCTCCAGTAAAGCTGATCTCTGACTTTGCTCTGTTCCACTGCCCATCATTGGAGCATAAACCAATACAGTAAAAATACAAAGACAGAGAGGGCTTCTCAGGACTGAAATCCTCCTTTTGTGTTTGCGGCAAGCATTTCTTCTTCTTCTTCTTCTTCTTCTTCTTCTTCTTCTTCTTCTTCTTCTTCTTCTTCTTCTTCTTCTCCTCCTCCTCCTCCTCCTCCTCCTCCTCCTCCTCCTCCTCCTCCTCCTCCTCCTCCTCCTCCTCCATCGATAGATCTCAGGGTGGTTCAAAATTTGTGATGAATTGGAAGAGCCGCAAAAAGTTTCCATTGAGCACATGGATTGATAATATGGACAGATTAGCTACATACAAACGAATTGTCGATGCAAAATACGAATGGATAAATCTGATGAAATCTGGAACGAATATTTAAGCGATAAAGCGGATAGTAGGGGGAGAAGAGAGAGGTGGGAAAATATTGTTTAAAAAGGTGTAGTCATAGGTATATCAGTGTATTCAAATCTGAATTGTCAAATTGTGTTATTATTGTTATTATGGTTTTTGTTGTACTGTATGTGTCTTTTGCGGTTGATGAAAAAATGGTTTTGCGGTATCGAGAAAAAATGATTAAATATTTAAAAAAATAAAATAAAAAAGATTTGTGTTCCTAGACCGGGAGTGACCAAGCCTGGCTAATGTTTATTTTAACAGATACTTCAATTAACACAGCATAAAAAAGTTTTATTGGAGCATTTTCAAAATTAAACAGTCCCCAGCACCTTGCTTCTGTGGTTCTGATTCAGTTTGTTTCCTCTCTTTTTGAGCCTTGTATTATCCCTTGTCTTAGTCCGCCTGCCTGCCTTCAATAGCATTATTATTATTATTATTATATTATATTATATTATATTATATTATATTATTATATTTGTTATATTATATTGTTAATGGGAGTTCCTTGCTTGCAGCGCTTGCAATGGTAGGGTGAGTATGTGTATGTGAGAGAAGCTGGAAATGGTCACCCACTAAGCTGAATGAGCTCCCTGACCCAGTTTTGAAGTTCTAGAAAAAAGCTTTGCCACTTGATTCTGCTGAATGAACAAACCAGCCTTTAAACAGCAACAATTCAGAGGAGAAACCCAGCAGCCTCCTGTAATGCACTCATAATTCAATCCTAGCAGAACCATAGATCAACTGCTGAGCCAAAACAGAAGATGGCAGTGTTCCATTCTACCCAGGGCTGTTCGCTTCCACTTCCTTCGGCCGGTGATGAATATGATTGCTCTCGTCTCTGTAGAACAGGTCATACTTACTTAATGTGAATTACATTCTTTCGGTTTGGCAATTGCCACTGAGTTGCACGTGCACAGAGAAAGCTATGCCTGGAAGAGCCAAAGATATAGAATTGCTAAAAAAATAATAATCCTGGAATGTATATGGGACAAAATTGCAGTGTTAGGCACTGCAGGGTGGTTTCTGTGGGAGTCCGCCCAAAACTGCGTCACAAAATGCAACAAAGGATACTTTCAGTGGTTATCGGAGAGAAGCTGTTATAGCTACTTCCTTGTAGAAATAATTCTGAAATTCTTCCATGCCTTTCAGCTGCCACAGGCTACTCCCCTTCTCTCCCCCTCAGAGGGATGTCAGTGCCCTAATACTGACAGAGAGATGGAGACACTGGTCTCGTTCTGAAAGATCCACCCAACATGGTGACTTTCTGTTTCAAGGCACACCGCAGCACACCTTGAAGTACAGCACCATGCCCTATATATTTATTTAGAATACTTATATCTAGGGATGGGGGAGATATTGGACTCCATTCATCTCTCAGGGCAAATCTATCAAACTTGCCCTTTCTTCAAATATGCACACGGAGAACCAGCTAACCTTCAAAACATGCAGTTATCTGAATAATATGACACAGTTCTCCAACCAATGGTTTCAAGAATGCCAGAGTTCCCTGAGAAGAGGGATTGATTGTTAAACCACTCTAGAAACTGCAGCTCTGTGAGGCGAATAGGGGTCTCCTAACAACTCTTAGCTCCCAGAATTCTTTGAGGGAAGCCATGGCTGTTTAAGGTGGTATTCAGTGTACGGTTTGAATGTGGCTTTGGTATGAGGCAGCTTCCTATGTATTCAGGCAGCATTTCTTGCCCTTGTTCTTCTGTGGTGTCATACAAGGCCCTCCAATTCAAGGGTCTGGTGCTAAGCAGCTTGTTTCTTGGCTCAGTCCATGATGGAACTGATCTACATACCCCACAAGTGTTCCAGAAGAACCGAGACATTTCGTTTCCCCCCACGCCAGCCATTTTGGTCGCCAGGATTTCGTGTGATTTTGCCCCAATATCGCGCCTCGAAAAATGCGCTTTTCGGGGCTGTGATCTCAAATGGCACCCCACAATGAGAGCACGTTTCCCCCTCCCCAAAAGTGTGTCTTTTGGGCTCTATGATCTCATGCAGATCACATGACTCATGCAGGCGCATGGATGGGAAGATGCATGTCCTGGTTTGGAAATTGGAAACATGTTGGTGTGTATGGGAACTGGATTAGCCTTGCTGGCATTAACCGGGCATCAGGTCTTGATACTTTGGGAATCACTGACTTTGAAGGAATAGATCTGAAGCTAAGCATTGCGGTTAGCATGCTGGTCACAGCATGAGGAGGCCCAGGTTCAAATCCTGACTCAGTTATGAATCTCATTGGTTGATCCTGAGCTGCCAACCACCATGTGATTGAGCCAAAGGGAGGGGGGCGGAATGTTGCATACTATCCTGAGCTCCCTGGAGGAAGAGCGGAGATATAAATGCTGGTAATAATCATAACATTAAATATTTAACCATCACTTTTCAAGTGGCCTGTTTATTTCCACACTCGGAGTGACAGATGACTAAATAATGATTTAACAGCTTACTTTTGACAATCTTCTTCTTCTTCTTCTTCTTCTTCTTCTTCTTCTTCTTCTTCTTCTTCTTCTTCTTCTTCTTCTTCTTCTTCTTCTTCTTCTTCTTCTTCTTTTCAAAGACATGATTCCCAGATGGTTTGGCTCCTTCCAGTGCACAAGCTGCATTTCTGGCATGTGCTAATAGATAACAAATGAACCAAACAGGTGTTCTTTGACATGGCAGGAGATGAAAGCTAGGATGGTGTAGTTCACTCCAGGACTGTGTCTGTTGCTAACAAACCGCCTGAAATGTTCTAAATGTACAATGGAAAGAAATGTAGAAAAGGATCAGCAGTCCAATCCCCGAAGAGGAAGGTAGATTATCAAAAGCCTAAAATGAATTTAGAAATACTGAAGGTAACAGGCAATTATGTGGCAAGCAATCTAATTGAACATTTTTCGCACGTGCATGTGTGGATACCCATATTTGAATTTGAGCGATTGTTCTTGTCAGGCTGATGCCAGCGACTCCCGGCTTGTTGCCCAGGTACGTACATAGACAAGGAAAAGTTTCTTACCATCCGCTTTTTATTCAGTATTTACAGAGAGAGGCTATAGAACCCAGCCTCTTGGATAATGGCGTTGCCCCTGTCTCTTCCACTTCCTCATTCGTCATTCACATTGTCTCTGCTATGGGTGCTGCTACATGCCCTCTGTCTTTGAGCTCTTTGCTCTCCTACTTTCTTTTTTTTTTTTTTTTAATAAATAAACCTTTATTTACTTATAAAATTTCAGAAAACAAAATACATAAGAAAATACATAGAAAGCACATATTATTCAATTACAAAACAAAACAATATATATATAACAAATAAGCAATATTTTCAAATTGTACCGTTATAAAATCGGCCTCCGAGTCTCGGTAATTTGAGATTTGATCTTTACAATTTTTACAATCTTGGACCGAGAGGCTCGAGATATAAAAGCCAGATAGGAAGAAAGCAGGGGCGGAAAGAAGACAAAGTAAAGGAAAGATCCCAGGTAAGTCAGTGGCAAGAGGGGGGAACAGGGGGGGGGCAAGACAAAAAGGGGGGTAGGATAAAATAAAAAGAGGGAGGACAAGGGAAGGGGAGGAAAAGGAAGAGGAGAGAAAATGGGAAAAGTAAGAGTAGGGAAAGTAAAGGTAAGTATGATGTGAAGTAGAATAAAGATATGACTTCCAAACACTTATCATTGGTTCCCTCTCGTTATTGTGTTCTATTAAGCTTCTCCTTTCTTTTTAATTAAGTATCTTTCTCCACTCCCATCACCTTATTTCTTATTTTCTTGTGTCTCTCAATCTAAACATATCACTAATTTTGTGCTTATTTTTTGTTTATAAAAATATTCATCCACATATTTCCATTCGTCTTTGACTTTTTGTTTAGGTATTCTTCTGATCGCTGCGGTTAACTTTGCTAATGTCATGTATTCAGTCAGTTTTAGGTACCAATCTTGAATAGTTGGGATTTTATCTCCTCTCCAATTTTGGGCAATCAACATCCTGGCTGCCGCACATGCATAGAGTAGTATATTCCTCCTATCCAGTGGTATATTCTCCGGGATCATGCTTAACAGCATGATCTCGGGTTTTTTCTCGAATGTAAATCTCAACATTTTTTTCAGTTCTTCGTATATGCTTGACCAATATGAGCTAATCTTACAGCAACTCCACCAGCAGTGGAAAAAGTCTCCCGACTTCTCCTTACATTTCCAGCATTTATCTTGATTGTTTCTGTAAACTTTTGCCAATTTAGCTGGTGTGAGGTGGTATCTATAAACCATCTTCCATATATTCTCCCTTATTGTCATACAAGCTGTGAAGTTTATATCCTCGGTCCATAATTTCTCCCACTGCTTAACATAAATTGCCCTCCCTATATCTTTAGCCCATTTTATCATTACCTCTTTTACTATCTCGTCTTTCATGTCCCATTCTAATAAAAATTTGTAAATTTTTGCCAATGGTTTTTCCTGATTTTCCAATAATAATTCTTGTAATTTTGATCTTTTATTCTCAAATCCGATTATCTTATGTCCTTTAAAGATCGATTGCAGTTGAAGATAATGTAACCAGCTCTGACAGTATTGTTCGATTTGGTTATATGGTTTTAGCTCATATTGGTCATTTACTTTTCTAAGCAATTCTCTATATGTCGGCCAATTACTTCCTTTGGGTTCCTTACTTGTTGCAGACATTTCTATAGGTGAGGCCCACCATGGAATTTTAGGTTCTAATAGGCATCTAAATTCTTCCCATATATCAAATAGGGGTTTTTTAACTACATGGTTTGTAAATGATGTGTATTCACCTCTTTTTTCCTTTAATAGGTATGCATGCCAACCTCCAATGTTTTTAAAACCTTCCAATTTGAGTAGCTCAAGATCATCCAGCATGAACCATTCCCGCATCCAACACAGGCAAGATGCCGCGTAGTACAATTTGAGATTTGGAACTCCTAATCCACCTCTTTCTCTTGCATCCGTTAATAATCTGTATTGCACTCTTGCCTTCTTTCCTTGCCAAATAAAATTGTTTAGATCTTTCTTCCAAGTGTCAAATGTTTCTTTTTTTAATTTTATTGGCAGCATTTGAAATAAAAATATCAATTTCGGTAAAATCATCATTTTAATTGCGGCAATCCTGCCGGAAAATGTTAGATTCAATCCCTTCCAATTATCCATATCTATTTTTATTTTCTTCCAAATTTTGGCATAGTTATTATCAAATAATTCCATTTTATTATTAGAAATAATGATTCCCAAATATTTAATTTTCCTCACTATCTCCCACCCACTAATCATTTGTATTTCTTCTCCTTCTGCTTTTCTTACGTTTTTAATCATCAATTTAGTTTTTTGATTATTAACTTTTAAGCCAGCTACTTTCCCATAATCCAATAACTTTCTTTTTAACTTGGGTAGGGTCTCCACTGGGTCTTCCAGCATTATTATCAGATCATCGGCGAAGGCTCGTATTTTAAACTCACTTTTCCCGACCGATATACCCTTGAGGTCTTTGTCCAATTGAATATCTCTTATTAAGAATTCCAGGGCCCATATAAATAATAGCGGGGACAAAGGGCAACCCTGCCGCGTTCCTTTAGTTATTTCAAATTCATTTGTTATGTTCCCGTTAATAATCAACCTCGCCTTTTGTTTGCTATATATGGCCTTTATTCCTTCCATAAATCTTCCCTTGATTCCTAATTTTTCCAACGCCCCCTTCATGAATTCCCATGCCAGGTTATCAAATGCCTTTTCGGCGTCTAAAAATACAAAGGCAACCTTCTTACTAGGATTCCATTCCACATATTCGAACATGTCCAACAGAATCCTAATATTAGTTGACATCTTTCTTTGAGGTAAGAATCCTTGTTGTTCCTTCCCTATTACTCTGTTTAGAACACATTTAATCCTCTTGGCTAGAATTCCGGCAAATACTTTATAATCAATATTTAACAATGAAATTGGCCTGTAATTTCCTATTTCCTCTTTTCTCTCTATATCTTTGGGTATCAGGGTAATATATGTGTCTTGCCATGTTCTTGGAAATTCTCCTCCCTCTAAAATCTCATCCACCATTATCTTGTACACTTCTTTCAATTCCTCCTGTAACACTTTGTAGTGTTTCCCTGAAAGGCCATCCATACCTGGTGATTTCCCCAATTGGAGTTTATTTATCTCTTCTTCTATTTCTCGGTATGATATTGGCTTATTTAAATTCTCCAATTCTTCTGACCCAATACAAATTCCATTAAATTTGTCTAAATAATCTTCTAATTTCTTTTTATTGACAATTTCCCCTTTATACAATTTACTATAATACTTCACAAAACAATCTTGTATTTCATCCGGGTTAGTCCTAATTTTATCCCCATCCTTTATAGCTATAATTTGTTGTTGACTTCGTCTTTTCCTTAGTTGCCAGGCCAATAATTTGCCAGATTTATTTCCAAATTCAAAGGTTCTTTGTTTTGCCCACATGATTCTATTCTCTATTTCCTCATCCATTAGTTGCTTTAAATTATTCTGTAAAATTTTCACTTGTGTCTTTATATTCATATTTTTCGGGTTTCTCCCCAGCTCCTTTTCTTTTAGTTCTATCTCTGCTTTTAATTTCTCTAATTTTGCCTGTTTATCCCTCTTATATCTACTTTTTTGTTGCATATACAATCCTCGAATAAAGGCCTTACTAGCATCCCATACAGATGTTATATTTACCTCTGGAGATATGTTAAGTTGAAAAAATTCTTTCACCGACTCTTTCAGTTTCCTGGCAAAGACCTCATCCTCCAACATCCTATCGTCCATTCTCCACCTTTTAATGCTTTCCCTCACATCTTTAATCTGCACCATCACTGGGTTATGGTCCGTTACCGATTTGGCCATAATCTCACATCTTTTAACCAATGTTGTTAGCCCTGTTGAGACCCAAATTATATCTATCCTTGAGGCTGATTGCTTAGCTTCAGAGAAGAACGTATATTTCCTTTCCATTGGTTGTTGGAGTCTCCATATATCTTTAAGCTCATAATTCTCGGTTATTTGGAAGAATGTTTTCGGCAGTTTACCTCCCTTTTTAGTATTGCTTGATCTGTCTAAATTTGGTGATACAACACCATTAAAATCCCCCACAAATATTATCTCCTCTCCATCAATAACCTCATTTAGATTTTGTTCAATTCTCTGAAAAAATTTGGATTTACATCCATTGGGTGCGTATATATTTATCACTATTACATTACCTCTCGGAGTGTAAATTCTCACCCCTACCACCCTCCCCTCTTCATCCTGGAATACCTTTTCTGATTTTAAATTCCCTTTTACATATATTACTACTCCTCTCTTTTTCTTTTTCTTGTCAGCCGATACATACTCTATCCCCAATCGTTCGTTCCTTAAGATTCTTTCATGTTTTTTTACCACATGGGTTTCCTGCAAACAAATTACATTCCAATTTCCTTTTTTCAAAACATGCTCCACCCTATTTCTTTTCCTCTTGCAATTCAGCCCATTTATGTTCCATGACATTATATTTAATTCCATAATTATTTTGATACTATTGGATTTGCTGTCGTTCTATATATCTATATGTATACCTGCTTACGTATACGTATAGATATTCCTCTTAATAATTTACTTCTTTACCTTAGGATTGTCAACTTTTATTATTTCAATAAGAAGAATAAAGAAAGCTTAATACATGAACTTACTACATAGACTTATATCATTCAATGTTATAATCACCTCACCTCCACCCCTCTATAAAGATTACGTTCAGTTGCAGGCCTTTTCTTATCAATTAACTTCAATCTCAATTCTCTTCCTCCTCTCCCCCTCCCAACAATTCTTTCCCTGATCTCTCCAAAAAGGCTTCTGCGTCCTCTGCACTCTTTATAGTTTTCTTTCTGTCTTTAAATGTGAATGTGAGACCCTCAGGAAATTCCCACACATACCAGATCCCCTTCGTTGTTAGGGCGTCTGTCAATTTTTTATATTTTTGTCTCTTAAGTCTAATTCGTTTCGGAATCTCCTTAAAAATGGCAATCGATTTGCCCTCAATCACCAAGGGTCCCTGTTTTTTCTTTTGGAGAATTTTGTCTTTTAGTAAGCCAGAATTTAAAAATATGAGGCAGTCCCCGGGTCCTTTAAATCTTTTGGATCTGTCCCCTCTAATTCGGTATATCTTGTCCACATCTAGTATCAGATCTTCTTCTTTAACACCGAGCCATTCCGCTAAATCTTTGCATAATTTCTCATCGATCTTTTCACCTTGCCTTTCAGGGACGCCTCTCAAACGGAGAATTAACTCCTTCTGTCTCATCTCAACGAGGGCTAGTTGATCCGCCAGCTCCTCTTGCATCTTTAATAATTCTCTTCTCTCTTTATCATTTCTTTCTTGGGTTCTCCTCAGGTCTTTGCTCTCTGTTGTTAATTTGCTAATGTTGTCTTCTTGATTGTTCACCTTGGTGTTCAGCTCCTTCATCGCCTTTTCCATTTCCTTGCTCTTGCCAAAAAGTTCTTTAATTTGGCCTGTCAATTCTGAGATCACTTTCGAATTATTTTCTAATTTAGCCTCAACAGAATCCAATTTATCATTCAAAGTTTTATTTATTTCAGTAATTAGAGTTTTATTCATTTCGGTGATCAGATCCTTGACATCACCTAACGGGTCGTTGTCTCCCGTAAGGGATTGGCGTTTTGAAGTTGCCGTTGCCGTCGCTGCTCTGGTTTTGGATCCCATGTTCTTCCGTTTCTTTCCAAATTTTGTTATTTCCGAAACAGGTGTCCACTGATTCTCCAGATTCGCCTTGGTCACTTTCTTTCAGCCCCAATCCTTTCTTTGTGGGAATCTCCTTATACGGGCTCTAGTGAGTCATTATTCCCAAATTGAAATTGAAAACATAAAATCAAAAAATATAAAAAAAAGTTCCCGTCTAATTTGGGCCTTAATTGGGGAGTTCCAAATGCATCTGCCTTCGCAGAGAGGGTTTAGAGGTCGTAGGAGGGGAGGGGGGTGAAATATCTAAATATCGTTACGGTATTCAGCCACTAGATGTCACTCCAATCAAGTCCTCCAAGTTCACCCACTTCCTCAAGTAGGTTTGTCTAAACGGTTTAGCAAGAGCGGGCGATCGCCATTTTCTTTCAATATATCCTGAGTCACCCCTTCTCTCTTCCCCCTCCTCTCCCTCTCCTCCTGCCACGTCTTCTCTCCTCCAAGATGTTATTTAATCCTCCCTTCTTCACTCCTCTCCTCCCCTTCTCTTAAACACAGTTCCAAGTCTCCGGTCACAGTCAGACCCGATCGTATAACAGTCAAAAAGTCTCCCGGTGTTAATAGTCTCCTTGGCGCTCAGCACTCTAACCTTTTTGTAGCTCAGGTTGTGATATTTTCTTACAAGTTACGCTTAAACACAAGCAGATATTGTAGCTATTCTTTCAGCCAATGATACTGTGTTCCTCCGACTTTGTCCTCTCCCCCCCCGCCTCTCCAATCGTCCTCTTTAGCAGCGCTTTTCTAAGCTGCAAGATTTTCACTCTTTGGTGGTTAAATTATCCTTGCTTTGTTCCTCCGTCCTTCACGGGGGGGGATCCCTCTTAATATTCTCAAAGTCGGTGAGTTTCAAGCGCTTACCAGGCAAGTCTGCCGCGTCGCGATAATGGCGTCTGTAGTAAAAGCTGGACTCCTCTCCGCCGCCTCCACAAAAAGTGCCGGTTGCGGAGTTCTGTCCCTCTTGCCGCTTTTTTAATTCTTTCCGACGAAACCCCCGTACTTTCGTCGTTTTTTGAGGGGGGGCCTTGACGCTAAGCACCCCCCGTTAAACACCACTATCCTTTTAGTTGGGCTCGGCAAAACGCGGAGCTCCAAGTTTTCGTGACTCGCTCTCAGGGCGCCTTTCAAGGCTTGCAGCGCAGTGGCGGAGCTTCATGCTCCAGCACTGGGGGGCGGAGATCAGGTGGGGGCATGGCGCACCGCCTGGGGGTGTGGCGCACCGCCTGCGGGGGCATGGTACCCAGCGCGGGTGGGGGGGAGCCGTGATGGCACCCCACCGGGATCGTGCTGCCGGGGGAGGTGTGCTCCCCGCCCCCTCTTCCTCCACCAGTGTCGCCGGGTTCTTCTGGGAGGGGAGTCTGGAATTCTTTCTAAAGACACTGTGTCCATCAGCTGTTGCCCCCCTGGTGCTTCCTCCTCCTCCTCTCCCATGATTTTCCAGCTTTCCCTCTCATCTGCCTCTGAGCTGCGACCTCCCTCAAACCCCTGTTGTAAATCTAAACTGTCTTCCTCCTCCTCATCCCTGAAAGGGTCAAGGTGGGGAGGCGGTCTTCACCATTCCTCCTTTGCCCAGTCCCTGACAGTTCCTAAGCAGGTTTTGGAAGATCCTGATCTCATCATTTCTCACACCTCTGGTGTGGGCGAGAAGATGAAAGACAGACTTGTACACAGCTTGATTTAAAGGGTGGGGGTGGGGGAATAATATATATAAATGTAACACTACAGAATCATTGAGTAAAAACTAATGTTAGTCATATTCAGAGCAGACTCCATTGATTTCAGTGGATCCGCACTGAGTATGACTAATACATACATACATATATATATATATATATATATATATATATATATATATATATATATATAATAGTTACCTGGGAGTAGCTGGCTTATCACCTATTATTAGAAGCTAATACATCACAGGTACCAGAGACAGAATGATGAGGGTGGATAAGAGAATGGGGCAATTGATGAGAACTCTGACAACCTATACTATACCAATGCTGTCATCCTCATAAATATTATTTAAAGCCAAATCAATTCGTTTTGTTGAGTCTGTCAACACCGCCATCAAACTCAATTTCTTGCAACCACTCACTCAGTTAATTAGTTCTAAGCTGCAATTTGATCAAAAGAACTGTCATCAATGACTTGAGTTTGCTCCCGTCTATCTGAACACAAGCTTAACTGATTTGCCTGATTGGATTACTTTGTATAGATGATATTGGAAATATGACCATTCTTCCCTAGACTCTGCAGAACAGTTTATAGAATTTTTCTAGCCCAGGGTCTACGCCATGTTGGAAACGGCCCTGCGGCCTTTCTTTTTTTGATGAAGGTATATAAATTTAAATAACCACTGCAAGAAATGGTACTGAGTTTGGCATGGTAAAAAATTTGTACCAGCGGAAGTACTGTACCTGCATTGATTCTGCCAGTTCACCACGAGTTCCATCAACTGCACCTCAGATGGAGGTGGAACATGCAAAACCGCCTCTCCAGCTGACTTAAGGAGTTAGACAGGATCATATGAGAGGAGGCGGTCCCAAGGAGAGGACTCCCAAGATGTTTAGGGTTTTATAGGTAGAATCATAGAATCATAGAGTTGGAAGAGACCACAAGGGCTATCCAGTCCAACCCCCTGCCAAGCAGGAAACACCATCAAAGCATTCCTGACATATGGCTGTCAAGCCTCTGCTTAAAGACCTCCAAAGAAGGAGACTCCACCATACTCCTTGGCAGCAAATTCCACTGAACATAGAATTGAGCTCAGAAGTGGACCAGCATCTGGTGAAATCGATAAGGAGTCGCATGCTCTAAAAACTGTGCATTGGTTTAAATTTGCAGTTGTTTTTCAAAGACACTATTGAGTAGAGAATCTAAGTAGTAATCCATCCTTGATGGTACCTGAGGCACACATGACCATGGCTTAAGGCTTAAGGTTTTAGCTCATTTTGGTATTGAGCTCAATTGAATTGGGAAGCCAAACTTCCCACCCAAACCATGTCTAACAATCATGTACTGGTATATATTGGACCTTTGCCTACTTAGCGGTTTGGCTTCCAGATCTTGAACATGATTGAAATTTTCAGAGTACTCCAGGGTGCCAATGGGCCATAGTGGGGATCTGCCAAAGGACTTCACATCATGGGCTTTGCCTCTTTGTGTGATCTCTCTCAGAATACTTACTTGATTATTTGAAGATTCCTGGTGCATGGGTGCCCTTAAACCAAAGCAATCTGCTTGAAGAAATAGTTAATAATTCAAATGTCCTAGACGGAATTTCACTTGACACCAGTGACAGCTGGCTAACAATTATTAATCCCTTTGACATTCATGATATCAATAATAATGAGGAAGAATTCATTTTGTTTTGGAACATTTGAAATACCAGGTTCTCTGTTGCAATTTAGATTAATTAATGTCCACCCTCCTGCCAAGACTTTTTTTCCACGTGAACTTTATAAGATATGAACAACCTTCAGTGTAGTGACAGTTGCTATTTGAGCAGTTTTTAAAATTTTATTTTATAAAAACAATGGTGATTGTAATAAATGACCCCAGTTCTTATTTCCATTTTCCTGGCAGATAATGTAGAACACAGCTTTCTTTCTTTTAAAAATAGAGACCAGACCTATTTTACCTGAAGATTTAAAAGATTCGCAAGGCGGCTTAAAATAGATGGCAATAATACAATGAAAAACAAACACCCCAAATGTACCACACACAGCAGCCCTTTGTCCTCTGGCTGATGGACAGGGTCGGGTGGCAGTGGCAATGGGACATGGTTTGCCCTGGTTCTTCTGCAACCTGAATTCTCTGCCCTTCCCTCCTTTTTTAACTTATAAAAGTTGGGGTGGGCGCACTACAAAGCACAGCGTTGGTGACACCCCAACCACCTTTCTTTCTAATTTCCCAGAGGCATCTGTGCATATAAATTCCCATATGATGCAATTGCCAAATTGTGACAAGTTCCCCATCACTGCCCCAAGTCTTCAGGGTCTCAGAGTCTTTCTCTGGTTCACCCAGTAGGGGCATTGTTACGTACTAAGCTTGGATCCTAAAACAATAGGCAAGTAGGATCCTAGAATGCAACAACTGATTGGCTTGCAGGAGAAGACCAATCAGGCTCCAGGAAGAAGTTAATCAACCTATTAGGCTGGTAGGATCATAGAATGCAACAACTGATTGGCCAGCAGGACTTACCTTCCAAGTCCCGGACTGCAGAATCCGGGACCGGCAGCCGTGTGACACCGGAAGTTGCATCGACGTAACTTCCGGTGTCGCTTTGCCCTTCTATGGGCACCAAAAATGGCTGCCGCCGACTTCAAAAGTAGCTTCTACGCATGACCAGAAGTGCGTCGACGCAACTTCCGGTGTCAGGCCGCCCATCTATGGGCACCAAAATGGCCGCCGCCGACACCGGAAGTTGCGTCGACGCACTTCCGGTCATGCATAGATGCGACTTTTGAAGCCGCCGGCGACCATTTTTTGTGCCCATAGAAGGGCAAATCAGAAGAAAAAAATGGCCGCCGGCAGGAGAAAATAACGGAGAAAAACGGGAGACGAAGTGATACGAGGGACCACCGGGAAAAGGTAAGTAAAAACGGGGGTTTCCCGTGGAAAACGGGGTACTTGGCAGCTATGCTGCAGGAAAACACCAATCAGGCTCCAGGAGGGAAGCAGAATCCGCCAATCAGACAGGACTCATTGTGTAAATAATGTATACAAAAGCCTGAGGTTTGGGGGGCAATTCATTCACTGTTTTGCAAGCTGCACTAAAGATCATGAAGTCACTACAGGACTCCGAGTATATTTCAGCCATTGGAAGCATGGAGAGTGGTGCTGTATTCTGCCATCTCCTGACACAAATATTCTGTGACTTTGTGCCATGGCCCTGTGCCCTGAGCCCTTTTAGTTGCTGGCAATGCCTCTGGGAGGCAAAGACTTGTCCTCTGCAACTGCGGCCCATCCCGTTTCGCCACCTGAGGCAAAATGGGAAGACACCGCCTCCCTGCCCTGCTGCCAGAGCCTCACTTACTGGGGCCACATGGCAAGATCTCGCCACACAACCCTGGTGGTGGTAGGGGTGCATGGAGCACCTGCGAGGGCACTGCCCCATGGGATTCTGCCGCCTGAGGCAGCTGCTTCAGTCTGCCTCATGGGTGGGCCGGTGCTGATCTTCTGCCTCTCTAAAGGGCAAAAGTAGATCCAACAGGATTAAGTCGGAAGTGGATAGAATTTGATTCATTACTAAAAGAACTTCCCTGGTGGTTAAGAGTATCAGCCTAGGATCTGGGGACCAGGGTTCAAATCTCATTTGTCGATAAAGCTCACTGGGTGAACTTGGGCCAATCACTGCCTCTCAGACTATTCACAGGGTTGTTGTGGAGATTCAATTGAGGAGGGGTAGAACTATGGATGCCCTGAGCTCATTGGAGCAAAAGGTGGGATAGAAATGAAAAAGATAAATAACACCAACCAATTCCAGGGCTGCAGGATCATGGGATTTTCTCCTTTGAGTAGCAGTTTTGACAGCAAGAGTTTCAAGCCCCCTTCCCACAGCTTCTATAATTCTACTCAAAATGTGTATGCATGTTTTTTTTTTAAAATAGTGCTCCCTCCCTGCTTAGCTGCTTAGATTGAATTCTGGATAATCTACTCTTTGCAGTTTTCATCTGAATGTGTCACTTTCGATGACAGCTTCAGCAACTGTATGTTGCATGAGCCAACATCCCTTGTAATTTGCAGATTGAAGCAGATGTCAAGAATGGCCCCATTTCCCTCCTCCACCCCCCCCCCAGCCTATTGAGCAGAAAGTGTACATATTCTTCACTTTTTCCCTCCTGGAACAGATACGGGCCTTTTTTCCCGTGTTCTCACAATCCCCATCAATCCATTTATTACACTAGCAGCATTGTAAGGTGACTACACATAAATCCCTGCGCTCAAGCCATTGCCTTCTGGAAAATGCTTGTCGCAAACACAGCCTTACAATTCCGTTATTTTCTCTCACCTGCTATATATTTTTCTCATTCGCTGCACTGTTTCCGAATCGAGTTCTCTGTGGAAAGCCAATGTGTCTGTCTAATCAACACATCACACATTTGCAGTGCATTTAAAGAACGTGACTGTCAGGCACAATGGGCGGAGGAGGAATGTTCCCAGCCTTCTCCCTGATGTCTTTATGACCCGTGTTGTGTTGTTGACACCGGGCACATATTCCATAAGTCTTGCAGAGTAAACACAGATGGAGTGAGGCAGGGTTGTGAGTTACAAGCTACTTTGTTACTAAGAATTAGGCAGAACAAAAGAAAGCATGTCTCCTCTCGCTGAGAGAAGTCCGAAGAAAACAACAACAACAAACGGAAACAGAATACAGCAACATCTGCTCCCGTGATTCCAACAATCTTTGCTGGAATGTATAAACACAGTCTTGTGACTGCACAATGGAGGAATAGAAACCCAACAGTCATTATGGTCGAAGACAAAGAATTCAGTACTTTCCCCATGATGGAGTTGCTCACTCTGGCTCCTCCCCCTTCCCTCTTTCCCAGCAGCACCTCACCCTACGAAGGCCCCTCATAGTCAATTGTCTTTGCATTCATTGCTCTTGCACCCTTAATAAACACCGCGTTCTAGGGGAAGGCAGTTCATCTATGCAGGGGCGTAGCAAGGGGGGTGATGGGGGCGGGGGGCCCTGGGTTCCACTCTGGGGGAGGGTGACACTCGGCGCGCCCCCCGTGACTCCCAAGCCGAGCCTCCAGCTTCCCAGTAAAAAGCCCATGCCGCACGGCGGGACCCGTCTGCTGCACTGAGCGAGGCTTTCTACTGGGAGGCTGGAGGCTACCCCTCTACATAGTGCGCATGCGCAGTGTAGTTACATAGCAACACTGTGCATGTGCACTACGAGCGACGGCACGTCCCCGGGTGCACAGCAATTTGCCACCCCGGGTGACGCAGCGGCTTCCTATGTTGTCTAATGAAGTGTCCGCTGACTGGGCTATCTCCCCCCATGCTTCCTCTAACACTTCGTAACTTAGCCACTAGTCTCTGCCTCGCCAGTTATCTCCCTCATAGCTTGGCTGTAATTCAAACTGGCCTCCCTCTACCCTGTCAGCTACAAGAGAAGGGGAAGGTGATCTCCAGCATTCCTGTTCCTCTTGTTTCCAGTCCCTGACAGCATCATACACTCCATCATATAGTCTGACAGGTGATTATTGTGCACGTATCCCGGGCTTGTGCCCCATGCAGGGGCTAGTTTCACCAACCCCTAGGTACCCCAAGAGCCTCTGGCTCTTCCAATGAGCTTCGAATTCCTCCCCTTACATGCTGTTCCTTGTAGGTTGCCTTGAGAATAATTTGATCGAAAGGCAAGGTGTGCATCTTAAAAAACAAATAAGTAGATGGGCTCTCTTATGTAGCTTGTGGTTAAAAAAAACCCCACAGATGAGGAACACTGTGTTCGGAATATGTAGAGGTGTTGATGGCCGCCTCCTCTAGCACCTGGCAGCTGAGGCATTATCCAGGTTCCAGCATCTTCCCTCCGGGGCAGAAGGAGTTGCAGATGGGAGTCAGGGGCTGGCTGATGGCACAAATGTCAGCTCAGAGTAAACAGACATTCTGTTGATCTCTGGTCCCTAGCAGGTGATGCTGTCTCCCAGGCTGCAGAGTCTTTCCTCCAGAGGGAGAGGCAACAAAGTGTGTGTGTGGGGGGGGAAGTAGCTGCCCCTTTTTTGCATTGGTACTTTTTGCCATGGCAATGGGGAAAAGCTGTTGCTGGTGGAAAGGAAAGCTGTTCTCAGTGCGGAGGAGGCAAGGATTCAGGGAGGCATCACACATAGCCTGTTCTGTTGCTACCATGTAATGGACACAGCAGATGAGCAAGGGAGCTATTTATACACGGAACGGAGAGTGTCACCTTATTCCTGTAATCTCTGGTACTCGCAGAGCTGCAGGAGCAGTATGAATTGCAGCCAGGCATTGCATGCTCTTGGAAACTGTCATAGATCAGCCATATATACTCACTTGGGAACTGTCCTCGGGATGCATGGCGTCAGATTTCCTTGGTAGTGCTTCAGATTTTTAAAAAAGTAAGATAAAATAAAAAGGCAATAGAAGAGATAGTTCACAGATCCTAGCCAGGGATCAATGAAGTATATCATGTCCAAAACTCACTTTCCCGTGCGTATGCTTAACTGATTCAGCTCAAGGGAGATGGCAAGGTTTCAGAGAGGGAAGAGGGGATTCCTTGTTAAAGGCCCACCTTTATAGTGCACTTATGCTGTCTCATTTTCTTGCCCCCTATCAAGATCCTCTACTTCTGCTCAAACAGTCTGTGTCCCTTGAAACAGAATCTTTCTCTGTGTGTTCTGTAGATTTATGGGCTATCTTTTTATTCCATTTTTCAAAAGCATTATAATTTATCAAAACAGCTTGCATCAATTAAGAGGGCGAGAGAGATAGATAGGCCATGCCACCCTGCTTTACAAACTAAAAACCCACAAGTGGAGTGGAGAGAAAAGGGAGGCCAGTTCTTCACCGTACATTTAAACCATATTCCACCGTAAAGAATCCTGGGAACCTTTCCCCCAGGCATTTTGGCACCTGAGGATAAATGCCCCACTGACAATTGGAAACCCTGGTTTGGATTGCAGCAATAGAATCATAGAATCGTAGAGTTGGAAGAGACCACAAGGGCCATCCAGTCCAACCCCCTGCCAAGCAGGAAACACCATCAAAGCATTATTGACATATGCCTGTCAAGCCTCTGCTTAAAGACCTCCAATAAAACTGCTAGATGTCACGATTAAGGAAAACACCCCTAAAAGTTACGTATTTCATCTTCATAAGGCGCCTGCAAGAAAGGCCACTATCCCCATTTAACAAATCCAGGCAACAGAGACAGGGGTAGTAATTTGGCCAACACTGCCTATAAAAGTGATGCTATTGGCTCTCGGGTGCCTTTTTCACCTAACTCACTGGTCTCAGTTCATGAGATTCATAACATTATAGTCACAAAATCACAGAACTGAAGAGTTGGAAGGGGCTCTAGTCCAACCCACTGCAATGCAGGAACCTTTCACCCAACGTGGGGCTCGAACCTGAGATTAAGAGTCTCATGCTCCGTCGACTGAGCTGCCCATCAGGACATATGTCTTTGTTAATGTGCCCATTGTAAAGCCCTACTGGTGGGCTTAAATTAATAGATTTGTATCTGAACCCATGTAATCTCATTAGAGTGAGCAGAGGTATGTCACACAGAGGTTAATCAGGACCGCACCATGCTGCATTTCTAGTGTTTATGTAACTGTTCAAGAAGCATTTCCTAGAGAGACTGCACAGATGAAAACATATTTGCACAAATAGCATAAAGTAATGGGAGGCACATTATAACAAATCAACTGATTGTCGATGCAAAACTACTCTGAATATTAATGGCTTCTCCTTTTACATACCGGTATCTGCAATTTCCACTAATTGCTATGCTAGCACCATGCCCAATCTTGTTTTGATTAGCCATCTAGCTGCAATCCCATTTCGTTTTCACTCTTAAATCTACAGAAAGCTGTTTGAAAGGCTGCTGATAAATGCCTTTAATTCAGATCAAACTGACAATCAGCTGGGATGACTGATGTGTTTATAAAAGGGATGGATCTAATTATTACTTGCATTTGTATGTATTTCTCTCTCCCCCCCCTTAATTTTATGCCCCCAAAGGCTATTTTTAGAGTCCATTTCTCTGCATGGATATTTTCCAGGACAGTATTCTTGGGCTTGCTCCATTTCCCTGAGGGTGGTAAGAGGTTCCACAGGTGCAGCTTAGGCTTATAGTGTTTTGTAATGTTTGGGTTTTTGTTACGTACAAACATACAGGTTGAACATAGCTGGAGACACATGCTTAAACCAGAGGTGGAAAATCTGGGGAACATCCAGCCCCCATCCAACCCATCCCCATTTGGTCCATGATGCTAACCACATGGACAAAAACAGGTTGCCTAATTACAGGTAGGTAGCTGTGTTGGTCTGGTGTAGTCGAAACAAAAAAATTAAAAAATTCCTTCCAGTAGCACCTTAGAGACCAACTAAGTTTGTCATTGGTATGAGCTTTCGGGTGCATGCACACTTCTTCAGATACACTGAAACAGAAGTCACCAGACCCTTATGTATAGTCAGAGGGTGGGGAGGGGTATTACCTAATATTATTACCTAATATAATTAGGGGTATTACCTAATATTATTAGTTGCCTAATATTATTGTTCTTCCAGGTGATTGACAGGTAAATCACACCACCCACTTGTCAGACCTCGTCTTGTCGGGGTTGTTGGGGAGAACATGATCAGGCCTGCCAGCTGGATCCAGTTCCCCACCATAACTCCAGATATAGGCATGAACAGTACATTTCATTAGGGTGCGCACCTAGGGTTTTTTTTTTTTTAAGGCAAACATTTATTGACTACATACTCAAACTAAATCGTAAGTGACATTATTTTTATTCATCAAACAAACTGAATCTAAAACTTAACTTTTTATTAGCAGCTAAACTTTATTTTAAAAGTACAAACTTAAAAAATGGGACACAAAATACTACTTTTTTTGCTGTAGGGATAATCAGGTTATATAAAGATACAGGCATTTTTTCATGATTGTTATCTTTAACCAGATAATGAGCTAATTCAAATTGACCAAAACAAATTAAGGTTTCTTTATCTTCCTGTCTTAGAGAATAAGATGTCTCTCATCAGGTATGAGCAAAAGGTGGCATGTGGTCCTCAGACCATACCTTCCAACTCCCGGTAAGATAAATCCAGGATCAGCAGTGGTGCGGCACCAGAAGTTGCTTCTACACATGTCTGGACATGCGTAGAAGCAATTTCCGGTGCCGGCGCTGTCCAATTTCTGGTGCCCAGACATGGGTAGAGCGTCATCCGAAATCGGTTCTGCGCATGTCCAGACATGTGCAGAAGGACCCTCCCTGGCAGGTAGGAGATCCGGGGGATTTACGGGATTTTTCTCTATTCGGGATAACAGCAGGAAACGGGTTTAAATACGGGGGTTTCCCCGCAAAAAACGGGAGCTATGGCTCAGATGGAGACAGAGCTGAGAGGCAGAGATAGACACAGGCAGAAGAAAAAGGCTGGAATGGATCTGAAGCTTCTGCCTGCGCTGCTTCCAGAAACAGACACAGGCAGAAGCTGCATGTATTCCACAACCATTCCAGCCTTCTAATTCTCTGTGTGTCTCCCTCTGTCTGCTTCCCTCCTCCCTTCTCCCTTTGTCTCTCTCTCCCCACCACTTCCCCATGGGCCATGGCAGCTGAGGGAGCTGCGTCACTGCTCCATATTTTCTTATTCTCACTGAGATCCCCCTTGTTTTTGTTTTATTTTTAATTAACCACAGCTGGCACACCCTGTGGGCATGCCTATGACCCCAGATATTGCTAGACTACAACTCCTATCACCTGTGACCATTGGCCATACTGGGTGGGACTGATCACAGTTATAGTCCCACATTTATAGGGCTACACTTCTCACAAAGCCACTGCCCCACATCAGATCTCCAGAGAGAAAGGGCCTCACTCCCAAAAGGCACTTTCAGAGCTCCAAGCTAGCTCCCTCCCTGTGTATATTTTTCTGTCTTTCTCAAAGAACTGCAACTGTTCTCTGTCTCCCCAATTCACACCTAGCTTGCCTCCTTCCTTGTGCTGGAAGAGAGGTCGGCGGGAAAATAAAGATGGCTCATATACAACCATGTCCTGGCCTACCTGGGCTATTTACCTGTAATTTCCCTAGCTGAAGATGTCCCTGGCAACTTCGCAGCAGGCCATAGTCATTCTGACCCCGTTAACTTTCTCCCATCCAACATCATCTGCTTCCCCTCCCCCAATTTAAAACAGTGTTAATACAGATTGCAACGCTGAATTTATCACTGTTTTCCGTGGTACACAAAGAATTTTGGGCACACCTCCCTAATGTATACCAGCAAGAGGAAAACGGAGAATTAGTTGTTCCCTATTTTGGAGCTCAGTTTCTTGTATCTCAGCAGATGATCTGGATTTTTAATCTCCCCTCCCCCCCCCCGGCACTGTGACAGAAGGCTTCCATCTCCTAGGAGACACATTTTGGGAGCAACAAGACCCAAGTTATGTTAAGCAGGATGGCACCCTTGTAGCCAAATATTTCCATGTTAAACAAAGCTGTTTTGGCTTGAGGAGATGGAATTAGATACGAAGCATCAGGTCACCCAGAAGATGCTGGTTATAAAAAGTGTCATAAAATCTGCCTTTTCATCTGATGCATTTGTGGGTTTTCAGTCTTTTACAGTGTCACTTGTATTACAGCAGCTTGTGCTTCCTCCCCCTCCGTCCAAAAAAAGGAGCAGTGGGAGCATGTCATACCCTCCAACAATTTTGCAGCTGAAAATAGCCAACTTGCAACATTTGCAGTCATCATACTAAGGCTCACTGGTCCGGGCTTGTGTCTTTCCTGCATTTCACATTACAGTCATACCTCGGTTTACAACCACCTCGGACCCATCTGGAACGGATTAATTCACTTTCCATTACTTTCAATGGGAAAGTTCGCTTCAGGTTAAGTACGCTTCAGTTTAAGTACAGACTTCCAGAACCAATTACACTCATACTTCGGGTTAAGTACGTTTCAGGTTGAGTACTCCACGGACTCGTCTGGAATGGATTAATCCACTTTGCATTACTTTCAATGGGAAAGTTCGCTTCAGGTTAAGTACTCTTCAGGTTAAGTACAGACTTCCAGAACCAATTGTGGTTGTAAACCAAGGTACCACTGTACAGAAGAACTTTGCTGCTACTCAGCCTTGTGTATGTCAAGGAGCCTGTGAGTCCCACCAACTTGGATGTATATCAACACGATGAAAAAAGCAGTGTGAACAGCTAAGAAAAATCACTATTTTGGGGTTAGGTTTCCCCCCAAAAGCTGAACAATTTGGTTTTTTCCAAATAAAAAAGACACTTAACAATTTAAATATGGCAACCCTACTCTGTAGTAACCTATCACCCACTGATTCAAAAGCCACTGGGTTAAGCAAACACTCGGAAACAGGATTGATAGTACTGGGTTAGATTAAAGGTAAAGGGCCCCCTGACCATCAGGTCCAATCGTGTCCGACTCTGGGGTTGCGGTGCTCATCTCGCTCTATAGGCCAAGGGAGCCGGCGTTTGTCCGCAGACAGCTTCCGGGTCATGTGGCCAGCATGACAAAGCTGCTTCTGGCGAACCAGAGCAGCGCACGGAAACGCCGTTTACCTTCCCGCCGGAGCGGTCCCTATTTATCTACTTGCACTTTGATGTGCTTTCGAACTGGTAGGTGGGCAGGAGCTGGGACCAAGCAACAAGAGCTCACCCCATTGCAGGGATTCGAACCGCCAACCTTCTGATCAGCAAGCCCTAGACTCTGTGGTTTAACCCACAGCGCCACCTGGGGATGGGCAAATGTCTCAATTCTGGTTTCTCGCCATTTCTCATTTTTCCAATTATCAGTTCAGCTCTCCTTATTTCAACATCAGTTTGCTTTGGCAGAAGGAGCTATCCTTAAGACATGCTCCCTGGAGTCTGCTCCCTGGCTATCAAGGCAAGAAGCACGTTGCCATCTAAGGCTGCGACCCCTAACCCTGCTTTCCTTTCAAGCTCCATTGAATTCAATAGGGCTTATTTCTGAGTAGACATGGTTAGGATTGCAGCCTAAGTGCGTCGTTTTCAGGGCTAGCAGCAAACTGGAAGCAGTAGGCACAACATCTGGCTCATTTGTAGCTGCTAGACAACACCAGATGGGGCCTTATTGGCTGCTTATTGGGGGCTGTAGTACATTTTCAGTGTTGCCGCTGCTGCTGCAGAACAACAACAACAACAACAACAACAGGAACTAAGCCTGCAGTTCCCTTGCCTACAAACAGCCCTGGCGGTGTCCAGCTGCCAAAGTCTCAAGCCAACCATCTGATATAACTTTGAGCTGAGTATATCAATATCTATATATCTATATCTGTAGCGGTCTACCGCCTCTGAGCTATGTCAGCTGGTCAATACAGAAACAACTGTCTAGAAATTGGTGAATGAGTTTTGAGTTTCATTTTCCTCCCCCCCCCCCCGTCGGCTTGTCCCTTTTCCATTTTGTGTTGTTGTTGTTGTTTTTTGTTTTTGTTTTAAAATATTTATTTAAGTGTAAGCCCGCAGGTAGGGGGTGTCTTGTTTTGATTTCATGTAAGCTGCTCTGGTATCCTTGTTGGCTGAAGAGCTGGATACAAATTGTCTGTCTGTCTGTCTGTCTGTCTGTCTGTCTGTCTGTCTGTCTCTCTCTCTCTCTCTCTCTCTCTACCCTGCTTTCTGAGGATTAAGAGGTTAACAATATTCAAGAATTATTATTTTTTTGCAAATGCTGTTTTAAAAGACAGAAAAGGAAAGCAACACGAGGTGAAGCGGCAACTTTTTGTTAAGCTCATACATGGGGAAAAATTGGCATATTGGGGAGGGGGTGGGGAAGGAAGAAGATAGATATTAAATCATGGACCTTTAGCATACGGTACAAAGTAGACAATCAAAAGGACAAGTACCCTTTTGCTCACTTGACATTTCCATTCTGCTCTAATCTATCTGCTGAAGACTTTTCTCTTGCCTGTCCACTCTCATTGTGGTGTCTATGAGCAGCTCTGCTATCTTTTCCTGCAAGAGGAAGCCCTTGAGAGATCAAAGTCTATAATTTATCTTTCAAAAAAAAGGGGAGGAGGTCGTATGGAGGGAGCATAGCCAACAGCTGACGTTTGAGAGGGTACTTATGAAGTGAAGAGATTGCTAGGTGACTTTAAAAAACAGGTCATGTCAACCCAACCAGGTTTTCTTAAGAGGAGATGATTCATTTAAGCTGAATTTTTTGTTACGTCTTAGATATGTCATAAATAATAATGGGTTTGTAGCTCCAATCCAGGCTAAGTTAGTTGAACTCCCCGACCCCTAGCATCAATGATACAAGTTAACCACAATATAACCTGAAGTCCCATTGATACCAGGACAAATTTAGCTCTACTAACTTTGTTCTGGGCCCAGCCCGTTGACTTGTATCCTAAAATAATGTGATTTAAAGAAGTTCTCACCCTCAACTCCCTTTAGAAGCCCCATGCAACTCCTGAAAAGCATTTCTGGAGTATTGGGGGCAGGGAGAACTCCTGAACAATGTGAAATCAGAAGAAGGAGGTTGCAAGTGGAGAAGAGTTCAGGAAATGTTCGTTCTGTGAATGTAACGTCCTCCAGTTGAATTATCATAGGATGCAAGCACAATATGAGACAGTTCCCCTATGCCCCACAGTCCCTCAAGCCTCGTTCCACATTGTTCAGGTGGGTCCCCCAGCAGTCCAGAGAGGCTTTTGTATTCCTGAGTGGTAGCTGCAGAAGGGAGGAGAGGACAGAAATCTTTCCTTCCATGAGCATCCTGGAATAAAGTTAGCTTAGGATCCAAGCCAGGGGTCAGCAACCTTTTTCAGCAGGGGGTCAGTCCACCGTCCCTCAGACCATGTGGTGGGCCGGATTATATTTTGAAAAAAAATATGAACGAATTCCTACGCCCCACAAATAACCCAGAGATGCACCCTATATAATAAAGTCCCTGTGTCTCTGTGTCCAGTATTCCCTGTGTCCCTGGGTTTGCGCTAATGCGCATGTGCCCCACGGACACAGGGACTGGACGAAGAGGCGGGACGTACACACATGTGCGCTCTCTTCCCCCCTCAACCCTCTGCCTCCCGTTCCCCTGCGGCGGCGGACCAAGATGGCAGCATTGGGTTCCGGGGCCGCGGCGGCGGGAGCCTGGTCTGGCTCCCGCTGCCGCGGCGGCGGCCCCAGAGCCCGATGCTGCCATCTTGGTCCGTTGCCTCCTCCTCCTGACAACCCTACCTGGCCCGTGGGAGGAGCAGCGGGGCCGCGGCCTTCCCTCCCTCTCTGCACTCGGCCGCGGGACATGACGGGAGAGCGCTTTGTTTAATTGCATTCCCGGCGCGCCCCGCGGCCGAGCGCAGAAAGGGAGGGAAGGTCGTGGCCTCGTCGCACCTCTAGCGCCCGTTTTCTTAACGGACTGAATGAGACTAGTTTTTAAATAAAAGCACACATTCTACTCCTGTAAAAACAGCAGGCAGGTCCCACAAATAACTCAGAGATGCATTTTAAATAAAAGGACACATTCTACTCATGTAGAAACACACTGATTCCCGGACCATCTGTGGGCCGGATTGAGAAGGCGAATGGGCCGCATCCGGCCCACGGGCCTTAGGTTGCCTACCTAAGCCATAGGTTGGTAGTCAACTGTTGCTCAGGAGGGGCTGTAGCTCAGTGACAGAGCATCTGCCTTGCAAGCAGAAGGTGCAAGGTTCAGTCCCCAGCATCTCCAGGTAGAGGGGGGCCTATTCCTCCTGTGTGCCTCAGCTTCATCACTGAGTAGACCCACTGCAGTTAATGAACATGACTAAGTTAAGCCCATCAATTTCAATAGGTCCACTCTGTGTACAAACGTAGTTGATGGTCACCCATAGTCACAGCCCAGCACTGTGGCAACCCTTCCCTCGGTACAAGCAGTTACGTTTGCCAGAGTGAACTATCCCCTCTCTCCACCTCTGGGTACTATTCTGGGGGTTCCCACTGTGTTAGTGGAAGACCTGGTGTGGGCTTCTGCTAGCAGGACTTTTTAGCTGAATCCAGCCTCCGGTCCTTAAGGTTCAGGGACAAGTGCCATTGCTGCCTATGGAGACAAATGGACCCCAAAAGTGATTCGATCCTTTCCTTCTTAGTGGAAATGGACATATCACGTTCCCAATGGACTAACCCTGTGACATGCAGTATCCTTGCTGTCCTCATTGGGAACACAATCCTTCCCCAAGAAGCTGGAGGCCCACTCACAATATTGCTTTTGCTGGTATCTTTCCCTCTCACTACTTGGGAACATTTTGGAGCCCATTTTAGTTGCAGGAGAAGAGGGAAGTGTGTTTGAGTGTGTGCTGAACTTCTTTAGATTACGGTAATTGCATTTTTGTTTTGTCTCAATGCGTTTTTAGTAATTTTGTAAGCTGCTTTGAATTTATTTGCTTTGAATTTATTTATTTGTAAAGAAAAGTGGGGCAAACATGTAAATAAATAAATACAGCAACATTTGGCTCTCTCCTATTTCTGCTAATTAAATTATTCATCGATCTATTGCGTATGAATATTAAAAGAGTAAGCATAATTTTTGAGAAGGCTCGGTCGAGCTGCAGATCAGCATAGCGGGGAGATAAAAAGCAAACAATAAGATTTTTAAAAATAAGTTTAATTAAATAGAGGGCTTTAGAGGCCCATAGACAAGAGAGGTGTGCAGCCACAACAGTGAAGGAAAACATCTATATACTGGAGAGTCGGGGGGGGGGAGGTAAGGTGACATGTACAAAAGCTCCTTTATGGACAAAAATACTCAGAATTAGTTATTTGGGATCTTGTTAGTTCCCATAAAACCTCAATATATAAACTTGGGTCTCCAGCTGTTTTTGGACTACAATTCCCATCATCCCTGACCACTGGTCCTAGTAGCCAGGGATGATGGGAGTTGTAGTCCAAAAGCAGCTGGAGACCCAAGTTTGGGGAACCCTGGTATATAGTAATAATAGTTCTCTTAGTGTCTGTTTATAGCACCCATCACAAGGAGGCGGCACATATCAGTGGGCATGGGAGAACCTCAGCCTTTGTACAAGTACAAAGTACAAGGACAATGGAGAGGGACAAAAGCCTAAATAGGACAGAGTATGCTCAGTGGGAACAAAATGGAACAATGGGGTAAGAACTCTTTTTTAAAACCATTTTCTTCCTCCCTTCTTTTCTTCCTTCCTCTGCTATTTCTTGGGAGTTTCCACTTGTAGCTCCACCTCCTCCCATACTAAACTCAGTGTTGTAGAAGTTTATTGCGATAAGTTATAACTGGGAGGCAGTGCAGGACAAAGGCAGGTGTCTCAAGAGGTGAAACATTCATTTCAGTTTTCAGTGCCCTCAAATTCGAGAAGATAATCATAGAATCATAATGGACCCAAGGGCCATCTAGTCCAACCCCCTGCAATGCAGGAATCTTAGTTAAAGCACCCATGACAGATGGCCATCCAACCTCTGCTTAAAAACCTCCAAGGAAATTGAGTCCACAACCTCCCGAAGGAGACTGTTCCACTGTTGAACAGCTCTCGCTGTCAGAAAGTTCTTCATGATGTTTAGTCAGAAACTGCTTTCTTGTAACTTGAATCCATTGGTTCAAGTCCTGCTCTCTGGAGCAAGAGAAAACCAGCTTGCTCCATCGTCCGTGTGACAGCCCTTCAGATACAGTTTTGAAGATGACTATCATATCTCTTCTCAGTCTCCTCTTTTCCAGGCTAAATACACCCAGCTCCTTCAACCGTTCCTCATAAGGCTTAGTTTCCAGACCTTTGATCATCTTGGTTGCCCTCCTCTGCACATGTTCCAGCTTGTCAACATCCTTCTTAAGCTGTGGTGCCCAGAATTGGACACAGAATTCATTGTGTGTATATTTTAAAAGGTGGGTTTCTGTGGAGAACAAATTCATGGAAATGCTGGAATTTCACATGGAAGCCTTTCCCCATCATACCTGCTTTTTGGTCCAGCTCTGCAGATGCAGGAATCCTGGTGTAAGTTTGATTGTCTGCCAGGAGAGAATCATTACCCGGAAGAAAGCATGTCCCAGTGGGGCTATTTTGTCTGGAGTGTGTCAGGCAATGCTTCCCATTAATCAAGGCTGAGGATCAAAGCAAAGGAAAGGCACTATAAATATTCACGGTGGGTCAATATCATGAACTGCAAACCAACAGTGTAGTTCATATGTAGCTCTGACCGAGGTTTGAGTAATCATTTATGCCTGACAGCAGACCAGTGATTTGGAGAAACATTGGAAAGCCAAGGGATGCCCTCTGCTATTCAACACATGCACAAATGCAGATACTTTTGCGTGCATAAAATGCATTTGTTGTTGTTTAGTCGTTTAGTTTTGTCCAACTCTTCGTGACCCCATGGACCAGAGCACGCCAGGCACTCCTGTCTTCCACTGCCTGCCGCAGTTTGGTCAGACTCATGTTGGTAGCTTCGAAAACACTGTCCAACCATCTCGTCCTCTGTCGTCCCCTTCTCCTTGTGCCCTCCATCTTTCCCAGCATCAAAGTCTTTTCCAGGGAGTCTTTTCTTCTCATGAGGTGGCCAAAGTATTGGAGCCTCAGCTTCAGGATCAGAAGGGCTGATTTCCTTCAGGATGGATAGGTTTGATCTTCTTGCAGTCCATGGGACTCTCAAGAGTCTCCTCCAGCACCATAATTCAAAAGCATCAATTCTTCGGCGATCAGCCTTCTTTATGGTCCAGCTCTCACTTCCATACATCACTACTGGGAAAACCATAGCTTTTAACTATATGGACCTTTGTCGGCAAGGTGATGTCTCTGCTTTTTAAGATGCTGTCTAGGTTTGTCATTGCTTTTCATATAAAATGCATATATAAGTGAAAATAGCATAAGAAGAAATAAAGAGCTAGAATCATAGAATTGGAAGGGACCACGATTGTCATCTAGTCCAACCCCTGATAACACAGGAATCTTTTGCCCAACATGGGCCTCGAACCCATGACTCTGAGATTAAGAGTGTCACACTCTAGCAACTGAGCATCTAAGGGACAATTGCTTTTTTTACTGCTTACACACACGTGTCTGTATATTAGGAGAAATTGACAGTAAAATACAGCTGAATTTGAATGAGCTTTTTTCAAACCAACAAACAAACAATTGTAGACTGCTGTCTAAGATGTTAGGATTTGAACTTAAATGTAGAAATGAACTGAGAGAATTGACAGGTTCACCCATCCTTATGTATCACCTCCCTCTTTGAACACCAAAGATAACCAGCTGACAGCCCCCCCCCCACACTTTTACACCTTGCCAAAGGTTCTTCTTTGCCTGCTGGGCGCTCTCTTCATTTAAACTGCATTAGGGTTTCCAGTACCAGCTTCTGAAGCAGGTGCAAAAAGCCGGCTATCCATTTGCTGCCTCAGGTTCCACAGAGGTGAGATTTCTCAAACAATCAGAGAAAATGCGCACTCCATTCCACAGACTTTCTGAGCCTATGATGGGATAGAAATTCTCAGAGAGTTTCTGCCACATAGGACCAATCATTAAGGAAAAGTCATGGGCGGCCACTGATGGCTCGTTACCTTAATTAATTCTAATTACTTCCCATGAAGCAATTATCGGAACCAAGGTATGCTGTGTAGATAATAGGATTTTTCTTGGCATTTGCTTCCTGTCCACTCCACGATATACTTTTGAAAGAGAAAAGAATCTACCCTGGAAATGAAGAATTCCGAGCCTGCCATTTTCACAGGCAACAGAAAGAGATAGAACTGAAAACAAAACTGCTGACATCGTAATGCTGTTATACAGCTCTATGGCACAACAAGGTTTAGAATACTATGTAGAGTTCTGGTCGCCTCATCTCAAAAAGGATATTGTAGAGCTGGGAAACAGGGCAACCAAATATGATCAAGGGCAGGTGTGCTGAGTTCTGTTCAACATTGCGAGGGCTTGGCGCATGTGTGATGTCACATAGTGGGAGGAAGTCTGACGGGGCCTGTCGCAACCCATTAAAGACCCAACAGGGCCTAGTCACAGCCATGGGAGGGGCTGATGGGGCCAGTCCTACTGCAGAATATTGAGCAGGTCTGCCCCCCTCAGTGAAAATTAATGGAGTTCGGCTCAGCATACGGTAGATGGCACACCTGATCAAAGGAATGCTGTGCTATGAGGAAAGATTGCAGCATTTGGGACTATTTAGTTCAGAGAAAAGGTGAGTAAAAGGTGACCTGATAGAAGATTATAAAATTATGCATGGCATAGAGAAATTAAATAGAGAAAGGTTTTCCTCTCCCTCTCTCGTAATACTAAATCTCACAGACATTGTGTGAAGCAAAACGTTGAAAGATTCAGGACACAAACATCTTCATGCAATGCCTAGGTAAACTATGGAACTAGTTTCCACCAACCGGGATGGCTTTCAAAGAGGATTGGACAAATTCATGGAGGATAAGTCTCCCAACTGCTGCTAGCCATGATTGAGGTGAATGTTCTGCCTCCATGGTGAGAGGCAGTAATGCTTTTAAATACCATTTGCTGGAAGGCACAGGAGGGGAGACTTGCAGATTTCTCACAGGAATCTGGTTGGCCACTGTGAGAACCCTTCCACCTGAAGTTGGAGGTGGTAAGCCCACCTTAGATCGCTACTAGCTCATTTCCACTTCATTCTGCTGCAAGTACACATTCCAATTTTCACTAGATTCATCTTCACTAGATTCACATTCATCTCACTAGATTGCTTGTATCCAGCATACTTCTATTTGCATGTGGAGACCCTTTAACCTTCCCCAAATAAATTCAGACAAGACTCAAAATTTTGATTTGTTTTTTTGGCAGAATTTAGGCCACAACTTTGGGGACCCAGGTGGCGCTGTGGGTTAAACCACTGAGCCTAGGGCTTGCTGATCAGAAGGTTGGTGGTTTGAATCCCTGTGGCGGGGTGAGCTCCCGTTGTTTGGTCCCAGCTCCTGCCAACCTAGCAGTTCGAAAGCACGTCAAAATGCAAGTAGATAAATAGGAACCGCTACAGCGGGAAGGTAAACAGCGTTTCCATGTGCTGCTCTGGTTTGCCAGAAGCGGCTTTGTCATGCTGGCCACATGACATGGAAGCTATACGCCGGCTCCCTCGGCCAATAATGCGAGATGAGCGCGCAACCCCAGAGTCGGTCACGACTGGACCTAATGGTCAGGGGTCCCTTTACCTTTTATTAGGCCACAACTTTATTGATTACAATCAAGTGAGTGGTTGCATAGGCTCTGGTTTGACTAGCTCCCTGCACCCTTGCAGGCAGCGCTGACCCAGGGCACACCATAGGTCAAAGTGAAAGACTGTGTCCAACCAGTCCACCAGCCAAATGTCTCCCTGGACTCAAGCACGGGCACAACCTCTCTCAGGGCTAACCAAACCATAGAGTCCCTGGATTCCTTTAACGGAATACCCTTCGCATAGGGATGGCCGGACTGCTCTGCCACCCTATCACCTGAACCAGAGCCTATCCGCAACCTTACAAGTTGTGATGATTTGCTTCGCGGCAGGCAAAACCCAAATGGCACCAGCCAATCCGCCAAGTGGAGAATATTCCTGCCGTGCTCCTGTCCCAGCGACAGATGACACACGACAGCATAGCAAGGTCATGTGTGCAACCCCTAAATATAGGGAGAGGTGGGCGGGTGTTCCGATGCACGGGCCCAAAAGAGGAAGCTCAGGGACATGTGCATGGGCTTAAATAGAAGTCCATTGATGTACTTTTGCTGGCATCCCATTGGTCCGATTGCACCCAGCATCGAGGGACCTCCAATAGGGTGTTGTGGCTATCCAACGGTTCCCACCCACAATACAGGGTCCCACCACAACACGTGCCCTCTTGTTAGGGAGGACCCGATTCATCATATTCGTTTCTGTTGGGTGCCTTCTGGAATGTGTTCCACCCTGGCTGCTGTTTGCAGAGGTCCCTCTAATTAATTGAGACATTTCCTTTCTAGTGATTTACTGTGGTTTCTACTCCTGGCAACGAGGTTCAAATAAAGTAGCATAAATCTCCCCATGATTAGAAAATGTGATCATTTATTAGCTGGACAATCAGTTTATTTAAAGGCCTAATTAGCTTGCACCTTGAGAATCCTTTCTGCTAGTAGGAATTTGTGACTCGACAAGGGAAATAGAATAGTCTTCTATTTGCAAAAGTCTGATTTATTCCCCACTCTCCTCCTAACATTAGTGTTAGGAAGGATTTCAGAGACATGAAAGGTCCCCAGACGGCAACAGAACATGTTAGTGTTGCTTCTTTACATGCAGTAGCCTTGTTCTGTGCAAAATTTGCACAATCTGTTTTCCATTTGTCCTGGACAATAGTTTTGAGAGAGTGCTGAGTTTCTGCTTTTGAGGGGACCTTGAGCAAAGTGTCCTCTGCTGGGTCCCCTCCTTTGTCAGTGGGTCCTGGTCAGCTGACCTGGCAGCACCTCAAGCATCTGGATCTAGCCACCCTATTAATTTCCCACAATGCCCCATTAGTGCTGCTAGGTTTGGAGAATTATGGGAAATGAAAAAGATCGGCTACATTCATCCATCGTCTCTCAGTGCTTGGAGAGCTGGGCCAGAATATTTTTTTCAATGAGCAGAGAAACTGACCAAGGATGTAGGGTGCTAATACCTGACCTGCCACTTGTCAACATATTTTGGTGTTGTCTGGAAGTGCCCCTTGTGTCCAGAGACACTTGGGCAAAACAACCCCCCTTTTCTGACACGCTCCTGGGAGTCGATCCCCCTTCTTCATTGGGTGAGATTGAAGACTCTGGATCAGAAGGAGAATTGTACACCGGGCCAAGCCCAGAAGCACTTTTATGAGACGAGGCCGAGGATGTTGCCCTGCTGTCCTCTGATTCAGAGGACTCCATCGCAGAAATCGCAGTACAGTCAGAGTCTTCCCTCACTGCTTTGAAGTCAAGGGTTGCAGGAGAGGCACTTTTCAGTAGAGAAAGAGAAACTGTGGCAACAGAAGGGGACGAGCAGCTAGGATGAGGGGGCTGGAGAAGACCCTTTGCCCAGTGTCCTAATCTTGGTTCTAGGAAATGTTACTCCTGCAAATGCCCAAATCTTATGAGAGCCTAGAGCAGGAATGAGAAACCTTTGTGCCTCCAGATGTTGTTGGGCTACAAGTCCCATTGCCCCTGACCATTGGCCATGCTAGCTGAGGCTGATGGGAATGGGGTTCCAGCAATATATTTCATGCATTTGATGAATCATAGAATTTTAGAGCTGAAAGGATCAACTCCCTGCAATGTAAGGAATCCTTCTCAGATGCTACCCAACCCCCATTTTAAAACTTCTGGTGGAGAGTCCACCATCTTCCATGGTGTCCATTTCGCACTCAAACAGCTGTTACCACCAGAAAGTTCTTCCTAATGTTTAGTTGGAATCTCCTTTGTTGCGTTCAAATCCAGTAGTACAGGTTCTATCCTCTGAAGAAGTAGACTGTAGTCCGCAAAAGCTTATGCCATAATAAGTCTGTTGGGTTTTTTAAAGGCACCACAAGACCCTCCTTCCTTCTTGTTACAAGACCCTAACATGGGTATCCCTCTGGAAAATGCCACAAGTCTATCATAGCTATTACAGTGGTACTTCTACTTACAAATTTAATGCGTTCTGAACGCACATTTGTAAGTAGAAAAAAATTGTAAGTCGAATACCATAGGAATGCATTGGGAGAAAAAATCCGTAAGTCGAAGCAACCTTATCTAAAAATGCGTAAGTAGAAAAAAATCCTATTTAAACCGCATCCAAGATGGCGGACGGAGCTCCGTTCGTAAGTAGAAACATTCGTAAGTAGAGTTATTCGTAAGTAGAGGTACCAATGTATTAAACTTAAAAAGACAAAGGACTGTGTTTTTTTTCAAGTCTGAATATCTGTTAAGAAGAAGTAGAAACCAAATTCCTTGGATTGTGGTGAAAATGAAAAGCCCACCTTAGGTCTGGAATTCGTTTCTGACTAGATTTGTAATAATTTGGAGCATAACAAATTCTCCATGCCTGGCTTAGAGGAAGAAGTGGACTTTCTCCACTTTGAAATGCACAGCAGCAACACATACATTCAGTGTCACAACACGCTGTGCATTGCAGCTGACGTAGCTGTGTAAACCACGCTAAAGAGCTTCTGGTTGTCATTTCACACAGGCTTATTTCATTTACTCACGGGCCATGAATGGCAGGAAAATGAGAGGCATGCCGCTGAATATATCTTTTGTTCAGCCCAATGATTACCTGGTTTCTGCCTAGCACAGCTCGCTGTCAAGGTAGTTACACCAAATAAAGATCTGTCGTACCTTGACAGCAAGACCAGTCGGAGCGTGTCCTGATCATCATTTTGCATTCTTTTTATTTATTTATTTCCATGTATATATTAATACATCAAAACAAATATTTTCGGACAAGAAATACAGTAAACAGAATGTACAGGAGATGTGAGTGACATTAAGTGATGTCTCACTAGAGTTTGGCGAAAGGAAACACAGGGTTGAATATTATATTGAAATTTCCAGAAGCTCATAAGCAAAGACTAAATCTACCATTTTGTAAGTTACGTCGACCACTTGAATGGTAGGCTGGCTTGTAAGCAACACTGTATTCTATACTTTTCTTAATCATTCTACAATGGTATGTATTCCCATCGGTGAACAATATTGATAATTATGCTTATCATCTGAAAATTCCACTTTTCGGACGCCTGAAGCATCAGAATTGAGTCTAAAGGCATCCTTATTATGCATTTGTCACATTTGTACCTCATATTTCCACAATAAAATCCACAATAAAAATAGCCACTCCATAAAACAAACAAATAATACCACAATAGAGTCATATATAAATCAGATAAGAGGAAATACAATGATTTTTTTTAAATGACAGGCAGTTAAAAAACAAAACTAAATAAAATTCTGACCAGCAGTGAGGTGGGAATCAGCTCAGCAGGACCAAGACCACTTGGAAGGCCATCCTATGCCATTTTAAGATGTGTTGAGGGGTGTTATTGGGTTGTTGTTGTTTTTATTTCGATTTAGTACTTTGTGGTTTTATATTCCGATTTTATTCTGTGAACTGCCCCAAGACCTGCGGGTATAGGGCAGTAAGTAAGTAAGTAAGTAAGTAAGTAAGTAAGTAAGTAAGTAAGTAAAGGGGGCTAAATTGGCTAAATCAGGCTACCTCAACCTCAGCCCTCCAGATGTTTTGAGACAACAATTCCCATCATTCCTGACCACTTGTCCTGCTAGCTAAGGGTCATGGGAGTTGTAGGCCAAAAACATCTGGAGGGCCGAGGTTGAGGAAAGCCTGAGCTAAACAATCCTTCGCCAACAGAACTCTGCATACCTCTCAAGTGTCCCGATAAAACTGGGACATCCCATCCCCCCCCCCCGCATGAGAGCACGGCAGCCATTTTGGAAATGGATGTTGGAATGTGGAGAACTGAATGTGGAGACTGGAAGAATGGGGGCCTGAGAGAAACTGAATTCAACCCATTTACCCACCCCTAGCTCTTAAGAGTCCTGTCTGAAGTGTTCTACAATGCCCAGCTGAGATATAACGAACTCTTACACTCGCTGAAGGCATTGTTCATGGGGGCAGTTTTAAGGCTTTGGATTTTATTAGCACCATGGACTTCTAAAACAAATGGTATTGTTAGACTTTGAGAGTCTCATACGTTTCCTCCCCGTCAAAACTGTTCTGGAAAAGCACTACCCCTAGAATGTACACTTGCTCTTGACATTTAAACCGGGAAAATCACCGGTTCATTTCACCCAGAAGGCTTAGGGCTGTTCAAGCTGCTGATGTCCTCATATTTACACAGGGAAGTGATAAAGAGTCTCCCAGAAGGATTCGAAATTCGATTTTCCCTCCTCTCCAGTCTCCAACAATGATAGATGATGAAACCAGACTCCTTTATCAAGTGAGTCAGATCCGGTAATAAAATTATTCAAGGCACCAGGGACTACTGTAAAGGGCCGAGGTTGTAAATTCATTGTTGCAGCTTTTGTACACAATTATGCAGCCATGGCAAAATTGTTCAGCTTCTTCCTTTATGGTGACATGGCAACCCGGAGCTTTAAACACCTTAATTGGCACAATAGGGAGCACTCTATGATTGGGGGAAAGATGGCCCTGCAATGAAGCTGAAAATTTAAATGGGAATGTGTTTATGGCCCTAAATGTTTTATGCGGTTTTCAGCTATGATTAGGAAGGCTTTAAAACACTCTATGGAAATGTATCTATAGGGAGCACCTTTATGAACAACGGAAAGTGCAATAGTTCCTCCAGCAAAATCCATCCTTTGTGATTGCTCTACCATTTAATCTTTAGACACAACAGCTCACATTTTGCATAGCAGAGATAGATAGGATGTGGGAAATGAAGTCATAAAGCTGCAGGTTGGGTCCACAATATCCTTTCTCGTTGGTGGTGCTCAGTCAGGAAAAACTGGTAAATGCCATCACAGAAGGAGACTATTGAATCAGAAAAACAATGCTGAATGTGCTGTGAACAGGCAGGTACCTAGTAGGGATGCTGGAGGAGTTTGATCTAATAATAATAATAATAATAATAATAATAATAATAATAATAATAATTTATTTTTACCCCACCCATCTGGCTAGGTTTCCTCAGCCACTCTGGGCAGCTTTCAACAGAACATTAAAAACAGAATAAAACTTCCAACATTAAAAACTTCCCTGAACAGGGCTGCCTTCAGGTGTCTTCTAAAAGTCAGATAGTTGTTTATTTCCTTGACATCTGATGGGAGGGCGTTCCACAGGGCGGGCGCCACTACTGAGAAGGCCCTCTGCCTGGTTCCCTGTAACCTCACTTTTCGCAGGTAGGGAACCACCAGAAGGCCCTCAGCACTGGACCTCAGTGTCCGGGCAGAACGATGGGGGTGGAGACGCTCCTTCAGGTATACTGGGGCAAAGTCTAATATTAAGAAAGTCTAATATGAACGAAACTGATCTGCCCCTCCTGATCTCATGTTTGGATTGAGCACAATTACCCTTTGGATACTGCACTCCTCTGAATTTTCCAATGCATCTCTCAGATCTAAAAAAGTACCCCAAGACAATTTACAATATTTATTTTTATGTTATGTCATTTATATACTGCATTCTGCCCCAGAGGCCACCAAACAGCTTATTAATACAAAGTAAGATGCAATAACAGTACAGTAAGTCAAAAGTCAATACCATATAAAACAGCATAATCACAAAATACCTGCTAGTGGTTTGTCTATGCAGTGAACCAGACAAAATGTGATGCTAACTAGGGCTGTCCTTTCTCACCTGGGAGGTTTCAAAATCATCTTTGGTCTTTGTATTCCTGAGCAATCTAAGGGCTCATCCAGACTTCATTTTGCACTGCGATTTTCAGGCACAAGTCCACACTTTAAAGTTCTGGGTCTGAGTATTTCGTTTCCCCCCCTCCCAGAGCTTTTCTAGGGAGAACCCGCATTTTGTTGCTGAATTGGAGCAAACAGTAATCGATGGAAAACCCAATGGTCATTTGCTCTGACTCAGCGTTAAAGAGCGGGTTTTCCTAGGAACAGTGTCAGGACAAAAATAAAACAAAACACAATTGGACACGAAGCAATTGGACACAGTGCCTAGAAACACAGCCAAGGGTAGAAGAAGAGGAAATTAGAGAGATAGTTAAAAATTTCAAATCGGGGAAATCTCCTGGGCCAGACGGTCTACCGATAGAATTATTTAAGACCTATATAGATTGGTGGGCAGAACCCTTAGCTCAATTGTTTACTCTCATAGATAAATATGGAATCATACCTGAGATATGGTTAAGATCAATAATTATCCCAATCTTTAAAAATGGCGACCCAAAAGAACCAAGGAATTATAGACCGATAAGCCTATTATCAGGGACCCAGGTGGCACTGTGGTTAAACCACTGAGCCTAGGGCTTGCTGATCAGAAGGTCGGCGGTTCGAATCCCTGTGACGGGGTGAGCTCCCGTTGCTTGGTCCCAGCTCCTGCCAACCTAGCAGTTTGAAAGCACGTCAAAATGCAAGTAGATAAATAGGAACCGCTACAGCGGGAAGGTAAACGGCGTTTCCATGTGCTGCTCTGGTTTGCCAGAAGCGGCTTTGTCATGCTGGCCACATGACCTGGAAGCTATACGCCGGCTCCCTCGGCGAATAATGCGAGATGAGCGCGCAATCCCAGAGTCGGTCACGACTGGACCTAATGGTCAGGGGTCCCTTTACCTTTACCTTTAAGCCTATTATCAGTGATAGGGAAAATCTACGCTAAGCACCTTTTATCTAAACTCCTTACCTGGATGAAAAATCTAAATTTACCAGGGAAAGAACAACCTTTCTCTAAAGGTTGCTCTACTTTAGACCACTGCCTTATACTTATGCATTTGGTTGAAAAATACAGATCCCAAAGGCAATCTAAGATATATGCTGCTTTTGTAGACTTTCGTGGTGCATTCGACTCAATTGACCGCCCAAAGCTGTGGAGGAAACTCGCAGAATTAAAAATTGACCAGCGCTTATTGATTCTAATACAAAATCTATACTCTTCCAATACCTGTCAAGTCAAACTTAACACCAAAGGTCACCTTTCATCAGACATCCCAAACTCGAAAGGGGTAAAACAAGGGTGTATTCTTGCCCCCTTTCTATTTAATTTATTTTTATCAGACTTGCCAGATCACCTCCAAAAAATAGAATCACATGCCCCTAAACTTAATCAGAAACCAGTTCCTCTCTTATTATACGCAGACGATGCTGTCCTACTATCATTAACAAGCTTGGGTCTGAAACGTCTTATATCTTCTCTGATCCTTTACTGCGAATGTAACAAACTCTCTATAAATTATGAGAAGACAAAAAATTTGGTCTCCTCGAATGGTTGGAAATTAGAGAAATGGAAAATAAGAGGGCAAGAAATCCAACAAGTGAAAATCTATAGGTATCTGGGAATCTTATTCCAGAGCAATTTAGGGTGGGCAAATCATCGCACAAATGCCATAAAACAGGCAAAGTGCACCTCATCAGCATTTGCCCGTTTTTATTATCAGAAAGGTAATCAATTTATTCCTGCGGCCAATCAGATATTTCAAACAAAAGTGCAATCCCAGATATTCTATGGAATCCCGCTATGGGTCCAAGCATATAACAGTGATTTAAAAAAGATTCACTCCAGCTTTCTGAGACGTATTCTTGGACTCCCAACTGTGATCAAATATGAAACAATGTGTGCAGAAATAGGCATACACACAATGGAATATTGGGCCTGGACCACCTCAATAAAATACTGGTTACGCTGCCATTTTCGCTGCCCCCCATCAAGTCTGCTCGCTGATTTGCTCAAAGACTCCTATAAATCAAGATGGTATCAGTACCTTGAAAAAAAGATTGAATCTTTAGGCATCGAAGCTGGAGCCCCTGTACAATTCTAATGAGCAATACATTTTCCATAATATCCTAACTAGACTAAAGGATGTCGAGAGACAAAATATTATGGCAGCTGTAAACAAAATTTACTCCCCCATATTCTATGATTTAAATATCTTAGATAGCGGAGCCAATTACGTCACTAAATTAATAATCCCAGCCCAACGTAGGGCTTTTATGCTGGCCCGTTTGAATGTTTTCCCCTCGGCATTTGTCAGGGGAAGATATCAAAACATTCCTAGAAACAAGAGATTCTACAGATGTTCTATGAATGTCCCGGACACTGTAGAGCATATTCTCTTTCATTGCCCATTGTACAGTACGCTCCGTCAACGTGTGCTGTCCCCTATTTTGGGTGGCCTGGAACCCCAGGAAGGTGAATGTGTGGGATTCTGCCTATCTGACATTGACCAAAGGGTAACGGTGGGGGTAGCCGAGTTTTTGGTAGCAGTCCTCCAAGGAGCAGGTTAACAAGGAAAACCACTGATTCTATATGTATATATATATATATATATATATATATATATATATATATATATATGTATGTAGCCAACTGCTACCTTTTATATATATTTCAAGGCTTTTATATGTTATTTTCTCTTTTATGGTTTGATTTGCATAATGCCTAATAAAGGTTTGATAAGTAGTAAGTAGTAGAAACACAGCACAAAGGAAGCCTGGATGAGCCTTAGAGCCCTATGGTGCTACATTAGTTTCTCCATAAGGGCTATATTCCATAGTCTCTGGTCCAACATGCCTCTAGAGTTAATAGCTGTATTCCATCCATAACAGTGACCAGAAGAGGAATGACTGCTAGAGTAGCACAGAGAAAAGAAACGCCATGGTGCATCTGCAGCAGCGCAACTCGACACCTTCATCTTCCCCAGCTGCAACAAAACATGTCTCTCCCACATCGGCCTCTACAGCCACAGCAGGCGCTGCAACCTTCCGAGAGTTTGACTTCGCCCCCAAAGGCGCACTTGTCTCCCGAGACAGGCGGGTGCCAACCAATATTGTGTAATTATATTTCGAGCTGCAGACATGAAAAGGATTAGTAGATCCTTAAGCAATGCACTTTAAAGCTATGGTTTTCCCAGTAGTGATGTATGGAAGTGAGAGCTGGACCATCAAGAAGGCTGATCGCCGAAGAATTGATGCTTTTGAATTATGGTGCTGGAGGAGACTCTTGAGAGTCCCATGGACTGCAAGAAGATCAAACCTATCCATTCTGAAGGAAATGAGCCCAGAGTGCTCACTGGAAGGACAGATCGTGAAGCTGAGGCTCCAATACTTTGGCCACCTCATGAGAAGAGAAGACTCCCTGGAAAAGACCCTGATGTTGGGAAAGATGGAGGGCACTAGGAGAAGGGGACGACAGAGGACGAGATGGTTGGACAGTGTTCTCGAAGCTACCAACATGAGTCTGACCAAACTGCGGGAGGCAGTGGAAGACAGGAGTGCCTGGCATGCTCTGGTCCATGGGGTCACGAAGAGTCGGACACGACTAAGCAACAACAAAGCAATGCACTCTTATGGTCATTTAGAAACAGATGTAATAACGCTAGCCTCAGATCAAGTGGCACCACCTGTCCTGTAACAGAACAAACTTCTTCAAAGACCAATTTCCAAAATAGGTTTGCATCCCTTGTAGGTAAGGATTTATCTCTGGAATTGCTCAGTTTATGCTACTCCATCAAAAGCTCTGGAAATGAATGCCGTTGCCCTCCTTTGCACCACCAGCCAATTTGGCCCTTTGGGTAGGGAGAGGAACCAGTTTAGAAAGAGAGTGAGAGAGTGAAAGCACAAACTAGGATGGCTTTAAGCTTTATCTTCTCTGATACAGATCCTAATAAGAGGGAAGAGTCAATCCATAAAACAATTTCTCTTTCTCTGGTTAAGGCTACACACACAGATGGGCCTGTGTGTCTGAGATGAACTAGAGCACTGTGGGCAATGTGTACTTACTGTATATTTAGCAGCCGGCTTGTCGGCCAAGTCAATTTGTATTCAATGGCTCGCTCACATCTCCCACATTCATGAATGTTTTTTTGGGGGGGGCGCTGAGAACTCATATTGATTTTTTTTTAGCACTATTTTAGCTGTTATTCCCAGGAATTGATTCCAGCAGTCATTTTATATTATAAATCAGGACAGCTAAGTAATATCCACGCGAGTGGGTTCCCTTTAACAAAAATTAGCTCTAACGTTTCATCTTGATTAAATATGGCAGATAGGTTGCTTTAATGTTTGCACAGGAGAAATCTATTAGGTGCTTTATAAATCCCAAGTAATAGAGAAATGCCATTAATTCCTGACTCCTTTCTGATTAATATACATTGGACTCGAATCATAAGCATTCCATTATTTCAGTAGCATCTGCGAGGCTTATTTTAGCTTTGGAGTCCATTCCATATAAGTGTGCATTATGCAAAGGAAGAGGGGTTCATTCATTCATTTATCTCTTGCAACAGTTTTTATCCCACCTTTCCGCACAAAAGGTGCTCACAATTTAAAAATCAAAACAAGAAAATTGCAAAGAAAATGGTCCGTAAGTTATACAAATAGCAGCAGGGGAAACCCTATTAAAAGAGGTGGCATTTAAGTAGAAACATGCTCGAATAAAGCCATTTTCATTACACACCAATAGGCAGGCACAGATGGGGGTCAAGTAAAACAGAGGCTTTCAACAATCTGGTCACCACGCTTGTGTGATGGCACAAGCAGTAGCAGGAGAGGAGGGGAATGGCACTAGGAGAAGGGGACGACAGAGGACGAGATGGTTGGACAGTGTTCTCGAAGCTACGAACATGAGTTTGACCAAATTGCGGGAGGCAGTGCAAGACAGGAGTGCCTGGCGTGCTATGGTCCATAGGGTCACGAAGAGTCAGACACGACTAAACGACTAAACAACAACATACTTTTAACCCTCTTTGGCAGAACCTGAGACTCTTAATCTCAGGGTTGTGGGTTTGAGCCCCATTGCAGATGGTTGGCCCAGATGACCCTCGTAGTCTCTCCCAACTCTATAATTCAAATAACTCTATGGTTCAGTGGCCTGTTAGCTGTGGTGGCAATGTTCTGCCTCCGCAGTGGCTGGAAGTCACAGGCGGGCAGAGTGCTCTTGTGCTCAGAACCTGCTTGCAAATTCCCCAAGACATCTGGTCGGTCGCTTTGAGAACAGGATGCTGCACTTAGATGACCACCGACCTGATCCAGAAGCCTCTTCTTATGTTCTCTCCCTTTTTCACAATTGCTGTACACTGGGTCGACATCTTCATTGAGCTATCCACCATGACCTCAATAACGCTTTCCACCAGTTCATCTTCTTTGGCAATCACTCCTAGCTGAGTAAGATTGTCTTCCATACACACGGTTTTAACAGTGAGCCCGTAAGTGACTGTGGAGGCCAATTCTGGATCCACACGTCCTTCCACAGTGGGGACATAGGTTTCCAGACGGGAGCTGATCATGGTGAAGGTTTGCCAAGCGTGCCTTCCTCTTAGTACATTTCTCCCTTGCTTCCTGAGTTCAAGCATCTTCAAAGTCCATGACACCTTTGGTAAAGGCTGTTCTCCAATTGGAGCGCTCGCAGGCCAGTGTTTCCCAGTTGTCGGTGTTTATACTACACTTTTTAAGATTTACTTGAGAGAGTCTTTAAACCTCTTTTGTTAAATACCAGCATTACACTTTCCATTTTTAAGTTCATACTCCATTACTGTATATGAAGTTCAGAGATTTTTTTTAAAAAACAAAAATTAAAAAATATTTTTGTTTTTAACCACATCAGCAAGCCGAGCCGCCTCCCTGCTCACCCCTAGCTCCAGATGATTCATAAACAAGTTTAAAAACACCAGTCCCAATACAGACCTTTGGGCTACCAGACTTCTTACATCTCTCCTTCAAACAGCCAGGCACACAAAACAAGACCTCCAGAGCCGAATAAAGGAAAAGCTTCATTCTCTCTTGCTTGGAGAATGCAGAAGAAGTCAGGCAGAGAAACAAAATGCAGCGTTTCAAAAGACTGGGCTTTTTAAAGCATTCTTATCATTATTTCTTTTAAAAAGCACCTGTCACAGGGTGCGCGTTGTGACTACTCTAGAGTAACGACGCTGCACGTTCTGGCCTTTTCATGCTTTTATTAAGTGCAGTCTATTTACAGTGATAGAGCTATACAGGATACATCCGTCTAGTCTGAAGCAGAACCCTGGAATGGCGCGCTCCGCGTCTTCTTCCAGCATAAGAGTCTGGGCACGCCAAATCGCCTTCCGCGTTTCCTCCTGCGTAATTCCGGAACCGGAGGGAAAAAGGGCCTCCTTTCCCTGTTTTCCTTCTCTCCCTTTCCTCTCTCTCCCTCTCCCACGTGGAGCAAGGGCTCTCCTATGCTGCCAGAGTCCCGTCCCCTCCCTTCTCTTTTCTCACTTGACTCTTCCCCCTCCCCGCTGGCACTACTGCTGGTGGAGGAGCTGCTCCTCAGGATGGGAGGGGGCTCTCTGTACTCTTTGCCCCTTACATCCCCCAACAGGAATATTCCAAAAATCCCAGATGGGTTTGAGGTAAGTTGAAGGGTCTTGCGTGACGCTAATTTAGAATCCCGAATTCAGACGAGCACAAGGAGAGATGAAAGTCTTGGCATCTAGGCTGCCATTCAAGTCTCAGGATGTAAGTATTTTTAATTGTATTTACTCTATATACCTGCCCCAGCAGATGGTTTTGCATGTGAGCTCTTCCAGATCTAGTTGGATGGGCATTGGGCAGGGTGTTCCAAACTACAGGAAGCCAGCACAATTTACACTGGGGCAAATTAAGCTGGTGTGACTTACTCCTACTCCAAACTCCATCTGGCTATAGCCGGCAGAGCAAAGGGAAAACAAGCGTTCAAAATAGAGTTTGACTTCCACCACCTTTCTTGGCCCTGCTGCAACTTCTGCTTGGTTGCTAGGCGATGTGACCAAGCTAAATGGAATCTGGAAGAGGGGTAAGTCTCTCCCTGCCCTGTTCCATGCCCATCACACCCCTGAAATGCCCCTTTTTGGAGACATACACTTGCCCAGTGTTATCTCTGGCCAGAGATCCTCCTATTCAAAACTCCACTTGGCAGATAATGGATAGCTCCCCGCAGCTCCCATCTTCCCAGACCACAAAACCTGCAAAGGAGGAGTGGCTGATGAAAGTGGCAGTCCAACAAAAGCCTTCGCCATGTTGTCACCTGCCAGCATAAGGCCTGCTTTGCACTGACGTCTAGCATATCTGGGCTCAGGATCCCCCCATCCAGAGGCTTGCAAGGATGATGGGGGTCGGCCAACAACTCTCACCCCCCAAAATATTGAGGTGGCCCAAAAGGGCTTGCCCCCAGGAGCTGGCACCCCTGCCCCAATCCTACTTTTTAAGGGAAGAGAATATTTCTGGTACTCCAGAAAATCTGACATGCTGCATAGGAGGCATGTTCACACAACTCCCCCCCCCCCAAAAAATAATCACACACCATGTTTCTTGTAGCAAGTTATTTTCTGCACTGCACAGCTTATCAAGCACTCTTCTTTAGATGCCCTTGTCTTATTTCAGATTCATTTCCCCAATGGGTTTTTAAAAAAACTATCTTTGGTTTATGTTGTCATATCATAATGTCCCCCCCCTTTCGTTCTGGGCTCTCTTCCAGGCATCTCCAGTGGAAATTGGTTTCTAACTTTTAATTAAAATAAACTTTTGTTTGGCCTGTAAATTAAAAGGCCCTGGGTTCGTTTTACTATGGCCTGGTGGGGCCGGTGAGGTAATTGTCAAGTGCCAGCTTGTATATTTATTTTATATCTTGCTTTTCTCCCAGCGCAGTACCCAAGGCTGCTCAGAGCATGAATCAAGCAGACACAACATGCATTAAATAGAAATGCAGTACGGGTTCCGGTTTCCGCCTGCAGGAATGGCGGACCTGTTTTCCATCTCTCTGACCTTCGTAAGGAATTTGGCGGTTGCTAGGGGAGTAAATGGCAACCCCCTACCCTCTCCGGGGGTTACGGAGAGGGGCCGCTGGCCCGCGATGCCCCCAGACCCACTCCGACTGTTTTTGGAGTGGGGGGAGCTTGGGCTGAGCACTTACGAGGGCCAGGACTCCCGGACGCTAATCTGCATGGCGGGGATTTCCATGGTTAAAGAAGATAATTAGGCTTAAATCTATGGACATACTTCAGAAGGAGGGGAAGAAGCGCTGTTTACTGCTGAGAAATTTATGCTGCTGAGGGAGAGGAGTCAAAGACTGTACTGCATCTGGAAGAAGGATTGATGGGGACGGAGCGATAAGGGAAGTGAGTTTTTATTTTTTTTCCTTCATATTGTTGCCTCGTACCTTCCCGGACGCGATGTCCTGGCTTGTTTGGAGTGAAAGAGAAGCAAAAGACTGTGTGAGTTGAACTTTATAACTGTTGTTACTGAGCATATTTTTTAAAGATGTGGAGTTGCCGATGAGAAAAGCCCCCCCCTAGTCGGACGGAAGGAGTTCTGGACGCGCTCGGAGGATTTATGAGCTGTGACGCACTTTAAATTGGAGCAGCGACCTGAAGCTAAGTTCAGCTATAGGGCAAGGAGATCCATTAATTTACCAAGAGTTTATGGTTTGATGTTTGGGTCTCCTGCCTGGAAAAGCTGTAAATTCTATAATGATCGTAAATCTTCATGGCTATGAGAGAAAACGAAAGTGATTTGAGCTTTTTAAGATGGCGCTGCTTCGAGCTGCTTCGACGCAACAGGGAGCTCCATTAAGAAGATTTATGGGGAGGCTGGACTGATTAACTCACACAGGAGAAAGAACATCTGTGAAACTTCGTTTGATATTTATCTCAGCAGCTGGGAAACAATCGGATGAAAGTGGAAAACATCTATGTGACTGTAAGGGGAAGATCTGGATTATTATGAACTTGGAGGACGATTTGAACTTTAGAAAAAAGACGGCAGTGGACAGTTGCGAGGAATTCCCAATTTCTTGAAGCATGGGAACCCAAATAAAAAATTCTTTAGATGATTTGGCATAACATTCGGTTTGATTGATATATATATGTGTATAATTTGAAATATTGAATGTGATATAATTGGTTTTAATTGGAAAATTAATAAAAATATTTTTTTTTAAAAAAAAAATAGAAATGCAGTACATACTGATCTCCCCACTTCTCTCCGGCAATGGAGTGTCCTGGCTAGGAAGCCCGTGTTTCTAAACAGCACCATTCACAAGCCAATGGCACCCACATGCTACATTTCCTTCATGACAGACTTTTCATTTTACAGTCCAGAAACCTGACTTCAAGGTTAGCATGTCTGTTGGCTGGAGCATGTTACTTGGCTGGAGAACTGCACTGCGGGATTCAGAGAAATGTCAATTTCAGTGGGTGGCTGTGTTTCCGCGCATGCAAGTATGTAAGTGAATTTGGCGAGTTTGCCTTCAAATGCAAACTGAATCAAATTGCATGGGGGACCAACACGTGTTGAGATTCCTGCATTGCAGCGGGTTGGACTAGATCAGGCATCCCCAAACTGCGGCCCTCCAGATGTTTTGGCCTACAACTCCCATGATCCCTAGCTAACAGGACCAGTGGTCAGGGATGATGGGAATTGTAGTCCAAAACATCTGGAGGGCCGAAGTTTGGGGATGCCTGGACTAGACGACCCTCGGATCCCTTCCAACTCCACAATTCTATGATTCTCCCCCATCCCTCGATGAAGGCAGGAACGGTTATCTGAATGATACAATTGAGATTTTTGGGTGTGGGTGTCTGTGGGCCCTTCCTTTGCTCCACTTCATGCATCAAAATGTCTTTGGCCAATATACATCTTTGTGTGCTGGTTGTTGCCACTCGTCCTGGGCTTACAACCAGGCTGGGACATCTTAGTAGGAGAGCTGTAGCAGGAGATCCTTCAAGAGTCCTCCAGCGTTTGGGAGGCTTTGCTTGTTGGCGGAAGGGGGGGGGAGAGAGTTAATTCCACTTGCATTTAAAACTGACCCATCCTAACCATCACTTTCCAAAGCAACAGGCAAATCAATAGTTGTCTTTCAAAATATTAGGGTTGCCATATTTCCAAAAGTAAAATTCCTGACACCTGCAAAGTTGTTGAGCTCTTTTTAAGGAAAACCCCAAAACTTTTGAGCTTTTTTGGGGGGGTGAAAACCTCCCCCCAAAATATTGATTTTAAGCTTCTGGAGCTTTTTCCATCGTGTTGCCATACATCTGGGTCTTCCCTGACTTTATTTTGCCAATTCTGCAAAATCCCCCCCCCCCAATGCCATTTTTACACCTGAAAGCCAGAAGGTGTCAGGAATTTTCCTGGCGTATGGCAATGTACACTTTGCTGACTTCTGCAATGCGGTTCTTCAGCCAAGTACAAAAAAGGATATACTAAGCTAAAGTGAGCTCACATGCGAGATTATGTAAATGTGAAGAACTGAGGATTGGAAAAATTGAGAAATAGGGAGAAACTGAACAGTTTTGTACACCCTTAGCTGATAGCACCACAAATTAATTGGAAGGCAACTTGTAAAATTGCAATTAAAACTTTCACTGATGAAACACACCAGCTTATCAGTCAAATCACCCCTCATTGACATTCACACAGAGGGAGCTTGCCAAACTTTAAATGGTGTTAAATTTAGCTCAGGTTTTTGGCCACTTCACAGAGTAAATTCACCAGCTTGCCTACATTATTAAATAGACAGTGTATTGTAATAGACGTAGATTGCATCTAGCATGCCACTTTCAAGCAAGAAACTGTGTGGGTCTTAAGGTGGCCAGCCAGATACTCGGCACAGCATCGGGGCAGACTTGAGGGCTGGGCAGGGGAGGTTGCTGTGGTCTCTAGAGATTATCTCTCTCTCTCCAGGCTTTCTGTCCAGCTGAATGGGGATCTAGAGTGTTTGTTCCTGTGGGTAATTGGGACAGATTAGGGATTCTGGTTTACTGTCCGTCTCATTCCCCAGCACTCTCCCTGTCTAAGCTAACAGACCTGGGTCTTGGTCGTGGTGTTGAGAGCTCTCAGAAGCTGGTTCTGGGAGACTTCAACTTCCATGCAAAGGTGATTGGTTCTGGGGCATCCCAGGACTTCATGGCTGCCCCAACATTTCATCAGCCCAATGTCCCACTCTGGATCTTCTCTTTTCGACTGTGTGGGAAGATGGCGATCTAATAGTGGAGGACTCTGCACTTGTCATCTGAGGCCCTTCTCTACATTCCCCCTCTCTGAGAGGTCTGGAGGGTGACAACGTGAGAACAGGCCTTTTCTGTGGTGGCACCCCATCTCTGAAATGCTCTCCCTAGAGAGGCTCGCCTAGCATAATCATTACACATCTTTAGGCGGCAGGTAAAAACATTCCTCTTTACCCGTTAAGTAATCTATGGCCTGTTAAATGTAGTGGAGAACTGTTATTATGATTATTTTATTACGCTGTGTATTATTACGCTGTACGCTGTGTGTTATGTTTTTATTATTAATTATTATTAATTATACTCTCTAAATTATATTCTGAATGTTGTACTCCGCTCTGGGATCTTTGGATAAAGGGTAGTATGCTATTTGAAATAATAATAATAATAATAATAATAATAATAATAATAATAATAATAATAATGCAAAATTATGACTCGACACTATCATGTTCATTCTAGTAATACAAACACCAATCACAGGCTATACTGAAGGTCACCTGAGATACTCCGGAATAAGCCCTGTTGCACTCAGTGGGGAATATTTCTGATTAGACATATATAAGGTTGCTTTGTTACTCGACTTTAACCCAGTTTTGTCCCACTCAAATTAGCACTCTAATATGGAATGAGTTTGGCAACACACAGCAGCTGATGTTTATAACACTATAAGGTCCTCATTGCTATATTTAGTGTCCTAATCATCCAAATGCTGACAAATTTGTAGGCTATATAAAATGGGAAACACTTTTCTTTTCTTAAAATGCTCCATTCAGCACATTATCTTCACTAGGCAGCCTTTGTGCCTTGAATTTATTACTGACTCAACCCTAAAGTGCATATTACTGCAATGGTGTAGGAAATGCTTCTCCTTGTTATGTTCACATACTGCAGTATACATGTGTTAAGGAAACATGGCTGGCGTAATTTACATTGCTCCTTCCCAAAAACCCACACAAAAGCCCACTGCTTTAGAATGATTTTGTTAGAGGTTGGGGTGGAATTCCATTTCGCTTCCCACATTACTTGGGTAGTGTGGGAGCTGCTGCTGTACAATTCTTTCCCATGCTGCCCAGATAGCATGAGAATTCCTAGGCAAGGCACACTGTGGCTCCTTTCCATGGCACTGTTGACCAAACCAAAGTGTTAGGAGGAACTCCAGAACAGAGATAAAAAGAACAACGGCAGCTCTAGTCCAGCACCCTGTTTCAAACAATGGCTGGGCAGATGTCTCTGGGAAGTCCCAAAGCAGGGCGTGAGGGCGGTAGTTCTATCCTGTTGCTCTACAACAACTTGTATTTAGTGGATAAAACTTTTTGTTCTGGATGTTCCCTATATCTGTCATGAATAGTTGTCACAGATATACCCCATATCCATGAATGGGTTCCTCCTAAATGACTTGGGTCTTCTTACATAATCCAGGCAGAGTTTGCATTCCATCCAGGGCCAGCCCTACCATTAGAGTGAGACAAACACCTCAGGCGGCAGATAACGGTGGTGGTGCTATTCTCCTATATTGTTACAAAGCCTTTCCTGGGGCCCTTAATCTGGCCTGCTGTCTCAGGTATGGCAGGAGGACACCACACCATCACCTGTGTTGAAGCCAGATTTAAATGCAAGTTCTGTTGGCTTCTGTTCATGGAACAGGGAGGGTGCGCAACCTTGTCTTTTGCCTCAGGCGGCCATTTTGTATTGGGCAGGCCCTGATTCCAACCACAAGCATGATGAGATGTAGGAGCTGCCATAGACACTAATGAGATGCAGGTGACTGCTCTATGAAAAAAAAATTATCCGCCACAGTTGGGGGCACTTAGGTTTATCTACTGCTAACTTCCCCTCTGCAGCTCTGCCAGTTAAGGAGCTACTACTAAATAGCTATTCCATCTGCGAGGCACCTTCTCTGATCCCCCACCCCCAAGAAAAAAGCTCTAATTACAACAACGTGTTGGAACTGAGCGATCAAAGTGTTCAAGTCCACTAATCACCATTTGACATGTTGTCTTTTATCTCTTCAAGATCACTTTCATCTGTTCATTAGAATCTTTTGACTCTGAAATCTCTCCGAGGGTCCTGCTGATGTCCATTCCCCCACCGGTTCAAAGTACAGTATGTAGCAATTCATTAGCTGTAGCCCACTGTAAAGCGAAGGCAGGAAAAAGAAAAGACCCTCAGGGACCCCTTACCTCCAGAGCTCCTACAGGCTTTGCGGCTGTCCGTTTGCTACGCCACCATCCCTTTTGACCAACATTAGCGCAAACAGTTTTGTTTGCAGAAGTGGTTCCTCTGATCTCGGCTAATGGTGTGCCCACAGCCATGCCACCCTCTAGTAATTAGCTGACTGTTGTCATGGAGACGACAACAGCTCTGTGGTGTCTTGGGACTCCGGTCTTCAAGTATGCCGCAGACCACAAGATGTGCTGATCTTGAATTTCAGAGGAAGGCTTATAAGCGCATTCTGGGGCAAACATAGCAGCAAAGATCTACGCTAGCAGCACCTGGAATGCTTGGATAGCTCATACTGGTTAGAGTATGGTGCTGATAACACCAAGGTTGCAGGTTTGATAGCTATGTATTCCTGAATTGCAGGGAGTTGGACTTGATGATCCTCGGGGCCCCTTCCAACTCTACAATTCTGCAATTTTTATGAATTTGTACCTTCTCCACCGATGGCTCATAGTGGCACTGTTTCAACCTATGAATGCCTGCTGAGAGTCTTTCTATGCTGCCAGACTTATGAAAACAATTAAGAAAATATGTTTCTGTAATAGCGGGTGGCCTCTGATTTTAAATGTTTATGTGCATTGGGTTTTTTATGATATAGCGATATATAAATATTTTTTATAAATAAATAAATAAAGGCAATGCACTCTATGTGGGGCTACCTTTGAAGGTGTCCCGGAAACTGCAATTAATCCAGAATGCGGCAGCTAGACTAGTGACTGGGAGTGGCCACCGGGACCACATAACACTGGTCCTGAGAGATCTACACTGGCTCCCAGTACGTTTCCGAGCACAATTCAAAGTGTTGGTACTGGCCTTTAAAGCCCTAAACGGCCTCGGTCCTGTATACCTGAAGGAGCGTCTCCATCCCCATCGCTCTGCCCAGACACTGAGATCCAGCGCCGAGGGCCTTCTGGCGGTTCCCTCACTGCGAGAAGTGAGGTTACAGGGAACCAGGCAGAGGGCCTTTTCAGTAGTGGCACCCGCCCTGTGGAACGCCCCCCCCCCCAGCAGATGTCAAGGCAATAAGTAACTATTTTACTTTTAGAAGACAACTGAAGGCGGCCCTGTTTAGGGAAGTTTTTAATGTTTGATGCTGTACTGTTTTTAATATTCGGTTGGAAGCCGCCCAGAGTGGCTGGGGAAACCCAGCCAGATGGGCGGGGTATAAATAATAAATTATTATTAATAATACTATATGCAACCTTCTTATTCAGAGGCAAGAGGCTAGTGGATATCAGTTGCTGGAAGCAAGGGCAGGAAAGGGCGATGGCCTTCCTTTCCCGCTTTGGCTCTTCTCTGTGTCATCTTCTCTGGTCGCAATCCTCACCCAACCTCAAAGAACAATGCAGATAGGGAAGAGGTGCCTCTCCTGGGCAGGGATAGCCTAATTCCTGTTGTCTATGCTCTGGTAACCTCCAGGTTAGATTACTGCAAGGCTGTTAGATTACTACACGGGGCTGCCTTTGCAAAATAGTTTGGAAACTGCAGCTGGTGCAGAATTTGGTGGCCAGGTTGCACTGGGGCAAGAAGACCTGAGGACATCCCGCTGGTCCTGTCCCAGCTCAGTGGCTACCAATTAGTTTCCAGGTCCAATTCAATGTGCTGCCTTTGATGTATAAAGCCTTATGCAGCTCGGGCCCCTGTACCTCTGTGCCTCTCCTCATCTGAACCATCTCGGACCTTTGCAATTGCCATCTGAGACCCTTCTTTGTGTGCCCCTTCCATGGGAGGTCCACGGTGTGGGCAACACATGAACAGGTTTTTTCTCTGATGGCTCCCTGCCTGTGTAATGCTCTCCATCTCAAGTTCATTTGTCCCCTCTGTAATGCCTCATTCAGGTATAACCCTGCATCCTAATATTATTCTGAAGTGCCTTTAACTCTATCCCTTCGCATCCTTGGCTGTCCCTAGTGGCAATGGGGAGACAAACATCTTAACGCCAGGACCTCCCTCCTGACTGTTCTATTCCCTTTCTTAAAAAAACGAGTTCTACAAATATCAACAGGGCATATCCCCCTAGGAAATGAGAATTTGCGGTGGAACGTTAGCTGCAGGAGCCAAGTATTTATCAAATATTTTCCCCAGTAACATGAAAATCTTTGGGGATCCTTTGAACTAACGAGGAGTAATTTCCCTCCTTCAAGTATCTGACTGTTAGAAATCAAAACCCAAATTTTGTTCACAAGCTAATGTTCTGCTTGGAGTCGTATCGTCTGTTTGCGCAATCCAATTTCACTCCTGGTATACAGTTGAGAATTTAAAGTGCTGCTCTGCTCGCTCTCCTGTCTCTGGGATTCCTTGTTCAGGCAAAAGTGATAGCCTATTATGGTATGTGGCGGTTTGGGGTGTTTCTTCTCCTTCTTCCTTTTCCCAAAGTCTTCTTCTAATGTAAATAGCAATTTTGGCTTAAGCCAATCAAAGTGGAATTCAGGGCAAATGATACCCGCACAGCGAGCCAAGTGGGAGAATTTTGGTGCACAAGAGCAATGTATCAGGGAGAATGAAATACATTTTGCTGACAGTTTCACCGAATACGGCAAAGATGCATCCAAACAAAAGGAAATCCAGAGAATTATGAAGGGACTGAGAGATTGATTTGGGGGAACAGAGTAGATATATACATATAATAGCGGAATGCTGGATGTATTTGAGAGACAGCGTTACAGTGGTACCTCGGGTTACAAATACTTCAGGTTACAGACTCCGCTAACCTGGAAGTGTGGAGAATCCCACGCCTCCTGTGCTGCAGGTGTGTGGGATTGTTACATGTCACAATCTGTTTACACTCCAACACTGATTGGAGTCTTGTTGAGTGGAAAGGGAGATAGGGTGTTTCCGCTCTGTATAGCTATTGCTTTTGCAGTTCTCTCTCCAAGGAAGAGAGACAGAGAGAGAAGCCATGTATTTCTTTGTTCTGTTACGTTTGATGTAATTTGCAATAAATTAGGCTTAGGTGTTACTCCTCAAGGCTAAGCCTCTTCTTGGACTCTGCTAGTTGTGTGCTCATGTCCTTAGATCTGGGTCACATCAGCATGATGGGAGTACCTTGGGTTAAGAACTTTACCTCAGGATGAGAACAGAAATCGTGCGGTGGTGGCGCAGTGGCAGCAGGAGGCCCCATTAGCTGAAGTGGTACCTCAGGTTAAGAACGGTTTCAGGTTAAGTTCTGGAACAAATTAAGTTCATAACCAGAGGTACAACTGTACTTGCTTTTTCTGGCAGCGCAGTGCATTGAACAACGGAAACACCAGGCCTGCTATTCCCCAAAGCTATGAAAGCAAACAATTTGCTGCTTCTTATACTTGGACTTTTATATGCCTGTTGTCTTTTTCCATGGAGTTTTCCTGGCAGGGATACTGGAGTGGCTTGCCAGTTCCTTCTCCAGGTGGATCACGTTTAGTCAAAACTCTCCACTATGACTTGTCCATCTTGGGTGGCCCTGCATGGCATAGCTCATAGCTTCTCTGAGTTATTCAAGCCCCTTTGCCACGACAAGGCATTGATCCATGAAGGGGTGCTGGAGGAGACTCTTGAGAGTCCCATGGACTGCAAGAAGATCAAACCTATCCATTCTTAAGGAAATCAGCCCTGAGTGCTCACTGGAAGGACAGATCGTGAAGCTGAGACTCCAATACTTTGGCCACCTCATGAGAAGAGAAGAATCCTTGGAAAAGACCCTGATGTTGGGAAAGATGGAGGGCACTAGGAGAAGGGGACAACAGAGGACAAGATGGTTGGACAGTGTTCTCGAAGCTACCAACATGAGTTTGACAAAACTGAGAGAGGCAGTGGAAGACAGGAGTGCCTGGTGTGCTCTGGTCCATGGGGTCATGAAGAGTCGGACACGACTAAATGACTAAACAACAACAACAACATACTTGGACTTCTTTGCCTACTCATATCCAGATGCTATCAATTTGTTCTGTCTCTCTTAGAGTCTCTTGTATCCTTCTTTTTGGCTTACTCACCCTGCTCTGAAACTAGGGTCACATTTAAAGTGCTATGATGGGTAAAGGTGAAAGTAAAGGATCCCTGGGCGGTTAAGACCAGTCAAAGGCGACTATGGGGTTGCGGGACCCATCTTGCTTTCAGGCCGAGGGAGCCAGCATTTGTCCACAGACAGCTTTCCGGGTCATGTGGCCAGCATGACTAAACTGCTTCTGGCACAACAGAACACCGTGACAGAAGTCAGAGCGCATGGAAACGCCATTTACCTTTCCGCCGCAGCGGTACCTATTTATCTACTTGCACTGGCATGCTTTCGAACTGCTAGGTTGCTGGACAGATCAACGGGAACTCACTCCATCGCAGGGATTCAAACAGCTGACCTTCCAATCAGCAAGCCCAAAAGGCTCGGTGGTTTAGACCACAGCGCCACCCACGTCCTGCTATGATACCATACCCCCCAAATGCACCTATTTCTCGACTTCTAATTTGATCCCGGAATGTCCCTATTTCCCCTGCCACTGCTGCTGAGCTCGGGGAGGAGAATAAGCTGGCGATCGTCCCAAGAGATGGCAGCGGCGGGGGCTGTGAGGGAGCCTCCCATCACCTCTCCATGGCTTCCGCTGCCAGCCACCTCCCTTGGGCAGCTCGTAGTGGCTTCTGGGGAGTGGGCGAGGAGGAGGGGAGGCTGCCATCGCTGGGCCCCAGGCCTACATGATGCGCCAGCTCTGAGAGACAGGCAGAGGGCAGGGCTGCCCTGGGCAGGAAGATTGCAAGGAGTGTTGATTTTATTTTATTTTTAATTCTTTGTGCATCTGCATCTAATCTTTCCCCTTTCTAAATTTTATTTATTGGCCTTTTTCTTTTCTTTTTGTAAATCTACCAAATAATAACATCGGGATTAAGAGGTTTTCTTAGGAGGGGGGTGCGCTATATCTTGTTGGTGCAGTGATTGTAGCATTCGCGCTTCTGGGTGGGGACACACACAAAAAATGCGGGGTTGAGGAGGGTCAATGGAGGGGAGTGATAAATGTCCCTATTTTCATCTGAGGGATGTCGGGAGGTATTTTAAACTATCACAACATCCCTTAAAGAATTCTGGGAACTGTAGTTTGTATTAAGGGTGCTAAGAGTTGTTAGGAACTCCCTATTCCTGACAGAGATACAAATTCGCAGAGTGGCATAAGAGCCACTCCCCCTTTCACATGAAACTCTGGAACTCAAGGCAGCATACATGGCGTTTCGGGATGGCCTCCCATCCAGGCACTGACCAGATCCATGCCTGCTTAGCTTCAGCAAGATGGCTGTGCACTCAAGCCACCTTTTCACTTAGCAAACTTTGCACTTTCGCTCCTCCCCATCTCTTCCCCTCACCCAACACCTACTGTTCATGCATTTGTTTCAGCCAGGACCTTCCTCTTTTCTTCAAAGCGCTCAGAAATGTGCTCTAGTTCACAATCAAACAGTGCAACATTTGTATTTTCATTAAAATAGCTGCATTTTTAGATTTTTATTGGGGGGAGGGAAATATTGGCAAAACAAAACAAAGGACAAGTGGCGTGCTTTGGGAAATGAATTTATTGGAAGCACAGTGCAATTCATATTTCTTTTACCTGAAGGTATATCCGTTTTCTTAAATAAGTTTTTCTAATTAGGTGATTGCTTGAAGATACAGAAATGTTAAACCAAAACCCTCAGTTTAATTAGAGAAGTCTCACTGAAATTTAACTTTGTGTCTAAAAAAACTTCCCAGCTGTTTCTGAAATGCCTGGGATGAGTTTTTGAAGGTGTGTTGTTGTTGTTTTGCCACGCAAGTAGACTTTTGTGATCATGTGAAATAGGGCTCTTTTACACATTTCATTTGTTGTTCTAGGCAAAGCAAATGAGATTTCTCTTTTAATTTCATCTCAGCTCCTTTTAATTAAAAGCCTCAAGATTTGTTTTCTCTTTGCAAAAATTCTGATACAGAAGAGTTCTGGTAAATCATTCAATGGAGCTTGAAATTTTTCCAAGCAATGAATAAATTTGTAAATGCTGATGGCTCCAGAATGCTAAATATATAGCTGGTATATATTTAAAGTTGAAAGCTGGGTGGGGGGGGGGCATTTTAAATGTTTCTCAGGGGAATATTAGTAAAAAGTACCAATTAAATCTGGTGATTAGTTTTCTTTTCCTCTGGTACCATATTTTCCTTCATTAATGGCTCCTTTTCATTCTCATAGGAAGGTTATTAAAAGCTTCCTGAAGAAGCAGTCCCCTGTTTTTTGTTGTTGAGTCATTTCCTGATCAGCTGGAGAAGCAAGCAGGAGTAGGGAGATTGTCCGGAGGGATGTAAGTCTCTTCCCTGGCCAGCAATGCCCAGCTGGTTGGGATTGCTAGCATCTATCTGCCTCGGGAGACAATGGAGGAGTGTGCCTTTGGGGGTGAAGTCAAAGTGTTGGAAGGTTACAGCACCTGCTGTGGCTGTAGAAACCGATAGGGGAGAGACATGTTTTGTTGCAGCTGGGGAAGGTGAAGGTGTCCGGTTGTGCTCCTTCAGATTCACCATGACATTTCTTCTTTCTCCCTAAACAGCCTCGGCCCAGTATACCTGAAGGAGCGTCTCCACCCCCATTGTTCTGCCTGGAAACTGAGGTCCAGCACCAAGGGCCTTCTGGCGCTTTCCTCACAGCGAGAAGCAAAGCTACCGGGAACCAGGCAGAGGGCCTTCTCGGTAGTGGCATCCACCCTGTGGAACCCCCTTCCATCAGATGTCAAAGAGATAAATAACTACCTGATATTTAGAAGACATATGAAGGCAGCCCTGTTCAGGTAAGTTTTTAATGTGTGACATTTTAATGTATTTTAATTTTTTTGTTGGAAGCCGCCCAGAGTGGCTGCGGAAACCCAGCCAGGTGGGCAGGGTACAAATAAAAAATTGTTGTTGTTGTTATTTCTGCACTCCTTCCGGAGGTCATTCCTTCTCTGGTTGCTGCTGTGGCTTCATGACCTACTGTCTGTCTCCAGGGACTGCGGTCATCTGCAAGGGATTCCCACACGACGGGGTTAATGTTGCCAGTCTTCATGCTACATTTGCAGATGTCTTTGCAACACAGATTTGGTCTGCATGAAGCTAGCTTCCCCTAGAGCAAATCATGCAAGATTCTGCCATTCTGTGGACATGACCAAGCCAGCATAGATGTCACTGAGACAGAAGTGTGAACAAGCTGGGAATGGGGGCTTGGGAGAGCGCATCTTGGTTGGAAACTCAGTCCTGCCTTGTGATGTGTGGAAGGCATTTGAGCATCGCTCCTGGTGGGTGAAATGGGGAGAACCAAACTTAAAACTGGAAAAATGAGAAACGGAGAGAAACCGAAATTGAAAGATTCACCCACCCTACTCCCACCATCTTTGGTTGTGGCCCCACCCACGCAGCACCCAGAAGGCTATTCATGGGGAAATATGGTCCTCTGCATGAAAATGATTTCCCACCTTCGCTTCTTTCAAAAATGGTTTCACGATTTCCTTTTTAACTCTGCACTTATAATAATTAATAATAATTTATTATTTATACCCCTCCCATCTGGCCGGGTCTCCCCAGCCACTCTGGGCAGCTTCCAACAGAAGAATAAAACACAACCATCTATTAAACATTAAAAGCCTTCCTGAACAGGGCTGCCTTCAGATGTCTTCTAAAAGTCTGGTAGTTGTTTCCCTTTTTGACATCTGTTGGGAGGGCGTTCCACAGGGCAGGGGCCACCACCGAGAAGGCCCTCTGCCTAGTTCCCTGCAACTTGGCTTCTTGCAACGAGGGAACTGCCAGAAGGACCTTGGTGCTGGACCTCAGTGTCCGGGCAGAATGATGGAGGTGGTGACGCTCCTTCAGGTATACTGGACCGAGGCCATTTAGGGCTTTAAAGGTCAGCACCAACACTTTGAATTGTGCTCGGAAACGTACTGGGAGCCAATGTAGATCTTTCAAGACCGGTGTTATGTGGTCACAATTACCAAGATGTAATTGTGGGCTCCTGTTTTGTAATGTCTGCCTTATCGGTTCACATTTGTAAGGTTTAGGGAAGCAGTGTTCGAACAACCCCTGCTAAAATTGCCTCCTGGCCCTGATGCCGCTCACCATGATTGCATTAAATGTATTACCATAAAACCTCGGAGTTAAATAACACTTTGAGAAGGGAGGGAGTGTTTGTAACAGACTTCAGAATGCTCATGGCCATTGACTCATTAAATGTTCTTAGCTCATTAACCATCTTGGGGTTTGGCCCCCCCTTCTCTCTTTTTAATTGATTGAGAAGCCAATTAAAATAAACATTGTGCTATCTCATTAGGAGTGTTAGTCCGGGCATTTTGAAATGTTTGCTACAGTTTCTCTCAACTGCAGGTAACCTGGTTGCCATAAAACTGTCTTGTACCTTGAGCCTTGGAACCTTGCAGCAACAAGAGCAGAAATTGACTCTGGCTGTAAAGCTGGGGTGCATTTCACTGTTGCAGTGTTGTGGGTATCAAGGAGTTAAACACTCTGTGCTTATTGGGAATGCTGACTCAACAGCATGTGATGACTAAGCATCACAAGACATGGGGCGTTGTCTAATTGATCCATTGCCAGCTAGTCCAAAGAGGCATGGTTGACTTTAGTTGGTAGGAGTGTGAAGAGATGACGACTTCTCCCCAGAATGTAATTCCACCTGTATGCTGTGTATCCTGAATGTAACAATATAGCTTTACAATGCTGCAAGACTGTAACTGAATAAAGCCTTACTGAAAATATTGAGTCCTGAATGCTTCCTGTGGGGCTCTCATACTTTGCAACCTTCATGTCTCTTGACCATGGAGGGGCGGTAAGATCTCCAGCAAGATTACAGTGGTTCCACCTGAGCCTTCTATTGTTGACAAACCGCTGATGAGAGGCATATCTGTCCCAAGAGAGAATGGAAGAGTGCTCCATTGCGGGTGAAGTCAAACCATTAGAGAGACCAATATGGGAGAGACATGTTTCGTTGCAGCTAGGGCAGATGAAGGTGTCCATTTGTGCTGCTACAGGTGCACCATGGTGCTTCTTCTCTCAGGGGTCATTTCTCCTCTGACTGTTTGCCTCCAAGCACTGTGGTCATCTGCAAGGGATTCCCACATGGCGGGGTTAATGTTGCCAACCTTCATGTTACGTTTGCAGACATCTTCATAGCACAGAGTTGATCTGCCAACAAGCCTGGTCCCTGAAGACAGCTCTCCTTAAAGCACATCCTTGGGAATCCTGCCAACTTCCCTTCTGTGAACATAACCAAACCAGCCTGTCATTGCTGAGACAGAATTGTGAACATGTTGGGAATGTGGGCGTGGGACATCACACCTTTGTTTGAGACTCTGTTCTGCCATGCCATGCCCAAAATCTTGCTGATGCAGGGCATGTGGAAGGCATTGAGATGTTGCTCCTGGCAGGTGTAAGTTGCCCACATCTCACTCATAAAGCAGTGTGCTCAACATACAAACCTGGTAGGCCTTCATCTACCAGGTATTGGTCATTAGCATCACATTCTCCCACACCTTTTTGGAGAGGTGAGCCATTGCTATAGTTGCCTTACCTATATGCTTATTCAGCTCATCATCGACAGAGAGGTTGCTAGTTACAGGTAGGTAGCCGTGTTGGTCTGACGTAGTCGAAACAAAATAAAAAAAAATTCCTTCCAGCAGCACCTTAAAGACCAACTAAGTTTTTATTTTGGTATGAGCTTTCGTGTGCATGCACACTTCTTCAGATACACTGAAGCAGATGTCCCCAGGCGCTTATGTAGGGAAAGGGTGGGTGGGGGGGTATCACTCAGAAGGGTGGTGGAAATGGGTGGTTGACTGACTGATGGCTGTTGATGACTGTGAACAACTGCAAATGGTCTTGCATGAAAAAGCAAGGGTTGGGATTGCTGAAGATCGCTTTATCATGTATAATGAGATAAGAATCCTATGTTGTTGCTGCTTATGGTAGACCCCAGGTAGACAGAATCATCTACCACTTCAAGGTGACCATTGGTGGTCACCAATGCTGGTGCATGGAGTGATGGCAACATCCTGACCCAGTATGTTGGTCTTCGTCAGTCTGATAGTAAGGCCAAACTCCCTGTTCTCATAATATATCAAAAATAGCTACAGATACGATTGGTCTAAAATACTTAGGGGCAGGATTTCCTTCTACTGCTTTCCCTCACTGAAGCACTATGGTATGCCTAGGAAGCAGGACATCAGAGGACAGTTCACATTTAAGGATGGACTCGCATCCTGAAAGAATATGAGAAACAAAACAGATATCCCTCGGAATTTGCACTTCTTCAGATTTTGCAGTGCAGTTCTCCATCCAAGTAATGTGTACAAAAATACATAAGCTGGGGTAAAGTGTACTTAAAAATGCTTGTATCGTGACAATAACATGCAAAAAATACTTTCTTTTAAGGGAAATTGCTTTGCAAAAAATGTGGGTATTGGGCAAAAAATGCATTCGAAAATTGTGTATCAGGATAAATTCTCACTAAAATGCACTCATTGTTCCACCCACTTTTTACTCCGACTTTAGTCTACCACTGGCATATGGTGCCTGGAAGGTTGAAGAGAAGGAATGAAAAAGGTTCTCACCCAGCTTTAAAGGAACCCTCTTATAGCCCCTTGATGGGCTATTGGTTCCTTCTCGAGCTGGTTCCTCTACAGCAGGCATAGGCAAACTCCGGCCCTCCAGATGTTTGGACTGCAATTCCCATCATCCTTGACCACTGGTCCTGTTAGCTAGGGATGATGGGAATTGTAGTCCCAAACATCTGGAGGGCCGAGTTTGCCTATGCCTGCTCTACAGTGCTTTCAAGTGCTTCCTTCCTCTACACAGGAATGTGCTCCATGTGTTCTTTATCACGGACTACAAGGATCCTTTTGCTAAGACCTCCTTGTCTGTACAGGGGTCCATTTACCATGTATTGTCCTAACCATACCCATACCTTGAACTGGTCTTGAAGAGTTGCAACCGACAGCCCTTGTGCCATGTGCAATGACTCCCATTTTTACTGACCCCCCAAAACCAATTCACACAGCATCAAGCATTGGGTTACTTTCAACTGCTTATTGATTACAGCACGTGTCTTGTCTCGAAATCTGTTCCTTTTACAGAGGCTACAGACACTTTCAAGTCAAATGTGCCCATCTGCCCCTTCCTGGGAAGCCACAGCTTGTTGCAGCACCTCTCCTCCTGATGTCTTCATATTTCTTCCATTGCCAGGGAGAACAGCTGCACTATCACCCTCCAGGTGATAGTGTAGGCTGCGTTCGACCACGTTTCCATGGTTCCATGCTACTACAGCCTTTTATTTTTATTTTTTTTACAGAATCAAGCATTGCTATTTATAGTGGCATATTAATTACTAAGCAAAGGAGAAGCTGACAAGAGAGAGCTTTTTTTACAAAGCTAAAGGCATCTCCCACATACTGTAAAAATAATCTACCTTTGGCTATACAGTATGCAGTTCAGAAGTAAAGATGGCAATTCCACTCCTACTAGAGCAAGGGTTTTAGAAAGACGACTCTCAGACCTTGTTACAGGAAATCTCTTGAGAAAACAAACTGCTTCAGCCTTCCCAAACACAATCCTGCTGTCCTTCGAGGGATGGAGTTCCCATCTATGTTGCTTTCTACTTTAGTCTGCAAATTCTTTTCTTTACAAAAATAAAAAAATAAAAATCTTCATGAATCTTCTACAAATGCATAATTTCTAACCATATTTCCTTTCACATTTCTAAACATAAAAATTACACATTTTAAAATGTATTTTGATACGTTTTGCAACATTATGAGAAGTGCATAGTTCAATGGATAGGTACATTCCAGTCTGCATCTAGGAAGTGCAGATCACGTCAGTTCATACTGGAATTTGCAAAGACATAATTCTGCAAGTATCCCTGCTTCCCAGCCAGCTCCCATATGTTATCCATGTTTACAGCTCACAGGAGTGGGGAGTCTAATGGTAAGTATGAAAGAAGACTTCAGTAGCTTCCATTTTCACAAGGCTTGTTCTGAGTCAGCACCACGGACAGTTCTTGGTTCTGCTCTGTCTTACAGCTACAGAAGAGAGGATCATCATAGAATCATAGAATTGTAGACTTGCAAGGGACTCCAGCGGCCATCTAGTCCAAACCCCTGCAATGCATGATAAGGAGTCTATCTCTTTATTATTAGGACTAGGTCAGCAAACTTCTATTTAGGATTAGGTCAGTAGATCAATTGATTAATTGACGAGATTATGTTTCAGCTGGTGCAACAGCATATTTCTTTATTTGCTAAAGATTCTATATTGCCAGGATGAAGTGGGAGAAATTATGGCAATGAACAGCATAAAACCAACATTAAAATTGCACCCATTAAAATAAATAAATCAAAACCCAGTCAGCCAAACTTTTTTGGTTATTTATGTATACCAGGCACCCCCAAACTGTGGCCCTCCAGATGTTTTGGCCTACAACTCTCATGATCCCTAGCTAACAGGACCAGTGGTTGGGGAAGATGGGAATTGTAGTCCAAAACACCTGGAGGGCTGAAGTTTGGGGATGCCTGATGTATACCACTATGGTGGCCTGTGTTTCGTTAGCCCAAAAATGGAAAACGAGTGAGGTCCCAACCAAAGAAGAATGGCAACTTAAACTGATGGAATATGCACAGCTTGGGGATCTAACGTATAGAATAAGAGAACAAGAAGAACATACGTTTAAAGAAGATTTGGAAATGTTTATTGATTATATTGGGCGAAATTGTGTACACTTGAAAACATTGGCAGCATTAAGATAAATTCAACAGTGTAAATAAGTTTTACACTGTTTATATAACAGTTTATATAAAATATGCAGGGATTTATGCTATGTAAAATGAACCATGGAAAACGAAGAAGGGAAGTCACTGATATTTTAAGGTTGTGTAAATGAATATTCTAAATTGTAAAACAGAAAAATTTAATAAAAACAGAAAATTTAATAAAAATTATATTAAAAAACAAAGACAAAACAAATCAGTCAGCCAAATTATTACAAGGGCATAGCTTGATCACCCCTTGAGGAGAGCCAGTGTGGTGTAGTGGTTAAGAGCGGTAGACTCCTAATCTGGGGGACTGGGTTCGTGTCTCCGCTCCTCCACATGCAGCTGCTGGGTGACCTTGGGCTAGTCACACTTCTCTGAAGTCTCTCAGCCCCACCCACCTCACAGGGTGTTTGTTGTGGGGGAGGAAGGGAAAGGAGAATGTTAGCCACTTTGAGACTCCTTCGGGTACTGATAAAGCGGGATATCGAATCCAAGCTCTTCTTCTTCTTGAGGAAAGCCTGATTTCTAAGCAGGTGCCTAAATGACAAAACTGTAGGTGCCTGCCTGGAGTCCACTAGGACCACATTTCAAATGACAGGTGCTGCCATACCCCAAAGGCCCTGGTCTTAGTGGCCACAAGATGAATCTCAAAAGCACGTGGCACTACTAGGAGTGACTGCTCCAAAGGGGGAAAGATTACCTGGCCCCAAGTTGTTCAGGACTTTACAGGCAAGACCTCAAACTTGGCACAGTAGCAAAGAGGCAGCCAGTGCAACTCTTTCAACACAGAACAATTGCACACTGTCAATGCCCCCCTCCCCAGCACCCTAGCTTTAGTCTGAGGCTCCAATACTTTGGCCACCTCATGAGAAGAGAAGAATCCTTGGAAAAGACCCTGATGTTGGGAAAGATTGAGGGCACTAGGAGAAGGGGACAACAGAGGACGAGATGGTTGGACAGTGTTCTCGAAGCTACGAACATGAGTTTGACCAAACTGCGGGAGGCAGTGCAAGACAGGAGTGCCTGGCATGCTATGGTCCATGGGGTCACGAAGAGTCGGACACGACTAAACGACTAAACAACAACTAGCTGTAGCCTAAGGATCAACTTTAAGAGAAGTACGTTGCGGTGGTCCAATATGGAGGTTGCCAGTGTTTGGGCTGAAGGGGACGGCAGAGGACAAGATGGTTGGACAGTGTTCTCGAAGCTACGAACATGAGTTTGACCAAACTGCGGGAGGCAGTGCAAGACAGGAGTGCCTGGCGTGCTATGGTCCATGGGGTCACGAAGAGTCGGACACGACTAAACGACTAAACAACAACAACAAAGTGGGCTAGAATAGCCAAATTGCATTTGAGTTTTTGAAAGGCTGTTCCAGATCCAGAGTGGTATTGTAATGAAGAATGGGGAAAAGGAAATTTTGAAGCTGATGGAAAGTGGAGAGTTTTCTTTAAAATCTAAATTTAAAATTAAAATATTCATCGATCTTACTCCAGATCAGTTTTACTATCAGGATGAAAGAGATTCTGCTGGACGTTGCAAGGGGAAGGTTTTTAAGTAAAGCTTCCCATGGCTAGGAGGAGAGACATCTATAGGTCAGCTGACCTTGCAGATCTCCATCTGTGGGGCCTGCAAGTTGCACTTTGCATCTAACAGGAGACATGGGGAAAGAAGCATGAATCACTTCTTCCTCTGCTTCTCTGCAAGTTAAAATAATAAATTAAGCTGGCTGTCAACCAATTAAAGAATGCTAGTTGACTCATCTGCCTTTTAACAAACTGATATATCATTAAACACTTAAACGCATTTGTATGTGACTGAAACCTGGATGTGTAAACTTCTGAGATAATGAAGGGAGTGTTAAGAGACTGAATCAGATTTTAAAATCTGATTCAGTTCACCTTTATTAGCACCTGACTGCGGGATGATGTCACTGTATCTAGGAAGGCCTCCCCCCCCCATTCCCAAAACAGAGGAGAGAAACTGCAGCCAATCCAGATTGTGATTTGTAGTGCCAAAAATGCAAAGTTAATTTGAAAAGCAAGTACAAAATGCACTGTTAAGTTGCAAGTTTGAAATATAATTGTCTGTTGGAGAGGAGGGGGGGGAGAATTCATCCTTCTGGGGGCCAGCAGGAAGAGAAACCTATCATCCTCTTTCCTGGGCCATGGTGGTTCGAGCCCACCCAGAGACAGCTGTGGTGGGCAGGATTCCTGCATTGCAGGGGGTTGGGCTAGATAACCCTTGAGGTATTTCTTCAAAACTCATGCCCTGTGAGGAAATTGTCATTTGGTTTCTTTTGCAGAATCCCTCATTGATTACAAAATTGCTTTCTGCAGCCTCTTTTGTATTCTGTGCTGCTTCGTGTGGCTACATCCCCTCTGATCTCCCTCCCCTCTTGCGCACTGTCCAGAACTGAGACAGGCTGTTCCTGAATTCATTACGGTTGGGACACTAGATCACTTTAATGATTAGCAGCAGCGTTCTATCTTGGAGGAAGCTTTTGCTTCCTCGTGGTTCTATGCCAAGCGAGTACAGATCTTAAATACCAAAGATGCGGCTTGTGAGATGTATAGACCTGGCTGAATTTACAGCCCTTCCCCTGCTGAAGAGAGCACTGAAACAATGCTCAGCGTGGTGCTGTTGACGTGCGACCCTGATGCAGGGATACTCGCTGTGAAGCTGTTACAATGCTCAAGCCTGGGAGCTCAGAAGAGCAGATGGGGATGGCATTTTTGTGTCAGCGTTGCAAGGGAAAAGGGCACCTCTCTGCCTATTTATTTCATGTATTGGCTTTATACACTGCCTTTCTGTGATCTTCGGATAAAGTATGGTTAATAATAATAATACCAGCATATCCATTTCACTAAGAGCAAAACATTAAGTTCTATATCTGCCTATACATGTTTACATATTTTTTGAGAATGCACTCCTCCTACCTGGACTGGTGTTGCAGACATGGCTGTCAGGGACTGGGCAGAGGAGGAATGGTGGAGACCGCCTCCCCATCCTGACCCTTCCAGGTAGGAGGAAGAGGAAGACAGTATAGATTTACAAGAGGAGTTTGAGGGAGGTCGCAGCTCAGAAGCAGGTGAGGGGGAAAGTTGGAAAATCATGGCACAGCCGGAACAACACCCAGCTGACCTGTTGTCATTAGAAAGCATTCCAGACCCTCCATCTCCTAGAAACCGGCGAGCCTTAAAAGTAGGAGAGCAAAGAGCTCAAAGACAGAAGGCATGTAGCAGCACCCGCAGAAGTGACAAAGGAGGAAGCGGGAGAGATGGTGTGTGTGTGTAGATTCACATGGGACAACAGCGTTATCCAAGAAGCTGTGTTCTATAGCCTCTCTCTCTGTAAAGTTTGAAATAAATAAGGACGGTAAGAAACTTTTCCTTGTCTTAATACTTTCCCGGGCAACCAGCTGGGATCCACTGACAGCATCCTGAGAATGGCTGGGTTAGTGCAGGACAACCCAATTCATCCACCCAGGTCCTGGTTATATGCACCAAATTGCAACCCTCATCTACAATCAAATTGTGGGTGATAACATGCTTTATTCTTCACATCCCTGACATTTAAAGCCACTACCAGGCCAAGGGTCTGGTTGACCAGTATCCCCAGATTCTAAAACAGAGTGGATGAAGCAGAGGAGGCAAGGACTTTGATGTAACCACTAGCTCTCTCCCGGAATGAATAGAACCACATGGCCAAATTTCAGCGCATTGCTGAAATCTGGCGACTGTATCGCTCCTCACCATTTCGTGCAGCTGGGTAGGAACTCAAAGTTTCCCTTCTCCAGCTGAGAAGAAACTTCATCAGTGCTCAGGCATTTGTCCCTTTCAATCACTCCACAGCAGTGCGGATTTCTTTTCTAGATTTTTGTCATTTGCTTGCCAGCTCAAAGTTTCTCAACGACACCATTTGTAACAACAAGCAGCTGGGTTGGCAGTTGACTTATTTTTTATTCACCACAATTCTCATCGCACGCTGACGGGTAATGTGAAAGCAGAAAGCATGGCTTCTCCATCTCCTCTAAGAAAATTAAAGAAAGAGAACAGCCCTTCGAGCTGACATCTTCCCCCGTTGTGCAAAGAGCACAAGAAAGTCTAGCTGAATGGAGCAGAAGTTTCATCGATCAGTCTGCCACCAGCTGAGAAGCCACATGCCCCTGGAAGCTCATAAGCAAGGCAAGATGGAACTGGCTGCCAGAAAAGGCGCTGGACTCGGCTTTGTTAGAGTTTTTGAAACAGAGAATGGCTGGCCAGCTATCATGTTTCCTGCATCAGCAGGGGGTGAACTTCCTACTCTAGAATTTTAAGATGGTGATGGTCATCCTCTTTTGCCTGTCCCCAGCACCCAATATTTGAAGCTATTCTACAACTGAACGTTAAAGTTTCATTTGGCTATAATCTGTCCTCAAAGCTCAACATCAAAAAAACCAAGATCATGGCCACTGGTCCCATCACCTCCTGGCAAATAGAAGGGGAAGAAATGGAGGCAGTGAGAGATTTTACTTTCTTGGGCTCCTTGATCACTGCAGATGGTGACAGCAGTCACGAAATTAAATGACGCCTGCTTCTTGGGAGAAAAGCAATGACAAACCTAGACAGCATCTTAAAAAGCAGAGACATCACCTTGCCTACAAAGGTCCGTATAGTTGAAGCTATGGTTTTCCCAGTAGTGATGTATGGAAGTGAGAGCTGGACCATAAAGAAGGCTGATCGCCGAAGAATTGATGCTTTTGAATTATGGTGCTGGAGGAGACTCTTGAAAGTCCCATGGACTGCAAGAAGATCAAACCTATCCATTCTTAAGGAAATCAGCCCTGAGTGCTCACTAGAAGGACAGATCGTGAAGCTGAGGCTCCAATACTTTGGCCACCTCATGAGAAGAGAAGAATCCTTGGAAAAGACCTTGATGTTGGGAAAGATGGAGGGCACTAGGAGAAGGGGACGACAGAGGACGAGATGGTTGGACAGTGTTCTCGAAGCTACGAACATGAGTTTGACCAAATTGCGGGAGGCAGTGCAAGACAGGAGTGCCTGGCGTGCTATGGTCCATGGGGTCACGAAGAGTCGGACACGACTAAACGACTAAACAACAACAAGTCCTATTAAGAATAGACATATTGGATATGACTTTGGTTCATTAATTTCAATGGGTCTTTTCTGAGCAGGATTTAGTTGAATATAATCCCTTAATTTCCATGCTCCCCCCCCCCGCCCATGGACCAACTTTGACAGGGGTATTGGCGCACCCACCTGTCAAAGTTCAAAGGGGAAGTCGCAATTACTTTTACTGCTGATTAATTTGACACACCTGGTCTTTGCAGGTGTGGTTGGAATTCAATCTGCACCTTCAAACAGACAAAGCAGGTCTTGCGGACAGCACCAATCAGCTGATCAGTTCCTTGATGGCAAACTCCTTAGCACAGACAATCCCAGAAGTGTGCACTGTCAGTGCTGAGTCAGCAATCCCTGATTGCAAAGGAGCAACTGGGATATCATACTAAGCTCCCAATTGGTCCTTTCCTGCCGCACACATATGATGTCAGGGGTGGGGCAGGTGGACATGGTTTGGGGAAAACCACCTCATGGGCCACAACCTCAAGAGCATCACCCAGCTCAAAATGCAGAGATATGCAATGCATGTATGTGCAAAATAAAATCAATGCAACATTTAAAAGAAAACAAGGGAGAACCAGAACACGGAAAGCCTGGCTTCCTGACCCTCTTCCTGGCAACTTCCCTGGAGGTCTAAAATCTGGCTGGGCGAAGAATGAAGCAGTCAGTTGGCAACCATCAATGCAAAAATCAGCAAACTCTGGCTCAAATGTTGTTTTTAGCTGTGGTGACCTGGGATGTTCCCTTTGGATTGACAGTGCTGTTGAGCAAGGCCCATTCATCTCAGTGGATCTTACGCAGGGCAATGCCTCACTGGATTGGATCTCCCCAGCCATGGAGCTTGACAACGTCAATGTGGATTCAATAAAACCTCTTCTTAGGGATCTACTTTTAGCCCAGATAGATCCTATCATATATTCCTCAAGGAAAAGACACACAGGCTTACCTCCCGGGCAAATCATAACCTTTTTCAAGTCCTGGAAAGAGGCTCTGGGAGAAGGCCTGGAGAAGCTCTGCCTCAAATAAGCCCTGGATGAGTGAGATGAATTCCACCCTCTGCTGACATTATGCTCCTGTGTAACATTAGGCTGTTTTGGTTGAAGGTGAGAGGAAATGGGTGGATCTCACCTGTGTGCTGCTTGGTAGGTAGAAGGTATCAGCTGCTGTGTCTTTATTCTAGTTTGCGTTGTTTATCTTTAGATTAGCAAACCTAGACACGTGGCCTACTTTCAGATGTTTATTTCCCTTTGGATTCTGCTATTGTTCACTAAACTCTTGTTCCCTTGCTCTGCCATGCCTGTCCTTGCCTTCTAGACCAGGGTTAGAAAATCCTGATGGATGACTGCAGATGTCATTGGGTTTTTGTTTAACTCTTTTGTCTTCTCATCCCCTGGGATGGAGTGTGGGGGGTGGAGGAGAGGAAGAAATTGTGATAGATGTCTGAAAGGTAGCCCAATCAGGCATATGTCAGAATTTGTCGGCTAAGCTCCGAGGGAGAAGGAAAGGAGAAGACATTGAAATCTGACAGGGTTCGCTGGGAGCTGTCACAAATTGCCACTTCTGTTCCATCCAAATTTGCAGCTCGAGCTGAAGGATCCTGAGACGTTAGAACTGGGAGAGCATCAGCAAGAAAGGGGTCTCATGAACCCATCAGACCTTGATTGGAGACGGAGGTTTTAAAGAAAGTTCTTCAACATAGCATAATAGGGGCAACCCATTCTATAAAAAAGGTTTATACCAAAGGATTTTTAAAAAGGGTATCTTAGAATCCACAGTTAGGAAATACTTTTTATTCGGGGTAACCTAAATGTCACAGACTAGTAAGGAGCTTTCAACTGCTCCAGAACTATTCATCAGACAAGATGTTACATAAAGCAGGTGGGGGGGGGGAGAGAAACTTAGAAAAAGTACAAATATTATGCTAGATGTTGCAGCACGAAGGTCAGTTCCAAGATGGAGACTGCAGGCTGAATAACATCTCTGCTCGGTGCCAAAGACAGCATTTTACACATTGAGGATTCTGGGATGAATGCACTCTACATGGGGCTACCTTTGAAGGTGACTCAGAAACTACAATTAATCCAGAAGGTGGCAGCTAGACAGGTGACTGGGAGTGGCCACTGAGACCATATAACACTGGTCCTGAAAGACCAATTGGCTCCCAGTACGTTTCTGAGCACAATTCAAAGTGTTGGTGCCCTAAATGGCCTTGGCCCAGTATACCTGAAGGAGCGTCTCCACCTCCATTGTTCAGCCCAGACACTGAAGTCCAGCTCCGAGGGCCTTCTGGTGGTTCCTTCACTGCAAGAAGCGAGGTTACAGGGAACCAGGCATAGTGCCTTCTTGGTAGTGGCACCTGCCTGTGGAACGCCTTCCCACCAGATGTCAAGGAAATAAACAACTATCTGACTTTTAGAAAAAAAGTAGATAGCCGTGTTGGTCTGCCGTAGTCGAAACAAAATATAAAATTCCTTCCAATACAGTAGCACCTTAGAGACCAACTAAGTTTGTCATTGGTATGAGCTTTCGTGTACATGCACACTTGGTATCTGAAGAAGTGTGCATGCCCACGAAAGTTCATACCAATGACAAACTTAGTTGGTCTCTAAGGTGCTACTGGAAGGGATTTTTTTATTTTGTTTTGACTTTTAGAAGACATCTTAAGGCAGCCCTGTGTTTGGGCAGGGTATAAAGAATAAATATTATTTTAATAAGCAACTGTTTCATTTTGAAGTTTGAAAGGCTTTTTACAAACACTAAGATAGATAGATAGATAGATAGAATAAAGCCTTAATTGTAGAACTGAAAAATAGAAGGGAATGAGAGGGATTTTGTTTTGTTTTGTTTAAGTATTTGGTTGCACTAATGCTACATTGTTGGAGTGGAAGGGAGCTTAATCAAAGAACGGGGGGGGGGAATAAAATCAACATTTATTTGCCCATATTGTATATAATTCAGTGAAGAGCTTCTACATGATGAAGATGGAAACTGAAAAAATAAGCAAGCCAGCAACTTACAAAGAAGGCACCAGGCAAAGTGGTTAATAAACGAACCTGGATGAAATTGGAGGGCCAACCTGCACTTTACTTATTTACAGTACTTAGACATAGGTGGGGAACTGTGGCCTTTGAGATGGACTCCAACTCTCCTCTTAGCCAATATAGTCAGGGACAATGGGAGTTGGAGTCCAGCAAGATCTCGAGGGCTTCAAGTCTCCCATCGCTATGCTAAGAACTGATTACTAGTAGTGTAAAGCTGAAAGGGCAATGGTGTGATGTTGAGATGCAATGTTAAACACACACTAACTCAGAGGATGCAACTCTACATGACACTAGCTGCTTTCTGTAATTCTAAAATTAATTATTGCAAATCATGAAATATAAACCAAAGAACATTTTAATTGGAATCTAATGTTTTCTGTTTTGGAGCTGGCAGCTGGAGTCCCATCTGGCTTCATGTCTCCCAACACAACCTCTTTTGTATTGTAGTGCTTCCAAGCTACTTAGAGCTTATTGTTGTTGGACTGTGTGTGTGTTTGGGGAGGGGGGAGAGTTGATTAAAAAGTTACCAACCTTCACAAGGAAGTGTTGATTTCCATAGCAGGATCTGCAGAAGATTGAGATGGAAGTGCTTTTGGGGGTCAGCTCTCTTTCCCTGAAGCTTGTGCACCATCTCCAAAGACACACGAGAGTGATGGAAAAATATGCAGTGGGTATTGAGCATTAAGATTTACAAGTGTAGACCTGGAGGTGGTGGTGGTGGTGGTGGGGAAATGGTGGGCATCTGTATCTTTCTCCAACCTGGAATAACATAGTGAAGTCTGGATTAGCACGGTCAGGGGTCCCTTTACCTTTACCTTAAGACAGGCATCCCCAAACTTCGGCCCTCCAGATGTTTTGGACTACAATTCCCATCGTCCCCGACCACTGGTCCTGTTAGCTAGGGATCATGGGAATTGTAGGCCAAAACATCTGGAGGGCTGAAGTTTGGGGGTGCCTGGTTTAGGCAAAGGTGGGCCTTATAACTGGGCTTCACTTATGGCCTTATTAGGCTGAGGTGCTTGTGGGTGAGGCAGGGATGGCAGTATAAATACAAACCATTCTAAACCCTGGCAGTTTTCTTTTTTTTACCCTTGAGGTGTTGTGTTTTTAGGACCCGCCTTATTTTTACGCTTGCGAGTTCTTTCAAATGTCGCGTTTTCATGCCCTGGGACCTTAAAAGAGTGAAGGGTAATAAATAATAACGGTTGTGTGTGTGTGTGTGGCGCGAAACTTCTGAACGGTTGTTTGTAGGCCAAAACATCTGGAGGGGCGCAATTTGGGGATGCCTGCCTTAAGAGATCGAGAATTCCCCAGTTCAGATGCTGCAACTAAGTTGGTACCTTGGTTCCCTTTGCCATGAACAGAGGACAAAGATGGTACTGGTAGGTTCCATATCCTCCATCACAGTGGTGGGGGAAACATCAGGAAGTGAATGTCAGCCTGGTCCCAACTGGATTTGAATACCTGACCAGTGGGACCTGCAACATAATGTTGCAGTATGAACTTCTCCTGTTCATGGTGCCAGCCATGCCCTCTGCCAGAATATTCCCCCCCCCCATTCTCCCTCAGTATTTTCTCTCTCTCCAGTGGATGGATGGATAAATAAATAAATAAATAAATAAATAAATAATAATTTATTTGTACCCCGCCCATCTTGCTGGGTTTCCCCAGCGGCTTCCAACAGAAATATTAGAATACACTAATTTCTTAAAGATTAAAAGCTTCCCTAAACAGGGCTGCCTTCAGATGTCCTCTATAAGTCTGGTAGTTGTTTTTCTCTTTGACATCTGGTGGGAGGGCGTTCCACAGGGCGGGTGCCACTACCGAGAAGGCCCTCTGCCTGGTTCCCTGTAACTTGGCTTCTCGCAGCGAGGGAACCGCCAGAAGGCCCTCGGTACTGGATCTCAGTGTCCGGGCAGAGCGATGGAGGTGGAGACGCTCCTTAAGGTGTACTGGATTGAGGCCATTTTCTTTTTTATACTTTTGCAAATCTCTGGGTTCCCCAACCCAGCCATGCTGATACCTTCCTCTTGTTTCTAAGCAATCCCATTTTGGCTACAGAACTTGAGTTCATTACTGGAGAGAGTAACTCTCACAGTCATGGTGTGATCTCTATGCTATAGCTTTCCCCTCTCATATCAAGTCTTTGTTCAGCCTAATCCTGGTCATGTTTATTTAGAAGTAAGCCTCAATTAATTCAATAGGTTTTATTCCAAAGTAAGTGCACACAGGATTGTAAGCTTGAAGGGAAAGGCTGTGCCCTCCAGATGTTGGTGAACATCAGCTCCAATTATCCCTGACTATTGGCCATGCTGGCTGGGAGTGATGGGAACTGATATTCGATAACTTCTGGGGGTGGGGGTGACATTTTGTCTACTCCAATCTACTTAATATATAGTCTCAAAACTGATGATGTTAATGATAGCAGTAAAGGGTATTCATGAATGGAACTTTTCTCATGTAGGCAAAAGTATATGTCAAACTTTGTCAATCTGGTACGTTCCAAATGTTTTGGGGCTACATTAACTCCAGCTGGGCTGGAGATGCAGGGGCCACCAGGTTGCTGAAGGCTGTTGTACACTAATGAATAAAAACTGAGAGATAGCGAAGCTGTCAGATAAAAAGATGTGGAAGAGGAGGGGGAAAAGATGACATAAATACTTTAGTTTTATTCTGAGGGAAAGGAAGAATTTCCATTCTGATTTTAATGGGAAGCTGTAGAATTTCCTGCAGTAAACTGATAGATGTTCCTTTTCTACATTGGAAAGAAAAGTTCTTGCTATAACAAGCAGCTCAGATTTATGTGGAGGATGTGTTCTTACAGCCTAAAGGTGACAGGTTTCTTCCGCTTTGTTTAGGATATAATAGCTAAACTAGACATGACAATATGTGTGCCCTTTGACTAGAATGCTGCTGATGTTCGTTCAGTGGCTTGCTACACAAAACGTTTCCAAGCAAATTACAACAGACTGTATTCAAAACACTAGCATGAATGAAAATATATTATAATACAGACATATTTAGTAGATCTGCTATGCAACGTTAAAGGGCACAAAGAAGGATCCCACCCTGTCTCAGCCACAAACATGGCTTCACTTCAGTTTAAAAAGAGATTACAGTCACAGGCCATGTGTCCTGTTTTGCCACCTGAGGCACGAGCCCCCATGAAGCCTCCCCACAGATTTCAGTGTCTTAAAGCTGAACATTTTAGATGCTCTCAACAGTATACTTTTCCTGGTGCATCTGCCAACACCACCACTATTTGCAAATAGTAGACATGGGGAGGAAGGAGGCTTTAACTCTTTGGTTCCCACCATGGTCTCAATTGGAACCAGGCCCCCTCACACCTAGTATTTGCAATGGAAGGCCAAACAATGTGACTATCATCATGTTTATTCTGGCCCTCAGAAGAGAAGCAGCAAGAGAATATTCTCTGTAATTTGTTGCTGTTAGTTACCACCTTTATTAAGTTTTAAAGGGAACAATTTATTATTTCTCTCTCATCTCAGTTTTTCCTGTTACTACACTTACTGGTTTTGGAAACATGGTTCTCCCACAGGAGAGTCTTTACAGCAAAGCAAAGTTTATCTCTCTCTCCCCCCCCCCCCCCGGTGCAATTTATTTTGAATCAAAATTAGAGGTGGAAGTTTTCTTTCCCTCTGTATGGGATTCAGACTGATACCTGAGAGATAATCGGGTCCCTCGGTACTTCGCCACTGGAGATTTCCAAGAAGGCAGTTTGTGTGATTAGCAGAGCGCTGCTCGGAAAGCCTCTGTGGCTAAACATCAGGATAAAATAAGCCTTTGACAATAAAAACAATCTTGTCACCAGACGAAGAGGGGAAAGGTGTGTGTGGCCTAGAATTATATTCTGAAAGTTGCCTCTTTCATCAAAGTAACTGGGGAGCATATGAAATTACTTTTTCCCATGGTTCCATCTGCTCATCTACTCTGAATGGTGGTAGTTCTCTTCTTCTTGCACCATCCCCTATACTTCTTTACACAAAAGTAATTCCCTTTGAGTTCAGTGGGATTTACTCCCTGGCCAGGTGAATAACTATATATTTTTATACAAGTTGGAAGTGTTACTGGAACTGGTGAGTTCGCTCACATTTAGTGCAAATACCCTCAGGTGGCGCTGTGGTTAAACCACTGAGCCTAGGGCTTGCTGACCAGAAGGTCGGCGGTTCGAATCCCTGTGACGGGGTGAGCTCCCGTTGCTTGGTCCCAGCTCCTGCCAACCTAGCAGTTCGAAAGCACGTCAAAATGCAAGTAGATAAATAGGAACCGCTACAGTGGGAAGGTAAACAGCGTTTCCATGTGCTGCTCTGGTTTGCCAGAAGCGGCTTTGTCATGCTGGCCACATGACCTGGAAAGCTATACGCCGGCTCCCTCGGCCAATAATGCGAGATGAGCGCGCAACCCCAGAGTCGGTCACGACTGGACCTAATGGTCAGGGGTCCCTTTACCTTTACCCTCAGCTAAAGAGGTATCTGGCTGATTTCAGAAACAGTATTGGGAAAATGGGAGGAAGGATATGAGATTCGAATGAATTCCCCAAACGATCCTTCTGGGAACAATTGCATACCCTCCAAATAATTTTACTGAATATTAATTTTGTTATAATTTGCTGAAGGTTGTCCAGGGAAAAGGGGGAGAACAGAAGGATCCTGAGATACATTTCACCGGATCCTCAAAAGAGCAGAAATGAATTATTTGTCTCTCACTGGATGATTTGGTACATTTTATGGGAAGTGAGAACAGATTATAGTTTATTATTTTTAGAGAGAGGGAAAAGGAGAAAAGGGGGGAAACACTTGTATGCTATTTTTCTTCATTTTGCAGAGCCCACTGGGTCCAGGTAAAAAAGTAAGTTAGAGGTTTTTTTATGTGCTCTTTGAAATCTTTGTGATTTAACTCTGATAGCCATGGGGCAGCCTGCAGGCAGGATCAAGTTCCAAAAGTAATTTTGTTTAGCCCTCAGTGGCTCCACCAAATTTTAATGAAGGTGAGGGGAAAAAACATAATAGCTCAAAGGGTTACTTTTAAGAAGAGTGAGCAATGAATCTTTGCCTTGGACAAAAATATGTTGGCTTACAAAGCCAATATATGAATGAGTCTTTTGCTCTTCACTTCTCCTTCATGTAAGCTGCAATTAAACCAGCAGGTCTCCAATTAACCATAGTTTCCTATTTTCTTAAAGCAGGAAACTATGGTTTTGAACTTCGGAACAAGCCATGATGTGAAGTTCGGTTTAGATCCTAACTTGTTCTGGAGTTGTCAACCATAGTTTCCCAATTTGGACAAAACAGGAAACTATGGTTTACTGGGACAGCCTTCTGCAACCTGGTGCCATCCTGACACAATGAACTCCCATAATCTCTGACTGCTGAATATACTGGGTAGGGCTGGTGGGATTTGTACTTTAAAATGTTTGGATGGTAGCAGGTTTGTATATTGCTGAGAGAGAATTACATGAAGATGATGTACATATCACCGGGCAAATTGGCAAAAGTGTATAAAAATGAAAAGAAAGAGTGTCGGAGGTGTGAGGCTGAAGGTACTTTTTATCATATGTGGTGGGATTGTAAAAATGTAAAACTGTATTGGGAAATGAAATATAATGAATTGAAGAAAATGTTGAAAATAGCACCAGAGACCCAGGTGGCGCTGTGGGTTAAACCACTGAGCCTAGGGCTTGCTGATCAGAAGGTCGGCAGTTCGAATCCCTGTGACGGGGTGAGCTCCCATTGCTTGGTCCCAGCTCCTGCCAACCTAGCAGTTCGAAAGCACGTCAAAATGCAAGTAGATAAATAGGAACCGCTACAGTGGGAAAGTAAACGCCGTTTCCATGTGCTGCTCTGGTTTGCCAGAAGCGGCTTTGTCATGCTGGCCACATGACCTGGAAGCTATACGCCGGCTCCCTCGGCCAATAATGCGAGATGAGCGCGCAACCCCAGAGTTGGTCACGACTGGACCTAATGGTCAGTGGTCCCTTTACCTTTACCTAAACAACCAGAAGCATTTTTTGTTAGGCATTTTAGGACAAGACCTGCCAAAAGAGAAGAGGACACTATTTATGTATTCTACTACGGCGGCGAGAATTCTGATAGCACAAAAGTGGAAGACCGGAGGAATGCCAACTAAAGAACAATGGCAAGCGGAATTGATGAACTATGCAGAACTGGCAAAATTAATGGACAGACTTAAGGACAATAGTGACTTTGAAAAAGAGTGGGAGCCATTTATAATATATTTGCAGAAACAAAGGAAGACTATTGACTTGATGGCAGGATTTAAATAAACACATCTTTATTAACGAAGAACATTTAAAACAATAAAGAAGAGATATAGTGGACTCTTAAGAGACAGCAGTATGAAATAAGGGGAAACAAACCAGAAGTGGAAGTTGGGGGAAGCCCAGGAGGGAAGGCAAGAGGTGTTGTAATATAAATGTTATTGATATGAGATGTATGTAATGATAGAAAAAGAAAAGTGAATACAAATTTAATTAAACAATAATAATTCACAGTTCATTATATCTAACACAGCTTCTCAGAATAATTTCTTTTATAGCTTACGAAGAAATATCCTGCAATCAAATGGTTGGTGTTCTTACATTCCCATAAAAAAACCTGTGAATAACTTTGTAAGCACTATAAATAGTTCAACAATATCCACATTAATAGGGGCAGGGAGTAAATGGTTTGCTTGGGTTATAAAATAGGCAAACGTCTGGTTAATATGCACAAAACCGATGGCTGCCAAAGACCTATGGTCAAAAATTCATGTGATGGTAACCGTGTTAAGTTCATTTTAATTCATGGGTTGCCCTAGCACCGCCTGTAATGGATGGCCCATCAGAAGAACTAATGCTGTTGTTTAATTTGAGCCGCGCTTCTCCAAAGTCAGGGCCCTGCACAAGATGTCAGTGTCCAACTCCCATTCTGTGCATTAAATGGAACCCATTTTTTCCGCATTGCAGAATACCCCTGCACATGTGCAAAATGGTTTCTCCTCCAGCCAACTCCTACTCTTCTAGAATCCAGGCCTGAGGCTTAAGCCCAGGCGTGGGGTGCTTGTGGCCCCCTCCTGATGTTGTTGGACTCCAGGTCCCATCAGTCCCAGCCAACATGCCCAATGATCAGGGATGATGGGTGTTGGAGTTCAGCCATAAGGTGAGAGCCAGAGGTTCCCCAGTCCTGGCTTAAGCAATGACTAAGTTGTGAGAGAGAACTGTATGTGAGAGCACACAGGAGCTCAGATGTTTATTCCTCTTGTCTTTGGTCCTTTAGCTCATTGACAATTGTCAATGTGCTTCCTAGAGGGGAGACAAAAGAGGAGACGCTAACTCAGGTAAAAAAGACTCAAACTGTGACATCATTATCTCGGTTTCCAAAGACACTTGAGCAAATTAAAAGCAAAAAAAAGAGTACTCAGTTGGATATGTTTTCTCAAGGACCTGTTTTCCAGCGAATGGACCAGCTAATCTACTTGACCATTGCCCTCTTCTGCCATTCGGCCCACCTTCTTTCACACACCACAGCTCACATACAAGCGTAGCAAAATAAAAATGATCTACATTCAGGAGTAAGCATTTAGATTTCCCATTCCTTGCAGTACCCAAGGACTTTTCCTTTCACCTTCTCTTTTCGGTTTGCTTATTTTGAGTACTCTAGCGAGATAACCCCAAAGGCTAGAATTTTCCATCACTTCTGAGTTAGCAGCAATGCTTTCAATTAGACACTGAGCCATTCCCAGAACTGTGTCAAGAGTCTGCTTTAACCTTAATCTTAAAAAGAGGCCGTTCCCCGAAATGTGCATTCTCTGCTACTGAGCATTTTCCACAATGGATCCTTCTCTTGGCTGACTATTGATTAAATCATTTTCCTCCATAGGCTTGCTAAATTAGCATCGGGTCTCCAAAGAAGAAACACTCATTGTGCTGCATGCCTTTCAAGCCACAGAAATAGAGGCTATGTATGCCCAAGGAAAAAATGGATCAGGCAAATTCTTGGAGGATGAGGCTATCAGGGGCAACCAATCACAAAGGATAGGATCAGAGACAGTATGTCTCTGAATGCTGGTCACAGGGGAGAAGCTGTGAGAGAGCCCTGCTTGGGGGCTTCCCACAGGCATCTCATTGGCCATGGTGGAAAACAGGATGCTGCTCTAGATAGGCCAAGGGCAGGGAAACCAGAGAACCCCTGTGATCTATGACCATTGGCTATACTGGCTCAGACTAACTGGAGTTAGAGTCCCACAATATCTGGAGGCTGACAGGCTGAACATCCCTGAGATAAGCCTTTGCAATTCTGGGCTGCATCAATAGGAGTATAGCATCTAGATCAAGGGAAGTAATAGTACCACTGTATTCTGCTCTGGTCAGACCTCACCTGGAGTACCGTGTCCAATTCTGGGCACCACAGTTCAAGAAGGATACTGACAAGCTGGAATGTGTCCAGAAGAGGGCAACCAAAATGGTCAAAGGCCTGGAAACGATGCCTTATGAGGAACGGCTTAGGGAGCTGGGTATGTTTAGCCTGGAGAAGAGAAGGTTAAGGGGTGATATGATAGCCATGTTCAAATATATAAAAGAATGTCATATAGAGGAGGGAGAAAGGTTGTTTTCTGTTGTTCCAGAGAAGCGGACACGGAACAATGGATTCAAACTACAAGAAAGAGGATTTCACCTAAACATTAGGAAGAACTTCCTGACAGTAAGAGCTGTTCAGCAGTAGAATTTGCTGCCAAGGAGTGTGGTGGAGCCTCCTTCTTTGGAGGTCTTTAAGCAGAGGCTTGACAGGCATATGTCAAGAATGCTTTGATGGTGTTTCCTGCTTGGCAGGGAGTTGGACTGGATGGCCCTTGTGGTCTCTTCCAACTCTATGATTCTATGACTAGATCACAAAGCATTGACCTTGCTCTAAATCAGTGTTTCCCAAAAGTGGGTCTCCAGCTGTTTTTGAACTACATTTCCCATCATCCCTGGACCACTGGTCCTGCTATGATTCTATTATTCTATGATTTGCTCTGATCCAGCAGAGGCTCTCCTTGTGGTTTGGTTCTTGGCAGTTCACCACCACTGCTTGAAAACTGCCCAGAATATACTTTTATCAGCTAGCTTCTCCGTGCCAAATTTCATATGGATAGGACATAAAGTCTTCACTTTGTAATGAATAAAAAATTCAGGATTCATGAGGAGAGAACACTGAAAAAAACAGCCACTTCCGCAGCTGCATAATCTTACATGGAAAATCAGAGAGAGAGATTTATCATTCAAGTGTAGAATAGCTGCTATTTCTTCCAACTTGAGCAGCAACCCCGCCCTTTGAGTAAAACTCGGGCCAAAGATTTTACTAAACCTTGATTGAAGTCTGTCAGGGCTTGGGGGGTCAGCCAAATCAAGCTGCATCAGGAAGCTCATCTGAACTACATATAGCCAGATATTCATGGTCTAGGATCTTGTACAGTCGTAACTTGGTTTTCGAACAGCTTAGTTCTCAGACATTTTGGCTTCCAAACGCCGCAAACATGGAAGTGACTGTTCTGGTTTGCAAACTATTTTTGGAAGCTGAATTTCTGACGGGGCTTCTATGCAGCCAATCAGAAGCTGCACTTTGGTTTCCGAATGTTTTGGAAGTTGAATTGACTTCTGGAACTGATTCCATTCATAGAATCATACCAGTAGAGCTGGAAGAGACCACAAGGGCCATCCAGTCCAACCCCCTGCCAAGCAGGAAACACCATCAAAGCATTCTTGACATATGCCTGTCAAGCCTCTGCTTAAAGACCTCCAAAGAAGGAGACTCCACCACACTCCTTGGCAGCAAATTCCACTGCCGAACAGCTCTTACTGTCAGGAAGTTCTTCCTAATGTTTAGGTGGAATATTCTTTCTTGTAGTTTGAATCCATTGCTCCGTGTCCGCTTCTCTGGAGCAGCAGAAAACAACCTTTCACCCTCCTCTATATGACATCCTTTTCTATATTTGAACATGGCTATCATTTGACTTCCAAGGTACAACTGTACTCCATTTTGCTTCAGAAAAACTCTTTGTGCTCCCAGAGTGGGGCAGGAAGGGAAATTAAGGGTGTGCAGTGACCAGAAGATTAATCATGTATCATCTGGAAGTGGTCTGATCTGTTACAGAGCCACTCTGTGTTGTTTTGGGGCTGTGGTATTGTTTAGTGGTATTTGTTGGGGTGAGGTTGCTGCTGCTATTGATACTAATATTTTGTATCTTTATTTTAGATCTTATTATAATTTATGTGGAAATTGTTCAATTTGGTTGTGAATTTTTTATTACGATTATGTTGTAATTATGCATTTTTCATGTTCTAAGCTATCTGGACTATGGTTTATACTATGGGCAGGTGACATACAAATAAAACTATGTATGTATGCTGATTCAATTCATTATTCAGGTCCAAATCTGTTGTTCTGAAGCTCTGTTTTGCCCCCATTGGGTATAATGGGGAATTTAAAAATGGCTATAACTTTTTCTCTTTCACATAAGTGGTTGAAATTTGCAGGCAAAGGAGTAATACATTAAATTTCAGGTAGATCCATCCAGTGGTTATTTTATTTTAAAAGAAAAGGTTCCAATACTTTTATTTTCTGACACAACTGGATGCTAATTGAAGGCATCCTTCTGCAGGGATGAAGCTAGCCAAAATTCACAAATATAGGTGCAGAAGTTCTGCAGCAGAAAACTACTTTTCTGGACAACCTGCTTTCATTTTTGTTTTAACAATCAGTTTGAAAGCTGGAATCATGAGGGAGGTGCCTCTAGGTAACTCTCAAACTTCAGACAAACATGCACAGGAGCTTTTGTGCCAGGTGATTTAACTTTTATCATGAAAAATGGGAAAAGTCAGGTTCCCTCCCTCCCCCTCCCATTTTCTGGAATTCCTGCGCCTGCCCCCCATGAAGGAGTGGGGGGGGGGAAAGAGAGTTGGTTTAAAATTTTTGTTAGGGAAAACAATGTGTGAGAAAGAAGCAGACCACCCCAATATCCAGAGGAGGGTGAAAGGTTGTTTTCTGCTGCTCCAGAGAAGCGGACACGGAGCAATGGATTCAAACTTCAAGAAAGAAGATTCCACCTACCGGTAAACATTAGGAAGAACTTCCTGACAGTAAGAGCTGTTCGGCAGTGGAATTTGCTACCAAGGAGTGTGGTGGAGTCTCCTTCTTTGGAGGTCTTTAAGCAGAGGCTTGACAGCCATCTGTCAGGAATGCTTTGATGGTGTTTCCTGCTTGGCAGGGGGTTGGACTGGATGGCCCTTGTGGTCTCTTCCAACTCTATGATTCTATGATATCCTAACTCTGCCACTTATGCCCTGCTCTCTCAGCCTAAACTCAGAGGAGAGGGGAGGATATAAAAAAAAAACGCTGTGAGAATGCTTTTTAAAAAAACATTTTGAAAAATATTGAATTTGACATAGCTCACCATCATCATCTAGTGTCACATTTGTATATTGCACTCAACGACACACTTAAAACGTTTTATCTGGAGCTGTCCAATGGTAGCCCATGGGTTGACTTCAACACATCTCCCCTAAATTACTGTGATTGGGTTGCACTGGAAAGATAACTCACTGTCACAAAAACTGGGACCTGCCCCTCCAAATGAGACATTCTCACCCCCACCTCTCCACCCACTTCCTTCTCTTGGTCACCTTGTTTCATTTCTGAGGAAAGGCAACGGATAAAAAACAACAACACCCAAAACAGTGGTGTGTTTAACTTTATAGAAAAATCAAGGCAACAGAGCTGCTCAGAAGTTTGTGCACTCCCTGACCCACCTTGACATATCCTGTTAATGGCATGATTCTACTAGGTAATATGAAATACTACCCCCCCCCAACACCCTGATTTGCCTATGTTTTTGGAGTGCAGAGTGGATGCACAGCCCTAATAAAAGACAGCAGCCAGAGAAAAAATTCAAATCTTGAAAGAAAAGAAAAAGAAAGAGAAAACTGTGGTAGTTAGAATATTCTAATTCTACTTAGAACATCAAAGGCAGAGAGGAAGAAATGGAAGTTCAGTAAGAATGTTAGGCAATATATAATTAGGAGCAATGGACTGAGCTGGCTTCTGCTAAACATTATAAGATTTCGTTAAATCCTTCATTTCTTATGCTTCAGTTTGAACTGGCGTCTTTGTTTTGAGTGGGGAAATGCAACAGAACAGTTATTATACATATAGGCCAAAGCAGATGAGAGATGAACTTGTCAAATCCTCTTTTAAAACTTTCCAGGTAGAAGCTGGACCAAGCAGAAGGTGGAGGAGACTTGTCCTCTGGATTCCCTACATTGAACATGAGACTCAACTCACTGCACAATGTTTACAACACAGAAACCAGATAAATATGGGCATAGAATAATGACATTTAAAAATAATAACAAAAAGAAATCTAGTATATGCATAGTGCAGATCACAATATGGGAAACTGTTTCAAAGAACACACTGGTAACAATATTTGTTATCTGTTTTAAAGTAACCTATAAATTATCCTCACTTTTCTCCTTGAAAGGGACAAGGATGCCAATGCATAATTGCTCAGAGGGCTATTAGGTCTGGATAGCATCAACCTCGATGTAGCCAGCATCTACATCAACCAACTGATTAGACCATTTTCCAGTAAGAAGCCTGAGTTTTTACTCAGAGGGGAAAAATGAAACCCGAGGGGTGACTTTTACTTGTACTCAGCTATTTCAGGAGACAAATTGGACTGTTAAAATTCAGCAAGCTCTGGTCATCTGGGAATTGGGTACACAGTGCAAGGAAATGATAAAACCTCAAAGCAAGAATTGGAGAGCAAGTGTGAAAGGGGTAGCCAGGCTGGTTATTAACCAGAATTATAGGATGAGTTCTGCCGCCAAGAGAAGAAAAAAGTGGAATGCACTTTACAAAAAATAAAATACCGGTAAATGCTATGTCAAACACTTGCTTTTGTCAAGGACATTAGAGCCAGAAAACTTTTCTCTCCTCGGGAGGTTAAATACAACACTTAAATGTTTGAATACCAATTGAGTTATTTGCATAAAGCCACCCCAGAAATATTACCTTGTGCATCCTGCTGCATAACCCAGTCTTCCAAAAGGTCGGCAAGTTCAGAGCTAATGTTCCCTTTGGCCTAACAGTTCTTTTGCATCTATAATTTCCCTCCTGCCTTAGATCTTCCAATGAAGCAAGTTTAAAACTGGCTGTGGTTTATAATCCCAGCTCCGCCCCCTGGCTGCCATTGGCCAAGCTGCTTACCGTAGTGGTGTCAAGAATGTTCATTGTTATTCCAACTGCTGCAGGGCAAGGGTTGCTTGAGGAAGGTTTAATCGGCGCAGCTGCTGTGATGGAGGCCGAAAAACCTCTAAGGGCTATGGTTAGGCAGGCTCAAAATAAACAAAGGATGCCTCTGGTTTTAATTCAGAAAAGAGGTTGCTTCAGGCAACACGAGCCCCAGCTGAGGTGTGCTTTCTGTTCCACCAGCTTTCTGAATATCTTTTTGTTTAGAAGAATGCCTATGTGGCCCATTCCATGACTCCCTCCCCCCATTTTCATGCCTGAAATATACTCTGAGTTGAGAGTGAATTCCATGCTCTTTATTCACCTTGTAGTAGCGAAGCAGAGAAGAATGGCTCTTTTCCCAAAACGTCTGCTTATATACATTATTTACACAATGGGCCTTGCGTGATTGGCTACTTCAGGGCTGCACCTGTAGGCCAATCAGGTTGCAGATTCACTTCTGCCAGCAGCCTGATTGGCTGCTCCTACAGGCCAATCAGGTTGCGGATTCACTTCTGCCAGCAGCCCGATTGGCTACTCCAGCAGGCCAATCAGGTTGCGGATTCACTTTTTCCTGGAGCTGGATTGGGTGGCTCCTGCGAACCAATCAGACTGCTGCATTTTGGATCCTATTGTTCTATTCTACATAACATGCCCAATTGATAAACCAGGCACACATGGATCTGATCACAGTCACATGCACACTGCTGGTTGAATGGACATATCACACACAGGCACACAACTTGGGGATACAGATCTAGAAGCGTAAATAGTGAGGATGAGCTGCACCTGTTGTGAATTGCCCAAAGGAGCTCCCGTCTAGCTGTAGGTCAGCTTCACATTCCCTTCATCTCCAGCAGCTTTGTGGAGCTGCTAATAGCAAGCTTTGCAGTTAACCACACAGCGCTTGATGTTTGTTCGTTCGTAGCCCAGAGCACAAAGTGGCTCCCTGTTGCGATATTAACTTCCATGATTCTCCCCCTCTTGTCTTTCTCTTTCTCTTTTTTGCCAGAGAAGTCATAGCGGAATGGTGCAGGTTGAATGCGCTGTGCACCGGCACTTGGGAAGTTAAGCACAATCTCTCCTCTTTGGCTCAGCTGGTTGGTTATTATTGCACAGGGAACACGGCAATATTGACAGCAGAACCCCAGCCTGGCTTGAATAGCCTTAAGGCACCCAGATCTCTCCAAGATGTCTAGTTTCTGTGCTGAGAATCTGCATTTTGACTGCAGGATTTAAGGAGCGGTATCATGGCGCTGCAAATTGGGCTTGAGCCAGCTTTCCTCATTCTAATCAAAATCCCTGTTTTGGTATTCATGGTGATTTACATTTGTATCATGCTCTGCTAGGCAATTCTCAGACTAGTTGGAACTTTATTTATTTATTTATTTTAAAAAATCTCCCTTGCCTCTTAGGTTTTGTATAAAGATGTAGGATAAATGAAAGAGAACAACATTTTTGCAGACCTCCAAAACCTTTTGCGTGGACAGGTGGAGTCCCCCCAAACACCCCTCCCCCGGCAACCCGATGAGCGGAATAAAGATGCATAACAACGTGCTATGGGGATTCAAATTGGCCACAACTTTATTAAGATTCGGATGTAGGGAGACCTTAGCTCAGGCATTGGGCGTTATCCTTCCCAGTCCCCAGCCAGGGTTCTGGGAGGCTTCGGGGTTATCTACATGTTTGGGGGTTGGGGCTGGCTCTGGAGAACATATGTTCAAGCAGAGACAGCCCGCCCCGTGTTCGCCGCCGCTGCTGGAAGGGGGAAGTGGTGACGCCTATTGGCATGGTCAAGGCTTCCCCCAATACCCCGCTCTTGTTGCCGCAAAGGGGGTGAGGTCTCCGTCTCACGCCCCTCCCTCTAGGAAAACCGCCAAAGAATTCCGCCCAAGGCCTGACACCGCCAAAATTGTGACGAATTGCTACGGGAAAGGTGAAACCTGCCAATGCAGGAAAATTCATTTCCGACCCTTCAACAGCGGCCTTGACGTAGCAGCACCTGTGAACCTGTAGAGAACAGGTTAACCTGCAAAAGAACATGAATGGAGGGTGGGAGAAGCTCTGGTGCTTGGAGGTAAGATTCAAATTCTCTTTGCGTGAGCCGGACAGTCCCTCCCCTTACCTGGCCATCCCCTGGCAACACCTCCCCAGGCAGGATTGGACGCTGGGCTGGGGTAGGTGGAGACCCCTGGCATCCTACCTGGGAAGGCGATGCCAGCTCCAAACTACCAGGGACTTGCCTCTGGGACCAGGGGGCTGCGTGCGTCCACGCAAAAGTCGCCCCCCATTCTGGAATGTTACTTGGTCATTGGGCACATAATGCTAGAAATCCGGAGTCAAATTAGATGTGACGTTTGCCATGTAGTTTGGACTTTTGCAAATAGTCTGTGGGGAGCAGATTGGGGCCATGGCATGAGGAAGAAGGGGGATTTAACTTTGTGCCCCTTGTCGTGGTCACAATGGGAGCCACACGTCCCTAACACCTGGTACTCACAATGAGAGGAAAGTTCCCATCGATATCTGCAGAAGAATAGAATGGGAGTAGCCTGGCCTAGAACGGATATGAACCTGGATCTCCTTTGTACAGTGGTACCTCAGTTTACGAACTTAATCTGTTCCGGAGGTCCGTTCTTAAACCGAATCCATTCTTAAACTGAGGCGCGCTTCCGCTAATGAGAGCCAGTGTGGTGCAGTGATTAAGAGCGGTAGACTTGTAATCTGGGGAACCGGGTTCGCGTCTCCGCTCCACCACATGCAGCTGCTGGGTGACCTTGGGCTAGTCACACTTCTCTGAAGTCTCTCAGCCCCACTCACCTCACAGAGTGTTTGTTGTGGGGGAGGAAGGGAAAGGAGAATGTTAGCCGCTTTGAGACTCCTTTGGGTAGTGATAAAGCAGGATATCAAATCCAAACTCTTATCCTGCCGCCCTTCCACTGTTCAGCTTCCGTTCATAAACTGAGGTAAAGTTCGCAAACCGGAACAATACTTCCGGTTTTGCAGAGTTCATAAACTGAATAGTTCGTGGAATAACTTAGTTTGCCACTCCTCTTTACTAGGGGCTTCTGGGGCTTTCCAGTTATTCCATTATTATAATCTAGCAATGAGATATGAAGAAGCTAAAGGAACAAGTTTAGAAGAAGCATTTAAAATGTGGAAACCATTTAACAATTATATTAAAGACAAAATAGAAAAACCGAATCTTATCTCAGATAACTAACGATTCTATGATGGAAAAAAATTGTAGACTAATTATATATATATATAGTTTATTATAGTATGTTTAGTAAGAAATTATTGTATGTAACCCATATTTGGAAAAAAAGGGATGAGCTCAGAACAGGATGAGAAGTAAGCGGGGGGGAGGAACGAGGGAGGGAATTGAGGGAATTGAGGGAGGGAATGGGGGGGGGGGTAACGAGACAATGTAATATTTGTACCACAACTGTATTTGTTTTATTCATATGTAAATATTTTTCTTTCCTTTTTGAAATCAATAAAATCTATTTTTTTAAAAACTGAATAGTTCGTAAACAGGGGCTGTTCGTAAACCGAGGTACCACTGTAATGTCTAAGGTTCCAGTTGTAGCACAGATCAATCTTACAGCACCCGCCCCAGATTGCCTGCTCATAGCCTAAGGAGATCAAATGCAAAGCTGTCAGCAATCACTGATCTCACTGCTCCGCGTGGCAAGTAGGGCTGGAAGGATCCAATCAGTTTTGTTGCTCTCAGTTTCTCATCTCCCCAAACTTAAATTTGGTTCTCCACATCTCAGCAGCAACTTGTAAATTTTCTTTTAAAAAATCCTCAAAAAACTTCTCCGGCATTTTAGTGCAAATTTCCCCTAATATAGATTCCGCCCCCCCCCCCCCCGGCCGTACATGTTAAGCAAGCAGTTTCTCCTAATATAATGCATTTTTCGCTGTTATTTTCACTACATTCATTTTTATGCACGCTTACATATTTACAAACCTCGTTTGGTTGGAGAACTGCATCGCAAATCTCGGATAAGTGCCAACTTTGCAGGATGGCTGTGTTTTGCTTCTTATGTTGCTTTAGAAAGTGTGGATCCAGCTTTAAATGTGATCTGAATTCAGTTTCTCCCCATCCTTAGTCATGAACCATGTAAATGCAACCTCTCGGGGAAGAATTTTACAAATCAGGTCTGGCTTCACCCATCCATTGCCTTGTCCTGGGCAAGAGCTAGTGCAGGCATCCCCAAACTTCGGCCCTCCAGATGTTTTGGACTACAATTCCCATCACCCCTGACCACTGGTCCTCTTAACAAGGGATCATGGGAGTTGTAGGCCAAAACATCTGGATGGCCACAGTTTGGAGATGCCTGAGCTAGTGTAAAAGGGCACTAGAACAGTCTTAGATTCTTAGCAATATGGAGTGTGGTGTCCATACAGATTGGGAATGAATGTGTAATATACAAGGTGAGCCCTGCAACATATCTTCACCATAGTGTTCCTGTACACAGTCCAAGCCAGCAAGGAATTATTTCTTTCCACCCCCTGTCTCAGTTTTCTGTGTTTTCTCTTTTTCTTCTTTCCGGGTTGACATTCAACATTGTGTGACAACTGAGCATATATGGTTCCCACTGGGTTGTGGGGTTTTTTTTGGGGGGGGGGTTGTCTTAGATTTTTTTTTTTAAAAAAATATTTTGTACTTCTACAAATCCTGTTATTTCCTTGAGCATACTGATCCTCTCCACTTGTTTCCCGGTGGCTCCATTTTTGATCCAACTCCGTCAGCACTCACCACCTGAGTTTGCTATTAGGGGGAGGAAGTGATCCACAGTAGGGTTGCCATACTTAATGAGGTAAAAATCCAGACACAAAAAGCTGCTTTTGTTGAGCTTTTTTAGGGCAATCACCAGAGCCAGAGCCTGAACCAGAGCCGCCTGCACACATTTTTTATTATTACTGTATTGGAAAAAACCCCGAAATCCAGGACATTTCTTTAAAATGCAAAATTTCCCCTGGATGGGCATGTAGTACCCCCAAAAGAGGATATGTCTGGGAATTCCCAGATGTATGGCAAGCCTAGATGCCACTCATGTCTGGGGAGTGAAGTGAAAGTGTCTCTCTTTTCCACGGTCTGGAAGTTCTTACCCCATAAACTTATTCCATGATCTTGACAGCCAGTACGGTGCAGCGGTTAGCGTGTCAGACTAGGACCTGGGAGACCAGGGTTCAAATCCCCACTCGGTCACGAAATTCATTTGTGACCTGGTTATTAACCTAACCTCCCCACACAACAGGGTTGGTACTCCCCACACAACAGGGTTGGTACGGGGATTAAATGAGGAGGGAGAGAATTACACATGCTGCTTGAGCTCCTTGGAGAAAAATGTGGGATGTAAGTACAATCAATCAATCAATATTTTAACAAGGGCAGTGGCTATCCAATATCACAGGCAGAGCTCTTCCTCCAGCCATGCTGCTGCGAAAAAAATAAAATCAAGATGCCAAGGATTGATACTGCAACCTTTTCTGCGCAAGGTACATGGCTCTACTGCTAAGTTATTGTCTCACCCCACAGCCTTTTAACGGAGCTTGTTTTCCCATAGAATCCTAGAATTGCAGAGTTGGAAGGGACCCTGAGGATCACCTAGTCCAAGCCCCTGCAATGCAGGAATATGCAGCTGTTCCGGATGAGGATCAAACCTGCAACCTTGACTTTCTCAGCACCACGCTCTAACCAACTGAGCTATCCAGGATGAAGAAATCAATGGTTCCGCTGGGGCATGAACACAGGATTTCATTCCAGTATTTACAGCACCAGGCAACTGTTCGCTGGGGACACCCTCACGCCTAGAAGTATTTAGGCAGCTTATTGTTCCAAGCAAGGAGCTCTTTAAGATTTGATTTTGTGGTTCTGGCTATGTGATGGCTGGGTGGGGGAAAAACCTATATGAAACGAGAATAATTTCTTAGCACAAAATCTACCGCATGAAATTGCATTGGTGAATTTGGAAGAAAGGCAATCCAAGCTAGGGTGCACTGTGCAATCTGTCTTGTTCTCTCTCTCTTTGTTTCTCTCGTGTGTGTGCATGTGTGCCTTGAATGTAGCAAGTGTAACCTATTTTGGGACCTGCTATGTACTCAATCCTGGTGGAAATCATACACATATAAAAAAAACCCTGTGAAAACGCTTTTTTTAAAAAAAGTTTTGAAAAAATACATTGGATTTTGCATAGCTCACTTTCTCCACCTAGTGTCACATTTGTATATTGCGCTTTACAACACATTTAAAATGTTTTGTTTGCAGCTGCCGGTATGTAGCTGAGTCCTCTGTCTCAGACATCCGCTTATGCTAAACGCTTGCAGGCAGAATCAGAATCGCTGCTGGTTTTCTGGCTGCTTGCTCTTTGATTTGGTGGCAGGCAGCAGCACTACATCCACTTTAACGGGACATTTAAAGGCAGATTTGCCAGTATTCTCTTCCATTTCATGGCAGGGGGTGGGGCATCCTGAGGAATCCACTTATGAGAAAGTGGATAAATTATGTATTTTCAAGTCATGCTGGCTGGCTGTTAACAAGATCCATTAGGGTTGCCTTCCTCCAAATAGATTCTTTGTCCACCTGAGTGCACAGGAAATGCTAAGTAACATTGCATAATTTATTCTGTTTCTAAGATTTAGGTTTTCGAATAAACTGGAGGGTTTGGCAAGGACAGAGGCAGGAAAAGGGCGAGAAGGGAAGGGAAGGCACAGCAGACAGAAAAAAACAGAGAAAGTATAAGCAATTCCCAGGGAAACGGTGGCCAAGACATCATTGCTTGGCTGGAGAATTTGGAGAAGTGCAGATTTTGAAGGACGGCTTATGTTTCAGTTCGCACATTGCTTCGGAAAGGGCAAATTTGGTAAGTTCTCCTTTAAAGGCAAACAACACAACATTTCTCCCTCATCTGTAGTAGGAGCACATGCAACCATAGCAGCAAGCATCGGAACTCGGTGGCAGAGAAGATGCTTTGCATGCCTGAGGGCCCAGGTTCCTTCTCCATCATCTTCAGTTAAAGTTGGAATGGAGAACCTGCGACCCTCAGAGTAATATTGTGCTTTCCTCAGTGTCTTCTGGCTCTGCAGTTACTGTGGGCCCACTCTTGGAATCGGAAATGGACAAAATAAACCATGACTAGGCTACCTTTCTCTGTCAGTGACAGAGCAGTGTTGACTGAAGTGCTCACAGAAGAGCTGGGCAGTTGGGTCTAGTCACCATTTTCTTCTCCCACAATCTCCCAGTGCGACAATTCAGATGTTGATACCACCCATGACTTGGCTAATGGCAGTATGTTTTGTGCTCCTCTACTCATTCTTCCACTCAGGGCTGTCTTAAGCATATGTGGCGTCGGGGTGCAAAGATCTGCCCGGCGCCCCCATCCTAGGCTGCCCAGTCCCAGGCATGCAGGAGGGCGGAGCTGGCTAGCCGCCTCAGCATCTCGCTGGTCGCCCCTGAACTCGCAGTGCAGAGCCGCCCACAGCAGAAGAGCCTGCTGCGACGCTCCAACCAACGGGCGGGCTCTTCCCCAGACTCAACTCTCAGGTCCTGGACTCTCGGCCTCGCACCCCTGAGAGCCTGGCGCCCGGGTGCCCCGCACCCCTATGGGTAAGATGGCCCTGCTTCTACTCACATGCTCTGATTCATTCACTCAGTTGCTGGTTTATGCAAACCATGGTTTCTGAGTCCAGTTCAGGGGCAAACAATGGTTTGCGCAAATTACAGCTTTAGGGGAATTAAAGTGCTGGCCAAATCTAGTCACCTAGCACAGTTTTTTAAGTGTCCAGCCCAAAAAGAGAATTAAACCAGGGGGGAAAGGGTGGGCATCAGTGATGGACCCTGTCTCAGGACCCTGTGACTCTGGAAGCTGTCCAGTGATGTCAAGTGCTGGTGCTGCCCTGCTAGAAATTTTTGGTCTCTCCAGCTACATATTCTATGACTCCTTACTGAAGTCGAAATGGCATTTTGTAGAACCAGAAATACGCTACCGTTTGAGCAGAGCAGGATTGAAAGCAGAGCCTTCTCTCTGATATCCTCCCCATAATGAGGCTGTGGATGCAATGCGAAGAACTTGAATTTCTAAGAAGGATTAAACTTTGCCCTATTAAAGCGGCTGTGAACCAATTGGAAAGCTAAGCTTGTTTTCTTCTTCCCTTCTCTTTTTAAAACCAAATTCCTCTTGGCTAGAGGAGTCACTGAAGCAGAGCCTTTCTACAGTGATGACAGAATTAAAATACAACAAGTGTTTGGTCATCAGACAATATGCTAATGGCTAGAGTTTTTAAAAATATATATATTCATTTTTAAATCAATGAACATCTAAACTTTCTTTTAATATAAGAGAAAAAAATCCTTTGGGGAGAAGCAAATGTTCATATGTTCATAGCAACACTCAGAAGTACCTAAAAAGAGCCTGCTGGATCAGGCCAATGGCCCATCTAGTCCAGCATCCTGTTCTCACAGTGGCCAACCAGATGTTTGTGGGAAGCTGAAAAGCAAAACCACTTGCGGGAAGCTGAAAAGCAACAGCACTTTCCCCTCCTGCATTTTCCAGCAACTGATATTCAGATGATTATGATTATGATTATTTATACCCCACCCATTTGGCTGGGTTTCCCCAGCCGCTCTGGGCGGCTTCCGACAAAATATCAAAAATACAATAAAACATCAAACATTAAAAACTTCCCTAAACAGGGCTGCCTTCAGATGTCTTCTAAAAGTCAGATAGTTGTTTATTTCCTTGACTTCTGGTGGGAGGGCATTCCACAGGGCGAGCGCCACTACTGAGAAGGCCCTCTGCTTGGTTCCCTGTAACCTCGCTTCTCGAAGTGAAGGAACTGCCAGAAGGCCGTCGGCACTGGACCTCAGTGTCCTGGCTGAACAATGGGGGTGGAGACGCTCCTTCAGGTATTCTGGGTCAAGGCAGTTTATGGTTTTAAAGGTCAGCACCAACACTTGTGCTCGGAAACGTACTGAGAGCCAACGTAGGTTTTTCAGAATTGGTGTTATGTGGTCTCGGCGACCACTCCCAGTCTAGCTGCCGCATTCTGGATTAGTTGTAGTTTCCGGGTCACCTTCAAAGGTAGCCCCACATAGAGCGCATTACTATGGTCCAAGCAGGAAATAACTAGAGCATGAACCACTCTAGTGAGACAGTTCGTGGGTAGGTAGGGTCTCAGCCTGCGTACCAGATGGAGCTGGTAAACAGCTGCCCTGGACACAGAATTGACCTGCGCCTTCATGCTGTGAGTCCAAAATGACTCCCAGGCTGTGCACCTGGTCCTTCAGGGGCACAGTTACCCCATTCAGGACCAGGTAGTTCCTCCAGGCCTGCCCTCCTCCTGTCCCCCCAAAACAGTACTTCAGTCTTGTAAGGATTCAACCTCAATCTGTTAGCCACCAACTTTGGAAGCAGAGCACTATATTCTGCCCGTACACTGAGGTCCAGTGCTGAGGGTCTTCTGGCTGTTCCCTCGCTGCGAGAAGCCAAGTAACAGGGAACCAGGCAGAGGGCCTTCTCGGTAGTGGCACCCGCCCTGTGGAATGCCCTCTCAGCAGATGTCAAAGAGAACAACAACTACCAGACTTTTAGAAGGCATCTGAAGGCAGCCCTGTTTAGGGAAGCTTTTAATGTTTAATAGATTGTTGTATTTTAATATCCTTCTGGAAGCCGCCCAGAGTGGCTGGGGAAACACAGCCAGATGGGCAGGGTATAAATAAATTATGATGATGATGATGATGATGATGATTTAGATTTAAAGCCCATTCAAAGCCTTCAAAGAATTCTGAGCGCTGCCTTTTGTTAAGGGGTTTCTAACCTTAACACCCTTACCTCCCTCCCTCATTGCAGGGAAGGGGTGTCAGCCTTTCCCTCGATCATTTCACTGGCTTTGCAGTGCACTTTCTCCGGCTCCTGTAATATCTCTTCTTTATTATTTAGAAGAGATGGCTCAAACGGCACACGGCATTCTAAATGTGTCCTCACACACTTTAGATTTATACAATGCCTTTAACGATGCATTGCAGGGAACCAAACCAAATGTTACCCTTCTAATTTCCCACGTTGCACCCTCTTTAAAAATGCATACATTTTTAGATGTCTGTCTCAGATTCCACTCAGTGCTTGTTTATGACTCAGTTTAAATATTCAGCGGTCAGGCTAGACCACCATAAATCTCCTGGTCTTACTGCACGGGAGAAGAATCTCCTCATAATCATGGGGCTGAAATTCACTTGGGGGTTGGAACTATTGTTCGGCAACACTTGTTACTCAGAGAAAATGAGGTGGGGAGAGAAAGGGTGAGTGAGTTAATTGGGGGGGGGGCACACTGAGAACCTTGAGTGTGCACCGTGTTTCTCATAAAATAAGACGCACCTATAAAATAAGCCATGGCAGGGTTTTCATGCCTTGAAAAAATATAAGACATCCCCCGAAAATAAGTCGTAGTGCAGTTCCGGAGGGCGCCAAGGAAGAGGAAGAGGCCTGTCGGGTTGGGGCCCGGAACTGCTGCAGCCCCGCCAAAACACACAGCAGTGCGCGCTGCGGACATTGCTGGGTCCCACGCTGCATGGAGCCCCGCGCCAGCGGGACCCAGCTGAAGCGCCGACAAAGCACCCAGCAGCGCCGTGCAGAGCACCCCGAGCCGCAGCAGCAGGAGGGGGATTCAAAGTGCTACAGAGCACTGCTGGGTCCCGCTGGTTCGGGGCGCTCCGCATGGCGCTGCGGGCGCTTTGTCGGCGCTTCAGCGGGGCCCGCAGCACGCACCACTTTGAATCCCCCTCCTGCTGTGGCTCGGGGCGCTCCACGTGGCGCTGCTGGTCGCTTTGCCGTCGCTTCAGCGGGGCGCGCTGCTGATTCCCGCTGGCTCGGGGTTCCATGCGGTGCGTGCTGTGGGCCCCGCTGAAGCGCTGACAAAGCGCCCAGAAGCGCCATGAGGAGCGCCCCGAGCCAGCGGGACCCAGCAGTGCTCTGTAGCACTTTGAATCCCCCTCCTGCTGCTGCGGCTCGGGCCACTCTGCGCGGCGCTGCTGGGCGCTTTGTTGGCGTTTCAGCAGCAGCAGCAACTTACAGGTAATTTTTTTAAAAAAAGACACCCCCAAAAAATAAGCCATAGGCTTATTTTCTTGAATAAAATAAATATAAGACGGTGTCTTATTTTATGAGAAACACGGTATCATCCTAATTAGTAACCCAAGATCCAAAAATGAAGATTCTAAATAATACTAATACTAATATTAATACTAATACTAATACTAATAATACTAATAATAATAATAATAATCTGAATTAGAACCCATCAGTTTAATTGAACAGCGGATCATGGTATTTCCTTGTTAATATTCTAACTGCCTAAGGGCTCCAATGAGGGTGAAAGAGGAGAGTGCAAAATATGGTCTGAAGCTCAACATCAAAAAAACCAAGATCATGGCCACTGGTCCCATCACCTCCTGGCAAATAGAAGGGGAAGAAATGGAGGCAGTGAGATATTTTACTTTCTTGGGCTCCTTGATCACTGCAGATGGTGACAGCAGTCACGAAATTAAAAGACGCCTGCTTCTTGGGAGAAAAGCAATGACAAACCTAGACAGCATCTTAAAAAGCAGAGACATCACCTTGCCTACAAAGGTCCGTATAGTTAAAGCTATGGTTTTCCCAGTAGTGATGTATGGAAGTGAGAGCTGGACCATAAAGAAGGCTGATCGCCGAAGAATTGATGCTTTTGAATTATGGTGCTGGAGGAGACTCTTGAGAGTCCCATGGACTGCAAGAAGATCAAACCTATCCATTCTTAAGGAAATCAGCCCTGAGTGCTCACTGGAAGGACAGATCGTGAAGCTGAGGCTCCAATACTTTGGCCACCTCATGAGAAGAGAAGAATCCTTGGAAAAGACCCTGATGTTGGGAAAGATGGAGGGCACTAGGAGAAGGGGGCGACAGAGGACGAGATGGTTGGACAGTGTTCTCGAAGCCACCAACATGAGTCTGACCAAACTGCGGGAGGCAGTGGAAGACAGGAGTGCCTGGCGTGCTATGGTCCATGGGGTCACGAAGAGTCGGACACGACTAAACGACTAAACAACAACAAAGGTCTCCAATAACCGATTTGAAGGGCTGTCATGTTAGTTAGCCTGTAAAGATGTCTCAGTACAATGCACTCCTTGGAAAAGGGTCTGGCATGTTTGTTTGTTTAGTAGCGCATTGTGAGGGGGGCAGGGAAGTCCTTACTGAAAAACGGTTCAGTCACACATACGGTACACAGGTTAGAGAGAGCAGCAATCAAAATAATGAGAAATGAGAAGCCGCATGGCCTCCATATGTTTCTTCCCAGTTGCAATTTTTTCGGGATCATTCTAAGAGTCTAGTCCCACAGGCCTGACCTCAACCTATAAAGAATCATAGAACTGTAGAGTTGGACGGGACCCTGTGGATCCTTTAGTCCAGCCCTCTGCAATGCAGGAATATGCAGCCTCCCAATATAGGGATCGAACCTGCAACTTTGGCATTATCAGCACCGTGCTCTGACCAGCTGAGCTATGAAGACAATGCTCCGTGTCATGTATGGAGAGATGCATTGCAAAGCTGGGTGTTGAATAAGGAAGAGACTTCTTTTCTTGGCACAGCTCCTTGAGGAGGGAAGCCATTGCCATAGCAGCTTCTGTCACCTGCCTTTTTCTTCCTCCCCAGATTTTGAGAAGGAAATGGAAGCAGAGTCAAGGATTAACTTCTTCAAATATATTTATTAGGGAATGACTTATTCCATATGAAACTTCCCAATGATTTTTTTAATTTAAAAAACACCTTCTTCCTGGTGCTCGTCCAAGGGAGGATTCTTTAGTAGGTATTTGGAGCGGGGCCTTTTCACTGGTGGCACCTTGGTTGCGGAGCTAACTTCCTCAGGAAGCTTGCCAGTAGCATGGCAGCTCATCTAAAAAGCCATTCCTTTTAGGCAAATTGCCAAAGGTCTGGGTTGATCCTGTGCTGCTGACTAGGAGACTCTTTACCAGGACTCCGTGCCAAATTCAGCAGTGGTCCATGAAGGTGGTCCACTGGGCCAAATTGCTGGCAGCCACTGCATGACACCAGAGGGCAGGGTAGGCAATTCCCAACCTTGCCTTCCAGTGCCAGGAAGCTGCGCTTGTAGGTAAGTGAATGTTTTCCAAGTGCAGAATTGTCCCTTCTAATGCCAGCAGTTAGAAACTATTATGCGCCCAGGAACTAGGCACTTCCATTCATGATAGCGCCCTACCCTCCACTACAGCCTCCAAACACTGATTATCTCCTCTATTGCTATGTAGCACATCACTGGCTGTTGCTGCTACAGTATTGTGTATCTGGTACCTTCATTACACAACTTCTGGAGGATGCCCGAGGTGTACCTTTGGCTTTTAACACTTGCGGTGTATAGTTTTAGGACTCAACTTATTCCTATGGTTGCAATTTCTTTTAGTGTTTTTAATGTTATGTTTTAATGTAATGTTGCAACCTGCCAGGGACCTTAGGTCAAACTATGGATGGGTTGTTGTGAATGGACTTTGCTCTTGCAGGTGTAAACTTCCTCTTCTCCCTTCCCTGCCCCTTACTGGTTTAAGGAAAAAGAAAAAGCTTTGCCATGATTTACAAATCAGGCAAAGCTATGGTTTGTGTAAACCGTAGTTAGCCCCAAACTAGACTCGGGCTGGTTTTGTTTGCCCAAACGAGAAACTGAGTGAGTGGATCAGAGCAGAAGAGCGGAGGACAGAATACACAAGGCACAGGGCCAATAGCCAACTGTTGCTCCTGTATGTGAGTTGTGAGCCTTGTTCCTATTCCTGTATTGTATTGTTTATATTGATTGTTGTTTTTAACTGCTTTGCATGATTCTTTCTCGTGACTTTATTCATTCATCATCTTGACCATTCCTTGGCAATTTGGTGCAAACAGCTCATAAATAAATCTTATTGACCCCTAAGGTTCCTCTGCTGGTAATGAGAGATCCGATCAAAGAAGCATCGAAATTCATTGAGGCCCTAGTTCAGCTTACGTAGGCATTGTGGGTGATAATGGGAAAGTGGCTGTGCGTGTAAAGGCTCAGTGTTCTGGACTGTGGCAAAATCCTTCTTCTGAACACTGTGAACCTTGGGGTGGGAAATGAGCACCTATTTTATGCCGGGTTTTTATAAGGAACAAGAGATGCAGCATATAGATCAGGCATCCTCAAACTTCGGCCCTCCAGATGTTTTGGACTACAATTCCCATCTTCCCCGCCCACTGGTCCTGTTAGCTAGGGCAGTGTTTCCCAACCTTGTGCCTCCAGATGTTTTGGGACTACAACTCCCATCATCCCTAGCTAGCAAGACCAGTGGTCAGGAATGATGAGAGTTGTAGTCCCAAAACATCTGGAGGCACAAGGTTGGGAAACACTGAGCTAGGGATCATGGGAATTGTAGGTCAAAACATCTGGAGGGCCGCAGTTTGGGGATGCCTGATATAGATGCAGCCAGGGAAAGAACAGGTGACACAAGATGAATAATGCCGGTGATTTTTTTACTCTTTCCTTTTTGGAAATTAAGCTTGGCCAGATCTAATTTTATATGGGCCATCACAGCAGCGGTGTGTGTGTGTGTGTGTGTGTGTGTGTGTGTGTGTGTGTGTTCATTCATCATGAAGGCCTCCAGGGGCTGAGCCAAAATATGACACACACATCTAGAAGATAGGCCCAGACTGCACAGTAAGTTGATTACAGAAGAAAACCATTTGTCGATACAACAGTGGCGAGGCAAAGAAATCATTTCCCCCTCAGGACGACCCTCAGTTTGTTAGTGGTAATGAGATCTATGAAACAATTTAGCTGCCATTAGGACACTGTAGTAGCTGAGCTGTAACCGCCGAGCCTTGTTTGGGCAAACCATGGTTTAACATGAGGTACAATTTTGATGTGAGGTCAGTGGTGGACCTTGGTAATACAGTGCTCTGTGTGAGGCCAAAATCTGAGGGAGGACAACCCTCACTGTGCCTTCCCAAAGCCAGGTAAGGGGGGTGCTGGGCTTTGGGAAGGAGGCACAAAGCTCTGGCAGGATCCTAGACTCCTTCTGCCTCCTTCCCCAAGGTGGGCAAATGTTAACTTGGCTTTGGGAAGGAAAGAGGAAGATTCTAGGACCCTGTCAGAGCCCTCACACCTCCTTCCCAAAGCCCAGTGCTTACTAGGCTTTGGGAAGGGGATGGGAAGGTGTCCCCTTGACCCCTGTGCTGGGAACCAGTTACACTGCCCTAAATCCACCTCTGGTGAGGTGGTCTTCTCTAAGCAGAAGGGACTGGACTGAACTGTGTGGCCAGAGGGCTTGCAACTTTCATCACTGTGTGCTTTCGTTCCACCCAGAGGCAGAGTTACAAACTCTGAAGCCAACTCCTTGCCATCCCAAGTCGCTTTGAAGGTTGTGAACCTGCGTGCTATGTGAGTTGGGGGGGAAGGTGTGTGAGAGAATGAGATAACCATCAGTTCTTCTCTCCTTCTCCAGGGCCTCTTCTATGCGATCTTGCAAGTTAGACCCTTAGAAAAGAAAACAAGGAAGGAGCGAAATAGGTGCCACAGCTTAGCACATTTCAGAGACCATTGAAATTGAGGGTCAGTAGCAGCCAGTGGGGTGGGGCAGAACCTGGATGGGGCTTAGGTAGTGACAAGGTCAGGGACTGTGCAGTTGACCTCACTGCTGCCCCACTTGTTCCCCAGCCAGGTAAACAGTTGCAACACTGGCAGCTTCAGGAGGGCAAATTCATGGCCCTGCCCTACCACATCAGTTGCTACTGTTGGAAATTCAGTACTCTGTGGATTTCTCTTTGAAGAGGGATTGTTAGTTAAACCACTCCAAGAATTATAGCTCTGTGAGGTAATCAGGGGGTCTCTTAACTACACACAGCACTCTTAACAAACCACAGTTCTTTGGGGGAAGCCATGAACATTAAAAGTCTTATAATAACACTTTAAATGTATAATGCAAACGTGATCTGGGCTAGGAGAGCGTTGTTGCTGCCCTTGTTTCGCTCTTGCCTAGATGCATTGGGTTATAAGAGTTTCCTGTTTCCGGTCGAGGCACTCTCATCTGTCCTTTCCCTCTCACCGACAACACTGTGCCATTTAGTGCGATACCCTTAAAATAGCCGCAACAAAATGGCAGCCATGATTCATGTACGGCCATTGACATGATTAATTCTGTGCCCTTAGAGCGTTCTCTGGAAAAGACACTTTTAAATATAAAGACAATAAATGTATTAAGTTGATGCACTCAAAGGAACAGTCAAAAGCATGACTGGCGTGCTGCCAAGGCTTTGTGATGTGCTTGGTAAGCACTTGGGTCTCATCCAAGCCTCATTAAAGCCAATGGCAGGGCTTTCATTATCTTCCAAGTGTTCGGGTTAAGGTGCTTGCGAGAGCCATGTTCTTTTCATAAGAGAGAGGGTGTGTGCAGGGCGGGCGGGGGGGGGGTAGGAATCTGCTGAAGAATCTTACTAACTTGGTATGTTTGCAGATTTCTTCTTTTTTCCTGCAAATGTTGTGACTCTAAATTTAGAATAACCCCTCTTAAATCAGAGGTGTAAAACTGGCCCGCCTGGAGCCAAGAAAGGAGATTGCCAGGCTCATGAGCAAAGGGGAGATGGTGAGGAAGCTGAACTCTGGGCAAGGCAAAACAATGTGAATACCTTAAGCACACTGAGATGCCCTTCACATAGATGAATGTTAAATAAGTTAATAGCATGGATAGTGGTAGGTGGTTCCTTACAAAGTGTTGGCTATGAACCGCTTTGACAGAAAAGTGGCATACAAATAACATGATTTTCACCCTACCTTTAAAGCACATCCAATGCACATTTAAATCATATGATTTCACCTGAAGAATCCTGTGCATGGTGATTTCTCTCACATAGAGCTTCAGCTCCCAATACCCTTAAGAAAGGATTGGGGGGGGGGATCACGTGCTGCAAATGTGTGTTGGGTACACTTTAAATGTATGGTACGGACCTGTCCTACTGTGAAGTAAAGTAAACTGGGTTTGATAGGACTTGTCTGGGAGTAGCTATAGGATTGCAGCCTAAATTCAGAAACAATTATTATTTCTCAAAACCTGCCGCCTGAGGGAGGCCTCTTCACCCCGCCTAATGGTAGGGTTGGCTCTGCTCTTGCTTTGGCAACTCCTACGCAATGATTTGCTTCATAGCTGCCAAGTTCTCCCTTTTTTTAAGGGAAATTCCCTTATGCTGAATAGGCTTCCTTGCGAGAAAAGGGAAAACTTGGCAGCTATGATTTGCTTACTGCTGCCAGCACTCAGCATTCTGTGTGACTGCTTAAATCAGGCATCCCCAAACTGCGGCCCTCCAGATGTTTTGGCCTACAATTCCTATGATCCCTAGCTAACAGGACCAGTGGTTGGGGAAGATGGGAATTGTAGTCCAAAACATCTGGAGGGTCGAAGTTTGAGGATGCCTGGCTTGAATCCACACACTTCTCATGTTTCCTTTGATTTTAGGGACATCCTTCATTTTATGGATTTATTTAACCCAATATTGTTGTTCGTTGCTTCTGCAGAGTCCCTAAATCTCAGCCTGCATGCTTGTTCTTTTGGATTGATTTGGAACTGTGTCCCAGCTCCTGCCAACCTAGCAGTTCGAAAGCACATCAAAGTGCAAGTAGATAAATAGGTACCGCTACAGCGGGAAGGTAAATGGCGTTTCCGTGTGCTGCTCTGGTTCGCCAGAAGCGGCTTTGTCATGCTGGCCACCTGTAAGCTGTACGCCGGCTCCCTCAGCCAATAACGTGAGATGAGCACACTCCTCTTCCACCGCCAGTACATTTGAGATGACTTTGTCTTCTCTCCCTCTTTTCTCAGCTGCACCTAACATTAAAGGTCATTTCACATGGCTAAAAGCATCCCTGGATGACAAGAGTAATCAGTAGGTGTTTTTGCTGGCTATAAAAGTAGCAAAGAGCATATTACTGATTGAGTCATTTGCCTGCTTTCCAGATAAACAAAACATTCCCACCACTGTTATAGTTCCAAAGTAACTGTCATTCACAAATGCATTGTTCTTTCTAGTTTCAGTAACCCAAAGCTGGGAATTGCAAGAAATCCTGCAACTGTTGGCTGGCAAGTGATGCCAGGTGCCTACTTACACATCACCAAAAAAAAAAAAAAGAGGGCAAAAGAAAATAGAGATATTATTTCTGTTCATGAAAAATACATGGAGAACACAGCAGCCCTGACCTTGACTATCGTTGCACCTTTTGGCTTCTGAGCTCTCACACACTCCAAATATCATAAGTGCTCTGTTTGAAGCTACAGAAGGAATATGTAATGTCAACACAGGACACTAAAATAAACATTAGGCCCTTTTAATTTCCTTCATAAGGCATATTTTACTTTAACTTAAAGATTGCATTCAGAGGGCCTTGCAAAGATTGAATTTGAAAGGCTTGTATTGGGCTGTTTTGATCTCCCATTCATTTCTTCTGACTTGGCAGTTGGCTGTTAGATTTTGCTGCCACAGCAAAGGTCTTTGGCAGAATCGCTTCAAGGAAGATGTTCGGTATGAAGACTCTCACCATTCTATAGCCCCAGAATGGTTGACAATAGCACCTGAGACTGCTGAAATGATCGAGCTTAGAGAAAATCTGCTCTCCAAATGGAGAGTGTCAGAGTCAACAGCAGGGAGTGACAGACCATTTACATCCTACTAAAATACAAGCTTAAATTTCATACATACAAAAAGGAACAGATTTTGGTAATAGTTTTTTTAAAATGTAAAAGCCATTTTTAAGGTACTGAGGCACCTATTTTCATAATTTCTTATTTAGTGAATATTTATTTATTAATCTAATTATGTTGGAGTTTCAGAATCAATAGCAGAGAAAATAGGTAACGTGTTCAAGGCACCAGAAAATAGCCCTTACCTATTGAAGCTTCCAGACACTCAGTAGGTGAGAGCACTCTGTTTCTTTGCTTTGTTAGAGCATAAGCCTGAAGCACAAAAGCAAAAGAACTTGCTAAAATCTACACAGCTGATCAGTGGGAGCAGGACCATAGCACTTTTCTTTAAGATGCCATTATTTACACACCTGCCTTTCAAAATCACAAGGCTTCTCAGCAGCTGGAAGCCAATCTGCGACCAAAAGGAATTGACTGAAACACCACAGCTTATGAGATCACGGCAGGAAATCATCTAGTAAAAATAGAGTGAGGAGCACAAGCCTTGAACGAATGGCAGGTTGGCTGTTATTGCTATTATTTTTTGTGGGACAGTGAAATTCTGTTTTCACTTTCGTGGGAGAAACGCTACTGAACATGGTGGAACTTATTTCTGACTAAACACATGCGGAATTGAACTGTGAAATGCCATACAGACCTAGACCTGTCCAGGGTTCTGAAACTTCACGTTCTGGAGCCTGGTGCAGATTAATGCATTGGTAAAACTATATAAACTAAATATTTATGTGCCAGCCTAATGATTTCTAGATAAAGTTAAGTCCAAGTATAGAAGATTAGCAAGTGGTTTCTTTTTCATTCCAAATGCCTGTTCTAGACATGTTTCTTTGTGTTCCGACAAATAAAACTGCTTCTTTGTTTTAATAGTCATTTCTGTAACATGTTAAATCTAAATTACTACCTATGTCTAGCTAAGCTATTTAAATAAGTACTTTAAGGACTGTAAAGACTGATTCCTTGCCATGTTCCATGATTAGGGTTGCCAGACTCAATAGAGGACAGGACTTCTGTGCCTTTAATTGCCCTGCTCTCTTTTGAGTCTGGAAACCTTAAAGAGAAACCAGCAGGCCCTTTGTTTAATTTCCAAGCAAAGGGTCTGCTGGTTTCTCTTTAAGGTTTCCAGACTCAAAAGAGATCAGGGCAATTAAAGGCACAGAAGTCCTGTCCTCTATTGAGTCTGGCAACCCTACCCATGATGCTTCTCTCTTGCATTCTCTATGTTTTTTCTGGCCCAGATAACTAAGGACTAAAGCAGGCCTGGATATGCTGATTTTCTCCAGCTGTTGTTGGGTTCACTTCTCATCTGCCACAGCCAGCAGGGCCAATGGTCAGAGGTGATTGGACTTGTAGTCTAGCAACATCTGAAGCACAGGTTTTGCTTTCCTGAACTAGAGTGTGGTGACCAGAACAACATTCCTGCATTTGAAGTACTAAGGTTAATACTAGGGAGCCCCATTTAGTTTATAGATGAGCTGAAATTAAATTCATGGCAGCTCTTTCTCCAAGGATACCAACGGGCTCATTTGGATTTGTGGGAATAAATGCAACTCCTGTACCACTTGGGAATCTCAGGATCGCTGTGTAAAGCTTTACCTCACTTCTGCCATTACTGTCAGTCCGGGTAGAATAGCCATGCAGAGAGCTCTTAAGTATATCACTCATGGTGGAAGGCAGAGACTGCCTCCAGCACTTCCATCATGAGTGACTTCCTTGTATCCCTTGGGTTTCATTTCCCTTAAAAGTTCTTTTAAATAAAACCTCTTAAAATCGGCTGCTTTTGTGTGCATTTGTGCCTGACTCAAAGGGACATCTCCTACTCACATGCCTAAACCATTAGGCTTCATTCTATGGGTATGTGAAAGTGGGATTTGATGGAACCCAAGATAGCTTGCTTTTCTCCATCAAATCCCACTGTCACATACTCATAGGTCTTGTTACTTACATATAAAGCCCTAAACTACTTTGGATCAGGTTTCCAAAAAGACCAACTTTCCCTCCATTGTTCCGAAAGAAATGAAACCTGGTCAATCTTGTCACGGCCTGGTGATTATTGGCTCGTAGTAATCTGGAGGCAGGCTTTTTCACAGGTGCCACTGCTGTTCTGGAATGAACTTAAATATGAAGCCCCATCTGTATTGGCATTCCGCCGACTGTTGAAGAGGCACCTACTTACACAGGCACTCCTGTGATCTCTTGACCAGAGCCTCGTGTTTTAATCACTGTGTTGCTTTAATGGGATTTTTTTCCACCAAACAAATGATACACATTTGTAATAGGGTGTTTATTTTTAATGTTTCAATGAGATTGTTTTCATACATTGTAAGTCACTTAGAACCCTATTTTGGCACTAGGCAGTATTACATTTAATAATAATAATATTTCAAGGGTAGGTCAGTGGTGTTCAACTCAATTTCATGAAGGAAAAAGTGGAAGGAAGAATAACACCAGCCTCCTGCCCAGCTTAGCCATCCTCTCCCATCCTCAGGGTCGGACATCACTCAGTCTCCTGGGGAAGGAACAGGAGGGGATGGCCAGTGAAGATGAGACTGATTTTGCTCCAGCTGGGCTACCTTTATTTTAAGGCATAGCCTTTAATGTATTCATTGTGTTTTATTAATACTGTGAGCCACTTTGAGAGCTCCGGTTGAAAAAAACAAGCTTCACATCCACCAAACAAATAAATACAGCTGTTGCAGCCTTGTGTGGTAAACACTGGACCCACAAATACATACTATGATAATATAAATGTGGGGTGTATATGAAATATTTTGTAGATCTTATTATTAACCCCACTGAAGAACTGCGCCGTAGTCTTGTCAAGTGATTTGCTTGTCTTGCATTGAGAAAGCTCACTGGCTCTTACTTTTGGGATCTCTCCCTCCCTTCCTCCCTCTCTCTCATACATACCATACATATACACTGCTCCAGAAAGGAAAATCCAGTAGGGCTTGCCAACTATTTCTTTTTCTAGAGCTGGTGGGATTATAACTAAAATAATTCCAAACTCTCAGATAACTCCTACATTTGTAGCAATGCAATATATATTTGCAGGCACAATGTTTAATATCTGATCAGCTGCAACAGCTGTATAGAATTCAGCCAAGCATCACTGACTTACAGCTGAATTTGACAGTCTGATTTTCTTCTTGTTCATATTCATGAAGGATGAATGCAGCATTCTGGGTCCTCTGAGTTTTTCCATCCACCGGTCTTAATTGTGAGCTGCATCTACCAGAATGAAGGCTGATCCAGCCTGCCTCAGTTTTGACATTGCTAGCAGTGCTTGCTGCCACATATTGCCAATGGTACTCATTCCCCTTCCCCTTGTGAGCATATGTTTCTTAGAAAAATGGGCCAGTCGCAATACCATAATTCCGTATCAGCTACAAAACAGCTCATTCGATCATTGTAAATGTTCACTGCAAGTGGAATGAAGGCTGAATTGGAACTAGCAATCATATATAAAAGGAAGATTTGCATTCTGGCGTATGCAAATATGCCTGAGGAATGTGGGCAGGAGGAATGTTACGCAGTGCACCTAGAAAATTAAGTTATCCAGCAGGCTGGTGCTGCCATTCTGGGTACACTTACTTGGAAGTAAAGCCTGTTGTGGATAGTAAAGGGATTATACCTGGGTAAACATGCACAGAATTGGACTGCACATCAGTTAAGCCCTCTAAATGTAGTTCCAAAAGCATTTGAACTCACAATTAAAAAATATGCTCTGTAAGGATCTTACAAACATTTGCAAATATACCAAAATGAATCATGCCTATGCCTACACAATCATTTATGCTTGTATATTTCACAAAGCAGAGCATGGAAATTATGGCCAACACTAGGGTGTAAAAGGAGACAAAGTCCAATCCAGGAAGGAACAGATTGTCTCTCTATGAATGCAAGACACTGCTACACATGAGTAGCATTCAACGCTCCAGCTTTCTGTCCACACCATTGCCAGATCCATGGATGTACACCTGCAAAAGCAGGTTTGATATATGATGAGTTAAAACAGCTGTTGCACTAGCATGGGTAGCCCCTCTTCAGTGCTCCTCCAAGCGAGAGAGACAGAGAGAAGTTCCCCTGTTCTTTCCTTCTGCTGTATGGCAAGAAGATCCACAAGGATTCTTACACTTGCAGGCCATGGTCTAACCAAGCAAGGTTGCCTGATACATCTTGTAGTAATTTTTAATTGTAGCAGAATGAAAATGTGGCAGCTTAAAATTGCTTCTGCTTTTACGGGTGTTTTCAGTTTTGCTATTTGTATTCTTAAAATGGATTTGTACCTGCATTCAATTTCATCACTGCTGCGTTAATATGCGTGGGGAGCCACACTGAAGGCCTTAATGGCAGACCAGTGGGATACTGAGTGCAAAAAAAAACCCCACTACTCCTAATTAATGCAAGAAACAAACAACAGATCAACAATATTTGGGTTCTATGGAATTGATTGAAGAGGCAGAGAAGTGAACTGCTGTCCATCACTTTTGATCACAATTGCCTGCAGGTGACCGACCAATAATTGCAATGAATTCTAACTGTAAAACCTCACATATTCTTTGAGATGCTCTCATGTACTGAGTTTTCTGTTTTGATCCCCCACCCCCCAGTTCTAGAACTAAATATTATCTTCATCCCCCTCCCCTGCCACCCCACAATACTAAAGCCTTTCGGGCTGAAATTCTTGTTTGCAGAACTGCGTTTGTGGTACTTAAGATTCTCATGGTGGGGGGATTATCAGACTTAAAAAAACAAACAAAAATAGAGCAGAAGCGAATGTATTTCTCAGTCCAGTGATCAGGGATGACAAACTTCCAGTGCCCCCTCCTTCTTAATCCATAGGGACTTCTCTGACAGTTGCAGAGCATGCTTCCACACACTGGGCTGTCAGTGTGCCTGAAATGAAGTATTCTTAATAAGAAAAGTATAATGTGTCAGACAGGGTTTTCTACTTCAGTTGGCAGAAGTCATTTTCCCATGTTGGTGCCAGCCATGGTAAGATATGTGGAAATCGGTCCACTGAACACAGCCTCACCAAAACCCCATTACTCCCTCTAATAGCCAGGACTGGCCCAAAACATTTTGTGGCCTGAGGCAGAACAGCAAATGGTGCTCCCTCCTGAAGTCAAAGTGCATTGTATCCAAGTACATTTGGAATATTTTGGCACCCGGGACAGAAAACCCCATGCACACCTCTTGCCCTTCCAGGTGGCTTAAGTACAAGGATAACAAATTTAATAGCTAACAACTTGCTTCTCCCTTTAGTGACAGCCAAAAATCAGGTGCCTACGGCAGATGCTTCATTCTGCCTAATGGTAGAACTGGCTACACATAGTGAACTTGGGTGGTGAGTGCCAATATAAATGGAGCGGGACACTGAGAAACTAAAGGAAGGTGCTTGAGAAAGCCCAGCCATTTGCAGAAGTACACATTTAAAACCAACCAACCAACCTAAAAGGGTTTGTGTACACACACACACACACACACACACACCCCGGATCAAGGACTGAGCTTGCCTAGGAGCTAAAGAATGTTGTGTGTCAGTTAAAAAGAAAGTGAAAATGAGGGTTCAGAGGTAATGGAGTACTTGCAGCTTATAGTATCCCAGAGAAGAGCATGGCAGACTGGCTGAAAACATGACCTGCCAGCCAGCCAGGTTCTACTCTATTCCAATGGGGATAACTCCCTTCAAAAAGCAAAGAGGTCATACTTGGCCCTCTATCCAGTCCTCCTAGCCTTCCATGTTGAGAACCAGTGTGGTGTAGTGGTTAGACAGATGGACTTAGGCAGAAGACACATGCTGAACCATTCTCTCTTAACCTAACATACCTCTCATGGAGGTCCTAATAACTTCCAAGACCTTGTGCTTGCTTTCCCCTCCTCTCTGCCCTTCCTTTTTCCTTATGTGTCGTATCTTTTTAGATTGTGAGCCAGTGGGGAAGGGTTGTCTGAGTATTGGGTTTTTTTAAGCTGCTATGAGAGCCTTTTTGAATAAAGAGCTAGGAACAAATGCCATAAATAAATAAAATTGTGAGGATAGAACAGGGGGAACCATGCAAACCACCCAAATCTCCTTGGAGGAGAAAATAAAGAAATAAAACAAATGCCTGCTCTTTTTTTTAAAGCTGTTTAAGTGAATAGTCACCACCACATCACTGCAACAATGTTTTTGATAAGCAGTGCATTGTAGCCACCTCTTCCTATCATCCTCCATCTACAAATTGGGTCAAATGGTACCCATCTAGCCTTAAAGATGAATTGCAGAAGGGTAGTAGCAACAAAGAGCTCTGTAGCAGCTGAATAACTTATACTGTACATTTATTGACGCACAATCTTTTGTGGGCCAAAGTTCCCTGCATCAGATTCATGAAGTGAAACCTAAAGTCGGCAAGTGTATATTCTTATTGCCAAAAAAAGAAAAAGGGGGTTGATGAAAAAAACATCTCAGGTCTTTAAGTAGTTGAGCCTCAGTAACTGCACCCTGAGAAATTATAGCTTTGTTAAATTCTGAAAGTGGAAACATGCAGTTAATAGTATATATACACAGCACGGCACATTGTAGCAATTATCTCGCATTCTCTGTGCCCTCGGAGGTAGGTCACGATTATTTTCGTTTTACTGAAAATAAAACCTGGGAACTGAATCCAGGTCAGCTGAGGGTTCAGAAAACGAGAAGCAACACTGTAGCTGCTTTATGCCCGAATGGTACATGCAGCAGGAGAAGGTGGTAGAATCCTAAAGTCAGAGAATTCACTTTAGACATGGGGAGTGCTTTTCAATGCTCTCATATGGGGAAATAAGATGTAGCAAATTGCTCCTAAAAGGACAAACTAGCACAGCATGGACCACTCTGGGTTAGAACTTTTCTCCCTGGCATACTAGAGCCAGGGTGGGGAAACTGTGATCCTACCATCAACCCTCATCATTGGGCATGCTGGCCAGGCTGATGAGAGTTGGTAGTCGCAACAACTTCAAACCCAAGTTCCCCATCCTTGCTGTAAGTCTTTCCACATGGGGCTTGTGGTCACACGGGGCAAAGTCCTTGTGTAGGCCCCTAACCACTCAGTTAAATCCACCCCATATTAATCAACCCTGCACAGGCCACTGGGAAGGCGAAGCTGCATACAGACAACTCTTCACCACATGATTGGAAGCCACAGATGTCTACTAACCTAGTGGCAGATGCTGCATTATTATACTCTTTTAAACCAATAAACTAATATGTCCTCCTTTAGCTCCAGTAGACTGGTACAGGATACAACTTCCTGGTTCCATGGCCCCATCCGTGACCCAGAATCCATAGCTTCGTATAACTATGTAACACAACAACTGTTTCACCAAAGATGAATGCAATCCACCAAGTCGCAGATGGTGGCTTCCCAGAAATGTCATTATCTTCCTGCTTTTTGCTGCCTGCCTGGTACTGCAAAAGAGAAAATAAAAATAAGGATGTTGCCAGGCAGCTGGCATGACAAAAAGACATGGCTAGCGAGCTGGCTCAGTTGATGTACTTGCCTGTTTTACAAGGATAAATGGAAGGTGGAAACGGAACAAAAGCCTCACTGCAGGCAGGGAGAGAGGTCCATTTCCTTATTGCAGCCACTCCCCTTCTGCCATTGGTGTCAATGGAATAGTGAAATGGACTTAGACAGAGGGCAGTTTCTCATGTTCCGACTCTTAAAATTACAAAATTCTTCAGCATTTTCCTGAAAATTCATCCGAATAAACACATTTTCATAAGCAAGCAATTTCCCCTAATTTATGTTATTTTCACAAATACAGTACATTCATTTTAAATGCAAAATTTTCCCTAATGTATGTATTTTTCTAAACACTGCTTTGTTGGAGAACTGCATCACAGAATTCGGATAAGTACAAAATCTGAAGGATGACTGTTTTTGTTCTCCTGATGTTTCAGAAAGTGTGAGAATCAAATTTCTCCCCCATCCCTCGATTGCAGGAGGGTCCAGGTTTAGGAAATTTCACTCCAAAGGGAAGCTTTGTAGAGTCCCCCAACCTCATTCTTTTTAAAGGACTAAACACAGTATTTAAATTAGGGAGGAAAATGCAGAGGTAGCCATAATGAAATCAAAAGGCCTATCATTTGACTTCCTTCCATTTGTTCTGGTCTATAGCCTTCTAAAAACAGGAGTTAAGAGTGTTGTTTCAAAATGTAAGGGGAACCGTCCACCCAAACACCCTGTAGATTGAGCTCTGGGCACACATGTAGACACTTAAAAAAAATAGAAATTTCAAATATTTCTAAAACATGCTAGTCATAGGCACAGGAGTATATCTTACTCATCATAGTCACTATCCGTTAAGCATCAAATGAAAATGTGTTCCTATTTCCAGAAGCTCGCTTGGGCCTTCCTGGAGTATAACATGAAGAACTGCAAACAAATTTACAATGCAAGAGACCACAGTAAGACCCCCAAAGTCTACGGTATGTATCACAGGCTACGACATCACTGGACAACATTCCCAAAGTAAATACTACCAAGTTCACACTAGGAGTTACTCCCAAGTACATTTGCATAGGATTGCTCTCATCTGTTCGTAGGCTTACAGCCTGTTTCTCTGTATGTATACTAAAATGAAAGTCCTATTGAATTAAATAGTTTGCTCTCAAGTAGATGTGCAAAAGATCTCAGTCATGTGCCACAATCCTAAACAGATTTACAGCGCAAGCCTCACCATGTCTACTCTATTAATGCAATGGGGGTTAGGATTGCAGCCTTATCTGGGACTTACCCCCCCCCCAATTAAACACAACAGGACCTACGTCTGAGTAAACATCCATAGAATGACAGATTTCCCCTTCTCCCCCTCTCCCACCAACAGTTAATATAAGCCATTTTCCTTGCTGTTCTGATTCCGAGAGAAGCATCCAGCTTATTAATACTGAATGATAAGTGGAAAAGTTTAGTTGTAGCTGTAGGGCTTTGAAGCAATTGGTTTGACAGAATCTCTGTGCCTCGAGTCCCTTTGGAAAAAACATCCTAGCTTCTCTTCAGATGACACATTGTTCCATAAGAAATTAAAAGAAAACCTACACATCTTGCTCTGCTTCCCCCCAAAACAGTTTATACGAACTCTAAAGAGGCAGTACTTTAAAGTTATTTGGAACTATTTTTGTAAGCTGAACATTTACATTTACCTTTAGTACAGTAATTTATTATAATGCCTTACATTTCTAGCATTTGGCAATTTGTGTTTTTAAAGAAAATATAAATTCTACATTGCAGCTGTTTTAATCAAACCTTGTTCTAAGCAAAACTCAGCAAACCTTGTTCTCAGCCACAAACTACATTTTGATGCAGACAGGAATATATATATATATATATAACAATTTTTTGCAAATGAACAGATGTTATTATTATTTGCATCTGCAAATGCAGAGCTATTTCTCTGCTTTGGTGCCTCTTTTTACCTTTCCCCACAAATAGTACAATTTTATAAGTAAGTTTTGACAGGCAGTGCACCTCTGGGGAATTATTGCATGCACTGAATGCTTCTGAGAGAAAAGAAGGCGATTGATTTCAGACACTCAAGCAGAATTGTCATTCTGAAATGCATTGGAGTGACCTGTAAACTTCACACTACTTGGATCGTATGAATCATAATAATTTGTTCATAAATAGTAGTAATTTGTTCAAAGCCAAAAGCACAGAATCAGTGGTAGCAAAGTAGAAGCAACAATCCACTCAAAGTTCAGTCTCATTGCTTTCAATGGGAGTTAAGTCCATGCTTATTATTATTAAAAGGCTTGCCCCCCCACACACACACACACAGAGAGAGAGAGAGAGAGAGAGAGAGAGAGAGAGAGAGAGAGAGAGGGAGAGAGATTTCAGTCCAACTAAAGTTAGTGGTGTCCTAACCCTAGTTCTCACTGATGTGGTGAACCTGTGTCTAGGCTGTATAATTTCAGAATGATAATCAGGGCTCACATGCTTGGATGCTCCTACAATTTAATTAAATTGCAGGAAAACAATATGTCAGGGCAAAGGTGAGGCTGGAACACTTTTCCTGGCATCTAGCTTTCTATGTGTAAGGACTTACTTCCTTTTGTTTGCATGGGAGAGCATTCTGTCATGTGAGATACCACTTGCAGTCTTGCAGTCCAAGCACAATTTACCACCTGAACTGCTCTTTGTAACAACAAATCCCAAGTCCCTTAGGAAATAATGGGAATTGTAATTATTAATTCTTCATGACTAGATTGTTATACTGGTTTCAATGGAACTGTGGCCTAGTACTCACTAAAGTGAAAATCCTGTTCCTGCAGTGTACCACTTTACACTGCAAGTGTAGTCCACACCATACATTAGAGGGGAGAGCAGAGAGGAAAGATAATCATATCATCATATCTGCCCAACTAAGGAGTTAGGTGCCAGTTTCACATAACTGCATTGCTTAATCCTAATTGGCAGTGCTACGGTATATTTGGCATGATAAACCATCCCAAGCTTTTGGAGTAGTCTCCTCTGGCTAGATGGATAGAGTACTTGTCTAAAAGGAATGGAAACAGAGATTCTAGCCCAGCAGCAATTTCTCATCTAATTAGCCAAGAGTAGGAAGTAGGAGGAAAGATCGAAAAAATATCAATAAGCAAAATTTGTTGCATTTTGGTGCCACAGTGGCACTGCAACACAAATGTGTTGGAAATATGTGTTCAGCTGCTCATCTTCTAAAGCTCCCCCACCCCATGGCCAATCTTCTAAAGTCTATTAATCAAGTTTTCTAAGTGGCATGTCTTGTTTCAAAAGAATTATGCTTTCCACTATCACTGAGGGAAAGAGGGGAGAATGTGCAGAGGACAGAAGATAGAATATTAAAAATTAAAGGCTGGATGGATGTAATGTACCGTATTTTTCCGTCTATAAGACGCCCCCTATTTGGGGGGACTTGGGTTTAAGAAAAGGGGGGGAGATGTATCTGTGTATAAGAAGCCCCCTAATTTTTGACATTATTTTAAGGGGAAAAACCTAGCCTTATACACGGAAAAATGCGGTATATCTAGTTGATGTTCTCTTTCATTTAATTTTTCTCCATTGTATTGCTATTAATTAACACAAACCTAATAGGTTCTGCACCCTCAGACATTGTACAAAAGAGATTTTAGGAATTTAGACAACTCACTCACCTAAAGCAGCCTTGTATTTAAGTACTGGCCTGGTAACCATAGATTACCAGAAATTCCATGCAGGCCACTGAGCAATGTAGTGTGCTTTGTTCCTCCTCTGTGCCCAACATAAAAACTGAGCAGGCTGCTAGAGGATGGAAGCCACATCTTCCGTGCCCAGCATAGAAACACAGCTTGCAATACCTTATCTGCCAACCCCCTGTGCACACTACTGTTTTGTTTCTTTGCAGGCTAGTACATTTTGTGGGCTTATATTACAAGACTGACTCATGGCACTTGCTGGCAGCAAATAATGTCTGATGGTGGTGATGATGATGATTTAAAGTAATTTTAAACCAAATCTGCTGTGTTTCCTGTAAGTACTGTTTCTTTTGATTGAAAGAAATGAGATAATAATTGCAAAATAACAATCCCACACACCTTTGGGCACCATTTCGGCAAAGTTGAGCACATTTAAGCCCTAATAACATCACAATCCTAGGCACATTTACTCTGTCCTTTACACTTGTTCCTTAGTAACATTGCAATGCTATGCATGCCTATTCAAAAGTAAGTCTCATTCAAAGACATTATTCCCAGGTAAGTAGGTAGAGGATTGAGGTTAACTTCTAGAGGAGACTTAAATCACGGTGCTATGAAAATTTACTTGAAAGCAACTCCTACTTTATTCAATGGAACTTATTACCAAGTAAATTAATGTAGGGTTGCAGTTGAAGGCACATACTATACTCTCATCCATTGAAATTAATGGAACTTAACAATGTTTAACTTTGTTATCAGTATTAACAACATACAGCCACACACTTTCCTCAAGTAATTTGTGGTCATTTGTCTTTGGGAAAGGAAACCCGCCCCCCTTCTGATGTTTTAATAATGACATTTTTGTCACACCCCCTTTGGGGGTCTGGATTCACAAGAGAAGAGCACTTGTGAGGGAATAAGTGGTATGTTGTCACCATACAGTATTCTGGGTAGGAAGATGCCAAAACTATATCTCAGTAAGAACAGTAGAAGACATCTCCATGTTATACCAATGCAAAACTGAATTTTCAGAAGGGTAAACTGTAAGTTAAGAATAACACTCTAAAGGATGGTGCTTAGAATGTAGCATAAAATCACAGAATCATAGAGATGCAGGGAACCCTGAGGGTCATCTAGTCCAATCCCCTGCAATGCAGGAATCTCAACATAGACTAATAGAACTGTAGAGTTAGGAGGGACCCTGAGGGTCATCTGAAGTAAGACTTCCTACAACACTAGCAATGTGGAAACTTTTTTCAAAGATTCAAGGATAAAAAAAAATTACTGCAATCACCTTGGTTTTGGTCACCACAAAAGGTATCTTATTCCAGATTTAATATAAGAAAAAGGTTGTTACAATTGAAAATGCCTAAAGAGATAAACAGAGAAAGATACAACCCAAAACATTCCTGTGGAGTAACAACCCCAGTCCCTCCTATAGATAATAGATATAGGTATAGAAGCATAGCTAGTCTGTTTGGCATACGCAGCTTTGCAGGGCACAGAGTATGTAATACTGCAGAGAGAGAGAAAGCGAGAGGAATTAAAAAAAATTAAAAGGGAGAACAGCATTGGTTGATGGAGGGTCATTTTTTATTTGCTTATGCTTAATCAGGGGCAGGTGGTATTATTATTTTTTATGCCAATCTCTTACAAGAGAATGATGGAAAAGAGGAGGAGGGGAGAACTGTTATTGACACAACAAACCCTACGCAAAGGTCAGATCTTTCATGCTTCACTGCAAATTGGCCAACAGAACAGTCCCCTCACCTTGCCAGTGCCACTGAGACAAAAGTCCAAAAGCATGTTTAAAAGTAGTCTCTCCCTTTCTGTTGCCCCCCCGCCGCCCCCCGTTATCTCTCCCTCCTGTTTCCATTCTTGGCCGGCGATACAGTCCTTTAAATACCATGACACTTAAGGATAATCTCCAACAAAGAAGGGTAGGGAAATAGAGATATGCTGTTATATATAATCTAGATCATTTATATATGTACATCACAATTGTACTGTCTGCACCTTTTCTTTCAGGGCAGATTACTTTATATTTGGTAGCACTGTGCAGCTTTTTCTTGTCTTCTCTGAAAGGAAAATAAAGAAATAAAGATGCATCCTTCCCTTTGCAAAAAGTCAATGAGAAACGCAACGAAATTTGTCATGCGTTTGATTTCTGGTTGCTTCTTTCCTTATTAATAATAGTAGTAGTAGTAGTAGTAGTAGTAGTAGTAGTAATAATAATTTTTCTTCTTCATCTTCTTCAAGATTATAATGATAACCACTCAAATATGTACAAACACCAAACAGTGTCTTTTGGTGAGGTCCCCACAGAAAATAAAAAGGAAAGAAAATCAAGACAATACCACTGTGTGCAAAAGCCCAGGAGTATCTGTGTCCAAACATGATCTTTCAGGATGTGTTTTCTGTGGTTCTGGAGCAGAAGTACACTGGATATTAGAATCCTGGGTGGTTCTTCCCAGCCTGGATGATTCTCTTCCTTGAGGTATTTCACATGAGCCACCTGCCTCAGTGCTGGTGCTGCTGCAGTGGTCCCGTTCGTATTCCTCCTGAGCCTTTTGCATTTTCCGTTTCTTCATCTTCCTCTTGTGGACATGGAAAGTAATGAGGGAGAGGAGAATCAGGCAGAAGATGAGGGCGATCAGAACAATTAAAACAAAAGTGGAAGAGAAAGACTGGAAGAGCTGCCCCATTTGCGTGATGCAGGTGGTACTGGCATTCGAAGAGCCAGATGTCCTATTCAAGAGGCAGGGTGGCAGGGAGAGCCTCAACTCCTTGGAGAGCTTGGCACTCATTGAGGAGGCTTTTCGTAAAGACGAGGATCCTCTCTCGTCCTCTCTCGCTGCAGATGCTCGAGCTGGGATGCTGGCAATGTTTCGTTGGAAATGCCTTGCCTTCACACAGTCCTTCACCCTCCCTCCCTCTTTTTTCTCTTTCGCTAAGGAGGAAAGGAAGATCCAGCCTGCAAAATGAAAAAAAGGAAAAAAATTAAATGTGTCTTCCGTGGCTTAAAAGAAAACCATTATGATACTGTACTCCCCTCTCTTCTTCTATTATTCCCCCCCCCTTAACCACTGCTACTACCTCAAATTAATCTTTCCAGCTGCAGAGGTCTCCCCCATCCCCCAAAACTAAACACACTTCAGTGGGTGGCATCTAGAACAATGACTGGGGTAGGGTGGCTTGTCGCTGGAGCAATTTAAACACGCAAGAGAGCGCCCTGGAAATTGAGGACCGCATCCTATTGGGTCCCTGCTGCTGCCTCCCAAATCTTGGAATCACATAGCGATACATATGTGAGAATCACATAGCAATACATATCTGTCTAGAGATATGTAGACCTGGACCTAATGGTCAGGGGTCCCTTTACCTTTACCTTTATAGATAGATATAAAATTTTAATCTATATAGACAGATCAAAATATACATAGTCCATAAACTGCATTGGAAAAACCTCATTTTCTCAAATTACTCAGCAGCTTGGTAGGTGTGTGTGTGTGTGTGTGTGTGTGTGTCCCCAAAAATAGCTTGACCAAGTTCCAGAGGCTGGCAAAGTTTGGACTTGTGCGGACCCCCCCTGCTTCCTCGTGCACCTTCTGGGGCTGCCCCCATCCCACCCCACGGCCGCCCCGCCCGACCAGATCCAACCCCGCAGGCTGTTTCGCGAGGGGAGACCCTGCCTCGGGGCTGAGGGGGGGGGGAGGAGGCTGACGAAAGGCAACGAAGCGGTGGGGGGCGGAGAGGTCCGCCGGGAAGCGAAAAAGAGACGTCGCCCGTCGCCCACTTTCCTTACCTGGGCCGCCGTTGCGGGGAGTTGTGCCCGGTTTGTGTGTCGCTGCTTGCGAGGGAGCCCCCCGAGTGCCGCGGCTGCACACAGGCTGCGGAAAGCGCTGAATGAAGCGGGCAGAGCCGCCGCCGCCGCTTCGGAGAGCTCAGCGGCCAGCCTATAGCCAGCCCGGGCGGTGACGTCACGCAGCCAGGAGCCTCTGACTGGGCTCCGCTTCCCGCCGCTCCCCCGTTCCTCGTCGTCGTCGTCGCCTCACCGGCTTTTGTTTCTTCTCCCTCAGGCAGAGGGGCTGAGGCGCTCGGGAAAGAGGCCTGGCTCCCCCTCAGGCGACGCTCTCCCGCGTCTCCTCCTCCCCCCCTCATTGTTCCGATAACACCTTATTTAGCTGCACCCCACCCTCCTTTCATATGGTTAAAATAAAAAATATAATAAATCGCGTTCTTCTTCCTCCCAAATCCATAATCGATTGAGCCAAACAACCGTTCAGAAGTTTCGCAACACACCCACCCACCCAACCGTTATTATTTATTACCCTTCACTCTTTTAAGGTCCCAGGGCATGAAAACGCGACATTTGAAACAACTCGCAAGCGTAAAAATAAGGCGGGTCCTAAAAACACAACACCTCAAGGGTAAAAAAAGAGAAAACTGCCAGGGTTTAGAATGGTTTGTATTTATACTGCCATTCCTGCCTCGCCCACAAGCACCTCAGCCTAATAAGGCCATAAGTGAAGCCCAGTTATAAGGCCCACCTTTGCCTAAACCAGGCACCCCCAAACTTCAGCCCTCCAGATGTTTTGGCCTACAATTCCCATGATCCCTAGCTAACAGGACCAGTGGTTGGGGAAGATGGGAATTGTAGTCCAAAACATCTGGAGGGCTGAAGTTTGGGGGTGCCTGGCCTAAACCATCACCACAAGCAAGCCCTAATGCTCCTTCAGAAATAAGAGAAATCCTATTTATAATACAGAGCAGTATAATGGAGGTCGCTCCATTAGAGTGAATGGGGTACTTGCCCCACCAACTTCAGTCTGCCCTCAGCCAGCCCCAAGCAACCTGCCTGCTTTTAATTTACAGCCAATCCAGGTAGCATTGGAGCATGAGACTCTTGATCTCAGGGTGGCGGGTTCAAGCCTCACGTTGGGCAAAAGATTCCTTCGTTGCAGGGGGATGGACTAGATGACCCCCCAGGATCCCTTCCCACTGTACAGTTCTATGATCCCCCCACCTTAGTCCATATCCTCCAACATTTCTCTGATGAAAATAGGGACGTCCCATCCCATAATGATAATTTCACTATTTATACCCCACACTTCTTACTGGGTTGCCCCAGCCACTCTGAGCAGCTTCCAACCTACATAAAAACATTAAACATTAATTTTTTTAAAAAACCCTTCCCTATACAGGGTTGCCTTCAGAAGGCTCAGGGGTCGGATAACTCCATACCCTCCAGCGTTTCTCCAATGAAAATAGGGACATCCTAAAGAAAAGTGGGACATTCTGGGATTAAATCAGAAACCAGGATGGCTTCTCCAAATCAGGGACACCCCTGGAAAATAGGGACACTTGGAAGTCTCAGTGTTGCCCTTGTTGAATTTAGCAGAGAGAAAGAGGGGGACAAAAGTAGATTTTTGGAGGAGAAATATGATAGTTGTGGGAGACTTCAACAACCCTGGTATCTGTTGGAACTCAAACCCGGTTGAGAACGTAAGATCCAACAGTTTGCTGACAATTTCATTTTCCAGAAGGTGGAAGAAGCAACAAGGCAATCAAATATCTTGGACCTGATCATAACCAACAGGGAAGAACTGGTCAATGAGGAGGAAATGACCACTCCTTGGGGATTCATTATACCAAAGAAATGGAAAGGTATAATTCCAACAAGAAAGAAAAGTGGGGGGGGCATTTGAAGAAACTGTCGAGGACCATTCAGATTAGCTGACGTTGAAAGGGAGCATGCATAAGAAATGGAAGAAAGGAAAGATCACAAAGGAAGAGTATATATGAGTAGCGAACACTTGGAGGGAGAAGGTCAGAATGAGCTCAGTCAGGCTTGCAAGAGAGTTCAAAAATAATAATGAAAGTTTTCCAGTTATGTTTGAAGCAAGAGGAAGAACAAGGAAATAGGTGCTCACTGTGGAAAAGATGGAGAAATGTTCTTGGGTGACAGAGAGAAGGTGGAACTATTTTGCCTCTGTCCAGGGCCGTCTCTAGGCCTGGGTCCGGTGGCGCAGGGCGCCAGGCCACCAGGGGCGCTGCTGCGCCCGCTGAGAGGCGCAGCTGGCGCGGCCCCAGGCACGCCTCTCAGCTGTTCAGCGGCTTCAGGCCGCTCTCTGGAGGCGCGCGGGCCTGGGGCCGCCTTCGCCACGCGCAGGGGCGTTGCAACGGCCTACGGTAGGCTGGGTGGTGCAGTGCAGTGCAGCTGCGCCTGCGGCAGCCGCGCTATACACGGCGCGCACCCGCCTGCCGCACTGGGAAACGGGGCGGAGGTGGGGCGCCGGAGGGATCCGTTGCGCCACGGCGCCAGGGCGCCGGGCATGCTTAAGACAGCCCTGCCTCTGTCTTCTCTGGAAAGGAAAACAGTGCCCAGCCTGGTGATAAGAGAATAAATAATGCAGAGAGAGAGCTGCAACGCAAGATAGGAAGAGAAGTGGAACACCTAGTTACTGGATTCAAATATTCAGGGCCTGATGAACTGCATCCAAGGGTACAAAATGAATTTGCACATATAATCTCAGAACCTCTGTCTATAATCTCTGATAATTCTTGGAGAACAAGTATTGTCCCTGTGGACTGGAGGCATGCAAATGCTGTCCCCATCTTTGAAAAAGGGGAGGTGGGGAGAGGATCTAGGCAACTACCAACTGATCAGCTTGACACTGATACCAGGAAATGTCCTAGAACATATCATTAAACAGTCGGTCTGTGAGAAGTTAGAAAAGGATTGGCATAGTGTACTTGGACTTGCAAAAAGCTTTTGACAAAGTACCTCACCAAAGACTCCTGAGTAATCTTAGCAGTCAAAGAGTAAGAGGAAAGGCCCTCTTGTGGATCAAGAACTGGTTAAGTTGCAGGAAGCAAGGAGTAGAAATACATGAACAGTTCTGTGAATGGAGAAAAGTAGAAAGTGGACCTGTGCTTTTTAACTTGTTCATTAATGATCTAGAGTTAGGAGTGAGCTGTGAGTGGCCAAGTTTGCTGATGACAGTAATTGTTCAGGGTCCTTAAATGAAAAAGAGATTGTGAAAAGCTCTAAAAGGACCTCCCCAAGCTAAGTGTGCAGGTGGTGAAATGGCAAATGCAATTCAATGCAAACAAATATAAAGTGATGCATGTTGAAGCAAAAGAATATTTCACATATATGCTCATGTGGTCTGAACTCAAGGTGATGGATCATGAATGAGACCTTGAGGTCATAGTAGATAGTTATTCCCATTTTCACCTTCATCCCCTTTTCCCTCCCCTGCTCATTTTTCTCAGCTCTCCTTTGCACACAGACAACATCTATTTCCATGCCTTCTTCTGTCTTTTGTGCAGCCCCCTTTGCACACACACCCATTATCACCTTCACCTCATTTCCCCTACATCCTCCTTCCTCCTTTTTTCAACTCTTCCTTGCACACAGACCACCACCACCATTCCCATATCACATCCAACTAGATTGCTCAGTTGGTTAGAGCATGGTGCCGATAATGCCCAGGTTCCAAGTTCGATCCCCATATGGGACAGGTGCATATTCCTGCATTTCAGGGGCTTGGACTAGAATGATCATCAGGGTCCCTCCCAACTCTGCAATTCTATGATTTCTATGACTTCACATATTCTGTCATATCATTTCACATACACATACCATGGTAATACAGTAATTGTATCAGTAGCCCTCAAAGAAGGTTAAGTTTAGTTGATGGAAGTACATACATGGGTGTTTGCTTGTTAATCAAATATCTGTTTTAAATTGCTACATTGAACCTGGAACTTCATGTTGAAGCCAACACATGGTACCAAGTGCGAAATACACTATAGTAGGGGTACTATGGACTGTGAACTATGCATCCTCAATCTCTCTCACATGTGGTAGCTGAGAATCGAAAAGGGGGAAGTTTTGAGTACAGTGAGAACGGAGAAATAGTGGAAGGGAAAAAAAAATTGAGTAAAGCTGGAGTGGTCAGTGCCATTTCCCTCTCAGTACAGTATTCGTATATCCCTGCTTTGCTTAGACATCTGCTATTGTTTAAAACTGCCATTTTTCTCTCTGTGTATTTCCACCCCTGCCTATTTTACTCAAAACTTCAAAGTCCATTATTTTTGTACAGTGCAACAACCAATTTATAAGCTTTGTTTTGTTATGAGAGTGGACCACATCACTGGGATGAACTATTTGTTTATCCATTATTGGGCTCCGCCCCTCATCTGTGCAGTTATGGATTTTATCGGATATTTCTCCCATAAGCTATCCCATATTTCTTGTGGTATCTGGATTTCTAAATATTTCCCCCATAATTTCCTAATTTCACCATGGTTTGTTTCTGCATTTATTAGCAAATGAAGCAATTCTATAACCAACCCTCGTGTATTAAATCTGAAGTTCTGCATTTATTTCTCAGGTGGGGTTAATTCCCCAGTTATTTTTCCCTCAAATAGATTTGTTATTGAGGAAATAATGTACTTGCTGTAAAAATAGCCAGTTTGCATTCCGTCTCTGCAATCTGTCCTGTAATTACTGGGTTGTTATGGGAGTCTTGTTTTCATAAAAGACAATTAGTCTATAAAGACCTTTACTGTATCCACAGTTTATATTGCACACGTTGATCTTCACTCGGAAATTAAGGATGCAACAACAGTGGCAAGAAAAGAGACATCCTTCATCAGTCTGTGTTTCAATTTCTTCCATATTATGACAGTATTTAAGATAAAAGGATTTTCTATTCAACAGTAGACTTTCTGTGAAAGGATTTTTGTTTCTTTAAAAATATATTAATGCCAAATTGGCCATGACATCAGCACACATGTTTTTTAACATGTCTGTCCTTTTCATATACAAAGTATTCCTCCCCGCCCCAAATACTTAGATCACTTCTGGTCTAGATTTGGGGGTGATAAAAAAAACCTATTTGCATAGTTAATGGGAAGTTAAGTCCCATTGGCTTCAGTTTACTTGATTCTTGAGGAAATGTGCATAGGAAGGGCAACTTTAGTTAGCAAATGGATTTGTTTGGTGGACTGAGAGCTATTAAGTTTTGGTCTTTCCTTGTCTTTTATTTCTTGAATGATTTAGTACAACCAGCCTCATGACAGCTGTGTCCACAGTCTTCATGGCAAGCTGCAAATTTTAATTTCTGTGAGACGAAGGGGGTTTGTTGTCCTCACCCCGCCTCCTTTGCCCTAAAGACAGACTTTTGGACTTTCACTCTGCTTTCAACATGCGTCTTAAAAGAGCTAGAGAGTAATCTCTTCCTAATTTGATTCAAAAATTATGAATTGGTGGTGTAAGATAAACAAACAGAATTTGGCCCGGTACTTCTTTTTAATCATTTTTATCTATCATAGCCGTATTTGTTCTGATTTAGCATTTAATGCATTTCCCTCCCACCTTATGTATTCTAAGGAAAGTATATTTAGTGATGGTTTCTGTCTGGATTTAAGTTTGGGAAACAAAAATTCTAAAGGTAATGCCCATAAGTATTTAGTGATATAATGCACAAGTGGCGTGCAAACTGTGATTTAAAGGAGAGTGCCCATAGTTTTGTAGTAGTGGTAAAAGTTCTCTTAAATTGCTTTAGGAGTAAGCCTGCACGTTTTCAAGAAAATTAGAACAATTAGCATGCGGTGGTCCATGAATTTTTTTGAGGTTAAAGGTCGAAAACACTGCTTTAGATAAAGACTCTATGTGCATCCTTTAGAGGGCAGAGTGTGGGGACATCCAGCTTCAAGAGGATATGCTGAAATTTGCTGCTGCTGTGCTCTTTTTCTGTTGCTGTTTTCCACTCCTTTCCCACCCCATGCTGTTCCTCTCCCTCTCATCTAAGTTAGAAAATTGTTTTGTTCAGAATCAAGGCAGCCTCCCTCCACTGCAACTTTTCTCCTCTCCTCTTGCCTTCTCTTATTTGCTCTAGTTCAGTGGGAGCTCTTGTTATGCACCAGTGGGATCTTTTCCCCCTTTACAACTCTCTCCTTCTCTCTCCCCCTCTACTGTATGTAGCATGCACAGATTCTGAGCAATGAAACTCAGAACTCCCAGATCCCTGCAGAGCCAGTGCTGCAAGCGGAATGCATCATTAGGAAAACAAAAAATGTGGCGGCAGCACAATTGTCTAACTTTCTGTTAATATCTCTATGCAGATCACTTCAGAGGGGCCAGGGGGTGCAGACATATAAGCCTGTTGCAAAAAAAAATAAGAACAAAAAGCTGCAGCTTCTATGTAACTAGCACATTGATTACAGCATCAGCTTTCATGGAATAGAGTCTACTTCATAAGGTGCATGAAGCGTTACCCTTAATTAGCAGGCATATAGAGAGGGTGGGAAAACTGGGGCCAACTAGCAATGAAATGCAAACAAGTACTGCTTGTAACAATCCAGCTAACAAATCCCACCATCAGAAGCCCACACAAGGACTTCTGCTGGTACAATAGGGCTTTCACCCCTTCTCCTTCCCCTGCCCTCTCCACATTGGCTCGGGGAGAGATCAGGAGACCCTCTTGCATGGGGGAGGAGGAGAGGAGGGTCATTTCTTCCGGCAAGCTGAAATGCTTGCACTGATGGAACAATTGTTATTTGCACTGTGCTGAATTCCCCCCCCCCCCCAGATATGCAAAGTGCCTATTTGCAACAGCAGTTGCTGGCCCATCAATTAAGTAGATTCAGGTAGCTACCTCAAGCAGCAGGTGCTGGGAGTTGAGCAGCAGTAGGGTTCTGGATCTGTGTGCACCATGAAGCCTGCCCTGCCTCCCTTAAGTGAGCCTGCTCCCATCAGGTGGGGCGGAAGGGGTTGCCAGTTCAGCTTCCTATCTGGACAGCTTCTGTATGTGGGAATGGGCTTGGGGATTGCCATCTTGTCCTTTGCCGCAGGCAATAAAATGTCTTGGAGTGGCCCTGAGCAAGTATGTAGGTCACTGAAGATCTGCTTCAGCAACTCCTGTCTGGCATTTAAGATTTCATTAGGCACTTTCTGCTCATAGTCGTTGTCATAAGGGCAAGATACTTCCTCTCTTAAAATAAAAGCTAAGAATTCTGTACATGAGTCCACACTATATTCTGGCAATGAGGTATGTGTGTGTTCTGCATGCCCATAGCACACACATAGACCTAGTTCTTTTCAGATACATTTCCTTTGTTAGTCTTTGTATGGCACGCAAAGACTGCACATACATTATTGCAATCCAGGCTCTGCAGTTGAAGCTTGCGGAACCTCTGGTTTCCATATTTTAGAATTATGTTTATTTGTTTGTTTGCACACCCCATTCTTCAATACGAAAAGAAAACATTTCTAGGCCAGTTTACAAATATCACACAGAAAACAAGATAAAACAAAGAGCAGAATACATGCTGCATTTAAACAATTCCACCACAGATTACAATTTCATTAACTTTTTTTTTTAACCAGACTTAAGTGTCTACAAAACATCACTTCCTAATGCTAAAGGACATCAGAGTCAACACCATTGAGACTTCCTATGGAAAACATTCCACAGGGCGCCACAACCAAGAAATACATTCTTCTAGTTGCCACCCATCCCACCTCACCTCAGAGGGTGGTGGCACTCAGAGGAATGCCTCATGTCAGAGCAGAGGATTTTTCAGGCCCCAAGGCACGTGGGTCTTTAAAAATAAACAGAAGTGTGCCTGGAAATGGACCAGGAGTCAGAACAGTTGTTTAAGACCTGGTTGCACACGTTCTCTGTTACTAATCTTAGTTAGCACCCAAGCAGTTGTATTTTGACCTCCAGTTTTCAAACAGTCTTCAAAGGCTGTGTAACGCATTGCAGTAGTTTTGACTTTAAATATACTATATTACTGCATGGTGTTGTATGTAAACAAAAAACAATGACGTAAAAGGTAAAGGACCCCTGGACGGTTAAGTCCAGTCAAAGGCGACTATGGGGTTGTGACGCTCATCTCGCTTTCAGGTCGAGGGAATCGGCGTTTGTCCACAGACAGCTTTCCAGGTCATGTGGCCAGCATGACTAAACCACTACTGGTGCAACAGAACGCCATGACAGAAGCCAGAGTGCACGGAAATGCTGTTTACCTTTCCACCACAGCAGTACCTATTTATCTACTTGTACAGGTGTGCTTTCAAACTGCTAGGTTGGCAGGAGCTGGGACAGGAAGCTCACTCCAGAGAAGCGGACACGGAGCAATAGATTCAAACTTCAAGAAAGAAGATTCCACCTAAACATTAGGAAGAACTTCCTGACAGTAAGAGCTGTTCGGCAGTGGAATTTGCTACCAAGGAGTGTGGTGGAGTCTCCTTCTTTGGAGGTATTTAAGCAGAGGCTTGACAGCTGTTGTGTATTGAGTCAAAGGATTTTATCTCTGTATTATTATTGTCTGTATTTGCATTAGGATAAAGTAACTGCCTTTTGGTTCCAGAGGGTACAGCTACTATTGGTTCATTTAAGCTGCTGTATTTGGATCCTCTGTCTTATTGGTTCCCTCCAAAAGGCAGCACTGTGATTGCCTGATATTGTTCCCTCCAAAATGTATCCCCTTCTAGCTAGTTCCCTGTCCCTATAAATGTAGCCTTCCTGCCCTCACAGTCAGTCTTGTTCACTTTAATAAAGAGCTGTTACTAGAGAACTGTCTCCAGCATGTTTGTCAAGGGAGCTGAAATCACAAACCCCACGTCACAACAACTGGCGACGAAGGTGGGATCCGGAATGCTGAGGAGCGGTTAAACACAGCCCTGCCTCAGAGTCCGGATTGCAGCGTAGAACAAGACTCACTGGCCAGCTGAGAAGACGACCCTGCCCGCTAGGACAATGGAGAGTCCAGGGGTATTGGAGCCCTTCCAGCCATCAGAGCCCACACGTGGGAAGACTACGTCGAACGCTTTGAGTTCTTTGCAGTGGCTCAAGGGATCACCGACGCCAGCAAAAGAAGGGCCACATTCCTGAGCTACTGTGGGCCCGAGACCTTCAAGCTAGCCAAGGCATTACTTGCTCCAGCGAAGCTGAGTGAGACATCTCTCCAAGATATTCTTGCCTGCCTAACAAGCCACTTGGCGCCTACTGAGACCAAGATGGCCTGGCGGATGGAGTTCCATAAGAGGCAGCAGCATGCTGGGGAGTCTGTATCCACATTTCTGGCTGAACTCCGGAAGCTCGCTCAGCACTGCGGCTTCCAAAATCTGGAAGAGACTCTCCTGGATTGGTTTGTTGGTGGTCTGAGCAGCAAGAAAGCCAGAAGACGCATCGTGGCTAAAGAAGAGGTTACCCTTGCTTCAGCCTTGAAGGAGGCCACCGCCACGGAGAACTATGAAAGAGAGGAGCTTGATGCCAGTCGCAAGGCCACTAAGCCACAGATAGAAGTTGCGCATGCCATGGACGAGCTAGAGGCTACTCCGAGCCAGAGCCCAGTCCGTGGGGTCGAGTTGGTGCGTCAGGCCTGCACAGTGCACAAAGATCACCGAGGCAGATGCCCAGGTTGTGGCGGAAACCATGGGCGGAAGAGTTGTCGTTTCAGGGATGCTATGTGCCGGACGTGCGGAAAGACGGGTCACATCGCCAGGGTCTGTAGATCGGCGGCGGCGGGAGCGACAGGAGCACCTAGACTGGAGCATCGCAGACCGCCCACAGCAACTCGTTTTCTAAAGGACTGCCACTACGTAACGGAGATCAACGGGAGGGCCGTGCAGTTTCCAGCACAAGGCAAGGCACACGTCAAGGTGAAGATTGAGGGTCAGCAGTGCGACATGGAGGTGGACTCCGGATCTGCATTCACCATCGTGTCGGACCAGACCGCGAAGACATTCTTCCCCAGGGGTAAGTTGCCCCCTCTGGAGCCCTTCCCGGCAACCTTGCAGTCGTACTCAGCAGGCCGCATCCATGTTATGGGAATGTGTGCTGTGAGAGTACAGTTCCGGGACAAACAGGCTGTACTCAAACTGGTGATTGCGAAGGGCAGTCGCCCCAGTCTCCTGGGCACTGACTGGTTCCCCGCCCTGGGACTGAGTATCTCAGGGCTTAATTCAATCCAAACCTGCCCTGAGATGAGCGAGGCATTATGCAAGGAATTTGCTGGTCTCTTTAATGGAAAACTGGGTTGTTATAAAGGGCCCCCAGTTGACTTCGAGTTGGACCCCGGGGTGGCTTCAATCCGACTCAAACCAAGGCGAGTGCCATTTGCACTGCAACCCAAGATCGAGGCAGAGCTGGATAAATTGGTCAAGCAGGGAGTTCTCTCACCCGTGGACTCTGCTAAGTGGGAGACTCCAATCGTCACGCCCCTTAAAGCAAATGGGGAAGTCAGGATATGTGCAGATTACAAATGTACTATCAATAAGGCACTCAGGGGAAACTCATACCCCATTCCAGTTGTATCACATCTGTTGGCTAAACTGGCTGGGGGCAAGGTGTTCGCCAAAATTGACCTGGCACAAGCTTACCAACAGCTGCCAGTAACCCCACAATCAGCGGAAGCACAGACTATTGTCACACATAAAGGGGCGTTCAGAGTTAACAGATTACAGTTCGGAGTTTGTGTGGCCCCAGGGATTTTTCAAGGGCTCATGGAACGCCTGTTAAGGGGTCTGCCGGGGGTCTTGCCATTTTTTGATGACGTTTTGATTGCTGGAAAAGACCCACAGGAACTGGTAGCGCGTGTCCGTGCAGTGTTGCTCAAGTTCAAGGAGGTGGGATTGCAACTGAAAAAGGAAAAATGCAGTTTTGGGGTGCCAACGGTGGATTTCTTGGGGTTTAAGATTGATGCATCAGGCATCCACCCCACAGATGCTAAGATTAAGGCCATCATCGAGGCACCATGTGACGACCCGGGTCCCACTCTACCTTACTATCACTGCGACACAGGAATCCAGAGGGGAAAACACCCACCCTCTTCTCCTGCCGCCTCAAAAATAAACCCCTTTTCCTAATGGGTTTCTAAGTAAGGAGAGCCTTCCAGCCTACGTGGCCTGGTATCTTAAGAAACTCTAGGCTGTCCCCCAGGAATAACCTCTTGCCTCCTGTAAAGGGTCTCCCTCAGTTGGATTCCCCCACTGTAGAAGTTTGCCCTAGGCACTCTGGCAACTTCTTGGCACCTCAGGTTACCCTTCTAAGCCTCCTCCGTGTAACTTCAGGACACAAACCACCACCTCCCTGCCTGAGGTGAGTTTGGCCCTCTCTTGAGTCACCACGGCTGTGAGTCCTGGTACCTCGCTGGAAAAATACAAACGGACCTCTTGTTGGCAAAAACAGAGATGAAGTTTTATTGTGTTAAAAACATAAGTGATTCTTTAACGTGTCATTTATTAATTAGCTTTGTTCCAGTTGTACAAAATAAACTCAGTCAAACATTTAACTTTAAGTTTTCCTAGCCTCTTAACTGTCTTCATATAAGCCACCACATAACACCACACCACACCTTCCTCCCTCTCCCTCCTAACTGACCAAACCGACACTCCCTCCTTTCAAACCGGGCACAGTCCCGCCCCCATCAGAGTTCTATGCCAGTCAGGCTAAAGGTGGGTTAACTCTTTGCCAGCCGGACAGAAATAAACATTTCAAAAGTGCTTCAATTTGTCACATATCTCCCCCACCACAAAGACATTGCGTCGGCTTGCTCTTAATTAACTAGAGCAATGCCAAAGCAATGGGCTTGGGGTCAAAAATACTTCAATGCATCCTATAACATTCATATTACAAAGTCAACTAAATTAACATCTCATAAACTTGTACACAGATAAACCCCGTTTGGCATGTGTCAGATTATAACGCCTAAGCACAAATGTTCTGCTAGGGTTATCACCGTTTCATATAATAATTTGCACCATCGTATACCTCTCAAAAATACCTGGATAAGGCGTCCGCTATGATGTTTTCCTTCCCACTTATGTGCTTACCCTGTGTCTATTACATGAGTTGCTAGGTTGGTCCTCCCTGGGATGTTTGAGAAGATCTGGGCAAACTGAGCAAGGACTATTTTTAACTGCTCCTTTTGCTCTGGGGTCAGACTTTCATCGAATGACACCTCTGCTAGAGTTGTGCCCTTACTCAGCTCTCCCCACCCAGTTAAATGAATTCCTTGTGTCATTTTCCCCTTTACTTGTAACACCAACTTATTTCTGTCAAAATAAGGCTTAAGTAAATTTACATGAAAATTTTTACATCGGTCCCCTTCCCCATCTAACTCTACTAAATAGTTCACCGCTGATATCCTCTCGACCACTTTGAAGGGACCGTCCCACGACATCTCCAACTTCTTTCGACGTCTTGTTCTTAACACGAGCACACTGTCACCAGGCTGGAAAGTTCTGTCTCTTGCGTGTGCATCATACCACTGCTTCTGTCGACGCTGTGCCTGCTGCAAGTTGTGAGCAGCTTGCTCCCGTAGCTCTTGAAGGTCGCTCTGCAGCTCCTGTAGATATGTCACAACATCAGGGCTGTCGATCTGCTCCTCCCCTGACCACGCTGCTTTCATCAAGTCTAGGGGTCCTCGTGGCTGTCGTCCAAATAGGAGTTCAAAAGGACTGAACCCTGTGCTCTCCTGCGGCACTTCGCGATAACCGAATAGGAAGTGTTGCAGCCTCTCATCCCAGTCGTTAGGATGATTGATGGAATAGGTTTTTAGCATCCGGCTCAGGGTCGAATTAAATTTCTCCGTCAAGCCATTCGACTGTGGATGATAAGCCGTAGTTTTAACATGCTTAATCCCACAAAGAGTTAAAAGCTCTTCCATGGTCTTGGACGTGAAGGATGTCCCTAAATCTGTTATAATTTCTTTGGGGAATCCAAGCCTTAAGAACACCGACATGAGGGCTTTTGCTACAGTCTTTGAGTCAATGTCCTTCAGAGGTATTGCTTCTGGATAGCGCGTAGCATAATCCACGAGGCATAAAATAAATTTATTCCCACTTTTTGTAACTCTGGAGATAGGCCCGAGGATGTCCACTCCTACTCTGGAAAAGGGCTCAGTAATTACGGGAATAGACTGTAACAAGCCTCGCGTTTTGTCCGCTCTTTTGCCTGCTTTTTGGCAGATCACACAGGACTTGCAATACTCTTTGATGTCCTTGCCCATCCCAGGCCAGTAAAATCTTGCTTGGATTCTATCACTAGTCTTTCTAATGCCTAGATGCGCTGCTGAGGGTGCGTCGTGTGCCATTTGTAGCACTTGCCACCGGTAAGCTCTTGGCAACACTAACTGTTTCTTCCTTTCCCAAACAGCAGCAGTTTTCCTCCTCCTAGAAATTCTATACAGTCTTCCCTCAATGGTGGTAAATAAGCAGGGGTTCTCCACAGTTACTTCTGCAGTAGGACTTTGTGCTTTACCCCACAGCTCTTTTATAGTTTCATCCTCTTTTTGATCACTCAAGAATTGGGCACCGTGCTCCTGGACCACTGGCACGCTAATCAGCCCTTCATCCTCACCAGGCTCTATGGGTGTCTCTATAACTGCAGGGGGATTACTCTCAGTGACTTGAGACTGTGACCTAGTTATCACTTGAATACGGTGTTTCTGACTAGCTAGGTCATTCCCTATTAAAAAGGGTACCTCCAATTCATTTAGGATTCCTACTCTCCACTTGCCACAAAATCCTTTGTAGGTAATATCAACTTCAGCTAATGGTACTTCAAAATGTGGGCCCCATATGCCTTTTAAACTATAGGACTGACCCTTGAGGTACTGCTCCTTTGGAACAAATTGTGATTTGACAAGTGAGACTTCTGCTCCTGTGTCCCTCAAACCTAAAAAAGACTGACCATTTAATTCAATTGGCTCCATGTAATCTTGGTTGCACTCCTGCTCAGCCCTCCAGACCTGCAAGACCTTAGAAGTAGTCTCAGCTGAACTGTCTGCTTTCTCTGAGCCTTCTGTCTGAGGCGAGCTATTTTCCTGTGACTGCATTACCAGTTTTACTTGTTTAGCTGCAGTAGGTGTAGTTTGCGACTTAACCAGCAGGGGGCACCTGGCACGTACATGGCCCTCACGATTACAGAAAAAACAAGTGATTTTCTTAGACCCTGTCTTGTCAGAAACTGATTCCCTGACAGGAAAATTTTCTTGCCTGTCTTTATTTTCTCTGTTTCTCCATGGATTACCCTTCTGTGAGTGTTTTGGGAATGCTATTTCATTGAAATCTCCTTGTAGTTCGTCTAAGACCTCAGCAACCTGTGCCACAGTTTTCAGTTTTTTTATCCCTCAAGAACCAACGTAAATTGCTAGGGATTTGCTTAAAAAATTGTTCTAAACAAATTAATTGTTTTAACTCATCAAAGTCCTTCACTCCACTCCCTTGAATCCATCTGTCAAGTAATTTATCTAAGCGGCTAGCTAGTTGGGCATAAGTCTCTTTATGTTCCTTTTTTGCCTCACGAAAAGCCTTTCTGCTTTGTTCAGCCGTGAGCCCACATCGAACCCTGACCCTTTGCTTAAATACTTGGTAACATGACAGCTCTTCTTCCCTCAGGTCAGCATAAATTTCGCTTAGTATCCCACAAATTTGAGGTCTTAAATAAAGCATCCAGTTCTCCTCAGGTATTTGAAATTCCACACAAACGCGTTCGAAGGTAAATAGAAACGATTCGACATTATCGTCTTTTCCAAATTTGGGGAATCTTTTTAAATTAATTGCGGTACTATCATTATTAACTGGACTCCGAGTTAATTCTGATCGCAAACGTATCTCTTCAAGCTTCATTCTGTCCTGTTCTAATTGTGCCCTTATCCTCTCTGACTGCATTCTCTCCTCAGCTTCAATTCTAGCTTTTTCCCTCTCACTTTCAGATGCTAACTTTTCCCTCTCAGCTTCAATTCTGGCTTTTTCCCTCTCATTTTCAGCTTCAATCCTAGCCTTTTCTCTCTCACTTTCAATTCTAGCTTTTTCCCTCTCATTTTCAGCTTCAATCCTAGCTTTTTCCCTCTCACTTTCAGATGCTATCTTTTCCCTCTCAGCTTCAATTCGGGCCATCTCAATTCGTAGTTTCATCAGTTCCACCTCAGAACCTGGGCTTCCCTCAGCCCCTTCCGTTCTTTCATCTCCTTTTGCCTCTCTGGGTTTTCTTACGTGAGTCATTTTCCTCACAGGAAAATCCTGACAGACTCAAACCAAACTAGGCGCGTGAGCTTTGAATTTCGATCACGACGCTGCCACCAAAAAAATGTGACGACCCGGGTCCCACTCTACCTTACTATCACTGCGACACAGGAATCCAGAGGGGAAAACACCCACCCTCTTCTCCTGCCGCCTCAAAAATAAACCCCTTTTCCTAATGGGTTTCTAAGTAAGGAGAGCCTTCCAGCCTACGTGGCCTGGTATCTTAAGAAACTCTAGGCTGTCCCCCAGGAATAACCTCTTGCCTCCTGTAAAGGGTCTCCCTCAGTTGGATTCCCCCACTGTAGAAGTTTGCCCTAGGCACTCTGGCAACTTCTTGGCACCTCAGGTTACCCTTCTAAGCCTCCTCCGTGTAACTTCAGGACACAAACCACCACCTCCCTGCCTGAGGTGAGTTTGGCCCTCTCTTGAGTCACCACGGCTGTGAGTCCTGGTACCTCGCTGGAAAAATACAAACGGACCTCTTGTTGGCAAAAACAGAGATGAAGTTTTATTGTGTTAAAAACATAAGTGATTCTTTAACGTGTCATTTATTAATTAGCTTTGTTCCAGTTGTACAAAATAAACTCAGTCAAACATTTAACTTTAAGTTTTCCTAGCCTCTTAACTGTCTTCATATAAGCCACCACATAACACCACACCACACCTTCCTCCCTCTCCCTCCTAACTGACCAAACCGACACTCCCTCCTTTCAAACCGGGCACAGTCCCGCCCCCATCAGAGTTCTATGCCAGTCAGGCTAAAGGTGGGTTAACTCTTTGCCAGCCGGACAGAAATAAACATTTCAAAAGTGCTTCAATTTGTCACACACCACGACCACAGAACAAGACGGAGTTGCAGTCATTCCTGGGACTTATTAACTTTTATCATTCGTTCTTACCCCAGAAAGCTTCGGTAGCTGAACCATTACATAGACTTTTGCAGAAAAAGAATGTGTGGCGATGGGGGCGGGAGCAGCAGAAGGCTTTTGACTCCTTGCGAGAAATGCTGAGTAGCAGGAGCGTCCTTGCTCATTATGATGAGTCGAAGCCGCTGGTCCTGGCATGTGATGCCTCTCAATACGGCCTGGGGGCTGTGCTGAGTCATAGGGAACCGGATGGGTCGGAAAAGCCCATCTCTTTCTATTCCCGTATGTTGTCACCCACGGAGCGCAACTATGCTCAAATTGATAAAGAGGCACTAGCAATTGTGTCGGGAATCAAAAGGTTCTATGATTATTTGTACGGTCGCCAATTCTCCATTGAAACGGACCACAAACATCTGTTAGGGTTGTTCAACCCAAACAAACAAACGCCACAAATTCTCTCCCCCAGAATGTTGCGTTGGTCAATATTCCTGAATGGGTTCCAGTACACCTTGACCCATGTGCCGGGGAAACAGTTGTGCCACGCTGATGCGCTGAGTCGATTGCCCCTTCCTGGCGGGAGCAATGAGGATCCTGCTCCGGCGGAGCACATTATGATGCTAGAAACACTTCCGGGGGCTCCTGTAACAGCTACTGATATAGCTGAGAAAACGAGGAAAGATGCTGTTCTCTCCCGTGTGCTCACTTGGGTGGGGAGGGGGTGGCCAGGTGGTCCGCATGAAGAAAAATTCAGGCCTTATGCGACAAGGCAGCACGAATTGTCCATGCATAAGGGTTGTCTCCTATGGGGAGATAGGGTGATCATCCCAGCACCACTGAGAAACAGGGTTCTTGAGACGCTTCACATGGGACACCCGGGAATGGTCAGGATGAAGTCGCTAGCCCGATGTTATGTGTGGTGGCCTGGAATGGACCAGAACATAGAACAATGGGTACGAACATGCAAGGCATGCCAAGAGGTGCGGCCAGAAGTGGCCAGAGCACCAGTCCACTGGTGGGAGCAGTCCAGGACTCCCTGGAGCCGGCTGCACATAGATTTTGCTGGGCCATTCCAAGGGAAAGTCTTTTTGGTTATCGTTGATGCATATTCCAAATGGTTAGAAGTGGTGATGGTCCCTAGCATGGCATCAGCTGCCGTAATCAAGGTGTTGAGGCAGCTGTTTGCAACCCACGGGTTACCTGAGACAATTGTATCAGATAATGGGGCAGCTTTTGTATCCCAAGAATTCAGGGCATTCTTGGCTGATAACTTCATAAGAGGGGTCACATCCGCGCCCTTTCACCCATCCTCCAATGGGCAGGCTGAGCGCATGGTAAGAACAGCCAAAGAATCCATTGCGCGCTTAATGGAGGGTAACTGGTCGGCTCGCATTGCGCGAATGTTATTCTTGCAGCATGCGACGCCGTGTACTGCGACGGGCAAATTGCCAGCCGAGCTGCTCTTAGGTAGAAGACTGGTAACGGTGCTGGATTATGTCCACCCAGATAAAATGCCAAACCGTAATTCAAGAGCAACCCCCCAGGCTGAGACTGACACAACAAGGTATCTCGCCCCTGAAGATCTGGTCTGGGTGAGGAACTATTCACGAGGTCCGCGGTGGGTGGCCGGTGTGATCACCCGGGCTAGTGGACCTGTGTCCTATTATGTGACCTTGGAAAATGGGCAAGTTTGGAAGAGACATATAGATCAGCTGAGGCGCCGGGCGCTCAGCAGGGAGGAGTCAGATAATTCATCCCTGGCTAATGACGCACAGCTGCGAGACCAGAGTGAAGATGGCCCAGAGGTGCAGTCACCAGGAGCTTCAGCAAATGAACCAGGGTCTGCTAGTTCTCAGGATGACAAGGTACAGGTAGGGGACCCTGAGATGTCTGGGACTCCATCTGTTCCTGACGAAACCCCTATAGCAGCCCCTCCACCACAGGTAACACCCAATCCAGAACCTGCAACACCTGTTGTCAGGAGATCAAGTAGAAGTTGTAGGACCCCACAGTACCTGAGGGATTACGTCTGCTGTGCTCACTAGGGGGGGAGGGGTGTTGTGTATTGAGTCAAAGGATTTTATCTCTGTATTATTATTGTCTGTATTTGCATTAGGATAAAGTAACTGCCTTTTGGTTCCAGAGGGTACAGCTACTATTGGTTCATTTAAGCTGCTGTATTTGGATCCTCTGTCTTATTGGTTCCCTCCAAAAGGCAGCACTGTGATTGCCTGATATTGTTCCCTCCAAAATGTATCCCCTTCTAGCTAGTTCCCTGTCCCTATAAATGTAGCCTTCCTGCCCTCACAGTCAGTCTTGTTCACTTTAATAAAGAGCTGTTACTAGAGAACTGTCTCCAGCATGTTTGTCAAGGGAGCTGAAATCACAAACCCCACGTCACAACAACAGCCACATGTCAAGAATGCTTGGATGGTGTTTCCTGCTTGGCAGGGGGTTGGACTGGATGGCCCTTGTGGTCTCTTCCAACTCTATGACTCTATGATTCTATGACTCCATCATGGGGATTTGAACCACTGACCTTCCGATCTGCAAGCCCAAGAGGCTCAGTGGTTTAAACCACAGGGCCATCCACACTGGGGTGTTTGTAGGATGGTTGTTATGTATTGGTTTAATTTGTGTACATGAGTTTCTCTGCTAGTCCTGTAACTACCTTTCCCTCTCCAGGGCGATTCAAATGGGTGCGGTGACAGTTGCTATTGGTTAACTTGCTGGCACAATTTGGATCCTCACTCTGATAGGGTCCCGCCAAAATCTAAATGTATCCTTTCCCCAACCCCTGCTCCTGAGAGTATAAAAGGAGTTCACCCTTTCCCTCCTGTTAGTCAAGATTCCTACTGCAATAAAGAAGACTGTTCTTGTTATACTTGACTCCTAGCAGTTCCTTGCTAGTATGCTGACTCACTATTCTGAGCTGAAATCGCACTCATGACATAACAATGGTGATGTCCTCCCTCTGAAGGTACTAAAGACCATCCTACCTTTTACATATTTATCTGTGACTGGATTTTCAGTGTTTGCTTTTGTTTTTTTTACTAAGCTGCAACTGTGGAACTGCCAGTTTAGCTAGAAGAATGGTGCTGAGGGAGAAGATGCTTAAAGTCTTCCCTCATTTCCCCAATCAGAATCAGCTTATTCCCCACCCCAAATCTACTGCTTATTCCAGAAAGGAGGCAGGAACACAGAGAGGAGGGAACCATACACCTCTGAAGTATGAATGTAAGCCTGGGCATCAAAAACTGATTAATTTGCAGCTGCTTCAGTAACCATGCAGTTAACAACATGTCAAGGTAAAGGCTGAGAAGTATAGTGCTGATTCTAGTTACGCTGAACTTATTTTTATTTTATAAAAAACCATTAGTCTTGTGTAGTGCTGAAGGATAAATCTCCTGTGCAAAGATTAATTAATATGATAAACCGGGTGAAGAAGAGTTATGCTGGGGATGATACAGATACTGACTTTAGTAATGTTGTCCACTTGTGCAACTCACTGGATGGAACATCCACTTAATAGTAGCAGAAACTAGACCTCAGAGGGTGGTATACATTTTAACGCTCATGGGGAATCACAAACCTGCAAGATTTCATCTTTAGCATCCTGGAGTCAGCTCCATTGATAAAAGAAAGCCTAGTTTCTGGCAAAGAAGCATAGAAAAATTGTTAACGTAGCAAAAAAACGCATACAAGATACCAATTTGATGTTAAGAGCAGGGGCACTATTTGGAAGCTCATGTGATTGTTTCTGAGGAGCACCTAGATTCCTAGCTAATTCAGTTGGTACTAGATGGTAAGTGGCTATTGTTATAAAGCAGGGTTACGGAACTTTTGGCATAGCTGCCAAGTCTCCCGTATTCTCCGGGAAATCCCCTTTTCCCAGCTGTTCTTAGCTGAAAAAAACAGATTTTTTTTCTTTTCCCCCGGTATGTTCTGGCACGGCGGCCATTTTGGAACTGGGCAGAGCATGCTCAGAAGCAACTTTTGATGCTGCTCTGCCCAGTTCCAAAATGGCTGGAGTGCAACTTCTGGCGCGACGGCCATTTTGGAACTGGGCAAAGCAGCATCAAAAGTCACTTCTGAGCATGCTCTGCCCAGTTCCAAAATGGCAGCAGCGCTACATCCGGTCTGCTACTTCCGGCCTGGTCCCTTATTTCTCGGACAGCAACTTGGCAGGTATGGCTTTTGGACCACCAAATCGTGTCCTTCCTAAAAGAGGGCACATGTTGTGGTGAGACCTGGACCGAAATCCTGTGTTGTTGGTCCCCTCCCCTATAATAAAAATACATTACAGCCAGCTAATTGTGCTACTAATGACATTTCAGAGCTTCTTAAGCACTTACCTAATTTGATGAGCACTTTTGTGAGGCTTTTTTTTGGGGGGGGGTGGAGTTGGAGTTTTGCAATAGTACACCAAGGCTAAGAATAGAGGGGATAAAACAAACATCGAAAAACCCTCACCTACACCTCAAAATGTCAGTATTTTTATTTTGCCACATGCCACATAGAAGTTGCAGCATAATGACCCATAATGTGAATTGGATTTGGTTAGCCGCCCTTCATCTGTTTCACATAATGCATTGGGGCTGCAGTTCAGAGATAATTTTGTATATCATTCACTATGACATTTTAAATTGGTAAATACTTGTTTGGGTCAAATTCTATTCTTGGACATGTGTGTGGAGTGCTCATTATCCTCGAACGGGAGAGTCATGCATGAATGGAATGAATTTGTTATAAGACTATCCCAGAGCTCTACAGCATAACCTTGTTACGTGATTAGAGAAATAAAATACCTCAGTGAAGTCATGTTGGGTGCTATGCACACCTTCCAATATACACACAGTACACTTGTCAAGCTGAGAACGAATGTTCATCCTATGAGAACTGTGATTGTCTTCATTAGCTGATGGGTTCAAAGACATGAGTCAAACATTCAAATTCCTTCCATTTGCAGTGGGAGAATGCCTGTCATTGAATTATTTATTTATTTATTATTATTTTAAACATCACTTTCTATGGGAAAATGGCGCAAATCATAAAAGAAGCCTTTGTTTATCCCCCTTGTGCTTGGTTGAGAAGCAATTTTGAATAGCAGTGTACTATTTCCCCTTCACTATTTTTCAGCTCTGCATATCTGGGGGAAATGTAGGAAGACAAGCTGCAACCAGATGTTGACAATCGTCAGTCCTGACTAATTATCTTCACCATCTGCTTGTCTTTTGATGAGAGGTCTGCTGGTTGACCCTTCCATTCCCTTTATGGGATCACCCCCAGCCCACTCTCCCTAACCTTATTATGCCCTCCAGTAGCACCTTAGAGACCAACTAAGTTTGTCATTGGTATCAGCTTTTGTGTGCATGCACACTTCTTCAGATACACCTGAATGGGTGATTGGCAGATAGGTGTGGTAAACCTGTTGATGACTGTTAATGACTGCAATTGGTTTTACAGGAAAAAGCAAGGGGTGAGATGGCTTTATCCAATGTCTCTATTCAGACTAGGTCTCTCCATGGTTTTAAGTTTGGTAACAAGTTGCAATTCAGCAACTTATACAGTAGTACCTCTACTTACGAATAACTCTACTTACAAATGTTTCTACTTACGAATGAAGCTCCGTCTGCCATCTTGGATGCGGTTTAGATAGGATTTTTTCTACTTACGAATTTTTAGATAGGGTTGCTTTGACTTATGAATTTTTTCTCCCAATGACTTACTAATGTGTGTTTGGAACGCATTAAATTCGTAAGTAGAGGTACCACTGTATCTGAAGAAGTGTGCATGCACACGAAAGCTCATACCAATGACAAACTTAGTTGGTCTCTAAGGTGCTACTGGGAGGATTTTTTTTTTTATTTTGTTTCGACTACATCAAACCAACACGTCTACCTGCCTGTAACTTATTATGCCCCTTTCAATCACCCTTCTCTCTCCTTCCCTACTTCTCTAAAAGCACATGCTAGTCCCAATGAGGGAGGGACGTGGGTAGCGCTGTGGGTTAAACCACTGAGCCTAGGACTTGCCAATCAGAAGGTCGGTGGTTCGAATCCTCGCGACGGGGTGAGCTCCCATTGCTCAGTCCCTGCTCTTGCCAACCTAGCAGTTCGAAAGCACATCAAAGTGCAAGTAGATAAAGAGGTACTGCTCCAGCAGGAAGGTAAACGGCGTTTCCGTGCGCTGCTCTGGTTCGCCAGAAGCGGCTTAGTCATGCTGGCCACATGACCCAGAAGCTGTATGCTGGCTCCCTCGGCCATTAAAGCAAGATGAGCGCCGCAACCCCAGAGTTGTCCACAACTGGACCTAATGGTCAGGGGTCCCTTTACCTTTAGTCCCAATGAATCTTTTTGAGTCATCTTGTTGCTGGTCCCTTCCCTTTTCTTTATTTACAGCTTTCACCAAAGGATCCTTGTTGCTGTTTTCTTCTGAACATGTAACCAACCTAAAGGTTGAGGTCAAATGGAAGCTGTGAGTAATATCCTGAGATATTTTGCAACCTCAAGAGAGGAAAAGCAGAATGCCACTTGGAAGTGAAATTCTCCTTACTTCAGGTGCCAGGGGATCATACTAATGGCCCAACACTTGAACAGCAAAGGCAGGAGAGAAATTCTCGGCCTCTAGTGCACTCTCTGGAGCTGCCCAGCTGCAAAGCTGAGAGCATTTAGCAGCCTTCTCACCAATGTTACAAAGTACATGTGATGCTGCTTGAACATCCCAAGACAAAAACTGATATTCAAGGAAAATGTTTGCCAGGGTCTCTTGTTTTGAGACACATGCTTATCCCTCTCTCTCTCTCTCTCTCTCTCTCTCTCTCTCTCTCTCTCTCTCTCTCTCTCTCTCTCTCTCTCTCTTTTTATACAGCACCTTTACCATTATTTTTTCCTGATGTGTAGAAAAGCTACACCCATTCTAATCTCTTTATTTAGCTTCGTGTACGATGTTTCCTTCACCCATTCTTGAAAAAGAAATCCTTGATGTGAAACTGCTAGAAATGTTCTGGCAGTTACAGGAGAAAGCTTTATCCTTCTAAAGAGGGAGAGAGGTTCTTTTGGCTCTGTTTTGCAGTTGGAAGGCTGATAAGTGACAGGGTCCTATCCAAGGCATCCGGCATAAATTTTAATGTATTATAAAATTTGAGCTTTCACTAGTAATAGCAACCAAAATCCACTTTCTTTTCCATTCTCCCCTATGAAAAATGAAGAGTGGTCGTCAATAACACAATGGAAGGCCTTTTGCTTTGCATACATATATAGCCCCATGTCGAACCCTTGGCATCTCCAATTGACAAGAGCTCACGCACCTGAGCTGAGAAGGGCTTTCATTTGAGACTTCAGTGAGCTGCTGCCTGGCAGAAGACAGCTGTGGGACAGATCACAACAGTAGTGGAAGGGATCACTACTTCATAGAGATCTCTTAAGCCGTAGGGTGCTGCAAGACACTCAGTTGTCTGCAGTTCTATTACGTGAAACCATTGGGAGTAGTCATTAGTTTTAGAACAAAGTGTCATCATTGTGCCAATGGTACCCTGTAACATTTGGATCAAAAATGGCTCAGAAGGCCCTGGACCCATTTCTGGATGTGTTTATTAAAATGTGTTTCATTATTTGGCTCTAAACCAAAGAATCAAGCAAGCCCCTCTTAACTGAGCACAGCCCCTTCAATAATAAAACTGTATAAATGAAGTCAAGATTTCACACAGGCCATTTGTCTATTCTGTGAAATGGAGTTGGAAACAAAGGCTTCTCTGATTATTTCATGAAATGCTGAGCACTCTCTGGCCCGTTCCAATGAAAAAAAGTAAAGGTATATTGTGATCCATAGCATCTAAAATTATTATTTAAATCAAATTGCCTTATTGGGCTGAATTAGCGAACTCCATATGACCGGTAAAAACAGGTCTGAATTCTGAAAAACCATTGGCCATCCCACACATTGCATGGTATCGTCATCAATCTTTACATGGCTGCTGTTACATAGATCTGCTGCTGACATAGCTTTCTAGCTGCCCTTGGTTATCTGATATGTACACATGCATGACAATGTGTTTCTACTTGTATGTCCCATTTCACATGATATATTTATATGTGTACAATTGTCAATACTAAAAAAATGTAAATGTCTGAAGTTCTGCCTGTAGAACTAGTTATGAGCAGAACAAACTAGAAGTGGAACTTTTTCGGACGTGACATTCTTCTGCACATACTTATGTTATGGAAGTTGTGTGAATGCCATTAGCTTGCATCACTGGCACGGAAAGGAACTACATCATTCACCCAATACACATAGTCCTAATTACTGGGATGTGGCAAGAACATCAGTTTGGGAACTTATGAACCAGCCTTTTTCATGGTTTGATGTCTAGTCTACACTGACTTCCACTAGCCTTCCAGACACAATTCAAGATGTTGGTGATTATCTGTACAAGTTTAAATGCCCTGGGCCCTACATGAAGTGGAGACATATGCACATACATTTTCCCTTTATCATGAACGCCAAGTTTAACTGAGTGACCCTTCTAATGTTAATTTAGTGGAGTGAGAGGCTGCTCTGTATGTTGGAACTGTGGGACATATGATGAACCAGTGACATGTAATTAATCGAGGCGCCGGGTCCCTGTTTCACAAACTCGCATCCCTCAAGTAACTGAGACAATTCTAGCATGAAAAGGAATCACATCATTTTGAGTGCAATCCCAGGCACTAAGATAACTCAGTCCGATTTAACTTGCTGGGATATACTTTCCAGTAAATGTGCACAGGGGTCAAATGCCTCTCATCAAGTAAGGGATCTTGCTTTGTGTCCTCTCACATGTACAGAGAAATAAAAAAAGAAATCCATTAATTTCACCATCAAGTCCATAACATATACTAAAGGGTTGCATACAGCTTTAGTCATACACAAAGGAGCCCTATTAAAATTAGTATTGGAATTAGTTGGATGCAACATGCCTAACTTAGTTCCATTCATTTCAGGGAATCTACTCTGAAGAGATCTTGGTGGGATGCAATGCAAACTCTAAAACCACGAGCCTATACTGTACATGTCTTTCTCATAGGTAGGGCCCACTGATTGCAATGGGGTTTACTCCCAGGTACATATGTACAAGACTGCAGCCTAAGCAGCTTATAATTCTGTAATGCAAATGCCACCCAGATTGTATGAACAGTGCCAGATTTACGTATAAGCCGAACAAGCTATAGCTTAGGGCCTCACTCTCTTAGGGGGCCCCAAAAAATTGAAAGGGGAAAAAACCTGGATGTACATTTCCAAAATTGGGACGTGGGTGGCGCTGTGGGTTAAACCACAGAGCCTAGGGCTTGCCGATCAGAAGGTCCATGGTTCGAATCCCCGCGACGGGGTGAGCTCCCGTTGTTCGGTCCCAGCTCCTGCAAACCTAGCAGTTTGAAAGCACATCAAAGTGCAAGTAGATAAATAGGTACCGCTCTGGCGGGAAGGTAAACGGTGTTTCCGTGCGCTGCTCTGGTTTTCCAGAAGTGGCTTAGTCATGCTGGCCACATGACCTGGAAGCTGTACGCCGGCTCCCTCGGTCAGTAAAGCAAGATGAGCGCCGCAACCCCAGAGTCGTCCACGACTGGACCTAACAGTCATGGGCCCGGGTCCCTTTACCTTTACATTTCCAAAATATAAGATAAAAAACAAATAAAATAAACCTACATACAGCAACAGTGTTTTGTTTTGTGTTGTGTAGGCTCCTATGATATAAGTAATGAGCCCCGCCTGCTAGTATCACTGGTTTGCTCACTATTAATATACTTCTTAATTGTATTTCAGTTCAACAATTACTTTGATAAAATACATATTTTGTTATGTGCAAATGGCTTTAGATACCTATTAGGTCCATAAATTACCATATAGCATATATTCAACACAAAAAACTTATCCAATAACCAATATCAAAATTACATTTCACATACATCACATTTTCTTCAGCTTTGTTTCTACATAAAGCAAAAATTCCCAAAATTAAAAAAGAATAAAAAAGAAATTTCCAAAAGGGGGGGGGGAGAGAAGAAAAGAAAAAGAGAGCAATGAACATAGGACTAATATTGATACAAATATTAAAATATGACTTCCACCCTACCTTCATTCACCTTTTCAAAGTCTTGCTTTAGACTTGCGCAGTTTAACTTTCTTTATGCTTAAAATCATAGATCCACTGTTATCGTTATCTTCACAATCATGCAAAATTCTATTTTCATGCTTATGTCATTCCAACTCATATGCTCCATAAATTTGTCTAATTGTCTTGTTTTGTTATACAGTGGTACCTTTACTTACGAATAACTCTACTTACGAATGTTTCTACTTGGAACGGAGCTCCGTCCGCCATCTTGGATGCGGTTTAGATAGGATTTTTTTTCTACTTACGAATTTTTAGATAGGGTTGCTTCGGGATTCAACTTACTTTTTTTTTTTACTTACGAATGTGTATTCGGAACGCATTAAATTCGTAAGTAGAGGTACCACTGTACATTGAATTTGTTATTCTCCCTAAATTACCAATAAAGAAGTTTAAACTTTAATTATGAGGTTATTGGGTATGTAAATTTAATAAAGATTATTATATTCAACACAAAAAACAGTGACAAATTGTTGTTAACAAAGGACAGCTGGACATATAAAGGGCCCCATTACCTTCAGTAGCTTAGGGCCTCATCAAACCTAATTCCAGCCCTGTGTATGGATATAGGTTTTGGGTTTTTGAGATCATATAAAGCTTCTATTTAGTTGTAAATCAATATGTTCTAATTGTTATAGCAACCAATTAATGAACATGTTTGTTCAGGAAATATATTAATTGAATTACAAAATGGAAAACGATTTAAATTAGTGCCCCAAAAATTATTATCTCCTGGCAGTTTTCATATGAAATAACTCCTCACTAAGCTGCGTATATCTTAACAACCCTGCACAATTTCATTCCCTACAATTCAAGAGTCCCCCCAAAAAGTACAAAGTGAGGATATAAAAATCTGCACCATGGTACATCACACTAAAACTCTTCCTAATGGGAACAGAGACAGGAAGGTAGCTGGTCATGCTGCACTTGGTTTGCTTTATAATAAAAGGGGGGGAATGTAACTTCTCTTTTTGGAAGCCCAAAGATCTAGCAGATGAGAACTTGGTCAGATAATTAAAGAAGCCGGAATTAAAGCTCAACCTGCAAAGTGCAGAGATGTCAAGAGAGCAATATTTTGAATTGTAGCCTCATTAGCGCAGATAGAAAACTAATGAGATGGGCTGTATGACTGACATTATTCCCTCAAGCTTGTCAAATCTATAGTTCTCTTTTGAGATTAGAGAGAGAGAGAGAGACAGCGCAGACAGAAAATACCCGGAAATTGATTTTATTCCTTTTTAAAAGAAATAAAAACTAAAAACTTAGAAAGATTGGAGCCGGTTGAAACTGCATCAAAATTCTCCCAGGGTGTGTGTGAAGGTGAAAAGGTGGTTGGTATTGTAGGGAATTTTCTTTTCAGTTGCTGTGTTATTGTACAGGAGTCAGCCTTTGCGCTTCTATTTTATTCTTTTCTCATTTATTTCCACTATTTATAGCTATAACTAAATTCCCAAGGCAGCTTGCAGCAGCGTTAAAAAACAAATTAACAGCACAACCTTATACGTGTATACTCAGAAGTAATTCTCATTGATTTCAACAGGCCTTACTCTCACGAAAGCGGGTGTAGGATTGCAGCCTAAAAACTCATATAGGAGGAAAACTGAACTCAGCATGAAAACAGGCAGCACAGATAAAATAGTTTGGCACTGAAACAGATTAAAAGGCTGCGGTGGGTGGAAAATGGTCTTACCATTTTCCATTGTTTTTAAACATTTGATTTGATTTGATTCACATTTAGCGTCCATATTTTAAAATGTGATTTATTTATTTTTTTAAAAACTTGCTTACTATGAGAGCTGGACCATAAAGAAGGCTGATCGCCGAAGAATTGATGCTTTTGAATTATGGTGCTGGAGGAGACTCTTGAGAGTCCCATGGACTGCAAGAAGATCAAACCTATCCATTCTGAAGGAATGCAGTGAAATATAGACACTGCATTTTAGCTTGCAAAGAGCTGTTGTGCTCAATGAAGCTGGTTGCAGCAGAAACATTACATACAGAGCACATGGCTCCCTTGTTACACAGACCTTAAACATTGTGAGTTCACAAACAAACATTTTCAAAGTTACAATCTCCCTTTTCCCTTCCTGCTCCCCCTTTCTGTACAGAAAGGGGTAGGTATACACACACACCCTCTTTTACTCTCTGGAGAAAGATTGGCCTTCTACAGCCTCTTACAACCAACAAACATTCACACACCACTTCCACCCTTTTTCAATATTTGCCATGTTTTTGGGTTGATCAATCCCTTAACATAAATTATTTAAGCAAGCTTGCATTATTATTATTATTTTTTTTAACTTAAGGAAGGCAGTCTGTAGAGGTCATGGCCAATTTTTAAACACAAACTCCTTACATTCCCAAACCTTGATTACATTTCTTATTTATTTCAAGGGAAACAACGATCTGAGTGCTCACTGGAAGGACAGATCGTGAAGCTGAGGCTCCAATACTTTGGCCACCTCATCAGAAGAGAAGAGAAGACTCCCTGGAAAAGACCCTGATGTTGGGAAAGATGGAGGGCACAGGGAGAAGGGGACGACAGAGGATGAGATGGTTGGACAGTGTTCTCGAAGCTACTAACATGAGTTTGACCAAACTGCAGGAGGCAGTGGAAGGCAGGAGTGCCTGGCGTGCTATGGTCTATGGGGTCATGAAGAGTCGGACACGACTAAACGACTAAACAACAACAACAACAACAACTATTATGGCTAAGAGTAATCAGAGAGAAAATAAGAAGAGATTACAATTGAAAGTGAGGGGGGTGGAGAGTTAATTAGCCACTAGGCTACCTTTCCAGCTGTCAGGGAGCGGTGGGATGATGAGGCATGGTACCAGCTGAGTAACCCCCTAGGGAAGCCTCAGAAGAGGAAGACTCAGAGCCTGGGAAGTAGTGGTGGGACTTATTCAACTTATTCAAGTTCGCACTGCTGCCCGATGTAGTTTAAGTTTGCTTGGGAAACATCCGGCTGAGGAGGTAAAGGTAAAGGACCCCTGGACGGTTAAGTCCAGTCAAAGGCGACTATGGGGTTGTGGTGCTCCTCTCGCTTTCAGGCCGAGGGAGCCCGCGTTTGTCCGCAGACAGCTTTCCGGGTCATGTGACCGCTTCTGGCGCAACAGAACACCGAGACGGTAACCAGAGCGCATGGAAACGCTGTTTATCTTCCCGCCGCAACGGTACCTATTTATCTACTTGCACTGGTGTGCTTTCGAACTGCTAGGTTGGCAGGAGCTGGGACAGAGCAGCGGGAGCTCACCCCCTCGCGGGGTTTTCAAAGCACCAACTTTCTGATCGACAAGCCCAAGAGGCTCAGTGGTTTAGACCACAGCACCACCCGCATCCCTTAGGGGAAAGTAGACATGGGGGGGGAGCAGAGGGCAGAGACCTTCAGTTCTGGCAACTTCTCGATGGGAGCTAGTTCGGCCAGAGAGTATTGCCAAGCTGTAATCTGTTTTTTTGGAATAAAGAATTAAAATACACTGCTGCACTCCGAGTCTTGTGCAAGCCCCCTTCCTCTATTTCAATGGGGTTCTGCTGGAGCCCTTTCAAAAAGTCTTTGCCCATTCACAATAATTATAGTCATTGTCCTTCAGAAAATCAGCTGCCTGACAAGAGTTCTCCGTGGGTTGTCATTATTTTTATTACGCCTAGGCAAAAACATACTCTAAATATCTAATTATGTGCCAAACAAAGCTTCATGATTTGTGCTGTTCCATCTATTAACAAAGATGATTCATACATTTGAGAAGGTAAACAATACTAGTCCTTGTTGGCTCCCTAATACATGTTTATCAATGCTGAAATAGCCGTCTGTTGATTCAGAAGACAGGCAAGCAAAGACACAACTCCAATCTTCTCAAATAGAATAATCAAATCCCCGTATTACATAATGCCAACCTTCCCAATTCTGTACAAATTTTTAACAAATTGGTACAACTACTGAGCTATGCACAAATAAGCTGACAAAAACAGTGCCTGACAAAAGCAGTCTTTGCATCAGATATTTTGACTTCAGGATGTTGGGGACTACGTTGCTTGTGTGTGTTAGACTTTGCATGTCACCCAAGAGATTCATGACCACAAATTCTGTCTGTATTTCAAAATCTTAAACCACTGTTATAATATACAGTTATTGATTCACACTTGCATGCATGAAAGGGTTAACCTGAGCTCAGGTTGCCATTGGGGGTGTGTACCTTAGCTGCCTTTTGTGTCCTCCTTCCCATTCTCCTTCAACTCTTTTGATTTGTGCTTCCTGGAACAAGCAAAGAAGGAGCCATGCAGCTTTGGCTCCCAGCTCAGCAAATGCTGTGAGTGAACTGAATATCTCCAAAAGGGATATTTTGGAGATACAGTGGTACCTCGACATCAAAATGCCTCGACTTTCGAAGGTTTTGACTTATGAAGTCAGCAAACCCGGAAGTATTTTCGCCGCGTGTGCATTCTGCGCCTGCGCAGAAGTGGGGGGCGCGGTCTGCGCATGCGCAAAATGGACGCTTCGACACCCGAAGGTTTTGACTTACAAAGAGCGCCGTGGGACGGATCGCCTTCGAAGGTCGAGGTACCACTGTATTCAGTTCAGATATGCTAACCCAAAGACACAGCTGATGTTATACAGAACATGATATGGTGTATATATATATGAATGATGTGCTAACTTTGATTTTTCATCTCTGAAAAACTCCTAGAGCTGTAAAAGAACCCAGAACTCCATAACATCCAATTTTGCCAAATCAGAGCCTGTTCTATTTTGTCAAGCTTTCCCAGTCATGCCAAACTAGTATTTAATTAATATGCGACATGATATTTCTATAGATTCAGTAGTCAAAAGAAGAAGTAATGCAGTGCAAAACTATGCAGAAAATGATGACTATGCTTAAGACTTCACAATAGGGTCTTCTTTTATCTTAGGTTATTTCCAACCTGCTTCTTGAGAATTCATCCTGATTTGTTTGCACAAAGTATGTGGGGTGGTTAGACAATGTCAGCTCTTTGTTGAGCGTTCATTCTGATTTGTTTGAGAAGAGGTCAGATGACATTGTGTGAAGAAAATGTTATTGTACACTTTCCAGTATATTTCCTCATTGCTGCATGGGAGCTTCAAATCAACTTTAATTGCACAACCTGAATTTGCCAATGTGTGATTGAATCTCACCTGAAAATAGTGCTGGTCTAGAGACGTCCTTAGATTACCTAATGTGGAATCAATATTAGTGCTTGGCCCCATTTGCAGAATCACCAACATCATTTTTGACTGCTGAATCAGTTTCGCCCTTGCCCCACTTCTGTCCCTCTTGCTTACTGGGGCCACATGGTGGTGGCAGGGGAGAGTGGGGCATTTTCAGGGGCACTGCCCCACAGGATTCTGCCAATTGAAGCAGCTGCTTCAGCCCTCCTCATGGGTAGCCCAGCCCTGGACAACACATACATATAAAAATGTGGCTATTTACATAGAACAGAACAGAAAAGAGACAATACAGACCTTACTCAAAAGTAAGGTAGCCCTATGGGGTTTACTCCCAATCCCAGATATATGGGTATAGGATTGCACACACAGACTAAATGTTGTGGTGGATACATACACAGTTTTTGCAAGCAAGAGAATGAATTAAATTTCCCCGTATATTTGTTTTGGAATGCAATTCAGCCCCACTTCCCAAAATCTTCTTGCTATGTTCTACTCTCCATGGGGTCACGAAGAGTCGGACACGACTAAACAACAACAACAACATGTTCTGCTTGCAAGCCATAGTGCAAGGCAAAATACGGTATTCTAGTGAGGATTATAAACCATTTGAAAACAAAGGTTTGTTTTATAATAGGAAATCTGCCACAAAGAGCAAAAAGCATTCAGTTCAGATTTTCTGAAAGGAAAAAAAAAAGACCACTCAGACGAAGATAACGTACATAGGGAAAATTATAATACTGTCAAAAGATCACAGCATGCCATTAAGGAGTAAATTAAAGTTGGGAGGGAGGAAATCAACTAATAATATGGTAAAAGCAAAAACGTATCTTTATTTAGTATAGTCAACATTTTAAAAATGAATGAAACCGTTCCAAAACAAACAGGCTGAAAGTAATGTGTGTGTGTGTGTGCAAACCAATGATTATCTTAGAGGAATGGCAGAAAAAGCAATCCAAACCATGATATGCAAACAATTTGTTTGGGAAGAAAAATATTTAAGGCATTATACCAGTCTTGAAGACTATGTAATGCTTATATTTATTTAGATTATTTTGATTGCACACCCCAACAATATGAGGAATAAGGTGGTTGAATAATATTCTTATTTAATCTTATTTAATAATATTCTCCATTTAATCTTATGGAGTTGGGGTGGGCAGTGAGAAGGCAAAGTCTGTTGATGAAAGGCAATTCAGTGTAAACTAGTATAAAGTAATGCCTGTCGGGGGGCGGGGATCCTTAATTTCACATGTATGCTCATGGGGTCTCAACTGACAGTGATGTACCAGGAACGAGACCTTGGGGTCATAGTAGATAACTCAATGAAGATGTCAGCCCAGTGTGCAGGTGAAAAGAGGCCTAATTCCATGCCAGGGGTCCTTAGGAAAGGAACCAAAAATTAAAACTGTCAGTATCATAATACTGATATACAAATGGTGTGGTTGTATTTGGAATACTGGGTACAGCTTTTGTCATCTTGCCTCAAAAAGGATATTGTAGAGCTGGAGAAGGTTCAGAAAAGGCCAGAAGGGTGGAACAATTTCCTTATGAGGACAGGTTGCAATATTTGGGACTTTAGAGAAAAAAGTAAGTAAGAGGTGGCCTGATAGAAGTTTATTAAAAATTCTGCATTGTGGATAGAGAAGTTTTCCTCCCTCTTTCGTGACACTAGAATTTGTGGGCCTCTACTAATCAAGCTGAACGCACTGGCGGAGGAAGAGGAGTGTGGGGGGAGTGCACCGCCCCAGGCAGCGTGATTCCGGTGGGGTGCCATCGCGGCTGCCCCCGGCCTGCACTGGGCGCCATGCCCCCGCGGCGACGTGCCATGCCCCCAGGATGCACGGCACACCCCTGTGGGTGGCATGCCACGCCCCTGGAAACGTGCACCAGCTCTGCCCCCACCTGCTCTCCACACACCCCGGTGCCAGAGCATGAAGCTCCATCACTGTCTTGAACGTTGGACGTTTCAGGACAGATAATAGAAAGTACTTTGCCCGAGCGTATAGTTAAACAATGAAACTCACTCCCACCGGACGCAGTGATGGGCCCCAGCTTTGATGGCTATAAAAGAGGATCAGACAAATTCATGAAGGATAAAGTTATTGGTGACTTCTAGCCGTTATAGCGATGCTCTGTCTACACCAGGCATCCCCAAACTGTGGCCCTCCAGATGTTTTGGCCTACAACTCCCATGATCCCTAGCTAAGAGGACCAGTGGTCAGGGATGATGGGAATTGTAGTCCAAAACATCTGGAGGGCCGAAGTTTGGGGATGCCTGGTCTACACTGTTAGAGGCAGTCATGTTTTGGGGGGAACCGGTTGGTGGAAACTGCAGATGGGCAGACTGTTCTTGCGCTTGGTTCCTGCTTGTGGGTTTCCCACTGGCCTTATCCAGGAGGCTCGCCTTATGTACTTATGCACACGTGTGTCTAGGAAACTCCCCATAAGGCTGGTTGAGAAGCTATTATAACTGGTCCACAATGCAGCAGTCCAACTGCTGACTGGAGGTTATCAATAGCATGTAGCACCATTGCTGAAGAATCTACACGGGCCAATTTTAAGGTGTCAATGTATAAAGCCCTAAGCAACTTGGGACCAGCCTTTCAGAAAGCCTTTCTCCATACCTTCTGATTTTTTGAGATCTGCTGAAGAAGCATTGTGAACTGTCCTTTTTGACATCTGTTTGGTGGCCTTGAAAATTCGGACACATGGTATAACAGCACCTACATTGTGGATTTGATTGCCTTTGTACATTATGTAGGTACCTTCTGTGTTTAATTTTAGATACTATCTTTTAGAAAGTTATTATTTACACAAGCGTACCCTGCCTTGTGGCCCAGTTTTATGTTCTTCTGATCTTTCCCTTTTTATGTTTTTACCTTTGATTTTATGTGAGTTTTATGTATATCGCTTCGGGAATATTTCCCCCTAATGATTTAGTGGTATATAAATTGATGGAGGGGCTGTTTTCTTTGGAACTATAGCACAGCAGAAAGGGTTTTTTTAAAATCTGCCTTAGTCCCAGTTTCAATCTCTCCCATCTGCAGCTGCTATTTTTAAGACAAAGAAACATGTTAATTGTGGTCAGACAATTAACACACTACTAGCATTTGTTTGTCATGGAAGATCATGGTTAATGGTTTACTGTGAACACACAGATTGCTCCTGCTTTGCTCCTCCTCTAGTAGGAGCAGGAACAACAAACCATGAGCTTTGTCTTAGGGCAGGCATAGGCAACCTTGGCTCTCCAGATGTTTTGGAACTACAACTCCCATGATCCCTAGCTAACAGGGCCAGTGGTCAGGGATCATGGGAATTGTAGTTCCAAAACATCTGGAGAGCCAAGGTTGCCTATGCCTGTAGGGTGTAACACAAAACAAGGAACTGAGTTTTTGTTTTCCTCCAAACAAACTATGGTTTGAAGCCAAGATTTGATCTTGGTGAATGAAGCAAAACTCAATCTCCAGCCAGAACATAATGCAAAGCCAAAATTGTCCTCACTCAAGAGCAAAGTGGGAGCAATCTGCTCATTCACAGTAATCTGCTTACCATGTCTTAACAATCATTCCACATTTTTAAATAAGGTTTATATACCGCTTGAGTTATAAATTCCAGAGCAGATTACAAAAAGAATAAAACAATTAAATTATTGGTAAAAGCAATTAAAACAACTATTTAAAACATTCAAAAAAAATTAAACTAAAAACACATCCGCATTCTAGATACCTGGGTAAGCTTGTCTAAGGAAAAATGCTTTTAGCAGGTGGCAAAAAGAGTACAGTTAAGGTAGTCTGATATCAATAGGCAGGGAGTTCCAAAGTGTAGGTGTTGCCACACTAAAATATCAATTTCTTACAAATGCAGAATAGGTATAATGTGGCACCGTATCAGTGCCAGTTACCGGTTAAGTGGGCAACTGTTGAATCTACTGTCCATTAGCGCGCGCACACACACACACACACCCCAAAGTAAAAATATCAAAGAGACTCATCCAGAAGCACTGGAGACACCAATGTGGTGTAGTGGTTAACGGCGGTAGACTCGTAATCTGGGGAACTGGGTTTGTGTCTCCGCTCCTCCACATGCAGCTGCTGGGTGAACTTAGGCTAGACTTCTTTGAAGTCTCTCAGCCTCACACACCTCACAGAGTGTTTGTTGTGGGGGAGGAAGGGAAAGGAGAATGTTAGCCACTTTGAGACTCCTTCGGGTAGTGATAAAGCGGGGTATCAAATCCAAACTACTACTACTACTCTTCTTCTTCTTCTTCTTCTTCTTCTTCTTCTTCTTCTTCTTCTTCTTCTTCTTCTTCTTCTTCTTCTTCTTCTTCTTCTTCTTCTTCTTCTTTCCATGACATTTATATATCATTATATCAGGGTCTCACAGGATTCCATCTTATCCCCTATACTTCTTTGCCTGTGTGAAACTACCAAATGAAATAATCCAGAGATTAAGAGTGCATTACCATCAGTTTGTTGACAAAGCACAACTTTCCACATTTCGCCTAACTGAGTTAAAGCACTAAAGGTAAAGGTAAAGGTAAAGGGACCCCTGACCATTAGGTCCAGTCGTGACCGACTCTGGGGTTGCATGCTCATCTCGCATTATTGGCCGAGGGAGCCGGCGTATAGCTTCCAGGTCATGTGGGCAGCATGACAAAGCCACTTCTGGCAAACCACAGCAGCACATGGAAACGCCGTTTACCTTCCCGCTGTAGTGGTTCCTATTTATCTACTTGCATTTTGAGGTGCTTTCGAACTGCTAGGTTGGCAGGAGCTGGGACCAAGCAACGGGAGCTCACCCCGTCACAGGGATTCGAACCGCCGACCTTCTGATCAGCAAGCCCTAGGCTCAGTGGTTTAACCACAGCGCCACTAGGGGTGCTAAATCAGGACCTGACAGTGACAATGGAATACAGGAGGGCCAATGAAAAGTTCTGATTTGAAAGCTTCATATGAATAGTGTCTCCAGATGCTTTAAGGGCAAAAACAAAACAAGAAGCATAAATGTTATTACTACCACATTTCCAAATATGTAACCAGACACTGAACAACAATGAAATCTCTCAGTGAGTTGAATGTCTAATTGCAATGGCAAAGAGTTCGCAAAACATCAAAGCCTTTTTAGGCTGAGCATGCAAGCTACACATTCATGCACAGAGTTCTCAAAGCTAAATCATTTCAGGTGTAAGAGTGAACTATTCCATTTAGTAGAGGGGAAAATTGAATCTTAGCTATCAGAAATACGAGAAACTGGCTTTATGAGAACCTACAATCTGTCTTTCATCTCTCCCCCCCCTTTTTTTGCAACCGACTGTTTGCTGTATAATGCGAAAAGTCAAGATATTAGATTGTGCCAAGCCTGAGTTCTTTATTCAGAAGATGAAGCATCTGCCTAGCACAAAAGGAGCTTGGTTGGATTATTAGGACAGGGGCTGCTCAGGGTCAAACAATAGCTGCTTTGTTCCCTTTCAAACAACAGAAACAAATAATTTATTTTGGCCTTTTCCTGTGAGGATATATATATCTCACATCAAGCATAGATTCTTTCTCTGCTGCTACAACACCCAAAACCAAAATTGCAGGTCTTATGTAACAGCCATGATGATAGCAGGATGCTTATTCCACTTTTAGTTATAACTGGCATTGTTCTGATCTATGAAGTCTTCCCTTGCTACTGCTGATTACAGGCAATGGATTGGCTTTCTCCAGCTGGATGCCCCTCATCTGGTTATTTCATTAGGGCTTGCCAAAGCAAGCTTTGTCACCCATTCCAGTTACAGATCTTGCCCTGGCAGCAGCTGAACCAATATTCCATTTCGTGCATGCCAATGGGAACTATCTGTGCCTCCCATTGCCATGAAGATAGTAAAAAAAACATAGGGTTGGAAGTTGACACGCCTTCCAACCACCACTGCTTGATAGATGCAGGTGTACTAAATTTGTACCTAGCACTGGATATTCCCTGCCAACATTTTCCATTTGGCTGGCAGAATCCTATCTTTCTTCTTTGCAGGTGCATAACATTCTGAAATAAAGGTAAAGGTAAAGGGACCCCTGACCATTAGGTCCAGTCGTGACCGACTCTGGGGTTGCGCGCTCATCTCGCATTATTGGCCGAGGGAGCCGGCGTATAGCTTCCGGTCATGTGGCCAGCATGACAAAGCCGCTTCTGGCAAACCAGAGCAGCACATGGAAACGCCGTTTACCTTCCCGCTGTAGCGGTTCCTATTTATCTACTTGCATTTTGACGTGCTTTCGAACTGCTAGGTTGGCAGGAGCTGGGACCGAACAACGGGAGCTCACCCCGTCACAGGGATTCGAACTGGCGACCTTCTGACCAGCAAGCCCTAGGCTCAGTGGTTTAACCACAGCGCCACCTGGGTCCCACTGGATATTCCCTGCCAACATTTTCCATTTGGCTGGCAGAATCCTATCTTTCTTCTTTGCAGGTGCATAACATTCTGAAATACTGATGTTAAAAATACTGGTGCGCTCTCTCTCTCTCTCTCTCTCTCTCTCTCTCTCTCTCTCTCCCAGTGGTACCTCAGTTTAAGAACAGCCCTGTTTAAGAACTATTCGCGCAAAACCAGAAGTAGTGTCCTGGTTTGCAAACTTTACCCCTGTCTAAGAACGGAATCTGAATGGTGGAAGGGCACCAGCGGCGGGAGGTCTCATTAGGGAAAGCATGCCTTTGTTTAAGAACGATTTCGGTATAAGAACGGACTTCTGGAACATATTAAGTTCGTAAACCGAAGTATCTCTCTCTCTCTCTCTCTCTCTCTCTCTCTCTCTCTGTGTGTGTGTGTGTGTGTGTGTATTGCAAGAGTAGCGTTTCCTGGCACATAATGGTGTTTTATTGGGTGTTACTATTATTATTAATTGAATTTGTTGGTTGCTTTCACTGGCCAAGGCAACTCAACAACCCAATACCTGTTACTGATTCATTCCCCGGGTCTGCATTCATGGGATTGTTGTCTATCACATATTGATACAATTGCAAATACTCTGCGGATCCCTGAGTGTGCTGATGTCAGTTGGCATCAGTCGCTGTGATGTTTGGGCCGGGGAAAGCTTTTGAAGCTCCCAAACAATCAACCAGGAGGGAGAGAACATGCCAGTCAGGCATGTGTCTCTGCCAGGGTCTACTCGCGAGTAGGAGATCCTAACAATACCCCCCTCCAAAAAAAAACCATTTTAAAATGGGATAGGATGTCAAGTGAATCAACCAAAATCCTGGTTAAAAAGGAACATTTTTGCGGTGTATAATGAAGGTGCCAGGCGAACTTCCCTGGGGAGAGCATTCCACAGATGGGGAACCACTGCAGAGAAGGCCCGTTCTCGTATTGCCACCCTCCGGACTTCTCAAAGAGGAGGCACATGAAGGAGGGCCTCAGAAGATGATATTCTGATGTTTTAGCTTTTGATGTTTTATTGTGTATGTTTTAATGCTTGCATAATTGGTTTTCACACATGAAAACTGCTTAGAAGCTTAGTTTGGAATTAAGTGGTAAATAAATAAAGCAACCAATGAACACACACACAAATTAAGGGAGGTCGAACTGTTCTCCCCACACGATTCTGGCAGTCTAGCTGATTCTGAGAATCCACGGTCTGATTTTGTTGGGTAACTGTGTCTAGGGTATGTTGCTCAACCAGTTAGCAAGTGCCATCTGTCTTGTTGTATGTTTAAACATTTCATTTTTGGGGGGGGAAACAACCTTGAAACTGCTCGATCCATATGCAACCTCAATGTGTCATTAAAAGTTCACCATGTACAAGAAATGCAGCCAGTGTTGGCCCTAGCATTGCTCAGGGTGAAACAACCACCTCAGCGAGCTGATGTTATGTGAGGAAGCAGCACTAGCACATACACTCCCCGAACTGCTCATTCTGAGCTCCCAGCCTGTCCCCTCTCTTGGAGGATAGAGCTTTGTCTTCTGTCTTGCCTGCCTGCATCCATAAATGCAGGACTTTTTGCAGTTAGAACTCACTGGAACTCATTTCCGGCACCATTGCCATTATAAGAGAACAATAATTCATTGTGAGTTCACTGCATAAACTAGCCCGCTTTTGGCATACTATCCTGTTGCCAGCATTAGAGTAAGATTCAACTCCCAGTCTAGTCCCTTTCCATATGAGAGGCATGGCCAGGGCTGTTTTGGGCCAGCCCTGATTGTAATCTCACAGTTTAAATCTCCCAAGGCCATTGACTGACCTGCTCTGATGTCACAGCAAGCTCGAATGCTCAGTTGCCTCACCCTGACAGCCTGAGAAGCTGTGGTAATCCCTGCCTGCCCTGGCTTGCTATAACATCAGTTTTAAATGGCACCAAGAGAAGCAGAACCAAAAGAGATGCAGGTCAAGGGTGAATATATATATATGGGAGAATAAAAATAGCATCATTCATATTGACTGTCAGTTTGCTAGTTTGTAAATAAGGAGATAAAGCCATGCATATTATGTGTGTGCTGTTCCTCTGGAGAACTCTCTCTCTCTCTCTCTGTGTGTGTGTGTGTGTGTGTGTGTGTGTGTGTGTGTTTGTGTGTGTGTGTGTGTGTAAAAACACAATATGAATCACTTGTTTGCTTAGGCTGCAACCCTGTGCATACATACCTGAGAGGAAGCCCTACTGAATACGGTGGACAGGATTTTTCACCTAACAAATCCCATCAACAGGAGGCCTACACAAGTTCTGTTGATGGAATGGGCCTTTCCTCCTTCTACCCCCCCCCCCCCCGCATGCTCCCATGCTTTCCAAATGTGCTGTGGGAGATCATTCTGCCCAGCAAATGGAAAAACTTACACTGATTGCAGTTTCAACATAGTGCAATGCAGAATTCCTTCCAGCGGAACCTCTGAGGAAATAGGAATACAACTGGCCTGTTTAAACTCCTGGAGAGTTAATGTTAGGGTATCAACTAGTGCTCAATTTCCTTTAATACAAGTAAGAAAATACAGTTCTCATTATTCCTAAACTCAAGAAGTAAACTCTGACTTTATTCAATCAGTAGAGCAACATAAAGGTGTGTTGGTGGGAGACAGGCGCTCTTAAAGTACTAGACTCTGAAAGAAACAATAAGTGCACAATTTCAGGTTCATATGCATTCTGAGCAAGGTATTGCTGTGGATCAATACCCGCCACGTTTAAGATGGCTATCCAAAGCACATACATCAATACAATAAAATGCCTAGTGCTACTGAGGCAGGATTTGCAGCTTTTCTCTTGTCATCTATATTCTTTCAAGGACTGATAAGATCTTAACAGGGACTATGCTGTTCCTAAGCTTCTGTGCACTGCTGCTATTCCCCCCCCCCCTAATTGTAGCCTCCAGCGTAAGAGGAATTGTGAGGGACAGGGGATATCGCGAAGTCCCTCCCCTCCTGAGTTCAAGCCCGTCCCCGAGCAAAGGGGAAAGCAGGGAGAGTTCCGATTCCAGTGGGGAAGCAGGAAGTCGTGTCCGAGGCTCAGGCAAGGTAGAGGAGCCAGGGTCCCAGGTGGGACAGGAAGGGGCAAGCAAGGGGGGAAGACCCATCCCTCCAACTCCAGAATTACGCAGGAAGAGGAGGGGCAAGAGGATGGGTCTGCCAAAGCTTTTGTGTTGGAGAAAGACGCGCCAAAAGCCATTAGGAGGTTCTGAAACCGACTGACAACATCGCTCCGTGTAAATAGCAATGACTTGAGCACTGTAAATACGCAGCACCAATAAAAGAATAAAATGCAGAGCTGCGTAGCGTCGTTACTCTGAAGTAGTCCCCTCCGGCCACTGTGACAGCAACCTCCTAATCATTTTTGGGCTACTTCGGAGTTGCCGGGATGAGCGTGTCCGAGGCGGAGAAGTGGCGGCAGATCGCTGAGCAAGCCCAGCTAGAACTGCAACAGCTGTCGCTGCAGGCGCAGGGAGAATTGAAGGCAGCTAAAGAGGAGACTAAGAAGGTCCAGGACGACCGGCTACAACTTGCGGAACAGGTGAGAGAGCTCCAGGAAAAAGAGCAGCATTTAAGGGCGGTGGCGGTAGACCTCCAAAACAAGCTGGATGCAGAGAAAAACAAGGCGGGAGGGGCTCCCCAAGTCCAAGTGCTGCCAGGAAGGAGAGCAGGGACCCTTGTAAGCAAGTTCAATGGAGACCCGAAGGAGTTTCAGGGCTTTGAGACTGAGATCGTGTATGCTCTTGAGCTGCACCAGAATGAGTTCCCCGATGATGAGCACAGAGTAGCGTTTATTGTGGAACATCTCACCGGAGCAGCCAGGGAGTGGCTAAGACCATTAATCGCAACCAAGAATCCTTGCATGAAAAATGTCCAACAATTTCTAGAAGGTTTGAGGACGATGTATTCGTCCGATAGTCATTTGGACCAGACTAAGGAGGAACTGCATAATTTACGCCAAGGAAATATGACAGTTCGCGCATATTGGGCGAAATTCACCATGCTGGTGCACAGACTGGGGTGGGTTTTGGATTCGCCTCCCATGCAAGCTGCGTTTTACTTGGGTTTGAGCGAGGAGGTGAAGGATGAACTCTCGAGAGGTCCAAAGCCCAGTACTATGGATCAGCTGAGCAAAGCAGCTCTGGCGGTGGGGGTGAGGCAGGAATCCCGGTGGAACGACAAGCAAGCGACGCGCGCAAAGCGGGCTTGGTTCCCACGGTCGCAGGAGAAGCCACTCCCTCAACAACCCTTTCAGGCCACGCCTGGAGCCAGCCAGGACCAGGAGCCCATGCAGATTGATAGCGCGCGCGCGCGGGCTTTTCAAACCCCAGCGGCGCCAAGACGCAAGGAGGGAAGGGGCGGGAATTGCTTTCTCTGCAACTCACCCCAGCATCTCGTCAGAGACTGCCCACATCGCAGGGAGTGGCAAGGAAAGGCGGGAACGGTGGTGCCCTCCCCCACTGACGCAGCACCACAGCAGGGAAACGGGAAAGCCTGGCTGCAGGAGACAAGGGGCAGCAGCCAGGCACAGTCAGCAGACAACAGCCCCAGCCCGCCCACCCGCACAGAGAGGTGCAGAGCCAGCCCACCCCTCCCAGAGCAGGAGTGGTTCTAGAAGTGACGCTAACGCTCCCAAATGGCTATCCCCTGACGGTCCTCGCCTTAATTGACAGTGGGGCGTCCGCCAACTTCTTCTCGAGAAGCTTTGCAGAAGAGCACCAAATCCAGCTTTTGCAGTTGGATTTTCCTCTGCACGTAGCAACCATTGACGGCAGGGAGCTGCTGGGAGGGGCCATCACACATCAAACCCCCCCCATGAGAATGACGGTGGGAAGGCACTCAGAGACACTGGCGTTCAACGTCACCACCATCTCAGACCCCCCCATCGTCTTGGGCATGAGCTGGCTGGCGCGCCACGACCCCTCCATCAGTTGGCACCAGAGGTGCATCACGTTTGGGTCAGACTTTTGTCTGGAACATTGCATGCAGCACCAACCAGGGGAGGGGCCTCCGATAGCCACGGTGGCCACCATGCATATCAAAGGGGGTGAGGCAATACCCAAGCAGTACTGGGACCTGCAGGAGGTCTTCAGCGAAGCGGAGTCCGACCACCTACCCCCGCACAGGCCTTTTGACTGCCAGATCAACCTGGTGCCAGGGGCGACGATACCCCCAGCCAAGCTGTACGCCATGTCAGACCAGGAGCTGGAGGATCTGCGCGCTTTCATCGACAAGAACCTCAAGCGGGGGTTCATAAGGGAAAGCAAGGCAGCAGGGGGCAGCCCGGTCTTCTGGGTGGACAAGAAAGACACGCAACAGCGCCGTCTTGTGGTGGACTTTAGACGGCTGAATTCGGTGACAGAGCCCGTGGCTTTCCCCATGCCCAGAGTGGATGATCTCCTGACAGCGGCACGCAGGGGCAAGATTTTCACCAAGCTGGACCTAAGGGGGGCGTACAACTTGATCAGGATCCGGGAAGGAGATGAATGGAAAACCACGATGTTCACGCCTCTGGGCTCTTTTGAATATCTGGTGATGCCCTTCGGTTTGCAAGGGGGCTCAGCATGCTTCCAGGCCTTCATGCACCACGTCCTGGGGTCCCTCCTCTTCAGGAAATGCTTGGTCTTCCTAGATGACATCCTTATCTACTCGAATGACCCAGTGCAGCATGTGAAAGATGTCAGAGAGGTATTGCAACGCCTGAAGGAGAACCACCTGTATGTGAAGCTGGAGAAGTGCGAGTTTCACACCAAAGAGGTGGACTTCCTGGGCTACAAGCTGTCAGACAAGGGGCTGGCGATGGACAAGGACAAGGTGCAGGCCATCCTGGACTGGCACAGCCCCAGGACGCGCAAAGATGCCCAACGCCTACTAGGCTTCGCTAACTTCTACAGGAAGTTCATCAAGAACTTCTCTCGCGTTACGGCTCCCATCACGGACTGCCTGAGAGGCAAGCAGAAGTTCAAGTGGACACCAGAGGCGCAAGCAGCGTTCGAAAGCCTCAAGAGAGTGTTCGCCTCAGACCAAAACCTGTTCCATGTGGTGCAGGACGCGCCCCTACGCATTGAGACAGATGCTTCTGAAAAAGCTGTGGGCGCAATTTTGTTGCAACTGGACGCCAACAGGGAGTGGAGACCCTGTGCCTTCTTCTCCAGGAAGCTGACACAGCCTGAACGCAACTACACAGTGTTTGATAGGGAACTTCTTGCGATCTACGCTGCGTTCCAGCACTGGCGACACTTCCTGGTGGGCGCGAAGCACCCCATCCAGGTGTGCACAGACCACAAGAACCTGGAGTTCTGGAGAACTGCCAGGGTGCTCAACCAGCGGCAGATACGGTGGGCAGAGTTCTTCTCGAACTTCAACTTCTCCATCCACTACATCCCGGGGGAGCAGAATGTCAGGGCGGATGCCCTCTCCCGCAAGCCAGAGTACATGGAGGAGGAGGCGCCACCAGCCCCAAGGCACATTTTCCCCCCGTCGGCATGGTCCTGCGGAGCAGCTGTGGTGAGCGAGGCAGAACTCACAGCACTGACGGCAGCGGATGAATTTGCCAACCGCATCTTCAGAGAACTGAGAGGGGGGAGGGAGCAGGCAAAAGACTTTGCAGAACGCAGAGGGCTGCTTTTCTACAAGGGTGCGCTGTACCTACCCACCACCCAGCTTCGACGTACGGTCCTCAAGCAGATGCACGACAACCCTACAGCGGGGCATTTTGGAAGGGACAAAACCGCTCACCTAGTCATGAGACACTTCTGGTGGCCAGGGGTGCGGGAAGATGTTCGAGACTATGTAAGGGGCTGTACCACCTGCCAGCGGGCGAAGGTGGTCAGAGCAGCGCCACCAGGGTTGCTGGAGCCCTTAGCCACACCACACAGGCCGTGGGAAGTGGTGTCCATGGACTTCATCACAGATCTGCCTTCGTCCAGGGGTAAGACTGCAGTGTTGGTGGTGGTGGACCTTATGTCCAAAATGTGTCACTTTATACCGTGTGCCAGGGCAGTCTCGGCAGAAGAGACAGCCAAACTGTTTGTTGATCACATTTTCAGACTGCATGGATTACCTTTAAGGGTTATTTCGGATCGTGGCCGCCAATTTGTTTCCAGGTTCTGGCGGCGGCTCATGAACCTCCTGCAGGTGGAGGTCAGCTTGTCGACGGCTAGACACCCGCAGACCAACGGACAAGCGGAGAGGGTCAACGCCATTCTGCAGCAGTACCTGAGATGCTACGTCAGCCAGCGGCAAACGGACTGGGTGGATCGCTTGCCACTAGCAGAATTTGCCTACAACAATGCAGTGCACGTCTCCACAGGGGTGTCGCCCTTTAAGGCCAATTACGGGCGCGACCTCAGATCTTTCCCAGAGAGGGAGAGGGAGGAGGAGGAGGAGGAGGGCCCACAGGCTGAGGATTGGGCAGAGGAACTGGAGACGGTGCACCAGCAGCTCAGAGAACACTTGGAGAGGGCCAAGGAAGCGTACAAAAAGGGGGCAGATCGCCACAGGCGACAAGGGGAGGTCATCAGGGTGGGGGACAAGGTGTGGTTGTCCTCGGAGGGCCTTCCCACCAGAGGGAGGTGCAAAAAGCTGGCACCCAAAAGGCTGGGCCCCTTCACGGTCACGCAACAGGTAAACCCGGTGGCATACAGGCTGGCACTGCCAGAGGACATGAGGGTGCATCCAGTGTTTCATAGATCGCTGCTGTCGCCGTACAGGGAAAGCAGCAGGCTCCGAGACAGCGAACAAACCCCCGAGGGAGGGGGGGAGAGGGAAGGCAGGGAGCAACTCAATGAGGCCACGGCCATCCTGGATTCAAGGTGGGGGGTGGGGGGACTGGAGTACCTCATGGCATGGGAGGATGCTCCACCGTCCCAGAATGAATGGGTCCCAGCCACTCAGATACAGGAGGAATTCTTGGTGGAAGAATTTCACGCCCTCTTTCCCCACAGACCCAAGCCCTGGCACATGGAAAGGGAGGGGGAGGAGGAGGAGGCACGGGAGAGCAGCTCACCATGGCGCTGGGAAGCGGAGTTTGAGGAACCAGAGGATGAGGTATGGGTGTCACCGAGATCCACCCAGTCAGAGGAAGGAGCAGATTGGCAGAACGTTTTTAACCCCACCAGCTCTGACGCCACGGACTTTTTGGGATTCCCGTCCGCCCAGGCGGAAGGGGGGGGCTCGCAGGACTGGGGGGAGGTATTCACACCAACGGGCTCGGAGAGCACTGAGTTCTTAGGCTTCCAGTCGTCACCGACACATGGGGGGGGCCTGGGGAGGGGTGAAGGAGAGCTTGGGAGGGGGGTGGATGTGAGGGACAGGGGATATCGCGAAGTCCCTCCCCTCCTGAGTTCAAGCCCGTCCCCGAGCAAAGGGGAAAGCAGGGAGAGTTCCGATTCCAGTGGGGAAGCAGGAAGTCGTGTCCGAGGCTCAGGCAAGGTAGAGGAGCCAGGGTCCCAGGTGGGACAGGAAGGGGCAAGCAAGGGGGGAAGACCCATCCCTCCAACTCCAGAATTACGCAGGAAGAGGAGGGGCAAGAGGATGGGTCTGCCAAAGCTTTTGTGTTGGAGAAAGACGCGCCAAAAGCCATTAGGAGGTTCTGAAACCGACTGACAACATCGCTCCGTGTAAATAGCAATGACTTGAGCACTGTAAATACGCAGCACCAATAAAAGAATAAAATGCAGAGCTGCGTAGCGTCGTTACTCTGAAGTAGTCCCCTCCGGCCACTGTGACAGGAATATAGTAACATTTTCTTCTGGGTACATTATTTATCCTACCTTGATGTATTTTGCTGCATGATACAGTCTGTAACAAGTTCTCCATCCATCTCAGAGTCTATCAGGCCATTTCCTCCTTGCAACACCTTGCACAAAGCCTCGGCTTAATACACCTGGCTTCATTAGCCATTTCGGGCCCATGGGCAAACTGCAGCAACTCTTGAACGCCCCACACATGGAGACACCACAGTCAAGCACATGCCACAACCTATTCTTTTGACTACAACAGGATGCTTCAAGCTTAATTCTATTGTGGGGAGAGGACAGCATGGAGATGCCTGTGAGCACCATGTTGGCAACCCCTGCAGTACTTCCACACACACACACCCCTTGCCCCAAGCTCACTTGTAATCTTATGTAGGACTCAGCTTGTTTGTTACCCTACCAACATGGTTCATGAAGTCCTCGTGGCAACTCTGTAAGGTGAATATTCACATTATTCACACAGATGGAGCATCTCCACCCCATCGTTCTGCCCGGACACTGAGGTCCAGTGCCGAGGGCCTTCTGGCAGTTCCCTCACTGCAAGAAGCCAAGTTACAGGGGCCTTCTCGGTAGTGGCACCCGCCCTGTGGAACACCCTCCCACCAGATTTCAAAGAGAAAAACAACTAGAGTGGTACCTCGCAAGACGAATGCCCTGCAAGATGAATTTTTCACGAGACGAATGCGTCTTGTGATCTGATGGTGACTCGCAAGACGAACTTGTTTTGTGAAAAATTCATCTTGCGAATCGCAGTTTCCCATAGGAATGCATTGAAATTTAATTAATGCGTTCCTATGGGCAAAAAAGGAAATTTCAATGGATTCCTATGGGAAACCGCAATTCGCAGGATGAATTTTTCGCAAAACGAATTGACTCGCGGAACGAATTAAATTTGTCTTGCGAGGCACCACTGTACCAGACTTTTAGAAGACATCTGAAGGCAGCCCTGTTTAGGGAAGCTTTTAATGTTTGACGGACTATTGTATTTTAATATTTTGTTGGAAGCCGCCCCGAGTGGCTGGGGAAACCCAGCCAGATGGGCGGGGTATAAATAAATAAATAAATAAATAAATAAATAAATAAATAAATAATAATTATGCTGCTTAGATTTCTCTCTCTCTCTCTCTCTCTCTCTCTCTCTCTCTCTCTCTCTCTCTCGTGTGTGTAACATCACACACTATCTTGTTTGTGTGACATCAGGGACCCCTTCTGAATCAAAGTAACACACCTCAGTTTGTTAGGTGCAAAGGATTTGCACAACTGCAGTGCTTAAGTGCCAATGGGATCTTTTCAAGGGAGATGGGTGGGGACAGAACAAGATGAGCTAGACACACCCCTGTGGCCTCATTGGCCAGGCTCCCATGGCTCCTCAGCAGTCCTGCCACATGGAAGGAGCCCCAACCACCACTGCAAATGTCACTGGCACTCGGGTAGAAATAATATCTAAAAGCTCATCTTCCTTGTTGTGTAAGCCATGCCCAATATTCAGGGTTTGCTACCAGTTTGCTTTTGCTTTAGTTTCTTCATCACTCTCCTTCCCTGTCGAATCTCATTATCTCTGCTGAAAGTAGGAGCTTGTGTACATATATTTAGACTATATGGGGGTGTAAGTAGTTTCAGATATTAATAGACATCTAAGGTCCGCACAGAACTGTTATGTTATCATTGTTCCAACAAAGTCTCCTTCCTCTAATTTTGTACTCTATGCAGTAATGGCTGCATGATGCTTTCTAACTTCAAAGGAACCGGGTTTTCATAAAATTCACTAAAATTCCTAGACACAAGGCTTTGAATTAATGGTCCTCATTTGTAAGATAACAAAGATTATGTGATAAAATTGAGAGAAACTATTGTAGTTGGGTGTTATTTGGATATATTTATACTGTTTGATCAAAAAGCAATATAATGACACCTTTCTTATACTGTATACACAAAACTGGAGGAAAAAAAATGAAAAACCCTTATTTGTTTCCAATCTAACCCACCATATTAATGCAGCTACAGTAGTGCGAGTAGCGATATCTTATAATGGGCTTTAAAATTGCATCTGAGCTGAAAGAAATATATTTCCCCAAATATATTTAGCGGAATTGAAAAGTATGATTGTTTTCCAGGATAAGTTTGACAGGAGAGGGGGGAATATTTGCCCATTCAGAGGGAAGAAAATGCTTCCTGAATTTGCCCTCAGTTAGGGGTGGTGGATAAATTCAACTCACATTTAAAAGGTGGGCTTCTCTAATTTGCAGTTTTTGAAACAATGCTGAAATTGCAACACAGCCATCCTTCAAAAATGCACTTCTCTAAATTTTGTAATGCAGTACTCCTGCAGTACTATAGGAAGTAATATGGTGTCAGTAAGGGGACCCAGGTGGCGCTGTGGTTAAACCACTGAGCCTAGGGCTTGCTGATCAGAAGGTTGCCGGTTCGAATCCCTGTGACGGGGTGAAGCTCCCGTTACTTGGTCCCAGCTCCTGCCAACCTAGCAGTTCGAAAGCACATCAAAATGCAAGTAGATAAATAGGAACCGCTACAGCGGGACGGTAAACGGCGTTTCCATGTGCTGCTCTGGTTTGCAGAAGCGGCTTTGTCATGCTGGCCACATGACCTGGAAGCTATACGCCGGCTCCCTCGGCCAATAATGCGAGATGAGCGAGCAACCCCAGAGTCGGTCACGACTGGACCTAATGGTCAGGGGTCCCTTTACCTTTACCTATGGTATCAGTGCTGTACAAGAGAGACCTAGGTTTCAAATCACCACTCAGCAAGGAAGGTCCCTGGATAACTTGAAACTATTCCTCTCTCTCTCAGCCAAACCTACAGTACACTTTGCTCTTGCAGCGATAAAATGAGTTTAGAGGAACCATGTACAGTGGAACATTGGTTGTCCAATGCTTCAGAACCCAAACAATTTGGAACCCAAACACCAGCAATCCAGAAGTGAATACTCCTGTTTTCGAACGTGCCTCAGAAGTCGAATGGCTTCTGAGGTGCATTTTCCCATTTTTTTTCAATGGATTTTGCTGACCGGCAATTACGCCTCGATTGTCAAACATTTCGGAAGTCAAATGGTCTTCTGGAATGGATTATGTTTAACAACTGAGGTTCAACTGTACATGACCTCAAGTTACTTGGAAGAATGGGTGAAGGAAAGGTGGGATAAAAATGCATAAAGATATATAAACAAATGTAATGGTTTGATCTGTCCAAAGCATCCAACATCCAGACCAGCAGTCTACCTGTCTCTTGGTTCTTATCATAATAATCCTATGAAATGTTTCACTATTCTTCCCCGTTTGAACAACTGTGAAGATGAGCGAGAGCAGTTACAGTAAAACATTTGCACCACCAAAAATTCCAGCAGCAATTATTCAGTAAGTGGTATTATTATTTGTCTGGCATTTATCTGGAATGCTCTCCCCAAGGATGCTCACCTGGCACCACCATTACATGGTATTTACGGTAAGTGCCGGCCAAATACATTCCTATTTACCGAAGTCTTTGGCCATTAAATAATCTATGGCCTGTTAAAGCTGTGGGGCAAAGAAAATACAGTGGACGCTTGGGTTGCAAATATGATCCGTACAGGAAGCACGTTTGCAACCCACAGCATTCACAACCCACAGCGCCACATCTGCACATGTGTGGGTCGCAATGCGGTGCTTCTGTGCATGCACAATGTGCAATTTAGTGCTTCTGCGCATGTGTGAGCGCCGAAACCCGAAAGCAGTGCGCAACCCAAAAACGCGCAATCTGAAGCAGCCGTAACCCGAGTTATGACTGTAGTAGTAATAATAGAAGTAGTAGTAGTTGTTATTTATGGCTTCTAACAGAATACTAAAAAACTATAAAACATCAAACATTTAAAACTTCCTCTACCCTCAGATGTCTAAAAGTCAGGTAGTTGTTTATTTCCTTGACATCTGATGGGAGGGCATTCCACAGGGCAGACGCCACTACCGAGAAGGCCCTCTGCCTGGTTCCCTGTAACCTCACTTCTCGCAGTGAGGGAACCGCCAGAAGGCCCTCGGAGCTGGACCTCAGTGTCCGGACTGAACGATGGGGGTGGAGACACTCCTTCAGGTATACAGGACCGAGGCCATTTAGGGATTTAAAGGTCAGCACCAACACTTTGAATTGTGTTTGGAAATGTGCTGGGAGCCAATGTGGGTCTTATGATTATCTTATTATTGTTCTGTCTGTTATGCTTTTTATTATGTTTTTATTATTATTGATGCTCCCTGTAAAATGTGTTCTTAATGTTGTACACCACCCTGGGATCATTTGATAAAGGGTGGCATATGAATCAAACAAATAATTAGTAGTAGTAATACTTGATAGCACCTCACTACTTTGAATCTTTGCTCAATCATATCAAATAGCCCCATGTTCCCATTGTACAGGAGTGGAATATAAGCTGCACATACTTTTAAAGGGGGCGGGGGGGGGAGGAGAGAGAGAGAGGTGGGAAGGGAACAGCTAAAGGGGATTGCGGCTAATCGCTGTGAACCCACAGTCATTTTCATTGCACATTATTTTCTGTGACCTGATTATGCCAAGTAAAACCAATCCACTCAGCCATGCTATGTGTTTTTAATAAACCAGCAACTTTATAAAGTGAAACAAGCCAGCGCCTTATTCACAGAATTACCAATGCCTGTCAGAATTTATTGGGATCCCGAGCTCGTAAGAATTTAATCTTACTGAAAAATAAATGCGAAAGATGAACACCAACTGACAAATCCTGAAGGGTGTTTTCTAGTGTGTTGGGCAATCTAGGCAGGAAGTTGATAGCGTAGCAAAAGTGAGGTTCTGACCAGTTGTAAAGAGTACAGCACTCCTGAAGTCAAGGAATTGGGCCAGGTGATACCAATTTCCTGGGCGCTTTCATGGGAGTAACAAAGGTAGTCGGGTTGAAATGCATTGAAGAACAGAATACAGTGATGGCAGCCAGGAGTGCCATTTAACAATATTCAACATCTTTATTATGTTGAGAAATACAACTTTCAAATGGTTACCTTTAGAAATCAGTGGCTATTGACTTCTGAAATACTGTGCAACTATGTATATCGAATTTTGTGGTGTCCATAAAAGTTTAAAAACAAACACCTTGATATGTGAAAAAGAGCCAAACAGTAGACAAACTCCTGTTTACAATAAGCACCTAGGTATGACCAAAACAAAAAACAAAAAAAACCCCAAATATGCTTTGACCAAATGCTTGTCTTCTTCAATGGCACAATGACAAAACAATACAAATTTATGGGAGGGGGGCATGATTGGCTCCAGGGCACCACCTGCAGAGCAAGGCCAGCATCACTCAGCTGGCATTGAGTCCCCTTCTTCTGCCTATTCAGCATGCAGTCGATCGGAAGTGCCTCTGGAAGCTGCCACTGGAAAGTCCCCAAACAGGGCTTTCTATGGGAGGCAGTGGGGCTGAGCTGAGTTGGCCTGGGTTCCATTGGTCCTATTTGATGTAGGTCATAGCCATGGTGTGGTTTACCCTTAGATCAGGCATCCCCAAACTGCGGCCCTCCAAATGTTTTGGCCTACAACTCCCATGATCCCTAGCTAACAGGACCAGTGGTTGGGGAAGATGGGAATTGTAGTCCAAAACATCTGGAGGGCCGGAGTTTGGGGATGCGTGCCTTAGATACACCTCCAGTATAGGAGCTGGAGGTAATTAAATGGCTTCACCCTATGCCTTTGCCAATCCCTTCACATCTGTAACCAATAAAGTTGTGGCCTAATTGAACCCCAAACTCTATCTTGTCTGGCTATTTCATAATATAGGGAGCAACTGGGTCACAGGCCTTCATTTTTTATTTGTATGCCGCCTTTCCACAGTTAAAAACACTGCTCAAGGCGGCTTACAACATGACAAGTTTTACACAATTACAAAAGTCACAAACAAGTGACGTAATGTCTAACTGATTTGTAAAAATGTTACGAGACACATTGCACCTATTTCTGTAAACCAAGAAAATCTTTAATAATGTCTATTTCTGACCTCAGTCCTGATTTTATATATTCAGAATCTAAGTGCCAACTGTATACCAATCTGAAGTCCTCACAGCTATGAAAAGAGAGAGATGCAATTTTTGCATCTCTCTCTCTGTGTGTCTATCTGTCTCTCCCCCCCCCCCTTGTTTATGCCTGGAGAGAGTTGCCTTGATATGAATGTTGACAGTCACTTAATTTATGGCCACGATTGCTTTGAAGTTAGCTCCCAGTATTTGCAACCGTCATTTGCATCTAACCTCAAGGAGAGTTCCCTCCTGTTCGCTTTGTCCTGCAGTCTCGATCTGTAGTCCCCGCTTATGGCAAGATTTGTCTTCTGCACAGAAACGGCTTCCTCTCCCATCAAGGTCTTCATCACTTAACCACTTAATGTAATCTCCTTCTCCATTTTTTTTTACTAATTACACTCAATTGTATCGAGCTCAAGCTGGCTATAATGCTTTGTATGCCTGGCCTCATCCACCACCCTGCCCCACTGCAATCTCCAAGTCTTTTCAGACAATAAAATAAAGCGCTTTCTGTTAAGGTACAGCCAGCACTAGCAAGGATTCGGCATGTACATGTGAACATTTTTTATCCCACCTTTCTTCCAACAAGCTCAGAGCAATAGTTCTCCTCTCTCTTTATTTTCTTTTCTTATTCCCACAAAAGCATATCAACAACATTAAAACTGCCAAATAAATAAGAGTCAGTTTTACAAAAAGAAAAACGTCTGCTTGTGTTTATTTACAGACCTCTGCATTATTGCACCCTTGCAGAATATGACCACAAAAGAAACCAGTCTAGACGGGCCCTAAGTCTCTCAACAAGGTGATATCTGGATTCTTATTTACAATCCAGCTTGTATCTAGGTCACTTGCCCCTATTCTCCACTCCAGTTACACCCCTGAAAGGGGGAGATTTCTATTCCAGCCCTGGGGAGCACAGAACCTTAAAGGTACTATTTTTCAAATCAGGTGGACCAATTTTCTATCCACTCAGAAAGATTTTCTTTTAATCTGCCAGCTTTCCTCATGGTCTCCTGTTCACAGCTTTTCATTTAACTGTCTTTTAAGTTTCTCTTTCTTCTTAATGGCAAGGAATGAGGAGAAATGCTCTCTTTTTATCCTTAAGACTGCTGGGTTTCCAGAATTGTTTAATTGCCTCTGTCAATCCAAGCTGTCCTCATTTTCATTTTCTGGCAAGATCTATGAGAAACTATGAGATCTATGAGAAACTATGCTGGGGTGGAGCGTGGGAAATGGGACTAATATCAATATGAGTGACATGGGATGCAATAGACCAGGGGTCCCCCCAAACTAAGGCCCGGGGGCCGGATGTGGCCCAATCGCCTTCTAAATCCAGCCCGTGGGCGGTCCGGGAATCAGCATGTTTTTACATGAGTAGAATGTGTCCTTTTATTTAAAATGCATCTCTGGGTTATTTGTGGGGCATAGGAATTCATTCGTATTTTTTTTCAAAATATAGTCCGGCCCCCCACAAGGTCTGAGGGACAGTGGACCGGCCCCCTGCTGAAAAAGTTTGCAGACCCCTGCAATAGACCATAGGCAGCCAAATTAAGGCCTGGGGGCTGGATCCGGCCCAATTTCCTTCTAAATCCGGCCCACAGACGGTCCGGGAATCAGTGTGTTTTTACATGAGTAGAATGTGCCCTTTTATTTTAAATGCATCTCTGGGTTATTTGTGGGGCATAGGAATTCGTTCATTCCCCCCCCCCAATATAGTCCAGCTTCCCACAAGGTCTGAGCAGGGGCATAGCAAGAGGGTTCGATAGGGGCGAGACGCCCCAGGCTCCACTCTGGGGGGCAGCGCCCTCTCCCCACCTCCACTGACGATGGCCTCCGCTGCCGCAGCACAACCACCATCACGGAGATGCCCCGCTACACAATGGAGCCGCCTACAAACATGCCCAGCGCTGCGTGGGGATGAAGCCGCTGCAGCCACGAGCGGAGGATCCCGGGCGGCAGCATCCCCGCACGGCGCCGAGGTCCAGCGGCGGCTCCGTCGAGCAGCATGCATGCGCAGAGCCACCGTGCACGGCACATGCATCACACAATTCCTGTGCATGCATCGTGTGCACACGATGCATGCGTTGTGTGCAGTGACGCAATTCATGCGCGCTGTGGGGGGCGATGCCCCACCCCCGGGTACACACCCTGGTGCTGCCCCGGGCCGTGGAAAGTCTTCATCCGCCACTGTCTGAAAAAGTTTGCTGACCCCTGCAATAGACAAATCAGTGTAGACAATACTGAGGAAGATAGACCAATGGTATGACTCAGTTTCAGGCAACTTCCTGTGAGTCCCATGAGGCACTTCTCACTCCCATTGCTAGCCAGTAATGCAGCGGAAAGGAAACACAGCAGACTTTTTCCAGAGCAGAGCACATGACATCCTCTGCTGGAGCAGAAACATAAGCGATGCATCCTCCTCTCTCCTTTCCTTTGTTGTGGTTCCTACTTCAAGACAACATTTTTTCTACATCAGTGTCTGCTTGGGTGTGTGTGTGTGTGTGTGTGTGGACTATATTACTTTTAAAGTCCCTTCCAACTTTATGATTCTTGAATACTTAACGTCTAAGCACCTCTGCTGAACCCAGAAGAAAACTGAAGCAATTCTGTCATGGATAATAATAATAATAATAATAATAATAATAATAATAATAATAATAATAATAAATAATAATAATAATTTATACCCCAGCCACTCTGGGCGTCTTCCAACAAAAAATTAAAATACAATAATCTATTAAATGTTAAAAAGCTTCCCTAAACAGGTGTCTGCCTTCAGGTGTCTCCTAAAAATATGGTAGTTGTTTTTTTCTTTGACATCTGGTGGGAGGGCATTCCACAGGGCAGGCTCCACTACCGAGAAGGCCCTCTTTAGTTGAGGTGCCTGCATTGCAAAAGGTTGGACTAGATGCTCCTCGGAGTCCCTTCCAACTCTACAATTCTATGGTTCTGTGATGCCAAGACGGTTTTAACATGGCACCCGAAAGAGACAAAATAGGTAGTGATGTACCAGACGCAGGTGCCAGAAAAAAGGACAAGCCATTGGTATGTACAGTGATGCATCTGGCCAAGTGATCAAAACGAAGAGTTTCCAAGTTGATCCAAAGTGTGAGCTTATGCATATCTTTTCAGAAGTTTCACTGGGTTCAGTGAAACTTTTGTTGTTGTTGTTTAGTCGTTTAGTCGTGTCCGACTCTTCGTGACCCCATGGACCATAGCATGCCAGGCACTCCTGTCTTGCACTGCCTCCCGCAGTTTGGTCAAACTCATGTTCGTAGCTTCGAGAACACTGTCCAACCATCTTGTCCTCTGTCGTCCCCTTCTCCTAGTGCCCTCAATCTTTCCCAACACCAGGGTCTTTCCCAAGGATTCTTCTCTTCTCATGAGGTGGCCAAAGTACTGGAGTCTCAGCTTCACGATCTGTCCTTCCAGGGAGCACTCAGGGCTGATTTCCTTAAGAATGGATAGGTTTGATCTTCTAGCAGTCCATGGGACTCTCAAGAGTCTCCTCCAGCACCATAATTCAAAAGCATCAATTCTTCGGCGATCAGCCTTCTTTATGGTCCAGCTCTCACTTCCATACATCACTACTGGGAAAACCATAGCTTTAACTATACGGACCTTTGTCGGTAAGGTGATGTCTCTGCTTTTTAAGATGCTGTCTAGGTTTGTCATTGCTTTTCTCCCAAGAAGCAGGCGTCTTTTAATTTCGTGACTGCTGTCACCATCTGCAGTGATCAAGGAGCCCAAGAAAGTAAAATCTCTCACTGCCTCCATTTCTTCCCCTTCTATTTGCCAGGAGGTGATGGGACCAGTGGCCATGATCTTGGTTTTTTTGATGTTGAGCTTCAGACCATATTTTGCGCTCTCCTCTTTCACCCTCATTAAAAGGTTCTTTAATTCTTCCTCGCTTTCTGCCATCAAGGTTGTGTCATCTGCATATCTGAGGTTGTTGATATTTCTTCCGGCAATCTTAATTCCGGCTTGGGATTCATCTAGTCCAGCCTTTCGCATGATGAATTCTGCATACAAGTTAAATAAGCAGGGAGACAATATACAACCTTGTCGTACTCCTTTCCCAATTTTGAACCAATCAGTTGTTCCATATCCAGTTCTAACTGTAGCTTCTTGTCCCACATAGAGATTTCTCAGGAGACAGATGAGGTGATCAGGCACTCCCATTTCTTTAAGAACTTGCCATAGTTTGCTGTGGTCGACACAGTCAAAGGCTTTTGCATAGTCAATGAAGCAGAAGTAGACGTTTTTCTGGAACTCTCTAGCTTTCTCCATAATCCAGCGCATGTTTGCTATTTGGTCTCTGGTTCCTCTGGGGGGGGCGCTGCACGGCGAAGCCGCGCGGAAGCCGTGCTGCGTGCTGCGAGGGTGGGGGCACCGGAGCGATCTCCGCGCCTCAGCGCCAGGGCGCCCGACCTGCTTAAGACGGCCCTGTCTGCTAAAACACTGTTCAAAAGTTGCTTTGCTGCGCCTTCTTTTCTTAAGCACTTCAAAAGATTTTCCCCATTATTTAATAATTGAGATTATAGCACAATGAATTGATTGGCTGTGTTCGAAATAATTACAAGCTACCATTAAAGGAAATTGTACGTAAATTTAAGGCCCTGGCAAGAGATGCAGCTTGCTCAACAGGAAGAATTAATTTGATTAAACTGGTTACATCACTAGAATGTTTGGCATCTGCAGATAAGGAATACTGTCATTCTTATTTTTTGCTGTCTGCAGATTTTTTTTCTTAATGAAAGGGTTGATTGCAAGCCAGGACAGATTTATATATAGAGAGAAGCAGCATCCAAACACCAGTGTTTGTGCACCTAAGTGCTTCCAGAAGTAAGACATCAATAAAAGCTTATAGCATGTTTGAATATATCTCCGGAATGGAGACCAAGGGGGAAAAAACTTGCAAAACTACAAGGCTGACCTGCTGGCATCAGCATTAACAACATTTCTAAAAGAATGGGAAAAAGCATAAGGCTGCCAACTCTTAGAATCAAAACACCTGGCAGCTGGGGGGGGGGGGAGCTTAGAACGCAGTCTGGGTTGATGCTTTTGAATTATGGTGCTGGAGGAGACTCTTGAGAGTCCCATGGACTGCAAGAAGATCAAACCTATCCATTCTGAAGGAAATCAGCCCTGAATGCTCACTGGAAGGACAGATCCTGAAGCTGAGGCTCCAATACTTTGGCCACCTCATGAGAACAGAAGACTCCCTGGAAAAGACCCTGATGTTGGGAAAGATTGAGGGCACTAGAAGGGGACGACAGAGGATGAGATGGTTGGACAGTGTTCTCGAAGCTACGAACATGAGTCTGACCAAACTGCGGGAGGCAGTGAAAGACAGGAGTGCCTGGCGTGCTCTAGTCCATGGGGTCACGAAGAGTCGGTCACGACTTAACAACAACAAGAATGCCTTGAAAGTCAAATTTGAACTATGCTGTTTATTGAAGCGGTGTATACTTCCACAGTTCTAAATTCTTGTTTTATTTATCATTCCTATTATACTTTATTGATTTGTTTTGTAAACTACCCTGGGATTCATGTGAATCAAGGGTGGGTTAGATGGATGGGGACAGAATTTAAGTCCACACTTAAAAGCATACTCTCTAAATCTTGACTTTCTAATACACACCATCCTTTGAAATTCAGCACTTTGCTGATTTGCTGGTTGCTCCAGCCCAGCTGCATGGCTCTCACAAACCATTATTGAGTTCCTCTACCAATAACTGTGGTCTAAACCACAGATCCTAGGGCTTGCTGATCAGAAGGTTGGCGGTTCAAATCCCTACGACGGGGTGAGCTCCCGTTGCTCGGTCCCAGCTCCTGCCCACCTAGCAGTTCAAAAGCACATCAAGTGCAAGTAGATAAATAGGTACCGCTCCAGCGGGAAGGTAAACGGCGTTTCCGTGCACTGCTCTGGTTCAACAGAAGTGGCTTTATCATGCTGGCCACATGACCCAGAAGCTGTATGCCGGCTCCCTCGGCCAATAAAGTGAGATGAGCGCCGCAACCCCAGAGTCGTCCGCGACCGGACTTAATGGTCAGGGGTCCCTTTACCTTTACCTGAACTTATAATAATATTAAGGGTTGGGAAGGGATATTGCAATTATATTATGGTTTGAAATTGTTAGTCGCTCTGAGTGTTCTAATAAGTTTAATAAACAAAATGTTTTTTTCCCTTTAAAATGACAGATAATCAATTTATAAAATCTTCGCCAGATATACAGCCCTGGGTTTTTTAATGACAGTGAATCACCCATGGCATCAGTGCTCTTCAGGATGCCTGCTAGCTAAGGGGTACCTTTCATTTATAAGGGGGGATTGGGTACCACTTTTAACTGTTGTTCAGCTCTCTATTGATGGATGTCCCCACCACACAGGAGTCTTGCATTCTAATTTATTCTCAAGGAGTCAGCCATAGCACAGAAGGAATTTAGCACACTCACATCTGCAGCTGACTGAACAGCAATAGTCAGAAGATTATACAATGTCTTCAGTACTCTTCTTTCTTTATGGAGCCACAAATACATGGCAGAAACTCAATATTACCAAGAACGAAATTTCATTTTTTTTTTCTAGGTCTCCAATCACCCTGCCTCCTGAAAGTCACCTTCAAAGGTTAGGGGAGACCGACCACCCAGATTGACATTCTATTTGGGAAAGGGGAAACTGGAAACCCAAACAGGGTTCAGGGCCAGCTCTACCATTGGACAGGTTGAGGTGGATGTCTCCAATGGTAGATGCTGGGAGCAGCAGAGTGTTGGAGGGCAGAGCTGTTTGTGACCCGTGGCTGACTCCCCCCACCCCTAAGCTTCCTGTGGGTGTAATGGAGAATCCTGTCCCCTCTCCACTGTCGAAGTAAGATTCAATAGCTGGTCGGATCAGCTTTTGTACATGTGATTTGCTCCCAAGGAGTGTGGTGGAGTCTCCTTCTTTGGAGGTCTTTAAGCAGAGGCTTGGCAGCCATATGTCAAGAATGCTTTGATGGTGTTTCCTGCTCGGCAGGGGGTTGGACTGGATGGCCCTTGTGGTCTCTTCCAACTCTATGATTCTATGAGATGAGCCGCAGTTCCCCCACCCCTGATGTATACAGTCAGTATGTCTAGAAGAGTGTGGGGAATGTGGCTGCATGTTGATATCTCTGCAACCAGTATGAACACCTCTATGTCTTGGACAGGGACTGTGACTTTTCCAAGATCTGTCTTTAGCTGATTCTATGATTGTGTATGTGGGGGTACAATCTAGTCCTTTGCCTTAGCCAGCGCAGTGTCATGGTCCTCACCAAACCACTTTGTATCCTTATAAAATCTCTTATTTCTCCCCAGGATTCAAGCTAGAAACGCATGTGCAGAAGCAGAGTTGAGGCAATTTTAAAAGGCATTCACATATATCTTAACAATCACTGTAATACAGGAACTCTTGTAAGAGTACACACCAGAAGTACACAATATTTATTATATATCTGTACACACACACACACACACACTTTTTATATAACCCTTCAATAATATTCCCAGGGTAGTTTACAAAAATAATACAACAATTAAAATACAGAATAAGCTGAAAACCCACAAAATCATTTTAAAAAGCATGAGAAATAGTATGGGTGAAATATGCAGCATTCAAGGATAAATATGAAAACCATGGAAGGGGAGGACGGGAAGTCAATTGATAAAGTAACACGGTTTATGTTAAAATTTGTAAAGTTTTTCCCCCTTTGTGAAAAATTAATAAATAAGATTTTAAAAAACAACATGAGAAGATCAGCAGGATTAAAAGCACATCTGGAAAACTTAGCAAAACAAAAAGCTCTTTTCCCTAGCACCAAAAGGACAATACAAGAGGTGCCAGGCACATCTCTTTGCAAGAATATCTCATGGTTGGAAAATTCCTTAAGTCCCCATATTTATTTGACCTTTATTCTTTTAACATTAATACAGTAATAATAAGGCATTGTTGTTGTTGTTGTTGTTGTTGTTGTTGTTGTTGTTGTTGTTGTTTTGCAATTACTGGCCAGAAGGACTCGTTGTTCATATGCTCTAGATGGCACTATAAAGGCGAGACATAACTCCCCCTTATTCCATAAATCAGCCTTCCCCAACTAGGTGCCCTCCAGATGTTGTGAACTACAACTCCCATTAGCAACTGGTTGAGGAAGGAAACATTAAAGAAACAGCACAAGACGGCAGGGAGAGAGAGAAAAGAAAACTCTGCAACAATTTAAAAACAACACTTGACACAATGTGCCCAGTCACAAGATAAATATTATCTGGCCCCCTCATAATTTACAAATATTTAACAATCAAGCTGTTCAAGTTTTAAAATTCAGATTGTTTCCACAGGTAGGCCTGATCTCTGTACAATGTGAAGTCAAAACAAAACATCTCACTGAGCATGTGCAAATAAAAATACAACAGCCCTCTTCACTTCAAGGGCCATACATCACAGTTACATTTGCATGTGCCCCCTCTTTAAATTCTGGTCTATATCTATAACTTCTATGTGCTTTGATTTTAAGCTGTGATTGTCAAGTACATCCTTGGGGTGAGGTGGGGGATGTGTCACTTTAAACTATTTAGATCAGTACAAATAAGCCATGTGCAAAGTGAAAAGCTGGGCTACGGCACAATTAACATTCTCTTGGCTCCTTGCCATTTAATTATGCATCCTCTACTTTGATCACCTTGTTCAATGTGAAGGTTTTTATGATGCATTAAACTCCTTTATATTTGGAGTGCCATTCGAGCCATTCTGCACACTGCTAAGGAAATGATATATACAGATGACCTGAGACTTGCGGGCAGAGGTTTCTAAGATATGAACGATAAACTTGGGCAGATGGAAACCTCTTTTTAGCAATAATGGATTAAGTACCCGTAAGTGAAAGCCCGAAATGTCAAGATTTAGTATGGATAAATTGTTAACAGCTGTCTTTGTTGTAAAGTTAAGGGAACTGGAAGAAATGGATGGTGAAAGTCAAGTTCAAAGCCAAAAAGGGTATTTTGTGCTGAAACATGCTTTGTGGCAATGGGTTGCAGCCAATGTAGCACTGCATGAACATTCCATCAGAGCAAGGATTTCTGCTTCTGTCTGCAATCAAATGTTCTCCCCTCTTGTCCCCCTCTGGCCCCCAAAATCTATTCTGGGGGTTCTCTCAACCCTCTAGAGGAGATTTGGGGAAGGCATAGCAATGCAGCAGGAGGGGAGGAGAGAAAGTTGCGCAAGCAGAAATCCTTGTGCTGATGGGTTATGCTATTTAAAAACGGTCCTATGTATTTATTTCTTGTACGTCTAACTAGGGATAGACAAATCTATCAGTTTTAGTTTCTCTCTTTTTCTTTCGTCTTCAACTGTCCATATTTCCGCATCAGATTTCAGTGCAAATATCCCCTAATATACATGTTCTTTGCAAAAGCAGTTTCTCCTAATATAATGTACTTTTGTAAGATAATTTTGTTGGTTGCAGGAAAAAAAATAACAAAGAAAGGAGAATTCCCTGGATGCTAAGATCCAAGTTTGAGATAAGTACTCTTTGGTGAGAGAACCTCAGAGAGCAACGGGAGCTCACCCTATCGCGGGGAATCGAACCACCGACCTTCTGATCGGCAAGCCCTAGACTTTGTGTAGATACTATGTTTTCCCATTGTTATATTTCTTGTTCTCTGTAAATAAAATTGTAAATGTTTATTTAAATCCTGCCAGTGAGTCCATGTTTTTTTGTTGTTTCTGCAAATATGTTGTAAAGGGTTCCCATTCTTTTTCAAAGTCACTATTGTCCTTTTCACGCAACTTGTCCGTTAATTTTGCTAACTCTGCATAGTTCATCAACTTTTCTTGCCATTGTTCTTTGGTTGGTACTTCTCCGGTCATCTAGTTTTGTGCTATTAACATTCTTGCTGCTGTTGTAGCATACATAAATAATGTCCGTTTTTCTTTCGGCAGCTCTTGTCCGAAAATACCCAGCAAAAAAGCTTCAGGCTTTTTAACAAATGTTATTTTAAACATTTTTTTTCAATTCATTGTACTGTATATCATTTCCCAATTTTTTAAAATAATCTTGCAATCCCACCACATATGGTAATATGTACCTTCCCCTTCTTTACATCTCCAACAGTTCTTTTGGACAGCTAGCAGATGACATAACAACAGCAAAGTCTCATTAGCTGCTGAAATCGTATAAAAAGAGTTGGACATTATGCCGGACAATAATTTAGGTGTGTTTGTGTGTAAAACCTTTATACCATACCATTTTGACACCTCTATGACCTATATAGATCTGTTGCCTTGGGCAGGGAATGGGAGAGCTACCATTGAAAATGGTCAGTGTTATAAATTAAAACAGTCTACTCCCATTAGGTGTCGTCTGCTGTGCTCAGAAGCCCAGCTGAGTGGGTTGGAGACAACATTTGTGACAAAGCGCATCTGCCCAGAGAGGCCCCAGCTGACGGCTCTGCCAATAACCGGAGCCTAATTAATTCTGCTGAACCGTTAGGTGCCTCTTCATTTGCATTAAATTGAAATTAGGCTCCGAGAGGAATGCTGAGCTTTGCAAAGCAGTGAGCGCCATGAGGTACATAGGATGGAGGAAGCGAGATGAATAATTCGCTTATTTGTCTTTGTTGGAAACCTTAAGGAGGGAAAACATGCATCAAACAGCGTAAGCTGTTTATTGTTACTTCATGGATGGTGCTGGCAGATACAGGGGGCTGAGCTTCTCCTCAGGGAGAAGGAATGAGGTAGATAGCAGCCTTCACAGCTATCATTATTGTTGTTGTTGTTTAGTCGTTTAGTCGTGTCCGACTCTTTGTGACCCCATGGACCATAGCACGCCAGGCATTCCTGTCTTCTACTGCCTCCCACAGTTTGGTCAAACTCATGTTCGTAGCTTCGAGAACACTGTCATTATTATTTCCATTTATTGACCACTTTGGTGTTCCAAGGTCTTGAAGTGGTTTACGTACAATAATTTTTCAAGATTCAGGTAGGTAGCCGTGTTGGTCTGACGCAGTCGAAATATATACTATATAAATAAAAATAAAATTGTCCATTAGCACCTTAGAGACCAACTAAGTTTGTTCTTGGTATAAGCTTTCGTGTGCATGTACACTTCTTCAGATACGATCTTCAGGTCTCAGGTATCGGCACTATCACAGTAGGTGCTTCTGGATATATGGACTCTGTTCTGAAACCGTATGCCATCAGTGCTCCTAGCTACGTACATGACACCACAGACTTTCTGAGGGAAATACAATCTTTGAACAATCTATCTAACAATAGTACACTAGCCACTATGGATGTGGAATCCCTGTACACCAACATCCCACACAACGATGGATTACAAGCTATAAGGAACACCTTTTCAGATAAAATCACAGTGGGCAGGTATCTGAAGAAGTGTGCATGCACACAAAAGCTTATACCAAGAACAAACTTAGTTGGTCTCTAAGTTGCTACTGCACTTTTTTTTTTACTTTTTAAAATAATTTTTCACTTCCCCCTATCTTTCCCAACAGCTGGAAGCACAGGAATATAGGAAAATTACCTCAGACCACTGGTCCACCCACCCCACACTTTCCATAAGGACTGGTAGCGTCATTCCACAGTTTCAAATAGGGGACTTTCCCAGCCCTACCTGGAAGTGTCACAGATTGAACCTGGGACATTCTGCAAGCAAAGAGGACACTCTTTCTCTGAACTGTGGCCCATGGGTCTCAGGGGGTATATGGGGATTTAGGGGATGGGCAGTACCTCTGATGCGGGACACGTTGTGCTCCTTCTGGGGTAGTTTGTCCACCTTTGGTCCCCCACTTTGCACTCAGCTCTCACCTGTGGCTCCTGGAAGTTGTCAGCGTGTGACAGCAGCCATACCCTGGGAACAGCTTCGGCTGGCCATTTAAACAAAGTGAAGGGTACCCAGTGGGTCTCAAATCCTCAATGATCTAGGGACAAGCTCTGGTGGATTGAGCGGACAAGACCAATAATGGGTCCAAAGGTCAAGAAGGTGGTTTCTGCATATACCGTGGAGGGAAGTGAGGGGAAGATGGGGCTCATCAACCTGGGGGTGTAATCCATCTAGGAGAAGGAAAACTCTGGTCCTAAACGTCCACTGCCTTGCGGGATATATTCAAGAGAAAGAAAGGCTAAGGAGTAAACCCTACACAAATCCTTAAGTTGGGTGGTGCCTTGTACGCCTCCTTCCAGCAACTCCTGCAGCCAAGCTGGTGCCAAACATACTGCTCTGTTTTCCTTCAGACCACATCAGCAAGGCCAAGATCCAGAAACTACAACTACAACTAATCCAGAATGCGGCAGCTAGACTGGTGACTGGGAGCGGCCGCCGAGACCACATAACACCGGTCTTGAAAGATCTACATTGGCTCCCAGTACGTTTCTGAGCACAATTCAAAGTGTTGGTGCTGACCTTTAAAGCCCTAAACGGCCTCGGTCCAGTATACCTGAAGGAGCGTCTCCACCCCCATCGTTCTGCCCAGACACTGAGGTCCAGCGCCAAGGGCCTTCTGGCGGTTCCCTCACTGTGAGAAGCAATGCTACAGGGAACCAGGCAGAGGGCCTTCTCGGTAGTGGCACCCACCCTGTGGAACACCCTCCCATCAGAGGTCAGAGATATAAACAACTACCTGACATTTAGAAAATACCTAAAGGCAGCCCTGTTTAGGGAAGTTTTTAATCTGTGATATTTGATGTATTTTAATGTTAATGCAGATATGCAGATGACACAACCTTGATGGCAGAAAGTGAGGAGGAATTAAAGAACCTTTTAATGAGGGTGAAAGAGGAGAGCGCAAAATATGGTCTGAAGCTCAACATCAAAAAAACCAAGATCATGGCCACTGGTCCCATTACCTCCTGGCAAATAGAAGGGGAAGAAATGGAGGCAGTGAGAGATTTTACTTTCTTGGGCTCCTTGATCACTGCAGATGGTGACAGCAGTCACGAAATTAAAAGACGCCTGCTTCTTGGGAGAAAAGCAATGACAAACCTAGACAGCATCTTAAAAAGCAGAGACATCACCTTGCCGACAAAGGTCCGTATAGTTAAAGCTATGGTTTTCCCAGTAGTGATGTATGGAAGTGAGAGCTGGACCATAAAGAAGGCTGATCGCCGAAGAATTGATGCTTTTGAATTATGGTGCTGGAGGAGGCTCTTGAGAGTCCCATGGACTGCAAGAAGATCAAACCTATCCATTCTTAAGGAAATCAGCCCCGAGTGCTCACTGGAAGGACAGATCGTGAAGCTGAGGCTCCAATACTTTGGCCACCTCATGAGAAGAGAAGAATCCTTGGAAAAGACCTTGATGTTGGGAAAGATGGAGGGCACTAGGAGAAGGGGACGACAGAGGACGAGATGGTTGGACAGTGTTCTCGAAGCTACGAACATGAGTTTGACCAAACTGCGGGAGGCAGTGGAAGACAGGAGTGCCTGGCGTGCTATGGTCCATGGGGTCACGAAGAGTCGGACACGACTAAACGACTAAACAACAACAACAACAATGTTTGTTGGAAGCCGCCCAGAGTGGCAGGGGAAGCCCAGCCAGATGGGCGGGGTATAAATAATGTATTATTATTATTATTATTATTATTATTATTATTATTGTTGTTGTTGTTGTTGTTGTTGTTGTTGTTGTTGTCTGGGCAGTCCAGTACATGCATACACCTTGCCCAGATTTGTGCCCTGGGGAGGTCACTTCGGTGCTGCTAACACAGAGGTTTGATTTCTCTCTCTCTCACACACACACACACCGGAGGCGCACTCCATTGTCTCTTGAGACAAACAGATGCCAACAAGTACAAGAAAACATCTGGAGTGCCATATTTTGCCTTGCCTACTCAGACTGGCAGCAAGGTGTGAGGCTGAGAGAGCTCTTTTGCTCCCGAATATCCTTTTAACTGGATATGCTAGAGACCGAACCTGACATTTTCCACTCTGCCACTGAACCATGGCCTCTCCTATAATTCTGGCAAGCAACCTGAAATGTTAGCAACTTTCCGTTCTGTTGTTTGGGCCGGCAGTCAGAAAACAGAGCAGACTCACTTCTTTTCTGGTCAGGTGTGAGGAAAGTCTCAGATCCTAACTCAGCAGAAGCAGTCGTAAAATAGATCAGGAGTTCTCCGCTGGAAAGGGAAATAATTTCAAGAGTGGCAGCTCTGTGTGTCGTGCTGCTGCCCATCTCAAGGAGGAATGGCAGGCGGAAGATGCTGAGCAGCTCCCATCAATCCATCCACCTCAGAGGAAACGATGGTGCTCCTCCAGCCGGAGGAAGAATAATGAAAAACTCACTTGCTACTGCAGGTGGGGGAGAAATTCAATTCGGTGCACAGTTAAAGGCAAACTCACCTAATCCTCGATTTCCAAAACAATCTGAGAACCGAAACACAACCCTCCTTTGAAAATTGTAGTCCTCTGAATTTTGCAGTGCAGATTCCCAGCCAAGTAATGTGCTCAAGAATGCACACAAGAGGGTAAAATGCACATGAAAAGGCAAATGTTAGCATAAGCTGCTCTCCGTCTTGCTGTCGCTGCCTGTTCACCTGCCCCCTCAAAGGAAGGGAGTACCAGCAAGAATGAAGAGGAACAGCAGTAGCATCCACTCATCCTGAAGCCTGTTTCTTTTATTTATTTAAGTCCCCCCCTCGCTGCCTTTCAAAATATAAATATTTCCCCAAAGTGGTCTACAAATATAAAAGGAGAACTTTTAAAAACAAACACCAACATTCACAATTCATATGATTAAACAGAAGGAGCAGCACAGCCATCTGCTCTCAACTGAGCAACCCCATTATAAAATCCTAACTCGCAGCCTTTAGAAAGCAACGCACGTTTAAAAAGAAAAAGAACAATCCACTCCTAATTAAAGCAGCCTGAAAGGAAAACATCTTCAGGGCCTTCCTGGAAGGAAAGGGAGAGGGAGCCAGTTGGAGCTCTTGGGCAGGAGTGGACGGCATCGTGGGGAAGCAGCACTCGCCTGACCTCACCCCCAAGAGTTGAGAAGCTGCTGTGTGCCAGGAGAAAAGGTGGCCAGGTGGCAGGGAGGTTGGTGCAGTGTGAACACAGCAGCGGAGCCATTTCTGTGCTGCTGCCGCTGTGCTTGCACCACAAGAAAGGGCCTTTTCTACAGTGGCTCCCCATTTGTGGGATGCTCTCTCTGGGAAGACGCACCTGGTGCCTTCACTACATCTCTTTGGGCACCAGGCAAACATGTTCCTCTTCAACCAGCCCTTTAACTGATTATGGCCTTTTAAACTGTGTTATGCATATTTGTATTTTTATACCGCAAACTGCCCAGTGATCCTCGGATGAAGGGGAATATGCAAATTTAATAAACGATGGGTGATGAATGGCAGCAGCCTCCCCCACCCCCCGTCCTTCTCCTTCCCAGTAAGCAGTAAAAGCTCCTCTCTCTTGTGCATTTAACCACCCGTACTGGTTCAGTGCTCAGACCATTTCATACTGCAGGCATGTTCAAATGGGTATAGTTCAGGGATTGCCAAGGTCTCAGTAAAAACAAACAAACAAACAAACAAAAACCCCTCAGAAATCCACAGTGCACAAGAGACTCCTGTGTTGGATTTTTTGAATAGTCAAGTTACTTTAGAGCCTGTCTAATGTAAATACTGTCTGTTTAAGAGAAACAGGTGCCGGTGTTTCTGTTAATTGCTCACAGGCGTGGGCTCTGCTTCTTGTATATAAGGCTCTGCCAGAAAGCCTTCTGTATCTCTTAGTTAGATCTTTCAGTTTGATTCATCTCTAAGTAGATCACTCTCTCAGTTGTTCTCAGTTTAAGAGATTCCCTGTTGAATCTTAGTATGAGAGTTGCTTAGTTATAATGCTAGTTTGCTGTTAATTCTCGGGTAGTTTAATGGGAGTTTTGTGGGAGGTTTGGAATGTGGGAGAAAGCATTTTTATTAGTTTAAAGTCTCTTTAGAGTCAGTTTGTTTTTCAGTTAAAGAAACCCAACCGTATTTTCATCTGCATACATTTACAAGTGCGAAGCTAGTAAGGGGTTTCATATAAGGGAAATAATACCCTACGCTCTTGGTGGTGTTTTCTTAGCCAGGTCAACTTCTGACTGCGTATACTCTGCGTGAAGCGTACTTTAAAGGGCCACTAAAAACTGGGATATATGATTTAGGTTAAGCAAGTTTCAATACCCAGTTTTCTCCAATATTATTCTTATCATATATATATTATTATCCAATATCCTGTTCCTGCTCACTTCCAGTTTGTATTGACTTGGCCTTTCCTCCATTGAACACACAGTCTTAAACTGGGTGCCACGCTGCAGGGGGCGCCACAACAATGCTGTAGAATGGAGTGCAAGAGGCAGGAGGCAACAAATTTTAGCGCTGCACAAGACACTGCTGGGTTTTAGAGAACCCAAAGTCCACCACTGCAACCCTAAAATAGCCATTTTGCGCCATGCACATGACTTTGACCACTGGGGCCAAAATGTTGCTGATCCCTGGTGTAGCTTCCCTTTAGATAATAACATGAACCCAAACCACTAATGGCTTTAAAGGTCAGTACCAGCGCTTTAAATACGGCTTGGAAACACCCAGGAAGTTGCCTTCTTCCTTTGGGCAGCTCTTTGGATTGGGCCCAGGAGAGAAAAGACAGTATCCGTGCAGCAGAAGTGAGGAATCATAGAATCATAGAGTTGGAAGAGACCACAAGGGCCATCCAGTCCAACCCGCTGCCAAGCAGGAAACACCATCAAAGCATTCCTGACATATGGCCGTCAAGCCTCTGCTTAAAGACCTCCAAAGAAGGAGACTCCACCACACTCCTTGGCAGTAAATTCCACTGCCTAACAGCTCTTACTGTCAGGAAGTTCTTCCTAATATTTAGGTGGAAACTTCTTTCTTGTAGCTTGAATCCATTGCTCCGTGTCCGCTTCTCTGGAGCAGCAGAAAACAACCTTTCTCCCTCCTCTGTATGGCATCCTTTTATATATTTGAACATGGCTTTCATATCACCCCTTAACCTTCTCTTCTCCAGGCTAAACATACCCAGCTCCCGAAGCCGTTCCTCATAAGGCATCGTTTCCAGGCCTTTGACCATTTTGGTTGCCCTCCTCTGGACACGTTCCAGCTTTTCAGTATCCTTCTTGAACTGTGGTGCCCAGAACTGGACACAGTACTCCAGGTGAGGGCTGACCAGAGCAGAAAAAGTGGTCCCGCTCAGGACACCCTGGTCCTGTGACTCTGGTCTGTTTTAGCTCTTTTTGATGTTGGGTTTTAGATCAGTGTTACCTGCCCTGGGACTTTCTCGGGGCAGGTAACGAATTCTGTCATCGTCATCATGATCAAGAGCTCCCCCAAACCTGGAGCATCCAAGTGCAGTTTTACAGCCCTCTGCATGTTGAACATAATCAATCACCAACTCTCAGTGTCACCTTTACTTTCCTCTCTTCTTGGTGCTCGATTAACATATTCATCCTCAAACGGCTGGCTTACTAGTGTGTACATACTGCAATGGTAAATAGAGAAATCAGTGTCTCCCCAGAGGCCTTGCACGTACTCTTAAGACTTCAAGAGCATTTGTTTCATTGCGATGTCATGTGACACAAGAGCATCTCATTATGTAACCACAATTGACTACCATTCACTTAAGTTCCCATCCTTTAATTATACATTGCTGTTGCTTGCAGTCTGATTCTCCAGAGAGAGGGAGCGAGAGCAAAACTGAATGCTCCTTCGGAAGCTGTTAAGTATATACCAGTATTGTGCCTTCTTCTGCAAGCATAAGGCTGGCCATTTGCTATTCCTTCCCATCAGCTTTGCTTGCATTTCTGCCTTTGACTTGGAAATTACCATCATGATGAACAGTTTATGTTGCGAGCAAAAAAATAACCTTTTTGGCAGATTTCAAATGCAACATTTAAGACCATGTTATTCGCCGCAGCTCATCTGAAATGATGTTGGGAGATATGCTTTCTTTAGCCGACGTGGTACCTAAAAGGATTTAGCTAAGAAGCAAAACAAAGTTCTGGTGCCTACTATAGTGCCAAGATGCAAAAGAAGAAAAAGGCTATTGCACATTTAATTATTGTGCAGAAAAGAAAATGTCTCTCTTCTACACAACTAAAGGTACAGGAGCCTTGTCCTCTTTTGCATCAGTCTGCACAATATGATTGAGAACAAAACACGATAAACAAAACTTCTGGAACCCAAGTTGCTTGGGACTATCTACCATCTATCTGTCTACCTACCTACCTACCTACCTATCATCTATCTATCTATCTTTCTATCTAATCTATCTATATTTATCATCATCATCATCATCATCATCATCATCATCATCTAAGCATTGTGGAAAATGGGAAACATACTGTGTTGCTAGCAGAGTTGAGGCAAACTCTGACTTTCCCAAGTGCTTTATTACAATTTACTCCTAAACAAGGTTGTCACCTCCTCATGACATCACCCAGCTCTACTCCTGGACTGGAGATTAACCCTTTCTACTACACACAGGTGCACAATTTGATCCGATTTACATCCTATGCCCTTTTAAAATGTGGTTTTTTTGGGGGGGGGAGCTAATGGGTTGTTGTTTTTATTTTTATTATGCATTTTGTGGTTTTATATTTTTATTTTATTCTGTGCACACCCTGAGACCTCTGGGTATAGGGCAGTATAATAATAATAATAATAATAATAATAATAATAATAATAATAATAATAATATTTGATTTCTTTAATACATCATTCCTAGTAACTGCTGTTTAATTTTTAATAGCAGATAGGAAATGAGCCTGAGAACCTGAGGACTTAAGAGAGAAGTCTGTCTTGGTGCATGAACCCTTTCTTAGGTAAAGTAAAGGTAAAGGGACCCATGAACATTAGGTCCAGTCGTGACCGACTCTGGGGTTGCAGCGCTCATCTCACGTTATTGGCCGAGGGAGCTGGCGTACAGCTTCCGGGTCATGTGGCCAGCATGACAAAGCCACTTCTGGCAAACCAGAGCAGCACACGGAAACGCCGTTTACCTTCCCGCTGGAGCGGTACCTATTTATCTACTTGCACTTTGATGTGCTTTCGAAATGCTAGGTTGGCAGGGGCTGGGACCGAGCAACGGGAACTCACCCCGTCACGGGGATTCGAACCGCCAACCTTCTGATCAGCAAGCCCTAGGCTCTGTGGTTTAACCCACAGCACCACCTGCGTCCCCTTTCTTAGGTAGACTGGGCTTAGAAAGAGACTGGGCCAAGGTTGCCCAGTGAACTTCATGACTGAGCTGGTCTGACTCCAGCTCCCCCCAGCCGAAGTCTGCCTACACCCCTCTGGTTCTCTCCCTATTCTATGATACTAATAAAATGGGTACCGTACCATGGCTTATATTGTACGTAATTCAGGAGAGTTATAAACCACTTACGGTAATCAAAGACTTCACTAACTGCTTAATCAACCACTTAAAGCACTTAATCAGAGAGCTCGCGAACAAATAAAACTGCAGATAAAAAACACAGCTACAATCCATGAAACAAAACCAAATCTCCCGAAAACCATCAACATTAAACACAGAGATAAGATCAGCAGAACTTTCCTTCCTTTGGAAAAACGAAGAACTGAAATGGGCAGATTTTCCCATCCTTACTCAGAAGCCCTGTTGAGTACGGTAGGGCTTATTCTTAAAAGTACAAGGAATTAAACTGGATCAATCTATTATGGTGCCCTGGTGAGTTCTCTTTGAACTATTGTTATTTACATTATGATACATCCTCTAAAACAGGGATCCCGTTGTGCTAGGTGTGAAAACAAAGAGTGAACCAAAGCTGGAGACAAAAGTAATTTTTGTTGAGCAGGACATTTGGAACTGCCCCCCCCCCTTGAATACAAACATACATTACAACTGAATTGCACAGATTTTCAGTGTGTGCGGTGGCTACACCTATTTTTTTTGGCCACACCCTGGACTGGATCAAAACCACACATCTTCCACCTCCTTTTTTTCTCAGACAACCAACGAGCTATAGGATGTACAAGAAGAGAAGGTTTAGTTATGTTTTTGCCCCCCCACTCCCTCAGTCCCTGCCCCTCTCCCTCTCACCCTTCCCCTTCCAAGCCAACATTCCTCAAAGGAAAGTGCAAAAGTAGCACAGATCTTCAGCATCATCCAAGGAGGGATGGCAGCAGCAGCCCAAGTTCTCTCCTCCCCAACCTCCTTGTCCACTTGTCCTCATCTCTGCCTGCTCCCAACCCCTCTCTCTTCCACTTCTCCTTCCTTTGCAGGTCTCCCCACTTGCCTCCTCTCCATCATCCCTAGGAGCCAATCAGAAGGAAAGGGGAGGTGTTTGATTGGCCAACATAGGGAACCTGCCAGAGACCCAGCTTCAAAAAGGTTAAGGGCCTTGATGACTTGGGTCAGCCTTGGAGGACTACATCTGAGGACACCTCTGAAAAACTATAGTCTAGTGGAGTATTGGGAATTCTCCGTTAGCAATCTCTAGGCTAACCTCCTCATATGAGACGAAGAGCATTACCATACCTTCCAACTCCCGGTTAGAAAAATCCAGGATCAGCAGCGCCGGCACCGGAAGTTGCTTCCAGACATGCGTAGAAGCAACTTCTGGTACCGGTGCTGCCCGATTTCTGGTGTCCAGACATGTGCAGAGCGGCACCAGAAGTCGCTTCTACACATGTCCAGACATGCTCAGAAGTGGCTTCCGGTGCCGCTCTGCCCAATTTCCGGTGCCCAGACATGGGCAGAGCACCTGAAATCGGTTCTGCGCATGTCCAGACATGCGCAGAAGGAACCTCCCTGGCAGGTAATGAAATCCGGGGGATTTACGGGATTTTTTTCCAATCCGGGCTGCCAGTGGGAAACGGTTTAAAATATGGGGGTTTCCCGTGAAAAACAGGAGACTTGGCAGCTATAAGCATTACACAAGTGTTCATTCTGTCGTGTAGGATGAAAAGCACATCTGCAGCAATGGCTGCAATTCAGATTCCTAATGAAACTATTTCTTTTGTTCGCGGCCTTTAAAGATTTTTCAATCCATTTCACAACAATCATATTGGAGAGGATCTGAATTAATTTTGAGTGTAATTTCATGTAAGCCAGTTGCATCAAATTGCTTATTCAATGGGTTAGTTTCCCTTTGTCTATTAATTCTGTAATTCAGTTTTAAAGCATAAATAATAACCTATACAAGCTGCTTAGAACACGCTATATCTGAAGGCTAAATAGGAAATCTCCACATTGCTCTTTCAAGGGAACAAGATTTTGCCAGGCCCAGATATGTATTTCTCCTCTCATGTCAGCTCAGCACTCCACATGAATAATGTTGTTACATGCATCCCTCTTCTCTAAGTCGAGGAATTCCAGGGGTGCAGCTCCTGGCACATTGGGTTCCCTTTGGAAAGAGGTCAGGGGAGAACTAGGGATCCTGGTGTAAAAAGTCAGCATAAATGAGGCTGCTGTTGCTTTGCCTAAGCCCAGCAGAGGGAAATCAAGCCTTTAAAGGACTATTCTCTGCGAGGTTGCCAGGTCATATAATAGAGCCCTACCTCCAATAAACACCCATAACACCCAGGCCCGTCTTAACCACATTGAGCGCCGTGGCGCAAAGGTCCCTCCGCCACCGCCCCCAACTCACTGCGGACGCAGAGGAGGGACATGGCATGGGCGGGCCGGACGTTGAGGGTGGGCCGGGCTCAGGGGCGCTGCAGCGGGTGGGCCGGGCTGCGTGGTTGTCCTCCGGGGCGCCGGCGCCGCCTCCTCCTGCGCGGAGGCCTCTGCAGCACCTGTCCTTTTGTCCTCCTCATGCCCCCGACCCACCAGGCTGAGGCTGGGACTCGAACCTGCGGTGGGAGGGAGGGAGGCAAGGAGCAGGGCAAGCGGCAGGGTGGCCAGGCTGTCTGGCGGGCGCAGTGCAACACCCCCTGGCGGCCCGGCGCCCTGGCACATTGCACCACCTAGCCTTGCCTTAGGGCCAGCCCTGATAACACTCCTTTTGCGGGAATTATGTTGGCCTTGGATCAGCCAGCTGTGGCTCAGCTGGGATGAGTCTGGCGTATCCTCAGCTAAGCTGGGCTTGGGGACAATGCCAGCCGAGCCCAGTTCAGCTCAGGGCAACCAAGATAATCAAGGGTCTGGAATACAAGCCCTATGATGAACGGTTGAAGGAGCTGGGTATGTTTAACCTGGAAAAGAGGAGAGCAAGTGGAGATATGATAGCCATCCTCAAATATCTCAAGGGCTGTCACATGGAAGATGGAGGAAGTTTGTTTTCTCCTGCTCTGGGGGAGTAGGACTCAAACCAGTAGCTTCAAGTTACAAGAAAGGAGATTCAGACTAAACATCAGGAAGAACTTTCTGACAGTAAGAGCTGTTTGACTGTGGAGTCGTGGGCTCTCCTTCCTTGGAGGTTTTTAAAGCAGAGATTGGCTTGCCATCTGCCATGGATGCTTTAGTTGAGATTCCTGCCTTGCAGGGGGTTGGACTAGATGACCCTTGGGGTCCCTTTCCAACTCTACAGTTCTATGATTCCAACTCAACCCTCAACTGTGGCCTGTTGTATTTCTAACTAATAGACAGTTGAGGGAGTGGGGACCACCCATTTGTCCTCTGGCACAGAGCCAAGCCCTTTGTTATCTTGTTGTTGTTGTTTAGTCGTTTAGTCGTGTCCGACTCTTCGTGACCCCATGGACCATAGCACGCCAGGCACTCCTGTCTTGCACTGCCTCCCGTAGTTTGGTCAAACTCTTGTTCGTAGCTTCGAGAACACTGTCCAACCATCTTGTCCTCTGTCGTCCCCTTCTCCTAGTGCCCTCAATCTTTCCCAACATCAGGGTCTTTTCCAAGGATTCTTCTCTTCTCATGAGGTGGCCAAAGTATTGGAGCCTCAGCTTCACGATCTGTCCTTCCAGGGAGCACTCAGGGCTGATTTCCTTAAGAATGGATAGGTTTGATCTTCTAGCAGTCCATGGGACTCTCAAGAGTCTCCTCCAGCACCATAATTCAAAAGCATCAATTCTTCGGCGATCAGCCTTCTTTATGGTCCAGCTCTCACTTCCATACATCACTACTGGGAAAACCATAGCTTTAACTATACGGACCTTTGTCGGCAAGGTGATGTCTCTGCTTTTTAAGATGCTGTCTAGGTTTGTCATTGCTTTTCTCCCAAGAAGCAGGCGTCTTTTAATTTCGTGACTGCTGTCACCATCTGCAGTGATCAAGGAGCCCAAGAAAGTAAAATCTCTCACTGCCTCCATTTCTTCCCCTTCTATTTGCCAGGAGGTAATGGGACCAGTGGCCATGATCTTGGTTTTTTTGATGTTGAGCTTCAGACCATATTTTGCGCTCTCCTCTTTCACCCTCATTAAAAGGTTCTTTAATTCCTCCTCACTTTCTGCCATCAAGGTTGTGTCATCTGCATATCTGAGGTTGTTGATATTTCTTCCGGCAATCTTAATTCCTGCTTGGGATTCATCTAGTCCAGCCTTTCGCATGATGAATTCTGCATATAAGTTAAATAAGCAGGGAGACAATATACAACCTTGTCGTACTCCTTTCCCAATTTTGAACCAATCAGTTGTTCCATATCCAGTTCTAACTGTAGCTTCTTGTCCCACATAGAGATTTCTCAGGAGACAGATGAGGTGAACAGGCACTCCCATTTCTTTAAGAACTTGCCATAGTTTGCTGTGGTCGACACAGTCAAAGGCTTTTGCATAGTCAATGAAGCAGAAGTAGACGTTTTTCTGGAACTCTCTAGCTTTCTCCATAATCCAGCGCATGTTTGCTATTTGGTCTCTGGTTCCTCTGCCCTTTCGAAATCCAGCTTGCACTTCTGGGAGTTCTCGGTCCACATACTGCCTAAGCCTGCCTTGTAGAATTTTAAGCATAACCTTGCTAGCGTGTGAAATGAGCGCAATTGTGCGGTAGTTGGAGCATTCTTTGGCACTGCCCTTCTTTGGAATTGGGATGTAGACTGATCTTCTCCAATCCTCTGGCCATTGCTGAGTTTTCCAAACTTGCTGGCATATTGGGTGTAGCACCTTAACAGCATCATCTTTTAAAATTTTAAATAGTTCAGCTGGAATATCATCACTTCCACTGGCCTTGTTATTAGCAGTGCTTTCTAAGGCCCATTTGACTTCACTCTCCAAGATGTCTGGCTCAAGGTCAGCAACCACACTACCTGGGGTGTACGAGACGTCCATATCTTTCTGGTATAATTCCTCTGTGTATTCTTGCCACCTCTTCTTGATGTCTTCTGCTTCTGTTAGGTCCTTACCACTTTTGTCCTTGATTATGGTAATCTTTGTACGAAATGTTCCTTTCATATCTCCAATTTTCTTGAACAGATCTCTGGTTTTCCCCATTCTATTGTTTTCCTCTATTTCTTTGCATTGCTCATTTAAGAAGACCCTCTTGTCTCTCCTTGCTGTTTTTTGGAAATCTGCATTCAGTTTCCTGTATCTTTCCCTATCTCCCTTGCATTTTGCTTGCCTCCTCTCCTCCGCTATTTGTAAGGCCTCGTTGGACAGCCATTTTGCTTTCTTGCATTTCCTTTTCCTTGGGATGGTTTTCGTTGCTGCCTCCTGTATAATGTTACGAGCCTCCATCCATAGTTCTTCAGGCACTCTGTCCACCAAATCTAACTCCTTAAACCTGTTCCTCACTTCTACTGTGTATTCATAAGGGATTTGATTCAGATTGTATCTTACTGGCCCAGTGGTTTTTCCTACTTTCTTCAGTTTAAGCTGGAATTTTGCTATAAGAAGCTGATGATCTGAGTTACAGTCAGCTCCAGGTCTTGTTTTTGGTGACTGTATAGAGCTTCTCCATCTTTGGCTGCAGAGAATATAATCAATCTGATTTTGATGCTGCCCATTTGGTGATATCCATGTGTAGAGTCGTCTCTTGTGTTGTTGGAAGAGAGTGTTTGTGATGACCAGCTTGTTCTCTTGACAGAACTCTATTAGCCTTTGCCCTGCTTCATTTTGAACTCCAAGGCCAAACTTGCCAGTTGTTCCTTTTATCTCTTGATTCCCTACTTTAGCATTCCAATCCCCTGTAATGAGAAGAACATCCTTCTTTGGTGTCATTTCTAGAAGGTGTTGTAGGTCTTCATAGAATTGGTCAATTTCACTTTCTTCAGCACCGGTAGTTGGTGCATAAACTTGGATTACTGTGATGTTAAAAGGTCTGCCTTGGATTCATATCGAGATCATTCTGTCATTTTTGAGATTGCATCCCATTACAGCTTTTGCCACTCTTTTGTTGACTATGAGGGCCACTCCATTTCTTCTACAGGATCCTTTCCCACAGTAGTAGATATGATAGTCACCCGAACTGAATTCACCCATTCCCTTCCATTTTAGTTCACTGATGCCCAGGATGTCGATATTTATTCTTGTCATCTCATTTTTGACCACATCCAGCTTACCTCCATTCATGGTTCTTACATTCCAGGTTCCTATGCAATATTTTTCTTTACAGCATCGGACTTTCCTTTCGCTTCCAGGCATATCCGCAACTGAGCGTCCTTTCGGCTTTGGCCCAGCCGCTTCATCAGCTCTGAATCTACTTGTACTTGTCCTCCGCTCTTCCTCAGTAGCATGTTGGACGCCTTCCAACCTGAGGGGCTCATCTTCCAGCGTCATAACTTTTATATGCCTGTTGTCTTTGTCCATGGAGTTTTCTTGGCAGGGATACTGGAGTGGCTTGCCAGTTCCTTCTCCAGGTGGATCACGTTTAGTCAAAACTCTCCACTATGACCTGTCCATCTTGGGTGGCCCTGCATGGCATAGCTCATAGCTTCTCTGAGTTATTCAAGCCCCTTCGCCACGACAAGGCATTGATCCATGAAGGATCAATGACCCATTGTTATCTTAATGACCCATAATTAGTGGGCCTTTACCAGGCCTGGCTATTCCAGCAATTGAATCCACGCTGTATCCAGGAATCAGAAGGGAGCTCAGGCATGCAGCCTGCATCCTCCCCAAACTCATAGCAGTATTACGTCCATTCTTAAATAAAGCTCAGTATCAGTTGGAGACCTGTTTCTCTGCGTGGCTTCTCATAACAGAAACCCAGGGAATCTGTGGTTAAAATGCTGGTGCTGCTTGCTTGTATTCTCTCACAGAATTACAATTGCCAGGGCTCTCTGGGGAGTGGAAATTACTATTACATTAGATTAGGTCTGTAGTGCAGATATGCCCTCTGTCCAAGGATGAGACGGATTCTTGCAATATATGAGCCAATCAGCCTGTGTAGCTTACTCTATCATTCCCCCTATCAAGAGAAAAGAGGTTTAATTAATGTCAGCTACCCCTCCCCCCCGTCATGTTAGCCTATGTATAAATAGATTCTTCTGTTTCTTCAGAAACCCCACCACAACCCGGAGTATTTATAAAGTGCAGGCACACACACAAACATTGTGGTTCTGCAACCTTCCTAAGAAGACTCTGTTCCAATGAGTGGTCCACTATTCAAAATGAGAACTGGGCCCAGACTAACAGAATGGATTTCAATAGGGACAAATGTCAGGTTCTGCACTTAGGCAGGAAGAACCAGCAGCACAATTATAAGATGGGGGACTCCTGGCTTACCAGTAGTAGAGTGCAGGATCAGGTTTAAGGTGCTGGTTTTGACCTATGCGGCTTGGGACCCTCGTACCTACGGGACCACCTCTCCTGGTATGCCCCGTGGAGGACCTTAAGGTCCACAAACAACAATACAGTATTCTGGAGATCCCGAGCCATAAGGTGGCTATATTGGCCTCAACTAGGGCCAGGGCCTTTTCAGTATTGGCCCCGACTTGGTGGAACGCTCTTTCACAGGAGACCAGGGTCCTGCAGGACTTGTCATCTTTCCGCAGGGCCTGCAAGACAGAGCTGTTCCACCTGACCTTTGGGTTAGATTCAGTCTGACCCCTGTGCTTTCCTTCCTCGTGGTTAGGATTTATGGACTACTTAAAATGAGGCTGCATTTTAAATTTTAATATTGTATTTTAATCTGTATTTTAATTAATTCTTTTCTTTTCTTTTATGTCTTATTGTATTTTTATTGGTGTTAGCCGCCCTGAGCCTGGTTTTGACTGGGGAGGGCGGGGTATAAATAAAAATTTATTATTTATTATTATTAGTAGTAGTAGTAGTACATGTGAAAAGGATCTAGGAGTCTTGGTGGACCACAAGCTTAACATGAGCCAACAGTGTGATGCAGCAGCAAAAAAAGTGAATGCCATTCTAGGCTGCTTCAACAGAAGTATAGTGTCCAGTTGAAGGAAATAATATTACTGCTTTATTTTGCCTTTGTCAGACCATACCTGGAATATTGTGTCCAGTTCAGGGTGCCACAATTTAAGAAGGATATTGACAAGCTGGAACGTGTGCAGAGGACGGCCTCCAAGATGATCAAAGGTCTGGAAACTAAGCCTTATGAGGAACAGTTCAAGCAGCTGGGTATGTTTAGCCTGGAAAAGAGGAGACTGAGAGGAGATATGACAGCCATATTCAAATATGTAAGGGGTTGTCACATGGAAGAGGGAACAATCTTATTTTCTCCTGCTCTGGAGGGTAGGACTCGAGAAATAACTTCAAGTTATAAGAAAGTAGATTCCGACTAAACAGGAAGAAGTTTCTGACAGGAAGATGATTATTATTTATTTCTATCCCACCTATCTGGCTGGGTTTCCCCAGCCACTCTGGGCAGCTTTCAACAGAATATTAAAAACTTCCCTAAACACTGCTGGGCAGTGGAACGGTCTCCCTCAGGAGGTTGTGGACTCTCCTTCCTGGGAGGTTTTTAAGCAGAGTTTGGATGACCATCTGTCATGGATGCTTTAGCTGAGATTCCTGCATTGCAGGGGGTTGGACTAGATGACCCTTGGGGTCATTTCCAACTCTAAAGTTCTATGATTCTAAGTATGTTTCATTTGCATGGAAGCCGGTGATTTCCTGGATTAAAAAAAGAATAACCTTCTTAGAATGATGAAGAGTGATTGTGAAAAACAAACTGTGGGTTTGAGGACAAAACATTGCCTCCTTTGTTTTTTTCCTTTTGCTTTTTACAGAATGTTATTTATATGCAAAAGTTATAACACAATAGAAACACCATAAATAACAGGGAAAAGGGGTATAAAAAATAGTTCAAACCCTGCAGTTCTTGGGTACGTTGCAGTAGTATAATAGTAGTAATATCATGCTGCTCATACAATGCTTATTTGTAAATCATACATATTTCTATCAGATATCACATGGAGATATTCTAAAAGAAATAAAAGCTGGCAGGACTAAAAGCTGTCGTCAAGAAACCTTTATGATGAGGCTCATATCTTTAAAGTGTTGGATGATGGAGGATAATTTATGTTAGATGGATTTGTAAATGAAAGGATTTTGAGATGCAAAAAGAGAGAAAGAAAAAAGGGTTCCGGTTTGCCTCTGGCCCTAATTACTCTTATTTGTTTATCCCAGTCTATGTTAATATTGGATTTGAAATGGTTTTGAACATATGAAAGTGTAAGATGGATACATATACAGATATACATAATGTTTCTGTATGAAATGTTGTGACTATTTTTATTACTGACTTTTTTAATTAGGAAATTGCTTCAAGAAATTTTATGGGAAACGAGTCAGAAATGGAATGAAATAATAAATAAATAGTCCCATTGGATGCGCAGCTTTCCCAGTCTCGCAATTCCAGTTCTCCAGACATTTTTGTACCAAAATCTAGCTTTCTATTCATATGCTACACAAAGTGTCTTAGCTTCTGATTATGATATCTGTGAGATAGATAGATACTCATAAATAACTTGATGTCTCTCTCTCTCTCTCTCTCACACACACACACACAGCACTCCAGGGCTCTGCGTTCCAGCTGTCATTTCTGTTGGTAGACCCTGAGGAAATGTTATGTCAATAGCATTATACACAGAGACTTCTGACTGAAAAAGATGTTTTATGGAAAGAGCCGAACATCAATAAGATAAATGAGACTTTTGTGGTCTGTAAACACATTATTTCCAGCTTTACCACGGGGCATAAAAAATATTGTGTCGAAGCAACAGCTTGTTCAGGGGGCTTTGGGTTCAGCAGTTCTTTGGGATAAGAGCAGGCATCCCCAAACTTCAGCCCTCCAGATGTTTTGGGCTACAATTCCCATCTTCCCCAACAACTGGTCCTGTTAGCTAGGGATCATGGGAGTTGTAGGCCAAAACATCTGGAGGGCCGCAGTTTGGGGGTGCCTGGATTAGAGCAATGGCTTTGGCTCTTTGCTGGTAAAATGCTGGCAAAACAGACCCACTCGGCTGCGAGGACCCAAATATGAGAGAGAGAGAGAGAGAGAGAGAGAGAGAGAGAGAGAGAGAGAGAGAGAGAGAGAGAGAGAGAGAGAGAGAGAGAATTTGTGAGATATGAAACCTGTAGTAGTCTCAAAATTAACCGTGCCTTCTGAAGGAATTCAAAGGAAAGCCAGATTCTGCACACACAGAGACAGATTGTTATATTGAATGGGACAGATCTTGCTTACTGAATTCCAGTTTTATACAGCATTGTCCATATTTAGAAATATGCACCAAGCGACTTCCTAACTGCCCTTTTCACCCTCTGGGATAGCAGAAACTGTACTGAGCGTGCAAGGACAGAGCTCAAGTGCCAAATGAGCACCTGCAAATTATGTTCCCTGGAAATCATTTGTTAGGTGAGCATTCACATAGCGGGTTGGCGATTTCCATCGATTCCTATGGGGAAATTTCTAATGTATTTCTGACCACAAAATTCCAACCCCAAAAAGCTTTTTTAAAACCTAGGGAAATCCAGGAAAAATGTTCTCAAAATTGTCTCTCCCTCCGTTCATCAGCCAAACAGCAGAAAGCAAACAAAGAAATAAAAAAGGCTCTGTTTGGATAACTGAATCTGTGGTGTGTGTATAGTGAGGGCTCTAATTCCTTGTGTTTGGATAAGTGAATTTTTTGCACAGAGAACTTTCGTAAAGCGGGACCTGGGTTATATGACACAGCATTAACAAATCATTTGAAATAGTGTTGTTTTATGTTTTGTAAACCACCTTGGGAAGTTTTTAATTTAACCGCCCTTCCTTTTCTCAACTTCATTCACACGTTTGTTTGGTTTTTTGCCTTTGGCAGATGTTTTCCTTTTCCAATATTCCCTTCAATGCCAGGCAATTAAAAATTTCAACTTTGCACACAAATGCATGTATTTCCTCATAGACCTGGGATCTCTTCCTTTGGGAAAGGTAGCACCCTAAGAAATTAAGAAAATTAAGTAAAGCAAGCAAAGCCCCCATAAAAGCAAATGCCACCCACAGAGTCACCCCAACCAACTTGTCACCCAGTCCAGATGCACCCAAGAAGAAGCTGGAGCACTCAAATCCAGCTGTCGCTTTCAGAAGGAATTTGAAAACAAAACAAAAAGCAGAAGCAAAACCCTCCAAGCCTTGATACTTGAGTCGAAGCACAAACAAACCAGATGCCAAATTGGATCTCAGTGGCTGGCTCAGATGCAGGAGAACAAAGAGCCGAAAGCAATTGGGAAACATCCATTCACTATCAAGAGTCCCCCTAATCTGCTATCAATCATGGAAGATCATTGCTGCTATTCTCACTGCCAGTTTATGCCTGGAACGGAATCAAAAGAACGTCAGCCATTTTGATAGGCTGCTGAAGAAAAGGAGTGAGTCTGTAAAAATTTAACAAACTCCATTATTAAGACTCAGAAGGCATGTGTCTATTCAGGGCAGCAGCAGTGGGAAGAATCCCATGGCACTTTGAAGATGACTAAATACACAACAGCATTAATTTTTGCAATGTGAATCCTACATTAGCAAGCTCCCCCCCCCCCCCCGTTCCCAGATGGCTTTGCACTACTGTGGGATATATAAAATGCAGTCAAAACCAACAATTCATGTTTAGATAGGCACATGATAGGAGCTGAAGTTCACAGAGTTTTCCTGTAAGTTTGCTAGAGAGAACTCTGTGAGAGACACTCCCACTGTGCCCTGACATGGGGAAGGAGTGGCTATATATATATATATTCTCCTGCCTGCCTGAACAGACTCTCTTCCTCATCCTTTTCCTGCTCTGCCAGCAATGGGAGAACATCTACAAAGTCTGAGCTCAAAGTTTAGACTGCGTTCAGTTGGTAGAGCATGAGACTCTTAATCTGAGGGTCATGGGTTCAAGCCCCACGTTGGGCAAAAGATCCCTGCACTGCAGGGGGTTGGACTAGATGATCCTTGGGGTCCCTCCCAACTCTACAATTCTATGATTTTAAGCTAGACTTAAGTCATAGCTGTCAACTTTCGGATTTGAAAATTAGGGATCAGCAGCCTCACTTCTCCCGGGGTCAGTCTACGGTATATCTAACAATCCAGGATAGCAGCGGGAAACGGTGCCGGAATAAGGGAATTTCCAGCACAAAAAAAAAAGGGAAGGTTGACAGCTGTGGCTTGGAATAAGGGAGTTTCCCACAAAAAAGGAAGGGTTGACAGCTATGACTTAAGTACGTCTTTGTAACCGAATTACCATTTTAAGCCTGCCTGAACAAATCTGCTTGTGTCTGTTACTCTTCAACAAGCATTCTGTGCCAGTTAATGTTTTTGTTGCCTTTTACAAGACTGTTTGTGTGATTGTTGTTTTAAAGGCAGAACGAGCAGGAAAATCCAGTCTGCATTAAACATCCTGGATTACTTAAACTAAAAAGCTAAAACTTCATTGGTGCATCATATTCAATATTGTCTATATGCTACACTGACTTACACCAGGTTTTGCACAGAGGCCTTTCCCAGTCCTAACTGGAAATGTTGAGGAACGAACAGAACAAGCATAACAGCATAACAAATTTATTGTAGGGCTGGCAGAGGTTTTCTTAGACTAGAATATGCATGCAATTAAAAATGGACCATGTCTCTTGTAAGATGGTCTCTGACATCTACCAGTGTGTGTTCTTTTTTCAAGGGGATGCCGCCTAATTAATTGGGGATGCCTTTGTAGTAATTGAAAAGGTTTAAACACGTTAATCCGGTTAATGGATCACACTTTGCAACCCCAGCAGCAATGATTCCAAATGTGGGCTGCCAAGGTGACTAAGTAAGAGTTAATCACATGTGGCATCGCCTTCCTGAGAACGAGCCATTTTAGGACACAGGTGGGAGATTGCATGTTTATATTGTTGAAGGTTGGGGAGTCAGTTTGAATGATATCTGTGCACATTATGTGCACATAGGAGGCTAGAACATCACTAGTTTTAGGGAAAGATGAAAAAGAAAGGTAAAGGACCCCTGACAGTTAAGTCCAGTCACAGACGACTCTGGGGTTGCAGCGCTCATCTTGCTTTATAGGCTGAGGGAGCCGGCGTTTGTCCGCAGACAGTTTTTCCGGGTCATGTGGCCAGCATGACTAAGCCACTTCTGGTGCATTGAAACCAGAGCAGCACACGGAAATGCTGTTTACCTTCCCGCCAGAGTGATACCTATTTATCTACTTGCACTGACATGCTTTCAAACTGTGAGGTTGGCAGAAGCTGGGGCAGAGCAACGGGAGCTCACCCCCTTGCAGGGATTCGAACCGCCGACCTTCTGATCAGCAAGCCCAAGAGGCTCAGTGGTTTAGACCACAGCGCCACCTGCGTCCTTTAGGAAAGGATACTCTTTCCCAATTCTCCTGCTTTTCACAAGTGGGGGTGCTTTGAGCATCAATTAAACCCACCACCTGAATACCTAAGTGGTACGGTATATCATCGCACAACTGAACCAGTTGATTCCCCCTCCCTCAACATGTAGATCGCCTCTAAGACTCCGATGCAATCTGAAACGGAATAATGGAAAGCAGCACAACACGAACACACACCTCCTCTGTGGAGTTGTGCCACATTCTCGCTTGTTTGTTTTGTTTTCGACTTGAAACTACTGTTTCCTCCCGAGGATCAACCTACTGGCAAAGAAACAGTCATAATAAATGCATTTGGGCCACTGTCAGCTTTTGTTCTGTAAAGGAATTTAGTAGTGTTTGGAGGTCTTCATTGAAACAAATGGTTTTTCAGATTGTACGCAGGAGTCATCTCAGGCAAAAAAATAAAAATCATAGCAGGTGGGAAATATGAAAATAAGATTTTAATATCCTTCCCCCTTTGCCTTCAAAGACCTAGATTTTCCCAGGCTTGTATTTTGCTGCATATCTGCAGCAAAAAGTGATTAAGAAGGGGTGTGTTGCTCTAAAAAGCATTACCTTACATTAGCCTTCTCCAAGATGTTGAAGTCTGCAACTCCCATCAGCCCCAACCAGCATGGCCAATGCCCAGGGATGATGGGAGCTATAGTTTGAAACCAGGTTGCAGAAGACTGTCAGATACTGTTAATCCCAGGGTTGTAGGTTCGAGCCCCATGTTAGGTGAAAGATTCCTGCATTGCAGGGGGTTGGACTAGATGACCCTCGTGGTCTCTTCCAACTCTACTGTTCTATGATTCTATGTGCCCCACTGTATTATTGTGACTGTAATTCATTTCAAACTGTTTTAAATATTGTATTTCAAATTGGTGTATGCCTCTCTTGGACCTTATCATGAAGGATACGTAATAAATTGAGTAACAACAAAGCTTACTTTTAGTAAAACTGACTCAGACCCTACTGGAATTAATGGACCTAGCTTAGTCATGTCCACCAATTTCAGTGGGTCTACTCCAAGTAAAGCTTAGTTGAATCCCACCCAATAACAATCGCAACACCTGGAACACCACAGGTTCCCCACCCCTGACTGCTGTTACATCAGGGTTGGAAAACCCGTGGTGCAGAAATAACCAGGTGAAGCCTTTTCCAGGTGGCTGCTGAACAGGGAACACCCATCATTTCAGCAGATGAAGCAGCTCTTAAAGGGACCGGCATCTTACAAAAGGCAGTTCAAACACTGACAAACTTTCCTCCCTCTCCTTTGCCCCATCACCCATCATGATTTCTCATGGCATCCCCACTTGTCTCGAAATAGAACATCAATTTTTCACACAGCAGAGGGGGCTACTTCAATAAGAACCCCCCCCCCCCATAAGTCATGCTTGGACTTGCTTTGCCCTTTATTTCCCCATTGCATAGCGGGGCTCAGATACGATACGAATATTAATATTTTATGTCCATTCACAAGCAGGTCTTTTTTCATCCCCTCCCTCTGTTAGCAGATGTTCCTTATCTCTTGTATTATAATGGATTGTGGGACTGTTCTAAGCCACCTTTCAGTTGTCCTTGCATCTTTCCGATTATGAATTCACTACCGTAACAGTTATCTGGATAAAATGCATTTTCTTCCAAATCCCTTTACAGTTGACTCTCCCTCCCATCTCACAATGCTGGAGTATTTAACACATTTCCATGTGCTTTTAGAATGCAAATCCTGGCATAGTTTTCCCCGAAAGGACTGCTGTTTCTAAAATTATAAGGCTGCCACCTCTTGTGGGTTTTTCTTTTTCTTTTCCCCTGGCTGAAGATCTATGCCTTTAACAGCTCCATGGCAGAGAGAAATTAAAGATGGCGTGATAAGAAACATTATATCTTCTGAAATTCTACTCACTGTGCAACTGCAAAAAGGCACAGAGGTTCCGCCAGGAGAAGAAAAGACAGATGCTGTGTTAAATAATGTGGGTTAAGAAAGGTATGGGGGGGAGAGAGAGAATATTGGCACAAAAATAACTAACATAGAGTGAATACATAGAAGCACAGGATTCAACCTTCTACCACAGGAGTGGAGAACCTTAGGCCTGGGGGAGTCAAGCGCAGCCTTCCAGATTTGGACGGGCTCTTGGGACCCACACCCTCTCTCCCCAAGCCACCAAGTCAAAAGAGCGCTGGAAACACCATTTGATAACCATGGTTTGGTCCCTGGGTGCAGGGATATAAAAAGCAAGAAGATGGGATGAAGGAGCTGTCCAGGAATTCAGCGGAAAGGAGTCTGTGAGTTTGAGGCGATGCTGCAATCAGTCAGTAGGAAGGAGGTGTTTTGCGTGGGCATTTAATGACTTAAGGTGGCATCTGAAATGTCAGAGCCATCAGATTCTTTCTATGAGCTAGCAGAATAGATAGATATATCAATATCTATATGCCCATCCTAGTTGCATGTAGCATATTTAAACTAAGCTGATACCTGCAGTTTAAAAACAAAAACAAAAAACACCCAACAAGACCTTCCTTTCTGTCCCTCTAGCCTAGCGAGGTTCCTTGTCAATCAAATGGGCTGCAGGCTCTAAAGGAGCGGCTTAAATGTGTAATTAATGAGTGGACAAACTGATGAGCTGTAGGGGCAAGTGATTGACAGCTCTTGCTATGCTCCAGAGCAGCAGGGGTGTTTGCATTTGCAATGTAAATAACGGAAATCCACTGGAGGCTTTGCCTGGTGGAAGCAGTTACAAAGGGAGGGGGAAGACACTGTAACCTTAGCATAAGGCAGGATCCATTGGTGGTGATCTACCAACCATGGCCGTAATTCTCCAAGTGAGATGCAAGCCTCTGCAGCTAAAGATCTGCAAAGTAAGAATGGCCCCCCTTTGTATAGTTGTGGATTTAAAGAGGAATGAATTCCTAAGCACTTGGCACCTGTTGTCTGTTGTGTAAAAGTTTCCTTCCTTGCCTTTTGGACACAGCTCCCAAAATAGATCATGATCCTCTTTGCTATATGGCCACACGTAATATTATGTCTGATGCCTCCTCAGTCAGTTCGAAGAAGCCTTTTGCACCACTGTTGGGAAATTCCGTTGCTGAATTGCCCTTTGCCATGAAGCTATTAAAGGTAGGAGAGTCCTGCCAGAATAATGTATTTGCAATCCTAATGTGAGGTGGCTAATAACTATAGGGTTCATGTGGCTCACACCATTGTCTCTATATTCACTGGAAATTTGGCTCGAATAGAGAGATCTAGATACAAGGACAGCGCATGGATCATTAGTGTGCTATTCAAGAAGAACTGCGAGGACAAATCACTTGAAATGCATCATGCTGAATGAAGGACATGCCTTTTCTGTCTTTCTGGCTACATCATTTACAGAGCAATCCTATACACCAGCGATGGACAACCTGCAGCTTTCCAGGTGTTGCTGGACTCCCACACCCATCATCCATGACCATTGGCCACGTTGACTGGGACTGATGGAAGGCATAGCCTAATGCCATCTAGGGGGTCACCCGTTCCCTGCCCTTGCTGTATGTCAGTAAGAAGAGATCATTGTAAATGACTTGGAGGGCGTTTTCTGTTTCTGTAGTTTTGGTTTTGTTTTCAATCAAGCAGTGTATAAATTTTATGAAATAATAATAATAAAAATGCTGCCACCTTTTAATCTGATTTTATATGTTTGTTCACTCCAGTGCTTTTACGAGCATGTTGACACAAGCTCTGCTGCATTGCTAAACTTGCCATCAGGGAGGTCAGATGAAATCAAGATGGTCAGATTATTGTATGTGTACAATGGCATATCCCCTATAGCAGGCATATCTAACTGGTCGGTCGCAATCTACCGGTCGATCGTGGGTCATCCCTGGTCGATCCTGGTCGATCGCGTGATCCTGATCGTTCATCCCCCCAAAAAAACACAAAAAACCACCAAAAAGCTCAACCACTTTGGCGAAGACTCCCCCCAAAAAAGCTCAACAACTTGGTCAATCCAAACAGTAGATCACTGCCAGTTTTTTAACAGTATGAGTAGATTGCAGTCTCTTGGGAGTTGGACATGCCTGCCCTATAGGATACCTGTGATACCTGTGCAATTTCCCAATATGCTATCAGTGCAAAGCAATGCAACATTCTGCACTGCAGAGGCTGAATTCTCTTTTCTGCCAGGGGGATAGTGGATAAAGCCAGTACAAATGTGAAGCCTCTCTGACCATAACCAAGTGTACCAAAAAAGAGAGGTCAATGTCTGTGCCTCTCGCAATGATTGCAAAGTAAGCTCAATTGATTTCAAAAGAAGGGTGCTGAAGATTTCACAGCCCAACACATTTTCTGAGAGCCAGTGTGGTATCATGGTATAAACCTGGAAGACTGGGGTTCAAGCCCCCTCAGCCATGAAGATTACTGGGTGACCTTGGGTCTAGTCTCTTAGCCTAACCTACCTGTTGTGAGGATGAAGTAGGGAGGGTGAGGACCATGTACACCACCTTGAATACCATGGAAGAAAAGTGAGATATGAATGCAATAAAATAGATGTAATTGCTTGTCCTGAGGGATGTGATCTTTACAGGAGTTCCACACTGGGCAAGAAATCCAAAGAAGTCTCCATTGATAATGGAGAGATGTAGAGGAGGAAACCTAGAGTTTTGGGGTGCATATCTGCACTACAGACTTAAACGGACCTAAAACTCATTCCCTAGTTAATCAAATTCTCAGTACCCTCCTCAAACTCCAAGGATGCTTTGGAGGAAACCATGAAAGTTAAACAGGTGAAGAGCCAATCTGTTTCAGTACAGGCAGTGATCTTTTGGGGAACATCTGTTATGTGTGAGACCGTGCAGTGTGAGTATGCCCATACAGTAAACAGTATAAAGAGAAAGAACTGGTCGGGCCATACCTGGCTAGGGCTGCTGCTGGTGGCAATGGTTGCATTCATCCATTGACCTTTGCAACCATTGCTGATGCTTTCCGAAACACACCTTAAACACACAAGCTCCATGCAGTAATTTTACTACTCCACACGACCTTTACCTCGGAGCATAAAGATTCAAAATTGGCACCTGAGAGTGCAGGATGGGGGCGTGTGGAACAGATCAGTGCAGCTTGTTTTCTCAGAAGCACCAACAGATTGCAGAAAACCATAACATTACCACAAATCATTTCCTGTGGATAGGGAAGGGGACCATAAAAACGTATAACAGAACTGGCCCAGAAAAACAGTGATGAGGTAGTTTTCAAACTTTGTATATAACATAAATGTTCAAGGTCTGGTCAGCAGCTGAAAAATGATGCTTTGCACAGGCCGCAGGCAGAACACTTTGTTCTGCAAATGATTTGCTTGGAATTTTTTATCAGCAATAATATTTTCAGAAGACGACTTACATTTGTCAAAAGCGAATTCCTAAACAATATTTGGAAGGAGATGCTATTTTAAAAAAAAAATCTTGTAGCTCCTTCTTATGCATTGGACTACAGTATGTTGAAGAAAGAAAACTATGTTGTTGTTGTTTAGTCGTTTAGTCGTGTCCGACTCTTCGTGACCCCATGGACCAGAGCACGCCAGGCATTCCTGTCTTCCACTGCCTCCCGCAGTTTGGTCAAACTCATGTTCGTAGCTTTGAGAACACTGTCCAACCATCTCGTCCTCTGTCGTCCCCTTCTCCTAGTGCCCTCAATCTTTCCCAACATCAGGGTCTGTTCCAGGGAGTCTTCTCTTCTCATGAGGTGGCCAAAGTATTGGAGCCTCAGCTTCACGATCTGTCCTTCCAGTGAGCACTCAGGGCTGAAATTATTACAGAAAACTATAATAATGCTAAAAACTTTTTATGATAGACTAAAATGTTCAAATGTTATGGTGTCTTGCTTATTGCATGCTTGTACACTGACAATGTGGTTATGGTCTGAACCACAGAGCCTAGGCTTGCCAATCAGAAGGTCGGCAGTTCGAATCCCCACAACAGGGTGAGCTCCCTTTGCTCCCAGATCCTGCCAACCTAGCAGTTCAAAAGCACGTCAAAGTGCAAGTAGATAAATAGGTACTGCTCCGGCGGGAAGGTAAAAGGCGTTTCCATGTGCTGCTCTGGTTCGCCAGAAGTGGCTTAGTCATGCTGGCCACATGACCTGTACACTGGCTCCCTCGGCCAGTAAAGTGAGATGAGTGCCACAACCCCAGAGTCGTCCATGACTGGACCTAATGGTCAGGGGTCCCTTTACCTTTACACTGACAATGTGGTTATGTGACCAACACATTCTAGAGTCAGAGAACATACGGTGCAATTTTGTGCAAATTTGAGAATTCTTGGAGAACAGGTGAGGTCCCTGCAGATTGGAGGTGGGCAAATGCTGTCCCCACCTTCAAAACGGGGCAAACAGAAGACCCAGGTAGCTACCGAATAATGAGCTTGACAGCTACACCAGGAGAAGTCCTAGATGGGTTGGTATATGAGCATGTAGAAAAGGATGCTGTGGATTTCTCCTGCTCTGGGGGGGTAGGACTCGAACCGATGGCTTCAAGTTACAAGAAAGGATACGAACATGAGTTTGACCAAACTGCGGGAGGCAGTGGAAGACAGGAGTGCCTGGCGTGCTCTGGTCCATGGGGTCACGAAGAGTTGGACACGACTAAATGACTAAACTACTACTACTATAAAATAAAGGAGGGGAGCAAAACTTTTGGCAATCAGCATGGACAGAATATAGGCTGTCATCAGAATATTTTATCAGATACTTAAATGGGCTGAACAATTCTTGTTTGGGCCTCCTAATCCATTGGCAATGCTTTCTTGGGTGAAAGGGGATGCTCGTAATTCAAAAATGGTTGTCCTTTTGGGATAGAATCATAGAATCATAGAATCATAGAGTTGGAAGAGACCACAAGGGCCATCCAGTCCAACCCCCTGCCAAGCAGGAAACACCATCAAAGCATTCCTGACAGATGGCTGTCAAGCCTCTGCTTAAAGACCTCCAAAGAAGGAGACTCCACCACACTCCTTGGCAGCAAATTCCAAGGGATAGAATTCCTTGGATAGAATTACCAGAATGTAGGAAGCTGGCTTATATTTATCCAGGCCATTGTTCCATCTAGCTCAGCATTGTCTAGCTTGAGTGGCAGTGGCCCTCCATGACTTCAGTCAGGGGACATTCCCAGCGCTACCTGCAGATGCCAGGAATCGAACCTGGGACTTTCTGCCTACAAAGCAGATGCTCAACAGCTGAGCTCCAGCTCTTCTCCCTTTCCAAATACTCTTTTAAAGAAATGTTTTAAATACCCTTTTAGGTTGTGCCCTGCCACCAAAAAGAGACCCACAACTTTTTCTTTAGCATGTCCTTTCACTCAACGAAACATTTCCATGCCATTTTATAGAGCGTTAAGAAAAAGAGCAGATGTACCAGGATGCAGAACCAGACAGTAATTCCATAAATTCACTGGATGAGCATATAATGACAGGCTGCCAATTAACTGGATGTTTCTCCTTGTTTGGATTTGTAAATGAGGAGAGGGGGAGAGGAGGAATGGGCGCAGGCATCTGCTGAAGTATATTAAATTCTCCTAAGGCTTACAGGTTAGCTTTCCCTCTAAGGACTGCAAACAATAGGAAGCTTGGAATTCATTAGCATTAGTTAGGGTGCTAAAGGTGTTGCATAAGCCACTTATGCAATTCCAAAAAAGTAAAGGGTGGCAAGAAAACAACCACTGCACAATCAGGGGCATTGTGAGAAGGCAGCCTGTGGAGCCCGATTCCTGGATCTTTTGCACTAGGACCCTGTTCTGACGAATGACCCCAGAACAGCCTAGTGAGGACAAGCCATGCAACTATGAGTGGTTGTTGCCAGGGTCAGCAGGAGAAGAACAGGGGAGAGGGTGAATGGGATGGAGTGTCCTGGGAGAGGGTGTAGCCGGCTGAAACGCTGAATAGGAGGCACTCCGCTCTGCAACAGTTTGGTCTCGCTCGTCATTTCTATTAACTGTACTTTTTGTTCTCCTATGTCGACATGATGGATTGAAGGGGTGGCATGTGGAGGAGGGCTGTTCCCCTGATTCCAGCTGGAGCCATTCACAGGTGGGAAGTGTTGTGAGCCGACGGCGGCAAGCTGCTAAGCGAGCACAGACTCAGTGCAATACGATTGCACAGCCATCTGGGCAAACGAGGAGGGATGGATCGGCGGCAGCAGAACCCACCAGGGAAGATAAAGGCCTTGACCACATGCAAACAGGAGAATTGATGCACAACTACCGGTAGTTGAGACCTTTGGGTAGTTGAGACCTTTGGGTATTTAAAAAAGAATGAGAGAGAGAGAGAGAGAGAGAGAGAGAGAGAGAGAGAGAGAGAGAGAGAGAGAGAGAGAGAGAGAGGTGTGAAGAATATGGAGGTCTCCCCTCACTCACCTAGGTAAGTTTCAACCGACTTCCTGAATGTCCAGAAATGTGATATACCAAGAGACTGCGATCCACTCACAGAGTTAAAAACTGGCAGTGATCTACCTCCTTTTTGGGGTTCAGGTCAAAGTTGTTGAGTTTTTTTCAGGGAGGAGGTAAAATGTTGAGCTTTATTTAGGAGAGCCACAGTTGTTCAGCTTCTTTGCGGGGAGCCAATGATCTACCAGTGATCTACCGCAGATGTCCAGTGATCTACCAGTAGATCACGATCTACCTGTTGGACATGCCTGTGATATACAATGATCCTCTCTTGGGGCAGGAGAAGTCAACATCCACACCACTCTCGGGGTCCCTCCAGACCATGAGAGCTTGACCACTGTAGTTCAGGCACTGGTGACGTCAAGGCTGGAGTGCAGCAAGGCAAAAAGGTAAATAGGAAAGGACCCCTGGATGGTTAAATCCAGTCAAAGGCAACTATGGGGTTGTGACACTCATGTCACTTTCAGGCCTTGGGAGTTGGCATTGTGGCCAGCATGACTGAACTGATTCTGGTGCAGCAGAACACCGTGATGGATGTCAGTGCACACAGAAACACCGTTTACCTTCCTGCCACAGTGGCACCTATGTATCTACTTGCACTGGCGTGCTTTCAAAGAGCCAGTGTGGTGTAGTGGTTAAAAGCGGTAGACTCGTAATCTGGGGAACCGGGTTCACGTCTCCACTCCTCCACATGCAGCTGCTGGGTGACCTTGGGCTAGTCACACTTCTTTGAAGTCTCTCAGCCCCACCCACCTCACAGGGTGTCTGTTCTGGGGGGGGGAGGGGAAAGGAGATTGTTAGCTGCTTTGAGACTCCTTCGGGTAGTGATAAAGCGGGATATCAAATCCAAACTCTTCAAACTGCTAGGTTGGCAGGAGCTGCGGCAGAGCAATGGGAGCTCACTCTCGTGGGGATTCGAACTGCCGACCTTCTGATCAGCAAGCCCAAGAGGCTCAATGGTTTAGACCACAGCGTCACCCGTGTCCCAATGCACTCTCTGTGGGGCTTCCCTTGTGCTGACAAGCGTGAGACTCCTTACCATCAGCGTAAATCACCTCCGCTCAGAGATCTGCCTTGACTGCCAGTTTGTTACAGGCCAAGTTCAAGGGGCTCCTGGTGGAATAGAAAGCTCTTAACAGATTGGGACAAGTAATGATGATGATGGTGGTAGTGGTGGTGATACTAATAATAATATCATTATTTATATGCCCCAGCGACTCTAGGCAGCTTCCGGCAAAATATAAAAAGCACAATAAAACCTCAGGCTTTTAAAACTTTGGCCCTCATCTGATGGTTTTAATTGGTGGAACCAGGGCTTTTTCTCAGCTGGAATTTGCTGGAATTCAGTTCCAGCACCTCTCAGGTGGGCGCTATTCAGTAGCAGAGGAAGGGGTGCCATGGGTTGCAGGAGGCCCTCCAGTGGGCGGGCCCAGCGCTGACTGCCCACTCAGATTCCCCACCCCCATGATGTGGGGGGTGCGCATGCGCACATACCCCAACCCCAGGCGCCAGCGAGGGTTGCTACTCTGGTGGCGCCATTGCTATTCTAAGAGAATGAGGGAGGTGTTCATGGTGAGTTCTGGCACCTCTTTTCTAGAAAGATAGCACTGGCTGGAACTAATTTTAGAAGTCATTCAGAATAGTCTCTTCTCCTGTTCAAGCTTTAGTAATAAACCACAATGAACTGATCCAGTATACAGCACCTGCCGACTTCAGTGGGTCTTGGGCAGAAGGAGAGCTTGCTGGATTGCATCCAAAGTTCTTAAGCGTTACAGCGAAGTTCACTCGGGTCAAAACATTAGAGAATACCAATTTGAATTATGATAATTATGACCTATAAAAGAATTAACGATAAAACTCCTAAATAGCCGGGTCAAAAGTTTTTGTTCTCTCTCTGCTAAGGGAAGAAAGTTGTAGCTCTTTCCAAAAAGTTAGAATACCCAGACAGAAAAACAGATATTTAATTCTGCCTGCTACATGATCTGCTTTTCCAATTCAGGGGCATTAAATAAGATTTTTCATGGTTTACTGGGTATCTCTGCGAGAGGCTTTCTGTTACAGCTCGTACGGGGGAGCACTTACCTGTTGGAGGGAGGAAGTGACAGGAAAGGAGAATATTCTAAATGTTAAACACATTTTGTGACATTCTCTAATGACGTTAATTCCCGCAGGAGATAGGATTACAAACCGTAGCCGTGATGAGCCCTGGGAAATGAATGAAAGGCAGGCAAGACTTTACAGAATGCATGGCTGGGTCTGCTTACAATGGGCAAGATCCACTCCCTTCCTCGCACACAGTTCAGAGGTGCATATGAGGACTGCCTCTCCCTACAGGAATCTACATGTACATCTGAGGCCCTTTTTCGAGTGCCAACTCCATGGGCATTGGCAACATGAGAACAGTGCTGTCGTGTAAATCTCCTGTCGGCCAAATCTCAATTTGCAACACCTGAGTGCAAACAGCAAGGGAGGTGGAGATAGTGAAGCAAAGCCATTTCATTTGTTTCCTTGAGGTTGAAGGAATGGAAGATAATAGAGTAGTTAGGAGGAGTTGACACATTTTGCCCTCCTGCAAATTAAAAGCTGCCTCCTCAAACTGACGCTCCCACTGGTATGCAACAAGCAGCGACAGGTACTGTCAGAAGAGGATAAAGGCAAGCTATAATCGAGATCACAGAATAACACCAAGACGCAGTGCCAGTTTACATGGCGGCTGCCTGCAGACTTCTGCCACCACTTCGGACTCAAATGATAGAGAGAGACGAGGAGAGGAAGAAGACAACTTTGCACACCACTGCTGACCAGATCCCACCCCTAACAGACCCTCCAGGTGTCCCTAATTTCCAGGGACAGTCCTTGATTTACAGAAACTATCCTGGTTTCGGATTTGATCCTGGAATGTCCCGCTTTTCCTTAGGATATCCCTATTTCCATCAGAGAAATGTTGGAGAGTATGGAGTTTTGCAACCCTCCAAGCCAAGGAGATAAGTAACTATACAACATTTAGAAGACACCTGAAGGCAGCCATATATATGGAATTTTTTTAAAAATTGTTTAACGATTTATTATGTTTTTATATATGTTGGAAGCTGCCCAGAATGGCTGGGGCAACCCAGTCAGATGGGAGGGAGGGAGGGAGGGAGGGAGGGAGGGAGGGAGGGAGGGAGGGAGGGAGGGAGGGAGGGAGGAGGAGGAGAAGAAGAAGAAGGAGGAGGAGGAGGAGGAGGAGGAGGAGGAGGAGGAGGAGGAGGAGGAGGAGGAGGAGGAGGAGGAGAAGGGAATAGGATCCAGATTTAGCCATACATGGACTTCTAGACCCTCTGAAATCAATGAGACTCTCACTGCTCATCATGGCTAACGTAAGTCCCATTGATTTCAAAGGGTCTCCACTAATTATGACTAAGTCTGATCCCATATATATACCCATGTATATATACCATATACAGTACCATTTCACTGCCCTGGCTTCATGGCCAGAGGAGTCCTGTGGATAATGGTTGGCAAGACAGCCAGTTAGAGTGTTGGACCAGGACCTGGGAGACCAGGGTTCAAATCCCCACTCAGCCATGAACCTCCCTTGGGCCAGTCACAGCTTCTCAGCCTAAAACAGGGCTGTTTTGAGGATAAAATGAGGAGGAGGAGAATGCCACCTTTAGCTCCTTGGAGGAACAAAGGTGGGATGCAAATGCAATGAATAAATGAATAAGGATGCAGGCAAGCAAGTAAATAAATAAGATTCAGTGGCACATTTCATTTGGTCAAGGGGCACAAGCATAATTCCAATTCTGAATCTCCAAACAGAAGATGTTTTCCCGCAAGGACAAGGTCCTCGAGAAGTTCCTGAACTATGTTTCCCATCATTTCTTATCTTTGGCCATGACGGAAGTTGATCTTTGGCTGGTGGAAGTTGAAGTCCAACAAGAGCTGGGCGATACCAGGTTCCTCTCCCTTGTTTTAAAGGGGAAATGGAATTATTCAAAGCCCACCAGAAGGAAGAAACACAAACTATTGTGCAGTACCAAATCTGTACTCTGAATTTCTATAGCTAGGGAGAAAGTGATTCAGGGCACTCTAAACGTGCAAGGGCCCTTTGGGGTTTGGGCACGAACTGTCACAACCCTCTGTTTCACCAGCAAACAAGTGTCAGTGGACCATGTTAAACAGTAAAAAGAAAAACCCACATCCCTTTGAAATTCAAAGCATACACTTTTTCTCCCTCCACCCTCCTTTGAAGTCCTGGTTTTAACAAATGCTTATTTCCAGGCCTCGTTTTAATTAGCATGAAGATAAAATACCAATTTCCACAAAAACATAATACAAAAAAGGGAGGGGAGAATTAGCATGCCCTAAAGATAAGTCATTCTGTATTTGATTAGATCTTAGGTTTCAGAGTCTAAGTCCTGGGGGATTTTCAACATGCTGTTCCAGTGAAGTCTCAGAGAGCTGGGCTGTTGTTCAGAAGAATCATAGAATCTTAGAGTTGGAATGCACCCAAGGGTCATCTAGGCCAACCCCCTGCTGCAATGCAGGAATCTCATATAAAGCATCCATGACAGATGGCCTGATTAATAAAAGGGTTGTTGGTGGGAAAGTGTAGGATATGTCACCAGGTTAAAGGTCTCTTTACAAAATGGAGGTTCAGTTGACATTTATTATTTTATTTTATGGATTGGTTCCGTGGGGTAGCTGCTAGTGAAAAAGTACTTCTCCGTGGACAGACGCCACATCACATACAACCACATGAGATGTACGTCTGATCTCACAGAGATGCATCTGGCATCTTCATTACACATTTTTCTGTTGAGATTAACTGGGCCAGTTACCTACTGAAGTCCAACCCCTTACAATGCAGGAATCTCAGCTGAAGCATCCATGACAGGTGGCCATCCAACCTCTGCTTCAAAACCTCCAAGGAAAGAGAGTCCACACCCTCCCAAGGGAGACCGGTCCACTGTCAAACAGCTCTTACTAGCAGAAAGTTTCCCCCAATCTCATTTCTTGTGACTTGAAGCCTTTGGAATCTCATTTCTTGTGACTTGAAGCCATTGGTTCGAGTCCTAGCCTCCAGAGCAGGAGAAAAGAAGCTTGTTCCCTCCTCCATGTAACAACCCTTGAGATTTGAAGACGGCTATCATATCTCCTCTCAGTCTCCTCTTTTCCATGCTAAATATACCCAGCTCCTTCAACCCTTGGTTTATATATAAGGCTTGGTTTATATAAATTGGATATAAAAGTTTCTAGTTCTAACCTAACAAGCAAATCTAGAGAAGATCGAGTGCTTGCTCCTCTCTGAAGATAGCTCCAAGGTAACCTCTCATCTCTCCAACAGTGGAGTTCTAAAAGCTGTCATGGCCTTGAAGGAAGTAAAACTATGGCTTCGAATGAGATAGCATTGCCCAGATGCTGAGACTTTGGAGGAAGCAGGAGACCTTTGGATGGAGGCTAATGGAACTGAAGAAGTGAAGTGCAACAACCGGGACATACTGGGATATAAGCATGGATTGATTGGCGAGGGATACTGAGAGATGGATTTACTCCACTTTCATCCTGTTTCTTTTGCATAAAGCTTACATGGAGTTTCAACAATGTGCAATCTTTCTTGAGCATTCCTCTTGATTTGCTTAGAGGGTGTTTGCACGACTTCCCCTTATTCATTTGTTTCATCTCATTTTACAGCCCTGCTTTCCCTGTCACTTCCCTAACTGCAAAACGTATGGCTTTGCTTTGATTTTTAAAGTGGGTTTGTTATGGCAGGGCAACAGAGCATTTTAATCCACTCTAGTTGTGCAAACCAAAATTCCTAGTGTGCTCTTGAATCCCTGTAAAACACTGACAGTCTGAAAGCGACAACTGCTAGATTATGGGAAGGATTTGGCAGTGTGTGACATTTTACACTGTATTATGTTTTATTAGCTCATTTCAATTAATAGCCTCCTCTGCCTATAAGTGCCTGTTCCTTCAAAAGTAGTTCCTTCAAGCATCCTGGCTCCAAAGATTTATAGCAGCTTTATAATCTCTCAATAAGCTGTTCACCTACAAGAGATAATTCTGCATATCCTATTCCCCTGTTTTTTCAAAATTATTAAAAAGTGAATGCATAAGCAGTGCCAGAAAAGTAAAGTTTATAAATTAATATAGCCTGAATGATTCAAATTAGCATTTTATATGCAACTGATATGCTCTGGATTTTTAATCAACATTGGGGGGGACCTTTTGTAAGCAAAGAAATAATAATTGAAAGCAGCTTGCTTTCAGACAAACACACACAGAACTTGCAAACCTGTACCAATACCTTAAACATCAATCATTATTTTTCCCATCATATTAGCATCCCACCCTTCCTCCTAGGAGATTACTAGCCACCACAGCTATGTTCTGCTTCCAATACTGTCTCTAAAAATATCAATTCCTGGAAACTTCTGGAGGAACAGAGTACTGTTGCACTCAGGTCCTGCCTGGACGCTTCCTATAGGCATCTAGTTGGCTGCTCTGAAAACAGGATGCTTGACTAAATGGGCCATTGGCCTGATCCAGCAGATTATTCCTCTTAAACTCTTAAGGAACTATGGCTGCAATCCCAACTCTAGTTATCTGGGAATAGGCCCACTGAATTCAGTTGGACTTACCTCTCAGTAGACATGGTTAAGACTGCAACATATATGGCGATTTTGCTTTTAAAAATCAGATTGATGCTCATTCTTATAATGGTCTTTTGGCAACAGGTGGCGCTGTGGTTAAACCACTGAGCCTAGGGCTTGCTGATCAGAAGGTCGGCGGTTCGAATCCCTGTGACGGGGTGAGCTCCCGTTGCTTGGTCCCCGCTCCTGCCAACCTAGCAGTTCGAAAGCACGTGAAAATGCAAGTAGATAAATAGGAACCGCTACAGCGGGAAGGTAAACGGCGTTTCCATGTGCTGCTCTGGTTTGCCAGAAGCGGCTTTGTCATGCTGGCCACATGACCTGGAAGCTATACGCCGGCTCCCTCGGCCAATAATGCGAGATGAGTGTGCAACCCCAGAGTCGGTCACGACTGGACCTAATGGTCAGGGGTCCCTTTACCTTTTTAATAATAATAATAATAATAATAATAATAATAATAATAATAGTAGTAATAATTTATTTATACCCCCGCCCATCTGGCTGGGTTTCCCCAGCCACTCTGGGTGGCTTCCAACAGAACATTAAAATGCAATAATCTATTAAACATTAAAAGCTTCCCTAAACAGGGCTGCCTTCAGATGTCTTCTAAAAGTCTGGTAGTTGTTTTTCTCTTTGACATCTGGTGGGAGGGTGTTCCACAGGGCGGGTGCCACTACCAAGAAGGCCCTCTGCCTGGTTCCCTGTAACTTGGCTTCTCACAGTGAGGGAACCGCCAGAACGCCCTCGGCGCTGGACCTCAGAATGATGGGGGTGGAGACACTCCTTCAGGTTTACTGGACCGAGGCCGTTTAGGGCTTTAAAGGTCAGCACCGACACTTTGAATTGTGCTCGGAAACGTACTGGGAGCCAATGTAGGTCTTTCAGGACCGGTGTTACGTGGTCTTTGCGAGATCTGCTTGTAAAGCGGTATATAAATGCCTTAACAAAATGAAGTTATATATATTATTTCATCCCCATAGCAGCCCTGTGAGGTTTGGTTAGGCTGAGCTTCATGGCTGAGCAGGAATAGGACCACAGATCTCCTCAGATCAATCCAACATTCTGTCCATTCTGAACCACAGTCAAATGCAGCATTGTGAAAGCTCTTCAGTCAGCAATTTTACAGGTGGTATTTAACAGCTAGTAAACTAGCAAAGTTGTACAAAACAAACTCAAATAAATCTTGGAGGTGTAAGTGGGTAAAAGGAACAATGTTACATATGTGGTGGGGATGTAAGAAAATTAGAAACTTTGGGGATAGTATTTATGAAGAACTGAAAAAAATGTTTAAACAAACTTTTGTCAAAAAGCCCGAAGCATTTCTCTTGGGTTTACTATCATCAGAAATTCCAAGCGATAAAAGAAGGATATTTTTATACTCCACCACAGCAGCAAGAATGCTAATTGCTAGAAAATGGAAGGGGAAAGAGATTCCAACAAAGAAAGAGTGGCAGACAAAGTTATTTGAATACATTGAGATGGCTAAAAATAATAATCTGACAGAAATAATTAGGAACCGAACAAGCCAAAAGTTCAGTAAGAAATGGGAGTGTTATAAAAATTAGCTAGAAAAACATGGTTCTCAAATGAAACCTTTATTATGCTTTGATTAGTTTTAATTTTTGGAAAAGACAAAACGGTTACTATAATTAAATAAGTTAATACCAAGAAATGAAAAAAAAACATTTAAAGAAGGCAGTTAAGGAAAGAAAAGTATGACTCAAATTGAGGTGGTGGACGGAAGTCAACTCAAAAGACTAGAGTGCTTAGGTTTGATAATGCAGAATACTAATCATGGGTAACTGGTGGAGGGAAAGATATTTAGTTATTATGTATCTTTATGTATTTGTTTATTTTTAGTTTGATCTTTTTGTGGATGTATGTAAAGCAAAACTCAATAAAAAATTAATAATAATAATAAAGAATGTAAAGCAAAACTCAATAAAAAATTAATAATAATAAAAAAGAATGTAAAGCAAAACTCAATAAAAATTAATAATAATAAAAGAGAAAGCTCTTCAGTCTGGGCTGCATTGTGGTTCATCTCTACCATGTGTAATGAGTCATTCCTTCAGTGTGGCAGCACTGTACTGCTTTAGCTGCCGCTGAAAACCTTTCTGCTTCAGAAAAGCCTATCCAGGCACGTAATTTACTTTCATTTCTTTCAATGTTTGATTGGTTTTTTTATTGTTTTCCATGATGGTTTTATGCATATGTGTTTTTAATGGGTCTGTGAATTTTAGTCATGTTTTATACATAACGGAAACTGCACACCACTTAGAGGTTGTCATTTTTATTTTTATTTTAGCAAGCGGTCTATGAATTTTCTCACTAAAATAATTCCTAAATTTGTTGTTGTTTAGTCGTTTAGTCGTGTCCGACTCTTCGTGACCCCATGGACCATAGCACGCCAGGCACTCCTGTCTTGCACTGCCTCCCGCAATTTGGTCAAACTCATGTTCGTAGCTTCGAGAACACTGTCCAACCATCTCGTCCTCTGTCGTCCCCTTCTCCTAGTGCCCTCAATCTTTCCCAACATCAGGGTCTTTTCCAAGGATTCTTCTCTTCTCATGAGGTGGCCAAAGTATTGGAGCCTGAGCTTCACGATCTGTCCTTCCAGGGAGCACTTAATTCCTAAATAAGGCGCCACTATTCTTATTTATTTAGATTGCGAAGTCTCTGAGAGATGCCTGTTCCTTTGTTTTGCCCATAGTCCTGCAACAGACCTGAAGAAAGTGGCATGTTGTTCCCATTTTACAGATGGGATACTGTGACTCGCCCTCACTTATGATGCAAGATCCGAACATGGATTAGAATTCTTGCCTTTTCAGTGTGTTATCCCAGGACCACATTTCGTTTTGTATTGGTACTAGGCACCATAGGACTTGCCCAACGGGCCCATGGCAAATAAACAAATAAGTACGTAATTAGGGGCGACAACCTTCTCAGAGCCCCTTCAGTACAGTGAGAGGACATTCCTGAATAAATGGCACATCTGCTTCAGGTAAGAGACGTTCATTTTAAACAAACCAATTTGCCCATCTCTACCGAGCACGTCTTTCATGTTACTTGTATAGCCGGGGAGGGTTAATAATGTTTTAATGAAAGGGGCTGCAACTTAATTGGAAACCTCTAATTGAATGTCTTTAAATGGAGTAAACTAATTGCATCTATGAAAATTTGATAGGGCTCTGTCAGGAGTCCATCTGGATCGGAGTATTTCCCTGAAGCTGGAGAGCTAATAAGCTTCCTAATTTTGTTTCATTACCCTTTCTCGCCCTCTTCCGCAAGAGTCATTTAAGGACCTGATTACTCTCCTCTTTCCAACGTACTTGAGTTCACCGTCCCATACCTGACATAGCTGAACCCAGACCAGGTAACCCAAGGTAAACGTCGCTGTGGAAAGGCACCGTGAAGAAACGAAGGACTTCTTCACCCAGCACATAGCTAAAGCAATGGAATTCAGCTCCACAAGGCATGGTGACGGCCACCAACTTAGCTTTAAAAGAGGAATAGACAAAATGGAGGAAAGAGAGGTCAATGGCTACCAGTTGCAATGTCTATATGCTCCCTTGAGGATCACAGGCAGCTTACCAATGAATAGCAGTCAATGGGGAACAACACTGAGAGGACAACGTCCTGCTTGTGGGCCTTCCAAAGTCATCTGATTGGCCACTGTGGAAAACAGGACGCTGGACTAGATAGGCCTTCGTTCTTACATTTTTAAGTAGTGTTGGAAATTACTTTCTTTTCTTTTTTTACTCTTTCCAGTATAAAAGTCTTCTCACAAATCTAATTTCCTGTCTCCCTACATTGAGTACTTCAGACACATGTTCCTCCAAAGAATAAGAGAAGTTTTTGAAGCTCAGTCTCATTCAGGTACTCAACAGGGTGAGCTGAGGTAAAACAATTGGAGGACAGGTTCTGTGGTAGTGGAAGTTCATGGTTTGCAGCAGCAATCCTTTGGAGTACGCCATTGTGCCAATAGCAATTCAACACCAAGTACATAACTGACCACCCAATATCAGTTTTCTTTGGTGTGTATCAAGGAAACCCTTTGACCTAGGCAATACATCTTATTGATTTTGTGTGCTTGGACAAATCCTCTGCAGTAGAGCTCTCCCTAATTAATTTAATTTGGGTGAGGAATATTCTCAATTCTGAACATTTTTGCCGTTATTAAATAAACTTATACTAAAATTATTAGCTATTGTATCTATTGCAGGGAGGGCAAATTAACACTGATTGAGTTGCTTGGGTTGCAGCCAAGGCTCGCTGTAGAAGCCAGGATTTTTGCCATTGACTAAACAAAGTAATAATTAGCACCATTAATACTGCAAAATAGGGGAATGAGCATTTGAATGGACGTCTAAAATTATGGCTCTAAGGACGAATTTCAGGAGAGCACACAGCCCCATAGCTGAGGTCCTGTCTTTAGTACAGTAGAACATATTGATTAACGAAATGTGATGTTATAAAGTCCCTCTTATCTCTCTCACACCCCACACCCACCAATGCCCAGTTGTCTCCTGCTCTGATACTGGGAGCCGCTGAAATTTGAGACCCGACAATTCATAACTGGCACAGAGCGCCCCCTAGTGGTGCACAAAGAAACAGGGACTCAGCTACATTGGCAAAGGCGCTTTATGTGCATTATTTATGCATTCTAACACTGTGACACCAGATGGTGCTGTGGAGTTCCGTTTTTGCCAACCTGATTTCTCATGCAAAGTTTGCAACGCGTTTAACTGAAACGCTTCTTTGAAGTGTCTAGATCCAGCTCAGGGCTCCTGCAGATGAGGTCCCTGGGAAAAATAGTACAGTGGTACCTTGGTTTAAGAACAGCTTAGTTTATGAACAACTTGGGTCAAGAATGCTGCAAACCCGGAAGTAGGTGTTTTGGTTTGTGAACTTTGCCTTGGAAGCAGAACATGTTCCACTTCCTGTTGAGTGCGTTCCATTTGTACATTGAGTCCCCTACTGCTATGGGAAAGCTCGCCTTGGTTTAAGAACGCTTTGGTTTAAGAACGGACTTCCGGAACGGATTAAGTTTGTAAATCAAGTTACCACTGTACAGGCAATCCCTACCGCTGTTACATTGATTTGGTGTAAAAGTTAAAGATCCCTATAAGTTATGGGCTTCTTAGATTTTTATAAAGATTAACCATTTTAAAATGTCAGCACCCAATGCCAGGGATAAAATAAATATTGCTTTATAAATCACTGCAATTAAATGAAGGAGTTTAAAAAAATATTATAGGACAGTGTCAGATTATCACATTCTGCCAAACCAATAACACTGAATAAACTATGAGTTATTTACAAAACTGCTTTTCCTAAAAGTCAATTTCTGAAGTAGCTGAGAAAAAACTTTTTAGAAAAAAAAGGGGGGAGAATTGGAGGATAATTAATTTCCCTGGCATGGAAATGTAATATAATGGGAGATGTTCAATATATCCCTGACTTCTATTAAAACACATTAGATGCTGTCAAATTATTTTAAGATCTAAATTACAACCATGGTCCCTGAAAATAGTTAGAAAATCATGAGGCTTTTAAATCAGATCCCTGCATTGATCTTTGGGTTTGCAAAAGAACAGAGTTGAAACGGAAGGCAGGTTTCCACCAACATTTTTGCTCCCCTAGAAACAGCCCCTGTGGGGTGATTTGTGGGGGGCTAAGAGCCCCCATTCCAAGGCAACAGGAGCTGGTGCTCCTTACTTGCACTGCTCTGATTCAAGGCAGCAGAAAGGGATGTGTCAGAGTCAGACCAATTGTCTCAGCGGCAGGGCTCCATTTACCCACAATGCCACTGTCACAAGCCCTTACCTGATTGGCTACAATGCACTGTGGCGTCTTCATATTCACCGAGTGATCCCTGATTGGCTGGGATCACACAATGGGGGAGGCAACTCTGAAATGGCAGCAAAGCAGCCATTTGTGTCAATGAAAGGCAGAAAGGCTTCCAGGGGGCTCTTTGCATCCCTCAAAAGCCTGTTGTTTTTCACCATGAAAATACTCAGGTGCAAAACATTTGACACAGCCCTAAATTTGACACTAGTAGAAGAACGTATAGGGCCTACATGGGTTCATGCAAGCACAAAACACTCATATTATGCTGTTCAAAGGAGTGGTTTTCTCACGGCAGAAAACATGTTTTCTGAATAGCAGCATCCACCTTTCTACTTTCTGTCTTGTCTTTGCCAAGTTACCCCCCCCCCGCGCGCGCCCGACAAGGAGACAATCCCTTTCCCCCTTCAAGGAAATGTATTGGCCCCATCTCATTCCTGTCAGACCTAATGAAAGCAATTCACAAAAAGCAATGGAAATAAAAGCCATGGAAGACTTCTAGAGGCAGAGGCATTTCCACAGTAAATGGGGTTCCTGAATGACAGGGGCTTCCTTTGTTTTTTTTTTCGTAGGAAAGGTGAGCATGACCAAGGGGGGTGCATTTAAAACTAGAGCTGTCACAAAACAGAGGGGGTCACTTATTGTGAAATGTATCACCCCTGAGAAAAAAAGCATATAGAGGCATGGAAACATACACCCCCCCCCCTTGAGCAGGGAAAGGAAACCCACCTTTCCCTGCTCAAGGGGAACCAGGCAACACCACATTTTCCTCCCCGCTTTGTGCAGTTGTTCGTTAGGCTGGCACTGTTCCAAAATAAGCTTCTTCTTTTTAATCCCTGCAGCTGTGATCCGCAGCAGTTTCTGTGCCACATTTTGTTTCGAAGATGCCTTTTCCACCTAGTAACAGTGACTCTGCCTCACAGATAGTCAAATGTGGTGACCTATGTCGCCGAGGGCAAAGAGGTTTGATTTAGAGAGGGCAATGTGCTGGCAGCTCCCAAAGAAAGGGGGTATATGTGATATGTGATATGAAAACGAAAGTTTAGTCTTCCTGGAGATTATTGCAGAGTTTGCCCCTTTGACATTCACTATGGGTAGGGGACCTGTTGACGAGGAAAGAAACTTAACCACAAACCCTGGTTCGGATGACAAACTAGCGCAGCACAGGAGTGTAAAAAACCACCTGCAATGGAGCAATGTTCAGTCCTCTCTGGGAATCCTCACATTGACATGGTTCTGGTAAGCTTATTGTGTTGTGTGAACCACACAGTTGTCTTGAAAGGTCACATCCTCATTCATGCTGATCAGCTATTTTAAATGTCCCCAGCAATGGAAGGCGGCACTGCCCATAAACACCAATGAAGAAATTAAACAATTCAGTGTAGGGAAAAACAGCTGACTCCCCCCCTCCAAAACAGGAGGTGGAAACCCCAAAAGTAACATTGGAGGTGATGCAATATTACTGTTTATATTGGCCTAATGGAATTACCTATTGGGTGTGTTATCATATCTGTTGCTTTCAGAGAAGCGATTGTCTGTAATATTTTATTGAATTTTTAAATTTCTAAATTAATATGTATGTCGGCAGTTGGTTACGCAATATTTAATGCCTATTTTTTAAATAAAACAAAAAACAAAAAGGGTGTGGTGTTAAGAGCAGTAGACTCGCAGTCTGGGGAACCGGGTTCGCGTCTCCCCTCATCCACATGCAGCTGCTGGGTGACCTTGGGCTAGTCACACTTCTCTGAAGTCTCTCAGCCCCACTCACCTCACAGAGCGGTTGTTGTGGGGGAGGAAGGGAAAGGAGAATGTTAGCCACTTTGAGACTCCTTCGGGTAGTGATAAAGTGGGATATCAAATCCAAACTACTACTCCTCTTCTTCTTCTTCTTCTTCTTCTTCTTCTTCTTCTTCTTCTTCTTCTTCTTCTTCTTCTTCTTCAAAAACAGTTGAATGAGGGCTCAGTCATGGAATAGCGACTTACTGAACAGAAGCACTTCGCGCTGCAACGTTTTGTTGAAAAGCCTCGCTTGTGTGCTTGCTTCGGTTGCCATGTGGGAACGGCAATAATCCTTTTACATTTTATTCATAACTTTCTTCACACCCTGCTTGAAGGTTCTTCTTGTTTAAAATAATTTCTCCTCCCCTTCAATGCGCCTTTCATTTGAGCCTACGGAAGGAGCTAAGGAATGTACTGAAAAACATACTGTGCAAATTTGGCAGAGGTACAATTTTTAATTGGTATCTGACAAAATGTTCTTTTTGATGCCATCGAAGTGCTCAGCAAAAAGACAATATCCACCAGGGTGCTGGCTCAGTGATGCCTCAGCGGGAAGAGCGCCACAGACTTGACTTCCTGCAGCGACCAGCTGCTCCTTGGAGGTGTCCCCATTCCAGCTGCACTTACCTTGATAAGGACAGGAAGGTTTGGCAGACCAAAGATGCTATAGCTGCAAGCCACTGAAATGCTCTCTGGTCCTCTAAGCCGATGACAAGCGCATTAATAACTCCATTACATAATGCAATGTACTGTAAACATTTCTGAAGTGCTTTGTTGGTTATTGTTTTCAAAGTGCGTGGAGCTGTGCTATGGGGTTCAGGCAAGGGCTGGGCTAGGCAGGATAAAGAATAAACCAGAAACATCTTCCCTACCTCCAAGTTAGTAAAAAAAGAGGACTTAACACAGGTCCAAACTAGGGGTGCTTGAGGGATTCGATTTTGGTGAACACTAAAGCGAACAGACCTGATCTACGCCTCCCAAACTAACACGCTGAGCAGAATGTACTTATCCTATCCATTTCGCGCTCCTTCAGATTTTTGGGATACAGTTTTTGGCTCAGAAAAAAAGGAGCAAAACGCATTATTCAGAATACAGTGAGTTTAGCATATGCAGGATGAAATGGACGGACACCTGTGAGACAGAGGTGGATTCAGTTATCCCTAACCTGAACAGGAGGGCTCAACCCTGTGACCATGTTTGCTGCAGGTCTCACTTCTATCCTCCACGCACAGATGTCTCAAAATCTACTACATATGCATCCAGGTGTTAAAAAAAGAAACCAGGAGCCCAAAATCTAGATTTTCTAATTGGCTATACCATTCAAGTGCTCACTAAATTACTGAGGGTAATCTCCAATTTACTTTAATCAAGAGACAGCGGCTGGTAAACCTCTGGATAATTTTCTTGAGCATACTCTTGCTATAAAGGGCGCATCTCAATCTCTTTAAATTATTCCACTGCCACTTAATTTAGTCTGCATGTTTTGAAAGGCAACATGAACATTTCAGTTCCATAAGATATACAATGGTACAAAAACAACCCTTATCAAGGACTCGAGCTGTATTCGATATTTTACCAGTTGCAATGAAGCAGGAAACGTAAATCATGAATCTGTGAGAGATTAATAATAGCCACTTCAGTGTCTGGTAATGCCGTTAAACAGAGAATTGAGTAAATTTGTTTTGGATATTTATTTATTATTTATTTATCGAAGACTGCCCTTCCTCCTAGGATCACAGGGTTGTTCACAACATAAAAATATGGAATGAGAATGCAAAATACATAACAAAACAAAAACAAATTAATAACTCCCCTCACACAAACACATCAGTTATTTATCTATTTAATACATATTTCCACCAACTGTCATGGTGTTTTAGTTGAGATTCCTGCATTGAAGGGGGTTGGGCTAGATGACCCTCAGGATCCCTTCCAGCTCTCCAATTCTGTGAATATATGTAAGCTAGAAACCTTGTGGCTTCAAAAAAAGCTTCATTGCTCAACTACTTCAGGCAAACATTTTGGAGGCACATTAGCTTTACACCAAAGTCTATATTTATGTCTCTCATTTTGTAATCATGTTTCTCTGAACTACTAAACTCAGAATTGATTCTGGCTGGGAGGAAGGTGAAGACGTGAAACTGCCTCGAAGGGAAAGATGCAAATGAATAAATCCCAAATCAAGGAGATGGAAGAGCCGAAATGTCCTCAGCCCACAAAAGCCTCCTTTTTCTTTGAAACACAAAGATGGGTGTTTGTTCTGATCTGCGCTTATGCCGCTTATGCCGAAGTTTGTGAGGTGAGGTCACTTGCCTCAAGCACACATGGATAATCCACAATCAGAGGCATTGGCTCAAGAGTAGCACAGATCAAAGTGTTATAAAATGTTAACATATACATCTAATTGAGACATCACCTTGCCGACAAAGGTCCATATAGTTAAAGCTATGGTTTTCTCAGTAGTGATGTATGGAAGTGAGAGCTGGACCATAAAGAAGGCTGACCGCCGAAGAATTGATGCTTTTGAATTATGGTGCTGGAGGAGACTCTTGAGAGTCCCATGGACTGCAAGAAGATCAAACCTGTCCATTCTGAAGGAAATCAGCCCTGAGTGCTCACTGGAAGGACAGATCCTGAAGCTGAGGCTCCAATATTTTGGCCACCTCATGAGAAGAGAAGAATCCTTGGAAAAGACCCTGATGTTGGGAAAGATTGAGGGCACTAGGAGAAGGGGATGACAGAGGACGAGATGGTTGGACAGTGTTCTCGAAGCTACGAACATGAGTCTGACCAAGCTGCAGGAGGCAGTGCAAGACAGGAGTGCCTGGCGTGCTCTGGTCCATGGGGTCACGAAGAGTCGGACACGACTAAATGGCTAAACAACAATAACAACAACAACATACATCTAATTGATGAGACATGGTGCATTTCCAATATTTCTTGAGATGATCCCCAACCCAAAACAAAAGAGTAGACTAGAGCGTTCGGTGTGGAAGAAATCCATCAAAGTTCTGGCAGGAAATGAGATTCTTCTTGCTGTTCAGACTTTCAGAGCGAAAGCTGGAGATCTGGATTTCTATAGTTCTAAAGCAGAGACAGCTCACTATTTTTGCCTTCAGGGCCACATTCACCCTTGGCCAACACTCTGGAGGGCCGCATGCCAACAGTGGTAAGGCGGCCACCTCACACTGTTGCATTCACACACAGCCCTCTCCCCCTGCAAAAATTGGTGCAAAAAGATCTGCTGGAGGGTGTGGTGGATGACCCTTGCTCTCCGAAAAGCGAGGTCAAAATTAAAGGGTTCAGGAACTCAGACCAAACCAAATTTCATAAAATCATACACAGACTTCACTAAAAAAAAATGAAAACTCTATAGGGAAGAAAAGCTCCAAATAATGACACAGATTAAAATAGTTCAAAAGGCAAGAAAACAACAAAACACTAACTTCTCCAGCTAATTAACATAAACACTCACACTTAAATCTCAGTAGGCTGGGCAAAAGGACAAGATGCTGTCAGAAGCCCAAATAGATGCTGACCTCGGCTTGGCTGGCTGCTGAGAGCTCCCACCAATCCAGGTTTTATGGGAACTTAAACCATGGGGATTTGCTTTTTCCACCCTTTGTTTAATTTCCAAGCAAAGGGTCTTCTGGTTTCTCTTTAAGGTTTCCAGACTCAAAATAGAGCAGGGCAATTAAAGGCACAGAAGTCCTGTCCTCTGTTGAGTCTGTTGTTGTTGTTGTTGTTTAGTCGTTTAGTCATGTCCGACTCTTCGTGACCCCATGGACCATAGCACGCCAGGCACTCCTGTCTTGCACTGCCTCCCGCAGTTTGGTCAAACTCATGTTCGTAGCTTCAAGAACACTGTCCAACCATCTTGTCCTCTGACGTCCCCTTCTCCTAGTGCCCTCAATCTTTCCCAACATCAGGGTCTTTTCCAAGGATTCTTCTCTTCTCATGAGGTGGCCAAAGTATTGGAGCCTCAGCTTCACGATCTGTCCTTCCAGGGAGCACTCAGGGCTGATTTCCTTAAGAATGGATAGGTTTGATCTTCTTGCAGTCCATAGGACTCTCAAGAGTCTCCTCCAGCACCACAATTCAAAAGCATCAATTCTTTGGCGATCAGCCTTCTTTATGGTCCAGCTCTCACTTCCATACATCACTACTGGGGAAAACCATAGCTTTAACTATACGGACCTTTGTCGGCAAGGTGATGTCTCTGCTTTTTAAGATGCTGTCTAGGTTTGTCATTGCTTTTCTCCCAAGAAGCAGGCGTCTTTTAATTTCGTGACTGCTGTCACCATCTGCAGTGATCAAGGAGCCCAAGAAAGTAAAATCTCTCACTGCCTCCATTTCTTCCCCTTCTATTTGCCAGGAGGTGATGGGACCAGTGGCCATGATCTTGGTTTTTTTGATGTTGAGCTTCAGACCATATTTTGCGCTCTCCTCTTTCACCCTCATTAAAAGGTTCTTTAATTCCTCCTCGCTTTCTGCCATCAAGGTTGTGTCATCTGCATATCTGAGGTTGTTGATATTTCTTCCGGCAATCTTAATTCCGGCTAGGGATTCATCTAGTCCAGCCTTTCGCATGATGAATTCTGCATATAAGTTAAATAAGCAGGGAGACAATATACAACCTTGTCGTACTCCTTTCCCAATTTTGAACCACTCAGTTGTTCCATATCCAGTTCTAACTGTAGCTTCTTGTCCCACATAGAGATTTCTCAGGAGACAGATGAGGTCTGTCTATTGAGTCTGGTAACCCTCAATTCCCCTCTTCTCTGTCTGGGCTCTGCACATCCCCACATGGCTGAGGGTTGCATTCTTTAACTGGCCTTGCTTTGGGGGCTGAGCCGTAGCTCAGCGACAGAAGGTCTGGGGTTCAATCCCAAAATTTCTCCAGGAAGGGCCAGGAGAGACTCTCTGCATGAAGTCCCCGGAGAGCTGCTGCCAGTCAGTGTAGACAATATTGAGCTAAATGGGCCAACAGCCTGACTCAGTAGAAGGCAATGCCTTATGTTTCTATGTGCTGCTCTGTTTGGCATCCTGACTGCAACTTTGTGCTGTGATAAATCCTCTGAACCTTGGGATGTCGGAATGAAATGTGATACACAAGTCGCTGAGCTTTCAGGGCACCCAGAGTCAGCTGTTCAGCATGACTAATGGTAGGGCCAGGCCCTGCTAATGGAATGTATCAAGAGCAGTTGCTTGGGCAAGTCAAGATTTCTATCAGAGCGATTTTGCGTCTTTGGTTCCCCTGTGAAAAAGACAATTTCATATGTTCGAGGAGCAGGGGGCTTTTTACATTATTAATAAGGGACTTAAGCCCGATTAGAGACTTAATATAAACATGAAGACAGATCCCATTTCAGCCTCCTGGTGGATTATTTGCAAAAGGGCTCCAAGGGGAAAACTGGAGTACCTTGTGTGTTTCCCGATAAAGATCTCAGGATAATACGGCACAGAAAAGAAGCTTGTCTGTCCGAGACCCTGAAGGTTTAATTGTCATACCCCTGACATCATATGTCATCACACCTGGGGTACTGCACCCATTTCTGGGCACCACAGTTTAAGAAGGATGTTGACAAGCTGGAACGTGTGCAGAGGACGGTGACCAAGATGACCAAGGGTCTGCTGGAAACCAAGCCTTATGAGTAACAGTTGAGGGAACTGAGTATGCTTAGCCTGGAAGAGAAGAAGACAGAGAGGAGACATGACAGCCATATTCAAATATCTATAGGGCTGTCGTGTGGAAGATGGGGCAAGCTTGTTTTCTCCTGGTAGGATGTGAACCAATGGCTTCAAGTTACAAGAAAAGAGATTCTGATTAAACATCAGGAAGACCTTTCTGACAGTAAGAGCTGTTCGACAGTGGAACAGACACCCTTGGGAGGTTGCGGACTCTCATTTCTTGGAGGTTTCATGGATCAGATTCTTGCGTTGCAGGGGGCTGATCCCAGAATGTCCTGCTTTTCCTTAGGACAGCCCTATTTTCATCAGAGAAGTGTCGGTGGGTATGATAGGACGTCTCTAATTCTGTTGGAGAAAAGTTGGAGAGTATGGAGTTATGTGACCCCCAAGCCAAAGAGATAAAGTAACTATACAACCTTTAGAAGACATCTGAAGATAGCCCCATATAGGGAAGTTTTTTGAAATGCTTAATGTTTTATTTTTTTATATATGTTGGAAGCCACCCAGAGTGACTGGGGCGAGCTTGTCAGATGGGTGGAGTAGTAGTAATGATAATGATGATGATGATGATGATGATGATGATGATGATAATGATAATAATAATACGATGGTGGTGGTGGTGGTGGTGGTGGAATAGGACGTCTCTATTTTCATTGGAAAATTGTTGCAGGGTATGTTAGTGACATCATCAGGGCCCAACCCCATGACATCACCAAGGGACACCCCAATATACATATATCCTTGAAGAATCACAAGTAAACAACTGGGGAAATCCTGCCAGCCAGAAAAGCAGCAGCTATGGGCAAATTCCTTGGAGTGCAGGAATGGGCAAGCTGCGAGAGCTAATTTAAAGGCAAAGATCAGAGCAGGAATCAATTATAGCAAACGAGATAGGGCTGGTACCTGCTGCCGATGAAAGAAAATGGAAAAGAAAGGTCAGGACCTTCAACGGTCATAAAGAGCAGCGTTGTCAGCCAGTAGCATACACAGCGCCAGGGCAGAAAAAGAAAATCCTCTTGTGGAATGCTCAAAGAAGTATTGGCAGTGGGGAAGAATTGTTTCTGTTAAAAGGAGGGCGGGAGTTGGAATGCAGAGAGATGAAGATGCAGGGTTTCATTTTCTTTTTTTGCCAGGAAGCACAGAAAGCTCTGGAGGGACCTTATACGTACATCAGCTCTTGAATTGTATGTCATCCATCAGAGCCTCTCCAGGGTTGGACATGTAAAAGATTAAGAGAGTAACTGCGTTTAAGAGAGACAAAGAGACACGCAACTGCGTTTGAGAGAGACAAAGGAGAGGGGTCTCTGCACAGAGATCTAGCAAGGCTTTTGTCCAACAATCCTCTGTGGACAGAATTCAAAAGCGGCAAAGCAGAAGAGAGAAGAACACACTTTACTTGATGGGCGGTCAAGAAAAGACTTTTGTGAAATAGTGTTTGCAATATTGAGGTGGGTGCGGGGAGGGTTGGATCTATATAGGTTCTGAATCAGAATCTTATCCAGAGGCTGTTTGTGAGATACGTGCTTCTTTTTTCTAGATGCATGCATGCAAGGGTGGACTTCGGTAGTCTTTGGTAATATGGTGCCCGGAGCAAAGCCCAAAATTTGGCAACCCCCAACTCAGTTATGTTTTTTTCTCGATTTTGTAGCCCCTCGGCTCAGCAACCTGTGCAGAAGAACTGCCTGCAACGCCCTAAATCTGATGCTGGAGTTCAACACTTGGCGTGTGTGTGATACATAAGAAAAGACAAAATGAGAGTATTGGAACCCCTACTTCATAACTTCATAAAAAGTCACTATGACTGATTTTGTACAAGGTGGAGGACTGGGAGAGAGCCTGACCAGGGGAACAACAACAACAACAACAACTTTGTTATTTACAGTGGTACCTTGGTTTTCGAACTAATCCGTTCCGGGAGTCCATTTGACTCCTGAAACAGTTCGAAAACCAAGGCGCTGCTTCCGGTTGGCTGCAGGAGCGTCCTGCACTCATTTGGAAGCTGTGCTAGATGTTTGACTTCCAAAAAAACATTCACCAATTTGCTTGAAATCCTCATGGCACTCACCTTCTGTGTTTGCTATCCTAAGAAGTTTGCTATCATCGCTTTTCCAAAGCATTCACAACTGCAGAGGCCATACTTGAGTGCAGGTTGGTTAAACAGCTATGTGATAAACTTTCTGGAGATTGGAAAGAGTGCCACAGAAAGTTTTCCTGGAGACGGCAGCAGTGAACTTACAATTTTGTATTTTGTTGCCGGGTAGATTTAATGAAGGAAATCGCAAAGGTCTGACAGACCGCTGAAGTAGTGGGCTCTTTTTTTACCCCCCCCCCCCAACTTTGAATCGTTCACAACTATATGTCTTTGTATTCTGGTGCGCTCATCAACAACAAAAAGAAATATTGCCCCCTCAACCAACCCAACAGCTCTATAATTAAATTACAGATTATATCAATTAAAGTATAAACATACTATCTTGTGATGAAAGCATCCATCTCATCAACGTCCATGGAATCAATAGGCTTGTATCATGCAGGCCTCTGACCAATTTATTTTCCTGACATAGGGATCGATACAGCAGTTTTAATGGCATTAATGATTAGATAGCTTTTATCAGCTCTGAAGAAAAAAAATCTTCTGCAAATGTTCATCATGCTCCAAAACTCTTTTTGCTGAGATTTTTTATTGCTGCACAAACTCTGGATGTTAGAATAATAAACTTGAGGCACCGACCACTGTTAGGGAGTTATCACCAAGAAATGTTATGACATCATAAAGGACAAGGCAGGGGTGGTGCGTCCCATTTCATCATCTGAGGTGAAACAGGAATGTGCTGCACCCCCCACCCGTCACCGAAGCCTCTCTTATTTGGGTTGTGTGGTGACACCCACAAAGCAGTGGCAGCAATAGTGGGTTCCACTGAGATCTCATGGGATTTCGTGAGGAAGAAAGCTCAGAGGAGCCTGGGGGAGAGACTTCAAGTAACGCTGATGTGAAACGACCCCCCTACAAGAAAAGGTTGCAGCATTTTGGGACTTTTTAGTTATGAGAGAAGGCAAGTAAGAGATGCATAAAGTTTCTCCATCTCTCATAACACTGGAACTCACCTCTGAAGAAGTGTGCCTGCACACGAAAGCTCATACCAATGACAAACTTAGTTGGTCTCTAAGGTGCTGCTGGAAGGAATTTTTTTTCTTTTGTTCCGACTGGAACTCACAGACAGCCAATGAAGCTGAATGTTGGAAGACCCCAAGACAGAGGAAAAATAAAGTTAGCGCAGCACATAGTTAAACTATGGCACTCACTCTGACAGGATGCAGCGATGGCCACAAACTCTGATGGCTTTAAAAGAGCATTAAACAAATTCATGGATGAGGGGGCTATCAAAGGCTACTCTGCGTCCTCAGTTGGTAGCAATGTCTCTGAATGCCAGCTGCTGCAAACCATGGGATGGGAGACGGCCCTTGTGCTCAGGCCATGCTTGTAGGTTTCCCAGAAGAGGCATCTGGTTGGCCTCTGCAGTGCCACAAATCCAACTCAATGGTGTAACGTTGGAAAATGTCAATCACTTCTCCTACCTGGGCAGTTATCTTCCCACAAGGGCTAACGTTGATGCCGAAATCCAGCATCGCCTCAGCTTCCTCCCGATTGAAGTCCACAGGGCTTGAGGACCAGGACATTTGCAGGGAAGCCAGAATGCTTGTTTACAAAGCTATTGTACTACCAACCTTACTGTATGCTTGTGACAAGTAGGTAGCCGTGTTGGTTTGCCGTAGTTGGAACAAAATTTTAAAAATTCCTCCCAGTAGCACCTTAGAGAGCAAGTCTATGCTTGTGAAGCATAGACCATTTATCAACACCACCTCCAACTTCTCAAAAGATTCCATCAGCGATGTCTCTGAAAAATTTTACACATCACTTGGGAAGACAGGCAAACTAATGCCACTGGTAGGTCCCACCCAGCAACAACCTTTCCCAGGCCCCAACCCATATTGTAAATAGTGGCTCCACTCTCTTATTGTAACTGCTGAGCAGCCACGGCTGGTCTCTTGCTCTGGGCCAGCTGGTACCCAGGGTAGCAGTGCTGCCATGTCATGACCAGGTTGCTGTCAGGTATGCCGAGGTTCAGGACATGGCATCAGAAAAATGGAGCCAGACAGTGTTGGGTTCTGCTCAACTGTGATCCCCCCCTTTTGTGCACCACAATGCAATGCCTAGCAAGAAGGAAAATAGGCAGAGAGGACGTTCACGTGACTAGGAAGCTTCAGAGGTGGGAAAGAATGACATTCACTAGCCATTTTGATGCCTGGCAAATTGAATTTGGATAGCCAATTGTGAACCAGTGCTGTGTGTGCATAAAATGCCAGATTGAACTAAGGGTTGTGTTCAGAATAAACTGTTCAAAATAGTGTCGGCTTGTACCTGATGGTGAATCATTTTTTCCTGTCCTGCGTATAAACCAAGTTCTGTCATTTGAAAGGTAAGCCTTATTATATGAGCAAAAGGGTGTTTTCAGCCAATATATCCAGAAGCTGCTCTATTTCTCACTAGATCATAGTATTTGGGCTCGGCTGGGTGAGCAGTCAATGATCACGCTGTTAATTTATAGATTAGTTTATTTCTGCCTTTGGCTGGTTCTTGCTGTTGTTGTCAAGGATTGCAACGTCCTTTCATCATCCTGGCAACCCTACCCAGTTTGAAGGGACTTAAATCCCAGAAGATCGATCGAGGAAGAGCATCAGCTACCCCCACCCACCCCACCCTGTCCAGCTCTCATCCACATTGTTGTCATCTGTCAAATCACCCTTGCAGGGAAAGGTATTAAATGGAGAAAAATTATAAGAGTGTTAAGCTTTCAGCTATGTATGTATGCATGTAGATCGTTTTGCAAGCCAGAGGGTATTTTTGCTTTTTAAAGAACACTCAATATCTGACAAAAGAAGAATTTCTACTGCAGTCACTCATGCAGCGTCCCTTGATATCAGATGCTAGCAGGATAAAGGCATAGTTGAGCTGTAATCCAAAAATGGCAAACAGCGGGTTGAAATGAAGTAAACAGTCCATATGTAGTAGCAAAACATAGTATTCCTGGAAGACAGGCTCAGTGGTAGAGCGCATGCTTTGAATGCCGGAGGGTCTGGGTTCAATCCTGGGGAACACCCAGGCTGTGTGTGTGTGTGTGTGTGTGTGTGTGTGTGTGAGAGAGAGAGAGAGAGAGAGAGAGAGAGAGAGAGAGAGAGAGAGAGAGAGAGAGAGAGAGAGGGGAAGGAGATTTATATAATGCCCTTCACTTTACACAAGGCAGTGTGCAGAAATAAAGCAAATACAAACTTGATTTTCCAGTTAGCTCAGTTGGTTAAAGCATGGCGCTGATAATGGCCAATGTCGCAGGTTTGCTTCCCCCTACATATTTCCACACTGCAAGGGGCTGGACTAGATGAACCTTGGGGTCCCTTCCAACTCTACAATTCCATGATTAATAATAGTTTTTTTAAAAAAAATCTATACCAAATTACAATCGCAACAACATATGCTGTAGTGGATAAAGTGTTGGAGCAGGACCTGGGAGACCAAGGTTCAAATCCTGCCCCTCAGCCATGAAGCTCACTGGGTGACCTTGGGTCTGTCACTGTTTCTGTCTAACCTACCTCACTGGGTTGTTATAAGCAGGGAGTGGGTGGTGCTGTGGTCTCAACCACTGAGCCTCTTGGGCTTGTTGATCAGAAGGTCGGCAGTTTGAATCCGCGTGATGAGGTGAGCTCCTGTTGCTCTGTCCCAGCTCCTGCCAACCTAGCAGTTCGAAAGCATACCAGTGCAAGTAGATAAATAGGTACCGCTGCGGCGGGAAGGTAAACGGCATTTCCGTGTGCTCTGGCACTCGTCATGGTGTCCCGTTGCACAAGAAGTGGTTTAGTTATGCTGGCCACATGACCCGGAAAGCTGTCTGTGGACGAATGCCGGCTTCCTTTGCCTGAAAGTGAGATGAGCGTCGCAACCCCATAGTCTCCTTTGACTGGACTTAACCATCCAAGGGTCTATATCTTTCTTTTTTACCAAGCAGGGCATTTTTTTTTCAGCCGGAACTCAGTTCCAGCACCTCTCAGGTAGGCACCATTGTCATTATAAGAGTACAAGGGAGGTGTTCCTGTTGAGTCTGGCCCCTCTTTTTCTAAAAAAAACCCCCAGCAAATTGAGGATGGTTTTTTTAAAAAATTATTTACAGCAAAGGGGAACTTGCATCCTTACTTCAGACACTTTTCTCAATAGCACAACTCCAAAACGATTGCAGGAATTGAGATCAGGGAAATAATAATAATAATAATAATAATAATAATAATAATAATAATAATAATAATCGGTTTTCCCAGGCACTCTGGGCAGCTTCCAACAAAAGATTTAAAATACATGAACATAAGTCATTAAAAACTTCCCTAAACAGGGCTGCCTTCAGATCTCTTCTACACATCAGATAGTTGTTTATTTCTTTGACATCTGATGGAAGGGCGTTCCACAGGGCGGGCGCCACTACCGAGAAGGCCCTTTACCTGTTGGGTTCAGTTCACTTTGCTCAAGTGCTTCATTGGTTTGAAGTCTATCCCCAACACCTCCTGTTTTAGAAGAGAATGGGCAGATATGTAAAGAAACAAAGATGGGAGAGTGCAGCTGGCCAATCCATGTTTGCAAGCATGTCCATTATACAGTTATGCAGGGCCACTTTGGGTTTCAGGATACCCAGGGCATATAGGTGCAAGGGGATAATTTCTTCCTTAGCCTGGTTTGGTCACATGTCAAAACAATAAAACAGAAAAGCAAAATTGACAAAGTACCCTACCGCACCATTCATGACAATATTGAGCAGAGAAGCACTAAAGGGGACTTCATAAATCATGTCTCAGAACGTAGTCTGTTGATATAACCCCTCCACATCGTGATTTGGCTTGCTGGAGGCTGCAACAGACATCCCATCTTTGTTGACACAGGATATGAAAGGCTCAAATCCATCCCTTTTAGCAATCCCTTTTACAACACAGTTTTGATAAGCTTCAGGATGTTTTTGTTAAGCAGCCCCCTGTTAAGTGAGGGGGTGGAATAGCTGGTGCATATTCGGATGCCGCGGTATGTTGGCGAGGGTGTTGAATTAGAGCAGGTTCAAAACCCCAGTCCTCCATGAAACTCACTGCGTGACCTTGAGGCAGACACACTCTCTCAACCAAACCTCCTTTAACAGCTCCTTGCAGGAAAGGCGGGATATACAGTGGTGCCTCGCTAGATGAATTTAATTCGTTCCACGGGTCTTTTCTTATAACGAAAAATTCGTCTAGCGAATCCCATAGGAACACATTTATTGAATTTCAATGCATTCCTATGGGAAACCGCGAGTCGCTAGACGAATTTTTCATAAAACGAATTCGTCTAGCGAGGCAATCTCCGCTCGAAAAATCCTTTCGTTAAGCGGAAATTTCGTTAAGCAGGGCATTCGTTAAGCGAGGCACCACTGTATATGTAAATGATAAATACATTCTAAGCTCCATCTTCCTCCAAAATTGCAAATTTGCTCCCTTATCATCAGCAGCCGATCTTCTGAGGAAAGGCTCCAGGAGACTCTTTTTATTTTTAACCAGTAAGAAAAATGATGCACTGTAGAGGTGCGAAACGGAATAGGATGGTAATTGTTATTCCCTCCACCAGCAAGTCTTTGCATCTACGACCTCCTTTACTGTTTGCATTTCCTTCCTTTCTTTTTCTGGTCGCATCTTCTGTGCTCACAGAAGTGTAGCGGGCAGCAGCTTGATTCAGAGAGACAGCAGCTGTTCGTGTTCATGGTGTGGATCATCAAACCTAATAGGGCTTGTTAAAAGTGCGACAGACCCAGGGATAAGCTCAGCAGCTCACTCCAATCAACAGGGCATCAAAGCCAGGCCTCTGAAATGCCACCTTAGGATGCTGTTAACACTTGCATCCCCGCTTCCAGATCCCTAACTTTTAAGGACTTCAGGAGGCTTACAGGAAAATATAAGCTTCAGTAGAAAATCACCAAGGCTGTCGCCACTATCCAAATACACCTGCTTATCCTCTACCTGTATTTCAAATTTCAAATGCTCTAATTAATAAACTTAAGTCCTCTAGGCAGGATGAGAACAGGACAAACTACAGTGATTCTGGAAGTTTCTGATCTTTGTTAACCCCAACCTTTCAGCCAGTGGCTGAGAGGGATTAGTTGGGGCTATGAAAATTCAATCTCTACTCTCTGCTGTTTTAAATATTTTTGCACCTGAGTATCTCTCTCTCTCTCTCTCTCTCTCTCTCTCTCTCTCTCTCTCTCTCTCACACACACACACACACACACACACACACACACACACACACACAGTAAGCAGGAATTTTGGCATGCAAATACCATTGTAGTCTCCCAACCCACCATCTATGTTTACCTCTGAGAATGTAGAGATATTTGCACACCAGTGAATGAACAGAGCCTGTTGCAACATACAAGCATCTATGGACTGGAGAACTAATCCCAACAGTGGCACTAGAAAAAGAATAGGGGGGAAATCACACACATGGAAGCATTATTAGGAGAAACCGGCAGGACTTTCTGAGCTTCCTTTCTTCAAAAAAAAAAAAACTTTGGGATAAATGGGACGGTGCCATTGTGCCCACAACCACCAAATCCAAGGTGGATCAGTGAAGACCCTCCGGTGGGGCATTCTAACCACCCAGATATTGACATGGCCTTCCTCAGGATTCCTTGGAACTTCTAACATGCATCTTTTCCAGGTGGTCTATGCCACTGTGAAAGGGCCCACAGTTTAAGATGCAATGTCTTAAAATGATGGAGAATATTAAATAGAGTGAAGAGAGTGAAAACATTATTCCAAAGTTTCAGAATTTCAAATCAAAGGCCTATAAGGCAAATCAGCACACGGAACCCATACCTGGTTTTATTTTGCAAAAGAACAAAATGGTATTGCTCATTACAATTAAAATTTTACAAAAATATTCGCTCGTTCATGAAGCCCTTTCTGGTCTCTCTACCTTCTGAAAAAGCTGTCTGGCATGGAGCAGTCTTGTTGTTCTGATGGGTCTCCATGCGCAAACCAGCATTGCACTTCACCTTTCCCCAAGCTGACATGCCCAGATGTTTTGGACTACAACTCCCATCAGCTACAGCCAGCACAGCTGGGGATAATGGAAACTGGCTGGGCCCAAGAATTGCAGTCCGAAACATCTGGCGGCCACCAGGTTAGGGGAAAGCTGCTTTGCAATTATGTCCCTCTCATCTTCAAAGCGCCATGCATGGTTGTTTAGGAAATATCAGAAGATTATTATTATTATTATTATTATTATTATTATTATTATGTGGTGTGGTGTGGTGTGGTGTGGTGTGGTGTAGTGGTTAAGACCGGTAGACTCCTAATCTGGGGAATCGGGTTCATGTCTCCGCTCCTCCACATGCAGCTGCTGGTTGACCTTGGTCTAGTCACACTTCTCTGAAGTCTCTCAGCCCCACTCACCTCACAGAGTGTTTGTTGTGGGGGAGGAAGGGAAAGGAGAAAGGAGAATGTTAGCCACTTTGAGACTCCTTCAGGTAGTGATAAAGTGGGATATGAAATCCAAACTCTTCTTATTATTATTTGAATTTATATACTGCCCTATACCTGGAGGTCTCAGGGCAGTTCATAGAATAAAACCAAAATAGAAAAGCACAAAATATATAATCAAAATAAAAACAACCCTATAACCCCCCCCCAAAAAAACACATTTTAAAGGGGGATAGGATCCTCACAACATTTAAAGTAAGACAATTATTCAGCCCGGACACTGAGATCCAGCACCGAGGGCCTTCTGGCGGTTCCCTCATTGCGAGAAGTGAGGTTACAGGGAACCAGACAGAGGGCCTTCTCGGTAGTGGCGCCCGCCCTGTGGAACACCCTCCCAGCAGATGTCAAGGCAATAAGCATCTATTCTACTTTTAGAAGACAACTGAAGGCGGCCCTGTTTAGGGAGGTTTTTAATGTTTGATGCTGTACTGTTTTTAATATTCAGTTGGAAGCCGTCCAGAGTGGGCAGGGTATAAATAATTTATTATTATTATTATTATTATTATTATTATTATTATTATTATTATTATTATTATTATTTAACAAACCTGGACAAGAGCCACTCGCTGGAAAGACCATGAACTCAGAAATGTTTGCAGCAATATTTATTTATTGGCAACCAAATTGGCCAGGTGCCTTTCTGATACAAAGACAAAAATAGCTTTGAAATAAGAGTGGGAGGGGGGAAATTAGCTTTGGTTGTTGAGCAGATGTAATACTAGTGCTTCATCTTCCGCAAGGGAAAGGCCTGTATCTAATGTTGCAAACGAGTCCTCTTTGCTGAGTTTGATCTTCTTTCTTCTTGGCACTGTTTCTACCGCTGATGTGCTTCCACCAGAACGTTGTTTGTCCATCCCAGGGCCACTGTAGAAACAAATAAATCACCCTTTTAATAAGTGCATTTAAACCAATTAAGCATCATGCAAGCACACAATTCATTTTTAACAGAGGCAGGTTTATGCACAGATAAGGGACAAGCACGTTGATGGCTGTAAAAAGAGGAACCGTAGATTGAAGAGCTCAAAAGTTGAGACCAATTCCGCTGACCAAGGAAAATGTGTAATTAGTTGCAAGAAACACAGATTTACTATTACTGTTTGTTGTTGGCAAGCAACAAATATGAACACGTGTAAATTTAAACGCTCGCTAATATTGTGGACTAAACATGTCTTGCTCCTCGTAATCAGATATGCGTTGTGACTCGTGTGACTTCGACTAAGAAGAGCTCTGGTCAATCACAGCAAAGCAACATCTAGTCCACAGTAGACAACCAGGTGCCCTCGAGAAATCCATAAGTAGAGCTAAAATGTAGTAGTCCTTGGCCACTCTTCCTCCTCTAAGCAACCAGTTGCTACGTGATATACCATTTTCAAACATACAGGCTCCACACAACCATCACAGCTATCACCAAGTGATAGAACTAGCCTCTGAATTTGTCTATTCCCAACTTTCCAAATTTAAATTTCTACAAAATAACAAAAGCAAATTGGCAATAACCTTGTCAAACATTGGCAACCAATCTTAAATTCTTAAATTATCCACTCCTTGTGAATAAAAACCCCATGGTCCAGAAGGACTATTGTTTTTGCTCCTGCCTGGATTCTATTGACAAACACTGCTTTTAATATTTTAACATCTATATTTGTTGTTGTTGTTTAGTCATTTAGTCATGTCCGACTCTTCGTGACCCCATGGACCATAGCACGCCAGGCACTCCTGTCTTGCACTGCCTCCCGCAGTTTGGTCAGACTCATGTTGGTAGCTTCGAGAACACTGTCCAACCATCTCATCCTCTGTCATCCCCTTCTCCTTGTGCCCTCCATCTTTCCCAAAATCAGGGTCTTTTCCAGGGAGTCTTCTCTTCTCATGAGGTGGCCAAAGTATTGGAGCCTCAGCTTCAGGATCTGTGCTTCCAGTGAGCACTCAGGGCTGATTTCCTTCAGAATGGATAGGTTGGACCTTCTTGCAGACCATGGGACTCTCAAGAGTCTCCTCCAGCACCAACATCTATATTAGGGATGATATTCTGCTGTAATAATTCAGTAAGCACAGTGGAGGGGGACAGCAATCAATTAATAGGAAGCTGGTCGAATTTTCTCTGGATTTTTGGAGGGCAACTGTCTATCATGGGTTGGTAATCTTTCAAAAAAAAAAAGAAGGTCTGGTTATGCTATCAGCACGGGCAATTCACTCCCAGTCTGATCTGAAAACCATTCATTGGTGTATAGGTAGGTTTTTGTTTTTAAGAGAAGCATCCTCCTGCCTGCCTTATAAAACCAAAATTTAAAATGTGTTTTCTTTAGGTCAGCACTGTTTATACTGACTTTATTGCAAGCACAAATAATTGCAGGGGCAACAGAGTGCCCACTATTATGTAACACCTAGCAGGGCTTTAACAATAATAACACAGCATATTAAAATGTGAATTTGCGAAGCAGTATCAGCACAGTAAAACTTCCCATTCCCCAAATAAACAAAATTGGGGGAAAATATTTTCATTTTGCTGTCTCTGTCAAAAAAGATAAAATTAGACCTATCTGTTTTGCAGTGGGATTGCAGGTGGGCATTCCATATGCTCTGCCTACCTGAGCTGTTTTTGTCGACAAGACCACATCGTATCATATTCTAGTAAACTAAAGAAAGATCTCTGTGCAAGCCCAGAACCTCATCTTTGCAGAGGATGGGTGGCAAAATGATAAGAAGATTGTTATTAATATATCACTGATCTAATGTTGACATTTTTTTAAGAGGAAAAACTGAGACATGCAGACTTTTTACACCCAGCTCTTGAGATTGTCTGCACATCAATCAAAGTATCTGCTATCCCTACATTACTGCTGGGACTCTGGGGTTGAGAGGTTCACATAATGAAGCTGCGTGAAGACCAGACATTAGTGGCAGCTCTTGTGGCAACTGCTACAGTTCCTACCACTGGGTGCTGCTGATGAGTTGGAGAGTATCAGGAGAGGGTGGAAGGGCCAGCTGAAGACATTTTACTACCTTAGACAAAGGACAAGGTGGCACCCTCTCCATTCCAGGTACAGAAGCCACATGGAATTGCAGATGAACTTTCCTTGAACACAGGTGATGTGATAGCATCCTCCACTGCACCTAAGGTAGTGGAGGATTGACAGGGCAGGTTGTGTGGCAATAGAATAAAATGCCTAAGAGATTTGGGGGTAACAGCGTGAGGTGGTTGCCTAATGGTAGGACCGGCCCTGAGTGGCAACAGAAGCAACCTGGCTGCTACTCTAACACCATGCATGCAGACAGAATACTTACTTACTGGTCCAAGCCAGGCACTCAAACAGCAATTTGCAGAGTACAACACGCACCCCACCCCCCGCCACTAGAGGATCACAACAGGTTCCTCCTATGGCTGCTGTAGCCACTTTTTGAAAAGGAAACAACCCTCCACAAGATGGGAAGCCTGATTCCCTTCCCTACTTGTGCTAAGTTGCTGCTGCAGCCACTTGCAAGAGAGGGTCAAACTGTAGTCATTTGCGGAGCCCAGGGAGCAGTGCATCCGACTAGTCCCAGGGCAAGGTCCAACCAGATGAACCAGACATTGTGGTTTATAAAAGAAGGTTATTGTCCTCGCCCATAACTTGGCTTGTTTAGAGAATGACCAGGGCTTGTTATCTCTGCCACCAGTCAGGGGACCAAGGCCACTGGGTGTCGGCTCCCCCTGCCCCGCAGGAAGACCAAGCTGTCTCCCATCCATAAACCAAGGGAGGAACTTGCTTCTTGCTGCCTAAAAGAACACTCCTTTCCAACGGACAGTTGCCTTGGGGCTGCAGAAGGAAGAGGGCATTTGGGTGGAGTAACAAGAGCCACCAACCATTATTCAAGCAGCAGCAGCAGCAAAGGAAAGATGAAGCAGGGCTGAACTGGGAATCAATGCCCTCTTATGGCTCACTGCTTTGAAACACTGCTCGCTCCCTCCTCTGCCTTTCCCCTCCCCTCTCCAATCACTGCCTGAAAAGCGGGATGAAAATATAGTGAATGAATAGCAAGTCCATCAGCCTTTCTGGCATGTCTCAGAACAGACGTGCTTTGAGAAGTCCTGGGCCCAGAGCACAGTGCTTAGCGTTTGAAGTGAAAAAGAGGTGAATGGAAGAATCTGGAAGAAAAGGTTTTAAGCACTAGCAAGATGACAGAACCAAAGAGCGAGGGAAAAGAGCTTTCAAGGCTGTGTAGCGAACAGTGGAGCAGCAAAATCCACAAGCACAGACAATCCTCAACTGCATAGTTTGGAGCAGCTGTTCTCAGCCTGGTTCCTTCCAGACATTTTAGACTACAACTCCCATCAGGCCCATCTAGCAAATCTCTGCCCTGGAGCCCAGGTCCTGCTTCTCCTCACTCTTCCTGCCTGTCCACCTGCTGTCCTTCTCCAAGTGTGTGAGCAGTGACAGGGATGATGAGAATGAGGAGACATCACTTAGGGTTTGTAAACCTGATGGCAGGGTCCATTTCTCTCTCTCTTCTCTCTTTCTTTTAACTGATGTGAGCTGCTTTGGGAGACAATTGTTGTCTGCAAGGCAGGGTGAAAATATAGGCACCACCAGTGAAGCTCTGACCTCCTCCTGAGCTGTGTTGTGTTGTTGGTTTTTAAATCAAAACCAAAATTTCTTTCCAGCACATATATAGATAATGGTCCCTCAAACTTTCCTCCTGGATTCATGGGACAGTTGTTGTTGTTGTTTTAAAAAAACCAAACAAACCCAAACAAATACAATAAACCAGTAAAAGGCAGCATTGCAAAAGACAGCCTCGTTTACGTGTAACACTAGTCATGCACTTTCCGGCCTGATATCCCTTAGTTTCATAAGTAACAATGAGTCTTGTGGCACCTTAAGGAATAGCAGATTTATTATTTTGTGAGCTTCCTTGGACAACAGTCCGCTTAATAAGATGCGTGAAATGATATCCTGAACTGCAGATATGCATACACATGGGGGAAGGTGTGTGCGTGTGGATTGCAAAAAGTGAGATCACAGGGAAATGAAATGCAATTTCCGCTCCCTTCTGTGCATTTCATTTCCCTATGACCTCACTCTTTACATCCCAACTATGCATAGGGGTACCTGCAACTCAGGATAACGCTTCATGCATCTGATGAGGTGGGCTGTAATTAACAAAAGATTATGCCATAATACTTTTGTTGGTTTATAAGGTGCCACAGGAGTTTCCATTGTTTCTCACTGCAAAAGGCTAACATGGCTACTCCTCTGGTTCTTAAGGAAGCTGATCTGCCAGCAGCACGCAGAACAGGGAGTTTAGGGATAGCCGGTCCCTTAAGAACTGCCGTCTTGCTAATCAAGGACACTGGGCGGCAAGCCACACACATACATTTTAATTTGCAAGGCCACGGCAAGAATTCTAATGAAGATTAATTAATGCAGACCCTTCTGCAGAGCCCCTGCGCTGCTTCTTCCTCACTCAGTGTCAGAATGTTGACTGCACACCGCGGTAGTAATGAAAATACACTGTGTGTTGTGTTATTCTCTTTTTCCCCCCAGCCATTCTCCCTAACGCACACTGAAAAAGTTCTAAAATGAGGTTTATGAAGGAAGCAAGGAATAAGATTGATCTTGCCTGGGTTCAAGTACCCCAGAATTCAGAAGACTCAATGAGGCTGTTTTGGGCAAACTCAAGTAACAAGAACACAGGACGAGCCAAAGTCAATTAAAATGGAAATTAAATTAAATTAATCTGGGCAAAATGAAGGTTGTTTCTCCTTTAATGGATTAAACGGCCAACAACAAATTCTACTCGCCTACCAGTATGATTCAGTTGCACAGGTGATGTCACATTATTACACTCTTATTATCAGTGACTGTTTAAAATACAGTGGTGCCTCACTAGACGAATTTAATTCGTTCCACGGGTCTATTCTTATAACGAAAAATTTGTCTAGCAAATCCCATAGGAATGCATTGAATATTTTTTTTTAAAAAAAATTGCCCATAGGAACGCATTAATTGAATTTCAATGCATTCCTATGGGAAACCGCGATTCGCTAGACGAATTTTTCGCAAAACGAATTTGTCTAGCGAGGCAACCTCCGCTAGAAAAATCCTTTCTTTAAGCGGAAATTTTGTCTTACGGGGCGTTTGTTAAGCGAGGCACCACTGTAGTTTGCAATGCTTATTGCATCAGAATGGCATGTTAAAATGGATTTAATGAGCACAATCTGACAAATTAAGCCCACTGAGAATCAATGGGTATTTGAGTACCTAGATTGTGCTAAACCGTGGCTGTTTTATGTCTGCTTTCACTCTAGCTGCTCTCAAATGGGCTCCTCTGCAATACCAAACCTAGTTATTTCAGCATCAGCAATCTTGTTGTCATCTGCCAGCTTGCATTGCTAGTCCCAGGCAAAAGTCAGAGTGGGATCCCTAAAGTTGTGCTTCGTTCTCTCCTTCTCTCATTCCTGCTTGGTCTAAAGTTCAGGGCAGCCTTTACGAGATTAGTTTCCTTTGGAGGAAAGCACCGGAGACATGAAGTGTATTTGCAATCATTTGTTCCTTTGCACAGGTTGAGCAGATATTGGAGGGGCGCAGGAGCAAGCACACAGTCATCACTGGTAATGTATAAAGTCTTTCAGCCTCAAAGCCAAGCAAGAATGGATCAGAAGCAAATTTGCTTCTCAGCCATCTCAAGTATACTCTCTTAGCACTCTGAGGCTGGGGAAACGCTTCAACATCTACCGCTTAATGGAGGGCAACCTCCCTTAATTCTAAACTAAAATTAGACGAATGAATAGCCATATACAACATGGCAGGTATGTACAAGTCAGGTCCATAAAGCTCAGGTTGATTCTGACCTGCTTGGTTAGTTTGAACTGTGGTTAGCTCAGAACCCCCCAAATTTAGATGTTGCTGGAAATTTGGGGGGGGGTTAAAAGGAAGTGCTTCTTCCTTTTAAGGGGGGTCCTCACCTAAATAACGTGGGATGAGGTGTGGGAGAGTAGAAGATGGAAAACTTACCTTTCGTGAACTTCTAGATGTTACTTACACCAAGACTTACTAAATAACCATGCTCCTCACCCTTTGATAATCTCTTCCAGCAACAGATCTCATTATTTTAGAAACTAAAGGTCTATCTGGTTTTAAACCTTTAAAAATAGCAAAGCCCACATATAGCATATGTTCAAAAAAATCAAGGCTGAATAAAAACAATGGCCCACAAAAAAGAAGCAGCAGCAAACATACTGAAACCTAAACCATAATGTGCCACTAGCTCATAATGAGGCCAGTAACCAATCACCTTCTGCTTTGGTCACCAAACCTTCATCTCCCAATTCCTTCAGGCACTAAACTTCATCTCCAGCCCACTGAAACTGCAGCTGCCAAAACTGTCTTCGTTCTTCATCATTCACTGCTACGCAGTTTGTGCCCTCTCCACCGCGCTGCACACGAGATTAAAACGTCCTTCAGCAGCCTATGTTTTAAAAGACCTCAAACCACCTCTACCCATTCCTAGGACCCACCCTCCTCCTCCTCCTCCTGTCTTCTCTGCTACGTCTCTTGTTTTTCTTCCCTCCCTCCTCCCTGCCTTATTCTGAACCATCACGGAGCATTTACTTTATATATTTAAACAGATAGATCTGTGTCACATCTCTGAAGCTCAAAGTGGCTTGCAATGGGACCCTATTAAAACAAAAGACCCAATACTAGTAACATTTGCAAAAGGGCAATTGCAAAAATAAATAAATAAATAAGCTAGCTAGCTAGCTTCATAAAAACTGAGCCAGCATAGGCCTTTTAGAAAAGAAGGCCTTTACATCCTATCAGAAAGGATCTCAGTATCTCAGCGCAATCTAGGCAGCAAAACTGGCCTTTGCTTGTTTTGGAGCAGTGCCTACTTCTGGGCTAAGCACACTTAAAAAACGTGGGCCCCAACTACAAAAGGCACTAGAGATAAGTGAAGTACTATGTGAACTGCCCTGAGGCCTGCTGGAATCGGGCGGCATACAAATTTAATAAATAAAAATAATATACTCCATTGCAGGGCTTCTGCATTCTGTGTTGAGCATGGGGCTCAATCCACAGTCCTCATATGCCTTTATTCACACGTTTTTTGGAAAATGCTACTGGGCATGGCTTGGAAGCAGGTTTGCCTTCACCTTTCTTCTTAATCAGTGCAGCTAGAGGAAGGCAGATATACTGGGATGGCTCAGTTGGTAGAGCATAGAATCATAGAATTGTAGAGTTGGAAGGGACCCTGTTTCAAGGTGTTAGGATGGAGGCCATGTTTGAAACCAACTTGTAACGAGGCCAGAGCATTTCTAACACTGGCCTCCTGAGCCTCTGCTCCCTTGCACCTTGCCTATTGGACGTAGCTTCACCATAAATAAACAAAGCAACAGACAAGACATGGGATAAATGGAGAAAACAAAGAAGCTCAGCGTTCTGTCTCCCACTCAGACCACAATGAGAGTAAGGAAGAGGTCCTTATTGAGGCAGATTAAAAGTACAAGCTCAGCAATGGGTAGAGAGTCAGAGCAGCCCCAAAGCTCAGACTAAGCAACAGGAAAGGTCGGACTAGCTAGATTAGAAGCAGCAGTCCAAGATCAGGACTGCTTGCAAGCAATGGAGCAGTCCCAACAGGTTGACACACCTGCCTGCCAAGCTTTGAAAGGCAAGGTGAAGCAAATTTCCTTTGTTAGTCTCCTGTGCTTTACTGGAATGCTTAGCATTCAGATATGCATTATGTTGAGGAAAATGGGTCTACTCCCAGTGGCAGAAGAGCTGCAGAGTCTTGGGTGGTTTGGCAGCACTCTGTCCTTCTGACTTTGCTTCTTACACCCCCAGCAGTTGGGTCAATGCCCTCCCTGGACCCCACAGATGCTCCCTGAGGTGTCCTGTCAGAGAAGGCCACCCAGAGCTTCCAGATTCTAGGAGAAGGGAGCACCTACCTCCTCTAGCCTTCCTTCCTTGGTTTCAGGCCCTACCTTCTGCAGCAAGTGGAAGAAGTAATTTAGGGGAGGAAATCCTCCCTCCTCCACTGTAGGAAAACAGCAGAGGACCACTTCACCAGTCCATTCTGAGAATGAACAGGGATTATGGCGCAATCTGCATATGAGTGCCATAGGATAACAGCTCTCAAACTGTAGCTTGTAAAAAAATAATAATCCTGGTTTATATAATAACTCCTCTAACTGCTCACAATTAAAACCACATAGTTAGTGATAGTCAGGAATGCGAATTCACCCTAAAAGAACTGACAAATCTGAGGCCTAGACCATGGCGGTCACATTTAAAAGTGAATGCTGAGATGAATAGTCCTATACATAAGAAGGTGATGCAAAGTCCAATCACAACTTCGTTCTAATTCAAAATTTCTTTTCAAAAATAGCTGAGGAACTGGATCTATTAAGAATTCAATCTGGCTGCCTAATGAATATTTAGGGCACTCACCTACTGCTTCCATACCCTACTCGACCCCCGACAAATGCTTTGTCTCATTAACTATTTAACATTATGATAGCCTTAAACAGAAATATGATAAATGTTCCTAGATATACCAAAAATTCATCTTACATTACATGCTTGGATTCTTTAATTACTCATCTGGTGGAGGGAATGGCTCGAAGGCGTTTTCATTTAAAGGCAAATTTAAGAGAGTGGGTTGTATATAGCTTCCCTCGCAGGAGGTGGTGGTGGGGAGAGGAGTATGGCTGAAAAAATTAGCAATTTAAAGGAAAGAACAGAAAGCTTTCCACAACCAGAGACAGATCATTTACCTTTTGCTATTTCTTTCATACAAAGCTTCTAAGGAAGCAATCCGTATCCAAGATCTACAAGGGTGGGCAAGTTAGGGTCCAGTTGATTCCTGGCTCAACCAGATGATTCCTGATGCAGCTGGACTATGCTGACATAGGCCCCATGTCCTGGTTCAGCCAGAGATCAGTAGATCTTATACTGGCATAAGCCCTGCATATGGGTGTTTCAGGGGAGTGGCAGGGCAGGGCAGGGTAGGGCAGGGAGGACTTCTGCTGGATCCGAACTCTGTTCCGCTTGGTCTCATGACCTGGCAGCATGACAAAACTTGGGTCAGGGAAAAGGGTGGCATAAGTCAAATTCTGTTTTCAAGGGTTGTTTTCCTCTTCTCTGGTAGCAGCCTTGCTCCTGAGCAGAGTGCGGAAAGGGGGAAATTTAAGTTGTCTTAATTTAACGTAATGGGACGCGGGTGGCGCTGTGGTCTAAACCACAGAGCCTAGGGCTTGCCGATCAGAAGGTTGGCGGTTCGAATCCCTGCAACGGGGTGAGCTCCTGTTGTTCGGTCCCAGCTCCTGCCCACCTAGCAGTTCGAAAGCACATCAAAGTGCAAGTAGATAAATAGGTACCGCTCTGGTGGGAAGATAAACAGCGTTTCCATGCACTTCTCTAGTTCACCAGAAGTGGCTTGATCATGCTGGCCACATGACCCGGAAGCTGTTTGCGGACAAACGCCGGCTCCCTCGGCCTATAGAGTGAGATGAGCGCCGCAACCCTAAAGTTGTCCGTGACTGGACCTAATGGTCAGGGGTACCTTTACCTTTAATTTAACATAAAGGAATGGGACTCTTGGAATAGGTTTGTCTTGGATTCAGGCATTTGTATGCAGGAAATTATATTACTTTTCTTTGACCAGGGCAGGAGGGAGGAAACCATGGCGGCAGTAGTACCACAGGGGGGAAGAGGTAGGCTAGATGTATCAAGACTGATGGTGTGCTTGTATCTTACATCTTAGTTCAATTGTGAAGATGGACAGGAAGTGAATACATTATAATCTCCCCCCTTTTTTTATTACATATATGCATTCTCCTAACCAGGAGGCAAACTCTTTCCAAGAGTAGGTCCTCAAGCTTTGTGAAAATAATGACAAACTGGATATCTCGAATATCTCCGATTGAGCTTCCACACAAACGATTCGGTGCAACATGGTGTGTGCAAAAAAGAAATGTGTGACCCAATTATATTTCACACAGAAGAGAAGAAGCACTTGATGTGGACTTACTCCCTCTTATTCTACAGTTAATCAATAGCCCAGCCAACCACAAGGCTTTTATGCTGTGCCATGGAGCCTGCCAACAGACTCCACTGGGCTCTTAGTAGCAGCAAATTCCTGAACCGTGCAAGGTCCACTTGTAATCCCTTGTTCCCACAGCTACAGAAAGCAGAAAGCCTCAGAAATGACAGCATGCCACTGGCCTGCAGGTCTTTCTTGATCTCCATGGTATGGTAATGAACAAAAAATAAGGGCAAAAATTGACACTGTAAGCCTTTTCTGAAGGGTTTTTGCAGGGGGTGGGGTAGAGCCCAAACCAGCAGTCAGTGATGTGGTGCTCAATATGATGAAAGTTAACTAAACAAAGCTGAAAAGTGTATTGGCTTTTTCACCATCCAGAGGACTTCGTTGAATGGGCAGCACTGTGTAGAAATGTCATAAATAAATATAAATATATGAACAAGCAAATCCTTACCAAGACCATGAAAGCACTGCTATGCTGCAGGGATTTTAAATCTGACTTGCTTACTAAATAGCTAGGAACTTGGTAGGAAAGAACATAGTGGCCGACTGATACATTGCATGGTTTAAGGATGGAAATTGACAATGGTTCCGGTTGAGCAAAATTTCTGTTCTTTAGGGACATGCAAGATGGACAGGAAAACATGCTTTTGTGGAACAATGGACAGATAAGCTATGCTGCTCATCTTATTTTTCAAGCTAGGCTACTTGGCACAAAACCATTTTTATAAGCTGCTCTAAGAGAAGAGTGGGACAGAAGCAAATAAGTAACAGTTAGCATAAGGTGCCAATTGGGATTTTCCAAACCTGATCCCCAAATACATGGTAAATTGCCATAGCAGCACATAAACCAAATGAACCAGTATTGGTGCTGAAGACACCATCATGATTAGTCAAGCAAGGTGCACAGTTTAGGTTCCACAACCTCTTCAAGGGTCCAACACCACAAAATTGCTCTCTGCCGTTTTCATATTCTCATAAAGATACATGAATGAAACCAGCTGAACATCCAAACGGCAGCAAACCTGAAGGAACTTCAGATCATGGGTTTATTTGATTGTGGCAGAATAGTTATTCGCCACGGGTAGCCTTTGATTGGTTAAGGCAGGGGTTCCCAACAAAATTTTCTCAAGGACCCCACACCGAGCTGTTATTGTGACAAGGACCCCCATTAATTTGTTTAGAGATGGTTCCTGCACTGCAGGGGGTTGGACTAGATGACCCTTGTGGTCTCTTCCAACTCTATGATTCTAACCCCAAGGCAGCTGTTTTCAAAATATTTTTGTGCACCTACAAACCTTAGATTTCAGGTAGGTAGCCGTGTTGGTCTGACGTAGTCGAAACAAAATAAAAAAAATTCCTTCCAGCAGCACCTTAAAGACCAACTAAGTTTTTTATTTTGGTATGAGCTGCTGGAAGGAATTTTTTTACTTAGATTTCAGCAAGGCAGCTCATAACTCTCCTGTAGTGGTACAGCTCCCTGAGAATCAGATCGACATTAGTATTTATGATATCATACAGTAAATAGTTTTCATAGTTGGTGGAAATGCATGTGCAAATTAACATAAAAACACCCTGTCATAGGAGAACAGCCACAGAAGAAAATATAAACTGCCTGGTTACAAGTAAAAACACAGAATACATTTTTTAAACCTTCTTGGCGTTCAAACTTTTTCTGTACGGCTCAGGAGCAGCAATGGAAGATGGAAGAAGTGCTCACTTTGAAGGCGAACTCATCTTCTTCCATTCCCAGGAAAGTGGGGCGCTGGGCTCCCTTTTGCTCCTCCTGCCCCTTCGGGAGAGTCTCCTGCAGAGGGTCGGGAGCTACCAGGGAAGAGGAGAGTGATGCGGGGCCGGGAAGAGCTTTGCGCTCTGTCTGCTACTGGCGGGAGCTGAGGCACGCAGCTGGCGGGTGGGAGGGAGGCTGCGGAGCCGCCGCCGCGCGCGCCAGGCCGTGCATTGCAGCCTCTGCGAGGACCAAAGGCAGCCGAACCGGCACGCAGCTCCCGCAGGCCCTGGCGGGGAAGGGCGCTCCCTCGTCCCCATCATCCCCAAGGGAGCCAGGACGGAGGCGCGCGCCAGGAAATGTCCTCTGGAGCGCGGCGGGGCGCGGCGCTGTATTCCTCCGCACACTCCCACGCTCCGGTTCGCTCTTCCTGCCGGCCAGCCTTCCCCTCCCTCGCCTGGGCGGAGACTTCTTTCCTGCCCCTTCTGATTGGCTGCCCCTTCTGATTGGCACTTCCTGCAGCCAATCAGTAGCCGTGCTGAACTACGCCCTCCCTGCGGATGCGGGAAGCAGCCCCAGGCAGCGCTGGGCAGCGGTGCGGACCCCTCTGGCATAGCTCGCGGACCCCTGGGGGTCCACGGACCACCTGTTGGGAAACACTGGGTTAAGGGTTTTGATAACATGGAGGGTGAAGACAAAGGGAGGGAGAGAGAGACCATATTATCAAGATGCAACACGTACTCATGGCTTTCTGGATCAGCCTCTTGGTCCGAGTCTGTATATCTGTCAGGGTCTGGAAGGATGCTTGGGTCAAAGTCATCATCACTTTCACTGCGATCCAGAAAGGCGACACATTCCTCTTCCACCTGAGTGAAACAAACAATGTACAGAATTAGACACCTCCATATTTCATGTTCCTTCAAAAATGTGTGTGTCGGTGTGTTTCTTCCTCCCTGGTCATTTTAGTTCAGCCCAGCAATTAACCCAAGACTTGGCTACAGCTGGTGATGCATCAGAGGAGAGCTTAACCACCAGTCCGGGTGTGGTTGACAGGCTCAGCCAAACCTTGACTTAGTTGCTGTGCTGAGCTAAAAGGACCCAAGAGGAGCAAAGACCTCACGTTTGCACCAAGCCATGGTTCGGTTGGGTGCTACAGCCTCCATCCTGCTCATTCACATAGCACTAAAGCATGGTTTAGCACTATGTGCAAACCAGCCCATTATGTACTCACCGCTACTCCCCTCGGGGATCCTTGAAGAAGACAAGATGTTTGTCCAAATCTACCACTAACAGTTATGATGGGCACTTTGCGAGCATACTCTAACGTTAAAAAGAAGAGTGTTTCACCTACATCTCTTAATATTTAAAAAAACTTTTTATTTTATTTTTTTACGATAACTATCTCTTTCCAATGGCCTTAATCTCTGATTACAAAATCTTTTTTTAAGAGAAAACTTCATTTCAATCAACTTGTTTTTATTTACTAGTTTTCTATCCTTCCAAAGCAGCCCAATAAAACAGCAAGACAGTACAATAAAAATGTGTTCTTCCCTCTGCTTCTACATTATGAACAAGCAGAGCCAACAATACAGTAATTTTGTGCTTTTCTTGCAAAGTTCCTCTGGTTGACCTTTGGAGTCATGGAGAGCGCAAGGGGACATGGAGGTGAATTATGGTTTTGACACTCCTGCAAGAGTCCCTTATTGCTCCCCCCCCCAAAAAACCCCTCTCTTGTGCTATTTTAAAGGTCACAGAGAAAGAGGAGAAGGAGGAGGAAATCAGATTTATTATAAAAAGCCAATATATAAAGTTGGGTGGGGGGCAGTTAAGCCTGGAACGTTCACTCTCAACAAAGAACAGTAAACCATGGCTCATAACGATCAATAAAACCAAGAGATAGATTCACTCTACACAGCAAACTACCAAAAAGAGGAGGGAGGGAGGAGTGGGGGCAGGGGAACAAAACAGACAGATGCCTTACTGAGGGCAGCTTGACAGATTGGTTGCTTGGCCTTTTTCCTTCTTCCCTACCAACCTCACACGTAGAGGTGAACGTGTGAAGTACAACACCACAGCTAATTTTGTCACCCGGCATTCTGGTTACAGTACAGGTGCAAAGCAAGCGAAGCCATCTGCTTTCCCACTGGTGTGATGAAGTGTCACACTTCCTACCTCCACCTCACCACAAAACGCAGAGAGAGAGTTTAAAAAGAAAAGGAAGAGCAATGTGCAAAGAGGGAAATGCACCCAAGACAGAACTCTGCAGACAAAACGACAAAGATTTATAGAGGTGAGATATTCGTTCACCTCAAAGTCGCTTCTGTTGAATGAATATTTTGCCCAGCAGAACACAACAAGAGGGGAAGATACTGCCTGAAATATGGCAGGTTTAGTACGGCGGGTTCATTATGGCTATATAACCTATAGTTCAGCCTTCGCCAACATATGTTCACCAGACATTTGGGAGTAAAACTCCCATCAGGACCAGCCAAAACAGTCCTACTGGGTTGGCAGAGGCTACTGTATAGTAGAAAGAGACTTTTGTATTTATTCTGTTTTTCTCCATATTGCTATTTCTTTACACCTGATGATGATCATCATCATCATCTGTATGGCATAATCCCCCGGCCCTCATGGTTTTTCAAGATCACTCGGAGTAGGTTTTAGTTGCCCTGTGTGATGCTATCACAATATCACTACATGACCCTCGTGACATGATATTCTTGTAAAGAAGCTGGTAAAATGTGGGCTAGACAATGCTACCATTCAGTGGATTTGTAACTGGCTGACTGACCGAACCCAAAGGGTGCTCATCAATGGCTCCTCCTCATCCTGGAGAGTAGTGACTAGTGGGGTGCCACAGGGTTCTGTCTTGGGCCCAGCCTTATTCAACATCTTTATCAATGACTTGGATGATGGGCTTGAGGGCATCCTGAGCAAGTTTGCAGATGACACCAAATTGGGAGGGGTGGCTAATACCCCAGAGGACAGGATCACACTTCAAAATGACTTTTAACAGATTAGATAAGTGGGCCAAAGCAAACAAGATGAATTTTAACAAGGAGAAATGTAAAGTACTACACTTGGGCAAAAGAAATGGAAGGCACAAATACAGGATGGGAGACACCTGGCTTGAGAGCAGTACATGTGAAAAGGATCTAGGAGTCTTGGTAGACCACAGACTTGACATGAGTCAGCAGTGTGATGCAGCAGCTAAAAAAGCCAATGCAATTCTGGGCTGCATCAATAGGAGTATAGCATCTAGATCAAGGGAAGTAATAGTACCACTGTATTCTGCTCTGGTCAGACCTCACCTGGAGTACTGTGTCCAGTTCTGGGCATCACAGTTCAAGGATACTGACAAGCTGGAATGTGTCCAGAAGAGGGCAACCAAAAGGCCTGGAAACGATGCCTTATGAGGAACGGCTTAGGGAGCTGGGTATGTTTACCCTGGGGAAGGGAAGGTTAAGGGGTGATATGATAGCCATGTTCAAATATATAAAAGGATGTCATATAGAGGAGGGAGAAAGGTTGTTTTCTGCTGCTCCAGAGAAGCGGACACGGAGCAATGGATTCAAACTACAAGAAAGAAGATTCCACCTAAACATCAGGAAGAACTTCCTGACAGTAAGAGCTGTTCGACAGTGGAATTTGCTACCAAGGAGTGTGGTGGAGTCTCCTTCTTTGGAGGTCTTTAAGCAGAGGCTTGACAGGCATATGTCAAGAATGCTTTGATGGTGTTTCCTGCTTGGCAGGGGGTTGGACTGGATGGCCCTTGTGGTCTCTTCCAACTCTATGATTCTATGACTAGATCACAAAGCATTGACCTTGCTCTAGTCAAATAATTTTCGCTTGCCCTCAGTGACATTAGCAACAGCCAATTGCGATGGGCTCTGGAGCATGTCACCAAATAATTCCTGACTGGCTGGGATCACCGCTGGAAGACCATAGAAACTCTAAAGCTGATATGGGGAGCAGGGAGGAATGATGTGTGTTAGCATTTACATATTTTAAGGTGTTGTTTTTAAAAGAAATTGGAGAAAATATTCTGGTATCTTCAGGAAGCACTGCTTAAAAAAAAAATAGGATAGCTGAAAAGCCATTGCAGGTCTCTTCAATAAAGAGTTGACAAAATACTTTTACTCTGCAATTCAGAACCTTTGCAATGTTGACACCCTGTTTTGAAAACTAATTTGCACTGACTTCAGTGGAGTCTACGTTCAAATAAACATGATCAGAGTAATAAGTCTAAGTTTTATGAGGACCTTCCCAATCTATTGTATACCAAAATACAGGATGCTGAAAAACAAAGCTCTCTCTTCTCTGTGCCTCATTCTGATGAGATTCAGTAAGATTAGGGAAACATAAAATATGACAAAACTGACAAGTAAAGACATGGAAACAAATGCAGAGAGAAATTATCTTCCTTTTAAGGCAGAAAAGCACAACCACCCAGAGCCTAAATCTTTCTTATTCTTATTCTTCTTCCACATTACACAAAATGTACTTGACATGCCTACATTCTCTTATCTCACACACCCTTTTGTCACTTTCAGGGGTCACGGCGGTCACGGCTGTCAGCCCATGTACAGAACGTAATTCTCAAAAGTAGTCTCTTGCGTTCAAACATTTCAACACATCAGCCTCCTTCAGGGAGGGAGCTCAATATCTGCCCCCTGGGGAAATGTGTGCACAAGAGAAATGGGTTTATGTAACTTCTATGGAACTTCTCAGTAACTTTGCTTACATTGCAGTTGGAAGGAAAATGATGCAGAAAATGCCACATTTCCCTCTCTTTTTCAGTGCTAAGAAAACCCATTAAGGAATACTATATGGATAAACAATATCTGGGAACAGCTACTTTTAAAAGGACTTATGTTAGCCGGTGGATATTTTTAAAAAACTGCTTTTTTTCCTTATACAACAAATTCCCTATGCCATATGACAAACTTACAGCTCTCATCAATTGCAAAAGGTGATGTGTATCTTTAAAACCTTAAACAGTTTGCATACCAAACACCTGCAGTAGTGCCTATTCCCAAATCAACTTGCTTATATTCTAATATCTTCTGCCAAGGCGCTTCTCCATGTACCTTGTTCCTCAGATTTATTTGTGCCCTGATTATTCTCCAAAGAGGTTTATTTAGCAGCAGTGTTGCAATAGTTTAGATACAGGGCAAAACGTTTTTCTGTATCTGGATATTTCAATAGATTTTAATTCACTGCATCTGACAAAATCTTAATCTGCTTTAAGATTTTATTCTCTTTCTTTTATCCTTGTGTGTATTACTTTACTCTGTGTGTGGCACATAAATCAACTATCTTGTGTTTTATACAGCTGAGTTTTATTTTCAACAGATATGTAGTTTTCTGACCCCTTGTGACTTGGAAAACACACTTGACTTTTCAAAGTCCTTAAACCAAGGAAAATAAAATTCAATTTAAAAAAACCTCAACAACATAAAGTTTAAATATCTAATTTCACACTATGGTTTTGACCTTTGGTATTAAAAAATGAGGGTTTTCCCCCTCCGCCCACACTCCTCCTATGTTGGCCCTGAACATAAAATAAGGATGGCTCATCATAGATACTGAAAATGTCACACGCAACATGAAATTTAAAGTTTAGTGTGGCGTGCTATGTGTTATATACTGGAGGTCCCAAAACATTTCCCCCCAAAAGATTTTGGAAGTAATAAACTAAGCTCCTGGATATTCAAATAGCACACTTCCAGATACCAGTACTGATTCGTTACGGGCCAGTGTCATGGCGCCTAACCTCAGTAGGGGCTGCAATACCACAAGGATATAGGGTAGAGGCTACTCCATACAGGGGAGAACCTTCAGTATGTTCTCCCATATCCTTACCCTTGTCCTCGGACTCAGAATATGAGCCCCCAACAGCACCTGAGCCTCCCCAACCTTGCAGGAGCTGATGGATACAAAACCAGGTAGTGCCACTTACAAACACACAGCTGGTTCCTGCAACAAGGCAAGGTCAACGACAACACATCCCTTGTCAGTGTAATAAGACTTCAAGCTCTTTGCTGAAGCAACATCTCTTTACAGCTGCGCTGGGGAAAAGTCTTAGCACAGCTAAGTCCCAGGTTTAGCCCCTGACATCTTCACGTAGGGCTGAAACACACTTTTCTCTGCAGAGCTGCTGCCAGTCAGTCTGGACAATACTGAGCTGTACGGGCCAAGGGCCCAACTCAGTGTAAAGCAACTTTCTATGTTTGCAGGAGAAAGAGTTCCAGACAGCAAGACCCACAAGGAACTTCCGCTGGTTTTGACTTAATAAGACACATGCTTAAAAAGATGTGACCTGATAGGTAACCCTGTTTACCCAGGAGACTTTCAAGGCATCCACTTTTCCCCTGCAGCCTTCAAACCTCAGCAGAACAAAATCTTCAAAAATTGAGCCAAAGACACCTGGAGGATATAGTAATTTATAATTCTGAATATACAGGCGTTCTGCCCTTTTACACGCGATCAATTCGCATGCAACCGTTGTTACATGCCTGTATAACAAGAATATCTGTTTTACTATGGAGAAAAGCAAGCTGACAAGATCAACACTCCAAACATATTCGGACAAACATTCCTGTATCTGATATATGTGTGAGATCCAAGTCTTTGGTTTGCATGTGACCTTCCTGAATCCCCAATAAGAAATGTATGAGCAGGAAGCATTGCTCACAGGGTTCCCTAAATGTTTCCATGGAATGCACTTGCCTGGACCACTTTAGCTTGAAAACCAAGCCTTCCACAGCAACCATTGAAATGTCCCATTTGGAATTCCTCTAACAACCGTAGTAAACTCTCATTTAGAGGTCATATTGCATTTTTTTCAGCCAGTGTAAAAACTGCTGCCGGAAAGCTGTTTTTGTGCATAGCATAGTCCACATATTACAGTTCTCCATGCAAATATGACCCTCTTGTAACATGTGAACCGTCCCCACATTTACAGAAGGTCAGTTTCATATCTCTCTTTTTAATGCAGGTATTAAAAGTTGTCTCTGCAGAATACGGTAGTCTATGAAACACCAATTTTTCATCTGCTAGCACATTACGTTTCCAAGCTGCTCATTCATTTGTCTCTTTATTACAGGAATACTTGACAAATCCTTATACTGTGTAAAGAGTGTAACTTATCTACAGCAAGCAAGATGAAATACATTCTGTGATTGATGACTTGTGTCTAGCTTTCATAAAAATAGGAAACAAGGCTTCTCAACTCCTAGAAGATTACATTTGGGGACAATGCGGATAAGAGTGATCAAACCAAAGGGCTGTTGAGGCTGCAGTTATTAATGCTATATATTATACTTCAAGTCTTATGCAATTGAAACATCTTAAATTAATTTAGTGAAAAGTAATGATATCTGATACAAGACTTTGTTTTATTGTTCATATCCCTTCCCTGTAGTTATCTGTCAAGCGTGCCAAGGAAATCTCTTACAGATGGAAAATGAGTAAACATTTGTCTCAATTTGGTAGGGGAAATGGAAAATGCAAACTATTATGTACCAGTCTGGCCTCTGCCATTCTTTGGCCACCTGGGGCTATTTTCTCAGGTAGGTCTTGGAGAATACATTGGTGCTCCACCATCTCCTTTGTACCATCACAACATCTAGGATTACCTGAAAGGTGCCTTCTTCACTATACGGTAGATCAGTGTTCCCAAACCATGGGCCTCCAGCTGTTTTAGACTACAACTCCCATCATCTCTAGCTACCAAGACCAGTGGTCAGGGATGATGGGAATTGTAGTCTGAAAACAGCTGGAGACCCAAGGTTAGGAAACACTGCCATAGACACATCAATTCTGAACAGCAAGGGCACTTAAATATATGTATTTTCAGTGGCTGTCCCACAACCTACGAGGCCACCTTATTCTACACGTGCCCACTTTGGTCAGCGGAATTGGCACTACTAAAGGTGGCCACATAATACCTGTTTCGCATTTGTAAGAACTTGACCATTTAGGATGGCAGCGCTTACAGTAGGGAACTTACACTGCCTATTGAGATCAAGCAGCTGCCTTCACTGTGCTCTTTTTAGAATAGGATGAACACCCAACAAATCAAATAAATACGCACATGTCCTTGCACATGCAAACACACAAATATGAGGCACTAAGGTCTAGGCAGGACCCTCTTGTGGAGCGCAACTCAGACCAGAGATCCAGTGAGTGTGATCTGTGTTAAACCAGCATGGGTGGCATTTCCCCCCAGGTTGGAATTATGCCTTCAGAAGAGCCAGGAGTGAAACTTGTTTTTCTTTAAAGTCAATTTATAACCACCGTCCCAATGTAACTAGGCTTGCATTTGTTTGTGCTCAGCAGAGAATGGTAACACACATAAGTATGATAACATGTCCATCTAAATTAGATGTCTCCAACCTAATCAGCTGTTGGTTGTTTTTGCTTTTGTTGCTTTTTAAAATCGCAGTCATTTCCTGAAATATCTAGGTTGGACTACTTGTATAAGTGTGCGCATTACTAGCTAACAAGTAGCTTTGTTCTGAGTAATTGAGCACAGAATTCTTTTCTTTTCTTATTTTAACAAAATGAAATAGTGTTCCCAAAAAGTTTTTATCCATGCAGGAAAGAAAATACTGAGGTCAAAAACCTAACCATTTGTGGTTTACATGAGAACTCAACTATAATCTCCAAAAGGCAGGAGGATAGCATGAAATTATGATCATAGATCCACCTAATTAATTCTCAGTATTAATCTTGATTTTACCATTAACTCAGATCTTATTACGTAGTGGCTTCTTACTGCAGTTGAAAAGTGGGAGGCAGTCGAAACTGGAAAAAGACCAAACAAAATCCATCCTGAATGGTATCTTATATCGCTTTTTACTGTTGTTGTTCAACCCAAAGAAACAGTGTGGAGATTCAGCGACAGCTGGGGGAAAAAGAACAATTTAATAAGTGTCTGGGAGATTTAGATTTCCCAACAGAAAGTCACTTGGGAATTGAACCACATTTCAACACTGACTTGTTAAAGTCATCTCAAACATTTCTTACTTGAAAGGGGTATATGTGGGCTGGTACAGGACTGTCAAAAAAAGAAAAGGATGCCCAAAGTGGAAGTAAACAACAGCTTGGTTCTCTTGAGTGTGGGATGAAATGATCATGGAATAGCTAACACCAGTGCTATTTTTCTAGAAAAAGAGGTGCTGGAGCTCACCAAGAACTTCTCCCTTGTTCTCTTAGAATGGCAATAGTGCCCACCTGGGAGGTGTTGGTGAGCTAAGCTGAAAAAAGCCTATTTAAGTTAACAACAACAACAACAAAAATTAAGCAAGCCAAAAACTCTTCCCCTCCCACAAAATGGGAAATATTCAGTATGGATCTTCTGAATAATCCAATACCTACCCAAAACAATGTTTATATATTGTGACAAAGTAAAGAGCCGAGGAAGAGCATTCTTTTGAGTTGTGTTTTCATCATCAGTTACTGAATGCCCATAATTTTGTTAATAACTATTCACCACAAAAAGATCTTTTTCTCTCCTTTAAAAAATGAAAGTGAACTTTCTAAAACTGGGTGATGAACTGAAATTTATCTTGGAACTGCATGGACAAACACACGTGGGTGCTTAAACTACTAGACTATCAACTACCTCTACGGTCGGAAGAAGTAGGGGGAGAGTGCCCTTGCGCTCCAGACCTGCTTATGGGTTTCCTACAGGCATCTGGTTGGCCACAGGGTGCTGGACTAGATGGGATAATGGCCTAATCCAGCAGCCTCTTCTTATGTTCTTAACTAGTTACAAGAACAGATGCTGTTGTATGAACAACAGACTTGGCCTCAAAAGGTAAACAGATACGGTGCTTCTAGAGGGATGTTTCTGCAGGTTTAGCATGCCTGATACATTGGGCTCCTTAAAATAATAATAATTTAAATTCTTGCGCACCTAGAGGTCTCCCTCAACTCAGTGGCTCTATTTGCATGCACTGCGGAGGCAAGGTAATGGTTTAATTAAACTGTAAAGGTAAAGGTAAAGGGACCCCTGACCATTAGGTCCAGTTGCGACAAACTCTGGGGTTGTGGCGCTCATCTCGCTTTATTGGCTGAGGGAGCCGGCATACAGCTTCCGGGTCATGTGGTCAGCATGACAAAGCCGCTTCTGGTGAACCAGAGCAGCGCACGGAAACGCCGTTTACCTTCCCGCTGTAGCGGTACCTATTTATCTACTTGCACTTTGACTTGCTTTCAAACTGCTAGGTTGGCAGGAGCTGGGACCAAGGAACGGGAGCTCATCCCGTCGCAGGGATTTGAACCGCCGGCCTTCTGATCGGCAAGCCCTAGGCTCTGTGGTTTAACTCGCAGTGCCCTAAAGTGTGCGTCCAATGTGGGGCTCGAACCCACGACCCTGAGATTAAGAGTCTCATACTCTACCGACTGAGCTAGCCGGGCAGTTCTGAGCTAGCCGGGCAATTAAACTATAATGTGGCACAAACCACAAGTATATGCAACCAAAGTGCTTCCATTTTGCTCCTCCCTTCATTCAACCAGCAACAACAAATCATGTGTTTTAGCCATCACTCCTGGCTTGTTTCTTTCCAAACAAACCACAATGCAAAGCCAAGGTGGGTTCTCATGGTTGCAACAGACCACACACATTGGCTTAAACTTACGTGCAAATGTGCTTATCATTTTTAGTTCAATTTATTAACTGCCCATCATCTTAAGGTCCCAGGGCAGGTTACAACAATATAAAATACAACATTAAAAACAGTTTTAAGAGACGCAACATTACTAAACATGCGATTGTGAAAAATTGGGATGGTCCTGAAAATATACAGTTCAGGTGTTTAATGACCAGGGTAAAGAGATAAGTCTTCAGCATTTTCTAAAAATTGAATAGTGAAGTTTCCAGTTGCACCTCTGTGGGGAGGAAGTTCTACGACTTAGGGGCGGCCACAGAGAATGTTTCTGAGGGGGTGCAACTACCAAGAGTTCTGCCAATCTTAGCACCCAAGTGAAAAATAGGACCAAAGCACTGTGCTGACTGCTACTAGCTGAGAAAGACTGGCAGAGTCAACAAGATGGCATGGCAGAAGTCCCTTTCATGCATTAATCATACGCTGAAAGAGGCTAGTCATTTAGTGCAACCCCCTACAATGTAGGAATCTTTTGCCCAAAGTGGGGCTTGAGTCCATGGCCCTGAGACTAAGAGTCTCGTGCTCTTCTGACTGAACTACCGGTATCCCAGTAGCCTTCATATTATGCTGCACTGGGATAAATAGTAAATAGGAGATTGTAGCTCCTCTATCTATACTTTCCTAAGACGTCCTGCCATATTGCTACATATAAAAAAGCTTGATAAAGACACAGAACTGTAGTCAGATCTCATTTTCCCTGCAATATTTTTCAAACTGGGTTTTTTTATAGCACTGTTAACAATGTGGCGTGTTTGTATTTGGAGAATATGCAACTTTCCCTCTCCAGGATAATCATTATGTCCATTTCTCATACTCCCTCTCTATCCCCCAACCTTTTTCAATCCCAAAACTTGCATTAGTTTGCATAAGAAATACTGGGGAAGGTTTTGATTTGCCAAAGGATGTTTTATTTGGCGGGTACATATCCAAATTGCAGACTGTAAGGTTTGGAAATAATGAGAACCGAAATGAAATAACCTTCCTGCATTTTAAACATGGCCACTGAACTTAAGCAAAAACTAAATTTGGGGTAAACATTTATCCCTGGCACTGGCTCCTTTTACGTAGCAGCAATTCCGGTGTCTGGAATAAAGTTGAGAACGTTTTAAAGAGGAGAATGTTTTAAAGATAACTTGTAATTTTATAAAGATATGCACTATGCAAAAATAAACACCCTGGAATAAATCTGGTGAGCTTTTATCACCTAACCAGTCTTAAATCTCTTCTTCAGGCATTGAAGAAACCAAACCCTTGCCCTTGAAAATCTCAGCTTCATTTAAAAAGGAAAGGGGGGGAGGAATGTCTCTCATATATGATTATTCAATGATCATTATAACTGCTGTGTGTACCAATAATTAATTCCTCCCCTGAAATCACGCTTGAAGCATATAACATATTTAGGCCATACGTCCAGATTTTTGTGGATATTACTGGGATTTCAAAGGCGGAATTGACGTCCAGGTAGAATTTCAGAAAGGTGGCACCTTGTCCTGGATCTTAGGCAAGTCAATAAAAAAACTGGGGGGTTTTTGGTGGGGGGGGGGAGCTCAAAAATTTTGGTGGTTTCCTTTAAACATATTATTTCCTTTTAACATATTTCCTTTTAACATATTACTTTTTGAAATATGGCAACCCTAACTTATTGGGCTCAATTTCACGTGTAAGGTTCCCCCCCCAAAAAATAATTTTGTTTGCTATGCATTTGGTATAACGTTCATGAAATGAAGTACGTACTAACAAGAATTCATTGAAAGCAATAGCAAGCTATTACTCGACTTTGGAACACATTTTTAAAAGAAAAGCCTGACTAGCTTTTCAGACCTCCTTTAATTGAGTAACTTTCTAAAGAAATGCCTGAAGCAACTTATATTATAATCAAAGTTTTGGTTGTTCTTTTACTCCATGAAGACCCATTTATCCTACATAGAAACCAATAAGGCAGACATGTATGTACAAAATATTTTTTAAATGGGATCCCATTGAGATCCTAAGATGAAATTTTGCAGGTAGCTCTTTAAAATATTAAATAATCAATAAATTTTTTGGAATTTTTAAATCATATTAATTTTTGACCACTTTTTAAATTTTATAACTTAAATTTAAATTTTAGTGTAGGTTTATTATGTGACATATCATATGAAAGGCCATGAAGTCCTAAAGAGATTGGTGTTTTTTGTTTTGACGTATCCTAATCATGGGCTGAGCTTGTAAAGGTTTTGTGTAGACCGAAGACCAAAATTGTCATTAAAAAATAAATAAATCAAACCCTCATAACTCAAAAAAGGGATGAGATAAAATTTTAGATTTGAACTTAGTTTTGATCATTCAACAAGTGTACAAAATATTATGAAAATTGGAAGTAAAAAAAAGTTGGATCACTTGATATGGAATGACTGAATAGAGGAAATTTCAAGCACTGTCCTTGTGAGCGAAAACTCTCCCCTTTCCCCAAATATGCTAGGCAACACAGTCTTCACTGAAAGGTATTCCCTCCCCACTGTGAGGACATCAGTACGCTACTGTTACATAAAAATACAGAGTACTCTATGAACCAAAACAAAAAAAAACCCTCGTTACCATTATAATCCATCAGTACTTTGTAATAAAATATTTCATGCGCAGCCTTCACCAATCTGCTGCCCTTCAGATGTTTTGGAGTACAACTCTCTATTGGCCCTAGTCAGCATAGCCTTGCCACAAAATCCTTAAAGTACATAATAGTTTTAGAAGGGACCCCCCCCCCCCTTTGCCGGAAAACTACTGCAAATACATCAAGTCGCTGGAGTCAAAGTAACTTGTGTACCTTTCTCCTTGTTCAGAATATCTTTGTGGCAAAATGAACACTTTAAGTGATCAGTCGTAAAAAACAAAAAAACAAAAAAGAACCAGTCAGTTTGCTCACACATGAAAAATGGTCTCTTGCTGTAATCTAATGAACATCTATCTCCGCTACCCCCGAACACAAGAAACTCATCCCAGTACCACACAATTTTTATTTCAGCAACAATTAAAAAAGAGATGAGGTTTTAATAGCAATTTCTCTCAATGGTAATTTTATTCTAGTTAGTAGATATGCTCAGACAGACTGACCCAAGTATCCACCTTGTATAAAATTAACTAATATGGAGCACTAAATCAGAAGAATTAACTATCATGGTGCAGTAAATTAGAAAAGGTTTTATAGCAGTGTAACTAGATTTGATCTACGGCATTTACCTGTTGGGAATCAAATTATTTTTTGCCAGGAACTGTGTTTCTTTATTGTTTTTAATTAACAGTTATTTTATTATTCAACTTGCTTGGGTGCTTTCTATTAGTGTCTGCATAACAAAAGTCACACATTTATTTTCTCAGGAGGAGGACAGTTTGCTATTTTTTAGTTGCACTTTCCTTAATTATGTGCTAACCACATTGCATAGGAAGATGGAAAGATTTTAAAGTATATTCTCTTCATTGGAAATGCATTGATTTTCAGAGAGCGGATAAGCACAACGTTGTTGAAAACACCTCCTACAGAAAAGTCTGGTTTTACAATTACTATTCATACCAAGCAATGATTTTTCTTAAGCTGATATTTAGACTTAAGGGCAATCACAAAATGATAAGAGAAAAACCTTGGAAATCTCACTCCAAGGTGAGCACTTTCATATTCCATCTATTTTTTTTCTTTAGGAGGTGGTTCAACTGCTCTGTGCCATTTCAACCCTCCACACACCCAAATCTCCACTCTTGTTGGTTGTTTTTAATGTGGGGTAATTAGCTAAAATGGCATTTGAGGTCAATTAGATATCAATGAAAGTGCATTGGGGGGAATTAAAACAGAAAACAATCTAGGCAAGGTTTCATTGAAAGGGTCTAAATAATTTCAGCCTACAACACAGCAGCTCATAAAACACAAGAAGTTGCAATAATTATACTGAGTAAGGCCATTGGGTGAATAGGCAATCACTGCAAGTTCAGACAACATGAGCATATATATAAAATTTGGGTTTTTGTTCCCAATATGCATCACATTACACTTGCTTAAACTGAATTGCATTTGCCATTTTACTGCATGTTTACCATTTTTTGGAAAGAGCCTTTTGATGCGCCTCATTATCTTTTCCTTTTTTTAAACCACCATGAACAACCACCTCACTGCTTACCCCTAGCTCTAGATCAGTGTTTCCCAACCTTGTGCCTCCAGATGTTTTGGGACTACAACTCCCATCATCCCTAGCTAGCGAGACCAGTGGTCAGGAATGATGGGAATTGTAGTCCGAAAACAGCTGGAGGCACAAGGTTGGGAAACACTGCTCTAGATCATTTATGAAAAAGTTAGAATTAATAGATCCCAATGCTGATTCTTGGGGGACTCCACTTCCTGCTTCCCTGCATTGGGAGAGATGCCGCAACACCTGTGGACGCGGATGGCTGTACAACTGGCAAAGCCAAAGTATTATTTAGTTCTACAATTACATAGGAAATGGAATGGATGCCTGTGATCAAATATTCTCCCACATACGCCAAAGAAATGGGCAGAAATCCTATGATATATAAACCAGTCACTTCAGTGGGCAGAGAAAGGAAGTTTGCAAAGGTAATCAACACCTGAGGTTTCAATATATATATATATTACTTTTAGCAATCAGACTTTATAAAATTACAGTGGAGTGGAAAGGCCCATCTAGAATTATGTCAAATATAGTTTCTGGGAAAGAAGCCAAGACTACCCCTGAGCAAAGGCAGTGTTGCTGCTACTTACCATTTTGGTTTAATTGCATTGTAATGCTAGATTCAACAATAAGATTGGAGGCCATTTTAATTTAATGCACAGGCAACTGTAAGTACCAATTTTATCTGTAACAATTGCTAGAATTACAAAAACATTATTATTCTAGCACGGAAACAAAACCCTCAAGTTGACACACGGCATCATTTATGCATTACAAATCTACTGTGAGCTACTATACAAATATTTTTATGCTTTTGCCAAAGGTGACACAAGGCCACAGACATACTATTTCAGGAAGGAGCCTGCTTTATCAAAGGGGAAAGCCCAACAGAAGTTCAAAGTACACAAGTGGAGAGTGATATAGTCCAGGGGACCAAATCAAGGCCTAGCCTGCCTATACCATTAGACAACCATAATTTTATTTAATGTTGTGTTTCTGTGTGCAGAAGACAACCCTGTGCAGGAGACACATGGTAGGCTGTTATTGTACAATGCAAGAACTCGGGCCAGGAGGAAGATGAATTTCAAGTAAGTCTTCAAAAGATTTAATTTATGCAATGATAGGATGAATTCAAATAGGAATCAATTCCAGTATGATAGAGAGGCAAATAAAAATTAATTCCAGTGAAAAAAATCCCAGGACAAGGCCCTATTTTGCTAATTCTTCATCAGCAATGTTTTAATGGTCAGAGTGTACCAAGTATGACCATTTACTGTTTATTTCTGGACTTCACCAAGAACTCCAATTTCAACTGTTACTGTACAATGCCTTGAGTCTTCCACAGGCAGAAAGGCAATAAATAAGCTTTGTAAGTAAATAAATAATACACACAGTGAAACACGGAGAGTAATTCTGGTAGGTCAATTTGTATCATTGTTGTCTGACCATATTAAATCAATTGGTTTAACTGAAACGCTTGACATAACTGAAGGCTCTGTGTAGATTTCCCATAATGAAACAAAATTGGCAGATGGAGAAAACAGCCCTGAACTTCTCTTCATGAGAGGAAATTTTTCAGTTAGCACTGAGTCACAGTGAACATACAAGTTTTTTGGCTTCCACATGCAACTCGGAGACATAAACCTCTTAGGGAGGGCCCAAATTCTGTGTTGAGCAGAGAAAGAGACCTAATAAAGACGTGCCTTTTCTCTGACAAGTGCTGAGTGAAGCCATTGTAAAAAAAAAAAACACTTTATTAAGGTACATACATCATAAGTTATGTACAGTTGTAACTTGGGTCCCGAACGCCTTGCAAGTCTAACATTTTGGCTCCCAGAAGTGACCGTTCCGGTTTGCAAACGTTTTTGGGAACCCGAATGTCCGATGCGGCTTCCGACCGGCTGCAGGAGCTCCTTCAGCCAATCGGAAGCCGCACCTTGGTTTTTGAACATTTTGGAAGGCACAAAGTCTGCAGTTTGCTTAAAGGGTGAATTGCTGAGGGAGGAGCATGAAATGCAAAGGAAATCTTAGCTGTCATTGTGAACAATATGTCATTTTTATTCATCTATATATATAAAAATGTAAACTGGCCATGTCCGTTAGTATCCACTTTTCACCAAAACCGCTTGACTGATTGCATTCGAATTTTGACACAATGCCGCATGTGAATATGAGAGTGACCCCATACCGTTTTCAAAGACAGATGTCACACCTGTGCCAGGTTAAAAAAACCAAAATCCGTGTTTCAAAACACACCACTCAGATGAAAATGCATGCTGGGAAAAGAACCAGGTTGCAAACCATCGCCCTCTAGCGGCTACACTGGTACTGCACCCATAAAACCTTCCCTCTCAACAGCACCTCAGCTCCTGTTTACATACTGTACTAGGCCGAAGCCTTTACAGACTAGGCCGAATGGAGGTACTGACTCGCCTGGATGGGGATTGGGGGGAGGAGGGGACAGGATAGGTCAGGACACAGTGGGAACAGTCACAGGGATGAGCCGGGTGGGGGAAGAGGGGGTGTGATACGTCATGGATCAGGACAGGGTGGGGGGTATCACAGGGAAAAGCCGGGGTGGGGGGAGGTGGAGGGATACATCATGGATCAGCACAGAGTGGGGGGAATCACACGGATGAGCCACAGCAACGCGTGGTCGGCCAGCTAGTGTGTGTGTGTGTGTGTGTGTGTGTGTATGAACGTAAGTCCCATGGGAGAGAAATCCCATCTATTTGAATGGAATCTATTTTCATACAATTATGCTTAGATTTACATCCTCAATCTAATCATTTTTGTCCTACTTAGGCTTGCTCATAAATAGCTAAGAAGCATTTATTTCTTCTTAGCTTTTCTTTTTTTGCAGCTGTGAGATGGGTCTTCATCCTTTCACTAAAATTTGAAAGATGTGATTGATCTCTCCATACCCATGCTTCAGCAACAAACAGCTGTTTAGAAGTAACAGAAGATATAAGAATTAATGGGGGAAACTCAACCATACTTCTGTGGGTCAATTGTAAGTTGGAATGAATAAACGTGCCTGGTGCAGGTCACTTTGACACACTAAATCAGAGCTTTCCAAACTTTTCATGCTGATGACACACTTTTTAGACATGCATCATTTCGTGATACAGTAATTCAGTTTTACTAGCAAACCAAAGGTAGAACTAAGCCCTTTCCAGCCCCAGGAGCAGTGCGGAGAGCGTTCGCACGACACACCTACACACTGCAGCTGACACACCCACATGTCGTAACACACAGTTTGGAAAGTCCTGCACTAAATCATCAGTAATTCAAGGAGAAGAGAAACAGATTCAATAAGAGCAGTGAGATGTATGACTGTTCTGGTACACGTGAATGTACTGAATACAGGTAATGTGAGCACAAATAAACAAAGATTTGCAGACCTAATAAGCAAAGCAGTCGGTCATGTTTACTGAACATCACCAGCACCAACCTTTATTAACTGTGCCACACTCTTCTTCAGAGGCTTAGCAAACAGAAATGTATGCTGGCAAAAGCACTCGCAGGCATCACCTCTCCCATTCTGCAAACACCAAAGCTCAGAGTTCCCAAGGACCCAGTGACATTGAAAACTGTAACGTGTGGATTAATCATGTCAGAGATTCAGCCCTAGCTTCCTAGGGATGGGTTCCCACAAGAACCACTACTCATTTTTCAAGCTCCCTGAACATGGTATAGCAGGCACGTCCAACAGGTAGATCGTGATCTACTGGTAGATCACTGGACATCTGTGGTAGATCACTGGTAGATCACTGGCTCCCCCAAGAAGCTCAACAACTTTGGCTCCCCTTAAAAAAAGCTCAACAACCTTGACCTGAACCCCCCCAAAAGGGGTAGATCACTGCCAATTTTTAACTCTGTGAGTAGATCGCAGTCTCTTGGGAGTTGGCCACCCCTGTGCTATAGCAATTGATGTGAACACAACCTGCCCCCTCAAAAATGTGTTGCCAGGTTGCATCTGTAGCAACATTTTTGTGACTTGTGAAATAGGAGTCTGTAGCGCATGTATTTATGGGAAGACTCCATATTGTACTGCCATTAAAAAAAATTATCTCTCCGCCCGCCCCCGCGGCACCCCGGGTGCAGGGAGACACCTTATAGTTCAACTAGGCTATTATCTGGTTTGATGTAGCAGACAGGAGTTGCATCAGTATAGAGGTGAGAATTGCCTTTCCGCTCCATTCCTTCCTTCCCATTTCATTGTCAATAGCACGCAACTCAAACATTGTAATTAAACCCACAGAAGCTGGTCTAGTAAAAAGTTGCTATCACATTAGCTATACTTTTCTTCATGAGCAGCAAAACATTAAAGCCAAACACAGCACATTTTTAAAAGGTTTCTGAATAGATTTTATGAGCAGTAACATTTGTAATTGGACAGACTGTCTGAGTTTTTGCTGGATAGTTGTTTTTTTAAAAAAAAAATCACAATGCAGTCATCAGCAGAGTAGCCAACACTGTCTGGCTAGCTACCAACATCCAGATTTTAATATGAATGGTTTATGACTCAACCACACTGGCTAATTGTTTTATTTTTAGACCTGCAGGATTATGCAAGATGGTGTATTTCACCCTTTATTAGTTACAGTAAAAAGTGACAAATATTAACAGCTTGCACAATGGCAGTCTCCATTCATAACTTATCCTAATTTTCATATGGTGACATAGCCAGTATTGTGTAGCGATTAGCTAGTCAGTCTAAGACTAGGAACAGAGGTGGTCCAGACAAAGGACAAGATTGTGTGTGTGTGTGTGTGTGTGTGTGCGTGCACACACACACACACACACACACACACACACACACACACACACACACACACACAACCATGTACAGAAATTGACCAGACTTGCAGGTAATCCTTATTTCAACACTGGAGATATGATAGATCTTTCATTACACTCGAGGGACATTAGCTCCTTAGCTTGGGGCAGGGTCGGGGACTCTAAGGTCTGAGGGACAAATGTGGCCCCTCCAGGTCTATCTGGCCCTCAACACTTTTACTAGATTACCATTCCTCTCCCCAGGCCACATCCCTAACTGGCTCTGCTTCATACCCATTAACTCTGCTGGCTGGGGTTGAAGGGAACTGGAGTCCAGCAGTATCTGGAGGGCTATAGGTTCCTCATGCCTGGCTTAGGTGATAAATCACGACCAAGTTGGATAGGAACATTGGGAGAGAATTATCTCTGGTTAAACATTGCATTAGTCTGTAACACTGCTCATTTGTCTTTTTATCTCCTATATGCAGATAATAATCTTCCGTCAAATTTACTAGTTAGTAAAGAGAAGAGATATCATGCCAAGAATTTTGAATTATTTTGATACCGTCTCAGACCATTCTAACATTTATACAGGTTTGCATTTATCTTCTTAATTCCCTTCTGTATTCCTACCAAGATGGCTTTCAGAAATTTAATTCACCAGAAAGACTGACAGTCAAATGCAATTAGCAATGTGCAAGAATATGAAAAATATTAAGTGAAGGTTACTTGGAAAGGCAATGTTTAATTAATGGCACTGGGAATTGTCTTTCAAATGCATATGAAAAAATACAATATAGCATATTTTCCTGAGCAGACTTGGAACTATACGGCCTTTTCATGCATTTCTTATAAAGTCATATCCCAGACCCTTTGAATCTTAGTTGATTAACTCTGTAGGGTGGACTTTCAGTTAGGAGAAAACTGTTTTAAGCAGCACATTGCAAATACAGTGGTACCTCTGGTTAAGAACTTAATTTGTTCCGGAACTTAATTCGTTAAGAACGGACCTCCGGAATGAATTAAGTTCTTAACTTGAAACTGTTCTTAACCTGAGGTACCACTTTAGCTAATGGGGCCTCCTGCTGCCGCCGTGGTGCCAGAGCACAATTTCTGTTCTCATCCTGAAGCAAAGTTCTTAACCTGAGGTACTATTTCTGGGTTAGCGGAGTTTGTAACCTGAAGCATTTGTAACCCGAAGCGTTTGTAACCCGAGGTACCACTGTAAAATAAAACAGATCTTTAAATTATTTCCAACCACCCAACAGTACATGTACCTACAGAGAACCACCCAAACTCTGCCACCGCCATTAGGCCATATTTCTTTAATGTCAAAAAATATTCTGTTTTATGCCCCAGGACAACTTCAGTGGCAGCAGATCAACCTGGCAGGGGGGAAATGTAGCTCAATCCCTGTCATCTCTAGGAAATTGCTGGGGGAAGTCTCTGCTGAACACCCCGGAGAGCTGCTGCTCATCAGTGTAGATCAGGCATCCCCAAACAGCGGCCCTCCAGATGTTTTGGCCTACAACTCCCATGATCCCTAGCTAAGAGGACCAGTGGTCAGGGATGATGGGAATTGTAGTCCAAAACATCTGGAGGGCCGAAGTTTGGGGATGCCTGGTGTAGATCTTACCAAATTAGATGTACCAATGGACTTACTTCATATAAGGCAGCTTCCTATACCCTTAAGAGCAATAAAGATGACACAGGACAGCATTCATTGCAGCTCTGTGTATCAAGAGGGAACTGGGCAGGTAAGAACCAGAAAAGCCAAAGTATTTATCTGCCTCAAACCATGAAATGGGGGGGGGGAGATCTCCCTCCAACCAATTTTATTTCATACCTTTCACTTTCCCCTCCTTCATTGGAGGTTTTTTAAACAGAGGTTGGGCGGCCATCTGTCAGGGATGTTGGACTATTGGGGGGGGGAGAGGTTGGACTGGGTGACCCTTTGCCTCCCTCTCTGAAGCTACAATTCAATATGGCGTATCCATTCTATGAAAAGCAGCAGAAAAGGTTGCAATAGTTCAAACTTGTAAAATGTGTGTTAGTGAGTCATAGGCATCACCTGACAAAACTAAGTTCTACGCAAATACTTATTTTTAGTTTTGAGAGTAGCATTAGCAATTCCAAATCGTGGAAACCGGGGAACTTTGCATTTTTATTTTTAGTCGTTTCCTATCATGACTATTTAAGGATATTGCTCACCTCGAGGGAAGGTGCCTCCACCAAACTGCATGCGTGTTATGTTGCTCGTGCATGTCGCCATAGTGAACTTAGGAACACCAGAAAGGAGAGGTGTTCTCCTTGGCGGCTCTCATCTTTTGAGTGGGATAATATTGTGGAAAGGTCTACCTATGTTGAGTGCTGAAGGAAAGACTCTATATGGAAATTATTTCAAAGGCATCTCCTCTATATGTGAAAAAGAAAGCACTCAAAATATATATATTATGTGACAAAGAGATGCAAGGGGGGGGCTGGTTTTAAGACTGAAACAACAGTGTAAGTAACACTCTATACAGCTGGTTCAGTGGTCACATTTGCACCACTGTTTAGGAACTATATTAAGAAGCATCAGTGGGACACATTCTTTTTGTCCTGGGCTGAGCATGTGCTCATCAGTACCTGAACAACAACAACAGGCAGTATTCAACAAAATAATTGTGTGAGTGGGACCTGAACACAACTCAGATGTCCAAAGCAAGGTGAAAACTACATGTACAACAAGTACATATGCAAGACATATGTACCATTGTAGGGAAGGAATTCCACAACCTTGGAGATTCCACTCCCCAGCTGCCACCATTCCTGAACTTCTGGTGGTGGTGGAAGTGCCAAGAGAGCTCCCTCTACTAATACAGTGGTACCTCGACTTACAAATGCCTCGACTTCCAAAAGTTTCGACTTACAAAGTCGGCAAACCCGGAAGTATTTTCACTTCGCGCATGCGCAAAATGGACGCTTCGACATCCGAAGGTTTCGACTTATGAAGAGCGCCGCGGAACCGATCGCCTTCGTAAGTCGAGGTACCACTGTATTAGGATAATCGTCACCTTCCTGAGTTACTATTTTGCCCTTGGCTCTGACTGGTGGATCTCAGGATCCGATGGGTTTTTTAAAAAAGTAGATCCCGCAAGCCTAAAGTCTGCCTACTCGTGTTTTAGAATGCAGGAACCACCATGATGTGCTGGGTAGAGGCTCCTCCACAGAATGGTTAACACAGAATGTGTGCCCTGAATGCAGAATGTGTGAAGAGCCCCAGCCAAATTCAACAGGCCTTCCTCTGCCTGCATATCTTATTTTTATTTACGTGGCCCTGACATGGAGATGAGAGCAAAAGCCACCAGCCAAAGAGCCCAGTGGGTGGGTAGGGGGGGCTTAATTACTGTTGGGGTGATCAGTCTCAGAAAGAGCCAACTTAAGATCCATTTTCTCCAGTCTTGAACTGATGCTGGTTTCAGCTACATATCATAAGCCAGAAGGCACCCCAGCTGCGTAAAATCTGCAGGCTAAGGAAGAGAGCAATCAAAAGCATATCTTCAGAGGGGAGAAATACAAAACATGCGAGTGACACATTATCTTTAGAAATTCTGATCGTAAGTCAAGAAAAACATGACAGGGCAGCAGAACTCTTCCATCTGTTCCCTCCTAAAAGGGCTGATGGGGGGATGTGAGGTAATTGAGTTTGGTAAGGTAGCGAGTCATCTACAAATTTAATATAACAACTGAGACTGTTCCATTCGGAAGCATATGGCTGTTTAATCAAAAACAAAAAAAAGTTGTGACTCAAAGCAGTTTAGCTGCTTAGAAATGTATTTGAAGGAAACCAAACAGCCAGGGGTATTATGTTTCCAAATAAGCAGATGCCACTTTCCCATTGAAAAACAAATAGTACGTCAGTGGACTCTGCCACATATTCTGACTCCGAGGGAAAACCAAGGGGGGTGGGGGGTTCCCTGCTAAGATTGCTTACAAGCTACATTCATTACCCTCCCCGGCAAAAAAAATGAAAAATGATGGTGGAGGTTTGGATTACAGGTTACTGGTTGTAGTATTCAGCCTACTCTCAAAATTTGTTTACTATTACTACTACCGAAATGCCTAGAGGTAAGTGTGTGGAAGATGGACCTGAACATTGGGTTGTAGGCATTTGTGGCAGTTCCTTGCAGAATCTGGACCGGGGTACATCGACACATGACCAAAACAACTAATGTCAAGGGTGAACAGCAAAAATCACCCTCACTGCAAATGTCCCCCATTTAAAAGACTCAGGAAAGGGTTATTTAAAAACAACAGTTGTACGTTCCCCCCCCCCCCCGTATCACGCAATTAACATTCATTACCGAGAAAATGATACTGTGTGAGAGCTTTTAAAAAGAAACTTAATGTTCTTTATGGATTTCCATCTCAAAGAGCAGCTAAATGGTAAATCAATTGTATAAGCATGAGTTGACTCAGGCTACAATTAGTGATCATTCTTTCTTATCTATAGGTGATCTGCTTTGCTGACACAACTTCAAACGGCCCTGCACAAACAACCAGTCATTTAAGTCAAAGAAGCTCCCAAGCGTACCCATATTTAATGATGCTGCAGTACAAATATGCAAACAACTTCGCCATTCATAAGGAAAGGAGATGGGCAGGAAGACCACTGAAAACAGAATGTGTTATATTAACAATGGAACATCCAGTGAAAAGCTCACAAACGGCAGAATGAGGGGCCAAGGACAGGCCTTACTTCAATCCCACTTCATATGCCATGCTTACACTCATTAGAGCTCAAAATGATTTACCTCTTTAAGGAGCTCTGCACCAAGCAGTGAGCACCACAGCCTTAGAAGAACATGTAAAAAATTATTCAGATGTTGAATATTCAAGTTGCGATCTGAAATGTTTCTGAAGCATTTTATACCAACTAGAAGAAGGGAGGCGATGGCTGGTTTTTCTGGGTACTAATTATAATTGTAACAGTTTCTTTTTTGTTATAAAAAACACTGCTTTAAAAATCTGCCTTCATCACAATTTGTAGTTTATTAAGGAGTCGTTTTATGCACCAGACACTTTTATGGTGGTGGTGGGGGGAAGCTCCCACCCCACTTTACAAGCTGAAGCAGGACAGTCTAGAAAGAGCTTGCCATATAATTCTGCTGATTGTATAGCTCACCTCTAAAAGAAAAGAATCTCGCAAGAAAAAGCATTATGGGGGGGGGGTGAGGGAGGGGGGAGAGAAAACTGATGGATAGGACAAAAGAGGTCCAAAAACAAAAAAGGTTTTGGTGAGTGTTGCATACTGTAGGTCAGGGGTCAGCAAACTTTTTCAGCAGGGGGCCGGTCTACTGTCCCTCAGACTTTGTGGGGGGCCGGACTATATTTTGAAAAAATAATAATGAACGAATTCCTATGCCCCACAAATAACCCAGAGATGCATTTTAAATAAAAGGACACATTCTACTCATGTAAAAACACCAGGCAGGCCCCACAAATAACCCAGAAATGCATTTTAAATAAAAGGACACATTCTACTCATGTAAAAACATACTGATTCCCGGACTGTCCACGGGCCAGATTTAGAAGGCGATTGGGCCGCATCCGGCCCCCGGGCCTTAGGTTGGGACCCCTGCTGTAGGTGAAACGGAAGTTTTGAGTAACAGGTTACAGCGCAAACCTAACCGTAACTACTCAGAAGCAACTCCTACTGAATTCAATAGGGCTTACTCCCAGGCAAGTGGTGTGAAGATTGCAACCTTAATAAATCTTCAACAAAATCTTCTCAGGGTTTCCCAAGTTCTGGTTCTTTTGTTCTATACTTAGGCACTAAACCACTGTGATTGAACCACCAAGCAGTTGTGTACTGCTTCTTGAATGGGGCATAATGGTGAAGAAACGAGGGTGCTTTGTGCTTTCAAAATCTTTGAAACAACCCTAACATATTTCAAAAGGAGAAGCTTAAAGGTTCAGCAGCAAACCCTTCCTGCAGCTGGAATCTTAATGATCCTCACAGCCTTAATTAAATTGAATAATCGTTCCTAAAATAATTAACCAACACAGAGACAATGTTTTTCTGATTGCTGATTGTAACTATTATTACTTTTTCTGAGGCATCGATGATGGCATAGGGAGGCGTGCTGGCAGTAGGTCATGTAGAAATGTAAGCCACAAACAACTTTGGGGTAGGAGGGAAAAGAGCAGTAAGTGGAGTGTTCTGCTTTAAAACTTGAAGGCTCTTTGATCTACAAAACTGCTGAACACAGCCAAAGAAAAATAGCTAGAGAGGAGAGATCGTGAGGCTCATTCAAGGCAAGTTAATTCTCAAATCCTCTCTTGGACTTCACTGAAAGATTTAGAGCTCGGATTCTTAAAGGCTGCTAAATAAAGTTCCCCCAAACACTGATTTGCTCAATAGCCACAGATCTGACCAGCGGCTGGAGAGAGCGGGGGGGGAGAAGGGTCTTGCTCCTTCAAGGACAAGACCACTTGCAGCCCTTTTCAGACAACCTTAATTGGGAATACCGAACTATGGCAACCATCATGTTGTGTACCAATTCTGTGTACGTCATGGCAACCAGACACACCAACAACCTACATGCATTCAGCTATCTGTGTAAACAAGGAATGGGACATCTGTGCCTCTGTCACATTCCCCCCCCCACACACACAATGTTGCTGGGCTCAATACTCGACCAATGGCTATGTACTTGCCGTGGCTGATGCAAGCTGGGGGTCACAGGTCTCCTATCCTCTTAAACAGAATCTACACATGCATACACACATAGGATCAGCTGGGACATTTCAATAGATGCTTGTTGGTCAGGGCTAACAGCCATGATCATCACACCCACCCACATTAGTCATCTGAAATGGGCTAATGACAACTAGGACCACTCTCCCTTGGTTCTGGCAGATTTGCCTCAATTTTCTGGGGGCCGATGTCATTAAGATAACCCCCCACCCCAAGCAAAATGGAAGATAATGGGTTTAGAGTTGTGGCATGGCGAGGCTCCCCCTTTCTCCCAACCCTTTTTTCATAATAAAATAAAATAAAATCATTTTCAAAGCTGCTGGATTTGTATCCAGAGTACTACTATGTCAATGTTCTGCCAAAGCAAGGATTTTTGCTTGCACAATGGAATGTTCTTCCCCTTTCCTTCCTTTAAATTTTCCAAACCTCTGGAGCAGATTTGGAGAGGGTGCAGGGCACGCAAGAGGGTGTATGTCAGGTATCTCCAAACTCGGCCCGCCAGATGTTTTGGGACTACAATTCCCATCATCCCTGGCCACTGGGTGTTAGCTAGGAATGATGGGAGTTGTAGTCCCAAAACATCTGGAGGGCCGAGTTTGGGGGGTGCCTGGTGTATGTGAACAGTCCTGTTGCTCAAGTGGAAATAATTGTACTGACAGGGCATGCTGATACCACACATGACTGCCACTGTGGAGCTTTGGTCACTATCATTATTTCTGGATGCTAGAACCTTCCCATCCAAAACAGTTTCAGAACATGAATTGTGAGCCCCTGGAGCAGAATCAAAATGGCTTCCCCCAGTTTTCCATCTGTAAACTGGTGGTGACCATTTTGACCCAAGCCTGGCCCCCTTCCCATTCATTCCTTCGATCCCTGAGCAGAAGTGGGTAGGGGCAGTGCAGACTATGTCCAAACAGAACTTGTTATGATCAGGGAAGAAGACCCTACACCTTTCATGTGAGAGATGGACTACTACAAAGCAGCCCTGAAGGTTGGTAGCCAATGCTGGAAGCCTTTGACTTGGGAGTTTGATTAACTTTTAACACACACACACACACACACACAGAGAGAGAGAGAGAGAGAGAGAGAGAGAGAGAGAGAGAGAGAGAGAGAGAGAGAGAGAGAGAGAGAGAGAGAGAGAGAGAGAGAGTAGTTTCTCAGGCCAACGAGTACTGAAAATTTTTAAAAACACAGAAGCTGCTTGAGACAGTTGCATCTTCCAAAATTAATGAGATAACCAAACAAGAACCAGGAATATTGATTTGCATGGATGAACCATGAACACTAAGTGGCAGGTAATAAATTAAGAAATGCTTTTGAAATGGGCAATGTAACAAAGAGCATGGGGCAGGGGAATAATAACAGCTTGATGAAAAGGGACATAATAATATTTGAAAGACCTGGAATATAAGATTAGGTCACTCCATTCATATTCTACCAAATGAAAAAGGGGCTGAAGAAAGTCATTGTTTTCAGTGGTGAGAGCTGGTGTAGGATAATGGCTTGAGCTATGATTCAGAAAGTCATTGGTTTTGAAATCACCGTTTCCATTAACTCATTCAGCATCAAGTCTAACTCAGGCCCACACTTTCAATGAGAACCCCAATAACACAACACTAAGGTTTGGGCAACTGACCAACCTTTACAGGTTGTTCTAAAGAATGCAACGTGATAATGAATGCAAAATGCTTTGAATATCTGGAAGTGTTATATAACTACAGAAAGTTTTTGAGCATCAGGGAGAAGCCTGTTGCATATCCCAGCAATATCAAAGAAACAAGCTAGGTTTGATGTGAATTGTGTGAGTGCAAGTAATGTGACTGGTTTTTAAACTTTAAATAGCAGCTGCAGAGGCAGAAAGATTAAGCTTTTCCCTACCCTTTCTCCACTCCCATTCTTCTTTATTGTGTTGCCCTAATGCAATTTCCACAAATCTGTCCTCTTTCAAAAGGTATGATAATAGGACTGGACCAACTTGACACCCCCCACCCCAATATATTTTTGCATTTCTCCCTTGTGGTATATCATCACACACACCAAATAGGTAATGTGGAACATTTCAGAGCCATGAGCCTGAAAGGAAAATGTAAACCGATGATCATTTATGGAAGTCAATGCAGATTAAGCACAATTTTTTTATATACACAGTGGCATAAAAACAGACTCTGAGATCTCTATTATTTCTCTTTGTTGGCTTGAACCTAATATAACTTTTCGCCTCCAGTTTCACACTGAGCTGGGATAATCTCTTTCCTCTTTATTATACCACCAACTCTAATAAGACCGCCATGATTTGTATTCTGTGTGCAATGTTATCTTTCGTGATATGCAAAATGTCTGAAAGAAGTTCAAGATAAGGGCATGGATCCTAGCCCTAACTGTGCATGCTTTCACAAATCACAAAGTGGTGATAAGCAGACCTACAGAGCCAGCTATTCACAGAAGCCATTTCAAAAACATCTTGTAATGCTGTGGCGCTTTATGCCCAAATATGTTTTCATCCAGATAAGGATTCCTGGATGCAGAAGACACTCTGCAGTCCACTAGGGTTGCAAAGAAAGGAAATGGTACCTAGGACACATTTGGTACAGTGGTACCTCTACTTACAAATAACTCTACTTACAAATGTTTCTACTTACGAATGGAGCTCTGTCCGCCATCTTGGATGCGGTTTAGATAGGATTTTTTCTACTTACGAATTTTTAGATAGGGCTGCTTCGACTTACAAATTTTTTCTCCCAATGCATTCCTATGGGATTCGACTTACAATTTTTTTCGACTTACAAATGTGTGTTCGGAACACATTAAATTCGTAAGTAGAGGTACCACTGTACTTAGGCACGACTCCTTCATTGCTACGAAACTGAAATTGCACTAAACTCGATTTAAGCTGAAGGCCATTTTACACTTGTGTCTCCAAACAAACCCTAGGCTTATTTTCTGTTTTAATCTGTTTTCAGATTTAAAACTTTATGCTCTCACTCATTTAGCATAGTTTTAAACAGAGCTGCAAATTCTTTATGTCTCAATTAGGGAATTTTGTTATGTTGTTACATTATCTTTTTTGTTTCAATTGTCGTATTTTGTATTTTTAAACACTGCATAAATGTTTATTTTTATTGTGTAAGCTGCCTAGAGAATATGATTGATGGACGGCCATGTAAACTTAAAAAAATATTCAAGCATCCTTCCTTTGAAATTGTTCCAAATTAACAAATTACACAGAATGGGATGTGTGCCCACAACCTTATACAGCAGTGATTGCTTAATCATTTGCACTAACCAATGTTTTGTTGTTTGTGGATGATTGGATGATATTATTATTATTATTATTATTATTATTATTATTATTATTATTATTATTCTATACCACCCTTCATCCAAGGATCACAGGGCGTTTTACAATATAAAAACACAAAAACGTGCAACATAGTAACTAACAAACAAAACAATACCGTCCTCTGCTCCCCAGTTTAAAAGTTTAATTAGCCAAAGGCTTGGGAGAAGAGGATTTTTTTTTTTGCCTGGCACCTAAAGATATGTAACAAAGGTTTAGAGTTCTGAGGTGCAAAGAGAAAACCTGTATTTTTGATTCAGCAGCAGCAGTTTCTTTTGTAAGAGTCAGTGCTGGTTTTATAGCTTCTTTCCGGAGCGTTAAATATGAAAGCCCACATGGGACTCCTTGATCCTGACCCTGGGTGAACTTGTGAAAGTCTTCAGGCACTGGTGCTGAAACTAGACTGATTTCTGATGCAAGGATAAGCTCTAAAAGAATCCCTCGGGCTCCTGTCAGTTTGGGACTGCCTTCTCTACACATCACTGTTGGCTCCCCAGGAATCTCACAAGAATTTGACTCTTGGTTCCAAGCTGTCAAAATCTCTTGACTAAGGGCTGACCATTCTTGTGCTCTCTCTTTCACGCCTAACCAAAGATGAAGGTGGTGTTTCTTTTTAGGGCTCTGCAGGGAGTGGGAAACACCTCAAAAAAACAATATGCCAGTCACTGCACCGTGAGCCACTGCTAAACAGTCTTTGTTAAGCTAGAGGTAGGGATTGGGATCTGATCAAGAAAAAGAAGGTAAAGAAGAAGTGCTTTTGAGGCATTTCTGGAACTTGGCCACAGTGAGGTCAACTTCCCAGCAAGCGCCCTGACCCCATTCCGTCAACATTCCAACAGGAGAGAAAGAAATATAAACTTACAAGATATAAATGATAAAAAACTGACCTTGTGGGCTACACTCTCCGTCTACTGACGTCAGGCAGGCGCCTTCGCAGTTCAATACTCCGTTCAATGTGCATTTAAAACAAGCACATTTGGACATGCAGAAGTTACATGTGTTTTAACCTGTGCATGGTTTACTGTTCATTTTAATTAGGAATGGAATACCTGCTTTAACTGTCTTTTATCGATCATTTTAATGTGTTGTTTTTAAATACTGCTTGAAGGTTTCAGTAAAGGCTTCACTAAAATCAGGTGGTATATAAATTACTAGGAAAAAATGGTGCTGGCAGAAGATGCCAACAGAGGAACAGTTCCCAAAGAGAGGGTTATGAGAGGGGAACTTGTAATCCTTCAGAAGTTGGTAAACAGCAACTCCCCATAATCCCTGACTGTCCATCATCCCAGCTAGGGCTGATGGGAGTTGTACTTGTGTCCATGTGGTTGCCTACCCCTGGTCTATAAGAAGGGTAGGGAGCCTCGAGTCCTTGGGCCCATCAGGCAACCACTTGCGACATCAGCTGATGGGCCAGAGGGTTAAATCAAAGCATCTTCCACCTGATGTCACTTGGCCAACAAGGCCGATGCTGGTAAGAATCTGGTCCATCGAGTCAAGGACATTCCCCATCCTTGGTGTACACTAAATGTCAATAGCTCTTTGGGGTTTCAGTCAAGAGTCTTTCCCAGTCCTACCTAGAGATGCCAGAGATTAAATCTGGGACCTTTGCCCAGCAAACCATGCGATCTAGCACTGAGCTATGGCCCTTCCCCTAACATAGGTTTCGAAGGCCCTCTGTGGCTGGTCCCTGTTAATACATAGGTCACTATTCTGCACTACCTGAAGTGCTTGAATTAGCCAGGTGAAGTGTAAATACTATAAGTTTGGCCTTCTGCCCATTCCTGGTCAGCACAGAGAAACATCTTGCTATAATCAGGCTTCAATTCCTGACTGTGAGGGCCCTGGGCTGGACAATAGAAACATATTTGAGATCTAGCTTATAGGACCAGTACCCACAACCCCAGACATGATTTGTACGCCATGCTGCAATATGCTATTTCCGAAAGCTACATTTTAATAAAGAGTTACTCATCACAGCCTGTCTTTGTTTCTTAAAGAAGAGCACTGGTTTCTCAACTTCTAGACTACAATGCAAGTCATTTTCCCAGTCCAGTTCTCCAAGTTCCACTGACAATATGAAGAGAATGCAGAAAGGGGATTCAGCACAGCAGCACCTTGATTCTGTTCTCAGAGGAAACTAATCTTTGCTAAGTGTCAAGTACAAATCACGGTTATTCAGGTAAACGAAATGACACACACAATTGGACCTTCGTCCTGGAAAAAAATCAGTATGTCCCTTGAACAGGATGAACATCTTGCCCCAATAAATATGCCAATGCAAAATTAACAGCTAAACATGCGGTTTGCATTCACATCTTCTTTGGAAGGCTGGCTCCTGGGAATTATGTGTGGCATAAGGATTCCAAACTTCACTTAGAAGAAAACTCTTCCTGAACACTAAATCAGTAACGTTGCACTGCACTTCCTTTAGTCATGGCTACATTACATTCAAATGGGTTCATACATAATCCAAGGGAAATGAAAATTTACACTCTGGGGGGGGGGGGGGGGAGAGACAAAACCCATGTCGTGCAAAGAACATAGAAATAATGTACAAAGGAAGATAGAAATAATGAAGCAGTACTAATGGCAAAATAACAAAAAATAAAATAAAATGCCCTAATAGAGTTCTTTCTTTCTGTCTGTCTGTCTGTCTGTCTCCCCCTGACACAAGGGCAGTGGAACTACAAAGAGGGCCCCCTCTGTCAATCTTAACACCTGAAAGGGTCTGAGGAGGTCTTTTAGATATTTGGGGGCCTAAGCAATTTAGGACTCCCATCATTCATGTGAACAACTCGGTTTGGGCTTGGAAATGAACTGGTCACCAGTGCAGCTGGCTCCAGAGTTCTAAATGGAACACTGGCCACTGCATTTTAAACCAGGTGAAGTTTCCAAGTTGTCTTGAAGGTTCTCAATCCGGGAACGCTACCTAGCTTCAAAACCAGGTTAAGAGGAAACTTTCATTAGTGATGGCTGCAGTTAATGTAGAAGCCAACACTTAACCAACACTTAAACACAATTATGACTGGCGCGGAAGGATGGGAGATCTTCATATGCTGGTTCTAACAGTGTATTACCATGCAGTTTTGTATAGTTCTGTATTGTTTTGCCAATTCATGTTATTATATCTGCTGTTTTGCTTCCAGCGCCTTCTCCAGCAATTCTCAGCATTGAACTTCTCCCGCTTTCACCATGGCAGAACACTTAGTTGACATCTTCAGTGAACTTTCTACAATGATCTCTTTTCCAGGATACATACTGCCTATTTAGATTCCTAAAATAAGATAGTTTCCTCTTACACTTCATAGTATGCAGAGGTCATAAATTTTCTGTGAAAGAATGAAAAATAGCCTTACTTTTGAATTTTTCTTTCTGGCTTCTCTTCTTGCTGCCTTTTCTTTCAGTCGTTTTTCCTGTGGGTGAAAAATTAAATATGATTATGATTATTACCAATAGTTATTAGTTGCTTTCCTCACAAAAGTGACCCAAAGTGACTGATGAACACATTATTAACACTAAAACCAATAACAACAAATAGAAACATTTCTTAAGGAAAAAAAAAAACATTGTTCAACCCAGACACTGAGATCGAGCACTGAGGGCCTTCTGACAGTTCCCTCATTGCGAAAAGTGAGGTTACAGGGAACCAGGCAGAAGGCCTTCTCAGTAGTGGCACCCGCCCTGTGGAACGCCCTCCCACCAGATGCCAAGGAGATAAACAGCTATTTGACTTTTAGAAGACGGATGTATGGTGGGGCGGCAGCCCGGGTATTGCTAGCACAAAAATGGAAGGGTGAAGAATTACCAGGGGTGGAGGAATGGCAAATTAAAATGGTGGGATACATGAATCTGGCCAAAATGATGGCAGCAATTAGAAATGTACCTAGACAAAAGACCCAAAACGAATGGCAATTGTTGTTGTTGTTTTGTCGTTTAGTCGTGTCCGACTCTTCGTGACCCTATGGACCATAGCACGCCAGGCACTCCTGTCTTGCACTGCCTCCCGCAGTTTGGTCAAACTCATGTTCGTAGCTTCGAGAACACTGTCCAACCATCTTGTCCTCTGTCGTCCCCTTCTCCTAGTGCCCTCAATCTTTCCCAACATCAGGGTCTTTTCCAAGGATTCTTCTCTTCTCATGAGGTGGCCAAAGTATTGGAGCCTCAGCTTCACGATCCGTCCTTCCAGGGAGCACTCAGGGCTGATTTCCTTAAGAATGGATAGGTTTGATCTTCTTGCAGACCATGGCAATTAGTGGAAGATTATTTTAAAAAAGAAGGCATTAAAACAGAGTTGGTGATTTGCTTAATTTAAAGAATGCATGAAGAGAGTGAATCATTAAAGTTAAGGAGAAGAGGTATTATTTCTAGGGAATTAGGCGAAAACAAGTAAAGGAGGAAAAGGATGAATAAGCGTTAAGTCGACAATCGGAAGTTTTTTATAGTTTAATTTTAAATGCTTTTGTTTTGTTCTTTCTTTCTTTCTTTCTTTCTTTTTTCTTACATTTCTTCCCCCTTTTTACGTTCCTTTGTGTTATGTTATATTATGGGAATGAATGAGTATTTGAGTGTAATTTCTCTTTGTTTTTTTGTTCTTTTTTCTTTCCCTTTTGTTATCCTGATTTCGCCACGATCATGAGTATTGTGATTATTTAAGTTTAACCTAAGTTTGACGTGGTGTGAGGTTAATTTTTATGTTATATTTTCATTATTATTTCATTATATGTTATACTTTCAATATTATTTCATTATATATGATTTTGTGTGTTATGATTTCTTTATTTATATTATTGTTTTGCTTGGGTATGTATGAATTTAAGAAAGTGTATTTTAATATGAACTTCAATAAAGCTTATTTTAAACCTTAAAAAAAAGAAGACATCTGAAGGCAGCCTTCCTTAGGGAAATTTTTAAGATTTGATGTTTTATCATGTTTTTAATATTCTGTTGGGAGCCGCCCAGAGTGGCTAGTGCAACCTAGTCAGATGGGCGGCATAGAAATAATAATAATAATCATAATCATAATCATAATAATGAGATAAAAGGCAAGTCTTGCACGTCCTGCCACTCTAAAAGGCCAGAAGTACTGGAAACCCTTCAAATTTAGGCCAAATAAAAGTTCAAATAAAATGAAAATTTGTTGCCAGGCACTTAAAAATAGATAAAGATAATGCCAGGCAAATCTTCCTGGGCGGAACATTCCATAAGCAGTGAGCCACCACTGAGAAGGCCTGTTTTTGTGTTTCTATCCTCCATACCATCTGTGGAGGGGAGACACTGAGAAGGACCTCAGGTGGGCCTTCAGGGTCCAGGTTGGTTTATATGGGGAAGAGTAAGTATATAATGGAGCAGCTTAAGCGGTTTCAACATCAGCAAGTATGTCCTGTAGAGCAAATTACACATTCAACTTTTAAAATGGAAGAACAGTCACTATGGAACTGCAAAACCTCCTGTGTTTATATAAAAATTACACTCTACGATGGATTTAGCCAGACTGATGCTTTATGAGCAATTCAGTTCCTCCCATCAACTCAGCTTTGTTGTCTCTGGTATTTTCACCTTAACAAAAGCTCACTTTTCCCAAACACTGCAGCTGCCCTGCCTTCTCAACACATACCGGTAGTTGCCCACCACCATACACAACCAACAGCAACTTAGTATGTCTGTGAGCTGGGACATTTCAGTCAGTAGAACATGAGACTCTTAAGCTCAGGGTCATGAGTTTGTTGGGTGGAGGAGTCCTGCATGGCAAGGGTTTGGACCAGATGACCCTCGTGGTCTCTTCCAACTCTACAAGTCTATGATCTTGCGGCAGCAGCGATTCCAAAGCCTACATGATGTCTAACTAAGGCATTTAAACAAGACTCTCCCATCCCAATGCCAACTTTTCTTTTTTATAAACAAGCTCTGCCTGTGCTGCTTCCATTGGTGATGGAATTTTCACTTGTGCACATGTTCAGGTGACAAACCTGCAGATGAAATAATAATAATAATTTATTATTTATACCCCGCCCATCTGGCTGGGTTTCCCCAGCCACTCTGGGCGGCTTACAACAGAAAAATAAAATAATCGATAAAACATTAAAAGCCTCCCTAAACAGGGCTGCCTTCAGATGTCTTCTAAAAATCTGGTAGCTGTTTTTCTCTCTGACCTCTGATGGGAGGGCATTCCACAGGGTGGGCGCCACTACCAAGAAGGGCCTCTGCCTGGTTCCCTGCAAGTTGGCTTCTCGCATCGAGGGAACCACCAGAAGGCCCTTGGCGCTGGACCTCAGTGTCCGGGCAGAACGATGGGGGTGGAGACGCTCCTTCAGGTATACTGGACCGAGGCCATTTAGGGCTTTAAAGGTCAGCACCAACACTATGAATTGTGCTCGGAAACGTACTGGTAGCCAATGTAGATCTTTCAAAGACCCCCTGCACCATTGCTCAGCAGGGGATGCTAAAATAGGTGCATCAAGAGATTATAAACTCAAGTTGGACACTGGAGGGACAAGAGGACAGGGGTGAGACTTTCATGGATACTTCAATGCATATCACCAAGCAAGGCAGAAATGGAGGAAAATCTTCTTCAATGTTCTCCTATTAGTCTATTTCAGCTACAGAAGTTTAAACTGATAAGCTGCAGCTCTAGCAGGGCAGATCCCATATTTGACATCTTGGAAAGTCTACAGCAGTCTATTATTAACCTCTGCATACTAAGTATGACAGTGATGAGGACCCTGACATATTCCCACTTATGCATCCATTTTGGCTAGGAACAGGCCCTATTGCTGATTTTTCCTTACTCCAATGCAACACATCACGACTTCTCCATTCCCTATCTTGCTTCTGTTGCCTTTTATAAAAAGAAAACCTTGAATTTGGCTGGCTTAATCAATCAGCCTTTATAGGTTAGTTAAGCAAGTGGTGTTCAAGGCAAATGCTATTTTTATACATTTATACTTCAAGTATGCACAGATGTGAGCCAAACGCATCCTTGTATAATTCAGGTCTGTGTAACCTCTACCCAGGTAGGTTTTTTAAAAAAACAGAAATTGTCTGCAATTGATGCAGTTTTATAAGATGCTGCTGAAATTATTTTGCTTTGATGATAGTAAATTATGTTTAATCAAAATTATTGCAGAAGTTGCAGTGTATGTATTTTGGGCATCTGATTTACCAAACCTTTTCATGAAGTTGGATATTTTGTGGAATGTAGTCTTGGTTTTCTTTGCTAACCGAGAAAGGTTAGAAAAGTATCTTTCTCCCAAAGGAAAAACTGGGTATAAATATCCCTTTCTCTCAGCGTATATCACCCTTTCATATCACCTTTTGCTTGCAGCCCAATTTTTGCATTGCTGATTCAAATAATTATGATTTAATTAGAGCTACTCAACTGTATATCAATAATCAGTATTTTAGATTTGTAATACTAGCATTTTATAAGGTTTTTTTAATGTTATTCACCTTATTTATCTTCTTTTTGTAATGCTTAAGTTACTTTTAAGTTAAGTAAAGGAAATGTATATGCCCGAAGACTCATCCTTGAACACTAAATTCCCATCCACCCTCGACATGGCAGTCGTTGCAGAGGCAACTAAGGTGCAAAACTTAACTGCCGGACTCCGTTTCCGCTACATTGAAATCAAGCGTAGATTTGTCCTCTGAACAGAGCAAAGTTGTCACAATTTGTAACCGTGCAAAATCCTGGACTCCAACTCCCATCAACTCCCAGCCAGCGTGCCCAATGAACAGAGTTGACAGGAGCCATGACCCAACAACCTATGGAGGGCCATAGGTTCCCTGTCCTTGATTTACAGCAAGTGTGGGGAACCTTTGGCCCTCTGGGTGTTGCTTAACTACAATTCCTATCAACCCCTGCCAGCAAGGCCACTGGTCTGAGTTGATAGCGGCTGCAGAACCATAGGTTCCCCATCCTTGGTCTGCAAAAAATGCTGCCCATTTTGAGCCAGAGATAATGCTGTGGAACTCCATAATGTAACTACAAAAACCCCTCTTCTGCGGCTGTGCAATGAAGAAGAGACATTATACCTGTCTAATGTATATGGACACATCCATGCACATGCCTAAGCGATCACTGCCTGGAACACCCAATTCATCTAAGTTATTCTAAGAAGATCGTGTTTGTTTCGATAACGCAGCAGCAGGAGGAAACAAACTGAGAATAAACGGCAAATACAAGCAGCAAACCCACTCATTCCTCCCTGCCTCTCCACCAATGTGTTCCCACGATGTAGGTCATTTCTTACTGCCCCAGCAACCCAACTGTGACTTGTTCAATTCTGGTGCATTTTGTACACGATCCTGGCCCCTCTATAAGGCAGGACTCAATTTTCTACCTCCTCCAATCCAATTTCCAAACTACTTTGTCGTGACCTGCTTTGCTGTAGCTCGTCAACCTGTGTCACTTGGCCATTTCTCTGAAAAACTACCTGCTCTCTGTCAAAGTGCTACCTTTGAAAAAGGAGCGGGGGGGGAGGGGGAGTCAAGCTACATTAACAGTGACCTGGGGGGGGGGAGGAGGAGGAGGAGGAGAAGAAGAAGAAGAAGAAGAAGAAGAAGAAGAAGAAGAAGAAGAAGAAGAAGAAGAAGAAGAAGAAGAAGAAGAAGAAGAAGAAGAAGAAGAACTCAGACAGCTGACAAACCAGAACAAGCTGAAAACAGATTTGAAAGAGGACAACATGAAAAATTCAACAGAGGAAAGATTCTTCTAGGCACCGGGTTATTTTGTTATCCTTTGCTATTTTGGCGACACTCATTTGTCTCCCATTTCATGTCAACCAAATATAATTGAGTCATATGGAAATGGCAGGGAGCAAGTTAACTGGCATTGCTCCTCTGCAAGCTCAGGTGCAAATCCCACTGAATTGCGTAGAAGTTACAAAGCAGGAGCCTCTTGTAGATTTTATCCATCAAGATGCAATACTACCCAGAGAAGATGGTTGATGGGGAAAGGGAGATGGAATCACATTTCATGGAAGAGTGGTAGCAACACATGCAGAACCAGGGCAATGTATTAGATAGGAGGACAGATGGCAACATAATATATGGAATAATTTATAGGGGGGAAAGATTGGGAGACACAAAGGGATGGTGCAGGCTTAATAGAAATCGGGTTATGTGCCTGCTTGTAAGGGAGCAGAAGGCTTTTTGAAGAAACTTATAGCAAGTGGCATTTCAGAGGAAAGGTTTATGCAAGGACAGGCACTGCCACCAGGTCCCAGTTCGTGTGAGACGGATGTAATTTGTGGGGCAAAAGGTAAAGAATGAATAACGCTTCGAAACAGAAAATAACATGGCTTTCTTTTATTCAGCTTCCTTATTCAAGGGAGCACCCATGAAATCCGCCTCGGCAAGATTGGACTCCAAGCAACTGAAACTGCAATTTGTGTGATGGAAGTTATGCAGAAGCTCCTAAGTGAAAATCAGAGCTGTGTGGTGCCAGAAACAAAAATGGGGGAAACACAATGAAGAAACAACACTAATCATAATCATACTATTTTTGCTTCAATGGGTAGCTCTTATTTTACGACTCGGCTTTTATCTGCAGGCTTTCACAATGCTCGATTATCACTCAGATTTTCAGATTTTGCTAAACCGTCATAACTTATTCAAGAGGCAGTGCTTTCTGGGAGGCTGCGTGTCCATATTTCACATTAAGAATATGAGATTGTATCATTTGCTTTTGCTTCACCATAAGCCATTTACATGGAAAGAATTGGTGATTAAAATCAAATGACTTGTACGCTTGAAAAATAGAGCTATTGTGCCTTAAAGGGAAGCACTGTGTTTTATTCTGAAACGACGCTAGGCATGCTAATGTCCTCTGATACGCAGTTCTACTTTTCATGTTACACATCTCTAATGGGAAAAAAGCAACAACAACAAAGTCCCTGTAAGTAATTCATTTTGGGGGGCATTGCATGCCCGTTGCAAATATGTAACAATGTCAAAATACAAACAGTAAATTTTATAAACACCACGTTTTCGGTTGGTTATTAAAACCTTGTTATGTTTCACAATTTGCAAAAAGCAACCCAAATTATATCCCCCCCATTATATTGCAACTAATGAAATGTCCCCTCAGTAAAATGGATTAGTGTGATGGGTCATCTCTGCCACTTCTGCTAATTCTTGAAAGCTCTTTTTTCTGTGTCAAATATCTCATTCACAACTTACCCTTTACTCACCACGAGCTCTGCCTGCTTTCATTTCCACACCCGTCCCCATTGTAAGTCCATAACCCTCAATAGATTGTGTGGATAATGCCCCTCTCTGTCTCTCTCTCCTGCCTTTCTGGGGAACCAGGAACTATTGATCCCCCCTCGCTTGGGCCATCAACTCTTTTCTGTGGGGGGCCTTCCCACGGATCACTTCTTCTATGTTCACATTTGCATTCGTTCTAGGCTTTCAATGAGCACACAACACATGACCACATTGCACCAGAAGCCACCTGGCCAGATAGCAGAAGCAAGGAGGTGGTTTTTAAACCCACACTGCTCTTTTTTTGGCCAAGTATTATATTTTGCTTTTAAAGGCTGTATCTGACTGATGTCTTCACAATTGATGGCAACTAATTAGCCAACAAGAAGTTCCTTCGTTCCTATGACTGTTAAGTGAGGCTCCAATACTTTGGCCACCTCATGAGAAGAGAAGACTCCCTGGAAAAGACCCTGATGTTGGGAAAGATGGAGGGCACAAGGAGAAGACGACAGAGGACGAGGTGGTTGGACAGTGTTCTCGAAGCTACCAACATGAGTTTGACCAAACTGCGGGAGGCAGTGGAAGACAGGAGTGCCTGGCGTGCTCTGGTCCATGGGGTCACGAAGAGTCGGACATGACTAAACGACTAAACAACAACAACATGACTGTTAAGAAGAAACCACTCAGCTCAAAATCAGGGGAACCCAGCCAAACAGCTGAACTAGATATTTCTCCACAGCAAAAAATGTTAGCTAGGTACTTAGCAGAACATGAATATGGCACAAGACTGTGAAATTTCTGGCTGGGAGCCAAGTAAGACTGGCAAGACAAATGTGAAGTAGCATTGGTGCAACATAGGTGAAATTGTGGCATTGCCAAATGAAGGTCAGTTTTGAGGAAAGATTCAAAGCAGCAACTAACTGTAAGGCACTGCAATATCCTGCTGGGCTGAAGAGGTCGGTAAGACCTTATCATGTTGTTGTTGTTGTTGTTGTTGTTGTTGTTGTTGTTGTTGTTGTTGTTGTTGTGCCCTACACCTGCAGGCCTCAGGGCTGTTCACAGGGTAAAATCACAATATAAAAAACAATACACAATCAAAATAAAAACAAAAACAGAAACAACCGTATAATATCCCCCCAAAAGAAACACATTTTAAAAGAGCTTTGGATGACAATCAGCCGAAGGGTATGTTAAAGAGGAACATTTTTGCCTGGGGCCTAAAGGTATATAATGAAGGCACCAGGCAAACCGCCCTGGGGAGAGCATTCTACAAATGGGGAGCCACTGCAGAGAAGGCCCGTTCTCATGCTGCCACCCTCCAGACCTCTCGAGGAGGCAGCACACAAAAAAGGACCTCAGAAGATGATCTCAGGGTACGAAAAGAGGTTGTCCTTTAGGTATCACAGTCCTGAGATGTTTAAGGCTTTATAGGTCAAAACCAGCACTTTGAATTGGGCCCAGAAACTAGTCGGTAGCTAGTGCAGTTGGATAGGCTAGAATCCAGCCTTGGATCTCAAAGTTTAAGCTTAGATTCTACATATATAAAAACACAGGTGCTAATTCCATGATCAGAATGGCATAGCATTTTAGCTAAGACTAGCCAAACTAGCAGGCATTGGAATCGCAGGGTGTGGGGATTATAGAGGTACTACAGGGAACAAGCTACTGCTTCCAGGTCCACCTTTCGTTCTCAGAGTAACATTCTGCACTGAATTGGCTGAGCATTTCAGCTGCAGAATTCTCTAGAGTGACTTTCACACATTACATAACTAGCTCTGTATCAACTCACATGGGGAATGACTTGCAGAACCTTTTCCATTATATGTAGACGTTGTAGCCTAAGGGCAAATTGGTGGATGTTTGCGATGCAAAATAAATTACCCGTCCACTGAATTTTTTTAAAAATAAATGTTCTCTTGTATGCACATAGTAAATTTTCACTATTTGAAGAGAGGGAAAATGTAATTTTCTAATCATAATTAATATATGACCTTACTGTTTGCCTGGGGATATTTGTCAGACCGTACCTGCAAATTAGGCAGCCTACAGATTTGTCAACCTTAGCTTTCCATTAAAAAGAGGGAGGGGAGAATCTTAAAAATCTCTGTGTGAAATAAGGTATGTGCGTGTGGGGGAACAGTATTACTTTTAAAATGTGTTTAATTTTCTTGTCATAAAGGGGTGGGGGGTGGGGAGAAAAGGCCAAAGTCTCCTCCTAAATAAAGAGTATGAGATTTATTCACTGAAAGGCTGCTGTAGGTTGGGACATTTATCATAATGTCAAAACTCTACAGGCAAGTGGGATTCAGACAAACCTCCAGACTCTTGACAGTCAATACTTTGAAGACATACTGTACTTCCTAAGTATTTTAATATGCCTGCCAAGATGTCACATTTGGGGCACTGTCAAAAGTGGGGGGGGGGGGAGAACCTTAAGACGACAGAGGAAGAAATAACCAGAGTAAGTGGGTGAAAAGTATTACAGGAAAGATTATGAATATGTGCATGAGAAAATGAAAATTGCAGCTGCTCCTGCATTGTTTGGAAGGAAAAGACATATTGACAGTTATGAAGGAGGTTATTCTATTTACTGCAGTAATGAACAACAGTGCGAACGTTCTGCTCTGAGCATTTTGCACACATTATGTATAGCCACATCAGTTAATATGCAAGAGCTGCACCTGTTTTTATGGCCAACACACTCAGAAGAATTAAGTTCAGCTACCGTATGTCAATTTTGGTTCAAAATTGGGAAAGGAGTACGGCAAGGTTGTATATTGTCTCCCTGCTTTTTTAACTTATATGCAGAATTCATCATGCGAAAGGCTGGACTAGATGAATCCCAAGCCGGAATTAAGATTGCCGGAAGAAATATCAACAACCTCAGATATGCAGATGACACAACCTTGATGGCAGAAACTGAGGAGGAATTAAAGAACCTTTTAATGAGGGTGAAAGAGGAGAGCGCAAAATATGGCCTGAAGCTCAACATCAAAAAAACCAAGATCATGGCCACTGGTCCCATCACCTCCTGGCAAATAGAAGGGGAAGAAATGGAGGCAGTGAGAGATTTTACTTTCTTGGGCTCCTTGATCACTGCAGATGGTGACAGCAGTCACGAAATTAAAAGACGCCTGCTTCTTGGGAGAAAAGCAATGACAAACCTAGACAGCATCTTAAAAAGCAGAGACACCACCTTGCCGACAAAGGTCCGTATAGTTAAAGCTATGGTTTTCCCAGTAGTGATGTATGGAAGTGAGAGCTGGACCATAAAGAAGGCTGATCGCCGAAGAATTGATGCTTTTGAATTATGGTGCTGGAGGAGACTCTTGAGAGTCCCATGGACTGCAAGAAGATCAAACCTATCCATTCTGAAGGAAATCAGCCCTGAGTGCTCACTGGAAGGACAGATCGTGAAGCTGAAGCTCCAATACTTTGGCCACCTCACGAGAAGAGAAGACTCCCTGGAAAAGGCCCTGGTGTTGGGAAAGATTGAGGGCACAAGGAGAAGGGGACGACAGAGGATGAGATGGTTGGACAGTGTTGTTGAAGCCACCAACATGAGTCTGACCAAACTGCGGGAGGCAGTGGAAGACAGGAGTGCCTGGCGTGCTATGGTCCATGGGGTCACGAAGAGTCGGACACGACTAAACGACTAAACAACAACAACCGTATGTCTAATGGGGCCTACTACTCCAAAGTAAGTGCATGTAGGACTGCTGCCTAGAACGGCAGCAATTTTCAGACAAACATATATCCTTGCATCATTGCATGCCAGCCATCCCCAACCTCATGTCCTCCAGACTTTTTGGACCAGAACTCCCCTGTGACTATTGGCCATCCTGGCTAAGGGTGATAGGAGTCGTAGTCCAAAATGTCTGGAAGATCCCAGGTAGGAGAATGCAGCTGTACATTATTACTCTATATGCTGTTGTTGTTTAGTCGTTTAGTCGTGTCCGACTCTTCGTGACTCCATGGACCAGAGCACGCCAGGCATTCCTGTCTCTGCGTGCTCTGGTCCATGGGGTCACGAAGAGTCCACTCTATATACTAGGTGCTGTTTAAAGACAGATCTTCCAAAACAGTGGTTTTCCAAGTTCTTGTTGAGCAAAAGTGTTTGTTTTTAATTAATCCCAGTTCGAATTTATATCCAAATCAGTCAAATACTTAAAGGAGACCAAGAGAAATATTCACCTAACTATCGGACCATTTCAAGTTCTAAGGAAGTAATTTAGAGGCAAGTGCGTGGCGAAGCAATTCTAATGAGTAACTTCTATAGAAAAACTTTCAATGATTCAGAAGGAAAAATCTCACTTTCCCCAATTTAACTATACCTTTACCTACTTTAAATGAGGAACATTTCTGCCTTCAGGGGACCAACCAACATTAGGGTGGGATCAGAATGGTACTATAAATACATACTACCTGCATTAGAACGGCAAAGCAACTCCGCTCAAATTTCACCTCTGCCATCAAATTGCAGCCTCTACCCTCACTCCCCATCTGCAATAATGGGGAATTAATACTGACCTACTTTGCAAGGTTGTTGTAAAGATTAATGAGATGTGTGTGAAGTACTCTGGGCACTCAAAAAGGTATCATATATATATACCGTTAATCTTTTAAAAAGCATTCCTGTTGTTGGTAAGCCTGGTAAGGGTGTTGTAAAACTTACAACTGCATAATATTAAAGTCAACCACCCCCCACTGCAGACAGTGCCTTGCTGGGTAAAATAGTTTCATCCTTCCCTTTTGATACAAGGCATTTGCCATTAACTTTCAGCTCCCTCTTGTTTGAATGCTGTGAAAGTACGGAAAGCAAGATCGATCTGCGTTTTATTATGCTCTTCATAATTTTAAGTACCTAAGTCAAATCTATTAACTCTTCTTTCAAGGTTAAGTAATTCGAGACACCAGATTTGCATACAAGTTCCATTTTCCTTCTCTTCAGAGCTTGGTAAAAGAGCTGCTTGGTTTTTTTTCCAACTTTATATATCTGGGTTTAAAACCAGGAAATTCAGTATTTGACGCCTTTTTGTTTAACATCTACTATTTGGGGATAATTTTGAAGGATTTCTATTGCACATAATTGAATGTCTCCTACACAGTGTAACTATCTCTTAATTTCTAGCACTTTGGTATGTCAAGTATTAGTTTGCTCATAGCTTTATGCATGCAGCTGTGGTATGGAAAATGGGCCAATTACGCAGTTTTCCAAGCATGGGGAATCCGAGAACAATATAATTCATTAAAATACAAACTCCCAATTCATAAAAAAATCATTTGAAAATACAAGTAAAGCAATTAAACTCCAAGGATAAGAGGTAATTAAGAAGTGTGAGGTGAATGACTGCAGTATTATAAATCAATGAACCAGTTCACTGACAAATTCATGAACTCTGAAAATTAGTTTTTTGTACTTTTATTGCCAAGTTACAAAATACTTTATCAGCCACTCCTTCAGACTTTTAAAAATGCATAAGTGAACAACCCACATTAATCTGACATTTATTTAAAAAAATAAAACCAGCTAATAGTTACATTGGAAGAATGGTGTTATAGTACATTCTTCACAATGAAAAGCATTTTTTTTTAAAAAAAAATCAAAGTTATTAGCACCCTTATTATTGGATTCAAAGGGTATTTATTTTTATACAATGGACTTCATTATCCTTCATGAAATGAAAGGAACTTGAAACGGTAATGAAATAGTATTAGCAGGAGTATTGACAAAAGAATCTAAGTGACTCTTGATTTAGAATACGACTGCAATTTTTATACTGCATTTGAGGATTCCTGTATAATTGCAGCTTTTACATACAGATCAGACAATTTACTTCTGTTTCAAAGAGATGCAGAAGTATTCCTTCTGGAGAACTTGTGGGCTGCATTTTCATGTTCTCATCCGACAATTCTGCTAAGCAATTTTGTGATTCATTATGAAACCTTACATATGTACTTGGGAGTCTCACAAAAGTCCAAGGAACTTGCTTCTGAGAAAGTGATCACTAAGTCCCAGGGGAATGTGTCATATGCCCCCAGCCAATTACAGAGCAGTCTGCAAGTAAAGGGGAAAGACCTGAGGAGGTACTAAGACCCAACAGCCGAGGCAGCCAAAATGGTGTCCTCTAGACTTCAACTCCCATCAACTCCAATGATACAGTCAACGGTCAGAGATGACAGGAGATATAGTTCACATAATCTCTGCCAGCAGAGATTACCAGGATTCTAGACAGCAATACATGGGGTTGCTGCCAAGAATGGCAACTTCATGTCAAATTCTCCTCCTGTTTCCCTAATGTATAGTTATGAAGATAGGCCACTATCACATTCTCAGTTTTCCCACTAATACCCCACATTACTGACTGCCTCTACAGGGGCAGAGGGGAGAAGGAACATAAAATGAGGTGATATCATCATACATTTCTATAAATGTATAAATGTGAGAGAGGGTAAATTCATTTTTGGGAGAGAGTGCAAGGAGGAGCCTGGCTCCTGATATGATAAAACTGTAGTCAACAAGGATCCCAACACTGGACGTGCACTGGTCCATGGCTACTTAGGGAGCAGAGGCAAGCAGGAAGATGTGAGTAAAATAAATGAGGAATCAAGGAAAATAAAAATTATGTTAACTCTGCAGTTCAAGAGCTTGGGGTGTGGGGCTAGCTTGAGCAAAATAAAAAATGATATACTGTATTAGCCTTAAGCCCCACATGCACAACACCAACATGCAATGTTAAATTGCAGCTGATGTACCTTGCCTAATTACAGAAGAGAAAAGTAGGCATGCTATTTCCACCCCCTGGCAAATAATAAAACATTCTGCTACCATCTCTTCAGCCTCTCCTTGTCAGGAACCTTTCAGTAAACTTTTAATAGTTCCTTAGATTCTTTGAAACATGGATTATTTGTTCTTGTATCTATCTTGAACAGGGCTCTGACCTGTTATAGATTTTTAAGCCCTATCAACAGAAATGCTATAAATAACAATAATGAGGAGAATGATCAATGAGCATTATAGAGATAGAGTAACCTTTGTAACTATTCTCTGCTGTCAAGTTCACAAACCTTCAGCTCTGGTTTATGACAAATAAATGGTCCAGAAACAATCTTTGCATTTTTATGACCTACCGTTTACTTTTTTTTTTCAATGCCAAAAATGGAGTTTAAAGTACCGACATTAAAGCTTTACATTATAGCTGAAATCAATCACACTATAGCTATGACACTTCCTGAATAATTCATTAGAGTTTCAATCACATCTATGAAAAATGTAGGCATTTAAATAAAATGTATTATGCCGAAGGCCTCATTGATACAGGACTCTCTAGTGGTCTCTTCTTGGTGGTTTACAATATCATGTCCTCTGCTATAATGACCCTTCAAACATTGCCCTGCTTTCTGCCTATGAGCACCAAGAAACCAAAATTTAACATTGTCAGAATATGGAAACCTTGGCTCTCTAGAATTTGTTGGACTACAACTCTCCTCAGCCTCAAGTCAGTATGGATATGGGAGTTGTAGCTCAATGACAGTTGGAAGGGACACAGTTTCCTCATTTCTGAAATAGAGTAAGGGTTTGTTAGGCAACTAACCAGCGTGGTTTGGTTGCATATTGGCTTCCGTGTCACTTGTAATAATTGAAGCTAGAAGGTCAAATGCGAGTGGCAGGCCAACACAGTCACTTGTCAGCCATGGTTCCTGTCCCCAGGGAATAGCAATGGTGGTGTGAGAAGCAGTCATGTTGCCCACTTCTACTGCCTCATCTCCCCAGTTCATACAGTGGAGAAGCACAGGAAAACATCACCCAGACTCTATAAAATGCTTTAAAAATCCAAATGTTTGAAATGGATAAATGTCGTGCAAAATCCTTCATTCCCCAGGGTACACATGTCAGCATTTCACAGTGTTTTGTCTCAAATATTCTGACAAATGGAGGGAAATCAACTTACCCTGTGTTTTTCTTTAATCTTCTTCCTATATTCTTCTTTGTCAAATTTGTCCTCTTCCTGCAGCCTCTCTTTTGCTTTGTTGAGACTGATTCCACCACTGTCGTCGTCATCTTCTGCTTCATCGTGGACAGATTTTTGTGCGGGTGGCCACTGCTGAATTAACTGGATTTAAAAAGAACAATGAAAAATATCATTGCATCACCCTACATTCTAATTCTGATTCAAGACTTGAATCAGGCTTGATGTACACAAGTGCTGTCACTTATGTAGCCAAAACAGGAACAGCCACAACACAGCAAGAGAGGTGTCAACAGAGCTGGAGTAACCTCAAGGTCCAGAAGTAAAATGAATTAGGAAATCTAACCTGGGGGACCCTGAAAATAGCCCTGTGAGCACTGAGTGTCCTCAATGGCCATAGAATAATGACCAAATGCCTCCCACCCACCCCCCAAAAAACCCTAGATAGTTGGGGCAGTACAGTGGAACCTCGGTTTACGAACACCTCGGTTTATGAATTTTCGGTTTACGAACGCCGCAGACCCATCTGGAACAGATTAATTTCTTTCCATTACTTTCAATGGGAAAGTTCGCTTCAGTTTATGAACGCTTCAGTTTATGAACAGATTCCGGAACCAATTACACCTATGCTTCGGGTTAAGTACGCTTCAGGTTGAGTACTCCGCGGACCCGTCTGGAATGGATTAATCCACTTTCCATTACTTTCAATGGGAAAGTTCGCTTCAGTTTATGAACACTTCAGTTTAAGTACTCCGCGGACCGTCTGGAACAGATTAATCCACTTTCCATTACTTTCAATGGGAAAGTTCGCTTCAGTTTATGAACGCTTCAGTTTATGAACAGACTTCCAGAACCAATTGTGTTCATAAACCGAGGTACCACTGTAGATAACAATGGACAGGAGCACACCATACTGCAGGTTTGTTGCAGGTCCCACTGGTAAATTCAATTCAATGTAATTGAACATTTAATTGCAAAAGGATTTTGCAGCATGGAGGGATGGCAAAGTGGGCGCAGCAGGATGATGAGCTTCTTGGAATCATTGGGAAATGGTGAGTTAGTTTGGAGAATCAAAAGTCTCAAGGTCTACTGCATGGAGAGAGAGAGAGAGAGTGGGGAAGGAAGAACCAATGGATGTGCAATGGTGAATGCAAGGTCTCTCAGGCACATTGGAACAATAGGATTATAGACCTGGAAGAGTAATTGAAAATCAGCTAGTCCAGCCCCGCTCCTCAGTGAAGGATCTGCAATGCAGCATGCACTGAGCTGGCACGCAGAAATGCACACATGGACATAAGATATCTCATACCGTACTTCCTAAGCACCTACAACAACTAGGTGCTGCATATAGTATGTGTTGTCTAAAGTATGTGTTGAGTTATACAAGCATTATACAAACTGATAATCTCAACTGCAGAGGCTTCTGAAAAGGCCATCCTTGTGTCTTTAAAGTCTTTTTTTTTCATATTTCTCTCCCTCTGAGATCAGCTCAGAATATATCACCAAAGCCCATATTGCTACTTCACATTCTGAACGCAGCGTCGCACCCAACACGATCATTCCTCACACAAATTCATAAAAACCACTCTTAATACATCGACCTAATTATAGAAACTGACAGTTCAGCATCCATGGCTGCCACAGAAACACATTATAGGGCTTCCTAAAAAGAAGGGGGAAAACCTTGGCAACTTTTTATGAAGCTACTATACTCACTTATCCATCGTCTGCAGTTTCAAATTAGCCTTTGAAACAGCAATGCGCTATATTTATTTTAAGAAGCAAAGCATTACGACTTCAGCTTAATCAGAGCGTTTGTCGTAGCCTTCTGTGCAGCCAAACTAAATGCTTCGTTTTCAGGCAAGAAATCATGGGCCATTGTAATTTGCTTGCGATACATTTCCATAGAAATTCAGTACCACAAACATGGCCACAGTGATAATCCATCGGTCAGTGTAGTCTCAAAGACTGCATTTGGCCCATTGTGCCCTTGAGACTATAGAAGGGGGTCAAAAGCTGTTGCATGCAGGAAGGGAGAGGTGGGCCTCTGTTCCAAACCATACTGTGACTAACCACTATTTCACTGGTAAGGAACATGTGCAAATTTAGCAACACCTATGGGACGCAGGTGGCGCTCTGGTCTAAACCACAGAGCCTAGGGCTTGCTGATCAGAAGGTTGGCGGTTCAAATCCCTGCCACGGGGTGAGCTCCCGTTGCTTGGTCCCAGCTCCTGCCCACCGAGCAGTTCGAAAGCACATCAAAGTGCAAATAAATAGGTACCACTACAGCGGGAAGGTAAACGGCATTTCCATGCGCTGCTCTGGTTTGCCAGAAGCGGCTTAGTCATGCTGGCCACATGACCTGGAAGCTGTACGCCGGCTCCCTCAGCCAATAGAGCGAGATGAGTGAGTGCCACAACCCCAGAGTCGGTCACAACTGGACCTAATGGGTTAGGGGTCCATTTACCTTTACCTGCAACCTAGCAACACTTCCTCTTTCCTTCCACTCTACATGTTACTGTATAGTCACATTAGATTGCAGAAGGAATTGAAACTGACAATTGTCACCATCTGCTATGGAAAAGGCCACCAGTATTTCTTCCTCTTAGTTTTATTGTGGTTTTGCAGACCCCTGTAAAGCACATTCCTGGTAATTAACAGTTTACAAATCACACATCCAAGTGCCTGATAATGAAGACTAGGCTATATTTTTTTATATTTCCAGTGAAAACACACTGCTCAGGCTCATGAAGAACAATAGATATTTTTTTGCTAAACTGATAGTTTTCAAAACCGTGATGAACTCTGGGGTTCCTCTTGGGAACTTTCTTTGGGGGCGTTCAACGAGAATAAGATCACTAATGACAAATATATCTGAAAAAGAGCCTGACAACCATTATCCATCTTCCCTACAGTGTGCAGAGAACACCGGTGGAATTCTAATCGGCAAGGACAGTATCAACTGAATATGACCAAAATCCTTTGCAAGGTCTCAGTATTCCAAAGCCAGATCAGAATTTATTGGCAGACCCCAAGGTGGGAAGTGTGTGCCAAAATTTGAAAGCTAGTATTCTAGGCCCAACACCAACACACACACAGGCTCTTCTCAGTATAAGCCAGCCAGTTTTCTTAGATCTTACCTCCCCATCTTCAGTAAACACAATTTTTGTGTTTACTTTAAATTTTCTCTTCAATACTTTTTTAGCTTCTTTTGTTTTAGTTATTTTCTTCTTCGGCTTTGAATCTGATGTACTCTATAAAAGAAGAGCAGAAGAAAGACAGCGTGGTTAACATTTCGTAAAGAGGGATTCCAGGACAAGGATGAAAATACAACGCTGCTGTCACCAACCAAAAGGCACATCTGTGCTACAAAGAGCAGGTGTGTTGTTGTTGTTGTTGTATTAATTAATTTGTTGAATTTTTATACCGCCCTTCACCCAAAGATCACACAATGGTTCACAACGTAAAAAAGTTAAGAACACAAAATACATAATAAGACAAAAACAAACACAAACCAATAACCCCCCCTCCCACAAATACATTTAAAAACTGCAGCAAAAATAAGTCTAAATCACCTCACATTTATTCCCACCGGCTGATGCCCAACCCATAAAACAAGAAGCTACATTGCTTTGAGAAGACGCTCAGGCTCAGCCTTTAGTGAACCTTGTGGGGGGAAAGGAATTCTGAATATATCTTCAGATGCTGCCTTTAACATAAAAGAATTAATACGTAAACCAAGAATTGATTGCCACGTCTTATATGTTTGGGTTTGGGATTTCACAACTGGACACAGCTTCCAAAGGTGTTGAAGACTGCCTGATGTGCACACATCAGAATCGCCTTCAGAGTAAAGTTTTATAACTTTGCCAAGCAGCCCTCTGTTGCCAAAAGAACCCCTCTAAGACACTACAGAGGCAGTGAAAAACTGCCTTCACGTTCAAGTAGCAGCTCCACTACTGAAATGTGAAGAAAAGTTTGTGCTATGGGACACCTGTATGGCATGGAAAGTGTCCACTCTTTTAAAGTTTCTTACAGACCACTAAAACACAAAATATTCAAAGTAAAACTAAGAAGAAGAAGAAAGATGAAGAAAAATTTAACACTAAAAGGTACCAAACAAACTTAGCATAGGTATCTTGCATGCCAAACCCTTTTTTGCTGGAATCATTTGAAATAGATGCATAGCATGCCCCCAGGCCAAGAGCAATGAAATTAAACAAGGAGAGAAAATTGTTCCTTATTTCCTGTTCTATTGCTTCCATCTTAGTAAGCAAGAAATGGATATCGTTAAGTGTGCTCTCCACAATGATTTCCATCCAAAATAAGGGGCGAAGAGAAATGAAGGCATGAATATACATTTCCTTGTGGGCTTTAATGAAAATTACATAGTCAATCATATCTTGCCCTCTGGAATCCAATTTTTAACCTGCCACTTTCAATAACTACCTCTAACATTAGGAAAACAGGCAGCCGGAGGCAACTCGGCGGGGAGGGTTTAAAACTGATTCAGATTTCATCCAGGTCTTCAGCAAGGGCAATATTGATTCCATTTTGAACATTTTGGAAGAGACTCTGCTGCCTTCCAGAAACAGGTGAGCAGGGAGTCAGTGGCTTATTTCAACTGTTCCAGGAACATTTCAGCATCTACAATGGAACCTCTACGCACAACCACAATCCGTTCCAGAGGCCTGTCCTTATGGCGAAATGGGTCGCTGGGAGAGGCGCTGTTGTTCGCAGGAGTGGGCGGCAATTGCCTGCTCCTGCGCATGCGTGAACAGCGATCGCCGCTCCTGCACATGTGCGAATGGCAGCAAACCCACCAGTTACTTCCGGGTTTGCCGTGGTCGCAACTTGGAACGTCCGCGAGTGGAGGCGGTTGTAAGTAGAGGTTCTACTTTATAGCACTTCACATCCTAGTACAGTCCTGCTGTGTTGGATGGGTTTCAGTTGGTAAGGCTCGAGGATGTGGACAAGGTGCTTGGATCGGTCAGGACAACCACTTGCGCTCTTGACCCTTGAGGCTGAAAAAAACTTGCAGGGAGGGGACAGCTGGCTGGGCCAGGAAGGTGATCAATGCCTCCGTACAAGAGGGGTTGGTTCCTGCCTGTTTGAAGGAGGCAGTGCTAAAACCACTCCTTAAGAAACCCTCCATGGACTCAAAAAAACTTAAGCAACTACTGGGCAGTTGCTCATCTCCGTTTCTTGGGCAAGGTTCTTGGGTGGGTGGTTATGGACCAGACCCGGGTGCTCTTGGAGGAAACTGATTCTCCAGATCCATTTCAATCAGGGTTTAGGCTCGGTTTTGGCACAGAAACTGCCTTAGTCACCCTGTATGATGACCTTCATCAAGAGGGAGACGGGGGAAATATATCCGTGTTAATTCTCCTCAACCACTCTGCAGCTTTTGATACCATTAACCATGGTATTCATCTGGAGCAGCTTTCTGAGTTTGGGGTTGGTGGCACTACTTCGTTGTGGTTCCGGTCCTACTTGGATGGCCACTCCCAGAGGGTGATGCTTTGGGGGTCTTTTTCAGGTCTGTGGAGCCTTCAATGTGGAGTTCTTCAGGGCTCAATGTTATCCCTTATGCCAGAGGTTTTCAACCTTTTTTTGGTACACGGTTCCCTTGACCAACTACCTTCTTTCTGTGGTACCCCTGTGAAGCTCAGGAGCCCAGTTATGTCACCTGTTGCCTGCAGAGCCGGCAGCCCCTCACCCCTTTTTGAACCCTCTCCCTTGTGGAGTGTTCCTCTCCTCTCCCCCTCCTTGGGAATCCTCTCGGCTATCATCCCTGGTCTCTGAACTGCCCTCCTCCTGACCCCAAGAGAGGTGCCTTATCACACTCCTCCACAGGGGCCTGGGAAGCACCCCCTGGCCAGCCCCAGAGGCACCATTCGCCTGGGGAGCTTGTAGCCAGGGCTGCTGCAACAAACAGCTGTGCAAACCTTTGGGAGGCAGAGACGCAAGAGGGCTACAGAGGAAGGGAGGGAAGGAAAGGAGGAAAGAGGCCATTGTTGCCTTTGGCACCGCTAACCATCATTCAAGGCACCCCAGGGTGCCATGGCACACTGGTTGAAAACCACTGCCTTATGCTATTTAACATCTACATGAAACCGCCAAGTGGGGTCATCTGGAGTTTTGGAGTACAATGTCAGCAATATGCTGGTGACACACAGCTCTACTTTTCCTTTACATCTGCAGGTGAGGCAGTGGATGTGCCTGACCAATGTCTTACCGTGGCAATGGTTCCCTCATCCGCTCCACACCCACACAAAACAGCCTCTGTGAGGGATAATACTGCAGAAAAATCTGTTTTAGGGTCTGTGTTTCCAGTACGTGTGACATAAAAACGGCTGGGAGAAAAATACGAAGCAGCTGTTTTGATGTTTCATCTTCTTTTTCTTTCTTTTTTTAAAGAGTTGTGCCTCCAGTTAAAAGAAGAAAAGCGTTTACCAAGGGCAGGTATGAGCTTTGATGCTGAACTAAGAACATTATTTTGCTGACATTAACAAAATGTTTCTTTCTGCCCCACAACCCTCAGAAACCTTTGCTTTCGAAGTTGTGGGGAAAGTACTTTTGATGGGAGAAAGGGCATCTCTATGATGAGATGAAAGGCTGCAAGCTATATGTAATGCCAATTAATGCTGACAAGTTCATTTCCACTCGCAAAATTAGTAGAACTGCGATACACAGACACAGACGCGCGCCCACACACACACGGCATGCAGAAGAATTTGCCTGAAGATGTGAAAGTTCACAGTGGGCGAAGACAATAGGGGTAATTCCGGCAAGTGCCGCTCCCCTAGGCCCTCATAAATATCACACACACCCTCGGCCCCCAATCTCCCGCACTGTGGTTCAGAAGGTACATAATCTTACATAGTATAGGATTTCTGTATTTTAATATTTTGTTGGAAGCCACCCAGAGTGGCTGGGGGAACCCAGCCAGATGGGTAGGGTATTAATAATAATAATAATAATAATAATAATAATAATAATAATAATAGGTAAGATGGTAGGTCTCAAGAGGTTTCATGGAGCAGATGCCCCCAAGGATAAAGGGAGAACTTTAGAAAGCATGATACAACCAGGAAAGATAGATGAAAGTGAGTACGGATGGTGGCATGCGGATGAAATATCTGGGAGGACATTGCCAAGAAGGGTTTAATTGAATACAGTGGTGCCTCGCTAGACTAATTTAATTCGTTCCATGGGTCTTTTCTTATAACGAAAAATTCGTCTAGCGAATCCCATAGGAATGCATTGAATTTTTTTGAATTTCTTTTGCCCATAGGAACGCATTAATAGAATTTCAATGCATTCCTATGGGAAGCCGCGATTCGCTAGACGAATTTTTCATAAAACGAATTCGTCTAGCGAGGCAACCTCCGCTCGAAAAATCCTTTCGTTAAGCGGAAATTTCATTAAGCAGGGCATTCGTTAAGCGAGGCACCACTGTAGTTTGAATTGCTGTACAACTGCTATTAGTTTGACAAAGGTGGCCTGCTAGGATTTTAGTTTATTATACTGTCGAGCTGACAAATGCAAATTGTGAATTATGAAAAACAACGGGCAGGGGAAATAATTATCTATACAGTCCCAAATGCAAATGTATGCCTTTTTGAATTAAGTTACATTGAAGGGAGCAGAGCTGCTAACGTTTCGGCTTGCGTATGTGCGAGACTGTGGTATTAAAGCACACCTGAATGGTGTCACATCATTAATTCAGAAAAAATCGCACTACTTCACACTTCCTCATTATCCTTCTTCCAGACACTGTACAATGGCATACCTGGAAATGGAGATTCTGAGAGAATTTGATTTCTCAAATAAAGGCAGGAGCAAAACAGGGGTGCTGTTGCAGAAGACAAAGCTTCTCCAGCCCAAACAAGCAAGGAGTTGCTAACTTTAAAGGGCTCCAGTGCAAGGTGGCGGCTGCAATCACCAACCTGGGGCTCCCCATGTGTTCTGGACTACAACCCTCATCAGCCCCTGCCAACATGGTGCCCATGATTTTCATTTTGAGCTTTGTCATGGAAGGAAGATGGGACAGGAACATGAGCAAAGCAATGCCCATGCATTGAGAGGGTTTCCAGTGGGCCCACATATTTGGTATCCCAATCAACATGCCTTCCCTTCCTCCTCTACCAAACCAGCCTATGCTGGTCTAAAAATCTGAACCTTGGAAGCAAGACAGAGTACGCTAAATAAAGAGACGGAGTAACGAGATGCAAATGTGCATAATTTATGACAGCACACAATTTGCGTTTCCTTGGCACAGAGTACACACAGCCTTGGGTACAGCTGGCAATAAAAGGTCTTTTAGTCAAGGGCTTTATTGTGAGATTTCATAGCATGTAACTATGCAATTAACTTTGTCACTGTGGCATTTAATGGACTCTTTAAGCAAAGAATATATCAGCGTATTAGCTGATTTGGTAAAATAATTGACATTAAATTGCTTTGTAAGCAGTCTAAATCTTCCACATAAGGTAAAAGGGAAATCTGCAGTTAGCCTTCGATTTGATTGCCCTGGGAATTCTGCAGGCTTTCACGAAGGATCTTGAGAGTGTATTTACTTTGGTTAACATATACATGCTGAGCATATTTATGCAGAAAACAATCTTCTGTTTCACCAAGACAGACGCTTTGTTAGTCCTGGAAAGGCTGGGCAGCATTGTTTTGTTTCACCCGCATTTAGAGATGCTTGTTTCTTAAAACTGAGGGTGGCTGCCTCTTAAAAAAGAACTGCTTTCTGAAAGCCAAAGCAAGAAGTGCATTGGCAATGTTTAGACAATTCCCCCTGCCCATGAAAAAACCATGGTAGGCTCAAACTTGATTGATTCCTTCCTGTCCTCTTAATCTGCAGGGAATCTATAGCCCTCCAGATTTGTCTGAAATCCAAAAGAGATGCTACTGGCCCGTGTAGATTATACTATTTCTAAGAGAGGCTCAGTGGAAACTGGGCAAGCTCAGGCTGCACACAGCCTATAAGAAAGCACTGTGCAGTTATTTGTATATATGCAGGTGACATATTGTCTCCAGGACTGATTACTGGGAAGTATATTTGCACAGAGCAGAGCTTTCCAAACTTTTCGTGTTGGTGACATACTTTTTAGATTTGCATCATTTTGCGACACAGTATTTCAGTTTTACTTGCAAACCAGAGGTTAAACTACCCCTTTATAAGAGATATGGACACATATCGTGCAGCACACCTACACACTGCAACCGACACGCTTAACGTGTCGCAACACACAGTTTGGAAAGCTCTGGCATAGGGGGATAGCAATGGATGACACTGGGAGCTGTACTGCTCACCTGACTTCCCTCTGGCTGAGTCGCTGCTGCACAGTAGGAAACAGAGTGGGAGGGCCACGGTTGCTGCAAAGTTGGCACTGTGTAAACGCATCAGCAGATACAACTAACTGGGTGCTCCTACCAGCACGTTCATCTTACTCCACCCTCTCAATGTCCCAGTATGTAGCAGCAACTCAGGTAGAGGAAGGTCAGGTGAGCAGCACAGCCCCAGCACACTGTCCACTGCTGACAGGGACCTGCATGGATAGACCTCAACCATCATAAGCAGTTTGTGCCTATTTGATACAGACAGTGAACAAGACAGAATCTAAAACACACACTTTAACCCTGGTTTGTTTGAACTAACTAGACAGTAAACCAACCAGAGCTCCCCAAGTTCAGATGCATCAAGGAAGTCTGGTTAGTTTAAATATTAAAAATGGAGGTTTTTCATCTCCTCCTCTTGTGTGCACAAGGGAAGAGAAGTAGTGTGCAAACCTTGTGTGTGTAACACTAAGCTGTGATTAAGTGGTATGTCCAAACCAAGCAAATGGGATGAAGTTTAATAATAATATAAAAGTTCCCGTCAAATGTGAAGAGAGTAATTTCTCTTGAATTTAATAAGCCACCGCAGTTAATTAACTGCATCCTCCTGCTGTCTACCTCTAAGAGCAGCCTTTAACACAGCCAATTCCAATTTGACCTTAAAATTACATTAATCATATTCAGGTTTCTCAGCTAGGCTATGATATTGATTCGAATGGTAACTGGACAAGAAGCTTTCAAAAACGTTAAGTGAAAATTTCTTTTGAGGAAAGAGCATAATCTGGAATGCAATCATTCGTAATTAGCCATACACAATTCAAGAATATGATCCATGTCGCCCAGCTGTCACATGGCATGGAGGATGGAGCAAGCTTGCTTTCTCCTGCTCTGGAGGGCAGCGCCCATACCAATGGATTCAAGTTACAAGAACGGAGATTCTGATTTAATATCAGGAAGAACATTCTGACAGTAAGAGCTGTTTGACAGAAGAACAGACTCCATCAGAAGGTGGTGGACTCTCCTTGGAGGTTTTTAAGCAGCAGTTGGATGACCATCTGTCATGGATCCTTTAGCTCTGAGATTCCTGCATGACCCTTGAGGTCCCTTCCAACTCTACAATTCTATACAAAGAAATCTCACTTCCCATCACTGACATGCAGCCCCTGACAAATTACCCCCTCGGCAGATAAAAGGTTGTCCATTTTTGAGTAGCCCTTGCAATATTGCAAGCTTTCCAAACTATTTGTCATAAAGAGTTGCAAAAGGGCAGATCTATTGAGGTAGGATTTTGGAATCTTACATCCCATGCCAGTTTGCTTTACACTTTTGCTCTGTAAGCATTGGATTTGCTTGCTTGAGTCACCTGGAACTACTTGCTCTGCAAGCACATCTGATGTATTTCCACCTTCTTTGGGCCAGCCTGTAAAAGGCCCCATACAACCCAAAAAAGCTCTGCCGGATGACATAATGAGGATGCAATGGAGGCAGCAACGCATGCCTTCTTGGCTGCCTTCAATGCTACTAGGTAGACTCAATAATGAGCCCTTACCAGTGTTCGGTTGCATTCATTCAGATCTTTCCTCCACTTGTGTTCAAGCTGTCTCCCATCTACTTTCCTTGCCCTAAACTCCGTAGTACGCCAGGGGCCAAACAGGCTCCACAAAGTAGGAGAGGGCACTCAGGGGTGATTGTGTCAATAGCCCGAGCCATTCGGGCATTCCAGAGGTCAGTCAGGGCTTCGACAGGGGCACCATCATATCAGCCAGAACACCCACCCAGCGCTATTTGGAATCCCACTGGATCCAACACCCTCCACGGGTGGACCTGCCTAATAGCTCCCCCGCCTCTGTGGAGGGGGAAAATGTGCCAACAGCCTAAATCTCAACAGGAAGTGATCTGACCATGACAGCAGACTAATGTCAATGTCCCCCACCTTCAAATCATCCTCTTTGTGCCCAGTTGAGAAAACAAGGTCCGGAGCATGTGCGTTGGGTCGGTGACATGTTGGGACAGCCTCATGGTTGTCATGGCGGCCATGAAGTCCTGAGCCGCCCCTGAGCCAGCTGCCTCAGCAAAGATGTTGAAGTCTCCCAGAACACCGCCTCCGAGACCAGCTCTGCCAGCTCAGGCAGGGAGACTGCTGGGCAGCGAGGTGGGTGGTAAACCAGCAGAATCCCTAGTCTGTCCCGATCGCCCAACGCCAGGAACATACACTCTAGATTCCCACCCACCCCTCAACTGGACAGAGAGCCTGAAGATAGAATCTCTATAGACCACAGCAACTCTCCCTCCCCAACCCTCAAGTTTGGCCTGATGCTGCACTGAGTACCCAGGTGGGCACAGCTGGGTGAGAACACCACCACCCTGTTCACCCACCTAGGTTTCAGTGATACATGCCAGATCAGCCTCCTCATTCATAATCAGATCATGGATGAGGGAGATTTTATTCTGGGCCGACCTGGCATTTAACAGCAGCAGTACACAGACCCAAGGGCTGGCTGATAGTACAGCCACAATTCCCCAGGTTGCAGGAGGGGCTGGCGCACGACACAGACACTAAACTGCCTGTGCCGTGTGCCCCTTGCCTGGTCTGCCCCACTTCCCACACCATACCTCCCCCTGCCCACAGAACCACTGTAATTGGGTCTCCCCCTGCCATCCCCCACTCCTCTCCTCCCAGGCACATCCCACACAAAGTGCCCTTACAACCCAGTTATAGGTAAAGGGACCCCTGACCATTAGGTCCAGTCGTGATCGACTCTGGGGTTGCGCGCTCATCTCGCATTATTGGCCGAGGGAGCCGGTGTATAGCTTCCAGGTCATGTGGCCAGCATGACAAAGCCGCTTCTGGCAAACCAGAGCAGCACATGGAAACGCTGTTTACCTTCCCGCTATAGCGGTTCCTATTTATCTACTTGCATTTTGACGTGCTTTCGAACTGCTAGGTTAGCAGGAGCTGGGACCGAGCAACGGGAGCTCACCCCATCACAGGGATTCGAACCGCCGACCTTCTGATCAGCAAGCCCTAGGCTCAGTGGTTTAACCCAGAGCGCCACCTGGGTCCCTGACAAAACCCAGTTAAAAACAGTTAAAACACTGAAAAATAAAAGGATATTAAAAACGATGTCTTTCATTCCAGAATGGTTATACAGAAATCATCATCCACTCACACAGCTAGTCAGGCTGTCGAGCATGTCAGAAGTGACAAAAAAAATGGAACGGGGGCGGGGGGGGCACTTGAAGGAAGCTAAGGAGGGAACACTGAGCATCGCTGTCTGCAACCAAGATATGAAGGAGAAGGAATGTTCATGCAGAAAATTCTGCATAGGAAGACGATAATGAGAAATGTGGATACTTTTGAGTTTGTTTTTTTGGTTTTACACATTTTTATCGTTTTGGTTTTGTCGGCTGCTAAGACAGGAACAAAAGGCATTAAATGAAAACAAATAAAAACACAGGGAGTCATGCCAGGAGGTGGGGGGGGGGAGTGTAGTTCAAAAGGCATCCTCCAAAAACCTTTTCACGATTTAATAGCAATCTGCCCATCATCCTGACAGGTGGGAAATGTGTTGAAGAAGAGCTACTGTTCAAAAAACACCAGTCCAAAGAACAATCTTGTAGCATGAGTATTTGAATCCTGGCCTTTGGCATTACCCTATCATTTTGTCAATAACTTTCATTGCTAAAATGCTTAGCTAGTGGGAAAAAGAAAATGAGCAATAAAACTCATGCAGTAATAATAGCTCTGCTGTTGTAATGTTCTATAAAGCCTTAGGAACATCTACTCAGCTTTTCACTGTGGCCTCTTAAAGCAAGCAAACTGCTGCCCTGTGTCAAGCATTTAAATCAAGCACTTAACCTTGAAAGCTCGATTTACTTTACCTACCTGAGCATTATTCAATTAGAGGGGTAACATTTATAATTTAAGAATTCTCATTTCTTGCCCAGCCACAGATACACTACACAAAATGAATTTCCTATTATTACGGATGTTGTTGTTGTTGTTGTTTAGTCGTTTAGTCGTGTCCGACTCTTCGTGACCCCATGGACCATAGCACGCCAGGCACTCCTGTCTTGCACTGCCTCCCGCAGTTTGGTCAAACTCATGTTCGTAGTTTCGAGAACACTGTCCAACCATCTTGTCCTCTGTCGTCCCCTTCTCCTAGTGCCCTCAATCTTTCCCAACATCAGGGTCTTTTCCAAGGATTCTTCTCTTCTCATGAGGTGGCCAAAGTATTGGAGCCTCAGCTTCACGATCTGTCCTTCCAGGGAGCACTCAGGGCTGATTTCCTTAAGAATGGATAGGTTTGATCTTCTAGCAGTCCATGGGACTCTCAAGAGTCTCCTCCAGCACCATAATTCAAAAGCGTCAATTCTTCGACGATCAGCCTTCTTTATGGTCCAGCTCTCACTTCCATACATCGCTACTGGGAAAACCATAGCTTTAACTATACGGACCTTTGTCGGCAAAGTGATGTCTCTGCTTTTTAAGATGCTGTCTAGGTTTGTCATTGCTTTTCTCCCAAGAAGCAGGCGTCTTTTAATTTCGTGACTGCTGTCACCATCTGCAGTGATCAAGGAGCCCAAGAAAGTAAAATCTCTCACTGCCTCCATTTCTTCCCCTTCTATTTGCCAGGAGGTGATGGGACCAGTGGCCATGATCTTGGTTTTTTTCATATTATTACGGATATGAAATCTCAATTCAGCTTCACAGCCGAAGCTTGTAAAAAATAAATATTTCAAAACAAAAACTGAAGGCTATTTCGTATATTTTCTGTTCTCCTGAGATTACTACCAATTAAATATACAAACTTACTACCCCAATTCAGAAGCTTCAAGATGTGGAAGTAACTTGTATTTTGAAGATTCTTCATCAAGTACCATACATACAATTTAAATGCAAGGTTCACGGGGCAAAATAAAGCAGCTATAAAAACTTCTAAAGGCACCTGAATATACAGACATTGCAAGATTACTTTTTCATAATTACCTCTTTCACATGATCAATTTACTTAAAGTTCCCAGGTTATTGCTACTTTCAGCTATTTTATCCCCATTTCTTAAAAGCAAAAGATATCTTCATTGTCCCCCAGGCACATTCCACTGAGCGCAAAGAAGTTATTTTGGAACAATCTATGCCCATATGTGAATAGGCCAGTCAGATATGACAACACTGTCATGATAAAGAGCCCAGTGTCTCTAAAGAAAGCACAACTATGTTCTCAGTTGGTTATGGGTATTGTTACTCTCTACTGTTATCAAAAAAAGGAATAAAATTAAAAAGTTTGAAGCGGGGGGGGGGGGGGGCAGCCATCTGTACAGACCTCCTAGGACTGTACTGCTTCACAATTCAGATGTAAGTGTACATGCTTGAAAGCTCCCCAATGCATATAGGAACATAAGAAACTGCCTTATATTAAGGCAGAACATTGGTCCATCTAGCTCAGTTCTGCCTACACCTTGGATAGCCAACAGAGTGCCCTCCATATGCTGTTGGACTACTACCAACCTCAGTTCCAGCCAGCAAGGTATGCTGGGACAGGCCATCCAAAAAAATCTGGGGGGCTCCACTAGGGCTGGATGATATACAGTGGTACCTCTACTTACGAATAACTCTACTTACAAATGTTTCTACTTACGAATGGAGCTCCGTCCGCCATCTTGGATGCGGTTTAGATAGGATTTTTTCTACTTACAAATTTTTAGATAGGGTTGCTTCTACTTACGATTTTTTTCTCCCAATGCATTCCTATGGGATTCAACTTGCAAATTTTTTCTACTTACAAATGTGCGTTTGGAACGCATTAAATTCGTAAGTAGAGGTACTACTGTACTGATATATCATCCCAAACTGGTTTGAAGTCCATATTGTGATATCAGTTTCATAGTTTTTGACCTGGCAATATATCGCGAATCATGGTGTATGTTAGGGCTGGGCGATACCCTGTTTCTCCTATTTTAAGACGTATCCATAAAATAAGCCGTAGCAGGATTTTTAAGCATTCAAGGAATATAAGCCATACCCCGAAAATAAGATGCAGTGATAGACGCAGCAGCAATGCCGGCTGCGGCAGGAGGAGGGGGAAAAAAGACATCTCCTGAAAACAAGCCATAGTGTGTGTTATTTTGAGGAAAAATAAATATAAGACGGTGTCTTATTTTCGGAGAAACACGGAATATCATCCCAAAGTGGTTTCAAGTACATATCATGATACCGTATTGGTTTCATAATTTTTGACCTGGCAATATATTGTGAATCGTGTTGTGTCTCTGTGTGTGGGGGAAACCATGAAGCCAGCCAATACCTCAACATAGCTCCATCCTTATTTCAAACATTGTAATATATCAGTATATTGCAATGTTTAACTGGTGATATATCACAATGTTGAAAAGCAGGTATCGCCCAGCCCTGGGCACCACATTAGCTATCCCTGGTCTACACTGGCAGGCAGTAGCTCTCCAGTGTTTGAGAAGGGAGTCTCTATCAGTCCTACCTGTAGATGCCAGGGATTCAACATGCAACCAACTGCCTGAAAAATACTGTATAATGCTGCATGCAAAATATAACTGAGCCTTTCGTGCCCCAATGACTTCACATAGGAAGCAGCACATCACAGAGAAGGTTACACTCAACCCTTTCTCCCTCACATGCTAGTACAGTCGTACCTCAGAAGCCAAACACCTTGTGAGTCGAACGTTTTGGCTCCCGAACGCCGCAAACCCGGAATTGAGTGTTCCGGTTTGCGAACGTTCTTTAGAAGCCAAACGTGCAGCCAATTGGAAGCCACGCTTTGCTTGTCGAATGGACTTCCGGAACAGATTTTGTTCGGCTTCCAAGGTACGACTGTATTCTAAAAGAAGGGAGCTTTTCACACAGCAGAGAATCCCTACTGCAGGGATGGTGAACCTGTACCCCCTCCAGCCATTGTTGGGCTACCATTCCTTGCCATTAGCTATACTGGCTGTGGCTTATGGGAGCTGGGAGTCCAACAAATTCCACCTGCGGGGTCACAGGTTTCCTATTGGTGCTCTATAGGATTGAGGGTCGGGGCTAAATTTCACTTTTTGGTGTGAATTAATCAGGTAGATGCTGGACAGAAAATCCTGTCTTATGATCAAAGTAACAAACTCTAGTGTATAGCTGTTCCCCACACAAAGAGATGTGTGTGCACGCACACACACAATTCAATATTCATTCAACTGCAGTTTCACACTCTTTCATTAAAAACCAGATGAATAGGCAGCAAGTTCAAAACACGCTGATCTTTTTCTCATTTCAAGCGAGTTATCCTAGCATGTTAAAGCTGCCATAAGCAGATCCAGAGGAATGCGTTTTTACAGAAATTCCTGCTTGTTCAACACAACGCTAAACAATTATGATAATTTGAAAACATCGGTAAGTGTCAATGCCACTGTTTCAGCAAATGCTTCAGAAGGAATCGGTTGTGTGCAGCAGATATAAGTGCTAGATTTATTTTTTAAAATCCATCTTCAAGGCAATTTGGCGAAGATCTGAAAAACTATACCCTTGGAAACCAGGATGAGGATTTGCACAATGTATTATTGAAGCAAAAATCAAGAAAATGATAAATTGCTATGTTATCCAAACAATGAAAGCAGAATTAAAGAGTAGAGGTAAATGCGGTACCAGCAGGCTGGCACAAACATTTTGCATTAGGATTTAAGACAGATAAGGGACGAGCTTTTCTAAAGTGCGGGACGAGGGTTCAAGACTCTACTATCAGCTCAATACCAGGATAGGCAGGGTGAATGTGTAGGCAGGAAGGTGAGTGTTTGTAGGAATGAAAAGGAGCTGAGGAATGAGTTGTGCAGAGATTGAACGAACCAGGCAGAAGTGCCCACAATTTATTTTCTCTGTTTGGGGTTGGGGCTGCACCTCAACATATCTCCTTGTTCTTCCCCATAACTTGCAAAACCAGAAAGATACAAAACAGCAAAATGTTTTGCAATGAATTATGCAAAGCAACATAAACCATGCAGAAGAACATGATAACAGCCCTGCTGGATCAGACCAAAGTCCTACCTAGTCCAACATCCTGTTCTCACAGTGGCCAACCAGATGCCAGCGGGAATCCTGCAAGCAGGACTCGAGTGCAACTTCCTCCACTTGGCATTCCCAGCAACTGGGAATACATATCTGCATAATTAGCCCCATTTAAAGATGTTGCAGAATTTGCACTGCTTGTGTACGCATCCTTCACTGCAGATTACACATAACCCCATTTAAATCCTTTATTTTTAAAATATATTTTTACTACATTTAGCTGTTGCTTCTGCTGAAAGGTTAGAGGTATTCATTCAAGCGATATGAAATAACTCTTCCTCCAGAACTATTCCCTTGCCTCCGCTCTAGTTTTCATTTGCAATTCTCACTTCTCAGAAACAATATTTTAAAGCGTTATGCAATCATTTGAATTCATCGCACAGTACCATTCCAACAATATTCTCAACCCCACCCCCAATCGTAACCCCAGTTGCAAATAAGGTTTTATATTTTTAAACATCTAATAAATTTTTCATAGCCTATATGAAGATTTTTGTTTGTTTGCTTTTTGTTCTGGTTTCTCTTATTCCTCCTAGGCTTTCGGTTTTCATATATCATTTACTAAGGGTGCATATATCATGTCCTAAGACCACAGTGCTATACACATTTAATGGGATGAAGTCCCATTGATCTCTGTGTCAACGAAGATTAATTCTGAGTAAACATGTAAGAATCTTAGAATAATAGAATCACAGAATCAGAATTGTAGAGTTGGAAGGGACCCAAGGATTATCTAGTACAGTGGTACCTCATGTTGCAAACGGGATCCGTTCCAGCGGCCCGTTCACAACATGAAAGGGCCGCAACATGAAGCGCCGCATCTGCACATGCCACAATGCAGCGCTTCTGCGCATGCGCACAGGTCACAGACGCACCGAACCTGGAAGTAACCCGTTCCGGGACTTCTGGGTTCGGCACGTCCGTAACCTGAAAAGATGCAACATGAAGTGGACATATCCTGAGGTATGACTGTACAGGAGTGGCCAACTCCCAAGAGACTGCTATCTACTCACAGAGTTTAAAACTGGCAGTGATCTACCCTCTTTTGGGGGGTTCATGTCAAAGTTGTTGAGCTTTTTCTGGGAAGGAAAACCCTGTAACCCTGGGGTGCAGGGTGAAAATGTTGAGCGGGAGCCAAAGTTGTAAAGCTTCTTTGTGGGGAGCCAGTGATCTACCAGTGATCTACCACAGACATTCACTGAACTAATGGTAGATCACGATCTACCTGTTGGTCTAGTACAAACTCTTGTGATACAGGAATCTCAACTAAAGCATCCTTGACACGTGGCCATCCAACCAATGCTTCAAAAGTGCCAAGGAATGAGAGTCCACCACTTTCCAAAGCAGTTCACTCCGTTGCTGAATAGCTCTTGCCATCAGAAACGTCTTCCCGATGTTTAGTCTCTTCCTCCTCTGGGGAGCGGCAGGAATCATTCTGTATACTGCACCGTCCACAACAACCTCGGTGTGTTCTGAGGTCTGCAACTGTTGTCCTTGCTTTTCTGGACAATAATCTGTGTCGGGGGTAAGGGCATGGAATCAATTTTGCAGCTCCAGCAACACAGCATGGCTCCCGACAGTCCTGCTTCTGTGCCTCACATTTCTCCAGGGATTTGCCTCCGGCACACTGGGCAACCTCCTGGTCAGAACCTTGGCCACTGGCCTGCAGTGTTTTGCAGGGATGAGTCCTGCCCCCCTACATTGACCCTCTAGTACAAATCATCTGCATATTTGGGGTACATTGTCATCCACATTCTAATGATACTTAATTCTCCTTTTCATCTCATACCTGTTGGTATGTGGAATCAGTGACAGGAAGCGCAACAGGCTAGCCGAGGGCTAACTATTCTGCTCTGGTCCGGAGAAGGAGCCCAGGAGACAGAGACCATGGACAGCTCTAAGTGAGACAAGTGAAACCTCTCCGGAGTTCTTATGTACCCTAGAGATAGACTCACACGGAAATGGCACTGCAATGATAACAACTTTGCATAGTGTCAAAGTCTTCACAGCCAGCATAGCTCTACATTAGGTTGCTGGTGACAAAAGCGGTTCTTCTCTCTTGCCTTGAGTGAGACCATCAATCAATAAATTTTCACAGCATGCAACCCTTTTTCAGTAAGCCTACCGAACACTAAGGCACTCTGTGACTTAGAAGTCCAGAGTTTCCTCTTGGTTGTGAACTAGCAAGAAACAAAGTGAGGGATAAACCTGTGCTCGTGCCATGCCTGTTTGAGATAGCTGGTCAACCTCTCTAACTCTGAATTAGAAACAATTGTGGTGGAAGATTAACTCTTATGGTGTAAGCCTTAAACAGCAGATTGTAAATAGTTTAATCCAGGGGTCAGCAACCTTTTTCAGCCGTGAGCCGGTCCACTGTCCCTCAGACCATGTGGTGGGCCGGACTATATTTGGGGGGGGGGGAGAACGAATTCCTATGCCCCACAAATAACCCAGAGATGCATTTTAAATAAAAGGACACTTTCTACTCATGTAAAAACACACTGATTCCCAGAGCGTCCGTGGGCCGGATTGAGAAGGCGATTGGGCATTTTGCATTTTTTATGCATTTCTTTCTTCTTCTTTTGTCTTTCTTTCTCTATTTATGCATAAAGGAAAAGAAATATAGTAAAAAGTATGCAGTCTGTCAAGGATATTAAAACCAGAATATAGGAGAGGCTGGAAGTCACAAGTGGTGGAGGGGGTGGGGTGGAGGGTTCAATTTTTTTTATTTGTTGTATATAGTTAGTTTTCGTCTTTTCATTGCTATATCTCTCATGTCTGTATTGCAAATGAGATTATCTTATATTTTAAAATATTTTTTCTCTTTTCTTTTTTTCCTTTTCTTTTTTTCCTCTCTTTGCTTCAAAATGTCTATACTGTATATGTTTTTTGATTTGATTTTTCAGTGTATATATGATTTACATTTGATTTTCGTGTATATTTATGTTACGTATGTTTTATATTTCTGTTTGGAAAGTAATCAATAAAGTCCTTTAACAAAAATTAATAATAATTAAAAAGATCTGGCGAATGGGCTGCATCCAGCCCACAGGCCTTAGGTTGCCTACTCCTGGTTTAATCTTTATTTAGTTTTTAGTGTTTGATGTTTTCCTGTGTTTTTATATATGCTGTAAGCTGCCCAGAGTGGCTGGGGAAACCCAGCCAGATGGGCAGGGTATAAATAATAAAGTTGTTGTTGTTGTTGTGGCAAGGACTGGAAGATTTGGTTCAGCCACCTGCTACCTGCTAACAGCACACCCTGATCAACAGCATCACGCATCATCACAGTATAAGTGTACATTCTAGCTAGCCAGAATCACAGAGCAAGGTCAGCATTTTTTGTGGGGGCAGCGGGGGGGGGGAGATAAATCAAAGGAGGAGACATGGCCTGAACAGAATCCCAAGGGCCAGACAGAAAGGTCTGGAGGGAGCCAATGTTCCCCATTGCTGATCTAGCTTTTCAAGTGCTATAATTTGCATGCTCCTATTGCTTGCTTCACCCATGGCTCTCTTCCTCCACCTAGCCCAGCTGCTCTGCCTCCTCAGCCTTGTTCGGGTTTTTGCTAAATTAGTAGCGTGAGAAACCACCAGATTGCTTCTTCACACAATCAACTCTAGGACAAGCAACTCTAGGAAAGCCAAGGTCTACTTCTGCCATAGTAACTGCGCTCTCATTGGTTGATATCAGCACTGAGACCTGTTGATATCAGCACAGTACGTGGTGTGGTGAGTGTGGTCAGTGTAGGAGGAGAGGTGCTGTATCGGTTGTGAGAGAGAGACAGAGAGGAAAGGATTTATTTTACTTTGTTTTTGAGTTCTAAAGTTGTACATAGAAACTCTGGATTTCTTTTATTTTAATAAACCCTGTATATAGTTTACTCTGCGTCCAGATGTCTAGTCATTTAAGTTACCGCCAGAAGCTTCCGGAAACACCTGCGCAAACTCTGCTGTGTTCAGGCTGAAGTTACACCTGACACTTAAAAACACTAAGAAGTCTCACCAATGTTTGTCCCTGCATCCAGATCAGCTGCCATTGTCCAAATATATGTGTCTGCCGGATTGTGTTCCCCTGGAAAAAAATGGCATTTTGATTTTCCCAGTTGTTTACGGAGAGAAAAGGAATTAGTTCTGCTTGGTGGGCCGCAAGTTGTGTGAGCCTGCATGATTCCCATAGGAGGAAGGAATAAAGAAGGAAGGCTCCAGGTACGCAGACTGGAAACCAGAAACTCAGGTTGGCTGTGCCACCTGAATGAGGATTTCTATTCAAAACATGCTGGGCTCAACAAACATGTTTGTTCCTGCCTCTTTTTTGTTGCATTGGGACCACCTTGCTTTTCTTTTGCAAAGTAAATAAGAATGGATAAAACGCATCAAAACTCCTTGCAGAGGTGCATTCCAACAGTTTTCACATTTCCTTTTTCCAAAATCTCATCACCACCTCTCTTGTTCAGAGCTGTCCGTTTTGGCAACTCCGAAAGTTTAAGAATTATTTGCATACTCAGAACATGCCATGCCCTCCACTACCTACTCCCGGGCAATCTAATTTGTAAATGGATCAAGCTGTCAAAACACTGCATACAGCATTTGAAATTATTAGTACTTCCTCTCCTGGGGATACCACTTAACAGGCTTATGTAAATTAAGCACCTTTTATTTACAGCCCTAACCAAAGCAAAACAGAACAAGCTGTCAATAGCAGCAATGGGTGGTGGTGGTTGTTGTGTGGTTTTTTTTAATGCACTTAGTATGGCTATGAAGAGTACAGATATTTATATTCATCCAGTACATAACCGAAGTGTCTCTCGAGGCACACATATAAAATAATGATACTCGTGGCCCTTCTCCTAAACTGACAAATTATAAATCCAATTATTTGATAAAGATTTGTCTGTGCAAAGCTTCGTGAAATCTGGGAGTTTGCAAAATGCTCAGAATGCAGAAACTAACACAGCATCTATAAGTTTAAATGTGGCAGATTGTCCACACATGCACACTATTTCTTAAGTTCTGAATCTACCCTGAAGACTCAATCCAATAAGTATTTTAAACATATTGTCACAGCAATCATGCCACCAAAATAAATCCCTCATCTGCATTCGTGTTTGAATCAAATACTAAATAAAAATTAGTAATCTGCACAGGCAGGAGCAAGCTGTGGGTTTGAGCATCAGGGTGACAACAGAAAGCTCCAGGCAGGAGTACCTGTTTAGTTCAGCCGAATGCAAACATGCTCCAAGCTATCTGGCTGCTGTTCACTGTGAACCTTTCATGCCCTGTTCACTCCTGAGCATTAACCACACAGTGCAGCGTGACATCTGCACTAACACTAATAATATTTTGCAAAGTAGCTTCAAAACTTGGTTCCAAAACCTATAAACTAATTGCAAATGCATTCTCAGAGCATGGACTGTTATGAAGCCAAATGAGCACCGTCAAGAGGGAGATATTAGCAGGCTTGGAAGAAATCTGAGGTTTGCAGAAGTACAACAAAATCTTTTGGGGTAGGGAGACCAAGAAGGGGACCTGTCTGTGCACATTGATGGTACCCAATGGAGGCTGGTGTGGTCAAAACCACCTCTGCTTGTATCCAAGAGACCAGGCATCCCCAAACTGCAGCCCTCCAGATGTTTTGGCCTACAACTCCCATGATCCCTATCTAACAGGACCAGTGGTTGGGGAAAATGGGAGTTGTAGTCCAAAACATCTGGAGGGCCGAAGTTTGGGGATGCCTGCAAGAGACTATGCTGGAAATTGTTTACCGGTGCGTATTTCATGTCGGTAAAGCTACATTAAATCAATAATAACTTGCCATATACCTGTTGGAGGGGATGCAATATGAAATGGAATTTACAATATGTGGTGGGCTTGCCCAGTGTTTAATGCATTCTGCTAAATTGATCTCATTGATAGTCCAGCAACTAATACTGGTTTATTGTCAATATATCCTATGGAAAAAATTGTATGCACATATGTAATAGCTTTCGGGTTGGTTGCGAGCGCCGGCGGCTGCGGGAGAGATTCCTCCCGGTCCTTTGAGGGGTTCTGGGGGGTCTGCAGAGCGCGCAGCCCCCCGAAACTTCGGATAGAGAGTTCCGAAGACTTGGGGAACCCGGCAGATGTCTTTTTTTTGCCTCCCTTCCCCCCGAAGAGCTCTAATAAGAGCGCGAGAGCGGGAAGGTGGAAGGCACGGCACAGCGGGTACAGCGCTTTCCCTTAAAGGAGAAGCTCCGTTTACTGGCGGCGGAACAGCAACCAATTTCCTTCAAAATCTACAATATCAACATGGAACCATCTGGCCATTGTGAGTAGTGAACTTAAAAAGCTTCTAAAATTTCCAATTTGGACGGATTTGGCCAAAGGGGAACCTAAAAATACGGAGGTCGGGTTCTTCCCTCCCCCCTGTGGAAGATTGAAAGCAAAGACAGTCTCCGCAGCATTTTTAAATATAAAGCTTTGTAACTTTATTTCTTGGACTTAGTATTATCTAAAGGAGAGCAGGGCTCTGGAAAATACCCTGCAGTTGACAGCAATATCTATATCTGAGACTGCTTGCTCAATCTGGAAGCGGGATTTCGCTCTGATCTCTCTAGCCGATCGCCATTGTGACGGCATATAAGAAATTTCCATATGAACTTCTGCTTGCCCCTTGACAGGCTTTGATTTGCCTGCAACCTTCCTTTGAGGATTTAAGGATGTTTCTTCTTCTATAGACTATGCTACGTATCGACTTTTGAGTTATAAAGTGATTGCGTGAAATATTGTTCCTTTGCCTTGGACTATTTTAATAAGCCAGTTTCAGTTTCAATATTGAGGCAAGCATACAGAGACTGTATTATAAGTTAGCAGTTCGGAAGTCTCATGCCAGCATTGACCTTGAAAAGACTGCTAGCTTACACTTGTTTATACCTTTCCACTGATAAAAAGACATCTGGACTACTGGCGGTGAAAGAGCTCTCACTGACTGACTTGAAGCAATCTATTGAGTGGAATTTTCCGCTGAACGGCTTGCTCTTTCACTAGACTGAATGGTTTATATTTTACTTTGTTGCTTTGATTAAAAGACATCTGAACTACTGGCTGAGACAGAGGGCTTAAGGCCTAAGTTGGGATTAGCATCTGAGTGGAAACTTTTACTGAACTGTGTGCTTTGAGATTGAATTGACTGGAAGTATGGCTGGAACAGAGACTGGCAAAGAGACTGGCAAAGGAAAGAAAAAATCATCCATCTCTGCTACTTTGGAGGAGCAAATCTTAAGTGCTCTTGATCGAAACACGAAAGAACAACAACGGACTACTCAGGAACTTCGGCAACTGCGGGAGGAAGTGGGAGCAATATCTAAGGATATTGCGCAGGTGAGAGCACAGGTGACTGGTGTGGAGAAGAGACTGGACCATCTCGAGGAGGAAAAAGTACCTGACTTAGAGAAGCAAGCCTATCAGACCCAGGTGGCTTTAGCCTTTGTACAACTACGTCAAAGAGAAGGAAATCTCAGGATAAGAGCATTCCCTAACATTGAGAAGAGTGACCTGAAAGAGGCAATAATTGAAGAATTTGTGAAGGCCTGGAATCTATCAAAGGAAGAGCTGGAAGGACAAATGATAAAAGCTTTCAGATTTGGAGCAAAATCAAAAGGAGATAAGAAATTGGTTAGTGACTGCTTGGTGTCATTTCAAACAAGAGAACAAAGAGATAGAATTTTGGGCCTACACTACGAGAAGACCTTAAAGGTCCAAGGAACGCCAATAATAATTTTTAAAGACTTACCAAAATTCTTTTTGGACCTGAGATCCCAATATTCTGATTTGGTAGCCATCTTGAAGAGGCAAGGGATTAATTACAAGTGGGAATTACCGGAGGGCTTGAATTTTCAATTTCAACAGAAGAAGATAAAGATCAGGTCAGATCAGCAGAAGAGAGAATTCCTTCAGAACCACGAGAGAGAGTTGTTAAGAGTTGGCTTAGCAACCTCCACTCCAGGCCAACCAGGACACCCGATTGAGTTAGACTCAGATTCTTTCTTGGGAGCAGGAGCTGCGGCAGCAATTTGAAGATGTCACTGAGGATTTTGTCATGGAATTCGAATGGCTTGAATTCGAAACGGAAAAGGAATGAAGTTTATCATATTTTAGCAAAACAAAGATTAGACATAATATGTCTCCAGGAAACTCATATTACAAGAGCACATCAAAGACTTTTAAAGAACAACAAGTTTGGTGAAGAATTCATCTCTTCGGATGATGTTAAAAAGAGAGGTGTGGTGATTTATGTGAAAGAAAAATTAAAGCCAAAGTTAATATTTAAAGATGAAGAAGGGAGATACGTCGCTGTGGAAATTTCATCGCAAGGCGAAAAAATTTTAATTCTGGGAGTCTATGCACCAAATGATGGAAAATCGGAATTTTTTAAGAAGCTACATAATAAACTCTTGGACTATTTGGATTACAAATTATGCTTAATGGGAGACATGAATGGAGTGGTCTCTACATTAATGGACAGATCACAAAGACAGTCCTGTACCAAAGAAGGAAGACTGCCAAAGTCTTTCTTTGATTTGATTGAAAATTTTGATCTGATTGATACTTGGAGATTGAAAAATCCATTGGAAAAAGACCAGACTTTTTTTTCAAATTCTCAACAATCGTGGAGTCGTCTCGATTACATATGGATTACAAGAGAGCTAGGACCAAGAATAAATAATGTTGAGATTTGCCCAAGAACTTGCTCTGATCACAATGCTGTACTATTAGACTTAAGGATATCTCTCCAGGGAACTTTCAGATGGAGAATGAATGATGCGTTAGTAAGAAATGAGAAAATAGTGGAGAAAGCTCAAAAAGTTTTGAAAAATTATTTTGAGATAAATTTAAGGACTACAACTGAGAAAAAAATTGTTTGGGATGCCAGTAAAGCAGTGATGAGAGGATTTCTAATTCAACAGAATGCAATAAAGAAAAAAGAATCTAATGCGAATAAAGAAAAGATTCTAAATCAAATGAAAGAAAAAGAAAGGAAATTGAGGGAAAACCCTAAAAATCAACAGGTGCAGAAAAAAATTAAGGCATTGCAAGTCCAATTTTCTAAATTGATGAATCAAGAAATCGAATCCAAAATTAAATGGATGAAACAGAAATCCTTTGAGTCAGCAAATAAATGTGGAAAGTTACTGGCATGGCAATTGAAGAAGAGGCAGAAACTGAACACTATTGTAAGTCTAGTGCAAGATGGAAAGCATCTGGAACATCCGACAGAGATACAAAAATCTTTTCAGAAGTATTTTAAACAATTGTACAAACAAGAAAATCAAAATAAAGAGGAAGTGGAGCAATTTTTGGACAAATTTGGGCTGCATAAAATCCCAGAAGAGAATAAATCCCTACTTTCCCAACAGATATCAACGCAAGAAGTGGAATATGCTATACAACAAATGCAGTCGGGCAAGACCCCAGGACCGGATGGTTTGACAGATGCATATTATAAGACAATGAAAGACTGGTTAGTACAACCTTTGAAAGATTTATGCAATGAAATTTTGAATGGAGGAGAGGCCCCCGAATCTTGGAAAGAGGCCTACATCACTCTGATACCAAAACCGGACACGGATAGAACGCAAGTTAAGAACTATCGCCCAATATCATTACTTAATGTGGATTATAAAATATTTGCAAACATTTTAGCCTCCAGATTGAAAAGGGTTTTGAAAGACTTTATTCATCAAGATCAAGCCGGCTTCCTTCCGGGGAGACATTTGAAAGACAACTTTAGGAATATAGTTGACATGCTGGAAATGCTGGAGCAGAAGATAAACAAAAAAGCCATTTTTATGTTTATAGATGCGGAAAAGGCGTTTGACAATATTTCTTGGCTATTTCTAAAAAGAAATTTAGAAAAAATGGGAATGGGCAGTGGATTTTTGAATGGAGTAAAAGCAATCTATTCAGATCAAAAAGCTAAGATAATCGTGAATAATATGGTGTCAGATGAGATTAGAATTGAGAAAGGTACAAGACAAGGGTGCCCTCTCTCTCCTTTGCTTTTTATATCGGTCCTGGAAGTCCTACTTGAAAGGATTAGAAAAGATGATGAAATAAAAGGTGTGACCGTAGGGAAGAGACAATATAAACTTAAAGCCTTTGCGGATGATTTGGTGTTAACTTTACAAGATCCAGAGTCCAGTGTACAGAGGGCTCTGGAAGTTATTCAAGAGTTTGGAAGGGTAGCAGGTTTCAAACTGAATAAATCAAAAACTAAAGTACTAGATAAAAATTTGAATAAGGAAGAGAGAGAGAAATTGCAAGAAACAACTGGTTTATCTTTTGTTAAAAAAGTGAAATACCTTGGTGTGTATATGACTGCAAAAAATTTAAATTTGTTTAAGGACAATTATGTGAAATTATGGAATGAAGTTAAGAAGGATTTAGAAATGTGGACCAACCTGAAATTGTCATTGTTGGGCCGTATAGCAACGATTAAGATGAATGTATTGCCAAAGATGTTGTTTCTATTTCAATCACTGCCAATAATTGAAAAGCTGACTTGTTTTAAGGAATGGCAAAAGGTGCTATCAAAATTTATATGGCAAGGGAAGAAGCCAAGAATTAAATATAAGATATTGACTGATGACAAACAAAGAGGAGGCTTCTCTCTACCTGATCTTAAAATTTATTATGAAGCAGCTGCCTTTTGCTGGTTGAAAGAGTGGTTTACACTGGAAAATGCTAATATTTTGGATTTAGAAGGTTATGATAATGTCCATGGTTGGCATGCATACGTGTGGTACGATAAGGTTAAGGCCCATGGAAGTTTTAAAAGACACATTGTTAGAAATTCATTGTTCAAGGTTTGGTCCAGATATAAAGATTTATTAGAAAGAAAAACGCCAAATTGGCTTTCGCCTTTGGAGGCCAAGGTTCGTAAAAGATTAAATATGGAGACCGGTTGGTTGAAATATAGAGATTTGTTGATTCAAGATGGAGACCAATTTAAATTAAAAACATATGAGGAGTTGAAAGGTAAATTGGATGATTGGCTCCAATACCATCAGATAAATGAAGTGTTTAAAATGGATAGAGTAATTGGTTTCCAAATTGAGAGGTCAAAGGTGGAAACAGAATTGCTAGAACCTAAGACGAAAATACTTTCGAGAATGTACAAATTGCTGCTAGAATGGCATACAAAAGATGAACAAACTAAAAATGCTATGATTTTGTGGGCAAAGGATGTGGGACATGATATTATGATACAGGATTGGGAGAAGTTGTGGAAGGAAAATATTAAGTTTACTGCGTGTAGTTTATTAAAGGAGAATATAATGAAAATGATGTATAGATGGTATCTTACACCAGAAAAGCTAGCAAAGATTTACCACAACAACGATAATAAATGTTGGAAATGCAAGAAAGAAATAGGTTCATTTTAACCACATGTGGTGGACATGTCCACTGGTGAATGACTTCTGGAATAAGATTTATAATGAACTTAAGAAAGTGCTAAAAGGCACATTTGTGAAGAAACCAGAGGCATTCCTAGTGGGCATTGTAGGGAAGGAGATTCCCAAGAGAAAGGTATCTTTTTTCATGTATGCCACCGCAGCAGCGAGACTTTTGATTGCTAAATATTGGAAGCAGCAAACGTTACCAACGATTGATGAATGGCAGATGAAGATGATGGAATTTATGGAACTGGCAGAGATGACCGGACGAATCCGCAACCAGGGAGAACAAGCAATTGAAGAAGACTGGAAAGATTTTAAATTGTATTTAAAAAATTATGCTAAAGTAATATTTTAAGAATAGAAATTAAGTGGTAAATAAATCTGTGGATTAGGTAAAAGAGGTTATTTTAGAATAGAAAATAAGAAATTTAGTATTAAAAGTGAATAATTAGAGGTAGAACTTGCTAAATTAGAAGTGTGTTTGAGAAACACAGGGACGGGAACCCGAGGAGGTCCCAATATACACTGTGATAAAGATAAGTTATACAGTTTTTCACTTTTTTACTTTGTGGTTTTTTTCTGTTTTTCCTGTTTTTTGTATTGTGTATTTTTGCTTTTTTGTATTCATATCTCCCCCACCCTTTCTAATTTTCTGTAAACCCTTTTTTTTACTGTGAAAATCAATAAATATCTATTTAAAAAAAAGCTTTCCTGCTGGCTCTTTCTCATTTCATAGAATCATAGAGTTGGAAGAGACCACAAGGGCCATCCAGTCCATCCCCCTGCCAAGCAGGAAACACCATCAAAGCATTCTTGGCATATGCCTGTCAAGCCTCTGCTTAAAGACCTCCAAAGAAGGAGACTCCACCACACTCCTTGGCAGCAAATTCCACTGCCGAACAGCTATTACTGTCAGGAAGTTCTTCCTAATATTTAGGTAGTTCATGGTTCGGGACAGGGTGGGGGGGGGTCACAGGTATGAGCCTGTGTAAACAGAACACACGTAAAACATTTCAACAAAATGAAGGGGGGCTCTGGAGGTCACAGGAATCTGAAGGGGCACTCTGAGGGTCCATTTAACAGACTGACGCACAGCAATGCGTGGCCGGGCCAGCTAGTATATTATAAGGGAAGTGTACACTATTGGGTTGCCATGCAAGTATTCCAATAAGAGCAATTTCTAAGTAAAACACTTAGAACACTGTGAGAAGACACAAGACAATACCTTTGTTACAGACATAAGACCCATTCAGGTGTTAAGATACCATGTTGGTTTGTTTTTTAAATATATATAGCTGAAAATGCACACACGAACCCTTTCTACTTTTAGATCGGTGCAGGGTAAGCTACTACAGAGTAGATGACAATGGTATTCAGCAAGTTGAGGAAAGCATTCAGCAATGTGTACCAGCATCCAAGGAGAGTGTGAGCCTGAGTGTGGTGTCACCAGTATAAGAACTGAAATGTTATGAACATAGGAGTGTTCCGAGCTGTTAAGCGTTGGAAGAGCTGTTAAAATGAGTAGAGCTGCACAATTCTACACATTTGTGAAACGTTTGAATGTAAAACTTTTCAAACAAAATCTCTGTCCTTCCATTCCTCCAACACATTTATTTGACTTGTTGCACAGCTTTTCCCACCTGCTGCCATGAGTTTCACCAATATTCCTGGAACATTTGCAGCAGGATAAATGCAGAAAGTGACTTCCCATTCTATGCTTTCAGCTGTAATAAAGCTAAGGCTTTGCATGACAACTTACTGAATTAAAAGAATTTCATTTTAAATAGCATCAAACTGCACAGCTTAGATTTTAAATTAAAAAGTGCACTTGAAACTATTGTTTCAAATTATTTCACTGAAATGCTAATATATGATTCTATCTCCACTTTGAACAATTCCATACTACAGATTTTTTTAAGCTGCACTTTCTATCAAAAGGAAGATACACTGGGTAATTTTAGATCAAGCATAATAATAATTATTCAAGAGCCTGGTGGAAGATTCTAAGTTGTATTTATCCTCTTACTTATGGTATGAGCATTTAATTTTGCTTGCCAAAAAGGAAAAAAATCCATATTGGCTTCCTGAGGCCTCTTACAGTAGCATCTGTCAATTTATATCTGGACCAGATGCACAAACATTGCTTTGCATGTTTTTAAATCAGTCTGAATAGGCGTACATAATATACTCCAATGTAGAAACAAATTTTAATGCTTCCATTATGATCAAGTAAATTTATTTCCATCTATGTATGAAATGGGATTTGCTATATTCTCCGCTGGATTTGGAACAGAGCTATTAAAAAAAGAACTGATTCACATTTTAGGGAAATAACGGTTTAACCTTAATTTATTTGCACAGCAGCCTTGTATTTAACAACTTGCCTGGTAGCCATAGCCAATTCCATGAATTCCATGAAGGCGAGCAAGCAAGCTGTCAGAGACTGACGGATTGCTCTCACCCTCCTATGCCAGCCTGCTTCATTTCTGTGTTCAGAAAAAAGCAGGCTACAAACCACTTATGGCAAGCCAATGACTTATTTATTTATTTGTGCATGCCAGTAATTTTTGTGGGCATATTTACAAAGCTTTTGTGGCACAACCAGTGCCCATAACACTGCATGCTCAATGTCATTTTAGATATTATAGTCCAGATTTTGCCTCTTTATAGATTTTCAGCCTGTCCCTTTGTTGTGCTTATTTGTTGGGTTTTTGTATTGTACATTGTGTGTGGGGAAAAATGGTTCACAAATCTGTAAGTTGCCCTGGAGTCCTTTGATGAAGGTCATCTAGCCAAGGATTCCTAATGCCACCCACTGCATGGAATTCTAATCACCTAAATTTAATTACAACTTTCCAAAGAAAATGATGGCTTCCGGTAGCCTCTTTTCCCTGGCGCCTTCAAAAATACGAAGGAGCTTCTTCAGACAAAAAATGAGCTCAAGAGAATTTGTTGCAGACACTTAAGAACGTAAAAGTCATGTTGGATCAACATAGGAAGATGCCTTATACAGAGTCAGATCATGGTCCATCTAGCTCAGGGCTGCCCACACTGACCAGCAGCAACTCTCCAAGGTTTTGGGCAGAGAACATTCCCAACTCAACCTTAAAATGCCAGAAATTGAACCAGGGCAGGGCCTTCTGCATGCAAAGCAGATGCTCTACCTCTGAACTACAGCCCTTTCCTAGACCAAAGGTCACTGGAGTCCAGAGTCTTGTTTCCAACACAGGCCAGCCAGAACCTCTAAGAGAAACTTGCCAAGTAGGCCAGCAAGGAACACATTTGCCAGTCCTTTCAAGAGCCGTACTTGTTACCTGTCTATTTCCTTATCCATTTGAAAGGGCATGCCTTTAAAAGTTCTAAACTTTGTATGTTAGAATCCTAGAATTGTAGAGTTGGAAGGGACCCTGAGGATTATCTAGCCATGCAGGAATAGGCAGCTGTCCCATATGGGGATCAAACCTGCAACCTTGGCGTTACTAGCACCACACTCTAACCAACTGAGCTACGTTAATAATGGTTGCTTGGTCTACTATGATTCATTTTTCAGGTACCCATGCTCATCATTTTACGGCATCTGCAACATCTCCCCAGTATTTCAAGCAGTACAAAGTTACATGCATTGATTAAACTAAAAATATTAGAAATCAATGAACTAATTTAGAGTCCAGGCACTCACTAAACACAGGAGACACTGAAGCTCGATGAAACAGATATGGCTGCTTGCAGCACTGCTATCTCATCAGGCATACAGGTAGGCAAACAAGGGACGTTTGAAACTCTGAAGTATGTTACGTACTTCCCAACAGACCTGAACATTTTTATCACTGAGCATTTCAGCATTTATGCAGAATAACTTCTTACTGGTGGAAGAAAAGCAAATGCAGCAATAAATATGTGATTATCCGAGAAACACAACTGCATCCATCACAAAATAGCACAGCTGTAGCAGCTACAGACTCACTAAACAAACAGCAATAGCCACTAGCCACTGCTTCTGCATACTTCTTCCTCAGCCTGCAGCCTCCTCTCTTCATTTATAACGATAACCTTCACGCTGTGATGTGAGGAATTTTTCACTTGGACACCCCTTGGCATTGCACATACGTGTTCGAGCACCTTTGGGGTTTCCAGCTGTAAGAATTGCACCATAAAGCCTTCAATCAATAGGCTAATGCTTCCCTGACATTTTAATTAAAACGAAAAGGAGCGGAGAATACATAACATTCTAAGAAGACGCTGCTGCAACAAATACATTTGGGTGTCATGATCAGAGCCGAGCATCATGAATTTCCATGAATTCTTGTGAACTCCCTGTTTCTTTCAGTTTCATCATTAGAATCCTAGGACTCGCATGTGTGCCTGCAGTCCTATACAGTGGTGCCTCGCAAGATGAATTTAATTCGTTCCGCGAGTCAATTTGTTTTGCGAAAATTTCGTCTTGCAAATCACGGTTTCCTATAGGAATGCATTGAAATTTATTTATTTTTTGCCCATAGGAACGCATTAATTAAATTTCAATGCATTCCTATGGGAAACCGCGATTCGCAAGACGAATTTTTCACAAAACGAATTCGTCTTGCGAGTCACCATCAGATCGCAAGATGCATTCGTCTTGCAAAAAATTCGTCTTGCAGGGCATTCATCTTGCGAGGTACCACTGTACTTGTTTAACTCAAAGCAAGCCCCATAGAAACCCAAAAGGAACTTGTTGCTGAGCACATACATACAGGATTGCACTTTTAGGCTCTCTTCTTATTTGTCTGACTACAATTTAATCTCATCTTCCCATAGTACTTTCTTACTCGTTTCCCCGTGAGGTCATCTAGCATTAAGCCATTTTCTTTCCTCCCCCCCATTCCTGTCTTCAACCATTATGCTCTGCAATAACCCTAGTCTTCCCACATGTCAAGGTGATTTTCCCTCCATCCCGCCACTTCACATGTCTCTTCTGTACCAATATAACATTCATTGGACCTCCATTGCCTCAGTTCTGCTGTGCTTTCTCCTACCAGTGAAGCCTCAAAACTGCGAGACACTTGAAAAGATACAGAGATATATTAAATAAGAACCGAGAAGTGCAACTGACATTACAAGAGGAAGGAAAACCAGATCACCATATATGCTGCTTTATGTTTATGGCGGTTGTCTAAGGGATTTTAAAATATGTAGCAAGCACCATAAAAAGAACTTTGTTTACTATTATTATTCCCACCATCATCACAATGCACATCATTTGCACCACTGGTGCAAGATGCAATCCTTGCTTTCCCCCCTATCAATCTGTTCTGAATGACCTCAGGGAGGGGAAAAAACAGTATAGAAAACTATTCCTTGTCTGCTTGCCTACCCTGCTGCCTCAGACAAGCCTGTAGCAAATCAGCTGTCAAACTCAATTTTAGGACAGCTGTTAAAGTTACACTTTAATACACAGCTGGGCCTCCCAGCGTTTTTGGTTTTTTGTTTTCAATCAGAAGCCCAAAGAGAAAACTTGCTTTGGTTTTTTTCCCCTCCCTCCAAAAAAGCATTTTTCAGAAGCAAGAAAAATATCTCTTCAGCCCTGTGATAGAATTTGAAGCTTCTGATCATCAGTCTAGGGCTGCAACATTCTGAAAGTTAACTGACCTTTTTGCAGCTTTTGCCCAGCCCATCTCCCACACGACAGTTGGAGCAAATTCAAAAAGCTTTTATCATCTCATGGAATGTACTTTTTTTGCCAATTCAAAGAAGTTAAGGATATAATGTTTTATTACCGACAAAAGGTGGAGGTTCTAAAGGCTAGGTTTCTAACTATATGAAGGGGAAATGCCAGCACAGAAAGTAATGACGAAAAAGATTTGCTCCATTTTAAAATCTCACTATCTTGACAGTTCAAAAAATGTTTTATTTCACTTCCTTTTTTAAAAAAAAAATCACCTTGCCTTTACGTGAGAAAGATTCCCCATGCCCCAAGGCAGCTACAACCATTATAAACATAAGGAAGATGTGCTGGATCAGACCAAAGCCATCTAGTCTAGCATTCTGGGATTCCTAGCAACTAGTATTCAGAGGCAGCGGGGATGGCTAGCATGAAGTCGTGGCTAGCATGAAGTCATCTACAACCCCTTTTGGGACCATCCAAGTTGGTGACCATTGATGAATCTTGTGACAGTCAGCTCCTTAGTTTAACTATGTGCTGTGTGCCTCCTTTTGTCTAACCAAATATTGCCACATTCAGTATGACCTTGGGTCTAGTATAATTGAGGGGGAGTGTGAACTTCTCTCTAGCCATTTTTGCCCATGGAGCCAAAAAGGTTGTCGCCCCTGCAGTACAGCATAGCATTAAATGTGACATGTGTGGGGTTTTGTTTTTTAAAAAACAACAACCACCCTACACTTTCCCTCCTAGTATCAGAAATGTGAGCCTTAGGATTGTAAAGCGAATGGCGCCATCTTTGTTCAAAGCAAAATGCCAGAGGAGGTCCATTGTTATGAGGGTTAAGCAAGTGAGTTTGTTAACCCTGCTGGTTAGCAATTCCCCAGCTATTCTTTTTGCAGTCTAACTTCTTATGAAGAAACAGATGAAGAGCAGAGTGTGAGTTCTGCTGATGGAGAAAGGAAGGAAGGAGCAAGATCCATCTCTCTGCTCTCAATGACCCATTCTCCCACAAAGACATGCAGGAGGGGACACACATTCTGATTCTGATGGGGAATAGACTTTACCTACTCAATTCTATCTACATCACTCCCCCCCACCTCCCCTTATTCATAGTCGGACAGATGGGAGAAAGTACTGAACAGCCTGCTGTAGAAATTTATGCATCTAGCTGCCCGTGAGAGGGGGAGCTCAGGTTAGAAGCGGAATTCAAGGAGCTCCAGAAGCCGAAAATGAGATGGCTGGGAGCTGCACTCCTTCAGTGAGAGGAGGAGGAGCTCAGTTCTGGCAGCGGACAATATATCGGGGGGGGGGAGTCTGGAAAGTTGGAAAATATGTAATAAAGATGAATGGGATGAAGAAAAAGGGGTTGGGGGGGAAACAGACTGGACTGGAATGGGCCAGAGCAGGGATAGGATGAAAATGATCTCTGATTAATTTGTGGACGGATTAAACAGGTTTGAAATTGGAAAATTCTAAGGAGCTAGTCGAGGCATCTGGGGAAACCAAAACCAGGGATGGGGGGGATTGGACATAGAGAAAAAAACGAGGGAAGTAAAATGAGAATTGATAATAAGTGGAACATTTTTGAGGAGAAATTAGAGGCTAAGGGGAAAAATAATAGATAAGTAAGATTAAAATGATTATATAAGAAGAGGTGGAATATTGATGTGATAGAGATGAATAATGATGTGTTAAAAGTTGTTTTTTATAGCAACATGGAAGCTGTGCATTTGGGGATTAAATTACTCAGGAAGGATGGGACGGGGAGGTCGGAATGGTTATAATTAAGTGATATTAATTAGAATGAGTATTTTTCTTTTTTATTATTTTTTCTTTTTATTTTATTTTCATTTTCATTTTCATTTTATTTTTGCTCTGTCTTTTTTGTCTTTCTTTTTTGTCCTTTTTTCTGCAATCATTGGCGATGCAAAATTTTTGTATTTTGTATTTCAAAAAATCCATATATATATAGAAATGTATGCATCTAGCATTAGGTTTTCATAGGGAAATAGAATGCTGAATGATACTATGGAAAGCTGGCTACTGAGCATAGACTTACCTAAGACAATCTTGGTTTCCCCCCAAAATTGGATTTCATGGCAACTTGAAAAGTTCTAAATTTGTAAGTGAATGTGGTTCTTTGGAAAGGCTAAGTAATCCGACAGGCCAGCAAATTAATTCAAACAGATGAGGAAACAGGGTCAGTTTCAATTCATCTCTGAGCAACCTGCTGACCTTCTCCTTGTGACAACTATAAATCGCAACTTTATTATCCCCACAATCCTACTGAAGTGGAAGGACACAATTTCCTCGTGTGCAATGTGACATTCAGGTGCCCCACGTCTCACGGCACAAGCGCAGAATTTCAATTTTGCACTGAAGCCATTTTAAGCTCTGGACATTCAAAAGCTTAGTAGCACTATATGTTGATGGAATTTCAGAGAAGGAAAATGGATTATACAATTATGGTCCATGAAAGTTAAGCATCTTTTCTTGCCTTGAAGGCCAATAGTTAGAAGAAAAAACTGTTGGGGCTATATGTTTTTGCTGGTACAAAACAACAACAATTATTTACTATTTATATGCTACCCATCTGACTGGAATGCCCCAGCCACTTTGGACAGCTTCCAACAAATTATAAAACAAATTATAATACCACACTAAAATATACAACATTAAAAACTTCCCTATACACAGCCACTTTCAGGTGTCTTCTTAATGTCAGAGAGTTGTTTATTTCCTTGCCGTCTGCTAGCAGGGTGTTCCACAGGGCAGGTGTGACTACCAAGAAGGTCTTCTTCTTGGTTCTCTGTAACTTCACTTCTCGCAGGAAGGGAACTGCCAGAAGGCCCTCGGAGCTAAATCTCAGTGTCTGAGCAGAACGATGGGAGTGAAGGTGTACCTTCAGGTATACAGAGCTGAAGTCATTTAGGGCTTTAAAGGACACCACCAACACTTTGAATCGTGCTCAGAAACATACTGGGAGCTAATGTAGATCTTTTAAGACTGTTGTTATATGGTTCCGGAGTTTGCTACCTGTTGCCAGTTTGGCAGCTGCATTCTGGGATTAGTTGTAGTTCTGAATCACCTTCAAAGACAGCCCCACACAGAGCACACCCACAAAATGAAGCTCAGATGATCATAACGTAGAGGTGGTAACCTAGAGCTCCCCAGATATTGTTGGACTACAACAACCATCAGCTCCGGCCAGCTTGGCCAATGATGAGGGATTATGGTAGTTGTAGTCCAACAGGATATGGAGGACCAGAGGTCCCCCCCCCAATGTCATGGTTTTCAAGGTAGGGACTGTCATGGTACAATGAAATGGGTCAGGGGGGGGGCGGTGAAATTATGACTAAGAAGCAGTGTTAGAAACTCAGATAAATAACCTAATAGTCAAACAGCACCTTAAACCTAGGTTATGGCTGCCACAATGTCTAAGCACCTTGCTTTTTTACAACAGAAATAATAATGATAGTGATGGTGATGGTGATGATGATGATGATGATGATGATGATGATGATAATTGTTGATGTTGTTGTTGTTTGTTAAACAAACAGCGGCCTAGTGTTGTGTGTGAACCAGGCTACTGACAACCTTAACACAGATGGAAGCAGAGACAAAGGGGTACAAGAACTGTTATTTCACATTGCAATCTCACCATTTGGTAGATTATTTTGTTAGTAAAGGCTATCTCTATCACCTCTAGGTATCTATGATAAAAGCAAAACAACTGCAAGCCCATTTTGTTTAGTTAGACTAGGAACCTTTACATACCAAAAATGAGAATACTTGGGAAAGGGTTCTCTTATTAAGGAAGGATGCCTTCGTTCAAGAGGGAGTTTCAGAACTGCTCATTTCCCAAAAGTGCAGCTCAATTTAGATTTTCTCCATGGCCAAGTGTCAAAGTGGCAATGTTCTGCAAAATTTAAATAGCTGCCCTACAAAAGCTCAAAGCGACAGAATTTACCCGAGGCTGCCTAATAACGTAACCACAACTTGGGCTGCATTAGACAGCTGACCCTTAAATTATCCTGTGTGAACTCTCACTGCAAGTCAAGGATAGAGCTGTGGTTAAGTGAAGTCGAAGTAAAGGGGCGAGCAATTTTTTTACAAACAAAAACTTATGTATTTAATATTTTTTAGGTATGACTAACCTGCAAAACAAACAGACAATGATGTGCTTGCTATGTGGAAGAGCCAGATTCTACTCCAAGTATCAAGACAGATTTCAGCTTCTTGTTTTCAACATTAATTATATTAAACTAAGAACTTATGCCCCTGTAACACTTCCCAGTTCCACTAACCAGGGAGCTGGAACTGAACGTTTGTGGCAAATATTATGTTTCTAACCGCAAAAGTAGGAACACACCACTGACTGGCGAGGTGTGGAAGAAAAATCTTCAAGCCCTTGCAGTAAGATTTCTTCCAGGCCCAACACATCTGGGAAAGGGCTCTTGGAGATATGCCCTCTTTTTCCTGCCACTGTTATGCTGGAGACATTTGCCAAATGGTTTTGCTCCAATATTAACTTGATGAATGCTAATCCAAGCAACAGAGTGGCTTAAAAGTATAAAGCTAAACCCAATTTTCTACTTCACAGTTTTAAATAGCTGTGTCTTCTGATGGGAGCACTTCCACAAAGTTGCTAGTTATATGATGTGTGAAATCTTAAATGTAACTGACATACATGGCTCATGCTTTAAGAAAACGAAGCCCAAGGATGAAAGACAAGGGTCAAAGGGAAATGTAAATATGGAAGTGTTTTTTTAAAAGCACTTTATAAAAATGGCATCAATAATTTCTTATTAACTGCCCCCACTTGACTCTGCATATAGGTTACTTCAATTTGCAATTCGGGAAGCAAAATAGACTCTTTCATACACAAGCTTGTTCCTACACTGAGTTTATTTTGTCATCCTCTCAGGAAACCCAATCTATGTACTTAATGCAAAATAAAGGCTTATGACACAATAGTATACATTTTTCCTGCATAGATATTGTCTAATGACTTTTAAAAATAATTTTATAAGTTGTTTGTCCTTGTTTCTCAATTTGCTCCTTTTACATGGTTTTGTGTGTATTGTGGAGGTTTATGAATTTCTGTTTAATTATTATATGCTGATATTTTTATTTTATTGTGTTCTAATGGAGTATTAAATATTATTGAAGGAGCATCTCCACCCCCATCGTTCTGCCCAGACACTGAGATCCAGTGCCGAGGGCCTTCTGGCAGTTCCCTCGCTGCGAGAAGCCAAGTTACAGGGAACCAGGCAGAGGACCTTCTTGGTGGTGGCGCCCGCCCTGTGGAACGCCCTCCCATCAGATGTCAAAAGAGAAAAGCAACTACCAGACTTTTAGAAGACATCTGAAGGCAGCCCTGTTTAAAGAAGCTTTTAATGTTTAATAGACTATTGTATTTTAATATTTTGTTGGAAGCTGCCCAGAGTGGCTAGGGAAACCCAGCCAAATGGGTGGGGTATAAATAATAAATTGTTGTTGTTGTTGTATCTTATATATAGTATGTTGTTTATTTTAAAGTTATGTTTTTGACTTTTTTGTATTAGATCAGATTGTTATAAGGTGCGTGTTGTTGTAAGTTTTGCTGTTTCTTCAGCTTGCAAACCACCTTGTGTACAGTAATGTAAAAAGGCAGTACAGTGGTACCTCGGTTTGCGACCGCAATCCGTTCCGCAGAGGCGGTCGCTCGCGGAAGCGGTCGCTCCCCGAACGCACGCTTCTGCGCACGCTGCCCAGATTGCTTCTGCGCATGTAAACACTTCCGGGTCCACGGCGGTCGCTCGCCGAAGCAGTTGCAAACAGAGGTAGACGTAAACCGAGGTTTGACTGTATACAAATTAAAAGTTAAATGAAAATGAAATGGAAAAAAATGATTTGGGGGTAGGGCAGCAATGCACTAAAAAAAATTGGGTAGAATCCAATGCTGCATGAGTTATGTTCCAGTTGTGCCATGGGAGTTCCCCTTACTCTTCCTACATGCCCCCCCCAAAAGTACAGTATGTTCCTGAGGGTTCTCCAACCCTCTTGAGTAGATTTTGAGAAGGCATGGGGGAGCTGCAGGAGAAAAGGAGGGGAAACCTCCATTGTGCAAGCAGAAGTCTGTTGCACAAGTAGAATGACAACGTTGGATGCGACCCTAAGGCATCTGTTGTAAACTAATTCAGGAGCCTGGTGGGACTAGGTTCAGCCGGTTATATATTTTAAATAAAACTAGTAAGAGACTCGATGTATCTTTATTCCAAAGAAAAGGATGAGCATTCTCTCTCTCTCTCAATGATACAGTGGTACCTCGGTTTAAGTACACAATTGGTTCCGGAAATCTGTACTTAACCTGAAGAGTACTTAACCTGAAGCGTACTTAACCTGAAGCGAACTTTCCCATTGAAAGTAATGGAAAGTGGATTAATCCGTTCCAGACGGGTCCGCGGAGTACTTAAACTGAAAGTACTCAAACTGAAGCGTACTTAAACCGAGGTATGACTGTACACCAATCTAAAAACCGGTGCACGTTTGAGGCGGCACTAGAATGCAATAATGCATCTGCTTCACTCACAAATATCACTTTGGGGGGGGGGTGTCATCCAGGAAACTGATGCAAGGGTAGCTTGACTACCAGAACCGAAAAATCAGGGGAGATTACAATCAGATAAAAGGCCCAGTTATGAGTGCCGGATGAAAATACCGAGTGCCTCATTTGTCATTTTATGAAGCTGGTTTTGCAGAAGAAATGCTTTTAGCATGCTTTGGCCTAGGTCAGAAATTTCTGTGTGAACTGCAGGCACACAAGGTCAACCACACTTCTACTTTTTCTGCCCCCCAAAATCACTGAGGGTGAGCAAGGAAGATGTCTAAGAACAGAGCACAGTTTATTTCCATCATACCTATTTATTCCTTGCTGCTGTGGCTGAGCTTATTAAAAACGATACGTAAGCAAGGACATTTCGCTAAGTATATTTGCAAGGTTAAAGCAGATCTGCTTTTAAAACGACTTAATAAACAAGCTGCAGATTTCAAAGGCATACTGACTCAGTGGCATTCTCAAAAACATTGGGAAAGAACAAACCACAGGGGAAGGAAATATCTATTACAGCAGAAACCCCGCTATCTGCACACAGTTAAATCAGTTTTGGAGTAAAGTCACGTGTTGCAAACCAGCACCCCTCTTCCCCCATATAGAGTGAGACCCTACCTGCCCACAGAATGTCTCCAGAGTGGTACATGCTCTGGTTATCTCCCGCTTGGACTACTGCAATGCGCTCTACGTGGGGCTACCTTTGAAGGTGACCCGGAAACTGCAATTAATCCAGAATGCGGCAGCTAGACTAGTGACTGGCCGCCAGGACCACATAACACCGGTCCTGAGAGATCTACACTGGCTCCCAGTACGTTTCCGAGCACAATTCAAAGTGTTGGTACTGACCTTTAAAGCCCTAAACGGCCTCAGTCCTGTATACCTGAAGGAGCGTCTCCACCCCCACCATTCAGCCCGGACACTGAGATCCAGCACCGAGGGCCTTCTGGCGGTTCCCTCGTTGCGAGAAGCCAAGTTGCAGGGAACCAGACAGAGGGCCTTCTCGGTAGTGGCACCCGCCCTGTGGAACGCCCTCCCAGCAGATGTCAAGGCAATAAGTAACTATTTTACTTTTAGAAGACAACTGAAGGCGGCCCTGTTTAGGGAAGTTTTTAATGTTTGATGCTGTACTGTTTTTAATATTTGGTTGGAAGCCGCCCAGAGTGTCTGGGGAAACATTTTCAGTAGCAATCCCACAGTATGTGGCTTCCCCCTTGGCCAGTCAAATCCTAGTCCCATTACTCAGAACTTCTGGTGCTTTCCCCTCTGATAGGGAGGGTAGGCTATCTTCCTTATGATGGAAGGCTTAAACAGCTGCCCAATTTTAGCCTGGTGGGAGATGTGACACTGCATTATGAACTAGTGGGTTTCTGGAGGCAGGAGTAAGCAGAATTGCATTGCCCCCAACTACAGAACAAGCCAAGTACAATATATAGGCGTCCCATTAATCATCACTAAGCAATTAAAAAGTAGCACATTAATTGTCCTCTTGTGTTATGGTGTGATGCACTCGCTACAGTAATTTACTGAGACATTAACACGATTCAGCTGCAGTGCCACATTAAAAGTGAGAACAAGAACACATATTAAAACCTAGGTCCCCAAAGTGGGGGGGGGGGGAGAGAGAGAGAGGATCCTCATTTGTTCCTTTCACGACCATCTAAATATAATTAGACAATAGTAATACATTTGAAACAACCTAGCAAATTGAATTATGGTGCTGGAGGAGACTCTTGAGAGTCCCATGGACTGCAAGAAGATCAAACCTCTCCATTCTGAAGGAAATCAGCCCTGAGGGCTCACTGGAAGGACAGATCCTGAAGCTGAGGCTCCAATACTTTGGCCACCTCATGAGAAGAGAAAACTCCCTGGAAAAGACCCTGACGTTGGGAAAGATGGAGGGCACTAGGAGAAGGGGACGACAGAGGACGAGATGGTTGGACAGTGTTTTCGAAGCTACGAACATGAGTTTGACCAAACTGCGAGAGGCAGTGGAAGACAGGAGTGCCTGGCGTGCTATGGTCCATGGGGTCACGAAGAGTCGGACACGACTAAGTGACTAAACAACAAAGCAGATTGTATATACTACTTGTGAGCAACCTAAATCAAGTCTATATATTTCATTTCATTCATTGCTTATATCCTGCTTTTCCTTTGCAAGGGAAGTCCAAATATGCTAACAGAAAGCAATTCAACCAAAGCAACTCAATTAATACAAAATATGAGAAGTCTCTCTCTCTCTCAAGTCAAAGCTAAATTCATGTCAAAACAGTATCAAAAATACAAATTAATTGAACAACAAGAGTTGTTCTTTTGAGTTTGATGTCCCAACCCACATCTCCCTACAGTACTTGGCCTCTCTGAACAACGATGACAGCTGATTTCACTACAGTATATGGATTTAGTGAAATGGAAGTATCACACCTTAAGGCCTTTGAGAGAATACAGTTTTTTGTAGTATCTTGGACACATTTGCAAAGTATTAAGAGAAGACTAAATAACAGAATGGGATCCCATACCACTGGGATCCCATATTGTGATTTGCTTTCAGCTTCTGGAAGCAAATGACGGACCAACGGCAGAAGATTAATGCCTGACTAGATAGGCCTTCATCAAACGCAGTAAGGCAACTTATACATTCTTATTCCTTAAATCCCAACTGTGGTCGTAAACAGGTTGTTCCAAGCTAATTATGATTCCATCTACAAGATACAATGATTTTTCCAACTAAGTTCTACTCAGAGCTAGATCCACTGAAATCATTGTACGGTACCTAAGTTAGTCATGTCCATAAGCTAACATTGGATGCAATCTGTCATACAGGGAACAACCATTTTGCACACCATCACCATGTGTAAGCTGTTTTCGGCCACAGAAGGCAGAGGAATGGGGCAGGGGCAGAATGGGCTTATGCGCGACTGCTGATGAACGATGACCCAGAATACATGGAGTTTCCTGTAATTTTGAACTATTTTTCAAAACCTCACTCGTTAAGAAGTCACATTCTTATGTTTTAACGATGTCTAGACGTACCACTCTCTTTCAGTCTCTCTCTCACACATACAAAAACACCTGATGAATTATTGCCTGAAATAATCTTTTTTTCCATCAGCTTGCAGATAACATTCTTAAAGCTTTATCTAATCTGACAGCAAGTATCTGCTCCACAGTAGGAACTGAACCTCTCTACAAAGGACACTACACAGCTTGAGAAATACTTTGATAAAGATATCAAAAAATGAAATGAAATAAATATGAATTATTCTTTCCACATCATAAGAGGCAAGAAAAGCTAGGCTGATTGTAAGATCAATTAACATTGCTGGCCAAACCAAGCATCTAACAGCATGGAGGAGAGAGAAAAATAAACCTCTAAACCATCTACCAATCCATCCATCTATTTCTACAAACTTTTTGCAGGTAGCAGGGTTCAAAGCAGCCAACTTTAACAAGCTCCCTTTCTTGAGAAAGATGAAGCAGGAGTGCCTAAAATATTTGATCAAAAATGAAAGGGGGGACCAACACAGATGGTTTGAAAGATGGAGATTCATTCTAAGGAGGGTTTTTTCTTGAAGTAGAGGGAATTTATTTCCCTGTAGATGGGGCTCATTTACCTGGAAAGGTAGCCCACCTAGGAGAATGAAAACTCTGACCTTAAACCCCCCCACTATCTTGCAGCTATCTGCATTTGTAGGAAAGGCTTTGGGAGTAAATCCAGAGGAATAATCTCTATCCACTGCCTTGCAGGACATCTTTGGGAGAATAAAAGGCCGAGGAGTAAACACTACATAAATCTGCAGAGGATATTGGGACAGAGTGACTTTTGCAGCTATTGTTAAAGTTGCAAAACCACGAAGCACCAGATGGAGCGATGGAGAAATTTCTGGAACAACAATGGGATATCAGCTCCGCCCAAGGCATGACGGATAACAGCAACAACCAGGGGAAAGAAAGACATAAGATCTTACAAGGACAGGAATAAACACCATGGACAGAATAATTGCCACACAGAGGAAGAACAAGGATATAGTTTGAGTTTCTCAGTTGTAGCTTTATAAATCATTTAATGTGTCAACACGAATAGAAGCTATTAATATTGCAGCTGTTGTATGAGGGATTATTATTGACTGGAATGTAATGGAAATTGATAATATTTTGGAATGCAGAAATAAATCAAATAATCAATCCATCAAATCTAGCACGTGGGGGGGCAACTTTATCTAAATTACGTAATTCGGTATTTGAGCGATTGGTATTAATAATTTTATTATAAATTGGTATTGTTACAAAAGGATATTATTGGATTGCAATTGAAAACTGATCAAAATTATTATTAAATCTGGAGTGGAGTGCATGAAGCAGTTGGATGGTGCCTTGTTCACCTCCTTCCGGCAACTCCTACAGACAAGCTGGTGCCAAATGTTCTGTTTTGCTTTCCTTCGGATTACATCAACAAGGCCGAAACGGGGTGTGTGCCTTGTCATCTGGGCTCACTGCCCAGGCTTGCACCTAGGAGAGTTCACTTTGGTGCTTCTAATGCAGCAGAAACAACGCAGGAGGCAGCAATCAGAACAATATGGTAGAATGTGATGCTGATGACCAATACCAAGATGAAGGTCTGCCAGGCTTGTGAGTTGAGAATGCTGCTTTATGGAAGTGAGTCATGGGCAACTTACACCCGCCATAAGCGAACCCTCAATGACTTCCATCTGCACTGTGTCGGGAAGATTTGAGGCATCACATGGCAGGACAGGGTCTCAAACAAGCCCACCTTCCCAGCATGTTCACAATTCCATCTCAATGATGTCTCGGCTGGCTTGGTCATGTACATAGAATGGAAGATGGCAGGATCCCCAAGGGTGGGCTTTATAGGAAGCTGGCTCCGGGCACCAGGCCTGTTGGCAGACCAACTCTGTGTTATAACGATGTCTGCAAACATGACCCGAAGGCTAGCAACATTAACTCTGCCTTGCAGATGACCACAGTGCCTGGAGACAGGTTGTTTGCTGTGTATCCACAGCAATGACCAGAGGAGAAATGACTGCCGGGACGAGCGCAGAGAAAAGAAACAATATGATGCATCTGCACTAGCGAAATCGGACACCTTCATCTGCTCCAGCTGCAATAAAACATGTCTCTCCCATATTGGTCTCTGCAGCCACAGCAGGCGCTGGGATTCTCCAACAGTTTGACTTCACCCCTGAAGGCACACTCTTCCACTGTCTCTTTTTTTTAAAATTAATTTTTATTAAGATTTTTGAAATTTAAATACAAAAAATACAAAAACAAAGAATCAACAAAAAATGAACACACACCAATACACTTCAAATTCCATGTCCCATTACCACATCCAATTTACAAATAATAATAACAATAAAAAAATAAGTAAAAAAAGAAAGAAAGAAAAAACAAAAAAAACTAAACAATACATCATACTTCAAAATTTCTATAGTATCTATAATGGACCTCCACAGGGCCCCCCTCTAACGGTTCATTGCATATCAAACATCGCAGGTTCTAATCCTACTTTCATTCCCTATATACAAATTTCAATTTTCCTTGTACACTCTTCCACTGTCTCTTAACACAGACGGATGCCAATAGATTGCTGTGTACAACCTGAGGTTTAGAAGCCACACGCTGATGTGGCAGGCTGAGATTCTGCCTGCTTAAAAAAATTAAAATCACTTGCCTGTTAGATTGTATGCCCAATATTTAAGCCAACAATTTCCCTCTTTTCATTATTCCATCAAAATACATCACCAACTCCTACTCTCTCTTTCCCATATTTAATAGAGTTATAGAAAGTCTGTCAAGGAAATACGTGTTTCATAAGTTTTTTAAAGCTTTATTTAATTGTTAGGGCTGTCTTCATCACATCTTCCCCATTCAACATTTCAATTAGTTGCTCCTCTTGTTCGAGTCCTACGCATTCCTCCTACATACTGTTGTTGCATCCTTTGCCCCACTCACGGCCTATTTAAAAGGCCGTAAGGCTTTGCATTCCTATCTTTACTTCTTCCTAGTAATTTCCCTTGCCATTTTAAAAATTCACCACCATTGTTATACTTTTACCAAAAGACTCTAATATAAATAGCATTAAGGTCCTCCACAAGTGAGGACAAATCCTAAGATTTACCACTTATCCAGAAACTTAGGCCCGGCTTACACTTATCATCAGCTGTATGGGTGCTGCTGTGTCCAAGGTTGTTGTGATGCTGGTCAAGGAGGCTGTGTGTTTGGTTCTGGCAGTTTTTATATACAATCCAAGTAGCAGAATTCTGAAAGGGCTTGGTGCAACTTGCATGGTATGCCAAAACGGCATCAGGATGAACCAAAGTCGGGGAGGGACTTTACGTGGCTTTAAAAGTAATTCAGTTCATTAGTTCATTCTGATTGACCACAGTGAGAACAGGATGCTGAGCCTGATGGGCCAGGTTCCTACACATACGGCCTCCAAAAAAATGAACTCAAGGGAGTATTGCCAGCATCCGTCTGTCTCGAGAGACAATGGAATAGCCATTGGGAGTTAAGTCACACTGTTGCGAGAATTACAGCACCTGCTGTGGCTGTAGAGGCTGATATGGGAGAGACATGCTTTGTTGCAGCCGGGGCAGATGAAGGCACCTGATTTTGCTGGTGCAGACACACCATGGTGTTTCTTCTCTCTGCACTCTTCCTAGCAGTCATTTCTGATCTGGTCACTGCTATGGATACACAACCTGGCTGGCTGTCTCTAGGCAATACGGTTGTCTGCAAGGGATTCCCACATGGCAGGGTAGGGGGGTGGAACCACATCAAAGAGGAGAGCATGACTCCTTTTTTATTTGATTATCCATCTTATTCAGATGAGTAACCCTCAGCGCTTTCGCTTCAGACCATATATCTTCTGGGTGCAAACTACGTTCTATACAACCACCACCATTCTGAAAGCTTACTTTTGTTACTAGCTGGCGACCTCCACAATTTACTAGTCTTGGAAGACTATTAACATGCTCCTCCATCCCTCTCAAGAGCCTGAAACTGAGCTGAGGATATCTGCCTGGAGCCTTAGACCCCTCCTGATGCTCAGCTGTAACTGCATCTAACTACGAGGCCACAAAAAATCCAAGACAGATTCTTTTTGCTAACATTTTACTGTTTGAGTGATTTGTACTTTTTAGGAAATAAACCACTCCATTATAATTTCTATTTAGCATAAAAAGCATGACAACAACAACAAAAACACTCTGTAGATTTTCAGCAATGCAATAAGTCCTCTAATTAAAACAGCACAGCCGCAGAGCCACCTTTTCAAAAGAACGAGTTCTCCTATTTGCAAAGCCCACATAACACTTTTATGGAACTTGTGTGTTCTTGTAAAGTTTTCAAAAGAGGAAACAAATAGGTCCATTAGGAATCATTAAATGTAAAGTTATAAGCAGCATTTCCAAGCAAACTACTGAACACCAACACCTGTCTTTTCATCACTTCGTTCTCAATCAGTGTTAACTGGCATTGTGTGAATTGGCCTTCCCAAAAGTAACACCTCTCCATTCCACCTCAGACACAATTAACAACCAATCATTCTGTATAGTTATCAAGTTGATGTTCCTGTTGATGTCCAAGCAAGACATCAGCACAGTTTCCACAAAATGGTAAACTATGAATTAACATTACAAGGATGAGCCAAGCCAAAACTCAAGGAAATCAGAAACTTATCCTTCTGTTTTCGATTAACTACAGTTGAGGTTAGGATGTAATATTAATCTTAATTGTGGTTTGTTGTCAGCTTCTTGAACTATGGTTTGTAGTTTGTTCATTTAAAGATTAAATACAATTTGTCAGATTCAGGTAACAAGGCAACCTACAGGTAATGTAAAATAGAAGCAAAAGCTTCTGAACTCCTCCTCTTCCTCGAGGAGAGTGAAAAAACTAAGAGTTCCTTGCAACTCATCCTTGTGGCACTAAACCAGGGGTCAGCAACCTAAGCGGCCCATGGGGGCCGTTTAACCGGCCCATGGACGCCTGACACCCGCTCGGGGACCCCCGCCGCCCGCTTGGTCGGCTCCCGTGCGCTGCGCTAAACTGGTGTGGAGCAGAGCGGGGACCGCCTTCCACTACGCTGGCCGGCTTCCCATTGGCTGGGAAGCTGTGCACACCTCCTCCACGCCGAAAATAACGTTGGCACATGCGCGCACACACTCCAGCCCACCGCGGCATCTGCGGGACCGTGAACCGGCCCAAGCCACTAAAACTTTGCCGACCCCTGCACTAAACTATGGGTTGGTGTTACATCCAAACCACTTTACTGCCTTACTATGTCATTTAAGACAGATGTAGCTGATCCCCCCACTTACAGCATTCAATCTCAGCTTTAAACCTGTCCCCCAAGACTTCAGACCCTTCTCGCTTCAGTCATGGGTCTCTGCTCCAACAGGGAGAGCCACAGTTCTGGTCTTCGTTTGTTATTTCAAAAAAAGGGAGAGAGGGAATGCAAAAAAGAGGGGAAAGGGCATACAATAGCTAAATTTAAAGGACTGGCTGAAGCTCTGTGACTAATAAAATAGTTCATTTTATTTGAACTGTCTCTTTCCATATGCATTCTAACCTTAGCTGTCAACTTACATAAATTCAACATTCAATAACACAGACAAGTAGTTCTAAGAAAGTCACATACCCAACTCCAATTTGTGATAGACTTGGACAGTGCAGTTTAAGTAATCACATTTCCCTTATTACAGGAAAATGAAGTCAGTCAGCACTGCGATCTAAAGGCAAAGTCCTTGAGATAAATCCACTATAGAAGAAAGTGGATATTTTCAGATGAGGGGAAATGAAACTGATGTAAGCGATTCCTAGGGTCATTATTACCTAAATTTTGAAGAACGGACATAACTAATGCTGTAAAGATCCACAGCCTGAAAACCAGGGGTGATTAGAGGGCCCAGCTTGGAGCTGGCAAGGAAGGTGGGGAATTTTCCTTCTGGCTGCCTCATGCTTCCTTCAGAAAAACTATGATATGGGGTTTGGCGTTTATTTTGTTTCTTTGTTTACTTGTTGGTTCTACCTTTTAATATTATGTAAATTAACCAATACACTATCACAACTACTTAAAATTGAACTGGAACACTTTTAAGGGCTCTTTGTAAATAAGCTGGCCAACTGTAGAGCTTCCTGACACATAACAACCAACATGAAACAGAGGAAATAGCTCTCCTTTTAACAAATAAAAAAAGGTAAAGAAAGAAAGAAAACCCCAGTTGTGTCCGACTCTGGGGTTGTGGCACTCATCTCGCTCTATAGGCCGAGGGAGCAAGCGTTTGTCCGCAGACAGCTTCCGGGTCATGTGGCCAGCATGACAAAGCTGCTTCTGGCGAACCAGAGCAGCGCACGGAAACGCCGTTTACCTTCCCGCCGGAGCGGTCCCTATTTATCTACTTGCACTTTGATGTGCTTTCAAACTGCTAGGTGGGCAGGAGCTGGGACCGAGCAACGGGAGCTCACCCCATTGCAGGGATTCGAACCGCCAACCTTCTGATCAGCAAGCCCTAGACTCTGTTGGTTTAGCCCACAGCGCCACCTGGGTCCCTTTAACAAAGAAGCACCTTCCAAATCCATATAGAGACAAAATTATGCTTTTCTCAGCAGACTATCAGAACAATGGCAACCCATAATAGTGTTGACTTCAAGACCAATTCCAACAGATTGTTGGGTGGGGAAAGATAGTGCAGACTTTTTAAAACCCCTCAAAATAAATAAAGCAACTTGTTGCTTCCATGACAACTTAGTAAATGAGTTGTCAATGTAAGAAAAAGATGTGCCCAATGGAACTGATTTTTCTTAAAGGCTAAAATTAGAAAAAGCTAGTTTTGACATGCAGCGTATCTCTGCAATTTCTCTTACTTCTGAAAGAAATGTCAAGGCTCTCCACCTGACCCCACTCTGCAATGTAAAAATTAAGAATGCTTTGATGGTATTTCCTGCTTGGCAGGGGGTTGGACTGGATGACCCTTGTGGCCTCTTCCAACTCTATGATTCTATGATTCTACCTCATGGGCCAGACATTTCGTGAAAAATCATTGAGGAAGATATCGAATTTTTACCTTGTTCTGTTTCCCTGTTCTGAAGTTTTAATTCAGGGGGCGGGAAATGTTTCTAGCCCAGCAGACCAGATCTTTACCTCCCACTACTTGGCCAGATTTGACAAACTGGTGGAACCGCTCACCTGCCAATCAACTGGTATTATAATGAGATCAGGTGATTGACAGGTAAGTCATCCTAGCCACCTGTTAAAGCTGGCCCTTGGGGATGAGGGGAAGATGGCGACCAAGCGTGATACCCAACATGATATCAGATGCAAGGGAGGCAGGTATGGTTTAGGGCAGGCACCCCCAAACGTCGGCCCTCCAGATGTTTTGGACTACAGTTCCCATCTTCCCCGACCATTGGTCCTGTTAGCTAGGGATCATGGGAATCGTAGGCCAAAACATCCTGGAGGGCCGCAGTTTGGGGGTGCCTGGTTTAGGGGAAACAGTCTCACGGGTCAAATGGGGAAGGCTGGTGGGGCAAATGTAGGCTACAGGATTGAGATGAAGATTCCCCATCCCTGTTCAATAAGGTAAATAGGCTCCCCCAAATATCTGTATTCTCAATTTCTCACCCCTACCTTAGATAGGCATAGGTTCAGATGACTGTGTCATTCATATGAAAAAGGGAGAGGGAAAAGAGGGTGGGAGATACCAAGTATAACCCCCCCCCTCAAAGCTGCAAGCCGCAAAATGATCCTATGGTAAAATGTCCAGCAAGTTTCAATGAAGCGTTCCCCAGGTGCACAAAAAATATCAATTTATTGTGTGATTTCCACTGAAAAACTCTCTCAAGCTTATTAGATGCTGGTTTTCTGGAACTCAAGTAACTGAAACATTTCCAGGGACACATGTTGAGCCTGTTGCATCATTAAAGTTGCACTTATTTATTTTCAGTACCATTTTGAACCTTCCTTCTTTCCTTGCTCTCATTCCTAGGAGGCGAGCACCCAAAAGCTAAGCCAAACTCTCCCATAGTAAAAAGCCATAAAGAGCGTGAGTTTCTTCCTTAATCCTTCAGTGAAAGCTCATGAGCCGAACCTTTTTCTGGCCTTTTATGTATTTCATAATACGTATTTTCCCCATTTAGACAATTATTTTTTCTCAGCGAATATGATTCCATGCAATCATCTACCTCAAGAAAAATAAAGTGGGTCAATGTTCTCACCAATACATACCGCCAATTAAAACATTTCAAAAGGGAAAAATAATCATAAGTTGAAAGCACAAAGTATAACTTACGTTGTATGCTTTTTACGCATCAAATCTTATAGTGCCTATTTCTCTCTAATGAAATAAAAGCTGTATCATCTCTTCATTCTTAAAGCAATACCAAGATCCAAATATCTATGAGAATGCTGAAATAGGAGAATATAAACCTTTATTAACACTGTGCTTTAAAAAGCAATATCCCACCCAGTTATTGGAAGAATTCCTGAAAGCGAAAGTCTTGGAAAAAACAAAGTCTATGATGAATACTTATATTAACACAAATAAGATTTTGAGATGTTATGCCACAGAATTGAGCTGTTGGAAAGAGTTTTTTTTAAAAAGTACCCCATAAGGCACTGATGGTCCCCAACTTGGATGGCTTTAAAAGAGGATTAGGCAAATTTATGGAGGGCAATTCTATCAGTGGCTACTAATCATGACGGTTGTGTTTTACTTCCACTGTCCAAGGGACAGTGAGTACCAGTTTTTGGAAGTGGCAGAAGGGGAGAGTACTGCTGCTCTCATGTCCTGCTTGCCGGCTCCCCACAGTTATCTGGTTGGCCACTGTGAGAACAGGATGCTGTACAGTGGTACCTCGTTTCATGGACGGGATCCGTTCTGGAAGCCCATCCGTAACGTGAAATGCCCGCAACTCGAAGCGCGGTGTCTGCACAGGTGCGCGTCACGACTTGGCACTTCTGCGCATACGCGAAGCACGATTTAGCTCATGCACGAGCATCGAAAACCGGAAATAACTGGTTTCAGTACTTCTGAGTTGCTGCGGGACGTAACGCGAAAAGACGTAACATGAAGCGGACGCAACACGAGGTATGACTGTACTAGATTGACCACTAGCCTTGGATCAACAAGCTGTTCTTATGAGCTTCCTCACGACTCTTCCTCTTGGCCACTGGGAACTGTCATAGCCAAATGCTGGATAATATGGATTACATGCAAGTAGTGTTTCCCTAGGAGGGCTCAGTGATTAAGTTTTGCTAGGGGCTGGTTGGCTGGCTGCCATATCAGAGATTAGAGAAATTATGTTTAGAGCCATATCAGCCAACGACCTGGATGGGAAGGGGCTTAGATAATGTGCTTCCAGGGTGGAATGCTCCCAGAGTTCCTAAACCAGAAAATGTCACACCATAACTTTGTGAGGAACCTGATATTTTTTGAGGTGGGGCAGGGAAAAGGGAGTTTCTAGCCCACTAAAGCAATGAGGTTTGACTTGAAAGCAGTAGGTGATGCTGTAGCCTTTGCCACTCTGATTAGCACATGCAGAATGAAGTCACCAAAATGAGAAAATATATGCAAATCTTACTAGTCTGAATGATTTATATAGGTCACCAAATCCAGATTTTCACAGAGAAAAATCTGAGTTGTCTTACACACACACAGTTCATGTGTTCACAGAAAGCATTTTGAACAAAGATTTTGAACAAGCACTTCTGGAGGTGTTGGGGGGAAAGGCCCATGAGCATCATTCTCAATTTATAATATGTAGAGATGGACACAGCAATGTCTGCTTTGCATGTTTCCAATTATAAGTTCATTCAGTGATGTTTCAAGGAACTTTAATGGGGGGGGGGGAGATGGGCTTGCACCACAAAACCCAGAGGTGTAGGCAATCTGAAGGATAGCTGTGTATCTTCTAGTCCGGTGAACGCAAATTTGGTCAGTCTGCTTTCAAATGCGGACCAAATTAAATTGTCCTCCAGCCCTAATAACCTGTTGAATGGTCCTTCCAATTATTTCTGTGGTTTCCTTTACACACCCAAAAACAGGCATGGGAGACACTTCCCTGTTTTGGCCTACAACTCCCATTAGCCCAGCCAATCGTCAGGAATGATGGCAGATGTAAGGAGGGCACCATGCTGAGTTACATCAACTCTGAGTTACATCAACAACAATAGCAACAAAATCGAACTTTTAAGGAAAGGGGGGAAAACTTACTGGTGCTATTTTTTCTCCTGGTTCCAAGCCAAAGACATTCCGCCGTTTCACCGTCAGCACATCGAGGTCCTTAGTGTCATCGTCATCACTATTGCTCTCTTCAAAGAACTGCAGGCGTTCAGCTTCCGAACCCTTGACCGCTATGGGCTCCTCTTCAGTCTCAGTCTGAGCCTGCGATGCATCGTCCTCAGTTTCACTATCTTTGCTGGAGAGTTCTATGTCCTCATCTCCGCCCAACACAGCCGTTTTGCTGAAGAGTGCTCTGCATCTCTCTACATCATCGTTGGTTACAGAAAAGGGGGCATTTTGGGGCTCATCTGTTTGCTGCAATGGTCCTTCTTTTTCAGGCTCATTCTCAGGCGTTTTCTTCTGCAACTTCTGAAGAAATCGTACACGAGGGGCCACTGCAAGCCCGAGGGAGCTAGAAAACAGAGATGCATGATACTTAAGAACGGGGCTCCCTACCTTAAGCTTAAAATGCATTCCTCTACATTACAGCAGGACTTCCCAAACTTGGGTCTCCAGCTGTTTCTGGACTACAACTATCATCCCTAGCTAGCAGGACCAGTGGTCAGGGATAATGGGAATTGTAGCCTAGCAGCTTTATTTGGAACTGAGCAACCTTCAAAAGCAGCCCAGTGTAGAACACATCACAGTAGCACCTGGCACTGGCTTTCAACTGGTCGGTCGCGACTCAATAGCTGGCTCTTCCAAGGTGGGTTGCAGCAGGAGCACTACCACCACGCAAATACATGCATCTAAAAGATTAAGAGATGGGACCCCAAAGGCATGTTTGGGTTAAAATCTGATCCTGGGTCTGAAAAGGTGGACACCTGACCTGGAAGTCACCAGAGCATGGATAACTGTGGCCAGGAAACCTCTCTCACGGAGCAGGGTCCGCAGCTGGCATACAAGCTTCAGGATAGGGAAACTAGCTCCTGCATCAGCTTAATCCTATAATAAACTATAACCAGATGGCTGTTTCAGACTGACACCACAATGCTCAAGGCCATACACAGCTGGGGAGAACTGTGGGAGGCGCCATACTGATTTCCTGAACTCTAATGGACCAGTGAATGCTTTGGAATCCCAACCTAATTTTCTCCCTTCAGCTCTCCCTTTTAACAAAAGGAAAAGGCCAGAGCAAAATTTCTTTAGGATCTTTATTTTATATTCCAGACACCATTTAATTCAATAATTATGGAGCATAGCTTCCCATTCCCCTCTAGTGGAAGAATCGTGTAAAATAGTCATGAATGAAACTGCGCTTTGCTATGTGCACAATCTTTTCAAGCGCTACTGGGCACATTTTTTAAGCATTTCATTTGTAAACTGAGATGGAAAATAGCAAGATGCTTTCAAACCAAAGAAAAGGGTGAGGGAGTTCAAAATTAGATTTCTATGAGAAGAATCCTGAAATGTTTCGTCAGGCACTTATCTGCCACAGACCTATTGGTCTCTCTCCGGCTCCACTCTCAAATTAATTACTGCAGAACTGCATATAGTCTCTGCACAATTTGATAGAACTGTGCTCGCTATTTCAGGAGAGAGAGAGAGAGAGAGAGAGAGAGAGAGAGAGAGAGAGAGAGAGAGAGAGAGAGAGAGAGAGAGAGAGAGAACACATATGGGCAACTGAAACCATCACCCTTTCAGGAAATGGAGACAAGACAATGAATTTGGAACCATTTTAATATCAAAAGATAAACTCTTGCTAATCCCCAAGAGCGTAATGATTAGAACCGAGTATGAGGTTATACAGAATTTAAATGTGGACACTGGCAGGCAAAAGAATATTAGCTGATAATAAAATGGTCACACATTACTTTTTAGAACAAGGGATTCACATAGCCGGGAGAATTTGACAGTATTACCTTTTGACACAAACCTCATATGTTCTGGACCAATATATAGTGTGCTCTAGGTTTGGGGGGCTGTAGCTCTGTGGCAGATCTCATGCTTTGCATGCAAAAGATTCCGAGTTCAGTTCCCAGAATCTCAAAATGTCTGAAACCATACAAAGCAGCTCCCAGACAGTACAAACAATAAGGAACAAGGGAGAGCAAGGGTATTAGGGAACTGACTTATGCTGAGTTAACACCATTGCTCTCCCTTGTGGTGTTCCCACCACTGAGGAAGATGGCACCCACATCTTGGAGTGAAAACCACCTGGATGTGAGGTGTGAAATTCCTGGGAAGGAGACAATTCTGGGGTGACTGGGAGATGTCTTCCTCCATGAGACCTGAGGCAACAGTAGGGAACCTGTGGCTTTTTTATGTTGCTGGACCCCATCACCCCTGATCATTGGCCACATTGGCTGGGGCTGATGGGAGTTGGAGCCCACCTTATCTGGGAGGGCCAAACACTCCCCACCCATGACTAATGCTTAGATCTAAGTTTATGTTTAGGAGAGCATTAGACACGCCCTACTTTATTCTTTCTCCTGTGCCAGCATTCGACTTATGCATTGAATAGAACAGTAAGTTGCACACATACGGTCTGTGTCTAAATATCACTGAGCACTCATCTGTGTGGGGGGCCGGGAACAGGTGGGTGCAGCTGCAGGAACAAACAGGCAGAGAGAGAGAGAGAGAGAGAGAGAGAGAGAGAGAGAGAGAGAGAGAGAGAGAGAGAGAGAGAGAGAGAGAGAGAGAGAGAGCTGTTCGGCAGTGGAATTTGCTACCAAGGAGTGTGGTGGAGTCTCCTTCTTTGGAGGTCTTTAAGCAGAGGCTTGACAGGCATATGTCAAGTATGCTTTGATGGTGTTTCCTGCTTGGCAGGGGGTTGGACTGGATGGCCCTTGTGGTCTCTTCCAACTCTATGATTCTATGACCCAAATTCAAAATATTTAGAAAAACATTATTTACGTGTCTGTTTTCAGTAACTGGAGTGCATTCTGTCAAAACTGTGCTTTTAAGTTCCTAGTTAGTAAACCAACATCAAATCACTGTTCCTTACTTCGAACACAATGGGAAACCAAAGGGCGAGATTGACTTTTCCTGCCCTATCAGCCGTTCCATCTAGATGTTGCGACGCTTGTGCAGACAGAACGACTGGAAGAGTGTGGTGTTGAATTCCACCCAGAGTTTTTAATCTACGCTGGGACAGAAACCTGTGCATGAATTGAGGAACGAGAAGATAGTTCTCATTCCAGATTCAGAATCACAAAGTTGGACGGAACCTTGGGAGGTTGTCTAATCAAACCCTCTGCTTTAGGCAGGATCTGCAATGCAACTACACCATTCCTGACAGAAGGCCCTTCAGCCTCTGCTTGAATACTTCCAGTGAAAGAACACCCAACATATCTGGAGGCAATCTTTCCTGCTATCTAACACCTCTTACCATTAGGAAGTTTATTCTGGCATTTAGCCGAAATCTGCTTCCCTACAATTTCCACCTGTGCTTGTAGTCCTGCCCTCTGGAGCAACAGGGGAAAAAAATTCTGCATCTTCTCTATGCAACAGCCTTCAGATATCTAAATGCAGCTCTCGCATCTCTCCTTAAGCTTATCTTCTCCAAACTATGCTGTGGTTCAGCAAACTAGGAATGTTACATCTGAACTGGGCCTAAGGACCCAATCCTGTGCCTTTCAATATCCATCCCATGGTTCACACGATCTTGCGTGCAAGAGGTTTTCCAGACTGGTCCCTCTTATCTATGCACACATATTGCTAGACACAAGGGAGAGTCTGGTGTGTGTGTGTGTTTGTGTGTTTCAGTTTAAGACACCATAAAACTATCTTGTAACAGATACCTCTGAAATCTGTCCCTCAAGCAGCTGCATTTTCAAAGTGCTAACTGCTGAGTTGTAGGAAGCAAGCTTACATCAAGCATCCTTATCTGGCATGTCAACACCAGAATAATGGACGAGTCTTTTGAAGGGCAAAATTTTAATTCTGGTTTCCGAGAATAATCTGATTCGCATCGTATCTTGAAATGCCATCTGATGTGTCCACTATGTTTTCTTCTTGGCAGTTTGTAGATATTGCCCTTCTACCACCCTGCCTTAAAAACGCTTAACAAATGTTCTTTGCATGAAAGCAATTTGCTATAATAATCCCAATTCCTCCAAAGTGTCTCTCATAGCCAGGTTTCAGACTTATTAATGACAATGTAATGGTAAAGATTCACATTGGTATTCAGGAACGGCACGGCAGGGTTTAAAGGTGGACGCAGGCTTTGCTTTAATACCTACTGTATGCAAAAAAAATCGACCTAGTAAGCAGTTCTGATAAAGCTCGTAGAGAGAGGAAGCCCATTGACTTCAGACCTAGATTTCTGAACTGACTGAGCCATTAGGATTCATTATGTAGAATGGGGGCTGTGGTTACAATGAAAGAAGCACATTTTTTTTGCCTTAGCCACAGGTACATATTTATGCTGTTCAAGTAGAATGGCTCTTAATGTGCAGTCCCTTTCCTCTGGAACCAGAAAACAAGAGACCATTCTTAATGTGAGATTTCCTCCGTGCTTCCTCTGATCTGGGCTGAACATGGAAATGCCCATGAACAAACTATATGAAGGCACAATTGGCAATACAACTGCCGCAGCCATGATTGCGCCCAAGCAACACAGATTCTAGCATTTTGGGCAGCTTCCCACCAAGCAGGCAAATGAAAGGTCATGATTCTTAACAAAAAGGAACCAGGAAACTTCCAATACCATGGTCATACGTGTGATGTAGATGGTGTGACCTCAGAGCCAGAGATTTTCCAATTCAATTTTGTCTTAATCCACAAATTCATACTATTTTCTGAGCACACATGTCCTACTTGCAGTATGGGGACAACAGTGACCTTCTTTAGAAGGCCACCTTAAGGATTGCTGATAAAAAGGCATGAAAAATGATCCCAACTGCAACCCTGATAGGAGAGTTAGCCAAAAGGGCCATATTATGAGCACATATACGGAATCAATGAAATTCTCTGGTGGGCAGGCAAGGAGAGGAGAAGGGATCCAGAGGAAAGAGATGCAGCCCAGGCAATTTAGGGAGGGAACCAGGAGATACAGGCAAGAGAGCAGCACCCAGGCAAGGTGAGGAATGGGGAACTGAAGGATGGAGATGTGAGCAGGGAAGCAGCCCAGTTGTTGAGTCACAGAGATAGGGTGGAGAGATGTAAAGGGAGGGGAGCATTGGTCAGGTACAAAGGGAATGGGAGTAGGCAGGGTTCGTATTCCATAAAATATATTTATACAAGTGTCGCACTCATAAGCGCAGCTTTCATATTATTCTAATGAGAGGTGGCATATATCTATTTCAAAATGAAATAAATAAAATGTATGCATCTCAATCTTTCATTCCTAATTCAAAACACGGAATGAAAATTGGTTTGTGCAGTTCAAAAGAAATCACACACTCCCTCCCAGCACCACCCAATCCAATTTTTTAAATTAGCATTTTTCGTAATGATTAGGGATAATAGCACTTACAGGGCATATTCAGCAATGGGCAACTTGAATACATCAAACACTTCCTTGTTCTTCATTAGGTAGACCGATCGCAGATAGGAAACAAAACACTACCAGAAAAAGAGAAAAGAGGTTTTTGTTTAAAAACAGTAAAAAAAAAAAAGGCACACAGATACACTCCCCATCTAAAAAGAGATCCAAAATGTTAAAGAACCAAAATTAGCACACTGCATTTCAGCTAAAACTAATTAGTCTTATAAAAACAGATTATTCTTTATTGCATTATGAGTCCCAAAGTTAAGAGTTTGTTTCTTTTTTCAATTATGCTTTATATGCGTTTTGAGCTTTGGGGAGTGTTGCATTTCCAAACTTCTCTCAGTGGTTATGGTATCTACATATTAAATATGAAAACATAATCACAGGAACCTAAAGAGTACATGGAAAATCAGGAGGCCAACATCAAGGGCTTGTGGACTCAGACTGTGAACCTAAGAATTTGAAGGCAAGGAGACAGCCAAGTGAATTATCATGGATTCCGTGTGCTCAGAGCCCATCAAAGGTACAGATATAAATGCAATTTTAAGAAAACACCAATTAAATTACTGAAAGGTAAGCTTAACTATGGCTGCAACCTTAAACACAGTAACTTGGGAGTAAGCCCCACTGGAACTTACTCCCAGCCGCTAGCTGACATTTCAAACCTCAATTCTCTTTTTCAGTGTCTCTGCACATTTTTATGTTCTCATCCACCTCTCACTCAATGCCCACTGGCCTTATAGCAGGCTTCTTTCCTTGCCTTTCAAAATAACCTTTTCCTCTCCTGTATTTCTTAAAATTGAAGGTATCTGTTCCGTCCTTGAAACCCCCTTTTAAACTGCTAATAGAACTTGTGGTATGGGATGCCTTTGCCGTTAAAACCCATCTTTTGAAGCAACAACAAGAAGAATTGTAGTAACAGATTTTGCTTGTAGTTTCATGTTACCCAGACTGCAATAAAACACTGGAAAATCACTTCTATAAAACCGAATAACCTGCTGCTACCAGCATGCCCTTTCGTTTGGCTGGTAACTCAAGTGTATCATTCATTAAATCATACTGTTTATGTTTCCACAGAACTGTTCTGTAATTTTTGTTTGGGAAAGGAGAGGGGGGCGGGAAACCATTTTACAGATATATTCACTGGCTCACGTACGGAATCCTCATTTGCTCTTGCACTGCCTGCAAACTGCTGCTGAATTTTTCCAATCTTAACAACACCCAATAGATTTATTAAATTATTATTTACAATAGCTCACTGCTGTTTGTTTACTCAATCGCCATCTCTCTCACACATGAACCTTGATCTACACTATACAAAAATCCTGCACTACAACCACCTTTCTGCTTGCATTTTGCAGAGTATCGGTCAAATTAAATTGATGCAGTTTTGCTTTTATGTAACAACCATTAGTGCCGGTGGCTACATCCTGTTTACAGCCCCCAGCCTCATCTTATGCACCTTCCAAAGTCCCCTGAAGCTGCTCCATTCTTTTACCCCGTCAAAATTCCTTCCTTCTTCATCGCCTCTCATCCCCACCTTATAACTTATTTATAAGTTATATAAACTTATGCATTTAAGGGTTGGCAGGCCCAGCATTTTGGTACCCAAGGAAAACCACAAAACGGTGCTCCTCTCTCACCAGGGTGAGTGAAGATCTACATTGGAAACAAGTGAGGGAATCAAATCAAGTCAACCTTATCCAATGGTTGAAGTAGGAATCAGGGGGGGGGGCGCTCTAGAGGTGGCATGGACAGGTGTCTGCTGAGGAGGAGGCAGACCCTCCTGTCAAGGAACGTGTGGCAGCAGCATTCATTGGAGGCCGGGTCTGCTGCCCCTGTGGTCCTGCCGCCTGAGGCGGTCGCTTCACCTTGCCTCATGCACGAGCTGGCCCTGAGGACTGGGAAGTCAAGCAGAGTGTCTCCATCCAATTAGCACTGTCTTCCCTTAGTGACACACAAGGATACCAGCAGGAGCAGTTTTACAGAACGGGCTACATCTCCTGCATATGCATAAAGCAGGGGTCCCCAGACTTACCGGCGTTTGGGCCGGTTCCCACCGCGCCGATCGCGCAGCGGGCTGGAGGATGGGGGAGCGCGTGCCTGTGCGGGCCAGCGGGCGGGGGAGTGCGCGCCCGTGCGCATGCGTACGGGCGCTTACTGGCGCGGCGGCGTGCTTCCAGGGTGGAAAAAGCGCCGAAAATCCGTTGTGCGCATGCGTATGGGCCTCCCCCGACCCGGAAGTGCACCAGAAATGACCTCTTCCAGGTCGGGAGAGGCCCATACGCATGCGCACAAAGGATTTTCGGCGCTTTTTTCCCGACCCAGAAGAGAGCTGCCACGCTGCGCGCCATAAGAGCGCGGCGGGCGTCGTCGCGGGCCAGATTGGCAGGCCAATTGGGCCGCATCCGGCCCCCGGGCCGTAGTCTGGGGACCCCTGGCATAAAGTCTTCTGTTCAATCCCTTAAACTCCAGATAACAGATTACTGGGAAGGGCCTCTGCTTGCTAGATCAGGAATGAGAACCAGTGGTCCCTCCAGATACCATATTTGGACTACAACTCTAACCATTCCCTACAGCATTGCCAGATTGAATTTTGATGCGTTCTATACCATGGTAGGCAGAAGTTCATTGCTGAAAATGCTGGTATTAAACATGAACCCCATACAGTCAACTGGTATATAATGGTTAAAAAGGGAAAATACTATTGCAGTATTTAAAGAAGAGGAAAGTGTTTATATTTTCATGGGATGATGCACTTAATATATATATTTTATGCACTTACGCAACAACGTGCTGCTTTTTCTTTTAATGTGGTTGCTATAACCAAAGTTGAAGCAATAAAGCTTGATTGAATTCAAAATCCAATTTGGCTATTCCACCGCAATATCTCTAACAGTGCCGCAGGGCTTGATGACAAAGTGATGGATACATGCTACTCGACTACCGAAGGCTCCCACAGACAGAACAGACTCAGAAGAGGCAGTAAATATAGCAATCCACTCCTGCGCAGGAGAGACATTTTGAGTTGGAGATAATATAAAAGTTACTCCTCTGTGGGCTGCTGCAGAGATATACCATCAGGCCACTTTTAACCACAGTTAAAAGATTTTTTTTAACAGGGCTGCTGCTCCTACTCCTACAGCCTTAGCTGCAGCTATGGGAACCAACATTAACTATAGCTAGATAAGTAGATAAACGCTCTGCTTTAACCAGGACTCTTTCAACCAAAGTCCGGTTAACAGGGAAACCTCGTCAAACTTAACTGCAGTTAGTGCCAGCGTGTATGTATGAAGTCTTTAAACACAATTAAAGGAGGACGGGGAGAATTCACTCCTGTGAAGTAGGCACAAGGTCATAAGGCAGGTGTTGCTGAACTACAACTCCCATCAGCCCCAGAAAGCACGGGCAATGGCAGGGATAGTGGGAGTTGTAGTAAGAACACAAATCATTTGATGCGGCACTTTGGAACTCCCTGCCTATTGATATCAAGCAGGTGCCTTCACGGCATTTATCATAACCATCCCCTCCCCTCCCCTCCCCTCTGCCTTCATTTAAGCCATTTGAAACTGACCACAAGCCTTCAACAGAATGGAAGAACAGACTATATTTTCGCAGTGCTAGGTCCATTTGTGGCCGACTCTGGGGTTGCGGCGCTTATCTCGCATTATTGGTCGAGGGAGCCGGCGTACAGCTTCCAGGTCATGTGGCCAGCATGACAAAACTGCTTCTGGCGAACCAGAGCAGCACACAGAAACGCCATTTACCTTCCCGCCGGAGCGGTACCTATTTATCTACTTGCACTTTGACGTGCTTTCGAACTGCTAGGTGGGCAGGAGCTGGGACCAAGCAACGGGAGCTCACCCCATCACGGGGATTCGAACCACCGACCTTCTGATCAGCAAGCCCTAGGCTCTGTGGTTTAACCCACAGCGCCACTCGCATCCCTATGTTTCGCAGTGCTATGCAGCAGCAAAAAGCAGTTTAAATAAAACAATAAAAATTGGATTTACAAGGCAGGTTCATCACTGGATCTGTCAGCTGTGACAAAAGCTCTTGTTTGAGCTCCTTCCATTGCTATCCCAAAACTCCAAGATTATTTCACTCCACTCAATTTAATTTTATCTATCTTTTTAGAAGGGTTTTTAAAAAATGGCTACACAAAAGCTGTTAAATGAGAAAAGGCTATTGCTGCTTCTTTTTTTCAGCACAAACCAAAGTATTCTATTCCGTTCTTCCATTCACATTTTCCTGTTGTTGCTACACACTTATGATCCTGTCTTATATAGTTGACAAAAATCAAAAATACACAGCTACGTGCTTTTACACGACATAGCTAAGCACTCCTGGTTTGAACCTCAACAAGAAAATATTGCGAAGAAAGCAGGTGCTATCCGTAATACCGTGTTTCTCATATTTTAAGGCATCCCCAAAAAATAAGCCATGACAGGATTTCAAAGGGTTGGTGAAAAATAAGACATACCCCGAAAATAAGCACTATCGCAAAGCCCCGACCGAGCGAGAGGCGAAGGCGCGGGACCCAGCAGGAGCTCCCTGCCTGCTTCCCCAAGCCGTAGCGCATCGGGGGACAGAGCCGAAGATCGGCGGGCGCTCCTTGCTGGGCTTGACAAGCCCGGGAAACAGCGCCCGCCGATCTTCGGACCTGTGCTGTGTGACAGGCGGGGGTGGGGGGGAAGCGGAGATCGTGCTCCGCTCTCCCCCCACCCCCGCCTGTCACCGAAGATCGGCGGGCGCTGTTTGCTGGGCTTGACAAGCCCGGCAAACAGCGCCCGCCGATCTTCGGACCTGTGCTGTGTGACAGGCGGGGGTGGGGGGGAAGCGGAGATCGTGCTCCGCTCTCCCCCCACCCCCGCCTGTCACCGAAGATCGGCGGGCGCTGTTTGCTGGGCTTGACAAGCCCGGCAAACAGCGCCCTCCGATCTTCGGACCTGTGCTGTGTGACAGGCGGGGTGGGGGGGAAGCGGAGATCGTTCTCTGCTCTCCCCCCACCCCCGCCTGTCACCGAAGATCGGCGGGCGCTCCTTGCTGGGCTTGACAAGCCCGGCAAACAGCGCCCTCCGATCTTCGGACCTGTGCTGTGTGACAGGCGGGGGTGGGGGGGAAGCGGAGATCGTGCTCCGCTCTCCCCCCACCCCCGCCTGTCACCGAAGATCGGCGGGCGCTCCTTGCTGGGCTTGACAAGCCCGGCAAACAGCGCCCGCCGATCTTCGGACCTGTGCTGTGTGACAGGCGGGGGTGGGGGGAAGCGGAGATCGTTCTCCGCTCTCCGCCCACCCCCGCCTGTCACCGAAGATCGGCAGGCGCTGTTTGCTGGGCTTGACAAGCCCGGCAAACAGCGCCCGCCGATCTTCAGCCCTGTGCTGTGTGACAGGCGGGGGTGGGGGGGAAGCGGAGATCGTTCTCCGCTCTCCGCCCACCCCCGCCTGTCACCGAAGATCGGCGGGCGCTGTTTGCTGGGCTTGACAAGCCCGGCAAACAGCGCCCGCGTGCACTTTATTAAAAAATAAGACATCCCTTGAAAATAAGCCATGTCGTGTTTTTTTGAGGAAAAATTAATATAAGACATGTCTTATAATATGAGAAACACGGTAAATTATAATAAGGTAATAAACAAAGGGTTTTCCAGCCAGTGAGCAATCTGGCACATTCCACAAAGGCAAAATTATCTTGAAAAGTATTGTCATTTTACATAATGAGCTGTTCAGGCACTATATGTTCCTATTTCTCAGTTATCACCACATCATTAATCTAGCTTTCTAGGCTTGGGAACTAGAGGCATTTAATTTTATTTCTTTGAACTTCTGCACTGCCCATTCATTATTCCTCAGAAAAAGGCAGTGTGGCATAGCGGTTACTGTATTAGATGTTAGCCCTCTTCACCTCTTTTACCTTGGCTGTTGACAGATAAGGTATTGCCACCAAAAGAGCTGGATTTATACCACTAAAATTGGCAGCTGGTACTAGCTGAGAGGATGCTGGCGTTCCTGATCACTATTACTACCCACCAGCACTGTAGCTCATTCCAGAATTCCTGGCTCTGCAGAAACCCAGGCAAAAAGTTTAAAATAAACAGCAGCCAAAGGGGCTGCAGGTTCTGAATGCTCCTCCGTATTTTTAAGCTTATTTAAAGTTCATGAAAAATCCCTCTCTTCATCTCTAGCAGATGTTCCACGGAAACTAGGAAGCTTGATAAAAGTCCAATTTAATACACAGAAGACCCTGACTGCCCAGGTTCACGCAGAACCTCCCGTGGCGTGGCAGAACTGACATAGATAGAAAATTGCGTGGGATTTTCTACACCAGGCATCCCCAAACTTCGGCCCTCCAGATGTTTTGGACTACAATTCCCATCTTCTGTGACCACTGGTCCTGTGAGCTAGGGATCATGGGAGTTGTAGGCCAAAACATCTGTAGGGCCGCAGTTTGGGGATGCCTGTTCTACACCATAGTTGAGATACCAACATGCTGTTGGCCTGTAAGTTTCTCCAGCCTCAGGCAGCATGGTCAATGGTCAGGGGTGATGAAAGCTCCAACCATATCTGGAGGACAACAGGCTCCCTTATAGCCCACCCATCTGGCTGGGTTTCCCCAGGCACTCTGGGCGGCTTATAGCATGTCTAAAAACATAATAAAAAACACCAGGCATTAAAAACCTCCTGATACAGAGCTGCCTTCAGATGTATTCTAAAGGTTGTGCAGTTCTTTATCCTCTGGACATATGAAGGGAGAGCTTTCCAGTGGGAGGGCGCCACTACCGAGGAGGCCCTCTGCCTGGTTCCCTGTAACTTTGCTTCTCACAGTGAGGGAACCATCGGTAGATCCTCGGAGTAGGACCTCAGTGTCCAGGCTAAGCAATGGGGATGGAGATGCTCCTTCAGGTATACAATGGTACCTCGGTTTACAAACACAATTGGTTCCAGAAGTCTGTACTTAAACTGATGTGTACTTAACCTGAAGTGAACTTTCCCATTGAAAGTAATGGAAAGTGGATTAATCTGTTCCAGACGGGTCCGCGGAGTATTCAACCTGAAGCACACTTAACCCGAGGTATGAGTGCAATTGGTTCCGGAAGTCCGTACTTAACCTGAAGCGTACTTAACCTGAAGCGAACTTTCCCATTGAAAGTAATGGAAAGTGGATTAATCCGTTCCAGACATTTCTGCAGAGTACTTAAACTGAAAATACTCAAACCGAGGCGTACTTAAACCGAGGTATGACTGTACTGGGCCGAGGCCGTTTAGCAGGGGTAGGCAACCTAAGGCCCAGGTGCCGGATGCGGCCCAATTGTCTTCTCAATCCGGCCTGTGGACGGTCCGGCAATCAGCGTGTTTTTACATGAGTAGAATGTGTCCTTTTATTTAAAATGCATCTCTGGGTTATTTATGGGACATAGGAATTTGTTCATTCCCCCCCTCCTAAAAAAATATATAGTCCGGCCCACCACATGGTCTGAGGGACAGTGGACCGGCCCACAGCTGAAAAAGATTGCTGACCCCTGGGTTTAGGGCTTTAAAGGTCAGCAGCAACACTTTGAATTGTGCTCAGAAATGCACTGGAATCCAGTGAAGATCCTTTAGGACAGGAGGTGCTATGCGGTCCTGGCGGTCGCTTCCAGTCACCAGTCTTGCTGTTGCATTCTGGATTAGTTGTAGCTTCCAGGTCACCTTCAAAGGTGTATACTAAGAAAGTTTCATAATAGACAGCTTACCCGTTGTGCTCTCTCTTTCAACTCTTGATCTTGAGCCAAGAAGGACTGCATCTTTTTCTGAATGTCCATAAGCTTTTCAGGATTGATTCTAGAGGGTTGGGGGAGATGGAGGGGGGAGAGAGAGGGAGAGGGAGATCAGATTGATATAAGTGGCAGGATTTTCTCTATCATGGCCCCATCCCTGTGGCAGACCTTCTGCTTGGCTTCATTCCAGACTATTTTTAAACAAAGTTTCATTCTGCTTTTTAATTGATGGTAGTTTTGTTGAAAGATGGTATAAAACAGTTTCAAATGAATAAATATCTCCTCCTAAAGGGTCACAGACTCCTGTTCAACAGGTTCAAAAAAAAATTCATTTCATTTTTATTTTTTTAAAAGCATTACTTCAAAATAGTTAAAAGGTACTGCCCATCTGAACAAAACTCAGCTGAAATTATGTCAGGCATGAAGACCGTTCTCCTCCCATGAATAATGCAGGGAAAGCAAACAGAAGCTCAGGCCTTTTATCTAGAGAACAGTTTAAACTGGAAGAGCCAACGATTTTTCAAGGTAAAGCCACACAATTAACATTAAATTGCTTCTTGAGCTTATAAAAAGGTGGAAAATTGAGCTCATACTGAAGGAGGGGGGGAGCAAAATATACAGCAACAATACCTCACATTGACACGGTATCTCTCATGAGAAAACAGTATGAGGGTTCAAACCCCCCCCCCAGCACTTAAATAAGACTCTTGCTGGGAATTTCCAGAGCCTGAGGCATTTCTGCAGAACTGTGGCTTCGCAGATAGGTAGTACACCAACTGATGTGGAGATTAAAGCTGTATTATTCAAAAAATAATAATACCCAACAATAATTGCATGAGGGAGGAGAGAGGGGCTGTGTTTGCTCATCCTGCCTCTTCCCCACCATGTGCCATTATCTATTATTATTATTATTATACCACCTTTCTTCACAAGATCTCAGGGCAATTCACAAGAAAGAAATACATGGTAAAACCACAAATAAAACAAAACAACAAGACAACCATCCCCCCTCCCACAAACACGTTTAAAAAGCTATAGAACAGGCATGTCCAACAGGTAGATCGTGATCTACCGGTAGATCACTGGACGTCTGCGGTAGATCTCTGGTAGATCATTGGCTCCCCCAAAAGAAGCTGAACAACTGTGGCTCCCCTAAAAAAAGCAATGTGGTGTCCACAGATTAGCATTAGGAGTGCCACATGGCACTATTTTGTCCCCAGTGATATTCAGCATCTTTACAGTGGAACCTCGGAAGCCAAATGCCTGTAAAATCAAACGTTTCGGCTCCCGAACAATCGAAAACTGGAAGTGGTTGTTCTGGTTTTTGAATGATTTTCAGAAGCCAAACATCCGGCCAAACATTCCAGAACGGATTCCGTTCAACTTCCAAGGTACGTCTGTATCAGTATTTCCCAAACTTGGGTCTCCAGCTGTTTTTGGACTACAAGTCCCATCATCCCTGATCACTGGTCCTGCTAGCAAGGGATGATAGGAGTGGTAGTCCAAAAACAGCTGGAGACCCAAGTTTGGGAAACCCTAGTCCAGGCATCCCCAAACTTCGGCCCTCCAGATGTTTTGGACTACAATTCCCATCATCCCTGACCACTGGTCCTCTTAGCTAGGGATCATGGGAGTTGTAGGCCAAAACATCTGTAGGGCCGCAGTTTGGGGATGCCTGCCCTAGTCTATATGAAGGCACTGGGAGCCAGTCATTAGGAGTTTTGGAGCAAGGTGTCATCAGTACAGTACACTGATGAGACCCAGCTCTTTTTCCCTAGTACATCTGAGGCAGAAGAGGCTGTACAAGCCCGGGACAAATGCCTGGATCCAGTGGTGGACTGGACAATGCCTCTTGTTTGTATACATGGAGGACAGAGAGGTGTTTGTAAACATGTGTAGAAACGACTACTGCATTTGCTGTTCCACCCACTTTTGCCTCTGGCCCCAATCACTGCTGGCATGAGGCCCTCAGAAAATTGCCCAGAAGGCATTGCCCTCAGAAAATTGCCCAGAAGGCATTTTGTGGCTCAAAATGTTTCCCCACTGCTGCTCAAAAGAACTCTGCTCTTTCTTAATAAGTTGGAGAAGTGAGGAGAAAGCAGCAGCGCAATGGTATCCAGCAAGGCTAAATGTAATGAATACAGGAAGGGGAACAAAATACCCAAAAGGAGAAATAACTGGCTAGGCGGCAGAAGCATTCAGAATCTACAGTGTACATAAACAAATTGAATATGAGTCAGCAATGTGATGTTGTGGCTGGAAAGGCCAGTGCCATTTTTAGGTTTTATCAGCCGGAGAATGGTTGCCAAGAACTGGGGAATAATAATGACATTTTATTCAGCATTAGTGTGACCTGATTGGAATGCTGCTGTGAGTTCTGGGCACCAGGTGTCTCAAAAGATACTGGCAAGCAGGAAAAGATTCAGCAGAGAGGTACAAGGACGATGCAAAGGCTGAGACGGAAATCCTATGTAGCTAAGAAATAAAGAAAAAGAAAGCTATGTGCATTTAGCCTAGAGAGGAGGAAACATTATTTACTGGCGCAGGCAGCAGAGATGGAGATGCCAATATCCTTTTCAGATTTTGGAAAACTATCAGAAAGAAGGTGGAGGAGGGAGTGTTTCCACCCAACATGCTCTGAATAGGCCACATACAGCCAGTTTGCAAGCAACGCTCAGCCAAACTACAGCTTAGTATGAACATGTGGGCTCCCAGAAAGGAATTTGTGGCTGCTATGGTCCTCTTCCCTCCTGCCATGTTGCTGTGAGCTAAGCTAAGCATGGTGTCCAAACCCGGAATCATGGTTTGTCTCACTCCAGACAAACCATGAACTGTAACCAAACATTGTTTGGGCAAACTATTAGACCAGGTTTGGGTAGCTTTGTTCACACCAGTGCAGCTGCAGAAGGACCAGGGGCAGGAGCACAACAGCTTCAAAATCTTCCTCCAGAAACTCTCCCATTTGCGGAAAGGCATGGTTTGGCTGAGCATCACATGCGAGCCAGCTGAAAGTTATGCTTAAAATCACACCAAGGTAGATCTTGGTTAAATATTGGGGGCATGTTCTGTTAAGAGTTGTTCAACAAAGGAAAAGCTGGCTGAGAAGAGCTAGGATCTCCTTCTTGTCAAGGCATAAACTGGGAAAGGAGGCTGGGTATTCCAGCCTAGCTCCTGGTGCAAGACAAAAGGATGGAACAGGAAGAAACTCCTGCCTCCCTTAGCAGCCAACTGCACACCTGAACCAGAAATTCACATCTCAGTGCACAGGTGTCCTATGTGGTGAGATGCCAAGTGGACAGGTTGGCCCATAGGGCTCCTGTACAGGTTGAACTTTGCCTGTTACCCATATAAATATTGCAAGCTAAGTCAATTTACATCTCCTCCTGCTAGCAATGAGTTATGTGGAGCACTGACCCCTGGAAATCCTATTGAGCTCTCTTCCGGTTTCTGAGATTTCCCCAAACTTGACTTGAACATTCTTATGCCTATCTCTTCACAGCCACATAGACCAGAAGCTTCTCTCTCAAAGCAAATGAGATCTGCAACCAACACTAAATATGATCTGTATTTTTCTCCCCATTCCACCCCCACAGTGTTTTCCACGGCTCATCAGTTCCACAGCAAAAATGAGCTCCTCTCCACAGTAAACCATTTAAACCACCTTGGCAAGTCATTATATCCCTTTAAGAGAGAGAGAAAAACAAAGGCTAAAAAGGGCCATTTACAAGGATTTGCAAGCTTTACTGCATCCCCACATTATCACCCATGATTTAGAACAGTATTGTAAACAGCATTACTGAAAGCCTATAACTACTTCAGTGGAGCATGTGAACCGATTTCAACGCATATTGAGTGACTGAGATATTAGGCACCAAATGGTAATTAGGTCTGTATGCATGAAGGTATGAAACAGATGTCATTACAAGTACAGAAAGGAAACTATCAGTGCACTCAGTTGAACCTTCCTCAGAGGAAAAGGGCTGGAAACAGAACTAATACTACAGAATAAAAAAATTCCTTCAGTAGCACCTTAAAGACCAACTAAGTTTTTATTTTGGTATGAGCTTTCGTGTGCATGCACACTTCTTCAGATACTTCAGTATCTGAAGAAGTGTGCATGCACACGAAAGCTCATACCAAAATAAAAACTTAGTTGGTCTTTAAGGTGCTACTGAAGGAATTTTTTTATTTTACTTCGATCCAGACCAACACGGCTACCTACCTGTAACTAATACTACAGACTTAGCACTGCCATGTTTCAGATTAGCATTTTAATACAGCAACGCAGGAATCTGTGTATTAGAAGCAGTGTTCCTCAAACTTGTGAACTCCGAGATGCTTTTGTCCTGAATTAAAACCAGAAGCACACTTCCTTTTTCCTTTCTTTGAAGAATTGGGCATTTTGCCTAAGTCCTAAATTCACCAGAAGGATGGGAAGTTTCTGCAATTTTTCAAAAGGAGGGAGGGGGAAATGTTGGAAGGTCGCTATGGGGGAGTTTAGCACGGGATAGAGTCTTCTCTGTTCCTTTTCGCCCTTTATTTTCACTAGTGAACATTAGAAAGGCATCCGAAAAGAAAGCTGTTGTGGCGTTTGAAGCAAACAGCTTCTCTGCCCCTGCCACAGACAGTATGGACCTAGATGGGCCAGTGATCTAGCCTGGCTTAAAGGAAGCGTCCCACATTCATTCTGCGAGAATGAAGCAGGGTAGCAATCCATGCAGGAGGTGCAACAGGAAGTCTTTTCTGTGGATGGGCAATTCTATCACATCTATGTATTGGAATAGATTGGACGTTCCATTCACATCTGATGCAGAGAATGGAGGAGGCTTACCTGCCTGCATAGGAAGAGTCTGCTTTAGATTAACCGCAGTTTACTGTGTTGACCACACCCAGTGAACCGTGGTTAATCTTAATTATGGTGTTTTTTTTGGGGGGGGGGGTGGAAGGAAGTCTAATTCAAGCCACATAGTTAATAACAACAACAACCAGGGCCTTTTTGTGACAGTACTCACCAGTACAACACCTTCCCTGGGGCTGCTTAAGAAAGACCTGTGTGCTCCCAGGGAAGGTAGAAGCAAAGGAATCCAGACCACATATCATCAGTGGGCCTGAGAGGACTCTGCCACTCTACATTTTACAGAATGTAAGCATTTTAAAATTGTAAACTGCCTTGGGTGCCTTGGCAGAAAAGTGTTGTGTAAATGCAATAAATAAGACAATAATGCATAATAGCAGCAACTTTCCCCCCCTTTTGCTGTCCATGGCTGCTATTTTGTGCAGGCCCCCTTGGCACCTTTATCAATAAATGAGTACTGGCACCTCGTTTTCACAAAAAAAGCACTGATTTTTTTTATTAAAAAAAGAGCTGAAGAATTTACTTGATGTTGTTGATGGGAACTTTCTTCTGTGACAGCTGCTGCATCATTCCCTTTTCCTCCGAAGAAAGCAGCACAAGGAGAGCTTCCCCACCTTCTTTGTACCTAAGAAAGGAATTAGAAAACAAAATGTTTCCTGATTAGGTTTCCAGATGGTAAATAAAAACTGACAGACTCTTCTAAGGGCCAAACCAAACGTGGCATTAATTGCATCTTCACATCTAATGTGCAGGTTGCTGTTTTTCTTTAAAATGCAAAAAAGGGGCTTTTTCTCAAGGTGGTGGCAGAAGAAGAAAGCATTCAATTCCTCCATCACACCAGCTGGGATCCCCAGAGTTTTCCACCCTGGCCAGCAGAAGCTATTTGCATCCCAACATGAGTTTACAGGCTACAGGCAGGTAAAGCATGACAGAGACCCAAGAGACACGGATCAGTGTCTTAGTTAAGCCTATCAAACATCAGGCACACACCTTTTGAAGAGCCGAGCTGGAATGACTATTCTCGCAAGTTACATCCCGAGCTTTGGGATTGGGCAAGCAACAGGGGAGGCAGTAGAAGACAGGAGTGCCTGGCGTGCTATGGTCCATGGGGTCACGAAGAGTCGGACATGACTAAACGACTAAACAACAACAACAACAAGCAACAGGGTATTCCTCCATAAAAGGCACACACAGTTTGCTCACACTGTTGCTTCCATGTCCTTGGAGACAGAGGTGGAATTATCCCCAAATGCTTCCCCTGAAAGGGAAGGCTCTCCGCCGATAGTGGGAATTTTGAGAAATGATATATAATGAATTGAAAACAATGTTTAAATTAACCTTTTCTATAAAAAATACCCCGAAGCTTTTCTTTTCAGAATTTTAGGTGCCAAAATCCCAATGGAGCAGAAAAGGCTATTTATGTATGCGACCACAACTGCTCAGATGTTAATGGCTCAGAGATGGAAAGAAGACAATGTCCCTACCAGGGAAGAATGGCAGATTAAGTTGATGGATTATGCCGAACTGGCAAAAATGACCAGAAGAATCAGAAATCAGGAAGACCAAAATTTTAATAGGGAATGGGGGAAATCTATATTTTATCTTAAAAACCATTGTAAACAGCTAAAATCATTAGTAGAATTAGAAGAACACTTGTAGTTTCTCTTCCTGCTTTGGATCAAATCTATGCCTCCAGGTGCTATAAGAAAGCTGCAGATATTGTGCAGGATAGTGTGCACCCTGGAAATGATCTCTTTCAGTTTCTGCTTTCTGGAAGGAGGTATAGGGTTATAAAGACCAGAACAAGCCATCTGAGAAATAGCTTCTATCCAAGAGTGATTTCGGTTTTGAACGCAGCGAAAGGCAGTCTGTGAGGGAGGGTCTGTATTCAGTTGTGGGGCATCTGAGTTTTAGGGGGTAAATCAGGAGGGGTATTAAGAGTTTTTAGGGGGTTAATTATGTATAGCGGGATGGGAAGTAAGTCAATATGCATTTTTTGGATAGAAGGCTGGTGGTTGTTGTAAGTTTGATGTAGATTTTCAATTTCGTTGTTCTGCATGGGACGGTGACAATAAAGATTATCGTACCGTATCGTATCATATCGTTTAATGTTCAATGTTAGATATAATGGAAATGTAAAAGATTTGGATTCTTATAGCGGGAGACAATGAAGTCATCTAGACTATGGTTACATAGCACTTGGGGTGTCTGGTATTGCAGAGATGAGACATTCTTCTGACAAACCACTACGCCCTGTTTCCAGATCTCCTGGCTCCCCATCCGCTGGGACCCTCCCCTAGGTTGGTCTCCTTCTGGGGTTCCCTAGTTCTCACCACCTCCAACCCAGAAGGACCTTTTCCTGGTTTGGCCTCCTCCAACTCCCCCAAGCTCCCCCTTTTCCTCCTTGTCACATGACCATCCATTCCCTCCTTACCAAACTGGGACTGGGAAAACAGCAAAATACCTTGCTGCTACCCAAGGCTTTGCACAACAAAACAGCATTTTTTGAGGTATGGAAAACAGCAAATCTCCAAAATATATGCTTGCTAGGGGCAAGCTGGGGACCACATTTGTGACTGAAGAATACAGGACAATTAGGAATGATGCCTTCCAAAACCACCCATTAAAAACTCACAAACCAAAGAGATTAGGGACACGGCTTCCTACAGAGATGGGGAACTTGTGGCCTTTCAGAAGTTGCTGGACTACAACTCCCATCCTCTTTGACCACTAGCCATGCTGACTAAGGTCTGCTGTGAGTTGAAAGTGCGACAACACCTGGAGAGTCACAGGTCCCCCCACCACTATTTTACAGAAATAACCTATAGACAACTTCCCACTCTTTGTGCAAAAGAGCAGCAGCTTTTGATTTTTACAAGTTTAGATCTCATGCCCCAGATTCTCTTCATTCAAAATTCTTCAAAAATTGCTGTTAGCGAAGTTTTGATATATGCAAAATATGTGTATGTAAAATTGAGTAATTGTCCTATCCGTTAAGCAGCAGGCGGTGAGCCTAACCATTTTCAAGTATAGTTTGCTACCAAGCTACACCATAACCTGGTAAGTGGAGGCAGGCAAGAACCATACACGCTTGAGGCTTGTACCTGTTCATTCTTACAATTATGTATTTTATTATTTGTGGCTACTTTCGAATCAGACCTCGGTCTTTGAGGATCATTTCACACATTACAGAGCAGCGATCTAAAATTTGCCATAAGTGTTCATGGAAGAGTGAGCAGTCGATTCCAGCCCACAGCATAACTTTTAAAATGTGAACACCAACAACCATGAACTCTCATATGCACCCAACAAAATTATGGAAATAAAGCAATAAAGGCAAGTGTGCAACTGAATCGCACAAACATTCAGAACCACCATAAGGACAATGCATTTTATGCTACACAGCATTTCAAATATCAGCTGCTGCATCCACACATTTGAGCTTTAAGTCTCCCCTTAAAGTATGCATTAAAAATATAGAATGTGTGAGGAAGCCCTGAAACAGTTGGACAAAAATACATTAGCATAACTTTCCAAAAATGAAAGCTAACTACTGCTGTCCTCTAGTGGCATTGTATTCCATTATATTATATTATATTATATTATATTATATTATATTATATTATATTATATTATATTATATCACACATGATCAAAATAGGCTTCATGGGCTGGAGGAAGGCACATGAGCAACAAGATAATCAGATTTGGGGTGACGAGTGTATCTTTAAAGATGTTTCTGCATGAAGACACTCCACAGAATGTTAATGGTAACTTGTCTAGAGAAAAATGGTCGAAATCTATGAATATTTATAAGAACTCAGTGGAAACCTTATTGGGGGATTTTATTTTTAAACACTACCTAGCATTCTCATTTTCTTTAAAATGTCAGAAGGCTAGGCGGAAATTTTGCTACCATTTTTAAAGCAGAATTATTCCCCAACGACTGAAGCTGTGACATAGCTTTCAAACTAGCCCCAAACCAGAATGAGTATGGAATGCAAGCAAAAAAAGGTTCACTTTTTCCCTACTTTTATCATTTTGGACCAATCATATTATGACAGAGCTTTGTTCACCTTTGAAGTGGACAGGCTTTCGGAACAGGATTGCAGCCATGCTAATCTAAACAGGTTAGGCATCAAACGATGTCCGGCTGCTCTTTGGGGTGTACAGTGGTACCTCTGGATGCGAACGGGATCCATTCTGGAGCCCCGTTCGCAACCTGAGCAGTGCGCAACCTGAAGCGCTGAATCTGTGCATGCTTGCTGCACAATTCTGCGCATGCGCGAATCACCGAACCCGGAAGTAAGCCGTTCTGGTACTCCTGGGTTCCGTGCGTTCGTATCCCGTGATGTACGCAACCCGCAGCGAACGTAACCAGAGGTATGACTGTATATATATATATATATATATATATATATATATATATATATATATATATATATATATGATCAATAACCCTTGCCTACATTTGTAGACTATCCTTTGGTGTGTGGCAAAAATTACTACTACTGAGACAACACAAAAGCCAACAAGCACTATTTGCGTGCTGTACCTAATGCAAGCCATAACCATGGTTTGGGTTTTTAAACCATGTTTAGCACAAAACGTGGTCAGGCTGATGTCTGAATAGAGCCACGATTTTTTTGATCAACCCATTATCCATATCATAAAGAAAAAGAAAAGTATTTCCTTAGATTTGAAAACTAAAGTATTCAAAGTGTGCATAGTGCCTGTGAGCAGAGAACTGGACCATAACACAGAAACACAAACAGCTTAAGAACAACATAGCATGAGTCATGGATGCAGTGGAAAAGGCTGTGAAGTCAAAACGGACATGTGCAGGACATGTGGCACTCAGACCCTACAACTGTAAAAGACCAGGTGGACGACCACCTGTGCGATGGGTGGACAATTTAAAACTAACAGTGGAGTTTACATGGATGAAGGAAGTCACCCAGAGTGGCTGGGGCAATCCAGTCAGCTGGATGGATATTTATTATTATTATTATTATTATTATTATTATTATTATTATTAGTGAGAACCTGAAGAAGTATACAGTGGTACCTTGGTACTACAGTAGAACGTCTTGGCTCCCGAACAAATCGGCTGCCGAACGCCGCAAACCCAGAAGTAAGTGTTCCGGTTTGCGAACATTTTTTGGAAGCCGAACATCCAATGCAGCTTCCGCTTGAGTGCAGGAAGCTCCTGCAGCCAATCAGAAGCCGTGCCTTGGTTTTCTAACGGTTTCGGGAGTCAAACGGACTCCCGGAACGGATTAAGTTCAAGAACCAAGGCACCACTGTATATCCAAAGATGGACGTTGGGCGCTGCAAAAGAGGGAAAAGAAGAATTCGTCCCATGAGGTTTTGGAGAAGATTAAATGAGAGGCCAGTGTACGCTTTCCTGAGCTCCCTTCTGAGAAAGGTGGGATACAAATGCCAAACACTACTCCTTCAGGAAATGTTTAGGACATTTTCTATTTTAGCCAAGTTTTCACACAGCACTAATAATTTGATTTCAGACTTAGAATAGTATCTGTCCATTCTATTTTAATTACTGCGAGCACGCAGGTTCCTAATTAGGTAAGGTATTTAACTTGGCTTTCGTTCTACGCAGTTATGCACTCTCACGGCTCTCGAAACTTTCTAATTATCTCTAACCTCATTAACGGCCACTAAAACTGTCGATATAATTTTTATGAAGTTTTTGAAAGTCTACACCACAACCTCGCTCACTAATTTCTAGTGGATTAAAGAGATGCAGTCTGGTATTTGGAGCATTTAGACTCGGATGAAGAGCCCGCCCCGCCCCCCAACCCTACCCTGCAAAATAAATGAAGAGGTGCAATCCAGGCTGCTCAATATTTCAATGACACTTAAGGATGTTTAATATTATTTGGCTTCTGTTGAGCAATTAACCTCTCTGACATCATGCTTTTAATTGAAAACCCATATGCATAGGAAAATATGGAGAGGGGGAAGCCAAGCATACTCTCATTTATTTTAGAGTTCATCTTGTCTCGAGCCCTGTCGGGGAGTGAAGAGTGTCAGTATTGGAACACAAAGACATAAAAAAAGCCAAAAACTGGCCTAGGGTGCGGCAACGGGCTGCACTGAGCCAAATCTGGTGTTCAGCTGCCAACTCTGAAGCAAGGGGAAATTTACTGAAGAAGTTGTAGCTGTGCCCATGTTCTGTGCCTGATGAGGGATTGGAGGGGAAAACTCTGGTTTATCACCCCTGATTAGCTGCTGACCATGGGGATTTGTTGCACAATCATTATCAAGTCAACAAAATAAGATCTAGGACAATGACTAGATTGTATTTCATCATTTCAAAGCAAAAGTAGTCACGTTTCTTCTCCATAGACCAGTACTGGCAAATCGGCAGCCTCTAGAGCAGGCATAGGCAACCTTGGCTCTCCAGATGTTTTGGAACTACGACTCCCATGATCCCTAGCTAACAGGGCCAGTGGTCGGGGATCATGGGAGTTGTAGTTCCAAAACATCTGGAGAGCCAAGGTTGCCTATGCCTGCTCTAGATGTTGTGGGACTACCATAGCTGCCAAGTCTCCCGTTTTTCGCGGGAAACCCCCAGATTTTAATCTGTTTCCCTCTGCTATCCCGAATAGAAAAAAATCCCGTAAATCCCCCGATTTCCTACCTGCCAGGGAGGCTCCTTCTGCACATGTCTGGACATGCGCAGAACCGATTTCGGGTGCTCCTCTGCCCATGTCTGGGCACCGGAAATTGGGCAGAGCGGCACCGGAAGTCGCTTCTACGCATGTCCAGCCATGCGTAGAAGCAACTTCCGGTGCTGCGCCGCTGCTGATCCCGGATTTTTCAACGGGAGACTTGGCAGCTATGGTTGTGGGACTACAAACTCCCATGGTAGTCCAACAACATCTGGATGGCCACAGACACCCCATCCCTGCTGGAATCTTTGTTGTAACCTAAGCTCCCACCTCCCCACCCCCACCCTCCAAGCACAGCTTAATCCAATTAAGTCTATAACTAACCACACCAATTCTATTTAAATATTACAACATCAATTAGGGCTTTCTCAACTTCCTTACTACCATCCTTTGCCATTGATTTGCTCTGTTCTTCTCAACATCCCATCTGACGAAGCATTTCTACAAATAGTTTGTTCGCTATTTTTCATTTAGTTGGTCCTAATAAAAATATACTACTGTTATAGATTCCAACCCGGCCACCTCAAAAAATGGGGAAATCGTCCAAACATTACAGATGCCATGTAGATGACTGCTTACAAGACTCAAACATATGTCCATGTATTTCTCCTGCAATACTACACTTTATGTTTGGTAATTGTTTTTAAAATTGTCAATGGAGTTCGTAAATTTAAAAAAAGATGGAGAAATAAAGTAATCCAAAATTTTTGTCACATTCACACAGATGTTTTAAAATGGCTCCATATTGAACAGGGACTGATGTATGCATGCAAATCAACACTGTGAAGTTGTGACCATATTTTTCAATAGGCCGCTTCCTTTAAATGGTCTTGTCCCCCCAAGGCCATTTCAGCTCACAAAGGCAGCAACTCATGTTTGGTGGCCTTTTATCAATCATATGATAAGTGATTCACACAAAAACTGTATCCCGATACATCATTTATGTATATGGAACAACTCATAAGCTTTCTTCTACCTGCTTAAGTCAATTATACTGTAAATCTTTCTGTGGCTTATGACTGATATGTCTTTATATAATGAAAAAGATAAAATGTAGCTTTGTTTTGATTTTGTAAATCCATGTACTTGTCGATTCTTTGGGGCATGTTTTCCTCTTTTTCTTTCAAATTTTCTTCTACTTTTTGCTGTGAAACAGGGTTCCCCAAACTTGGGCCTCCAGCTGTTTTTGGACTACAATTCCCATCATCCCTGACCACTGGGTCCTGCCAGATGGGAGTCGTAGTCCAGAAAACAGCTGGAGACCAAAGTTTGGGAAACTCTGCTCTAAAACGTAATGGTATAAGTAATATGTATTGAAACTTGTTAAAAATATATATAATAAAGAGAATTTCTTTTTTAAAAGCTGGAGCTATTATGTGATATGCTTTCATGGGCTCATCTGTGTGCTTGAATCCACACTTACGCCATAATAAATGTGTGGGTCTTTAAGGTGCTGCAAGGAATTTTCTTGTATTTGATGCATGGGGACTAACCTAGCTATGTCTCTGGAAATAAAATCTGAAAGTCTCAAACGCACTCCTTTCCATCAAAATTCTGATACTTAGAAAGCTTGTTTGATCCTCTTGTCAACCCGTTTTAGACACACACACACACACACACACACACACACACACACACACACACACACACACCTACAATCAAAGAACAGCAGCAAACACATACCACAGCAGCACTGCGTGAATATATTTCTCAGTATTTCTTTTCAAATGCAATTCAGAGGTCAGAAACATGAGGTCGAAGGAAATCAAAAGCAGTTTTCTTTGACAGAAGTGGATTCTGTAATACAGGGATGGTGGGAGCTCTGGGATGGGGAACTGGATTTAGCTGACCTCTTCCAACCCCCAGGGCCATTTTGACAGGTGAGCAGACCCACCAAACCACAAGTCACCTAACGTCATCAGGACAGCAGGTGAAACACCTTTCTCTGCCTGGGGGTTTCTGAAACCAAAAACATTTGTGCAAAGGCCCAGCGGCTCGCAAGCATGGTGTGGTATCTGAAGAAGTGTGCATGCACACAAAAGCTCATACCTATGACAAACTTAGTTGGTCTCTAAGGTGCTACTGGAAGGAATTTATTTATTTATTTTTTGTTTCGACTACATCAGACCAACACGGCTACCTACCTGTAACAAGCATGGCCAATCAGCTAATCAGTCTGCAAACTCCACTGTTAGCAGGGAGCCCCATCTTTACCTGCCACAGACAGACCTGACATCAGCCTGGGAACAGCTTCACAGGCCAAATTAGGACTCATGCCACAGCCCACATTCGACTTTCCCATTACGGATGATATGGAAGAGGCAGGGGTACTTTGTAAACACCATACCGGAGAATTCGACATTCTCCAGCTGCAAAAAATCTGCATCGTTTTTTATTTTTATTTATTTGGTTGCAATGTCAATCATTTGTCCCAAGGTCTGATATGTCTGGAATTTTATGGTTATTACTCTGGGTAGGGGTTTTTTAGGTGTTGTGACTGCCATCTTGTAAAAGACTCCTGTGTTCCTCGGCTGAAGGCTGGTATGGACATTCAATAAATAAAATAACAAATTAATAAATAAAAATATGTGTTACATTAATTGTTAATGAATAATGTGTTAAGACTACAATTTTTCTGCAAAGCACTTTGAGCACAGATTTGCTTACGGACTTTGCGGTATATAAATAGATTGGCATGGACAAAAATACAGTATCTGACCCAGGGAAGGCATGGGAAGTAAGGCTGATGCCTAAAACATGATGTTAGCAGAGAGAGGGCAATGATCCATTGTGAGCTGTGGGAGATAGCCAGCCCAGCGTTCGCCCTGCAATCGCAGGCCAATGACGTTTCATTCAGGAATGCGATGTGCTCGGTTGCTGCTGTAATTCTCTGTAATATGAAACGTCCTTACTATGTCTGTATCTGTGTGCCGTGGCTCTTACAGCCGAGAGGAAGCATCTCTCGGCTGGGGAGTTTACCTTAAAATAAACATCTGAGTTTTAATGAGAAGTCACCAAAAGTAATTTCTAGACACTGAAGCTGAATTACTTTTCTAGCTGCGCATCAAGCTCTGCAAATTAGAACTGGAAATAAAGGTTTCTGAAGTTTTAGCAGAGGAAAATGCCACGGAGCATACTGAGCGAACTGGCACACACTCTAGGCGGCTTACAGCAGAAAAATGAAATAAAATAATCGATTAAACATTAAAAGCCTCCCTAAACAGGGCTGCCTTCAGATGTCTTCTAAAACTCTGGTAGCTGTTTTTTCTTTGACATCTGATGGGAGGGCGTTCCACAGGGCGGGCACCACCACTGAGAAGGCCCTCTGCCTGGTTCCCTGCAACTTGGCTTCTCGCAACGAGGGAACCGCCAGAAGGCCCTCAGTACTGGACCTCCGTGTCCGGGCAGAACAATGGGGGTGGAGATGCTCCTTCAGGTATACTGGACCGAGGCCATTTAGGGCTTTAAAGGTCAGCACTAACACTTTGAACTGTGCTCGGAAACGTACTGGGAGCCAATGTAGATCTTTCAAGACCGGTGTTATGTGGTCTCGGCGGCCCCTCCCAGTCACCAGTCTAGCTGCCGCATTCTGGATTAGTTGTAGTTTCCGGGTCACCTTCAGAGGTAGCCCCACGTAGAGCGCATTGCAGTACTCCAAGCGAGAGAGAACTAGAGCATGTACCACTCTGGCTAGACAGTCTGTGGGCAGGTAGGGTCTCAGCCTGTGTGCCAGATGGAGCTGATAGACAGCTGCCCTGGACACAGAATTGACCTGTGCCTCCATGGACAGCTGTGAGTCCAAAATGACTCCCAGGCTGCACACCTGGTCCTTCAGGGGCACAGCTACCCCATTCAGGACCAGGAAGTCCTCCACACCTGCCCGCCTCCTGTCCCCCAAAAACAGCACTTCTGTCTCGTCAGGATTCAACCTCAATCTGTTACTTTCAAGATACTTTCACATCCATCAAGGCCACAATTAAGCCATACCTCTTGATTTCCTTCCTGGGTTACAGAGAGGCATTGGGGGTGGGGGAGGAAAAAGCCTCCGAAAGTATTGCCGTTTTGCTGACATTGATGGTAATTCCTCTTTATGGCTTTTCGTATTTGCTTCTGACATTTTTATGGTTCTGCTATTTGTGACAGATTGTATGATTTGTTCTGTAACTCTGTGCCTTGTTCCTTCCCGTAATGCCCTTCCGTCAAGTAGCCCAGCAGTTTATCGTTGTTGTTACATGATTAGTTTCAAGCTTTTTTTGTATCACAGGGTATAACTCCCATAATTGAATATAACTCTCATTTGGAATGGCTGGTGCAGGATGGTGTATATATTTATTGCATTTGTACACCACCCTCCATCCGTAGATCTCAGGGTGGTGCACAGAAAAATGATTGTCTGCTTTTTTTGTAAAATAAAAAAAATCCTTCAGTAGCACCTTAAAGACCAACTAAGTTAATAAGCTACTGAAGGAATTTTTTTATTTTACTTCGACCCAGACCAACACGGCTACCTACCTGCTTTTTTTGTATTTTGTTAATAGTATTTTTTAAAAAGCACCAAAAGAAAGAGGTCTATAATATGAGCCTCCTAGGACCTTTTGCGTACGATGAGGAAAGAAGCAAGAATGAGTAAATTAAATGCATCAGAGTGTATAAAATATTTCCCAAACGATTCTCTGTATTCTTTTGCACAACCCACAATAAATGCCAGGTCAGGTCTGGTCTATATCATGTGCTGTTTTGGAGCCCAAGTAACAAGACTATATTTGATATGGATAGACCAATAAATACTGCAGGTGTCTGCGCTTTTCGCTGAAAATTTTCGTCTTCTTACAAAATACCCAACAACATAGTTTAATGATGCCTTTAGAAATTCAATTTCACACCTCTAGCCTAGTTTTCCAAATTCTCCGGGGAGCCTCTGCTGTCACTCTGCTCTGCTGTCACAAGCACTAGAAGCTTAATAAATTAAATACAAGATTCTCAGTATCCTAACAAGCAACCGCAGAGTGCTTAAGAAACTGCAGCTGCTTATTTATCCCTGCAGACAACCTTCAGGAATAATGTTAACAAAAATAAGAGCCTACGGCTGCAATCCTGTGCCCACTTACTTGTGGACTAAGCTGACACGTGAGTAGGCATTTGGAATATTGCGCTGTAAACTGAACCGACTTGTTTCTAATTAGCTATGAAAGAGCAAACAATGATGAACACAATATTTAAATGCAAAGCAGATACTAATAATGGACCCACTGAAGGGTCTGGAAACAAGATTCAGAAGCAATGTTTACTGAAGCTAAGCAGCCAGGAACCTGCACAGTAATCCAAATGGCAGGCAACAGTCTCTCTCGCAGGAGCAATAAATAATTAAAAATCCAGGCAAAAAGTATACTTTTGCTACTAATGTGCTATATTGTTGTTGTTTAGTCGTTTAGTCGTGTCCGACTCTTCGTGACCCCATGGACCATAGCACGCCAGGCACTCCTGTCTTCCACTGCCTCCCGCAGTTTGGTCAAACTCATGTTCGTAGCTTCGAGAACACTGTCCAACCATCTTGTCCTCTGTCGTCCCCTTCTCCTAGTGCCCTCAATCTTTCCCAACATCAGGGTCTTTTCCAAGGATTCTTCTCTTCTCATGAGGTGGCCAAAGTATTGGAGCCTCAGCTTCAGGATCTGTCCTTCCAGGGAGCACTCAGGGCTGATTTCCTTAAGAATGGATAGGTTTGATCTTCTAGCAGTCCATGGGACTCTCAAGAGTCTCCTCCAGCACCATAATTCAAAAGCATCAATTCTTCGGCGATCAGCCTTCTTTATGGTCCAGCTCTCACTTCCATACATCACTACTGGGAAAACCATAGCTTTAACTATACGGACCTTTGTCGGCAAGGTGATGTCTCTGCTTTTTAAGATGCTGTCTAGGTTTGTCATTGCTTTTATCCCAAGAAGCAGGCGTCTTTTAATTTCGTGACTGCTGTCACCATCTGCAGTGATCAAGGAGCCCAAGAAAGTAAAATCTCTCACTGCCTCCATTTCTTCCCCTTCTATTTGCCAGGAGGTGATGGGACCGGTGGCCATGATCTTGGTTTTTTTGATGTTGAGCTTCAGACCATATCTTGCGCTCTCCTCTTTCACCCTCATTAAAAGGTTCTTTAATTTCTCCTCGCTTTCTGCCATCAAGGTTGTGTCATCTGCATATCTGAGGTTGTTGATATTTCTTCCGGCAATCTTAATTCCGGCTTGGGATTCATCTAGTCCAGCCTTTCGCATGATGAATTCTGCATATAAGTTAAATAAGCAGGGAGACAATATACAACCTTGTCGTACTCCTTTCCCAATTTTGAACCAATCAGTTGTTCCATATCCAGTTCTAACTGTAGCTTCTTGTCCCACATAGAGATTTCTCAGGAGACAGATAAGGTGATCAGGCACTCCCATTTCTTTAAGAACTTGCCATAGTTTGCTGTGGTCGACACAGTCAAAGGCTTTTGCATAGTCAATGAAGCAGAAGTAGACGTTTTTCTGGAACTCTCTAGCTTTCTCCATAATCCAGCGCATGTTTGCTATTTGGTCTCTGGTTCCTCTGCCCTTTCGAAATCCAGCTTGCACTTCTGGGAGTTCTCGGTCCACATACTGCCTAAGCCTGCCTTGTAGAATTTTGAGCATAACCTTGCTAGCGTGTGAAATGAGCGCAATTGTGCGGTAGTTGGAGCATTCTTTGGCACTTCCCTTCTTTGGAATTGGGATGTAGACTGATCTTCTCCAATCCTCTGGCCATTGCTGAGTTTTCCAAACTTGCTGGCATATTGGGTGTAGCACCTTAACAGCGTCATCTTTTAAAATTTTAAATAGTTCAGCTGGAATATCATCACTTCCACTGGCCTTGTTATTAGCAGTGCTTTCTAAGGCCCATTTGACTTCACTCTCCAAGATGTCTGGCTCAGGTCAGCAACCACACTACCTGGGGTGTACGAGACCTCCATATCTTTCTGGTATAATTCCTCTGTGTATTCTTGCCACCTCTTCTTGATGTCTTCTGCTTCTGTTAGGTCCTTACCACTTTTGTCCTTGATTATGGTAATCTTTGTACGAAATGTTCCTTTCATATCTCCAATTTTCTTGCACAGATCTCTGGTTTTCCCCATTCTATTGTTTTCCTCTATTTCTTTGCATTGCTCATTTAAGAAGACCCTCTTGTCTCTCCTTGCTGCTTTTTGGAAATCTGCATTCAGTTTCCTGTATCTTTCCCTATCTCCCTTGCATTTTGCTTGCCTCCTCTCCTCCGCTATTTGTAAGGCCTCGTTGGACAGCCATTTTGCTTTCTTGCATTTCCTTTTCCTTGGGATGGTTTTCGTTGCTGCCTCCTGTATAATGTTACGAGCCTCCATCCATAGTTCTTCAGGCACTCTGTCCACCAAATCTAAATCCTTAAACCTGTTCCTCACTTCCACTGTGTATTCATAAGGGATTTGATTCAGATTGTATCTTACTGGCCCAGTGGTTTTTCCTACTTTCTTCAGTTTAAGCTGGAATTTTGCTATAAGAAGCTGATGATCTGAGTTACAGTCAGCTCCAGGTCTTGTTTTTGCTGACTGTATAGAGCTTTTCCATCTTTGGCTGCAGAGAATATAATCAATCTGATTTCGATGCTGCCCATTTGGTGATATCCATGTGTAGAGTCGTCTCTTGTGTTGTTGGAATAGAGTGTTTGTGATGACCAGCTTGTTCTCTTGACAGAACTCTATTAGCCTTTGCCCTGCTTCATTTTGAACTCCAAGGCCAAACTTGCCAGTTGTTCCTTTTATCTCTTGATTCCCTACTTTAGCATTCCAATCCCCTGTAATGAGAAGAACATCCTTCTTTGGTGTCATTTCTAGAAGGTGTTGTAGGTCTTCATAGAATTGGTCAATTTCACTTTCTTCAGCACCGGTAGTTGGTGCATAAACTTGGATTACTGTGATGTTAAAAGGTCTGCCTTGGATTCGTATCGAGATCATTCTGTCATTTTTGAGATTGCATCCCATTACAGCTTTTGCCACTCTTTTGTTGACTATGAGGGCCACTCCATTTCTTCTACAGGATTCTTGCCCACAGTAGTAGATATGATAGTCACCCGAACTGAATTCGCCCATTCCCTTCCATTTTAGTTCACTGATGCCCAGGATGTCGATATTTATTCTTGTCATCTCATTTTTGACCACATCCAGCTTACCTCCATCCATGGTTCTTACATTCCAGGTTCCTATGCAATATTTTTCTTTACAGCATCGGACTTTCCTTTCGCTTCCAGGCATATCCGCAACTGAGCGTCCTTTCGGCTTTGGCCCAGCCGCTTCATCAGCTCTGAACCTACTTGTACTTGTCCTCCGCTCTTCCTCAGTAGCATGTTGGACGCCTTCCGACCTGAGGGGCTCATCTTCCAGCGTCATAACTTTTATATGCCTGTTGTCTTTGTCCATGGAGTTTTCTTGGCAGGGATACTGGAGTGGCTTGCCAGTTCCTTCTCCAGGTGGATCACGTTTAGTCAAAACTCTCCACTATGACCTGTCCATCTTGGGTGGCCCTGCATGGCATAGCTCATAGCTTCTCCGAGTTATTCAAGCCCCTTCGCCACGACAAGGCATTGATCCATGAAGGGGAATGTGCTATATTAAGGTATACTAACATATCAGATTTTCAGCCAAATTTAATATAGCCAGAGCAGGGGATTCTGAGACCTGAACATTGGAATCAGCTGTGCCCCCATGAGCTGTGAAAGTTCCTGTACAGTGGTACCTCGGTCTGCGACAGCAATCTGCTCCACAGAGACGGTCGCTCACCAAAGCGGTCGCTCGCTGAAGGCATGCTTCTGCGTGTGCGCGAAGCACCGATATAGCGCTTCTGCGCACATGCATGCTGTGCATATCGCTTCTGCGCATGCACGAGCTGCACAGATCGCGTCTGCGCATCCGACGCCGCGGAACACAGATGTAAACACTTCCGGGTCCGTGGCAGTCGCTTGCCGAGATAGGTGTAAACCGAGGTTTGACTGTAATTTAATCCATGGCTTTAAGAATATACGAACTGCTGGATACCCTGTTTCTCCGATAATAAGACATACACATAAAATAAGCCGTAGCAGGATTTCTAAGCATTTGCACAATATAAGCCATACCCTGAAAATAAGACATAGTGATAGGCGCAGTTCTGGAGGGCGCCAAGGAAAAGGCTAGGCTGGACATGTAATTAAAAAATAAAGCATCCCCTGAAAATAACCCACCATGTGTATGTGTGGTTTTTTTAGGAAAAATAAATATAAGACGGTGTCTTATTTTCGGAGAAACACGGTAGCACAGTTAATTTGAGCACAGTGCTGACAACGCCAAGGTTGCAGGTTCAATCCCCGGAAGGGCCAGCTGCATATTCCTGCTTTGCAGGGGTGTAGACTAGATCATTGTTTCCCAAACATGGGTCTCTAGCTATTTCTGGACTATAATTCCCATCATCCCTGACCTCTGGTCTTGCTAGCTAGGGATGATGGGAGCTGTAGTCCAAAAACAGTGTCCTTTCCAACTCTATGATTCTATGAGAAGAACATCCCTATTACATCTATACCAGCATCCTGTTATCACAGTGGCTGACCTATGGCATGCCCACAAAAACAGGACCAAAGTGCAAGAAAACTCTCCACTTGCAACTCCCAGCACCTGGTGCTCAGAGGGATTTATTGAAGGGATATATTGCCTCCAACAGTGAAGGTCCAACACAGGCATTGTGTAGCCTTTCCTCAATAAAATATATAATCTTGGTTGGGGTACTGGACCAAAAGAGAGACAGAGACATGACATTTAATCTAACCTAACCTAATCTAGGGACCCAGGTGGTGCTGTGGGTTAAACCACAGAGCCTAGGGCTTGCTGATCAGAAGGTTGGCGGTTCGAATCCCTGCAACGGGGTGAGCTCCCGTTGCTCGGTCCCAGCTCCTGCCAACCTAGCAGTTCAAAAGCACGTCAAAGTGCAAGTAGATAAATAGGTACCGCTACAGAGGGAAGGTAAACGGTGTTTCCGTGTGCTGCTCTGGTTCGCCAGAAGCGGCTTTGTCATGCTGGCCACATGACCTGGAAGCTGTACGCTTCCTCTCTCAGCCAATAGAGAGAGATGAACCCTGCAACCCCAGAATCGGTCACGACTGGACCTAATGGTCAGGGGTCCCTTTACCTTACCTTTAACCTAACCTAACACGGGGCCTGTCATCTTTTCTACAGCCATTAACAGTTCTGCTTTCACACAGAATCCCAGAACACTGAAGAACATACCTGGCTGTTCTGCCAACTCTGTGAATGTAAGTATTTGCATCCTCCGGACAGTCAAACTGAATGACCCAATTCACAGCAGGGAAATCTGCAAAGAAGTGAGAAAGGGACAGACCTTGAGTTCAGGAAACACTGAAAATCCATCCACAGAGAAAATGGCTGTATAATTTGCTACAAATTCAGTTCTGCTTTATTGTGCTGTATTAGCAGAGCCTGTTCAAAGCTGAATCAATCACCTTCATTTATTTGTCAAGATAGGAATAAAATTAATAGCATATTTATTTCCTAAGTAATGACAGTGTAATTTTATACCTGAACATGGACAGGCAGATAATTTGCTTGTTTCAAATTCAAAAGCAGTGTTAAATCTTTCACGATTTAAAACACTGGCTTTCAACCCTTCAATAGCCAGAAACCACCCTTAACCCAAATGTGCCACCTGAGCCTACTTTTTAATTGTTTATCTTGGGCTGGTTTCAAATAGTGAGTCCTACTAATGAAAGCCAGCACAAGGACTTCTTCTGGTGCAATGGGGTTTCCCCTCCTGCCCTCCCCTCACAAGTCGCCTCAGGGATGGGGTTGGAAAACTCCCAGAACAAGGTGAGGGGGTGGAAAGAGAAAATTTTTCGATCAAGCAAGCAAAAATGTTTGCACTGATGCAGCAAATCTCCTCAGCGCCATGTTGAATTCCTCCCCTTGCATATCCTTATTGCATTCACCTTTGAAGAATGCCTCCCACCATCGTTATCTACTTTTAAGCATCAGGCTAAAATAGGCGTCACCAAACTTTTCGGACGATTGGGTGCATTTTGAATTTTGAGAGTGCTGGGGCACCAGTCACAAAATGGCTGCCATGGAGGGGTGTGGCATAACACAAATGGCTGCCATGGGGAGCATGGCAGAACACAAACTTAAGAGAAGCAACCATTCCTCAACAACCTTATGTTTACCATGGAAGGTCAGCTATGTCCTGCTGATTATGGAGATCGCAGACACAAACACAAACATAGATGCTGTTGCTGTCTAGTGAAACTGGGAACAATCCTCAGTATACGGAAAAAATATGCAATGTAATCTTGCAACTCTCATTTCACGGGCATTGTTTAGGAGGTACCAGCACATTTTGCTCTATACATTTCTTTCTAGCAAACTATAGGCTCTTTTCTTTTTAATATAATGTAAGTTCACAATCAGGGGCACCTGCCCTCGGTACAGGTAGTTCTGCAACTTTATATAAAGGTGGAAGAACTTGAGAGTGCTTACCAAGGCCCCGAGCCGCAAGATCCGTAGCAAAGAGAACTGCCGATTTCTTGCGCACAAAGTCAGTGTAGACTTCCATTCTCTTCATCTGCTGCTGCTTGCCATGAAGAGCCAGTATAGGGAGCCCGGGTCGAAGACGGCAGAAGACTCTAAACAAATACTGGACCTAGAAACCAGTAACAATTCAGACTGTAAGTTCTTTGGGGCAGGGACTTGTTTTATGCTTATGCTGCTCTATAACGTGCCATGTACAATAATGGGGCGATAGGACCAAACTGTACATGATGGAGGAGAACCCTGACTGACTCTTCCAGTGTTTAATTTATTAGCTGCAGCAAAGGGCTCTGCATCTGAAAAACATTAGCCAGGCACTGGGGTTGGGTGGGGAGGGGAGGGTGTTCAAGCCCATTGCCGCTGACATGCCATTCCTTCCAATCTTATCATCAAAGCTGTGGTAGCTCTACGCTGAGGGGGAAGGGATGAGTGAATTCAGAAATAGCAATCACTATTACTATAAAGTTGCAGCTTAAATAGTTCGTTTGTCCTTACTTCAATTATTCAGTTTGATTGATTAACTAAAATATTCCAAATGACCAAAAAAGGCATCCCGATCTACCAGGGAGCAGTTTGAATAGAAATTTCAAACTCAGCTGCTAAGGTTCATGAGGAATCCCTGAGGAATCCTGCCCTGTTTGCAAACTTCCCATGGCCATCTGGCTGGCCATTGTGAGAACAGAATTCAGGTCTAGAAGGGCCTTTGGTATGATGCAGCAGAATTCTTCTCATGTTTTTAACAAATTTTCCAGGCTTTTAATCACAATCCAGTGTCACGAACAGATTTACAGTTACGGACATCAGAGGTGCTGTGATTTTTTTAAAAAATTATTTTCTTTAAGTTCAACAATACTGTATCAGAGGAAGAGGATCCTACCTCTTCGTAATTACAAAAACAGCAGTATCTTTTTCCAAAACTCTTTTAACCCAGGGGCATTTGGTGTGTTTGTGTGTTCAACACTTATTTGAAACAGCAGGTAGGCTGAGTCACAATACCTCCATTGCAAAGGTCTGTATTCATTGTGAGGAAAGCTCGACACAAAGAAAACACCACAAGGAAAATGCTGTGGTAAAAAAACCTATCAGTAGAAAGTACAGTGGTGCCTCGACGTACGAATTTAATCAGTTCCGAAGGCACCTTTGTAGGTCGAAAAATTCGTAAGTCGAAAAGACCCTATCTAAAACCGCCGCGGTTTCCATTCGGATGTCGAAAAAATCGTAAGCGTGCGGCCATTTGCCTCATTCATAAGTCAAAAATTTCGGTTGTCGAGTCGTTCGTAAGTCGAGGTACCACTGTAGTCAGTAAATGCTTATGCCAAACTCTGCCTGCAGCGGTTACCATTTTATACCTGGCTATGCGCCTGCACAGCACTATTTTTAACCGATGGACCTCAGTACAGTGGAACCTCAGTTTATGAACAGCCCTGTTTATGAACTATTCAGTTTATGAACTTACAAAACCGGAAGTAGTGTCCGGGTTTGCAAACTTTACCTCGGTCTACGAACAGAATCTGAACGGTGGAAGGGCACCGGCGGTGGGAAAGCGCACCTTGGTTTAAGAATGGACTTCCGGAACGGATTAAGTTCGTAAACTGAGGTACCACTGTAATTCTCAGCCGTCTCAAGTGGGCTATGACAACAGAAGTTTGAGAATCCCTGCTGTACCTGTTTGGGATGCATATTTACCATTCCATCTTCTGCTTGTAAATGAACTAGGCCTAAAGTTTAGATAGGTATATATAGAGACACACAGAGAGAAAAACACTGGCTTGAGGACACTTAAGTGTAATCTCTAGTAGAACTGCATGTTCAGCTTCAGGACTCAAACAGGAAGAAATTTCGCTGGACTTCTGCACAAACCTTTACCCGCTATAGCAAACTTTTAATATCTCCTGTTTTAAAGTATTTATTAACATATTCCTGCTTGCTGGGCACAGGAGAATATTTCACAGGTGCTTTAATTTATGATGCAAGACCCTTGCCTGAAGTCCTGGCAGGAATGGTATTAACTTGATATTTGAAAAGAAAAGAAAAAGTGAAAGCATTTTTTTATAAATGGTTAAGAGACAGAATTATAGATATTCAATACCTCTTTACAGCTTGCAAAAAATACAATACTTTTCTTATTCAGATGACTTCTCAAAAAGGAGTACAACATATTGATTTTCTGGTGCAGTTCACAAACAACGTAGTTCTGTTCCAAAGTTGCTGGAGTACTAAAAAATAATAATAATCACATATTTATCATCATTATTATTGGGCACAATTTATCATCCTGCCTTTCTACCAAATGGTGCACAAGGTGGCCAATACAAGTAGAAAATGAAATATGTATGTTTATGTATAAATGTGAGTGCGTATATGAACACACATACACAACCCTATCTATCTCAGTCACAACCCATAAATTAACTACAGGAGAACAAAATATACGGTAGATAAACAAGGCATAAGTCATTAAAACCAAAGAACTTAAAACCAAAGAAGGTATGTAGAGGTCAGCGTACAAATGAAATAAATAATATTAAATCATATAGATCTATTCATGTGGTGCCTGGGAGTTATAGTCCAAAACATGTGGTGGGCACCAGGATGGAGAAGGCTTGTCTACTCCACCCGGCAGTGCCCTTCAGCATGGGTAGGCAAACTACCGGTAAGGCCCGGGGGCCGGATCCGGCCCAATTGCATTCTAAATCTGGCCAGCGGATGGTCCGGGAATCAGCGTGTTTTTACATGAGTAGAATCTGTCCTTTTATTTAAAATGCATCTCTGGGTTATTTGTGGGGCCTGCCTGGTGTTTTTACATGAGTAGAAGATGTGCTTTTATTTAAAATGCATCTCTCAGTTATTTGTGGGGCATAGGGATTTGTTCATAATTTCCGCCCCCCAAAATATAGTCCGGCCCCCCACAAGGTCTGAGGAACAGTGGACCAGCCCCCTGCTGAAAAAGTTTGCTGCCCCCTGCTCTTCAGCGTCTGGAACAGAAGTCTTTTCTAGAGATGCTTTTCTAACTGGAAAGGTCAGGGGTTTCCTTCGCACAAATCATACCCTCTCTCACTGATCTCTGGCAGAAAGAATCAATACAACTCACAGTGAACCTATGCAAGGGTACCTTCCAATCAGATTGTGCACTGCTGAGATACAGGTGCCTTAAATTAATGCTCCCCCAGCACGCTCAAAGCTTATGCAAAATACTTCATTATACACTGGCCATGGTTGAACCTGAAACCTTAAAAAAAAAAATCCCCGGTGTTTTATTTGAAGATGGCTGTTGCTCTGCCGAAATTGCAGTGATCTGTAATAATTTGATCCAGCCCATTGCTCCGTAAATTACACAGCTGACATCGCTGCCTTGTCATCTTGCTCGGAATCCCCGCCCCCTCATTCTGGTAAACTGTGAAATACTATTTCTCAAAGCAGTAATTCCTGTTTAAAAATATCCGTGCTTTGTTTTATCGTCCCAATTCAAGCTGCTTGGGTTTTTCCAAAGAGTACGGAAGTGTCATCACAAAGGCGTTACCCTGCAAGAGTGCACATTAAATCAGACTAAGGTTCGACTAGATGACACTCAAGGTAATACTTCCAGCTCTGCAATTCTGTGAAATCTATGAAAAGCACCTCATGCTTGTCTGGATGGAGTTTAGAAAGGGGTCTCTGAATGTGTGTAGAAACTAGCCTAGTGTACAATGGTAAAATATACGTTTTTCCACTGCTTTGCAGTAGTTCCCCAGGGAGCCTTCAATGTAGAGTTCCTCAGGGTTCAGTTTTATCCCCCCATGCTGTTTCACCGGAGTGGGGTAACCCAGACTTTTGGAGTACGCTGTAGGCAATATGCTGATGACGCACAGCTATTTCTCCTTTACATCCCGCAGGTGCGGCAGTGGAAGTGCTGGACCGTTGTCTTGCCTGCGTAACGGACTGGATGAGAGCCAACAAACTGAAGGATAAGACTGAAGCACTCTTTGTGGGTGGTCATGGACTAGAATGGATGGGAGGTGACCTGCTCTTCATGAGGCTACACTCCCACAGGAAGGAGCAGGTATGTAGCTTGGGGGTATATAGAATGCCAATCTAGGCCCAACTGCACTGGCCGCCAATTAGTTTCCAGGCCCATTTCTAAGTACTACTTTTGACCTGTAAAGTCTTAAACGGCTCAGGACCACATGCCTCAAGAACCGCCTCTCCCCTTAACAACTGGCCTCGATGCTTCAATCTTCATGTGCCTCCGCCATGAGAGGTCCAGAGGGTGGCAACACAAGAACAGGCCTTTTCTGCAGTGGCTCCCTGCTTGTGGAATGCTCCCCCCCCCCTGGAGGCTCACCTGTTGCCTTTGTTACCTATCTTTAGATGTCAAGCAAAAACATTCCTCTTCTCCCAGGCCTTTGCCCAACTGAGCTATCATTGGCATTTTAAATTGGGGGGGGGGCACTGTTTTTGTTTGTTGCTATGCTATGTATTTTCATGTTTTTATATTGTAAATTGCCCTGTGAACCTCAGGCAGTACAGAAATGTAATAAATAACAACAGTAATAAATTTGTTGCTCTGCCCATTTTGCCTCTGATCCCAACCACCTCTGCCACGTGGCCCTCAAAGGTTTACACAGGAGGGAATGCGGCCCTCTGGCAAAAAATAAACAAACATGGTTCCCCACCCCTGATTTATTGAAAGCCACGGAACACAGATTGTAGTCCTAAGCATGCATAAGTATGCATTATTGCTTTCACCTGCCGGGCTGGTCTTTAATTCAATTACAGTGGTACCTCGGTTTATGAACACAATTGGTTCTGGAAGTCTGTTCATAAACTGAAGCGTTCATAAACTGAAGCGAACTTTCCCATTGAAAGTAATGGAAAGTGAATTAATCCGTTCCAGATGGGTCCGCGGCGTTCGTAAACCGAAAATTCGTAAACCAAGGTGTTCATAAACCGAGGTTCCACTATAATTCTTTAATTCAATTACAAACTGAATCCTGCATCTTTAAATTTTCTGGTCACCTGTTGAAGCCTTGGTGATGGAGAGAGATGAGTATCAAATCAAGAATTACTTAAGGCTGGCTTTTGACAGTCACACAGTTAAGCCAGTTTCATCTATTTTAAATTGGCTATTTTATATACTTACTTCAGCTTACAGCTCCCTGCCGCAGGGCCAAAAAGTTATAGATCACAGTGATTTGTAGCACACATAGTACTTAAAATGACAGAACAGGAGTTGAAGCAAAGAATTCTACAACCACACTTCCACTGACCCAATTAATTTCTCTCTCTCTCTCTCTCTCTCTCTCTCTCTCTCTCTCTCTCTCTCTCTGTGTGTGTGTGTGTGTGTGCCTTCAATTTTCTAGCCTGTGTTACCCCAAGGCCTCAGGTTGAATAACATGACTCTCCATCCCGCCCCCTTCTAAAAAACAGGCACATAATGGAGTAAAAAAGAGCTACCCTTTATTTCCTTCGAAGTCTAGACAAAGAAGAATTTTCCTACCTGAACTTTGCCTTCTCGTGTACCCAGATATATTCTGGATCTTTCAAGCTCAGCCGGGCCAGGTCCTTCACCGATTTGGTTTGCGTGGCTGAGAAAAGCAGAGTCTGGCGCATCTCGGGAAGGTTTTCTATGATTGCGTTCATCGTATCAGCAAAACCCATGTCCAGAATTCTGTCAGCTTCATCAAGTACTGGAATGAGAAAGGCCAGCTGAAGGGAATTGGATTCCCCCCCCCCCCAAGCTTCTAACCTTCAGAAAGAGTGTGAGACTAATTTCCACACTTGATAGCAGGGGCTTAGCCGCATGAAAGGCATTGCTCCAAAATACACACAAGAAGGGATTTGTTGGGCTCAGCCTTCACAGACGGGGCCTTGGGAGGTCACCTAATCAAACCCGCTGCTCAATACACGATCTACAACGCAGGATGCAAACTACAGCATCCCTGACAGAAGACCGTCCAGCCACTGTTCAAATATCCCCAGTCAAGCCTACTTCCACATCTGAAAATTCATTCACGTATCATAGCTTTCCTGTGTGAGTGGCTGGAGGTGGCTGGAGGATGGATGGTGGCTAACAGATTGAGGTTGAATCCTGACAAGACAGAAGTATTGTTTTTTGGGGGGACAGGGGGCGGGCAGGTGCAGATGACTCCTTGGTCCTGAATGGGGTAACTGCGCCCCTGGGAGTCATTCTGGACTCACAGCTGTCCATGGAGGTGCAGGTCAATTCTGTTTCCAGAGCAGCTGTCTACCAGCTCCATCTGGTACACAGGCTGAGACCCTACCTGCCCGCGAACTGTCTTGCCAGAGTGGTGCATGCTCTAGTCATCTCCCGCTTGGACTACTATAATGTGCTCTATGTGGCGCAACCTTTGAAGGTGACCCGGAAACTACAACTAATTCAGAATGCGGCAACTAGACTGGTGACTGGGAGGGGCTGCCGAGACCATACAACACCGGTCCTGAAAGACCTACATTGGCTCCCAGTAATTTTCCGAAGACAATTCAAAGTGCCAGTGCTGACCTTTAAAGCCCTAAACGGCCTTGGCCCAGTATACCTGAAGGAGTGTTTCCACCCCCATCGTTCAGCCCAGACACTGAAGTCCAGCTCCGAGGGCCTTCTGGCAGTTCCCTCACTTAAAGGGAACCAGGCAGAGGGCCTTCTCGGTAGTGGTGCCCACCCTGTGGAACGCCCTCCCATCAGATGTCAAGGAAATAAACAACTATCTGACTTTTAGAAGACATCTGAAGGTTACCCTGTTTAGGGAAGTTTTGAATGTTTGATGTTTTATCATGTTTTTAATATTCTGTTGGGAGCCGCCCAGAGTGGCTGGGGAAACCCAGCCAGATGGGGAGGGTATAAATAATAAATTATTATTATTAATCTGTAACAGACAGAGACAAAGGGCCTCAGCGATGTGGCACAGCACATCCTTGGCAAGCATAAGGTCCCAGGTTTAATCCCTGGCATCTCCAGGGTAAGGGAGGGCCTGAGACCCTGGAAAGCTGCTGCCGATCAGAGTAGACAGTACTGGGTTCAATGGGGCAGTGATCTTAGAAGCTTCATATGCTTGGCTGTTCCAAGAGCTCTAAGTATGTGCGTGCCTGCCTAGAACAATAACTTAAGATTACCTGCTCCCAAGGCGGGGAACCTTACAGCAGCCTGACCTATTGTTCTGCTGCTTTTATTGAACTTGTTCATTTTTTTGTATTCTAAAACGACAGGCCAACTCTGACACGCTGGCGAAGAAGCAGACTACAAAAGCAATAAATAAATTAGGACTAGCTTATCCAAGTGCACCAAACCATATCTGAGCATTGATTTGGTCTTCTTGCCTGCTCACCTCTCCACTGCCCACCAACCAAACACTTTTTCAATGTTTAATGTCTTTATTTGCAATGCATTTAGTAGAAGTCCTGTCTGCGGATCAAGAAAAATGGAACCAAATAATGGAGCACAAACAGGTTCTTCCCATTCACTTCCAATTCATGGAAAGGCTTTTGTATGTTACAAAGACCAAGCACTGAAGCGACAACCCCACTTCATCCTCTGTGTGCTTTAATGGAGCTTCAGCTCTGGGCAGTGGCTTCCAATGCAAGCATTTTGGACCAAATTCAGATTTCAGATTAAGCCTATTCAGTAAAAGCAAAAAAAAGATAAATTGAAGCATTTCACTTACTCAACATGTGCAGATTGGAGGCATGGAAATAGGATGTTTCGTCCATGTGCTGTAAGAGCCGTCCCGGAGTACATATCAGTATGTTTATATTGTGGATTCTTTCCGATTCTTGTTTCAGGTCCTGAAATATCAGGCAGGTTTGAGGGCATGATTTCAGAATACATGGTTATGAAGCAGGGAGCTCCTCTCCAAGCCCATTCAGGTGTAGCAGATCGCAGTATGATCTAACCATTTCCCCTGCCCCCCAAGCGATTTCAAACTGTGTATTTATGTGTCTTGTGGCACACAGAAAAACTCTATCGACACGACAAGCCACAACCCAGAGGCACCTTTAGAGATGTAGCAGCCTCTAGCTAACAATTCAAGGAAGAAAATTTCCCAGTGCTTTATTTTTCCAGTTCACAAGTCTGCAAGTAACTGGGAATGAACGCCAATTGCAAATACATTATTAGGCGAAAGTGGCAGCTTCAAAATGCTTCGATTTGTTTAAGTACAATCATAGAATCATAGAGTTGGAAGAGACCACAAGGGCCATCCAGTCCAACCCCCTGCCAAGCAGGAAACACCATCAAAGCATTCTTGACATATGCCTGTCAAGCCTCTGCTTAAAGACCTCCAAAGAAGGAGACTCCACCACACTCCTTGGCAGCAAGTTCCACTGCCGAACAGCTCTTACTGTCAGGAAGTTCTTCCTAATGTTTAGGTGGAATCTTCTTTCTTGTAGCTTGAATCCATTGCTCCGTGTCCACTTCTCTGGAGCAGCAGAAAACAACCTTTCACCCTCTTCTATATGACATCTTTTTATATATTTGAACATGATATTTGAACATGGCTATCATATCACCCCTTAACCTTCTCTTCTCCAGGCTAAACATACCCAGCTCCCTAGGCATCTTTTCCAGGCCTTTGACCATTTTGGTTGCCCTCTTCCGGACACGTTCCAGCTTCTCAGTATCTTTCCTGAACTGTGGTGCCCAGAACTGGACACAGTACTCCAGGTGAGGTCCGACAAGAGCAGAATACAGTGGTACTATTACTTCCCTTGATCTAGATGCTACACTCCTATTGATGCAGCCCAGAATTGCATTGGCTTTTTTAGCTGCTGCATCACACTGTTGACTCATGTCAAGTTTGTGGTCTACCAAGACTCCTAGATCCTTTTCACATGTACTGCTCTCAAGCCAGGTGTCTCCCATCCTGTATTTGTGCCTTTCATTTTTTTATTTTTTGCCCAAGTGTAGTACTTTACATTTCTCCTTGTTAAAATTCATCTTGTTTGCTTTGGCCCAGTTCTCTACTCTGTTAAGGTCATTTTGAAGTGTGATCCTGTCCTCTGGGGTATTAGCCACCCCTCCCAAGTAAATGAACATGTTTAGGTCGTTCTCTAAGGCATCAGAATTGTTTCCGATACAGACTGAACTTTTTCAAATCCAGAGTTTTCCAGTAAAACCAAATCACTGCCTCTATTTGGGACATTTTCAGTGACTCCATCAAAGCTTGCTTACACGCATCAAGTCTCTGTGGGACATCCATCACCCAGAGGGACACCGAAATCAGAATCAAAGCATTCTCAGGCAAGCCTGTGACAACTCACTTGACTGGGACAGCTTTCAATGGGCAATATGTGCCATTATGGCGGAAAATCAATACAGAGCTTTCTTGAAAGGCTGCATACTTCAGTCATCAGGTGGCTCATGCCTTTTAAATGGAGGTATGTATGTGCTACTGTTTCCTTGGAACCCATTTCCTTGGAAATATGTCGCACCGAGTTCTAAGAAAATTACTTCCCAGTCACTTCGTACAACACCCCAGGATAATTTTCAAACCATAAGCAATCATGGGTTAGATAGAGGGAGCGGTGGGGGGGGGGGAGATCCTGTGTTTTTGTTTTTATTTTTTTTAAAGGAGGGAACAAACCTTTCCACCAATGATAAGGCCGGCCGAGAACTCGTGATTCTTCCCCACCTTACGCAGAACCTCAAACGTTTGGTATGCCAGCTCTCGGGTAGGCGATATGATCAGAACTCCCAGTCCATCCATGGGAGTCCACTGTTGACGGTATAAGATTTCCAGAGCCTGGACAGTTGACAAAAATGCCAGTTAGAAGCCCTATAAATTTCGTCATATTGGCTCCCCCTGGGCCGAAAGTAGAATATGAAATTATGAGATACATTACTTACAGGTACAATGAAAGCCAAAGTTTTGCCAGATCCAGTCTTCGCAGCTCCCAATACGTCTTTACCTTGCAAGGCCAAACCTATGGTCTGCCTCTGGATTTCAGTCACCATGCGATACTGAGCTTCCTGCAATCCTGGTGTGAGGAAGACCATATATATCAACATGCTTGGAATCAACCATTCATGGGGAGGGGGGAATCCTCATGTTAAAAGCGACCTAGTGCCGCCACCACTGACTGCATTCAGCCGCTGTGAGAAGTACTAATATTGCTCTTCTGTGCAAGGAGGGGACTCTGGTTGACCTAAAGCCCCCCACCGCCACCCCAGCTCTGAAATGGAGAAGCCCAATGTACACAGCTAAAGGACCATTCTCACAATTGCTGATGGGGTTCCGGGGCTACTCCTTGTAACCCCACAAGCCCTTGGTGGTTCTCAAAGGGTGAGGCACACCACAAGGATGTGGCAGGAGACGATGGCAAGGGTGGCGGGAAGATTCAAGGACAATCAAAGAAACATTAAAACATTTCAGTGCAGTATTGTATTAAAATCAAAATATTTCTTTATTTTCAGAATATGGATAGATCCGATAGGTATAGTGTATTTATTGTACAGTACCGGTAATTTGGTGTGGTACAAGATAACGATGGGACGCGGGTGGCACTGTGGGTTAAACCACAGAGCCTAGGGCTTGCCGATCAGAAGGTCAGCGGTTCAAATCCCCGCGACGGGATGAGCTCCCGTTGCTCGGTCCCAGCTCCTCCCAACCTAGCAATTCGAAAGCACATCAAAGTGCAAGTAGATAAATAGGTACTGCTCTGTCGGGAAGGTAAACGGCGTTTCCGTGTGCTGCTCTGGTTCACCAGAAGTGGCTTTGTCATGCTGGCCACATGACCCGGAAGCTGTATGCCGGCTCCCTCGGCCAATAACGCGAGATGAGTGCTGCAACCCCAGAGTCGGTCACGACTGGACCTAATGGTCAGGGGTCCCTTTACCTTTACCTTTAAGATAACAAAGTGGCCCAGAGAAAGAAGTTTGAGGACCACTGCCCTAGCCTGTTATTTTAACACAAGGGTAGCCAACATGGTTGCCTCCAGATGTTGTGGACTACAACTCCCATCACTCCTGGCTGCAGATCATGAGTGTTACAGTCCACAACATCTGAAGGGCACTTCAACCTCTACCCAACATGTGAGAAGGTTCATCTGAATTTCCCATCCTCCAATGACCTGAGATGAGTAAAGAATGATCTCTTAACAACTAAGGCAAGGGACGATTTATAAACTGAAAAAAGACCTGAGAGGTGGGTGGCTGCAGTTTCGGGGTTTCAGGATGTTAAAAATAACTGAAGGGCATGCATACTGGTAAACATTTATGTGAACTGCTTTGCAAGCCTGTGTATCAAATATGGCTATAGTTGAAGGCAAAGAACATTCACTAGATCTCGCACATGGTTCACCATGTGTAATCAATGTGCAAGGGCCCAATTCACCCCACATGTGCACCTTAGATGTGCGCATTTGTCACACACGGCAAACTCCACATGGGATTCTTGCAAGGTGCTACACCGGGGGGTGGGAAACTGGATCTGTCCCATTGTCCAACTGTACCTCTCCACATGCAGTTGATCCTAGTCACATTGAGGCAGCGATATCACTTAAAGTTATTAACAAGTTGAGAATATTAGTGCAGAATATATACTGTATTTTCCTGCGAATAAGACTACTTTTTAACCCAGGAAAATCTTCTCAAAAGTTGGGGGTCGTCTTTTACGCCGGGTCGTATTTCTTATACGGCGAGTCTATTCCAAACTCTATATTTTAACTGGAAAAGTTAGGGGTCGTCTTATACGCCCAGTCGCCTTATACGCCGGAATATACGGCAATTATATGAAGTTGACACGTACCCTAGGACACCAAATAAGGGTACCACATGTTAGGAAAACTGTTGGAAAAGTGATACCTAGTTGGAAAGTAACAGTTAAGGTATTACTGGGCAGGTAGTGATTCGTTGGATAATGTACGGCATGATTTAATTGATACATAGTGAACTATAAAAGGTATTTTAGCCCTGTGTTCTGGGCTCAGACTTTGGAAATAATTCCTCTGACACATTCTGCTAGCTAGCACTAAATAAACACCTTTCCTTTTCCATCACTGCGTGGAGTCTTCCTTCAGCCCGAAGATTTTTGCAACGACGTCTTTTCCTGACACATACCTGATGCCACTTATGATGGCAGATGGCAGTGGCTTGGGGAAAACAGGCTTGCAGGCCTAATTAGGACCCTTTTGTGGGTTGGAGGTTTCTACCCTATTCAGAAGAGACTTGCACACAGGAAATTTCATTCTGGACTGAGCCAGCATTTCTTATTTTGCTCTTAATATGCTTTCTTCAACCAGCTAATCATGCAGGCTTGTACATAACTGCTGCCAGGTTACTTATAGGCAAGTAAAAAAAAATCACCCCTATGCAACTAAGAAAGGAACGTTTATAAAATATTTTTGGGAGCAGAAAATGCCTGGCATAAGGTTGTAGGCTAATAACTGCCATAGAGATTCTTGCTAAAGTATTGTGCTTACCTTTCAGTGTTTTCTTAGATAATGGAAAATCCGAAAATCTTACAACCTCATTTGCATTTATCTGAAAACAAGCAAAGAAAAGTGAAATCTGAAAGGATCTCATTTAGATGATTGAACAAGAGGATCTGTCAACTCACTCCCCTCTCAAATTTCTTAATTACACAGAATTAGCTGCTGTGAGAAAGATTCTCACATCAGAGTTGAAAAAAGCGTTGCTGGTTTGTCACAGTTTATTTGGGAACAAGCAGCCTGCTAGTCAGTCTGTCATTGGTTTTCGAATTCCTGCTTCTTAGGCCAGCCCAAAATTACAGCTCCCTATTTAATGGCTGTGAAAGGACACTTGGAAATGTAAAGCCAACATTTTTTGGGGGGGGGGGAAATATGGCAATCAGAAGGAATACTATATAGCTCTTGCCATGTACCCAGAGGCCACCTGTTCCTGGTTTGTACATACAACCCAGAGATCTCACTTCAATCAAAGCCATCATCTAAATATACCTACAGTAACTGCACCCTACTCTAATATTCACAGCTTCCCTGAAAGTAATGAGATGAGAGGGTGCACGTCTTATGTGTGATTTTTTAATATGAAGAGGAAGCGATGCTATCTCCACATTTTTCAACCTGCTACTTCCCTCCCCCGAAATGAGGCGTCTAATTTGCATTAGGAGTCTATCTGCAGAGATTAAAAAAAAGTTGATTACAGACCTGCCTCGCTTAGAACTCTTGACGGGCACATCTATATCTTCATTACAAATTTGCCTAATCATTTCTAACTCTTGGGATAAGGATATATATATATAAAAGCGGCTGCTGTTTTTGCACTCCACAGGTTTCTCTCAGCATCTCTCATGATGCCACAGTTTCAAAACTGGTTTATTGGCATGCAGAGCAATCATCAAAATGGAAATTAGTCACATAGCTTTCATTTCAGTGGGAGAATTTTTTTTTAAAAAAAGTTTGTCTCAAAAAAAGAGGGGCTGGGTTAAGGGAAGGGATATTTCAGAACCATTGGCTGAGAACATACTGGCTTGAATAACTCTGTACATGAAGAGTGGTGGAAACTAGATCTTAAAACTTAAAATTTACAGCTTGTTATTGAATAAGATAGAATTTTGAGAATTTTATGAAAATGCAATAAGTGCTGGAGATGCAAAAAACAAGTAGGAACCTGCTACCATATGTGGTGGGCATGCTAAGAGATAAAGAAATTCTGGGACATGACCTACAAGGAATTGAAAAAATTATTAAGAACCACATTTTACAAAAACCCCAAAGCATTTCTTCTGGGAATTTTGACAAACAATTTCCCTAAAGATAAAATAAGACTATTTCTCTATGCTACATCAGCAGCAAGAAGGTGGCTAAATATTGGAAGGAGGAACACATACCCACCAAAGAGGAATGGTTGTGTAAGCTGAGCAAGAACTTGGAACTCGCAAAGCTGACAGATGAAAAAAGAGACAAGTCAAATAAGACAGTTAAGAAAGAATGGGAGTACCTAAATAAATATCTGATGAGTCAAGATCCAGCAGTGAGGATCTGGTTGTGTCTAGAATAACCCTGCAAAGGTAAAAAAAAAAACTCCCTGATACCAATATGAAGATGTACTGAAAAACAGATAAGTTGGGATTAATTAGGAATAATGAACTGTCATGAGACTGACGGAAGCCCAAAGAACAAAATAATATGAAAAATGAAATACCTAAGAAGTGTCAGCTTCTTAGGAAAACAGACGGTATGTAAAAGGTAACTGTTTGTACATTATTAAAGTCTTAATTTAATAATGAATGAACGCTGTCCCATCTATGATTTTTTCTTATCTTCATTAAGATTTAATTGTATTACTTTATGTAATTTATTTAGATTTCTGCTTTTCTTTTCTTTCTTCTTTTGTTCTTTGTAACCTTTTTAAATCTTTTTTCTTCTTTTCACGTTTAAAAGTTTTGATTTGTATGTATTTGCAATATAACTCAATAATTTAAAAAAACTTAATGTACTGGTATTTGAAATGACAGTAGCATTAGTTCATGGTAAACATAGGGTGCTTTGAGTATATCAGCAGCCTCCCATGAAAAAAAGAGTGGGAAAAGATTTGTGGTCTGTATAGCAACAAGATATGAACTTTATTAAAGACCCAGATTTTTCATTTTAAAATTGAGCTAAATTAAATACAGTGGTACCTCACAAGACGAATGCCTCACGCAACGAAAAACTTGCTAGACGAAAGCGTCTTGCGATGCTTTTGGTGACTCGCAAGACAAAGTTTTCAATGGCCGCGCTTCGCAAGACGAAGTTTTTCGGCGGTTTTTTATTATTATTTTTTGTTTTTGTTTTTTTGGAGCGGCAACCCATGCTTCGCAACACGATATTATTGCTAGACGAAGCGACTCGTGGCACGAATTAATTTCGTCTTGCGAGGCACCACTGTAATGTGTTGGCTGTGGCGTTTTGAGAGTTTTGTTACTGAACGATTTCATTCCCTGATGCTGCTGCTGCAGCTATATGCTGCATTTTTATTTGTTTTATGGTGCAGAATTGCATTTTAATGCTTTCAACGTTACTGGAAGCTGCGCAGAGAACTCTTGTTATTGGGCAAAACAGTAATACAGTGGTACCTTGGGTTAAGAACTTAATTTGTTCTGGAGGTCTGTTCTTAACCTGAGGTACCACTTTAGCTAATGGGGTCTACTGCTGTTGCCACCACCGCGCAATTTGTTCTCATCCTGAAGCAAAGTCCTTAACCCGAGGTACTATTTCTGGGTTAGCGGAGTCTGTAACCTGAAGCGTTTGTAACCTGAAGTGTCTGTAACCCGAGGTACCCCTGTATGGTAAATAATTAAATAAAATCGCTGTAAAAGGGAGCCAGCAGGCATGGGGAGCCAGCAAACGGGCTTTCTATCATGCACACAGGACAGGAAAAGCGAGAGCCAGGTGAACATGACCCAGCAGCAAAATCTCCTTCCTCTAGTCTAGAGGAAAAGTCGAACTCCATCCACTTCACATGCTACAGGTAGGAGAGATTTGTAGTTGAAAGAGAGGAAAGTGCAGGAGGACCCATAGATCATATTATTATTATTATTATTATTATTATTATTATTAATTATTAGCTGAGGCTGCCGAACAGACTCTTGGGCTGAGGCGCTGCTTAGGGGGTTTGTTGGTGGGGGTTGTTGTTAAAAGATATTAATTGTTTGTATCTATGGTATGATTTATGTTGTTCAATTTGGTGGTATAGTTTATCGGTGTGTTATTATTGTTTATGACTACTTTCGTTATCTTTTAAATTATGTTTTTTTCCCATGTAGTAAGTTGCCTCAAGCATGCCTTTAACTATGGAAAGGTGGCATACAAATAAAATGATGTATTGATTGAAACATAGGTTTCGGGGGAGGGGGTGGATTCCACACCACATGACATCAGCAAATGAGGCAAGAGGAAAATATATATATTAGATACAACCCTGTGCTTTAGATTTCGCTCACGTGTTATAGAAGACTGGCCACTACTGTTAAACACTAACACCTTTCACAAAGAAATTGCACAACTGTATTTGTTCAAAGTATTTGCATGTGTACATAGACCTTCTTGGTTCACAACATGAAGGCATGCAAGGAACACAGAGTGCTCTATCACATTTTTATAATGTTGTACCCAACTCCAATCTCCGAGCGACACAAGAATCCAGGGGTTCCAGGCACCTAATAATAATATTTTTTTATTTATTTATACCCTGCCCATCTGACTGGGTTTCCCCAGCAGTATCAAGCAGTGTTACAAACTGAGATATGAAAGCTAGGAGCTAAATGGCACCTTACGCCTAGGTTAGGGTGCAACAACGGAATGTCTAGGCACACTTTTTAATAACAAGAATACAAAGCTGAAAATGAATGAACTGCAGCTAAAATATGTTCATTTTTCACATGGTCTAGTGTCTTTCTCCTGCCCACCCCCTTAATATTCTTAAGAGGGTCTATTCTCCAGTCTTCAGAGAGTAGCTGGGGAGTGGGGAGGCAGAAAAAGGTTCTCATTTCCTTCCACTTTGCAGTTTTAATCCGAAATCTTAAGCGCAGTACTGCACCCAAAGCTCAGAAACTGCTTGCGCTAATGAAATTCCCTGCTGCAAAATGCGCCTAGAACAGGCATCCCCAAACTGCGGCCCTCCAGAGGTTTTGGCCTACAACTCCCATGATCCCTAGCTAACAGAACCAGTGGTCAGGGATGATGGGAATTGTAGTCCAAAATATCTGGAGGGCTGAAGTTTGGGGATGCCTGGCCTGCAACAACGGGAGTTTCAAACACTGGTACCAAGCAGTACCCTCAAAAAACGAATGTATGTGATCCAATCTGTATTTCTACTTCCCTATTAGGAACTACACTCCATCCTTCTGCACCCTCATTAGAAACAAGGCCTGAGAACCCTAAGGAACACCTTTTCCAACCCTCTACACTTCATGTAATCGGACATCCGGTTTTGAGTCTGCCTTCCAATGGAGGCAAGCCAGGTTGGTACTAGCACTAGATGCCCTCCCCAGGGAAGTCCGCCTGGCCCCCAACATCAGCATATGCCTTCCAGTAACTGCTAAAATGTAGCTTTTTACATTTATATTGCTGTTGGAGGAGGAGCGTTTATTGGTTGCTGGTCCCCCCCCCCGCCTCTTCTGGAACACTTGAACATTTCAGTGTAGTATACTAGTATCAAAATAATTTTATTTGCAGAATATAGATAGATGTCTTTTTTCCAAATCAAGTTGTTGTTTCTTTTCGATCCCCAAGGCATTTTTTTATTCTGAAAGTGTGGCCGGAGGAGGGGGGTAAGTTTGAGAACCACTCCAAAACACATTTGGAGTAAGCGCCCTCCTTCCCTCAAAGGATCCTGGGTGCTGTAGTTCTTAAACACCGCGAGGGGCCAGAATCCTTTGAAGGAAGGGGTGCGCTTTCAAAGCACCCTTCTCTTTCTCTCTCGCGGCTCAGACCATTCGTCCATCTAGCTCCGTACTGCTTGCACTGACTGCCAGCGCCTCTCCAGGGGTCTCTCCCAGCTCTACTGGGAATGGAACCGAACCGGGGTGGGTGGGTTTCTGCCCTTACCTGCGAGTAGCTCTGCTGCAGTCTGGCGATGCCTTCCTTTTCCACTTCCCAAGCGGGGCGCTTCTGCTTTTGGCGCTGCTGGCGCAGCCGGTCCTTGCGCTTGGCGTAGTTCTTCTTCCAGCGCTCGAAGTTGCGCACCGGGTCCGGGCCGGGCCCACCGAAGGTCCCCCGGCTTTTCTCCATCCCACCTCGGAAACAGCCGGCGTGGGGAGAGACGGCAAACACGCTTCCTGGCAGCGTAACGCGCGGCGGCCGGAGGAGGAGCTGGGCGCACGGAGAGCGCGTCAGCCTCACCGTCTCCGCCCCACGGGAAGGAAAAGCCCAACCCCTCCGCGGGCGGGAGAGGAGCCTGCCCTACGGGAAGCTCCCCGCAGATCCCCAGATCTGCGAGGGAATCTGCCCCGCGTGGGCTTAATGCATCCTTTGATTCGTCCATTGATTTCAATGCGTCCATTGATTCGTTCCAAATGGTTGTCTTTGCGCTGGATAACTTATATTAAAAATGTGCGGTATATTTCTATGCAGCCGCTTGCTAAAAGCCGTGAGAACAGGGAGCGGGGGTGGCTGGGGCAGAAAGAGAAATTATTGGACAGGCAGCAGAGCGAGGCTTCATCCGAACCTTATTTTTTGCTTTTTTTGCCCGCCCCCCGCCCCCTGGAATCATCATGTTCAGGGTCACCTAGTTCAGGGTTTCCCAAACTTGGGTCGCCAGCTGTTTTGGGGACTACAAATCCCCTGACCACTAGTCCCGGTCGCTAGGGATAATGGGAGTTGTAGTCCAACGGGAGACCCAAGTTTGGGAAACTGCAATCTTTTGCTCAACGTAGGGCTCGAACCCACGACCCTGAAATTAAGAGTCTTGTGCCCTCGTGACTTGGGCTATCCAATCCAAACCTGCTTTCACAAAATTTATACACTGCTGCTTTATTTGGGGGGGGGGGGCAACCTCAAAGTGGTTTGAGCTCATCCCTGTGGGGATGTGTAGCGTTAATAAAGAGGAGACTGCCTGCTTCGCGTTTTGAAATAAAGCCAGCAACATATGGATTGCCCCCCGCAGATTGCCTGGACGATTGTTGCTGTTCGATCAGGTTTACCTTTGAGCTTAAGTTACGTTTGTGCGGTAAAAACCACTAGAGGTCGTAACTCTTGCATATGTGTATACAGTAATACTGTACTCATGAATGTGGAACAGGCATAATAGCTGACAGAAGTGACTTGAGCTTTGAGTTTCCAAAACCTGAGTTGAAGTTTGGAGCATACAGTATAGGATGACAAAGAGTATTTCTGTACATGTGCAGAGCGCCTTTCCTGCACAGCTCATCCCAATTCATCCTTGCACTCTTAGAAAGGTTGCCCGTTAAGCTTCCCCCATGCACACAGAGAAGGAAAACATCAGCTGATCATGCTCATTATTTTATGGGAAAGCCCATGATAGCATGCATAAAGTATCAAGAACTGCTGAGATCCTAGTACCTGAAATCCAGAAGAAAACTATTTATAAACTTTTTTCCATCATGGGCTCTGAAGGCGCCATATATAATAATAAAGATAAATTTTGTTCCAGAGAAACCAATGGGGGCTATTGTGGACCATGGGGGATCACATTTGCATGGTTCTGATCGGGGCTTTCAGCTACATTAGTACTGTAAAGAAAAAGCGCTTTATATGCGTTATAACACTGTGACACCAGATGGCGCTGGGGAGTCCCGTCTTTTGCCAACATGATTTCCCTTTATGAAGCTTACAAGCGTTTTCCTGAAACACTTTTTTTCATGTGTCTAGTTCAGATGGCCCTCCAGATGTTTGGGACTACAATTCCCATCTTCCCCGACCACTGGTCCTGTTAGCTAGGGATCATGGCAGTTGTAGGCCAAAACATATGGAGGGCTGCAGTTTGGGGATGCCTGGTCTAGATCCAGCCTTTCTTACAGTGCAGAAAGTTACACTGTATTTAACTAAACTTACTTCCAGATGGGAATCCAAGGCTCTGTACATGCATTTTATTATAGAACCAACGGAAACCGAGTACGTGGGTGTGTTTTTTATGTAGTACTCACACCATCTAGATCTATTGCCCCGCAGAGGACCTTAAGGTCCATAAATAACCATAGTTTAGAGGTCCTGGACCCTAAGGAAGTCAGACTATCCTCCACCAGGGCCTTTTCAGTGATGATTCCGAGCTGGTGGAATGCTCTGTCCCATGAGACTAGGGCCCTACAGGATTTAACCTCCTTCCGCCGGGCCTGTAAGACAGAGCTATTCCGCCTGGCCTTTAATTTGAACTCAGCCTGATTTTTTATTTCCGTTCTCTCCCCCCCCCCCTTTATGAAGATTACCCGCTCTGGGACCCCACAACTAATTCTCCCCTGGCCTCCTCACTGGCCCAAGTAGGACTGATTTAGCCAGCTAGCCCTGGTGACTATCTAATGTTTATTGGATGGACTTCCCCCAAATTGATTTTTGAATTTTATTGTTATTCATGCTTTTATACTGTATTTTATGCTGCTTTTATGTTGTATTACAATTAAGTGTTTTAAATTTGTTGTTAGCTGCCCTGAGCCCAGGTTTCTGAACCAGGAAGGGCGGGGTATAAATAAAAATGTATTATTATTATTGTTATTGTTATTAATTATTTTTATTTTTATTGCATATTTCTGGCTCTGAAAAGTGCTTCTTAAGCACTTAGAATCATAGAATCATAGAGTTGGAAGAGACCACAAGGGCCATCCAGTCCAACCCCCTGCCAAGCAGGAAACACCTAAGAAATTGTAGAAAGATTTTGACAGATTTTTCTGGGATCAAAAGAAAGTAATTTAAAATAACTGTTTTTGAGACATTTCATTCCGAATCTTCCAGACAGAGGATGATGACAGGTGGGTGTCCTGGACCCCCCCCCCCATGAATATTGGTTCCGCCCATGCCTGAAGTGTGTCCATTTGAAAACCGAAGTGGATGTGGGTGGGTGTGGAGCAAGATCACAGTATAGTGGTACCTCGCAAGACGAATGCCTCGCGCAATGAAAAACTCACAAGACGAAAGCGTTTTGTGATGTTTTTGGTGACTCACAAGACGAAGTTTTCTATGGCTGTGCTTTGCGAGATGGGTTTTTTTTTGCGCTTTGCAAGCCGAAATTATTGCAAGACAAAGTGACTCACGGAACGAATTTTTTGCGCTTTGCAAGCCGAAATTATTGCAAGACAAAGTGACTCACGGAACGAATTTATTTCGTCTTGCGAGGCACCACTGTAAAGATCATCCTTCTTCATCCTTCTATCATATCTACTACTGTGGGCAAGAATCCCGTAGTAGAAATGGAGTGGCCCTCATAGTCAACAAAAGAGTGGCAAAAGCTGTAATGGGATGCAATCTCAAAAATGACAGAATGATCTCGATACGAATCCAAGGCAGACCTTTTAACATCACAGTAATCCAAGTTTATGCACCAACTACCGGTGCTGAAGAAAGTGAAATTGACCAATTCTATGAAGACCTACAACACCTTCTAGAAATGACACCAAAGAAGGATGTTCTTCTCATTACAGGGGACTGGAATGCTAAAGTAGGGAATCAAGAGATAAAAGGAACAACTGGCAAGTTTGGCCTTGGAGTTCAAAATGAAGCAGGGCAAAGGCTAATAGAGTTCTGTCAAGAGAACAAGCTGGTCATCACAAACACTCTATTCCAACAACACAAGAGACGACTCTACACATGGATATCACCAAATGGACAGCATCGAAATCAGATTGATTATATTCTCTGCAGCCAAAGATGGAGAAGCTCTATACAGTCAGCAAAAACAAGACCTGGAGCTGACTGTAACTCAGATCATCAGCTTCTTATAGCAAAATTCCAGCTTAAACTGAAGAAAGTAGGAAAAACCACTGGGCCAGTAAGATACAATCTGAATCAAATCCCTTATGAATACACAGTGGAAGTGAGGAACAGGTTTAAGGATTTAGATTTGGTGGACAGAGTGCCTGAAGAACTATGGATGGAGGCTCGTAACATTATACAGGAGGCAGCAATGAAAACCATCCCAAGGAAAAGGAAATGCAAGAAAGCAAAATGGCTGTCCAACGAGGCCTTACAAATAGCGGAGGAGAGGAGGCAAGCAAAATGCAAGGGAGATAGGGAAAGATACAGGAAACTGAATGCAGATTTCCAAAAAACAGCAAGGAGAGACAAGAGGGTCTTCTTAAATGAGCAATGCAAAGAAATAGAGGAAAACAATAGAATGGGGAAAACCAGAGATGTGTTCAAGAAAATTGGAGATATGAAAGGAACATTTCGTACAAAGATTACCATAATCAAGGACAAAAGTGGTAAGGACCTAACAGAAGCAGAAGACATCAAGAAGAGGTGGCAAGAATACACAGAGGAATTATACCAGAAAGATATGGAGGTCTCGTACACCTCAGGTAGTGTGGTTGCTGACCTTGAGCCAGACATCTTGGAGAGTGAAGTCAAATGGGCCTTAGAAAGCATTGCTAATAACAAGGCCAGTGGAAGTGATGATATTCCAGCTGAACTGTTTAAAATTTTAAAAGATGATGCTGTTAAGGTGCTACACCCAATATGCCAGCAAGTTTGGAAAACTCAGCAATGGCCAGAGGATTGGAGAAGATCAGTCTACATCCCAATTCCAAAGAAGGGCAGTGCCAAAGAATGCTGCAACTACCGCACAATTGCGCTCATTTCACACGCTAGCAAGGTTATGCTTAAAATTCTACAAGGCAGGCTTAGGCAGTATGTGGACCGAGAACTCCCAGAAGTGCAAGCTGGATTTCGAAAGGGCAGAGGAACCAGAGACCAAATAGCAAACATGCGCTGGATTATGGAGAAAGCTAGAGAGTTCCAGAAAAACGTCTACTTCTGCTTCATTGACTATGCAAAAGCCTTTGACTGTGTCGACCACAGCAAACTATGGCAAGTTCTTAAAGAAATGGGAGTGCCTGATCACCTCATCTGTCTCCTGAGAAATCTCTATGTGGGACAAGAAGCTACAGTTAGAACTGGATATGGAACAACTGAGTGGTTCAAAATTGGGAAAGGAGTACGACAAGGTTGTATATTGTCTCCCTGCTTATTTAACTTATATGCAGAATTCATCATGCGAAAGGCTGGACTAGATGAATCCCAAGCCGGAATTAAGATTGCTGGAAGAAATATCAACAACCTCAGATATGCAGATGACACAACCTTGATGGCAGAAAGCGAGGAGGAATTAAAGAACCTTTTAATGAGGGTGAAAGAGGAGAGCGCAAAATATGGTCTAAAGCTCAACATCAAAAAAACCAAGATCATGGCCACTGGTCCCATCACCTCCTGGCAAATAGAAGGGGAAGAAATGGAGGCAGTGAGAGATTTTACTTTCTTGGGCTCCTTGATCACTGCAGATGGTGACAGCAGTCACGAAATTAAAAGACGCCTGCTTCTTGGGAGAAAAGCAATGACAAACCTAGACAGCATCTTAAAAAGCAGAGACATCACCTTGCCGACAAAGGTCCGTATAGTTAAAGCTATGGTTTTCCCAGTAGTGATGTATGGAAGTGAGAGTTGGACCATAAAGAAGGCTGATCGCCGAAGAATTGATGCTTTTGAATTATGGTGCTGGAGGAGACTCTTGAGAGTCCCATGGACTGCAAGAAGATCAAACCTATCCATTCTTAAGGAAATCAGCCCTGAGTGCTCCCTGGAAGGACAGATCGTGAAGCTGAGGCTCCAATACTTTGGCCACCTCATGAGAAGAGAAGAATCCTTGGAAAAGACCCTGATGTTGGGAAAGATTGAGGGCACTAGGAGAAGGGGACGACAGAGGACAAGATGGTTGGACAGTGTTCTCGAAGCTACGAACATGAGTTTGACCAAACTGCGGGAGGCAGTGCAAGACAGGAGTGCCTGGCGTGCTCTGGTCCATGGGGTCACGAAGAGTCGGACACGACTAAACGACTAAACAACAACAACAACAACAACAATTAAGTGTTTTAAATTTGTTGTTAGCTGCCCTGAGCCCAGGTTTCTGAACCAGGAAGGGCGGGGTATAAATAAAAATGTATTATTATTATTGTTATTGTTATTAATTATTTTTATTTTTATTGCATATTTCTGGCTCTGAAAAGTGCTTCTTAAGCACTTAGAATCATAGAATCATAGAGTTGGAAGAGACCACAAGGGCCATCCAGTCCAACCCCCTGCCAAGCAGGAAACACCTAAGAAATTGTAGAAAGATTTTGACAGATTTTTCTGGGATCAAAAGAAAGTAATTTAAAATAACTGTTTTTGAGACATTTCATTCCGAATCTTCCAGACAGAGGATGATGACAGGTGGGTGTCCTGGACCCCCCCCCCCCATGAATATTGGTTCCGCCCATGCCTGAAGTGTGTCCATTTGAAAACCGAAGTGGATGTGGGTGGGTGTGGAGCAAGATCACAGTATAGTGGTACCTCGCAAGACGAATGCCTCGCGCAATGAAAAACTCACAAGACGAAAGCGTTTTGTGATGTTTTTGGTGACTCACAAGACGAAGTTTTCTATGGCTGTGCTTTGCGAGATGGGTTTTTTTTTGCGCTTTGCAAGCCGAAATTATTGCAAGACAAAGTGACTCACGGAACGAATTTATTTCGTCTTGCGAGGCACCACTGTAAAGATCATCCTTCTTCATTTTAGCTGCAGGGAGGAAAAGGTAGGGATAACCTAATCAAAGGGAGGCATTTCAAATGATAGATAGATAGATTTATTTCAGCTTTAAGCTCTTATACACATAAAAATAGACACAACAAGACATACTTGCTTTACAATCAGGGACCTTCCGGTCTGGCGCCATTGGAAGCCGGCGGGGAATTCTCGATGTCCAAGGTTCCCGGCACCTCAGAAGTGGGGTAGAGCCGCTTGGGCGAAGCGGCCACCCGGAGAACCCCCGAATTGTGCTTTTCGGGGACGTGGCTACCCAGCAGCGCTCCTTTGAGCCCCGTTCGCCGCCTGTTAACCCTTTTTTTTAGGGGTGACGTGCGCAGGCAGAGCGGGACGGAGCCGTGGGATAATTCACTAACTCTGAGGTATAAAGCTCCGTGCCGGCGACATCATGCGCTAGATACCTTTTAAAGAAATGATCTGGATTACCAAGTAAGATATCTTAACAATTTGGAAAGAATTTGGACCTGGGAGGGGAATTTAAAAGATAACGGAGGTTGTTCCCCCCCCCCCTTACCGAGAAACTAAGACGCAATTGCCGAGCCTGCAGCCATTATGCTGGAATGGGACTCTGAACTTTGCTAAAAGAAAAAAAAATGAATCTCTCCCTGGGGTAGCGGAACCAAGGGGAGGTGAAGGATTTATTGTGTGGATTTCTGCAAAATTTGGAATTGACTATTAACGAGCTCTCCGGTAGCCCGGTGACAGGAACCTGGAGGCACTGGCCAGCTTAGCTTGGATTCCGTCTCTGACACAACAGCCTATTCGCCATATTGTAACTTGAGAAGACAAAGGATATAGATAGACAAAACAATTTGACAAGATGTGTGAGAATGAGATACAAAGTGTCTGGGAAAAAGTTCAAGAAGTATGGACGGGAGTAAAGGAATACCAAAGACTTACAAAGTTACTGACTGAACCCCAGCACCAACTCTTTCCAACTGACAGCTTTGAGACACAGCCTGAAACTTTAGAGGACCAAAACTTAAACTTATTAGAAGAAGATGATCAAGAGGAGCTCTATATTTTGAACAAAGTGCAACCGGTGGGAGAGGCTGCACGGGACCTGCGCCATGATAAAAGAGCTGTATTGGACTTAGATTTCCAGGAACTGCTTCTCTCAGTGAGAGAGGGAGAGCGGGTTCCTGGTAACAACAACCAAGCTGTGTCAAAGAACAAAGAGGTGGCCTGGATTCGAACCTCCTTAGTGAGAGAAGGGAGGCGAGATCCAGGCGAAGGACTTGTTAAATGGGGGGACAAGAAAAAGAAAAAATAGACGGGGTTGGCAGAGGGGGTGCTGGATGGAAGAAGTTGGGTTGGAGTGGGTGAGAGATGGAGTGGGTTGAGATGTAGTGCAAATAAGGGATGGATAAAACGGTTTGGAATTGGACTGCATACAGGAGTTGGTTTGGGATTTCCAGAGGCTGGTCACCGGGCGGAGGAGGGGGGACTTTAGAACAGTGGATAAGTGAGATGCTAGAATGTTAATTGTATAAGTTAGAATAATTTTAGTGAACAATTAAGAGGCTGAAGGGAATAATTAGAGTAATAAGAAATTTGTTATGTGGTATAAGTAATTTTTATATAAGGTATTATTTTAAGAATTAAATGGAGATGTTTGGAATTGGTTAATTATGAAAAATTGCTAAACAGAGGTTATAATTAGATTCGGGAAGGGAGGAGCGAGGAAGTCAAAGTTATAGAGTTATGAACATTAGATTGGTTCTTTTTATGTCTTTTTTCTTTGTTTTTTTCCCTTCTTTTTATTTTTTCTGTTTTGTTTTTTGCCTTTTTGTATTTTTTTCCTTTTTCTTTTTTGATGTTCGTTTATGATATGATGTAAGACGGTGATGTGAATGGAAATTTTAAGTTGAAAATGTTAATAAATATAATTTAAAAAAAGATAATATAAAAATTAGGAAAAACAATATGGTAAAAGCTTTCGGATGCGCAGATCGCGCAAAAGCGTGCCTTCGGGGAGCGAATGCCTCCGTTTATGAACGCCTCCGTAGAACGGATTGCGTTCGTAAACAGAGGTTCCACTGTATGGTTTACCTTCGAATTGTTCAAGATGACCTGATGTGAGCTACCAGTATTTAGGGACAGTGATTCACCTATTCCTTATTGCGAAATTGCTCTAGAAATCCAGGTTTGGCCACACTGTCTATGCTGACTGGGAAAGAACCAAGCTGGGGGTTCATTTGGGGGACCACGGGTTCCTCTCTCCTCTAATACACCTGAGCCTGCAGGTTAGAAATGAATGGCTAGAGCACATTCTATCATTCAAAAACTCATAAAAGCTCTGAAAGTGGCATGACATGACATTAATTGCAAATAAAACTTGAAAGAGCTGGTAGAAACTTAACGCATGATGCTGAAAAAGCTGGACTAACCTGAAATGAACGTCTACGTTCTGCTTCTTAAATATTCTCAAGAAGCAACAACAGAATCAAGTGCCACTTTATCAAAACACAGATCTGTTTCCTTAATCATATTTTCCACAGTGGCAGAACTTGAAGCCAAACCCATTGATTCATCTCCTAATTGCCATTCTTACAATGACCTACTTTTGCATTGTCTTAGGGTGTTGCTCCGCCCAGTACTTTCTCTCCCATGTCTCTTAATACTTCCTGTTTGAGAGTCTCTTTAATTCAATAGTTTCAGCTTTTAAATCATGCCAAGAAGAGCTGAATATTGATGGCAGACATACTCGCTATGGATATCTATCTGATGGGGAAAGGAGTACAGAGAAGACCCAACTTGACTTCTGCAATTTGATTTCTGGATGTTCACAAAAGACAGAGAAAGGTTTGTTCTAGTTCCTTTTCTAATGTATCCTCCAGAAACTAAGAAGCTGGGTTAAGACTGGATAAGTACTAGAAAGTAGGAATATTTGCTTTGTAGGTTGAGGAGGCACTAGCTGGTTATAGGAAAATAAAAGTCAGACCCTAAAATAAATCCATTGGAAGTTTCAAAAACGGTGATAATCATATTCTTGCAGCCATGAGGTCCAGCAATTGAAATTAAGTCTCCTCCTTTGAGATACACTTAAATATTATGTTGATATTTCAGCTGATATATATAGATGAACCTGCTTTGTACTGAGTCATTAATCTATTTAGGCCAGGATGATCTGATTAGACCCAGCTCTCCAGGTTGTTAAGAATGCCTATTTCCTGGCCTTCCCTAAAATGTTTTGAGTAGCAATCCTAAGGACTGAATCTGGGGTCTCCTAGATGCCAAATATGGATTTGGCCACTGAGCTATGCCTCCCCCTCCAAAACGTGGCTTAGGTGTAGCAAATATTATCTACATTATTTTCTCTTTGGTGTTTGACCAGCAGCCCACATTGGTTTGTTCTCAGATGCCATTCAGGATTTTGTGGTTAAGCAACTGCATTGGCTGGTGTGGTTAATTTAGCAATTGTTCTTCATGCTTTGCAACCTGATGGCAATTAGAGGTATTGAAATTATATGGTATTCTCTGAAGAGGGCTCAGATCATTAAATCTCATGGCCTTTCTTAGTCGTCCTCTTCTTCTTTGGATAGTCACTACCGCACAATTAATATATTTCAGCTACCTACCATATGCTAGTTTTTAATATAATGGAAGATGTCATTGCTGGGTGGCAGTACCTTGAACCAGAAGTTGCAAGTTGACCTGTTTAAAAAGTAAAGCCGTCCTGGGTCCATTAAACAAGAATGAATTGATCTTTACTGCCATAGCGCTTGGCTGTGTGTGTTTTACACATTAGTTCCTCTGATACTGTCAAATATATGATACCAAAATTCAGTATAATTTAATTGTTTTGGAGACTGAGCAGTTGGATTTGCAGTTTCAAAATTAAATAAACGAAGTAAGCGCTGCTTACGGCCATCCAGTTTGTTGGTACAGTACAGTGTGTTGTCTGGTCATTTGTTCTTTGCTACAGTTTCGGGGAATTTGGTTGTTTTGAATTGTTCTGTCTGTGAATACATAAACAACAATCTTACATCCATGCCACCAACCAACCCACATTAGGGAAGGGTTTGGCGGAGTATGCAAAACGGAGGTGTGTGCTTAGCTGCAATATTGAAAGGCAAGGAGTGTATAGGTAATGTGCTAGTTTGTCCATGAAAGCTGATAATGTTGCATAGAAACCCAGGAACATCAGGGTAGTACTGAGTACATCCATGATCCAAGCCAATAGACATTTCTGAAAAAATGAAACGAAAGGTGGTTAAAGCACATACCATGCTCAGCATCCCCAGTTTAAAAAGGTGATCAGGTAGCAAGCAAGGCTAGTGAGAGCATTTGCAGGAGACTTGGCAAAGCTATGTATACCAGTTAGACTACAGCAGACAATGGCAGTCTTGTCCTAGATTAGGCTAGCTAGCTGGGAAAAAGAGAACAGGGCTCCTGTACCTTTAGCAGCATAGGTCCTGCGTTTTTTCTCATCAGTTGACACTTGTTCGAAATGGAGTTGATTGGAATGGGAGGAAGGGAGACAGGAAACCAACTCTTAAAACATGCCAGTTAACACCCAACTCCCAAGCCAGTTCTTCATCACGGAAAATTTAGGGTTGCATCCAGTTTCAGTCCTATTCAGAGGAGACCCGATGAAATTAATGGACACTGCTTAGCTCCACTAATTTCAGTGTATTTACCCTGAGTAGAACTTAATTGGATCTAACCAGTAATTTAAAAAAAGCTTGTGTTTGGAAGCAGAGATACAGCTCCTGGGATAGGTAAATTTACTCTCAGGGGAAACATATTGGGTTGCATCCAGAACTAGGGTTGCAACTAAGATTCATTTATCTGGGAACAAACTTCATTCAATTACACTTTGGATAAAACTTGTATAGGATTGTGCTGTAACTTAGTTGAATTTTGGCTACAGTCCTAACCTCTGGGCAACAGGGGTGAGCTTGATGGAGCTATGCAGCCCTGTCACTCACACCAGCCAGATCAGAAGTTGCAGAGCAAAAAAATGCCCATTTACTGTGCCAACTCCCAGCACAGACCCATTGTCATTTGCTTTGGGAGATGCTTACGGCAGTAGCTTCTGCACCCCCTCCCTTCCCCATCTGTGTAGGCCCATTGGGGTACCCCTCGCCAGCAGGGCTTCCTTGCGATGGCACAGCCAGGCAGGGCTGGGCAGAGGGACACCTTCACTCCATCTGTATGGTGGATCAGGGTTTAGAGGGCTTTGCCAGATCTCCTTGGAGTCAGTGGGACAGCCTAGTCACAACAATTTGGTTCCCACCAAATAAATGGAACTCAGTTGTGGTGGAATCTTACGCATGTGATGCAATGCAAGTCCTTGACAGCTGCCTGGAAACTGTAATTAGCTGGATCAAGGGCCAATAAACAGATATTGAATCCTGGTCACACAAGAGCACACAAGAGTTGGTAGTTCCCGTGTCCAGTAATGAGAAAGGCCATCTGTTAATGGCTGGGTTGCACTCCCACTAAAGGAACGGGTGCATAGTGTGGAACGGGAGAGTATGGTGAGATCCAACCTTGTAACTGGCAGAGTTTGTATTTCATTGACTTTGGTTGGCCCTCAAGCTATGACCATTCCTGGACAGGGTGAACCTAGCCACAGTAGTCCATACTCTGGAAACCTGACTGGAATACCATACTGTGCTGTATCTAGATCTGCCCTTGAAGATGACCCAGAAACTGCAGCTAGTGCAGAATACTGTGGCTAGGTTGCTAAGAGGAATGTATAACACCAGTTCTAAAGCAAGTATGCTGGCTCCCAATACTGTATACTTCCAGTCCAATTCCAAGCTGTTCGTAATTGCCTATAAAGCCCTAAAGTTTGAATGACTTGGGAACTTGATATTTGAGGGAGCATATCTTCCTCTGTTGTCCTGCCCAGCCATTACATGACAATGAGAGAGAGGGTCTTCTTTGCTGTGGTGTCGCAGCTCTGAAATGCCCGCCCCTTGGATGCCCGCCTGGTGCCTGTGGGTGAGTTCATTTCAATGCCAGGCTAAGTCCTGGTTGTTTACTCAGGCAATGGGGATTGTTGACTACAGTGCAGTATTGTTTTATCTGTTTGGCACATTTAGGGCTTTATCCCGGATTAGTTATGACCGCAAAGCAGTATTTATGTGCTGAATTGTTGCTTCATGCAATATGTATCCTGCCCTGAGATCAACTGATAAAGGGCAGGTTTGTACAATTTAAATAAAGAAATAAATTAGTGCCTACTCAAAAGCAAGCCCCATGGGGTTCAGTGTGGTTGCAGTCTTAAGCTGAAATCCTGTACTCACTCATCTGGGTTTAATTAACTCAATGGAACTTGTTGTTCAACAGATATATGTAGGTAGGCTTACAATTAAGTGCCAGCAGTAATATAGCCTTAGCCTGAACCAACCCATTGTTTTGGGTTCCTGTTTCTTCAGTTCATTCCAGATTTGAGCCTATTACACAACTTTTTTTTTTTACCTCCTTTGGCTAGGTGCAAACTATGGTTGTGCCTCACTAACAGAGCAAGAGCTGCAAAAAGATGCAAACCAGTAATGTCAAAAGAGTGGTGAGGAAGAAAGTTGAACGAGAAGAGGCGAGAACCTATTTAAGTCAGTCCCTCTTCCCAGGGAACCCTGGGAATCGTAGTTCTGTGGAGGAGATAGTGATTTATTTCAGATAATCTCAGCACCCTTACCAGTCTGTGAAACTCACAATTCCATGGCAGATAAACTGGTATACAATCAATAATGTTGATAGATACTTATCAAAAAAATAAATAAATGGTGGGTTTTGCAGGTGGGAAATATGCCCGAGACCACTTCTCTGTGACCAAATGGGAAAAGGGTATTCTTCCATTCAGTTATTTTCTATCGTATCCTTAGGGAAATGAATGAGAGCAGTATTTGGACCCTCATTGTAACTGTGATGGAACTCACCTTTCTGTAAACAAGAATGGGAAATGCCATGTAAACAAGGAGTGGGGAACCTCTGGCTCATTCCTTGCAAACCAAACCCACCTGCGTTACACCTGACATCATCATATGTGGCACCAGGTGTGTAGCAGGTAATCTAAGTGGCTACAAAACACCAATCAGGAGCTTAAAGTGAGCTCCCAATTGCTCCTTTGCTAGAACTCATGGGCAGTGACAGGAGAACTGGAATAAAATACACATTTGGCACCAATGTGCCCCTTTGGTTTCAGATAGTACATGGGTAGACGAGTCTAAAAAGCCAGGGGCACAAATTTCCGGGACCCTCTAGCACAGGCACCCCCAAACTTCGGCCCTCCAGATGTATTCGACTACAGTTCCCATCTTCCCCGACCACTGGTGCTGTTAGCTAGGGATCATGGGAGTTGTAGGCCAAAAATCTGGAGGGCTGCAGTTTGGGGATGCCTGCTCTAGCAGGTATGGTGGTTCATTTACCAGAAGTAATGCATTTAGTGTTAACTCTGGAAGTGTATACAGTCATACCTCGGGTTGAGTATGCTGCGGGTGGCGTACTTTTGGGTTGCGTACACGGCAAACCCGGAAGTGTTTACTTCCGGGTTCCGCCGCGCGCACATGCACAGAAGCGTTCTGTGTGCTTCACGCATGCACAGAATTGTTCTTTGCGCAGGTGCTAAAACGCCGCTCAGGTTGAGTATTTTTCGGGGTGCGAACGGCACCCCGGAACTGATTGGTTACTCATCCCGAGGTACCACTGTACTCATTTCATTTGGGTACTCAAACCAAGACTCCTATAGCAAAATATACATCAGAAGGCTTGTCGTAGTTTAGTCACTGCTAATGTATACCAAGGATTTCTTAAATATTTGCCTTTCTGGTAGTCAGCAGTCATAGGTGGCCCACGTCAAATATTTACAATTGCTGGTAACAGAACTGTATTGCCAGACTTGGCACTGGAAAGCTATCGCCTTTTATTCTTGCTCGCTTGATCTTTCTCTTGCAGAAAATCTACATCCATTCAAATGTCCTTCTTGCACTGTGGGGATTGGCAATAAATATCATAAGATAATGATCCATGAGTCTATTGTGGCTCTGGCCAGGGTAAAACTGAGAGGACAAATTCCTGACTTGTTGTTGTTGTTGTTTAGTCGTCTAGTCATGTCCGACTCTTCTTGACCCTATGGACCAGAGCACGCCAGGCACTCCTGTCTTCCACTGCCTCCCGCAGTTTGGTCAAACTCATGTTGGTAGCTTAGAACACTATCCAACCATCTCATCATCTGTGCAGAAGCCGTGCTGCGTCCGCCCACCAGGGTGGGGGCGCCAGAGCAATCTCCGCACCACGACGCCAGGGCGCCCGACCTGCTTGAGACAGCCCTGCCCAGCATCAGGGTATTTTCCAGGGAGTCTTCTCTTCTCATGAGGTGGCCAAATTATTGGAGCCTCAGCTTCAGGATCTGTCCTTCCAGTGAGCACTCAGGGCTGATTTCCTTCAGAATGGATAGGTTTGATCTTCTTGCAGTCCATGGGACTCTGAAGAGTCTCCTCCAGCACTATCATTCAAAAGCATCAATTCTTTGGCGACCAGCCTTCTTTATGGTCCAGCTCTCACTACTGGGAAAACCCTAGCTTTAACTATACGGACCTTTGTCGGCAAGGAGATGCCTCTGCTTTTTAAGATGCTGTCTAGGTTTGTCATTGCTTTTCTCCCAAGAATTAGGCATCTTTTAATTTCGTGACTGCTGTCACCATCTGCAGTGATCATGGAACCCAATAAAGTAAAAACTCTCACTGCCTCCATTTCTTCCCCTTCTATTTGCCAGGAGGTGATGGGACCAGTGGCCATGATCTTGGTTTTTTTGATGTTGAGCTTCAGACCATATTTTGCGCTCTCCTCTTTCACCCTCATTAAAAGGTTCTCCTCCTCACTTTCTGCCATCAAGGTTGTGTCATCAGCATATCTGAGGTTGTTAATATTTCTTCCAGCAATCTTAATTCCAGCTTGGGATTCATCCAGTCCAGCCTTTCGCATGATGAATTCTGCATATAAGTTAAATAAGCAGGGAGACAATATACAACCTTGTCGTACTACTTTCCCAATTTTGAACCAATCAGTTATTCCATATCCAGTTCTAACTGTAGCTTTTTGTCCCACATAGAGATTTCTCAGGAAACCGTGGTACCAATTTTTAAATGGGGAAAAAAATCATTTCATCTCAAAATGAATACAATACATTCACAACAAAGTGTGGATGTGGGTGGGTACCAGATAAGTGTTGTTTTGAAATGCATTCAGCTAGACAGAGTGAAAATTCTGCTTTCAGAAGAATATGCAGAAGCTGGGAGTCAAGCCAGAATGGACAGCAGGATTAACCAGTGCATGTTTTCTGAGAGTGCATAGAGGCAAACGCCTACACAGAACTCAGCTGGGAGCACAAACTGTTTTCTGTTAATAGTGGGAGTTATAATTATTGTGACTTTAGGAATAATTATTATCAGATGTGGAGTATTGACATCCTCCACCCACCCACCCACCTGGTCGGCCTCTTCAGTAGGTTCCATTGCAATGTTTACATTCATCAGATATGAGAGGATACATACAAATTGGATTTTTTTTCCTGGTTGGAGTAATGATTGGACCAGCTGTGGGCTGTGTTGCATTTCATATATCATTGTAGTAATACATCCAATTAATTAATTTTTCCACAATGCTGTTTTTGCCTACCTCGTGATCCAGCAGATCAGAATGTTCTTCAGAGGCCATCATTTTTTTTTTTTAATGACCTACATTTCAACTCTGTCTTTTGTGATTTGGCATCAACAAAGGCTGGGCTGGTACCTGCTGAAACTTTGCCCTTCCCTGGAATTCCAATTGCTTTCGGACATTTTAGATCATATTGGCTAAACTTTTTTTAGGGCAAGGCAAGGGCTATTTACCCATGGACAAGCTGAGGTACCTCAGTCAGGGTTGTCCAAACTTTTTTCAAAGAGGGCCAGATTTGATGAAGTGAACATGCATGAGGGCCGACCAAAGTTGTTGGATTGAAGTTGTTGACCTTTTTTATGATTTTACCCCAAAGTTGTTTACCTTTTTTTTTTAGGATTTTACTCCAGGAAATAGACTACCGCAGGGGCCAGATTAAACCGACCAGCGGAACAGATTAGGCACCCAAAATGGACTTTGGGCATGCCTGCCTCAGTTGTTAGAGCATGAGACTCTTAATCTCAGGGTTGTGGGTTCGAGCCTCACCAGCCCATGACTCAGTCCATTCCAGTTGTTCCACCAAGTATATAGGTGTTAGTGAGGGTTCTATCATAGTTAAAAGTAATAACATAATAATAATTTATTATTTGTACCCCGCCCATCTGGCTGAGTCTCCCCAGCCACTCTGGGCAGCTCCCAATATAGCTCAGGAGCAGAGCCCTGAATCTGTCCAACACCCCCAATTCCCCATCCCCACTCACTCCAATACGGACCTTCTCACATTGAAAAGGGGATTTCTAAGCAAGTTTGGCTGAATGTGCTTCGAGGCCTTCCTGGGAAGCCTGTTAATGCAGGAAGGTGAGGATGCAGCAGACAGAGAGAGAGGTATGTTGGAGGTGGGGCATGTGCAACCCCCTGGCCCCTCTGCGCTGCACCACACCAGTGTGGTGGTGTGGTTAAGAGTGATGGACTTGTAATCTGGTGAACTGGGTTTGCATCCCCGCTCCTCCACATGCAGCTGCTGGGTGATCTTGGGCTAGTCACACTCACACTTCTCTGAAGTCTCTCAGCCTCACTCACCTCACAGAGTGTTTGTTGTGGGGGAGGGAGGGAAAGGAGAATGTTAGCCACTTTGAGACTCCTTCGGGTAGTGATAAAGCGGGATATCAAATCCAAACTATTATTATTATTACTACTATTTGAACACATGAATAATTATTATTATTACTACTATTTGAACACATGAATAATTATTATTATTACTACTATTTGAACACCCTCTCCCCTGGCATGAGCTAGTTATTAGAGGTGGGGGAAAGTCCGTATAAATTCATTCCAATTCACAGCTGAGCACACCAATCCAGAGGAAATGCTTTGTATTTACATCCGCACCACAGCGTGATTTTCTCCCATCTAATTTAATGCATGGGTTTAATTAAACTTGCCTGGCATAATACCTGCTAATCTTCACAGTTCATCTCATATAGCAATTAATTCAAACAGGAACAGACTTGATCCTACAGTTCTTCAGCGCCTCTGGGCTAATTGCTGCAAGATCCTGCCGATTATTTTGGAACACTTTCCTGTACTCTGCCTTAATTTTTTAAACATACCTTCTAGCTTGTTTTTTTTTAAAAAAACAACTTTGAAAACACTCGTTGAGAATTAGGGGGTTTAAAGTATCCCACGCTATAGCACTGTATGTGAACATGCGAGCAACGTAACAAAGTGGTAGCTGAAGAACTTCTCACATCTTCCCATTCATTAAAACTATATGTGTCAGCAGGACTTGCCACCAGCAACATTAAATTATGGCTGTGGTAACCATCCCAGTCAGGCTTCCCCCCCCCTTCTTTTTGGCCAGGTGCAGAGACTTTATGCATGACACACAAAAGAGCGTCTTTGTTGCTTGACAGAATACAAGTGAAATCAAAATGACCACTCATGTTTATGTGTCTAAATGAGTCTGGGAAATATATCCAAACATGTTAGTAGTCAGCTTGTTTTGGGAGGGGGGGGGAGTTTTAAAAGCAGAAGTCCTTAAGGAATACTGTCTCTGGATGAATAAGTTTCACTGTAGGGCATCAGAGGAGATGGCATTTTTAAAATGACGATTCTGCAGTTCATGAACCACTTCAAAGCAAGCTGGAAACAGCCTCTACAGGAGCAGGACTTGGAAAAACCAATTCACTTCATCATGCTTACCCAAACCAAGATGCTAAGCCAGCGATTGATGCCAGAGAATGATTCCAGCAATACAACATCCAAAGGGAAGAGTCATGCTGGGTAGGCTTGTTTAAGCAAAAATGTTTTTAGCAGGCACTGAAACGTAGTGTCATGGGTTAACTGGTCCCAAGTTGTTAACGGCTTTATACACTAATCTATACCTTGATCTTGGCCTAGTAGCAAATGGGCAATCAGTGCAGATATCTGAACACAGGTATTATAATGCTATCAAGGGACTCAGCTACATTGGCAAAGAAAAAACGCTTTATATGCATTGTTTATGCATTCTTACACTGTGACACCAGATGGCGCTGTGGGGTTCCATTCCGCCAACCCGATTTCTCATGCAAAGTTTGCAACATATTTAATGAAACGCTTCCTTGATGTGGCCTAGATCCAGCCAAGGTCTGACTTCTGTTAGCAATTGTGCTGCACCATTTGGCAGCTTCTGCATCAAGCGCTAAGGAACCCCCCCCCCCCCAAAAAAGCACATTGCATGTACCCCATTGCAGCTTTACAGGCCTACTACTGCAGTGTTTCCCAACCAGTGTGCCTCCAGATGTTTTGGGACTTCAACTCCCATCATTCCTGACCACTGGTCTTGCTAGCTAGGGATGATGGGAGTTGTAGTCCCAAAACACCTGGAGGCACACTGGTTGGGAAACACTGTACTACTGAATGCACACAGGCCAGGGGCGAAGCTAAGGGGATACCCTGTCTGATGCACTAGTATTGGGACTGGTTAGAATGGAAAGAAAAGAGCTCAGCAGTAGATGGTTCCAGAGTCAACAGCAGGTATCGCCAGCGGGGTCAATTAATTATAGGTTTGTCCCCATCCTCCTCTTTGCTGAATTCTACAAGAGCAGCACTGAGATTGAGGAAGAGGAAGCCAAGAGCCAGCATCACTCCCTGGGCTGATTGCAAGTAGACAGGCAAGGTGGGTGAGGGCAGACTAAGGATGGGGCAGTGCCCATAAGTCGTAATTAGCCTGTCTCCACTTCTTACATTATCTACATTCTGAATGTGTGGCAAGGCATGTGCCTGTATGCAAATGCAGATTTAAGGTAGAGCTACCAGTTCCGCCGCCCTGGGCGCTGGGCCTAGAAACCCCTGCAGGGCATCGCAACTATGACCTAGTGAATTGAGCAGAACAGAAGGCGGGAAGGGCGCTGAATTTTGGCTTCGTACAAGGCACCACTGAAATCTGAAAGGCCAATGTCCATCCCTGGCAAATTATATACCCTTACTTCCTTACTACACACAAGGGACCACTACAAGGGACGCGGGTGGCACTGTGGTCCAAACCACTCAGCTTCTTGGACTTGCCAATGGGAAGGTCAGCGGTTTGAACCCGTGCGACGGTGGTGAGCTCCCATTGCTCTGTCCCAGCTGCTTGCTGCCAACCTAGCAGTTCGAAAGCATACCAGTTCAAGTAGATAAATAGGTACTGCTGTGGTGGGAAGTTAAATGGCGTTTCCGTGCGCTCTGGCACTCATCAGTGTCCCGTTGCACCAGAAGTGGAAAGCTGTAGACAAACACCAGCTGCCTCAGCCTGAAGTTAGATGAGTGTCGCACCCCATAGTCGCCTTTAACTGGACTTAACAGTCCAGGGGTCCTTTCCCTTTCCCTACACACACTTTTCTCTCAACATTAGTGTCATCTGTTCCTTTGCAGCTGCACAATGATGCAAAACTGAATGAAAAAAGAGGGGGGGAAGCAAGTGCGTGGCTTCAGTTGCTAATTGGACCTGCTTCTGGTGGGCAGGTGGTACTGTAGTTTGGAAGCTGGATCTCGGAAAGTGTGTTTGGGGGTAAATAGACCCACTGAAATCGGACACTGTGCAAGTCTAATAGAAACATTCAGCAAGGTTATGTGGGACATCCCCGCAAAAGAACACCACGTGTGGGGAATGGAGTGCTGAACAGCAGCAATTTGTGCTGCAATCTTTTGTTGCAGGCCCTGTTTGCAAATAAAGGATGCAGATGGGACCCGCAACCAAAGGTTTCAATGCATCCCTATTCCCCTAATACAGGTGCTCCTGTTCAGGCTTCCAGCCAGACACTGCTTCCTCCTGCAAGCTTACAATCTACTTCCACTTACCAGAAGAGAGTGTCCCCTGGGGAAGTAGAAATCCATTCCTGATGGTGAGCAGCAGAGTGCTTTCAAATAGGTGCTGGGCCACCTGAGTTTGCCTACTGCATATCCATGGCAACTAATAATATAACAGCATAGCTGTCAAGTTCTCCCTTTTTTTTTAAGGGAAATTCCCTTATGCTGAATAGGCTTCCTCGTGAGAAAAGGGAAAACTTGACACTGACAGCTATGTAACAGTGTGTATCCAAAAAAGCTAAATGTGAGCAGAGCTGACCAGTGAAACCTGTGTCGACCACGTGCCTCCCAGACGTTTCGGACTACAACTCCCATCAGCCCCTGCAGTCCTAAACATCTGGAGAGCAGGAGGTTGGCAGGGTCTGGGCTGGCTGCACACACCCTCCATCCTTTGGATAGCTTTATGTCCTGGCTACCTCACAGCTTGATAACTTCTGCGGGCTCTGGCCAAAGCAAACATTTCCATCGCTGCTCCAAGACTTGAAAAGCAAATATTTAGCCAGAATGAAGCGCGGCCTGCTCGTTGCCTCTCTCAGCCTCTCTCTCTCCTCCTGTACGGACAGGAGCTGAAGTTCCCAACTACTGTACACTCCCCAGCGCAACCCCTCAGCCGCCTTGGGGAAGGGAGAGCCCGCCTCCCTGCAAACAAGGGATTGGCACATTCCCTCCCTCCGGCCCCGGGCGGCCTCGCCTGGATTAGCCGAGCGGGGAAGTCAGTCACCCGGAGGCGCTGCGGGAGCCTCTCGCGGAGGTGTTCGCGCCGCGCGCCTCGCACCTGCGCGCCGCCCCGTCGCTGCAACCTGTTTCGCTTCGCCCCGTCCGAAGGCAGGAAGGGCGCCGCTGCCGGCGCGGGAGCCTCACCTGGCCGGCGAGGCGGGGGGCTTCCCAGGTGGTTGGCGTGGGAGGCGATGCTGTGGGTGCATTGCAGGCGCCGGCTAAGGGTCATCGGCCCCTGCTGACCTCCGCAGCGCCGGAGCCACAATGAACAGGGAGCCTCGCAGGGTAGATCTCAGCTTCTTGAACGAGGAAGAAGCCAAGCAGATATTCCGAGTGCTGGAGCGAGACTCGCAGCTCAAAAGGGCCGAGAAGGAGAGGATCAGGTACAGCCAGGTCGCTTTAGTGCTGCACCTCTGGGTGGGGGGTGGGGGTACCTAAGTTCTGGGAACCAGCCAAACCCCCGGGGTGATGGAGTCCCTTTTAGGAGGACACGTGGAGATGTTGTCTAGACCTTGTAATGTGGGTGCTAATGACTATTTCAATCTTCCCTTGGTCCCAAGCAAGTTGATCTAACTTTTTATTGTCCACCCTGGAGCTATGGTGGTTTCCTCTGTTGTTGCTGTTGCTGCTGCTGCTTTACAATCCAATCCTGCATGCATTTATTGGGGCTTTTAGTGGGAGGTGATTTTCATGCCGGCAATAAATTTCTTTCACAAGAGTGGCGCCAAGCTAGACTGTGGACTTCTTGACCTTGAAGGGCTATGCCTGAGTTTTAAAATGTCTGGCGAGCTGGAAGTATACCGTACTTGTTGAATGTTTTGGGGAGGCAAGCAGTTTGCACATGCTCCAAGACACACTGTTTTTTTATTTTGAATTATTACGGTCACTAGGGTTCAGAGCTAGGCCCCAGAATTCAAAAGAAGCCGCAAGGCTGACCTCAGGGGAATCTTGGTTCAAATTGTATTACTTATATTTCAAGTTTATAAACTGCTTTACAGCCAAAAGCTATCAAAGCAGTGTGTTATAATATAAAATGAGCAAAATATACAGACTTTAAAAACAGTTTAAAAAAACACTTTAGGGGAAATTTTCTTAAACAATAGTCTGGTGGGGTGTTATGACCTGACATTAAAAAAGAGAGAGCTGGATATTTTTCTTCATCTGTAAGCTGGATCAAACAGGGCATTTAATAGAATGAACTTTTGATATTTAGGCTGCCATCATGCACCTGCTTACCTGGAAGGAAGTCCCATTGAACTTGACGAGGCTTACTTCTGAGTAGACATGTATAGGATTGCACTTTTGGGCTTCTTTGCAGGTAAACTTGCATAGGATTATGCAAATAAATGTTCCTTTTCTGTTGTCTGTAGACTCTACCATATTTACAGCATCCACACACTGCAAGAAGTTCTTGCCATTCCTGTTAAAAAAAGCCTTAAGCTTGGCTCCCATGTGATGACATGGGCTTTGATGCTTGCTTCAGCGCTTTCAGCCCATAATGAGCCAGCTGTGTGCATAGGCTGGCATGCAGAGGCTTTGGTGTTGGCACGCCACCACAGATCAACCTCATCGTCAATGCCAAAACCAAATCTTGTGCATGCAGGTGAGTACTGTATGTAAACCTGCCTTAATGCAGCTTGTGGCAGATGGAAGTCAGCAAAGGCTTTCCATGCAACCTCATGTGCTGAATCTGTTAGGAGAATCGACCCACACAGTGCAATCCTGTACTTTTCTACTCAGAAGTGAGTTTCATGCGGTTTACTTCTGGGTAAGTGGGTACAGGATTGCAGCTAGCGTGCACGACTTAAGGCCAGAGCTTTCCTGGTCATTCTTCCTTGAGAGCAAGCCCCACCGAAATAAACCTCGCTGGGTGCCAAAGTAAACAAGCATAAGGCCCGGTTATTAGGCCTTTCACCTACACAGGAAGTTAAGGTGTGTGTGAGCCTCTCTGTCTCTCATCATATAGATATATATTTGGCAGTGTTAGAAACTCGGATATTTAAGCTTGGTGCAAAATGGCTCCTTACACCAGTCGCCAAAATGGAACGGCTAGTTGCCATTAGGGGGCCAGACAGCTCGAAAGTCGTGTTTTTCAATACAGCTTTCCGCTTCCTGGAATTCATTCTGATTGTGGAGATAAAATATAACGGATAGAATTCTACAGGACGTGTTGCTAGTGTGTGGAAAGAGTCATGATCCAAGAATTTCCCAGGCATGGACCTTCAGATGGTGGAGACTTCAGGCACCATCCTGGCGCTGGGCCTTCTTCACTTGGTTGCAAGTGGCCAATGGCCAGGTGCAAAATGTGTTTGGTGCCTGGAGAATTCCGAACGCTGATTTGGCATACTGTATGTGGCGCTGTGGTTAAACCACTGAGCCTAGGGCTTGCTGATCAGAAGGTCGGTGGTTCGAATCCCTGTGACGGGGTGAGCTCCCGTTGCTAGGTCCCAGCTCCTGCCAACCTAGCAGTTCGAAAGCACGTCAAAATGCAAGTGGATAAATAGGAACCGCTACAGCGGGAAGGTAAACGGCGTTTCCATGTGCTGCTCTGGTTTGCCAGAAGCGGCTTTGTCATGCTGGCCACATGACCTGGAAGCTATACGCCGGCTCCCTCGGCCAATAATGCGAGATGAGCGCGCAACCCCAGAGTCCGTCACGACTGGACCTAATGGTCAGGGGTCCCTTTACCTTTTATTGGACACTGTTAATGTGGGCTGGCTATAGCAGAGAAATCAAACGTTCAGTGTAGGTTTGGAGATTTGAGCCTCAATCTGCTGCCTCCTCGTCTGTGTTTGTGTAGAGGGGGAGAGGTGTTTCCTCCATGTGATTTTTGTACAGTAGGTTAGTGTCTGCATCTAACAAAGCAGGAAGGGACAGAGTAGTTATTTCCTGGGTTTGGTTGCTCTTACGTCTTCTCCCAAGCGGCTTGTTTCCCTCTCTCACTCCCTGAAGGACTTTGCCCTCTAGCTTGGGCGAAGCAAAGAGTACAGAGCTGTTTCAGATGGTCACTATTAGTGTTGTGTTGCAGAATTTGGCGTCTCTGCTTCCGGGACAGCAGTTCCCGAATTTTTCACCTGCATGCTTTTTCTCCCTCTCTGTCATTCTAGGATACTGTATTGTGCCATCAAGTGAAATTTACCAATTGGAGGGGTCAGGACAAAGTACTTTTTGACAGTGCACATGGTTAAAGTGTGAAGGTCACTACTACAAGATGTAGCAACCGGCAACTTAAGATGGCTATAAAAGGGGCTTCATTAGATTTGTGGGCAATTTATCATCCCAAACCGGTTTGAAGTCCCTGTTGTCATACTGGTTTCATAATTTTTGACCTAGCAATATTATTATTGTTGTTGTTATTGTAATTTGTTATTTTATTCTAATTGAATTTATATACTACCCCATATCCTGGGGTCTCTGGGCAGTTCACAGAATAAAATACCTAATAAAATTAAAAACAACAACCCAATACAACGCCCACCCCCCCCCAAAAAAAGCATTTTAAAAGGGCATAGGATGTAAATCAGATCAACCAAAGGCCTGGTTTAAAAGGAACGTTTTTGCCTGGTGCCTAAAGGTGTATAATGAAGGCGCCAGGCGAACTTCCCTGGGGAGAGCATTCCACAGATGAGGAGCCACTGCAGAAAAGGCCCGTTCTCATGTTATACCATGAATCATGGTGTGTGTGTGTGTGTGTGTGTGTGTGCACACGCTGTGCAAAAATCATGATGCCGGGGGGGGGGGGAGCCAGCCAATGTATCTACATACAGTAGCTCCATCCTTATTTCAGACATCATGATATATCATAGAATCATAGAATCATAGAGTTGGAAGAGATCACAAGGGCCATCCAGTCCAACCCCCTGCCAAGCAGGAAACACCATCAAAGCATTCTTGACATATGCCTGTCAAGCCTCTGCTTAAAGACCTCCAAAGAAGGAGACTCCACCACACTTCTTGGCAGCAAATGCCACTGTGGAACAGCTCTTACTGTCAGGAAGTTCTTCCTAATGTTTAGGTGGAATCTTCTTTCTTGAAGTTTGAATCCATATTGATATATTGCAATGTTTAGCTGGTGATATATCACAGTGTTGAAAACCAGATATCGTCCAGCCCTAATTCCCACCAGAGGCAGTATACCACAGGAGATCACTGTGGTCTGTGGGAAAGTTTCTCTCACAAGTTCTAAAGATCTAAGGAGCTCATTCCATGGTAACTCACAGCAGGGCTTCTGTGGCTGCCCCTGATCTGTCTGTTAAGATACGATAGACGCCCACTATCTGCAATTTCTGGAAACACCATAGTTTGGTTTCCTAGTGCACGTTCTTGTCTTCTGACCCCAGAACTCAATTTGAGTGGTGGGACTTTGGTGAAGAGGCAGAGCTGTAGTTTAGGGTTCTTCAGCTGATAAATCTGGAACCATCACCTGAGACACACAATTTGTCTTGGCTCCCACGATATCATGATCAGTTCTTCCTGTTGACTCACTCCAAACTGCATATTGGACAGGAATTGCAGTATCCCTGTGATGCTCTGGTTAACCTGCCTCTAAAACATTCCTGAGGGGCTCATCTTCCAGCGTCATAACTTTTATATGCCTGTTGTCTTTGTCCATGGAGTTTTCTTGGCAGGGATACTAGAGTGGCTTGCCAGTTCCTTCCCCAGGTGGATCACGTTTAGTCAAAACTCTCCACTATGACCTGTCCATCTTGGGTGGCCCTGCATGGCATAGCTCATAGCTTCTCTGAGTTATTCAAGCCCCTTCGCCACGATAAGGCATTGATCCATGAAGGGGGAGAGAGTCCCATGGACTGCAAGAAGATCAAACCTATCCATTCTGAAGGAAATCAGCCCTGAGTGCTCCCTGGAAGGACAGATCCTGAAGCTGAGGCTCCAATACTTTGGCCACCTCATGAGAAGAGAAGACTCCCTGGAAAAGACCCTGATGTTGGGAAAGATTGAGGGCACTAGGAGAAGGGGACGACAGAGGATGAGATGGTTGGACAGTGTTCTCGGAGCTACGAACATGATTTTGACCAAACTGTGGGAGGCAGTGCAAGACAGGAGTGCCTGGCATGTTCTGGTCCATGGGGTCACGAAGAGTCGGACACGACTTAACAACAACAACAACAAAACATTCCTGCTCTGTTTCAGAGTTAATGTCTTGGATATCCAAGGCCTGAGACATGACACACCGCAACGTCCATTTCCCTGTATCGGGAAATTTTTTATGTGTGATATTTTACAATTTTTTAAATATATGCTGTAAGCTGCCCAGAGTGGCTGGGGAAACCCAGACAGATGGGCGTGATATAAATAAAAAAATGATGATGATAACGGCAAGTATTTTGCTAGTAAAATAATTACTTAGCGTATATTCAGCACTTTTCTCAGTAGTCCAATGTGCTTCATATATTTCGGGCTGTACATCAACCCTGCAAGGTATGAGGGTACTGTTAGCTCCATATTTCAGATGGGGTCTGGGAGTGAGAGATAATAGCTAGCCCAGGGCCACACATGGCACTTGCGGCTGCGTTGTGATTTGAGCCTATGATAGCTGAAGCTCTTTACCACAGAATTACAGAAGCTTAAATCTCCAGTGTTAAGTGGTACATGCCGGCACCTCATATAAAGAAGATTATCTTTTATCTGTAACCACAAGAATGTGAATATTCGTACTATGGTACCTTCATGAAGGGCTTGATAACTTAATGAGAAGGTGCTTAGAATGCTCAACATTATCACTGTACCAATGAGCAGGCATTGCTACATACCTTTTATTGTGCCAAAAAGGTTCAAACGTTTTTTAAATAGACAATGTTATGCACCAGACTGGTAATAACATGGCTGAGAGCTGAAAAACATGAATGACAGAGTTGCCCTATGTATCTGTGCATGGACTGTACCATTTCAAATGGCAGGTGGAAGATTAGATGTATAAATGTTTTCCCATTTATTATTCTTATTCTTAAAAAAAAATAAAAAAATTTCCCAGACTTGTTAGTTATTTATGTACATCAAATTTTTTATATGATGGGACTTTTGAGACATTCTGAAATGTGCAGCCAAGCCACAGGCCCATCCCATGAGTCTGCCGATCAGATAGCTTGCTTTCGAATCTACATCCATTAGAACAAAGGATGGGATTGGTGGATCGCAAAGCGGTTCAGGCATGCTGGCAAACTATGGTTTGGCACTATGTGATGACGCACGTGCTCCTCTCCTTGCGTGCTATGATTCCCTGCCTCTGTTGTTGTTGTTTAGTCGTTTAGTCGTGTCTGACTGTTCGTGACCCCATGGACCAGAGCACGCCAGGCATTCCTGTTTTGCACCGCCTCCCGCAGTTTGGTCAAACTCATGTTCGTAGCTTCGAGAACACTGCCCAACCATCTCGTCCTCTGTCGTCCCCTTCTCCTAGTGCCCTCCATCTTTCCCAACATCAGGGTCTTTTCCAGGGAGTCTTCTCTTCTCATGAGGTGGCCCAAGTATTGGAGCGTCAGCTTCAGGATCTGTCCTTCCAATGAGCACTCAGGGCTGATTTCCTTCAGAATGGATAGGTTTGATCTTCTTGCAGTCCATGGGACTCTCAAGAGTCTCCTTCGGCACCATAATTCAATAATGCCTCTGTAGTTTGCAGTAAAACCATAGTTTGTCATTTCATCCAAATTAACAAAATGTGGCTTGTACTTGGTCTGCAAATCAGAATGTGAAACTGGAGCTTGACCCTGATTTCGAGGGCAAGAACAAACCATAATTTGCCAGTTTGGACAAAAGAGAAACTGCAGTTTGCTACAGGAAAGTGCAGGGCCAAGCCATTGCAGCATTATGTCTAAACTAGCCTGCTTTAGCCTATGTTTTATATGATTAATCAGCTAAGATTTTTTTTTTTGAGTGGGGAGATGGGGAAAGCCGATTTCTCTCTGAGATGGGAAACAGTGGCATGTGTTCTGTTCTGTCATGTATGATTTAACTGAAATTTATGCATTGCAATGGATTGGGCTTGATGCCCCTTGGAGTCCCTTCCAGCTCTACAATTCTATGATTCTTGGAGTGAACTTTGGCAGTGAACATGTGTGTGGATGTGTGTGCACGCAGCTGAAAGTGTGTTAATTTGTTGGCATCAGAGCCACAGGTCAGGTGCAAAACACTAGCAAAAAATTCCAAGGAAGGAACTGCAGGGAGGGAAGGCTGATCAATAATGAGACGAAAATTCCCCCTACAGGGTTGCAGGAGGAAGAGGTGAAGAATCAACTTTTGCCTCCGGTTGAGGTCAAGAAAAAGAGCTTCCAGACACATGGGCGTACCCAGGATCAAAGCTAGGGAGTCCACACCAGCCACGCCCCCCAGCCACCCCCCCAACCACCCGATTGGCTAGCTGGCAATGACATGGTCAGGATCCCCCCAGGAAGCATGGTCAACGTCCACACACCCCCAGAGGAAAGGGGGAGATTTGCAAGGTAGCACACAGAGCCACCCACGCTTGCACTCCTGCCTTGCCCGCTCCTTTAATGGCAGTGGTGACTAAAACGAGGCAGCAGCAGCGAAGCTGCCTCTGTTGAAGGAAACCTGGACCTGGACCTGGGCTAACTTCAGCCCACACTCTTTCAAGTCACAGTGAGCACAGCACAGAAAGTGCTGCCCCACAATGCTCCACAGCACTTCATTTGCATGTATGCTGAGGCGGAGCACAGCAGGGAGCGTCCCTGCCTGTCCTCTCCAGCTGCCCTGCTTCTAGGGAGGGCAGCTGCCCCCCTGCCCCATGCTGCGTACGCCCATGTAACATGTTCTCTTCCCCTGCCCAATACAATTTCCTTGAGTAAAAACTGAGGAGAGGCTGGGGGAAGAAAAATGGAAGATGCATTTTCACCGGTGAACCTTTTTGTTCTTGTGCGCTGCTTCTATAGGCAAACTCTGGGGAGCAAATGAACACAGCAGTGTTCATACAGCAAGGTTTTCTCCGGCATTTTATGTGTCCCTCAATTAGTGCAACTGGTTTCTGTTGTTTATCAATAGCCTCCTAACAAGTATTTATTCCCCAGAGTTTTGTTGCAGAGGCTTGTTTCCCTTGGCTCAGGATCAGGGGGGGGGGGGCATTCGCTAGGGATGGCAGTCATTTCAGAGTGATCCTTTTTGTGAGCTTTGGGTGGCTCATGGTCTTCTTGATGGCCATAGCCTTTGCACAGACACAAGCAAGCAACTTCACTTCAGGAAATTTGAAATGGGAATTTGAAATTCAGGAAATTTGAAACGGAATGGGAATGCCCATGTGTGTGGTGCACACATACATATCTCAATGCAAACACTTTCAATATTTAAACCAGGGGTCCCCAAACTACGGCCCCCGGGCCGGATGCGGCCCAATCGGCCTTCCAATCCGGCCCGCGACGACCCCCGCCGCCCGCTGCCGCCGCCCGCTCTCACGGCGTGCGGCGCAGCGACGATCTAAAAAATCGCCAAAAAATCGCCGAAAATCCTTTGTGCGCATGCGTATGGGCCTCTCCTGACCCGGAAGAGGTCATTTCTGGTGCACTTCCGGGTCAGGGGAGGCCCATACGCATGCGCACAAGCGATTTTCGGCGATTTTTTTTCCCGCACGGGCGCGTGTGCGCATGCGCACGGGCGCGCACTCCCCCGCCCTCCGGCCCGCTGCGCGCGCACTCCCCTACCCTCCAGCCCACCGCGCGGTCGGCGCGGCGGGCACCGGCCCGCCGCACGGTAAGTCTGGGGACCCCTGATTTAAACTGATCCCTTCACTGTTATTGGAACAGATGGGCTTTCAAAAATAATAATAATTGCAGCAATAATTGCAATTTCTTACAACTTGTAGATAGGTTGACTTTGACAGGATGTCAGACTAGGAATCAGTGTCCTCTTTTTGTCTGTGAACCCTTAGATCTCCAGGCAGCTAAACGAGGAGCAATTTGTGTGTGCGTGGAGGGGATAATTCTGTCTCCTCAGATCTGACAGTCTCCCTCTGGCAACCTGTTATAAAGTTTCATAGGGTTCGGCTTGGCAAAGAAGAAATCTGATCAGCCCACGCTTCTGCCTGGAGGTGGATCCACAAAAGTTTTAACAGGGGAGATGAAACATTTGAGTTTAGTGCAGACAAAATGGCAGTTTAGGGGATAATAGCAACAAAAGAGAGGAGCACTTAGGTGATCTAACAATGTTCTGAATCATAGCTTTGGAGTAAATAAACACGGTGAAACAAGTACTGAAAAATCAGAAGGAATGCACAGCTCAAGAACCGCCAGGCAGTGTCAAAGGCAGCTGTAGAGTAGGCGAATGATCCTGCTAATCTTGGCTGCTTTTTTCTTTGGCCTGCGTGCAATATTTATCCAATGTCTATTTGGAGATTATATGCTTCCCAAATGTCCTCTTGCTCCCAAATGCACCCTACACGGGGCCGTGGTCTGTATCGCTCCAGAGTGTAGGTGGGTGTGTTATTTTTTAATATCCCAAATGCAAAAAAGAAAAATCCCAAACATTCCTTCAGTTAAACCAGGGGTCCCCAAACTACGGCCTGCGGGCCAGATGTGGCCCAATTGGCCTCCCAATCCAGCCCGCGATGACCCGCACTTCCAGATCGAAAAAAAGCGCCGAAAATCTTTTGTGCGCATGCGTATGGGCCTCTCCTGACCCAGAAGAGATCATTTCCGGTGCACTTCCGGGTCGGGGGGAGGCCCATACGCATGCGCACAAACGATTTTCGGTGATTTTTCCAACCTGGAAGCGCGCCACCGCGCCAGTAAGTGTGTGTGCGCACAGGCGTGCACTCCCCTGCCCTCCGGCCCGCTGCACGCGCACTCCCCTGCTCTCCGGCCTGCCGTACAATCGGCGCGACGGGCACCGGCCCAAAGCCGGGTAAGTCTGAGGACCCCTGAGTTAAACAATAACCACCTAGCAGAACAATAACCACCAGTTGTTAATGCGCAAGTACTTGTCTGGGATGAGAAATGGGTTGCCCATTTCATGGTTACCCATCCCAAGCCTGCAGGTAGTTTCAGTGGCCAGATGAGGAAGTGTTTGGTCAGTCTCTATTCTAAATCAGAGGTTGTGTTGTGTGCACAAAACCATCCACACCTAACATTGTTTTCTAAAATGCCTTTGCTGCATCTGCACACCCTAAGGGTGTGGGTTTAGAGAATTTTATGCAGAATTAGGCACTGGCCCATTGAGATTCTGGCACAACTACTTAAGGAATGCAGCTAAAGCAGCAGGAGGAGCACCAGAAAGATAGGGCTGAAAGTTATTTGCACAATCTTTTCCCTAGCTTCTGCAGAATTAAATAACTTTGTTGTGCTTTCCATCCATGGAAAAAATAATAATTACACTCCTGTTCAATGTTAGAAAAGCAGGTATATAAGCTAGGCGCTAAATGGCTCCTTAAACCAGGGTTACCGTTACCAAAATGAAATGCCTGGTTGTCATTTTTGGGCCAGACAGCTCGAAAGTCGTATTTTTCAATATACAGAGGTCCCTCGACTTACGAATGACTCGACATCCATAGGTTTCGACTAACGAATGGGACAAATGGCCGCACGCTTATGAATTTTTCTACATCCGAACGGAAACAGTTGGCAGCTTTAAATGCGGTTTCCTCGACTTACGAATTTTTCCGAAATTTGTTTTTCCTATGGGAAGCCGCGTTTCGACTTAAGAGCTTTTCGACCTATGAATGTGCATTCAGAACGGATTAAGTTCGTAAGTCGAGGGACCACTGTAACTTTTGGGTTCCTGAAATTCATTCTGATTGTGCAGATAAAATATAAATGATAGAATTATACATGATGTGTTGCTAGTGTGTGGAAAGGGTCAAGATCCAAGGATCCCCAGGCATGCACCTCCAGATGGTAGAGTCGTCAGCTGCTAGCCTGGTGCCTGGGCATATTCACTTGGTTGCAATTTGCCAATAGCCAGCTGCAAAATTTGCCTGGCGCATTTCGAATGCTGCTCCTGTTTCAATTCATACTTGAGGTTTCTCCTGTAGTAGAGTATAATGAATTAGGTCCTCAGAGGGTCAGGCTGCAATCCAGACCTTCAATCCACCATGCTGGGTGTTGGATTGGGTGGAGATCTCTTTACACATACATGTTTGAACTCACATGCATGTCCAGCACTCAGATGTATTCATGCACACACTAACAAGAGGTTGCATCCCTTACAAATATGTGTTTTGCCCACAAGAAGTTCCCACACAGAATAAAGAAAGCTTGGTTTATTATATGAAACACAGATGACAGAATATATATTTGTTTGCCTGACGCTTGTTGACGTTCAACTGCGTTTGCCATTTCATAACAATCTGTTTCTTCTTAACTATACCAATGAGAGACTGTGGGAGGGTAATATATACCTGTATGTAAATCAAAAGCTGTACCAATAATATATGCACACCAGGGGGCAGGATGAGGTCGCATTAGTCAATTTTGGCATCGGCAAACTAGTTCTGTAAAACGTACTGCAACTTCATGGGATGTTGCAGAAGGTGCTTTTTCAAAAATAGCCTTGCCAGGTTCAGCATGTCGACACACCAAGTGAGAAAAATAAGTGTTAAAGATTAACAGACCAAACCCAGGGCATGTTTACTCAAGAGTAAGTCCAGCTAGAGTCAAGTTGCCATAACACTCCTCTCTCAGGGCAGCACAATTGGGCTGAGTGCCAATACTGTTTTGTATACACAGCAGGAGAGCACTGGATCTTTTTTAAAAATCTCATTGACTTGAAATTTAGCTTAGTTTTCCTAGAACGGTGTAGGGCGCTGCGGAGGAAGTGACCTCTCTCACTATCCCACGCCACTTCAGGGACCTTTACTTGAAATGTGGCTCAGTTTAGTTTGCAATTTCATTTTAAACATGGTTGGGCTCTCTTACGCTGAGGTATCACACTGGGGGAGCAGATGTACAGCTGCTGAGGCCATAAAGATGATTTTGGCTGCAATCCTATGCATTGGGAGGTCATTCAAAGGGGGCATACGTACAGCACCTTAGATCTCCCTTTCCAAATCTGGGGGGAGAGAGCTCCCATGTTGGATAATCAAGCCCAACCGCTGCAGAAATGTCTGTGGTCCCTCAGGCGTTGGAGTGCTGACATAAATAGAACCAAAATAATCTTCTTTGGCGATCGCTCGTAGCCAAGTAAGAGTGTCTTCCATGAACATGGTCATGGAAATTGTGTGTGTGTGTGTGTGTGTGTGTGTGTGTGTGTGTGTGTGTGTGTGTGCATGTGTTGTGGAGTTTTACAGTGTGCATGTGTTGTGGAGTTTTACAGTCCAGTGTGTGTGTGTGTGTGTGCATGTGTTGTGGAGTTTTACAGTCCAACTCCTCCAAGGGACTTCGAGTCCCCAAAGTCCATTAAATCAGAGAAGAATGGATGGAGACAGGTACAGTACCAGTAGAAGAAAAGCAAGGAAGATACTTACTTTTTTCTGTTGCAAAAGAGTGTCTTCTCCCCCTGCAAGGAGGGAAAGATGCAGAACAAAGGTGTGTAACAGCTTTTAAAGGCTTCAGAAATTGTCCAACCCCAAAGACCACCCAAAATCATTACAGTCTACAACAGAAAATTAAGAGCAGGCACCTCCAAACTTCGGCCCTCCAGATGTTTTGGACTACAATTCCCACCATCCCTGACCACTGGTCCTATTAACTAGGGATCATGGGAATTGTAGGCCAAAACATCTGGAGGGCCGCAGTTTGGGGATGCCTGATTAAGAGTGTGACTTGTCTCCTGTTTGTCATGATATCTGATAATGCTTGCTGATCGCATTATTCTGGCCAGTCTGGGCCGTTCTTTTGAAATGGTGTATACCCTAGTTTCTGAAACCATTGGCACAGACCTTCCTTCTTCATACACAAAATATGCTCTTTCGATAGGATTTGTAAGTGAAAAGAACTATTGGGTTGGGAAAGGTTTTTCCAAGGCACTTGGAAACAGAGGACATATTTGGGTTCATTCAGAGAGTCAAGATGGCCTCGGGATTGCTTTGTGCCTTCTAATGAAGTGTGTTTATTTTTCAGGGAATATTTCCTAATTTCGAAGGGTGGGGGATTGGTTTTCTACGGAGTGTGGTCCACTATGTATGTGCACCTTAAAATGATTGTAATAGCGGGGAGGTCCAGGGGAAAGGCTTGGACCTTTTCAGCAGCTTCCAGGCCTGTTGCATGCCCTCAATCACATGAAAAATTCTCACCAGCTCAAGAGTTGGTGTAAAACCTCTCCCTTCAGTTTCCCTCTCGTTGTTTTATAATGGGAGGGAAATAATTGTTTTAAAAGACAATGATAACCCAAGAAAAGGATGGAGGAGCACAAGAGTTCAGCTCCCTCCTCTATGCCTTAGGATTTCATTTAGAATAGTTTTAATAATAATAATAATAAATAATAATCCCCAACATTGCTTGAACAATGGAGGCAGGTAGTGGAGGAGTTCTGTTGCTCTTTACAAAGTTGTCATAGTTACTGCCCCACAGATCCAAATGTTGGTTGTGCAAGTTTGTGGCAAGCTGCCTTAAGTACAGAGTGAAAGAAGGGAGAAAGATAAACCAATACTGTAAATAAACTGTACTGCATATGTTTGTGACTGCTGGGACAAATATGATGTCTTGTAGTGTTTCCCATCACACTTACAAGATGCGGTGCATTTATTTGTGAATTGAAATTGACAATTTTATATTTTTTGTAGTACACCAGAGCATTGCATTATTGAAAATCAGGATATTACTGGACCTGAGATATGAACACTCTGTGTGTGTGTGTGTGTGTGTGTGTGTGTGTGTGTGTGTGTGTGTCACATTTTCAACTCTTAACAATCAGTGTACCAGACCTTACTGGGAACAGATCCTGGGTCTAACAATCTTGCAAACTGTGGAAAAGGCACTATACTGTAGTCCCAGTTGTTTGGAAATCGTGCCCTCTAGTTTTTGGCCTCTAGAGGGGGTGCAATACAGTACTTTGAATATTGTTTGACAGATGCCTGCCTAGAGCCGGGTGTGAAAGTGTACTGTTGGCTAATGTAGCATTTTAGCAAAGGATTGCAGATGAAACTACTATGGCCTTTGACAACGAAAGTTAAGATCCTGCTGCTCACCTGGCATTTCAATTGCTGGTTTAAAATGTGCTCTGGTGTGTTTTAATTATTGTTTTTAACTGGTTTGTTTTTATTGCCCTGCATTTTATAATTCGTGTTTTTAAATGTTACAAGCCACCTTGAATCCCAGCATGGAATATATAAATATATTAAAGTAACAAACAAACAAACAGCCTAGTAAACTGCTCTGTCTTGAAGGTGATACTAGAGCGATACCATCGCAAGGTCTATTGTATTATCCTTTCCCACCACTGGGTGAACTGGGAATCCTTATGACCTCAGAAGCTCCTTGCATGTGATGTCGCTGTGTTTACTGAATGAGTGGACTTGGGTGGGGGGAGGATGATGATAACAATAACAATAATAATTTCCCCATCTGGCTGGGATAGCAGGCTAATACTAGCCTCTAAGCCAGGGATCAGCAACCTAAAGCCCATGGACCACAAGTGGCCCACGGGGGTTGTTTAACCGCCCCACAAGCCGCCCCCGAACAGAGCCGCCCGCTTGGCGAGTCCCCGCGTGCTGCGGTAAACCGAGGCACGGGAACACGCTTCCGCAGCACCAGAAATCACGTCTGCGCAGACGCTGGAAATCGCGGGCATGCGTGCTCATGCGCATGCACAATCTGGCCCATGGAGGGATCTTCGCTGGAGTAAACCAGCCCAGGCGAGGTAAACCTTGCAAACTCCTGCTCTAAGCATACTAGTAAAGCAATTATGGGCTGGCAACTTTTGTGGGTGTATTTGCAAAGCTCCTACATGTACTTCACAGATTAGCATCCGTTCTCTCCACCCCCTTTTAGGAGGAAGAGAAGACCACTCCTCCAGGGATGTTACTGAGAATATTAAAAGCAAACATAATTCCCAGTTAAAATCACGTATGTGTTCTCTTTCGTAGCAAACTTCACAAGGGAAAGGAAGATGCAACAGGACTACCGGGGGTGACCGGAGACTGGTTTGAAGAAATCCAGAAGAGAAAATTTCAGAATGAGGCTGATGTTGGCAAAATGTTCAAACCACCCCTAGTTCACAGACTCCGAAAGTCCGTCGGAAATGGTGAGTCGCCACTCGTGCATCCAAACAAGGCCACTTCCAACCAAAACAAGGGGAGATATATGACATTACAAGTTTTAAAGAAGAGGAACAGTCACCAGAGATTTTTCAGCTGCAAGTAATATCTCAAAGTAAAGCACATTAAAAGGCAATTTGGCTACTTAGCTCTAGCTTCTCTGGAAATGTGTTGTCAAGGCAGGGATCAGACTGTTACAGCGAGCGTTATCTGATTGAATTGCCGCAGCGCCGGCCTTCGTGACAGGAAGAGCATTTAAGAGCTTCGCAGGGAAGGAAATTATATATTGTAGGAAAATATATATATATGTTGTGTATTGACTTATCACACTTAAGTGCTGTAGTCCTCCTCCTGGAGATGAGAGAAATCAGGTCTCAGATAAAACAGCGTGTCTCTCCAATCTGCTTGTCAGGGGAAAGGAATTCAATTTAGATAAGTGAAATGGATGGATGGAACCTTGAAAGATTCAACGGGGCTCAGAAAGCAGGCAGGTGATGATGTGATCAGAATATCAGGACAGGAAGATGGAGCCCATCTGCTGTCTGGCTTGACACTGATACAGATGTAGGGGCAATTTCTCTCAGACTGTTGCTTTGATCAGTTTCTTAACTGTCCTACAGACTGTTGTGGAAATTAAACAATGCTCAGATTCACCTTAAAATTTTTTTATTCATGTACATAGAGAGAGGCACATGCACACAAACACACACACACACACCCCGAACTCATGGCAGTCAGGGAGTATTCTGAGGACATGCAGAATATACTAAATATTTATACAAAGTTTGTTGCGTGAAGCTTCCTCAAAGAAAATGGAAAGTACAAAGCGTTAATAATGAAGTTGAGTCTGGAAGGCTTTTTATAGATGCCACCTCCCCCCCCCCCAATATCTGAGGTGTGGCTTCTAGAGACAGGGCCTTCTTGGTAGCTGCACCCTAGTTGTAGAATTCTCTCCCCAGAGAGCTTTGCCTGACAGCTACTTATCCCAACCTCCTTATGCACAGTTTTTAATTGCATTTTTTAAACGAATGTGGCTTTTAGCTTCTTCTTCTTCTTTTGCATTTGCATTTTAATTGTTTTATCCCTTTTGTAAGTTGACTTGGGATTATGACTGAAAGACTGTGTTGATGCTTCAAATAATAATAATAATATACCCACTTCAAAGGATTGGGGAAAGAAATAATATTTATCATTTCAATTTCCTTTTCAGATGCAAAACCCTCAGCCCCGCCGATCCCACAAGCCCAGAAGAATGCCTCCCCTTCCATCCTGGGAGGGCTGCGTATGCCTTTTGCATCTCTCTTCTCCTCCTTCAGAAAATCTAAACGGCAGCATTCAAAGCCTCTGCAAAAGCAGCCGCAATACCCAACACGGTGAGCTGGAAGCTTCCTGTCTGTGTGCATTCGATTGCTCTGGTTGCAACTCCAGATCTTTGGGGGCCAGGTTGGAGTCAGTGGCGGAGAGCAGGCATGGGCGGGCGCACGTCCTGGGGGCGTGGCACGCTGCCTGTGGAGGTGTGGCGCCCAGTGGGGGGGGGCAGCCGTAATGGCATCCCACCAGGATCGTGATGCCGGGGGCGGTACACTCCCCCCCCTTCCTCTGCCAGTGGTTGGAGTAGGCTGTTCTGTTTGAGAAAGCACCAATGATGGCTTTTCTGGGATTAGTGGACAGGAGAGGTCTTCATTGTTAGCAGCTATTCCTGCATGGCAAGTTAGACTAGACTCCCAACTCTACGATTCCATGAACTTTCATGAGCTTGTGCCTCGTGAATTTGTTCCTTTCCTGTATCTGCCTTGGAGGATTTCACACTGTGCCATGTTACAAATGTTGGAAGCTGCTTGCCGCATCTTCTCTGTAACATTTGAAGGTGTGGTCGCATCTAGGGGAGCAGGGAATTTGGACACAACTGGAAGAGCAGCTGACCAAAGTTACTGGGGACATAACCTGTGCCCACCTTCACCAACCTAGTTTCCTCCAGATGTTTTAGACTACAACTCATAGGAACATAGGAAGCTACCTTAAAACCATTGCACCATCTAGCTCAGTATTGCCTGCACTGGCAGCAGCTCCAGGGTGTCAGACAGGAGCTTTTCCCATCCTTGTCTGGAGACGCCAAAGATCGATCTGGGACCTGCTCCGTGCAAGCGTGCAGTCCGTCACTGAGCTCCTTCCGTAAGATCTGTTTTGACATGGCTATTCATGGCTAGCAGGGAAATCTGGTGGGCTGAAAGTAGACCATACTGGCGTAGGATATGTAACTACTTGCTAATTGTAGAGTGTGAGCAAAGCTAGACTCTGGATCCTTCTGTTCTTGCTTTTATTTAATATGAAATTCATGTTGCATCTTACACATTCCTTCCATGTAATTTGGTGTCTCCCCTTCTAAGTGCTCTGCACTCACACAGGAATTTCCTAATTTGTGTGTTGAGCATTTTTGTGCTCAAAAAGAATCTGGAGAAGCCCCTGCTTGCATACACCCTTGCATAGTTAGAGCTGTCAGGGTGGAGGCCTCGAATCCTGTTTCATGAGGTGAGATGGATGCTACAAGAGGCAGGGTCTTTTTGATGGCGGCGCCAAAACTTTGAAATGCCCTGTGGAATTTCCAAAAGAAAGCATTTGTCAAAATTAAAAGAAAAATAAAATATAATAAGTTGCATTACTGAAATCAATGCACTTTTCGACGATATTCTAATTTTCTGAATTTCACCTGTAGAGGCAAGCTTTTCTCCCTCTCTCGTAATGCTAAAATTAGGGTAATCTTATAAAATTGTTGGACTGAAGAGTCAGGATAGACAAGAGGAAAGTACTGGAATTTGAATCGGTCACAACTGGACCTAATGGTCAGGGGTCCCTTTACCTTTAACGTAGCAGTGGTTGCTAGTTTTACAGCAACAGCTAAGAAGCATATTGACAAGCTGGAACATGTGCAGAGGAGGACGGCCAACACGACGAAGGGGCTGGAAACCAAGCCTATTGAGGGATGGTGGAAGGAAAAGACCTTCGGATAGAGAGAAGAATAAAAATTTAACAAATAAAAACAAAAACGGAGGGCACCCCATTGTCTACCCCACGACTAGGTGGGACTTTGGCGTCATCTGCCAGGACTATTGTTATGTTCAAAGTGCTATAAATAAAAACCCATTAGAGCAGGCATCCCCAAACTGCAGCCCTCCAGACGTTTTGGCCTACAAGTCCCATGATCCCTAGCTAACAGGACCAGTGGTCAGGGAAGATGGGAATTGTAGTCCGAAACATCTGGAGGGCCGAAGTTTGGGGTTGCCTGCATTAAGAGGTTTTTATTTCTTTATTTTTGTGTGGTTTGTTTTGCACCTGCTCAGGTTCTGCCTGCTTTAGTTGTCCCAGTCCTCCTCGCCCTGTTCTCATCTCAAGTGCATGTTTCCTTTCTTGCTGTTGCCTAGAGAGGCATCGGGTTACGTGCAAACGGGGCTTTCCCTTCGCTTGCGTGGGCTGGATTTGCTTGCTTAGCATCTTTCTCAGGGCCTCGGATGATGTAATGCTTCCCGGCCCAGGAGGGCGTTTGGAACCAGCCCCACAGAGGTGTGCGGAGTGCCGTGCGAAGGAGCATAAACAAATAAACCCCGCCACCGAACTGATTGCTAAATGCGGTATTTATGTCTTCTGCTTGTTGCTTCGCGATGGCGTTTGCTTTATAGGGAGACGTGAGCTCTGTGGCACCATTAGGAGGAAGTTGTTTAGAAAGCAGGTGAAATTCCCTCGTCCGCACTGCAGTCTCGTCCTGCAGGTAGGCAGATCAAAGCTGCAGTTAAAGGCGCAGGAGCAGGCCGGGCCAGATTTTTACCCGGACACTTGGAAACCTGTCTCCACCTGCTTTAAGCAAACAGGTCTCTCTCTCTCTCTCTTTTGTTATTGTTTGTCCTGTAGCAGGTGGGAGAGGAGGGTCAATCGATGGATTGTTAGAGCAGTGGGAGAGGTTGATGTTGTGGCTTCATTCTCTGCTGGGTTTTCTAAAAAGACGGACCCCATTTTTTCGGAGAGCAGAGCTGTCAACGCAAGAATTGAGAATGCCCCGTGCGAGAGGGCGCCTCCAGACTGCCAGATTTTTGCAAGAGGCGTTCGGGCACAGACTGGCAAATTCGGGGTGGCACAATTACAGTCAATCAAAGAGCTGTGCTGCCCTAGTTCGGGGGTGGGGAACCTCTGCCCTGTGGGCCAAATTTGGCCACCAGGCCTCCCCATTTGGCCTGGCAGGCAGTTTTAAGGGAAGGCACACCCACCTGCTATACACACGATACCACCTCTGGGTTGGGTAAGGGCAGGGCTTCAGAGGATCAACTGGGAGCTTAAAGTAGGCTCTCAGTTCTTCCTTTCCTCGCTGGAGCAAACTCTACTCACGAGGAGGGTTGTTTCAAAATGGGTGACCCTGCTGCTGTGGAATCTATATATTTAAATGCAGGAAATCTTGACCCTTAATCCTCCTGCAACTTGTCCTCTTCGGTAAAGGGTAATTGCTAGGAAAGAAATGTCTGAACAAACCCATCAATCTCAGGCAATGTTTTTACCCTGTCCATTTATTAATACGTCTTTATTAGATATAATTCTTGCTCGGCATTCTGTAGCTGGGGGTGGGTGGGTGGGGGTGTTGCCGGTTCTTTAAAGCCGGCCCTGGGTTCTGTCGCTTGAAAATAGCAGCTTGACTTGCTGCAATTGGCAAATGACCTCCTTCAGCTCCTTGCTAAGGAAAAAGTTCCGCTTGCCAACTCCTGCATATTATCAAACCTCTGTTAAAGGACAAAAACAGGCTGGGCTGGTTTTCCCCCCCTTCCCTTTTCTTTCTGGCCAGGTAGCAGCCCTGTCTAGTTTATTAATCCAGCTACCAAACTTCATGAAGCGAGGCAGACAGACTCACTGGAAACTGGCCTCTGATTCCCTGATGTGGAATGGCAGCTGGGATATTCCTGAGCTCCATGGTAATTAAACATGTGGGCATTGGTAAACAGGCTTTTAATTTCAAAATGCTGACAGGAGCAATTGACATCTGCAGGATCCTTTTGCTCTTCTGCCTCATAATTGGCCGAGGCAGCTAAGGTGGGTCTGTTTATTCTTTGAAGATCCCTAAGGAGGGGAGGGGATCCTTCTGGTGTAATTAGGAGGAAACCTTTTAGAGAAAGGTGTCCAATCTCTTGAAAGAGAAACCTGTAGGAAGGCAATCCTGTGGTACGGGAAAGTCAGAATTTGGAAGAGATGAAAAAGAAATCCTGAAGGCAAGTTCAAAAATAGAATTTTATATATATATATATATATATATATATATATATATATATATATATATATATATATACACACACACACACACACACACACACACACACACACACACACAGTGTGGTTAAAATTGCCTGCCTGCCCCAGAGTCAAATCCTTTCACTGTTCAAAGCAAACCTAAGAAGCTAGTTTTGCTCACCTGGGTTGTAATTCTGTACACACTTACATGAGAGTAAGCAAACTGAATGGAGTGAAACTTACTTTTGAGTAAACATGCCCAGGTTTGAGCTGTTGTCATTTGATTTTCAGAGCCTGCATGCGGCAGAAATTCTAAAAGTAAAAAAGCCTTTCATACTGCAAGATCTACTGAGGCTGTTCTGCCTAGTTTCAGACTCTTATGTCATTATATGCCTTGCTTACTTCTGCATAGCTGCCAAGTTTTCCCTTTTCTCGCGAGGAAGCCTATTCAGCATAAGGGAATTTCCCTTTAAAAAAGGGAGAACTTGGCAGCTATGTACTTCTGGCATGTGAGAAGTGTCGATGATGTAATTTGATTTACAGCAGTAGTTTTATTGGGGCAACCTGACTTTGTATGTTACCTTCTTTTCACAAGCAAGTATTTTATGGGTAATGTTCATGCACAAAAGCAGAAGGCCACCTTAGCCTTGGTGGACTGATTTCACCAGGAACATAGGCTATGGAAGCTTGTGCCATAATTATTTGGCATGGAACCTCGCTTGTTTGTCATTTTATTGTGGCTGGTGGCTTTTGCACTGGGTAGCTTTCCACATCCTGCCAAGCCCCATAGATAATCTGCCATGAGCCTGTTTTATAATTAATCTGTGTTTTTATTGTATGTTGCAACGTAGACGTTATTGTTTTAAATAATTTGGAAACTGCCTTGAGCGTTTATTTTAAAGAGCAATGTGTAAGGGAGGGGGAAGAGGCAAAGTTAATAAAACAGAGGTCCAGGACTTGAGAGGCTGAAACAGCGTATGTAGAACGAGGTGCTTGGGATGTGGGAAGGAGTCGTGCCCAGGAGGTTACGGGAAGCAAGCAATTCCAAGACAATTCATTACATTGTGGTTTTCAGATTTAAGAGTTGCGGGGTGGGGGAACTCTAGAACATGAGATAGAGAGAAACAGGACCCGTAACAAACCGTTGGGTATAACCTCTCTCCCAGTAGGAGGGCTCCACTTCAAGGTTCCATGACTACTGAAGATGATCAATCTTCATTGGGTTAGGTTTGTTTTGGAGTTTCATGTGCTCACTTAAGTGCCTCCCCCCCCAAAAAAAAGACTCTGAATTCTATCAAGCATCTTAATACCTACCTCTTGTCTCTCAGTGGCCCCATTTGGGCTCCATTTCTGAAGGTGATGGGTAGCATGGGGCTACAGCCTGAAAGTTGCTTGATTTGCTTGGTCACCTTTCAGCTCCTGGCTCCATGGAAGTAACACCAGTTTCTGCTTTTTGGCTAGAAGTCATAGTAACTCAGGAAACTGGTACCCGTTCCTTGAATATTCATAGAATCATAGAGTTGGAAGAGACCACTAGGGCCATCCAGTCCAACCCCCTGCCAAGCAGGAAACACCATCAAAGCATTCTTGACATATGGCTGTCAAGCCTCTGCTTAAAGACCTCCAAAGAAGGAGACTCCACCACACTCCTTGGTAGCAAATTCCACTGCCGAACAGCTCTTACTGTCAGGAAGTTCTTCCTAATGTTTAGGTGGAATCTTCTTTCTTGAATCTCCCATCACTCAAGATTTAGGGTGCTTGGGGGTTCTCCTTTGGACCTGAAACACATCCCTAGGAGTGCATCTGCTAAAAAGGTGTTAAAAGGTTACAGGAGCCGGGGTCTCATTTGCATCTGGCCAGCAACACCAGGCCTAAGGAATCTGTGGTCCTTCAGGTGTTGCTAGACGACGCCTCCCATCTTCCCTAACCATTAACCCTGCTGGCTAGGGCTGATGGGAACTGGAGTTGAGCAACAGAGGGCCAAAGGTAACTTAGCCCTGACATCTCTGTGTTACAGGCTTCTGATGTCAACATACACCCTCATTCTGACCTGATATGGTAACTTCCATCCATCTAGCCCAGTTTTTTTATATATTTTGATTGGCAGTAGTTCTGGGTTTCTGTTGCCTGCCACCTGGAACGCTTTTTACTGGCGATACCAGGGATCAAGCCTTAAATGTGGCCTCTTCCCACATCCACATCTTTTTTGAGTGTTCTTTAAACAACACATTGAGCGAATTGTAATTCTGAAAATGTTCACCTGGAGTCAGAGGCATTTGAATTAGCCTTCACAATGCTATTTTTCAGGAATGTGCTTTGCATCTAGGAAATAGTCATTCACTGGACACCAGGGCTTATATTTCAACAAGGAAATGCTATTCAATACAAGGGTTTCAGTTGCTTGCATCAGACTCTGTGGGCCAGTTTCTGGGCCTGAAATATCCAAGTAAACATATTTTCCCTCCAAATCTCCTTGACCTATGACCTATGAGGTGGCAGGCATAAAGTCAACAGGCACATCCTTTCCTGCCATGGGAGGGGGTGTGGTAGAGATGAGAAACTTCACCTGTTGATTTTTTTTTGCCTGTCATCAGCCCTGAAAAACACAGGAATAGAAGTGTCAGTTTTTAAATGCAAAAGGAGGCAGGCAGGCAGGCAGGCAGACAGACAGACAGACAGGCACACACACACACACCAACCCCGCAAAGTTGAAGAACAAGAAAATAGATCTTTCCTGAATCTCTCCAACCGCCCGTCGGTTGCAGAATAAAAAAAAAAAAGTGCAAGCACTTTATACCTTTCAACTTGTTCTTCTCTGCCTGCAAGGCGCATTACAAATAAATGACAAAGCGTTTGGGGAGGGAAGGTTCATGCAGGCACCCGGAGCATTGCCAGCGAGCCAGTTTATACTTGCTGCCGGAGTGTAATAAAGTCAGCTTGCTTGAATGCACAAGCAGCTCCTGAGGACCAAAGGACGGTGTGGGAAGGCAGCGGGGGGGGGGGGGCGTGCCGGAGAATGCTCCAGTATGGTGGCTTCCGATGACAAGCAAACTGTGCAAAGAGACAGCAAGTTGAAAGGGAAACGGATCTGCCTGACGCGGCCACCGGCAAACCCAGCCGACCCCGGCGAGGAGAGGGAGGCAGTGTGGTAAGCAAAACTCCTTCCACAACCTCGAGAGAGAGAGCCTTTGGAAAGACCGTGTGGAGCTGCCATAAGTGGCTTAGCACTCGCCCTGCTTACGTGCTCAGCCGAGTTCCATTGCCGTTGTTGGATGTAGAAAGTTGGATTAATCATCAAACAGTTTTATGGAAAGAGAGGGCCTACCCTATGCTCTGGAATGCTGAATGGTGGCTAACTCTGCCCACCTCCAATTCCTTGGAATTGCTCCTGTGCCTCTAACAGGTTAGATGTCAGGCGGTTAGTTGAGCAGGTGATTCCCCTCCCTCATAGGAACATAGGACGCTTCCTTATATTGGCTGTGACTACATACCTCATTAGGGTCTACAGGTTTCTCTGCCAGCCCTCCCTGGAGATGCCCGGGATTGAAACTGGAATGTTTTGCAGGTCCAGGACAGGGAAAGTATTGGTTTGTTTGTTTTCTGCTTACAGTAATAAAATCCCAGTATCTCTGCCAGGGGAAGAGATGGCAACCCTACTAAGTCATGTTGCGTGGTGTTTTTTTAAAAAAAACACTAATTAAAGGAAATATTGGATTTACCCCAGCAACATCGTGGGTGTTTTTTGATTGACGCTTAATGTATGATCGGTAACTCAGCAGGGTAGATTCAGACTAATAATGTCTAGAAAGATTCTTGCCGGCCCAGCCTCTCCCTCTCTCTCCGGCTCCTCCCCTTTAACAAATGACAGGTTGTTGCTCTGAAAAATGTGACAGGTGAAAACTTGCGGATTGTAAGGAATGATATTTTAAAGCCGGGAGAGATCTGCTGACCCTGTTGGTGCATTGCGTTCATTTCACACTTCTTAAGTAGACGGATAACTCTAACCTGAAGCAAAATTTGAGGCAAACCGATTTGCCTCAATATTTTGGACTTCAATAGCCTGACACTTAAGTCAGTAAATATGCTATGCTTAAATTTGAACTGATTTAATCCCGTTGGGGATGGAAATGTTTTCAGCCCATGCGCTTTGCCAGGATTGGCTAGGACCAGGCTACCTAGGAAGCCTTTTGGTTTAAAACCTGTAGTTTAAGACCTGTAGTTTAAAAAAGCAGAGACACCACCTTGCCTACAAAGGTCCGTATAGTTAAAGCTATGGTTTTCCCAGTAGTGATGTATGGAAGTGAGAGCTGGACCATAAAGAAGGCTGATCGCCGAAGAATTGATGCTTTTGAATTATGGTGCTGGAGGAGACTCTTGAGAGTCCCATGGACTGCAAGAAGATCAAACCTATCCATTCTGAAGGAAATCAGCCCTGAGTGCTCCCTGGAAGGACAGATCCTGAAGCTGAGGCTCCAATACTTTGGCCACCTCATGAGAAGAGAAGAATCCTTGGAAAAGACCCTGATGTTGGGAAAGATGGAGGGCACAAGGAGAAGGGGACGACAGAGGACGAGATGGTTGGACAGTGTTCTCGAAGCTACGAACATGAGTTTGACCAAACTGCGGGAGGCAGTGCAAGACAGGAGTGCCTGGCGTGCTATGGTCCATGGGGTCACGAAGAGTCAGACACAACTAAACGACTAAACAACAACAACAACAAATCATAGAATCAAAGAATTGTAGCGTTGGAAGAAACCCTGAGGGTTATATGGATCCACTTTTTGTTAAAAGAAAAAGAAAATAAAAATGTAGAAGAAATAATAATCAAGAATTAGCAAGTCTAAGGTGGGACTTGCTAATTCAAGGTGGGAAGGGAAAGGACTAGCCTGTCTGTCGTCCTGAACACTGCAATGGCAGGTCCCACTTGTACTGATTATATGATAAAAAAATTCCTTCCTATGGCAAGTGTTGTGTATACGCATATAAATGTAATATTTTATTCCTCCTCTTCCTCCTCCTCCCTGCTGCCTCCCTATTCTGACTTAGGCAGTGCAATCTGGCGCTTGCCTTTGCAGAAGTAAGTGCCACTTGATGCAGCAGGACTGGCTTCCAAGGTGACATGCAGAGGCTTGTGCCGTCGGAGCTGAGTGCGCCTGGAAAAGCATTAGAAAACCAGCTAGAGAAATGAAAGATGCAAGGAGGAATACTTAACTGGGAACGCTTTCCAAAAGTGTAAGGTTTCAGCGTCAGCTCAAAGCCTTACCAGGGAGTAAGACCTACTGAGACTTACTTCTCGGAGTAAACATGCTTAGAACTACAGTGTTAAAGAAGCAGAAGGATTTTTTTAAATATATTGTTTTGCTTTCTGTGCTCTAGTGAGCGCAGGCAGTGTAAACCTACTCTACTAATTGTTTCGTGTGGCACCCGTTTTGGGAGTTTCTTTCGTGAAGTCTGTATACTAAGACTTGCTCACTGCTTGACAATCGCCACCCGTGTGTCCGTGTGTGTTTTGTAGGTTCGCTCAAGGCAGAAGCAGCAGGAGGGTTACTGAATAGAAGCGGGTGACTTACCATACATGACTGATCGGCTGAGATTCAGTTACGTGCTGCGTAGGCCTGCCCTAATTCAAGATTCCTCCTCTAAGCTAGTTGATTGATCCGTTAATCTACCCATTCACAAAGCAAGTAATTAGAATTGATAGCACAGTGGGCGTGATGTCGTGAGACTCTTGAGGAAAGGTAACTGGTTTCTCATTGCGCAATTAATATAATTTTGTTTTGTCGGGGGGGGGGGGCGAATCGTACGCATTTGGCCTGATCCGCGGAGCTACGGGAGCTGAAGAAGAGTGTACACGCCTGGCTGTGTCCGTGGGAAAACAGTGATACTTGCAGATCCCTGTGGGGTATCCCATGGCATTATATGTAGTATGGAACTGCTCAATGTTGCATGCCCCCCTGTCATGGACTGGCTGGGTGCAGAGCAGGTACCAGCCGAGGAGCCCCCAAGGGAACCCCCAGGGGAAGAAGGCTCAGAGCCAGGGTGTTGGTGGTGGGACGACGATGAGTGATTGAAGGGAGAGGAGGGAGCAGACTGGGAGGAGGAGGTGTCGGATGCTGAAGAGGCAACAGGGTTTAGTGAGCAGGGAGAGTCTGTGACAGAGAGCAGTCCTCATTCAGAAGCTGGAGAGGAGGGGGACCAGCTCCCCTCCCTGTTGGTCTCCCAGAACATGCAGAGAAATGAAAAGAGCAGAGCAGAGATTGGTTGCATGCAGACACAATGATTGCTTTGGGGGGGGGGAGACATGGAAAGGAGGGAACTTGGGCAGCTGTGGAAAGGCGAGGACCATAGCTGCCAAGTTTTCCCTTTTCTCGTGAGGAAGCCTATTCAGCATAAGGGAAAATCCCTTAAAATAAGGGATAACTTGGCAGCTATAGCGAGGACCTTCATTCCTCACAACAGCCTCATTGGGGCAAGACCTGCTGGGAAGAGTTGCTGGGATCACTAGGAAATGTTTTGGTTTCTTTGAATAAAGAGTTAACTTGACAGGCATTGGTGTTTTTATATTGCTGAGCTTCACCCGATTCCAGCTCCTGACGCCACCCTGCATCAAGCAGTGATGTGCTTGCGGCAGGACACTGGGGGCAGAAGTCAGGGGCCTCATTCTGCAGAATGAGCAGGATACGCCCCCCCCCCCAAACCCAGCAGGGCTGACACTGCATTTTTTTTATTATTGTCATTCCATTCATGAACTGCTTCCTAGGAAACCTCTCGAAGCCATTTAAGCGTAAAAGCATGCGTGTGTTGTGCATAGATTCATTTTAATCATTTATGCTAAGGGTAGTCAGTGTGCAGAACCAGGGAGCTGGACTGAGATACGGAAGGGACCACAAGGGTCATCTAGTCCAGGGGTCAGCAAACTTTTTCAGCAGGGGGCCGGGCCACTGTCCCTCAGACCTTGTGGGTGGCCGGACTATATTTTGGAAAAAAAAATGAACAAATTCCTATGCCCCACAAATAACCCAGAGATGCATTTTTAAATAAAAGGACACATTCTACTCATGTAAAAACATGCCGATCCCCGGACCGTCCGCGGGCCGCATTTAGAAGGTGATTGGGCCGCATCCGGCCCCTGGGCCTTAGTTTGGGGGGACCCCGAATCTAGTCTAACCCTTTGCAATGCAGGAATCTTCCCCCCCCCAACATGGAGCTGGAACCCATCACCCTGAGATTAAGAATCTCACGCTCTACCAGCTGAGCTATCCAGCAAGCAGTCCAAATGTTTTAATGCTGCTGTCTTCCCCAGAAATACCGAATTCTGAGTAGAGCATTGGTGTGGGGTTACTTAGCGATCACAGCCCAAGATTAGGAAGGAGGAGAAGGAAGAAGGTTTTAAAACAAAAGCAGCCCAATCCCGTGCATGTTTACTCCAAAGTAAATTCCACTATGTGTGGTCGGTCTGTCTCCAGAGAAATGTGCCCAGGATTGCAGCTGAATTCTTCCTTCTTCCCCATCAACGTACCTTCTTAGGAAGCTTTTCACAGGATATTAAGGCAAAATAATCAAGTGCTGATTCCTCGTAATCCCCCCCCCCCCCCGTGCGCACTTATCTTCAAAGCAACCATTTAAATTCTTCCTTGCAGATATGACCCCTTTGCTGCGGGCTCCCACATGTCTTCCAAGGTGGAGGAAATGGCAACGGTGAGTCACTAAACTATTTTATTAACCTATAAATGTCCATGTAATTAACACTTGCTTGTGCTGTGAGTTTTCTTGCTCTCCACACCACCTTCCTAGCTGTCACCGGTGAGGAACTGCACGTTTTAATGGCATCAGGGCATTATACTTTGACTTGAGCTTTGGAGATGGTATCCTGGGCTCCTCCTTGTACTTACTCATGGCTCTGTGTTTATTTTTGTCTAGTGATTATGCCACAGGTGTGACTCTGCCGGTGACTGTTGCCATTGCATCACACACCACTGTTGTGTGATTCTGTCATTATTGGCTGTTGCCACTTTGCCAAAATAATAATTATTTTCACAAAGGTAGCCATGTTAGCCCGCTGCAGCAAAACAGAGCAAAAAATCTTTTTTTAGGTGAATTTAAAGGTGACCAAATGCAGGTGTAAATACACACATGGTGATATCAGTGGGAAGTGAAATGCAGAACGAGCAGATAGGGGCCATCATGTTGCCAATAACGACTGTTCACGATGACCGTGCAGGGGATAACGCAAACATCCTGGCATCGGTAAGCTAATTAACACACGTAGTGTAATAAAAACCCGCTATCTCAATTAAAGCCACAGTTGATAGACTGGAACCTCTTGATAAATTGTAATTCATCAGATTCCCATGGCCTCCTGCCTTTTTGAAGTTCCTCTGTTTGAGAACATCCACCTTAAAAGTCAGCCACGGAGAGGCTGGAATGTTCTGAAACTAGTTTTTTTTTTAATATTGCCAATTCAAATGTCAGATTTGTGACTGCTTGTTCATTTGCATAAAGACTGCCCTGTGTATATTGTCTGTCTGTCTGTCTGTCTGTCTGTCTGTCTGTCTGTCTGTCTGTCTCTCTCTCTCTCTCTCTCTCTCTCTGCTGCAGAAGGGCAGCTACTGGCAGGTGATATAGCATATATACATTAGTCGAATATGGGCAGATGAATGAACCGTAGATGTTGTGGCTGACTTCATTAGGGGTTGTTGCCTGAGTAGATAATGGGTCATAACAGAGTCATAATAGTTGCCGATTCTGTCATTGACTACATTGCCTATGTCACAAGTGGCAGGCAGGCAAGCCCGGTGGCCATGGTTTTTATTATTAATTCTTTTGACTTGGGCTGCTCAACCAACTATTTTGTACCTTGTTTTATGCTGGCTTGTTATGACCTCCTTCACCCCCTCGGGAAATGCAGAAATCATCGACAAAGTTGGTTCAGTGTCCTCCTGCCATTAATCTTAACGCAGTGATTCCTGCCAGAGACGGGAGCATTGGGATTTTTGTTTTTGGAAAAATTCGGCTGCGGTGTTAGATGCATTCATCACTTCATGGCCCAGTCAGCAATGACTCTTTGCGTAGGGTCTCTGCCAGTGTGTGGGTGGTGACATCATCTTCAGAACACCCCGGGGATTCCCATTTCCTGCTGCAGCCCAGGTCTGAGAGGCATCACTATTGCCTAGTAAAGATAGTGTGTCCTCCCAGAGCTCTGGCTGGTTAAACAGGGAAAAGGGAAGGGAACCAAAAGGCAAAAATAATGAACTGGGTTGTCCTGCAATTGCAAGGCCCACCCATTGTGCTGGGAGCAGATCAACAAGATGTGTGTGTGTACGTGTGTCTTCGGGTACACTTGTGTGTCTTCAGGTATCCTCTTTGTGTGTCCATGTGAAGTATGCCTCCAACTTTAATCCAGAGGAAAACTGTTCCCAAGGCATCAGAAGTTGAGTACTGTACACTTTTATTTGATCCAGCAATGAGCGGAGGAACTCAGGACCTTTGGCTCCTGTGACTTATTATGCCTTCAAGGCCTTCCCATTTGTATATAGCCAGGGTAGCCAACGTAGTGACCACCAGGTGATGTTGGACTCCAATTCCCATCAGCCTCAGCCAGCATGATGAATGGCCAAGCATGATGGGAGTTGTAGTCCAGCAACATTGGCTGTCCCTGGCATATAGTATATACAAATAGTGAACTCCTTCTCTGAGTGTGGATCCTTATAGAAGTCCCAGGTTAGCAGGGGTGCCAAGAAAGAAAGAAAGAAAGAAAGAAAGAAAGAAAGAAAGAAAGAAAGAAAGAAAGAAAGAAAGAAAGAAAGAAGCAAACAGTTGGGTTTTGAAAGAATGCAAAGCAATGCCGCTTTTATAGCCCAGCTGTTATTAAAATTATCAGTACAATATGGTTCCTTCAGATAAGCAGGCGTTTTTTTTTCATTTTCTTTTTTTCAAATTGGCCAGTAGTAATAAACTGGCTTTGATCTGTTGCAGAGGTGAGGGAGGAGAACACAACTATTCATTTCCTTGGTTTTGTCTTCACCACCACAGATTGAAACAATCGACAGCCCTTTGCCCTCTGAACTGGCAAATAAGGTTCTGGATGCAAACCAAGCCGAGATGACAGATGACAGCACGTGTACATGGAACGAGCAGCTGGAAAATGAGCTCTTACGAGGTAAGCTCATATTCCCCCTTGCCATTTTTCTTGAGATCAGGGGTCCACAAACTCAGAAAGAGGGTTCTGGCGCTAGGTTAATATGTCCACTGAAGTGTCCTACCTTTGTCTTCTGGCTCGATAATAACAATTCGAATTTTCTTCGTTTTATTATTGTTATCATCATTATTAATTACCCACCCTTCACCCTAAACTTCCAGGGCAAGTTACAACATGAAAGCAAGTTTAAAACAAATAGCAATTGCATAAAATAAGGCGGGAACTAAAAACATAGAAGGTCAGTGTCTTTGATTTCCCCTTTCTCCAGGTGGATTGTGCCAGTGGTTATGGTGTTTTCCTGCGGACACTGGCACCGTCTGTCTGGACAAGAACAGAATATATTGATTCAGGTTCAGACAATCTTCTCAAGCAAGCATGGGGAACCTCAGGACCGGAGGGTGCAAATGCAGCCCTCCAAGCCTTCCTTATTGGCCCATGGGTATCTCTTGATGCCACTCCCCTTACCAGCCCTTGAGTGATGATGCCCAGCTGGAATGAGCCCTTGAACTGACTATGCTTCTGGCTTGTTTGGGTGGAAGATAAGCCCCTCAGGACTGCCTCTCTCCATATAAGCCATCCCAGACCCTGAGGTCATCCTCTGAGGCCCTTCTTTGTGCGCTGCTTCCATGAGAGGCAACAAAAGAACGGGCCTTTTCTGCAGTGGCTCCCCATTTGTAGAATGCTCTCCCCAGGGAGGCTACCCTGGTGCCTTCCTTATCCACCTTTAGGTGCCAGGCAAAAACATTCCTCTTCAACCAGGCCTTTGGCTGTTGTAACATCCTATACCCTTTTACATGTGTTGTGGAAGAGAGGATTATTGGTTTGTTTTTGTTCCTATTTTTAATATGCATTTTGTCTTTTTTATGCTGTGAACTGCCCTGACATCTATGGATGAAGGGCAGTGTACAAATTTAATGAAATGAAATTATAATATAATATAATATTAGAGAAGGGCATGTAAGTGTGTGTGGAAACTAGCCTACAGTGGTACCTCGATTTATGAACACAATTGGTTCCGGAAGTCTCTTCATAAACTAAAGCGTTCATAAACTGAAGCGAACTTTCCCATTGAAAGTAATGGAAAGTGGATTAATCTGTTCCAGACAGTCTGCGGAGTACTTAAACTGAAGCGTTCATAAACTGAAGCGAACTTTCCCATTGAAAGTAATGGAAAGTGGATTAATCCGTTCCAGACGGGTCCGCGGAGTACTCAACCTGAAGCGTACTTAACCCGAAGCATGGGTGTAATTGGTTCCGGAAGCCTGTTCATAAACTGAAGCGTTCATAAACTGAAGCGAACTTTCCCATTGAAAGTAATGGAAAGTGAATTAATCTGTTCCAGATGGGTCCACGGTGTTTGTAAACTGAAAGTTTGTAAACTGAGGTGTTCATAAACCGAGGTTCCACTGTATTGTACACAGTAGTAATGCTAACATTAGTTACTCCACCCACTTTTGCCTCTGGCCCCTCCCACCACTGCCATGTGCCCCCTGAAAAGGTGTCCGAAAGGGAACACAGCGCCCAGGCTACAAAAGGTTCCTACCCCTGGTTTAAAGAGTATCGAGGCTGAGCCCTCCTCCACCCCTCCTCCTGCCACATGCTGTCACAACTCCCAGGCTCGCTGCCTAGTGAAATCAGAGATGTAGAGAGCTTCTTCCAGTTCTTTTATTTAAATCAACAGAATACACAGAGAGACCATGAATTATGCCCCCCTCAGTCTCGAGAGTACCCGCTCCACCCCACCCCCCTTTGCGGTACTTCCTAGCTAGCTTCCAAACCCCTCCTTGCTGCCTACGGTGGCCAGCAACAGAATCTTCCTGTCTCTGTTTGGTCTTCTGCTCTAAGATGTGATGGGATCACCAGGTTCTTGGAGAAGGAGGAGGTTCTACCAGGCTTTCGAGTGACGTAGTGTCCACTGTCTGCTTTACTGTTTCTCCCACTTCTGAGTCCTGTCCTCTGTCTCTGCTAGCTTCCTCCTGTTTCTCATCCTCCATTATTTACCTGCTTCTTCTTCTGGGGTGTGTCCTGTCCGCCACTAAACTTGCATTTATACTTGCTTTCATCTTCCTCCTGCCTCGGGATGGAGGTCTCTACCAGTTCTCCTCCTCTTCCCTGTCCCTGACACATGCCCGCTTTGGTGCAAAGATGCTGGCTAGTATTAACCTAGAGTTATGTCCGAACCAGAGACTTTTAATGTCTGTTAATAAGGCAGGAAAATAAACCTGTGTGGCTCTCTAGACTTGGGCTGTGCAGGTGGGTACAAGTAGCTCATTATCCTTGGCATCCCTGAGGGTGAAAGTATCCTCTCTAAATTGCTCTCGCTGCATTCTTGGCAGGTAGAATGCCTCAGTGACCTGGAATCAAATTTAATGTTTAACCCCAGTTAAAGCAGGCTAATGTACAACTGCGTGTTGACGGGGCAACTGAGCTCTCAAGTTCTTAAGAGATTTACAGCACCATTGCTATGGTTCATTAGCCCAGAATTGGGGATCCAGATCCAGCCACCGTGCGCAGGCCAGTTTCGACAGATGGGTAGGGCTGCACCCTCACACACACAAGCAGCAATCCAGACACACAGAGCATTTCTAGCTCTCCCACTCCAGTGCTGGGCAGGGATAGCTGGAAACATGGATCAGATTGGGAGATAAAGCGGGTGGGTCACTTTCTGTGGTTTGGTGGACCAGTATCAGCCTGTGAATTGGCCGATCCTCTTCTAGGGAGCATAAAAGTAAAAGGAGCTCAACTTTACCCAAAACACTTGCGGTTGGATAAAGAGTAGGTTTGAAAGCACACTTTGAATGAGTGAAGATTTTTGAACAAATAATTAAATGTATTTTATATGCTGTAACTCTTCATAAAAGAGACATGTTCTTGGGAGAGTCCCAATTCCAAAATTCCCAGATTTGTCCAGAATGACGCTTGTTCAGTGTGGTTTAACTTTGACTGTTGTAAAGCTGCAGTTTTCTTTGAATATCTAGACTAATCTGATAATCTGGGATGTGTTAGACAAGGATGTTATGGTACAAGTAACGAGTTGACTTTGTTCGTATATCAATCAGATTTTATTCGCCCGTCAGTCAGAAATAAACACTTATCCATGCAAAAATTAAAACATCTAAAGGAACTTAAAACTTAAACCGACAATAAGAAGTAGGCTATAGATTTAGACCCATGTCAATGCTGTCAGTTTTGTGTTTGTATATATCAATCAATCAATCAATCAATCTCTCTCTCTCTAGTCCTGGGGAGTCTGGATGACCAGCTGGCGCAGGAACAATCCCGAGGAGAAGCAGGGAATAGGAGGACCCCAGCCGACTCTGGTTCCAGAGCACCAGACACCGATCCCTATTCAGCTCTTACTCGACCGGGTTTCCCTGGAGGGGTGCAGAGAAATGAACGGAGCATGTTTTTGCCAGATAGGACAAGGATGCTGCAAGCCACCGATGAACACAAGGCTTTATTCAGGCCGAGGGTGCCGTGTGATACATATACAAAAAGGCAGCATGCGAAGGACGGCACATACGGGGATGTTTACGGCAGAAGCTCCCCTGTCTTGAAGAGAGGGAATTCTACTCGCTCTCTTGGACATTCTTCAGAAGGCAGCATGCATCTCCCTCTGGGACAACGCAGCAGTGGATTCGGACACAAGGACTTCACACCCAGGGATTCAGTTGGCAGGAGTTACTCTCTGTCTTGCCTTGCAAGGCGCCCGTCTTTGACGTCCGTGGACCAGCTTTCCGCAGCAAGCCCGCAGCACCCACTGGAAGGCAACAGAGTCTTCGCACCAAGGAACTATCGCCAGCATCCGAGGCGGACTCCCCTGTCATCTATTGTATGGAATACACCGCCGCCTTCAGAGCATCCGGTATACCCAGACGGGCTTCTTAGGACGCAGTCATTAATGGAGTTTGGCCCAGTGTTTGAGGACACATACCCTTGTTCTCTGCAGAAGGACGCAAGATACGAATTTTACAGAACAAAAGTAAATTACAGAAGAGCGGTGCCGGTTACGAGCAATCCCGTTTTTGCGGACAAACATACAGACCCGCTGGGGTTTGACAACCGGGAGAATTTTTTGTTGCATCAGCGGGGAATGAACGCTTCAAAGCCCCACTATAGATACCCATCCTTTCATGGCAGGATGAGCCTCCCCCGCAAGAGTTTTCCTTCCGGAAGAATAGAGGAGAGGCTTCTTATGCCCACTGACCACCATTACTACAACAATGAAGTCTTTGTCGGCCCTGATGCTGATGTGGAAAGGATTCCGCCAAATCCCAGAAATTGGCAAGGTGCCTATGCGGAAAAAATGGGGTTGCAGCCAGGTGAGAGGGATGCTCAGAGCCGCGTATCGGATTACGTCAGGAGGCACATGGAGCGTTCAGACGGTGTACGAAACAAACCGTTTGCAAAGCATGCAGAGGGTGTGCGGAGCTGTTCAGCACTTGATTTATCTGTCCAAAAGGGCCAAACGGAATATGCAGCGCAAAGACAAAATCCTTTCATTAGAGCTGGACAAGCTTCCTCAAAGGCTTTGGCTAAACACTTTGAAACCAAGAGAAACTTCAAAGCAGAAGAGGAGAGGGCTGCTGACCGGATGGACAAAAAGGACAGCGGAGGCGACAGTGAAGCGACATTAAGACTAATTTCTGATCCAGTGGACACACATAGTCCCGCTGATTCTTTGATGCCTCCTTGTAAGAACTCTTCCGCAGTTGACCCACAAAGCTGCACATCACTTAAACCACCTCACTTACTGTGTTCAAAGTCAGATTCCATAACAGATACCGGAAACAGTTATTTATCAAACATTCACAACAGAACCGGACAAAGAAACGAAGGTGATTGTGCCATAAATAGGGATCTCAATCAAACAACTCCCCCTCAGTTAACTGCCAACAACCCAAGGACATCAATTCTTCATCTCTTGGAGCGAGAGGGGCGTGCTATGGAAAGCTTGGGAGCTCTCACACCCAACAAAACGCCTGGGAATAGTTGTTTGTCTGCTTTGAGCAGAGGCCCCAAAGTGCTTGTCGAAGATGAATTGCCATATTCTTGCACTGAACATTCCAACAAGTGCAATAGGTTTGTTAAACATACAACTAGCAATAGTGTCACTGGCTCTCCCAGTAACAGCCCCCCCAAATCTCCTGTAACATATTGCACCTTACCTAGAAAATCTGCCAGTATTGATGGTAGTATTATATCGGAGAAACCTATCTCTTCTGCTGCAAGGCAAATCTTCTTTAAAAACAACAGAGCTGTGGGAGATAATTTAGAAACCATTGCATCGACTAGGATGGGGGGGAAATTTCCAAATCAGAGAGCTAAAAGCTTCTTGCTAAATTCAGCCCGTTCTTCCTTAAGCCCATCACCAAAAGATGTCTCCTGTAATCTTTCACCAGCTAAAGGCAATCCTTCACTGATAACCAAAGAGCCTAGCAAATCTGTCGGTTCTAATAACGCCAAGGGGAGAAGCACTATCGTACAGAGTCCAGACAAAACTGAAATATCTGTGCTTTCTGAATGTGAGGGAACTGATGCAGGAAATCCCTTAAAGCAGTACAAAACTACCAGCACACTTACAGTTAGCATTGAGGAAGATAATGTAAAATATCACGAGTTGATTTCGGTTTACTACACCTTACCACGGAAACAGTCGAGAACGCTGAGCAACCTCTTTCTAGATGGTGACCAGAGCACAGACTCTTCCCCGCCCAAAGGCAGATGTGAGCTTCCGCAGAAGAAATATGAAGTCCGCATTGGTTTAGGAAGAGTGGCTTTTCCTTCCAGTTTAGAAAAAGAAGGAAAAGCAGAATCTCCTGGCAAAATGGCTGCCCCACCTGATTTGTCGCAGAACGCAAAAACCTCTGATGATGCTAATATAGAAGATTGCTGTGTCACAGAAAGAGCAGGTGCTTCTCCAAGTATGCTGTATAATAGAGAAGGAGTGTTAGGCTCTCCAGCAGAAACGCCAGACCTTACATTTTCCAACAGGGTAGTCTCACATGGACCTTCAGGTGACCCGAAACCCAGTGAAACCATGAATGAATCTGTTAGTGCTACTACCAGCAGACATTGCAAGGTGCATATTTTCAAGTTTCCCTCTCAACTGCAGGAAGAGTCAAAAGTTGACTCATCATTAAGCCACAGCTCATCAAATACCACAGACATTAGACAAGATGTAGAGGTCAAAGAAAGGGCATGTTATAGAGACCCTAGTATTTCCAAAAAGGGCAATATATTGCAGTCGAGAAGTGAAAACGTTGGGAGCAGCACAGATGAAGCATTCATTTCAGAGGCCAAGGTGCATTCTAAGTTCCAGAACCAAACATTACAAGTCGACGCAACTTCCACAGTTGATCCAGCACTCCAACCAAACCGGAGTTCTTTAGAGTATGCAAAGAAACAAAAGGAGGTGTTTCGGAATTCTCTGCTACACAAAGATTGCACAAATGCACCGAGATTGGTGAGAAACTCTGCAGATAACTCTAAAGATCAGGTTGCAGGTGCTGCACAGGATCTGCCAGACTCTGCAGAGACTGAAAATAAGCTAATCTTGGATTCCACTAAAGATAAAGCTAGCGACATAGAAAAAAGGAAAAACAGGCCTTCCATTAAAAACAAGCTGGCAGCCATGTACAAAACAAGTCGAAAGTTTTCCAGCAAGAAAACCTCAAGTCCCAAGCCACACATAAGTAACATCTTTTCACAGAACAATGCTCCGTTGGAGATCAGCCACCCTCATAGTATGTTGATTTCACCTGATGTTCCTCCATCACTTCTCCAAGCAGGAAATGAGAACCAGAATAGGAATTCTCTGGCTGATGAATTCGACAACATGGTGCTGGACAAGCCAGACAGTAAGAAACCTCAAACTAACGAGGGTCCCCCATTGCTTACTAATGAGGTTAGAAGACCTTTTACAAACTTGTGCAACCAAAAAAGAGAAAGCCCCAGAATTGAGACCCCGCAGAATTCTACAGCCTTGTTTCCAAAAGTAAGAATGTTCTCAACAAGTAGCAACTCCCAGACAGATGACGGACTGGAAAATATTAGTTGTTCTGTCCCCTCCAAAATTATAGTTGCAGATTCAAAGCAAATGAAAAGGGATGTTGTTAATGTCGGCGAGCCTTTGTTTTTTCCACTTTCATCTGATAATACCTCAAACATTCTTAACAAAAGTTATTCAAAGATCTGTCCGTCGCAAAAGATGACCTCCCCTACAGAATATGACCACCATCCAAACATCAAGGAGCCGAACAGGTTGAGAAAGCTAAGCCGACCCTACATTGAACCAGTCCTAAATCTCAGCAAAGCTCAACGTGAACGGCATTTTTCCGAAAGTTCCTATACTCGAGCGCCCTGTGATCGCCTGGCCTCCAGGAGCAACTTGATAAGCCACGGCAGTAGGTATAATCGGAAGTTCAAATCCCACTCTGAACTGTTGTCTTGCGATGAAAATGAGAACTGGGAGACAGACCACGAAAGCTACAAGACCTTTGGATCCAGGCGTGTGTTGTACCCATCAATTGAGTTTGGCATTTTTGGGAAAGAGCAGCAGCAGGCTTTCTTGGATAACATAAAGAGGTCTCTCACAGAGGGACGGTTGTGGAGTCCGTGTCTTCTGAAGAACTCTAGTTCTCTGAGGAAGGAGGAGGATTGTTCCTTGAACAGATCTCAGCTGCTGAGCTCCGGTTCTGCTGAGAAAAACACATCAGCGGGAGACTCACACCCAAATGAGCTGGCTGATGTCCACGGAGAAGACCCTACAGATTATTCAGATTCAGACTCCAGCACCACCACAGATGACGAATACTACCTGGATGAGAACGACAAGGAGTCAGAACTTTGAGGGGTTATGAGGCACAATGAAGGGGGGTGGGGGAACTTTACCAAAAGGCTGGCTTGTCTGTTCCTTGGGTAGTTTATAAAATATTTGGGTGTGAATGCCTGTAGATGTGCTGATTTGATTTCCAACCCTAAATACACACATTACCTTGACCACCTCACAAATCACAGAGCTTGTTCTGCAGTGCCCAAGTTTCAATCCCTCATGACAGTGTAAAGTAATGATGATGATGATGATGATGATGAAGAAGAAGAAGAAAATGTTGCTAAAGGGTCTCAAATAGGGTTACTAGCTCCCCCCCCCCCAGTCTTCTGTGCCATTAGTAATTGCATATGGAACAGTTGTGGAACTTTTCCAGGTTTGGAGATTCAGCAGCAGGGAATTTGTATAATGAATTTAATGGCGAGAAAGACCTGGAAGAAAACAGCTGCATATCTTACCCAGAATATAGAGGGTGGATGTATCAATGGTCTATGAATCAAGGATGCACAGTTTCTGTGGCCTATGTACATTCATGTTTCTTTCCCAATCCATCCCACCTCCTTTTTCCTAGTAAGGAGATGGGTAACTTATATGTGTGTATTTAATATCTGATGTGAATATATCTTTAGATTGTGCAAGCAAATTAATGTTTAATATATTTAAACATTGGAGCACTGCTTGGTGGATTGTTACCCAAGAGCTCATTGACCCAGCCAAAGTTAAAAGAATGTCAAATCCCACTCATCCTGGTGTAAGAAACTCTCCCATGAAAAAAAAAGTGTGACTTAAAAGTGCACTTGGCCGATTTTTGCCTTACGTGTTGTTGTTGTTGTTTTAAACAGCAAGTATGAACACTTCAGAAATGGTGCCCAAGGTGGTTATTTTTAAATTGCGGGATATACTTCATTTGAAAAAGTATATAGACAAGTTGAGTGTGTGCCTTTAAATATTATTTTCTCGTGTGGTATTGCTGTTGAAATTACGACTTAAAATAATGAATGAACTACCTGTACATATTTATCGCCAGTGGTTTGTACACTGTTCTGGTAGAATTTTAAAGTAGAAGCCAAAAGGTACATTTGTGTACGAAGATGTATATCTGTATTGTTTAAATATGAATTATTTTGACAAGAAATATTCTGTGTGCATTGGGCATGTGACTCTAATTTAATATTTATATAGCATTTTGTACCCTAAAGTGACGAGAAGTTCAGCATGCATCATAAGTGGTGCACAAGTGTTTACATTGAGCGGTTCTAGAATTGTGTGCTCCTTTTTGTGTTTTGTACAATATTTGTAAGTATTGTAAATGTTTTTTGAGATTAATTTGGAAGCAAATCCTTCCCCCTTTTAATATTCTCACTCATCTTTCTGCATATGCTACATATGCAAAGAAAATGATAACTTTGATTTAGATAAATTTTGTTCTTTATTTATTTAGTGTTGGCTTCGGTTTTGCACTGTTGCTGATGCAAGCAGGTGAATCGTCATACACAGTGCAATCCTATGCATGTCTACTTAAGAAGTAAGGCCCGCTGAGTTCAGGGGACTTATTCCCAGATAAATTATAGGATCGCACCCTTAAGTCTGTCGTAAACGTCAGTCCATATGCTCACTTCACTGGCTCTCTTGCACACCATGGTTTACTCACGTGAGCAATGTAACACCGGAGAAGATGTGTGAAACACCACAGACCAGCTTCTATATAAGCAGAAAAAGCTCCAAAAGTAATAAGAAAAGAAGAAGAAGAAAACACTCCAAAAGTGGTGATTTTATTTATTTATTCTGCAAGATTCTTCTATACCACTTGATTGTAACGAAACATCAAAAGTGGTTTGCAAAAATAGTAAAACGAGGGTATTGTCAGTCAAAAAGCAGTTAAAAGGAACTATTTAAAACATTCAAGAAGTATTTAAAATCCAACATAAACTAAGAGCTATATTTAAATATATGTCAACATTCTACATGTCTGGATAGGCTAACAGTTCGGATCTCTGAGCAGAGATATTACATGCTGACAGGTTCCCTTGTCAGCAGTTGTGCTGCAGTATTCTGCACTAATAGCAGCTTCTGGGTCAAGCACAAGGGTCAAGCCCCACATAGAGCGCATTGCGGTAATCCAGTCCAGAAGTAAACAATGCATGGACTACTGTGGCCAAGCTTTCTTGGTCTAGGGATGGTTGTAGCTGTTGTACCAGTCAGAGATGGTAAAAGGTGCTTCTAGCCACCAGTGACAAGGCTGGATCCAGGTACATTCTCCAGAAGCAAAGCTGCTCTTTCAGGAGGAGTGGAACCCCCCCATCCAGGGTAAGGCAATGGAGCAGTTTCTCAGAAATCCCTGATGGAAGCTGACCTGCCAAATTCTGAGAGTCCCCCTGCTCTGCTGTTGCATTGCTCATGCAAGCAGACTATCGAAGTGCCAGCAAAGCCAAAGTGTGACACTCAGTGCTAGACTTGATCCATATGCTTCTGTAATTCAAGCTCCAAGGCACACACAGAATATGCCTTTCCTGCCAGGCTTGCTCTGCTCATTTAACCAAGGTAGGTCATCGCTGTATCCAGGGCCGGCCCATCCATGGAGCAAGGTGAGGCAGTTACCTCAGGTGGCAGCATCCACAGGGGCAGCAGATCCAGCCTTCAATAAATGCATCACTCACTGCTGCTTGCTGAGGTAGCAGCAACCTCTACAGCAGCCTCTTGGTGAATGGGAGGCACTGGTGGTCTCCTCCTACCCTTGTTTCCAATGCAGATATTTCTGATGTACATCTTCCCTCATCTCTTCTTCATTAGCAAGGGGTGGGGCGCCATTTTTGTGGCTCGCTTCAGGTGGCATACGGTACCGTCTTGGACCAGCCCTGGCTGTATGTATATTGCCTTGACCTCTCACCATAGCTGCCAAGTTATCCCTTTTTTAAAGGGATTTTCCATTATGCTGAATAGGCTTCCTCGCGAGAAAAGGGAAAACTTGGCAGCTATGCCTCTCACATCTGCTGCCTCCACTGAAATAAGCAGCGCAACACACTATATACGCAAATTTTATGTGTGTTTTGGAGCACAAGAGAGATAGCTGCAACCCTTTAATAGATGTTGTCTATCAGAGAGGGCTATTTTCTCATGTTTTCAGGCCTCCCGACATCCCGACATTGCTTGAATGTAACTCAGTGGTGGCCAGTCATTTTGGCAGCTCAGCCTGAAGTTAAGTCCAGAGTATGAAGCGTATATGCAGCTTCCTGCGCACCTCGATGTGGTTTTGCCTCTGGCATACAAATGTAGGAGCAGTGCAATACCGAAGAGGCAGACAGGAGTGGGGAACCTCCGGCTGGCATGTTTAATTACACCCAGCCGACACCCCAGTTTTGCCTCTGAAGCTGTTTCAACCAAGCCACGTCCAGCTGCTCTTCACCTGGCGTCATATTATGACTAAAGGCTTGGAGCAGGTGAAGATGCACCTCCCGGCCGAAAACAGGATTTGCAGGCCCTGCTGGGCTGGCGGCACCTGCCAAAGAGCCCTGTTTGAGAAACTGTTCACCTGGTAGGCAGGTGGGCTGCCCGCTTTAGCTGCCAAAATGGCCCCATGATGGTTGGGAAATCCAAGGATCTGTCTCACAATCTAGAAATGGCTCCGAGCTAGATCAGTTTAGAGATGGGGAACCTGTGGTGCTCTCAGATGCTATTGGAGTCCCCACTCTCATCAGCGCCAACAAGCACTGCCATTTGGTCGGGGTCCCCCGCTCTTGATTTAGTCCTGCAGACCCTTGTCTCTCTCTGTCTCTCTCTGTCTCTCTGCCATGATCTTCCGGCTTGTGGCTCCTGTAATGCAGGTTGGCCACTTGCATTTTATGCAGAAAAAGCTTTGATTTAAAAATAAGCCATTAGTATTGACTACTACTATTTTTAAATAAAGGGAGTGTATTTCTTCCGAAATCACAGTTCATTTTGTGTTATTCATATGTCTTCTGTATCCATTCCGATTGCCCTACAAATGTGTTGTTGTTTTTTTCAAAGGCGCACACATCTTGATGCTGTTTTCACAACAGTGGTGGCAAATACACAAACAGAAATTCCTATGTGAATGGTTTCTTCCTCTTTAATCATAGTGGGATATGTTTCAAGTAACTCTAGGAAGTGGACTAGGCCTAGCGCCTGAAGGAAACATCAACCACATAGCTAAGCAAGGACTGGCCAGAGCTTGGGTGGCGGATAACTCTGTCTTGCCCTGAATTTTATTAGAGAACTGCATAAAACAACTGAAAGCAAACAGGCTGAGAAATGAATCCAGTCACACGAGAAGTCATTTTACACATTTTTATCAAGTTAACATAGCAGAAGGAGAGTAGTTCCAAGGCTTTATGTATAAGGTATCTAAAATTTGGCATGCTCTGGTCCATGGGGTCACGAAGAGTTGGACACGACTAAACAACATCTAAAATTTGATTTTAAAAAAATCAAGGTGAAAGTAGCCAGAGGGAATACCTAAGGCAGTTAGGGCATGAAGGGTCTGAGATTGATTCCAAAGGACTTTGGCAGAGTCTGGACTGGAGGATTAAGAAAACAAACTGTGGTTCACCCAACGGTACAATCTAACGTTGACTGGCTTTACTGATCACCTGCTTGCAGGGATGTAACTAGACATTTCCTGAGCCTCGCGCAAATGTCCAAAATCTACACACACACACCGGTGCAAAAGCGACTTACGGTTCTGGAACACTGCTTTTTAGTTCTGTCCCACAAACTTTTTAATACATCTCAAAAAATCCTGTTTCAAGCCATGCATAAATACTCCCCTGCAGTATAAATATTGAAAACTGTAGAGTAAGGCAAACTATCAACAGCCTGAACACAAATAACTTGTTTTTTTTCAGCACTACCCTGATGAGACTCAGCGAAGATCTGCATCCTAGCTAACTCTGCATGCATTAATGGCATCTTCTGCGAAAAGGATTATAGGCAGCGCAGCCTGAGACCTTAGAGGTGGTACTGTGCTGGGTGGACAAATACATATTCTTGCCTGCTGCAGAACAGCTTCTTAAGTAAAAGGCTAGTTGGTTGGACACTCAGGCACATATGGAGCTCCTGAATAAAGTGAAGTGCATTCACTCTCAAGGAGAGGGAACAGGGAGCACACAGGAGCTTCCTTTGTTGAAGTGAATGGTGGGTATAATGTGTTGTGTTTTGTTCCTTGCCAGCTTTTTAACTGGCAGTGCCTTCCAGGAGCAGCTTGCCTGATGTACTGCAGACACGAGCAAGGGATAATTAGCTGCCTTGGAGTGCCCAAAGGCAGGATATGCGGAACCCTTCACAATCAGATCTGAAGATCAAGCTGGTGCTTAAAACCGATTTGCATTTAAGCGGGAGCCTGCTGGCACATCGAAACTGCATGTAGACTGCTAAAGTAGACTGGACGATGAGAGGTGAACAGCTCTGTGGCAAGCATGCAAATGCAGTGAGCTGCTGCAAAGGGGCATGGTTCTCCTCCCCCCTTATGCAACCCTTCTCCATTCTTCTTCTTCTTCTTCTTCTTCTTCTTCTTCTTCTTCTTCTTCTTCTTCTTCTTCTTCTTCTTCTTCTTCTTCTTCTTCTTCTTCCTCTTCCTCTTCCTCTTCCTCTTCTTCCTCTTCCTCTTCAGCAATCACTCGTAGCCAGAAAGAAGGCGGAAGAGTCATACATAACATAGCTCAGTGGTAGAGCAACTGCTTTGAATACCAAAGGTCCCAGGTTTAATCTTTGGCATCTCTAGAGAAGGCAGTCTCCTGTGGTTAACAACAACAACAATTTTGTTGTTTAGCCGTTTAGTCATGTCCGACTCTTCGTGACCCCATGGACCAGAGCACGCCGAGCACTCCTGTCTTCCACTGCCTCCCGCAGTTTAGTCAGACTCATGTTCGTAGCTTTGAGAACACTGTCCAACCATCTCATCCTCTGTCGTCCCCTTCTCCTTGTGCCCTCCATCTTTCCCAACATCAGAGTCTTTTCCAGGGAGTCTTCTCTTCTCATGAGGTGGACCAAATATTGGAGCCCCAGCTTCACGATCTGTCCTTCCAGTGAGCACCCAGGGCTGATTTCCTTAATAATGGATAGATTATTATTATTTCTTAATAATAATAATAATAATAATAATAATAATAATAATAGACAAATAGCAACTTTTGTGGGCTTGTTTACAAGGCTGGCTTAAAAGGAGCAAGATGGGTTGTTTTATTATTCTCGGCCAATACTGGTAATCTCAAAGTCCTGAGAATCTAAAGGGTCACTAGTTACCAAAATGTAATTGAACAGTGGTGCTAGCACTGAATGACAACTCCTATGCTCTTGGCTTTTAATATACAGTACTGGGTGTGCTTATGCTTATACATATACCTATACTCTTGGCTTCAATACCAAGCCAGCGTTTTTTTCCTCATCCCACCTTCTGCTTTGCTTATCATTGAATTTGAGGAAGAATTCTGGTAGACTCCACTCCAGACCTTGTTGACGACTGTGAGGCATTCCGATGAGTTATAAAGCGGCTTTGCAATTTTTTAAGTGTGGCAGTTCAATCTAGAGCTGCGCATGCTAATGCAAACCCCTCTTCCTTTATTTGCTGTATTTTTCTGGGGAGAAATTCTGCATGCTTCAGATTGGCAATAATCTTTGAAAATTCCTGGAGAACAGGCGAAGTTCCAGCAGACTGAAGGAGGGCAAATGTTGTCCCTATTTTCAAAAAGGGGAAAAGAGAGGACCCAAACAATTACCACCCAGTCAGCCTGACATCAATACCAGGAAAGATTCTAGAGCAGATCATTAAGCAAACGGTCTGTGAGCACCTAGAAAGAAACTCTGTGATCACTAAAAGTCAGCATGGGTATCTGAAAAATAAGTCATTTTTTGACAGAATTACAAGCCTGGTAGATGAAGGGAACGCTGTGGATGTAGCCTATTTTGATTTCAGCAAGGCCTTTGACAAGGTGCCCCATTATATTCTTGTAAAGAAGCTGGTAAAATGTGGGCTAGACAATGCTACCATTCAGTGGATTTGTAACTGGCTGGCTGACCGAACCCAAAGGGTGCTCATCAATGGCTCCTCCTCATCCTGGAGAGTAGTGACTAGTGGGGTGCCACAGGGTTCTGTCTTGGGCCCAGTCTTATTCAGCATCTTTATCAATGACATGGAAGATGGGCTTGAGGGCATCCTGATCAAGTTTGCAGATGACACCAAATTGGGAGGGGTGGCTAATACCCCAGAGGACAGAATCGCACTTCAGAATGACCTTAACAGATTAAACAACTGGGCTAAGCAAACAAGATGAATTTTAACAAGGAGAAATGTAAAGTACTACACTTGGGCAAAAGAAATGAAAAGCACAAATACAGGATGGGTGACACCTGGCTTGAGAGCAGTACATGTGAAAAAGATCTAGGAGTCTTGGTAGACCACAAACTTGACATGAGTCAACAGTGTGATGCAGCAGCTAAAAAAGCCAATGCAATTCTGGGCTGCATCAATAGGAGTATAGCATCTAGATCAAGGGAAGTAATAGTACCACTGTATTCTGCTCTGGTCAGACCTCACCTGGAGTACTGTGTCCAGTTCTGGGCACCACAGTTCAGGAAGGATACAGACAAGCTGGAATGTGTCCAGAAGAGGGCAACCAAAATGGTCAAAGGCCTGGAAACAATGCCTTACGAGGAACGGCTTAGGGAGCTGGGTATGTTTAGCCTGGAGAAGAGAAGGTTAAGGGGTGATATGATAGCCATGTTCAAATATATAAAATGATGTCATATAGAGGAGGGAGAAAGGTAGTTTTCTGCTGCTCCAGAAAGCGGACACGGAGCAATGGATTCAAACTACAAGAAAGAAGATTCCACCTAAACATTAGGAAGAACTTCCTGACAGTTAAGAGATGTTTGGCAGTGGAATTTGCTACCAAGGAGTGTGGTGGAGTCTCCTTCTTTGGAGGTCTTTAAGCAGAGGCTTGACAGGCATATGTCAAGAATGCTTTGATGGTGTTTCCTGCTTGGCAGGGGGTTGGACTGGATGGCCCTTGTGGTCTCTTCCAACTCTATGATTCTATGATTCTAAGTAGCACTCGCCCTGCGTAATTGATCACAGGATGGGGGTGCACCCACTCAATTTGAATGGCAATGCCCATCAACTTTTTTGGGGGGGGGGTCCGCCCCCTCAAACATTTTATCGGGGAACCAAAGGGGACTCGGCTCCTAAGAATAGAGACCTGCCTACGCTCCACCGGGACCAATTTGGATTTCTGCCGGGGCGCCGTGCTTTGGATAGGAAAAAGGATGTTGCCGCCCCCTCGTGATTGGCCGAGTTGAGAGAGTTTGGGATTATTAGGATTCCCTGTGCGAAACCGTGGAGAGCTGCTGCTGCCGGTCAGTGTGGGCAGTAGCGAGCTAGGTGGACTAGTAACCCGGTTTGGCGTCGGGCAGCTTCCTAGGCATTCTTAGCGCAGGCTCAGTCACATTTAAAAAAAACAACAGGAAGAACAAGAAGAACCTTTTCCAGTGCTGTGCTAGATTTTTATTTTTTTTAATCTACAGTGGGTGTGCGTTTTTTCTTATTTTTGACATGACACCCGGGCTTCCCCACCATTTCTGCTTGTGGAAGGTAGGCCGAAGTTGCAGGATGGAGGACACCTGCTCCTGGATCATATTCATTGCAGAGGTTTCTTAGGTGCAGTTTGAGTCCAGCATTAAGTCATGTTAAAAGCTGTGCAAGAGCTGGTCATCGGTTTAGAGGTACCAATGATCCATCCCCAGATTTAGACACTTTCATTAGGAAAGGTTTCATCAGCAGGTGGAGTTCCTCCCCTTGTTTCCCTATTATTACATTTACATTTATATTCTGTCTTTCCTACAAGATATTCCAAAAATCCTCCCGCTTTTACTCTTGCCACACCCCTGTGAGGTAGGCTCGTCTTGAGAGATAATGACTGCCCCATGGTTATCATGGCTCAATACAGATTTTAACTTGGGACTCCCTGTTGTTGTTGTTGTTTAGTCGTTTAGTCGTGTCCAACTCTTTGTGACCCCCTCTTAATTGCTACACTGGCTCTACATATAGTAATAATAATAATAATATAATACTTTATTATTTATACCCCACCCATCTGGCTGGCTCCCAACAGAATATTAAAAACACGATAAAAACATCAAACATTAAAAACTTCCCTAAACAGGGCTGCCTTCAGATGTCTTCTAAACGTCAGATAGTTGTTTATTTCCTTGACATTTGATGGGAGGGCATTCCACAGGGCGGGCGCCACTACCGAGAAGCCAAACATTGCCACCTGCAAACTGCTGGAAATCAAATGTTTAAAAAAAGAGATGGCCACAGAGTCTGGCTCAAACAGGCTCATGTTGTTCCATGAGTTGGGAGTCCAATAATATTTGAAAGACCACATATATTTGTTGTCCTTCCTCTCCTTTTCATCTTAAAATAAAGACTCCCCGACTTCCAACTTTGTATGTGAATGATGGATCTATTCCACAATCTAGTATGAATCTAGTATGCTCCTTATCCCTGGTTCTGCCAGCAAGCTTTTCCTGCAAAGTGTGTTTTGGGATCATGGGCCTGGGCAAAGCTATTTTCAAGGTCACAGGGCAGGCGTCATAGTTGACATATATGCGCCAGCAAGTAAGGACTGCAAGAAGAAATTTAAAGGAAGGCAAGGAAGAAGGTGGTTGCGCAAGAGTGATCTACTTTCACACCCTTTCAAATGGAAGTTCAAGGTGAAAATGACAAGCAAGCTAATAGCCTGCCAACTTCCTGAGGAGGTAGGATGCATCATCAAAGCAGCGGGAGCAAAACAGGCCCAACTTGCCTGCAACAGGGTTTGAGTATATTGCCAGGTCATCCAGATCCTTAAAATAAGCTGCAGGAGGATATGGTTATTTCTGGTGAGCTGTAAGAAGAGTTGCTCATTTTGTACACTACCAAAAAATGTGTAGCCTACGTTAGGCAGGACCGCGCTTTCATGCACTTGGCATTGGAACAATGTGGTTGGCACGCTGTTCTGAAATGGCTCACTTGCCAAACTTTTGCACAGGTACAGTATATAGTTGACTGAGTAGTTGATCAACACTCATTCTGTCCACAGTGCCAGGATTCAGACTGCTTCGCCTGCAAGCGCTCTTACCTCCTCTTCATATTTCTGTTTGTATTACTTAGCTTTGTTTATGTTGAGATGATAGCATGCCATAGCCTAAGGTAGCATCTTCTGTTTTCATCCTTTTTAAAATGTCACTTTACATTAAGGCTGATTCACTTGTGATGTGGGTACAGGTTGTGGCTGTATTTGCCAGCCAGTATCAAATTCTGTGACTTTCCTGCTCTTGCATGGGATCGGGGAATTCCACACGGCTGTGATTACACTGTGAGGAAGAGTAGCTATCACTGAGAAACACGAAAACAAGGTTATTAATGCTGCTATTGAAGCGGCACTGTAATTGGAGAGTGTCCGAGTCACAAAATACAATAGAGGTGCCTAAAATTATGCCTGATGTTGTGAGAGTGAATAGGGATATTAAAAAAAGGTTTCCCCTCTCTTGTAATATTAACACTTGGGCGCTTCCATTGAAGTTGAATGTTAGAAGATGCAGGCGAGACAAAAGAAAGTACTTCTTTACACAGCACATAGTTTAAGTTACAAGTAGGTAGCCGTGTTGGCCTGAGTCGAAGCAAAATAAAAAAAGCTCATACCAAAATAAAAACTTAGTTGGTCTTTAAGGTGCTACTGAAAGAATTTTTTTATTTCACATAGTTTAAGATACGGAATTAGCTCCCGCAAGAGGTAGTGATGGCCAACTACTTGGGTGGCTTTTAGAATGGGATTAGATAAATTCACAGCAGTTAAGTTCATCATTGGTTTCGGACCATTATAGCATTGTTCTGCCTCCATTGTTGGGGAAGGTGCCTCTGGATACCATTTGCTTGGAATTAAAACTGGGGAGAGTACAGGTAGAATATAGTCATTGTGGCTAGCAGCTGTTGATCTGATTCAGCAGGGGTTATTTTATACATACATATACACACACATCGTTTTATTCGTGTGCTGCGTTTCTATAGCCAAAACCATACTCAAGGCCACTTACAGCATGAAAAAATTACATAATTAAAAACGTAACGAAAGTAGTCCTCAACAGTAAATTGAAACATCAAAAAGTACACAAATCAAATTGAGCATTTTCCGCATAAATCACAATTAGATCCAAAACAAAGATACAGTACAAAAAGTTAACAGCAACAACACCCCTTCCCAGCAAATCTCTTAAACATTGCCCTAGCGGCCCAAGAGTGTTTAGCAGCTCTGACTTTTGTAGCTGGAGTCAGTCAGGGCCCTGCCCTCCCAGGTCAGGGTGGGGTGGGGTGAACCTCACAGCCAAGGTGTTATTAACTTAAAGCAAGTAATGCAGAGTGTCTAAAATTATATCTGTTTTCTTCTTCTTTAGGAAATGCGCAATTTGAAGTGAAAATCAAACCCATCTCCCCCAAAGAAGTTGTTCAGATCCATGTCCCTAAGTTTCTGGATAGGAACGATGGCTCCTTTCTCATGCGATATCGGTTGTACGGAAGTGTCAAGGAAGGCTTAAAGGTGGAGATTCTTTATGGCAGTGCACATGTTGCTGAATCTCCCTATATCCTCAAGGGTAATGTGGTTTTGCTTTTTCTCCTGAATTTCCAGGGCTCTGACCCGCTGGGCATTGCTCAGTTGATTGGCGGGATAGGGGAGAATGCACATCTAAGCGTTCATTCCCTGTAAAACTGAACAGGGATGTATGTGTAGACATCCAAAAACTTAACAGACCTTATGCAGGCAATTACCATATTTTTCCACGTATAAGATGATGCTCTTTGCTATTTTAAAAAAAAAAACAGGCAAAAATTGGGTGTCGTCTTTTACATGGATAGTGAATGCAGAGGGGGGACGTGCGATTAATGGCAGCAGCAAGCAGGAGATTGGCAGTGGCGATTGGGAGGGTGATTGGTGGCTGCAGCAAGGCCTGCTGGCGATTGGCTGTGGCAGCGGCGATTGGGCAGGCGATTGGCGGCTGTGGCAAGGTGTGCGATTGGCAGTGGCTGTGGCAAGCAGTCTGCAGTGGTGGGCAGGCGGGTGAGCGATTGGTGGAAGTGACCTCCCCCCCTCCCCAAAAGCTAAAGAGCTTAATTTCTTAATTTTGGGTTAAAAAAATTAGGGGGCATCTTATACATGGTAAAATACGCTAACTGTCTCCAAAAGAAATTAAGTTCTCTTGAAAATGGCTCCCTTTTTTGTATTGCGGAGATCTGGATAAGAAAGATTGGTTTAAACCAGGGTTTCCGAAACTGCTTACCAGTTTGTTTCTTAGCTCGGTTTTGAAGTGGTGCAGTTAACCTTTAAAGCCCTAAGCCAGGCATAGGCAAACTTGGCCCTCCAGCTGTTTTTGGACTACAACTCCCACCATCTCTAGCTAACAGGACCAATGGTCAGGGATGGTGGGAACTGTAGTCCAAAAACAGCTGAACACTCATGTTTGGGAAACCTTGGTTTGAACCAAAGAAAAGTAATCTGTACTGGGGCTGATAGGAGTTGTAGTGCAAAACAGCTGGAAGGCACAAGGTTGGTGAAGGCTGGTAAAAAGCATTGATGATGATGCTTTTGAGAGTAGATGTTTTGGAACACCTTGCAGAAGGGCCATCTTGAATTCATGGAATATATTATAAAGGTTGCACTATAAAACAATCAGTTAATTGGCCAGTTTCCTGATCATGCTTAAACCCATCTCATGAATTTAAAGTGCGGACTTTGAACACATGGAATCAGCACTCCTGCTCCTGTTTTCCATTCCAAGGGCCTTGAAGTCTCAAGTGGTTTAAAAGCATTTATTGGAAAGGGCTTATGAGGAAGAACCTCCATTTGCACAGATCACAAGGTTAGGCCTCTGTTCCCCCCAAACATTATGTACAGTCAAACCTCTTCTTACGTCCGCCTCCACTTGCATCCATTTCACTGAATGTCCGCGGCAAACCTGGAAGTAACTGGCAGGTTTGCCGCCATTAGCGCACATGCGCAGGAGCGGTGATCGCCGTTCACACATGCGCAGGATTGGGCAATCGCCGCCCGTGCCTGCGCACAACAGCGCCTCTCCCAGCGACCCGTTTCGACCTTCAGACGAACCTCCAGAACGTATTATGGTCACAGGTAGAGGTTCCACTGTATTTATCATCCTCTGTGTTTTTCAGGTCCAGTTTATCATGAATATTGCAAATGCCCGGAAGAAGATGCTCAGATTTGGGAGAAAAGTCTTTCATGTCCTTCAGAGCACCCTCAGATTACCGAGGATTTCGCTGTGTTTCCTAGCATTGATCTTCAGCGGATGTTTGATGAGGTTCCACCAAGGTTTGCCCAAAAGATGGGAGCCATTGTTCATTATACTGTCATCGGCAATCACATCTATCGCCGGTCCTTGGGAAAGTACACAGACTTCAAAATGTTCTCGGATGAAATGTTGCTGTCACTGGCGAGGAAGGTATATTTCCACAGATACTCGCTTAGTACATACTGTTGGTACAAACTGGCCATGTTTGCACATCATGCTAAAGCAAGGATGGCTAACCTGTGGCTCTTGCAGGTGTTCTTGAACTACAACTCCCATCATTGCTGAGCCTTGGCCGGTTGGGGCTGATGGGAATTGTAGCTCAGCAAGTTCTGAAGACCACAGGAGAACTGAAGAACTAAACAATGTTCTTTTTAGCACATTTGCAAGCTTTTGCTTCATATACTCCCATCCTGCCTTCACCTCCTCCCACATAGCTGCATCATTAACTAAAACAGAAAATGCGGTCTTCCAAAGTTGTCCTCCTACCTGCGCAGCAAGAGGGGAGCATTCAAGCCTGGGACACACTGCATCTCATCCATGTTGCACTAAACCATGGCTTAGTGTGGTGTGCAAAATGCAGCAGTATATAACAGACATCCACCAGAGGGGTCTGCACACCAGCAATATCCTTTGATCAGAGTCCTGGGACTTGGCTACATTAGTAAATAAACAGCAATTTGGATGTGCTATAAACATGCAACACCAGAGAGCAGGAAATTTTAAAATGTGATTTTCCATAGAGATTTTTTTCTTTTGTTAAAACTATCTAATTTCTGACCTCTCCCAAGCTTTTCAGTGTGTATTGAGTGATAGCATGCAAGTTGGCAGCTTCAGATAAACCGTTTGCCCTATGTTTTGGAGCCACTATCGGCAGAGGGGGAGTAAATCAGATGTGCATTGAAATGTGGTTCCCCATCTATATCGGGATGCACACTTGAATGCACATCTAAGCGTTCATTCCCTTGAAAGCATCTCACTTGGATGGACATCCAATTTTGCCTGCGGTTTCTGAACCAGCAAATTGCACGGACGAGGAGGGATTTTCTACGTGTGAGTCTCTCTGGTTGGATTGGGACAAGGAAGGATAGATGGGGCCCAGCTGTATGAACGTAGGAAGAGCTCTCTTCTATGAACCAGACCCATTGGTCAATCTAGTTCAGTACTGTCTACACTGACGGACAGTGGCTCTTTGGGTGTCAGACAGGAGACATTCCCAGTCCCAACTGGAGACCCTGCAGATTGAACCGGGGACATTTGGCCTAGAAGGCAGATGCTCCAAGCTCGTTCATAAAAAAAGAGGAAGCCTACGGGGATGGGATGTAACCAAAACAACAATGAAAATGGTAGAACAAAATGCAGACACCAAAACATTTTTTTTAAATAGGGGACCACCAAATTTGGCTTTTTAATCTATAGCAGTTTGTTGATCCATAACATTGGGTTGATTGTTACATCGTGTGGAAGCTAAAGCAGCTACCGGTAGTAGCAGCTACCGGTAGTAGGACAGCATGAACTAATAAAATAATAATAATAATAATAAAATAATTTATTACATATACACCGCCCATGTGACCGGGCCTCCCCAGCCACTCTGGGCGGCTTCCAACAGGATATTGCACAGTAGAACATCAAACATTAAAAGCTTCCCTAAAGAGGGCTGCCTTCAGATGTCTTCTAAAAGTCAGATAGTTGTTTATTTCCTTGACATCTGATGGCGTTCCACAGGGCAAGTGCCACCTACCAAGAAGGCCCTCTGCCTGGTTCCCTATAACTTCACTTCTCGCTGTGAGGGAACTGCCAGAAGGCCCTCGCAGCTGGACAATGGGGGTGGAGATGCTCCTTCAGGTGTACTATAAAGGTGTTTTGGCTTGTTTTAGGTTCGCCTTCCTGATGTGGAATTTTATCTCAATGTTGCGGATTGGCCTGTTGAGCATCGGAAAGCAAACGACACCCCTGGCCCCCTGCCTATCCTTTCCTGGTGTGGCTCTATGGATTCAGCAGACCTGGTGCTTCCAACCTACGATGTCACCCATTCAACCCTAGAAACTCTGCGAGGCGTCACAAATGACCTCCTGTCTATTCAAGGAAACACAGGTAACATGGGAATCTCTGTGGGGGGGGGGGTTCAGACAGAGGTGGGAGATGGCATGTAAGAAGTGTCTGCTGGATCAGGACATTGCTCAAGCATCCTGTTCTCACATGGCCAATCAGATGCCTATTGGAAGCCCCAAAGCAGGGCTTGTGTGAAATAGCATCCCCCATACCTGTGATCCCAAAATCCGAAATTCCAGGGTGGATAAAAATCAATGATTTTTTTTAAAAAATTTTTTTTATTTAAATCAGATTTTTTAAAAAATGTAAATTGGATTTTTTTAAAAATGTAAATTGGGTTTTTAAAATAAAATGCTTTCGGAGGAAAAATCTTTCTAAAGATAGTTTTCTGTTTAAGTTACATTATAGTCCAAAGGCTATTCATCAGGAAATAAGGATTTGTTTAATTTTTTCATGTGTGCTAAAACTCAGTCTAAGTTTTTTTAAAATGTTTAACCACATCAGTTAACAAACATGGATACATGTGCTATAATGTTATTGTTTTTGTTAAATAAATTGTTTAAATTGTTATTAAGGAAATGATTGTTTTTCTCCTTCCAATAAAGTACAGCAGAAAAGTTGTCCAAATATAAACAGTTAACTTACTAAACCTCGCAATAATTTCATAATTATCTGTCTATGTATTCCTAATAGTATAACCAAATCAGTAATTTTTGATAATAACTGCAAAAACTACTCTGAAAATTTATTATTCCAAAAATGAAACCTTCATCTGATTTTAAATATTAAGATTATACCAGCAAGAATGAGTCTTTCTGCAAAAAAAAAAAAAAAAGATTTAAATCAAGTCTTACTGACTAGTGATTTAAATCATGATTTAAATTGATTTGATTTACCAGTACAGTGGTACCTCTACTTACGAATAACTCTACTTATGAATGTTTCTACTTATGAACAGAGCTCCGTCCGCCATCTTGGATGCGGTTTAGATAGGATTTTTTTCTACTTACAAATTTTTAGATAGACTTACGAATTTTTTCTCCCAATGCATTCCTATGGGATTTGACTGACAAATTTTTCCGACTTACAAATGTGCGTTCGGAACGCATTAAATTCGTAATTAGAGGTACCACTGTAAATGAAATCCACCCTGAGATGTTCAGAGACATAGTGCCTCCCGCAGCAGAGGTAGAATAGTATTTTGAACATTGATGATGGGTGTGTGTGTGTGGGGGGGTGGCCTTTGCTAATCTGCCTCGTTGAAGAAAAATAATATCAGGCCTCCCAAGTTGCTTAGGGCATTTTGGCGTGCTGCCTGGGGCTGATGGGAGTTGTAGTCCAAAACATTTGGAAGGCACCAGGTTGGCAAAGGCTGCATTAGAACTTCCAAGATTTCTGTGCTCCCTCCTCCTTCATTCCATCACCCATTAATTCCAGGACCTGCCTGGGACAACAAAACGGAACAAGGGTTCTTCAGAGGTCGAGACAGCCGGGAAGAACGGCTTCAGCTGGTGCAGCTCTCCAAGGAAAACCCAGAACTGCTGGATGCTGGAATAACAGGTTACTTCTTCTTCAGAGAAAAGGAGGCGGAGCTGGGGAAGGCTCCATTGATGGGGTTCTTTGACTTCTTTAAGGTATACCGCCTATCTTGCTAACACCAAGAGGAGACAGACAAATGTCCTTGTTTTCTCGTTTCCCCTTGAAGCTCTCTCTGGAGAGCTGGTTTCAGTGTTAAGGAACATCCTGCCTGGAAGCTAGTGCCTCACTTAAACGTGCAATATTGCATACTTGTGTGTTTTACTGCGAGCGCATACCCATTGCCTATCATTTCCTCCAGCTTGCATGCATCAAAATACAGTGGTACCCCGACTTACGTGTGCCTCGACTTGTTGAAGGTTTCGACTTCCGAAGTCCGCTAACCCGGAAGTATTTTCGCTGTGCGTGCGTTCTGCGCATGCGCAAAATGGACACTTCGACTTGCGAGGTTTTCAACTTCCGAAGAGCGCCGCCTTTGTAAGTCGAGGTACCACTGTACATGCCTGTGTGATCATCACACCTGATATTGCTTATGTGGGTTGTGTTCTATACTGCTGCAGAGGTAGGAATTTTGGAGACTTTGAAGCAGCCTCCATTTCAAAATGGACAAAAGATAAGGATGGCAAAAAGTCATGTAGACTCATGTCCTGCTTATGGGCTTCCCATAGACATCTAGTTGGTCACTTTAGAAGCAGGCTGCTGAATTAGATGCTTGTTTGGTCTGCTCGCAGTGGGGCTTTTATGTTCCCTTTGAAACGTGGGATGTTTCCTTTATACCACATCAGGCTTATTTGTACACCCAACACAGTGTAGTCTATTCTGCCCTCCAGGATCTTAAGCAGAGGTCTTTCCCATTGCCTTCTACCTGATATTTTAAGTGAAGACAGCGGGGATCGAACTGTTCAGCTTGTGCATGAAAAGGATGTGCTTTTAACTACCAAGCTGCAGTTTCTCTTTCCGCTCAGGGTCCAACCCACACAACCCCAAGCACTTCCTTGCATATACTGGGTCTCCCTTGACGTCAAGTTCTGGTTGTCATTTTACTCCTGTTGCATCAGCAGCTGATCCTGCAGGCTCCCAGAGGAGGTAGGCCTTACCCGGTGGGTTGCTTGCTGTGCTTTGAAGAGAGCTTGCAAAACCCCCTTGTACATGGCTGGAGTTTCAATTAAATTCAATTCAACGCCTTTATTGGCATATATCCTATATAATAAAGTGCAAGTGTCTCTGCGTCCAGTATTCCGTGTGTCCCTGTGTCCGCGCTACTGTAGCGCATGTGCCCCACGGACACAGGGATTGGACGCAGAGACACTTGCTCGCGCGCCCAGGACACTCTCATGGCAACTGGCTCTCGTGGAGGAAGGAGGAGGAGGAGGAGAGGGTAAGGAAGTGCGGGGGTATCTTCCTTCCTTCTCTCTCTCTCTCTCTCTCTCTCTCTCTCTCTCTCTCTCTCTCTCTCTCTCTCCCCGCCAGGCAGGTCTACTCGGGAGGAAGCGGGCTTCAGAAGGCTGCCTCCCCTTCTCCTCCCAGACGCAGCAGCCGAGCGCAGAGAGGGAGGGAAGGCCGCGGCCCCGCCGCTCCTCTCACATGTTCTAGCGCCCGTTTACTGAACGGGCTGAATGACACTAGTAAGACAATAAAAACCATATAGACCGTCCATATGTGTTATAATTCTGAAGCATACAGTAAAGAGGGAATCCTTGGCAATCCCTATGATACAGGCCAAACTACCCCAGATTTCACTTCAAAGATCCTGGTCAAAAATTGTACCATAACTCTAGTGAGAACAGGAGAGCCAACGAAGACCAACTGGAGTTTCCTATCAGGTACTTTGGATTGCAGCCTCGGGCTGAAAGGTGACCAGAAAACAGATAGAGTTTGTTGCTGTTACCCAAATTGTGAAACTATTTAACTTAGCCAAGGGTGCAATGCTTGATTCCAATACATGCTTGGTTCATTCGGCTTTCTTCCTCCTCTCCCCTCAGTACAAATACCAAGTGAGTATAGATGGCACAGTTGCAGCCTACAGGTTTCCCTACCTCATGCTGGGGGACAGCCTTGTGATCAAGCAGGCTTCGCAGTACTACGAGCACTTCTATAAGGAGCTGGCGCCATGGACCCACTATGTTCCCGTTAAAAGAAACTTGGAAGATTTGCTGGAAAGAATAAAATGGGCAAAGGTAATCATCCTTGCAGCAGAAGAAAAGCTTGGTATTATAAATTGCAGCACCATTTCCCAGCTGTAGTCTGTTTTAAAGAAAACATGAGGATAGATAAGCCATGTTCCTGCTCTCCTTGTAGGAAAAGGCAAGCCTTGGAGGAAAGGATACCAGATTTGCATCAGGATCTAAGCTTAGCTCCTTCAGGTTCTCTGGATGTGGTAGGATGAGCGTCCAGCAGAGTTATAGTTTGGTTCTCATAGCTTTGAAAACCTCCCTATGTTGGCGACACAAAACCACAGCTGGCAAGTTGTAACTGCCAGCCACGGTGGAGTGTGTTCACACTCCTTGTGGTTTAGATAGGAACTGAGACTTAATAGATGAAGAGACAAGTGTAGTTGTTTAAAAAAGACCAACCTTCCAAAAGTTCTAATCCGGAGAAGGAGGAGGAAAACACTAGGAACTTTGAAACATAGCCCCAGAACTGCAAAGTACAAATTCACAATTGTGTTCTTCTGTATCTTCAATCTAAGCCACATTCCCTTGTATTAACAGGGATGGGTCTATTCTTCAGCTCTGTGGCACATAAATGCGTAATGATTATATGGGTGGAAGAAGACAATTACTGCTCTGTGCTCTGAGTAACCAAATCTGTGTGAGAGATGTCAAACCTGTCTGTACACTTAGCTGTTGCTTGGACAATATGGGTAGCTGAAATTAAGAAATCTCTCTTTCTAACTGTGCCAGGCTGCTACTGCTGCTTGGGGGAGGATAATATCATTAAAGCTTTGGATAAAGTGTGGGTAAAAGTATGAAAAGACTGGAATTAACTTTGGAGGATCTTGCTGCGTGTAATAATAATAATAATAATAATAATAATAATAATAATAATAATAATAAATTATTATTTATACCCCGCCCATCTGGCTGGGTTTCCCCAGCCACTCTGGGCGGCTTCCAACAGAAAAATAAAACACAGTAATCTATTAAACATTAAAAGCCTCCCTGAACAGGGCTGCCTTCAGATGTCTTCTAAAATTCTGGTAGTTGTTTTCCTCTTTGATATCTCTTGGGAGGGCATTTCACAGGGCAGGCGCCACCACCGAGAAGGCCCTCTGCCTAGTTCTGTACTGTAGGCTTGTACAGTACAGTAGCTGCCCCTAGCTTAGCATTTCTGCAGCTGCTGAAAATCTGAGCGCCCCTTCTTCCTGAACACAATCACATAAGACTCCTTAGTTGCTCTATTATTTTATTATTATGGGGTATTTATATCCTACTTTACTAACAGAAGTTCTAAAGGTGGCTTACAATATAATATAAATATAATATAATATAATATGCAATTAAATAGACAGTAGCAATACAGTAGTTACTACAACTGCTGAGTCTCCTGGCCAAGTATTGATGCTTGAACACAGTTTGTTTCTAATCCTTAGGAAAATGATGAAGAAGTCAGAAAAATTGCCAAGGAAGGGCAGGCAGCTGCAAGAGAACTACTGCAGCCTCACCGGTTTTATTGCTACTATTTCAAAGTGTTCCAGGTTAGTCCAGATTTCATTCTATGCTTATGCTCTTCCGAACCATGCAGTCCACTCTCTTTCTGATGAAACTTGACCGTGGTGGTCTTAAGATGGTCTGGTTTCACAGCAAACCAGGATCTGGAACCATGGTTTGCTCCTGCCTCACTAACCATAGTTTAAACCAGGGACGGGCCACATATCCTGCTGAGAGGTGGTTGAGGAGCCAGCTACACATGCGTAATTGCACAATCTTGCTAAATTCAAGTTGTACGATTAAAGTGGATTTGGCTCTCTTGCAGCACAAGACATCGACTTCCAGGAATTTTGGGGGACTTCTTGCGGTAGGGAAAGTGAAAAGAAAATGCTTCGGAAAGTGCAGGATAACCATTGTTTGGCAAAACATCGTATAAACTGCCTGCAAAAAATAAATAAAAATACATATCAGAATGAAAACTCATGTTGCATAATGTCCCCACAAACGTCTAAGTTCAATAAGCAGGGTAAACAAGATGGAAATGACCAGGGTTGCGAAAGGGAGAGATGTTTTTGTTTTGAATAGTCTGCTGTTGTTTCAGTTTCTTTCCAACCTGTTTTACATATTTCAGAAATATGCTGAACGCCAAGCTGGTAGACCTGAAATACGGGATGGGATGGAATTTGTACCTCAGCCTGATGACAGGACTTCAGTCTGCAGCTGCCACAGGAAAAAGCCTTCAAATGAAGAGTTATAAGTAACCCTGCCAAATGAGATCAAATATATAGCCTGTTGCAAGAATGAGGCAGGACCTAAAATCACATTTAACACTGTGGAATCTGGAACTAGCTTGTACATGGAGAAATAGTCACGATTCAGTCCTACAGCGTCTTGTCAGAAGTAAGCGCCATTGAGTTTGAAGGGGCTTGTTGGAGTGTAGCCTTGGATACCTTCCTTTGCTCTGTTTCCTCTACATGTTGCCTTGTGTGCCTTTTAAATATCCGAACAGAGAATGTATAATGGTGAAGAAAGTTCTCGGCCAGACTGTGTCCTTCACTTGCATGAAGTGTTTATGGGGCTAGTTTTCTAGGTCACTTTCAAAGCATTCCACATATAATTTGTCTCCTTGGTCCTCGCAGCAGCCAGTTAAGGCAAGTCAGTATTATTTACTATGTCCTCCTCTGTCTTCTTCTTCTTCTTCTTCTTCTTCTTCTTCTTCTTCTTCTTCTTCTTCTTCTTCTTCTTCTTCTTCTATCACTCGTAGCCGAGTAAGATTGTCTTCCATAAACACGGTTTTAACAATAGTATAACTAAGGCTTGAGGGCACCCTAGATTATCAGCAAGTTTACCCCTAGAGTGTGATTATGAACAGGGTCTCTGCAGTTCACACACCCTCCCTTAGCGACTTTACCAGCTGTCTTGGCATAGATGCTTAATTTTTATTAACGGGAGAAATTGGTCTGTTTCTTCCTATTCCTTGTCTAAATCAGATCCTGCTGTTTAAAAACTGAATAACTGATTAAACTCTAAAAAGAGTTTAATAACTCTTTTAAGAGGAGTTCTGCACATTGTATAGAATGAAGTGGTAGAATTATGGGCTGTTTTGTTAATCATTTGTTGGGTTTAGATCCCACCCTTCCTCCCAAAGGAGGGTAGCATTACCAGGTGTATTGGTGATTGGGGGGGGGAGGTGTACCACATTTTCCCATGTAAAAACACTATAACTCCCTCATTCAAATATCACTTCAGCTACGAATTCTGTAGGCAGCTACGAACGCTGAGTCTCAATTCCCATCTGAATCGGTGGGATAAGGTATGCTTTGCATGTAAAAAGGTCATAGGCTCAGTCCCAAATTAAAGGATGCCACATAGCAGGGCTTGAGCAAGACTTTAACCTAGTCTTGGGATAGCTGTTAGCTGATTTTTTTAAGCATAGTCCAGGGATAGATATCCTGTTCCCCTCCTGATGTTGTTGGGGACCAACTCCCTTTATACCTGATCATCCGCCATGCTGGGTGAAGTCTAATGGGAGTTGGGAGTCCAACAACTGGAAGACCACAGGCTCCTCATCCCTGATACAGTCAGTGCTGAGCCTGAATAATTGATCTAATGATGTAAGGCAACTTGTTCTGAAGGTGCGTCTCCACCCCCATTGTTCAGCCCCACACACTGAGGTCCAGCTCCGAGGGCCTTCTGGTGGTTCCCTCACTGTGAGAAGTAAGGTTACAGGGAACAGGGCAGTGGGCCTTTTCGGTAGTCGTGCCCGCCATGTGGAATGCCTTCCTGTCAAATGTCAAGGAAATAAACATCTATCTGACTTTTAGAAGACACCTGAAGGCAGCCCTGTACAGGGAAGTTTTTAATGGTTGATGTTTTATTGTGTTTTTCATATTTTGGGGGATACGCCCAGAGTGGCTGGGCCAACCCAGTCAGAGGGGCGGCAAAGAAATAATTAATAATAATAATAATAATAATAATTATTATTTGTAGGAAGTATACAGAAGCGACACTTATCTCCCCTGAATTTCTTACTATTCTAACCTCTGGCATGTTTTCTAGGCCATTTAGTCAAATGAAATGTAGGTGCGCCATAAATGGCCTTGCAGACAGGTGAACTCTTAATGTTGCTGAGCAAGTGTTGTACATGTATGAATCTGTCAATGGAGTTAGTATTGTTATCATTAATACAAGTCGCATCTTGTATTTCAGAATAGGCACCTACCCAAAAGTTGCCTCCCGGATCTTTAAATGAGGTCACTGTGTAAAAGCACTGGAGTTTCTTTTGAAATTGCTTGGGGTATCATTTAATCAAAATATCTGTTGAACCTAAAAAAGAAGAAACAACTTAAGTTGATGGAAGGCAAATGTTGGGTAGTATCTCTTCTAGGTGCACAGAAAATATGTATAGTGAGATTCAGGCAAGCACAGACTTAGAATCATAGAATCATAGAGTTGGAAGAGACCACAAGGGCCATCCAGTCCAACCCCCTGCCAAGCAGGAAACACCATCAAAGCATTCTTGACATATGCCTGTCAAGCCTCTGCTTAAAGACCTCCAAAGAAGGAGACTCCACCACACTCCTTGCTAGCAAATTCCACTGCCGAACAGCTCTTACTGTCAGGAAGTTCTTCCTAATGTTTAGGTGGAATCTTCTTTCTTGTAGTTTGAATCCATTGCTCCGTGTCCGCTTCTCTGGAGCAGCAGAAAACAATTTTTCACCCTCCTCTATATGACATCCTTTTATATATTTGAACATGGCTATCATATCATCCCTTAACCTTCTCTTCTCCAGGCTAAACATACCCAGCTCCCTAAGCCTTTCCTCATAAGGCATCGTTTCCAGGCCTTTTCTAGAGCAAACCTTAATTCATATTTAACAATATTACCCCAGCCTTTTCTAGAGCAAACCTTACCCCAGCCTTTATATTATTATATAAAGTATTATATAAAGTATATATTATAATGTTACCCCAGCCTTTTCTAGAGCAAACCTTAATTCATATTTAACAACCCCCCCACAAAGCCCTGTTTCTCGCACACGGAGCCAATGAACTGGTGTGATATTAATCCTAGTCCTTGATAGTATTGGCTACATATGGATATAGTTTTATTTTACACCAGGGATGGGGCGAACCTGTGTCCCTCCAGATGTTTTTGAACTCTTAGCTCCCATCAGGCGCAGAATACATGGCCAATGGTCAGCGATATTGGGAGTTGTTCTCCAAAACTTCTGAAGAGCACAATCTTCAGGTTTATCATCTCTGATATGTACCATGCCCAGATTAATAATAATAATAATAATAATAATAATAATAATAATTTTATTATTTATTTGTACCCCACCCATCTGGCTGTGTTTCCCCAGCCACTCTGGGCAGCTTCCAAGAAAGATTTAAAATACATTAACATTTCACAGATTAAAAACTTCCCTGAACAGGGCTGCCTTCAGATGTCTTCTGAATGTCAGATAGTTATTTATCTCTTTGACATCTGATGGGAGGGCATTCCACAGGGAGGGTGCCACTACCGAGAAGGCCCTCTACCTGGTTCCCAGTAGCTTTGCTTCTCACAGTGAGGGAACTGCCAGAAGGCCCTCAGCACTGGACCTCAGTGTCCGGGCAGAACGATGAGGGAGGAGACGCTCCTTTAGTTTATAAACTAACTCCTTTTTGTAAGCAGTGGGTGACTCTGGTAAATTGGTGACACTTTCATTTGGATTCCGGATGCCCAAAGCCAAAAAATAATTTAGGGGAGTTGCTTTATTTAAAAGGTACCGATATCCAGCCCAATATTATGTTCTGTACAATCCTCTACACATCTATTCAGAAGCAAGTCCCACAGAGTTCAGTGGGATTGACTTCCACACATAAGTGCTGCAGCTGTTTAAAACTGCACATAAGCCTGGATGTAAGCTTCACTGAACTACTTGCAAAGGATTGGGCTGCATGTCCCATTGATTCCAATGAGAGGATGTAACACATTTTATAATGCAATCATATTCACATTCATCATGTTTTCTTGTTGCTGACCTAATACAGCATTGCCAAATCTACAACATAAGCAATAGCATCCGTAAATCAGGGTTGGTTGGTTGGTTGGTTTTCTAAAGCAACATGGACTCATTTCAAACAACTGCTTTTGTTTGTGGTGTTGTTACTAACCACAATAGTTTACATTCCTTACGTATTTATAGCATTTAGTCCGTTTATGACTGATTCAAAGGTCCTTCAGATCTGTATAGCAAATCAAGATCTTCATCTAAAACTTCAGCTTTTTCTTGTTACTTGAGTTTATGTTTCTGGTTTCTCATTCTTCTACTTGAAAAATTTGGATTCTCTGGAATAAGTCATGTGGAAGAGTGTTTTTCAACCAGCGCTGCAGTATTGTTCCTTATGTTTTGTAAAAGGGCACTACCACAATATAAAGCACAGGGGAGAAAGCAAGAGCCCTGCCTACAAGCCTCGTCTTGAGCAGGCCTGCACAGCTTGTGAATCAGCAAGCCAAACAGAACACGCCAGACATGTATTGTGGATGTCTAGTAAAGTTCATTTTTGTACTCTGTGATCTATGTAGTTAAGCTAGGGGGCGCCTGTAGGCACCGGTGTAGCTGCCAGTGCCTTTTATGGTGTCTGCAAGAGTCAGCAAATCTCTTCTCCAGAATCCGCGGAGAGGCTGTTTGCAACTAATAAAACAGAACAAACCCACCACCAATGCACTGTTATTGCATCAAGGTTACTTGCAATCTGTTATTGCAGAGCACAGCCACAATAAAACCTTTTGCAGGCGTAAAACCGTATTGAAAGCTGGGTCTTGCAGGTCTGCCCCAATGGCATCGTGAGCGCAAGTACTTGTGAATTAACAATAAAAAGAATTTATGGAAGGGCCCAAATAGTCACACACAAGGAAAGGGAAGAGACTGAATGACAAGATCAACATTTATCTTAATGTTATTTGTGTATATGATTCATGCTTTCATATGAGATAAGCTCAGTGTGAACACTTATGCTACTTTTCATGGAAGCGGGTTTCTGAGTGACTCGGCAACAAAACACTTCAGTTTCCTTGAATGATTTGTTCTAACCAAGTAAGAACATACCCTTGGCCGGGTACTGCTTGGTTTACAATCAACTTCTGCTTGAATGTTGAAACGGGCTTTGAACATTAACCTTTCCACCTATTGTGTGTGCTTCAGCCCTTGTGAACAAGACAAAGCAAGAACTGAACTCTGATCTTCAGTACTGTTCTTTGGTTTGTCTGAGTGTTTTTCCTTCCCCAGCTGCTGAGAACAGTTTGACTAGTTTCATTTTATTTTGGGAACATGCAACCTCTGCCCTTACCAAGACTGCTGGGATGCAATACACTTTCGTTGCTAAGGGCTATACCTAAGATCAAACATAGCTTCAACTAGATTGGCTCAGATCTCAGTAGCTACTTCATATGCTAGCGAAGAGCCTACTTGTTGCTTTTGTCTGTGATTTATCTTTGGCTAGAGAAAGCTGTAGAGACCAACATGGGAGAGACATGTTTTATTGCAGCTTGGACAGATGAAGGTGTCTAGTTTCACTGTTAGATGCACCATGGCATTTCTTCTCTCTGTGCCCCTCCCAGCGGTCATTACTGCTCTGGTCACTGTTGTGGACACACAACCTGACTCTCCAGGCACTGTGGTCATCTGCAAGGGATTCCCATATGGCGGGGTTAATGTTGCTAGCCTTCATATCACATTTGCAGACATCTTTATAACGCAGAGTCAGTCTGCCAACAGGCCTGGTGTCTGAAGCCAGCTCTCTGTAGCACATCCTTGGGGATCCTGCCATGTTCCATTCTTTGTACATGACCAAGCCATTGTATAAATCCCTGAGACAGAAGTGTGAACATGCCGGGAAGGTGGGCTTGGAAGAGCACATCTTTGAGCCTCTGTCCTGCCATGTGATGCTCCATATCTTCCTGACACAACACATATGGAAGTCATTGAGAATTTGCTTCTGGCAGGTGTAAGTAGCCCATGACTCACTTCCATAAACCAGAATGCTCAACATGCAAGCCTCGTAGATCTTGCATCCTGACCCAAGATTTATTTCAGACGATTTACTGGAATTCAACCACAGAATTAAGTACCCAGAAAACCTCTTTAAGTGAAGATATTATTTGTTCTTGAGGCTGTCTTGGAAATTGGAGAGGTGGGGATGGCTAGTGAGATGGAAGCTATATATAAATTAACGAAACACATAAATACGAGCAGCAGAAGCATATTAAATGGCAAATTTTGCACAATTTATTCAGACTACAGTGGAGATGGTGAGGGTTTTATAATGTGCAGTATTGTATTGGTTAACTTAGGATGCAACACAGTGTATTCACAGCTCTGGTTATAAGGGGGAGAAGTCCTTTAACCAGGACAGTCGTTCCCAACCCCCCGATGCGCATGCGCGCAAACACAAAAACCACATGAAAACTTATTGGACCACTTAATGACATTTTCTACCTGTTGTAGCAATTGTAATGCACTGTGCTAGACACTGTGTTTCTGAACTGTATTTTATTGTGTCTTTTACTTCTTACAACAAATTGAATTCCACAGAATTCAAAATGTAGATGAATACAATAAAATAAAGTATGAGAAACAAAAGTAATATGATTTTGTACTGTTTTTAATATGCTGTACTGTTTTTAATATTCGGTTGGAAGCCGCCCAGAGTGGCTGGGGAAACCCAGCCAGATGGGCGGGGTATAAATAATTTATTATTATTATTATTAAAAATCAATATAAATATTTAGTGTGATGGATATGTCGTCTCCAAATCCACAGGCATGTTGCTCTGGGCCGCCGGTAGCCTGTTGACCAATTTGGGAACCTCTGAACTTAATTAACTAAGAATTAATGCCCCTTAATTCTTCCCTATTGGAACTAGCTAGGAGTAATTATAATTGACCTGGGATAGAAATGCTAGATCTTCTTGTGGTATGGGAGGTGTGTTATTTATGGCATGGCGTAGCTTTATATTCCACATTTTCCTGAGGGCTGAGGATAACTCATCGCAATATAATTTCATGGGTCATTATTTATTACTGTTATTATTTATTAAATGTATATACTACCCACAGGTCTTGGCGGGGGGGGGGCAGTTCGCAAGATAAAATCGGAATATAAATAAAAACATGAAATACGCAACCAAAATAAAGAAAGCAATGCCCTCCCAAGTCCTTAAAGGATCAGTTAAAAAAAGAATGACTCCCCGGGAAAAGTGCTAATAATAATAATAATAATAAATAATAATAATAGTTCTTGCAGCAGTTGCCTCTTTTAGAGCCTTTGCTCTGTTGCTATTCGCAGGTGATTGCACCCCCCCCAAAAAATAACTACTTCACCTGCTACTAATTTCTGATAATCAAATAGCTCTTGTTAACATGGGCAGAAATAAGCTTGCTAATTTCTTTTCATGTATTTATCGCGCCGGTTTTCGAAGACGGATCGCGTTGCTCTGCCGGCCTCCCCCTCTTCCACCCGGGGCTCCTCTTCACGCCCCTCCCAGGCTTGCCTCAGGCAGGGGAAGGGACTAGGCCGAGAAGCCTCCGGGGGTTCCTATGGCAACCGGAAAACACCCCGCGAGCGGGACGCGGAGAGACGAAGGCCGCTTCGTTCTGGGCGCAGGGGTAAAAAGGGACGGGAGGGTGCCGAGGGGAAGGGAAGCTCCGAGGAGGGCGAAGCTGCCGCCACTGTACTCGGGGGGCGCAGAAACGCGGACGGGAATATGGTAGAACCTGTGCACGCATTTATTGGAACATTCACACGTGTGCGCCCACAGAAAGAGGTTCTGTGTGTTTGGTGACGCTTCCTAACTTTCAGGTGGGGCTTCTTTGGCCTTCTCCTTGGTGACGAAGGGCTCCTCCAGACGGGTGGCTTATTTGGCATTCTCCCATATTTGTTTGCTGTTGAAGGCGCATTCCCTGTTTGTGGAGAGGTTAGATTACCTGGTACCACAGCGAGTGTTTTCTGCTCCCCACCCACCAACCCTGCTTTCCAGTACTGTATATATTTCCATCACTTTCCGTACAGCAAAAAAGTCAGCTCTTTTGGAGTAGTGCAGGGTATTTGGGGTGTGGGTGTGTAAAACTGCCAAACCAACTAATTACACAACTTGAAGTTGCCAGTGCTGTATGTGATTGAATCCCGCCTTAAATAGCAGCAGTCTGGAAGCACCCATGACTCGCTTTTAAATCCTGATTTACCCTGACCTGGGAAAGTCCCTTTGAAGTTTTGAAAAAAAAAAACCTATAGTCTTCGCCAACTGTCTAAAAGTAATTAAAGAGAGAACCACGCAGGCCTCTCTCATAAAATGTTTTACTGTACTGTCAAAGTCTTGGCACCGCCACTGAAAAGCCCCCCCCCCCTGGTTTGTGTTTTCCTACCTAGTGGCAGAGAAAAATATAGGGCATGTGCTCTGAAGCTGATCCTAATGTTTGAGCAAATACATTTGGGGAGGTATCATGTGCCAATGTTATTCCAACCCTTATTCCCCAAAAGAGAGAACTTGGAATGGAGGTCAGAAATACACTAGTTGCTAATGGAAGCAGCTTAATACTGAACTAGTATGACCTGATCTATTGGCCCGGGTAATAATCTGTCAGATTCCTTTCAGCCAGTTACAGGTAGGTAGCCGTGTTGGTCTGCCGTAGTTGAAACAAAATAATAATAATAATAAAAAAATATTCCGGTAGCACCTTAGAGACCAACTAAGTTTGTCATTGGTATGAGCTTTCGCATACCAATGACAAACTTAGTTGGTCTCTAAGGTGCTATTGGAAGGATTTCTTAATTTTTTATATTTTGTTCCTTTTAACCAGCTGAAGTTTCCAAACCACCTGCAAAGGCAGCTCCACATATAGAGTACATTGCTGCAATCCAATCTAAATGCGACTGTTATTAAGCACTTAATATGCAATCTAGAAGTCAATGAAGCCACTTTTATCTTCATTTAAACAAATTAACGCTGGCTTGTTATTTTTTTTTTCAAATCCAATTTTGTTACTTTGTAAATTAGGGCAGCAGTTTGTAAACTACATCGCCTGAAGCATTCTTATTCAAGGCCAGCCCACCTGTGAACCAAGGTGGTTCTGCCTCAGGTGGCAGGATGTATTGGGGCAGCAGATCCGTCCTCCAAGGAATGCAATGGATGCTGCCGCTGGTGCACTCCTTTGAGGCCGGATCTGCCACCTTCTCGGCAGTCCCCCCCCCCCCCCAAGCAACCTCTCGGAGAACAGGAGGCACAGCTGGTGTCCTCCTGTTGCATGGTAAAAAATGCCTATTTTCTGAGTTAGGCCAATAAAACTCAGAGACAAGAGGAGTTAGGAGTCCATTTTGTTTATTGCAAAGCAATAAGGTTATAGTGTAATCTTTTTGCAAAACTGCAACCCCGCCCAATGTGGGACAGAGGAATTTATAACATTTCAGACAAAGGATTTTGATTTACCCAATCACATAAATCATTACATCATTGTATATTTAATATTCATCATTACCTCATTTCATATTTAATATGCATGTGCAATAAGCATCACTAACTAAACTTTGATTCTCACCGTGATATGTTACATATTGTTAGTTTACATGCATGGGAACCTGTGTTACGTGTGGATGTAACAACTTATGTTCTAGTTTATGAATTGCTTCTTTGTGATTGACGTATTACGGTAGCTGACCTATCCCAGTAGGGACGGCTTCTTGCTGAATCATCAGTTTCTTTAAAGCATCAGGTTACCATAACTCTTCTAAAATAAGCATATTCCAAGATTTATAGAGCTTTACATTATCATCTTAATTGTGGCCCTTTGGGCCCCTGCTACACTCCCAGCCCTAGGCAGGAAATGGTGGGGGCTACCTTCTGTTTTCCCCTGGGTGCTGCACCTGCCTGGTTCAAAATGGGCCCTTTTCTCCCTGCCACAACTGCTTTTGATAACCACTTCAACCATCGAGTAAGGTTGATTTGATTCCCCCACCCTACCCTAGTTCCCGATGTAGATCCTTATTTCACCCTTGTTCCTGGTGTAGATCTTCACTTGCCCCTTCTGCCATGGCACCATTTTGTGGTTCACCTCAGGTGCCAAAGTGTCTTGGGCCCCCCCTGCTCTTAAATCTGTGAAGAAGCACCAAGGATAGATAGAGAAGGGGGCTTGTGCAATACCATTTCTGTCCATCTTTTTGAAAAGGTTCCATTTTGCTTCTCCGACAATGTACTTATATGTGTTTGAATGAAAATCGGTACTGTATAGAAGGCAACCACTATTTTCCCGACGTTCTTCATTTATTGCACATACGGTAATTACCCTGTTTCTCATATTTTAAGACATACCCATAAAATAAGCCATAGCAGGATTTTTAAGCATTCAAGGAATATAAGCCATACCCCGAAAATAAGACATAGTGATAGGCGCAGCAGCAATGCCGGCCGCGGCAGGAGGAGGAGGAAAAAAATAAGACATCCCTTGAAAATAAGCCATAGTGTGTTTTTTGAGGAAAAAATAAATATAAGACGTGTCTTATAATATGAGAAACACGGTAGTTTTCATAAAGTCAGGAAAATGAGCGATAAACCCTTATTCTGGTCCATTGGCTCTTTGTATAGGATAATCCAGGTCCAAGCATTTTTCTGCAATGGAAATTAAATCCTCCAAAAGCCAACAAAAGCGTGGGTAAGTCTGTAAATTGAAAAATACAAGTATATAAAAGTAGCAGCTGTTTTGGCATGCGACCACCAATGTGCTTGTCATTTTCAGACCCAGAAGAGGGCGGAAAGGGGCAGGGGTGTAATGGGCTGGGCTGGGCCGGGCTGGGCTTATGTATCTGGAGCACAGGTGGGAAGTTGCCTGTACCTAAAAGATAACGAACAGCCTGATTCTATGCATTTTTACTCAGAGGTAAGCTCTTTGTATTCTGTGGGCCTTACTCCTGGGTAAGTGTGTAAGCCCCATTAAACGTACCGGAAATTACTCCTGAGTAAATACCCAGAGAATCAAGATGTATGAGAGCCTTTAACTTCCAGTGCATCACTTCTGCATGATATAGTGGAAGCGAGCCATTTTCAAGTTGAGTGTATATTACAAAGAGTTTAGATTATGTTACTATCTATTATTGAAACCATTGTAAACAATGCTTTTCTTTATCAAAGCCACCGGCATTTATTACCTCCTGCTGGTTTCCCTCCTTGCAGGGGGCTTTCTACTTTTGCTTCCCCCCCCCCCCATGTTTTCTGCATAAACTATATATAAGTCTTGTGTGATAGTTTAGTTTGTCAATATCTCACCTAAATTATGAAATGTAAAATAGTAAGTCCAGACAGTTATCATCACTGACATTTTTGACACCTGATCAATTTGACACCTGGTTATAGCCAAAATATCTTGTATAAATTTTTTTTAATGAGGGAAGTTCAAAAAAAATGCAAAACTAATGAATTGCTAATTGTTTGAATGATATATCTTAAAATATATTATTTGAAGGAAACATTCAAGACAGTCACAATCTAAAACAGATGCTGTCGTAGAATTATACCTCAGTGAGGAATATGAAAAAGCAAGTAAAGCAGCAAGGATTATTCAGAGAGCCTGGAAAAGATTTCTGGTAAGTTGGAAGTACCGGTACTACTTCTATACATTTCCTCACAAGAATCTGCTTCTGGGGTTTCTCTAGTATGAGTTGGGTTTTTTGGTTTTGGTTTTAATTTTCTGTGGTTTTCTAGATCATAGCTTATAACTATAATCAACGTTGTAACTCCAAGGAACAATGGTAAATGTTTATCTGTGTTTTTGTATTTTGATCTGTAAGCTGCCTTGAGTCTCGGTCTGGGGAAAAGGCAGGATATAAAAAAATCAATTAATTAAAATGAAATAACCACCTTATAGGTGATTTAGCACATGGACTGCACTTTAGCTTGTCAGCCTGGTATTCCTGTACCTGAGGGTCAAATTATTACCATATACTAGGTGTGAGGAACCTTCAGATGCTGCTGAACTGGAACTGGCAAGCATGGCCAGTCTTCAGGAGTGATGGGAGTCTGAGGCGACCCATCGCATCTTGCCACCTGAGGCGAAATGGGAATGTGCTGTTCCCTGCCCCACCTCACTGGTGTGCCTCCACCACTTCTCGGCAATAGCAAGAGCTTCCCACTGCTGAGCAGCAGTGTTTTGCTAGGTGTGGTTGCTCGTCTTCTCTACCTCATGGGTAGAGAAGACAAGCGGCAATGATGTGCTCTGGAAGGGGGCGGAGCACTGCCTCTTGCGCTTCCACCATCTGAAGTGGGTGCTTCACGCTGCCTCATGGATGGGCTGGCTCTGATAGAAGTTTGAAGTTCAGTGACATCTGGAGGGCCAAAGGTTTCCCATGCCTGCTTTATTTTATAGCCCGCTGTATGAAAGCAATTAATGTGTCATTTCTGAAATAGAAGTACCGTAGCATCCGATGGGCTTTTTGAGGAGAATTAGAGCTGTGGGGAGGGAGAAGAGTCTTAGTCAGGCACCCCCAAACTGTGGCCCTCCAGGTGTTTTGGCCTACAACTCCCATGATCCCTAGCTAAGAGGACCAGTGGTCAGGAATGATGGGAATTGTAGTCCAAAACATCTGGAGGGCCAAAGTTTGGGGATGCCTGGTCTTAGTCCTTCCTCTCCTTTCATGGTCCCAGAGACATCTAATAAGCACTCCAGCTGATTTTAGTTCCAAACCCCCAAATGGTACAAAAATGTTACAAAACTGGCTGGAATGGGGCAGGGCAGAATGGGGTGTTTGCAGACTTTTTCAATGGTGTTTCAAATATACACAATTTCACTTAAATGCACAGTGCCTTGGAATGTCACCTCCACATAAATTGGGAGCTGCCTGTATTGCGTATCACTGCAACTCAGGAGAAAAACCCTCTTGTGATGAGTTGACAGAGTAAAGCATAAGGTGGGGAGAAACCACAAAAGGAAAGGAACAAGCCACAAGAATTGGGGCAAGATGAAGCATTGAGAAGGGAAAACCAAACATGATTACAAGTTCCTCCAAATAGAAGTCATATGCTTGGATGAGAGTGTGTGTCTGTGCAACTGCCTATAAATATGTGTCACAAAGAGGCACTAGTCAGTGGTAAAGTACCCTGGGTTGCCATTGCCTCTCATAACCTGAAGTTCATGCAGGATCTTTTCAGAAAAAGCATTAAACAAGGACAAGGTCTTCTTGAAGCAGTTGTCCAGTGAGACCATTTACATCAGTCTTGTCTGCTCTGGCTAACAGCAGTTCTCCAGGGGCGCAGGTGGGACCCCCTCCCCCATCAACTGCAACCTAGGAGACTGCCTTATATTGAGTCAGACCATTGATCCATCTAGCTCAGTGTTTAGTCCACACAGCAGCTCCCCAGGGGCATTTAGACAGTGATCTTTCTCAGCCTTACTTGAAGATGCTAGGGATTGAATTTGGGACTGTCTGCATGCAGAGTGTGTGCTCTGCTAAGGAGTCCCAGCCCTTCCTTAAGCTGTTTGGAACAGAGAAAGCTACTTGATTCTATAAAGCAAGAGGAGAAGAAGAGCCCACAATTTCTTGGCAAGATGTATTGGCCTTTGAACTTTTTTTTAATTATTCACAAACTATAATGGTGGTGGTGGTAGTAGTAGTAGTAACAACAACAACAACAATAACAACAACAACAATAATAAATAATTTTCTTGTATCCTGCCCATCTGACTGGGTTACCCCAATAACAACTGTATTTATCTCTTGTGGCCAGGATATTGGTGTGTTTGACTACTATAAAGAACTAATTTCCTTTAGAATATGCGGAGAACCTTCTCATCTGATGAGGTTCATTGATCCTAAAGAGGTAAGAGTTAGATTGAAGAGGATCGTTGTTTTAACTTCACTGTTTCACTACTATTTATCGAATTGCATAATAGTATTTATACATTACCCTCTTGCAGAACATTGGGGTGGGGGGGAGTACAACCACATAAAAATACTTAAAAGCAATAGATAGCAATTATTAAAATGGCTGGCTACTCAAGAGACGTTTTAGAGAGCTACATACTGTAGACCTGTTGGGAGTAAATTATAATACCAATAATTAACTGCATCTATGAAGAAGGCTGATTGCCGAAGAATTGATGCTTTTGAATTATGGTGTTGAAGGAGACTCTTGAGAGTCCCATGGACTGCTAGAAGATCAAACCTATCCATTCTGAAGGAAATCAGCCCTGAGTGCTCACTGGAAGGACAGATCCTGAAGCTGAAGCTCCAATACTTTGGCCACATCATGAGAAGAGAAGACTCCCTGGAAAAGACCCTGATGTTGGGAAAGATGGAGGGCACAAGGAGAAGGGGACGACAGAGGACGAGATGGTTGGACAGTGTTCTCGAAGCTACGAACATGAGTTTGACCAAACTGTGGGAGGCAGTGGAAGACAGGAGTGCCTGGCGTGCTCTGGTCCATGGGTCGGACATGAATAAACGACTAAACAACAACAATTACTATGAAACACCCAGCTTTAACTCCAGTAGACACATTTAATGTGCTTTAACATCACAATCCTATATGTATTGCTATATATATCCTATGTATTCCTGCACTGCAGGGGGTTGGACTGGATGCCCTTCTCTTCCAGCTCTACAATTCTATGATTCTCTGAATCTTTGTATGTGCAATGGAGCTTACCTCCAGGTATGTAGGTACAGAATTGCAGCCTTAGTGTGCTGAAAGTGAGTTTTGCAAATCGGTGTTTTCAAACTTGTTTGCCTACCTGCCTGTCCTCCTTTTTCCCCCCTGCCTCATCTTGCTAGCCATAGTTTTGATACCTCCATGAGGAAGTCAGTTTATATAATTTTAGATTAATTGTTCCAGCCAAATTTCTGCAGGTAATTGGGTGTAGGATTGCAGCCTTGGTGTGCTATAAACTAGGTTTGCAAATAATTATTGTTAACTGGCTAGAACAGCAGCAACAACAAAGTAAAGCAGTAATCCTATTTAAGAGAAATAGGAAGCTACCGGTAAACAGAGATTGGACATATCTGGTCTCCAAGGGTCTCTTAACAAACAAGATGCCATAATTATTTTCTTTTGGTTATAGGCAGGATTTATAGATGCTGCAGCAGGGATTCATATAAGATTCAGACTAGGTGGGGTAAGTATAACTTAAATTAGGGGTGGGGCATCTCAGGCCCAGGAACCAAATGCAGTCTTCCAGATCTCTCTGCTTGGCAATCTCCCTGGGTCACCCTGTTTCTTCCCAGACTTGTTTTTCATGACACCTCCAGTGTTTTCACCTGCCTGGAATGTATTCTTGAACTCTGCTAATGCCCCTTGCCTGTCTGGATGGAGAAGAGTATGGCAATCCTTGTGCAATCCTGCACAAAGATAAAATTGTGGTCCATTGCTCTACCCACCACTGGCATATGGCCCTAGGAAGATTGCTGTGAATGGAATGCAGCACACCAGGCTGAAAAGCACTCCCCACCCTTGGTTTAGATGAATGTCAAAAGTGCAAATGATACCTAAACATCTTGCATAATTTATATTGCATATTTTGAAGTCTCTTAAATGTAAATTAATAAAATTGAGATTTTCAGACTCTAGTACTCTTCCTAGAATAGGAATCTTCATCTACATGGAAAGCTAATACACCAGGGAGAAGGATTTTAGTCTAGCAATTAAATGGTACAACCTGGGAAAATGAGTCCTACATGTTATTTCTGCTCATTTGAATTAAATACCTGTAAAAATTGCTTTCTGTTCTTCGGTCTGTAAAATGCAAATGATAATGACTTCCTTCATAGGCCCTAAATATAAGTTTTAGGGAAATGCAGAATCCAGTTTGCTTCCAGTTCTGAGAGGAACTAAAATTAAGGGCCATTTACTACAATCAACAGAGAATTAAAAAAATAACAATAACACATTGTTTTTAAATGCAGTAGTCAATAATCAAGTTTCTCATTTTAAAATTGAATATCTCTCTGCAGGTGAAGTTTCCTCCATGCATATATTACAAGATATTTACCCACAGACCTGTTGTGGATCTATGTGCAAACAGTCCCAAAAACTACGCAAAGCTAGCAGCCAAGGCAAGGCAACAACGAAGGTTCCAGGAAGCAAGCTTCGACGATCACAGGGACTGGTACCAACGCATAGAGAATAATGGCTGGAGACTCCTTTCCAATAGGGTAAAGCCTTTTCATCTGCTGCATCATTCTCAAATGCCAGCAGAGCTAATTTGTATTACATGACAAGGTGCCTTGTGGTGCTAATATACCTGAAGGAGCGTCTCCACCCCCATTGTTCAGACCAGACGCTGAGGTCCAGCTCTGAGGGCCTTCTGGTGGTTCCCTCACTACGAGAAGCAATGTGACAGGGAACCAGGCAGAGGGCCTTCTCGGTAGTGGTGCCCGCCCTCCCATCAGATGTCAAGGAAAAACAACTACCTGACTTTCAGAAGACATCTAAAGGCAGCCCTGTTTAGGGAAGTTTTTAATGTTGGATGTTTTATTGTATTTTTAATATTTTGTTGGAAGCCGCCCAGAGTGTCTGGGGAAACCCAGCCAGAAGAGCGGGGTAATAATAATAATAATAATAATAATAATAATAATAATAATAATCACTAATCAGGCTGCGGCATTCAGGTTCTGAATGTGGGTTTCCCATAGACTTCCCTGCTTGTCCCCTATGAGATCAGGATGCTGGACTAGATGGGCTCTTCTCGTGTTATGAAAAGTCCAGTTAGCTAAGGAGAGCCAAGCCAAGGGGGTGCTAAAATTACTGTTCTAACTTGGGTTGGTGTTGTTTTATTTATTTTATTTAAATTGTTTTAAAATGTCAAGTTGGATTTTTGTGTTTGTGGGCTAGGGGTTGTTTTGGGACTTTTGTTGGGGAGTGTATTTTTTATTAGTTCGTATACATTAGACCCAGGTGGCGCTAGGGACCCAGGTGGCGCTGTGGTTAAACCACTGAGCCTAGGGCTTGCTGATCAGAAGGTCGCCGGTTCGAATCCCTGTGACGGGGTGAGCTCCCGTTGCTTGGTCCCAGCTCCTGCCAACCTAGCAGTTCGAAAGCACGTCAAAATGCAAGTAGATAAATAGGAACCGCTACAGCGGGAAGGTAAACAGCGTTTCCATGTGCTGCTCTGGTTCGCCAGAAGCGGCTTTGTCATGCTGGCCACATGACCTGGAAGCTATACGCCGGCTCCCTCGGCCAATAATGCGAGATAAGCGCGCAACCCCAGAGTCGGTCACGACTGGACCTAATGGTCAGGGGTCCCTTTATCTTTATACATTAGAATTGCTTATTGTTTTAATTAATTTTATTACGTATTTTGTGCTTTTATATTGAAACTTTTGTGTTGTGAACCAACCTGAGACCTATGGGTATATATACAATTTTAATTAATAAGAATGAGAAGAAAGGGAGAAAGCTCTAAGAAAGTGTCCTAGGGTATCCCAAGGAAGTACAAGTGAGTATACCATTCGGATTTGAGTTTCCTGCAGCTAGTAGCGAGTTCAACAGAATGTGGAGTGCAAATAGGGTACCACACGTATACCTCTGGTACACTAACAGATTCTAATGGGGCAGTGGCAGCAGCAATGCTTTTTATTTATAAAGATATTTACATACTGCCAACCCATACAGAACATCAAAGTGATGTACAACCGTATATAAAAGTATTTTGTTGTTGTTGTTGTTGTTTAGTCGTTTAGTCGTGTCCGACTCTTCGTGACCCCATGGACCATAGCACGCCAGGCAAAACACCATAGAAACAATTAGGGAAAAGCCGTCATTAACATGACTGGCTAACCAAGAAACAGCTGCATAGACATGTCAGCATAAAAATATCTTCAAAGAGATGCTTGAAAGTCAATAGTGAGGCTGCTATTAGTAAGCTGCTTCCTTCCTAGGAACTCTTAAGAGCACCAAATTAGGAAGTGCCTGGGGTGGCTTAATTAAGTTGTAGACAAGAGCAGGAGGGGGAAAAAATATATTTCCAGGTATTGGAGTTCTTGTGCTGGTTTGCATACCTGAGGAGGATGTCAGTATGAATCGATGTCGGCAAATATCAACTATTTTTTGCCCTGCATGTCTAAGCCCTTGGTTCCCATGTTTTACCAGGCAGCATGGATCTTTCTGGAGTCAAGAGACTACCAGGACACTTAAGTTAACAGCAAGGCTAAACTCTCTGGTAGCATCCTCCATCCTCTGTATTACAACAAACACAACCATTCTCTGATGTTCCTCTGTCCTTGCAAGCAGCTTTCAGTTAAGCAGAGCATGGGCAAGTAGAACTGAAGCACATTGATTTTATTTTTATTTTGCTCCACTACAAAACAAGAGGGGGAGAGGCAAGGAAGTTATGTTTTGGTGGCTGTGCAGGAACAGCAATATCCTCTGCAGAGCTGTGTGTGACCAGGAAATTCATGTAGAGACAATGGCATAAATGGAGAAGGAAGGAAGTTAGCATTGACAAGGGTCAGAAAATTATTACGCATTTGTAACAGTTTGTGAAAAAATGTGTTTCAGTTTTGGAAGGACATGGACCCCTTAACTGTTAAAGACAACATCCGAATAAAGGAATTCCACTACTGCAAGGTGCAGAAGAAACAAGTTGTAGAAAGAAAAAGAAAAAGAAGAAAAATAGAGTGGCTGAAAAAAATGTGAGCTGCTGCAGTTTGAAGTGCTGTACTGTTTTAATTTTACCTTCTGAATAATTTTACTATTCATACAGTTGTCGTGATAAAGACCTCCTCCTTCAGGCACTATATTCATTGGCCAACTAGACACAGGTTGCTATAAATCATTGGTTAAAAAGTTCCATCACTTTTGCTGGCTCATTTCGGCCCCACCAAGCCCAAAGCATCCTGCCAGCCAAGTATGGTGGCCTTCTGGGACCTTAATAAAACACCCATGTTTACTGTGTTGGAAAATGCTTGAAATGGAAAAACGAGACAGCAGGTTATGCACTTTGAAGCCACAATTGTTGTGCTGCTGATTAAACTTCTGAAAATCGGCGATTTAAAGAACAGCATGGGGATTTTACAACATAGAGGGTTTTACAACACAGCCCTGTTTGGCTCTTGGAACCTCTGCTTTTTGGAGGTTTGAAAAGCAATGATGGGGAGGGAGAAAGGCTTTCCATCCAATGGAAACTGCTTCACCCTCCCTGAGCAAGTAGCGTTCCCACTGCCGATCAGCTGATGGGCAGGTGCAAGCACATCTTGCTCCAGCAAAGGATGTACTAGCAGCTCACTGTAAGCTCCCAGTTGCTCCTTACGAAGCCATTACCCAGTATGACATAGGGTGAGTAGGTGTGGCTGCCCTAAAATGGCACCGTGGGCCAAATGGGAAGGTCTAGTGGGCTAAGTTTGACCTGCAGGCTGAGTTTGAACTGCATCATGCCCTTGAGATCTTTTTTTTTTGCTACAAAAAGGTAATGCTGTGTTATAAATGTGCTGCAGAGCCAAAGCCAGTCAGTAGCCTTTAGCGAAATGAAGCAAACACAGAAAAATGATTTGCCATGCACGTGGGGAATTGTAGATCTGCATGAGTTTTCAATCCCCATGTGGCTGTGTTTCTTGTAGGAGTTGTGCCCCAATTCCTCTGTTAATTGCAAGTGGCACAGGGCACACTGCTTTGTGGTTGTCCCTGCAATTATTGCTGCCCTGTCTGACAGATTGGATTTATTGTGCAAATTGCTTGATCTTTGATCTCTTGTATTTGCACGGCTGTAACACTATGGTCGCGTTTGCACAACACAGTATGCCAAGATTTGATTTAATGTGTCATCTGAACCCAGGCTCATGGTTAAGGTCTCTCCTCCGTACCATGAGCTGCACGCAACCTAATTGCAAAATACCGGTTATCCATAAGCTTGTAAAACACTATGTTTGTGTGCATTTTTAAAAAAGCAACCCTTGTTACATCTTAGTTTAAAATGCCACCTCTACTTAATAACATTATAACAGCTAATGATGAAAATGCATAAATAGTAAGTTTTGTGACATGTTAAAAACCAACACATTTATTATGGTATATGTTTTCATGGACTGTAGCCCACTTCATCAGTTGCATGAAGTGTAATCCTAAATTGGCAAGTGTTTATAACAGGCATAGGGAAATGAGCTCAGAGGGAAACTACATGCAAAATGAAGGGACACCGGTTTATCAAAAGGTGATCAGTTGACAAGACTGTGCTGGTGATAACACAACCCTCCCCCCCCCCCGGGCCTCGGTGTCACATGTAGTGTGAGAAACATCTGCACTTTCCATTCAAGCAGCAGGTGACAGAATTGAATTGCCTGATAAATTTTAATTCAGCAGTTTCATACTGGAACTTCCTTTTAAAGTTCCTTTGTTCCAGGACGGCTGTCTTACGATCCAATATAGAGGTGTCCTGAGAAGTTTAAACTACTTCTTGTTAGTTTCTAGGTATTAACATGAACTTTCAATGTTCAGAGAGTAGCAGAAAACTAACAACCTACTAGGGTGTTTACATTGTCATGAACGCTGCCTTGTTGGTGGTTCACTGTAAATTATTATTTTGCTTTTAGGCAGTTGTCACTGTCTGCCCTTTTTGCATTAAATCTCCCTCTAACCCCCTTTTCCCTTCATGTATATGCTAACCGGTTTAGAATTGCATTTCATGCATATGAAGATTTGATGCCATAGTTAATGCTTTAAGGTACGACAGGAGAGTTATTTTTGCTACCCCTCTGTAAAATGAAAACGTCTGCTCCCGTTTCCTAGGTACTTTGGCGAAAGCCTGCAAGCTAAAACTGAGGACAAAAATGCAACACTATTAATTCAAAGAGCAGCAGAAGGGTTAATCAACACTCTGGAAGATGAAGGGATAGATAACATAATGGAATGGGAAGTGGATGAATTGCTGAAATGGACAAATGCACTCAACTACGAAGAGTAATCCTTAATTTGACCTTTTATTCTTCTTCCAAGTCTTAATTATTTATTGTCAAAAAGGCCGCTCTTATTTTTAAATATCCAGGTTGTGTGTTAATGGCAGCATAATGTCATTTTATCATACTACATATATTTCAAAGCATTAAGCCATTCTAGGAAAAAAATTCTGCTAACCTCTGTTCCATTTTATTGAATGGGCTTTGTTGTCCCTAGGTATGTTAAGGAATGGAAAGAAATTGGAACAAGCAGGATTTCCAGCTGCCTCCAAGGTAAAGGACCTCTGCCTCTTTCTGGCAAATCTCCATGTGATTTTCCACCATGCGAGACCCAATTGACACACAGTGCTGGGAGAATAGCTGTGTTGCAGCTACCTGCATGCCAGTACAGTAACATGATTCCTGTCAATTTATAACCAAAGCAGGGTCTTTCTCTAAAGTGAATGGCTGTAGATAAAAGTAGCATGAATCCTGTGAGCAGATCTACTTATCACCTTACCAACCTAATTGTTTGGGTTGAGAGCTAAGTGATAGCCACACGGACAGTATAATGCATTATTTGGATCTCTTTTGCATTTTTCTTCAAGAATCTTCATTAAGCGTTTGCACAGTAGAAATTGTAGCATGCATCTGCATTTCACAGGTTGCTTTAAAATTCATTCTCTGAATTTCATGCAACATGTTAATGCCTAAATTTCAGAGGTATTGAAGAATGTGTGCCTTGACCTTTAAAGAACATTGCTTAGAGAATTGTTGCTTAGATTATTTGCATCTTCAGTAACCTCACTGTTGCCATATGGTAAAGATAAAACAGTTCTGTCCCAGTTAAAAAGTGAAGTATGGAATTTGAGGGAATTTTGTGGCATTGTACCAATTAAGGGTGTTAACTAGTTCAAAAGGTGTTTGTTTTTTCTAGTTATGTTTGCTGTTCTGCTTTGGTTATATTTTTCAAAATGTTATAACTGACATTATTGCCACCATATTACTACTGAGACAGTGTGACTGTTCTGCAATTCTGTATAAATGCAGAAAAAGTGCAGCTTGGCAGCAGGCAAGGAATCTTAACAGCATGTAAAACCTAAAGTAATTCTATAAGGCTACTCAGAATTTCATAGCAGAGTTGAAATTTGAATGGGGTACATCCCAACTAATAGCTCTTACTACAGTAACTGCTGTTTAGCATCATATACGAATAGACTTCTGAACACAACGTTCAATTTGAAATAGTTATTTAAAATGCATTTCTTAAATTTCAATTCTAATCTTTAGGTTTCCAGTTTACTGACAAACCAGTCATCCCTTTCGAATCTAAAGAAATACCAAACACCATCAAGCAGCTAGTAGAGTCGCATATGCATTCGGATAAAAAGAGTTAGCACAAACTAAGCACCTTGTACATTTGAAGATAATACTTCAGTGGCAAAACTCACCTAACATCTCTACAAGCAGCAGCTACAGCGGCATCAAAATAAAGCTTCAGGAGACAGATAGCAACAAACAAGCTGGATGTAGAAAGATAAGTATCTATCTTTGTGTACTTGTGTATTTCGCAGCCTTATTTGTCCTGGCACATTAACACAAAACCCAAACTTTTTAAAGTCAAACCTTATTCCATTGTTGTGGTGAAGCACATTGAATAAAGGAGTTGCTTCTGGAAATGCAGATAATGTTTTAAACTTGTACGTCTACTAGCTGAAAGTGCCTGGTGTTGCCCAGACATTGTAAGGACTCCCAAAATAGTGAGATGTATGAATAGGGAGTAATTTGTTGCAGAGCATAACAGACCCGCCCCCACTCCCTGCAATCCAGGGGACCTGACCCAGATCTGTGTCAGGTCTCCTTGGTCCCCCCATTGTCATCTCACCCCACCCAGCAACATCACTGTCCATGTCTTCACTTGGTGTGGCTCAGGCCCCAGATGTACCCACCAACAATGCCATCTTGTCCCACTCTATGGTTGCCGTTGCTGCATCGTTGGAAACTTGCCTCACTCGCCACTGCCACCTTGCCAAAAAAAATCCCAACTCCTGCATCAGTGGTTGCCATTGCTTCTTGGGCCATAACTGATGGTGAGAAACTGACCAACCACTGGCACTGAGATAACATGGGTGGGAAGTAACTAGTCCTGCCCCCCCCCAAGTCCTGGGGATCTCTGTGGCCTCAGGCACGCGCTTTTCAGTTCTGCTACCCTAGCATATTCATCTATAGTGGGCAGAGACAGGAAACAAACTAAAGTGACAGATTCTGCCCAAGGAGCAGGGTGCACTTCCTGCCTTCAGCCACATATCATATCTAGGATGTGTGATCCTCCCAGAGAAGCAGACCCCTACAGGTAGCAGGCTTCACATAGTTAAAATGCAGCATGGACCTGTTTGAAAGCTGTCTTCAAAAAAGCCGTGGGTTGCTCTTTCACACTCTACCCCCAAAGCCCTGGGTTGCTCCAGGTTGGCCTGACTTGGGGCAAGCCATGGTTGGGTTGGCTTGACCGGACCGCATCAAAGCCCAGCTATGCCTTAATCAGCCCGATTTGGTTTGGCCTTTTGTCAAATCTGATGCACAGCCCTATTAGTTCCATGGCAAATATTAAAAGCATTGCAGTTTTGAAAGGTTCTGCCTGCCATCTTGATTCAAAATTGTGTTTGATATCCAAACATAAAGCAGTGCCTACTCTTCACTTTGGGGAACTATCATGCCAAATCAGAAGCATCCAGATAAGCCCAGCCATCTGGATTAATTATGGTGCCCAACAGTATCCAAACTGTTTCGGCCACACATTATCCGGCATGGGAGAAAGCTGTAACTTCCTGTTTTGTCCACTGAAATATTGGTAATGGCCATTTCCAGTAACAAAAGAAAGATAAATCAACTTTTGTTTATTTATGGATCGCATTTCTGCTATCAACAAACTCAAGGCAAGGGTACATATGGTTGCTTTGATAAGGCAGACTGGTTGTGCAGATACACGGGTGCCCAGAGAGGAGATGGCAACTGCTTTGCTCTTCCTCCAGTCTTACCCTTGCTGCACTGTGTGGAGCTAACCCATGGTTTGCCTCATTCCAGACGAAGTGTAACCTATGACCAATATTTGTTCATGGTTAGCAGTTCGTGGTTTGTCTGGAGACCAACCCCATGCTCCCATATGGATGCCACTGTGGCTCAGCTCACAGCAGTAGGACTAAAGGAGTAAAGTAGTCACAATCTCCCTCTGCTCTGGGAGTACTGTTCTAAACCATGGTTTGGCTTACTACTCACGTTTTTCTATACTATTTTTATTCTATTACAGGACAAATGTAAAAGAGGTTTTGGAGACAATACTTGTCTATAACAGCATAGCTTTATTTCACATACAAGAGTTTTGTCACTAGCTTTTGAGCTCTATACCAGACTAGATTTTTTGTCAGGATCCGGTGGATGTTATTACCCATTTTGTAGTGAATCAATACTCCAAAAGCACAGACTGAAATACCAAGTACATATACAAATTGTTTCCTTCCATGTGAACATGGCAAACACATGCCAGAAACTATTACTGAAAGGTAAAATACATAGTTTCCTATATCTTAAACTTACTTAGTAAGTTTATATTCATTTATAGTGCCCCTTTAGCTTTCCCTCCCAAGGATTACATAATCAGCGGTGGGGACAAAAGAAAGAGCAACTTAACATTTTTAAAACGGTAACACAACCATTAGAAATTGAATGCATGTTGTTTAAACACAAAATATTGGGTAAAGCCACTATTTCCATGATAGAAAACAGGTTTAAAAAATCATTTTTCACATGGTAAGATTTTGCTAGCTAAGAGTAGCAAAAATAACTGAATTCTTCAGTTTTCAAAAATATATTATCAGCATTTACAAAAGCCAAAAACTATTCTACAATGAATAGCTAATAGGTCTATTTTCTTAAGCCAAATAATTGTAGCCATTAATAACAGTAATCTATTGCGAGTTTACACTGTGCATATGATTCTTAATTCTTCTATGTATTTTTCTTCCCAGTTTTGATATGGAGCCTTGTTTTCGGCAATGTACTTGTCAAGCTTTAAGTCCGATGTATAAAGCATAACATTTCAGTTTCTTGTCTCCAAGTTTAAAGCAATTGGCAACTTTGTGCACCTTCCATATGCCATAGATCAGGGACTTCTAAATGTTACATAGTTATTTAGCATGGATAGTGATCATGGTTGGCACACACTTGTAGCCTCCTGCCAGTGTTGTGGCGCCTTCTTGGTGAAGTACATTGCATAGCGGCAAAACAAGGGGACCACTGTGTGCATTCCGCTGTCAGTTCTGATGATTTTAAATACAGCAGGAACAAAGTTCTCTTGCATTGCAGCAACATTTTCTACTCATTAAGACCAACCCCACATTTTCACACCCAGGCTTTCCACCCCGGAAAGAGGCGGCTGAGATTCTTTGGGTCCATGGCTTGCTGTATGAGAAGGTTCACCTGACCTCCTACACTGAGCACTATCCCCTCTTCCACACCTTTAAGCTTCTCCTGAAGTCGCATCAGAACACGCTCTGCCACTTTATTAAACGTCTGGTTATCACTGTTGAGAATAAAAAAATATAGGAAAATATAAGTTGCATAGCCTCGCAGATGTTCATATTAGTTACAACCCCCACCCCCGGTAGTGATTTCTTACTTTGCTTTTTTGTTACATCCCCGATCAGCAGCATTGGGACTTGAGTTGATGTCAGTCTCATCCTCTGGCCTTTGCTGCAAATACAAAGCTTTCAAAGGATTCATGGTCCAGTCAAAAAGTGGGTCATACAAAAGCACCTGTAAAACAAGGCAAAAATATGTATCTAAATGAAGCCAGCTCAATGCCCTAAAAAAGCAGGCAAATAAAGATTCCATATTTGTAGGATAATCTTTAGACTGGCAATGTTGTTCAGCATGTGAATTAAATGTTATGATCTAGTCCCATCTTGGTAATAAAACATTTCCATTATTTTAGCAATTGGGCAGTTATAAGTCTTCTGACAAAAGCAACTACAGCTACAGTGAAACTGCTTTTTGAAATACCGGAATCCTTGTAGAGTTTCCTCTACGCTGTTCGTGGCCACCTGATAAATGGTAACCTCTAGGTTGAACTATCGTAATGTGTCATTTGTAGGACTGTCTTCACACACAGTATGAATACCAACTTTTCCAGACAGCAATGGCTAGGTTGCTAATGGAAAATGGGTAGAAAACATCCTACACTGTGCTAGAATGTTTACTAAGGGTGGGACAGAATTCAGGGCCCTTAACGCTTATCTCAGGATTCTGGTTGGTTCATATATGTATGGACATTCCCTGAGAACATAAGGTCCTAGGATGCTTAGGGCAGGCATAGACAAACTTGGCCCTCCAGATGTTTTGGGACTACAATTCCCATCATCCCTGACCACTAGTCCTGTTAGCTAGGGATGATGGGAGTTGTAGTCCCAAAACATCTGGAGGGCAAAGCTTGCCTATGCCTGGCTTAGGGCTTTAAAGGTTAACTGCACCACTTCAAAACTGAGTTAAGAAACAAACTGGCAAGCAGTGTAATTTGTGGGCTGCTGTACTACACGCTGAGAGTCTTGCTCCCAAGCCATCCTTCATGTGCAGATGCGTGTGCATGCACATCACATGATGGGGCTTGATCATGCCCTCAAATGTACATAATTTCAGTTGTGTGTTCAAATGGGCTCATTCTGCTCCCTCGCAACAGAAAAGGTTCAGAGCTACATTACAGTATTTCAGTAAATCTCCTATGAAAACTTATTTATAAACTTTTGGGGTGCCTAACAGATAAGAATGTTGAAGCAAACTTTTGCAATAGGAGTTGCCACTGTTTAAATGCCAAAGAAGTTTATGGAAGTTTTAAAATACAACCAATACCTTTCAGCTTTTCATTGAAAGCCACGGAAAAAAGGCTTACCTCTACAATAGTAAGCAAAGCTTCTTGGGAATTTCTCATAACCACCATAGTTTTTTCACAGCATCTAGAAGGTATTTTCAGAACAGTTTTCTAAATTATTTTCCACTAATAGTTTCAATATACAACAGCATTTTATTTTTATAGCTAATGGCACAGTTTCTTACTGTCCAGAAATAATAATGTAACAAACATGGTTTTCACTGGTTTACACTACAAGCTTGTTCAAAAAGCTGAGCTGGTGGAATTCTATTGTAACTTTAACAGTGAAATGCTTAAGAAGCAACTGCAGTTATATACTATACCTCCTGAAGACGCCTTCTACACCAGTGATGCCCATTCCATCCACTATATCTCTTGTTAGCCTGAAAGGTATGGTCTCTGGGGTAGGAAGGATTTTGCCCTGCTCAAAAGCAACACCTGGCAGAGGAAAAGAGAAAGGAAACTATTTTTAAAAGGGTTATATATACACAAAGGAATAATATATGATCCCTTGTGTTTATACATACCTAGATCAATGTGCACAAGTTCTGCGGTTTGCTCATCTAGCAGAATATTCTGTACATGTCTGTCTCCAAGACCAAGTATGTAGCCAACTGAAAGAAGGAAGTCTCAAAATGAACCCAGAAGCACTTGCCTACATTTCATTTCATCCCCCCCTTTATACATGTAACTCACAGCTTCTCTCTCCATTTATTTATTCATTCCCTGCCCAACAGGTTTTCCTTTCTTGCAAGGTTCTGAGAAGGTCTATTCTCCTTTTCCACCACAGTCTACCATGTTGCAATAAGCGCTACTCTGGAAGGTCCCCTAATCTTCAGCAATGGTTTTTCAAGAGGAACAAAGAACTGGTGGGAGGATTGAAATGCTTGGGAACATGCCTAAGGATAGAAAATACACCTGAATGCGGCTCCCTCTCTTCTCCCATGCACAAAATAAATTAATCCCATGTATTGCTATGTCACAGCACTAGTACACACACTCTGCCATCTTACATTTAAAGCAGCTACTGTACACTTTTGGGCAGCATAAACCATACCATTTTTAATGATAGCTTACTTTTTAATTATTAAATGGATTAAATCTCAGTAAATGCACATGGGTGCATTTTGAAGATGCCAAAGCAAGTGGGAGGTGACTCAGTTAATTCAACAAAGCAAACGAGTAACATTGGCATTTCATTCCCAATCAGCTATACACCTGAATGAAAATACCTATAGAAAAGAAAGCAGCCCTCAGCCCTCTTAACTGCTCTATAACTATCAGCCCCAACAATTAAAACTTGTCCTCTATGATCAAAATCTATATGTACTGCCAACTAAAGCTCATGGAGTACCTTGGAAGGGGAGGACAAAACTGCAAGAGTCATTACATTTTAGTTATTAAATAGATTAAGACCTTAGCCCTTGTTGAAACAAAACACTATTTTTCAATTTGTCTTCATAGTTATAAAATTATTACCGAAGTGTGCGAAAGACAAGCCATATTTTTACAGTACCTATTGATGAAGTAGCAACACTGCGAATATACGCCAGCCGTTTCTCAAACCACACTGCTGGATCAAGAAATTTTTCCATGCAGAAATAACGAAATACAGGTTGAAAATTCTGACATACATCCATAAAGACGTTATATTTCTCCTCATAATTTTTCCTTTGAGCCTCCTTTGAAGTAAACCATAAATAATTTAAAGGTGGGTATGAAAAATGATTTTGTTGCATATGCACAGCTGTACTTGCAGTAAGAACACAACACATAACGTTTATGAAACACCTGCCCCTCAAAATTCCAATAGATGTGCAACTATTTGGCAAAACTGAAGTGAAGTGTGGCAAAGTGGACAGTGTGCTGGCTTAAGGGTGGGGGAGATAAAGGCTGAAATCCCTGCCCAACCTATGAAGTTCACCAGTTAACTCTGGGTCAGATATTATCTCTCACCTGAACCGACCTCACAAAGCTGTCATAATAAAATGGGAGAAGTGAAGCCTGGATGCTTTACTATGAATGCACTTCCTCTGGAGGAATGAATGGGGGATCCATCCATGAATGTGTGAAGCCCTTTTTCCACCAGGAAAGGGACACACAACTATGTGATAGGCTTCTGTAGATGACCCCTGTCCTGCAGGTCCCTCCCTGGTTTCCATCTACGCTCAAGTGAGTAGAGAAAGATCCGAGGAGTTGAAATGTCCTCTGGTGTAGGGGGTCTAGGCTTGTGAAACCAAAGTCATTCCCTTGGAACAAGGTCCGGTACAGACTAAGAAAACTGAAGCTCTGGCTGTCTCTCGAGAGTGTATGTGCATGAATGTTGAATGCTGGCACCAGGGAAAAGTCTGGATGCCTCTTTCACACCTTTCACATAAAGTACCCAAGCTTCCTTTCTCTGGATGGCATTAAGGAGGATACCATCCATAGATGGGATGCTCTCTAGCTAGGTCATGTAGGGTGGGTAGAGCCAGTACTAGAATATAGGAGGATAGAATCTGTAGAATTCTCCTGTCAAAAGTTGCTTCTGCTGAACCTAAAGTATCTAACTCAGGCATCCCCAAACTTCGGCCCTCCAGATGTTTTGGACTACAATTCCCATCTTCCCCGACCACTGGTCCTGTTAGTGAGGGATCATGGGAGTTGTAGGCCAAAACATCTGGAGGGCCGCAGTTTGGGGATGCCTGATCTAACCTGTAGTTTTGGTGAAGGTAAATGGAGACTTCCAAGTGGATGTCCTACAAATTTTGGACAGTGGGGCATTAGCGGAAAGTGTGTGGGAGAGCAGTTATTGGTTTTGTGGGTGTTTTGTTTTTGATTTCTTAAAATGTATTTTGTGCCTTTATCTTTTATTTTAATGTTGAAAGGCGGTATACAAATTTGATAAATAAATAAAGTGGGGTAGACAGACCTGGTGAAATGTGCTGTGACATAGCTAGGCCATAAAATCCTGTAAGAATTTTATCCTCTTTCTTGTGGCAGCTGTAAAGTTGGCAATAGCCTATCACTGGCAGGCCCACTCCCCATTCATGATGAAAGGTTATTGAGGAAAGTGTGGGATTTGTCTTCTTACAGATGCGAACACATCAAAACAGATTGTATGGGTGGGTATGATGAGAACAGACGATTTTGTGGACACATGGTAGGTGTTCATAGCCTTAATCAAAAATAAGGAATATACCGCTAGATGCAGCATATCTTGCTTGGGAAGGATTTGCTTCTGACTCACCATCATTTTCTTTTGGCAATCGAAGCTACTATAGTCCTTTGGCCTATATCGTTTGTGAGCACTGCTGTCAGTATTGATGAGGAATTCACCCAGAGGAATCGTTCCTGTGCACCACTCTAAGACACCGCTTCTCTGTGAAAGGGGAATCACCTAAGGAATAAGCAGACATATTAACTGTCATGATTAACCAGTGCTAATTCAAATCAGATTCCTTTGTAACCTTAGTTTGAAAACCCATTTTGGAATCAGGGATACAATCTCTAGTTTACATTGGAAAATGCCCTGTGGAAAGTGAAGTAAAATCCCCCGAGAGAGAGCATGTACAGTGGGGGGGGGGGGAGTATTTGATACCCTGCTAAATTTGCTCGTTTGCCCTCTCACGAAGAAATGACCAGTCCATAATTTTAATGGTAGGTTTATTGTAGCTGTGAGAGACAGAATAACAACAGGAAAAACCCCAGAAACCCAGAAGACAAAAAGACAAAGATTGATGTGCATTATAATGAGTGAAATAAGTATTTGATCCCTTTGCAAAAGATGACTTAGTACTTGGTGGCAAAACCCTTGTTGGCAATTACAGAGGCCACACATTTCTTGTAGGTGGCCACCAGGTTTGCACACATCTTAGGAGGTATTTTGTCCCACTCCTCTTTGCAGGTCCTTTTCAAGTCAGTAAGATTTCGAGGTTGATGTGTAGCTACTCGAACCTTCAGTTCCCTCCACAGATTTTCGATGGGATTAAGGTCTGGAGACTGGCTAGGCCACTCCAGGACCTCAATGTGCTTCTTCTTGAGCCACTCCTTTGTTGCCTTGGCCGTGTGTTTTGGGTCATTGTCTGGAATACCCACCCTCAACCCATTTTCAATACCATTAAAATTATGGACTGGTCATTTCTTCGTCAGAGGGCAAATGGGCAAATTTAGCAGGGGATCAAATACTTTCCCCCCCTCACTGTATTTATAACTCCAGCTCCCAGTTTTCAATCTAGTTTGGCAAGGAGAGGAGATGTGAGAGCAACAGGGTTTGTGTGCAGAAGGTCCAACATTCAGCAGGATCTCAGGTAGTAGCTGCTGTGGAAAAACGTGGAGTCCCTAGTCGCTAGATGAAGCTAGATGAAGCAATGTTCTGTCTTTTTAATGTTAGAGATGAAGGATGGGAGCTCAGTGGCAGAGCATGTGCAATGCATGTAGAAGTCCCTAGATTCAATTCCTGTCACCTCCAGCTTAATAAAATCTCGAGTAGTAAGTCCTAAGTGCCACTTTCAGGGCTAAATTCAGTAATTATCAGAGTCTATATAAAGGAAGCTTCATTTGCTTGGTGAACCCACATCATGTCTGCAACAGGCTACTTTGATGGAACAAGAGCAAAACTTGCCTTATATCTGCGGATAGTCAATTTTCTCTTTCTGGTTTCAGTATTTTGCTGAAGCAGAGCATTGCACATCTGGAAAACTTGCTGCATGACAGCATCCTGTCTCAGGTCATCACGGCCCTTTAAGAGATACAAAAAAGGCAATGGTATTGAAATGGTATCAGCTGAACACTACAAGAACCTTATGTTATGTATATTTATTTGGAAGTGAGGGAAACTTTTATCCAAAACAAGTATGTTAAGTATTGTAGACTTAAGCAACAGGAAAAGTATCCAAACAATTGGGCAGTACTGTCGGTTTATACTTTGTCTTCTGGGATCACTCAGAACTTTTGAAATACATTGTACATTTAGTAAATAAGTAAAAATATATTTAGAAATGTGTAAGAACATATTTCCATTCATCCCTGCATCAGGCACTTATACATTTCCCATGGTTTTACTTCACAGCAGCTCAGTATCTTCAATCACAATACAGAGAAATAAAACGTATCAACTTCCACCAAAGGAAAGGTTCACACCAAAGAACATGGCATAAGAGTTAAAAATCCAATGTTCTACATTCAGCTTCGAACAGTCTCATAGTTCTTAAATCAAAAAAGACACCTCTCTAGCACGTGCAACACAGAGAACTTACCTTGACAAGTTGCCTCCTCTCTTTCCCATCTGATCCAACACAGTCTATTATTTTTGGTAGATTAAGGCCTCCTGCTAAGCGAAATTCTGGCTTGAATGACCTTATTGTAACCAAATTTTCATACTTCCCACTTGGATCCACCTAAAATCATAAATACATTTAGGCGCTGCTGTATCTTGTTCACTACAATACTGATAGCCATTTATCTGTCTGCTAGAATGAAACATGTGCAACCTGTTACATTTTCTCTGGTAGTCTGTCCCAGATGCATTAATCCCCACTAATATGACTATGTAAGGATTATTACTCAGATAAACCAGTTTCATTTACCTTGATTTCCATGGTTGGTACAACAACATTTTCTAGATTCTTTAGCTTGGTGATAGGTTGATCAGAAGGGATATTTATGCCTCCTGCATAAACAACACACAAATTACCTTAAATGCCATTACTAACATTTGTTGTTGTATGAACTCCTGTACACTGGACTTCAAACAATGAAGAAACTGCTTCTAACATGTTTCTGATATTACAGAAATTATTCTAGATTTTCTAGTGTGGTGCCGTCTACCCCTTTGCAACGCCTTTCCACTGTGTATCAGTCCTTCTTTATTGTTTTAATTCTTTTTAATATATCTAATTGTACTATAAATTGGCCCGTCCCCAAATACCAAAATAACCAGAGTATTGCCAATTTGCTCTGTGGCAAAGGCTGTTACAGATACCTGCACAAATTGGATACAGTTCACTGGCTAACAAATATCATTATAGCCTAATAATTGCACAGATAATTTACTCTCAACAAAACATCCTGGAGACGGAAAGCAATATTTTCCACATATTTATTACACAGCATAAAATTGAAGGATTATTGTTGATTTTCAACTCCCACCTCAATTATCCCCATTTTCCATATTCTTACCTCTCTTTGACTTCCAGGGAGTTGCATCCATGTTTGCTAAAACGATATAAGCATTGCAAAGGGTTTCGACATTTGCCACCATATCAGCTCTTTCATGCTTGATAATGTTAATTATATTGCTAGCAGCTTCCATCCGCTCCTATCGGTTGAAAAAAAAAGAATACTGGTAAAAGCGAGAGTTTTACTTACAGTCTACTTCAGATTAAAACAATTCAGAGCTCTGGCAACAAAGGAAGCATTAGGAAACTGGGCCAACTGCTGGTGGATAAATTTACTGCAGCCGTGACATTATGAAAAACAGGTCCCAACTACAATACTGTCCATGCAAACACGAAACACTCCTCGCTCCCCCAGCCTAAAGCACCCCAGAAACAGGTGAATTAAAGTACCTTGTCAAGTTGAGAAGTTTCTTTCGGTGTGATTTTTGTTTGCCTGCTTCTTGCTGCTTCCGGCTTTGCCAAGAGTTCATCCTTGTTGGCATTCACCAATGCCAAGATTATAAACAAAGTGTGATGTGGATGGTCCAGAGAAATTCTAGCTATAAGCTGTTAAGAAATAATAATAATATTAACAACAACAGCAACAACAATAATTTATTATTTGTACCCCGCCCATCCAGCTGTGTTTCCCCAGCCACTCTGGGCGGCTTCCAACAAAGATTAAAATACATTAAAATGTCACACATTAAAAACTTCAGAGATGTTTTCTAAATGTCAGGTAGTTGTTTATCTCTTTGACATCTGATGGGACGGCATTCCACAGGGCAAGCGCCACTACTGAGAAGGCCATCTGCCTGGTTCCCTGTAGCTTTGCTTCTTGCAGTGAGGGAACTGCCAGAAGGCCCTCGGCACTGGACCTGTGTCCGGGCAGAATGATGGGGGTGGAGACGCTCCTCTAGGTATACAATGATACCTCTGGATACAAATGCTGCGGGATGCGTACAAGATGGGTTACGAATGCGCCGAACCCGGAAGTAACAGAATGGGTTACTTCCAGGTTCAGCGGTTCACGCATGCGCATAAGCATCAAATGATGTCATTTGCAGAAGCGCCGAATCGTGACCCGCGATTGCGCAGAAGCGCTGGTGTGGGTTGCGTACTCATGTTGCGAACGGGGCTCCGGAACTATCTACATGCAAATAAAGTTTGTTTTTGTATTTTGTTTTGTATTTGCATGTTAAATGAAGACAGGGCATCATGGTTGAAGATCAATTACATTAGTCAGAATCTGATGAAATCCTTCTGCCTTGCTTTCCATTCGAGCAGCTAGTTGATACATCAGTGGCAAGAATTTGTAAGAGGGTATTTTCTTTGCCTTCTCCTGTTATAATAAAAACAACAAACAAAAGTAGAAGGTGAGACTGTTTAATAATATAACACAAATTGCATGTATGCTCAGATATGAGTACATCACAATATTTTTTTCTAATTGCTATGAGTGCAAGACACTCTTTTTCATGGCAGCACTTTTATGATCCATTTCTTGCATATTTTCTCACGAGGTTTTACAAGACAGTACTGTACATGCTGGGGAATAATCTAGTATTTTAAGATGCAAGCACTGTTTATGACGCCAGAGAGTCAGGACCAAATGCTTCTCCATCCCCTCACTGTGAACTGGCTTTGGCACAAATATTTTGGCATATATTAAGCCAGAGTTCCTTGTTACCTCTAAACCGGGGAATTCTGACTTAATGTCAGTTAAGAAACTAGGAAAATAAGCCAGGGAGGAGGAGAGGAGGGCTTGGCTTTGATGCCTGTTTCCACTTTCACAAACAAACCATCAAGCCTGAACTGATTGTCTGAACAAGGCCATTGCCTGGCAGTATTTTGCATGGATTGTGAATGTGAGGAACCTCAACACCTATCTATTTATTACAGTGGACGATGAAGCCACTGGATTAGGTAGTTTTGTGGTATATCCATTACATTACTCCTGTTATTTATAAAAATCCTGACATAAGTAAGGAATGATAAGGTAAAAGAGGACTCTGGAGAAAAGAAGCAGAAAGTAGCAATGAAAGATAGTACTTCAAAGAGAGACTGATGGTGGGTTGATTCACTACATGTTGTACCTACTCCAGGAACCCAGAGTACTGTCTGTGGCTAGATATGTATTTGTGGAACAGGTATGCATAGGGCCTAATCATGTAAAATCCAAGGTACAACTGTACAACTGATAACCCACACGATCTGGCACTTAAATGTCTTAGATTTTACATGTGAAAAAAGCACCCATGCATAGACATCCAGTACATTTGCTCCCCAACCTTATATTCTACTTCACTACAAAGAGGGAATGTATACACAGATGTAATAAAGTTGTATCTTTGTATACACAGATGCAGTAAAGTTACGGTGAGACTAACCTGAATCATCACATTGACTTCATAAACACCAGAGTTCTCAAGCCAGAGAGAACAGAGTCGAAAGATCCACATGTCATGCTCTTCCCCACTCAGTAAACAGTTAATGTAGTTCTCAACAGCTTTGCATAAGAAACGTTTGCGATCCTCTCTCAGTGCGCGAATTGCACATTCATCAATTTCTAGTTCCCGCTGAACTTTGACTGTGTATCTTAGCAACAGAAATTTAGAAATAAGACTACAGTACAAATCTAAAATTCATTTACTTATATGCTGACAAACTGACTTTATAAAAAAGAGAGCCTAGGTTCTCCTCGTTCCCAGTACTTGACCCAATGATTACTTTTATTGGTTTACACAATAAAATGGCAGAAGCAGGAAAATTCCTAAGATAACAGTTCATTACTGTCACAGTGGCCGGAGCGGGCTACTTCAGAGTAACGACTCTACACAGCTCTGCATTTTATCTTTTATTGGTGCTGCGTATTTACAGTGCTGAAGGCAATGCTATTTACACGGACAGATGTTCTCAGCTTGAATCAGAACCTCCGAATGGCGTTTGGCGCGTTTTTCTCCAACACAACAATTTGGGGAGACCCATCCTCTTCCCTCTCCGCTTTCTGCGCAATTCCGGAGTTGGGGGGATGGGTCTGCCCCCCTTGCTTGCCCCTTCCTGTCCCACCTGGGACCCTGGCTCCGCTACCTTGTCTGAGCCTCGGACACGACTTCCTGCTTCCCCACTGGAATCGGAACTCTCTCTGCTTTCCCCTGCGCTCGGGGATGGGCTTGAACTCAGGAGGGGAGGGACTTCGCGATATCCCCTGTCCCTCACAATTACTAAGAACATGCTCATTGTTCCCCAAGAATATACATGCCAAAATATAGCTAGATCAGGGGTCTGCAACCTTTAAGACAAAAAGAGCCACTTGGACCCGTTTCCGAAGAAAAAAAATAAACTGGGAGCCGCAAAACAGGTACGTAATTAGAAATCAGAGGGCCCCATAGCAAAATTTGCTATGCCCAATAATCAATGCCCCAAAATGCCATAGAAAATTAATCAGGGCCCCAGTGTACCATAAATCATAATCTGTGCCTGATGTAAATAATAATTAATAATGAGGGCCCAATGTCATCCTCGTCATTATAAAAATAACTTTGAGTTTGGGCTGCCTTGATTACTGGGAACATAGCTGCCAAGTTCTCCCTTTTTTTTTTAAGGGAAATTACCTTATGCTGAATAGGCTTCCTCATGAGAAAAGGGAAAACTTGGCAGCTATGACTGGGAATGGGCACCAGCAACCACTGCCTTATGAGTTTGGGCTGCCTTGATTACTGTACTGGGAATGGGCACCAGCAACCACTGCCTTATGAGTTTGGGCTGCCTTGATTACTGGGAATGGGCAAAACTCTGACTCCCTTATTAGGACACCTGTATGGTTTCATGTGTGTTGCTCCCATCAAGTGAACTTATAAAATTTCCTCATATTGAATCAACCCATTGATTAATACATCTACCTCAATCTCCTGACCAGGCCGGCAGGAGGCCACAGGCAGGCCGCAGGCAGGAGCAGCAGCAGCAAACACGTGCTCCGAGCCCGCAAGCCTTTTCTGCTGCTGGGCGGGAAGAAGCGCACCCGTTAAAAAATATAAATAACTCCGCCCCCGCCCCCGTGAGCCTATTGGCTGCAGAAATGCAGCAGGGAGGGGCTGATGCAGGGAGGGGGCCGACCACGCTCCCCAGGCTGCTAACATCACCTTGCGTCCTTTTTGCACAGCGCAGGCGCACAGCGGAGTTGTGGACTCCGGCGTGCGGGGCGCAGGCGCACAGCGCACCGCCGCAGCTGTGTGCTCCGGCGGCGGTGGGCACCGCGCGAGTGTCTGGTGGGCGTGGCGGGCGCCGCCGCATGGCTCAGGCGGCGCATGGCTCGGACGCCTCCTCCCCTCGTATCCGCTCCAGAGCCGCAGCAAAGGTGTAAAAGAGCCACATGCGGCTCCGGAGCCGCAGGTTGCAGACCCCTGAGCTAGATGAACCCCAACCGGGTGACAGACCTGCCTTAACTTACTTGCTACAAATTGGTGGCATAACATACCTCAGTTAGAGAGGCCTACCTGTTTGTAGGAACTTTGTGCTGCTTTAAGAGGCCAACTTCCTCCTTGGCCTTCCTCAACAAAGCTTGCTTGTTTTCAAACTCTGATGATTTCATGTAGTTCTCAATTCTTTGATACTGAGTGTCCGAAAAACGAGCAAGAGACAGAAAAGCCTTCATCTTTCCACTTTTGAGTTCGGTGCTACTATCATCGTTTTGGTCCCCAACAGCTTTTACTGCCTAGAACCAATGTGATAAAAAATGATAAAACAACAGCCTGGCCATTAAACAACCACCATTTAATGAGTAAGCAAGCAAATAAGATTTCATAAATATTTGCAGAAGTTGTTTACCTTTTCCAAGTAATTCTGCATAATGACTGTCGGGTTTTCTAAGCATGTCTCTGCTAACCAGCTTCCACGCAACCTCAGACATTCTGTGTAAATCAGTCGCAGGCTTGGGTCTTCTTCAACCTTAGAAAAATATAATCATGCAGGTCAGACATACTCACTTGTATATAAAGTGACCTCTCCCCAAGCATATTATGCTACTCTTTTATTTTGAATTTCCCTTTCAATCAAGGTTTTCTGCATATGTTTTGGCCCTTCATAAATAGAAGTACCGTATGTCACATATGGTGCTGGAGGAGACTCTTGAGAGTCCCATGGACTGCAAGAAGATCAAACCTATCCATTCTGAAGGAAATCAGCCTTGAGTGCTCACTGGAAGGACAGATCGTGAAGCTGAGGCTCCAGTACTTTGGCCACCTCATGAGAAGAGAAGACTCCTTGGAAAAGACCCTGATGTTGGGAAAGATAGAGGGCACTAGGAGAAGGGGACGACAGAGGACGAGATGGTTGGACAGTGCTCTCGAAGCTACGAACAGGAGTTTGACCAAACTGCGGGAGGCAGTGGAAGACAGGAGTGCCTGGCGTGCTCTAGTCCATGGGGTCACGAAGAGTCGGAAACGACTAAACAACAACATGTCACATATGCTGCCCTTGTGTTTCTTCAAAACAAAACAGGAATTTAAACAATGCTGCCACTGTCAAGTTGACATAGGACAAAATGTACCATGTAATCTTCATCCAGTTTCTTGATCATCTCCTTTAGGATACTCAGCGCTAAGCTTTCTTCCTTTTTAGCCCAGAACACTTGTGCTTCCTCCAGCTGCCACTCACATACCCCATGTCCAGCTGGACTGAACTGTTTAATTTGAAACACTGCTCTTTCTGGAAGCTGGAAAACAAAATGAAGCAAAAGAAAATTCTCTAGGTTTTGAGATATGATCCATTCCTTCATATTTCTAGAATCCAGTGAAATCTGATACCAATTGTTCCTTGTTACAATTACATCCCATCCCTGATCTAACTGCATGCTCATGTACTTAAATCTTCCAAGAATGATTCAGTATGCAAATCCTATTGCTGGAATGAAATGAAAATTCATTTCCTTTACACCCACATTAAAATCTGTAACCAGAAATATATTCAGGCCTATAATTGTACGTTATATTATTTCACAGAAAGGACAACTTACAGATCCACTAGAAAGTTTTAAAGTACCAAAAAAGGAAAGAGAGAATTTGCAACTGATGCAATAACAACAACAAAATTATACATTTCTTTGGGGGAATTCAAGCAGGTGACTATATCATGCTGCTGCTCCATAGTTCTTAGTACTGTTAAGGAGCCTAATTGCCAATCAGGCATATTGCAGAGAATGCACTAGCCAAAACATAATGGCTTGACTATCACATTTAATTTTTTTGTTTGTTTCCAAGCTAGCAAATATTACTATAGGACATAGGTAGTGTGGTAACAAGACTAGAGAATTATAATTTCCTAACGCATCTTGGAGAAGCCCTGGAGTACCTCTTTAAAAATAATAGCATCAACTTATACTTAATATAGCAAATCCATAAGGGAGCACATTTAGACTGAATTTTAAAGATTTATTTACCTGTGTGTTTTTTGCCACTCGAGCCAATCTGGACAGCTCCACCAGGTGTTTTGTGAGGATGTCTTTGATGCATTCCCTTTTCGCATTCTCAGTTTCCTTCTCCAGCAGGATCTTCAGAATTACTGTGCGGAGAGCCATGATAGGTTCCTGAAAACTAAAGTCGCTGTCTTGGAGAAGCTGGGACTGTTTCTGCCACTTCAAATACGTACAGTTCAGCTGGCTGGCAGTAAAAGATCTGAAAGAAGAAAGCATATGGAAGTGTGTGAGGAATTCTGACTAAATTTTAATAAAGTTGCTTCACGTTGAGTCTATTTAGTCCAGTATTGTCTACACTGGCTTGCAGTGTCTCTTTGGGATTTCAGACTGGTGTTTCTCCCAGCCCTAACTGGATATCCCAGGGATTTAAGATGGGAGTTTATGCGTGCAAATTAGGTTTGCAATGAAGGAATGCAGATTATTATTACCCCATAGGAAAAAATTAATTTCCATGGGTGAAATGTGTAAATACATCCAGGGTAATAATGAAGAAAAAGTAAAGCATTGGTTGGAAAAGAAAAGTACCCAGAGAAAAGTTGTCCTATGCATTCCAACTCTCCAATGGTCTGCAGTCTGCAGAGTGTAGGCAGCAATGAATATACAGACTCAAGGCTGCCTTTAGATAGCTCTTCTACTTCCTTGACTCTGCAAATATAAGAAAAAGATCATTGCAATTTCTGTCACCTGTGAAAGCAATTTCAAATCGCACTACACAGTGAGCAGAAGTCAGAGAGGATATCTTGTCAAGCAGCATTAATAGAAATAGACATTACATATAACGTCAACTGAAAATAAATCAGACTGTAACACATGCCTACAATTAAAAAATGTCTTGACTGCATCAAAAGATAAAAGAGGATTTTCAGATCTACATGTAAAAAGGCAAGTAGCTCCTCTGTAGCATCCAACCTTCTTATCTGCTTAAGCCTTATCTCTAATCTTCCAAATGCACTTCTTTCAAAAGTTTCAAATTGCTATGTTATGCCTTAAATTGCATTAAAATCCATAGAAGCTGCAAACATTTTACACAAATGAGGCACTGATGTATACATCCCTTATAACATAAATTACAATGTGTTAGGAAAGCTACAGTTTATTGACATTTTATTTTGTTAATAACATACACAGACACCTGTATGCAAAGCTTGCTACATACCTGGCACACTTCAGTCTTTCATAAAAAGTAGAGAATTCATTGTCCCTTAAACACTGTAGAGCATCATACAATGATTCGTGGTAGCCTTGTCCTCCAACCTCATCTCTTAAAAGACAATCAACAAAATTTCTATTTGAACGCAAACACTTTTATTAAACTGTCCTTTATAACAGCAATTCTTTATCAGCTTATCAACTGCTAATAAGGCTCCCTTCATAGCAGTTTAAGGTAAGGGACAAACATTTAAAAATACTACATCTGAAAAGTGATAGTTTGCATTACTTGACAGAAGAGATTTGATCCCACTGCATGTTCCTCCAAGCTGCCTGATAACGAAGCTCTTGCAATTCCATAGAACATTCTTTGTTCTCTTGTTCCAGTCCTTTAAGGTAGATTGAGAGTGTGTCACACAGCCCAAAATTCTGCAAGGCCTGCCGATCAGTGAGATAAAAAGTTAACATGTAAATGATCAGATTTCTGAAAATGCTTTCCAACATTGAAAGTGATGCATTTTTACTACACCCAAGTCCCACTTACTTCTAGTCCTAGTAGCACTTTAGGCTAACATGTTCAAGGTCAAAGCATAATTTTAGATATATATTTTTTACAGAATCATCATCGTCATTCTTTATTCGACCGTCAGTCAGAAAAGATACATTTCTCAGTACAAAATTAAAACATCTAAGGCATCTAAAAACTAAAATAAAACATGGGCAGCACTAATAAAGGCTATACAGATAACCCGCATCAATGCAGTCGATTTTACTCTTACGACGCTTAAGAGCTAGGAAGAGAAATTTGGCCACCAAGAAAGCTGTTTTCCCAGTGGGATTATTCAACAAATGTACAACCTGACTTTCTCTGGATAGAGAGCTAAGCTGAGATAGGGATGGGGCTATGAGACTGTCTTAAATCTACATAGAAAGGGCAACTCAGGAAGACATGTTCGGTGGACTCTACCTCTCCCAAGGCACAATGGCAAGTTCTCTGATCATATGGAACTCCCCTGTACCTTCCCCATAATACCGCAGATTCGAGGACGTTCAGTCTGGCCGCAGTGAGGAGTCTGCGGTATTCCACATAGTGGATTACTGCGAGATAAGGGGATGGTGTAACCTGATAGATCTGCTCCCCCAGGAACATCCCTGGTTTCACGCGGGCTGTGTCCTCTTGTCTAGCAATATCGCCCAATCTCTGAGCAATCACGGCTCTAGCTTGAGTGTATGTCATAGACTCCAAGTAAAGGTGTGACAGTCCGCAAGTCTGTACTTCATCTAAGACCTCCCTTTCCCAGGATGATTGAAAATCATCCCTCAATACCAAGGGGACCAAACCCATTGGTTTAAAGCATAGCTTAAGCCATAGCCAAAGCTTCGCTTTCACGTACCGAAAAGCTTGGCAGAAGCCTCTAATCAAATGACCGCACCCGCTACAGAAGGGGGGATCCTGAGGATGGCTCTAAGAAATTGCAATTGGATGGATTCCAATCTTTAAAAATCCCTGCGTGAACCCAAAGCAATCCCACCAAAAGTAGTGGGAGGACTTTTATTTGGAAAAGTCTCAAAGCCACTTTCACTGTTTGTGCCTGTTTCTTGGCATATAAGGATCTAATCAGCATAGCTGCTTTGGATGCATTTGTAGCTATATAATCTCTATGTGCCAAAAAGGACCTGTTTGATCGGACTACCTGGCCCAGATATTTGAAACAGCTAACCTGCTCCGGAGAAATACCATTAATTGACCACAAATGGGGTTTTGGTCGGGCAGAGAAGACCATAATCTTGGTCTTGGCATAATTAAGTTGAAGCTCGTGATGGTTCCCATATTCATAGAGTGCATGAATTAAACTGTTACAGTCAAAATTATGGACACCGTCATCTAACATCTGGGGGCACCATACTGCCCCTGTGATTGCAAGCATTTAGAAAGAAAAAAAAGCGGGAGATATGCATTGATTTAAAAATTACCTCTATTATTCCTGCTTGCCGAGTTGATGGTGGTAGATTCGTTTCAAGGTCATAGGTTACTAGGGCTTTCTCCCATCCTGCTTCATGCTCATATGTTCTTATCCTATCACGGATAGAGAATAATATTAAAACTGATAACACTTTGCCTTCAGTTAAAATTGCTAAATTTCTCAATAAAATTATTACCTAGCTAAAGGCTGCAGCATTCTTCCACCACCACAGCCATAGAGACTATCAGGTTCTCCTATGCTTTTGTATATTTCCATGAGAAGGTCCTAGGTACAAGAGAAAATAGTTTCTTGACATTCTTTCTTTTGTTCCTATAGAGCAAAAATATTGCAATCTTCTATGGAATATGTTACATCTGACCGATACTTGTCCTTGCCTCTGTTATAAACTTTTAGCACACTTTGATAGACTCCCACATCCAAACAGAAAGCCCTGTGGGCTATGCTCAAATAAATTAATATGTTTTCCTTTACACAAAATACATAGAGGCCAGGAGCTAGAGAACCATGAAATTCATAAGGCTCATATCTATTGAATAGCAACAACATACAACACATAGCAGTTTACTTTTGAAATGAATGGGTATTGGAACATTGGTTCATTTACCATGAATGGACCTTCTAGGCTGGCTTAGTGAGACATCCACGGATGGGCTGTGTGTCCCAATTCATCCTGGACACACAACCACACACCAGTCTAAGAATCAAAAGCAGCTTGGGCCTGCTGCTCAAGTAACTAAAGCCCAAAATTTCACTGAGAGCGCCTAAATACCCTTTTGGATCCTAGTTATATTTTACTATCATACTGGATAAATAGGGCCCCAAGCAAGCTGCATCATACATGAAGCTGAAGGTTAAAATACAGCCTCAGCTCCCATCCCAGAAAAAGCACCACCTGTGAAGCGAATGGCAATGCAGCCCAACACTGTTCTTTCAAATAGAAGTCGACACAGTATTTTAAGTCAACAGTATAGTTTATGGAGGCTATTGGGGCCATACAATTGTCAAGTCGCCTGGTAACCATAACTTACGTTAGCAGCCTTAGAAACATATCTATGAGTGAACTAGTTGAAACCTTCTCAGGAACAAGGAAAAGTACTTTATGCCAAAGATGTACCATACCTGCAAACTTATTCCAGTTTCCTCTTTGCTCTTCTTGCTCAAAGAAGTTAGTGTTAAATTCTGACTTCCTTCCTCAAATGTTAGCTGCTTAGCTGCTTTGAAAGTAGACCTGCAGAAAACAAGTTTAAAAAATGGTCCTCAAGTTGGATATGCATTCTTTTAAAATGACTAGATGAACCAGTACATCGAAGCTGTGTGTAGGTCCTAGAGATACTCTGTTACTTAACTAAGCTGAGTCCATTTCCTTGGTCAGACCTGTTCAATCAACTCCTCAAAAGGAAAATTGGATAACTATAAGTAGGTGCTTTGGGAGGCAGCAAAGGTCTCCCCTTAACAAAACTGTGTTGTTTTCATTTTATTTAAACTACAACACCCACAGAATTTCAACAAACAAGACATGGCACACTGCCTCTTGCCACTGGGATAGTCTAGATTAAGGCAGGGATGGACTTTACTGAAGCCAATGGGCCAAAACCATCTGGTTGGTGGAAAGTTAATGGCTTTTATTGGAAAGCAGTATTGATTTTTAGCATGAGGAACTCATGCTGAAACAAAATAACCAGTGCAATCTATCTAAGAGGAGAATCCTTTGAGTTACGACTCATCCCACATGCACGTATATCAATGTATTTTAGTTTTACATAAATGAGAATAGGCTGTATTTTACACTAGTACCTTTCTTGCTGTTTGTCTGAATTTATCTTGTCTGCGTAGATTTCTGTGTAGAGCAAAGCTGTGAAGTGAGCAGCACAAGACTGAGCTGCCATGGCAACCTGAAGGTAGTCGAGGTCCAGCCAAAAGCTGTCACTGAAAACTGTACTTGAAGGGCTCCTGAACAAAATATTAGGCACAAGTGCATTCATCTCACTTGATAAAAACAGCTTTAAACTGAAAGCAGCACATGTTCTATAAATCTATAACCTATTCCCCATTATTTTGTCAGGACTATAACAGTTGTTGCTTTAAGAAATAACAAAGAATTATTTGACATCCTTAGAAAGATTTTATAAGCTGCTTCAACTTAATCTACAAACACAATTCTGGGCTAAATACAAAGCCACTTTCAATGGCTGTTTTGTTATTACTACTTCCTCTTTTAATAACAATTGAAACAGGTCTTCTAAATGCAACTGACTGGAAGGGCCCAGGCCCTTTGGTAAAACTGGTGGGGTTGTTTTTTGTTTTGTTTTTTGCAGGTATACTTTGCAACATGACATTGACACATAAAATATGCATTAGTGGTGGATTTATAATGGACCATCCACACACTATTCTGCTTAGTTGCTCTAAAATGGTAACCTAATGTTACGGCATTATTGCCATTTGGAGGGGAACTCTTGTGACAAAAAGGGGACAAAGAAAGACAACACAGAACATCTGTAGTATGCTACAAGACATATACTGTTTGGAAATGAAACAGTGCCACCGCCCCCAAATGTCTGAAGGCACAAACAGTATTGAAAGAGGCAACATGTGTAACCACCCCATTTCATCATGAGCACAAATCATTGAGAGTGCAAAATTACAAAGAAATCTGAGAGCCCTCCCCTCAATGTCCAAATAGACCACTGTTGTAAAATTAAAAGTACAATAACATAAAGGCTAACACACCTCTTTTGCCGTCTTAAGTAGTCAACAACAGCGAGCATTGTCCGTCGAGATATTTTATCCAAACTTCCATGAACAAAGGTTTGTGAATCTGCGTTGAAGAAAAACTCTAGTCAGAAAGCTAATGATCTGATGTACAATAACAACTCTGAATTAGGTAAGTTAATAACAAAAAAAAACAAAATAGCAAGGGATGTTATGCTTAAGTTTTCAATGTTCTTTTGAATCACCCTGATAAGTAACTCCTCCGGTAAGTCATGAATACATATATTTTAAATGAGAAAACCGTGTGTGAAATACAGAAGTACCTCCACAAGTATTAAGGAAGTGGTTTATAGCAAAGCAGGAATATGAACCGTCTATTAAACTATGCTGTCTCTGCTATTTAACAAAAAGAAATAGCTTTGACTCTTCTGTTATTTCTTAACAATGTTAGTTCTCCATTGGCTCAGCTGACAGACCAGCAACATTTGGCTCTTCCTCTTCTTAAAATTCTTTCCATTCTAGCTGATCATTGCCCTGTAACTAAGAACCAATGCTTGAGTTGGATTTCTCCCCTCCTCTTTCTCAATACTGTACCTTGCATGCCATATCTTTATTTTTAAGAATGGGGGGGGATGCTAAATGGAGCAGCAATTTTGCCTCCAACCACTAGATGGAGCTCAAATCCCACCTAAGCTCACACATACATAATATTTTAGTTGATGGCGTAGGAAAAGCTTTATGGTGTTACCTGGATCTGAATTTGCAGGTGTAGATGGCCTACTGGGAGATAGTGCATATTTGCAACAGGTGGTAAAAAACATCTGAATGTGTGTTGATAAAAGAGATTGCGCAGATTCATCTGAGTCATGAAGTAAAATGTCATGAATCAAATATGGAAGGACAGCCTGACAAAAAGCAGTTTGAACCTAGAACACACAAAAAAGAAATTGCTTGAACACATTATTACGTAGTTTTAGTTTGCCTTTAGTAGTCACTTTCATTCTTATACTAAGTTATAACAAAGCATTCCATATATTGTTCATTCAAAAAGTTCACACACCTAAATGAAATGGGCAAAGAGAAAACAATGTAGTAAAATGAAACTTTAAAATAGGAAGGTGACAGGGCAATAGAATGTAATCCTACCAACAAACTTATTTTACCTTACACAGGGGCTTCAGAAAAAGAAGGGTTTCGCTTTTTATCCTTCCACTATCCAACAATGCACAAGTCAAGGTCTTAATCCAAACATCATGGCTTTCACCTTGAGGAATCCACAGATTTGTATTATCCAGATCTTCAGGAAGTGTGTCTCTTGCTTGTTCGGGCGCTTCCAAGAACTAAATATCATTTTGCGTTTGTTTGTTTTTAAAAAAGAAACCAAGTGGCTGTTAAAATTCCTTAAGCAGCATTACATAGCCCTCTCTCCTGAACCACCAACTCCAGCCTCTATTAAGACAGCTCACAATTCCTTTATCTCACTACGCAGAACTGCTGGGACAAAGAGAATTGTATTTTTAAAGCTCTGGAAAATCCAGGAGTCATTCAAACTACTTCAGATGTTTGGACATGCCTCTGGAAATGGCTGGGAACAGCTACTGATCCAAGACGAATGCCTCGCGCAATGAAAAACTCGCAAGACGAAAGCGTTTTGCGATGTTTTTGGTGACTCGCAAGATGAAGTTTTCTATGGCCGTGCTTCGCAAGATGAATTGTTTTTGCGTTGTTTTTCTTTTGCCGCAGCAAACTGCACTTCGCAAGACGAAGCGACTTGCGGAACGACTTAATTTCGTCTTGCGAGGCATCACTGTAGTCTTATCAATTAAGACAGGAGAGTCAGGGTTCTGCATCTAGTTTTATAATACAGTACAAAACACAATACCTTTTTCTTAGACACCCTGAAAGGATGAAGGTATACGAGCATGGGATCGGTCTCGGTTTTGTAAATATCCCAAAATCGATGTCCAGTTTCAGTGGCTAGAATGTTTTTTAAACATGCAACAGCAGCAGATCTAACGTCAATACTGAAAAAAAATGTAACTCTTTAGAAATTGGATATTGTCATCACAGATTTACTTAAAAGCAACATTTATATACCATGTTAAATTTTCTCCTGTATACTTACCATTGATCTATTAAAGCATTATTTATGAGAGTTAACATTATGAAGACCCATTGAAGTTCTTGGTCTTCAAACAGATCAGCTGCACTTGAGGATGAAACACTTTTACTGTGCTGCAATGCTGTGGTGGAAAAATTGATAGGACCAATTTCTCCCAAACAACTTCCAACTGCATCTGCAAATGTAGACATTCATATGATGCTTTTCATATTTCACTGATGCTTTTCATATTTATGTACAAAATATACATAATACAATTGGACAGCTGCCCTTTCAACGTGAAAAAAGTAGTATTCTACTGTTTTAATATGTTGCATTTTCTCTGTGATTTCCACAAGGGCTAGGCCTAAGCACTGCAGTGATACACCTGTGTGTATAAACAGAGCAGGGAGAACTGTCTCCATCACATATATTCCCTGGATTCTTATTGGTTAATAGCAGCAATAGCTTACAAAACAAGAGAAAGGATGAAAAAAGGGAGGGAGATCTCCCCCCCAAATTTCTTTGCACTCAGAATTTCAATTGGTGCTGTTATACTGTGAGGGGCTTACTGAGCTTGGAGAACTAGCACCAGTACTATTTTGAGAAAACATTTTGGAAGAACTAATACGTTCCAGTTTCAGAAATACTTAACTGGCAAGGATTAGTTAGCAATTTAGGAAAGCAGACACTTTTTACAGGAGACAAAGGAAGTAATGCAAAGATGAAGTATTATTAACTAAATCTTGTTTTTTAAGCTTTAGTAAAAATGACTATTTAGTAAATAATACATTTTTAAAAAGCTAACAGAGCAAATCAGTTTTTTAAAACAGGTTTCTAGGTGCTATCTTTCAACATTCAAGTCAAAATTTCTCTGAGGTTATTTACTGGTATAAAATTATTAAATGTTGAATGACCTTGCAACATAATCTAATTTTTTTATTGATTCTCTTCAAAAGAACTCTACTCATTTGATTAGCTAAATTTCTTACCCAAGGCTCTATTGGTAGAATTACCAGCTGTTTTTGAAAGTTGTAAGAAACACGCTATCAGCTTCACTATTATACAGTCCTTTGGGTTTTCTACAGTTGGGTGTAAAAAGTATTAAAAGCAGTATTAAGTGAATGAAATCTTTATTATGGTCACAGACCAATAAAATTAAATATACAATTAAAACTATACCATTAAAAACAGATATTAAATATACAGATTACACATGTAAGATCTACTAATGCTACTAATTTAAACATTTTTCATTTGAAGACTCCAAAAACAACAACTATCTCACAATATCCATATCAACCATGTGTGGAATGTTGTAACCAAACAAATAAAAAAAATCCCTCTTAAATGCCAGTGCTTTGAAATACACAGAAATTTACAGAAACTCACAGGACTTGCTGAACTGCATTTCAAACATCATATTAATTAGTCTATAGTATCCCCAACACTATCCCCAATGACACATGGCACTATCCCCAATGACATCAGCGAAAGAGGAAGGGAGGCTCTAGAAAGTAAGGAGATCGGCCAGAGCAGATTTATTTCTATCTTTGCTTTTTCCAATGCTATTTTCTGAAGTGTGTCATGAACAAACAAAAAAAAGGACAGCACTTTTTAAATTGTGGTACCCATTATGAAATGCATTCTCAATGTTATGTTTCGCCTAGTGCCTTCCTCAACATCCTCTAGAACAAACAGTTTGTCCCTAATCCATCGACTGATATTTATTTTTGCTTATTGCATTGTTCATTGTATACAAAATAGATACTGTACTGGTATCTGGTTTAGTTTATTTTAGGGTTGATCATGCATCCCTGCTGCCCTCAGGTTAGTCATCCCCCCCCCCCAATATGCAGCACTCCCAGGAATTTAAAAAGCAGTCTCAAACCCATACCGTGAAATTCTTTCATAAGGTCCTTCATTTGTTCTTTATGCTCCTTAAGCTGCTTACGCAAATCATTTAAACCTTCAAGTCTCGTTAACAGTAGCGAATCAGAGATATTTATGGACAGAAAATGGTTAATTTCCTGTAAACATCAAACAGATTTTATAGTAAGGATACACACAATAATTAGGTACTGTTTTTCATAAAGCTCTACAATTAGATATAATTAAAGAGTTATACATGTTCATTATCTTAAAAAAAATGTATAGACACTGAATGGCTGCATAATGCTTATCTGGAAATTAACATCACTAAGATCAATGAGACTTACTCATGAATAGACATGAACAGGAGGACGACCTAACCCACTATGATTTCAAAGGTTTGAAATCTGATTGCATTACCTCCAGGAGAGAAAATCCACCATTACTGTATTTTATTTTTTGCTGAGTAGCATGCAGGTCCTTAAAAGCAGGGTGATCTGGAAAAGGATCCAGATGTTTGATTGCCTGGTATAGGTTTTCATTGTCTTTGTTATCTATCACTAGATATCTCAGTAAGCCTAAGACCTAAACGAAAAGGAAAACAAAAGTGGAGGAACAAAGTAATGAAACCACTCTATAAAGTCTTCACGTTTTTGCATGGAAAAATTGCAATCACAATACTCTGATCCACGATCTGCAGACTAGCTGCTCAGCAGTTAATTCCCTCAATGAGACTGGGAGCAGGCCAAAGGCTTGTGCATATTCTTTCCTTATTGCATAGAAACCCATACCCAAACAGAAGATACTGCACTTATTTGAATGCAAAATACTCCCCACTTCCATCCAATCCTTTGACGCTGAGCCTGTTTATCAGGCTCAATATCCAATGTCAGGGAAGACCCTACATTTAAACCAGGCATCCCCAAACTGCAGCCCTCCAGATGTTTTGGCCTACAACTCCCATGATCCCTAGCTAACAGGACCAGTGGTCAGGGATGATGGGAATTGTAGTCCAAAACATCTGGAGGGCCGAAGTTTGGAGATGCCTGATTTAAACTATAATCCTAAACTGGTTTATTAGGCAATAAGGCCCACTGAAGACAGTGGGACTTAACTTCTGGCCAACCATACCAAGGATTGTGCTGTTAATTCCTCAGTTCACATGTGCATGTCAATATGCTGTGAGCAGAACAGAGGAAAGAGTGAAGATGATGTGCATGAGCCCAAGGCCTGCTTTTGATTTCACGGTGCATAAAGCGGGAAGGCAGAAGTAGCATCTAAATATCCACAGTGGCCACATGTGCACACCACAGTAAGACAGGGTTGCTGGCTTACTGTGATTTAAAGGAAATGAACAGCATGCTAGTGCATGCTGCCTGACCACTCCTACTTTACTCTTTTAAGTGTAGATGTTAGTGACAAAGGTTATGTATGGATGTTCTCAGACTGACTGCAAACTAACTATTCTAACATCACAAATTCCTCTACATACTACGTACAGCCTTTCATGGCCTGCAGCTTTTACATTAAAAGGTATCAGCTGGTTGCAAAAAAAATAGCAAAACTATTTAACAGAATTTTAAAACATTAGTGATATAATTGTATGCAGTAGATTAGCGTAACACATATCAGATCTTGCCTTTAAATATATCTAAATGCAAATACCACAGCCCATAGCTCTCAGATTTAATGACACAGACACGCTAAGAGTCATAATTAAGATGAGCAAGCATAGAGCCCTGATTGTATAATTTACTTCTTCATTGGCAAGCATTTTGAGCATAATTATCCGTATTTGCCTTAAAAAAAGCATTTAAATAATGCAGATAGTTAAGTTGTTCAACTTTCCTACCAATTAAGTAGACATTTAAGGCAATTTAAGGGAGACATTTAGTTAAGCTTGGGAAGGAAACAGGAATTCAACCCTGATCTCACACTGAGTGTCCAAAGTCAAGCACAGGTCAAGGACAAGATGTTACTCCTTGAGGAGGAGTGAGGAAGAGAACTGGTGACCAAAATTTGTGAGCATACACCTGTAATGGCAATGGGATCCAACAAACTGTGCAATTAGCTGTGTGCTTCTTAAAACAGCAGCTACTAAACCTCAAGATTTTGAGATTGAGGGGATCTCAGAAGTTTGGAGTATTGCCTGGGGCTTTTAAAATACTCTTTATTACAGTAAGCCTGGGGCTTTTAAAATATTCCTTATTACAGTAAACCTGCAACTTGGACACATTTAACTTGTGTGTATTCAGCTTTACGTGCTTGGGATTTTTTAAAAGGAGAGGTAAAAAGGGCGGGCATCCAGGGGGGAAAACTTCAGCAATCCCACCTGCTATTGCTCCCTACGTTGTTTTTACTATACACAGTTTTTGTTCCATGCACTATCCTTGGAACATAACCCCCGAATAAGTTGTGGGTTTACAGCAGGGGTCCCCAAACTTACCCGGCTTTGGGCCGGATGCCCACCGCACCGATTGCGTGGTGGGCTGGAGGGTGGGGGAGCGCATGGCTGTGCACACCCATGCGCAAACGCTATTTCTGGCACACTCCCAACCTCGAAAGCGCCAGAAATAGCTTGTGCGCCTGTGCAGAAGCCTCCTCCGACCCGGAAGTACACTGGAAATGATGCTTGCGCGTGCACACAAGCTATTTCTGTCGCTTTTCCGGGTCCCAAGTCGGCAGCCGCGCCGCGCCAGTAAGAGTGGGCGGCGGGGTCCCTGGCGGCCGCATAAAAGAGCCTCGGGGGCCGTATGTGGCCCCCGGACCGTAGTCTGGGGACCCCTGGTTTACAGTAATAGCCTTTTAAAAATGTTACTAATTGATTTTTGCATTTATATTTTTCACTTCGTTAGGTGTTCTCAGGTGGAAAGGTGGAGCACACATATTCTAAAACTGACCCAAGTAAACCTAAATCAAGCAAACATAAAATGTCTAGCAACTGCAGCTTATTAAAACTTACTTCTTCTTGGGTTTCAGGTTGTTCTCCAACTATGGGAATCAGTGTCCCCACAACAACATGGAGGTGACTCCCTAGGGCATCTCCACAATATATTACTGCTGCATGGCAAACACGACTGAGAAGGTCACAGCATAGCAAGAAGCTCCGGAGGGATATCCCTTTGAGAGGAACAGGCCTAAAACACATTTTAATAAATTAAGCAGCTTAGGGGAGCTATAATACACACTTTAATCAACACAGTATATCCAGACAAGGTGGTGATGTACAAATGATTTTTTCAACAGGAGAAAGTGTCCTATGCTCCCCTGTCTTCCCACTTCCCTCTCCCTCAAATGAAAGCAATGCTACTTTTCCCCAGGATGATGAGGAACCATTAGTGAGCACTCTTTGAGTCCGCTCAGTCAACCAGCTACAAATCCACCTAACAGTTACCTCATCCAGCCCACATTTTACCAGCTTCTCCACAAGAATATCATGGATGCAGTGTATATTGATTTCACTAAGGCTTTTGACAAAGTCCCTCACGATATCATTGAAGGTATCTGAAAGCTTAATACCTTAAACCACCAATCAAGTTCATGGACAAGGTTAAATCCACATTTATAGGATTCTTGAATAATAAGGCTTGAGCTTGAGATATTTAAATACCAGTCACAGCTGATAGCCATAGACAAGGTGGGCTGTACCAATGTAAGGCAACTCCATAAATGTTATGATGCCCAATCCCAGTTACTGAAATATTTTCACACTGGACATGTTTATAAATAATAGTACCTAATACTCATACCTGTTGCTGATGTTGTAAATTGTAGTATAAATCACATCCCGGAGTACAAAAGCCCATGCTCCTCCTAAACCATCCTTTATTTTTTCCAGTAATAATTGAACAAAAAAATGATATATCATAATAATTCTATGTCTTTTGTATATATTATTTGTTTCAGATGCTTGCTTACATATGGCAAATAAGATTTTTTGGAATGACTCCTGCAGAAAAAAAGATAGGATGTTAGATAGTAATCTCTGGGGATTTTCTGTTTTACATTGTCTGGAATTAGATCTGATGATTAAAAAAATGACAGCTATCTAATTCTACCTTTCCCTCCCTCGCCCCCAATATTTAGCACATCTTATCCCTGTCCTGAAGTCATGATGTCATGCATTTCCCCACCACCTGACATTACAGGCAAACATTTGAGGGAGACAAGAAAATGAACCATATTGTGACATTAGGGTAAACTGTAGCTGGCATTACAGAAGAGGAAGGAGCAAACAGACAGGATATTGCAGATTTATTACAGTGAATGATGAAGTCTTCAGATTGTGCTAATAAATCTACTATTCAGGTAAGACCAGTAGTTCTTTTTTAAGTAGCACCTGCATGTAGGTCAATACACAATGTGTGTCACAAAACTGAAATCAGTTACTTACAGGGTGCTTGGAAAGAATTGCTACAAGACCTTTCGACTTTGTTTTATGACAACTGCTGATGTAATCCAATGTTGCTTTGATGACACGTGATGGAAAATGAGGAGGATTAGGAGCAGGATCCAGATCCCTGAAAATAAATAAATGCAAGTCTTTCAAAGCCTTGACGAATCCCCAAACAAAAATCTTATGTGAAAAGAAATATGAACAGATTGGACTGAAAGATTGATTCACTTCTCAGCTGGGAGGAAACAAACTAACATATTTAAATAGGAATTTTAATATTACCTATTCTATATATCCTCTCTTCATAGCTGCCAAGTCTCCCACTGAAAAATGCGGGATCAGCAGCGGCGCAGCACTGGAAGTCGCTTCTATGCATGTCCGGACATGCGTAGAAGCGACTTCCATTGCCATGCTACCCATGTCTGGGCACCGGAAATCGGGCGGCGCCAGGACCCAAAATGGAGCCTCCCTGGCAGGCAGGAAATCCGGGGGATTTACGGGATTTTTTCCAATCCGGGCTGCCAGCGGGAAACGGTTTAAAATACAGGAGTTTCCCGCGAAAAATGGGAGACTTGGCAGCTATGCCTCTCTTCCTTTCTTTCTCTCTCTCTGTCTACTGCTGATCTAATCTGGATAACAGTTTATTGTCTTTGGACAATTTGCTGACTCACCACTGGGCTGAAAGTATAAAGACATTTTGTCACTGGTGAACAGACCTCAAAAGTTGCAAAGTAGGATCACAATTGCAGGGCAACGTTTGCTTCAAGTAAAGATAAGAAATAAAATGACTCAAAGAGAGAGAAATTCATCAACTTCCTTTGCAGCATCAACAGATCCTGCCTTTTAGCAGTTGGAGGAACACAGTCCTAACCGGAGGTACCCTAGTGCCCAACAGGGAAGGCTTACTTTGGGGAAAATGGGCAGTTGAGACAAGAGCACTAATGTAATTTCCTTCTGTACATACAAATATCAAAATGATAAAGGTCATGCCATGACCCTGGACATGGACTCCTTAGAGGCAGAGTCCTCTGGCATCTGCAGTTCTCAGGAGATCTACTCCCTGGTTCTTCCCTGGGTCTGTAGGCACAGGAAGCTACCCTGGTCCCCCCAATGAGAGACCTCTACCACTGGATTCTTATGGCTGATCCACAAAATCCTTGCGCTAAGTGGGTGGGCATCCAGTTGCTCTGCACTGAAACAACTTGAATGTTTGGATTCACCTACAGGAGCACTATCCATGGTTCTGAAACCACACCTTGGTCTCCTTCCAAGTTGCCTTGCAACCAGGAGTGTCTAGCCTCTGCTTCTTTGAGCCATCACCTTTCATCAGTGGTGGGCATCCCCATTAACTACAAGTGAATTTTATGACCTATTGCTATGTGTAGGTTCATGCAATTGAAAGATTTTCCTGTTCTTACAGTACTATTACTAACTTGCCACATTCCCAAATAAAAACAGTTTGTCAGACCATCAAACCGCTACATATCATCCCCATTTCTTAAATATTTGCTTACAAAGGTTAAATAACCAACATGCGTTATAATCGGCAGAGGATGGGAAACTGTACCCTGTAAATCTCGTTAGATCAGAATCTTCTTGTGCTGCGATACCGACTGACTCATGCAGTGTCATCAATACCTCTACTACAATCTCTGGTAAATTACTATGAAATAAACTGTCAATCAGCTGTAAAAACAAACAAAACAACACAGGTTGAGTTTTATTTTAAATATGAAATACAATACAAGGCTGGTTATTACAAGCCTGTCTGTCTCCATCCTGATGTTATATTCAAAAGTATTAAACTCAGAAACTGGATAGTTTACCTACTTGCTCACCACAGTGTGTATGATCTCCTCCTCATTATTACCATTATTTTGTTTATGAATTGCTTCCTATGAAGGAGGAGGTTCTTTAAAGCAATACTCTGCCTGATGCATGAATAGGAGTCACCTTCCATTTCTCCCCAAAGCAACACTACCCCAGCAAAGCATCCTTAAAACAAACTGGGAGGAAAGTTCATTTAAGGCAACTATCCCATTGGGGGTGGATGGCACAGATTAACATTTATCCCAAATTCCAACAAACATCTCTTTAAGTGCCTTCTTTTCAAAAAGGCGAAAGCCCTTAAAACCAAGAGGTGAGGCTGCCCTTACGATTGTTCTCCTGCACCATCTGGTGGTTAACCAGCAAATTCCTTTTGGTTCCTACAGACAGCACCACATTTGTTGCTTTCTCCCATTTTACAGGGGTTGCACATAAATTAAGCTCCTTGGGGTGATTCATACCTCAGCCATCTAAAATTGGGGGGGGGGGAATCCGTATGAGGATATGCCTGCCCTCATCTAAACTATGGCCAGGATTAACAGGGTTTAGAGCTGCACAGTTACTGCAATCCAAGATGGGTATTCTTGGCTGCTTGTGAAAGGTTGGTTCAGAGTCAGAGCTGCTTGCTACTGAATAGCACACTGCTGCATGGCTTCTAAACAGTCTAACATGCTTTTACACTTTGCTTTTTACATCCCTGAAGGAGCCACTGAGGAGAGGCATTGAAGGGAGGGGAAGAGTAAGAAAAACTAAGTTGGGGAAGGAGGGCCTGAGCTATGAAGAGGAAATGTATCTTCTGCTCTCCTCTTCTGCAAGGCAGGAAGTGAATACAAAAGAGCTAGCAGAGCTAGTGGGAAGAGGGAGCTAAGTCAATAGGTTTACTGTATTGGCTTCTGTGCAATGGGAAGGGACACAAACCCCAGTAAGCGCTGAATGCCTTGTAAGCCAAACAGCAGAACACAGAGCATTTTAGGAGAATCGTCTAGGAATTCCAACAAGTTTATTAAAAAGTACCTGTTTTCCTAAGCAGTTGTCATCTTTCAGCCTCTCATAGACTTCATGAGCTGTCTTTTTCTTTTGCACAATCTCACCATCTTCATGATTTTCATAGGCAAAATAAGGGAGGATGTTGACAAGCATTTTGGGGAAACAATGTGCCAAGAGCTGTTGCTCCCCTCTTTCAATCGTGTTAGCAATGGATGTAACCTCTTCAAACTGTTGCTTAACAACCAGTTGTGGAATCAAAACTTTGTAACAGGATCTAAAATTAAGGATATTCTTTAATTATGGCAAAACAATTGAGGGGGAAATTACATTTGAAGTATAGTATAGAGTGCAAGCTACAACAGAATCCAACAACTGCATTCTTATGACAAATTATTCTTGAAAAGTTCATTTGATCACCTATTTCTAATTAGCTACTGACCAGTTAATTGCAGCAAGAGCATAGTTTAATATATGAAGAGTATTCCAAAATATTGATATTGTAACTCAAAAACTATGCATCTTTCTAAGAATATGCTGCTTCAACCAATAAAACAAAAAAATGTGGCACCTGGCATATCACCAATAAAATGTGGCACCTGGCATATCGCTACAAAATATTTTGAGAGTTTTCAGATAAATAGTGGGGGAAACACACAAATGTAATTTAGAAGCATACCTGTAGAACTCGTCCAAAGTACGGTAATTCAATAATATATAAGGAAAATCCGGAAGGCTGTAGCTGCAGTTCAGCCATTGGTGAACAAGATAATCTAAGTGTGTATTCATGAAATCTTCCACACTTCTATATCCGAGAGTACCAGGAATTCTTTCCAATACCTACATTCGAAAAAAGGGCAATTCCTAATGAGACCACCACTGGTAGTAACTATAACAACTTATAGTGGCTTCGTTCACATATTTGGGTGTTCACAGTTTGGGTGTAATGCTAAGCCAAGGAATGTGGTTTGTTTCCTCCACACACTAGGAGGAAAGAGTAAAAGATGGGATCACAGTAAACCATTAACAACTGTTCAATGTGATGTGCGAATGACGGCAGTGTCTATGAACTAAAGTTCCTATCAGGAATTACCGGTAACACTATGGAGAAAAACAAGTAGTAACTCTGTCCTCAGACCTATTTATTATAACCATTTTATACAGAACCACAAACCCATGGAAATTTTAATGGGCTCAAATCTCAATGTAAGCCATACTTTCAAGTACAGTGGAACCTCGGTTTATGAACACCTCGGTTTATGAATTTTCGGTTTATGAACGCCGCGGACCCATCTGGAACGGATTAATTCATTTTCCATTACTTTTAATGGGAAAGTTCGCTTCAGTTTATGAACGCTTCAGTTTATGAACAGACTTCCGGAATCAATTACACCCATGCTTCAGTTTATGAACGCTTCAGTTTAAGTACTCTGCGGACCCATCTGGAACGGATTAATCCACTTTCCATTACTTTCAATGGGAAAGTTCGCTTCAGTTTATGAACGCTTCAGTTTATGAACAGACCCAATTATGTTCATAAACCGAGGTACCACTGTAATACGGAAATTATTTGAAAACTTTTCAAAGTTTTTTTTAAAGCCCTGCATGTTCATTTTTTAGAGTTTTTAACTGTGTGCTTTTCCATACCTTCCTTACGAGGCGAGGCTCTATTCCATTCTCTTTTACACACTGGAAAACTGCAAACAGTGCTTGCTTTTCACACACAGGACTGCAGCGTAAAATCATTGTTATTAACATGAGAAGAACTGATTTTCTATTATACTCTTCATCAGGAAGATTCTCTTGGTTCACAGTGCCATGTGCCTGTAAGAAGAAAACACTGAATGAAGACAAACTTTTAATATATTTAAGAGATAGATGTAATTTAAAAATTCCCTCTACCATATATATTTTATTAAAATACAATCATGAAATTGAAATAATCCAATAGGTCTACTTTGCAGCAATAATTTTTATGTTTTCCTACTGGAAGTTTACAGATTTTCCCCTTACGCTTAACCCACACATACCAATTAAATGAGATAAGAGCACCATTGTTTTTGAGTGAAGTAAACACTCAAGACCCCTATTCCAGGAAAGCTTGCAGAGTGAAGCTGTGTTAAGATTGTAGAGATAAAGACAATATTTTATCTGATGAAATTAAAGGCCACAGCAAAAAGGAACATTAAATCGAAGAAAAAAATGTACAAGAGGGGTCCAGCACAACAAATCTGAAATGTCTAATACAAAGTAGACTAATAATAATAATAATAAACCTTAGCATTACTCTTAAACATGATAACTCTTTTCCAGTAACAGCACAACTACTGTGCCCCCCATGTCATCAATGAAACAACCTCATTTAAGTCACTATGTACCCTGTGCACCTGGTAAGTGAATGGAAATATGTTCATTTTATTGTATTACCTGGTTGGAAGAATAATCAGAAGCAAAGACTTAAAAACAGGCAAATCCAACTAAACTTCAGTGGATTTTTTGGGGGGGAAGGTTAAAAAGGACACCCAACAACTTCCAACGAATAAGAGAAAATGTTACAGTGGAAATGTGTATGTGTGCTTGGTGGGGGGGGGGGGCAAGGTATTACCAGTTTCTTTGTTCCTTCTTGAACTGTGATATACAAGTTCTCAAAAGCCCTTTGCTGGAGCTTCAATGGAAGAGCATTCAGTAAGCCAGTTGACTCTCTCAGCTTCACGTCTTGAAACAAACTTAAGATCAATCAGGGAGAAAAATAAAATTAGAATAATTTACATCTGTTTTCTAAAATAAAGCCTTTAATATATTTAATTTTGAGAGCCCTTCTGTGGTTCCTCGGGGTGCCCCCCCCCTTTATGATTAAGCAACAGCCACTTTGAATCCCTTCCCAGAGGGAGTCAGTTTGCATAGCAAAAAGAAAACGCTAAGGGGCCTCCATCAAAGATATAAACCGTAAAGGTAAAGGGATCCCTGACCATTAGCTCCAGTCGTGACTGACTCTGGGGTTGTGGCGCTCCTCTCGCGTTATTGGCCAAGGGAGCCAGCGTACAGCTTTCAGGTCAAAGCCGCTTCTGGCGAACCAGAGTAGCACACGGAAACGCCGTTTACCTTCCCCCTGTAGCGGTACCTATTTATCTACTTGCACTTTGACATGCTTTCGAACTGCTAGGTTGGCAGGAGCTGGGACCGAGCAATGGGAGCTCACTCCGTCGCGGGGATTCGAACCACCGACCTTCTGATCGGCAAGCCTTAGGCTCTGTGGTTTAACCCACAGCGCCACCCGTGTCCCGTACACCTCATAGTCCAGCTGTTTAAGAGCTATCTCCCATCATTTTCTTTAAAGGTTTCTTGTAAACTTCTGAACTAGATATTTGGCTTTTTGATAGTAGTATCTATTTCTCTTGCAGTTAGCAATAAAATTAGAAGAGAGGTAGAAGCTGGATATCCAGTCCTACCATAAATTTTTGAGAATATCCCTAACCAAAGAAAGAGAAACAGTGAGCAAGGTTTTGAACCAGTGTCTAGACTGTTTAACTTCTACTTGTATGCCTTTCTGGGATATGGTAAAGAAAAAATGCTAAGCAATTCTGAATGTGTAGCTCTTGTACACTACAGGTAGATAGCCATGTTGGTCTGCCATAGTCGAAACAAAATAAAAAAAATTCCTTCCAGTAACTCCTTAGAGACCAACTAAGTTTGTCATTGGTTTGAGCTTTCGTGTGCATGCACACTTCTTCAGATACCTGAACCTGTATCTAAAGAACGAATTATTTTATTTTCCAGTACACTACCTTTATGTCAAATAATTAAACTACAAAGGCATACCTTCTTATTGATTTAGCTGCAATCATACAAACTTGAAAACTGCTATCTGCAAGGAAGTGGGGGAAGGCATCACTCACAGGGAGTTCTTCACCATTAACATCAAGCACAGCCCACTTTGAATGAGGATCAACCTGGTGGGAGGAAAGAGAGAAAATGTCAACACTACATTTTTATGGAACTTGGGAAAGCCAACAAAAACCTTTTGTTTAAATATTTCTAGCTATTGACTTACCTGAAGTAAGGCTTTCATACAATTCACTAAGGCAATTCTTACTGGAGCTGTGTATTTTCCCTTATTTGCTAATTGCCTGGAACAAACAATATTTTATGATAAATTTCAAAGAGGCAAAAAAGTCTATACTTTTGGCAGATCACTCAGAATAAGAAAGAAAAAAAAGTATTTCTTTCCATGCTTCAAAACTTCTTGGCTAGTTTTTAATTTATACAGAGTTCAAGAACAGATAATATGAACAACAACATTCTGATCCAGCTAATGTTGCCTGCTGCTTCCTTCCTGGAAGCAAAGTGTTCTTGTCTAAACTAAACATTCATTTCTTACACCATTCACAACTAATACACATTATGTTGAGGGCACTTAAGACTACCCGTAGTATACTTTGAGAAATGTTATAAAAGTTTATAAATATAAATACAGTTTAAAAAATAGAGCATATCCTTGGAAACCAGATTGGAGGCACTGGAAGAACAAACATGAATATTTCATATAGAAATAACATACATACATCATATAAAATATGGAAGAGTTTATGACCATGAAATTAACTGCATGTGAAAATAGGCCTATCATACCAAAAGGCTGCAACAACAGTTAAAAGTGGACCCAGGGCTTCAGTATTTGTTCTGGCAGCAGCCAAGGCGGTCACCATAGGAAGGAGATTATATAAAATTGCTGAGCAAACTTCTTGATCTCGACGATAAAAGGGACATATATCCCTGTAGGAAAAAAGAGAAACGTTGTAAAATATGTAAAATATTAATGCCAGAGTTATTTCATTAAAAACAAGATTCTCTTACGAAAGAGGCTTGAGAAGAGAGACAAGGTGGTCATCTGGCAAGGGATTTTCTTCACTGGGGAGTTCCTTCAACAAGACTAAGTACTAGAACGAAACATTTTAAAAAAGCTTTTCTAATGCTTTTATTAATTTATATCAAACATTTTAAATTCCATACAAATCAGGCTGCACACTTGTATATTCATGGTTTATAGGTGTTTTTTTGATATATTTCAATGTAGAACAAAGCTTATTACTGGCTAAAATCACATAGCAGCAGAATTGTTTATAAGGTTTCAAGATCCTCCACCTGTTGCTAGAACAGTTAGTCAAAGACTACTTAACACACAGCAGAGTGACTTTTCATAATCATACTTACTACATGCAGATGCTGTGGCTTAATAGAATCAAAAATGTTTTCCTCAATTAGCATCAAGAGTTTCTTCCAAATTTCAGACGCTCTAAAGCAAACAGTTTGCACTGGGGTTGCTGTGACAGCTATACACAAGAACTTTAAAGTATCAAGGAGCAGCAAGTCCTGCTTTGTCAAATGTTCTTCTGACAATGGGCTTATGGCACCTGTACATAAAATGGTGTAGCGTTAAATATATATATATATATAAGACATGAACTTCCAAACATTCAGTGGATATATTCCAGGAAGCCATAACTACTAGTTTCCTGGCAGACACACCCAAGTAAGTATCTGAAGGCACATGAAGACATATGCAGCAGTAAATTAGTGTTTCTGGACTAGGGATTTTACATGTGCTCGGTGGAAAATCTATTGTGACACATTTATGCACTAATCGTAGATTATATTTTTAATTCCTTGTGAAAAACCATGTTTAAATCAGCATTTTATTAAAAAACCTAATTAAATCCATATGTTCAGAAATAAATTCATTGAGAAAAGGTATCTTATCAACACACAGAGAGACAAACACACTTTTTGAGCTGAGAACTATATTGCAGACCAAACTAAGTTGTCCTCTATTCCTAACCTGGGCAGCTACATAGAGTAAAGGAGTTATACCAGCAACCAGGTCAAAAAGGAAGATGCAGTATCAGCATTTGCTAAAGCATGAGCACATCATACAAGTCTGGTAGGGCTAGGAAACTTAGTGTTTAATACCAGCCTTGACACAGATTGTGTGTCTTTGAGAAAAAGACAAATTCTGTCCTAGTTGTATGTGTACTGTGATTACATGGGAAGGGCATGGTTTAAGTGCTTCCCCAGTCACCTCTATATTCTGAAAAAAATATCAGTCAGCACATTGAAAGAGAGAAAAATTGAAGGTCGCTTTTGAACTTCTGGTGTATTTATAGAGGAAGACAATTTAAATACAGTAACACCCCCACTGCCACAGGGGTTGCCCCCTTTACCTGCCACTTCTAGGTTTGCAGTGATGCACACGAGCAAAGCTGCGCAGGCTTTGAACACGTGTAAAATGGTTGTTGGAATGGTACCCTCAAAAACTTTTAAAACCATTTAGTTACCACAAAACAATACAGAAAGCAATTTAAAGATACCTGTCAAAGTTTGCAACTCTCCACCCTCATTTACATCACCAGCTTCAGCAATGTGATCATCAAAAAGATCTGACGTGGTTGGATTTTCTCCTTCCATCCTACTCTCTTCTGGATCATATTCCATTAAATCCACTTCTCCAGCTTCACTTATCCTCCCAGTAGAAAACATCTAAGAGAAGTTATTTATTTGGAATTCTTTCATCGCATCTTTCTTACAATAAACTCAAGATACTTTATAACAAAAGCTTAAAATTCTCTTAACTGAGAGTTCTGTGTACGTTTCAGTATATAAAAACTGCACCACCTGTATACAAACCAGAAAAATGTGACTTCTGATTGCTTCGTTAAATGTGGCATCGCTTTCCTGTGGAAGATCACTGTTTGATACTGCTTAGTTCCTTATGGGCACTTTTACTGAGGAGGACCTCCATTTCACGTTGTAATTTAAATAAAACAGAGAGACAAAACTCAAAACTGAGGAGTCCAGATTGACCTCAACTGGCAGAGACATTTATTCAAGAGAAATACTCCCTTGGCTACACAAGTCTCAAGCTATTCAGAGATTAGAGATCCACACCAATGTCCCTAACTGATCCAGAAGCCCACTATACTGTATTATCATTAACATGAGAGTTACAGTCATGGAAGATAATGGACAATATCACATTTGTCAAACCCAATGGTATACAACACTCATTCAGCCTTAATTTCTACTGTCTCTTTAGAAGGAATAGAGAGATTCAAGAAATAACCCCAAGATAGCCAGAAGGGAGCATAGCAGTGCAGCACTAGCAGTGGCTTGGCCCCCACCATTACTAACAAGCGTGCCAAACGTAGGGTAGAGTTGAAAGAAAAGGAAGATAAACTAGCAAGGGGAAAGAGAAACAGCAGAGAAAATAAGTGTGATATACTGCTATACTGCATGTTTGATGCAATACTGATGTTTAATGGTGGAGCAGGGGGAACATTGTGCTGTACATCGAGCAAATTGGTTTGGCTATATTCTTCACTCTCAATAGGCATAAGAAAAGGTCAAATCCAGCATGTTGTCCTCTATTCCTTGTCTGTCTGTCAAGTAAAATATCTGCTTATGTTATACACTTTTTGTTGTCCACAATAAACTGTGATGGGGAAGTCATACCATACACTCTAACTACTCACCAGATGTTTGCAAATGTCTACAAGATCATTCATCAGTTTTGAGGTTAACAAATGCAAGAAAATTCCAGACAGGATCTTTCTTGGGCTGTTCTGTCAAAACAAACCCAATATATACTAATTATCGAACACATCCCCCAAAACAGGATTTAATCACTTTAACTAGGCATGGAAACATAACCAATCACTTTAAAACTAAGTAAAATTAGCTATTGCTGTATTCATTTGAAACTGAACTAATAAAAATTCTGTGTTTATACATACACCTGTACATGATTACAAATTATTAAACTGATTGGAGAAATAGGTTTTCTGCAAAACGGGCCTAACTGGCTTAAAGTACAAAGATTTCAGCATTTCTTAATTGTGACATGGACTGAAAGATCGACAAGTGTCTTACCTGCTTACAATTACATGCGCAACTAGTACACTGTCCTATTAATGTCCTTAATGAAACGATCCTAGAATCTTCATTTAGCTTGTTTTTAGATTGATAAATAGTTTCTCCCACATAATGAATAAGAGACTGTGCAAATAAAAAGAAAATGCAAAGAATTAAGGAACTGTCTCAGACATATATTGCTTTTATTGCGTTCCATCCACATTCAAGTGTAATCATGCTAAAGAAACTTAAGTTTCAGCTTTTGCTAAGGCAACCAACCATACAAAGATGAGTAACTTTGTCTCTACTAGTTACAGGTAGGTAGCCGTGTTGGTCTGAGTCGAAACAAAATAAAAAAATTCCTTCAGTAGCACCTTAAAGACCAACTAATGTTGCCCCAGAGGTGCTCTTCTGAGCTGGTTCAGGCTATACCAAAATAAAAACTTAGTTGGTCTTTAAGGTGCTACTGAAGGAATTTTTTTATTTTGTCTCTACTAACAATTCCTGACATTATTTATTTTCCTATTCCATATATTTCTCACCTTTTTCACAAAATTGCCTTAAAGCTACTTATAATGTAATAATAAGCATTAATCAACTTGTAAAATAAGTGACAAGGAACTTAAATGTAAAAAATAAAAGGATATGCTTCCACCACTGTTAAGATATTTCTCTTGCTTAGGAACCGGGAATTTAGTGTATTCCTTAAAACACAAAAAACCCTTACCTTGGCTTTATGAAATAGCTTTGATTTGCGTGCTTCTTCTTCCGTCAGTATGCCAGCATAGCAGTAGCAGCCAAGAACACCAGTCAGGAGGCTGGCACAACGTACTAGGATTATTGCAGATGCAACCTTCAAGTCAAACACAAAAATACATGCTAAGCTTTGCATTTAATGCTAAGCTTTGCATTTAATGAAGTTTCAGGTTAAGAACGGACCTCTGGAACGAATTAAGTTCGTAACCAGAGGTACCACTGTACCTTCATGAATTGCAGGCTGCTAAGATGAAGCTGGTAAACACAGCGTACTTACTCTGCCTATGTGTGATTTTAGACTCACAAGGACAGAGCAACCCTACCTGACTGGGAGCAGTGGGGCAGAGTGACAAATCCACCACAGCATCTGAGGCCCTGCCACTTCTGTTGGCCAAGACAGAAGGTGGGGTTGAAGTTTTTTGTGGTAGCTCCAGGACGTTGCAGCTGATGACCAAGATTCATGCTGCTTGGGAACTCCAAGGCCACTGGCACCCCACCCCAAATTGTCCCATTTTAGGGTTTTCTTCTGGCTACCACCTGCAAAAGCTTCCCACCTGCCAGGGCAAAGATGTTGCCCCAGAGGTGCTCTTCTGAGCTGGTTCAGGCTACAGCAAGAAACTGATGCCATCCAAGAGCAGAAAAGAGGAATTCCTCCCACTTCATTGCAGCGGCACACCCACCCATGCCATGTTTAGATGAATGTCATGTAGTATGAACTGCCAGGGAAGGCTGGTCCATCAACAGGGATGGAGCACTGTCCCACTAACATCAGCTTGCCCTCAGCCAGACCCCACCTGCCCGCCTTCTTAATTACAACCAGTCCAGGGAGTGGCACCGCCTATCAACTGTCTTTTTCCTGGTCTCTGTTTCCCCTCCTAAAAATCACAGGGAGGATGGGGACAAAACTGGGGACAGGCCTTGCCTGTCCTTGGCTCTGACTCTCCATAATGTTGGGTCTCCCTGCCTTCTGTCCTACCATTCCCAATGGCCACCAGCCACCATGGCAAGCCACTATTTGTCTATTTGTTGGCTTTGGATCCATTTCAGTCCGGCTTTCGCCCTGGTTATGGGACCGAGATGGCGCTGGTCACCCTAACAGACAATCTCTGCAGACAGCTGGATCAAGGCAGATCGGGACTGCTGATTCTCCTAGATTTGTCAGCAGCCTTGGACATGGCCGATCATGAATTTTTGGACTGTCACCTTGCCGATGTGGGGATTCAGGGCACAGCCCAACAATGGCTGTGCTCCTTTATCTCAGGTCAGGGACAGAGGGTGGCGCTAGGGAAGGAGTTGTCATCGCAGCATTCCTTGGTGTGTGGAGTGCCACAGGGCGCAATCCTTTCCCTGATGCTTTTTAATATCTTTATGCGCCCCCTTGCCCAGATTGTCTGGAACATTGGGCTGGGCTGTCATCAATATGCAGATGACACCCAGCTTTATCTGTTGATGGACGGCCATCCTGACTCGGCCCCGGACACACTGACCAGATGCTTGGAAGCTGTGGCTGGATGGCTGCGTGGGAGCTGGTTGAAGTTAAATCCTTTGAAGACAGAAGTTCTCTGGCTGGGTCGGGATGACATGGGGTTGGGGGGGCCAAATCCCATCTCATGTGGGGGCTCAATTAGTGCCAGTGCCCTCTGTCAAGAGCTTGGGTGAAACCTTTGACGCCTCCCTCTCTATGGAGGTGCAGGTTATGGCTACAACAAAGGCAGCATTTTTCCATCTCCACCGTATTAAGCAGTTGATCCCTGACCTTTCTCGCCCCGATCTGGCCACAGTGATCCATGTGATGGTCACCTCCAGGCTTGATTACTGTAATTCGCTCTACGCGGGGTTGCCCTTGAAGCTGACTCAGAAACTCCAGCGGGTGCAGAATGCCGCAGCGAGACTCCTTACAGGGTCCTTGCCACGGGATCACATTCATCCAGTGCTTTACCAGCTGCACTGACTCCCGGTGGAGTACAGGGTCAGGTTTAAGGTGTTGGGTTTGACCTTTAAATGCCTATGCGGCCTAGGACCCTCGTACCTACGGGACCACCTCTCCTGGTATGCCCCAAGGAGGACCTTAAGATCCATAAATAACAACACTTTGGAAGTCCCGAGCCCCCAAGAGGTTAGATTGCCTTTTCAGCTCTGGCCCAGCCTGGGGGAACACCCTACCGCAGGAGATCAGGGCCCTGCGGGATTTGACATCTTTCCGCAGAGCCTGTAAGACGGAGCTGTTCCGCCTGGCCTTTGGGCTGGACTCAGTCTAACCCCACCTCTTATTTATTTTTTTATGGAACCCCTTATATGGGATTTGTATATAAATTTTCCCTTGGCTCTTTTTGCTAGCCCATGTAGGACCAGCATGGCTAGTTGGCCCCAGTGAATATTTGACGTTTTCTCCCCTTATGGCTTTGATCTATAGGCTACCACTAAAACGAGGCTGCATTTTAAGCTGCATTTTAAACTGTATTCTAACATATTTTAATCAACTGTTTTTTTTTATGTTTTTACTGTATTTATATTCAGTGTTAGCCGCCCTGAGCCCAGTCTTGGCCGGGATGGGCGGGGTATAAATAAAATTATTCTTATTCTTATTATTTTATTAATTATGTGACACATATCAAAAACTGCTCACAAATATTCTTGAGAAGGATGTACTTTTTTCCAACTTACCTCAGGCAAAAAGTTACTCAGAAGTTGTTCTGATATCTCCAACAAGTTCTGTTCTAAGGCTTCTCTGTGTTTTTGACTGACTGTTAATCTGGAACCGAGCATTTTGCTTTCAGATGTATCATTTGGCACATTTGTAAAAATGCCTATTTCATCGAAAGTTGTTTGCATGTAGAATGTTTCAATTTCTGAACGGCTGGCTTCTTCTGAGTCTTGTGCATGTTGTGTACTTTAAAAAATAATGACAAATATTATCTCTCACTGATATTTCATGACAATATTTGAAGCCTTTAAAACCAAACACAGAATTGAAACTTTAATTGTATTTAATTTCCAAAATATTCTAATAGATGAGTTGAAACCAAAGGCCTGTCTTCATATAATGAACATCTGTACCCCTGTGTAATGAATTATGAACAGTCTCCCCTTTCTCACTGAATGTACAACCAGCTCTGTTCATCTCTTGAAGAGCAGGAAGATAAGGCACCATAAACCCAGCAGCAACTACACAGCCTTATGCAAAAACTGTACCTCTTTGAAGAGAGGCAATAATACATACATAGGTTTCTGAGGAGAGTGCTAAGAATTCCTCCTGCCATCTATAGCTGTCTGTTACATGTGCAGTGAGGGCAAGCCACGTATAGAAACCTACTTCACAGACAGATGGTCTTTAACTGTATAAGGCAGCCCAGGAGCCACATATACAGTCTTCACAGGGAGCTTAAGCTATCATGACTGTATTTAATGAAGGCAGGAAGCAAACTGGATTTTGGGAGCAGCCTATTTCCCAAGTGTTTGTTCCTGCCTTTGACCAGTTGGTTGAGCCAAAACCCAAGCTACCAACCCTGCTAACCAAAGGGAAATTGTAGCCTAATGTACTACGGTAAGAGCCACATCAATTGCTCTGGAAGACTATAATAATGACCTCTTAAAAACCATATGTTTACCCAAGCTTGCCTGAACCCTCTTTAATTTTTAGTTCTCTTTTGCTTAGTCTTATTTGTTTTATTTTGCTTTCATAAAACTTCATAAGCTTTCATAAAACTTAAGAGTTTTATTTTGCTTTCATCTATTTTTTAAAGTAGTTCCTATTGAATGTTGTTGCCCCACTTTTATTATTTTTCTGGAAACTGCTTAGATTTTTTTTACACACACACACACACACACACACACACACACACACACACACACAATGAAGGAATGAAGTCGTTGGGCTGAGAAAGGTTCTTCACCCTGGTTTAGGGACCATAAAACAGATTTGTAAACTCTGCCCATAAAACAGAATAATTTTTAAAAAGGCAACCAACTCATAAAGATAATACCTCCAAGTGATAGAAATACTTATGTTAATCTTTAAAACATACCATTCTGAAGCATTGTGAAAAAATTCCATTGCTGCTCTACTATTTTTCATAGTCAGACTTACAAGGATTTTTTGCAACTCTAATTTGGGAAAGTCACTGTAAATAATCAAAAGCAAGTTTTAGACTTGATACTCCCCAATACAACATATCTGTTTATCATGAGACCTCAAATAGAAACTTGATTAATTTTTTGAATACAGAATTCTGAACAGGTGCAATAAAGGATACAGAAAAAATATATCTGATATACTGGAACAAATAAATCTAAATTAATATTAAAAGAAATGAAAATGTTTAACTCTTGTTGAACTCTCTAACAACATATTCTACTGCCAGTTTTATTTAATTGGTTATCAAATCCATTCTGAGGGTCCAGGCAATCTATTTCTGAAACCAAGCTGGTCAAATAAAACCGAACAATATAAAAGTTTTATTTTCCTTTGATGTAAGACTAATTCTGTTTTAAGGCACTTTATTTCTCAAGCTGTTACCTGCGTAGGATGGGTGGCGGCTCTGTCCTGTGCTCCATTTCTTCCTCTAAGTGGCAGAACAGAAGCCACTTCATAATGGTTTCTTTTAATGTAGAAGCTGCACTTCCTTCCCAATCATTCTGTGCTGCCTCAGTTTTCGAAGTCTCTGGCACTTCTAAAAATGTCATTGCTAATGCCAAGCACTTTGCTGCAGAACTACAAGAGATTATTTGCACAAGATTACCACCTGAATAAACAGCTCCAGTGTAGACCTGCATTTTAAATTTACAAAAATAATAGTGCCTTTTTGCAGGGAGGTGAGACTGTAATTGGTTTGTTCTGATCTAAATCTGTTTTAAATATGACAAATCTTGTGGCTGAGTCACATATGCCCCCCCACAAAATCTTAACTTTTAACTGAAATCTCTCTCTCTCTCTCTCTCTCTCTCTTTCTCTCTGTGTGTGTGTGTGTGTGTGTGGTGTGTGTGTAGATTAACAGTTCTATCCCATACATGTGAACTCTAAAGTAAGTTACATGAAGTTAAATGAGTTTATTCCTAGCTAAAGTATATAAGTTTTCATTCTAAAATACATTAGCTAATCTATTATAAAACACCCCAAATAGAACTGGTAATAGATAAGAGCGTTCTTATATTAGTTACAAAAAATAAATAGAAAAACAATGAAAGCACAGCAAGTTTGACAAATACAATTCTGGATATTAATTGGATTTGTACAAGTTGTAGTATAGGACAGAGCACTTGAACCCCCCCTTTACTTGCCTTGCAGGGAAGAGTGTTGATTAGGGAAGTTATCCTTCTGCTGGCCACCATCTGTGTAGTGATGCTAGGCATCACTACATCATTGTGGAGTTCCCCATGCTGTCAATTCAAAGGGTCGGAATGGGAAGGGTTGAGTCAACATATTTGCCATCAAGTGATGGCATTGGTCCCAATTGTTGTGGCAGGTCCAAGCTACCACAGCAACCTGCCTACGCATCTCACTTTGCTTCATAAAGTCCCACTAGTCTGTGGAGGGGGAAGTGTCGGAAATGTTTTAAGGAGCAATCCTACTAATCCAGCAGAAACAGTTGGTGCTTACGAAGGGTTCCACATTACCTTGAAGGTTTGCATGCAGATACTGAAAATATCTTCCAAATTTCTCTATCCATTGGTATTAAGCTTCCTTGAATCATGACTTGAAGTAATCCAAAGCATTCCACTTCAGTTTGCTGAAGACTTAGGCTACGAATGACGAGAGACCAAACTTTTGACCAGATTCGCTGCAGTTCTGAGTTTTGCACAGGTTTCAGATCTACCTGTTGGCTTTGACACCATGCAAGCTCCTTAAGACAACGTAACACGTAAGGCATCCGTTCTCTTCGACGCTGTTGAGACGGCAGCTGGTAAAGTATACTAAGCAAATGAGGACGTTCACAGTGAGGAAAGCTCATAGGGAACTTCGATATCAATCTGGTTGTAATCTGCAGCCTTGAGGGTAGAAAAAAACAGAGAGATCTGAGGAAAAAAATGGAACTTGGAAAATTGGGAGGGAAAACAATAATGTATTATGTTTGTTTGTTTTTACCAGGGTATGACATAGAAGTCGTTCTGTGAACTTTGCAGGTTGCTCCAGACCACTTCCCAACCTGATTCAATTCTCCTACGCTTGGATGGTACATCTCCACCTTCTCTCTGTGTAGCAGCATACGACTGAGTTATCTCCAGGACTTTGGTGTCTTCAGTAAAGACCTTTGCAAACAATATAACATAACATTTTACATCAAAATATGCTTTAAGAAAGCATGTTGTAAGGCCAAAGCACTGTAGCTCCCAGCTCAAAATGGTGGACCAAACAGAAAAGGCCCTCTAGATGGGGATACAGTAACTGCACCCAAGCCTCCCATCTTAGAATGTCACTGTGGTACCCAAGTACACATCTGTGCATGTGCACTGGGAAGTAGGGGGGAAACATGGTACTTTTAGGCCATACTGGAGTGCATCTGTGCTCAAGCGCTGTACTCCAATAGGAAAGGATTTACTTTTTACAAGAAACAGCTTCTGAAAGCATTACAATTTACCTGATGACAAATGTCAGCCATTAATTCAACCAGGCTTTCCTTCACAGCAATACTGCGTGACCCTGCAGAATACTTTCCTCTGCTGCCTATGAGGTTTATCTCATTCACTAATAGTTCATACAAGTTGTATACAATTCTTTGCCATTTTGTTGGGTCGCATACTCCTGTTTGCACAAGAACAGGACAAATTTAGCTCTGCATAACTTATAATATGTGAACCAACCCCCAAACAATCTGTTCAAATATTTTACAAGTTCACCAGCAATAAAGAATACCTGATATAGCAATGCAAATAAGTAACAGTTAAATCAAGCAAGTATTTGAACACTCAAACACGAATAGAGACTATGAAAAATAACGATAGTAAAGGTAAAGTGACCCGACCATTAGGTCCAGTCGTGACCAACTCTGGGGTTGTGGCACTCATCTCACATTATTGGCCAAGGAAGCCGGTGTACAGCTTCCAGGTCATGTGGCCAGCATGACTAAGCCACTTCTGGCGCACCAGAGCAGTGCACGGAAACACTGCTTATGTTCCCGCCAGAGCGGTACCTATTTATCTACTTGCACTTTGACATGCTTTCGAACTGCTAGGTGGGCAGGAGCTGGGACCGAGCAATGGGAGCTCACCCCATCACGGGGATTCGAACCGCCGACATTCTGATCGGCATGCCCTAGGCTCTGTGGTTTCCACACAAGAATGCAGAAGTTTAGTCATCCTCCAACACTGCCAACTGTTCCTGTAATATCTTTTTACAATTGGGCATGAAGTAACTTATGCATACCTTTTTCTTTGGCTTGCGTTCCATTTGGGTGATGAACACGAACCTGCAGCTGAATGTACTGAATGATCTGCTCCTTTAGGAAATCTTTCGGTTTATACTGAGCCCATATATAGAGCACAGTTGGAAGAATTTCCTCTCCTAGCTTACAAACCCGCATACGGTAGTTGACTGCAAATACACTCAAATATACATTAATGGCTGCAAAAATATGATCGAGGCCTGCGAGGTTTCTTTCTTGCCTGCAACAGAAAAAAGTCATGTTTTGTTATAGTAATTAATTTAATGAGTGTGCAAATACCAACCCCTACTGGGTATAGAGACCCAAGCTATGCTATTTTATTTTAATTCTGCCTTTTCTCCAAAGTACTGAATTAATGCAAACCATCAGGAGGAGGAAAAATGTACAGTAGTTCAGTTCCAGTGTGAGAGAGAAGAAAACTGTACTATAAAGGCTTTGGAAGAGAGGACAGTTATGGGACCCTGCAACTGATAGATTAACAGTTTTTGGTAACACATGGCAGTGATAAAGGTAACTATTGTCATACATAAGGAAGAACCTAGAAAGTTGATAATATTGAACTGACCAGAAGTCCAATAATTTCTGCTGCAGCCAAGCCCTGCAGGAAGGATTATACAAATATTGGGGAATACGGTGGCAGCTGGCTTACAGAGAAGTTTCTTTCTAAACCTTTTTATTATACTAAGGAGTTCTCAAAACTAAAAAAATATACATTTTGGAAGAAATATATCATTTCTGCTCTTGTGCTGCTTTTTCCAAGAAATGGCGAATGTTTTTGAAGCAAGGAAAGTGCAATGCTTTAATTTTAAAACTGGCTCCAAATACAGTACTTTACTTGAAAGTAATTCAAAGATTTGAAAGCAAGATGTAGAAAAGATTTAGATTAGTTCAATGAGACTGAAAAGCAAGTGAGCTTAATATACATTAAGACTAGTGGAGGTTTAAGTTTAGAGGAGTAACCATGTTAAACTCAAAATTGATTCACCAAAAGAAAAGAACATTTACCTTGCAAGCTGCATAGCTTTAGAGAAGAAGCTTAAAATTGTAGAATTTAACCCATCAGTTTGGAGGCAAAGTCCTCTGGTCAATGTATAAATTATTCTAGCCACCAATACTTTGTTAATATCTCTACAAGGTTTGAGAAACAATTTGAAGTACAGGTTTTGAAGATCTAGAGGAGTAAATCAAATTCATATTACTTAACTAAGTCACAAAAACGTGTGTTTACTAAATATTTCCAGTCCTTTCCACTGATCATTTAGTTGCAATGCTAAACAGGAAGCTCCCCAGTGGGTTCATTTAAGATGTCACACATTTGAAAAATGTGCTTCTCATTATCCCAGCCTCGAAAAGTGGAACCTCAGTTTTCAAATGTAATCCATTCCGGAAGACCGTTCGACTTCCGAAACATTCAAAAACTGAAAGTGGAAGCCTCAATTCAATAGGGAAACTCAAAACGGAAGCAGTGTCAGACGTCCGGGTTCCAAAAAACATTTAAAAACCGCAGCATTTATTTCCAGGTTTTCAATGTTCAGGAGCCGAAACGTTCGAAAGCTGTTCAAGGACCGAGGTTTGACTGTATTTAAAAAACCTGCCTGCTACCACATCCAACAAGGAATTGTATGCAGGCAAGTGAACTGCCTGGTGGAGAAAGGATGGAGCACCAGCTATCTTCTGTGCTCAGTAGAGAAATACAGCATGTTGCTGCAAGAGAATGGAATTCTTCACCCCTCCTCTACTAGTCCCTAGAAGGCTAGTAACAAATTTTCTTTCTATATGTAGAAAGATATTTTAGCTGAGAGTACCAGCTCTTCCACTTTGTCTCAACTTTATGGAGCAAACACAAATACTGCATACATGCAGGTATTTTATTCAGCAGGTATGTAAACTGTGGAAGCCACAAAGCATGGTTTTGCTACAGAGCAAAACCCATTAGGCCAGCTTTCCCAGGTACATAGGTTTTTAAAGATGTGTGTATGGTAATACTGTTGTAAATCGCTTTACTTTTCTAAACCACTTTGAGGTTTTTTCACAATCAAGTGGTGTATACATTTTATGAAATAAGTAAATAAATAAATGATGTCCACACTTTTGCATGTTTCTGGCAGGAAATATCAATATGTATGAAGCAATTATATTTTCAATGTGTCTGAACTACTCTCAATTGCAGAAAAATTCAAGAGGGCTGCATCCATGTAAGCAATTTAAGTTAAATACGGTGAATTCAGAAAATCCAACTATAGCCACATTTCATGAAAAGTTATAGACAGTGAATCATCAAAGATGCAGTTCAGACATATAAATGTCAATACAGATAGAAACTGCAGGAAGCAGGGTATTCTATACTAATGCAGCCCCCCCAAGAAATAGCTTCCTTATTCCTTTTAAACTAAAAAGAGAACTCTGCATATGCATACCTTTGTACAAACTGGCCTCATGATAACCCAGATCAACAATAAAATATTGTTGACATGATGAAATTGTTTGGTTTGTAATTTCAATATGAGTATGTAATTTGCAAAAATCCCTATAAAATTAATGAAGTCAATATTAAATAATAAATCAAGCCAAGCAAGGATATTAGAAAAGCCAAACTCTGTTATTCAATGACAGAGGAAGAAAAACTAAGAATAGAAAAACATAGTTATTCTATGGTTCATTATGGGAGCTTTGATTATTGGAGTTATATACCACACATCTTCAAAGAAAGTAAGTTCTGCTATATAAAATGTCTCTTGACATCACTTCCAAGCATAGGGATTTCAGCATAGGAATAATATCTACAAACCTGACCACTGTTGTGAAGGAATAGCACACCAATATGTCCTCACTGTAAGAATATCCTTTAACAATATGCTGCTACAATCAGTTCCATAAATGGCACAACTTGATGGATCATTTACTGTGTCCATGACAAAAATCAGAAGCTCTTGGCATTTTAACCTAGGTGCTCCTGTGCAAAAGCAGAATATAAATGTGAGTTTTTAACTTTTATGAGTGATATCAAAACAGGTCAAATTCAGGGAAAACCTGTTGAAATACAACCAAAAATTTGTAACATTTATTAGAAAACAAGTTACCTGATACATGGTAGTTAATGAAATGAACTGTAATAAAAATTCTTTAAAATATATCTTAATTACGTCTGTACTGAGTAACTCACTTTTATTGGCACATCTGATGAAATATTTAATCAAACAGCTGATCTCTTGCATCTTTTTATGTCGTGTTGCTTGAGTTGATGCAGACACATTTGGTTTTGCTAATCTTGCACTTTCAGTTTCCTTCTTAATGTATTTCTGAAGAAAACTTAAAAGGCAAAAAATAAACACTATTTATAGGCACATAATCAAATTAAAATAAACAAAAATGCCCAGCAACAACAATTTATTCTTTTAAATTGTGATATTTCAGTGCAAGCTCTTCTATGATATTCTACTAGATCCTTCTGCTCCATAGGGATTTATTTATTTATTTTTTAAATGCTATGCAATGTGTACCTTGAGAAATTACAGGCTGTCTCTGGACAGCCACAGCAAACTACACATGATCACAGTCACAACATTTCTCAGGCTGGAAAAGCACAGCACAAACCTGCGGCTGCTGTGCTCACTACTCTGACAAGCGGGAAGGAAAGGAAAAATAAACATTGGGTGTGGTTGATGAGATACATAGTAGCCATAAGGAAAAGGTACAATAGCTGGATGAACTGATACAGAGGGTGGCCAAGCAACCTCTGAACATTCACTTGAGGCGCTAAAATAATGATATATTGCTTCCTTTCTAGTACAGTCGTACCTTGGGTTACGAACACCTCGGTTTGCGAACAGTTCGGGTTACGAACTGCGCAAACCCGGAAGTGTTTTCGTCGCGCGCGCATGCGCAGAAGTGTTGCGCGCGGGCGGTCTGCGCATGCACAAAATGGCGCTGCGTGTTCGGGTTACGAACTATTCGGGTTACGAACAGCGATCCAGAACGGATCGTGTTCGTAACCCGAGGTATTACTGTAATCAAACCGCAACAAATAATGTAGCATAGCAGTAAAGAGGCTGATAGGTGAACCAGAAGTCCCATGGGTTCCTGAACTGTTTCATATATTTAAGGTCCTCCTTTTCAACTTAAATTTCTAGAGTGATTTCCAACACAAAATGTTGTAATATTTAATCACAGTTATAGCAAAAAAGCAATCAGATAAAATATGAGATAAAAAAAGAGATATAAAAGACACGGGAAATAATAATAATCTGGGCGACTTCCAACAAAATATTTAAAATACAATAAAACATCCAACATTAAAAACTTCCCTAAACAGGGCTGCCTTCAGATCTCTTCTAAAAGTCAGATAGTTGTTTATTTCCTTTACATCTGGTGGGAGGGTGTTCCACAGGGCAGGTGCCACTACCGAGAAGGCCCTCTGCCTGGTTCGGTGTAATCTTGCTTCTCGCATGTGACGGAACCACGAAAAGGTCCTCGGAACTGGACCCCAGTGTCCAGGCTGGATGATGGGGGTGGAGATGCTCCTTAAAAGGTTTTCTCCTGGTGCCAAAAAGACAAGACTCCCTAGATGGCCTTAGCTCTTACCCGGAATCCCTCTCCCAAATTTACAATATGGGGGGAGGGAGTACAGACTTTGCTGTGTTGTAAGAATTACTGAGATGTTTGTCAAATGCTTTGGAGACTTTATCTTAGATGCTTGATACCCAACAAAGTTTAACACACACCAAAATATTGTACCTGAATACTGTATCCCAATTCATCTGTTTGCCATTTTTGGAATCAGAATTTCGATCCAGCTGTTGAATTGTTTCAGAATCCCTGATGAGACGCTTGAACTTCTCTATTTCCTTCTAAAAAAGTAATCCAAAATAAAGAAGAACACTATCACGCTATTGAACTGTTGTATGACAGAAGTGCAGGAACGGTGGTTTATTATTACCTTTCGGTCTGTGGCCTTGTCACTTTCAAGATGGCGGCAGCAAGCCAGCAGGTCTTGGAGTGCAAAGTTCATGGCTCAGCTAAGTTGTAGATGCACTCACAGCATGAACCTGAAAAGGGAAATAACAGGTTTTTCAATAGAGCTAGTGTTTTAGAACAGCTTTTCAATAGGTGTGGCACAATGGTGTTTGGCTCTGGAGACCAGGGTTCAAATCCCCACTGAGACATGACAACTTTATTCACTGAACCCCAATAAAACGGGGGTAATCACTTCCAGTTTTTAATTCTGTGAGTAGATCGTAGTCTCCTGGAAGTTGGCCACCCCTATGTACTGTGCATTTTGCGCCCATGGACCGCAATAAAGCTGTGTGTGTGTGCTTATTACATTTGTGTTGCATTCAGATACTCGCTGGACCTCTATTATGCTGCTAGACGCGAAGCCAAATAAGAAAGTGCAACACAAAACAAAATTGAAACACTTGACTTTCAAATGAAGACTTGGTACACTGCTACCAACTGAAGTTGTTCATCTAGTTCACAATATTCAATCAACTCTCAACTTTAAGTAAAAGGAAGATCTAACAAATGTGTTCAATGCACTTTGCTTTCTGATGGCTTTATCTACTGTCCAATGAGTTTATGTTAAGGTATCACACACGAGTCACCAACATGAGTCTGACCAAACTGCGGGAGGCAGTGGAAGACAGGAGTGCCTGGCGTGCTCTGGTCCATGGGGGTCACGAAGAGTCGGACACGACTAAACAACAACAAAAATCACACACATGAACCACAATTCTTATGAGGCATTGGTACATTACACTTAAAATACAGTACAAAACTTCCAGTTTCATGCACTTTTAAATTGAAGTAGGTTTTTGTAACATAATGGCATTTTAAACATTATTAGAGGGTGCAATAATGAGCATGCCTAAGGCAACTTTTGTGTGCAAGCTTGCCGGCAAGCCACACCCTGTGTATCAGCTCTGCTTTTATCTTCAGATGGGTGTGTTAGTTAGCATTTAGAGGAAATGCACATCCTTTCTTTAAATATTTTGAAATAGGTTCCATAAATGAATTATGAATTCCCAGTTAATAATCTACAACTAAGCTTTGAATTCCCAGTTAAAGTCCAAACATTTGAGGCAATATGTGTCACTTAGGCTTTTTCTGACGTGTGGTCCAGTTAAAGGTAAAGGGACCCCTGACCATTAGGTCCAGTCGTAACCGACTGGGGTTGCAGCGCTCATCTCGCGTTATTGGCCGAGGGAGTCAGCGTGCAGCTTCCAGGTCATGTGGCCAGCATGAGAAAGCCGCTTCTGGCAAACCACAGCAGCACACGGAAACGCCGCTTACCTTCCCGCTGTAGCGGTACCTATTTATCTACTTGCATTTTGACGTGCTTTCAAACTGCTAGATTGGCAGGAGCTGGGATCGAGGAACGGGAGCTCACCCCGTCTTGGGGATTCGAACCGCCAACCTTCTGATCGGCAAGCCCCAGGCTCTGTGGTTTAACCCGTGGTCCAGGTATGTTGATGTAATAACCTGATCTATTGATTTATGGGTTGCCAATGTGGCACCCGCAGAGGTCTTCTCTGAAACATGCTGGCTGCCATTCCCCTAGCCTAGCCCCTCCTCTGGATAAGAATTCAAGGAGGGGGGGTTACAGCAAGGAAAGGGACAGCTAACTTGGGGGGGGGAGTAAAAACACTTTTCCAATCCTAATTGCTTTTAGAAAGGGGGGGGTAGAAGAGCGAGTGCTGTTGCAGTGCATGCATGGTACCCACGGCAGCATCTCTACAGACCCACAGATAAAAAAAAGGCAGGCAACCCCTGATTTATGATGCATTCCGCATTTTTTTTAATCAATGTGATTTCATTGTTGATCTGATGTTATTCACCACTACTTCGGTGAGTAACAAAGTAATTTTGAAGTAGTAATGAATGTTATTCATTTTAAAGTAGTAAATGAATAACTCACCAAAGTAGTGGTGAATAACATCAGATCAACAATGTTATTCATTACTATTTTAAAATGTTATTGGCAGTACATTAAATTTTGCAGCTAAATAAATTCAAGTTCAGCCGTTCACTTCCGACGCTTACCATTTTGCGATAAAGGGCAAGGATGCCACACAAACGACACTCCAGAAGGGGGGACCTGAGGGGATCAGGGCAACGGCCCGCGTGTGTTATAACACGTGGCCGAGCCCCCTGTTCTCACAGCTCTGGGAATTGCGCGACCCCCCAAGCCCACACTTACTTACACAACGACTTCGCACCGCCACGTCCAGCTCACGGCAGCTGGGACGTCCAAGGCCGCCGTGACGAGGCCGAGCTCTTAACCACTCCGGCAGCGAATGCGCAGCTCGGTCCCACCAAGTGGCGGGTCGTGAGGGAGGGAGGACATCGGCCACCCCGGTCCCGCCTCAGAGGCCACGCGGGTAAGACGGCGGCATTCTTGCCAAAGGGATGGGAGAGAGGACGCGCCCGGAGGAGAACGTGAAAGAAACGGTGAAAGCGGGAGGGATGCGAGCGAAAACGAAACCGAAAAGCTAATGGGGGCGGGGCGAAGTGAAGCGAAGAGGCGGACCGGCGAGGCTCGCGCCAGGAACGAGCGGTGGGCGGGCCTGAAGGGACCCACAGCGCGGGCTTCTTGCTTCTTGCGCGCGCAGCCGCCCTCGCGCTCCAACGAACGCGGGGAGGCGTGGCTGCTCCACGCTCATCACCAATCGATGTGGTGTTTTCCATCCCCGCCCCGCTCGCGTTCTAATCCCGCCCCTCCTAACCCCCCGACGCCGGAAGCGGAAAATCTCATGTTTTCGCTCCTGCTGCCGGAAGTCGGTGGGCGGGACGGAGGCTGACGGCTGCTGCTGTTGTGGAGAGGTTTGGGCGCGGAGAGAAAGGGGAGCGCGGATAGCCGCCTTTTCTGGGAGTTGGTGCCGCCGCTGCCCCACTGGGGCGGGAAGGGAGCGGATCCCCCATCCCTCCCTCAGCCCCCTCACCATGTTACTGCCGTCCGACGTGGCCCGCCTGGTGCTAGGTAAGCGTGAACGAAGGGCTCCTCTCGTGAGGGGGGCTTCCGGGGACAACGATCCCCTATTTTTGCTCCCTCCCGCCTGGCCCCGCGGTGTGTGTGTGTGTGTTCCTGGGGGCCTCCGAGAAGGGCAGGCCGAGGGCGCCCCTCGCATCTCCCATCGTTTCCAAAGCAGAATAGGGACACGCCCGTGACGCCCCAACTATCGATTCATCGCCCCCGCCACCACACTGTTTGTTATGTTGCGAAAAGCTTTGCTTCCTCTCCTGCACATATTGCTCTTCTTTGTTTACTATTCTATAGCCTGCCCTAAAAGCAGAAATATTGTCGATAGTTATTCTTGTACTTCACCATAGCTTTCCTCCACGGATCTAAAAGCTAAAGCGCGGTTAATTTTGTTTATTGCTTTACTCCACCATAGCCCGTCTTCTTCCACTGGGGTCATGGGCTAAGGCGTTGTTTATTACTTATTTGTTACATATATATACGCTGCCCGCCCACCTTTTATTCCCCCCTTTTTCTTCTTGCTAACATGGCTCCCAAAATGGCTTAGAATCACAAGATGGCTGTATGTGTGTTGTGGGAGAGAAGGAAGAAGGGTGATTTTTGTAGCTTGCTATTTTGGCTTTTTCTAATTGGTGGTTCATTGGTTAAGGATATATTAGGTAGTAGCTTATTCTATTCGTGTTATAAAAATATAACAGTAGCTGTCATAAGTGAAATGTCAGTCTATGCATGGCATTGTGCCTTATTTGCATGTACCTATGCTTATACAGTGGTACCTCGGTTTATGAACACAATTGGTTCCGGAAGTCTGTTCATAAACTGAAGTGTTCATAAACTGAAGCGAACTTTCCCATTGAAAGTAATGGAAAGTGGATTAATCTGTTCACGGAGTACTTAAACTGAAGCGTTCATAAACTGAAGCAAACTTTTCCATTGAAAGTAATGGAAAGTGGATTAATCCGTTCCAGACGGGTCCGCAGAGTACTTAAACTGAAGCGTTCATAAAATGAACGCATGGGTGTAATTGGTTCCGGAAGTCTGTTCATAAACTGAAGCGTTCATAAACTGAAGCGAACTTTCCCATTGAAAGTAATGGAATATGAATTAATCCGTTCCAGATGGTTCCGCGCCGTTCATAAACTGAAAATTCATAAACCGAGGTGTTCATAAACCGAGGTTCCACTGTATATACATGTATAAGGGCTGCCCCCATCCAAACTGGACTACAATCATATGCATGCTTAGCTGGAAATACTCAACTGAGTAAGATGCAAATGATCCACCAAATAAGGTGGAACTTACTTCCTAGCAAGCATGAATAGAATTGCAGTGGCACCCTGGATTTAATGTCCAGTTCCAGGAGAAGGGAGTTGAATCATAGAATTGTAAAGTTGAAAGAAATGCTGATGATCAACAAGTCCAATTGGTGCAATGCAGGAATCTCATCTAAAGCTTCCATGACAGATGGCCATCCAATCTCTGCTTAAAAACCTCCAAAGAAAGTGGACCCACCATCTTCCAAGAGAGTCCGTTCCACTTTTGAACAGCTCTAACCACCAGAAAGTTGTTCCTGATGCTTAGTTGCAATCTTCTTTCTTTAGCTGGAATCCTCTTCCTCTCAGGAACTGGCAGTGATGCTTTGGGTTAAGAAGGCAGATGAGCAGTGTTGCCCTATGTGTGCCACCCCACCAACTGCTATTGCTCATAAGGAGGAGAAACTTTTATTTGCATAAATTCAATTTATAGCGAGCAAGAGAGGAACTGCTATTAGTAGTTTTTACAAACAAGAAAATATAACCAGCTGCTATTAACTTTGTTGTTAGTTAAATTTTTGTTTATATTCCTATTAAATTTAAATTTAATCATTAAAAATAAAGAAAGCTATTTACATAATTGTTTAGTAGCATGTGGTTTTGTTTTCTTTCATCATACCATACAGAGTGATTCCCTGAAGTCCACATGAAGACAAAAACACAGGAAAAAGTCACAATTGCTCTCAGTAAGGGAGCACTTGCACACATCTTGCCATAGATTTCACATCACCCCAAAGGGGAGTTCTGGTTTTGTCAAATCCTAAATCTTGAATGCATTGCCTTGTAATTAGGGTTCCCCACTACAAAGCAAGCTTTGATGCAGACTGGGATCAATCTTCTCCTTGTCCACCCACCTGTGTTTGCTTGAGTGAAATCATGCTTTGCTACCCACGAGGTGCATGTGTCCCATCTTCCAACATCACCAGACACCTACATGTGCTTTAATAAGGTGCATAATGGGCTGGCATCACATGGTTGCTTTCCACATTATAAGTCGTATATTAGTTCAGGCCCATGTGTTTAAATGTACCCTTTTATGTGTATACATTCAAATGTTACGTTTGTGTGTGGATGCCAACTGGACCAGACATGTAAAGTGCACATATGTCCACGCTGTTTCTTTGTTACATGGGTCATGTAACAATATTATATATATATATATATATATATATATATATATATATATATATATATATATATTTATATATTTATATATATATATATATATAAGCAGTCTTATAATGGGTTGCATCCTCATTCATACCACATTTACGTGAATCTAATGTGCACCTCAATTTTCGAAACGTTGAAACCAAAAAAGGATTTGCTGGCGCCATCAAATCTGATGCACACCCTAATTTTTGTGATGTGTTTTGGCCAAAAAAGGTGTACATTGCATTTAAGTAAATATGGTATTTTATAACTCTGAACTTTAAACCACTGAATTTCTGAAAATATATCTTGGCTTTCTTCAGAAAGTGTTTCTAGCTGCTGCTGTTGCTGGTTTTGAAATGGTATCTAATACGGCAATCCTAAATTTATCTGCTCAGAATAAAGTTCCACTGTATTCAATGAGATTTACTCCTGCCCACCTAGCAGTTTGAAAGCACGTCAAAATGCAAGTAGATAAATAGGAACCGCTACAGCGGGAAGGTAAACGGCGTTTCTATGTGCTGCTCTGGTTTGCCAGAAGCGGCTTTGTCATGCTGGCCACATGACCTGGAAGCTGTACGCCGGCTCCCTCGGCCAATAATGCGAGATGAGCGCGCAACCCCAGAGTCGGTCACAACTGGACCTAATGGTCAGGGGTCCCTTTACCTAAGTGTGTGCAGGATTGCCTTGTAAAAGAACATTCCATATAAACCAGACTAGACTCCTTTTCACAGTGGAATGATCATTTTAAAAACTCATGATAAATATATGAGTTTAAGTATAATATCATTGGCTTTAACTTCGTTCCTTGTTCATATTGGCACAAAGGATCAGAAAATATTTTGTCTGTTACAGGTTATTTACAACAAGAAAAGCTTTTAGCCACATGTCGGGCATTTATACTGGAAAGCTCAGATTTAAAAGAATATGCAGAGCATTGTACTGGGGAAGGCTTTGTTCCAGCTTGTTTACTGGTGAGTACATATTTGTGAGAAAGGTGGCTGTCAGTTTTGATCAGCCCCTGAGCTTTCTACTTTCCAAGATAGTTCTGCATAATGAATATTTCAACTTAAGATGGATTCAGGTAATAAATACCCCTCCACTGCATGGTGAGCTTTGGAGTCCACATGAAAATTGCTTGCTTGAGTCCAAATGGCATCCATTGTGCTTTGGATAGTCAAGACATTTCCAGTATGTTGTTGCTGGAAGTTGTGTAGTTGAATGCTGTTCTTTTCCTTTTTTTCTTCAGTCTCTATTTGGGAAAAACTTAATCACCATCCTGAATGAGTATATCACAATGAAATCGAAAGGTAAGAAGGGGTGTTGGGATTGGAAGATACAAGTTAAAGATTTGGCTATTTTCCCTATTAGTGGGGGGTATATTGTGCAATGTAGGGACCCAGGTGGCACTGTGGGTTAAATCACAGAGTCTAGGGCTTGCTGATCAGAAGGTTGGCGGTTCGAATCCCTGCAACGGGGTGAGCTCCCATTGCTCGGTCCCAGCTCCTGCCCACCTAGCAGTTCGAAAGCACATCAAAGTGCAAGTAGATAAATAGGGACCTCTCTGGCGGGAAGGTAAACAGCGTTTCCGTGCGCTGCTCTGGTTCGCCAGAAGCAGCTTTGTGATGCTGGCCACATGACTCAGAAGCTGTCTGCGGGCAAACGCCGGCTCCCTCGGCCTATAGAGCGAGATGAGCGCCACAGTCGGACACGACTGGACCTGATGGTCAGGGGCCCCTTTACCTTTACCCTATATTGTGCAATATGTTTTCTTTAGATTTATAATCCACACTCTACCCAGTGATGTCAGTACAGAGTACATAAATTATTAAATACCATTATCTTCTTAAATTAAATAAATTTAAGGTGGTTTAAATTAGTTTAGATTTTTTTAAAAAAAGTTACCAATGAAAACAAAAGAGCAGGAACAATAGACAAAAAACTTAACACCAGCCAACCACTCAACAGAAATTACAAAGGAAGAGGAAAAACAAAACTAGCCCAGTGGAGACTGAGCAGGCTCAGAGCTGACTGGCTGTTGCTGGGGGAAGGAGGAATGGATTAGAGTACATACCTCTAGATACGAATGCTGCGGGTTGCGTACAACACAGGTTACGTACGTGCTGAACCCGGAAGTAACGGAATGGGTTACTTCCGGGTTCGGCAATTTACGCATGCGCAGACGCGCCGAATCGCACGACGAGCATGCACAGATTTGGTGCTTCAGGTTGAGTACTGCTCTGGATGCGTACGGGGCTCTGGAACGGATCCCGTTCGCATCTAGAGGTACCACTGTATACTGGAAGTTCACATCACTGGCTGGAACCGTTAGCAGGATTTTTCAACAGTGCGACATTTTCTTACACACCCCACTTGTACATCTAGACTCCTAAAATGTTCCTCTTCATGCTAAAGCAGCGGTGCCATTTATTTTTAAAGAAGTTAGAATCATGATCTCTTGATTGTGTAGTTTTTCCAGTTGATTCATAGATCAACTAGTCCTTTTCACATTTGACACAAGTTTTGTCTGATGTGTTTCTTTAAAGAAGCAACAAATGATGTTCCAGCAATGATGTCGTCTTTATGGAAGAAGTTGGACTACACACTTTCTCAAATCAGGTAATTTGTATTGATAGCAAATACTAATCTGCATGTCATAGGGGACCTTTGTCATCTTATTATAGGGCTACATTCCTCCTATATACTTACTATGGTTGCATTTTGGTGAGGTCTTGGTCTTTTCGTACTGATTTTATCTCACTGATGCTTGTAAGTTATTCAACATAGCATGCTGGTGTTTTAAAGCTTTGTCTGATCAGAATGACAAAAATGGTGCCAAGGAGAGCTCAAGCCATCTTTTATGGAATGGACTACAGTGAAAACTGCTACAGTCAGGTCCACTTCCAAAGCTCCACCCTGCAGGCCCAGCCAGATTGGCTGAATTCAAATAGGGGGTTTGGTGGGAACTCCTAAAGTGCTTTTGGTCAGCCCAGTGATTTTCAACTACTGGTTGCACAATGGAATTTGCACCGAGGGGGGGGGATTTGCACCGGGGGGGATTTGCACGGGGGGATGTGATGCACCGCAACCACCACCCACCCCAAACTCTGTAAGCAGCCACTTCTGCAACCAACCAACCAACCACCCAACCCCAAAGCACATATACTGTATAATACTTCAAAATAAAACCAAGCTTATTTACTATAAAACGTTAATCATGGTGATAGTGTATTTGAAAATTGTTCATCTTACCATAGAAATATATTACTGATAACAAAATTTTAATTCATGTTTAATTTTGATGTCCCCCCCTGTTGCTTTAATCCTTAATCTAAATGTCCATGTAACTATTGTCTCATTGGTCCATATGAAGCCAAGTTTCCCTTAGACTTGTATATTGAATTCTAATTTCACTTGGCAATTTGATTGTTGCAGGAGCATGCAGAATTCTGGTGCGTTTAGTGCTCATCAACGGGGTATGTATCAGAAAACATCTATTTTATGTAATCTGAATTCACCCCTCAAAAACCTTGCAACTTTTCCCAGTCCATGTGGAAATTGACTGGAAATCAGTCAAATTCATTTCAGTATGACTTGTACATCATAGTATACTTAGAATTGCAAGTTTAATGTAATAAGACATATTCCTGAAATATTTATAGTAGAACTGCTAACATTTGACAATGTAAATGTGATGGATTTTGCCCACAGAGGCAGAGCTTAGTCTTTTTGTGGTGTATTAAAGTTGGAAATCCTCCTTTATCTTGTATCTCTGAAGTAAGCATTGAGAGTTTTATTTTCTTCATCCCCCACCCGACAGACTGTCAAGTTCAGCTTGTCACTGTAGTAGTTCAGAGTGATTGGGAGTAGTGAAACAACAGTTGTCCTGATCTGGAAGTGATCCAGGAAAATACCATGTGTTATTTCTGCCGTTTAAATCAGCTCTTGGACTCCATAATCCTGGAATGTGGGCAAACTCTTTTCCCTTGTAGCGTGTGTCAAGACTCCTGAATCTTGTGTGTGATTCCATAGTACAGTACTGTAGTGCCAGCAAGCAGCTGGCTGCCTCTTCTTTAGATTTAGTTGACACCAAATCTATTTAGCAACAAAACTAACTGCATTCCTGACTTGGTTCAAAATTACTTCAGGGGTGAAGGAACATTTGGTTTTACTGCAGTGCCACAATTTAGCTCTTGAAGCAGTAAAGGCACAGCTTAAGAAACCAACAGTCTGTCGAGATGGGCTCCTATCTCCTTTTATTTTATGTCTTTTTCTAGGCCGCACAAGAAGTGCAATTGCAGATATGAAAAAGCAGAAATGCATTCCACAATCACTTCCCTCAAATTCAGGGCCCTCTGTAGCTCATCAGCCAGGACAACTGAACTCTGCTCCAATGGCAGCCACACGAGTTATTCTTAAACCAACTGTAACCCCAGTTATGGTCCAGACAAGACCAGGTTCTTCATCTGCACACCAGTGCCAAGTACAAGAAAGCAATATTAACAGTAAGTGTAAATACTCAGTTCTGTGGTCCTTAGGAGGGTGTCCCAGGGCTTGCACAGTTTAGCACAGTGTTGGGGAACCTCATGCTTGACTTCCAGGCCTCCCTGTCTGGCCTATGGGACTCTCCTCGGTCTACACACCATCCTGATCCACAACCCAACTTCACAGCCTCTTTAGGTGTTTATGCCTGTCTGGAATAGGTGCTTGAACTCTGCTAATGTATTTAGTTTATTCTAGATGGAGGATAGAGAGGGATGTGTGAGTGTGAAGAAACTAGCTTACTGTACAAAGGAATAAAATTCACATGTGTTGCTCCACTTACTTTTGCCTCTGGCCCTGCCCACTACTGAAATGTGGCCACCTGAATGTTGCCCAGAATGAAACATGGCCTTGGGTTGAAAATGGCTCCCCACCTCTGGTTTAGCAGATCTCCCTCACCACTTTCAGAGACCTGTCAGTTGAAGCAGGAGGTTCTGTCTGAAGACCAGTTCTATCAGTTGTAGAAACCTCTGTGACTATTCCTGTCCCAACAATGAAGGGGGGATGAATCAGAGGATACGCATTGTCCCTATAAGCTGCCGTACTTCTTTTCTTTTTCACTGAGACCAGTGTAAAAGAAAACCATTTAAAAACAATACAGCCACCCCAACTCACTTTAAAAACTTTTTCAGGTATTAATCTGTAAATTGCCTTGACACACGTGGAGGAAGATAAAGAAGTAAATTGGGGGAAATGTTTTGTTTAAAAAGAGAAGATGGAAATGTCTATTTCAGTTGCCTGTTGTCATTTGTCATTGCCTTTCCTATTGGCAACAGAAAATGTTTGGTAGCCTAAAAAATCTTAACCAGAAGCAACATTTGTCTCACTCATTTTTTCTTTTTAAAGCAGGAGACACTGCAAACTTGGTTTCTGCACCCCAAGAACGGAAGCTTCACTTGAGCATGGTGTCTCCCGGAAAAAGAAAAGGGTAAATGCTAGTTCTTGGCTAATGTGTTTTTAATTTATGAATCTCCTTTATGTTTTGAAGGGCACCTAATCCTTTATTTACAACAGTGTATTCACTCTGCTCCTTTTTTACTATTCCCTTCTGTATGAATTCATATGAAGTCACTTCCCTCATTTCTGCCCTCAACCATAGGGCTGCATATTTGTGCTCTCTTAGCTGGGAGTAAGCCGCATTGAACTCAGTGGCACTTACTTCTGTATAGGATTGCATGGTTAACCTTGTGTCTCCAGACTATAAACTGTTAGGTTATGCGGCAAGTACTCTAACAGGTGTGGATCTCGGTTAAGGCCACTAAGTTCCTCTGAGCAAAGAGCAAGAGGAATGAATAGATAAGATTTACAACATGAGCTTCAGTAAATATCCTAAATTTATTTCTTTCTCGTTTCTTTAAACTTCTGAAATACTTCAGTGACTTCCAGAAGAAAAAGAGCATTGTATCATCCGGATCACAATTATCCAATTGTGATTTACGGGACACTCCAATGGTGGAAGAAGAAAGCTCACCCATGGAAGAAGGAAGTGAACAGCTAGAACTTATAGAGGGTGACCTTCCAGTAAGTTTTTTTTTATAAAAAAAAACCTTCAGAACAGCATTTACTTTCTTTTTTTCTACTCGCCTTTTGCTTCTCCTTCCCCACAGCCTTGCAGTTTGTTATTGCAATTCCAGCTTCATTTATTGCTATGAAAAATTCAGGTAATAAGCCATTTTTAAAGACTTTCCAAAGTAGTCTCCATTTTTGGTATAGCTTATAATGGTGTTCTGGGCCAACTTTTAAATTTAATCCAGAAAGGTTTAGATGTATGACATGTAGTCGCTATGTCTGTGCACACATAAGAATGTATAAAGGGCCAGCCCAAGAGATTTTGGCACCTGAGGCAGGCACCAAAATGGTACCTCCCTCCTCACCAGAGAAGAAGAGGTCAGGGAAGAATTATATCAGGAACAAGGGGTGGAAGAAAGATTGACATCGGAATCTGCTGTTCCAGCGGACCCTGCTGCCTGAGGCAGCCACCTTACCTTGCCTCATGGGTAGGCTGGCCTTGAATACATTTAATAAATGTGCATCAAGTATATAACAGTATAAAGTATAAATAGGACTTAAATCTTGCTCCTCTTAAGATTGGTTTGGAGACCTGAGAGCAATTTAGAATTGCTATACTAAAAGAATCATAAAGACCCCGAGGATCATCTAGTCCAACCCCCTGCAATGCAGGAATCTTAACTAAAGTATCCATGACAGAGAACCATCCCACCTCTGTTTAAAAACATTTAATGAAGGAGGAACCTCTGGATAAGGGGATGGGGTTTTACTTAATAGTGCTGGTAGAATCAGTTTTGCTTTTCTTTTTTAGTAATTTTGGACTGCTTCAAATTTGTTTTCTAGCAAATGATTATTGAAAATGCCAGAGAGAAAATTCTGAGCAACAAATGTCTTCAGGAGAAGCTAGCTGAAAACATCAACAAATTCTTGGGCAGGTAAAAGAACTTTCTTGACACCTCCTGTTCCAAATCTGTAAATTATTTTGGAAGCCTGCTAATTATTTGTAACTGTCTATTCCAGTGATGGCAATATTTCTCAGACAGCAAAACAGGCAGACAGTGGCCCAACAATACAAGAGTCCTCAATTGATGAATTGCTTGGCCTTCAGGTAAGGTTCCAAGAACTGATGCACACTCATATATAAAATGTATTTGATGCCTGGCATGCATTTATAAGTGAAAAGGCACACCAAATAGTTATACAATCAAGCCCACATTTCTTACTTTAAAGCAAACTGCATTACTTGTCACCCACTTAGCCAAGCTGCAGGCCACCAGCCATGTATGACAGCCATCAGGGCTTGATAAACCACCACCTTTTGCTTTCTTCATGGGACTGCAAAACCCAGGGGTGTTAGCAAGGCCAAAGCAGGGCGCAGTATGTTGCTGATGCTCCGCATTTCATCTTGGTGGCTCGCAAGTTGTGCAGACTTTACAAGTAACTGAGGCACAGTTAACTGGGAATATTATTACCCTGAACCTTATTGAAATTAATGAGAGCTGTACAGTAGCACAGTTACGATCCTTTGTGACTATCAATCAATAGTAATTCTAAAGAAGATCTTGTTTGTCCTTAAAATCATGGTTTTGGTTGCTGTGTCTACACCAGGCATCCCCAACCTTCGGCCCTCCAGATGTTTTGGACTACAGTACCCATCATCCCTGACCATTGGTCCTGTTAGCTAGGGATCATGGGAGTTGTAGGCCAAAACATCTGGAGGGCCGCAGGTTGGGGATGCTTGGTCTACATGATCTGTTAAGTGAATTTTATTTACAAACTGAGTGGTACCCAACTACATTCTACTCAATAGTAGACTGTTTGAAATTAATGCCTATAAATTAGTCATACACATTAATTTCATCTGTCCTACTCAGTATGACTAATGTCGGATACAGAAACTGAGGTTGATGTAGTTTTGTAATGAAAATTATTTCAAATATTTTTATATGTTTCCAACTACTGAGCCACTTTATTTTGTACTGACTGAAGTTTCAGAACCATCTTAAAGGGAAATAACACAAAGTGCAGCTAAGCAGTCTAGCATACAAATCTTGTGCACAGCTTGATTGTCTGAATATGGATATGTTTGTAGCCAAAATAACTACCATATGCACACGTATGGGGCAATATCTATGGGCTTAGAGAAACTCCATGGTTTCCAAAAATTGAAAAACAGGACACTTGGGGAAGAAGAACCCAAACTGCCAAATGAGGACTGAGAATGCTTTAAGGGCACAGAGTGCTTTCTGGCTATCAGCTGAGGCAGAGTGAATGGGGAAACTATATCCAAGGGCAGGGCAGATGGGAATGGAGTACCCAGGGAAAGTGTATGGCTGGCTGGGTAGAACCCTGAATTGGGAGTATTCTGCACTGAAGCATTTTGTTGCTGATCCCAATTTATGTTCTATATTTCCCTTGACACCTTTTGGAACTATAGTAGATGCAAGTTCAGTCAAGATGGTTGGTGTCACTCAGCTTCTACCATTGAGGTCAGGTTTATTTTATAAATTCCTTCTGATTTTTCAAGGAGGTTTTCTTCCTATGTTTCCTTTCAACATACATTTTACATCTAGAGAGAACAGTTTACATCTTCTAACTTACTTGTGGATTATTTTTATATTACCTACATAGCAGGGTGAAATTCACATGACCGAAGAAGCCATCCAGGAGATTCTGGAGCAAACAGAGTCAGATCCAGCATTTCAAGGACTCTTCGATGTATTTGATTTTGGTGCGTGTTAGTTATCACTTTGAATACCATGAGTGTAATGAAAGGCTAAGGGGTGGTCTGGTGTAATTTCAGTGGGTCTGTTCTGAGTAGAGCGAGCATTGGCTACAGTCCTATGTTCTCATGTGTTGAGAAGCAAGTTATCACCACCTAAGTGTTTTGTAGGAGCTTGGCATATTATGTCTCATATTGTTGTAAAGTATTTATGGGTATAGCACTTCATTTATGTAGCTGTCTGTAACTGATGCACACCAGATGCCAGACGTGCTCACAGAGGACTCCCTAAATGTGTGGTCTACAGTTCTTATCTAGTTTGTTAAATGCCAAGTAGTACAAATATTTAGAATCAATATTTATAACTTTTGCTCTTCCACAATTGCTCAAAATACTTTTATGGATGATTGATTTAGTGGAAACAGAAAAACCTACCCGATATGTTAGGAATATATGTTAGGCATAATTTGTGCCTTGAATCAAATATTAGTACCCTTCCAGTTTATTTTTTCCCTTTCTTTTAAAACAGGTAAAGCCAAGGGTGGTAGAAATGCTTCTCACGGTATTTCCGCTCAGAATGGAGGAATAGAGAATGTAATTTTAGTGGACGAAGAAAGCCTAGGAGCACTTGAAAGCTATATTGCAACAAAGGAAATCAGTAAGCCCTCATTAAAAGCTTTCCAGTTATCTCCAATACTTGTAGAATGTCCTTTTGTTCCAGGGCGTAGAATGTTAATTGTTAACCCTGCACAATTTGTAAAGCACTATTAAAGACTGGGCGATTTGGGATGTGCAATTGTGAACATGTTAAAATTACTGTTACTGCAGTCCTGCAGTACACAAAATAGGAAGTCCTATTGAAATGGATGGGACTACTAGGTAAACTTCCGAAGGGCTGGGGTGTAAGTTGCTTAATTGACACTTGAGTTTCTTTGATACTTCAATCTTCTTTTGAAAAGGCGAGTCTTGTTGTTCTTTATATAGCCTAATAATAACTGCTGCTTTGACTTCTAACCAAGGTAACTTTATCCTGTCCCCTTCTCTCCTTTCCGTAAATCAGCTTAGAATGACAGCTAATGACAACTGTTGACTTTGGAGCTCAAATGCCATTCTGATTACAAGTCAGTAGCACAAAACTAGATTTAAGTACATGGGTTAAAGTAACTCCCCAATACTAGCCTGAATTAGTTTCTATATGCTTCTGTTTTAATTGCTGCAAACCATTACCAGCAAGATGGAGATTATGCAGACCACAGTTCTTACATTGTGGTGTGCAGAGTCCAGTCCACTCTTTAATTTAGAGAGTATGCTATTTCCACTATAGCCATCTCTCTTTCAGCCCAATATGTTTTTCTCCAACACCCCATGGGTCGTGGGTGGAGTCCAGTCATCTTCTTTATAGGACACGTAAGTGCTAAAGCAATGCTACAGCCTGAATGAGTGAAAATAGAGGTGGAGGGGTACTAACCTGTTTTTAAAATTGACCTGTCTTGGAGGCAAAAGACCAGGGTGGGCTTAATGAACTTATTTCATATGGCACCTGTGTGTGTTACACCCCATATATTTTTGTAGCACCATGGATTTCAGTGAAGCTGAGCGACCTTCGTAGCACTATGAGAATGTAAATGGATTACAAATGGTTTCCCTGTCTTTAAACTAGACTCATATATTGTACAGTGTTAGATAATAGGTAGTATCATAAAAGCATAGAGTTGGAAGGGAGGCTGAGGGTCATCTAGTCCAGCCCCCTGCAATGCAGGAATCCCAACTGGATCATACATGACTGATGACCATCCAACCTCTGCTTTAAAATCTCCAAGGAAGGGGAGTCCACCAGCTCCCGAGGGAGTCTCTTCCATGGTCAAACATCTCTTACTGTCAGAAAGTTCTTCCAGGTTGTTTAGTTGAAATCTCCTTTCTTTTAACTCAAATCCATTAAATATAGCTTTGTAAATTCAGAGTGCAAGATATCCCCAAACAATAATAGCTACCCCAAACAATAACTACCATTACTACTACACTGAGAAATTAGAAAGAAATAGATGACAAACTTTAAAACCAAATGGTTCTATTACTCCTTGAACTTATGGTTATGATATTTTAAATGACTTCCAATAACCTAAGACACAACAATCAAATATTTTCTAATAAAATACTTATCTGTACATATAAGGGTGGGGTTGCTAGCGGTTTTCTTCTAAAGGGAAGGGTTTCAGATGCTGGATAATGGTCCTCCCTGGATAAAGGGAGGACAAAACAATGACATGGTTCTTAAGAGGTCAGTGCAATTTTTTTAGTATCTCTCCATGGAGGTTTTGCAGTGTATGTACAAAAGTGGTGTAATCTATTTTTGTAACATTATTCTGGCATGGGGTGTCCTACAACACTAGATTGTAGTGAAACTGTGTTGATCTGTTGCAGGTGATAATTCCCGAGCAGCTCTGTCATACACAGAAGATCATTCAACTGAGGCACATGTTCCAAAGACTGGTTGCAGTGGTAGTGAAGTTACCTTGGAAGAACACCTGGAGATGCAAAACGTAGGAGTTGAAGAATTTCCCAGGGATTCTAAAGTGAGGAGTGAAAGTGACCCTGTAGAAATGGGAATGGATAGCCAAAGAATCAAGCACAATGCAGTCTTTGAATCTGAGCAGAATCATGTCTCTGATTCAGAGTTCAGTGGACACAGTGTAGGCTCTTGCAGCAAAAAAGGAACAGCAGCAAGAGACGGTAGAACTGATAAAGACCTCTTATGTCAAGATCTTCAAAACTTGCCTCATTTGCAGTATGATCAGTTGGGTGCGATGCAAATCTCACCGTCTGGAGGAGCAGAGAGTTATTCATTGTCTGATAATATACTAGATGAAAGGACAAATGCAAAATTGCTATCCCCTCCGAGAACTGGCCGAAATGAAATGCTGAAAGGAACTGTTGCAGCCAACTCTAGCCATTCAGCAGAAACAAATAAAAGTCTAGAGCTCATAATGGGACAGCCAGCTGAACTTCCTGTACCTGGCCAGCAAAACCCAGACAGTCATGCTGCCTCTGATTGTCAAAGCCAGGATAAAATTGAGTCTGATTCTGCTGCAGCATTTGTAACAAATGCATCTGATCCAAATGCTATAGAGCTCCAGCTTGAAGTTGTGGATACTTCCAACAGCCTTCATTCAGATGGTCAGCCTGTGCACCAAGAACCTTGTTCAAAACCTCAAAACCAGAAATTGGAAGGCTCTGAAATCTCACAGATAGAAATGCAAGAGCCATCATCTTCCACAAAATCAGATGCAGATAGCTTATTTCAGTCTTCTGATAATGAGGGGCGTTCAGAGAGATCTACTAATAGCAACCCCACCACATCGGCTGTGTGTTGCTCTCCTCCAGAACCAGTGGGAGAATCAAGTCCAGGAAACAAAGAACCAGGCAGTGTTTCCTCTAGTAGCCAAGCCACAGATGTAGATCCCTCCAGCGTAGTTTCCTTAAAAATCATTATCAGCGATGACCCATTCATTTCAGCAGATGCCGAGCTGAACAATGCAGTTTCCAGCATTTCTGGAGAAAACCTGCCAACTATAATCCTGTCCTCGCCAGCTAAATCACCAGCCAAGCTAACAGGACCAGCCAGATGCATGACTTCGGAAGAGGTTGAAAGAACTGGGGATTCAGCTTTGGTAGAACAGAATCTTCTTGTGCTCAGACCTCAAGACTCAGTCGCGAGTACACTCAACATATCAAATGAGGAGTGTGCTGTTTTTTCCATTGCTGGGACGCCCAGCGTTGCCAAGGATGGGGGATTTATACAGCTGATGCCAGCCACAAACACATCTTTCAGCAATGCCAATGGTGTCTATATTGCCACCTGTATGACTGAGGCAGCTTTAAATACAAATGTTACTCCATCAAACTTGGTTATGTTGCCTGGCAATTCAGCACCTCTTGCATCGCAGGTTCCAACACCACAGCAGTTACGGACTCCTCCTAGAACAAACAACTTGTTTGCCATGAACCCGCCAATGTCGCCAAACTTTACACAGGGTAACTATTGGTTTAAAACCGTAGCTGAAGTTTATACTGGTTTTGGTCATAAGTCTGTTGCTTTACTATTTAAATGAGTTAGCACTTACATGTTACATTGCTCTTCTCTTGTAGGTAACGTATAAAATGTGTTTATGGTAGCCAGATGCAAAAATCATGCAGCCTATTTCAAAATAATCCAAGTGGAATGAGAACTAAGAGCAGTATACTAACAGTATATTCGCCTTAGGATACCTGCCGGGTAGCATGATCAGTGATCATGGATGATGAGAGCTCCTGTCCACAACATCTGGAGGGCACTGCACTGGTTACCTCTGCTATAAGGCATTAACTCGGTGGTTGCCTGGCACATAACCCTTTTCTATACCCCTAATTGAGTTATTGCTTGAAGCACCTAACCCAGCGTTTCTCAACTGCTGTTCCGCGGCACACTAGTGTGCCGCGAGACGCTGGCTGGTGTGCCGCGACGTGCGGCGATGAGAAGGGCGATTTGCATTGTCACGTGCCTGGCGGCCGCCAATACCCAGCACTAACTTGCCAGAAAGCAATATTTCTCCTCTTTCCCAAAGCTCAGTGCAAACGAGCCTGGCGGCCGCCAATACACAACACTTACCCGCCGGAAAGCAATATTTGGCAAGTGTTTCTTACAGTCATAATTATAATATAGGGCGGCACAGAGTTAAATTTTTTAACTTTTTTAATGGTGGTGTGCCTCGTGATTTTTTTCACGGAACAAGTGTGCCGTGGCCCAAAAAAGGTTGAGAAACACTGACCTAACCAATATGTTGCGATCGGAGAAAGCAAAACAAAGGAGCCCTTCCTGGAATTGAAATGCGTTGGGGAAGCCTGGTTTCTTAGGAACACATACACAAAGCAAGGGCTTCTGCATTTGTTCCAATGTCAGGACAGTTGCAGGGGTTTCTTTGCTTCTTTTCTTGCCTTACTATCCATCTGCCACACAAATAGTTGCTAAAATAGATGTGAATGCAGGCAACGTGTCAGACATTACTTGCTGCCTATAGCTGTGTACCTAGCAAAGGCTGGGCCACTCCAATGCAGAATAACATATTCCTATTTTAGCCCTTTGCTTTAGAGAACTTGCTGTCTGCAACTTGCTGTATATATAGGTTGGTGCTCTTCGTAGCAAGATATCTCAGCTTAGTAGCAATAATGTGTTTAGAGCTATTTACTGCTCTTTCTTTAAAAAGCTTATAGCTGCTTATATAGGGTTCCCAGGGAGTCTGCCTTCCAGGTAGCTTACAGGGTCATACACACTTAGGCTTACTGGTAGAACAGTGCCATTTGCTTTTGGACCATTCTCTAACATTGGATCATTGGCACAGAGAGTGAGAGAGACTCTCTGAGTAAGTACTAACAGCTTGCTCACATGAGTCCATTGATTTTCAGGTTCTGCCATCATCATCGCATCTCCAGTACAACCTGTGTTGCAAGGAATGGTGGGAATGATTCCTGTATCTTTAATGGGGCAAAATGGACATACATTCTCAGATCCTTCCCGTCAGGTAAAACGCTGCTGCTAAATTTCCATACTGTCATTCTTGAGTTGGAAAATCTTGAGAAACCTTCATTGTGCTGCTTTCACTTTTTCCAAGGTTCTGCACATGCCAGTACAGACTTCTTTGGGTGGTGGTGTTCCTAAACTACCTCTCCCTCCCAAATCTCAGAGGATCCCAAGAAACAAGACAAATGCAGGTGAGCTAGTGATGTGGCTGAAGGAAGGGAAGTCTGTTTCTAGCATGGGAAGAATCCATAGGTTACCAGCTCAAATCTGATTCCTTCCTCAGCAGCCCAAGATACTCAGTTCCGTAGGTAGAAACTATTGTAGCAGACTGTATATAATGTTTGACTTGTCTTTTTCTTCCATATGAACTCATTTGAAACCTAGAGTCTGCTTTTTTAGATGCTGCCATTTTTTTAAAAAAAATCCAGACTTGTTTCTTTTAATTAACAGTTTGATTTTTAAACAAATGCTTTAGGAAAGTTGGTACCCAGTGGATCTGAGCCTATAAATCGTCCTGCTTCTCGTGCACAAAGGTCAGTTAAGTTGCATTGCATAAAATGGGGGGGGGGGCGTTCTCAGTTCTCAACATTTCTTGGAAGGCACTCGCATGATAAAATATATGAGCAGTCTATAGTTATTTCTGCCATTTGCAGTGATAATGTTTAGGCATTGTAATCATGGGAGCTGCTGGCAAACATAATAGTGATCACTAACTTCAAACATTATATTTTTTTCACTTGAGTGGTTTGGACTGTTTTCTACATTGTTCCTTAGTAGCCTTTGAAAGTTTGGCTTATGGCAACTGATAGGGAGTAGAAACTTTCTTGCAGCTGTTACTTTCCATTTGTTCAAAGAATTTCATTTTAAAAACAGTGGCAAACATTTTAACATGAATGTTTAAATGAGGGTGCATAAACTTTATTGGGTAGTTAAATTAAAGTGGGTATCTCTTCTCCCTATTAGTTGCCTCCAGGGCCTTGTTCTTTTCTGGGATTTGGACAAGGAGGCACCTCTGGAACTTAGAACCGTTTCATTGCAAAGGAAGACTAAGTTTTTCAGGCCTGAGGTGGTTTTGTGTATATTCAGCAAATTTTACATGTTTTGTGAGGGGTAAAGTTCACAACAGGAAAACCTTTAAAATTAATTCTGTACTTTTTCATTTATTTATTTTTATGTGCATGGAGGGTGTTCTGCTTCTCTTCACCCTTTTGTTATTTCAGTAAAGCAAAAGTTGAGCCGCCCAGAGTGGCTGGGGGAACCCGGCCAGATGGGCGGGGTATAAATAATAAATTATTATTATTATTATTCAAGATTTTTTAAACTTGTTTGATACTCTCTGCTACTAACATGGCTGAGTTTATAGCCTTCAGCAATAGCTTTTAAAAAGATACCAAAATAATTGAAAATAGAAATTTCATGACAGGATTGTCAGATAATCCCTACCTTTTCCCCCCCATTCAGAATTGCAAACTCAGACAAGAACGTTGGTGTAGAATTGAAAAAAAAGTTGGAGACTGTTGCTCTCGACACCCTAAGTTCCACTTCCAAACAGAATGAAAGCCATAGGAGAGTGCTTTGCTTTGACAACACACTGCCTGCTCCAGTAGGAAGTGTTCCAGCATCACAGAAAGAAAGGAGTGAAAACCCTTTATGCTCTGGGAATTCTCCCAGCGCTGTGCTTTCAACTGCTAAAACTCAGTCCTGCAAGAGGGAACGAGAAAGAACTTTGCCTAGGATTTTATGTAAGCCTGATATTACTAGCAGAAACTTGACTGCAAAGGACACCCAATCTGAGAAGAGACATTCAGGTCCAGGATTGGCATCAGATATGTTAAGAAAACAGACGGCAAATAAAGAGAACGAATTGGAAAGGACTGTTGACAAACCCCCCAAAAACCAGGAGGTGGCGACTCTCTCAAACGGCCAACAGAACGTTAGCCTTCATAATGAGAAGAACAGCTCCTCTGCGCAGGAACTGACAAAAAAGCAGGGGCTGCAGTCCAATGCAAATTGCAAAATTTCAGCAGCTTTACCTTCAAAGGAGCCAAAAAAAGACCAAAGCAGGTCTGCCAACCAAGCCCATTGTTTGACCAGTCCATTAACTAAACAAGCTGTGGAAATGCTGCATGACATTCAGAGGCAAAGCCCCACTAGTAAACTTCCTGAAAATGTAGATTTGCCAGTACCACGCACACCTTCAGGAACTGGCGATAGACACTCTGATGATACTTTTGATATAATAAGGACGCCCACGTGTAGACGGTATAGTGAAGACAGTACAACACCAAGGATTATGGTCCCTCCAGCTACTCCTGACTTGCCAGCCTGTAGCCCAGCTAGTGAAACAAGCAGTGAAAACAGTGTTAGTATGGCTGCCCACACTTTAATGATACTTTCACGAGCAGCCATTGCAAGGACTAGTACCACTACACCTCTTAAAGACAATACGCAACAGTTTAGGTCTTTGAGAAGTGCAAAAAAAAGGAAAACAGAAGACGTGGTTGAATGTGAGAGGAATGCCCGGACTGCCAGTAAAAAAGATATGCAGAACTTTACATTGCCAATAAAAAAGAAGAAAGTGAAGGTAAGTAAACTAATCCTTTCAAACATAATCGCATGGTACTGTTTATATTCCAGCAGCACCTGCAGGCAGAAGAAGTGTTAACAGCTTTTAATCCCATCGTCTAGCTAGATGCCCCAGAATGGGAAACATCACAATGTATTCTGTAATACGCCTTTTCTCGAGCTCACGTTGGCATTCCTAAACTAATGGAAATGGTTCCTTCATTTTTTACTTGTCACAACTTTTCAGAAGAAATCTTTGGCTGAGACACCTCCCCATCTTTAGAGCTTCTCTTAATGAATCTTTAGGGTCGCAGTTTCTTGACTTAGCCTGCTTAACCAATGTTTGCAATGTTTGTATTGGCCTGCTGTAGTTGTAAGAGACTGCAGGTATTGCAACCTGTATGTTTTATTTTTTTTATAGCTATGAAGTTTCGGTACACTTACCAGTTGACCATTTAAGCCTATGTCCACTGTTGGACTACATATACTTATATATAGACTTGAGAAGTAAACAAAATTAGATTGGGGAAAAATCTCAATAGATGTTGATGCAGAACATTTAAATGTCACGGGTCAGGGATGGTTTGTTCCAAAGGTTTATTTTGCCTTTTGGGCAGGTCGAGGGGTGATCCTGGTTTTTAATTTATTTAATGCCCCAAAAGTGGTGGGTGGAAAGCAGCCCAATACTATAAGTGTAGGCCTGCATAATCCCAAAGAACTGTACAAGCTTCTTTTGAAAAAGTCAGGAGATCCCACTCATGGTTACAGTATTGGTTTATACAGATAAACATGTTTTTGTGTTGCGTTCTGTGGAACTAAGCAATTTTTAAGCACCTAGATCTTCTTTGCCTAAATGGTTGTGTTTTTTTCCTTTTTCAGCAGAAGAAGCTACCAATTGCATTTCCTGCTGGAATGGATGTGGATAAATTTTTGTTATCTTTGCATTATGATGAATAAAAACTGAACTGTGCATTGGTCTTTTGCAACTATGAGGTGAAATAAGAAAATGGGAGTGCAGTTGATGCATTCAAGTGTCACTGCATTTTTAAAAAGGCACACTGGTTCTGAAGAAAGTTGCTAGCTTATAAATAACTTGGCAGATCTACTTCTGAGAAAGCACTTAATGTACAACCAGTTAGGTTTGCACAGTTATACATGTGGGGATAATGTAAATATTGTACAGCTGTTGGAGTTGTAAAAACAACAAGGTACTACTTTTATTAACACTGGGGGTTGGATGTGTTTTGCCAAAATGTGCACATTAACTGCTCAGACATTTTCATAGTGTCATACACTGTTGAGCCAAATTAGGCTTAGAAGCAGGTTCTGTTGAATTGTTGAAATTGCTTTCCGGTCATTGTGCTTGGGGTTATAGCCCAGGAGATAGCTGGCTCAAGCTGGAAAACATAAGTTAATGGTTAGCCAGGTCTTAAATTGGATAGCTAGCTAACTTCTAAGGATAACAATTCAGCTTGTCTTACACTGGGAATTTCCCCAACCTGGTTCCCTTGTGCCTTTCTTTTCCTCTAGTTGCAAATCTGTTACAATAAAGGCTTTTTCAACTTTCTTACTATATTTATGAATATTAAGAGGCAATTTATTTTTTATTCCATTTAACTTTAAAATACACCTATAAATGACACTAACCCAGTGCTGTGTGTTTTTGAACATTTCCTAAAAGTTGTTGTATTTAACAAACACCCTTAATAGGAGTTCCTCTTCCTAAAGAGATGTTTGAAACATGACTGCCATGAATTGGGATTTTTAACCCAAGCCATTGACCACGGAGGAGGGGGGAATCTGGTGTCTCCTTTATCTGGTACAGCTCCTCAGGAGGACAGGATTTACTTAAAAGGCTACCCTATACAACCAACTGCTCTGTTGTAGTGTGGTGCTAAAGTTCAGCCACAATGACACCAGTGTAGCTTGGGAAATCCCTACAATGTAGCTTTGTTCAATTTTTATATTTTCAACTGCTTTTTAATATGGAAGCAAATGATCACTGTTGCTCAAGGTATGCAGCTCTGGCCATTTTTTAGGGAAACGTTTTGTCAGTCAAGAAAAGTTTGGAGGTGGTACTGTGTCAGTGTATCACTTTTATGCAAACACTTTCCTCAGTGTTTAGGATGTTCCTGAGCAATCCTTTGTAAAGGTATAATAGCAAATGTTAGGAGCAACATCCAGTTATGTCCACTTGATTTCCAGTTTATCTTGTCCCCCAATCCTTTGCAGATTTGGAAGGATGTGCAAATAACTGTTCATGCCTATGCTGGATCTCACCAAAAGTGTCAGCTTCTGAATACAGCAACCCAGTCCTCACATGCCATTAAGAGCCCTCTGTGAATTCATATTAGAGCTATGCTGGGAGAAACCACACCAGAGAGATAGCATACTATAGCAGGGGTAGGTAACTTTCAGCGGATGGGCATAGATACAGCTGCTAGGCTATATCCACCTGACAATATATATGGTAGGGGGCAGGTAAAGGAGGGGCTTGGACAAGGGCTGTGCAGACACTGTCTTATCCAAGCCAAAAGACACAAAAACGTCTTTCATGACTTGGAGGACTGCACATTCCTTAGGGGCATGGGGTAATAGACTGAATGCCAAAGTAAATGTGAGCAGAGATTTGTGACAGCCATTTTTTAAAAAAATTATAAAATATAATGAAACTTCCACAGTAGCCAGCCACTATACTTAGTCTTTATTGTCTTTGATTGAAGTTTAATCCACATTTTATAGTCCCTATGGTATAAAAAAACCACTTACACTGGAGGTATAGTAAAAAAAAAAGTTGTGTTTTTTAAAAAACAATGATAGATTGAGCTTTTTAGGGGAGTCTGCGCTGCAATTCCATAAATAGTTGTACAGTAACAGCCATTTGACAGTTGAGCCTTAAGGCTTGACATTAGAGTCTACAGTTTCTGGATTAGTATTGCAGATGCGCCGCCACCTCCATTACAGATTCCAGCAAGGCCATACTCTCCTTGCTTCAATGCATGGGCCATGTGAACAACAATTCTTGCTCCAGACATCCTAAAACAGAAAAAGCACCCTAGTTAAGTTTTGAGTTGTATAGATTGGCGGAAACGCTAGCACTTAACTCATAAATCAGCTTTTTCAGCCTGTGCCTTAGAATCAGCATAGTGCTAAATAATATCTAGCTGAAGCAAAAGAGAGTAGCACTAGAGATAAGTAGTTTGTGACAAACCTGTCTCACACATGTGCTAATCTATGACAACCACACACTACAGTGTCCTGGAGGATGAGTTAGGATGGAACTATGCCAAGGGGGAAGGGAGGCAAAAGATGTGAGAAAAAAAGGACATGGGAATGGAATCAATAGGGAAGAAGTCATAGAATCATAGAGTTGGAAGAGACCACAAGGGCCATCCAGTCCAACCCCCTGCCAAGCAGGAAACGCCATCAAAGCATTCCTGACAGATGGCTGTCAAGCCTTTGCTTAAAGACCTCCAAAGAAGGAGACTTCACCACACTCCTTGGCAGCAAATTCCACTGTCGAACAGCTCTTACTGTCAGGAAGTTATTGTGGGTCTGTCTAATGCAGAACTGGCCAGCTTAGCAACAACTCTTCATTGTCTTAGGTCTTTCGCAGCCGCCCTGTTCCCAAACTAGATGCACTGATCCATGGTCCCAAGACTTGGAGACAACTTTTTCAGTCATCATGGCTGAGATTTCCCAATCTATTGTGTCTACTGCACCAATTGATTAAGACACTACCAAACACAATAGACATTAATGAGGGTGTTGATGGTTTGAAGTTGGCACCATTACGCAATTTTATTTCCTAGTGGATTATGAAGCAGGGTACTTAGAATATTGCAAACTATTAATAATTTTAGTTTAAATAAGACTAGGCATTTTTAAAAGTACCAAGAGCAAGCACTTAAAATGCACCATGTCAAATGCTGTTTCAAGGGGCATCTACTTAAGTAAATTTATACATCAGAACTTAGGAATGCTTTCTGCCTTCTTACATTTAACTGCTGTTACCAAAGCTATAATAACTAAGTATTTGCCTTTGCTGTGGATGGGAGGGTCAGATACAGATTTCTTTTTATTGTGCAAACAAATGTATTACTTCACTTACCCAATTGGATGTCCCAAAGAGACTGCTCCTCCATGAATGTTCACCTTTTGCGGATCAACATCCAGCATTTTAATGTTGGCTAGGACAACAACACTGAATGCTTCATTAATTTCCCACATTTTAATATCTTCCTTTTTTAGACCTGTCTGATTAAGTATCTGGAAAAAGTCAGAAACACATAGATAAAAGGTAATATTTCTTCACCAACAGGGTCTGAGGGTACTTGCCCTTCTGTTTTAATTGAGATATAAAATGGGTCACTGGCACAATTGGGACTGTAGTTCAAGAGACATCCAACCATAAAGATAAACATTTCAAATGACTTGAAGCCACAAGTCAGGTAAAAAAAATTCCAGCAATTACCACTGCCTACAGCAGTCAGTGAGGATTCAAGCAAATACAGTACTTTCTCTAGAAAACAATAAACTCAGTCCCTGTATTACGAAATCCATGTGTACCAGTTTCTGATCAAATCTAAGGTCTGAGATACTTCAGAATTCAATATTAATAAACTGTAATTAGTTCCGTGTTTCGCTAAAATACCAGCATTAACATAAGAGAGTGAGTTGTAGATTTCAAGCAGTAAAGCAACTGGAGTAACACATATTTAATTGTCCACTTAAATTACTTACAGTGTTGCTGAGAAATGTCATCTAACATTTTTGTTTTACTCAAATATATTTTGCTTTTCAGGTCAATTTTAAAAAACCACTTTGTTATCAGTAGCTAGTGAACACCAAAAAGGAAAATAAAAGTACAAAGGTCAACAGAAAAAAAACAGTGAGAAGATTCAGAAGCAAGTTGCATTATGGTTTTGGCAGAAGCTTTCTAAGAAACATTCCATGTTTGATTGGCATTAAGTCTTATTATCCAATATTCTGAATACTTCTGAAGTATAAGTATTACTGTTTGACGTACTGTGTTAAGTATGAGAGCCTGCCTTGAGGAAGATTTTAATTTGAAGGTAGGGGAATGCTATAAAATGATTACCTTAGGAACTGCATGTGCTGGTGCAATTGGAAAGTCAATAGGATCAACAGCAGCATCTGCAAAACCTGCAAAAGGGCAAATGTGAGGCAGAAAGGAAACCTCATTATTGGTATGCATAGAAGCAGCATTTAGAGTACCTGCAATAGATGCTTACAGCCTCTCTGGCAAAATCCTGGATATTAATGCTTAAAAAAATGTAAGCATGGCAGTCTTAGAGGAACAACTGAGACATCCCAAAGACCCCTGAATTCTCTGGAGTTTGGCAAATTGTCAAGCTATGACCATTCAGCCAAAAAGCAGTCCTTTCAACCTAACCTACTGATAAAAGGCAAAGTCAAACAAAGTTTAACCCATTATCTGCCAGTATCAATCATTTCCCAACATTTCACTAGAAAGTCAAGAAGATTCTTACCTACTATTTTAGCCAATGGTTTAGCATTCAGCCTTTGGGCTGCTTCTGAAGTCATCAGTACTAATGCAGCTGCTCCATCATTCAGTGTACTGGCATTGGCAGCAGTTACAGTTCCTGAAAGAAGCGGCAATGTGAATATAGTGCATTCCTCAGTAGCATCCTAAATTCCAGTCTGCGTCAATCCTTATTCAAAACACTGGGCACACAACATACAGCAATTCAAATTCAACAAGGCTGGCATATCAAAGCACACATCCATATAAACCATTTCACTGAAGGAAATGCAGGTATGTTTAAATGAAAAATGCAATCTGGCCACCAAGAGCTGAAAGCAACTTTTACTACATTAAAAACCAGGCATCACTTTTTCCGAGCTTACCGTTTTCTTTCTGAAAAACAGCCCTCAGTTTTGGAACTTTACTGAAATCAACACGCTTGTACTCCTCGTCTTCTTTAATCTCTGTGTCTGGTTTCCCTAAAATAAAACTTTATTTAGTCAAACAATTTCAGACTTCTTTGTGGCTGGACAGCTGGCACTCCCTAATTTCACAAGGAACAGCAGAATATGCAAAGGCTACAGTTAAGCATGCTTCAAATCATTGTCTCATTTCTTGCTCCATCACTGCCCTAAGCCTCCTGTGAAAGGGGGGGGACTTCCCAGCAGGCCACAAAACTTTTTTTGGGGGGGGGACACAGAAATAAAACTAAAACCTCAGCTTGGAAGGTCAGAAAACACAAAAACCTTAATATCGGTTTATTGGAGTGGATGTAGCAACCGAGTAATTTCGTTGTTCCCGCAAGGGGACAATGACAATAAAGATATATTATCTTATAATATGGGGGTAGGGCTGAAAACAGAAATGGTCTCTATTTCAGTAAAAAGAAACAAAGTAAAATATGTTGAGTCTTCATTTCATAGACAAGCTATGTTTGCCAGAATGCATACACTTTACACCATTTCAGTACATAGTTTATCATAAAACAGAAGGTGGGGAGGTATTATATATGAAATCATACTACCTTTCTGAGAAATAGTAACTGGGACAATTTCCTTTGCAAAAACTCCCGACTCCCAACCTTCCTTGCTTCTGGTGTAAGATTTTATGGCATAGGCATCTTGATCTTCCCGTGATATAGTAAACTTCTTTGCAGTATTCTCTGCGCAATTACCCTGGGGAGGCAGACAGGAAATCACTGAAAGTCATTTAAAAAACTGGACAGGTTTGTGTAGATCAGCTGTGCTGTCGCCAAAATCCCCACTTTTGAGTTTAATGGACTCAAGTAAGTTTGAAACAAGAATGTAGTCCTATTTTCCCAACAATTAGCTGCTCATGGCTCAGTGTTCCCATACCTTATATTCAGCAACTGAACTGAGTAAGCAGACTTTTATATGTGTGTAATTTATACCACGAACACGCACAGAATGTTTAAAGCTGTTAACACTTGTTATCAAATACTAATTTGGGGATAGGGTGGGTGGACTTGGGAAAAAAAACCCTCTAGATTCCTCTCTAGGTCAAAGTTCTTGACCTTTCAGATGACCTTCACATGATTGTAAACTCTGGCCAGAATCCTATGGTCATCCTATGGTCTGTATGGACTAGATAAGCATGTACAGTCAAAGCAGTTGTTGAGCAAAAATAAATAAATTGAACATTCCGGAGCCATTTCTGAGGGGGGGGGGAGGAATTGCTTGTTAACACTGTCAGCATGGGCTGCCATACGTCTGGATTTTCCAGGACATTTCACCAGAAAATTCTATGAACAAAACCCTAATATTGTGCAACTGCACACACAGAGTGTTTACAGTTTCTTTCCTTTCTCATTTGCAGATATCTTATAGATTAGGTGGAGACTTATTTTTATTTTTTTATTTGCATATCCATAAGTTCAATATCCAGGGACAGATGGTGTTTAAACAAATAAAAGATCTCCTGGATTGGGCATTACATCCGGTGGAGGGGGGGGAGCTCTTACTTCAGCTCCTGAACTCAACAAATGTAGGCTTTGGATCAGGAAAGTATCTGAACATCCTATTTGCCAAGAAAACCTTAAAAAAAGGCAGAACAACAAAAATAGGCTGCCACGAAACTTGCAAGATATTAAAACTTGTATTTACCATGTGAATTTTGTTGTAAACATCTGTCAAGCCATCTTTTACAATCAAGTCTTCAAGCTTTACTCCTCCATAAGGTGTTGCTCCTCTGACCATTGTGTAGGGTACATTAGACATGCTCTCCATTCCACCAGCTACCATCACATCCTGTTTCAACAAATTATATACAGCTTTTTCCGACTTACAAGGCGGATGAAAACAAAATACTAAAGAGTGCAATACTATTGTCCCTGGGAAGGCCTAGGATACAGCATATTTTCCCCTCTGTCAACAGAATATCCATTCTTCCAGAACGTCCCCCCCCCCAAAAGGAGGAAATATGCCAGCCCCGGAGTTGGCATACTGATTTTCCTGCCCACTATGACTTCTGCAAGAGAAATAAAAACCCTGAAAAACCACCAGCAGCCCACCTTCCACCCTGCCAGTGCAAGCCCAGCAAGGCTATGGCGGTTCCTTCATCTTTCACTTTCCCTCCCACACCTTTGAATTGCGTGGCTCAGATCTAAAGGATGTTTTGAGGCTCCCATTAGGCAAAAAAGTTGCATTGCAATTCATCATACAATATAAATGGTAAATAAACAATAACAAACACAGGAATGGGAAACCTGTAGCCCTTCAAAAGAATTTGGACTACAACTCCCATAATTCCTGATCACTGGCCATGCTGCCTGGGCTAATGGGAATTTTAGTCCAACATAATCTGGAGGACCATAAAGTCTCATTTCCTTTGAGGGTTTATACATACACACACAAAAAAAAAATCAAGCAGTGTATAAATTTTATTAAATAAATAAATGAAATAATTTATAAAAATCCTCAGCTAGTCACACAGTTATTAATTTCCCTCCCACTGATTATGCTAATCTTCATGTTGCATATCCTTTTAATGTCCCCCCCCCAATTGTGTAGATTTAATATAAAATGTTAATAGTTTGGTTGTCCCCCGTCTGTATTGGGAGAGAATGGAAGAGTGTGCCTTCGGGGGTGAAGTCAAACTGTTGGAAAGTTACAGGAAATAACATAGACAAGTCAGATACTAAAGCCGTACCAGCACAATAATCAAAGCAGTGTGGGTTGGTAAAGTTGGCAAGAAATCTGAGATTATACATTTCCACGTATTTACAAGTCTTCTGAATATACTGACTCTCCTACCTGGCTCCCACATGCCAGACTCTGGGCTGCCATCATAATAGATTTCATTCCAGAAGCACAAACTTTGTTGACAGTCGTGCAAGGAGTAGAAACTGGTAAACCTGAGCCAAATTAAGATAAAAATAAACTTCTAAGAATTGTCAGCCAACTGCATATATGGAATATATCAAGTTGCTTTAATCAATTAAAAAGGAACTCATGCCAAAGAATCCCACTGACTTTCCTGATACCATGTGTTTTTCAGACCAGTAGTGTCCTCTCATACTAGTCTCAGTTCTATAAAGATGAAAGACCATTCCTGACATCTCCGGTAGTCCCTTCCATTTATAACATTTTCTTTGGGATTCAACCCTTTGACTTCACCACATCAGAAAACCAGCAACATGTTATTGGACAACATATTACCTCCCCACCACCATATATGCTAAGGACACCCCACTAGGCTGAAGTGAAAGTACAGAAGGAGAAAAAGAGGAAAGGGTAACTCAAAAAATGTTCCAGTTCTGATTATGGCAGTTTGAAGAAAACAGAAGGCCGATTCAGATTAAAATTCAAACTCAGATTAATTTGTTGAGTATTATGTGAATCGTACTCCTCAGTTATTTACCTCCGTTTTATAATTTAGCAGTGAATCTTACTCATTGAGGGTTGTATCCAATGTCATCTCTGTGCTAGTGAAAAATGCTTCAATTTCTCCCCCACTGTAGCTCCCTGCACACCCTCAGAATCTACTCTAGAAGTTTGGGAGACCCACTGGAACTGATTCAGGGGGCTCCGGAGGAGCTGCGGGGTGTGGGGAGAAGAGGTCCCACTTCATGAAAGGAAATCTACTCATGCATTGTTGGATTTATGACTTGTGCCCTAAGAAGTCATGAGCCATAAAAGAGTTTTAGTACCTGCACCAAGGGTTGCTTGTCTTGCAGGAGCTTGTCCTTGTCCAGCCTGAATAACATTGCCCATGTAGACTTCTTTCACTTCTTGTGCAGGGATACCTAATGGCAAAAATCAGAGAAGGCATTTTTCCAATCAGAAAGTGATATTAGGCTCATAAAATGAAAGAGAAAAGAAACAACACCTGGGTAAGAAGGATGAAATAGATGCTGAAGCTGCCACTTAGCTTTTGTTTATGGACAAAACTGAGGAGTGAAGTTAAGTCTTTAAAAAGCTCATCTAGATTGCAACTCTCCCTGCTTTTAGCTCAGAACCTCTACGCAAAACCACTTTTGAAGTGGCGCAGCGTAGGTACTTTTTTGCAAGTTTTAGCACAATGCTTGCTGTACAAATTTGGTCATCATTGCTTTAGTCCCTGGGTTACTCACTTGAATGCAAACGGCCAAAACTGAAAGTTGGACAGGTCTGCAATAAATCATCCTTGAAGCATGTCAAAACTGAGAATCAACCAGGGGAGAGGGTAGCAGAGTAATGACAATGGAGGACTAAGAATTGCTCAAAAGCAGACCAAGTGTGACATGCTTTAAAAAGGATGACATACTTTACAGCTACACCTTGGGCACATGCATAATTGATTTCTTTAAAGAACAGCATGAATACTTACTGGCTAATTTGTGGCAAGGGGTGATTACAACCAACACTGGCTGCTATTTAACCTGGATCAGAAGAGATGGTGAATATTTTCCAAACAATCCATCCCCATCCCACCCTGTTCCACACAGCCTTCTGAACAGAGTCCGGACTTACCTGCTCTTTCAATTGCGCCTTTAATTGCAATGGAACCAAGTTTAGTGGCTGGCTGTGATGAAAGGGATCCTTGGAAAGAGCCAATGGGTGTCCGGACAGCACTTACAATTACTACTTCCTAACAAACAAAACCATTGCAATGATTATGACAGTGACCCACAGAAAGGTATATTCTCAAGGCTTAAGTTCAGTTATAATAATAATAATAATAATAATAATAATAATAATAATAATAATAATAATAATATATTATTTATACCCCACCCATCTGGCTGGGTTCCACCAGCCACTCTGGGCGGCTTCCAACAAAACACTAAAATACAGAAATCCATCAAACATTAAAAGCTTCCCTAAACAGGGCTGCCTTGAGATGCCTTCTAAAGGTCTGGTAATTGTTATTCTCTTTGACCTCTGGTGGGAAGGCCCTCTGCCTGGTTCCCTGTAACTTGGCATCTTGTAGCGAGGGAACCTTTTAATTAGTAAGATGAGACTTAGCAGTTATCAAAGTAAGTGTATGCTCCAGAAACATCTGGTTATTGCTGTATGATGGGTTGTGTAGTGGTTAAAGTATCAGATTAGGACCTGGGAGACCAGGGTTCTAGTCCCCTTAACCATGAAACTTGATGGGTGAACTTGGGCCACAGTCTCTCAGCCTAACCTACTCCACAGGATTATTGCAAGGATGAAATTGACGGAGAACCACCTTGAACTCCTTGGAGGAAAGCTGGGATATATATGTAAAAATAAATAAATAAGTTAATTGGTATGTCTCTTTACTCAAAGATAATATGCTGTTATATCTTAGCAAGATGGTTGTACAACTGCTGATAATTAAAGGAAACAAGACATACAGATGGGAGAACTTCCTACTTATTCTTTTTTGCCAGGGAGTGAGTAGGTGGATCAGACAGCATGATAATATAAATAATATTATCTAGTGGCTGGAAAACATTGAGAGGGGAGGAAACTTCATTGCAGGTTTTGCAGCAACCCATGTAGGCCAAATTATAGGCATTCTACTTAGACAGTTTCAAAAGAGAACACAAGTTATTTGCAGCAGTGAGACAACAAAATTCTATGGCATCCTAGAGTCATAGCTGTCAAGTTTTCCCTTTTCTCGCGAGGAAGCCTATTCAGCTTAAGGAAATTTCCCTTAAAAAAAGCGAGAACTTGACAGCTATGCCTAGAGTCTATTTATTATGGCACACACTTTGACAACAACAACTTTTTGGATAGGAACCCCTTTTATCAGAAGCATGCAGCAAGGTAACCTTTTCAAGTATGCAATAGATAGACATGTATCATTCTTAGGGCCAGACTAGATAGGATGCTGAATGTATTGCTTTTTAATTGCTAATAGACGTGAGGAATGGTAGAGTGTTTTGTCAGGCTGTGGTGTGGAGCAAATCAGATTTAACCCTTAGCCCCTAGGCCAGAGCTTTCCCAACTATATGTAGAGACACGTTAGTGCAGGGGTCCCCAGACTTACCGCGCCGACCGCACGGCGGGCCGGAGGGCAGGGGAGTGCGCGCACAGTGGGCCGGAGGGCGGGGGAGTGCGCGCCCGTGCGCATGCGCACACGCGCACGGTCGGGGGGAAAATCGCCAAAAATCGCTTGTGCACATGCGTATGGGCCTCCCCCGACCCGGAAGTGCATTGGAAATGACCTCTTCTGGGTCGGGAGAGGCCCATACGCATGCGCACAAAGGATTTTCGGCGATTTTTTGCCGATTTTTAAGATCGTTGCCGCGCCGCGCGCCGTAAGAGCGGGCGGCGGCAGCGGGGGTCGTTGCGGGCCGGATTGGGAGGCCGATTGGGCCGCATCCGGCCCGGGGGCCGTAGTTTGGGGACCCCTGCGTTAGTGTGTCGGCTGCAGTGTGTGTGTCGAGCGAATGCTGGAAAAGGGTTAGTTTAACCTCTGGTTTGCTAGTAAAACTGAATTACTGTGTTGTGAAATGATGTATGTCTAAAAACTGTGTCACCAACATGAAGTTCAGAAAACACTGCCCTAGGCTGTGGTCCCAGTGAAAATTTTCCTCCCTTGGCCACTATCAGCCCCATCAGGAAAGCTTACATTGGTACCAATAGTTCCTCCTAAAACGAAAATGCATCTGTGTCGGCAAGGCATCTTTTGTCAGGACCACAGCAGATGAGGAATGAGTTAGAAAACCCTGCACACCATAGTCCTGGCAAAAATCCCCTCCCCTAATATGTTTCATTTGCCATTTAAAACCAAAGGCACATCAGGAAGAGATATGTTTGGCATCACACCTAGTCTAGCCCTTAATCCACTTAATATATCTCAACTCGCTGTTTGAAAGAACATGGTCTCGTAGAGCTGGGCAAAGTATGGTATTGCCATAGCAAATTCCTGAAGTCCTGTTACAATTGATACTTACATTTAAGCCACGTTGTGATGAGTAGCCTCTGCTTGCATAAGTTAACATCTGAAAAAAGAGTTTATTTTTCAGTAAGTGCAAAAACATCTGGTTTACTGATTCAAAAATATTGTGTTTTTCCATTTAACATATTTTAAACAAGCTACTTAAATACACTTGTTTCTTTTTCTTAATACTTTGAAGCTTTAGAATTATTCTTATTCTTATCATCATTTGCTACTCTATGAAATACTTCCAGAAGTCAATAGGCAGAAAAGGGCAATAACAATGTCATAACTTTATGAAGAATTTTCACGCAATATACCTTTACAGAAATCCTGATGCTTAAAATAACTGTCGGTTAAACAATATTGCAATAGTGTACAATCCTATTGCAAAACAAGTCAGTGCTGCTGAGTTATGTTATTTGGCAATTTACCCTTTTGATCTTATAACCTTTAGCCCATTTAGGTTAACAAACTCTGACAGACACACTGAGCAGTTTTTAATCTCTCTATTTTAGCCTCTCTATTTAGATAACTTTTGCCACAGTAAGCAGTTGCACATAAAGATGAGGATCCAGGTTTATTCTTTTTAGCAGCTTCCATGCACGCTCTAGAGGAGTGCTGTTTTAAAGGGGGCCATTGCTCCTTGATACAAACATAACTTATGAATGATATTAGATGCATAAACACCATGAGACAACCACCACAGCAGCAGATTTTGAGCATCATTGAGGACAGCAGAACGGAGGGCAGATTTTATCCAAAAAAGGCAAACTCCACCAGAAGGTTCTCCTGTAGATGACCCCTTACACAGGAGATCTTCTGATGGACCATACCTCCTCATGTTCATTTGGAGAAAGAGGAAAGCAGATCTGCTGATTGGCTTTTCTGTCTCAAGCAACAAAGTATATTGGGCTGTCTCTGCTCCAGAGAGCTCCTTTACCTTTAAGAGGTGAACTACAGAGCAAGAATTAGTAGCATGTAAGTTGCAGTTCTAGCTTCAGATTATTGGGGGCGCTGGCAGGCTGTCTTCTGTGGGCCCCCCATTTCCAGCACCTGTGGCCACTTGAGCCCCTGGACTGCTGCTGCAGTCATTAGCTTCTGCCTCCCACAAGGCAACTTGCAGTGTCTGCTTTTGCAAGGACTGGAGTGGGCCCTGGCAAATGTCCATGGCCATAAGTGTCAATGCCACCACAGGATAAAACCCATTTTTATTTTTTATATTTAAAATGCAAGTGTTAACAACATTAAAGGTTTAAAGCAGGCACTCATGGGGGAAGTGAATGGGAAGTGATGTGACCTTGCAGCAACTTGATCCCCACCTCTTCTTCTTCTTTGGCGATCACTCGTAGCCGAGTAAGGTTGTCTTCCATAAACACAGTTTTAGCAATGGGTCCGTAAGTGACTGTGGGGGCCAATTCTGGATCCACACGTCCTTCCACAGTGGGGACATTGGTTTCCAGGAGGGAGTTGATTAGCACGTTTCTCCCTTGCGTCCTGAGATCGAGTTTCTTCAAAGCCCATGACACCTTTGGTAAAGGCTGTTCTCCAACTGGAGTGCTCACATGCCAGTGTTTCCCAGTTGTCAGTGTTTATACTATGTTTTTTAAGATTTGCCTTGAGACAGATTTTAAACCTCTTTTGTTGACCACCAGCATTATGCTTTCCATTTTTAAGTTCGGAATAGAGTACAGTGGTAGCTCTACTTACGAATTTAATGCGTTCCAAACGCAAATTCGCAAGTTGAAAAAAATTGTGAGTTGAATCCCATAGGAATGCATTGGGAGAAAAAATGTGTAAGTCAAAGCAACCCTATCTAAAAAAATCGTAAGTAGAAAAAATCCTATCTAAACCGCATCCAAGATGGTGGATGGAGCTCCGTTTGTAAGTAGAAACATTCGTAAGTAGAGTTATTCGCAAGTAGAGGTACCACTGTAGTTGCTTTGGAAGACAATCATCAGGCATCCGCACAATATGACCAGTCCAACGAAGTTGATGTTGAAGAATCATTGCTTCAACACTGGTGATCTTTGCTTCTGTCAGAAGTCCCTACTGGCATTAATGAGCGACTCTCAACCCTTCGAATAAAGCTCTCCAAAAACCTACAGGCTACTATTATAAGCACTTATGCACCAACACTGGAAGCCGATGAAGACATTAAAGAAAAAATTTACGCTCAGCTGGATACCGTCCTATCAGAGACACCTAAGGAAGATAAAATTATCCTCCGTCCTGGGTGATTTTAATGCAAGAGTTGGGCGAGATTTCGATCTGTGGCCTGGGCCTGGGACTATTGGGAAAGGAGTTGGCAACAGCAACCAGAACGGAATCTTACTTTTGACAATATATGCAGCACACAACCTTGTTATTACCAACACACTTTTTCAACAGAAAAATAAATTTAAAACTTCATGGAGGCATCCTCGGTCAAACCACTGGCACCTTTAGACTATGGTATTGTCCGTGCTAAAGATCCCCATGATGTGCGCCTTACCAGATCCCCACTACACTCTCTGTGTGTGTTAGAATTCAAAGGTAGCAAGAGTTTGGAAGTATACCACATCCAAAGACAATCACATTTGAAACATTATGCAATGCACAGGGAAACATCCTTAAAAAACATTTTTTTAAAAAGGGCAGCAAAACACGGGGGAGGTCACAACAATAAGATTTGCGTTTTTCAGGAACGATTTATTAAGAGAGAGAAAATATAGGGGACCGCTCGAACACGGGTCTCCTCGTCTCGCTCCAGCCAAGCAAGACTTTGCCGCCTCAGGTGGACTTGTCCTGGCGCATGCGCGCAGGCCCGGCCTAAGAGGCACAAGGCGCTGACGCAGGGAAGGGCGAAGGGAGGCGGGGCTCGCCGCTTAGCCCGCTGTGCCTCAGGTGGGCTCTACCGTCCCTGAGGGGAAGCGCGGAGGACAAAGGCAGCTGGGCCCGTCCGTCAGGGGAAAGCGGGACCTCCATAAGCAAACCACCCCTCCGGCCTGGCCTTTTCATTCCCCCTCCTCACCCGAAGCGTCTTCGGCACCTGCCGCCCGCCCAACATCTTCGCTCTCGCGCCGGCCTCCGCAGTACCAGCAGCCGCCCTCAGGACCCCTTCAGCTGCCTCAGCAACGGAGCTCAAAGCAGCGCGAGAGCCACCGCCGTCACCTTCAGAAGAGCACGCCCAGCCGGGCCCACCCCCACCCCTTGACCTAGCCAATAGGAGCCCAAGGGCGGACCCGCCGTTTAATCCCCCCCCCGCCCCCTGTGCTTGATTTGTGTGCCTCCGGTCTGAGGAGGGGAGGGCGCGTCAAGTTGGCAGAAATCCTATTGGAGCCTGAAGAGGAGTGGGCGTGGCTATTAGAGAGCAATGCTATTGGAGAGGGAGGGGGCGTTGGAATTAATAAGCGGCGCTCATTGGACAGGGGTAGAGGTTGGGGAAAGGGCAAGGAAGAGACGCTCTATCCTTGGTTGAGAGGGAGGGGCTTAGCAGTTCCCAACATCATTAGTTGGTCTTTAAGGTGCTACTGAAGGAATTTTTTTATTTCCCAACATCAAAGTGAACCGCTTGAAGGACATTCCCTTCCCTCAGAGAATTCTGGGCACTGTAGTTTGTTAAGGGCGCTGGGCATTGTAGCTCTGAGAAGAGTAAACTGCAGAGCCCAGAATTCTTTGTGAGAAGGAATGTGCTTCGAATGTGCTTTGAACAGTATAGTGTGCACACAGTAGGCAGGGATGTAGACAGTTTAGGTTGGGATGGAATTGTGCAATCGTAGAATTGGAAGGGACCACAAGGGTCATCTAGTCCAACCCCCTGCAACACAGGAATCTTTTAGCCAATGTGGGGCTCAAACTCACAACCCTGAAATTAGGAGTCTCGTGCTCCACCGACTGAGCTACTTTGTTTGAAGAGGGAGCTTTCACTATTGCTCCCCACTACCACAATTGTGCAATGGCTAAGCAAGTTCTGAGTTCTCAACACAACATGTACAAAACACACACACAAGAGGCACCACACGAGAAAAATTTACACAAAATGCACACACCAAAAATGAACTGGCAATAAAGTTCCTTTGCTTACTACTCTCTCCCCCAACTAGTCTGAAGAAGAGTTCTGGCGAACATAGAAGCTTGCACACTATTTTGTGACCTTTTTTGGCCTAAGAAAAGTATTGCTCTAATCTGTATTTTTACAATGTGACAGTAAAGTGACTTTCACCTTTATCAGTGTACAAGCATACTCTGATGCCCCATGGAGTTTTAGGCATACTTATTTGGGAGTTAAATCTCATTAAGTCAAACACACACATCTTGCCCTCCCTTGGATACCATCAAATTCCTATTTTGCTTTGAAAAATAGATGTTCAGGAGTGATCAGAACCAGCCTTCTGGGCCCAGCCTAAAGGCTTTGTTTTTAAAAAACACTGAAATGATCAAATGTTTTATCGACATTTGCCGTAATACAGAAAACAGAAAATTACACTGTGGACTCATTGGAGTCGTAGTACAGGTTGTAAAAGGAGATTAGGCAATAAAACCGAAGTTTTTGTAAACTCTTTTTATATGACAGGTGTGGAGCTATGTAAATGTTATTTTAGCAAACTTCCAAGAATAAAATAATGGAACAGGATGAAAAACAGCTAACGACCACTTCATGCATAGTAAATCCCTTTATAAAAGCACTTGTGTGTCATATATGCATCATCATGTAAAAAAATGGCTGTGATCCAAAGAGCTACTTGTTAAAATAAATTGCTTAAAGGTTAAGCCATACATCAGTCTTCCGTGTCTTGGTAGACTACTGCCTCCAAGTGCCCCAACTACAGCTGGAATTTCTTTTACCTCTTAAAAGTTGAGAAGACATTCCCTTTCATGTTAAGTGTTCAGTCTACAAGTGCTGTACTGCTCAAATTTCTGAAAAAATAAAATGTCACTGAGTGTCACCAGATCAGCAATTACAAATCCAAATTGTCCATGGGACTGATGGCAATATAACCAAGTACCAAAGCGACATAAATTGAGTAAGCAGCACTATAAAGCGGTGGGAAAGTATTGATTTTTAATAGCAACCTGCAATCCAAATCTTCTAGTTTAAAATTTCAATTACTTTGCACTACTATAAGGTTTACATAGACAGCTTGTACTAAAAAGGTAGTAAACTTCTGTTACATAGAAAGAACTGATAATTAGGTGCTGTGGATTTGGTTCAGATTATATTGCTGCACTGCTGTCTGGCAAGGCAGTTGTACGTGCCATGCATATAGCCAATACAAATGCATATCCCTGTAACAATACTCAGACAGGTCCTTTGGAACCTATGTGGTCTTAAATGAAAACACTTATTCATACCTAGGACTAGCTTGGGTTTGGATTTCAAAACAAATGATGTAGTCTAGGAACCCTAATGGACTGTGCTTAACTCCCATTTCCAAAAGTATCTGAAGATAACACCAAAAATATTTTGTGGTTTTTTTTATAATATTTTATATTACATTTTTATTTTGCAAGAAAATAAATTATACAACTTAAAAAATAAAATCCAAAAATTAAGCAGTACATCAAAATAGTTCAGCCGGACTGCCATACAAGAAACTGCTACCAGTCAAAATTGTACAGCATTACTTCAGTATGTAGTGGCACACATTCAAAACTGTAAATAACCTTATGTAGATGGATATTACAACCTAGGAAACTCATGTTTGTGCTGCACTCCAGGCTACATATAGTCTATTAAAACAGGAAAGCTCTCGTGTATTGTTTTATTTCACAAATATGACCTTGAATTTACAAAGATAGGATCCCAGCCAGTTCCATGAAAATAGAAAATAGTTTTGCGCTTAAGATACCAAATCTTTCCATGAAGCTATCAAATATTTCTCTCAGCTGCACTTTTAAAATTTGTACCTTTTACAATGGATACTGTAATGCAAATAAATCCAAAGTATTCAACTACCCGGGCCATGTTACTTTTTCGCCCCCAAAAGGGGGGAGCCACCACTCAAACTTAAGTTAAACTACACACTATGCTCCAACAACAGGTTTAAACAAATGAATAGGTATAAAACAAGGGATACCAGTAGGATAAAGGGGGAAAATGGAAGACTTCAAAATTAAGTATGAACCTCATATGTTGTGACAAGTTTTTTTTTAACAACTATGTTTAAAATCAATGCAACCTACATTATTTTTCACATCTAGAGTATTACTTAATACATACCACAATGGCAGTGCTTGTGGCAACATACATTTTTCAGAAGCAGCACCTCTTTATGCTAGGTCTTTGGAGAAAAATATCCAAAGCTAAAAATCAAGCTTTAAAAGTGCCATGTTGCCATATTGCAATGACTGATGATTCAATTCATTCTTAGATTTGGATGTTTTCCTATTTCCGCATACATTTTTAAACCAGTTTGTTTCTCTTCCTGATAACCTTTAGCCTTAAGGGCATCTTGGTGAAAAGTGTCCTGACAAGAGAATGCTAAATGTGATTCTGCAGCTGTAAGGAAATTGCTGGTGTGATTTTTCAGATTCAGTGTTTTACATGACATCCTGATCCAATGTACACAAAAAGAAAAAAAACCTGAACAAAGTTATAGGCACATTGTCCATTGTAATTCCCCTGGTCCTAGAAACATTTAGGTACCTTGTGTAAGAAATAACCATAAGAGATGGAGACGCAAGGAGCACTCTGAATTTTGCTGCTATGTAAATGAGCAAGACAGACTCTCACTGGCAAGATCCAAACAGCCTCATGTGATCCTTAAAGTGCTTCTGCATGTGGATGGGTTTTCTGAGGGTGGTTATTTTGTTATTTTGTTTTGGCAATTTTCCTTTTGAAGTACAGGCCACTGTACTGCACTCTTTTCAGGGAGAACAAGGGGCTGATGGGAGGGGTTTTTGAATAGTCACAAAAGAAGTCCGTGGTGGTCATTTACATCCTAGCCACCAATTCCAAAGTTCTAAAGTATTTGCACTGCTAGGAATAAAAAATAGGGAAAGGAGTATTTTTTGACAATCAGGCTGCTAGTGTCTGAACGATACCAAGAAATTAAATATGAAGTTTAAAGCTGGTTTTATATTTAATGTGTCATGCCTACTGCCTCCAATACAAATTAATGGGAAGCATACAATTCAAAAACACTCTCATCAAAGTATTCCAATAAATATTTACAAATATTTTTAAAAAATTACTTGCCCTTTCCTACCCATTTCCAAACCAACTTCCAAACCAAATGCAGTCTTAGAAACCCTGTAGCATGTAGACTTCTGGGGGATCAATTTTAGTTGTCTTTCCCTTTAACCAGGAGTGCTTGATAAGTATGTAAAACTTTTTTTAAAATTCTTGCCCATAAAATTTTGATGCTGAAATTCAAACAATTCTATGTTAACTTGGAAGTTTATGTTAACTCTATGTTAATTTTTAAAAAATATTGTCCTCTGATCCACAATAAAAATGCACACATTATGTGCAGAAAGTGAGGTTTTAAATCACTGCCTGTTTTCATCTGCCACTTTTGCATTTCTATGCAAGTTTGTTGGTCTCTGCCATCCCAAAGCACATACAGTTCCCCACCCACACTCGTATGTTATTTATGTTCACAAGGGCGCCAGTACCAACCTCTGTCTGTCCTTTGGACAGACTACCTTTGGAGCCCCATTATAGGTAAAATACAGCAACCATTTCCAGTTTCATGCTGCCCATACAGCTCCCTGTTACCATTTCACTTTCCAACCTGTAAGCATAATCCCTAACTTTGAGAAGGAAAGACAATGGCTCTATACTGCTAAAAGTTTAAAGGCCGTTTTGCAACATTGCTTTCCCCAGGCATAATGTTTAGGAATAGGGTATGGTAAAAGCTGAACTGGCGTTAGGTAATTTTTCTCCCACACTAGTAATGCTGAGGCAGGAGCTCAACTCTTCATGGACATTTTAAAGCAGCTGGAGACCTGGCAGTTAACTCTGAAAATGACTAGCATCTGCTGTGGTGTGGCAGTTCCTTTGCCCTCAGTAAAGCACTCTTTAGCCCTAAGCCTTAATGTGCATTGCTTTAAGTCTCTGGAAGATTTTTATCAAGGGAAGGGGGGGAGAGGAATGAACACATTCCATCAGTGGGGGCTCTTACTCACTGAAACAAATGGAGGCTGGGTGGTAGAACAGTCAGATTTATGACAATCTGTCAGCATATATATGTGGAGCTGGTGGACCCCCCCCCAGTAGAATTGTATTAAAAAATGTAACATTTAGAGATTTTCAAATAAATAATCAAGGAAGAAATATATAGGGATTGTCAAAATGTTAATTCCTATATTGGATAAGTTGTGCACTGGCTATTTTTAATGCATTCAGATTTACGCAAGCATACTATATTAAATGTACAAAGAGATACACTTAATATTTCATTTTGTTTCACCATAAACAGATCCATCCATGAAACACAGTTCTTAAGGGTGAAGCCATAATCAAGAGAAAGCAACACCTCTTATTATAAAAAGGAGGGGAATGAAGTCATCTGTCCAAGAAACAAATGTTTACCCAAGTTTTGTAAAGAAAAGTGACAAACAGGATATATATCCTGCTTAACATCACTTGTGTCTCAGTATCCAAATTCAGTTATACTGAAGCACTTTGCTTGAGCCCAAAGATAAATTTTCAGCTGTGATGTTATTTGTGTCTTGCTCAAATATTGTACATAAAAATGGATCAAAAGGAGGCTGTTGATCCAAAACACAAAAGTGTGAAATGCTACATCTAGTCCTACTCGCTGCTTTTTAAAAAATGTGACAACCCTCAGTGCATGGGTTTTGAAGATATTTTCCTTGTGCAAGGTACTGTTCATCTAGAAACCCCAAATCTGTTCTCTTCCAGGTGGTACATTTGAAATCTAAAAAAATATCACAATAGGCTCTCAATGAATGCAAAGTTTCCCCACAAAACAGCATGCTGTTAAAAACCTGTGCAACATGAAGGGAACGCCATCATGCTAGCTGAAAAAAAGGTTGGCAAAACAAAGTCCTCTGGTAAGGTAAGGCAGGGATTTGAATATGTAATGCAAGTCAAACAAGTCCTTTCTCAGCACAGTTCATTTTCTTGTAGTTGTCTGCTCAAGCCATCTCCAATCCACATTTCCTTGGCATCTTCCAGTAAGAGTCTTCAAGCTATGCCATGTATATAAAAGTGTTGATATCTGATTCATCTCTTCTGATATATTTGTGTTCTATAAGCCATTCAATCTGCTCTTTTATCATTTTCTTCTGTGGCAAGAACATGTTCTTTAATATCTCTACTAGTTCAGTCTGAAGCTGAGCATTAGTAATTTTCTTCCTCATTTTCATTATTTGGATGATAGCCTCCTAAGCAAGAAAAAAAGGTAAGAAAAAGCACTTGGGGGGTGTTGTACAAGGCTAAGAAACCAAATCTATTTAACTGGTTGGCAGAAAAGACAGTCAACTTCACTAGCATCACTTCGTAAATCACAGGATTTTGAAGACTAGGGCTACCTATTATACTAACTGAAAAGAAATATCTCCTAACAACAGCAAACTTAGTTTAAGACACACACCCTCATTTTAGATCTGTACTTACCAGCTTAGTTGCATTCACATGGACTGCTTTAGCAACATAGTTAGCAATTATTTATTTGTTTACCTTTATCTGTTTATATTTAAAAGCATTCCTAATGTTAAGCAAATATTTAAAAATCTCTTAAGCAGTATACAAATAAACATAAATGATACCGGTAATAACAACAAAACAACATAACAGAGATCTTTTATTTTAATATCATAAAAGCCTATTGCTTTCGAAAACTGCAGGGGTATGAGTAATGGCAGAGGGCAGTTTGTGAGGATAACACTTAGCCTCTCTAAGCCAGGCATCCCCAAACTTCGGCCCTCCAGATGTTTTGGACTACAATTCCCATCATCCCTGACCACTGATCCTTATAGCTAGGGATCATGGGATTTGTGGGCCAAAACATCTGGAGGGCCGCAGTTTGGGGATGCCTGCTCTAAGCTAACACATTACATAAATGCATACTGGAGAGGATCGTGTAAACTATGAATTTTCAGCTAAAAGATTTGGGACTAAGATTGTCATTATTAAGCAGGCTCAGACATTCACCCTGAAAGCTAAGTTCTGAGAAGTTGTAGGGCATGGGAATCAACATCTCATGAATGCTACTGCATGTGAGCCAGGGGCTTGAAACTACCAATGTATGGTCAAGAAGGACAGAAGGAATACAGAAATTAATTAAACAAAGTAAACACATTTCCTCTGGGAAGCAGTGGGTGCACATTCCCAAGGCCCTGGAACACACCACACGTAGATTTCTGCTAGGGTGACTACTCTACAAATCAACCTGTTGTGTCAGTGTGGCACTACCGTACCAGGGTTACATAGTTTTGATGAGACATTTATGTATGAATGCTGACTTTGAAATTTCAGAAAGCATGGATGACACTCTTTCAAGCATATCTTGGAATGACAAGACCATTTGCTTTTTATTGCAATTAAAACCAAAGTAGCTGAATTCTGCATCCCATATCACCATTTGTGTGCCAATGGAAGCACATAAAACACACAGTCCTAGTCATGATAGATCCACAGCAATTTTGCAACTCAGTCCCTGCTTCTGTTCATGTTGCCCCTTGCGGCTTTGCACCTGTGTAGCTTAGTGCAAAGCAGATTTTCACCTGCCTGCATTGTGGAGCCCTTTTGATCATAAAGTCAGATAGTTAAACATGAATTTCCACATCCTACAGTGACAGATCTACTCTTCTTTTAATTAGATACACTGAAAAGGAAGGCAAAAACAAGCTGTCAGGTACTGAAGCACTTCACACTTCACAGAGATCCAATCCACTAACTTGTAGTAGTGTAAAAAATAATAATCACAGAGTTGCACAGTTAGAAAACTGAATCAAAGCCAGAAAGTTATGTGGGATTAACGTACCTGCGTCCGTAATATTCTTAACTGGACTATCCCTTCATTTTCCTCTTCTCGCATTCTCTCTGTAGTTAATTGAAGTCTACCAATTAGGTTTATCTTACCTCTCTTTTGAACTTTTGCATTTTTTCTGAAATAATTAAGAATGAGATGAAGCAAAATATATAGGATATGCAAGATGCTTTCACTGCTTAGTCCTTATCCAAAGAGACTCTCCAAGATTTCAGGCAAAGCTATTTCTGAGTGCTAATGCTCAACAGCATTTATTATGATTAGGATTATCATCATTACAATTACCTGCCTTTCACCCTAAGGTCCCAGGGCAGGTGACAACAATTAAAAAACAACACAGATATTAAAACACAATCATTACACAATGTTAAGAACAATTCAAAACAAATTTAAAATTTACAAAAATATGGTGGGTCTTAAAAAGGTGCATCCCAAAGTGTCGAAAACAAGGGTGAAAAGGTGCATTTAATTTGGAACACTGGGGACTCAACCAAAGTGTTGTGTTCTACCGCTATAAATACAGGTATCTCCCCACTTGCAGGTGTTCAACCCGTGCATACACACATCAGCAAGATTAGTCGTAACTTGCAAAAATGAAGAGTATTTATTACAAAATTCTGACCTCTGGGGAAAGTACTTGGTTAAACATGTTAGCCAAGTACATAATGAAAAACAATGAAAAAGAATGAAAACAATTGAATTTCTGCCTATAAGTAGGATACAAGATATAAGAACATTTCAAACCTGATAGGCCAATACCAAAAAATTCAGTCTCAATTATAGTTGAGACCAACTGCACAAATGTCAACCATTTTAAGTTTTGCTCTGATATGATCCATCTCCAAAATGAAATCTAAGCATTGTTGGACCAAAAAGTGTCCTTCATCTTCTACAAAGCACTTAAGGAATAAACCAATACTACATCTTACATTAAGCTGAACTCCTGGTTCACTGAGAAGAGGGTTCCTTCAGTAAAGTCTTTGGGTGAGTTGACTTGAGGTTCATATGACAAAACTTGACGTTTCAACTTTGGAAATGCTACAAGTGACTGAGAGAGAGAGAGAAAGAGAGAGCATAAAAATAAGCTTTCAGGTGAAATTCTGGCAAATCAGCAGTATTTTGTCATGCTATCTGTTTGCTAGATACAAACACCAGAGAAATCCTGCTTTATTTTAACTAGCTGCTAAAACGGAACAATTCTTATACACATTCTCGTAGCAAGCTAAGCAGTTGTTAACAATAGAACAATGAAAGCTAAAAAACCCATACAAATACTTTGAATAAAGCTGTGCCTAATTCTTTGACCACACGCTTAGCAAAAGGAAAGTATAAAAGTAGCTCTTGCACCAAACTGAGTTATTAAAAACTTATAGGTTGTATCCAGCTTTGTTATTTAGCTGATGGCAAGACTTTGGTTAAGGCTTGCTTCTGTCACTGAAACATAGAGGGAATAAATTAATTCACAGAAAAGAGAATTGGAGTCAGAGTGAATGTAAAAAATTGGTGATGTCTGCATATCTGGACAACTTTTTCTGATTACAGGTAGGTAGCCGTGTTGGTCTGGATCGAAGTAAAATAAAAAAAATTCCTTCAGTAGCACCTTAAAGACCAACTAAGTTTTTATTTTGGTATGAGCTTTCGTGTGCATGCACACTTCTTCAGATACAGTGAAATGGAAGTTTCCAGGCACTTATGTAGAGAAGGGGTGGGGATGGGGAGGGGGGATCACTCAGAAGGGTGGTGGAAATGGGTGATTGACTGACTGATAGCTGTTGATGACCGCAAACGACTGCAAATGGTTTAGCTTTTTCTGAAGCAGTGATTGCATAAGCATAGCTGTCAAGTTCTCCCTTTTTTAAAGGGAAATTCCCTTATGCTGAATAGGCTTCCTCGTGAGAAAAGGGAAAACTTGACAGCTATGTGCATAAGCAACCATAATAGACTGCCCACCCCCAACCATACAAAAAAGCCCTGAAGAAAAGTTCATCTGCATCTGCTGCACAGAGCCAATATTTCTTCGCAAGTTGTAATCATGTTTAACTACCAGCAGATGAAATACACACCTGACCACTTTTTCATCACTATGTTGGAACTGTGAGATATAGCTTCCCTTCCCCCTTACACTGAGAACAAGCTGTTTTGATCAAAACCGTATGAATCACCATCAATAATTCTAACCATAAAAAGGCAGTATAAAATAAGACAGGAAGTATGACAACTCTTAAAGTTCAACACATTCATAACTACAGTATTCTCTCTTGCCTCTTCATTAACTGTTCCCCAACTAACTGTTACAAAGTTCGTACGAGTTTTTATTTGCTTTTGTCTATTCTATTGTGTTTTTAACTTTCTGGGTGTTTTAAGTGATGGTTGTAAATATTTTAGTGACGATTTTTATGACATAAACAAACAAACAAACTGTCCTGGAAACGGAAGAGGGAGGGAGGGAATCACAGACCTCAGCTTCTTAGTGTTCTGTCCTCCACAGGGCCAACTGACACCAACTGCACTGTTCTGAGATTTGTTTTATTGTGTTTTTATTAACATATTTTGTTTTTACCCCTCAGCCACCTTGGAAGGGTGTGTATCCTTAATAGTGGAACATAAATAACAATAAATAGGACTTGACTTAACGTTAAAACTACCAAACCAATTTCCAAGAAAAGTTCATGCAGGAATTCCGTGCAAGTATCACCCTCTCAATACAGTATTATTATGGTTTACTTTTAGGTGACTTGATTTTACTTAGAAAAGTATAGCAAAGGATTAAAATTGAACTTTGTTTCAAAATTACCCATCCAACACTCAACACCCTTGTTCCTATAAATAAAAATAGTTTAAAAATCTGGGCACATACCCACAAAGTTCTCCTGAGCTCAGCATCAGGGAGTTCTGTTGCCAGTTTAAGGTTTTCAAAGCTGATCTTCTCTCGGGGTCTTTGGTTCCAGGCAAAAAGCACAGCCAGCTGAAACGTTGTTACCTCCAAGTCATACTGGCCAACTTCATTCTTAAAAGTTATCTGTTAAAGGGACCAAAAATTATCCATGAACTGTACTTAAGTACAGACTTGTCTCCAGCTCACCAAGACCAAGTACATATTTACATAAATACAGAACGGAAGTGATTGGCACATGCATACATACAATTCCATTGGACATAAGATGATGCCAGTGAAGTTTCCTGCCGCTGTGGTTCTTTTTGTAGAACTCTTCCACCTCAGGGATGAGATCTTCTAATTCCGTGGGCAGCGATACAAAAACCTTTTCAGAACTTCTGGACCAGGCCCCAGCATTCAATATTTTGATATTCACAGAATCCGCTAAACACCCAGAAGAATTCAAAGTCAGAAGGTAAGTCACACATAGCTAACAGCAAAACATCTCTGACAGGTTAGCACAATAAAGAAACTGACTCTTTTCATGCTGGAGTTAAGCAGCATGATTCTATGTAACATAGGAAAACAAGAGTACCTGGTAGGGCCAGCTTATTATTTTTGTGCATTTCCTTGAAAGCCTGGTTCAAATCTTCAGATACTTTGATATCCTGGAACATTCTCGCCAGCTTATTTACATAATCTGCTGGCATACCTACTTCCTGCATAAAGAGATGGCAAATTAAATGTAGGCACAATAGGATCTTTAAAACATTCCATTTTTCAAATGAAGTTAATTCAAAAGGTCTAACCTGCTCAGACAATACACACACAAACACAGGTGCTTGACAGCTACATGGGCCTATCAGATAATGGAAAACCAGAAGGTCTCAAGTGGGATGAAGCAGCACGTTGATAAATGTAAATCTGGAAAACACCAGCTAGTATGGCCTTAGTAACTACTACACTTGGCAATGTCCAATGTTCAGCTCTGCACATCTAACACAGCAAGTCTGAAGATGTCTGTTATGTGAGTTGCATAGCTATATGAAAAATACTTAAGGCTCTATTTCCCCTCCACCAAGTTTCTTGGGGTTGGATACCATCATAATGCAATTTGTTTACCTACAAATGACTTGGCCAGAAACAGAGTTTGGCCTCCAGTCCCATTATATATGCAGACATTCTTTCTTTCAGGAAACGAGTAATTCTGCAAGCCTCCAGGGAAACTGCCCCCAAAGTTCCTGCATCAGTCAAAAGTCTTCCAAGGTGTTAACTCACTACTAACTTCTTGAGGGAGGAGAAAACAAACTCTAATATGAGACGCACCTGCCTAGAAAAGAGCCATGCAATGCTTACAGAGTCCCATGGAGAAGACTGGCAGTGGCTGGAGCTAATGTAAGGGCCACCACTTGGCCATCGTGTATATAAATAGCTGTTATATCATCATAAAGAACTTATATCACCATAAGGAACTTAAATCTAATTAAGTTATGAGTTCTGTGGCTTATTCTGAGAGATTTTGTTTTATAGAAAATACTGTAAGCCCAAGTCTTATGAAACAGACTACCACTAATTTTCAATATTTTAAAATACTTAATTTTAAACATAAAGGCCTATTCTAAGATGGGAATTCAATAGCACATGTCCAATTTGCAGTGCTGAAAAGATACTAATAGGTAGACCATGGGTAGGCAAATGAGGGCCGGGGACCGGATCTGGCCCAATCGCCTTCTAAATCCGGCCCGCGGGCAATCAGCGTGTTTTTACATGAGTAGAATGTGCACTTTTATTTAAAATGCATCTCTGGGTTATTTGTGGGGCATAGGAATTCGTTCATTTTCCCCCCTTCAAAATATAGTCCGGCCCCCCACAAGGTCTGAGGAACAGTGGACTGGCCCCCTGCTGAAAAAGTGTGCTGACCCCTGAGGTGGACCCTTGATAATTTATATTTAACACATTAATATTTGTCCTTTTTAATCAACCAACTTTGAGGAATAATAAAAACATTAGGATTTGAGATACTTACTCTCAGCCATTCTACCATATTCTCTTCTATTTCACTATCTGCTGATATATCCAATATAAGACGTCTTGTTAAATGAGCTTTGTGGTACCTCATGAAAACATCTTTATTCTGCACATACTTGAGCACCAATAGCTGTTTTAAAAAAGCATTAGACTAGTTTCAGTGGTTGCTACTAACATCTATTGTTACTGCATAGCCGTACTTCCCAACTGATCTTTCGGCAATCATGCTCTATGAAACGACTACAGATATAATTACTGTATGTTCCTTTTCAAGCTATCACTGAGGAACAAATGTGGTTTAACAGCACATAATTTAACTTTTAATTGAAATGTTCTGCATTTCTCCCTTTTGATCACAGCAGTATCTGATTCTGCAAAAAGACTACACAGTAGCATTCAGAAGTTAGCGTACAATACAGTGCTTAAATTTTTCTAAAACAAAAGGTGCCAGGACTCAAATACAACAGTACATGGGGACTCTTTAGCCTCCTTCTCACACTACTCACATTTTTTATTTTTATTTTTATTATTATTAATTTTGTATACCACCCTTAACTCAAAGATCACAGCGCAGTTCACAATATAAAAATACAAAGTGAGAACAAAAAATATGTAATAAAATAAAAACAAACTAATAACTCATACCCCCCCCCCCAACAGAGATAAAAAGGCGAAGTGCATTGAAAGGGGTTATGGGTTAGAGAATGCCACACTTTTAGAACCTCAAAATGCACAACTGCTCCTGGCCTCACAATCCACATATTAGCATTGACACTAGGGACAAGGAAGTTTTTCTGCAGTAACCTCCACAAAGAGGCTGCCCTGAGCCCTCAAACTCAGTGCAATCAGAGTTCCAGGGAAGCCACCATAAATAGAGATTTTGTGTGCAAATGCTTCTTTGAACCAGATGTCTCTGCTAATGATAGGATGGCCAAGTGGGAGAAGCTGCTAGCCACTGGGGCAGACCAAAAGGCACACACATTTTCAGCACATTTTGCATCTTCACACAAGTAATGCATGAAAAGATTTTGTGAAAGGTCTGAACCCCACATCAGCCAACTTAAACTGCATGCAACTGTCAGAAAGATTAAGGAATAATACTTAATTGTGCATAAAAGTAAGCTGCTATTCTCTGCACCCAGACAGCAACTAGATTAAGAACTGAACTATTGTGGCATTGAACTTCTATGACTGTCTCCCTTCCTGATAATCCTGCTGCTTGTTGGAGGCAGGGTGACCAAAAGAAATTTTCTGGGGATCACAATTGTATTTTTTTCTCACATAAAAACTAGAATCTGCACATACCACTTCTTTAAGCTTTGCTTCAATTTCTTCAGAGGTTAGTTTTTTGCTTAGCGGTGTTTTTCTCAACAACATATCACAATAATTCGCAAGCAGCTCTGGGCACTTGGACTCTGGCTGTGTTTTCAGTCCAACACTAAATGAAAATAAGAAGTAGTTATCACAAAATTATACTGAGCAGCCCTCAATGTGAAGTTGCACACCATTATACAAAGTCAGGCTTTTTCTAATAATTAAAAAAAGGGGGGAGGGGGAGGACACTTCAATAAAAAGGGCAAACGTTTACACACTTTTCTTAAATTCCATTTGCTTCTTTTCCTTCCAAGGGTCCATATGTTATTTCACAGATGTAATTAAAACGGAGTATAGTAATTTGTGTAAATGAGTTAGCAGAAGGGACTGTACTCAGAAAGCCAATGCAGCATGTATGAGAGAAGATTCAAAGTTCGAAAGAATTATCAAAACAAACAGCTCCTCCTAACATCACCACAAGCTGTGTGTGACTTAAACTCTGGGCCTACTATTAAATGAACAATCAGAAATTACAATAGGGAGATAAACAGTACAAAAGCGCCACAAGGCAGGCACTTTCATGGGACTCCTCTGAAGGTGGCTTCTTTCAGCTTCTAGATTAGGACACTGTCAATTATGGTGGAAAGATTCAGAAATGTCAAGTGTTTCAAGTATTTAAACATAATGCGGCATTGCAACTTCTAGTAATTTGATGCTTACAATTATCTGTTTATGGTAAAGGACTGAATATACAATGTCGAGCATGGGAAAGATGGATGTAAGCCCAAGGTGGCCTGGAAAACCAACTTTATAATGAACTTGCCTAATTAACATCAAACAGAATGCAATTAGATTCAAGCCAATATTCGAACAGCTTACCCCTTCTGTTTCAATGGTAATTCAAGTTTAAATATTGTGGCATCATTAACAACAGCTTTATATGCCTGAAATAAAATGAAAACATCCATTCAATTCTCAACACGGGAACAGATTCCAAAACTGACCATTCAAAATCTTCATCTTTCATTTCAGACATTACACAGGGCTGGTTGCAAAACTATGGTTTGGCCACTAAGAGCTCCCTGAAAGTCCATGCGCAGTCTTAAGTTTGAAAGCTAAAGAGAATTACTGGGAGCTGTCACCTGTGCTTCGCTAACCAGGAAAGAGAAAGGGAAATGCACACAGGTGGGTGGAGGTTAGGTGTGTGCAAACCTTCTGTCATGGAAAGGCTGGATACAGAGGAATGGTAGGAGGAATCAGCTGATGGACCCCCAAGGGAAGAAGGCTCAAAACTTGGGTACTGGTAGTGGGGTGCTGATGGGTGCTCAGAGGGAGAAAACTGGAAGGAGTAGGTGTCAGACGCTGAAGAGGTAACAGGGCTTAGTAAGTGGGGGAAGTCTGTGGCAGAGAGAAGTCCAGAATCAGAGCCAGAAGCTGCAGCAGGAGAGGGGGGTGAGAGAGGCCAAGAGGCAGAGGTGAGTCAGCCTGGTAAAAAAGCACGGGTGTCTCCCTCTCCTGCTGCGACTAGCTCCCCTCCCCGCTAGTCTCCCAAGGACTAGGAGAGGCATTAGTGGGAGGAGCAAAAGTACAGGCACAGTCTCAGATTGCTTGAGGAAAGCCCTGGAGAAGTGACTTAGGCAGCTGTGGACCTTCAGTCTCTGTAACTGATGTGCTCATTTAGGCCTGGCAACCCTGTGCAGGGTAATCCCAATTATTAAGTCAGCCGAATATGATGTCTGAACTAGCTAAACTATCCATAGAAATGCAAGTTTTGTTGCCTGCATTTTAAAACCTACCATTATTTCAGCAGTATACCTAGTATTATTATATTATCATACCTTGTGATGGTATTCTCCAACATTTTATATACAGTTTATAGTATTAGGACTTTCAATTCACTATTATATCTATAATCATCTTAAGAAATCCCCAACTTTGATACTTGGGCAATATTGACATATCATAATTAATTAGGCATGTATAACTGTGACAGTATCTAATGTAATTGTATATGATTGAAATCTTGCAATTACTTCTATATAATTCTTAAGATGACAGTCAGATGCCTAGTTATTATATTTTTCATTTACATCATGCATGTCCCATAAGCATCAATAACAAATTGTAGACTTGAAACATGAAGTATGCCATTGTGTTTTAAAACACACAGTATCAAAAACTGAAACAAATGGCCAACTGAATTAATAACAATCATACCTTATCTCTGGCAGTAAGAAATCTTGGGTCATCTTGAAAAGCTTCTTTAACCAGCTTGCTAAATCGATTAAATAATGTGAGCAATTGTTCTACATACTTTTCAGAATCCTAAAAATTGAAGAAGCAAAGCAACAAAAAATAAAAAGCCAAATCTGTGAGAAAAAATAGCACATTATTATTAATCAGTGGCACTGGTAAACTAAACCAATTTTCTGTGAATTACTTATTTTCATGGAGGGTATTGAGCTCAAAAATAATAACTTTTGCTAGATTTTATGAAGCACATTACCAATTTTAAGTTCAAACATTTTATAAAGTTGTCTGAATTATATTCCTAAAATGCATTTCTTGGAAGAACCTATATTCTACAGAAATTTCTGCTAAGTACAAGTTGTTAGAACAAAGGAACAAGAACTATTCAAAATATATTAAAAATGGAAAAATTTTGAGTGTTGGTGGACAATCTGACAGAAATCTGGTTACTGTCAGCTTTTTGATCCATCCCTTTTTATAGACTGGAAAAATACACCAGGTGCTTCCAATAAAACTGCTTCATTTGAGGAAGATGTCCCAGTTCTTTAGAAGGTAAAGGTGACTTTACAGGCCATCATCCATTAACAGCTCCCTGATGCTTTTCCTATTCCAAAAAAATACAATTTCACCCCAAGAAGTGATTCAGACGTTATGCTAAACCAAAGACTGGCATTATGTGAACCACCAGCTAAAGTTTGGGGCTTGGTGTGCCTAGTATGCATGGCAATTCACCTGGTTGGACACTAACCACGATCCTGGTTTGACACTAACCATGGTTTGGATGAAACTTGCTTACTAAGATTGGCCTCAAACGAGATCTGGAGGTAGGGAATTGCTGCACACAAAAGTTGGAGAGAATGAATGTATAAATCTGAGGCTTCTGACTGCTCATTCGTATCACAATTGGGCAGTCCCTCAATGGCATGCTATGTGCTAACATTAAATGCAAATTGGAATGTAGAGCCATGGTTAATTTATCTACCATTAAACCTGGTGCAGGGAACTTATCTTGCCAGCATGGTGGCAGTTCTTTTAAGATCCCCACGTTCCAGGGATTTGGCTTGCTCTTAATTGTGCTGATTGCTTTGAAGCAAAGTTTCAATTTGTAATAGAAATCTTTAATTGCTTAATAACCCCAATAAAAGTAAAAGCTTGCAGTTTTATTTCATGAGATTTAAAAACCCCAATGATTTTAAGAAAGTAGCAATATTTTTCTACTGTATCTAGTAAATAGCCTGGTTTTCAATTCAATTTCACACATTCATTTCAAGATTTAGTCGAGACAGTGTTCCTGGGCAAAGCAGGGAATGAAGTGGGAAGGAGCATTATCATACTGAACGTAGCTGCAAACATTTGGCTGCATGATTTCTTGGGCAGTAGAAAAAGGCAACCGACACTTTGGACACCTACTTCACACCAAACTGAGAATTAGTTTTGCAAAATATTCCTGATATATAGGGAAAGCTTTCTAAGGGTAAGGGATAAAGTCAAGAAACACCTACTTACAGTAGTAATAGTCTCTGCGGCTGCTACCATATCTGCTAATCCAGCACTAACGATATGCTCTTCCAAATCTTTTAACATAGGCTCTATTCCATTAGGAACTTTATCCATCAATGAAAACATTAGATGCAACTCTGAAGACAAAAAAAGTTGAAGAAGCCACAAGTCAATTAATCTGTAGCAAGGCATCTGGAAGCTTTATTCCAGAGAAACTTTATTCTGTGAACCGCCCTGAGACCTCCAAGTATAGGGCAGTATATGAATTCTAATTCTAATAATTTCTACAAATTGCATGATGTTTGATTCATGCTCTCTTAATTGCAAAACGCCCCTCCACTTCACAAACTATTGGTGGAAATTCTATCAATAATGACTTGAGATTATCCAGCGGGTCTGTTCAGGCTTAACCTGGGCTCTGTGCAAATTGGCAGCCAGCCTTGAATATGCACACTTTCCCCTCCATGAACTAATTTTGCCCTTTCCTTTCCAGCATTAACCATAGTCTTCCATCACTTACACACCATGGTTAATCAATACCAGGATCCCTGTAATCTAGGCTTTGAACTATGGTATCTGTGTGTATATAAGCAGTATATAAATGTTGTGAAAATAAAGTAAAGAAGAATGCACTATAGTAAAGAAAGAATGAAAGGGAATATAGTGCTGATTTTAAATAGCCAAGCTCAACTTCTGACAGAACAAGCAAGTAGGAAGTCTCTCATTATGCTACCACTGAGGTGGATGAAATGAACTTACAGAACAGTAGGAATCATGGCCCTTTTGAGCATGTGTGCTAAGATGGTGGTGAGCTGCCTGCAGAAAACATTAGCCTAGCTCTAGAAGACTCCAAAATAAGGCTCTGCACAGGCACAGTACCGATAAATGGGACTGCACTGGCACCATGAAAGAGAACTATAGTTAACCCTTGGAGGGGAGGGAAGAGAAACTACCTTGAGTGTCATCAGGGGGAAAGGCAGGGAATGAATGAATGAATAAAATAAATAAAAGGAAGAGAAGGCACGAGAGAGAATGCGCCCTCAAGGAGGACTCTTGGATTTGCTGCCTACAGTTAGCTAGGGTCAGCATTACATTTTATGTAAACCACTCAGAGGTTTTTAAGAATAAGCAGTATATAATTTAAATTAAGTATGTAAAACAAATAAATCACTGAATCATTCAGGGAAGGATGCAGAGGAAAGCAAAACTGTGGGGGAAGAAGTGGTTTTATGGACCAGTCTTCTCCAGGACTATGCAGCGAAATTCACTGCAATAGCCCAAGTTCACTAATCAATTTCTCAATAGTTGCAAGTTCCCATATAGTCTCAGTCCCCTTGAGAAATGAAAGTTATACTTGTACGACGTTTGCTACCTTGCTATATTCAGCACTGGACTAGTGCCAAAGAAGTGCTGTCAGGATGAGAAGCCAAGCATATTTTTAAAGGTCAGATGCCTTTTGAATTCCCAGGCCTAACTGCAGATGGTTATACCATGAAAGGTGGAATCCTCCATTTTGAACTAATTGCTATTTTAAAAAAACAAATAACATATACCATGTAGTGGAGAAAATTAAGCAAAAGGTTATAGTGTGTAGGGTTGTTTGTTTATGCGGTCTCCTTCTTCTGATTTCCACCCATGGATAATAATGTATTAAAAAGCAACATAGAATTTGGAATTTTCCAAGAAGGAAGTAATAGAAGAGAACTCAAAATTACTAAAGAAGATGTATAATATCCTTTTGGAATAGGAATGCAATTCGAAGATTGGATAAAACTTTGGAAAGTAAATTTGAAATTCACAGACTGTATATTGTTAAAAGAAAATTACAGTATATGAAGATGATGTATAGATGGCATATTTCACCGGTAAAATTGGCCAAAATATATAAAAATGAACAGAGGGAATTTTGGAGGTGTAAAGAGGTTGAAGGGACCTTGTACCATATGTGGTGGGATTGCAAAAGTGCTAAGGTGTACTAGGAAATGATATACAATGAATTAAAAAAATGTTTAAAATAACATTTGTTAAGCAGCCAGAAGCCTTCCTGTTGGGTATTTTAGGATAAGATCTGCCGAAAGAGAAAGATCTGCTACGACAGCAGCAAGAATATTGATAGCACAGACCTGGAAGACTGGAGAAATTCCAACAAAAGAACAATGGCAAGAAAAACTGATGAATTATGCGGAGTTGGCAAAGCTGACAGACAGACTTCAGGAAAAGGACAATAGGGATTTTGAAAAAGAGTGGGAACCCTTTATATTATATTTTCAGAAACAAAGAAAGAATATTGACTTGATGGTAGGATTTAAATAAACATTCACAATTTTATGGATAGGGAACAAATAATGTAATAAAAGGAAAAATATGATATTTGTAGAAAATAAGGTAAAGGTAAAGGTGCCCCTGACCATCAGGTCCAGTCGTGTCCGACTCTGGGGTTGCAGCGCTCATCTCGCTCTATAGGCCAAGGGAGCCGGTGTTTGTCCGCAGACAGCTTCCGGGTCATGTGGCCAGCGTGACAAAGCTGCTTCTGGCGAACCAGAGCAGTGCACGGAAACACCGTTTACCTTCCCGCAGGAGCGGTCCCTATTTATCTACTTGCACTTTGATGTGCTTTCAAACTGCTCGGTGGGCAGGAGCTGGGACCAAGCAACGGGAGCTCACCCCATTGCAGGGATTCGACCCGCCAACCTTCTGATCAGCAAGCCCCAGACTCTGTGGTTTAACCCACAGCGCCACCTGGTTCCCAGGTGGACCCAGAAAATAGAAAATAGCAGAATATAATAATGAAAATAGCAGAATATAATAATGAGGATAATAAATCAGAAATGGAAGTTGAGGGAAGTCCAAAGGGAGGAAGGGGGAGACGTTATGTAAACTGTATAAGTATATTTGTAATGAGAAAAAAGAAATTTAATTTTAAAAATGTATTTATTTTTTAAAAAGCAACTTAGAATGACATCACTTGTCATCAACATAAACCTTTGCCAAAAAGGCACATAAATTAATAGCATTCCTAGGGCTTACAAGATATGCCTGTTCACCTAAATGATAAAAACTAAGTAGACCCAAAAGACGGACAAGGCTGTTGAAATACAGCTAAAAGCATGCAGCAGCAGTCGTAATGCAATATGGAGGGGCCAAGTGTGCTTTCAGCTACCACTGGATTAACCCTCATTAAGTTACATGAAATGCACTGAAACTGCAATGAATGAATATAAACATCCCAATGTGTGATATAGTGGTTCAACTATTAGACTATGCAGGTAGAACAGATTTCAGCTCCCAGTCAGCCGTGAAGTTGACCTTAGACCAGCCACTATTCCTCAGACTCACATACTTAACAGGGTTGTTTTGAGGATTAAGATGGGGAGAATAACTTTGTACACAGACCCTGAGCTCCTTGGAGAAAGGGTAGGATAAAAGTGCAACAAAGAAACATGTGATAAAATATATCTACAAAGTATATAAAAAGCATAGCCATGCAGGGCAGCAAGCAACTCTGAACTGGTTCTACATCAAATTGTATTTCTTGTGTGCTACTCTTTAAAAAAGCAGTAATATAAATCAGATATATATTTTACTCTGTCCATACCAATCTAATGACACAGATTTATGCTACACTTCACTTACTTTCCGTTTCATTTCGTTTGATCATGCCTTGGCATTCAGCTAAAATTGTCTCCTTAAAAGATGTCACCAGAGCATTCACACAGCACTCCATAAGCTGAAAGGTAGCAATGCAACCATTAGTGTACTTAGGATGTAGAAACGCATCAGCTGAATTGAGATGATCTCGCAATCACGTTTTGGAGGATGAGGAACATTCCACACGCCACTCCCTCCCTCCCTCATGCATGCCTCAATCTATCACTTCCTCTTTTAATCAAGCCACAATTTGCAGCAGCCATTACATTAGACAATTACTGTGGAGGAAACAGAAGGAATACAGTCAAGCTCCTCCCTCCATGAATTGTCACCTGATAGCAGCCATTACATTAGGCTACATAGCAGAAGACAGAACAAATGTGGGGCCACTTCATCTGTGCAGCTGAGACACCAACAACTTAGGAACTCATTGAACTCTTTCCAAAGAGTTCAAAGAACTGGTAACTAAGAACTATAGCTGCCAAGTTTTCCCTTTTCTCGCGAGGAAGCCTATTCAGCATAATGTAATTTCCCTTAAAAAAAGGGAGAACTTGGCAGCTATGCTAAGAACTTACACCTGAGTTTGCTTATTTTTTCCTCCCTCCCAATCAATTTTTCTTTGGTGTGGAGACTTCTCTGATTGTGAGACTGAGGAATGGGAGGGGGTTGTCTTTTTTTTAGTTATATAGAAGACATTTTGGGTGAAGTGTTAGGGGGAGATTCTTTTCAACAAATGAACCCTTCAAACTAGGACAGCACACCAGGATCATTTTGTGCTTTGCAATTCTGGTTTGGAGGGCTTGCTCAAACTATGGTTTGAAGGAGAGCTTTCCAAACTTTTCATGTTGGTGATACACTTTTTAGACATGCATCATTTTGCGACACAACAATTCAGTTTTACTAGCAAACTGGTGATTAAACTAACCCCTTTCCAGCCCCAGGAGGAGCATGGGGAGTATTCATGTGACACACCTACAAACTGCTGCCGACACAGTAACATGTCGCAACACACAGTTTGGAAACTTCTGGTTTGGAGGATCATCTGAAATCAGCTAGTCTGCAGTTGTGCAAAATACAGAACTCCCCAGTATGAAACAAATTTAGGACACCCCCTATAGCAGATAAAATTACGTTTATACGCTTTTGACTAATGTGAGTATTATTTAGTCATCATCACCATCATCATTTTCATCCACTTTTCACCATGAAGTTCCAGGGTGGGTTACAGCAATTTTGAATTACTGTATTAAAAACAGTTAATAAAGATTACGATCGAGGGAACAAGGGTCCTAAAACATAGGGATAAAAAAGCAGAAGCATTCTACAGGGCAATCCTATACACGTCCCACAGAGCTCAGTGATGTTTGCACCCACGTAAATGGGTATACAATGGTATATAATTATACCTGCTATATATAGCTAAAACTAACACATACCGCTTCTACAGAGTTACATTCCCGCCTGGTTTCTAAATACCGTAGTGCTCTTTTTTCTTCTTCCTTTAATTTAGCATCTGCCTGTACAGAAGCAGAACAACAATTACTTAGAATATTAACATTAACAGGACCAACAACTTCATATAAACACCTTTGAACTTACATATTTCATGTAATTCTGAACACCATTTTGTTGCAAATACGAAGGGGCTTGAGTTCTATAAAATCTCTCTGTTGAGTCAAGGTATGCTTTTTCAAAATTATCCCGATAAATCTGGAGTTTGTCTTCAGGATTAGAACACAGATTAACTGAAATGAGGAATATAAAGTTAAAGCATTCTTCCTGGGCTTCTATATGATGAAACACCCTTACTTCTCCCATTAATGACAATGACTGGGGAGAAAATCATAGTCTAGCTTTCCATTTTTAGGCAGAAAAACATAGTCTAGTCTAGCTTTTCATTTTTTTTAAACAATTCCCGATCATCTGGACATAAAACTATGACAACTTAGAAGTCTAATAAGAGGAATAAAAGTGTGCTTTTTAGGGAAATTTTAGATTGTAAGTTAGCAGGTAAGGGAGCAATCCAAACCCAATACTTGTCTCAGGATGAGCGAATAACGACCCAGAGGATCTCTAGCTCAGTCAGCCAATTCCTGGTGCTGTTGGACTATGCTGCCGTAAGCCCCATATACCAACTTAGGCAAAGATATGCAACTCTTAACTCTCTCAACCTGTCAGCTCAGTCACCTGAGTCATTACTGAAAGATCTTTCCAGCATAAGACCTGAAAAATGGGCATTCTAGGAGAGTGGCAAAAGCAGCAGTAACATGAATCTTAAGATCATCACTGATTCGAATGTCTGAAGAAATTCCTTATTTACTAATTAAGACAAGGGACAAGTTTCAAGCATCAAGAAAAAAACACCTTATAGTTCAACCACCTTTAGAAACTGCTCCTGCTGCTGGATTACAGAGATTACTGGTCTTTTCTGTAGACTTGTCATCAATCCTTTTGTCAATGCAAATTGTAGCTGGAGGCAAACTATGATGGTTTGTATATTAAAGGGGTTCTGAAGACATGTCCCATAAAACAACACATACCATACGATTCTCTAACACCAATGACAAGTTGAGAGTCAAATGCTTCCCCTAGCCTTTCAGCATGGACCAGCTTCATTGCACTGTCTTGAAGGCGAGTCTTTATATTTGAAAATATGGACTCGTTCCAAGTATCTAACATGAGCTGCAAAGACAGAAAGAAGAAGAAATAACATTAAAAGGTATGTAAAATTCTCAAAAGGCAACCCATTAAAAAGTGGCCCTTGAAGGGCCTGGCAAAAGTTCCGTTTCAGATTTAAACTTATTTCTCAAATAGTACAGCATGTCCACATGACAGCTATTCAAAAAAACAAATGTTCTGTTACAACTGACACTCTCTTTACCGAGGACTAACAAAAACAAAAAAGGTCTCCAATGAGGTATATGGTCACTTTATAGTGAGCATTGTTAATTGAGTAGAAAGTGTGTTTTAAATAACTCCAGCTAATTACGCACTCACTCCGTCTTATCTTTAAAACTCAGGAAAACATAAAGCAACTGCTTTTTTTGGCCACACTCTTTTTCACACTTTCAAAGGAAGGACATATTCATCACCTACCTACTTCAACCTATGAATTTGCTTAAGAAAAAGGCAGCAGGAATATGCAAAGCTACCACTACATTGAAGAAGAGGAGTTTGGATTTGATATCCCGCTTTATCACTACCCTAAGGAGTCTCAAAGCAGCTTACAATCTCCTTTCCCTTCCTCCCCCACAACAAACACTCTATGAGGTGAGTGGGGCTGAGAGACTTCAAAGAAGTGTGACTAGCCTAAGGTCACCCAGCAGCTGCATGTGGAGGAGCGGAAACGCGAACCTGGTCCGGTTCCCCAGATTACGGGTCTACCCTTAACCACTACACCACACTGGCTCTCAATGAATTGGATGAATAACATTGCATTACTGAGTTGTGTCTGGCAGTGGAAAGAGAAGCAGTTCAGTAAGTCATCAGTTCTAACCCCCACTTTAAAGTGATGCTTCAGTATAAGTATGGACGATGCAAGATTTCACTATGCTATGCCATGTATTCGTGCTACAACAAACTCTCTTTGTGATGGTGCATATTTACAGCAAAGCACTTACCTTTCGTACAATACTGTCTTCTACATTGGACTTCTTATTGCTGCCTTGTTTGCCCATGAGAGTAATCTCTAACTGACAAAATGGCTTGGGTAAGATATCACACTGCGTGAAGAATTTACGCCACTCTACAATATAGGCTTTCAGTAATGCAGTATCATCTTGGTGGCTCAGCACTCTCTGAAAGAAGAGATGGCTTAAAATATTATCATTTTTATTTATTAAGTACCACCCTCCATCCGAAGATCACAAGGCAGTTTACAGTATAAAAACACACACAAGTATTTCTAATGCCTACCACCAATGCAGCTATTGATTCTTTTTAAAAATAATAATAATACACCATACATAACACAGAGAACTCTGATGTTACAAATGCAAACTTGTAAAAATGGTACAGGATGCACAGTACACACTGCCCTATCCAGGGAGATTTGGATTAGGTGACCCGTCATGTTTGTGGTTATTCTCAGTTCTGTATGCAAAGTTGAGCTGCCTTTGAGAAAATACACTTTTGAGATTATCAGGAGAAAAGGATCTACTTGTTGACAAGTTGAAAACTTACTGCTTGTGCTTGTTTAATAAAATCAAGGATATCTTCTTTCAAAGCCTGGTGTATTTTTGCTGGGCCTTTATCATCCCACAAGCAAACGCCATGCACATCCCTAGAAAATATATACATTCAGTCAGGTCAAGATAATACTAAACCGTATAGCTGAAATTTCATTTTAAGTGGCCACTTGATAATAATGTGCCCAGAAAACCTATATACAGTCCTCAAGCAACCCCAGTTAAATGTCAACAATATAGTGCCTACCCACAGCTGGGAAAAGTGGGACCACACATTACTTTGTCAATTAGGCCCTTTTAAATAGACATATCAGCATATACAAATCTGTACATGCAGTATTAGTGTCTGAAGTCAAGTAATTCACAGGAGAAAAAAGAATCTGGCACTTTATTGAAAGTACTGCAGCTTAGTGCTAGATCACATACTTTTGTAAACGTCCCAAGTTCAGTGCCTGGCTTCCCCAGTTGAAGGTGTTTTGGTAATAAGTCTAAGACAGCCCTGACTAAGACCCTGAAGATCTGCTACCGGTCAGAATTAGGTTAGCAACCAGCGGTTTTGTTAGCAAAAGTTGTTCTCCTGAGATGTTCTGACAATCTCACACACCCCAGATGCTCATCACCTTCTCCCTTCTGGACTTCCAGCAATATGAGGTAATGAGATGAAGGCATAGGCAAGCAAATAAAGAGGAAAAGCCCTCCTCTCACTCACAGAACCAGATTATCAATCTGGTTTCCCTGCAAAATGCCTTTAAAAATGGACAATATTTGTCTCTGCTCTTGCTTAGGCATTCCAGTGTGTCTCTTCCCCGACTTCAAGTATCAGAAAGGTCTCAACAAGTAAAATTGATGTGTAAAAATGATACATGGGAGAAAAATATATATGAGACATTGCACTACCTTTGTAACCCAAGAAAATCCTTAATAAAAAATAATTACAAAAAACTATCAGAAAGAAACTGGATTTGCTAATGTCCCTTTGGGGAGAGGGAGAGGGTTTGGCCACTCACCTGCCTTTAAGATTATCCCACTGACAAATCCAGCTATCAACCATTTATATAGATGCTATATAAACCATTCGTATGACTCCATATATATATAGAAGCTCTTTATGTCCTTATTTGAAACTATCAGATCTGGAGCTTAGCAAAACTATGAGTTGCATCCAACTAAGGCTTACTCAAAGTAGACCTACTGAAATTAATGAACATGTTAGTCATTTCCATTAATTTCAATGTGTGCACTCAGAGGAGGACTACATCTACTTCAACTTAATCTGCCACCCATGTGACTGCCAAATCCTCTATGGAGTCACTTTATGGCAATCTGTACTGCAAAGATGCCTCATATTACAGGTATGTGTTTCACCTTTGCAAGAACTGGTGATAAAATTCTCAAGATTTCTTACCCCCGATTGCTTGCCCCTTCCCTCTAAAGTTTGCCACACTATTTTAATTCCCCTTAGGAAAGGGTCACCTTCATCCGCTCATTCTAAGCACACATCAAGAGAGAGAAATCAAATTAGGGCAAGCCCACAAGCTTACCTAAGAGCAGCGAGGCCCTCTGGTCAGCAAGTATGGTGTGTTACACACTCAAGTAAGCTCACTTGCATACAAGGCATGGGAACATATGATTGCCCATGCATGTGTCTCCATCCTCCAACCTCCCAATCTTCATCTCTCAGCTCAAGGAACATCGGTCAGAGGGGTGGGGAGGGGGAGAAAATGTCAGGAAAAGGCTTAACAGCAACTCCCTTTTTTGGCAAGAGCAACTTGAGGAGGAATTCATAGGTTACTGGAGTGAGCCCTGATAGCCAGGGGCTCGCTAGTTCAAGTGACCATTACAGCCCAGGAAGCAAGCCCCTTCTACTGCTAGTCTTTAGCAGGAAAAACCCTGGCAACAAAAAATGGAACAAATGTTCTTAACAAAAGGGTATGTGTGTTCCACAAATACCTCCTGAAATCCATTTGTGTGTGTGCATATTTTGTAAATGCAGCACTGCTAAAAGCTGCTATTAGCTTCGGCAATTGCTCTTTTCAGCATATTTTCAGCTCTGAGTAAACCATTGATTAGAATTTAGACTTCTGTTGACAGACGATTGTGCTATAAAAAAATAACTGTCCAACCATTTTATCAGAGAAAAATTACTTGAATGTGGAACCTATGAGCACAGTACATCAATACATAACAGTTTAAGTAAACGATAATCCCAAATAAATCACTTCATTACCATTCTAATTTTGAAAGTCAGTTGCTAGCTATCTTGAAAACAAATGATTATCCTAAGTAAGAAGTCTATTACAGGGTCTTCCCTTAAACAACTGTTTCAACAAGATATTACAAACCATTACCATTGTTCTATTACCCAAGAATTACAAATGATACACACTACTTACGAAAATAGATCAAACCACTGCTGTTTCGTGACAGATTCCTGGCGCAAAAGCTTCAGAACAATCGGCCGCATGAAATCCCATTTGTCTTCAAACTGAAGTGAACCTTTATTCTTCAAGAAATAAGACAACATACTTTAAATATAGGTCAAATAAGCATTAATCTTGCAGCCCAATCCTATGTATGTTTATTCTGAATCCAGTCCATTTTGCTCAATGGGGCCTCCAATTACATGTACACTTGAGTCCACCTGTAGTCAAATAGATCAACTGGACAACTACTTCTTTAAATAACTCATTGCATCTTACCCTGTGAAGTTTCATGATCACACCGTGTTATCTGCAATACTCAGGGGAATAAACTTTGTAGAAATCACAGCACACATTGCTTTTCCCAGGTTCAGACTTCAAACATATTGAACTAGCCACCTTTTAAAAATGTCCCAATGAGAGCTTCATCTCCTATCCCCCTAAGTTGTCTATGATACTCCAGCATGTACATTTAAGTAATAGTCCAGAACTTAGACAAGAAAGAATCTTTTAAACTCATTAGCCACAAAAAGGGGAGACAATGGAAAAACTGACAAAATGCATTTTCATTGTTTTATTTATCTGTATTGTGCTGGAGGTTTTCAAACGCCACTGCAACCTTATAGCAATAGGGATATGGATTACCTAATGCAGCACACTTTAAACTTGGAAGCAGATTCTGAAGTACAAAATTCTTCAGATACACCCAGGTGAGGTATGTGCACTCTGTAATCCAATTGATAGCCAACAAAAGAGGGTTTGGATCCATTTAAACACAACTGAACACAGTGCTCTATTGCTCTCAGTCTAGCATATTCAGTGTGTCAATATTGCTGTTTTGTTGCAAAAAGGTACGGTAAGAGGAAAAATACATGCAAATATGCCTGCACTGAACCCTTTTCACAAATTCTCATGTTCTTGCTTCATAAGTCAACATCAAAGCTGATAAAGAAACACACAAAAATTATTCTCCTTCAAGCCAGAGTGATAGAGCTACAGTGGAAAGACCACATCTACCCTGTGATGCGGCAGAGCCTATTGCAGTGGAGACAGTGCATGCAAACTGAGAGGGACAGAAATCCATGTGAGAAAACACTGTATGCAGATCCAAATGACACACTGCACTAACCCAGACATTCATTCAATCAAAGCGAAAGGACTAGGCATTCAAGTTGACTAATAATGATTGTTGTGATATGTTGCCATACTAGGCACTGAAAAATTAAATGCACTGAAAAATTAAATGCAACGAAATATCACGAGCCTTGGAAATACAAAGATCTCTGCTGGATCAGAGTGAAGGCTTGTTTCCCACAGTGGCCATCATCAGATGCTCATGGGAAGCCCACAAGGGCAATTGCTCTCTCCTACTGTTGTTCTCCAGCAGGCACCCCCATACTCAGTCCTCCAGATGTTTTGGGACTACAATTCCCATCATCCCTGACCACTGGTCCTGTTAGCTAGGGATGATGGGAGTTGTAGTCCCAAAACATCTGGAGGGCCGAGTTCGGGGATGCCTGTTCTCCAGAGAATGGCATCCAGTTTAAGAGAAGGGTTAAGACATTCACAAATTCTCCATATTTAGTGGGGAGAGGAACAGGAAATTGTATGGCATTCATCCAATTTCTGCACCATGCAAGAAGCAAACACATTCTGCATTCAAACATAATGTGCTCACTTACAACTTAGACTCTATTTGCCCCAACTTTCCTTTGATCTTTTTACTAAGCATGTGCTTCATGACTTGCCTTTAACTGGTTACTTACACAGAGACTTTAAGATAGTTATCTTTATGAGGATAATGAATTTTCACAAAATTGAAATGCCAGACATTTGTAATATAACTTCCTTTACTATTCTAGGTGCATTTAAATGAGTGAGAAAAAGCAGAAGCTTCATCTCAGGGTCATGGGTTCGAGCCCATGTTGGGTAAAAGATTCCAGCATTGCAAGGGGTTGACATGGTCCCTTCCAACTCAACCATTATATGATTCTATGACACCTTACAGGAGAGCAAAAAATGGCCACAAATGAAGGAAAATGGAACTGCTGCACCTTGGCTGTTCCGCAACAGTTTTCCTCAAATTTAGCTAGCTTATGGAGCAAGCTAGTTTGTTGTATTTAATATATCAACATGGAGAAAGCCCATGCTAAATTACAGATAATTTGAATAAATTACCTGGATTTTAATAACACAGATAATGTTCTGCATTTACAATGGTATAAAGTTTCATTACCTATCCACCTTAACTGTACTGGTGCAATTATGCCTATATAAGAAGTTGCCACAGCCTCATTCCACACAGCAGTAATACAAAGGGACAACAGGAAAGAATTCTAGCCAGGGCAGAAGGCAAAATTTTAGCTTTTTGCAGGTAGCCTATTGTGACATGCTGCGGAACCTCAGGCTCTGAATACCTTCTGCAAACATCATTTTGTCCCCATCCACTCTAGTCTTCCTCATAGGTAGCTGAAAACAGCAGCCCTCCACCCCACGCCAGGCAAGTTAATTTGCAGCCTTTTCTAGGAAGAGAGACCCTAGCACAAAAGGCACATCTACACACACACACTCTCTCTCTCTATATATATATTATTCTACATTATTATTATTAGTTTTTATTATTAATAATAATAATTTTAGAACGTGGTTTGTCTCAATGCATTCAGATGCCGCTTGAGATATCATCACCAAATTTGATGGATCCCAACATGGAAGAGACAGTTTTCGTTTATGTTTGGAAACGGCTGCAGGCCATTTTGAATCAAGATGGTAGACAGAACCATTCCAACCTGCACCAGTTTGGACACATTTGAAGATAGTGGGAGTGGGAGGAGGTGCTATTGTCAGTGGAAGTGGGAATGCCAGGACCCTGCAATGCAATGAACTGGGACATCTTGGGGGGGGGGATGCTGTCGGTGAGGGGAGGGCAAGCATGCCTGGCACAGCAGTCAAGTACATACAGCAGCAGTGCACAAGCCACTGCATCAAGGGTACAAGTCTGCTGGCTGCAGAGGCTTGCTTCACCAGTGGGTTCCCTGCAAGGAACACACTGGTGAAGCAGCACCCACCCACTAGGCTTTAATTCTCTTGCTCTCTGCAGTGTCTGTGGGGTGGGGGGGAGGTACAATGTCTCCTTGCCCTGACTGTATAGGAATTTTAAAAACCCTAAATAAGCATTAGTCCTGTAGCCAAAATTATTGGGGCTCAAGTCCAGTATGGGTGTCGCTCAGGTTGGGGCTGATCTGGACTCTCAGTTCAGCCCAATGAGGGTGTGTGCAAAACAAATTATCCATTTATAAAACTTAGTAATTATTGGTTCCATAGAATTCCTGAGCAACACTGGGTACTATCAGCTAGTAGTTAACATTTTCATACACAAACATATTGCTGGGATGAACGAATTCACTATGTATATTGGCAGAGAATTTAAGAGGAGCCGTTACTCAGATGTTGCGTAGATGCCAGAAGCTATTCTGATACTAATAAAACATTTTATCTACCCATTTTATATACCCATGACAGCATCATATGCTGTGGTTATTCATGGGAGCCTTGTATACTAAATACTAAGAATTTACTGATGTTATTGAAATCATGGCTTTTTTTAATCACTGTATTTGTTCTAGGAGCCAACATTATATATGCCTGAAACATGAAAAATAAGTCCAAAGACTGCTTTAATATGGCTTCATTGCAAATCAATGGAATTCTGGTCCTACTGTTATAACACATTAGCATCTGTTTTATTGCTGCAATTCTAACACAACTGCAGAACAGGTAAGAAAAGAGGCAGAGATGAAGCTATCAAGCAATCCAAGTCATCTCAGTTTTGAAATCTGCTCTTGCGCCCTTTCTTCTCCTAGTCAAAAGTTAGGGAGTTTAGCTGGCAGTGGCGGTAGGTAGGAAAGTGACAACTGCCTAATTTGCAAGACTGATTTGGGCTGGGAGATGGAGTCAAGAAGCAATGACTGGGCAACATAGGAAACCAGTGGTTATAGAGAGGCTGGGACAAGTGATGATGGCTGCTACAGACTGCACCAGAGTGAGGACCCTAGGAGAAAGAAAGAAGCTACAATATATTTGTCACTGCACTGTTGTCAATGAGACATACTCCTCCGTTAGCCATATGAATGTTGTCCATACTGCATTCACTTAGGCCTGGGCATCTTAACAAACCCCACAGATCCAGCACTTGGTAGCCAATATCAAATACCTGCCTCAGGCCTAAACAAGGTAAGGAGATGGATTTCACCACCAGATGGAGAGGGAGGCAAAGACCAGTGGTAAGGCAGGGAATGAGGGAGGCAAAAGTACAGAAAGCCAAAAGGGAAGTTCATGACTGGGCATATTTGTCCCTTTTGTATACTTATAGCTTCTGAGTAGGAAGGAAGGGCTGATCTGCACCTGTGAGGCTGGCTACATGTTCTCCATAATAAGGTGAAGAAAAGGGGACTAAATTAGAAAAACAGCCAATGGTTATTTATTTATTTAACTTCTCCTTTCTCCTGGCCTGGTCAGAGCAAAAGAACGAACTGATCTGACCTGGCTCCTGCAGACTAAGCCAAGAACCTGCTTGCGTTCAATAGAAAGACAGGAACAAAAAATGGCTCTAGAAAGAGAGTGAGAAGTGCCTGTGTGCTAGTAGAAAGAACGGGAGAACTCCAACTGGATGGTGACGTGTAGGGAGAAACTGCATTTACCTAGTTTAATAGCTCAGCCTATTCCAAAGCCACGTTATAACATTTACAGGTAACTGGGAAGCAGTTCAGAGGTTGGGCTTTATTTGCCAATAATGCTATTGTGCACGGATGGCAAACTTCTGTACTCTCTGGGGCAATTTTGTTCTTCAGACTTTAAAAAGCCAGTGCCATTAAAGCCTACCATACATGGTCTGGCTCTATTACTAAGTTGACATCCCCAAGCACATACACTCAGATGGGGTGTCTTCATCATCACTGGTAATACAGATAAACTAATGTGTGTTTCCTAAAATATCCCCTCATGGGGTTAGAGAAGAGTCATTAGGTGGTGAAATAAAGATACCTCCAGGGGAAGATGAGGCCCATAGGCCACTGGTTTGCAACATGCTCTAGAAAAGGGAGTTTGACAGATGGATTACAGCCATCAAGACCTCAACATTTCAATTTGGTATCACTATATATATTTCTTGGAAGACTTCTGAGGTAAGTGCCTCTTTCTAAAAGCAGCCTCATATTTCACTTCATAATCCCAGTCCTATCAAAAGTAAGATCAAAAGCATAAATATTTCAACCTGCTTGATCTTAGGTTTGCATGTACAGTACTTAATTTTAATGTTGGAGATGTTTTATAGAGTATTGTTTCAAGAAGAAAGCACTGTACTTCTACATGGGCACTATTTTACATCCCTTCTCTTGGTTATACATACCTACAAATTCAGACAAGGGCAAAACTTAATCCTCTTTCATAATTTTGATTAATACAGAAAACAGTGAAAACTGAAATTTCACCTTCACCAGACATCAATTTTCAAAAAAAGCTAGTGTCAACCTGCTTAATACATAACACCCAAGCCTAGTGATTAAATGACAATTTGTTACAATACCTATCAGGAATGGAAAACATTCTAAATTTCTTTATTTCAGTCTAAGATTTGGGGGACAAAAATCAAATTTAATGGGTCAGCCACACATAAGATTGGGGGAGGGGGAAAATCTGTATTGGAGATTTATCCAGCTCTACCCTTAATTATTGCCACTTTGCTATATACCAGGAAGGGGTAAGGTTGTATCCTCCAGATGTTGTTGGACTAGAACTCCCATCACTCCAGGCCACTGACTATGCTTGCAGTGGCTGCTGAGAGTTCACAATTTCTAAGGGTCCCACATTGGCTACCCTCTGCTATTCACAAACACACACAATCTTGCATACACACAAGCTGCTGCATCTATGTGTTTTAAGCACATACTCTCCTCCCACATACTCACTCCCACCACCACCCTTCCTGCACTATTTTCCTTTCACAGCTTTACTCCTTTTGAGATTTTCTTTTTCTCAGCCTCTCCAATCCTCAACTCAATTACAATACCGAGCACTTGTTTTTCTTTTATGTCCCCAAACACACTCACCCACTCACTGCCTATGCTCCTGATTTGTTATCTAATCTGTTTCCTAGCTCGAGCCCTTCTGTTCCTAGCCTGAGTTATACCTGCCTTCTACAGCTTCCCCATCCTCTGCTTCCAGTTTAATTAATGAAAGGTATGAAAGGATTCCAAACGTGGAGTGTAAGAGCGCATTAAGGTTTGTAGTATTTTATCACCCTTCTCAGTGCATGCTTCCAGTTGAAGATGGGATTCATTTACATCAGAACGAACTAGTGTTCAGAAGCTGGTATTTCTTGTAGGATACATGAAGTTCAAAGGGAAAGGGCAAAAGTAGGGCTGCCAGACTCAATAGAGGACAGGACTTCTGTGCCTTTAATTGCCCTGCTCTCTTTTGAGTCTGGAAACCTTAAAGAGAAACCAGCAGACCCTTTGTTTAATTTCCAAGGAAAGGGTCTGCTGGTTTCTCTTTAAGGTTTCCAGACTCAAAAGAGAGCAGGGCAATTAAAGGCACAGAAGTCCTGTCCTCTATTGAGTCTGGCAACCCTAGGCAAAAGATAGCAACTGGAAAGCAGATGTGAACTGCCCCGAGATCTTTTGATGAAGGGCAGTGTATAAATCAAATGAGTAAATAATTATAATAAATGTGCAAAGGCAGGTAGGCACCTCCAGTAGAAAATTTTGAATACTGTATGATTAAGGGGAACAAAGTGGCTGACAACAAATCTGATTTGGGGGAGCAAAATCCAGTGGGAAGTTGTCCTGCAGACACCTCACTGAAAACCCTTGATGGTTGGAGGAGGGTGTTTCTTCCCCTGCCTTCGCCCTGCAAGACACAGGGGCTGAAATCGAGAAAAACCTTGTGAAGGGAATGCAAGGCTCCCCTCACCTTTATAAGAAGCACACAGAGAGAGATGCACACAGGTTAAGTCGGATGTGCTCCACCCTAGTTCAGAAAAATGAGACATAGCCCGAAACACGAGTCCGTTGCATTTTCGTTCACTTCCAACCTTTCAGTGCAGGCTTCCAACCTTTAGGCTCGTGACTCTCCGCCTTCCTACCATGTAACCCTAACCCTGGCAGTCGGGTCTCTTTAGGCAGGCACCCAGAAGCCGATATGTTTTGCCTATGATATCTCCGCTTTGTTACGGCGGCGTTGCAATAAACCAACAAGGGTGTTTAACTGCATCCTCCCGAGATCCAGAGCAAACTTGTCGGAAGTGCTCCTCGGTGCTTTTAAAAAAACACCACCACATACAGAGCACACACATATATATATATCCCTCCCCCTCCTTATCAGCCAGGCAGCTCCTCCCCCACATATCACCCAACCCCCAAAGGCAGGAGGTTCCCTCAGGCAGGCAAGCCGCCCAACCAGGCCGGGGGTTGCCTCTCGCTCACCTTTAACAGATTAGACGTCGCCATGTTCCCCACAAAACACACAACACAGAGAGAGAAACAGGCGCCCTTGCGGGGCCTTCACAAGCCGGTGGCGGCGTCGGCGGCAGCTGCTCCCCCGTCGTCCGGGACTGGTTCTTCGGGCTGGGGCCGCTTTACATGGTCTCGGCCGCCCCGCGCGGGACGGAACCGTGTGGGGAGCCTCGGCTCGGCGTCTACCCGGCCGCTCGGCCCCCTCAGCCGCTGGGCGACGGGCTCCTCGCGGCTCCCCTGCCTCCCTTCTCTGTCTCGGCTCTCAGCGCCTCATGGCGGAACCAGCCCAGACAGCGGGAGACTCCGGGCACTGGAGGAGGAGGAGGAGGAGGCGGTGGTAGCAGCGGCAGCGGCCCGGCTCCTCGCGAGGGGCTGGGCGAGCCCACATGATGCGGCGCCGAGGAGCCGGATGGCCCGCCGCCGAGAGGGGAGAGCGGCTCCGGACCACAGCGGCCCCTGCAGGGCGGAGGCCGCGCCGGCCTAGCCTCTCGCTTTCGGACGGAGCGCAGGCCTTGGCGGTGTTCCCTCATGGTGTGGCGAAGGCTGCCACCTGCCCGTGTGTGTGTTGCTATGGCAGCAGCATCGTTTTTATTCGCCTTTCCATGCTCCTAGGCGACTTACCAGCATCGTCATAGGAATACAGTGGTACCTTGGTTCTCAAACTTAATCCGTTCCGAAAGTCCGTTCCAAAACCAAAGCGTTCCAAAACCAAGGCGCGCTTTCCCGTAGGAAGTAATGCAAAATGGACTAATCCGTTCCAGACTTTTAAAAGCAACCCCTAAAACAGCAATTTAACATGAATTTTACGATCTAACGAGACCATTTTGATCCATAAAATGAAAGCAGTAAACAATGTAGTGCAGTCACGCAATCAATAGCTGAACTGGCTTCCACACAGTCACAAGGACAAAACAAAAAGAACTGCAAAAACAAAAACGCAAAATAAATAGCAAAAAAAGACAGACCTCAGTGTAACACTCAAAACGGAAGTGTGGCACTCAAATCAGAAGTGTAACACTCAAAATGAAGCATGTTCGGCTTCCAAAAAAAGTTCGCAAACTGGAACGCTTACTTCCGGGTTTGCAGTGTTTAGGTTCCAAGGTGTTTGAGTACCAAGGTGTTTGAAAACCAAGGTACCATTGTAGTCATAATCTTATTTATATGTATATGTATACCCCCACCCATCTGACTGTGTTGCCCCCCAACCATTCTGGCTGGCTTCCAACATACATAAAAGCAAAATAAAACATTACACTAATAATAATAATAATAATAATAATAATAATAATAATAATAGATTTGCCCACAAAACTGCGAACGTAGCAAAAAAAAGGTAGTCATAGAGTTGGAAGGGAACCCAAGCATCATCTAGTCCAGTGTTTCTCAACCTTTTTTGGGCCACGGCACACTTGTTCCGTCAAAAAAATCACGCGGCACACCACCATTAAAAGACGGGGCAAATCCTGGGGGTTGGGAATGGGTGGGGGACTGAGGAATAGGGAGGATGAGGTTGGTGTACTTGCTGAGAGAGCCCTCGAGCACCGCCTCCGTCGTCCTGCCTGCCGCCAGCCCCCCACTCCCTCCTGGGCTGGCCGCGGCTGAGCTGGGGCTGCTGCTGCTGCCGCCACCACCGCCTCCCTCCGGCCTCCCCGCTGGTGTAGCCGCCGCCGCCGCTGCTCCTTGGCGGCCCGAGAGCCCTCCCCAGCTGGCGGAGGAGGATGGCGAGGAGCCCGCCGAGGTGGGGCGGCTGCTGCTGCGGCTGCTGCTGTTACTGCCGCCGCTGGACGGGGCTGCTGCTGCTCCAGAGTCCCCGCCACCCTGTGCCGCTGCCTTCTCCATTGAGTGCGCGGGGAGAGCGCGAGGAGGCGGCCTCGGCCATGAAGCGGTGCCTCGCTCAGGGAGCGAGCGCGAGGAGATGACGGAGGAACACCCTTCGCGCCCTCGCGCCCTCCAAACTGACCCGGCCGGCTTCCTTTCCGGCGGGTCAGCGCTGCCTATTGGCGGCCGCAAATCGCCCTTCTCGTTGCCTCACGTTGCGGCACAGCAGCCACCGTCTCGCGGCACAGTAGTGTGCCGCAGAACAGTGGTTGAGAAACGCTGATCTAGTCCAACCCCTTGCATTGCAGGAATCTCAGCTAAATAAAACCATAGAATCTTGGAAGGGACCCCAAGGGTATAGTCAGTTATAAGCTATAAATACAACGTCTCAAAAAGCACATGGCCGAATCAGAACATTTCCCATCTATATCATCATCAGATCTAGAAAATAAAAATAGGAAAGGTTAATCTCCATAACAGCAGCAACAATGGTATCTGAAGAAGTGTGCATGCACACGAAAGCTCATACCAATAACAAATTTAGTTGGTCTTTGTATCAGCAACAATAAAACCCCTAAGTAATACTGTTCCACAGCCTCAGCTTTTGTAGCTGGAGTCAGTCCCAGGCCAGAAAGGAAAAGGCCAGCAAGCCAGTGAGCCGGTCTTCCAGGATTCACTGCCACAATGTATACTTTAATATGATGGTTTTGTTGTGTATTTTAATGACAGGTAGATGTTTATATGTGCCTTCCTCTGCCCCAGCTGCATCAAAACATGTCTCTCTGGTATTGGTCTCTACAGCGGGCACTGCAACCTCCAAACATTTTGGCTTCACCTCCAAAGGCACACTCCTCCATTGTGTCCCGAGACAGATGGATGACAACAACAACAACAACATTGTGTAACTGGGTGTAACTGGTCTTTATACGCTGGGAACTGGATAGAAACCTATTTTGACATTAAAATAATGTACGGTGGTACCTACATCACCAACTTGAGCTGGGGTAATTGCCACTAGTGCCCTCTGGCTAGGAGTGCCTTTTAGAAAGCATCATCTGATTCTCCAGCTACGGCTGTTCCTGGATGGGGTAGCCTGACCATTGTACTCCATGTGTTGGAGCCTTTGAGGCTGGATTGCTGCAATGAGCTCTGTGTGGGGCTGCTCTTGGGCCTGGTTCAGAAGCTCCGTAAGAGCAGAAGGAGAGACTTTCTGCATCAGGCCAGTGGCCCACCTAGTCCAGCATCCTGTTCTCATAAGTGGGCACATGGCATATATAGTAAGCCATTGTGTTACTATGTTGTACAGTGGTACCTCGGTTTAAGTACACAATTGGTTCCGGAAGTCTGTACTTAACCTGAAGCGTACTTAACCTGAAGCGAACTTTCCTATTGAAAGTAATGGAAAGTGGATTAATCTGTTCCAGATGGGTCTGCGGAGTAGTACTCAACCTGAAGTGTACTTAACCCGAAGTATGAGTGTAATTAGTTCCGGAAGTCCGTACTTAACCTGAAGCGTACTTAACCTGAAGCGAACTTTCCCATTGAAAGTAATGGAAAGTGGATTAATCCGTTCCAGATGGGTCCACGGAGTACTTAAACTGAAAGTACTCAAACTGAAGCGTACTTAAACCGAGGTATGACTGTATTTATCTTGCATATCTCGTCATGGAAATCAACACTGGGTCTGCCATTCAGACCCTGGCCACACGCAGGCTGGCTTAGCTTTAGCATCACGTGTCCTTCTTAGACCATGCTCTGGAACTCATTGTCAGTTTGCCTTTCTTGGTACAGAAGTATTGGTTTAAAGTGTAGAGATCTTTCCTATTCTAATTGATTCAAGAGGGTCCTGGAAGCTTCTCTGTGTGGTACAAACTGGAAGTTTCCTAGCTGACAAGGAAGCTTCTATTCTGCCTAAAAACAAGCTGAAGGTTCCTGATGTTTGGATTATTCCTTAAGAGAAGCTGAGTGCAGCTATTTTAAACTGATTCTCTTATCTCTTACTGTCAATGTTAATGCTGACTATAATAATAAAGTCAGAAGGAGCCTGGGTTTCACTTTCTCTTTCCTTCTGGTGTGGTGTTCTGTACTGTACATAGTGTTATGGTTTTAGTCTTACTGTTATTGTAAGTTTAAGTTAAGTCTGCTGCAACTGAATTTCTTATGGACAACGCCAATACTGAAAATGTATGGATTTGTGGTCATTATGCTCATTTGCTTTCAGCTCTGCTGGATGAAATATTAATTGCCTCTGGTCTATTTTGGGGGGAATCCTGTAACATGCTAATTTTTTTTTACTCTGCTAACTGTATGTTGGAATCTGCTCTGGATGAATAGACTTCTTGACACTCAGTAGGGCATCGGACTGCTGATGTGGACTCTCTAATTTTGAACAGAAGTTGCAGCTAACCGTGGCAATTGTATACATGTCTACTCAGAAGTAAATTCCACTTCATTCAGTTGGTCTTACTCCCAGGCAAGTGGGTAGAGGATTGCAGCCTACGCTACTGCAGTCAGTACTTTTAGGATAATATCCCAAGCATACTTTCCTAGGAGTAAGCCCCAGTGAACACCAGTTAGATAGAGAACCAGTGTGGAGTAGTGGTTAGAGTGTTCGTCAAGGACCTGGGAAACCAGTGTTCGAATTCCCACTTAGCCTGGAAACTCACTGGATGACCCTGGGGGCCAGTCACTTACTCTCAGCCTAATCTACTTCACACAATTGTTGTGGGGATTAAATGAGAAGGGAATTATATATGACACCTTGAGCTGCTTGGGGAAAAGGTGAATTATAAATGTAATAAATAAACAAACACAGCAGGATTGACAGAGTAGACATGCAGGAAGTGTGAGCACTGTCTTATGATTCCCAGCTGAATGTTTCAGTCCAACTTCAGAAATAAAAACTAGTACTGTAAATTATGTTTGAGAGACCATGCTGCATAAATTGCTCTACAATGTTTTACATCCCCATCACCCACATCCTGTGCAGTTTTTGAACTTCGTATTGAGAATTGTAACTGCATCCCAGTCTTTTGAGCCATAGCATTCTGTAACAATTTAAACTGCATCTTTCTTCCCCACCCCCTTGAAAATGATTGGTGATTGTGTGAGTTCTTCTGGTGTTTCAACCTGAAACACAGAAGTATCTCTTGACTATATCTACTTAATTCCACTTGCATACAATTGACAGGAGATGCCATGCAAAGAATGCCACACAAGGCAATTTACACCAAAAGCTTTGATGTGGAAATAAATCAGTACTCCTGCACATGGATATATGTGTGTGCAAGAGTATTCCTGGGAAAGCTGGATGAGGTAGGTGATAGGAAGCACGCGGGGCAAAACGAGACATCTCTTCTAAGCATTTCGGGGACTGCCCGTGCAAGATCATTGGTCCATTTAGTCCAGTGCCAGTTACTGGTACTTTTGACTGCATCATCTCAGACGTGTGTGTGGAAATATTTCCCAAGCTAGCTCCGACGGAATATGTAGCTACAGACTGAACTAATGCAAAAGGTGTACTCTTTCCCCTAAGTATGGCACTACTAACTGCTGAGTTCCTCTGATCCAACTGTGACTCACAAGGAATGCTCTTAGAAACTACAAAGGTATAACGACAACATTTTTTCTGCCAGTAGACAGATGGTCAGAGTTGTCCTTTAGGCTGGCATCTGGTCCCTCTAGCTTGACCAGTATTTCCTGCTGTGCTTTGTGCTCTTTCCACGTGGTTGAGACAGAGCAGGAGGAAAATATCAGTGTTTCCTAAGAACAAGGCTTCAAACTGACTCCTCGTACTTCCTGTGGCAACTTTTTACTGCTCCTATGGCAGTGGTTGGAGTGACCATGCTTTCTTGTGTGTGCCTGCAGACTTTTCCATAATGCACACATCAGTTGTGTATTGCACTAGAAATCAAATCTCTGGGATATACTTGCATGATGCCAAGGAGACAGGCTGGCCCCATAAGGTTGACCAAAGGTGAAATTATACAATGAAAGCACAGCAATGTGAATACAAATTTAAATCAAGAGTCTCCAGTTTTGTTTCAGGAGTTGATCGTCTGTATTTAATTAGTGACAGGATTGGTCAAGATTTCCATCATGGCTGGATGACTTTCTCGTATGTTGGATACCACCGGTTCACGCAAGAGGAAAGTATGACTAATTAGCTTGTTGGTCGTGATCCTTTTATGGGCTTATTTGCAAGGCTGGCTGGAAGGAACTTCTTATACTTGGAATTATGTATTTACCCATTAGGCAAATGAAGTGGTTTATTTACACAGTTGGCAACAGAGAGAACTATTTTGTTTCTAAGCCACCAGTAGTTACATAGAGGGTTGAGAGAAAATACGTTGTTGTGAACAGTGTTTCTTCCATGCACTTTTAAAGATTCAGAAATATATTGATGTTTATAACATTTTTTTTCATTGCTACAGGAATATCAAAAGTGATGGCGCAACTGTATTCTGTTTACTTGCTATACATTTATTACACGAGCAAAGGAATGCAATAGAAGAGTACATGGCACTGATGCAGAGCCCATATGTGCTACGATTTGCACAGGGCTCACCTTGTGTTTAAGCCTTCCCATACATGCATGGGGCTCCCCCACCATTTCAGTCTATGGAGAGGCCCTGGTGGGAAGGAAAACTTGATGTTTGCAGCGAAGTCACACAAGAGATGACAGAACAAGGCAACACTCTTCAGCAGGCTGTTTCCCAGAAATAAGGCCAAGTGAATCAAATCTGGGATTCATCACGCATACAGTACAGTCCATAGTTTTATTTTAACCTCTTGTCAAAATGTGATGTCTTAAAAGCTTGTACGCAATAAAAAACAGTAATAAGAGCATTGTATAAAACACCTTGCCGCTAAGCATATTTTTTTCTGTGATAGATAAATATCTATATATATTATTCCCTCAAGTCATAATGAAAGCAGTGGTTTTCAAGTGAAATGGCTTCTGTGTAGTCAGGGGATTCCCTAGGTATGCAGAAATGCACAGGGTTTTTTTTTTTAATGACATAAAAAAACCCTAAGAACATCCTGGCAGGTATCCATGTTACAAGATGTTGATGGCAGCTGGCAGTGGGGAAGAGTCTAAAGAAACCAAGGGTTGATCAGACTGTCTTCCAGTCAAATCTATGGCTGAGAGCAGTGTGAGACAGTCACGGGTCAGCTGAAAATAAAATAAAAGGGGGGAAAGAGGGCAGAGGAAGATAGGGAATAGACTTGTTTAAGCCTATGCACACATTAGTGGCTGAAAACACAAGAGAGCTTGTTTTACGTACATCAGAAAGGACATCAGAAAGGAGGCAGGGATGTATTTATCTGATGCACGTTAAATGTTTGGCTTCCCCCACCAATTCCAAACTCCTATATCATCATCCGTCACCTCTGCGTGTGCAATGGCAGATTCAAATGTACACACGTCAGCTTAACAGCAAAGTGAATGTGGTTTAAGTTTTCCATTCGGATCAAATCCAGTTTGAGAGAAAACACACCAAACAGCAGCATTGCTCAAGAAATGGCAGGGTAGATATGCATTGCGGCTGAGGTTTCGAAAGCCAGCGGTGGGAGCACACTGGATGCAGAATAAACGTGTCCCTGGCAACTTGTGAGAAGTGAGAAAAGTGCCAAATAAATATAATATATAAATGTCTCCTGGAGGAAGGAAATTAGGAGGGGTGCCTCTCCCACCTCCTGGAATCTCGCTGCCTCTGCTTTATATACTCAGCTTTGGTGCTGGCAGCATTGTTGCATATATTACAGCAGGGGAAGAATCTTGTGGATATGTATGGGGGTTGCCCTGTATCCCTTCCCCAGTTTTGCAATTCCCTGCTCCCCACCTTGAGGGTTGGACAGCAGTACAAAGCTCTTGGGGGGTGAGAATGCACTGCACAATTTTTTGGAAACCATATCACGTCCAGGCCAGGCAAACTGATTCACTGTGAAAGATAAAGCTCCCTGTTATATGAGGGTACAAATAAGCAAAACATTTAACTTCCGTTCTGTGATTTGGATAGGCCACTACGATCTCAAACAGAGTTTGATGATCCCATGTAGGCTTATGCAACATTATCAAAGCATCAAGGACCTCGGCAAAAAAATACGCGAGGAACCAGAGAACTGTTGCAAAACTGCACGACTTTTGCTGCAGATAGTTCATGTAATTTGCATATCATTTTCATGCACAGAGTGGTCGCCAAACTACAGGGTGGCGGATATGCCACACTTCTCGCGACAAAAACCCGTTGTTTCAACATTCTGAAAAACAACTAACAACGAAGGCTGAAGAAACCTGAGACTGCTTTTAAAAAAAAATCTTCGAGATACAGTATACTTCAGAAAACCACAAGTAGAAAACAAATCATCCAGACTTTTTCCGAATCTGCCTCTTTGTTTTCATTGTCTTTGCCATCCAATGTTTAATTACCAGAAATGTACTTTGCTTTTTAATCAAAAGCTGTGAGTCTCAGGATCTTTAAAGGAGCGTGCAGGCCACACATAAGTATTGTAGGAGCTGTAAGCAACTCAGTGGATATTGCTTATCACCCTGATCTAATGCATCTTCATATATAATATTTTGTATAACCGGGCCTTAATCTCCAGACACCTCATATACTACGCTTCTTTGGCATGCAAGCGATTTAGCAAGGGCACTGGTCTCCGAGTGAGGTAGCCTCCTCTGAGGAATGTACAACATTCGGAACAAACCCGCTTTTCACCCCTTCCCATCCCTCTTGCATCGAAATGTCTCCTTTTTTCACAAGTTCGTATATGTCTTTGGTGAGAACAGTGAAGGATTCTTCAACATTTGTGGCGTCTTTGGCTGATGTTTCTATGTATTTCATGCTGCAGGCGGATGCCAGTTCCTCAGCTTCCTCTCTCGTAACCTGGCGCTGCGTCTCCAAGTCGCATTTGTGTCCCACCAGGATAAACACAATCTGGAAAGGGTGCACATGCATCTTAGCTTCCTGAAGCCAATCGTACACATGCTCAAAAGAAGACCGATTAGTGATGTCAAACACCAGCAAGCCTCCTACCGAATTTCGGTAATAAGAACGCGTGATTGACCTGCAAAATAAAAGGGGAGAAACATGCTCAACAGGAAAGAATGTTCCAGCTTGTTTAATTCTTTAAAGACAGGAGTATCCTTGTGAGCTGGATAAGATCTTGGAACAAAATGAAATCCTGGCATTTTAAAAAAGGCAAATTAGAAGAATTGCTCTAATTCGGTAGTATGGTCAGTCTCTTTTTGCAATTATTCTACAAATTATGTGAAGAGAAAATAGAGAGTCATCTGATGTGAGCTGTGGTGCATATCTAACTTTCCCTTACCCTCCTCTCCAACCATCACCAATAGTTTCTAAGCTAGAACATTCATACCCTACAATTCCCAACTCCCTGAACAACCTATGGTTCCCAGGACTATCTGGGGGGGACGTCATGTGCTTTCAATGTATGCTGTGGATGTGACCCAAAGATTGCAACAGAAGCAGGATTGCAAGCCTAATTCTCTGCTATGGCCAAGTCAGCTCACTGTATGGGATGCGGGTGGCGCTGTGGTCTAAACCACTGAGCCTCTTAGGCTTGCCGATCAGAGGTCAGCAGTTCGAATCCCCATGACGGAGCGAGCTCCCATTGCTCTGTCCCAGCTCCTGCCAACCTAGCAGTTCGAAAGCACACCAGTGCAAGTAGATAAATAGCTACCACTGTGACGGGAAGGTAAACGGCATTTCCACGTGATCTGGTTTCCGCCACAGTGTTCCGCTGCGCCAGAAGCAGTTTAGTCATGCTGGCCACATGACCCAGTTAGCAGCCTGTGGACAAATGCCAGCTCCTTCAGCCTGAAAGCAAGATGAGCACCGCAACCCTATAGTCGCCTTTGACTGGACTTAACCGTCCAGGGCTCCATTACCTTTATGTATTTAGATAAGGTTTCTTTTCCATCTTTCAACGGAACGGCAGTAGACAGTGTCGTGGGACAAGGTTGTGGAGCTGCCCCCCTTCCCACCAGCAGTTGGTTGGGGCTTAACAGGGCAGTGGTTTGACCGGGGCTGGGTAGGTGCACTGGTAGACCGAGCCACTCTGGGACTCCCACCATTGTATGACCTTGCAGTTGCCCTGCCCCTGGTCCCATCAAAGTCGCCAGAATAGGCAGGTTGGCTCCACAGGTCTGCCCACCACACTGGCTACTACTGCATCTGAATGGCCCTCAAGTGTGACTGAGATCACACACCATCCACACACAAACCCCAAATCCATATAATCCACCAGTCTTAGTCACCTGGGTGACGGAAGGGACCAAAGTAAGTCCATTCCCCCGAACCTCTTAAGTCCCATAACAACCTGCAGGTGAAACCAAGTGTTGTTTCTGGCAGGGAGGTGGGGAGCAAGCCTCCCTGCATCTGCTGCTCCTCTGGCCAATGGATGGGGCCAAGCTGGTCTCTCTTTTACCATGGTGCTCTTCCTGGAAGGCAGAAAGCGCAACCTCCCAGTGAAGCTTGGTCCCTAGCTTGGGAGCTATTCACTGAAACAAAGGTGCCTGTCCAGTATTTTCTTGCTTAATAAGAACTTTGAGTGTAAATTGCTATGTCCTGTTAAAATACTGCACACTGCTGAGAAAGTGGAAAGAATATAATTAGCTTTCTATTTCTTAAAAACAACTTTATTACAGTGGCACCTTGGTTCTTGAACGGAATACGTTCCAGGAGTCTGTTCAACTTCCAAAACTGTTCGAAAACCAAGGCGCAGCTTAGATTGGCTGCAGGAGCTTCCTGCACTCAAGCACAAGCCACGTCCGACATTCGGCTTCTGAAAAACGTTCACAAACCAGAACACTTACTTCCGAGTTTGCGGCGTTCGGGAGCCGATTTGTTTGGCAACTAAGCCATTCGAGAACCAAGGTATGACTGTATTCATATCAGAATTTGCAAGTGTCCAGTATAACATACCCTCATACATGATCATGCAAAAGAACTGAGCTGTATGATCAGGTCCTAAGAGTGCATTTATATCAGATGGTTTTCTTGAGTATATTCTAAGTAGGGCACCCTGCCAGAGAGAATCATTGATTAGAATTGCAATCCCATGTACTCTTACTTAGGAGTAAGTCCTATCTAACCCCGCAATAGGTTGTGTTTCTGAGCAGTTGTGCCTAGGATTACACTGTTTCAACCAATTTGGTACTTCTTAGCTGATGGATGCTGGAAAACACCTGATAAAGGGGGCGACGGTCAACAAAAGCTTATGTTATAATAAATTTGTTAGCCTTTAAGGTGCCACAAGACTCTGCTGATGTTCCCTGCAATCTTTCTTTATGATAAAAAAATTCCTTCAGTAGCATCTTAAAGACCAACTAAGTTTTTATTTTGGTATGAGCTTTTGTGTGCATGCACACTTCTTCAGATACACTTGAAACAGAAGAGTCAGACCCTTATGTATATACAGAGGGTGGTGGGGGTGGGTGGGAATGGGTGATGGGCTGATGGGAGTGGTAAACCTGTAGATGGCTGTTAACGACTGCTGATGACTGCAATTGGTCCTGCGGGGGAAAAGCAAGGGCTGAGGCGCTAAAGAAAGCTTGATCATGCATAATGAGATAAGAATCCTATGTCTTTGTTCATCCCAGGTGGCTCCATGGTTTTAAGCTTGGTAATGAGTTCCAATTCAGCAACTTCTCTTTCCAGTCTGTTCCTGAAATTTTTCTGGAATTTTTATATTTTGCTTCGACTCAGACCAACTTTCTTTATGATGTGTGAGATGTGGCTAAGAATATGCTTGAAACATAAGCTGTGCCCAATTTGCCCTAATTGACTAACCTCTGCTGTGCTGAATATTCCTCAGGTACTGACATAGATTTTCAAGCTTTTGGATGAAATCCAGAAGGCCACTTTAGGCAGCCAGCAGCATTTCTCTCTCTCCCCCACAACCCTAGAGCAGAGGTTTTCCTGTGCTGTATCACATACAATTTCTGAATTTCCTCCAAGGTTCCAAAGCGTTTCCCGTGCAGGACTGAGAAAAGCAAGTATCCAAAGTCACTCTGGGGGTGCCAAGAGCATTCTTTGGCATAGTTCGCTTGACCATGGCCTACTTGCAGAACTGTAAGAACTAGGAATTATCTTCTTCTTTTTTAAGGGATTGTGAGGGTTTTTAGGATGCTGAAATGAACTCCTGTGTTTGCATGCTCAAGCAGGCAGATGTTACAGAGTTCCCAGGACCTATGGTATAGTGGAGAGCAAAGCAGACTGCAGCTCCTAGCATGAGGGATGGTGTTTTCTGGAGGAGCATTACTGTGACTAACAAATCGCCTTGCTGGGGAAAGTGAATGAGGTGATAATAAGGCTTTCCAGTTTCTTTGCAACAGATTAGCATAGAAGTCAGAGGATGATGATGATGATGATAATCAAACAGAGGGTGGGGGCCTATTTGATGGGATTCCCATGTTAAGCTAGCAATTTAAATGGTAAAATCTTCATTGCAAGACTGCTTGCTTTTGTAATTAAAAAGCAAAGGTTGCAGTTCAGCCAACTGAAGGTATTTCGTTAATGTTCAGTGAGTTTTACATATTGAACCTATGCAGTCAGAAGTTAAGCACCACTGATTGCAATAGACTTTACACCCTAGAAACTAGACTTTACACCAGGGGACCCCAAACTAAGGCCCGGGGGCCAGATGCGGCCCAATCACCTTCTAAATCCGGCCCGCGGATTTACATGAGTAGGGGCATAGGAATTCGTTCATATTTTTTCCCCAAAATATAGTCCAGCCCCCCACCAAGGTCTGAGGGACAGTGGACCGGCCCCCTACTGAAAAAGTTTGCTGACCTCTGCTTTACACCCTAGAAACTATGTATAGGATTGCGGAAGTTATGTAGATTCTAATAATGTGGGTATTATGCTATGTACTGCTGCTCTTCAGTGTGTGCATATAAAATGATGTCTCAATATGGGTGCCTGAACATTTTTTGACTTTCCTTTAAAATGTGGCTGTAGTGGCTGTGATGAGGAGCTCCTGAACTTCTAAATTTACCACCAAACCACTGCCTGGGACTGTACCATTTCCCTAGAGAGGCTTTATGACTCTAATCCTGGAGTTAGTAAACAGCCATTATGATTAATAGCCCTTATCCATCATGAATTTGTCTGTTCTCCCTTTAAAGCTGTCCAGTGACACTGAGTTCCCCAAGTTAACGATGCACTTTATTTGGCCCGCCCTGAAGCCAAATTTGATAGTTCTTATTGTGAGAAAGAGAATGAAACAAACAAACAAACAAAGCCTCCCTGAAAATAAGCCTTGGGTAGAAAGAGGCCCTGGATGACAGAGGCGCTGGGTGGTTGTCGGAATACAACAGTGACTAATTTCATAGGGGACTGCCCCATTAGCCTGTTGGAACAAATATAGAAGACTTCCTTGGAGACAAGCAGGTTGGGGGGGTGGGGGTGGGGGTGGGCGGTAGCAAAAGCTTTTGTGGTTTAGAACCTGCTTCATGGGATGCGGAAAAGAGATGAGGCCCAAATGCCCTGAAATGTGAGAGGCCCCACTGTTGACATTTCTTCCTCTCCAGTGCCTATGTCCATGTGTGTCTTATATACAGTATATCCCCACCAAGAACCACATTTCATGCACCTGATGATGAAGTCAACACTGGTTCACCAAAGCTGATGCCATGCCACAGCCAATTTAGAATAATAGAATCATAGAATCATAGAGTTGGAAGAGACCACAAGGGTCATCCAGTCCAACCCCCTGCCAAGCAGGAAACACCATCAAAGCATTCTTGACACATGGCTGTCAAGCCTCTGCTTAAAGACCTCCAAAGAAGGAGACTCCACCACACTTCTTGGCAGCAAATTCCACTGTCGAATAACTCTTACTGTCAGGAAGTTCTTCCTAATGTTTAGGTGGAATCTTCTTTCTTGTAGTTAGAATCCATTGCTCCGTGTCCGCTTCTCTGGAGCAGCAGAAAACAACCTTTCTTCCTCCTCTATATGACATCCTTTCATATATTTGAACATGGCTATCATATCACCCCATTACCTTCTCTTCTCCAGGCTAAACATACACAGCTCACTAAGCCGTTCATCATAAGGCATCGTTTCCAGGCCTTTGACCATTTTGGTTGCCCTCTTCTGGACACGTTCCAGCTTGTCTGTATCCTTCTTGAACTGTGGTGCCCAGAACTGGACACAGTACTCCAGGTGAGGTCTGACCAGAGCAGAATACAGTGGTACTATTACTTCCCTAGATCTAGATGCTATACTCCTATTGATGCAGCCCAGAATTGCATTGGCTTTTTTAGCTGCTGCATCATCACACTGTTGACTCATTTCAAGTTTGTGGTCTACCAAGACTCCTAGATCCTTTTCACATGTACTGCTCTCAAGCCAGGTGTCTCCCATCCTGTATTTGTGCCTTTCATATTTTTTTTGCCCAACTGTAGTACTTGACATTTCTCCTTGTTAAAATTCATCTTGTTTGCTTTGGCCCACTTATCTAATCTATTAAGGTCATTTTGTAGTGTGATTCTGTCCTCTGGGGTATTAGCCACCCCACCTAATTTGTTTAGGTGCCACAAAGCACAAGTATTTTGCTGCCTGAGGCAGAACATCAAGTGGTGTCCACTTCCCAGACAAACTGCACAGTGCCTCTAGATGACAAAGTTATTTAAGCACCTGAGGCAGAAAACCACCACAAGCCTCTTTCCCTAGGGGTAGAAACACAGCCATCCTAAGTTAAATACTGAACAATTTGCTGCCTTCAAATGATCCTCCAAATCTGCCGCCTGAGGTGACTGTCTCACTGTGCCTAATGTTAGGGCCGGCCTTGGGGGGGCTCTGCTCTTCTGCAAACATAATTACACTGGCTTTGCTAGAGATCTGAATCAGCACATTCAAAGCAGTCTTTGTCAACATGATGCCCTCCAGATTTCTCCTGACTACAACTCCCACCACCCCTGACCATTGACCAAACCGGTCATGGCTGATGGAAGTCGTAGTCCCCAAACTGGGAATACAGCAGGTTGGCAAAGGATGCCTGCAAGAAGTTAACTACCTTCAAGGGGTTAACACGCACGAACACGCCCTGAGCGGGAAAGGGGGGTGGGGTTGATCCACGGAGCGGCTGATCCGCGGAACTCTGCATATACTCAGAAGCCTCTTGTCAGCGTGGTGGTGGTGGTGGGGAGATTCCGGAGACGCCCCTTGGTTAAACAGCATGCATATTACTCGGGAGGAGGGAAGAGGGCGGGAAGAGGCGCCTGCTATACCTGAATCTCTCTTGGCCCGCCGTGTCCCAGAGCTGCAGCTTGATCCTCTTGCCCGGCTCGATCTCCACCAGGCGGGAGAAGAAATCCACCCCGACGGTGGGATCCGAGTGCATGGGCCCCGGGAAGCGGCCATCGGTGAAGCGGTGCAAGAGGCACGACTTGCCCACCGTCGAGTCGCCCAGCACGATCAGGCGGAACTGGTAGATCCAGATGGCTGCGTCCATGGCGCTCTCCCCGGAGGAGGAGCAGGCGGCGGGGTGGCCTCCGCCGCCGCCGCTGTCCTCGGCCTTGTTGGGGCGCCTCCTCGGGCGGTGCCTGCACCGAGCTCCCACGGCCCCTATCCCAGGCATTGGCGCAGCAGGAAGGGAGGGACGCGCGGAGGAAGGAAAGCTCGGAGGGCGGGACGGAGGCGCCTGTGGTCCGAGCGCGGGGACTCGGCGAGCAGCGCGGGAAGGAGAGGGGCACCGCGGGCCGAGGCTCTCTCCCCGTCTGCAAGGCTGATCTGGGTAGGGAAAGGGATGGGAGTCGGGTCTGGGGAAAAGTATGGAGCTGCCTTTCCTTACCTCCTGCCCTGCTAACGGAGAGGGGCAGAGGGAAAGCGGAGGAGACCAGACGGGGGGCGACGGAGCAGGGAAAGGATTCCAGGCGAGCGGATGGCGCGCCTTTGTTCCCTTCGATTCGGCGGTGGGTGGGCTTATTTTTCCAGTTTTCCCCCAGTGGTGGCGATGCTGGAGGAGGAGGAGGAGGGCGGGGACTGCCCGCTGCTTTGCTGCCACGGATGGGAAAAGAAGGAGGCTTTTAAACCGTCGGGTGGGCGTGGATTGGCAGCTTGGCTCCGCTTCTGCGCGAGGGGCTGCCGGGACTCGGCGTCAGTTTCCCCTTTTTGCTCCGAGGCTCCCTTTCTGAAGTGGGGGGCCCGGCAAGCCTATTGCTCCACATGTCGCTGGTCAGTCGCTGCCGCGGCGGGAGAAAAGCACTCTGCACGTGCCCAGAGAGGCGCGTTGATATTCCCAGGCTTGGCACTGAAAACGGGTGCTTGGTCTCTTTGGGGAGGGTTTAAATCAGGACAATGCTTCTGGTTACGTCGGAGCAACTAGGCAGGGCTCCTACTTTAGGAGGAGGCACAAAACAGACCTAGCAGCTCAGGACGGTTTCACACCACCGCATGGTGGCAAAAAACCAAACCGAATGTGAAGATACCACTGAGGGTATGTTTTAAAAGGGAGCTAGAATCAAATCCTGGCTCACTATGACAGGTAGCTACACCTGTCCAGCGGGTTTGCAAAATGCTTGCTTGTTTCATTGGCATGTTCGATTTGTCCGCATATATTTTAAAATACATTTAAAATATCCTGGAGAATATGTATGAAGAAGTAAACATTGGTCCATCAAACCCACGACTTTCTATCCTGACTGCCAACACCTCCCACTCCAAGGAAGTATTTACCCATCACTTTATTAAACTATGGAACTCTTTCCCACCAAATGTGATGAAGGGCTTAGATGGCTTTTAAAAGGGAATTAAAGAAAGTTTGGAAGAATAAGCCTATTGATGGCTACAAGTTGTTATAGTGACTATATATTACCTCCAGCTCCAGGATCAGAGGTTGCCTAAGTGCATCGTGGGCAGATGCTAACAAAGCAAATAGCTCTGTGCGACTTAAGCATATGAAGAAAACCACACACTGCCGGCTACAGAGAAGGCAAATTTCTCAAGATAAAATGCACCTCCACCACACCAATGGCAATCAAACAGATGGCTGCCTGGTTCCTCTTGCTGTCTTAGGAGTTAGGTAGCATTTTGACACAGGTGTATGCACACTACAAAAACATTGCTATGGATATTTTTAAGATGGGTTGCTGCGGAATGAGATTTTTGAACTCACTGACAATGGGGCTGGTCGGCCAGCCATTGGCAAGGACAGCTTCTATTCAAAGGCTCAGGAATTCTTTCTCTTGGGCTTTGCTAAGTGGAATAATGTTTGGCTTGGCACTGATGGGTGGCACTCTGGGTGCCACCACCCACAGATGGTTGGAAATGGAATAGATATCTCAGTAGTGCAGTGTAAGGCAGCAGACTCTTGACATAATGATCATGTGGGTGGGTTGGTCTTTAGATGGAAAAATGCATTACTCCATCTGAAGGCAGCCCTATTTAGGGAGGCTTTTAATGTTTAATAGATTATTTTATTTCACTTTTCTGTTGTAAGCTGCCCAGAGTGGCTGGGGAAACCCAGCCAGATGGGCGGGGTATAAATAATAAATTGTTGTTGTTGTTGTTGTTGTTGTTGTGCAAAATGTGAGATAAGCTGCTGCGTGTGGGGGACCCCCTTGCTGAGAAGCCCCGGGCCTCTGCGTCTAAGTCCCGACCCTGAAAGTGGCTCTTCTTCCTTGTTAAATAGACCGAGGGAGCTGTCCGTTCAGCACCTTTTCGAAACAGAGCACGGAGAGACCTGAGTGCTATACTGTACTGTACTGCGTATTACCACCAGCAGCAACACAACACAACTTGGTTGGTAAGGCAGGCAGGCAGGCAGTCACTGCTGTCCCTATATCAGGATAGCTTGACCTCAGTTGCCCATGCTCCTCACTGCTGGATTCCTGCAAATGTGCTCTATGTGGAGCTACCCTTTGGGTTGGTCTGCAGATGCAGAACACAGTGGCTTGGTTGCTTGTGGGAGCAAGCTTCTGCCGGCATAAAACACCCTGCTTGCTGGATTTCCACAGGCTGCCAATCTGCTACTGGGACAAGTTCAAAGCATTGGTGCTAACATATATAAGCCCCCTATGCAGCTCAGGATCAGGTTACTTGAGAACATAGCCTGAGGTTATCCCGGACACAGCTTAGGACAGGCATCCCCAAATATCAGCCCTCCAGATGTTTTGGACTACAATTCCCATCATCCCTGACCACTGGCCCTGTTAGCTAGGGATCATGGGAGTTGTAGGCCAAAATATCTGGAGGGCCGCAGTTTGGGGATGCCTGGCTTAGGACCTGGATAGGGCACATAGCTTTTTGGCTTGTGCAGATGGAAAGGGAAGGCAGACGTCAGAGTGGAACTGCAGTGCAACATGTGTGCCAAATTGAGAGTATGGGGGGGGGAATCAGTGCACTTGGGAGAAATCACTCACAGGCAAAATGGGGCACAGGGGAAATCCAGCGCCCGCACCACACTTTGAGTGGCTCTGCCCAGAAGAGTTCTGCTGTTGTCTGCTCTGTAAGAAATGTGAGATGCCAACACAAACCCAGCTGATGACACATGTGTGACTGGTCGGGAACATTCAAGCTGAATGAATGAATGAATGTACAGTATCTGGAGAAGACTGTGCATTTTCAGTTGATTGGTCATCATCTGCCCTTCAACTGATTGATCAATCAGCCTCACATTTGCACATGATTGTAGTATCTCGGTATAGGGGGATTTTCAAGACAGCAAAGAAAGTGTAAAATGATTTACAATTTCATTAAGGAAATTACCACTGGTTCTTAGATGGACACACCGTTTTTCATATTTCATTTTTGCTCCCAATATTGTCTTCATTTCCTATTACAGGAATGAATCAGAATCAAAGTAGCTTTAGGAACAAGAGGTGTGCTGTCAAGGAGGGACATTGAACTTCAGGTTCAATGATAAAATGTGGCTCCTGGAACCCCTTTCTTTGGCCTTCAGGACTCTTTTCAGGTGAGCTTCCTCTCTCCAGGCCACGCCCCTCAATGGCCCTGGGCTGCTGCCCTGAGCTCCTTTGGAGGAGGAGAGGCAGGATGTGAAGTTAATGAATAAATAACTTTAGAAAGATTAATCAACTAATGCCGTAGGCCGCCATCTCAACAGGATGCAGTTCAGTGCTATACATCAGGGTGGCCAATGTTTTTGAGGGCTGCATTCCCTGCAGATAATCTGTCATGAGTTGCATTCCAACAGTGGACAAAGTCTGAGAGAAAAAGTGCTCTGTATTAATGAATCCAGAATAAAGACCAGCTTGCTTCAGTTTTCACCAAAGCTATCTCAGATGAGAATTCCCAACCTGAGAAGTCAGTCCCACTGTGTTTGCTGGGATCTTAACCGTACAGAGGATTTTTTAAACAACAACAAGTACAACAGTTCAATACAGCTACTGTTCTGGAAAACAAAGTAATTTATGGCTTTAGTTTGCTACACACACAGCAGAAGCCTACTAATTTGTTCTTCGACAGCTGGGGTGTGGGTGGGACTTCTTTTCTCTAAGCCATGCAACCTGGAAAAGATTTTAAAAAACAAAAAACAAATTGTTTCCAACAAATAAAATGCTGCTCATTTCAGCTTGGAAGCTACAACGAAAGAGGAACAGGGTGCATTTAAAAGCTGGGGGAAATAAAGAAGAAATGAACACGAAGGAAGGAATTCTGGTAGAATGGAAGGCTGGGGCAGCTTCAAGAGGTGCTGAAAGCTGGTCCATCTAGTTCAGCATTGCCTACTCTGACTGGCAGTGGCTTTCCAGGGTTTCAAACAGTGAACATTTCTAGCCCCACCTGGCAATGAAACCTTCTGCATGCAAGGCATTGAGCTTTGCTACTGAGCTTTGGTCCTTCCCGATTTCTGAGATAACGTGACTTACTTCTGAGTACATAGAAATGCCTTATATCAATGGGCTACCTATCTCAGTAGTGTCTACTCTCAGTGTCAGTGTGTTCCAGGGCTTCAGACAGGAGGAATCTTACCAGGAGATGCTGCTGCCTGAATCTGGGACCTCCTTCCAGCAAAGCACACTTTGTATCACTGAGCTTTGGGCCATACTAATCCTATTGGTATGTCTTTGAGTAGGCATTCCAGTATGTTTCCAAGCACAATTCAAAGCGTTGGTGCTGACCTTGAAAACCCTAAATGGCCTTGGCCCAGTATACCTGAAGGAGCATCTCCACCCCCACCGTTCAGCCCAGACACTGAGGTCCAGCACCGAGGTCCTTCTGGCGGTTCCCTCACTGCAAGAAGTGAGGTTGCAGGGAACCAGGCAGAGGGCCTTCTCGGTAGTGGCACCTGCCCTGTGGAACACCCTCCCATCAGATGTCAAAGAAATAAGCAACTATCTTACTTTTAGAAGACATCTGAAGGCAAGACTGTTTAGGGAAGTTTTTTATGTTTAATGCTGTATTGTGTTTTTAACATTCGGTTGGGAGCCGCCCAGAGTGGGCAGGGTATAAATACATTTATGATGATGATGATGATGATGTTCATGCTACAAATCTCTGCACAGATACCCTTGGGAGTGGGGTTGGTGGGGAGCATGTGCCTTTCGCTGGCATCTGTTTGTGCCTCCCTAGGAATGCCCTCCACCCATCCACCGAGAACCACAGTGCTCCAAATCTTGCACAGATGCTGGTGAACTCCAGAAATCCGAGAAAGCTAAATGAACAGACTCTACAGCATGTTGGGCTGTTAGAATTCCTTGGCTTCCCTACAATATTTATTCTTCAGCGTGGTAGATTTCTCTCTCTTTTCCTTCAATACAGAGCTGTATTTTCAAAGCCAAATTCCCTTCCTTCATATCTGCTTTCAAAATATTCCGCACAGGCACATCATTGATGCAATTATAATGCCTTAGTTGTGGGTTGATACTGGACCATCTACACATTGTTCTTTTTTATTACTTGTTACTGTGATGCTTCTCCAGTGTTAGTGTGTTGTTGTCATCTGGAGGGACACTTTTGTGCTATGGTGCAGCAAACATGGTGGCGGTGGCGGTGGGGGGAACCCACAAAAAAAAAACCCTCACGGAACATTTACTGTATGAGAAGTTACAGGATTTCAGCAGGAAGCTTCAAGACATTTGCAGGCACAAAAAGTATTGAAAGTGGGATTGTGTATAATTGTGCTGATATTACAATGAGCACAAAGGATCATGAATGGAGGGCCCTAAGTCCAGGTTGAAACTTTTGCAGGCTCAAGTAGTATTGATAGCAGGAGCTCATAGAACCACCTCATACCATGAGCACATTTCTAAGTTCCACAGCTGTGCGAAAATCTAACCTCACCCGCTGAAATGACGCTCGGTTAAGCAAAACCTCCATTTAGATTTCCCATGCATTCAATAAGCTCTGATTCAGCAGGTTGAGATCAGACTTTTGCAAGGCACATCCATGGAACAATGAGAAAACCTATTTGTAGCCTGGGGGAATTAATCTGCACACAATGTGATTAAAATACTGTACAGGTCAAGCGAAAGTGTGGATGAGCCCTTACTTAGTTTATCAAAGATAGGCCAAACATTGAAACAAGATTGAGAAAAAAACAGAGCTGTGTTTGAGCTGGCTGCTGTGAACGAGTGGCCTCTAGCGGTAGCAATGAATATTTGCAAGGTATAACTAATTAGCAGGGGGTTTTGTGTTGATGGTGAAATCATACCTTATATCAGGCACCCCCAAACTTTGGCCCTCCAGATGTTTTGGCCTACAACTCCCATGATCCCTAGCCAACAGGACCTCTGGTCAGGGATGATGGGAATTGTAGTCCAAAACATCTGGAGGGCTGAAGTTTGGGGATGCCTGCCTTATACCTTTACAGTATTTGAACTGATTACCTATCATAGTTAGGGAAGTGGGTGGCGCTGTGGGTTAAACCACAGAGCCTAGTAGCGACCTGCAAAACAACTTGAGGCCTTCTGAAAAGGCTGGTACAATATTAGCTAGCAAATGCCCTGGAGCTGCCATTAAAACAAAGGAAAGAGGTAAAGTGGCAGAGCATTTAGCAGCAACCTAAGCTATTTCTCTGGGACGCGGGTGGCGCTATGGGTTAAACCACAGAGCCTAGGGCTTGCTGATTGGAAGGTCGGCGGTTCGAATCCCCACAACGGGGTAAGCTCCTGTGGCTTGGTCCCAGCTTCTGCCAACCTAGCAGTTCGAAAGCACGTCAAAGTGCAAGTAGATAAATAGGGTACAGCGGGAAGGTAAACGGCATTTCGGTGTGCTGCTCTGGTTCGCCAGAAGCGGCTTTGTCATACTGGCCACATGACCTGGAAACTGTACACCGGCTCCCTTGACCAGTAACGCAAGATGAGCACCGCAACCCCAGAGTAGGTCATGACTGGACCTAATGGTGAGGGGTCCCTTTACCTTTACCTATCATAGTTATATATTATAGTCTATTACAGATATGAAATCAGACATTCTCTTCCGAGGCAAAGCTGGTGGCGACCTGCAAAACAGCTTTTTCTATGGTGCTGCGAGGCTTTCCACATTTAGGTTATCTTCCACTTTTTATGTCTTATGCCAGCGTAGCAATTGAAACATTTTCCTTTTGAAACAAGCTTTTGATTCTGTTGCGGCTTAATGTATTGCTAGTGCTACACTTCCAGGGTTTTCCTCTTTCTTTCTTTTTCTTTTTGCTGCTGTTTCGAATTTGTATATTTGTGTTTTTAAATGGTTATAATCATTGTTTTAGCTTGCTTTGTATTTGTATTTCATTTTCAGAAACTTGTTTGTGGAGTGAGTATGTATATATATATATATATATATATATATATATATATATATATATACACACACACACACACACACACACACACACACACACACAGAGAGAGAGAGAGAGAGAGAAGAGAGAGAGAGAGAGAGAGATGGAGTTTATAAATTTTATAAACGGTCTCCTATGCTCTTAATGTACAAATTGCCAGATAACTGCTACAAAGATGCATACATATATATACTTGCCACTATTATCAATGCTTTTTTAAAAAAATCCAAGTTAGATTACTGCAATGAGTTGTACATGGGGCAGCTCTTGAAGACAGCCTGGATACTTTGATTGGTGGTTATCCAGAGCTTGCCATTCTAAACAAAAAGGTTCTTTCTAAGTACTGTTTTAAAAGATCTGCATTGGTGTCCTGTGTGTTTCTGGGCTCATAAACTTCATAAGTTTCTGTGACCTAAACTTTTAAAACCCTAAGCAGCTTGGGAAACAGGGAACCGCCTTCTCCCGTATGCACTTATTCCAAATCTAAGTTGAGATGAGATGGGTAGCAACTGGAGAGAGGGCCTTTTCAGTGATGGCACCCTGCTTACGGATTGTGATAAGTGAAAGAAGCACCAGCTTTTTCATCCTTTCATTATCCAGCCTTTTAATCTCTCCAAAGCATGTGGCATTTAATCATTGTTTCATTGCTTCATTGTTTACTGGTTTGTTGCATTTCTATAGTCAGTTACACCCATAGCAACTTACAAAAGATGGAACCTGTAATTGTTTCTCAGTATAAGCTACAACAAACCTTTGAGTACCGTAGTTATAATTATAATTATTATGAGTAAATGCAGCCTAGAAGTGCTTTAAGCAGACAAAATAAACAATGATGCTTGTATTTGTTCGTGCAAAACAGCTAAGAGACATGGAAACAGGTGTAAGTACCTGCAAGAAGAACATGCAGTGGAAACGATGGGGGAAACTGCCGGGTTGAATTTAGTGAGATTTTGCTGAAAACCCACTGCACACACCAAAGATTTCAGGGTTATTGCTAATTCCAGTAATGGCTGGCAGGGTGTGGGGGATTGGAAGTGCATTTTGGCTTGGTGCCCGGACTAAATGCAGCCTCTTCCAAGCTGCTTTTCCTACCAGCGATATTTAAGGCCAAGAAGTGACAAATGTTAATGAAAAGAAATTGCAATATATTTCTATATCAATCAAAGCATCTTAAATATAAATTCAGGACCACATTTCCTGGAATCAGACAGAACAAAGTTAGAAGGTACATGTTGTGTGTTGCATTTTAATGCTCAGGGAATGGGGATGGGCGGGTTTGGGGGAAAACCTTCATATATTCATTCCACGTCGTGGTATTTCTTCGCAGGAAAACAAGAAGGCTGCATGGTCTTTTGTAAGGAAAACAACAGTGGCCCTGAGCCTTCTCCTTGGAGCAGTTTCCCAAACCTCTGAATTAAAACTGGAGGCACAACTCTTCCACATGAAATGGCTTGCTTTTAGAGCCTCATACCTGCAGCACGAGTTGCTGTCAATAACCTTGCTTAGCTCAATATAATCTGCTCTCTCCAGCAGAAGCTTTCCAGGGTTGGGTGGACCCTTGCGCATTGCCAAAAAAGGAACGAAAGAGAAAACGCGTCAACAAATAAAGAGGACGAGCGAGGACACTGATTTGCATAACATTTGCTTATGCCCATGTACACGTATAGCTGCAAATCTAGAAATAATTACTATAATTTAAATAGAAATAAAATAGATCTTACTATGGTGTGGAAGACTGTGGCCAGATTACCTGTCCAGGTGTCAGCTGCTGATGAGCAATTGCAAATCTGCTGCTCTCCCTTCCGGCAGTTCTTTGCCTTTAAATGGAACTTGGGCTGACCAGCCCTTCAAACACAGGACATCTGAAATAGACACTGTCTTCTGTAAGCAGGAAAATGACAATCCTATTCCAGGGTTTGGGGCAGAGGTCTTCCCATCACCTTCTAACTGTCTTCTTCTACCTGAACTTCCCAGCTGGGACCTACGATTTGGGTCTGAAGCAGAAGTAGCATTTAGCAAAATTTTACGCAACGATGAAACCAACCCTTTCGTGGGCCCAAGGAACCCATAGCAATTCATTCAAATGAGGTTAATTGTCTTGTAGCTTCTTTTTTTAATAGCTGGGCAACGAAGAAACAAATGTAGTTGGCAACTTAAAAGCCAGGGGAGGGGTTTGTCTCCCAAATTCTGTTATAGTCAATGGGATACTATTTACATAAAAATAAGTAGGCGATACAAGTCGTAGGGTTTGCATGAATTTGTAGAGTACGTCAGGCACCCCTAAACTTCGGCCCTCCAGATGTTTTGGACTACAATTCCCATCTTCCCCGACCACTGGTCCTGTTAGCTAGGGATCATGGGAGTTGTAGGCCAAAACATCTGGAGGGCTGCAGTTTGGGAATGCCTGGAGGACGTCCTGCTTTTATTCATAAAAAGTGGGTGGTGTTGTAGCAGGATAAGTGGGGACAGCCCTGGTACCCACTTAATTCAAGCTTTAAATAATGCAAACAAGAACTGATTATCCAGCCATTGCAGAGACTGGAATTTATGTTTCCATAAAGCAGAGATGCTTAATGGAACCCCATCTGTCTCAGTTTCCCCCCCCCATCTTTACCCACTGTGTACCCTTACCTTTGATAATAAGAAAAAAACCATATGGCTGAGCTGACATGCATCAAAATGCAAAGTAAGGTTTGGTTCCCTGAATGCTCTCGCGTTTGTACTGAGGCTCCATCTGGTGAACGAATGTAGTTCGTTCAAAAGGACTTTATGTTCTGCCTCTGCTCTGTACACATCTTTACTGTCTGCAATGGGATGCAATCTAGATTTTGGAATGTTATAACCTTTTTATTTTTAGGAGATTAAGTTTTTTGTGTGTTTTCATCCACTTGTTTACCATAAAACCCAAAATCTTGAACACTATTTTGTGGAATTTTGTTTGGCCTAGTAAAGGCATTGGCTTTGTCGTACGAATGATGAAGTTTTTCTTATGGGCAAAAAACTACTTTTCCTTTTCGTGTCACAAGAATCATCATAATGTAAGAACGGGGGTTAATGGGATCAGGATGCTTTTAATAATCCCTGACAAAGGGCACTTGCAGACTGTTAGGGTAGGATTCACTTAAAGGTAAAGGTAAAGGGACCCCTGACCGTTAGGTCCAGTTGCAGACGACTCTGGGGTTGCGGCGCTCATCTCGCTTTACTGGCAGAGGGAGCCAACATACAGCTTCTGGGTCATGTGGCCAGCATGACTAAGCCGCTTCTGGCGAACCAGAGCAGCGCACGGAAACGCCGTTTACCTTCCCGCTGTAGCAGTACCTATTTATCTACTGTACTTGCACTTTGATGTGCTTTCAAACTGCTAGGTTGGCAGGAGCTGGGACCGAGCAACGGGAGCTCACCCCGTCATCGGGATTCGAACCGCCAACCTTCTGATCGGCAAGTTCTAGGCTCTGTGGTTTAACCCACAGCGCCACCCGCATCCCATGCGGATTCACTTACATTCCACCAAATTTTGGCTGTGCAAACGATTTGGTGCTCTTGTGTAACAAACAAGGAGGGCCAATGCAGGGTAGGATAGTGGCCGCTAAAGTGTCAGAGTAGGACCTGGGAGCCCAGGTTTCTAGTCCGCACTGGGTGACCTCGGGCCAGCCACAGTGTCTCAGCCTAACCCACCTAAGTTACCTTACAGGGTTGTGAGGATAAAATGGAGGGGGGTGGAGAGAAATATATATATGCTACCTTGAGTTCCTTGAAGGAAAGTTGGGATACACACACACACACACACACACACACACACACACACACACACACAAATAAACCTGTTTGCCTCCTGAAACAAAACTTTTTGGAGTCAAGAAAATGACAGGAAAATGCACAGCAAAGCATGGAGGGGGGGGGTTGGCAAAAGTGTTGGCAGGTAGCTGGGGTTAGAGAGCAGAGTGGTCAGATTCAGGGGCCCTAGTTAAAGCAATACAATACATGAGTAAAATAGGAGACACAGCCCAGGATCTTACCAAGGTTGCTGGTCCAGAATTCTGCAGATGCCAACAATAACACGCTTGCACAACTTCCCTGTTCCCCTCACACTAAGGACCAGAGCCCAAATTTCCCCTTTTAATTAGCTGGTTTTAATTAATTAATCAACACATTGTAACTCTCTACTGTGTGCAGCGCATCATTTCTTTACACAGCAACAGCCTCTCTTCTGTGGACTTAAGAGCCAAGAAGGTATTTGCTCTTGGATTAAATTTAGACTAGAAAAAAACAAACAAACATAATTGTCTACGATAGGATTTCAGAAGTTAAACATTCAACAGCTGTGCACAGACTACATGGGTTTGCATTTATGCTACTGTCAAGGTACAGCCTCCCTGAGATTGTAATAATTACTCTTTTTTTATATATAAAAAAGAAATATTCCCTGCCTTCCTTCAAGACAGGTAGCTGGAGATCTAAGAACATGAGGAGAGTCTACTGCGTCAGGCCGATGGTCCATCCATAGCTGCCAAGTTTTCCCTTTTCTCGCGAGGAAGCCTATTCAGCATAAGGGGAAATCCCTTTAAAAAAGGGATAACTTGGCAGCTATGGGTCCATCTAGTGCAGGCACCCCAAACTTCGGCCCTCCAGATGTTTTGGACTACAATTCCCATCTTCCCCGACCACTGGTCCTGTTAGCTAGGGATCATGGTAGTTGTAGGCCAAAACATCTGGAGGGCCGCAGTTTGGGGATGCCTGGTCTAGTGCATCCTGTTCTCACTGTGGCCAACCAGGTACCCTATGGGAAGCACTAAAGCAAGACCTGAACATACCAGCACTCTCCCCACTTGTGATTGTTGTGTATTGAGTCAAAGGATTTTATATCTGTATTATTATTGTCTGTATTTGCATTAGGATAAAGTAACTGCCTTTTGGTTCCAGAGGGTACAGCTACTATTGGTTCATTTAAGCTGCTGTATTTGGATCCTCTGTCTTATTGGTTTCCTCCAAAAGGCAGCACTGTGATTGCTTGATATTGTTCCCTCCAAAATGTATCCCTTCCTAGCTAGTCCCCTGTCCCTATAAATGTAGCTTTCCTCTCCTCAGTCTTCAGTCTTGTTCACTTTAATAAAGAGCTGTTACTAGAGAACTGTCTCCAGCATGTTATGTCAAGAGAGCTGAAATCACAAACCCCACGTCACAACAACTGGCGACGAAGGTGGGATCCGGAATGCTGAGGAGCGGTTAAACACAGCCCTGCCTCAGAGTCCGGATTGCAGCTTAGAACAAGACTCACTGGCCAGCTGAGAAGACGACCCTGCCCGCTAGGACAATGGAGAGTCCAAGGGTATTGGAGCCCTTCCAGCCATCAGAGCCCCACACATGGGAAGACTACGTCGAACGCTTCGAGTTCTTTGCAGTGGCTCAAGGGATCACCGATGCCAGCAAAAGAAGGGCCACATTCCTGAGCTACTGTGGGCCCGAGACCTTCAAGCTGGCCAAGGCATTACTTGCTCCAGCGAAGCTGAGTGAGACATCTCTCAAAGATATTCTTGCCTGCCTAACAAGCCACTTGGCGCCTACTGAGACCAAGATGGCCCGGCGGATGGAGTTCCATAAGAGGCAGCAGCATGCTGGGGAGTCTGTATCCACATTTCTGGCTGAACTCCGGAAGCTCGCTCAGCACTGCGGCTTCCAAAATCTGGAAGAGACTCTCCTGGATCGGTTTATTGGTGGTCTGAGCAGCAAGAAAGCCAGAAGACGCATCGTGGCTAAAGAAGAGGTTACCCTTGCTTCAGCCTTGAAGGAGGCCACCGCCACGGAGAATTATGAAAGAGAGGAGCTTGATGCCAGTCGCAAGGCCACTAAGCCACAGATAGAAGTTGCGCATGCCATGGACGAGCTAGAGGCTACTCCGAGCCAGAGCCCAGTCCGTGGGGTCGAGTTGGTGCGTCAGGCCTGCACAGTGCACAAAGATCGCCGAGGCAGTTGCCCAGGTTGTGGCGGAAACCATAAGCGGAAGAGTTGTCGTTTCAGGGATGCTATGTGCCGGACGTGCGGAAAGACGGGTCACATCGCCAGGGTCTGTAGATCGGCGGCGTCGGGAGCAACAGGAGCACCTAGACTGGAGCATCGCAGACCGCCCACAGCAACTCGTTTTCTAAAGGACTGCCACTACGTAACGGAGATCAACGGGAGGGCCGTGCAGTTTCCAGCGCAAGGCAAGGCACACGTCAAGGTGAAGATTGAGGGTCAGCAGTGCGACATGGAGGTGGACTCCGGATCTGCATTCACCATCGTGTCGGACCAGACCGCGAAGACATTCTTCCCCAGGGGTAAGTTGCCCCCTCTGGAGCCCTTCCCGGCAACCTTGCAGTCGTACTCAGCAGGCCGCATCCATGTTATGGGAATGTGTGCCGTGAGAGTACAGTTCCGGGACAAACAGGCTGTACTCAAACTGGTGATTGTGAAGGGCAGTCGCCCCAGTCTCCTGGGCACTGACTGGTTCCCCGCCCTGGGACTGAGTATCTCAGGGCTTAATTCAATCCAAACCTGCCCTGAGATGAGCGAGGCATTATGCAAGGAATTTGCTGGTCTCTTTAATGGAAAACTGGGTTGTTATAAAGGGCCCCCAGTTGACTTCGAGTTGGACCCCGGTGTGGCCCCAATCCGACTCAAACCAAGGCGAGTGCCATTTGCACTGCAACCCAAGATCGAGGCAGAGCTGGATAAATTGGTCAAGCAGGGAGTTCTCTCACCCGTGGACTCTGCTAAGTGGGAGACTCCAATCGTCACGCCCCTTAAAGCAAATGGGGAAGTCAGGATATGTGCAGATTACAAATGTACTATCAATAAGGCACTCAGGGGAAACTCATACCCCATTCCAGTCGTATCACATCTGTTGGCTAAACTGGCTGGGGGCAAGGTGTTCGCCAAAATTGACCTGGCACAAGCTTACCAACAGCTGCCAGTAACCCCACAATCAGCGGAAGCACAGACTATTGTCACACATAAAGGGGCGTTCAGAGTTAACAGATTACAGTTCGGAGTTTGTGTGGCCCCAGGGATTTTTCAAGGGCTCATGGAACGCCTGTTAAGAGGTCTGCCGGGGGTCTTGCCATTTTTTGATGACGTTTTGATTGCTGGAAAAGACTCACAGGAACTGGTTGCACGTGTCCGTGCAGTGTTGCTCAAGTTCAAGGAGGTAGGGTTGCAACTGAAAAAAGAAAAATGCAGTTTTGGGGTGCCAACTGTGGATTTCTTGGGGTTTAAAATTGATGCATCAGGCATCCACCCCACAGATGCTAAGATTAAGGCCATCATCGAGGCACCACGACCACAGAACAAGACGGAGTTGCAGTCATTCCTGGGACTTATTAACTTTTATCATTCGTTCTTACCCCAGAAAGCTTCGGTAGCTGAACCATTACATAGACTATTGCAGAAAAAGAATGTGTGGCGATGGGGGCGGGAGCAGCAGAAGGCTTTTGACTCCTTGCGAGGAATGCTGAGTAGCAGGAGCGTCCTTGCTCATTATGATGAGTCAAAGCCGCTGGTCCTGGCATGTGATGCCTCTCAATACGGTCTGGGGGCTGTGCTGAGTCATAGGGAACCGGATGGGTCGGAAAAGCCCATCTCTTTCTATTCCCGTACGTTGTCGCCCACAGAGCGCAACTATGCTCAAATTGATAAAGAGGCACTGGCTATTGTGTCCGGAATCAAAAGGTTCTATGATTATTGGTACGGTCGCCATTTCTCCATTGAAACGGACCACAAACCACTGTTAGGGTTGTTCAACCCAAACAAACAAACGCCACAAATTCTCTCCCCCAGAATGTTGCGTTGGTCAATATTCCTGAATGGGTTCCAGTACACCTTGACCCATGTGCCGGGGAAACAGTTGTGCCATGCTGATGCGCTGAGTCGATTGCCCCTTCCTGGCGGGAGCAATGAGGATCCTGCTCCGGCGGAGCACATTATGATGCTAGAAACACTTCCGGGGGCTCCTGTAACAGCTACGGATATAGCTGAGAAAACTAGGAAAGATGCTGTTCTCTCCCGTGTGCTCACTTGGGTGGGGAGGGGGTGGCCAGGTGGTCCGCATGAAGAAAAATTCAGGCCTTATGCGACAAGGCAGCACGAATTGTCCATGCATAAGGGTTGTCTCCTATGGGGAGATAGGGTGATCATCCCAGCACCACTGAGAAACAGGGTTCTTGAGACGCTTCACATGGGACACCCGGGAATGGTCAGGATGAAGTCGCTAGCCCGATGTTATGTGTGGTGGCCTGGAATGGACCAGAACATAGAACAATGGGTACGAACATGCAAGGCATGCCAAGAGGTGCGGCCAGAAGTGGCCAGAGCACCAGTCCACTGGTGGGAGCAGTCCAGGACTCCCTGGAGCCGGCTGCACATAGATTTTGCTGGGCCATTCCAAGGGAAGGTCTTTTTGGTTATCGTTGATGCATATTCCAAATGGTTAGAAGTGGCGATGGTCCCTAGCATGGCATCAGCTGCCGTAATCAAGGTGTTGAGGCAGCTGTTTGCTACCCACGGGTTACCTGAGACCATTGTATCAGATAATGGGGCAGCTTTTGTATCCCAAGAATTCAGGGCATTCTTGGCTGATAACTTTATAAGAGGGGTCACATCCGCGCCCTTTCACCCATCCTCCAATGGGCAGGCTGAGCGCATGGTAAGAACAGCCAAAGAATCCATTGCGCGCTTAATGGAGGGTAACTGGTCGGCTCGCATTGCGCAAATGTTATTTTTGCAGCATGCGACGCCGTGTACTGTGACGGGCAAGTCGCCAGCCGAGCTGCTCTTAGGTAGAAGACTGGTAACGGTGCTGGATTATGTCCACCCAGATAAAATGCCAAACCGTAATTCAAGAGCAACCCCCCAGGCTGAGACTGACACAACAAGGTATCTCGCCCCTGAAGATCTGGTCTGGGTGAGGAACTATTCACGAGGTCCGCGGTGGGTGGCCGGTGTGATCACCCGGGCTAGTGGACCCGTGTCCTATTATGTGACCTTGGAAAATGGGCAAGTTTGGAAGAGACATATAGATCAGCTGAGGCGCCGGGCGCTCAGCAGGGAGGAGTCAGATAATTCATCCCTGGCTAATGACGCACAGCTGCGAGACCAGAGTGAAGATGGCCCAGAGGTGCAGTCACCAGGGGCTTCAGCAAATGAACCAGGGTCTGCTAGTCCTCAGGATGACGAGGTACAGGTCGGGGACCCTGAGATGTCTGGGACTCCATCTGTTCCTGACGAAACCCCTATAGCAGCCCCTCCACCACAGGTAACACCCAATCCAGAACCTGCAACACCTGTTGTCAGGAGATCAGGTAGAAGTTGTAGGACCCCACAGTACCTGAGGGATTACGTCTGCTGTGCTCACTAGGGGGGGAGGGGTGTTGTGTATTGAGTCAAAGGATTTTATATCTGTATTATTATTGTCTGTATTTGCATTAGGATAAAGTAACTGCCTTTTGGTTCCAGAGGGTACAGCTACTATTGGTTCATTTAAGCTGCTGTATTTGGATCCTCTGTCTTATTGGTTTCCTCCAAAAGGCAGCACTGTGATTGCTTGATATTGTTCCCTCCAAAATGTATCCCTTCCTAGCTAGTCCCCTGTCCCTATAAATGTAGCTTTCCTCTCCTCAGTCTTCAGTCTTGTTCACTTTAATAAAGAGCTGTTACTAGAGAACTGTCTCCAGCATGTTATGTCAAGAGAGCTGAAATCACAAACCCCACGTCACAACAGTGATTCTCAGCAACTGGCTAGAATTAGAGTTTGAATGAAACTCAAAGGTCATCCAGTCCAACCCCCTGTTCAGCCTTTGTGAACCTGGTGCCCCCCCTGACTTTTTGGACTACAACTCCCATCAGCCTCAGCCAGGGAGTTGTAGTCCAAAACCAGGTTGGTGAAGGGTGCAACACAGGAGACATTCTTGCCTGGCCTCTGCTTAGCCACCTTCAGCGAAGGAGCACTCATCATCACCTCCCAGAAGCAGTTTGTCCCATTGTTGAGCTCCTCATACAATTAGAGTGTTGCTGCTCATGTTGAGCCAAATTCTGCTTCCCTGTAAATTCTAACCATTGATCCCAGTACTGCCCCAAAGAGCAACACAGGAAAAGTCTGCTCCAGCTTCGGCCAAACAGACCTTCAGATGTTTGAAGAGGGCTCTCACATCCCCCTTTAATCTTCTCTTCTCCAGACTAAACAACTTGCCCAACTCTTTCAAGCAATCTTTAAGCAGTTCAGAACAACATTATTTTAATCAGGCATTCTCCAGAGGCCTTTGTTTGTTAGTGATTTTAGTGAACTTTTGGTTTATGTTCTATTTTTCGGGGGTGGGGTGGGTTTCTTTGTTTTTGCTGAGGCTGCGTCTTCTCTGGACAATGCTGAGCAAGTGTTTTGTTGTATTTTGACTGTCTCTTTGTTGTATTCTTAACCTCCCTCTGTAGGTTTTTTTTATTTCTTAGGGGATTGCTGGCCTCCTTGACTCTTTTGGAAAGGTGGGATGCAAATGTTTTACATAATTAACAGGGACCAGAAAAAGAGGGACTGTCACAATTAAATTGCATTTAGTATTTTGGTTTTAGTAATTTGGCAACCCTAATAAAGCAGAAGCACTAGGACTAATTTGTGGTATTTGGCAACCTAGGAAAAACCCAACACGATTTTCCGATTGTCTTGCCTAAGATCCAGGAAAACCACCACCTTTTGGAATTTTCCCTCTCCTTTGAAATACTGGTAATGTCCAGGATAATCCATACATATGACAGCTCTACATTTATGCTTGTGGTGTATTCATTCTTTACATTTAATTCTTTTAAAAACATGTATCACACCTCTTTAATTCTGTTCTTTCCTTTCCTTTAACAAGTGTCTTTAAAAAGTTTGTATAATAAAGCCTTGCAGTTTCACTATCTGTAACCTCAGAGTCAAGGCAGAACAGAGCAGTTACATTTGAGTAGTGTTTGTTTGTGATTTGTTCTTTCTGCTTTGGATGAGAGGTGCGAAGAAGATTGCTTTGCTTCTTTAATATGCAGATGTGAGAATCAAGCTGACAATCTGGACTTTGCTACTACATTTCCACACATGTGAGAAGGACAAATCTCAAGGAAACACAAAGCATAGCTTTGGGCAAGGAATAATGCTGTTTTCATCACCCACTGTCTCTCAGAATCCTACGGGACAGGTCTTTATGCTTTGCAATCCCATGCATATACAAGGCAATTTTGTCTTCTCTCGACCTCTCCACCCTCACAAACACACCTGGTAGCAGAGGTGCTACCAGATGATTGAATCATAGAATCATAGAGTTGGAAGAGACCACAAGGACCATCCAGTCCAACCCCCTGCCAAGCAGGAAATACCATCAAAGCATTCTTGACATATGCCTGTCAAGCCTCTGCTTAAAGACCTCCAAAGAAGGAGACTCCACCACACGCTTTGGTAGCAAATTCCACTGCCGAACAGCTCTTACTGTCAGGAAGTTCTTCCTAATGTTTAGGTGGAATCTTCTTTCTTGTAGTTTGAATCCATTGCTCCGTGTCTGCTTTTCTGGAGCAGCAGAAAACAACCTTTCTCCCTCCTCTATATGACATCCTTTCATATATTTGAACATGGCTATCATATCACCCCTTAACCTTCTCTTCTCCAGGCTAAACATACCCAGCTCTCTAAGCCGTTCCTCATAAGGCATCGTTTCCAGGCCTTTGACCATTTTGGTTGCCCTCTTCTGGACACGTTCCAGCTTGTCAGTATCCTTCTTGAACTGTGGTGCCCAGAACTGGACACAGTACTCCAGGTGAGGTCTGACCAGAGCGGAATACAGTGGTACTATTACTTCCCTTGATCTAGACGCTATACTCCTATTGATGCAGCCCAGAATTGCATTGGCTTTTTTAGCTGCTGCATCACACTGGGGGCCTCCAATGCAATGTCCTGAACATTGAGGGGGCCTGGCACCCCTCGAAGAAGAGATTGCCCCCCCCAGTGTCTCAGCTCCCATGAACTGGTGCCCTTGCTTGATAGAGACATAGGAGGGAGCCTTCTAAGTGGCGGCTCCCAGACTCTGGAACTCCCTTCTAGTGAGTTGCTTACACCTGGGGCTCCGCAGACCGGGGGGGGGGGAGGGAGAACACATGCGCATTCAACTGCCTAAGGGCATTTATGTCACCCAGGAAATCTCAGCCGCAGAGATAAGAAGAGTCATTTCTGTTGTCTGGAGAAGGCACATCCTGACTTGCATGGAGAGGCCATTTTCAACAGAGCTCAGCATCAGAAGTGTGGAAATTTTCCACCCCCTAACAATTTTGCGCCCAGGACAACTGCCTCTGTGCCCACTCCCCACTATGCCACTACTCCCTCCCTATAGAAGCTAGACTGGCTCCCATGGCAGGTGAAGACCTTTTTTCAACAGGCTTAGGGATAGCATGAAAAGCAGTCAGTTTCCCCGGTGTTTTTAATAGCCCTTAGAGACCGACAGAGTTGAATTCTATTAATGCTTAAAAAAAAGAATTCGGCGGCTCTAATTTTATCTGTAAGCCGCCTGGAGTCCCTATCAGCGAAAAGGGTACAAACGCAGAAATAACAGGAAGGCCACACAGGCGTCTTCTACAGCAGGTGCTATGAAGCTTCGAGCAAGTAATAGCAGGAGGACCTGGGAGGTTGTTTTGACTCCCCCTGGCTGGCACCCTTTGGCGCAGGTGCCCAAGCAACCAGGCAGCGGGCGCTGTGCATCCTTGAGCCGGGCTTGTGCGATCTGCTGACTGCTAATCGTTTGCTGCAGGAGACAAGCGAGGAACATCGGCGGCAGCAGCATCACCCAGCAGCGGCAGAGCAAATCCGAGGAGGTGGGCGGAGCAACTGGAGCGGCGGCGCCGCCTCCTTTCCCCTCCCTTTCCTCCCGCGCGCCGCTTTCTGCCGCCAGCGCCTCCTCTCCAGAGCGGATCTGCGCTCAGGCTGCCGCTTGCAATGGAAGGCTTGCCTTCGACCTCCTTGGAGATGAAGAATGGCAACCTCGCCGCGCCGGCGGTTGCAGCGGCGCCGGCGCCGGCGGCGACACCATCACCACCGCCACCACCACCAGCAGCAGCCGTTTCCCCACGATCCCGCCGCAGCAGCTTTCTGACACGTGTCCGGGACAAGCTCTGCTCTTGGTGAGCACAAAAGGGCGAGCGCTGGCACCCGATCAATACCTGTCGAGGGTTTACAACCCGATTTTGAGCAGACTTTAGTTATCTTTACGCTTCCGGGCTGCGCCTTCCGTGGCGCACGTGCTTTTCTGAAGCGGCACGCGGTCGGAAGGCTTTTTGCTTTTGTGTGTGTTTTGGGGGGGGGTATAAGGAAAAGTTTACGTGGGAAGCAAGTTTCTTCACGTTCTGCCGGAGGAATCCTTCCTCTTGAGTAGGGTGGGTTGGGGTTGGCTGGCTGAGGCCGTGCCCTCTGCACATGCTCAAGGCGTACTTTGGTTTTTTTTGCGGTTAGTTCGTGAGCGTGACGGGGTATTCGGGGTATTAGTGCATCCGCCTAAGTCTTAGTGGTTTATGGCTGAATGATACAGAATAAAGAAATTTATTTATTTGGGGAGCAGTGAAGCACATGCTATGTAGGCAGAATGTTCCCGGCTGATGATGATTATTTTGTGTATACTGTAGACAGTGGGGAAGGGCCTTGGCTGCTCCGCATGCCTGCTTGAAACGGTGGAGAGCTGCTGCCAGTCCGTGTGGACAGTACTAAGCTACGTGGGTCAGTCATCTGACTCGGTCTAAGGCAGCTTATGTTCCTAACATTAGATGATAGTCTGACCTGGTATGTATAAGTCAGCTTTCTACACCCTACAAGTGTCTGAAAGTGACCTAGTATCAGCCTGTAGACTTTTAGAGGCCCATATGATCTTTAGGGTGTGGGCAGGGGCAAACCTAGGGATTGGTTAGGTTGGCCCTCAACCCCAGGGCACAAAAATCGCCACAAAATACATCTCCTTGCCAAGGGTGCAAGAGAGCATAGGTACGTCGCCGCTGAGTGTGGGCTGAGATGTTGGTTCCAGTGAACAAGAACAAAATGCTTGCAGCTCGGTACTTGCATGCCCCAACACCTGAGTGGCTGTTGGGTGGAGTAGCCAGAGAGGTGCTGCAACAGAAGCAGTGGGAGGCCGCCTTGGCTGATGGATTAGGTGGCTGGCGATTCAATATTGGATGGGTGTTTTGAATTCCAGGTTTTCTTTGCTCCTTTAAGTGCCTCGCGAGTATCAAAGCAGAGCCCAGTGGAAAACTTGGCATCTATTTGCTTTTGCAAGAAACAGGGTGAAACTTAATGTTTTTCCGTGATAATTGATTTGGTAGTGTGTGTGTGGGGGGGAAGGGTATCTGAGTAGGAAATTCAATTTTTGTGGTGGGGGAGGAACCAGTTGTTGTGAAATTGATTGGAGGATCTGGGGGAAATTAATCTTGGCTGGAATGAGTATTTGAAGCATTAATTAATTGGGTGGTAAACTGTGTGAGAAGACAGAAGTGCCATGGGGTCATGATGAGTCGGACACGACTAAACAACAACAACAACAACAAAAACTGTGTGAACTTTGTAAAAAAACAACAACCAAAAAAACTGAGGGATTGATTTGGGGCATCATTGAAGGAGAAATGATTAGTGGATTCGGTTTGCCCACCCACCCTGCCTTGTGCTCAATTTGTGGTTATGGTCAAGTCACCTACCTTTCCGTCTTACTTGTTTGTCATTGTTGAAATGGGTGTAGGTGCAGGAAACATAGGCTCAATCCACACCTCTCTCTGCCTGGTACTCCGAGATCATGGTCTCTTGAGCAACTGACTTTCTCCATCTTGTCCAATATTCTGTTGTCAACAGCAGCTGGCCAAATGTGTCTGGGAAGGTTGAAGCATGATGGCAGAAGCATCCTCTTTGTCTTAAAAGGTATAATCGCAGGTCTGTGCACAGCACTCGGCAGGGCCTGCCTAGACCAGGCATCCCCAAACTTCGGCCATCCAGATGTTTTGTACTACAATTCCCATCCACTGGTCCTCTTAGCTAGGGATCATGGGAGTTGTAGGCCAAAACATCTGGAGGACCGCAGTTTGGGGATGCCTGGCCTAGACAATCAGTTGATCATAGAGGCTTCCCTGCAAACAGAGCTCACCTGAGGCAAAAGTGGCTGTTTGGGTGGCGCAGAACTGCTACGCTTTTGGGGGAGGGCAAGGCAATGGGGATGTTGATCTCAAGACTGGTAGGGCAATGCGTTTTATTGGATCAGCTTGGTGGAATATGCTTTTAGGACTGGAAATTGCTTTGTTGTTAAGGTTGTACAGAAGGCTTTTTTTCCCCCACCTGAAACTCAGTTCCAGCACCCCACAGGTGGGTGCCATTGCGTTTATAAGAGAACCAGGGTGGTGTTCATGGTGAGGTCTGGCACCTTTTCCTAGAAAAGTAGCACTAGTTGGATGCTTGTATGACAATGGAAGCTGGGCTAATGACCTACCTGGACTGTTATCGTCCCTCTCATTATAAACAGACAACGTCAGAGCTAGATATTGCTGTGCTTTGTGCACAGCTAATGATTTGTTGCAGCTCTTCTGTGAAATTAAGAAGGGTTAAGCTTCTATCCCTATACTGGGACTTGACCAGATTGGACTTCAGACCTGTCTCCCACTTCTGTCTCCTCCAAGATTTGGCTCACCCTAAAGGTCAATTCCCCCCCCCCAATAGAATTCCAAACCAATAAACAAATGAATCTTACGGGGAGGGGGATTGTCTCAGGCAATGCTCTCCTCTTCCAGAGCCAAGTGATATCGGAGATTGATAAAACGTCTTGCTTGAGACCTTTTGATGGAAATTATTGCTCTGTAAGGTTTAAGGTCCAGGCTGCAGAACAGATTGCAGAGGAATTTCTGCTTCTTAAACTGGCAGCCAAGTTTTTTTTCTACTATTCTAAACGAAGAACCTTGCATTACCTCCTGGAAGAAAGGTCAAGTGATAATATTTTCGCAGAATGGCAGGCCCTTGCGTCAAAAGGCCTTCAGACTGCAACATGTCATTGCTGTAAGGACATTATACAACTGTTTCAACTGGTGTTGAAGGCTGAGGCCTGTGAATATAGCTGAAGAAGTAGCTACAGGTTGAAGAACAATTAACCACAACTGAGTAGTTGTTGTTTAGATTCTGTTCTTCAATCTGAAGATTCCAAATTCTTCTTCTTCTTTGGCGATCACTCGAAGCCGAGTAAGATTGTCTTCCATAAACATGGTTTTAACAATGGGTCCGTAAGTGACTGTGGAGGCCAATTATGGATCCACAGTGGGGACATTGGTTTCCAGGTGGGAGTTGATTAGCACCTTTCCCCCTTGCGTCCTGAGATCGAGTTTATTCAAAGCCCGTGACACCTTTGGCAAAGGCTGTTCTCCAACTGGAGTGCTCGCAGGGCAGTGTTTCCCAGTTGTCAGTGTCTATACTACGTTTTTAAAGATTTGCCTTGAGACAGTCTTTAAACCTCTTTTGTTGGCCACCAGCATTGCGCTTTCCATTTTTAAGTTCGGAATAGAGTAGTTGCTTTGGAAGACGATCATCAGGCATCCGCACAACATGACCAGTCCAACGAAGTTGATGTTGAAGAATAGTTCACTGGATGATCTTTGCTTCGTTTATATTTTATCCTCACAATTGGAATGAATTTCAGGAACCCAAATGCTTTTTCTGTGCAGCCTGAGCAGGGGCAGTGAACAACATCATAGTTAATTGTGGAATGAATGTCCGCCAATAAGAAAAGGAAGGTCAGGATAGGCGAGTAGCATACCTGCCAAGTTGCTGTCAGAGAAATAAGGGACCGGGCCGGAAATAGCAGACCGGAAGTAGCGCTGCTGCCATTTTGGAACTGGGCGGAGCATGCTCAGAAGTGACTTTTGATGCTGCTTTGCCCAGTTCCAAAATGGCTGCCACGCCAGAATAAACCGGGGAAAAACAAAAAACCCAGTTTTTTCAGCTAGGAACAGCTGGAAAAATGGGGATTTCCCGGGGAAAACGGGAGACTTGGCAGCTATGGCGAGTAGATATGTGGACAGTCCCTGGATCAAGGGACTTTTCTTATTTAATTTCTCAAAAGTTCTGAACCTAGCTCAAGGTAGTCATCTGAACTAGCCAGGTGTTGGACAGAGAATCAATCAAAGTCAGTCTGTTATTGGAAAAACGAGAGTTTAGAACTTGTCTTACCCCAAAATGGCAACTAGACGTTCTATTTTGGCCACTGTAACATTGGTTTAAGGAACCATTTGGCGCCTTTTTAATGTATCTGAGTTTCTAACACTGTTCCTGTTCTTGATCTCTCATCAGACTTTTTATCCCATTGACTATGATCCAATCTTGGACCAGAGATAACATTGGGAGAGTGCTTTTCAATGCCCTGGAGGTTACATAATGGGGTACTGCAGGGCACTATCTTATATTCAATGCTATTGAATGTCAATACAAAACTGCTGAGAGTGGTCATTAAGAGTTTTAGGGAAAGGTGCCATCAGTATGTTGATGACAGTCAGCTCTATTTCTCCATAGCATCTGTATTGGGGGAGGCCATGCTGTCCCCGGACTGGTGCCAGTGGTGAGATGAAGGAGAGGAAAACAAGCTGAGCTTGAATCCTAGCAAGTCAGGGGCACTGTGGTCAAGTGCCTGAGAAACTGGTCAATTGTCTCCCCTGGATAGGGTTGCATTCTCCTTTTTTGGAGGAGGTTTGCAGTCCAGAGATGTTTCTGGACCTGACTTTGTTACTGGAGGCCCAAGTAGTCTCAGTGGCTAGAAGTGCCACTAGTACATCAGCTACAACTGTTCCTGGATTGGGCCACACTGGTTCATGTAATGGCTTCTTCAGGATTGGGCTACTGCGATGGACCCTGTGTGGGGCTTCCCTTGCAGTTCACGCAGAATGCTGCGGCAAACAGGAGTGAGAGGCTGCCAGCGCTCCCAGACCACGTTCAAGGTGTTGCTTTTAGTAATTTGTGCCGAATGGTTTTTAATATTGAATTTTAAATTATTGTGCCACACCTTGGGGTCGTGTGGCGAAGGGTGGGTACAACATCAATGTGAGACTGTTGAACTTCCATTTAGCACTTAATCACAGTCCTGATCGTAATAAAGAGCTTAATTATATATTCTCTCACTTAGATCAGGGAAGAGGAGTTCTTTAACAGAATCCAGTGCAAATATTAGCAGGTGCATGGGAAAATCACCTTTCATCAGCTTCCGTCCAAAATATATTGAACTTATTGCGACTCCACAACTTCTCTTGCCATTTGTACATGCGGCCCTTCTGGAGTAAAAGCAACTCTTAAGTTAATTTAGGCTTCAGGCGCAACAGTTGAGCGCCCTCTTAATTTATAAACGCCTGCCTGGATTGCCATTAACGTAACGGTTAAAACATTTACCTGCAGTCACATTTGCATGTCTCGCGGTGTGAGTTAATAAACTCACTTAGCTGCTTTGTGAGCTAGAAGAGTGAACTGACGGCCTTTTTTGGCAATGTTTCTGAAACATCGTTGTAGCTTACTCATTACTTCTTAATTTTCTTTAAAATCGAGCAGACTAAAGCTCTCTTAAACAGAAGAGCAGCCTGAAAACTTGAATTTCATAAGAGTTTGAGCCTGATTGGGATTGCTTCCCAAAGTGACAGCAGAGTGATAAACAGGCAATTCATTGGAAAGTGGATGATGCCTCTAAACCGCAGGAGATGCTTTACTTGGCGTGATCCAAAGCCGCTGCAGTATATGAGTGAATATCTGATAAATGCAGGTAGGTCAGGCTTCATCGGACTTCCCCACCTGTTCACCATCTGGCCAGCAGTTGGAAGGGAGAGAGATGGAGGACCCACCTGATTAGCCTGCCTGATTTTCATACATACTGCAGCAGTGTGGAATAAAACTTTGACTGAAGTGAGGCCTGTGCCACTGGAGTGTGAATTTTCAGAATGGACGATGGTGTCATTGTTAAGGAGGGCATTCAGACATTGGGGAGGAGCCAAGGAGGTGCAACCCATATCCATTTATTTATTTATTTATTTAGCAATTATTTGCAAAGATTTATATACCACCAATAAGGGGAATACCATGGCAGTGAGTGAACAAAGCATAAATTTGTCAATAAAATTGCATTCGCAAGACAAGTACAAAATGCCTAACAAATCAGTAGATCAGATTAATACATCCACATGTATTACCCCTCAGGGAAAGCCTGGATGGGTTTTAAGCAGGCGCCCATGTGCCAAATCTGCAGGAGCCTGCCTGACATTCATTGGGAGCGCATTCCAAGGGGCAGGTTCTGCCACACTAAAAGGGCATAAATCGAGCCATTGGATCACAAGCCACTACTAAGAGTGTCTCCCCTGAGGAACGAAATGACTGGGCAGGAGTATACTATACATGAGGCAACTAATGAGTGGGACAAGCTTTTGTGGTCTATGGCCGGCGGAATAAATCAAAGCCGTGCATTGTAGAACTAAATGTCTGCCTGAGATCACTGCCATTACCTCATCCCAGAAAGGAGCCAAAGCAATTAATCTTTACTGTCTTCGCAAAGCGGGCCAGAGAGATGCATCCCAAGTGCTTGGGAGGGGAAGGTTATTTTTCTTTTATTTATAGGCTGATAAATAATAGATAAGAAGAGTGGTAATCAATAGGAATCCCAGTAGCACAATTAGGAGAATTAGTGGAGAGGGAGATGCTGGTTATTCATGTGTGTTTTCTGTTCCAGGTGGAAAACTAAAGTCTTTGCCATTGGCAATCTGCACCGTGCTCATAGCTGCCAAGTTTTCCCTTTTCTCGCGAGGAAGCCTATTCAGCATAATGGAAAATCCCTTTAAAAAAGGGATAACTTGGCAGCTATGACCGTGCTTCTAAAACCCTATACAGTAAAAGGTTATTTAATTCCACACGTTTGCCTTTAATAACATGCCTTCTCATTATTAATCATTTATCCAGCACTTCAGATAGTCATGTCATTTTACCATCTATTAATCTTGCTATTGATCTGCAGGCGATGACAGGTTTGTGCAGCGAAATGTCTTTTACTCGGCCTAGCAATATGTGCAAAACCTGAACTCCCTCCTTAATTATGGTTAAGAAACCATCACTGCCCTAAGCCGATTAACTTGGCTGCTCTCTCTTGTGATTTTAACTGTTCTGCGATGCAGTTAACAAAGGCTTAAGCTATTGTGAACCAGGCACCTGAGGTTTTACTTTGGTTAACATTGAATCATGATTTTACTAGGACCTTGGGAAGCCAGGGTTGAGATCCCCACTCAGCCATAAAGTTTATGTTCTCTAAACTAACCTACCTCACAGGGTTGGTGGAAGGGTAGCATTGAGAGGGAGAGAACCACTTTCCTTGGAGGAAAGGTGGGATAGAGATGTGGTGATGATGCTTATGTGGTGTTAAAGAAAATGTATTTGGCCCTGTGACTTTCATTTCACTGCTGAATTCCCTGGCCTTGTTGTTGTTTAGTCGTGTCCGACTCTTCGTGACCCCATGGACCAGAGCACGCCAGGCACTCCTGTCTTCCACTGCCTCCCGCAGTTTGGTCAGACTCATGTTGGTGGCTTCGAGAACACTGTCCAACCATCTCGTCCTCTGTCGCCCCCTTCTCCTAGTGCCCTCAATCTTTCCCAACATCAGGGTCTGTTCCAGGGAGTCTTCTCTTCTCATGAGGTGGCCAAAGTATTGGAGCCTCAGCTTCACGATCTGTCCTTCCAGTGAGCGCTCAGGGCTGATTTCCTTCAGAATGGATAGGTTTGATCTTCTTGCAGTCCATGGGACTCAACCTACCAAAGAAAAAGCAGCACATTGTTGGATGAATTGTGGACCTGTTAAGTGCTTCAGCAGACATACACAGTGTTAGAAACTCTGATATATAAGCTAGGCGTCAAATGGCTCCTTAAACCATGGTTACAGTCGCCAAAACAAAATGCCTAGTTGCCATTTTGGGGCCAGCTGACTCGAAAATTGTATTTTTTGACCCACATTTTTGCAATACGGCTTTTTGGTTCCTGAAATTCATTCTGATTGTGCAGTTAAAATATAACACATAGAATTCCAGAGGATGTGTTGCTAGTGTGTGAAAAGAGTCAAGATCCAAGGACCCCCAGGTACGTACCTCCAGATGGTGGAGATGTCAGGAGCTATCCCCGGTGCCTGGGCATCTTCACTTGGTCAGTAGCCGGGTGCAAAATGCGTCTGATGAATTTTGAATACTGAACACACTCACGGTCTCTCTCTTTTGCAAGATTGATAGGCTGGAAACATTTTGATAGGACATATTGCACAGGCTTGCAGTTTTCGTCCTGTATTAATGTGTGTTTGTTTACCTCTTTATCGGTTTCCTTATACCTTTTGAAACTTTGACGCGTCATAATTATAGTGTCACGGTCCGCCTTTTGAACTTTCAACTGAAATAACCCCTGTCGTTTCAATTACTCTTTAAACTTCTCTGGCAGCTCCCTAGGAATGAATTAGAAATATGTATGCTACATAAGTAAGTTTAAATGGCAGCTCTTGAGTTTAAAGTAATGAATTCGCAGGTCGGTTTGCAGTGACTCCATAGTTCTCTAAACACAATAAAAAAGCACAAGGAATCTGCTGGAGCAGCTCTTGAACCTGTGAGGTGCTGAGCAATGCGATGTGGAAAATTTTTTGGTTTCTAAAGTAACAGTGGATGGATGCCAACTGCAAATACAGTATTAGGCAAGCTTGGCGGATTCAAAGTTTTTAGCTTTGCTTGACGCAATGTGAATAAAATTAATTGTGACTGTGAGGTGATGGGTTTGTTTTTGTTCTGTGGTGGTTTGTCTTTCCCCCTTCATTATACGTCTCCCCCCTTTATTCCCCCCCAATACATTTGCAGTAAAAAAAAAATTCAATAAAAAATGCTAAACCAGATCATTCTGTTGGGCAGGGGTGGGGAACCCGTGGGCCTTCAGACGTGGCCAGCTTGGTCAAGGGTCAACAATGGTGGCGCTAACGTCTAACAAAATTTAGAGGGTCACAGGCCTGATTTTTCTTGGTACAGTTTCGCCTCGCTGAAGTGAGGTAACAGAAGCAGTTCCCAATTATTGGCATGTGGTTAATAATAATAAAAATGCATGAAGAATAATAATGCTCCTCTAAACTATTCTCATTCGCAGGCATATTGTGAAAACGCTATTCCTGGGTCAGATACTTTCGCTGTTCATATGTGGGACTGCGGTTACAAGCCAGTACTTGGCCGACAAATACCAGGTCAACACGCCAATGCTGCAGAGTTTCATCAACTATTGCCTGCTTTTCCTTGTGTACACAATGACTCTGGCCTTCAGAAAAGGTACAAGTGGGACCTGCCACAAAATTGTGGAGTGCAGTGGGACCTTGGTTCTCAAACTTAATCTGTTCCGGAAGTCCGTTCCAAACCAAAGCGTTCCAAAACCAAGGCGCGCTTTCCCATAGAAAGTGATGCAAAATGGATTAATCTGTTCCAGACTTTTAAAAACAACCCCTAAAACAGCAATTTAACATGAATTTTACTATCTAACGAGACCATTGATCCATAAAATGGAAGCATTAAACAATGTACTGCAGTCACACAATCAATCAATCAATCAATCAGTAGCTGAACTGGGTTCCACACAGTCACAAAAACAAAGCAAAAAGAGCCGCAAAACCCCAAAATAAATAGCAAAAACAGACAGACCTCTGTGTAACACTCAAAACGGAAGTGGGGCACTTAAATCGGAGCACATTTGGCTTCTGAAAAAAGTTTGCAAACCGGAACACTGACTTCCGGGTTTGCAGTGTTTGGGTTCCAAGTTGTTTGAGTACCAAGGCGTTTGAGAACCAAGGTACCACTGTATTCTTGTTCCAGTCAGTCAGCCCATGCCCAGGATACTCCATTCCATTTCACCCTACCTCTGCTCTCAGAATTCCATGCCCACTGTTCATATTCTGTCCTCACGGGGATGTTTTATGGAGAGTTCCCTTCCATATAGTATTTCCCTAAAGGTGCCATTTTTTTAAAAAAAAAACCTGATGATTAGATTTTATTTGTTTATATAACAAGATTTATACACCGCATCGTTTTTTCAAAATTCTCGTAAGAAGTTTACATAAAATAGTGTAAGATAAATACTCATGAGGAAAAAAAACCATAAAACAAACAGGCTTTAAAAACAAGTATACATAATACAGTATATGTTATCACAATATGGATAAAATAAATTTTAAAAGCAGTGCTTCAAAACATTATTTGTGGATTGGTTATTTTTTATTACGATTTTTACTGTTACTCAGATTGGGTGGTGTTTGGTTTTTTTTTCCCAATGGAAAGGTGAACTGTAAACGTAACAGCTAAATAAACTTTTATTGTTTATCATTTTATATCGGTACAAAATATTGGTACTCCACATTTTCCTGAGTAAAACTAGACAATAAAAGCACTGTATTGTAAAATAAAAACGAATGACAAATAGAAATGAGTGGCGGCTAATAAAAAAGTAAACTTATTATTATTATTATTATTATTATTATTATTATTATTATTTATACCCCACCCATCTGGCTTGGTTTCCCCAGCCACTCTAGGCGGGGAATATATCAAAACTTGTCTGGTCAAATGCTTGTCGAAAAGAAAAGTTTTCACATGGTGATGCAAGGCTGTCGGAGAATGGGTGAGGCAGGCCTCTGAGGAGCTTTGGAGCATGTACAGCCCTAGAGAAGGATGCCTCCTTGGTCAAAAAGAGAATGTGTGATGTAGTGTTCAGAGTGTCAGACCAGGGTTCTAATCCCCATTTGGCCACAAAGCTCTCTCGGTGACATTATACCAGTCGCCAGCTCTCTGCCAAACTTACCTCACAGGCCCAAAGATGGAGAGGGGGCGAAGCGCATATGTCACTCTGGGTTCCTTGGAGGAAATAATAATAAAACTATCAAACGTAACTCGGATTTTTGGGGGGAACACAGAGAGAGCTTCTGCAGAAGAGATGGATCAGAGAGCAGACCCATGCCTAAATGTTGACATGCGCGTTTTGCTTTCTCCCCAGATGACGACAACCTCTGGCAGATCCTGCGAAGGAAATGGTGGAAGTACATTTTGCTTGGAGTAGTTGATGTTGAAGCCAACTATTCCATCGTCAAAGCCTACCAGTATACCACCCTAACAAGTGTCCAGGTAGATTAGAGAGCGAAGAGTCTTGTGGCACTTTAAAAATGTGTGTGTGTGTGTGTGTGTGTGTGTGTGTGTGTGTGTGTGTGTGAAGAGCCACCGATAAACGAGAGTGATGTATTGATCAGAGTGATGGGCTAGGCCTAGGGAGACTCGATGTTTTGAATCGCCACCCAGCCTCTTGAAGTTGACTGGGTGACCTTGGGCCAGTCAAGTCACCTGCCTCATGGGGTTGTGGTGAGGATAAAACGGAGGTGGGGAGAAGCTCCTTCAAGGAAAGAAAGGGGTGTAAATAGAACGAGTGGACAGTGAAGAGGCTCAGATAGTCATCACATAATCTCGAGACTCTGTAGGACTGCTTTACATGGGAGAGATGTAAAAAAAAACCACGGATTAGCGTAAGTGAGGATTTGAACTGTGGCCTCCCAAGATCCTACTCCAGCACTGTTTCAATGTTTGAGGGTAAACATCCAGCAGAGTCCTGTCTAAAATTAGGACAGGAGGGATTACCCAATTCATCTGTTAGAAACCTTTTGGTAGATTAAAAAGGTGTCCCCTAGTTAACCGGGTAGCAGGTGCATTTCCTGAAAACTGGCTAATGACTTTTAATACAAATACTTAGAAAACATCCTCCCCAGCTCAAAACATCCTCTCCATGGGAGTCTTCCAGCTGCTTTCTCTGGATAAAAGATACCTTTTTTTTGCTTCGTCTGGTTGTTTTCAATTTGAGGAAGTATTTCTGTAGATTTTGAGGCTTGATAATGGTGAGATGCTCGCTGCTGTTTCCTGGTAATGAAAGCTACAGCAATTCTTGGTATGCCCCACTGGGAGTGAGCACCATTGAACTCAGTGGGACTTACTTCTGAGTAAACATGTGTAGGGCCAGGCTGTAGAAGAAACATAATGCAAGCATTGCAACTTCTGTCCGCCTTAGATAGAGATCCATGAGGGGTTGGCCCCTGCGGAACAAGCTGACGCCAGCAGATTGTTTAAAGGCAATGTTTCATGCCACCAACCTGGCTGTCTCTGTTAAAAATAGCTACAATGCCAAACCTGTTGCTTTCTCTCCTTGAACAGGGTGAATGGATCAAGCAGCGAATGCCAGGTGTAATTTTGTGGGTCAGTGATGCTACAGGAAGGAGACATATTTCAGTGTGTGGAGGGGGGGGGAGTAGAGCAGGGCTGGTTTAACTATCAACACCCCAGGCAATACTGTTGTTCTAAATACAGTGGTACCTCGCAAGACGAATGCCCTGCAAGACGAATTTTTCGCAAGACGAATGCGTTTTGCGATTTCAGTGGAGACTCGCAAGATGAAGTTTCCCATGGCGCGCTTCACAAGACGATTTTTTTTTGTCCCATAGGGTGCCTCACAAGACGAATTTTTTTTATTTGTCTTGCAAGGCACCCTATGGGAAACCGCACTTCAATGCGTTCCTATGGGAGCCGCTTCGCAAAATGAATTTTTCGCTATGCGAAGCGACTCGCGGAACGAATTAAATTCGCCTAGCGAGGCACCACTGTATATGCTAAGCATGCACCAGGAATAAGTGTCGCTGCCCCATCATCAAAAGACACTAAAACCGCTTGGCTAGTTTCGACCTTGTTTAATTTTCTGGTGTCTTCTCATGGATTGGAAACGTCTTAGAGACTTCTTGCATGAAAAAGAAAATGAAGTTATGATATCTGGGCTTGAAGATTGAAGATGCTGTTGGTTTACAGAAGGTGGATTTGTTGGGTGTTATCTTGGAGCGCGTGTGTTGAATAATTCTGTATTATTACAGCTGACAGATGAAGAATTGGAAGTTTCCTCTTTCTTTTTCTTTCCCTCACCCCCTTTCTTTCTTTTTCTTCTTCTCCCTCTTACCGCTCTGCATTTTTATTTAGATCATTTAGACTAGCTTTTTAGTCTTGATACAAAGATATCTGATATTCGTCTTTGCATTTCTTTCCAAATTTCAGTGTAAAAAAAAAATAATGAATTGAAAATTTCCCATCTGGAGGAGTTATTAGTCCTCATGTGCCCTCCTTTTTATGCCTTTCTGTACACGGCAGCTCCTTGACTGCTTTGGGATTCCTGTGCTGATGGCTTTATCGTGGTTCATCCTCCGCGCAAGATACAAACTGATCCATTTCATTGCGGTTGCTGTCTGCCTGTTGGGAGTAGGCACCATGGTCGGGGCGGACGTGTTAGCTGAGAGGCACAGCGAGGAAGGTAAGGGCTGGAGAAAATGTCACGGCAAAATGCGAAAAACATTGTGTCCACGGGAGAGTCCTCTCAGAGTGTTCAAATCCTTCCTCTGAATCAGATTTTCAGTAATTCCAGAATATGTCAAGTATTTCTGCTTCGAGGAAATAATAACCATGTTCTTGTTTCGATGGGGAAATATATGGGCAGGATTCAACTAAGCTGTTGCGTGCACAGAATGAGGCCCTCTTATGTGCAATGGCACTCCTCTTTACCCCTGTGCATCGCCTCACTCCCCCTAAGTCTGCTCCTGGAGGGTTGGGGAGGGGGGAACCCAGAAAAGGTTTGGGGCGTGTGTGTGTGTGTGTGTGTGTCTTGCACACCTACAACATTTAGTACTGTGTTGAATTCCAATCGACGTTCTCTGCTGCTCTGTGCTTAGTTGAGAAAGCCTGAATTCTGAAGTGCTAGGGCTTCGGGTATCACTGGCTGAAAAATAAAAAGATGCATGGAATCAGAATGCCTGAAAATGTGTTGCTGACTACTGCATAGTTCTGAAATGTATATTCTGGCTTGGATGTTAAGGTAAGGAAGTTTGCAGAGGCAAATATTTCTGTCTCTCTCCCCTGGAAAGTGCCTTTGGGAGCCTTCCTGAGAAATGTAGGGTTTGGCATGTAGGGGGCTGGGAGAGTGGGAGACGGCAGGAAACCCTCCACAAACTTTCTTGAGTTAACTTATGTACATCTCTCCCCATCTTTATATTATTGTTAGATTCCAGGTAAAACGCCACCTTTTTTGTTGGGCTTTCAGAGTCTGATAGGATAAGTAATTTTTTTTTTATTACTAATTATGCAGTTCGTGACAACTGGTATAATCTTTCTGTTTTGTTAGGTTTTCATGTTACCATGTTTTTGTTAACTGCCCTGTGAGTATTTTTTGGCAAAGGACAGAAATCTCTAAAGAAAGTAATAATCTTAAAATCCAAGACTCTGAAATTAAATTAATACACACACACACACACACACACAACACACACAATTTATGTTCTGCTTAATCAACAAAACCTCTAGGCAGTTTACATAAAATACACTTTAAAATCCCCAGTAAGATCAGATGTTAAAGACAAGCTTTCCTAAAAACAGTTATTTAGCAGGATATACCACCACTGCCCCTGCTGTATGGCCATGGGTGAGACATAGCTAGCTTTTTTCTTATTTTACAGGGCAGGAAATTTAGCTCAACATTTCAGGGCATCTATTGGGGGCCCCAGTCTCCCAGAGTCTTCCATTATATTGGGTCTTCAAACAAAGCCTGTTCTGTTCTGTTCCGAGGGCGAACTTCCTGTCTCCCTACCTTGTGGTAGGACAGGCAGGTATTATAAGAAGAAGAGTTTGGATTTGATATCCCGCTTTATCACTACCCGAAGGAGTCTCAAAGCGGCTAACATTCTCCTTTCCCTTCCTCTCCCACAACAAACACTCTGTGAAGTGAGTGGGGCTGAGAGACTTCAGAGAAGTGTGACTAGCCCAAGGTCACCCAGCAGCTGCATGTGGAGGAGCGGAGACGCGAACCCGGCTCACCAGATTACGAGTCTACCGCTCTTAACCACTACACCACACTGGCTCTCCAGTGAAATAAAATACTTCAATTAATGATTGTCTGAAGCTACCTTATGCAGTCGGGATCGGCCTGGTGAGCATCTGATGCAGTGCTGACAATACCTCAAAGAACTATTTCCTTATTGAATGGAAATGTACTGAACCTACTTTCATAATGATGGCATCTCCTTTTTTTGCATTTGGGCGAAGGCTTCCTTTCTACTACAGTACCTGTAACATACCTATGATCTCATGTCAGATCTTTCTCACCTGCCATTCAGGCTCCACAGGTTTGCTCCAGTTGGAGATTCTATCCTAGATTTGAAGCCATTCTGCTCAGAAAGGCCCAGAGTTTCCTGGCAAATCTCCAGAGCCTCGCAACAGCAATGGGAGAGGCAGAAATCCACAACCCAGCCATGCCAATAGGAAAAGCTTCACTTGCATCAAATTCTGCTGGCTAAAGCAACAGGAGCCCTGCCAGGGTGAAAAAGCTTGCTGCTCTAATAAGAGCAGCATATTTATTTTTTTTCAGCATTGATTCGATATTGAGCAAGATCCCACAACTGGATCATGTTACAGCTAGTAAAACAGTTCTGAATCCCGAGGCCTCCAAAAGCAAACCAAAAAAGGGTCTGTCCTACTCTTACCATCCATTTAGGAATTTACTGAGAACTTACAGAGATCGATGTATTGATTTTTTTTTTTTACAAAAGGGCTAAATTAGGCTGTTAATGCAAGAAGGGGAACTTAAGGTCTTGTTCTTCCCTTAACTACATTTTGCTTGGTTTCCTAAAGTGCCCAACTAACAGGTAGTACATATTGGTCTGAATATAAGTTGCCCCCAAATGTAGGCCTCATGGCAAAACAGGGATCTTTTTCAAAGGCAGCAAAACAAGATATCCCGACCCACAATTATATGTAAACATAGGCTACACTTAGATTTTATACAAGCCCGGTTTGGGGTGGGGTGGGGTAGAGTCCCATCTATATCCAGACCAATACAGTACTTAAACATTCCACAAAACCATGTTTCAGAAAAGGTTTTGTTTAGAATTCAGATTTCCCCAAAGATCTGATGATGAAGGCTTGTTTAATAATAATAATAATAATAATAATAATAATAATAATTTATTTATACCCCACCCATCTGGCTGGGTTTCCCCAGCCACTCTGGGCGGCTTCCAACAGAAAAATAGAACACAGTAATCTATTAAACATTAAAAGCCTCCCTGAACAGGGCTGCCTTCAGATGTCTTCTAAAAGTCTGGTAGTTGTTTTCCTCTTTGACATCTGTTGGGAGGGCGTTCCACAGGGCAGGCGCCACCACCGAGAAGGCCCTCTGCCTAGTTCCCTGCAACTTGGCTTCTCGCAACGAGGGAACCGCCAGAAGGCCCTCGGTGCTGGACTTCAGTGTCCGGGCAGAATGATGGAGGTGGAGACGCTCCTTCAGGTATACTGGACCGAGGCCGACTTCAAACCATGATATATAATTAACCACAGTGTGGAGTTCTTCACAGTGAGACCTTTGGGTATAGGGCGGTATAGAAGTTAAATAAATTAATAAATTATTATTACTATTATTATTATTATTGGACACAAATGTGGATGTTAATTGGAAGTAGAGAGTTGCATTCAGTGGGACGACTTCTCCACCCCAAATCTGCTCCACCCCCCCACCCTTTGGAGCAGATTTGATGGTGTGTAGAGGCTGCAGAAAGGAGGAGGATGTTCCATTGCACAAGCAGAAGTTCTGCTTGAGCAACAGCAGACAACAACATTGGATAAAACAAAGAAACCTCTGATCTCCTTGTCGCAGGTTTTTTTTTTATCATGATAAACTATGGTTTATAAACTATGGTTTATCATGATGTCCAAACACAGTCATGTCTTCTGAGCTGAAAAGAGAAAATAGATTCTGTGGCAAGTACCCGACACACTTTTTTTTAAATACTCCAGTAGTTTCCAATGTGGTGTAGTAGTTAGACCATTGGACTAGGACCTGGGAGACCAGGGTTCAAACCCCCATTTAGCCATGACACGCACAGGGTGGTCACAATCGCTCACTCTCAGCCTAAGCTACCTCACGGCATTGCTGTGAATATAGAAAATGGAGGAGGAGAACTTGAGTTCCTTGGAGGAAAGAATAAATAGTTGGGGAAATGATCTGTGGTACTTATACCTGATTTTGCCATGAAAAATGCCTGCAAGTTGGATTTTACAGCAGCCTCCCTCTTTTTGTGCATGCCAATTTATATTTTCTGTGCAGGTACCGACGTGGTGATCGGCGACGTCTTAGTCCTCCTTGGTGCTTCCTTATATGCCATTTCGAATGTGAGTGAGGAATACATTGTGAAAAATCTGAGCAGAGTGGAGTTTCTAGGAATGGTGGGCTTGTTTGGGACTATTATCAGCGGTCTGCAGCTGTAAGGATCTATTATACGTACTTTAATTCTAATTAAGAAAACAAAAAAACATCTGCATCACAGAATGATTTCTTCCTTTCCATGAATTGGTGGGTTGTGTTGTTATTAATACATTGCTAGCATTGCCATTAACCTGGTTCAAGAGCAAAGGCGTCTTGTGGGGTTGCCGGGATGCAACCTGGAGAAGCCCTTTACGTTTTAATTTTCTCCCAAATTGGGAGACTAGGCAGACATCACTTCTCTTACTCATCTCCCCACCTCGCTCCACCATCTCTTTCATTCGCTCTACCTCTTCTATCTTCTGTATCAAAAATAACATAAAGTTATAGGGTGGGATCTCTGGGTTGTGACCTGCAACCTTAGGCATCAAAGTATTTACCTGATTTGTTCTTCTCATACCTGGTGTGTCTTTAACTTTCTTTTTGTGGCTTGTGTGCTGTCCCTTGAAATGCCAAATCCTGTAAATGATTATTCATGCAAATTTATCTCCTTGACTTTCAATGAACTAAATGTAGGATTAAAGACAATCTTGGGATTAATCATTTCTGGGCCGGGATCTTGTTTCTCTGGGTCACGTTGCCATCTTTTTAGAGGCAAGAGTTTTCGCATCTTTTACAGATGAGTGGTAAGCACAAACCCAACACTTCTTCCCATTGCTTCATCTCTCCATGCTGAGATTGGTTCACCCCACTGACTTCTGCCCATTATAGTAGTGTTGAAAGGCACCATTGTCCATAGGAAAAGTGACCACCCTATTTTGGAAACGCATCTTTCCAATGAAGCTTGAAGCTACTGTGTTGATAGCTGGCAAAGGGCCCCTAATTGTGTTTCTTAAAGCAATCCTATATGCTGATGGTGAACTCATTCTACAAATATGGAACTCGGTGGGCACAGTTTGCTTAACTGATAGTGGTGGGGGCGGAAACAGGATGGAAAATTTGAGCGGAATGAAATTGAGTTTCCTGAAAGTAGGCGTCATTGTTTTAACTGGAACACTGAACAGGGGAAGTCCACACACTGAGATAGCTCAGTCGGTAGAGCATGAGACTCTTAATCTCAGGATCGTGGGTTTGAGCCCCATGTTGGGCTAAATATTTCTTCATTGCAAGGGCAGTTGAACTAGATGATCCTGATGGCCCCTTCCAATTCTGCCATTCTATGACACTGCAACATTTTGCTGCAGGTCCCATTTTGTATAACCATCTAGGCATTAAATGCACCTTTAAAAAAAATAAGTGTTTATCTACAGTGGATGATGAATTAGTTCCAGCCAAGAAGAATATTATGCAAACATGCCTTTGAATGAGGCAGTCTTGATTCTCCCAAGGGAGTGATTCAATTACCATTTTAATCCCACAGAGTTAACTAAGGCCAAATATGACCTGGTAGTTGTTAATGGATCAACAAGAAAAAGCATGTTTCAATTATTAAACTCTGTTTCTTGATCAGCCAAACACTGCAGTCGCTAGAAACAGGTGGCAGTAGGCCTGTGCGCCGATTGCAGCCTTGGGGCTATTTTATGGGTTTATATTAAAATCCTGAAGATATTCTTAGCAGGGTCCTAATACTGCTGGTCACTGCCTGGAGATCAGCACTGGCCCTTAACATTCAGCAAGGAGATATCCTGCTTCAGCTTTTCTTGGATTGCTAATGTTGGTTTTTTTGGCTAATTATGCTGCATTTTGATTGTTTTACTGAAGTTTATTAGCTGCTTCTGCAGCTCTATCAAGCTGACGAAAGGTGGAATATAATAATTTTATTAAAATAAATATCCGATAAAGTGGGCTTCAGTCAACACAGTTTCAGGTGGCACATTTCCTCTTGTTCCAGTCACTACTTGCGTAGCCCAAATGGTGTCACCCATACATAAGAGGGAGATATCAGTGGGCTTGGGGCAACCCAGAGATTTGCAGAAGTAGGAGTAAGTCTCCCTAATTCAGCGGGGCTTGCTTCAAAGAAAGCCTTCCTAGGATTGATCCATAACCTAAATGCCTGTTTATAATTAACTGTTGATCATTATGAAAACCACACCCCCATATTTTAATGCCGGTGTTTCCCTTTTCTTTCCTCCCCCCTTCTCCCACCTTCCCTGTAGAGCCATTGTGGAACATAAAGACATTGCTTCTATTCAGTGGAACTGGAAAGTCGGTATGTGTGCTCTGAAACACCGAAGCAAATAACCTTGCAATTGCTTTGCACGTAGCTGTGGGGGTGGGACTCCACGCTGCTCCTGGAAAGCTGCTCAGACCCTGGTCAATCCCTAATAGGGTGATACTTGTAATTAGTAAAAGAGGCCCCAGGTTCTCCTATTCACTTCCAAAAGCAGTGTGGGCATCTTGTAAATAGCATTTTTTGTTAAGGAAATTGGCAACTTGTGGTGTGGGGTAAGGAATCATGATGTACATATAAAATCATGTTTGGAGGAACTGGATAGAGATAACCTTCCTCCCTTCCCATTCCTTGTCCCATAATCCTAGAACCTGGAGTCGCCTTGCCAGTTTGACACAACGGAGCACAGTTCAGAGAGGACAAGTGTATCAGTGGCCATTGTCACAATGGCCTGCCCGGAACTTGGAGATTCAGAGCCAGTGTACCTCTCTGAATAGTAGTTGCGGAATAATAACAAGAGTGGAAGGGAACTATTGCTAGTTGTTGTTGTTGTTGTTGTTGTTTTATTATTTATACCCCGCCCATCTGGCTGGGTTTCCCCAGCCACTCTGGGCAGCTTCCAACAGAAAAATAAAACACAGTAATCTATTAAACATTAAAAGCCTCCCTAAACAGGGCTGCCTTCAGATGTCTTCTAAAAATCTGGTAGCTGTTTTTCTCTTTGACATCTGATGGGAGGGCGTTCCACAGGGCGAGCGCCCCTACCGAGAAGGCCCTCTGCCTGGTTTCCTGTAACCTCACATCTCGCAGTGAGGGAACCGCCAGAAAGCCCTCGGAACTGGACCTCAGTGTCCGGGCTGAATGATGGGGGTGGAGACGCTCCTTCGGGTATATTGGGCTGAGGCTGTTTAGGGCTTTAAAGGTCAGCACCAACACTTAATTTCTTAATTTCTGTGTTGGGGCTTCCCATAGCAGGCATCTAGTTGGCCATGCATGGGATGCTTGCATAGTTCGGCCTTTGGTCCAACCATGGAGGGCTCCTCTCTTTTCTTATCTCACTGTAGCTGCACAGGTTTAATGCTCCTGAGAATACACTGTCCTTCTCTTTCCTACTTTTATGCTATTAGCAGCATTTGGTGCCTTAAATGTTAAGCCCTTGCCTTGCAGTGCTGCTCTTCCTGGCCTTTGCACTGTGCATGTTTGGACTGTACAGCTTCATGCCAGTCGTGATCAAAGTAACCAGCGCTACATCCGTCAACTTGGGCATTCTGACTGCTGACCTCTACAGCCTCTTCTTTGGGCTCTTTCTCTTCGACTACAAGGTGAGCAAGTTTTTCAGGTCAATGACATTTGGGGCTAAGCTATGTTCGAGAATTATTGCTGTGGCTTAGCATCTAAACTAGGCCACTCCATGCTCTGTGCTAAAAACAATGAACATTCTGCACCCACCCCAGCAAAATTCTGTCACAGGTGTAAATTGGCATAATTTATCTTACTTTGCATAATTTATCTGGCCATCAGCATTGTTTTGCCTGGTGGTGGTAGTTGAGGGGAGTGACTAGGATCTTTGCAGAACACAGAAACCTCGTCTCGTGCCTCCTCTGGCTTATGTTATATCTCAATAGGCACTGCCCACTTATTTCAAGTATATTGTTGCAGGTATGAGGTCTAGGAACTTGCTTCTAAAACAACACACACACACACAAAAGCTGTACTTTGGGGGCAGAATTTTGTGCTCAATATCACAATGACATTTTCTTTCAGCACTCTTACAGCATTGTAGCACGCACATGCAGGCATGACTTTAATTGGCTCTAATAGTCTTGCTCTAATAGTTTAATAGATTACTGTATTTTATTTTTCTGTTGGAAGCCGCCCAGGGTGACTGGGGAAACCCAACCAGATGGGCGGGGTATAAATAATAAATTATTATTATTATTATTTTATGATTGCTCTAATAGGGATACGGGTGGCGCTGTGGTCTAAACCACAGAGCCTAGGGCTTGCCAATCAGAAGGTCTGCAGTTTGAATCCCTGTGACGGGAGCTCCGTCCCAGCTCCTGCCCACCTAGTAGTTCAAAAGCACGTCAAAGCAAGTAGATAAATAGGTACCGCTCCGGCAAGAAGGTAAACAGCGTTTCCGTGCGCTGCTCTGGTTTCGCCAGAAGCGGCTTAGTCCTGCTGGCCATATGACCCAGAAGCTGTCTGTGGACAAACGCCGGCTCCCTCAGCCTATAGAGCGAGATGAGCACGCAACCCCAGAGTCGTCCGCGACTGGACCTTTACCTTTACCTAGTCTTGCTATAGATGTGAATTTAGGGACAAAGTGCATCATGCGATCATCTATGACAGGATGAAAGTTAATTATAGTCTGGTCTGCTGTGTATGTAGGTTAATAATTGCATGCAATACGGTTAACATGATCTTTCCTCCCTGACGTCACGGACTGAGCTGCTTGATGGAATTGCAAAGGCAAACCATTCTGAAATAAGCGAATCCATGGGAAACGCATTAAGTTAATTAGTGTCGGAACATTCAGACCTGGCCAGGTCAGCCAGTAGCAGCCTTTGCTTCTAAGACCAATAAGTTTCTGTGAGGATTAGGGCATACTTTCCACACTCCTAAAGCTTCATTCAGTCACCTGCCCATCAGCATGCAGGGTAGCTCAGTCAGTCGAGCATGAGACTCTTAATCTTAGGGGTTGTTGGTTTGAGCCCCACGCTGGGCAAAAAGATTTCCTGCATTTCAGGGGGTTGGAGCAAATGACCTACTTGGTCCCTTCCAGCTCTGTGATTCTATGATGCTGATGAATTTTCATGCCTCTGCCTGTCAAGTGCATTCTTTGTATGCATAAGGTTCCCAGGTTCAGCCCCCAACATTTTCAGGGAAGGCTTGTGCCACAAACCCTGGAGAACAGGCTGCCCGGTAGCACAGACCAGCCTTTCCCAGCCGGTGCCCCCAGATATTTTGAGCTACAACTCCCATCTTCCCTAATCATTGGCCATGGTGGCTGGAGCAGGTACAAACTGTAGTCTGAAACATCCGGGAGGCCACTGTCAACAATACTGAGCTAGATGGACCAGTGGTATAAGGGCAGCTTCCAGTGTTTCTATTTATCGAATGATGGGTTCATTCCAGCAGGCAATTCCTCAGTGAGCAGTGAACCCACAAGTGTGGCTAATATGCATTAGGTGTCCCTTATAGCTCTTTAGCAACCCTGCTGCACACAGGATTATTTTAGACATTTGTTTATTAAATTTGAATACAGTACCGTCCTTCCCACCCAAAGATCTCAGGGCAGTTCATAGCATAAAAATGCAAACTGGAAATACATAATGAAACAAAGTCGAAATACATAATAAAAGCAAAAGGATTTTGTTTTTGCACATTGTGCCCTTCTGCACAAATGGCGATTGTGACCTCTGGTAGCGGTGATGGGGATCTAAATCTACAAGAGCCAGTCCTTAGTACTTTCCCAGCACTCTGTCACTTTCTAACACGACCAAGAGACAGAAGCCAGGCCTAAGGAGACAGGGAGACATGCTTAATTCTAAACGGCTGTGTTTATCAGAAGCACGGAATAAATTTGTGTAGGTTTCCTAAAGTGCATCTTTTTACTTTTAGCAGGAGAAAGTCTGCCCCCCCTAGATGTAGGGCCCCCCGTGATGTGAGCTTTACTCCAAAATCGCAGGAGGGCACTACCCTCCCAATCCCCGCATTGCATTCTCCTGTGTAAATATAGATGGCTGGGGTTCTAAAGAAGAACAGTTGTTATGGCCCCAGACCAGGACTCCCAGCAGCATCCATTAGCCGATCACTTTGGCAAGGGATACCTTAGCTTCTCCCCTAATTTGGGTGGGTTCCAGCTGGATGCTACACAACATGGTGGGATGATGATACAGTGCCACCTCCACATCTTATGGGCTTGGTGCAGTGGTGCTACTACAGCCATTTCATTATCATGGTCAGTATTATCACCACCATCATTTATTACTTGCACTCCTCCCATCTGGCTGGGTTGCCCCAGCCACTCTGGGCAGCTTCCAGCACAATATAAAAAGAACGCAATGAAACATCAGATATGCCATGGAGACCTTGCCCATTATCTCAGAAGTCCCAGATAACTGGGCGCTGCTTCTGCTGTGCTTGTTCCTACAGTCAGAGAGAGAGAGAGAGAGAGAGAGAGAGAGAGAGAGAGAGAGAGAGAGAGAGAGAGAGAAAGAAAGAGGAGGTCGGGTGGAGTTTTGCTTCAAAGGATGACTCCTTTGCTCTGTAAAGGCTAAAGTCTGGCACCAGGAGATTGACAGTGGGGTATCCCCTATTTTAAAAATAATGCCCAGGAGCGATGATGATGATGATGGATTATATTTGCATCCTGCACTTAGGAGCCCAGAGCAGCATACAGAGAAAAAGAGGCAAATTATGGCTTTGAAAATAGGCAACATAATATCAATAGAATAATTTAAAACACAGAATTCATGGCACAACACACAAGGAACAGCTGGCCATCAGCCACATTCAGCCGCCTGCAAAGACCTGGACAAACAAGAGGGTCTTTTGCAAATCGACAGAATACAGGGCCTCCTGGGAAGGGAGATGTGTTCCTCATCTCCTGGAGGCTATGCCCCGTTTAGAAGGAGCCGTGGGTTGGGCCAAGTGTTGAAATAGAGGTCCTGTTTTCCTCTTCCCACCTCCCTCCTTCCCTGCCTTCCCTTCCCCTTGCTCAGACACCGGTCACTGCATCAGCAATGAACAGTCAGGTGGGCAGTAAGTTTGAGCAGGGGAGCAAAGGGGGTAAATGTAGCTGTGGGTAAAGAGATAAGAATTTTCCGTCTCTCCCTGTCCACCAAATCTCACAGGCCTTTTGGGTTAAGTGGGAAAGGTGCAAGTGAAAAGGTGTTGCGATGTTGTGGCATGGTTGTGTTTTACTATTTCTTTTGGAAGCCTCCCAGAGTGGCTGGGGCAGCCCAGTCAGATGGGTGGCGAATAAAAAATAAAATCATTATTAATTCTAGGATTATTATTACACCTCTGCCTCCCGCCGCCCTTAGGCAATTTAAAGAGGTGTCTAGGCTAAAGGCAATTTTTTAAAAGTATATAAACAGGCATCCCTGAAACAATTTTGAAATACAAATGTACAATAAAAATACTTAAAAATCAGAACAATTGGCAACATGGTAGAAAGCAGCAGAAAACAATGCCAAGCTGATAAAAGTCCTGTATTACTGCTCAGTTCAAAGCCACGGCAAATAAAATGAGTTTTAAGGTGATTTTTGTGGCCGCAAGGCATTTGTGTATACAGGCGCCCTGATTCTTCCTCTCTTTTCTATTTTATCAGTTTTCAGCACTGTATATCCTGTCCTTTGCTGTCATAATGATCGGATTCATCATGTATTGCTCAACGCCGACCCGCAGTGCAGAGGCCGCCTCGACCAGCTTGCCCCTGGGATCCAGTACTGGGTTTGACAATCTTGCCTTGAAAATTGAAGAGAACCACCTGAATGTGTCCATCGTCTCACCTGCACAACACAGCAAGGAAGGAAGGCAGACAGAGGAAGCGCCAGACACAAAACTAACCGTCTTGTGAAGCGCACAGCCTCTCAGCTGCCGGAATTACCTTGGAAATGTCAGTAAACAAGAGATAATGAATGTTAAGCTGCGCTAGGTTGGATTAAACTGGAGAGATGCCTACGGTGGAGTTTGTGGTCATGCCAAAGTCTAGAATTTCACCGCGAGATAACGAGGACCGGATCCTTAGTCGAACCACCTGTACCAAGTCATGTTCACTGAAGATCTGTCCTTGGAGCCGACAGGGAAATAAAAAAGGTAAGGGCAACTAAGGGAATGACTAACAATGCTCTCTGTAGAGAGAGAAAGAAATCAACACTGAAGAAACCAAATTGCACTCATTTTGAGTAATTTATCTAATGTCCAAGGTTTGCACTTTGAAGGACTGTGGAATATTTTTTGGCAAGAACATGATTGGCAAAAGGAAAAAGAGAGGGAAGAGAGACTCGAAACAGGTTAGATGGCCAGTACTGAAAGAGAAGCTGGAAACTGTAAACAGAGAGAGAGAGAAAGGCATCTGTGAAGAGCTGTGAATCCTTGTCTTTAGACCACTAGACCATGAGGACTAGAAACATTTTTTTTAATATATAAAAAAACTGAATTGGTTAACCATTTCCTACTCCTACACAGTTAAAATTTCAGAGTTCGTTCATCATCTTTGCAATAATTGAACCTTAACACTTGGAGACTGGGAAATTGCACTGGCAACTGATGCTGATTGAAGCAACCTGGGATGAACCCATCTGAATTAAAGGATGCACTGGGCCTGCCTCCCTATTGGCACTATTTCTGTCTTCATTAAATTGTCTCGTCCTTTTGGATCTCAGATATACTTTAGAGTAGACCACCCCCCTTCTGGTGGCAGAGAGCTCAGCAGGTGAACACTCGGTGTGTTTTAAGTTTGAGGGATGCGAAATCCCCTGTGTGTAAATCAGCTTTTTGGAAATGTGAAGGTGGTCTTTTTCGCCACGATAAATAATGTATCGAGCCACACACACACACACACATATATATATTCACTAACAATTTGCCTAATGGTGTACACCTCTGCAGCTATAAGATATGCTTTCAGGACCAATTGTTCATTACCTATGCACATCTTGTAACCATGTATATTGTTGAAGCGTAATCAATATTTGGGCCCTTATCCAGCGAGAGATTAGGATGCACAGATCTATATGCGTGTATCCCTACTCGGATGAGTTTCGGGCCCAAAACGGTGTCCATCGTTTCCAAATCCAATCCAATCCGGAAAAACAGGTTGAATACTTCCGGGGAGAAGGTATTTGATTTCGGCCGCCTTGCTTTCCCTCCTTCCCAGTCGAACAACTTACTGGTCCTGTTTAAAGTATTCAGCTGGTCTACGTGTTGTGCCTAAAGGTTTGGATCAGCACTGTAGTATTGGCAGCTTTTTCACACTCTCCAGTGCTGTTCAACAGAAAGCCACATGCCTGCATCAGATCATCAGCTCTGACACCAGTTGTTAAGAGGGAGGGGGGTACCAAGACTGAGGGCAGAGGTCTCGTACCCATGTTCCCCATCACCACCAACGATTGGCTCTAATGGAGCTGACAGCAGGGGTTTGGTGACAGGAGATATTTCCGGTTCCTGGATATATGGTGTTCATGCTCTCTCCCACTTAACTTCTCTGCAACGGCACTCTCTTCTGTTTGCGGGAGTTACCTTGCTTTTTTATGGATTGGAGCAATTCTAGTTACCTCATTGCTTATGAGCCCTGCTGCCCTTTTAACTCATCAGTTGCAGCAGTTCCTTGAAAGTTTTCTGTGTTAACATTTCTCCAGCTGTGCCATAATATTATTAATTGTGATAAATAGCTTTTGAACAATGGTTCAAGCCCAACACCGTTGAATAAGAATACTGGAAGCTGATCCTACAACACACTGATAAAGTTGCTTTTTAGGCTGGGTCCTTATCGAAATGGTTATTATCCCAGTTACCAGGTAGGTAACCGTGTTGGTCTGCCGTAGTCGAAACAAAATTTAAAAATTCCTTCCCGTAGCACCTTAGAGACCAACTAAGTTTGTCTTTGGTGTAAGCTTTCGTGTGCATGCACACTTCTTCAGAAGAAGTATCTGGTATCTGAAGAAGTGTGCATGCACACGAAAGCTCATACCAATTACAAACTTAGTTGGTCTCTAAGGTGCTACGGGAAGGAATTTTTTAATTTTTTATTATCCCAGTTTGACTAGAATCTGAGGAGAGTTGCTCATTTCACCAACTAAATATTTAGGGCTGCAATCTGCTGCATTGAAACTATTAATTCAGAGGTGTTTGTGTCAGGGCTGCTATTCTCCTTTTTGAGCTGCCATTGAACTCAGACTCTCAGTTCAACTTGTTTAGGACCACAGTGTAACCCTGCTCTTTTGATATACAGTACATGGGTGTCCCCCGTCCCCCCCCGAAGTATCAGTATATTATATAAAGATTTATGCTGTTTAATAAACAAATGATTTTGGATCCTTTTTTGTACAGTTCCATGGCAGCATGTTTAAAATGGGAATGGAATTCTTATTATAGTTTTGTTTAAAGGATGGAAAATAAATAGACGTTCAGAATATCTTTGGCTGGCCTTTTTATTACGTTTCTATTTCACCCTTCCTCAAAAGAGCACTTGTTGGCTTAATGGTGTCCCCCCCCCTTTATAAGTCACAACAACCTTGTGAGGTAGATTAAGCTCAGAGAGAACAATTTGGAGCTTCCTTTCCCTCTCTTTGCCTTACAATATATCAAAAGTTATCCAAGCACATTCACAAGAAAACACTCCACCAGTGCATCAGAAATACACAAAACAATCAATTATGGTTGCTCCCCTCTTCAGTGAGCTTGTAATTCAGAATTTGTTTTTGCCTGTCTTACGTGGGGAGACTGGCCCTCAGAATTTTGGGCTACAGCTCTCATAATCCCTTATCACTTGCCATGCTGGCTGGTACTGAGGGGAGGTGGAGTCTAACGATTCTCATTGGCGATCACTCGTAACCAAGGTTGTCTTCCATAAACCACAGCTGCCAAGTTTTCCCTTTTCTCACGAGGAAGCCTATTCAGCATAAGGGAAAATCCCTTAAAAAAAGGGATAACTTGGCAGCTATGCCATAAACACGGTTTTAACAATGGGTCCGTAAGTGGCCGGGCGGTGGAGGTCAATTCTGGATCCACACGTCCTTCCACAGTGGGGACATTGGTTTCCAGGCGGGAGTTGATCACTGTGTGGATTTGCCAAGCATGCCTTCCTCTTAGCACGTTTCTCCCTTGCATCCTGAGATCGAGTTTCTTCAAAGCCCATGACACCTTTGGTAAAGGCTGTTCTCCAACTGGAGCGCTCGCAGGCCAGAGTTTCCCAGTTGTCAGTGTTTATACTACATTTTTTTAAAGATTTGCCTTGAGACAGTCTTTAAACCTCTTTTGTTGACCACCAGCATATCTGGAGGGCCGTAGGTTCCTCATAATAAGAATGGCATTATTTTTAAAATTTATATCCCGCCCATCTGGCTGAGTTGCTCCATCCCTGTTGCGCGTCACTAGTGAATACTTTCCTTTGCCCCTCCAGAAACATGCTCTCCAAAAGTTATCGAAACGAAAAGGTGTGCCTTAATGTGGAGCCGAGCCAGAAATTACACGTTAGATGGGTGCTCAGTATTTTGTAAGTGTATCTTCTGGCCACAAGATGGCACCCAGAGAACCATTTTCTCTTAGCAAAGTGCCTGGTTGTCAGGAGAGGGTGTGTTTGCTCAGCTGGAAAGGTAAACATGAGCTGTAGCAAAGCAAGGCAGGTCCAGCTTTGTTGTAGAGACATTTCCTGAGATATTTAGGCTGGGTTCAGGTGCAGTTGTGACTTCTGTACATTCTGGATGCAACGCTTAACAACTGTAATGAGGAACTTGTTAGGATCTCTTACCCTTGAGTAGGACCCTGGCAGAGACACATGCCCGACTGGCATGTTCCCTCCCTCCTGGTCGATTGTTTGGGAGCTTCAAAAGCTTTCTCCAGCCCGAACATGACAGCGACTGATGCCAACTCACATCAGCACACTTACAGATCCGCAGACCTCAGCAACTCAGCATTTGGCTACTTTTTTTTTACATATATACACACATGGAGCACTGCAACATGGCTCCCCCTCTCTCTGGCATAAAACAGCAAAGAGAAAGATCAAAGGACAATAGTCCCACTTCAGGAAACACAGTACAGTGGTACCTCGACTTACGAACGACTCAACAACTGAATTTTTTGACTTACGAATGGGGCTAATGGCCACGCGCTTATGAATGTCTCGACATCCGAAAGGAAACTGTGGCGGTTTTAGATAGGGATTTTTCGACTTACGAATGAATTTTTTCCCTTTCCAATGCATTCCTATGGGAAATCGCATTTCCAATGGCATTTTCCGACTTGCGAATTTTTCGATCTATGAAGGTGCCTTCGGAACGGATTAAATTCGTAAGTCAAGGCACCACTGTAACACAAACATCCTGTCTTCGTCACTTCCCACTGTGGAATGAAAACATATATCATCATGTGATAAGCAATAGTCCCATGAATGCAAACACGGGGAATGAATCTAACAGAACCGTGTGTGCTGGGTAGATTCCAGGGAAAGACTTTTCATGGGAAACCCGCCCAATTTCTCACATGCCACAGCCTCTCAACTGAGCTATAAGAACAGCAGGATCATTTGCTGCCTCTCTTTCTTGCTGGACTCTTCCACTTGAAACTGCAAGGAGGTAAAATTACATCTTTGACTTCCCGTAGGAATTTTTTTTAATAAAAGGAACACCTTGCATGTATAAAAGCATATTTTTTATTATTTATCAGTGAAGAAGACCATAGATGGCAACTTATTTGCCATATGAATATATATAGGCTTACAAAAAAATTATGACGTGCATATCTCTCCTGTAATCTGAAGTGGTACGGTCCAGGAAGAGCTTTTTCGTGCAATTATATTGATCATGTGTTTCTGCCTTTAAGAAAATAACATAAGGAGAGCCCTGCTGGATCGGACCAAAAGTAGCATCCTGTTTCCTGTAGCCACCAAACAGATGCCTCTGAGTAGCCCTCAAGCAGAAAATTTGCTCTGTAGCAGTTGGTACCCGAAGTTGTATCGGCTGTGTTGGAACTGAAGGTTCCATTTAGACACAACTGGCAATTGTTGATTTGCCCTATCATCCCTGGATTTGTTCAACCCTCTCCTAAAGTCACCTGACCTAGTGCCCATTAACATACTTGCGGCTGCAAATTCCCATCAATCAATTAGGCAGCTCCCCTGTGAGGAAAAGGTTGCAACATTTTGGGTGTTTGAAAGAAAATGTGAGGAAGAGGAGACATGGCAGAGGTCTATAAAATTACGCTGTGGAGAAAGCAGATAGAGAAAAGTGTTTCTCCCGCTCGCATAAGCAGTAGAACTCAAAAGTGTGGAGAAGAGCTCACAGTACAAGATACACATATGATTATGATTGGGAATATTACTTCCAGGGAAGCTGAATGTTGGAAATTTCCGGACAGACAGAAGGAGGTACTTTTTGCACAGCAAATAGTTATAATAATAGTTTAAATAATTTTATTATTTATACCCCGTCCACCTGGCTGGGTTTCCTAGATGGAATACACTCCCACAAAAGGTTATGTATGTATGTATGTATGTATGTATGTATGTATGTATGTATGTATGTATGTATGTATGTATGTGATTTGTATACCACCCTTCATCATATGATCTCAGGGTGGTTCACAGAATAAAATACAGGATAAAAACAAGTAAATAAAACAGCAAAACTGTCATGGCTTGCATTTTTTAAGTACAGAAAGTATTGGTTTAAATTGTAGAAATCTATTGATTCAAGGAGATTCTGGAACTTTCTCTTTGTGATGCAAGCTGGAGGTTTCTAACTGACAAGTAAGTTTCCATTCTGCTTGGAAACAAGCAGAAGGTTCCTGATGTTTGGGTTATTTCTTCAGAGAAGCTGATTGCAGCTGTTTATGCTGGCCCAGTAATCTCTCTCAAGGTCATGCTGCCTATAATGACAGGCCAGAAGGAGCCTAGTCTCACTTTCTCACTTTCTTTCTTGGTTCTCTCAGTGGTACTCGGTTTAAGTACACAATTGGTTCCGGAAGCCTGTACTTAACCTGAAGCAAACTTTCCCATTGAAAGTAATGGAAAGTGGATTAATCCGTTCCAGACGGTCCACGGAGTACTTAAACTGAAGCGTACTTAACTTGAAACGAACTTTCCCATTGAAAGCAATGGAAAGTGGATTAATCCATTCCAGACGGGTCCGCGGAGTACTTAAACTGAAAGTACTCAAACCGAAGTGTACTTAAACCGAGGTATGACTGTACTTTGTTCCTGTCTGGTGATCTGTACATAGTACAGTAATACCTCGGGTTACGAACGCGATCCGTTCCGGATCGCAGTTCGTAACCCGAATAGTTCGCAAACCGAGCGCGATGGGCGCTGCCATTTTGCGCATGCTTATGCGCGCGCGCGCGGGGCGAAAACACTTCCGGGTTTGCGCAGTTCGTAACCCGAACTGTTCGCAAACCGAGGTGGTCGTAACCCGAGGTACGACTGTATGCTTAGGTGCTAAGTTTTAGTCTTATTAAGTTAAGGTTTTGCTGCAAATGGATTCTTAAGGAGATGCCAATCTGGAAGAGATGGATTTATGACTGTTATGCTAATTTGCCTTCAGTAAATAATACTGGATGAATCTGATTGCGCCCTGAGTTATTTTGGGGGGCCAGGCATTGTTTTTACTTTGCTAACTCATTGTTGTGAGTTGCTCTGGATCATTATAGAGCAAAACCATGATGATGTATGAGTCAATTACAGTCATCAAGTACTGGATTTCTTTAACACCTGACCCAAATTGGGCCAATTTGGGTGGAACTAGGGTTTAATCAAGCTGGGCTGAGACAGCCTCAGATTGCCGCTGCTCACAGCTGTCAGAAGCCTATGTGGGCGGGCAGCACAGAGGCAGGTTGCAAGCTGGGGCGGGCTGTTTGCAAAAAGGCTTTTAAACAGCCCCACACTGTACTTTCGCAGAGATAGTGATGGTCACCACCTTGGAAGGAGGCTTTAGAAGGGGGTTAGACATATTCATGGAGAATGTTAATGGCTAGCAGCCATCCCAGCAGTTTATTAATCAGTTTATAACAGGAACTTTATCTTTACCATGCAATGTACAGTAGCTCACACTTCCATCAACACAGAAGCATTCACTTCTGAAGCCATTAGAACTTTTATTGCTAGTGCGTGAAATACAGCTGCAATGGGTTTAATTGATGTTGGGCACATTCCAGTGGAGTGGTCTCCCGAGTTAGGAGCTTTGTTAAAAGTCCTGGGTATAAAATAACAATAAAGCTAAAAGCAGCAGCAACAGTGTCAAAGTGTAAGTTGCTCACCATTTCAATATTTTTTGTTTCAGATTTCAAATATTAAAAATGGAAATTATAAATCCCAGAATGGGTCGGTCAACTCGAATATTACATCACTGCTAATGCATCAAATGATCCAGATCTGAATTGATTCCAGGATTGTATGAATGGAGTTTAGTTTTTCCTTCTCATAAATGTTTAAAAGCATAAAACTCTAAAAAAAAATTAAAAATTCACAAATGTAAATTGACCTGTTCTTCACAGTCTACACAGACACACACACACACACACACACACACACACACACACACACACACACACACACAAAGCTGGCCCTGCCATGTGTTGCTGTGGCTCATCTGTGTGATTCCCCCCACCCTGTCCTGACGCATGATGTATCACGCCCCCTCTTCCCCCCACCCCCCAGCTCATCCCTGTGACTGGCCCCACCATGTCCTGACCTATCCCATCCCCTCCTCCCCCCAACCCCTACCCAGGCGAGTCAGTACCTCGGCCTAGTCTGTAAAGGCTTTGGCCTAGTCTGTAAACGGGAGCTGAGGTGCTGTTGAGAGGAAAAGTTTTATAGGTGCAGTACCAGTGTAGCTGCCACTAGAAGGCGCTGGTTTGAAACCTGGTTCTTTTCCCAGCATGCATTTTCGTCTGAGTGGTGTGTTTTGAAACACGGGGTTTTACCTGGTGGAGATGTGACATCTGTCTTAGCAAACTTTCCTATAGCCTTCAGACATGTTGTGTCAAAATTTGACCTCAAGTGGTCAAGCGGTTTTGGTGAAAAGTGGAAACACACCCACATGCCCAGTTTACATATATATATATATATATATATATATATATATATATATATAGAGAGAGAGAGAGAGAGAGAGAGAGAGAGAGAGAGATATCTGTTTTATATCTCTGTGATATATATATATATATATATATATATATATATATATATGTTATATAAATATAATATATCTGTATATATTTATATACATGGGATTGTGCTCACATTCCATCTATATACCCAAGCTTTCGTGACAACTGTGCAGTAGCTAACAAAATAAATAACCATCACTACATGTACTTTTCTCACTTGACCTTTGGCACAATTCAGAAGGACCATTATTTCCGAATATTTTGCTATTGTCCACCCCCATTACAAACTGTTGGCAATAGCTTCACAACAGCCCATAACTTTGGCAGACAGGGTCTTGGGTTCGAGCCCCACGTTGGGCAAAAGATCCCTGCACTGCAGGGGGTTGGACTAGATGACCCTTTTGGTCCCTTCCTGCTCTACAATTCCATGAGTCTAAAGCAGGGACTTCCATGGCTGTGGAAACCACCTTAGAGTGGAGGGCCATTTCTGCCAAACCCTAACCTTGAGCAGGTACATATGGGCAGCTTCAGCCCTCCAGATGTTTTGGATTACAATTCCCATAATCCCTGACCACTGGTCCTCTTAGCTAGGGATCATGGGAGTTGTAGGCCAAAACATCTGGAGAGCAGCAGTTTGGGGATGCCTGCATCAGGGGTTAGGATTGTTCCCAAACAGTTTTCTATCACTACCATCCTGCTTCCAATATTGTTTGGGCCTGCAAAAGGTTTGGTCCTGCTTCACATCCAGTTCACATCCTGGTTCATATCCAATCATAGCTGCCAAGTCTCTTGTATTCCCTGGGAAATCCCCGTTTTTCCAGCTGTTCCTATCTGAAAAAAAATGGATTTTTTTGTTTTTCCCTGGCTTATTCTGGCGCGGCGGCCATTTTGGAACAGGGCAGAGCATGCTCAGAAGCGACTTTTGATGCTGCTCTGCCCAGTTCCAAAATGGCTGCAGTGCGACTTCTGGCGCGGCGGCCATTTTGGAACTGGGCAAAGCAGCATCAAAAGTCACTTCTGAGCATGCTCCGCCCAGTTCCAAAATGGCGACAGCGCTACTTCTGGTCTGCTACTTCCGCCTGGTCCAATGTATCCAATTGGTGCTTGTCCCATAAGCCTCCTGGTGAAATCCTGCCACACTGGATACCACAAATGTTCTTGTTTATCTTTTGTCCCTTTTTTGTTACACTGTAGTGCAAGAGTGACTCTCCACATGGCACTAACACATTAAAGCATACTTACCTGGGAGTAAGCACAATCGGACCAAGTGGGACTTGTTTCTAAGTAAATGTGCACAGGACTGCGCTGCCTAGTATTTAAAAATCCACTGTAATAATGGAGTTCACTAAGGTTCTTAAATTAACCAGACTTGGCAGTCCATCTTCTCAGATAAAATCATGGGACGGAAGCACTGCAGATGTATTGTGTCAACATAAACATGCGATAGACCTGTGACTGTCCTGGCTGACAATTCTGCTTTACCTAACAATGACAAATCATTCTAGAGCTAGTAAGATGGTGTCGGCTAATGCTTCACTTACACTCTGTTTGTCTGACCTTTACAAATAAAAAGAAAAATTACAAGTCTATGCTTCCTGAAGTCCAGTGCCATTCTTTGTAAAAAAAAAAAAGGCAGTTTGTACACACCCTGCAGAGGTGTGAATACTTTTCCCCTGTGGTGTGACCCCCCAGCTGGGGTGTATGGCATGTTAGGGAAGTAGTAGTACCTCTGGTGGGGGACACATTGTACTCTTGGGGTAGTTTGTCCCCCTTTGTCCCATCCAGAAGCTGTTGACATGCAATAGTAGCCACATACTGGGAACAGCATTGACTGGCTGCCTAACCAGGTGAGGGTAGCTGATGGGGCCCAAACCCTTGGTGAATTAGGGACTTCCCCTGCAAGTGAAGACAAGTTCTGGCAAGTTGAGCGGATGAGACCAATAGTGGGTCCAACAGCCAAGAAGGCGGTTTCTGCACATGCTGTAGAGGGAAGTGAGGGGCAGGTGGGGCTTGTCCATTTCCTTTGCGGGTTATCTTAACCTCCATTTCCTTTGCGGGTTATCTTCGAGAGAAGAAAAGGCGAAGAAGCAACAAATCACACAAATCTGAACTGTTTGGGTGACACCTTGTACGCCGCCTCCGGACAACTCCTGCAGCCAAGTTGGGACCAAGCGTATTGTATTGCTTTCCTTTGGACCACATCAGCAAAGCCAAGGAGGAGGTCTTGTCATCTGGGCAGCCCAGAACCACCATACACACTGCCCAGACTTGTCCCCAACCCCCAGGGTGCTGCTAACACAGCGGTTTGACTTCACGCCTGGAGACACATTCCATTCTCTCTCCCTCCCTCCCTCCCTCCCTCCCTCCCTCCCTCCCTCTCTCTCTCTTTCTCTCTCGCCCTCTCTCCAGATGGATGCCAACAGGATCCCGTCCTGCTAGGGAGTGAGTGTGGTTCTTTTCCATTTGATCATGGTCCTTTTCCCAAGCAAGATGCCCACTGGGTGGGGAAGACCCACATTACCTCCAAAACAACAGGAGGGATGGCACCAGAGATTCCAAAAGGGACACATTCACAAGGAAGGGGCAGCTGAGTAGGTGGGCTTTAAGCGAGGAACTACAGGACCCTTATTCAACAGGTTTAGTGGTGGGTGAAACTAAATGCCACTGCTAAGAAACCTGATCATAGAATCATAGAGTTGGAAGAGACCACAAGGGCCATCCAGTCCAACCCCCTGACCTCCAAAGAAGGAGACTCCACCACACTCCTTGGTGGCAAATTCCACTGTCGAACAGCTCTTACTGTCAGGAAGTTCTTCCTAATGTTTAGGTGGAATCTTCTTTCTTGAAGTTTGAATCCATTGCTCTGTGTCCGCTTCTCTGGAGCAGCAGAAAACAATCTTTCTCCCTCCTCTATATGACATCCTTTCATATATTTGAACATGGCTATCATACCACCCCTTAACCTTCTCTTCTCCAGGCTAAACATGCCCGGCTCCCTAAGCCGTTCCTCATAAGGCATTGTTTCCAGGCCTTTGACCATTTTGGTTGCCCTCCTCTGGACACGTTCCAGCTCGCCAGTATCCTTCTTGAACTGTGGTGCCCAGAACTGGACACAGTACTCCAGGTGAGGTCTGACCAGAGCAGAATACAGTGGTACTATTACTTCCCTAGATCTAGATGCTATACTCCTATGTTAAGAGGAGTCCCAGAACTCCTAAATTAAGGAGTTCTTAAGGTATTCCATAAAGCTGCTGTCTTTAGCCCTCCCTCTGCATACTTGGTATGAAAACATAAGACATAGTTACATGACATCCAACAGACAGGCATAAGGAGCAGGATCTTCCCTGCTCAGAATATTACAAAATAATCAACTTGACAAAATTCCCTGGGGAGGAAATTTTCTAATGTGGGTGCCACTTGCAAGAAGGCACTATGTGCTGTGTGGAGAAGTACGTTATATTTTCAGTTCCAAATCTTCCAACATTCAGCTTCCTTGGAAGTAACATTCCCTAGTAATCAGCACCATCCTAAACCAAAATACCGTAGTTGTGTCTTGTGCTATGCACTTCTCTGCACTTCAAAAGAACTAGCATCTACTCTTCCCCATCTCTTCTGCCTCCAGTAGAAGATGATTTAAAATTCAAATCTTATCCTTCAAAGTATCTGTGGCCTCTCTTAGATTTATATCATGTGTAAATAAAAGCCCATCAAAATAAGTGAATGCTGATAAACCTGATAGGCCCTGAGGGATGGGGGGTCCTTGGCAGTTTCTTGGCAAGCCTTTTAGATTAAGCCAATTTATGTTTTCCAGCTCAGAGATGAGTTTATTAAACAGGGCGCCTCGTCTCGCTCTAATGCAAAGCTGCACATATTAAAATGTGAATTTTTTCATATGTGGCTGAAATGAATTTAAAAGATTGCATCTCTCTGTGATTGCATTGCTCCTGGAATTTGAAGAAGGAAACAAGTTAATGGCTATTTTAATGCTGACCTTTACTCATATTACACATGTTAGTTCTACGTGGCATTGGCATGAAGCTCAGGACAAACACGTCCATTCTCATCAGCCGTGCGGCAGAGTTCGCAATGTTCTCTTCTGCCTGGCAAATATACAAACACAATCAATTCAAAGCACTTGACAAAGTTATCATGGTAACCCTACATTGGTGATCTACAATCAGTCAGAAATGCATGTACGTACTGTTTTGTTTAAAAAAAATGCTAAGAATCTAAAATGGCATTCTACAATATTATCAGAATATCAATCATTTTATTCAATCATTTCCAGTGTGGCTGAAATGCCACAGATAGATGTTAGATAGATAGATAGATAGATAGATAGATAGATAGATAGATAGATAGATAGATAGATAGATAGATAGATAGTACCAGATGCTAGGAACAAATGCCAAAGGATCACTACTGGGCCTCTCCTTGCAAGTTTCCCAACGATTCTGGATGGTTACTTTTGGAAATGGGCATAAGTCTGAGCCACCAAAGTGAGTCTTACAAGATTGCCACCAGCTGAGGTGGCTCACTCTCTCCGCCTTCCCCCTCTCCTCCTATGTAACCCCACAGCTCATCTACCCCACCATCCTTATTCTCATCGTCCGCCCCCCCCCCCCCGCCTGTTGACTTGGCACATGCGTTCATCTCACTATATTACCTCCACACCAGTGAGCATCACATGGCTCTTGTAGATTTGAGAGCAAAAGGCCCAATTCACCTGAGAGGTCATTTTTTTTAAAAAAAATCTTCTCCCCCCCCACCCCTGAGTTATTTCTTAAATTATATATTTATCCTTTAAGTAGGGTTAAAGTACCTATTTATTTAAGTGTGATTAAGTGTAATTATGGCTATGAAATGAAAACAACAACAAAAAAGTATCACAAAAGTGTAGATTTGAAGTGTTTAATCACTAAAACAACCATGTTGCTGGAAATTGCAGTGACTGAAAAGGTGGCAAGGCTTTTCTTTTTAATATAATCAATTATTAGTGCGATTATACCTTTTCATCTAAGCACTAATGCGATATACATACAGTGCTTTTTCCCCCTAAAGAAATGTTTAGGGGTACTCTCATTTTTCTACTCATGTTGAAATACTGCCCCTCAATGAGGCCAAACTTAGATTCACAAAATGTTTAGGTGTATGTGTACCCCTGCGTCCCCCCAGAAAAAAGCAGTGTGTGTGTGTGTGTGTGTGTGTGTGTAAATGTAATGTAATGTAATGGTGTAATGTAAAAAAAAAGCCAGAAAAGTTTTTCTCACTAAACAAAATACTGATTTAAAAATAAATGGCTTGAGACACCACTGTGCATGTTAAAACTACACTTCCTGGGGAAATGGGAGAGGAGCACTGAGAACGTTCTACACCTGTAGAGATTGCACCATCCTTTCAAATAAAGCCAACTTTTCTGCTGCCTGAGAAAAGATGTAATAAGTATCTGTAAAATTCAACAAGACATTGGCTTTATTATGCCTTGGCATGCATGCCCCATGACAAAAATGAGTGAACAAAGTATAGTATTTCAACTCTACGCTTCTAGTTTAGCAGCGGTCTAATATGGTGCCGCCTGCCTTGTCTGTGTGTGCATGTGTGAGAAAGCCGCTGTGTTACAAACAATTAAAAATATAGACAGAGTTTTCTGCCCGATGAACCAAGGGCACCTTTTAAAATTTCTCAAATTACTCTCGCAGCTCTACTAAAAATATAGCTACATACCCAAGCCCACTGCAATGAAAGCTGAACTGTCAACGCTGCTGTGCAGCTGTATCCTGTTGACAGTGGACAGGGGCGCAATATGTCAGTACTTTCAACACAGAGAATCTCTAGACCCTGGGCAGATTCCCTCTGTCTTAAAGGGGCTTCCTGAAGCTATGTGAATATTATTTCTAAATCAGGAAGACCTGACAAAGAGGATATGGACATTAGCGAGTCATGAGCAACTATGTCAAGTGCTGAGAATATATAGCATGTTAAATTCCTGTGAAGCAAAGAAGTAAAAAATGACTAGTTTAAGGTTTAAAAGTAAAATGTGGAATGAGTTCCAAGTCTTTGTGAGTTGATGCTGCATGTTTTGATCTTTCATTGCTAAGGCTGCAGTTCTGTAAAGTAGACCTGCAACTTATGAGTGATTTACTTATGAGTGATTTACAGCTTTTGGTAGGATGGTGGGATAATAAATAAATGAATGGAAAGCCAGAGGGGGCGAGGAACAGTTGGAAAGGGCTGTCTGAGATCTTGTGTGACCTTCCCAGAGCCTTCCCATAAGCACATGGAAGTGGTTCCGGGAGGTCTTCCTTACTTTGCATGATTTTGCCTTTGTGCACAGACCCCCCCGGATCGTAGCCCCTGCATACGTTGCAAGTCCACTGTACACAGCTACCTGGGAGTAGACTCCCCTGAACAAGTGTTGCAAGATGGGCTTCCAAATGTTTAGGAAACTTATAATTTTAGACCTACCCTTCCCCTCAGAATTGCCAATGCAATTCTGGGCTGTATCAATAGGAGTATAGCATCTAGATCAAGGGAAGTAATAGTACCACTGTATTCTGCTCTGGTAAGACCTCACCTGGAGTACTGTGTCCAGTTCTGGGCACCACAGTTCAAGAAGGATACTGACAAGCTGGAACGTGTCCAGAAGAGGGCAACCAAAATGGTCAAAGGTCTGGAAACGATGCCTTATGAGGAACGGCTTAGAGAGCTGGGCATGTTTAGCCTGGAGAAGAGAAGGTTAAGGGGTGATATGATAGCCATGTTCAAATATATAAAAGGATGTCATATAGAGGAGGGAGAAAGGTTGTTTTCTGCTGCTCCAGAAAAGTGGACATGGAGCAATGGATTCTAACTACAAGAAAGAAGATTCCACCTAAACATTAGGAAGAACTTCCTGACAGTAAGAGCTGTTCGGCAGTGGAATTTGCTACCAAAGAGTGTGGTGGAGTCTCCTTCTTTGGAGGTCTTTAAGCAGAGGCTTGACAGGCATATGTCAAGAATGCTTTGATGGTGTTTCCTGCTTGGCAGGGGGTTGGACTGGAATTCATAGCTGCCAAGTTATCCCTTTTTTACAGGGATTTTCCTTTATGCTGAATAGGCTTCCTCGCGAGAAAAGCGAAAACTTGGCAGCTATGGACTGGATGGCCCTTGTGGTCTCTTCCAATTCTATGATTCTCTCCAAATCTTTGCCGTGTTGCTTACATTTGAACCAAGAGCAGCCATTATCCGCAGTCAACAGCTTTGGAAGACGATAAACAAACCAGAAACTATAAACAAACCGCATGAATATTTAACCATACTGCGCTTCAATTATTTACGACCCTGCTTAAGGGCATCCTTTTCAACGCAACGTAAGACTTAACAAGAAATCCCAGGATGTTTTCTTCCTATGGGCTGGTACTGGGGACAGCTTTTACTTACCAAAGATCGCCCACAACATTTCACTTCCCAAACAACTGCTGCCAATAATTCTTGAAATGTCATGGGCTATGCCATCATTTTACTTGATGCCTGCTCAAGTTTTCCTTCTGCAAACTTCCAAAAGTTAGTTTAGGATTGAAGCTTGATCTTGGGCAATTCCCACATCCCCCAGTAGCAGCAGCACCCTCCCATCTCACATTGTTCGGGAGGCATGGACGGCCCTACCATTAGGTAGATGGTGGTGGTCACCTGAGGAAGCAGGTGCCCGTGGGCATGGATGGGCAGCGAGGTGCCGGAGGACAGAGCTGCATGTGCCACATGACCAATCCAGCACCCCATATGCTAGCCTGTTGCCCTCAGGTGCAGCGAAGGATGGGCGCTGAAGTAAGTTTCAAAGGCCTGAGTCAAGAGCTTGCCAGCCTTGTTGGGATGAGTCTTGTCTTGGCAGCTCCTGACCCAGGAATAGGAGGAAGAAACAGAGGAGGACATTGGATGGTGGGAGGAGGGAGGAAATCCCCCTTTCCACTTTGACTTCAGTCACTTTGGAAGGGGGATGCCAGCTCTACCCTCTGACCTTCCAGCAGAATGAAGAGTCTCAGCAAAGGCTGGGAGCCACTTAGCTCAACAGCAGCCAAAGTTCTCTCAAGAAACTTCATTATTTAGAAGGCATTTGACCTTCTGGGGTCTCCATTGTCCAAACTAAGTTGGAACGTCTTTACTCTAAGTGACAAAAGTGTCCAAGTTATAGGACAGCGAACTGTAGACGAGCTGCACGCCAATGAAAATTGCAAGCAGTTTACTTAGTTCTTCTTTAAAAATGGCTTGGAAGGGCAATCTTTCCTGCTTCAATGCCTCAAAGAATGACTGCTGTAACTGGAGTATAAAGACAGAAGACATGTTTTGATTGCACATGCCTGGGGTTTATTGCTCTGAGTTAATCGCTTTATTAACATCAAGTCAATACTGGTAGAATCATCTGTGGAGATCAGGCAGATCATCTTAAGCTCCCGGACTTTATTTAATCCTATCCAGCAGGTGCTGCATGAGAGTCCAGTTAAATTTTGCCTAATCTGTGGACTCCAGGCTAAACCAAATGACTTGCATAGTTGCTTTCTTGCTCAGGCTGGGAAATAGATGGGTTTGCGGTGCAAGTCTCTTAGTGTAATACATGCCATTAGCTTCAATATCAGATTTGAGAGCCAAATTTTGTAAATGGCTAAAAGAAGAACAAGGATTCCTTGCAGGTGTGAAAACAAGTTTTAGAAGTGCTATATGTTATGAAGCTGACCAGAGTGGCTGGGGCAATCCAGTCAGTTGGGCGGGGTATAATAAATAAATTAGTAGTAATAGTAGTAGTAGTACAGTCATACCTCGGTTTACAACCGCCTCCATTTGCGAATGCCTCTGTTCAGGAGCAGTGCTAGGGCTTTTTGCGCCCTAGACAAAACACCTTCTGGTGCCCCCTGGGCGCATGCATCATGATTTAATTAATTAATGCGTGATTTAATTTACTGAAATTGGGAATGCTTAAATGCATCATTGTGGCAGACACAATTGTGCTGGCAATGGATATTGGTCATAATATTGAGACAGTGGTGTGGGAACGATTGTGGAATAATGATATAAAGTTTACAACCTGTTATACGAAAATGATGCATAGATGGTACTTGACACCTAATAGGTGCGATCTTATGACGCTACTTGTGTGAATGATGCGCTTGAATGGCTGGAGTCAACCTGTGCGGTTCTTTACCATTGGATCAGCACCTGGTCTAATGGCGGATGGAAAAGAGCCGCACAATTAGCCTTGCCTATGCAGCACTGCAGTGCCCATGCGGCATGCAGCTGCATGGGGATTGCACCGGGCGGGGAAGTGGCTCCCACACTGGGGCTTTTGTCAGTCTATTTCTAGACAGAAGATACAGATTTTACTTAATAATTTTCCCGTGCCAAGATCTGAAACCCAAAACAGGAAAAAAGGGAGATTTACTCGCAGATTCCTGTAAATAGCACCACTGTTCCCCTCCACCTTGGAAAGTGCATGGGATTTTGCTCTCTTAAACTGTTGGAAATCCTGGAACATGGCAAGAAGCCTGGAATGCTCTATTCTTAGAGCAAGAAAATATAAGTAGGTCAAGTTAAAATAGTTCCTGTAAACATTGCCTCTCTCTCCGAAATCGTCTCTGTTCTGTCTTAAGACCAAAGTGCCTCTTATCATTCTTTCCTTCCCAGATTTGGTTTGTTGTCATTTTCTAAACCCCTGTCGGATTTGTGCTGATGATGCAAACTACAAGTAACACTGCAGATCCATGCAAGAAAACTGCAATGGCCACTGCTCAGTGTCTTCAGGAGGGGACATGTGATGAAATGGAAACAAACGGTTGGCTATTTAACTTCCCAGTTCTTTTCTGATGAGTTGCAGATTTCTCAAACTTATGAAAACCTCAGCAAGATACCACCATCTCAGTTCTCTGAACCAATAACTGGTTTGAGAATGGCCCTATATGCCTGTAGAAAAGAGGCAGAAAATGTTTGTGGATGTAGCATCAACGAGCCAAGAGGCTGGATCCAGACTAAGTTAGCAGAAGTTGGGTACCAAGTATAAATCAAAAGAATAATAAAAAAATTCCTTCAGTAGCACCTTAAAGACCAACTAAGTTTTTATTTTGGTATGAGCTTTCGTGTGCATGCACACTTCTTCAGAAGTGTGTTCTGAAGAAGTGTGCATGCACACGAAAGCTCATACCAAAAATAAAAACTTAGTTGGTCTTTAAGGTGCTACTGAAGGAATTTTTTTATTTTACTTCGATCCAGACCAACACGGCTACCTACCTGTAATCAAAAGAATAAGTCAGTCATTACTTAAGTCCCATTGGTTTCAAAGTGTACCAAGTCAAACTAATTTAGGTTGCAGTCCTAATCCCTAATTTAACAGTACTTACAGTGTTTCTGAGTATACATGGCTAGGATGGTGCTGCTGACCTGGATCCAACCCGCACCCTTTTTGTGATGCTGGGGAAACAATTGTCAGCAAGCCGATTTCTCCAGCAGGACTAACAGAAACTTTGGAGGTGATGGCATTTAGATCAGAAAGCAGGTTTGGAGAGAAGCACAATGACAGCCCCCAGCGCTATGCTCTGACCCAATTAGCTCTCACATCCCTAGGGCTGCTTTTAAGTGATGATAAATATATCAGGAGATACAACCACAGATCTGCCACTTAACATATTATGGCTTGGCTCTTATTTGCCTTCTGTTTCTAAATTAGAAAGCCCCAAACACTTTTAGCCTTTGTTCCAACGAAAAGTTACTTGAATCCTTTCATCATGTTGGTTGTTGCCCTTTGCTACACCATGCCCAGCTTTACTGACACTGGCTCAGGATTAATTTCTCCCTACGTCACTATCAGAAGAGTAGTAGATCATTATGGGTCTGCAATCAACGCAGCACAAACATTATGTCTCTGCAAGCAACACAATTCCAGCACTGCAAATAAAGAAGATGGGTGCTGTTGCTCAGTTCTTCTGTTACTATCAGCTCAGAGTGTCAGCTAGAGGCGGCGCCAACTTCTGGGAAAGATAGTGGGGGCCCGATGCAACGTTCTGACATCACAAGCACATGCGTGACGTTGCGAGGAGCCAGGGGGCAGAGCCAAATGTGGTGGCAGTACAGCCTTAGCGGTTGGCAGCCCCCATCTTCCCCCTCCCCCTGCTGTGCAAGGGGAAGACAGGGGAAGCTGCCCTTGGCCAGTGGTAGCAGGAGGAGGAGGAGGAAGAGGAGCAGCCACCAACCACTGAGCCATGCCATGCTTGACTCCAGTATCAGCCTCCTCCTCCTCCTGCACCACCGACTGGGGGCTGCTTCCCCTGTCCCTCCTCCATGTGGCAGGAGAAGGAGGAACTGCTTCCTCCACCCTCTGAACATTGGGGGGACCCCAAAGTGCCTTGGCACCTATATGGTGTCAGTTCCAGTTTTGCCGGGGTGGAGGTGGGGTAGGCACTTGGGCAAGATGTCCTCAGGGGGCTCCCCTCCTTGCACGAGTGCACCTCCTCACAGCCGTCACCTCAGCTGATTTGTTAGCTCTCTTCTTCTGATCCCAGTCTACACAAGCACCCCCAGTAATTGTGCAAGGACAAATGGCACTCCATCTGCTCAAGCTTGTCATTAAATGACTGCATGCTTGGAGAGGGCAAGTGAACTGCAAGGATGCAGAGCAGCAGGGCCTGTTGTTGCTGTTGTTTAGTCGTGTCCGATTCTTCGTGACACCATGGACCAGAGCACGCCAGGCACTCCTGTCTTCCACTGCCTCCCGCAGTTTGGTCAAACTCATGTTGGTAGCTTTGAGAACACTGCCCAACCATCTTGTCCTCTGTTGTCCCCTTCTCCTTGTGCCCTCAATCTTTCCCAGCATCAGGGTCTTTTCATAGAATCATAGAGCTGGAAGAGACCACAAGGGCCATCCAGTCCAACCCCCTGCCAAGCAGGAAACACCATCAAAGCATTCTTGACATATGGCTGTCAAGCCTCTGCTTAAAGACCTCCAAAGAAGGAGACTCCACCACACTTCTTGGCAGCAAATTCCACTGTTGAACAGCTCTTACTGTCAGGAAGTTCTTCCTAATGTTTAGGTGGAATCTTCTTTCTTATAGTTTGAATCCATTGCTCCATGTCCGCTTCTCTGGAGCAGCAGAAAACAACCTTTCACCCTCTTCTATATGACATCCTTTTATATATTTGAACATGGCTATCATATCACCCCTTAACCTTCTCTTCTCCAGGCTAAACATACCCAGCTCCCTAAGCCGTTCCTCTTAAGGCATTGTTTCCAGGCCTTTGACCATTTTGGTTGCCCTCCTCTGGACACGTTCCAGCTTGTCAGTATCCTTCTTGAACTGTGGTGCCCAGAACTGGACACAGTACTCCAGGTGAGGTCTGACCAGAGCAGAATACAGTGGTACTATTACTTCCCTTGATCTAGACGCTATACTCCTATTGATGCATCCCAGAATTGCATTGGCTTTTTTAGCTGCTGCATCACACTGTTGACTCATGTCAAGTTTGTGGTCTACCAGGACTCCTAGATCCTTTTCACATGTACTGCTCTCAGGCCAGGTGTCTCCCATCCTGTATTTGTGCCTTTCATTATTTTTGCCCAAGTGTAGTACTTTACATTTCTCCTTGTTAAAATTCATCTTGTTTGCTTTGGCCCAGTTGTTTAATCTGTTAAGGTCATTCTGAAGTGCGATTCTGTCCTCTGGGGTATTAGCCACCCCTCCCAATTTGGTGTCATCTGCAAACTTGCTCAGGATGCCCTCAAGCCCATCATCCAAGTCATTGATAAAGATGTTGAATAAGACTGGGCCCAAGACAGAACCCTGTGGCACCCCACTAGTCACTACTCTCCAGGATGAAGAGGCGCCATTGATGAGCACTCTTTGGGTTCGGTCAGTCAGCCAGCCAGTTACAAATCCACTGAATGGTAGCATTGTCTAGCCTGCATTTTACCAGCTTCTTTACAAGAATATCATGGGGCACCTTGTCAAAGGCCTTGCTGTAATCAAGATAGGCTATATCCACAGCATTCCCTTCATCTACTGGGAAAACCATAGCGTTAACTATACAGACCTTTGTCAGTAAGGTGATGTCTCTGCTTTTTAAGATGCTGTCTAGGTTTAGTTACAGGTAGGTTTGTCATTGCTTTTCTCCCAAGAAGCAGGTGTCTTTTAATTTCGTGACTGCTGTCACCATCTGCAGTGATCATGGAACCCAAGAAAGTAAAATCTCTCACTGCCTCCATTTCTTCCCCTTCTATTTGCCAGGAGGTGATGGGACCAGTGGCCATGATCTTGGCTTTTTTTTAATGTTGAGCTTCAGACCATATTTTGCGCTCTCCTCTTTCACCCTCATTAAAAGGTTCTTTAATTCCTCCTCACTTTCTGCCGTCAAGGTTGTGTCATCAGCATATCTGAGGTTGTTGATATTTCTTCCGGCAATCTTAATTCCAGATTGGGATTCACCCAGTCCAGCCTTTCGCATGATGAATTCAAAATTTGTATTGTTCCAAAAGCAACAGCAGCAGAGCCAAATTCTGCAGGGCCTAGACATGTGCAAACATAACAATGGCTGGCAAACATTCCCTTCCCAAACTGCTTGACTCCCCAGCCTTCCTGCACTGGGTGGGAAGGTCTGAAGGAGGGTTCAAAGCATGTTCAGATGACTACAAGACCATGTCACTCTTGCACATAGAAAGGTTTCCTTTCGGAGTGTGAAAAAGCAGTAATTGCTCACCACTGGAGGAGCCCTGTAGGCTTCAGTGTAACTGAGTTCCTCCTGTGTGGAAAGAGGAAAGCCCAGCAAAGCCATTCATACTGTGATGCAATTATATTTTTGAACCAGACACCTGGAATCGACTCTCTAGCACTTACACATGGATTAAATAGCTCTGCGGTCCCATTGTCAAGTTCATGTTCAGTATCCTTGCATTGGGGGAGAGTCTGCTTTGGTTCTGCACAGTTTAGTTGCATTGACAGGTTTACCACTAAAACAGCCAGAGAGAGTTACGTTCCACTCCAGAAATACTCAACTTCTGAATAACAGTTTATTTTCAGCACCAAGGGCAGCATCTACTAATTTACGCCAATAATAATAATAATAAATTATTTCTACCCCGCCCATCTGGCTAGGTTCTCCCAAAATTAATCTAGGCAAGAGTTCCAAAAGCAACACCAGCAAAGCCAAATTCTGCATACGTAAAGGGACTTGGGACTTGAGTTCTGAAAATAGCAGCTGGCCATGCCACATGGAAACAACTTTTCGAAAATGAAAGGGCTTTCAGTTGCAATTTGTGATAGGGCACAGGGGCCTGCTGTTCAAAAGAGGACAAGAGCATTTTAAAAACCCTCAAAAACCACACATACACACTTGGATCATGCATGAATCCAGTGGATGCATGTAGCAGCTGCTTGCATTCTGCCCCTAGTTTTTGTGTGTGTGCAAAACATTAAGTCAAGGAGAGCACCCATAATAGCAAGAAACACAATTTGCTGTGAAGAGGAAGGTCACTGTAGCAAGCTCTAGTGAAGTGAGGGGCATTTTACCTGATCTCTACTTTTTAATTGAAATGTTCTAGGGTCAGATGATCGAATTTATAACTGGCTGAATTGACCGGGAGACTTCGTGACCAGGGAGAAGAGTCGGTGGAAGAAGATTGGAAGAAATTTAAAGTTTATTTCAGAAATAATTGCAATATTGGAAATGTTTAATATAAGATCTGGAAGTATAGGGAGGTTGTAGAGGAGGATTTGTAGAGGTATTGTAGTATATTAAGATTTAGATATAAGTGTTAAATAAGAATTGAAATGTTGTTAAGGAATTAATAAGAGGTGAAATTTGTTAGTCAAGGTAAAAATAAGATGATTGAAGTATGATATAGAGATTACTAAGGATGATATACAATGAAACGCAGCAAGGAGGGACATGAGGAAGTCAACAATGTCAGGACACATGAACAATAAATATGGTTTATTTTGTATTTTGTATTTTTGTGTTTTATGTGATTTTATTATTGTTGTATTTTTGTGTTTTATATGTTTTTTTCAGTTTTATAAAATCAATAAATATATTTGGGGGGGGGGGAAGAAATGTGCTAGGGTCTCCTGATAAATGTATAGTTTGGCCCTTGGATACCCTATGTGGCAGAAATCATCATCATCATCATCAGCAGCAGCAGCAGCAGCATCTATTACATTTATACCTCCACTTTTATTTTCCAAAGAACTCAAGGTGGTGTGAATGGTTCTCCTCCTCCCCATTTCATCCTCACAACAACCCTGTGAGGTAGGTTAGGCTGCGAGATGGTGACTGTCCCAAGGTCACCCAGTGAGCTTCATGGCTCAGTGAGGATTCGAACCCTGGTCTCCCAGGTCGTAGCCCAACACTCTAACCATTACCCCACAGGCTCTCATAGCATTGGTGAATGAGTGGAAGCCATTCAACCAGTGACTCAGATAGAACAATACAATGATGCAGAGAAGAAATGGCTGGGGGACTGTCATCCCACCCAGAGCTGTGCTCCGAATCTGTCTTAGTTCCTTCTCTGCAATAAGGAGCTTCAGTTTGCCTCCTCTTACCCTCTTGACTTTGCTGCTGTCACTATTTCCAGTGTGGCCTGCTGTTGCCTAGCAACCAGGGTATGCTTGACTATATGGCTCATGTATACAGGAAAATATGCCATCTGCTCACAGGCCTCTCGTTTCGATGCTCTGTAGTGGAGAAGTGAGAAACACAGCTGTGACATTTGGCAGAGATGCTCTTGGCATCTCCCTGTCCTGTGCCCAGCAGTGAATCAGATTAGGAAAATATCCACTATAGATTAAAGATATGTATACACTGTGCAATGCAAGATCAACGTCCTGTTAGCATCGTCAAGATGCTAGTCTGAAACTGCAAGCTCCCTTGTCTCGGAGGACAAAGATGGAAGCTTCGTGCGTCTATCCCAAACGCCTGAAACATTATTAACAACTAGTGTAATTCAGCCCGTTGAATAAACGGGCACTAGAACACCAAAAGAAAGAAAAGAAAGGAGAAAGCTTAACACTATTACAAATTAAAATGCTCTGGGAAATAAACAGGCCAATATCCTGAACAGCTCTGTTTAATTAACACTGTGTGCGGGGTTGCCGAAGAGGGTGGATGTTAGGGTGAGGCTATGGGTGCAATCCTGCTCCTCGTCTCAGGTGAAAAGTGAAGTACCGGTATGCATTGTCCTAATCAGTTTGTATGTATGTATGTATGTATGTATGTATGTATGTATGTATGGCAGAGGAACCAGAGACCAAATAGCAAACATGCGCTGGATTATGGAGAAAGCTAGAGAGTTCCAGAAAAATGTCTACTTCTGCTTCATTGACTATGCAAAAGGCTTTGACTGTGTCGACCACAGCAAACTATGGCAAGTTCTTAAAGAAATGGGAGTGCCTGATCACCTCATCTGTCTCCTGAGAAATCTCTATGTGGGACAAAAAGCTACAGTTAGAACTGGATATGGAGCAACTGATTGGTTCAAAATTGGGAAAGGAGTACGACAAGGTTGTATATTGTCTCCCTGCTTATTTAACTTATATGCAGAATTCATCATGCGAAAGGCTGGACTAGATGAATCCCAAGCCGGAATTAAGATGGCCGGAAGAAATATCAACAACCTCAGATATGCAGATGACACAACCTTGATGGCAGAAAGTGAGGAGGAATTAAAGAACCTTTTAATGAGGGTGAAAGAGGAGAGCGCAAAATATGGTCTGAAGCTCAACATCAAAAAAACCAAGATCATGGCCACTGGTCCCATCACCTCCTGGCAAATAGAAGGGGAAGAAATGGAGGCAGTGAGAGATTTTACTTTCTTGGGCTCCTTGATCACTACAGATGGTGACAGCAGTCACGAAATTAAAAGACGCCTGCTTCTTGGGAGAAAAACAATGACAAACCTAGACAGCATCTTAAAAAGCAGAAACATCACCTTGCCTACAAAGGTCCGTATAGTTAAAGCTATGGTTTTCCCAGTAGTGATGTATGGAAGTGAGAGCTGGACCATAAAGAAGGCTGATCGCCGAAGAATTGATGCTTTTGAATTATGGTGCTGGAGGAGACTCTTGAGAGTCCCATGGACTGCAAGAAGATCAAACCTATCCATTCTTAAGGAAATCAGCCCTGAGTGCTCACTGGAAGGACAGATCGTGAAGCTGAGGCTCCAATACTTTGGCCACCTCATGAAAAGAGAAGAATCCTTGGAAAAGACCTTGATGTTGGGAAAGATGGAGGGCACTAGGAGAAGGGGACGACAGAGGACAAGATGGTTGGACAGTGTTCTCGAAGCTACGAACATGAGTTTGACCAAACTGCGGGAGGCAGTGGAAGACAGGAGTGTCTGGCGTGCTATGGTCCATGGGGTCACGAAGAGTCGGACACGACTAAACGACTAAACAACAACATGACCCTACAGAGGTTGGAGAATTCTTACAGACGGGGGAGCAAAATTTGCAGATGTCCACTTATTTCTGCAATGTTCGGAATGGAAAACAATCCAGCCAATATGATGGGCTGCCGCCGCTTTCCATCTTCAAACAATAGGTAATTTATTATGGTCCCCCTCCCTCCGCCCTGCATTTCCTTTGCACTTTGAAGTGAATGGGGTGGAATAACACAATGAGGGCATAATTTATGGAATCAACTATGTAAATTACATAATTTCACCACAGCAGACAGCAAGATGCATTGCGTTTTGGATGGAAGACAAAAGTCAGCAGAATGGTTTAGCTAGAGCATGAGAATCTTAATCTCAGGGCTGTGGGTTCCAGCCCCATGTTGGGCAAAGGATTCCTGCATTGCTGGGGGTTGGACTAGATGACCATCGTGGTCCCTTACAACTCTAAAATTCTACAATTCTAAGAAGTCCGATGCCTTCTTACTTCCCTATAGGGCCCTAATGAGTTTGCAGCTGGGAAGAGTAGAGGATAATTTAAACTGTTTGTGTGGTTGCCAGTGGGGTGGGGGAGGCAGTAGGCATGGTAGGGTCAGACCAACCATTAGATGGAGAAATATTGCCTGTCCTGTTCTCACTGCAATCCTGAATAAACAGGGGACTTACCAGCAGTGCCCACAATGGGGCAGCAACCAAGGCTGCATCCCAGGCCGGTCCATGGTCAGAGTCCACTACAAAGGGTCAGGTCAAAGCCAAGGTCAGAGTAGTCTCTGGTCAGGTTTGGCCTGGGCAAGACATCCACTAGCAAGTAGGGCACTATTAACTGGTATGCAGACACTGTAGTAGCTGTTGGAGATTCATTCCCCGTGTCTACAGTCATGAGATTGTTGTCTTATCACATGACGGTGTATGTTTTGACTCCACAGAGTGGGAAGTGACGGAGACAGGATGTTTGTGTCACTGTGTTCCGTGAAGTGGGACTATTGTCCTTTGTTCTTTCTCTTTGCTGTCTGATGCTAGAGAGGGAGGGAGCCATGTTGCAGTGCTCTGAGTGTATTATATGTAAATAAGCGTAGATTAGCCAAAATGCTGAGTTGCTGAGGTCTGTTACGCAACTGCGAAGACTCTGCGGATCCCTGAGTGTGCTGATGTTTCTTGGCATCAGTTGCTGTGATGTTCGGGCTGAAGAAAGCTTTTGAAGCTCCCGAATGATTGACCAGGAGGGAGAAAACATGCCGGTCAGGCATGTGTATTTGCCAAGGTCTTACTCATGTGTAGGCCAACTCCTAACATCCAGACCAGCACTGGGGGTTTTGAGCTGGAGCTGCTGGAGCCGCAACCCAACCTCAGCTGACTCCTATCAGTCCAGGTTTTCTTGAGAGGAGAGTCTTACACCCAAGGAGACTTTTTATGCCTTTAGTCAGGTAGTTCTCCAGATGGGCCAGGTTTCCATTGGACACTTAAGAAAACCAGGTTTCTTTCAGAATGAAGACCTCAGTGCCAGAGGCAGAACTCAACCTTGGCTCTCCTCTGTCACACTGCAGCGTTCTGGCTTCTCACCTCCAGATGGATCCTTACCCAGGGACTTGGTGTACAGCTAGGGCCTCTTAGCCCTCCTCTGATAAGGACTCCCCCAGATGAGGACACAACACTGCCCCAAAACTACCCTGCTCCTCTCAGATGTGGTGGAGGGTGTTGTTCTATCACCCATGCTGAAATGAGATTCAACTGGCAGTCTGGTTGTGCTTTGAACGTGGAACAGATTAGGGTGCTATCTTGCCGCTTGTCTCAGGCAAGAAAATGTATTGGGACAGTGCTGTAGGGCAGTGTTTCTCAACCTTGGGCCTCCAGCTGTTTTGGGACTACAACTCCCATCATCCTTAGCTAGCAGGGCCAGTGGCTGGGGATGATGGAAGTTGTAGTATAAAAACAGCTGGGAGCCCAAGGTTGAGAAACACTGCTGTAGAGTAGGGTCAGGGATGTAATCCTGTTCCTCTTCTTACTTGTTAAGTAACATATGAAGGGAGGTTGCATATAAAGCCCTAATGAGTTCGCAGCTAAGGATTTCCAGGCTCACAGCTCATCTTCTCATCTGCTCTGGATTTCACTTAATTCTCACATTTCACTTCTGGCATAGGCTCATGAAGTAGCTTGTACAGTAATTTGTGAAGCTAAGCTACTAGAAATTACATCTGTGCCTCTGTAATAATTAGGGTCTCGCCTGCAGCTTCCCCACCACCCCACCCCCTTTATCCCACATACAGGAAGGAATACTTCTTTTTATGATGGCATCTGCTTATAATAAGTGCTCGTAATAAAAATAAGAAGTTCCCCCCCCAAAAAAATTAAAAACCAGATACCCAATGAATCAGGGGCACCTCTTAGTCCACCACATTGTTTGCAATTTAATTGATCCAACCAATATATTGACTAAATGTTGCAGCCTTAGGAACAATCAATACATGCAGGGAAGCAGGCAAAATATAAGCAGGTCTGGGGAATCTTTCTGTGGGGCTTACCAGGAACAAGTACGGTACTTATAGATGGACTACACAGTGGGGCCAATGACCTATAGGGACGGAAGGCTCTTCTACACTGGAGGCCTTCAGAGAGAAGCTACACAGCCACCTTTGGGAATACTCTGGCGGCAAATACCTTGCATCAGGCAGGACTAGATACTTCAGGTAGGTCTAAAAGGTAAAGGTAAAGGGACCCTCATGACCGACTCTGGGGTTGTGCGCTCATCTCGCATTATTGGCCGAGGGAGCCGGCGTATAGATTCCAGGTCATGTGGCCAGCATGACAAAGCCGCTTCTGGCAAACCAGAGCAGCACATGGAAACGCCGTTTACCTTCCCGCTATAGTGGTTCCTATTTATCTATTTGCATTTTGACATGCTTTCGAACTGCTAGGTTGGCAGGAGCTGGGACCAAGCAATGGGAGCTCACCCTGTCACAGGGATTTGAACCGCCGACCTTCTGATCAGCAAGCCCTAGGCTCAGTGGTTTAACCACATGGCCCAAATCTGCTACCTCCTTGGCAGCCCCCCAATGCCACCTCTACAGTGGCCTCTTGCTGAATAGGTAGTCTCCTCCCACCCTTGTAGATCTTTATTCCCTCATTGTTCCTGATGTACTGTAGATTTTTACTCACTCCTTCTTCGCTGGTGGGGGGGCATGCCATTTTGAGATTCACCTCAAAATGTCTTGTGCGACTTAAAAGGTTTGTAGAAAATGGAAGGTCTTCAACAGGTGCCAGAACATCAGGAGAGATGGTGCCTGTCTGGTGTGTAATGGGAGGGGGTTTCAAAGCGAAGATTTCCGCATACTAAAGGCCTGAATCCTATTTCATATGGAACAGACCTCCTGATAAGATGGTATCTGTATAAGACCCTCCCTTGCAGACCCTCTCTTGCAGTTCTCGATCTGGAATATAAAGGGGTAAGACAATCTATTCTGGGATAAATCAGCCCCATATAACTGACATGCTGATTTATCCCAGAATAGATTGTCTCACCCCTTTATATTCCAAACCAAGAATTCTATAGTTAAGACCATAGAGTAAGCTATCCTGCCAGGCTTTCCTCACTTTGGAAGGAAGGGTTGCCAAACTCTCACTTCCACCATGGAATCCTACCTCTCAAAGGAGCGGAAGGCAGCAAACACCAGAATGTTAAAAGAGTACCATTTAACCAAATAAAAACATATTTTTAAAAAAATCAACAAAAGCCTATAGAACGTCTAAAACATTAAAAAAAATCACATATCTTCACAGTTCTTAATTTTACAGTTGCCATGGCCAGTATATTTCAGTCATCGAATGGAATGTCGCCACCAGAAGCTAGTTGTGCAGAGGGCTGATTGGCTAGCACCTATGTCATCAAAAGTTGACTTCTGGTCCCTCATCACCCCCAGAGTAATTCTGCAACATTTGAAAATTCATGCCTTAAAATATATATGCAACAACATGTGAATGTTTAATTCAATATATGTACATTGGGTGCTTTATAATTTTTTTTTTAAAAATAAACAGGCCACTTAGCGCAAGAGGGGTAGGAGTGGTGTAAGACAGAACTGAGTCACAATTTGAATTGCTGGCATATGTCCCTGTCAATTACTCTGCAAATATCTTAATAAATTATGAAGGAGGGAGGGTGCTGACTCACCCAATGGGAGAAAAGTTCATTGCTACTCCTAAAACCAGCTGACGTTTCTGTTGACTAAGATGTCTGTTAATATTAGGCCTTTGCTTCCTCCAGTGTTTAACCTTGTAAATGCTATCCATGAGCTTGATTTCCCTCAAGGCAGCTGAGTCAGCTCCTTCTCCCCAAGGATCAACCAGCGTGCATGCCTTTCCCATTCCTGTTAAATAGGAAGCGGCCTGCTGAAGTGTGCCAGAAAATACCACAGAGGTTGCACCTCACAGGCGAATCACTTCACTGATGTTGCTACTAGGCCTGGGGAGAAATCCAGCTTAAAACGCAGGCCTGCCTAAATCACGGTCCCTGAAACAATGTGCAAACTGAAACACAGCTCTTTGAAATTTGCACTTCTCCAAATTTTGCAATGCACATCTCCAAAGGAAAAATGTGTACAAAAAATGCATGCATTAGGGGAAAGTGTGCATAGAAGTCCGTGTGTAAGTGCAAATAACATTTAAAAATGCATATTGTGAAAGATGTGTATATGCTGCCAAGTTGTGGAATTTCCTCCCCAACAGAGGTGCTTCTGAATTCTTCGCTATTATATACCGTAGCTTTTGATGAATGCTGAAGACACACTTCTTTTCCCTGGCCATTGACATCTGAGATGTGTGTTTTCAGGGCACACCCTATTCCTGTGATTGCAATCTGTTGTAACTGTTTTTTAAAATGCTGAATGGCTGTAACCTGCCATGGGACTTGTTGGTGAAGGGCGGATAATAAATTTAATGATGATGGTGATGATGATGATGATATATTAGGCAAAATTGCCACCTTGTGCTCCTTTGGGAGAAAGGACAGGGAGTCATCTTTGCTTTTATCTTAAAGTTCTTCCAATTATGCATCACCAAAGAAGATAACAAGAGAGTAACAATAGAATCGTAGAATTGGAAGGGATTCTGAGGATCATCTAGTCTGGGGTGGTCCAACGTCCAACCCAAGGTGGGGTTTGCTGAAGGAGGTGCAAGTGTCTGACAGGGTCCTAGAGTCCTCAAGCCTCACGCCTCCTTTGAGTCTCCGCTGCGGAACAGTATTATGATAAATTGCAGTCCCATTATATAAAATCATATGGGAGGACTATATGCTGCTTGGTGCATTACTGAAGAGGAATTTGTCACAAACACAGGGACGTTAAATATAGACCAGGGCCTCAAGTCTGAATATGTAAGGGATGAAGAAGGAACTAGGACGGGCATTTTTTAAAAGGTTAAAGGATTTGGATTTGTTTAGAAATGGGAAGCAAAAATCCACAAAGGGTAGAATAATGTAGTATCAGACTGAAGGCCCCTCTAGTCCAGTATCTAGTTCTCACAGTGGCCAACCAGATGCCCGGGGGAAATCTGCAGGCAGGACATGAGCACAACAGCCTTCTCCTGTTTGTGCTTCCCAGCACCTAATACTCAGAGATGTACCGCCTCTGACACTGGGGGTAGTATCTAGCCATCATGGCTAGGAGCCACTGATAGCCTTATCTGAGAGAAGTATGTAAGGTGGAATCAAAGAAGCAGATGCAGGTACCAGTGATGGGCTCTTGCACCTGCCCAACACGAAGGCTGATATTTTATGCTGGAGACTCGGCAAAACTGACTTCTGCGCAGACATGCATGGGGTTACGTTGGAGGAATCTGAATGTGGCCATTGCATTTCAAATGGACTGAGATCAAAGCCTACTTTGATGACTTTCTCAATCACCTTCTTGTTTAATCGACTTGCCTCCTCTCTCCATAACATGCCTGCACCCTCTGCTATTCCAACTCCCCTCAGCTCCCTCCCATGACCGCCAACTCCTTCCCTGAACATGTCATCGAATCATAGAGTTGGAAGAGACCACAAGGGCCATCCAGTCCAACCCCCTGCCAAGCAGGAAACACCACCAAAGCATTCTTGACATATGCCTGTCAAGCCTCTGCTTAGACCTCCAAAGAAGGAGACTCCACCACACTCCTTGATAGCAAATTCCACTGCCGAACAGCTCTTACTGTCAGGAAGTTCTTCCTAATGTTTAGGTGGAATCTTCTTTCTTGTAGTTTGAATCCATTGCTCCGTCCTTCTTCTCCCAGGCTGAGAAAGCCTCTTGAGCTGTGTGTACACATGGCCATTGAATCCAGCTCTAGCGCACTCCCACCACTGGTGTTTGAAGCCGAGTACACAAGACGCCAGCCACAATCCAACAGTATCCTGCAACTGCTTGAGAAATACACCTGATGATGCACTTTCTCTCGAACCAGCTTCCATCCGATTTGAAAACAAAATGCTGCACTTAAGCTGAGGTGTGCTCATTTCAGACAACCGTTGCCCTCTCTCCGGTCTGTACAGCAGAGTGTGACTTGAAACGCAGCACAGGAGAGAGGTGGGAAACAACCACACTGTGTTTCAATCTGATATGTGTATATGTGCATAACCTTGGGTTTTTTCCCCCCTCTGACAGATGGAGGCAAAGGGAGGAAGAGTGAATTTTCCCTTGACACAATGTGGGGCTTTCAGTTTAAGATTAGAAATCTGAATATGCTGCCTTTTAGGATCTCCTTGCTGCCTTTTTGTCGCACGGCGACTCCTCAGCTACATCCGGCTGACATGCTAGAAGACCATCCATAGGGCAGGTCATACTGTCTAAGGATTTTTCAATTGCCCTATCTCGGCCACACTTTGGCCCATTTAACCAATGCATGACATGCTTTATGGTTTGATGTGTGGTGCTGGTAACGCCAAGGTTGCAGGTTCCATCCCTGTATGAAACAGCAGCATATTCCTGCATTGCCGGGGGTTGGACGAAATGACCCTCAGAGTCCCTTCCAACTATAGAATTCTATGATTCTATGACCCGGCATTTATGCACATGTTGGTGTCCTAACTGGTCCAGTGCTAGGCGTTCTTCTCTATGCTTCAAGGTGAAGTTAAGTATGGAAGCACCTTCTGTTTTAAAATGTGAAAAAACTTTCCCCACATTTCATGCAAACTGGTTTTTCTCACTGAAGCAAAATAAAACGGGCTAACATAAGCTCCAGGCATTAGAGACCAGCATTAGAGACTCTACAAAACATTAGGCACCGACAACACTATAAAAACCTATAAACAAATAAAGAAACAAACAAGCTAGCTAGCAAGCAAGCAAGAAAGCGTGCGGTCAGGGGGAGAGCATCAAAACACTATTAACTAATACACTAAATAATACACATAGCAATCAAGACACACATGTTCAGAATACTTTAAATCTGAACCCCTTTCTCTGCATTTGACATCAGTACTTTGTTACTTAAGACTTGGCACACAAGAGCTATTTTGCTCCCACTGTTCTATCTTTGGTTAAATATATAGGAACACGATAAGTCAAATAGGCTACTATAATCAGGATTTAAGACAGCAACAGGTGGCTGCGCTTATCGAGTAAACTAAGGAGAATCTGGAATCCACTCAAAAAGCTGAGTAAAGTCTTGCCTTGATCAAGAAGAACACAGAACATTCCTGGCAATTGTGGACCCTCTCTCTTTGTGGATGATCCTTTGGCTTTGAAGCAGAATTGCCTTTAAAGATATATATATATATATATATATATACAAGCTCCCTCTTCTGTTAATTATTCCTGGGCATTCTTGCAATCAACTGCAGGAAAGAATCCAAAGGTAATATGTAAATCAATACATACCCCTCCTCTCTCACTCCATGCATAAATAGCCTGAGCAAAATTCCGCTCATCAGCCCAACCTCTCTTAAATATGCAGCTGGCGACGTCATTGTTTTTGTTGCCAATTCCCTTGCTGGTCTCCTTCCTCTGGCTACTTTAGTCCCAACTGAGGAACTGGGAATCCAGACTGCACTGGGAGATGAAGAGAAGCTGAGGAAGCACTGGGTACCACAGGCTGAAGCTCTGTGCTCCATCAATCCTCTTCAGGTAGACCAAGAGATGTTCTGTTTTATATGCATAGATCTTCCTTCTATCTTCAAAGATGACAGAAAAATTAAACACACAAAGTTTGGGGAAAGTCTGACATTTAAAGCATCTTGTGTTCAGAAAATGTATTCAGAAAATGTCTCATTAATCCTTCCTGGTTCTAACAGTGTGTAACAATGAAGTTTCCCTAGTTGTTGTTGTTGTTGTTGTTTTTCAGCATTAGCATTTATTTTATCAGGGTACATCTGTTCCTTTTCTATGGGCAGGTCTACAATTTTACTGCACCAACAGCTTTATATTATTTGTCTCATTTATTCTCTTTCTACACTTGTGAGACAAATTGCTATTATCCCCATTTTACAGACCAGGAACTGAGACCAATGAGAAATGAATTGATCAGAGCCACTTATTAGGACTGGATCCAATAGTCACGGCAGATTTTACTTAAGGGCTGATAGAACTGAAGGCAACGTAGCATTTGCAAGATCATTTACGAAGATAAGCAAGGTCAAGTATGGTTTCAAATTGGACAGGGTGGCACATGCTGAGTTTCTTGCATTGCAGGGGGTTGGACTAGATGACCTTCAGGTTCCTTTCTATGATTTTTTTAATTTGATGATTCTATGCTGATCTGACATTGAAGGCTGTTTTAACATAATGGTTGAGAAATAAGCTGTGGACTGCAAGTCTGAACTAAATCTCAGCTCAGCGGTGAACCACAGATTTAAGCCACTATTTCTCAGCCTGAGCTTTTCATCTGCAGAACAGAGGAAATACCACGGTGGCATACTTTACAGGGGGGTTTGTAAGAATTACTGAGAAAATCTACATGAAGCACTTCCTCTTAAAAATGCACTATTTAAATGTTTATTATTGTTAATGTATTTTAAAAATAATACTATTAGGTTGTATGAAACCCAGCCAGATGGGCGGGGTATAAATAAATTATTATTATTATTATTATTATTATTATTATTATTATTATTATTAGTTGGTAATGCCAACACTACCAAAGTAATGTGTGATGGTATTATTGCTTTCAATTATTTCCCCAATTCTATGCACACATGGTTGGTATTAAGTCCGCTTCTACTCAGTGGAATTAAGGATGTAATCAGTGGGACTCACTTTTGAATAAAAAAAGCCCAGGATTGCACCATTACTTTCAATAAAAAAGGGGACAGGATTTATCCATGACTTACCTAGAGAACTAGAAAAAATAAATAAAAGACATGAAGACCCACATTGGCTGTGATTAACTAAATGGAAATCTTTGCTGCCTATAAATTTTTTTTTGGAAACTGGTAGTGCAGCCTCTTAAGCAAAATCCAGCATTTTGTAACTACGTACAGAAGAATAGATGTATGGACCCAAAGCATTGCCAAAGAGGTAGAAAAGCTAACAGGAACTGTGGTTTGTACCAATCATTGTGAAGACTTATGGTCTTAGAAGACAACTAACCTCCATGCGGGTTAGTCGCTTTGCTAAGAAAAATGACAGAGAGATTAAAAACAATGGACAATCATTGGCCATGCTAGCTGGAGAGCATGAGAACTGGAGCCTAGTAATCCCATACCCTCAAGGGAGTGAAATCATGGTTTTTCTTTTTAAAATAATACATATTAGGATTTTAATCATTACATTCCCCTCCAACTGCAGTTGCCAATGACATTCCCCTTTACAAAACCATAAATAAAGGTATTGTTATTTATCATTATTAAGAAAAAGGATCGCAAATCCAAATGAGATCAGGATTCCAGTGTGTGTGTGCACGCTTGTGTGTATATATATATTTGGTGACATGGAGAATAGAGCCTGTTTCACAGCAGAAATTGAAGAAGGCGATAAGCTGTTAGAGATACCTCCTGCTATTTTTTTCTTCTCTTACTAGCTCTAAAGGTTAGCAATTGAAATAACATTTACTTACAGCGGTATAAATAGTGTTGGACCAGCTTTCCGATTTCCACACGTCTCGTTTTGTTGGGCTTTTTTCCTTGTTCTTTAGGAGAGGACAAGGTTGATCTCAAGGACAACGTGAAACGAAAGCTGACCCCTTGGTGTTTCCCCCCACGGCCTCAGATCTTCCCTCGTCTCTTCGTAGCCATGGAACGGTCCACACAAGAGCTCTTCCTCAACTTCATGATTGTACTGATCACGGTTCTCCTCATGTGGCTTCTGGTGAAGTCATACCAAGACTGAAAGACTCCCTCCTACCCCTTGCGAGTGAGTGAGGGATCTACGTTTGGAAAAAGAATGCTAATTCTACTGTACAGGAGCAGTCCTATGCTTGCTCTTTGTCTGTGTGTCAATTTTTTAAAAAAGAAAACAATACTCTAAAATACCTCTTGCCTATATCTGCCCAAATATTCAAATTGACCTAGGATGATGCAAATATGTAAGCCAGCTACAATGCAATGAAAGCATTGACATATGGAGCCATTATGGTGACTACAAGCACCTTTCAAGTCTGTGTCTGTCTGCTTCCTGACTCCCTCGTTTGTGTGGTCAGATTTACGTAGCTGAAATGTGACTACGTAGATTCATTCATCCTTTGAATAAAGAACTAAGTAGGATGCATTTTTTTCTTCTCATTAATTTTCTTCAAAAGACAAATATGTTAGCTCATAAGGGCAGGTGGGGTGGATTCAAAGCCACATTAGGGCAATACCTTTATTAGGTCCACCAAATTGTCACAAAATAGCATGCAAGGTGCCACGCCTAAGAAGACCCTGCTCATACGCTTTGTAGATGCTCTGTGGAATCTGTGAAATGGAAACTAGAGAAAGGCCCTTCCTGAAGACACCAGAAGTACTAATGGAGAGAGAACTTTTCTTGAGATACACCAGTCCCAGGTCACTTCAGTCTAAATATATATATTTAATTAAGCAATAACAGCGCAATTCCATAGCTGTCTATGATGTAGGCCCCATTAAGTTCAATGGTAGATGAGTGGGTATATAATTATGGGGGACGGGACTGTAGCTTAGTGGTAGAGCATCTGTCTTGTACACAGAAGGTCATAGTTTCAATCTCTGGTTTCTCCGGAAAAACTTCTGTCTGAAACTCTGAAGAGTCACTGCAAGTTGGTGTAGACATTACAATGATCCACAGATGGACCAATGGTCTAACTCAGCATAAGGCAGCTTATTATGTTCCTCCTAAGCTCTCCTGTGTTCTTATGATTGCAACCTGAGCTAGCCAACGATAGCCCTCTCTGCAATGCCATCCTGTAATTAGAATGGCACTTGGTTTATAACAACCCTTCTCTTATTCCGTACTGAATACCTTTTCAGATAGCTATTCGGAAAGGGCTTTAAAGTCAAGGGTCGTGGCTGAGTGATCGAGCCCATGCTTTACATGGAAAAGGTCCTAGAGTCAATCACCAGCATCTCCTGGTAGGGTTGGGAGAGACCCCCACTGCAGCCCTGGAGAGCCACTGCCTGTCAAAGAATCATAGAACAATAGAGTTGGAAGGGACCCTACTGGTCCAACCCAATGCAGGAATCTCCGCTAGAGCATACATAAACTCTGCTTAAAAACCTCCCATGAAGGAGAGTCCACCACCTCTCATGAGAGTCTCTTCCACTGTCAAACAGTTCTTACTGTCAGAAGCTTCTTCATGGTGTTTGGTCAGGATCTCATTTCTTGTAGTTTGAATGACTAACGGTAGTTTGGATTTGATATCCAGCTTTATCACTACCCAAAGGAGACTCAAAGTGGCTAACATTCTCCTTTCCCTTCCTCCCCCACAACAAACATTCTGTGAGGTGAGTGGGGCTGAGAGACTTCAGAGAAGCGTGACTAGCCCAAGGTCACCCAGCAGCTGCATGTGGAGGAGCGGAGAGGCGAACCCGGTTCCCCAGATTACGAGTCTACCGCTCTTAACAACTACACCACACTGGCTCGGTAGAAGGCAGCTTCTTATGCAAGCCTCATCCATAATCTCTTCTCATCTGAAGCAATAATAATAATAATAATAATAATAATAATAATAATAATAATAATATTTTTTATTTGTACCCCGCCCATCTGGCTGAGTCTCCCCAGCCACTCTGGGCGGCTCCCAATCGAATATTAAAACAATACAGCATTAGCACAATTACAAAAGTCACAAACAACACATAAGCCACATCAAAAAATACACAACCGAATGGAAAACAATTTCCACATGAATCAAAATCTAAAACTAAGAATACATCCTTAATACAGTTTAAAATAACATAGGTAAAAAAGATTTAAGACAGGCTTCCTCAATCTTACAACCTCCAGAAGTTGTTGAGCTACAGCTCTCATGAGCCCCAACCAACATGGCAAAAGGTCAGAAATGATGAGAAGGGCAGTCCAGCAGCAAATGGAGGGCACCTTGCTGGATACCCCCACCTTATTGGCCCTGCACCTTTCTTGGATTACTGTGGAAATGCAAGGCCACAGTTTGGAACCACCACTGCCGCTCTCCCACATACTACCCCTTCTCTTTAGTAGAGAAGGCACAGTGTTAGTCTTGCATGCTCCCAAGCGTCTCATGTTGCCCTACCAGTGTTGGAAGGAGCAGAGTTGCGAGGTAATTTAAGAACCCCTGTCCCAGAAGAGAACTTGGCCTGTGCTAAGTGAGAGGTCATAACCTTGGCACTGGACTCGCCTATCAGGAGAAGCTGCCACACTTTCACTAATTCTCACAATTCGGTTGCGTGCCAAAGGTGGCCTCTGAATCATGCAGCCGCCTCCCGAGAAAGGCTAATCATCTGTTTCCATAGGCTGTTTATCCCCCGCAGTTTAATATGGAAGAGTCTTATATTTCACATGCCGTGCCTCTGTCTCACATAAGTGTGCGTCTTCATCTGATATTATGAAGCCTTCCCCTGGCATTATAATGCATTCAAGGAACTGCTTGAGAGCCTCCACAGCTATTCCCTTCACAGAGCGACAGTTTCCAGAGGGGTTTAGCAATCAATCCCTCCTCCCAGAGAAATCTGGGAATTGTTGCTCTGCCAGGGGAATAAGGGTCTCTTAACAACTCTCAGCGAGATGAGCGCGCAACCCCAGAGTCGGTCACGACTGGACCTAATGGTCAGGGGTCCCTTTACCTTTAAAGGGGACCCAGGTGGTGCTGTGGTTAAACCACTGAACCTAGGGCTTGCTGATCAGAAGGTCGGCGGTTCGAATCCCTGTGACGGGGTGAGCTCCCGTTGCTTGGTCCCAGCTCCTGCCAACCTAGCAGTTCGAAAGCACATCAAAATGCAAGTAGATAAATAGGAACCGCTACAGCGGGAAGGTAAACGGCGTTTCCATGTGCTGCTCTGGTTTGCCAGAAGCGGCTTTGTCATGCTGGCCACATGACCTGGAAGCTATACGCCGGCTCCCTCGGCCAATAATGCGAGATGAGCGCGCAACCCCAGAGTCGGTCACGACTGGACCTAATGGTCAGGGGTCCCTTTACCTTTACCTATGGCTGTTAATAGTGCTTTAAATATATGATGCAGATGTGGTCTTAATTGACTGACATTCCCTCAGGCCTTATCTATATCACACACCTCCATCATGTCGGGCCTTTTAGCAACCAACTTAGATTTTTTTAAAGGACCAAGCACAAAATAACATTCACAAAGGGCATGTCATCAACAACAGCAACAGCAGTGTGCCAATCTACATTCCTTAGGACAACAAAAGCAGCAATAAAAGAACCATGGAGGTCAAGGGGGAACATGTCTGTATAGCTTTGTTTGGTGATGCCCCAAAGGCCACAGAATTTTTCTAAAATGCTAAATAAGGAAAAGGTCAGAAGGACCTTTATAAAGCCTTAGTTCTCGCCCAGATGTAGCACAGAATAGGAGTTGAAGTCTGATAAATGTTGACACTTTCAGAATGCCGCCCTCAAAGGCTCACTAAATCATTCCTCACTTCTACAGCTGAGATGGGTCGTCCTCTTTGCCCAGGGCTTATTTTCAGTTTAGCTTGTAGGAATGGGGGCAGAGGGCAGGAGTAGAATTGTATGCTTTCCAAAGTCATTTAGCACAGTTGTACTAGTTAGTCAGCTCTTATCCTGAAGCTTAAATATTCTAGCTTTTAAAAATCTTTAGGATTTCCAAGCTACAAATATTTTGCATGACTTATTTAAAAGGCATTCATTTTCACTGGGCTGACAAAGCCCTGCTTAATCATGTAGACGCACAGGAATCTGCCTATACTAAGATGAACCACTAGTCCATTTACCTCAGTTCTGTCAACTCTAAATGGCAGTGGCTCTCCAGGATTTTCAGACAAGAGTCTCTCCTAGCTCTTCAGAGATTGAACCCGAGACCCACATGAAAAGTAGATGCTGTACCACTGAGCTGCATGTTCGCTGTGGCAATTGCAAAGACGTATACTTCTTTTATGGGAAGAAAAAGGAACAGGTCACACATGAATACACATTTCAAAGCTCGTGCTTCAGTTCTCAGAGTTTCAGAAAGTGTGGATTTGATAGATTCACCTTTAAAAGTGAACCAAATGAAATTTCTCCCCCATCCCTACAGGTCACATTTATATGCTCCTCTAAGAAGCTCAGGGCAGCATATATGTCTTTTCTCTTCCACTTTTTCCTCACAAGCCTGTGAGAAAATAAGGACTGTGGTCCATAGTTATCCAGCGCTGCTCACACAGCATTGAATGGTAAAACAATACTTTTGTCTACATCGGCACTGACTTTGAGTCTTAATATCCACCATCCCGCTTCAGCCAAAGTCTCTTTCATGCCCTCTTTTGGAAAGAAACCCACAGCTTTTCGGAGTGGAACATAATCACTACATCCATCGCTTGAAAAGTTGTATATAATATTCATTCCCTGGGATCACATTCACAGAGCATCCCATTTTCCATTCTCTCATGCCTGTTGGTCCTGCCTATTTTAAAAGAACTTGAAACGGGGAGCTCAAAAACAGCCTGAAAGTTCAGGCATGTCAAGAGGACTCATGATTGACCCAGATAGCCAGGAGCTTTCACACATCCTTAAAAGGAATTTTACTCAAGTCTACCAAGCTACTGCCTCAGGCTACTTACTCCTCAAGTGTTTTCCCACAGCGGATCCATTGGGGGCTGTGCATTCTGCCTCTTGTCACCCTTAGTAAAAGGGCATTCTTTTAGGGTTTTGTTTTGTTTTTTTGCAAAGAGCTGTCAAACACATTAGCATCCTTGGGTCCACAATGGCCTGCTTCAACACCAATTCAAATATTACAGAATCTCAGGGCAAGTGACACCTTGATGCTTGAGTTGCCCATTACGGTTCAAGCTGAATTATGGAAACAGCCAGCATTTTTGAGATTGGACAAAGCTGCTGAAAGATTGAGCGGGAAAAGTGTAAGAGAGTAAGATTATATTCACTAGTTTGGTGCACAGGTCTCCTGATTTGTCCCACCTGGATGAGGATTAGGGCTAAGGATTTTTGAAACCTTATTTTCAACATAAGGAGGGGAAGGAGGCACTGCAAGTCCTTTTACCAACCCCCCAACATTAAAGAGGCAGGCTTGATCCTGCAGAGTGCTGATCCTTCGTGAGTATCTTTCCCTGCACACAAGGAAGCAAATTGTGAAGCACAAAGCACACAGCTTTGAAACTTCTGCTTACCAGTTGGTAAGCAGCAGGATTCGATCCTGTGTAGTGCTGGGAAAGGGAGAGGCCTGGCAGGAAGGGTAGGTTAGGCAGTAAAAGCTTCTGCCCACATCCTGTCTTCTCTCGTAGCAATGCACTTGTTGAGCACACCCTCCCTTTTCCGTTTCTCCTTCTTCCCCCTCTCATGTGTTTCTCCTTCCTAAAGATTTTTGCCTAGCATCAAAGAGACACGTACAGTATAGCTATATAGAACTTCCCTGGGCAGCACACTCCACGGGCAGGGTGCCAGAAACAAAATGGCCTCTCTCTCATCACCACTTGCCTCACAGCAGAATGTGTGGACAAGCAAGCCCGGTTCTGCCTTTAGCAAAATGGGTTGTCTGCCTGAGATCATGGATGCTGAGGGATAGGGAGTGGAAGGCAGAGTGGTGGGCCCCCTTCACAGTCTGCCATCACCCCTTAAACTAGGACATGGCCTTCAAGCATGGTGGACACTGTCTGGTCACTGGTGGTGTGGTAAGGGCAAGCTTTTTGTAAGCTTCTGCAAAGATATTTAGGATGGTTTGAAGGTCCAGTTGGAGAACAGCGTTTACCAAAGGTGTCATGGGCTTTGAAGAAACTCGATCTCAGGACGCAAGGGAGAAACATGCTAAGAGGAAGGCACGCTTGGCAAATCCACACCGTGATCAACTCCCGCCTGGAAACCAATGTCCCCACTGTGGAAGGACGTGTGGATCCATAATTGGCCTCCACAGTCACTTACGGACCCATTGTTAAAACCGTGTTTATGGAAGGCAATCTTACTCGACTACGAGTGACTGCCAAAGAAAAAGAAGGTGTGGTAAGACTCAAAATGGCAGTCCAGGTCTGCTTGTGTACATGGAATGGTGGAAGGGCCATCGTTTTATCCATTACCTCAGGTAGCAAAATGCCTTAAGCCAGCCCTGAGGGCATAGAGCAGGCATCCCCAAACTGCGGCCCTCCAGATGTTTTGGCCTACAACTCCCATGATCCCTAGCTAACAGGACCAGTGGTCAGGGAGGATGGGAACTGTAGTCCAAAATATCTGGAGGGCCGAAGTTTGGGGATGCCTGGCATAGAGAGATGGGGCATTGATGAGGATGATGAGCATAGGTGTCTGGCTCCTCAAACCGCATGTAGGTAACTAAAAAGCTGCATTCAGTCTATGAACAGATGGACATTCCCAGACCTAAATAATAGTGGGATAGCTATTAGGGCATGAGACTCAATCTCATGGCTGTGGGTTTGAGCCCCATGTTGCGCAAAAGTTTCCTGCATTGTAGGAGGTTGGACTAACGATCATCATGGTCCCTTCCAACCTTCTATGTTGCAGCAAAGCCTACGGTTCTACGTTGCAGCATGGCAATGTAGAATTATTCTAACAGTGGAATACAACAGTATTCTATTGTTGGAATAGCACTGCCTTTTGCAGACCTTGTGTGAAATCTAAGCTGTCACATACCTGTTGGGAGAAGGGTGAAAGGAAAATGAATAATTCATTGACGTCGGGACTGTTTCCAACAAAACAGCGTCTGTTTTTAAATAATTCATGCTATTTTATTAGGCACAAGTGGCAAAGAGATAGTCAAAAGCCTCAGCAAGCATTACGAATAATAGCCCCTGGGCCTCATTAGTACAAATTCCCACTGAACATTCTGACCCAAATCTAGTTCCAAATTACATTTTGGGATGATTAGTCAGAAGGCAACTTGTTAAAAAAAAGGAGGGGGGGAGGTAACTGGGGCAGTTTACACAGTAAGCCGTAAGTGTGTCTGCATTTGATGTCACAGCTGCATTGCTTCTGCTAGTGAACAGAAAAAGCCAAACAGCTATGCAAGGCACGGATGTCCCTTCTCCCTGAAAAACTTAAACCAAGCATTGTCAACACATTTTCGAGCTTGGCATTTCACACACGATTCTGTGGCAAATAGTGTTTATTGCAATAGGGTGCGTCAGTTGACCCAGACACTATTATGATCACAGGTGCTTTCAACCTCACAAAAGCTCAAGTAAAGCCAATTAAAGTAGTCACCCAAAATGTGATGGGTGGTGCAAGCTGAGATGCTACTTCACTATTAGGGGGAAATACAGTGGTACCTCTGGTTACGAACTTAATTAGTTCCGGAGGTCCGTTCTTAACCCGAAACCGTTCTTAACCTGAGGTACCACTTTAGCTAATGGGGCCTCCCACTGCCGCCACGCGATTTCTGTTCTCATCCTGAGGTAAAGTTCTTAACCCGAGGTACCACTTTAGCTAATGGGGGCTCCCACTGCCGCCGCGCGATTTCTGTTCTCATCCTGAGGTAAAGTTCTTAACCTGAGGTACCACTTTAGCTAATGGGGCCTCCCACTGCTGCCGCACGATTTCTGTTCTCATCCTGAGGTAAAATTCTTAACCTGAGGTACCACTTTAGCTAATGGGGCCTCCCACTGCTGCTGCACGATTTCTGTTCTCATCCTGAGGTAAAGTTCTTAACCCAAGGTACCACTTTAGCTAATGGGGGCTCCCACTGCCGCCGCGCGATTTCTGTTCTCATCCTGAGGTAAAATTCTTAACCCGAGGTACCACTTTAGCTAATGGGGGCTCCCACTGCCGCCACGCGATTTCTGTTCTCATCCTGAGGTAAAGTTCTTAACCCGAGGTACCACTTTAGCTAATGGGGCCTCCCACTGCCGCCGCGCGATTTCTGTTCTCATCCTGAGGTAAAGTTCTTAACCCGAGGTACCACTTTAGCTAATGGGGGCTCCCACTGCCGCCACGCGATTTCTGTTCTCATCCTGAGGTAAAATTCTTAACCTGAGGTACCACTTTAGCTAATGGGGCCTCCCACTGCTGCTGCACGATTTCTGTTCTCATCCTGAGGTAAAGTTCTTAACTCGAGGTACCACTTTAGCTAATGGGGCCTCCCACTGCCGCCACGCGATTTCTGTTCTCATCCTGAGGTAAAGTTCTTAACCTGAGGTACTACTTCGGGGTTAGCGGAGTCTGTAACCTGAAGTGTTTGTAACCCGAGGTACCCCTGTGTGCCTATTGCTTCTTCAGAGAAAGCATAGCTGAATTACTGTGCTTCACCCTGCGCCCCCACCCAACACCTTTCATGAATGCACCTGAGCAATAAATACATATCACTGCAGCACTTGAGGAATAAACCACATACACAAGAGAGCTTCCTGTTTGGAGTGACGTAATTTATTCATATAATCCACAAATAATTAGGCAATACCTCAAATTTAATCTTGCTAGGCAAGCAACTTCATCACAAACTACCCGGAATACTAAACTTCAGAAGGTAAAAAGCTACCATGGGTATGAAGTGCCATGGTAAATACGATTTGATACAGGCTACACATGGTGTCAGAGGTGCTGGTCACAATCCGACAGGGAATGCTCCTCTGCGGGCCCCGCTCCCCACCCAAACCAAATGTGCGCATGAGCACTGTTGTATACATATGTACATTAACCGTCCCAACGGGGTTGACATGAGAATGTTCCTTACAGAAAGTGCATGTTTGCTTTTTATTTTAAAAAAGTCGCTTTGTCCAATGCTTAACCACCAGTTACGTTGTTTTCTTCGATGCCTCTTTGTTAATTGATTCCTCTCGGCCTAAAATCCAATACTTCAAAAATGAAGAAAATATAGATTTGTGTGTGGGGTGTGTGTGTGTTTTGGTCCCCCCTAAAGCAACCAAGCACACACATGATCAATTTGTGTCACATTCTGTCACCTAGAAATGCATGTTATTAGCTCTGCATTTTCAAAGCAGTGCTATTTCAATTTGGCCATGATAACAGGAGTAGGCTGAACTGTAGGCTAATGCAAACTTGTGAGAAAACAAACCCTCCTTGGATACTCATATAATAATTGGTGTATTTATTTATTTAGTTTTTGGTCTTTGCTATCACAATGTGGTCAGTGTTCTCAAACTTGCTCAACACACAGGTTCCCAGATTGTCAGCTCAGCTTCATCTCACGTCCTGCGTATGCCAACTGTATTTACACATTTTAATCATAAACATTATTTTTTTAAAAAACTGCATGAAACATGCATGGTTGCTTGGAGAGAGAGATAAAAAGTCTTCGCCTTTAACGTACTATGTTGGCATGAGGTGCAAGTCACATATGCTGCCTTCTAAATATTGTACAAAAACAGGACACAATTCAGCCGAAGTTAAGTGCTTTTCAGCCTCACTGATTTCACTGGGGATGGGACCTTTAAAAGCACACCCCTTCAGCTGCATCATACTTTGTGTTTTTTTAATTAAAAAAAAACGTTCTTAGCTATCATAGAACAAAAGCAGTCCACAAATACAAATTTTCAACTCAAATATTCCACATATACAAAACACCCCCAACAGCTAGAGAAATGCCGTTCTTTAATTAAATGCTGAATGATGGGGTGGCACAAGGAGTGGGGTGGTGGGGAAAGTCTAAAAAAAACCAGGAAAAACAAACAAACTTCTTCATACAGGACATCAATTCATAATGTCTTAACACTGCAATATGATCTCTCCCATCTTTATGACAAAAAAAAACCCTTGGAAGAAGCAGTATGAGGAGTTGGCTGGAAAAAGAGAGATGAATACTGCACCAAGAAGCATGCATGCCATCACTATGGTCATTCAATACATTAGCGATTTATCTCTAGGATGGTGGCATAACACAAGAATGAGGCAGTGTTTTCAAAAAACCAAACCAAGTTTCACGGCTACAGGTTGATCAGGCTTTCTGAGGCAGCGAAGTGAGGGCAGAGGGCCATATTCGGATTCTGGAGCTGTTTGAGAATGCGCTTATGGAACTTCTCTCGCACGCGGTTGAACTCCATGATGTCCAGGGGGTCCTCCTCAATCCAGAATTTATGGAATTCGTGCATCAGATAGCCTAAGAGAGCAAAGGATACCCAAGTCAAATGGTTAGAAAGCAGAGCAAACCCAGCCTCCATTTCCTAGCTTCTCCTACCACAGTCCTCACTCCTGTCCTCCTCTCCTCTTGCTTTTACAGTCCCATTCATCTCACAGGGTCCCCATTCATTTTCTGCCCACTACATCATTTGATACTATCTGCCTTTGAACCCTTCTTCAGTCCCAATTTCTAGGCCAGCCTATGGTTGGTCCTGTCCTGTCTTCCTTACCTTTTGGTTCCTGCTTCCTTATTTATTTCACACAAATTTATAAGCCGCTCGGAGTGCAGTTTACATAGCTCAAGCGGTTTACAAAAAAGCTAAAAACTATAAAAAGCATTGCTAATAAAAATTAGCAATAATTTAACACATTTAGAAACTTCAATAACAAATGCAGCTCCAACATCCCTAACAGCTCAGCTAAAATGCCTCCAGTGAAAGAAGAGCCCATCTCCTCTCAAGGCTGTTCTCTTCTACCTTCCACCAGATCCCAATGTTTAGTCAAAATAGGCTTCCTTGCAATTTTCAAAATAAATTCCCAGGTATAGAGCTTGCAATCAAAAGCTGTCCCCAAATAGTGCCCTCTCCAATAGCACAAGAGAAGCTTAAAAGAGAACCCAATTGGCAAAATCCACAGCAGTATCTTAAACTGCTTTTCTTGCAAATTTCCCACCGTGCTTTTTGAACTTGTGGAGTTTAAAATACAGTGTGGAAGAGCATCTTTTCAAAAAGTGGGACAAAACCTGGGGGTGCAGCCTCCTATTTTACTTCTATGTCTGCTACCATTCTCCATATATTTAAAATGTCCAAAGGATGAATTTTTTTTGGGGGGGGGTTTACAAGTAACCTGCCAATACATTTTCCAGTGGCTCCAGAACATGATGTCCCAAACTGCAAACGAATATCCAGGTCCAGGTATAGGAGAATAAGGAAATTGATGTTTCCGGAAATTGGTGAATTGTTATGTACAGTATTTCTTGCTCCCGTAAAGCTTGTGCGTATTCCATTTTGGAGTTGTGCACCAGCCTTGCATATCAATTAGTTTCAGATAAATGGGGAAGAGCAGTCCAATTGACTACATTGCCTGGAGTGTCAGAAATGCTGCTTCTGTACAGAGGAGGGTGGCTGAGTTCCACACGATCAGGCACAATAAAAGCCAAGGGGAAACGGGCAAGTGCAAAGACAGCCTGAATTTGACCTAATAATTTGCAAGGCCAAATGAGTCCAGCTATCATTGCCACACAAACAAGAGCTCGCTGCAATTCTGACACGTTGCCTGGGGGAGTCTCTTTTTTTAAATGTAAAATCTGTGGCTTATCTCCTCAGCTGAACTCAGCAAGTGGAAACCGAGGAACAAGTACACAGCAGTGTTTAAAGTAATGTAGGAACACTGTGAATAAATTAATGGATTTGCTTTGTTTGCCTTTAAATGTATCCTGAATAGAATCCCCCCGCATCCCAAGCCAAGCATTACCACTCCTGCTTTAAATTAGTGACATACCAAGGTAAAAAAAAAAGGTAAAGGACCCCTAGATGGTTAAGTCCAGTCAAAGGCGACTAAGGGGTTGCGGCGCTCATCTCGCTTTCAGGCCGAGGGGGAGCCGGCGTTTGTCTGCAGACAGCTTTCCAGGTCATGTGGCCAGCATGACTAAACCGCTTCTGGCACAACGGAACACCGTGACAGAAACCAGAGCGCACGAAAATGCCATTTACCTTCCCACCGGAGCGGTATCTATTTATCTACTTGCACTGGCGTGCTTTCGAACTGCTATGCTGGCAGGAACTGGGACAGAGCAATGGGAGCTCAACCTGTAGCAGGAATTCGAACCGCAGACCTTCTGATCGGCAAGCCCAAGAGGCTCAGTGGTTTAGACCACAGCCCCACCTGCGTTTGGTTGGCAAAGTGGGTATTTTATTGCTTGTTTTTTTAAAAAAACCTTCCTCCACTTTCCCCTTTGACGAATAAGTTGGGGAAAGCAGCTTACAGATATAAAATAAAAAATAAACACAAAAATCCAACTGTTGCAAAACAAATTATCAATTGGAAACAGCAGCGCATCACACAACGGGCAGCACTAATAATCAGTATACATTAAACAGCAACAGAATTGCTGCATTGAGCAATGGCCTCAATAAGACTATTTCCTGGGTTCAAGTTTCTGCTCATTCACAACCTCAAGAGATTGCCTGGGGCATCTTCTAAGCCTAACAATGAACTTGCCTTCTGAAGAATTTAGAGAATGGCTGGGAGGATATATCACGCACATGGCTATGAAGTGCTTTGTAGTGCTATGGTAGGATATAATTTTTGAGAACACCCTAAAAAATAACGCTGGATCCCTCTATGCCGCTTGCCCCTTCTGAGCCCAGGTGCTCCTGCAACTAATCAGGGTCATGTCACTGCAAGAAGAAGCAGGGAATGGAACAGGGTGACATACAGTGTACGAAGAGTCAAATGAAACAGCATTTATTGGCTGTGCAAATAGAGCAGCACCACCTCGTGGGCGAGATGTGTCACTGGCCAGTCATAACGCAAGTGTTCCAATGCCACAAACAAGTTTTGAATTCTCTAAGGTTCAGAAAGGATTCGCTCCGATAAGAAACAAACAGAAAACTTGTCTGTAGCTGTGCATACATGTTTTTCACTATTGGTGCTGATCTCCTTGTTAGAGGTATGTACAGGAAGCTGTGATGAACGGAAATTGTTTCATCGCCCCAGTTGAAATGGGGGTGGGGGTGCTCAGCAATCTGGGAGGGGGAGGGGGGAATTGCGGGAGAGGAGGGCTTCCAAGGTTCAAGAGTGTCGAAAGAGCTCCTCTCTCTACTCCCAGTGACGTGGCAGGTGGGGACACCTGGGGGGCGGAGAAAAGTTTGGTGCTCCTTTCAGCGCTGCTGTTGCCTAAACACAATCTGCAAGTTCTCACTTGGCTCAGCTCGAGAATCACAGTGAAGGAAGGGCGTATGGGATGGAGCAGCTGTGATGATTGTAGTAGGCAGTGCTTTTTTCCTATTAAAAACCGTTTAGGGGTACTCTCATTTTCCTACTCATATTGAAATACTGCCTGACAATGAGGCCAAATTTATGATTCACAAAATGTTTAGGGGTATTGCATACCCCTGTGAACCCCCAGGAAAAAAAGCACCGGTTGTAGGGGTGCAACTTTTTTAAAAAAAAAATGCAGCATCATTTATTATTTATTTGCTTTTATACCCATACTGTGTTGTTGTTTAGTCGTTTAGTCGTGTCCGACTCTTCGTGACCCCATGCACCTGGGAAATTTAGGTCTGCTGTAATTAAAGTGGGATTAAAGCACTCTGCTGCCCCAACACAACAAATCCACTTTAATAAAGAAGTATGGTAAAAATTTCTGCAATTGGGAGAGCCAGAGGAAAATGTATTGAAAAGTAGGGAATGAACAGGAAGGTGTATAAACACAGGACAGGCAAAACAGAATGAATGCTCGTTTTATATAACCGCCCCACAAATAAATCAGAACAAATGCTCAATGAAGACTGGATATAATCTAACCTCCATGTAAGCTATGTGCAAGCAAATCAAGACAAATGTTCAATAAACAGGTCATCTGAAGGACACTACATTTTATAAACTTTAATTAGACAATGCAGACATTATTTTGGATTCATTAAAAATTTCCCCTCTGTCTTAAATATGCCTTCATGTCCTTAAATTGTAGTGTTCTTGAAAAATAACAAACGTGTTCATTAAGCTTTGAAAAAAATAATAAGACAGTTTTCTATGGCGCCTTTGGATGTTTCCGTCCTGCTTCTTTAATAAATAATTTTTAATCTGGGGCTGCATTTTAAGTTGAACACAGGCTCCTTTAATCTCTACCAGGGAGGGTAGAGAGGGGAGGGTTTCTGCAAAACCCATAGCGCTATTCAGAGACTGGGGCCTCCAGGTAGTTCTCTCTCTGTCTCAGAGTCATACAGAGATTCATAGTGGAAGAGGGTCCTTGGGATCAGGGATTATGCCAGCATTCAAATAGGGAAAATATACTGTAATTGTTAAAAGTGAATTTCTATCTACTTATTATTTGCTGACATTTTGAGAGTTAGTTTTATTGTGCACTATTATATTCTGATGGATTATTGAATATTACTTAACTTGATGTGTAAGCCATTTATTTTAATGTTATGTTTTTATTATGACCTTTTTTGTATCGGACCAGATTGTTATAAGGTGTGCGATTTTTGTTGTATATTTTGCTGTTCCTTCAGCTTGTAAAACGCCTTGTGTATACATGTAATAATAATAATAATAATAATAATAATAATAATAATAGGAAGAAGAAGTTAAATTTGTATACCACCCTTTATCCACAGATCTCAAGAGTGGTAATATAGAAAGGTATACAAATGAAAAATGAAATAACTAACATCAAAAGGAAAACAAATCAATAAGACAAGTTAAATGACACAGTATCAGGAAGGAAGGGAAACAGATTATAACACGGTACAGTAATTTTGTTGACAGGAATTTGGCTTCCAATTACTTTGCGGTTGTTAAAGTCAAAGCTTGCAATGGAAACATGGAAAAAGTTTCTTTGGTCTGAGATTACCAGTTGTCCCACAAAACGGATCATTCCCCAGACAAATGTCAAACTTATTGTAAAGACATGATTGAACCAAAGGAATGCCAGTGATGCTTTGTATAATTGATCACATGAAGTAATTAAGGAAGGACGCTACCAACACAACAAACACAATTATTTTCTCTCTCTCTTACACACACACTTACAGAATGTCTGTTGGAAATGGGATAACGTTGGAGCCTCTGGAGCAACATTGTAGAAGTGTGTTTTCAGAGCACCGCTCACAAGCAGGTTGTATGCAAGGTCTGTGATATTAATGCCAACAATAGCAAAAGAGTAGCTGCAAGAAACAGGGGGCGGAGATTAAAAGATGTGGGAGGTAACCAAACAGTCACATCCAGGAAAATGGAAGCACAGCAATACCAACTACAAGCGGTTCTGACTGACAGTCCCCAACACAGGAAGTTGCCTTATACAGAGTCACCTAGTTCAGTAATGTCTGCACTAGAGGTGAGGAGTCTTTGGCCAGAAGGCTGATTGATTGATTGATTGATTGATAATTCACCCTTTGGGGGTCACAGGGCAGTTTACAGCATAAACATACAAAAATACGTAACATAATAACAAAATAAGCCCTCCCCAGCGATCCCAATTTGGACTGCAAGGCTGCTCCTCAAAAACTACAACCACCTGCCCTGTGCCTGATGGTATATAGGCTGATCAGCAGTTACAGTCACCTGATGCTGTTATGGATGGCCCTGCTCACCTACCAGACGCAATCCGTGGAGGGTGGTGGACTGAGGAATTTGGCCTGCCAGCTAGATCTAGTCCCCACACCCCTAGAGCCTGCAGTGGTTTCAGGAATAGGTCCTTCTCAGCCCTGAGGGTGTTGGGGGCTTACCTTCCAAGTCCCGGACTGCAGAATCCGGGACCGGCAGCCGTGTGACACCGGAAGTTGCGTTGACGTAACTTCCGGTGTCATTTTGCCCTTCTATGGGCACCAAAAATGGCCGCCGCCGGCTTCGAAAGTCGCTTCTACGCATGTCAGGAAGTGCGTCGATGCAACTTCCGATGTCGCTCTGCCCATCTATGGGCACAAAAAATGGCCACCGCCGACACCGGAAGTCGCGTCTATGCACTTCCAGACATGCGTAGATGCGACTTTCGAAGCCGGCGGCGGCCATTTTTGGTGCCCATAGAAGGGCAAATTGGAAAGAAAAAAAATGGCCACTGGCAGGAGAAAATAACGGAGAAAAACGGGAGACGAAGTGATACGGGGGACCACCGGGAAAAGGTAAGTAAAAACGGGGGTTTCCCAGGGAAAACGGGGTACTTGGCAGCTATGGTTGGGGGTTTGACCAGGGACCTTCTGCCCACAAAGCTCTATGGCCCTTTGAACTTTCCAGATGTTTGGGCTCCATAAAGTCTTCTTGAGGAGTGACGGAGCAAAGTGATTCACCACCAGTGCTTCTGCTGCTGTTTCGGGGATTCTCCTAACGCCCTCTCCCAAACCAATTTCTGGGGGGAGGGGCATGAAGGAGGAGAGGAGGGGGAAGCCTTGCTGCACAAGTGGAAGCTCTTCTGCAGAGCTTCCCTTGACAGGGTTCGTTAGGTGAATCCTACCCATTAAGCTTAACAAAGAGTTGCTTGACTGTTAATACCCCCAATCCCTTATTCCTCCACTTCAATGATAAGCACGGTGTGAGGAATACGTGGCCCTCTAGATGTTGCTCATCTCTCAGCCAGGATGGTCAAAGGTCAGGGACGATGGGAGATGCCTTACAGCCACATCTGGAGGGCCACAGGTTGTCCATCCCCGTAGTTAAGTATAACTGGTGCCAGTGAGCATGAAGGTTGACTGTGCCTCAAAGCGGTGGAGGGTATGGGTGTATGGAAAGTGGGTGGGTGGGTGGGGGGTCAAATAAGAACTTCAGAACAGCCTGCTGGAACAGGCCAATGGCCCATCAAGTCCCCCCTCTCAACCAGATGCCTCTGGGAAGCACATGAATGAAATGAAAGTAAGTAAAACAAAATAATCAACATGGTAACAACAGCGCAATCATGATCTTCCTACCTTGGAATTACATACTTACCCAATGGCCTTATCAAACTTTTTCTTCTCCCACTCAGCCTTGCTGAATTTGCTGAAAAATAAAAAGCAGAAGTTGCTGTTCAAATCGGAAACGGTTTTTTCTCTCTGCATGGTAATCGTGAAAAGGTCTATCGACTTGGTATCATTTTATTCTTGGTGTTGTGAGTTTTTGTATCCTTTTAAGTTCCAGAAGATGTAAACTTCTGTAGCCACTCTAACCTGCTTGCCTTGTGCCCCTGTCACATGCTCATCAGTGCAGTCTAAAAAGAGGTCTATGCCAGGCATCCCCAAACTGCGGCCCTCCAGATGTTTTGGCCTACAACTCCCATGATCCCTAGCTAACAGGACCAGTGGTCAGGGATGATGGGAACTGTAGTTCAAAACATCTGGAGGGCCGCAGTTTGGGGATGCCTGGTCTATGCCTTGGATATTCCCTGTCAAAGACAGCTTACGTATACTCTGTGAAGCCTTTAGATGGATAAAATAGAAGGATGGGCCAATTCTGGAGAGACGGAAGAATCAGGAAAAAGCTCTGTATTCCTTTCAGTCCTGAGCAAATCTGACTGCAGTCTTTGAAATTCAGTAAGCCAAATGTGACCCAAGTCACTTGAAACTAACCCGGGTAATCAGCCAACACTGCTACTTTAGTGAAAAGTGATTGGGTTGGTGGTGGATATGAATCAGAGGCCACCTACTATGCTTCACTGCTAAGGTGTTTCTAATGTTAGGGATGTATGTGAGCTGGCCCTCAGTAGGCTGCATTCCTAAACTGCCCCCAAAGGTCCATTCCTCTTCAGAGAGGGCAGTCAGTGATCAAAGGGGGCGGGCATTATATCTTTCAAGTTACATAATAAAGTTTTCTCTCACATTCTTACGATACCTTATTGCAATATTGCACATTTCAACACTCATAATGTTTTCAGTGATATTTAAAGCCACTATTATTATATTTAAATAGCGGATGAAGGTTTTGAACTATAACACATTTTGAAGCTGTTTTTCTACTTTAACCCCCACCCCCAGTAAAAAAGCAACAAAGAAAGTGTCAAAACAACAAATGCATTTTATAAAGTGACTTTCTCCATATGAATTACAGGGAAATCCACATGACAAGACTCAGAGGATGTATAAGACCTAGGATGATGGTTGTACACCCAACTCAAGTGCATTGTCTGAATGTTACCCAATGCCTTTCTGCACAATGAGAAAGTATGTGTCTAGCTGGCTTTTTATTTTGCTGTAGTAGTTTATTTTTTAAGGTGGCACTGGTGTGGAAGGAAAAACTTGCTAAGTTATAAAGCGAGTTGACCTGATGTATTTCAGATGCTTCTAGTTGATCCAGGACATGTTGGAAATTTCAGCCTCTCAGACTTCAAAATTCAGGGTGGTACATTAAGCTAGTTTCCCCACCCCAACGTTTGGGGAAATGATCAAAAATTGTTATATTTATGTGTTTGGGGAGAGCAATGGTCTACAGAGGCTTCTTCCAAATTTTGATGCTACCTTTAACAGAGATTTTGTTAGCCTCATTTCCTCCCCCCTCCCCCAACAAACATGCATTTTTAAACATACATGTCGGCTTCCACATCAGACAAGTACATCAGACAAGAGATACCATACAGGAAAAATCAATACTGTTCAGCACACCATACAGTTGCAAAAACGTGTATTTAATATCCAAAATGATGGTTGGAATAACACACATTGTGTAAATATCAAATCTATTTGTATTTGGTATTTCCCACAAGACCTTCAGGGTGGCTTAAGATGGGGCTAGCCCACTTCATCCTCACAATTTTGTGGGGTTGGGGAGAATCTCCACACTCCCTCTCAGTTTGTGTCTGAATGGGGCAGAAACATGGCTGCCCCTGGCACATCTATCTGGGCACCTGCTGGTTTCTGCTTAGTGGTTTTTCAAATTGTTTATATTATTTTCATTGTATTTCAACTGTATTCTGAGCAGGGATTTAGTCTAGTGGGCCCTCTGCATACTCAGACCTTATCAAGCTATTTCTGGAAGGTTTGTTTTAATCCCTTCTTCTAATTTACAAACAAGTACATTTCTGCATCCCTGGGGAGTCTGCTGAGCAACCAGAAACTAATGCAGTGGTACCTTGAGTTACAAACACTTTGGGTTACAGACTCCGCTAACCCGGAAGTAGTACCTTGGGTTAAGAACTTTGCCCCAGGATGAGAACAGAAATTGCGTGGGGCCGTGGCAGGAGGTCCCATTAGCTAAAGTGGTACCTAAGGTTAAGAACGGTTTCAGCTTAAGAACGGACCTCTGGAACAAATTAAGTTCGTAACCAGAAGTACCACTGTACCCGTTTCACTTGCCCACCAAGTAAGCTTCATGGCAGAGCAGGATATGAACCCAAGTCCAATACTCTATGAGGAACAACAGACTGATTCCATCTCCTGCTCTTCATCAAGAGCGTGATCAGTTCCTCAAAAGGCACTACACATGCTACTTCTTAATACAGGTCTTCTCCTATAAAATCTAAGGTCAGGCATAATAAAGGTAAAGGGACCCCTGACCATTAAGTCCAGTCGTGACCGACTCTGGGGTTGCGCGCTCATCTCGCATTATTGGCCGAGGGAGCCGGCGTATAGCTTCCAGGTCATGTGGCCAGCATGACAAAGCCGCTTCTGGCAAACCAGAGCAGCACACGGAAACGCCGTTTACCTTCCCGCCAGAGCGGTCCCTATTTATCTACTTGCATTTTGATGTGCTTTTGAACTGCTAGGTTGGCAGGAGCTGGGACCAAGCAACGGGAGCTCACCCCGTCACAGAGATTCGAACCGCCGACCTTCTGATCAGCAAGCCCTAGGCTCAGTGGTTTAACCACAGCGCCACCTGTATTTTACCATAATTAAATACCTGCATAGATATGGTTTATAAGTGTATATATTATATACCTGGCACACTTGCAAAGGATAGATAGGGCATTACCATCATTTTGGCTAATACACGGCCTTGGTTTTCCTCTTTCTTTGGTGCTTTTGTGCTATTACAGCTGCTACAGCAGGCGCTGTGTATATATTTTTTCAGACACACTAGAAAGCACCAAACAGTACAAAACACACTTGACAGCAATAATTTAAGCTCCACCCAAAAGCATAAATCCCACTTCACAGATTAATAAAATATAAACACATTGTATTTTTCATTACCACCAGCAACATCTCAACAGCAACAAAAAGGCACTCTAGAAAATACATCTCTCTAAAATTATTTCTGGGTCTGGTAGATGCTTTTTATTGGAAAACTGCATGCACAGACATGCACACAAAGAACGACAGGGGGACTTGCCGCACCACAACTTTGCCACACAGAAAATGGAATTTGGTTTTATCTAACAGTGCAGAAATGCAGTAATACACAGAGTCCTGAATTCTAAATCTATTTTGTCATCAAAGCCTACGCCTTTAGCCACCATTTCCTTTCCCCTCTGTGCTGAATTTATTTATTTAGTTTAGTCCAGGTTTGGATTTCTGTGTGATTTTTGAGGCTAGCCTTTCTACTTTGGCCTATTTAAAGAACTAAAGAAGTGAAAAAGAGGATTGCATTCTTCAAGGAAAAACATATACAACCCTCACCTCTCCCTCTCTCTCTCCTCCCCCAGATTATATAAAACTAATGAATCTTCAAGGGAACTAGACGGGAAGAAATGGCACTTAAAAAAAGAGAGCATATTGCAAACACCAATAGCTTGTGGTGTGCTTGTTGTTGCCTGGCATTGCTAGGTGAAAATTCTAAAAATAAAAGATGATTCTGTACTGACTCAGCTTCATAGAATGCAGTGTTGTCTTAAGCATCTGTTAATAGAGGTAATCTATTAATCTTCCACACAGTGACAGACAGTATGGCATAATGGTCAGAGCGCTGTACTTTGGGTACCTGAATCGGAACGCCTCTGCACAGTCATTCATGTTACTGAGTAACCCCTTTGGGGGATGGAAAACCTTAAGTGTCATAAATTCTCCTGCTGCTATCAGACATGTCTAGAAGCTGCAGTGTAGAAATTATCACTGCACCGAAAAGTATCACATCTGGAAACTGCCCTCAGCCACTGTCTGCTTGAAGGCATAAGCCCTTCAGGAGGCCGTCGACATTCTCTCCAGCTTTCCAGAATATTCTAACAGGTTCTATGCCACCTGCCTATTCTCGTGACCTTGATATGAACATAGTGCTGCTCAAACGTTTCGGCGGTACTCTTGGAACAAAGACAATGTGCGCTTCTTCTGGCTGGGTGTGTGGCTGATTGAAACAATGATGAAATTGCACGTGAGCGATTCACGTATAATTACTGTGCCCTTGGATTCCCTATTCCACAGAAAATAACAGAGGCGATATTTTCTGTGCTTTTTCCTGGTGCTTGCTGTTGTTTTTTAAGCAACTTTTTTTAAAAAAAAATTAAGATAACATTAGGTTTTGTTGCTTTAAGACAGACTACTCAATTACATTGAAAACAGTAACATAAAAAAAGCCTTGCAGAATCAGGCCAGACTGATCTATTTCAGTTCTGTATTTCCAAAAGCGACCTACTAGGATGCTTTTGGGAAGCTTAGAAGCAAGGCATAATAGTGATATATACATTCTATTTATGCTGATGCTAGCTATGCACAACTCCAACTTGCAAAGATTACAGGGTGGGCATCGTGCTCTGTTTCCAACCAGTGCATAAAACCTTTTATGCTATAGTATTTCCAGGGGTGTTGTTGTTGTTGTTGTTGTTTTGTCCTGCTTCTGTTGTGCTATAGTGCACTGGACAGCAATAATGCTGTAACATTCGGAAACCATTGCAGGACAACTAATTAAGCAGAACGGTGTGTGGACGACTCAGTATAAATCCACCACTAATGTGTTATTATTGCATCAGTGACATGCAATAATAGGCCAACCTGGAGGTTCTATTAGGCCACTGTGACTACTAGTAGCCATTGCTAGCTTCATCCTCCATGAACTGACCTTACCCTATTTTGAAACCATCGAAGCATGTGGCCATTGCAGCACTTTGCAACAGTGACATCCAGAGATTCAATTATAGAATCATAGAATCATAGAGTTGGAAGAGTCCAACCCCCTGCCAAGCAGGAAACACCACCAAAGCATTCTTGACATATGGCTGTCAAGCCTCTGCTTAAAGACCTCCAAAGAAGGAGACTCCACTACACTTCTTGGCAGCAAATTCCACTGTCGAACAGCTCTTACTTATGCTTTGATCATGTGTTCTCCCTTTCTCATAGTAAGGTCAGCCGGTTGGAAAGGTACTTTGAAGTGTCTCATGTGTGAAAAACATACCACGATCCTATTAGAAAGAGGCCAGCCTATTGGTTGCTGGTTGAGCTGGAGTTGGTTGAGGTGGTCAACTGGTTCAACCCTCTGCCTGATGCAGGAATTTCAAAGATACATCCTTAAGAGGTGGCTGTCCTTGCCTCTGCTTGAAGACCCCCAGGAAGGAAAATCCCACCACCCATCTACCTCATTGGTCCAGTTGTCGTATTGCTCTTAGTGTCCAAAGGTTTCACCCAGTGCTCAGACAAGATCTACCCTCCTGTAACTTAATCCTGATACATCTAGTCCAGGAATAGGCAAACTCCGGCCCTCCAGATGTTTGAGACTACAATTCCCATCATCCTTAGCTAGCAGGACTAGTAGTCAGGGATGATGGGAATTGTAGTCCCAAACATCTGGAGGGCCGGAGTTTTCCTATGCCTGATCTAGTCTTAGGGTAGAAAGCACAGAGAAAGTCTTTGTCCTTTCCCACTTTGCCTTGTATCCCCACTAAGGCTCTGCATAGACATTATTATATTCTGGAATTGATGGGGGCTGTTTTCTACATAGCCCACACATCAGCATGCTCTAGCTAGGGCTGATGGAAGTCTGTAACATCTGGAGGGCACCAGGATGGTGAAGGCTGTCCTAGAATATATATTTTTCTGCTTCAAAACTTAATTTAAAAGGCTTATAAAAGGAAAAAGGAAAAAAAATACCTTAGCTCCTCTTTAGTGACTTCCCTTCATTGTGAAAGATGGGGGGAAAGGGAAAGGAAAAATAAGTAGCTTAAAAATCAATATAAACTTGGATTAAATTTTATGTATTTAACAGTAAAATCAGACTGTAGAACACATGGAGATGAGGCATTTTATCTCTCTAATCTTAAGTAACAGTTCGAGAATCACAGACAATCTTTTATGTTAACAGTAAAAGAGATGCAGAATTATTACAAATAGGATTTATTTATTCGAGGTGGCTGCTATTTCCAGCTTCGAAATGTTACCTGTATTTTGGTTGAAGGGAGTCAGAGAGGATTTGCTGAGCTGCAGCAGCATCACATTCAGCAAAATATCTGGAGGAGAAAAACACATTTCGGAGTTTTACAATATCGCTCCAAACATCTGTAGGTACATTTCCTCAAGCTATATGCAGATACCCAGTTTGTACATTTAAAATGTACCGTATGAACCAGGTTTGGCAAACATGTTTTTTTTTGGGGGGGGGAGCTTTTCAACTGACTCTTAACTTCTCTATTTTAAGTCATCATATTGTGTATCTTACTTTAAACATGTTCTAGATATTCCTGATATTTTATATCATTTATGCTTTACAACCCACTTTCAGGTATTTTGTATGCTGTGATATTCTACTTGTACAGATGTTGGTTTTGTTCTGTTTGGGTCCATGAATGTGTAATCTGTACACTTAAGCAAGACAATCAGGCTTCTTTCTGTGGCTGTGAAGCTGCCATGTGCTGTTACCCTCTTTATCTTATATATCGCAGTGTGTGCAATAGACTCCTATTAAAAATGATCTAAATAAATGCATTTACGCATGCTAGGGACAAGGAAAAACTCCATCAGTGAAGTGCATTTGTTTGGGGGGGTTACAAACCAATGGCAAAATTAACCAACTATGCGAGAGAGAGAGAGAGAAAATGAGAGTGATGAGAGATGAAAATTGAATTGCTTTCTTAAAAACTGGATGCCTCAGAAAGAATATTGTCTTTAAATATACAGGATTGGGGGACCCTCTGGAACAGATCTTGGGATGGGTGAGGAGAAGGAAAGCCCAAATGCTGTGCATGCAGAATGTCTGCTTGTGAAACACTGGATATAACTGGGTTGTGGAGAATGTGAAATAAATTGTTCCTAGAAAAGAAAAAGAAATTACTTCTCATCAAGAGATCAAGAGGGATGAAAAATGGCAGCAACTGTGGTAGGAACCTACAAGCTATCTAGAATGACAATTGCCTTAATAAAGCCTGAAACACAGACGCAGGAGGATAATTTATACCCTTAGTTTCAACCTTTAAGAGAAACAGAAATATACTTACAATAAGTTATACAACCCCAGGAGGCCCATTCCTCTGAAATCTGTTTTAGGATCATCACCTTGGAAACCAATTTCACACCACTGCTTGGAAATCCGAGCTTCCAATGGGAAATCAGGTTTCAAGCATTTCCATAGCTACAGGAGGGGGGGAATCACAGGTATGTTACAACTCAGACCTTCAATGGATTGACATTTCTGAAACTAGTAGTTCTCTATGGGATTTTGCCTTCATTGTTATGCACAGCATTTGGAGGAGCCCGGAGCAAATACAGATTGAGGAAGAAGTATTCCTTGGACATAGCAGACATTTGAAATACGGCCCACCCCCAATCTTTTGGCCTAATGTAGAAATGGTGTAAAAACACTGACAAGGGCTCACTGGGCATATTCACTGCCTCTGCATAAGCGGGGGGGGGGGGACCCTCAAGTTTATTTGGTTGCAAATCACAGTGCAGTTTCAAAGCACTAAGGCGATTAGTCTTCTTGATTCTCCAAGGCTTGAGAGATCCCCCCCTCCCTTTAAGCCAATTTCACAAGGGCACAAACAAACAAGAAAATAAAAGACTTATACAGGTGCTTTCAGGAAGGAGAGCAGATTCAGGGCCCCAGAGCTTCATAGCCCTGTAAAAATTTGTGCTTTCAGTCCTAAGAGATGCGAAGCAAGAAATAAAGGGGAGACCATAACAACTTAGTAATGTTTAAACCTTATTCTTTACTATTCGTTTTTATTAGGGGCTGTGCCCCTGCTTGTGTTCCTTGTCACCTCTGTCTACCTACTGCTGTCCCCCACTAACTGCTCCCCTTACCACCTCTGGCCAAGCACTCTGTGCTGGCAGGACACCCAAACCCCAATACTTTTTCCTTTCTTTTGGCCTGTCACTGCGGTTTTCACTCCTGTCCTTCCCTCATTCTGAGGAAAGGAAGGATTAACACCTTCATCCTCCAACACTCAGACACCGAAAATTGCACCTGTGCAGGAGCGATTTTCGGCGTCTGGGCATGCGCAGAAACAATTTCTGGCGCTGCGGACATGCACAGATACGGTTTCCGGTGTCTGGGCATGCGCAGAAGTGATTTCCGGAGCTGCGGAAGAGAGTCCCCGTGCTGCGCTTTGCTGCTTTAGTGCCGCCCGTGGGGACTCGCCGAGTATGCGGCTTGGTTTGGGGGCGGCTCGTGGGCCAGTTAAATGGCCTCCGTGGGTCGCAGGTTGTGGACCCCCTGGCCTAGATCATGCTAATAAATAAATTGGAGGTAATAAGCTGTTCTCAGTACAAACAATTTTGCGGTCAAGCCGTTTGCGGAGACTGGTTTCAGTTAGCAGTCTCTCGGAATGTAGAGAGCTCTTTGGAAATGTGCCTCCACGGCTTACCTTCAGAAGCATTTCTTCATGCTGGGGATCCTCAGAATCATAGGGCTCTCTGCGCAGTTTTTCAACCTCTGCAATCAAATTCCTGTACCCTACAATCTGTAGGAGGCAGGCCTGCAGGGAGACACCCAGCCTAGAGTGAAAAGATGACAAACGGTTAGAACACTACGCTCAGTAATTTAGCTTTGCATGATTGACATTACCTCAGCGTGGAGCTACACTTTTATCCTTTCCGCCATTCATGAATGCGAAAAGGCATGCTCATTGAGGCAATGGAAAAGCAATTCTGAACCTATGTTGCGCTGCCTGCACTGACAGCCGAGAAGCTTTGCCACAGGTGATGCCCAAGGCAGGGAGAAAGGTGAAAGAGACTAATGACATCACTTCCCCCAAGGTCACATCATTTTCAAAGCTCCCTTTGAGAACTATGCCCTTTGCTGCTCTCCCACAAGCCTTCACTTCCAGCGGACCTGATTTGCTCTCTGCCAAGTGGCAATGAAAAACCTGGTGTGGGTTTTTTTGTGTGGAAAGCGGACATGCTGCCCCCCCAGCTGTGGTTCAGGTCTATGTGGGGGGGGGGGAAACCCCACACCATATGCTCTAGAAGCCTTAATTCTAGGGAAGATAAACAGTAATAGTTTAATGGTGAGGGAAATGCTTCTGAGCATGTGCAGAGCGCACTTTTCTTTCACATAATCTAGGAGTCAGGCCTGGTATTGGAAACAGAAACCAATCATCTTTATAATAAGTGAAGCCCTGAGTAGGGCACTATTTTGGGGTCTGGGCTGAGATTGTAAATACAAAAAATATGCATAATAGAAAAAATTCCTTCAGTAGCACCTTTCGTGAGCTTTCGTGTGCATGCACACGAAAGCTCATACCAAAATAAAAACTTAGTTGGTCTTTAAGGTGCTACTGAAGGAATTTTTTCTATTTTGCTTCGACTCAGACCAACACGGCTACCTACCTGTAACAAAAAATATGCATGTTTACCATCCCTGGGCACATGAAGAAAGGACACAGGCAATATAAGGATGGCCGGTGAGAACGTAGGCTGAAGGAGAACTTCACACACACACACAACCTAGGAACAGGAGTAGTTCTGTAGCACTGACATCATGGATATATGCTGGAAACTTGGGATGATGCGGGTCAGGTGACTAAAGCATGGTCAGAAATCTGGGTGTCGGTGTCTGGCCTGTGTGTACAAATGTCTACATACTGGCTCATTTCCACCTTTATGACAAACCATGGCTCAAGCAGCTTTCGCAAGCCATGGTTCAAGAAGGTGCAACATCTAGATCAGGCATCCCCAAACTTCGGCCCTCCAGATGTTTTGGACTACAATTCCCATCATCCCTGACCACTGGTCCTCTTAGCTAGGGATCATGGGAGTTGTAGGCCAAAACATCTGGAGGGCCGCAGTTTGGGGATGCCTGATCTAGATTAATAATGCCGTTGTTACAGGTGCTGCTTTGCCTCCAGATCTAGCTGCACCATAGACATGAAAGGGCTGAACAGACAGAAAATGAAACCAGACCTGTGATCATCAGCGGGCGCAACTAAAGAATCAAAGCACACAATACTGTGAATTTACGTGGGAAGACGGACCTTCCCCCCCAAAAGAGATGAAGCACACAATCATTTAAGCACACAAATAAACTTTTGCCATCCCACTCCATTCACACGAACTTACTGCGGGTTTACATCTGGATTAATCCTCTTCAGTTCCATGATGGTATCTATAGTTTTTTCAATAGCATCTGGATGAACACTGACGGAATTCTGGAGCAACTGGGGGAAAAACACACATTGGTCACTGCCACAGGTAGTGAAGCATTAGAGGAACAACTGAATGCAACTTTGTGAGAAGTATCACAAAGTGGTGGAGTCTCCTTCTTTGGAGGTCTTTAAGCAGGTCTTTAAGCAGAGGCTTGACAGGCATATGTCAAGAATGCTTTGATGGTGTTTCCTGCTTGACAGGGGGTTGGACTGGATGGCCCTTGTGGTCTCTTCCAACTCTACGATTCTATGATTCTATGATCACAGCCGATGTGGTGCCCTCCAGCAGTGGTGACGTCACAGACCTAGGCTTCTTTTTATGCATGTGTCATACTGAACACGGTCAACTGTATCAATATGTACACCTCTTCCCTCCCCCACCAAGTCTACTTTTCCGCAAACTGCATTGAGGCTGTGTTTTTAAAAATAATAGTAATAATAGAGGGGTGTATAAATCTCATGAAATAAACCAAATTAATAAGTAAATTGGCACCAGCTCAATAAGTGCCTTGGACAAGTCACTGTTCCTCAATCTCGCCTTCCATCTGCTAAGCGAGGTAAGTAGAGTTGTATTTACATTTCTGTTTCCTTCCGATTCTCATTTCTGCAGTCTTAAGTAGGTTTACTCGTGCTTGTAAAATTTTCACAAAATAAAAGTCTGCTTGGAAATTGGCATGCATTATTGCGCATATCTCTCTCCCGATGCAAGCACCATTGCATTCCCACAATTTTCCCATGAAAGAATGCATTTTTGTACAGTACATTGCTTTAACTACCAAAGCATTTTTGGGCCTGCATTGCAAATTTGGGGAAGTATGAGTTTTGAAGGAGAGTTGTGTTTGGTTTGAATATTGGTTTGGGAAATGCAAATTTAATATGTCTGCATTAAAATATGAAAGATACAAAATTCTCTCCCGGCCTGAGCAGTGTCCTAACTCAAAAGGGTGTTGGGAGGGAAAATGTGGAAAGTTGCAAAATGCCTGGCACCTTAAAAACTGAGGTACAAAGCTTAGCAATATCCCTTGATGGTCTTGAAATCAGTGTAGATTATTCTGTATGATATCTCGCTAACATATGCTTGGATAAAGACTATGACTTATGTGCTCTTGAATTTTATACCACTTTTCAGTGTACAAAACATTCTGCCAATTACTCTCTCAATGATGCTCACAGGCAGTGTTTTGAATAGGGCTTAGCAAGACCCAACAATCAGTTGATGGTTGAGTGTTGCTTAGTCACTTTCAGAGTGCTGTGCATGATAAGAGTTTTGAAAGGGGCTTCTCAAGGCCCGACAACCAGCTGACTTTGGGTCTTGCTGAGCACTCTGCAGCCTGCGTGGAAGCCAACCAGGTTGGTAGAGGAGGGAACAATACAAATACAGTGGTACCTCTACTTGCGAATTTAATGCGTTCCGAACGCACATTCGTAAGTCGAAAAAAATTGTAAGTCGAATCCCATAGGAATGCATTGGGAGAAAAAATTCGTAAGTAGAAGCAACCCTATCTAAAAATTCGTAAGTAGAAAAAACCCTATCTAAACTGCATCCAAGATGGCGGACAGAGCTCCATTCGTAAGTAGAAACCTTCGTAAGTAGAGGTACCACTGTTTCAGCTCCTCCTCCATCAGCCTGCTCACTTGCCTAGATGGAATTCAATGCACTCGCCTGCAAGGTACTCCTAGTTGCCTCTGGCAACCAGGCAAGTAGTTAAATGCAAGGCTGCATGAATGGCCTAATGTAGCTACATAAGTTGGCAAGCAGGTTTTCTTGCTTGTAAACCTGTGTAAGCTGCTAATACAATTGGCCAAACATGGAGACAAAAATACAAACATTTACTTACCTTGTTTTTTGAACTTCTCAGTGACGATTCTGTCAAGAAAACATTTTAAAAACTTTAACTTCTATTAGACTTTTTGCATCTTCAACAACACAGCCAACAATGAAAATACTATCACAAACCTTTGTAATTCCCTCCTTCCTACCGTGTTTCCCCTTTTTTAATACGTAGTCAAAAAGTAAGCCATGGCAGGGTTTTTAATCATTTGAGAAATGTAAGACATACCCCGAAAATAAGCCATACTTCCGCGATGTGCGGAGCAAGACCACTGAGCGCCCCAACCAGCTAGCGGGACCCAGCACGCTGGCTGTAAGAGGAGGAGGAAGCCTGCCGGGTCGGGTCGGTGCCCGGAAGCGGCGGCGGCCCGGAAGCGGCGGCAGCAATGCCGATAAAGCGTGCAGCAGTGCCGCACGGAGCACCGAGGGCACAAGCTAGCAGAACCCAGCTCCTGCAATGCCGGCCGCGGCAGGAGGAAGAAGCCTGCCAGGTCGGGTCAGCGTCCGGAAGCGGCGGCGGCTGCAGCGCTGACAAAGCGCGAAGCAGCGCCGCACGGAGCACCAAGGGCACGAGCGTCAGGAGGAAAGAGAGAGGGGCTCGTTGCTTGCGGAGAGAAAAGTGTGGGCTCGTTGCAGGTTTACCTCACAGCTGAGGGGGCAGCAGGGGCCAAGCACCTTCCCACCCCTCCCCAGAGCCCAGCCCGCAGGCTGCTCCCCTCAGGAAATGCGGCTCTTCCCGTCCCCGAGGAGAGCCGCCGGCCCTGGAGCGCCTCTCTGCCGCCCAAGTGAGGCTCTCGAAAGGCCGTCTCAGAAGCGGGCAGCTCCCTTACGCCATCTCCGTATCCCGCCGGCGGGGTTACTCAACCCGTTCGGCAGGACTGCCCCCGCCCCCGCCTCTTTGCAGAGTTTGTGCAGCTTGTGCGGCTCTGCCTAACTTCTTGCGCGGCAGGCAGGCGGGCGTCCTCCCATCGGCGCGGCGAGCTTTGCAGAATCAGGTGCTGCAACTCGGAAGCCGGCCAGGCGAAGCTTAGCTGCCAATCAAAAGGACAGGGGTGTATGCAAGACGTTCTCCTTAGTTGCTTGGACCAGTTTGGTGATGGTGATGATTATGCCCTTTGTTGAGTCGGTAGAATTGTAGAGTTAGAAGGGACCCTCGGGGGTCATCTAGTCCAACCCCCTACAATGCAAAAATCTCAGCTAGGTCATACATGGCAGGTGGCCATCCAGCCTCTGCTTAAAAGCCTCCAAGGAAGGAGAGCCCTTGACTCAGGATGGGTAGGAGGGGAAAGGGAGAGAATGCATAAGGATCCCAGGTTTAACCGCCAGGTACCCCCAAGTTTGAAATCCTGGAGAGCTGCTGCCAGCCTGGTTGACAGCAATAATGGTAGAGGACACACGTAGCATGACAAAAGAATATTTTTTTTTTAAAAAAAATCCCAGTTTCAATTGCTGCCATTGCTTGCTGTGTATTATGTATTGTATTTAAATAATCACCTTATTTTCTTGTTTCATTTAATGGATGTTATGTACATCATGTTGTGCATTATGTTACAGGATTATGTTGTAAAACCTGGATAGCTCAGTTGGCTAGAGTGTGGTGCTGATAATGCACATGGAAGAGAGCGCCGAGCATCCTGAGCCAGTGGGACCCAGTTGTACCGGCACTTTAAAAAAAAGAAAGAAAAAAAGACACCCCCTGAAAATAAGCCACCGTGTGGTTTTTTGAGGGGAAAAAGTTATAAGACGGTGTCTTAAAAAAGGGGAAACACGGTAACTTTCCTCTTTTCTTATGCAGTTATAAAAATGTGTAGCCAAATCCCCACAAATAGAATGTTCACATACTGATACAAACGAAAAGGCAAGCTATATTGGTTCAGTAACGTAAAATGTGTTTGCAGTTGACTGGGTATGTTGACATTCTGCTCGCGGCTACAGTTTAAAATGCAAGTTGAGACCTAAGCTAATTTTAAAGCTATACTGCAGTGTAATCTCTCTCTCATACACACAGCAATTACGACACAGAACAACATCAAATACCAGAGCAATGGTTTTAAAACTACTTACCGATTTTCATAGTTCTGCCAGCGCCTGGCTTTGTGCTGTAGCAGATCCTTTGCAACTCGCAGCGTCCCGTCAGTTTCCTCACCACGAATTTCAGACAGCGCCATATGCATTTGCAATAGAAGTACAGGCAAACCTGGACAAACATTCTGTCAAAAGAATCCTTAGAGTGAGAACTCAAGGCAAGCTCCTCAGATGAAGCAAAAATCCCCCTGTAAGAGTTCCACTCTTCAAAGTGGTCTTTAAGAAGATTTCTAACACACACCATACTACTGGGGCCTACTGTCAGGAGTAAAGGTAGGTAAAGGTAAAGGGACCCCTGACCATTAGGTCCAGTCGTGACCGACTCTGGGGTTGCGCGCTCATCTCGCATTATTGGCTGAGGGAACCGGTGTACAGCTTCCAGGTCATGTGGCCAGCATGACAAAGCCGCTTCTGGCAAACCAGAGCAGCACATGGAAGTGCCGTTTACCTTCCCGCTGTAGTGGTTCCTATTTATCTATTTGCATTTTGATGTGCTTTCGAACTGCTAGGTTGGCAGGAGCTGGGACCAAGCAACGGGAGCTCACCCCGTCACAGGGATTCGAACCGCCGACCTTCTGATCAGCAAGCCCTAGGCTCAGTGGTTTAACCCACGAGCAAGGATGTTCAAAAACAAAATAATTAAGGTTCCTTTTTAGTAAACAAGAGCCTGCTAGCCATTCTCAGGCAAGAGGCATGCTGCTGCAGTTGTACACCTAGGGTGATTCACATCCCACCGCTATAAAAAATTGGGGTGGGGGGCAGGAGGAGGTACTACAGTTTATAGTTAGAAAATGGTTCGGTGGGCTGATTTGAAATTTGGCACTGCATGAGAGGTAAGTTTGAGGGTGATCAATCCTGAACTTAGGGTAGAAAGGATAGGAAATGACTTATTCTAAACAACCGTTTGATGAGAGACTTCTGCAGATTGACAGGAAGTGTGTGTTTGGGGTGGCTTTTCCTGTAATCATTTCTCCATTTGTACGGTGTGTTTGCAGAAACGGGTGGTTGTGGACATGTGAACAGGAACACCTGGTACGTGCTTTCCTCCAACAAAGCGTAAACATTTTGCAGCTTTTATTAAAAAGACGTTGCCGAGGCTAATGATAGTCAGCGGGATTTCATAAGAGCGTGGCCCGCACATGCTCAGTATAAACCTGTTCTGAGAGAAGGTTAAGTGGAAGGAGTGGAATGTTGAGAAGTGAGAATGGATGATGAGAGACAGTGCGCTGGAAAATGGCAAGAATGTGCGAGGTTCAGAAAAGGACTAGTCTATGTGCAATGGGCTGAAGGGCAGGAATGCTAAGTTGGTTTGGATGCAGTTCATTAGAGCTTCTAATTAAGAGCTTCAGTCCATAGGGTCTGGGATGAACTTTAGCCTCCTAGGTTGGGAGAATAAAATGGTGCCCCTCAGGGAAAGTCAAGGACCTTGTCCAAACTACACACTTGATGTAGTTTCAGCTGAAGCCAAGAGAGCCACCAAACAGGAACTGTTTTTAAATCAACAAGTAACAGCACACTATACAATACACACAACCACCCCATACCGATTCTACTCCTGATTGCCTACAACTCGGCTGACACAGGATCCAGTCCTGTTTGCAGATGATGGTGGGTCGCAGATACCAGCACAATGAAGACTGCACTGATCAGAGGTACACAGGACACCTGGTCCAGGGGTGGGAAACCTCTGGCCTGCAGTCCATATTTGGCCCATCAGGACTTCCCATTTGGCACCAGGCATGGGGCAGGTAAAGATGTGACTGCTTCTCTTGCAGATAGCAGGACTGAACGCCCGGCACATGAGCTGATGTGTGAGTTCAATCCTGCTTGGTTCAGCTGCCTGACAGAGTTCATCGTATGGACCTCTCTCATGCACCCAAGCCCTGAAAGGTTTGAAACCCTGCTTTGTTGCTTTGAACTGAGCCATGGTTTGGTGTAGGAGATAAACCACAGGCCTAGGTTCAGATAACATGCTAAGCCAAACCATGGCTTAGTTGACAACAGTAGAGCAGCAGTGGAGAAGGAGAACAGCGACCCAGATGCCATCTCTGGGAGCTTGCATTGTCCGATCAGCTTATCTTAAGTACCGACATCAGTTAAAGTGGAGCCAGTAAGAAATATCACATTGTTTCTGCAGCACAAAAAAAGCTATTACAGAGCAGAGCTCACAGTGGATACTACTTAGAAAGCACTATATTATAGCCAGATATCTAAAGTAAGATAATATTCATTTGGTGGGTACCTTTAAATGACACACTACTCGTCCATCTTAAACTTATGACATTGTAGATCTTCTTTAGGAACAAGAATGGAGAGTTAAAAGTATGGAATCTTTTGTTTTGTTTTTATAAAAAATTATTCTTGCTTGTAGAAATCCTGCAATGGAAGCACACTATTCATGAAATGGATTACACTTTAAGATGAGCTGACTTTCCTAATTCCACTAAGATCACAAATTAATGTCTTTTTAAAAATAAAATAAAATAAGAAGCAGCGTTTTAACACGGCACGGTGTTTTCAGAAATAGGACTTAATACTTTTAAGAAATTAGAAAGTGGGTCAGCCCTTGACCCAGCACTTTCCCTCTCCAGCACAAACTCAGCTTGGCTGCAGGAGTTGCTGGAAGGAGGTGTACAAGACATCTTAGGGACTCCACTTAGGGACCATTTCTGTAGGGTTTTATCGTTAGCATTTTCTTCTCCCTAAGATATCCCACAAGGCAGCGGAGGTTTAGGATCAGAGTTTTCCTTCTCCTAGATGAGCTACTTTCCCAGGCTGATGGGCCCCGTCTGCCACTCACTTCCCTCTACAGCATGTGCACAAACCACCTCCTTGACCGTTGGACCCACTATTGGTCTTAATCCGCCAGAGCCTGTCTTTGCATGCCAGGGAAGTCCTTAACTCACATTTGAGACCCATTGGCTACCCTCACCAGGTTTGGCCAGCCAGTTGAAGCCGTTCCCAGGTTGTGGCTGCTGTCACATGCTGACAGCTTCTAGGACAGGCACAGGCAAACTCCGGCCCTCCAGATGTTTGGGACTGTAATTCCCATCATCACTGACCACTGGTCCTGTTAGCTAGGGATGATGGGAATTGTAGTCCCAAACATCTGGAGGACCGGAGTTTGCCTATGCCTGTTCTAGCAGCCACAGGTGAGAGCTGAGTGCAGGGTGGGGACCAAAGGTGGACAAACTACCCCGGAAGGATGTGTCCCCTACCAGAGGTACTACCCCTCCGCTAACACTCCCATACACCCCTTTTCACACAAATCGTCAGTATAGCTTCTTCTTTCACCAAGAGAGTGAGCCACTCCTCCTCCAAGCGATGGCAGCTGTGTGAGCCAAGTCCACAGCTAGTTGGGTCCCTTGCTGCTGGCTCTCACGCAGATTGGGGCTGTCAAAAGGTGAAGTAACATATAACATGCCTTGACACAACTCGTTCATCCACCCACAGACATTATGAGCACAGCTCTAGGAAAGCCAAGCTTCAGGCTTAAACAGGAAGTGACAGAGAAGGCAATCATTTTCGCTGCTAAGGACTGGTGTAATAAAGTTTGCTGAACCGCACACATTCATTATGACACTCCGATTAGCTTCATTTATGCATCAGAAAGCAGGAGCTTCCCTGTACAGTGTACAGAAACCTCTTGTAAATTTCAGAGTAAATGAAGATGCAAATACGACCAGATCTAATGGCTTTTACAGGCTTTATATAAGATTGTCAGTGAAGGAGTCTGCTAAAAACCTGCCCTGGGTATTTATTATGAAGAACTGGCTACCTTTCTCAGACGACCTCCTTCTGCATGTTTCCTTGTTTCCCTCAATATTGTACTAAGCAGTAGCCAGATTCTCAGATACAGAGATGAGTGATTTTTTTCTGTTTATCCATCTGTTTAGATATGGAAAGGCACTATGGCAACCGGAGTTCACAGTAGAGCAAAGTCGTTCAAAAACATTACATACTCCGCAGATCGTCCTCATGATAGAGCTGCCTCAATGACTTATTTCTCTAGATGTGAGCAGACTACATATGAGGGCTGCTACATACACCACAAGGGATCAGCCAGCACAAAAAACAAAAAAACCAACCAACTGCTTGGCAACGCAGGTTTTCAGAAATGCCACAACCAACAGTCACAGCAGATTCTAAGGGAAGAAACCTGTTTTGGGCACTCTGAAATCATGTGTGTTAACAAAGCCACAGGATGACTAACAGCACAACCTGCATGCCAAGTCCATTCCCACAATTCTTTTGTCTAAGAAAACAACGCCCATATGCATATCTGAGTATGCCAGATTCATGTGTGATGTTATATATGGGGGTAGAAGGCAGGAATGCAAACCCACCCATCTGCGGACATACCTTTAGGAAAGGAAAGGCCCCATCAGCAGAGGTAAACATGACTAGAAAAAGAGGCCTACCTGACTTTTCTCTTTATAGAGCAGAGGTGAGGAACTTATGTCCCTCCAAATGTTGCTGAACTACAACTCCCATCATCCATGCCCATTGACAATGCTTGCTGGGGTTGGTGAGAGTTGTAGTTCAGCGACATCTGCGAGGCTCAAAGACTTCCTTCCCATCCCTGCTTTACCTGAACATCACTGACTGGCTTGGCTCTCAGCCACTCTCACTTCCCTACTTTATTGGCCTCAGCCCAGTATACCTGAAGCAGTGTCTCCACCCCCCATCGTTCAGCCCGGACACTGAGGTCCAGCTTCCCTCATTGCGAGAAGTGAGGTTACAGGGAACCAGACAGAGGGCCTTCTCGGTAGTGGTGCCCACCTTGTGGAATGCCATCCCATCAGATGTCAAGGAAATAAACAACTATCTGACTTTTAGAAGACATCTGAAGGCAGCCCTGTTTAGGGAAATTTTTTATGTTTCATCTTTAATTGTGATTTTAATATCCTGTTGGCAGCCGCCCAGAGTGGTTGGGGAGGCCCGGCCAAATGGGCGGGGTATAATTAATTAATTGTCTCATCTATCTATCTGTATTTCCTTAACTCATGTTTTTCCATCCTAGTGTCCTGAGACAAGGAGGAGGATAAAAATGTGTTTGGCAAACAAAATTGGAGGAAGAGATCCACACCACCAAGAGACCAGCAATTTTTGGCATCCCCTCTCCTCAAATTGCTTCCACCTCAAGCTGGCCATTGGAAGAACTTGTAACTAAGGCAGGCATAGGCAGCTCTCCAGATGTTTTCAGACTACAACTTCCATCATCACTAGCTAACAGGACCAGTGGTCAGGGATGATGGGAATGTAGTCCCCAAACATCTGGAGGGCCAAGGTTGCCTATGCATGAACTAAGGGCTGCTTCATAGTTCCACTTGTCCCGTGTGCTCTAGTTTCCCCCTGCTCCTTTCCCATGTAAAACCCGCTCTTTAGTTCTAAACCAGAGCAAATGTCAATCTGGGGAAACCCTGAATGGCTGTTTGCTCCGACTCAGCTCTGAAGAGTGGAGACAAAGTGTGGATAAGCTCTAAGACTTGGTTTATTCTCATCTTCCCTCCCAATCCATTTAACTTTTATGTGGTTTTTTTTTAAGCTGGTAAACTTATGGGCACTTATGATCTGTAAGTTACTCTGGGAGCCTTTTTTTGGCTGAAGAGCAAAGAAGGAAATGTTGAAATGAATAATGAATAAAAGAAGCCTCCAGAATCCCTCTTGCAGGCTGTAATAAAATACAACAGAGGGAGGGAAATGGAGATAGTAGGAACTAGTCAAGCCTAGATCTGTGGCAGAGTCCTAACTAGGCCTCTGCATGGACCAGGTAGGCCAGTGAAAGCCCTGTTGCCAGGACAACAAACAAGGCCAGTCGGAGCAGCAGCCAGAAACTCCAACTCCAAGACGGCTTTATCCCATGGCTCTGTCTATCATGCAGAGATGGAGACTATCCTCATCCTCTTTCCAAGAGCAAGGAAAATAAAGTTTAAAAACAGCAGCAAAACACACACCAAATAGTGGCTGCGTAATTAGTACTGCATGATCAGCCATATGGAGTTCTGTGTCATCACTCGTTCAGAACAGATTTATTGGAAGGAAGCTATACCTGAATATACAGTGGTACCTCAGAAGCCAAACGGAATCCGTTCCAGAAGTCCCCTCGACTTCCAAAACATTCGGAAACCAAGGCATGGCTTCCGACTGGCTGCAGGAAGCTCCTGCAGCCGATCGGAAGCCCCGTTGGACGTTTGGGTTCCAAAGAATGTTCGCAAACCGGAACACTCACTTCCGAGTTTCTGGTGTTTGGGAGCCAAAACGTTTGACTCTCAAGGTGTTCAGGATCCAAGGTATGACTGTAGTCATAATAAGTTCTTCTTTCTCTCTTTCTCTCTCTCACACAGTTGGTGGGGATGGAGTAGAGCCAGCACATAACTCAGTTGGCCTAAAAGCTTGTACTAATTTCCCATAGGCTACTTGGCCAGGTTCACAGTTCTTTGCAAGGCCATCAACAACTTGGTTCAGGACACCTTAATCCACATATCCCCACATGATCATGGAAGTCTTCAGGGGAGTCAGTGGTCCCTGTGGCTTGGATGCCTGGTTCATATCCACCAGGAGCAGTGTGTTCAGTATTGTGGGAACAATTCTGTGGAACTCCCTCGAGGCTGAAATCAGAATAGTTCCCTCCCTGGTGAAGTCATTAAAAATAAATAAATCAGCAGCCCTTTTAATTAAGTTTTCTCATCTCGCAGTTATTTTTAACTGTTTTCACTTTCTGCTGTTTTTATCCTTACTGCATCTTCTTAACCTCACTCTGCACTGTTTAGAGACTTGAGATGCTAAACAGTATAAACTGCTTTACTAAACAAATAAGGCACAGATACATACACAGAGCTAGAACTACAAATTACTGTACCTCAGTCTGTTCTCTTTTAGAAAATGTCGCTGATAAAACCCTGTTTTGTCCTACTTGCGGGCTCCGAACATCCCACTGCAGCACACAATGTTTCAAAGAGTTGCCCCCATAGCACAAATGCTGTCACACACAATATTTTATGTTCCTTTTAAAAAAGTTACCAACTATGGGTTTTATTTATGGTTTTTAGTTGTAAGCCTCTCTGAATGTCTCTGGACCAAAAAGTAGGGCAAATATACTTTTTGCGTGCGTGCGTGCGCACACACACACAGAGTCAGGCAACAACCACAAACAATTTTGACTGAAGTCAGTGCAACTCACCTTTTCCATTACCTGTGTGAAGGATTTAACCCCATTTAAATGCAATCTGCTTGTTTATGTATTATCACTCATTAACCACACAACATGTGCTCACTGAAAACACAATGTCTGTGTTATCAACCTTTTATCAACCACTTTTAATGTCATAACCATCACCACCTTTGCTTTTCTGCATCCCCTTTCCTACTAACCTCACAGTTTACAATGTCATCTCCCTGCCTCTCAAACCAAGAAACTGCAACTCAGGCTAACACCTCATGCATCTGATGAAGTGGACTGCAATCCATGGAAGCTTGTGCCAAAATAAATTTGTGTGTCTTTAAAGTGCCAAAGGACCCCTTGATGTTTTTATCCCCGCCACCCCCCCCCCCCCGCCACCCCCAAATTCTCTTTACTTTGGTCTACCCAAGTAAAGAGGTCACATCCACACTTGGAAACTGTAGTTTATTCCTCACAGAGCTACAACTCCCAGCATCCTTAACAAACTATGGTTCCTAGGATTCTTTGGGGGAAACCATGTACTTTAAATGTATGATGTGGATGAGGCCGTAATCAAGAACATGTGCAGTCATACCCTCTTCTCACCATGCAAGTGGAGCTGGCTAGGCCTGGAGCCGGGTTTCTCCCTTTCAGTCCCTGCAGCCAGCGAGCCCTGGCCTAATAAATAATAATAATAATAATAATAATAATAATAATAATAATAATTTATTATTACTTATACCCCACCCATCTGGCCTGGCCTCCCCAGCCACTCTGGGTGGCTCCCAATAGAATATTAGAAGCACAATAAAACATCAAACATTAAAAAGTTTCCTAAACAGGGCCACATTCAGATGTCTTCTAAAAGTCAGATAGTTGTTTATTTCCTTGACATCTGATGGGAGGGCGTTCCAAAGGGCGGGCACCACTACCGAGAAGGCCCTCTGCCTGGTTCCCTGTAATCTCACTTCTTGCAGTGAGGGAACTGCCAGAAGGCCCTCGGCGCTGGACCTCAGTGTCCGGACTGAACGATGGGAGTGGAGATGCTCCTTCAGGTAATAAGACTACGGTATGGTGTAAACAAAACTTTTATATGCACTGGGAAACAAACAAACAAGAAGTGGGACTTGCTGTATTGTGATACTGTATTCACTTGATGGAGATGGTCTGGTGCCGAACCAGCAATATCTCCTATGTATGCCTGCATAACAGTTTATAACTCAGGCAGATGAACAGCCGAGCAGCACCATGGAGAGCGCATGGGAGACTGGTCCATAGAGATCTACAAGCTGCTACATGCCTTACTGAGATTTAGCTTAGGAACTCATTAGATCTTTCCAAATGGCTCAAAATCAACTGCTTACTGTTTCAAATTAGCTTCTAAAAATACTGATAACAAATCAGCTATAAAAAAATCCCGCCATTAGCCTAGTCAAAGACAAAAGCTGTGTACAAGGCGTTATCAAACATACATTCAAAAATGATAGAAGAACTGCTAGAGTGTGATCCCATGCCTGCTTAGGAAGAACAAAGGAAGCTGTCTCATGCAGAATCAGACCACTGATCCATGTACATCAGGATTATTTACACCAGCAAAGTGGGAAACTTTCTCAGTCTGCTATTAACGTAGGCGCTTAATTCTTGCAGAACAAAGCTTATGAAGGGTACAATTGGGAGGAGGTCCACAAATGATGGCTTGGCTTACCCGCCAGCCATTATCTGTGGTTGTCACCACCAACTGCAAGTGCCAAGAGACTCGGGACTTGGAGAGAGGAACATCTGTTATTGCAGCTTGGAGAAGATAAGCAATGACTAGCATCTCCTGCGGTTTCTTTTCTTCAAGGAGTGGTGCAAAGCAGGTCTCACCCTTGCTTGCAAGGTGGCCAGGGAGACCTGCTTCTGGACAGCTGGGTGAATGGACACCTGTCAACATGTTTCAATCAAACGTCCAGAGAAACCTTCCTTCCAGGGTTTTTCTGTTTTCTGTAGTGCTTTTAAAGGAATGGGCAGAAATATGTCCAATTGCCTTTTAAATGTGTGAAAGTTCAGTGCTGTTATTTTCCCAGCTGCTGCATCAACACCATTTTCAAAACCTGGTTGGGGCTTCCTTCTAGAGCTAGCCACAGGCAATCAGGGATAATCTAATTTATTAATTTATAAAATGGTTCATACATCTTTCTATGTTTTTATTTAAAGATTTTTCATGAGCAACAAAAGTACTTTCAGCATGCCCGTTTTCAATTTGTAGAGTCCTTCATACTGTTCAGGTTCATACATCTTAATTTAGTAAAAAAAAATCTCTAAGAGGTTTATACGAAAACAATAACAAAAAAGCATTCAAGAAAGTTTCCTAAAAATAGATAAAAACAAAACACAAGTGCAAAACACAAGTGCAACACAACCCACCTCAGAGCAGTACAAAACAAAACAAAAAATTAAAATTAAGAGCCAAGAGTCCAGGGAAGCTTGGATAAGCACATAAATTTTTAAGAGATATATAGAGGTCATTGTTCTCTTCAACTCACAAATTACCCAAGGGAGGGCATTTCAGATGGTGGATGCTATCCCCAAGAAGGCCTGTTTTTGCATTGTCAGCAAGTGACAATCTGCTGCCCATGGAATAACCAGTAGACACCCATCCCTCAGAAGCTCTTAAAGACCATCTTGCGCTGTACTGGGGGAGGTGGTTATTATGATGTCATAATGCTGCATAGCCAATTGAATTTGGCTACATGGTGGTATCACCAATAGTAAACAAAGCCAGTTTAGAATGACAGCAATTCTTCCCGGGATGTTCACATCCATCCTGTCTATCATGACTCACAAAGTGCATGAGATGATGTCTCCAAGTTCAAACAAAAAACTATCCAGGGCAATGTTTTTTCAATGGCTGCACATTTTCATCATAATTAGCAACAGTCCCTAAAACACACACACACAAAATAGCACCATTTCCATTTGACACATAATTTAGCACTTCAGAGACTTGTGGCTTCTGTTCGAAGTTTTCATGCTCCCAGTCCTTAAGGCTGCCAATCAGGTTTGAAAGGGTGAACAACCAATGCCTACTGAGGGCAGTTAAGGTAGGTGCTAGGCAGGCCATCCGGTGAAATGGGTGTGTCAGTACCCTGCACAGACAATGAGACCATTTATACTTTCAACCGATCACAAGATGGGAGCTATTCTCGGTGCAGAAATATTACCTTGGCTCTATAATAGACAGAGTAAGATCATTACTATGCAAGGAAAAATAAAGGAGTGTTACCTCAGGAAGTGCTTCATTTTGGTGTTTTTGTTCTTCAGTTCTTTCACTTTCAGGAACTATCCTCAGCTGATCACAAGCAATGTTTTCTCCAGAAGTTAAATATGCTGTGAAAGCAAGTTGAACACGTTTGGTGAAAGAGAAGCCCAAGTCTAGTTTGGTGGTCTTTTCAAATGTATTTAACGTGTGCGTGTGGTGGGATATAATCAAAGCCAAAAGATGTATCTAAGCACTCAAGGTCAGATTCAGCATTTGCAGAGTAGAATGGGTGACCCCCATTCATGTTAAATGAATCCCTTTCTCATTCAGAAGGAGGTCAAAACAAACTGTAAAATGGCTTTGTTTTCCTGAGTGTTACAGTTTAAATGGGAAAAAGTTGGCTAGCTCTTGTGACACTGCTACACAGATCCGATCCAAGCAAGCAAATATACACCTATTTTAAAAAGTTTTCTTTTCTTTCTTTTTTTTAAATGACAATGGGTCAACCAAGCATTTAATTACATATTGCTTCAAATAAAATAAAGTAAGTAGGCAACCAGGTGAAAGGTGACAAAATGTCTGTTTGCCGCCGCCACTGAATTAACCTGTGGTTCGTTTTATCTATTTAAAGTTTATTGTGGGTGCTTCAGACAAACTTGTTTATTGAGCATTCATCCTGATCTGTTTGATCTGTACCCTACATTTAAAGCAGTATTTCACTAAACACTCATGGCTTTCCTCAAAGAATCCTGGGAACTATAGTTTGTTAAGGGCGCTGAAAGTTATTACGAGACTAGTGTAATTCAGCCCGTTCAATAAACGGGCGCTAGAACATCCCGGGGTTCGGAGAAGCGCTTCTCCGACCCCCGAGACCTGTCCTTGCTGTCGGCGGCAGGGGGACAGGAAAGAAGGAGGAGAAAGGGCTGCTTTCTCCTCCTTCGTTCCTCTCCCCCAGCCGCCAACAGGAAGGAGACACCCCGAGGTTCGGAGAAGCGCTTGCGCAGCGCTTCTCTGACCCTCGGGACCTGTCCTTGCTGTCGGCGGCAGGGGGACAGGAACAAAGGAGGAGAAAGCAGCCCTTTCTCCTCCTTCCTTCCTCTCCCCCAGCCGCCGACAGGAAGGAGACATCCCGGGGTTCGGAGAAGCGGTTGCGCAGCGCTTCTCCAAACCCCGGGGCCCATCCTTGCTGGACGCACGCACGCACGCTCCCCCCCTGCCGCCAACACTTAGTCCAGCCGGGAGTGGCGGTTGGCGGCCGCAGGGAAACGGTAGGTGGGGGGGGGAGAGCGCGCGCATGTGTACGTGCAGTCTCTGCATCCAATCCCTGTGTCTGTTGGGCACATGCGCAGTAGCGCGGACACAGGGAATCTGGACGCAGAGACACTTTTATTATATAGGATGCCTAGTCCCCTCACAGAGCTAAAAAATCCCAGAGTTCTCAGGGAAGCGGGCTGACTGCTAAACCAGCCTGGGAATTGTAGCTTTGTGAGGGGACTATCTTTGATAGTGTGCATGTAACTAATGTCTGTAAAGAATTCAGAGATGCTTGGGGAAAAGGTGCAGCTTTTATCCAAAACTGTATAATCATTATGAGGTTCTGATTTAAGATTATCTGGGTCCCTACTATGGAGTTCCCGAGGGCAGGACTTGAAGTGCACATCTTGTAAGTCAGAGAACTTCTGTTATAAGGAAGCCTGCTAATGAGGAAAAGGTGAATTTGTGTCGTGAAATAAATGACACTGAACAGCTTCACTATTTCCTCTCCGTAACGGAGCAAGAGTCTCCTTAAGGCTTTCTTGATGTTATAATTTTTTTGTTGCTATGCATTCCTTTTTTTTTTTAGTCTCATTCTAACAGAATGTCAAAGTAGCAAATATCAAAAGGGAGATATGTGAGCTGCATCCTATGCTCTCTGTACACTGGACAAGGACTTCTGCGCTAGCGGGAGGGCGGGTGAATTCTAACTATGCGCAACACAGGGATCCGAGGCAATGGCTGTGCTAGCAGAAAACCGTTACACAAGAGATTGTCCAATCTGTCGTGCAACGGAATTGCCAGCAAGTGGTTTATCCATTTTGCCACATGATGTGCTGCTGGTGCAAAACATTTCATCACAACAGAACAAAGTATACCATTAGGTGACTTGCAACTTAGCACTACTTTGGATGCAACCCAAAGATTATCTGAGTAACATCCAGGTGAACATTAAGAGCAATATGGGTTTTGCCTTCTTTGTTGCATCCCACAGTTGTGGAACTCCCTACTCCTTCCTTGCTGCTATTTGGAAGATGCTAGTAAAAGTTTTTATTCACAATAGCTTTCAGAGAGGATGTATACCAGGCATCCCCAAACTTCGGCCCTCCAGATGTTTTGGACTACAGTTCCCATCATCCCTGACCACTGGTCCTCTTGGCTAGGGTTCATGGGAGTTGTAGGCCAAAACATCTGGAGGGCTGCAGTTTGGGGATGCCTGGTGTATACATACAGTATGTAAAAACCAAGTAACTGAAAATCCAAATAGAACTTCAAATCGATGCACTGCAAATCATCGTTAGAAAAAAGAGAAGCAGGTAGACTTTCCTCCCAGACACAGTTTTCATTTAGGGGAATAGAAAGCTTTCGTGCTGGGCTAAACCCCAGATTCAATGGGGCTCCATTTCCTAACTCCAAAAGCACTTGTGATCAGGGTGGATTTGATTTAAATCACGATTTAAATCACTAATCAGCAAGGCTTGATTTAAATCATAGTTTTCTACATAAAGACTAATTCTTGCTGGTATAACTTTAATATGCAAGTAGATGAAGATTTTTAGAATAACAACTTTTCATATTAGTTTTTTATCCCCAGTTTAATAGGTTAATCATTCATATTTGGACAACTTTACTGTTGTACTTAGGAAGGAGAAAAATAATCATTACCTTAATAATAACAATTTAAATAGATTTATTCAACTGAAACAATAACATTACAGCATATGTTATTTGCTTAAACAAACATCCATGTTTGTTAACTAATTTGGCTAAACAAAAACAAAATATATATATTTTAAGAAACTTAGACTGTCAGCCCAGCCTACACATGAAAAACTTAAATACTGTCCACTCCAAACAATCAGAAAAATATTGTTTCTATTCTATTCACTGAACTTCTTGAAACTTAGCACTGAAGGGGTTGTTTCTGTATTCATAGGTCTGTAGAACAATAGGATTAAGGTCTTTTTCTCAACTCTGTTCATGTTATAACATTTTTGCTGTGAAGAAGAGGCATGTGATCTCTGTTGAGTCAACTTCAGTTTTGAGAACTGCAAAAGTAAACCAAGCATCTGTGATAATATCTTGTAGGCAGAGAAACTGCCCAATAATCTTACAAAAACCTCTGGAAGAGCATGACATTGTGAATGGATTAATGGAATTTATTTACCCCCAAAATTAAACATATACAACCTTATTCTACATAATTAAAAAACTAATCTTTATTTCATGATGGAATAAACTTTGGATGGTAATATATTTTCCTCAAAAAGCATTTTATTTAAAAAAATCCGATTTAAATAAAAAAACAATTTAAATAAAAAAATCCGATTTTTTTTTTATAAAAAAAATCATTGATTTTTATCCACCCTGCTTGTGATGGATTGATTTGGGACTCTTCCAAAACTTTATGCAGCAGAAACAAGAAGTTCTGCCTCTCCCTAACTGTGAAGCAGCTGGGAATAGCATGAATGTGGTTCCAACCAACTCCAGTATTTTTCACAGGCGGACATTTCATCATGCTACTGCAAAAGCCTTTTGGAGCCATCAGGAAAGTATTAAAATTTCAGTTCACCTGTTGGTGAGGGACGCTTGGGTCGACTGTTATTGCAACCACATCATGGCCTGACACTCAATCACTAAGCACATGAAAAGACTGTAAAAGGGCAGACATGCACCCATGTCTACTGACCCTCCTTCCCAACATTTTGAGCACGCTTGGGATAAAAACATGGCCAATTGTACCATACAACCCAGTGAGTCAGTGAGGTTTTTGTTTGAATGCAATCCTTTTATCCTGCCTACTGATCTCTCCCCTTTCTTCTTTCAGAAAGATCTGTGAATAAATTATAATGTCACCTGCTAAAAGGGAAACCACTCAAAAGCAACTTTCCTGTTGGATATCATGTGAGTGTTCGCTGCAAAAGTACGCAAGCCCCAGCCGGCGAAAGCCTCTTTCATCAAGATTGCTTTTGACTGCCTGGTTCCTGCTGCTGTCCCTGAATTTAGCTGCAATTACTCCTGACAGCAGTGGCACCTGCTCGAGGACAACGAGGAGGAGGAGAGGAGAAAGAATGATTTCATTAATGCCTTGGCAGGCAAGCTTGGCTTCTAACACTCCCTTGAAGATGCCTTTGATGTTCCTTATGTTGTACCAAGACGGGAAGTGGGGAGGGGGGTAGAAAAGCAAAAAAGGAAAGGTAAATACAAGAGGGAAAGCTGCCCGTCCCTCTTCCCCAATTTGACAGCGACCTTAAGTTGAGAACAACCATGTACATCAGTGCTCACTTTTGCTCTCTTGGGACATGCAGTCTAATTAACAGCTGGTTCCATAGATTTACTCAGCATCTGCAGACATCCCTGATTGAGCCAGCCATCCAATTCTTTAAGTGCCTGGAATGTGATTTGCAATTACTTGGCAGGATGAAAGGTTAAATAGGTTTGGCCTTTAGTCTGAAGCAGCCTTCCCCAACCTGGTGCCCTCCAGAGGCTGCTGTGTTACCTCATCCTGCATAGCCAATTGTCAGTCAGGGGTGAGATTCAATTTAGTTTACCAAATGGATCAAACTCGCAGTTTCTGGAACGGTACGAGAACCGAAACAAGGCAATCCTCCGAAATTCACAGCCATTCGAAACTTGCTGTGCGTTTCTCCAACCAAAGAATGAAAAGTCAACATGTGCAAAATGCCATCACCTTGACGCTTGCAGGGATGAGGCAATAGGAACAGCTTATCCTAATATCAAACCAGTTGCCTTGGTTGCTGGTGCATTTTCAGGGGCCCAATTTATAGTACAGTCATACCTCGGTTTAAGTACGCCTCGGTTTGAGTATTTTCAGTTTAAGTACTCCACGGACCCGTCTGGAATGGATTAATCCACTTTCCATTACTTTCAATGGGAAAGTTCGCTTCAGGTTAAGTACGCTTCAGGTTAAGTGGATGGCCCTTGTGGTCTCTTCCAACTCTATGATTCTATGATTCTATGATTCTAAGTACAGACTTCTGGAACCAATTGTGTACTTAAACCGAGGTACCACTGTACACTGTAGTCTTTACCTTTAAATCCTTAAACTGGGGTGGGGAATGCCTGGCCGGAATCTGGTCCACCAGCCTCCCCATTTCGCCTGCAAGACTGTTCCAGTCCAGCCACGCCCACCTGCCCCAGATCCCAGCATCATATGACGTCAGGTGAGGGGCAGGTAAAGCTGGGGGTGTGGATGAAAGGGGCTTTGCAGGCACCACCAGCAAAAGCACATTCCTCGGGATCAACTCTTAGGATGAACACACATGACCAGGAGCCACACAGAAGCTCGTTTTGCTGCATGGACTGGTGGTTTCATCGGAGGTCAAGGAGATAAACAACTACTTGACATTTAGAAAACACCTAAAGGCAGCCCTGTTTAGGGAAGTTTTCAATCTGTGATATTTTAATGTATTTTGGTATTTGTTGGAAGCCGCCCAGAGTGGCTGGGGAAACCCAGCCACATGGGCGGGGTATAAATTAATTAAATAATAATAATAATAATAATAATAATAATAATAATAATAATAATAATAGCATTACCATCCTGACCATGGGTAGGCAAACTAAGGCCCGGGGTCTGGATCTGGCCCAATTGCCTTCTAAACCTGGCCTGCGAACGGTCCGGGAATCAGCGTGTTTTTACATGAGTAGAATGCGTGCTTTTATTTAAAATGCATCTCTGGGTTATTTATGGGGCATAGGAATTCGTTCATCCCCCCCCCAAAAAAAATATAGTCCGGCCCCCCACAAGGTCTGAGGGACAGTGGACCGGCCCCCTGCTGAAAAGGTTTGCTGACCCCTGATTCTGATACTTCTAGATTATGTTTAAAACAAGGAAAAGCAGCTCTGGGAGGTGAGAATTAAAAGTGTCAGTGGAAGGTATGTTTAAATATTTCACCTCATGTGTTGGAAACCTCCAGGGGCTGCTAACCTAAAACTCCCATCACCCCGGATCATCAGCCATGTTTGTTAAGGCTGATGGGAGTTGCAGTTCAGAAACACCTGGGGGACCAAAGGTGTCCCAACTCTTTATTTTACCTCAGCATAAGAATATAAGAAGATCCTGCTGGATCAGGCCAATGGCCCATCTAGTCCTGCATTCTGTTCTCACAGTGGCTGACCGGCTGCCTGTGGGAAACCAGCAAACCAGGATTCGAACGCAAGATCCTGTGGTTTCCAGCAGCTGAGTATTCCAAACATCACTTTTCCAATGATGCCCCTCAAAGCTGCTTAACTGCCTCCCCCCCATCTAAAATAGTTTCAAAATGGCACCTGATGTCAGAGAAGGAGATATGAAAGCATTGAGTTTACTGTGTGGCTGGAAGCCGAGGAGGTGACTCTGGCAGAAATCGGGATGAAGATAGGATGTGGCAGGTGGTGGGTTAAGGCACCATTCACTGGCAGCGCACTGTAGGTCCAGATGTATTTTTTAAATACAAAATGTGCCTCCAACGTACACTCACACAGCCGCTTCAGAGATGAATCCTGCCTCGGTTGCATCATGATAGGACAATTCAACGTCTGCCAAAGCACAAGGAGGAAGCTAAAGAGGGCCTTTTGGAGCAATCAAGAAAGGAGCAGAGCTCTCATCCTGGCAAGATGCTTAACAAGGAGGGGGCGGAGGAGGAGGAGGCGTGTTTTTTTAAAAAAACGCAAGGTTAAAAAATATGCTAAAGAGGGGGAGATCTAGAGGAAGAGGATAAAAGATGGTAACAGGAAAAAAAGGCAAGGAAAGGTAGAGTGTAAAATTAAATGCTAAGATACAGAGTCATTCCGTTTCTGGATGTGCATTTTCAAGAGTGTTTGTCAACCGTAGTAATGCGGGATTTTATTTTATCGCTGCTTTTTTTTTAAAAAAAAAAAATGCAGCTGAATTCCTTGGCTTTGTTTGCAATTAAATCAACAGAATCCAGAGCCAATAAACAGAGACATCTGTCTTCCTGTTTTCTGATCAAAGAGATGTCAGAAGAAAATTAATAGCAGCTCCTGAAATGAGCTGTAGGCATTATTGACCTGATCACATTTTATTCTGCCCGTTCCTAAGGGACAAGGAAAGCCCTGCTTGGGCCTTCTCCACTCCCGGGTTGAACAAAACAGGACCATGTGCTGAGATGTGGCAAGGAGTATACCAACCCTCTTCCTCATAAAGTCCATGTATACAAATCTCTGTACAGTGATGCCTGTACACATATACAGGTGGATCTCCTCTGACACAGGGATTGAGTTCCCGGCTATTGCATGTACAGTATAAGCAAAATCACACAAGGTCAGAACAGCCCCACACCCTACCTGTCTGAAGTTGGTGCAGAGTGGTCCCTGCCCCCCGCCACACAAGGAGGTGGTCATTTTAAGGAAGTGGTCATGAGGGCTCCTGCGAGATGTCAAATGGCCCTTCTGGGGTTTGTCTTTTCCTGCTCTCCCACCCCTTTTTATTTTTTTTCCGAGTTTTCAGACACAATATTTTCCCAGCCCAACTTGGATCAGACAGGACTCGAACTTGAGACTTCTAGCCACAGTTCTCCCTGACCTCAATATTATCTATCCATCACCTTCCACACATGTCTCAAGGTACAAAAATCAAGTTTAACAGCTAAAACATGGTTTAAATTTAAACCAACACCCAAAAAATGTCAGCTGAATTTAAAAACAATATGAAGTAAACACACATGACAGAGAGAGAGACCTATTCATCCAATGACTGCCATTATCTAGTTTGTTGGAGAGCAGAGGGGCATGAAAGATTAAGCTCAAGGGCCTTATCAAACCCTTTCCGAGATTCCAGATTCCGATATTCCAGAGATTACAGGGCTAACTGTAATTATTTTCTCAGTGTCAATATCCTTCCAATTACTGTACTTGATAAATCAGAAACAATACATAGCAGAATGAATTGCTGTGCAGGTGAAAAAAATAGCTAAATAAGCCCCCGTCCCTTCAAAACTTGTGGACAACTTGTGGGCGAGAAATTTGGCCATCCCAGTTGATTAATAATAATAATAATAATTATACCCCGCCCATCTGGCTGGGCTTCCCCAGCCACTCTGAGCAGCTTCCAACAAAATATTAAAATACAGTAATCCATCAAATATTAAAAGCTTCCCTTTGAGTTTGGCACCCGTACTACCTAATCCCCCCACAGAGCTAAAATTCCCAGTTTCGTGAGAGGGATTGGCTGTTAGCACCCTCTGCAAACCATAGCTCTCTGAGGGGAATAGGAGTCTCCTAACATCTCTCAGCACTCTCAACAAACTGGAGTTCCCAGGACCCTTTCACCATGGCTTTTTAAAGCAGCATGATGCTACTTTTAATGTAGGTCCAGACTTCATGCTGCGTATTAAAGAGCATTCCGAGGGCCCCCAACAGCGCAGCACCAAGCCAGAGATGAGACCCTTCCCCAAGTTCTCCGTCAGCACTCAGGGAAGGAACAAGGCCAACGACAACAAATAGTGACTACCCAAAACCTGTGAACTTCTCATGGAAGTTCTTCCTACACAACTGTTCCTCAACACACACTCCAAAAAGAAGAGTGATGGCAGAAGCGGCAGAGTCCAATAAAATCCTCCTTCGGTGCTTGTGTTGATGTTCTGCAAAATCTGCCGCGTGGTGTCCAGGACCGCAACACTCAGGCTACAGTATGTTGGTAAAGTGAGCCACAATGATGGTATCTCAACTCAAGGGGTGACGTCTCTCGTCCGTTGCTGAGCTCCTTCGGCAAAAAGCACTAATTATTTAGCAGTGTCTGTTTCGCTACGGATTGCTGGCGTCCAAAAGGCAGCCAGTGGAAAACTTGCAAAGCTTTTACATTTGTTATGGTGTTTATACCCCACCTTTCCTCCAAGACGCTCAAGGAGGAATACATGCTTTTCCCTCCCCACAAAGACCCTGAGAGGTAGGTGAGGCAGGGCTGAGAGAGAGAGAGAGAGCAGCTTGAGGGTGGCATTTGAACCCTGGTCTCCCACATCCGGGGTCCAGCCCTCTACCCTTACAATGACTCTTCTGTCACGACAGCTAGTTTTTTAAGAAACCAGAGTGAGTGCTGTGGGCTTTGCAGCTCAAGGAGCTAGCACTGGGATATGGAACAAGTAGCATCACAAATCACTGGGAATATAGAACAGGGATTCATAGCTTTTGGCTGGCCTTTGTATCTGGCCAAAATTTGCAACTACCACTAACACAGCCTCAGGGAAGGTGCTTGGCCTTCGCTCTGATGTTGGCCTGAATTTCAGAGGCAATCGGAACCGGCCAGCCTACAAAGACCCACACTGCACATGTCTCACTTCAATCTGGGGCAGGTGCTCTCCAGAATGAAATAAACAGTACCCTTGACATTTGGGGATTCCTCTATCAAAGAGGCACAATTTATTTGTATCTATGTTACAAGCCCACCTTTCCCTCCAGGGAGTTCTAGACAGTATGTACAGAGTGGGCCGCAGGTGGCCCTCTATTTAATTTTGTGCAGGGGGGGGGAGATGCCGGGTGTGTAAAAAAAGAGATAGAGAGAGAAAAGGAGGTGACAACAAGTTGGAAAAAGGGGGACAGGCTCCACTCACTCTAGGCTCCATCACTTATTTGGTCCTGGGCACATTCTACCTGATGGAATGTGGCCCTTCACCAAAACAACACGCCCACCCCTGGCACATATGGTTTGCCCCATTTTTATTTTCACAACAACCCTGCGATGTAGGTTAGGCTGAGAGATAGCAACTGGCACTGCAACCCAAACCCTGGCTGGAGCCACTGCCTCCTCCACAACACAGCCACACACGGCAGGTAAAAGGTAAAGGACCCCTGGATGATTAAGTCCAGTCAAAGGCGACTATGGGGTTGTGGTGCTCATCTCGCTTTCAGGCCAAGGAAGCCGGCGTTTGTCCACAGATTGCTTTCCGGGTCATGTGGTCAGCATGACTAGCCCACTTCTGGTGCAACGGAACACCGTGACGGAAACCAGACAGCACGGAAATGCCATTTACCTTCCTGGCGCAGCAGTACCTATTTATCTACTTGCACTGGTATGCTTTCGAACTACTAGGTTGGCAGGAGCTGGGACAGAGCATCGGGAGCGCACCCTGTTGCGGGGATTCGAACCGCCAACCTTCTGATCAGCAAGCCCAAGAGGCTCAGTGGTTTAGACCACAGCGCCACCTGCATCCAACCACAGCGCAAGGGTGGGAGTAGGCAAACTGCTGTGCCAGCCTGGCCCAGTGATAGGGCCCAATGCTGTGACTTGATAGCAACAGGGCCAGCGCTCCCAACTTGACTCAATCCCTCCCAAGAATGCCTTCTCCTCCCAGGCCTTGCTGCAAGCTACTGCTGGCAGGAATCCTGCAAGCAGCAATTGCACTCACCTGCACCTTTGGCAGGTGGAATGACAAGCTCTGCCAGTGGAGGCCCAGCAGGGCTGGGCAGAGGGACACCTCTTTGCCCGACCTAAACCTACCACCAGAGGAACAACTGCCGCTTAATCCAAGAGCAGCTAGTGATCTTGATGGTCGAGTGGGGGTTTGAACCTGGATTTCGCCACTATGCCACACTTGCTCTTAAATCACTTCCTATATCCCCTTTACGGTGACCTGAGGGAGGTGGAGACCCTGTTCTGACAAAACAAATCTCTGGGACTCCAGTTCAGTGCTGAGCTTCCCTCCCGCTGGAAAATTCATTCCCCACCTCCAATCCATCACCAACCTTTTGACAAGAGACCCAGATTCCACAACCAGATATGCAGTTCCGGCCTCAAATCTACAGGCTTGCTCGAGCACTTGGCAAGCTAAGTGTGCTGCAGGGTCTATATATTATATACACGGCAAGCAAAGCTACTTGCTATGCCCACTAACAACTCATGGCTCTGCAAAAAGCAGGAACGACGCCAAGAAGCAGATTTTAGATTACCTGTTTTAAGACATCAGCTGCCATCTGGAGCTATGTGTATATTCACACTCCCACTGCTGGGACTATCACTAGCAGTGTGTGTGTGTGTGTGTGTGTGTGTGTGTGTGTGTGTGTGTGTGTGTGTGTGTGGAAACGAATAGGAAAGTATAATCAGCCTATGCAGCACCACCTTGGAGTTTTGTAACTGGAATGTGGCTTAGCTGCCTAGTTCTATTCGATCTGCCAGCCCCAATAGGTTAGGATCCCCAGGCAAAGGCAACAGAGAAAATATATTTTGTCATTCAACAGACATTACAGCTCAGAGGAATACTTTAGTTGGGTGCATCATTATTTTATGCAGCTTTTATCCTACAGAGCCTGGTGACTGCCTAAGCTAAATTAAACACACATTAAAATGTCAAAATCCATTGATGACATTCTAGATTGTGTGGCTAGCAATCTAGCCCCCACCAACGCAACCCTCACAGCATGCTTCCAGAATATTTTCTGCAAAAGGGTACGTTTGCAGTTATTACCATCAAGCGGGCAACAAAACAAATGCAGGTTTCTGAAACACGATTACAAACAAACACAAAAGGTTTATAACCAATCTGGATGCATAGTTTTATAGAAATGAAACAAAGTAGGAAACCACAGGTCAAAGAAGTTGCAGAATGTGTTTCGATTTAAAAACGTGCAAAGTTGTATTTTCAGCACCATGTAAGTGTACAAAGCTAGCATGAGAAAAAAAAAACACACCATGTAGTTTGGAGATTTAAGCTGATCACAGCTTCAGAAATTTACTCTCGAAACATTAAAAGGTTATCAGGCTATGTGATTTAATCTTCCTGTAGTGTTGCTTACACGACACGAGTTATTTATCACTGCGTAATAGAATGAGAAGGAGGCAGGAGACACTGCTCATATATTTATTGCAAGCAGCAGATTTTTGCTTCTGATGGAATCAGGCCATAGCTCAGTGATACTGCAGCCACTCTGAATATATATTCCATTTAGCTGTATCATAAACTAACAAAAGACAAGTGACATGTCCCATGCATGCAAATCTATTTGGGGGAGGGGAGGAAGGACATGTACATACATACACACACACACCAGCAAAGCTAAGTCTTTGAGGCCATAAACCTATATGATTCAATAATTTTGCAAATACTATTACAAAAACAAGCAGCAAACAGGGTTATATTTAAGTGTGCAGGTGAATGCTTTCAACCCCCTTTTATAAAAGAAAGTCTCCCTTGGTTGTGAGAAATGGAGATGGGTGACCTACAATAAAAAAGGATCCAGCAACTATCATGGTGTAGTCTTTATAGGTTCCCCCACCTTCACTAACCTATTTTAAAGGGACAATACAGGTTGGCAGGACTGTATTATCTAGAGCTGCAACAAGCTTAGTTAGGCACCCTAATGATTCCCCACTGCGAAACCTAATTCCTAACAGGTTGGAGGTGCTGCCTGTGAAAACAGAAATTTCTGTATCCTGCTCATACAGGTCCCCTTCTCCCTCTCAGGACCAAAACCTCTTCCTAGATCACCTCATATCGTATGTTGCTATAACCCAAATTAGAAGCAATCAGGTGTTGCTTCCTCCTTTACAGTAGCTTTTGTTACCTGCTTTCCACCATATTGGCTGTTCCACTTGTGCTGAGAGCTTGTCAAGCCATCAGCACGACACACAAACACACACTGCAGAGCAAGGCACCTGGGGTACCAGCCCAGATCCTGCTTCTTGTTTTTCAACCCTTTGCTGAGCAAATGGGGTGGGCTTTATTTACGTTATTGTGTTGGGAGCAAGGATGCTACAGCATCTTTGTGTTCCTGGGTCAAAGATATCCCTGACCACGCAACCAAAGGAGTCACTGAGTGATCTACGGACCATTGCAAAACTACAGGTTTCCATAACCAACTTAAGCCACATTAACTTCTGGGGTGGATGGGGCTCAGATCGAGGCTGCAATCCTGCGCACACTTACAGGGAAGTCACATGAGCAAAGGGGGACTTGCTTCTGAGTAGCCACGCACAGGACTGGGCTGCAATTACCAGGCAACCTTAGGAGGAGGAGGCTGCACTGGACATAGCGGGACTTACTTCCGAGAAAGAGTGTGGGGGCTGCACCACCACTTACTTCCAAGGAGACCAGGCTCTTCTGAAGACACTTTTAAGCTGAGAGCACACACCAAGTTTAGATTTTGCTCCAGAGACTATACTTGTGGGTGGGGGCTGAGGGAAAAACATAAATCCTCTGGAGCAATGAATTATTGGGGGTCCCCCCCCCCCTGCTGAAGCTAAAACCAACCACCATTCCTGCACCACTTGAAATTGCCCTCCCTTTATTGCTTTGCTATTTTGCTGCTCTTTGGTGTTCTGCAGTAAACTCCTACATTTTCCCCCATTACTGTATTTCATTCGGGTCTTAAGGCGATTTTTAAAATTCATACTGTTAATTGTTCTGCAAGCCACCTGGAGGCCCATTGGAACCAAGCGGCAAGGTCTGTAACAGCAAAGGCCCCCAGAGCGGTGCTATCACAACCCTACAGCCAAGCAAGGCCCACGGAGCTCAAACGGGCTTACTCGCATGTAAGCTTGCATAGGACTGCAGCCTGAGGCCGAATCCATGGGATGGGGTGAATCTAAGCCACACCGAAGGCACACTCTTGCACGCGCCAACTCAGAAGGCAAAAAGGCGCTTTAATTCCACTCCCAGCAAAGAAGGCATTGCACTGAACCTCTTTAATGCTCCGTTAACCGGCCAATGATAAAATAAAAGCATGCAAAGAAAGCAACCCCCTCCCCCCCCCCAACTAATGCTTACCTTCCTCGCCTGCCCACCCTCAACTGAAAGGAAACGCCAGGAGTATTTAGCAGCTTGTCAGAAACACCCAACGAGCCTCGCCGGCAAATCAACCAGGAACCATCAATGAAAACAGACCCCACCACCAGCACGGATGCCAGAAGCCACGATCAATAGCCGCAACTCGGCCACGCCAACTACTCCCTCCTCTCCGCCCATCTGCTCGGTTTGGCTGGTGCAGATGGCGGACCTGGGTGCAGGACGAGCGCGGCGCCCCGGGAGCTCGCGCTGCTCGCCATGATTAATTGATTGCTGGTCGCTAGGCGACCCCGCACCAGGCTCGCGGCTTTTGCAAACAGCAGCAGCAGCCGCTGCCCCCGCCAAACCCGGCCCTTGTCAAAGCGAAGGATGCGGGGTCAAATCGCGCCGCCCAGGCAACGCATGCATGCATGCGTGCAAGCAAGCGTATCTATGCAGCACTGGGCTCAATGAAAAAAAATGCAAGGGGTTGCAGTGCGCGAGGAAGCGGGGTGGCGGCGAGGCTCTAGATTTTGCAGAGAGTTGCACTGAGGACCGGAGGTGGGGTGCTGTGGTTAGGAAAGCCTGCCCTGGCTGGCTGGCTGGCTCGCTTACCTCCTCGCCGTGGGCTCTCTCAGAGTCCCATCGCGCCGCCAGGCAAGCTGGCGAAGCTTCCCTCCCTGGAACAAGCTGCGGCGGCGCTCCGGCAATGTGGGTCACCGGAGGGATCAAAGGAGAAGGGAGCGCGCAAGAGGCAGAGCCGCCGCCCCCGAGCCCCGGGAAGGTGAGGCGCAGCAGCCTCGGCGAGCTTGAATGGAGGGAAAGGGACACTGCGCTCGTGGCGCACCCTGCTGGCGAGGACTGCGAACTGCGAGGCTAGGGGGCCGTGGGGGGAGATGCGCGCTGCCGCCCGTCGTTCCAGGGTTAGACCCGCTCTGTTGAGCCCCCCCTCTGTTATAAGTGACCACTTAAGGCACTTTAAAAGAGGGGGGGATACACATACCCCCCCCCTAATAAAGGCATAGCTGCCAAGTTATCCCTTTTTGAAGGGAAATTCCCTTATGCTGAATAGGCTTCCTCGTGAGAAAAGGGAAAACTTGGCAGCTATGAATAAAGGACGTAAAATATACATGAGCTGAGTTATATGTACTGTATAGATGTGAATTTAGAAAGAATAGAATAGAATAGAATAATAATTTATTGGCCAAGTACTAACATACTTGGAATTTTGTTTCGGCAACATTGCAATGTAAAAGTACTTTATACAAAGTGTGCAGAACACTATTTCAAGATCACCAGCGGAGTGACTACAGAACAGGTGCTGCCTGTAACCTGTAATCACTACTTTTTTTAAAAAAAAATTGCAATGCAATTCACAGACCCTCCAAGTGTCCCTATTTTCCAGGGACGTCCCTGATTTAGAGAAGCCATCCCGATTTCTGATTTGACCCAGGAATGTCCCAGTGTTCCTTAAGTAAAGGTAAAGGGACCCCTTGACCATTAGGTCCAGTCGTGACCGACTCTGGGGTTGCGCGCTCATCTCGCATTATTGGCCGAGGGAGCCGGCGTATAGCTTCCAGGTCATGTGGCCAGCATGACAAAGCCGCTTCTGGCAAACCAGAGCAGCACATGAAATGCCGTTTACCTTCCTGCTGTAGCGGTTCCTATTTATCTACTTGCAATTTGACGTGCTTTCGAACTGCTAGGAGGGCAGGAGCTGGGACCAAGCAACGGGAGCTCGCCCCGTCACAGGGATTCGAACCACCGACCTTCTGATCAGCAAGCCCTAGGCTCAGTGGTTTAACCACAGTGCCACCTGGCTGTCCCTATTTTCATCGGAGAAATGCTGGAGGGTGTGGAATTATCTGAGCCACCTGAAGGCATTCCTGTACAGTGGGACCTTGATTCTCAAACTTAATCCGTTCCAGAAGTCCGTTCCAAAACCAAAGCATTCCAAAACCAAGGCGCGCTTTCCCACAGAAAGTAATGCAAAATGGATTAATCTGTTCCAGTCAAAACAACCCATAAAACAGCAATTTAACATGATTTTTTACAATCTAACGAGACCATTGATCCATAAAATGAAAGCATTAAACAATGTACTGCAGTCACACAATCAATCAGTAGCTGAACTGGGTTCCACACAGTCACAAAAAAAGAAAGAAAAAGAGCCACAAAAACACAAAATAAATAGCAAAAACAGACAGACCTCAGCTTAACACTCAAAATGGAAGGGTGGCACTCAAATAGGAAGCATAACACTCAAAACAGAGCATGTTCAACTTCCGAAAAAAGTTCGCAAACCAGAACACTTACTTCCGGGTTTGCAGCATTTGGGTTCCAAGTTGTTTGAGTACCAAGGTGTTTGAGATCCAAGGTAGCACTGTTAGGGAAGTTTTTTTAAAAAAAAATGTTTAGTGTTTTATTATATTTTTATATACGTTGGAAGCTGCCCAGAGTGACTGGGGCAACCCGGTCAGATGTGTGGGGTATAAATAGTAAAATTATAATTATGGAATGGAACACCCCTATTTTCATCGGAGAAATGTTGGAGGGTATGATCTCACCACATTGGGGGATTCTGTGCTGTAGCCTGTATGCCTGCTCATTCGGCTAACTAGGTGTTGATCAGCAACTTCAAAGCTCCTGCCCTTTATTATTTTATGGTCCTTTATCTTTAAACTGGACTTGGGACCAGACAGCCACTCAAATAGAGGAGTGCCCTCTGTAAAGTAGGACACACAGACCCCTTGCAATTTGTGCAATGGTTAATTGCTCTCTTTTTTTTGGCTTGGTGTGTAATTCCTGCCTATTTCCTACTGAGGTGGTCAACCTGTGTTTGAGCTGGCATAATTGGATGTTCCTCATACCTCCCTCCCCACCGACAAAAATCCCTGCACATGGACAGGTAGTTTGTCAGGGTGCTAGCCTAGCCTTCTTCCTGACTTGCTAGTTTTCTATGCACAGGGATTTTTTACCAAGTTGCTAGTACAGAGGAGCGTTGTTTGTTCTCTTCCACCGCCCTCATTAGTCTGAAGTAGTACAAGTTCTGGGGAGACCTAGGCCTTGATGATTGGCAGCTGAACGTCATCCCCTGCGCCTAATGAAATGCCTTTGGGTTTGAAGTGATGTGAGGAGATGCAACAGTTCTCGCTGCCATGTGTGTATCTGTGATAGCCCATATACAAATCATCACTCAGGGCTGCTGTGAGCCAGATTTCAGATTTTCCCAACAGCAGGGAGATTCTCCCAACAGCCTTTGTGCCCAAGAAATAGAGCTTAAGCCTCAAAATTTGTTCTCACCCTTGGGATTGCGTGGAGGCGATTCATCCAGTTTTATGCAGAGTGGTTTTTTCCTCATGGTTCACCACAAAGGAAATAAAAACAGAACATTAGGGATCCTCTGGCGGGGGCACTTCTGATGATTCCCCCATGCGTCTGTGGCTCATTCAGCTTTAACTAGAGACTGAGCCTTTAAAGCAGGCATAGGCAACCTTGGCTCTCCAGATGTTTTGGAACTACAACCCCCATGATCCCTGACCACTGGCCCTGTTAGTTAGGGATCATGGGAGTTGTAGTTCCAAAACATCTGGAGAGCCAAGGTTGCCTATGCCTGCTTTAAAGCCTGTTGTGGAAGGGAAGATTGTTGGGTTGTCTTTGCTTTTGTTTTTATTATGCATTTTCTGTTTTTTATTTTTATATTTTGATTTTATGCTGTGAACCATCCTGAGATCTATAGGGTGGGATAATAATAATAATAATGTTGTGGGCCTAGCCCTGTGGGACTCCCTGCCAACAGAAGTTCGGCAGGAATCACCCCCGCTTTCTTTGACACGCATTCTGAAAACTGTGTTATTCAGACATCCCTTTGCCATGTGAATCTCTTTTTACCAACCAGCATTTACTGGTGCTTTTGTTGATGTTGAAATGTTGGTTTTTTAATGTTCCACCATTTTATGAAGCTGCAGCCTATACATATTTAAACAAATCAACCATCCTTGGGAAAGAGCTGTCAACAAGGGAAGACTCACCTCCATGGCGGGCGGAGCAACTCCCAAGCTGCTGCCCAGCCTCACACCATGGCCTCAAGAGGACATCCATGGGACCTGTTGCCTGGCAACTGTCAGAAAGGGAAGACCTCCCTCCATCACGGGCTGAGTGAGTTCTGAGATGATGTTCCACACCACTGCTCTATCTCTGAGAACACCGGTGGGAGCTTTTGCTGAGCAGCGGGAGGCTAAAGGACAACCCTGGGCCTGGGGAATACAGTGGTACCTTGGTTCTCAAACACCTTGGTACTCAAACAACTTGGAACCAGGGCCGTCTTAAGTATATTTGGCGCCCTGGCGCGACGGATCCCTCTGGCGCCCCCGCCCCGCCCCGTTTCCCAGCGCAGCGGGTGGGCGGAGCTGCGCAGCCGGCCGGGCGCAACGCACAGCGCGGCTGCCGTGGGTGCAGCTTCACAGCGGGCGGGTGGGCGCAGCTGTGCAGCGCCCCCCTGGCGGGCGGGCGCCCATGCCACCCAGCCTGGCCGTAGGGCCGGCCCTGCTTGGAACCCAAACACTGCAAACCCAGAAGTGTTCCAGTTTGCGAACTTTTTCGGAAACCGAAAGTGCTTCGTTTTGAGTGTTACACTTCTGATTTGAGTGCCACACTTCCATTTTGAGTGTTAAACTGAGGCCTGTCTGTTTTTGCTATTTATTTTGCATTTTTGTGGCTCTTTCTGTTTCTTTTTTGTGACTGTGTGGAACCCAGATCAGTTGCTGATGGATTGAGTGTGTGACTGAAGTACAGTACACTATTTATCGCTTTCATTTTATGGATCAATGCTCTCGTTAGATAGTAAAATTCATGTTAAATTGCTGGTTTAGGTGTTGTTTTTAAAAGTCTGGAACGGACTAATCCATTTTGCATTACTTTCTATGGGGAAAGTACACCTTGGTTTTGGAACGCTTTGGTTTTGGAACAGACTTCCGGAATGGATTAAGTTTGAGAACCAAGGTACCACTGTACAGTCATACCTCTGGATATGAATGTTGCGGGTTGCGTACAACATGGGTTACATACGTGTCGAACCCAGAAGTAATGGAACGGGTTATTTCTGGGTTTGGCGGTACGCGCATGCGCAGAAGCGTCAAATGACGTCATGCGCAGAAGCGCCAAATCGTGATCCGCACATGCGCAGAAGCGCTGACGCGGGTTGTGTACTGCTCTGGATGCAAATGGGGCTCCGGAACGGATCCCGTTAACATCCAGAGGTACCACTGTACCTTGGGGATTTGAGGAGGAAGTGCCTTGGCAGTATAGGGGCACCGGTGGGCAGAATGAGGCCATTGCTTCAGGTGGCAGGTGAAGTGAGCTGTGAGGAGCAGTTCCCCGGTCATTCTGCCTGAGCCTTGCAGAAGTTTCCTTCTGCTGAAGGACAGAGTTTTGTGTGGCACAGCTGGTCTGTCACTGGTGCCAAAGTAATAAAATAATACACAAGTTATAAGAACAAAACCGTGAAACAGAAACAGTTGCATATAGAAAACAATGAAAAGCAATCCATATATGAAAACAATGTGAACATATAAAAACAACGCCATGCATGAAAACAGTTATAACTACTGTATTTTTCTGTGTATTGGACGCCCCCCAAGTATAGGACACCCCCTATTTTTGGGGACTCCAAATTAAGAAAATGGGGGGAGAAGGTGACAGCCGCGCGCCTCTAACAAGCCGCCTATCAGCTGTTCCTTCACAGTCAGAGTTAGACAATTGCTGATCTTTTTTTGGGGGGAGGACCAGAGTTGTTGAGCTTTTTTTGGGGGGGAGGCGCCGTTACCCAGGAGGGGCACAAGGTTTGAGGTTTCTATGACGGGAAAGGCACAGAGGGGTGATATTACAGTAGTACCTCGGGTTACGAACCGCGATCCATTCTGGATCGCGGTTCGTAACCCGAAAAGGTCGCAAACCGAGCGCCATTTCTGCCATTCATGCGTAAAGCACGCGTGCCGCTTCTGCGCATGCGCGGGATGCGCGCATGCCGAAATCACTTCCGGGTTCGTGGAGTTCGTAACCCGAACTGTTCGCAACCCGAGCAGGTCGTAAACCGAGGTACGACTGTACTTTGATCGCTGTAGCCAACTGGAGTGGCAGACTCCGTGTGGCAAAAACTGACTGCCTTCAGCCTCCCTCCCAGCTGTAGGGCGGGCTGAGTGGGAGGAGGCAAGAAGGCGGGACGTACCGTATTTATTTATATATTTAATTGCTATATTCCCTGTATAAGATGACCCACGTTTTTAAACTTAAAAGATTGGGGGGGGGGCACCTTGTCTTATACACTGAAAAGTACGGCAGTTCTGGTACAGATGCAGACTGGGATAAATATCTCCGCTTAAAAGGAGGAAGGTATTTACAAAAGATAACAGAGACAGTACCTGCCTGGTAGGAGGAAATGCCAAAGGATAGGTGCCACCTCTCTCAAGTCCCGATTCCTTTGCAAGCTAGCATCATCGTGTGTCCTCACAGCAGGTCATGGTGCTGCTGCTTGTCCCCTACATTTAAAAACATTTCCAAACCTGAGTAAATAGGAAGGTTTTTAAATTTCTCTTGAAAGTCAGCAATGAGGAAGGCCGACGCACCTCGCGAGGGAGGGCATTCCGCAAATGGAAACCACCACCGAGGAGGCCCTGCTACAAGTCGATTCAAATGTCCCCAGTGGATGAGAGGAGTCTTTTTCTTAACCAACTGCCTTACATCACAGGATGTTGTGGCTCCAATTTGCCCAATGCAAGGGTTAACCTTAATTCAGTCTGGAAAATTCCCCACTACTTTTGCCTTCTGAATCAACAAGACGTGTGGCTTTTTTCTTCAGCGTTTAAGTGGGGATGTCCTGGTCTTTTTAAGAGCTCCGGGAATGCAAACCTTGCTCAGTTTTGCCAAGCTCGTGCCAACGAAGAATTCAAGGATGAGGCAACCAGGTTACCACCCCAGTGGAGTGAGTAATCCAGGATTAGTTACATTCTTAAGCTTACAAGAAGGGCCTTGAATACTTTACTGGACTGAAGCCAGTAACCCTGTGACCCTGACTCTCCTTAAATCAATGGGAGCTACACCATAGACATAAGCATCAATTCGGATTTTGGCGTGTTCTGTGCATCACAAGAATCATACAACAAGACAGTATAGACCAGGCATCCCCAAACTTTGGCCCTCCAGATGTTTTGGACTACAATTCCCATCTTCCCCGACCACTGGTCCTGTTAGCTAGGGACCATGGGAGTTGTAGGCCAAAACATCTGGAGGGCCACAGTTTGGGGATGCCTGGTATAGACAGCAAAATATGCACCTCTCCCCACCCCCCTCCTGCCTTCCTGCTCATTCTGGGCATCTTTCTGAATGTCTATTCTGATAGAACCGCTGCTTATGTGTAAAGCTCCTTCTCACAGCCTCCTTGACAATGGATGGGATTGTGCCCTAAAGAGAGAGAAAATGCCAAAAAGATTGCTTCTTTAGCACAGCTAGCATGAGAATAAGCAGCTAAAGTTGCACAGCCTTCCAGCTGCCCACCGAATCCTAATCGTTTGTGACAGAACTGGGTTTTTTCTCAGGTTAATGTCACAATTTTCCTTAGGGGTGGAAGAGTATACTTGTGATATTAACTTAAACCAGAGAAGTTGTGCAAAATATTGGCCTCGCCTCTCCCCCGCTGAAAGGAGAGACTATTTTAGTAACTGCAAAAAGCTTTTAAGTTATTCTTTTATTTTTACCTGTAGGATCGTTCTCTTTGAAGAACAACAATTTGCAGACTTTGATGTGCCAGCAAAAGGGTTTTTGAAAAAAAGAAAAGATATATAAATGCGGTATGTTTACATCCCAACTCAATATGCATAGGACTGAGCTGCACATGTACTGATTCTGCCTAAAGAACAAAGCTTATCCAGATATGAGGAATATTGGACTGGGAAATAAAAAGCCACTGAAAATTTCAAAAAAGCCACTGAAAGGTCCAAAAACGCATTTCTATTCTACTATGGCTAGCCTTAGGCTAACAGCCAGATACTTGTTTTGATTTGGGCTGGCCTTTTAACCAGCTTCTTCGATTCTAGCATGACTATGGTGAAGTCATACAATGGGTCATTGGTTATGGGCCCAAACAGCAACGTAGTAAGCCACGCCAAACGGGAATGATGTGTGTTCACCACCTCCACACTATTTATGATTGGATGTCTACCACATGGGTCATTGGTTGTCTGCCCAAACCTAAAACGTCCCAATTGCTGGCCCAGCAGGGGTCCTAATTTGGCCCATGAGACTGTTCTATAAGGGAACCTGACATCTAATTCCATAACTTCTAAGTTTTATTAGGTGATAGATTTTGGGTTCATCTGTTTCTGTACTGTCATTTAATGTGGATAATATACGGTACCTCCATTAATTATCATAGAATCATAGAGTTGGAAGATACCACAAGGGCCATCCAGTCCAACCCCCTGCCAAGCAGGAAACACCATCAAAGCATTCCTGACATATGGCTGTCAAGCCTCCGCTTAAAGACCTCCAAAGAAGGAGACTCCACCACACTCCTTGGCAGCAAATTCCACTGTTGAACAGCTCTTACTGTCAGGAAGTTCTTCCTAATGTTTAGGTGGAATCTTATTTCTTTTAGTTTAAATCCATTGCTCCGTGTCCACTTCTTTGGAGCAGCAGAAAACCACCTTTCTCCCTCCTCTATATGGTATCCTTTAATATATTTGAACATGGCTATCATATCACCCCTTAACCTTCTCTTCTTCAGGCTAAACATACCCAGCTCCCTAAGCGGTTCCTCATAAGGCATTGTTTCCAGGCCTTTGACCATTTTGGTTGCCCTCCTCTGGACACGTTCCAGTTTGTCAGTATCCTTCTTGAACTATGGTGCCCAGAACTGGACACAGTACTCCAGGTGAGGTCTGACCAGAGAGCGGAATACAGTGGTACTATTACTTCCCTTGATCTAGATGCTATACTCCTATTGATGCAGCCCAGAATTGCATTGGCTTTTTTAGCTGCTGCACCATCACACTGTTGACTCATGTCAAGTCTGTGGTCTACCAAGACTCCTAGATCCTTTTCACATGTACTGCTCTCAAGCCAGGTGTCTCCCATCCTGTATTTGTGCCTTTCATTTTTTTACCCCCCAAAATCCATTGCTCTGTGACATTCTCCTCTAAATCACTGACTTCCCCTTCCCTCCATAGTTGCCAACTCCTAGGGGCCCAGGTCCCTTTGGCCCCCATAAAATATTTGCAGAGGCCAGGGCCTCCCAAGTTGATCGGCATTGCTGCCTTCCCCCCCCCTTTCCCTTTTCCACGTTTGCCCTTCATTTCCCAGCAAGACCTGTAAAAGAAGTTGTAAAAGGGTTGCTGTCCAACATCATTTCTTACAGCCCCTGCAATTGGAGACAGACAGGAAGAGAGAATGAAACTGCGTGCTCCATGGGGCAGATTCATGGAGCTCTGCTAGGACAAGAGAGGAAGCAGCTCCCTGGTTGCTTGCCATTTTAAAAAATTAAATTCAAGACAAGCTGTAAGAGCCAAGGGAGGAGGACATTGTCAAGAGCTTTGCCATTTACTTTCAAACTTCTTTTCTGCCATCCCTCCTGTGTCTTCGTCCCCCTACCTCCCATATCAATGTCTTTGTCTGCTCCCCCTCCATATTTTATTCAAGTTAGTATCTCTGCTTCCCTTAATCTGGATTTCCATACACCCTCTCCTTTCTCAGAGTATCCCTGGTCAGTGGCGGAGCTTCAAGCTTGGGGGGCGGGGCGGAGATCAGGCATGGGCGTGGCTGGCGTGCATCCCGGGGGCGTGGCACACTGCCTGCAGGGGTGTGGTGCGTGTCCCGGGGGCGTGACGCACCGCCCACAGTGGCCTTGCACGTGTCCTGGGGGTGCGGCACGCCGCCTGCAGGAACGTGGCACCCAGCGCGGGGTGTGTGTGTGTGTGCAGTTGCGATGGCACCCCACCGGGATCGTGCCACCGGGGGCAGTGCATTCCCCCCGCACCCCTGTTCCTCCGCCAGTGTCCATGGTATAAGGAAATCTGGATCAAGGGAGGGGAAATTGTGGGAAGGCAGTGATTAGGAAAAGAAGCTTGCTTACCATCCACATTAAAAGACAGAATGGATGAGCCCCCCTCTAGCTGGAGGGAAGGAGTGCCTGGAATGCGTTCGGAGGATTTATGAGATGTGACGCACTTTGAATTTGAACAGCGACCTGAAGCTAAGTTCAGCTATAGGGCAAGGAGAGCCACTAATTCATCAAGAATCTATGCATAATGTGATGACTGGATCTTCTGCCTGGAAAAGCTGTAAATTTCATAAAGATCGTTAATCTACATAGTTATGAGAAGAAAACGAAACTGATTTGAGTTTTCTAAGATGGCGCTGCTTCGTGTTGAAAGACCGACGCAACAGGGACGCTCCAGACCAAGAAGATTTATGGGGAGGCTGGACTGATTAACTCACACAGGAGAAAGAACATATGTGAAATCTTGTTTGATATTTATCTCAGCAGCTGGGAAAAAATCGGATGAAAGAGGAAAACATCTATGTGACTGTAAGGGAAAGATCGGGACTATTATAGACTTTGAGTGATGATTTGGACTTTAGAAAAAAGATGTCAGTGAGCAGTTGCGAGGAATCCCCAATTTCTTGAAGCATGGGAACCCCGAAAATTTTAGATGATTTGGCATAACATTCGGTTTGATTGATATGTATTTGTATAATTTGAAATAATGGATGTGATATAAATGTTTTTAATTGGAAAAGTAATAAAAATATATTATAAAAAAAGACAGAATGGATGAGCCCTTTGTCAAAATCTTGCACTTGCAGCATCTTGAAAGTTGAAATGTAGGAAGAGCAAATATAGATAAGCATGGACTTTCAGAATCAGCAGTTTTACCAGGACTGGAGATAATAGTGATTTTATATTGCTTTTGTCATACGTTCTGTCCCATTGACATCTCAAGTCAAAGATGGTTGAAGCAATACTGAAACAAAATGAAAGATCCATTTCAAAACCTTGTTGTGCATCATAGGTGTTGCCTTGCACAACCAAATTTATAGCTCTCATGGCTAGGGAGTGAAATCTGAGGAGTCCTGAGAAATCAGAAAGGGCAACAAGCACCTGAACAATTAGTTGCCGTATTTTCCGGCGTATAAGACTGGGTGTATAAGACGACCCCCAACTCTCCCAGTTAAAATATAGAGTTTGGGATATACTCGCCATATAAGAAACACGACCCGGCGTATAAGACGACCCCCGACTTTTGAGAAGATTTTCCTGGGTCGAAAAGTAGTCTTATACGCAGGAAAATACAGTATTAATATAAGGTAAAGGCAATGCCGGATCTTTTTAATACAATTTGGCTTTCTCCTTGCAAAACTTGGGATGTTTTTATATAGAAAATCTAGCCCTCCCTGCAGGCATTATACCAGTCGCAATATGAAAACCTGACACACAGTGCAAGGCTTCTCTGGGTATCTTCCTAAAAAGGGATCGTTTCTGCCTCAGCGGAGTTACAATAGAGAATTGGTCTTCCTTGCCTGGAAGCGGGACTCTAATTTGAATTTAGGTCAATGTGCATTTTGTCAGACCTCTTTCCTGCCATGCACTTAAAATGTGGGTATGAAACATTCTACTGCCGTCCCATTATTTACATACAATAGGGAAGAATCCGGCCCAAAGTAATGACAGAGTCCCAGTGATTCCAGTGAGGGAGAGCAGAACATATGCTTAACTTAGCTCAGGCGTTGCCAACTCCCCTGCCCCACGGGCCAATTTGCAAACTGGATAAACTGTCATGGCCAGAGGCGTCCTACCCATAGGGGCTAGTGGCTCATTGCGCCAGGGCGCCGGCTTCTCAGGGGCGCCCCAGCATTGGCGGGGCACAACGAGTCACTAAGCCCTATGGCTCCTTCTCCGCCTCTCCCTTAACCACGGGAATCCCCTGCCCGCCGAGCTGCTGTCGCCTGAGGGAGCGGCAGGAGCGGCTCCCGAGGGGCCTCCTCCACGTCACCGCTGCCCCCCCCCCACTCCTGGGGCACAGGGGGTGGCGTGTAAACCGCCTCCTGCTCCTCGGGCCGCTGGGCAGCAGCGAGAGTGCTGGCAGCGGGCTGTAGTCAGGCAGCCCCAACGGCGTCCTCTGCCCCAGGCTAAATTTTGGCAAAGGGGGGTGCGCCGGAGGAACCTTTGCGCCATGTCGGTGGATGTGCTTAAGACGACCCTGGTCGAGCGCACCTTCAAAGCAATGATACTAGCAGGAAAGGCAACAATAGCTTTAGGTTGGAAAGATAAGAGAAAAATGGACAGTAGAGGTCTGGACTAATTATTTGTTTGAATTTATTCATAGAATCATAGAGTTGGAAGAGACCGCAAGGGCCATCCAGTCCAAACCCCTGCCAAGCAGGAAACACCATCAAAGCATTCCTGACATATGACTGTCAAGCCTCCGCTTAAAGACCTCCAAAGGAGGAGACTCCACCACACTCCTTGGCAGCAAGTTCCACTGTCGAACAGCTCTTACTGTCAGGAAGTTCTTCCTAATGTTTAGGTGGAATCTTCTTTCTTGTAGCTTGAATCCATTGCTCCGTGTCCGCTTCTCTTCTATATGACATCCTTTTATATATTTGAACATGGCTATCATATCACCCCTTAACCTTCTCTTCTCCAGGCTAAACATACCATAAACATATTCAGTCAGACATCGTGGCAATAACGTCACAGGAAATAACATGGAGGGCCAAGTCTACTATTATAAGGACCAGATGGAACCCCTATCTTCAATGGATAACAACTACTGGATCAGTGGAAATTGAAGACATTGTGCCCGTGGCTGAGGGCAACTGTTTCAACCCTTCTAACAGATTATGGGTGGTGGAGGGAAGGGAAAGGAAAAATGGTACAGGAAGTTAAAAATTGGAAGGAGAGAATATAATGTATGTAAAATTTTTCGTACTCTAATAAAAAATCTTTTAAAAAGAAAAGAAAAAAAGACGGCCCGGGTCATGGCCAACACAAACACGCACCAAGTACACACCACAACCGATCCATTAGCTACAATAGATTGTCTCTTTCAAGCCAAATTTCAGTGGAGGGAGGGGACCCTGTGGGTGCCAAGGAAGGGCCTCTATAGGTACAGATGCTGGGCTGGCACCCCCTGGCCTCAGAATTATTTGCGGAGCAGCAAGCTGAAAAAAGATGGAGAGAATCCCCAGTAAGCCAGTGGCTAAGCAGATGTGCTCTTGGAGTTGTGTCTTTAAGCCCTGTGTAAATCCACAGGGACTGTTTTGAGAAGGGATGGGGGCATTGCTGCCAAGTTATCCCTTTTTTAAAGGGAAATTCCCTTATGCTGAATAGGCTTCCTGGTGAGAAAAGGGGAAACTTGGCAGCTATGGATGGGGGGCAAGAGTGGAGACCAAAGAGAAATGGAAGGGCTCCACAAAAAGGCAACATTTGGTTTGAGTCTGAGAGTAGCTGCTGATTAACTTTGACTGAGAACCCACCTGAAACCCCAGAAAAATGATGGTGATGATAATCAGGGCTTTCCCCCCCCCAGCCAGAACTCGGTTCCGGCACGTCTTATAATGCCATTGCCATTAAGAGAACAAGAGAGGCATTTGTGGTGATTTTTGGCACTTTGGTTTCTAGAAAAATACCACTCATGATAATGAATAAATAAAGTGAGAAAATAAATCAGATTTTTTTTTTTTTGAGGGGAGGGGGAAATCTTCTGTTTATTGTGTTGGCCAGGATGTGACGTCATCTCTCGTTTATGGTTTTACTTTTTTCTTACATTTTTTAAAAAAAGCATTTTAAAAAGAATTGCTTGTCAAGGTTTTGCTTTAAAACAGGAATATAGGAAGTTGCCTTATGCCGAGTCAGACCATTGGTTCATCTAGCTCAGGGTTTCTTGGGCCTCCACTTATTTTTGGACTACAACTCCCATCATCTTTAGCTAGCAGGACCAGTGGATGATGGGGATTGTAGTCTAAAAACAGAAAAGGAAGAAAAGGTGGTATATAAATGTAATAATAATAAAATGAAGCATGGCCTCCAATAGGTCACAGACGATGACAGGAACATGCTGGTCACATGGAGGGGAACCAGGAGAGAGGGAAGTACCACTTGCAAACTGCAGAAACAAAGGAGGCAACTCTCAGAAGGGGCTTGTTGATAATGACATGCTCTCAGGCAACCTCTAAACGCAACATCACTAGGTCTCATGTTTGGGCCCTGAAATCTCAGGGTCTGGGGTGCTCCTGGCAACCCTATTTTAGCGTGGCAGCACCTCCTACACCTTTGGGACTCTCTGCATATTGAGATATTGCATATTGCATATTGAGCAAGCAATATTGCAGATTGAGCAGGCACCTTTACTGTACCCTTCGGCACCTGCTAAAAGCATTCCTGTTTATGGACAATCCTTTAGCCAGATGATTAGAAAGTTGAGGTAATTTTAATATGTTTTACCGGTAGTATTTTAACTTGTGCATGTTTTAAAGCAGGGCTGTATTTTTTCCCTTGATTTCTTTGTTTTTTGGTAAACCGCTTTGAGGTTTTTCTTACAATCAAGCGGCCAATACATTTTATGAAATAATAAAATACTTATAGGGGTGATCATGAGGAAAGCTCGCACTCCAGAATTCACCACTACAAAACTGCATGTATGCATGTCTCTTTAATTAATTGCTCATCCATTCCCACTACCCTTTTGCTGATTAAAAAATAATAATGTAAGAGTTATCTTCTAAGTTTAATGTTGAAGCCAGATGCACATTTTTGCCTGGGGGGAAGCCCCATTGAACCCAGTGGGACTTATTACACATTAAGCCTACAACGCAATTTCACACACCCCCTTTTGAAGCCACATATTGGCTGCAAACACCTAGAAATTTAAAATGAGAGAAGGGTGCGGAATAATGCTGTACGATTTCCACAAAAACCAAACCTTCCTTTCTCTCCATCACGCTCAGGGCTCTGAAAAACAAAGCAGTGTTAGTTTTTGTTTTTGTTTTAGTTAATCTTTATCCTATCGAGACACAACGCAGTTGGAGAAATAAAAAAGAACTCCGCAACGTGATACCACATGCGTGTAATGAAGGGGTTAAAAGAAAACCGGGAGTTTGCAAGGCATGACGGCAGTTGTAGGCGAAGAGCTTCATGGGAATTGTAGTTGTACTGGTTCCTGCAGCATGGCTGCCCTCCTGTAAGGTAAGCCAGTTTCTTTTCTCTGCTTGTGTTCTGCTTTACAAAAAGGCAAATGGCAACATCTTTCAACCAGGCTGCAAATTGGAACCTAAGACAGGACGGTTTCCTCTCCTGATTTCAGACTTGCGGGGCGTTTCCTCCTCCCAAGACTCTGAATCAGCACTTTACTCAATTTTGGAAAGCTAGTGTTTTAAGGATCGTAGCCTAAAATTCCTGTACAGACGTAACAGCTGATGTTTCCAGTACACTCATAATATTTATTTATTTATTTATTTTTTTGAGGCGCTGGTGGTGGTGTTGGGGAGCAAAGGCAGCAAAAATAGACACCACAGTCCTGGCTTTGATCACGTGTAAAAGCTAGTTGAGATTCCTGCACTGCAATGGGGCTGGACTAGATGACCGTGGGGTGCCCTTCCAGCTGTCCAATCCTGTAATTCCATGATTCTATGAAAATAACAACAACCTTGAGCACGTTTATTTAACCGTCAGTACCGCTTCCATGCTACTTTTAGCCACGTGTGAGAGCAGTCGGAGTAATTCTGTTGAAAGATCGAGGGAAGCAAAGGGCCTCCCATTTCATGCTAACTCACTCAAAGTAAGTTCCATTGAGCTGAATGGGGCTTACTGATGTGTTAGTGGTTTGTGCAATTTCATTTGTGGTTAGATCCTATGCTATAGTACGGTCTGCTGAATTCAAGGAACTTGACCATGATAATGATGATACTGTAATTTTTGTTTTGTTTATCCCACTCTTCTACTTAAATGTATACACAGCAGCATACATCAACATAACCAGAAAACAGCCCTAAACATTATACACACACACACACACACCGTATATTCCGGCGTATAAGACGACCCCCGACTTTTCCAGTTAAAATATAGAGTTTGGGATATACTCGCCATATAAGAAATACGACCCGGCGTATAAGATGACCCCGACTTTTGAGAAGATTTCCCTGGATTAAAAAGTAGTCTTATACGCAGGAATATACAGAGGGCACTAGGAGAAGGGGACGACAGAGGATGAGATGGTTGGACAGTGTTCTCGAAGCTACAAACATGAGTTTGACCAAACTGCGGGAGGCGGTGCAAGACAGGAGTGCCTGGCATGCTATGGTCCATGGGGTCACGAAGAGTCGGACACGACTAAACGACTAAACAACAACAACAACAACACACACACACACACACACACACACACACTGTATGTATATGCATATATGTATTTATGTATATGTGTGTGTATATATATGTGTGTGTATATATGTGTGTGTGTGTGTGTGTGTGTGTGTGTGTGCATATATATATATGCACGTCTCTGTGTGTATATAGGGACCAGCAGGTGGGAAGACAGCTGTTTTCATTGTGTCCTCTTGCAGGCTTTCTATAGGCATCTGACTGGCCGCTATGAGAACTGCATGCTAGATGGGTCTTTGATCTGATCCAGCAAGACTCTTTTTATGGTCTTAAAAATTTTAAATTTCCAAAAGCAATAGTGTGAGAGATGTGAGCATATATATCAAGAAGACTTAGAAGCACAATTCTCTATATGCCTCATCAGAAGTAAGCCCCATTGAGTTCAGAGGCTCTTACTCCCAGGTAAATGTGTACAGCAGTCACAAAATTAAAAGACGCCTGCTTCTTGGGAGAAAAGCAATGACAAACCTAGACAGCATCTTAAAAAGCAGAGACATCACCTTGCCGACAAAGGTCCGTATAGTTAAAACTATGGTTTCCCCAGTAGTGATGTATGGAAGTGAGAGCTGGACCATAAAGAAGGCTGATCGCCGAAGAATTGATGCTTTTGAATTATGGTGCAGGAGGAGACTCTTGAGAGTCCCATGGACTGCAAGAAGATCAAACCTATCCATTCTTAAGGAAATCAGCCCTGAGTGCTCACTGGAAGGACAGATTGTGAAGCTGAGGCTCCAATACTTTGGCCACCTCATGAGAAGAGAAGAATCCTTGGAAAAGACTCTGATGTTGGGAAAGATGGAGGGCACTAGGAGAAGGGGACGACAGAGGACGAGATGGTTGGACAGTGTTCTCGAAGCTACGAACATGAGTTTGACCAAACTACGGGAGGCAGTGCAAGACAGGAGTGCCTGGCGTGCTCTGGTCCATGGGGTCACGAAGAGTCGGACACGACTAAACGACTAAACAACAACAACAAATGTGTGCAGGGTTGCAGCCCTAGGGTGACCAGGTGGGCGTAAGAACAGGGCTTATGTGCTGTCGATGGGTAGAAGAGAAAATTGCTGCAGATACAGCTTCTCGTGCAGATTTAAGAAAAGTTGCATCCGTCAAAGTTCCCACTTCTGTACAATTTCTCTTTGCATCTGGTTGTGCTAACCACGCTCATTGACCAAGGAGATACGGCTGTCTACTGTGTCAAATGCTTTTCCATGCTGGCATCTTCCTCAGCTTGGGGGATCTTTATGGGTACCAGTGAACACGCCGCAGGTTCAGCCTAGGACCTTTCTGATTTGTTTATGTTTATTTATAAAATTCTGTCCAGCTTTTCCTTTCCAAAATAGGGGTACCCAAAATGGCTTACTAGAACTCCAGGGCATTTGCTAGCTAATAATGTACCAACCTTTTCAGAAGGCCTCAAGTTTTTCACTTGCATGAAGATTACAGCAAAGTCAATTTTTTACTCCTGTGATTCTGTAAGCTAGAAATGACCAGAAATACTGTAAAAGGGGAATAGCATTCAGGAGCGTGGGGAATATAAATGGGCAGAGTGCACCATCTACTGGTACAAAGGAGACACTCTCTTATGTCAGTACAGTGAGAAATAGCCCCAAAGGAGAAAAATTGAGTCAGCTTGTTCCATCTCTAATTGTGGAGCTCAACCCAAAAAATTCTTGCTCAGGAAAAAAATTGTGTCCACTAGAAATTGCTTCCCAGTAAGCATTTGCAGGAGGGCAGTCAGTGTTGCAGTTTCAACCGCCTTATTTTGGTTTTAGGAGCTGCATTTATATCCTGCTCCCACAACCAGAGGGCTCCTACAGTGGATTGCAAATAAGCTACAACAATAAAACAGAAAAGCAAACAAACATAAAGGGCTCAGGGAAAATCTCATGGCGGTCATCTCTAACTTCATGAGACATATGAGAATAATATCAGCCAATTTCACAGGGTTGTTCTAAGGATTAGGGAGCAGTCCTATGCACAAGAAGCTGGTGTAAAGTCACACCAGTTCCAAACCCTGTTCAGCAGTGGGGCTGCTGCTCTGCCTAACCCTGGCAGAGGGAAAACAAGCCATTAAAACTGCGTTCTATGCAGGGTTGCATAGCTGAATGCTCCCACCATGCCCCTGGGATGAGTAAGTTACACTGGTTTGTATCTTCAGATGAGGTGGGACTGAGGATTTAATGCCATATTGGGTGTTCTATAAAGAGCTTTATAGGTCAAAACCAGGATTTGTTGCTGATTGTTTTCGTTCCGTTCAAGGGATTAAAAACCTGGTCCTTTCTTTCCCCCAGATGGTATCTTCTCCGTTGACCTTTTCAGCATGGAAACAGACGGCATCGGTCAACAGAGACTCAGTAAAGCAGAGAAGAAGCTGCGGCAAAAACAGATGAAGGCCAGGCATACCCTGCTAAAGCACGAGGGGATTGAGTGCGTGTCGCACCCCACCAAGGTGATTTGGGAGTTGAAGTTGCTCCTAGCTGAATGTGAATGGAGTTTTAAGCAGGTTAACTAAGAGATCGGTCCCAGTGATCTTAATGGGGGCTCATTGGCCAGGTTGGCTGTGGCTAATGGGATTTGGAGTTCAACAACCTCTGGAGGGCACCAGGTTGGAGATGGGGAAGGCTGGTGTGGAAGAGATCACATGGCAGAAATCCAAGCTGTTGGTGAAATGGACAACTGGGCTTTTCAAGCTACCCATCCTGGATTAATATGCCTTGAGTAGATTTTCCGTAAAGGAATGCTGCTATCAATATGGTGCAAAATTCAGTGGCCAGGTTGCTCACCAGAACAAGATGGTTTGAGCATATAATGCCAGTCCTGACCCAACCCAGCTGCACTGGCTGCTAATTATTTTCTGGGCCCAATTCAAAGTGCTGATGTTGACCTAAAAAGCCTTATACTGGTCAGGATCTCAATACCTTAAGGACTGCCTCTCCCCATACGAACTGACCCAGACCCTGTGCTTGTCATCTGAGGCCCATCTCTATGTCCCGCCGCCTTGAGAGGTTTGGAGGGTGGCAAAACAAGAGCGGGCCTTTTCTGTGGTGACTCCCTGTCTGTGGAACGCTCTCTCCAGTGAGGCTCGTCTGGCACTAGCATTAAATGTATGTAGGCGCCAGGTGAAAACATTCCTTTTAAGCCAGGCCTTTGACCATTAAATAATCTATGACCTGTTAAAGGTGTGTGCATGTTTGTGGATGACTGTTATTGCGATTGTTTTAATGACTATGCGTCTATTACCATGCTTTGTTTTATGTTTTTATTATTAGGCGCTGTAAAATAGGTTTTTAATGTTGTCCACTGCCCTGAGATCTTTTTTATAAAGGGCAGTATATAAATCAAAACAACAACAACAACAAATTTCTAGCTATTTCAAATTGAAACATTTTGTTTTGTTTTTCAAACAGAGCAATTCTGGGATAAGAGCCTAATTTCCTCTTTCGTTTCTCCGATGTGTTTATGGAATGTTGCTTTCCGATGAATAAATTAGTGTTGATTACTCATGTCTGTGCTTCACTTGTCCTCCCCCCCCCCTTCCACCGCCCTCCTCTTTATCTCCCCATAATTAGAGCCTGGTGGTTGCCAATGGAGGTCTGGGCAATGGTGTAAGCAGATGCCAACTGCTCGGCGTGGTGCAGGAGTGTGGGCTGGTGAAATCGCTCCTAATGCCTCCCGGAAAACCATATTCGTTTGTGAAATATGGAAGGACAGAAGACTCCCAAAAAGCCTATGACTCCCTCAACGGGAAGGAGATAACGGTGGAGGACTCTGGCCAAACTGCCGTTCTCTATTTCAACTTCGTGGAAAAAGGTATTTCTGCTGTATTTAGCTGTTTAATAAATAAATAGAGCCAGCCCACCCACCTAGGGCTCCCACTCTTAAATGCATCATACTTCCAGTGGAGGCTGGTCCATTAGGGCAAATTGGGCACAGCCCCATCAACCTCAGTCTGCCCTCAGCCAGCTTCCCCCCCCCTCCGTCCTTGCCTGCCTTCTTAAGTACAAACACTTTAAGGAGTTGTTCTGCCTGTCTGTTTCCTCCTCTTTGGTCTCAGTGTTGCCCTTGTAGCGCTCAGGAGGCAGGAGAATGGCACTGCCTGTCTGGCGCTGTTTTCTGCTGGTCTTCCCACCTTCCTCTTCACCTGTCATCATTGCATACCTCTGTAAACCCTGGGGTTCATCTGCGCTGGCTGATGCCTCCCTCTTGTGTGTGGGTGGTGCCGTTTTGGCTGCATAAGAGATGGTATTGAAAGCCCGAACATCAGAAATCGAGGGAATGCCATCTTATTTTAAGATCATCTTTTAGGAATATAGCAATGCAACAGGTGAAATGTGCGCAGGTACTGATTATTTCTGGATTATTATTTGAGTTACTGATCAACCTTAGCTACTTACTAACAGTTGGATATTTACCATTCCTCAATGATATAGCTTTTAATACATACTGAATGTTTTCTTTTAGTTGTTTCCATAATCTTGTGGGCTAGCATTCTTTTTGGACTTGATTGCAAGGCTGACAATCTGTGGCAGGCAGATAGGGGAAAGGGTGCTTACTGGGAGGGTCAGGTGGACTGCTTAGGGGGTTCGGGGCCATAGGCCAGTGTTTCTCAACCTTTTTTGGGCCAAGGCACACTTGTTCCATGAAAAAAATCACGAGGCACACCACCATTAAAAAAGTTAAAAAATTTAACTCTGTGCCGCCCTATATTGACTATATAATTATGACTGTAAGAAACACTTGCCAATTGCTGTGTTGGTTGCAATCTCCTGTAATAAGGCTTCATAAGCCGCTGATTTCTCTGCCAGCACAATCCTTTGCTCAGCAAGTTTCAGGTTGAGCTCATCCAGCCAGCTTCTTTAAGTTTGTCTAAAACCACCCTCCCGTGGTGGTGGCTGTTGAGAGCTGCGCTCGCTCCGCGTCGTGACCCGGCCGGCTTCCTTTCCGGCGGGTCAGAGGTATATATTGGCGGCCGCCAGGCACGTGACAATGCAAATCGCCCTTCTCGTCACTGCACATCGTGGCACACCAGCCAGCGTCTTGCGGCACACTAGTGTGCCGCGGAACAGCGGTTGAGAAACGCTGCCATAGGCTACATGAATTTAAAGCATCCCCCAAAGAATATGAGGAACTGTAGTTTGTTAAAGATGCTGGGAGTGGTAAACTACAATTTTCTATGGGGAGCAAAATGTGCTCTAAACATTTCTTCTTCTTTGGCGGTCACTCGTAGCCGAGTAAGATTGTCTTCCCTAAACATGGTCTTAAAAGTGACTGTGGAGGCCAATTCTGGATCCACACGTCCTTCCACAGTGGGGACATAGGTTTCCGGGCGGGAGTTGATCAGGGTGTGCCTTCCTCTTAGCATGTTTCTCCCTTTCGTCCTGAGTTTGAGCGTCTTCAGGACGTTCTCCAATTGGAGCGCTCGCAGGCCAGTGTTTCCCAGTTATCAGTGTATATGCTACATTTTTTTTAGATTGCCTTGTCTTTGAACTTATTTTGTTGACCACTGGCATTACGCTTTCCATTTTTAAGTTCGGAATAGAGTAGTTGCTTTGGCAAACGATCATCTGGCATCTGCACAACATGACCAGTCCAGCGAAGTTGATGTTGAAGAATTATTGCTTTGACACTGGCGATCTTTGTTTCTTCCAGTACACTGGCATTAGTTTGCCTCCCCCCCCCCCAGGACATGTGTAAAAATTTTCAGAGACACCATTGATGGAGATCCAAGATCCAAAGGAAGTAAATGTTGTGACTTTGAGCAACTGACCCTGTTCCCGTGGCGTAAATGGCTTTTGAAACTCCCTTCAGCTGGGGAGGGGGCTGCTAAAAATGTCTAACTCCCTTCCACGCACCTTTGGGCTCAAAGATTTGTTGTTCTTTTGATCCTGGACGTAGCATTTAGACATGTCTTCTTTCCCCGCTCTGTATTCATCGCCTGTTGGCCCCAAAACAAACTCTCAATCCTCGTGAGAAGTCCTGGGGAAGAGACAGTCGAAGGCGGCTGACGTCTCACCTGGAACAGCTGGGGGAAATGGTGACCTTTTCCTTTGACAAAGCAGTCAGGTGTTTGAATCTGAAAAGCAGCCGGGTTCTCTGGTCCTAAACAGAAGGGGGTTTGCGTGGCACAGTGTGTGGGGACCAAGCCTACACACTTGCAGTACTGTAGCAGTACTGTCTCCGATTAGGATTGCTTTTGGCTTTATCACTTAATTCACTAATGCGCTTTCCAGAAGAGGTTCTCCAAGATCTTTCTAGTTTGGCACAGGGGCTTGAGGTGAGCAGGTATTCTCCTACACCTACTTCTTACAGCACTTTTCTGTCAATGTATTATATGCAATGCTCAACCATGGTTTGGTATTGCAAGAACAACCCTAGTATCTCTTCTGAAAACGAAACGAAAAACAAAAAGCTGTGACAATAAATAGTGAAAAATATATAAATATATTATAGCAACAGTATAAATAATAATAAAATATCCATGCAAATGCAATGGCCTGACACATACGTTCAACGGTGAAACATCACTAATCTCTGACAGTCTATAGTGCAATACTTTACTTGGGAATCAAATGTTCCAGGTACAGTAATTATAAAATTGATGTTCAGTGGTATTCTGTTTCCAGCAAAATTCGTTGACTATCCTCGTTTACCCTGATGGGTTGCTAGCTGAAAATCCTCCCGTTTCACTGGTGAAACTCCAGTTTCCTCAAAGGAACAAGCTTTATCAATGGGAACAATATAAGAGAGAATTTAACAATGGCTAAAAAGCTCCAGCGTTACATACAATCTTCAAGGTCGGCAGAAGCTTCTTACAGCACTTTTCTGTCAGTATATTATATGCAATTCTCAACCATGGTTTGGTATTGCAAGAACAAGCCTAGTCTCCCTTCTGGGCTTGTGCAGCCCCTCTCACTGCTCCTGCTGCAAGGATGAGATTGGAAGCTTTAGCTTGCCTTTTAAGAGGACACACCGGTTAGCATGTTATTCAGACCCTAAACTGTGGTTAATCACAACTGTGCTTGGTGAAAGTAAATATATAAACTGTGGTTTGAAGTTGCCCTGTTTCCACTTGCCAAAATTAAGATTAACCACAGTTTGTCTGAGTGAGGATAATAAAGCAAGCTTCAGTTAACTAAAAATGGAAGTAAAGGCTTATAAACTACACCTACTGGCTGCTTCAGAGGGGAATGAGGCAGCATGCGAATCTGGAGGGGTAGGAGTGGGTAGCTAGACTCTTTCTGGTAATATAAACGATGGTTTAGTGTTGCGTCCAGCCAAGCCCTATATTTAACTGCTTTGTCATTTTTGATGTTGCTACCCGCCCAGAGAGTATTTAAAAATTGGCAAAGTTAAACATCTAGATAATTACAGAACTTGTTTGTTTGAGAACTGTGTGTCTATGCAGTTTGAAAGAACAACATGGGGAGTTCTTCAAAATTTTTATACTCCTAGTTCCTTGGGAGGACATGACACCCACAGCCTTGCCTCCTGGCCTGAAGATAATTGAGGAGCTGGTTTTGCCTGAGGAAGAAAATGAACTTTTAGAAAGCATTGATTGGGCAGAGGATGAAGTTACCTCAACCGGTAAGTAATGCTTCCTAAGAATGGCTGTTATTTTGGATGACTGCCAATCACATATTTCCTCACTCTTTGAGGGGATTTTTTTGGGGGGTGGGTATGGTAAATCGGGTTTGGCTCCCCAATTTTGGGGAATGAGGCCAGAGATTTGGAGCGAGAGAATAACTTCCCTCAGAGCTATTCCCAGGTACTCTGCTTAAGCCAGAAACACTGGTGCAGATGGAGCCTGTTGTGGCAGGACTTTCCTGGCCTGAGGAAATGCTGTTTCCCACATGAGATTCAGCCTCGGAAGTTTTAGTGGATCCACAGGTTCCTCCTGTCCCCATTGGAGCCAAGATCGTGAAAGTAGGCTTGGCCCTTTTAAGTGAGGAGGCTCCTCTTGCTGAAGGCAGAAGTAGTTACTCAGATAAAGCAGGTCCCCTTTGAGGTTGGCTGGTGATGAGCCAATATTTGAGGTTCTGCTATGATGGCAGTTCCAATTTGAGTGCTGCATAGAGCTATCTTTCAGCATTTGGAGTGAAACACTCTGCAGAAGTTGAAAATAAGAAAGCTTTGTTTCCTTCTGGGTTCCCTCGCTGCGAGAAGCAAAGTTACAGAGAACTAGGCAGAGAGCCTTCTTGGTAGTGGCACCCTCCTTGTGGAACGCCCTCCCTTCAGATGTCAAGGAGATAAAGAACTACACAACTTTCAGAAGACATCTGAAGGCAGCCCTTTATCGGGAAATTGTTACTGTTTGATGTTTATTATGTTTTTATATATGCTGTAAGCCACCCAGATGGGCGGGGTATAAATAAAATACAGTGGTACCTCGGGTTACAGACACTTCAGGTTACAAACTCCGCTAACCCAGAAATAGTACCTCGGGTTAAGAACTTTGTCCCAGGATGAGGACAGAAATCGTGCGGTGGTGGCAGCAGGAGGCCCCATTAGCTAAAGTGGTACCTCAGGTCAGGGCCGTCCCTAGGTCCGGTGGCGCGGGGTGCCAGGCCACCAGGGGCGCTGCTGCGCCCGCTGAGAGGCACGGCTGATGCAGCCCCAGGTGTGCCTCTCAGCTTTTCAGCGGCTTCAGGCCGCTCTCGGGAGGCACGTGGGCCTGGGGCCGTCTCCGCCGCGTGCAGGGGCGTCGCAACAGGGGGCGGGCAGCACCCTCTGGCCCAGGGCCGGCCCTACAGCAGGCTGGGTGGCGCAGTGCAGCTGCGCGCGGCGCCTGCCCACCGCACTGGAAAATGGGGCGGGGGCGGGGCGCCGGAGGGATACATCGCGGCAGGACGCCAGGCATGCTTAAGACGGCACTGCCTCAGGTTAAGAACAGTTACAGGTTAAGAACAGACCTCCGGAATGAATTAAGTTCTTAACCCAAGGTACCACTGTAATAATAATAATAATAATAATAATAATAATAATAATAATAATAACCACTGTAATAATAATAATAAATAAATAAATAAAATTAAAGGAAATACTATCTCAATAGGAAAGATTCTAATTCTATCCAACCAAGGTAAAGGTGCTTTGAGCCATGCTTGTTCTTAACACGGGTCAGCAAACTTTTTCAGCAGGGGGCCGGTCCACTGTCCCTCAGACCTTGTGGGGGGCCGGACTATATTTTTTGGGGAAAATGAACGAATTCCTATGCCCCACAAATAACCCAGAGATGCATTTTAAATAAAAGGACACATTCTACTCATGTAAAAACACCAGACAGGTCCTACAAATAACCCAGAGATGCATTTTAAATAAAAGGACACATTCTACTCGTGTAAAAACATGCTGATTCCTGGACCGTCCGCAGGCAGGATTTAGAAGGCGATTGAGCCAGATCCGGCCCCCGGGCCTTAGTTTGGGGACCCTGTTCTTAATCCATGGAATTTTGACAGGTGTAGGTTCCCATCTTGCTAAGTTTTTATTCGACAGGTTGGGAACCTCTCGATGCTGCTCAGCTACAATCGTCATCTTTCCTAGTCAGGATGGCCAGTTATCAGATATAATGGGGATATAGTCAAACAGCATCAGAGTGTCAAATGCTTCCTGTTCCTGCTGTCATGCTTTTGGACTGAACGGTGCTGAAATTTGGGCTGGACAATGAATTATTTGCCTAAATGCTTGCAAGTGCCATGAGACAGGAACTGTGAAAATAAAGATGATTAACTGTTTTTCAGGATTTGCATCATTCCATTCCAAGAAAATTCTGCTTGAGGTCTTTTTACAGCAAAAGATAAACATGCATATTAATCTTATCTGTGATATATATATTGTGGTTATTTTTTCCCCCTCCCCTTCCAAACATGGCTCTGTTTTTCTTCCTTTCCATTTTCACAGCTCAGAAGTCTCTGAAACACAGGAGAGTAAAACATTTTGGATACGAGTTTCGGTATGATAACAACAATGTTGATAGAGACAGACCGTTACCTGGAGGTGAGCATCCCGATGGAATGCCTCTTATGTGTGCTCCGTTGAATAATCAGTACAGCTTCCTTCACTGATTAGGAGTGGTTACAATTCTGTATATGCTTACTGGGGAGTAACTGCTGTTGAAATCTGTGAAACTTGCTTCCAAGTATACAAGAAAAATGGGTTTGCAGGGCAAGGCTTCCATTCACCTAGGTTGTAATCTTAAACATGGGGTTGACTCCCAGGTAAGTGGGTCTTAAAGGACTTCGGCCTAGATATGTGTTTGAATCCTTTTCCTTTTAACGTGTTTAGGGAAGAGTCCAGAAAATGCTTGACAACGAGTGGCTTTGAAAGTCTGACATGTGTATGAGATGCACAAACCCTGAAGAAGGTAGCAGGAGTTTTGGAAGACCAAAACATTTTGGAAGATCCAACATTACAGCTAGTGCGGGAGTGGGGAGCAGGCAAACGTACATTGGCTCCCAGTACGTTTCCGAGCACAATTCAAAGTGTTGGTGCTGACCTTTAAAGCCCTAAATGGCCTCGGTCCAGTATACCTGAAGGAGCGTCTCCACCTCCATCATTCTGCCCGGACACTGAGGTCCAGTACCGAGGGCCTTCTGGCGCTTCCCTCATTGCGAGAAGCCAACTTGCAGGGAACTAGGCATAGGGCCTTCTCGGTGGTGGCGCCTGCCCTGTGGAACGCCCTCCCAACAGATGTCAAAGCGGAAAACAACTACCAGACTTTTAGAAGACATCTGAAGGCAGCCCTGTTCAGGGAGGCTTTTAATGTTGAATAGATTATTGTGTTTTATTTTTCTGTTGGAAGCCGCCCAGAGTGGCTGGGGAAACTCAGCCAGATGGGCAGGGTATAAATAATAAATTATTATTATTATTATTATGCCCAAACTGCGGCCCTCCAGATGTTTTGGCCTACAACTCCCATGATCCCTAGCTAACAGGACCAGTGGTCAGGGATGATGGGAATTGTAGTCCAAAACTTTTGGAGGGCCGAAGTTTGGGGGTGCCTGGTGTGGAGTATATGGGATGTTAGGGGAGGCGTAGTACCTCTGGTGGGGGGACACATTGTGCTCCTTCTGGAGTAGTTTGTCCACCTTTGGTCTCAACCCCACTCTCACCTCTCACCTGTGGCTCCTAGAAGCTGTCAGCATGCGACAGCAGCCACACCCTGGGAACGGTTTCGACTGGCTGCCTAACCAGGTTAGGGTAGCCGATGTGTCTCAAATCCTCAGTGAGTTAGGCACTTCCCCTGCATGCGAAGACAGAATGAGACCAATGGTGGGTCCGATGGTCAAGAAGGCGGTTTCTGCACATGCTGTAGAGGGAACTGAGGGGCTGATGGGGCTCGTCAACCTGGGAAGTTAACCCATCTAGGAAAGAGAAAACTCTGATCCTAAACCTCCTCTGCCTTGCGAGATATCTTCAGGAGGAGAAAAGGCTAAAGAGTAAAACCTACACTATCCAGAGCGGAGTCCTTAAGGCGGTTGGATGGCACCTTGTATGCCTCCTTCTGGCAACTCCTGCAGCCAAGCTGGTGCCAAACGTATTGCTCTGATTTCCTTTGGACCACAACAGTGAGGCTGAGAGCGGGGTCTTGTGATATGGGCAGCCCAGGACTTCCATGCACACTGCCCAGTTTGCGCCCCAGAGAGGTCACTGCTAATGCAGCAGTTTACCCCCAGAGGCACACTCCATTTCCTCTTGAGGCAGACAATTGCGGGAGGATGGAGTTGTAAGCGACTCCTAAGCACTTTCCCCTCACGTTCTATTAGGAGACGGAAATTTTGCTCACAGCAAGAAGTAGCCGTGCGAAGCCTGATCGTTTGCACATTAAGACAGTGTACATTACAGTTCGCTTCATCCCTTTCCCTGCACATCAGAATTAGCTCACTCCCAAGCGAGAGGCACAGTAGGATAATTTCAAATTCATTAATTTGGCAAATAAATTCAAAGTTGCCTTCTCCAACGGGCACGCCAATAAGCAAACTCGTGCTGTGATCCAAGGAACACCGCCCCCCCTCCCACCGCAACTCACGCTTATAAAGATGCCGAGACCATTTAGTTGCAATTAGCCTGTTTCTAATTGCTTTATGCTGCTAGCGCATTTAAGAAACATGAAAACAGTCCCTGTGAAAATACCAAGCTGCTTTCTTCTACAATGGCATCAAGTGTAATGTTTTCAGCTATGGAGCAGAAATGTGCAAGGTGAATAATAGCCATGGCTGCATTTGTTTCATTATTTGTTTCATTATTACATTTATACTCTACTTCTCATCCAAGGAGCTCAAAGCCACATAAGGGACCCAGGTGGCGCTGTGGGTTAAACCACTGAGCCTAGGGCTTGCTGATCAGAAGGTCAGCGGTTCGAATCCCTGTGACGTGGTGAGCTTCCGTTGCTCGGTCCCAGCTCCTGCCAACCTAGCAGTTCGAAAGCACGTCAAAATGCAAGTAGATAAATAGGAACCGCTACAGCGGGAAGGTAAACGGCATTTCCGTGTGCTGCTCTGGTTTGCCAGAAGTGGCTTTGTCATGCTGGCCACATGACCTGGAAGCTGTACGCTGGCTCCCTCGGCCAATAATGCGAGATGAGCGCCACAACCCCAGAGTCGGTCACAACTGGACCTAATGGTCAGGGGTCCCTTTACCTTTACCTTTACCCTACTTCTCCTCCAAGGAGCTCAAAGCCACAGACTTGTCATTCTCCCTCCTCCTCTTAACATCACAACAGCCCTGTGAGGTAGAATTAGGCTGACAAATTGTGACAGGCTTAAGGTCACTTGGCGAGCTTCATAGTTGTGCAGATTTAAACCTCTGTAGTCCTTGTCCAACGCTCTAGCTACAACGCCATAATGGCAAAAAAACCCCAAAACCATAAAAATGTAACTGACATGTTTTCCTTTTTGTGGTGTATTCTGTATGAAGAGTTCAGCGTTGAAACTTCGCAGCTTTCCTAATTGTATGCTTTATTTGTTTTCTGATGTGGGAATGTTTTGTTGTGGCTGAGGGAAGAGGGAGAAAACCTTCTGCTTTCATATTTTCTCACAACCTCAGGTCTCCCAGATATCTGCAACACACTTCTTGCGAAATGGTTGAAGATGGGGCACATTAAGGAGAAACCTGATCAACTGACTATAAATCAATATGAACCTGGACAGGGTATGTACATGTGTTGCACTAACATCTTTTAACCTGACACAAACACCCCTTATTAAAAATGTCTTGGTAAATGCAGAAATATTATTGGACATATGGGAGGTGTCAGTTCCTTGGGTATATGGGGCAAGCACCCCAAGGTCTCCAGTTGATACCCAGTTGAAACTGAAGACCGCAGTCCTACATCTTGTTAGGAACATTGAAAGCTGTCTTATATTATCAAGTCCGTTGGTTCATTTGGCTGGGCATGGTTGACATTGATTGAAGGTTTAGGTAGGAGTCTTTTCCCAGCCCTTCTTAAAGATGGGGAAAGAAATTGATCTTTGTGTGTGTTTTGTTTAGGCAAACCTATCTAGACATGTTACTGTTGGTGCAAATAAAAATACAGTATACAAAGGCCAATTCCTGGATGTTAACATCCAAGTTTAGAGCAAGTAGTCTTTGTTGAGAGAACCCTGGCAGAGATTTAAAGTCACAATCCATGCAGCAAAGTAAAGCGTGGAACTATAGGCTGTTTGGCCTTTAAAATATGCCCTTCCAAGTTCCCCGTAAATTTCCCAGCACAGGAAAAGACCACACATTTGGTAAGTTAAAAATTGGTTTACTTACAAACTCTGCAAAGGTCACATTCATGTGCTTTTCCCGTTCGTCAGCCAGAAAAGTTGCACAGGTAGTAAAATTTAGCTGAGTTACAAAGTGGTAAAAGTTCCTGGACACGAGAATGGCTGGTGAGAGCCATGCGGTTGAGCTGGAGCAACCAGTTTAAAGCTCTTCACACAATGAGCTTCTTAGGTAGAGTGGGTACAACAATGGACTTGATTGCCTATTTCCTCCCAAGGTGAGAAGAAGTGATATACGGTAGCTAAGCCTGGCAGGACAGCTTACTCTCTGGCATTAACCCCTTCATGCATTAATTGAACGTGAGCATGTTGGTTATATAAAGCTGCTTATCTTAGTTACATGTGAGTGCTGCTGTAGATTGTAATAATCTTTCAAATCCCCCCTTTTATCAATAGTTTTAATGTATTGTTATATATTTTTGTAAACTGCTTAGAGGTTCTCTTATAATCAAGTGGTATATGAATTTTGATAGATATATGTGAGGGATTGAACCTGGGACCTTTTGTATGCAAAACGTGTACTTTTCCGCTGAGCAAGACCCCTCTATCCTAAAACATCTAGTGATGCAAAACACATGACATGATAGCATCATGCAGTGACTTGCCCTGCTCCCTACACAACTAAGCTTATAGTGGAGGAACGCATGGCTCCAAGGCATCATATATAGGGTTGCCAGACTCAATAGAGGACAGGACTTCTGTGCCTTTAATTGCCCTGCTCTCTTTTGAGTCTGGAAACCTTAAAGAGAAACCAGCAGACCCTTTGTTTAATTTCCAAGCAAAGGGTCTGCTGGTTTCTCTTTAAGGTTTCCAGACTCAAAAGAGAGCAGGGCAATTAAAGGCACAGAAGTCCTGTCCTCTATTGAGTCTGGCAACCCTAATAATATGCTACATTTTGCATCCCTTAGATGGGGAAATAGTAAGAGGAGTGACAATGGTGCTGAGTTTGGTGCCAAATCTTCATTTGCCATAAATTCTAGTCCTACCTAAGGCATTCATAGCACTTGTAACAATATTTCTTTTTTCTTTGGCTTACGTTGTTGTTAAATTTGATTTATTACCTGTCATAAACTGGGCTGGACGGATAGGAGTTATAGTCCAAAACTTCTGAAGGACACTAGGTGGATTGAGACTGCTGTAGAGAATGAGGGAAGCTTCTTGGCCTACCAGTGTACAAGAGTAAGACTGATGGTGAGCAAAAGGTGAAAAATAGATTCTCACATGTACTGAACCACGGCTTTGTTTTATGTTGCAGGAATCCCTCCTCACATAGATACGCATTCTGCTTTTGAGGATGAGATCATAGCCCTAAGCTTAGGAGCTGAGGTAATTTGTATATCTTTTTCTGGGTTTTTTGAAACAAAAAAAAAAAATCCTTCCAGTAGCACCTTAGAGACCAACTAAGTTTGTCATAGGTATGAGCTTTCGTGTGCATGCACACTTCTTCAGATACACTGAAACAGAAGTCACCAGACTCTTATGTATAGTCAGAGGGTGGGTAGGGGGGTATTATTCAGAAGGGTGGTGGGAATGGGTGATTGGCTGATAGGAGCGGTAAACCTGTTGATGACTGTTAACGACTGTTAATGACTGCAATTGGTCTTGCAGGAAAAGCAAGGGGTGAGGTGCTAAAGAAAGCTATATCATGTATAATGAGATAAGAATCCAGTGTCCTTATTCAGACCAGGTCTCTCCATGGTTTTAAGCTTGGTAATGAGTTGCAATTCAGCAACTTCTCTTTCCAGTCTGTTTCTGAATTTTTTCTGTAATAAAACAGCTACTTTGAGATCTTGCATAGAATGTCCTGGGAGATTGAAGTGTTCTCCTACTGGTTTCTCTATCTTGTGATTCCTGATGTCAGATTTATGTCCATTTATCCTTTGGCGTAGGGTTTGGCCTGCTTGTCCAATATAGAGAGCTGAAGGGCACTGTTGGCATTTGATGGCATACACAATGTTAGAAGATGAGCAATTAAATAGTCCTGAGATGGTATGTTGGATGTTGTTGGGGCCAGTAATGATGTTGTCCGGGTGTATGCGGCAGCAAAGTTGGCATCTGGGTTTATTGCAGGCTCTGGTACCAGTGTCCATGTTAAGGCTGGTGGTGGTATTATTGTGGGTGAGGAGTTGTTTAAGATTGGGTGGCTAAATTCAATACGTGATCCGTGTTTGAGAAGATGTGATGTATTTGCACTTAATTAATTTTTATTTATATTGTAACTGAACTATGGTGTGAACAGGCAATGGCTTAGATCTCAAGATCTATTAGTTACTTGTGGCTGAGAGGGATTTGGCTTCTGTTTTGGCTTAAAACATTTCACCCCACCTGCCATGGCCTTACAGGATATACCATTTTTAAAAGCGAGAGGAGTTTTAAAAGCAGTTTGTTTGATATGGTGTGACATCACAATAAGCCTTTTAATCATTGTTTTTAAATGCTACTGGTCCTTTGTATCTCAGCCAGTGTTGCAGCAGATAGAAATTGTAGCGTATTTTACTGTTCCTTCAAGTGCATTAGAAATTCTTTTTCTATCCTGCTTGTGAAAAATGTGAGGCTTAGCATTGCATCTGAGAACATTGAAGAGGGGCTCCTGGAAACTATGTCAACTCTCTCAGGAATATAGCTATAATTTTATGAAAAATGCTTCTCACTCCATAGAGATATTGGAGCTTTTGTGCAGGATTTAATAGACCATAATATTCCTCAGCACAGGGCAGGTGGAAGCTAGGAGGAGGGAGGGAGGAGGTGTGATGGGGGGGGGCATGGCGCAAAAAAAAAAGGCGATGCAATTTTTTAAAAAAAGAACAGAATCCCCACGCCGATCCACGGACGGTCCGCGGGCAAGATCCTAAGGGCAATTGGGCCAGATCCGGCCCGCAGACCGTAGTTTGCCGACCCCTGCCTTACTTCTTGTTTCCATAATAGGATCCAACGTATTCATTATGTCTCTGAAATTTGTCCTGTGTATATCAAAATTGCACCAAGCTTGCTGATACCCCTCTCTTGTACATGGGTGGTTCCAGGGAGCAGGTGGTGCTGTGGTCTAAACCACTGAGCCTCTTGGGCTTGCTGATCAGAAGGTCAGCAGTTCGAATCCCTGCAACGGGGTGAGCTCCCGTTGCTCTATCCCAGCTTCTGCCAACCTCACAGTTTGAAAGCATGCCAGTGCAAGTAGATAAATAGGTACCACTGCGGCGGGAAGGTAAACAGCGTTTCCATGTGCTCTGGTTTCCATCGGGGTGTCCCATTGCGCCAGAAGCGGTTTAGTCATGACCTGGAAAGCTGTCTGCAGACAATAGCCGGCTCCCTCGGCCTGAAGCGAGATGAGCGCTGCACCCCATAGTCACCTTTGACTGGACTTAACCGTCCTGGGGTCCTTTACCTTTTTATTTTTTATTTTTACATGGGTGGTTCTGTTTTGGCTGCATAAGCAACAACCCTAAATATTTGAAGAAGAGGAAATGAGATAATAGTAATTATTATTAATCGGAACCTCACTGAACAATTGGATACATCCTTTGATTCATATCGTGATGTGCACACCCCCACTTGAAATTATGTGTGACTGTAAGTCAACTGTAAGCAGATACTCTGTAGGAATACATTTTAGCCCATCCTTTAAAATGTATTTGCTCTGCCTGGAAAAAAATAATCCCAGGGCTCCTTCATTTTGCAAGTAATTTATTACCATTTTTAAAAAATCCTTCTGTTGTATCTTGCATTGAATGTGCATTCATAATTAAGAAAATCACGTAATAAAAATTGGGGAATGGATCGTACTTCCTGAAAGGTTAAAAAAAAGTATGTACATAATGTCTAAAATTCCACTTGATTTTTCTGCAGTTCAGGTTTTTAACCAGACCTCCAACCATGAAGGCAAATGAGCACTTTGAAAGTTTATTGCAGTTTATCGCATTACTGTGAAGTGGAGAAGTGCAATTATTCTCCTGTCGCAGACAGAAAACACCACGGCTAAACACCTTTCGAGAACTCTGTAGAAAGGTAGGGTATTATAGCTAGGGTTGTGTAGGTGGTGATTATGATACAACCAGAAAACATAATAAAAAGGGAGAATGCAGCATTAAGAAAAATCTGCTTTAAACCAGTGGTCTTAAAGCTTCTTTTCTCAAGGAAAGCCTTTGCACATTGATTTATCTGCTGAGGAATCTGTCTACCTGTGGGTGTTTGTGTAGGAACCTCCCTGGGGCTTGTCCTAGGGGTGTAGAGTTCAGGGGGCTACTTACACACACACACACACACACACACACACACACACACACACAATGCACCAGCAAAAACAAGACAAAAGATATGGCAAATATTAGCATATAATTTGCATATGCAATTTTATGTGTATAGATGCCAGTTCAGAAATAATTTCTAGAGTTGAAATAGAAATGCAGTGCATCTCATCATAGTGGGAAAGACTGCCATCAGGTGACCTGTGGTCCTATTGCTCGATGGGAAATTCCAAGGCCTCTGCTTTCCTTTGTTATGGTTCTTTAATCCCTGTACTGGACTTGGACCAGGCGGCAACCCTTCAGATAAAAGAACTGTCCTCTGTAAAGTAGGACACATGACCACTCTGGGCAGAGTCCATTTAAATGGGGTGCTGGCCAGGCCTGTTCAGGTTGATCACTGCTCTGTGATCAACCAGACTATCCTGGCTGTAGGATTTTGGGAATCCTCAGCCAAGATACGCTCGGTCTATCCCCTTACCTGAGACAGCCTTCAACCTAAGATTTCTCTCGGGCTGCCTTCAGCGTTCTTGGTGCTCCATGAAAATGAAGAATGGTGGAACTATTTGCGCAGGGGTGCATTTTTCAGTCTTGGGTAATGACTAAAATAGTCGGATTTCTGTTCATAGAATGCAGGGATCTTTTAAGTGCCAAATTCAGATTCCTACCTAGAAAGTACTCAAATGATTGCAGCTATTCCTGTGTGGTGCTAACACAATAAGTTGGTCGTGATAAATACAATTGTAATCCTCATTTTCTTTCTGCACATCAGAGACTTGGGATTCCCCCGCCCCCAGGACGCTATAGTAATTTCTTTGCCTAGGATAGCTCAGTTGGTAGAGCATGAGACTCTTAATCTCAGGGTTGTGGGCTTGACCCCCACCAGGGGTTAAGCTAGATGGTCCTTGTAGTCCCTTCCAACTCTACATTTCTATGATTCTACTGTCAGATTGTTCTGTCTTACTGTCAGTTAAATAAGCAGTAGCTTCCTGATTTATGTGATAAAACACACGCTTGTGTTGCAGCTCACTAGCAATTGCGTACGTGCTGCTTCCCCCAAGGAAATAACCCATTTGCTTGGAAAATGTAAAGAAGCAGACCTGCAAAATGGCATTTTCTTAAGCTGCCTGGTTAGGTGTGACTGTTGTATTCATGGCTTCCGGATGGTGTCTCTAGAGATGCACAAATTGCCTGCATGCCTGCCTTGTTGCGGGAGCATTGCTTCAACTCAGGCTCAGCTTCTGCCAAGCTCTAAACAGACTTCAGTAACTCGAGCCTACGGAAAGAGTCAGGGTCCCATTTTGCAAACTGCCAAAGTAGATGTTGACAGATGAAGCTACGTTTTGTAGAGCTAAGCATCCTTAAGGATGAGGCTCTAATATATATATATATATATGCATTGTAAAATGTAAAAGAGAGAGGAATTGAACCCTGATCCCTCCTTGCATATAAAAAGTTATGACGCTGGAAGATGAGCCCCTCAGGTCGGAAGGCGTCCAACATGCTACTGAGGAAGAGCGGAGGACAAGTACAAGTAGATTCAGAGCTGATGAAGCGGCTGGGCCAAAGCCGAAAGGACGCTCAGTTGCGGATATGCCTGGAAGCGAAAGGAAAGTCCGATGCTGTAAAGAAAAATATTGCATAGGAACCTGGAATGTAAGAACCATGAATAGAGGTAAGCTGGATGTGGTCAAAAATGAGATGACAAGAATAAATATCAACATCCTGGGCATCAGTGAACTAAAATGGAAGGGAATGGGTGAATTCAGTTCGGGTGACTATCATATCTACTACTGTGGGCAAGAATCCTGTAGAAGAAATGGAGTGGCCCTCATAGTCAACAAAAGAGTGGCAAAAGCTGTAATGGGATGCAATCTCAAAAATGACAGAATGATCTCGATACGAATCCAAGGCAGACCTTTTAACATCACAGTAATCCAAGTTTATGCACCAACTACCGGTGCTGAAGAAAGTGAAATTGACCAATTCTATGAAGACCTACAACACCTTCTAGAAATGACACCAAAGAAGGATGTTCTTCTCATTACAGGGGATTGGAATGCTAAAGTAGGGAATCAAGAGATAAAAGGAACAACTGGCAAGTTTGGCCTTGGAGTTCAAAATGAAGCAGGGCAAAGGCTAATAGAGTTCTGTCAAGAGAACAAGCTGGTCATCACAAACACTCTCTTCCAACAACACAAGAGACGACTCTACACATGGATATCACCAAATGGGCAGCATCGAAATCAGATTGATTATATTCTCTGCAGCCAAAGATGGAGAAGCTCTATACAGTCAGCAAAAACAAGACCTGGAGCTGACTGTAACTCAGATCATCAGCTTCTTATAGCAAAATTCCAGCTTAAACTGAAGAAAGTAGGAAAAACCACTGGGCCAGTAAGATACAATCTGAATCAAATCCCTTATGAATACACAGTGGAAGTGAGGAACAGGTTTAAGGATTTAGATTTGGTGGACAGAGTGCCTGAAGAACTATGGATGGAGGCTCGTAACATTATACAGGAGGCAGCAACGAAAACCATCCCAAGGAAAAGGAAATGCAAGAAGGCAAAATGGCTGTCCAACGAGGCCTTACGAATAGCGGAGAAGAGAAGGCAAGCAAAATGCAAGGGAGATAGGGAAAGATACAGGAAACTGAATGCAGATTTCCAAAAAACAGCAAGGAGAGATAAGAGGGTCTTCTTAAATGAGCAATGCAAAGAAATAGAGGAAAACAATAGAATGGGGAAAACCAGAGATCTGTTCAAGAAAATTGGAGATATGAAAGGAACATTTCGTACAAAGATTACCATAATCAAGGACAAAAGTGGTAAGGACCTAACAGAAGCAGAAGACATCAAGAAGAGGTGGCAAGAATACACAGAGGAATTATACCAGAAAGATATGGAGGTCTCGTACACCCCAGGTAGTGTGGTTGCTGACCTTGAGCCAGACATCTTGGAGAGTGAAGTCAAATGGGCCTTAGAAAGCACTGCTAATAACAAAGCCAGTGGAAGTGATGATATTCCAGCTGAACTATTTAAAATTTTAAAAGATGATGCTGTTAAGGTGCTACACCCAATATGCCAGCAAGTTTGGAAAACTCAGCAATGGCCAGAGGATTGGAGAAGATCAGTCTACATCCCAATTCCAAAGAAGGGCAGTGCCAAAGAATGCTCCAACTACCGCACAATTGCGCTCATTTCACACGCTAGCAAGGTTATGCTTAAAATTCTACAAGGCAGGCTTAGGCAGTATGTGGACCAAGAACTCCCAGAAGTGCAAGCTGGATTTCGAAAGGGCAGAGGAACCAGAGACCAAATAGCAAACATGCGCTGGATTATGGAGAAAGCTAGAGAGTTCCAGAAAAACGTCTACTTCTGCTTCATTGACTATGCAAAAGCCTTTGACTGTGTCGACCACAGCAAACTATGGCAAGTTCTTAAAGAAATGGGAGTGCCTGATCACCTCATCTGTCTCCTGAGAAATCTCTATATGGGACAAGAAGCTACAGTTAGAACTGGATATGGAACAACTGGTTGGTTCAAAATTGGGAAAGGAGTACGACAAGGTTGTATATTGTCTCCCTGCTTATTTAACTTATATGCAGAATTCATCATGCGAAAGGCTGGACTAGATGAATCCCAAGCAGGAATTAAGATTGCCGGAAGAAATATCAACAACCTCAGATATGCAGATGACACAACCTTGATGGCAGTAAGTGAGGAGGAATTAAAGAACCTTTTAATGAGGGTGAAAGAGGAGAGCGCAAAATATGGTCTGAAGCTCAACATCAAAAAAACCAAGATCATGGCCACTGGTCCCATCACCTCCTGGCAAATAGAAGGGGAAGAAATGGAGGCAGTGAGAGATTTTACTTTCTTGGGCTCCTTGATCACTGCAGATGGTGACAGCAGTCACGAAATTAAAAGACGCCTGCTTCTTGGGAGAAAAGCAATGACAAACCTAGACAGCATCTTAAAAAGCAGAGACATCACCTTGCCGACAAAGGTCCGTATAGTTAAAGCTATGGTTTTCCCAGTAGTGATGTATGGAAGTGAGAGCTGGACCATAAAGAAGGCTGATCGCCGAAGAATTGATGCTTTTCAATTATGGTGCTGGAGGAGACTCTTGAGAGTCCCATGGACTGCTAGAAGATCAAACCTATCAATTCTTAAGGAAATCAGCCCTGAGTGCTCCCTGGAAGGACAGATCGTGAAGCTGAGGCTCCAATACTTTGGCCACCTCATGAGAAGAGAAGAATCCTTGGAAAAGACCCTGATGTTGGGAAAGATTGAGGGCACTAGGAGAAGGGGACGTCAGAGGACAAGATGGTTGGACAGTGTTCTCGAAGCTACGAACATGAGTTTGACCAAACTACGGGAGGCAGTGCAAGACAGGAGTGCCTGGCGTGCTATGGTCCATGGGGTCACGAAGAGTCGGACACGACTAAACGACTAAACAACAACAACCCTCCTTGCCTTTCATTCTCCACTCTGTACCATCACAAATACTCCCACCCGCAACCCTTCTTGCAACCATGCAAAATCCCCTTCCCAGAGAGGGTCCCCCTAGATAAGTATTTGCCTTGCATGCACAGCCACTAAATCACTTGGGAGCATGGGAAGCTGTCTCACAGCAGGCCAAACCGTTTGTCTGTCTAGCCTAGTTTTGTCTGTTCTTGCAAGAAGTGCCTCTCCAGGGTCCACGGCAGAGAAAGGTCTTTTTCATCCCCTGTTCCCTGCTTGAGACAAAAGCTTCCAACTTTGTGATTTTGTAATTCTGTACCAGTCTATCCCAGGGGGCTTTTCAAGGCTCCTTACAGGGCTTTTCAGCAACTAGTTTCCACTGATGCAAAAGGCTCAGCGAGTGGCGAATGTGGCCTCACAATGAGAGCACACTTCAACCCAGCATGTGAGTCCCTGTATTCTCTCTCCCCTTTTTAAAAATAAAAATTAGACAGGCTATTGTGTTAAGACACTTGCCCTAGTTTATTTCTTTTGTCTCTGGCTTCTTCATATTCCCACATTTCTCTCAAAGACTCATCCCACAAATCTTACATCCTGCTGTTGGTTCTTCCTTATCTATCTATCTTATCAATCATCTATCTATCTATCTATCTATCTATAGCAAGGCCCCTTGAAAGGTATGGTTTCAGCTTTCATTCTGATTCTTCAAAGGGAACCCCACACTGTAAAATTCCCCAGCTCATCAGCCTCGCACACAAATGCATGCCTGCCTCCATCCTCCTATGGCAATGCCTGTTTCTAAGCAAGCTTCTCTCTTAAAGCCAAAGTTAAAACTACAGGCAGCCAATGAGAAGGGTGGCACAGACTAGTATCTGTGTAATGAAAGAGTCGGTTATCTTCACCCAAAGAGACAAAAATAAATTGCCTATTTATATATTTCATAAAATGTTGATTGTAAAAAACCCCTCAAAGAACCATCGTTCTTAAAGCAGTTACTTTTGAAGGGCTCTGCTTTGATGGATGTTCAATGAGACACAGATACTTGTTCTTTGTAGGAAGCATAGGAGCCAACTCATAGGGGCTGAGGTCTCTTTGTCTTCCCAAAAAATATTTGAGGGGGCCACCCCCGCCGCTGTTAATGGACATTGTCATTCAGGTGGCGTGAGGGTGCTGCATCCTGTGACCGATTATGCAGGGCTTATCTGCCCCTCCCCCAATATTTCCTTCAAGTTCGCATCCTGGTAGAAGGATTCTCATTGGGTGTTTTGTACTATTATATATATATAAAAATCCCGAAAACGGCAGAGAGAGTTAAGCTCCCCCCCCCCTCTTTTTTAAATTAAAAGTTGCAGAATTATATTTTGCGTGCCCCGGAGTCCTGTTGAATTTTGCCACATCATTTTTCATTTTTTTGCCGCAGGGTAATCGCAGCCACAGCAAAATCCAGAAAATGCTACTTCTGCTTAAATTGTGTCTCCATGGGGGAATCACTGCCCATCTTTCAAATGTCTTCAATTGCCCATTTACTGCAAGGCAAGAATGATTGGGAGCAGTATGCTTCTGAATTCCAGAGAGTGTTGTTGCAAATTTAAGGTCTTGCTTGCATGATCCTCCCCATAGGCATCTATGCCGAACTAGATGGGCCACTGGGCTGATCCAGCAGAGCCCTTATGTTCTTACTGTCTGTTATCAGGCTCAGTCAGCCCTTTTGTACTTTCGCTAATCAATACAAGTACTTGTAAGATTGTAGTGAAATCCTATTCACTTCCGCCAGAAGTCAACCCCATTGAAGCCAGTGAATCAGATGGATGTCTCCTTCCCAAGGTACATAACCAGAGCAACTATTTCCAGATCAATTGGCCAGCGTTATCTCGACTTCCTGTTCCTGTTTTTGTCACGTGTTTCCTTTTTTTAATCTCATCATTACTACAGGACAGTGGATCGTGCTGTGGAATTGCTTTAACACAGCAGTGGCTAATCTGTTGCCCTCCTGATGCTGTGGGACTCCAACTCCCAACATCCCAAACCGCCCTGGCCAATAATCAGGGATATTGGGAGTTGCGGTCCACCAACACCTGACGTCATGGACTGGCCGGATGCAGAGGAGTGGTGGGAGGCATCAAACTGGGGAACCCCCCCCCCCAGGGGATGGAGGCTCAGGCTGGTGATGGAATGACAATGAATGGTCTGATGAAGAAGACGGAGCAGACTGGGAGGAAGGAGGTGTTGGAAGCTGAAGAGGGGACAGGGTTTAGGGAGCAGGGAGAGTCTGTGGCAGAGAGACGCCCAGAAGTAGAGGCAGAAGAGGAGAGGGAACAGAAGACAGAGGTGAGTCAGGCTGCTGAAGAATCCAGGGAGTCTCCCCCTCCTCCTGCAACCAGCCCTGTCTCCCCTGCTATCCCAGAACATGCAGAGAAATTATGAGGGTGGAGCAGGTCAAAGAGGCAAGATGAAGGAGTGTCAGATTGCCTGGGAAGAAACTACGAGAGGAGCCTTAGGCAGCAGTGGGAAGGCAGGGTCCCTCAGCCCTTGCAACTGCCTCATGAGAAGAGTTGTTGTGATCATAGAATCATAGAGTTGGAAGAGACCACAAGGGCCATCCAGTCCAACCCCCTGCCAAGCAGGAAACACCATCAAAGCATTCTTGACATATGCCTGTCAAGCCTCTGCTTAAAGACCTCCAAAGAAGGAGACTCCACCACACTCCTTGGTAGCAAATTCCACTGCCAAACAGCTCTTACTGTCAGGAAGTTCTTCCTAATGTTTAGTGATCACTAGGCCTGCACTGTTTTGTTTATTTGAAAAAGTCCACTGACACCAGGTGTTTTACCTCTGTCCTATGCCTGACACCTGGAGGGCCAAAGGTTAGCCACCGCTGTTCTGACAGAGAGCTTTTTGTAATATTAGATGGTGAGATAACAATCTTCTTATTAAGTAGCACCCACCATGTGTAACATACATATGCTGCAAGGATCTTGGAACAAGCTCCATCCTCCGGAGAAGGCCTGGAGTGAGGAGGAAGGGGAAATCCCCACAGATATTGAGGAGAGGGCTCTTGTGCTCAGGTCCTGGTCGGCCATTGTGAGACTAGGATGCTGGACGGAATGGGCCATTGGCCTTATCCAGCAGGCTCTTCTTCTGTTCTTATTTATGTTAAGATTTTTTTTCTGCACGTGCGCGCACTCACGCATACTCCGCCTTCCCTTACCCCTGTTTTGCCATTGCCTCCGTTGGTGGTGCAGGTTTACAAGAAGACTGCAGGCCTCTTTTTGACCAAGGCCTCTACTGAGGTAGGAGAATGCAGGTCTGAGTTGCTAGGCAACCACCGTTGTTTCTAGAGAATAGGAGGGTGTCAGAAGTTGCCTAGCAACCGCCATGCAGTTTTTCTCCCTTTCATCCTAGGCTTGTGTCTGACCGTGCTATCTTGGTGCTCCATTTTGTGCCTCCGGGGCAGGGACTGAGGGGCAGTTTCCTAGGTTACCTGGCCTCTAATTGATACCTGACCAGTTGGGCTGTTGGCGTGCTTCTGCCCCCCTCCCCCCCTTTGCCTCTCCTTTATTTTATTTGACATTTTAAACCTGTGTTATCCTCATTCCTATTCTTACTATTCCCTTTTTTTGCTGCATTCTTACCGGTAATATGAATTATAAAGGGTTTCAGTATCTGTTATTCTTAATTACGCAGGTCAGCATTTATATCTCTTCCTCCCTCCCTTAAACCCTCAAGGAGTTGCAAGCGCACTAGGACTTTACCCCCCTCCCAAAAAATAGTTTTAATTTCTGCAAGAGCTCTATCAGTGGTGGCTACTTTTTTAAAAAAAATTAAATGAACTTTCAGAGCTATTTTTGGAAGATCAGAGCATGAAATGAAGCTTTTGCATCTGATGCCTGCCAGAAATTAGCAGCAGCCGAGCTGAACTGTGGAGCATTAGAACGTAGCTGTTGCATTTCAGCAGTACCTCTGCTCAGGGATTGAATAAAGAGGGCTAATTTCATCGAGCCTGTGACGTCATTCCCCCTTTGTTAACAAGAGTCTATTTTAAGGCTGTGGCAAATTTTGTCGGAAAAGTTTTCTGCACGCAGATGGAGGCTGTGGAATGATAAAACCAGAAGGAGGCACAATTGGTCTTTCGAGCAGCGAAGCAAACTTAAACTGGCTATCACTAGTTTGGCGGTATTGTCCCTCCTGGATGTAAAATGGGCTTGGATAATATCTTCAACACAAAAGCCATAGCCCTGGGGATTTAGACTTCCATTCCTATGCCAGGATAAAATGTCCTATATACAGCAGTGTCCTTTTGAGCCATGAGGGGAGATTTTAGAACAATACGTCGAATATTTCTACAACTAGCAAAACCACATTTATGTATCTATTCCAGCGCTATAGTTTGTCAGATGGAAATTCCAGCCAAAGTATATTTTCGTTGCTTTTGCTTTTGATGCGGTGTAATATCTGTTTATATCTGCCCAAGAAAGGAAAGGAAAGTTGAGCCCGCAGGGTGACAGGGGCACGATCTTAACAACGTTTAGGGCATCTCCCCTGTGGGATGTGCCAGTTATTCTTCAGCATGGGCAGGGCTGAGTGCGAATGCTGATTTGCCAAGCACTAACTACAAGTGTGTACATGTGTACCCACAGAGAGTTGGGGGAGCAAGGTGCACAATTCAAAGCACTGATTTGAATCTTTAAAAGCCCTTAACAAGCTTGGGTTGGACATACCTCCAGAGACCTCTTAGTAACACTGCGGCTGCTAAAAAAGCAACCGGGGACATCATTTTGATTGTACCACCTGTTGCAACAAACGTGAAGAGCAGCAATAACACAGCTGTGAACTTCCTTTCCTTAGAGGTCTGTTACAATCAAAGAACGAATTCTTTGTAGTGGCAGCTCCAGGATTTCCGAGTGGGGAGCTTGTTAGGAAGTCATTCTGCAAAGAAACAGAAAAAGGTGTTTGTAGCTTTAAAGAAATTTTCTTTAATAGTTAGGAGTGACAATCTAGGCTGATTGGTTACAGCTGGGGGTGAAAATAAAAAAGAGAAAGTTGCAGGTTGCACTTGCCTGCAGGAGGAAAGACTACCCACACACTGTGAATTTATACCAGGCATCCCCAAACTGCGGCCCTCCAGATTTTTGGCCTACAACTCCCATGATCCCTAGCTAACAGGACCAGTGGTTGGGGATGATGGGAATTGTAGTCCAAAAATCTGGAGGGCCGAAGTTTGGGGAAGCCTGATTTATACCGTGGTGGAAAGATGTATGTAAATATTTTTGTATATACAGTACAGTGGTACCTCGACTTATGAACGACTCGACAACCGAATTTTTCGACTTACGGGTGGTTTCCGTTCGGATGCCGCATGCTTACGAATTTCTCGACATCCGAACGGAAACCGCGGCGGTTTTAGATATGGTTTTTTTGACTTACGAATTTTTAGATGGGGTTGCTTCGACTTACGAATTTTTTCATTACCAATGCATTCCTATGGGAAATTGCGTTTCCAATGGCGCTTTTCGACTTACGAATTTTTCGACCTACGAAGGTGTCTTTGGAACGGAATAAATTTGTAAGTCAAGGCACCACTGTAGTCGCTTGTGAATAGGGTTGCCAGACTCAATAGTGGACAGGACTTCTGTGCCTTTAATTGCCCTGCTCTCTTTTGAGTCTGGAAACCTTAAAGAGAAACCAGCAGACCCTTTGTTTAATTTCCAAGCAAAGGGTCTGCTGGTTTCTCTTTAAGGTTTCCAGACTCAAAGGAGAGCAGGGCAATTAAAGGCACAGAAGTCCTGTCCACTATTGAGTCTGGCAACCCTACTTGTGAACCAGCCAAGAAATAAAGTAACTCTTGACTGAGTATTTTGCACACGTCTTGTAGTCTCTTGTCATCTGCCGCCAGGAAGAAACTCTGCTACAAGCTGTTTAAAGCGGTTTTACAGAGGAGCCACCACTCCAGCAGCAAGTGCAGTAGAAGTGTATGGGCGGCAACCTCCAACAGGGCTTGGGCAAGGTGCAGTCTAGGCCACGACCTGAATGGGCTTCCTTGCTGTCTCTGCAACCTGTTCACTTGACCAGTCCGCTAGGCAAATGGAGGGTGTTGCTGCATCTCCTTTCTCTTGTCATTGCTTGCATGTTTAGAGAGGCCTGGTGAGCAGGTCATGAGAGCAAGGGCCAGAGAGAGGCCCTTTCTCATGAATGAGCCTAGCCATGTGCTCATTGATGCCACCTTTGCTTCAAGGGCCAGGATTGATCAGGTGTGGCAGAGCTTATTAGCTTGAGGGGTTGTGTGCGTTGTTTTGACTGCTGCTACCTGTCCCCACCCCGCTGAGGAGGGATACGAAATGTTTCATCTACCTGTTTCGAGTTAAATAGATTTCTTTTATTTTGCATATAAAATAGAATGAATGTCTCTGAGAATGTGGTATTTCCTATGTTTCTGCGGATCCCCATTTTTCTTCATGAGGAGTTAAGCACAACTCTAAGAGCGTTGCAATCTCAGAGAGCAATTTCCCCAAATGGGTTTTTACAAATCCATTTCAAAAGCAAGCCATGCTGCGTCGAAATTAAATCCACATGTTTCCTATACTATAACGTTGACCGAAGTGATGGCTTTCATTAAGGGCCTTCTTGCTAAAGAGTAGTTTTTCTTTAAACATAGACTCTTGTACAGGCATCCCCAAACTGCGGCCCTCCAGATGTTTCGGCCTACAACTCCCATGATCCCTAGCTAACAGGACCAGTGGTCGGGGAAGATGGGAATTGTAGTCCAAAACATCTGCAGGGCCGCAGTTTGGGGAAGCCTGCTCTTGTATTTCAGGCCTTGAAAATCCTCCATAATACTTTCAAACAGGAATTTCAGGGACCCCTATCAGTCTAGGTCCCCCACCACCACCATGAAAATTCCTGCTTGGAAGCATCTTTCGCCTTATGCCACACCCAAATTCCACCCATAAGGAAAGAAGGAAGGAAAAGAGGGAACATGAATATCCGGGGAGCCTCCTCCCCTCTTGCTGACCAGCACTTCGCCCAGCAGCAGTGGGTCAGGTGAGGGGAATCAGGAAGTGAGCGGGACGGAGGTGTCAGGGCTCAGCGATGTTGGAGAGCCCTTGTGCCGCCAGAACCAAGAGGTGGAGGGGAGCAGGCAGCCCCTTCCGGCGCCCAAATTAAGGCACGCCACAAAACCTAAGGTCGGGAGGAGGCGTTTCGGGGTCCCGTAGCCGGAAACGTCCACTCCCGGATTCTGCAAGTGACTGAGAGGTCATGTTTTCTGCTATCTCCGCATTGTAAATACTATGCACAATAAATCTCTTAAAGGCAGAGCGGACTTGGGCATCTTTACTCAAGAGTAGCCGCAGCAACACCCTTACAATAGCAATTGTGACTTTGTGTGGTTGTTTAGGGGCCCTTCAATAATAGATATAAGAAAGTGCTTGCTCTTATGTGGAAGGAAGCCCTCACTGGGACTTAACTCCTGAGCATATGTACTGAGCTGAAAGGGACATAAAAGTGTGGGGGGGATTAAGAATTTGGTCCCCAGATGTATGTTGGGATTAAAGTGAATCCCAGGTCTGAAAAGGTTGAAGTCTGTTATTCTGCATTGACTAGCAATAGCTATCTGGGCTTTGAACCTGAGCTACAGCTGCTGTGAGCCTCGGAAGGGACATGTGCCTGGGATGGTGCTGCAGGTATGGCGAGGAGTAGTACCCAGAGGAGGAGGGGGATTAGGTGTGCATATGGTAGATTTGGAGGAGTAGACAGGTGCTTTCCCCAGAGCTGTGTGCCAGACACAGTGCAAAACAGAAAACTTACAATGGACACCAACAGTACAGAGCTCCCCATCGCAAGTAAAACATTGCCTCCAGGTGGCTGTGTTTTGTTACTGTCAGGGGATTGTTGCGGCTACTCTCGAGTAAAGACGCTCCAGTCCGCACTGTCTTTAAGAGTTTTATTGTGCATACTATTTACAGTGCAGAGATAACAGAAAACATGACCGCCTAGTCCGATTCAGAACCCGGCAATGGCTGCCGCCTGCTTTTCGGCCAGCATAAAAGCCTGGGCACCCCAAAACGCCATCCCTTTGCGTGTGGGCGCGCGCCTCAATTTGGGCGCCGGACGGAGAGGTTTCCCCTCTTGCTAGCTGGGGCGGCGCCTGGGCTCCGATGTCTCACTGAGTCCCTCATCCACTGACCCTCAACCAAAGCAGTGCCAGGGCTCTGGTACGTCTCTGAGCCCTTCCTGCATGCTCTGTTCTCCGTGAGGTTGCCAGGGCTCAGACACCTCACTGAGCCCTCTCTCCAAACCGCTCCATTCCTCCATTCCTCCATTCCTCATCCCCTCCTCCTGACTCACTGCTTGTGCTGTCGCTGGGCGAAGTGCGGGTCAGGATGACTGGGGGGGGGGGCTCCCTGTAGGGAGTCCCCTTGACAGTTACAAAGAACATATTTATTTCTCAATCTTTCTCTCTTTTGGGCTGCTGACAATGTCACCAATGATTTCTCCTGGGTATGTGAAGGCAGACGAGCTCTTGAGAAATATTTGTGGGCTAGTAACTTTTGTGGACTTATTTCATGCCAATGTACGTACCTAAAATGACTAGATGAGCATAACAGCTGTATCTGTCTGGGTCTCTACCATGCCTGTGGGCAGTTACTGAGTTACCAGTAAATTAAGGGTTCAGAAGGGAGGAGACTGGCTGGTGACAGCCATACGGGTTTAGGAGAACCGCTGGATTGGGAGTTGGGTTTTGTTATTAAGGAGTAAGGAAATACCCACCTACTTCCCTCCACAGAGGTTGACTATGGAAAGCCAAGAGGCTGGCAGGGGGAATTGAATGGGGCAGCTGGAATCCTGAACAGGGCACACTCCATACTGCAACATTTTGTTGCAGGCCCCACTTGTCAAGAAAATCGACAGTTGTGGACAATTGGAGCATAAGTACACCCGCTGCTGGGACAAAGAGAAACCGAAGGACATAATTGTCATGCTCCGCTCGTAAGCACACTGTTCTGACATTCAGAAGAGAATTGTGGACTAGACAGACCTTGCTCTGGATCCGGCAAGGCAGTCCTTATGTTCTGATGCGTCCAGAGGGTCTGATCACGTCAGAGGTGGCGGCACTTGCCTGCATCAGTGCTAAATTTATGGGTTCCAGGCATATTCCAATATAGCAAAATCCTCTCAAAGAGGCAAACAATACAGAGACTAAACAGCATTAAATGCTTATTGTTCGTAGAAGGAAGGCGGCTGAGGAAACAGTGGGAGCCTTTTGTAAGAAGCTGAGCGTGGGCAGTTGGTGAAATTTAATAAACCAGGCTATGCTGGAAGCCTGGCTTGAATCCTTGGCTTTGTAATTGCAAGAGGTGCCCAAGGCCTGCATTACTTTTCCTGGGGGAGATTAAGTTCTCGCTACACCAGCGCACAAGAGATCAAGAGGCAGGGAAAATGGTTAAACTCTTGGCCTCAGGAGCCAAAAGTTCCCGGCAGCAAACTTTCAGTAGCAAATACTTTGTGGCTTAGGGCAGGCAGACTCTTAATTCCAAATAAGCAAATCCATAGGAAGGAGAAGTAGGGATGGCTTGTGGCCTGGCGTTATCGGACAAGCGATAAGATGGCTAGTTGTGTATTGAAGACATGTGAGGTCAAGTCATTTTTATGGCATCAGGTGGGATTTGCCTGTATTCCAAATTGGCTGGCCACCAGCTCCTCCTCATTGGTCTAGAACAGGCTTCCTCAACCATGGCCCTCCAGATGTTTTGAGACTACAATTCCCATCATCCCTGACCACTGGTCCTGCTAGCTAGGGATCATGGGAGTTGTAGGCCAAAACATCTGGAGGGCCGAGGTTGAGGAAACCTGATCTAGATCTAGCAACCCTAGATGCAGCATGGAGACTTCATTGAGCTTTGAAAGGGCTTTGGGAGGCAAATTAGCATTATTTATATCAAATGATATATGGTGCTGGAGGAGACTCTTGAGAGTCCCATGGACCTATCCATTCTTAAGGAACCTATCCATTCTGAAGGAAATCAGCCCTGAGTGCTCACTGGAAGGACAGATCCTGAAGCTGAGGCTCCAATACTTTGGCCAACTCATGAGAAGAGAAGACTCCCTGGAAAAGACCCTGATGCTGGGAAAGATTGAGGGCACAAGGAGAAGGGGACAACAGAAGACAAGATGGTTGGACAGTGTTCTCGAAGCTACCAACATGAGTCTGATGACCAAACTGCGGGAGGCAGTGGAAGACAGGAGTGCCTGGCGTGCTCTGGTCCATGGGGTCACGGAGTCGGACACGACTAAACAACAACAACAACATATCAAATGTTGGTTTGTCCAGAGTGGGCGCTCATCTCGCTTTATTGGCCGAGGGAGCCGGCGTATAGCTTCCAGGTCATGTGGCCAGCATGACAAAGCTGCTTCTGGAGAACCAGAGCAGCACACAGAAGCGCCGTTTACCTTCCCACTGGAGTGGTACCTATTTATCTACTTGCATTTTGAAGTGCTTTCGAACTGCTAGGTTGGCAGGAGCTGGGACCGAGCAACGGGAGCTCACCCCGTCACAGGGATTCGAACCGCTGACCTTCTGATCAGCAAGCCCTAGGCTCAGTGGTTTAACCCACAGCGCCACCTGGGTCCCATGTAAGAGCGGAGACATCGATCTATATCTATATCATCTATCTATATATCATCTATCTATCTATCTATCCATCCATCCATCTACTGTATCTATCATCTATCTATCATCTATCTATCTATCTATCTATCTATCTATCTATCTATCTATCTATCTATATCATAGGAGATGTGATAGATAAACAGGTTCCATTTTAATAGAAGTTTAAAATAGATGAGCTGCTGTTCAACCCCCGTGATAGGAGTTTGCAAGCTGTTGAGTCCCCTCAGATCTGCCGAATGAAGAGTTAAGTGTAATCTGGAAGTTGGCCTACTCCTATAGCTGCAGAATTCGATCCAAATAAAGGTATCACTTTGAAGGGCTTCTGTCTCTCTCTCTCTCTCTCTCTCTCTCTCTCTCTCTCTCTCTCTTTCTTTCTTTCTTTCTTTCTTTCTTTCTTAAAAATCACATTGCATCCCTTATTCTCCATGCCAATGTTATAGCTATCATATCAAACAACGACTCACTTTCTATATAACCTCTTTAACAATGATTTCCCTCTCCTTTTCTCTCTCTCTCTCTCTCTCTCTCTTTTTTTGTCTACATGGCCCGCCAAATGCAATTTCACCTCTGTGCAAGCAGCCTCCTGGAACTTTCCTAGCTCTAAGAAATGCCCCTTTCTCTCCCAGCCGCTCTTCTCTTTGAATAGTCTTTTCCCACCCCCACCTTCCCCCCTTTGCATTATTTTGCCTATGCCTTTAGCAGCGGGAGCAGCATTCGGAATGCAAGCGCCTGCTCCGATGTCTATTTAGGCATCTTTGCATGCTCTGCCACGCATTCCCTCGTCACAAACGCTTGCTCCAGCGTCATGTTTACACTGCAGAGTGGTATTATTAGCTTCATGCGTATCGCTCATGCTTTGGAGGGAAGGGCTGGGTGTGAAGACACGCTATTCCGAAGCCCCCTCTTTGAAAGAAACATTGGAAAGGATTGTGCGAGATCAAATATCCAGCATGGCCTCACATAATGTATACACATATAAAAATTTGTATATATAACACGTATTATTGACTGCAGCCCTTGGCGATGCACAATGGGCAAGCTGGAAATTTGATCTTCATTGACTTTGCCACCTCCGAGAATAAAGAAAATGGGTAGAAGCGAAAATAGTAATTGGAAATCGCTCCTGTGGAGGAAAGCTGTCATGAGAGGCGGATTGATTTGGCAGTGGCAGAAGTAGCGCTATTGATTGCGAGTCCTTAGTGAATTAAAAAGAAGACCAGGAGCCTTAATACACCCCCTCTCTTTCCTTTTGTGTCTGTGGGTGTGGGGGGGACGAGAAAAAGAAGTGGCGACTTGGATTGCGCTGCTGGGATAAAGACTTACAAAGAGGCAGGGGGATGCTGTCTGGCTCCTTCGGCGAGCGACCTTGGCAAGGGGTTGCACACTCATCTCGCATTATTGGCCAAGGGAGCCGGCGTATAGCTTCCAGGTCATGTGGCCAGCATGACAAAGCCGCTTCTGGCAAACCAGAGCAGCACATGGAAACGCCATTTACCTTCCCGCTGTAGTGGTTCCTATTTATCTACTTGCATTTTGAAGTGCTTTCGAACTGCTAGGTTGGCAGGAGCTGGGACCAAGCAACGGGAGCTCACCCCGTCACAGGGATTCAAACCGCCGACCTTCTGATCAGCAAGCCCTAGGCTCAGTGGTTTAACCCGCAGCGCCACCTGGGTCCCTATTTATTCTACACATATTGCCACTATAATACCCACTGTCGGAGGCAGCAATGCTTCTAAATACCAGTTGCTACTACACACAGTTCCTACTTACAGGTTTCCCATAAACATCTGGTTGGCTGCTGTGATAAGAAAATGCTGGACTTAGATGGGCCGCTGAATTGATCCAGCAGGTTCCTGGATCATGAAGCAAAGGGGCATTTTGAGTGCTGGTTCCCAGCCATGGCCAATGCTAGGTTGTGCCCCTTCTGGAAAGAGAAAAAGATATTTAATTTCATTTTTTATTTTGCTCCATGTGTTTGTCCGTACAACCTGCAACCCACCAAGTTTTGCAAAGCCCCACCAGCCAGATATGGCAGTCCTTTAAGGGCTTAGTAAGTTTCCTTGTTTTTTGCTGCCTGCCTTGGACTGCAAAACCAGGGGTGATGTCTAGGTCCTGGCAGGCCACACTCAAAGTCAATGAATGGCCAACTAGATGTCTTTGGGAAGCCCACAACCAAGACACGAGGGCAATAGCTCTGTCATGATGTACCCCAGCTACTGGTATTCAGAATCATATTGGCTTTGATCCTGGAAGTAGTATATCATTGTCTTGACTAATAGCCAAGGATAGCCTTGTTCTGTATGAATTTGTCCAAACCTGACAGGAGCATGTCAGCAATAACTCACACGGCTTCAGTTAACTCTTTAGTCAAAGAAGCAAGACAGCTCAGGAGGCCAGGCCTAGTGAGCAAAGCAACTCGTCTCGGTAGAACTTGCTCCTATGAGGCAGTTGTGGGGACTGAAGGTCCCTGCCTTCCCACTGCTCCCTAAGTCTCCCTTCCTAGTTCCTTCCCAAGCAATCTGAGGCTCCTTTGTCTTGCCGGTCTTTGCTCCGCCCTCGCCATACCGCTTTGGATTCTGGGAAACCTGAGGGGAGGGGAGCTGGTCGCAGCAGAAGTGGGGGACAGCCCGGTCTCCTCATGAGCCCGACATATTGCTACCTCTTGGCTCTCCTCCTCTCCAGCCTCTGGTTCTGGAGTGCTCTCTGTCACACACTCTTCCTGCTCACTAAACCCTGTTGCCTCTTCAGCTTCTGCCAGCTCCTCCTCCCAGTCTGCTCCCTCTTCTCCCTCTGACCACTCATGGTTGTCCCACCACCAATCCTCTGGCCCTGAGGCTTCTTCCCTGGGGGGTTCGCCAACTGGTGCCTCCCACCACTGCTCTGCATCCAGCCAGTCTGTCTGTCTGTCACAAAACACCTTGTAAAATTGTAGGGTGGTAGCTCAGTGGCAGAGCTTCTGCTTTGCATGCAGAAGGTTCCCAGGTTCAATCTCCAACATCTCCAGGTACACCTTGGAATGTCCCATTCCTGAATACCCGGAGAGCCACTGCCAGTCACTGTAGGCAGTATTGAACTTGGTGGACCAATGGCCTGACTCTGTACAAGGCACCTTCTGTGTTCCCAAAGACTCTGTGATTCTGAGTGCAAATGCCTGCTGTCTCCGTACACACACAATCAAAATGCTGATTTCTGCAACAAATCTTGCCTACTTACAGTTAATTCTCAGAAATAACAGGTGATTTCCCCCTCTTTTCCACAGATTGTTATGGATTTCAAACATCCGGATGGACATGCCGCAGCAGTTATGCTGCCTCAGCGTAGCTTGCTGGTAATGTCTGGAGAATCTAGATACCTCTGGACCCATGGGTAGGTGTCAGGGGATTGTTGCGGCTACTCTCAAGTAAAGACGCTCCAGTCCACTCTGTCTTTCAGAGTTTTATTGTGCATATTATTTACAGTGCAGAGATATCAGAAAACATGACTGCCTAGTCCGATTCAGAACCCGGCAATGGCTTCTTCCACGTCTTGGACCAGCATAAAAGCCTGGGCATCCCAAAGCGCCTCCCCCTAGCCCTGCGTGTGGGCGCTCGCCTCAATTTGGGCACCAGAAGGGGCTGCGTTCCTTCTCCTGCCCTTTGGCCTCGCTGCGCTGTCCTTCCTCCTCTGACCAGCTGGCTCGGTGCCTTGGCTCTGACATGTCTGAGAGCCCTCTCTCCATCCCGCTCCATTCCTCATTCCCTCCTCCTGACCCACTGCTAGTGCTGTCACTAGGCGAAGTGCTGGTCAGGATGACTGGGTGAGGGTCCCTTTAAGGAGTCCCCGACAGTAGGTGTTGACATGCATAAAAATGGCAGAGCAGACTGCCAGAAGACTTCCCTTCTTGTTTCTTTAGCAGTCACCAGTTAATAATGATACAGTGGTGCCTCGCTAGACAAATTTAATTCGTTCCACAGGTCAATTCATGTAACGAATTTTTCGTCTAGCGAGTCCCAGTTTCCCATAGGAATGCATTGAAACTTAATCATGCATTCCTATGGGCTCTGGGGGACTGGCGGCGGCATGCGACGGGGCTTCGGAGAAGGTCTCCGAAGCCCCATACGATGCCGGCTGTGTGCGAGGCGGCGGCGGAGAGAAGCTCTCTTCTCCCGGCCGCCACCTCGCCTGCCTTCCCTGGCATGGGGCGCTGAGAGGCGGCAGCGGGAGAAGCTCTTCTTGCTGCCGCCTCCCGCCTGCCTTCCCCAGCATGGGGCGCAGCTTCAGAGACCTCTGAAGCTGCGCCACATGCGGGCTGTGCATGGCAAGGCGGCGGCAGGGAGAAGCTCTTCTCCTCGTCACCGCCTCTCGCCTGGATCGGACAGGCGGCGGGGGGAAGACCTTTGCCTTCTTCCCTCGCTGGTGTTCCGCTGGTCTCTGCTGGTTGCCACTCACTGCTCGCTGCAACTGGCAGAGACCAGCGGAACACAAAGGGGAACCAGCTGCAGCGCGGGAAGAAGGCAAAGGAAGATCAGCTGAGAGGCACTGTCAGCTGTCAGCGCCTCTCAGCTGATCTTCCTTTGCCTTCTTCCCTTGCTACAGCTGGTTCCCCTTTCGCTAGACAAATGCCCCTTTCGCTAGGTTTTGTGATCGGAGGTTTTTTTCCGCAAGACGAAGTGGCGGCCATAGAAAACCTCGTCGTCTTGCGAGGCAACCTCCGATCGCAAAACCTATTTGTTAAGCGAAAGATTCATCTTACAGGGCATTCGTCTAGCGAGGCACCACTGTAATCCATTTGCCGTTTTTTGTTTATTTGCAGCAGGGCTAGGGAGTCTGTGGTCCTCCAAATGATCCTGGACTCCGGGGCTGGTGGGAGTCGGAGTCCAACAACAGCTGGAAAACCACAGGTTCTCCACTAATGAGCTAGAAGAATAAAGGTGATAGGCAGGGAGATATCAGACTATGACGTTGGCCCTTTGAAGATATGCCTATTTAAGTTGGCTTTAGAAACCAGGCTAGTTGTTTAAAGATAACTGAAAAATGGTGAGGTGGTGTGCACGGGTATGTGGTTTTTAGGTCTGCTTTGTTCAAACTCGCAAAGCAATGATATGATTTGCTGCAGTTTATTCTGCCACAGCTGAACTCGGCTTAGCAACGTAGAAGTCAATAACAGGCTGAGCGTTTGTCTTGCTGGGAGTCAAGTGCCGACGACTTTTCAAGTCAGCAATTCTGATGGGCTCTCAACTAGTCCCCTGGACAGATATACCGCCCCTCCATGGCAAATTCTGCATTAATGAAGCTCATTTGTCAAGTTGAGGGGGGGAAAGTCTGGACGTGAGAAAGATTTGGAGTTTTGCAGGATTTCCCTGAGGAAGCTCAAACAGACTGTAGAGGGAGACTTGGGCAACATAGTTCCCAAGATTCCTTTTCCTGTACCAGACAGATTTGTTTATTATGTTAAGATCCCACCAATCCTCCAAGGTGCTCAAGAATAGTATTTATGGATCTTTCCTCCCACTTTCATTCTCTCAGCAACCGTGTGAGGTAGATTAAATAGAGAGGCAGTGTATTGCCCAAAGAGAACAACATGGCTGATCAGGGATTTGAACCCAGGCTCCTTTGAGGCACTATCCTGGGCATTGCCCTTGCTCAGAAAGGTCTGCATTGTGGGCGTTTTCCTTATCAATATCAGGGTCCGTAAATAATGTCAGCAAATGAGGTATGCAGATCCAAGAGGGACTTGCAGCAATGTGTTGTGGTGCAGAGCAATTCGTTATAGAACAGAACAGAATAGAATAGATTAAATCTTTATTGTCATTGTCTCCTTGCGGGAACAACGAAATTTCTCAGTTGTTATATCAACTCAAATAAGACACCCCACATAAATTAAAATACTCATAAATGCAATAAATGCAAAGTACAGAACAATATAACAAATAAATGAGATGACTTCAGAGTCCAGAGTTTCCATTTGGGGCCAAGATTGCTCTAGGAAAGAAACTGTTCTTGATACAGCTCGTTCTCGCCTTCATTGTTCTATATCTCCATCCTGATGGCAGGAGCTCAAAGAAGCGATGACCAGGATGCAGTGGATCTCTTGATATATCTAATGCCTTCCTGTGGCACCTGATAGATAGATGGTATAGCCCGGCAATGTCATAGTCTCGAACTCTGAAGAGCAGGAGGAACCAGCTGTCTCTGGGGGGGCTGTTGTACCCCCAACTGGGGAATCAGGCCAATCTCCTGATGCCATGTTTCAAGAGCTGGTGGTCCGAAACCTGCAGAGCCTGAGATTGGTTGTTCCTCCCCCCACACACACACACCTGGTACATAGACATTTAGACACTTGTCTCAGTATCTCGCAGGTTTTCATGAACCATTTCATCTAATATGTTTGTCATGTTAGATGATAATAATAATAATCCTAGCTTCTGTTTTGTTTTCAAGCATCACACCTAGGAAGTTTGACATTGTTCAAGCATCTGAAGGACAGAAAATTGGAGCCGTCACTGCTGACATTGGAGATTTAACCTTGAAGAAGAGAGGGGAAAGGACATCTTTCACTTTCAGAAAAGTGAGGAGAAGCCCTTGCAATTGCTGTAAGCTATTCAGTTATTCAGACACAAACAATGGAGCTTGTGGGGTCCCACTCCTTTAAGGCTATGCTTCTTCCCACTCAGCCCTCAGCTCTTAAAGGCACGGCTGGATTAACTGCTCCTCGTTAAACGTTGTCTTGCTGAGGCTGCAACATCTTGGGACGCTTACCACATATTGCAGCAGTAGCCAATGTGGTATCCTGCAGATGTTGCGGACTGCATCTCTGGCCTTCCTCACCACTGACCATGCTGCCAGGGGCTGATGGGTGTTGTAGTACGGCAACATCTGGAGGGCACCATATAGTCTATCCCTCCTGTATCAGGAATGTCAGCCACTCGTCTCTGGGCTGTCCTGGCCTCCAGCTGTGGAACAAACTGTCTTGGCAATATGGGAGCCCCACTTTGGGCAAAGGAATAAACTAGGGCTGAGTGGAAGGCCTATGAGAGCTACAGCCTGCAGTAGGCGCACTTCTTCCCTCCTCTCTGGATATTCTTGCCAACCGTGTCCTAGGGCATGACCACTGACGACCACTTCATTCCTACTAGTCCCATTCTCCTCCCCACTCCCAGGACTCTCAACTTGCCATGGTGCACCCAGGGCTGACCCATTTCCTCTGCAACCCTTAATGCTGTCCCTTCCAAAGCCCACCCTCTCTGATTGGTTGGGTGGAGCAGCAGCAGGTGAGCGGTTAGATTCCTGCCCTTTTGACTGGGTCTGTTGCACTACAGGGCTTTTATTCCTTGGTTGGTCTGCTGCGGCTGCACAATATTGATTTCACCTGGAAATAACCTTTTTTGTTGTTGTTGTTGTTTCCTTTTAAAAACAAACCACTACCCCTTCTTCTTGACTAGTGACAAATTTGTCTTTGAAAGTTCAGCAGGAGTAAGCAATATTTCCCACCTTTTAGCTCCCAGAAAGCATTCCTGTGGCCAAAGAACACCCTTTAGCACAGAACGAGCACCTTAATCAAAGTAAGACTTTTGAGTTCCGACTCAATATTTCCGACAGTTTCACACAAACAATCTGATCAATGTCTTCCGAGAGAAAAGAAGACTTTTGATTTGCTTCTTATGGTGTAAACTTTGGGGATTGCTGTTAAGGTTTATTGCCACAAACCTTAGGAGGGTGGTTCTATGTACTCACCCAATATAAGTTTGGGCTTTTTGTTGCTGGTGCCACACCATGCCCTGAAGCATCCTCTCTTCACCCTTATTTAAACTTGTACAATGCAGTTGTACCATTTTTGCATGCAATGTGGTGCAGATATAGCATGGAAACCATGGTTTGCAAATTGAGATCCAGCCTAGGGGCATGCACTCACTCTCCTCCCCTGCTTCCCTCCCCAAAGAGAAGTCTTCCCTCCCTTCCTATCTCACCATTAAAAGTTTTGAAAAGTTATTTGTGCACTGGTGCTAACTATGCAACAGTTTGTTCTAACCATGGTTCTCTTTTGAGCTAGAATTTGGTTTTTATGGTTTCACATGAACCATTAACTTCGGTGCAATGTAACTCTAAACCATGGTTAATGTTGACAGTTATATGCAGGCATGCAAAGTGAGTCTTTGTAATCATGCTTATAGGGTTGCTGGTCTTCCGTTCAAGTAGAAGCCCCTTACACCTTGAGAGATGGCACTCCAAAAGATCCCCAGAATTTTGGAGGGTGCAAAGGGGGCTCAAAGTACAAGGGGTAGGATCTGGAAAGCTCCTATGCATGGGTAGAATACTTCTAGTGTTTTTGGATCCTGGCTGTAGTGTTTTTCAGATACAGTTCCTAGGATGTAAACCTAGGTCTAGTAACTACTCTGCCCATACCATAGTTGCAGTCTGATCCTCTTCAGAGTATCTCAGTTTAAACCAAGATATACCATTTAGTTCATTGTTTCCCAAACTTGAGTCTCCAGCTAGCTAGCAAGACCAGTGGATGATGGGATGATGGGCCTGGAGAGACCCAAGTTTGGGAAACACTGATTTAGTTCATCAAATGTATAGTATAAGATCACTAACTAGGTAGTAGATGAAGGGTGTGCCATTTTAAATTCAATTCAATTCAATTTTAAAGCTGAAACTCAAAATGTGCAATTCGGTTTGCGGTTTTCAGAATTCTCTGTTACGTGGTTGCAATCCAAAATGGACTGCTCTGGTTTGGAGCACTGTGTTCTGTTTACGGACAAATAAATCCTTATCCTTTCCTACCCTGTAGCTTATCCTTCTGTGTGTGACAGTCAGCGTAAGGACACAGAGCCCTCCTTCCCGGACAGTGAGAGAGAAGCCTCGAAGCTAGAAGAAAAGTATGTCCATGAGGTGTATGAAGGGATTGCCACGCACTTCAGTAGCACAAGACACAGTCCATGGCCGCGAGTCATTGAATTCCTGAGGACTTTGCCATGTGGGGCTGTTGTGGCTGATGTCGGCTGTGGCAACGGAAAGTATTTAGGAGTCCGCAAAGACTTACATATGGTAAGGAACTATGTGATTTCAGTCCTCCTTGCTTTGAAGGGGATATCAGGATTGCATCTCCTATGACATTTTCCCTGCATGTAAAGCTTTCACCCCCTTTTTCTTTTTCTTTCTCCTCCTTTCCCTTCCCTCCCAAAAAGGTCCCACAAAGTGACTTACAACACAGTAGTTGAGGCTGGAATCAGGCGGAGGAGCCTGTGACTAATGTTTCCAATCCCTTTTATTTGGCTTTGGAAGGTCACCTGAGTTGAGCCAATATTCAAACAGGCCATTCAAAATGATAGAGAGTTCCTAAAGCCCAATAAAGCCGTCGTAACAATTGTGGCATGTGTCAGAACCAGGCCAGGGTTGTGGGTGGCCGAATCTGGAACTGGAGCATGTGCTTGCCATCACGGTGGGATCCTGGCTGGCAGTTGCTGGCACTGGCTGTAATGCACTCGGTTGCAAATTACGGATGTGGAGAGGCAGATTGGCACTCGCTTTTGAGATGAATAAAAATGAACAGTATCCCTTTATCTTTGAGTGAACTCGTTCCCTCCTCCTTTCAATCGCAGTGCTGCTTTCCATGGTCCTGAAACTCTTGGTTTCTCTTTCTTGTCCAGGGTTCACCAGCACACAGCCAGCAGGGGCAGCTGTAGCATCTTGCCTCCTGGTGGGGACAGAGATATGGATCAGGACACTTATACTACCTGCCATTACCACCAGTGTTTCACATCACCGCTCCCTGTAGAAGCCCATCAAGCCTGTGCAGAAACAATTGTGCCAGCTTCTTAGGCTTGGCCATAGACCTAGACTTCTGCAGCTTTGGGTTCCAGCTGGGGATCCCCCTGAAATTGTGCCACCCAGTCCCATCTTGGTTTTTTCCACTGCCTTGAAGTTTTTCCTCTCAAGTCCTGAAACTGCTGCGTCTGTATTTTGACAACTAAATTTTGCCATTACAAGCCTAACCGGCTTGGCCGACTGTGCCTGGATTCATGCTATATTACCATACAATGATCCCTGAGGTTATGTGTAATAATCCCAAGAAAAGTCAAGAAAATGTGATAGCACAGAGAGCAAAATTCCATCCCCCCACCCCCTTTCATGCAGTGCTTGAAGATTAAAACCCCAGGAGAGCTGCTTCAGCTGTAGAGTACTTTTCACAGTTGCTGTTCAAAATACAAAGCCAGAGGGAAAAAAAGACAAAGTAGAGCAAGGGTAATCTGTGGCCTTTCACATTTTGATGGACTTTGACCCCCCCACAATCCCTGACCGCTGGTTGAGGTCTCCTGAAGGGCACAGGTTCCCTACTCTTGCTCCCAGAGCAAAGGTGACCAATTTCTGTTTTCTCAGGAACCACATTGCCTTCCAAACCATCATCAAGTCAATGGCAACTAGCGGTAAGAGCTTCATAGCTCTAATAAAAAGGAGCTTAGGCATTGCCAAGGAATTAAATGCACAGTTCAGAGACGTGAAACATGACATTATGGAAGAGAATCCCTCTCTTTCATTGCCACACTGGGGGCGAAATGTTAACCCCACACTGATTAAAAGTAGGTAGATTGCCAGGGGCCAGGTAAAATTGCTTTGTAGGGCAGGTATGGCCCCATGGATTGTGGGTTGGCCACCCCTGCTTTAGAGCACAAAGCCTACATGCACAAATGGGTTTCTCTAGTCTTCTTTCGGGTTTCCTTAGTTTGGAATATTCCAGGAACTTTAATCAGCTCAGCACATAGTGAAACTATGGAACGTACTCCCACAGGGAGCAGTGATGACCGCTAACCTAGATGGCTTTAAAGGACAGATGCACGAAGGGAAGGGTAATCAATGGGCTACTTGCCATTTTGACTATTTTTTTCTGCCTCCACAGTTAGATGTGGCAATGCTTCTGAATACTACTTGCTGGAAACCACAGGGGTAGAGAGTGCTTGAAGCTCTTGTGCCTGAATCCTGCTTTTGGGTTTCCCACAGGTACCTGGTCAGCCACTATCAGAATACAGTTCTGGACTGGACAGGCCATTGGCCTGATCCAGCAGGCTGTTCTGATGTTTAATCATAGAATCATAGAGTTGGAAGAGACCACAAGAGCCATCCAGTCCAACCCCCTGCAAAGCAGGAAACACCATCTGTCAAGGACCTCCAAAGAAGAGACTCCACCACACTTGGTAGCAAATTCCACTGCCGAACAGCTCTTACTGTCAGGAAGTTCTTCCTAATGTTTAGGTGGAATCTTCTTTCTTGTAGCTTGAATCCATTGCTCCATGTCTGCTACTCTGGAGCAGCAGAAAACAACCTTTCACCCTCTTCTATATGACATCCTTTTATATATTTGAACATGGCTATCAATAACCCCTTAACCTTCTCTTCTCCAGGCTAAACATGCCCAGCTCCCTAAGCCGTTCCTCATAAGGCATTGTTTCCAGGCCTTTGATCATTTTGGTTGCCCTCCTCTGGACACGTTCCAGCTTGTCAACATATCTGAAGTCTTCCACTGGCCTACCTCTCATGATGGTGGCATATTTTGCTTCTGCCAGTGTAGCAGGTCTTCTACCAAATCCTATGACATCTCAGCTGATAGACCCTAGCCTTAAGATTGCTCCCTATGAGTAAAAAAGGGTTACCTGGCACACAATTCGAAAGCCGCTTTTAGACAGCAAGCAAACCACAAGCTGACTTGCTCCTGAAGAAGCCAAGGGGAGCTTTGTTGTTGCTTAACTTTCTCCCTCTTTGCAGCAATCCGTCATTAAGATTTGTCTCTCCAGCAAGCTCTTTCATTCAGGAACTGGCGTCTGCAATGTAGTTAATATCCCAAATCAACTAATAATTATTTTCAGGCTACAACATTCAGGCATAAACACGCCCACTTATAAATCAGTAGATTCCTTCTGGTTAAAAATAAATTGCCTGAAGCCAGATGCATTATAATTCCAGACAGGGAATTATAATAGGAACTTTTATTTTATCAGTGAGCAGAAAGAACAGAGATAAACATGCCTGCCAATTATAACGATGATGATAATAAACATACACCAGGTTGCTCTGGTATTATTGCAGCATGCCCGGCAACATCACAACGACTTGCTTCATAAATTTGGTGTGGCTTCAGCTTGGATCTGAATCGTTTGACAGAGTGTCTGAGAAATGGCCAAAGGAGTGTTGAAATTACCAAGAGATTTTTGAGAGAGACCCTTGGGGGTTTGGAAGCTACATTGCTACATTGGCCAAAAGGCAAATGTGGATTTGGGATGATGGGAACCTCACACATCCTTTCAATCAAAGTATTGCTTTATTAGCCAGCGAAAAGGGAACATATCTTGCAGATAAAGGACTCAAAACAGCAGGCAGATGAAAAAAAAGCCAAAAATAAAAATAGGGAGCCCACTGGGTATATGACACAATTCTCCTTTTTGTGGCGATGAGAGATGGCCTTCTCGTTTTTAGACGCAGCCCCTTCTCTCTGAAAGGTGACGCGGCAGCTCTCTGTGAGGGAAAACAAAACACTACGTGAAAGAAATGTTAAAGGTCTGACTCAGAACAAGTGAAGCAAGGGAATTTCTTTCTCCTTTCTCTGCCTCGCACCGTGGCTGCATGCTGTCATCTTTCTTGCTGTGTTTGTATGAATTTGCCCGAATTTAATTTGCTTCCTCGAGACTCTCATGCTATTAGTTATAGCTGAGATGTTTCTCTAGGGAGCCACATAATTTCATTTGGTGGCTGGGTTTCAAAACTAGATGTAGTTCTCTCTCCATCAGCTTTCTGATGAGTCGCATCAATCAGGTTTCAAATGGACTTAAATGATCTAATTCCACCAGGAGGAGTCAGTTATTGTGAGGTAAAGCAAAAATGACCACAGTGTCCTGTGGTTCTTTTTGTTCCCTGAGCTTGGGGAGATAATCAGCATCTTGTGGATTGCAGGCTCCCTAATAATTATTATATTTTGCATCTTCCTATCTCCGTTGCCAACCTGGTAATAGAAATAAATTTGGCCACTGCAAAAATATGGCTCTATTCTAGGGTGAAGCCATGGCACTTTGGTTTCTTTCCTTCACAGCCTCAAGAAATGCGGACAGGAAGAACAGAACAGCTCCTAAGATTCTTTGGGGAAAGCCATGGGGGACCATGTGTTGAGATTCCTGCATTTCAGGGGGTTGGACGAGATGATTCTTCCAACTCTATGATTCTGTGACTGTTTAAAGTACTGCTTCAAATGTACGGTGTGGATGTGAGGCAAAGGCACTCTGCAGATGCTCAGGAGTCTTCATCTTTATTACTTCACCAGCTGCAAGGCTAAATGTTGGGATTTCAGACGGGATGATGGGCTGAGCCAGATGAAACCTTGGTTCACATAAGCATGGGGGGGGGAGAGAATGAGTTAATTAAAATGATATGAAAGTGCCTCTGATAATCCAGTAAGATCATTACACCTTCTTAGCAACTCGTAATTATCTGTGTCCAGTCATTATGGGCATGCCTGCAGCTCCCATCGTATTATTTATATCAAATGCAAATTTAATCTGAAGCCCGTGTAGCCTTTGCAGTTTCTTCTTTGCATCTCAATCGAGGTAGGCAACGCTTCCGGGTCTCTCCCCCCGCCCCAGTGCAAGATCTAATCTTTTGTTTTGGGCAGTCGTGGATTTGCTTTAATACATAGGACATTACAAGTAAGCCCGACTTCACAATTATTTGATATAATTTAGATGCAAATTAGGAACCTCATATTCTGCTGGTCGTAGGCTTTCTTCCTCTTGGTTAGCTTAGCTGCAGCTCATTACATTTCATCAGAGTACAGTGTTGCCTCTTTTCAAGGTCACTCCAGTACGTATTGTCTTTTTGATTGAATTCCTGCTTCCCAGTCAATTTATACTGTACACATTTGGGACAGAGTGTGATTGAAATCGGAAGAATCATAGAATCATAGAGTTGGAAGAGACCACAAGGGCCATCCAGTCCAACCCCCTGCCAAGCAGGAAACACCTTCAAAGCATTCTTGACATATGCCTGTCAAGCCTCTGCTTAAAGACCTCCACAGAAGGAGGCTCCGCCACACTCCTTGGTAGCAAATTCCACTCCTGAACATCTCTTACTGTCAGGAAGTTCTTCCTAATGTTTAGGTGGAATCTTCTTTCTTGTAGTTTGAATCCATTGCTCCGTGTCCGCTTCTTTGGAGCAGCAGAAAACATCCTTTCTCCTTCCTCTATATGACATCCTTTTATATATTTGAACATGGCTATCATATCACCCCTTCACCTTCTCTTCTCCGGGCTAAACATACCCAGCTCCCTAAGCCGTTCCTCATAAGGCATCGTTTCCAGGCCTTTGACCATTTTGGTTGCCCTCCTCTGGACATGTTCCAGCTTGTCAGTATCCGTCTTGAACTGTGGTGCCCAGAACTGGACACACTACTCCAGGTGAGGTCTGACCAGAGCAGAATACAGTGGTACTATTACTTCCCTTGATCTATATGCTGTACTCCTATTGATGCAGCCCAGAATTGCATTGGCTTTTTTAGCTGCTGCATCACACTGTTGACTCATGTCAAGTTTGTGGGTACCAAGACTCCTAGAATTGTGCCTCTTCTTTTAATCACGGAAGGTGGACACAGATACAGTCAATGAAGCACTAACTTTCTCCTCTTTTCAGTTGCTTGTTTGCACATGGGACCCTTTTATAGAATTGTTCATAGACTTCTAGAGTTGGAAGGGACCCTGAACATCAACTAGTTCAAGCCCTTGCAATGCAGGAACAGGCATCTGTCCTATACAGGGATCAAACTGCAACCTTGGTGTTGTTAGCACCAAGCTTTTAACCAGCTGAGCTATAAGGTTACTTAAACCTTTGAAGCTCATTGGACTCTTAAGTGCTGCGGCTTCATTGGCTAAAATGCCTGTTTGAAGTTGAGTGGTGCCTTAAATTTCTTTCATCTTTCTCAAGATTTCAGGGAGGGAGTCATAGCTCATTGGTAGAACATCTACTGTCCATGCAGAAGGTACCAGCTTCGATCCACAGCAACTCCAGTTGGGCCTGGGATGGAATATCCCTGTCTGAAACCCTGGAGAACAGCTGGCAATCAACACAGTCAGTTCTGAGCTCAATAGATTATATAAGGCAGTTTCCTGGTAGAAATTGCTGCTGGTCAAAATTTGCCTTGTTTGCAATGCTTTTTAAATTCTTTTTTTTTAATTCTTAAAAAAAAAAAAGGTGTTACCTTCTACCAAAGGCCAATGACATTTTGAGCAAAGGAAACCGAATTATTTTATTCTGGGAGTAAGGAGCACTTAGCTTTTGACACCCTCTGCAAAATGCAAATAATAATGAACTACTTCACTGGGACCTTGTGAAACAGGAGGCTCAGAAGACAAGACAGCCATCACAGTGCAACATTTCAAAGGAGATGGCATTTCTACCACACATGCTGCAGAAATCCAGAGGTGCCATTTGAGTGTGTCACATCTCGACAGTCCTCTTTTACTCCTCCTTTCTTCAAATTTCTACACAAGTATGCAGTTAAAATTTTGAAGAAGTGAGATCCAACTTTGAGATACTCAATTATTTCTTCCACAGAGGGGGAAAAAATGTGCCAGAAATTCAGAATACTTGCAGGCTTTGTTTGCGGGGGTGGGGGTGGGTGGGGAAAATGTCTGAAGGACAGTAGATCTCCTGCCTGTAGGTGATTTTTGCAAAAACCGCATGAAACTTTTGTATGTATCTTGTTAAGAGTGCGATCCTTCCCCTTTTCTCTTGCAGTTTGGCTGTGACCGTAGCTTGACTCTTGTGGACATTTGTGGAGAGAAGGGATTTCAAATCTTTGTGTGCGATGCGCTCAGAGTACCAGTACGAAGCGGCTCATGTGATGCCTGTATCTCCATTGCTGTCATCCACCATTTTTCAACAGTGGTAAGTTAAAACTCTTCCTTACAATTTGTTGCCATATCCTTTACACAGCAGCACTGGATGTCTTACACAGTTGTAACTCGGTTCTTGAATGCCTTGGTACTCGTACGTTTTGGCTCCCAAACGCTGAAAACCTGGAAGTTTGTGAACGTTTTTGAAAGCCAAACATCTGACACGGCTTCTGATTGAGTGCAGGAAGCTCTTGCAGCCAATTGGAAGCTGCACCTTGGTTTTTGACAGTTTTTGGAAGTCGAATGGATTTCCGGAACGGATTACATTCAAGAACCAAGGTACAACTGTACTGGGTCAGATTGCTTGTTCATCTATCTCAGCATTGTCTCTTCTGTTTGTTTTTAAAAGAATTTTTATTAATTTTCACATGAGCACACAAATTAACAAACAGACACACCCACTAACCACTACAAAAACAAAAAAAGATAGAAAGAAAAAAGAAAAAACGACTCCCCTCCCTCCCGTCTTTCGAATTTGTTTTTCCGCCCTTATCCTGCAGTTTCTTTTACCTACTTATTCAAATTCAATTCGTAGGATTTATTTTAGTCCTGCAAGTGTCCTTAGACTTCTACAGTTCCTCTCGATATATTCCACAAATTTACTCCACTCTTTTTGGAACTTTGTTTCTCCCTGATAGCGGATCCCGTGGGTCAACTTAGCTAGTTCTGCATTGTCTCTTCTGAAGGACAGCAGCTTCCCAGGGGCCTCGGGCCAAGACCCATCATTCACTTTGGCTTTCAGTGGCTAAGACTGAGCCGATATGAGCTGGTTTCAGTTGCACTCCCTTTTCCAATGACGGATGGGGCTAGACCATCAGGACACCCATGTTTAACTTCTCAGCCATTAGCTGGCTAAGAGAGCCATCCTATAGCGAGATGAACCAGGGTGGGTGGGGTTAGGATCCAATGGATCTCTGGCTGAGCTGGGAGGTTTCTGGTGCAGCCAAGCTACATTGGCATAACACTCCATTCTTGGCTTAGCCAGAGGTATCTTCCCCATCTAGGCTTAGCTAGGGCCCAGCTGGCTGAGTTGAGCCTGGTGGATTTTAAGCCACCGTAAGCCCTAAAAAGGATGTGTGGAAGGGGTGACTCAGGCTGGATCTTAAGTAGGGCTGGGCAATATCTGGTTTTCAACATCACAATATATCACCAGCTAAACATTGTGATATACTGATATATTACAGTGTCTGAAATAAGGATGGAACTATGTAGAGGCACACACGCACACACACCATAATTTGCAATATATTGCCAGGTCAAAAACTATTAAACCGATATGGACTTCGAACTGGTTTTGGACAATATATTGCCCAGCTCTAACTCCTAAGCCTGTGACCTGGCCACCTAGCATAAATTTAAACCAGCAGAAAAGGTGAGGTCACTCAAACACTCTCTTAAGTGCTTGTTTTCCCTCTGCCAGGCTTAGGCTGGCTCAGTCAGCAGTAGTCCCACTCCTAAGCAGGAGTTTGGTATACTTCACAGTTGCTTAATTTATGCCGGTTTGCTTTACTCCAGCTTCTAGTGTCCAGGGTTGCTCATATACGTGTACAGAAAGCTATGGTGCCCAAGGCTTGGCACTGGATACCCAAAGGGCTACTTCTGCCCATATGAACCTGTGCACTGCACACACTCCAGTTCTTAGGGGAGGAGGCCCTGTTCTGTATCCTTCCACCATCTGAGATGCCATTGGTAGGTGGAAGGAGCAAACCCTTCTTGCATAGTTAGCCAGGGCCCAGATTATGGATTGTCTTGTTATGAAACATCCAGATTTATGCACCAATTGTTATCTTTTCTTATTTAGGCACACCTTACAACAATGTGCTTACAGTACATCTGTGATATTGGTTGCTCGTTTTTCGTTTGAGCAAGCAATCATAAAAATGGCAAGCATAAGCAGTCTTTTAAGAGAAAAACAACAATGTTTAAATGGAGGTTGACAATTGCCTTGGGTATTACAGATCAGGAAAAAATTATTTTACTAAATAAGCAGATAAAGAGCAGGTACGGGTGTTCCTGATTATATAAACCACTAGCGCACTTCAGTTTTCCCTTGCTGTACTCGAGGCGTTGCTCTCACTTGCTGTCCTGCTGCTGTTAACCTTCGGACTGACTTGATCTGCTTTCCCCTTGACCAGGAGAGAAGGCTGGCCGCTCTCCGCGAATTAGTCCGGCTGCTGAGGCCGGGTGGAAGAGCCCTCATTTATGTCTGGGCTATGGAACAGGAATACAAGAACCAGAAGTCTAAATACTTGAAAGAAAAAAGAGCTAACGGTGGTGCGTCAGAAGAGCTTGGCAGTGACACAATAGAGGAAACGGGCAGCAGTGACTGCCAAAGTTCAGTGCACCCCAACCAGGGCACCGGTCATCTCAAGAGCAGATGCTGCAATCCAAACCAGGCCGTTCATGCCAAACTGCCTGTTCATACCAACAGAACATCCTTTGGCTCCCAAGACTTGCTGGTCCCTTGGCACCTGAAAGATGGCATGAAGAAAAAATCCAGGCATGTCCAGTCTCATCAACCGGTGGGATGCTCTGCAGACTCGCACGAACTTAGTCCCATATTTCACCGTTATTACCATGTCTTCTCCAAAGGAGAACTGGAAGCCCTCTGCAAGAGGCTAGATTGCATAGAGGTGCAAGAGAGTTACTATGACCAAGGGAACTGGTGTGTAGTTCTTGAAAAGCGATAACTTACCAACAATACCTTGCAGGCTGCCAGAGTGGAAAGGGAACATATTTGACATAAATACTTGGTTGCAAAATGTTATTTGGGCAGCATCTGGCTTTATGTTTATAAAATAAATCTTATTTTTAGAGTGTTGCTGGGATTATTTTACTTACCTGTTTAGGAACTTGTATCTTGCTCTGGCTTTACCAACCAAGTATATTTCATTTCTCTTGTTAAATTTGGTATTCTGCCTTTCTACATTGAGGTACTCAAGACAGTTTATACCCCTTAACAAGGACAGCCCCAGCGGCTGCATGAACACACAGTTGAATCAGGACTTGTCACTAAATGCAGCATCTGGAACCCGAGTCAACCAACCGAGAACAACAAGGTGCTGAATACAGTAAATGAGCCTAAAGTGAAGGATTGTCTAGGACAGTATATATATATATATATATATATATATATATATATATAGTAAAATGGTGGTTTTGGAACTGCATAAATAAATGAATGGGTGCTCAAGAAATCAGAGGAGGTTGAGGAGAATGGATCATGAAGTTACATGGAAAGAACAATTAAGAGCATAAGAGCAAATGTTTGTCCTGAATGTAAAAGTTTATTATATAAAGTTAAGTAGCGTTGGCAAGTAGAAAAAACAGACAGAAGAACCCATTAAAAAGGCAATATAAGCAGAGACTCTTAAGCTTTAAACTAATGCAGAATCACAAATAAGAGACCATAATGTTCAGCACAGTCAATTGGCTCATTTCCCCAGTTTCCTTGTGTACAAATGTTCCCCAACTCTTTACAGTGATTTAATTTTCATCTGGTTCCCAGCAATGTTCGCATTACCTTCCACAATCTTTGTAAGCCTGGCATTTTATTTTTTTAGATGGAATGCAATGGATTGAGGGCTGGGTTAAAAGAGGCAGGGGTCTAAGGTTTCTGTAAGGCACCAAGCAGGTCTCAAACCATGATGTCCAGCCCCTGCTCTCCACAAGCCAACTCATCAATCTAAGCATCTTGAGTGTAAAGATGTTGCTGCTTCCTCTTCCTGACGGCTCACTCAGACTGTGATGAATGCCTGCCTGAGGCCTCACATCTACTTCTGGTCCCTTTAGTGCTGTCATCCTTCCTTGGAACTCAGCCTTTTGCATGTCTCTGTCCTTGACTCTGACCCTTCAGTCTTGGTCTACCTGTTCTGCCACCTGACCTCCAGCTGATCTACAAACACATCTCTTATCATCGATTCCTTTGCTCCTCACGTCTGCCTGACCTCTACCCCAACAACTGGCTTTCTAGTCTTCCTTTACATGGAGCTAACTGGACTCCCAGCTGCAGCCCATCTCAAAAGTAGGTCAACACCTAACAGCTTCTTAGACTACTTGACAAGGCTCAGCTGAGGTATGTGTGATGCTGTTGGGGTACCTCTTTGCCATGATTCTCACAGGCTCTTGCCAATTAAATGGACGAACAGATCCTTTATTGCTGACATTAACACAGGAATAAACTGCTGAGGTTTGTAAGTGTAGGTGTAAACACATCTGTGTGCCAAAATAAGAGAAACTTACGTCTTGGAGATGTCCAGCGCTGGGCAGGAACTATGTGATAGCTTGAGCTACCTTGAGAATACTCAGCTCGTCTCTTTGATGCTGTTGCATGTTGGGGGTGAAGGGAATATTTTTCTCTCTCTTAACCCTGAGAATGTGTGGGTGGATAGGAATTCTCATTGGCTTTAAGACTGCGTGTTTATAGCCCTGAGGGTAAATCAATAACCAATTACTTTCCTTTGCATTTGCTTTCATTATTGCAAATGCATTTGCAAGGCCCAGCGAGACTGCCAGAATGACATAGCAGACAACTCAACCACAACACAATGCAAATGACAATATAAAGCACACTGGTCAAGCAATCCTATAGTCACACTGGAGATACTTGGCTGCTACACCAGTGGAACGGCCTGCCTACCCAATCTCCACTCTGTCTGGGAGGGGAGGGGGAAAACACACAACCAGAAAACCCTCAAACAGTGGGCGAAGACACGACTCCAACTTCCACAGAAACACTACCACAATCCACCAATCAGGTGCCATGTTGGTGGTGACAAACACATGCTGCCCCCCCCCAAGCAGCCAACAAACTTGTATCAATAGATAACACAATCCCAATACATAATATGGTGTGTCATTTTAGGGGGTGAAACTTAATTTTTTCAAATTTCTTCAGCGAGCAGTCTTAAAAATATGTTTTGTGGATGCTGTGGAAACTTAAACCAGAAGATGTGATTTCGCAGGTCGAAGGATCATAATCTATGTGGGTCTTTTTGGTTGCAAGTGCTGAAACAATGGCTTTATAGGCAGGATGAAAGGGGAAGGGAGAAGGGGGGAACTGGCAGCACCAGCCAAGCATTTCAGAAATATATGTCTGCTGCTAGAATTCCTATAATGCTTTCCCCCTAATTATCTACAGATTATGCTTGCATGTTTTGTCTCTCTGAGAGAACAGAAATAAATTAGGGCCTTGCTGCTGACATCACATAGTTTGAATTTCAAATGCAGCCATTTGAATTTCAAATGCATAGTTTGAATTTCAAATGCCTGTAATGTGGAATTGTGTGGATACACACATCAATATATATATATATATATATATATATATATATATATATATATATATATATATATATATATATGAGGTTGTACCCTGCAATCATCTCTCTAAACAAATAGAGTCGTACTCTGGAATCAAACCTCAGATTCCCTACATGTAAAATGTGAGCTGTTCCACTCAGATGCAGCTGTGTGCAAGCGTGTATTCCAGGCATCCCCAAACTGTGGCCCTCCAGATGTTTTGGCCTAAAACTCCCATGATCCCTAGCTAACAGGACTAGTGGTCAGGGATGATGGGAATTGTAGTCCAAAACATCTGGAGGTCCAAAGTTTGGGGATGCCTGGTGTATTCCTCTCTGACCTTTTATCGAATGGGGCTAATGAAACACCTTTCAACCTTCTCAGCACCTTGAAACTTTCCAATCTCGTGAGCCACTGAAAATAAAAAAAAATCAAGGAGGCAGGGGTGGGGTGGGGGTTTGTGGGTTTTGAACCAGAGGCGTCACTAGTCTTCTGGCTGTCCGGGGCGGCAAACCCGAAGGCACCCCGCGGGGGGTGGGGGCAGGGCATCTGCCACACTCATGCGTTGCGGAGCACAACGCACACGTCATGATTGCGAAGCACGGCACGTGCAGGCAGCGGCGCGGCAAACCCCACGAGCAAGTCGCGGAGTGAGGCAGTCTCGCTCACAATGGGGCTTAAGTCCTCGATGGCGGTGGCCGTCGGAGGTGGTCAGCCCCATCCAGCCTGCTGCCCCCCCCCAGCCTGCCGCTGCCCCCTGCCCAGCCTGCCGCCCGTGGCGACACACCCCCACTGCCCCATCTTAATATGCCACTGTTTTGAACCATTCATTTACTACTCATCCAAATCAGATCAATAAAGAAAGAAGTGGGGAACCTTAGGTCTTGAGGCCCAAATGTGGCCTCCCAGGTTTTTCGCTCAGGCCCTTGGGGGGTCTCTACAGGCCAGATGCATCCAATTAACCCTCTTGCCAGCCCTAATTTAGTGTTGTGGTTGGTGGTTGCTATTAGTTTTATATACCGCCTTGCATCGCAAGATCTCAGGGCAGTTCCCAGGATAAAAATATTAGGTAAAAACAAGTAAATACAGGGCTCCCCTCCCCTACCTGGAACTTGCCAAAACTCAGTTCTGCCGCCTTTCAGGTGGGCGCCATTGCCATTATAAGAGAACAAGGGAGGCGTCCATGGCGAGTTCCGACTGTAGAGTATTAATGTTTGACTGGGTGAAAATTGTCCTTCAACCCTGATAATGCCACTTTCTTGTCTGCATTGGGGAATAAGAGAGGGTTGCGTAAAGTTGTGCAGGAACTAAGCAGCTGTGAAATGGTAAAATTTACCATGAACACTCTGCCCCTGGCCCTGCCCATCACTGACATGGGACCCTGGAAGATTTCCCAGAAAGGTTAGATGCCCTAGGGCTGAAAAATATTTCCTACCCTGCAATGTCAGTGGACTTGCGTTGTGGGGGGAGGGTCTCCCAAGGAAAGTGCAGTTGCTAACTTGGGAGGAACGAAGGGGAGGAGATAGACTAGTTAGGTACCTCCAGGGAGAAAGCAATGATAAAACAACAGCAATAATGCTTCATTGTTTATGATATTTTTTTTCCTGTGGTTTCTCTTCTTCAATTGCATGTTTTTTTTAGCTTTTTGAACAAACTATGTGTTTTTTAACAGAAAATAAAATAAAAGTTATGCATTAAATATGTTCCTTGATTGTTGCACATCATTTAAGGAGTTGAAACAGAGGGTAGTGACTATTGTAATTTATAATACAAGGCTTTGCAATAACAGTTTTAAAAATGCAGGCATTGATTTCCATTGGGCAGCTTTCCCCTGATGCGAAGCAAACGATGGGCTAATAATGTGAATTAACCAAACTGTTTGCTTTGTTATCTTCAGCTTTTCTTAAGCACCCAAAAAGAACCTGAAGAGTTTGGGAGTGGAGCCTGTGAGCTCTTATTTGCAAACTGTATAAGCTTATTGGCTGAAAATGAAACTTCTGCACCCAGGTGCTAAACATGTACTGGGAATCTGAGTCATATGCCAGATTCCTCCCTAGGCCAGCTTCTCCCAACCTGGTGTCCTCCAGAGGTTTTGGACTACAATTCCCAGCAGCCCCAGCTAGCATAGCCAATGCTCAGGGGTGATGGGAGTTGGGAGTTCAGTGTTGCTTGCACAGCACCTCATTGGAGAAGACTTCTCCAGGCTCCCCGACTTAGTGGCTTAGTTCAGAAGATACTGGGTTGATGGTCTTAAATCATGGGTCACCATTCTTGCTTTTAACAGGGACAAAGCTGTCTTCTGATGACCAGGGATAAGCTACAAGATCATTCATACATTGCTGCCAGGTCTGAGCTATTGGGGTGCCCCTTAATAAATCAATAAATGAAATAAATAAATAGAACATTCCCTCTGAATAGCGCCCCCCCGGGGGGGGAAGGCCTTGCACTGCCCTCTTAGACTGAGTGGTGTGTATAAATTTATGAGAATAAAACGTTGCCAATGGAGGAGAATGGGAAAATTCACTTCCTGGTGGAGAAGGTGGAAGGGGGGAGGATGGGTAGACCTTTGGTGAAGGTCAAAGAGAGCGCTGCACATTATAAGGTGAGGCACTAGCCAGCAGAAGAGCTAGGAGGCCAGGAGAAGGTGCAAAGTGAGAGAACTGGGTAAATGCAGCTGCTGTGGTTTAATGGCACCAGATAAATGAGCGTGACAGTGGGAAGCTGAGACAAATGGCAGCCAATTAAATGGAGCCAGCCCAGTGGAATGGGAACAGAGATGGGAGCAATTAAAATAAATGACCATGGTGGATATTAAATATAGCACAGAAGCACAGCCATCACTCTGCATGGCAGCGAGCAACCGAGAAGCTGCTCAAGTAGGTTAGAAGCAGACAGTTGCAAATGTCCATGGAAGTTCTAGCTAGAAGTTGAAAAGGGACATCGGGGGGCTGGTTCTGAAAACCCTTCCACACCTCTGTGCAAAACCTGGTGTCACTCTGAAAATCAACGATTTAGTATGGCCCTGCCTGGGAAAGATGCAGAATTGCCCAGTAGTTTTGTGATGGCAGTTGGTACTCTGTGGGTAAACTGGGTTTTAGATTATGTACATCAGCATTTTCCAAATTAGGGTTGCTGATCGACCATTTAAAAAACCCTCATGCTGTCTGATGTTTGCTTCAAACAGAAGCTTGATATGCAGAAGTCAGCAGGTGCAACTTTTAAAAAAAGTTACAGAGATATAAGTTATCCTTATTTATGATGTTTTGGGATGAGTAGCGAAAACATAGCCCTGGCTGTGCACAAGAGGGATTAAGTTAAATGTCGGACGATTCAGAGCAGACAAAATAAAGCCCTTCTTTACACAGTGGCAAAGTTCAACTATGGAATTCGCTTCCTCAAGAGGCAGCAATGGCCACCAACTTGGATGGCTGTAAAATTCAGATCAGAAAATTCATGGCAGATGAGCCTACCAATGACTACTAACCACCATGGCCATGTTCTGCCTCCACTGTCAGAAGTTTCTGAATGCTAGTGGCTGGAGACCATAGGAGGGCAAAGGTTGGTTGCTCTCAGGTTCTGCTTGTGGGTATCCAATAGGCATCTGGTTGGCCACTGTGAGAACAGGATGCTGGACAAGATGGGCCATTGGCCAGACCCATTAAGCTCTCATAGGTTCATCTGAGGATGGAGTGGTGGTGAGGTTCCCTATGTCTTTGCTGAAAGGAGATTGACTTGGTGCTCCTGATTGCAAGACTGTTTTTTGTATTATGCATCAGCAGACTTAGGAGATCCCCAAGATTGGCAGAAGTCTGAAAAATCTTAAGGGGAAAAACTCCTAAGGGTGCATAGGTGTGGAGGGGACCATGAAAGTTGCTCAATGGCTGATCTGATGTGTCAGTGTATAGGAGCACCCCACACAGCAGGGTTTTCTTGGAGATCCCACTTGTTGCTATCTACATTTACTGTTGTTGGCATCTGTCTGCCTCGGGAGACAACGGCATGCACCTCTGGGGGTGAAGTCAAACCACTGGAGAATCGCAGCTCCTGCTGTGGCTGCGGAGACCAGAAACTTGTAACTGCTGCCTCCCATATTGCTTTTGCTGTGTTAGCAGCAAAAAAAGTGACCTCCCCAGGGTGCAAGCCTGGGCAGTGTGCATGGAGGTCCTGGGCTGCCCAGACGACAAGACACCCCCCTTTTGGCATCATTGATCTGGTCCAGCTGGGTCTGTTTAGCCTGGAGAAGAGAAGGTTAAGGGGTGATATGATAGCCATGTTCAAATATATAAAAGGATGTCATATAGAGGAGGGAGAAAGGTTGTTTTCTGCTGCTCCAGAGAAGCGGACACGGAGCAATGGATTCAAACTACAAGAAAGAAGATTCCACCTAAACTTTAGGAAGAACTTCCTGACAGTAAGAGCTGTTCGGCAGTGGAATTTGCTACCAAGGAGTGTGGTGGAGTCTCCTTCTTTGGAGGTCTTTAGGCAGAGGCTTGACAGACATATGTCAAGAATGCTTTGATGGTGTTTCCTGCTTGGCAGGGGGTTGGACTGGAAGGCTCTTGTGGTCTCTTCCAACTCTACGATTCTATGATTCAAAGCAAAGCAATATGTTTGGCACCAGCTTGGCTACAGCGGTTGCCAGATTAAAGGCACAACGGCAGACGGCAGCTGAGAAGTAGTCAGCCCCATATAACAGCCAGACAAGATAGCAGAAGTAAAAAATAAAGCACAAGAACCTAAGAAGAACCTGCTGGATCAGGCCAATGGCCCATCTAGTCCAGCATCCTGTTCTCACAGTGGCCAACCAGATGCCTGTGGGAAACGCTCAAGCAGGATCCGAACACAAGAGCACTCTGCCCTCCTGTGGTTTCCAGCAACTAGTATTCAGGAGCATTGCTGCCTCTGGCTGTGGATCCCATTAAAAGGCTCAGGTTGGCATGAATAAGGCCCAAGCAGTCAAAAATTTAGATAAAGTACTCTGCCAAGCAAACTCTGAAAATATGAAGTAAGAAGGACAACATTTGGATTAGCTGAAATTCAGATAAATGGTGCAGCTTGTTTATGAATTCTGGGATGACCTTTCTAACGTAACGAAAGGAAAATTATACTGATGGTTCATTACTACAGCATTGCTTGCAAAATCCATGGTCAGACATGCAGCGAAATGAGGTGGTGGAGAGACACTTCAGGCTGCAGGGGGGAAACCACACATGTAATTCTTCTGCATAAGCTAAAGCTTCCTGCAACAAGAGAGATGGCACACCGGGGTGGGGGGGTGGGGTTGTTAATGTATAACTCGGCCCATTTCCTGCTGTGCTCTGCGACGAACCCCCTTGCTGATGTTGCTGATAGATTATGAGACGAAAGGGTACAGGGGTAAAACAATCCCCACTCAATTCCTTACGCCTTAAAATAAACCCCTCAATTCTGGGCTTATCAGTAAAGAGTCTCATTCCAGCTTTCGTGGCCTGATCTCACAGACACTCAGGGCTATGTGAATGAACAACCTCTTGCCTACAGCACAGAGACTCCCTCAACTCAGATCCCTACTGTATCAGTCTGCCATATCACCCTGGCAAACTTGTGGCACTCTAGGTTTTCACCATACTGCCCTTCCTGTGTGACTCTTGGACACAAACTATCCCCTTTTCCTTAGGTAAGTTTTGCCCTATTCTGAGTCTCCACCTCTGTGAGTTTTAATACGCTGCTGGAATAACCAAGACAATACTCTTTGGCACAAAAAAGAAGATGAATTTTATTTTCTTGAGAACATAGGTTTTTCTTTTCTTAGTGATGCATAAGTTTACAATCTTAGTTACATTTATACATTAACTCTGTCAGAATTTAACTTCAAGTTATCCTAAACCTAACCTAAACCACCACTATCCTGGCCCCCCACACTTCTTCTTCCCTCTTCATAACCCCCTTCCTTCTTTTCCAACTGCCAAAACGGTTAAAAACGGGCACCGTCCCGCCTCCTAAAGATGCGCTGTCAGTTAAACTGGAGGTGGATTAACTCTTTCTAATCCAGGGTGTAATAAATCTTCCATCCTGGGGCTAATCCGTTACATGCTCATTTTCTTTCTTGTCTCCTCCTCCTCCTCCTCCTCCTCCTCCTCCTCCTCCTCCTCCTCCTCCTCCTCCTCCTCCTCCTCCTCCTCCTCCTCCTCCTCCTTTAATATTATTAACAAAGAGGAGCATTCAGAAAGACAGTCCTAACCACCTGCAGTCTACAATGGTACAGTCTCCTTCACAGCCAGGCAGGATTGGTGGGGAGGATCTGTAGAACATCAAGACCCCTATTGGTGGTAGGTTCCAGAGGAATCCATCCAGCTTCTGTGAGGAGGGGAGGGCCTATATACAGTATTGTCAAACGCACCTCCTGGAAATCTTCCAAAACTGAGAAATTTGCAGAAAGGAGCAGCCAAAATGAACAGAAAAGTTGCAACATTTGTGACATTTTAGTTTAGAAGAAAGGCAAGGTGGGGAAGGGGAAGAAGACACAACAGAAGTGTGTAAAGCCATGCATGGTTTGGAGAAAATGAACAGAATACTAGAACGACCTGGGACCATCCAGTGAAGCTGGGTATTGGAACATTCAGGACAGACAAAAGCAAATACATGTTCACTGCTGGAAACCCCAGGAGGCGAAAGTGTACTGTTGGGTTCAGATCCTGCTTGAGAGCTTCTCACAGGCATCTGGTTGGCCAAATTTAGAACAGGATGCTGGACTAGATGGACCATTGACCTGGTCCAGCAAGATGCTCTTATGATGCAATCACCTATAAAGAGGGCATTCATCCCCAATTTTAGGCCAGGTCTATCTTTTCCTTTGCTGGTGTTCTTGCTTGGATAGCAGTCAGCAGCTATAGGAGAGTCTGTTTGCTTCCACTACACTCTATAAATAAAGCAGATCCTACGAAGACACCAATAAGAGGTAGCTGAAGCTCAATAACAACAAACAAAACAACTATTATTATTATTATTATTATTATTATTTTTATTATTATTATTATTATACCCTGCCCATCTGGCTAGGTTTCCTCAGCCACTCTGGGCAGTTTCCAACAGAATATTAAAATACAATAATCTATTAAACATTAAAAGCTTCCCTAAACAGGGCTGCCTTCAGCCTGTAGATCAGGCATAGGCAACCTTGGCTCTCCAGATGTTTTGGAACTACAACTCCCATGACCCCTAGCTAACAGGGCTAGTGGTCAGGGATCATGGGAGTTGTAGTTCCAAAACATCTGGAGAGCCAAGGTTGCCTATGCCTGCTGTAGATGGTAGAGCACAGGATGTGGATGGAGAAGCTTCGAGGGTCAATCTCCAGCATCTCCAAAAAGATTTTTGTTTTAATGGTCAGAGAGGAGGTGATGTGGAAAACCTTTGCTGGATAGCTAGCGCCAGCCAGTGAAGACAATATCAGGATAGAAGTACAAAGGAAGATGACTTCCAATATACCATCAATCTCCAGTGCTGTCTCACTCAAAGTAAAACCCACCAATTCTGGCATGACTGCATTGGCTACCAATTAGTTTCCAGGGTCAATTTAAGGTGCTGTTTTTGACCCATAATGTCATAGTCCTGTGCTGCCAGCCACGACATAGGTGAGTGGAGGGAGAAGCCAGCCAGCCAGCCAGTCCCAGAGGGTACTTGCCTGGAGGCAGAGTTCATATACAAGGTTCAGTCCTAAGGTCAGGAATATCCCAGTTCACGTCCAGGCACCCCCAAACTGCAGCCCGCCAGATGTTTTGGCCTACAACTCCCATGATCCCTAGCTAACAGGACCAGTGGTTGGGGAAGATGGGAATTGTAGTCCAAAACATCTGGAGGGCCGAAGTCTGGGGATGCCTGACGTAGTCTAATTATAATAATAATAATAATTTATTTATACCCCGCCCATCTGGCCAGGTCTCCCCCGCCACTCTGGGCGGCTTCCAACACACATCAAAATACACTAAAATATCACAGACTAAAAACTTCCCTAAACAGGGCTGCCTTTATGTATTTTCTAAATGTCAGGTAGTTGTTTATCTCTCTGACCTCTGGTGGGAGGGTGTTCCACAGGGTGGGTGCCACTACCGAGAAGGCCCTCTGCCTAGTTCCCTGTAGCTTTGCTTCTCGCAGTGAGGAAACCGCCAGAAGGCCCTCGGTGCTGGATCTCAGTGTCCAGGCTGAAGGATGGGGTTGGAGACGCTCCTTCAGGTATACAGGACCGAGGGAGGCTGTTTAGGGCTTTAAAGGTCAGCACCAACACTTTGAATTGTGCTCGGAAACATACTGGGAGCCAATGTAGGTCTTTCAAGACCGGTGTTATGTGGTCCCGGCGGCCGCTCCCAGTCACCAGTCTAGCTGCCGCATTCTGGATTAATTGCAGTTTCCGGGTCACCTTCAAAGGCAGCCCCATGTAGAGTGCATTGCAGTAGTCCAAGCGGGAGATAACCAGAGCATGCACTACTCTGGTGAGACAGTCAAACAATCCAGGGGTCAAGAAAGCCAAGGCTCCAAGGTCACGAGAAGCAAGAAACAGCAAGTTCTGGCCAGGAATGACAAATGTTGTTTCCAGCAACTGACTGAGGCTGAAAAGCCTGCTTAAGAAAGCTGGAGCCAGCTGGTTCTCATCAGGAACAAGAAGGCTGATCAGCAGAAGGTGGAGTCACTTTGCCTTCTGGTCCTTCAGACTGCTGCTCAGCAGATGAACCTGACTCCTGGCCCATGACATATAAAACCTTATGTGGTTCAGAACTCCAGTACCTCAAGCACAGTCTCTCCCGTCATGAAAGAACTTGAACCCTGTGTTTATCATCTTAGGTCCTTCTCTGTATGCTCCCTCAGAGGGAGCTGCAACTGGTGACAATACAAGGACGAGCCTTTTCAGTGGTGGCTCTAAGCTTATGGAATTCTCTCCCCAGGGAGGTTCGCCTGGTGTTATTACTAACTACTTTTAGGCAGCAGCTCAGTATCCAACAATGAAGGAATGCAGAGAATAGAATCTAATCAAAACAAACATAACTCTGTATACAACAAAAGTATAATATACACTGAATGTCCCAAAGCAATTGGTATTATGATTCAAAATAATATCCACACAAGGTATATGTGTACAGTCACAAAGAACTTGAATACACACACACACACACACACACACACACACACACACACACACACACCGGTATATATATTCAGTATATATATATGCAGTCTTGCAAAGTGCTGTTCAATATAATTGAGATCAAGAGCTCAAGAGTTCAACTATGAAGTAAATCTTCTAGATAAGACTGTGTACACGAAGGACTCTGGTTGACCAGATGCCCGGGTATAGTCTTTGTTTCATATGTATTCTTCAGGACAGTTGATATATATTGATAAATTTCAACTTCGTGCTCATTGTTGGGTCAGCTTTTGATATGCATAGGCGCTCAGGTTCTGGTATAGTGTTGACTTTTATGCGCCAGGCAAAAACATTTCTCTTGAGCAAGGCTTTGGACTTTTAACATGGAGAATTTCAGATAGTGTGGGTTTAGGGGATCGGATGCATTAGACCACCTTTTTATGTATGTGAATGCTTTTAGTTTTGATTTTGCTTTAGTTTAATATTGGTTTTGAAGGTGTTCTATTGCAAGTTGCTGTGAGATTTTTTTTGTAAAAGACAAAGCAATTAATATGTAGAATCAATCAATCAATCAATCAATCAATCAACCTTGCAGGGTTGCCCTCATAGCTGCCAAGTTTTCCCTTTTCTTGCGAGGAAGCCTATTAAGCATAAGGGAATTTCCCTTACAAAAAAGGGATAACTTGGCAGCTATGGTTGCCCTGGAACCTCTCGCTGCTAGGGGAACTGAGGTGAGCAGGTATTGTTGTTAATTGGTGTTGCAAGTCAATCACATTACATGGGGTAGGTGGGCTATTGGGTTGTTTTTATTTTTATTATGTATTTTGTGGTTTTATATCTTGATTTTATTCTGTGAACCGCCCTGAGACCCCTGTGCATAGGGCGGTATGTAAATTCAAATAATAATAATAATAATAATAATAATAATAATAATAATAATAATAATACATTCTTATCATTGCCACGTTGTTTGTAGGCCAGTGCTATGTTTCACAACATGCTGTAGGAAAGGACAGATCGTCCATCACTGAGTTAATTTGATGAGCATACTGATTCACTTATCTGGAATTATCCCATTAGCAAGAGCCTTATGTCATTAACAAGAGCCATAATTTCATTCTGTTGCACAGATAATCAAATTGCACTGTTAATTAATATACAGCTTCTAGGCCTAGTTCTGCATATACAGCTTTTCATTTATTGCGCTGTATCTTTTTTTAAAAAAAGGAAAAACTTTAAATATATTATCATAGCTAAATGCAAGCATTTACAGCTTTCACGGGGTGGGTGGGAGAGAGCTTCTTGCAAGATCTTGCATTGAACGGCAGGTTGACTTAGGTGGCCTCCAAGAACCATTCCAACCCTTATTATTCTATGTGTGGAACTCCATCTGTCATAGCTGGCAGCAGAAGCCAGCTCCATAGTTTAATGGTGTAGGACCCTGACTCCTCTTGGTCGGAGGAGAGCCCCAAAGACTCCCCAGGTGGAGTTGATTGGATCCCTGAAACTCCCTAGTAGGGAGGCTCCGAAATGATGACCCCAATAGAGGCTTCAATGGAGGTAAAGGCCTAGCAGTCGGGAAGAACTCCTTCCCTGGCTCCCAATAATGTAGTTCTGTCCTTGGACCCAGAAGCACCTTCTAGCAGAGTGGCTTCCTCCTTGACCTTGCCTTGTACAAGCTGCAGGAGGCACTTCAGCACCTTCAGAGTACTCACCTATAATCAAGCTCTCTCTAGGGAAATAGTGCCTGGAACCCATGTAGCGGAAAGATTGCCTGCTTCCTTATACGCCTGCCCAGGCTATGAGGTCATTGGGGGATGCCCTTCCCACAGTTCTGCAGTTCTCTGAGATGTAGCATGTAGTGACTAGCCAGAGGGCATTCTCAACAGTGGCCCTTCAACTCCTCTCTCAGCTGTGACCAGCACCAACATGAGGTAAAAAACATGGCTGTTCACCCAAGTATTTGGCCTAAGGGGTGTCCCTCACGTGGCTTATGTTGTTAGCGCATTGTTTGATTTTATTTAATGTATTGCATTACATTAAATTTTGTTTTGTTTTATTTTTTATGTTGTTCCTTGCTCTGGGATTGTGTGAACAACAAGAGTGGGTTATAATTTACATCAATCAAGGTCTGCAGGATGTCATGAAGTTGGTCAGGAGCTGGTGCTGGAGCAACATTCCTAGTTACCATCTGATGAATCTACATTCAGCCGAATTCAGAACCTTATCCCACAAGGGAGCTGTCCATGGTCCTGACACTCAGCTGTCTGACTGCACCTTGACTTAGTTTGCATGAATACCATTCCCGGTAGCTCTAGCCTTTACAAGAGACACATTTTACACTCCATGAGTGTAACGATCCTACTGAAATTGGTCCCTGTGCAAACCTTCCTTTGGCCTTGTGGGCCAAATTTGAGAGGTGGGCAGGGCTGCTCACCTGTCAATCACTGTCACGGTCCGGTCGGCGGGCGTCCGGACCAGAGGCAAGATGGTGGTGTAGAAGCAGGAACAGGTGCAGGGCTGAGGGTCCAGCAGCAGGCAGTCGCAGGGTCAAGGAGCAAGGCAGAGGCGAAGGTCTGGGAGTCAACGAGCAAGGCGCAAGGAGCAAGGCGAAGGTCCAAGGAGCAAGGAGCAAGGCGAAGGCTCAAGGAACAAGAAGCACGGCGAAGGTTTAAGGAACAAGAAGCAAGGCGAAGGTCCAAGGGTCGAGGATCAAGGCGTCGGCAAGGCAAGGGTCCACGGAGCAAGGATCAAGACGTCGGCAAGGCAAGGGTCCACGGAGCAAGGATCAAGACGTCGGCAAGGCAAGGGTCCACGGAGCAAGGATCAAGACGTCGGCAAGGCAAGGGTCCACGGAGCAAGGATCAAGACGTCGGCAAGGCAAGGGTCCACGGAGCAAGGATCAAGACGTCGGCAAGGCAAGGGTCCAAGGAGCAAGGATCAAGACGTCGGCAAGGCAAGGGTCCACGGAGCAAGGATCAAGACGTCGGCAAGGCAAGGGTCCACGGAGCAAGGATTAAGACGTCGGCAAGGCAAGGGTCCAAGGAGCAAGGATCAAGAGGCCAGATGCAACCAGGCAGGGATAGCGTTGCTGTGGCAAAAAACCTGAAGGGAAATGCTGAGCTTTTATCCCTCCCAGCTCCTGCCACCAGGTGCAGTGAGGTATCAAGTGGCCTCACCTGAGTGACCACTCCTTGCCTCTCCAGCACAAGCTGAGGTCTTCACCTGTGTGGCCACTCCTTGCTTCTCCAGCACAAGCTGAGGCAGGCCCCAGTCCTGCAAAGCACTACAGGCCCCAGAGCCTGACTCCTGCCCATACTCCTGACAATCACCTAGCAGCGCAATGACACCCGTTGATATGATGCTTTGAAGTCCTCAAGTCCTGCCCATCAGCTGTCACTAGCCCATTGGAGTTATGTCATCTGATTGACAGGCGAGTATGGTTTGCAACAACAACAACAAAAAGTGTGCAAGCCAACCTGGAGCCCCTGGCAGGCGAAGACTGGTCCATGGGTCAGTGGTACTTCACCTCAGTGTACAGCATTAGAACACTATGAACCCATACTCAGGGTGCATCCTCTGCTGGTATACTTAATGTTTAATGCATCATATTAAGGGATTATATTTAATGCTGCATGTGTGAAACTAGAACATGACACCCATTTAACAGGTAACCCTACATAGGTAAGTTTCTTTTTAGATAGGCTGTGGATCCCAATAAACAAAGGAAGATGGGGTACTCATGTATACGGTTGCTTTGCAACAAGCGCTACAAAAATTAATAGCAATTCCTCATATTCTTGTATCCTCACATAGAAAACTACAAGAACTGAAATTGGAACTGCATTGCTCAATCTAACACATGTCTGTTCAAAAGTAAGCTCCCTTAAGTTCAATAGGAGTTACTCCCAGGTAAGTGAATCCTTAAGGGATGATTAGAGCAAAACTAAAACCAATTAAATAAGAGGAAATTCTGCTTGCTGGATAAATGTTCTAGGGTATATTTTTTTCTGGTGTGAACTTTGTAGATTTCTTTATGGCTAAATATCTATCCTAGCACAGAGATTACATTAAAAACTTGATACAGGGCTGTTAGTGTTATTCCCTAACAATGACTATCTGAAACCATCTGGTGTGTGAAATTTTAATCCATCTGTTTAAATGTTACAGTGAAGGCATTTACGTATGAGGTCTTGCCCTCTGGATTGTGAAGATGTTGGCTTCGCGCTCTTGTGTGCATAGAAGTGCCTGAGACTCACATACATTTCTCACGATCGGTGACGCATAAAATGAAGCTGTGTGTATTTCAAAAATGTTTTTGCTGCTGAAGGGTTTAAACAATTCAGCCACTTCGATCTATGGTCTCTCCCGCAATAGTGCGTTTCCCTGCAGCTGACCATAAACAGCCTAAAAATTACAAAGTTGAAGGACCTGAACTCGCTTCTCTTAAAGCTCCTGGCACAATAGTGTCTGGATGTCAACATGTGAGGTTCCTTGCTCTGGACCCAAAGTTGATTTGTGTTTCTCTTAAAGTTTTGCACAGAAAGGAAAAATTTCACCAGGTGTAGCTTTTGCAATGACAGGATAAGCCACATTAGGCAGGTTTTTTTTCTTTGATTCAACTCCTACTGGTACAGAAGGTCTGTCTAGTTGGGACCATAATGGGGCACTCATATGTATGCACACAGATCCATTTTTTTCTGTAGACTCTTCTGCACTTTAGTCCACCCAAGTTAACATTCAATTTTATATCCATCTTGATGTTTTGTGTCTATGCTAGGGGATAGGGCTTGATGGGATGTTTTCACATGGTGTAATCTTGTCCTGTCCCATCAATTATTACTTCCCCACCTTCCAATTCCTTTTCTGCACACCTTCATTCATTCATTCATTCCTTTAAAAAGGAGTATCCAGCAGTTCTAGAAACCTGAACTGCATTGTGGGCAGGTATCTGCTTACCTGTGCATGCACACCTTAAAAAAAAATAAAAAAATGTTTTGCCAAAGCAAATGCCTCAAGTCTGCTTCACAGTGGAGGGTTAGGTATTTATAGGGAGGCAAGGAAGGAAGGGAGGGAGGGAGGGAGGGAGGGAGGGAGGGATGATTGTAAGGATAATGGGTTGTATTCAACATAGCATTAAGCAGATTGTTCCATCAGTGCAATGATTTTTCCTTGTGCAATGGAATGATCTCCCACTCTCCTCCAAAGGGAATTTTGTGGCTGGGTTGGGGGTATATACAAGGGGAAGGAAAGGGGGGTGGAATCCCATTGTGCTAGTGCCAATCCTTTCACTGGGACAACAATTTAGTTGACTATCACCCAATGGTAATAAAAAGTGTGCACCTCTTCACTTCCTCCTCCTGCTTTGTACATCTTCAGCACAAGCACCTGCACAGAAAAAAATGGGAGAAGGCCACCCACCAGTTCTGTTCATTTCTTTGGGCTTGCTAGCACAGATTCCCCACACATAGGAACATAGGGAGCTGCCTTATACAAGTTAGATCATTGGGCCACCCAGCTAAGTATTGTCTACACTGACTGTCAGCGGCTCTCTAGGGTTTCAGGCAGGGATCTCTTGCTGCCCTTCCTGGAGATGCTGAGAACTGAGCCTGGGGCTTTCTGCACGCAATGCTGTTGCTTTACCATGGAACTACAGCTCACGTGTCCAGCAATGTGCAAAGAAGGGGAGCTGGGTGGTTTTTGGTTGTTCATATGATTTCTCAATAGACTAACTCTATTATTATTATTTTGGTCAAGACATAAAATAGTCCCAGTTCAATCCAAGGGATCATTTTCAAAAGCAAATAGACAGATCTGAAAAATAAACAGAATTAGATATAGCCCCTTTTTGGTCTTCAGAGCTGCCATTTCCTATAACACCCCATCCTACCACTTTCTGTCTCATGGGTTATGGCGTTTTTGCTCTCCGAATACTGCCTGGAGTTCAGATTGAGAGCTCATACAGCAACATCCAGGCTTTACCCATTAAATTTCAGCTTTCGTCATCATTGTCTCAAACAAAGTGCAAGCTCCCCGAGCAAAAAGAGGGAGAAGCATTTCCCTCCCACCTTTGACACCCTGGTGAAACCTTCCTTTTTGCAGGAACTGCTCCCTACAATGCCCCCGCTCACAGACACTGAATAATATTTCTTCCTCCTGGCCTTTTTTAAAAAAAGAGAATGATTGCCTTTTCTGTGAATAACGTTGCACATGGCACTGAAGGAGGCATGTGCAATCACTCATTGTGGAAATCGCCAGTGGTTCATGCTGAGAGCACATAAAACTCTCAGCTAAATGGGAAATGGTGACTCACACTGCAAAGGTTAATGCCTCCCTGTTGGAGTTCAGTTATGGGGAGCAATGTCACCGGAGACCATTGTCTTTTATTAACATGGCTGTTCCTCCCAGTAGGAAGGATTATAGAGCAAAGGTGAGCAAAACGTCACCCTCTTGTAAACATGAATCTATACTTAGGCAAGATTTTTAAAGCAGACAATTGAAAAATGCCCTCTCCCTCCCCTTTATCTTTTTATTTTATTTTTTAAAAATGCTTTCCCTATTGTTATTAGAGGGCCTAAGGGAGGAATTGCAGGACATTTCCCCCCTTCAAAAATGACATAAGTAGGATTAACCATCTCACACTTTGACAATGCCCTTTATATTGTTTTAGAAATGCAATAGGTGGGATAAATATTTGAGTGAGAGCAATCCTATTACAAGCAATGGGCCAGCTCCTCTTAAACCTTCATCATGTTGCTGATTATTGAGACAACCACAGTATTTGTAATTACAAGAGGGCACTGCAACAAAATATGCTTCTGTTTTGGGATCCTACCAGCCAGCTCTGCAGCCTTTCATGGCATTTTCTATTCTATTCTCTGTGCCTCATTTTTTTGTCCTCCACTCCAACTGTTAGCCAGCATTCCATGGCACTGAGCATGCTCAGTCCTCATTGGGCTATTTGGGGGGCTGCCCCTCCCTTTTAGAATTTTCTCCATGTTGGAAATAAAGCATTTTCCTGGAAAAAAAAGTGACAAGTGGGGTGCCACAGGGTTCTGTCCTGGGACCATTGTTGTTCAAAATCTTTATAAATGACTTGGATGAAGGAATCGAGGGGATGGTCATCAAATTTACAGATGACTCTGTTACCCTACAATGGGGGTCTGGAAATACGGCGGTCCTCTTTAGCCAAATAAAGACAGTGTTAATATTTATTGCAGGCTGCAGCAAGACTAAATGATCCAGATGAATTCTCCAAATTCTGGACCCCGAATACAAAATTCAAGACACCTTTGTAACAATTACATGCGTGATTGCCTCATGTGCGATCCTTTTCAGAAATATGATTGGGTAACAGGATGTGTGGAAAGCTTGTGGACCCACTTCTAATTGGTTTACAAAAAGCACACTCCTGTCTACTAGCTGTACCATGGCAAAAGATAGTTTTGGACAAAGTTTATAAATTCACTTTTCTTTTGTCCCATGCAAAATGTTGTTTTTCTGCTATCTGTTACATGAAAACTGGTCTGGGTCAAGAGATTTTATTGTTCTCCTGGCTTTGATGCCAGTCCCCCGGAGCTGATGATGGCCAGCGAGCACTTGGCATGTTTTACTAACCTGATAAGGTGAAGTGAGAGGCCCATGGCCCATATTCTACTTTATCACTTCCCTAAGGAGTCTCAAAGTGGCTCACATTCTCCTTTCCCTTCCTCCCCCACAACAAACACTCTGTAAGGTGAGTGGGGCTGAGAGACTTCAAAGAAGTGTGACTAGCCCAAGGTCACCCAGCAGCTGCATGTGGAGGAGCGGAGAGGCGAACCCGGTTCCCCAGATTACACCACTACACCACACTGGCTACATGTTAAAAGGATCTAGGGGTCTCAGTGGACCACAAGCTTAACATGAGTCAACAGTGTGATGCAGGAGTAAAAGAAGCTAATGCTACTCTAGGTTGCATCAACTAGTGTCCAGATCAAGGGAAGTAATACCACTCTATTCTGTCTTGGTCAGAACACACCTGAAATACTGTGTCCAATTCTGGGCACCACAATTTATGAAGGATGTTGACAAGCTGGAATGTATCCAAGCCTTATGAGGAACTGCTAAAAGAGCTGGGTATGTTAAGCCTGGAAAAGAAGAGACTGAGGGGAGATATGATAGCCATCTTAAAATATCTGAAGGCCTGTCACAAGGAAGATGGAACAAGCTTGTTTTCTCCTGCTCTGGAGGGTAGGACTCAAGCCAATGGCTTCAAGTTACAAGAAAGGAGATTCCGACTAAACATCAGGAATAACTTTCTGGTAATATGAGCTGTTCGATGTTGGACTGGTCTCCCTTGGGAAGGCGTGGACTCTCCTTAACTGGACATTTTTAAGCAGAGGTTGAGCAGTCACCTGTCATGTATGATCTATTTGAGATTCCTGCATTGCAAGATGTTGGACTAGATGACTCCTGAGGTCTCTTCCAACTCTACAATTCAATGATTCCCTGATCAATGCTTGCAATAAGTTACCTGAATCAGTGGAGGGCGATAGAAAGAAAACCTGGCCAACTTAGAACCACACCTCTAAGGAACAACTTGGACTTGAAAGTAAAGTATGTGTAGTTGCGATGGAATGGTATATAATTAGCCCTGTTACATTATCTGGGTCTCAGATGTCTAATCCAACTTCTGTGCCCACCCCCTTGTGATTAGGTGTCTAAGAGGAAATCATTTTTGAAATATGCAGTGGGAAGCAACTTCAATGTGTAATGTTACGTGTCTAAGGGTGTTTGAAGAGAAGACAAGCATCAAAAGAAAATGTCAAGGGGGAAATCTAGCTTAAATATCTTTAAGGACACACACTATAGAAACTGCTACCCTTTCAGGGGGTACTCAAGGGTACGCAGTACCAACACCTCTTGTTGTTGTTAAAAAGTTTGACACTTACTGCAACAACTTCATAGAAAAACTTTAGATTCCACCCCCCCCCTGTCGACATTTTCTTCTCTTCTTCTCTTCAAACATCCTTATGTTAATAACAGCCCTGTGAGTTAGAGGAAGAGAGATTAACAGGTTCAATATCCTCTAGTGAGCTTCATGGTTGAAGTGGGGTTTTGAATCTGCATTGCCTCAGTCTTGGTCCAACATTGGGTGGGATGTTGTTGTTGTTTTTTTAAAAAATATTTTATTAAAGTTTTCTTGGTTTACAAAGGTATACAATGTATCTTTTTTCAGGTTACATTTTCCATAGGTCAGTTTCATTTGTTAAGACATTAGGGTTACAATGCGTTTCCTCTCTCCTTGGCTTTAACGTATTTATGTGAGTTTTTTTTTGGGGGGGGGTTGCAAGTCGCTTTGGGTTATGCCTTGTGCAAGGAAAAAAGGCGACTAACAAATGTAACAAATAATAATGAATAAATAATGCCGCTAACATTAAACAGGAAAAGGGGCTCCATGGCAACGCCTAGGAACACTGAGCACGCGCGAGGAGGAGGAGCGAGGAGGAGACCATTGACGTAACCTTTCGCTCCTCCCTCCGTCCCTCGCTGTTTGTTTTACGTCGCTTCTTTACATGGCAGCGCAGCGCGTTGCGCACGCGTACTAGCGCGGGAGCAGAGGGCCCGGAAAGAGGGGCCGGTTTGCTTTACGGCGGCGCTCGGCGTTTTCCCTTAACAAGCATGGCGTCCGGGTTTGAAAGCGAGAGGACTCTGGCGGCGCGTAAGGAAGAGAGGCGCCGCCACCGCGAGGCGCTGCTACAGCAGGTGACGGACCGGATCGGCTTGGCACCCCGTTGTTGGGCCCTGTTCTCACCCCACTTCCGAAGGAACCCTCCTCCTCCTCTCTTTCTTCCCTCCGCCCCCATTCAAGCGTCGACGGGACGTTTTTCACCCCCTTTTGTCTTTATTGTGTAAATAACATGAGGTTCTCGCTCCCCCACCCCCTTCAGCCCTTGTTTTGAATCGCCCCCCCCCCCGGTAATAGGGCCATTTCCCAATTTCGGAACAGCAGTTCTCTGCAACGGCAGGACATGTTTAAATTCCTCTGTAATGGCAGGAAGTATCCCGGAGCACCGAGCGTGCTATGGTCCATGGGGTCACGAAGAGTCGGACACGACTAAACGACTAAACAACAACATCTCCGAGAACTCTGGGAAATGTAGTTCTGGGAGTGGGGCTAAGTACCCCGGCGTGGTAGTTCTCAACACCCTCCCCAAACCGCAGGAGTCTTTGGGAGAGGCACAATTGCAGTTAAAACTAGTGAAAAGCCAATGCGGGTTTGTTTTTGTGTGTGGGCTGCCCTTTTATATTTAGGATATCTTCATGAGGATGCTTGTCTCCATCTATTAATCCTTAGGTCTTAAATTGTTTTAAATTGAATTTAGGAAGCACCCTTCATCCAAAGATCACAGGGCCAGGTTATATGTTTATCTCCTGCGCATTTAACAGCTGAACTTCCGTGGTTTCTGTGTATGCATTTCCACCTACTAGGGTTCAACTGGTCCTAAGTGTTGCTTTGTACACCACATAGCTTTCCTACACGAAAGTTACTTGTGTGAAAGAAATTGTTTGTAAATGTGGACCAAATAGATGAATTATGTGTTAAGGATTGTTAGGAAAGGGATTAAAAACAAAGCCACTGATGTCATAACGCCACCGTGCACATCTATGTTGTGACTGAACTTGAAGTGCTCTGTACAGTACTAGTTTCCACACCTCAAAAAGGAAGCTGGAGGGCTGGAAAATGTTCAGAAAAGCACAAGTAATATGAGGATAGCTTTGGTTGATTGTCGGCTGGTTCTGTGGGATTTATCCTTAGGGGGAGATATTCAGTAGAGATCGATCTTGTCATACATTCTGTTTCACATCTATATGAACCTGTTGGGAGCTGTCATCAGCGAATCTGGGGATGATGACATCCAACTTTGTTATAATTATTTATATTTATTACTTGCTTTACTCATAAAAGTGACTCAAAATGACTTGCAGCACAGTATTACTGCTAGAACTATTTAAAAGAAGCAAACTACTAATGAAAAAGCTTAAAAAATCTATTCCAATAAAAGAGAGGTCTTATGGAACCTGCCCCATTAAAAGAGGTCACAAGTTCTTGAAACCCTTCAAATAAGCGTGAAAAGCCCAGGTAAAAAGAAAACGTTTTGCCAGGTGCCTAAAAAATTAATCAAGATGGTGCTAGGTGACCCTCCCTGGGTGGAGCATTCCATAAGTGGGGAGCTGCCACTGAAAAGGCCCATTCTTGTGTTGCCAGCTTCTGACCTCTTGTTGATGTGGCACATGGTGAGGGGCCTCAGTTGACAGTTGCAGATGACCTCTCTGGGGCACAAGCCTGGACTGCCCAGATGACAAGTCCCCACCCTTTCAGCCTGGGTGATGTGGTGCAAAGGAAAGCAGAGGAATACATTTGGCTCTAGCTTGGCTGCAGGAATTGCTGGAAGGAGGCATACAAGGCACCATCCAACCATCTTAGGGACTCCACTTTGGAATTGTGTAGAGTTTATTTCTTAGCTTTTTCCTCTCCTGGAGATGTCCTGGAAGGCAGTAGCTACAGATTTTTCCTCAGGGTTTGCTCCCGGAAGCCTTTCTCATGAATCGAGTATAGCCACAAAGCAGTGGAGTGTATAGAATTACAGGGTTGAAAAGGCACTCCCAAGTTGAGTTCTCCTTCTCTTCCACAACATATTGGATTATTTACTCCATGTTGTGATAGCACATTTTCCCCATTCCTGCTAGTGGCAGCCCATGGTGTGAGGGGAAACAGAATATCATGATTTGGGATAAGTGATGCTACACGTTAGTGGGAAAACACGATGCAAGGATGCTGTCTTCAGAAAAGGTCCCCTGACTGCTGTAACCCATAGTTGTGCTCTTAAAAGCAACAGTTTTCTTGGTTTGTTTTTTCTCGTTTAAATAATGACACTATGCAAAACCCATGATCCAAGAAGCTTTGAACAAATGGCCTTCAGACCTGATAAATGCAAGGTGGCATGGGGCTGAATACTGAATAAGTTTGCTAGGGATGTTGCAACATGGCAGATGATACATTCCTTTAGTGCATACATATTGCCTTTCTATGTTGGGGAAAGGCTGTTTAGAACAGAGTTTCTACCCTGGAGAAGATCAGAATGTGTGAAAGAGAAAGTGGCAATGCTTGGTTGTGTTTAGCTCATTGGTTTGGATTGCGGCATCAAAATAGAGACTGATTTAGTAGAATTGCAGTTACCAGAGTATTTTTTGAAAACAGTTGTGGTGCCTGAGGGGTTGTCATCATGGTTGCATCAGCTCGTGCTGTCAGACACTTTCAGCACCTGTACTAGTATTTCTGAAGGTATATGATTACTGTGGAAACAAATGCAATGACCAGGTTTCATTTTGAATTGACATTTCATACAAAAATAAAAAAAAATAGCTGTGTAGGATCTGCTTTAGCCTGTTAGGTTGATACAGCAATCGAGAAATTTTGTTGTTCCCGCAAGGGGACAATGACAATAAAGATCTATTCTATTCTATTCTATTCTAGATAGGAAATCATGAGATTAATCTAGTACTTGTCTGTATTTTCTTGGCAATAATCTCCATAGAGCTCAGTCAACTTGACTCATGTATTGTGCATAATATTGTAGAATTTAACAAATTAAGTTATTAGTATTAAAGATAAAAGTAACAAAACAGACTTAAAGCACCTGGGGTGTATTTATTAGAACTGAATTCCAATCAACCAGTAATTAAAAGTAAAATAAAAAAAATTCCTTCAGTAGCACCTTAAAGACCAACTAAGTGTATCTGAAGAAGTGTGCATGCACACGAAAGCTCATACCAAAATAAAAACTTAGTTGGTCTTTAAGGTGCTACTGAAGGAATTTTTTTTATTTTACTTCGATTCAGACCAACACGGCTACCTACCTGTAACCAGTAATTAAAAGGTTCCTGTTTGACAGTCCAGGTCACTATGTTTTCTCCTTCCACCTATCCTTTGTAGATTTGCTTATAAATTCAATATGTGATCTGTGTTTGAGAAGATGTGATGTATTTGCACTTAATTTTTATTTATATTGTATCTGAACTATGGTGTGAGCAGGCAATGGCTTAGATCTCAAGATCTATTAGTTACTTGTGGCTGAGAGGGATTTGGCTTCTGTTTTGGCTTAAACATTTCCCCCCCACCTGCCATGGCCTTACAGGATATACCATTTTTAAAAGCGAGAGGAGTTTTAAAAGCAGTTTGTTTGATATGGTGTGACATCACAATAAGCCTTTTAATCATTGTTTTTAAATGCTACTGGTCCTTTGTATCTCAGCCAGTGTTGCAGCAGATAGAAATTGTAGCGTATTTTACTGTTCCTTCAAGTGCATTAGAAATTCTTTTTCTATCCTGCTTGTGAAAAATGTGAGGCTTAGCATTGCGTCTGAGAACATTGAAGAGGGGCTCCTGGAAACTATGTCAACTCTCTCAGGAATATAGCTATAATTTTATGAAAAATGCTTCTCACTCCATAGAGATATTGGAGCTTTTGTGCAGGATTTAATAGACCATAATATTCCTCTGCCAAATGGTGGTAAAATGGCTATTTTCTCTGAAATTTCATACAGAAGGGGTTTTGAAAGAGTTTTTAAAAGTGTCCTTTTGTCTCCATCTTTGTTACATTCATTCTATTTATGCAAGAACTTTCTAGTCAACATTTTGTCCTAATACAGTAATGGAATATAATGGTGTCAGGTTTTCTGGTTTTCGGGGTTTTTTTTTTTTTTTTGCTTTTAAAATGTACTAGTTTTTCCACCTGCCTGCACAGTGGGGTTTCTAGATTCTCTTCTTCCTCCAGGAGAGGAGGACAGTGATTTATGGGCTTTGGCGTTGCCTGCAAGGCAGGGAGGGGAAAAAAGAATGGTCAGAGCTGTCAGAGATGGAGATGAGCACACAGGACATGTCGGAGGAAGAGGCTGTTCAGGTGAGCGACAGGCTAGTCAAATCCCTGCCATCCCTCGCCTCTCTGTCTCCTAGAGCCAAGAGGGGCCTGAAGAGGGAAGAGCAGTGAGGGCTTCCATTTAGGAGAAGTCTCAGGTTGCTTGCACACACCCTGCCAGATGAGAGTGCCGAAGTTGGAGGGGAGTGTGGTCCCACTGTTGCTGCAACTGCTCTGCAGTTACCACTCACTCTGCCGAGAAGACATCTAATCCCCAACCCACCAATTATTACAAAGCAAACTTTTGGTGTACAAAAACGCATAGGGTGGAATACAACATTGCACTCTTCCCATTGTTCCATCTGCGCAAGCATTGCAACTTGCCAGATGGAACGATTCCCTTTACGTGCATGGTAAAAGATGAAATTTAAAAGAGGCTGGAAAATGGGAGATTCTGGGGAACATGGCTTTGGCAGTCCCATCCCAGTGTGTTTTGACTATACATGATTTTGACTTTAGGCACAATCCTTGGAATGTAACCCCTACGTAAATTGCGGGCTTCCTGTGATCTATACCTGTTCAGTTTCTCATGGAGTGGCATTCAGCATTATTGAAACATTTTTTAAAAAGCTAGTAGTTGCTCTTTTATCAGCATAAGTGACTGGATAGGTACTGAAATATATACTTCCGTAGCCAAAGCACGAAATATGGTTGGTTTATGCCAAGGGATATATAGTTGATCATGGTTCTTGCAGTCTGCTATGTGAGGTTCTGTTGTCATGAACTTTGAAGATTATATTGTGAAAATAATGAGTAAGGAGCTGGAATTCATTGATACATTCCAAACATGACCTTCTGTTATCTTGGTATGTCCTCTCAGAAAGTGTTTAAGAATCTCTAGAGGCCATTCCATTTATGCAACAGCAAACCTAGCTACTAGAAGTTCCTGTTGCTACATTTGTGCATTTGTGTGCGCACATCTGTTAGGTGCATTTAAAGCTTTAGGCTTCCTCTTGTGCCTGGAACAATAGAAGTTAAATGCAGCCAGGCTCATGACATGAGGCAAAATTACTGGAAGGTATAAATTAATCTGTAAGGGCAAAAAGAAAATTGGCAGGTATTTCTGCGGTATTGGACAGCACTAATGAGCCCTGGCTTAGAATGAAAAGCTTGCACCGGGTGAGAGTTGAAAAATGTGAAGTAATTAGGCTTGGCTTTTGTACCGCAGGAAAGAAACCAGCAACTAGCAGGGGGATTTAATTATAAAATACAGAAGGGAAGAAAGAGATTGATGTCAGTAAGCTATGTGCGATTGTATTAGGCTAATGCAACAAGAGGTCAGTGCCTGATTTTTGTTTCTGCTTCAGTCTGGATGAAAAAAGTTTTCAAGGGGCTAGTTTAAATGGAAGTGTAACAGACCTGGATGTGGGAATGATGGAAAATTGTAATTTAGGAACGAAACATGTGTAATACAGCCATAAGGTAAAGGTAAAGGGACCCCTGACCATTAGGTCCACTCGTGACCGACTCTGGGGTTGCGCGCTCATCTCGCATTGTTGGCCGAGGGAGCCGGCGTATAGCTTCCAGGTCATGTGGCCAGCATGACAAAGCCGCTTCTGGCAAACCAGAGCAGCACACGAAAATTCCGTTTACCTTCCCGCTGTAGCGGTACTTATTTATCTACTTGCATTTTGACGTGCTTTCGAACTGCTAGGTTGGCAGGAGCTGGGACCAAGCAACGGGAGCTCACCCCGTCACAGGGATTCAAACCGCCGACCTTCTGATCAGCAAGCCCTAGGCTCAGTGGTTTAACCACAGCGCCACCTGGGTCCCTAATGCAGCCATAGTGGCCTCCAGATGTTGTTGGACTACAAGCTCTCATCATCCCTGACAATTGGCTTTCTCTACTGGGCTGATGGGAGTAGGAGCCTAATATCATCTAGAGGACACTAGGTAGACATCATCAACACCCATCAACTACACTCACACTCACTTACGGACTCACTGTTAAGACCGTGTTCATGGAAGACAATCTTACTCGGCTATGAGTGATCGCCAAAGAAGAATAAAGAAGAGTAGGTTCATGGGGTCACGAAGAGTCGGACACGACTAAACAACTAAACAACAACAAGGTAGAGAAAGCGCTGTAGTACACAGTTCTGTGATTGACACCTGAACTATGTTTTTGGCCTGGCATTAATTTCAATGAAATATCCCTGAGTGACCAAGCTTGTAATTGGACATCAAAGAGTAGCTCCACATATCCTTCTCCCCACCCCCATCTCTGTTACTTCTAGTAATATAAAGCACTCGGTCATGCCATTGTTTTTCCAGCCAGTGCTCGGCTAATTTAATGAGGCAGGGAGATTTGTAGTAAAATGATGTCACATCACATACCTTGCATTACTGGATGTCTTTTGTGGGGTGGGGAGAGGAGGCAGCAGCAGCATAGGGCTGTTTGTTGAAAGAGGAGGAGCTATACACCACCAGTATCATCTAATCTGGCTTGAAACCTGGTGACTAAATCTTGGCTAGCAAAATCCTCCTGAGTCCTAAGTGTGTGTGTATTTGTGATGGGAACAGGGTTACTTGAGGTACAAGATTAGTTGGTGGCTTTAAGGATGGCATCTGATTTGATGACCGATCAGGATGCCTGACATGATTTCCTTGTTGCCATTGTCCCACCACTGCCTTTCCTTACCCTTCTTCAGGAAGTCAGCCTGAAGACGTGAGGACAAAAATTGGGCAGGGCATGCCTCCATCCTCCTTGGGCGTGTCTGCTTCTAACCTTACCTTTCTGCTTTGGGTGGGAAAGTATGGGGGGGCGCTTCTAAATGCATCCTAATGATCATGCCTAGAAGTCCCCTTCCAACCTTTGTGCTAAACATGTGGAGGTTGGGTGTGTTGTGGGTAGCATACACTGGGATGTTGTAGGTTTAGCCTGCTTTGAGCTTGTGTGTTCAGACTGAATCTCTAAACAGGGCACTTGTGTTGCGGCATGTATAACCCCTGTTATACATCTGGTAAAGTTTTTGTTAATAGCAATAGTGCTGATTTATGTTGCTGTACTAGTTAGAAAGACCTAGATCAGTGCTAGTGCAGTGCTGCAGGTTGTAATGTTGCAGTTGTATACATAGCAGTGTCTGTGCTCAATTGTAGACATTTATTTTTCAGTGCAGTAGCTCACAGGACCAGATAGCGAACTTTTGTGAAAGCTTTTGTAAAATGAGTGAGGAGGTAACGTGGTGGAAGTTTTATCATTCCTTGGTTGAGCGAGTGAAGTGATGACCCAATAAATCATTGTGCTTTGGCTGATAAGCCACCAGGTGCTCAGCTTGTTCCATTGCATCCACTCTCTAACACTTTGCTTATGTTGCAAAAAAAGAAAATGGGGAAATTTATACATATTTTGCACTTACGCTCAAACTCTGCTTTTAATATGGGCCACGAATCTTTAAAGTGTTGCAGGATGACTTAATTATGTTTTTGTTATAATAGACTAGATTGGGAATTCAGTTTTTGCTTGTGTGGTCAGATATAACGTACTTTTCAGAGCTTAGTCCAACTTTCAGTGAAGAAGCAATGATTGTAATTCTTCTATTTTTAAAAAGCCGTTATTGCTATTCTAATGCACCAGTGGTCTGACAAATTAAAGTAACAAAGTATTGCATACTTGCCCAGAATTAGAGTACTGGTACTGTATTTCACCAAAGTGAAGTTAATTTTTCTCCTTCTTTTCTCTTAATTAAGGCAAAAGTAGATTATGAAAAAGAAGAGCGGCGCAAAGAACTGAAGCGACTGCGAGGGGAGGATACGTGGATGCTGTCTGATGTGAATGAACGTTTAGAGGAATTGGGAAAGGTGATGTTTGTCACACCAACTAATAAATACTTGTGATTAATGTGTAATGGCTATGCTAAAGCAGCATCATATAAAATGATGCTGTTTTTGGCATTGCAGTTGTATTCATTTGCTCTGTAAAAAGGCTTCCACTTGTTCCTGTTGCAAAGGTGTGCAGATAGGCAACAGTGGTTTAAAGGCAAATATCAAACATGTGCTTAACTGTCTGTTTCCTGATAGGTAACCAACTAAAACTAAAATATAGCACCTGCTGAAGTTCTCAATGACTTCCGGATGAAAAAGAAAGTTTCATTAGATTTCAGATTAAAACATTAACAGTATAATAATAGTAAAAACAATGGATTAAAAAGTTCTTGGCTAATGCCAAAACAAGCACCACTTACGTAAGAGACTCTCTATTCACCATTGTCTATTATATCTCTGAAGACAGAGGCATCTGGGGAAGGTCGTCTGAAGAAGATATTAAGGATCATGTGATTCATATAGGAGAGGATGGAGGCTTCTTTAAACAGTAGATTAATATTTTAAACAAATCTTCTGCAAGATCCTTTTCTGTGATGGGTATTTTCTCTTTGGGTATTTCCATTTATAGGATGTATGTAACTGTTTTTAACTGTTTTTAAATGGGCCGCTTGTATGTACCTGCATGAGCTTTAAGATCGACACCTGAACCCCTGAGATCCCCTGGACTGAATCCTGTTTCCCCCTTCATTGGAACATGTGTATACTTTCTGACAGAAGGCAGCTGTGGACCCTCTTATAGCTTCTCGTTTAACTTTTCAAAACTGTGTTAATCTCTGCTAATCTAATCTGGGATACAATTCAGGAATTCTCATCATAACAATTTGAAGCTTCTGGAAAAATGGTTGCACTTGTTGCACAGCACTGACTACAGTTTATATCAACATACAGTGGTACCTTGGTTCTCAAACTTATTCCATTCCGGAAGTCTGTTCCAAAACCAATGCATGCTTTCCCCATAGAAAGTAATGCAAAATGGATCAATCCATTCCAGATTTTTAAGAACAACCCCTAAAACAGCAATTTAACATGAATTTTACTAACGAGACCATTGATCCACACAGTCACAAAAACAAAAAGAGCCGCAAAAACAAAAAAAATGCAAAACAAATAGCAAAAACAGACAGACCTCAGCATAACACTCAAAACGGAAGTGTGGAACCTAAATCGGAAGTGTAACACTCAAAACGGAGCACATTCGGCTTCTGAAAAAAGTTCGCAAACCAGAACACACACTTCCAGGTTTGCTGCATGCGGGTTCCACGTTATTTGAGTACCAAGGTACCACTGTATATGTTTATTTCACGTGTAGATTTATATTGCTATTTCATAAAATGAGTCTTGTAGCCTGACATGTTGATATCGGTGTTTCTTTAGGAACATTCCCTTACCAAAAGGAAGAAAAAGGAGAAGCGTTCAAAAAAACATAAAAAAGAAAAGAAGAGCAAGAAGCATAAAGTTGAAAAAAACAATGATTCATCTGATAGCACCTCTGTAAGTTTTAATAATCTGAGTCACCAGTTGGTCAAAAGCTATTGCCACCAGTATTTGACATTGTTCACTCATAAATATTTTTATGTACTTCTAAAGGACAAATACGTTGTATGTTTGCCAGTACAATACAACATAAAAAGGTAAAGGGACCCCTGACCGTTAGGTCCAGTCGCGGACGGCTTGGGGGTTGCAGTGCCAGTCAAATTCCATTATACTTGGCTAGTTTCACCACTGGTTTGACTTTGTGAAAGGCAACTCCTTATTTATTTCTGATGGCCAGGATGCTTTCTCTTAGTCTGTGAATTTACTTTGACCGGCTCTTATTTTAGTGTTTAGGTCCTACTCATATAAAATCAGGGGTTGAATCAACAATGCTGTTGTATTTGTAGTGTTTTAATACTGTTCACTATGAAAATTTTCACAGGTTTTTTTTAAAAAGCCCATTAAATATAAAATGTAACATACATCATGAACACATTTAAAAAACTATCAAAATAAAGCACTAGCATCAAAGATATGCAAAGCACAAAAACTTGAAATACTGGGAAAATTAAAAGGGCTTCACATGATAGCAAAAAGATTGCAATGTAGGCACCAGGTGAGTCTCTCTAGGGAGGCTATTCAATACTTGTGCTACCCTTGAAAATATTATTTCCTCCCATCTTGCCTTTTTTTGGCAGAGACACATAGAAGAGGGCCTCAGACAAGGTTCTTATGGTCTGCAGGCATAAATGGAAAGGCAAGAGTCTTCAAGTGACATGTCCCCAAACAGTTTGATTAGGTTTCTCTCCTGAATGGCTACTTAATTCTGCCCCCATCTCATTTAAAAGAAAAGAATTGAAATACAGTATTAATGTTGCCTTTCCTCTCATCACCCCCATTCTATAGTGCTAGAAATCCAGTTTTGTAAGAATCAGATGATACTGGGAAAACCAGCCTCATTTTTAAGAGGTCATTTTAATACAGGAAAAATATACATACATCATTATTCTTTGAAACCGTGTGTTTTAAGGTTTAATAGTCCGCAATTTTATTTAGCATTGTACTAATGGTGATGGCATCCAAGCTAATAAATTGGTCCTGTTTTTCTTTATGAAAAAATTGCTTTACTGCATCTTAGGCATTCCTGACTCAGACACTCTTTATCTGCGTGTCTCCTTCTCGTGAAGGCATGTAATGCCACCCAAATTCTATTAATTTGAAATTTCTTTCTACTTCCCTTTTTCTTCGTGACATAAGGTAGCTCTCTGAAAGTCTGTCACTATTTCTTTTTTAAACTGGACTGATTGTAAAGGCATAAAGACCTTTTCAGTCCTCTACAAATTTTCGATTTACACCCCGCCTCCCCAATTTGTCTTTAGGATTCATCAGAGGAATGGGTGGAGGCTTCAGTTTCACAGTCTTCGAACACAGAAAAGGCCTGGAGCGCAAAGAAGAAAGATTCAGATGGTGGAGGAAGTCCCAAGGCAGTTCAGGTAAGCACCTGTGGTTAACTGTTCTGAAGTACCATATTTAGAATTTCTTTTAAGGCTTAAGGCCAAAACAGGTGGTGGTTTTCTTAACTTTCAGGAAAGAGGAGAGTTATTTTGGATGGGAGAGTAGGGATTTTAATGCTTTTATTCATGGCACTTATCCAGTTTATATTATCCATCCAGGAGCTGCACTCAAGGAATAAGGCAGGGAACCCACATTCTTTTCTTTGCAGCTATGAGCAGGCTTGAAAGGTGATGGGTTTAAATCAAGGAAATGTCACGGGAGAGCAGAAGGCTCAATCCCTCCCTTTGGACTACCCCTGAGTTTCTTTATTTATTAGTTAAATTTCTATCCTGACCTTTCTCTCAAAGGAGCCATGGGTTGGTATAATTAAAAATAAAATACAAACGTCTTTAAAGCATTTAAAAACAGTTTCACATTCTCTCGTTCTCTCAGCTAGCTAGTAATTTCCAGCCAGCTGCCAAATGCAAATCATAGAATTGTGGGTTGGAAAGGATCCAGAGGATCAGCTAGTCCAGGCATCTCCAAACTTCGGCCCTTCAGATGTTTTGGATTACAATTCTCATCATCCCTGACCACTGGTCCTGTTAGCTAGGGATCATGGGAGTTGTAGGCCAAAACATCTGGAGGGCCGCAGTTTGGGGATGCCTGACCTAGTCCAACCTTCTGCAGTCCAGGAATATGCAGCTGCCCCATGCAGGGATCAAACCTGCAACCTTGCGCCACGCTGTAGCCAGCTGAGAGCTATCTTTTGAATTAATAATGTGGGGGACAAAGGGGAGACTGCCATGCAAGTGTAAGCTTTTTCTTAGCTGAATAATTTTCTGACCAGTTATATAATTATTAGAGTTATTTCTATGCAGTAGAAAAATATCTAGTAGACCGGCCTAATTGACTCGAACGATTTTAATATTTCTGAAACAAAAATGCGTATCCTATGCAAGTGTTCTTGTTTATAGACTAATACTGATTGCATGGAAGTTTCATGGTCACTATGATAATGCTTTATTACTAATCTGTAAGCTGCTCTGGGTGCATTTGGGGTGAAGAGGAGGGCAAAAATGCTTCAAATCTACTATATTTGAGCCTGTGTGGTTTTCCTAACTGTTGACTCCTATTCTAGCCCTCCTAATCATACTACAAATTAGCTATTCTATTTTGCTGACGTACCCTTGAGGAATTGAATATGAGATATGTCAAGAAATCAGTGAGACAGGAAGAGAACTGCTGAAAAATTCTGTGTGCTGGTCTAATTGAAAAAGAATTTGGCTGGTTAAAAAGCCACTTGAATGCTAATATGTGCTTTCTGGAATTCATATACACACACAAGCTTTAGTTTTAAGAACTGAACATTCTGTTTTCCTAAACCTGTATTACAGTTTTTTAGGTTGCTTGTTCATCTATTTGTCCACATTATAATAATTAGAACATGGTTTAAAGAAGTCAGTTTATTTATTACTTCATGGCAAGAGGAAAAAGATGTTGGGGAGAAACAAGTGAACTTTATTCACTTATGCATTGGGATCGTGATGGCACCCGAGGCAATACAACATTCTGCTCAGGCAGAGTTTAGAAGGTTTAGAAGGAGGTGGATCTATTTTCAAACACTTTATTTCTGGTTGATTCAATACAAGTGTGGCAACATTTCTCCAGTGATTAGGACTGTGAATGCACTGTGGTTAAATGTCCACATGCTGCCTTGGTTTTATTTCATGTCACATGTCTTTGCAAGCTCCTAACTACCTGCTGTCCATTCTTGCTCCAGAATCTTTTTTGGGGCATCATTGCTCTCTAGTTGTGTCTGCTGCTTCATCATGTGAAGTTTTCACGCAAAGTTTGCTAATTTATAGGAATTTTTCTTCCTCTAGGCACTTGTGGCTAGTGGTTGATGATACTCTTTCTATGATTTCAAATGCTCTTTCTGGCTTCACTGATCTGGACAGGCTGTAAAGGTTGAGTTTTGACAACTAGGCAAAAAACCTCAGGCCAGGGGGTTCACCCAAGCACTTGTTGGTCTGCAAATTCACACCAAGTTGTTTCTCTGTAATTAAATTTTGCAGTGCATCCTCAAGAGTTCATAATTAATCAGTTGGTCTAGGATCTAGGGGTCTTAGACTTAACATGAGTTTACAGTGTAATGCAGCAGTAAAAGAAGCTAATGCTGTACTAGGTTGCATCAACAGAAGTCTAGTGTCCAGATCAAGGGAAGTAATACCACTGTATTCTGCTGTGGTCAGACCACACCTGGAATACTGTGTCCAGTTATGGGCACCACACTTTATGAAGGAGGTTGACAAATTGGAATGTACGCACAGGAAGGCAAACAAGATGATCAAGGTTCTGGAAACCAAGGAACGGCTAAAAGAGCTGGATATGTTTAACCTGGAAAAGAGGAGACTCAGAGGAGATATGATAGCCATCTTCAAATATCTGAAGGGCTGTCACATGGAAGAGGGAGCAAGCTTGTTTTCTCCTGCTCCAGAGAGTAGGACTCAAATCAATGGCTTCAAGTTACAAGAAGGAAGATTTTGACTAAACATCAGGAAGAACTTTCTAATATGAAGAGCTGTTTGACCATTGAACAGACTTCCTTGGGAGGTTGTGGATTATCCTTCCTTGGTGGTTTTGAAGCAGAGATTGGATGGCTATCTGCCATCTAGTCTAGCCCCCTGCAATGCAAGAATATCAGCTAAAGCATCCATGACAGATGGTCATCCAGCCTCTGCTTCAAAACATCGTGAGAGAGGAAACTGGTTTCCATAAGAAACTCTGACACTGTCTTTTGGAGAAGGGAACAAATTCCTTGACTCAGCTGGGGAACATTCCTGCAGAGTTTGCAAGATTTTGGAACCCAAGTTAAAATATTTGTTTTGGCAAGTTTTAGAGCAGGCTAGGGTTATTACATTCTGTGGTATAGGTTTTTGATTTTGAATTGATTGTTTTTATGCTTGTGTTGTGATGTCAACCACACCAAGCTTTTGCAAAAATTGCAGTGTTAATTACAGTAACAAGTGGGAGTGGGGGAAGTACAGATATTGAAATTCTACCTAAATGTAACACTTGCCTAAGAATGGAGGCAGATCCAAGTTAGTAGCTGGATTTTATATTTTCAGAATTGGGAGATCAATTGTTGATCCTCCATTTTTGAAAAATGTAAATTCCAGTAACTAATTCAGATTTGTTGCCAGCAATCTTTGGGGGCAGTTCTAGGTGAAATACCACACCTGCATAGCATCTAGTAGAATTTTTCATAAAACGAATTCGTCTAGCGAGGCAACCTCCGCTCGAAAAATCCTTTCGTTAAGCGGAAATTTAGTTAAGCAGGGCATTCGTTAAGCGAGGCACCACTGTATTGCTGTAATGTGGATTTACATTTTATTGTAAATCCAAATGCATTCTTGCTGCACCTTCCCTGATCTGCCTACTTGCTGCCCCCCTCTGTGTCAGGAGTGCATCTTCTTGTCTGTCTGGTGTGGCAGGTGCTCCTGTATAGCTGCCAGCACCATCCCATTCATTTTATTTTTGTCCTAGGCTTCTGAAATTGCTTTTCTTGAGAGGCCTTCAACCCGGCCCTTGACACTGTAGATACAATTTTGTGCTTCCAAATGAAGGCGCAGATAAATATGTACACTAATTGGAACCACTTAATGGTCCATCTGATGTCTGGGCACAGTTTTGAGTAGCTACATGTCATGAGAGCTATGTAGTGCACCTGTGACCCATGATGGATGATGCATCTGCCAAGCTGTGTGGAAAGAGAGCCATCTATTTTTCAGCACTATTGGGTTTAGGGGGTATGCTAATTCTCCTGGAGGAGTGAGTCACAAAATATAAGACCCAAATGGAGGAAATGAAAAATCCATATTATTAACTTTGATATGAATTTGCATATGTTCTCACTCCCACATGTACCAACACACACACACACACACACACACACACACACACACACACACACACACAGAGGTTAAAAAGTATGAAAACAAAGAATGATAGAGGAATCTTGTCTATGAATTCTCATAAGACCTTCAAATGAAATTCCTTTTTTTACCTGTACCCCCCAAAAAACCTATTCTAAGTATCGTCCGAGCATTCTGATTTCAACATCTAAGTTTGGCTTTGACTCCCCCCCCCAGAAAAGTCTCAGACTAGGTCATTACTGAATTTGAGTTGGTCATAACGTGCAATAAATTATCTTGTTTTATTTACAGAGGGATGAGTGGATGTCCTTGGATTTTATGTCTATGAAAACATTGTCTTCAGCAGCATTGAAGGCTGAAAAGCAAATGGAAAAATTACTGGAGAAACAGAAAGTGCAAGAAGATCAACAGGTATGTTAGGTTCTTAACTAGTGTAGTGTTATGAGAAACTAGTAACTGTGGTATGCTTACGGTACTTATTAGCTGCCTTAAAGAAAAATTGGATTTCTTCAAGTAGCAGCCTTGCAATTTGGGACTTTAGCTTTTTTTAAAAATTGAACATCAGCATCAGGCATTGCTCTGCAAAATAAGTCATTGGTTCTTTGATTAACTTTCCGTAGACAACTTTGGTAAGCATCCTTTTTACTTCTTAATATGTTTAAAACAGCTCCCCATGGGCCCTAAACAAACTTATCCACCAACCCTGATTGTTTACTTGTTGTATATCGGGTTTCCATTTTGGTGTCTTAAAACCTATTGGTCATGTGGTAAGAATATTAGCAAAGCACTCTATCATTTATGCCAAGATATTTTAAGTAAACCAATTGTTCATTTACCTTTTATTTGAATCTTCGGTACTGCAAAGAAGTGATTGGATCACCCCCACCCTTATTTAATGCATTACAGGTTTGATGAAGCTAAAGCACTCTCCATTTTCAGTTCAGTTAGGGAATTTTATATTTTTAAAATGCTATTGATATTTTTTGAATAAATTAAGAACCTTTATTCTTTAATGTCACAGGCTATCGCAATATAAGTACAGCAAACAATCATTTCGACTCATTCAAAATAAAGAAATAAAGGAAACAACACACACACACACACACACACACACACACAGGAAAAATAGAAAACAGAAAAATAGTATTCTCTCCAATACAGATCATATGTAGAGTAAGGTCTATAGGTATTCAAAAATGCCATCAAACAAAAGGACACCCCAGCTACCCACTTCCAGGGTTTTTGAATCCTGGCTCATATTTTCTTAGCTGCGAGAGCAAATTTTGTTTTTTTTGGGTGGTAGTGAACACATATTTGCCTTCAAGCAAAATACATATCTGGTCCAGGAGGGCTCAATTTGACAGGTACCAAAGGACACAATTAAGGAATTTGTGCCTATGGTGCTCATATAAAAGACCAATTAATAGCAGTACCTGTAGTAGGTAGGGCGGTGGGGGCCTCAGAACTTCCAAACATGGTTTCCGCTCACTTGGAGGGTGAGGGGCAAGAGACCGGGAAGCTTGACACAGTGTGGGTATGGCAGTGGAGCCTATCTCCAGTTCCTTCTTACCACACATGCACCCCCTAACTTCTCCCCCTCTCCCTCCTGGTAAGTAGCAGTGGTGCGTGGTGTTGAGAAGCTGGGAGAGCAACTGGCAGCTGCTGCTTAGTAAGTAATGGGAGACATCCTCAACCTCGCTATTTTTGCAGTCGCATATTTTTAAAAGCCAAAGCACAACATTTATTTAAAAAAGACTGATGCTCCATACAGAATTATTTAAGATGCGGCTAATATTGAAGTGCGCTTGGTATGGGGGTGAAGGGGGCTTCCACAAAGCTGTCGTTGATTTTGTTTGTGTTTCGTAAACAGGCCATACTTTCTGAAAGAGAGCTCAACCCCTACTGGAAAGATGGAGGAACAGGCTTGCCATCGCAAGAGATGACATCAGCAAAAGGTAAGATCTTTTAATACAAGTTATAGGGCAGCTCTGTTTCTCTTCTCTGCGACCCCTTATTCATGCTAGAAGAAAACTAAATATTTGCATGCAGATTCTGCTACGATTTCTGGATTAAAATCTTAGCACATAGGCTTGCAGAATGTATTTTTAAAACCTTGAGTGGCTTGACCTTCAGTTTGTACAACGGAATTCTTCCTTGTGAACTAATTAAAACAGAAAACCTGATTGCGTTAGGACATGATGAACTGTTGTCATCTCATTTGGTCTCTTTCATTCCATTACACACATTGTAGCTTTAAAATATTCATCCGCTGAACTCTGTGAGTCCCATTTTCAGTGAAGTGAAATTGGGATGCAGTTGGTGAAGAATATTATTTATGTAACCTTTCCCTCCACTTCGCTTCTTCCTCAAGGGTTATTTTGTCTGTTTGTGGTAAGAGCAGATGAGGGAAAAAATGTACTTTTCAACATATTGTATCCACTTTATAAAATTGTACAAACAGTTGTGTTTTGAATGGTAGAGATTGTCATATAAAAGTTATTCCTCTGCCCTTTTAGAAAGACTAAGAGGAACAAATCCCATCTACCTATATCAAGGGAAATGTTTCGATATTTCAGTTCTGTGTATGTCCTATTAAAGAGCCTTCTTTGCTTGGAGGTGAAGAGAGGTAGAATAAACTACCAAGGTATCCTTCTGGGGTGGCTGTCTGAGTTAGGGGAGGGTGGCCCCACTTTGCAGTGGTTCCAGCCCTACTTGGATAGTCGTTTCCAGAGGGTGATGCTTGAAGAGTGCTCTTTGACCTCGTGGAATCTTGAATGTGGAGTTCCCCCAGGTTCGATTTTATGCCCCATGCTGTTTAACATCTAAACCGCCGGGTGGGGTAACCTGGAGTTTTGGAGTGCACTGTCAGCAATATGCTGATGACACACAGCTCTACCTCTCCTTTATATCTGCAGGTGAAGCAGTGGATGTGCTGGACTGTTGTCTTGCCTTGGTAACTGACTAGATGAGAGGCACTAAACTCAGATAAGACTGAGGCACTGTTTAGTGGGTAGTTGCCTAGACTGAATGAATGGGAGGTTGCCTGCTTTTAATGGGGTTACACTTCCTCTGAAGGAGTGGGTACGTAATCTGGGGGTGCTTCTGGATCCTTGGCTATTGCTTGAGACTCAGGTGGTCTCAGTAGTGCAGAGTGCCTTCCATCAACTTCAGCTGGTGGCCCAGCGGTGCCCCTATCTGGACAGGGATAGGTTAACTTCTGTTGTCAATGCTCTGGTAACCTCTAGGTTAGATTACCGCAACTTATTATACATAGGGCTGCCTCTGAAGGTGGTTCAGAAATTTCAAATGGTGCATAATTTGGTGGCAAGGTTGCTCTCCAGGACACCTACTGCACTGTCTGACAGTTAGATTCTGGTCTGAATTCAAAGTGCTGGTTTTGACCTATAAAGCCTTGCACAGTTCAAGACCGCAGTACCTCAAGGGCCGCTTCTCTCCATATGAACTGATCTGGACTCTGCAATCAGCATCTGAGATAGTTCCTTGCGTGCCTCCTCTATAAGAGGTCTGGAGGGTGGCAACACAAGAGTGGGCCTTTTCTGTGGTGGCTCCCCGTTTGTGTAGTCCAAAACATTTGGAACGGCACCAGGTTGGCAAAGGCTGTGATAGAGCCAAATACTTCAGACCAAGAACTGCATTTGGGAAAGTAAGTAAGCAAGGGACATATTTGGGCAATTCAATTTAAATGGTTTAGATGTACATCTATAAAAAGAGGAATGTATGAAATAACCCTCATGCTTCCTTTATGAATGCTGCCTTATCCATGGTAATGAGTTTGCTTTCTCTAGATTCCCTTTCCACGTTCCCAGTTTCTCAAGCAGAAACTGAATAACAATCGTCTTTCGGAGCCTGTTCTTTGAATTTGCTAGAATAATGATTGGCAAGAAGATGGGGAGCCTGTTAATTCTGTTCTCGACACATTTGAAATAGGACTAATATTAAAGCGAGTTGGGCTGTGTTTCCAAATAAGTGTAAGAACATGAGCTCAGAATGGAGAGCCGTGCCAGTGTGAAGTATATTTCTGGCAGAGCTAGCATATGTTACGTCTGTGACGCACGGCATATGTAGTTAGTGATAAGGTTATGATGTTAACTTGTAGTATGCAAATACCCCAATTAATTGCTTTCTTTTGTAGTGACAGCAGTCGAAGATGGTGGGCTAAGTTGGCTGAAGAAATCCTACCAAAGAATGAAGGAGCAGTCTGAGAGAGAGAAACGGGATTTGGAAGAAATTGTGGCTGAAAGATATGGTGTAAGTTCTGAAAGAGTACTATTTCCCCCTACCATGAAATATTAGTGCAGTGGAAAAACGTTGTTCACGTTGATAAAGCATCAATAAGTAAATCTACCTTGTCTCAAGCAAAATAGAAGGAAAGAAAGAAAGAAAGAAAGAAAGAAAGAAAGAAAGAAAGAAAGAAAGAAAGAAAGAAAGAAAGAAAGGACCAATGCAATCCAATCTTAATTCATATGGTTTCAGTAGATATAAAATTATAATTTATAACTGGACCCACAGGTATAGGTCCAGTTCTATAAAAGTAAGTAAACACTTGGTTTGTGATAACATATAGTTTATGTTTGGTAGTGTTCACTTCATGGCTGCTGTCCAGCTGTGTGTGCATTAGTCAGAGCTGTGCAAGTGTAGTCTTGTGCACAGAGTAACTTGTCTGTATTGGGCCACACATTTCCTCCAGTATCTCTAAATGGTTTCTAGTGTATCAAGATCAGTCCATTGAAAACCAACACTTAGGATTGAATCCAGTGCAGCACTAAGTAACCATCCCATTAGTGCAAGGATTTGTGCTTGTGCAATGAGGACCCCCCCCCAAACACTCACCCAGCTTGCCTGTGTCCGCCCAAATCTGCTTCTGAGTATTAGGGAAACGCTCATATTAGAGAAACAACCGTATCTGGTGCTGGTGGGTGGAATAGAGGGAGTGGAAGTCCTATTGTGTACATCCTTTCAGTGATGGGGCAATTACTTAGTGCTGCCTTGGATGCAAGTTCATTGTGGAGGCAGCTCACAGATATGGCTAGGAGTGACCAAGGCTGTAATTCTGTGGCTTGAATCCAGACTTGAAATGGGCCCATTGAAACTGATGGGACATAAAATAAAAAAATTCCTTCAGTAGCACCTTAAAGACCAACTAAGTTTTTATTTTGGTATGAGCTTTCGTTTTGCATGCACACTTCTTCAGATACAGTGAAATAGGAGTCCCCAGGCATAAGTTAGTCCCCAGGCATAAGTTAGATGGGACGTAAGTTAGTCATGACCTAGTCCTATTGATTTCAGCTGGTTTTTTTGTAAGCGTAACAGAGTCTTGATTCAGCCCCATGGAGTTAGCTTTGGAATATCTCCTGTTAAAACCAGGGGGGCTTTTGAGTTTGGGATTAGAGAAAATGTGAATCGGCCAATAAAATAGAGGTTTTTTTCTGGTACTGTATACCACAGCCTTCCCCAACCTGCTGCCCTCCAGATGTTTTGGACTACAACTCCCAGAAGGGCTAGCCAGCACAGATGTCCCAGCTGGGGCTGATGGAAGTGATAATTCCAGACACGTGGAGGGCACAAGCTTGGGAAAGGCTAGTATAATGGATGTAGTGTAGCCTAGACTCTCAAGACTCCATGTTTGGAGACTGTAATGCTTCTGAATACCAGCCACTGGAAATTGCAGGAGCGGTTTCCCAGAGGCATCTTGAGATGAGCCATTGGCCTGGTTCTACAGGCACTTCTTATGTTCTTATGACTTGGGTTCAAATGCCTGCTCAGCTGGATGACCTACCTGTCCAATTTGCATGGGATTGTTGTGAATGGAGGGAGGGAATCTGTGAGCTCCTCCAGGAAAGCATAGAATAATGAAGTAGTGAATGATATTAGTGTTCTTGGGATATTAGCAGACTTATATAGCTTGTGTGTCCCTTTCAAACATAGCTCGTTTAAGAATGGGCCACGCTCTTTTCGTCATGCAGTTACATTCTCAATTGCTGCTTTATGCTAAAATGTCCCGTGCTTTCCCTTCTTTCTTGCAGTCAATGGAGCTATTTCAATCAAGACTTGAAGAAGCCGAAAAAGCAGTGGCCCCCCACAAAGCTTATTATAGGAGGGGCTGGCAGAAATGTAAATATTCAGGAAACGAATGTAGTAGGAGACAGGAGGAGGGAAAGGGGGAGCAAGAGGAAAGCAGTATAGAAAAACGTGCAGTGAAAGAACGACTGGAGGAGAGATTTAATAAAGAATATTCTCCAGAACAGAGAAGTTACAAGAGAGACAGAGCAACAGAAGATAGAGAACCAAGGCATGGCAATAAAGCCTTTCCCTATAGATCTGCGAAGGAGTCTTATCAGATAAGAAATTATGATAAACCTTTTTCAAGCTCTTTCAAAGCTGCATTTTTGAAACCTAATGATGATGGGGACCAAGGCAGCAGGCTGCAGAGTCCTGCATCCCAATTAATCACCCCTAGTTCGATGAGTCGTGGTTTCAGAAAGCCTGGCTATAGCGATGATGCTACCCCAAGATGGCGCAAAGCACAACCCAAGGAAGAGGATGCAAGAGCCACCCTGGATGAAAACCCGTTAAAAACTGAAATGGCTGTTACCCATAGTGAGAGAGATTCAAGAAATAAACAGGAAGAGATACCAAAAGGTGCCATTCCAAGATGGCGCAAAGCACAACCCAAGGAAGAAGAAGCAAGACCCATCCTTGCTGAAAACTTGTTAAATACTGAAATGGCTGTTACCAGTAGGGAGAAAGATTCAAGAGAGAAACAGGAAGAGATCCCCAGAGGTGCTGTACCAAAAAAGGAGCCACTGGACAGCAAATCATCTATGGGGTATTTAATTTTATTTTATTTTGTGGGAAGGTATTGACTATTTTTGCTTGAGGTTTACTTTTTAGGGCTGCAACCTTTTTGTTGTTGATCATCGCTTTTCTGCCTACCATAGCTGCCAAGTTTTCGCTTTTCTCGTGAGGAAGCCTATTCAGCATAAGGGAAAATCCCTGTAAAAAAGGGATAACTTGGCAGCTATGCTGCCTACATCCTGGTTAAGTACATGTCACGAGACTTGTGTAATTTTAAAGAAAATAAACATTTTTTTTAAAGCCGGTGCTCAAATCAGCCTGGAAACAACTTCCTGTTTATCTGGAAGTCCTTCCCCCTAATTCATGGAGCTTTGTAGTTACTCAGTGACAAGAGAAACATGCACTGCGTTTGCTCAGGGGCACTTTAATCTATTTTTCAAATTCTGTAAGTTGAGAGCTGGCCTCGAAAGCAAATGAAGTTGGCTTTGAAAGCAAATGAAGCCTTGCAATTAAACAAAAGGGTGCCTGAAATTATGCTCTGTGTGCTTGGTGGGATTAGGCTTCCCTCTCAGCCTACCTACTACCCACACATAGGGCAATATTTGTTGTAGGGACTATCACTATTATATACCACCCTTCATCCGAAGATCACAGAGTATCTTACAGTATAAAGCCTAAACTCATAAAGGTGCCTGGTTACTTGAATAGAAAGGATGGGGGAGAGGAAACATCAAAGGGGGCACCGGAAATAATTCATTTAATCCAACATGCCCCTGCAGAATCACTTGACTTAATCTGAATGGATTTAAACCACTAGCCTCTTAAGACTTGTTCCAAGACTTGAAACACATTGGAGGTCTTCTCTGTCTCCTGCCCCCTGGTCCTTGGATAAAACATAAGAGGTGCAAAAAGTTTTAGGAAGCACAAAACAAATATCTAGGGTCTTTTGCCAGTGGGTGCTGTTCATCTCTGAACCTTTTCTTAGGAAAAAATCCACAGAACCTTTAGGTTAAAAAGCTATTAGTCTTGGTATAAACTTTATCTCTTAGTAGTATGTTGATTTCATTTGTATGCAGACAACATGCTTTTCTTTTCAACTTGGATGGCAATTTAGTGTGTCTGTACACTGCGAAATAGTTTTTTGTTTTTTGTCTGTATTCTGCCCAAGAGAAGGGATGTGGAGCAAAGTGTTTCTGATTCTTCAGGGTGAATGGCACTACCTGGATGCGAAATTGATGATACCACTTACTTGAAATACTTGGGAGGCTGAAACACTTTGTGCTACATTTACGATGCACATTTAGACAAACTTGAGTTGAGTGGATTCACTTTCTAACCTCTTTCTCCTAAGCATTTGCATTTCCTGTACAAAGAACTTTTAAGTCTCGAGAAACACGAACTTCATAGAATCATAAAATCTTAGAGTTGGAAGGGACCCCAAGGGTCTTCTAGTCCAACCCCCTGCAATGCAGGAATGTCAGCTAAAGCATCCATGACAGATGGCCATCCAACCTCTGCTTAAAAACCTCCCAAGGAAGGAGAGTCCATCACTTCCCTTGATCTGGACACTACTTCTGTAGATGCAGCCTAGAATGGCATTGGTGCTGCATCACACTGTTGACACATGTTAAGCTTGTGGTCCACTAAAACCCCTAGATCCTTTTCACATATACTGCTAGTAAGCCACGTGTCCTCCACCCTATATTTGTGCATCTGGTTCTTCCTGCCTAGATGCAGAACCTTACATTTGTCCCTATTGAAATTCATTTTGTTAGCTTGTGCATAGTTCTCCAGCCTGTTAAGGTCATTTTGAATTCTGATTCTGTCTTCTGTAACATTAGCTACCCCTCCCAGTTTGGTGTCATCTGCAAATTTGATGAGCATCCCCTCAATTCCTTCATCCAATTCATTTATAAAGACATTGAACAACAATGGGCCTAGGACAGCCCTGTGGCACCCCACTTGTCACTTTTTTCCAGGATGATGAGGGACCATTTATGACTACCCTTTGGGTTTGGTCAGTCAACCAGCTACAAATCCACCTAACAGTTACCTCGTTCAACCCACGTTTTATCAGCTTCCTTGCCAGTATATCATGGGAGACTTTGTCAAAAGCCTTACTGAAATCAAGATACACTATGGCCACAGCATTTCCCTGATCCACCAAGTTTGTAATTCCATCAAAAAAATTAATCAGATTGGTCTGGCATGACTTATTTTTGAGAGACTCATGCTGGGTCTTACTAATCATAGCATCCTTTTCTAAATGCTCACAGACCAACTGTTGAATTATCTGTTCTAGGACCTTCCTTGGTATTGATGTCAAGCTCACCGGCCGCTAATTACCTGGGTTTTCCTTTCCCCCCTTTTTGAAGATAGGGACAACATTTGCCTGCCTCCATTCTGTAGGGACCTTACCTGTTCTCCAAGAATTCTCAAAGATAATAGACAAAGGCTCTGAAATTACATCTGCAAGCTCCTTTATTACCCTTGGATGCAGCTCATCAGGTCCTGGAGATTTGAATTCATTTAAAGTAGCGAGGTTTTCCCTTACTACCTCTTTTCCTATCTTGGGCTGCAGCTCCCTCCTTACATCATTTATTCTTCTGTCCTAGCTCCTCTGGCCCAGAATCAGTGTCCAAGGTGAGAGCATGGAAGCAATTTTGCAACTCTAATGACAAAGTGTGTTTTGTGACTGTCCTACTTCTGTGCATCACAGTCCTCCAGAGGTTAGACCAGGGGTCAGCAAACTTTTTCAGCAGGGGGCCGTTCTACTGTCCCTCAGACCTTGTCGGGGGCCAGACTATATTTTTTTAAAAAATTATGAACGAATTCCTTTGCCCCACAATTAACCCAGAGATGCATTTTAAATAAAAGGACACATTCTACTCATGTAAAAACACCAGGCAGGCCCCACAAATAACCCAGAGATGCTTTTTAAATAAAAGGACACATTGACTCATGTAAAAACATGCTGATTCCCGGATCGTCTGCGGGCCGGATTTAGAAGGCGATTGGGCCGCATCCGGCCCCCGGGCCTTAGTTTGGGGACCCCTGGGTTAGACTCTTGCAGTGGGCAGTCTTTCTCCACCCTGGGGGCACCCCAGCTATCTTGATGCTCAATCTCAGCCAACTCAGCTCTATCAAGTAACTCTGCATGTTGTCCTGTTGCTTGAGGTGTGACTAGGGTCTTCCAGCAAGGCAACCAGCTTGCACTTGCTACAACTGTACTGTTGCTTGTTCTCTGGCAGAATGACAAACATGGCACAAGTGTTACAGGTCACTGCAGCAGCTCCCTCGCCCTCCATTTTTCTGGTCCTATGCACACCAGGAGACAGAACTCTGGGCCTCCCCCGCTGAACGCCCTTGCAAATGCCCCTGTTTGTGAGCTCCCAGGATCTGCACTGAGCTAAGTTTGCTGCTGGTTGCTAAGTCCTCCCTCAGCCTGGGAGTGAGGAGTACAACTTGCAACTAGAAATGCATTGGATTTGGCCTCGAGGCATTGCTTAAATTTAATTACAGACTCAAGTTTAAGGTGCTATCCAGTAGACTTTTCCGTGTGCTCTTTTGAGGCTAGGGCAAGGAGAAGGTTATAATACAGTGGAAATAAAAGGCATGGTTAAAAAAAATATCGAGCCCCTGTAGAGCCATTAACTAGAGCCAGCTACCAATTCTTCTAAAGAAAGAATTTCTTTGGTCTCAAATAGCTGTGGAATTGTAATTGAAGGGGTCGAATTTGGAAGAGAACCCCTAAAGATGTTTCTACCATGGCTTGGAGCTACTAAAATGTGCACATCAAACCTTCACTACTTAGTTTGCTCATTAAGTTCATCATTGAACAAAGTAGCCTCTCTTTATAACGAGGAGGAGAGACAAATATTGATTCAGTTGTCTTTAAGTTTTAATTAAATATTTAGAAGCCTTAATTACCGTAGCTCCCCATTACTTTTCTTTTTAAAACTGCTTTCATCTTTATGAAGTCCTGCAGCCAAAAACATTAAGAAAAGGGGAGTCGCATGGGGGGAATGGGAATGGGAAGAAAAAGTCATGAGCTTGGTGCTCTAATGTGTGCAGATATTAACCACACATGCTTCTGTAATATTACAGTAGTATAAAAATCTGATACAATAATCTGATACAATTGATGCTAACGCATGTAATCATTTGGCCACACTTCAAAATGGACAAATTTTATGTAGAAATTAAATTTTATTTGCCGTTTATACCAATTAATTTACAGAATTATATGATAGCATTGTAAGCAAATAAAGATCAACTATGTAAAGGGACGCGGGTGGCACTGTGGGTTAAACCACAGTGCCTAGGGCTTGCCGATCAGAAGGCCGGTGGTTCGAATCCCCGTGATGGGGTGAGCTCCCGTTGCTCGGTCCCAGCTCCTGCCAACCAGCAGTTTGAAAGCACGTCAAAGTGCAAGTAGATAAATAGGTACCGCTACAGCGGGAAGGTAAACGGCGTTTCCATGTGATGCTCTGGTTTGCCAGAAGCGGCTTTGTCATGCTGGCCACATGACCTGGAAGCTGTACGCCGGCTCCCTCGGCCAGTGACGTGAGATGAGCACCGCAACCCCAAGAGTTGGTCACGACTGGACCTAATGGTCAGGGTTCCCTTTACCTTTATCTATGTAAGTATAGTAATAGAAGAAAAGCAAAGTTACTTTGTCTGTAACAACATTCTCAACTTTGCATCGGCCTTAGTGAATGGGGGTGCATGTGTTGATTATGTTTTATCCATTTCTCCTGTTCTGTATGCTGAATGGCTTATGTGTGTTTGACCAGGTCTGTTTCAGAGGATGAAAAGCCCCTAATTCTTAGTGATGAAGAAATGAACAAACTGGGAGCCAAGATTGTAAAAGCAGAATTGATGGGAAACAAGGTATGTAGAACAAGAGTATTGAGTGTGCTTAATGTATTGCTGTATGTTCAGACTGAAGCACTGAGAGTTGAAATGTATACTAATAAAGATAGATCTGGGAGCCCTGAAGCCATCAGATAATTAAGCCCATTTACCAAAATGTACATTTAATTCCTTCAATGGGTTTCATTGATTTGCCTTTGGTACACATAGCAGCCAGAGAAGTGAAAGCTCTTGATGCTTGTAGTAAGGATTGGCTACTGTAAGGTGTTTCTCGAAAAGTGGCATAAATAAAAATGAAAATCTGTATATGATGCATTTGATATTGCCAGTGAAACAAAATTCAACAATATTTGTTCTCTTTAAAGGATTTAGCAGTAAAACTTCAGACCCGGCTTGACAATGCACGCAGGCTGAAAGAAAGCGGAGCACAGACTCAAGCTAGAAAGTTTGAGAAGGAGGTAAGGAAACCATGTCCTGTATGTGTTTTGGAGTCTGGAACAAAAGCAGCAGTGACAGAGTTGCAGCACCTAGGGCTGTGGTGTTGTCGAATATGGTTGTTAGCATTGACAGAGAGGACCTATAAAGCAATCGGGAACCAATGTTGTGTGCTAAAATATTATCTTATGGAGGGAAGCTGTGAAAATATTTCTTAAGACACAATTGAGCACAGCAAATGCCATGTTCAACTAAGTTCAGTGGAGAAGGGTTGTAGCTCAGCGGTAGAGCATCTGCTTTGCATACTGAAGGTCCCGGGTTCAATCCCTGGCGTCTCCAGGTAGGGCTGGGAAAGGCTTCCTCTCCAAAACCCTAGGGAGCCGCTGCCAGTCAGTGTAGACAACTCTGAGATGGACCCAAGAATCTGTATTGGTATACTATACTCCTGATCTGCATGAGTGTTTGCATATCTTGTACATTTGGGGATAAATGTTGCTGCTGCTACTATGCCATTAGTGCTTTGAAGAAACTTGATCTCAGGACGTGCTAAGAGGAAGGCACGCTTGGCAAATCCACACCGTGATCAACTCCCGCCTGGAAACCAATGTCCCCACTGTGGAAGGACGTGTGGATCCAGAATTGGCCTCCACAGTCACTTACGGACCCATTGTTAAAATCGTGTTTAATGGAAGACAATCTTACTCAGCTACGAGTGATTGCCAAAGAAGAAGAAGAAGAAGAAGAGTGTATATGGGCTCCACAGAGTAGCGTAAGCCAAAGACAAGTTCTTGTCTGAGGAGCTTACAGTCTAAATGTAGAGAGTGGTGGGAAGGAAGAGGTAGGATAATGAAGCGAAGGACGAATGTGAGCAAGTATGCTTTCACATACTTGGGCCTCATGCCAGCTGATGAGGAGGAATAAAGAGGTTAAGCCAAAAGGCCTTAGCTAAATAAGTGGTTTTTATGCTGAAGCCTGAAGGAGGAGAGATAGAGAGGTAGCACCACCTTAGTATTATGAGTTGAAGGTTTGGGAATATCCAGCTGCAAAAAGATTGGATGGAGTCTTCTAAAAGATCAGGAGACCAATTTCTCTCTGAGAATCTGAGAGATTCGTGGCTTATGGCCTGGATACAAAGAGCTACTTAGGGTGATATGCATGTAATACAGTCGTTGACTACTCCACTCTCTGATGCCTTGCTCTGCAGCCGCATTTTTAAAAATTAACTTTTGTCTTCTATAATCGCTGTGTGTCAAATTTTCTTCAGAACCAGTTAATTTGAGGATTCAAATGTTAAGTCAGAAAGCGTAATTAAACCTCTTTGGTATCTTTAGATACTTGTGCAACATTGTGATTCGTAATTAACAGTTCACAAACTTGGGCATTTATAATTAGCAAAAACCTTTCTTTGTCCCAGTTCTGTTACACAAATGCTTAACTGAAGCCAATGTTAAGTAAATTAGGGACGATCTTAGGGAAAATGCAATTTTCTCCTTCTCCTGTAAGCATTAAGGCCTGGAGATTGCATCTGGCTGGCCGGTTGCTTATCTCAGCATCCAGAGCTCAATCTGATGACTCCTGGATGCATCCCCAGGGAATGGTGATATTCTGCAACAGCCGTTGCCTACTGGCTCTCTGTTTAATAGCAAACATTCATCCCACGTCCCATTCAAAACCACCACTATCTTGATTTTTTTCGATTGTGGCATATTGTGGTCTTTGATTAGGAAGAGCTGCAGGCTGATGATACATGTAGTGGAATTAATAATATTCTACAATGTCTTTGCTTCCATTATTTCCGTAGTCATAGAGATGGGTCAAGTCTTGTGCTGGAGAGGACTGATTGTATCAGGCTTGATTAATTTGTTTATATGCTCAGCTATGATACGTTTGTTTTAATAAAGATACTTGATAGAAGAGAGTGATCCACGGTTTGTAATAGCTCTATCTCATTCTTTGTCCCTAACATGCTTCTTTGTTGTTTAGTTGTTTAGTCGTGTCCGACTCTTCGTGACCCCATGGACCATAGCACGCCAGGCACTCCTGTCTTGCACTGCCTCCCTCAGTTTGGTCAAACTCATGTTCGTAGCTTCGAGAACTCTGTCGTCCCCTTCTCCTAGTGCCCTCCATCTTTCCCAGCATCAGGGTCTTTTCCAGGGAGTCTTCTCTTCTCATGAGGTGGCCAAAGTATTGGAGCCTCAGCTTCACGATCTGTTCTTCCAGTGAGCACTCAGGGCTGATTTCCTTAAGAATGGATAGGTTTGATCTTCTTGCAGTCCATGGGACTCTCAAGAGTCTCCTCCAGCACCATAATTCAAAAGCATCAATTCTTCGGCGATCAGCCTTCTTTATGGTCCAGCTCTCACTTCCATACATCACTACTGAGAAAACCATAGCTTTAACTATACGGACCTTTGTCGGCAAGGTGATGTCTCTGCTTTTTAAGATGCTGTCTAGGTTTGTCATTGCTTTTCTCCCAAGAAGCAGGCGTCTTTTAATTTCATGACTGCTGTCACCATCTGCAGTGATCAAGGAGCCCAAGAAGGTAAAATCTCTCATTGCCTCCATTTCTTCCCCTTCTATTTGCCAGGAGGTGATGGGACCAGTGGCCATGATCTTGGTGTTTTTTTTTTTTATGTTAAGCTTCAGACCATATTTTGCGCTCTCCTCTTTCACCCTCATCAAAAGGTTCTTTAATTCCTCCTCACTTTCTGCCATCAAGGTTGTGTCATCTGCATACCAGAGGTTGCTGACATGCTTCTTAAAAGTGCACTATTTGGTTGACGTAATTTTTTTCGAAGGAGTTTTCATCTTCCCACCTCCAAAGATTTCAGTTAGCTTTACAGTAGGTTAAGCTTTTAAATACTTCTCTGTATTGGTAAGGTGCCCAAGCTTTTCTGTTTTACGATGTTCCCTGTCAAAAGTAAGCATTTTAAAATGGTTGAATCTTCAAAGAAGCATTAGTAATGCGAGCAAACAACTAAATGTCCATGCGTAAGAAGGAAAAACTAATTGGCAATCTAGGACACCTTGATCAAATTTCCTGCATTCACACCTCTAAAGTATATCAGTACCTGACATCAACCTAAACTTCACATTGTAGACCTGTAATCATAAATCAACATCCTGGTTGCAGTGTTGTTAGCTCAAGAGCTTTAAGGCAAGAAATATTTATTTTGCTTTCAAGACTGCTGGATCGACTGGAATTAATTTGTTATGCAAAAGTTCTCCTTAGGAGTACACATAAATGCACACATGCAAAAAAAAAATCAAATTAGTTAAATAAAAGTCCAAAAGTAGCTTTTGACCTCCCAAGACTGCACAGTTATAATACAGAAATTCCTGTGACAATTCTTCTGTAGTTTTTTTTTAAGTTGGCTACTTCAGTGATGTATAGTTTTAAACAGCCAGTCTTTCCTTTTATTATTGGCATTCAAATAACAAAAGCAAATCTCTTTACTCCAATGTGATTGTTTCAGATAGTTCTTTAATAATGATGCATGAGCCATAAGAAGGAAATTAACTGAATGTAAGCCAAAAGCAGAATTTCCGGTAAAGTTTCCTTGGCATCCTTAAGAGAATATTTATTTATTTTCCCCATTTTTGTTTAAAAATGTATGCTTATTTGCAAGTAAGAACACTCAGAGCTTGCAGTAGCTGCTTCAGAGTGTATTTGCTCTGAGATCTTAACAGGGTTAGTAATTCGACTATGGCATTGACAGTTTTGTAAAATTCTGGGTATGTTTTGAAAGTTGATTGTACACAAGAAGTATCTGAAATTTACCTTCAAGACTGAAATCATCTGCTGCCCCTTGAGCTTGGTACCAAATTGAAAAATCAACTTAATGCAGATTTGTGGTGTTCCAAGGCTGAATTACAGTTTCAAGATTTCTGTTGATTGTTCTCTCTTTCCAAATGAATCTGTGCAGTTCTCTTCTTTAGGGACCACTGTAGATGTAATGATTCTGCATTACCTCCCTGGAATGAATTCACTTCCTCCCACTTTAAGAGAAGCTAAGGGACAGGCTGCCACACATATTAATCACAGTTAATTAAAATGCAGTCCTATGTGCACGCTTTCAATAATAGTTCTCATTGAATCCAGTAGGGCTCACTTTGTAAATATGCATAGGCTTGACTAGTTAACCAATTTCAAATGCCGGTTAATTGGGGGACTTGGTTAGATTTAGCCAGTGCTATTTTTCTAGAAAAAGAGGTGCTGGAACTCACCATGAACGCCTCCCTTGTTCTCTTAGAATGGCGATGGTGCCCACCTGAGAGGTGCCAGAACTGAGTTCCTGTGAGTTCCCTCTGAAAAAGCCCTGGATTTAACACTGGGTTAATGTAACCCTTGCATTGTTTAACTTGGGGGGGGGGGATTTAGGGAGGGAGCATGCAGTGCTGCAGCACACTCCTAATTTTTTTAATATGCTGATAAGATCCTTCCTCCTTATGTTTGGAACAGCTCTAAATGTCCTTTGTGCCTCCCTGAGCATTTAAACCTCTGCCTCTTCTACGTTTAGATGCTACTAATGCAGCAAAAATAATAATGAGCATGCCCCCCCACCCATTCATGCTCATGTTGTCAAGGACAATGTCACCTTGTGAAACGTGGACATTTAATTTCAAGACACAATAAATGACTTCCTCCAGGCTAAGGCCGGAACCAACAACAGGTGATGCAACTATTATAGCTAAATGGGGCACAGGTTCTGATCCAAATAATGCTGCAATTAGTGTGGTTTTATATTCAATATCCTGTTGACGTTGGAAGGAAATGACAGGAGCAGTTACAAAATTAAACATCCTAGATGGTGCACAAAGTTGATACAGGCACTGTAATAGAGACTCGGGTTAAATACACACCACAAACTGAAAAAGTCAAGCTGTCGAGTAGAGGCATAGGGGAAGAAAGCTTGCTTAAAATGGAAGAAGCAAAAGCAGGTGAGCTGTGCCTGCAAGCATGACAAAATGCATAATAAGGCAGGCAAACTCTGAAATTTGACAAGTGACATGTCAAAGATATACTAGTAAAGAATACAATTCATTTTATGAATCTGCCAGAGACTTATGGGGACTAAGCCATCTTAGGAAAAGATAAAATACATCATATATATTTGTACCATGGCAGAGAATATGCTGTTCAGGTTCTTCATAGTGACAATGTTTGTGTTCTTATTGCAGACATTAACAAGAAAAAAATATGCCAGAGATTTTATTACAGTTGATTAAATCTTGAATGTTTTTCAAAAATTGCACTACGAATATAAGAAACGCATTGTGAACAGTTTGTCAGTAGTACTGGTAGTTAATGGCAGAGGCAAAATTGGTCAGATTCTCTTTCTTTCCATGTCTCTAAATTTTGGGTTGCTTTTAGACAATCCCTTCTTGTAGCTGTCCCTGCTTTCGGTCAATCCCTAATATTCATTGTAGAGTCCTGGGCTAGGAGGAGGAGAGCCTCTAGAATTGCAGGTTCTGTGCAATAATGCTCAGAATAATGCCCAGAATAATGCTATGCTCAAAATAATGCCACCACCTTCACAGGTGAGATGGATAGAGACAAGACAGGGCCTTTCAGGACATAAAGCACCATCATGGAACTTTCTGCCAGATTACTAGACAGTGTGTAAACTTCTCTTTCTATTTGCCTCAAATGGATTTTGCTTGTTTTGCTTGTTTTGCTGCTGTCGGTTCTCCTGATATTGTTTGCCTCTCTGCTGTTTTAGCCATTTTTTAACACCATTTTAAATTTTTCCCTAGCTGTTTTGGATATTTGTTTTGAACACGAATGTAAGACATACGGGTTTTGAAATAAAAATAGTTTGGATGTACTCAAGAGCTTGAGCGTACCCAGTGGAATTTTTATTTTATTCATATAATAATATAATATAATATAATATAATATAATATAATATAATATAATATAATATAATATAATATAATATAATATAATATAATATAATATAATATAATATAATATAATATAATATAATATTCCTGTAAAATAAAAAAATTCCTTCAGTAGCACCTTAAAGACCAACTAAGTTTTTATTTTGGTATGAGCTTTCGTGTGCATGCACACTTCTTCAGATACCAGGTATCTGAAGAAGTGTGCATGCACACGAAAGCTCATACCAAAATAAAAACTTAGTTGGTCTTTAAGGTGCTACTGAAGGAATTTTTTTATTTTACTTCGATCCAGACCAACACGGCTACCTACCTGTAACAGGTATCTGAAGAAGTGTGCATGCACACGAAAGCTCATACCAAAATAAAAACTTAGTTGGTCTTTAAGGTGCTACTGAAGGAATTTTTTTATTTTACTTCGATCCAGACCAACACGGCTACCTACCTGTAACCATAATATTTCCTGGTACATCTCTTCCCCCTGCCCCACCCTTGTTGTATGGCATACTCCTTTTTAAGACTATCCTGAAAGAGGTTTGATATACACCATGGGGCATTGCTGGGAGAATAATAGCCCAGATTTCCCTGGGGCACATGAAACAAGCCAGAGGGTTCTTTGGATCATGAAATATAACAGCATGATGTGCTAAGCCATGACACTGTGCCCTCAACATTTCTTGAGAAGCAGGAGCGGGATTCGCTGAATAACTCCATCAGTGCAAGGCCTTTGCAAAGACCACTGCTTGGGCAGTGGGCATTTATTGCTCTCCTGCCCCTGACCCCTCCCAAATTGGCTCTGGACAGGGTCAGGGGAACGCCCAGAACAGCATTCGGGGAGGAGAGGGGTTCTCATTCCATCTGTCAGGCTTCACGGCTTGTGCAGACAGAACATTCATCGAAGCACAAAGTTTGAATCCCCCCTAGGTTTTTAAACCACTTTAATCAAAGATAAATTGGAAACATTTCTAAATATTATACCCAGGAAAATAGTATTGTTTGTTAGAACTAATGAGATTTTGCATCCTTGGGGTTTAGTAATGAGATGAGTGCATGTAATGCAGGCAGCCTCCTACAGAAACTTGGATGATAGCATGCATTTAGTAACAGATGGGTTGTGGCCTGTATACCCAGTTGCAAATGTTTTCCAGCTCATCATAATTTTTAATATCTGCCAGTCCTTTTGCTTGAATTTTTCAACTGAAAAATGCATCCCCCCCCCCGACAAAGTCCTTTACTTAGATTACATCTGCTTTCTACACTGCTATTTGGTTCTCTTATTTGTGCAGAGTGAGCTTAAAGAACACTGTGCATTTACGAAAGCCAGAAATACATCTGTACCAAGGACAAGATAAGATAAAACTCGCTTCCGGAAAATACATCAGCCAGCCATTCAACAAGAACAGTCTTGTTTCTTAGTTAAGCAACACATTTGGTGAATTACCACTGTGTTTGTGCACATCCAGATTTTTCACTAATGTTTATTTGGTTTTTTTTAAGGGCAGTATTAGGGGAAGAACAACACTTATCTTTTAGAAAATGAGAAGAGAGGAGGAGTAGACACAGCATCAGTTTCTGTCTAATGCTGCCACTATTAGAAGCGGTTGGCTTGTAATGTTTGGCTTCTGATAGCTTTATTTTTTGTTTATTTGGCACCTCTCTGCATTGGGGGCATTGTTTCCCTCTGATTTGCAGGCAGCCCAATTTGCCTAGCATTGGCTGAGGCCGATAGAACCATTTATTTAAAAAGCTCACTTACCTGTGAGTAAGCCCCGCTCAGCTCAGTGACACTTATGTAGGAGTTAACATATACATGGACTTGATCAGTTAGATTGTAAGCCTGCTATCTTTCAAAAAGTGAGAGCAGTCTCAGTAGGAAATAAAAAATTAGCGACAACACACAGTTCATGAATATTATAGAGTGGTAGAACTAGAAACTCACTGTTTGGTGCCCTTTAAGATTTTAGTTTTCTGTAGCTCAGCAGTTCCCTCCATAGAGTTGCAAGTTAAACTATGGAATCAATCAGCTGCTGGCATCTAGAAATGGGTTGCTTCGCTAATCATTCTCAAAACTGATCTTGACTACAACAGTAAGTTTGGGGTTTTTTTTTGGGGAGGCGGACATCTCCAAATCTTGCTCACAGCCAATATTGGAGGGCTCCAACCCACTCTGCCACTCTCTTCTGGGACTCCTAAAAAGATTAAGGGCTGCCCTTATCCTTATATTAAATGCAATGAAAGGCTTAATACTCCCATTCGTCACAGTCCTCACCACCTCTTGGCTGTTACTTAGAAGGACAAAACTAGACACGTTTAATTAAATCACATGTTAAATATCACACCAGCTTTAGACCTAACTGCCTACCTAACTGCCTACCTTCAGAGTATATATATTTCACAGTTACTGCATGAGTCACTGTTCTGAGCATGCTTCCTAACTGGAAGGTGTTAAGTTCAGAGTTCATGTAGAAAAGCAAAGAGCAGCATCTGCCCTTGTGTCCTGCATTGGAAATGATTCTGCCATTTAAATCTTACTTGATGCACAGACTGCTGAATTATCTGATCCCAGTGGAGGTTGATTGGAAAGGGCGCAAGGCCAGGGCAGTGAGTCATGCAGGGATGCAGTAGGCAATCTTCTCTGGGTGTGTGGTCTTCAGTTTTACAGGCTTACAGCCTTATTTAACCATATGACAGGTTGGCTGTGTTGCAGTGAACAATAGCAAAATGTCGTAGAACACTATTGCATCCTATGAACCACAGGCAGGGCTTGTTCAAGAGTGTGGTTCCTAGACAATAATATCATACTACTCTTGAAAATCATTGTGAAGTCTTAAAAAGTTATTAAAGTAGATGATTTCGACACTATTACTTTTTGACTTTGTACGGAAGCTCTGAGCAAAAATTTAGTGTGTTCATCCTGTCTAAATGAGCACCATTAAATTTGGCAGGTTGAACGCTCATAATCCAAAATTAGATTATTTCATAAAAGGCATCAGTTTTTCGCTGCTTCTTTCCCTCATTTCAGAGCGCGCAAATATTTGAGGGCCACAAAACCATGTCTGGCCCATTTTCAAAATCTAAATAATATGTTAACTAAACATTAATTTGGTACATCCCTGTTTCTGTGTTGATAAAATTAGAGATGCTTGAGTTTTGAAAATCCATTAAGAAGGAAGCTCATCAGTATAACAGTATGTGTAATTGGTGTTCTAAGCTTCATTAGTCAGTAGTCTCCAAAACGTAAGGAAAACACTTTCATGAAACTAATTAAACAGTTTAAGATGAGTAATTAAGCTATATTCCTTAGATGAAGATGTTTGGCTTTTAGCCAATGCATCTGGGGTGTGTGGAAGTTCTTTCAATTAACTGCACACTTTGTAATATGTGCATATTTAAGTACATTTAGCTGATGGGAGTCTGACAGCTGAGGTTGCCTATCTGGGTAGCAACTACTCCTGTTCTCCTTCATCATTCAGATATTTGGTCTTGATGCTGTTGATATTACTATTATTACTGAACTGGTGGGTCGTAAATGTTTTATGTTCTTTCGTATGGTGATTACTATTGACTTCCCCTCTACTTCTTTAACCGACGGCTAGATTGTTAATTGTGCTATTTCAGATTTTGTAAGTTTCTCGAAGGATGTAGAAATCTTTTCTACAAAATGTCTGGCCTAAGAAAAGACTTCAGTGCCTAGTGGTAATTCCTACTCACCAAATGAACCCCGACCAGCAACTATTTCTAAGGCTGCTTTTGAAGTTGGATGGTGTCCCAGAATGCAGAGTTTTGGTCAAGCGGTTCAGACACCATAGATTTGCTTGAGAAAAAGAGAGAAGGGCTTAAACTAAACCAACGAAAGTGAAAAGTAGTTTAAGTTAGTGGAATTGCTGTAGCTGCAATGCCAACCAGAGGTTGTAAAGCTAGTACTGAGATCCTAGACTATTTTTGCCACAACCTGGCTGGCTGCAGATATCCTATATAATAAAGTGCAAGTGTCTCTGCGTCCAGTATTCCCTGTGTCCCTGGGTTTGCGCTACTGCGCATGTTCCCCACGGACACAGGGATTAGACGCAGAGACTTGGAACGCACACTTGCGTGCGCGCTCTCCCCACCCCCACCCCTCTGCCAACCGCCGCTCAAAGAAGGTCTCCGAAGCGCCGTCTCATGCCGCTGGTGCTTCTCCGAACCCCGGGATGTTCTAGCTCCCGTTTACTTAACGGGCTGAATTACACTAGTCATTGATAAAGACCTGTTGTAACCCATTTGTAGGCATGAAACTGTCTAATTTATTTATTTATAAATTTTATCTGTAAGCCGCCATGAGTCCCTGTTTGGTTAAAAAGGTGGGGTATATAAATAAGTATATAATAATAATAAGTATTTATATACTGTATGCTAAATCACAAAACATATTGAAGCGGCTCACAACACTAAAATGATAACCATAGGCCTGCAGAGGCCTGGCAGAATAAAAAAAAGGTTTTGAATAGGCATTTAGATGTTGGCACAGAAGGCGCCTGCTGATCAACAAAAGTTTCCCTGTAGACGCAGCCCATAACAGGAATGGTCCAGCTAGTCAGGATCAGGCTCTTTGTAGGGATTGTAGAGGGGAGAGACTTTCAGGAGGGAGGGAAGAGAAAAGAAACCACCTTTTCACCTCCCTGCAATATTCCACAAGTATTCCACGTAGTGCAAAAGTGAACATGTTTATATTTTGCTCCTCTCTGAAATGTTTTATTGCTGTATAGGTTGGAAGGGAGTATTCTGGAGAGTGGGAAAAGGAAAAGGTACCCCTTTCCCATCTCCTCCATTATATATCTTCCACTTACAGTACAGGTAGGGGAAGCCTTTAAAAAACAAAACATAAAACACCTCAATGGCACACATTCCTCTCCCTTCTCTCTGAATCTCATCCCTGTCTCTAGGACACAGTGAGTTGCAGGGGGCTCAGAGAAGGCCCCCTCTTTTCCCAGTAAACAGTCGGCATTCATCTTTTCTGGAAGTAAGTGACCATAGATCTTCCTGGTACTCAATGTTTGGGTGTCCCTGTTTTGCCTACAAATTGAGAGGCACGGGATCACTCAAGTTAGATATTAATGGGAGTGATATAGCTAAATCTTTGAACAAAACTTGTGGATTTTGTTTTAAGATTTAGTCTCTATCTAAATGTTATATATCATCTATAATACCTTCGTGATATCATGCCTGGATTGATTTTGTTTAACACTTGGTGTAGAACCGCAGTTATCCTTGCATCATCTTGAGATCATGCAATATGCATCTGCTCATTAACAGCCACCCACCCACCCACCCACACTCCTTTCTTTTTGAGCGCTGGTCTTTTCCTTCCTGTCCCTGTGATATAGGGACTCCTGAATTTTTTATCATTTTCTTTAGCTGCTAAACATCGAGAAGCAGTTCCAGTTTAATAGTTGGTGACTCCAAGTTATCAGTCCTCTGTCAACTTCCTTTGCTCGGCTGCTCAGAGTCAACTGGCTGTTCTGCAAATTAAACTGTGTGCATTGTGAGCCCTTTTCATTTTCTGCTGTTAAATTATGGAACAGTCTCCCTCTCAAGAGGCTACACAAATAAGTCCCTAAGATTGTATTTCACTTAAGACGCCATCCTTTGAGATTTTTGTTTTGGCCTTCCTGGATTGTAATGCATTAATTGGTGAGAGTCTCTTCCACACAGTCTCAATAATTCAACTGACCTGGGGGGGGGGGATATGCACAACACTTGAATAATCAGCTATATGAGTAATCAAATACTCTATTTACATAAGTTTACATTGATGTGAGCAACACTCAATGAATGTAGATAACCTAAACTTGAATGTAGATAACCTAAACTTAAATAATTTATTCAATGCCCCAGAAATCAGGACTAGATCAGAAATTACTGTTTTGAATCCTTGAAATCCTTATTTAAAAATGTAAATATATTTAAAACTGTCCACTATTATGGATCATTTACTTTGGACAAGTTTAGACTGAATGCTAGATCTCTGTAGATCATGATTTACAAAACAGAAGCTGTCCTTAGGGGATGAGTTCAGTTCTTCCATACAATTCTTGCCTAGCTAACTTGCCTTGGTGCTAATTATAGTTTCACATTCAGTGTATACCATTGCAAACCACGGTGCAATCGAAACCAAGATACATAAATTCAGTCCCCATTTTATGAGGGAAACTCGTTTCATTGGTGCACATGTGACATGAAACCCGGGTTAACACTAGGAAAGCTGGAAAATTGCTAGCTTCCAATTACAATTTACAAACCATGGTTTAGGGAGGTTTTTAATGTTTGAAGTTTTATTCTGTTTTTAATGTTCTGTTGAAAGCTGCCCAGAGTGGCTGGGGAAACCCAGCCAGATGGGCGGGGTAATAATAATAATAATAATAATAATAATAATAATAATAATAATAATAATAATAAATGCTTCATGATTACTTTCCTTATAATTGCTTTAAGGATAGCTCCTAACAATCAATCATTAGCGTAGAAAGGTTTTGTGACATTTATTCATTCTCCCTCATACTCACTCACTTCTGTTTCAGGCCAAATCTTTAGATCGCTTATAGCAGGCATCCCCAAACTGCGGCCCTCCAGATGTTTTGGCCTACAACTCCCATGATCCCTAGCTAACAGGACCAGTGGTCGGGGAAGATGGGAATTGTAGTCCAATACATCTGGAGGGCCGAAGTTTGGGGGTGCCTGGCTTATAGCCATATGGGTCATTCCTCTTTTAGTCCCTCCTGTTTCCTGAGATCATCATTGTGTTCAGGTCTTGGGTGTTCTTTCTGGTATGGAGACTGGAAGCAGCCTCCCTGTGTCTGTCAATTTTCTGGCCATTGACTGGGACCAGAATGTGCTTCTCTTTGCCACTGGATACTTCCATGGAGAGAGAGAAGTACATCCTCCTATTGGTCTTTGTTCCTTTAGCTCAGCCTATCGTAACCTTGAGGGATGCGGGTGGCGCTGTAGTCAAAACCACAGAGCCTAGGGCTTGCTGATCAGAGGGTCGGTGGTTCGAATTCCCATGGCGGGGTGAGCTCCTGTTGTTCGGTCCCAGCTCCTGCCCACCTAGCAGTTCAAAAGCATGTCAAAGTGCAAGTAGATAAATAGGTACCGCTATAGCAGGAAGGTAAACGGCGTTTCCGTGTGCTGCTCTGGTTCGCCAGAAGCGGCTTAGTCATGCTGGCCACATGACCCGGACGCTGTCTGCGGACAAACACCGGCTGCCTTGGCCTATAGAGCAAGAGTCGTCCACGACTGGATCTAACGGTCAGGGGTACCTTTACCGTACCTTTACCTTTTATCCTAACCTTGGATTCCCAGATGTTGTTGAACTACCAGCCCCATCATTCCTGACTGTTGCTCCTGCTGGCTATGGATAATGGAGAGCAAAGGTTGGCAAAGGCAGAGGCCAGGATGTTGTTCTCCTTACTTCTGCAGCCCCCAGGGCAGCTAATTATAATTATACCCCAACTATAATTCTGTAGGTGGTGTGGGTAGCATGGCAGGTAGATTATGCTTCTAGGTTTTCTAACGGCTCTATCTAATTGAAAATCAAATGTTTTCATGGCTATTTTAACCATTTAGTATGAATTCTTGTTCAGTAAAACTTCATTTTCAATAGCTTTCTTCCTGGTCTAAATCAGGGGTAGCTTGATGGTGGTGTTTTCCAAATGTTGTTGAACTCCAACTGCCTCCATGACTAGTGGTTGTAGCCCAACAACATCTGGCAGCCACTTGGTTAGCTACTTGGCATACATTATTCAATCATTGTACAGTAGGCAGGTCAGCATCAATCCTGCATTTCAGAGCAAAGTCTTGAGTATGGTTATGGAAGGCGGGTCTTGAGTTCAAAAGAAGCCAGGGCTTCTTGACTCATCGTTAAGGATAAAATCCTGTGCACACTTTCCTGGGAGTAAGCCCCCATCCAACCGAATAGTACTTCTAGAAAGGCTTCTGTGGGATTCACTGTAAGACTCCAAGGTGCAATACTTATCTGAATTTTTAAAAAACCCTGGGAAATAAATCAAACTACTACAGTATATGACATATAAAACATTTGGCGAGCATGAGAAGCCTGTTGCATTGCACTCCTCAAATGTTCCAGTGAATTCTGTTACATGCCAAGGTGTGACTGATGAAAAATACTGACCTTTCCCCAGACAGATACATGCACAGTCTTGACATGACTTATTATTTCTTCTGTGTTCAACAATTTGCAGAATGTTTATTTGAGGTTGTTTATTAACTGGAGGTTGCCCAGTAGCTGGGAATAGCCCAGAGTATTGCTTTGGACCCTTGTGAGCACAGGTTTAATGTATAAATAAATCTTATTAAGGTAAAATCTATGCTTATTCTTCTGAAAAAAGAAGGAGCAAGATCATTTGCTGATGAAAATGTAGTAAAGGGCAGTTGTGTTTCCCTTTTTTCTGTTTTGGACATTTATCCAGTATTTCTGTGTAGGTTCACCTGAAGTCTATAATTAAGCCCTTAGAGCCCTGGTGCTTTCATAACCACAGAACTTTCTTACTCTCACAGAGCTGTCAGGGATAAGCTGTCATTATTGGTAAGGAGAACAGATGTGAGGTAGACACATACGGTAGTTGATTTGTCTGAAAATGACTTGGATAGAGATTTATATAGGCATTTATTAAACTTGACAAAGCTGGATTTTAATGAGCCCAATTTTGATGACATTCCCCTTATTAGAGCTAATTTAATCAATTAACATACAATCAACTGCTGCTTTCTAATTACTGAGAAGCTTATACTCTGTCCTCTAATTTTTCCCTCTTTAAATTTAAAGACATCAGACTAAGATCTGATACAGATACAATGCTAGATACTTGCATATCATGGTTTGCAAATCCAGAATCCAGTCTCGAGAACTATGCCTCTTACCTCCTCTAGATCATTTTTTTCCTTTCCTTCCCTTGTTGGTATTAATGATAGTTTAGAGCAGGGTTTCCCATTGGGCCTCCAGCTGTTTTAAGACTACAATTCCCACTATCTCTGACCACTGGCCCTGCTAGGTAGGGAGTTGTAGTCCAAAAACAGCTGGAGACTCTGGGAAACTCTGGTTTAAAGTATAGTGTGCTTGTCAAGGTTCCTTTTATCAGTGTTTGCCGACCACTTGAAACCAGGGTTACAAGTTCTCGTGTAAGTGGAGGTCACAGAACTTTGGTTCCTTCGTTCCTTTCATGAAAGACCAAAGCAAGCATCCTAAAGGATGCTTTATGTATAGGATAGCTGTGTATTATGCATGTAATTATTTAAAATATTTCATACCTCCAACTGAAAGTTTTTCAGGGCTGTTTACAGCTCAGGTTGTTCTGAAGTGGATAATTCCAGGCAAACTATCTATATACATCTGATAGCGGATAAACCATGTTTAATGAAACACTCTCAGTTGTAAGGTTCTTACACTGAAAAATTGCAGTTTGGATAGCTTGTTTTCTTTGATTTTGTTATAGGTGCCATTTTTAGACATATGATATGACAACAGTTTTAAATGACCCCCCCCCATTTCAATTTATGTCCTCTATTTTTGCACCTTCGTACAGACAGCAGGCTTCAAAGAAGATAATGAAGTGGTCCTTGTCAGAACAGATCAGTCTGGTAGAGCATGGCCAGTTAACATTCCAGGAGAACTGCTGGAACCAAGTGGCAGAAAAAAGAAGCAGAAGGTATGTGTGATAAAGATGCTTATTTCACATCTTTTGTTATAATAAATATTATTATTATTACTTTCTTAAATGTAGCATATAGGACAAGGGTTCAGGCAGGAGGATGTGAGGGAACTCCACGAATTCCCCGTTGTATCAGTTTGGGGCTACTTTGCTGAAATTAGGTATGCTTTGTAAAATTCAGGTGCTGAATTGCGTTCACTTACTTTTATAAAGTTGTTTTTAGACTGGATTCGTTTTAGCATAACCAGACAGTGGCACCAAATGAATATCCATGTACTTGTTATTCGTTTTCAGGTCACGACTCACGTGGAGAAGGAAAGGGTCCGCTATTTTCAGGATGATGATGATCTGAGCCTGACGGATTTGGTCAGAAATGAAAAGATGAGGACAGCAGAGGATCAAAATAAGCTTTTCATGAGAATGGCATCAAAGGTAAGGCCCAATGTGTCTGAATTTATATTGAAACCTAATGAGCACTTCCAATATATTAAAACCCCTTACTTTCAACTTTTTTTTAAAAAAATATGTTTGGAATAACATACAGTGATACCTCGACTTACGAACGACTCGACAACCGAATTTTTTGACTTACGAGTGGGGCTAATGGCCGCGTGCTTACAAATGTCTCGAAATCCGAAAGGAAACCACGGCGGTTTTAGATAGGGATTTTTCAATTTACGAATTTTTAGATAGGGAGGCAGTGGAAGACAGGAGTGCCTGGCGTGCTATGGTCCATGGGGTCACGAAGAGTCGGACACGACAAAACGACTAAACAACAACAACAACAGATAGGGTTGCTTCGACTTACGAATTTTTCCGTTTCCAATGCATTCCTATGGGAAATCGCGTTTCCAATGGCGGTTTTCGACTTACGAATTTTTCGACCTACGAAGGTGAACGGATTAAATTCGTAAGTCGAGGCACCACTTTAGATGTATCAAGATCTTCATGTGAGTGTTTCAAGTTTGAGGAAACTGTGATTTGTTCCAATGCTTTATATTTGTGTTATGAATATAATTTTATTGTTTGTATGCTGTTCATAAGATCTTGGTATCATTTTCTTAATGTTGGTGGCTTAGACATTTTTGCAAATAATAAAATAAAGATAACTGGGGTTCTGGGGCAGGAGAAGAGAGAGACAGGAAGCATTTGCAGCTACTTCACAAGCAGCAGCATTTGGGTTGCCCTACAACTTATATTTGAGCCCAGATTTTCCTGGACTGACCCCAGTCCACCTTGTTCGCTACCATACTAACTGTCAGTGTATATTTACAGGTAGGTAGCCTTGTTGGTCTGAGTCGAAGCAAAATAAAAAAATTCCTTCAGTAGCACCTTAAAGACCAACTAAGTTTATATTTTGGTATGAGCTTTCGTGTGCATGCAGGTATCTGAAGAAGTGTGCATGCACACGAAAGCTCATACCAAAATATAAACTTAGTTGGTCTTTAAGGTGCTACTGAAGGATTTTTTTTATTTTGTCAGTGTATATACAATCATAATACTTGGGTGCAATACATCTTATAAAAATCTGAGGTATATGAATTCTGTAGATAAACTTAAACTGAAAAGTAGCAATTTTAATTTTTTGCTGTAACAACACCATCTGAAGCCATTTTGTCATCTTTATTAATGAAGTGCACAGAATTGACATCCATATAATGACTTTCTCTTTCATGCTTTCATTTGTGAGGAAAATGGGTGGAGGGCGGGGATACAGTTGAAATGGATGTCGTCTTCTTGATATTGCTGAAAGTCTAAAAATGATATTCTGACTAGCGTGTGAGAAAGTGGCCCTTCAATACTGCAGAGGATTTTCATTCATCTTTTTGACTGAGATATTGGCTTTGGTGTGTCTGCATTATTTTAAATCAATGGCTGTTCCTCAGTTCTGTTGCAACCAGCAGAATAATGAAATGTGATTTCTAATGTGCAGTAAGGAAGCAAGGCTATCTTCTATTTTTCAGTTTGCCTTGATATATCCTTTAAACAAACTTTTTGAACTTGAAAACTTGATGGTAAAATCACATTGAGATCAGTCTCAGTGCCTTTGCTGTCAACATGAAAGTCAACTAGATTTCACTTGTGTGTAAAGCTGTCCAACTAGATGGTTTTAAAGCAGCATTATGTTCAGTAGAAATTACTGGTAGAAATAGTGATTTGTGAAGGAGGAAGGCACCTTGGAGTAAATAAAATAATGGATTCCAAGAAACGGAAAGAGTACGAGTAGCAAAACAAGAAGTGTTAAATTTTAGGGAAGAGACATTTTTTGACACATTTGGAAATTAAGAACCAGATAGTGTTGGGAAGAGTTACTGAATAGGAATTCAGAAGGGGATGGAGTTGGATGAATTTAAAATTGCTTGCAAGTGGCTCAGTGGTTGGCTACGTGCTTTGCAAAGTAGAAGGTCCCCAGTGTCAGTTCCTGGCATCTCTAGCTAAAAAGGCCAGGAAGCACGTTATGGAAAAGATACCCCTCTGTTTGAGGTCATGGAGAAATGCTGCCAATCAGAAAACATAAACATAAGGCAGATACCTACGTTCCAAATGTAAGGACTTACAAGTTTCACAAGCTGGACAGGGAAATAGACGTTTGCCTTGAGTGTGAGAGGGGAAGTACAGAGCCCAACCACCACCAGCTGCTCTCCCTTATTCTTCCAACCACTGAATATATCTCTCACCTGCCCATACCACCTCTTGCCTCCGGAAAGCTACTTTGCATTGTAGACAAGGGCAATCCAGACACAGTGGAGCAGGGGTAGGAAATTGGATCTACCCAGCAGGCAGGGTCCAGATGTCCCACAACCCCCACAGGCCACTTAGGTTCCTGGGGGCTGCCCACCTGTCAAGCACCTGACATTACCAAGATGCAGGATAACACACTTGCTTTGCTGGCATGTTTTGATTTCCAACTCTGTGGGGAAAGGACATGCCTCTCCGTGGGGCTTGCTGTAAGCACCAGCCAGCCTTGTGCAAGAAAAGTAAAAATAATTTTGCAGGTGTTGATCTGCTTGTGTAAGAGAAGACACCTTAAGTTCTATGGAACTTGCCTAATCATAGTACCATGTCAACTATTGTACTAACGCTTGTGAAACAAGTAGTGGCTGTTTTCCACTATTGTTTATTGGGAGCCAGCCCTGTGTAGTTGATACACCATTGTGCAAGACAAGTATCATTGTTTTGTTTTAGTAGGAAGTGCGGATTAGTTGGCAAACCTAGGCTTCAACAGTAGTCATAGTAGGACTTAAACTAGTAATAAGGAAAACTTGCATAATGAATCCTCATCATTGCAATATTTAATTAACACCTGGATAAAAGCTCCCTTCATTTTATTGTATTAGAACTGAGCCCTAAATACATTTACAGTGTGTGTGTGTGTATTCACAGTCCTTTTAGCTGAAATCTATTGTTTTTCCTAACACCAGTGAGGTTCTGTTCCCCCCCCCAGCTTCCTGTCATGTATTTGGAGTATAACATTCCTGAAATCTAAATGCTTCCATTTAAAATGGGTGATGTCAGTGTTACCATGGCAATTGAAAATCGCACGGATCCAATTTATACAATCTATACACCTTTTTCCTTTCTGGCAGATTTTCAGAGCAGCAGTAACGCTTCTTGCATTCATGTAGAAGGTGTATCTTGAATTGCGATTGCGTTAGTGTTATTATGGGAGAAACGAATGTTCAGTGGGTGAAGGCAAGGGAGAAGCGTACCAGCTTACGAAAGACGGTGAATGGAAAACTAGTTGCACAACCATAGTAATAAATAGAGCCCAAATACGCAAGCATGTGTTAACAGGATTTTATATAACAGAAGGTGGGATTTTTTAATTTTTTTCTTTTCTTTTCTCCACTATACTTTGAGATGGCATTCTTAGGCAAAGTATACATTTTTATTTCGGTTTTTGTGTGTGGCTCTGCTGCCATTTTCCTAAAAGCCATCCTCATAACTGGAAACTGAAGAAAGGAGAGAGAAAAGTTGCAATCAACTTTGTGCCTCAACATCCTAGCCAGCCGTGTACATTCTGGGGCAAGCCAAGCCTGTACTAAAGGGAAGGACTCCACTTGAACTGGGATGGAAACAGACTGTTGGCGCTTAAAATAAAAAAGGTGGCAGAGCAGCTGTTAAATTGATGGGAAGGGGGTAAAGCTGGCAAGAGCTGAGGAGGCGCCATTCAGAATAAATCTCCCCCCAGGGATGAATTTTAAATGTGGGTGGCATAGAACTAGGCTTGTGAGTGCAGGAGCAAAGCATAGCAATTCAGAGAGGCCAAAGCACCGCACTTGAAGAGAGAGATGGTCTTCAAGTGTTTATATGCTAATGCCTCTGAGCCGGGGTGAGTGAACTGGAGTGCTTGGTATTAGAGGCTGGCATTGATAGAATAGAGATGATGGATACTTGGTGGAACAGAGAGAACCAATGGGACATATCGTAGTTATCTCTCGATATAAATTCTGTGGGGAAAAACAGAGAAGGATGTGCCAGAGCTGGTGTCGCTCTGGATGTCCAAGAGAGCATTGAATCCAGCAAGCAAGGAAACCCAAAAGGGACAGAATTCTGATAATCAAAAGTTAGCTGAGAGATAGCAGTCCTGCTGCTTAAGAGGCAGAGATTTCTGCTTCAGCATTGTAGACGGGAACCACATCGTTCAAATAACACACCTTTCTTAAAAGACCCCCTTTGGCCTGTAACTGTGGTTGTAGGGTACGTACTTACGCGCTTAAATGCTCTATGCGGCTGCCATCTTGTTTAATAAAAATGGCTTCAATTAATCGTATATGTTGGACCAGGGTAGTTTGGATGCCAGGAGTATCTTACTGGCATGTATGGTTACACTTCCATGGGAAGCTTATGTAAGTTCCTTGCCTGTGGTCATCGTCACCATCATGTTCTAATGGGGCCTCACAGTGTTATGTATCAGTTTTTCCAGTTTCATAAGAAGTTGCTAAAAACCGGTGCATTGCTTTTGTTCACTTTCTCGCTTGCCTTTTGATTTTAAACAAGATTAGATGAGCTCTCCTATAGTGGTGTACTGCAAGAGAGTGCAGAACTGGGCATGGTAACAATACCCTTTATTTTTTGAATTTTATTTCAAAATTGAGAATAGTAGAGCATATATATTAATAATCACTTGCTATAATGAATTGGAATAAGGAAGTGACACTGAATTGTGGGAAACTTCATGGCCACACTTCTGTAGTCAGTATGTCAAAAATTAGGGGAGGAATTCAATGTCACACTGTTAGAACCAACTGCCCTATCCTTCCTCATTTGCTGTTCAGAACATTCTCTTGCAACCCCCACTCCAGCCAATTTAATGCAGAATTGAAGTACTCCAGTTGTGTATGGACCTTGCCACGTGTTGTAGTAAGTAAGTAAAACCTTTATTGGCATCAAACAAACTCGCATACAAAATAATAAAGATTAAAACTGTCACTGTGGCAAACGCTGTGCCAAGAGAGGGAAGGGAATAATCCGCCATCCGCTTTCACGACAATGGGGCTTCCGGCGACTCAGACGACTGCAGAGTACAACGCCGAGAAAATAGTAAATTAAGATATTGAGCCACCATCTCGGTGAGGACCGGGTCCTTCCCCAGCAAGAGGAACCGCAAGATTTCCCGCTCTGGTCTCCCTCTGGGAATGCAGAGCCGGTCCAGGAACCGTTGACGAAGGTCGACGTAAAGGTTACAATGAAAAACCATATGTGGAAGGCTTTCCACCTGAGGGTCATGACACGGACAGATCCTCTCATCCTTCGCCCTGCCCGAGAATCTTCCCCACAGGAGATTCGATGGATTTGCATTGAACCTGGCCAACGAAAATGCCCTTCTTTCTTGTGGGTTCAGTAGGAAGTCAAGATAGTTAGGTTTTGTTTCATGAGCCCACGGGAGGTGGAAAAGAAGGGGGGAACATGTTGTGCCTGCTGCCGCTATAAGATCCTGTCTCTCAATGTCCCACAACCTAGTAATGACTGTGGCTTTGGCAGATTGTAAGGACATTGAGCGGAGGAGTTCTATTGAAAGCCCCAGTTGCAGTACCTTCCTATTGAAGTGTTGCAGCCCACGTGTTGTATATCATATTCCATATGGATGTTGCCTAAATAATCAAACAGCATGATATCATAATAAGAATACAGTGGTACCTTGGAAGTTGAACGGAGTCCATTCTGGAAGTCTGTTCGACTTCCAAAACTTTTGGGAACCAAGGTGCGGCTTCTGATTGGCTGCTGGATGCTCCTGCAGCCAATTGGAAGCTGTGGAAGTCGCATTGGACGTTTGGGTTCCAAAGAACATTCGCAAACCGGAACACTCACTTCCATTTTTGACCATTTAGGAGCCAAAGCATTCGATTCATAAGGCGTTTGAAAACCAAGGTAAGGCTGTAATGTGCTTCACCTTTATGCATTTTTGTTATTGTCAACTTTTTTCATATGTGTACCCTGCCCTTCCACCCAGCAAGGCAGTGTTATCTTTGATCACCCACAACAACCCTGAGAGATTGGGCTGAGAGTTGGTGATTTGCTCAAGGTCATGAAGGAAACTTCATAGCCAAGAAGGAATCCCTGATCAAAGTCCATCTTTGTCCACATTGACTTAATCTTCCTTTTGCTTCAGTTTTCAGACAAAACGGATAGAGAGTACTACACTCTGGATGATATGTTTGTTTCCAAAGCGGCAACGGGCGAGCGAAGCGGTGAGGAAGACGGAAGGCAAAGGAAACAAGCAATCCGTGAGCATCAGCATCTTGCTGCACGCATGGAGAAGTGCCCTTACTGCTTTGGTAGCCCCGAACTTCCAAAACACCTGATTATTGCAATTGGTAACAAGGTAAGGAAGCAGCACAGCCTGTTCTGAGATGCAAATAGGAAGAAATAAAAGAGGGCTGTTTTCCATTCCATGGTTTTATGAGATTAAAAGTGAGATTGCTTCTTGTGACATGAGTTATTGCCTTTGAATGTTCCCAGCCCTTCCAATTAGGAGGAAAGAGCCACTTCCTCAAGGGTGCGACTAAAATGATACGACTCATGTCTTGAATGATCAAGTTAATCTTCTTCAGTACTTCAGATTTGCAGGTGACCTTGCTGCGATGATATGCAAGGGCTGAATATTTAGGTTGCACAAGGTGGGTAAATAATTTGGAGACCAAATGGTAAGAGAAAAAGGGTCATAGAGGGGAAGTTGAAATTAGAAGCCAGAAAACATAATAAGGTCCACAAAGGCAAAGCAAAGTCATCCAGATTTCAGCAGCACTACAGACAGTAGTCACTGCCTTTTAAAATAAATTTTGGGTTAGTTGCAAAGTGCATGTGGAAGATTTTACTTGAGAATCAAGGTCACCAACTTGCTCCAGTCCAGATGACATTGAACTACAGCTCCCATCATCATAACTATTAGCCGTGTTCACTGAGACTGATGGGAGTTGTAACCCAAAAAATGTTTGGAGGGCACTGTTCCTGTTTTAGACTTTCCTATTTGCCCCACCCACCTCAAAAAACTTGTCAGAAGTATATGCTTACTTCAAGATCTGTAGTTCAACAAGAATCTTATTTCCTCAAGTTTATTGCCTCCCCCAAAGTATTCTGCCTTTCACCCATCCAGACACTCTGGATGACCAAACATTTAAACTAAAATACATGTACAATTCAACAAAATGTAGATAAAAATAACCAGAAACAGACCACAGGATGTATCACCATGTATCCCACAATATTCCTTCACTTCCTCTCCCCACCACTCCAGTTTTTAAATTGGTTACATAATTTGGTGTCCATGTTTCATAATGTTGTAAAACTATAATCATTTTTTTTAAGTCAGCCAATTGCCCCCTTAAGCAGATGGCCATATGATCTCTTTAGACCGAGTTTATTTCAGCAGGAACAGCCGTCAGCCTTACCTCTAAATGCAAAGGTATTAGAGCCTTGAGGATCTCAAAACCTAGGAGGGAACATATGAGAGAAGACGCATCTTGTACAGAAACCCCTTTATTTGTTAGGTGTACTGGCTGTTATTCTTGTGCCTGGTTTCTGACTCGGGGTTTTACAGAGTAAAGGGGAACTAATCTGTACCCAATGTTGGGATATATGTGGCTGAATAAGGGTGCATTCCTGGCCTCTGCTCTGCAAGGCTTCCTGGGGTGGTAGGGCCACCGTCACATCTGCAACCCTGCTGAGCAAGTTGGCTGGGTGGAAGGGGGCAGGCAGATTGCTGCACCAGCCTGGGGCCAACATAGTGACTGGGACTGAACTGGGTTGACTCAGCCCCACCTGCTCCTGTCTGGGGGCTTCTGTCAGCAGGGAAACTGCACATTTGGTGGGTGGAAGGGAGAGCCCTGCCTGTGGAGTGATATTGGACTCACTCTGCAGGTGGAGGTCAGCAGGGCTGCCCAAACCAACCCTGTTTCCCCCCCCCCCCCATGGATTGTTCCAAAGGTCTTTTCATGGAAACAAACACGCAGAGACAGGCAAGCAAACAGTCAAGGAACTTTTGGATGCGGTGCATGCTCTGGAAGGGCAAGATTTTGGAGTTGGTAGACTCAACGGAGGAACTGAAATTTGTAAAACACGATTAGTGTTCTGCATTGCTCTGTGCAGTGTATGTCAGAAAGAGATTCGTCTTCACAGGCATATCTCTGTTCAGCAAAGAGATCTGGGCATTCTCCCAGTGTCTTAAGATGAGGGTGATTAACCTTTTTGGCTCCAAGGACCACATTGCATTGCCACAAAACCTCTGAGAGGTGCATGTCATGCTTAGAACACAACACAGGAAATTTCCCTAAGCTTATTAGTTTTATGTGCTTGGAACTACCTACACTAACTTTATACTTTCCCCCGGTTCAGAGTATATACTTACATAATGGCCTCATGCTCCCCCCCCCCAATTCTCTACTTCTCTAATACAGTTGTGTGGAGGTGATAAGAACCTTAAATATGTCAATTAACCATAGCTATAAACTGGGTTAATCTTAACCAGGCATAGGCAAACTCTGGCCTGCCAGATGTTTGGGACTACAATTCCCATCATCCCTGACCACTGGTCCTGTTAGCTAGGGATCATGGGAGTTGTAGCCCAAAACATCTGGAGGGCCGCAGTTTGGGGATGCCGGGGTTAGTTGAACCAATCCTGCTTCATAAACTTTGCTTTGAAGTTGACTTTTCCCCCAAATCAACTATAGTTAAGACTAAACACAGTTTGTCCTGGTTCAGATATAATACTTGGCCGCAGTTAGTCTAAAACAAAAGTGCACATTTCTGACCTCTTCCTTGCTATGCCAGAGGACAAGGGAAGGGAGGATCATGCAAAGGCAAGGCTCATTGCACTCCTTCCTACGATGTGGTTTATTGCTTTGTTCAAATGAGGAAAAAGACAAGTATAACCACTCATAGGAGAAGCAAACACTGACTCAGGGTTGCATGAAATTGTGTTTGCGATTTTCTGTATGTGGTATAACGTTTTAGGTGGCATCTCTTTGATAATATCTGACATACCATTTACTTTTTAAAAAATTCCCTGCATCATAGAATAAAAGTGTTTCTACAGTATGTTTTAACATATAATTGCCATAACAAAAGATATTGTACAGCAAAATAGACTAAGACTAAATACTGTCAGTGAGGATAAAGGCTTAAGCATCGAAGTGAGCTGCCTTAACAAATTGAGTTGCCTTGAATTTCTCGTATGAAATGCGGCCACAGAATGATTATTTCGAGAGGCTTGCGTTGATGATGATGATTTTTCAGTAACAAACTTACCGAGAATAAAAGGCTTGCCTCCGGAGGGCTTGCAATCTGTAAATCAGTAAAGAGACCAGAGCAGCAGGGAGCATAAAAGAGAGTAATATGTGATTATTGCAGTTAATGTATACTGAGGTTTATAAATAGCATTGTTGGATCCATAAGAGAATATTCCAGAATCCACAATGGGCAATACATATATGAGGACCAACCAAAATGTCACCAAAAAGTGGCATGCCCTTCAGTTCTCTGGAGCTCTTAACCATGGAAATTGTTAAACAAGGGCGGGGCTGAGGAGGCATGGGGGGGGGTGTACAAAAATTAGGCTGAATTTGTAGCCATGGGGTTAGGTTGTAGACTCTGTTCCAAAGTGGAAATTGCAGGAATAAGTCCCTGTTAAGTGTTACAGGTATCAGGTTGCACAGCCAGGATTCTGCGATAAAGAAGAAATGGCTACTTCTGGGTTTTTTTTTAAAGAGCACAAAATCTAACATGTAACCCAGATCTGGCTTAGTTAGTGCAGGTTGTGGGACATGGGGATTTGTGCCAGAGGCTTCGTGGGGGAAAATGGGGTTTAAAGTAAAAATCTTTCCCAGTCTGCATCTGTACTGGAATTATTTTCAGGTGTTTCGCTTGTTGTATCCTACACGCATTTGCCTCTTAGGGCTCCTTCAGGAGGAAGGATGGAACATAAAATAAACAAATAGAAGCTTAAACCATCTTGTATTCCACCCCCCTCTCTCTAGGTCTACCTGTCATTACCAAACTACCAATCTCTTACTGAAGGCCATTGCTTGATAGTTCCTATGCAGCACCACATTGCAGCCACTCTTCTAGATGAAGACATCTGGGAAGAAATCCAGGTGGGCAAAGTCTTAGGCTTGATGCGACTTGTTGTGTGGATTGATATCTAAACACTGGCGATATGAACCAGCCAAACTTGGCACTTTTAGTCCTCTTAATCTCAATGGGAAACATTTAAGCACGTGTTTGCTCCTTCATTGTAATTGGTGGGAATTAGTGTTTTCTTTTTGGTGCGATTGTCCCTTTTGTTGTGAGAAGGGCAGGCTGCTGCTTGGGGGTGGGGGTGGGGGTGGGGACGGGGACCGTTATATGCAGCATGCTCCTTGCAGCCGTGATATGGTAGATTTATTCAGAGATGAGTTGCCTTCTCCATCATCTGTTGGAATAATACACAAGGGGCTTCTGAGTGCTTTATTTGAAGACTTTGAATAGATGTTTTTTTTAAAAAAAACAAACAAACCCTGAAATCATTAAGAGAGTTATGGGAAGTTCATAGCCCAAATTTAACTTTCTGCAACTGAGACTTTTTCTTCAGGCTACAAATCAGCATTCTGAGTAAATGTTGTGAAGTATAAAAATAACACAAAAGTGAGTGTCTAAAGGTTAGCGGCGTTTAACATGCCAGTTTATCCGACCCAAATAACCTGATTTGAAAGTAGAGAAACTTCAATACTGTTTGTTTGAATGAGTATAGTACTTGCACATCTTTGCCAAGCACTGATCACATTAAATGCCTTGGGCACAGTGAGATGGTGAATCGATCACTACTTATTAGTTATTTTTGTTTTTTGTGGATTTTCTTCAATTCATTTGTATTTATTTTTTCAAATTTTTTTGTTAAGTTTTTATTCCAAGTAACATTTTTACAGATCAGTTTCATTTGAACAAGCTTGTGTACTTCGGACATAGAACAATCTCTAAGTGGGTCAAGTTGGGATGTGTCTGTGATGGTTTGGTTAGGTTAGACACCAAGCAAAAAAAGAAAGAGGTTTGCATTTTCCAAAGTTCTCATGCTGCTTTGCATACCTGGTGCGAGTCTCTCACTGATCAGTCTAAAGTTGAGGTTAGTAAATTCAGACTACAACTTTGCCCTTGGTGCATCAAGAGTCTCCTTAATATACTACATGGAGATTTCTGGAGTCAACAACAAACAACAAATCCGTTTATTGTGAGGGCCATGCCTTTACACAAATATCTACACGACAATAATTAAAAATATTAAAATTCATTGCATACTATCCCAGCAAAACCTTCATCCCACAAAACAGGAAGAAAAAGAAAAAACAGCAACGAGTTAAACAGACGATGAAGGGGTCTTTACATCCAGAAATCTTTCCCTGGCTTTCCAAAGACAGCTACCACATGGGTAATCTGTGGGTTAGCGTCAACTAACAAATTTTTTTCTCTATCTTCAGGATTGATTATAGAGTTGGGTATAATTTTACAGCATTGCATCTCTAAAGACCAAGTAAATGGGACAATAGAGGAGGTAATGTAGAAGATCCTCTTTAATTTTCATGAAGCAAGGGCATAAATGGTGCTCTACTGGGATTTTTGTGAATCTACCGGTCAGGTATGCAGTTGGCAGTGTTTGAAACCGGGCCATAGTGAAAGCTCTCCGAAGGATGGGATCAGTGATATCCACCAAGTAGTTGGTACAGATTTTATTATGGAGATTTCTGGAGTCTAGCATACTTAAAATACCTTAGCTGAGCTCCTTGGTAACAATTTATTCTCAAACCAGACATTAATGTTATTAAACTGAAAGCACATGGACAGTTTACATTTGAGGATAATGTTTATTTGGGAGGATTAATTGAGTGAGCAAGAGGTCATTCAAGTTTCTAGGATTTGGTTTCATGTAGGAGGCAAATGAAATTCAACAAAGAGCTAAATATAAACTCTTGGAATATCAATATAATGGGAAAGTGTAATTAAATATGCCTGGGAAATTCTGCAAAAATGCTTAGAAGATACCTTTATTCCACAAAGAGCATGTCTCCAGAGTAGCTTGGCTAATTATGGACCCACTAAGTAAATAAAAGTCTTAACAGAGCTTTTATATCACTGAGAAGATTCAGAGCTCTTTTAAATTTGTTCTCTGTTAACAAAATCTCTTTCATGCTTTCCCTTGCAACATGTCAAGGCTCTTGTCATATGGCATCTGTTTCTGCTTTCTATCCTTAAGACTGGTAGTGCATGGCTTAATTATTCCAGTTCAGGCTAAGAAAGTATAGAAATAAGCATGAAAAACAAGGAAACCCCAAAATCATACACTAAGTTTCTGTCACCCTCAATATTCCAGTAATATTCTGTTAACACCAAGTTAACAGTGTTGATAGCAAGCCTAGGCTGGCAGGGACCTCTTAAAACAAGCATAGTAAATTTTATTTTGTTTCTGAATTGCATGAACATTATCTACCATGCCCATTCTAAGCAACCATAGGGAGCCATTATGCTGTCTTAATAGATTTAAATTAGTTTGGTTACATCAGCAGTGTACGTGGGGATTTTTTTTTACACCTTATATAGAACAATTAGTGTATTTCTTACAGCCAGCCAGCCAAAAATACAAAATGCAGAATCGTACCCTCAATAAAAACCAGTCAAAATAAAACAAAACGATATGCTAAGAACTGACAACCATAAGAAGTCTTAAAGATAGGTTTTCAAATTTTCACCATCTGTGAAGATGTTTGTTCTGCCAAAAATTCTCAAGAGGTTCTTTAAAGACGAACCTGGAAACAGTCTTGTAAGATGATGATTTACAGTATATATTATTTGACCCACTTGAAAAAAAAACTTAAGGTAAAATAACACATGAAGGTGATTACAGGGGCAACACCTGTTTTTAAAAGGCAAATCTGCCATCCAAATGCTGATCAGTAATATAGCTGTTCTTTGCTTGGGCATTGATTTTATAAAAAGCAAACAGAGTTTAGGGGCAGACAGATCCAGACCCTGAAGCCATGGGCCCTATAATCCCCCAGGCTAGCACACATAGCTCTCACACATCTTAAATGGCTGTAAAAGGTTGTTAGATAAATTAATGGGGAATAAGTCTACCAATGGTTGATAGCCATCACATCCAGTATTAGAGGCAATATGAATGCCAAATACTGGTGGCCATAAGCAGGAGAGTGATGGCTCATGTCCTCCTTGACGGCTTTCCATGGGCACCTAGTTGGTGACTGCATGAACATAATACTGGTTTAGTAGATGGGCCTTTGGTCTGGTTCAGCAGGGCTGTTCTTACGTTTTTGTTATTGTTGTTTAGTCGTTTAGTCGTGTCCGACTCTTTGTGACCCCATGGACCATAGCACGCCAGGCACTCCTGTCTTCCACTGCCTCCCGCAGTTTGGTCAAACTCATGTTCGTAGCTTCGAGAACACTGTCCAACCATCTCGTCCTCTGTCGTCCCCTTCTCCTAGTGCCCTCAATCTTTCCCAACATCAGGGTCTTTTCCAGGGAGTCTTCTCTTCTCATGAGGTGGCCAAAGTATTGGAGCCTCAGTTTCGCGATCTGTCCTTCCCGTGAGCACTCAGGGCTGATTTACGTTTTTAAGTCTGTATTTTTCCCCCCTGTTTTCTTATAAATTGAAAAGTAACATCACAGTTTCCCCACCATTAACTCTTTCTTACATGGGTCTTTCTTGCTCTGTGCATGTATTCAGTGAAATGATTCTCTTGAAATGCCAAGGCTTATTGACTCACTCAACACCAAACTACTATGGCCAGAAAGAGGGCCAGATTTGATGAAGTGAGCATGCGTAAGGCCCAACCAGAGTTGTTGAGCTTTTTTAAGGATTTAACCCCAGGACATATACTGCCACAGGGGCTGGATTAAATCGACTGTTGGGCCGGAATAGGCCCCCGAAACAGACTTTGGACATGGTTGTACTATGGGATATAAAAACTCATGTTAATATCTTGACATAAGCTCAGTTGATTGCTTAAAATGAGAGGCCGTTTTGCTTTGGATCAAGTGTCTCTCCATAGGCCATGCTTGGCACAAGAGTGCTGATCTCAAGGGAAATGGAAGGAATGCAGGAAAATGGAAGATTGCAGCACTAATCCTGCTTGAGGACCTCTTACCTAGTTGTGAAAATGCACAGGGGTCTCTCAGCATCTTCTGGCTATAAAATTTTGTCAAGATATGGCGCTTCTATTTTTTTTAAAAAAATGTAGCAAGTTAATTATGTATTGCACAGGGAAGGGGAAATGTCGTTTAGACTACCTAAAATTTGAAAAGCAAATGTAGGTTGTTTATCAAAAGCTTAGAAGTTTAGAGACAACCACCTAGTGCCTTATGCATTCAAAGCAAGTGCTCTACCACTGATTTACTGCCTTCTTGAAGCTCTTTAAATTACCTTAGTAGCTGCAGTGGCGGTGGCAAAAGAGCACCTCCCCATTTAATTTGCTTTAAAAATCTCCAAAATATCATTGGTAGAATGGGTGCTAGTGGAAGTGACAGGCAGTAATGTGTCAGCTGTTGAATTAATTCTTAGTTTCCGCAACTAGAACAGGATAATGAACAGTTCTGCTTACTGATGTGTGATTCTTGAAAATGCTGGCCAGGGGGTCGTTTCAATTTAATTTGCATTTAAATGTCATGGCTTCTCGGACATCCTAGTGCCAGTATTTTTGCTTGACAGCCGTTAGCCTGCCTTCACAGCCTTTGCTTGGCTGCTTAATAGCAATCTTCAGGCAGATGTGCTTTTTCAGGGAGAAATGTAATCTGTAAAGCATAGTCAGAGATGGAAACTTCATGTGCCCTTCATTCTCTAAATAACTAAATAACATCATGTGCCCTTCCTTCTCTAAATAAATTTTGAAGAGAACTTCCTTTGACCTCACAAGTGCTATAAACTTTGCCCCTGCCCCAGCTATTGTTTTGAACATGCACTACTGCACAATAGAACCAAGTGCTATTTGGCAAGAGAGTTGGGAAATACCATTCTAGTTTGGGAAATGTTTCCATAACTTGACCCTGTGGCTCTTAAAGACCTAGTATCTCTAAAATCTCATTCTTTAAATGATGCAAAAGCTCGACCCTGACAATAAATGTATATGCTATTCTACTGGAGTACCAAGGGTCAGAAGCATAGGATTCCTAACATGCCAGAAGATGACCACAAACTAGTATTTCTGCACCATTGAGGACCCTATTCTCCCATGTGCCATGGTGGTTTCTGGTACTGCATGAATGTGCTGGATAACTCATCCTGTTGCCTATCCCCACTGAAGCAGGTGATACGAAAGATTTTTCTTTGAGACCCTGGAGGACCAGTCAGAGTCACTTGGTATAAAGCACCATAATGTGTTCGTTATAATTTTTAGGGAGAGGGCTGTGCAACCTTCTTCAGTTGTCAAATGTGTGAATTAGGCAACAACTTTGATTTCTCCGGGAAATAAGAGCATATTTCTTTTGATTTATGGGTGTGTGCATTGGTGTGCATCATTTGGTCTTGTGATAAATGAATGCCATTGCTTTCAGATGTTTCCCACGAATGTTTAGAACGACAAAACATCAAAAGCAAATATGCAGTTTTGTTTGGAAATGTAGCACAAGGGAGTTTATTTCCAGTGTGACCCATGAAGATAATGAGGTTGTAAAATGAAATGTGAATTCTGTGATTTATGGCCCTGGCACATTTCAAATGCTCAGTCAGCTTAAGTTACGTCAGGCTTGTGGTTTCCAACTTGTTATAATTTCATATGAGCTCAATTTGAAATAACTTCTTGGCACCTGCCTCCTCTTGCTGGATGCCGTCACACCATTTCAAGTTTGGGTACCAAAATCGTCTCTCATTTATTGGAAATCTAGACTGTTGTTTCTACCTTATCTGTTTGTTTTAAAACATGCCAGCTTCTAGGCACCACTCAAGATAGAAACTGATCTACTCCATAATCAGTTGTGACATTCTATCCTATAGAGGAAAATGAGTGAGTATACACACAGGTCAAGTCTGTTACAGTTACAGGTTGGGTAAACCTCTGCACCACGGAGATATGAGAGACCCAAGATTGCTTTTCTTTAAGGAAATATTAGTATCTGGCTTAAAGGTCAATCATGCCTGATGAAAATGTCACTTTTTGATAAATTGTGTAATTGGAAGGAAGAGTGGAGGGATGGTGGCATTTGGAGTCTATGCAAGTCAAGGTATTAACTTTTGAGGAAATGAAACTCTGAGGCCTCCCATGGTTTCTGCCTCCATTTATGATGCCCTCCAATTTTTTGAACTTCAGTGTGCCTTTCATTTGACAGAAAACAACACCTACAGTTGCCATTATGCACGGAGCATAAATATTTAATATTACTCATCATGTTCCAGTGTTGAGCTCATTTTACTTTGAATGCAATGTGACATTAACCTATGAAAGTTTGACTTCTCAGTAATGCCAGACATTTGACGCAGCTGTTGCCTAACACTTCTGTGAACACTATACGTATTTTGACTCTTCTTGTTCCACTCCCTCTCTTTTTTTACAGATATTCAGGAAAGCTTTGGTGAAGATGTTTGAAGCTCAAGAGTTGGATTGTGTCTTCCTTGAGACAAACTTAAATTTAAAGAAGCGATACCACATGGTATATGAATGCATCCCCCTCCCAAAGGAAGTGGGTGATATGGCTCCCATCTACTTTAAGGTATCTACAAAATTTCCAGTTTCCTCAGTTTTGTGTTTTGATCATACCACTTTTGTTTTTTTAAACAGATCTAAAGTTGGCGGTGCGAAGCTCAAAAAAGTAAATAGGTTCCCTAAAATACATCAGATTAACTTAACTCCTCTTCTTCAAGTGAAATTTATTTCACTTCTTCAAGTTTCCCAAACTATTTGTTTCAGATTAACTTAACTCCCCTTCTTCAAGTGAAATTTATTTCACTTCTTCAAGTTTCCCAAACTATTTGTTTGAGCAAAACTGGAAGTACAGAAAATAGGCTTCTGAAGGGAACAGGTATTGTTGTATCCTGTTAATCCTGCCGTGCAGATTGGATAGCCCACTATAGCCCATGAATTGGAAGCATGAACTGGCCAGGTTTTTTTAAAAAACCAGATTTCCCAACTGCACAAACTCCCTGCTGGACACCCCACTCTAAAAACCGGAGCGGAGGGAGCCGAACGAACACAAAGCATGCTTTGCTCCTTGCTTACACCGTGTCTCAGTGGCAGTTCCTCCATGGGAGCCAGAAACTAATTCATTCATGAATCTGCCTTAAATCAGTAAGTGACAGGTGCAAAACCAGGCATACTTTTAAGGGTATTTATATGGATGCGATAAAACACCACCTGCCCAAAGAGGAAGATGAAGGAAAAGAAGTTCTGGTCAAAAAGACAAAGGTATTTTCATATGGTTTGGGCAGCTTGCTTTAAGTATGGGAGCTGAGCACATTCTGCCCTTACATCGTTTGTGAACCCCGGGTGAAGGGTGGTTTATAAATTAAATAAATAATAATAGCCATCTGTGTACATGCTGTCTCTGAGACCGCCTGCCATTTTAAGTGTTTAATAAACACAGGCACTAAATGTGTCTAATTCACCGCCCCACCCCCCAAAGGCAAGGATGGAAGTTGCCAACGTAAGTTGTCTGTATGTGCTGGATGTGTGTGTGTGTGTGTGTGTGTGTGTGTGTGTGTGTGTGTGTGTCTTACTCTCCCCCCCCCCACCCGCCAATGGCTGAGGAGCTGTGCTGTTTACCTGACGAGATTGTTTTCAACAGGGCTGTTTTGGATGTAGCTTCTGCTCACAGCACTATATGGATATAATGGGGCTGGACCTCAGTCTAATAGGTTTCCACCTCAACAATTAAAGTGAGCAGTCTAACATGTGATCTCCTTTGCTCTTCCGCTTGCAGCAGCAGGAGGCAGGCAGAGAAGAGGGAAGAGGGAAGGGCCATGTCCGAGAGGTAGAGCAGGTGTTTTGCATCCCGAAGATCCCAGGTTCAATCTTGGCATCTCCTGGGAATGGATCCTGCCTGGAATCCTGGAGAGCTGATACCAGTCAGTGTAGACAGTTTTGAGCTGGATATAGCAATAAGCTGACTCAATGCAAGGCAGCTTTCATTATTTCACTGCATGTAGAGGAGTATGGGGCAGCAGCACTCTTAACATACAAGCTCTGCTGAGTGTCTGAAAATGGTTTTCGACTTGGAACTATTTAGATAGCGTTTTGTGGCAGTAGCAATTTAAAATATATGTATGCTAGATTTTAATTAACATTGGCAACAAAAGCATGACCTTTACCTTTGGTTTTTCTTATGTACAAAAAAGGGGCCAATATAACTTAATTAATTCCTGTGGCCTTTTTAATTTGGCAAACTGAATATTCTCATTTCAAGGTAATTGTGTCAGGCCCAAGTTAGACCGCAGTTGTGAAGCTATAAAAAGGTGAAAGGCACTGAATAAAATTAGTATAAAATCAGTCTTCATTATGCATTAATGCATGTAAATTGAATTCTACAAATTGGAGAAATGTCACAAAGTTAGTTTCTGACATTATAAAATTAATATTAGTTCTTGAAATTGCGCAGTGTTCTAACTGCTTTTTCTTTATTTTTATTACAAATCAAATTCTACTTTATGGCATATGGTGTCATTCTGAAAGTGTTTCATATGTTGTTGCAATATTTTTTTCAGAAAGCCATAATGGAGTCTGATGAAGAATGGTCCATGAATAAAAAGCTGATTGATCTATCTTCAAAAGATGTTCGCAAGTCGGTATGTATTGAAGCTTTTCCTTTATAGCATGTGGGCAGTTGTTGTTTTTTTGTTCTCATTTTCAAAAAAAGAGGGGGCCAGGTTTTAAAGGACCCAGAACAGTAAAAGGAGAAAAGACAATTAAAATACAGTTTATGTAAGACGTGAGGTTTTAATTCACGAGTCAAATACCGTTGCAGTGGTGTTAATACACAGATCTTCTGCTGGAGTTCTGAAAGTTAAAATTAACGCCAGTAACGCAAACCTCTATTACTCCTGGTTTTTCAAGGCACTAGCTATCATAGCTGAAGGTTTCGTATTAATGTTTCGACTCAAGTATCTGAATGTCTAGGGCTGCCAATCCTAAACACACTTGCTAGGGTATAAGCCCCGCTGACTCAGCAGGACTTACTATGGAATAAGTGTGTATAGGACAGGCACCCCCAAACTGCAGCCCTCCAGATGTTTTGGCCTACAACTCCCTTGATCCCTAGCTAACAGGACCACTGGTTAGGGACGATAGGGATTGTCGTCCAAAACATCTGGAGGGCCTACGTTTGGGGATGCCTGGTATAGGATCACACTGCATAGCCTGCCCTTATGTAGCAATGGCGTCAATGCAGCCTCCTTTCCAACGAACAAGATGGTTTATATCCTTCTCAAGGGCTGGGTCAAGAGGCAAAGTTCTGAAATCTAAAGACTTCTTTTCACAAAGATGGCTGCTGAATATAGTTTGCCGGGCAGAAAGGCTGCTGGAAGTTGTAGTTCAGGAATAGGCGAACTCCAGCCTTCCAGATGTTTGGGACTACAATTCCCATCATCCCTAGCTAACAGGACCAGTGGTCAGGGATGATGAGAATTGTAGTCCCAAACATCTGGAGGGCCGGAGTTTGCCTATGCCTGTTGTAGTTACTGTTTATCTTGCTCTTGCTCCCGGTTTTCTGCCTATTTCCTGGTTCTTATTCAGGGTACCTGATGGTTCGTTGCCTCCCAAAATTAGTCTCCACGTGTCCTTTTCAGTGACAGTGTGGACCGTATTCACATTTCAGAGTAAGTGGAAGGGTCGTAATCACTTGATGCTTCCCCAGAGGGAATTCTAGTGTATAGAGTTTTATTTACTGCTACTCTTTTGTTTACATCTATCCTTTTTTGAATTGGACCTTTTCTCAGTAGAAGAAAACTTTGTGCTACAACGACATATTTAAAACCCATAAAAAAGCATGAGGAATTGTTAGTAAATTATTATTATTCCTGTTTAGGGAAGTTTTTAATGTTTGATGTTTTATTTTATCTTTAATATTTTGTTGGAAGCTGCCCAGAGTGGCTGGGGAAACCCAGCCAGATGGGCGGGGTATAAATAATAAACTACAGTGGAACCTCTACCTGCGACCATAATCCATTCTGGAGGTCCGCCCAGAGGTCGAAACAGGTCGCTGGAAGAGGCACCGTTGTGTGCAGGCATGGGTGGCAATTGCCTGCTTCTGCGCATGCGCGAACGGCGACAAACCCGCCGGTTACTTCCAGGTTTGCCGCGGATGTTGGGCAAAATGGACGCAAGCAGAGGTGGACATTAGAAGAGGTTTGACTGTATTAATTATTATTAGTAGTAAAGGGACAGTGTGTTTGTGTCCAGTTTGCACGTCGTGGTAAGCCAAACTATGGCTTTTTGGGACAGCAAGACAAACTTGACAGCAAGACAAACTTTCTGTCTCCTGGGGAGGACCATGCAGCCGTTTTGCTCCTTCTTACTCCTTTTTACTCCATCACTCTGTGGCTCTGACCTAAGCCAAAGCATGCCTTGGTGTTTTGTCCGAACGCAAGCTGTAGCCAAGGTTTGTAGTTAGTGAGGAGGGAACTTAACCATGAGTTTATGGACATGTTTCTGCCCTTCATTGTTCAGTTCCTTGCAGTTCAGGGTTTAAGAATTGTGTGTGTATGTGTTGCTTTTTGCTTCACCAGCCTCCAAGATATGTCTAAATAAGCTGGTTGTCAGTTTTTTAAGCATCAAAAGACAGCCCCACGAACTGTCTTTCCTCTCTGTCTTTTTAGGTTCCGAAAGGTTTGCCCTATTTCTCCGTAGACTTTGGCCTACAAGGGGGCTTTGCTCACGTCGTTGAAGATCAACGCAAGTTCCCCCTTTATTTTGGAAAGGTATTTATTACGTACTGCACCTGTTCAAAGAGACGGATGCAGGAGACCCTCCTGCACGCTCCATGCTGAGAAGCTCACTGCGTATATTAGTAAAGTTGAATATACATGGCAGTTTTATTACTGTGTGCTTTAGAACATCCCAGGGACATGAAGAATGTTTGTTATCTCAGGGTTTGAGTTGTGTAATTAGCCATTCTATATGATGTTGAAATCTTACCACTCAAAGCGAGAGTTGTAATAAATGTTTGCCTGGAGGTAAAGGACTAATTTTTTTTAAGCAGGATCAATATTGTGAGTGTAGAGATAGAGAGAGAGACTCAATAATGGATTTAGGGAATAACTTAATCTCCCCCCATCCAAACAGAATCTCTAATGCTGTGGGTAGATTTGTAGGGGATGTGGTTGTCAGTTTAAATCTCCTGTTCCCACTCCACCACCGTAGTCCTTAAAGGAAGTAGTTTGCATAGAGCACATGTGGGTGAGTCACTTGTTAAAATGCAGAGCTGGAATGACACCCCCCCCCATCAATCCAATTGTACTTTGCGGTCCTTGTTTTGAACAGGTGTGAATTTCCAAGGTTAATTAAGAGCAGTAATATTCTTCTCTGTCTGTCCTACTTTAAAAGGAAATAATTGGTGGCATGATGGATTTGGAGCCCAGGCTGTGGAGAAAGGGACTGCGAGAAAACTTTGAGGACCAGAGGAAGAAGGTGTTGCATTTTGCTCAGAGGTGGAAACCGTATGATTTCACCAAAAACAAAGAGTGAAGCTTTGACGATGCAGTACCTGCCAATGGACCATCAAGATCCGTAAAATCAATCCATTTTATAGAAAGGCATGTTTTAAGGACGATACAGATGTTTTCTACATTCCTAGTGAACACTTTTAGGGGGGAGGAAATATATTTTAAAAGAAGGCAGTTCATACATTTACTTACAAGGCAAATTAATTTCAACACAGTGTCATTTATTTATATTTAATGCCTCATATTTTCTTCTTTTAAAAGCCCTTTTCATAATACCTTGTTTAAATCATGGCCTCTGGGAAGTGCTGTCAAATGCACACTGTGCTCTTAAAAAGAAAATTGATTTATTGACATTTAAACATCAAAGAGAGAAAATATCGCTAAAACTGGCCAAACAGCATTAAAGACTACTTAGGCAACAGCCTTGTGAAAATGGAAATGCCAGTATTCTCCCAAAGAGAGAGTGACTAGGTAGAGAGAGAATTGAACTTGGCAGGAATCTTGAGACAAGATGATTCACTCCCCTGTTGAAGTCCAGTAACTAACACTTTTTCAGTGAAGCAACAAAATAAAGGTTTGGAACAAAGTAAACTGGAAAGGGTAAAGCATGACTTAGGTCATTTCTGCAGGAAGGGAATTTCTGCCTCACAACTGGATTAATACTTCAAATGGCACAGTGGCATGGAGGAATCCCAGGAAAGGTACATAGATTGTCCAGAAATCTGTGTTTGATAGTATTCAGATAGTGGAAATTGAATAGGGGACGTGGGTTGTGCTGTGGTCTAAACCACTGAGCCTCTTAGGCGACAGTTTTAATCTGCACAACGGGATGAGGTCCCGCTGCTCTGTCCCAGCTTCTGCCAACCTAACAGTTCGAAAGCACACCAGTGCAAGTAGATAAATAGGTACCACTGCGACGGGAAGGTAAACAGTGTAGGATACTTTTGTCACACGGGCACACAGTATATTAGCTCTGCTCTCATGATGGAAATGCATTTGCAGGTCATGTCAAAACAAGGATCTGAACCTGTTTATGGTTTTGGCTGTAACACATTCCCTTCCCTGTGGAGTAGAACAGCTTGTTCAGATTTTGGTGGTTAAAGGAAAGTACTTGTAAAGTTTACAGGAATTTAAGCTGGGTTGGGGAAACTCCTTGGGGAAGTCACAACACTACTGGAAACTGAATTACTCTTGTGCTTAGAATACCTTGGTAATTCTGTGGCAAACCACGGTGGACCATAGCTATAGTTCACAAGTGCACTGCACACAAGTTACCACTTAAAGATTCTTGGGATCCCACGAAACTGGATCAGCTACTTTGAAAGTGCCCAGTCTCTAAATTTGTGTCATGGACTGGTTGGACGCAGAGGAATGGTGGGAGGAACCAGCTGGGAAACCACCAAGGGAGAGGTTGGCTGCACACAGGCAAAGTCTCCTCTGCTTGGAAAAAGCCCTGGAGAGGAGGGAACTTAGGCGGCTGTGGGGAGGCAGGGACTTTCAGTTTCGGCAACTGATTCATGGGGCCAGACCTCCTACCAGGGATGAGCTGCTGTGCTCATTGGGCCTGACAACACTGCATCAAGTCTGTGGAGATGGTGATTTTGCTAATAAAGTGTTAACTCAAACTTTGGATGGTGTGATTTACTTCTGCCTCGCTCTTTGACAGTGTGATGATGTGATGATTTCTTTTATCGTGGAGAATAGTGCATGGAGCCAAGTACTGTATTCTAAATTGATGACTTGATGTTAGCCAACATGATGCCCTTGAGATGTTGTGAGCGACAACATCCCTGACTATGGTGGCTGAGGCTGATGGGAATTCTAGTCCACCTGGAGGACACCATGTGGACTATCCCTGTATTGTATGGAAGTCCCCATTACTTTGGAAGCTACAGCAGCAGGAGACTCGGCAGACAACATACCTATTCAGGAATCTGAACCTATGAAGAGTAGGCCTCTCCTGTCTTAAGCAGAGATAACCAATGCCTGCAGGTCTAACAGAAGCCCTTGCTTTCCCCCCGCAGGACCAATTGCAGTCATCAGCAGTCGTTAACAGCCATCAACAGGTTTACCACTCCTATCAGCCCATCACCCATTCCCACCCACCCTCACCACCCTCTGTATATACATAAGGGTCTGGCTCTTTTGTTTCAAGTGTATCTGAAGAAGTGTGCATGCACACGAAAGCTCATACCAAAATAAAAACTTAGTTGGTCTTTAAGGTGCTACTGAAGGAATTTTTTTAGATTAATTACCAGACATTCCTTCTCAGTCTGCCAGGGGAGAGTGAGGTTCAAAGGACAAGAAAGGAGATTTCAGCCTTTGGAGAAACTTTCTGATATTGCAAGCTGCTCAACAGTAGAATATACTGTACTGGGGTGGGTTTTCCATATTAGATAAGGAGAAGTTTTGTGACCACCTGTCAGAGATGTTATAGTGCAGGATTTCTTCAATCAACAGGGTTGTACAAGATTACCTTTGAGGTTTCTTCCCATTCTAAGCCTAAACTTTCAGCACAGCACTCCATCCTGCACACCATAAATGCTCTCTCCTTGGTTGTATCTGCATTTAACGATCATCTGGGCTCAAATACAGTTCAACACCCACGTGCATTAAGTTTGCCAACTATCTGACTTCTGTCTTCCTGATTGCTTACTGGGTGGCTCCAGAAGGTTAAAGAAGAAAGGTATCTCATTCTGTTTGCTTTGTTAGACAATGCAAAATACATTTCATTTATATGGTGAGAATGTTAAAGTATGACTTGACTAGGAAAGCCTTGGCTGCTGTTAAGGGGCAAGAGTCCAGCCAAAGCAAATATAAACTTTCCAAGTCATGCTATACTGGGAGTCGCTTGGCCCAGTCATTTAAAGACCCTGGAATTTCCAGCTGAAATAAAAAGCTGAAACTAGAGCATTGCCCCCGAGGGAGAGACTCTGGGATATTTTTTTTCTTTTTTAAGTGACCAAGATAAGAATCCGAAACTAGTCAGACAAAAAGAGGCAGCTCCTTGGATATTTGCAGTGTTTGTTGTCCTGTGCAAGGGAAAAGAACTGCAGCCGTTATCCCCATGATAGTCTTTGTGGCTCCTTCTGCAGTACTGAAGGAATCAAGCAGTATTGTTAACTCGCTTCCCTTCACAACCGGGCTTGGAAGAAGCTCCTGCAAATAGCATGCTTGGTGCCTTGGGAGATGGCATGAAATTTATTTCAAGGTTTTCAAAGAACACATTATGCCGACTTTCTTGAAGCAAACCTACGCTTCTGTACTCCAGCAAAGATGCTTTACCCAGACCTGCAGCTGGGTATATCTTTTTTCCCTTAACTGGAGAAGCTGATGTTTGAACCCTACAGTTGCTTGCAAACTCTGCTCTCCACTTTTGGAGGTTTTGCGTCTTACTTGGATAGGCTTCTCAGTCTTCATTGCACAGACTTTTGACTCTATATTATATTAGTCCTTTGTGGGGCGTATAACTGCGTCTTGTCTGCACATATGATCTGTACATATACGCAGCACATACTGATTCTCGTAGCATTTCTCGCTTCAGACCCAGGCAGCAGCACGTTGAATTTCTGCATTCAGACTTCTGCGTCTGTAGTGGCAATCTAGTAGAGAATGCATTACCGAGGAGTAAACGGGCATTTCTGGAAAACTGCCTGGAGGTTACAACTCGTGCAAGATGTGGCTGCCAAGGCACTAGCAGGTGCTCCTCCTAGTCACTTGCAAATAACGCCAACTTTAAAAGTTGCATTGGCTGTCTGTGATACTTCAGGCCAATTCAAGGTACTTCCATAACAGCACAGAGTTTGTGCCACAGACAGCTTGGGTCTCAAATATCTGAAAAAAATGTTGCCCACCCCCCCATACCAAGCTGCAGAGAGAACCCTCTTGGTGGCCACTTGTGGAGTGAGATTTGCAATGCAGGGGGCTGGAGAAGGGCTTTCAATGTGGTGGCCCCAGAGCTTTGGAATAATCTCCCCAGAGCTTTGGAATAATCAGGAAGACAGAAGTCAGATAGTTGGCAAACTTCCAAAGTGCATCATCCTTTACCTTGTTTTCATCCTGGTTAAAGGTTAAAGCAAAAGAAGAATGGGGAAGAATGAAGTGCATGATTATATTTTATTTTCGCTTTGCCTGCCTGTTTTGTTATAATTTTTCATTAACTGTCCTTTTAATGTTTATTCTGCTATCTGGGGGTGGGTGGGGTGGGGTCAAGTACGTATTACAGGTGCCTCAAATAAATAAATACATTACAGTCCTGGTTCAATTAATTGGTGGGTGAATTACAACCAGTCCTGACCTACATGGCTGATGTGCAAATTGAGGTCCAAATAACATGAAGGGTGCTGGCTTGGCAAAGGCTGGGTTACTCTAATACATCCTTAAACTCATGTTGCTGGACTACAAAAATCTGATCATCCGTGATCACTTGGACTTATCAGAATTGGAAGCTGAAGAACAATAGGCGCTTAGGGGTAGAAGCTTTGGATTCCATGTGTTTCAGAGAGAGGTCCTGTTTTCCCCACCCCTGTGCTGCGGTCATCCTAGGAGGGAAGCTGAAAAAGCTGTCCAGAATTTTAGATTAAAACAGGAAGAGCTTTGAAAATGGGATGAGAGCTTTGGCAAAGATAGGTTTGCCGGTGAATCAAAATGCCAATCATCCACAGCCCACAATGCTATGAATATGATCCTGTCCTAACTTTAGATACAGCAGCTAAAATGGCAGCTGAAACATGTTTTACCTGCAACAAGAGACTCCCTGGTTATAAACGCCTGTCAATGACTCCATATGCGGAAAGGTAGATTTTAGAGCAGGCAGACGTTCAACAAGAAAGAAAGGGACAGTCTGAAGAGCTCAAAGTTCAGAATACTTATGATTTCTTGGGTTCAATTTTGAGTGTTTGTATGTGTCTATGTAAGTGTCCACACATTGGGCAGGAGGTCTGAATGGAGAATGTCTCCTTCTCTGGAGAGTCTCCTTCTCTGGAGGTCTTTAAGCAGAGGCTTGACAGGCATATGTCAAGAATGCTTTGATGCTTGGCAGGGGGTTGGACTGGATGGCCCTTGTGGTCTCTTCCAACTCTATGATTCTATGATTAATGTGTACCTGCAATTCAGAACTTTGCCAAATACCTATTTCCTGAATGTATGGCTGGCACTTCTGAACACAGGGCTAACATCATAGGATGGAATGGGGATTGGGGCAAAATCTCAGCTTCACCAAAGGCTATAGGGACAGAGCAGCCTAGCTGCTCTCCTTTCTAGTTTCTAGTTGCATAACTTGTTTTTGCATCTGCTGTTCCATGACCAGTCCCTCAATCATGGCTTCTGGGAGGGAGAAGGTGATGGCTACATGCTGTGCTTGCAGAAGGTCGCAAGCCCAACTCCCAGTGTCCTCAGTTGAGGCCAAAGAAGACTCCCGCCTGAAACTTTGGCAAGTTGCCGGTGTCAACAATACTGAGCTTAGATGAACCAATGGTCTGACTTGGTGTAAGGCAGCTTCCTATGTTCCTGGTTTCTGAGGCTCCATCAAGCATTGCTTGCACAATATATTTGCATCATGAAGGCTAGATACTTACACTGTAAAACATGCACACTGAAAACTGACATGCTCAGGACGTTTCATTCTGCTCACGCCACAGTCTGCAATTTTTTTATGTGCTTCTGTGTGCATATAAGCAGCTATAACAACAACAACAACAAAAACAACAACAATTTATTTATTTATACCCCGCCCATCTGGCTGGGTCTCCCCAGCCACTCTGGGCGGCTTCCAACAGAAAAATAAAACAGTAATCTATTAAACATTAAAAGCCTCCCTGAACAGGGCTGCCTTTAGATGTCTTCTGAAAGTCTGGTAGTAGTTTTCCTTTTTGACATCTGTTGGGAGGGCGTTCCACAGGGCAGGCGCCACCACCGAGAAGGCCCTCTGCCTAGTTCCCTGCAACTTGGCTTCTCGCAACGAGGGAACCGCCAGAAGACCCTCGGTGCTGGACCTCGGTGTCCGGGCAGAATGATGGAGGTGGAGGCGCTCCTTCAGGTATACTGGACCGAGGCCATTTAGGGCTTTAAAGGTCAGCACCAACACTTTGAATTGTGCTCGGAAACGTACTGGGAGCCAATGTAGATCTTTCAAGACCGGTGTTATGTGGTCTCGGTGGCCGCTCCCAGTCACCAGTCTAGCTGTCACATTCTGGATTAGTTGTAGTTTCCGAGTCACCTTCAAAGGTAGCCCCACATAGAGCGCATTGCAGTAGTCCAAGCGGGAGATAACTAGAGCATGCACCACTCTGGCGAGACAGTCTGCAGGCAGGTAGGGTCTCAGCCTGTGTACCAGATGGAGCTGATAGACAGCTGCCCTGGACACAGAATTGACCTGTGCCTCCATGGACAGGCTGCGCACCTGGTCCTTCAGGAGCACAGTTACCGCATTCAGAACCAGGGAATCCTCCACACCTGCCCGCCTCCTGTCCCCCCCGAACAGTACTTCTGTCTTGTCAGGATTCAACCTCAATCTGTTAGCCGCCATCCATCCTCCAACCGCCTCCAGGCACTCACACAGGACCTTCACTGCCTTCACTGGTTCTGATTTGAAAGAGAGGTAGAGCTGGGTATCATCCGCATACTGATGAACACCCAGCCCAACCCCCTGATGATCTCTCCCAGCGGCTGCATGTAGATGTTAAAAAGCATGGGGGAGAGGACAGAACCCTGAGGCACCCCACAAGTGAGAGCCCAGGGGTCTGAACACTCATCCCCCACCACCACTTTCTGAGCATGGCCCAGGAGGGAGCGGAACCACTGTATAACAGTGCCCCCAGCTCCCAACCCCTCTAGATGGTCCAGAAGGATGTTATGGTTGATGGTGTCAAAAGCCACTGAGAGATCCAGCAGGACTAGGAAACAGCTCTCACCTTTGTCCCTAGCCCGCCAGAGATCATCAACCAGTGCGACCAGGGCCGTTTCAGTCCCATGATGAGGCCTGAATCCAGACTGGAAGGGATCCAAATGGTCTGCTTCTTCCAGGCGTGCCTGGAGTTCAGCAACCACTCGCTCAATCACCTTCCCCAAGAATGGAAGATTTGAGACTGGGCAAGACTGAGCTAGAGGCGGATTTCTGGAATTCTCAAAGTTGACAGGGAGTAGCAGTATAAAGGTAAAGGGACCCCAACAGTTAAGTCCAGTCGCGAACGACACTGGGGTTGTGGCGCTCATCTTGCTTTTCAGGCCGAGGGAGCCGGCCTTTGTCAGCAGACAGTTTTTCCGGGTCATGTGGACAGCAGGACTAAGCCACTTCTGGTGAAACCAGAGCAGCGCACGGAAACACCATTTACCTTCCCACCAGAGCGGTACCTATTTATCTACTTGCACTTTGATGTGCTTTTGAACTGCTAGGTGGGCAGGAGCTGGGACTGAACAACAGGAGCTCACCCTGTCGCGGGGATTCAAACCACCGACCTGATTGGCAAGCCCAAGGCTCAGTGGTTTACACCACAGCACCACCAGCGTCCATAGCAGTAAACACACCTACAATTTGAAAACCCACTCTTATGTAAAACTAAACAGTAAAAATACAAGCTGCATTCTTCTTTTGGAATATTGGAATCCTCCTGTTTTTCCCAGGAAGCATGGGAGATTTACAAGACTAAAATAATGAGATGTTGGCTAAACTTTTTATTTTGTTTCTTCAAGAAGCTTTCTGTTTTCTCAACTGTTCTTTCAAGAGCTTTCTGATCTTTTCTTCGTATCTTTTATTTCTCAAGGGAGCCATGTTTTGTACACTACAGAAGCAACAGATTGTTTAACTTGTCATCTGACACCTGTATGAATAAATATATCTTGACCCTGGATACAACTGGATGCTGAGTTGTGTGTGAAAAGCAAATGTTCTCCCTTCCCATTCAAAAAAGGAAAAGAAAAGAAAAGCTAAAAGTAGATCTTAATACTTACGGGGGTTATGAGTGAACGAGTGTGTGTGTTTAAACCCTTACAACATAAGTCACCAGTATTTTTGTAGGTATTAAAGTGATGAGCATGCCTTGCTCACGTTTACTCAAATCACTTTTCTCTATCAATGGTGGGGAATCTGAGACCTGCCAAATGATGTGGACTACAACTCCCATCAGCATCAGCTAGCATGGCCCAATGGGCAGAGATGATGGGAGTTGTAGTCCAAAACATTGGAGGGCACAAAGTTGGGAAAGACTGGTCTGGAGAGTTCTGGTGCTTGAACATGAATTATCTTCCTGCTGCTCCATGCCTCCTCTGTTCTGAGAAGGGCACGTGGTGCTTTCCCTTTTTAAGAAATGTAAACAAGGGATTCTTTACTTACTGAGCCAAGTACTTGAGGACTTCCTGATCAAATAACGTCTCACAGGGCAGGTATTGCAAAAAGCTTACATTGTTCTTGCATTTTCCCATTCTGCTTCAAACTTCGTTTTCCTCCTGCAATTGAACATTAACACTTATAAACATTATCACTTATAAAAGCTATGCCTGAGATTCCCCCCCCCTTCTCAGTCCTACTTTTGTCTGAACTTTGATAACGATAATGCATGAAGAAGCTGTGGCAGAAGCTTTCCAAATCTTCATTAACAATCAAGCAGCTGTTCCTACCTGGTCATATGGCTCATTTCTACCTCTTAACCCGAGGTGGTCAGAACATCAGTGAGACAAGAGGGGTGTTTTCCTCCCCCTCTCATAATGCCAGAGGAAAAAAAAAAGAAATGCCATGTTGCATCTGCAGCAGCACAACCAGACACCTTCACCTGCCCCAGCTGCAACAAAACATGTCTCTCTTGTACTGGTCTCTACAGCCACAGCAGGCACTGTAGCTCTCCAACGGATTGACACCACCCCTGAAGGTACACATCCATTGTCTCCCAGCCCTCCTAACCCAATTCCTCTTGAACAGAAGGGTGGAAGATTTGGGACAGACAAAATAAAGTACTTCTTCACACTGCACACAGTTAAATTATGGTGCTTGCTATTCAAATATGTGGTAACTTGAGCAGCTTTAAAAGGGGGCTTATCAATGGCTACTAATATGAAGCTGAGGCTCCAATACTTTGGCCACCTCATGAGAAGAGAAGACACCCTGGAAAAGACCCTGATGTTGGGAAAGATGGAGGGCACAAGGAGAAGGGGATGACAGAGGATTAGATGGTTGGACAGTGTTCTCGAAGCTACCAACATGAATTTGACCAAACTGCGGTAGGCAGTGGAAGACAGGAGTGCCTGGTGTGCTCTGGTCCATGGGGTCACGAAGAGTCGGACACAACTAAACAACTAAACAACAACAACAACAACATTCCTTTGAATATCACATACTGGGGGACAGCAGCAGGAGAGGGCTATTGCCTTTATCTCCTGCTGGAAGGCTTCCCATAGGCACCTGGCTGGTCACTATAGAAAAACAGGATGTTGGGCTCGATAAACCAGGTGTGGAGAACCTCCCGCCCTCCAGCTATTGCTGAACTACACCTCCCATCATCCCTAGTCATTGACCATGCTTGCTGGGGTTGATGGGAGTTGTAGTTCAGCAACAGATTGAGGGCCAAAGATTCTCCACACCTGAGATAAACCTTTGGTCCAAACAAGCAAGGTTTGCCTTCCAATTTTAATCTTTACACCAGGTCAGCCAGGGAGTAAGGCCTCCCCTAGAGCAGGGCTGGGGACCTATTTTCAGAATGGACTACATTCTGGGGGCCACATGCCAGTAGTGACGGGCCAGGGGCAAAAGTGGGTGGAGCAACTGTTGTGAATTTTACTTTTATGCAGTAGGTGAGTCTACAGCTGGCTCTAGACACCTCAAAAAACTTTCAGGAAAACGCTTTGTAAAGCTCATAATGCAAAATCGCATTGCTGAAGGATCGAACTCTACAGTGCTACCTGGTGTCACAGTGTTATAACGCATTTATAATGCTTCTCCCCCCCCCCCCAATGTAGCTGAGTCATACATACGTTCATAAAGGTAAAGGGACCCCTGACCATTAGGTCCAGTCGTGACCGACTCTGGGGTGGCGGCGCTCATCTCACGTTATTGACTGAGAGCGCCGGCGTACAGCTTCCAGGTCATGTGGCCAGGATGACAAAGCCGCTTCTGGCGAACCAGAGCAGCACATGGAAACACCGTTTACCTTCCCACTGTAGGTACTTTGTACTTTGACGTGCTTTCGAACTGCTAGGTTGGCAGGAGCTGGGACCGAGAAATGGGAGCTCACCCCATTGTGGGGATTCGAACCGCAGACCTTCGGATTGGCAAGCCCTAGGCTCTGTGGTTTAAGCCACAGCGCCACCTGCGTCCCTTATATGTTCATACATATGTTCATACATCCTGCTCAATCCCCCATCCAGGCAAACAAGAAGCAAGATCAGTATTCAAAAGCACATTCCAGACAAGTGAAAATACTCGTGGAGCAGGAAAAGCAGGGCCACCTGGGCCAGTGAGGAATGGGGGCCTGCAGGGAGGGTGTGGGGAGAGCCCTGAGGGTCAGATAGAGATGGCTGGTGGCCCCACATTTAGTCCCCTGAGGTTCCCCATCTCTATACCAGAGATTTGGCCATGTCCAAGCATGATATACAAAATGATTGTGCACACAGATATTGGGATGCACTGTGGGGAAATAAGGCCTCTTTGCAGCGCCAGAATGCTCCTCAGAAGGACATACAGCGCCACAATCTGTATCTAGAATCACACCGTGTATTTTTTTAGAAGCATGGCAAGAGGCTGGTCCATTAACCTCTTTTCAGAAAATGGCAGCAACGAGAACTTAGTCATGAGAATTCTTGGTTATATATCTCAGCTGCCGATCATGGAGGAAAATGTGTTATGGCTTGAATAAGTGCTAAATTCCATTTTGGCTGATAATCCTAAAATCCTGATTTAATTTTTCTAGCTGCTGGAAAATGATCACACCAAAACCTAAATCAGAAGAGCTTCTTATTGAGTCTTTGCAAGCTCTTTTAATTTGGGCAGGCTTTATAGAATCAGTTTTTATAGATTCAGTACTGCTAATGGACTGAAAATGTTAGCACTCATTGTGTCATACTTATTTTAACTGTGGTTTTATGTATTTTTTAAATAAAAAATCAGTTTCTTAATCTGCTATTGTTCACTCAGTCGTCAGGCTGGATTGCTTTACTAATCTAAATGTTCAAATACCCATGTTAAAGTATAGGAGGCAAATAACAATGGAATTTTTCTCCATCTCAACAGAGTGCCCAAATGTGACTTAGGAAGGTCCTTAACTGGCTTGTTTCATGGATACACTGTTGGTACCACAGGACTTCTTTAGTCTTGCTGAGAAGTTGCCAGACTAGAAACAGGAGAACCACAAAAAGGTTATTGGACTGGCTACTTCGAAAGTCCCCCCTGTCTGTAGGGAAAGCAAACTGGAGCTCCATCCTACTGGTTACTTTTGTCATGAGTGCAGAAGCTTCGCCAAGGAAATAATCTGATTGAGAAGTAATTTTCAGAGGAGGCGCTGGTCGGCGCAGAGTCTAACTTCATCTTGGTCATGCTGCCAAATAATTGCTTCTCCTTGATGCCCGTCACAGCAGGATTACCTAATGCAAAGTGTCCACACACATCCTAGAATATTCCGCTTTTCCTTAGGACGTCCCTATCTTCATCGGAGAAATGTTGGAAGGCCTGGAGTCATACACCCCCCCCCCCCCCAGCCAAGGAGATAAGTAACTATACAACCTTTAGAAGACATCTGAGGGCAGCCCTGTATAGGGAAGTTTTTAAATGTTTTATTTTATGGTTTTATATATGTTGGAAGCCACTCGGAGTGGCTGGGGCAACCAAGTCAGATTTGTGGAGTATAAGCAATAAAATTGTTGTTGTTTGTTGTTGTTGTTGTTGTTGTTGTTGTTGTATAGGACGTCCCCATTTCAATGGAGAAATGTTGGAGGGTATGTACTCATGGATAGTTAATAGGACGATGAATATTTCTACATTGTGAGATTACTAAGTCTCAGCACCTTCGTGATTTTATCTAAGAGTCCACCACCCCCACCAGAAGTTGAGTGCCGAAGACTGGAACCATCCCAAACCCATTTTAAACTCCCACCTGCCACCTCAGGAATTACCTTGCAAATATTCTGGGAAACTGATTTCTATACGGAATAGGCTCTCACAGAAAGAATGCTGTGATAATGGCAGCAATTTAGGTAGAGGATCAGATGCAGAAGCAATGAGATGACACACAAGTAATTTTAGGGCCTATTACCTCATTACAAATGACAGAACCGTATTTAGGCAATTCCGTTCAAAGCAGGCAAGCAACATTAAGAAAAGTTAGCACGTCAGGGATCCAGACGGGAGTTGTTTTGTGACAGGCTTTCATGAAAAGTTGCGCGTGAGGCAATGGTAGTTGTGATTAGGAGTGTGGCTCATGTATGAATTCAGCCTGATTTCAGGTTTCTGAGGGCCTTTAACACACTGGGCAGTGACTTTACGAAACTATCCTGTGCTGTTCTAAGCTATGTATTTTTGTATTTCTATTTTGTAAACCACCCTGTGATCCTCGGATGACGGGCAGTATAGAAATTTAATAAATAATAATAATAATAATAATAATAATAATAATAATAATAATAATAATAATAAAGAAATAATGATATAAGCCTACTAAGGTGATGCTTCAACAGACCTGAGAATCTCATGCAAGATTGCTAAGACTTGATACAGAGCCTGAAACTGAAAACAATATCTCCAAGATGGCAGTTGAGGGGAAGCTGTCAAAATGGTGCATGGCACTTCTATGGTACTGTGAGGCATGAAATTGAGTAATGCTCTGACCGAGAACAAGTACATTGCTAAAATGAGGGAAGCTCTTCAGGGTGACTGGATGGCTGAACTCCAGATACTCACCACTGGCAAATGGCAGGCATTACAAAAACTGGTAGTGGGGATATGACCTTAGTGATAGATAATCAGACCGAGCTTGTGCTATTAAAAACGGTGAGCACTGTTATTGAAGTTTGAGGAATATTCAAACCATGAGCGTAGGATGATTTTTTGAGTGGCACGGTGGTGGTGGTGGGTGTCCCCAGAGGAAAAGTAGGGGCAGACATGGCCATCTTTTTAGTGGTTTAATGGCTTGGATTGAATTGATACTTTTGAATTATGGTGATGGAGGAGACTCTTGAGAGTCCCATGGACTGCAAGAAGATCAAACCTATCCATTCTGAAGGGAATCAGCCCTGAGTGCTCACTAGAAGGACAGATCCTGAAGCTGAGGCTCCAATACTTTGGCCACCTCATGAGAAGAGAAGACTCCCTGGAAAAGATCCTGATGTTGGGAAAGATTGAGGGCACTAGGAGAAGGGGACGACAAAGGATGAGATGGTTGGACAGTGTTCTCGAAGCTACGAACATGAGTCTGACCAAACTGCGGGAGGCGGTGCAGGACAGGAGTGCCTGGCGTGCTGTGGTCCATGGGGTCACGAAGAGTTGGACACGACTTAACAACAACAATGGCTTGGATTTGAACATTTCTCTCTCCCTTGACAATTTTGAAAGGGCACATAGAGCCCTGGGCCAGCGATCTCACTCTGATGACCTCCCCTGCAGTACCAGCATCCATTTTGAATGCTGGAAGAACTCAGTTTTTAGGATACTTCACAACTTGAGGGAGCATAGATATGAGGAGCTAACCGTGGTTGTCTTCCAAGATATCTGTTTGGGGTCTTGAAGCAGAGACACGTGTTCCATCTCTACACAGTGACTTTGAAGGATTTTGGGATCTCTACTGCTGGGCGTTCCCATTTAAACTTAGTGTCTAGCACAGGGCCAATTTTTAAACTGCTAGTAATGAGCCGAGCAGCTCCTGAAATAACAAAAAATCTCCTACTTTACCGCAGATCCCTTTGCAAAGGAAGATTCCCTCCGGAACAGCAACAACCACTACTTGCTTGCTTAAGCTCAAAAAACTGTCCAGTTACTGATCACAGTTACATTTTATGCTAATTTCCCATGGGAGGAGAGAGTATGGGGTCTCAAATGATGTCTTTGCCTACATCCCATTCTTTGGGTGATCCGAGACAGACCCCCAACAGTCTCCCTCCCTTCCCCTCTACCTCCCCCCTCTCACTGTTTGCAAATGGAAGCACCTAGGTACAGTTACATTGATGTTGGCTATTTGCATAGCTGTCAAGTCTCCCGTTTTTCGCGGGAAACCCCGGATTTAAATCCATTTCCCGCTGGTCTCCCAAATTGAAAAATATCCCATAAATCCCCTGGATTTGCAGCCCCTGCCGGCGCTGGCGGCCATGTCCCGGCTCCTGGCTGGCTGCTTGCTCACTTGGCTTTGGAAATTGCCTCTGCGCATGCCCGAGCATGTGCAGAAGTGATTTCTGGTGCCCAGACATGTGGACATGGGCAGCCCAGCACCGGAAGTTGCTTCTGCACATGTCTGGACATGCGCAGAAGTGACTTCCGGTGCCGCGCCGCCGCTGATCCCTTATTTCCCCTTGTTTTCATATCCAGAAGTTGACGCCTATGGCTATTTGTGCCCTATGTGATCTCAGTTTGGATTGTGGAGCAGGGGCACTTTGTCACATTGGTGGGCTAGGACTGGGCATTGACACGCATGAGAAGGCTTGCAGAATTCCCTAGAATGGCACATTTCTTTCAAAATGGCAAACCTTTAACTAAAGAACAACTGTGGAGAGCTAGTAATGATTTAAGTATGTCTGGTTTCAACTGTATCGAATTCTACGTTCAGTGTACCAAAGCTACTCAACTTCTCAGTCAAACAGAGGCTATACAATTAAATATAAAACATTCAAAACAATTAAACTCAACTATAAGCTGAACGCCTGTTGAAAACACATGGGTGCTGCCACACTAAAAATTAATTTGCAGTCAATAGAATAGGTTGGGGGGCCCAAGGAGCTTGGCAATCCTTATCCTATGAGAAAGTTGCACTTTTTTCCCAAGTTTGCCACTGTTAGGACCTTCTTTGGCAATGATTACTCCTAACCGTCCTGAAGTGACTGGTCTTTTGCAAAGGGCATTGCCACAGCCCAATCTAAAACACCTTAACTGAATAAGTTTGAAAGCCTTTAATATTATAAAAGTAAAAAAATTCACATTTCAGTCATGTTGTCACTCAAACTATAATCAGGTGTATTTCCATCTAGATTGCCTTGAAAATGAATATTAACATCTATATTTCACGTTAATATTCATTTCCAAGGCAATCTACATGGAAATATGCCTGATTTTGGCTTGAGTGACAACTAGACGAATATATTAATTCCACTTAGGTTTTTATATATGCATTTGTGGACTGCTCTCACTAGTAGCAACTATTAAATTTCTGTTATGAGGAACTAATACGAGGAGTGAGACCTAGACATTTTTGCTGTTATCCTGCAATTTGACTTTTCCATACGGATTTCTGAAAAACTGTTTTATTTTTTTAAAAAGAGAGAGCTTTGCATAATCCAGATCTAAGCCTGCTGTGCTGAAGGAGATGGACAAGATTAGAACCTTCAAGCGCCAGCGATTTTCTAATGCATTACTTTGGCACATTTATCAGTTTCAGTTGGCATATTATTCCCCCCCCCCCCGGCATGGTTCATATAAAAATTGCTAATGTTAAATGTACTAGACCTTAATCTGTGGTTATTTTTTATGAGTTTTTTTTTAAAGACAGCATTCTATGCTGATTGGAAAAGTTTACATTTTTTATCCATTGCCATTGTCTAGTTGGCTTCTAATTTTTTAAACCTATGATGTGTCATGTATTCGTGTTTCATGTGCTGGTAGGAAGAGCCTAATAGTTTCTGTGTTTGTTCTAGAATATCTGAGGACGAGATGAGTGCAGGGATTGAGAACTTTTGCCCCTCATATGTTGTGGAACTACAGCTCCCATTCTGTTGAGCATGCTGGCTGGGGCTGATGGAAGTTGGAGTCTAGCAACATCTGGAGGCAGGGCCATCTCTAGGCCTGGGCTGGGTGGTGCAATGCGCCAGGGTGCCTGGCCACCAGGGGGCGCTGCCGCCAGGGTTGGGATGGAGGAGAAGACCCATCTTTACTATTGGGGCTACTGGCGTGCTGTGCCAGGGTGCCACCTCTCAGGGGCGCCCCAGCGAGTGGGGGAGCTACACGGAGCAAGCGCCCCTCACCGCCCACGTGAGCTCTGGCGGCTCCCTGTTGGAGGAGCCGCCAGCAAGCCCTGCCGGCAGCGCCGCCCTCACCCGCCTCTTCTTGGGCTGCGGGCGCCATTGCGGGGAAGCCGGCCGTGAGCCTCCCATCGGCACAGCAGCTAGGGCTCCCTGGACGGCAGCGCCGCACAGCCACTTTGGCTGAGGAGGCGGAGACGAACCACAGCTGGCATCACCCCCGCCTGTCAGGCCACCCCCTCCAGCGGCCTGCTGCGCCTGGCCCTGCCTGGCAGAGCGTGAGTCCGGCATCGCCGTTGCCAGTCCTGCTTGTGGCGGGTGAGAAGCAGAAGGCACGACATGGCGTCGTTGGGGGGGGGGCGGCGCCTCAGAGGTGCACAGGCGCAGTTGCTAAAACGAAGCGCGCACACACACATGCGTCCCCAGGGCAGCGCGTGGCTCCGGCTTTCCACCTCGGAAGGGGGCGCCAGGGCGCCGGGGCACTGGAGGGATCTCTGAGCCACGGCGCTGGATAGGGTTAAGACGGCCCTGTCTGGAGGGCTGCAGATTCCCCACTGCTACTAGGTCTCAAATTCTCCTCCCTCGTGTCATCCTTATCTCATCACACATTGCACCAATGTTGTCAGCGATGCACCGAGACTTATGTGGAAGCCCCCATATGCAGGGCTATGCTGCAGAACAGCAACAAAGTGTGCAGAATGTTCTTCTGCATGCAGAACTCAGCATCCCAATAATCTTGTGTCTTTCTTTCCAAGCAAGGTTGCAAAGATTTCACCTCTAGCCTGGTGAAATCGCCAAAGCTTACTGTGGCTAGCCGAAGAGGGTTTGCAGGATTTCGAAGCACTGTGCAAATTTGTGAATGGAGGCAATAATGGAACGCGTATGAACATTAATTAATTAAGGTTGCAGGGGAACTTTGTTGAATGGGAACTTGCATCTCAGTAAAGGATCTTCGTCATGAAGCTAGCTGGCTAACAGAGCATCATACTAAATCCTTTGTCGAGCCCACATTTAACTCTGCTTCCAGCTGATTGCAGAAATAATAATAATAATAATAATAATAATAATAATAATAATAATAATTTATTATTTATTCCCTGCCCATCTGGCTGGGTTTCCCCAGCCACTCTGGGCGGCTTCCAATAGAAAAATGAAATAAAATAATCTATTAAACATTAAAAGCCTCCCTAAACAGGGCTGCCTTCAGATGTCTTCTAAAAATCTGGTAGCTGTTTTTCTCTTTGACATCTGATGGGAGGGTGTTCCACAGGGCGGGTGCCACCACCGAGCAATGCTTCCGCAGCACCAAAGAGACCTAGCATTTCACAATGTAATCTGTATATCACTGAAATTAAGTTAACATCTTTATTTTCAAAACAGCCATTTGTTAGAATATGTGGCTTATCAAAGATGCTGCAGAATCAGATTTAAATCTCCTATTTAACTTTCATTGAAAGAGATGTTTTTCAACTTACACACTGGAATCAGTCTCTCTTAAGTTCCTGGAACAAAATGGGGGAGAAAGGTCCAGCTTTTTAAATTTATTTTGCTAGGGTGTGATGTGCTTGTAAAATAAGAGCTCCCCCTGCCCCTTAACAACAGAAAACAAAGGAGGAAGCAGGTGGCAGTAAAACAGCTGGCAGCTGGTGTTCTAATGCGATACATGAGTTGCTAATGCCATTACCATTTACATTCATAATGGCATAGCAGAGCAAGTGTTAAATGTGACATTTAATTGCAACGCTGATATCATTAGCTGTCAGGTTAGTTTTAGCAAATAGCAGGGCAGACAGCCCTGGATGGCACAGGCCCCTTCTCACATTACATTGACAATTCAGAAGATGTTTCAGTGCAGGTATCCTACACGCTGCTCAGGTAATGTGAGAAGCCCCAGGTCATGGCAGGAAGTGTTCAGGCCGTAACTGTTCCCTACAGAGAGAGGTGATTCTGTCAATTTTACTTTCCTTGCCTTTTTTCAATCTTAAGTTCAGATCTCCACATTCACATATGAATTTCAGATTTTTTTTTAAAATGTCCCCATGAAAATTCACCAGCAGTTTAGTGTGAATTTTATACAGCCATTTCTCTAAATATAAGACATTTCTGCAAGCTATTTTCACCGATAAATGAATTTTTGTACACATCCCTTGGCACCAGTGGCAGAGCTTCATACTCCGGTACTGGGGTGGAGAGCAGTTCTGGGAGCATGACGCACCACACATAGGGGTGTGGCATGCATTCTGGGGGCGTGGCGCGCTTTCTGGGAGCATGGCACACCGCCCATAGGGACGTGGCACATGTTCTGGGGGTGGGGGCCGCTGCCTGTGGGGGCGTGGCGCCCAGCGCAGGCGGGCAGGGGCAGCCGTGATGGCGCCCTCGGGATTGCGCTGTCCGGGGTGGAGCGCCCCTATTGCCCCGCCCTTCCTACGCCCCTACTTGGCACATTGCATTAATTGCAAAATTCTGAGAACTGCCAATTTTGAATAGCGGTTGTACTGTGGTTCTCGGAGTGCTTTGGAAAATGCATTTCAGGTAGGTTCACCTGTTGAATGTGAGCAGAATTGATTTTCTCCCCATCTCTAGTTCCCTATGCTGCCACCACCACCACTCTCAGGATTTATTTATTTGATTTAAAATTTTGATGGAGAATTTACAAGGCAACTTGCGCAGCAAAGGGTCATCAATAAAACACCAGGAATCCAGTAAAAATTGGTTGCTAGGCTAGACAAACCTGATCTCTGGCTCAGCAACAATTCTTAAATATGTATGTACATATAAAGCTGCCTTAACTTAATAAGGGACGTGGGTGGTGCTGTGGGTTAAACCACTGAGCCTAGGGCTTGCAGATTAGAAGGTTGGGGTTCGAATCCCCACGACGGGGTGAGCTCCCATTGTTCGGTCCCAGCTCCTGCCAACCTAGCAGTTCGAAAGCACGTCAAAGTGCAAATAGATAAATAGGTGGGAAGGTAAACGGCGTTTCCGTGTGCTGCTCTGGTTCACCAGAAGTGGCTTTGTCATGCTGGCCACATGACCTGGAAGCTGTACGGCCAATAACGTGAGATGAGTGCCGCAACCCCAGAGTCGGTCACGACTGGACCTAATGGTCAGGGGTCCCTTTACCTTTACCTTTACCTTAATAAGAAATTGAAGGAGGAATGGCTTATGGACTATGTAGAAATGGCAAAGCTGACAGAAATATTAAGAGATCAAAATGATGAAGAATGGAGGCCTTTTTTGGACTATTTGAAAAAGCCCTACAGTCAAATGAAATCGTGGGCAGGATTCGAGACAGGAGTAGTGGTAGAAAAATGACAAGTATTAGATGGATTTCTGTAATAGATAATAGTTTAATATATAATGCAGTAGAACAGGGTACAGGCAAAAACGGTGGAAAGTCAATATATGAAATAATGTAACTATACAACTTGAAGTCAATTCGAAAAAAATAAAAAATTAAATAAAAAATTGCATTATAAAAAAACACACGCATAAGAAATCGGTGCCTTCCAGTAAAAGATGAAAATGTGACGCTTATCTTAGAAGGCTGACTTCCAAAACACATATTTGTTGTTGTTGTTGTTGTTTAGTCGTTTAGTCGTGTCCGACTCTTCGTGACCCCATGGACCATAGCACGCCAGGCACTCCTGTCTTGCACTGCCTCCCGCAGTTTGGTCAAACTCATGTTCGTAGCTTCGAGAACACTGTCCAACCATCTCGTCCTCTGTCGTCCCCTTCTCCTAGTGCCCTCCATCTTTCCCAACATCAGGGTCTTTTCCAAGGATTCTTCTCTTCTCATGAGGTGGCCAAAGTATTGGAGCCTCAGCTTCACGATCTGTCCTTCCAGGGAGCACTCAGGGCTGATTTCCTTAAGAATGGATAGGTTTGATCTTCTTGCAGTCCATGGGACTCTCAACAGTCTCCTCCAGCACCATAATTCAAAAGCATCAATTCTTCGGCGATCAGCCTTCTTTATGGTCCAGCTCTCACTTCCATACATCACTACTGGGAAAACCATAGCTTTAACTATACGGACCTTTGTCGGCAAAGTGATGTCTCTGCTTTTTAAGATGCTGTCTAGGTTTGTCATTGCTTTTCTCCCAAGAAGCAGGCGTCTTTTAATTTCGTGACTGCTGTCACCATCTGCAGTGATCAAGGAGCCCAAGAAAGTAAAATCTCTCACTGCCTCCATTTCTTCCCCTTCTATTTGCCAGGAGGTGATGGGACCAGTGCCCATGATCTTGGTTTTTTTGATGTTGAGCTTCAGACCATATTTTGCGCTCTCCTCTTTCACCCTCATTAAAAGGTTCTTTAATTCCTCCTCGCTTTCTGCCATCAAGGTTGTGTCATCTGCATATCTGAGGTTGTTGATATTTCTTCCGGCAATCTTAATTCCGGCTTGGGATTCATCTAGTCCAGCCTTTCGCATGATGAATTCTGCATATAAGTTAAATAAGCAGGGAGACAATATACAACCTTGTCGTACTCCTTTCCCAATTTTGAACCAATCAGTTGTTCCATATCCAGTTCTAACTGTAGCTTCTTGTCCCACATAGAGATTTCTCATTGCTGAGTTTTCCAAACTTGCTGGCATATTGGGTGTAGCACCTTAACAGCATCATCTTTTAAAATTTTAAATAGTTCAGCTGGAATATCATCACTTCCACTGGCCTTGTTATTAGCAGTGCATTCTAAGGCCCATTTGACTTCACTCTCCAAGATGTCTGGCTCAAGGTCAGCAACCACACTACCTGGGGTGTACGAGACCTCCATATCTTTCTGGTATAATTCCTCTGTGTATTCCTGCCACCTCTTCTTGATGTCTTCTGCTTCTGTTAGGTCCTTACCACTTTTGTCCTTGATTATGGTAATCTTTGTACGAAATATTCCTTTCATATCTCCAATTTTCTTGAACAGATCTCTGGTTTTCCCCATTCTATTGTTTTCCTCTATTTCTTTGCATTGCTCATTTAAGAAGACCCTCTTGTCTCTCCTTGCTGTTTTTTGGAAATCTGCATTCAGTTTCCTGTATCTTTCCCTATCTCCCTTGCATTTTGCTTGCCTCCTCTCCTCCGCTATTTGTAAGGCCTCGTTGGATAGCCATTTTGCTTTCTTGCATTTCCTTTTCCTTGGGATGGTTTTCGTTGCTGCCTCCTGTATAATGTTACGAGCCTCCATCCATAGTTCTTCAGGCACTCTGTCCACCAAATCTAAATCCTTAAACCTGTTCCTCACTTCCACTGTGTATTCATAAGGGATTTGATTCAGATTGTATCTTACTGGCCCAGTGGTTTTTCCTACTTTCTTCAGTTTAAGCTGGAATTTTGCTATAAGAAGCTGATGATCTGAGTTACAGTCAGCTCCAGGTCTTGTTTTTGCTGACTGTATAGAGCTTCTCCATCTTTGGCTGCAGAGAATATAATCAATCTGATTTCGATGCTGCCCATTTGGTGATATCCATGTGTAGAGTCGTCTCTTGTGTTGTTGGAAGAGAATGTTTGTGATGACCAGCTTGTTCTCTTGACAGAACTCTATTAGCCTTTGCCCTGCTTCATTTTGAACTCCAAGGCCAAACTTGCCAGTTGTTCCTTTTATCTCTTGATTCCCTACTTTAGCATTCCAATCCCCTGTAATGAGAAGAACATCCTTCTTTGGTGTCATTTCTAGAAGTTGTTGTAGGTCTTCATAGAATTGGTCAATTTCACTTTCTTCAGCACCGGTAGTTGGTGCATAAACTTGGATTACTGTGATGTTAAAAGGTCTGCCTTGGATTCGTATCGAGATCATTCTGTCATTTTTGAGATTGCATCCCATTACAGCTTTTGCCACTCTTTTGTTGACTATGAGGGCCACTCCATTTCTGCTACAGGATTCTTGCCCACAGTAGTAGATATGATAGTCACCCGAACTGAATTCGCCCATTCCCTTCCATTTTAGTTCACTGATGCCCAGGATGTCGATATTTATTCTTGTCATCTCATTTTTGACCACATCCAGCTTACCTCCACTCATGGTTCTTACATTCCAGGTTCCTATGCAATATTTTTCTTTACAGCATCGGACTTTCCTTTCGCTTCCAGGCATATCCGCAACTGAGCATCCTTTCGGCTTTGGCCCAGTCGCTTCATCAGCTCTGAATCTACTTGTACTTGTCCTCCGCTCTTCCTCAGTAGCATGTTGGACGCCTTCCGACCTGAGGGGCTCATCTTCCAGCGTCATAACTTTTATATGCCTGTTGTCTTTATCCATGGAGTTTTCTTGGCAGGGATACTGGAGTGGCTTGCCAGTTCCTTCTCCAGGTGGATCACGTTTAGTCAAAACTCTCCACTATGACCTGTCCATCTTGGGTGGCCCTGCATGGCATAGCTCATAGCTTCTCCGAGTTATTCAAGCCCCTTCGCCACGACAAGGCATTGATCCATGAAGGGGAAAACACATATTAGTGAGAAGCAATCTAGCCTTTTAGTATCTGTACAGCTGACCACCTAAATTCCTCCAAGTATGCAAAACAAAACAAAAAATAGAAAAGGGAAGTGTTTATCTGGTCCTGTTAATCTAAAACACATATTAGTGAGAAGCAATCTAGATTAACAGGACCAGATAAACACTTCCCTTTTCTATTTTTTGTTTTGTTTTGCATACTTGGAGGAATTTAGGTGGTCAGCTGTACAGATACTAAAAGGAATCGATGCTGGCTAAGCCAATTTGTTATTTCGTGATGACTGACCTAGTAGGTGACTAACTCTTCCTGCGAAGAATTGGCCTTTGCTCACTCTGCTTCCTAACCCTGTCAAATGCCCCTTTGACTACTCTTTTCCCCTTCTTTATAATGTGTGTGTTATTCCCCACAAAAATAAAATAAAAGAAAAAAATCAATGAAATCTAAAGGTCACTAAGTGGTGGAGCGGAAGTGGCAAGGATTTCATGCACTGTCTACCGTTCCCGGTGTAGATCATCCACCAAGGACATACTGGGACTGAAAACCAGTATAATTCAGAAATCCCTGGAGTTGAGTCTTCACCTCTTGCTTGAATGCCTTCTCCCAAAGTGATATATTGAAGACTGGCCCTGCATCAGCCATGGCACCAATTCTAGCAATAGAAGAACAAATGCCATGAGCATAGTCAATTCTGGAGTCAATTTGGGTGCACCATGGATTCTGTAAAAAGAGCATCTACTTTCTCTCCTCCACACCCTTCCCTCTGGCTGCCAGGAGCTGCAGAGCAGATGTCATTAGATGTGTCACGCCGGCTGAATTTACAGGTTTCTACTTGGTGTGCTAGCAGAGATCCCGCTGAAGCAGAAAGGCTCAGGGAACTGAGGTTACTGGGAAGAGACTCTAAGAGCAAAATCTATGTGCTGTGCAGCCAACCTGAGAATGAGTGAGTGATGGTGACACAGAACAAGATGATGTGATACACACACACACACACACACACACACACACACACACACACTACTGAAATACAAGAAAAAGAAGGGGAGAGATTTCTGAAGACCAGGAATTAGAGAATTAGAATAGGCCTGGCAAGTGCAACATAGCATCCATTTTGAAACCCATTTCAGGGATGTAATCATCGCAAAACAGACTGCTGCTAGATAGAAGACTCCAGGAGTATGGTTCCATCTTTGGAAGGTTCCACACTGAAGTAGAGCTGAGAAGGGCTAGACCAGGGATGGAGAATCTGCAGCCCTCCACGTGTTGTTGATCTCCAGTGCCTATCATCTCTGACCATTGACCATGCCAGCTGTGGCTGTTGGGAGTTGTAGTCTGCAATATCTGGAAGGCCACATTCCCTATCCCTGGTTTAGACCTTGAATTTATTTTCAGTGCTAGGACTGGGCCCTAGAAAGGATGAAACCAAGAAGAGAAGGGTGCCTCCGGTCACTGTGATAATTCTGTGTACTTGAATTGTCACAGGTGGTGCTTTTTCGATTGCATTGCCATTAACCCCAACGATTACGCCAGCAGCCTTTATTATTGCATGTTCATAAATCTGAGAAATGAGACTAACACTTCATGAACAGAACAAAGTAGACTCTGGTACATGAAAGCTTATGCCAAAATAAATTTGGTAGTCTTTGAGAGCACACTGTGTGCTTTAAATGTATGGCGCAGATGTAACCATAGTGAATTTTCCTCCCATTGTAACTAATGAGAGGGTGCTGGCAATATCACCCCACCGATATGGCTCTTAAAACTGTGGTTGTGTTCACAGTTGTTATTGCAGAAGATCCAACTTACTTTGTATATCCTATATCAGACACCTGATCCCAAGGAGCTATTTGCTCCAGTGATATCTCTGAAGGGTCTTACTGGATCTCCTGCAGAGGAGGGTTTACTGCTTGCTGTGGCATCTATGGCAGGATCTGGTATGGAGAACTCAATAAAGATAAGTAAATTTATAGTGGGTGGCATAGCTGCCAAGTCTCCCGTTTTCCCCGGGAAAGCCCTGTTTTTTCCAGCTGTTCCTAGCTGAAAAAATTGATTTTTTTTGTTTTTTCCTGGTTTATTTTGGTGCGGCGACCATTTTGGAGCTGGGCGGAGCATGCTCAGAAGCGACTTTTGATGCTGCTCTGCCCAGTTCCAAAATGGCTGCAGTGCGACTTCTGGCACGGCAGCCATTGGAACTGGGCAAAGCAGCATCAAAAGTCACTTCTGAGCATGCTCTGCCTAGTTCCAAAATGGCGGCAACGCTACTTCCGGTCTGCTATTTCCGGCCTGGTCCCTTATTTCTCTGACAGCAACTTGGCAGGTATGGCGGGTGGATGTGCAATTTCTTAACTGAAAAACAGGATATGTCAAAACAATTGCAAAATTCTTTAATTCTTGGAAACAGCCAAAGAGTTGCTTTTACTATAAATAGTCTAAATTTGCTTAATAAACTATTTACTGTCCACTTTTACCCCCTTTTCTCTGGGTCCTGCAGAGTATAACTGTAGCCTGATAACCATTTTTTAAAAAAATAACCCAGCTTTCGAAATATAAATACTTCCAGGCAGGGCAACTATGTCAGTCGCTGGCTGTAAGGCCCAGTGACTCAGAAGGACCTCTTACTGGTCTGACCCAACTGTGCCACCTTACTGTCCTCTCAGGGCCAGACAAATACATTTTGGCACTTGAGGTGAACTACAGAATCACCCCCCATTCCCTGCCACCAGTTAGAAATATAAGAATAGTATGTTGGATCAGGCCAATGGCCTATCTAGTCCAGCATTTGCTTCTCACAGTGGCCAACCAGATGCCTGTGGGAAACCAGGGAGCAGAACATGAGCACAAGAGCATATTCCTCTTCCGTGCTTCCCAGCAACTGGTATTTGGAAACATGGCTGCCTCCAGCTGTTGGAAGACATTTAGTGAGATGGAGGTGATGGAATGCAAGCAATTCCACATGCTATTAGCATTCCAATTCTTATACAAAGAAGCTCTGCGTTGCCCCCACCCTGGCTGCCCAATACTCATAGGATAGTAACACACTCAGATATCAGGTTCAAATCCCAGCTTCGCCATAAAGCTCACATGGCCAACTTGAGCAAATTACAACTGCTCATCCTAACCTACCCTATTGAACTCAGTGGGACATACTTCTGAGTAGACATGTAGACAGTATAAGGCACAATTTACACTAAAGGAATAAACACTCCACATGCTCCCTGCAACACCACCAGCTGCTGAACCATTGCAATTACAGTGGTACCTCTACTTATGAATGTTTCTACTTACGAATGGAGCTCCGTCCGCCATCTTGGATGCGGTTTAGATAGGATTTTTTCTACTTACAAATTTTTAGATAGGGTTGCTTTGACATACGAATTTTTTCTCCCAATGAATTCCTATGGGATTCGACGTACAATTTTTTTTGACTTACGAATGTGCGTTCGGAAAGCATTAAATTTGTAAGTAGAGGTACCACTGTAAATGATTTAAAGTGGATTGGTTATTTTCCCCTTTAAAAATTATAGGGAAGAGTAAATACAAAGTGCTTCGTACGTCAGCTTCCCTATTTCCCTTCCTTTGGTGCGAGTCTTTTGTTTCCAGTATAAACAGGACTCCATTTTCGTATGCAGCAATGCCCTCTTTGTGTACTCACATTGTGGAAACATCTCTGTCGTTCGTTAGACCCCAGCTTTAGTCACGTGCATGGATGCAAACACACACACACACACACACACACACACACACACACCTACACATACAAACATGACACACCTAAGCATCAGGGAGAAAGTGGGGAGCAAAGGGTTGCGTGACATCATGCGCGTCTCCTGACATTGTGCAGGCCGGAGTGGCCTACTGGAAGGCTGCACTAGCCTGCGTGGTATTGGGAGATGTGTGTGACATCACAAAACCTGCAGTGTCTCCTGACATTGAGGGGGCCAGGCCCCCTTCAAGCAAAGAAACCTCAGCCCCCTAGAGTCAGTGAGACTGCTGTGCGGCCACATTGCAGGCAGCAGATTCCGAAGGCACTCTGGCCAGCAACAGTCTTTGTGGTCATACAGCAGCTTAGTCAGTCAGGGCCATGGCAGTGGTGATGGCAGTGGCGGAGCTTCATGCTCCAGCACCGGGGGAGCGGAGAGCAGGCGGGGCTGGGGCTGGCGCGCATCCTGGGGGCATGGTACGCCGCCTGCGGGGGCATGGTGCCCAGCGTAAGCAGGGGAGCAGCCACGATGGCACCCCACGGGAATCCCGTTGCCAGGGGCGGTGCGCTCCCCTCACACTCCTCTTCCTCTGCCAGTGGGTGATGGTACAGGGCTGCCCTGAGAGCAGCAGATGGGGTGTCGGTGGGGTGAGATTCACCATCCCTCACCTGCCAACTAAGAATTGTAGGTCAGTACGGTTCACGACAGGGCCAGGCCCGGCAGTCACTACTTGAGGTCCACACATCCTGTCCTCAGCTTTTAGTGAGAGTTTCATCCTACTTTCACTCCCCCAAATTCTTATTATAGTAGTTCTAAGGAATAACAATGCCAAAGTGAGCAACACAATATCACCAAGAGGTCATTTTCTTCTGTTTTACTTTGCCTCAGACCAGTTCCAGCCAAAAAAACCCCCTTGCAGCTCCGAGAGGTTTAGCAGAATCAAACTGCTTCCTTAATGCATAGCTGCCAAGTTTTCCCTTTTCTCACGAGGAAGCCTATTCAGCATAAGGGAAAATCCCTTAAAAAAAGGGATAACTTGGCAGCTATGCCTTAATGCCATAGTGGCTGTTGACACATAATGCACATTCAATGCAAATACACCTACTGGTGGTCTTCCTTTACCTTTTACAAGTTTCGAAAGTATTTCCTTGTCTAAGGGCATGACCCGGCTCAGACCTCTGGGCTATAAATTCCCAAAGCTCCTTTCCTTCAACTAGCTTCCTGAACCTCGATTTAGAGCAGAGGTACCATGGCTCTCACTGCCTCGCCTGCATTCTTCTTGATCCTGTGCTGTTGCCTTGGGCCTGTGGAAGCCTGAGACTACAATTCTGTCGTCTCTGTGACAAATGGAGCACCTTGGGGTAGCTGGGGGGTAATTCAGTTTTGCCCTCAGGGATATGCTCGTGGCTTCTCACTGAAGGTAAGGTTTCCTCCAGGGTTGCTGTTACCATCGGGTCGTTTTGAAGTTCCTCCCTTCCTTTCTTTCTGAACACCTTCTGAAGATGGGGAAACAACAGGGAACTGATTAAGTCTATTAGTCCTTTGCTTTATCCAAAATATGGACAATAAGGGGTTGAGTAGCCAGATGGTAATTTGGGGCACCAAGTGAAATATATTAGCAACTTATGCAGCAGTGCTATTTTTCTAGAAAAAGAGGTGTCTTGTTCTCTTAGAATGGCAATAGTGCCCACTTGAGAGCTGCCAGAACTGAGTTCTGGTGAGTTCTGGTTGAAAAAAAAGCCCTGGTATGCAGGCAGATTATTTGGTGGTGGGGCAGTGCATCCTGTTTCACTGCTAGAGGCAAAAGGGGAAGTTCCACTTTGCCCAACTGCTGCTGTCACTATATGATTGAACTACTCCATCATCACCACCTGCACTGGTGCCACTGCGCTCCTAGCCATCGGTGTTATGGGGGAAGATTATGCCAATTTGAGGTGAGATCTTGCCCAAATGTATGTGGTCTTGCTCAAAATCGGTGCCAATGTTGGTGGTGCTTCTCCGCCGATAGTGGAGACAGCGAGGCAGGCGGGACAACCTTGGGCATGCCACATGGGGGGGGGGTTCTGGCAACTGAAGCAGCAGCCTCACCCTGCCTAATGACAGGGCCGGCTCTGTTTGGTGGGACTGCTTACATGTAGGATGTTGTCCAACATATCTCCAGATATGTTGGACTCCAGCTCCCATCAACCCCAGCCAGCATGACAAATGGTCTGGGATGATGGGTGTTATCATCCAAAACATCTGAGAGGGATCAAAGTTGGGAAGCCTGCAGTATTGGAAGTGACTGCCAGTCTTTAAAAAATAAATAAATCACTCAAGGTTGATAATTACGGCTGAATGCAGTGTGTTTCATCACCTACCCTCAAAGAATTGCATTGTGCAATTCAAAAATAAACAACAAGATAATAAATACACTCACACAGATACTAAACAATTGTTTTGCAGCAATGTCATGTTTTGGTTTCCATGGTGCATCTATCTTTTAGATCTACTAGCATGATTATCATTCAAGGTGCAGGAGATCCCGACTGAGTTCCCTCGCAAGCAGTGAAAAAGTTGTAAAGAAGAGCACAGGACCTTTAACTAATTTTGGCTGTGGGGCAAAGGCAGTGCTTGGAATGAACTAATTTGGTTTAACCAAGTTGATTGAGTTAATGCAAAAATCTGCACATGAAAGTGATCCCCATAATTGCCAGGTGAACGACACATGAATTAAACTACCGGTATTCACATTCCAGGGTTGTTGTTTTTTTAAGTCTTTATAGTTTCCTGAAATATGTTTTATATTTCAGGACAGCAACTTGCAACATTCTGAATGCTTAATTTGTTTTGCTGATTACCATTTCAAGGACCTTTAATTGAGTTTCACATGGGCTGTATGGCTGGTGTGATAGCTCAGTTGGTTGGGCATGAGACTCTTAATCTCAGGGTTGTGGGTTCAAGCCCCATGTTGGGCAAATGATTCCTGCATCACAGGGGGTTGGACTAGATGACCCTTATGTCTTAAAGAGACTTAAGAGAATGGATAATTCTAGCTGAAAAATGTTGCATCCATGTCACGTTAATTGAACTTAGATCTCATTGAATTCATGATTTACTTGGTTTATCTTCAGATTTAACCCAGTCTCTTCGTCTCTCTTCCCACTAGGTAGAGCCAAACCAAATGGAATTCGCCTGCACTGCACTGACAGTTCAGTAATTGAGTCTGAAAGTGGACCGTGAGCATCAGTCTTGATTTCATTTTCTTTTTGTTGCAATTTTGGGGAAGGTGTCGGTGGGAGGGGTTGAACTGAAATTTGTTATGCTGGGTTAGACCAGCACGAAGAAACCATAGGGTTCACCTTGCTTTTTCTGACCTCTCAAAGGGCACCAACTCTAGCCTTTTGCTGGCTTCCAACTCAGCTTTGTAGAACACCAAAATTCACACCAGGCCTGGTTTTAGAGGTTGGCACTGTTAGACACTTGTCAACCCCTGTATCCCAATAGGGGACCCAGTACGGACTCCTTGAGCTTTCTTATTTAGCTGCAACTCTTTCTTGCTATCTTTACAAGTTCACTGAATCTCTCTAAGCAAGAGGCAGGAGGAAGGACAGGGAGTAGCAGCCTCTGGTTATCTTGCCCTCTCCCTCTTGGTTTGCCATAGGTGTTGTCCTCAGAGAAGCAGCTAAGTGAGAGGGCAGTGATGAGACTTAAGGAGGCAAATATTTTACCCAAGACTAAGCCTGGATCAGTCTCTGCCTCACGGAAGCCAAGAAACAAACAGAGATAAATGGAATCTCCAAGTCTGTTAAAGAGAACAATGATTTTATTCAGAAAACACCATATACCAGTCGGGAGGGATCAAATATATGTTTTATTTAATATTTACAATCCCCAACATTTCAAAAAGTTCTATGCAGTATACAGTTTAAAAGGCCAAACAATATATCCTAAAACATAAAACAAAACCTAAAACCAATAAAACAGGAAGGCACTATGCCTCAGAAGAGTTCTGTAGCTCAGAACAAGTTGAGCCCCAATAAATGGATAATTGTGTGCTTTTTGATACTCTCTCCTCTTTTCCAATAAACAAATAATTGTTCTGGACTATTTCCGGCCCAGAAGATCTTAGGTTGTGTTGAGCAACATTTATTGGAAATGATACATTAAAGTGATAATTAACTGTTTCACAGACTCACACAGCAACAATACCTGCTTCTGGGATCCTGGAGAATTGCTTTTGCCCTCACCAGGAGCAGGGAGTGTTGGGGAAGAAAGGAGGGGCAGAGGCAGTTGCTTTGTGAACATTTGGATGCAACAATGCAGAGCCCTTGAGACTTTGGGCGCATCTTCTTGGAATATTCACATGGACCTGATCTGTTTAGGTGTAAGGCAGGCACCCCCAAACTTCAGCCCTCCACATGTTTTGGACTACAATTTCCCTCATCCCTGACCACTGGTCCTCTTAGCTAGGGATCATGGCAGTTGTAGGCCAAAACATCTGTAGGGCCACAGTTTGGGGATGCCTGGTGTAAGCAAAAGGCTCCTCATGTGTTACTAATTAACACCAGTTCTAGTTACAGGTAGGTAGCCGTGTTGGTCTGAGTCGAAGCAAAATAAAAAATTCCTTCAGTAGCACCTTAAAGACCAACTAAGTTTATATTTTGGTATGAGCTTTCGTGTGCATGCACACTTCTTCAGATACCTTCTGTATCTGAAGAAGTGTGCATGCACACGAAAGCTCATACCAAAATATAAACTTAGTTGGTCTTTAAGGTGCTACTGAAGGAATTTTTTATTTTAATTAACACCAGTGTCTTCTTTGGCAGGTGGGGAACCTGGACAGGAATTCAGTATTGCCCCCAAAGCAATCTGATCTCTTTCTCTCTGAGAGTGGAAGGATCCGAGGGCAGCAGTGATGATACGGCCGCCAACAACATCCAGTTCACCTGTCAAGACGGAACTGGGCTGATGGGCCAGGGTAGTCCTTGGGGTAGTTTTGGCCCATGGAGCAATCACTGCTCCTCTGGTTATATCTGTGGGATCCAGACAAAGGTGGAGGCTTCCGAAGGCAAGGGCGATGACACAGCACTTAATGATGTGAAGTTCTTCTGCTGTGATTGAACCCAATGTACCTCCGCCCCTTACAGTAAGCGTCGTTAAGGTTAGCGACAATTAAATATTGTCTTGAGAATTGTGTGTGATTCTTTTGAACAGAATTCTGCACCTATCACTTCTGGATGAGAAGCAACGAAAAATATTAAAGAAGGGGCCCCGAGACCAGACTCAGAAAGCGGCCACAGACATAACTGGTTACCCTCCAAATCAAGGGCCAAAACCTGGGTAAATAAAAATGCTTTTGTCTGGGGCTAAAATCAGACAATGTTGGCACCAAGATGGCTTCCTTAGCCCCACATTGACATTTTGGGGTTCCTTTTTTGGAGGGCCTAGAACTGAACTTGATTTTTGTGGGAGGCTAAAGCAGTGTCATGGCTCTATTCCTCCCCTTGGTTGCAACAAGAGCAGAGAAAACAAGGTAGAGTCCTTTTTAAATGAGTTTTATCCAATCCTAACAGCAAGAAACAAAAGAAAACAACAAGCCTCAACGTGGCGTTACTCTAAATTGGGCTCCTCCTTCCTAGCAACAGCAACTTCCTCTACGGTGGCCACTCGTGGTCAAATGTCTCTGATTCTGTTGTTCCTGCACTTTTAACAAACATCGCGTTCTGGGAGAAGGGGGATCAGAAATACTCTCCAGTGACAGCATGTCATATGGCTGCCCTGCTAGTTCTACAGTCCCCCCCCCATCTAACACTGCACAACTCTTTTGTTCGTCTATCTCTGAGCTGCGACTTCCCTCAAACTCCTCAAAGCCCTGCTGTAATTCAATGCTGCCTCCCACTTCTCCTGACGCTGCAGGAGAAAGGTGTGTGTGTGTGTGTGATCTCCACCACTCCTCCTCCTCCTCCATCTTGCCCTCTTGGGTCCAATCCCTGACAAGCAGGGATTCACAATGTCTCTGTTTCAGATTTGAAAATCACCTGTGAGAGGATGCTTTTAAAGATGGCTTAGAAATGTCAGCTGGCAGAATGCAGCCGCCTGCGGGGAGCCAAGATGTTGGCACATGAAATATCAGTATCAATATGTACTTGCTGTGTTGGCATTCCCCCCAACATTCCTCAGATGAAAATAGAGACATTTTTTCTACATCAGTGTGCCCCTCTCCTCTGATGGAATATGGGGAAAGAGCAGGGCTGGCTGAGTTGCCCAAATGGCTGTAACCAAGAGGCGTATGTCACAATACTGAACTGGTAAATGTCTTGGTTATATGCAGCAGCCTTTGATGATATATGGTAAAACCACATGGTAAAATCAACTAGCTTTGGGTGTCAGAAGGGGCTTCCGCACCAGATGTTTCAAGGCAGCACACTTGCACCAGCAACATAGTCTCTATGGTCAGTGGCTATGACCCCTGTGCACCTGCGCGAGCCAGGCACCCTTAGGCCGCTCCTGCCACTACCATCACCCTGGTCGGATGTATTGAGCGGTACCAACTGGTGGAACTGAGAAGCAGAGCAGCAACAACAGCAGCTGGTGCCCACCCCCCTCTCCTCCCTGCAGGTCCCAGTGCATCACTGTGAGGGGTTGGGCCATCTCCTCCCCACACACTCGCCCTTCCCCACTCCCTTCCCCGGCTTGTAGAATTTGGGACTCTGCACAAGGCCGGATTAAGCTTTAGGCAAAATAATCACATGCTTATCAAGAGAAGGGGGGCACCACAGAAATTTTCCTCGGACCGAATTTACCATGGACCATATATTGCAGCTGAGGGGAAAAGGCTCCCACAATAAATGGAAGAATTCCAGGCATCTATACTACCACCACAACAGCAGCAAATAATAATAAACAATAATAAAAGAGTAATAATAGAGACTAATGATATACATCAATACAACAAAATTAGACTCTGGTAACTGGTAAGGAGAAGGGGACGACAAGGAGAAGGGGACGACAGAGGACGAGATGGTTGGACAGTGTTCTCGAAGCTACGAACATGAGTCTGACCAAACTGCGGGAGGCAGTGGAAGACAGGAGTGCCTGGCGTGCTCTGGTCCATGGGGTCATGAAGAGTTGGACACGACTTAGTGACTAAACAACAACAACTGGTAAAATGCCACTCGTTCCACCGAGGCTCACATGTTTATATTTTGAATGAGATATGTATGGCGGCACTCAAATCTTTAAAGTGTTTAGGGCAGAGCTTTCCAAACTTTTTCATGTTGGTGACATACTTTTGAGACATGCATCATTTCGCAACACAGTAATTCAGTTTTACTAGCAAACCGGAGGTCAAACTAGCCCCTTTCCAGCCCTGGGAGGAGCGCGGGGAGCATTTGCGCGACACACCTACTGTCATGCATCCAAGCACAGTAAGCGTCGTTAATTAAAAAGGAGGAATTATTGCAAAAACAAACAGATAGCTCCGGAGGCCTGTAACATAGCCTCTGGCATCATCTCTGTTCTTGGCTGCTTTCCTCAGCTGGCTGCAAATCTTCAGTGGGAGCTGGCTCATTCCTGACATCTGTACACCGCAGCTTACAAACGCGGCACGACACAAAGTTTGGAAAGCTCCCATTTAGGGCTTCTAAAGGTCTTAATCTGGCCCTGACCCTGTATGACATAATGAAAAACTGTGATGGCGTAAGGGCTTTTGTGGTCCGGGCATTTTCAGGGCAGTTGGAGACTGTGCATTGGTGACCTATTCATTTCTAGACCACCATTGAAAGAGCAGGACATCAGCTTTAAAGCTTAGTAGGTTTGGGACCAGCTTATCTGAAGGACTGTCTGTAGCCATTTGAATGTGTCTAGCCCTAGAGATAAGAGTCTCCCATTGAGATATATTGCATCCATCGGCCCATGTCTGTGGGATTCTCTCACTAGGCACCTAACTAGTGGCCCTAGACAAATTACTTATAATTTGGGGGGAGGGGGAGAATCATACAGTGAGTCACCTAAATTTTACATAGATTGTGTACATATGAAAGAATGTATGGTGAATTGTATTGTATAGACTTGTCTTTGATTTGTACTTTTTTCTTTTTCAAAATACCATATACAGTATAATAATGTAATGTTGTCAAGCAAATTTAATAAAACAAAAAAACAAACAAACAGAAACCAAAAACAAAAACAAAATATGGCTTCCTAGACTATTGCTAGCTAAAAAAAAAATAACTAATTGATAGCTTTTACCGTAACTAATTTAGCCATCAACTTAATATGTGTACGAAGGACAAGATTTCTTTGACATTCGTAGTTTGCTTTTGAACAGAATTTTTCAAGGCTGATACGGATAACTGAAAATCACAATTAATACACAGGCAAGCAATAAAATTTAAGAACGAAGAGAAGTCAAAACTTCATAGAAGGTATTATCATGAGGCTCTTTAAGGAAGCACTCTTTTCACATTTAGAAATGGAAAACAAGTGAATCAGTAAATGTCATTCAAATAAACTTCAAATAAAAGAATAAAATCAGCCCATGAGTACTGAATGAAAACATTAAAACCGATCCAGATTCCCCTTGGTTTTTATTGTTAGAGTAACTACAATAGTGCTACAATAGTTTCATAATCTGTATTATCTTATGCACTATATTTGCACATAAGCAGGAAGTATCCTCTGCAGACAATTTGTGTGTTCCTCCATCATTTAGAATCATAGAATCATAGAGTTGGAAGAGACCACAAGGGCCATCCAGTCCAACCCCCTGCCAAGCAGGAAAAAAAATTATTGTCTCTGTGCCTTGCTCTCCCAAACGTCAAACTGTGACTTTACTCACTGGTTAAAAATATTGAAAGTTGGAAGCAGGCTTATTTCTCACTAAGGAGTTGGAAAGAATAGTGCCTCCACATTTCCCATCATAGCTTGTATTCTGTATATGGTAGATCGGAATCCAGACTAGCTAATGGTCTAACAGGAAATCAGTATGGCAATTGTCTCAGATCTTCTCACTTGGCCATGATGCTCACAACATGACCTTTGGCCAGTCACTCCTTCTTTATATATGCTTCCCCTCCAGAAGTGATAGGTGCAAAATTAAGGAATTAAAATGAAAAGAACCACACACTACTTTCATGCCAATATTTAATTGTGGTTAACATTCATGACTACTGAAAAGCAGCAGAGTTACAGGGAGGTACTTGGGGTTCAGCCAGTGCAAAAGAACTTCACATCATTGAGTGCTGTGTCATCGCCCTTGCCTTGGGAAGACTCCACCCTTGTCTGCATGCCACTAATGAAGCCAGAGTAGCAGCGACTGCTCCATGGACCAAAACTACCCCAGGCAAGTCCATGGCCCATCAGCCCAGTTCCATCTTGGCAGGTGAACTGGATGTTGTTGGCTGCAGTATCGTCACCTTTGCCCTGGGATCCTTCCACTCTCAGAGAGAAAGAGACCAGATTGCCATGGGGGCAATACTGAATCCCTGTCCAGGATCCCCACCTGCCAAAGAAGACACTGACTGTTAATTAGAAATGGGACAGGCATCTGTTTGCACCAAAAGGGATCAGGCCATTGCTAGCATCACAGGAGGATGCTCATAGTGTCTCAAAGGCTTTGCATTGTATTCACAAAGCACCTGCTGCTCCTTCCTTCCTCCACTCCTGGTGAAGGCAGAGGAATCCGTGATCACAGAATCAGGTATTATCGGTGTGTGAGTCTATGAAACTGTTAAATAACACATTGATATTTGCAACAAATATTGTTTGACACAACCTAAGATCTTCTGGGTCTGAGATGACCCAGAATAATTATCTGTTTACTGGAAAAGAGGCGGGAAACCTGAAAAGGGGAGAAGTATCAGTTTATTGGGGCTCAACTTGTTTTGAGCCAGGTAGCTCTTCTGAGGCAACAGAACCCTCAGAGGACGTTAATAGCACATCGGAAGATGTAGTTTGAGACTTTGGCACTCTGCTTCTTTCTCAAGAAGAATCAGAAATCAGCAACTAAGGACTGGGCCAGAGGGAGCAGTTGGCCAAATTCAGGATTCTCCTATCAACCGGATCTTGGAGAGGTATGGAATGGTGGGTAAGAGATACTATCTTAAGAGGAGAGGTGGTAGACACTTGACGTTGGTTGCCACTGCTCAACCACTCCCCCAAAAGAGAACTGGGTAGCCATGTTGACTTGCCCTCTTGTCTGGTGCTGATCTAACCCAGCCTAACAAATTTCAGTTTAGCCCCTCCAGCCATTACCTTCCAAAGAATTGAACCAAAGCAGAAAAGAAAGCTAGAAAGCCACTCACGGTCCAACTGAAGACTCAATAACTGAACCATCGGTGCAGTGCAAACGGATTCCATTGAGGGCTGTATCATCACCACGACGTTGAACTGGCTCTACCTAGAGGGAAAAGAGATGCAGAGTGTGTGATAAATTTGAACTGCTGAATTACTGACATCGATCTACTTCAGTGGTACCTCGGGTATCCTTTATTCCTGCAACTGTTGATGGTTCCCATCATGTCTCGGGAGAAGCTGTTACGTTACAGTTTCCAAAAGTCACTGCATCGCTTTGTCCCATGATTCAGCTTCCAGTAAACAAGCTGTCTTTGCTGTTTTTCCAACTTAGGAAGAACAGTTTGAATCCAGGCTGCAGATAGTTAACCCAAAAACTTCTATTCTTGCAGCTGGTAGACTCCTTTCCTCCCTGCCAGCTGATTTATGGCCATTTATCCTTATCTCCTTAACACATTCCTTTGTGGATAATGGAGGTTAGGGAACATTTGATAGCAATTCTGGCCATTTGGCCTAGCATCTCCTTAGTCCATCCCTGTCCTATTGCTTCCCCGCATTTCTTATTGAGTTCAAAAACTATGTTCTGGAGAGTGTTCAGACAAAAAACGAAGGAAGGAGAGAGATTTGATTGTGAAAGCAACCCAACAGCAAATCTTACCTTCAGTGAGAAGCCATGAGCATATCCCCGTGGACAATATTGGATATTCCCCCAAGTGCCCCATGGTCCTCCATTCGGCACTGTGAGGATAGAATTACAGTTCTCGGCTTCTGCATGGGCAAGACAGCTGAAGAGGATCAAGAAGAGCATAGTAGTGATGGTGAAGTCCATGGAAAGCAATCTATTCTGAATCAAGGTGGAAAGAGACCATCAAAGAATAGCAGCCTCGAGAATTTATAGCCCAGAGACTTGGGCTGGGTCACGTCTGGAAAACAAGGAAAATTTCACAGAAATAATAAAGAACAAGGTGGCACCACCTGTAGATAGATTTGCATTAAATACCTATTGTGTGTCAATATTGGCTAGGGAGTTAAGGAAATAGTTTGATCCTGATAAGCTTCTCCGAGTAGCAGGGTATTTGAGTTGGAACCTCTTCAAGCCAAAACAAACCTGCAAAAAGTAAACTATTCTGTCTTGATGATGTCCTGCAACTCAATACGGTACTATATCCATTCCCTTGGAACAGCTACAATGAGAATTCAGGACAGAGGAACTGTCACTAAATGCCGAAGATAGGAGGTGTGAACGTTCAGTGGAGAGGAGTGGACCTATCTTCAGTCAATTAGATAGTGGCAGACTGTATGGCCAGACAGCCAGAGGGTCATGGGGCCACTGCATAGCTGCCAAGTTTTCCCTTTTCTCGCGAGGAAGCCTATTCAGCATAAGGGAAAATCCCTTAAAAAAGGGATAACTTGGCAGCTATGGGCCACTGTTGTTGCTGGCCAGTGTGCCTTCTCAATCTGCCACTTGAAAAGTGTCAGTGCAGGTCTCCTTCAGGTCCTTCCACCCCATAATTACAATGAGAAATCAGGTAGGGGGGGGCAGTAGGTTGTCCCAGGCTAGCAATCTCTCTTAACTTCTTACATGCTTATATAATGCAGCCAGTTCCAGCCATTGAATAAACACTTATATAAAGTGGTGACACAGGCATTCTTCAGGGCGCCCTCACCCACAATGCCTCACTCTGAGGAAGGACCTGATGGAAGTCTGCACTGCCACTTTGCAGGCAGCAGATTGAGAAGGCCCACTGGCCCACTCTTTCCCCCTTCTTTATAATGCATGTGTTATTCCCTACAAAAAAAATCAATGAAATCTAAGTGGTGCAGCGGAAGTGGCAGGGATCTCACACACTGTCTACTGTTCCCGGTGTAGATCATCCACCAAGGACATTTCAGTCTGTTTGCGGGACTGAAAACCAGTATAATTCAGGAATCCCTGGAGTTGAGTCTTCACCTCTTGCTTGAACGCCTTCTCCCAAAGTGATATATTGAAGACTGGCCCTGCATCAGCCATAGCAGCAGTTCTAGCAATAGAAGAACAAATGGCATGAAAATAGTCAATTCTGGAGTCAATTTGGGTGTACCATGGATTCTGTAAAAAAAAGAGCATCTACTTTCTCTCCTCCACACCCTTCCCTCTGGCTGCCAGGAGCTGCAGAGCAGATGCCATTAGATGTGTCATGCCGGCTGAATTTACAGGTGTCTACTTGGTGTGCTAGCAGAGATCCCACTGAAGCAGAAAGGCTCGGAGAACCAGGGAGCAGAACATGAGCACAAGAGCACGCTCCTCTTCCTTGGTTTCCAGCAACTGGTATTTGGAAACATGGCTGCTTCCAGCTGTAGAGATGGAGGTGATGACACTTTCAGTGGATGAAGTTGCAAGTGACCAAGATGGTCATCTGACTCCCTCGGAAGGTGAAGAAAGGGACACCAGGAGTGGTGGTAGTGCCAATCCCATTGGAGTGAAATGCTCCAGTCCCAGTGAAGGCGAATTCACTTCTCAGGAGCTAGGTGCTTTCCTGGATGAGAAACGAATTCAAAAGGATCTCTCATGTCCCAAAAGTCCTTGGGAGGGTGGTGTGTGTGAGGGAGCTGGAAATTCTGGAAAATCAATGCAGCAGGAACTCACACTCTTGTTGCACAGTGCCAATCCAGAGAAGGTGCAAAAGGAGGAAATTTCCCTGGTTCACCTTGGTGGTGCTACGAATGCCAAGTGGGAGGAAGGTGGGAGAATTTTCCTGGTTCATGCAAATGATGTGATTCACCCAAGTGGTGATGTAATTCATCCTGGTGAGGATGGGTCAACAGAGGCTGCAGATGATGATCAGGATGGTTCAAATTCAGTGGGAGGTAGTGGTACTGCTGTGGCAGGTGATGCAGCAGACTACGAAGGTGTTGAAACCTCAATCAGACCTGCAGTTGTGTCTGACACTGAATTGGGGGAATCACTGTTCACCATTGGTCATTTTTCTCCAGAGAAAGAAGAGATGAGTGTGGGAGATCAGCGTAGTGTTCGCAGATCTGAAGAGGCCACTACAGGCAAACAGCCTGAGAGATTTGCTGATGTGTTTGCTAGGACTGCTGTTGCTGTTCTTAGTAGCTCAGAAAAGGTTTTTGAACCTGCAAGCTTCAAGGAGGTTCAGGAAATGACCTCTGAAAATGCTCAACCATGGCTAGCTGCCATAAAAGCAGAGATTGATTCCTTAGATGGGAATCAGACCTGGGAACTGGTTAAAATGGTCCCAGGAATGAAGCTGGTAGACAGCAGGTGGGTCTTTAAGGCCGAAACTGACCAACATGGCAAGGTAGTGAGGCACACAGCCAAACTGGTCACAACAGGTTTTTCACGGGTTCAAGGTGCAAACAACAATGAGACTATTGCACCAAATGTGAAGTATGAGAGCTTAAGGCTTTTGCTCAAGATTGCTTCAGAAGAGAAAATGCACGTATCGCATTTTGTTTTGGATGCTAATGATGCAAATGTTTTGATTGGGATTTTGCAGGAGGATCTGTTTTTACTTCCACCTGCAGGAGTGCAGGTACCACAGGGAATGGTCTGCAAGTTGAAGAAATCCCTGTTTGGTCTCAAGCAGAGTGCCAGGTGTTGGGATAAAACACTAACAGAGATGTTGTTTTCTCTAGGTTTTCACCAAAGTATTGCTGATTCATGTGTGTTTGTCAAGGAAGAGAGGGAGCACAAACTGTATTGCTTTTGCTTTCATGCTGATTTGCTTATCTTCTGGAAACACAGGGATTTGTACCAGCATACACGTGCTCAGTTTCAGGAACACTACACCATGGTGGATCTTGGTGAAGTTTCCAACTATCTTTCTCTGGAAGTTGAGAAAGACACAGAAGATAGTTTTCTGGTTCACCAGACCCAGGAAATTACAGAGTTATTGAACAGGATGGATTTGGGAAATGCAAATCCTGTAGACAAACCTATGGTGCCAGGTTATCAGAGAGATGATAACGCAGAAGCATTTTCTGACACCACTTTGTATAGATGTGTTCTAGGCAAGCTATGCTTCATTGCAAAATGTTCAAGACCTGACATTGCTGCAAGCTGTAATTTGCTTGGCAGGCATGCTGACAATCCTACGGTTCAGGATTGGCAAGTTCTGCAGCGCATAGGTTGCTATCTTCGAAGCACTATGCACTACAGGCTGAAGTTGACAAGTCAGAAGACTGGAGGTCTTGAGGTTTTTGCAGATGCAAGTTTTGGAAGTGATGCCACAGGTCTTCTGGGGTTTGCTACTTGTACAACCACTGTCTGGTTGACTGGATGTGCAAGGAGCAAACAATAATGAGTCTGAGTTCCTATGCAGCGGAACTCAACACTCTCTCATTCTCGCTCACAGATTGCGAGTGGTTGATGCAACTGTTTCAGGATGTCAAAGTCAAGGTGACTTGTCCAGCACAGGTGTATCAGGACAACATTTCCTGTTTGGATTTGCTAGCTTCAGAGAGTTGCAAGCAAAGGTCCAGGTTCTTGCAGATGAGGGTACGTCATGCAAGAGAGTGTATCAGGAAGGGACTAGGTCTAGTGTCCTACATGCCAGGTAATGATTTTCCTGCTAATGTGTTGTCCAAGGTTGTTAACAGAGAACAACTACAGATGGATGTGCCAAAGCTACAGTTGGGATTACTGAAGTTTAAGGTTACACAGAGTGGGGGAAATAAAAAAATTCCTTCAGTAGCATCTTAAAGAACAACTAAGTTTTTATTTTGGTATGAGCTTTTGTGTGCATGCACACTTCGTCAGGGGTCCCTTTACCTTTACCTTATGGTTCACGACAGGGCCAGGCCCGGCAGTCACTACTTGAGGTCCACACACCCTGTCCTCAGCTTTTAGTGAGAGTTTCATCCTTCTTTCACTCCCCCAAATTCTTATTATAGTAGTTCCAAGGAATAACAATGTCCAAGTGAGCAGCACAATATCACCAAGAGGTCATTTTCTTCTGGTTTACTTTGCCTCAGACCAGTTCCAGCCAAAAAAAACCCCTTGCGGCTCCAAGAGGTTTAGCAGAATCAAACTGCTTCCTTAACTCCGTAGTGGCTATTGATACGTAATGTGCAATCAATGCAAATACACCTACTGGTGGTCTTCCTTTACCTTTTACAAGTTTCGAAAGCATTTCCTTGTCTAAGGGTATGACCCGGCTCAGACCTCTGGGCTATAAATTCCCAAAGCTACTTTCCTTCAACTAGCTTCCTGCACCTCGGTCAGAGCAGAGGTACCATGGATCTCACTGCCTCGCATGCGTTCTTCTTGATCCTGTGCTGCTGCTTTGGGCCTGTGGAAGCCCGAGACTACAATTCTGTCGTCTCTGTGACAAATGGAGGACCTTGGGGTAGCTGGGGGGCAATCCAGTTTTGCCCTCAGGGATATGCTCGTGGCTTCTCACTGAAGGTACGTTTTCCACTAGGGTTGCTGTTACCATCGGGTCGTTTTGAAGTTCCTCCCTTCCTTTCTTTCTGAAAACCTTCTGAAGATGGGGAAACAATAGGGAACTGATGGATTCTTAAGTCTATTAATCCTCTGCTTTATCCAAAATATGGACAATAAGAGGTTGAGTAGCCAGATGGTAATTTGGGCCACCAAGTGAAATATATTAGCAACTTATGCAGCAGTGCTATTTTTCTAGAAAAAGAGGTGTCTTGTTCTCTTAGAATGGCAATAGTGCCCACTTGAGAGCTGCCGGAACTGAGTTCTGGTGAGTTCTGGCTGAAAAAAAAAGCCCTGGTATGCAGGCAGATTATTTGGTGGTGGGGCAGTGCATCCTGTTTCACTACTTGAGGCAAAATGGAAAGATCCACTTTGCCTTACTGCTGCCGCCACTAACTCAACCACCTACCTTGCCCAAAATCAGTGGCAATGGTGGAGGTGCTTTTCTGCTGAGGTTGGAGGCAGACAGGCAGATGGGGCACCCATGGGCATGCCAGCTTCTGGAGCCTGAAGCAGCAGCCTCACCCTGCCTATTTACTGGGCCGACTCTGTTTGGTGGGACTGCTTACATGTAGGATGTTGTATATCTCCAGATATGTTGGACTCCAGCTCCCATCAAACCCAGCCAGCATGACAAATGGTCTGGGATGATGGGTGTTATCATCTAAAACATCTGAGAGGGATCAAAGTTGGGAAATCTGCAGTATGGGACTGCCAGACTCTAATTTTCCTTTTAAAAAATCACTCAAGGTTGATAATTATGGCTGAATGCAGTGTGTTTCATCACCTATCCACAAAGAATGGCTGGTGTGATAGCTCAGTTGGTTGGGCATGAGACTCTTAATCTCAGGGTCGTAGGTTCAAGCCCCATGTTACGCAAATAATTCCTGCATCGCAGGGGGTGGGAATAGATGACCCTTGTTTTCACTTCCAACTCTATGATTCTTTAAAAAAACTATGAATGGAACGGCAGTAATCAGATTTTACTTGGTGTACAATACTTGAAATTCACACACTTGAGTCATGTTATTACTATCAATGGGACTGCTCTGTACAAATTTTAATGGAATACTACTCCTTATTTTAAGCCCACACCCTCCCTCTTAGTCATCTGCCCAGGGAAATAGCTTCTTCTCTATTGGATAGGTTGCTTGCTGCATGGTTAGATAAGGGCTCCATTCCTATCTCAGGCATGGAAAATCTACCCTGGTCATGGTAATAGTATCCAGGTGAGGCTGCAGACTTACAGTAAGGGCATGGATAATTCTAGCTGAAAACTGTTGCATCCATGTCAATCATGAACTCATGATTTTGTCAGGCTTTGGGGAATTGGATCCCTCCCCTGGTGGGAGTAAATAAGCAGATCAAATGAGCATTCTTACCAGATAAGTTCTTTAATAATCACAGCAGGAAACAAAGGACTGTATATCTCTCTAAATTTTGGTGTTTCTCCCAGTAAAGGTTCACTCCTACATTGAGTAATCTGAGCTTGCTGCTGTTGCGCTTTCTGTTCTATCACATACCAAACCTTTCTAGTCTTAGGAAAAGCGGGGTCAGGAATGCTGTCCAAGGACACTGAATCTGCTAGCTGTCTCTTTCCTGGTGTTTCCTATTCTAGCTGTTCCTCACCCAGTATTTCCCAGCTTCCCCTCTCTGTAAACCACTGTTCTAAATCAATACTGTCCTCCTGTCCTGGGGGGGGGGCAGATAAATGGGGGGGGGGCCCTCCCACCATTCCTCCTCATTCCAGTCACTGACAGAATTACTTTCACTTTGATTTTTTGCAATCCTTGGTTTATCTTCAGATTTATCTCAGTCTCTTTGTCTCTTCTCCCACCAGGTAGAGCCATTCCAAGGTGGTGCTCCCAGGGAGGATGATACAGCCCTAAATGCAATTCGCCTGCACTGCACTGACAGTTCAGTAGTTGAGTCTGCAAGCGGACCGTGAGCATCTCTCTTGATTTCATTTCCTTTTTGTTGCAAATTTTGGGAAGGTGTTGGTGGGAGGGGCTGAACTGAAATTTGTTATGTCAGGTTAGACCAGCACGAAGAAACCATAGGGTTCACCTTGCTTTTTCTGACCTCTCAAAGGGCACCAACTCTAGCCTTTTGCTGGCTTCCAACTCAAGTTTGCAGGATCCCAAAACTGATAGCAGGCCTGGTTTTAGAGGTTGGCACTGTTAGGCACTTGCCAATCCCTGCATCCCAACAGTACGGACTCCTTGGGCTTTCTTATTTAGCTGCAACTCTTTCTTGCTATCTTTACAAGTTCACTGGATCTCTTTGAGCAAGGGACAGGAGGAAGGACAGGGAGCAACAGCCTCTGGTTATCTTGCCCCTCCCTCTTGGTTTGCCATAGGTGTTGTCCTCAGATAAGAAGGCAAGTGAGAGTGCAGTGATGAGACTTAAGGAGGCAAACATCTCAGGCCCAGAAGATCTTAGATTGTGTTGAGCAATATTTATTGGAAATGATACATTAAAGCGATAATTAACTGTTTCACAGACTCTCACAGCAATAATACCTGCTTCTGGGATCCTGGAGAATTGCTTCTGCCCTCACCAGGAGCAGGGAGTGTTGGGGAAGAAAGGAGGGGCAGAGGCAGTTGCTTTGTGAACATTTGGATGCAACAATGCAGAGCCCTTGAGACTTTGGGAGCATCTTCTTGCAATATTTACATGGACCTGATCTATTTAGATGTAAGCAGAAGGCATAGCTGCCAAGTCTTCCGTATTCCCTGGGAAACCCCTGTTTTTCCAGCCATTTCCCGCTGGCAGCCTGGATTTTTAAAAAAACCCGGATTCTTACCGGCCCGGGAAGGCTCCTTCTGTGCCTGTCTGGAGTCTCTGGAAAATGCGCAGAAACGATTTCTGGCACTGTGGACATTTTGAAAATGGGCAGAGCATGCGTAGAAGCGACTTCCGGTGCTACTCTGCCCAGTTCCAAAATGGCCGCAGCGCGACTTCCGTCGCTGCGGCCATTTTGGCAATGGGCAGAGCATGCGTAGAAGCAACTCTTAGAGTTTTGAAGTTTCAGGTGTAACTTCAGCCTGAACACAGCAGAGTTTGCGCAGGTTTTTCCGGAAGCTTCTGGCGGTAACTGAAATGACTAGACGTCTGGACGTAGAATAAACTATATACAGGATTTATTAAAATAAAAGAAAAACCAGAGTTTCTATGTACAAAGTTTCGAACTCAAAACACAAAGTAAAATAAATCCTTTCCTCTCTCTGTCTCTCTCTCTCAACCGATACAGCACTTTTCCTCCTACACTCACCACACCACGTACTGTGCTAGCTTTCTCTGATAACAGGTCACAGTGCTGACATCCACCAATGAGAGACCGTTACTAAGGCAGAAGTAGACCTTGGCTTTCTGCCCAGTGTTAATTGCTTGTCCTAGAGTTGATTGTGTGAAGAAGCAATCTGATGGTTTCTCATGCTACCAATTTAGCAAAAACCCGAACAGCAACTTCCGGTGCAGCTCTGCCCAGTTCCACAATGTCTGCAATGTGACATCCGGTGCTGCGCCGCTCCAGATCCCGGATTTTTCAATCCGGGAGTTGGCACCTATGCAAATGTGTTACTAATTAACACCAGTGTCTTCTTTGGCAGGTGGGGAACCTGGACAGCGATTCAGTATTGCCCCCAAGGCAATCTGGTCTCTTTCTCTCTGAGAGTGCAAACACCCCAAGGCAGAGGTGACGATACGGCCGCGAACAACATCCAGTTCACCTGTCAAGACGGAACTGGGCTGATGGGCCAGGGACTTACCTGGGGTAATTTTGGCCCATGGAGCAATCGCTGCTCCTCTGGTTATATCTGTGGGATCCAGACAAAGGTGGAGAGTCCCCAAGGCACGGACGATGATACAACACTTAATGATGTGAAGTTCTTCTGCTGTAACTGAGCTCTATGTGCCTGTGCCCTTTACGGTGTGTCTCTGCTACTTTTCGGTAGTCGTGAAGGTTAACGACAATTAAATATTGTCCTGAGAATTGTGTGTGATTCTTCTGAACAGAATTCTGCACCTATCACTTGTGGATGAGAAGCAATGAAAAATATAAAAGAAGGGGCACAACTATGCAGGTGTTGATTAACAAACAAAGACACAGTGCGCTGAATCACATTCTGAATCCTTTCTGTTGGCCCAGAGACCTGACTCAAAAAGTGGCCACAGACATAACTGGTTACCCTCCAAATCAAGGGCCAAAACCTGGGTAAATAAAAATGCTTTTGTTTGGGGCTAAAATAAGACAATCTTGGCACCAAGATGGCTTCCTTAGCCCCACATTGACAGTTTTGGGTTCTTTTTGTTTTTTGGCCTAGAACTGAACTTGGGTTTTTGTGTGTGTGTGTGTGTGTGTGGCGATACCCCGACGCCTCCCCGAGAAATAAAAACACTAGACACATTGCATAAGGTTAATGGGCATAGAAGGCCACAACTTTATTGATTACGGATGTAGAGGGGTATTGGCCTAGGCATTGGATCTAACTGACTATATCCGACTCCAGCCCGCTCTGCTGGCAGTCTGTGAAAGGTTAACCACCGTTGGATGAGTCCTGCGATGCACATCAACTAGGAGCTCATCCTGGGGCCACCGTTAGGGGCGTGCCCTCTGGCCCTCACCTACCACGGCTTCGGACTTGGCAACACCCCTGGACTCCTTAAGGGAGTACCTTTCCGCATTTTGGGGGAGGTGATGGCCGCAACCTCCCCCCCACACCTGTACCTTCACGAGATAATCCAATGCCTACCGCCAAAACCCAAGTTGTAACGAGTAGCTACGAGGTAGGCGAAAACCACAAGGCCTGAGCCAATTTGCCAAGTGGGAAAAACTCCTACCAGGCCCCAATAGGCAACCAACCGTAGTCCATAGCACTGTCACAAAGGAACCCGGCCTACGTGGGGGAGGTGGGTGGGAGAAACGCAGCTGTTGAATCCAGAAGAAGCAAGGCAGAGTCCCTGCCGCGCTCTCGCTTAAATAGGCGAGCCGTGCCCCCCCCCAGAGCGACCTAATTGGCCGCACTAGGGGCGCGCTGCGGCAGGGAGATGACCCATGGGCTGGGGGGGGGAAATGCTAACCATTCCCCCCCACGTGAAGGCCTCGTGGCGCCCACAACATTTCCTCCCCCCGAGGTGGGGAGGAGACTTTGTGGGAAGGGGAAGCAGGGAATCACAATGCCTCATTTTCCGATTTGAAAATCACCTGTGAGAGGATGCTTTTAAAGATTGCTTAGAAATGTCAGCTGGCAGGGAGCCAAGATGTTGGCACACGTAATATCAGTGCTGTTGTTGTTGTTGTTTAGTCGTTTAGTCGTGTCTGACTCTTCGTGACCCCATGGACCATAGCACGCCAGGCACTCCTGTCTTGCACTGCCTCCCGTAGTTTGGTCAAACTCATGTTCGTAGCTTCGAGAACACTGTCCAACCATCTTGTCCTCTGTCGTCCCCTTCTCCTAGTGCCCTCAATCTTTCCCAACATCAGGGTCTTTTCCAAGGATTCTTCTCTTCTCATGAGGTGGCCAAAGTATTGGAGCCTCAGCTTCACAATCTGTCCTTCCAGGGAGCACTCAGGGCTGATTTCCTTAAGAATTGATAGGTTTGATCTTCTAGCAGTCCATGGGACTCTCAAGAGTCTCCTCCAGCACCATAATTCAAAAGCATCAATTCTTCGGCGATCAGCCTTCTTTATGGTCCAGCTCTCACTTCCATACATCACTACTGGGAAAACCATAGCTTTAACTATACGGACCTTTGTCGGCAAGGTGATGTCTCTGCTTTTTAAGATGCTGTCTAGGTTTGTCATTGCTTTTCTCCCAAGAAGCAGGCGTCTTTTAATTTCGTGACTGCTGTCACCATCTGCAGTGATCAAGGAGCCCAAGAAAGTAAAATCTCTCACTGCCTCCATTTCTTCCCCTTCTATTTGCCAGGAGGTGATGGGACCAGTGGCCATGATCTTGGTTTTTTTGATGTTGAGCTTCAGACCATATTTTGCGCTCTCCTCTTTCACCCTCATTAAAAGGTGCTGTACTTGCTGCATTGGCATGCCCCCCAACATTCCTCAGATGAAAATAGGGACTACATCAGTGTCGCCCTGTGGGAATGTTGTGAGTAACAGGAGAGGATATATTGATTAATATTATCATTCCCAACTCACGCTAGCAAATTTCTTCATATAGTAGAGTACATTCCCCTATCACACAGCAGGAAGTTGCTTGCAGACCGCTTAGAATCTCTTAAAAATAAAAAGCAATTCAATCTGGCTTGCCCAGATTGGGATATGTTCCTGGTAAGATCCCTTTAATCCCTCCTAAAAGAATAAAGACACAACAGACTTATTCATAAGTAACAAAAAGAAGTTTACTCACGATCAGGCAGAGTACAGTGTGATCCCTGAAGGCAGGCTTTACGCTTAAAGATACAAATACATAGAAACAGGTTTACCCCATATGGGAGAAAACCCAGGGACTGAGAGCCAGCAGTGCAGTCCAGGTGAAGCAGGAAGCAGGCAGGACGAAAAAGAAGGAAGGTGGCTACGTGTCTTGGCCTTTTACCAGGTCTGGAAAGGTCACACCCACCTACTGGTCACATGCAAAGGAAAGGATGCCCCAGCCAGGTATAACAGGAAGTTTAAACTGGCTGGACCGGGGCGTAGCAAGGGGTGGGGCCAAGGCACGGGAGGGGAGGGGCCACAGTGGGGCAAAGAAAGCCATGGTCGTTCAGGGGCGAGGGGGCGCCAGGATCAGCCCGAAATCGGACTGCTCCGACCCCCTCCTCTCCCTCCGCGACCGGCAGGGGCGAGGGGGCACCAGATTCTGTAGGCACACTGGGCCAGAAACAGTCTATGTGGTCATATGGCTGCTTAGTTGGTCAGGGTCATGGTAGTGGAGATGGTACAGGGCTGCCCTGAGAGCAGCAGATGGGAGGGTCGGTGGGGTGAGATTCACCATTCCTCACCATCTGCCATCTAAGAATTGTAGGTCAGTACAGTATGGAAGTGAGAGCTGAAACATCAAGAAGGCCCATCGCCAAAGAATTGATGCTTTTGAATTGTGGTGCTGGAGGAGACTCTTGAGAGTCCCATGGACTGCAAGAAGATCAAACCTATCCATCCTAAAGGGAATCACCCCTGAGTGCTCACTGGAAGGACAGATCCTGAAGCTGAGGCTCCAATACTTTGGCCACCTCATGAGAAGAGAAGACACCCTGGAAAAGACCCTGATGTTGGGAAATGTCCATAAACTTTAATTAGCTTGTGTTTAAGTAAACAAAGTTACCAGTCCAGTCATGCTTCCGGACGTAAATCTTCCTTTTCAGCAGAGCGTTTTAGCACAACGGCAAAGGGTAAGGATTAGTCAGCAAGAGTTGTAAATGCAGGAACTCTGGAGCCTGTTGCAAACTCAAAAGGCTTTATTTACAAAAAAACGTAGCCTGGAGATAATGCAGACATCCTTCATCTCTGGCCAAGTAAAAACTTAAACAAAACTGTGCCTCAGTGCACAAACTTGAGGCATGACTCCAACACACAGCAACCAAGACTATGAGAAAACGCTACTAAGAGAGAGAGCACATGCAAGGAACTGACTATTTATACAGGCTGTCGAACATTCCCGGATGTTTAATGATGCTCAGCTGCTCAGTGTTCAGAGCGATTAGTATAACGTAACCCTTTAATACCAACAGGAAAGATTGAGGGCACAAGGAGAAGGGGATGACAGAGGATGAGATGGCTGAACAGTGTTCTTGAAGCCACCAACATGAGTCTGACCAAACTGCGAGAGGCAGTGGAAGACAGGAGTGCCTGGCGTGCTCCATGGGGTCACGAAGAGTCGGACATGACTGAACAACTAAACAACAACAACAACAACAACAGCAGCAGCAACAACAACAACAATGGTTCAAGTCAGGGCCAGGCCCGGCAGTCACTACTTGAGGGCCACACATCCTGTCCTCAGCTTTTAGTGAGAGTTTCTTCCTTCTTTCACTCCCCCAAAATCTTATTATGGTAGTTCTAAGGAATAACAATGACCAAGTGAGCAACACAATATCACCAAGAGGTCATTTTCTTCTGGTTTTCTCTGCCTCAGACCAGTTTCAGCCCAAAAAAAACCCCTTGCAGCTCTGAGAGGTTTAGCAGAATCAAACTGCTTCCTTAACTCCATAGTGGCTATTGATACGTAATGCGCATTCAGTGCAAATACACCTACTGGTGGTCTTCCTTTACCTTTTACAAGTTTCGAAAGTATTTCCTTGTCTAAGGGTATGACCTGGCTCAGACCTCTGGGCTATAAATTCCCAAAGCTACTTTCCTTCAACTAGCTTCCTGCACCTTGATTTAGAGCAGAGGTACCATGGATCTCACTGCCTCGCCTGCGTTCTTCTTGATCCTCTGCTGCTGCTTTGGGGGTGTGGAAGCCCGAAACTACAATTCTGTCCTCACTGTGACAAATGGAGGACCTTGGGGTAGCTGGGGGGGGGGCAATCCAGTTTTGCCCTCAGGGATATGCTCATGGCTTCTCACTGAAGGTAAGTTTTCCACTAGGGTTGCTGTTACCATCGGCTCACTTTGAAGTTCCTCCCTCCCTTTCTTTCTGAAAACCTTCTGAAGATGGGGAAACAATAGAGAACTGATGGATTCTTAAGTCTATTAGTCCTCTGCTTTATCTAAAATATGGACAATAAGAGGTTGAGTAGCTAGATGGTAATTTGGGCCACCAAGTGAAATATATTAGCAACTTATGCAGCAGTGCTATTTTTCTAGAAAAAGAGGTGTCTTGTTCTCTTAGAATGGCAATAGTGCCCACTTGAGAGTGGCCGGAACTGAGTTGAAAGGTGCCCAGTGCGACGAATGTCCCCCTCTCTATTACTAAAATGCGACACAGGAATCCAGAGGTGAAGCCACACGCACTCTTCTCCCGCCGCCTCCCAAATAAACACCTTTATTCTTGTGGGCTTATAAGTAAAGAGACTCTCCTTCCAGGTCACGTGGCCTGGTATCAAAGAAAAACTCTAGGCTGTTTAATAGAATAATCTCCTGCCACCAGTAAAGGGTCTCTCTCTCGGCTTGATTCCCCCTACTGTAAAAGTTTGCCCTTTCCATGCTGGCAACTTGTTGACACCCCAGGTTATCTTTCTAAGCCTCCTCAGTGTTACTCTAAGACACAAACTTTCGCCTCTTTTCCTGAGGTAAGTTTTGTCCTCTAATGAGTTACCACTTCTGTGAGTCCCGATACCTTGCTGGAAAAATAATGACGATACTTCTTGGCACAAAAGAGAAGAACTTTATTAACCTTAGAACATTGTTGCTTCTTTAACTTTTCATGTGTTTATAAGCTACATTTCGGTTGTAGATAATCTCTGTCAAACATTTAACATCGAGCCTTCCTGAACCTCATCTAGATCCCCAACTATCCTGGCCTCCCAACTTTCTTATTCACACCTACTCACTCCCTCTCCTCAACTGACAAAACCTCTGCTCCCTCCTTTTAAACTGGGAACAGTCCCGCCCCCACCAGAATGTTATGTCAGTCAGGCTGGAGGTGGATTAACTCTTTACCAGCCAGGTAGGAATAAATATTTCAGAACCGTGTCAATCCGTCACACCCAGATTGGGATATGTTCCTGGTAAGATCCCTTTAACCCCTCCTAAAAGAATAAAGACACAACAGACTTATTCATAAGTAACAAAAAGAAGTTTACTCATGATCAGGCAGAGCACAGTGTGATCCCTGAAGGCAGGCTTTACGCTTAAAGATACGAATACATAGAATCAGGTTTACCCCATATGGGAGATAACCCAGGGACTGCTGGCTGAGAGCCAGCAGTGCAGTCCAGGTGAAGCAGGAAGCAGGAAGCAGGCAGTGGTACCTCGGGTTAAGAACTTAATTCGTTCTGGAGGTCCATTCTTAACCTGAAACTGTTTCTAACCTGAGGTACCACTTTAGCTAATGGGACCTCCCGCTGCCGCCACGCTGCCATTGCACCATTTTTGTTCTCATTCTGAAGCAAAGTTCTTAACCTGAGGTACTATTTCTGGCTTAGTGGATTCTGTAACCTGAAGCGTCTGTAACCTGTAGCGTCTGTAACCCGAGGAACCACTGTAGTTGCTTATTGCCTTGACATCTGATGGGAGGGCGTTCCACAGGGCAGGCGCCATTACCAAGAAGGCCCTCTGCCTGATTCCCTGTAACCTCACTTCTCACTATATGGTGTTGTATCCTTCATTCCTGCAACTGTTGGTTGTTCCCATCATGTCTCAGGAGAAGCTGTTATCTTACAGTTTCTAAAAGTCACTGCATCACTTTGTCCCTTGATTCAGCTTCCAGTAAACAAGCCATCTTTGCTGTTTTCCAGCCTAGGAAGAACGGTCTGAATCAAGACTGCAGATAGTTAATCCAAAAACTTCTATTCTTGCAGCTGGTATCTCCTTTCCTCCCTGCCGCTGATTTATGGCTATTCATCCTTATCTCCTTAACACATTCCTTTGTGGATAATGGAGGTTAGGGAACATTTGATAGCAATTCTGGCCATTTGGCCTAGCATCTCCTTAGTTAAGAGTCCATCCCTGCCCTATTGCTTCCCCACATTTCTTATTGAGTTCAAAAACTATGTTCTGGAGAGAGATCTGAAGGAGAGAGAGATCTGATTGTGAAAGCAACCCAACAGCAAACCTTACCTTCAGTGAGAAGCCATGAGCATATCCCTGTGGACAGTATTGGGTCTCCCCCCAAGTGCCCCCTGGTCCTCCAATTGGCACTGTGAGGGTAGAATTATAATTCTCATCTTCTGCATGGTCAAGGCAGCTGAAGTGGACCAAGAAGACCATAGTAGTGATGGTGAAGTCCATGGAAAGCAATCTATTCTGAATAAAGGTGGAAAGAGTCCATCGAAGAATAGCAGTCTTGAGAATTTATAGCCCAGAAATTTCAGCTGTGTCGCTTACTTCAGAACACAGTAAGAGATTAGGTAATACCAGTTTAAGACAGAGTTTCATTAAAAGCACATAATTTCAACAGTGGCCAGGAACTTTGTGAAACAGGTTGATTCCACTGAACTCCCCAGAGTTACTGCAAATCTGAGCTTGAACTCAACCAAGGGGAAATAATCCTGCAAAAATTAATCTCCTCTGCTGCAACTACAGCAACACACTTGGGTATTCTGTTGTTGTTGTTGTTTAGTTGTTTAGTCGTGTCCGACTCTTTGTGACTCCATGGACCAGAGCACGCCAGGCACTCCTGTCTTCCACTGCCTCACGCAGTTTGGTCAAACTCATGTTCATAGCTTTGAGAACATTGTTCAACCATCTCATCCTCTGTCATCCCCTTCTCCTTGTGCCCTCAATCTTTCCCGACATCAGGGTCTTTTCCAGGGAGTCTTCTATTCTCATGAGGTGGCCAAAGTATTGGAGCCTCAGCTTCAGGTTCTGTCCTTCCAGTGAGCACCCTAACAGATACAATGAGAATTCAGGAAAGACAAGAGAAAGTGCCACTACATGCCGAGGATGGGATTGTGAATCTCACATAGTGACAGCCAAGACTGGTCCCATCCTGAGCCATTCTGACCTACATTTCTCAGGAAGCAGTTTGCATGCGGTAGTGGATCATGCAGCCCCACTCCAATGCTCCTAGGTCACGCACTACCATCACCAAAACTATGCCAGCTGATCATGCAGTCACTTCTATAGATGGCCGTGGTAACAGCACAGGACCCTCCTTCAGAGCGAGGCATTGTGGATTATGTCAGCCTGGGGAACACCTGTCCTGAGATCTTATATAAACTTTATTTAAAATTCTCTATCATGGCTTGCAATGTCTGCTTTATAGAAGTTAAGGAAGGCTTGTTAGCCCATAATGGCCTTCTTGGGGATCGTGGTTGTTGTAGTAGGAGAAGTGAAATTCAATCCACTTTTAGGTGGAGATTAAATGAGGACTTGTTAGAAGATCTTTTATTTTATTTTAGAAAAAGCACAAAAAACCTTAGAAGATTATTTTGATCTAAATCTTAACAAAGACACCAAAATTCAGGTAGTATGGGATGCCAGTAAAGTGGTCATGAGGGGTCTATTTTTTCAGCAAAACATGTACAGAAGAAAACAGAGAGAGAAAAAGTAAAGGGAGATTTTAGAGGCATTAATGTGAAATGAAAGATAGCTAATAAACAAACCATATAAAGAGTCCATAAAACAAGCAATAAAATTGTTACAAACACAATATTCAATTATTATTAACCAAGAAATAGAGTGGAAGATAAAAAGAATGAAACAAAAACATTTTGAGTATGCAAACAAACCAGGGAAATTATTAGCACAGCAGTTATATAAAAATGAGCAAAAAACATTATAAATTAAATTAAATTAAATTAAATGATCATCAGTTCAATGTGATCTGTTTGACATTGATTTCAATGGGACAATGCCTGACTAACTTGGTGTGGATTCAACCCTGTGCCCTTTTGCCATCATTTGTATCCATAACGATGTACGAATAAGGAGACCCAGGGTGTAGATTTTTACATTTAAAAAATGTTCCAACATTAATGCTTTGGAATCTTCCACTAGAATGTATTAGGCTTCATTTTGTGTGTCTGCATTTTATGACTCCCACGCTGCATTCCTTTCCTATCAGACCCTGAAAGTGTCTCAGATGGCCCTCCAGGATGTTATCCTAAGTCTATAATGAGTTAGCACCAGAGAATCAGCTATCCTTGAAGTTTCTTGGAAGATAGGAGGAGCAAGGGAAGTGAGATAAAGGAAGGAATGTCAACAGCCTGACAAAGGCCTGGTTGCCAGGGCAATGGTGATACAAATGCTATATTATTATTATTATTATTATTATTATTATTATTATTAGTAGTAGTAGTAGTAGTAGTAGTAGTAAAAGTTTTCTTGGTTTACAAAGATATGTGCATTGTCTCTCATAACATTTTTACAAATCAGTTTCATTTGTTGAGACATTGGGAAGAAACGGGGAAAAGAGGTAGATGGGGGTGGGGTGGGGTGACAATGTTTCTATTTTGCTTAATATATGTGGTTTTTTTTGTCAGCGTCGTTTGGGTAGGTTCCCTGCTGTTCGCTTGTGTTCCTTTGATGGTAAGAGATTTTGGGGTTGCTACATTTGAGACCAAGTGGCCTGAGCACTTTTGGGCACCCCAAAGTGATTGTGGGGGATGAAGATACCAGTATGGACCCATGTGTGTCTGTCTTCTCATGACTTCTAAGCTTTCCTGATGTATGTAGAAGGATAGACTCATAGAATCATAGAGTTGGAAGAGACCACAAGGGCCATCCAGTCCAACCCCCTGCCAAGCAGGAAACACCATCAAAGCATTCTTGACATATGCCTGTCAAGCCTCTGCTTAAAGACCTCCAAAGAAGGAGACTCCACCACACTCCTTGGTAGCAAATTCCACTGCCGAACAGCTCTTACTGTCAGGAAGTTCTTCCTAATGTTTAGGTGGAATCTTTTTCTTGTAGTTTGAATTTATTGCTCCGTGTCTGCTTCTCTGGAGCAGCAGAAAACAACCCTTCTCCCTCCTCTATATGACATCCTTTTATATATTTGAACATGGCTATCATATCACCTCTTAACCTTTTGTTTTAAGAATTTGTTTAGAAGATGTTAATGACTCTTTGTGTGCTTTGCCTATAAAACTCCTGTTCTAGTTCTTCTCATGGCAGACTTCTTAATTTGTGGTTCAGCTAGAACAACCACACTAACTTGAGCTCTGCTCTACTGCAATAGCTACAATAAACACTGTGTCCTAACTGGACACTGGACTTGTATTACTACCTTTTTCCGTGTTTTATTTAAAAGGTGGTCCCTTGCCTGGGTGAGAACAAGGTGGTGTAGAAGTAAATTCTTACCCCAGCAGTTCAGCAATGCTAAGTTTATCTGATCACAGTGTATTTCTCTGTTCTCCCACTTTTGTTGTTGTTGTTTAGTCGTTTAGTCGTGTCCGACTTTTCGTGACCCCATGGACCATAGCATGCCAGGCACTCCTGTCTTGCACCGCCTCCCGCAGTTTGGTCAGACTCATGTTGGTAGCTTCTAGAACACTGTCCAACCATCTCGTCCTCTGTCGTCCCCTTCTCCTTGTGCCCTCAATCTTTCCCAACATCAGGGTCTTTTCCAGGGAGTCTTCTCTTCTCATGATGTGGCCAAAGTATTGGAGCCTCAGCTTCACGATCTGTCTTTCCAGTGAGCACTCAGGGCTGATTTCCTTCAGAATTGATAGGTTTGATCTTCTTGCAGTCCATGGGACTCTCAAGAGTCTCCTCCAGCACCACAATTCAAAAGCATCAATTCTTCGGCGATCAGCCTTCTTTATGGTCCAGCTCTCACTTCCATACATCACTACTGGGAAAACCATAGCTTTAACTATACGGACCTTTGTAGGCAAGGTGATGTCTGTTGTGACGTGGGGTTTGTGATTTCAGCTCTCTTGACATAACATGCTGGAGACAGTTCTCTAGTAACAGCTCTTTATTAAAGTGAACAAGACTGAAGACTGAGGAGAGGAAAGCTACATTTATAGGGACAGGGGACTAGCTAGGAAGGGATACATTTTGGAGGGAACAATATCACGCAATCACAGTGCTGCCTTTTGGAGGAAACCAATAAGACAGAGGATCCAAATACAGCAGCTTAAATGAACCAATAGTAGCTGTACCCTCTGGGACCAAAAGGCAGTTACTTTATCCTAATGCAAATACAGACAATAATAATACAGATATAAAATCCTTTGACTCAATACACAACACCCCTCCCCCCCTAGTGAGCACAGCAGACGTAATCCCTCAGGTACTGTGGGGTCCTACAACTTCTACCTGATCTCCTGACAACAGGTGTTGCAGGTTCTGGATTGGGTGTTACCTGTGGTGGAGGGGCTGCTATAGGGGTTTCGTCAGGAACAGATGGAGTCCCAGACATCTCAGGGTCCCCGACCTGTACCTCGTCATCCTGAGGACTAGCAGACCCTGGTTCATTTGCTGAAGCCCCTGGTGACTGCACCTCTGGGCCATCTTCACTCTGGTCTCGCAGCTGTGCGTCATTAGCCAGGGATGAATTATCTGACTCCTCCCTGCTGAGCGCCCGGCGCCTCAGCTGATCTATATGTCTCTTCCAAACTTGCCCATTTTCCAAGGTCACATAATAGGACACAGGTCCACTAGCCCGGGTGATCACACCGGCCACCCACCGCGGACCTCGTGAATAGTTCCTCACCCAGACCAGATCTTCAGGGGCGAGATACCTTGTTGTGTCAGTCTCAGCCTGGGGCGTTGCTCTTGAATTACGGTTTGGCATTTTATCTGGGTGGACATAATCCAGCACCGTTACCAGTCTTCTACCTAAGAGCAGCTCGGCTGGCGACTTGCCCGTCGCAGTACACGGCGTCGCATGCTGCAAAAATAACATTCGCGCAATGCGAGCCGACCAGTTACCCTCCATTAAGCGCGCAATGGATTCTTTGGCTGTTCTTACCATGCGCTCAGCCTGCCCATTGGAGGATGGGTGAAAGGGCGCGGATGTGACCCCTCTTATAAAGTTATCAGCCAAGAATGCCCTGAATTCTTGGGATACAAAAGCTGCCCCATTATCTGATACAATGGTCTCAGGTAACCCGTGGGTAGCAAACAGCTGCCTCAACACCTTGATTACGGCAGCTGATGCCATGCTAGGGACCATCGCCACTTCTAACCATTTGGAATATGCATCAACGATAACCAAAAAGACCTTCCCTTGGAATGGCCCAGCAAAATCTATGTGCAGCCGGCTCCAGGGAGTCCTGGACTGCTCCCACCAGTGGACTGGTGCTCTGGCCACTTCTGGCCGCACCTCTTGGCATGCCTTGCATGTTCGTACCCATTGTTCTATGTTCTGGTCCATTCCAGGCCACCACACATAACATCGGGCTAGCGACTTCATCCTGACCATTCCCGGGTGTCCCATGTGAAGCGTCTCAAGAACCCTGTTTCTCAGTGGTGCTGGGATGATCACCCTATCTCCCCATAGGAGACAACCCTTATGCATGGACAATTCGTGCTGCCTTGTCGCATAAGGCCTGAATTTTTCTTCATGCGGACCACCTGGCCACCCCCTCCCCACCCAAGTGAGCACACGGGAGAGAACAGCATCTTTCCTCGTTTTCTCAGCTATATCCGTAGCTGTTACAGGAGCCCCCGGAAGTGTTTCTAGCATCATAATGTGCTCCGCCGGAGCAGGATCCTCATTGCTCCCGCCAGGAAGGGGCAAGCGACTCAGCGCATCAGCATGGCACAATTGTTTCCCCGGCACATGGGTCAAGGTGTACTGGAACCCATTCAGGAATATTGACCAACGCAACATTCTGGGGGAGAGAATTTGTGGCGTTTGTTTGTTTGGGTTGAACAACCCTAACAGTGGTTTGTGGTCCGTTTCAATGGAGAAATGGCGACCGTACAAATAATCATAGAACCTTTTGATTCCGGACACAATAGCCAGTGCCTCTTTATCAATTTGAGCATAGTTGCGCTCTGTGGGCGACAACGTACGGGAATAGAAAGAGATGGGCTTTTCCGACCCATCCGGTTCCCTATGACTCAGCACAGCCCCCAGACCGTATTGAGAGGCATCACATGCCAGGACCAGCGGCTTTGACTCATCATAATGAGCAAGGACACTCCTGCTACTCAGCATTCCTCGCAAGGAGTCAAAAGCCTTCTGCTGCTCCCGCCCCCATCGCCACACATTCTTTTTCTGCAATAGTCTATGTAATGGTTCAGCTACCGAAGCTTTCTGGGGTAAGAACGAATGATAAAAGTTAATAAGTCCCAGGAATGACTGCAACTCCGTCTTGTTCTGTGGTCGTGGTGCCTCGATGATGGCCTTAATCTTAGTATCTGTGGGGTGGATGCCTGATGCATCAATTTTAAACCCCAAGAAATCCACAGTTGGCACCCCAAAACTGCATTTTTCTTTTTTCAGTTGCAACCCCACCTCCTTGAACTTGAGCAACACTGCACGGACACGCGCAACCAGTTCCTGTGGGTCTTTTCCAGCAATCAAAACGTCATCAAAAAATGGCAAGACCCCCGGCAGACCTCTTAACAGGCGTTCCATGAGCCCTTGAAAAATCCCTGGGGCCACACAAACTCCGAACTGTAATCTGTTAACTCTGAACGCCCCTTTATGTGTGACAATAGTCTGTGCTTCCGCTGATTGTGGGGTTACTGGCAGCTGTTGGTAAGCTTGTGCCAGGTCAATTTTGGCGAACACCTTGCCCCCAGCCAGTTTAGCCAACAGATGTGATACGACTGGAATGGGGTATGAGTTTCCCCTGAGTGCCTTATTGATAGTACATTTGTAATCTGCACATATCCTGACTTCCCCGTTTGCTTTAAGGGGCGTGACGATTGGAGTCTCCCACTTAGCAGAGTCCACGGGTGAGAGAACTCCCTGCTTGACCAATTTATCCAGCTCTGCCTCGATCTTGGGTTGCAGTGCAAATGGCACTCGCCTTGGTTTGAGTCGGATTGGGGCCACACCGGGGTCCAACTCGAAGTCAACTGGGGGCCCTTTATAACAACCCAGTTTTCCATTAAAGAGACCAGCAAATTCCTTGCATAATGCCTCGCTCATCTCAGGGCAGGTTTGGATTGAATTAAGCCCTGAGATACTCAGTCCCAGGGCGGGGAACCAGTCAGTGCCCAGGAGACTGGGGCGACTGCCCTTCGCAATCACCAGTTTGAGTACAGCCTGTTTGTCCCGGAACTGTACTCTCACGGCACACATTCCTATAACATGGATGCGGCTTGCTGAGTACGACTGCAAGGTTGCCGGGAAGGGCTCCAGAGGGGGCAACTTACCCCTGGGGAAGAATGTCTTCGCGGTCTGGTCCGACACGATGGTGAATGCAGATCCGGAGTCCACCTCCATGTCGCACTGCTGACCCTCAATCTTCACCTTGACGTGTGCCTTGCCTTGCGCTGGAAACTGCACGGCCCTCCCGTTGATCTCCGTTACGTAGTGGCAGTCCTTTAGAAAACGAGTTGCTGTGGGCGGTCTGCGATGCTCCAGTCTAGGTGCTCCTGTTGCTCCCGACGCCGCCGATCTACAGACCCTGGCGATGTGACCCGTCTTTCCGCACGTCCGGCACATAGCATCCCTGAAACGACAACTCTTCCGCTCATGGTTTCCGCCACAACCTGGGCAACTGCCTCGGCGATCTTTGTGCACTGTGCAGGCCTGACGCACCAACTCGACCCCACGGACTGGGCTCTGGCTCGGAGTAGCCTCTAGCTCGTCCATGGCATGCGCAACTTCTATCTGTGGCTTAGTGGCCTTGCGACTGGCATCAAGCTCCTCTCTTTCATAATTCTCCGTGGTGGTGGCCTCCTTCAAGGCTGAAGCAAGGGTAACCTCTTCTTTAGCCACGATGCGTCTTCTGGCTTTCTTGCTGCTCAGACCACCAATAAACCGATCCAGGAGAGTCTCTTCCAGATTTTGGAAGCCGCAGTGCTGAGCGAGCTTCCGGAGTTCAGCCAGAAATGTGGATACAGACTCCCCAGCATGCTGCTGCCTCTTATGGAACTCCATCCGCCGGGCCATCTTGGTCTCAGTAGGCGCCAAGTGGCTTGTTAGGCAGGCAAGAATATCTTTGAGAGATGTCTCACTCAGCTTCGCTGGAGCAAGTAATGCCTTGGCCAGCTTGAAGGTCTCGGGCCCACAGTAGCTCAGGAATGTGGCCCTTCTTTTGCTGGCATCGGTGATCCCTTGAGCCACTGCAAAGAACTCGAAGCGTTCGACGTAGTCTTCCCATGTGTGGGGCTCTGATGGCTGGAAGGGCTCCAATACCCTTGGACTCTCCATTGTCCTAGCGGGCAGGGTCGTCTTCTCAGCTGGCCAGTGAGTCTTGTTCTAAGCTGCAATCCGGACTCTGAGGCAGGGCTGTGTTTAACCGCTCCTCAGCATTCCGGATCCCACCTTCGTCGCCAGTTGTTGTGACGTGGGGTTTGTGATTTCAGCTCTCTTGACATAACATGCTGGAGACAGTTCTCTAGTAACAGCTCTTTATTAAAGTGAACAAGACTGAAGACTGAGGAGAGGAAAGCTACATTTATAGGGACAGGGGACTAGCTAGGAAGGGATACATTTTGGAGGGAACAATATCACGCAATCACAGTGCTGCCTTTTGGAGGAAACCAATAAGACAGAGGATCCAAATACAGCAGCTTAAATGAACCAATAGTAGCTGTACCCTCTGGGACCAAAAGGCAGTTACTTTATCCTAATGCAAATACAGACAATAATAATACAGATATAAAATCCTTTGACTCAATACACAACAATGTCTCTGCTTTTTAAGATGCTGTCTAGGTTTGTCATTGCTTTTCTCCCAAGAAGCAGGCGTCTTTTAATTTCGGGACTGCTGTCACCATCTGCAGTGATCAAGGAGCCCAAGAAAGTAAAATCTCTCACTGCCTCCATTTCTTCCCCTTCTATTTGCCAGGAGGTGATGGGACCAGTGCCCATGATCTTGGTTTTTTTGATGTTGAGCTTCAGACCATATTTTGCGCTCTCCTCTTTCACCCGCATTAAAAGGTTCTTTAATTCCTCCTCACTTTCTGCCATCAAGGTTGTGTCATCTGCATACCTGAGGTTGTTGATATTTCTTCTGGCAATCTTAATTCCGGCTTGGGATTCATCTAGTCCGGCCTTTCGCATGATGAATTCTGCATATGAGTTAAATAAGCAGGGAGACAATATACAACCTTGTCGTACTCCTTTCCCAATTTTGAACCAATCAGTTGTTCCATATCCAGTTCTAACTGTAGCTTCTTGTCCCACATAGAGATTTCTCAGGAGACAGATGAGGTGATCAGGCACTCCCATTCTTTTAAGAACTTGCCATAGTTTGCTGTGGTCGACACAGTCAAAGGCTTTTGCATAATCAATGAAGCAGAAGTAGACATTTTTCTGGAACTCTCTAGCTTTCTCCATAATCCAGCGCATGTTTGCTATTTGGTCTCTGGTTCCTCTGCCCCTTCGAAATCCAGCTTGCACTTCTGGGAGTTCTCGGTCCACATACTGCCTAAGCCTGCCTTGTAGAATTTTAAGCATAACCTTGCTAGCGTGTGAAATGAGTGCAATTGTGCGGTAGTTGGAGCATTCTTTGGCACTGCCCTTCTTTGGAATTGGGATGTAGACTGATCTTCTCCAATCCTCTGGCCATTGCTGAGTTTTCCAAACTTGCTGGCATATTGGGTGTAGCACCTTAACAGCATCATCTTTTAAAATTTTAAATAGTTCAGCTGGAATATCATCACTTCCACTGGCCTTGTTGTTAGCAGTGCTTTCTAAGGCCCATTTGACTTCACTCTCCAAGATGTCTGGCTCAAGGTCAGCAACCACACCTGGGGTGTACGAGACCTCCATATCTTTCTGGTATAATTCCTCTGTGTATTCTTGCCACCTCTTCCTGATGTCTTCTGCTTCTGTTAGGTCCTTACCACTTTTGTCCTTTATTATGGTAATCTTTGTACGAAATGTTCCTTTCATATCTCCAATTTTCTTGAACAGATCTCTGGTTTTCCCCATTCTATTGTTTTCCTCTATTTCTTTGCATTGCTCATTTAAGAAGGCCCTCTTGTCTCTCCTTGCTATTTTTTGGAAATCTGCATTCAGTTTCCTGTATCTTTCCCTATCTCCCTTACATTTTGCATACCTCCTCTCCTTCGCTATTTGTAAGGCCTCGTTGGACAGCCATTTTGCTTTCTTGCATTTCCTTTTCCTTGGGATGGTTTTCGTTGCTGCCTCCTGTATAATGTTACGAGCCTCCATCCATAGTTCTTCAGGCACTCTGTCCACCAAATCTAAATCCTTAAACCTGTTCCTCACTTCCACTGTGTATTCATAAGGGATTTTATTTAGATTGTATCTTACTGGCCCAGTGGTTTTTCCTACTTTCTTCAGTTTAAGCTGGAATTTTGCTATAAGAAGCTGATGATCTGAGTTACAGTCAGCTCCAGGTCTTGTTTTTGCTGACTGTATAGAGCTTCTCCATCTTTGGCTGCAGAGAATATAATCAATCTGATTTCGATGCTGCCCATTTGGTGATATCCATGTGTAGAGTCGTCTCTTGTGTTGTTGGAAAAGAGTGTTTGTGATGACCAGCTTGTTCTCTTGACAGAACTCTATTAGCCTTTGCCCTGCTTCATTTTGAACTCCAAGGCCAAACTTGCCAGTTGTTCCTTTTATCTCTTGATTCCCTACTTTAGCATTCCAATCCCCTGTAATGAGAAGAACATCCTTCTTTGGTGTCATTTCTAGAAGGTGTTGTAAGTCTTCATAGAATTGGTCAATTTCACTTTCTTCAGCATCGGTAGTTGGTGCATAAACTTGGATTACTGTGATGTTAAAAGGTCTGCCTTGGATTCGTATTGAGATCATTCTGTATTTTTGAGATTGCATCCCATTACAGCTTTTGCCACTCTTTTGTTGACTATGAGGGCCACTCCATTTCTACTACGGGATTCTTGCCCACAGTAGTAGATATGATAGTCATCCGAACTGAATTCGCCCATTCCCTTCCATTTTAGTTCACTGATGCCCAGGATGTCAATATTTATTCTTGCCATCTCATTTTTGACCACATCCAGCTTACCATTATTCATGGTTCTTACATTCCAGGTTCCTATGCAATATTTTTCTTTACAGCATCAGACTTTCCTTTCGCTTCCAGGCATATCCGCAACTGAGCGACCTTTCGGCTTTGGCCCAGCCGCTTCATCAGCTCTGAATCTACTTGTACTTGTCCTCCGCTCTTCCTCAGTAGCATGTTGGACGCCTTCCGACCTGAGGGGCTCATCTTCCAGCGTCATAGCTTTTATATGCCTGTTGTCTTTGTCCATGGAGTTTTCTTGGCAGGGATACTGGAGTGGCTTGCCAATTCCTTCTCCAGGTGGATCACGTTTGGTCAAAACATAACTTCTCCAAGTTATTTAAGCCCCTTCGCCACGACAAGGCAGTGATCCATGAAGGGGGTTCTCCCACTAGGTAGAGCCAAACCAAGGCAATGGTGATGACACCTCCCTGAATGGAATCCGCCTGCATTGCACAGATGGTTCAACTGTGGAGTCTTCAGTTGGACCGTGAGTAGCTGCCTTGTTTTCTTTTCCTCTTTGGATTAATTGTTCGGAAGGTGGTGATGGGAGGGGCTGCAATGAAATTATTAATGCTGGGTTAGATCAGCACTATCGAAAGGTAAATGTAAGGATTCGTTTTGCTTGTTCCAAACTCTGAAATGCTACCAACAGTATAATTTTGCTGGTTCATCTAAGGCCCAGACAATCTGAAGTTCAGCCCTGTAATATGTATTTTTTCCAGCACATACCCCACCCCTAGTGGTCTGAGCTAGAAGACAGGGCATGGATAATCCCAGCTGAAAACTGTTGGATCCACACCATGTTAATTGCAATTGTTAACCATGAGTTCAATGAGATCTGTTTGACTCTGATTTCAATGGGACTAAGCATAATTAATTTCATGTGGATTCAACCCGGTGTCCCTTAGCCATTATTTATATGAGCAGTACTACAATTCTAGCTTTAGCTTCACATTTATTAAATCTCTTTCTGTCTTCTCTCACTAGGTAGAGTCAGAGACAGTTGAAGTTTTTGGTGATCAAACAGCCCTAAATGGAATCCGCTTGCACTGCACTGATGGTTCAACAATTGAGTCTAAAGTTGGACCGTGAGTAGCTTTCTTGCTTTCTTTCATTTATGCTGGGTTAGATAAGCAGCACGAAAAGGTAAATGTTGGGATTCATCTTGCTTGTTCTAAGCTCTCAAAGGGTATTAACTCTACAATTTTGCTGTTTCATCTAAGGCCCAGACAATCTTAAATTCAACCATGTAATACGTATTGCAGAAGAAATACCAAAGCAGTATTTTACAGTTTGCTATACCCATGTACCAATGATACCTAATTCTGTGCTCCTGGCCAAGGGCCACTACCTTCACCGGGAGGAGAGAGTGTTGGGAAAGGAAGGAGAGGCCGAGGCAGAGGCAGAGGCAGGTGCAGTGTGGACATCATAGCAGCCAAGTACCCCGTTTTCCTCGGGAAACCCCCATTTTTACTTACCTTTTCCCGGTGGTCCCCCGTATCACTTCCGTTTTTCTCTGTTAATTTCTCCTGCCGGCCGCCATTTTTTCCTGATTTGCCCTTCTATGGGCACAAAATGGCCGCCGCTGGCTTCAAAAGTCGCATCTACGCATCTACCGGCGGCGGCCATTTTTGGTGCCCATAGAAGGGCAAAGCGACACCGGAAGTTACGTCGATGCAACTTTCGGTGTCACAAGGCTGCCGGTCCCGGATTCTGCAGTCCGGGACTTGGAAGGTAAGGTGGACATGTGAATGAGACTTTTGGAGCATCCACTTGGAATGCTCACAAAGGCTTCATCCTGTTTTGAGCAAGCAGAGGGAGGATTGTGCATTTCTAATTAGCATTGATGGCATCTTTGACAGGTGGGGATCCTGGACAGAGGCCCAATATTGTCCCAGAGGCAATCTGGTCTCTTTCGCTCTGTTGGTGGAAGAAGCCCAGGGCATCAGTGATGATACAGCAGCCAACAACATCATGTTCATCTGCAAAGATCGATCTTTGCTGACGGGTCATGGACTTAAGAGGGGTCATTTAGGCTCATGGAGCCGTCATTGCACTGGTTCTATCTGTGGGATACAGACAAAGGTGGAGGATAAACAAGGCCCGAGCGATGACACAGCACTTAATGATGTACACCTCTACTGCTGTTTCTGAACCTTCTGCGTCTCCACATCACACGATGTTTTCCTGCTACTTTTTAGTAGTTGTGGATGTTAACTATCATTAAATATCAGCTGGAGAATGGTGTCTGTCTGTCTGAATTGTTTCTCTGCCCATTTCCCTTCTGAATGAGAGGAAATGAAGAAAATATCAAACAAGGGGCACAACTGTGCAGGTGTTGGTTAACCAACATACAGACATTGTGCTGAGTCACAGTCTGAATTCATCTCGATGCTCCTGAAATCAAACACAGCACACCCTGGCATTTCCAACCGAGAACTGAAATTGTTTTGGTGGGTGGGGAAACATTGTTTAAATCCAAATTTAGAAAGTAAAATAGCTTGCATTGCCTGTGGGCCTGCTTTTAAAGATAGTTTGGGGGTGTCAGCTGGTACAGAGTGCATCTGCTTAGTTCCTGGTGGGCGGCAGGAGTAGCCGTACTGACTGTTGGAGGCAATATGCCTCTGAATAACACTTGCTGTGAATCACCAATGTGGAACCGCTGGTTTTTGGTTTTCCATAGGCATTTGGTTGGCCACTGTGAGAACAGGATGCCGGATGAGATGGCTGGTGGCCAGATCCAGCAAGACTCTTCTTATGTTAAAAGATCAGAGCATATAATACCTATACTGTATCAGCTCCATTGCTTACCTGTTCATTTCTCGACTCGCTATAAGATGCTGGAGATTACCTGTAAAGCAGCAAGTGGTTTGGGGCCAGGTTATTTGAAGTACCTCCTGCATCCAAATTTATATGCCCAGGCCTTGAGTTTAGCTTCTGAGGCCCTGCAGATGTGTCTGTCGTTCATATCTATTTGATTAGCCAGCCCAAGAACGTGTGTGTGTGTGTGTGTGTGTGTGTGTGTGTGTGTGTGTGTGTGTGTCTATGTAGGGCCCCCATACTTGTGAAATTTCATCATTAGGCAACTATCTAGTGACTCCAGGGATGTTTCCTATATATCTGTGGGAAGAAATCATAGGGCCACGGTTGAGGTCCTATGTTAAGGGTGAATCAGCTAAACACTGCCTGTTTAGTTCATCAGAGGATTCCCATCTAGTATTTAGAGAAAAATGTGGAGGCGCTATTCTGTCCAATTGCTTAGTGAGAAACAAGCCTGCTACTCACTTTCAGATTATTTAGCCAACGAGTAAAGTCCCAGATTTATGTTTGGGGTGGGGGTAGGAAGTACAAACCACAGAGACCACAAATCCCCCCTGTCCTATTCCTGGTTTCTGTCATTAACATATATTGTTAATTTTTATTTTGGGGATATTAACATGTGGCACACAAATCACCCACCTAGAACTATATGTTACCCCTCTTTCCACTGAAATTTTCTTTCTTTCTGGTGGTGCTCCCTTCCAACTCAGTGATTCCATGACCTGCAGCCTGGGAACTGTAGGTCGAATGGCTCATTATGGGGCCACCCTGCACCCCACCATGTATGATTCACAAATCTAGACTCAGCATTTAGTGACCTTTCTCCCTTCTTTCACATTTCCTGAATTCTCCTTGTTGCAGTTCCAAGGATGTGGATACAATACCCAAGTGTGTTGCGGGACATTGTAAAGATAGAGAAGAGGTTAAATTTTTGCAGGATTATTTCACCTTGGATGAGTTCCAGCAACTCTGAGAGGGTTTGGGGAATCCAACTCTTTTGTAAACTTCCTGGCCACTTGTTGACATGATGTGCATTTAATACCACATTCTGGTGGTATTGCCTGACATCTTACTGAGTTCTGGAAATAGCAGCACAGCTCAAAGTCCTGTGCTATACATTCCCAATTTTCTTTAACTTTCTGCACCTTGATTCAGAGCAGATTACTTTCCATGGATTTTACTGTCCCGGCTGTGGTCTTCTTGACCCTCTCCTGCTGCCTTGTGCCTGCAGAAGCCCGAAACTATAATTCTATCCTCACAGTGTCAAATGGAGGACCGTGGGGTATTTGGGGTGCAATCCAGTTTTGTCCAGCAGGATCTTATGCTCATGGCTTCTCACTGAAGGTAAGGTTTGCTCCTGAGATGTTGTCACATCCAGCTCTCTCTAAAGTTCTTTCCCTCCTTTCTTTCTAAATGCTTCCCAGAACATGGTTTTAGACCTCCGTGAGGAAGGGGCGGGGCATAGGCAATGGCTGTACTCTTAAGTCTGTTATTCTTCCCCTTTGTCTAAAAGGTGGAGAAGTGTTAAGGAACGATGGGCCAGATATCAGCAACCAGGTGATGGGCTTGTTTCATCTTCTCCTACCCTGAGGTTGATAAGGAGAGATTCTGTTCAATTCATTTCTTTACTGGGAAAGTATTCTAGCATGGTTTCTCTCTCTCTCTCTCTCTCTCTCTCTCTCTCTCTCTCTCTCTCTCTCTCTCTCTCTCTGTGTGTGTGTGTGTGTGTGTGTGTGTGTGTGTGTTTAGGGGTGCAAGTCCCCCTCAATGCCACAGGTTGTACTGTATTTAAGTGGTTGCATCCTGTTGGCTGTTGGGACCAGTGACCTTTGGGCCAGGTGTGGTCAATCAATCCCTTCCAACTGTCTCAGAAGGCAATATCTTTTGGAGGTACAGTACTGTATTTAGCTCAGCTTTACTCAGAGAAGTCTTATGCAATTAATAGACTTTAGTAGTGTTCATTAATGGGACAAATCTGTGTAAAGCTTAGTTGAATACCATCCCTATTTCCCCCCCCCCCCCCACTCCCAGTGATCTGTGCAGGGAATAAGAGCTTTTTCTCAATGGTAAGATTGTTTTCTTTCTGTGCTATGTGGTTAGAATGGGACTCCATGATATTATTGAATGCCACCCCAGTCTCTTAGTGGTGCAAGTTCCTAGGCACTTAGCTGGGGTTCATGTTTCCTTTTAGAATGAGACTGCTCCTCCTGCTCCGCTGGCACACATGGAGTAAAGAGCTCTATTAGCAGCCGCTCTTCACCTCCATCCTGCAGTTTGTGCTCCACTGAGGCACTTTTCTCCTGCATCCCATTTTCCACATCAGGTTCCCAGGGAGTAGAGAAAGTCATCATCAGCTCCTCAGGTAGCTGGCCTCACTGCTGCACTAACTGCTGCTGGAGCATTTACCTGACCTACTCCAGGGAAGTTGCTGTTCCTCCCTTCATTTTCGCATGGGCACACCTTCCTCACAGGTCCACCTCCAGGAAACACAAATCTCACCTTCTGACACCATTGTTGCATACCACCCCAGTTTCCAAGTGGTGCGAGATTCCAGGAGTTCCAAGTGCTTACCCAGGGTTCGGGTTTCCTTTTAGAATAAGGCACAGTGGAGACTGTGGTGTCTTTATGATATATGGTTTAATTTGCACATATATACAACCTGAGCCTACAATGGAGGGGTTTACAGCATTACCTACAAAAGGGTTTTGCTTCTTTCATAGCCACAGCCTTAGATTCAAACAGAAATCAAACATTATTCTCTGGCCCTCTGCTTGCTGCTTTTCTTCTACCTCACATCACCAAAAACTCTGCTCTAAAACCCAGACTTGTCTTTCTAACTATCTAAGAGTTGAAGGAGGGATGCAAACATTTGGTGTCTGGCATAGAGCCCCCTTTCCTTTGTTCTCTGAATGGGCCATCACCCAGATAATCACCTCATAAGGAAGCTAGCCTGGCATATTTTTCCCAATAGGTAGAGCCATTTCAAGGCCTTGGGGATGATACAGCCCTGAATGGAATCCGCCTCCACTGCACTGATGGATCAATAATTGAGTCTTCAGTTGGACCGTAAGTAGCTTTCTTGCTTTCATTTCTTCTTTGGTGTACAGTGGCACCTCGGGTTAAGAACTTAATTCGTTCTGGAGGTCCGTTCTTAACCTGAAACTGTTCTTAACCTGAGATACCACTTTAGCTAATGGGGCCTCCCGCTGCCGCTGTGCCACTGCCACATGATTTCTGTTCTCATCCTGAAGCAAAGTTCTTAACCCGAGGTACTATTTCTGGGTTAGCAGAGTCTGTAACCTGAAGCGTCTGTAACCTGAAGCGTCTGTAACCTGAGGTACCACTGTAATTGTTTGGAAGGCGGGAGGGGCTGACATGAAATTATCTATGCTGGATTAAATCAGTACCACCAAAAGGAGGATGGATGGCGGCTAACAGATTGAAATTGAATCCTGACAAGACAGAAGTACTGTTTGTGGGGGACAGGAGGCGGGCGGGTGTGGAGGACTCTCTGGTCCTGAATGGGGTAACTGTGCCCCTGAAAGACCAGATGCGCAGCCTGGGAGTCATTTTAGACTCACAGCTGTCCATGGAGGCACAGGTCAACTCCGTGTCCAGGGCAGATGTTTATCAGCTCCATCTGGTACGCAGGCTGAGTCCCTACCTGCCCACTGACTGTCTCTCCAGAGTGGTGCATGCTCTAGTTATCTCTTGCTTGGACTACTGCAATGCGCTCTACGTGGGGCTACCTTTGAAGGTGACCCGGAAATTACAACTAATCCAGAATGCGGCAGCTAGACTGGTGACTGGGAGCGGCCGCCGAGATCACATAACACTGGTCCTAAAAGACCTACATTGGCTCCCAGTACGTTTCCGAGCACAATTCAAAGTGTTGGTGTTGACCTTTAAAGCCCTAAACGGCCTCGGTCCGGTATACCTGAAGGAGCGTCTCCACCCCCATCGTTCTGCCCGGACACTGAGGTCTAGCTCCAAGGGCCTTCTGGCGGTTCCCTCATTACGAGAAGCCAAGTTACAGGGAACCAGGCAGAGGGCCTTCTCGGTAGTGGCACCCACCCTGTGGAATGCCCTCCCACTAGAGGTCAAAGAGAACAATTACCAGACCTTTAGAAGGCATCTCAAGGCAGCCCTGTTTAGGGAAGCTTTTAATGTTTGATGGATTTCTGTATTTTAGAATTTCTGTTTTTTTGGAAGCCGCCCAGAGTGGCTGGGGGACCCCGGCCAGATGGGCGGGGTATAAATAATAAATTATTATTATTATTATTAAAGGTAAACATCAGGATTCATACTGCCTGTTCCAAACTCTCAAGTGGTACAAACTGTAGCATTTTCCTGGTTTCAAACACTACTTTGCAAGACCCCAGAATTCATGGCAAATCCAGCCTGAGGGGTTGGCACTGTTGGATACTTGCTGAGGCCTGTACTCCAGTAGAGGACCCTGTACCAACCTCTGGCTCTTCCTTGCTTAGCTCCTCCTCCTCCTTGCATGTTCGCTTATCCTCTCTGAGCAAGTGAGTAGTGCAAGGAGGAAGGAGGAAGAGCAGATTCTGCTCTTCCTGCCCTCTTCATTTGCCATATGTGTTGGACTCAGAGAAGAAGGCAAATGAAGGGACAGTGATGACACTTAAGGAGGGAAACATTAAGGCAGAGCTTTCCAAACTGTGTGTCACAACACATTGGTGTATCAGCTGCTGTGTGCAGGTGTGTCGTGCGATCGCTCCCCACACTCCTCCATAAAAAGTTTGGAAAGCTCTCTATTAAGGGCATCTTACTCAAGGCCAAGTCTGGACTTGGCTCTGCCTCATGGAAGCCGAGAAACAAATAGAGACAGACTCCAGATCTGTTCAAGAGAACCAGGATGTTCTTAGAAAACACTATATTACTGTCTGGGATTAAATAACTGGAAGGACTAAGTAAAGTTATTTTTTTGGGAGTTGCCATTGAGATCAGTGAGACTTACTTCCAGGTAAAGTGTTTGTAGGATTGCAGCCCAAGTCAGTAATTGTTTTTCCTTACAGGACCACTAATTATTAAAGTACTAGCCCACCTTTCCTCCCAAAGAAGTACTTTGTTTTAAAAGCACTATTAAAACAAAACATATTTGAAATATTTGAAAACAATCTTAAACTATCTAAAGCCTACCCCCATTCCCTGTACCCAGGCATATGCTGCCCTAGTTGTTGGTGTTTGTATGTTTTCTTCTTGACAGCAGGGATGGGGGATCATAATCCGATATCCCACATTACAACCTCTGAAAGATACTGGTTGTTTTGCTTCAGGAGAGTTCTCTACCTCAAAAGAAGTTGATCCATGAAATTCACTCTCGACTCCGAGTATATTTCACCTAGTAAACTGATCTATGTGCCCAGTCATCTCTCTCCTTTTCCAGTACAGTGGTACCCCGGTTTACAACCACAATTGGTTCCGGAAGTCTGTACTTAACCTGAAGCGTACTTAACCTGAAATGAACTTTCCCATTGAACATAATGGAAAGTGGATTAATCCGTTCCAGACGGTCCGCGGAGTACTTAAACTGAAGCGTACTTAACCTGAAGCGAACTTTCCCATTGAACGTAATGGAAAGTGGATTAATCCGTTCCAGACAGGTCCGTGGAGTACTCAACCTGAAGTGTACTTAACCCGAGGTATGAGTGTAATTGGTTCTGGAAGTCTGTACTTAAACTGAAGCGTACTTAACCTGAAGCGAACTTTCCCATTGAAAGTCCTCCCCCCACCCTGTGAATATACATAAGGGTCTGGTTACTTCTGTTTCAGTGTATATGAAGAAGTGTGCATGCACACGAAAGCTCATACCAAAATAAAAACTTATTTGGTCTTTAAGGTGCTACTGTAGGAATTTTTTTATTTTGTTTCCCATTGAAAGTAATGGAAAGTGAATTAATCCGTTCCAGATGGGTCCGTGGTGTTTGTAAACCGAGGTGGTTGTAAACCGAGGCGGTTGTAAACCGAGGTGTGACTGTAAATATAAAATTTTGCTAGATCATTCTACCAAGCAAGATTGATTGTAAATGAAACATCAAAATGATATCAAACAGTTTCATAGACTTACTAACTCTACCTAATTCTGGGTTCCTGGCCCTGGACTACTGCCTTCACTGGGAGGGGAGAGTGTTGGGGTAGGAAGGAGGGGCAGAGGCAGGTACATTGCGGACATTTGAAGGCAGCAATGGAAAGGCCTTTGAGGCTTTTGGAGCATCCTCTTGGAATGCTCACAAGTGCTTGGTCCCGTTTGGAGCAAGCAGAGGGATCCTTGTGCATTTCTAATTAATATTAGTATCTTCTTTGACAGGTGGGGATCCTGGAACGAAATTAAATACTGTCCCCGAGGCAATCTGGTCTCTTTCTCTCTGAGAGTGGAAGGACATCAAGGCGAAGGCGATGATACAGCAGCCAACAACATCCAGTTCACCTGCCAAGATGGAACTATACTGTCAGGCCAGGGACTTGCCTGGGGTAGATTTGGCTCTTGGAGCAGTCGCTGCTATTCTGGTTCTGTCTGTGGGATCCAGACAAAGGTGCAGGTTTACCAAGGCGAGAGCGATGACACAGCACTTAATGATGCGGAGCTCTTCTGCTGTCGCTGAACCCTATGGTGTCTCCACATCATACAGTGTTACTCTGCTACTTTTCAGTTGTCATGGATGTTAACCACAATTAAATATCAGCTTGACAATGGTGCGTGTCTATTTTGAAATGAATTACTTAACTCTGCACCTATCACTTCCCAATGAGAGGCAATGGAAAATATTAAATAAGGGGCACAGCTATGCAGGTGTTGATAGTGTTGGGGAGGCACTATTCTGTCAATTTGCTTAGTAAGAAACCAGCCTGCTACCAACATTCCGTATTGTCAGCCAATGAGTGAAGTTACAGATTGATGTTTAGGGGTGGGGTGGGGTGTGGGGAGAAGTGCGAGCCACAAAGATAATAAACCAGGCATAGGCAAACTCAGCCCTCCAGATGTTTTGGGACTACAATTCCCATCATCCCTAACTAACAGGACCAGTGGTCAGGGATGATGATAATAATGATAATGATGATGATGATAATAATAATAATAATAATAATAATAATAATAATAATAATAAATTATTTATACCCCGCCCATCTGGCCAGGTTCCCCCAGCCACTCTGGGCGGCTTCCAACAAAATATTAAAAAACAGAAATCCAGCAAACATTAAAAGCTTTCCTAAACAGGGCTGCCTTGAGATGCCTTCTAAAGTTCTGGTGGTAGTTGTTCTCTTTGACCTCTGGTGGGAGGGCATTCCACAGGGCGGGTGCCACTACCGAGAAGGCCCTCTGCCTGGTTCCCTGTAACATGGCTTCTCATAGCGAGGGAACCGCCAGAAGGCCCTCGGCGCTGGACCTCAGTGTCCGGGCAGAACGATGGGGGAGGAGACGCTCCTTCAGGTATACTGGACCGAGGCCGTTTAGGGCTTTAAAGGTCAGCACCAACACTTTGAATTGTGCTCGGAAACGTACTGGGAGCCAATGTAGGTCTTTCAGGACCGGTGTTATGTGGTCTCGGTGGCCGCTCCCAGTCACCAGTCTAGCTGCCGCATTCTGGGTTAGTTGTAGTTTCCGGGTCACCTTCAAAGGTAGCCCCACGTAGAGTGCATTGCAGTAGTCCAAGCGAGAGATAACTAGAGCATGCACCACTCTGGCGAGTCAGTCTGCAGGCAGGTAGGGTCTCAGCCTGCGTACCAGATGGAGCTGATAAGCAGCTGCCCTGGACACAGAATTGACCTGCGCCTCCATGGACAGCTGTGAGTCCAAAATGCCTCCCAGGCTGCGCACCTGGTCCTTCATAGGCACAGTTATCCCATTCAGGACCAGGGAGTCCTCCACATCTGCCCGCCTCCTGTCCCCCACAAACAGTACTTCTGTCTTGTTGGGATTATCCCTGTGGAATGCCCTCCCACCAGAGGTCAAAGAGAATAACCATTACCAGACCTTTAGAAAGCATCTCAAGGCAGCCCTGTTTAGGGAAGCTTTTAATGTTTGATGGATTTCTGTATTTTAATATTCTGTTGGAAGCCACCCAGAGTGGCTGGGGAAACCCGGCCAGATGGGCAGGGTATAAATAATAAATTATTATTATTATTATTATTATTATTATTATTATTATTATTATTATTATATGTGAGTTCTAAGCTTGCCTGCTGTCCACATGTGGTCCTTTTGGCACTAGGTAAACATCTTTTTATTGACACACCTGCTTTAAGGTTCCTTCTTTGGGTGCCCCCACCAAGTGAAGTGTGATGGGTGGAAAGAGTCTTTTTGGTTGTGGCATCCTGGTTATTTAATGCCTTGCCCAGCTAAGTTTATCTGGGTGGCCCCAATACTATAATCCTTTTGGCATTAAGTGAAGACCTTTCCATTTCCCCAGGTGTTTTACGTTTTTAAGATATTTCAGTGCTTTTGGGCTGCTTGGTATGGTTTGCTGCTGTGATTTCTAACGGCGATTATTTGTTTCCGATAATTATTGAACAATATATGAATGTTGTCAATAGGATAAAGAAACACAAGCATTCATGCTTCCTCAAAGGGACTGGTTGCATTCCATTGGTTACAACAGGCTCAGAGCCAAATTCAGGCAAAACGAAGGACAACTGGTACAGGAGATCCTCTTCTCAGGGATGTACTAGGTACTGTACCTTATTGCAAGTACCTCAGTAGTTTATCATTTATTAAGTAGCATAAGGCTGCTCTAGTTTTGGATTTTAAATAGATCTCAAGATGTTCTTTCTTAAATACCAAGGTGTACTTTTCTTTTGAGTGGCTTATCTTCTTTTCTTCCAAAGGAAGCAAATGAGAAAAGGGAAATGTGTGCTTTTCCTTCACAAGACCCATGAATTTATTCAAAGGGTGATTGTTGCTTAAACACACTGTTGCTTATTACAGTCTACACTTATTTATGTTTCTTGCAGACACATGTGCCAGAAATCCAAAGGCCAATCAAGTCACTGGCATAGCTGCCAAGTTTTCCCTTTTCTCGCGAGGAAGCCTATTCAGCATAATGGAAAATCCCTTAAAAAAAGGGATAACTTGGCAGCTATGGGATGGAAAGCAAGAGGGAAGTAACCGATTGCATTATGTACAAAAGAATGAAAAGGGAAAGGGTAGAGTGCCAAAGTACGCTCTAAGGCTAATTGGTTTTGGAGGAAACAAACAAACAAACAAACAAAAACTCCTTCCAGTAGCACCTTAGAGACCAACTAAGTTTGTCAAAGGTATGAGCTTTCGTGTGCATGCACACTTCTTCAGATACCTGGTTTTGGAGGCACATACTCAAGGCAACCAGTGTTGGGGATGGGGAAGTCATAGAAACTCTATAGTCTCCCTCTGCTCTGCTCAGCTATGGATAGTGAAAGCTGAACCTGCCCATACCAGTTTCTCACTATTTCAGTCTTAAGCTAATTCTTCACACTTCAGTATCAATTTGCATTTCTTTCTTTCTTTCTTTCTTTCTTTCTTTCTTCACAAGAAAATTCACCAGCATTTCAGTACATTTTTCTCCCAATATACACACGTAAATTTTCGCATGTAATGTCGCCTAATACAGGCATCTCTGCAGCGCAATTTCCCTTAATATAATGTGTTTCTGCATTGTATTTTCACAAATATATGCATTTTTATTCATACTCACCCCAATATATGCTTTTCTTTACATCTTACTTGCCTGGAGAACTGTAGTGCAAAATTCAGAGAAGCACAAATTTCAAAGGATGGCTGTGTTTTTGTTCTAGTGAAGTTTCAGAAACTCAATCAGGCAAGTTCATTTTATTGGAAAAGAAAGGGAATCAAAAAGAGTTCACAGATCACGTAATTAAAAAATCATTGTATCAAATCTGGAATGAATTTAAGGGGTGGGTAGAACCTCAGAGCGCTTGGTGGGCGTTCCCGGCAGAGATGATGGCAGTGGGGAACTGTACAAAGTCAGAGAAATGGCCAACCTACCGGGAGCTATTAATAAGAGAAAATGACCAATGGATTCTAAAATCTTTTGAGGAGATCAAGGGGCACTGTTCAAGCTGGCTACATTACGGGCAGATCCAAAGCATTTTTAAAGTACATAAAGAGATTGGCTTCCCAACAAAAAAGTCTAAATTACAAGAATTGATAATAGAGAATGATAAAAAACCATTGGGGAAGATGTATAAATTCTTATTAGAGCTGGAATTAAAAGACGAATTAACTAAAAATGTCATGATAAAATGGGCTGCAGATATTGGGAAAACGATCACAATAAATCAATGGGAGAAACTGTGGAAAGTGGATTCGAACTTTACAGCTTGTATGACAATAAGAGAAAACATACTAAAAATGTTCCACAGATGGTATGTAACACCGGAAAGAATAGCAAAATTTTATAAGTTAGGCGAAGGAAAATGCTGGAAATGCCAAAAGAAAATTTGAAGCTTTTACCATTGCTGGTGGACATGCCCAAAGGTAGCAGATTTCTGGAATAAAATATATGACAAAATGAAAATAATGCTGAAATGTACATTTGAAAAAAGCCCTGAAATATTTTTGTTGAGTTTAATCCCACCGAATATACCAAAAATTAGAGTGAATATTTTATTATATGCATGCGCAGCAGCCAGGATCCAAATTGCAATGAAATGGAAAGGAGATTCGTTACCAACGGTTCAAGAGTGGCAGGAAAGATTAATAGAATATTTGAAAATGGCGAAACTAACGGCTATAATAAGAAATGTACCCAGGCAAAAAAATTATGGAAGATTGGAAATATGTGCAAGATTATTTGGAGAAAGAAAATCTAGGAAATAATATAGTGATGTGCTTAGAGTAATAGCTATAAGAGGAGAAAATGGTACCATACATTTAATAATGGTAAGATTTATATTTGGGTAATGTAGGAGAAACAGCAAAGGGAAAAGACTTCACATAGGGAAGCGTGTTGTAAATAATAGGAAGTAATTTTTTTCCCCTTTTCTTTCTTTCTGCTTTTTTCTTTCTTATATTTTTCCTCTTTTATTTCCCCCTTTTTAGGATATATTTTTTTGAGTATACGCATATGTATTTTTGTGTTCATGTATGAATGCGCTCTTCTTTTATATATTTTCTTTGACCTTTTATTGTATCTTTGAATCCTGTATTTTAAAAATTTTCTGAATAAAGAACTAAAAAAAAATCAGGCAAGTTCACCTTTAAATGCAAACTGAATTGAATTTCTCCCCTATCCCTAGCAATGGGGCAGCCAAGCATGGCAGTTGCTGCTCAGGAGGATGACTCCCACATTTCCCTTCCCTTCCCAGCCCTATGCTCGCTGCCCCGCCTACATTCATATTTTACTGCTTAGCTCAAGGCACCTCCCATTCTGACAACTGCATAGGGCTCCTATCAGCAGCTTGGCAAGGTTAGAGGGAAGTGGTGGAAGGATTGTGACATGGGATTAGACCAGTGACCAAACTTGAATGAGGTACAAAGGTGGTGGAGGACCCACCTGAATTGTTCTTGGGGTAAGTGTTTTTAGGTGGGGAGGCGAGCCTCAAAATGCGGGGAGGCACTTTTCACACTATTTTTCCAGCAGTATCTTAATGTGCTACCCCTGTTTTCAGTGACCCATCCTCTTCCTTGAGTTACCCTCCAATGAGTTACCCTCCAACATTCCTCTGATGAAAACTGGAACCCATGTCTTTAGGTGTTGCGCTTCTGTGGAAGCCAGCTGACCCGTGTGGCAGCAAGGCAGCAAGTCTTTTGGTGCCATGCTCTTGCTGGAGCAGGTGACTTGCATGAGAACTCAGCACTACTGCAAGTGTCAAACACTGGATACAAGTGCCACCTCCTCCCTCCCTGGGCACGGCGGTGGCGGTGGTCAGGGGAAATGGGATATTCCAGGATGAAATCAGAAGCCGGGATAGCTTCTGTAATTCCAGGATATCCTGGGAAAATTGGGACACTTGAAAGGTATGTATTCATCACCTTTTGAAGGTGATGATAAATTGGGCAATAGATATTGGAAGACCAATTTTAATAAATCAGTGGGAGAAATTATGGAAATTAGACACACAATTTACAGCTTGCATGACAATTAGAGAAAATATCTTTAAAATGTTTCATAGATGGTATGTAACCCCGGAAAGGATTGCCAAATTTTATAGATAAATTTTATAGATGGTAAATGTTGGAAATGCCAGGAAAAAACGGGGTCCTTCTATCATTGCTGGTGGATGTGTCCAAGGGTGGCAAAATTCTGGAATGAGATATACGAAAAATTAAAAAAGATGATGAAATGTACATTTGAAAAAAAGCCCGAAATATTCCCCTTAAGTATGGTCCCAACAGATATCCCAAAAGACAGAATTAACATTTTATTATACGCCTGTGCGGCAGCAAGGATATTAATTGCTTCAAATTGGAAGGAAGAAAAGTTACCAACAATACAAGAATGGCAGGAGAAATTGGTAGAATACTTAAAAATGGCGAAACTAATGGCAATAGTAAGAAATGTACCTAGGCGTAAAATAATAGAAGAATGGAAGTATGTACAAGACTATCTGGGAAAAGAAAACATAGAAAGTAATTTAGTAACGTGTTTAGATTAAAGATATAAAAGGAGAGGAGGAATGTACAGACAAATAGAAAGGAATGTAAACAAAGGAACAGAGAGATATAGCAGGGAAAGTGACTAGGAGAAGGGAAGCGTGTTGTAAATAGTAGGAAGGAATTTTATTTTCTTTGGCTTCTGTTTCCCACCCCCTCTATTTTCCTATTTATGTTTTTGCTTTTTGTACCTGATTTTTCTGTTTTTCTTGTTCTTATTTTTCTTTTTTTCTTTCATTTTTTTCTTTATGTAAGCCAATTGTATGATTTTGTATTTATCAGTTATATTATGTTGAATGAGTGGATTTGATATATATGATTTATATGATTTTGTGATTTTGTATACATTTTTAAAGATTAATAAAGTATTTTTAATTTTTTTTAAAAAAGAAAGGTATGTATTCAGAGTGAGGGCAATGCTGACCTGCAGATCTCTAACGGCAGAGCCACATGGCTTGATATGCAAGAATGGTTGTAATTCAAAGATAGATACCCTGGACAAGGGCTGCTTCCCATATCTCTCCACTGTCAGCTTTCAGTAAGTCCCATAGTTGACCGATTGGGATCAGGAGCTCCTTGGTTTGGGTGACAGCACCGAAATGCTTTACCACAGCAAAGAGTTTAATGTTCAATCTGTTCTTGATAATAATAATAATAATAATAATAATAATAATAATAATAATAATAATAATAAAAAATTATTTATACCCCGCCCATCTGGCTGGGTTTCCGCAGCCACTCTGGGCGGCTTCCAACAGAAAAATAAAACACAGTAATCTATTAAACATTAAAAGCCTCCCTGAACAGGGCTGCCTTCAGATGTCTTCTAAAAGCCTGGTAGTTGTTTTCCTCTTTGACATCTGTTGGGAAGGCGTTCCACAGGGCAGGCGCCACCACCGAGAAGGCCCTCTGCCTAGTTCCCTGCAACTTGGCTTCTCACAACGAGGGAGCCGCCAGAAGGCCCTCGGTGCTGGACCTCAGTGTCCGGGCAGAATGATGGAGGTGGAGACGCTCTTTAGATATGTACAAAGGCTCAGCTTAACTTAACAAAGAAACTGGTTTGTTAATCACTTCAGCAATCTCTTCTACTATAAACTCCCATCTTAGACATACACAATCACAGGCTTGGTTGAGATCCAAAGACTTCATCCAAACCATGGGTAGGCAAACTAAGGCCCGGGGGCTGGATCCAGCCCAATTGCCTTCTAAATCCAGCCCACGGATCAGCATGTTTTTACATGAGTAGAATGTGTCCTTTTATTTTAAATGCATCTCTGGGTTATTTGTGGGGCATAGGAATTCGTTCATTTCCCCCCCCCCAAAAAATATAGTCCGACCCCCCACGAGGTCTGAGGAACAGTGGACCGCCCCCCTGCTGAAAAAGTTTGCTGGAACTTTTTGACTACAAGTATAGAAGCTCCAAGAAGTCTTAACAGCTCCTTGTAGGTCTACATTTGAAAAAGTGACACCGCTGTTATCTTACCTTCCAAGTTCCGGACTGCAGAATCCAGGACCGGCAGCCATTTGACACCGGAAGTTGCGTCGATGTAACTTCCGGTGTCACTTTGCACTTCTATGGGCACCAAAAATGGCCGCCACTGGCTTCGAAAGTCGCTTGTACGCATGTCAGGAAGTGCGCCGACGCAACTTCCGGTGTTGCTCCGCCCATCTATGGGCACCAAAAATGGGCGCCGCCAACATCAGAAGTCATGTCTATGCACTTCCGGACATGTGTAGATGCGACTTTTGAAGCTGGCAGCGACCATTTTTGGTGCCCATAGAAGGGCGAATCGGAAAGAAAAAAATGGCCGCTGGCAGGAGAAAATAACGGAGAAAAACAGGAGATGAAGTGATACGGGGGACCACCGGGAAAAGGTAAGTTAAAAAGGGGTTTTCCCGGGGAAAACGGGAGACTTGGCAGCTATGTGTTATACTTTAATGTTTGAAAAAATCATGAGAAATCCAGTCTGGGGAAAGAACAATAATAACTTTTTAAAAAATCCCAGCTGAGAAAAAAATTGTCTGGATCCTCCCTAAAAAGGGAGTCAATGAAGAATGGCAACTCCAAACTAATCTGGTGGCAGCAGCCCACGTCAAGCCTGGATTATTGCTGCTGCTTTAACAGCAAATTTCATTAGCCACCAGCCAGCAGATAGCATTCTCCCCTGCCTGCTTCTTAAATGTCTTCATGCCATGCTATGGGATTTTCCCAGGGGCATTCTGGGAGGAAAAATGGCGGCTGTGAATTTTGTGTCCACCACTAAAGAGGGAAGGGAGAAGGGAAAATAAGACAAAAAGAATTACCATAACTGTTAACAGTAAGGCCTCAGGGAACATTTCTTACCATTTTGAAGCCTCAACCCCCTGAAACAGGGAACCCATATTTTCAGAGTCTGCTACTGTTTGTGGGTGTGTGGGGGTGTTAAACCAAGGAGCAATTATGGCTGGGCCCTAGTTTGGCACTTCAATATTACATCTCCTACAAACAGAGGAAACCTCCCGAATAATATAGAGACATACTGTAGGAACAGGCCCACAGGGATTCCGTTTTAGATTAGCCCACAGAGTTGTTGCATTTCTCATAATGCTGACTAATCTGGGTTGTATTGAACTGTCTGCAGGTTGTCTATGCCAGCCGATAGAAAGGCGGATTCCTTTTTTTAAATCAAATATTTTATTCATTTTCAATAACAATCTTCTAATTATTAACAAATCAAATCAATCCAAATTACAATAATAACAATAACACCAATTATATCTTCCAATTATAATTTTTTTGGGAGGACTTCCCATGTTCCCATGTCTAGAGATAATCATCCTCATTCTTGTCTCTGCATTTTCGGCAATTTTTTCAAATTCAAAACTAATATTGTCCATCCTTATTCTCAATCTGATCGGTCATTTCTGTGGCTCACATCTTCTGTAGCAAAGTTTTTATATTGTTAACCCACAGGAGGCTCTTTTTATTCATCTTGTTCTCTGTCCAATTATTTTGGTGTTCAGTCCTTTTATCTCTCCTTTGTTCATCAAGTTCTCATTAAAGGCACTGGGCTTCATTCCAAAAGTAAAGTTTATAAATGGCAAGTCAACAAGTTCTCTCTGATGTCTCTTAATGAGCTGATGTCTGTATATGTCTGTATATAATGCTGTACTGTGGGGCAAGCATCCTGGCTGTGTACTATGTGGAAATTATTTAAATTCTTCCAAGAACAAAAGGACCCCCCCAATGCTCCTCCAGGCCCTGAAAGAGCTGACAGGGATCCAGCGCTCTCTGTTCTTCTGCCCACAATTTCTGTCCACAATCATGTATAAAAACAATCCATACAAGCAGATGTATTTTAGAACGAAGCACACCTCAAGTCCCAAGAAGCTCTTTTCCATAAGGGCTCCTTTTTTTGTAACTGCGCCATAATAATCACCATTTTGCTTCCATCTTCTACCCGGGCTGCCATATCTGATCTTATTTTGCCAGCCCTGATTCTGCCCCTGCCACAGCTGTACCTATTTATCTACTTATCTACAGAGCAACGGGAGCTCACCTTGTTGCGTGGATTCAAACTGCCGACCTTCCGATCAGCAAGCCGAAGAGGCTCAGTGGTTTAGACCATGGTTTTATTACAATCCAGTCATATATACATAGTTTCTTAGTTAAATAAGAAGGATTGCACTAAAATGCTCACAGATCTTTCACAACACCTTTAAAAAATAATTAAAAACTGACATGGGAATGTGGAGAACTTAAAGACTGGAAAAAAAATAAGAAATGGAGAGAAACCAGTACCGACAGGTTTACTTACCTCTACTTATTCCCAGGTAAATAACTTCAGACTCAGGCTTCACAGTGCTAGTTCTGTATTGGTCTATGTTCACAATGCAGCAGAACCCCAACCATTGTTAAATTATAGAAGCAAACAGAGACAGATAAAGAGACTCAGTATAAAATGCAAATTACAAAGGAGGCAGAATTCCATCTAGAGAATGGGAAATGCCAATGCAAATGGAGACTAAATACCTGCAATAGGGAACCAATATGGATAGTTTTGTGTTTGTGTTTTGTGTTTGTCTATCTAATCAAATAGGCCAGAAGTTACTCCTCACCCCCAGAAGGCTACATGTGTGTGCATGCAGGGGAATGTTATAACGACTGAGTAGGCTATGAATTTTGCTCTAATTTGGAATCATTTCTTCAGAAGAGAGATCTGTAAGTTTATGTTTCTGACAAAGGGCAGTGTATGAACTTTAATTTTGACCTTGCCCTTGTTGTCTTTTCTTTTTACAGGCTTGGAACATGGAGTGAGATTGAGAAGTGCAAAAGAGGCAACCTGGTGTCCTTTTCTTTGAATGTGGAACCACCGCAAGGGATACTTGATGATACAGCAGCCAATAACATTCATTTCATGTGTCATGATGGGTCTGCACTAAAGGGCATGTCCCCAACCTGGGGGGAATTTTGGCCCCTGGAGCAGCAACTGCACTACAGGCTTCATATGTGGCATCCAAACAAAGGTGGAGGATAACCAAAGCAGTTACGATATGACAGCACTTAATGATGTACAGATGTTCTGTTGTGACTGATCTGCCACCCTGCTGCAAAGCCCTCTTCCACTGGCAGTAGAGGATGACAGGGTGCAGTGGTAGTGCTTACTTGACCTCCTGAAAGCTGAACTGCTGCTTGCTGGAAGGGAGAGGGGTGTAGGGGTCTGTACATTTATAAAAAGGATGCATGGAAGACCCTGGGATAAAGACTGATTGAGCAGGATATTCCTGGATTAAAGAATTCAGTGAGTAGGGTGTTCTCAGTCCAAACCAGGTTTCTGACACGTATCTGATACACAGATCTACAGGCCTTGCTACATGTGGTAAACAAGCACATTGCAAGTTAGTGTAAATTGAGTTAGCCATTTGGCTGAAAACATTTGGTTCAATAGATCTGGGTAAAAGGACATCTGTTAATCTTCTTTCTTTCCCTGCTTGCCTTTGAAAAGCTGATAAACCTGTTTTCTGCCAGGGATTCCTGGGGCTCTTTCCTGTCTTTAGTTGTAGTCTCTTTGAAGTCCAGGAAGTCTTTTTAGCATCTTGGTGTTAGTTCCAGATCTTCCCAACAGTATCAGATTCAAGGTGGGAGGAAACCTGGGAGGGGTTTTAGAACTTTGGATGAATTCTATTGGATGATTTGAATCTTTGTAACCTTTTGATATTGTAATAAAAAGATCTGGCGAAGGGAAAGAGAGACGCACTTTCCCTCCCAGAGATTTGCTGGTTGAATCTCTGTGTCCTATGTCTTTGTTTTCCATGTGGTATTGCCACAGAGGGGCAAGGCATTGGGGAGCTTGGTGTGGTGCAAACACACTGGCAGAGCCAATCTAGTACTCCTGCCAATGTGTTTGCTCTGTGCCGACTGCTTCTCTTTCTGTCCTTCCTTGTAAGTAGCAGTGACTCATCTGTTGGAAGGGTCACTAATCCCCACCCCCCGAATCAGATAAAGGGATTGTATTTAGACAGAATATAGCATGATTTTGGAAATCTCTGGGGTTTCTTTCAATTTTCAACTGCTGCAAGCATATTTGGACCACTCTTTTAAAACAACAACAACAACAACAACACAAGCTTACGTATAGTGAAGTAGTCATGCACCAGATCATAAAAAAGCTAAGTGATTCTCTTGTTTCAATTAAGTCTTAAAATATTGCACACGCTAACCCTCATGTTACGTTTGGGGAAAATGTTTGGTTAATTCTCTGTGTCATTTGATACTTTGTTACAGTTCACTTTTTGTTGTTATATTAAAACTCAGTGAAAATATTATAAAAAAGACATTCACCAGACAAATTTATTGAAAGGTAAATTCATTCATGAGTTCCAGAAAAACGTCTACTTCTGCTTCATTGACTATGCAAAAGCCTTTGACTGTGTCGACCACAGCAAACTATGGCGAGTTCTTAAAGAAATGGGAGTGCCTGATCACCTCATCTGTCTCCTGAGAAATCTCTATGTGGGACAAGAAGCTACAGTTAGAACTGGATATGGAACAACTGATTGGTTCAAAATTGGGAAAGGAGTACGACAAGGTTGTATATTGTCTCCCTGCTTATTTAACTTATATGCAGAATTCATCATGCGAAAGGCTGGACTAGATGAATCCCAAGCCGGAATTAAGATTGCCGGAAGAAATATCAACAACCTCAGATATGCAGATGACACAACCTTGATGGCAGAAAGTGAGGAGGAATTAAAGAACCTTTTAATGAGGGTGAAAGAGGAGAGCGCAAAATATGGTCTGAAGCTCAACATCAAAAAAACCAAGATCATGGCCACTGGTCCCATCACCTCCTGGCAAATAGAAGGGGAAGAAATGGAGGCAGTGAGAGATTTTACTTTCTTGGGCTCCTTGATCACTGCAGATGGTGACAGCAGTCACGAAATTAAAAGACGCCTGCTTCTTGGGAGAAAAGCAATGACAAACCTAGACAGCATCTTAAAAAGCAGAGACATCACCTTGCCGACAAAGGTCCGTATAGTTAAAGCTATGGTTTTCCCAGTAGTGATATATGGAAGTGAGAGCTGGACCATAAAGAAGGCTGATCGCCGAATAATTGATGCTTTTGAATTATGGTGCTGGAGGAGACTCTTGAGAGTCCCATGGACTGCTAGAAGATCAAACCTATCCATTCTTAAGGAAATCAGCCCTGAGTGCTCCCTGGAAGGACAGATCGTGAAGCTGAGGCTCCAATACTTTGGCCACCTCATGAGAAGAGAAGAATCCTTGGAAAAGACCTTGATGCTGGGAAAGATGGAGGGCACAAGGAGAAGGGGACGACAGAGGACAAGATGGTTGGACAGTGTTCTCGAAGCTACGAACATGAGTTTGACCAAACTGCGGGAGGCAGTGCAAGACAGGAGTGCCTGGCGTGCTATGGTCCATGGGGTCACGAAGAGTCGGACACGACTAAACGACTAAACAACAACAAATTCATTCATAAATGAAGTTCATTTATGAATCACCGGAATACCAAATTTTGTGACAACATAAACTATATATGTTATTTTCTCTTACAAAATTCCTTTTGATTATTTCTCTCATACACACAAACACACGAGAGACATCTTTCTATAATACATTCGTTGACTGCCTGTTCAGTTCTTTCACTGTTAAAAAAGAAATAAAATATTTAACTGAAGCATACGTTTATCTCTTAGACATCCTAGGGAGTGAATGTAGGTCTGTGGACTGTAACAAGTGTTTCTTGTAAAAATAAAAATCTGTCTTGGGACTTGTCCTCATTTGAGCCGCAACTCACTTGGAACCCACGTTTTATCGCTTTGAATTTGCCCTTGTTAGTCCACACAGTCAGGTATTTGGAGCTGGCAACCCAGTCAGTGAATGTGTGTCTGTGTTGTCAACCATTTCCATTGTTTTTAGGTCCCTCTGAGTTTTTGTGTTCCCGCCTCTACATCCGTTAAGGTTAAAAAGGCAGCACAGCTCTTTTTGCCCTCACATCTCCCTATCTCCATGACCCTCCCTTAAAAATTTTTTTGCTGAACAAATTTGTGCACATAAGTCATTTAGGAATAGTGAGAATAATAATAGAATCATAGACGAATAGAGTTGGAAAGGACTATGAGAGTCATCTAGTCCCACCCCCATGCAATGCATGATGTAGTGCTCAAACCCATGACCCTCAGATTAAGAGTCTCATGCTCTCCTCTACGCCAGGCATGTACAACATGTCAATCATGAGCCCCCAGTTGACCCCGGGGTTGTTTCTGGCCAATCACAGGGCCTTTCTCTGCAACCTCAGATGCAGCAGCTCAGGTGCAGGAGGCGGGCTTAGCGTAGTTTTCCCTGATAGGGAAGGGGGTGGCTGCTGGAGACGGAGGGAGGCACGAGGAGGAGCCGCGTGGGAAGGCTCCCTTTGACAGGGAGGGAGGGGGCATGCACTATCGGGATCCACATCAGCTGCATGGCTCCCATTGACCGGGGAGAGGGGAGAGTGATCGTACGCTGGTTTGGGGGTGGGGGTAGGAAAAGCTTTGCATGGGATAGCTCTGCAGCCCCAACTGGTTTGAGGTGAGAGCGAGAGCGAGAGCGCTGCTGGGGGGGGGGAGAGGGCTGCTTTGGGTGGAGAGAGAAAGGGCTGGCTTGGGGGGGGGCAGGAGGAGAGAGAGACAGATAGGTGCCAGCCCACCCTGCATCCATCCCTGCCCCCTTGGGGGAAGCAGCCAGTACTCGCCTGCGCACCCTGCACCCTTCTCTGGGTGGTAAATCACTGCCTGTTTTTGATAACGGATCATAGAGCAGCAAGTTGCCAAATCCTGTTTTAATGCAAAGTGCACGGTATTGGTCTTTGGCACTGACATTATGTCCTCACCCTTCCGATAGCCCTCCCCCCTCCCACAGGTAAATGGGTTCTGGTTGTGGAGGCACTTCCTAAAAGGCTACTGATAATGGGGGTAAAATAGGGACAGGACAAAGAAGATTTCATAGCCTTCCCAATGCTCTGCTTTGTGATGGCTCAGAGGAGGTGTTGCTCAGGACAGAGAGTTCCTACACTTCCTTGTCCTGCCCCCTTTAAATCCCCTGCTCACATTCATATTTCATCACTCGGCTTAAGGAAGCTCTTATTCTGCCTGGCAGCTGAGAGACAGTAAGTAGAACTACATTGCTCTGCTCTAAGAAGTTTGACAAGGGAAGACAAGGGTTACAACATGGCCACAATTACAGAGGCCTGATCAGTAGTCAGTAACCAGTAACCAGTGGGATCCAGTCAAGCATTTGTGTTAGTGGTATTTGGCCCTAGTTTTTGTGAAAAGTGTACCCCGCTTTTCACAAAAGATTTCAGGGTATTTAATGATGCATTCGTTTGGAAGTGTTGCAAATGTATGGCAGCATTCCCCAACCTTATGACCTCTAGATGTTCTGGACTACAATTCCCATCAGCTGGAACCACCACCATGTCTGCTGGCTGGGGATGATGGGAGTTGCAGTCCAGAGCACATGGATTTTGCCAGGGTGGGGAAGGTTGGCCTAAGGGGCACTGCAAGGCTATGCCCTTTCCATGTAAAAAATTGTAGATCAGTGTTGCAGCATCTGCTGTGCATGCAGGAGGTCCCAGATGTATCATCCAGCATCTCCAAGTAGGGCTGGGAAGTCCCCTGTCTGAAACTTTGGAGAGTAGCTCTAGTGTAGACAGAACTAAGCTAGATAACCAATGGCCTGGCTTAGAATAAGGCAATTCTCTGTGTTCCTAGAACGAAGCCCCTGCAAAAGTGTATATCTGTGATGTTGGAGGCACTTAGTCCAAGCTGAATAGGTTTTTTTTTGTAGGCAAAAATGGCTATTATAAAGAGCTTTGAAGAAGAAATATATCTACTCCCTCTGTGTTGTCTTATCCCTCTCCCACCAACATCAGCAGAATACTGGTGCCTGTAGAAGCTCACTGGTATCTCCCACCGTGCCCTGCAAAGCCATGGGAAAGAGGACCAGTTCATCCCTTAGGAGCAGTTTCCAACTGTTCTTCAAACTGGTGCTCTGGTGTGGAATTAATAATTCTGTGAGTTTGCTATAATAAATCCCAAGATGCTTAAGGATGGGTTGGCTACAGGGTACCTCTTCCCTGTAGAGTTGGTGGGAAGGTCATTGGCTCTGCTAGGAGCCTAAGGCATTAGGCAGAGACAGAAGTAAGGAAAACTCACCCACCTTCAGTTAGGCACAAGTCTTTAGGCTTATGCACACATTACTCTGAGGAGAGGTGTATCCTTTCTCTACACTTATACAAGTGCTTGTGTGAAAGAGTGTACACTGATTGATTTGTACATCTCAGCTATGGTATCTGAAGAAGTGTGCATGCACACGAAAGCTCATACCAATGGCAAACTTAGTTGGTCTCTAAGGTGCTACTGGAAGGAATTTTTCTATTTTGTTTCAACGGCAGACCAACATGGCTACCTACCTGTAACAGGTACACAGAATTACACTTACAGGAATGCACTGAGGGGACACTGAGAGAATTGTGATGATGGCAAGTAGCAGAGTAGAGTCTCCTTTCAATTCTATTTAAATGTTACACCTGTCTTCACCCTAAATGATTTTACCTTATTGAGCTGTTTGGGGCTGATTCGAAGTATGTATTTGTTTCAAGTTAAATGACAATTTGTGATTCCTTCCCTGGGTGTGGCAATTTCTCCCTTCTGTCTTACACCTGAGACTCGTGTGTGTGTGTGTGTGTGTGTGTGTGTGTGTGTGTAATCCCTTAAGAAAGAGAGAAACAGAAATTGGAGGAGGAGTTGTAACAGGAAGACCAAATTGCCAAGACATAGGAAATATAGGAAATACAACAACTTAGTTGTTGAATGCCTTGCGACTCGAATGTTTTGGCTCCCGAACGCCGCAAACCTGGAAATGAGTGTTCTGGTTTGCAAACATTCTTTGGAACCCAAACGTCTGACGGGGCTTCCATGGCTTCCGATTGAGTGCAAGAAGCCCCTGCAGCCAATCAGAAGCCGTGTCTTGCTTTTTAACATTTTCAGAAGTTGAACGTGCTTTTGGAATGGATTCTGTTCAAGAACCAAGGTATGGCTGCACATTTTGGCAAGGGTGAAGGGTGGGTAAGAAATGCACATTTTGGTTAGTTAGAAATCAAAAGGTGTAGTCAGAAAAGCCATCAACTGATTTTGACTACATCAACCAAACGTAATCACACTTCCCTCCAGAGGAAAATGCAAATTTGGGACCAGAGGAAAGAGAGCCACTATTCCTAAGGAAGGAATAAATTCTCAAGGCTGTTATTCATGCACTAAGTTTTTGCAGCTAAATCTGGTGCCGATCACTTTCCATGGACCTCCCTGTCAGCGCTGTGGTCTTCCTCGTCCTCTCCTACCATTTCTGTGATGCACAAGACAGAAAACATAATGCAGTCCTCACTGTGTCCAATGGAGGGAAGGATGGTATATGGGGAAAACCTGAATTCTGTCCCAAGGGATATGCAAATGGATTCCAAATGAAGGTAAATGCCTATCTATATTCTCAATTTTGACACCCTGATGCTAAAGCGTGGTCACCATTTTATATAGACATATGAATACACATATAGACATATGAAAAGCACACACAAACACAAACATCACAGAACCCATGCAGGGTCCCAGAAACACCAAGATATACTATATATATTGAACTATATACAGTTCAATTTAGTAATTACTGAATCCCAGGGGTGCCAACAAGATTTTCTGGGCCCAACACACAGTATATAGATGGGTCCTCTGAGGACAGATTTTCTTTAAATTTGAATAAGCTTTGTGTAGTATGCAGATATTGTCCTCTTTTGAGGGTGGAGTAGAGTGCCCCAAAATGAATCAGTGACCACAAATATAATAAAATGTCTCACAGACAGAATACAAACAGGTAAAGCTTTACCCCATCATTGTACTTCCATACTAGAGAAGGCATAACCTGCTGGATTTCTGCCTGTGACACAGCTGGGAAGAAAGGCACAAATACCCTACTTTCCCTCAAGGCTAACCCTAAACCAAAGCAAGGGCTGCAATATTGTACCCATGTATTTGGGAGTAAGCCCCATTAAACAAAGAAAGACTTCTGAATAGACCATTATACCATGATATTAAGTTAATTATACAGTGAATTCTTCAGACATGCCTAAGCTCCTTTGCAAAGTACAGTTGCTGCTGTGCTGTGTGTGGAGGGGATTATTTCACATCCGCTCGCAATCATCCTGCAGTGGGAACTGCAGAAAAATAACTTCCAGGGAGTACCCGATTTCAGATGAACCAACCACAATAAAGATGGGGGGAAAGGGAAAAAACAGTGGAGATTCCAAGAACCAGATAAAGAGGCAGAAGCAGGAGAGGAAAAGAACAGCTCTAGACCTCCAGAGTCTCTTCTCACCTGGCGTCCAAACAGCTCATGCAACAATGACAACTTTGAGCTGTTAAAGGAGGGGATTGGTTAGGCAGAAGGAACTGCCTGTCACAGAGTCTAGATGACCAATGGTCTAGATGACCAAATGGTCTGACATATTAAACCTACGGGACGGATTTTCTCCTTTCTCTTAAATAATAATGAGACATAAGAACAGGCCGGTGTGGGTTTCATTCTGAGAGCTGTTACATTTCTCATCGCGTTTGCTCATCTGGATTGCACCGAACTGGATGCAGGTTGTCTATGCCGGCAAATAGCAGGGGCAGATTTTGCGGGGCGTGTCTGGTTTGGTTGCAGTTGGGTGCAGAGTTCTGGGGGTGCCTCAGAGTGTGCCACAACTATTATTTAGAATGGAAGTCAGGAAGCAGAGGAGCGCCAAATTTTGGCATTGTACAGGGCACTACTGAAATTTGAGACCCCAAGGTCTGCCACTGCTCAATAGAATGGCTGATTCCCCACCCCTCATTTGTTCATCTCCACCCTACTGATGGAAAGGTTTTTGTCCTTTGAGGTGAATGTAAATCCTCGTCTATGTACAGTACCTGTGGGCAATTGTGTGCGCATGACTTGAGCTAGTACTGCTCATTGCTGATCTAGCTACGTCATTGGAAGCCCTTGCACATAGAAATTTGCACTGAAAACATGTTGTTTTGCTCACACATAAATGTTGCCAGTACTGCAGATGCAGATTGCAGCACCAGTCTCCCCCCCCTGTTCTCCACCAGTATTTCAGAGATGTAGATGATGCCTATAAAGATGATTTCACTCTGAAGGGCATCCGTCTCCACTGCACTGACGGCAAAACAGTAGAGTCTAAAAGTGGAAGGTGAGTAGCTTTTTGCTTATTTATTTCTAGGGATGGAAGCAAAATTCAAATTGGTTCACATTTGAAGGTGAACCTCTTCTATACATCCTTTCTGAAATAAAGCTTTTTGCTCTAAATCGGAATTATATTTCTGGAGAGATTTTAAAAATAAAAATCCATTGACAAAGTTGTGGTATATAAATTTCTATTTAGACATTGCTATCCTTGTCCTTTTCTTTACAGGATCGGGGAATGGGCAGCAAAGGTTCAGAAATGCCCCAAAGGCAACATGGTGTCCTTTTCTTTGACTACTGAAAGAGAACTAGCGCTAATTCCTAATGCAGTCATTAACCTCGAGGTCCTCTGCAGTGGTGGGGATAAATTGAAGAAAGATATCTTTAGGCCTACCAAGGAAGAGGGCCAAATGAGCAAGCGCTGCCCTAGTGGCTTCATATGTGGCATCCAAACAATGGTGGAGGATGAGATGCTTGGTAAAATAGAAGTTCGTGATGTAAAGATGTTCTGTTGTGACTGATCTGCCACCCTGCTGCACAGCCCTCTTTCACTGGCAGTAGAGGATGACCGGGTGGAGTGGTGGTGCTTACCTGACCTCCTGAAAGCTGAACTGCTGCTGCTTGCTGGAAGGGAGAGGGGCAAGGCATTGGGGAGCTTGGTGTGGTGCAAACACACTGGCAGAGCCAATCCAGTACTCCTGCCGGTGTGTTTGCACTGTGCTAACTGCTTCTCTTTCTGTCCTTCCTTGTAAGCCGCAGCAACTCATCTGTCGGAAGGGTCACCGATTTTCCCCACCCCCACCCCCAAATCAGAGAAAGGGATTGTATTTAGACAGAAAATAGCATGATTTTTGAAATCTCTGGGTTCTCTTTCAACTTTCAAGCATATTTGGGCTGCTTTTTAAAAAAAATCAAGTTTACTTATAATGAAGCAGTCATGCACCAGATCCTAAAAACCAGCGAAGTGATTCTCCTGTTTCAATTAAGTCTTAAAATATTACACACGCTAACCCTTTTGGGGAAAATGTTTGGTTCATTCATTTGAGATCATTTGAGATACATTTTGTGATAGTTCACTCTTTTGTTGTTATTAATATTAATTTAAAAAAAAGACATTCACCAGACAAATTTATTGAACGCCGGAATGACATTCATTTATGAATCACTGGAGTACCAAATTTTCTGACAACATAGACTATATATGTTATTTTCTCTTACAGAATTCCTTTTGATTTTAATTCTCTCATACACAAGTACAGGAGATACATCTTTCTATAATACTTTCGTTGATTGCCTGTTCTGTTCTTTCACCAATAAAAATGAAATGAAATGAAGAATAAGTGTGTCCCTTCTTATCAGCTGTGAGAGGAGCAGGAAGAGGAGATGCAGGCAGCATGTGTGTCAGAGTGTGTGAGAGCAAACAAGGGTTGACAAGGTGAAACATTCACCTCTTGTGGTCGTGGCAGACAGAAGTGTGTTAGGAGGAGCTGCTTCTCATAGTGCTCAGCCCTAGGAAGATGCAGAGGTCACCTGGCTAAGAGGAGGGAAAGGCCTCAGAATGCAGCAAGCCGGAGGTTTGCACAACTGCTTACTAAAGTGAAATGAAGAGGTGCGGGAAGAGATGTTGCCAAAAGAGAACTGGGGCCTGGCGAATGCCCCACTTCTTAGGCCCCTAGGAGGCCCTCTAAGAAACATAGGAGTGCTCCCTAAAATGCACTAATGTCTGGTTGTAATTACTTTGTGCTGCTCTGGGCAAACACATTTAATCAATAAAATAGAAATCTCAGTAGAAGCAGCCCCCACATTCCAGCATTAAAAAGCAACAGTTTCAATAGTGATGCATAAGAGAATATAAAGATGAATATACAACATCACTAAAAAGTATACAGCCACATCTAAAACACTGAGGATTCAAAGGTTCACTTTTAAAACATCGGACAATAATGACCACAAAGTTGGCACCAGGGGAGCCTTTCCAGGGGAGGCATTTCAGAACCAGGCTGACACCATCTATGAGACCCTCTATCCAGGAGCACTGGAAGAGAGCCTCTGATGATGATATTGGGGTCCAGGTAAGTACACCTGGGAGGAGGTGATCCTTGAGGTAAGCTGCTCCCAGGCCATTTAAGGACTTTAATCGTCAAGAGCAGTTCCTTTGAACGGGAACCAGACATGACTGGGAGCCACAGTAGACAATAAATCACTAGTGCAATATTGTGAAATTGTCCACAAGCCCTTTAAGAGTCTTGTTACCCTATGTCAGTGATGGCGAACCTATGACACGCGTGTCAGACGTGCAGGGCCGTCTTGAGCAGATCGCGTGCCCTGGTGCTGAGGGGCAGAGATAGCTCCACCGCCCGCCCCGCCCTTGCAGGGCGCAATTGGTTTCCGTGTGGCGAACCCGCTCGGCGCCCTCCTTGCCAGGCCGGCGCCCAGCTTACCAGCCCCCCGCCGTGGTGCACTGTGCCACCGGGGGTCTATGTAGAGCCGGCCCTCACTGCTGGCATGCTCCCCATCGGCCCATTCATGCTGTTGTTGTTGTTCCCCCCCCCATTTTTTGCTCCTGCTCCTCCTCATGTTACAGCTTGTCTCCGCTGTTAAAACCCGATCCCTTTTTGTTGTTGCTGCTGCTGGTAGCCAGAGATTGGTCTTTTAACCCTTTCCATGCTGTTTTTTTCTGGCACTTTGGCAGACGATGATTGGGTGTAACAGCGTTAGTTTTTTAACCCGTTCTGTGCTGGTTTTTTTGGCGCTTTGGCAGACTATGTTGGTGCTGCGTGTTAGTTCCAGCGAAGGTATTATTTGTCATTTATTTCTGTTCTCTTCCCCCCCCTCAAAAGCGCAGCAGCTTTGGGACATCCCCCCCCAAAGCAAAGCAACTTTTGCACCCCCAAAAAAACTTCCAAAACTTTGGTCATCAGCTCCCTGCCAAAAAACTCTGGGCACTTTGTGATAAATAAGGGTTTTTTGGTTTGGTTAAATAATTAGTTCTTGGTTTATTAAATACAGTTATATATTACAATTATACATTTTTGTTTTTTAAACTATAAATATTGCGAAATTATGGGTTTTTTTCTTGAAGTGACACACCACCCGAGTTATGCTCGGTTTTTTGGCAAATTTTGACACACCAAACCCCAAATTTTGCCCATCACTGCCCTATGTGGAACTTTCTGTACTCTTTTCAAAGTCACCCCACCTATAACTCACTGCAGTTAATCTAACAGTAAGATCTAGGATAATGGACACAAGACTACCTCCTGCCCAGTAAGGATATAGTGTATCAGATTAAGCTGATAAAAACTCATTTGCCTGGATGATTCATTTAAGCAAACAATGGGTGAAATGGACAGTTCAGCAATTTGTTTCAATGCTTACCTTCAAGCAGCAGTTAGTTTCAGCAGTTAGGTTTGGTAGTTGGATTTGCCAGTTTTGCGTGTTCAGTCTCAGAGACCTCAAAGCTAAATAAATTGACACTTGACCCAAATTTTAGTTTGGTTTTTATCAGAATTTAGGCCACATCTTTATTGATTACAGAAAGTGAGTGGTTGCATAGGCTCTGGTTCGACTAGCTCACTGCACTCTTGCAGGAAGCGCTGACCCAGGACACCCGCATAGGTCAGCCAATGTGAACACCCGAAGAGGCGGGTGGAGTGGAGTGGAGACGCGAACCCAGTTCCCAAGATTACGAGTCTACCGCTCTTAACCCCTACACCCCACTGCCTCCCAGTGGTAGTAAATGTAAAGGGACGCCTGACCATTAGGTCCAGTCGTGACTGACTCCGGTTGCGGTGCTCATCTCACATTATTGGCCGAGAGAGCCGGCATATAGCTTCCAGGTCATGTGGCCAGCATGACAAAGCCACTTCTGGCCAACCAGAGCAGCACACGGAAATGTAGTTTACTCTCCCGCTGTAGCGGTTCCTATTTATCTACTTGCACTTTGACGTGCTTTCGAACTGCTATGTTGGCAGGAGCTGGGACCAAGCAACGGGAACTCACCCCGTCGCGGGGATTCAAACCGCCGACCTTCTGATCAGCAAGCCCTAAGCCAGGCATCCCCAAACTTCGGCCTTCCAGATGTTTTGGACTACAATTCCCATCTTCCCCGACCACTGGTCCTGTTAGCTTGGGTTTGGGGATGCCTGCCCTAAGCTTAACCCACAGCGCCAACCGCATCCCAGTGGTACTAGCTGCCCCAATAAGGAAAGAATGAGGTGCAAGGGACCTACCAATTGGGTGTTGTGGCTGACCAATCTTACCCACCCACAACACAGGAGGTTGGTCTCCACGTCTCACTGCGGGTGGCGCTGTGGTCTAAACCACAGAGCCTAAGGGCTTGGCGATCAGAAGGTCGCCGGTTCGAATCCCTGCGATGGGGTGAGCTTCTGTTGCTTGGTCCCTGCTCCTGCCAACATAGCAGTTCGAGAGCACGTTAAAGTGCAAGTAGATAAATAGGTACTGCTCTGGCAGGAAGGTAAACGGCATTTCCGTGCACTGCTCTGGTTCGCCTGAAGCGGCTTAATCATGATGGCCACATGACCTGGAAGCTCCCTCGGTCAGTAAAGTGAGATGAGCACCGCAACCCCAGAGTCATCGGTCAGGGGTCCCTTTACCTTTACCTTTAATAGGCCTTACAGTGTGAGGCTTCCTGTAAAATTCTGAAGGGTACTATGAAGCTGAGGGTGAAATTCTGCACTTCTGGTATTCTGTGGACATATCTATACCACAAAGTTACATCACATTTCTATCAGGTGAACTGTCATGGCTTCAACTGAATGGTTTTGTGAACAGCAGATTGATGAGAGAACTGTAACTCTCCCTTTGAGAAAAGTAATCCACACATACAGTGGAGCCACAGTTATCAAGATACAAGACACCTTCTTTTCTCTCTCTCTGACAGCCTCTTCTGTAAGTGTCACCCTCCTTCTCCCCTTTCCTCCATTCCTAGTGGTTTCCCATGAGAAGGAAACATCACTTTTGCTGGAAGTCTGAACTCCCTGCTTGAGGACTTATGGCCATTAGGCTGAGGACCCGCATGTGGCTCCAGAGTGACAGTTTGCCCAACCCTGTTCTAAAGCAAGATGTACGGTCCTAGTCTTTGGCCTTGAAATGATGTCCTCACCCTTCTGCTAGGTCTCTCCACTCCCCCTGGGAAATGGTTTCTGCTTGTGCAGGAACTTTGTAGTAGCCACTGGTAAGAGAGGTGAGGAAAGCACAGGACCAGGAAGACTTCACAGCCCTCTTCATCTGCTCTGCTCTGTGATGGATCAGTGGAGCATGGGAGTTGCGTTGCTCAGGACAGAGAGTTCCTACATTTCATTGTCCTGAACCCTTTAAATTCCCTGTTCACAGTCATGTCTCTTCACTCAGTTTATGGACTCTCTGCTTCTGCCTGCAGAGTAATTGGCAGCTGAGAGACGGTAAGTAGAACTCCAAGTGAGGGCAAAGAAAGGCAAGGCTTTCAATGTAGCCAGAATGATGCAGCCTGCTCAACTGTCAGACTTGAGTGAAGTAGATCTGGGTGGGTTTCAGCCAAGTATTCTTGTTCTTGGTATTAGGCCCTTGGTATTACCCCACTTTTCACACAAGTTTTCAGGGTATTTAAATATGCTCAGAGTTTGCATAGGAGAGACATTTTAGCAAGGCCAAAGGCTGGGTAAGAAATGCACATTTTAGTTTTTTCAATAATATTATTAGTTTTCATTTACAATCCAATAATAGCCTCATCATAACAATACCAGTTTATAATACAATTTTTGATATCAATAATTTAAATATCAAATTATATAATTGTCTAGCTCCGAAACGCCCTCTCCGATTGCATGGAGCCCGGACAGCCCCGTGGTTTTCCCTGGAGCTGAGGGTGATGACAATCGCTGAGACGGCTAGAGCGCCAGTGGCAGAAAACTCACTCTGAATCGGACCGTACACGGGCTAGAGCTCAACATCGATCCCACCAAGTGGCGATGGTGACGGCGAAGAAGACTTTCTTTCTTCACCACCTCTATTTGCATCTGCAGAAAATAGTAGCAGGAGACTCTTTCAGGTGGTTCGCAATTTAATGGAACACCTTTACCACCGGGGACTGGTAAAGATCTCCTGCAATGATTTTGCAAAGTTTTTTTGCAGATAAAGTCGCTCAGATTTGGAAGGAGGTAGACACCACCATGGAAGCAGGGCCGGGGTGGAAGAGTGCTGGAGCTCTGTTTGGTAAAGTTGTGTGAAATCAATTTCAGTCCGTTACCTCCAAGGATGTGGACAGGCTGCTTGGATGAGTGAAACCGGTCTCCTTGATCCTTGCCCATCCTGGCTAGTAAAAGCGAGCCGAGAAGGGCTGGGCGATGGGTTCTGCGGGGTGGTGAATGCTTCCCTCTGCGAGGGAGCCTTCCCAGACCCGCTGAAAGAGACGGTCATTAAACCGCTTCTTAAAAAAACATATTTAGACCCGGCCAATATGGCTAACTATTGCCCAGTCTCAAATTTACCATTCTTGGGCAAGGTGATAGAGCGGGTGGTTGCTGAACATCTCCAAGTATGCCTGGAGGATGTGGACCATTTGGATCCCTTCCAATCAGGATTCAGGCCTCACCACGGGACTGAAACTGCCTTGGTCGCACTGGTCGATGATCTCCGGCAAGCTAAGGACAAAGGTGAGAGCTGTTTCCTAGTTCTGCTGGATCTCTCAGCGGCCTTTGACCATAATATCCTTCTGGACCGTCTAGAAGGGCTGGGTGCTGGGGGCACTGTTATACAGTGATTCCGCTCCTTTCTCCGGGGCTGTGTCCAGAAAGTGCTGTTGGGGGATGAGTGTTCAGACCCCTGGGCACTCACTTGTGGGGTGCCTCAGTATTCCATTCTTTTCCCCATGCTTTTTAATATCTATACGAAGCCGCTGGGAGAGATCATCAGGGAGTTTGGGCTGGGTGTTCATCAGTATGCAGATGACACCCAGCCCTACCTCTCTTTTAAATCAGAACCAGTGAAGGTGGTGAAGGCACTGTGTGAGTGCCTGGAGGTGGTTGGAAGATGGATGGCAGCTAATGGATTGAGGTTGAATCCTGACAAGACAGAAGTACTGTTTTGGGGGGACAGGGGATGTTGGGGGTGGGTGTTGGGGACTCCCTGGTCCTGAATGGGGTAACTGTGCCCCTGAAGGACCAGGTGTGTAGCCTGGGAGTCATTTTGGACTCTCAGCTGTCCATGGAGGCGCAGGTTAATTCTGTGTCCAGGGCAGCTTTTTCCCAGCTCCATCTGGTATGCAGGCTGAGACCCTACCTGCCCGCAGACTGTCTCACCAGAGTGGTGCATGCTCTGGTTATCTCCTGCTTGGATTAGTGCAATGTGCTTTATGTGGGCTACCTTTCAAGGTGACCTGGAAACTGCAATTAATCCAGAATGCGGCAGCTAGACTAGTGACTGGGAGTGGCCACCGGGACCACATAACACCGGTCCTGAGATATCTACATTGGCTCTCAGTACGTTTCCGAGCACAATTCAAAGTGTTAGTGTTGACCTTTAAAGCCCTAAAAGGCCTCAGTCCAGTATTCCTGAAGGAGCATCTCCACCCCCATCGTTCAGCCCGGTCACTGAGATCCAGCACCGAGGGCCTTCTGGCGGTTCCCTCATTGCGAGAAGTGAGGTTACAGGAAACCAGACAGAGGGCCTTCTCGGTAGCGGAACCCGCCCTGTGGAACACCCTTCCATCAGAGAGGTCAAGGAAATAAGCAGCTACCATATTTTTCGCTACATAAGACGCACCTGACCAAAAGATGCACCTAATTTTTAGAGGAAAGGGGGAATGCCCTGGTTTTTTTTTAGGATCAGCTCAGAGTTGTGCAGCTTCTTTTGCAAAGGGGGAAAGCGCCGTTTTGGGGAGATCAGCTCACAGTTGTGCAGCTTTTTTGAAAAGCGGGAAAGCTCCATTTTTGAGGAGCAGCTCAAAGTTGTTGAGCTTAAAAAATCCTGTTTTTATGAGGTTCAACTCACAGTTCTGCAGCTTCTTTAGGAAATGAAAGGGAGCCATTTCTAAAGTTTTCAGACAGATATTCTAACCAGCCAGTCACATGTTGCTGGGGAAACACAACAATGGAGGCCTGGGCAAGAGGGTGGGGCGGGGCGGGAGCTAGCGTCTCTTTTCTCCCTCCCCGATCTCTTGCAATCCGCTGCTGAGCGGGTTGCTTTCAACACCCTCTTTCCCTCTTGTTAGCCTTTAGCACTTTCTAAAAAAAAGGGAAAAAAGCACGATCTGCTTTTTGCCCCGCCCTGCGCAATTCGGCTCCAGGGACCCTGCATTCGCTGCATAAGATGCACAGACATTTCCTCTTACTTTTTAGGAGGAAAAAAGTGCGTCTTATGGAGTGAAAAATACGGTATCCTAATTTTAAAAGACATCTGAAGGCAGCCCTGTTTAGGGAAGCTTTGAATATTTAATGCTGTATTTTTAAAATATTTGATAGGTAGCTGCCCAGAGTGGCTGGAGAGACTCAGCCAGATGGGCGGGGTATAAATAAATAAATAAGTAAATAAATTTTTGTTCTTCCTGTGTGGCAATTATTCTGTCCGTGGTTTTTGTTCCTGTCCTTTTATGTCTTTCTTTCCCCCAGTTGTCGCTGTTATGCATCATGCCTTGGGCAGAACTGATATCTCATTGTTGTTCTAGAAATTTCTCTATTTCTCTGTCCTGTACTTCGTTATTTTGCAACTTTAACAACAGCTGCAAAAGTCACTCTGTCCCAATTAAATAACCTGTTTTTACCATTTTCCCTCTCAGCCTGGGAAGAAGAGTGGTCTGTTGAACTGCAGATGACTCAGTAATGAACACTAACAGTTCCTTGGCAGGTTCACAGACTCCTTTCAACCTTCCTTTGAATGGAAGTTATACGAGTAATTACACTTCCAATTAAATTATATCCCAAGTCCTCTTTGAGTTCTTCAGTTCGAGAGTCAGCTCTATGTTTCCATCGTAAACATTTTGCAAAATAGATCTTCCCTCCCTTTCCCCCTTTTTTACACACACACAGTTTCATCTAATGTTATATTCCGTATCTCTAATCCAATTTCTTCCAACCTTGCTTTTACAAATATACAATTTGAACTAACACTCAGAGGAGGGTTGCCGAATCATAAATGTAGAGAAGAGAACTTTAAATAAAGAAGATTTAGGCTCCCCTCCCCCACACCATCTTTTGCACCAGATGAAGTCTTCCCTCAAGTTTAACCCTTAAAGTCCTTGTAGTTGGTTTTGTTCTGCAGTTTGTGATCTCATCTCTTCTAGAGTGCCCCTGTACTTTAGTCCAATTAAGTTCTAATTAACAGGAGAACCTCTGCTTCTTGGTGGAGGCATTGGAGGGTTTTCAACAGGCAAAGTGCTTTTGCACTCAGCACCTCCCTGTTATGCCAGAGCGAGAGCCAGGTACTGAGATGAACTGCGAGTGAAGCCTATTGCCCCCTGTCCCTGGGGGGCATTTGCAAGGACAATTACCCTCAAATATCTTTGTTTTTCCTTCGCCAACAGTCTCCCGCTGCCATGGGGTCTGCCTCCACTAAGACAGACCGGAACCGGAAGCTGCACATTTTAGTTAGTTAGCTTACATAAGCCAATTCCTGCCACCCTGCCTTGCCTTTCTGTTTGAGGAATTGATCTAGCCTCAATGTCCGGCAACTCTGAGTAGTCTATTGAAACCAGAAGTGCAGTCGGAAAAGGCATTAATTGATTTTACTCATCAACCAGAAGTGATCACACTTCCCTTCAGGGGGAAACACAAGATTCAGGAAGATTTTGAGCAGAGGAGAGAGAACAAAAATTTATGGGGAATAAATTCTCAAGGCTGTTATTCTTCCACTCAGTTCTTGCAGCTCGATCTGGTGCAGTCCACCTTCCATGGATCTCTCTACCAGTGCTATGGTCTTCCTGTTTCTCACCTACCACCTCTGTGAGGCACGTGATCGAAGCTATTATTCAGTCCTCACGGTGCCCAATGGCGGGAAGTGGGGAGAATGGGGGAAAATTGAATTCTGTCCTTCAGGATATGCATACGGATTCTCATTGAAGGTAAAGGCTTATCTATATCTTCTTTTTGATATCCTGTTCCCAATGAGTAGTCGCAATAATTCTCTCTCTCTCTCTCTCTCTCTCTCTCTCTCCCCATCTTTATTTCTGAACCCATTGCCTGTATATTGCTGCCTCCAAGGTGCTTTGAAATGTTGACTGCCATGCTTAAAGATTTAGAGGTAATAGCTCTAAAATGTCTCCATGCCTCTTTGTCAATCCACACTTAGAGTGAATTGGATTTTACATAAAAGAAAACTACCAGGATACAGAAAAGTTTGGAGTGCAATGAGCTGGCAATTCTTCTTCTTCGGCGATCACTCATAGCCGAATAAGATTGTCTTCCATAAACACGGTTATAACAATGGTTCCGTAGATGACTGTGGAGGCCAATTCTGGATCCACACGTCCTTCCACAGTGGGGACATTGGTTTCCAGTCAGAAGTTGATCACGGTGTGGATTTGCCAAGCGTGCCTTCCTCTTACTATGTTTCTGCCCTGAGTCCTGAGATCGAATGTCTTCAAAGCCCATGGCCCCTTTGGTAAAGGCTGTTCTCCAACTAGAGTGCTCGCAAGCCAGTGTTTCCCAGTTGTCAGTGTTTATACTACATTTTTAAAGATTTGCCTTGAGACAGTCTTTAAACCAGGTTTCTCTCCCTGAAAAGTGAGCGTCCAACTGGCAAAAACAGACTACAGTGATACCTCGGGTTACAGATGCCGAAGGTTACAGACTCCGCTAACCCAGAAATAGTACCTCGGGTTAATAACTTTGCTTCAGGATGAGAACAGAAATAGGGCAGCAGTGGCGTGGTGGCAGCGGGAGGCTACCTCAGGTTAAGAACAGTTTCAGGTTAAGAACGGACCTACAAAAAGAATTAAGTTATTAACCCGAGGTACCACTGTAAACTGTTAGTGTGGAAGCAACCAGGTCAGTTCTGGTGCTTTCTAGGAGGGTTGCCATACGTCCAGATTTTCCCTGACATGTCCAGTATTTCAACCATTCCCCCCCCCCCAAAAGCTCAACAACTATTTGTGTCCAGATTTTACTTCTTGAAATAATATGGCATCCCTAACTTCACAAACTGGAGGAAACCTTCTGTTGAATATGAAGACATAAGAGAGGGATGGAGGGTGCCTTAGCCAGTCATTATCAAGATCAAATTTTCCCTATTCAGTTTGCTTTCTTTGGGCCATTGGACTGGTTGCACCACAAAGCTACTGTCTTTTGATGGAGCTGGGAATGTAAACCTTAATCCATAACCAGTAATACTTGTACACAAGTAGGGCCTGTAATTATGTTTTTTTTTAAAAAAAATTTTTTTTAAATAGACTTTATTAGAAAATTTAAAAAAGGTATACATACACCAGGGAAAATTAAAGTAACGTAATAACATAAGATAACTTAGCAACTTAAATAATATAGCATAACATAAGTAACATAAATAACATAACTACGTATTTAAGCCACCCAACATAAATTAATCAACATAAATAAACAAATCAGGTTGATCTGAATAAATTAAATCAATCAAACTACAAATAATATACAAGATCAACTTAAACAAACATAGTATAACATAACATAACATAACATAACATAACATAACATAACATAACATAACATAACATAACATAACATAACATAACATAACATAAAACATAACATAACATAACATAACATAACAAAAAAGAAAATTATCCCCAAATCAGATCTTAACACATGGGCCTATCTCCATAAAATCCATTCATATCAGATTAAAATTGGCTTCCAATCGCCAATATATCGCTTCCCTTACTATTATTTTCCTCTTTAGTTTGCTTTCCCTCTTATTAAATCCAACTGAGTTGTTCCTACATGTTTTCTCTATTCCAGACAAATCACTAGCTCTGTTTTGATATTTTCTTTTTAAAAATACTCTTCCACGTATTATGAACAGATAACTGCAGTCTGAATGTGAGTGTTGTCAGAGTCCAAGTTCCGTTAACTACAATAACAACCCCCCTTTTGTAACATACAACACCTCTTTTTTCTGTTTTGTTTTCTACATGGGTACTATTTCTTGTTTCTTTAATTTTGTGTCTGGTCTTACTCTGTACACTTGTAATTTTGTACTTCTTATTTTTCAATTAAGAATATAAAACAGAGTCATAGCTTGCAAAAACAGCTTTATTGCAGTCTCTTTCTCTCTTTTCCACCAGGTACAGGAAAAACAAGGTAAGAATAAAGACGATACTTCCCTCAATGGCATCCGTCTCCATTGCAATAAAGGTGCAGCTGTAGAATCTACCGTTGGACCGTGAGCATCTTCTTGATTTTTTTCTTTTTTGTTTGGAAAGTGATGGTGTGTGGGGCTGGCTGAAATCTATTATACTTCAGTACCAGGGCAGGATAAAGTCAGGCCAGGGTCTCTCAGCCTCATTCTTAGCTCTCGGAGTCTAAGGATACCAACTCTAGGTTGCCTTCCGAATTTTAGAGGGACCCAAGCCCCACATAACAAAGAGGAAAGAGACTGCAACAACAGAGTTCAAAGGTCAGGAAAAGCAGAGTTTCTTCCTGAGGACCACACATCCCAAGGAAAGAGAGAGCAAGAGGAAACCACCATCTATCCTGAGAGTGGGGAACCTCAAGTCCAGGGGTCAAATGTGGTCCCCTAACTTCTCTGTCTGGTCCTCATGAATATCTGTGACTGTTAGGGGTCAGGACCTCAGGCAGGAAGGAGAGGCAGGCTGAGCAAAAAAGCTGTATGAAAAGGCCAAGACCTACCTTTACCAGTGGCTGTGCATTCCTGAGAGAAAGTAGGCACAATACTGAAGCTCTCCTTCCTGCCAGAGGAACTGGCCTAAAAGATCAATGCCTCCACTCAGCAGCTGTTTAGCAGAGACCTTGATCCTGTGGGGTGCAGGTGCTGCTTTGCCAGTGGCTTTCTTGCAGGAGAGTCACTACCACTTAAGTGAGTGGATCCCATTCTGGGTTGGTGCTGGTCACTGGACTTCATGAGGGAGCAGTAGCACCACACAGAATCAGGTCGTTCTGCTTAATATCTGTTAGGCAGGGGAGTAAATCCTGCATAGCACTGATGCACCCTGACCTTAAAAAAAAACCCCATTCTTAACAGAATATTAGGGTTTAAAACCCTGTTAAAGATTCTTTAGCTCCATCCCTAGATTGTTTCAGGGGCAGATTGGGAGGGTGTGGTGTGGGTGACCCCTGGGTGGCACAGGGCAAATCCACCTAATCCAGGGGTCACAACACACAGCCCTTCTGAGAAGTTGAGGTTTGGGAGACATACTACCGTGTTTCTCACATTTTAAGACGTGCCTATAAAATAAGGCATGGCACGATTTTCATGTGTTGAAAAAATATAAGACATACCCCGAAAATAAGCCGTAGTGCTACCGTATGTGAGCTCTACTTGGTGAAGAGGACAAAAGTGGCATTTGCGGTGGAGAGGAGAGGAAGGCACGAAGAAGAAAAGAGGAGCGATTAAAGACGCTGCCTCATGAATGACCTCCGTGTGCGTCTCTTTCTCTCCCCCTGTGCGCGTCTATTTCTCTCCCCCTGTGCACGTCTATTTCTCTCCCCCTGTGCGCGTCTATTTCCCTCCCCCTGTGCGCGTTTCTTTCTCTCCCCCTGTGCGCGTCTATTTCTCTCCCCCTGTGCGCGTCTATTTCTCTCCCCCTGTGCGCGTCCCCTGTGCGCGTCTATTTCTCTCCCCCTGTGCGCGTCTATTTCTCTCCCCCTGTGCGCGTCTATTTCTCTCCCCCTGTGCGCGTCTATTTCTCTCCCCCTGTGCGCGTCTATTTCTCTCCCCCTGTGCGCGTCTATTTCTCTCCCCCTGTGCGCGTTTCTTTCTCTCCCCCTGTGCGCGTCTCTTTCTCTCCCCCTGTGCGCGTCCCCTGTGCGCGTCTATTTCTCTCCCCCTGTGCGCGTCTATTTCTCTCCCCATGTGCACGTCTATTTCTCTCCCCCTGTGCGCGTCTCTTTCTCTCCCCCTGTGCGCGTCTATTTCTCTCCCCCTGTGCGCGTCTATTTCTCTCCCCCTGTGCGCGTCTATTTCTCTCCCCCTGTGCGCGTCTATTTCTCTCCCCCTGTGCGCGTTTCTTTCTCTCCCCCTGTGCGCGTCTCTTTCTCTCCCCCTGTGCGCGTCCCCTGTGCGCGTCTATTTCTCTCCCCCTGTGCGCGTCTATTTCTCTCCCCCTGTGCGCGTTTCTTTCTCTCCCCCTGTGCGCGTCTCTTTCTCTCCCCCTGTGCGCGTCCCCTGTGCGCGTCTCTTTCTCTCCCCCTGTGCGCGTCTATTTCTCTCCCCATGTGCACGTCTATTTCTCTCCCCCTGTGCTCGTCTCTTTCTCTCCTCCTGTGCGCGTCTCTTTCTCTCCCCCTGTGCACGTCTATTTCTCTCCCCCTGTGCGCGTCTATTTCTCTCCCCCTGTGCGCGTCTATTTCTCTCCCCCTGTGCGCGTCTCTTTCTCTCCCCCTGTGCGCGTCCCCTGTGCGCGTCTATTTCTCTCCCCCTGTGCGCGTCTATTTCTCTCCCCATGTGCACGTCTATTTCTCTCCCCCTGTGCTCGTCTCTTTCTCTCCTCCTGTGCGCGTCCCCTGTGCGTGTCTCTTTCTCTCCCCCTGTGCGCGTCTATTTCTCTCCCCCTGTGCACGTCTATTTCTCTCCCCCTGTGCGCGTCTATTTCTCTCCCCCTGTGCGCGTCTATTTCTCTCCCCCTGTGCGCGTCTCTTTCTCTCCCCCTGTGCGCGTCTCCTTTTCTCCCCCTGTGCGCATCTCTTTTTTCTCCCCCTGTGCGCGTCTCTTTTTCTCCCCCTGTGCGCGTCTATTTCTCTCCCCCTGTGTGCGTCTATTTCTCTCCCCCTGTGCGCGTCTCCTTTTCTCCCCCTGTGCGTGTCTCTTTTTTCTCCCCCTGTGCGCGTCCCTTTTTCTCCCCCTGTGCCCCCCCCCTCTCTCTCTCTCACACACACACAGCCCACCTCTCGCTTCCCCTCATCTTTTCCCCCTTCCATTCTTCCGGTATGTGCCCAGCCATGAGTTGCCTGTTGATTTCCTCTTGATGTCCGAGACAGAGAGCGAGGCAGGCAAACTGCAGCTACGGTAGGAAAGTGGCGAGCTCTCGCAGACACGCGGGTGGTTTTTTAAAAACTGACATCCCCTCCCGTCTCGTTTTGCCGAGAGACCCAGACAACTTGCATTCCTAGGCTTCAAAGGTTATGCATATGAAAGAGGAGATTAAGGAGATAGATAAAGACAACTTCCTATTATCACCTTGCCTTTGTCCTGAAAGGTAGAAACCTTATTGTAGCCATGAGATCTGGGCATCAAAGGAAAGTTGTTGTTGTTGTTGTTGTTTAGTCGTTTAGTCGTGTCCGACTCTTCGTGACCCCATGGACCATAGCACGCCAGGCACTCCTGTCTTCCACTGCCTCCCGCAGTTTGGTCAAACTCATGTTGGTAGCTTCGAGAATACTGTCCAACCATCTTGTCCTCTGACGTCCCCTTCTCCTAGTGCCCTCAATCTTTCCCAACATCAGGGTCTTTTCCAAGGATTCTTCTCTTCTCATGAGGTGGCCAAAGTATTGGAGCCTCAGCTTCACGATCTGTCCTTCCAGGGAGCACTCAGGGCTGATTTCCTTAAGAATGGATAGGTTTGATCTTCTTGCAGTCCATGGGACTCTCAAGAGTCTCCTCCAGCACCATAATTCAAAAGCATCAATTCTTCGGCGATCAGCCTTCTTTATGGTCCAGCTCTCACTTCCATACATCACTACTGGAAAAACCATAGCTTTAACTATACGGACCTTTGTGGGCAAGGTGATGTCTCTGCTTTTTAAGATGCTGTCTAGGTTTGTCATTGCTTTTCTCCCAAGAAGCAGGCGTCTTTTAATTTCGTGACTGCTGTCACCATCTGCAGTGATCAAGGAGCCCAAGAAGGTAAAATCTCTCACTGCCTCCATTTCTTCCCCTTCTATTTGCCAGGAGGTGATGGGACCAGTGGCCATGATCTTGGTTTTTTTGATGTTGAGCTTCAGACCATATTTTGCGCTCTCCTCTTTCACCCTCATTAAAAGGTTCTTTAATTCCTCCTCGCTTTCTGCCATCAAGGTTGTGTCATCTGCATATCTGAGGTTGTTGATATTTCTTCCGGCAATCTTAATTCCGGCTTGGGATTCATCTAGTCCAGCCTTTCGCATGATGAATTCTGCATATAAGTTAAATAAGCAGGGAGACAATATACAACCTTGTCGTACTCCTTTCCCAATTTTGAACCAATCAGTTGTTCCATATCCAGTTCTAACTGTAGCTTCTTGTCCCACATAGAGATTTCTCAGGAGACAGATGAGGTGATCAGGCACTCCCATTTCTTTAAGAACTTGCCATAGTTTGCTGTGGTCGACACAGTCAAAGGCTTTTGCATAGTCAATGAAGCAGAAGTAGACGTTTTTCTGGAACTCTCTAGCTTTCTCCATAATCCAGCGCATGTTTGCTATTTGGTCTCTGGTTCCTCTGCCCTTTCGAAATCCAGCTTGCACTTCTGGGAGTTCTCGGTCCACATACTGCCTAAGCCTGCCTTGTAGAATTTTAAGCATAACCTTGCTAGCGTGTGAAATGAGCGCAATTGTGCGGTAGTTGGAGCATTCTTTGGCACTGCCCTTCTTTGGAATTGGGATGTAGACTGATCTTCTCCAATCCTCTGGCCATTGCTGAGTTTTCCAAACTTGCTGGCATATTGGGTGTAGCACCTTAACAGCATCATCTTTTAAAATTTTAAATAGTTCAAGGAAAGTACTTAACAGCTATTTGATAAAGCCAATTGTGATTTCTGGCAGCATCTGGCTAATCAGTCCTGAGAGAGAGAAACGTGATTTCTAAATAGAGAAATAAACACAGCCAGTTGTACAGCATCTGTAAAATCCATATAAAAAATCAGCCCCCGAATAAGACACCCCCCAAAAATAAGCCATAGGCTTGTTTTCTTGAGTAAAATTAAATATAAGACGTGTCTTAAAATGTGAGAAACACGGTATAACTGATGAAGTCTACAAAAGACGCCTTTAAAAAATCTAAGGAGGCAACTGCCCTCTTGACTTTCGTGTGGAAAGCAATTCATTCCAATTTGGATCTTATTTCCAGAGAGGCAGACATTACCACGTTGTCTCTTTTCTTTTCTTTTCTTTTCTTTTCTTTTCTTTTCTTTTCTTTTCTTTTCTTTTCTTTTCTTTTCTTCTTGCAGGTTGGGAGAGTGGACAAAGATTCAGGAATGCCGCAGGGGTCTCCTGATCTCCTTTGATCTAAGAGTGGAAGGCCCACAATTGATACTTGATGATACAGCAGCCAACAACATCCAGTTCGGCTGTACAGATGGGACTAGACTGGAGGGCAAGTCCACCAACTTTGGTACTTACGGCCCATGGAGCAAGCGCTGCACCACTGGTGCCATCTGCGGGATCCAAACAAAGGTGGAGGCTTCAGCTCTAGTTGATAGCACAGCACTTAATGATGTCAAGTTCTTCTGCTGCGACTGAATCACCTGGGCTTCATCCTGCTACAACACAGCTGCCTGTGATCTAATGGTTTGTTGGCATGAAACTTAACCAACAATAAATCTTAACAAAAGAGTTGTGTGTACCTTTTGGAGCTTTGTCCTTGCCTGATCTCAATTCCTTAAGCCTGCATGAATTCGTTTTGGATAGGAGGCCAATGCGAAGTTAAAGAGGGTACCATCCTAGAGCCGTAGTGTGATATCTTTAGCCCATTGATCTAGCCAGGCCCACCAGCCTCTCAATTTGTCCCAAGAGGTTGCTTTGAAAAAATCACACCCACTTGCCAATCATCAGCCATCTCAGGCACAAAGATCTATTTTTTCTGATCCAAGCACCATGCGGTAAGATTTGAAGGAATCTTAGCACCAAGCATAGCAACCAACTCCTAGGGGCCGAGTCCCTTTGCCTCCCCCATAAACTATTTGACTCACGCCCCCCCCCCCCGAGTTGATAGGCATTGCCATTCAAATGGCGTGCATCATATGATCAATTATGTATTCAAGTCGGTACTCCTGGCACCAAGCACCACCAAGAGCCCAAAGTGCAAGCAGAGTCTTATCCCGAATTTTAGCACTCTGCCCAACAGTGCCAAGCTCAGAGATACCGGTAAGCCTTGGGCTGTTATTTGGGAGTAGAAGGCAACATTTGCACATATTCCTACTCCAGGAGTGTGGAGGAGGAGGATGCAAATGCCTTTACTCTTAAAGTGCAAGCAGCATTTCATTTACCTTCATTCTATGGGAGACTGTAGTGCTGAAACCAGAGAAAAGACTCTGCTTGCTCTTGGAGAGCAAAGATTAGGGAAAGGGATCTCTGGCTTTCTGAATGTGTGTATGTATACTTGTCTGCCTGCCTGCCTCTTTCTCTCTCTCTCTCTATGTGTGTGCCTGTTTATTTTATTCATTTATTTGGATTTTTATTCTGCTTTTCGCCCCAACTACCCATGGAAGATTGGCCACATTCCAATCTACCCCTTGGGGTGAAATTGCTTCCCTGCTCCTGTCATATAGGGATTGACAAATGGATATGTTATTTTCTTCTGAGTCCTGAAACACAGCGATCAAAACTATGGTTAGAGAGCAGTCGAGTAGTAAAGGTAAAATGTAAAGGACCCCTGGATGGTTAAGTCGAGGCAAAGGCGACTATGGGGTTGTGGCGCTCATCTTGTTTTCAGGCTGTGGGAGCCAGTGTTTGTCCACAGTTATCCCTCACAACAGCTTTCTGGGTCATGTGGCCAGCATGACTCAACGGCTTCTGGTGCAACAGAATACCATGACAAAAACCAGAGCCTGCGGAAATGCTGTTTACCTTCCCGCCGCAGCGGTACCTGTTTATCTACTTGCACTGGTGTGCTTTTGAACTGCTAGGTTGGCAGGAGCTGGGACAGAGCAACGGGAGCTCACTCCGTTGCAGGGATTCAAATAGTGGATCCATGATCACATCTGTGGTCCCAGATGCTCAGGTGACCAGAATAGAAGTTCTCCCCTCTTCTGTTTGCTGCACTGGTAAATGGCTGTTGTAGCTGAGTGACCCAGACTGCCACCTTCTTGGCAGAATATAGTAGCTTCCTTCCTTCCTTCCTTCCTTCCTTCCTTCCTTCCTTCCTTCCTTCCTTCCTTCCTTCCTTCCTTCCTTCCTTCCTTCCTTCCTTCCTTCTCTCTCTTCCCTCCCTCCTGCCTACCTTCCCTTTCTCTCCTCCCCTCTCTCTCCTTCCTTCCTTCCTTCCTTCCTTCCTTCCTTCCTTCCTTCCTTCCTTCCTTCCTTCCTTCCTTCCTCTCTCTTCCCTCCCTCCTTCCCTCTCTCTTCCTCTCTCTCTCTCTTTCCTTCCTTCCTTCCTTCCTCCCTCCCTCCCTCCCTCCCTCCCTTCCTTCCTTCCTTCCTTCCTTCCTTCCTTCCTTCCTTCCTTCCTTCCTTCCTTCCTTCTTCGGAGCTGTTGAAGGCTTGCTAGAAAAGATTTTTTCCTTGTTTTCCTCTTCTAAAAACTAGGTGTGTCTTATGGACTTGTTAGTACAATATGCCAGTGTGTGTGTGAGCAAACTAGGGGTGACAAGGTGAAACATTCATTTCTTGTGGTCGCGGCAGACAGAAGTGTGTTAGGAGGAGCTGCTTCTCATAGTGCTCAGCCCTAGGAAGATGCAGAGGCCACCTGGCTACGAGGAGGGAAAGGCCTCAGAATGCAGCAAGCCAGAAGTTTGCACAGCTGCTTACTAAAGTGAAATGAAGAGGTGGGGGAAGAGATGTTGCCAAAAGGGAACCCGGGCATGGCAAATGCCTCACTTCATAGGCCCCTAGGAGGCCCTCTAAGAAACATAGGATTGCTCCCTAAAATGCACTAATGGTTGGTTGTAATTACTAGTGCAATATAGTGAAATTGTCCACAAGCCCTTGAAGAGTCTTGATACCCCATGTGGAACTTTCTGTGCTCTTTTCAAAGTCACCCCACCCATAACTCACTGCAGTTAATCTAACAGGAAGATCATGTATAATGGACACAAGACTACCTCCAGCCCAGTAAGGTTATAATCAGATTAAGCTGATAAAAATTCATTTGCATGGATGATTCATTTAAGCAAACAATGGGTGAAATAGACAGTTCAGCAATTTGTTTCAATGCTTACTTTCAAGCAGCAGTTAGTTTCAGCAATTAGCTTTGGTAGTTGGATTTGCCAGTTTTGCATGTTCAGACCCAGAGACTTCCCCCTAAATAAATTCACACTTGTCTCAGGCATGGGCACAACCCCCTCAGGGGTTGACCAAACCATTTGAGTCCCTGGATTCCTTTAATGGAATACCCTTCACATGGGGATGGCGAGAGCGTTCTCCCATCCCTTTCACCTGAACCAGTGCCTATCCACCACATGAGCACCCGCGCTTGCCGCCAACCACTCACACCTGTAAACTAATCCTTTAACCCCGCTGACACGGAGGACAGCCATAAATCATTCCCAATCACAGACAGATGAACCCCATCAAGCCGGTAAAGGGACGCATCACGGAAGGTAATGCCTGGGTGACGGCTCACCGTCCCTGCCCAAGGCCAGAACCCTTTTGGCCACAGTGCTCTGGACATGCATCTTGGCCCTCTTGGTGGCAGCTGGGCATTGGCTACCTCGCCACACACGTCACTGCCATCGGTGACCAAATTTTGAGTCCAGGAAGAGCTGCCTTCAACTCTACAAAGTCCTCCTGCATGCGGGACCGCAAACTCATCCAGGGGCTTTTGGCAATTATGCCCAGCTGCACCACCACCACTGTGGGCGTGCCTCCGCAGACACCTTTGCCCGCACCTTTTGGGAGAAGCCCCTCCCAAGGCATTCCTCGTCTGTTCACCCATGAGACGCGCCCGTGTTTGGGAAATCCGAGCCTGCGTCCGAATCCAGACTCCGCTGCCCTCTTGCTGGCCCAGTGGACAATGCTGTGCCCGACTATCCAGACGTGCAGGGCAGGTGGGCGTAGGAATGAACAAAACCACATTAATAACTGCATCTCAGCGCTGCATGCAAACATAACCCCTGTATGTGTCAGATTTCCAGCGTCCAGATCCTTAATCCTGTCTACAGAAAAGCCCCAAGCACAGTGGTAGTAGCTGCCCCAATAAGGAAAGAATGGGGTGCAAGGTCACCTTACACATTACTGCAGCAAATTGATGCCACATTAACAGGGACCCATCCTTGTGTACCAGGGAGGGACCATCCGCAGGTGGGCAAAGTGACAAATGTCTCTTGGCATCTTTCACTGTACAAGGGCTGGGCTTACCAGTGGCAGGCAGCCTCATCAAGGCACCTCTGCCCAACTGGTCCGTTTTGGAATCTCGAATGGTGAGCACCAGCTCAGCATCAGACAGCTGAATGTCCTGCACATGTGAGCCCCTGGGAGCCCTTCACTGTGCTGACTCCAGCACCCATTTCCCCACACGAAGTGCACCAAAAAATTCTATTGAGGGAGCTGCTGAAAAGAGTCTCGCCTCATAAATAGACCAGCAAACTAGTCTCAACTTGCTGTGCACACCGCATAAAATGTCAAATGTGATCGGCCTCCTACCTGGCGACTTTGGTGGCTGCAACCTGGCCCAACCCCCAAGAGCCTTGAGCACCACAGCAGCGAGAATTTTGATAGCACAAAATTGGAAGAACAATGGCAAGAAAAACTGAACAGAACTGGCAAAATTGACGGACAGACTTTGGGAAAAAGACAACAGTGACTTTGAAAGAGAATGGGAACCATTTATAGTATATTTGCAGAAACAAAGGAAGACTATTGACTTGATGGCAGGATTTAAATAAACACTCACACCTTTATTAGAAAAAATATGTAGAAGAGAAAGAAATAATATAGTGTATTCTTTTTAGAAACAACAGTATGAAATTCATCTAGTCCCACCCCATGCAATGCATGATGTAGGGCTCAAACCCATGACCTTGAGATAATGAGCCTCATGCTCTCCTCTACGCCAGGCATGTACAACATGTCAATCATGAGCCCCCCGTTGACCGCGGGGTTGTTTCTGGTCAATCGCAGGGCCTTTCTCTGCAACCTCAGATGCAGCAGCTCAGGTGCAGGAGGCGGGCTTAGTGTAGTTTTCCTTGATGGGGAAGGGGGTGGCTGCCGGAGACAGAGGGAGGCACAAGGAGGAGCCGCGAGGGAAGGCTCCCTTTGACAGGGTGGGAGGGGGCACGCACTATCGGGATCCACATCAGCTGCATGGCTCCCATTGACCGGGGAGAGGGGAGAGTGATCGTACGCTCGTTTGGGGGTGGGGGTAGGAGAAGCTTTGCATGGGATAGCTCCACAACCCCAACTGGTTTGAGGGGGTAGAGAGAGAGAGAGAGCGCTGCTGGGGGGGGGAGAAAGGGTAGCTTTGGGGGGAGAGAGAAAGGACTGGTTGGGGGGGGGAGAGAGACAGATAGGTGCCAGCCCACCCTGCATCCATCCCTGCCTCCATGGGGGAAGCAGCCAATACCCGCCTGCCCACTGTGCACCCAACTCTTGGTGATAGAGCACTGCCTGCTTTTGATAATGGATGATAGAGCAGCAAGTTGCCAAATCCTGTTCTAACGCAAAGTGCACAGTACTGGTCTTTGGCACTGACATGATGTCCTCACCCATCCGACAGCCCTCCCCCGCGCCCACAGGCAAATGGGTTCTGGTTGTGGAGGAACTTCCTAAAAGGCTACTGGTAATGGGGGGTAAAATAGGGACAGGACAAAGAAGATTTCATAGCCTTCCCAATGCTCTGCTTTGTGATGGCTCAGAGGAGGTGTTGCTCAGGACAGAGAGTTCCTACACTTCATTGTCCTGCCCCCTTTAAATCGCCTGCTCACATTCATATTTCATCACTCGGCTTAAGGACGCTCTCATTCTGCCTGGCAGCTGAAAGACAGTAAGTAGAACTACATTGCTCTGCTCTAAGAAGTTTTATAAGGGAAGACAAGGGTTGCAACATGGGCACAATTACAGAGGCCTGATCAGTAGTCAGTAACTAGTAACCAGTGGGATCCAGTCAAGCATTGGTGTTAGTGGTATTTGGCCCTAGTTTTTGTGAAAAGTGTACCCCGCTTTTCACAAAAGATTTCAGGGTATTTAATGATGCATTCGTTTGGAAGTGTTGCAAATGTATGGCAGCATTCCCCAACCTTATGACCTCTAGATGTTCTGGACTACAATTCCCATCAGCTGGAACCACCACCATGTCTGCTGGCTGGGGATGGTGGGAGTTGCAGTCCAGAGTACATGGATTTGCCAGGGTGGGGAAGGTTGGCCGAACGGGCACTTCAAGGCTATGCTCTTTTCATGTAAAATATTGTAGATCAGTGTTGCAGCATCTTCTGTGCATGCAGGAGGTCCCAGGTGTATCATCCAGCATCTCCAAGTAGGGCTGGGAAGTCCCCTGTCTGAAACTTCGGAAAGTAGCTCTAGTGTAGACAGAACTAAGCTAGATAACCAATGGCCTGGCTTAGAATAAGGCAATTCTCTGTGTTCCTAGAAGGAAGCCCCTGCTAAAGTGTATATCTGGGATGTTGGAGGCACTTAGTCCAAGCTGAATACGTTTTTTTTGTAGGCAAAAAATGGCTATAATAAAGAGCTTTGAAGAAGAAATATATCTACTCCCTCTGTGTTGTCTTATCCCTCTCCCACCAACATCAGCCTTTAGTAAGCTCAGCAGAATACTGGTGTCTGCAGAAGCTCACTGGTATCTCCCACTGTGCCCTGCAAAGCCATGGGAAAGAGGACCGGTTCATCTCCTAGGAGCAGTTTCCAACTGTTTTTCAAACTGGTGCTCTGGTGTGGAATGAATAATGCTGTGAATTTGCTATAATGTTCCAAGATGCTTAAGGATGGGTTGGTGGGAAGGTAGTTGGCTCTGCTAAGAGCCTAAGGCATTAGGCAGAGACAGAAGTAAGGAAAACTCACCCACCTTCAGTTAGGCACAAGTCTTTAGGCTTATGCACACATTACTCTGAGGAGAGGTGTATCCTTTCTCTACACTTATACAAGTGCTTGTGTGAAAGAGTGTACATTGATTGATTTGTACACCTCAGCTATGGTATCTGAAGGAGTATGCATGGACACGAAAGCTCATACCAATGACAAACTTAGTTGGTCTCTAAGGTCCTACTGGAAGGAATTTTTCTGTTTTATTTTTATTTTGTTTCAACGGCAGACCAATATGGCTACCTACCTGTAACAGGTACACAGAATTACACTTACAGGAATGCACTGAGGGGACACCCCTTGAGGTGAAAAATGTGAGCAGGCTGAAGCAAGAAAGACAAATGTAGAGGAAGTACTTTCCTCCTTTTATTCATTTATTTTTGCTTTCTACTTGCTAGTATGAGCATCTTCCAAATGAATTGTGATGATGGCAAGTAGCAGAGTGGAGTCTCCTGTCTTCACCTAAATGATTTTACTTTATTGTGCTGTTTGGGGCTGATTGGAAGTGTGCATATGTGGCAATTTCTCCCTTCTGTCTTACACCTGAGACTCGTGTTTGTGTGTGTGTGAAATCCCTTAAGAAAAAGAGAAACAGAAATAGGAGGAGGAGTTTTAATAGGAAGACCAAATTGCCAAGACATAGGAAATGCAGGAAATAAAACAACTTAGTTGTTGAATGCCTTGCGACTCAAACGTTTTGCCTCCCGAACGCCGCAAACCTGGAAGTGAGTGTTCTGGTTTGCAAATGTTCTTTGGAACCCAAACATCCGACGGTGCTTCCATGGCTTCCGATTGAGTGCAAGAAGCCCCTGCAGCCAATCAGAAGCCGTGTCTTGCTTTTTAATGTTTTCAGAAGTTGAACGGGCTTTCGGAATGGTTTCTGTTCAAGAACCAAGGTACGGCTGCACATTTTGGCAAGGGTGAAGGGTGGGTAAGAAATGCACGTTTTGGTTAGTTATAAATCAAAAGGTGTAGTCAAAAAAGCCATCAACTGATTTTGACTACATCAACCAAAAGTAATCACACTTCCCTCCAGAGGAAAATGCAAATTTGGGACCAGAGGAAAGAGAGCCACTATTCTTAAGGAAGGAATAAATTCTCAATGCTGTTATTCATGCACTAAGTTTTTGCAGCTAGATCTGGTGCAGATCACTTTCCATGGACCTCCCTGTCAGCGCTGTGGTCTTCCTCGTCCTCTCCTACCATCTCTGTGATGCACAAGACAGAAAACATAATGCAGTCCTCACTGTGTCCAATGGAGGGAAGGATGGTATATGGGGAAAACCTGAATTCTGTCCCAAGGGATATGCAAATGGATTCCAAATGAAGGTAAATGCCTATCTATATTCTCAATTTTGACACCCTGATGCTAAGGCGTGGTCACAATTTTATATAGAGATATGAAAACACATATAGACATATGAAAAGCACACACAAACACAAACATCACAGAACCCATGCAGGGTCCCAGAAACACCAAGATATACTATATATATTGAACTATATACAGTTCAATTTAGTAATTACTGAATCCCAGGGATGCCAACAAGATTTTCTGGGCCCAACACACAGTATATGGACTGGGTCCTCTGAGGACAGATTTTCATTAAATTTGAATATGCTTTGTGTAGTACGCAGATATTGTTCTCTTTTGAGGGTGGAGTAGAGTGCCCCAAAATGAAACAGTGACCACCAATATAATAAAATGTCTCACAGACAGAATACAAACAGGTAAAGCTTTTCCCCATCATTCTTATTTCCATACTAGAGAAGGCGTAACCTGCTGGATATCTGCCTGTGACACAGCTGGGAAAGGCACAAATACCCTACTTTCCCTCCAGGCTAACCCTAAAACAAAGCAAGGGCTGCAATATTGTACCCATGTATTTGGGAGTAAGCCCCATTAAACAAAGAAAGACTTCTGAATAGACCATTATACCATGATATTAAGTTAATTATACAGTGAATTCTTCAGAGATGCCTAAGCTTCTTTGCAAAGTACAGCTGCTGTGTGTGTGGAGGGGATTATTTCAAATCCGCTCTCAATTATCCTGCAGTAGGAACTGCAGAAAATAACTTCCAGGGAGTACCCGATTTCAGATGAACCAACCACAAGAAAGATGCATCCTGGTCTTTGGGAAAAAAGTAAGGGCAAACGGTGGAGATTCCAAGAACCAGAAAAAGGCAGAAGCAGGAGAGGAAAAGAACAGCTCTAGACCTCTTCTCACCTGGCGTCCAAACAGCTTATGCAACTTTGAGCTGTTAAAGGAGGGGAGTGGGTAGGCTGAAAGGGCCAAAGCTCTGTCGCAGGGTATATGCTTTTCCTTTGGAAGGTCTCAGGTTAAAACCTAATGATTTCCAGATTACAAGTCTGGGATGGGGTTTGCTTTGAGATCCTGTTGAGCTATTCCTGGTCAGAGTAGGCAGAAAGGGTCTAGATAACCAAATGGTCTGACATACTAAACGTACGGGGCGGATTTTCTCCTTTCTCTTAAATAATAAAGAGACATAAGAACAGGCCGGTGTGGATTTCATTCTGAGAGCTGTTACATTTCTCATCACGTTTGCTCATCTGGATTGCACCGAACTGGATGCAGGTTGTCTATGCCGGCAAATAGCAGGGGCAGATTTCGGGGAGCGTGGCTGGTTTGGTTGCAGCGGGTGCAGAGTTCTGGGGGTGCCTCAGAGTGTGCCACATGGCTTGAGCTAGAACTGCTCATTGCTCATCTAGATAGGTTATTTCAAGCCCTTGCACATAGAAATTTGCACTGAAAACATGTTTTGCTCACACATAAATGTTGCCAGTACTGCAGATGCAGATTGCAGCACCAGTCTCTCCCCGCCCCCTGTTCTCCACCAGGTTCGCCACGATGTAAGTGAGGCCTTTAGAGAAGATTTCGCTCTGAAGGGTATCCGTCTCCACTGCACTGACGGCAAAACAGTAGAGTCTAAAAGTGGAGGGTGAGTAGTTTAGCTTTTTTGCTTTCTCGTCCTTTATGAACTTGTTACTTGGAAGTTTGGGGTAGGAGCGAGAGGGGTAGATTGAAACTTTTAATGCTAGATTAAAGGCAAATGGACACACTCTGAGTTTAACAGCCCTAAAATATCGTGCTTGCACAAAGTTCTGTGGAACTTACTTCTAGGCCAGGGATGGAGGCAAAATTCAAATTGGTTCAAATTTGAAGACAAACCTGTTCTATACATCCTTTCTGAAATAAAGCCTTTTGCTCTAAATTGGAATTATATCTCTGGAGAGCCTTTAAAAATAAAAATCCATTGACAAAGTTGTGGTATATAAATTTCTATTTCGACATTGCCATCCTTGTCCTTTTCTTTACAGGTTCGGGGAATGGACAAAAAAGGTTCAGAAATGCCCCAAAGGCAACATGGTGTCCTTTTCTTTGACTATTGAATTACCACAAGCACTAATTTCTCATGCAGTCAGTAACCTCGAGGTCCTCTGCAGTGGTGGGGCTAAAGTGAAGAACGATATCTTTAAGCATATGGAAGAGGGCAAAATGAGCAAGCGCTGCCCTAGTGGCTTCATATGTGGCATCCAAACAAGGGTGGCGGATCAAATGACTACAGTAGAACTTCGTGATGTAAAGATGTTCTGTTGTGACTGATCTGCCACCCTGCTGCACAGCCCTCTTTCACTGGCAGTAAAGGATGACCGGGTGGAGTGGTGGTGCTTACCTGACCTCCTGAAAGCTGAACTGCTGCTGCTTGCTGGAAGGGAGAGGGGCAAGGCATTGGGGAGCTTGGTGTGGTGCAAACACACTGGCAGAGCCAATCCAGTACTCCTGCTTGTGTGTTTGCACTGTACTGACTTCTTCTCTTTCTGTCCTTCCTTGTAAGCCACAGCAACTCATCTGTTGGAAGGGTCACCGATTTTCCCCACCCCCACCCCCAAATCAGAGAAAGGGATTGTGTTTAGACAGAAAATAGCATGATATTTGTAACCTCTGGGTTCTCTTTCAACTTTCAAGCATTTTTGGGCTGCTTTTAAAAAAAAAATCAAGTTAACTAATAATGAAGTTTTCATGCACCAGATGATAAAAACCAGCTAAGTAATTCTCTTATTTCAATTAAGTCTTAAAATATTACACACGCTAATCCTGTTTGGGGAAAATGTTTGGTTCATTCATTTGAGATCATTTGAGATACATTTTGTTATAGTTCACTCTTTTATTGTTATAGTAAAACTCATTGAAAATAGAAATAAAAAAAAGACATTCACCAGACAAATTTATTGAACGCCGGAATGACATTCATTTATGAATCACCGGAATACCAATTTTTCTGACAACATAGACTATATATGTTATTTTTCTCTTACAGAATTCCTTTTGATTTTAATTCTCTCATACACAAGTACAGGAGAGACATCTTTCTATAATACGTTCGTTGATTGCCTATTCTGTTCTTTCACCAATAAAAATGAAATGAAATGAAGAATAAGTGTGTCCCTTCTTATCAGCTGTGAGAGGAGCAAGAAGAGGAGATATAGGCAGCATGTGTGTCAGAGTGTGTGTGAGCAAACTAGGGGGGTGGCAAGGTGAAACATTCACCTCTTGTGGTCGTGGCAGACAGAAGTGGGTTAGGAGGAGCTGCTTCTCATAGTGCTCAGCCCTAGGAAGATGCAGAGGTCACCTGGCTAAGAGGAGGGAAAGGCCTCAGAATGCAGCAAGCCAGAAGTTTGCACAACTGCTTACTAAAGTGAAATGAAGAGGTGGGGGAAGAGATGTTGCCAAAAGAGAACTGGGGCCTGGCAAATGCCCCACTTCATAGGCCCCTAGGAGGCCCTCTAAGAAACATAGGAGTGCTCCCTAAAATGCACTAATGGCTGGTTGTTATTACTTTGTGTTTCTCTGGGCAAACACATTAAATCAATAGAAAAGAAATCTCAGTAGAAGCAGCCCCCACATTCCAGCATTAAAAAGCAACAGTTTCAATAGTGATGCATAAGGCAATATAAAGATGAATATACAACATCACTAAAAAGTATACAGCCACATCTAAAACGCTGAGGATTCAAAGGTTCAGTTTTAAAACTTCGGACAATAATGACCACAAAGTTGGCACCAGGGGAGCCTTTCCAGGGGAGGCATTTCAGAACCAGGCTGACACCATCTATGAGACCCTCTATCCAGGAGCACTGGAAGAGAGCCTCTGATGATGACTTTGGGGTCCAGGTAAGTACACCTGGGAGGAGGTGATCCTTGAGGTAAGCTGCTCCCAGGCCATTTAAGGACTTTAATCGTCAAGAGCAGTTCCTTGAACGGGAACCAGACATGACTGGGAGCCAGAGTAGACAATAAATCACTAGTGCAATATAGTGAAATTGTCCACAAGCCCTTTAAGAGTCTTGATACCCTATGTGGAACTTTCTGTGGTCTTTTCAAAGTTACCCCACCTATAACTCACTGCAGTTAGTCTAACAGGAAGATCATGGATAATGGACACAATACTACCTCCAGCCCTGAAATGTTTAAAGAAGATGAAAAGAAAAATGGATTTGAATATACAAAATCAAGATTTGAATTAGAGTTGTTAAGTAATAAGGTTAAAATATTGTCAAAAATGTATAAATTAATTTTGGAATGGCATGTCAAGGATGAAGAGGTTAAATCAGTTATGATACACTGGGGTATAAATCAGTTATGACACACTGGGGTAAAGATATATGCCATAATATACAGTTTGAGGATTAGGAAAAAATATAGAAGGAAGGAATAAACTTTACAGCTTGCAGTTCACTTAAAGAATATGGAAATCAGAGATCGAATCTTACAAACATGTAGTAAGAAAAAATTAAAAATCCAGGGGGTAGATATCATTATACACAAAATTATTCCAGTTAGATTGTTGAAAAAAAGAGAAAAATTCAAACCATTGGTAGAAGCATTAAGAGAGAAATCAATAGTACACATATGGAGGTTCCCAGAGGGAATATCTTTCTTTTTTAAAGGAAAAAGGAGAAATTTTAGCTCATGGGAAGACGCAGATAAATTTTGGAGAAAGTATAGAGACCAACTGGGAGGAAAAAGACAATTGGGTGGAAGGGCAGAGGATAGTGGAGATCATTCAGAAAAAGAGGAATAATATAAAATAAGGGATAAAGAAGACTACATAATCCAGAGAACTAGCATGATTGTGTTCTTTACTGATTTGACTTTAAAGGGAATTTTAAAGGTTTCACAGTTGCCTAGCGTATGTTATTCTAATAAAGTACCTAATGGACTTGAAAATTGTTATGTGGAACATAAATGGACTGAATAAAAAGAAAGAAAGAAATAAGGTAGAGCACGTTCTTAAGAAGCAACAATTTGATTTAATATGCGTCCAGGAAACACACATCACTGAAAAACATTCGAGAATTTTGGCATATAAAAGTTTAGGAACAGATTTTATATCATCAGATAAAACAAAAACAAAAACAAAAAAAGAGGAGTGGTAATTTATGCCAAACCTCAATTAGAGCCAAAAATGATTAATAAAGACTCGCAAGGTAGGGTCGTGGTGATTGAAATAACAGTCCAAGGAGAAAGGATCATTGTAATTGGCATATATGCACCTAATGAAAAGAGAAGTGAGTTTTACCAAACCTTAGAAAGGAAATTATTAGATAATGTTGGAGAGAAGACGATCTTATTGGGTGACCAAAATGGAGTTGTAGCTCCGGAATTAGACAGATTGGTAAAAAGTGGGGAGGAAAACAAATGAAATTACCAACAACCTTTTTCCAATTAATAGAAATGCTGAATCTAGAAGATGCATGGAGGCATCAAAATCCATTTTAAAAATATTTTACCTTTTTCTCTTACCCAAAAAAATTCAGCTGGAAGAATAGACACCATTTGGCTATCTAAAGATTTGACTCTAAAAATTTTTAAAACAGAAATTCAACCCAAAACCCTATCGGACCACAATCCAGTTACTGTATGGTTAAAATGGAATAGGAAAACAACAATAAGATGGAGGTTGAACGAGTCCCTCTTAAAAGATGAAAAAATATTAGAAGATGCCAAAAAGACACTAATTGAGTTCTTTAAACTTAATACAACAGAGGAAATAAATGCAAATGTAGTTTGGGACACTAGCAAAGCGGTCCTTAGGGGCTTCTTTATAAAACAAAACGTAATTCATAGGAGGCAGAAGGAAAAGAAAAAACAAGATCTGATAGAACAAATTAGAAAGAATGAACGGGAATTATAAAGCAAGCCAGATAATGTAGAAATAAAAAGAAATATAACAATTTTACAATCACAATATTCGATGTTAATAAACGAAGAAATAGAGTGGAAATTAAAATTAATGAAACAATTTTTTTTGAATGGGCTAATAAACTGGGAAAAGCATTGTTGTTGTTTAGTCGTTTAGTCGTGTCCGACTCTTCGTGACCCCATGGACCATAGCACGCCAGGCACTCCTGTCTTGCACTGCCTCCCGTAGTTTGGTCAAACTCATGTTCGTAGCTTCGAGAACACTGTCCAACCATCTTGTCCTCTGTCGTCCCCTTCTCCTAGTGCCCTCAATCTTTCCCAACATCAGGGTCTTTTCCAAGGATTCTTCTCTTCTCATGAGGTGGCCAAAGTATTGGAGCCTCAGCTTCACGATCTGTCCTTCCAGGGAGCACTCAGGGCTGATTTCCTTAAGAATTGATAGGTTTGATCTTCTAGCAGTCCATGGGACTCTCAAGAGTCTCCTCCAGCACCATAATTCAAAAGCATCAATTCTTCGGCGATCAGCCGCCTTTATGGTCCAGCATTAGCCTGACAGTTAAAGAAAAAAGAATGTGATAGATTAATTAATAAATTAAGAATCGAGGATAAAATAATAAATGACCGTAAAAAAATCGAAAGCAGTTTTGGGGAATTCTACAGAGAACTCTATAAAGAAAGGAAAGAAACAGTATACGAGATAAAAGAATATCTGGATCAAAACAGCCTCCCAAAACTTAAGAAAGAACACAGAGAGAGATTATCCGCCCCAATTACAACATTTGAGGTTCAAAACGCAATAAAAGAAGCTAAGGCAGGAAAGACACCGGGACTGGATGGTCTCCTGGCGATATATTATAAGAAACTGGAGGAAATACTCTCTGAACCCCTGAGGAAAATTATGAATATAGTACAGTCAGATGGAATAACACCAGACTCATGGAGAGACAGTTACATTACAGTAATACTGAAACAAGGTAAGGACCAACAAGAAATAACCAATTGCAGGCCCATAGCCCTCCTAAATAATGACTACAAATTATTTACATACATATTGGCAAAAAGAACAAATTATTTTTTGAAAGACATTATTCACAGAGATCAAGCTGGCTTTCTCCCCAGCAGACACATACAAAATAACACAAGGATAATTATTAACATCTTGGAATATTTACATTTAAGAATCGACAAGCCGGCCGCCTTAATGGCAGTAGACGCCAAGAAAGCTTTTGATAGGGTTTCGTGGAAATTTATAAAAGAGATATTACATCAAATGGAGTTCGGGGAACAATATAATAATAGTATTCAAGCAATATACACCAATCAGAAGGCAAAAATCTTAATAAATGGAGTGATAACTCAAGAGTGTGAAATCAGAAAAGGAGTAAGACAAGGGTGCCCCCTCTCACCCACCACTGATTTTTATATTTGTATTGGAAATCCTATGCAAAAAGATTAGAAGTGAAGAAAATATTAGAGGCATACAATTGGAAAACAACAGATATAAAATTAGGTCATTTGCAGACGACCTCATCATAACAACGAAGCGGCCTAAGGAGAGCCTAAGTAAAGCAATAGAAATTATGCAGGACTGTGGGAGAGTTTCGGGATTCAAGTTAAACATAAATAAAACAAAATTAATAGTAAAAAATTTAACGACAGATCAAGAAGAATTAGAAAAAGTAACAAATCTAAAAATATATTCCAAAATAAAGTTTTTAGGAATCTGGCTTACACCAAAAAACATAAACCTTTATGAGGATAACTATATGAAAGTCTGGGGAGAAATAAAACGAGATATGGAAAGATGGAATAGGATGCACTTATCTTTTCTAGGTAGAATATTGACAGTAAAATTGAATATCCTGCCCAGACCTCTTTTTTTGTTTCAAACTATCCCAGTAATAAGGAAAATGGACTCATTAAACAATTGGAAAAAGGAAATATCAAAATTTATATGGTCAGGGAAACGACCTCGAATAAAACATAAAGTGTTGATTGATACCAGAGAAAGAGGAGGGTTCGGACTTCCGGGCCAAAAGATATATTATGACGCTGCATGCTTGTCCTGGTTAAAGGAATGGTTTCTCCTAAACAATACAGAACTACTGGACTTAGAAGGGCATGATGCCCGATTTGGGTGGCATGCGTATTTAAACTATGGAAAGATTAAAGCACATAAAGGCTTTACCAACCATATTATACGACACTCTCTATTTAGGGTATGGGGAAAATACAAACGGTTTCTAGAACCCAAGATGCCAAGATGGCTATCTCCTCTAGAAGCAATTACGGTTTTAAAAAAAAGAACATGAAGGGGAGCTGGATAACGTATAACAACTTATTAATTGAAGCTGATGGTCAAATAAAAATAAAAAAAATATGAAGAGGTGAGAAATTATTTCTCAACCTGGTTGGAATATTACCAAATATATGATATGTTTAAAGAAGACAAAAAATAGGATTTGAAAAACAGCAATCAAAATTGGAAATGGAATCAATAAACAATAAAATCAAAATAATATCAAAAATGTATAAGCTCCTATTAGACTTTGAAGTGATGGAGGAAACAGTTAAGGTAAACATGATAAGATGGGCGCAAGACATCGGACGACCCATAATGGTGGCCGAGTGGGAACACCTGTGGAAAATACAGTGGTACCTTGGTTTATGAACACAATTGGTTCCGGAAGTCTGTTTATAAACTGAAGCGTTCATAAACTGAAGCAAACTTTCCCATTGAAAGTAATGGAAAGTGGATTAATCTGTTCCAGACGGTCCGCGGAGTACTTAAACTGAAGTGTTCATAAACTGAAGCAAACTTTCCCATTGAAAGTAATGGAAAGTGGATTAATCCATTCCAGACGGGTCCACGGACTACTCAACCTGAAGCGTACTTAACCCGAAGCATGGGTGTAATTGGTTCCGGAAGTCTGTTCAGAAACTGAAGCGAACTTTCCCATTGAAAGTAATGGAAAGTGAATTAATCCATTCCAGATGGGTCTGCGGCGTTCATAAACCGAAAATTCGTAATCCGAGGTGTTCGTAAACCGAGGTTCCACTGTAAATATGAATTTCACTGCAAACTACAACATCAAATAAAATATGCTAAAAATTCAACATCGATGGTATCTAACCCCCTCCAGACTGGCAAAAATATATAAAAACTTAGCAAATACGTGCTGGAGGTGCGGGGGGATACAGGGTAATTAAAAGTCTGATGCTTTCTATAAGTTAATTTTGTATTATGGTTGAAATCTTCGCATTTTGTATTAATACGCATGAGAAGAAAATAAAATACTTCTATTATATATATGTATGTATGTATATATATTTGTTGTTGTTGTTTAGTCGTTTAGTCGTGTCCGACTCTTCGTGACCCCATGGACCATAGCACGCCAGGCACTCCTGTCTTGCACTGCCTCCCGCAGTTTGGTCAAACTCATGTTCGTAGCTTCGAGAACACTGTCTAACCATCTTGTCCTCTGTCGTCCCCTTCTCCTAGTGCCCTCAATCTTTCCCAACATCAGGGTCTTTTCCAAGGATTCTTCTCTTCTCATGAGGTGGCCAAAGTATTGGAGCCTCAGCTTCACGATCTGTCCTTCCAAGGAGCACTCAGGGCTGATTTCCTTAAGAATGGATAGGTTTGATCTTCTTGCAGTCCATGGGACTCTCAAGAGTCTCCTCCAGCACCATAATTCAAAAGCATCAATTCTTCGGCGATCAGCCTTCTTTATGATCCAACTCTCACTTCCATACATCACTACTGGGAAAACCATAGCTTTAACTATACGGACCTTTGTCGGCAAGGTGATGTCTCTGCTTTTTAAGATGCTGTCTAGGTTTGTCATTGCTTTTCTCCCAAGAAGCAGGCGTCTTTTAATTTCGTGACTGCTGTCACCATCTGCAGTGATCAAGGAGCCCAAGAAAGTAAAATCTCTCACTGCCTCCATTTCTTCCCCTTCTATTTGCCAGGAGGTGATGGGACCAGTGGCCATGATCTTGGTTTTTTTGATGTTGAGCTTCAGACCATATTTTGCGCTCTCCTCTTTCACCCTCATTAAAAGGTTCTTTAATTCCTCCTCGCTTTCTGCCATCAAGGTTGTGTCATCTGCATATCTGAGGTTGTTGATATTTCTTCCAGCAATCTTAATTCCGGTTTGGGATTCATCTAGTCCAGCCTTTCGCATGATGAATTCTGCATATAAGTTAAATAAGCAGGGAGACAATATACAACCTTGTCGTACTCCTTTCCCAATTTTGAACCAATCAGTTGTTCCATATCCAGTTCTAACTGTAGCTTCTTGTCCCACATAGAGATTTCTCAGGAGGCAGATGAGGTGATCAGGCACTCCCATTTCTTTAAGAACTTGCCATAGTTTGCTGTGGTCGACACAGTCAAAGGCTTTTGCATAGTCAATGAAGCAGAAGTAGATGTTTTTCTGGAACTCTCTAGCTTTCTCCATAATCCAGCGCATGTTTGCTATTTGGTCTCTGGTTCCTCTGCCCTTTCGAAATCCAGCTTGCACTTCTGGGAGTTCTCGGTCCACATACTGCCTAAGCCTGCCTTGTAGAATTTTAAGCATAACCTTGCTAGCGTGTGAAATGAGCGCAATTGTGCGGTAGTTGCAGCATTCTTTGGCACTGCCCTTCTTTGGAATTGGGATGTAGACTGATCTTCTCCAATCCTCTGGCCATTGCTGAGTTTTCCAAACTTGCTGGCATATTGGGTGTAGCACCTTAACAGCATCATCTTTTAAAATTTTAAACAGTTCAGCTGGAATATCATCACTTCCACTGGCCTTGTTATTAGCAATGCTTTCTAAGGCCCATTTGACTTCACTCTCCAAGATGTCTGGCTCAAGGTCAGCAACCACAATACCTGGGGTGTACGAGACCTCCATATCTTTCTGGTATAATTCCTCTGTGTATTCTTGCCACCTCTTCTTGATGTCTTCTGCTTCTGTTAGGTCCTTACCACTTTTGTCCTTGATTATGGTAATCTTTGTACGAAATGTTCCTTTCATATCTCCAATTTTCTTGAACAGATCTCTGGTTTTCCCCATTCTATTGTTTTCCTCTATTTCTTTGCATTGCTCATTTAAGAAGACCCTCTTGTCTCTCCTTGCTGTTTTTTGGAAATCTGCATTCAGTTTCCTGTATCTTTCCCTATCTCCCTTGCATTTTGCTTGCCTCCTCTCCTCCGCTATTTGTAAGGCCTCGTTGGACAGCCATTTTGCTTTCTTGCATTTCCTTTTCCTTGGGATGGTTTTCATTGCTGCCTCCTGTATAATGTTACGAGCCTCCATCCATAGTTCTTCAGGCACTCTGTCCACCAAATCTAAATCCTTAAACCTGTTCCTCACTTCCACTGTGTATTCATAAGGGATTTGATTCAGATTGTATCTTACTGGCCCAGTGGTTTTTCCTACTTTCTTCAGTTTAAGCTGGAATTTTGCTATAAGAAGCTGATGATCTGAGTTACAGTCAGCTCCAGGTCTTGTTTTTGCTGACTGTATAGAGCTTCTCCATCTTTGGCTGCAGAGAATATAATCAATCTGATTTCGATGCTGTCCATTTGGTGATATCCATGTGTAGAGTCGTCTCTTGTGTTGTTGGAAGAGAGTGTTTGTGATGACCAGCTTGTTCTCTTGACAGAACTCTATTAGCCTTTGCCCTGCTTCATTTTGAACTCCAAGGCCAAACTTGCCAGTTGTTCCTTTTATCTCTTGATTCCCTACTTTAGCATTCCAGTCCCCTGTAATGAGAAGAACATCCTTCTTTGGTGTCATTTCTAGAAGGTGTTGTAGGTCTTCATAGAATTGGTCAATTTCACTTTCTTCAGCACCGGTAGTTGGTGCATAAACTTGGATTACTGTGATGTTAAAAGGTCTGCCTTGGATTCGTATCGAGATCATTCTGTCATTTTTGAGATTGCATCCCATTACAGCTTTTGCCACTCTTTTGTTGACTATGAGGGCCACTCCATTTCTGCTACAGGATTCTTGCCCACAGTAGTAGATATGATAGTCATCCGAACTGAATTCGCCCATTCCCTTCCATTTTAGTTCACAGATGCCCAGGATGTCGATATTTATTCTTGTCATCTCATTTTTGACCACATCCAGCTTACCTCCACTCATGGTTCTTACATTCCAGGTTCCTATGCAATATTTTTCTTTACAGCATCGGACTTTCCTTTCGCTTCCAGGCATATCCGCAACTGAGCGTCCTTTCGGCTTTGGCCCAGCCGCTTCATCAGCTCTGAATCTACTTGTACTTGTCCTCCGCTCTTCCTCAGTAGCATGTTGGACGCCTTCCGACCTGAGGGGCTCATCTTCCAGCGTCATAACTTTTATATGCCTGTTGTCTTTGTCCATGGAGTTTTCTTGGCAGGGATACTGGAGTGGCTTGCCAGTTCCTTCTCCAGGTGGATCACGTTTAGTCAAAACTCTCTACTATGACCTGTCCATCTTGGGTGGCCCTGCATGGCATAGCTCATAGCTTCTCTGAGTTATTCAAGCCCCTTCGCCACGACAAGGCATTGATCCATGAAGGGGATGTATATATATACACATATCTATATGAAAATATAATGAAAATGATGTGTAGATGGTACATTACACCAGTGAAGTTAGCAAAAATGTTTAAAGTAAATAACCAATGTTGGAAATGTAAAGGAAAAGAAGGTACTTTCTACCATATCTGATGGTAAAGGCTTTCTGAGAGATTATTTAAAATGAAATTCAAAAAATATTGAAATATACATTTGTAAAAAAACAAACAAACCCAGAAGCCTTCTTAATTGGTATTGTGGGTAGTGAAATACATAGACAAGATAAGAAACTGTTTTTATATGCAACAAACACAGCAAGAATATTATTAGCCCAAAGATGGAAGCAGCAAGAAATACCAACGAAAGAAGACTGGCAGATGAAATTGATGGATTATGCCAAGCTGGCGAAACTAACAGGGAAAATTCAGAACCAGCAAGATTGGAGTTTCCTGAAAGACTGGAATAGATTTATGATATATTTGAAAGATACAGTAATTGTGAACAATTGACTTTGTTAGTAGGGTTGCAGGACGTTTTTGGGGTTAACAGTATAAATTATTGCAAAGAATAATCTTTAATTTGTTTATTTAAGATATGGATATAAGAGTAATAATTAAAATAACAAGTGCAATAATAGAGAGTAAGTTGGAAAACCACTAGTCAAGGAAGAGGGAAGCACTGGAAGAGAGCCTCTGATGATGATATTGGGGTCCAGGTAAGTACACCTGGGAGAAGGTGATCCTTGAAGTAAGCGGCTCCCAGGCCATTTAAGGAGTAGACAATAAATCACTAGTGCAATATAGTGAAATTGTCCACAAGCCCTTTAAGAGTCTTGGTACCCCAGGTGGAACTTTCTGTCTGTGCTCTTTTCAAAGTCACCCCACCTATAATTCACTGCAGTTAATCTAACAGGAAGATCATGGATGGACACAAGACTACCTCCAGCCCAGTAAGGTTATAGTCAGATTAAGCTGATAAAAAATTCATTTCCATGGATGATTCATTTAAGCAAACAATTGGTGAAATGGACAGTTCAGCAATTTGTTTCAATGCTTACCTTCAAGCTGCAGTTAGTTCCAGCAGTTAGCTTTGGTAGTTGGATTTGCCAGTTTTCTAGAGTCAATAATCCGTTTTAGAAATTAAAGGTCATGGATGTACTCGGATGTAGAACACTCCCTCGAGCAATGGGACTTCCTTTCCTCTGTTTACATCCTCTGCAGAACCTCAAAATGTGCTCCAAAGGGTTGGGGAACCCTACAGAGCTGATTTTTAGATTGTGTGTGTGAGGAGCTGGCAGAGGGAGAAAAGAAACGAGAAGTCCCATGGTACAAACAGATTTCTGATGTCCATGTGAATGGATCATTGTTTCATTATCCTCCACCTTTGTTTTTAAATTCCCAAACTTTGCTTCCAGAATGTCCATCCATATATTCATATGCTCCTGTTTAGACATCAATTGCAGAGACATTTCTTCCTTCAAAGCATTCACTAAAGCTGTCCATTGGAGTGTTTTTCATTCAGAGTAGGAACCATGTTTTTCAGGTCTGCTTCCCTGTTGGGATGTGCCCTTAAGTGCCTTCCATTCAAAGAAAAGTAGTGGGCAATGTTGCTTTCATTCGTTGAAGTGGTGCTTGCTGACTTTCCACACCAAGGGTGAAATTCTGCAGTTCTGGTATTCTGTGGACATATCTACACCACAAAGTTATATCGGATTTCTACCAAGTGAACTGTCATGGCTTCACCTGAAAGGTTTTGTGAACAGCAGATTGATGAGAGAACTTTGAGAAAACTAATCCACACATACAGTGAAGCCACAGTTATCAAGATACAAGACACCTTCTTTTCCCTCTCTCTGACAGCCTCTTCTGTATGTGTCACCCTCCTTCTCCCCTTTCCTCCATGCCTAGTAGTTTCCCATGAGAAGGAAACATTACTTTTGCTGGAAGTCTGAACTCCCTGCTTGAGGACTTGTGGCAATTAGGCATGTGGCTCCAGAGTGACAGTTTGCCCAACCCTGTTCTAAAGCAAGATGTACGGTCCTGGTCTTTGGCCTTGAAATGATGTCCTCACCCTTCTGCTAGATCTCTCCACTGCCCCTGGGAAATGGCTTCTGCTTGTGCCGGAACTTTGTAGAAGCCACTGGTAATAGAGGTGAGGAAAGCACAGGACCAGGAAGACTTCACAGCCCTCTCCATCTGCTCTGCTCCGTGATGGATCAGTGGAGCATGGGAGTTGCGTTGCTCAGGACAGAGAGTTCCTACATTTCCTTGTCCTGAACCCTTTAAATTCCCTGTTCACAGCCATGTCTCTTCACTCAGTTTATGGACTCTCTGCTTCTGCCTGCAGAGTAATTGGTAGCTGAGAGACGGTAAGTAGAACTCCAAGTGAGGGCAAAAAAAGGCAAGGCTTTCAATGTAGCCAGAATGATGCAGGCCTGGTCAACTGTCAGACTTGAGTGAAGTAGAGCTGGGTGGGTTTCAGCCAAGTATTCTTGTTCTTGGTATTAGGCCCTTTTTGTGAAAAGTGCACCCCACTTTTCACACAAGTTTTCAGGGTATTTATATATGCATTTCTTTTGAAGGGTTGCAAGTCTATAAAACAGAAATGGAGGGAGTTTTCAGGCGTATAAGATGACTGGGCGTATAAGACGACCCCCAACTTTTCCAGTTAAAATATAGAGTTTGGGATATACTCGCCGTTTAAGAAATACAACTCGGCGTATAAAACGACCCCTGATTTTTGAGAAGATTTTCCTGGGTTAAAAGGTAGTCTTATACGTAGGAATATACATTTCTTTTGAAGGGTTGCAAGTCTATAAAACAGAAATTGAGGGAGTTTGCATAGGAAAGACATTTTAGCAAAGGCAAAGGGTGGGTAAGAAATGCACATCTTAGTTAGTTTTTTAAATAATATTTTTATTAGTTTTCAATTACAATCCAATAATAACCTCATTATAACAATACCAGTTTATAATACAATTATTAATAGCAATCCTTCAAATATCAAATTATATAATTTAGATAAAGTGGCCGCTCGCCTACTAGAATTTATGGCTTGATTATTTGCTTTATTTCTGGATCCCAAAATCTTATTAATTTTCATTGCATTCCAGTCATAATAATAATAATCCCTTATACAACAACTGCAATATTGTCCATAAGCTTTAATTAGCTTGTGTTTAAGTAAACAAATTTACCGGTCCAGTCGCGCTTCCAGACGTAAATCTTCCTTTTCAGCAGAGTGTTTTGCGCCACGGAAAAGGGTAAGGGTGAGTCAGCTAGAGTCATAAATTCAGGAACTCTGGAGCACGTTGCATTCCGGTGGTTGTAATAATAATAATAATAATAATAATAATAATAATAATAATAATCCCTTATACAACAGCTGCAATATTAATAATTTCTATCTGTGTTGACACATTAAATGATTTATAAAAGTACAAGTGAGGAACTCAAACTATATTTTTGTTCTCCTGTGTGTGGAAATTATTCTGTCCGTGGTTTTTCTTCCTGTTCTTTTATGTCTTTCTTTCCCCCAGTTGTCGCTGTTATCCATCATGCCTTGGGCAGAACTGATATCTCATTGTTATTCTAGAAATTTCTCTATTGATCTGTCCTGTGCTTCATTGTTTTGCAACTTTAACAACTGCTGCAAAAGTCACTCTGTCCCAATTAAATAACCTGTTTTTACCATTTTCCCTCTCAGCCTGGGAAGAAGAGTGGTCTGACGAACTGCAGATGACTCAGTAATGAACCTTAACAGTTCCTTGGCAAGTTCACAGACTCCTTTCATCCTTCCTTAGAATCGAAGATATATGAGCAATTACACTTCCAATAATAATAATAATAATAATAATAATAATAATAATAATTTATTAATTATACCCCGCCCCATCTTGCTGGGTTTCCCCAAACACTCTGGGTGGCTTCCAACAGAAGTATTAAAATACAATAATCTATTAAACATTAAAAGCTTCCCTAAACAGGGCTGCCTTCAGATGTCCTTGAAAAGTCTAGTAGCTGTTTTTCTCTTTGACATCTGGTGGGAGGGCTTTCCACAGGGCAGGTGCCGCTACCAAGAAGCCCTTCTGCCTGGTTGCCTGTAACTTGGCTTCTCACAGCGAGGGAACCGCCAGAAGGCCCTCGGCACTGGACTTCAGTGTCCAGGCAGAACGATGGGGGTGGAGATGCTCCTTCAGGAATACTGGACCGAGGCCGTTTAGGGCTTTAAAGGTCAGCACCAACACTTTGAATTGTACTCGGAAACGTACTGGGAGCCCATGTAGGTCTTTCAAGACCGGTGCTATGTGGTCTCGGTGGCTGCTCTCAGTCACCAGTCTAGCTGCCGCATTCTGAATTAATTGTAGTTTCTGGGTCACTTTCAAAGGTAGCCCCATGTAGAGCGCATTGCAGTAGTCCAAGCGAGAGATAACTAGAGCATGCACCACTCTGGTGAGACAGCGTGCGTAGGAGATGGAGCTGATAAACAGCTGCCCTGGATACAGAATCAACCTGCGCCTCCATGGACAGCTGTGAGTCCAAAATGACTGCCAGGCTGCTCACCTGGTCCTTCAGAGGCACATTTACCCCATTCAGGACCAGGGAGTTCTCCACACCTGCCCGCCTCCTGTCCCCCACAAACAGTACTTCTGTCTTGTCAGGATTCAACCTCAATCTGTTAGCCACCATCCATCCTCCAACCGCCTCCAGACACTCACACAGGACCTTCACCGCCTTCACTGGTTCTGATTTGAAAGAGAGGTAGGGCTGGGTATTATCCGCATATTGATGAACACCCAGCCCAAAACCTCTGATGATCTGTCCCAGCGGCTGTAGATGTTAAAAAGCATGGGGGAGAGGACAGAAACCTGAGGCACCCCACAAGTGACAACCCAGGGGTCTGAACACTTAAATTCCAAGTCCTCTTAGCATTATTCAGATCACTCTGTAAATAATAAAGGATAGGGAAGAGTCAGCTCTCTGTTTCCATCGTCAACCTTTGCTTCCCTCCCTTTTTCCTTTTTTTCCATTTAATGTTATATTTCGTATCTATAATCCAATTTCTTCCAACCTTGCTTGTACAAATATAATTTGAACTAACACTCAGAGGAGGGTTGCCGAATCATAAATGTAGAGAAGAAAACTTTAAATAAAGAAGCCATAGGCTCCCCTCCCTCCACCATCTTTCGCACCAGATGAAGTCTTCTCTCAAGTTTAAACCTTAAAGTCCTTGTAGTTGGTTTTGTTCTGCAGTTTGTGATCTCATCTCTTCTAGCGTGTGCCTGTACTTTAGTCCAATTAAGCTCTAATTTACAGGAGAACCTCTGCTTCTTGATGGAGGTGTTGGAGGGTTTTCAACAGGCAAAGTGCTTTTGCACTCAGCGCCTCCCTGTTATGCCAGAGCGAGAGCCAGGTTCTGAGATGAACTGCGAGTGAAGCCTATTCCCCCCTGTCCTTGGGGGGCGGGGATTTGCAAGGATAATTACCCTCAAACATCCTTGTTTTTCCTTCGCCAACAGTCTCCCATTGCCATGGGGTCTGCTTCCACTAAGACAGAACGGAACTGGAAGCCGCACATTTTAGTTACTTAGCTTATATAAGCCAATTCCTGCCACCCTGCCTTGCCTTTCTGTTTGAGGAATTGATCTAGCCCCAATGTCCGGCAACTCTGAGTTGTTTATTGAAATCAGAAGTGTAGTCAGAAAAGCCATTAATTGATTTTACTCATCAAACAGAAGTGATCACACTTCCCTTCAGGGGGAAACACAAGATTTGGGAAGATTTTGAGCAGAGGAGAGAGAACCACAATTTCTGGGGAATAAATTCTCAAGGCTGTTATTCTTCCATTCAGTTTTTGCAGCTCGATCTGGTGCAGTCCACCTTCCATGGATCTCTCTATCAGTGCTGTGGTCTTCCTGTTCCTCACCTACCACCTCTGTGAGGCAGGTGGTCGAAGCTATAATTCAATCCTCATGGTGCCCAATGGCGGGAAGTGGGGAGAATGGGGAAAAATTCAAATCTGTCCCTCAGGATATGCATTCGGATTCGCATTGAAGGTAAAGGCTTCTCTATATCTTCTTTTTGATACCCTGACCCCAAGGAGTAGTATAATAGTATAGTATAGTATAATATAATTAATATAATATAATATAATATAATATATATATTTCAAGTTGCTTCCCATCTTTCTTTCAGGGGCTGCTCTTGATGATAGGGGGAGGTACTCTGTACTCTCTCCCCCTTACAATATATATTTCAAGTTGATTGCCATCTTTCTTTCTGAACCTATTGCCTGTATATTGCTGCCTGCAAGGTTCTTTGAAGTGTTGACTGCCATGCTTAAAGATTTAATAGCTCTAAAAAGTCTCCATGCCACTTTGTCTATCCACAATGGAGAGGCTTAGAGCAAATTGGATTTTACATAAAAGAAAACTACCATGAATCTGGATGGTCTAGAGCAGGCATCCCCAAACTTCGGCCCTCCAGATGTTTTGGACTACAATTCCCATCATCCCTGACCACTGGTCCTGTTAGCTAGGGATCATGGGAGTTGTAGGCCAAAACATCTGGAGGGCCGCAGTTTGGGGATGCCTGGTCTAGAGGAAAAAAGGGACAAGGATACAGACAAGTTTGGAGTGCAATGAGCTGGCAATATTGTGGTCAGGTTTATCTCCCTGAAAGGTGAGCGCCCAATTGGCAAATGCAGACTAAACTGTTAGTGTGAAAGCAATCTTGGTCAGTTCTGGTGCTTTCTAGGAGGGTTGCCATACATCCAGATTTTCCCTGAAATGTCCAGGATTTCAACAACTTTCCCCAAAAAAGCTCAACAAGTTTTTGTGTCCGGGTTTCACTTCTTGAAATAATATGGCAACCCTAACTTCACAAACTGGAGGAAACCTGCTGTGGAATATGAAGACATAAGAGAGGGATGGAGGGTGCCTCAGCCAGTCATTATCAAGATCAATTTTTTCTTATTAAATTTGCTTACTTGGGGCCATTGGACTGGTTGCACCAAAAAGCTACTGTCTTTTGGTGCAGCTGGGAATGTAAACCTTAATCCATAACCAGTTAATACTTGTACACAAGTAGGGGCCTGTAAGCTACGGTATTACTTTGGAAAATTTAGACTGCAGACGCAGTCTGAATGGGAGTGTTGTCAGAGTCCAAGTTCGGTTAACTACAATAACAACCCCCCTTTTGTATCATACATAATATCTTTTTTCTGTTTTGTTTTCTACATGGGTACGATTTCTTGTTTCTTCAGTTTTGTGTCTGGTCTTACTCTGTACACTTGTAATTTTTTTATTTTTCAATAAAGGATATAAAACAGAATCATAGCTTGCAAAAACAGCTTTATTGCAGTCTCTTTCTCTCTTTTCCACCAGGTACAGGGAAAACAAGGTATGTCTACTGATGATACTTCCCTCAATGGCATCCGTCTCCATTGCAGTAGGGGTGACGTTGTACAATCTACCGTCGGACCGTGAGCATCTTCTTGGCTTTTCTCTGTTTTGTTTGGAAAGTGATGGTGTGAGGGGCTGGCTGAAATCTATTATGCTTCAGCACCAGGGCAGGATAATATCAGGTCAGGGTCTATCAGCCTCATTCTCAGCTCTCGGAGCCTAAGGATACCAACTCTAGGTTGCCTTCCGAATTTTAGAGGGACCCAAGCCCCACATAACAAAGAGGAAAGAGACTGCAACAACAGAGTACAAAGGTCAGGAAAAGCAGAGTTTCTTCCTGAGGACCAGACATCCCAAGGAAAGAGAGAGCAAGAGGAAACCGCCATCTATCCTGAGAGTGGGGAACCTCAAGTCCAGGGGTCAAATGTGGTCCCCTAGGCTTCTCTGTCTGGTCCTCATGAATATCTGTGACTGTTACAGATATCCCAGCTCCTTTGATGACCACACAATTGTTTTGGTACCAGAGATGCTCTGTAACATATTCAAGCAAGACCCCAGCCCCCAGTCTCCAATGCAACACAGAAGACAATTGCTAGGGCTGGTTAGATGTCCTCATGCCACCCCATTTTGTCTATCTTGGATAGACGATAAATCTACTTGTCAGAGCATTTCGGCTTTGAAACCCCAACCACCTCAGTGGTGGACTGGTGGTAGAAAGCAAAAAAGATATCACATACTGTTGTATAATATTAATATTAATAGTACAGATAACTACAATATATATATAAGAGAACTACAATACAGTGGTACCCCACAAGACGAATGCCTCATGCAACGAAAAACTCACAAGATGAAAGCGTTTTGCATTGCGCGAGGCGTCTCGCAAGACGAAGTTTCCTATGACCGCGCTTCACAAGATGCAGGGCCGTCTTGAGCAGATCGCGCGCCCTGGTGCTGAGGGGCTGAGATCGCTTCGCCGCCCGCCCCGCCCTCGCAGGGCGCAATTGGTTTCTGTGCGGCTTTGCCAGCCCCGTGCCATGCTGCACTGCGCCACCGGGGGTCTACGAAGAGCCGGCCCTGACAAGATGAATAGGAACGCATTAACTAAATGGGTAGACGGGGTAAACCAAGAAAATTTTAAACCATGCTTTGCAAGATGAATTTTTTGCTATACAAAGCAACTCACAGAACAAATTATTTTTATCTTGCAAGGTACCACTGTATCTTGTAATCAATTTTAGGCACTTACCAGCATCTGTTTTCATGAAAATTGGGGAATAACCTATACGTTTCAATGACAGATTTTTTTAAAAAAAAATGTTTAAAAGTAGGAACTTTTCACATAGAGATTTACCAAGCAAGACCTCAATATTTACAAGGAACCAAATTAGATTTCAAATTACCTCATCATACCACAACTTTTTAACACCCCTCAAATCAGGATTTTTAAAGATGGAAAATTCAACACGCCCTAATATTAGGGTTTAAAACCCCTTTAAAGATTCTTTAGCTCCATCCCTAGATTGTTCCAGGGGCAGATTGGGAGGGTGTGGTGTGGGTGACCCCTGGGTGGCACAGGGCAAATCCACCTAATCCAGGGCTCACAACACACAGCCCTTCTTATAAGCTGAGGTTTGGGAGACATACTATACCTGATGAGGTCTACAAAAGACACCTTTAAAAAAATCTAAGGAGGCAACTGCCCTCTTGACTTTCGTGTGGAAAGCAATTCATTCCAATTTAGGTCATATTTCCAGAGGAGGCAGACATTACCACATTGTCTCTTTTCTTTTCTTTTCTTTTCTTTTCTTTTCTTTTCTTTTCTTCTTGCAGGTTGGGAGAGTGGACAAAGATTAAGGAATGCCCCAAGGACTACCTGGTTTCCTTCGCTCTCAGAGTGGAAGACGATCAAGGGATGTCTGATGATACGGCAGCCAACAACATCCAGTTCAACTGTGGAGATGGGACTGGACTGGAGGGCGAGGGACTGGACTTCGGTACTTACGGCCCGTCGAGCAAGCGCTGCAAAACTGGTTCCATCTGCGGGATCCAAACAAAGGTGGAGATAGGTTCAAGTAATGATGAAACAGCACTTAATGATGTCAGGTTCTTCTGCTGTGACTGAATCACCTGGGCTTCATCCTGCTACAACACAGCTGCCTGTTTTCTAATGGTTTGTTGGCATGAAACTTAACCAACAATAAATGTTAACGAAAGAGTTGCGTGTACCTTTTGAAGCTTTGTCCCTTCCTGATCTCGATTCCTTAGGCCTGCATGAATTGGTTTTGGATAGGAGGCCAATGCGAAGTTAAAGAGGGTACCATCCTAGAGCCGTAGTGTGATATCTTTAGCCCATTGATCTAGCCAGGCCCACCAGCCTCTCAATTTGTCCCATGAGGTTTCTTTGGACAAATCACACCCACTTGCCAATCACCAGCCATCTCAGGCACAGAGATCTCTCATGACTGATCTAAGAACCATGCGGTGAGATTTGAGGATTTGAAGGAATCTTTGCACCAAGCATAGCAGCCAACTCCTTTGCCTCCCCCATAAACTATTTGAGGGGGTCATGCCTCCACCCCCCCCAAGTTGATGGGCATTGCCATTTGAATGGTGTGCATTACATGATCAATTATGTGGGGCAGAGCTTACCTGCCTCACCCAAAATTGTATTCAAGTCGGCACCCCTGGCACCAAGCGCCACCAAGAGCCCAAAGTGCAAGCAGAGTCTTATCCCGAATTTTAGCACTCTGCCCAACAGTGCTAAGCTCAGAGATACCTGTAAGCCTCGGGCTGCTATTTGAGAGTAGAAGGCAACATTTCCACATATTCCTACTCCAGACAAATTTATTGAAAGATATAATGAAGTTCATTTATGAATCACCGGAATACCAAATCTTGTAACAATATAGACTATGTATGTTATTTTCTCTTACAGAATTCCTTTTGAGTATTTCTCTCATACACAAGTACAGGAGAGACATCTTTCTATAATACTTTGGTTGATTGCCTATTCTGTTCTTTCACCAATGAAAAGGAAATGAAATAAAATTAAGAATAGGTGTGTCCCCTCTTATCAGCTGTGAGAGGAGCAGGAAGAGGAGATACAGGCAGCATGTATGTCAGAGTGTGTGTGAGCAAACAAACGAGGGGTGGCAAGGTGAAACATTCACCTCTTGTGGTCATGGCAGACAGAAGTGGGTTAGGAGGAGCTGCTTCTCATAGTGCTCAGCCCTAGGAAGATGCAGAGGTCACCTGGTTAAGAGGCGGGAAAGGCCTCAGAATGCAGCAAGCCGGAAGTTTGCACAACTGCTTACTAAAATGAAATGAAGAGGTGGGGGAAGAGATGTTGCCAAAAGAGAACCGGGGCCTAGGAGGCCCTCTAAGAAACATAGGAGTGCTCCCTAAAATGCACTAATGTTTGGTTGTAATTACTTTGTGCTGCTCTGGGCAAACACATTTAATCAATAAAATAGAAATCTCAGTAGAAGCAGCCCCCCATCATTAAAAAGCATAGAATCATAGAGTTGGAAGAGACCACAAGGGCCATCCAGTCCAACCCCCTGCCAAGCAGGAAACACCATCAAAGCATTCTTGACATATGGCTGTCAAGCCTCTGCTTAAAGACCTCCAAAGAAGGAGACTCCACCACACTCCTTGGTAGCAAATTCCACTGCTGAACAGCTTTTACTGTCAGGAAGTTCTTCCTAAAGTTTAGGTGGAATCTTCTTTCTTGAAGTTTGAATCCATTGCTCCGTGTCCGCTTCTCTGGAGCAGCAGAAAACAATCTTTCTCCCTCCTCCATATGACATCCTTTCATATATTTGAACATGGCTATCATATCACCCCTTAACCTTCTCTTCTCCAGGCTAAACATACCCAGTTCCCTAAGCCGTTCCTCATAAGGCATCATTTCCAGGCCTTTGACCATTTTGGATGCCCTCCTCTGGACACGTTCCAGCTTGTCAGTATCCTTCTTGAACTGCGGTGCCCAGAACTCGGCACAGTACTCCAGGTGAGGTCTGACCAGAGCAGAATACAGTGGTACTATTACTTCCCTTGATCTAGATGCTATACTCCTATTGATGCAGCCCAGAATTGCTTTGGCTTTTTTAGCTGCTGCATCACACTGTTGACTCATGTCAAGTCTGTGGTCTACCAAGACTCCTAGGTCCTTTTCACATGTACTGCTCTCAAGCCAGGTGTCACCCATCCTGTATTTGTGCCTTTCATTTTTTTTGCCCAAGTGTAGTACCTTACATTTCTCCTTGTTAAAATTCATCTTGTTTGCTTTGGCCCAGCTGTCTAATCTGTTAAGGTCATTTTGAAGTGTGAACCTGTCCTCTGGGGTATTAGCCACCCCTCCCAATTTGGTGTCGTCTGCAAACTTGCCCAGGATGCCCTCAAGCCCATCATCCAAGTCATTGATAAAGATGTTGAATAAGACTGGGCCCAAGACAGCAACTGTTTCAATAGTGAAGCATAAGACAATATGAAGTTGAATATACAACATCACTAAAAAGTATACAGCCACATCTAAAACGCTGAGGATTCAAAGGTTCACTTTTAAAACATCGGACAATAATGACCACAAAGTTGGCACCAGGGGGGCCTTTCCAGGGAAGGCATTTCAGAACCAGGCTGACACCATCTATGAGACCCTCTATCCAGGAGCACTGGAAGAGAGCCTCTGATGGTGATTTTGGGGTCCAGGTAAGTACACCTGGGAGGAGGTGATCCTTGAGGTAAGCTGCTCCCAGGCCATTTAAGGAGTAGACAATAAATCACTAGTGCAATATAGTGAAATGGTCCACAAGCCCTTTAAGAGTCTTGATACCCTATGTGGAACTTTCTGTGGTCTTTTCAAAGTTACCCCACCTATAACTCACTGCAGTTAGTCTAACAGGAAGATCATGGATAATGGACACAAGACTACCTCCAGCCCGGTAAGGTTATAGTGTATCAGATTAAGCTGATAAAAATTCATTTGCCTGGATGATTCATTTAAGCAAACAATGGGTGAAATGGACAGTTCAGCAATTTGTTTCAGTGCTTACCTTCAAGCAGCAGTTAGTTTCAGCAGTTAGCTTTGGTAGTTGGATTTTCCAGTTTTGCGTGTTCAGACCCAGAGACCTCGCAGCTAAATAAATTGACACTTGACTCAAATTTCAGTTCGGTTTTTGGCAGAATTTAAGCCATGACTTTATTGATTACAGAAAGAGAGTGGTTGCATAGGCTCTGGTTCGACTAGCTCACTGCACTCTTGCAGGCAGTGCTGACCCAGGTCCCCAGCATTGGTCAACAAAGGTGAACACCCGGATAGGCAAAAAGCCAGGAACAGACTATGTTCACCACCCAGATGTCCCCCTGGACTCAGGCACGGGCACAACCCACTCTCAGGGGTTGACCAAACCATTTGAGTCCCTGGATTCCTTTAACGGAATACCTTTCACATGGGGATGGCGAGAGCGTTCTCCCATCCCTATCACCTGAACCAGTGCCTATCCACCACACAAGCACCCGCGCTTGCCGCCAACCACTCACACCTGTAACTAATCCATTAACCCCACTGACACAGAGGTCAGCCACAAATCATTCCCAATCACACTCACACATTTATTAGCAAAAATATGTAGAAGATAAAGAAATAATAGAGTGTATTCTTTTTAGAAACAGCAGTGTGAAATTCATCTAGTCCCACCCCATGCAATGCATGATGTAGGGCTCAAACCCATGACCTTGGGATTAAAAGTCTCATGCTCTCCTCTACGCCAGGCATGTACAACATGTCAATCATGAGCCCCCAGTTGACCGCGGGGTTGTTTCTGGTCAATCACAGGGCCTTTCTCTGCAACCTCAGATGCAGCAGCTCAGGTGCAGGAGGCGGGCTTAGTGTAGTTTTCCTTCATGGGAAAGGGGGTGGCTGCCGGAGACAGATGGAGGCACGAGGAGGAGCCGCGTGGGAAGCCTCCCTTTGACGGGGGAGGGGGGGAGAGTGATCGCATGCTGGTTTGGGGGTGGGGGTAGGAGAAGCTTTGCATGGGACAGCTCCGCAGCCCAATGGGTTTGAGGGGGGGAGAGAGAGAGAGCGCTGCTGGGGGGGGGAGAAAGGGCTGCTTTGGGGCGAGAGAAAGACAGATAGGTGCCAGCCCACCCTGCATCCATCCCTGCCCCCATGGGGGAAGCAGCCAATACCCGCCTGCCCACTGTGCACCCAACTCTTGGTGATAGAGCACTGCCTGTTTTTGATAATGGATCATAGAGCAGCAAGTTGCCAAATCCTGTTCTAACGCAAAGTGCACAGTACTGGTCTTTGGCACTGACATGATGTCCTCACCCTTCCGATAGCCCTCCCCCCTCCCACAGGTAAATGGGTTCTGGTTGTGGAGGCACTTCCTAAAAGGCTGCTGGTAATGGGGGGTGAAGAAGGGACAGGACAAAGAAGATTTCATAGCCTTCCCAATGCTCTGCTTTGTGATGGCTCAGAGAAGGTGTTGCTCAGGACAGAGAGTTCATACACTTCATTGTCCTGCCCCCTTTAAATCCCCTGCTCACATTCATATTTCATCACTCGGCTTAAGGAAGCTCTCATTCTGCCTGGCAGCTGAGAGACAGTAAGTAGAACTACATTGCTCTGCTCTAAGAAGTTTGGTAAGGGAAGACAAGGGTTGCAACATGGCCAGAATTTCAGAGGCCTGATCAGTAGTCAGTAACCAGTGGGGATCCAGTCAAGCATTTGTGTTAGTGGTATTAGGCCCTTGTTTTTGTGAAAAGTGTACCCCGCTTTTCACAAAAGATTTCAGGGTATTTAACGATGCATTCATTTTGAAGTGTTGCAAATGTATGGCAGCATTCCCCAACCTTATGATCTCTAGATATTCGGGACTACAATTCCCATCAGCTGGAACCACCACCATGTTGGCTGGCTGGGGATGGATGGGATTTGCAGCCAGAGCACATGGAATTCACCAGGGTGGGAAAGGTTGGCCTAAGGGATACTGCAAGGCTATGAAATATATCTACTCCCCTGTGTTGTCTTATCCCTCTCCCACCAACATTAGCCTTTAGTAAGCCCAGCAGAATACTGGTGCCTGCAGAAGCTCACTGGTATCTCCCACTGTGCCCTGCAAAGCCATGGGAAAGAGGACCAGTTCATCCCTTAGGAGCAGTTTCCAACTGTTTTTCAAACTGGTGCTCTGGTGTGGAATTAATAATGCTGTGAGTTTGCTATAATAAATTCCAAGATGCTGAAGGATGGGTTGGTGGGAAGGTAGTTGGCTCTGCTAAGAGCCTACGGCATTAGGCAGAGACAGAAATAAGGAAAACTCACCCACCTTCAGTTAGGCACAAGTCTTTAGGTTTATGCACACATTACACTGGGGAGAGGTGTATCCTTTCTCTACACTTATACAAGTGCTTGTGTGAAAGAGTGTACACTGATTGATTTGTACACCTCACCTACGGTATCTGAAGAAGTGTGCATGCACACAAAAGTTCATACCAATGACAAACTTTGTTGGTCTCTAAGGTGCTACTGGAAGGAATTTTTCTATTTTACTTTGATTTTGTTTCAATGGCTGACCAACATGGCTACCTACCTGTAACAGATACACAGAATTACACTTACAGGAATGCACTGAGGGGACACCCCTTGAGGTGAAAAATGAGAGCTGGTTGGAGCAAAAAGACAAATGTAGAGGAAGTACTTTCCTCCTTTTATTTATTTTTGCTTTCTACTTGCTAGTACACATCTGCCAAATAAATTGTGATGATGGCAAGCAGCAGAGTGGAGTCTCCTGTCAATTCTATTTAAATGTTATACATGTCTTCACTTTAAATTATTTTACTTTATTGAGCCGATTGGAAGTATGCTGATTGGAAGTATGCATCTGTTTCAAGTTAAATAACTGCTTTGCCACTCACCACGGCCTGATTATCGGACCAGAAACAGAGCTGCCAGTCTTTGAACTCCATGGTCCAGATGTGCACTGCCACTACAATGGGGGAAAACTCAAGAAAGGTTAAATCATGGGTAATGGCTGCCAGTGCTCAGGCCACCACTGAGCGTGCCAACAGCCATGGAAATGAAGCCCCAAACCCAACGACCAACACGTCCGAATGGACCTGGAAATCGAATTGCAGATTCAAAGTATCCTGCCACAAGGATACGCCATTGAACTCCCTCAGGAATTCAAGCCACATCTCGATATCTGCCCTGACCTCACTGGGCAACTGTACTCGAGGATGGGGTGACCGCAGGCCTGTAGAGAGTCTGATTAAGCGTGCACAAAAGGGGCGACCAGGGGCTACCACCCTGCATGCGAAATTCAAATGGCCCAACAGGGACTGAATCTGCCGCAGAGTAACTTTTTCCCATGGCAAAAATCCATAATGCTGTCACACAAAGCCACCAATTTTACTTCAGGCAAAGCGGAAGTTACTGCAACAGTATCCAACTGAATTCCAAGGTAAGACAACCTCGTGACTGGGCCTTCAGTTTTATCAGCTGCCAATGGAACACCTAACTCCTCAGTTAGGTCGTTAAAAGCATGCAATAGTAGCAAGCATTCATCCGAATCGGCTGCAGAACGTAGTAAATAGTCATCGAGGTAATGGGTCACGCTCCTAAAACTTGTCTTGGTACGCAAGGCCCAGTCCAAAAATGTACTGAAGGCTTCAAAGGCTGCACAGGATATAGAGCAGCCCAGAGGCATAGCCTTATCCACATAATACGCTCCATCTAACTGGAGCCCAAGCAACTTAAAATCATGCGGATGCACAGGAAGTAAGCGATAGCAGCTTCCACATCACACTTTGCCAAAAGTGCACCTTTCCCAAAACTCCTTATCAACTTAACTGCTTGGTCAAAAGTGGCATACTTGACAGAACACAACTCAAGAGGGATAGCATCATTTACTGATGAACCCTGTGTGTAAGATTAATAATGAATTAAGCAAAATTCCCCACGGGCCTTTTAAAGGGGAAAAGAAATCCGGGTAGGGAAGGCACTCAAATGGACCAGCTATCCTACCCAAAGCCAGTTCCTTCCTGATCTTTTGCTTTGCAACATCAGGCATCTTTGCGGAAGGGATTTTGAGCAGAAGGGATCCTGGTGGCCTGACATAGAAAACTCTCATTGTAGCTTATAGCTGCCGCCTCACTGGCCAATGCAAAAGTCTTTTGCACCAAAGATTGATAAATTCAAATTTAGGTGCAAACTTCTCTTGGGGTAAGCTGCAGAAATAACCCCAGCAAATACTTGAAAAGCATCAAGCCACTTCTCAAAGGTTCTCTCCATTTTAAGGGAGCTGGCCTTGCCCGATGCAACCTGCTTGTCCTTGTCTGGAAATTCAGTAGGGGGAAGGAGTTTGAAAATATCCACATAACGACAGTTGAGTATCCTATTTCACATCCTGGATGGCAAATGTGCACCTGGAATAATATCCCTGACAGCATTGGTCAAAACTTTAACGTCTTTGACCAGTTCACCATCAATGCATTCGAGAGGAAGGCCATACCTGGCCCTGTGCGTGATGGCTCTACGCTGCCATGCCCACCTGGGCAGGCCCGAAGCCCCCTCACCATGACCCCAATACAGACCCAGAACCACGTCTGAATCGTCATCGGAGGTCTGAGAAGATGTACCAGTAGAAGAGGAGGAATCACCATCTCTGTGCCTCTTGGCCCTGTGTGTGGAGCGATGACTCCTCTGCTGCTTGCCGCCAGATGAAGGGACTCTAGGCACTGGGAGATCCTCCTCTGAAGACTGGATGCTGAGCGCCTCCCTCGAAGGAGGCGACTGAGCCTGCCCAGAACTAAAAACATGTGAGGAGCTTGGCTGGGAAGATCCCTCACATGCTGTGCAAATTAAGGCCCTGAACTCCCAGACCCCGGGGGTGCCAACTGCAAACGAGGCAGACCAGACCGGAAGGCCCGTTGTATCATGGCCCCCATACTCCTAGTACGACTCACTAGGGCTAGCTGGGACTGGGATCCTGGAAGGCTGAAATTAGGAGAGCAAGGCCCCGGAAGGGTCATAAGCCTCACTCCCTTCACTCACATCTGAAGGACCATGAGCCTCAAAAACAGTGGAAGACGTGGAGGGGCTGGACTGAGAATCAGGCTGCCTCCCAAATTACTAAACCAAAGACTCAAGTTCCGGATTAAATCTTGACATGGCCGCAGGGTCTGAACCAATATCAGTCATGATTGCACCCAAGCGATCCAGCATATGCTGAGGAACCGCTGGGGCCGGCGCTGAATGCAATGACTGAGATGGGCCTCTAATCACCCATTTTGAAGGGAGAGCAGGACTGGGATTCCTCTTAATAGGCATCTTGATCCCTTCTTTACTAAGCTGGGGGGGGGTTTACTGAAACGTACACACAATAATAAAAGCACTCTGGTGATCAAGGTGGCACTCCCGCCAAAACAAGATGGTGCTCTTACCAAACAACCAGCTGGGGATAAACCTCCCCCAACTCAGAAAGGAGGACAAAATGGCGATCGGGCTTAAAGGGGGGGGGGTTCCCTAGGAAATTTCCCACCAGCCCCGGAGCAGAACGGGCAATGGAAAATTTGCTAATCTATCAGAGAGGGAACTCTCAAAAACGATACCCAAAGCGACCAGCTGGACAGAACAGCCCAGACAATGAAACCCACAAATCACCCGATAAATTCAAACCCCCGAAGCTGCAGCCCCAGCCAGAACTGAGAATAAAAAGCTGTTGTGCAAAGAGCAAAGGCAAAGTTAAGCAGGTAGCGCTTATGGGGCAAAATCCCCGTGGGGCGAAAGCCCCTCCAGGGGGAAAGGAAGGGAACTAATAATAATTAACAAAGGAGGGGAAGAAAACAATTGGAAGGAATTAAGGGAAAGAAGGGATAAGGGAAAGAAATGGCCAGGACGATCCGTTAAAGGCAAGTCTCTCTCGGCTGCACAGAGGACACATAGAATCATAGAATAGAATAGAATCATAGAATCATAGAGTTGGAAGAGACCACGAGGGCCATCCAGTCCAACTCCCTGCCAAGCAGGAAACACCATCAAAGCATTCCTGACAGATGGCTGTCAAGCCTCCGCTTAAAGACCTCCAAAGAAGGAGACTCCACCACACTCCTTGGCAGCAAATTCCACTGCCAAACAGCTCTTACTGTCAGGAAGTTCTTCCTGATGTTTAGGTGGAATTTTCTTTCTTGTAGTTTGAATCCGTTGCTCCGTGTCCGCTTCTCTGGAGCAGCAGAAAACAACCTTTCTCCCTCCTTTATATGACATCCTTTTATATATTTGAACATGGTTATCATATCACCCCTTAACCTTCGCTTCTCCAGGCTAAACATACCCAGCTCCCTAAGCCGTTCCTCATAAGGCATCGTTTCCAGGCCTTTGACCATTTTGGTTGCCCTCTTCTGGACACGTTCCAGCTTATCAGTATCCTTCTTGAACTGTGGTGCCCAGAACTGGACACAATACTCCAGGTGAGGTCTGACCAGAGCAGAATACAGTGGTACTATTACTTCCCTTGATCTAGATGCTATACTCCTATTGATGCAGCCCAGAATTGCATTGGCTTTTTTAGCTGCTGCATCACACTGCTGACTCATGTCAAGTTTGTGGTCAACCAAAACTCCTAGATCCTTTTCACATGTACTGCTCTCAAGCCAGGTGTCTCCCATCCTGTATTTGTGCCTTTCATTTTTTTGCCCAAGTGTAGTACTTTACATTTCTCCTTGTTAAAATTCATCTTGTTTGCTTTGGCCCAGTTGTCTAATCTGTTAAGGTCATTCTGAAGTGTGATCCTGTCCTCTGGGGTGTTAGCCACCCCTCCCAATTTGGTGTCATCTGCAAACTTGCTCAGGATTCCCTCAAGCCCATCATCCAAGTCATTGATAAAGATGTTGAACAAGACTGGGCCCAAGACAGAACCCTGTGGCACCCCACTAGTCACTACTCTCCAGGATGAGGAGGAGCCATTGATGAGCACCCTTTGGGTTCGGTCAGTAAGCCAGCTACAAATCCACTGAATGGTAGCATTGTCTAGCCCACATTTTACCAGCTTCTTTACAAGAATATCATGGGGCACCTTGTCAAAGGCCTTGCTGAAATCAAGATAGGCTACATCCACAGCGTTCCCTTCATCTACCAGGCTTGTAATTCTGTCAAAAAATGAGATCAGATTAGTCTGACATGACTTATTTTTCAGGAACCCATGCTGACTTTTAGTGATCACAGAGTTTCTTTCTAGGTGCTCACAGACTGTTTGCTTAATGATCTGCTCTAGAATCTTTCCTGGTATTGATGTCAGGCTGACTGGGCGGTAATTGTTTGGGTCCTCTCTTTTCCCCTTTTTGAAAATAGGGACAACATTTGCCCTCCTCCAGTCTGCTGGAACTTCGCCTGTTCTCCAGGAATTTTCAAAGATTATTGCCAGTGGTTCTGAAATCACCTCTGCCAGTTCTTTTAATACTCTTGGATGTAGTTCATCTGGCCCTGGAGACTTGAATACATCTAAACTAGCCAAGTATTCTTGACACGCTGTTAGCTTGTTCCGAATGCACAGGCCGAAAGAGGAAGGTCTGGGTCATGTGGATGGGTATATATAGGTCCCTCGATCCGTTTGGACCCATTGGCCAGATTGAACCCAACATCGAGGGACCTACCAATCAGGTGTTGTGACTGACCAATCTTACCCACCCACAACATAGGAGGTCGGTCTCCAGGTCTCACCGCAACATGTGCCCTCTTTTAGGGAAGACACGATTTCTAGCGTCAATAATCCGTTTTAGAAATTAAAGGTCATGGATGTACTCAAATGTAGAACACTCCCTCGAGCAATGGGACTTCCTTTCCTCTGTTTGCATCCTCTGCAGAACCTCAAAATGTGCTCCAAAGGGTTGGGGAACCCCACAGAGCTGATTTTTAGATTGTGTGTGTGAGGAGCTGGCAGAGGAAGAAAAGAAACGATAAGTCCCATGGTACAAACAGATTTCTGATGTCCATGTGAATGGATCATTGTTTCATTATCCTCCACCTTTGTTTTTAAATTCCCAAACTTTGCTTCCAGAATGTCCATCCATATATTCATATGCTCCTGTTTAGACATCAATTGCAGAGACATTTCTTCCTTCAAAGCATTCACTAAAGCTGTCCACTGGAGTGCTTTTCATTCAGAGTAGGAACCATGTTTTTCAGGTCTGCTTCCCTGTTGGGATGTGCCCTTAAGTGACTTCCATTCAAAGAAAAGTAGTGGGCAATGTTGCTTTCATTCGTTGAAGTGGTGCTTGCTGAATTTCCACACCTACCCTGTTTCTCATATTTTAAGACATACCCATAAAATAAGCCATAGCAGGATTTTTAAGCATTCAAGGAATATAAGCCATACCCCGAAAATAAGACATAGTGATAGGCGCAGCAGCAATGCCGGCTGCGGCAGGAGGAGGAGGAAAAAATAAGACATCCCTTGAAAATAAGCCATAGTGTGTTTTTTTGAGGAAAAAATACATATAAGACATGTCTTATAATATGAGAAACACGGTAAAGGCGCAAAGTGTGGTATATCTTGGCCCATTTTTATGGCTAGTAGGGATAGTCATTTCTGCATCAGGATAGGAAGCGCTTGCCTCATGCCACCATCTCCCCACTCCCCTTAAACATTTTTAAAGACTTTGCAGCTCAACATTGGCCTTTCTTCCTCATGATTGTTTGTATCATCCAACAGGTCTTTGCAGGTCTCTAATAAACCTCACAGTGTGAGGCATCCTGTAAAAGTCTGAAGGGTAGAATCATAGAGGTGGAAGAGACCACAAGGGCCATCCAGTCCAACCCCCTGCCAAGCAAGAAACACCATCAAAGCATTCCTGACAGATGGCTGTCAAGCCTCCGCTTAAAGACCTCCAAAGAAGGAGACTCCACCACACTCCTTGGCAGCACATTCCACTGTCGAACAGCTCTTACTGTCAGGAAGTTCTTCATAATGTTTAGGTGGAATCTTCTTTCTTGTAGCTTGAGTCCATTGCTCCGTGTCCGCTTCTCTGGAGCAGCAGAAAAGAACCTTTCACCCTCTTCTATATGACATCCTTTAATATATTTGAACATGGCCATCATATCAGCCCTTAACTTTCTCTTCTCCAGGCTAAACATACCCAGCTCCCTAAGCTGTTCCTCATAAGGCATTGTTTCCAGGCCTTTGACCATTTTGGTTGCCCTCCTCTGGACACGTTCCAGCTTGTCAGTATCCTTCTTGAACTGAGGTCCCCAGAACTGGACACAGTATTCCAGGTGAGGTCTGACCAGAGCGGAATACAGTGGTACTATTACTTCCATTGATCTAGATGCTATACTCCTATTGATGCAGCCCAGAATTGCACTGGCTTTTTTAGCTGCTGCATCACACCGTTGACTCATGTCAAGTTTGTGGTCTACCAAGACTCCTAGATCCTTTTCACATGTACTGCTCTCATGCCAGGTGTCTCCCATCCTGTATTTGTGCCTTTCATATATATTTTTTTGCGCAAGTGTAGTACTTTACATTTCTCCCTGTTAAAATTCATCTAATTTACTTTGGCCCAGTTTTCTAATCTGTTAAGGTCATTTTGACGTGTGATCCTGTTCTCTGGGGTATTAGCCACCCCTCCCAATTTGGTGTCATCTGCAGCTGAGGGTGAAATTCTGCAGTTCTGGTATTCTGTGGACATATCTACATCACAAAGTTATATCAGATTTCTGATTTTTTGGCCTTGAAATGATGTCCTCACCCTTCTGCCAGGTCTCTCCACTCCCTCTGGGAAATGGCTTCTGCTTGTGCAGGAACTTTGTAGAAGCCACTGGTAAGAGAGGTGAGGAAAGCACAGGACCAGGAAAACTTCACTGCCCTCTCCATCTGCTCTGTTCCGTGATGGATCAGTGGAGCATGGGAGTTGCATTGCTTAGGACAGAGAGTTGCTACATTTCCTTGTCCTGAACCCTTTAAATTCCCTGTTCACAGTCATGTCTCTTCACTCACTAAAACAGAATTGGAGGGAGTTTGCATAGGAGAGACATTTTAGCAAGGGCAAAGGGTGGGTAAGAAATGCACATTTTATTAGTTTTTTCAATAATATTTTTATTAGTTTTCATTTACAATCCAATAATAGCCTCATTATAACAATACCATTTTATAATACAATTATTAATATCAATCCTTCAAATATCGAATTATATAATTTAGATAAAGTAGCCTCCCATGTGCTAGAATTGATGGCTTGATTATTTGCTTTATTTCTGAATTCCAAAATCTTATTAATTTTCATTGCATTCCAGTCATAATAATAATAATTCCCTTATACAACAACTGCAATATTAATAATTTCTATTCTCTTCTTGTTGACACATTAAATGATTTATAAAAGTACAAGTGAGGAACTCAAACTGTAAGATATTATATTATTTTATTATTATCTTTCTGTTTGGGGTGGGACAAATGTTTTGTCAGGGTGGGTAGTAGTGGGTTGTAGCATAACTGTTTCTTGTTTTGTTTCTACTTTTATTATTTTGTTAAGTTATTGTATAGTTTGTATTTGCTTTTAAATGGGAATGGGTCAGGGCTGCCTGGGGGAAACACAAGATTCAGGAAGATTTTGAGCAGAGGAGAGAGAACCACAATTTCTGGGGAATAAATTCTCAATGCTGTTATTCTTCCATTCAGTTTTTGCAGCTCGATCTGGTGCAGTCCACCTTCCATGGATCTCTCTACCAGTGCTGTGGTCTTCCTGTTCCTCACCTACCATCTCTGTGAGGCAGGTGGTCGAAGCTATAATTCAATCCTCCTGGTGCCCAATGGCGGGGAGTGGGGAAAATGGGGGAAAATTGAATACTGTCCTTCAGGATATGCATACGGATTCTCATTGAAGGTAAAGGCTTATCTATATCTTCTTTTTGATACCCTGATCCCAAGGAGTAGTATAATATAATATAATATAATATAATATAATATAATATAATATAATATAATAGTATAGTATAGTATAGTATAGTATAGTATAGTATAGTATAGTATAATTAATATAATACAATATAATATAATATATATATTACAAGTTGCTTCCCATCTTTCTTTCTGAATGCATTGCATGTATGTTGCTGCCTGCAAGGTTCTTTGAAGTGTTGTCTATCCACAATGGAGAGGCTTAGAGCGAATTGGATTTTACATAAAAGAAAATTACCATGAATCTGGATGGTCTAGAGGAAAAAAGGGACAAGGATACAGACAAGTTTGGAGTGCAATTAGCTGGCAATATTGTGGTCAGGTTTATCTCCCAGAAAGGTGAGCGCCCAATTGGCAAATGCAGACTAAACTGTTAGTGTGAAAGCAATCTTGGTCAGTTCTGGTGCTTTCTAGGAGGGTTGCCATACATCCAGATTTTCCCTGACATGTCCAGGATTTCAACAACTTTCCCCAAAAAAAAGCTCAACAAGTTTTTGTGTCCGGGTTTCACTTCTTGAAATAATATGGCAACCCTAACTTCACAAACGGAAGAGTCCAAGTTACAGGTAGGTAGCCGTGTTGGTCTGGATCGAAGTAAAATAAAAAAATTCCTTCAGTAGCACCTTAAAGACCAACTAAGTTTTTATTTTGGTATGAGCTTTCGTGTGCATGCACACTTCTTCAGTGAAATGGAAGTTTCCAGGCACTTATGTAGAGAAGGGGTGGGGAGGGGTGGGGATGGGGAGGGGGGATCACTCAGAAGGGTGGTGGAAATGGGTGATTGACTGACTGATAGCTGTTGATGACCGGAAACGACTGCAAATGGTTTTGTATGAAAAAGCAAGGGTTGAGATGGCTGAAGATCGCTTATCATGTATAATGAGATAAGAATCCGATATCTCTGTTCAAACCAGGTCCCTCCATGGTTTTGAGCTTGGTGATAAGTTGCAATTCAGCAACTTCTCTTTCCAGTCTATTTCTGAAATTCTTTTGTAGTAAGACAGCTACTTTGAGATCTTGTATAGAATGTCCTGGGAGATTGAAGTGTTCTCCTACTGGTTTTTCTGTCTTCTGGTTCCTGATGTCAGATTTATGTCCATTTATCCTTTGGCGTAGGGTTTGGCCTGTTTGTCCAATATAGAGAGCTGAAGGGTCCAAGTTCGGTTAACTACAATAACAACCCCCCTTTTGTATCATACATAATATCTTTTTTCTGTTTTGTTTTCTACATGGGTACTATTTCCTGTTTCTTCGGTTTTGTGTCTGGTCTTACTCTGTACACTTGTAATTTTTTTATTTTTTAATAAAGAATATAAAACAGAGTCCCAGCTTGCAAAAACAGCTTTATTGCAGTCTCTTTCTCTCTTTTCCACCAGGTACAGGGAAAACAAGGTGGTACTACTGATGATACTTCCCTCAATGGCATCCGTCTCCATTGCAGTAAAGGTGAAGTTGTACAATCTACCGTCGGACCGTGAGCATCTTCTAAACTTTTCTCTTTTTTGGTTGGAAAGTGATGGTGTGAGGGGCTAGCTGAAATCTATTATGCTTCAGCACCAGGGCAGGATAATGTCAGGTCAGGGTCTATCAGCCTCATTCTCTGCTCTCGGAGCCTAAGGATACCAACTCTAGGTTGCCTTCTGAATTTTAGAGGGACCAAAGCCCCACATAACAAAGAGGAAAGAGACTGCAACAACCAAGTACAAAGGTCAGGAAAAGCAGAGTTTCTTCCTGAGGACCACACATCCCAAGGAAAGAGAGAGCAAGAGGAAACCACCATCTATCCTGAGAGTGGGGAACCTCAAGTCCAGGGGTCAAATGTGGTCCCCTAACTTCTCTGTCTGGTCCTCATGAATATCTGTGACTTTTAGGGGTCAGGACCTCAGGCAGGAAGGAGAGGCAGGCTGAGCAAAAAAGCTGTATGAAAAGGCCAAGACCTACCTAACCAGTGGCTGTGCCTTCCTGAGAGAAAGTTGAAGCTCTCCTTCCTGCTGGGGGCACTGGCTTAAAAAATCAATGCCTCCACTCAACAGCTGTTTAGCAGAGACCTTGATCCTGTGGGGTGCAGATGCTGCTTTGCCAGTGGCTTTCTTGCAGGAAAGTCACTACCACTTAAGTGAGTGGATCCCATTCTGGGTTGGTGCTGGTCACTCAACTTCATGAAGGAGTAGCAACACCCCACAGAATCAGGTCGTTCTGCTTAATATCTGTTAGGCAGGGGAGTAAATCCTGCATAGCACTGATGCACCCTGACCTTAAACAAACCCCATTCTTAACAGAATATTAGGGTTTAAAATCCCTTTAAAGATTATTTAGCTCCATCCCTAGATTGTTTCAGGGGCAGATTGGGAGGGTGTGGTGTGGGTGACCCCTGGGTGACACAGGGCAAATCCACCTAATCCAGGGGTCACAACACACAGCCCTTCTTAGAAGATGAGGTTTGGGAGACATACTATACCTGATGAGGTCTACAAAAGACGCCTTTAAAAAATCTAAGGAGGCAACTGCCCTCTTGACTTTCGTGTGGAGAGCAATTCATTCTGATTTGGATCATATTTCCAGAGGAGGCAGACCTTACCACGTTGTCTCTTTTCTTTTCTTTTCTTCTTGCAGGTTGGGAGAGTGGACAAAGATTCAGGATTGCCCCAAGGACTACCTGGTTTCCTTCGCTCTGAGAGTGGAAGCCAATCAAAAGATTGGTGATGATACGGCAGCCAACAACATCCAGTTCAACTGTGGAGATGGGACTGGACTGGAGGGCAAGGGACTGGACTTCGGTACTTACGGCCCGTGGAGCAAGCGCTGCACCGCTGGTTCCATCTGCGGGATCCAAACAAAGGTGGAGATAGGTTCAAGTAATGATGAAACAGCACTTAATGATGTCAGGTTCTTCTGCTGTGACTGAATCACCTGGGCTTCATCCTGCTACAACACAGCTGCCTGTGTTCTAATGGTTTGTTGGCATGAAACTTAACCAACAATAAATCTTAACAAAAGAGTTGTGTGTACCTTTTGGAGCTTTGTCCCTTCCTGATCTCGATTCCTTAGGCCTGCATGAATTGGTTTTGGATAGGAGGCCAATGCAATGTTAAAGAGGGTACCATCCTAGAGCCGTAGTGTGATATCTTTAGTTCATTGAACTAACCAGGCCCCCCAGCCTCTCAATTTGTCCCATGAGGTTTCTTTGGACAAATCACACCCACTTGCCAATCACCAGCCATCTCAGGCACAGAGATCTCTCATGACTGATCTAAGCACCATGCGGTGAGATTTGAGGATTTGAAGGAATCTTAGCACCAAGCATAGCAGCCAACTCCGAGGGGCCGTGGTCCTTTGCCTCCCCCATAAACTATTTGAGGGGGTCATGCCTCCACCCCCCAAGTTGATGGGCATTGCCATTTGAATGGTGTGCATCATGTGATCAATTATGTGGGGCAGAGCTTACCTGCCTCCCCCCATATTGTATTCAAGTCGGCACCCCTGGCACCAAGCGCCACCAAGAGCCCAAAGTGCAAGCAGAGTCTTATCCCGAATTTTAGCACTCTGCCCAACAGTGCTAAGCTCAGAGATACTTGTAAGCCTCGGGCTGCTATTTGAGAGTAGAAGGCAACATGTGCACATATTCCTACTCCAGACAAATTTATTGAAAGATATAATGAAGTTCATTTATGAATCACCGGAATACCAAATCTTGTAACAATATAGACTATGTATGTTATTTTCTCTTACAGAATTCCTTTTGAGTATTTCTCTCATACACAAGTACAGGAGAGACATCTTTCTATAATACTTTCGTGGACTGCCTGTTCTGTTCTTTCACCAATGAAAATGAAATGAAATAAAATTAAGAATAGGTGTGTCCCTTCTTATCAGCTGTGAGAGGAGCAGGAAGAGGAGATACAGGCAGCATGTATGTCAGAGTGTGTGTGAGCAAACAAACAAGGGGTGGCAAGGTGAAACATTCACCTCTTGTGGTCATGGCAGACAGAAGTGGGTTAGGAGGAGCTGCTTCTCATAGTGCTCAGCCCTAGGAAGATGCAGAGGTCACCTGGCTAAGAGGAGGGAAAGGCCTCAGAATGCAGCAAGCCGGAAGTTTGCACAACTGCTTACTAAAATGAAATGAAGAGGTGGGGGAAGAGATGTTGCCAAAAGAGAACCGGGGCCTAGGAGGCCCTCTAAGAAACATAGGAGTGCTCCCTAAAATGCACTAATGGCTGGTTGTAATTACTTTGTGCTGCTCTGGGCAAACACATTTAATCAATAAAATAGAAATCTCAGTAGAAGCAGCCCCCCATCATTAAAAAGCATAGAATCATAGAATCATAGAGTTGGAAGAGACCACGAGGGCCATCCAGTCCAACCCCCTGCCAAGCAGGAAACACCATCAAAGCATTCTTGACATATTGCTGTCAAGCCTCTGCTTAAAGACCTCCAAAGAAGGAGACTCCACCACACTCCTTGGTAGCAAATTCCACTGCCGAACAGCTCTTTCTGTCAGGAAGTTCTTCCTAATGTTTAGGTGGAATCTTCTTTCTTGAAGTTTGAATCCATTGCTCCGTGTCCGCTTCTCTGGAGCAGCAGAAAACAATCTTTCTCCCTCCTCCATATGACATCCTTTCATAGATTTGAACATGGCTATCATATCACCCCTTAACCTTCTCTTCTCCAGGCTAAACATACCCAGTTCCCTAAGCCGTTCCTCATAAGGCATCGTTTCCAGGCCTTTGACCATTTTGGTTGCCCTCCTCTGGACACGTTCCAGCTTGTCAGTATCCTTCTTGAACTGTGGTGCCCAGAACTCGGCACAGTACTCCAGGTGAGGTCTGACCAGAGCAGAATACAGTGGTACTATTACTTCTCTAGATCTAGATGCTATACTCCTATTGATGCAGCCCAGAATTGCTTTGGCTTTTTTAGCTGCTGCATCACACTGCTGTGTCGGAGAACCAGCCGACTCTTAGGTGCGAGGAAATCATGAGACGAGAGTCAAGAGTTTCAGATTGAGAGCATGAGCAGAGTGCGCTGACTGCCTCTCAGCCTCAGCTCCTTTATTAAGGATCCTTTCCTCGTAAAAAACATTAACCTTTTAACCTATACATGACTCATGCAAACAAGGAAGATGTGTAAACCGACAGGCTGGCGCCAGTGGTCCTGTGGTAAATCACTTGATTGATTACCCCCCAATAAACCTGTGCCTTACACAGAGAACTCCATTTGTACATTCCCACAGAGTATTTCCTGTGTACATTCCCACAGAGTATTTCCTGTGTACATTCCCACATCACCTCTTTCTTTTTATTTTTAAGCAACAGGGTTAATCAACTCATCGGAAGCCTCGATAGGGAGTCGCTGATACCTCGCAACGAAGGCTCCACGTGAAATTCCACGTGAAATTCCAGTGGAGGGGCGTGCAGCCTGAAACCAGGTCATGCATTGACCAAAGAGGGAGGGTAAACATTGAATGCAGCAACATAACATAACCAAGCCACAGGCTAATCCTATAAGCGTCAAAAGTGTTTTCCTGATCCAGGCACCGTTAGGCAACCAAGACAGCAGCCATTCCCATGGATCAAAACCCACGGCAGGTTGCAAGGGCCGTGCAGCCACCAAGTTCTCCATTTCTTGTATAATATGAGTAATGTCAGGACCATTATCTTGCACATACATGCAACAATGACTATGTATTAAGGCACATACGCCTCTTTTCGAGGCTAAAATCACATCCTGTAATTCTGTATTGATCAATTTCATGCCTTTAACTGTGTCGTTGAACAAAGCCTCTGTCCAGTTAGCTAAGTGATGCAAATCTCTATAATTCATTTTGCTACTCCTAATAATGGCAAAATACTACAAGCTATCTGAGTATCAATATATTGTGTTATAGGGGCATTGACTTCGTGTTTATTGCGCAAGCGGGTGTGAGGAAGAGCATCTAACTTATACACCAGTGGTATCACTACCCCTAGAGTGCAAGTCCCTGAAAAAGCAGAGGGAATCTCTTTCTATTCTTTCTTACCACACAAAAGCCACAGATTTGATTGTAACACGCATGTGGATCTCCAACTCTTCTTCATCCAATCAAACCATGAATGAAAATCACGGCATGTAGCCTGTTGGTAATATGTCATGTATCTGGTAACATTATTAATTGTTACCTTGGGCCTGCCGCTTTGGGTAGTGACGTTAAGAAAACAAGAGCTACCATTAACATATAAGTCCAATTACAATAAGGATAAGGACCTAAAAATCTGCTACTATCGTGATTAAAACGAAAACATCGTGGAGCTACTTCTAATAATGATAATATAACAGGGGGTGAACTAATACGATTATCTCTCATATTATTACTAATTCTAAAAGAATCATTAATAGGAATACCATGCAGTAATATACCCAAATGGTGTGACTGCGGGGGAATATGTAAGCAAATCCAACAATCAGAATAGTTAAGCAATTTCGCAAACTGAGAAATATCCTGTACATAGGTATTATTATTCCATATGGAATGATAAGAGTCAGGTCTTTGATACTTCTGTAAAATGGCAGCACGCCTAGAGCGATTATGGCTTGCAGATCGAATAAATGGAAGGTGATCTTAACGGAGTGCAGCCATATTTAGAACACGATGCCGCCAGGTGCAATGATGTTTCAGACCGGGTGACAGGTGCTGTCCTCCAGAAAGAGTGTAGAAAGGTCTGCCTCCTCCCTTTGCGGCATCTGCGACTGAATGGGCTGAAGAAGAAGCTGTAGATGATTGCCAGGGTCGTACACAGCGTGCTGGCACCCACAGAGGGTCCCCATCGATGGCATACCCACGTCCCCAGGTAATCAGCGGTACAGGGCCACGCCATGCTGGATCCGGAAGTTTCCTGAAAGACACAAGGGGACGAGGCAGCTCCTCCTCTTTTCTAAAATGTAATTCTGCTGGAGGAAGCTGCTTATAATGTGGATATAAAAGATTAAAAAGCACTTGATGCACAATATAAGATATTTCAGCAATAGGAGCGTTCTTTCCACTTAGTTGTGGAAAAAGCAGAGATTTAAAAGTTGAATACGCTCGCTCAACAATTGCTTGTCCTGTAGAATTAAAAGGAATACCATGAGTTAATTTCACATTCCACAATTTACAGAAATCAGAAAATCGCTTAGAAATATACGCAGGGCCATTATCCGTTTTGATGCTGCTAGGCTTTCCCATGACTGAAAAACAGCGCAGAGTGTGCTGTATTACGTGCCTGGCTGTCTCCCCTTTTAAGGGCGTCGCCCAGTTGAAGCCCGAAGACGTGTCCACCGTGAGGTGCAGTCTTGAAAAAAGAGGCTAACAACGGGGTGAGAGTGACATCCATTTGCCAAATTGAGAGAGGGGCAATCCCTCTGGGATTGACAGCATCAAAAGGAAACATGGTAGGGGCTTTAGAACAAGAAAAACATTGCGAGATAATGTCTCGTGCCTGAGAAATTGGCATTTGAAAAGACTTGGCTAGAACCTTGGCAGATTGATGAAAGGTGGCATGGCTCAGCAGAGGGTCAGAAAACAAAGAAAAGACCTGCTCTTGCTTCAAAGCGAGAGACAATTGCAACAAAATCATCATCCAGAGTAGGGTAATGTATGCCACTGACAAGAATGTTAGAAATCTGGAGACATACTGAATACAAACAATCAGGTTAAACTTCACATTCAGAAACAGATCAAATGCCAAAATCACCACAGCCAATTCAGAACGCTGAGCGGATTTCTGCTCCGTAGTAAATCTTGTTTTCCAGGCCCCCTCCTCCCTCCACACAACCACCCCCCTCGTCTTTGTCCCATCTGTGAAGAGGGTGAGAGCAAAGGGGATAGGGGAGGGGGAGCACAGGGAACGGAGGGAATAGGAGACAGAGGAAAGAAAAATCAATGCCACAGCACATTGTCTTCCCTTGATAACAACGTCCATAACAGCTGCTGGAGAAGTATAGACATTTCGCAGTGGTGCATGGGGCAGGTGTAGCCATTCAACAAGACAAACGCGAGACTGAAAAAATTCTGCAGGCCTGTAGAGAACAGCTGTGGGCAGCAATTTTGTGGCAAAAACAGCCAATGACAATAGTCCTGTGGAATCCAGGCGATCCACCATAGATTTTTGCAAATGGTGATAAATCGTTGCCAGGGCTGATTCGTTGCCAGGCATATCCTGGGTTACCGGTGTGATGTCTGCCGATTGCTTGTGTCCTTTCAGGGCATTGTACAAAGGTGATAGTACACACATTGGTAAGTCTATGTATGATTTTGCCCAATTCGAATGTCCTAACAGCAGTTGTAAATCCACCAGCCAGAGTACAGCTGGAAAATGCAGCTGTGGTATCAGGGGGGGGTGCTGCTTGTTGCGTATCCTTGTGTTCCAGGTATGTGATAGGCAGGGTGCGTTGAATTTTTTCCGGGGCGATTTTAAGCCCTGCAGAGGTGAGATCCTCTGTCAGCTGGTGCACCCATGTTTCAGGAATGTCTTTAGCGGCAAGCAATTTTGCTGTGTGGGATTCAGAGCCGATTGATTGACAGGCTTTTAACATGTCGGCTATTGCCACATTAGGTGTAGCTACCAGCGGGCGCAAAGCTTGTTTACAGTCATCATTGGCATTATCAAAGGCTAATTGTCTGATGATTACTTCTTGCGCTGCTGTATCTTGAACCTGGCGTCTAAGGGTATTGTACAGTCTATCTATGAAAGCGCCATAAGGTTCAGTGGGTCCTTGCTGCACGCTCCCCCATTGCCCCCCTTTTTCTAACTTCACAGGAGGGACAGACATCAAAGCCTCCTGGGCAGCTGAATTTGTGGCGTCCCAGTACTGAGGATCCAGAGCCAATTGCTGCGCAGTTGTTAAAAAATTCCCAGCTCCTGTGAGACCATCCAGGACGTCTGCAGGAGTTAACAGGACAGGGGGAGGTGCGCCTGCTACCAGAGCTGCAAAGGCATTGGCATGTGCTGCCAGTGTAGCATTATTCAAATTTGTTTGGATATCATGGACCCAGCGTTGACAAGCCCAGGTCCAACTTTGCATAAAAACCATCATTTGATTTGGTTTGAGCACTGTTCTAGCCAGTAATTTAATATCCTCTGGCAATAATTGCTGTTGAAAAATAGTGCCAAAGAGACCAAGAGTATACGGGGAATGCAATCCATTGTCTCTTACTGACTGATACAATTCTTTGATGTATCGGAGTTCAAATTGCTCGTGCCGTGGTGCCCCGCCCCCGGGTACAATCACAGGATAAGCAGCTGACATTTCAGTAGAATCAAAAGCCAGCACAGGAGCTGCTGCTTTAAGAGATTCCTGGAGCTTTGTAGTATTCCCCCCCTCCTGCTTCACAGTGGGCCTGGTACTTTGAAATGCAGGCAAAACCTGAGAGACATAAGCTGGAGGGGGTGGGGTGGCAGACAAAGAGAGTTGCTGTTTTCCTGGCGGAGTTAAATTAGGTGGGTCCGGACCAGGGGGCATGGGGGCAGGCAATGCTGGATAAACAGAAGGCTTCAGTGGGGGAGGCGTGCATGCGGGCGGTGCAGAGGGGAGGCTTGAAGCAGCTGCCAGAAAGATATTCTTTGGCGTCACTAGTGCCAAGCATGCTCTTATTTTTCCCCACGTAATTAAGACACGTACTCCAATGCTGGGATGAGCATGAAAATGTTCACCAAGTTTGTCCCAAAAATCTAATTCCCAAGTTCCATCCTCCGGAAACCATGGACAGTGCTCATTAGCAGTATGAATAAAAGCAATAAGATCGTCTTCTGAGGCATGCTGATTGTTAGAAGTCAGCAGGTATTTTAAGTCTTTAAGAAAACGTTTCTGTGGCACAGAAAGCGAAGTGCCCATTGTAAATGCAGGAAGAGAAAGATAAGCAATAGCTGGGAGCCAACTCACCGGGGATCCTAAGATGAGGTAGACGTCTGAACCCTTGCCGGGCGGGTGAGTAGCTGATGCAGGACCACGACGTGCGTCCTTTCAACAATGGCGTAGAACTTTTTAGCCTCACACGGGGCACCACTTGTCGGAGAACCAGCCGACTCTTAGGTGCGAGGAAATCATGAGACGAGAGTCAAGAGTTTCAGATTGAGAGCATGAGCAGAGTGCGCTGACTGCCTCTCAGCCTCAGCTCCTTTATTAAGGATCCTTTCCTCGTAAAAAACATTAACCTTTTAACCTATACATGACTCATGCAAACAAGGAAGATGTGTAAACCGACAGGCTGGCGCCAGTGGTCCTGTGGTAAATCACTTGATTGATTACCCCCCAATAAACCTGTGCCTTACACAGAGAACTCCATTTGTACATTCCCACAGAGTATTTCCTGTGTACATTCCCACAGAGTATTTCCTGTGTACATTCCCACACTGCTGACTCATGTCAAGTCTGTGGTCTACCAAAACTCCTAGGTCCTTTTCACATGTACTGCTCTCAAGCCAGGTGTCACCCATCCTGTATTTGTGCCTTTCATTTTATTTGCCCAAGTGTAGTACCTTACATTTCTCCTTGTTCAAATTCATCATGTTTGCTTTGGCCCACTTATCTAATCTGTTAAGGTCATTTTGAAGTGTGATCCTGTCCTCAGGGGTGTTAGCCACCCCTCCCAATTTGGTGTCGTCTGCAAACTTGCTCAGGATGCCCTCAAGCCCATCATCCAAGTCATTGATAAAGATGTTGAATAAGACTGGGCCCAAGACAGCAACTGTTTCAATAGTGAAGCATAAGACAATATAAAGTTGAATATCCAACATCACTAAAAAAATATACAGCCCTGTATAACCCTGAGGATTCAAAGGTTCAAACATCGGACAATAATGACCACAAAGTTGGCACCAGGGGAGCCTTTCCAGGGGAGGCATTTCAGAACCAGGCTGACACCATCTATGAGACCCTCTATCCAGGAGCACTGGAAGAGAGCCTCTGATGATGATATTGGGGTCCAGGTAAGTACACCTGGGAGGAGGTGATCCTTGAGGTAAGCTGCTCCCAGGCCATTTAAGGACTTTAATCGTCAAGAGCAGTTCCTTTGAACGGGAACCAGACATGACTGGGAGCCAGAGTAGACAATAAATCACTAGTGCAATATTGTGAAATTGTCCACAAGCCCTTTAAGAGTCTTGATACCCCATGTGGAACTTTCTGTGGTCTTTTCAAAGTTACCCCACCTATAACTCACTGCAGTTAGTCTAACAGGAAGATCATGGATAATGGACACAAGACTACCTCCAGCCCGGTAAGGTTATAATGTATCAGATTAAGCTGATAAAAATTCATTTGCCTGGATGATTCATTTAAGCAAACAATGGGTGAAATGGACAGTTCAGCAATTTGTTTCAGTGCTTACCTTCAAGCAGCAGTTAGTTTCAGCAGTTAGCTTTGGTAGTTGGATTTTCCAGTTTTGCATGTTCAGACCCAGAGACTTCGCAGCTAAATAAATTGACACTTGACTCAAATTTCAGTTCGGTTTTTGGCAGAATTTAGGCCATGACTTTATCGATTACAGAAAGTGAGTGGTTGCATAGGCTCTGGTTCGACTAGCTCACTGCACTCTTGCAGGCAGCGCTGACCCGGGTCCCCAGCATAGGTCAACCAAGGTGAACACCCAGATAGGTGAAAAGCCAGGAACAGACTATGTTCGCCACCCAGATGTCCCCCTGGACTCAGGCACGGGCACAACCCACTCTCAGGGGTTGACCAAACCATTTGAGTCCCTGGATTCCTTTAACGGAATACCTTTCACATGGGGATGGCGAGAGCGTTCTCCCATCCCTATCACCTGAACCAGTGCCTATCCACCACACGAGCACCGGCCGGCGCTTGCCGCCAACCACTCACACCTGTAACTAATCCCTTAACCCCGCTGACACAGAGGTCAGCCTCAAATCATTCCCAATCACACTCACACCTTCATTAGCAAAAATATGTAGAAGATAAAGAAATAATAGAGTGTATTCTTTTTAGAAACAGCAGTGTGAAATTCATCTAGTCCCACCCCATGCAATGCATGATGTAGGGCTCAAACCCATGACCTTGAGATTAAAAGTCTCATGCTCTCCTCTACGCCAGGCATGTACAACATGTCAATCATGAGCCCCCAGTTGACCCCGGGGTTGTTTCTGGTCAATCAGCTCTTACTGTCAGGAAGTTCTTCCTAATGTTTAGGTGGAATTTTCTTTCTTGTAGTTTGAATCCATTGCTCCGTGTCCGCCTCTCTGGAGCAGCAGAAAACAATATTTCTCCCTCCTCCATATGACATCCTTTCATATATTTGAACATGGCTATCATATCACCCCTTAACCTTCTCTTCTCCAGGCTAAACATACCCAGCTCCCTAAGCCGTTCCTCATAAGGCAATGTTTCCAGGCCTTTGACCATTTTGGTTGCCCTCTTCTGGACACGTTCCAGCTTAGCAGTATCAGTATTTTTTTTTGCCCAAGTGTAGTACTTTACATTTCTCCCTGTTAAAATTCATCTTGTTTGCTTTGGCCCAGTTGTCTAATCAGTTAAGGTCATTCTGAAGTGTGATCCTGTCCTCTGGGGTGTTAGCCACCCCTCCCAATTTGGTGTCATCTGCAGCTGAGGGTGAAATTCTGCAGTTCTGGTATTCTGTGGACATATCTACACCACAAAGTTATATCAGATTTCTACCAAGTGAACTGTCAGGCTGAGGACCCGCATGTGGCTCCAGAGTGACAGTTTGCCCAACCCTGTTCTAAAGCAAGATGTACGGTCCTGGTCTTTGGCCTTGAAAGGATGTCCTCACCCTTCTGCTAGGTCTCTCCACTCCCCCTGGGAAATGGCTTCTGCTTGTGCAGGAACTTTGTAGAAGCCACTGGTAATAGAGGTGAGGAAAGCACAGGACCAGGAAGACTTCATAGCCTTCTCCATCTGCTCTGCTCTGTGATGGATCAGTGGAGCATGGGAGTTGCGTTGCTCAGGACAGAGAGTTCCTACATTTCCTTGTCCTGAACCCTTTAAATTCCCTGTTCACAGTCATGTCTCTTCACTCAGTTTATGGACTCTCTCCTTCTGCCTGCAGGGTTGCAAGTCTATGAAACAGAATTGGAGGGAGTTTGCATAGGAGAGACATTTTAGCAAGGGCAAAGGGTAGGTAAGAAATGCACATTTTAGTTAGTTTTTTCAATAATATTTTTATTAGTTTTCATTTACAATCCAATAATAGCCTCATTATAACAATACCATTTTATAATACAATTATTAATACCAATCCTTCAAATGTCGAATTATATAATTTAGGTAAAGTAGCCTCCCACGTGCTAGAATTGATGGCTTGTTTATTTGCTTTATTTCTGAATTCCAAAATCTTATTAATTTTCATTGCATTCCAGTCATAATAATAATAATTCCCTTATACAACAACTGCAATATTAATAATTTCTATTCTCTTCTTGTTGACACATTAAATGATTTATAAAAGTACAAGTGAGGAACTCAAACTGTAAGATATTATATTATTTTATTACTGTATTATCTTTCTGTTTGGGGTGGGACAAATGTTTAGTCAGGGTGGGTAGTAGTGGGCTGTAGCATAACTGTTTCTTGTTTTGTTTCTACTTTTATTATTTTGTTAAGTTATTGTATAGTTTGTATTTGCTTTTTAAGGGGAAAGGGTCAGGGCTGCCTGGGAGGGGTTTCCCTCTAGGGGGAAACACAAGATTCAGGAAGATTTTGAGCAGAGGACAGAGAACCACAATTTCTGGGGAATAAATTGTCAAGGCTGCTATTCTTCCATTCAGTTTTTTGCAGCTCGATCTGGTGCAGTCCACCTTCCATGGATCTCTCTACCAGTGCTGTGGTCTTCCTGTACCTCACCTACCGCCTCTGTGAGGCAGGAGATAGGAAGTATAATTCAGTCCTCACGGTGCCCAATGGCGGGAAGTGGGGAGAATGGGGAAAAATTGAATTCTGTCCTTCAGGATATGCATCAGGATTCCTAGTGAAGGTAAAGGCTTCTCTATATCTTCTTTTTGATACCCTGATCCCAAGGAATAGTCTCTCTCTCTCTCTCTCTCTCTCTCTCTCTCTCTCTCTCTCTCTATATATATATATATATATAGTTGATTGCCATCTTTCTTTCTGAACCAGTTCCTGTATATTGCTGCCTGCAAGGTGCTTTGAAGTGTTGACTGCCATGCTTAAAGATTTAATAGCTCTAAAAAGTCTCCATGCCACTTTGTCTATCCACACTGGAGAGGCTTAGAGTGAATTGGATTTTACATAAAAGAAAATTACCATGAATCTGGATGGACTGGCGGAAAAAAGGGACAAGGATACAGACATGTTTGGAGTGCAATGAGCTGGCAATATTGTGGTCAGGTTTATCTCCCTGAAAGGTGAGCGCCCTATTGGCAAATACAGACTAAACTGTTAGTGTGGAAGCAACCTTGATAAGTGCTTTCTAGGAGGCTTGCCATACATCCAGATTTTGGGTGACATGTCCAGGATTTCAACAACTTTCCCCCAAAAGCTCAACAACATTTTCGTGTCCAGATTTCACTTCTTGAAATAATATGGCAACCCTAACTTCATAAACTGGAGGAAACCTGCTGTTGAATATGAAGACATGAGAGAGGGTGCCTTAGCCAGTCATTATCAAGATCAATTTTTTCTTATTAAATTTGCTTACTTCGGGCCATTGGACTGGTTGCACCACAAAGCTACTGTCTTTTGATGCAGCTGGAAATGTAAACCTTAATCCATAACCAGTAATACTTGTACACAAGTAGGGGCCTGTAATTATGAACAGATAACTGCTAATTCAGGTTGCAAGCTAGTAGTTTGGAAAATTCAGACTGCAGACGCAGTCTGAATGTGAGTGTTGTCAGAGTCCTGGTTCAGTTAACTACAATAACAACCCCCCTTTTGTAACATAAAACAATATCTTTTTTCTGTTTTGTTTTCTACATGGGTACTATTTCTTGTTTCTTCGGCTTTGTGTCTGGTCTTACTCTGTACACTTGTAATTTTGTACTTCTTATTTTTCAATAAAGAATATAAAACAGAGTCCCAGCTTGCAAAAACAGCTTTATTGCAGTCTCTTTCTCTGTTTTCCACCAGTATGCTGTACCACAAGGTTTTGATGGTGATGACACCGGCCTCAATGGCATCCGTCTCCTTTGTAGTAGTGGTGAAGTTATACAATCTAGCGTCGGAATGTAAGCATCTTCTTGATTTTTCTCTTTGTTGCTTGGAAAGTGATGGTGTGAGGGGCTGGCTGAAATCTATTATGCTTCAGCACCAGGGCAGGAATATGTCAGGGTCTATCAGCCTCATTCTCAGTTCTCGGAGTCTAAAGATACCAACTCTAGGTTGCCTTCTGAATTTTAGAGGGACCCAAGCCCCACATAACAAAGAGGAAAGAGACTGCAACAACCGAGTACAAAGGTCAGGAAAAGCAGAGTTTCTTCCTGAGGACCACACATCCCAAGGAAAGAGAGAGCAAGAGGAAACCATCATCTATCCTGAGAGTGGGGAACCTCAAGTCCAGGGGTCAAATGTGGTCCCCTAACTTCTCTGTCTGGTCCTCATGAATATCTGTGACTGTTAGGGGTCAGGACCTCAGGCAGGAAGGAGAGGCAGGCTGAGCAAAAAAGCTGTATGAAAAGGCCAAGACCTACCTTTACCAGTGGCTGTGCATTCCTGAGAGAAAGTAGGCACAATACTGAAGCTCTCCTACCTGCCAGAGGAACTGGCCTAAAAGATCAATGCCTCCACTCAACAGCTGTTTAGCAGAGACCTTGATCCTGTGGGGTGCAGGTGCTGCTTTGCCAGTGGCTTTCTTGCAGGAGAGTCACTACCACTTACAGAGCTGGTTACATCATAGACAATTAAATGAACAGTTTAAGGAAGACAGTAAGAAAGGTTTTAGTTATACAGTTTCAAACTTTCAAAAAGAGATAGTCAAGAGTGATACGAAATTACTTTAAAAAAATTTATAATCTCCTACTTTATGGGGAAACGTTAGATGAAGTATGTTTCCGAGCACATTTCAAAGTGTTGGTGCTGACCTTTAAAGCCCTAAACGGCCTTGGTCCAGTATACCTGAAGGAGCATCTCCACCTCCATCGCTCTGCCCGGACACTGAGGTCCAGTGCCGAGGGCCTTCTGATGGTTCCCTCGCTGCCAGAAGTCAAGTTACAGGGAACCAGGCAGAGGGCTTTTTGGTAAGTGGCACCCACCCTCCCACCAGATGTCAAAGAGAAAAACAACTACCAAACTTTTAGAAGACATCTGCTGCCAAGGAGTGTGTTGGAGTCTCCTTCTTTGAAGGTCTTTAAGCAGAGGCTTGACAGCCATCTGTCAGGAATGCTTTGATGGTGTTTCCTGCTGGGCAGGGGGTTGGACTGGTCTCTTCCAACTCTATGATTCTATGATTAATCTTTTTGGATGCAGAGAAGGTCTTTGATAACATATCCTGGGAATTTATTAATGGATATTGGACAATTGTGTATAAGAGGAATTATAGCGATATATTCTAATCGAAAAGCAAAATTAATAGTAAATAATGTAGTAACAGAAAATATTGAGATTACGAAAGGTACAAGACAGGGATGTCCATTGTCACCATTGTTATCCATCTCGGTTCTGGAAGTCTTCCTAAAGACCAGACACCCCCAAACTGCGGCCCTCCAGATGTTCTGGCCTACAACTCCCATGATCCCTAGCTAACAGGACCAGTGGTCAGGGATGATGGGAATTGTAGTCCAAACATCTGGAGCGCCGGAGTTTGGGGATGCCTGCTAAGGACTATAAGGGAAAATGAGAAAATAAAAGGAATTTCAGTGGGCAGAAAAGAGTATAAAGCCTTTGCAGACGACTTGGTATTGACAGTGGAAGACCCATTATGCAGTATTAATGAGGTATTAGAAGAAATTGAACAATTCGGACAAGTTGCAGGTTTTAAATTAAACAAAAAGAAAACTAAAATGTTGGCTAAAAATGTGAAACAAGATTTGGTGGATAGGTTGCAACAACAGACTGGTATAGAAATAGTCAAAAAAGTAAAGTATTTCGGAATTTGGTTAACGTCAAAGAATAGAGATTTATTTCAGAACAATAATACACAGGTGTGGAATGGAATAAAGAGAGATCTGGAAGTATGGGGAAGGATGAAACTATCCCTATGGGGTAGGATATCGGCTATTAAAATGAATGAGCTACCAAAAATGTTATTTTTATTTCAATCAATTCCAATAATCAAGGGGGCAGCGATATTTAAGGAATGGCAAAAAATGATTTCAAGATTTATCTGGTAGGGGAAGAAACCAAGAATTCAATTTAAATTATTAACAGATATTAAAGAAAAAGGGGGCTTTGCCTTGCCAGACTTGAAAATATACTATGAAGCATCATGCATTTGTTAGTTAAAGGAATGGATATTGTTAAAAAATACAGATTTGTTGGACTTAGAAGGTTTTGATAATAGGTTTGGTTGGCACGGATATTTATGGTATAATAAAACAAAGGTTCATAAAGGATTTGGCAACCATACATTCTGAAGATCTCTATTCGAAGTTTGGGATAGGTATAAAAGCCTATTAGAAGGTAAAACACCTTGGTAGTTATTACCCTTGGAAGTTATGAGTGTGAAAAAGATAAATATGAGTGAAAAATGGGTTACATGTGAAAAACTGATAAAAGAGGAAGGAAAAAAATGGAAAATGAAATTGTATGAAGACGTTAAGGAGTACGTAAATGATTGGTTGCACTATCACCAAGTCACTGAAATGTTCAAAGAGAATTTAAAAGAATTGGATTTGATCATAATAAATTAAAATTTGAAATTGAAATACTTAGTAATAGTTGTAAAATATTGTCCAAAATGTATAAAATGCTGTTGGAATGGCACTTGAAAGATGAAGAAGTAAATTTGGTCATGATACATTGGGCCAAAGATTTTGGATATAATATACTGTTAGAGGATTGGGAGAAATTGTGAAAAGGAGTAAAATTTACTGCTTGTAATGTTTGAAAATGATGTATAGTATATAACACCAGTGAAATTAGCCAAAATGTATAAAACAGGTAATAAATGTTGGAAATGTAAGGAAAAAGAAGGAACGTTTTGTCATATGTGGTGGGAATGTAAGAAAGTGAAAAACTTCTGGAAAATGATATATAATGAGATGAAAAAGATGTTAAGATATACATTCATTAAAAAAAACCCCAGCTTTTCTACTTGGTATTGTAGGAGAGGATATTAGAAGACAAGATTTAAAAAAACTGTTTTTGTATGTGAAACAAGAAGAATTACCGAAGATAGAAGAATGGCAGACGAAGTTAATGGACTACACAAAATTGGACAAGATGACAGGGAGAATTCAAAACCGGCGGGACCAATTGGTTATTGTTTATTAAAAGTAATAGTGAATTAGGGGACACAAGGATAAGTTAGGAGGATTGTAAATCTTTAGACGGTTTGATGGAAGTACAAAAAAAAATATCGTACTGTATAAGATATGAATGAATGTTAAAGGATGTCTCCAATTTCGAATTTCCAGAGAGGCAGACATTACCATATTGTCTTTTTGATTTTTTGCAGTTGGGGAGGGTGGGGAGAGGTTAGGAAATGCCCCCGCAAGGCCTACCTGGTTGCCTTCTCTCTGAGAGTGGAACCCGACAAAGGGAAACTACGTGATGATACAGCAGCCAGCAACATCGACTTCAACTGTGGAGATGGGACTAGACTGGAGGGCGACGGATTTGATATCGGTGAATACGGCCCGTGGAGCAAGCGCTGCCCCGCTGGTGCCATCTGCGGGATCCAAACAAAGGTGGAGGGTTTAGTTGCAGGTGATAACACAGGACTTAATGATGTCAAGTTCTTCTGCTGCGACTGAATCACCTGGGCTTCATCCTGCTACAACACAGCTGCCTGTGTTCCAATGGTTTGTTGGCATGAAACTTAACCAACAATAAATCTTAACAAAAGAGTTGTGTGTACCTTTTGGAGCTTTGTCCCTTCCTGATCTCAATTCTTTAATCCTGCATGAATTGGTTTTGGATAGGAGGCCAATGCAATGTCAAAGAGGGTACCATCCTAGAGCCGTAGTGTGATATCTTTAGTTCATTGATCTAACCAGGCCCACCCGTCTCTCAATTTGTCCCATGAGGTTGCTTTGAACAAACCACACCCACTTGCGAATCACCAGCCATCTCAGGCACAGAGATCTCTCATGACTGATCTAAGAACCATGCGGTGAGATTTGAGGATTTGAAGGAATCTTAGCACCAAGCATAGCAGCCAACTCCTAGGGGCCGTGGTCCTTTGCCTCCCCCATAAACTATTTGAGGGGGTCATGCCTCCACCCCCCCACTTGATGGGCATTGCCATTCAAATGGCGTGCATCATGTGATCAATTATGTGGGGTGGAGCTTACCTGCCTCCCCCCATATTGTATTCAAGTCGGCACCCCTGGCACCAAGCACCACCAAGAGCCCAAAGTGCAATATTTTCTATTTCTATTTATTTATTTATTTGGATTTTTATTCTGCTTTTGGCCCCATCCACGCATGGAAGATTGGCCACATTCCAATCTAACCCTTGGGGTGAAATTGCTTCCCTGCTCCTGTCATATAGGGATTGACAAATGGATATATTATGTTATATTCTTCTGAGTCCTGAAGCACAGCAATCAAAACTATGGTTAGAGAGCAGTGGAGCAGTGGATCCATGATCACATCTGTGGTCCCAAAGTCTCAGGTGGCCAGAATAGAAGGCTTCCCCTCTTCCGTTTGCTGCACTGGTAAACGGCTGTTGTAGACGAGTGACCCAGACTGCCACCCTCTTGGCAGAATGTGGCAGCTTTGGATCTAGTGGAATCATTGCCTGGTCTGCACCACCCCAACCTCATTCCTGTAATATCCTGGACTTCATTGTTCCTACTACTGGATACCTTTACTCCTCCAAACAGCAAATCTCAGGAGACAGGATTGCTCTTTCATTTATGATGTCACTGAGCTGGATCCATCTCGCCATTTTTCTAAGTGGAGAAGTTATTAAAAAATGGGGTTTTTAATTTTTTTAAAAAAATATCAGTTTTAAATTCAGACATTTAGAGTTTGATCAAACCTACCCAAGCACTCAGATCAAAGTATTGTGTTAGAGTGGAATGCTTAATCCAGGGATCTCATCGGGAAACCATTAATATTTTTTAAAAAAACTGAAAGAGGACAAACTGGAAGAGACACAGATGCAGAAAGGGAAAGCAACAGAGGGAGGGAGAAAGAAAGAAAGAAAGAATGAAAGAAAGAAAGAAAGAAAGAAAGAGAGAAAGAGAGAGGGGGGGGGGGAAGGTACACATATTCCTACTCCAGACAAATTTATTGAAAGATGGAATGAAGGTCATTTATGAATCACTGGGATACCAAATTTTGTGACAATAAAGACTATGTATGTTATTTTCTCTTTCAGAATTCCTTTTGATTATTTCTCTCATACACAAGTACAGGAGAGACATCTTTCTATAATACTTTCGTTGATTGCCTATTCTGTTCTTTCACCAATGAAAATGAAATAAAATAAAATGAAGAATAAGTGTGTGCCTTCTTATCAGCTGTGAGAGGAGCAGGAAGAGGAGATACAGGGAACATGTACCATATTTTTTTTGCTCCATAAGAGGCACTTTTTTCCTCCTAACAAGGATGGGGAAATGCCTGTGCGTCTTATGAAGTGAAGGGTACCCGCTGCGTGCGGCTCTCGCTCAAGCAAAGCTAGAGCCATGCGCAGTGGGTACAGTACCTTTTTTAAAAAATAAATAAAACAACCTTTATTTAAAATTATTTAGAATTAGAATTATTTAGACAATGCACTCACAAACATACTAAAAAGATAATGACCATACAAACCATTTAAAATATAAAAGATATAACATTGAAAAGAAGAAGAAAAACTGAGAAAAAAATAAAAAAAATCAAACTGATAACCAAAAACAATAACGTAAATAAAACAATATTTGTAATATATCCAAATCATAATTATAACAAAGCTAACATGAAAATCTTAATCATCAGACAGAAGAAATTTTTTATAATGATGACAAATAAAAATAAGCAAATTAAATCTTCATTCAAAAAGTCATTCATGCTTAACCCACTGTTCTTTCCAAGTTCTAGTCTTGTTCACCTTAACCATTTGTTCTGTTAAAAAAAAGCGTGATTACCCTCCCCCCTGCCCTCCGCCCCTGTTGACTTCCAGTCATTCCTATATGTTGATTATAGTTCTTTCTTCTGATGCATACTTAATTCACTTTTTTCCTTTCCTCTAATTTCCTTGCCCTTCATACCTCTGCCACAAGATTCGCTTATCCTACCCTATTTTTCATATATGATTCAAAGGATTCCCAATTTTTACCCGCTTTTTCCCTTCCCAATCCTTTAGAAATCCCATTTTGAATAGCCAAATTTTTATATCCCACTAATTTCATCTGCCAATCTTTAGGCACAGTACCTAAGCGGCTCTCTGCCCGCCCGCTTTACAGCATGCCAGGAGGGCTTCTCCCAGCTCGTTGTAAAGCGGGTTGACCCCGAGCCACTTATCCACTACGCACAGCTCTCCAAGCCAGAGCCGCTCGCAGAGGGAAACCGGCTCTCGGGGGAGTAGCTGCGGTTGCCCCTGCGAGAGCCAGTGGCAGGATCAGTGCCCTAAAGGGGCTCCTTTCGGGGCGCTGATCCTGCCATCGCTTCTCGCAAGAGGAGACTTGGTAGGTGCAGAACTTCCTCCCCCCTCTCCCTCCCTCCCTCCTCCCTCCCTCCCTCCTCTTTCTTTCACTCTCTCTCACCCCTCCCTCCCTCCCCCCTCTCCTTCCTTCCTTCCTTCCTTCCTTCCTTCCTTCTCTCTATTTCTCTACCCTCCCTCCCTCCCCCTCCTCCCTTCCCTCTTTCTCTCCTCTCTCTCTCTTTCACCCCTTCCTTCCTTGTCTCTCTTTCTTTCTCTTTCTCACCCCTTCCCTCCCTCCTTCATTCCTTCTTCTGAGCCGTTGAAGGCTTGCTAGAAAAAAAGTCCCCCATGTTTGCTTCCTCTAAAAACTAGGTGTGTCTTATGGAGCGAAAAATATGTCAGAGTGTGTGTGAGCAAATTAGGGGTGATAAGGTGAAACATTCACCTCTTGTGGTCATGGCAGACAGAAGTGGGTTAGGAGGAGCTGCTTCTCATAGTGCTCAGCCCTAGGAAGATGCAGAGGTCACCTGGCTAAGAGGAGGGAAAGGCCTCAGAATGCAGCAAGCCAGAAGTTTGCACAACTGCTTACTAAAGTGAAATGAAGAGGTGGGGGAAGAGATGTTGCCAAAAGAGAACCGGGGCCTGGCGAATGCCCCACTTCATAGGCCCCTAGGGGGCCCTCTAAGAAACATAGGAGTGCTTCCTAAAATGCACTAATGGCTGGTTGTAATTACTTTGTGCTGCTCTGGGCAAACACATTTAATCAATAGAAAAGAAATCTCAATAAAGCAGCCTCCGCATTCCAGCATTAAAAAGCAACAGTTTCAATAGTGATGCATAAGACAATATAAAGATGAATATACAACATCACTAAAAAGTATACAGCCATATCTAAAACGCTGAGGATTCAAAGGTTCAGTTTTAAAACATCGGACAATAATGACCACAAAGTTGGCCTTTCCAGGGAAGGCATTTCATAACCAGGCTGACACCATCTATACAACCCTGTATCCAGGAGCACTGGAAGAGAGCCTCTGATGGTGATATTGGGGTCCAGGTAGGTACACCTGGGAGGAGGTGATCCTTGAGGTAAGCTGCTCCCAGGCCATTTAAGGACTTTAATCGTCAAGAGCAGTGCCTTGAACGGGAACCAGAAATGACTGGAAGCCAGAGTAGACATAAATCACTAGTGCAATATAGTGAAATTGTCCACAAGCCCTTTAAGAGTCTTGGTACCCTATGTGGAACTTTCTGTACTCTTTTCAAAGTCACCCCACCCATAACTCACTGCAGTTAATCTAACAGGAAGTTCCTGGATAATGGACACAAGACACCTCCAGACTATCAGATTAAGCTGATAAAAATTCATTTGCCTGGATGTTTCATTTAAGCATATAATGGGTGAAATGGACAGTTCAGCAATTTGTTTCAATGCTTACCTTCAAGTAGCAGTTAGTTTCAGCAGTTAGCTTTGGTAGTTGGATTTGCCAGTTTTGCGTGTTCAGACTCAGAGACCTCCCCGCTAAATAAACTGACACTTGACTCAAATTTTAGTTTGGTTTTTATCAGAATTTAGGCCACATCTTTATTGATTACAGAAAGTGAGTGGTTGCATAGGCTCTGGTTCGACTAGCTCACTGCACTCTTGCAGGAAGCGCTGACCCAGGACACCAGCATAGGTCAGCCAAGGTGAACACCTGAAGAGGCGGGTGGAGTGGAGTGGAGACGCGAACCCAGTTCCCAAGATTACGAGTCTACCGCTCTTAACCCCTACACCCCACTGCCTCCCAGTGGTAGTAAATGTAAAGGGACCCCTGACCATTAGGTCCAGTCGTGTCTGACTCCAGTTGCGGTGCTCATCTCACATTATTGGCCGAGAGAGCCGACATATAGCTTCCAGGTCATGTAGCCAGCATGACAAAGCCACTTCTGGCCAACCAGAGCAGCACACGGAAATGTCGTTTACTCTCCCGCTGTAGCGGTTCCTATTTATCTACTTGCACTTTGACGTGCTTTCGAACTGCTAGGTTGGCAGGAGCTGGGACCAAGCAACGGGAGGTCACCCCGTCGCGGGGATTCAAACCGCCGACCTTCTGATCAGCAAGCCCTAAGCTTAACCCACACCGCCACCTGCATCCCAGTGGTACTAGCTGCCCCAATAAGGAAAGAATGAGGTGCAAGGTCACTGGCTAGCAGGCCACACACTGCTAGTGGCTTATACATTACTGCAGCAAATTGATGCCACTTTAACAGGGTCCCACCCTTGTAGATCAGGAAGGTACCATCCTCAGGTGGGCGAAGTGACAAATGTCTCTTGGCATCTTTCACTGTACAAGGGCTGGGCTTACCAGTGGCAGGCGGCCTCATCAAGGCACCTCTTCCCAACTGGTCCATTTTGGAATTTCAAATAGTGAGCACCAGCTCAGAATCAGACAGCTGAATCTCCTGCAAAAGCAAGCCCCTGCAAAAGCAATACTCCAGCGCCCCTTTCCCCACATGCAGTGCACCAAAATATTCTATTGAAAAAGCTGCCGAAAAGAGTCCTGCCTCATAAATAGACCAGCAAACTAGTGTCAACGTGCTGCGCACAGCGCATAAAATGTCAAATGTGACTAGCCTCCTACCTGGCGACTTTGGTGGCTGCAACCTGGCCCAACCCTCAAGAGCCTTGCACACCACAAACTATGCACAAGGGTCTCTGGAATGAAGGGACTTACAGAAAAAATGAAATGGCGGAAGACTGAACACGGATGGACTTCACAGTATGACCCATAAACCACAGGTGAGCCAAATACTGCAAATGCTGCGCTCTAAAGGCTTATTTTTTTTTTTAAAATAAAAAGACCACCCAGGCCTTCTTATAAGACCTCAATGTAGAAGGAGAAATAGATGCTAGTACTCCCTGAAGGACTCGCTGCTGCCAAGGTTCCAAAGCTGAACTGGGTAATAGTCCGGAAACTGCTGGGCATCGGAAGCCAGCGATCTGAAGCGCTCCATCTGAAAACGGGATAGGGCGCCAGCAATGAAATGGGCAGGAAATACAATATTAAACCCGAGGCACTGCAGCAGAAATGTGTGTAAAAGTGCAGAGACTCTACTGGAGCAGAATGACTGTTTTGCCAAAATGCTCACCATGGCCTTATTATCGGACCAGAAACAGACCCGCAGGTCTTTGAACTCCGTGGTCCAGATGTGCACTGCCACTACAATGGGGGAAAAACTCAAGAAAGGTTAAATCATGGGTAATGGCTGTACCCTGCCAGTACCCAGGCCACCCCTGAGCACACCAACGGCCACAGAAATGAAGCCCCAAACCCAAGGAACCAGCAGCGTCCGAATGGACCTGGAAATCGAATTGCAGAATCAAAGTATCCTGCCACAAGGATATGCCATTGAACTCCCTAAGGAATTCAAGCCGCATCTTGAGATCTGCCCTGACCTCGCTGGGCAACTGTACTCAATGATGGAGTACAGGGAGAGTCTGACTAAGCGTGCGCAAAAAGGGCTACCAGGGGCTACCACCATGCACGCGAAATTCAAATTCCCCAACAGGGACTGAATCTGCCGCAGAGTAACTTTTTCCCATGGCAAAAATCCATAATGATAGCCCTCTCACCGTGACCCCAATACAGACCCAGAACCACGTCTGAATCGCCATCGGAGGTCTGAGAAGACATACCAATAGAAGAGGAGGAATCGCCATCTCTGCGCCTATTGGCCCTGCGCTTGGAGCGATGACTCCTCTGCTGCTTGCTGCCAGAAGAAGGGACTCTAGGCACTGGGGGATCCTCCTCCAAAGACTGGATGCTGAGCGCCTCCCTCAAAGGACCAAATTTTAGCACAAGCATAGCAGCCAACTCCTAAAGGCCGAAGTCCCTTTGCTTCCCCCATAAACAATTTGAGGGGGTTACGCCTCCCCCCCCCAAGTTGATGGGCATTGCCATTCAAATGGCGTGCATCATGTGATCAATTATGTGGGGCGGAGCTTACCTGCCTCCCCCCATATTGTATTCAAGTCGGCACCCCTGGCACCAAGCACCACCAAGAGCCCAAAGTGCAAGCAGAGTCTTATCCAGAATTTTAGCACTCTGCCCAACAGTGCTAAGCTCAGAGATAAGCCTCGGCTAATATTTCGGAGTCTGGCTTTCTGAATGTGTGTCTGCCTGACTCTTTCTCTCTCTGTGTGTGTGACTGTTGATTTTATTTATTTTCTATTTCTATTTCTTTCTTTATTTGGATTTTTATTCTGCTTTTGGCCCCATCCACCCATGGAAGATTGGCCACATTCCAATCTACTCCTTGGGGTGAAATTGCTTCCCTGCTCCTGTCATATCGGGATTGACAAATGGATATGTTATTTTCTTCTGAGTCCTGAAGCACAGCAATCAAAACTATGGTTAGAGAGCAGTGGAGTATTGGATCCATGATCACATCTGTGGTCCCAAAGGCTCAGGTGGCCAGAATAGAAGTTCTCCCCTCTTCCGTTTGCTGCACTGGTAAACGGCTGTTGTAGCTGAGTGACCCAGACTGCCACCCTCTTGGCAGAGACGCGAACCCAGTTCCCAAGATTACGAGTCTACCGCTCTTAACCCCTACACCCCACTGCCTCCCAGTGGTAGTAAATGTAAAGGGACCCCTGACCATTAGGTCCAGTCGTGACTGACTCCAGTTGCGGTGCTCATCTCACATTATTGGCCGAGAGAGCCGACATATAGCTTCCAGGTCATGTAGCCAGCATGACAAAGCCACTTCTGGCCAACCAGAGCAGCACACGGAAATGTCGTTTACTCTCCCGCTGTAGCGGTTCCTATTTATCTACTTGCACTTTGACGTGCTTTCGAACTGCTAGGTTGGCAGGAGCTGGGACCAAGCAACGGGAGGTCACCCCGTCGCGGGGATTCAAACCGCCGACCTTCTGATCAGCAAGCCCTAAGCTTAACCCACACCGCCACCTGCATCCCAGTGGTACTAGCTGCCCCAATAAGGAAAGAATGAGGTGCAAGGTCACTGGCTAGCAGGCCACACACTGCTAGTGGCTTATACATTACTGCAGCAAATTGATGCCACTTTAACAGGGTCCCACCCTTGTAGATCAGGAAGGTACCATCCTCAGGTGGGCGAAGTGACAAATGTCTCTTGGCATCTTTCACTGTACAAGGGCTGGGCTTACCAGTGGCAGGCGGCCTCATCAAGGCACCTCTTCCCAACTGGTCCATTTTGGAATTTCAAATAGTGAGCACCAGCTCAGAATCAGACAGCTGAATCTCCTGCAAAAGCAAGCCCCTGCAAAAGCAATACTCCAGCGCCCCTTTCCCCACATGCAGTGCACCAAAATATTCTATTGAAAAAGCTGCCGAAAAGAGTCCTGCCTCATAAATAGACCAGCAAACTAGTGTCAACGTGCTGCGCACAGCGCATAAAATGTCAAATGTGACTAGCCTCCTACCTGGCGACTTTGGTGGCTGCAACCTGGCCCAACCCTCAAGAGCCTTGCACACCACAAACTATGCACAAGGGTCTCTGGAATGAAGGGACTTACAGAAAAAATGAAATGGCGGAAGACTGAACACGGATGGACTTCACAGTATGACCCATAAACCACAGGTGAGCCAAATACTGCAATTAGTGGATGGCGACTCTGTACCATCGCTTGTCAAATGCTGCGCTCTAAAGGCTTATTTTTTTAAAAAAATAAAAAGACCACCCAGGCCTTCTTATAAGACCTCAATGTAGAAGGAGAAATAGATGCTAGTACTCCCTGAAGGACTCGCTGCTGCCAAGGTTCCAAAGCTGAACTGGGTAATAGTCCGGAAACTGCTGGGCATCGGAAGCCAGCGATCTGAAGCGCTCCATCTGAAAACGGGATAGGGCGCCAGCAATGAAATGGGCAGGAAATACAATATTAAACCCGAGGCACTGCAGCAGAAATGTGTGTAAAAGTGCAGAGACTCTACTGGAGCAGAATGACTGTTTTGCCAAAATGCTCACCATGGCCTTATTATCGGACCAGAAACAGACCCGCAGGTCTTTGAACTCCGTGGTCCAGATGTGCACTGCCACTACAATGGGGGAAAAACTCAAGAAAGGTTAAATCATGGGTAATGGCTGTACCCTGCCAGTACCCAGGCCACCCCTGAGCACACCAACGGCCACAGAAATGAAGCCCCAAACCCAAGGAACCAGCAGCGTCCGAATGGACCTGGAAATCGAATTGCAGAATCAAAGTATCCTGCCACAAGGATATGCCATTGAACTCCCTAAGGAATTCAAGCCGCATCTTGAGATCTGCCCTGACCTCGCTGGGCAACTGTACTCAATGATGGAGTACAGGGAGAGTCTGACTAAGCGTGCGCAAAAAGGGCTACCAGGGGCTACCACCATGCACGCGAAATTCAAATTCCCCAACAGGGACTGAATCTGCCGCAGAGTAACTTTTTCCCATGGCAAAAATCCATAATGATAGCCCTCTCACCGTGACCCCAATACAGACCCAGAACCACGTCTGAATCGCCATCGGAGGTCTGAGAAGACATACCAATAGAAGAGGAGGAATCGCCATCTCTGCGCCTATTGGCCCTGCGCTTGGAGCGATGACTCCTCTGCTGCTTGCTGCCAGAAGAAGGGACTCTAGGCACTGGGGGATCCTCCTCCAAAGACTGGATGCTGAGCGCCTCCCTCAAAGGACCAAACCTGCCCAGAACTAAAAACATGTGAGGAGCTTGGCTGGGAAGAAGATCCCAACCACGTGCTGAGCAAATTAAGGCCCTGAACTCCCAGACCCCTGGGGTGCCAACTGCGAAGGAGGCAGTCTGGACCGGAAGGCCCGCTGCATCATGGCACCCATACTCCTAGTACGACCCCCTAGGGCTAGCTGGGACTGGGATCCTGGAAGGCTGCAATTGGGAGAGCAAGGCCCCAGAAGGGTCATAAGCCTCACATCTGTAGGACTATGAGCCTCACAAACAGTGGAAGACGTGGAGGGGCCGGGCTGATCATCAGGCTGCCTCCCAAATTGCTGAGCCAAAGACTCAAGCTCCGTATTAAACCTTCTCATGGCCGCAGGGTCTGAACCAATATCAGCCATGATTGCTCCCAAGCAATCCAGCGTAATCTGATGAATCGCTGGGGCCGACGTTGAACGCAATGCCTGAGACGAGCTTCTAATCACCCTTTTTGAAGGGAGAGCAGGACTGAGATTCCTCTTAATAGGCATCTCGATCAAAATGTACACATAATAATAAAAGCACTCTGGTAATCCAGATGGTGCTCCTGCCAAACCAGCTGGGGCTAAACCTCCCCCAACTCAGAAAGGAGGACAAAATGGTGATAGGGCTGAAAAGGGGGGGGGGGTCTTGGCCCTAGGAAATCCCCCACCAGCCTCCGAGCAGAACGGGTAATGAAAAATTTGCTATTCCATCAGAGAGGGAACTCTCAAAAACGATACCCAAAGTGATCAGCTGGACAGAACAGCCCAGACAATGAAACTCACAAATCACCCGATAAATTCAAACCCCCGAAGCTGCAGCCGCAGTCAGAACTGAGAATAAAAAGCCGCTGCACAAAGAGCCCAAAGGTAAAGTTAAGCAGGCAGCGGCAAGCTCCGCAAACCGGGAGCGCTCAGGGGGCAAAAACTCTGTGGGGCGAAAGCCCCTACAGGGGGAAAGGAAGGGAAAGGAATAATAATTAACAAAGGGGGGAAAGAAAACAATTGGAAGGAATTAAGGGAAAGAAGGGATAACGGAAAGAAATCACCAGGATGATCCGTCAAAGGCTGCACAGAGGACACGCTGTTAGCTTGTTCTGAATGCACGGGCCGAAAAAGGAAGCTCTGGGTCTCGTGCATGGGTATATATAGGTCCCTCGATCCATTTGGACTGTGCCCCATTGGCCCGATTGAACCCAACATCGAGGGACCTACCAATCGGGTGTTGTGGCTGACCAATCTCACCCACCCACAACACAGGAGGTTGGTCTCCACGTCTCACTGCGGGTGGCGCTGTGGTCTAAACCACAGAGCCTAAGGGCTTGGCGATCAGAAGGTTGCCGGTTCGAATCCCTGCGATGGGGTGAGCTTCTGTTGCTTGGTCCCTGCTCCTGCCAACATAGCAGTTCGAGAGCACGTCAAAGTGCAAGTAGATAAATAGGTACTGCTCCCGCGGGAAGGTAAACGGCATTTCCGTGCACTGCTCTGGTTCGCCTGAAGCGGCTTAATCATGATGGCCACATGACCTGGAAGCTGTATGCCGGCTCCCTCGGCCAGTAAAGTGAGATGAGCACCGCAACCCCAGAGTCATCGGTCAGGGGTCCCTTTACCTTTACCTTTAATAGGCCTTACAGTGTGAGGCTTCCTGTAAAATTCTGAAGGGTACTATGAAGCTGAGGGTGAAATTCTGCACTTCTGGTATTCTGTGGACATATCTATACCACAAAGTTACGTCACATTTCTATCAGGTGAACTGTCATGGCTTCAACTGAATGGTTTTGTGAACAGCAGATTGATGAGAGAACTGTAACTCTCCCTTTGAGAAAACTAATCCACATACAGTGGAGCCACAGTTATCAAGATACAAGACACCTTCTTTTCACTCTCTCTGACAGCCTCTTCTGTATGTGTCACCCTCCTTTTCCCCTTTCCTCCATTCCTAGCGGTTTCCCATGAGAAGAAAACATTACTTTTGCTGGAAGTCTGAACTCCCTGCTTGAGGACTTATGGCCATTAGGGAGAGGACCCGCATGTGGCTCCAGAGTGACAGTTTGCCCAACCCTGTTCTAAAGCAAGATGTACGGTCCTGGTCTTCGCCTTGAAATGATGTCCTCACCCTTCTGCTAGGTCTCTCCACTGCCCCTGGGAAATGGCTTCTGCTTGTGCAGGAACTTTGTAGAAGCCACTGGTAAGAGAGGTGAGGAAAGCACAGGACCAGGAAGACATCACAGCCCTCTCCATCTGCTCCGCTCCGTGATGGATCAGTGGAGCATGGGAGTTGTATTGCTTAGGACAGAGAGTTCCTACATTTCCTTGTCCTGAACCCTTTAAATTCCCTGTTCACAGTCATGTCTCTTCACTCAGTTTATGGACTCTCTCCTTCTGCCTGCAGAGTAATTGGCAGCTGAGAGACGGTAAGTAGAACTCCAAGTGAGGGCAAAGAAAGGCAAGGCTTTCAATGTAGCCAGAATGATGTAGGCCTGGTCAACTGTCAGACTTGAGTGAAGTAGAGCTGGGTGGGTTTCAGCCAAGTATTCTTGTTCTTGGTATTAGGCCCTTGGTATTACCCCACTTTTCACACAAGTTTTTAGGGTATTTAAATATGCATTTCTTTTGAAGGGTTGCAAGTCTATAAAACAGAGTTTGCATAGGAGAGACATTTTAGCAAGGGCAAAGGGTGGGTAAGAAATGCACATTTTATTAGTTTTTTCAATAATATTTTTATTAGTTTTCATTTACAATAGAATAATAGCCTCATTATAACATTACCATTTTATAATAGAATTATTAATATCAATCCTTCAAATATTGAATTATATAATTTAGATAAAGTAGCCTCTCACGTGCTAGAACTGATGGCTTGATTATTTGCTTCATTTCTGCGTTCCAAAATCTTCTTAATTTTCATTGCATTCCAGTCATAATAATAAGAATCCCTTATACAACAACTGCAATATTGTCCATAAGCTTTAATTAGCTTGTGTTTAAGTAAACAAACTTACCGGTCCAGTTGCGCTTCCGGACGTAAATCTTCCTTTTCAGCAGAGCGTTTTGCGCCACGGCAAAGAGTAAGGGTGAGTCAGCTAGAGTCATAAATTCAGGAACTCTGGAGGACGTTGCAAACTCAAAAGACTTTATTTACAGAAAATATAGCCTGGAGATAAGGCAGACATCCTTCATCTCTTGCCAAGTAGAAACTTAAACAAAACTTTGCCTCAGCGCACAATCTTGAGGCATGATTACAGCCACCAAGAGAAAAACCACTCCTAAGAGAAAAAAACGCTACTACCGGTAAGAGAATGAGCACATGTAAGGAACTGACTATTTATACAGGCTGTCTTACATTCCCAGATGTTTCATGATGCTCAGCTGCTCAGTGTTCAGAGCGATTAGTATAACTTAACCCTTTAATACCAACAAATATTAAAAATTTCTATTCTATTCTTGTTGACACATTAAATGATTTATAAGAGTACAAGTGAGGAACTCAAACTTTATGATATTGTATTATTTTATTATCATCTTTCTGTTTGCGGTGGGACAAATGTTTAGTCAGGGTGGGTAGTAGTTTAATTTTAGCATAATTGTTTCCTGCTTTGTTTCTACTTTCATTATTTTGTTATGTTATTGTATAGTTTGTATTTGCTTTATAAGGGGAAAGGGTCAGGGCTGCCTGGGAGGGGTTTCCCTCTAGGGGGAAACACAAGATTCAGGAAGATTTTGAGCAGAGGAGAGAGAACCACAATTTCTGGGGAATAAATTGTCAAGGCTGTTATTCTTCCATTCAGTTTTTGCAGCTCGATCTGGTGCAGTCCACCTTCCATGGATCTCTCTACCAGTGCTGTGGTCTTCCTGTTCCTCACCTACCACCTCTGTGAGGCAGGAGATCGGAAGTATAATTCAGTCCTCACGGTGCCCAATGGCGGGAAGTGGGGAGAATGGGGGAAAATTGAATTCTGTCCCTCAGGATATGCATCTGGATTCTCATTGAAGGTAAAGGCTTCCCAAGGAGTAGTCACTATAATATAATATAATATAATATAATATAATATAATATAATATAATATAATATAAATGTCAGGGGATTCTTGCGACTACTCTCGAGTAACGACGCTCCTCATGTTACTTTTCCACAACGTGTTTATTGGTGCCTCTATTTACAGTGAGCTAGGTGCAGAAACATGTCTTCTTACTCCAATGCAGAATCTGGAAGTGCCCCCCGGCGCGAACGCCCCCAACATAAATGTCGCGGGACACTGAATCTCCTCCCCTTTCTTCTCTTTCGTAATTCCGGAACCGGATGAAAGGGTCTGCGGTCCATGTTTTCCCTCTCCCCATTTTCCCCTTCTCTCTCCTCCCGCCTGTGGAGTCTGGGCTCTTTCCTCCTGCCTGAGCCCTGGCACTCTCTCTCCGTGTCCTGACTAGCCTCCCCCGAGCCTGTGCTTCCTTCGCTGCTCGGGGAGGGGCTGCTCTTGATGATAGGGGGAGGTACTCTGTACTCTCTCCCCCTTACAATATATATTTCAAGTTGATTGCCATCTTTCTTTCTGAACCTATTGCCTGTATATTGCTGCCTGCAAGGTGCTTTGAAGTGTTGACTGCCATGCTTAAAGATTTAATAGCTGTAAAAAGTATCCATGTCACTTTGTCTATCCACACTGGAGAGGCTAAGAGTGAATTGGATTTTACATAAAAGAAAACTACCATGAATCTGGATGGACTGGAGGAAAAAAGGGACAAGGATACAGACAAGTTTGGAGTGCAATGAGCTGGCAATATTGTGGTCAGGTTTATCTCCCTGAAAGGTGAGCACCCTATTGGCAAATACAGACTAAGCTGTTAGTGTGGAAGCAACCTTGATAAGTTCTGGTGCTTTCTAGGTGGGTTGCCATACATCCAGATTTTCCTTGACGTGTCCAGGATTTCAACAACTTTCCCCCCAAAAGCTCAACAACAGTTTTGTGTCCAGATTTCACTTCTTGAAATAATATGGCAACCATAACTTCACAAACTGGAGGAAACCTGCTGTTGAATATGAAGACATAAGAGAGGGATGGAGGGTGCCTTAGCCAGTCATTAGCAACATCAATTTTTTTCTTATTAAAATTGCTTACTTGGGGCCATTGGACTGGTTTCACCACAAAGCTACTGTATTTTGGTGCAGCTGGGAATGAAAACCTTAATCCATAACCAGTTAATACTTGTACACAAGTAGGGGCCTGTAATTATGAACAGATAACTGCTAATTCAGGTTGCAAGCTAGTAGTTTGGAAAATTCAGACTGCAGATGTAGTCAGAGTCCAAGTTCGGTTAACTACAATAACAACCCCCCCCTTTTGTAACATACAAAATATCTTTTTTCTGTTTTGTTTTCTACATGGGTACTATTTCTTGTTTCTTTGATTTTGTGTCTCGTCTTACTCTGTACACTTGTAATTTTATACTTTTTATTTTTCAATAAAGAATATAACACAGAGTCCCAGCTTGCAAAAACAGCTTTATTACAGTCTCTTTCTCTCTTTTCCACCAGCCATCAGTAGAAGATTTTGATGGTGATGCTACCGGCCTCAGTGGCATCCGTCTCCATTGCAGTAGTGGTGAAGTTATACAATCTAGAGTCGGACTGTAAGTATCTTCTTGATTTTTCTCTTTGTTGCTTGGAAAGTGATGGTGTAAGGGGCTGGCTGAAATCTATTATGCTTCAGCACCAGGACAGGATAATGTCAGGGCCTATCAGCCTCATTCTCAGCTCTCGGAGTCTAAGGATACCAACTCTAGGTTGCCTTCTGAATTTTAGAGGGACCCAAGCCCCACATAACAAAGAGGAAAGAGACTGCAACAACAGAGTACAAAGGTCAGGAAAAGCAGAGTTTCTTCCTGAGGACCACACATCCCAAGGAAAGAGAGAGCAAGAGGAAACCACCATCTATCCTGAGAGTGGGGAACCTCAAGTCCAGGGGTCAAATGTGGTCCCCTAACTTCTCTGTCTGGTCCTCATGAATATCTGTGACTGTTAGGGGTCAGGACCTCAGGCAGGAAGGAGAGGCAGGCTGAGCAAAAAAGCTGTATGAAAAGGCCAAGACCTACCTTTACCAGTGGCTGTGCCTTCCTGAGAGAAAGGAGGCACAATACTGAAGCTCTCCTTCCTGCCAGAGGAACTGGCCTAAAAGATCAATGCCTCCAATCAACAGCTGTTTAGCAGAGACCTTGATACTGTGGGGTCCAGGTGCTGCTTTGCCAGTGGCTTTCTTGCAGGAAAGTCACTACCACTTAAGTGAGTGGATCCCATCCTGCATGGTGCTGGTCACTGGACTTCATGAAGGAGTAGCACCACAACACAGAATCAGGTCATTCTGCTTAATATCTGTTAGGCAGGGGAGTAAATCCTACATATCACTGATGAACCCTGACCTTAAAAAAAACCCCATTCTTAAGAGAATATTACGGTTTAAAACCCCTTTAAAGATTCTTCAGCTCCATCCCTAGATTGTTCCAGGGGCATATTGGGAGGGTGTGGTGTGGGTGACCCCTGGGTGGCACAGGGCAAATCCACCTAATCCAGGGGTCACAACACACAGCCCTACTTAAAGTTGAGGTTTAAGTAGAGCTGGACCATAAAGAAGGCTGATCGCCGAAGAATTGATGCTTTTGAATTATGGTGCTGGAGGAGACTCTTGAGAGTCCCATGGACTGCAAGAAGATCAAACCTATCCATTCTTAAGGAAATCAGCCCTGAGTGCTCCCTGGAAGGACAGATCGTGAAGCTGAGGCTCCAATACTTTGGCCACCTCATGAGAAGAGAAGATTCCTTGGAAAAGACCTTGATGTTGGGAAAGATGGAGGGCACAAGGAGAAGGGGACGACAGAGGACGAGATAGGGGACGACAGAGGACGAGATGGTTGGACAGTGTTCTCGAAGCTACGAACATGAGTTTGACCAAACTGCGGGAGGCAGTGCAAGACAGGAATGCCTGGCGTGCTATGGTCCATGGGGTCACGAAGAGTCGGACACGACTAAACGATTAAACAACAACAAACATACTATTGCATTAGGAACAAAACGAGAGAAAAAGTAAAGATGGAAATTTTAAAAAAATTATGGAGAATGAGAAAAAGCTAATTAAAAATCCAAACAATGTGAAAATAAATCAGAATATCAAAATGTTACAAAGTCAGTTTGCAATGATTATTAATCAAGAAGTGAAATGGAATATAAAAAGAATGAGACAGAAATTTTTTGAATTTGCAAATAAATCAGGCAAATGGCTGGTGTGGCAAATCAAAAAAAGGAAATCCCAAATTAAAATTAATAAAATAACCTTGGAAGGAAAAGAAGTAGAGAATCTGAAAGAAATTAGGAATGGATTTTAAAATTTTTATAGACAGTTATATAAAAAAGCTGGAAAGGGAAATATAAGCAGAATTGAAGAATATCTAAACAAAAAGAAGTGCAACAAATTCCATCAGAATAGAAAGAGCGACTGAATGAGTTAATGGAAATTGAAGAAATTTAAAATGCAATAAAAGAATTAAAAAGTGGAAAGGCGCCAGGACCAGATGGATTCGCTGCAAAATATTATAAAGAACTGAAACATACCCTGCTTGTACCGTTAGAAGAAGTTATGAATAATATATTAAAGAATGGAGAAATACCAGAAACATGGAACATGGAAAGAAGCAAATATCACATTAATACCCAAACCAGACTCTGATTCATTGTAAGTTAAAAACTATTGGCCGATTTCATTATTAAATAATGATTATAAATTATTTGCAAGTATTTTGGCAAATAGATTGAAAAAAGTATTGAATGAAATAATACATACAGATCAAGCAGGCTTTCTTCCTGGCCGACAGATGAAATATAATATAAGGAATGTGGTGAATATCATTGAATATTTGATGGCCAGGAATGAAAAGTAAGCGACATTAATCTTTTTGGATGCAGAGAAGGCCTTTGATAATATATCCTGGGAATTTATGGTAAAGAATTTGGAATTAATGGATATTGGACAATTGTTTATAAGAGGAATTAAAGCGATATATTCTAATCGAAAAGCAAAATTAATAGTAAATAATGTAGTAACAGAAAATATTGAGATTACGAAAGGTACAAGACAGGGATGTCCATTGTCACCATTATTATCCATCTCGGTTCTGGAAGTCTTCCTAAAGACCAGGCATCCCCAAACTGCAGCCCTCCAGAAGTTTTGGCATACAACTCCCATGATCCCTAGCTAACAGGACCAGTGGTCAGGGATGATGGGAATCGTAGTCCAAAACATCTGGAGGGCCGAAGTTTGGGGATGCCTCCTAAAGACTATAAGGGAAAATGAGAAAATAAAAGGAATTTCAGTTGGCAGAAGAGAGTATAAAGCCTTTGCAGACGACTTGGCATTAACAGTGGAAGACCCATTATGCAGTATTAATGAGGTATTAGAAGAAATTGAACAATTCGGACAAGTTGCAGGTTTTAAATTAAACAAAAAGAAAACTAAAATGTTGGCTAAAAATGTGAAACAAGATTTGGTGGATAGGTTGCAACAACAGACTGGTATAGAAATAGTCAAAAAAGTAAAGTATTTTGGAATTTGGTTAATATTTAATATTTAATATTTGAGTAATATTTACTGATTGTAATGTTTGAAAGAAAATATAAAGAAAATGATGTATTGATGGTATATCACACCAGTGAAATTAGCCAAAACGTATAAAACAGGTAATAAATGTTGGAAATGTAAGGAAAAAGAAGGAACGTTTTATCATATATGGTGGGAATGTAAGAAAGTGAAAAACTTCTGGAAAATGATATACAATGAGATGAAAAAGATGTTAAGATATACATTAATTAAAAACCCAGCTTTTCTACTTGGTATTGTAGGAGAGGATATTAGCAGACAAGATAAAAAAAACTGTTTTTGTATGTGACGACGGCATTAAGAGTACTATTGGCACAGAGATGGAAACAAGAAGAATTACCGATGATAGAAGAATGGCAGACGAAGTTAATGGACTACACAAAATTGGACAAGATGACAGGGAGAATTCAAAACTGGCGGGACCAGAGGTTCTTGAAGGACTGAACTAAATTTGAGAATTATTTGAAAAACAATTGTAAACAACAAATTATGCTAGTAGGTTTGCAAGAAGTTTTGTAAGGAGAAATACATGAAATATTATAGAGAACATTTAGGAATATAAAAATTGGTTATTGTTTATTAAAAGTAATAGTGAATTACGGGACACAAGGATAAGTTAGGAAGATTGGAAAACTTTAGATGGTTTGATGGAAGTACAAAAAAAATATTGTACTGTATAAGATATGAATGAATGTTAAAGGATGTATCGAATTTCCAGGGAGGCAGACATTACCATATTGTCTTTTTTTTTTTTTGCAGGTGGGGAGAGTGGAAAGAGGTTAAGAAATGCCCCTCCAAGGCCTACCTGGTTGCCTTCGCTCTGAGAGTGGAAGACGAACATGGGAAAATTGATAATACAGGAGCCAACAACATCGAGTTCAACTGTGGAGATGAGACTAGACTGGAGGGCAACGGACTGGACTTCGGTAAATACGGCCCGTGGAGCAAGCGCTGCACCGCTGGTGCCATCTGTGGGATTCAAACAAAGGTGCAGGGTTTAGTTGACCTTGATAACACAGCACTTAATGATGTCAAGTTCTTCTGCTGCGACTGAATCACCTGGGCTTCATCCTGCTACAACACAGCTGCCTGTGATCTAATGGTTTGTTGGCATGAAACTTAACCAACAATAAATCTTAACAAAAGAATTGCGTGTACCTTTTGGAGCTTTGTCCCTTCCTGATCTCAATTCCTTAAGCCTGCATGAATTGGTTTTGGATAGGAGGCCAATGCAATGTTAAAGAGGGTACCATCCTAGAGTCGTAGTGTGATATCTTTAGTTCATTGAACTAACCAGGCCCACCAGCCTCTCAATTTGTCCCATGAGGTTGCTTTGAACAAATCACACCCACTTGCCAATCACCAGCCATCTCAGGCACAGAGATCTCTTATGTCTGATCTAACCACCATGCGGTGAGATTTGAGGATTTGAAGGAATTTTAGCACAAGCATAGCATCCAACTCCTAAAGGCCGAGGTCCCTTTGCCTCCCCCATAAACAATTTGAGGGGGTTACGCCTCCCCCCCCAAGTTGATGGGCATTGCCATTCAAATGGCGTGCATCATGTGATCAATTATGTGGGGCGGAGCTTACCTGCCTCCCCCCATATTGTATTCAAGTCGGCACCCCTGGCACCAAGCACCACCAAGAGCCCAAAGTGCAAGCAGAGTCTTATCCAGAATTTTAGCACTCTGCCCAACAGTGCTAAGCTCAGAGATAAGCCTCGGCTAATATTTCGGAGTCTGGCTTTCTGAATGTGTGTCTGCCTGACTCTTTCTCTCTCTGTGTGTGTGCCTGTTGATTTTATTTATTTTCTATTTCTATTTCTTTCTTTATTTGGATTTTTATTCTGCTTTTGGCCCCATCCACCCATGGAAGATTGGCCACATTCCAATCTACTCCTTGGGGTGAAATTGCTTCCCTGCTCCTGTCATATAGGGATTGACAAATGGATATGTTATTTTCTTCTGAGTCCTGAAGCACAGTAATCAAAACTATGGTTAGAGAGCAGTGGAGTATTGGATCCATGATCACATCTGTGGTCCCAAAGGCTCAGGTGGCCAGAATAGAAGTTCTCCCCTCTTCCGTTTGCTGCACTGGTAAACGGCTGTTGTAGCTGAGTGACCCAGACTGCCACCCTCTTGGCAGAATGTGGCAGCTTTGGATCTAGTGGAATCATTGCCTGGTCTGCACCACCCCAGACTCATTCCTGTAATATCCTGGACTTCATTCTTCCTACTACTGGACACCTTTACTCCTCCAAACAGTTAGGATTGCTCTTTCATTTATGATGTCACTGAGCTGGATCCATGTCGCGATTTTTCAAAGTAGAGAAGGAATTAAAAAATTGGTTGTTGTTGGGTTTTTTTTATAAAAATATCAGTTTTAAATTCAGACATTTAGAGTTTGATCATGAAAACTGAGTGCATGATCAAACCTACCCAAGCACTCGGATCAAAGTATTGTGTTAGAGTTCAATGCTTCATCCAGGGATCTCATCGGGAAACCATTAATATTTTTTAAAAAAACTGAAAGAGGACGAACTGGAAGAGACACAGATGCAGAAAGGGAAAGCAACAGAGGGAGGGAGAAAGAAAGAAAGAAAGAAAGAGAGAGAGAGAGAGAGAGAGAGAGAGAGAGAGAGAGAGAGAGAGAAGAAAGTTGGGGAAATGTGAAGGACGGAAACAAGGGACCAAGCAAGATGGAGGTTAATAAAAAAGACAAATTTATTGAAAGATGGAATGAAGTTCATTCATGAATCACTGGGATACCAAATTTTGTGACAATATAGACTATGTATGTTATTTTCTCTTTCAGAATTCCTTTTGATTATTTCTCTCATACACAAGTACAGGACAGACATCTTTCTATAATACTTTCGTTGATTGCCTATTCTGTTCTTTCACCAATGAAAAGGAAATGAAATGAAATGAAGAATAAGTGTGTGCCTTCTTATCAGCTGTGAGAGGAGCAGGAAGAGGAGATACAGGGAGCATGTACTGTATTTTTTTTGCTCCATAAGATGCACCTTTTCCCTCCTAAAAGGGGTGGGGAAATGCCTGTGCGTCTTATGAAGTGAAGGGTACCCGCAAAGCGAGAGCCATGCGCAGTGGGTACAGTACCTAAGCGGCTCTCCGCCTGCCCACTTTACAGCATGCCAGGAGGGCTTCTCCCGGCTCGCTGTAAAGTGGGCCTACCCAGAGCCGCTTACCCACTGCATGCAGCTCCCGCTCAAGCAAAGCGGGACCCGTGCACAGTGGGTATGGAACCTAAGCGGCTCTCAGTCTGCCCACTTCAAAGCGGGTGGACCCAGAGCTGCTTATCCACTGCGCGCACCTCTCCAAGCCAGAGGGAGAGTAGTCGCAGTTGCCCCTGCGAGAGCTGGGGACAGAATCAGTGCCCCAAAAGGGCTCCTTTCGGGGCGCTTTCGGGGCGCTGAATTTATCACCTGATAAATTCAAACCCCCGAAGCTGCAGCCGCAGTCAGAACTGAGAATAAAAAGCCGCTGCACAAAGAGCCCAAAGGTAAAGTTAAGCAGGCAGAGGCAAGCTCCGCAAACCGGGAGCGCTCAGGGAGCAAAAACTCTGTGGGGCGAAAGCCCCTGCAGGGGGAAGGAAAGGAAAGGAATAATAATTAACAAAGGAGGGGAAGAAACCAATTGGAAGGAATTTAGGGAAAGAAGGGATAACGGAAAGAAATCACCAGGATGATCCGTCAAAGGCTGCACAGAGGACACGCTGTTAACTTGTTCTGAACGCACGGGCCGAAAGAGGAAGCTCTGGGTCTCGTGCATGGGTATATATAGGTCCCTCGATCCATTTGGACTGTGCCCCATTGGCCCGATTGAACCCAACATTGAGAGACCTACCAATCGGGTGTTGTGGCTGACCAATTTTGTTGTTGTTTAGTCATTTAGTCGTGTCCGACTCTTCGTGACCCCATGGTCCATAGCACGCCAGGCACTCCTGTCTTGCACTTGACCAATCTTACCCACCCACAACACAGGAGGTTGGTCTCCACGTCTCACTTTGGGTGGCGCTGTGGTCTAAACCACAGAGCCTAAGGGCTTGGCGATTGAAGGTCGCCGGTTCGAATCCCTGCGATGGGGTGAGCTTCTGTTGCTTGGTCCCTGCTCCTGCCAACATAGCACTTCGAGAGCACGTCAAAGTGCAAGTAGATAAATAGGTACTGCTCCGGTGGGAAGGTAAACGGCGTTTTCGTGCACTGCTCTGGTTCGCCAGAAGCGGCTTAGTCATGCTGGCCACATGACCTGGAAGCTGTATGCCGGCTCCCTCGGTCAGTAAAGTGAGATGAGCACCGCAACCCCAGAGTCGTCGGTCAGGGGTCCCTTTACCTTTACCTTTAATAGGCCTTACAGTGTGAGGCTTCCTGTAAAATTCTGAAGGGTACTATGAAGCTGAGGGTGAAATTCTGCACTTCTGGTATTCTGTGGACATATCTATACCACAAAGTTACATCACATTTCTATTAGGTGAACTGTCATGGCTTCAACTGAATGGTTTTATGAACAGCAGATTGATGAGAGAACTGTAACTCTCCCTTTGAGAAAACTAATCCACACATACAGTGGAGCCACAGTTATCAAGATACAAGACACCTTCTTTTCCCTCTCTCTGACAGCCTCCTCTGTATGTGTCACCCTCCTTCTCCCCTTTCCTCCATTCCTAGTGGTTTCCCATGAGAAGGAAACTTTACTTTTGCTGGAAGTCTGAACTCCCTGCTTGAGGACTTATGGCCATTAGGGAGAGGATGTGGCTCCAGAGTGACAGTTTGCCCAACCCTGTTCTAAAGCAAGATGTACGGTCCTGCCAAACTGGAACACCTTGGTATAGACCCACATCTACTGACACTGATACAAAATTTGCACTCTAATAACCAAATATATATTAAAGTTTCAAAAGATGGTAGACTTGCAGGACCAATTTTCAACAATCGAGGAGTTAGGCAAGACTGTGTCCTGGCACCTACTCTATTCAATCTATTCTTATCTGTTTTACCATCATTTCTTCAGAATGTAACCTCTCATATTCCTTATTTAAACAATATCCCACTTTTTTTATTACTATATGCAGATGATGCAGCAATTATCTCACTTTCTTCTTTGGGTATTAAAAAATTACTTAAGGGCTTTTCAAACTTCTGCTCCCTTAATAATTTAAAAATCAACTATGATAAGACCAAAATTATGCAGGTTACAAAAAGAGGGAACCCAAAAAACTATAAAATCAATGGACATCTAATACAGGAAGTGAAGCATTTCAATTACCTGGGGATTATATTTAAAAATAATATGAACTGGAACACACACATCTGTGCGGCAATAGCTAAGGTTAAAGGGACAGCCCACCATATCAAATCTTATTTTTTTCTCCTGAAGGAAACAGATACATTCCAGCAGTACTGCAAGTAATTGACATGAAACTTTGTGCCCAACTTTTATATGGCACCCCACTGTGGATTTCAGGTGACCTTAAGATGCTGGATAAATTTCATGCATCCCTTCTGAGGTCATTACTAGGACTCGCAAATTCTGTAAAATATGAATCAATATGCTGCGAGCTGGGAATATTGTCTTTATCAGCAAGAGCATGGCTGAGGACCATGAAATATTGGATCTTCCTGCATTACAGAGCCCTATCCCCTAACTCTCTCCTGTATGATCTTTTAAGTGATAATATAATCTACAATCTATCATTGATTTGTAGGAGAAAATTGAATTTGATAGGGCTTAACTTAATTGACTTTGAAAATTCTGATCCCAAAGACATCTGGGAAATTATTAGGAAGACTCTTATAGGAAAAAGTGTTCTCTCCACGCTTGAGGTTGCAAACCGCAGCACCTGTTCTCCTCTCCATTTAAATCTCCCTCTATGCAGAGATTTTCAAAAGGGATACATGACAAATTTGAAAAACCACGAACTGTGTAGGCTGTTTATGCTGGCCAGATTTAATATGTTTCCCTCGATGATGGTGAGAGGAAGATATTTGGGTCTCCCAGAATCAGAGTGTCTCTGCAAATGCAGTAAACGGGAACCTGATACTTTGGAGCATATTTTCTTTTCTTGTGAATTTGGAATTCATGCCAGAAGACAACTATTAGAGGCCTTGCAACTCAATTGGCTGATTTCCAAGCTACCAACTGTTCAGGTCCTACTATCGGACAGGGATGATTAAATTACTACAGCGGTAGCTAAACTTTTGAGAGCTGTCCATGCAGAAAGGCTGGGCCATTACAAAGAGAGTTAGTGCTCCTTAATTGGTAGGTGATGTGGCAGTGTTAAGTTGTAGTATTTATATATATCTATACTCTTCCTGGAGTTAAGGAACTGACTGGGATAAGCCTCGCTCAACTGAGTCTGTATTTTATATAATCTCTATATAAATTTTATGTGATAATGTGTGGTTTGATATGCCTAATAAAGGATATTTGTTTGTTTGATGTACGGTCCTGGTCTTTGGCCTTGAAATGATGTCCTCACCCTTCTGCTAGGTCTCTCCACTCCCCCTGGGAAATGGCTTCTGCTTGTGCCGGAGCTTTGTAGAAGCCACTGGTAAGAGAGGTGAGGAAAGCACAGGACCAGGAAGACATCACAGCCCTCTCCATCTGCTCTGCTCTGTGATGGATCAGTGGAGCATGGGAGTTACATTGCTCAGGACAGAGTGTTCCTACATTTCATTGTCCTGAACCCTTTAAATTCCCTGTTCACAGTCATGTCTCTTCCCTCAGTTTACAGACTTTCTCCTTCTGCCTGCTGAAAGACGGTAAGTAGAACTCCAAGTGAGGGCAAAGAAAGGCAAGGCTTTCAATGTAGCCAGAATGATGTAGGCCTGGTCAACTGTCAGACTTGAGTGAAGTAGAGCTGGGTGGGTTTCAGCCAAGTATTCTTGTTCTTGGTATTAGGCCCTTGGCATTACCCCACTTTTCACACAAGTTTTCAGGGTATTTAAATATGCCCAGAGTTTGCATAGGAGAGACATTTTAGCAAGGCCAAAGGCTGGGTAAGAAATGCACATTTTAGTTTTTTCAATAATATTATTAGTTTTCATTTACAATCAAATAATAGCCTCATCATAACAATATCAGTTTATAATACAATTATTGATATCAATAATTTAAATATCAAATTATATAATTGTCTAGCTCCGAAACGCCCTTGCATGGAGCCCGGACAGCCCCGTGGTTTTCCCTGGAGCTGAGGGTAATGACAATCGCTGAGACGGCTAGAGCAGTGTTTCTCAACCTTTTTTGGGCCACGGCACACTTGTTCTATGAAAAAAAATCCCGCGGCACACCAACTCTGTGCCGCCCTATATTTAGTTTAGTTTGGAGGGGAGACGTAAAGCATGCCACTGAAGAACTGCTGCACGGTAGCCAGGCGGACCCACCAGGCGCTCTCACCTGGGTTGGGGGGTGGCGAGGGGCCCTCTCCTCCCTATCTTTCCCTTTTTCCCTCACCTGGGGGGGCCTCCCTCCTTTTCCTCTTCTCCTGGGGCAGCTGGGGTGGCGACGGCTGCGGCGACGAGGCAGGGAGGTGCTGGGCTTCGGAGCTCTTCCCGGCCGCAGGCGGGCTCGCTGGGGGGCTTTAGCGGCTCCCCGCTTGATCCACCGGGCGATTCCGACGCCCACGCAGCTGCCGCGGAGCCCAGGGGTCCGGCGATCCTCCGGCCGGGCGCTTTCGTTGTCACTCCAGTGGGGTCGCGGGGGGGCCTCCAGCGGCTCCCCGGTCGATCCGCTGGGCTCGCTTGGCGCCCGCGTACCGGCGGCGGTTCCGGCGGTCCGGAGGCTAGGCTGGCGGCACAGGCACGCTGGTCGCTCTCAGGAGCTTCGCGCTGCCGTGCCGCGCGCCATCTTGCCTCGCCGGAAGTCCGTCAGTGCCCTTTCTCCTCGCCGCACGTGGCGGCACACCAGCCAGTGTCTCACGGCACACTACTGTGCCGCGGAACACCGGTTGAGAAACGTCGATCCCACCAAGTGGCGACGGCGACGGCGAAGAAGACTTTCTTCACCGCCTCTATTTGCATCTGCAGAAAATAGTAGCAGGAGACTCTTTCAGGTGGTTCGCAATTTAATGGAACACCTTTACCACCGGGGACTGGTAAAGACCCCAAGATCTCCTGCAATGATTTTGCAAAGTTTTTTGCAGATAAAGTCGCTCAGATTTGGAAGGAGGTAGACACCACCATGGAAGCAGGGCTGGGGTGGAAGAGTGCTGGAGCATAGAATCAATTTCAGTCCGTTACCTCCAAGGATGTGGACAGGCTGCTTAGATGAGTGAAACCGGTCTCCTTGATCTTTGCGCATCCTGGCTAGTAAAAGCGAGCCTAGAAGGGCTGGGCGATGGGTTCTGCGGGGTGGTGAATGCTTCCCTCTGCGAGGGAGCCTTCCCAGACCCGCTGAAAGAGACGGTCATTAAACCGCTTCTTAAAAAAACATATTTAGACCCGGCCAATATGGCTAACTATTGCCCAGTCTCAAATTTACTATTCTTGGGCAAGGTGATAGGGCGGGTGGTTGCTGAACATCTCCAAGTACGCCTGGAGGATGTGGACCATTTGGATCCCTTCCAATCGGGATTCAGGCCTCACCACGGGACTGAAACTGCCTTGGTCGCACTGGTCAATGATCTCCGGCAAGCTAGGGACAAAGGTGAGAGCTGTTTCCTAGTTCTGCTGGATCTCTCAGCGGCCTTTGACCATAATATCCTTCTGGACCGTCTAGAAGGGCTGGGTGCTGGGGGCACTGTTATACAGTGATTCCGCTCCTTTCTCCGGGGCTGTGTCCAGAAAGTGCTGTTGGGGGATGAGTGTTCAGACCCCTGGGCACTCACTTGTGGGGTGCCTCAGTATTCCATTCTCTCCCCCATGCTTTTTAATATCTATACGAAGCCGCTGGGAGAGATCATCAGGGAGTTTGGACTGGGTTTTCATCAGTATGCAGATGACACCCAGCCCTACCTCTCTTTTAAATCAGAACCAGTGAAGGTGGTGAAGGTCCTGTGTGAGTGCCTGGAGGTGGTTGGAAGATGGATGGCAGCTAACGGATTGAGGTTGAATCCTGACAAGACAGAAGTACTGTTTTGGGGGGACAGGGCGTGTTGGGGGTGGGTGTTGGGGACTCCCTGGTCCTGAATGGAGTAACTGTGCCCCTGAAGGACCAGGTGTGTAGCCTGGGAGTCATTTTGGACTCTCAGCTGTCCATGGAGGCGCAGGTTAATTCTGTGTCCAGGGCAGCTTTTTCCCAGCTCCATCTGGTATGCAGGCTGAGACCCTACCTGCCCGCAGACTGTCTCACCAGAGTGGTGCATGCTCTGGTTATCTCCTGCTTGGATTAGTGCAATGTGCTTTATGTGGGCTACCTTTGAAGGTGACCTGGAAACTGCAATTAATCCAGAATGCGGCAGCTAGACTAGTGACTGGGAGTGGCCACCGGGACCACATAACACCGGTCCTGAGATATCTACATTGGCTCTCAGTACGTTTCCGAGCACAATTCAAAGTGTTAGTGTTGACCTTTAAAGCCCTAAAAGGCCTCGGTCCAGTATTCCTGAAGGAGCATCTCCACCCCCATCGTTCAGCCCGGTCACTGAGATCCAGCACCGAGGGCCTTCTGGTGGTTCCCTCATTGCGAGAAGTGAGGTTACAGGAAACCAGACAGAGGGCCTTCTCGGTAGCGGCACCCGCCCTGTGGAACACCCTTCCATCAGAGAGGTCAAGGAAATAAGCAGCTACCATATTTTTCGCTACATAAGACGCACCTGACCAAAAGATGCACCTAATTTTTAGAGGAAAGGGGGAATGCCCTGGTTTTTTTTAGGATCAGCTCAGAGTTGTGCAGCTTCTTTTGCAAAGGGGGAAAGCGCCGTTTTGGGGAGATCAGCTCACAGCTACTGTCTTTTGATAATAATAATAATAATAATAATAATGTTACAGTATCAATGATATATATATATATATATATATATATATATATATATATATATATATACTATATTTATATAGTTAATTTACTTAATTTAATTTACTTTCTTCATATTCCTAGAGCTCTGTTGCATCAGAGAGGAGAGACGGTTTGTCTACATATATACTGAAATAAACGGTAAGTGATTCCCATTTCCTTACATTGTCCTCCAAATTTGTTTCTTTCAATATTTCGTGTTTTCTAGCTACATTATAGTAGGATATTATCTTTGTTAAGTGAAAGTTATAAAAAAAAAGAAGAAGAAGCAAGTACCTACGGTATAAAATTATATAAAACTGTATAAAACAGTGTGTGCGATTGAAAACAACTATAATATGGATAAGTCTAATTTAGGTTGTGAAGGAACAGGGGTAGGGGTAGGATTAGGGGTGGGGGGAGGGGAAGGGGATTTTGTATGTAATCGGTATTTTGTTGTTGTGCCTTGTTTTTGCCTTGTTGGTTTTCGTTCTTTTTTAATTGTTGTATATGCACAAATTATTAATAAACTTTATTTTTTTTAAAAAAAAAGCTACTGTCTTTTGATGGAGCTGGGAATGTAAACCTTAATCCATAACCAGTAATACTTGTACACAAGTAGGGGCCTGTAATTATGAACAGATAACTGCAGTCTGAATGTGAGTGTTGTCAGAGTCCAAGTTCGGTTAACTACAATAACAACCCCCCTTTTGTAACACACAACATCTCTTTTTTCTGTTTTGTTTTCTACATGGGTACTATTTCTTGTTTCTTTGATTTTGTGTCTGGTCTTACTCTGTACACTTGTAATTTTGTACTTTTTATTTTTCAATAAAGGATATAAAACAGAGTCATAGCTTGCAAAAACAGCTTTATTGCAGTCTCTTTCTCTCTTTTCCACCAGGTACAGGAAAAACAAGGTAAGAATAAAGATGATACTTCCCTCAATGGCATCCGTCTCCATTGCAATAAAGGTGCAGCTGTAGAATCTACCGTTGGACCGTGAGCATCTTCTTGATTTTTTTCTTTTTTGTTTGGAAAGTGATGGTGTGAGGGGCTGGCTGAAATCTATTATTCTTCAGCACCAGGGCAGGATAATGTCAGGGTCTATCAGCCTCATTCTTAGCTCTCGGAGTCTAAGGATACCAACTCTAGGTTGCCTTCTGAATTTTAGGGGGACCCAAGCCCAACATAACAAAGAGGAAAGAGACTGCAACAACAGAGTTCAAAGGTCAGGAAAAGCAGAGTTTCTTCCTGAGGACCACACATCCCAAGGAAAGAGAGAGCAAGAGGAAACCACCATCTATCCTGAGAGTGGGGAACCTCAAGTCCAGGGGTCAAATGTGGTCCCCTAACTTCTCTGTCTGGTCCTCATGAATATATGTGACTGTTAGGGGTCAGGACATCACGCAGGAAGGAGAGGCAGGCTGAGCAAAAAAGCTGTATGAAAAGGCCAAGACCTACCTAACCAGTGGCTGTGCCTTCCTGAGAGAAAGTAGGCACAATACTGAAGCTCTCCTTCCTGCCGGAGGCACTGGCATAAAAGATCAATGCCTCCACTCAGCAGCTGTTTAGCAGAGACCTTGATCCTGTGGGGTGCAGGTGCTGCTTTGCCAGTGGCTTTCTTGCAGGAAAGTCACTACCACTTAAGTGAGTGGATCCCATTCTGGGTTGGTGCTGGTCACTGGACTTCATGAAGGAGTAGCAACACCACACAGAATCAGGTCGTTCTGCTTAATATCTGTTAGGCAAGAGCAGCAGATCCGAGAAGGCACAGATGACCCCAATTCTTAAGAGAATATTACGGTTTAAAACCCCGTTAAAGATTCTTTAGCTCCATCCCTAGATTGTTCCAGGGGCAGATTGGGAGGGTGTGGTGTGGGTGACCCCTGGGTGGCACAGGGCAAATCCACCTAAACCAGGGCTCACAACACACAGCCCTTTTGAGAAGTTGAGGTTTGGGAGACATACTATACCTGATGAGGTCTACAAAAGACACCTTTAAAAAATCTAAGGAGGCAACTGCCCTCTTGACTTTCGTGTGGAAAGCAATTCATTCCAATTTGGATCATATTTCCAGAGAGGCAGACATTACCACGTTGTCTCTTTTCTTTTCTTTTCTTTTCTTTCTTTGCAGGAAGGGGAACTGGACAAAGATTGAGGAATGCCGCAGGGGTCTCCTGATCTCCTTTGATCTAAGAGTGGAAGGCCCACAATTGATGCTTGATGATACAGCAGCCAACAACATCCAGTTTAGCTGTACAGATGGGACTAGACTGGAGGGCAAGTCCACCAACTTTGGTACTTACGGCCCATGGAGCAAGCGCTGCACCACTGGTGCCATCTGTGGGATCCAAACAAAGGTGGAGGCTTCAGCTCAAGTTGATAGCACAGCACTTAATGATGCCAAGTTCTTCTGCTGCAACTGAATCACCTGGGCTTCATCCTGCTACAACACAGCTGCCTGTCATCTAATGGTTTGTTGGCATGAAACTTAACCAACAATAAATCTTAACAAAAGAGTTGCGTGTACCTTTTTGGAGCTTTGTCCCTTCCTTAAGCCTGCATGAATTGGTTTTATATAGGAGGCCAATGCGAAGTTAAAGAGGGTACCATCCTAGAGCCGTAGTGTGATAGCTTTAGCCAGGCCCACCAGTCTCTCAATTTGTCCCATGAGGTTGCTTTGAAAAAAATCACACCCACTTGCCAATCATCAGCCATCTCACGCACAGAGATCTATTTTTTTCTGATCTAAGCACCATGTGGTAAGATTTGAGGATTTGAAGGAATCTTAGCACCAAGCATAGCAACCAACTCCTAGGGGCCGAGGTCCCTTTGCCTCCCCCATAAACTATTTGACTCACGCCTCCCCCCAAGTTGATAGGCATTGCCATTCCAATGGCGTGCATCTTATGATCAATTATGTGGGGTGCAACTTACCTGCCTCCCCCCATATTGTATTCAAGTCGGCACCCCTGGCACCAAGCACCACCAAGAGCCCAAAGTGCAAGCAGAATCTTTTCCCTAATTTTAGCACTTTGACCCAACAGTGCTAAGCTCAGAGATACCAATAAGCCTCGGGCTGCTATTTGAGAGTAGAAGGCAACATTTGCACATATTCCTACTCCAGGAGTGTGGAGGAGGAGGATGTAAATGCCTTTACTCTTAAAGTGCAAGCAGCATTTCATTTACCTTCATGACTCTGCTTGCTCTTGGAGAGCAAAGATTAGGGAAAGGGATCTCTGGCTTTCTGAATGTGTATATGTATACTTGTCTGCCTAACTGCCTCTTTCCCTCTCTATGTGTGTGCGCCTGTTTATTTTATTTATTTTCTATTTTTTTATTTATTTCGATTTTTATTCTGCTTTTCGCCCCATCCACCCATGGAAGATTGGCCACATTCCAATCTACCCCTTGGGGTGAAATTGCTTCCCTGCTCCTGTCATATAGGGATTGACAAACGGATATGTTATTTTCTTCTGAGTCCTGAAACACAGCAATCAAAACTATGGTTAGAGAGCAGTCGAGTAGTAAAGGTAAAATGTAAAGGACCCCTGGATGGTTAAGTCCAGGCAAAGGCGACTATGGGGTTGCGGCGCTCATCTTGTTTTCAGGCTGTGGGAGCCAGTGTTTGTCCACAGACAGCTTTCTGGGTCATGTGGCCAGCATGACTCATCCGCTTCTGGTGCAACAGATACCATGACAAAAACCAGAGCCTGCGGAAATGCTGTTTACCTTCCCGCCGCAGCGGTACCTGTTTATCTACTTGCACTGGTGTGCTTTTGAACTGCCAGGTTGGCAGGAGCTGGGACAGAGCAACGGGAGCTCACTCCGTTGCGGGGATTCAAATAGTGGATCCATGATCACATCTGTGGTTCCAGATGCTCAGGTGACCAGAATAAAAGTTCTCCCCTCTTCTGTTTGCTGCACTGGTAAATGGCTGAATAAATGGCTGTTATAGCTGAGTGACCCAGACTGCCACCTTCTTGGCAGAATATAGTAGCTTCCTTCCTTCCTTCTCTCTCTTCCCTCCCTCCTGCCTACCTTCCCTCTCTCTTCCTCTCTCTCTCTCTCTCTCTCTCTCTCTCTCTCTCTCTCTCTCTCTCTCTCTCTCTCTCTTTCTCTCTCTCCCCTTCCTTCCTTCCTTCCTTCCTTCCTTCCTTCCTTCCTTCCTTCCTTCCTTCCTTCCTTCCTTCCTTCCTTCCCTCTTTCTTTCTCTCTCTCTCTCTCTCCCCCCTTCCTTCCTTCCTTCCTTCCTTCCTTCCTTCCTTCCTTCCTTCCTTCCTTCCTTCCTTCCTTCCTTCCTTCCTTCCTTCCTTCCTTCTCTCTCCCGCCCTCACCGCTTCCTTCCTTCTTCTGAGCTGTTGAAGGCTCGCTAGAAAAGATTTTTTTTTCTTGTTTAACTCCTCTAAAAACTAGGTGTGTCTTATGGACTTGGTAGGACTATATGCCTGTGTGTGTGTGTGTGTGTGTGTGAGAGAGAGAGAGAGAGAGAGAGAGAGAGAGAGAGAGAGAGAGAGAGAGAGAGAGAGAGAGAGCAAACTAGGGGTGACAAGGTGAAACATTCACCTCTTGTGGTCGTGGCAGACAGAAGTGGGTTAGGAGGAGCTGCTTCTCATAGTGCTCAGCCCTAGGAAGATGCAGAGGTCACCTGGCTAAGAGGAGGGAAAGGCCTCAGAATGCAGCAAGCCAGAAGTTTGCACAACTGCTTACTAAAGTGAAATGAAGAGGTGGGGGAAGAGATGTTGCCAAAAGGGAACCCAGGCATGGCAAATGCCCCACTTCATAGGCCCCTAGGAGGCCCTCTAAGAAACATAGGATTGCTCCCTAAAATGCACTAATGGCTGGTTGTAATTACTTTGTGCTGCTCTGGATAAACACATTTAATCAATAAAGAAATCTCAATAGAAGCTGCCCCCACATCATTAAAAAGCAACAGTTTCAATAGTGAAGCATAAGACAATATAAAGATGAAAATACAACATCACTAAAATATACAGCCACATCTAAAACCCAGAGGATTCAAAGGTTCAGTTTTAAAACTTACATAACCAGGCAGACACCATCTATACCAGTGTTTCTCAACCTTTTTTGGGCCAAGGCACACTTGTTCCATGAAAAAAATCACGAGGCACACCACCATTAAAAAAGTTAAAAAATTTAACTCTGTGCCGCCCTATATTGACTATATAATCATGACTGTAAGAAACACTTGCCAATTGCTGTGTTGGTTGCAATCTCCTGTAATAAGGCTTCATAAGCCGCTGATTTCTCTACCAGCACAATCCTTTGCTCAGAAAGTTTCAGGTTGAGCTCATCCAGCCAGCTTCTTTAAGTTTGTCTAAAACCACCCTCCCGTGGTGGTGGCTGTTGAGAGCTGCACTCGCTCCGCGTCGTGACCCGGCCGGCTTCCTTTCCGGCGGGTTAGCGTTGTTTATTGGCGGCCGCCAGGCACGTGACAATGCAAATCGCCCTTCTCGTCGCCGCACGTCACGGCACACCAGCCAGCGTCTCGCGGCACACTAGTGTGCCGCGGAACAGCGGTTGAGAAACGCTGATCTATACGACCCTGTATCCAGGAGCACTGGAAGAGAGCCTCTGGTGGTGATATTGGGATCCAGATAAGTACACTGGGAGGAGGTGATCCTTGAAGTAAGCGGCTCCCAGGCCATTTAAGGAGTACACAATAAATCACTAGTGCAATATAGTGAAATTGTCCACAAGCCCTTTAAGAGTCTTGATACCCCATGTGGAACTTTCTGTGCTCTTTTCAAAGTCACCCCACCCATAACTCACTGCAGTTAATCTAACAGGAAGATCATGGATGGACACAAGACTACCTCCAGCCCAGTAAGGTTATAGTGTATCAGATTAAGCTGATAAAAATTCAATTCCATGGATGATTCATTTAAGCAAACAATTGGTGAAATGGACAGTTCAGCAATTTGTTTCAATGCTTACTTTCAAGCAGCAGTTAGTTTCAGCAATTAGCTTTGGTAGTTGGATTTGCCAGTTTTGCATGTTCAGACCCAGAGACCTCCCCCCTAAATAAATTCACCCTTGACTCAGGCATGGGCACAACCCCCTCAGGGGTTGACCAAACCATTTGAGTCGCTGGATTCCTTTAACGGAATACCCTTCACATGGGGATGGCCAGAGCGTTCTCCCATCCCTATCACCTGAACCAGTGCCTTTCCACCACACCAGCACCCGCGCTTGCCGCCAACCACTCACACCTGTAACCAATCCCTTAACCCCGCTGACACGGAGGTCAGCCACAGGTTATTCCCAATCACAGACAGATGAACCCCATGAAGTCTGTAAAGGGACGAATCATGGAAGGTAATGCTTGGGTCACCATCCCTGACCAAGGCCAGAACCTATTAGGCCACAGCGCTCTGGATGCGCATTTTGGCCCTCTTGGTGGCAGCTGGGCATTGGCTACTTTGCCACACACGTCACTGCCATCAGTGACCAAATTTTGAGTCCAGGAAGAGCTGCCTTCAACTCCTCAAAGTCCTCCTGCATGTGGGACCGCAAGCTCAGTGGCGGCTTTTGGCAATTATGCCCAACTGCACCACCACCACTGCGGGCGTGCCTCTGCAGACACCTTCGCCCACACCGCTTGGGAGAAGCCCCTCCCAAGGCATTCCTCATCTGGACACCCATGAGACACGCACGTGGTTGGGATATCCGAGCCTGCGTCCGAATCCAGAATCCCTCTTGTTGGCTCAGGGGACAATGCTGTGCCCGACTATCCAGACGTGCAGGGCAGGTGGACCTAGGAGTGAACAAAACCACATTAATAACTGCACCTCAGCACCGCCTCCAGAAATAACCCTGTGTCAGATTTCCAGCAGCCAGATCCTTAATCCTGTCAACGGAAAAGCCCCAAGTGCAGTGGTAGTAGCTGCCCCAATAAGGAAAGAATGAGGTGCAAGGTCCCTGGCCAGCAGGCCACACGCTGCTAGCGCCTTACGCATTACTGCAGCAAATTGATGCTACTTTAACAGTGACCCATCCTTATGGACCAGGAAGGGACCATCCACAGGTGGGCAAAGTGACAAATGTCTCTTGGCATCTTTCACTGTACAAGGGCTGGGCTTACCAGTGGCAGGCAGCCTCATCAAGGCACCTCTACTTTGCCCAACTGGTCCGTTTTGGAATTTCGAATAGTGAGCACCAGCTCAGCATCAGACAGCTGAATGTCCTGCAAATGCAAGCCCCTGGGAGCCCTTCACTGTGCTGACTCCAGCACCCCTTCGCCCAAATGCAGTGCACCAAAAAAATCTATTGAAAAAGCTGCCAAAAAGAGTCTCACCTCATAAATAGACCATCAAACTAGTGTCAACTTACAGCGCACAGCGCATAAAATGTCAAATGTGACCGGCCTCCTACCTGGCGACTTTGGTGGCTGCAACCTGGCCCAACCCTCAAGAGCCTTGAGCACCACAGTGGCGAGAATTTTGATAGCACTAAACTGGAATCCTGGAGAAATGCCAACTAAAGAACAATGGCAAGAAAAACTGATGAACTATGCAGAACTGGCAAAATTGACGGACGGACTTCGGGAAACAGACAACAGTGACTTTGAAAGAGAATGGGAACCATTTATAGTATATTTGCAGAAACAAAAGAAGACTATTGACTTGATGGCAGGATTTAAATAAACACTCACACCTTTATTAGCAAAAATATGTAGAAGATAAAGAAATAATATAGTGTATTCTTTTTAGAAACAGCAGTATGAAATAAGGGGAAAATAAATCAGAAGTGGAAGTTGGGGGAAGGCCAGGAGGGGAGGGAAGAGGGAATGCAATATGAATGTTACGGATATATGATGTATGTAACAATAGAAAAACAAAATGGAATAAGAATCTCGAGAATGAAGGGAATAAGGGTCTCGAGAATGAAGGGACTTACAGAAAAATGAAATGGCAGAAGACTAGCTGCTGCCAAGGTTCCAAAGCTGTACCAGGAAATAGTCCAGAAACTGGCGGGCATATCATTATTCCCTCCAGGAATAAAACGGACAGAAAATTTTGTTCGTAGCTTCGAGAACACTGTCCAACCATCTCGTCCTCTGTCGTCCCCTTCTCCTTGTGCTCTCAATCTTTGCCAACATCAGGGTCTTTTCCAGGGAGTCTTCTCTTCTCATGAGGTGGCCAAAGTATTGGAGCCTCAGCTTCACGATCTGTCCTTCCAGGGAGCACTCAGGGCTGATTTCCTTCAGAATGGATAGGTTTGATCTTCTTGCAGTCCATGGGACTCTCAAGAGTCTCCTCCAGCACCATAATTCAAAAGGATCAATTCTTCGGCGATCAGCCTTCTTTATGGTCCAGCTCTTACTTCCATACATCACTACTGGGAAAACCATAGCTTTAACTATATGGACCTTTGTCAGCATGGTGATGTCTCTGCTTTTTAAGATGCTGTCTAGATTTGTCATTGGTTTTCTCCCAAGAAGCAGGCGTCTTTTAATTTCGTGACTGCTGTCACCATCTGCAGTGATCAAGGAGCCCAAGAAAGTAAAATCTCTCACTGCCTCCATTTCTTCCCCTTCTATTTGACAGGAGGTGATGGGACCAGTGGCCATGATCTTAGTTTTTTTGATGTTGAGCTTCAGACCATATTTTGTGCTCTTCTCTTTCACCCTCATTAAAAGGTTCTTTAATTCCTCCTCACTTTCTGCCATCAAGGTTGTGTCAACTGCATATCTGAGGTTGTTGATATTTCTTCCGGCAATCTTAATTCCGGTTTGGGATTCAACCAGCCCTGCCTTTCACATGATGAATTCTGCATATAAGTTAAATAAGCAGGGAGACAATACACAGCCTTGTCATACTCTTTTCCCAATTTTGAACCAGTCAGTTATTCCATATCCAGTTCTAACTGTAGCTTCTTCTCCCACATAGAGGTTTCTCAGGAGACAGATGAGGTGATCAGGCACTCCCAGTTCTTTAAGAGCTTACCATAGTTTGCTGTGGTCAACACAGTCAAAGGCTTTTGCGTTGTCAATGAAGCAGAAGTAGATGTTCTTCTGGAACTCTCTAGCTTTCTCCATAATCCAGCGCATGTTTGCAATTTGGTCTCTGGTTCCTCTGCCCCTTCGAAATCCAGCTTGCACTTCTGGGACTTTTTGGTCCACATACTGCTTAAGCCTGCCTTGTAGAATTTTAAGTGTAACCTTGCTAGTGTGTGAAATGAGTGCAATTGTGCGGTAGTTGGAGCATTCTTTGGCACTACCCTTCTTTGGGATTGGGATGTAGACTGATCTTCTCCAATCCTCTGGCCACTGCTGAGTTTTCCTAACTTGCTGGCATATTGTGTGTAGCACCTTAGCAGCAGCAGCATCTTTTAAAATTTTAAATAGTTCAGCTGGAATATCATCACTTCCACTGGTCTTGTTATTAGCAGTGCTTTCTAAGGCCCATTTGACTTCACTCTCCAGGATGTCTGGCTCAAGGTCAGCAACCACACTACTTGGGGTGTACGAGACCTCCATATATTTCTGGTATAATTCCTCTGTGTATTCTTGCCACCTCTTCTTGATGTCTTCTGCTTCTGTTAGGTCCTTTCCACTTTTGTCCTTTATTTTGGTAATCTTTGTACGAAATGTTCCTTTCATAACTCCAATTTTCTTGAACAGATCTCTGGTTTTTCCCATTCTGTTGTTTTCCTCTATTTCTTTGCATTGCTCGTTTAAGAAGGCCCTCTTGTCTCTCCTTGCTATTTTTTGGAAGTCTGCATTCAATTTCCTGTATTTTTCACTATCTTCCTCGCATTTTGCTTGCCTTCTCTCCCCCGCTATTTGTAATGCCTCATTGGACAGCCACTTTGCTTTCTTGCATTTCCTTTTCCTTGGGATGGTTTTCATTGCTGCCTCCTGTATAATGTTACGAGCCTCCATCCATAGTTCTTCAGATACTCTGCCCACCAAATCTAAATCCTTAAAGATGTTCCTCACTTCCACTGTGTATTCATAAGGGAATTGATTTAGATTTTGTCTTACTGGCCCAGTGGTTTTTCCTTCTTTCTTCAGTTTTAACCTGGAATTTTGCTATAAGAAGCTGATGATCTGAGCCACAATCTGCTCCATGTCTTGTTTTTGCTGACTGCATAGAGCAGGGTCCCCAGACTACAGCCCGCGGGCCAGATGCGGCCCAATTGGCCTCCCAATCCGGCCCGCGACGACCCCCGCTGCCCGCTGCCGCCGCCCGTTCTTAAGACGCGCTGCGCGGCAGCGCACTTCCAGCAGCCAGATCCTTAACCACATTAATAACTGCACCTCAGCACCGCCTCCAGAAATAACCCTGTGTCAGATTTCCAGCAGCCAAATCCTTAATCCTGTCAACGGAAAAGCCCCAAGTGCAGTGGTAGTAGCTGCCCCAATAAGGAAAGAATGAGGTGCAAGTTCACTGGCCTGCACATGCTGCTAGCGCCTTACGCATTACTGCAGCAAATTGATGCCACTTTAACAGGGACCCATCCTTGTGGACCAGGAAGGGACCATCCGCAGGTGGGTGAAGTGACAAATGTCTCTTGGCATCTTTCACTGTACAAGGACTGGGCTTACCAGTGGAAGGCAGCCTCATCAAGGCACCTCTACTTTGCCCAACTGGTCCATTTTGGAATTTCGAATAGTGAGCACCAGCTCAGCATCAGACAGCTGAATGTCCCGCAAATGCAAGCCCCTGGGAGCCCTTCACTGTGCTGACTTCAGCACCCCTTCATAACTCCAATTTTCTTGAACAGATCTCTGGTTTTTCTCATTCTGTTGTTTTCCTCTATTTCTTTGCATTGCTCGTTTAAGAAGGCCCTCTTGTCTCTCCTTGCTATTTTTTGGAAGTCTGCATTCAGCTTCCTGTATCTTTCCCTATCTCCCTTGCATTTTGCTTGCCTCCTCTCCCCCGCTATTTGTAAGGCATCGTTGGACAGCCATTTTGCTTTCTTGCATTTCCTTTTCCTTGGGATGGTTTTCATTGCTGCCTCCTGTATAATGTTATGAGCCTCCATCCATAGTTCTTCAGGCACTCTGTCCACCGAATCTAAATCCTTAAACCTGTTCCTCACTTCCACTGTGTATTCATAAAGGATTTGATTTAGATTGTATCTTACTGGCCCAGTGGTTTTTCCTACTTTCTTCAGTTTAAGCTGGAGTTTTGCTATAAGAAGCTGATGATCTGATCCACAATCTGCTCCATGTCTTGTTTTCGCTGACTGTATAGAGCTTCTTCATCTTTGGCTGCAGAGAGTATAATCAATCTGATTTCGATGCTGCCCATCTGGTGATATCCATGTGTAGAGTCATCTGTTGTGTTGTTGGAAAAGAGTGTTTGTGAAGACCAGCTTGTTCTCTTGACAGAACTTTATTAGCCTTTGTCCTGCTTCGTTTTGAACTCCAAGGCCAAATTTGCCAGTTGTTCCTTTTATCTCTTGATTCCCCACTTTAGCATTCCAATCCCCTATAATGATGATGATGATGATGATAATTTATTTATACCCCGCCCATCTGGCTGGGTTTCCCCAGCCACTTTGGGCAGCTTCCAACAAAACATTATAATACAATAATCTATTAAACATTAAAAGCTTCCCTAAACAGGGCTGCCTCCAGATGTCTCTTAAAGGTCTGGTAGTTGTGTTTCTCTTTGACATCTGGTGGGAGGGCGTTTCACAGGGCGGGTGCCACTACCAAGAAGGCCCTCTGCCTGGGACCCTGTAACTTGGCTTCTCGCAGTGAAGGAACCACCACAAGGCCCTCAGTACTGGACCTCAGTGTCCGGGCAGAACGATAGGGGTGGAGACGCTCCTTCAGGTATACCGGACCGAGGCCATTTAGGGCTTTAAAGGTAAGCACCAACACTTTGAATTGTGCTCGGATATGTACTGGGAACCAATGTAGGTCTTACAAAGCTAATAGAAATCTTAATTCTGATAAATTGTGAAATGTAAATATGACAAAAATATGTGTTGTTGTAAGAAGAATGTAAATTATGTTTAATATGTTAATTTGTAATGGGTATGGGGGATCAGCAGAAAATCCAATAAAAATGATTTATTAAAAAAATGAAAGAAATGATGTCCTCACCCTTCTGCCAGGTCTCTCCACTCCCCCTGGGAAATGGCTTCTGCTTGTGCAGGAACTTTGTAGAAGCCACTGGTAATAGAGGTGAGGAAAGCACAGGACCAGGAAGACTTCACAGCCTTCTCCATCTGCTCTGCTCCGTGATGGATCAGTGGAGCATGGGAGTTGCGTTGCTCAGGACAGAGAGTTCCTACATTTCCTTGTCCTGAACCCTTTAAATTCCCTGTTCACAGCCATGTCTCTTCACTCAGTTTATGGACTCTCTCCTTCTGCCTGCAGAGTAATTGACAGCTCAGAGACGGTAAGTAGAACTCCAAGTGAGGGCAAAGAAAGGCAAGGCTTTCAATGTAGCCAGAATGATGTAGGCCTGGTCAACTGTCAGACTTGAGTGAAGTAGAGCTGGGTGGGTTTCAGCCAAATATTCTTGTTCTTGGTATTAGGCCCTTTTTGTGAAAAGTGCACCCCACTTTTCACACAAATTTTCAGGGTATTTAAATACAGTGGTACCTCGGTTTACGAACGCAATCCATTCCATGGAGGCGTTCGTAAACAGAGGCGTTAGTTCTCCAAAGGCACGCTTCTGCGCGTGTGCGAAGTGTCGATAGGGCGCATCTACGCACACACACGCTGCAGAGATTGCTTCTGCACACTTGAGCGCCGCGGACCCGGATGTAAATACTTTTGGGTCTGTGGCGTTTGTAAACAGAGGTGTACCTAAACCGAGGTATTGCTGTATGCGTTTCTTTTGAAGGGTTGCAAGTCTATAAAACAGAAATGGAGGGAGTTTGCATAGGAGAGACATTTTAGCAAGGGCAAAGGGTGGGTAAGAAATGCCCATCTTAGTTTTTTCAATAATATTTTTATTAGTTTTCATTTACAATCCAATAATAGCCTCATTATAACAATACCAGTTTATAATACAATTATTTATATCAATAATTTAAGTATCAAATTATATAATTTGATTAAGTGGCCCCTCGCCTGCTAGATTTGATGGCTTGATTATTTGTGTTATTTCTGTCCCCCCCCCCAAATAATTTTTATTCATTTTCAGTTAATACAAAAATACAAAAAGAAAAACCACAAAAAAGGAAAAAAGGGCAAAAAGACATAGAAAGAAAAAAGAAAAGAGATCTTAAATCTTAACTCTATTCCTAACATTGTGGATTTCCTCAGATCTCCCTCCTTGGGTTCGTTTTCTTTTTTCTTGCTTTTTTAAAATCAAACTGAGCAGCTTTCATTTTATATCTTAACACATTCTAACATATTTATCATTAACATTAAGTAATTCAAATTAAATCATACCATTTTAGCGTATTTTTCCTTAACCTTAAACAGTTCATATTACATCATACTTAAATCAAATCTAATTTCAAAAAACATCAACTAACATCATTAATCAATGATGTTAATAATTAATCAATTATCTTAATCCCCCCACAGCCTATACTTTATACCCCCTAAAACGTCCATATAATCCAATGCTACTTCTTCTAAATCCATTTAAACATTTAAACATTTAAATCTAATTCAGCCCCCCCTCCCCTGGAATCCGGGTGTCCCGGTGGATCAGCCAGCTCCTTAAATCGTTCCAGTTTCGGACCATCTTAGTCAAGCATAAAGAAATGTGCATTAAGGGCCATCGTCCCACTCCCACTGTGCCCATCCCAGCCACCACTCTTCCTTCTTTGTTCCCTGCTGCCTCCCCAATTCTTTATCTGCTAGACAACACCATCCAAACTCATTTGCACTTTTCAGCCTTTTCACAATTTTCTTCCCCCAAACATTCAGGCTGCGTGGAACTTGCACTCCCTCTCTCACCGAGAGGGCAATGTTCCATGCTATTTCCTCTCTCAGAGCCCCTTGCAGTAATCCTAGGTCTTGTCCCCCCACTCTCACTGGGGGCACAATGTTCCATTCTCCTTGCTCTTTCTCTTCATTTTCTTTGGGTTCTTCATTGTCCATAACTGATGGCTCCACAATCTGAATTAAAGTCACTCCTGTTTCAAATTCCGCACCATTATGGCTTGTTTCCACAGGCGTATTTCATTGACGTATTTCATTTAAAAGATCCAAAAGTTCTTCCAGAAGAAATTGATGAAAGTCCGCACAGTCAGGTGGTGTTGTGTCTACTGCCATCCTTGTCCTCTTGATTTTCGTGGGAACAGCACCAGTTGTACAATATACAAAAGAGGAAGTGGTCTGGTTCTTATTTCCCAACTTTAAAACAGTTTTTTATTTCCGCACTGGTAAATGTTCCTGTTTTAATTCTTATTCTTGCTTTAGTCAAACAAGACCTGTCAAGCTTCTTATTCACAGTCTTTTATTTTGCACTCTCTTCAACTTGAAAGCTCCACAGATCAAAGACATAAATTCCTTCCTTTTATGACGTCATTATGGCGGCTTGCTGTTCCCTCCAGGGACCCGAACCCAGCAAACAGGGGGACTTTCCCAAGTCCAGAAACAATTTTTACAGGGATTTTGATAAGATTGACCCTCCTCCCCTTTACCATGCCTCAGGGGTGGGGGGATTTTAAGTCCAATCCTTGGTGATTGATTACTTCCTTTCACCCTTCTCGGCTAAGAGCAAGTTAGCTGCGACACAGACCTCTCAAAGGGGGAGATCAACTTCCTTTTTAAATCTCCCCCCTTGGCCAATTCTTAAATTAGATTCCTTAAATTTCCTTTTACTCACAGGTTCCAATGTCCTCAATTCTTTTTTGGAAATATACACCGCTCCTCCACTGCTGGCTTGGAGCTTCACTTTGCGAGGGTAGCAATCTGCTCGGAAATGGCGCACACGACTTCCACTCCACTCGCTCACGGGGCTCTTACTAGAGCTTACCGGAGAGTAGAGGAGTCACTTTCGGGCACAGTCGAGCTCTCTCGTCTCCAAAACGCTTGATCTGGGGCTCTTGTGGGGGTCTGCGGCGCTCTCACAGCTCCCCCCCTCACACAGCCAGGTTCCTTGGAGCTCGAAGAGACTTCGCCGGTCAGCGCTGGCGGTGAACCGGAAGTCTCGATTATTTGCTTTATTTCTGCATTCCAAAATCTTATTAATTTTCTTTACATTCCAGTTATAATAATAATCCCTTATACAACAACTGCAATATTAATAATTTCTATTTCTGATGACACATTAAATGATTTATAAAAGTACAAAGTATCTTTTTTCATCCTGTGTGTGGCAATTATTCTGTCCGTGGTTTTTCTTCCGGTCCTTGTAAGATCTTATGTCTTTCTTTCCCCCGGCTGTCAATGTTATCCATCATGCCTTGGGCAGAGCTGATATCCCATTGTTGGTATAGCAATTTCTCTATTGCTCTGTCCTGTGCTTCATTGCTTTGCAACTTTAACAACAGCTGCAAAAGTCACCCGGTCCCAATAAATCACCTGTTTTTACCCTGCTTCTTGGTGGCGGCGTTGGAGGGTTTTCAGCAGGCGAAGTGCTTTTGCACTCAGCACCTCCTTGCTCCCTGCATTCCATGCCGGAGCAAGAGCATGGGTAGAACGACAAACTGCGAGTAAAGCCTATTTCTCCCTGTCCCTGGGGGGAATATGCAAGGATAATTACCCTCAATCATCTTTGTTTTTCCCTCACCAACAGTCTCGTGCTGTCATGGGGTCTGCATCCATTAAGGCAGAACAGAACCGGAAGCTGAACATTTTAGTTAGTTAGCTTACATCAGCCAATTCCTGCCAATCTGCCCTGCCTTTCTGTTTGAGGAATTGATCTAGCCCCAATGTCCAGCAACTCTGAGTTGTCTATTGAAATCAGAAGTGTAGTCAGAAAAGCCATTAATTGATTTTACTCATCAACCAGAAGTGATTACACTGCCCTCCAGGGGGGGGGGACAAGATTCAGGAAGATTCTGAGCAGAGGAGAGAGAACCACAATTTCTGGGGAATAAATTCTCAAGGCTGTTATTCTTCCACTCAGTTTTTGCAGCTCGATCTGGTGCAGTCCACCTTCCATGGATCTCTCTACCAGTGCTGTGGTCTTCCTGTTCCTCACCTACCACCTCTGTGAGGCAGGAGATCGGGAGTATAACTCAGTCCTCATTGTGCCCAATGGCGGGCATTTGGGAGGATGGGGAAACATTGAACCCTGTCCTTCAGGACATGCATACGGATTCTCATTGAAGGTAAAGGCTTCTCTATATCTTCTTTTTGATACCCTGATCCCAAGGAGTAGTCATAATAATTCTCTCTCTCTCTCTCTCTCTCTCTCTCTCTCTCTCTCTCTCTCTCTCTCTCCCTCATTGCTTCCCATCTTTCTTTCTGAACCCATTGCCTGTATATTGCTGCCTGCAAGGTGCTTTGAAGTGTTGACTGCCATGCTTAAAGATTTAATAGCTCTGAAAAGTCTCCATGCCACTTTGTCTATCCACACTGGAGAGGCTTAGAGTGAATTGGATTTTACATAAAAGAAAACTACCATGAATCTGGATGGACTGGAGGAAAAAAGGGAGAAGGATACAGACAAGTTTGGAGTGCAATGAGCTGGCAATATTGTGGTCAGGTTTATCTCCCTGAAAAGTGAGCGCCCAATTGGCAAATACAGACTAAACTGTAAGTGTGGAAGCAACCTTGATAAGTTCTGGTGCTTTCTAGGAGGCTTGCCATACATCCAGATTTTGGGTGACATGTCCAGGATTTCAACAACTTTCCCCAAAAAGCTCAACAACATTTTTGTGTCCAGATTTTACTTCTTGAAATAATATGGCAACCCTGGCTTCACAAACTGGAGGAAACCTGCTGTTGAATATGAAGACGTAGGAAAGGGATTGAGGGTGCCTTAGCCAGTCATTAGAAGATTTTATTATTATTATTAAATTTGCTTTCTCTGGGCCATTGGACTGGTTGCACCAAAAAGCTACTGTCTTTTGGTGCAGCTGGGAATGTAAACCTTAATCCATAACCAGTAATACCTGTACACAAGTAGGGGCCTGTAATTATGAACAGATAACTGCTAATTCAGGTTGCAAGCTACGGTAATACTTTGGAAAATTTAGACTGCAGACGCAGTCTGAATGTGAGTGTTGTCAGAGTCCTAGTTCAGTTAACTACAATAACAAGCCAACATAAAACAATATCTTTTTTTCTGTTTTGTTTTATACATGGGACTGCTTTATTGCAGTCTCTTTCTCTCTTTTCCACCAGGTACAGGAAAAACAAGGTATGACTACTGATGATACCGGTCCTTCCCTCACTGGCATTGGTCTCCATTGCAGTAGCGGTGCAATTGTAACATCTACTGTCAGACCGTGAGCATCTTCTTGACTTGTCTCTTTTTTGGTTGGAAAGTGATGGTGTGTGGGGCTGGCTGAAATCTATTATGCTTCAGCACCAGGGCAGGATAATGTCAGGTCAGGGTCTATCAGCCTCATTCTTAGCTCTTGGAGCCTAAGGATACTAACTCTAGGTTGCCTTCCGAATTTTAGAGGGACCCAAGCCCCACATAACAAAGAGGAAAGAGACTGCAACAACAGAGTACAAAGGTCAGGAAAAGCAGAGTTTCTTCCTGAGGACCAGACATCCCAAGGAAAGAGAGAGCAAGAGGAAACCACCATCTATCCTGAGAGTGGGGAACCTCAAGTCCAGGGGTCAAATGTGGTCCCCTAGGCTTCTCTGTCTGGTCCTCATGAATATCTGTGACTGTTAGGGGTCAGGACATCAGGCAGGAAGGAGAGGCAGGCTGAGCAAAAAAGCAGTATGAAAAGGCCAAGACCTACCTAACCAGTGGCTGTGCCTTCCTGAGAGAAAGTAGGCACAATACTGAAGCTCTCCTTCCTGCTGGAGGCACTTTCCTAAAAGATCAACGCCTCCACTCAACAGCTGTTTAGCAGAGACCTTGATCCTGTGGGATGCAGGTGCTGCTTTGCCATTGGCTTTCTTGCAGGAAAGTCACTACCACTTACAGAGCTGGTTACATCATAGACAATTAAAGGAACAGTTTAAGGAAGACGATAAGAAAGCAGCTGTTTTATTACAGAAAAATTTCAGAAACAGACTGGAAAGAGAAGTTGCTGAATTGCAACTCATTAACAAGCTTAAAACCATCGAGCCACCTGGAATGAGCAGAGACATAGGTTTCTTATCTCATTATACATGATCAAGCTTTCCTTAGCACCTCAGCCCTTGCTCCCCCCCCCCCGCACCCCGCAAGACCAATTGCAATCATTAACAGTCGTTAACAGTCATCAACAGGTTTACCACTGCTATCAGCCCATCACCCATTCCCATCACCCCCAACCCCCACCCTCTGAATATACATAAGGGTTTGGTTACTTCTGTTTCAGTGTATCTGATGAAGTGTACATCCACACGAAAGCTCATACCAAAATAAAAACTTAGTTGGTCTTTAAGGTGCTACTGAAGGAATTTTTTTATTTTGTTTCGACTCAGACCAACACTGCTACCTACCTGTAACAAGAAAGGTTTTAGTTATACAGTTTCAAACTTTCAAAAAGAGATAGTCAAGAGTGATACGAAATTACTTCGGAAATGTTAGATAAAATGGTAAAGTCAGCACAAATAAAGCAGGCTCAGGATTTAGGTCATAATATACATCTTGAAGATTGGGAAAAGATGTGGAAGGTGAACCTAAAATTTACAGATTGTATTTTCCTGAAAGAGAATTATATGAAAATGATGTATAGATATTATATAACACCAGAGAAAGTGGTCAAAATGTATCAAAAGGGATCAAAAACTTGTTGGAAATGCAAAGAAAAAGATGGTACATTTTATCATATGTGGTGGGATTGCAAAAATATTAGAAATCATTGGGAAATGATATATAATGAATTGCAAAAAATGTTTAACAAGACTTTTGTTAAGAAACCAGAAGCATTCCTCCTAGGAATTTTAGACCAAGATGTAAAAAAAGGGAAAAAAAGAAATTATTTATGTATGCAACAACAGCAGCAATAATTATATTAGCACAAACTTGGAAGACAGAAGAAATTCCAACAGAAGAACAATGGCAAGGGAAACTTATGGAATATGCAGAATTGGGAAAACTAACAGATAAACTACATGAAAAGGACAACAAATACTTTAATAGAGAATGGGAACCATTTGCAACATATATGAAGAGGCAACATAAAGAAATGGCCTCATTGGCAGGGTTTGAGGAAACAATCACAACTGTATACAACAAAAAATAAGACTATATGTATTGGGAAAAATTGGGGGAAACAATACGCAGGGTGAACAATATGGAAATAAAACAAAACGGAAGTATGAGGGACGTCCAGGGAAGGAGGGGGTAAATATGAAAAATAGTGAAAGATATATTGTTAGAAGCAGTATACATGGAAAAATCAATAAAAATATTTTTTCTTTTATTAAAAAGAAAGTCACTACCACTTAAGTGAGTGGATCCCATCCTGCATGGTGCTGGTCACTGGACTTCATGAGGGAGCAGTAGCACCACACAGAATCAGGTCGTTCTGCTTAATATCTGTTAGGCAAGAGCAGCAGATCCTAGAAGGTACAGATGACCCTGGACTTAAAAAAAACCCCAATTCTTAAGAGAATTTTACGGTTTAAAACCCCTTTAAAGATTCTTTAGCTCCATCCCTAGATTGTTCCAGGGACAGATTGGGAGGGTGTGGTGTGGGTGACCCCTGGGTGGCACAGGGCAAATCCACCTAATCCAGGGCTCACAACACACAGCCCTTCTTAGAAGATGAGGTTTGGCAGACATACTATAATTGATGAAGTCTACAAAAGACGGCTTTAAAAAAATCAAAGGAGGCAACTGCCCTCTTGACTTTCGTGTGGAAAGCAATTCATTCCAATTAGGGCCGTATTTACAGAGAGGCAGACATTATCATATTGTCCTTTTTTTGCAGCTGGGGAAACTGGACAGACGTTAAGAAATGCCCCGCCAAGACCTACCTGGTTGCCTTCGCTCTGAGAACGGAAAACAAAAACGGGATACCTTATGATGAAGCAGCCAGCAACATCCAGTTCAGCTGTGGAAATGGGACTGTACTGGAGGGCGAGGGACTGGACTTGGGTACTTATGACCAGTGGAGCAAGCGCTGCACCTCTGGTGCCATCTGTGCGATCCAAACAATGTTTGACTTTCCAGGTCCACTTCATAATGTCAGGTTCCTCTGCTGTGACTGAATCACCTGGGCTTCATCCTGCTACAACACAGCTGCCTGTGTTCTAATGGTTTGTTGGCATGAAACTTAACCAACAATAAATCTTAACAAAAGAGTTGTGTGTACCTTCTGGAGCTTTGTCCCTTCCTGATCTCAATTCCTTAAGCCTGCATGAATTGGTTTTGGATAGGAGGCCAATGCAATGTTAAAGAGGGTACCATCCTAGAGTCGTAGTGTGATATCTTTAGCCCATTGAACTAGCCAGGCACACCAGCCTCTCAATTTGTCCCATGAGGTTGCTTTGAAAAAAATCACACCCACTTGCCAATCACCAGCCATCTCAGGCACAGAGATCTATTTTTTCTGATCTAAGCACCATGCGGTAAGATTTGTGGATTTGAAGGAATCTTAGCACCAAGCATAGCAACCAACTCCTAGGGGCCGAGGTCCCTTTGCCTCCCCCATAAACTATTTGAGGGGGTCACGACTCACGCCTCCCCCCAAGTTGATAGGCATTGCCATTCCAATGGCGTGCATCATATGATCAATTATGTGGGGTGCAGCTTACCTGCCTCCCCCCATATTGTATTCAAGTTGGTACTCCTGGCACCAAGCACCACCAAGAGCCCAAAGTGCAAGCAGAGTCTTTTCCCGAATTTTAGCACTCTGCCCAACAGTGCTAAGCTCAGAGATACCGGTAAGCCTTGGGCTGTTATTTGGGAGTAGAAGGCAACATTTGCACATATTCCTACTCCAGGAGTGTGGAGGAGGAGGATGCAAATGCCTTTACTCTTAAAGTGCAAGCAGCATTTCATTTACCTTCATTCTATGGGAGACTGTAGTGCTGAAACCAGAGAAAAGACTCTGCTTGCTCTTGGAGAGCAAAGATTAGGGAAAGGGATCTCTGGCTTTCTGAATGTGTGTATGTATACTTGTCTGTCTGTCTGCCTGCCTCTTTCTCTCTCTCTCTGTGTGTGTGCCTGTTCATTTTATTTATTTCCTATTTTTTTATTTATTTGGATTTTTATTCTGCTTTTCGCCCCATCCACCCATGGAAGATTGGCCACATTCCAATCTACCCCTTGGGGTGAAATTGCTTCCCTGCTCCTGTCATATAGGGATTGACAAATAGATATGTTATTTTCTTCTGAGTCGTGAAACACAGCAATCGAAACTATGGTTAGAGAGCAGTTGAGTAGTAAAGGTAAAATGTAAAGGACCTCTGGATGGTTAAGTCCAGGCAAAGGCGACTATGGGGTTGCAGCACTCATCTTGTTTTCAGGCTGTGGGAGCCAGTGTTTGTCCACAGACAGCTTTCTGGGTCATGTGGCCAGCATGACTCAATGGCTTCTGGTGCAACAGAATACCATGACAAAAACCAGAGCCTGCGGAAATGCTGTTTACCTTCCCGCCGCAGCGGTACCTGTTTATCTACTTGCACTGGTGTGCTTTCGAACTGCTAGGTTGGCAGGAGCTGGGACAGAGCAACGGGAGCTCACTCCGTTGCGGGGATTCAAATAGTGGATCCATGATCACATCTGTGGTCCCAGATGCTCAGGTGACCAGAATAGAAGTTCTCCCCTCTTCTGTTTGCTGCACTGGTAAATGGCTGTTGTAGCTGAGTGACCCAGACTGCCACCTTCTTGGCAGAATATAGTAGCTTGCTTCCTTCCTTCCTTCCTTCCTTCCTTCCTTCCTTCCTTCCTTCCTTCCTTCCTTCCTTCCTTCCTTCCTTCTCTCTCTTCCCTCCCTCCTGCCTACCTTCCCTCTCTCTTCCTCTCTCTCTCTCCTTCCATCCTTCTCTCTCTCTCTCCTTCCTTCCCTCTCTCTTCCTCTCTCTCTCTCCTTCCATCCTTCTCTCTCTTTCTCTCTCCTTCCTTCCTTCTCTCTTCCTCTCTCTCTCTCCTTCCTTCCTGTCCTTCCTTCCTTCCCTCCCTCCTTCCCTCTCTCTTCCTCTCTCTCACTTTCCTTCCTTCCTTCCTTCCTTCCTTCCTTCCTTCTTCTGAGCTGTTGAAGGCTCGCTAGAAAAGATTTTTTTTCTTGTTTACCTCCTCTAAAAACTAGGTGTGTCTTATGGACTTGGTAGGACAATATGCCATTGTTTGTGTGTGTGTGTGTGTGTGTGTGTGTGTGTGTGTGTGCAAACTAGGGGTGACAAGGTGAAACATTCATTTCTTGTGGTCGTGGCAGACAGAAGTGGGTTAGGAGGAGCTGCTTCTCATAGTGCTCAGCCCTAGGAAGATGCAGAGGTCACCTGGCTAAGAGGAGGGAAAGGCCTCAGAATGCAGCAAGCCAGAAGTTTGCACAACTGCTTACTAAAGTGAAATGAAGAGGTGGGGGAAGAGATGTTGCCAAAAGGGAACCCAGGCATGGCAAATGCCCCACTTCATAGGCCCCTAGGAGGCCCTCTAAGAAACATAGGATTGCTCCCTAAAATGCACTAATGGCTGGTTGTAATTACTTTGTGCTGCTCTGGATAAACACATTTAATCAATAAAGAAATCTCAATAGAAGCTGCCCCCACATCATTAAAAAGCAACAGTTTCAATAGTGAAGCATAAGACAATATAAAGATGAAAATACAACATCACTAAAATATACAGCCACATCTAAAACCCAGAGGATTCAAAGGTTCAGTTTTAACACTTTCATAACCAGGCAGACACTATATATACAACCCTGTATCCAGGAGCACTGGAAGAGAGCCTCTGATATTGGGATCCAGGTAAGTACACCTGGGAGGAGGTGATCCTTGAAGTAAGCGGCTCCCAAGCCATTTAAGAAGTAGACAACAAATCACTAGTGCAATATAGTGAAATTGTCCACAAGCCCTTTAAGAGTCTTGATACCCCATGTGGAACTTTCTGTGCTCTTTTCAAAGTCACCCCACCCATAACTCACTGCAGTTAATCTAACAGGAAGATCATGGATGGACACAAGACTACCTCCAGCCCAGTAAGGTTATAGTGTATCAGATTAAGCTGATAAAAATTCAATTCCATGGATGATTCATTTAAGCAAACAATTGGTGAAATGGACAGTTCAGCAATTTGTTTCAATGCTTACTTTCAAGCAGCAGTTAGTTTCAGCAATTAGCTTTGGTAGTTGGATTTGCCAGTTTTGCATGTTCAGACCCAGAGACCTCCCCCCTAAATAAATTCACCCTTGACTCAGGCATGGGCACAACCCCCTCAGGGGTTGACCAAACCATTTGAGTCGCTGGATTCCTTTAACGGAATACCCTTCACATGGGGATGGCCAGAGCGTTCTCCCATCCCTATCACCTGAACCAGTGCCTTTCCACCACACCAGCACCCGCGCTTGCCGCCAACCACTCACACCTGTAACCAATCCCTTAACCCCGCTGACACGGAGGTCAGCCACAGGTTATTCCCAATCACAGACAGATGAACCCCATGAAGTCTGTAAAGGGACGAATCATGGAAGGTAATGCTTGGGTGACGGCTCACCATCCCTGACCAAGGCCAGAACCTATTAGGCCACAGCGCTCTGGATGCGCATTTTGGCCCTCTTGGTGGCAGCTGGGCATTGGCTACTTTGCCACACACGTCACTGCCATCAGTGACCAAATTTTGAGTCCAGGAAGAGCTGCCTTCAACTCCTCAAAGTCCTCCTGCATGTGGGACCGCAAGCTCAGTGGCGGCTTTTGGCAATTATGCCCAACTGCACCACCACCACTGCGGGCGTGCCTCTGCAGACACCTTCGCCCACACTGCTTGGGAGAAGCCCCTCCCAAGGCATTCCTCATCTGGACACCCATGAGACACGCACGTGGTTGGGATATCCGAGCCTGCGTCCGAATCCAGAATCCCTCTTGTTGGCTCAGGGGACAATGCTGTGCCCGACTATCCAGACGTGCAGGGCAGGTGGACCTAGGAGTGAACAAAACCACATTAATAACTGCACCTCAGCACCGCCTCCAGAAATAACCCTGTGTCAGATTTCCAGCAGCCAGATCCTTAATCCTGTCAACGGAAAAGCCCCAAGTGCAGTGGTAGTAGCTGCCCCAATAAGGAAAGAATGAGGTGCAAGGTCCCTGGCCAGCAGGCCACACGCTGCTAGCGCCTTACGCATTACTGCAGCAAATTGATGCTACTTTAACAGTGACCCATCCTTATGGACCAGGAAGGGACCATCCACAGGTGGGCAAAGTGACAAATGTCTCTTGGCATCTTTCACTGTACAAGGGCTGGGCTTACCAGTGGCAGGCAGCCTCATCAAGGCACCTCTACTTTGCCCAACTGGTCCGTTTTGGAATTTCGAATAGTGAGCACCAGCTCAGCATCAGACAGCTGAATGTCCTGCAAATGCAAGCCCCTGGGAGCCCTTCACTGTGCTGACTCCAGCACCCCTTCGCCCAAATGCAGTGCACCAAAAAAATCTATTGAAAAAGCTGCCAAAAAGAGTCTCACCTCATAAATAGACCATCAAACTAGTGTCAACTTACAGCGCACAGCGCATAAAATGTCAAATGTGACCGGCCTCCTACCTGGCGACTTTGGTGGCTGCAACCTGGCCCAACCCTCAAGAGCCTTGAGCACCACAGTGGCGAGAATTTTGATAGCACTAAACTGGAATCCTGGAGAAATGCCAACTAAAGAACAATGGCAAGAAAAACTGATGAACTATGCAGAACTGGCAAAATTGACGGACGGACTTCGGGAAACAGACAACAGTGACTTTGAAAGAGAATGGGAACCATTTATAGTATATTTGCAGAAACAAAAGAAGACTATTGACTTGATGGCAGGATTTAAATAAACACTCACACCTTTATTAGCAAAAATATGTAGAAGATAAAGAAATAATATAGTGTATTCTTTTTAGAAACAGCAGTATGAAATAAGGGGAAAATAAATCAGAAGTGGAAGTTGGGGGAAGGCCAGGAGGGGAGGGAAGAGGGAATGCAATATGAATGTTACGGATATATGATGTATGTAACAATAGAAAAACAAAATGGAATAAGAATCTCGAGAATGAAGGGAATAAGGGTCTCGAGAATGAAGGGACTTACAGAAAAATGAAATGGCAGAAGACTAGCTGCTGCCAAGGTTCCAAAGCTGTACCAGGAAATAGTCCAGAAACTGGCGGGCATATCATTATTCCCTCCAGGAATAAAACGGACAGAAAATTTTGTTCGTAGCTTCGAGAACACTGTCCAACCATCTCGTCCTCTGTCGTCCCCTTCTCCTTGTGCTCTCAATCTTTGCCAACATCAGGGTCTTTTCCAGGGAGTCTTCTCTTCTCATGAGGTGGCCAAAGTATTGGAGCCTCAGCTTCACGATCTGTCCTTCCAGGGAGCACTCAGGGCTGATTTCCTTCAGAATGGATAGGTTTGATCTTCTTGCAGTCCATGGGACTCTCAAGAGTCTCCTCCAGCACCATAATTCAAAAGGATCAATTCTTCGGCGATCAGCCTTCTTTATGGTCCAGCTCTTACTTCCATACATCACTACTGGGAAAACCATAGCTTTAACTATATGGACCTTTGTCAGCATGGTGATGTCTCTGCTTTTTAAGATGCTGTCTAGATTTGTCATTGGTTTTCTCCCAAGAAGCAGGCGTCTTTTAATTTCGTGACTGCTGTCACCATCTGCAGTGATCAAGGAGCCCAAGAAAGTAAAATCTCTCACTGCCTCCATTTCTTCCCCTTCTATTTGACAGGAGGTGATGGGACCAGTGGCCATGATCTTAGTTTTTTTGATGTTGAGCTTCAGACCATATTTTGTGCTCTTCTCTTTCACCCTCATTAAAAGGTTCTTTAATTCCTCCTCACTTTCTGCCATCAAGGTTGTGTCAACTGCATATCTGAGGTTGTTGATATTTCTTCCGGCAATCTTAATTCCGGTTTGGGATTCAACCAGCCCTGCCTTTCACATGATGAATTCTGCATATAAGTTAAATAAGCAGGGAGACAATACACAGCCTTGTCATACTCTTTTCCCAATTTTGAACCAGTCAGTTATTCCATATCCAGTTCTAACTGTAGCTTCTTCTCCCACATAGAGGTTTCTCAGGAGACAGATGAGGTGATCAGGCACTCCCAGTTCTTTAAGAGCTTACCATAGTTTGCTGTGGTCAACACAGTCAAAGGCTTTTGCGTTGTCAATGAAGCAGAAGTAGATGTTCTTCTGGAACTCTCTAGCTTTCTCCATAATCCAGCGCATGTTTGCAATTTGGTCTCTGGTTCCTCTGCCCCTTCGAAATCCAGCTTGCACTTCTGGGACTTTTTGGTCCACATACTGCTTAAGCCTGCCTTGTAGAATTTTAAGTGTAACCTTGCTAGTGTGTGAAATGAGTGCAATTGTGCGGTAGTTGGAGCATTCTTTGGCACTACCCTTCTTTGGGATTGGGATGTAGACTGATCTTCTCCAATCCTCTGGCCACTGCTGAGTTTTCCTAACTTGCTGGCATATTGTGTGTAGCACCTTAGCAGCAGCAGCATCTTTTAAAATTTTAAATAGTTCAGCTGGAATATCATCACTTCCACTGGTCTTGTTATTAGCAGTGCTTTCTAAGGCCCATTTGACTTCACTCTCCAGGATGTCTGGCTCAAGGTCAGCAACCACACTACTTGGGGTGTACGAGACCTCCATATATTTCTGGTATAATTCCTCTGTGTATTCTTGCCACCTCTTCTTGATGTCTTCTGCTTCTGTTAGGTCCTTTCCACTTTTGTCCTTTATTTTGGTAATCTTTGTACGAAATGTTCCTTTCATAACTCCAATTTTCTTGAACAGATCTCTGGTTTTTCCCATTCTGTTGTTTTCCTCTATTTCTTTGCATTGCTCGTTTAAGAAGGCCCTCTTGTCTCTCCTTGCTATTTTTTGGAAGTCTGCATTCAATTTCCTGTATTTTTCACTATCTTCCTCGCATTTTGCTTGCCTTCTCTCCCCCGCTATTTGTAATGCCTCATTGGACAGCCACTTTGCTTTCTTGCATTTCCTTTTCCTTGGGATGGTTTTCATTGCTGCCTCCTGTATAATGTTACGAGCCTCCATCCATAGTTCTTCAGATACTCTGCCCACCAAATCTAAATCCTTAAAGATGTTCCTCACTTCCACTGTGTATTCATAAGGGAATTGATTTAGATTTTGTCTTACTGGCCCAGTGGTTTTTCCTTCTTTCTTCAGTTTTAACCTGGAATTTTGCTATAAGAAGCTGATGATCTGAGCCACAATCTGCTCCATGTCTTGTTTTTGCTGACTGCATAGAGCAGGGTCCCCAGACTACAGCCCGCGGGCCAGATGCGGCCCAATTGGCCTCCCAATCCGGCCCGCGACGACCCCCGCTGCCCGCTGCCGCCGCCCGTTCTTAAGACGCGCTGCGCGGCAGCGCACTTCCAGATCTGAAAAAAGTGCCGAAAATCGTTTCTGCGCATGCGTATGGGCCTCTCCTGACCCAGAAGAGGTCATTTCTTGTGCACTTCCGGATCAGGGGAGGTGCACTTCCGGGTCGGGGGAAGGCCCATACGCATGCGCACAAACAATTTTCGGCGATTTTTCCGACCTGGAAGCGCGCCACCGCGCCAGTAAGTGTGTGTGCGCATGCGCACGGGCACACACTCCCCCGCCCTCCGGCCCACCACGCAATCGGCGCGGCGGGCACCGGCCCAAAGGCGGGTAAGTCTGGGGACCCCTGGTATAGAGCTTCTTCATCTTTGGCTGCAGAGAATATAATCAATCTGATTTTGATGCTACCCATCTCGTGATGTCCATGTGTAGAATCATCTGTTGTGTTGTTGGAAAAGAGTGTTTGTGATGACCAGCTTGTTCTCTTGACAGAACTCTATTGGCCTTTGCCCTGCTTCATTCTTCAAGGCCAAATTTGCCAGTTGTTCTTTTTATCTCTTGATTCCCTACTTTAGCATTCCAATCCCCTATAATGTTGTTGTTGATGATGATGATTATAATAATAATAATAATAATTTATACCCCGCCCATCTGGCTGGGTTTCCTCAGCCACTCTGGGCGGCTTCCAACAAAACATTATAAAACAATAATCTATTAAACATTAAAAGCTTCCCTAAACAGGGCTGCCTTCAGATGTCTCCTAAAGGTCTGGTAGTTGTTTTTCTCTTTGACATCTGGTGGGAGGGCATTTCACAGGGTGGGTGCCACTACCAAGAAGGCCCTCTGCCTGGTTCCCTGTAACTTGGCTTCTCGCAGCGAGGGAACCACCACAAGGCCCTCAGCACTGGACCTCAGTGTCCGGGTAGAACGATGGGGGTGGAGACACTTCTTCAGGTATACTGGACCGAGGCCATTTAGGGCTTTAAAGGTAAGCACCAACACTTTGAACTGTGCTCGGAAATGTACTGGGAACCAATGTAGGTCTTTCAAGACTGGTGTTACGTGGTCTCGGCGGCTGCTCCCAGTCACCAGCCTAACTACCGCATTCTGGGTTAGTTGTAGTTTCTGGGTCACCTTCAAAGGTAGCCCCACATAGAGCGCATTGCAGCGAGAGATAACTAGAGCATGCACCACTCTGGCGAGACAGTCTGCAGGCAGGGTCTCAGCCTGCGTACCAGATGGAGGTGATAAACAGCTGCCTTGGACACAGAATTGACCTGCGCCTCCGTGGACAGCTGTGAGTCCAAAATGACTCCCAGGCTGCGCACCAGGTCCTTCAGGGGCACAGTTACCTCATTCAGGACCAGGGAGTCCTCCACACCTGCCCGCCTCCTGTCTCCCACAAACAATACTTCTGTCTTGTCAGGATTCAACCTCTATCTGTTATCCGCCACCCATCCTCCAACCACCTCCAGGCACTCACACAGGACCTTCACCGCCTTCACTGGTTCTGATTTAAAAGAAAGGTAGAGCTGGGTGTCATCTGCATACTGACGAACACCCAGCCCAAACCTCCTGATGATCTCTCCCAGCGGCTTCATATAGATATTAAAAAGCATGGGGGAGAGGACAGAACCCTGAGGCCCCCCACAAGTGAGAGCCCAGGGGTCGGAACACTCATTCCCCAACACCACTTTCTGAACACGGCCCAGGAAGAAGGAGCGGAACCACTACTGTATAACAGTGCCTCCAGCTCCCAACCCCTCTAGACGGTCCAGAAGGATAGTGGTTATCCCCACAAGAAGTGTTGTCGGTAAATGTTATGTACTGAGCTGAATCCTAGAACAATAGGATTCAGAAACAGCGGGAGCTACCCAATCCAACTCCAGGTGGAAGTGAATCCGCAACCTGATTGGCCTGCTGGAGCAGCCAATCAGGCGGCGGGCAGAAGTGAATCTGCTACCTGATTGGCCTGTAGGAGCAGCCAATCAGGCTGCAGGCAGAAGTCAATCCACAATATAATTGGCCCACAGGTGTAGCCCTGAAGTAGCCAATCACGCAAGGCCCATTGTGTAAATAATGTATATAAGCAGATGGTTTTGGGAAAAGAGGATTCTTCTTCTCCTCTTCTCCTTGATGACTATGAGCTGAATAAAGAGCATGAAATTCACTCTCGACTCCGAGTACATTTCAGTAAAGAAATTAAATATGGAAAGACAATGGTTGACTTACAGAGAGATGTTGGTAGAGGAAAATAACACAATCAAGATCAGAACGTATGAAGAGTTAAAAGATGGTATGGGAGGTTGGTTTGAATATCATCAAGTACACAATGTCTATTTAAGTGACAAAAAAACCAAGAGGATTCAAACGTCAAAGATCTGAATTAGATAAAATACTGGTGTGCAAAATAATGTAAAACTGTTATAAAAAATCTATGAATTCCTATTAGAGTGGCACACCAAAGATCATAGAATCATAGAATCATAGAATCATAGAGTTGGAAGAGACCACAAGGGCCATCCAGTCCAACCCCCTGCCAAGCAGGAAACACCATCAAAGCATTCCTGACAGATGGCTGTCAAGCCTCTGCTTAAAGACCTCCAAAGAAGGAGACTCCACCACACTCCTTGGCAGCAAATTCCACTGCCGAACAGCTCTTACTGTCAGGAAGTTCTTCCTAATGTTTAGGTGGAATTTTCTTTCTTGTAGTTTGAATCCGTTGCTCCGTGTCCGCTTCTCTGGAGCAGCAGAAAACAACCTTTCTCCCTCCTCTATATGACATCCTTTTATATATTTGAACATGGTTATCATATCACCCCTTAACCTTCGCTTCTCCAGGCTAAACATACCCAGCTCCCTAAGCCGTTCCTCATAAGGCATTGTTTCCAGGCCTTTGACCATTTTGGTTGCCCTCTTCTGGACACGTTCCAGCTTATCAGTATCCTTCTTGAACTGTGGTGCCCAGAACTGGACACAGTACTCCAGGTGAGGTCTGACCAGAGCAGAATACAGTGGTACTATTACTTCCCTTGATCTAGATGCTATACTCCTATTGATGCAGCCCAGAATTGCATTGGCTTTTTTAGCTGCTGCATCACACTGCTGACTCATGTCAAGTTTGTGGTCTACCAAGACTCCTAGATCCTTTTCACATGTACTGCTCTCAAGCCAGGTGTCTCCCATCCTGTATTTGTGCCTTTCATTTTTTTTGCCCAAGTGTAGTACTTTACATTTCTCCTTGTTAAAATTCATCTTGTTTGCTTTGGCCCAGTTGTCTAATCTGTTAAGGTCATTCTGAAGTGTGATCCTGTCCTCTGGGGTGTTAGCCACCCCTCCCAATTTGGTGTCATCTGCAAACTTGCTCAGGATGCCCTCAAGCCCATCATCCAAGTCATTGATAAAGATGTTGAACAAGACTGGGCCCAAGACAGAACCCTGTGGCACCCCACTAGTCACTACTCTCCAGGATGAGGAGGAGCCATTGATGAGCATCCTTTGGGTTTGGTCAGTAAGCCAGTTACAAATCCACTGAATGGTAGCATTGTCTAGCCCACATTTTACCAGCTTCTTTACAAGAATATCATGGGGCACCTTGTCAAAGGCCTTGCTGAAATCAAGATAGGCTACATCCACAGCGTTCCCTTCATCTACCAGGCTTGTAATTCTGTCAAAAAATGAGATCAGATTAGTCTGACATGACTTATTTTTCAGGAACCCATGCTGACTTTTAGTGATCACAGAGTTTCTTTCTAGGTGCTCACAGACTGTTTGCTTAATGATCTGCTCTAAAATCTTTCCTGGTATTGATGTCAGGCTGACTGGGCGGTAATTGTTTGGGTCCTCTCTTTTCCCCTTTTTGAAAATAGGGACAACATTTGCCCTCCTCCAGTCTGCTGGAACTTCGCCTGTTCTCCAGGAATTTTCAAAGATTATTGCCAGTGGTTCTGAAATCACCTCTGCCAGTTCTTTTAATACTCTTGGATGTAGTTCATCTGGCCCTGGAGACTTGAATACATCTAAACTAGCCAAGTATTCTTGTACTACCTCCTTACTTATTCTGGGCTGTGTTTCCCCTGCTGAATCATCTGCTCCATATTCTTCAGGTCGGGCGTTGTTTTCTTTCTTGGAGAAGACTGAGGCAAAGAAGTCATTGAGGAGTTCTGCCCTTTCTCTGTCCCCTGTTTGCATTTCACCATCTTCTCCTCTGAGTGACCCCACTGTTTCCTTGTTTTTCCTTTTGCTACGGACATACCCATAAAAGCCCTTTTTGTTGCTTTTAACCTCTCTAGCGAGCCTGAGTTCATTCTGTGCTTTAGCTTTTCTGACTTTGTCTCTACACGTGCTGGCTATATGTTTGAATTCCTCTCTGGAGATTTCCCCCCTTTTCCATTTTTTGTACATATCCCTTTTAAATCTTAACTCAGTCAAAAGTTCTTTAGATAGCCAGCCTGGCTTCTTTAGGCACCTTCCATGTTTCCGTCTCATTGGTATTGCCTGAAGTTGTGCTTTTAATATCTCCCTTTTAACAAACTCCCAACCATCATAAACTCCCTTCCCTTTTAGTATTACTGTCCATGGGATTACTGTCCATGAGGAGGTCAAGGCAGTGATTACGAGATGGGCTATGGACATAGGCCACAATCTAGATTTTGACAAGTGGATTAAACTATGGACCTCAGGAATTAAATTTATGGTGTCTCTGTTATTAAAGGAAAATATCTATAAGATGATGTAGAGATGGTACCTCACGTGAACTAAACTATACAGAATGTATAAAACAGGCAATAAGATGTGCTGGAAGTGTGAAAAAGAAGTGGGAGATTTTTCCCCACATGTGGTGGAGATGTGAGAAAGCCAAAGTCTTTTGGGGGGAAATATACAATGAATTGTATAGGGGCCCAAGGTGGCGCTGTGGGTTAAACCACTGAGCCTAGGGCTTGTTGATCAGAAGGTTGGCGGTTCGAATCCCTGTGACGGGGTGAGCTCCCGTTGCTTGGTCCCAGCTCCTGCCAACCTAGCAGTTCGAAAGCACGTCAAAATGCAAGTAGATAAATAGGAACCGCTACAGCGGGAAGGTAAACGGCGTTTACCATGTGGTGCTCTGGTTTGCCAGAAGCGGCTTTGTTATGCTGGCCACATGACCTGGAAGCTATACGCCGGCTCCCTCGGCCAATAATGTGAGATGAGCGCACAACCCCAGAGTCGGTCACGACTGGACCTAATGGTCAGGGGTCCCTTTACCCTTTACCTTATACAATAAATTAAAGAAAATATTTAAGTATACCTTAAAGAAAATACCTGAGGACTTCTTGTTAGGGATGGTAGCTGAGAACAGGCGCGAGGCTGCTGTTAGCGCAGGTCTGGAAGCAACACCAGGTATATCCTCAGTAGAAGATTGGCGGCAAAAGGTAATGGAATATGTGGGGGTTGCCAAATTAATGGGGGAAATTAGACATCAAGGTGACGAAATATTTGACAAGGAATGGGAAAAAATTCATGGATTACATAAAGGAAACAATTTGAATCTTAAACATGCAGGATCAGTAGAGCTGGAATAAAATGCACAAGTCTGCAATAGATGAATATCAAAAGTTTATTGATTTATTTAACAAAGGGGGAAATGTAAACATGACATTTTGTTGTTGTTGTTGTTTAGTCGTTTAGTCGTGTCCGACTCTTCGTGACCCCATGGACCATAGCACGCCAGGCACTCCTGTCTTGCACTGCCTCCCGTAGTTTGGTCAAATTCATGTTCGTAGCTTCGAGAACACTGTCCAACCATCTTGTCCTCTGTCGTCCCCTTCTCCTAGTGCCCTCAATCTTTCCCAACATCAGAGTCTTTTCCAAGGATTCTTCTCTTCTCATGAGGTGGCCAAAGTATTGGAGCCTCAGCTTCACAATCTGTCCTTCCAGGGAGCACTCAGGGCTGATTTCCTTAAGAATTGATAGGTTTGATCTTCTAGCAGTCCATGGGACTCTCAAGAGTCTCCTCCAGCACCATAATTCAAAAGCATCAATTCTTCGGCGATCAGCCTTCTTTATGGTCCAGCTCTCACTTCCATACATCACTACTGGGAAAACCATAGCTTTAACTATACGGACCTTTGTCGGCAAGGTGATGTCTCTGCTTTTTAAGATGCTGTCTAGGTTTGTCATTGCTTTTCTCCCAAGAAGCAGGCGTCTTTTAATTTCGTGACTGCTGTCACCATCTGCAGTGATCAAGGAGCCCAAGAAAGTAAAATCTCTCACTGCCTCCATTTCTTCCCCTTCTATTTGCCAGGAGGTGATGGGACCAGTGGCCATGATCTTGGTTTTTTTGATGTTGAGCTTCAGACCATATTTTGCGCTCTCCTCTTTCACCCTCATTAAAAGGTTCTTTAATTCCTCCTCACTTTCTGCCATCAAGGTTGTGTCATCTGCATATCTGAGGTTGTTGATATTTCTTCCGGCAATCTTAATTCCTGCTTGGGATTCATCTAGTCCAGCCTTTCGCATGATGAATTCTGCATATAAGTTAAATAAGCAGGGAGACAATATACAACCTTGTCGTACTCCTTTCCCAATTTTGAACCAATCAGTTGTTCCATATCCAGTTCTAACTGTAGCTTCTTGTCCCACATAGAGATTTCTCAGGAGACAGATGAGGTGATCAGGCACTCCCATTTCTTTAAGAACTTGCCATAGTTTGCTGTGGTCGACACAGTCAAAGGCTTTTGCATAGTCAATGAAGCAGAAGTAGACGTTTTTCTGGAACTCTCTAGCTTTCTCCATAATCCAGCGCATGTTTGCTATTTGGTCTCTGGTTCCTCTGCCCTTTCGAAATCCAGCTTGCACTTCTGGGAGTTCTCGGTCCACATACTGCCTAAGCCTGCCTTGTAGAATTTTAAGCATAACCTTGCTAGCGTGTGAAATGAGCGCAATTGTGCGGTAGTTGGAGCATTCTTTGGCACTGCCCTTCTTTGGAATTGGGATGTAGACTGATCTTCTCCAATCCTCTGGCCATTGCTGAGTTTTCCAAACTTGCTGGCATATTGGGTGTAGCACCTTAACAGCATCATCTTTTAAAATTTTAAATAGTTCAGCTGGAATATCATCACTTCCACTGGCTTTGTTATTAGCAGTGCTTTCTAAGGCCCATTTGACTTCACTCTCCAAGATGTCTGGCTCAAGGTCAGCAACCACACTACCTGGGGTGTACGAGACCTCCATATCTTTCTGGTATAATCCCTCTGTGTATTCTTGCCACCTCTTCTTGATGTCTTCTGCTTCTGTTAGGTCCTTACCACTTTTGTCCTTGATTATGGTAATCTTTGTACGAAATGTTCCTTTCATATCTCCAATTTTCTTGAACAGATCTCTGGTTTTCCCCATTCTATTGTTTTCCTCTATTTCTTTGCATTGCTCATTTAAGAAGACCCTCTTATCTCTCCTTGCTGTTTTTTGGAAATCTGCATTCAGTTTCCTGTATCTTCCCCTATCTCCCTTGCATTTTGCTTGCCTCCTCTCCTCCGCTATTCGTAAGGCCTCGTTGGACAGCCATTTTGCCTTCTTGCATTTCCTTTTCCTTGGGATGGTTTTCGTTGCTGCCTCCTGTATAATGTTACGAGCCTCCATCCATAGTTCTTCAGGCACTCTGTCCACCAAATCTAAATCCTTAAACCTGTTCCTCACTTCCACTGTGTATTCATAAGGGATTTGATTCAGATTGTATCTTACTGGCCCAGTGGTTTTTCCTACTTTCTTCAGTTTAAGCTGGAATTTTGCTATAAGAAGCTGATGATCTGAGTTACAGTCAGCTCCAGGTCTTGTTTTTGCTGACTGTATAGAGCTTCTCCATCTTTGGCTGCAGAGAATATAATCAATCTGATTTCGATGCTGCCCATTTGGTGATATCCATGTGTAGAGTCGTCTCTTGTGTTGTTGGAAGAGAGTGTTTGTGATGACCAGCTTGTTCTCTTGACAGAACTCTATTAGCCTTTGCCCTGCTTCATTTTGAACTCCAAGGCCAAACTTGCCAGTTGTTCCTTTTATCTCTTGATTCCCTACTTTAGCATTCCAATCCCCTGTAATGAGAAGAACATCCTTCTTTGGTGTCATTTCTAGAAGGTGTTGTAGGTCTTCATAGAATTGGTCAATTTCACTTTCTTCAGCACCGGTAGTTGGTGCATAAACTTGGATTACTGTGATGTTAAAAGGTCTGCCTTGGATTCGTATCGAGATCATTCTGTCATTTTTGAGATTGCATCCCATTACAGCTTTTGCCACTCTTTTGTTGACTATGAGGGCCACTCCATTTCTTCTACAGGATTCTTGCCCACAGTAGTAGATATGACATTAACAATGTATATTACTCTCTGTAACTTACCGGTATCTTATGAAATTACTAATACAATGGCTAAACAATGCACAAAGAAAACCTGCCTATAAAAAGACAGCAAAGGAAGAATGGAAGTCAATTTAAGCAACAGAAAATATGAGGTAATAGAAATCTTAATTCTGATAAATTGTGAAATGTAAATATGACAAAAAATATTTGTTGTTGTAAGAAGAATGTAAATTATGTTTAATATGTTAATTTGTAAGGGGTAGGGGAGGATCAGCAGAAAATCCAATAAAAATGATTTATTTAAATAAATAAATAAATGATGTCCTCACCCTTCTGCTAGGTCTCTCCACTCCCCCTGGGAAATGGCTTCTGCTTGTGCAGGAACTTTGTAGAAGCCACTGGTAATAGAGGTGAGGAAAGCACAGGACCAGGAAGACTTCACAGCCCTCTCCATCTGCTCTGCTCCATGATGGATCAGTGGAGCATGGGAGTTGTGTTGCTCAGGACAGAGAGTTCCTAGATTTCATTGTCCTGAACCCTTTAAATTCCCTGTTCACAGTCATGTCTCTTCACTCAGTTTATGGACTCTCTCCTTCTGCCTGCAGAGTAATTGGCAGCTGAGAGACGGTAAGTAGAACTCCAAGTGAGGGCAAAGAAAGGCAAGGCTTTCAATGTAGTCAGAATGATGCAGGCCTGGTCAACTGTCAGACTTGAGTGAAGTAGAGCTGGGTGGGTTTCAGCCAAGTATTCTTGTTCTTGCTATTAGGCCCTTTTTGTGAAAAGTGCACCCCACTTTTCACACAGGTTTTCAGGGTATTTAAATAAAGTGGTACCTCGGTTTACGAACGCAATCCATTCCACGGAGGCGTTCGTAAACAGAGGCGTTCGTTCTCCAAAGGCACTCTTTTGCACGTGCACAAACCGCCGATAGGGCACATCTGCACACATGCGCGCTGCGCAGATCGTTTCTGCACACACGCAACCTGTGGAGATTGCTACTGTGCACACGAGCGCCGCAGACCCTGATGTAAATAATTCCGGGTCCGTGGCATTTGTAAACAGAGGCGTACGCAAAGGGAGGTGTACGTAAACTGAGGTATGGCTGTATGCGTTTCTTTTGAAGGGTTGCAAGTCTATAAAACAGAAATGGAGGGAGTTTGCATAGGAGAGACATTATAGCAAGGGCAAAGGGTGGGTAAGAAATGCCCATCTTAGTTTTTTCAATAATATTTTTATTAGTTTTCATTTACAATCCAATAATAGCCTCATTATAACAATACCAGTTTATAATACAATTATTTATATCAATAATTTAAGTATCAAATTATTTAATTTGATAAAGTGGCCCCTAGCCTGCTAGATTTGATGGCTTGATTATTTGTGTTATTTCTGTTTTTCCCCCCAAATAATTTTCATTCATTTTCAGTTAATACAAAAATACAAAAAAAACACAAAAAGGGGGGGAAAGAGCAAAAAGACATAGAAAAAAAAGAGATCTTAAATCTTAACTCTATTCCTAACATTGTGGACTTCCTCAGATCTCCCTCCTTGGGTTCGTTTTCTTTTTTCTTGCTTTTTTAAAATCAAACTGAGCAGCTTTCATCTTATATCTTAACACATTCTAACATATTTATCATTAACATTAATTAATTCAAATTAAATCATATACCATTTTAGCGTATTTTCCCTTAACCTTAAACAGTTCATATTACATCATACTTAAATCAAATCTAATTTCAAAAAACATGAACTAACATTATTAATCAATGATGTTAATTAATCAATTATCCTAATTCCCCCCACAGCCTATAATTTATACCCCCCAAAACGTCCATATAATCCAATGCTACTTCTTCTAAATTCATTTAAACATTTAAACATTTAAATCTAATTCAGCCCCCCCTCCCCTGGAATCCGGGTGTCCCGGTGGATCAGCCAGCTCCTTAAATCAGCCTTTTCACAATTTTCTTCCCCCAAACATTCAGGCTGCGTGGAACTTGCACTCCCTCTCTCACCGAGAGGGCAATGTTCCATGCTATTTCCTCTCTCAGAGCCCCTTGCAGTAATCCTAGGTCTTGTCCTCCCACTCTCACTGGGGGCACAATGTTCCATTCTCCTTGCTCTTTCTCTTCATTTTCTTTGGGTTCTTCATTGTCCATAACTGATGGCTCCACAATCTGAATTAAAGTCACTCCTGTTTCAAATTCCGCACCATTATGGCTTGTTTCCACAGGTGTATTTCATTGACGTATTTCATTTAAAAGATCCAAAAGTTCTTCCAGAAGAAATTGATGAAAGTCCGCACTTTCAGGTGGTGTTGTGTCTACTGCCATCCTTGTCCTCTTGATTTTCGTGGGAACAAAACCAGTTGTACAATATACAAAAGAGGAAGTGGTCTGGTTCTTATTCCCCAACTTTAAAACAGTTTTTCTGTCCGCACTGGTACATGTTCCTGTTTTAATTCTTATTCTTACTTTAGTCAAACAAGACCTGTCAAGCTTCTTATTCACAGTCTTTTATTTTGCACTCTCTTCAACTTGAAAGCTCCACAGATCAAAGACATAAATAAATTCCTTCCTTTTATGACATCATAATGGCGGCTCGCTGTTCCCTCCAGGGACCTGACCCCAGCTTACAGGGGGACTTTTCCCAATCCAGAAACAATTTTTACAGGGATTTTGATAAGATTGACCCTCCTCCCCTTTACCATGCCTCAGGGGTGGGGAGATTTTAAGTCCAATCCTTGGTGATTGATTACTTCCTTTCACCCTTCTCGGCTAAGGGCAAGTTAGCTGCGACGCAGACCTCTCAAAGGGGGAGATCAACTTCCTTTTAAATCTCCCCCCATGGCCAATTCTTAAATTAGAAAGATTCCTTAAATTTCCTTTACTCACAGTTTCCAATGTCCTCAATTCTTTTTTGGAAAAATCCACCGCTCCTCCACTGCCGGCTCGGAGCTTCACTGTGCGAGGGTAGCGATCTGCTCGGAAATGTCACACTTGCACTCCACTCGTTCACGGGGCTCTTACTAGAGCTTACCAGAGAGTAGAGGAGTCGCTTTCGGGCACAGCCGAGCTCTCTCATCTCCAGAACGCTCGATCTGGGGCTCTTCTGGGGGTCTGCAGTGCTCTCACAGCTCCCCCCCCCCTCACACAGCCAGGTTCCTTGGAGCTCGAAGAGACCTCACCGGTCAGCGCTGGCGGTGAACCGGAAGTCTCGATTATTTGCTTTATTTCTGCATTCCAAAATCTTATTAATTTTCTTTACATTCCAGTTATAATAATAATCCCTTATACAACAACTGCAATATTAATAATTTCTATTTCTGATGACACATTAAATGATTTATAAAAGTACAAAGTATCTTTGTTTTTCCTGTGTGTGGCAATTATTCTGTCCATGGTTTTTCTTTCAGTCCTTGTAAGATCTTATGTCTTTCTTTCCCCCGGCTGTCACTGTTATCCATCATGCCTTGGGCAGAGCTGATATCCCATTGTTGTTATAGAAATTTCTCTGTTGCTCTGCCTTGTGCTTCATTGCTTTGCAACTTTAACAACAGCTGCAAAAGTCACTCTGTCCCAATAAATCACCTGTTTTTACCCTTTTCCCTCTCAGCCTGAGGAGAAGAGTGGTCTGTCGAACTGCAGATGACTCAGTTCGTGATCTCATCTTTCCTAGCATGCACCTGTACTTTAGTCCAATTAAGCTGTAATTAATATGAGAACCTCTGCTTCTTGATGGAGGCATTGGAGGGTTTTCAGCAGGCAAAGTGCTTTTGCACTCAGCACCTCCTTGCCCCATGCATTCCTTGCTGGAGCAAGAGCACGGGTAGAAAGACGAACTGCGAGTGAAGCCTATTTCTCCCTGCCCTTGGGGGGAATCTGGAAGGATAATTACCCTCAATCATCTTTGTTTCCCCTCACCAACAGTCTCGTGCTGTCATGGGGTCTGCCTCCATTAAGGCAGAACAGAACTGGAAGCTGAACATTTTAGTTAGTTAGCTTACATCAGCCAATTCCTGCCAATCTGCCCTGCCTTTCTGTTTGAGGAATTGATCTAGCCCCAATGTCCAGCAACTCTGAGTTGTCTATTGAAATCAGAAGTGTAGCCAGAAAAGCCATTAATTGATTTTACTCATCAACCAGAAGTGATCACACTTCCCTCAGGGGGGAATCACAAGATTCAGGAAGATTCTGAGTAGAGGAGAGAGAACCACAATTTCTGGGGAATAAATTCTCAAGGCTGTTATTCTTCCACTAATTTTTTTCAGCTTGATCTGGTGCAGTCCACCTTCCATGGATCTCTCTATCAGTGCTGTGGTATTCCTGTTCCTCACCTACCATCTCTGTGAGGCAGGACGTCAAAACGATAATCGAGTCCTCACAGTGACCAATGGTGGGGAGTGGGGAGAATGGGGAAAATTTCAATTATGTCCTTCAGGATATGCATACGGATTCTCATTGAAGGTAAAGGCTTCTCTATATCTTCTTTTTGATACCCTGATCCCAAGGAGTAGTCATAATAATTCTCTCTCTCTCTCTCTCTCTCTCTCGTTGCTTCCCATCTTTCTTTCTGAACCCATTGCCTGTATGTTGCTGCCTGCAAGGTGCTTTGAAGTGTTGACTGCCATGCTTAAAGATTTAATAGCTCTAAAAAGTCTCCATGCCACTTTGTCTATCCACATTGGAGAGGCTTAGAGTGAATTGGATTTTACATAAAGGAAAACTACCATGAATCTGGATGGACTGGAGGAAAAAGGGAGAAGGATACAGAAAAGTTTGGAGTGCAATGAGCTGGCAATATTGTGGTCAGGTTTATCTCCCTGAAAAGTGAGCGCCCAATTGGCAAATACAGACTAAACTGTAAGTGTGGAAGCAACCTTGATAAGTGCTTTCTAGGAGGCTTGCCATACATCCAGATTTTGGGTGACATGTCCAGGATTTCAACAACTTTCCCCAAAAAGCTCAACAACATTTTTGTGTCCAGATTTTATTTCTTGAAATAATATGGCAACCCTAACTTCACAAACTGGAGGAAACCTGCTGTTGAATATGAAGACATAGGAGAGGGATTAAGGGTGCCTTAGCCAGTCATTAGAATATCATTTTTTTCTTATAAAATTTGCTTTCTTTGGGCCATTGGGCCATTGGACAAAGCTACTGTCTTTTGATGCAGCTGGGAATGTAAACCTTAATCCATAACCGGTAATACTTGTACACAAGTAGGGGCCTGTAATTATGAACAGATAACTGCTAATTCAGGTTGCAAGCTACGGGAATACTTTGGAAAATTTAGACTGCAGACGCAGTCTGAATGTGAGTGTTGTCAGAGTCCTAGTTCAGTTAACTACAATAACAACCCCCCTTTTGTAACATAAAACAATATCTTTTTTCTGTTTTGTTTTCTACATGGGTACTATTTCTTGTTTCTTTGATTTTGTGTCTGGTCTTACTTTGTACACTTGAAATTTTGTACTTTTTATTTTTCAATAAAGAATATAAAACAGAGTCATAGCTTGCAAAAACTGCTTTATTGCAGTCTCTTTCTCTCTTTTCCATGATGATACTTCCCTCAATGGCATCAGTCTCTATTGCAGTAGCGGTGCAATTGTAGAATCTACTGTCGGACCGTGAGCATCTTCTTGACTTTTTTCTTTTTTCTTTGGAAAGTGATGGTGTGAGGAGCTGGCTGAAATCTATTATGCTTCAGCACCAGGGCAGGATAATATCAGGTCAGGGTCTATCAGCCTCATTCTCAGCTCTCGGAGTCTAAGGATACCAACTCTAGGTTGCCTTCTGAATTTTAGAGGGACCCAAGCCCCACATAACAAAGAGGAAAGAGACTGCAACAACAGAGTACAAAGGTCAGGAAAAGCAGAGTTTCTTCCTGAGGACCACACATCCCAAGGAAAGAGAGAGCAAGAGGAAACCACCATCTATCCTGAGAGTGGGGAACCTCAAGTCCAGGGGTCAAATGTGGTCCCCTAACTTCTCTGTCTGGTCCTCATGAATATCTGTGACTGTTAGGGGTCAGGACCACAGGCAGGAAGGAGAGGCAGGCTGAGCAAAAAAGCTGTATGAAAAGGTCAAGACCTACCTAACCAGTGGCTGTGCCTTCCTGAGAGAAAGTAGGCACAATACTGAAGCTCTCCTTCCTGCTGGAGGCACTGGCCTAAAAGATCAATGCCTCCACTCAACAGCTGTTAAGCAGAGACCTTGATCCTGTGGGGTGCAGGTGCTGCTTTGCCAGTGGCTTTCTTGCAGGAAGTCACTACCACTTACAGAGCTGGTTACATCATAGACAATTAAAGGGACAGTTTAAGGAAGACGATAAGAAAGGTTTTAGTTATACAGTTTCAAACTTTCAAAAAGAGATAGTCAAGAGTGATACGAAATTACTTTAAAAAATGTATAATCTCCTACTTTGTGGGGGAATGTTAGATGAAATGGTAAAGTCAGCACAAATAAAGCGGGCTCAGGATTTAGGTCATAATATACATCTTGAAGATTGGGAAAAGATGTGGAAGGTGAACCTAAAATTTACAGATTGTATCTTCCTGAAAGAGAATTATATGAAAATGATGTATAGATAGTATATAACACCAGAGAAAGTGGTCAAAATGTATAAAAAGGGATCAAAAACTTGTTGGAAATGCAAAGAAAAAGATGGTACATTTTATCATATGTGGTGGGATTGCAAAAATATTAGAAATTATTGGGAAATGATATATAATGAATTGCCCTGAGTGCTCCCTGGAAGGATAGATCGTGAAGCTGAGGCTCCAATACTTTGGCCACCTCATGAGAAGAGAAGAATCCTTGGAAAAGACCCTGATGTTGGGAAAGATTGAGGGCACTAGGAGAAGGGGACGACAGAGGACAAGATGGTTGGACAGTGTTCTCGAGGCTACGAACATGAGTTTGACCAAACTGCGGGAGGCAGTGCAAGACAGGAGTGCCTGGCGTGCTATGGTCCATGGGGTCACGAAGAGTCGGACACGACTAAACGACTAAACAACAACAACAACATATAATGAATTGAAAAAAAATGTTTAACAAGACTTTTGTTAAGAAACCAGAAGCATTCCTCCTAGGAATTTTAGACCAAGATGTAAAAAAAAGAAATTATTTATGTATGCAGCAACAGCGGCAATAATTATATTACCACAAACTTGGAAGAGCGGAAGAACAATGGCAAGGGAAACTTATGGAATATGCAGAACTGGGAAAACTAACAGATAAACTACATGAAAAGGACAACAAATACTTTAATAGAGAATGGGAACCATTTGCAACATATATGAAGAGGCAACATAAAGAAATGGCCTCATTGGCAGGGTTTGAGGAAACAATCACAACTGTATACAACAAAAAATAAGACTATATGTATTGGGAAAAATTGGGGGGAACAATACGCAGGGTGAACAATATGGAAATAAAACAAAACGGGAGTATGAGGGAAGTCCAGGGAAGGAGGGGGTAAATATGAAAAATAGTGAAAGATATATTTTTTCTTTTTTAAAAAGGAAAGTCACTACCACTTAAGTGAGTGGATCCCATCCTGCATGGTGCTGGTCACTGGACTTCATGAGGGAGCAGCACCACCACACAGAATCAGGTCATTCTGCTTAATATCTGTTAGGCAGGGGAGTAAATCCTGCATAGCACTGATGAACCCTGGCCTTAAAAAAAAACCCATTCTTAAGAGAATATTACGGTTTAAAACCCCTTTAAAGATTCTTTAGCTCCATCCCTAGATTTTTCCAGGGGCAGATTGGGAGGGTGTGGTGTGGGTGACCCCTGGGTGGCACAGGGCAAATCCACCTAATCCAGGGCTCACAACACACAGCCCTTCTTAGAAGATGAGGTTTGGTAGACATACTATACCTGATGAGGTCTACAAAAGAAGCCTTTAAAAAAATCTAAGGAGGCAACTGCCCTCTTGACTTTCGTGTGGAAAGCAATTCATTCCAATTTGGGTCCTATTTCCAGAGAGGCAGACATTATCACATTGTCCTTTTTTTGCAGCTGGGGAGAGTGGACAGACGATAAGAAATGCCCCGCCAAGACCTACCTGGTTGCCTTCGCTCTGAGAACGGAAGCCCCAAAAGGGGCAGGTGATGATACAGCAGCCAACAACATCCGTTTCCGCTGTGGAGATGGGACTGTACTGGAGGGCGAGGGACTGGACTTCGGTACTTATGGCCAGTGGAGCGAGCGCTGCACCACTGGTGCCATCTGCGGGATCCAAACAAAGGTGGAGGCTCCAGCTCCAGGTGATAGCACAGCACTTAATGATGTCAGGTTCGCCTGCTGTGACTGAATCACCTGGGCTTCATCCTGCTACAACACAGCTGCCTGTGTTCTAATGGTTTGTTGGCATGAAACTTAACCAACAATAAATCTTAACAAAAGAGTTGTGTGTACCTTTTGGAGCTTTGTCCCTTCCTGAGCTCAATTCTTTAAGCCTGCATGAATTGGTTTTGGATAGGAGGCCAATGCAATGTCAAAGAGGGTATCCATCCTAGAGCCGTAGTGTGATATCTTTAGCCCATTGATCTAGCCAGGCCCACCAGCCCCTCAATTTGTCCCATGAGGTTGCTTTGAACAAATCACACCCACTTGCCAATCACCAGCCATCTCAGGCACAGAGATCTCTTATGTCTCCCATGCAGTGAGATTTGAGGATTTGAAGGAATCTTAGCACCAAGCATAGCAGCCAACTCCTAGGGGCCGAGGTCTCTTTGCCTACCCCACAACTATTTGAGGAGGTCACTCCTCCCCCCCAGTTGATGGGCATTGCCATTCAAATGGTGTGCATCACATGATCAATTATGTGGGGCGGAGCTTACCTGCCTCCCCCATATTGCATTCAAGTCGGCACCCCTGGCATCAAGCACCACCAAGAGCCCAAAGTGCAAGCAGAGTCTTATTCCGAATTTTAGCACTCTGACCCAACAGTGCTAAGCTCAGAGATACCGATTAGCCTCGGGCTGCTATTTGAGAGTAGAAGGCAACATGTGCACATATTCCTACTCCAGGAGTGTGGAGGAGGAGGATGCAAATGCCTTTACTATTAAAGTGCAAGCAGCATTTCACTTACCTTCAATCTATGCACAATGAGACTGAAACCAGAGAAAAGACTCAGCTTGCTCTTGGAGAGTAAAAAGCTGTTTTTAATTCTTAATGGTTAGGGAAGGGGATCTCCAGCTTTCTGAATGTGTGTATGTATACTTGTCTGCCTGCCTCTTTCTCTCTCTGTGTGTGTGCATCACTCAACCACTTCTGGTGCAATGGAATACCATGACGGATACCAGAGCCTGTGGAGACACCATTTACCTTCCCACCGCAGTGGTACCTGTTCATCTACTTGCACTGGGGTGCTTTTGAAGTGCTAGGTTTACAGGAGCTGGGACAGAGCTCACTATGTTGCTTCACTATTTGTCGATTCAAATAGTGATCCCAAATGCTCAGGTGGCCAGAATAGGAGTTCTCCCCTCTTCTGTTTGCTGCACTGGTAAATGGCTGAGTAAATGGCTGTTGTAGCTGAGTGACCCAGACTGCCACCCTCTTTGCAGAATGTGGCAGCTTTGGAGCTAGTGGATCATTGCCTGATCTGCTCCACCCCAACCTCATTCCTTTAACATTTTGGAGTCCATACATCCTACTACTGGACACCTTTACTCCTCCAAAAAGGAAATACCAGGAGTTAGGATTGCTCTTTCATTTATGATGCCACTGAGCTAGATCCAATTCTGAATTTTTCTAAGTAGAGAAGGAATTAAGTAGAGAAGGAATTTTAAAAATAAAAAAGTCAGTTTTAAATTCAGACATTTACATTTTGATCATGAAAACTGAGTGCATGATCAAACCTACCCACAGATCCAAGCACTCAGATCAAAGTATCGTGTTAGACTGGAATGCTTTATCCAGGGGTCTCATTGGGAAACCATTAAATTATTTTTTTAAACTGAGAGAGGACAAACAGGAAGAGATGCAGATGCAGAAAGTGAAAACAACAGAGGGAGGGAGGGGGGGAGGGAGGGAGGGAGGGAGGGAGGAAGGAAGGAAGGAAGGAAGGAAGGAAGGAAGGAAGGAAGGAAGGAAGGAAGTTCAGAAAATGGGAAGGACGGAAGCAAGGGACCAAGCAAAATGGAGCTGCCTTGAAGAAAATGAGATGATCTGCTTTATCTAGCTGGGTAGTGAGACTCCTGTTCCACACACAAAAATATAAGTGAAGGCTGAGTCCTGCCTCCCAGATTATGATTGTGAAGACTAGGGTTTGCCCAACAAGAAAATTGTTTTCATGAGGAATCCCTGACTTTCAGGCCTGACTCTCCCAGCCCATGAACTGTTCAGCAGGGGAGCTGTTAAGAGGGGAAAGGGCGTAGATGTTTTGCAGCGTGGGTGCCACTACTGAGAAGGCCCTCTGCCTGTTCCCTGTAACTTGGCTTGTCACAGTGAGGGAACCGCCAGAACGCCCTTGGTGCTGGACCGGGCAGAACGATGGGGGTGGAGACACTCCTTCAGGTATACTGGACCAAGGCCATTTATGGCTTTAAAGGTCAGCACCAACAATTGTTGGTGCTTGGAATTGTACTGGGAGGCAATGTAGATCTTTCAAGACCGGTGTTATGTGGTCTCGGCGGCTGCTCCCAGTCACCAGTCTAGCTGCCGCTTTCTGGATTAGTTGTAGTTTCCGGGTCACCTTCAAAGGTAACCCCACGTAGAGCGCATAGCAGTAATCCAAGCGAGAGATAACTAGAGCATGCACCACTCTAGCGAGACAGTCCATGGGCAGATAAGGTCTCAGCCTGCGTACCAGATGGAGCTGATAAACAGCTGCCCTGGACACAGAATTGACCTGCTCCTCCATGGACAGCTTTGAGTCCAAAATGACTCCAAGGCTGCCCACCTGGTCCTTTGGGGCACAGTTACCCCATTAAGGATCAGGGAGTCCTCCACACCTATCCGCCTTCTGTCCCCCAAAAACAGTACTTCTGTCTTGTCAGGATTCAACCTCAATCTGTTAGCTGCCATCCATCCTCCAACCACCTCCAGACACTCACACAGGACCTTCACCACCTTCACTGTTTCTGATTTGAAAGAGGGGTAGAGCTGGATATCACCCACATACTGATGAACACCCAGCCCAAACCCCCTGATGATCTCTCCCAGTGGAAATGCCTTTGCCAAGAGGTAGACTTGTGTTCCTTGCAAATATGCACAAGGACGAGGACAAGGACCTGGAATGAGAGTGATTTCCACAGAAAATTATTTTTTAGCAAAAAAAAAATCTATCAGAGAATTTCAGCCATTACTTTCAGCAGTTAACTTCAAAAGTCAATTCAGCCATTAGTTTCACCAGTTAGATCCAGCCATTAAGTAGCTGTAGTTAGTTTTACCAGCTAGTTTTAACTATTAGTTTCATCAGTTCATTTCATCAGTTCGTTTCAACCATTAGTTTCATCAGTTAGTTCCAACCATTAGTTTCATCAGTTAGTTCCAACCATTAATTGGCTGTAGTTAGTTCCAGCCATTAGTTTCACCAGTTCGTTCCAGCCATTAATTGGCTGTTGTTAGTTTCAGCTATTAATTTTACCAGTTAATTTCAAGAAGTCATGGCACCATGAGGATTCAGATACAGTGGCACCTTGGTTTAAGAACAGCTTAGTTTATGAACACCTTGGATTAAGAATGCTGCAAACCCGAACTAGGTGTTTTGGTTTGTGAACTTTGCATTGGAAGCAGGAAATGTTCCACTTCCTGTTGAGTGTGTTCCATTAGTAAATTGAGTCCCCCGCAGCTATGGGAAAACACACCTTGGTATAAAATCGCTTTGGTTTAAGAACGGACTTCTGGAACGGATTAAGTTCGTAAACCGAGGTATCACTGTATTAGTGTCAGCACCTACACATTCTGGCACTTGTTTTCAAAAAGTCAATTTCAAGGATCCGTTTCAGCAATGAATAAGTAGAGAATCCAGATCAATTAAAGCAGAGTCAGCACCAGCTTTGCAGGGGCCATTGGCATCAGGTCAATGTGCTCATCCCAACCAGCCCTGCTTGTGGCAACCATGACAGGCGTCATCTGCTTTCTCTATTGGTTTCCAGGAACGTCACTCACTACCCCCAAAAACTAACTCCTAGACCTTAAGTGGGCAGTAGGTGGGAGTTAAGCTTGGTATTCATCATGGTTGCCACCCAGCCTGCCATCTTAAGTTGCCTAAATTGTAATGCCTTAGATGATAGATCTATGAAAGCAATACATTGCATAGGTCTGTGAACATTAAGGGTATCTTAGAATAGCAGGCTGGGTGACCATCACAGGCTATTTAGCAACATTATTTAACACTGGGGCCCAGCTCTGAGGACCTTCTGATGGTTCCCTCACTGTGAAAATGAGATTACAGGGAACCAGGCAGAGGGCCTTCTCGGTAGTGGCACCTGCCCTGTGGAACGCCCTCACATCAGATGCCAAGGAAATAAACAACTATCTGACTTTTAGAAGACATCTGACGGCTGCCCTGTTTCGGGCTGTTTTTAATGTTTGAAGTTTTATTCTGTTTTTAATGTTCCGTTGAAAGCCGCCCAAGCCAGATGGGTGAGGTAGTAAATCATCATCATCATCATCCCTGGGTTCCAGTATTATGGGAGAACTGCATACCAAGCACAATAGAGTTTTATAAAGGCATTGTGATATTATTATTATTATTATTATTATTATTATTATTATTATTTTATTGAAATTCAAATCAAAACAAACAAATCCTACAAATCATATAAATTATCATATAACCAAACTTACAAATAAAATTATGAATACAATCTAATACAGAAATCCACTAGACTTTCCTGTCTATTCCTTTTACTCACTCTGAATCTTATTAAACAAATCATACAATAAATAAACATAACTAACAAAACAAACAAACAACATTATCCTCTCCCTCCATAAAACTTCCACTTATCATCATCTCGGGTTAGCTAAATTTTAATTAATTACTGCTTCCATTACCATAATATACTTCCCTAATGCTTCCTTTTGTAAATGTAGGCTTTGCGAACAGTACAGAATGTTAGAAATAAACCCAGGATTTTAGTGTAGGGCACTGTTTCTTCATATAATCCCCAAATTTTCCCCAGCTTTAATAATATTTCTGGTTGCTACAGCCTCTGATTGAGTCTGTTAATTTCACAAGATCTAAATAGCTGAATAATTTCTCCTGCCACTCACTAATTTTTGGTATTTCTTGTTCTTTCCAATATGTGGCCATCAATATTCTTGCAGCTGCCCTCACATAGAGAAATATTTTTTCGTTTTGCTTATTTTTTCCTTCATCTAGCATTCCTAATAAAAAAAACATTCAGGATTCTTCTTTATATTATACTTCAATATTTTTTTTATTTCCTCAAAAATCTGGTTCCAATAGAGTTTAATTTTTTCACATTGCCACCACACGTGCACAAATGTCCCCGTTTCTTTTTGGCAGCTCTAACATAACTTATCCTTTGTTTTATACTTTTTGTGTATTTTGACCGCTGTCAAGTACCATTTATAAAACATTTTGATCATGTTTTCCCTTATTCCCTCAGAGGTTGTGAACTTCCATGAGGAATTCCATAGCTTTCCCCATTGTTCTAATTGGATGACTTTCCTGAAATCGGATGCCCATTTAATCATCGTCTCCTTTGACCTCCCATTCGAGTAATACATTATACATTTTGGAAATGAACTTATTATTGTTTTGTAACAGATGCTCTTCTAACAGTGAAGGTTTATCCAAAAATCCTTTTTGTGATTTATCTTTATTAAATTTACTATTTATTTGATGGAATTGAATCCAGCCTGTCAAGAGATATTTTATTTCCTCATATTCTTTTAATTTGAGCTTCCCTTCCTTTTCTTCTATTAGATCTTTAATGTTCCCCACTTTCCATCCAAATTCCTCTTCTTCACTGTTATTATTTCCACCGGTGACAGCCATTGGGGGGTTGGGGGCTCTAATAGCCTTTTATGTTTCTCCCATATTTTCAACAGAGATTTATTTATAACATGCTCCTTAAACCCCTTATTCACTTTTACTTTGTCTTCCCCCAGGTAGGCATGCCATTCAAATTTATTTTTGTGCCCCTCCAGGTCTAATAGTTTATGGTTGTCTAACATAATCCATTCTTTCAACCAAAGGAAGCCCACCACATCGTAGTATAGGTTTAAGTACCTGTCATTGTGTCTTGAAGGGAGAACACAAAATAAAAGAGGCAGACTGCCTTCTGTTTGTTAGTAGGGTTGCCAGACTCAATAGAGGACAGGACTTCTGTGCCTTTATTTGCCCTGCTCACTTTTGAGTCTGGAAACATTAAAGAGAAACCAGCAGACCCTTTGCTTGGAAATTAAACAAAGGGTCTGCTGGTTTCTCTTTAAGGTTTCCAGACTCAAAAGAGAGCAGGGCAAATAAAGGCACAGAAGTCCTGTCCTCTATTGAGTCTGGCAACCCTATTTGTTAGCCTTCCTTAAGGAATATGAACAGGCCTCTCAAATTTAAAGGTAAAGTAAGGACCAGCCCGCAAACTCAGCTGAACACAATTAAATAAATCCTGCAAATTCTATTGTTGAATTCAGACCACATGGGACCAGTGTATTCAGTTCATAAATATACCTCCATTCCATTTGTGAATGCAACCTGGTCCTGAGTGCAGGCATGATGAGACAACTGGGAAGTCCACCCTTTCTAAGGCAGGCTTCTTTAGGCTTGTGTGCTCCTGATCTTTTGGACTACAATTCCCATAAGTACAGACCAACACATTGAGGTAACAGGAGCTTTAGTCCACCACATCAGGAAGACACCAGGTAGAGGGAAGCAGGTCTAACACTGATGAGCTGACATTTTGGTCTCGAAACCAAGCCTTATGAGGAATAGTTGAAGGAGCTAGGTATGTTTAGCCTGGAAAAGAGGAGGCTTAGAGGAGATATGATAGTCATCTTCAAACATCTCAAGGGCTGTTACAAGGAAGAAGTAACTAGCTTGTTTTTTCCTGCCATTTGCCTTCACCTGCTCTGCAAATGGAGGAGTATTCCGTTAAAGGATTCTGGAGGTGGGGCCTGGTCCAAAGCCTGGGGAGGCCAGGGCCATAAGGCACGCCCCTAATGGTGATCACAGGAAGAGTTTCGGTTGATGTACAACACTGGGGCTCCTTACTGGTGGTTAACTCTTCCCGGACTTCCAACACACGGGTTGGAGTCGGACATAGACGGTTAGGGTCCAATGCCTAAGCCAATACCGCTCAACATCTCTAACCAATAAAGTTGTGACCTTTTCACCCATTTTAATCTATACTATGTGTCAAGTGTCTTTATTTTCACTGGGAGGGAGGGACATTGCCACACAACACAAATAAAAATGTGCACCCCGCCACCAAGACCATTCTTTATGGCTGTTATCCAACTTTCCAGAAACTTAACAATTCTTGAGATGGTTTGACCCCTTTTTTGTTATAACAATACAAATTCCACAAATATCTTCTATATTTCCTCAAAGTCAAAACTCCCAGGATTCTTTGGGGGAAGCCATGTGCTTCAAATGTGTGCTGAATGAGCATTGAATGTATGGTGAAGATGTGACTTGAGCAAACATTTCTTCAGAGTATTAACACCACTATCTTTGTCAGGTATGGAACGTGGACAAAGAATGAGACTTGTCCTGAAGGCGGTCTGATCTCATTTTCTCTGAGAGTAGTAGAATACCAATATGCTGCGGATGACACAGCAGCTGACAATATCAAGTTCAGCTGTGAACACGGGGGCGCCAGATGTGGAATACAGACAAGAATTGACAATGAGTTGGGATCAGGTGACATGACAGGACTTAACGATGTGGAGTTCTACTGCTGCGACTAAACCATGTGGGTTTCACCCAACAATAGCTCAGCTCCCTGTGCCCCAATGGCTCCATGACGTGAAACTTAATAATAAATGTATCCCCAATGAAGAATTCTGGGTGTCTTTTTTTGATGCACTGTGCCTTAAGTCTTCATGTATGGCTTGTTAGTAAAGCCATTTAAATCTTGGTTACGCTTTATTGAGGAAGCAGAACAAAACATTGTATAACTCGAGGAGAAAGCAACAGAGAGGCTTTGTCTTTCTTAGGTCAGGCACCGGACATAGCAGGAAGGCTATCAACTACACATAACAGGGGGAAACTCCCTCAGATCTACACAGCCAGTCAGAGCGCTCGCTACCTCAGTGAGCGTTGTGCCACTTTGCTTGGTTGTTAAGCAAAACCTCAGCCACCCCTCCTGGTTTGCTGACTTACTAAAAACAGAATGAATGCCAAAGTGACACACAGAACAATCTCTGCTGTGTCAATTCCATCATGGCTGCTGGATAGGAGGCCAACCAAAGGATTGGAGAAAGGACAGAGAAGGATGAATGGACACAGAAGAATGTAAAAAGAGGCCCGCTGGATCATACAAAAGGTCTATCTATCTCAGATGCCTTTGAAGCCCAGAAACTGGCAATCAGTGCACAGTCCCACTGTTGTTCCATGGCAGCTGATGTTCTGATAGAGCTGTCATACTGTACGTTCATAATTTCCCAGAAATAGCTGGGATTTGTCCGTTGAAAATGGCGTCCAGGGGACAGGATTTTCTAAAAGCAGACTGTCACTTTTTGAAAAAAAAGGGCAGTCCATATTTTTAGAGGTGATATTTTCACATGTGTCTTGAACTGGCTTCCACAGAGGAGTCACAGAAAAAAATGTGGCTTGTCAATGGAGCCATGACTCAAAAAGGTTGAAAAACACAGCAGTAGACAAAGCTAACAACTGCTTATTCAGGCCAAAACCAGTGTGTATGGAACAGTCCAGTGGAAAACACTTGCTTTACCAACACAAACTTTGGCATCATGGGAGTCCTAGCTTGCAGCAGCAGGTTATTCACAACCTCTTTTTTCTGTTCGCCATCAGCTGCAGAAACCTCAAGGTACTGAACCACATGAGGATGATACAGCTCTCCACCGTATCTGTCTCCATTGCACTAATGGTACAGTAATTGAGTCAACATCAGGACCATGAGTATTCTTTAGATTTCTCTATGACCTTGTAATTTTCAGGTGAAGGGCTGCCTGAAATGTGTAATGAATTATTTTTGCCTGTAAAACAGCTACGGAAGCCACTCTTGGAAAATTCCGGCATCATAGGAGGAACAACAAACAGTTAACAAACATATTGTATAATCTTCCAGAAAACTATTGCGAAAAGCACAGCTAGTGAGGAATCACAACACAATTCCACCAGCGCAGAGTGGCAGCTTGGTCTTGATGGTTTCCTGAGTCAATCACAGAATGCCTTTTGGTATCCAGTATGAGAAGTGTAGGAAAAATGGTAGCTATTTAACAGGGATTAGCGTTTTTACAGTTCAGAGTTCAGTTCAGAAGAAATTACAATAATTTGTTCTAGTAAGCTGTAAATACATGTTGTTATATAAATAAAAACATTTTTTTAAAATTTAGCAGTTAGTTTTCTTAGAGTAGGTCTGAAGAAATAAACCTTGCCTTCCAAGACCCACACATATCAGACCCACTCATTTCATGAAAATCCATTCTAATTTATCAAATGCCTTTTCTGTGTCAGCAAGGAATGGAATAGCAATTTTGGTTCTTTGTAATACAGTGGTACCTCGGTTTACAAACACAATTGGTCCTGGAAGTCTTTACTTAACCTGAAGCTAATTTTCCCATTGAAAGTAATGGAAAGTGGATTAATCTGTTCCAGACGGGTCCGCGGAGTACTCAACCTGAAGCGTACTTAACCCGAGGTATGAGTGTAAATGGTTATGGAAGTCCGTACTTAACCTGAAACAAACTTTCCCTTTGAAAGTAATGGAAAGTGGATTAATCCGTTCCAGACAGGTCCGCGGAGTACTTAAACTGAAAATACTCAAACTGGGGCGTACTTAAACCGAGGTATGACTGTAGTTCATAGCTGCCAACTTTCCCCTAATATATGCATTTTTGTAAACATAGTTTGGTTGAAGAACTGCACCAACAAATTCAGACAAATGTAAATTTTGATAGATAGTGTGTGTTTTGCACATTTAAAATGCAGTATTAAATAGTCACAGGAATAGGGTGAGTCCTCAAAATATATATCTGGGGTGTCACAGGCCAGCGTGAAGGGGAGTGTCTTCAGTACATGGTGAGCACTGTAGTGAAGGTGCCAAACACACTTCCCGGGGAGAGAATTCCATCACCTAGGAACTGCCACAGAGAATGCCACCTCCTGGGTCACCACCATCCCAAACGTTGGAAGGCAGTGGAAGTATCAAGGGCAGCCCCCCTGCTGATCTTGACATCTGAGAGGGTCTATAGATAAAGAGTTGCTCTCTTAGATATTTGGGGGCCTAAGGCATTTGGGGATTTATGTGAGCACCTTCAACTGAGCCTGCAACAAAATAGCAAATATGATTCAATGTAATGTGATACCTATTGGGAGCATATTGGGAGGGGTGATCCTAAGATTCCAAATGATGTCTTAAACGACACCGACTCATGATGGAAGGGATCTTGGGATCATGGTGGATAGTTGAAATAAAATATCAAGTCCACATGTATTGCCTGTATAAAAAGCAGATTCCATGCATGAGATCATTAGGGAATGGATCAAAAAATAATATCACAATGCCTTTATAAAACTCTATTGTGCTTGGTATGTAGTTCTCCCATAATACTGGAACCCAGGGATGAATATTTATTTATTTAACTACGTACTATCGTACTTACTTACTTACTACCCCACCCATCTGGCTGGGCTTCCCCAGCCATTCTGGGTGGCTTTCAACAGAACATTAAAAACAGAATAAAACTTTAAACATTAAAACAGCCCTAAACAGGGCTGCCTTCAGATGTCTTCTAAAAGTCAGATAGTTGTTTATTTCCTTGACATCTGATGGGAGGGTGTTCCACAGGGCGGGCGCCACTACCGAGAAGGCCCTCTGCCTGGTTCCCTGTAATCTCATTTCTCGCAGTGAGGGAACCGCCAGAAGGTCCTCAGGGCTGGACCCCAGTGTTAAATAATGTTGTTAAATTGCCTGTGATGGTCACCCAGCCTGCTGTTCTAAGATACCCTTAATGTTCACTGACCTATGCAATGTATTGATTTCATAGATCTATTGGCTAAGGCATTACAATTTAGGCAACTTAAGATGGCAGGCTGGGTGGCAACCATGATGAATACCAAGCTTAACTCCCACCTATTGCCCACTTAAGGTCTAGGGCAGGCATCCCCAAACTTCGGCCCTCCAGATATTTTGGACTACAATTCCCATCATCCCTGACCACTGGTCCTGTTAGCTAGGGATCATGGGATTTGTAGGCCAAAACAGCTGGAGGGCCGCAGTTTGGGGATGCCTGGTCTAGGAGTTAGTTTTGACCTGATGCCAATAGCCCCTCCAAAGCCGGTGCTGAATCTGCTTTAATTGATCTGGATTCTCTACTTATTCATTGCTGAAACGGATCTTTGAAATTGACTTTTTGTAAACAAGTGCCAGAATGTATAAGTGCTGACACTAATACAGTGGTACCTCGGTTTACGAACTTAATCCATTCCAGAAGTCCATTCTTAAACCAAAGCGTTCTTAAACCAAGGTGTGTTTTCCCATAGCAGCAGGGGACTCAAACTACAAATGGAACACACTCAACAGGAGTGTTCTGCTTCCAAGGCAAAGTTCACAGACCAAAACACTTACTTCCGGGTTTGCAGCGTTCTTAATCCAAGTTGTTCATAAACTAAGCTGTTCTTAAACCAAGGTACCACTGTATCTGAATCCTCGTGGTGCCATGCCTTCTTGAAACTAACTGGTGAAATTAATAGCTGAAACTAACAACAGCCAATTAATGGCTGGAACTAACTGGTGAAACTAATGGCTGAAACGAACTGATGTAATGAACTGATGAAACCAATAGTTAAAACAAGCTGGTAAAATTAACTACAGCTACTTAATGGTTGGATCTAACTGGTGAAACTAATGGCTCGAACTAACTACAGCTACTTAATGGCTGGATCTAACTGGTGAAACTAATGGCTGAAACAGACTTTTGAAGTTAACTGCTGGAAGTAATGGCTGAAATTGTCTGGTAGAGTTTTTTCTAAAATTATTTTTCTATGGAAGGGAATTGATGGATTTATTGATGAGCCTGAACTGTTTTCTTAATGAAGATAAAATGCCTTTTATTTTATTTGAAAAGTTGCTAATCATATTGTATTGAACTGTTATCTAAATTTCTTTCACTTTTTTGTCTACCAGGAAATATAACTTCAAGTTATATACACTTCTAATAAACCATGGCTGCAATTCTAACCCCTTTCTGATATAGATGCCGGAGGGTTAGGATGGTGCAAAATGTCCTCTCTGTTACCCTCCATGACCCTTCATTAAGGCTGCTCTGCCTATATCTGATAGGACCTTATGTAACATTAATGTATAGAAATGTGCAGGAAAAAATATTAATGCATTTAGGAATAAAACTCAAATTAGCAAAGTGTGATGCTTAAGTAAAATGATTCCTTGAAAGGAGGAATTGGGGGGGGGGGTAAAAATTGTGGGGATAAAATGTAATACCTGATGTGGCCTTCAGAATGAGAGTATTGTGCTCCTCCATCAAGCAACTCCTGCAGCCAAGCTGGTACCAGATGTACTGTTATCCTTTCTTTTGGAGAACATCAGCAAAGGAATATTCATCTGGGCAGGCTGAGATGTCCATACAAATTGCTCAGTCTTGCTCCCTAGAGATGTCACTTGGGTGCTGCAAACGCAGCAAAAACAAGGTTGGAGGCAGCTGTTACAGGTTATAGATTCAACCTGATTGGCGTAATTTACGAGTACTACTGATTGCCTTCGTCAGTGAGCAAGACATGATGGGAGAGACATGTCTCACTGTCGGCCTCCTTCAGAGGTATCACTCAACATGTGGACCAAACTACTGCACCAGGTAAAATAGAAAAGAAACAAACCCTCTTGTGGCTAGCAAGCTGAAACATCAGGGCCATGTGTCTTGGCTTGTCCACCTACCTGCTGGCAAAGGACGGCATCATGAATAACCATGTATTCAAGGCTCAGTCTTTGCAGTGAGAAATTCCCTTCTATCTGTGAAAGCACTGCCAACCAAAGGCTCAGAACACATGCTTTCCCTCCACCTCTCAATCACCTCCAATCCAGTTAACATATTGAGCCTCTATATTCCCATTATGTGCTCTGACATACAAACCAAGGGCCGGTTCTCTGAGGAACTAGACCAGGCTATCAGAAGGGTCCCACCTATTCCTGCTGGGGGGTTTCAGTGCCAGTGTTGGGAATGGTCATCACACATGGGACTACTGCATAGGCTACTATGATATTGACAGCATGAATGGGAACAGACAAAGGCTTCTTGAGCTGAATCATGATCACAGTCTTCTCTACCAAGGCAAAACATACAGTGCCCTGGAGACATCCAAGGTCAGGTCACTGGCACCAGCTGGATTTGATGGCATACATACAGTGGCCTGACTTTTGATGTTTCCAAGACACACTATGTTTTGCCTTGCATAGAGAAGAACATGTTCATGATTCAGAGGTTGTGATATGAGCACAGCTCAAGAAGTCTTTGTCTGTTCTGCCAAGACCACAGTAGCCTATGCAGTTGTCCCATGTGTGGTGATCATTTCGAACTCTGGCATTGAAATCCCCCAGCAGGAATAGGTGGGAACTAGCTTGGTCTAGTTCCTTGTGGAAACGGTGCTTGGTTTTTATGTCAGAGCAAAAAAGTTAAATAAAGTTAAAAGGTAAAGGTACCCGTGACCATTAGGTCCAGTTGCAGATGTCTCTGGGGTTGTGGCGCGCACTTCGCTCTACAGGCCGAGGAGCCAGTGTTTGTCCTCAGACAGCTTCCAGGTCATGTCGCCAGCATGACTAAACCGCTTCTGGCGAACCAGAGCAGCGCACGGAAACGCCGTTTACCTTCCCGCCAGAGCGGTACCTATTTATCCACTTGCACTTGACGTGCTTTCGAACTGCCAGGTGGGCAGGAGCTGGGAACGAGCAACGGGAGCTCACCCCATCGCGGGGATTCGAACCTCCGATCTTCTGATCGGCAAGCCATAGGCTCATTGGTTTAGACCACAGCGTCACCCACGTCCTGTTAGGTAGCAGTTAAATATAATATGATTTATAATGTTTCAAATAAAATAAAATATATTTTATCTTCATTAAAAAGAAAAGGGATTTGTTCAGAATCATCAATAAATCCATCAATTCATTTCCACAGAACATTATTTTTTTAGCAAAACAATGTATCAGACAATCTCAGCCATTAGTTTCACCAGTTAGATCCAGCCATTAAGTAGCTGTAGTTAGTTTCACCAGTTAGTTTTAACTATTAGTTTCATCAGTTCATTTCATCAGTTCGTTTCAACCATTAGTTTCACCAGTTAGTTCCAGCCATTAAATGGCTGTAGTTAGTTCTAGCCATTAGTTTTCAAACTTTTTTTGGAAGCTGAACGTCTGACGGGGCTTCTGCTTGAGTGCAGGAAGCTCCTGCAGCCAATTGGAAGCCACGCCTTGATTTTCGAACATTTCCAGAAGTCGAATGGACTTCCAGAACAGATTACATTTGAGAACCAACGTACGACTGTATTAGTGTCAGCAGTTATACCCTACATTCTGTCCCTTGCTTTCGAAAAGTCAATTTCAAGGATCCATTTCAGCAATAAATAAGTAGAGAATCCAGATCAATTAAAGCAGAGTCAGCACCAGCTTTGCAGGGGCCATTGGCATCAGGTCAATGTGCTCATCCCAACCAGCCCTGCTTGTGGCAACCATGGCAGGCGTCAATTGCTTTCTCTATTGGTTTCCAGGAACGTCACTCACTACCCCCAAAAACTAACTCCTAGATCTTCAGTGGACAATAGGTGAGAATTAAGCTTGTTATCCATCATGGTTGCCACCCAGCCTGCCATCTTAAGTTGCCTAAATTGTAATGCCTTAAGACCACCGATGTATGAAATCGATACATTGCATATGTCTGTGAGCTGTACCATTACATTAAGGGTAATTTAAAATAGCAGGCTCGGTGACTACCATGGGCTATGGCCGTACCTTGGTTCTTGAATGCCTTGGTACTCGTCCATTTAGGCTCCCAAATGCCACAGGACTCTTCACACTGGCCTTTGACACCCCAGATATATATTTTCAGGACTGACCCTATTCCTGGGATTGATTAATATTGCATTTTAAATTTGTCCAGGGGTCTTATGGCTGTTGTTATTATTATTTTAGTGTCTTGGAGAAAGGCATGAGCTCTACACTGCCAAGTTCTGTCCAGTCATGGAGCTGCAGAGCATGGCAGTTGCTGCTAAGGAGGACAACTCCCACATCTCATTTTCCTGTTCCTGGTTGCTGCCCCGCCCACATTAATATTTCCCATAAATGACTGCAGTGAGACACTGCATGAAGGCAGCTTCCTGAAGGGAGAAAGGAGGACGAGGGCTGCCTCCTGTTCAAGCTTGGGCGGTGGCCAGAACTGAATGAGGTAAAGCTAGAAAACAACAACAATCATAAATAAATTCCTGCTGTGCTGTTATTCCCAAAAGGTGAGTAGTAGTAGTAGTAGTAGAGACATCTTAAAAAGCATCTTAAAAAGCAGAGACATCACCTTGCCTACAAAGGTCCGTATAGTTAAAGCTATGGTTTTCCCAGTAGTGATGTATGGAAGTGAGAGCTGGACCATAAAGAAGGCTGATCGCAGAAGAATTGATGCTTTTGAATTATGGTGCTGGAGGAGACTCTTGAGAGTCCCATGGACTGCAAGAAGATCAAACCTATCCATTCTTCAGGAAATCAGCCCTGAGTGCTCACTGGAAGGACAGATCCTGAAGCTGAGGCTCCAATACTTTGGCCACCTCATGAGAAGAGAAGACTCCCTGGAAAAGACCCTGATGCTGGGAAAGATTGAGGGCACAAGGAGAAGGGGACGACAGAGGACGAGATGGTTGGACAGTGTTCTCGAAGCTACGAACATGAGTTTGACCAAACTGCGGGAGGCAGTGCAAGACAGGAGTGCCTGGAGTGCTCTGGTTCATGGGGTCACGAAGAGTCAGACACGACTAAACGACTAAACAACAAAAGTAGTAGTAGTAAAATTATCATTTACAGGGTCTTTTCTGTGCTGGCTGCACCCAAGGGTGACTAAGCTTCAGGCATCGTGAAAGGCATTAAAGCCTCACATGGCGTGATTGGCCTTCTCACTCATGCACTGAAATTTGGATTGTGGAGTCTTTTTATTTTTATGACTCTGTTCTGTTATAGGTTTTAGTAATAAACTTGTAGGTTTATATTGCTGTGAGTCACTTTGGATAAACTTTAGTTAACAATGTTTAGGAATTCCTGAGAAGGAATAATAATTACAAAGGGTTAGGTAAAATCCATCCATTATTGTTCTACCATTCACTTTTTCTAAAAAGCATTTCCTGGTTGCCTAGTGAATTTTGTCCTCGTCCCAGTCCAAATAACTCCTGGGTTTCTCATAGAAATCAAACTATTATTAGAAAAGCCAGCCAGTAAATCTGTTGTATCAGCAAAAAGCAACCACATATTGTGAAAAACAGTATTCAGGGATTTGAGGTTGAAAATTCTCATGGCTATTATTTTCCCACTTGTGCTTTTGTTGCTAGATCTGCGGTGAGCTAACTTCCATGGACCTCTCTATAAGTACTGTGCTCTTCATGGTCGTCTCCAGCCACCTCTCGAATGCATACCCTCTCCGAAGCCATACCATTGAACTCTCAGTGCCAAATGGAGGGAGATGGGGTGAATGGGGACGCGAAGAATTCTGTCCCAGTGGGCATGCAAATGGATTCACATTGAAGGTAGATACCTCCTTGTGTCCTCCTTTTCAAGCACCTTGGTGCCAAGCAGCTGTGACAATCAGTATCAATGGACAGTGTCCTGGGGCTGCTCTGCTCACTTGAACTCCATCTAAATAAAAAAATTCCTTCAGTAGCACCTTAAAGACCAACTAAGTTTATATTTTGGTATGAGCTTTCGTGTGCATGCACACTTCTGAAGAAGTGTGCATGCACACGAAAGCTCATACCAAAATATAAACTTAGTTGGTCTTTAAGGTGCTACTGAAGGAATTTTTTTATTTTGCTTCGACTCAGACCAACACGGCTACCCACCTGTAACTTGAACTCCATCTGTAATGATTGGGTCTCTTCCACAGAAGTGAGACAACTCCGGCAGTAATTAACTCAGGTTTATTGCTCAAAACACACAAATCACTCTGGAGCTCAGTCACTCAGCGTCTGATTCCAAATTAGCTGTTGCCGAGTCTGAGTTCCGCACCTCCCTCTTCCCACATTTAAAGCCCCACTTTCGCTTCCTTTCCTATTCACACCTCTCATTAATTCTTGCAAGCCTATGCATCATGGGATGGGCTATTTCCAGTGGACCTCCCTCTGAGTCCGAGCTTAAACTGTCAGTCTGTGTCTTCTCCCTTGAACTCCCCCCTTCCTTCTCCTTGTTCTTGGAGCTCAGGCTTCTACTGCAACTAGGCTGCTCCTCCCTTGTTCAGCATTCCTGCCTAATTACCTCCTCCTGTCTCTCCCCCTCTGTCAGCCATGGGACGCAGCTGACACCACCTGGCTGAGTTGCTTGGTGGTGAGGTCGTTATGATGCAAATGTACTGGTGGCACACCTAAGGCCCTCCAGCATCTTTGGTTCTTTTTCATGTGCCTTCTCCGCAAGAGGTCCAGAGAACTGGCCTTTTATGTGGTGGCTCCTCACCTGTGGAATGCTTTTTTTTTTAACATTGTAACCCACCCTGTGATCTTCTAGTTCATCTTCACGTTTATTCTCTTACATGTGTTATTTACACTTTGGACCCTTTGGGCATTTCAGCTTAAATATCATAATTTTGAGGCGAAAGAAATCAAACGATTTGCCTTCTGCTGTGTGTGGAATGATGGTCCCTTAGTCTTCTTAATTAAATTTTATGCTTCAACACAACAGCTTGTGACATTCTGAAGGCTGAAATATTTTTTTTTGCCGAGCAACATTTGGACAAACTTGAATTGAACTGCGAACTGAAATAGTTCATTTTGTAAAGGGGCAAACGTGAACTGGAGTTAGTTCCTTTTTGAGGCATGCCAAATGAGATCCTTTTCGAATCAAACTATCCAAGTTCTGTACAATACTGTCAAGTTCAGCCTGCCAATCTAGTGTGTGTGAAATTCCTCCTAAAAATGCTGTGCTTTGCTCCTAAATGTGGTCTTAGTGCAGCCACAGCTTCTCCCCCCCCCCCCCAGGTACACGCAGCACAATACGGTGGATTAATATACGATGATACATCGCTGAATGGCATCCGCCTCCATTGCACAGATGGCTCAATAATTGAATCTTCTGTTGGAGGGTAAGTAGCTTTAAATATTCCATTCATTGGCTTTGTTGTTAGAAAGAAGTATGGAACCAAATGTGGCAGCTTCTCGCCCTTTCCCTGAGTTCTTGAGGAGCATACATCTTGAATTATGGTGACCACTTCATGGGCTGCCAAGCCTGAGTGCATCAACAACACAACAGGGAGGGTTGTGATAAAATAGCAAAATGCAATGTAGCAAAAGATAGTAACACAGCTGGAAATCTAAACAACCATGAAAGTAACAGGAGTAATCTTTTTTAAAATGAACATTCATATATTTGAAGAAGAATCCACTCATAAATCAACAGCTGCTCAACATTCAGATTATAGGTAGGTAGCCATGCTGGTCTGGCATAGTCGAAACAAAATAAAAAAAAATCCTTCCAGTAGCACCTTAAAGGTAAAGGGACCTCTGACCATTAGGTCCGGTCATGAACGACTCTGGGGTTGCAGCACTCATCTCGCATTATTGGCCGAGGGAGCCGGCGTACAGCTTCCGGGTCATGTGGCCAGCATGTGGCGAACCAGAGCAGCGCACGGAAACGGCGTTTACCTTCCCGCCAAAGCAGTACCTATTTATCTACTTGCACTTTGATGTGCTTTCGAACTGCTAGGTTGGCAGGACCTGGGACCAAGCAACGGGAGCCCACCCCGTCATGGGGATTCGAACCGCCGACCTTCCGATCGGCAAGCCCTAGGCTCAGTGGTTTAACCCACAGCACCACCCGCGTCCCTAGTAGCACCTTAGAGACCAACTAAGTTCATCATTGATATGAGCTTTCGTGTATCTGAAGAAGTGTGCATGCACATGAAAGCTCATACCAATGACAAACTTAGTTGGTCTCTAAGGTGCTACTGGAAGGAATTTTTTTATTTTGTTTCAACATTCGGATGTAGTTCCAGTATACATCACGTTTCCTTACCCAGGAATTAATCATCGAGGTAACAAAATTAAAATTCCGGTCTATAGCTATTTCCATATGAGGTGAATAAAATGCAAAGAGGATGCATACATGCAACATTACCTGTGTAATAAAATCTAGGCCATATTAGTTGAGAACAAGGGTAAAAAATGACAAAATAACTCATCTAATCACAGAAGAATATAAAATTGATATCACCCACTGTTGCTGATACGAAAAGTCTTATAAAATGTACCTGTCCCTGTGGGCATATTTTCTGAAGGAAGAACAGAAAAGAGGCAGACTGCCTTCTGTTTGTTAGCCTTCTTTAAGGAAAATGAACAGGCCTCTCAAATTTAAAGGTAAGGTAAGGACCTGCCCACAAACTCAGCTGAACAAATTAAATAAATCTTGCAAATTCTATTGTTGAATTCAGACCACACTGGTCCTGAGTGCAGGCACGATGAGACAACTGGGAAGTCCACCCTTTTCTAAGGCAGGCTTCTTCAGGCTCGTGTGCTCCTGATCTTTTGGACTACAATTCCCATAAGCACAGACCAACACATGGAAGTAACAGGAGCTTTAGTCCACCACATCAGGAAGACATCAGGTAGAGGGAAGCTGGTCTAAAGCACTTATGAGCTGACATTTTTGTCTCGAAACCAAGCCTTATGGGGAATAGTTGAAGGAGCTGGGTATGTTTAGCCTGGAAAAGAGGAGGCTTAGAGGAGATATGATAGACATCTTCAAATATCTCAAGGGCTGTTACAAGGAAGAAGGAATGAGTGCCCCCCCACCCCGATCTGGAGGGTACCTCTTGAGCCAATGGTTTCAAGTTACATGAAAGGTAATTCCAACTAAATATATGGGGAAAAAATTCTGACAGTAAGAGCTGTTCAAGAGTGGAATGGTCTCCCCTTGGGAGGATGTGGACTCTCCTTCCTTGGAGGTTTTTAAGCAGAGGTTGGTTGGCCATCTGCCATGGATGCTATAGCTGAGATTCCTGCCTTGCAGGGGGCTAGACTAGATGACCCTTTGGATCCCTTCCAACTCTACAATTTGATAATTCTCTCTTGGAGCACTAAGCTTTATCACTATTTTCCCAAGGGGCAGCAAAGAGGCAGTCAGTAGAAGAGAAAGCTGGATAGAGTAGCGAAAATGGATTAAAGCATTAATTTCCATTCAGTTTCCACCTGCCCCAACCCACACTTCTGGGTTCCCCCATCACAGAGCCAGCTATTGTAAGATGCGTTTCAGATCAGTATTTAACAAGGGAGCTTGGAGAGGTCTCTTCTATCTCCTTTCTCAATCTGGTGATAATATGTACTGGGATTTGCTTTTTAAAAAACCTTAGAAACAATTAAAACAAAATAACAACAATACAAATAAAAAGGTGCACCCCGCCACCAAGACCATTCTTTATAGCTATTATGCAACTTTCCAAAAACATAAGAATTCTTGAGATGGTTTGACCCCTTTTTTTGTTATAACAATACAAATTCCACAAATGTCTTCCATATTTCCTCAAAGTCAAAGCTCCCAGGATTCTTTGGGGGAAGCCATGTGCTTCAAATGTGTGCTGAATGAGCATTGAATGTATGGTGAAGATGTGGCTTGAGCAAATATTTCTTCAGAGTATTAACACCAATATCTTTGTCAGGCATGGATCATGGGGAAAGACTGAGACTTGTCCTGACGGCCGTCTGATCTCATTTTCTCTGAGAGTAGTAGCACCCCTAGGTGTTGATGATGACACAGCAGCTGACAGTATCAAGTTCAACTGTGAACACGGGAGTGTCCTGACAGGCAAGTCAACTGGCTGGGGTGCGTTTGGTCCATGGAGTGAAACCTGTCCTAAAGGTGCCATATGTGGAATTAAGACAAGAATTGATGGTCAAAAGTCAGGCGACATGACAGGACTCAACGATGTGAAGTTCTACTGCTGCGAGTGAACCATGTGGGTTTCACCCAACAATAGCTCAGTTCCCTGTGCCCCAATGGCTCCATGACATGGAACGTAATAATAAACGTATCCCGAATGAAGAGTTCTGGGTGTCTTTTTTTGATGCACTGTGTCTTAAATCTTCATGTATGGCTTGTTAGCAAAGCCATTTAAATTTCGGTAACACTTTATTGAGGAAGCAGAACAAAACATTGTATATCTCGAGGATAAAGCGACAGAGAGGCTTTTTGTCTTTCTTAGGTCATGCACCGGACATAGCAGGAAGGCTATCAACTATACAAAACAGGGGGAAACGCCCTCAGAACTACACAGCCAATCAGAGCGCTCGCTACCTCAGTGAGCATTGTGCCACTTTGCTTGGTTGTGAAGGAAAACCTCAGCCGCCCCTCCTGGTTTGCTGACTTACTAAAAACAGAATGAATGCCAAAGTGACACACAGAACAATCTCTGCTGTGTCAATTCCATCATGGCTTCTGGATAGGAGGCCAACCAAAGGATTGGAGAGAGGACAGAGAAGGATGAATGGCCACAGAAGAATGTAAGAAGAGGCCCGCTGGATCGCACAAACGGTGACTACCCAGATACCTTTCTGGGGTTCAGAAAGGGCTCAACAATTTTGCCCCCAGCCCCCATAAAAACGGTCAACAACTTTTGTGTCTGGATTTTCACTTTTTGAAATATGGCAACCCTAGTTCAGAAGTGAAAAGGGGGTGGAACGGGAAAATTCCCATTTACATGTGTCCTGAATCCCAGTGTAAGTGGCTTCCACAGAGGAGCCACAGAAAGAATGTGGCTGCTCAAGGGAGCCATGGACTCAAAAAGGTTGAAAACCACTGCAGTAGACAAAGAGGGGTGGGTGGGTGAAATCTAGCCTACTATACAAAGGTAACATTCGTCTTTTTTTTCTTTTCTTTTTTTTGCTATACAGTACCTCCTTTTGCCCACCCACCTTGGCAAGTGGCCCTCCAGCTGGAAAAGGCTCCAGAGCCCTGCTGTAAAGCACGGTAGACAATGCTGGTCTTTGGTGCTAGACGTAACACCACCATCCAACCTTAAAATAGGTCCTTTCGCTTCAGACAGCCATGCCCACCCCACTCCAAATGGACTCATTGGTCTAGATGCACTTATGAACGGCAACTGGTAGTGGGAGTGCTGTAGGCACATATCAAAGGTAGCTTTTCATCTGCTCTGCTCTGCTCTGCTCAGCTCAGCTAAGGAGCATGACAGCATGGCAGGTGAAGGACAGACGACCTGTACTTCCCATTGCCCTGCCCCCTTTTCACTCCCTGGCTCATATTCACATTTCACTGCTCCCTCTCTTTCTGGCTGCAGGATATTTAGCTGCTTTGCTGTGAGACGGTAAGTAGAATTGCATGGCTCTGCTTGCTCTGGGGAGAAGGCAAGGCGAGGGCTGCAATGACAATTGTTTAACTGGGTTTTGTAACCATCTATTATATTCCTGTAGCCAACCTGACCTGGGACATTGCTATTAGTATTATCTATTTTTAATTTCTTACCTACCATAAGGTCACAGGGCAGGTTACAGCAATTTGAAAAGACGGCATAAAGATCAGATGAAAACAAATATAAATAGTTACAGGTAGGTAACCATGTTGGCCGGCCGTAGTCGAAACAAAATAAAAAAATTCCTTCCAGTAGCACCTTAGAGACCAACTAAGTTTCTTATTGGTATGAGCTTTCATGTGCATGCACACTTCTTCAGATCAATATAAACAGGTTCAAGTTCAGCATATGAAAAGCGATATAATGAATGTTCCAGACGCATCTCTGTGGTCAGAAATCACACACACACACACACACACACACACACACACACACACACACACACACACACAATAAATGGAACCCAGCCAGAATTATACAAGTGGTGGAAATCCAGCAATGTTCTTTCAATATGTTTATTTGACTTTATTTTTCTGCTACACATTTAGAATGGCCTGAAGCCATTGGAGCGGTTTGCAATGTGATAAAAATGAGATGAAATCCAAACAATGCAAGCTCTAATAGCCATAAAATTGTTTGAAACAAAATCCAAAACAAATGAACCTGTTTCTACAGAAGGGAAGCCCCATGCAAGAGTATAATTAATATTATATAAGTAACTTTCCTCAAGGAAAGCCTTCCTGAACAAAAATGTATTCAAGTTGGCAACGTAAGCATAATGAGCCTAATTACTTATAAGGTAGGGGGCACTTTTCAAAGACTTTATCAGAAGCCTCATCCCTCCCCCCCCCCAGTTGGGTGGGAGAAGGTAAATCCAAAAGGGTTTGCCCATTCAGAGTAGGGGCATTTCCCATCTGTTTAGAATCAGAGGCATTCTGCACAAGATATACTTCATTCACAGTGCCTATAGAAGGGCTACAGAGATTAAGTAATTCATCATTTTAACAATGGTGTCACATGTTGTCAGTCATATGCCCATATCAATAGTCTACAACTTCTGAACTGGGTCCAAGGGCAGCCCTAGATACAGCGCATTGCAGTAATCCAGCATCACATGGACTTCAGTGGTCAAGCTATCCCTATATTGCTGGTTTATAGCTGAGAATGATCAGATGAGGGATGCTAGTGGTTAGCTAGTGGTTAGCTACCTTCTTGTGTGCAGTATTAAAAACTCCCATTTTTCTAGGTGCATTTTGTGACAGGGAATTTCATTAGCACAGAGTGGAAGCAAAGGAGGACCTTTTCCTGCCTCCCCACTTCCTGCTACTCTCTGAAGACTGGAGAAGAGACCCTCTGAAGAATATTGGGGGGGTGGGTGGGCAGGGGAAGGACTAGACCATGTGAAAAATGAACACAATATTTTAGCTGCAGCTCATTCATTTCCAGCTTCGTATTCTTGTTACAAAAAAAGCGCACCCAGACATTCCGCCATTGCACCCTAACCTAGGTTTAAGGGGCCATTTAGCTCCTACCTTTCGTAGATCAGTTTCTAACACTGCTTGTGTGATAACATGCCCTGATGAGCAGCAATATAAAATCGTCCTAATATCAGACTTGGGGAGGCCACAAGTGCAGTTTCTGGTAATAGCGAACAACGACAACAACCACCCTGCTTCTTTGATTAGGCGGAACAGAACCTAGTGTTCCCTGTTATGAGACTCGTAGTGACCCTTTCTGATCTGGCTTCTACTAATTGGGGTTGTAAATCTTCTGAGGAGCATGGAACATTTCAGTAACATAAAAGCCTAAGGGGGGGGGATGCACTGGAACATAGCAAATGAGTGCCTAAGGTGGAGCTTTCCGAATCTCCTTTGGTGAAAATTGAAGTACCTAGAGCAGATTGTCCCCTGCCCTCACCAACCTTTTTGGGCTCGTGGGCACATTTGGAATTTTGAGATGGTGTCATGGGCTCTTTCACAAAATGGGTGCTGGGTGGGTGGATGTGGCAAGCTCCCAAATAATAATTTGGGCAATTACCAAAGTTACTCTTGCAACAGGCTACTTCTTTCAGCAGAAAAGCAAACTATTCAGGCTGAAGTAAAATAAAAAAATTCCTTCAGTAGCACCTTAAAGACCAACTAAGTTTTTATTTTGGTATGAGCTTTCATGTGCATGTACACTTCTTCTATCTGAACACGGCTACCTACCTGTATTCAGACTGAAATACAGGTAACTTGCTCAGACATCTGGGCAGAAGGCCAAGGTGGGATCTGAGGTTCAAAGCACAAAGTCTCTCTGCCAATCCTTTTCTCTCTCTTTGGCAGCCCATGGATGGCGGAAGACATTTTGCCGCTTGCAAATGGACAAAGTGGGGTTCAATGCCAGTGCCAGACAGCCAACCCCTTTGAAATTGTCCTCATCAGGGACTGACTATTGGGAACCTCTCTCACTCTCCCTAGGCTATTTTTGACAGGAGGTTGTCACCTCATGATGTCTGGAGACTGATAAACCACCCTGCCTAACTCTCAAAAAATGGCCTGCAGAGGGTGGGGCAGTTTTGGATCAGGGTCTCATGCTGAAGAAAAATTTTCCCACCCTTGTTCTAAAGGATAAAACAGAAATAACTTACAAGAAGCAGGAGGAAGAGGAAAGAGGAAAGAGGGAGGAGGGTGCAGGTCAAATGGACTGACAAGGAGTACAAGATTAGCTCTGCTGAAGTGTTTGCACTGCAACATCTTCCATGCTGCCTCACTCCTCTTCCTCCTGATAAGCAGCAGCGACCCATCTGCAAGGAGGTCAGCGAAGCTTCTGCGTCCCAGCATGCTACCGTCTGCTGATGCCCTTAATGTGCACATGGTGACTATATCACTGATAGTAAAGACCAATTGTTGCCTGGCGCATGTTTGATACTAGATTCATGAAGACACCCTGCCCAAATTCTCAGACTACATGTTCTCATGGCTACCTTTCTTCCACCATGTTTCCACATCTAGGACAAAGGAGGACTCCTCAATATGGATGTTTCCATCACTGCTGTGGTCTTCTCAATCCTTTTCTGCTACCTCTGGGAAGTAGAGGGCCGAGGTTATGACTCCGTCATCTCCGTGCTAAATGGAGCACCATGGGGTGTTTGGGGGGGAAAAGAATTTTGTTCCTTTGGTTTTGCTACTGGTTTCTCACTGAAGGTAAAACTTGACTTGTATCCTGCTTTCCAGGCAACCTCACAACTGGTTATCTCTGATGTTTCTGCCCTCCTTTCCTCCCACAAATTTATATTCATCTCCAGGAAAGTGTCTTAGCGTGAACCAGAAAACAGGCCCAGAATTGGCAAAACATTAATCAACAATGCAAACTTACATTGGCTGCATGCCGCTTTAAGGTGCATGGCTTTTGTCAGTGCATCCTGGGAACTGTAGTTTGTGAAGGAGCTAGCGGTGCAGACCCTCCAAGTGCCCCTATTTTCCAGTGAAAGTTCTCAATTTACAGAAGCCGTCCCGGTTTCTGACTTGATCCCGGAATGTCCGGCTTTCCCTTAGGATGCCCCTATTTTCATCAGAGAAATGCTGGTGAATGTCACATGTTACCTGCCACAGGTCAGTTCTCCCGTGACTAGCAACATCTGTCCAGAGTGTCAGACAGGAGACTCTTCCAGGCTTAAGATGCCAATGACTGAATCTGAGACCTTTTGCATGCAAAACATATGCCCTGCCCCTGAGCTACAGCCCATCCCAGGTGCTATCTGGTGGTGGCAGGAAGAAATTGTGTTCATTTAGGAATGGCAGGCAGGGCCAGGGCAAATTGAGGCAGTTACCAGTCCAGTCAGTCCTTGATTTTTGGAAAGAAGCATCAGCTAGCAAGGAAGTCCAAGGTGAAATCACTTCAGATTCCCCAAGTCCAATAAACTCAAAACATACCAGGCTCCTAGACCAGCATATAAAACAGTCAAGGCGTGGGGAGCGTTACAACGATCATTTATGGCCTTATTTCAATGTACTGGCATCAAGCAATGTTCTTCAGCTCAATTCTGAATCTTCTTAGAATCTTTCCCCCTCAGAATTGCTCACAATCCTTTCTTACATAACACCGGTCCTGAAAGATCTACATTGGCTCCCAGTACATTTCTGGGCACAATTCAAAGTGTTGGTGCTGCCCTTAAAAGCCCTAAATGGCCTCGGCCCAGTATACCTGAAGGAGCGTCTCCATTCCCATCGTTCAGCCTGGACACTGAGGTCCAGCTCCAAGGGCCTTTTGCGATAAGTGAGATTACAGGGAACAAGGCAGAGGGCCTTCTCAGTAGTGGCACCCGCCCTGTGGAATGCCCTCCCATCAGATGTCAAGGAAATAAACAACTATCAGACTTTTAGAAGACATTTGAAGGCAGCCTGTTTAGGGAAGCTTTTAATATTGGATGAAATGTTGTATTTTAATATTCTGCTGGAAGGCGTTCGTCCAGAGTGGCTGGGGAAACCCAGCCAGATGGGTGGGGTAATAATAATAATAATAATAATAATAATAATAATAATAATTTGATTATCTGTCTTGTAGAACATTTTTCTATGGCAGTCCTGTGAGTCTCTCTAACCTGTTCAGGTCTGTTCTAGACCTATAATACAGAGTTCAGTTTGTGAGCCCAGTTTCTTTTAAGTTTCTTAGTATTTCAGGCTTACATGAAAGGGCTCCCACTTTGACTTTATATCTTCAACAAGCCTATTTCACTCAGTCCTCTTCCTTTGGAGGGTTATTTACCAATGCATCTCTCAAATAAACGAGGTGCTTGAGGGAACTTTTTGTTCACTTTGAGTTTTCCCCCTTTTTGATTATATTCAATTCCCCACCATGTTGGCAGCCCAAGTGAGTGCCAAAGGAGATGGCCGTTTTTTTCTTATGTAGGCATCCATTTTGAATTTCCCAAAATTAAAAAAAACAAAACAAAACACCTCAGAGCCAGACTTTCTGAGGAGAATAAATCGCAACAGTGGGTGCTCAGATTCTCACCGTGCCCAACAAAATTAACCTCACCTTCAAAATATGGCTGAAACAAAGCAGACAATTTTGGCGTGGGTGAAATGGCTAAGAAATGGTGAAATGGTGAAATGTTCATCCACACAGCCGCATGATCCTTACTTTATAATAGTCTCTCTTCCTTTTTGACACCAGGTGGAACCATATCAAGGAGGTGGGAAGAAACGCGATGATACATCCCTAAATGGCATCCGATTGTTCTGCAGTGATGATTCATATATTTCGTCCGCTGTTGGGCAGTGAGCATCTCTCTTTCTTTTGAGCTGCCACCATAATTTAGGCTCCCCCCCCCTGTGCCAATCTTGTTACTTTGGTTTTTTAAAAAAATTATATAGAAGTTGCTCCCTCTTCGCTTTTTATTTTAGTAGCAGTGGGAATGAGGGTTCATAAATTCTGTGGCTAGTAGATGACAAGTCCACTTCCTCTGCTTATGTGTGGATGACTACATGCTCGTCACCAACCACAGGGTTACGATACCTGGACAAAGCCAACATTTGGAAGTTGCCTTAGGATCAATCAACTCCACTGAGAGACACTTTGGCCTCTCTTCTTCTTAGGTCCAAAAGAACTTAGGCTTGCCATGACCTAGCAAACCAGAAATAACTTCACCTCACATTCCTCCCTTATTGAGAGTTACACCCAGAAGTGGCTTGCCTGGTGCAATGGAGATACAATGCCATCTTCCAGGCAGGTGTGCTGCCGCTCTCACCAGGAGTGAGAGAGGAAGGGTGAGGAGGCAGGGACAATGGCATGGTGCAGCCATGCTACCAGGGGTCCCAGACTGTTGTGCCAGGGCAACTTCCCCTCTGCCTTGCCCCAACTCTCTCCCATACTGGGAAGCACAGTGACTCAGCTTCAGAAAGGCAGGATGAAAACAGTCCCATAATTTATGGAATGGCTCAGATAACTCTTTGTACTCAGTAGTGTGGTAAAGCAGCCAGACACTGCATGAATAACAAAGCCTTGGACAAAGTTAAATTTAAAAAATAGCTTTCACTCAAGGTTTTGTTTTTGTTTTTGTAAAGCAGCAGTTTTAAGCATTCATTGTGAAGATATTCGTAGGAAAAACCTCCCCCATTTGTTTTAGAAAAGTAGGACAAATAACCCAGGAGAAAATGAAAATATAGGAAAAATGCATCCAGGCAAACCTAGCCTAGATTATTTCCCTACTAAAAAAATCTGTATCTGAGTCACTCTGTTCCCCCCCCCCCATTTTTTCCTCCCCAGCCTATGTTTTAGGCTGAACCGCTAAACCGCTCTGTATAAAACAAAGCTCTTTTGTTTCTGCATTCATTGAAATGGGAAATATAAAGACGGCTATACCTTTGTCCCCTTTTGGACAAGTGGATGAAATACTCAAACACAAGAGGGTTTATTAAGCCTGCCAAATTACAGACAAATGGATTCAGGGCCTTTGGGGGGGGGGGAGTAATAGGGATTCGCTTTCCTTTTTAATCAAAGAGAACCAGAGATATTACAGTGGTAAAAGGTAAAGATAAAGGTACCCCTGACCATTAGGTCCAGCCGCAGACGACTCTGGGGTTGCAGCGCTCATCTCGCTTTACTGGCCAAGGGAGCCAGTATACGACTTCCAGGTCATGTGGCCAGCATGACAAAGCCGCTTCTGGCGAACCAGAGCAGTGCACAGAAACGGCGTTTACCTTCCCGCCGGAGCGGTACCTATTTATCTATTTGCACTTTGACGTGCTTTCGAACTGCTAGGTGGCCAGGAGCTGGACCGAGCAACAGGAGCTCTCCCTGTCGCGGGGATTCGAACCACTGACCTTCTGATCGGCAAGCCGTAGGCTCAGTGGTTTAGACCACAGCGCCACGCGTGTCCCTTATTACAGTGGTACCTTGGGTTAAGAACTTAATTTGTTCTGGGGGTCCATTCTTAACCTGAAACTCTTCTTAACCTGAGGTACCACTTTAGCTAATGGGGCCTCCAGCTGCCGCCACACCGCTGCCACCATGTGATTTCTGTTCTCATCCTGAAGCAAATTTCTTAACCCGAGGTACTATTTCTGGGTTAGCGGAGTCTGTAACCTGAAGTGTCTGTAACCTGAGGTACCACTGTACATTGGAAAACATAAAGCTATACAGAAAAGTAGAGAAACAGATGAACACAAAACTATGTGGAGGCTCTCATCTGACTTGGTGTGGTGGTATTGACCTTGTGCTTTGACTCAAGAGGAAGCAGATATCACCCTCCCCCCAAAAAAATAGCTTCAGTTTTCCTTGGTCTTGATCTGCTGTTCTTCAATTGTACGTTCTCATTAATTACATTCGAGGTACAGTGGTACGTCGGTTTACAAACACAATTGGTTCCGGAAGTCTGTACTTAACCTGAAGCGTACTTAACCTGAAGTGAACTTTCCCATTGAAAGTAATGGAAATTGGATTAATCTGTTCCAGACGGGTCCGCAGAGTATTTAAACTGAAAATACTCAAACCGAGGCGTACTTCAACCGAGGTATGACTGTATCAGGAATTTGTGAGAACATTCAATATCTTATGAGCAATGGGACCGCCCCTTCTTCTTCCTCCTCCTGCAGCCCCATCCAACTCTCTAGAGCAGATCTGAGGGGATGAGGTGTGGGTGGGTATAGACAGAGGAAACAGAAGGGAAGTCTATTCCACTGGTACAGCTGATATAAAAATCTGAATATAGTTCTCTTTTTTAATATATTTTAAAATTAATTTTGCATTTCGAAATACACATTTTACAAACTTTAAAATTAAAAATAAATAAATCTGAATATATTTCTGAAGCCAACTTTGTCATCTTTGTCAGATGGGGAGCCTGGTCCGAGATGAAGTATTGCCCTGTACCATACAAGCTTGTGGCCTTCTCCCTGAGAGTGGAAGTACCTCAAGGAATTGGGGACGACACTGCAGCCAACAACATCGAGTTCAAGTGTAGCGATAAGTCCAAGCTAAAAGGCAACTCGCATGAATGGGGAACCTTTGGCTCATGGAGCGCACCTTGCAAAGTCGGTTCCTATATATGTGGCATCCAGACAAAAGTAGAGACGTCACAAGGGGCTGAAGATGACACAGCACTTAATGACGTTAGGTTCTATTGCTGTAAAGGAAATTTGGGCTTGTTTCATTAACATTCCTGCAGATTTGCTAGCTTATGAATTTGTCCTCTATTAAACCTTACCTTTAACTGGAGACCTGTGTCTTTTTAATAAAAAAATCTGATGCAGTAGACTGCATTTTTCAGCCCTCTGATGGGGGGAGAACCTAAGGAGGGCAGAGACATAAAGGGGGGGGCAGAAATATATAGGCGCTGATTGTCAGATTTGGAGACAGCGGGGAAGTCATGCTCTTTAGCCCCTCAGGGAGGTACAGCCCTAGTCAGTTCGTAAGGTCCAAACTCAGCACTGGCACAATAAAAAGGTAATGGTAAAGGACCGCTGGGCGGTTAAGTCCAGTCGAACTTGACTATGGGGTGCAGCACACATCTTACTTCAGGCCGAACAGGCCGTTTGTCCAGCTCATGTAGCCAGCATTGTCTAAACCACTTTGGGTGCAACGGGACACTGTGAGGGAAGCCAGGGCGCATGGAAATGCCCTTTACCTTCCTGCCACAGCGGTACCTGTTTATCTACTTGCACTGGTGTGCTTTCAAACTGCTAGGTTGGCAGGAGCTGGGACAGAGCAACAGGAGCTTACCTCCAGTGGCGTAGCTAGCGGCTCGGGCGTCTGGGGTGGTGCAAATGCCCTGCACCCTGCAGAACATGCTGTGCGGAACCTCCATGGAGTCTGCAAGCACGACATTGACGTTTTAGGCAGCGCGGAGCCTGCAGGTGCCTGAGCCAGCGCGTCACTCCCCAGGAGAGACATGTGGCTTGGGCGCTCTGCCCGCGGTCACCCCCTCGGTGATGACACCTGGGGCGGCCCGCACCCCCTTCCTATGCCAGTGCGGATTCGAACTGCCAGCCTTCTGATTGGCAAACTCAAGAGGCTCAGTGGTTTAGACCCACTCCCTGTACTGTCACAGTATTCTTATAGTGAATACTGAAGAAATAAAATAAAAAAAATCCTTCAGTAGCACCTTAAAGACCAACTAAGTTTTTATTTTGGTATGAGCTTTCGTGTGCATGCACACTTCATCAGATACACTGAAACAGAATCAACCAGACCCTCAGAGGGTGGGTGGGAATGGATGATGGGCTGATAGGAGTGGTGAACCTGTTGATGGCTGTTAACGACTGCTGATGACTGCAATTGGTCCTGCAGAAGAAATATTTATTGTTCAGAACTGTAGGCGACCACAGATCAATGTGTATAGAAGTACTAGGAGCTGTGCCCTGCTTGCTCTGGCCACCAACCCTCCTTCCCCCACTCCAGATACATGCTGCCACTGAGGGAAACTTGGGAAAGAAGTCTGCATTATAAAAATCAAGCTTTCCCCCCTTTTGGTTCTTGCAGCAAAGCAACAGTGGGGGTGGGTGGGGGTGAGGAAACAACGTTCTTCCCTTTGGTCTCCTCCCTTCTGCCTGTGTTGGCAGGGGGAGCACAGGAAGGCTTGCAAAGTCCACAGACATCGGAGGTTGAAAGGGGCAGCACAGGACACCCCTTTCTCCTTTGTGCCACTGCTGCTGCAGATTATGAGTCTGGCTCGCATCTATGGCTTGCATCTAGCAGACCTTGGGGTTTCAAATTTCACTGGCACCCTGTGTGTGTCACCAAAATTTTGTGCCCCCACCTCCATTCTAAGTCAAAGTTACTGGCAACCTGCTTATAGTTTCCACTGACATAAAACCTTTCCCCTGTGGAACAAGTATACAGATAAGGGAATTCAACTTAGCAATGCATTGGATACAACTCTATTTTTTAATATATGTTGCCTTTCCCAGAGATCTATGTTCAAGATCATAGCAATTAGCCCATGTTGTGTTATAATGAGTTTGTTCAAACCATCAACACTTTAAAGAAATTACTTTAATAAAATATTGTGTGGTTGGCAGGGAGAGGAGTGATATTCCTCACTTGCCGATGCTGATAAGAAGTTCTTTTCTCCCCCCCCCGCCCTTTTTGATGATAGTTTATAATTAACTAAAATGCATCATGGCTTTAATTACTTAATGAAGCAAGGGTGGAAATATGGTATCATATTTTTATCATTTAAATTCAAATGAAGGAGAACTTATATTAAAGGTTTACTTAGGACTAGATGAATAAGTGTTGAAATTGTAGCAAATTCCAAATATTATTGAAACTGACAGCCAGCTGCAATAATATGTTGAAATGCATTTCATGAAAAATAGGCTTCTTTGTTGTTGGGTTATAAAGCTAAAAAAATAATGATTTAAGAACAAGCAAAACCTTATTTTCCAGAATATCCTGTGTATTACTGTATGTAATGTTAATAAAACGTTATCATCGGAGGGAAATGCTATGACCTAAAAAAGAAGAAATGTATTTTCAAAACTTCAAAGCTTTCCCCACTTTCCTTATATGGCTACAATTTCATCAGACGTCCCCCTTCCTTGCAACTTCATTTCTTCCCTCCCCAAAATGTATGATCTCTGCTTTTCGAAAGTTCTTTGACCTTCCTTTCTTTTAGTTTGGAAGAATTATTTATTAAAATCTTGTGCAATTGTTGGGTTGCAGGCTTTCATGCAGGTTTATTTTTCCCTTTTCCCTCCCCTTTTGTACTTTTAACCCTTTTTGCACTTTTACAACTTTCTCTGTTTTTATCAAATAGGGCGTCCACCCCGTAGGCTTTACCTCAGTTGCACGTGACTCAAATAATAATAATAATAACAATAATAATAATTTATTATTTATACCCCGCCCATCTGGCTGGGTTTCCCCAGCCACTCTGGGCGGCTTCCAACCGAATATTAAAACAGTACAGCATTAAACATTAAAAACTTCCCTAAACAGGGCCGCCTTCAGTTGTCTTCTAAAAGTAAAATAGTTTCTCACAAGTAAATATCCCTGCTACTGGGGGAAAAGGGCTCCAATTTCACATTGCTAATTATACTGATCTCCATATTCTGTTCCACCCTGTGTGTGGTCACTGAGCAGATGGCTGTCGTGGTGTACGCACAGACTGCTGATGTCATCAGTGATGGCCAACCACTCATCTGTGGCATCCCCCACATCTCCAGATGTGGCAGGTAGGGTCATTCCACCTTCATTACCTTCTATGGCACCCCCAATCCACTTTGTAGTAACAAATAACCCCCACATCTTATATACTAAGAACAGACATGGGACTGTGTGTGTCAGAAACGCAGCAACAAGTTTATTGTACAGCCACTGGCCAGGTGAAGACGCAAGTGGGAGCATTTGTGCCTTTTATACTGAAGGTTTGGTCCTTGGCATCTCCTTTGCTCGGAATCCCTGGGCAGCTGCTGCCAATTGGCACAGACAATACTCAGCAAGATGGACCAATAGTATGAATCCTTGAAAGGCATCTTCTTGTATTCCTGCAAGATGGGCTGTCCATGGGTCTTTGCCCAGCCATGTTTGACGATTTCATCAATATTGGTTTCATGCACTACCTTTCATCCTTTGGGAGTCTATCCATTAGTAAAAAGGTTTGAGATTAGTGTCTCTCATGTCTCCACTGGTTGTTCATAGATGCACATCCTGGGACCGGCACAGAGGCCTGAAGGCTTTATGAAAACATCATTTTGAGCTGCTGAATGCTGTGTCCTTGAAAATTATTTCACATGAAGTGCTTTTTTTCTGTTGGCAATAACCACACCACACAGTGTGTGCCTGATCTTTTGGCACTCTCACTGGCTCAGCATCTCCGTGTTTTCCATAGTGATAGAATGGTTCTAAGAACACCCACCTTGTACCCCCAAGGTACATTCCTTTTCCCACAGGCATCCTTTTCCTTTTTTAAAAAAATAATTTTTATTGGATTTTTATACAAACAAAACAAACAAGGCATACAGTATATTTTCTGTCCCTTCAAATACCCCCCACCCACGAGTCCACCTCTGCCACCTGAGGCACCCGCTGGTGTTGAGAATCAAAGGGGTCCATTATAAGACTGGGTTTGGCCTCCCCCCCTCCCCCCATCCCCCCCCCCCGCCACTGAGAGGACAAGGACGGAGGGGTTCTGGGGGCAGGTTTCCCCTCAGCTGCTCCTTTAAACACAGTACCCATAAAGAATACAAACGAAAAAATAAAAAATAAAAAATAAAAAAATAAAAAAGAGAAAAAACAGATAAAAATTTAAAAAGAAAATTCCCCATTCTTAAATTCATCACATTGTAATTATGACTTCCTCAGATCTCCTCTTCCTGGTTTTCTTAGCTTCTCTAATTGATTATGGCGTGTTTTCTAATCCAGTTACAAATCTTATCCTTATAATATTAACTTAATCCTCCTCCTTCTTCATGCTGCCCCCCCACAAGTCCCCTCCTGCCACAAGTGGAACCTGCGAGGCACAGCACTTCCAAGGTTCCATTTTTGTGTTTGGGCTTCCCTCCACCCCCTCCTCTCCCCCCCAGAGCACCCTCTGCCACCAGGTGCTTCTGAGCAAAGAGAGGGGGAAAGGCGGCTCTCCATCCAGACACTTATCTGAACAGAATCATATTAATACAAATCTAAAAATTGTTTCCCAAGCCATTCTTCTACCCCCCTCCAGAAAACTAAAGTTTTATATCTACGCATCCTTTTCCCTTCACCATCACATCCATTGGAAACGGCCTGGTGTTCCCTGGATGTGGAGAGAGTAAGATTATTCACATAGCTAAGAGAGAGGTGCAGAATAATCCCGTTTCTCAAAGAGCCAACCCAAGATGGTCCACTTTTACTTCCTCTTATTAAAGTCGCTTTAATTGTTGGGGAAACATATATGATGCCATAACAAGAAATTAAGTAAATTTGAAATAAAACTGCTGATTACAACAGGAGAAAGCAGCACGACAAGTGCTTCTCCCAAAAGCTCAATTTCAAGAGCAATTTCCAAAGGAAGAAAAAGGTTTTGTATTCCACTTGGATAATTATTGCTTATTTTCACCCTTACACTAGCACAGCAGCCCTTGCACCAGCAGTCAGAGAATGCTGAATATCTTTCATATCTTCTTTCTTGTTACCATAAAAAGTGTGCTAACTTAGCAATAGCTGCAAAGTCCTATCCTTTTAATGTTTAGGTGTCAACTGCCATTATATAATAATAATAATAATAATAATAATAATAATAATAATAATAATTTATTTATACCACGCTCATCTGGCTGAGTCTCCCCAGCCACTCTGGGCGGCTCCCAATCGAATATAGATTAAAAGCTTCCCTAAACAGGGCTGCCTTCAGATGTCTTTTAAAATTAAGATAGCTGCTTATTTCCTTGACATCTGATGGAAGGGTGTTTCACAGGGTGGGTGCCACTACCGAGAAGGCCCTCTGTCTGATTCCCTGTAACCTCACTTCTTGCAATGAGGGAACCACCAGAAGGCCCTCAGCGCTGGATCTCAGTGTCCGGGCGGAACAATGGGGGTGGATACGCTCCTTCAGGTATACAGGACCGAGGCCATTTAAAGGCTTTAAAGGTCAACACCTTTGTGCTCAGAAACGTACTGGGAGCCAGTGTAGATCTCTCAGGACCGGTGTTATGAGGTCCCAGTGGCCGCTCCCAGTCACCAGTCTAGCTGCCGCATTCTGGATTAGTTGTAGTTTCCGGGTCACCTTCAAAGGTAGCCCCATGTTGACCGCATTGCAGTAATCCAAGCGGGAGATAACCAGAGCATGCACCACTCTGGCGAGACAGTCCGCGGGCAGAATATTTTCAATATTCTGCATACAGGATTCTAGCTAAAACAAGCTTCCAAGAAATAAGTATCTTGTGTTCTGGTGTAATTGTTCCCAGTTTAAGTACCAAAGTAATTATCATAGATATTAATCATTCATATTGCAGAGGAGTACTCTGTTTTTTGGGGGGGGGCATTCCTTTACATACGTCATTATGAAAGGGACACGTAACAGTCCTTTTCTTCCTCCTCTCTCCCAACTCCTAGGGGAAATTAGCCTACGAAGGAGAGCAATAAGTGGAAATAACTAACCAAGGGTGGTACTATTTTTCTAGAAAGCTCACCATGAATACCTCCCTTGTTCTCTTATAATGGCAATGGCGCCCCCCTGGGAGGGCTGGAATTGAGTTCCAGCTGGAAAAAAGCCCTGACCAAGAGACTTGTGGTACAGACAGAAGGACGAAGGCAGCCTGTGGCTTTCTCTGCTGGTTGGTGGGCTAGTCTTCACCAGCCTCCATCAAGTTATCGGGCAGTGAGTATAATGTATAGCCAGGCTCTCAGACCTTACTTGGCATTCCACTTCCCCATAAGTTTGGCTGGCACCAGGATGATGTGTTTCAATCAAAATAAATATGGAAGCTTCCCGATCAAGATGGCAATGAAGGCCAGCACTTGCTAAGGAAGGAATGTTCTCAAAACTGGAACATAATGCTGTTTGGAGAACCCTGTTCAGCGAGTGGGGTGGGAAGATGTGCAAAGAGCACATGGAACACAGTGTACCTTGACATACCCAGGATGCCATTCCAATATTTCCCCTATGGTGGGGGGCAGGGGAGTGATCTATGGGTTTGTTTCTCCACTGCCCCTACATTTATATGCAACTTCCAGGTGGGCAGTCAATAATTAGATAAACAAGAAGAGTTCGTACCAAGTCTTTTATTCAATATTCACAGAGAGAGGCTTTGAAAAGTGCCTCTCTTGCAGTAATGGTGTTGCTCTGAGTAAAGCCCACCCCCTCCATCTCTCCTATTATACACCATCCCTATGCTGGCTGATCTGTGCAATCTGCCCCTGAGCTTTCTGTTCTACTTCCAATGCCTGCTGTGTTCTGGGAGGGGGCGGGTCAGGAATGCTTTCTAAAGACACTGAGTCTATCAGCTGTCTCTCTCCTGGTGCTTCCTCTTCTTCCTGCTCCTCTCCCAATATTTCCCAGCTTCTCCCCTCTGCAGCCTCTGAGCTGTGACCTTCCGCAAACCACTGTTGTAAATCTATACTGTCTCTCTCTTTTCTGGCAGGTTCAGGCTAAGGAAGCAGTATTCACCATTCCTCCCTCTCCTCTGCCCAGTGCCTGACAGGAACCTTTCTGCCAATGCATTTGGGGTGGTTTCCTATTCAAAAGAATACCCAGCCGGTCTTGGTCAAAGTGTTGGTGCTGACCTTTAAAACCCTAAATGGCCTCGGTCCAGTATACCTGAAGGAGCGTCTCCACCCCCATCATTCTGCCCGGACACTGAGGTCCAGCACCGAGGCCTTCTGGTGGTTCCCTCGTTGCGAGAAGCCAAAATGCAGGGAACCAGGCAGAGGGCCTTCTCAGTATTGGCACCCGGCCTGTGGAACGCCCTCCCATCAGATGTCAAAGAGAAAAACAGCTACCAGATTTTTAGAAGACATCTGAAGGCAGCCCTGTTTAGAGAGGCTTTTAATCTTTAATCAATTATTTTATTCTTCTGTTGGAAGCCTCCCAGAGTGGCTGGGGAAACCCAGCCAGGTGGTCAGGGTATAAATAATAAATTATTATTATTATTATTATTATTATTATTATTATTATTATTATTAGGAAGTGATGGCTCATCCATTTCTTTGCCCACCACCACTTTCCATATAGGATTGCTCTGCCTGACAATAACCTATGTCCTTTCACCCAGCATAATTGAGAACAGAGTTGCATTGCTTGACTTTAGTAATTTCAGTCTGTACCTTAAAAAAAAATGAAAAAAAACTTTTGTGATAGAAATTGTCTGCCAGTCCTGCCCAGGTTACGCACGCAACCGTGCCAAAAGGAGGGAAAAAGGGGGGGGGAGTCCCATTTCATTTTAATATGAATATAGATAATTTTTGGCATGGTTTGAGCTGCTGTTAAGAACTTCAGCCATTTGATTGGGGGGCAATTGTGATTCTATCCTGAGCCCTTTTATGTTCTGCTGTACTCCTTTGTATCATACTGTAACATCTTGTACTGCTTCGTGATTAATTTGTAACTTTTCTTAGATTGATTAAGATCCGTGTGTGTGTGTGTGTGTTATGAATAAAGCACATGCAGAAACTGGCCCTAGGACAACATCCTGTACAAGTAGAACACAATGGATGTGCTGTGGGTACAGTGAAAAGGGAACTGAGGGGGAAAGTTCTGCTGTGTTAGCTTTCGGTGTAAGCTCCTGTGTTGTACCCATCTCTGTTACTGCTCTTTGTTAAAACTGGTTTGTTATGTGAGGTCAGAAGCAAATGAAATGCAAAAAGAAAAAAGAAAACGGTTAATTAACCCACAAAACAGTTGCTGACAACACATACAAGCTGGCGTTGGTTAAAGCTTACGCCATAGTCAATTAAAGGTAAAGGTAAAGGGACCCCTGACCATTAGGTCCAGTCGTGACCGACTCTGGGGTTGCGCGCTCATCTCGCATTATTGGCCGAGGGAGCCGGCATATAGCTTCCAGGTCATGTGGCCAGCATGGCAAAGCCGCTTCTGGCAAACCAGAGCAGCACATGGAAACGCCGTTTACCTTCCCGCTGTAGCGGTTCCTATTTATCTACTAGCACTTTGATGTGCTTTCGAACTGCTAGGTTGGCAGGAGCTGGGACCAAGCGACGGGAGCTCACCCCGTCACAGGGATTCGAACTGCCGACCTTCTGATCAGCAGCCCTAGGCTCAGTGGTTTAACCACAGCGCCACCTGGTTAAAGCTTACGCCATAGTCAATTAAGCAGGCTCAATAAAGCATAATGAAGTTGTTTTGAGTCTCAGCCTGAGTGGGCTTCCGCATGTTTTTTTTTTTTTTTTTTTTGCAGCAAGAGACTAAGAGGGCTGCCCCTCTGGAAATTATTCAAAGATATTTGTAAGCCCCTCTGGAGATCTAAACGGTGCAGAGGCGGGGTGCAACTTTATTAAAGAAACACGCAGAAGCCAAACACAGGAATGCTCGAAGCGCAATGACAGTTGTGGAAGTCCTGCTCCCAACATGCTCACATATGTTGCCCCCTCACCCCAGTCCCTGACCTTCACTTTGTTGGATAGGAAATAAGTATACAGGGGGCGTCTGCTGATGTTAGCTTTTCCAGACTCCCTGATTGCACAGAGAATTTTCCTCACATACATTCTAATCTTCTCTGGACAGCACAAAGAAGGTTGGGGACTGAGGGGGTGTTGGGCTCAAGGACACTGGGGGCTCGACTTGGGTGCGTGCCCCTGTTGCTGCTTTGAGCTTTTGTGTGTTCAGGTGAATGCCTGAACAGTGCCTTGAGGATCTGGAGAATCCTTCAATCCTTCAATGCTCGGCATAAATTTGTCTGATTTCATTTTAACTATCTGAACCTCTGGCAGTCTGCTCCACTTGTTATTCGTTGGTGAAGAACTGCTTGCTTTTGATTGCCCCATATCTACTTCCAGTCAAGAGCCTGAACTCCTTACCGGCAAATCCTTATCAAGGCAGAGGGAAGAGAATGTACACAGTGCAAAATGTTATAAACTTCTATCATAAACACCCCCGGTCTTCCCGCCTCCGAAGCTACATCCCTCGGATGAAAAATGCTCCAGTTCTTGATTATTTAAGTTTTTTCTTTCTGCACTTTTTCCTAGTCCTGTGCTGACTGACCAGGGTTGCACACCATGGAGTTATATAACAGTGTTTCCCAACCTTGTGCCTCCAGGTGCTTTGGGACTACAACTCCCATCATCCCTAGCTAGCAAGACCAGTGGTCAGGAATGATGGGAATTGTAGTCCGAAAACAGCTGGAGGCACAAGGTTGGGAAACACTGTTATATAAAACCATCATTATATTAGGCATTCCATTTTCAATCCCTCTCCTAATAATACCCAGCATGGAGTTTGCCTTCTTCACTGTCGCAGTACAACTAAGCAGATATCTTCACTGACTGAGCTATCCATCTTGACCCCAAGATCTATTTTGGTCAGTCTGCATCAATTTATATACCCATCAATATAATATGAAGTCTTTGTCCATGGAGTTTTCTTGGCAGGGATACTGGAGTGGCTTGCCAGTTCCTTCTCCAGGTGGATCACGTTTAGTCAAAACTCTCCACTATGACCTGTCCATCTTGGGTGGCCCTGCACGACATAGCTCATAGCTTCTCTGAGTTATTCAAGCCCCTTCGCCACGACAAGGCATTGATCCATGAAGGGGCATTGATCCATGAAGGGGAGAGAGACATCACCTTGCCGACAAAGGTCTGTATAGTTAAAGCTATGGTTTTCCCAGTAGTGATGTATGGAAGTGAGAGCTGGACCATAAAGAAGGCTGATCGCCGAAGAATTGATGCTTTTGAATTATGGTGCTGGAGGAGACTCTTGAGAGTCCCATGGACTGCTAGAAGATCAAACCTATCCATTCTGAAGGAAATCAGCCCTGAGTGCTCACTGGAAGGACAGATTGTGAAGCTGAGGCTCCAATACTTTGGCCACCTCATGAGAAGAGAAGACTTCCTGGAAAAGATCCTGATGTTAGGAAAGATTGAGGGCACTAGGAGAAGGGGACGACAGAGGACGAGATGGTTGGACAGTGTTCTCGAAGCTACCAACACAAGTTTGACCAAACTGCGGGATGCAGTGGAAGACAGGAGTGCCTGGCGTGCTATGGTCCATGGGGTCATGAAGAGTCGGACACGACTAAATGACTTAACAACAACAACAATACAAAGTTAATATTTTTGCCCTAATGTGTCATCTGCAAAGCTGGTTACCTTGCACGCACACACGCACACACACACACACACACTCGACTCCAGATGACTTGTGACTAAATTGAGTATCACTGGTCACAATAGAAATCATTGGGAGTGGGAGTCTCATTATTACTTCTTTCCATTGCACAAACTATCCATTTATTTTCACTCTGTGTGTTCTGTTCTTCTACTAGTTGTTGATCCATAAGAACAGAAGAACTGGCTGGATCAGGCCAGTGGCCTACCTAGTCCAACATCCTTTTCTCACAGTGGTCAGTCAGGTGCCTTTGAGAAGCCTGCATGTAGCACCTGGAAGTAACAGCACTCAGCTTCCAGCAAGTGGCATTCAGAATCTTAGAGCTCCTAGCAGTGCAGGTAGAATGTGGGTATCAGTACCCACTGATAGTCTTATCATCCATGAATTATGATAACTTATGAAGACCAGAGTTCATAGAATCATAGAATTAAGAGTTGGAAGTGACCCCGAGGGTCATCTAGTCCAACCCACTACAATGCAGGAATCTCAGCTAAAGCATCCATGACAGGTGGTCATCCAACCTCTGCTTTAAAACCTACAGTAAAGGAGAATCTACCTCCTCTCGAGGGAGTCTGTGCCACTGTCGAACAGCTTTTACTGTCAGAAAGTTTTTCCTGATGCTCAGTTGGAATCTCCTTTCTTGGAACTTGAAGCCATTGGTTTGAGTCTTGCCCTCCAGAACAGTAGGAAACAAGCTTGTTTGGTTAAAAGCAAGTTGGTTAAATGCTTTTTGAAGTTCCAAGTATACAATGTCTGTTGCAGGGTTGGGGAACTAGATGCAGCTGGCAAGCCATGACATTACTCTCCCCCCCCCCAATGTGGGCCAAATGTGGCAGGTGGGCAGATTATCTACATGTTAATACTCTCAAAAATTTTAAAAGATAGGTGAAGGAAGATTTCCAATTCTGTGATTCCTTTTGCGGAAGTTAGGATTATTCTGACTCAGCAAGTATTCTCCAATATTTAACCATTCTCATTTCAATATCACCTTAGAGACCAACTAAGTTTATTCTTGGTATAAACTTTCGTGTGCATGCACACTTCTTCAGATACAGATAAGTGTCTGATACAGATACATTGTCTGATAAAAATACAGATAAGTGTTCTTCAGATAAATGTGCGTGCACACGAAAGCTTATACCAAGAACAAACTTATTCGGTCTCTAAGGTGCTACAGCGCCTGTGGGTTAAACCACTGAGCCTAGGGCTTGCCGATCAGAAGGTCAGTGGTTCGAATCCCCGCGGCGGGGTGAGCTCCCGTTGCTCGGTCCCAGCTCCTGGCCACCTAGCAGTTCGAAAGCACATCAAAGTGCAAATAGATAAATAGGTACCGCTTCGGCGGGAAGGTAAACGCCGTTTCCGTGTACTGCTCTGGTTCGCCAGAAGCAGCTTTGTCATGCTGGCCACATGACCCAGAAGCTCGGCCAATAACACAAGATGAGTGCCGCAACCCCAGAGTCAGTCACGACTGGACCTAATGGTCAGGGGTCCCTTTGCCTTTACTTTAACGTGCTACTGGACGAGAGAGAGAGAGAGAGAGAGAGAGAGAGAGAGAGAGAGAGACTGTGTAAGACCAACACGGCTACCTACTTGAATCTACATTCTAGTTTCAATTATGCTTTCCACCAATTCACAAAGGAAAGATGTTAGGCTAATGGGCATGCAATTTCCTAGCTCGCTTGGATCTCTTATTAGTGATTTGATGTTAGGTTGGCTACTTTCTAGTCTTCCAATACAGGTGCTGGCATTAGTGATCACTTGCATATTTTTCTTAGAAGATCAATATTCTTACATTTCGGTAATTTCAGAACTCTCGGTTGCAGATTATCTAGACACAGTGATGCCAATTTTTAAATTTGCAATTTGTCCTAAAATTTCAGATTGAACAGAAGTGACTTCATCGTGCCTACTTGATTGGTTTCTTCCAGTCTCCTCCTAGAAACTTAGTGATCGGGGCATAAGCATCTGTCCAACATCTGCTGTGAAGACTGATGCAAATAATTTGTTCAACATCTTTCCAGTTGCCCAATCCTGCGTCAGTAACCCTCGGACAGCTTTAAAAAGGGATTAGACAAATTTGTGGAGGATAAAGCTGTCAGTGGCTGCTGGCCGTAGTGATTATATTTCTCCAGTGTCTCTGATATACTAGTTGATGACTCTAATGAGCTGGAAAGTGTTATTGTGTTCATGCCCCATTTCTGGTTGGCAACTTGGGGAGCAGAACGCTGGTCTAGATTATAGGCTTTTGGTCTGATCCAGCAAGACTCTCCTGATGTCATCTCCAGATCCAACAGTCCTGTCTCCCCCCACTCACAGCTAATTTCCCACCTCTGATATTATATTCCGATACAATGGAATGGATAAGGCTTTCATTGGCTACAGGCCACAATGGCTATGTTCTGCCTCCACTGTTGGAGACACTCTGCTTCAAAACACCAGTCACTGAGAATCTGAAATGGGGAGAACACTGTTGCTTCCTGGCTTCCCATTGGCATTTAGTTCGCCGCTGTGAGAAGAGGGTGTTAGATTAAATGATCCAGCAAGGCTTTTCATACCTTAACGTTCTTATCGCTTGCATCAGGATCTTTAGCGATATGATCCTCGTTTTCATTTTATTCCATCGTATTATGTGGTTTCCATTTGTCTTGCCTGAATATGAGGTATTTCACATTTTCTTCCTTTGAAAAGTACTTAAATGGTCTTCCCTTCTTGCCTTTTATAGTTTCATTGACTTTCCTTGTTAACCACAGGAGCAACCTCTTGGATGCCACCAGAGGTCATTGTCAAGTGTCTGATGCCAGCTTCACAGAAGAGCGTAGGGATTTGAGAGGGCTGGGAATAGCGCTTCACTGAAAGGGGCACCTTATTTGTGTCGAATCCAACCCAAATGGTGTGTCCCGCATTTGAAGGATTGTGCCAAGATGATAATGTCATCACTCTTTCATCTGTGCATAATTTTACCTGGTGGAAGGGGTGTCAAGTGCTGAATGGCCTGCGGTCTCCTCAACAAAGGGCCAAATTAGATATGGTGAGCCCTCACTTGGTTGCTTTTTAAGTTTTATGGCATTTGTATGATGATTTGCCCACCCGAAGTTGTTCTGGAATAAGATTCCCAGATACCTACAGTGGTGCCTCGCTAGATGAACTTAATTCGTTCCACGGGTCTTTTCTTATAACGAAAAATTTGTCTAGTGAATCCCATAGGAATGCATTGAATTTTTTTTGAATTTTTTTTTTTTGCCCATAGGAACACATTAATTGAATTTCAATGCATTCCTATGGGAAACCATGATTCGCTAGACGAATTTTTCATAAAACGGATTCGTCTAGCGAGGCAACCTCTGCTTGAAAAATCCTTTCGTTAAGCAGGGCATTCGTTAAGCGAGGCACCACTGTATAGATTTTCACTTGTTGGATTTCTTGCCCTCTTATTTTCCATTTCTCTAATTTCCAACCATTCGAGAAGACCAACATTTTTCTCTTCTCATGATTTATAGAACGTTTGTTAGATTCGCAGTAAAGGATCGGAGAAGATAGAAGACGTTTCAGACCCAAGCTTGTTAATGATAGTAAAACAGCATCATCTGCGTATAATAAGAGAGGAACTGGTTTCTGGTTAAGTTTGGGGGCATGTGATTCTATTTTTTGGAGGTGATCTGGCAAGTAAGTCTGATAAAAAATAAGTTAAATAGAAAGGTTGCACGAATACACCCTTGTTTTACCCCTTTCGAGTTTGGAATGTCTGATGAGAGGTGACCTTTGGTGTTAAGTCTGACTTGACAGGTATTGGAAGAGTATAGATTTTGTATTAGAATCAGTAGGCGCTGGTCAATTTTAAGTTAGCAGCCGTCACCATTGAATCCCAAGTCACCCCTGCTGCTGCCACAAGACAGCATCAGGCCAGATCTGGACTGCATCATTGCGCTGGCTCCAGGCTGCCACAGCAAGTTTCCTGCCCCACCAATCTTCTAAATCTGGCTGCTGTGCATGAAAAGCCATACTGGACACACACACTCTCTGTTGAAATAATTTTTTAAAAATTAAAGAATCGTCCAGTAGCACCTTAGAGACCAACTAAATTTGTTCTGGGTATAAGCTTTCGTGTGCATGCACACTTCAGGTGTGTGTGTCTGAGAGAGAGGGGGGGGGGTTGCTCCCTAACTCTTCAACTAGGGTTGCCAGACTCAATAGAGGACAGGACTTCGGTGCCTTTAATCGCCCTGCTCTCTTTTGAGTCTGGAAACCTTAAAGAGAAACCAGCAGACCCTTTGCTTTTGAAAATTAAACAAAGGGTCTGCTGGTTTCTCTTTAAGGTTTCCAGACTCAAAAGAGAGCAGGGCGATTAAAGGCACAGAAGTCCTGTCCTCTATTGAGTCTGGCAACCCTATCTTCAACTTGAACAGAACATTCATTCTGCTGAGTTTAACTCTTCTTGTTGTGGTTTAGTTCATCTAGATGTGAATCTCCTTAATTCTATATTATACCACATGTCCTGCCAAATTACAGTGGTACCTCGGTTTATGAACACAATTGGTTCCGGAAGTCTGTTCATAAACTGAAGAGTTCATAAACTGAAGCGAACTTTCCCATTGAAAGTAATGGAAAGTGGATTAATCCGTTCCAGACGGGTCTGCGGAGTACCCAACCTGAAGCGTACTTAACCCGAAGCATGGGTGTAATTTGTTCCGGAAGTCTGTTCATAAACTGAAGCGACCTTTCCCATTGAAAGTAATGGAAAGTGAATTCATCCGTTCCAGATGGGTCCGCGGCGTTCGTAAACCGAAAATTCGTAAACCGAGGTGTTCATAAACCGAGGTTCCACTGTATCTGGAATTTCCCTAGTATAACTGCACGCTGAACCTCCCCAGCTGTGTGTAATCGCTGCATGTAACAGCTTGATATTAGAAGTGTCCAAAGGTTATTACTGTTCAGTTGTTTTGCTCCAATACTTTACAGGCTGCAAATAGTAAAATAAACCCCCTGCTTTTTAGAGGTTGTTTTTTCCAGTTTATAGCCTTTGGGCTTTACAAACGAAATGGCTTCTCGAAATATCTGGCATAAAAATACACTTCTGTGTCATTGCTGTTCATACAGTTTTTGTGTTCTCCTTTCTTGCTATACTTGCCAGGCTTTATTCTCTTAGACCTGACTTTTTTCTCTTTCAACAGAGAAGTTCCTCTCAAGTGATATCGTCAGGTCATCTTTGACCTTTTCAGGATTGGGGATGAATTTGATTCAGTTCACATTTAAAGGTGAATCTACCCAGTTTGCACTTTCCCGCAGGATATGAGAACTGAAACACGGCCATCCTTAGAAATTTACACTTCTCTGATTTTGCAATGCGGTTCCCCAGCCAGGGAACGTACACCCAGCCAAATAATGTGAAACTTGCATATGAACGTGCAAAATACTAGGGGGAAATGCTTTGCAAAATTGTGTATGCTGGGGAAAATTGCATGCAAACGTGTATATTAAGAGAAATCTGCTGATGAATTTTCACAAAGGACTTCCGTGTATTAACAGGAAACCAGGCAGAGGGCTTTCTTGGCAGTGGTGGCCGCCCTGTGGAACGCCCTCCCATCAGATGTCAAGGAAATACACAACTCTCTGACTTTTAGATACCGTACACCTGAAGGCAGCCCTGTTTAGGGAAACAAAAAGTAAAAATAAAAAATTATTATTATTTGTTTCAACTACGTCAGACCAACACGGCTACCTACCTGTAACTGTTTAGGGAAGTTTTTAATGTTTGATGTTTTATCGTGTTTTTAATATTCTGCTGGGAGCCGCCCAGAGTGGCTGGGGAAACCCAGCCAAATGGGCGAGGTATGTATAAATAAATAAATAAATAAATAAATAAATAAATAATCATTCTCACCAACACACACACACTAACACTTGTGCTGATGATCAGCTGCCAGGCCACAGTCAAGATCTTGTGGTTAATATATAAAGCCCTGAGCAACTCAGGACTAGGTTACCTGAAAGACAGACAGCCCCTGTATAGACCTGTAAGATCACTGAAATCGCCTGGATAAATTCTACTCATAGCACTACAACCCACAGAATATTGTAATATTGTAATTGGCATTTTCTGCTGTTGCCCCTGTGCTGTGGAATGCCGTTCCCTCTACCATACATGAAGCAGCAATCATCAGATGGGTCCACACAACTCTGCCTAATATGCACATGTTTGCAAGCAATTTCCCCCCCAACATAATGAATTTGTGTATGTTCTTTTCACGAACATATGCATTTTATGCACTTCCCCTTAATACAGTGCTTTTTTCCCCCCTTAAAAAATCTTCCCATTTTGACTCAAGAAAATCACCATTTTTATAGTTGAAATCAGGAAAAATAAATACAGTGGTACCTCGGGTTACAAACACCTCGGGTTACAAACACTTCGGGTTACAGACTCCGCTAACCCGGAAGTAGTACCTTGGGTTAAGAACTTTACCTCGGGATGAGTAAAGGCGCGGCGGCAGTGGGAGGCCCCCATTAGCTAAAGTGGTGCTTCAGGTTAAGAACGGTTTCAGGTTAAGAACGGACCTCCAGAACGAATTAAGTTCATAACCAGAGGTACCACTGTACAAAGATTCACAAAATGTTTAGGGGTATGCGTGCCCCAGTGTCCCCCCAGAAAACAAACAAACACTGCCTTAATATATGCATTTTCGGAGAGGTGCATCACAAAATTCAGAGGAGTGTGACTCTCAAAGGATAGCTGTGATTGGTTCAAGTATTGGTATTGCTTTGAGACATGTGAATTAGGTAGTTTCTCACTTAAATGCAAACAAAATCCAATTCCTTCCCCGTCCTTACACAGGAGCAATCCCCACTGAGTGTTGCGGGATTTACTTCTAAATAATCATGCATAGGGTTTTGCTGTTTATTTACTCCCCCACCCGGTCACACACAATAATATGTATTTTATTAAATATACTCAACCAGCATAATCTGATACCTCTAATTTTGTAATGTACATGGCTTACAGTGATTTAATATCAAAGGGGGATAAGCTTATCTCTCCATGGGCCCCCGCCCTCCCCCATTCCCAGTATCCTGCAAGGCTATTTTACTAATTAACCCCTCTCGCTCCTCAAGTATGGCAAGTCTGCAGCACGTACAATTTTACAGGAAATGCTTTATTTATTTAATTTCACCACATCACCATTTGAGACTACATTTGGAGATACAAAGATGGTGTGGCTTCGGTGAGTTACAGCTTTTTATAGCTCCGTCAAGCCCTACACAGAATGCTTAAAGAACTCTGATATATTCATTTCTGTTACTTCACAGGAAGAAGAAGGGGGGGGGGAGGACACTTCAGATCCCTGAGCTCATATATTTAGTATTAAGAGGCCCATGGAGGCCTTGCCTGTTTGCCAGTGAAAACACATTTTTCTGGGCTTGCTGCAAATCAAGCTTTGATCGTGGTTGTTGGCCTGTTGGTTTCTCAGGGAAGATTATACTTAGCATTTGGAAGTAACACAATGGCTGCATTCAGATGTAATACTAAGCTATGGCTCAGGGCAGGGATGGGGATCTTGATCCAGCTTATGTCTCTCACAGGCCAGCTTTGACAGGTGGGTGGATCTGCCCAACTGACCATCATCATCTGATGATGAAAGTAATAATATATTTATACCCTGCCCATCCGGCGGGGTTTCCTCAGCCACTCTTGGCGGCTCCCAACAGAATTAAAAGCACAATAAATCGCTAAACATTTTTAAAAATTCCCTAAACAGGGCTGCCTTCAAATGTCTTCTAAAAGTCAGATAGTTGTTTGTTTTCTTGACATCTGAAGGGAGGGCGTTACACTGGGCAGGCGCCACTACCGAGAAGGCCCTCTGCCTGGTTCCCTGTAACCTCGTTTCTTGCAGTGGTGGAACTGCCAGAAGGCCCTCAGCGCTGGACCTCAGTGTCCGGGCTGAATGATGGGAGTGGAGATGCTGCTACAGGTATACTGGGCCAAGGCCGTTTAGGCATATAATGATATAATGATGACATCAGACGAACCGTTTTTGCCTGTGGGGTTTAACAACAAATCATGCAGGCAATGGCTCAGCTCATGGTTAAATACTCTTCTCATCAACCACAAGCTGTAACCAAGGTTTATTTTTGACTACCGCATGTTTGGGTAGTTCTGGTAAACCTATTTTGTCTTATCGTGTGGTGTGAGCCAGGCCTTAGACAATCAGGTCAAGGTTTGTGGGTTCTTTCTTCCTTTACACATTGACAAAAGTTCTCCTCTGGTTTTCGCATTTATTTTCTCTCCTGCAGCCTGTGCATGATACTGAAAAATGAGGAGAAATTGAGTATCGGGACTGTCAGACATTTTTAAAATTCCGTTGTTATTTTCACTGGGCGATTCCCATTGTGGGCTCCTGTATTAGGCCCAGCTGTTATAAGAAGATTCTTATTTATTGAATTTGTATACCGCCCTTGTATGCCATAGATCTCAGGGTGGTTTACAACATAAAATTCCAATATTTAAAAAGCACAAAATACATAATAAAAATAAGAGCATAAACAACCAATAATCCCCCCTCCCACAACACATGTTATTATCGCGGATGGGTTATTTAAAAATGTTAATTTGGTTAGTATTATGCCTCTGAGCCAGCTTCCATACTGAATTTCTCCAATTCTTAATCCTAAGGACAGTAAGAGAAGAATACACCAGACCACATTTTCAGTGAATTAATTAATGGGCCATTTGCGTGAGTAGGATCTGTGATTTATTCTGAGTCCTGGGTAACTAATGCAGAACTCTAAGGGAGCAGAAAAGGGGTGGGGGAACACTGTGGCAAGTATAATTTTAGAATGTGCTTTTTTAGCTAGGTTACACTGCATACGTCATCCCTAGGTGGCAAACTCTGTTAAGTAACAGGCGTGTTACTCTCTATGTCAGGATAAAAATGGTTTGACAATTTGTGGTCTCCCCCCCCCCAACCTCGGTTCTGCAGAGACCTTATGAATGATATTAGAGGCAAGATTTAGTTTTGTTTCCATGGAAACCAGTTTGTCTGTATGTGTGTGTGAAATAAAGCCTGCTTAACAGGAGAAATTGTGAAACAGTAGCACTTGGGAAGCGAGTCGCTTGCAAAATGCATCATTGATAAATTTTCCACTGCTTTTCAGTGTGTAGCAGAGAAGCTCTATGCTGAGAATAGGGGAAAGTGTTAAGAGGCTTCATGAGAGCTGCAGTGGTGCAGACACAACCCTGGGTTCATAGAAAAGTTACCTGGTAAACAGGGCCATCTTTACCTGGGGGTGCAAGGGGTGCAGGGCACCTGGGTGCTGAATTCTGGGGGGCACCTGCTGCCCACTGCTGAAGCCGCCTAAGCTCTTAGCTATCTATCTATTATGAAATAATAAATAATTTTGATCAAGCTAGAAAAACAAAGTATATACCTAGGTGTAAGAGAGAGGGCTTGCAGAGAGCAGCCCACTCTGCTTACTTCCATCAGATGGGAGAGCAGCAGCAAGTCTGGGAGTTTAAATCAGGAACAGGAAGGGTTAAGACGGGTCCAGGGCTCTGCAGAGTCCTGGTGGCTCAGCTCCAGGTTGGTAGCAGGGAAGCAGGGGAGGAGCTAGCTTCAGCAGGGGCTGGGAAGGAGGTAGACCGGCACCTCAGGAGCCTGGTTTGGGGCCAGGCGGAGCACCAACAACTGAGCCCTCCGGTAACACCCCACAGCACGACAAAGAGATGGAAGTGAGTCTGCAGCTGCCAAGAGGCCAGACCCAGGAGACAGTCGGGCTTCTCCGCAGGGGCAGCAGCAACGATTTCCTATCGGTGGACTTGGCTAAGCAGAATCAGATTCCCATTTTCCCAAGGGAGCTGCCCATGAGCGTCTTGACCGTAGGCGGCCGGGAATTGCAGGAGGGTGAGGTCACGCAACAGACCCCCTCTCGGAAGATGACAGTGAACAAGCACGCAGAAGTGCTAGCTTTGGACTTAATGGACAATGACCCTGTGGGCAGCCAGCGCCGGGGAGATCTCACCTTTGGAGGTGCAGACGGCAAGGAGCACTGCAGGAAAGGAGGAGAACACCGAGAGAGCGCAGCCACTGTGGCCATCGTGAAAATGAAAGAAGCCGAATCCTCAGAGACGGGGATGAAGGAAGAGGAACTGAGCAAACTCACCAAAGAGGACACTTTTACCCAGAACATACGGAGGGACTTGAGGGAGGGAAAGGGGGCAGGGGAAGGGCTTGCAGAGAAAGAGGGCTTACTCTTTAGCAATGGAGCCTTGGATATGCCCCAAAACTCCCTCAGAGGGAAAATTCTCAAGCAATATCATGACAACCCCACGGAGGGGCATGCAGTACACGTCTTCACGAGGCTCACACCCAGTAAGGCCAGTCTTGGGCGAAACCCCAGAGCCTTCCCAGAGCAGGGAGAGGGGGAGATTGGGGGACCACCCATTGAGGCATGGGGTGAGAGGAGGGAGACAGTACACCAACAACTGGATGGAGACGTGGCAAGGGGCAATGAGGCTTACAAGGAGGGGGCAGACCATCACAGGGGACTGGAGAAGGTCTTCCACGGAGGGGACAGGGTCTGGCTGTGGTCAGAAGGCCTTCCCATGGGGGGAAGGGGGAAGAAGCTGGCACCCAGAAGGCTGGGGCCCTTCAAGGTTCTGACACAGATCAACCCTGTCACCTTCAGGGGGGAAGTACCTACAGCGAGGAAGGTCCATCCCGTGGGTCAAAGGTCTTTGCTCTCGCACTTTCGGGAAAGCCCAAGGTTCAGAGGACGTGACACACATCCAACACAAGACGCTGACAGGAGGGAGGGGGAGGAAATCACACAAAAGACACTAGACAGAAGGGTGGAGGGAGAAGGCAGCCAAGAGGTTCCAGAAAGAAAGGAAGAGGAGGAGGTCTACAGTGCCACAGCGAGCCCGGGCTCCCGGTGGGGGGAGGGGGGTTAAAATGTCTGATGGCCAGGCAGGGCACTTCCCAAAACGCGAAGGCCCCCATGCACACCATGCAAGGGGAGGACCGCACACTGGAACTGCACGCTCCTTTCTCCCACAGACCCAAACCACCACACGTCAGTAGCACAGGGGACACAGAGGGGGAGGGCGATCCCAGGTGGGGAGCTTGGGAGACGCAGACCCAAGGAGCCCTCCGGGAATCGGAAGCAATTGTCCAGAGGGAGGAGGAGGATGACAACGGAGGGAACTACACGGACCAGCCACCCAGCACCAACTGGGAACAGGATTTTACACACACTACAGCAGAGGAGGAAGACCTGTCAGGCTTCCAGCCCTCTTTACAGACATCAGACCAGGCAACCCAGGCCTCAGAAAGGGGGAGGGGGGAGCCTGGAGGGGGAGTGGATGTAAGAGAGAGGGCTTGCAGAGAGCAGCCCACTCTGCTTACTTCCATCAGATGGGAGAGCAGCAGCAGGTCTGGGAGTTTAAATCAGGAACAGGAAGGGTTAAGACGGGTCCAGGGCTCTGCAGAGTCCTGGTGGCTCAGCTCCAGGTTGGTAGCAGGGAAGCAGGGGAGGAGCTAGCTTCAGCAGGGGCTGGGAAGGAGGTAGACCGGCACCTCAGGAGCCTGGTTTGGGACCACGGAGGACCCATAGAGCAAGGAGGAGGGGCGTTTGGATGCCCAGTCTTAAAAGGGGGGTCAGAGCCCACGAGACGCCATTGTGGGCTTCTGCCCCATGCAGAGCAGACATGATTTGAGACATCTCACCACTGTATATAGCATGCACAATAAAACAATGAAAATCCAGAGGATGTGTGGAGTGCTTACTCGGGAGTAGCCAACACCCCATCTGTGACACTAGGTATTACCGAAATGTATACCTACTGTTTCACTAAAGGACTTCTGACTTTGTGCGCTCACTTACCAAAGACACGCCACGCCAGCGGAGGCGCTTGTCATTCACAATGGCACCGTGCATGCAAAATTAACTCTTAGATCGAAATATTATGTTACGTATTGTATTGATCTGCTATGCGACGGCTGGGTCAGCGGCACCTTTGACACAACAGGTATTTCTCCAAAGTAGGTGCATAAGCAATACTTATAATTTAAGTGTAGTGGTGTTGTATACTTAAGTATAAGTGTATTGTAAATAAATGAGCAAATAAAAAAGTTTGTTTCTTTTTCCTCCCTTCTTTCGTAAACAAGAGATAAGGCAGAAGCGTGGTGTCTGACATAAGCATAATGAAAGTTAATTTGGGGGCTAAATTAAATTTGGGAGTGGATCTTTGCACCCTGGTGGCACATATGCTAAAGATAGCCCTGCTGGTAAACTCTGAGGGTCCCATTACGTTACAAACTCTGGCATATAAATCAGACTGAAGTCTCTGGACAGGACACAATGCATAACTGAAGCAGTGTGAATAATTTGAGAACAATTCATTATTTACCACACAAACAGAAGGGTTGGCTTGCTGTTTATCTAATAAATGCAAGGTGATATTTATTTGTGGGCAAAGAGGATGTTCCTGCCTTCACAAACTGACATTGCCCATTCCGTGGTTTAAATGCGGATGGTGGGAGGGTCTGCCTTCTTCTCGGTGTGTCAGTACCATAAAATATTTGAGACCCATTAACGTTGATTTATTCCCACCGAGGCTGGCTGTTCCTTAGCATATGCAAATGGCACGGCATCATTCATTTCCCATAGGAGTCAGCTCTGCTGTCTAATTACACCAGCTGCCAAAATGTTTTCCAAACACACTTAACCTCCCCCCGCCCCAACCAACCAACTTTTACATCAAGATTTTTCTCCTCCTTTTGAGACCATTAATATTCCTCCCAGTTACTAAGCCTATGAATAATTCCTTTTCTTCTCTACACGTTGTTGTTACCTGCCAGGTATTCACAGATCATAATTATGTGCTCTCAAGCCTCCGCTGCTTAAATATTGCCCACTCAGTCTCTGCCTTTAAAATAATGTGCTCTTTATTTCCCCACTAATTTAAGCAAAAGCTAAGGGGATGATGCTCTCTCCAGCGCCATTATGGAGACCATGTTTGTGGAACACTTTGACCAATGCTAAGGGTGAGATTCACCTAATGATGGTTGCCAGTGAAAGCCCTGCAAAAGGACTTCGGCTTGGCTTTTCCCTCTCTGCTCCTCTCACCACCATTACCACCCTGAAATTGGCAGGGGTGTGTGTGGCAGAAGACCCCCAAGAATAGCCTGCAGGGAAAGGAGAGAAGAGGAGAGATCATTCTGGTAAACTGGAATGCTTGCAGTGACAGGAAGTTTGTCATAGTGCAGTGAGGAATTCCACCCTAAGTATTTTTAAAATTAATTTCCCCATAGGAACCAGGAAAGGGCAGGGCTGTGGACTGCCAATCCAAGAACAGTAGAAACCAGAAAATAGTCAAGACTGAAGAGCAATCAGGACCAGAGGCCAAACAAAAATACAGGAGAAGGCCAAGAGACAGGATCAAAGACAAAACAAGGATGTGGAGCAATGACAGAGCTCCAGAAGACGTTGTTGCTTGCATCCATAGCTGGTAGACTTGGACATACTGAAACTGGAGAGACTTTATGAATATAACTCCCCATTTTCATAAGCAATTTCTGAGGCTTGCCTCCTTTGTTTCTGTAGTTTGTAAGTGGAACTTCCCAACCTTCCTTTCCCCTCATGTGACATGCATGTACCAGTCATAATCTGTGGAATATGGTTTAGTAACTGGTCACTTCACTACTCAGTTGGTCACTCAGTCAGACTCCAGTTGGCCACTCCTGGTTGATCAGCTGGCTGGTTGGTCACTGGGTCGCTCTCCATCACTTGGTTGCTTCCTCTCACTATGTCCAGTGCTTTTTTTTCTGGGGGGATGCAGGGGTACACATACCCCTAAACATTTTGTGAATCTAACAGGAGAATAAACTATTTTTTTAAAAAAAAATTAGTTTATTTAGCACTGTGAATCGTCAGTTCCATTGTTACCACCTCTGATGGCGGCCTCATTTCCTGTCACGGTGTTTCCTGAGTCTCAGATGGAAGTGAGCGTTTAATGTGTGAAGTAAGAGTTGGAATCTAACATGGTGATTGGTCAGTTTTGTTGTTACCACCTCCGATGGCAGCTTCGTTTCCTTTCCCAGTGTTTTCCGAGTCTCAGATGGAAGTGAGCATTTAATATGGAAGTTACTGTCAGCTGTCAGCTGTGTAATATGAGGCAATGCATGTTTTTTGTACTTTTGTCCATTTACTGTATTTTCTGTCCCCAATTTGAACTATAAAATGGTGTTTTTTCTTGAGTCAAAATGAAACTAGGCCTAAACAATTTTAAAGAAAAAAGTACTGTCTCTGTCTCTCCTCAAAAAGCTTCTCTCACTTAAAGCCTTTGGCAGGTCCTCCAGAATGAAGCTTGTCACAATGTAGTATATACCATTACTTTAGCAACCTTGACCAACAGAAGTTATTGTTCCATATTAGCTCAGTTTTTATGGTCCTTAACCTGTTAAGCCTATTGAGAATTGCATGTGCATTTTCAGAGGTCTACAAATACCGTGTTCTTGTAAAAGCAAGAATAAAAACAACCTAAAGTGCTCACCAACAATATGTACAAAAGAGCAAATTCAATATTGTTGCTGCCCAAGCCTAGCCATCCCACACTAACCTTTGGTAAAGGCCTTGGCTACTGCCAGGCAATGTGTTTTGCTCAGAGGTGCCACTCTTTCAACTAATAAAGGAAGCTTTTGAGTGGGTGCTTTTCATGCAAGGAATAAAACCAGGAAGCTTGGTAGTTTGGTCTCTCCAGTTTGACATATGCCTTCCAAATGGCCAAGGACAGTGGCAGACTTGGGTACTATGGCTCCCTGTGGAACCCAAAATTTGGCACCCTCCCCCAGCCCTTGCACTGCCTTTCCAGAGGTGGGTAAGGAGGAGACTAAGCTTATCATATCAAGCCCACCAAATGTTTCAGACTACAAACAGTATACCTGAAGTCCAGTATACCTGAAAGAGCGTCTCCTCCCCCATCGTTCTGCCCGGACACTGAGGTCCAGCGCTGAGGGCCTTCTGGCGGTTCCCTCGCTATGAGAAGCCAAGTTACAGGGAACCAGGCAGAGGGCCTTCTCGGTAGTGGCACCCACCCTGTGGAATGCCCTCCCACCAGAGGTCAAAGAGAATAACAATTACCAGACCTCTAGAAGGCATCTCAAGGCAGCCCTGTTTAGGGAAGCTTTTAATGTTTGATGGATTTCTGTATTTTAATATTTTGTTGGAAGCCGCCCAGAGTGGCTGGGGGAACCCGGCCAGATGGGCGGGGTATAAATAATAAATTATTATTATTATTATTACAACTCTCATCATCCCTGACAGTTCATAGAATCATAGAATAACAGAGTTGGAAGGAACTGGAGAGTCATCTAGCCCCACCTCCCGCAATGCAAGAATTCCAAATAAAGTAGACCAAGCTGGCTGGGGCTGATGGGGAAGGTCCAAAACATCTTTTTATTATTAAATTAAAACATTTATAATTTAAAACATTTTATATTGTTTTAAACTGAACCTGTTTCCAAAATGTCTTAACTTCTTTTATAGTGCTTTTCTTTTTAAAATGCGAATTTGCTTGCCTCCCTGGGTTCCTCTGGGAGGAAGGACGGGATATAAATTCAATAACTAAATAATGACAGGTTGAGAAAGGCAGTGACTCTCTAGGGTTTCAGAGTTGTCTTCCCTGAGGTGCCTGGGATTGGGTCTGGGACCCTCTTCAACAACAACAACAACAACAACAACAACAACAACAACAACAACAACAAAGCAGCCAGCAGACTGTGTCCCATGAGGACCCAACCTCATTTAAAACTTCTGGGCTCCCATGAAAGCTGTGGAGACTACCGCTATGATCTGAAGCATGTTTCTTGGGAATAATTCCCACCAAGCTAATAGGACCTACTTCTGAGTCAGTGTGTTCAGGATCTGTGAAAAACCAAGATTTCAAGCACGAGCTGAGGACTGAGTGGTCCAAAAAACACAAAAGAAGCCAATAAAGCCCAAGTAAATTAAAGAAGCAATTATGTAAATGCCAATGCAATCGCATCCCGGACCAGATGGAATCATTGCTGGGTTTTATAAGAAAACATTAGTCGTCGTTGCAGGTAAATTAACTTCTCTTTTTAATGAGTCTGAGAGAGCAAGGAGACACACAGAACAACAAAGGAGGCAGATATGGTAATACAAGAGAAAGTGAATCCCTGATGAGAGAAGGGCCGGAGCTCAGGGACAGAGCACAAGTTCTGCGTGCAGAAGGTCACAGGCTCACTTTGCATCTCCAGGTGGGGCTGGAGAAAAATCCTGCCTGAAAGCTTGGAAGGCTGCTCCCCGTCAGGAGAGTAGACAATACGGAACTTGCTAGACCAATGGCCCCAAAATGGTATAAGGCAACTGCATATGATTTGTAGATTATAATACAGTGGTACCTCGAGATCCGAACAACTCAACTTCTGAAGGTTTCGACTTCCAAAGTCGACAACCCCAGAAGTCTTTTCGCCATACGTGCCCCGCGCAGAAGTGGCACGCGCGGTCAGCGCATGTGCAGAAGCTTCGCACATGCGCAGAACGGGTGCTTCAACAACCGAAGACTTCGACTTACGAAGGTGGCCGCGGAACGGATCATCTTCGTAAGTCGAGGTACCACTGTATATGTTATTTTGTTGTTGTTGTACTACCCTTCCAAGTGGTTCCCCCCTCTTTGTACTCATGTGGCTTGCTCATGAGCACCGTATTTTTCTTTCACAAAGAGTCAGTGTGTGGGCCCCAGTACAGCACAAAAGCAGGGAGCTTTAGCCCTTTGTACACACCCCTGCAGTCCCAGTCCAGATTAGCCCCCCAGCCATACCATTTGTGTAGGCGGGGGATGATTCTCATGGGAATGAATGGGAGGTTCCCCAGCATCCAGATTGAGGGCAACATGCTGGCTCTTAAAATGTTTTATGGAAATAGACAGATATTTTCACATTAGCACGGATTAGCATTTCAGACAGTGGCTGTATTAAGAAGGTAGCCATGATAGGATTTTCAACTGATTTCTTTTTTAAGGCAAGGGGAAAATAAAGTTTTAGATTTGGGGAGGCAGCTTGTTTTGGGTTTAGATTTTCATGGGTTGTTGGAGGTGATTAATACCCAGAGGACATCCCCTTTCTGCCTGACCTTCAAGGTCAATAACTTCCTGCCATTGTATATAGGCAAAAACCTACTTATCCAAAGTGTCGTGGAGTAATCAATATTGAATAGTTTCCCCTCTGCAGTTACATTAGGGCTGCTCAGAGGGGTTTCCCTTGGAATCCCTGGAACCAGGTGGAGGAACATGTTTGCAGCATCCTATCCTCACCCAGTAACTATGAATTGTGGGTTAGGATTGCTCTGTAAGTGGCTGTGCAGAGTGATTTGAAAAGTGCTTCCAAGATGCCTTTAAATGTTATAAAACAAGGGGAGCCAATGTGACGCGCAGGCCATTCTGTGAAGGTCCCATGTTCAATTCCTGGTATCTCCAAGTAGGGTCGAGAATGCCCCTGTTGGCAATACTGAACTAGATGGGCCACTGGTCTGACTCAGCAGAAGACAACTTTCTAAGTTTCTGTGTAACACAGAATTGATATGTGCTACCCCATGCAATCACAACTGCTGGTTAAGTCTGGATAGAATTAAACAGAGGCTAAGGTCCCGTCCCCCCTTACTCTTAAAATGTAAGCCACTCTTGGCTTACATTGATATTGATATTAAACTGTAAATGCATGTATACTAGGTCCAGATGGTTTTTAAGAAGTTTCCTGGTTAGATGCTGGACTGTTTTCTGTGCAACTGGAGGTGATCCATAATTTAAATGGACTTTGAAGCAACAAGTGACCAGGGGCATCAGATGCTTTCTGAAAACAGGCCACTCTAAATTCGACAAGGTGCCAAGTACCCTCAAAGTCTCCTGGATTTTAGTATTATTATTTTTGGCTCATTGTTTCATGAGCAGCACCTGCTACAACTGTCCACTCTACTAATTTGAAACAGCTGCAGTATAAAAGGACTTTGAGGGGGGTGGTAGAGAGAAGCACTTACTGAAGCAAAGGGTGAAAATAGATATAAAAGATATGAGATGCTGGTGATACACATATCTTTGATCCCCCAATTCCTTGTGATGTGATATTAAATCTAGATCTTAAACAACTCCTCACCCACAATAATACAACCACCAGACTTAACATGGACACTGGTACCAGAGCCTGCAATAAACCCAGATGCCAACTTTGCTGCCACATACACCCGGACAACATCATTACTGGCCCCAACAACATCCAACATACCATCTCAGGACTATTTAATTGCTCATCTTCTAACATTGTGTATGCCATCAAATGCCAACAGTGCCCTTCAGCTCTCTATATTGGACAAACAGGCCAAACCCTACGCCAAAGGATAAATGGACATAAATCTGACATCAGGAACCAGAAGACAGAAAAACCAGTAGGAGAACACTTCAATCTCCCAGGACATTCTATACAAGATCTCAAAGTAGCTGTCTTACTACAAAAGAATTTCAGAAATAGACTGGAAAGAGAAGTTGCTGAATTACAACTTATCACCAAGCTCAAAACCATGGAGTGACCTGGTTTGAACAGAGATATCGGATTCTTATCTCATTATACATGATAAGCGATCTTCAGCCATCTCCACCCTTGCTTTTTCATGCAAAACCATTTGCAGTCGTTTTCGGTCATCAACAGCTATCAGTCAGTCAATCACCCACTTCTACCACCCTTCTGAGTGATCCCCCCTCTCCTCCCCCTCCCCACCCCCTCCCCACCCCTTCTCTACATAAGTGCCTGGGGACTCCTATTTCACTGTATCTGAAGAAGTGTGCATGCACACGAAAGCTCATACCAAAATAAAAACTTAGTTGGTCTTTAAGGTGCTACTGAAGGAATTTTTTTATTAAATCTATCATCTATCTATCATCTATCATCTATCTATAGGGTTGCCAGACTCAATAGAGGATAGGACTTCTGTGCCTTTAATTGCCCTGCTCTCTTTTGAGTCTGGACACCTTAAAGAGAAACCAGAAGACCCTTTGCTTGGAAATTAAACAAAGGGTCTGCTGGTTTCTCTTTAAGGTGTCCAGACTCAAAAGAGAGCAGGGCAATTAAAGTCACAGAAGTCCTGTCCTCTAGTCTGGCAACCCTATCTATCTACCTACCTACCTACCTACCTACCTACCTATCATCTATCTATCTATTATCTATCTATCTAATCTATCTATCTATCAATCAATCAATCATCTATCTATCTATCTATCTATCTATCATCTCATCTATCTAATTTCCTTCTTTACATATGCTGTTCAAGGTGGCCAACAGTACAAAATTATGTAATAAAACTATAATATAAAAAGAATCATATCTAGATGTATGATGTGACAGACTTATTAGGAAATGGAAAATAGACTGGCTGGATATTGAATTGCTTTTAAAATGTTGCATGAATGAATCAGCAATACTAAGAGAGATCCTCTGACATCAGTACTGGTGCGAATCAATAACATCACCATTATCCCAGATGAAGAATATGGATGGGTGTCAGTGTGGGTTTCCCTCAGTTGCTTGTTTTTCATATCCTAAGCTCAGGACCACATTTCCCCCTCATCATATCATGATTAATTTATTTTTAAAGCCCTTGTGAGAATTCGCCAGCATTTTTGTGTGAATGTCTCCTAATAAACACGTTTGTATTCAAGTTTTGCCAAAGTATCCCCATTTTGTATGTCATTAGCACTAATATGTGCATTTTAATACATATTCTACCCCAGTATACACACTGAAAAATTCAGAGACATGCAAATTTCAATGGATGGCTGTGTTTCTGTTCTCATATTGTTCAGGAAAGTGTGAATTAGGTAGATTCATCTTTAAATGTGAACTGAATTGAATTTATCCCCCATCACTAATGAAGCAGTGAGCAATTTATTCATCATTTTCAATAATGGCACAGATTAAAAAGGGATTGCAAACATCCTAGAGTAGGTGCGGAAAACCTCTGTCCCTCCAGATGTTGTTCCCATCAGCCCCAATAAGCATTGCCAATTGCCAGCAGTGATTGGAGTTGTAGTCCAACAAGATGGTCAAGGGCCTGGAAACGATGCCTTATGAGGAACGGCTTAGGGAGCTGGGTATGTTTAGCCTGGAGAAGAGAAGGTTAAGGGGTGATATGATAGCCATGTTCAAATATATGAAAGGATGTCATATGGAGGGGGGAGAAATATTTTTTTTCCTGCTGCTCCAGAGAAGCAGACAGGGAGCAATGGATTCAAACTTCAAGAAAGAAGATTCCACCTAAACATTAGGAAGAACTTCCTGACAGTAAGAGCTGTTCGGCAGTGGAATTTGCTACCAAGGAGTGTGGTGGAGTCTCCTTCTTTGGAGGTCTTTAAGCAGAGGCTTGACAGGCATATGTCAAGAATGCTTTGATGGTGTTTCCTGCTTGGCAGGGGGTTGGACTGGATGGCCCTTGTGGTCTCTTCCAACTCTATGATTCTATGAAAATATGAAAGGCCACACCTCCTAGATGCTGAGGATAAACGCTCAGAACATTCACCACAACAATATTCAAGAGTTTGTGACAAAATGGAATTCAACAGGCTGGGCAAATGCAGGAGCAAAGAAGTGAAAAACATGAGAGAGAGAAAAAAGGCAAGGCAGGCAGCTGTACCTTCAAGGACATTTGAGGTGTTTGATAGATTATCAAATGCGTTCTTCTGAAAACATGACCTGAAGTTCTCTGTAAGGATCAGGGGATTGATCGACCTAGAATACCACATGGCATACACTTTAGATAATGTGGATGCAGTTCATTGATCGTTATATTTTACCACCATTCTCGTCATTTTGTTTTCGCACAAGTCCCCTTGCTAGAGTACGTTGCAGACTGTATGTTTCTATAATGCAGTTCTGTATCTGAAATGTTTCAGTAAACCCAGTGGGGAAATCTAAGCTTTTAAATATGTCTTTGGTCTACATTAAATGGGGATTTATTTATTTTATTTGGGGGGGGGGATGCAGCAGCAGCAGTAAGCTCAGGTTAGGGAAATTGTGGATCTGAGCCAGTCAGCGCGTCCTTAATTCATCCCATTTGTACAGAGGCTTTTGTGATATGGCCATTAATGGCATGATCTCCTCTGGGCTTTGTCCACAGGATTTCAGAGCCTTCTTTGGTGCAGAGGATGGTTAGCGCTGAGAGAGTGCGCTGGCAGCATAACGTTCAAGCTGGTTGTCCGTGATAACCAAATAAAAGGAGAATTATTAATTAAATGCTTTACTTTCAAAAGAGGATTTAATACTAAAGAGGCCAAGTGAACAGCTGCTTTGCGTTCACCTCGCAAAGGTACTGGCATTGAATAGTGGCAACAAAGATGCTGAATGCATTGATGAATGAACACCAGTGCTGTGTTCTTGAGCTAGCCAGCGGTCTCACTTGCACAATACAGTATGTCCAACCCTAGCCAACACCAACAGTAGATGCATGAGAGGGGAGGGTAAAAGCAAAGCAATCACAGAGTGATTCAACTATCCTGCAGTTTACCCCCGCCCCCAATAAACCTGGGGGTGTAATTCTCTTCCCCCTCCTAGATTAAAAATGAAGGCACACCATGCTACACTCAACAAGATGTGTGGGTGTCAGGAGACCACCAGGGGTCAGCGGAGAGTCCAGGAAGTGGGGAAAGGGGCTCTCTGATGCAGGAGGAGCCCGGGGTGGCAGCGCTTCGGAGCATAGCTGCCAAGTCTCCCATATTCCCCGGGAAACCCCCATTTTTCCTGCTGTTCCCAGCTGAAAAAACAGATTTTTTTGTTTCCCCCCAGTTTATTCTGGTGCAGCGGCCATTTTGGAACTGGGCGGAGCATGCTCAGAAGTGACTTTTAATGCAGCTCTGCCCAGTTCCAAAATGGCTGCAGTGCGACTTCTGGTGCGGCGGCCATTTTGGATCTGGGCAAAGCAGCATCAAAAGTCGCTTCTGAGCATGCTCCGCCCAGTTCCAAAATGGCAGCAGCGCTACTTCCGGTCTGCTACTTCCGGTCCGGTCCCTTATTTCTCAGACAGCAACTTGGCAGGTATGCTTTGGAGCAGTCTGCAGAAGGTGGTGCTGACCCTCAGGAAGCAGTGCAGAGCCTTGAGGATGCTGAGAGGGGAAGGTTCCCAGAGGGAAGCGTTGGAGGGTCAGACCAGAGCGCCCAGGAGGGGGAGGTGCCAGAGGAGACAGCCCCAGCCCTCCAGTGGGGAGGGTTCTCCAGCAGCCCCATCACCCTAACAACGGAGGGGTGAAAAGAGGCGTGCAGAGAGGAGGAGATTCAGAACACCCAGCATGTTCTGTTGGCGAAACTCCCGGAGGGCAGTGCTTCCGGATTCTGATTCGGGATAGAAAGGTCATGCTTTTTGTTGCTCTGTCTTGTACATATGTATATAATAAAACTTTGTAAAAACCAGCCACAGAATTTGGAGCTGCTTACTCGTGAGGAAGCAACAAGCACCATTACTCATTGATCAGCATTCAGAACAACTAGGCAAAGTTATGATGGTTGCTCCTTGCAGAGGTAGGACAACCCACTTGGTATATCCTCCAAATGTCCTACCCGTCTTTTTGCCCACTTGCAGCTCAGATCTGGGACCATGCTTTCCGGTCAATGGTGATGTTTGGGGGATTTCCCAGCAGCTGTCAGCTGTAGCATATCAGGACAGTCAGATACATCCTTAACTGGTTCTCCTCAGGAAGATGTTATGACTCATCTACTGGGAGAGAGAAGGCTGGTTCAATGTTTCACAAGGTTTCTCAATTCTGGGAGGTGATTGATTGTTTAATTTTGTAGGGAACACGCCATCTCACACCAAGGGATGCGGGATAAATTTTGCGGTGCGGTTCTCTAGCCAAGAAACATGTTCTAATGCATTTACCTTTTTAAAATTATTATTAAAGACTTTCTTGATTTACAAAAATATATGCAATGTCTCTCGTAACGTTTTTACAAATCAGTTTCATTTGTTGAGACATTGCTAATGCATATACTTAGCATGTGCTTTTTTTAAAAAAATCCATAAATTAGTGAAAATAGCATACAAACGTGCATTGTGTTAGGGGAAATTGCACTGTTAGTCTTTTATACTATGCATTTTTGAAAGTTTGTGTTACCATGTGGTACATGCTGTGTTGGTTTCATGCTATGTGGCATCTCAACGTCCTTTTTCACAAGTCTGAACCTATTGCATCAATACACAGGCAATATTTTACAGCAGATAATGGATCAGCACATTGAGTGTTAGGCAAGCGACACTTGTGTTTTCTTTTTTAACCTTCCCATCCTTATCCGTCCTCTCGGCTAGCAAGTGGAACAATTCTAATAATTACTGAGAAAGACTGGGTTTTATTTCTTTACAGAAGGAAATTGAACTGAATGCCATATTGTGTATCTGGGACACTGGCTTTCCATTAACTTTTATGTTATCTCTCCATTCCAGTTATCTCCTCAAGGACAAATGGAGACAAGTCATTTCATTTTTATTTGTATGAACACTGACCGTATGAGGAATTATAGTACACCAGCCTCTACAAGTTGGCAAAAAGCACTGTAAATACTTATAAGTGGCTGTAGAAATAATATAGCAAACCTGCTTGAAAGAGGTGTGTGTGTGTGTGTGTGTGTGTGTGTGTGTGTGTGTAGCACAGAGTATTTCTACAGATACAACTATTTACAGTGTTCATTTCCCCCCCTGCCTCTTTCTCATTTTTTTCTGCCTCTTTTGAACTGCAATGAGTGTAAGGTAGGGATGAGGGAGAAATTAGATTCTGTTTTCATTCAATGTGACCCTTCACATTTTCTGAAACAATATGTGTACCCAAACACAGCAGTCCTTTGAAATTTGAACTTCAATGAATTTTGCAAGGCAGCCCTTCAACCATGTAATGTGTACAGGAATGCATGCACTAGGGTAAAGTGTGCATACAAATGCATATTTTTTGGGGGGGGGGTGTATTATATTAAGGAAGGGTATATTCTGAATTGTAAAGCAAACATGTGTTTATTACGAGAAATTCATATGAAAAGTCTGGTGAATTTTCATGACTTAAAAAAAAGAACTGATGTGCAAATGTGGAGAATGCAAAACTTAAGAATGCAAATATTAGAAACTGGGAGAAACTGAAATGGACAGATATGCCCATGTGAGGTAGCCAAGAATGGTGTGTATGTTTCTTCCCATTAAAGATTTATCCATAACTTTTCCTGGCTGTCTGATTCCTGACTTCGAAAAGCCTCATAGGAGCAGCTATCTCATTCTGTCTTTCCCTGAGTGTATATCAAAACACAGGACACCAAGACGAGTGACTGACATTTGTTGGGTTCCTCCTTCCTCTCTACTGTTTTTTGGGGGGTGGGGTGGGGGGATACTGTTGTTTTATGACAATATTATGGTTTTTAGTTTGTTATAACCTATCATGACTGAAGCAGAACCTCTCAGACATATGTAACTTGTGTCTCCATAAGTAATTGGATGGAATCTTTTTGTATTCACCACTTTATGGGTCCAAGGTTTTTACTATTTAATATATAAAGCCCTTAGCAGCTTGAAACTATAAAGGTCACAAAAAGGTCTTGAAAATGGTGGAATGGGGGCGGTGCATGCTTATATGCACTCCATCGATGAAGGTGGAATTGTCGTCAACTGCGTATGTTTGTGTGCATGCATATCTATCTATCTATATCTATCTATCTATCTATCTATCTATCTAACATCTATCTATCTAATCTATCATCTATCTATCATCTATCTATCATCTATCTATCTATCTATCATCTATCTATCTATCTATCATCTATCTATCTATCTATCTATCTATCTATCTATCTATCTATCTATCATTCTATCTATCTATCTATCTAATCTATCATCTATCTATCTCTATAATAGCTTCCATCTATATCTTTCATCTATCTATCTATCATCTATCTATCTATCTATCTATCTATATCTATCTATCTATCATCTATCTCTATCATCATCTATTCATGTGTCTGAGAGGTTCTGCCTTGTGCGATAATACAATAATACAAGTCTCTCAACTTGTATTTCAAACATCTTTTACCCCACCCCCCCAGTATGTGTGATCTTGACAATTTACATGCCACAGGTGTGGCCGGGAGGGTTTCTGAGCATTTATCCAGGATATCGAGTGCAAATAAGCTTGCTTTTGCCATTCTCTATCCACAGGGTGTTCTGTATGTGCTTGAGGCTCAATACCCCAGTTGAACTTTCTTTCATCAAATTCCAGGGAAGGTGTGCACACACCTGTTAGTAGTTTCATCCTCCATTGCTGTTGGATCTTGTGATCCACTGTTTACATTCCTTTGTGATAGGAGTATGAGAACGGAACTAGACACTGTACTTCCGTCCTACGTGCTTTTGTTCTTTCTCTTTGTTCGTTGCTTTCGGACAGAGCAGATGTGTGAAGCTGCTGCTCACTCTAGCCATGTTTGTTGTTTTGATTTGTAAATAAAGGAAGCTTTTGCCATGCCAATGCCTCCACAGCCTCGCTTCTTGCTGTTACTCTGCTGATGCATTAGCGTGCCCACAGCTCCACTGGAGGTGGGTCGCTGGACACCTGCGTGCGCTCCTGGACCAGGCCATGGCCGAGGGGGTTGGCACATTCAACACCCTTTGAAATGACATGGATTTCAAGGGGAGTGGAATTTAATTATGCCCACAGGAAGCAATGGAGACAGATGGGTACTGGAATTTTGAAAAGCTTGAGGGCAGACATTTTTCCTTCAAAGCACAGTAGAGAACCTGTAAAACCTCCAGGTACTGTGGGACTTCAACTCCCATCAGCTCCACCTGGCACCGCCAATGGTCAGGGGTGATGGATATTGTAGTCCACTGATATCTGGAGGGCCACAGGTTCCCTATCTATATCTTAAAGGGTGTCTTTTCCCTCCTAGAACAGAAAGGGGGGGATCCACAATTAGGGTTATAGGGTTATTTACTTAATACATTCATATCCCATTCTCTTTCCCAAAGGAGACAAGGAAAGCAAAAACAGAAGCAATGATGATGATAGCAGATCAATCAATAATATATATGCATATGTATATTAGGAACAATGTAAAAATATTTCAGTGAAGGTTGGTGGTGGTGGGGAACTGTTGGAATATTTACCAAACTGGACCTATCTGTACAATGAGTCGAAACATAACTGTATAAATAAACGTATTTAAAGGAATGTCAATGCATTTTTATAACACCTTTGGTCCCTGGAAGATCTCACTGAGCTTTCATTCTCACTTTCAACAGATACTGTGAAGTAATAGTTAAACCTCAGGTGGTTCTGCTGTGAGACAAAGAGCCACAGGCAATAGATTCTGAATGCTATCAAAAGATGACAAGTTGACAGTTATTTAATTTATGATCACAATTTTTTTAACCCTAGGGAGGGCATCATTTATTTATTTATTATTTTTGCCTCATATGCCAAAAATATGTAGGTAGATCTACCTAGAGTTCGAAAAGAATCAACTGATGTTGACAGCAGAAATTTTATTAGTTAAACAACAATCAAGTGAAGACATTGCCACAAGGAATGGAAGAGATTTTTGTTCAGCCCATATGTTAAAGCAAACGAATGTAATTTACTGGTCGTGGACCTAAATCAGAACATACTGACTGAACTGCTGCCACCTGTTCACTCTCCCCAGCCACCCATGAGGCTCTCTTCTCTGCAGGAGAGTCAGGGGGAGAGGTTTCCTTTTCCAAAGTGACTGAAGTTGGGGTGGAAATGGGATACCTGCTCTCCTCCAATCAAGGTTTCCATCCTTGCCTCTGTTTCTTCAGCCTCCTCCTCTTCCGTTCGGGCTTGCCAATCCATTGCCCAGTTCCGACTCTGCTGCAGGGTTCATGACATCTAATACAGTGGTACCTCTACTTACGAATTTAATGCGTTCCGAACACACATTTATAAGTCGAAAAAAATTGTAAGTCGAATCCCATAGGAATGCATTGGGAGCAAACATTCGTAAGTCGAAGCAACCCTATCTAAAAATTCGTAAGTAGAAAAAATCCTATCTAAACCGCATCCAAGATGGCGGACGGAGCTCCATTTGTAAGTAGAAAAATTCGTAAGTAGAGTTATTTGTAAGTAGAGGTACCACTGTACACTACTTTCTTCCCTGTCTCCTGACTCAAAGTAATAGGAGTGCTTTGTCCATGGTGCTGATTTTGTTCCACTGCTGGGACAATGCATTTTCTTTTGCTAATTCCACTCAAGATACCTTTACTTTGTCCAATACTTTTTTTTAAGGATAATTTCTCTCTTAAATTATCTGTGCTGGTGGAGACATTACTTACTATAGTGCCTTTTAATTTTCATTTAACTGAAAACACTTCCACAGAAATGAAGACGCCAGAGAGTAAGAACTGTTTATCCATTCATGCTTTGCTGAATGCTCACTTCACATTCCCATGCAAAGGTGAGCACTGTTTTTCCCATTCCAAAGATGTGCAAGGGGTTAGGCGCTGCAAGGTTATTTCCATCTTTCCTCATAGTGGCTCCAGATTCTTGATACTTTTTGTTCCTAGATACTGCAGGGGATAAAAGCAGGGACAGAGGAATTATTACCAAGGTCTAGTCTCTTGTACTATAATAATAAAAAATTCATTATTTATACCCCGCCAATCTGGCTGGGTTTCCCCAGCCACTCTAGGCGGCTTCCAACCGAATATTAAAAACAATACAGCATAAACATTAAAAACTTCCCTAAACAGGGCCGCCTTCAGTTGTCTTCTAAAAGTAAAATAGTTACTTATTGCCTTGACATCTGCTGGGAGGGCGTTCCACAGCGCGGGTGCCACTACCGAGAAGGCCCTCTGTCTGATTCCCTGTAACCTCACTTCTCGCAATGAGGGAACCGCCAGAAGGCCCTCAGTGCTGGATCTCAGTGTCCGGGCTGAATGTTGGGGGTGGAGACGCTCCTTCAGGTATATAGGTCCGAGGCCATTTAGGGCTTTAAAGGTCAGTACCAACACTTTGAATTGTGCTCGGAAACGTACTGGGAGCCAGTGTAGATCTCTCAGGACCGGTGTTATGTGGTCCCAGCGGCCACTCCCAGTCACTAGTCTAGCTGCCGCATTCTGGATTAATTGCTGTTTCCGGGTCACTTTCAAAGGTAGCCCCATGTAGAGCGCATTGCAGTAGTCCAAGCGGGAGATAACCAGAGCATGCACCACTCTGGTGAGACAGTCTGCGGGCAGGTAGGGTCTCAGCCTGTGTACCAGATGGAGCTGGTAGACAGCCGCCCTGGGCACAGAATTAACCTATGCCTCCATGGACAGCTGTGAGTCCAAGATGACTCCCAGGCTGTGCACCTGGTCCTTCAGGGGCACAGTTACCCCATTCAAGACCCCATACTATTCCCTATTATGTCAGCAGCACTCCAGATACTGTAGTACCACTTCACATTGCAGATGTGGCCTGCAAATGGTGGAAGGGGCCTTGTAGACCATCTAGTCTAGAAATGGGGAACCTATAGTCTTCCAGTTGTTGATGGACTAAAAGTCCCATCATCCCCGGCCATTGGTCATGCTGGATGGGGCAGAGGAAGTTGGTGACAAATAATACCTAGAGGGCCACAGATTCTCCACCCTGATATAGTCCAACCCGTTTCTTGATCAATGCAAGAAAAACAGTGCTAGATGACTATCCTGAAGACCTCCGGCAGGAAAGCCCACCCCCATCCCTCAGGAAATTGGCTCCATTGCCAAACCACAACTTTCGCCATCCCTGACCTTTGATCCTTCTAGCTGGGCTGGTGGGCATTATAGTCCAAAATGTCTGGAGGGCACCAGGTTGGGGAAGGTTGCTTCAGAAGTCCAATTTAGAAATAAAGAACCCTGAGAAATGGGAGTGGTGGAAGGGCTTGCCAGTGAACATACCTTCTGTTACTTCTCCATCATCAATTAGTGTCTGGAGAGCAGGCTGAGCAGGCATCTAGGGTCAACTGGCCAGTCTCCCCTGCTGTAGTGAGACGACTATTTTCTAAAGAAACACAGTACGATATTTCTAAATTTGCATCTATACACATAAGTTAGCAACTGCATCCTCTTTGTTGGTTTCCCCTTTCTTCAGCAACGTGGAAGTGGACACCCACATTTTTAAGTCTAGTGTTCTCTGGACAAAAGCTCTGTCTTTGGCATAATGGCCTATGAGAAAACACCAGTCACAACTAAATATTTAGTTGCTGGATGGATTCCCAGCGCAGAGGCTTAACAGCTATTTCCAGAGTTACAGCAAAGGGGTGCATTTCTTTGCTGGTGCTGCAGAGATGTCAGTCAACCACTCTTTTGCTCCTGAGCCCAAAGGTAATAGACTGGCTGAGAAATCTGGACACATTCATTGTACCAGGGGGACGGGGTGCTGCTGGAGGTAATGCACATCAGATGAGATGTCACATTTCTCAAGGAAGCGCAGAGGCGTTAAGGCAAGCCAAATTTCTGTTGCTTATATTCCCTTTCGCCAGTCAAGGGAATTGGGATGGGAATAGAATGCATAAAGCTTCCAGAGGTCCACCTGCATGGCAGGAGCTATTGAGGAAAGGAAGAGAGGTCAAGGTTTGTTTGTTTTTACATTTCCCTTCAAATATGGTTGTACCTGCTTGCCTATTAATTTAAAGAAATCTAATTGGACAAGGTGATGGATAGTGAATGCAAAACACCACCTTCCATTTTAGGAATGAGAAAGCCACTGTGGGTTAAACCACAGAGCCTAGAGCTTGCCGATCAGAAGGTCGGCGGTTCGAATCCCTGCAATGGGGTGAGCTCCCGTTGCTCGGTCCCAGCTCCTGCCAACCTAGCAGTTCGAAAGCACGTCAAAGTGCAAGTAGATAAATAGGTACTGCTACAGCGGGAAGGTAAACGGCATTTCTGTGTGCTGCTCTGGTTCGCCAGAAGTGGCTTTGTCATGCTGGCCACATGACCTGCAAGCTGTATGCCGGCTCCCTCGGCCAATAATGCGAGATGAGTGCCATAACCCCAGAGTTGGTCATGACTGGACGTCAGGGGTCCCTTTACCTTTATTGGACAAGGTGATGGATAGTGAATGCAAAACACCACCTTCCATTTTAAGAATAAGAAAGCCATGGGTTGTTTTTTTCCATTTTAGAAGAAAACTCAACAGTGTTTTAAAATGGCCCTCATAAAAGTTTTAAGTGGAAGCCTGACATGCCACTACATAAAGCTGAATCTGAATCTTGGCAAGTCAGGGGCCTGGTGAACAGGTTATTCTCATGATTGTGAATTAGACAGTTTTCCTATTCTGGATAAGTTGCATTTCCCGTTAAGGAGTGAGTAGTCTGAGGCTGCTCATTGAACCATCATTGCCACTCAAGGCCCAAGTGCCTGCAATGGCATTAGACTGGCTCACCAAATATGACCATTTCCTCACCTGTCAACAAAGATCTATGCTTCATTCAGTAGCCACAGGACTGGACTGTAGTCTTTCCAGCATACAACCATAAGTTGGCTTTTGAGGAAATCCCTTTAATGTGGCCTTGATTTATTATTATCTGTTTTGTTATCTTTGATGCGTGCCTTAAATGCTTTCAGTGGAAGCTGCCGTGAGCATTTTCCCACAGGAAGGAAGTGTATGAATATATTAATAAATGAAAAATAAAACAAATAAAGCATAGAGTGGGCATTGTAAAGGTGATTAGACTTCAGAGCCTCCAGTTCACCATTTAGACACACAAATCACAATCCAAGATGGACTTCAGAGCACAAAGCCTTCTCATGTATTTCAAGTCCCGTTGAACTTTATGAGAATTGCAGATGGTTACATTGTTTGGAGAGAAAGTTCCCATCGGAAGAAGACTCATCCATTTCAAGGTTCAGAACATACTAGGAAAGTTATAGCAAACGATGGGAAATTGAATGTGGGAAGGGTTGTCAAGGGAATCTGCAGCAAAAAAAAAGGAAAAAAGGATCTAACAGCTGTGAAAAATTCTGGATGGAAAACGGTAACAGTGTCAGCTGTGTAAACAACAAAAGTACCTTTAAGTTCCCAATGCATTTCAAAAGCCAGTCTTTCTCGAGGGAAATTTTGCTTAACAAATGGGTAAGGCAGTTAAATCTGTTCCTCTGTTGGGTGTTTTCCTGTCACTTATTATGAGATAAGGCTGTAGTCAGATGCATGCTTACCTTGGAGCAAGTGACCTTGATCTCAGTGGGACCTATTCCTGCGTAGACATGCTTACAATTGTGCTGTTCTGCACTATAACCGCCCAAATAGACTTCAGAACTTGTCATGGCGGCTACTTATTCGTGAGGCAATTTTCCCCTTGAGAAAGACCACTGTTGAAAGTACATCAGGGATTGAAGATACTTTTGTTGTTCGCTGCTACTGTAGCAGTGCTGTGTGGTATTTCTCGCCTCCTCTCCAAGCGATCGTATTAGCAATAGTAGTAAGAATAAAAACAATTGTATTGCTTTGGAAAGACAATGTATGACAACAGAGTGGGTATTTGCCCATTTTTGTTCTCTCTTAGTTTCTCATCTTTCCAGCGTTAAGTTTGTAGGGTCTTTTTCAAAGTCCTCATGAAAGTCCTCATGAAAATTCATTAGCCATTTAGTGTGAATTTCTCCCCCCCCCCACACACACACTTGCAGGAAATAGTTACAGGTAGGTAGCTGTGTTGGTCTGAGTCGAAACAAAATAAAAACATTCCTTCAGTAGCACCTTAAAGACCAACTAAGTTTTTATTTTGGTATGAGCTTTCGTGTGCATGCACACTTAATCAGATACTTCGTCAGCAGAAAATGTTTGCCTAATACTATATACACATTGTTAAAGCAATGCTTCCTAAGACAATGCATTTTTCAAAATGTTATTTTGTGCATGCTTTCCCACACATATGCATTTTTCTGGAATATTTTTATTTGATTTTACATATATAAAATTATAACTATACAACCATACACATCAACAGTTAAACGATTCCTCCGATTCTCTGGACTTCCCACCTTCCCCTCAATGGGTCCTTGTTAAACCTTTTCTGCTGCATCTTTTTCAATAGTTCATGTTTTATATAACTCCATTATCTCCATAGTCCTTGCTACATTACGAGTTTTATTACAATCCTGCCAGGATTTTATTGCAATCCTGCCAGTGTTTTCATCTGCTTACAGTGGTCTCCAAGATATGCATACGCATTTCTGTACGCATTACGGAGAACTACATCGCAAAACCCAAGGGAGCATGAATTTTAAAGGATGCCTGTGTATCACTTTTCACATTGTTTTGGATAGTGCAAATTACGTAGGTTTGCCTTTAGTTGAAAATTGAATTGAATATCTCCAACTCTATATGGAACGCCTAGCATCAGGGCTTAGCTAGAGCGGAGGGCAACATAGGAACATAAGACAAGTCCTGCTGGGTCAGACCAGTGGCCCATATGGTCCAGCATTCTGTTCTCACAGTGGCCACTGCAGGACTCGAGCACAAGAGCACTCTTCCCACCACTGCCACTGTGGTTTCCGGCAACTGGTAATTCGGAAGCATTTCTGCATCCAAATGTGGAGGCTCAGCTATTATGGCAAATGGCTGTTGATAGTCTTGTTGCCCATCTTCTTTGAAAACCATCCTAGTTGATGCCCATCACTGCCTTTTGTGTGTGTGTGTGTGTGTGTGTGTGTGTGTGTGTGTGTGTGTGTTCCATAGTTTCACTATGTGCAGCAATATCTTCTATCTGTCCTGAATCTTCCAACGTTCATAGAATCATAGAGTTGGAAGAGACCACAAGGGCCATCCAGTCCAACCCCCTGCCAAGCAGGAAACACCATCAAAGCATTCTTGACATATGCCTGTCAAGCCTCTGCTTAAAGACCTCCAGAGAAGGAGACTCCACCACACTCCTTGGTAGCAAATTCCACTGCCGAACAGCTCTTACTGTCAGGAAGTTCTTCCTAATGTTTAAGTGGAATCTTCTTTCTTGTAGTTTGAATCCATTGCTCCATGTCTGCTTCTCTGGAGCAGCAGAAAACAACCTTTCTCCCTCCTCCATATGACATCCTTTAATATATTTGAACATGGCTATCATATCACCCCTTAACCTTCTCTTCTCCAGGCTAAACATACCCAGCTCCCTAAGCCGTTCCTCATAAGGCATCGTTTCCAGGCCTTTGACCATTTTGGTTGCCCTCTTCTGGACACGCTCCAGCTTGTTCAGTTTCATTTCAACATTCTGGTGTTTGACCCATACCTGAATTTAAGATTGGAAAAATAAGAAATGGAGAGAAGCCAAAGGTGTTAGATACTCCCACCCCCTAGCTCCATCCTAACAACTTTATTCAAAAATAAGATCCCCTGAGCTCAAATGCGGCTTACGTTTCCTGGTTCAGCATACCTTGGACTGCAGCAGAAGGTCTGAGTAACTGAGCGTGTTGCTCACCCTTCCTCTTCCTCCTCTTCCTCCTCTTTCAATTACATGTTAATCAGACTTGCTCCCTGTTCGTCAAGCAAGCAGAGGACAGCCCATTGCACATTCAGCATGTGTGCAGATGCTCAAGCTGACTGATGATTAATTTGTCGGGAGCGTAAACGGAATGGTGACACACACAAGGCTTCCAGCAGATTGAATGATGTCAGGAGATGTGCCTCTCTTCTTTTCTTCAAAGGCAAACTGGTGGCTGCAGCGAGAGGCTGTCACTCAAAGGGGGGGGGAGCCCCAAAGATGATCTCTGTACATTTCACTCTCCATCTCTAACCCCCAACTGTTTCATCATCTTTTCTTTCATCTGCACTGGCTTTCCATTTGTTTCGAAGCACAATCTCAAAGTGCTGCTTATTTCCTGTGCTCCATGCTCTGACAACCTCCAGATAGAATTATTGCAATGTGCTGTACATGGGTCTTTATCTGAAGCAGCAACACACACACACACCCATTCCCTCACCCTAGAGGTGTACCTAACATCCTCATTGTACAGCTTTTCATTGTAGGCTGAAAATGCATCATTTTACCCTGGTTTTGACAGCTGAGATATGTGTTTAGGACCTGCTTTTATTTTTGTTTTTGTTTAAGTGTTCATTTTATTTGATCTTACATTGCTTTGCGGTAACCCACACTGAGACCTTATGGTGAAGGGAATAAATCCTGTAAACAACCAAACAACCAAAGGAAATGAGTTGCAAAGAGAGAAGTTGTCAATGTACCCAAAACCTATGAAAAAGATTTGTCTAATTTTGGATTGCAGTTTTGGCATTATACAAAAAAGAGCTAGCTTTCTGAGAGATCTCCAAGGTATCAGTGCTCAGCAGATGTTGCTACTCTTTGCTGGTTGCTTCTTCTGCGATGTGTGCATGGCAAATTGGCCATGCACATTACGCTGCCCTGAGCATAAATCTGTACTGTCATTTCACTGACACAGTGCATTGTGGGCTTGCTGGCAAATCTCTCCCATGGCAAGCTGATGCCACACAACCAATACAATATGCAATGAATTCCCAATCCAGGTGAGAAAAATTGACGAGCTGCCTGACTTCATTTATAAAGTAAGGCACATTGCCCAAGCCACAAGAGAATTTGATCAGAGAACGGGGTGGAGCCTATTAAATATAATTGTTTAATGCACATTGAAATGGAAAATGCCTGTAATATGTCTGTGTGTATATTGTAAAGCATGGCGTGGAAATTCCCATTGAAGCTAAAGAAGTGCTGAAGTAGAGAGCCCAGTGTTACTATTTCTGTGCCTCATTGACAAGGTGAATTGTGTTACAATTCTTTCTTTAGCTTTCTTTAGCAATTCTTCTTTAGCTTCCATCTTGGTTGGAGTGAGTCTTTGTTCTTAAGCTACTGGAAAGAATGGACGTGCTAATTCTCTCTGTAGGAAAACAGCCTCAGGGTAAGGAAGAGAGACAGAACTTTGGTTTTTTAGCTCTGGGTGGAAGATATTCATAATCTATGATAGTTAACCTATGTGAGATCAGCATAGGATCTTATGCATGTATCTGAATGTTACTTTATTATTTTAAGTTGCTGTGGAGCAACGTTCTGTTGTAAAGCTTTTGAACCATATTTTTGGAGCAAATAATTTCTTATTTCAAAGAAGAGTCAGTTTTTATTCATCAAAATTGCTTCCATATGCAGAATACTAACAACCTCCATAGAGCCTAAGGCAAGAATGGTGCAGCAACAGAGGTATAACCCGTGACCCTGTTGTGAAGAGTCCCTGGAGACCGCTGAATGGGGCAGGGGAGGAAGAAGCAATAGTCTGCATGGAGAAGTGGGTGGATGTTCGCATCTCTTGAGTTGGTCTTCACATTTTGCAGACTGAGGTGGTAGTACCCTGGACTCAGTGCTATTTTTCTAGAAAAAGAGGTGCTGGAACTCACCATGAACACCTCTTATAAAGTCAATGGCACCCACCTGGCAGGTGTTGGAACTGAGTTCCAGTGAGTTCTGGCTGAAAAAAGCCCCGTCTGGGCTGTACGGATTGCAAGGTGGATGAGTCAGTCTTATTTTTTAATTGGTCTTTCCTGTAAACATTCCATGCATGCAGTAAACTAGTACATCTGGCAGAGGCCTGTTCTGAACCATTCTTCCCAAACTGCCAGCTTACTACCTGAAGTGAGGTGTTTTTTACACGGCAATGCACTAAAATAATGCCCTCCCCAAACAGCAATCTGAAGTGCAGAATTCTCCTGCCTCAGTCTGGTATCTGTTTTGTTCCCATTGTTGTGAGGAAGTAATGCAATGGATTTTTTTTTGGTCCCTCACATATGAACATTCCCCGCATTCAGTCTTTGTCCCAGGCAACACATTATTGGTAGACACACAGGCCAATGCAGATCCATGGCTCTCTCACAAAATGATGCTCAGTGTGTGTGCATGCGGTATATGTGACCAGACGTCACCATATTTGCACTTCCACAACCTAAGCAGCTGCCTTTTCATTCCTAGTCACACATACAGTAATACCTCCGCAAACGTCCGCCTTGTCTAGCGTCCATTCCGGCGAACGTCCATGGCAAATCCGGAAGTACCGAAATGGGTTACTTCTGGGTTTGCTGCTTGTGCATGCGCAGAAACACAAACTGCTCCGCACACGTGCGCAGATGCAATGCTTTGCCCTGCCTCCTTTTCAGCTAGTGGCCGGGGCTCCGGAATGGATCCCGGCCACAAAACAAGGTACGACTGTACTGCATGCACACACACTGAGCATCATTTTGCTTGTGGAATGGAATAAAGTTGCACGACATCTGTTGTATGTTGCCCCTGTCTCCTTTGGGCAATGTATGACATCCAATTTTACCTGCAATATATGACCAACAAAAAATGAAGTGAATCTGTGTTAGCTATTTCTCTAAGCACCAGCAACACTTGGAACAATACTTTCTTCCCCATTCTCTCTCTCTCTCGCTCTTCGGGCTTTATTACTTCCGTTCATCTTGTAGAGTGTGGGATGAAAATGTGCCCTTGAGACTCTAAGCTTGCACAGAAGTTTAACTACCATCTGCCAACAGACATGCAGAGCTTCCTGCTTAAGACTTTCATACTGCCCATTCTTAGCAAAGGGCTTAACAGCTGTTCCAGTACCTACGGAGGGCATCCTGTCGATCGTCACACTTTTATTGCTGCACTGCTAAAATTTGAAGGCAGGCAAAGTAAGAGTGGGTATTAAAAATTGTGGTGAGCAGCATGCGAAATGTTAGCTGTCCCCCTCTTTAAAATTACTTTGCCCAAGGAGTTCAATAAGGTTCCTCATAAAGGCAGCAAACCTTTGGAAAGATCTGTTTGGAAACAAGTCTTACGCATGTGAAACTGGTGAAGTGTACATCTAAATAACATCGCTGATAGACATGGTGGAGCACAGCTCCTTTCCTTGATTCTAGCATGTCTGAAGAGAGGGAAGGCATGCCAAAAAGACTCATTGCAGCTACAGCAGACAGCCACTGAACAGGAGAGGCAACAGTTTTGCTGGGGGGAATTATTCCCTGCCAAATAAAGTGGACAAGACACACCCCTCAGGAGCCCACTTCTTCTTGTTGTTCTAGTCCAATATACTCTAGGAAAGGGGTCAGCAACCTTTTTCAGCCGTGGGCCGGTCCACCATCCCTCAGACCATGTGGTGGGCCGAAGTATATTTTCAAAAAAAAAATTGAAAATTTTTCCTATGCCCCACAAATAACCCAGAGATGCATTTTAAATAAAAGCACACATTCTACTCATGTAAAAACACCAGGCAGGTCCCACAAATAACCCAGAGATGCATTTTAAATAAAAGGACACATTCTACTCGTGTAAAAACATGCTGATTCCTGGACCATCCATGGGCCGGATTGAGAAGGTGATTACGCCGCATCCGGCCCACGGGCCTTAGGTTGCCTACCTCTGCTCTAGGATTTGGCATGCTGCTATTCTCCCACTTCTGAAGCAGCAAAACCATGCCACTGAGTCAAGGAGATAAGACACTCATGCAGGAGACAGACCTAGAGGGCCTATCAAAACTGTAGCGCTGTCATGGAGGCAGGCATGACCTACCCAGAGATGTCTTCCACATCTCAAGTATTCCTTTCCCTTCCAGCCCTTGCTGTGTGTATCTTGCTTGACCCCAGTGAAGGCTTTTCTTTCTCAGCCGGAACTCTGTTTGCTTCTGAACCTGGAGAGCGATGGAGACATGTAAACAGAATGCCACTTTGTCTTTTCAGAACAACACAACTGTACATTCAAAGATCTGTTCCGTTCTGTACTTCACCCGAAAGGGTTTAAGTATAGAGGGAAAATGTGGTAGACCAGAAATAAAGAAGGGCACTTCTTAACAAGTTCTGCAATAAAAACCCTGGGGTGTACTGCCTGGATTTTGCAGACTTTTAAAAGTCTCAGGAAATGTACTATGGCTGAGAAATTAATTAATCTTACATACTTGGAAAAGGACGTTGAAGAGTGTTGGCAAAACAACGAGCTTTTGTTGTTGCTGTGTGTTACCTGGTAACAATATAATTATAAATGAACTTAATGTGAAAACGGATCAGCTTGAGTACCTAACTTCAGCCACCAGGTCAACAACAGCTGCTGGGATATGACAAAATATACAAGAACTGCTTTATACAACTTTCTGAGTGTATCGTCAATGATTTGGTGTCTGTTTTTGAAGAAATTCTGGTTAGTAAAGCTTTGAATAATATTTATGGGTCGGGACAATTTTTATTCTAGAAGGATTCAATTTTGATGTATCCAATGGCTTCAAGCCGCACAATATGAATATCTGCAATACCATGGGCATCTGGCTGGCCTCTGTGAGACTAGGATGCTGGGCAAGATGAGCCTTTAGTCCTATCCAGCAGCTTCTTCTAATGTTCAGTTTATGCTAGTAATTGCTCGTTCAGTATTACCAGAGTCCTTGTAGATTCTGTTTGCCTTCCTTTTGACAGCGTCTGCTGTCAATATTTCTGAAAGGCACATCAAGGATTCTCCCCCCTTTTTTATTCCCTCCCTTCTCCTGCACCTGAAGTCCAACTCAGACGTGAACTGTGCACCTCCTTGTATAATAATTGTGGGCATGCAGTTTCTAACAGATGGAAGCTCAAGCTGGTTCGTTGCCCCAGGTGTCAAACCTTCTCCATCTCTTCCAGCAACTTCAATAAACAATTGGACTTGCCAGATGTTGTTAAGCCTAAGTTCCGTTAGTAGCCTCTGGCCTGTAGATTTCCATGTTATGGGGAGTGGGGGTGGGGAGGCATGGAGGAAACAGCATAAACCTGGTCTAACTGGTTCACCCTCTTAGATCAGAAAAGCCTTCTGCAGACAGCCTTTTGATGTTTTAGCCTTGGCTTCCCTCCAGTTGATAACATAGCTGCAAATTGCAAAGCAGAGGGTGTCAGAAGTTAACTGCTCTCCTATCACAACTGAAATGTGGCCAGGCCAGGATTACAGCAGGCACAACCAAGCCACGTTTTTTTTCAGTAAGTAAAAATATGTGTTACTGGCAAGCAATCCTGCAATAATTCACAGAGACTTTCCCGCTGCAAGATCTGGAGCACACAGACAATGTTCACCAGAGTTCATTATTTCTTACTAGAGGAAGATTGTCTGTGGGGAGAGGGAGGGCTAGCACACAGAGTCTGTGGGGAGGGAGGGCTAGCATATTATAGGGGGAAACTAGCCCTTTTCAGAGGAATCACTCATAGGATCATGAAAAAAATGGACAGGGGAGCGGGGTTGTACTGGCTAGCCACACCCTAGAGGCCAGCATGAGCTCATGCCCCTTGTGTTCAGATGAATGCATGAAAGGAAATACAACTGGACTCCTGGGTGCTTCATGGAGTACTTTCCATCAGTCCGAATATCTCTACAGGCCTTTGGACTGGTAATATGTAAGTAAGTATGCAGGTAGGGTCTTCTGAGAGGTCTACAGAACATCATCATCATCATCATCAGCTGCTGCTCATCTGACTGAGTTGCCCCAGCCACTCCAGGCTGATTCCAACAAAATATTAAAAAACCCATTGAAGCATGAACCATTCAAGACTTCCTTCTACAGGGATGCCTTCAGATGTCTTCTAAAGGTTGTATAGTTGCTTATCTCCTTGGCATCTGATGGGAGTGCGTTCCGCAGGGAGGGCGCCACTACCGAGAAGGCCCTCTGCCTGGTTCGCTGTAACCTTGCTTCTTGCAGTGAGAGAAGCACCAGAAGGCCCTTGGAGCTGGACTTGAGTGTAGGAAGCTCCCTTATACTGAGTCACAACATTGCTCCAGAGTGCTGTCCACGCTGACCAGCAGAAGCTGGTTTCAGGGTTTCAGGAAGGGATGCCAGAGATTGAACCTGTGACCTTCTGCATGCAAAGCAGATGCTCTATTGTGGTTCTGCTGAGGCAGTGCCCCATTTAATGTCCCATCCTCCACTTTGTCTTATGGTTTGTAGATCACATTGCAATGCATTTGCATTATAGAATCATAGAGTTGGAAGAGACCACAAGGGCCATCCAGTCCAACCCCCTGCCAAGCAGGAAACACCATCGAAGCATTCCTGACAGATGGCTGTCAAGTCTCTGCCTAAAGACCTTTAAAGAAGGAGACTCCACCACACTCCTTGGCAGCAAATTCCACTGCCGAACAGCTCTTACTGTCAGGAAGGTCGTCCTAATGTTTAGGTGGAATCTTCTTTCTTGTAGCTTGAATCCATTGCTCTGTGTCCGCTTCTCTGGAGCAACAGAAAACAACCTTTCACCCTCTTCTATATGACATTCTTTTATATATTTGAACATGGCTATCATATCACCCCTTAACTTTCTCTTCTCCAGGCTAAACATACCCAGCTCCCTAAGCCCTTCTTCATAAGGCATTGTTTCCAGGCCTTTGACCATTTGGGTTGCCCTCCTCTGGACACATTCCAGCTTGTCAGTATGCCAGGTGTCTCCCATCCTGTATTTGTGCCTTTCATTTTTTTCCGTTATTGCTTTATATAAATGCATTATTGTTCCATATTTACAGTTTCATGTTAAGAGAAGGTCCACATGGCAAGGTATGCATTTCGTTAGAGACTCTAACCATGTTTTCAGTTCCTTGAGTTCCACCATGGAAGAAAGGCAGGGTATAAGTGTGCGAAGAAATTTTTTTTTTTAAAAAAAATGACATTATTCAGTGTTTTCTTCTCTGACATATATAGTTCCTCACAATGCAAAAGGAAATGTTCGAGCACTATATAGAGCTAAGGAGGGCTGGCTGAAGGTGGCATAAAGTGCATTGATAAAAGGATTGAGAAGTCCTTGTTCCATAGATTGCTAATATAGGCTGCTTTACACAATTCCAGGCCCTCCAACAAGAGAATTAATTGCTGATTGATTCATTCCCCACCAAGAAAATGTAATTCCGCATTAAAAAAGGAAAAGTGTATGTCATCAGTCAACTTGTCATTTGTGTTCTTTTAGGGGAAATGACTGGTTTTCAGAGAACGGGGGGTGGGGGTGGGGTTCTTGAGTCATACTGTGTTTCTCAAAAAATATCATAATTAATTACCAAAAGCAGCTGTGCCAATAAGACAGCAGAGAAATGGCAAAGGCCCCCATTAATTACCCGCTTTCCCTCCCTTACAAATTCTGTATTTCTATAAAGCAGGCCTCTGACAGTGTAATAGATATGACAAAAAGAACAGTTTGTGTCGTGAACTGTGGCTGTGCTGGTTCCAGAAAATACAAGCAAGCAATGTAATTGTTTTTTATTGGACAGACATCCATGGCTGGAATAATATAGCAGCTTTCCTTTGACTCTCACAAGGCCATTCTTTCTGGTAGAAGTGGAAAATAGAAGAAATATAGCAGTGGATTCAGTAGGGGGGGGGGAAGCTCTGAATTTATGTACTGATCAAATTCTGTTGACCTTGGGAACAGATGGGCTGTTTGAGGTAGACCGCCTCAGACGGACATTTTACATCTCTAAGGAGAGAGAAACAGTGAAGTATTCTCCGGTTTTCATTTGCAGCAGGTACACAGGAATAGAGGAAGCTGGCTTATACTGAGCCAGACAGACCATTGGTTCATCTCGCTACACTGACTCATAGCAGCTCTCCATGGTTTCAGATTGGGTTTTTTTCCAGTCCTACCTGTAGATGCTGGAGATTGAATTGGGTGTTGGGATAAACAACAGCCTATTATTATTATTATTTATACCCCGCCCATCTGGCTGGGTTTCCCCGGCCACTCTGGGCAGCTTCCAACAAATATAAAAATACATTAAAGTATCACAGATTAAAAACTCCCCTAAACAGGGCTGCCTTTAGGTGTTTTCTAAATGTCAGGTAGTTGTTCATCTCCCTGACCTCCGATGGAAGGGCATTCCACAGGGCGGGCGCCACTACCAAGAAGGCCCTCTGCCTGGTTCCCTGTAGCTTTGCTTCTCGCAGTGAGGGAACCGCCAAAAGGCCCTCGGCGCTGGATCTCAGTGTCCGGGCTGAATAATGGCGGTGGAGGTGCCTCTTCAGGTATATAGGAACGAGGCCTTTAATTAATAACACAGTAATGAGATGAAAAAGTCAATAGAGGGTTGGTGTATATAAGGAACAGGATATTAAGTGAACTGCCTGAGATGTGAGTTTATTTTCCCTTTCACCTTTCCTGCTCTCTTTTGCTGTAACCAGAAATGTATTAGGGTGTTAAGTAAAGATTCAGTTGAAATGTTATAGTCATGCCTGCCTTCTTTGAGGTGAGATGAGGAACCTGTTCTGCAACACCTTGGCCTTCTGCTTTGCCATTATGCTGTAGTCCTCCCCAGAATGGCTAGGTATAAATTAGCCATTGTTGTGGATATAAATCTTTCCTATCCAGGACTTTTTTTCCCTGGGGGAACTCACTGGACTGGAACTCAATTCTGGTACTTCTCAGGTGGGTTCCAGAACCTCTCAGGTGAGTTGCGGCATCACTCAGGTGGGCACCATTGCCATTCTACGAGAAAGAAGAAGAAGAAGAAGAAGAAGAAGAAGAAGAAGAAGAAGAAGAAGAAGAGGAGGAGGAGTAGTAGTTTGGATTTGATATCCCGCTTTATCACTACCCGAAGGAGTCTCAAAGCAGCTAACATTCTCCTTTCCCTTCCTCCCCCACAACAAGCACTCTGTGAGGTGAGTGAAGCTGAGAGACTTCAGAGAAGTGTAACTAGCCCAAGGTCACCCAGCAGCTGCATGTGGAGGAGCGGAGACGCAAACCCACTTTCCCAGATCTTAACCACTACACCACACTGGGAGGTGTTCCTGGTGAGTTGCCACAATCATTTTCTAGAAAAATAGCAAAGCCCATATCACACATAACATACCAAGCATCTTTAGGTAAAGGTAAAGGGGCCCCTGACCATCAGGTTCAGCCGTGTCCGACTGGGGTTGCGGCGCTCATCTCGCTCTATAGGCCGAGGGAGCCAGCGTTTGTCCGCAGACAGCTTCCGGGTCATGTGGACCAAGCATCTTTACTTAGAAGGAAATATATATTTCGTTCTTTACCATTCAGCTATCTTCCTTGGTGGTTGCTCCTCCATTTCCTTCCTTTTCTAATCTAACATGCCCAGTTCCTTCAGCCGTTGCTCAAATTCAGCCAATTCATCATATCTGTGATCTTATCAGAGTCCTTTCCAGTGCTTTGCCAGCGTCTGTTTGAACTCTGGTGCCCAGAATTGAGCACGGATGCCATCTTACCAGCATCAAGCAGAAATATAAGGGCACACCATCAGGTTGTATTACTCATGGGTGATAAATTAGAAAATTAAACTGTCACAAGAATAAAATGTATTGGGTAACACTCCCAGCCTTGCTGGCTAGAAATTATGTTTCTATTTTTGGCAGTCGCCCTTTAGATTCTGATCTTTATATTTGTTATAGCAGGCTGCAGTAGAAAAGAATAGTAGTACTAGCAGCAGTGGTGGTGATTGTATAATTTAATAAGCTTCGCTGCGGTTCCTGAAAGCGGTAAATTGGTGCTGGGAGACTGCATAAGGTAAACAGACAAGGCACCGTCAGCAATTCACTTTTAAAATTTACTTTTTGCGGTGTTTTTATGTGCGTTGCTTTTTCTCAAAACACAACTCTTCTTTACTTAAAGGTCCCGGTTATCACCAGCTATTTGTTCTGGCTATTTATGCATGTCAGTGTTAAAAGGGGCATTTCTACTGATTGGCGTAAAGGTCTACGCAATTGGCTTCTGAGTCAACATGAAAACACGCTGTTTGACCTTCTCCTGGGCACTGAGGCCACTCCATTCTTATATTGCTTTAACATTATTAATAGAGAATGGGAAAAGGCATTTCACAGAGTTCTTTCATATTACAGCACATTTGCCCAGCTCCCCTTCTTCTTGACAGAAGAAAGAATAGCTTTCTTCTAACTTGTACACATTTTCTTCAGTAATATGGAAAGCCGGGCTCTGTCAAGTGACAGAATGAGCAATAGATTGAGAGGTACTATTTAAAGGTAAGAAAATGGACAATTATTTGCCCAATTTCCAGGCCCAGTTTACAGTTCTGCTTTTAAGCACCAAAGCCTGGGAGCAGGTTACCTGAACAACTGCAAACCCTCCAAGTGACCCTATTTTCCAGGGTCAGTCCTGGATTTCCCAGGTTCTGATCTGATCCTGGAATGTCCCGCTTTCCCTTAGGACATCCCTGTTTTCATCGGAGAAACGTTGGAGGGAATGGAGTTATGCAAACCCCCGAGCCAAGGAGATAAGTAACTATACAACCTTCAGAAGACAACAGGGGTTTTGCTCTTGCTGCTTCTAAATAGCATTTGTTTCTATGGTTATTTTGCATTTAGTTTTTATGAAACATATTTAATATATGCTGCCCAGACGATGCCCAGACGATGGTGATGCAATTAAAACTCGCAACTCTACAATTCCATGATGCTAAATGGGAGTGCATAGGGGGCCTTATTCATGTGTAATGTTCAGCAATCTTCACATTTGCATTTAGTGTTAAATGTTTTATTAGGATGGGGATGTTTTATTATTGAGTTTATTGCAGTTTTTGTTGTTGTTCTGTAAACTGCTTCAGGATTCTCCAAATGAAAAGCAGTATACAACTGATTTCAATCAATCAGTCAGTCAAAAAGGAACAAGTAGGAATGTTATCAGTGTGTGTGTGTGTGTGAAGAGCACCTTTAAAATCTTTATGTGGATTATATTATTAGTGTGAAACGTAACCCAAGGGAAGCCCTGCAAGCTTTAGAAGCTGAGTTTTCCAAATTTGAAATGATAGGCCTTTGAACTAACTCGGATAAATCTTTAATTATATACTATAACATAGCTCCAAGTGAACAATTGAAATTAAAAGAATTAGTTACTATTCCGCAATGCTGCAAGGATTTTTAGATATTTAAGTGTTCGGATTCCACGAAATTTAAATGAATTATATTCATTAAACTACACACCATTGGTGAAGAAAATCAGAAGGAACCTGTACTCATGGAGCAGGCTTCAACTATCCATGCGTTAGGATGAATTGCAACAAAACACAATGATTCCCAAATGCTTACATTTGTTTCAAGTGCTCCCCATCTTACTTCATCCTAGTGTCTTCAAAAACTAGCATAAAAAGGAACAGGTAGCAAATGATGGGACCCAACTGATGGGAGGTGAAACAGGGACCCAAGCCAGAGCTAGAATTGACCTTCATTGCTCAGTTTAAAGCCCCACCCTAAAAAGAAAGCTTTTATCACCCTTCCTGTTCATGAGAACCAATGGCCAAGAGGAAGAGATGAGTCAGGCTGGTGAAGAGTCACAGGTGTGTCCTCCTGCTGCTGCCACAAGCTCCCCTCCCCTCTTGTTCCCCAGAACTAGAAGAGGCGTGAAAAGGGCGGAGGAGAGGTTGGCTTCACACAGACACAGTCTCCAATTGCTTGGGGAAAACCCTAGACAGGATGGGACTTTCAGTCTTGGCAGCTGATTCATGGGGCCAGACCTATCAGGGATGAGCTGCTGTGCTTATTAGGCCAGGCACTCAGTGCTTTTTTCCCAGGAGGTACTCAATGGTATGCAGTGCCGGCACCTTTTTTTTGGTTGTTAAAAGTGTGACACTTACTGTAACAACTTCATGGTGAGTACCGGCACCTATTTTTCCAGGGGGGAAAGCACTGCTGACACTCCACCAAGTCTCTGCAGATTGTGTTCTTGCTAATGAAGAGTTAAGTCCAACTTGCACAGTGTGATTTACCGCTGGCTCACTCCTGAGAGCAGAGATGGATTAGAATCACTTCTGTCCCCTCCTCAACTACCTCCAAGGACAAGGAGGGGCTTAAAGCAACAGAAGCAGATGGGGATGCCATGCAGGAAAAGCCACTGCTTGCTTACACACTCCACGTGAGAAGACAATGGGCTGGAGGAGGTTTGTTGCTCTGTTGTGCCAACTGTTGGGATGGAGTAGAGATCTGAAGAAGGAGATGCCCAGCTAGCTATTTAGCAGGAGCTCTGTGTGTGATTCTTGCACCTTTGGAGCTGATGTAATTGAGACCTTTGCCGATAAAGAACTAAACTTCCAATCATGGGTCCTCCTTGCGGGGTCTGGGTGACATGATGACATGGCTCTCCAGGTATTTTGGATCAAAACTACCATCAGCCCCAGCCAGCATGGTCAGAGGTCAAGGAGTTGTAGGCTTGCCAACCCTGCTTTCCTCTTTAGGGCAGGGCTAGCCATGTGGTATCCTCCAGATATTGTCGGAACACAACATCCTTGAACAAACCTGGAAGCTCCAAGATCTAGGCCAGCACCTCCTGACTCCACCTAACCTACTTTCTTATCCATCATCATGGTGGACATTTAGAGAGGAGCTAGCTGTAGCTCAGTGGTAGAGCATATGCTCCATTCTCCAATTTAAAAGGCTCAGGTAGCAGGAGATGGGAAGGATATTTCTCTGCCTGAGACTTTGGATAGTTTATGCCATTCCAGAGTAGACAATATGGAGCCAGACAAACCAATGGTCTGGCTGAGTATAAACCAACTTCCTTTATGGAAATCACCTTGACATGGTGGTGTAGAAGATGATCAATAAATCAATAGCAATAATAATGACAATGCTTGTTTCGTCATAGCTGCCAAGTTTTCCCTTTTCTCGCGAGGAAGCCTATTCAGCATAAGGGAAAATCCCTTTAAAAAAGGGATAACTTGGCAGCTATGTGTTTCATACACTGGCCATTTATCATTACCCGTTTATCTCTGTAAATTATCACTCCATTCATTTGCACGAAGATGCCAGGAATGTCATCTTGCAATACTTTCTTAGCATAAAATAACACTAATTAGGTTCTTTCCCCTTTCTCTGCCTGTAGTTCAAATACTTATCAACTGGAATTTAAATAATTATAGCTGCTTTGGAAGGTTTTTCAAGAACAGCTTCGAAGTATTTAAAAGGAAGTACAAAAAGTTGGTTTCTCACTGGCTCATTTAAGCGCTATTGCGAATAAAAGTATTTTGTAAAAAATATTTTGAGCTGATGGCGTAGAATTACAAAGGAAGACCTCAAGCTCTGATTACTAATTAAGTTCATATTTAGCACCAATAGAACCTGAAGGTTATGAGGAAGCTTGACAAGGCAAAGCGTACAGTGTTCAGTACATATTTTTCAGCATAATTATAGCTGTAATTTTGTATTATAGTTATTAACTTGCCAATACTAAGCAGTGGAAAAACCCACCGCAAACACTCACAAAGTGCCAGTGGTGGAGTATATATCTATATTTCAGTGTGTTAAAATGTTTAAAAGAGTTTTAAAATATTGAACTAGATCATTCATTGAACACCTCACACTGTGTGTTTGGAACACGAGTTGCCTCACTTTACTTTAGACAGGTCATATGCAGAATGCTGTGTGTATTCTGTTGCCCCAGAGGGCAGAACAGCTTCTTCCTCTTATTCTTCTTCTATTTAATATTAGACTGTGTTCGCTTTTCGGCTTCTACTATAAACCTTCCTCTTTTAAGAAGCCTTTTATCACTTGTATGCTTGCTGTCCTTTGGGAAGAAGAACAGGATAGAAATTTTGATGACGACGACGATGTTTTGATTTCTCACTTGCCTTTCTCCCTAAGGTCCCATGATGGGTCACAGCAATTTAAAAACAATATTAAAATCAGTTTAAAACAATTACAAACAAGAGGATAGAGTGGGTCCCTATAGATAGATAGATAGATAGATAGATAGATAGATAGATAGATAGATAGATCATAGAATCATAGAGTTGGAAGAGCCCACAAGGGTCATCCAGTCCAACCACCTGCCAAGCAGGAAACACCATCAAAGCATTCCTGACAGATGGCCGTCAAGCCTCTGCTTAAAGACCTCCAAAGAACGAAACTCCACCACACTCCTTGGCAGCAAATTCCACTGCCGAACAGCTCTTACTGTCAGGAAGTTCTTCCTAATGTTTAGGTGGGATCTTCTTTCTTGTAGTTTGATTCCATTGCTCTGTGTCCGCTTCTCTGGAGCAGCAGAAAACAACCTTTCTCCCTCCTCTATATGGCATCCTTTAATATATTTGAAGATGGCTATCATATCACCCCCTTAAATTTCTCTTCTCCAGGCTAAACATACCCAGCTGGAGAAGAGAAGGTTAAGGGGTGATATGATAGCCATCTTCAAATATATTAAAGATGATAGATAGATAGATGATAGATTAGTGTCAAAGACCAGAACAAAGTGGTGTTTCTTCAGCTTACAATAGAAACCACATACTGAAGGTACACCTCTGTAGGGAAGGAATCCCACAACTTAAGAGCTGCCACAATGAACATTCTCTCTCGCTGAACTGCCCCAAGAATGCTGCCATCTCTGAATTTCTGAGGGTGGTTGAATTACTTTGAATACACTTTGCTGATCTTAACACCTGAGAGGTTCTGTTGCAACCAAGAACTAGCACCAATTGGCAGAATTTGAGAGGAGAAAGAGGAAATTGTGAGGTGAGAGCTGTTCAACCATAGAATAGATTGCCTCAGGAGGTGGTGATCTCTTCTTTGTTGGCAGCATTTAAGCAGGAACTAGGCAACCATATTTTTGGGATACCATAGTTGCATTCTGCATTGCAGAGCCTGCACTGAGCAGGGGTTTGGGCTGAATGGCCTTTAAGGCCCCTTCCACTTGTATTCCATTGATACGGGTCACCACAGTGTTAGCAAGAAAGAGCTTTGGTAAATATTGCATTGCAGCATGGAATCAATGACTTCCTCCAAGCAAAAATCAGAAAAATGGAGAAAGGGTAGTTTGATATGTTTGATTGTTCATTTAAATGTTTTGAAAGCAAATAGATACCTCAGATAATAATATTGCACAGCTTGAAGCAACTGGAAGAATAAAAACTGATTCTTTTCCGAATAAAAACATTGCCCAGACCCATACATTTGATTGAGGCTTTACTCTCAGAACTTTCTTCAAAACAGAACAAAAGCATCAAATATATATATATCCAAATCATTCCATACAATATCTTGTGCATGTCCAGCACAGTCTCAGCATCTTATAAGAAATACAAGATATTTCCAAGCAGACCTAGAAGCAAAGGTCTTACAGTGTCCAATAGCCTGGAGCTGTTTTTTCTCTCCCTTCGGGAGACCCATTCATACATCTTGAGGATGAAGACTAAAGAGAAATCCTTTTCAAAATGGAGATTTGCAACCAAATATCACTTGTTCCAAAGTAAACATTCAGTATTAGAGCAGAGAATATTCAACAGTTAATTATCGACCGGTTAAAGCTCGGAATGCTGCCACGGAAGAAAACCCCCAATGTTAGCAATACACATTCTCGGGCATTCTCCATTTCAGTGTCAATTAAACAATTAACAATAACCCAGTAAGATAGCATGTTTGAAAGGTCAGGATTCCTGATCCCAGAGATTACACTGACAATGGCCTTTGAAAGGCTCAGTAATAAACAAACAAATAACCAACCAACCAACCATGTGGCTGAGCTCTATTATGTTCACAATTTTCTGCACTAGAAGAGAGAGAATGCCTTAAGGCAGGGGTCACTAAACTTACCACGCTTCGGGCCGGTGCCTGCAGCGCCGATTGTGCGGTGGGCCAGAGGGCGGGGGAAGCATGCACCCATACGCGTGCACGCACACAATTTCCGACGCACTTCCGGGTCGCAGGAGCACTGGAAATAGCTTGTGCACATGCGCATGGGCCCAGGGCCGTCTTAAGCGCCCCTGGCGCCGTGGTGCGACAGATCCCTCCAGCGCCCCCACCCCGTTTCCCAGCGCGGTGGGCGGGCGGGCGCAGCGCGGCTACCACAGGCGCTGCTGCATGGTGGGCGGGCAGGCAGGCACAGCGCAGTTGCCATGAGCGCAGCTGTGCGGCAGACCGGCCAACCAGAGGGCGGGCGCAGCTCGTGGCGACCCCCTGGTGGGTCAGCGCCATGGTGCCCTGCGCCACCCAGCCTGGCCGTAGGGCCGGCCCTGCACGGGCCTCCTCTGACCTGGAAGTGCACCAGAAATGATGCTTGCGCATGCGTGCAAGCTATTTCCGGTGCTCCTGCGACCCGGAAGTGGGCAGCTGCGCCATGCCGCACCGTGCCACGCCGATAAGAGTGGGCAGTGGCAGCGGGGGTTGCCACAGGCCAGATAAATGAGTCCTTTGGGCCATAGTTTGGGAATGCCTGCCTTAAGGGGCCACCTCTTTGTCACGAGAGCTCACCCCATCATAGGTCATCCTGCACCCCATTTTAACTACCTTAATTTAAGCAATGCCAAGCAGATTGTTAACCGTGATGAAGCCGCTCTCTGCATGACTGCATGCCCCACGTTGGGAGCAGAGGGCTTTATTTTCATTTGGCCCTCTCTTACCCTGAAAAGAAGATAGGCTCATTTAAACGTGCCGCACTGAGCTATATGACAATAGCTTTCTCCTTAATGGCAAGCATTTATCACATCTTATCTCATTAAAAGCTTTGTTTAACTAAAGAGGGGCATTTTTTATAATCAGAAACGAGACTATATATGGCAAGTGCAAATAAAATAGGCAGCTGCAAGGAAGATACTTCATCTTCCCTTTTCTGCTAGAGAGAGTTCTTTGTGATTCATAGGCCTGCTTCTAGAATCTTCCTAGAGGGGATTTTTTCTTTAACTGCTCCAGGCAAAACCTAGATCAATCTGTTTTAGGTGTTGCTTTCATTGCTGATATTTGGCAGGCAGGCACCAACGCAAGGGCATCTGATTCTCATGGAGGAAGGAAGAGCTGGGCCCAATTTATGGCACAGCAGATGCTGGATGTGTGATTCAGTCTCAGCGGATGGTGACACTGCTAATGAGAGAGTATACCAGGAGCAAAATATATTGCTTGATTAATTGCATTCTCTCAATTTGCTGCCTGCATTAAAAACAAGAACAACAGACAGCAGGCAGAGAAACCACAACTTTGACATCTTTTGTGATTTGGACATTTATCCCTTTTTCAAATGAGGGAAGGATGAGGGAGATATGGATTTAGCATACTTCAGATCAGGCATCCCCAAACTGCGGCCCTCCAGATGTTTTGGCCTACAACTCCCATGATCCCTAGCTAAGAGGACCAGTGGTCAGGGATGATGGGAATTGTAGTCCAAAACATCTGGAGGGCCGAAGTTTAGGGGTGCCTGCTTCAGATGCTTCGAGAGTTGAGATGAAATTCCATACATTTTTCCAGAACATTTTTGGCCCTTCATTCAAAAAATGCTTGCGTTTTAACAAAACTTGCCTTCACGCTTCCTCTGCCCATAGTGACTTCATCACACCACCATATCTGATTGGTTGCATACACTGTAGACATTTACCCAGACACTTGGTGTGATCTCTGACTGATTGTGTAGAATCAACCAAGTGTCTAATGAAGCTGGAAGAAGAAGGAAATGGATGTCCTGAAGAAGATTGTGCAGATATCCATAACGATTCCAACTAAATGCTGCTCCTCGTCTGTGGAATGCTTTCCTCAGCAAGGTCCACTTGGAAGCTTCATTGACATTTTTGGCACCAGGTAAAGACTTACCTTTTACTCGGGACCTTTTGATAGGTTGAGATGATAGTATCCTGCTACTGGTATGCTGCCAGTGCTTTCTGTGGCTGTCACGGGCTTTGTTTTGATGCCGTAATATATTTAAATTAATGTTTTGAAAGGTGTTGTAAGTAGCCTGACGAGCACCAGGTAACAAGCAACTGACAAGTCTAACTAATAATACTCAGAGGAGACTTGCTGGAATTGGTTGAGCTAAGTTCCCCATGTCCATTAAGTTCAAAGGGTCTACTCTGATCAGGATTATCATTGGATACAACTGATATAAATAATAATTGATATTTTCAGGCACTTTTAGACTGCCCTTCATTACATAGAATCCCAGGGCAGTGTAGAGAATATACAAAATAACCAAATCACATCAATCCCCTATAGAGCTTCACACCACCAACTTGACAGCCTGGTTTACCCAGTTCCTTCTCCCTTCTGCTGAATAATAATAATAATAATAATAATAATAATAATAATAATAATAACTGACCCAATAAAACTGCATTTAAAAAAAACATTTCAGATATGTTGTCACTCATCATGTTGACTCATAAAATGCAGTAAACTGCCATCATCTGAAGGGGGAACATGATGCTTTCTAAAGAAGAAGAAAAGCCAAGCGAGAGTTATGAAAAGCACTGCAGGGATTTTGAGATTGTATACCAAAAATAAATTGAGATAGCCAGGTATCCAATTCATAATTCAAATGCACAGTACAGACTATTTTATGGCACGGATATTGTGTAAAAAATCAGCTGCTGACAAACGTACAGTGGTACCTCTACTTATGAATAATTCTACTTACGAATGTTTCTACTTACGAATGGAGCTCCGTCCGCCATCTTGGATGCAGTTTAGATAGGAATTTTTCTGCTTACGAATTTTTAGATAGGGTTGTTTCTACTTACGATTTTTTTCTCCCAATGCATTCCTATGGGATTCGACTTACAATTTTTTTCGACTTACAAATGTGTGTTATTCGTAAGTAGAGGTACCACTGTATACAGATTTTGCAAGCAATTTCCCCAATATAATGCAGTTATGTTAAGTTCACTTATTTATACACATTTCCCCATAATATATACATTTTGTACACACTGTTTGTCTGAAGAGCTGGAACACAAAATTTGGAGAAGTCTGAATATCAGGAGATGGCTGAAATTGGTTCAAAAAGTGTGAATTAGTTTCTCATTAAGATGCAAGGAAAATAGTGTTTCTTCCCAATGTGGATCTGGTTTTATTGTATTTTATTGTAAGCCACTTTGATGGAATCTACACACATATAAAAAAAGGCTGTGAAAATGCTTTTTTAAAAAACGTTTTGGAAAAGACATTGAATTTGACATAGCTCACTGTTGCCAACTAGTGTCACATTTGTACATTACAAATGCACTTTACAACACATTTAAAATGTTTTATTTGCAGCTGTATAGCTGAGTCCCAAGTGTTTAATTTTGAAACAAAAAAGGGTGTGCATATATATTTAAAATAAGTAAATATAAGCTGTGTTGACGGACCATCTTTTGTGATACAGTTGTACCTTGGTTTTCAAACAGCTTAGTTCTCAAATGTTTTGGCTCCCGAATGCTGCAAACCTGGAAGTGACTATTCCGGTTTGTGAACTATTTTTGGAAGCTGAACGTCCGACGGGACTTCCGTGGCTTCCGATTTGCTGTAGGAGCTTCCTGCAGCCAATCAGAAGCCGCACTTTGATTTCCTAACGTTTTTGGAAGTCAAACAGACTTCCGGAACTGATTCCATTCAACTTCCAAGGTACAACTGTACATACTACAGTATATTTATTTAATTAAAGCATTTGAATACCACCTTCCATGCACCATCCCAAGGTGGCGTAGAACAGAAATTAACAATAACAGCTGAAATGCTGTAAAATGATTGAAACCTCAGTAAACATCTACATGACAGTAAAAACATAGCAGGACAATAAAATATCCCTACAGAATGCCTCTATTGGTATGTGCTCACACTACAAAAGTTTGCTGGATCAACCTTCAAAAACGGGGGGGGGGGGAGAAGCAACACCTTGCATTATACAAAGTTACATTGGCAGGCCGACATTATCTTAATTCTTAAGGAACGCATTTGTGGTTTGCAATCTCTAAAAAGCTTGTTTAATGCCTTAATGTTGCTTGAACAAGGGAGTGGTGACCTAAAAGACTGAAGCAGAAACACCAGGTCATTCTGTACTCTTGCAAAAAAAGAGCAAGGGCATAAGTATGTTAGCTTTGGAAAGGTATCACAGAAGAGCGATTACACCTTCACTGACGGGTATAGTATTTAAGGCAGGGGTAGGCAACCTCAGGCCCGTGGGCTGGATGTGGCCCAATTGCCTTCTCAATCCGCCCCACGAATGGTCCAGGAATCAGCGTGTTTTTACATCAGTAGAATGTGCGCTTTTATTTAAAATGCATCTCTGGGTTATTTGTGGGCCCTGCCTGGTGTTTTTACATGAGTAGAATGTGTGCTTTTATTTAAAATGCATCTCCGGGTTATTTGTGGGCAGGGCCGTCTCTAGGCCCGGGTCCGGTGGGGCGGGGCACCAGACCGCCAGGCCACCAGGGATGCCACTGCGCCCGCTAAGAGGTGCGGTGGAGGCCACCCCAGGCGCGCCAGATGCAGCCCTAGGCGCACCTCTCAGCTGTTCAGGCCGCTCGCTGGAGGCGTGGGCCTGGGGCCACCTCTGCCGCGCGCAGGGGCATCGCAACAGGGGGCAGCCAGGCTGGATGGCGCAGGGAGCTGGCCCTCCAGGCGGCTGCCGCACTGTGCCCACCTGCCCACCCGCTACGCCGGGAAACGGGGCGGGGGGCGCCGGAGGGGTCCGTCGCGCCAGGGCACCAGGCATGCTTAAGACGACCCTGTTTGTGGGGCATATTCATTCATTCCCCCCCCCAATATAGTCTGGCCCACGGCTGAAAAAGGTTGCCGACCGCTGATTTAAGGTAACGTATTTCAGTCAACATTTTGGGGTCACTCTACACAGCAAATAATGCCCATTGGGCTATTTTATGTGGTGCCCCCCCAACCCAGGCTTTCCCCTCTTAAATATTTTGGTACTTCAGCAAAATTGGGGTTTCCTAGGGTGGCCAGTTATTCCTCACCAGAGAGAGAGAGAAAGTGAGAGAGAACTTGCATCTGCTAATTTATATGGATAGAAGCAAATTCAGAAATATGGACTGATCCCGTGTTTTTCCACCACCTAGTGGTGCAACAGTAATACTGCTAGCACGTTTTCAAAGCTAAGCAGGGCCCGGTATGGTTTCAAATGGGATGGGAGACCACATGTGGAGATTCTTGCATTGCAGAAGGTTGGACTAGACAACCTCGGGGTCCTTTCCAACCCTACAGTTCTATGATTCCCTTAAATAAGGATAAATGTATGTTTGTCAGAAGCAGCTTGCTTAATGCAGTAGAACTGTGTTAGCTTCCAAAAAGGCGAGTTGCTGAGAGAGGGAGAGGCGGTGGGGGGAGGGCTTTGTATGGGGGGGGAGCACTGGATTAGCTCCTGCCAGTGTTTGCACCATGCCAACCTCCCTGTTGCCTTGCCCCTCTCCTTACGCCTCCCAGTAAGCAACAGCGACCCACCTCCTGAGAAGCTAGTATAGCGGCTCCTTGCTAGCTGGCAAGCTGCTTCTGTCTCCAGCTGAATCAAAAAACTGAAATCAAAATTACTCACCCTCTTTCTAGCCAGCATGCTAGAAATCTTACATTAAAGTTGTGTGTTTTTAATGCCACTTTTTGACCAAAAGCCCCTACCCCCACCCCACCCCACCAGTGCTGGAGTGAATGGATGTGCTTTTGAGCTTTCGTTTCTATTCTCAGCAAATAATCGTGGAAGTGACGCTTCTCGCCATCTGCCATCCCTTCCCCTTTCTTCCTCTGGCAACCCTAATTAAAGCATCACATTAGCCAAAGGTGTTCTAGGGGCTGTGGGGGCTTTGATGGAATATGTGATGTTGTCAGCACAACTTCCATGAGCCTCTGGGAAGAGGTTGAAAAAGGAAAGCGTAGGCTGGGTTGAAAAGGAAAAGGGCTGAGGATTTGGAAAGATTGCCTTTCATTGTTTTTAAAGGTGTCATCCTCTTTCAAAGCACTGCTCAGCATTCTTTTTCTTCTTGAAAGGAGCCTTTCTGTCATGCTGTCTGAGTTGCATTTTGTTACAATCCTCTCTTCTCTCCCCTTTCCTTTGCTTCTGGTAAGTCAAACTAGCAGAAGGCAGAATCCTGTTACATATCACACAGGTGATGTTTCTATTGTCTTTTTGGTGCCTGTTGATGACTTTCAAGTAGACTTCAAAGCGGAGATTTATAGCCTACTTGGCATTTAATTATTATTATTTTTAAAAAATCATTTTATATACCTGTTTTTATATATGTAATTGTTTTCATTTTTTGTTTTAATTGTTTTATATCTGTGATTGCTTTAACATATATATATATATATATATATATATATATATATATATATATTTAATTCCTCCCTGCAATTTTTTTTTAATCACACTTGCAACAACACAACACACCAACAACACCATTCTTGGGGCTCAAATAATGGTCCTATATTACTGTATAGTCCAAAAAGTCATTCTATATATTACCACGAGATTTTGATGGATTGTGCTTCCTGTCCTCTTGCTGTATGTGGTCCAATAATCATAGAATCATAGAACTGTGGCATTGGAAGGGCCCACAAGGGTCATCTAGTCCAACCCCCATGCGATGCAGGAATCTTTCACACAACGTGGGGCTCGAACCCATGACCCTGAGATCAAGAGTCTCATGCTCTACTGACTGAGCTATCCCAGGTTTTGTTGTTGTTGTTGTTTAGTCGTTTAGTCATGTCCGACTCTTCGTGATCCCATGAACCATAGCACGCCAGGCACTCCTGTCTTGCACTGCCTCCCGCAGTTTGGTCAAATTCATGTTTGTAGCCTCAAGAACACTGTCCAGCCATCTCGTCCTCTGTCGTCCCCTTCTCCTTGTGCCCTCCATCTTTCCCAACATCAGGGTCTTTTCCAGGGAGTCTTCTCTTCTCATGAGGTGGCCAAAGTATTGGAGCCTCAGCTTCAGGATCTGTCCTTCCAGTGAGCACTCAGGGCTGATCCCAGGTTTAACTTTTATTAAATAGGCAGTTGTTTTGTATATATACGCTTGTGTCCCACTCAAAGTAAACCCATTGAAATGAATGAGCCTAAGCTATTCATGTCAATTAACTGCAATGACTCTACTCTGATTATGACTAGCATTGAAAACCCTTGGTTTTTATTGTAAGGTGAATATGCTTTGAGATGCTTAACAGGAAGTGATTCGTAAATATAATATTTCTGCTGCTACTAATTATTATTATTACTTGCAAACTTGCAACCTTACTGCTACCAGCACCATGCTCATCTAACCAACTGAGTAGTTACAGGTAGGTAGCCGTGTCGGTCTGAGTCGAAGCAAAATAAAAAAATTCTTTCAGTAGCACCTTAAAGACCAACTAAGTTTTTATTTTGGTATGAGCTTTCGTGTGCATGCACACTTCTTCAGATACACTGGAAACAGAAGTGTCAGACCCTTATATATATATATATATATATATATATATATATATATATATATATATATACAGAGGGTGGTGGGGGTCTACATGCCTCCAGCTACCATGCCTCCATCTACATGCCTCATCTACATCCCTCATCTACATGCCTCCAGCTACCATCCCAAACATACCAAACAATCCATCGTATACAGCCAGGTCCTACGTTACAACTGCATCTGTTCCAACTCTACAGACAGAGAATCTCACCTAAGAGATCCACAGCAAACCTTTTTAGAACTAAAATATCCACCTGATGAAGTTAAACAACAGATCAACAGAGCCAGACTGATACCTAGAGAGAACCTGCTGCAAGATAGACCCAAAAAAGAAAATAACAGAACACCACTAGTCATCACATACAGCTCCCAAGTTAAAACAGTACAACGCATCATCAGAGATCTACAGCCTCTCCTGGACAATGACAGCTCCCTTTCTCAAGCTCTGGGAGGAAGACCTTTCATTGCCTACAGACAGCCACCCAATCTTAAACAACTCCTCACCCACAATAATACAACCACCAGACTTAACATGGACACTGGTACCAGAGCCTGCAATAAACCCAGATGCCAACTTTGCTGCCACATACACCCGGACAACATCATTACTGGCCCCAACAACATCCAACATACCATCTCAGGACTATTCAATTGCTCATCTTCTAACATTGTGTATGCCATCAAATGCCAACAGTGCCCTTCAGCTCTCTATATTGGACAAACAGGCCAAACCCTACGCCAAAGCTTAAAACCATGGAGCCACCTGGGATGAATAGAGACATCGGATTCTTATCTCATTATGCATGATCAAGCTTTCTTTAGCGCCTCAGCCCTTGCTCCCCCCCCCCCGGACTAATTGCAGTCATCATCAGCCGTTAACAGCCATCCACAGGTTTACCACTCCCATCAGCCCACCACCCATTCCCACCCACCCCCACCACCCTCTGTATATATATAAGGGTCTGACACTTCTGTTTCCAGTGTATCTGAAGAAGTGTGCATGCACACGAAAGCTCATACCAGAATAAAAACTTAGTTGGTCTTTAAGGTGCTACTGAAAGAATTTTTTTATTTAACCAACTGAGCTAAGAGTTGCTCTTAGAGATGCTTAGCTCTTGGCCTTCAGCTCTCTATATTGGACAAACAGGCCAAACCCTACGCCAAAGGATAAATGGACACAAATCTGACATCAGGAACCACAAGACAGAGAAACCAGTAGGAGAATACTTCAATCTCCCAGGACATTCTATACAAGATCTCAAAGCAGCTGTTTTATTACAGAAAAATTTCAGAAACAGACTGGAAAGAGAAGTTGCTGAATTGCAACTCATTAGCAAGCTTAAAACCATGGAGCCACCTGGAATGAACAAAGACATAGGATTCTTATCTGATTATACATGATCAAGCTTTCCTTAGCACCTCAGCCCTTGCTCCCCCCCCCCGCAAGACCAATTGCAGCCATTAACAGTCGTTAACAGTCATCAACAGGTTTACCACTCCTATCAGCCCATCACCCATTCCCATCACCCCCACCCCCCACCCTCTGAATATACATAAGGGTCTGGTGGATTCTATTTCAGTGTATCTGATGAAGTGTGCATGCACACGAAAGCTCATACCAAAATAAAAACTTAGTTGGTCTTTAAGGTGCTACTGAAAGAATTCTTTTATTTAGTTTCAACTGAGCTAAGCTTATGTAATGCTTTGGACTGTGTTCAACAGCAACAATATTATTATTTGCAATAATAGTATGTATGTATGCAATGCCTCGGAGTGCTCAGACAAGTCTACATGTACTGCCTCAGTAATTGTTAAAACAATCCTGCCAGGTAGGTCAGTTTTTCTCCCTATATTGCAGGGGAGAAGGAAGCTGAGTGGGAGCAGTTTGCTTAAAGCTTCCTAGTAGGTTGGTGGTCAAGGTGAGATGGGAGCTGGGGGGGGGGGGTTGCGGTTCACAGCTTTCCCCCTTAGCCACAGCGGTACTTTAGTCCTGCTAATTAACTAACATTATTAATCTATAAATAGTGAAGTAATACCCGCAGCCATTAGCATCGCTGCCTCCTGTGAAATGCATTATTTGATTGCCACATCCTAACGGTTTGCTGAACCTCAAACCATTTGCAGCTGTGCTTTTGTAAGAGGATGCCCAAGGCGGTTGGGAAATGCAGAGTGTGGGGGAATGGAGGTGCCACGCAAATACATTTAAGATGGCTTTGGATGTTCAGAGAACTGGTGACTATTACCATTATCTGCCCACAGGGTGCTGTGCAGTTTTGGATTAAGCCCTGTGGAGGCCCCTAGGCAGTCAAAAGCTCCAGGATTGGGGCTTCTCGCAAATTATCTCCTAATACGTTTTTGGAATTTTCTCTCAAGATCAAATCAATATTATTTTGATCTGTTGTCGTGGGGCTCCTAAAAGCCATGGGACCCATAGGCCACTGCCTACTCTGCTGGTAACCTGCCAGTGGTCTTATGTATGTGCTTGAAATTGGGTACCTCAGTGCCTTTGATCCCTGCCCACCAGCCATGCTTGCTAGGGCTTATGGGAGATGTAGTTGAGCAACATGTTGCTGTTTAGTTGTTTAGTCGTGTCCGACTCTCCGTGACTCCATGGACCAGAGCACGCCAGGCACTCCTGTCTTGCACTGCCTCCCACAGTTTGGTCAAACTCATCTTCATAGCTTCGAGAACACTGTCCAACCATCTTGTCTTCTGTCGTCCCCTTCTCCTAGTGCCCTCAATCTTTCCCAACACCAGGGTCTTTTCCAAGGATTCTTCTCTTCTCATGAGGTGGCCAAAGTATTGGAGCCTCAGCTTCACGATCTGTCCTTCCAGGGAGCACTCAGGGCTGATTTCCTTAAGAATGATTTCCTTGAGCAACATATGGAAGGCCAAAGTTCCCCCACTCCTGGTCCAAGTATCCTAGTTCCCATAGTGGCCAACCAGATGTTTCTCTGTAACCCACAAGCTTCTCCCATGGCTGCTGTCCTGCAGGATAACAGCCATCGGAGAGGCTTGTAGGTTTGCCACAAACTGGTCTTCAGAGGCACTCTGAATTGCATAGAGTCATCGTTTCATTTAATTTGCTTTTGTCGTTCATTCATTTGCAGATTCATCAAAACACTACACAACAAAAAGTTAACAAAGCAATGTACAGAGTTGCCTCATAGAATTGGAAGGGGCCAGGAGGGTCATCTAGTCCAACCTCCTGCACTCCAGGAATCTTTTGCCAAATGTGGGGTTCGAACACATGACCCTGAGATGAGGAGTCTCATGCTCTGACTTCTTCACTATACAGCTTCCAGAAAATGCTGAAGACGCACCTTTTCACTCTGATGTTTGACACCTGAGATGTGTGCTTTCAAGACCCACCCTATTCATGTGGTTGTCTTTAACTGTTTTTCATTCTGAAAATGAAAATTGTTGCAGCCCACCCTGGTGAAGAGGGGGGTAATCAATGTAATAATGATGATATAAAACAAATTATTCAATACAATTTTATTGCTGACTCAGCAGACTCATGACTAACAGCCATAGATAGACCTACTGTATATAAATTTGTCCAGTCCCCTTTTAAAGCCATTTAATCTAGTGGCCACCAGCTCATCTTGTGACAGTCAGTGCCATAAATTAATTACATGTGTTGCTTCCTTTTGCCTGCCTTGAATCTCCTGCCAATAACTTTATTTTATTTATTCAGAACATTTGTCGGCCGCTCAGTTGACAAAGCCCCCCGGGCAGTTCACAGCAAGTTCAAACAGTATACAACTAAAATATTAAAATATGGGGGGGAAAACATTAATTAAAAAGAGAAGGATGTTTCTCTGAATAACCCCACAGGTCTGAATGTTAAGAGGGAAGGAGAGAGAGAGAACGTATCTGTATATTAGCCTTCTCTACTCCGTACATGATTGTACAAACCTCCATGATGCCTGCCATGGTTACCAGTAGTTGCTTTCCCCACCAAATTAGGAAGACCCAAATTTTATAACCTTTCCTTATGGAATATGCCACTGCTTAGTGTTTCTGCTTTTTGTACCTGTGCATTGACTGCAAGGGAACTCAGACCCACTTATCAGTGTGGATTTGTCTACTCAGAATGTGTTTGCAACACCAACATACAGAGCCCATGCCAACCAGGTAGACAACAGGTGGTTGACCCCATTTGGGACCCCCCCCCCATTTTTCTGGTAGCTTCAGTGTTGGCCCATAAGTCCCAGCTTCAACTGACCCGAGGGCCTTTTGCAACGGTGGTCCCTCATCCATGGAATGCTCTCTCCAGTAAGGTCCACCAGACGCCATCACTAACATCGTTCGCCACCAACTTTCCTCTTTCCTTCTGGTGTTTGAAGGACTATGAGTCATTGGCTTTTATTGTTTGTTGCTGCCAAAACTTTTACTCCCTTTGGTTGGCCGTTTGTGGGGTTTTTCACGAGCTGTTACAGTTATACCTCAGTTTAAGTACACTTTGGTTTGAGTACTTTCAGTTTCAGTACTCCGCGGACCTGTCTGGAATGGATTAATCCACTTTCCATTACTTTCAATGGGAAAGTTCGCTTCAGGTTAAGTACAGACCTCCGGAACCAATTGCGTACTTAAACCGAGGTACTAATGTGTTATTATGCTATTATTATTATGTATTCTTTATTTATGCTTTATTCTCTTAAATATTTTTGTAACTTACTTGGGGTGCTTTTTGTGTAGCGAGCAATCAATAAGTTCAACAATTCATCATTGCCATTATAATCTACACTGATCAGCAGAGAAGCGTTGAATCCCTGTGTATGTCACATGACATACACAGGCATGTGTATGGCCACACCCACTGCTGGTATATGCCTCCCACCCCTGGAATGTTGGTCAAGATTAATGCAGCCCAAAATAAGAGAAAAAGGGTGAGCTACCCTAATCTAGCTAGATTAGGTTGGGGTTATGGCCCGATTCACACATGCACATTCCTTATTCAATTACTGCAGCATATAGTCATGACTTGGATCATGTCACAGATGAACAACCACACACACACACACACACAGCTTTTTTATATCGCTTTGACTCTGCCTGGTTCCCTGTAACCTCACTTCTTGCAGTGAGGGAACCGCCAGAAAGCCCTCGGAGCTGGACCTCAGTGAACGATGGGGGTGGAGACACATCCACTTTGCATGCGTAAGATGTGATTTCCGACACCTGAAATCACTAAAGAAGATGAAAGCTCAGGTAGCAGGCAGGAGACTAGACAATACTGGGCTAGATGGGCAAACTGGATTTCAGTTTGAGATTTTCAGATTATGTTCAGATTATGCCCCATTACCATTATTCAAGTTGGCACCCCTGCCTCCTGCACGTGAGCCAGCGTGGTGTAGTGGTTAATAGCGATGGACTCGTAATCTGGTGAAACCAGCCCCGGACACTGAGGTCCAGCTCCGAGGGCCTTTTGGTGGTTCCCTCACTGCAAGAAGTGAAGTTACAGGGAACCAGGCAGAGGGCCTTCTCAGTAGTGGCGCCTGCCCTGTGGAACACCCTCCCTGACATCAATACCAGGAAAGATTTTTGGAGCAGATCATTAAGCAAACGGTCTGTGAGCACCTAGAAAGGAACACTGTGATCACTAAAAGTCACTTATTTATCTACTTGCACTTTGACATGCTTTCGAACTGCTAGGTTGGCAGGAGACTCCTTAGGGTAGTGATAAAGCGGGATATCAAATCCAAACTCTTCTTCTTCTTCTTCTTCTTCTTCTTCTTCTTCTTCTTCTTCTTCTTCTTCTTCTTCTTCTTCTTCTTCTTCTTCTTCTTCTTCTTCTTCTTCTTCTTCTTCTTCTTCTTCTTCTTCTTCTTCTTCTTCTTCATCATCTCCATGATGCAGATCTTTATTCCCCTCTCAGTCCTGATGGAGATCTTCACTCGCCCTTTCTTCCCAGGCAAGGGGCGGCGCCACCAATTTCGCTTTTCCTCTCAGGTGCGAAAACCTCTTGGGCCGGCCCTGCTCTTTTGCCTCGCGCGTCACCCCCGGGATGCTTTGGAGAGCCCCAGCCAGCGCCGACAGTCTTGAAACTAGAGAGACTTGTTTCCCACCCGCTAGCCTTTGCCTTAGGGCTGGGTCCTTTCTGGCACATGAAGAGCACTTGCTTTCCCCAAAAAATAAAAAAAAACCCAAAGAGATGCGGAAATGTGGAGACCCGAGCATCAGATGCGAAGCAATACTAAACTGGGATTGCCAGGGTCCTGCCACTGCATGCCTTCCCCCGCGTCCTCGTTTAAATCTGGCGATGGGCGAGGCGCGCCTTTCGCGTTGCGCGCACGTGACACCGGCGGAGGCGAGAGGAGGAGGAGCGAGCGAGGAAGGCAGCGGCGGCGGCGGCGGCGGAGAGAGGAGAGGGGCGGGCAGGCGGGAGGGCGAGTGGGGGGCGGTTGGCAGATCCACGCAGGAGGAAGAGGTGGGCGGCGGACGGAGGCGTCTCCTTTAAATCCTCCCGGCTGCAAGCAAGGCAGCGCATGTGGACGCGAGCGAGGAAGGCAGGGGCAGCGAGAGAGGGATCTCGGCGCCCTCCCGAGCAATGACCAGCCGCGCGATCGCCAGCCCTGCGGGACTCCCTGGCCGCTGCCACCGCGCCTCGCCGGAGCTGCTCGCCATCTGATGCCCCCCTGGCCAAGCAGCAGGAGCAGACGCCACGCAGCATGTCCCGGCGCAAGATCTCGTCGGAATCCTTCAGCTCGCTCGGCTCGGACTACCTGGAGACCAGCCCGGAGGAGGAAGGCGAATGTCCCGTGGCCAGGCTGCTGTGGAACGGCAGCCGGAGCCCCCCTTCGCAGTCCGGGGCCACCACCCCCGTCGCCGCCACAGCCCCTCCGTTAGAGGCGGCGGCGGCAGCGGCGGGGCCAGCCGCGGTCTCGGCAGCCCCCTCGGGCTCCCGGAGGGCTCCTCGCCGGAGGAGGGTCAACCTGGACTCGCTGGGCGAGAGCATCAGCCGCCTCACCGCCCCCACGGTAATTGCGCCGCGCCCGGGCCGCCATCAGGTGCAGGGGCGGTCTCGATGCATGCAACGCAGGGAAGGGAAGGGTTGCGCAGGCAAAGGCGGCCGCAGAAAGGGAAGGGATCGAAATCCAGCAAAACCTCCGGGCGACACCAGGCGCGCGTGTCGCCGCCATCACACGCGACGCGCTGCACGCGGGTTGCGCGTTCTGTTCTGCTTGCCGGGTAGAGAGGTTTTCGCAACGCGCGGAGCGGCCCTCCGTCCCTCGCCTGCATTCGGGTCCCGACTTACGCGCTTGCTGCGGAAAGCCGCGCGCACAACCCATGATCCGGGGTTTGAAAGCGCGGCGCCGTCGGCTCCGGAGTGTAGCCCTCTTGCTCCCGGTCCCCGCCTCGGCGTAACTTTGCTGTATAGCCGCCCTCCCCCTTCCCGGTCCGGTTTCTGCTCGGCGCCGTCCTGTCTCATCCTGGTAACAGTCCACAGCCTGCGCCTCTCCTCCTTGCTTCACCTACATAAATCGAGTGTCGTTGTCTGGTTCCACTATCCTGATCCTCAGCCGGGATCTGGGACTCCTCTTTTGGCTTCTCTCGCTGCAGCTTGCGCTGAAAGTGTGGGAAATCCGCTGCGTTTAGCGTTTCCTAAGCCACCACAACGGAGAATCGGACTGCAAGAGGAGTTGCCGTTATGCACAGAATCATCTCAGGATATTTAGGTGCCTAAGGCAGAAAATTCCAATACCATAGCACCCAGTCCTATAATGCCTTCTCTCCCCTGTCCTTAGCGTGGTGCACAGTCTATCCAAAGTTTTCCCATCAGTCCTGTTGAAAGGGATGAGTGATGCCCAGCCATGCATCTGGTTGGTACATCTAGGTTCCTTGGATAAATGTCAGTTGCTACAGAGGGGCATCGGCCAAAGAGCTCTATTATTGTCTTCATGTCCTTAGGGGGAAGGACCTTAGATCAATGGCACAGCATCCATCTTGCATGCAGAAGTTTCCCAGGTTCAATCCCTGGCATCTCCCGGGAGAGATTCCTGCTTGAAACCCTGGAGAGCTGCTGCTGGTCAGTGTAGGCAATACTGAGCTAGACGGAGTGAGGGTCTGACTTGGTACATAAGGCAGCTTCCTATCTCCCTCTGGGCTCCTGGCTGGCTGCTGTGGTTCTTTTTATGTTCTCTTGTGTGCAAGCCATAAGAGCTTTCCGGCGAGCGTATGGGTCAAGTGTGTCAGCCTTTCCACCTTTGTCAGCTGCCTGACCTTCCTTGCTGCTTATGGTAGCCTGAATCTGTACATGTAGTGGTTTGGATGCAAACATGTCTTATAGCCCAAGCATCTGCACAATTTAAATTGTTCCTTTTTTCATCTGCAAAGTTTCAACTGGGCAATGTTTCACCTGCAATCTCTCCCACCAATAATACTCTGTATCCCCCTCATTCTGTATTTCCTTTTAACGTCTCCCAGGATCTAGGGGATGGTTCAAAAGAAGAGATTTGAAGGTAAGATCTCATTCTTCTGAATTCTCCCTTACTCATCCGTCTCTTGCCAAGCTCCCTGTTGATCTTCTTTACACTTCTTAAACAGTTTGTATCGCAATAACTGTTGGACGCTTCCTCTGTGACACCTTTTCTGTCACTACTGTATTTCAGTTTTTGGTTATCCTTAATTATTCCCCTTGCTTCCGTCCTCAAAAGCGCTGTCCCTTTATTTCCAGATCCTATGGTCAGAGTTTCTCCTAAACCCAACATTTCCCTGCTTCCCCAGCTCTGGGTTCCTTTGTTACTCTCCTAAATGGTGGTGGTGACTTTGGACTTAGGGAAGGGCCATGTAACTCAGCGTCAAGAGCTTGTCCTTGCATGCAGGAGCTCCCAGGTTCAATCCCTGGCAGGTAGAGCTGGGAATATCGCCTGTCTGAAAACTTGGAGAGCTACTGTCAATCAGAGTAGACATTACTGAGCTGGATGGAACATTGGTCTGACTTAGTATGAGGCTGCTTCCTGCGTGGGTGTTTTAGATGCATATGTAACATGCAAACGCAAATACCCGAATTAAGAACCTAAGAAAGAGCCTGCTGGATCAGGCCAACTGCCCTTCTAGTCCAGCATCCTGTTCTCACCGTGGCCTCCCAGATGCCTGTGGGAAAACTGGCAAGCAGGATCTGAGCATGAGAATTCTGATGGTCCACCCCCAGGAAAAGCGATTTTGGGCAATTTGGAGCAAAGGAGAGGAATGTGTGTGCCTGTTGCTTCCTCAAACGAGGCTGCTTTTGCAGCTTGAATCCCACTGGATTCCCAAAGTGTCATTTCCTTTAAAAAGAAATGGGCAGCTGTCGTTTGGTTACATGGATTAATGTGTAAGGTGTAGCCAGGCTCTCAAAACACCAGCTTAGCCTCTTGCACTCCAGTGATCTGCACTGGCTGCTTGTGAAGATTCTCATCTGTGCAGAGAAGCTGCTCTTATTTCTGCTGGTGATTATTGCTTTGCTGTTTGACTTCAGCTCTTACAATTCTGGGCCCCTTTAGAGGAAAAGCCTCTGAAGTTTCCTACTGTTATTAACTGTTGCTCCTACGTAGTTACTTCTGTGCATGTCAGGTGGACCCATGTGCTGAGTTTCAAAGACTGCTGCTGAGAATCCAATCAGAGAACAATGAACTGACCACTTATCTTGGGTGCAGTACACGTTCTTAGGTTCCCATTGTCCTGAGCGCTGAAAGGAAAAATCTGAAGGAGGGGAAAAAAGAACCCCATCTCCTGTTTACAGCATTTCAGGAAGGAAAGCAGCCACGTGTTTCAACAACACTGAAATCTGGGGCATTTCCCAGGGAGGCTGGAGATAACAAATCAATGGTTTGGAATTAGAAGACGCAACTGGTATCTGCAGGGAAATATTGCAGTTTGGAGTGCTCCTGTTTGTGGTTCCAAGATATTCCATCCCATTCTCCCCTTTTCCACACCCTCTGATCATATTCAGTCTGCATTGGGCTGTTTTGGGGTGTCCTCCATCATGGGGGTTTTTCCTCTAAAGAGCTTGTGCTTTGCTGCAACCCTTACCGTTTCCCCAAGCATACTGATACTTCTCTCCTGCATGTGGATGGCGCTGTTTTGTCTTCTTAAGGACCCTTGCGGAGAACGAGTTTGCCATTTATATATAGGACTAGCAAAATTCCAATCATTACGGTGGTTTTGTGAAAGAGAGGATATTGCATAGACCTCTCTGTGTCCCTTGCTGGGTTTGTGATCAGTGATAATAACTAAAGCACCATGTGTAGAGTTTGCCCCCACCACATCCTTGTTCCCAGTTGCTTTGCTTTACTTTCCCACACACCAGAGTTCTCTTTCTGGGTCACACTAGAGTGTGACAGAATCTCGAGAAACTTTTATATGCTCTGCAGGGGTGAAAATAGCTTGCAGGAGTGATTGGAAGTGGTGAAACACTCGATGGGGAAAGGGTTAAGCGCCCTCTTTTTATGCTGCATCTCTGCTCCAAATCTATGCTGAAATAATAGCTAAATATAAAATGATGGAAGCAGGTTTACATATGACACCTGTATGCGAATGTCTGCAATAGCTCACCAGCACTCAGGTCCATAAATTGATTTCAGTGATAGAACTCAGCCCTGGAATAGAGCCTCTCATATATAAAATATAGTTCCCAACATACTTTCTGTCACTGGCTATGTGGAGTCTTGCTTGCCTTATACCAAGTCCACCTAGCCCAGTATGGTCCCTACCAGCTTGAACCTGGGACCATTTTCATTCAAAGCAAGTCATCTCCCAACTGAGCTTCATTTCCTGCACATAGGCTAGTGCTTGTATGTTTGTGATTAGCAGGGACAGGGGTGAAGTTCGCCTCTAATTGCATCCCTTCGTTTCCCCCTTTACAGGCTCTCATCAAAGTGAATCATTGCCTTTCCCTCTGATGGGGAATGATAAATTGGTGCTGTTGGGTCACTATTGTGGTGAAAGTGAAATCTGCCTTCAGTTGGGGGACACTTAGCATTCTACCTGTTAGCCCCGTTTGTTTGGCTTGATGGACATCTAGAACTTACCAGCGTCGTTTTACAGCAACTGCAATGCCTCTCTTGTTTCTCAGCGCTGTGGAGAGAAGCTAAAATTGGTAGAGAGATTATTAGGAAACAGGTGCTTAGGATGAATGCAGTTTAGCCATGGCAGCAAACCTTCTTCCTCCACTCTGATCTGTTTTGTGGGAGCTCTTTGGTGCGATTTTACAAAGCGTGCAAAATAATAAGGGTGGAATTGACACTATCTTGAAATCAGTGAATTGAGTTCATCAGTGTTGTTGCTTTTTACACTTCATCAATCAGCACAACGTTGGGGGTATATATTTGGCATGTTCATAAGTTGTGTCTAAAAATGCAGATGTGCGTCTCTCCTCCCTCATTCCCACTGGCATAGAGCTTTCACATTACCATATACTGGATGTAATAAACAACAATTTTTGCTGTAAATGACCAGTGTTCATTGAAATGCTATTGTAGTGTCCTGAAAGCACCAGCTAAATTTTACTCTCTTATCTGTGCTGAAATAGTTTGTTTTGGAGTTAACGAAATGCTGAAAGCACTCAAATCTTACTCAAAGTCTTAACCTTGGACAGGAGATGTTAGGGATCCTTGTACTGTGTCAGAAGCCAGAGTGAACAAGTTGGTAGCTTAATCATAATTTCTGATGTCAGGCAGGAGTGCAGTAAATTAGATTATGTTTATTCTCTCCCCTTTCTCCCTCCAATTCATGGCATTTGCACCCAGGTTTATATGTTTAGGATTGCAGCATACAATTCTGATTTTTGATAAATAGGTTTTGACACGCGTTGTGGGGGAAAAATTCAAGGCAGTTGGTCATGCAGAATTTTGATGCTAGGGAACTGGAATAATCCTGTGTTAGACCGTGGTCCTGCAAAAGATGATTGCTGATTTCTAGATATTAGGAATCAGAACTGTGTCGTCGTCCCCGTCCCCACAAGAAGGGGTAAACAATTCCACCTATAATATTACAGCTAGAGCTAATGATCTGTTCAGTGGTTGGAGGTGGAGATTGCAATATAAAACATGCTGCAGTTATCATTACACTTGTAGCAGGTGGTATGTTCAGTTCTAGTCAAATTATAGTTGGTAAATGATAGGAATCAGTGGGCAGTCTATTGTCTGTGTGCCACCTTCCCATTTTTTTGGGGAAAAAAAGATTTCTATCCGAGCTCTTGATTTATTGGTCTGTCAATTGCTATGGTTCATCCTTGCTTTTGACATCCTTTTTATTCATCATGACAACAGTGGATAAAGCAAACGAGCAATGGGTTAGATATAGGTAGTATATTACATGGTTAAGTGTAGTACAGTTTGTTTAACTAGCATTTTCTTTCATTGATTTCCAACTCCCCCCCTTTTTTTTTGAGTAAGCAGACCTAACAGTTGGTGCTATGGTGTCAAAATTAACCGAAGACATCCCAGCTAGCCTGCAGTATATTTTGTCTATCTAATAAGATAGTGGCATAATTTTCATAACTCTTGTACGGTATGTTTCAAAGTGATCTGATAAAGTGCATTTTCGTATTCCCCTCCCTACCCCAAGATAATCCAGAACTGGTACTGCCTCAGATTTTAGCAATTATATTTTCACATTTTGATGCCTCATTAACCCTCCCATAATGAGATAGCTTAAAAGGTAGGTCCAGACATTCAGACCATAAAAAGAATATTTATTTGCCACTGTTCAATCTGAGGAAACAAACACACATTAAGGGGAATGCTCCTTCTGACCATTCTGGGTCGTCGTTCCGTCCCCCGGCCACTTGGAGGATTATACATTTGTAAATTAATTTTTCAGATCATGGCTGAGCCAACAGACTACTTGTTGCTTTGGTTTCACAAGTTGCTTCAGTAATTATCACTGCAGATTTCTGCTGCTGATAAGATGCTCTGCACACATCTCTGCCTCTACTTCTTCACAGTATATTTAATAACAATGTTTCAATTTAACATTTTTATATTGTCATAAGGTAAGTCAATCAATATACTTTATTCGACCGATAGTCAGAACAAAAACATTTCACAATACAAAGATAAACATATAAAACTGAAGGAATCAGGGGGATACATAAAAATATAAGAATATAAAACTGAAGACATCAGCGGGATACATAAAAATATAAAAATATAAAACTGGGGGCATCAGCGGGATACATAAATGGGGTATGACCGCACTACTAAACCTCCTAATCAATTTTGGAATAAGGTAAGTCAGTATTATTATGCCCCATATTAGAAAGGGGGTGGGGGAGGCAGAGAGCCATCTAAGAGTGTTTATTGCAGAGCACAGATCTGAGCTGGGGAATTCTCGATTTTTAGCTCAGCCTCTTAGATGCTACACCACATCACCTCTCAACTTGGCAGGATAGTGTTTACTGGGTCTGTAGCCCCGTGGTAGAGCACCTGTTTTGCATGTAGAAAGTCCCAGTTTCAACCCCTGGCATCTCCAGGAAGCAGCGGGAGAGACTTACCAACCAGAACCCTGAAGAGCTACTGTCAGTCTGTGCTGGCAGTATTGAGCTAGATCAGGGTTTCCCAAACCTGCGCCTCCAGCTGTTTTAGGACTGCAACTCCCTTGATATGTATAGTATAGGTAGGTAGGTATTATATAGAGTAACGTATATGCTCTGTGTCAGGGGGACTCCCTACAGGGAGCCTTCCCCGTCATCCTGACCAGCTCTTCGGCCAGCGATAGCACGAGCAGCGAGTCAGGAGGAGGGAATGAGGAATGGAGCGGAATGGAGGGAGGGCTCAGTGAGGTGAGCCCTGGCTACGCTCTGGAGAACAGAGCATGCAGGAAGGGCTCAGAGATGCGTCAGAGCCTTGGCACCGCTCTGGTCGAGGGACAGCAGATGAGGGGCTCAGAGAGACGCCGGAGCCTAGGCGCCCCAGCCAGCAAGAGGGGTGACCTCTCCTTCCGGCACCCAAATTGAGGTGCGTGCCCACACGTAGGGCGAAGGGGCGGCGTTTCAGGTGCCCAGGCTTTTATGCTGGTCCATAAGCAGACGGAAGGTTCTGAAAGTGACTTGGTGGTCATGTTTTCTGCTATCTCTGCACTGTAAATAGTATGCACAATAAAACTCTTAAAGACAGCGCGGACTGGAGTGTCTTTACTCGAGAGTAGCCGCAACAACCCCCTGACACTATGAATATAAGGTAGTGTGTCGTGTATGTGTTTTGTGTAAATGTAAATGTATGTGTTTTATATGTTAATAATAAAAAAGGACTGCAACTCCCATCATCCTTAGCTAGTAGGACCAGTGGCCAGGGATGATGGGAACTGTAGTCCAAAAACAGTTGGAGACCCAAGTTTGAGAAATTCTGATCTAGATGGACCAATGGACTGACTCCATGTAAAAAATAAATCCTGTGCCCCCCAAAATATCCTGCAGTTTCCCATAAGACCAACAGAATTTATATAAAATAAAAAAATTCCTTCAGTAGCACCTTAAAGACCAACTAAGTTTTTATTTTGGTAACTTAGTTGGTCTTTAAACTTAGTTGGTCTTTAAGGTGCTACTGAAGGAATTTTTTTATTTTACTTTGACCCAGACCAACACGGCTACCTACCTGTAACCAGAATTTATATAGCACTTCTAAGTGTTCAAACTGTTTTACAAAATTATTGCACACCTTTATCACAACCCTGCATGATCTGCTGGGGTGCTGCAGGGCTTTGCAACTGTGACATAGTGAACTGAGCAGAACGCCAGGTGAGGCAGGGGTCACACCGAATTTTAGGCTTGCACAGGGCGCCACTGAAATTTGAAAGGCCAAAGTTCGCCCTGGAATTTCTATTCCTATTTTGCAGATTGGGAGAGGGGGGTCTGGTGTAGACTGATAGGGAATTAGCAAAGGCTGCCTATGATGGTTCATATGCAGAGCAATATGGTTTGGAGGATTGGGGATAATAATAATAATAATAATAATAATAATAATAATAATAATAATAATAAATTTATTATTTATTCCCCAGCCATTCTGGGCGGCTTCCAACAGAAGTATTAAAATACAATAATTTATTAAACATTAAAAGCTTCCCTAAACAGGGCTGCCTTCAGATGTCCTCTAAAAGTCTGGTAGTTGTTTTTCTCTTTGACATCTGGTGGGAGGGCGTTCCACAGGGCAGGTGCCACTACCGAGAAGCCCCTCTGCCTGGTTCCTTGTAACTTGGCTTCTCGCAGCGAGGGAACCGCCAGAAGGCCCTCGGCACTGGACCTCAGTGTCCGGGCAGAACAATGGTGCTTCGGGTTCCTGAGTTTCCGCAGACCCAACTAATTTATTCTTGTTTAGCTCAGGTGATGTTTTATCACAGGCATAGGCAACATGGCCCTCCAGATGTTTTGGGACTACAATTCCCACCATCCCTGACCACTGGTCCTGTTAGCTAGGGATCATGGGAGTTGTAGTCCCAAAACATCTGGAGGGCCAAGTTTGCCTATGACTGTTTTATCATAAGGTTACTAGGCGTCCCCGTTTCCCGGGGACAGTCCCCAGATTTACAAATCAGTTCCATGACAAAATCCATCTATTTAGTAGGAAGTTGAAAAGTGTTCATTGAAAAAAACACAAAAAAACCTGGTAACCTTTTTTTAAATCATCATGTCTAGCACCCACCCAAACCAGAACTGTAAACCAGAATCAAACCCTGGTTTGCGATCCTTGCTTGGAAAGACAAGTGCTAACTTTAATTTGTCAGTTTGGATGTCATGGCAAATTATGGTTTGTTGCTTGTGGAAGGTAACAAATCAAACCGGAGAAATGCAAGGACAAGGGGGGGCTAAAAGAGGAGAGAGCTGAGCCTCATGCTCACTTGTGGTTTGGCATCAAGTTCATAGCGGAGGAATTCGTTGAGCTGCAGATTTCCTAGTCTACAGTGGGCCAGTCAATATGCTATAGTTCGGGAGAACATTCCATTGATGGGAAGCTAGAATGGGATTGCAGCTTCATTCTGCTTGATAAAAGCAGGTTAATTCTTATCAGAACTTTTACTGAAAAATGAGTCCCATTGAACTTAGTGGGATTTCTGAGTGAGTAGGTGGAATTCAGTCTTGCATTAATACAGTTCTATCTGTGGAGACATTTCTGTCTGCTAGTGATCTCCCCCCACATGCTCTTTGTGTGTGTGTGTGTCTCCGTCTCCTGACCCTCTACATCAGATTTTGGGGAAAGTCCTGTTAGAACTGGATTGCAAATTTCCTAGTCGGAGATGCGTTGGGAAACATGGATATTCCCCTGGTCAGAAGTGTTCAGGCGGTAGGCTACCTCTCACGATTAAATTGCAGATTGCGATACTTCATTGGCATTATAATATCATCATTTCCAAACTGTGTGTTAGGAAGGGAAATAGAGGCAAGTGTCACGGTGCAGTGTGTTGTTATCCTGGAGTTTAGATCTGAATCTCAGGTGCAAAATATTTCATTCTGATCAGGTGGCTGCATTGCACAATGCCAGTTCCATTTGTCTGAGTCTTCTCTCCCAGAATAGTAACCCTATATTATATAAAATCAGGTACAATTCTTAAGTTTCTGTTCTGACATGCCAGAGTATTGGAACATTCAAGAAATTATTTCTTAATTCTTAATAATCGTGATTGCTAGATGGATTATCTAAATTTGGAGTAAGTCATGATTTTGCACATTATGCGCCTGTGACCCACCAAATCAAGTACAGCCCACCTAGTGTGCATTGTGGCCTGCCAGATATGTGACAATCACTTCATTTTTTTTAGTTGTAGACAGGCAGAAAAACTAGGGCGCTTATCAAACCCTTGGTGGTTGTCATAAATGACTGGTGGTTTACATTTGGATTGATGGATTATGAATTGTGTATGCCTGGGACAACTTTTTTCACCTTCTATCGCACTACATAGGATCAGGAGTTTAAAGATGCTCCTGATACACATTTGACAATGCTTGGGTTATATTGCTTTTATTAGAGATAACTGGAGTATATACAGGATAAATTTAGAAAGGAACTGAAGGTTATCCGGCCCAGCCTTTTTATTCTAAGGCAGGATCCGTCAAACACAATTCTTTGTGGGCTGATTTCACACATAATACACATGCCCATCATTTTATGACGATGGCATCAAGTGGGTGACTTGAAACTGGAGATCAAACACCCCAGATAGAACTTCCACATCATCTCAAACGCAAATATTTTCAAAGGAGTTGACTCATGCATTTAGCTGTGATGCAAAAGACGAGAAATCAAGTGATGTACAAGCTATACGCGAATTGGTTCCAAGCGAATGATCACTATTATCTGCAGTAATGAGAGAGTCTTTAGAATAATTGAATTTTGGGAACCGGGAGATATTCCCCCAAAGTCATCTAGCCCAGCTCCTGCTCGGTGCAGACTTTACAATGCAGGGTGCAACTACAGCATCCCAGAAAAGTAGGCACCCAGTTTCAGTTTGAACCCTCCACTGATGGACATTCCACCAGCAGAAGCGGCTGTACGAGGGCTAATGGGGCATGGCCCCAGCAACAGCAGTCTACCCTCAGCCAGCTCCCACCTTACCTGCCTTACTTACAGCTAATCTCGGGGGCAGCATTGCCTATCAGCTTCCTCCTCCTTAGTATTGCAGGAGTTTGGATGAGATGGCCCTTGGGGGTCCCTTCCATTTCTACAGTTCTTTGATTCCAGAACTCTTATGCTCAGCTCTGTTCCTGGCTTCCAGCAGCAGTGGATCAGACAAGCATTTGATTCACACACACCCCCCCACTCTCCATATTCTTTCAGTCTCACTAATGGTCCATTTTCATGATGGGGAAAGATTGCCAATGACCCATCTGTATTCTTGCTCCACTGTAAAAACCACCATACCACTCATCCCCTGGTTTTGAATCCCGCATAGCTGCCATGTCTCCCGTATTCCCCGTGAAACCCCCGTTTTTCTGGCTGTCCCCAGCCGAAAAAACAGATCTTTTTGTTTCCCCCTGGTTTATTCTGGCACGACGGCCATTTTGGAACTGGGCGGAGCATGCTCAGAAGCGACTTTTGATGCTGCTTTGCCCAGTTCCAAAATGGCTGCAGTGCGACTTCTGGTGCAGCAGCCATTTTGCAACAGGGCAGAGCAGCATCAAAAGTCGCTTCTGAGCATGCTCCACCCAGTTCCAAAATGGCGGCAGTGCTACTTCCGGTCTGCTACGTCCGGTCCAGTCCCTTATTTCTCAGACTGGAACTTGGCAGGTATGGAATCCCGTTGTTGTGAACAGTTGGACCTCAACCATTGCAGTGTGAGATTCCTGCATTGCGTTGCAGGGGGTTGGGCTAGATGACCCTCGGGGTCCTTTCCAGCTTTTCCATTTTGTGATTTTATGATTCTATGGCTCCACCTGTCATTGGCCCTGGCTCTTCCTCCAATGAGTTCTCTGCCTTCTGCCCTGCCAGTCCCATTGGGCACCAGTTCCCCCCATCTCTTGAGGCAGTCTGTGTCACTGTTGAGTGGCTCTTCCCATTAGGAAGTCTCCTCCGGTGTTTAGCTGAAAGCTGCTACCTTGCAATTTCTTTGCAATGCTGTCTTAGCACAGGGGGGAGCTCTCCCACGCTGTGCTTCCACTTGGTAATTGGCAGGTACGAAATGGATGGAAGAAAGCAGGAGATGTTGGAAATAGGAAGTCAAAGAAAGAAAGAAAAATAAGTGAGTTTTCTGTAGCATATGGGAGAGCCATATCCTTATGTAGAATATTATACAGAACACAGAAAAAGTTCTGTAAACTATTCCTCTGAGCGATGCAGGTTGCTGGTTGTTTTCAGCACTTGCGAAAAGTTAGAAATTACACGGTTAAGCAAAAATCAAATCAAATCTGCAAAGACGTGTGCATAACTGGCAGTGAAATATGGACTCCAATCGGAAATGTATCCTTGTGACTATGGAACGAGTGAAAAACCAGTCTGTGGGTACGAGAGGCAACAGATTTATAAAACTTAAAACATCCAATGTGAAAATGCTTTGAGCAAATTGTCTGCAAAGAGACTGGGGTATGAGTGGGGTCAGATGAGCGGGGTACAAATACTGTAATAAAATAATAAAAAAAGACACAGAAAACATAGCTGGATAGATGGCATAAAATTATAACTCAGTTATTAACTAACAGCACAATCTTAATCACGTCTACTCTGAAGTAAGTCATACTGAATTCACTGGGGATTACTCAGAGAAAAGTAGAGTTAGGATTGCAGCCTAAATAACCAAATAAACATATTTACAGTTTATTTATTTGTTTGAAGCTGTAATGCTATATATTCAACTCAGTGGGACTTAATTTGGAGCAGGTTTGCACTGCATGTTTAGAATTTTAGCTTATTTTTCAGCCCCAGGTTGGAGCATAGCTTTTAAAAATAAAATAAAATATTTTTCCCCACTGTGATTTTGTTTGCTTTATGACGGAGTTCTTAATTTGTTGTTTATTTGGACCTGTTTATATGATTTTGCAATGTTTGTATATTGCTGTTTCTCTCTGTTTATTTTTATTGCTTTCCCCACTTGCTCTGCAGTTGAAAATATTTAATGAAGAATGTGCTGTAAATGCTGCAAATCATAATAAAGATAATAAGAAGCCCCAACCTCCCCAACCACACTGGTATAAGTGATGCAAATCAAGCTAATTTGCACATATTTCCTTGGTTAGTATCGTATATTTTATTTCTGGCAGTTATAGGAAGGGACAAAAAGCTGGTAAAGGGCTATTTCCAACTATATTGGTCTAGGCAGTAAGCAGCACATGATCTGAATCACAAAGCATTTATCTTCTTTTGACTTCCATTCAACTATCTGGAAATCACTTCCCCAAAATACCCATGGCATTGGGGTGGATTTGCACTGTGGGGCCCAGTAGGTTGGGATGCAGGTGGCGCTGTGGTCTAAACCACTGAGCCTCTTGGGCTTGCCCATTGGAAGGTTGGTGGTTCGAATCCCCGTAACGGAGTGAGCTCCTGTTGCTCTGTCCCAGCTTCTGCCAACCTAGCAGTTTGAAAGCACGCCAGTGCAAGTAGATAAATAGGTACTGCTGTGGCAGGAAGGTAAACGGCGTTTCCATGCGCTCTGGCTTCCGTCACGGTGTTCCGTTGTGCCAGAAGCAGTTTAGTCATGCTGACCACATGACCCGGAAAGCTGTCTGTGGACAAACGCCGGCCCCCTCGGCCTGAATGAGATGAGCGCCGCAACCCCATAGTTGCCTTTGACTGGACTTAACTGTCCAGGGGTCCTTTACCTTTTTTAAAACCTTTAGTACGTTTTGACAGTTGCAGGGTTTTGACAGTTGCAGCTCAGTGATCACAACTGCAAAAGGTGTCTGTTCACCCAAGATGCAAATGTTATTTTTTTTAAATAAAAGTTGAGGCCTTGGTCTTGGCTTTCTTCTAACCAAGGCTTCTTTTTACCTGGAACTCACAGGAACTCAGTTCTGGCACCTCTCAGGTGAGTGCTGTTGCCATTCTAAGAGAATGAGGGAGGTGTTCGCGGTGAGTTCTGGCACCTCTTTTTCTAGAAAAATAGCAGGCAAAAAGCCTCTATAAAGTCCAAGTGTCTCTGCGTCCAGTCCCTGTGTCCGTGGGATTGCACTACTGCGCCGTTGGGACAGAGCGCGTTGGCAGGCGTGTAAGGGAGCTCAGCCTCTCGGCGTTTGGAGCAGCTCTCGCGAGAGAATCCAGAGGATGCGCGAGATAGCCCCGTGCTCGTGAGCGAGCGCGCTCTGTCTCCACGCAGGCACACTCGCGAGGCCGTTTACTTCTCGCGTGGACTTACTTCTAAGCAGCAGCGGCCGTTACAAGTGGCGGCGGGCGAGCGATGTCAGCTCTGCACATGTCCCCAAGGTTGCTAGAGCAACAGGCCTGTTCTAGCACCCGTTAATTTAACGGGCTTCATGACTAGTAGCTTATAACTTGCCTGAAACTTCAATAAATAGTACCAGAGAACTTAGAATCTAGCCTTGGCTGGACACATTTCTGCAACAGATTAGTCTAGTGTGAATCATTCACTGCACTGTGGTGTATGTATATTTGATACGTTGGCAGAGACCATTAAGCGCACCATTTCTCAAACCTTCAGAAGTCATTTTGGAATTGCTGCTTTACTTATGATATCAGAGTCCTTCTGTATTTAACTTCAGTGCTATGACAAGTATTTGAAATTGCTGTGATCCGTTGTTTCGTGTGGTTTGTGTGTTTTGTTTTGTTTTTTAAAAAAACCATATTGGCACTGTTGGGGCTATTCACTCTTTACAAAACACGGCTAATGTTCAGCAATCTAGACAAGTCAGGGCACTGCTTTTACTGCAGCTGAGGACATGGTGAAACCACCAAGATGCCTTTCTGTTTCCATTTTTCAAATACTTTTTATTTGCAATGCAAAATTATATTTAAAAAATCAATTACATATCATATAAAGAGATTCCTCTGAATCTCAGGGTGTTCCCCCACCCCTCCCCTGGAGTCCCATTTTAATAATTTAAAACTGCATATTTTTTATCAATCCATATTTTCCATGATACACTACAAGTGAAATCAAAATCCTGCCAATGTTTCCATCTGCTTACAGTGGTCTCTTAGATAACTTATAATTTTTCCCATTCTTTTATACAACAGTTGGTTTTTGTGTTTTCCAGTCAGCTTTGCCATTTCAGCATAGTCCATCAGCTTGGTTTGCCATTCTTCTCTGGTAGGGACTGTATCCTCTTTCCATCTCTTATACAGGAGCGTTTTCAAATTCCTCCTGAATGTTCATGACGATGGAATCAGGCAACCCTCATTAGGAAGGCATTCCGCAAATGTGGAGCCACCACTGAAAAGGCCCCATCATGGATCAGGCGCAATTGGGTTTCACCACCAACAAGGCCTCAGCCGATGATTGTAGGGTCATAAATTGTTGATATTGGGGGAGGTGCCTTTAAAGGTACTTGCATCACCAGGTCATTTGGGGCTTTATATACTAGTACAGGGAGGGTGGAAGGCAGGGAGATGGAGCAAGAGCCAATGGCCGAACCCATCGATTTGAATTTTGCCCCCACTCATCTCTTTGCTGAGTTCTACAAGGGCAACACAGACTAGTGTGCCATTCAGCCTAACCGACCAGCCTCCCCACTGCTCTCTGGGGTTGTGGGCCTGGCCACTTTAGCCCAGACAAAAGATGAAAAGCATTTCCTGGTGATTGCCAGTTATTCTCAGGACTTTTAAGTTCCCCTTTTCTTATATTTTGGGCCAGTTCTACTTGCCAAGTGGCCCCTCTGGCGGGCATCGCTGTGCGCTTCGGGTCTTTAAATTTGGTGCGCTTTAGGCATTTTAAGCATGCACTTCATAAGTGCATGACAGTTGAAGGGCCTTAATGGCTCTGCTAGAAGTCACTTAGCTTCTCGCTGAGAAGTGAGGGGAGGATCTTATTAGGTTTAGATGGAAATTCTCCCACAAGAAGTAGTAGGACTCTGTCACGTGAGAAAGGACATGCTTCTAAGATGCTTCACTTCAGACAGGACAGCTCTATATTCCACGAAACCTCACAGAAAATATTTTTCTCCTGGCTTTCTGTTTTCCTGTAACTGCAGGTATCTGTGAATAGGAATCGGATGATGAAAGTGATATAAATGAAGATAAATTTAATGAATAATAATAACAATAACAAAAAGATAAGGATGTAGGTAGGTTAAGAGCACTTGACGCCGGTGAATAACGCAAAGCAAAACAAATGCTTTAAAAAAAGAGACAGGTTACTGTTTGCGTAATTTAATTGTGTGTTGTCTTTATACAGTTGCCAGTTTTTCTTTGTTAAATTTTAATTGTGCAAAATCTGGCAACTGGTCAAATTGACCTCAGGTTTCAAGATAAAAGTCAATGGAGAAAGAGTTTAATTCTTGGGAAATGAACACTGTGTTCTTCTTTCATCCCTTTCTTCTCAGCAAAAATTTGTGCTGTGGAGCTCTTAAATCCCCACCCCAAGCAGCATCTGAAGAGAATTTCTGCTCCATCAGGTCCTTAGGTTTTAAACACCTGCTTCTCCAAATGGGAGGAAGCTGCTTCCTTATGTGTGGTCTCATTTAGATAGAGCTGCTGTTGATTTTTTATTTTATTTTATTTTGCTAGAGCATATCGGATTCTTTTTAAATGCTTTCCTGAGAGAGTAAAATTTAACTCCTGCTGAGGGTAGATGTAATTGCCAACTTGATTTTTTTTTTTAAAAAAACCACAATAATCCCAAACTTGTTCAAAGGCTTAACCCTCTTTCCCTTCTTTGTTTTTCAAGTCGATGCTGAGCTGCACATCTAAATGCAAAAGGGCAGGTAAATTGCTAGCTCCTGCTATTAGAAGAAGGCTCCTAAAAGTTGTTCATTCTACTTACGGCTGATATTGGACATTGTATGGATCTTTCATTTTTGCTGCCGTTGCAGCAAGAATAATTGAGCTGTGATTTATCACAGTTTTTATTAAATTGACTTGGCATGATGGCCTTCCTTTTCTTGCATATTGACAGAACAGGGGAAAGATGACTGAACTCAGCATTCAAGACATAAAATACAGCTGAAGTTCAAGGTCCCTCATCGAAGTACACATAATTAAAAGCAATTTATATTCACCTCTGCAATTTGGAGTCCATGCAGGGATCATTATCGCCAACCTGATTTTCTTAATGTGTGTTTTAAAGTCACATTTATCAAAATTAAGTAATATGTGAGTAATCTTCCCTGTTTTGTTTTTGCAATAAAATAGCAACCATTTTATCCACGCATTTGCAGGCTCAAACACACACATCAGATGTGCCAGGCGAAATTAAAGTGCCTTCAGACTGTCACTATTTTGAAGGAGGGATTCAAGCACATGCCTGGAAATTTAGATTTGCACAATTAAAGTAGGTTAAAGTGGTCTGTCACTCTAGCTCAACAAATCCACTTGAAAAAAAGGATGGGACTTTTTGCAATTTGGAAAGTGACAGGGAAATGCATTGAAAAGTGTGGGATGTAAGAAAGGCATGTAAATGGGGGACATAGAAACATCCTGCAAACAAATCCAGATGCATGCCAAATGTATGATCACAGTCATATAAGAACTCCTACAGGTATTGCAGTGAGGAGGAGACAGTACCTGGTGGTAACCCTGGCTCCCTCGGCTGCCATGACTCAGGGAAGCATTGATGGGGAGAGATGAAGGCAGAAGGGAGGAGGAATGAAACAGAGAGAGATGCAGACAGAAGAACAAGGCTGGGATGGTTCTGCAAGTGACACTTGGGTGATTGGCTCCAGCAATGGCAGAAAGCAGGAGACTGCTTCTGGTGAAAGATGCAGGCAGAAGCTACAGATCCATTCCAGCCTTTTGCTTCTGCCTGTGTCTGAAGAACTTTCCCACTGTCTCATGGTTATGTTTTCCTTCTTGTTTTTTAGTGCTGTTTCTTTATTGCTTTTGCGTTTCTTTGTAGTTTTATGCTGGTTTTACAGTCGTTTTTCTGCTGGTGCAACTTTCGTATTGCTTGTTCTACTTGATAATACAGTGGTACCTCAGTTTACGAACTTAATCCGTTCCAGAAGTCCGTTCTTATACCGAAACCATTCTTAAACCGAGGCACACTTTCCCTAATTAGGCCTCCTGACACTGGTGCCCTTCCACCGTTTGGTTTCCGTTCTTAGACCGAGGTAAAGTTCGCAAACCAGGACACTACTTTCGGTTCTGCAAAGTTCGCAAACCAAATCGTTCATAAACAGGACTGTTCTCAAACTGAGGTACCACTGTATTTGTTTTCTGTTGATTTTTAAATTGTGATGACATTGCAAGTTGGGTGGCATATAGACCTTATGCATACAAGACTTTAAATCCCTATCCACCTTCTCGGGTGATGAGATCAGCAAAGCGGGCCCTCTTGGGAGCCAGTGTGGTGTAGTGGTTAAGAGCAGTAGACTCGTAATCTGGGGAACCGGGTTCGCTTCCCTGCTCCTCCACATGCGGTTGCTGGGTGACCTTGAGCTAGTCACACTTCTCTGAAGTCTCTCAGCCTCACTCATCTCACAGAGTGTTTGTTGTGGGGAGGAAGGGAAAGGAGAATGTTAGCCGCTTTGAGACTCCTTTGGGTAGTGATAAAGCAGGATATCAAATCCAAACTCTTCTTCTTGGTAGTTCCCCGCTCAAAGTGCAGGGAATAGCGGCCCATGAGAGGGCTTTCCCTGTGACTGGCTCCACAGAGCTGGGTCTATCATATTCAGTGTACAGCTCTCACCATAAGCTGATGATACACCTTTTAAAGTTGGCATTTGAGGTATTTTGTTTTGTGGTCCTCACATTTGTACTGTTTTGAACCCTTATGATTTTTTTTAATGTAATTGTAGCAGTTGGTTTTCAGAATTGTTTATTGCATTTTTCTAACCTGCGCTGGGATCTTACAGTGAAGGGCGGGTAAGAAATACAGTCGTACCTTGGTAGTCGAACGCCTTAGTTGTTGAACAAATCGGCTCCCGAACGTCGCAAACCTAGAAGTGAGTGTTCTGGTTTGTGAACGTTTTTTGGAAGCCAAACATCCGACGTGGCTTCCGATCAGCTGCTGGAAGCTATCATGTGGCGTACTGCTCGTGAGTGAACCATGCTCACTTTTCTCCTCGCCAGGAGAAAACATACCATAATCCCTGCCTTAGTATTACGTTTGAACGCTATGTCTCTGCCATGATCAAGAATAAATTTGGTTTGCAAGATTATGGTTTGTTGTACATGAAACAAACCATGATCTCTGGTTAAGATGTAACACTAAGCCAGAGGAGTGTGTGTTTATTGCTCTCGGCATGAGTGGAGAGGAGCGAAGTGTGTATGAGTCCGTAGTGTATGGTAAGCTATGGTTTATGATGCGCTGTGACTTGTGAATGGGGCCCATTGTGTTTTCTGCTTGCTGCCTTTTGTATTAAGCAGCGCTGGCTAAAGAAACCACTGCTGATTTAATGGAGGACTAAAATATCAGGGAAGAGCCTTGAAATATTGATGTGTTTGTAGAACAAAAACAGCTTGCTACTTCTGGGCTGCTTCCTTCCCGTTTCTCTGGGGGAAGCACAACAGATGTGTGAGGAGAGAGAGAAAAAGTGTAATTGGAAAAAAACAACATACCATACATTAGATTAAGTGATAAAATCAGTAGTCACCTCCAGACATCGTGCTGAGCGCTAGGCTGGCTGACGAGCTGCTGATAAGCTTTTTTTAAAATAAAAACAACAACACCATTCTTTCTTTGTTTATTCTATAGCCTCAGACCATAAGGCAGACTCTCCAGAGGACACTGCAGCATTACGAGCATCAAGTTATTGGGTAAGTAGAGCTCATTTCTCAAAAAACGGATAGATAGATGGTGGTGACAATGAGAAGCAATTGACATTATGATTCTACGATGTTTGCTAACACGAACACCTCATGGGCGTATAGGAAGTTGCCCTTACTCGGAGACCTCGGGGATTGAACCTGGGACCTTCGCCATACAAAGCAGACGCTTTGCCACTGAGCTGTGGCCCTTCCCCAGGTGTATTCTTTACTGCTAGCTTGTTACGCCAATTCTCAAATGGCTGTGGTGCTGCTGTTCATATAATTTGGATGCCCACAACTGCTCAGCTTACGCTAGCTTTTTCTTCTTCTCAGTGCAGAAAGTTTATTTGTTGTAAGCTGCTGATGCAGTTTTGTCCACAGCCATGGAATTTCTCTTAGGGATCATTCACCCTTCTCTTTGTCCCGTGATTTCTAAGGAATGGGTGCGAGAGGTGGGTTGTTGTTGTTTTTTTTTGTCCCACCCCTTTCCCCGGAGAAACCCGCTGCCTACCGCTGAATCACCACAAACATTAACTGGCAGAAAACCCTATTGACGTTAGATTCAGTAAACAGCGGGTTTCCCCAGAGAAAGCAGTTCCTAGAAATCACGGGGCAAACAGACGTGTGGATGAGCCCTTAGTGTGGGATGCATTGTAAGAAAGAAACGGAATGGGATTTAAGACTCAACTAGGGGTGAATTTGGATTCCCTCAGGAATATGTGGAACTAGATTTTTTTTTCTAGAAAAACCTCCCTTTTTCTCTTATAATGGTGACGGCGCCCACCTTGAGAGGTGCCGGAACTGAGTTCCGGTGAGTTCCAGCCAAAAAAAGAAAAGAAAAAAAGCCCTTTGTGGCACTACCTCCCGGTTTTGGGAGAAGTAGCTCAGCTTATTTCAGAAGTCAGGGAAAGCTTTGTACTACTGGCTCAAAGAAATGCTGTGTGCGCACTCAACAGCATGGGAAGGGAAAGGTCTGGATTGAGCTCTTAGGGTTTTTTTAACATTTAGGTTTTTTTTATAATTTTGGGACTATTTTATGGAGAAACTGTATGCGGCTTGTGAATTTTATTGTACTGTAATGTTTTGTTTTAAATGCTAATGTTGCGCACTTCTTGGAGTATTTGCAGAAGTGATCAATAAAGAAATCAGCACCAAATAACATAACTAATTCTGGGGACAGGATTAACTTTATTTGTTTTTAAAAAGGAAAAGGTAGTTGGATTCCACACACACACACACACACACACACCAGGTTCAGGATTCTATTTTTTTTTTTAACAGAGTGTAAATACAGTCCTATGACCTTTCTGTAGAATGAATCATGTAATGGTTTATTTATAAACAGTTCAGATATATTTGTCTTGTGGAAGTGATTTCAGACCTCGGCCAGACTGCCTTTCTATTGTGCTAAATGTAAGACTACATCACCTAGTTCTTGCCAGAGAGAGTGTGCTATTCCAGTTAATGCTTTACATACGTGAGACACTGTGTTGTTAGAAAGGAAAGGAAAATGGCGTTGATAGCCAAAAAAGCAAAGCGGAGTGGTGTTGTAGCAATACAATAAACTCTGTTTATGATAATATTTTTTCTTTGGAAAAGATCTTTCTTGTCCAGCATTCTGTTTCCACAGTGGCCAACTGTGAACGCTTCTGGAAAGTCCACAAACGGGACCACAGCACTCTCCTGTTTGTGTTTCCCAGTACTGCTTCTGATACTGGGATGCATGAGCTGGCCGAGTTAGCACGATGCAGATGGATGATTTGCCGGGGAACTGGGGAAAGGTCTCTAGTGAGATGGGGAGGTCTTTGCCAGACTTGGGGGTGCCTGATAATTAGGATCCTGGGGTAGGGCCCCATAGCCTGCGTTCTCACCTCACCCTTGTCTATGGTGAGAGCCACAAGCCCCTCCTCCCTCTTCAGACCCGCTCCACAGTACGGCTGGGTGGTATACCAATATATCGTCCAAAACCAGTTTGAAGTCCACATCGCGATACTGGTTTCATAATTTTTGACCTGGCAATATATCATGATGCGTGCTATGCAGAAATCACAATGTGGGGGAAACCGTGAAGCCCAAATTTCTCTCTCTAGATGCAGTCCCTCTTAACTCTGCTGGGTCAGCGCTCCCCAGCTCATGCAAGGGGGCAACGAATAGCAAGAGCATGGCACTGGCAAAAATCATGATGCGGGGGGAAACTGCGAAGCCAGCCTTTACATAGCTCCATCCTGATTTCAGACATTGTGGTGTATTGAATTATATTGTGATGTTTAGCTGGTAGTTCGGTATAGAGCAATGTTGAAAACCAGATACCACCCAGCCCTACCCCACAGTGCCTTTTGCATTGCCCACCTTGGAGTCATCAGGAGCTGGATCCGTCTAGTCCAGTAGGAAGGATGCTGTTTCCCTCATGTCCTTTCTTCCAGGCTTCTCATCGATCTGGTTGGCCACTGGGAGAACAGGATGCTGGACTAAGAGGGGCCGTTGTTCTTACACAGAGCAGATCTGGGGAGAGCGTGAGGGCATACGGAGAGAAGAGAGGGGGGAAGTTCTGTTGCGCAAATGGAAATTCTTTGGCTAGTGGATCTGTTTTGTTGGCTAACGGTCCCATGTGTCTGGATACACTTGCTGAAATAGGAAGGTTTTCAGCCAGCCTCTAAAGAAGCACAGCAAAGGCAATTGCCTCATGCCATGAGATGTGGAGTTCCAGCGCACACCAAAAGAGTGACTCCTCGCGAATGAGGAGCATTAATATTGTGTGGCTGTAAGCAACAGCAATGGCTAGCACACAGTCTGTGTGTAAATAGTGAGTTTTATTCCAAATAGACAAAACAAAGGCAAGTAACCACAAGAAAGACTGCAACTTCCTGCTCAAGACCACTAGTTAATCAGATGATGACTCATCTAGCTCTCTAGCGTGAGTCCACCTCCTTTTATTCCTACGCTCGAACAACGCCCTCTGCCTCTCTCTCTGTAATTGCCATTTCCTCTTATCCTGTAACCCTCCCCTCCTACGTTCCTGTAACTTTAAAGAACTAGGAACAGACTCGGACAAACTCTCTTCTGAGGTTTGAGTTATTTCTGCCATTTGCTCACCCCTCCCAGCCAGTTCCTTTATCAAAGCAAGCCTCCCTTCCAGTTCCGGGCTATCAGCCAAGTCCAACAGCTGAGCCTCATTAGTTATCGGCTCTAACCTAACATCATCCCCCCCTCTAGGGGCCTCCTCTCCTTCCTCCCGCCTCCGCACTTCCTTACTTGGGGCGTTATGAGATACCTCCCACCATTCTCCCTCTTCACTTCCCCAATAACTGCAACCCGGTTGCGACTCTTCTACTTCTTCCTCCTCTTCAAACCCACCATTCACTTCAGCTTCCCAGTCTGCCTGTTCTGCCTGCTCCTCTACCCAACCCCGGGGTTTGGGTTTATTAGGGTACCTATGGTGAAACTCTCTCTGCAGCCTAGATGCATGTATATCACTCGCATTCACCCATGAGTTCTCCTCTGGTCCGTACCCTTTCCAAGCCACCAAATACTGTACCCCCCTGCCCCTTCTACGAGAGTCCAATAGCTGAACCACTTCATATTCCGGTTCACCCTCCACCCAGATGGGCAAAGGTGGTGGCTCCTTCCTCTTCTGATACCGGTGTCTTGGCGTTACTGGCGATAAGAGTGACCGATGGAACACCGGATACATCTTCATTGAAGTCGGTAAACGTAACTTATATGAAACAGGATTTATTTGTTCCAACACTTCGAATGGCCCTACCCGTTGCGGCAGTAACTTCTTACAACGTCCCTTGCTCGGCCAATCTTTAGTGGATAGCCAAACTTGGTCCCCTACCCTTATCTCCTTGCCCACTTGCCGGTGTTTATCAGCTTCTGCCTTATACAGAGCCTTCGCTTTTTCTAGCTGTTCTCGCAGAATACTGTGCAACGCTTCCATTTCTTCTGCGAACTGTTCAGCTGCAGGCACTGCCAGTCCATCTCCCTGACCTGGAAACACCCGTGGATGTCGCCCATGGCAGGCAAAAAATGGCGTCTGCTGTGTAGAAGCATGCACAGCATTATTATAAGCAAACTCAGCCAACGCTAGTTTCCCAACCCAGTCATCCTGTTGATAATTCACGTAACAACGTAGGTACTGTTGCAACGTCGCGTTCGTCCGTTCGGCCTCTCCGTTTGTCTGAGGATGCCGAGCCGATGAGAGGCACACCTCCACCTTCAGCAATTGCATCAGTCTCCTCCAAAACTGGGAGGTAAACTGCGTTCCCCTATCAGACACAATCTTCTGCGGCAATCCATGCAATTTGAACACATGTTCTATGAAGAGTTGCGCGGTCTCCTGTGCCGACGGTAATTTCTTGCAAGGAACAAAGTGTGCCATCTTGGAGAACAGATCTACTACCACCCAAACCACTGTCTGTTTCTGCGACTCGGGCAAATCAGTGATAAAGTCCATAGCAATGCCTTCCCACGGTGCTTGTGGTGTGGGCAGTGGTTGAAGTAGCCCGGCTGGTGTTTCGCGAGGTCTTTTGGACCGTTGGCACACTTCACATGCCCGGACATACTCCTTGACCTCCTCCTGCATCCGTGGCCACCAAAAATCCCTTGATACCAGACGTTCCGTCTTCCACTGCCCAAAATGTCCTGCTGTTGGACTGTCATGGCATTGTCTCAGCACCCTCGCACGAAGCTCTCCCTCTGGCACATAGAGAGCTTCCCCCTTGTACAGCAGCCCTCCTCTCTCAGTAAACTCCTTCCCTTGGACTTCCCCCTTACGTATTGCCTTCCTCTTCTCTTGAGCGAACCCATCCTTCTGCGTTTGTTGGAGAAAGTCTGACCGTTCTAATGCCGTCATTGTTGCTAGCTGCAGTTGTTCGGGGCTCAGGATCAATCTCCGTTCTAACCCGGTCTCTATTTCGGAATACTCCGGTTTTCGGGACAATGCGTCCGCCCGCTGGTTCTGAGCACTAGACACATACTTAATCCGGAAATTGAACCTGGCAAAGAATTGCGCCCACCTAATCTGTCGTTGGTTCAATTGACGAGCCGTCTGCCAGTACTCTAGGTTTTTATGATCAGTGCGTACCTCCACCTGATGCTGCGCCCCTTCCAAGAAATGCCGCCAAGTTTGTAGAGCATCCTTTATTGCCAACAACTCTCTCTCCCATATAGTATAATTTTGTTCTGACGAGTTTAATTTCCTTGAGTGAAAGGCACATGGTCTCAGTTCCCCTTTGTCATCTTCCTGGAGAAGCACCGCCCCAATGGCTTTGTCCGAAGCATCGGTTTCCACGACCATCGGCTTGTACGGGTCTGGATGAGCCAAGTATCTTTCCTCCACAAACAAGTTCTTAAGTCTCTCAAACGCCCTTTGGGCTTCCTCAGTCCATTTAAACGCCTTTTTGCCTTTCAAACAATCTGTTATCGGTGCTGTAAGGCCTGAGTACCTTGGTATAAACTTCCGATAGTAATTGGCAAACCCCAAGAATCTTTGTACATCTTTTCGAGTCTTGGGTCTTTGCCATGACACTACTGCCTGAACCTTTGCTGGATCCATGTGCACCCCCTCTGGGGTGATTCTATAGCCTAAGAACTCCACTTCTGTTACGTGAAAGTGGCATTTCTCCAACTTAGCGTACAATCGATGTTCTCTTAGACGCTCTAACACTTCCTTCACATGTTGTACGTGTTCTTCCAGACTCTCCGAGTAGATTAATAGGTCATCTAAATAAGCAAGGACCGAACGATCCAACAAGTCGGACAACACGTAATTAATAAATGCCTGAAAGGTGGCCGTGCCCGACTGTAGTCCAAACGGCATGACAAGATATTCAAATGTGCCGTACCTGGTGTTAAAGGCCGTCTTCCATTCATCTCCCTCTCTTACTCGTATCAAATTATATGCCCCCCTCAAGTCCAGTTTTGTAAAAATTTTAGCCGACCGTAATCTTTCCAGCAAATCCCCAATTCGTGGCAACGGGTAACGACTGGGAATCATGCGCTGGTTGATCTTCCTGTAATCAACTACAAGTCTTTTCTCAGAAGTGTTCTTCTTATCCACAAAGAAAATTGGAGCTCCTCCCGGAGTCTTGGTAGGCCGTATGAAACCCCGTTCCAAATTTTTTCGCAGGAACTCCCTCAGTTCTGCCAACTCCACTTCTGACATAGCGTAGATACGGCTGGCGGGTATCTCAGCCCCTGGCACCAGATCTATTTTGCAATCGTACTGGCGATGCGGTGGTAACCGATCTGCCTCCTTCTCGCAGAATACGTCTCTAAAAGACTTATACTGTGGGGGTATTTGTCTCTCTTCCCCAGTGAGCGGACCACAGTCTGGCGTACCATTGGCCTCACCATTCTTCTCCGCCCTGATTCCCAAACAATGTAGTCGGCAATACACTGACGAAAAGGTCATCGATCTCTGGCCCCAGGAGATCATCGGATCATGACGGGATAGCCAACTCATCCCCAAAACCACGGGGTAGGAGTTCAACCTGGTGATATGGAATGCAATGACCTCTCGGTGTCCCGGCAGTTCTAGACCAATTGGCATTGTGGCCTCTGACACACAGCCAGACAGCAACACTCTACCATCAATTGTTCTAACTTCTAAAGGTTCTTCCAATGACTGTGTCTCTATTCCCAACCTGCTCACCAAGTCCATGTCTATAAAATCAGTCGAGGCTCCAGAATCAATAAGAACTTCCACACGCTCGCCCCTTCCATCTGGGAGTCGTAGCATTGCGAATGCTGTAATTACTGGTAAGATCGGTCCAGGTGGAAGCCCTTTGGGTCTCTTTTCCCCCAACCCGAGGCCTCCAGAACGGGCTGGGTCATCTCGTTTCCCGACTGCTCCACTATGCCCTCTCCAGGTGTTGTTACATTTGTGCCAGACAGCGCACCTCGGTTTCTTCCTACAGTACACTGACGAGCCATGTGATTGGGGGAGCCGCAGATAAGGCACAACCGATCTCTCCACCTTCTCTCTCTCTCAGCGTGTGTAATACTAGGTGTTGTACCCCTTCTGATAGAACTACGTTGCATGGGTGCTTCTTCCTCCACCCTTCGTGAATCCGGCAGCTCTAAGGGCACAAATGTCCTGCGGCTCTCTGACCTTCCTTGGCCCCTACGCAACCTGTCCAGCGATTGGAACCTCAGGTCTAGTTGCAAGGCGACTTGTGCCACCTCTTCCAAGGTCTTCAACCCAGGATTTTTTGCCAACTCCACCCGAATCTCTTCACTGAGTCCCGCCTTAAACAATCCAACCAAGGCCTTTCCTTCCCAGCCTAGTTGTCTAGCAAGTCTCACAAAAGAGGACCAGAACTGTGCTACAGTTCCCTTTCCTTGCTTAAGGCTCAAGAACTCCTGTTCCCACTCTGCTTCTTGTGCAGGATTCCTGAACATGCTATCCAGAAGCTTCAAGAAGGCTGATAAGTTGGTGAGCACTCGGTCATTAGACATTAGGTAAGGGGCAATACACTGCCGCGCCTTCCCTTCCAAAAGCCCCACCACCAGGGCCACTCTGGCATCATCATCTCTGTATTCTTCTCCCTTAAGCCTTAAATAATACAAGCAGGAAGCCCGAAATGAATCATACTCTGCACCGCTCCCACTAAAACGTGGGGGAAGGGGAACAAAATTCTTTGCCACTTGCCTGCCAGATAAGTCAGAGAGTTGTCTTGCTTGTTCTGAGGTCACTCCTTCCAGCCGTGCTAATCTTGCCTTCAACTCTTGGTTCTCTGCCCAGAGAGCTTCAGTATTATCTTCTAACTTCATCTCCATTGCTGTTGCGCCGACTGATAAATCCCCAGCCGGTTGCTGCTTCCCCTTTTCTTCCATTCTTGCTTAAATCCACATGCTTCCCCTTCAGCAGCAAGTTAGATGAGTCATGCTGTAAGCAACAGCAATGGCTAGCACACAGTCTGTGTGTAAATAGTGAGTTTTATTCCAAATAGACAAAACAAAGGCAAGTAACCACAAGAAAGACTGCAACTTCCTGCTCAAGACCACTAGTTAATCAGATGATGACTCATCTAGCTCTCTAGCGTGAGTCCACCTCCTTTTATTCCTACGCTCGAACAACGCCCTCTGCCTCTCTCTCTGTAATTGCCATTTCCTCTTATCCTGTAACCCTCCCCTCCTACGTTCCTGTAACTTTAAAGAACTAGGAACAGACTCGGACAAACTCTCTTCTGAGGTTTGAGTTATTTCTGCCATTTGCTCACCCCTCCCAGCCAGTTCCTTTATCAAAGCAAGCCTCCCTTCCAGTTCCGGGCTATCAGCCAAGTCCGACAGCTGAGCCTCATTAGTTATCGGCTCTAACCTAACATCGGCGCCTGTAAAATGGCAAGTGTCGCAGGTCAGATCAGAGGAAGACACCTGCCTTCTTTGTCTTGCCCTCTAAGCTGAATGTTATTCCCAGGGGCCTGAAGTACACATTGTTGATGCAATTGTACCAAATCCATGGGATGCTAGAGCAATTGCTGAGCGTATATCACCTTAGAATCATAGAATTGTAGAGTTGGAAGGGACCCTGAGGGTCATCTAGTCCAACCCCCTACAATGCAGGAATATGCAGCTGTCCCATGCGGGGAATTGAACCTGCAACTTTGGCATTATCAGTGCCATGCTCTAACTAACTGAGCTATCCAGGCTTGACTGCCTTTACAATAAGACTGGCAAGCCCATAAAAGTCGATCATTTGCACCAATATTTAGAAACACAACTCCGCCCCCCCCCTCGGGTTTAAAAATGGACCCAAGTAGCAGCACCAGATTATATATGCTCCAGAGATTTACCCAGTTTATCCCTTAACAACCCTGAGTAATTGCCTATGCCTTGTTTATATTGGCCACTATACCTTTACTATATAGTTTGGATGAGGCCTCTGCCAAGATGGGTTAAGCAGCAGTGACGAGTGGCAAATGCCAACTGCTGCCTTGGGCTCTTATGTAATTACCCAGGTGCCCTGGCAGCTTTGGGATGCTGTACAAGTCGGATCAGGTGTACTCATAGGTGCAAAAAATGCACCCCAGGCTTCTGAAACTCTCTACGCTTTAGGGATTTGCCCTTGTGCATCCCACAGCCTCTTTTGTCAAGCTAGGCTGCAGTGCTGTCCTCGGTGTTAATAATGCTTGTGTGTCTGGAGAACCCCTCGGGGGGGGGGGGAGAGAGAGAGAGAGAGAGAGAGAGAGAGAGAGAGAGAGAGAGAGAGCTATTGCTTGGGGAGTCGTTTGTGCATCCTTACTCATACCTCGATGCAGGATATAGAACAGATGTGGGAGAAAGGGAGTGGAAACCTTCTGGCAAAAGAGCTGCTCTTCTTTTAAAGCTTGTGTTCCTAAGACTCGAGGCTGTGCTGCCTGCAGAACTCCACCCCTTTTTCTCTCCCCTTCCCAAACCATTTGGTGTTGTTTTTTTCCACAAGCGTGCTTGCTCCTGACTGTAGGTGATTCAATCTAATAGCAGGTTCAGGGGTGTGTGTGTCAAATTTGGAGCAAAACAGGGCCATTCAAAATGAAGGTTCCATAGGCATGCAAAATTCTGTAAGCTTGTAAATTAAAAGATACTGTATATGCTTTTCTGAAAACCCCCAAAACTGTCTGTCATGAACCTTTTGCTTACAGAATGCTGGTAGCAATTGAGCGTTTGGAGGGAGGGAGAGAGAGAATACAAAGGTCTAAAGAAACCAGGTCAGGTAAATTGTGGGAGATTATTGATTAAATTTACAGTTGAGAACAGGGGAGGGAGAAGCCTAAAAAGTGGGAGAGTAAGGTTGGGGGGAGGATGTGTGCTGTGAGCTTTAAGAACCTCCGTCATGCACACTCATCCCACAGTCATGTTTCAAGAAGAGGGACGTGAAAACGCATTTTCTCCACTCTCCAGAACTGCATGTCTCCTCCAGTCATCCCCACCATATAGGGCTCATGTTTGGAGCTGGAAGCCTCCTAGTGCTGTATCGCCTAGCAAGGGGAGGTCATGGGGAGCGGTCCCTCCTCCTCAAACTCCTCCAAGAGGTCTGAACAGCACTCCCAAGATTACTGTTCCAGGTTGTTTGGAGTCCTCTTAGAGGACTGGATGCACTACAATGTTATGTTGCAGGTCCTGCTAGTCATTTATGAGATTTATATAGCCCCAGTATAGCCCCAGTATAGATCCTTGGGCAGTGGCTCTGAGAACTAATCATTTATTGCTACTTTCTGTTCCCAGTCCTTTAGCCAGTCGCCAATCAATAAGAGCACATTTCCTCTTATCCCTTGACTGCTAAGTTTACACATAGCCTTTGAGGAGGGATGTTTTGGAAGTCCAAAGTTCTTGGATTACCGGTACTCTCATCTGGCATGCTTTAATAACTCAAAATGTCGACGTGGCAGAACTTAACCTTTGCAGAAGCCATGCTGATTCTTCCTGAGAAGGCTTGTCCTTCTGTGCGTTCAGTCATTCTAGATGCCTAGTTTATTTTTGTTTTGTTTTCATGCACCAGTTTTGTGTTTCTTTCTAGTTACAGGGACGCTGAAAAGAACTTCCACAATCTCTCTAACCGGTGCTCCTATGCAGACCGCCCTGGCAACGACGAAACTGAAGATGTCTCAGGAATCCTCCAGTGTACAGCAAATATACTCGGTACTTGTGTACATTTGTGTCATTGGCAGAAGACATTTTTCTGAGTTTCCCTTCTTGATTTCTGAGCTTTCCCTTCCACGGAGGCCCAATATGCAGAGTTCAGCTTGGTAATGCTGAGGTTGCTTCCATGCAGCTATAATCATTGCCTTATAGTCCAACCTTATGTTCCCAACTGTTAATGGTTAGCAAGATGCCTCTCAGAATTGGGGCAGAAAAGCAGCCACCCTCCTCAGTCGTCATCTCCCCACTTTTCAAAGTATACCATCATATTTGACCCCACTAATAAAATCCCAAGCCTGATGTCCAAATATCCACTGGGTCCTGACCCCATTGGAGTAAGAGCCCTTGATTGGTAAAGGATGCTATCTGAGCATTCCCCACTATGCACACGGTGTACATGCCATGGCTTTGCAGAGAATGCAACAGCCTCAGCTTATGCTTTGGGGCTCTGCATTGCATTGCTGGATCAGGGCATAGCCTCCCACTCTTGTTTTCCTGCTGACAAGCTGCAAAGCCTTGGATAGATTATTTAGGATTTTTTGGGGATGCAATCTACTGCTTGTAAATGGTGTTGCTCATTGTCAAGAGGTTGTGGGTCAGATAATAGATGAGCTTATTTTAAAAACCTCCTTCAGATTCTTATACATGTGCTCGAAATGTTCTAGGGCTGGAAGAGTTTTGCTTCTCCTTGGTGAAATGTTCAGAGTTAGAAACTATGGGATTTTGCTACTGTGGGTGGTGGAAAGCTCACTCCCACTCCATCCTAACTGTGCTCTGTCAGTCCTTGTTGTCTGACTTCCATTCTGCATGATTAAAGGCCTTTTAAGTGGACCTCTCTCTAGTTCTGTAAGCAGGCATTCTTGCTTTTGCCTTCCAGGCACCCTGTTTCTGCGCTTCACTTTGAGTGTGGCCCCTTCTTCACCTTGGTGTCTCTTAGCCCGTTTCCTTCCTCTCCTTCCTCTTTTATTGTCCTCTCCAGTGACTAGACTTTTCTTCTCCCAAATTGCACAGTCTCTGCTCTCTAGATGCCACAGTGACCTCTAGAGGGCCACAGGTTCATCACCCCTGCTCTTCTGAGGGAGAAATTCCTGGCAGGTTGCTCATTTATTTAGTGCCTTTCCAGGAATTTGCAAGCAGCTAAAACATCTTTCCCCACCCCCTCCGCAATGGTGCTTTGCGATTCTCACACTTTAACATTATAGTGTGTCGAAAGCTGTGCAAGGGAATTCTCACTGTTTGCTAATATCTTTGCCTCTCGCATGCGTATTTTTAAGGGTGCGAATTTAACCACCAAATAGCTCCCTGCCCCAAGCCGTGTCTTGGAAAGACCCCTTGAAGCTTTCTATCACGTGTTTGTGCCTTAGGAGCTGGCCTGTTCTATTTCACAGGCCATGTTTTCGAATCCTGCCCATAGGTGTAGAACATTGTCACAGTGGTGGCTTGCTGGAAAAGATTAACTGGGCTGAGTCATGAGATTTATTGAAAAAAAGTATTGTGCAAAGGAACGGGTGCAGGGGGAAAGTGTCCAGCAACATTTCCACACATATAGATCTCTTTCTCCATAGCTTGTAGTTGGAGTCCATCCCATCCACAAGTCCTAGATTAGGAAACAGGGGTGGAGATGAGAAATATTTGATTACAAGGATATTAAGCTACTATGTTAAATTACAAAAAACCTATTTATTAATTAAATATATATCCTGCACTTCCTCCAAAAGTACCCCAGGGCAGCAGCACATGAATGAGAAAACAATAGAACCTCTAAAAACAATTCTAGTACAGGTTGCAGACTGAGATATAATTCCAGTGAGAGCCAGTGTGGTGTAGTGGTTAAGAGCGGTAGACTCCTAATCTGGGGAACCGGGTTCGCGTCTCCTCTCCTCCACATGCAGCTGCTGGGTGACCTTGGGCCAGTCACACTTCTTTGAAGTCTCTCAGCCCCACTCAGCTGACAGAGTGTTTGTTGTGGGGGAGGAAGGGAAAGGAGAATGTTAGCCGCTCTGAGACTCCTTCGCCATGGCTCAGAGGTAGATCATCCATCTTGCATGTAGAAGGCCCCAGGTGTAAGCTGTGGGAATCTGCACTTGCAAGGAAACTTATGCAATGCCTCCAGATTCCCAGAGGACAAAAAGAGAAAGAGAAAGAGACATTGTTAGCAGATTGGCGGATGTTCCTAATTTACGCAAATAAATCTACCAATGAAAGACCTGTGCCAATCACCTTTGAATGCAAGGCCGCATAATTGTGTGATTATGAAAGACTTGGTTAATGTAAATGCCCCCCCCCCAATTTCCTCCAAAATGAAGCGGTTCACGTTGTCGGTCCATTGAGTTCAGTACTGTCTACACTGATTGGCAGCAGCTCTCCAGGGTTTCAGACATGGAGTCTTTCTAAGGCCTATCTGGGATTGAACCTGAGACCTTCATGCAAAGGAAAGGCTTTAGCTCTGAGGCATTGAGGGCCGGTGCTGTTTGGCAGGTAGTTTAATTTTTTCCTGCCCCTGGATATCCTTGCTAAGTGAAAGGAAGGCTGGCATTAGCAGAGAGTGGGAGGGACGGTCTTCATAGAGACTGGGCCTTTGGAAACCCTTCTCAACATTCCTTGCCCTGTTAGGCAAGAGGCTGCCTGCAGAACACTTGCAAATGTCAAAGCCGTTGCTAGAAATATATTTTGTGGTTCCTAGGAAACTTCAGTTTCCCATGTTACCTTTCCCCTTCTTGCTGCTTCTGAGCTGTTCAGCCTAAGAGATAGCAGCGACCGGAGGGTCAACTGTTCAGGAGAGCCACTCCTCAGACTGCAAATGACAAGCAGTCATCTTAAAGCAGGCTGTCCTTATGCAGTCACCTTTTAAGGTAACAGCCTACCCAAGCCAGACAACATTTGGTGCACGTTGTCATTCCGTGGTCTCTTATTTGACAGTGTCAGCTCTTCCTATTCTGACATTTCCTTAATCATAAGCATGAGCTTCTGTGGCAAGAGCTTGAAAAGGCTGGATACATTTTTGTTTTAAATTATAGCTTGCTGGTACTGTCGTCTATCTAACCACTACCTTCCTGGCGTGTCTTTCAGGTAGGCAGTGCTTGAGGACAGTGTAGAAGCCGCTGTTCTCGGTTCTCTGAGCATTACAGGAGAAGGGTGGTGGGTAGGAGATTTCATCTCCTTCATTGGTCCTCTAGCAATTAGTATGTAACCATAGCTCAGTCTGAAGTCCACCTCACAGACATAGACAATAGAGCTGACCTCATCAAGTCTGGCCTCCTATGGAGTACTGCCTGACTTCCCAAATTGCTAACTTACAGTGCAATCCTAACCATGTCTACTCAGTCCTATTGAATTCAGTGGGGCACATATTCCCAGGTTAAGTGGGTTTAGGATTGTGGCTCTGGTAAAGAGAGAGAGATATGTGAAGGGTGTTGTGTCTGTGATAACAATCAGTTTACTTTCTGGTCCGGCCCAGCCCTGCCAATAGCAGGGTGAGTCAGTCGCCTTGTGTGACAGGAATTAGAGGGCACCAGTGCTAGCCTTCCTAGATCTCTGTGTGCCACAAATCTCTAGCTGTGTGTGCCACAGGCCTGCCATACACCTCTTAAACTAGCCTGTTTCTCTCCGGTGCATTGAAGTCATATTCAAATGCCAGTCCAGTCAGCTTCTGTACATGGAATGTGGGCAGGGCACCACCTCGTCCTTCACTTCAGGCAGAAAAACGTACTGGGGCCGGCCCTGTTTGTGGTTGGAGGGATAAGGAATTCAGGCTTTGGTCCTCTACCCCTTTCCATTCACAGAACCTACAAGGAACATAGTCGCTGACCAACCATTAAAACCATATTCTTCAATAGGTGGCCCATAGGTCTTATCACTCCTGCCAAACTTGGCTTAGTAGCCCCCCAAACTGGCCCACTTCCCTCCCCCCACGCCACTGCTGTGCAACAGTGGTCTCTTGCTGATATGTGCTATCCGTTGCTGTGCAGGCTTGAAGTTTGAAGAACTGCAGGAGAAATTTGGGGCCGAATTCTTCAACATCTGCTTTGACGAGAACGAGCGGGTCCTCCGGGCCGTGGGTGGCACCTTGCAAGATTTCTTCAATGGCTTTGATGCTTTGCTGGAGCACATCAGGACTTCGTTTGGAAGGCAGGCCACTTCAGAATCCCCTTCTTTCCTATGCAAAGAGCTCCCCGAAGGCAACCTGATGCTCCACTACTTCCACCCTCATCAGATTGTTGGTTTCGCCATGGTGGGTATGGTCAAGGCGGCGGCCAGGAAAATCTACCAGCTGGAAGTCGAAGTGGAGCAGATTGCAAACGACAAATTGTGCCCCGAGGACTCGAACCCGGGCAATTGCAGCTGCCTCACTTTCGTCATCAAAGAGCGTGAAAATGCAAACATCACAAAAGCACTTCCTCTAGGCTCTTCCCAGTCCCCCTCGGACCTGAGGATAAGCATCAGCAACTTCTGCCGCGCTTTCCCCTTCCACCTGATGTTTGATCCCAGCATGCTAGTGCTGCAGTTAGGGGAAGGGCTTCGGAAGCAGCTCAGATGCGATGCTCACAAGACGCTGAGGTTCCAAGACTGTTTCGAGATCGTTTCCCCAAAGATCGGCGCCACGTTTGAGCGAGTCCTCCTGAGGCTGTCGACACCCTTCGTGATCCGAACCAAACTTGAAGCGTCTGCCTCTGAAAATACAGACAAGGTAATAACGTTATGTTTAGCCTGCTTTTTTTTAAAAAAGGAGGTGTGTTGGCAGATCAAGGAGTCTTCTAGCAAGCACGATCTGTAAAACTGAGGGGGAAACAACATTTCATAAGGGCCAAATTAGACAAAACATTGGGGTGATGGGCACTGGTCTCTGCTTTACACTGCTGGAGTCATTTTACAGAGTGTTACTTCTCACCCCGTCCCCTCCTTCAGGTGCTTTACCTCACCTAAATAGTTTAAATATCAACAAATTAATTTTCACTGATGAAAGGTTTTTAATAAATTGCTTCGCTCAAGAGATCTTTTTAAATCCAAATGTATTTTTTCACCTTATGAAATCAACAGGTCTGACGCTAGCCAAGTCATTTAATATCATAACTCATAGCCTGGAGGTGTTGTTGTTGTTGTTGTTGTTGTTTTGTCCCATTTAAAATTCAAATGGAATGGCCTGAAGGTTATTGGATCATGAGGGACATCTGCCAGGTATAATTTCGGGGCTCTAATTCTTCCTTCATTCACAATCACTGAATGACGACGACGACGACAACAACAACAACAACAACAACAACAACACTTGGCTGGTGTCTGGAGCCTTTGTATAAAAATCCCAGATTCAAATTCCGGATGTTTTGCCCCTTCCTTCTCCCCGCCAATATTCCTCACGCTTAGTTGTCAAAACTTGTTTAGAGACTGATGGTTTCCAAAATGAATTATGTTGGCTAATTTGACAGCTGTCAGTGGCTGTAAATGAGAAAAGTGAAAGAATAGATGGCAACATGGCTTTTTTAAAAAATAAATAAATAAATCACCCAACACACTAATGGTTGTGCTTCATTGAACTTTAATAACATCTTGGATATCCACTTAGCATTTTTAATTAGGGATATGCAAAACTTTCCCTATTAATTCCAAGGATGCCGAACATTGCATGTTGCTTGGATTTACTTGGGAAAGCAGGTATGTGTTTTTCACAAGGGAACACGTTTTTTGAACGGTTCGTTTTCATGTTACTTTACATCCTAGCATGAGTGCCCATTTAAGAAAAACGTGGGAGAAAAATGCAATTAAAAGTTTCCCCATTCAAAGTAAGAACTGGCTTGCTTTCACTTATGTTCTGGTGTAATGTCAACTGCTTTCTTTGCTTATTGTCATTCCCTATTGATGTATTGCATGTCTTGCTCTTGAGAAACATGTCAGCTACTTCACAAAAGACATGCCTATTGCACACCCTTCTCTGTTGCTAGTAATTGGAAGCGGTTGTGAAGTATCGAGTGGTATCTGAAGAAGTGTGCATGCACACGAAAGCTCATGCCGAAATAAAAACTTAGTTGGTCTTTAAGGTGCTACTGAAGGAATTTTTAAATTTTGTTTTGACTCAGACCAACACGGCTACCTACCTGTATCGAGTGGAAAGTTATTGTTTCTTTGCAACTTTATAATTACTATTAAAAGGATCTACAATTACTATTAAAAGGAGTTCAGAAACTCTTCTTTATCTGCAGTACTTTTATGCAAATATGCAGTTACGGCTTCTGAATACAGAAATCACAAAATTTGTTCCATCCCTATTTTCATTTGGTTTTTTTTCCAGATACGTCAATAAAAACATTATTGTTATTTGCAGTTGTCACAGTGGCCGGAGTGGGCTACTTCAGAGTAACGACTCTACACAGCTCTGCATTTTATCTTTTATTGGTGCTGCGTATTTACAGTGCTGAAGGCAATGCTATTTACAAGGACACATCTTCTCAGCTTGAATCAGAACCTCCGAATGGCGTTTGGCGCGTTTTTCTCCAACATAACAACTTTGGTAGACCCATCCTCTTCCCTCTCCGCTTTCTGCGCAATTCCGGAGTTGGGGGGATGGGTCTCCCCCCCTTGCTTGCCCCTTCCTGTCCCACCTGGGACCCTGGCTCCGCTACCTTGTCTGAGCCTCGGACACGACTTCCTGCTTCCCCACTGGAATCGGAACTCTCCCTGCTTTCCCCTGCACTCGGGGATGGGCTTGAACTCAGGAGGGGAGGGACTTCGTGATATCCCCTGTCCCTCACAGCAGTCTTTTGTGATTAAATAGTGCATAATAACAACCTCAGATCGACGAGATTGATCTGTACTGTATTTTGTTGATCAACTTAGAACAGGCATCCCCAAACTGCGGCCCTCCAGATGTTTTGGCCTACATCCCCATGATCCCTAGCTAACAGGACCAGTGGTTGGGGAAGATGGGGAATGTAGTCCAAAACATCTGGAGGGCCGAAGTTTGGGGATGCCTGACTTAGAACCTGAGGACCCAAAAATGAAGTGAAATGCAGAAAGAAGTATATTTGGAGCAAATCATGTCTTTACCTTCCTGGGTTTAGAATTGATAAAAGTTATATATTCACTCATGGCCTGGTTCAAAAATCTGAAGTAGCAAAAAACCAAGACCTTCGTTTGTATATTTTTTTCTATTTTGTTTGCCTCTTCTTTTCTTTTGCCATCTGAAGCTAAGAAATAAGGTGCAAAGACTGGAGAGGAAGAAACTTATTGCCGTATTTCCTCCTATTAACTGAACTGGGTGCTGTGGCTGCTCCTTTGCCTTTAAATTACAGCAAAGAAGGAAGGATAGCTGCTTCTCTTCTCTGCATAGCTTGTTATGAAACTGAAACCATTAGGGCTTCTGGGAAGAGATATGATGTCATTTCCTTTTCTTTTTCTGGGATGTTGTATATTCAAAAGGAAACTGAAATGACATTGCTTTCCTTCCCAGGAGCATTTGAGGTTTCAGTTGGCTGCAGCAGAGGCAATTTTAGGGTAGTGCAACCACTGTGGTTGCAGGGGGCACTGAAACTGTAGAGGCAGGAGGTGTCAAATTTTAGCGTCACACAGGTTGTCACTGAAATTTCAGAGCCCAAAGTCCACCACTGTGCACAGCAGCAGTGAACCTAAACTTGCAGCTAGGGATGTGAGAGACATTTGATTTTGTTTGTATTTCAATAAGAAGCTACCTTCCCGAAGCAATATGCACACCCTTTGAAAAATTCAAGCTTCTCTGAATTGTGCAATACAGGTCTCCAAACAAATGTAACATGCCCTGGGATGTTAGGGTGAAGGGTGGGTAAATATTATTATTACTATTAATGACAACATCTACAAATGTGCAAATATTGCATTGTATTAGGGGAAAGTGTACATAAAAATGCATATATTTAGTGAAAATGACATTTAAAAAAGCACCGTATCCTATATAATAAAGTCCCTGTGTCTCTGTGTCCAGTCCCTGTGTCCGCGCTACTGAGCATGTGCCCCACGGACACAGGGATTGGACACAGAGACTGGACGCACACACGTGTGCGCTCTTCCCCCCCTCAACCCTCTGCCTATTGTTTACCTGCGGCCGCCAACCGCCGCTCCCGGCCGGACAAGCGCCTCACTGCCTCAAAGCGCGAGGAGGAGGAGGCTGCTTTCTTTTCCTCCCCCCCCCCTACGCTCCCCCCGGCAACCACCAGCAAGCGGGCATTGCGCACATGCGCTCTCCCCCCCTTCTGCCTACCGTTTCCCTCGCGGTGCAGGGTGAGAGGCAGACAGAAGTGGGGGCAGCGCATGGGGGGAGGAACAGCAGCCGGGGGGAGGAGATGTTTGACAGGGAGCAGGGAAGGAGGGGCCAGTGGCAGCCACCCGCCCCTCTTTCCCTGCTCCGTGAAGCATCTCCTCCGCTACCCTGCGCCTCCTCCGCGTTCAGCAAGAAGCCGGTGGCAGCGGAGGGATGCTGCTCATTCTTCCCTGCCAACCCTTCGCAAAAGCAGGCTCGAGCCCAGGGGGAGGGCAGGAAGGAAAGAGGGCCCTGGCCACCCCTACCTTCCCTCCTCCCCTGCCTAGGCAAGGACCGCAGCAGCGGAGGAGGCGGAGCAGCGATGGAGCGCAGCCCAGGAGAGTCCCGGCGCGTGTGGGTGGAGAAAAGAAGGGAGGGGGGGAGAGAGAGCGGGAATGGGCGGGGGGAATCGCTTGTTCTAGCACCCATTAATTTAACGGGCTTCAAGATACTAGTTAGGGAATAAGCTTGCGATCTGTTCCGTGGCGCTCTTCGTAAGTTGGAACCTTCGGATGTCGAAGCTTCCATTTTGCGCATGCGCGAAGCGTGACGTTGTGCTTCTTTGCATGTGCAGACCGCGAACACCGCTTCTGCACAGGCGCAAAACGCACGCGCGGTGAATATACTTCCAGGTTTGCCGACTTCGTAAGTCAAAACCTTTGGAAGTTGAGGCATTTGGAAGTCGAGGTACCACTGTGGTTGAAACCACATATAAAAATGTGTATGTTAGGAGAAACACACAGTAAAAGGGTGGTGAGTTTTCATGAGCATTTGTAAAAAGAAGAAGAATGGCAAAGAGCTGCAGAAGCGTGGAAAATTGAATTTAAGATTGGAAAGAACGACACCAAGAGAGAAATTGAAATGGACTGATTTGTCCGTCTCTGTTAGCGACGGCAATGCAGCTTAGCAGCCAGCTTGCTCTTATTTAAGTAGAAAGAAAAGAAGAGAAACACATCTTTACCCCCACCCTTTCTGCTGCCTGCAGAGCTTAGGGCCTGGGGAGAAGAAGCAGGGGCCCTGTAGGTTATTGCTTAACAATACCCCTGGTGCCGCCAGTCCAATCCAGTGTGCCATTCCTTCACTTTATTCTGAAGCACTTGTACTGCAGACTCAGGCACAGGGGGCCTCCTCTGAGGGAGGATGAGTCTTCCGGCTCCCAGCATGAGCATCTCTGTTCAGGGACTCTGCCACCTCCTTATGCTACGTGCCTTGGGCTGTGTGGGTAGCTGCTCAGGCTCAGCTTCCCAATTGGAAGGCGACAGGCCTGTGGATTCTCGGGGAGATGCATTATACTCCGAATGGCATATACTTCTGGAGTCTTCATGAGGGCATGATTGAATCGTGCCAGTGTAAGGATACAGCCAAAATAACCTGCCCTCGGAGGAGACTGTTTGGATGAAAAACAAGCCGAGAGGTGTTTCCTCACTAGAAAACTGCTTTACATTTTGGAAAGTTGTTTGTCTTTCTGTTCTCTTGCACTATTGCAACCAGAATTGTTGATATTATTATTGTTTATTGAATTTATATACCGCCCTATACCCGGAGTTCTCAGGGCGGTTCACAGAATTAAATCAAAATATAAAACCACAAAATACATAATCAAAATAAAAGCAACAACCCAATAACACCCCTCCCCCCAAATAAAACCCTGCCACATTTTAAAAGGGCGTAGGATGTCAATCAAATCAAACAAAGGCTTGGTTAAAAAGGAACGCTTTTGCCTGGCGCCTAAAGGTGTATAATGAAGAATTAGGTTTTGTCTGTGTCTGGGTACGATTTGACTCCATTTTGAATCAAAATGGCAGGTTGAATCTTTTAAGAACGGCACTGATTTTAACCACTGATTTCAAAACTTTGCTGCTTTGTTGTTGTTGTTTTGGCTTCTTAGAATTGCTGGGCATTTCTGCATTTTATTTAAGTTCCATATATGCACACACACACACACCCTCCTCACATTTTATTTTGAGGCTTTTTTTCTTTTCCAAATCCCTACTCAGGCATGAAAACACGTGAGGGCCCTTTTCTCTCTGTCTCTCTCAGCCTGATTTATCTTGTTGGGAGTTAAACCTGGGGAAAGCGAGCTACGTGTAGTGCCTTGATCTCCTTGAAGAGCAGTGGGATATTAATGCAAGACATGAATAAAAACAATTGGTGCAGCACGTTGACATACCTAGTAGCAGAATCCTGAGTTTAAATAACTGCTGCATTGGAGCGATAATCTTACATATTATATTAGAGGCCCATAAAGGGGATTCGAGGGAGCTTGTACACCTTGCTACTCGTTTTTAAAATGCCAAAAGGAAAGAGCTTGATCTACTGTTAAGTGTTTCCAGTAGAAGCTTCATGAAAATTCTTAGAAGGCTGTACAATCATGATGGGGAGAAATATTACACAGCCGGAGGGCTGAGGGTGGAAGCACCGCCATCAAAACCAACGTTGAGCAGACTCATAATTTCATTTAACGTTCATGCAAATGTGTGTCCTTGTCTCTTAGCTGGAATGCTAAACATTAAAAAGAGCCTCAGATTTCCCTCACTCTCCCCATCATCTCAGCCGACAGGTCTTTCATCCTTGTAGTCTCTGCTCGTGAATCACGAAGAATTCAGTTCTCCGGGATTGGGCCAACATTCTGTCCCTTCGCTTGAACACAGAGTTTCTGGCATTGAGCTCTGGGAATATGGGGGACGAAATGGCACATGATGCTTTAGCCATCCAACTAGCGCTCTTAAGATCTGAGATCTCTCTGCTTTGATCCGACAGTGGCAGTTTTAGAGAGGCCCCTGCTATGTGCTTTGTGGGCCATTTGGGAAATGGGTTGAAATTACAGAGGCCCTTGGGTATGTTGGGAATAGAACACTCTCAGACCCGTAAACAGTCTCTCAAAAATAAGCATTGCCTTCGCTCAGCCCAGTTCTCCCCACTGTGTCAAATGTTCACCGTATGTATAATTAAGGGTGATGTGTCCAATGACGGCAGGCGGTGGGACGAAACGGTGGGAGAAATCTCATGCTGTCCAGCCCAGGCTGTTACTAATAAGAAAGGCTTTGGCAGGCTTCTGGGGTTTCATATTTTTGGCTAAAGCAGACCGTTAAAATAAATAATTAAACAAAATGCTCCGTTTCGTGTACTTCTCCACCAGGAACAGAAGCGGGAGAGATTTGAAATTCGTCAAATAACTGTTGAGCATCTAAAGCATTCATTTATGAGAAAGGCAGCAAAAGTCAGGGTACTACCAATTATAGCAATTGCTCTTTTGCAGAGTCTACTTAATTATTTTCGAAAACAGTAGCGGGCCCGAGCCCACTCTCCAAAACACAGTGTCTCAAAAGCAATGAACTTACACTTAAATCAGTCTGCATAGGGCTACAGCAGCCACTCAAATAATTCCAGATTTTGCAACCCTGTCTTGTGCATGTTTACTCAGAAGGAAAACAATAACAACCAACTGAAGTCTGAAGATTAGAATTCACAGAACACTGGGCTTTCGGACTTGCCTTTGCTTGTAAGATCTGGACTGCAATTCATTTGAGGCACAGTGTGCCTGTCGCAAAGTTTATCTTACGCTGCAGAGCCCAATCCTATGATGATTATGCAGAAATGTGGAGATTACACACCTCCTTTTCCATTGCTGACTCTGTTGCTCTCTTTGTGCCTCTATTTTCTCTGCACTGTGAGTTTCTAAAAATGGATCTGGATGCCCACACTAGAGCTAAGCTTGAATATAGACCTGCAATGGGTATCTATCTAATCTTACGTCTTCTCCTATTGATCTCAATGGTGCTTACTCTCAAATAACCCAATAAGTAGCGGGAGAAGTTGGCCACTGATCAGTCTTTTCCGTTCCTCTGATTATACATTGCCATTATACAGTGGTCCCTCGACTTACGAAGTATTCGACTTACGAAATTTCGAGTTACAAATGAAAAAAAATGGCCGCACGCTTACGGTTTTTTCGATATCCGAAAGGGAAACCGTTGCGGTTTAGATGGGTTTTTCTTGACTTATGAATTTTATATGCGGTTTACTCGACTTATGAATTTTTCCGTTTCCAATGCATTCCTATGGGAAACCGCTTTTTCCGACTTACAAACTTTTCAACCTACGAATGTGCATTCGGAACGGATTAAATTCATAAGTCAAGGGACCACTGTACTTTTCTCATGGATATAAGTTAGCATCCTCGATCAATCAATTCTTAATTAAGATGCAGAGTTATATGCACAGATAATTGAAATTCCTGCCCCTTTTGTCTCCTTCCCTTTTCAACCCGCCACTTTTTCTTATTTCTTCTATTTTTCTGTCAGCATGATTGTTTTAAATGTTTTTTATTGCATATGTGATCGGACATATTGCATTCTGTAGTGTAAATATTTTTCATCTTTCTATATATAGATAAATAAATAAAACCTCACCAGCACTGTCAGCATAGGAACTTAACTTTGATTGATCTCACAGTGCCTTGAGCAATACATATCCTTGAAGTCTGAGGCTGAGGTCTGTTAAAGGTGCTTGGAATTGTAGCTCTTTGAAGGGTAAACTACAGTTCCCATGCTTCTCTGGGGGAAAATATTGTGCTTTAAATGTATGGTGTGTACACAGACTGAGTTTGACTAAGCAAGGTTGATTAAACCCTGGAAGAATTTTACTGGAGCTTAATAAAATAGTGTTACACCTGAAGTTCTTAGCTTCTGCACGGTTGCTTTACCAGTGCATTCATTTGCCATTCAGCCAAAGCCACGACCTGGAAAATCCTATAAGCTTTATCTTTCTCCTGCGTGTATAATTTTTAAGCTTCTTTCCTGTAGTCAATGTAGTGCTAGGGAAGAAGCTTGCCATCTAATTAACAGTAAGCAGTGACTCCAACTTACTGCTTCCCGTTAAACATTCTGTAAGTAATACAGTACGTAGCGCTTAACAACCAGGAGAGCATCTAGCCCCCCCCCCCAAATATTATGATATAAATTTTGATTCACAAGCTTTTTAAAAACAACAACAAGCCAAATTCTGCCCCCCCCCCCCAATTTGATTGCATGAGAAGTAAGAACTACAGCCATAGTTCAAAGCCACTGGCTTAGTTCCACCAAACTTCATTTTTAAAGAAGTTGGTGAGTTTAGGTTCAAGGTGCATGTCCTGCAGAGAAGACAGATTCCAGGAATGGAGCTTGTTAGAAGTATTAAGATTCAGCATGAGGATAGCTGAAGATGGAACGGCGTAGGGGTCAGCTTGATTTGTTTGCAGAGAGATTAGACCAGGTTTGCTATTTAATGAGCATCCAGCCTCATTTGTTCGTGGTGGGAATTAGACAGGGCTGCAGCAAGCAAGGGTTATCTCACACATTCATTGGCAACTTCACTTTGCTTATCACAAGAAGTCCGATATTTTTTGGGGAATTAGGTTTTGTTTCACAAGAGCCCCAAATTAGCTTCAATTGCACACCTCTTATTTGCCTGGTTAGGACTGAACCCTACCCGAAAATGATGATAGTTTGGAAGCACCCTTGGGGCATCATGGACCATGATTGGCAGGTGTGAGAGAGGTTCCTTAATACCCTCCACACTCACTGACCCTCTTCCTGAAAATCCCTCCTTCTCTCACTACCATTTTGCCTGCGGGACACATTTCCACTTCTGGAGCCCACCTGTGGATTAAAACATAGCTGCCAAGTTTACCCTTTTCTCACGAGGAAGCCTATTCAGCATAAGGGAATTTCCCTTAAAAAAAAGGGATAACTTGGCAGCTATGGGATTAAAAGAGCAGCCGACACAGTCGAAAATGCCCTTTTGTAGGGAAGAATTAGCAGGTGAGAAAGTGTTATGCACTATCTCTTGCCCACCCAATTCCCACCCAGTTCGCACATTAATATCCTGAGGCAAATTTGATGTTGGGTCTTCCTAGGTTTGCCTTGTAATGTGCTGCACCCCCACCCCCACCCCGGTAAGCCTCATTGAGGGAATCAGCAATGGAGACCAGTTCTAGTGACATAATTTTACCTGAGGTTGTTTTTTAATGAGGTGATTTATTGTTCATCAATGCTCGGTGCTCATAATGAGTAGTTTTAATGAGGATATTTAAAATCATTGTCTACTCTCTGGTATTCCGGAGGTTGCAAATCGCTGAGGTGAGATGCAATTTAATAGAGATGAGCATCTCTCTGCCATGGAGAGCATGCGCCGGGGTTGAATAAAATTTCCTGTAAATCAGCAAGACGCAGCGTAGAGTACATCGCAATCAATAGTAGTTCTCTGACCTAGACCTGCAGTTTGAAACTGTGATCATGCCCACCTTGTGTTAGTACAGGAAAATAGTATTTTAACAATATTCTAAGGTTACCAAAGCCTCTGTGTGCATTTTGTAAGGCTGCAATCAGGGAGAAAGAAAACCAACTTCCCAAGCCAAGAACTAAAGGCAATGGGGTTCTGTTTATCGGTGTTGAAATTCTTGGAGCAAGAAGCCAACAAAAGCAAATTTTAAAACTCAATAAAAACTATTGTCTGTAGTGAATAAGGTTGGGATAGGGGAGTTGGAAAGGGATCATTTTTGTGAGAAAGTTTGAAAATACTGTAAGCATTTACTTCCCTTTACTAGTAAGCAAAGATGTTGGGCAAGACTTTCTGGGAAGAGAATGCCAATGGATGAAGAAGTATATATAGGAAATGGAATCATAGAGTCATAGTATCATAGAATTGTAGAGTTGGCGGAGGGTCATCTAGTCCAACCCCGTGCAATGCAGGAATCTCAATTAAAGCATCCATGACAGATGGCCATCCAACCTCTGCTAAAGGCCACCACTTCCTGAGGAAGTCTACTGCCGAACAGCTGTTATTGTCTACCGACCACAAAAGGTTACAGAATTTAAAGCACATAAAAGCATTAAAAGAGGGAGGGGAATCAGAAAACATTCAGATTATGTAAGAGAAATTGCAATATTTAGATATTTTGCAACTTGCTTGGGAATGTTTTAAAAATAACAGCCCTCCAATACAAGGATGAACAGAGACTTTGCAGATGGACTCTGTAATGGGATCTATCCCAACCCCCTGATAAAAAACTATATTTAAAAAGAACACTTGGCCCTGACTTCACTTCTTTATTACTAGGGCAGTATCTGGGGACTTTTGTTAGATCTGCCCCTTAAACATTATTATTATTTATCAGATTTATTAAACATGTCGAGGGGAAGCCATTGAAGTGTGCTAGAGAAAACAATGTACTGTATTGAGCCAACAGTAAGTTAAAATAATGCTTTTTCCCCACCCAAAGTTGTGGCAGTTGGCATGGGGAAGGCAAAAGCCCAAACAGGCTCAGTAGGTCTACTGGCAAATTCCTCCCTGGCCCTGAATACAACAAGGCTATACAGTATACCAAAGAAGAATCAGTTACGTACATATTTGGTCAACTCACTGGTTTTGCACACTATTATTGTTGTTGTTGTTTAGTCATTTAGTCGTGTCCGACTCTTCGTGACCCCATGGACCAGAGCACGCCAGGCACTCCTGTCTTCCACTGCCTCCCGCAGTTTGGTCAGACTCATGTTGGTGGCTTCAAGAACACTGTCCAACCATCTCGTCCTCTGTCGTCCCCTTCTCCTAGTGCCCTCCATCTTTCCCAACATCAGGGTCTTTTCCAGGGAGTCTTCTCTTCTCATGAGGTGGCCAAAGTATTGGAGCCTCAGCTTCATGATCTGTCCTTCCAGTGAGCACTCAGGGATGATTTCCTTCAGAATGGATAGGTTTGATCTTCTTGCAGTCCATCTCTTCCGGCACCATAATTCAAAAGCATGAATTCTTCGGCAATCAGCCTTCTTTATGGTCCAGCTCTCACTTCCATACATCACTACTATAATAATCACTATTATTATAAACAGCTAAATCTGCAACCCTATTCACAGTTACCTGGGAGCTAGTAATATAGAACATAAGAGGACAGACTTCCTAGTAAACGTTGAAAAGATTGCACCGCACACAGGCTATGCATTTAATAAGTAATGCTTCAAAAACAAAACAAGACTATTTGACCTATATTCATAACATACCTATAGTTTTTATGAAGTATTAAAAAAGGAGATAAACACAGATGATGGTAAAACCCATTTTTGTGTGTGCAAGGGTGTGTTCACTTTGTCACCTTAAAATGCAGTGAAGTTATTTGGGGGGGGGGGGAAGCATTTCACAGCTCTTTTCCCCTACGGCTTCATTTGTGTCAGATTAATTTCGGTTTGTGTATACACCAAGAGGTGTTGATAGGCCTGTACCCTGTGCAAAGGTGTTAACACCTTTGTATGGACTAATCAGGAATGGCTTAAGGACTCCAGTCAGTGTGAAGCTGGTTTGAGAAACAACCTGAAGCATTTGTAACTCGAGGTACCACTATCCATTAGTACAGCCACACAACATGGTGAGCAGGTAGGACAACTGCTTCCCAACTGTGCTCTTTGCTGGAAGCGCAGCCATAGCTGCCAAGTTTTCCCTTTTCTCGCGAGGAAGCCTATTCAGCATAAGGGAAAATCCCTTAAAAAAAGGGATAACTTGGCAGCTATGAGCGCAGCTGGTTTCCATGCTTGACTGGCGGACGGACCCCACAGAAGACTGGCCCTTCCAGGTCTGTCACCAGAGCTTCACCCACCCAGCAGGGGCCCTAATTGGCCTGATCAAATTTACATTTTTGGTGGGCAATCCCATTGATGCCAATGCCGGCCAACCATGCGGGCAGATTGCCTCTCCTCCTTTGTTCCCTGGCAACCGCACCGGGCCGCAATTGCTGCCACCATCTGAGTTGAGGTAAGTTGTCTTAGTAAGTAAGTAAGAGGCAGAAAGTAAGAAAGAAGGAGAAAGCCTGAAAGGTAAGTAAGAAGGAGAAAGCCCCCCCCCAACATTCTGTAGACATTCCTTTACCCAAATTCAAATATAAGTTTCTGTTAGGTTGTCCGAAAGCTCCTATGAATTTAAACCTTGTGATTAATTGCTGGCTTACTAGCGGACTATTTCTAACAAGAATGATAAAAACTGTTGTTGTTAGAAATCGAGCTGTCATTGATTTGGCCACTGTACCCAGAATCTCTGACAAAAACAACATTGCTTTTTATTTTTGTACAGAGTAGTTGGATAAGTAGAACATGACACGACCAAATGTGTTGTGGGTCAACACAAGCCCAGCTTGCTATGCAGATATAATTTTCGCAGTCCGAACCATAAATGGCTGTTTCTCAGTAAATGATGGTCAGCAGAGATTTTGTACCAATTTCAAGTCCAGGGAATGCTTTCCTGATGAAGTTCTGTTAGAACATATTTGGGTGGGGAAATAAAAACATCTAAATAAATATGTCTCAGCGAGTTGTATTTTTTTGAAATCCCACAAAACTGAGTGCACGCAGAGTGCTTCCAACAAAAGCCAGAACAGCCACCAGTCAGGTTAAAAGACTGTGGAATTAACAGCATCATCGGTGATAATTTATATTTATTTATTTAACAAAAGCGATATACCGCTTGATTGTAATTAAACTCCCAAGCTGTTTACAAGAAACATCAAAACCACCAATAAAAACAGTTAAACACAAGTAACTGAAACATTTAAAAGTAAGATGAACAGTTAAAAGATTAAAGCACATTAACAGCTACATGTTTGGAAAGGCTTTTCTAAATAAAAATGCTATTATATTATTATTATTATTTATTCAATTTATATACGACCCTTTATCAAAAGATGCAGGGTGGTGTACAACATTAAAAACACATTACAGAACATCACTGATAAAAAACAGTAAAAAAACAACAACATACTGGCAGACAGCCTAATAATAAAATAATCATAATAATATCAGGCCTCTCCCTCACATTTTCATAGCTACCAAGTTCCTGTGGGAGAAATAAGGGACCGGACCGGAAGTAGCAGAATGGAAGTAGTGCTGCCGCTATTTTGGAACCGGGCGGAGCATGCTCAGAAGCGACTTTTGATGCTGCTTTGCCCAGTTCCAAAATGGCTGCCGTGCCAGAAGTCGCACTGCAGCCATTTTGGAACTGGGCAGAGCTGCATCAAAAGTTGCTTCTGAGCATGCTCCGCCCAGTTCCAAAATGGCCGTCGCACCAGAATAAACCGGGAAAAAACAAAAAAAAAGTTTTTTCAGCTGAGAACAGCTAGAAAAACGGGGGTTTCCCGGGGAATACGGGAGACTTGGCAGCTATGCATTTTTACAGGTCATAGATTATTTAATAGCCATGGGCCTGGGTAAAAATCAGTTTATTACAACTGCAGAATGAGTATTTATTGGCATCTGTAACCATGCCAGGTCTGTAGATCCCAAAGTCCTCAAATGGACTCATATGGGGTAAAGTGGTCCTGCAGGTACTTAAATCAATGTTTGATTGCACCAATAGTTTGCACTTGAAGAAGAGTGGCTAGACGAGCAATAGTGAGCAACCAATCAAGAAAGATTTAGGGCACCTCCAGTTTGTCAGAATTTTGTGGGAGGGATTTCAGCACATACTGGGAAACTTGGGTTTGCTTAGCTAAAGTGGATTGGAGCGCTCTGTTTCCCTAGTGAATCAAATCCACTTTAAAAAGAAACAGACTTCTTGTGGTTAGGAAAGCGACGTGGAGATGCATTGTAAAGTGTGAGATGAATATAAAAGGGAAGGCTTACAGACGCTCTGAAAGCAAGTCAGGGTGAATACTCGATGTCATATAACCTCACCGCAAAGAATGAAGTACCAGATATAATCTAATCTCCGTGTAAACTTTGTAGAAGCAAATGAGGATGAATGCTCCGTAAACAGGACATCTGGAAGAGCCCTTAGGATTTTGATAAACTGGCTGAAGAATCCTTTAACACAGCACTTCCGAAAGTTTGATACCTCAGGCACTATTCCCCCCCCCCCTGGATTAAAACTATAGGCACTCAGGGAGATGCATTTATGTTTCCTTGTTCGGATCTCAGGCCGTCTAGGAAGGCATCCTCCTTGCAACTGCAGAAAAGATTGCTTCATGCCATCCCGCCCTTCCATAGGCCCAGTCCATGGCTCAGAGATGGGACCACACTTCCTGGGCAACAGGGAAGCTTTAAGCCTTGAATAATAAAATAAAATCCAATAAAATTGCAAAGAAACATTTAAAAATGGGGTGAGGAGGATACAGTTGCGGGGGAAGAACTATTTTTAGCACTCCTAAAAGTATGTAAAGAATAAAAAATAAAAAACCTGACTGTGCTTTTTAGAGATAAGTGGGAGGGAAGGAGACATGTTTGGAGAGAGCTGGTTTGAGACTGGACAGGCTCAGAACAGTGAAGGACAGGCCTCTGTAGACTGAAGGTATGAGAGTGGGATTCCCAGAGCAGTGGCTGATGTGCCAGCAGAAACCAGGGGGAACTGACTTATACTGAATTATTGGTCCATCAAACTCTATTGTTTACATTCTGACTGGCTACAGCTCTCCAAAGTTTCAAACAGGGTCTTTCCAAGCCCTGTCTAGACGCTGGATGCCAGCATCCAAGTTTGAGACAAATACTCGTTGGCGACAGAATTCTAGCAGAGATTTAACATGACAAAACTTGCGGCAAAGTAAAAGTGTGGCAATATAGTCTGCAAAACCTTAAAATGTGGCCATTTCAGTGAATTCCAAAGTTTTCCACTTCCACCAACACAGAAAATGACCACACGTTTGGTAAGTTATAGAACTGTTTACTCACAAACTCTCCAAAGGTTAGGTTCATATGCATTTCCATACAGCAGACAGAAAAATCACACAGGCCGTAAAACTTTGCTTGGTCACAAGGTAGTACCGTAAATGTTTCTAAACTACCGGTATTTTATTGTTGTTGGTTTTTTTAAAAAAATTGTATACCGCCTTTCATCCATAGATCTCAGGGTGCTTCACAGCATAAAAATACAACATGAAAACACAAAATACATAATGAAAACAAAACAAAACAAAACAACACACCCATGCCCTCCAACAAACAGATTTAAAAGAGTATAGGAAAAGATAAGTTTCATCCTGCATTGTTGTCTGAACTGAGAGAACAAAGGTTTAGTTACCTATTTTCTCTGAAGGTGAGGGGAAATGACGCCTGGCAGGTCAGCTGACTCTATGTCATTAACCCCTTCATGCATTAGTTAGGCTCAAACATGCTGGTTATATGAGGCTGGTTTATCAGTTCAATATGAGAACCAAAACACAGCCATCTTTTAAAATTCAAAATTCTCCAAATTTTCTGGTGTAGTTCTCCAGCCAACTAATGTGTACAAGATTCATATACTGGGGCGAAGCGTGTGTAAAAATGGTTGTTATATTAGTGAAAATAGTGCACAAAAAGGCATTATATCATGGGGAATTGCTCTGCAAAATGTGTGCTGGGCAAAATTGCATACAAATCTGTATACTGTATTGTGAAAGATTCACACTAAAATGCTGGTGAATTTTCACGAGGACTTCCAAATTGATGTGGAAATGGGAAAATGAGATACTGGGAAGTGGAATTTCAGGGGGGAAACACAGTTGAGGGATTAGACCCCTCCTCTTCCTTGTGCTGCAATCATAATCTGTTTCAGGGCTCCTTTTTGAAAAGAAACTGATGTGACCAATCCGAAGCACCTGATATAAAAACATGATTGAAGCAACATCTTGGTAGAACATTTATCAGCCTCTGGTTTTGCAAAGAGTACTTTTAGGTAATGAAAGGAGCACTTGATTGTCCTTTATGCATGGCTGTATTCTGTTAATATATTAAGATAGTTCACATAGCATAGTTTGCTGACAACTTTTGTGTTTCAAAGACTCTCGCTTTCCCCCCATGGTGTGTTCTTTCTCTTTATTGGGCTTTGGTGGGTGTTTTTCTTAACTCTTCTGCTGCATGTGCTTTGAACCAAAGCAGCCTGTTCTGCTCTTATCTTGGGTCCTTCACTTGCCACATACAAATTCAGCTGCATTCCAGGAGTTACTCATTTCGACCTTTGCTCCCTTCCAAATGTTTCTCTCTCATGCATTTTTCCCCTCTGTACAGAATCGCAAAATTGTTCCTATGGTGATAACCCTCCCCCATTCCCCCCCCATGCTTCTTGCGCTTTTCCCATGACAAGTATGATAAATGGTGCACTGGCCTCATGAACGTGCTCAGAAGTATCTCTTGATTTCTGGCGTAAGCATTCTCTTTGAGATAAGTCAGGAGTTGAGTCCGTCTAGCTCTATAAAGCTTCGTCTTTGTGCTGTTGGTTCACCTAACCCAGGATAGTCCAGTCCTGCTTGATACATAACCCACTAAACCAGGATTCACCAGTGTTTCTTTTGTAGCTCATGCAATTGGCTGAGATGTGCGCTTGGTTCCCAAACGCAGTCTACAAGTGGTCAAAACGGTTTTATTTGCACCATGAATGTTGTTCTGATATTTAATCTCTGCTGCTTAGTTTATGTTTTAAATCAGGCATAGGCAAACTCGGCCCTCCAGATGTTTTGGGACTACAGCTCCCATCATCCCTGACCACTGGTCCTGTTAGCTAGGGATGATGGGAGTTGTAGCCCCAAAACATCTGGAGGGCTGAGTTTGCCTATGCCTCTTTTAAATTTTGTATAGTGCTTGGTTTTATCTCAAGCTACTTTGAGACCCAGGTGCAGTGAAAAGCGGAGTACTTTACATAGAAATAATAGTAAAAGTCTTATATTGCAGTTCTGGCAGCTTCTCGACACTCACTTGTATTTTTGAGCTCCCAGTGGCCCACTCTTTGTGATTGGTGACCTACACGCAACTTGGTGGGTCACAAGCTGTGGTCTACTCTAATGGGAGCGGCCTTTCAGGATCTTGGAGAAAGGTCTTCTCCATCCTCCCTTATGAGCTGAATTCTTTCTGATGGGACATCATTACAGAGAGCCTGGGATCTTCTATGTGCAAATTGGGTGCTCCACTACTGAGTTACCTTATTGGCCTGAATATAAGCCACACCTGAATATAAGCTGCACCTTTAAAATTGGAGGGGGGGGGAGGAAAAAATACCCGAATATAAGCCGCTCCCTTCCTCTCTACTCCTGGCCATACCTGCCAAGTTGCTGTCCGAGAAATAAGGGACCGGGCTGGAAGTAGCAGACCGGAAGTAGCGCTGCCGCCATTTTGGAACTGGGCGGAGCATGCTCAGAAGTGACTTTTGATGCTGCTTTGCCCAGTTCCAAAATGGCCGCCGCGCCAGAAGTCGCACTGCAGCCATTTTGGAACTGGGCAGAGCAGCATCAAAAGTCACTTCTGAGCATGCTCCGCCCAGTTTCAAAATGGCCGCCGCGTCAGAATAAACCGGGGAAAAAACAAAAAAAATCATTTTTTCCAGCTAGGAACAGCTGGAAAAACGGGGATTTCCCAGGGAATACGGGAGACTTGGCAGCTATGCTCCTGGCTGCATACTGGGGGGGGGAGTGTGGCCTTTTTACTTCCTCACTCTCCCTTCCCAGCCATGGGGGAGAGGATGGGACAACATGTGGGGCGGGTGCCGCTTCGCTGCACTCCTGGCTCTGTTTGCCCCACACTCCTGGCTGCATACCATAAGGTCGTGTATATAAGCCACACTTTAACTTTTCACAGTCAGAATTGGGGGGGGGGAGTACGGCTTATGTCCGGGCCAATACGGTATGCGCAACACCACCACATTTGGTGAACATGATCATTTATGTGAGTAAATAGGTCTGCTGTACCCACTTGCTCTCTTATCACCATCATGATGCCTTCAAGGTTGTTGGAATACTGCAGTGTACTCTATGTAAAACTTCCATTGCATTTGATCCTGAAGCTGCAGGTGGTTTCAGAGTGGTGTGGACCCAAATGTACAGAGGTCAGACAGCAACCGCCCAGTTCCCCCCCCCCCGTACTTTCGGTACTTACTGAAGGACCCCTCCCAAAAAAGCAGGCATTTTAATTGAAATTTGATTTTATAGATTTAAATGATTTTTATTTGTCTCTGTGTGCCTTTGTAAACAGAAAGGCTATTGTAGTTAAGTAGCATAGAAATGATTTGATTAATTAATTGTTTAGTTAATTAATTAATACTCAACAAGATAGCTCAGTCAGTAGAGCATGAGACATGTAGGGGAGTGGGTTTCAGCCCCACGTTGGGCCAAAAGATTCCTGAATTGCACTATGACCCTTGTGGTCCCTTCCAACTCTATGATTCCACAGTTCTATTAATCTATGATTCTAAGTCATCTGGCCACAGTCTGTTGCCCAGGCCCTCTTTTTGATGATGTGATTTATAAGTGGCATCTCTGCTTGATGCATGCAGCCTGATGGAAATGGTCTATGTTTCTGAAATAATTGCCTCTTTTTCAGATACTTCTAATACCCGTGCCATGTATGACCAGAAATTATATTTTCTAGAGTTGGTTCATGACCACATTTTTGGAGCCGTGGGGTTGGAATGTGATCAAGGGCTCCTTACCAAGAAAGAGTTATCTTCCCTTGAGTCTGAGGCTGGCGCATATGTTTCCTTGCAACACCCATTAAGAAAACAAATCCCCAGCTGCATGGACTTAGCAAGGCTTTCTAAGGGCACAACGGGGAGCAGCCATGCAGTTAGCCTCTTGCCGGAGGCAAGTAAGCATTCCTTCTGCGTGGTTTGTTTGCCTGATCACTCTGTTCAAGCTGTGGCTCATAGACTATGAGGAAACAGGCTAGCATTAACTACGAAAGAAGCGATCGGAGGAAAAAGAGAAAAAAAGCAAATCCACTTTCCAATAGCTTGTATGAACACAAAGACTTTGTTGTGTGCATGTTCTGGAAATTAGTGATGTGTTTGTTCATACTGTTCCACGGTTTATCTATTTTATGCTTTTATTTTTTGCTTTTTTATGGTTTGTTGGTCATGCATCATTTTTTTGATGACGTTAGGGGAAAAGGATGGGCAAGAAATACCAGAAATACCAGAAATAAACAAAATAAAAAAATTCCTTCCAGTAGCACATTGGAGACCAACTAAGTTTGTCATTGGTATGAGCTTTTGTGTGCATGCACACTTCTTCAGATAACTGAATTATCTTCAGATAATCTGAAGAAGTGTGCATGCACACGAAAGCTCATACCAATGAGAAACTTAGTTGGTCTCCAAGGTGCTACTGGAAGGAATTTTTTTATTTTGTTTCGACTACGCCAGACCAACACGGCTACCTACCTGTAACCAGAAATACAGTAAACAGACACTAGTGGACACCATTTGGGCCAATCCTGGGTTAGATTGTTGGTCTAGGACTGGTATTCAACATTAGTCATAAGCAGGGCTAACCTGGGTTCATTAACTTCCATATGTCTACTGTGAGTAGGACCTAGTTAAATACTGCCCCCATGTTCAAAGTCTCATTTGGCTATAATAATAATAATAATAATAATAATAATAATAATAATAATAATTTATTATTTATACCCCGCCCATCTGGCCGGGTTCCCCCAGCCACTCTGGGCGGCTTCCAACAAAACAGAAATTCTAAAATACAGAAATCCATCAAACATTAAAATACAGAGATCCATCAAACATTAAAAGCTTCTCTAAACAGGGCTGCCTTGAGATGCCTTCTAAAGGTCTGGTAATTGTTGTTCTCTTTGACCTCTAGTGGGAGGGCATTCTATGAAGCTCACTGGGTAGCTTTGGGCCAGCCACCAATTCTTCGCCTGATCCGACAGGGGCAGAATGTGAGGATCATTGTGAGGATTAGGCAGGTTCTTGTGTTTCCTAAGAGCCATCTCATACTCTCCAAGAGCAATGTGCCACTCCATAAAGCTTTGAGTTGCACTCAGAGGTGCATGTATTTCCCGGTTGGTTGTTGTTGTTTTTTCTAAAAGGAGTATTCTCATACAGTGCATTTTTAATGGTAGTAATAGTTTCCTCCTACCATGTTTCTCAGCTCAGTAGTGAATGTTCATTTTTCACAGAAATGATGTTGCACAGTAAACTTCAGTAAAAGTCCCCTGTAGGCCTCCCCCACTAAACACAGATAGGTGGGGGGCAACGTTGTGGACAGGAGTTGCATGTGCCCCCTTGCCCCTCTCTCTGCATTTAAGTATCACTTGTTCAGACAAATACCTGAAGATCCTAGTGTTGTACCTAAAAGTGTGAACTGTGGATCTGAGCCACAAATCCTGTGCCTTCCTATCTACAGAGCATGCTGGTCCTAATACTGGCCTGTTGCAAGGATTACTGAGATACTGAATACGAGGCTTTCTGAATACTTGAAATGTGCAGCATAAATGTGAAGCAATATCTTTATATCCTTATGGTTTTCAGAGTTTCTGTTACCACCTATAAAATGATTACAGGAACACCAAAGTATCTCAGCATGCTGTTGTAGGGAAGCTTAATTAAGAGACTGTGAATTGTCATAGACAGTCAGATCAAAGGTTTGGCTAGCTCAGCAACCTAGTGTTTTTAATTAACGTCTTTTGAACCCCCCCTTATGGGAGGTGATGGGATGCTTTTGAAACGCCAAATTGTCTTTACCACCTTTTCTTTTGTCCACTGTTTTTAATTGAACGCCTTTCAAAGGATACTGTAAACTGAAGAGCATCTTCTCCCAAACCCTGCTGGTTTCTTCTCTGTTTTTCTGTCTGCAGGGGTTTCTTTCTCCCCCGTTTTCAAGTTTATGTAATATGTAGGTCAATCAATCAGTCCCTAGTTACAGTTTTCACTAAACAGTAGCATCCAAGTGCAGCTCCTTGGTTTGTCTTTCAGCCACCCTCGAAACATTTTGAACCGTGAGGTGGTTAAAAAAATTAAAGGGACCCCTGACCATTAGGTCTAGACGTGACCGACTCTGGGGTTGCGGCGCTCATCTCGCATTATTGGCCGAGGGAGCCAGTGTACAGCTTCCAGGTCATGTGGCCAGCATGACAAAGCCGCTTCTGGTGAACCAGAGCAGCGCACGGAAACGCCGTTTACCTTCCCACTGTAGTGGTACCTATTTATCTACTTGCACTTTGACGTGCTTTCGAACTGCTGGTTGGCAGGAGCTGGGACCGAGCAATGGGAGCTCATCCCGTCACAGGGATTCGAACCGCCGACCTTCTGATCGGCATGCCCTAGGCTCTGTGGTTTAACCCACAGCGCCACCCAGTTACTCCAGTTCTAAAACCGAATTGGCAAACCTGCTTTCATTGCCAGAGACCAGCTTGCCAATCTGTGAAGTTGTAAGAGTGGCTTTGAGTATAGACTGTTTCATTTCTGTGTTCTGTACAGCACAATGACATTCTTTCCATCTACTATTTCCAACTTCAGTGTCAGTTTTAGGCATGGGCCATGACTCACTGATAAAGTATCTGCCTTGTCAGATTCGATCCCCAATATCTCCAGCTGGGTTGGGGGCAGGGAACCCTGCCTGAAACCCTGGAGAGCCACATGCCAGTCAGTTAAATGGGCTAATAGATTAAATTGGTATAAGACTGCTTCCTGTGTTCCTATGCTTTACAGTCTACAATGTGGTTGAATGTCAAAGCATTCATGTGTGAGTGTTGACAATCCCAAATGACTGTTGTGAGTGTCCCAAATGGAAAACATTGTCCTTTACATGTAGATGTCCTTCTCTATCTGTTGAAGCTGAGATTGAACCTTCTCCTGGCAGCTGATGAGTTCCTATCACTGAAGACACCATCTAAGCAGGAGAACAGACTCTTGCTTGCCCACACTGTGCTACAGCAGTACATAAGGAAACAACTGTTTGCTGCTACAACTCCAACAGCTGCTAGATTCCTTGCAAGGAATTGATCTTTCAGTGTGGCACCACCTGCACTTTGGGACTTCCTGCCCCTTCGACATTAGGAAGGTTTCTGTGCTGTACTGTTTTTGTCACCTGCTGAAAACTTTCTGTTTTGTTGTTTAAAGAAGCCTGTCCAGTCATGTAGATTTGCTCAAGAGTGCAATATCGAAACTCAAAGTGCAGGATGCATTTTCAACTGGGATGTACGGAAACAGCGCTGTGCCTGGTTTGGAGATAGCTGCTAAGGATCAGAGGTACCAGATCTGGATAGAATATTCTGTCCTTTCTCTAGGAAGCTCTTCAGCGGAGGACCATTTGTGTTGTCTGCAATACTTAGCCAATATACTCAATAAAAGTTTTTGGGTTTGTTTGTTTGTTTTTTAAGAAAGGAAGTCCTGCACTCTGTCTGCAAGATTTGAGCATGGATAGGCTGTTCATTTTTCCTCTTACAACTATTTTATAGGAGTCACAGAATGTGAAAATCTTTCACTTCTCCCACCAACACAGTCAATGCTGACAGGTTTTGGGAGGTTGTTGTTGTTTTGATGTTGCATCTGCGCAATGTCATTTATGCTCAATAGCACTGGTCCAGCTACAGGTAGGTAGCCGTGTTGGTCTGAGTCGAAGCAAAATAAAAAAATTCCTTCAGTAGCACCTTAAAGACCAACTAAGTTTTTATTTTGGTATGAGCTTTCGTGTGCATGCACACTTCTTCAGATACACTGAAACAGAAGAGCCAGACCCTTATGTATATTCAGAGGGTGGTATATCCCCCGGGTGGGAATGGGTGATGGGCTGATAGGAGTGATGAACCTGTTGATGGCTGTTAACGACTGCTATGCACTGGTCCAGGTCACAATGAATTCTCTCTGCTGTTAGTTGGGATGCCATATTTCTTTTCTGCCAAAGTGAGGTTGGTGTACAACATTTGTTCAATGTACTGTAAAACTACACAAACACACACACTATTACTCAGGTGGTTTCCCCACCCCCCTCCTGGCAATACCTCAGTTTGACAAATGACCCGATTAGCTCTTGAGAGTTTGTGTTAAATTTAATTGGAAATTACCCAGGTGGAGTGCAGAGAGAAAAGAGCTTGAAAACTCTTAGTTTTCAGCTCAAAGAGAAGGCAGCCCAAGATGGGTGGGAGTTTCTTAAAGGTGAAATATTGAAGGCACAAATGCATACAATTCCAACAAGACAGGAAAATGAGAGGCATCTGAAGAAACTGTTGTGGCTGCATAAGGCGCTTACAGATGAGCTGAGATTTAAGAAGTGCATGTATAAGAAATTGAATAAAGTGGAAATCGCGAAGGAAGAGTACGCATGAGTAGCCAACATTTGCAGAGAGAAGGTCAGGAGGGCTGCAGCTCAGAATGAGCTTAGGCTTGCAAGAGAGGTTAAAAATAATAAAAAACGTTGATGTTTGAGGTAAGAGGAAGAACCAGCAAGTAGTAGGTCCCTTGCATGGAGAAGAATGCTATTGGGTGACAGAGAGAAGATGGAACTGCTTGACCTCCCTGGCCTCTGTCTTGACCCAAAAGGAGAGCAGTGCTCAACCTGGTGATAACAAAATAAATGATACAAGGAGAGAGCTGCAGCCCAAGATTGAAAAAGAGGCAGTAAGGGAACAAAATGAAATCAAACCTCCAGGGACTGATGATCTGCACCCAAGGGTACTAAAGGAGCTTGCGAATGTAATCTCAGAGCCTCTGTCCATCATATTTGAGAAATCTTGGAGAACAGCTGAGGTCCTTGTGGATTCGAGGCAGGCAAGTGTTGTCTCCATTTTCCAATATGTGAAAAAAGAAGACCCAGATAACTACCGACCGGTCAGCTGGATGCCGATACCAGGAAAGGTCCTAGAACAGATAATTAAACAGTCGGTCTGTGAGCACTTAGAAAATGACCGAACATGGGTTTATCAAGAACAAGTCATGCCAGACGAATCTCATTTCTTTTTTTGATAGCACTACGTACAAGTTTGTTGGATCAGGGGGATGCTGTGAATGTAGAGTATTTTGATTTCGGTAAGGCTTTTCCTTCTGGGAAAACTGGGAAAATGTGGGCTGGATGAGGTAACTGTTAGGTGGATCTGTAGCTGGTTGACTAACTGAACCCAAAGAGTGCTCACTGGGGAAAAAGTGACAAGTGGGGTGCCATAGGGTTCTGTCCTGGGCCCATTTTTGTTGAACGTCTTTATAAATCACTTGAATGAAGGAATTGAGGGGATGCTCATCCAGCTTGCAAATGACACTGAATTGGGAAGGATTCAACAAATTGGAGAGCTAGTCCCAAACTATCAAAATGAATTTCAATAGGGACAAATGTAAGGTTCTACATTTAGGCAGGAAAAACCAGCTGCACAAATATAAGGTGGGGGACACCTGGCTTGCCAGCAGTACATGTGAAAAGGATCTAGGGGTCTTGATAGACCACAAGCTTAACATGAGCCTACAGTGTGATGCAGCAGCAGAAAAAGTTGACTCTAGTCTACGCTGCATCAACTGACTGTAGCAGGGTAGGGAAACTTGTGGATCTCTAGATGTTGTTGTACTCCAAATCCCATCAGCTTTAGCTAGCATGGCAGTCAATGGTGAGGGGCCTTATGAACTGCAATCTCGCAACATCTTGTGGGCCACATGTTCTCCATCTCTGAAATAAAACTTCACCTTTAGGCTGAGAGCAAGCCCCATTGAACTCAATGGGACCGACGTCTGAGTAGATTTGTACAGGATTGTGGTGTCAGTTTAGCTGGATCGTATCTTCTTTGTTTTGACTGGGATTTGATCATGCATAGTTACTAGTTAGATGCGGGATGACAAACAGTAGCTGAATGGCCAATTCCCTAGCCAGGCCCAGCAGCCGGCATTACACATAAGTGTTCCCTTTTTAAAATCTCAACCATTTAACCAGTCAACCATTTAAAAGAGGATAGCAGAGTAGGAGTGAATCTGGGGCCTACCTTCCCCATGAAATAACAGGTAATATTTTTAAGCGGTTATGTGTGCGTTCTGTTGCATCAAAACCCTTGTGTGCCATTTTAATGTGCAGTATTGTGGTGCATGTAAACATGAAATAAAGTTAATATAAAATTGCATTTCAATTAATTGTTGTAAATTAGAATCCTGCTCTTTCGCGTTAATTACAATAATTTACAGGAGACAATTTCCTTGTGGATTCCGCCCACTGCCACATAATCTTTACAGAGGTTAAAACATTTTCCATCAGCAAGATCTGTGCTGGGAACACTTGTTAGGAAAACATTTGTTTCATGAACCAAACACATTGTTTATCCAAAATGGTAACAAGGCAAATCAATGGTTTCTGGGAGCCTGGTGCCATTATATAGATTAACTATCCGAGTCTTACTTTGATGTCCTACATGTATTGGTAAGAGGTCATGTATTTTAATTGCATTATTCCGTTTCCTCCAAGCAGTTTCCTTCCCTTTAGCTGCATGAAAAAAACCCACACTTCATCTTTTTCAGTGTGCGCAATGCAAGTGATTTAGAGTGTGCTCATCTTAAGTACGTTTCTTTAATTTATTATAGGACAATGATTTGCTATAGTGATGAAACTTGGTATGAAATTGGAAATGCTTGGTTAATGATGATAACAGCAATGTGACTTTTCATTTCCAGTTTATTGTGTATGTTGAAAATAGAATTACACTTTGCTGTTCAACAGACAAAAGTGCGGGGAGCGGGGGACTTTAGAAAGCGTTTTGACAGGAACAAAATATCTGCCTGGGCTAGCAATGGATTTCTTCATAAGGTGTGTGCAGAAGAATTTTGTTGTTTGGAGGAGAGAATTAATTGGGTGAGGAAGGTTCTTTCATTAACACTGTACTTTGTTTATTGCTAAAGCGCATTTTGATAATTTTCATTTGGAAGGCTTTTAATCTTTTAATAGTTATTTGTTTAGGACAATCCTCTGATAATTACATTTTTTAAAAAATAAAACCCCACTCCCCAGTTTAATCAAAAAATATTTGCTAGGTACTGTGGATACAATAGGTTGCCCTTGTAATTGATGGTTTTAGTAGAGCTGGAATCTGTACACGCAATCTTCTTTTCCCCCAAGTTTATGGAGGAAAGTAAACACCGCTTTGAGTATGCAGTAGGGAATTCCATATTACTTATTGATTAATTTAGCATACAGTAGCCTGCTCATTGCAAGAATGTATATAACTGGACGATGGTTGGGATGCTACATTTTACATTATGCAATAAATGAAGTAAAAACTATTTAAGCCTATCTGAAAAAAACATCATTCAGTTGTGCAAATCACCACTCCCATTAATTTCCCAATGAATTGTGTGCCACGGAGCTGGTTGGATAGATGGGTTGAAATCAACAAAAAGCTTTTAGTATTGGATGTAGCAGTTGCAGATGAAAAGTGCTGACTCAAAACAATTTTCTGACATAGGGGCTTTTCTTCTATTATCTTTTCTCTCTCTGTGTTCTGGATTTCATTTAAGAATATTGATGGATTACATAATCTAGGAGTTAGACAACATCTAATCTAACGCCTTCCTCAAGTAGGATTCTTTGCCCAGGATTCAGAGTTCCATATGTAGATCCTTTTTGTGGATGCATTTGGATTTCTTTGTTGTTGTTTTTCTCCTGTTTCTTAGTCAGCTTGGTAGTCGGAGAATTGCACTAGAGACATTTTAACTAGAAATGGAAGATAGGGTGCTGCCTTATACCAGAGTTTCAGACAGGAAGTCTCTCTCAGCCCTATTGGAGGTCCCAGGAATTGAACCTGGAACTTTTTGCATGCAGAACAATCTCTTCCACTCTGCTATGGCCCTTCCTCATAAAGTGGGCAAGCATTTCTTTTTAAATCAAAATATGTTGCGTGCCTGTATTTTATAATTTGAGTGGTACAATCTTATCCAGGCATCCCCAAACCTCGTCCCTCCAGATGTTTTGGACTACATTTCCCATCTTCCCCAACCACTGGTCCTGTTAGCTAGGGATCATGGGGGTTGTAGGCCAAAACATCTGGAGGGCCGCAGTTTGGGGATGCCTGATCTTATCCATGTCTGCTCAGATGTAAATCCCAATGAATTCAGAGGGAATTATGCCGTGTTAACTATAGTTTGTCCAAAAAAGGCAGGATCAGAAACCTGGTTTGATCTTGGCTTTTTTTTTTTTTTGACAAAACATGGTTTAAACTAACCACAGTTTGTCCTGCTTTGGACAAAACGAGAAACCGTGGTTAGATGAAAATGGAAGTGGGTGCTTCCAGTCTCCTTGTCACAGCCAAAGCGTGTACATCTGAACAAAGCCATAGAATAGAAGGTTTTTTCCTTCTCCTCCTTTCTAGACATGAGTCTGTTCCAAGTAGTAGTGTACAGGAACAAAGCTAGGAAGTAACTTGACCTTTTGAGGTTATTCTTTCACACTGAACACCCTGGGAGATATAGAAAGGCTTATTTCAGTATGTTACTTTTATTGTGCCAGGAGACAGCTTACAGAAAGAACCCATTAAAGCTTTTACTTGCTTTTTAAAAACACCCTTCATATATATTTTCTCCTGCCACTCTTTCTGTAGCTTGTACAAAGACTAAACGGTCCTATTGAGCTGAGTGTTTTGGCTCTAGTCCAAAGCAAATAGCCTTTTAAAAAGAACTTTTAACTTTTGTGACATTTAATTTTCTAGCAGAAAAATTGACTTGTTTTCATTAGTCTGAATAAACTTATGCTGGTGACAGATATCCCTGGCATTGCCATATGGGTTTCGGATGAAGGAGAATTCAACCCGGAATTAAAAGAAAAACCGGAATTAAAAGAAAAACCTGCCATTCCAATAACAATATTGCACAATGCTAAGAAAATAATAGAGCTGCTAATAGAGCTGCATAGGAATTGCCTAATTGCATTTATTGCATTGTGCTTGGTGCTGGACAGAATACTGCGACATACTGTTTTCGCCAAGGGTTTTGCTCTTGGAGACCCAGCAGATTCTGGCTCATGAACCTGTTTGCTGTCCTGAGTTTGGTTCACACAGTGCAGATCAACAGGAACAATTGAGCCACATGAACCACCATGTCTGCATTTAACTAAGTAGTGGGAAAACTCTGGTCCGTGGGCCTAATTAGACCCACCAGGCTTCCCCATTTAGCCCATGAGGCTGCTTTGGCAAAACCACATCTGCCTGCCCTACATTTGACATCAAGTACGACATCAGGGGTAGGGCAGGTAAAGGTACAGTTCACCTGGAGGCATTGCCGATCAGCTTTTTAGTGGTACCCTGTTTCTGGTACCTGCAAAACCTTGTGACTTTACACCTGTCAAACTTTGCCGGGGGGGGGGGGAGAATCTGACCTGTTCTCTGGATTTAGTTCCACACTCCTGCATCCCTGCATTCAATCATAGTATATTTTGGACTGTGGCTTACTTTGAATCGTATATCCCACGATTCTTCCAACGACCACAAAGTAGTTCCCAGACAGGCTCTTGCCCTGGCATTGACCTCTGCCTTCTTTGCTGCATTTTGTGCCCCTACAATCTTTCCCACTCACTGTGAGTTTCTAGCTTTAGAAGGGCTTCCAGCTGGGATTTCGGAGGGGAACATTTAACCAACTTTGGATTTTTTTAAAAAAAATACCATTCTAATTACATTTTTGGGATCAACCAGGAATCTAAGGCTTGACTCCACCAGTTGTTCCCTGCTGGCGATAGTCATAATTCCTTTTTTGTTTCTTCGTTTGCTTTTTGCTGCCGACCTGCTTTGAATGCTTGATCTTGGGAATAGTAATAATCAGTGATTTGACCGGGGTTATCCATAAAAATCTCGCAGGGCTCCAAAGTTACTTGTTGCAAGGGCGAAGGAGGGATCAAACCTTTTAAAAATGTTTCCGTGGAAAGCTGCCTTTTGTTGGGGGTTCCGGTTTCCGCCGGCAGGAATGGCGGACCTGTTTTCCATCCCTCTGACCTTCGTAAGGAATTTGGCGGTTGCTAGGGGAGTAAATGGCAACCCCCTACCCTCTCCGGGGGTTACGGAGAGGGGCCGCTGGCCCGCGATGCCCCCAGACCCACTCCGACTGTTTATGGAGTGGGGGGAGCTTGGGCTGAAAAGCACTTACGAGGGCCAGGACTCCCGGACGCTAATCTGCATGGCGGGGATTTCCATGGTTAAAGAAGATAATTAGGCTTAAATCTATGGACATACTTCAGAAGGAGGGGAAGAAGCACTGTTTACTGCTGAGAAATTTATGCTGCTGAGGGAGAGGAGTCAAAGGCTGTATTTCATCTGGAAGAAGGATTGATGGGGACGGAGCGATAAGGGAAGTGAGTTTTTTTTAATTTTTCTTCATATGAGTTACTTCGTACCTTCCCAGACGCGATGTCCTGGCTTGTTTGGAGTGAAAGAGAAGCAAAAGACTGTGTGAGTTGAACTTTATAAACTGTTGTTACTGAGCATATTTTTTAAAGATGTGGAGTTGCCGATGAGAAAAGCCCCCCCCCCCCTAGTCGGATGGAAGGAGTGCCTAGATGCGTTCGGAGGATTTATGAGCTGTGACGCACTTTGAATTGGAGCAGCGACCTGAAGCTAAGTTCAGCTATAGGGCAAGGAGATCCATTAATTTACCAAGAGTTTATGGTTTGATGTTTGGGTCTTCTGCCTGGAAAAGCTGTAAATTTTATAAAGATCGTTAATCTACATGGCTATGAGAGAAAACGAAAGTGATTTGAGCTTTTTAAGATGGCGCTGCTTCGACGCAACAGGGAGCTCCAGACTAAGAAGATTTATGGGGAGGCTGGACTGATTAACCCACACAGGAGAAAGAACATCTGTGAAACCTTGTTTGATATTTATCTCAGCAGCTGGGAAACAATCGGTTGAAAGTGGAAAACATCTATGTGACTGTAAGGGGAAGATCTGGATTATTATGAACTTGGAGAGACGATTTGAACTTTAGAAAAAAGACGGCAGTGGACGGTTGCGAGGAATCCCCAAATTTCTTGAAGCATGGGAACCCAAAAAAAAATTCTCTAGATGATTTGGCATAACATTCGGTTTGATTGATATATATATGTGTATAATTTGAAATAATGAATGTGATATAATTGGTTTTAATTGGAAAATTAATAAAAATATATTTAAAAAGAAAAAAAGAAAAAAGAAAGCTGCCTTTTGTTTTGTTAGGCTAAGAGCCAGATCCCACTGCCTGCTTGCTGCCAGGAGTCTGGCAATTCCCATCCAACCCTTCCAGTGTATTGCAGCAGCTTTTTTCTTTTTTCTTTAAAGGTCGAATACATAAAAAAACCCATCATTAAAATATATACTTTACAAATCATTAAAATGCAACCCCAATACGCTGGATCAAAATCCCAACCTTATTCAGTCAAATAGTAGCTCCCTTTCAGCCACTGGGATCTGTTTTAATCCATTTCTACAAGATGCAAGTAGGGAAGGAATTCCATGACAGCCATAAAGAGCTCCTCTCTCTGGGTGCTTCTTGTTTTGCAGATTTAAACTCCATCCACAGCACAGTTGAAGAAAGATTCTCAGTTGATACTAGAGTTCTAAGCTTCTGTTTTGATGTTGCCACATCCCATTGGACATAGAGGACTATGGCCTCGGTGTGGGGATAAGTAACTCTTGAGGTATCCACCGTTCCCATCATCCCTAGTCACAAAATATTGCACACCTATAAAGAAGACAAAAATACATTCATTATATTCCAAGGTAGCAGCGATAGTGATGGCTACCTGTCAGCCTGGATCCTAAGATCAGCGGTACAAGCCCAAGGAAAATTGTGCCCCCAAGTCCCCTTGCTTTATCCATTTTTCTACAGTTGTGCATCTGTCTACTGTACATTTCCTACCCTTTCCCCCTCGTGATGACCTTTACTGTTCATGTTCCTTGCACCTGCAAAGCCCAGATCTCCGCATGTACTGCTTATGATTCAAATGTCCCAGCAAAGTCCAAGGTGTCTCCTTCCCATTTCTGCTTCATGTAAGGCACATAGCCATGTGCAGAGTGCCTTCTTCCTTCTCCCCAGCTTGTTTCGTTTCCCCCGTTTTCATTTCAATCCAACTGCAAGCTGTTCTGCTCTGGCTAACTGCTAACCTTAAGTGTGAATGTGCAGAGTCTCAGCTTCGTACGACTGGAATACATTTATGGGTGTGACTTTCTCCTACAAGAGCTGGTGGCAGAGCCACTTACCTTGCCCAAGGGCCAAGGGGAGGGGGTATCAGTCACTGACATGCAGAGTACCTCTCTCTTAAGTGATGCTGTGACCTGTCGTCCCTGATGAGAAAAGACTATGTTCTCTGTGGCAGGAGTGCTAACAGGAGGTCTCAGCAAAAGAAGTTACTATGTGCAGTGGAGACGCTGAAAATGAGCCACAGGAAGTCTCCTTCTCAGAACCTAGCTATGTCCTGCAGTAATGATATGATTAGCAATCAAGACTCATTTAAACACCAGGCCTAGGTGGGGAGCGATTGTCATCAGCACTGAAAGAGGAATTAAGGTTTTCCCCAAAGCCATGAGCTTTGCAAAATGCTTCTTGAGAGCTGGTTTATGCTGGCTTGCTGATAACTGCAAACGGCTGTGTGTGACTAGAACTTTTCCAATCTGCTCGCCACACCACAAATCCAATGCTTTCCAGCAGAATCAATTTGCACATTCAGCCGCCAGTTAGCAGGTCATGCTATTTATTACATGTTTGTGTCCTACGCTTCCTCCAAGGATCTCATACTGTACATGGTTCTGCTCTCCACCTTCTCACAACAACCTTGCAAGGTAGGTTAGATGGACAGGGTTATGTCATTCAGTGACCAGGTCGGGCGCCCTGGCACTGAGGCGCGGAGATTGCTCCGGCGCCCCCGCCCTCGCAGCGCGCAGCATGGCTTCCGCACGGCTTTGCCGCGCAGCGCCCCCCCTGTCGGCCCCGTGCCCTGGCACCCCGCACCACCGGGACTGCACCTAGAGCCGGGCCTGCCAGTGACCTTGATGGCTGGATGAGGATCTGAACTTGGGTCTCCCCAGTTCAGCACTCATCACCACCACACCACATTGCCATACCTTCCAAACATCCCACTGATCAGAATCGGGATGCTCATTTTTTTTGTTCCACTGCTCTGGTACAAATAAGTTCATTTGCGCGAGACTCAAAAATGAGTGTCTTTTGGTCTGACGCTCTGGCACAAGACGGGCTCATGCCAGAGTGCTAGACCCAAAAGTAGGACATTTTGTGATCCACTCAGAATCTGGGATGACTTCTGTAGTTGCAGGATGTCCTGCTCAGATTGGGAGAGTTGATGGGTATGCATTGCCATAATGTATGAAACGGGCTCATGATTTTGTGGATATGATCCCAGGAGACAGGTCTAACAAGGTGATGAGAGGAATTTGGGGCTGGTACAGAGGTGTTTCAATTTTTAGTTGGGTGGGGGAGTACTGAGCTAGACCTGGGAAAAGGTGGGTGTTGGCCAGTGGTTATAGTGGTATCTCAGTGGTCTCCTGCTTGGCCCTGTCTCATGTTGGTGGCTTCGAGAACACTGTCCAACCATCTCGTCCTCTGTCGTCCCCTTCTCCTTGTGCCCTCCATCTTTCCCAACATCAGGGTCTTTTCCAGGGAGTCTTCTCTTCTCATGAGGTGGCCAAAGTATTGGAGCCTCAGCTTCAGGATCTGTCCTTCCAGTGTGCACTCAGGGCTGATTTCCTTATGCCTTCATGGGTAACGTTTATTTGACAAAGGCATGGTTAGAGTCCCTGAACAAGTGCAGAATGCAAAACAGTTGCTTTGAACTAACTCAGTTGCTGAATCACCTTTCTCTTCCTACACAGTGGACAAGATGCTAGAGAAAGGGCAGGAAAACAGGGGTCGGATCTGATGGGAGTTGTAATCTGCCAACATCTGGAGGGCCACGGGTTCCTTATCCTGTACAAGAGTCTTGCGAGGAACTTTGCTTAGCCCATGGAGGTGGTGGCAAACTTTCATAAGTGCTTCCTCTCATTTATAAGCACTGCACATTTATCAATACGCATTGTCAACAATGACTGGCTTCTGATTGGCATTTAGACCCCGAGATGAAAGAACCATCCACCGTTCTGCATTTGCCCAGCGTACATTGAAAACAATTTGTTTACCCTGTTCTCTGAGTAATGTGATGTTACCTGAGCTGAAGACCTTTATTGAGATGTAATGAGTGCCGAGGTTCCTCAATTCGTGGCACTAATGAAAGCGCTCCTCCGAGCAACACTTGGAGCTTTACATCTCTTTGTGGTATTTAATTCACAAACGGCGAGGCTGCATTGCTTCAGGAAAGATCCTGTGGCTAATTTGGTTGCAAAACTGGAAATGCACAAATCTCTGTGCATGAATAAATAAGTGGGCATTTAAAATGATAATAATAATTCTGCTTAACCTTTTCTGCGTAGTTATACAACAACATTATATCTAGCAGGAGGCAGTACTGCATCACTGTGAAACTTCTCTCTTCTGCTACTCATTGCCCTGTCTCTAGATTTCACAGCTCCCTCCGCAAGTTACACATCCCATCTGCACTATACACTTAGCACTTCTGTCAAATAGCCATGGCTTCCCCGGAAAAATCCTGGGAACTGCAGTTTGTTAAAAGGTGTTGATAGGTGTTAGGAGATCCTTATTCTCCCAACAGAGCTGCAGTTCTCAGTGTTGTACAACAATTCCCCTTTCCAGAGAACTCTGGGAATTGCAGCTCTGTGAAGGGAATAGAGCTTTATTAACAACTCTCTGCACCCTTAACAAGCTACAGTTCCCAAGGTTCTCTGTGAGAAGCCATGATGGTTTTTAAAGTGGTGTGATACTGCTGTATGAAACACTACACTGATTCTCTGCGGAAGAAAAGTTAACTCTCTCTTCAGTTTGCTAAAAGTTCCTTTCCTGGGTTTTCTGGAGGTGAGGTGGAATGACATTTTCAGGGACTTTTGAAAAATTCAGGGCTACCACCAAAAATGGTTGCTCCATTTTTGACAAGGAAAGGAAAGGAAGAAGAATTTCGCACAAAGACTTGCACAAAGACTACTACGGTGTGTGTCATAAAGAGAAGCTGTTGCAGTCTTCAAGCTTCAGTTTTGGCTGGACTTTTTTAAAAAAAGATTTCTTATTAAATAATTCATAAGAAGCTGCAAGGGCTTTTGATGCCGCCTGGGTCTGATTTAATCACAAGTAAAAATAGAATGGTTTGCCTGAACAAAATCACAAATCCCAGCTTTTGAGACTTGGGTATGAATTATTCCTACTAGTGCATTTCTGGCATTTATTGTAAAATATTCTCTTGCAGGAAGTATGCCGATATTTCTGAAATTGAATCTGGAGGAATAGGTGTGCAGTATTCTATGTTTCCCTTGATGTGAATACTGATTATTTGTCATAGGGGGAATGGAAAGATGCAGTGCTAGAAAAGTCAAGACAACACAGGCATATCAGTACTAAAAACCTTGGAGAAAATCTGCTTTTTTTTTTACCATATCAGATAATATGCCCACCTGGCATCAAAACATGTGATTTAACAACACAGTTGAAGCATAGTGATCAACCAGAGACTTACAAAGCCCTTACTTTGTTTCTTGCCCTTGCCACAAAGAATGTGGTCTTAGGAAAGCCACATTCTGCAATGTTTTGCGGATGAGAATGGGTGACATAGTTGTGTACTTGCACTCTGTCCTGACATCAGCAATCACTGCTTAAATCAGGGAAAGGGAAATCCATGGCCCTCCAGATTTTGTTGGACTCCCAACTCCTATCAATCCCAGTCAGTATGGGCAATTGTCAATGGTGATGGGAGTTGTAGTTCAACAACATCTGTACTTGTAGTTCAACAATATCTGGCGGGCCACTGGGTCCCTATCACTGCCCTAAGTTTCTTCCCTTCTAAAAGCTCTTACCTGACTGCTGCGTACTATATTAATTCACTCACTATAGTAGAATGTCCTGACCTGATTTCTAAATTGGATGTGGCTGTAAACTTACATTAAGGGTTTCCTTACTAACACACACACACACACACACACACTCACACACTCACACACTCACACTGTTCAATCTCACTATGGTTCTCGTGACACTTTTTATAGAATACCTACATCTCTTAACACTGGAAGGACAGATTGTGAAGCTGAGGCTCCAATACTTTGGCCACCTCATGAGAAGAGAAGAATCCTTGGAAAAGACCCTGATGTTAGGAAAGATTGAGGGCACTAGGAGAAGGGGGCGACAGAGGATGAGATGGTTGGACAGTGTTCTCGAAGCTACCAACATGAGTCTGACCAAACTGTGGGAGGCAGTGCAAGACAGGAGTGCCTGGCGTGCTATGGTCCATGGGGTCACGAAGAGTCGGACACGACTAAACGACTAAACAACAACACATCTCTGAAAACCTTCTGCAGTATTTGCTACTAGACCTTTCCTGTAACGATTTTCACATAGCAAGGGATTTCAGTAATTCAGCAAGGGGTGTCAAGACAATTGTGTTGTTGTTTTTATTACTGCAGGTAGATTTCATACCTATAATGAAGTGAAATATAAAATACAAAAAAATCCCACTGCTGTGCTTTCAATATTTCTGATTTATTTATTTGACTTACTTATTTACTGCTTTTGTATCCCAGATTTTTCTTGAAGGAGCTCAAGGTAGCATACATGGTTCTTTACCTCATTTAATCCCCACAACATCCCTGTTGGGTAGGCTACGTTGAGAGCCATCTGACTGACTCCAAGGTCACCTAGTGAGCTTCATGACCCTAGCCTGACACTCTAACCACCTTACAGGACATTTTACAAAATCCTCCTTATCTGAAGGAATCGTGACACAATTTCTAGAATTTTCAATCGATCGTAAAAGGGTTTTCCCAACCTAAGAGGAATGGTGTGCCAGTTTGTATTGCAGGCTTGGCTGCAAGAATATATGAGAACTTTCTGTGGTCTCTTGCAGGAAGAAGCAATATCTGCCATAAAGATCTCTTTGCAAAGGAGGGAGCTTGGGAAGATACAGTTATTAGGAACATGATCTTGCCTCGGGGCCTGGTATTGGCCCAGGGGAGTGGGACAGCAGGAGCTACTAGGAACACAGGTGGCGTGTGGGTTAAAGAAACACATGGAGCATAATCCACTGTTGATTCTCCTTTTTTTAAAAAAAATAAAATAAAAATAAACCCTGCAAAATCCCTAAAGCAAAACTTATCTGATTATATCAATGATGATGGGAAAGTTAACTGTATTTAAAGCAGCCATACTGATGTCATAAGAGAGCCATCTGAGTGAAGCTGTTATCTAAGAGCTGCTTCACAAGCGGCAAATTGCTCTACAACAGGAGTTGTCCAGTTCTGGGCACCACAGTTCAAGAAGGATACTGACAAGCTGGAACGTGTCCAAAGGAGGGCAACCAAAATGGTCAAAGGCCTGGAAACGATGCTTTATGAGGAACGGCTTAAGGTGCTGGGTATGTTTAGCCTGGAGAAGAGAAGGTTAAGGGGTGATATGATAGCCATGTTCAAATATATAAAAGGATGTCATATAGAGGAGGGTGAAAGGTTGTTTTCTGCTGGTCCAGAGAAGCGGACACGGAGCAATGTACAAGCTACAAGAAAGAAGATTCCACCTAAACATTAGGAAGAACTTCCTGACAGTAAGAGCTGTTCGGCAGTGGAATTTGCTGCCAAGGAGTGTGGTGGAGTCTCCTTCTTTGGAGGTCTTTAAGCAGAGGCTTGACAGCCATCTGTCAGGAATGTTTTGATGGTGTTTCCTGCTTGGCAGGGGGTTGGACTGGATGCTCTTCCAACTCTATGATTCTAAGATCTGTGGTCCTCCAATCGTCGTCGGACTCCCATCTCTCTTCTTCCTCAGCCAGGATGGCCAGTGGGCAGGGATTATGGGAGTTGTAGTCTGGAGGGCCACAGGTCCCCTGTGCCTATACAGGAATATTCCTTTTGTGGGGAAAACCTGTTTGTCTGTGTTTGTATCATGTACAATGAGTATTCCTTATATCTACACATAAGGAGCTTCCAGACAACAGTAGCAAAGGGACCCCTAACCATTAGGTCCAGTCGTGACTGACTCAGGTTACGGCGCTCATCTCGTGTTATTGGCCGAGGGAGCCGGCATACAGCTTCCAGGTCATGTGGCCAGCATGACAAAGCCGCTTCTGGCGAACCAGAGCAGCACATGGAAACGCTGTTTACCTTCCCGCTGTAGCGGTACCTATTTATCTACTGGCACTTTGACGTGCTTTTGAACTGCTAGGTTGGCAGGAGCTGGGACCGAGCAACAGGAGCTCACCCCGTCGCAGGGATTCGAACCGCCGACCTTCTGATCGGCAAGCCCTAGGCTCTGTGGTTTAACCCACAGTGCCACCTGGGTCCCTTAACAGTAGCAAAGGACTAGTCTAAAACAACAGCACAGCACCCGTAGCTAGTGCTAGGCCTCTTCTTTCCTAACTGTGCAGTTCTGTATCTGGTCTCCACACAATATATAGCTGTCTTTCATACCCTGGACCCACTCTAATCCCAAATATGCATATGGGGACCCATTTCTTAACCTTTTACCATAAATTTTGGGGTAGCGCTCCTGTTACGACCCAGCTTGGATCAATCCTCACCAACTGAGGACCAGGGCAGTAGACAACCTGCTTCTCGGGGACTTTCCTTGGTTCCTCCTTCCTGTAAAGAGTTTCTGCTTTTGCTACTGCTCTAGAGTGGGGAGAGTTTTTTTACTGCCTCCACGGCCAGTGCTATCTTTCTTGAAAAAGAGGTGCCAGAACTCACCATGAACGCCTCCCTTGTTCTCTTATAATGGAAAAGGTGCCCACCTGAGAGGTGCCAGAACTGAGTTCTGGTGAGTTCTGGCTGTAAAAAAGCCCTGCCTTCACTCCAGAGATGGAAAAGGAACATACATGCCCAGCAGCACTGGCACACACAGTACTTTCATCCCCCCACCCCTCAAAAGGAAAAGTTCCTCTCCTGTTAACTGGAAGACCTGCTGGTTGAAGCTGTTGGAGACACACTCATCCACCCACCCCAGTTCCCTGTAAAAACTTTTGTTGCCATAGCTGCTGTTGTTGTGGAAGAAGGGAGGGGGTTGCTTCTCTCCCCACCACCACCTAAAAAGCAGCTTGTGTGCCCCAATGTTAGAGTAAGGCAGCACACAGTGCTTCATACAAAGGGAAAGAATGGAAGAGGTAAGCCAGGCAACTTTGGAAGAGCAGTTATGTATCTGGCCTTAAGTGGCTCATTGCAGTGGTAATGACGTGGGTGGCGCTGTGGTCTAAACCACTGAGCCTCTTGGGCTTGCCGATCGGAAGGTTGGTGGTTTGAATCCCCATGACAGGGTGAGCTCTCGTTGCTCGGTCCCAGCTCTTGACAACCTGGCAGTTCAAAAGCATACCAGTGCAAGTAGATAAATAGGTACCATTGCGGTGGGAAGGTTAACAGCGTATCTGTGTGCTCTCGCACTTGTCACGGTCCTCCATGCACCAGCAGCAGTTTAGTCATGCTGGCTACATGACCTGCAAAGCTGTCTGTGGACAAACACCGGTTCCCTCGGCCTGAAAGCGAGATGAGTGCCACAACCCCATAGTTGCCTTTGACTGGACTTAACCGTCCAGGGGTCCTTTACCTTTTTTAAAAAAATGATGGGAGGGTTGAACAGCTAATCATCTACCACAGCACAGTTCCAGAATTATTGAGACAACAGTGCTGTTGATCTGTGTTTGAGTGGAAAGCCAGTGTGGTGTAGTGTTAAGAGTTAAGACTCGTAATCTGGGGAACTGGGTTTGCGTCTCCGCTCCTCCACTGGGTGACCTTGGGCTAGTCACACTTCTTTGAAGTCTCTCAGCCCCACTCACCTCACAGAGTGTTTGTTGTGGGGGAGGAAGGGAAAGGAGAATGTTAGCCGCTTTGAGACTCCTTCGGGTAGTGATAAAGCGGGATATCAAATCCAAACTACTCCTCCTCCTCCTCCTCCTCGTCTTCGTCTTCTTCTCCTCCTCCAAAATTTGCTACAAGCAACCACTATGAAAAGCTGGACTCGCAGCTGAAGTGGGAGGCAGGTGGGACAGGAATGCAACAGGGTAGGAGATGCTGGGTTCTGAGGGTAAACAAGAGAGCAAGTGGTGTTACCACCCTAGAAAAAAATGTGAAATGAACCATAGTGTATGTCCCAGTGAAATGGGAACACTGCCTCCCTCAACAAAGCACTTGCCACTTCCAGGAGTTGCCCCATCAGCCCAGTCCTCCTAGCTTTCTAGACTAGGATCAAGAAGGCAAGTGGTTAACCAAACTCCCTAAAGCATCTTGTCCATGTCCTTGAGTCACAGTCATGGGAACTTATCCCGAACAACTAGACCGTTGTTAGGGCAACACTCATGGAGCTACAGTTCCCAGAATTCATTGCGAAAAACCACGGCTGTTAAAGTGGTATAAGTGCTTTAAATGAATGGTGCAGATGCAACCATACTGAGATTTAGGGCATCAACAAAGAGTCATGCATCCATCAGATTTTTATAATAAAATATTATTGTGAATATAAAAAGTTAATATTTAAAAACAACAACCCATAAATCCAAGTTTCCAAATGAAACTCCCCCCCTCCCTCCTATTGTGCTTATTTTGTTGTTGATGTTGTTGTGAGGGATTGTTATCTTATCATGTTAATTTTATTTAATTTTTATTTCGGCATCCCTCATCTGCTAGCTGAAGTGATACACCACCTCTTCATCCTCCCCCAAGTGTATATGATCCAAGCAGGCAGTGCTTTTTTCCTTATTACATGAAGAGTTGGGAAATAGCTCCTGTATTTGGACTAATGTCTTATTCAGCCTCGAGGTTCTCATGAATGTGCTCAAGCTGCTGCATTCTTTATTAGATGCCGTATTCCGTGCTCCGAAACACAATAAGGGGCCCGCATCTTTTCAGAACCCCTGCTTGAAACTCCATATTCCGAAAGCCAAGCAGGTGTCTGTTTTGTGGGTGCTGCATCACTGGGAAGGCAACCTTTGTTGGCTAATTGGCTCTGCAGTTCTTTAATGGGTGTGTTCTTTTATCTTCCACGTTTATCTTCTTTTCACAGCAAATTGGCTGACGTTTATCAATCCCACATGTCTCCTCCCTCTCCCTTAATAACAGCTGCTTGCATTCCTGATGCTGTTTCTCCTGCATCACAGATAAATCAAAAAGGCTAAATTTGCTGTCTCGGGGGTTGGAAGTCTGTTGCACATTGCATAACACCCTGGAGACTTCTATAAATAACTTGAAATTTGTAACGGTAGCTCTTCTGCGGCGAGGAATAATGTCTCTTGACAATTCACTCGGCTGGAAGCTCAAATGGGGGGAGATCAGACAAAAGGTGCCACCTTTTTATGGTCGAGGGGGGGGCACCAAGAATCTTTATGCCCCCCCCTATAAAGCTCACTGCACAATGTCCTAATCATATGATCAAAACTGCTGCTTATCTCTGTTGCCATGTTTATTGCAATGTTCAAGTATGTTATTGGGTTTTAACACATGAGTAGTCTTCTAGGGCCAAGATCGTCAGCATAGTGCCTTCTGGGTAGCAATGGGGAGAAATGTGATTTAGTTTGTACTTAAAAGGGTGTCTACCTAGTTTGCAAGGGAATGGCAACATGGCCATCCTTCCTAATTTGCTCTTCTCCATATTTTATAATGTAGTTCTCCAGGCAAGGGATGCTTACTGTCACAGGATCGCTGGTGGCTACTCTAGAGTAACGACGCCAAGACGTTGCCTTTTCATGCTTTTATTATGTGCAGACTATTTACAGTGCGGCAGCTATACAATATACATGTTCTCAGTCTGGGTCAGTACCCCAGAATGGGGATTCCCACGTTTTCCTCCAACAAAGTAGTCTTGGGATCCCCAATCTCCTCCCCCTCTTCTTCACGCGCAACTCCGGAACTGGAGGGATGGGTCTCCTGGCTGTGCTTTCCGACCTCCCTCTTTCCCTTTCCCTTCCTTCCTCTCCTGGTCGGCGCAGGGGCTCTGTGACCCTGTCAGACCCCTGCCCTCTGCTTCCTGTTTCTCCGCTGGAATCATCTCCCTCCCCACTCCCACTGGTGCTTGGAGAGGAACTCGTTGTCACGATGGGAGGGGGTAGTCTATAGTTCCTGTCCCTCACACTTACAAAAAATACATATGCTACGATTAATTGTACACAAAAATGCATAGATTGGTGGAAAAAAATTCATTGTTTTACAGGAAATTGCAAAAATGTGCATATAGGGCAAAATTACACATGAATTGTGTATATTAGGAGATATTCACACTAAAAAGCTGGTGAGTTTTCATGAGTATTTAAGAAAATACTTGCAAACTGACATGGAAATGTGGAGAACTGAAGTTTAGACTGGAAAAATTTGAAACTGAGAGAAACCAAAATTATAATTTATTGCATTTATATCCCACCTTTTTTCTCCAAGGACCTCAAGGTGGTGCACATGGTTCTGTGTGTCTTCATTTAATCCTCACAACAACCCTGTGAGGTAGGTTAGGATGAGATGCAGTGACTGGCCCAAGGTCACCCAGAGATCTTCATGGATGAGTGGGGATTTGAACTCTGGCTTCCCAGGTCCTAGTCCATTACTCTAACGGTTGTGCCACACTAGCAGATTTGTTCATCCCTACCTACAGATATTGTTGAACTGTCATCAGCCAAAGCCGGGATGGCCAGTGGTAAGGAATGATGGGAATTGTGGTCCAACAACTTCTGGAGGTCTACAGGTTTCCTAGGTTCCCAATATCTGCTGTAGGATTTAATGGGAGTCCCTATTCAGCTCTGTCATCCTTGGTGTGGTGTGGGGCTCTTAAGGGATTATCATATTTGATAAATAGGTCTGTAATATCCTTGGAGGTAGAAGTGAAAGTCTCTTATCATGAACTCCTATCATGAATCCTGCTCCTGGTCCCCTGAGTTTGGACTACATTTAGACCCAAGACACTAGGATTGTCAAAGCTATCTCCTATGAATTACTCCTTCATGCTGTATCGGAGTCCAAGATGATGATGATGCTATCTGAAGAAGTGTGCATGCACCCGAAAGCTCATACCAATGACAAACTTAGTTGGTCTCTAAGGTGCTACTGGAAGGAATTTATTTATTTTGTTTGTTTCGACTACGGCAGACCAACACAGCTACCTACCTGTAACTAGATGACTGATCAGTTAGCCACCTTTTACCCTAAGATGCTAGGGCAGGTTACAACAATTTACAACAATTTAAACAAATTTAAAAGCAAAGAGCAATTTTTCATACAAATGACCCAATGTGTCAAGCTAGAGGTGCCCGTTTTGGGTGCTTACAGATATAATGTATGCAAAGTGCACAATGAAAATACTCTGGTAGTGCTATCTTAACAACTAGTTTTCGTAATAAGTTTAGATGGCCCTTAACATACACCGAAGGTCAGCTATTGCTTACTCTCAAATTAGGTACTAGTTACAGGTAGGTAGCCGTGTTGGTCTGATGCTGTCAAAACAAAATAAAAAAATCCTTCCAGTAGCACCTTGGAGACCAACTAAGTTTGTCATAGGTATGAGCTTTCGTGTGCATGCACACTTCTTTAGATAGCATCATCATCATCTTGGATTTTGATACAGCATGAAGGAGGAATTAATAGGAGATAGCTTTGACAATTCTAGAGTCTTGGGTCTAAATGTAGTCCAAACTCGGGGCTCATGTATCTGAAGAAGTGTGCATGCACACGGAAGCTCATACCTGTGACAAACTTAGTTGGTCTCTAAGGTGCTACTGGAAAGATTTTTTTTATCTCAAATTAGGTGTGAGGTTATTACGTGCTTGCAAGGATGATGACTGCAAATGTTTGAAAACCAGGACCTGATGCTAGAGAAGGCTGAAAGATAAAACCCGTTAGCATCAAATGAAAGGCTTGCTCTCACAAGGCACATGAAATCACTTTAAGCCAGGGCGGACCTTTTTCAGCCTGAGGACCATGTTTCCATCAGGGCAACCTTCTGGTGGCCACATTTGGGTTGGACAACCTTCCGGGTGCAGCCAAAGTGGATGGAGCGATGAATTTTACTTTTTCAACAGTAGGCTAGTTCCGATACATACAGAGCTCTGTAACCTCCAGCAAGGCAAGCAAGAGGTATTATCAGAGTTCAAGTGCACATTGCAGCCAGGCTGTGAAGTGGGAATGGTGAGGTTTGAGGTCTAGAGAAAAGTTGTGTGGCTAAGGAGGAGGTATATAGAGAGAGTCCCAAGGCCCAAAAAAAGAGTTCTGCAGGGCTGTATTGAGGGCATGGGGGCTGAAGTTATACATCCCTGCTTTAAATGGTTGCTCCACCATCACTTAAGAGATTCAAGCAGTTGCCTTTATTGAGAGAGAACGAACTCATTTCCTCTTTGGCCTTACATTGGTCTCAGAGTATGAGGAGAGGAAATTCACTGGGTCCATATCTAGCAGCAGTTTAGGAGTCGATGTGAGACATTTAAACACATTTAAATAATAATAATTCCAGAATATTGTGACAGAGCAGTCCTACGCATGTTTAATCAGAAGCAACCCCCAGCATCACAAATCTTTATAGTGCATTGCCTAACAAGGTATTTTCTAAATATGAAGGTTCCTCACCAATATATTTGAACAGGTTAACTTTGTGAACGTCTCAAGAATTTAAATGATTGTATTCCCCCCATCACACTTTGAAATTGGTCTCTTTCTATTTGATTCCCTTTCCCCTAAATTACTTTTTGTGAGTCTTTTGGGATTTCATTTCATGCTGGGAACAATTTTGCAATGTTATAGTCAAGGACCAGAAAAAACCCTGTGAGGACAAACTCTTGTGGAGCAAATGTTCACAGTTACCAGAGTTAATAAGCTCTCTAGTTCCAGGTTGACAAAAGATGTTGCAAGTGCAACTTTTATGATACAACTAAATTTGTTATTAAAAAGATGTTTGTGTACGGGGAACACTATCTTCTTCTTCTTTTACAGCTTGTTTCTCTTATGCTGTTCCATACCTTGCACACTGATGGTGTAATAATAATAATTATATTAATAAGCAGAAGAGTGGCAGCTAAATAAATAGATAAATACATAAATAATGTTAATGCTGTATTAAGTAAAATAATACTGATAATTAATACTAACACTCTTTGGGACATGAACAGGGCTGGCCAAGTTTACTCCTCCAACATCCTATTAGTGAGTGTCTGCCACAAACTTTGCAGTGGCATGCCGATAACTGAATCCTGGATGCATGTTACCAAAACCAAATGAATGTAAAATCTTTTAAAGTAGCAGCCGTTTTTGTGCACGGAGCAGCAAAACATGAGTAAGCCTGGGAGAGACATCAAAACCCAGATTGCAAACTGCTGAGCAAGTTTCTTCTGTTCTGCAGAGTTTCAACCTTCTCCTAATGTGGCCTTTTCAACTTATTTACAGATCAAGTATGATATGGTTTTTAAAATAAAAAATGAGGTGAGCATTTTAATATCTTGGTGTACCAACAGCTGCTACATCCAGGACCACCTACATGCAATTATGCTGGATATGCTCTTTACTCCCAACAGATGGGATGGGATGCAGAGACATGAGTTCCCTCATTAGGAAGACAGTGTGTGAATCAGCCCTCCATCTGGGGATCCCGCTTTCAGTCAGCAGACAATTGCGCTTTCGGGGTGACCCTGTGGCCTAGCACGTGTCTCTCTAACTACATCTTTACATTTAAAAAAACCTTATGAAAACTTATTAATTCCCTTGCAACTTTGATGAACTCCCTACTTAATCTGCAATTTTCATCGTGTATTTTCTTTCTCTGTATTTTCTTTGTTTTTTTTGGGGGGGGGTGCTGTCTTCTGGTGTAATTTATCAGCATTCTTGAGCATTGTCGGTAGTCCTGAGAATTAGCTACCAGGAAGATCTATATACAGTCACACCTTGGATCCCGAATGCCTTGTGAGTCAAACATTTTGGCCCCTGAATGCTGCAAACCCGGAAGTGAGTGTTCTGGTTTGTGAAAGTTCTTTGGAACCCGAACGTCCGTCATGGCTTCCGTGGCTTCCGATTGGCTACAGGAGCTCCTTCAGCCAATCGGAAGCCACACCTTGGTTTCTGAACATTTTGGAAGTCGAAAGGATTCCGTTCGACTTCCGAGGTACGACTGTACAGACTTTAGATATGTACAGAGAATGTATAATGGGCAAATTAGTTGAACCTGCAAGCTGATGTTTATATGTGTTTCCTGGTGTTAATGATACAATAGAGCCCTCCCAAACAGTGGCTGGTTGGGTGGCGGACTCTTCTTCTCTGGAGGTATTGAAGCAGATTCTTGGAAGTTCTTCTGTCAGGGATTCTGCAGTTGCATCCTGCACTGAGCAGGGATTTGACGACCTCCCAATATAGTTTGTAACTGTAGTTCTGTGCATCCCAGGAAGCACATTGAAATTCCCCTTTGGACCTTCGACAGATTTGAAAGCTTACTTTGAGATTTCTAGCCATGCATAATTGCTTATATGTATATATCTCTCTATATATTATTACTGCATTTGTGTACTTTGCAGGTGATGGAAATCAAAGGACAAATGATTCACGTCCCGGAATCAAACTCCATTTTGTTTCTGGGCTCTCCTTGTGTGGACAAGCTGGATGAGCTCATGGGCCGAGGCCTCCACCTTTCAGACATACCAATTCACGATGCCACCCGCGACGTCATCCTCGTTGGGGAGCAGGCCAAAGCCCAGGACGGCTTGAAGAAACGGATGGACAAACTGAAGGCAACGCTGGAACAAACACACCAAGCCCTGGAAGAAGAGAAGAAGAAAACGGTGGATCTCCTTATTTCCATCTTCCCGGAAGAAGTGGCTCAGCAGCTGTGGCAAGGGCAGCAAGTTCAGGCCAGGAAGTTCGATGACGTCACCATGCTCTTTTCTGACATAGTTGGCTTCACAGCGGTCTGCGCCCAGTGCACTCCCATGCAGGTGATCAGCATGCTCAACGAGCTCTACACGCGATTTGACCATCAGTGTGGATTCCTGGATATCTATAAGGTAACACCCTTCCGCTCCCTCTGGCCCTATTAAACTCCTCTAGACAATAGCATAGTAAGGATATTGTTTTCTCAGTAACATAAAGGTTGGTCTAGGTGACTGGTAGTTATATGGTGATCACTGGGCAGTTGACTTGGGGTGGACGGGACAATTTTGGTATGGTATGCACAGGTGGAATAAGCAATTGTATTTCTACTGACTTGGGATTGTTACTCTCGCTGCAGATTGAGGCTGGAATGAGGGGCCAGAGATTGTGGCAACTTTGAACTTAATAGGCTAAATGCTGGGAAGATTCACGGAGCTGTATGGTACTTACTTACGAAACCATCAGTCGTGGAGACATGGAAGAAGGAAATGTAGAGAGAGGCTGTGTTTGGGGTGCTGGTTACATACATGTGAGGTGGAAGTGCCCAAGTCCATTGTTTTTGAGTGGCAGGATCCCTCATGGGAGTTGATGAGAGACCATTTTTCTTAAGGCAGTCCTCTTTGGAGGAAAGAGGACTGGAGACTTGTACTATCTTCTGTTTATTTAATACATATGTTGAGCCGGTAGTAGTGGGGTACTTAACAATCATGTAACTACATCTGTTCAGCCATCTCAAAATCCAGTCAGATTTCAGTACATAAAAAATTAGCTTGTCTAATCCCTAAAAAAAAAATTCAAGTCATAGCAGGCAAATGTTTTTCACCCCACCCCCCAAACTTTCCAGGTGATTGTTATTTCTAAGTACCTGACAGCTTGATGCAAAGAATTTCTCTGGAAGATAATTATCCATCAATCAGCTTCCTTTGCCCGTAGTTCCAGCATGCTTAAGAGGCAAGGAAATTCCTTCAAGGTTTGTGTGATGGGAGGGGGGGGGGAATGATCGCAAACCAATTGAGGATGAGCCTTGGCATATTTTAAGATATTATAATTTAAAATATTTGGATGTTGCCTTCTAAGTACCCAGTCCAACATAAACAAGAAGGGAGGGATTTGAGAAAGCTGTTTTAAGGAGGCAAACCTTTTTTTCTGGCTCCAAGGGGCCACACTTTGAACACTACATAAAAATAAATAGATAAATCACAAGCTATCCGCTCCCTTCATCCCCGAACCGCACTGAAGCTTAAATGCATTCTGTTTACATGCTTGCCTTATGGTGTTTTTGATTTCCCACAGCTGTAGTTGAGCCTCCCTAATCCATATTCATGCAGGGAGTTTCTTGAACAGAGAACCAAGGTTTTATCGTTCTAGTGACTACGAAGAGGGAAGGCCACTGGCATTTCTCTCTCTGCTATGGATGGCCACATTTATCAGCAGCTGCCCGACTGGACCCCAAATCACTGTAAATAATCCATTTGCTGCTATCCATCACTCTCTGCAGCCTCACCTTGAAAACTTGTCCTTCAGGTTTTGGTGTCTTCTGCTTTGCGGTGTGCTTTGTTTAAGGCACTGTGCAAGGTAGGCTAATGCTTAAATCTAGCAGGCTTGTCTTAAGATGGTGTTAGGATCACTCAGGGCTCTGGTTCCAGTGAAGCATCAATCTCATGAGTTCCCATAGCAAGTTCCTGGTGCCAGTCATGTGAACAAATGAAAGGTCTGTGAGATTGAAACTTGAAATTGCTGCATTGCACTTCAAAATTGGGGGCGGGGGCGGGGGGGGATGGCATAGAAACAGAATCATAGAATCATAGAGTTGGAAGAGACCACAAGGGCCATCCAGTCCAACCCCCTGCCAAGCAGGAAACACCATCAAAGCATTCTTGACAGATGGCTCCAAAGAAGAAGACTCCACCACACTTCTTGTCAGCAAGTTCCACTGTCGAACAGCTCTTACTGTCAGGAAGTTCTTCCTAATGTTGAGGTGGAATCTTATTTCTTGTAGCTTGAATCCATTGCTCCGTGTCCGCTTCTCTGGAGCAGCAGAAAACAACCTTTCACCCTCTTCTATATGACATCCTTTTATATAGGTATTTGAACATGGCTATCATATCACCCCTTAACCTTCTCTTCTCCAGGCTAAACATACCCAGCTCCCTAAGCCGTTCCTCATAAGGCATTGATTCCAAGCCTTTGACCATTTTGGTTGCCCTCCTCTGGACACGTTCCAGCTTGTCAGTATCCTTCTTGAACTGAGGTCCCCAGAACTGGACACAGTATTCCAGGTGAGGTCTGACCAGAGCGGAATACAGTGGTACTATTACTTCCCTTGACCTAGACGCTATACTCCTATTGATGCAGCCCAGAATTGCATTGGCTTTTTTAGCTGCTGCATCACACTGTTGACTCATGTCAAGTTTGTGGTCTACCAAGACTCCTAGATCCTTTTCACATGTACTGCTCTCAAGCCAGGTGTCTCCCATCCTGTATTTGTGCCTTTCATTTTTTTTTTGCCCAAGTGTAGTACTTTACATTTCTCCCTGTTTAAATTCATCTTGTTTGTTTTGGCCCAGTTGTCTAATCTGTTACGATCATTTTGAAGTGTGATCCTGTCAAGCAAACAGACATTTGCTTGACACACCACCTCTTTGATCCTTTTCACAGCTCGGGTTCACTTGTGGGATCAACTCTTTGGTCTCTGATGAAGAGACAACAACAATAATTTATTTGTACCCCACCCATCTGGCTGGGTTTCCCCAGCCACTCTGGGCGGCTTCCAACAAAAAGTTAAAATACATTAAGATGTCACACATTTAAAAACTTCAGATGTCCTCTAAATGTCAGGTAGTTGTGATCTGAGCGTTATGTACAGCTTTTCAAATGTGCTGAAGCAGAGCAGGTTTTGTATATGTGTTTTATTTATTAATTGAAATATTTATAACCTGGCTTATATCAGATTGATCTCAGGATGGGGGTGGGGGATCAGAACTCATTTAGAGCAGTTACAGGTAGGTAGCCGTGTTGGTCTGAGTCGAAGCAAAATAAAAAAATTCCTTCAGTAGCACCTTAAAGACCAACTAAGTTTATATTTTGGTATGAGCTTTCGTGTGCATGCACACTTCTTCAGATACCTGTGGCAAAGTTTCCTGGCATATTCTGTGGGATACGTTGATTGAAGGGGGTTCTTAATTCTAAGACCCTTAGAATACATAACAGGAACAATATCCAGGTTCTTGCATCTGGTCAGAAATATTATTCTTCAGATACTGAAGAAGTGTGCATGCACACGAAAGCTCATACCAAAATATAAACTTAGTTGGTCTTTAAGGTGCTACTGAAGGAATTTTTTCATTTAGAGCAGTTAGTGTATCCAAAAAGCAAATAAAACATTGTGTCAAGAAAATGTATGGCTTTGAAAATAATTATTAAAAGAGATTGGCACAAGTGTGAAACAAAGGTTAAATCAGACATCTTCAGATTCTGGTTTGTAGGTCTTAAAGCACTTGCTGGCATGGAGGTGGCTCGCCTTTTTCGTTTCCTGCTGCTAAATTACACATTAAACGGCATCTAAAAATATACTTCTCTGATGTTATTCTCCCGTGTAAGTAATTGGTGTAGTTGCTATAGAGATATTAGATTATCACAAAGGAGATGGCTTACGTGATAGCAAAGGGGAGGAGAGATCATGTATGAGCCATAATCTACGCTCTTCTCTCTCTCTTTTTACAAAAATGCATGTAGGCAAGCAGAACATTACGTGTGCAATGCAGTCCTGTACAGGTCTACTCAGGAGATAGCCCCATTGGGTGCAGTGGAATTTGCTATGTAAATTATCATAGGATTGCTGCTTAATCCACTGTTGCTAGAAGCAACTAGAAATGGAGAGCTTCAGTTTTCACAGAACATTTCTGAATTACTGTGTTAACTTGCCCCAGAGTTGAGCAGACGCTCTTCTTAACTTTCTCCTTCTTCACGTTTTCTGCCAAAGAAAGGATTCCCTTTAGGCATTCCTTCTCAGCATCCCTTACGGAAGTGTTTGCTTATTCATGTACACCTTGTGTCCTCAGTGAGGTCATCACATAGCTAAAGCTGATTGAGAGGAATGCTGTCCCATTCACTACATGAAACCTGATTTGATCATCCATATGGTTAAGCCAAAAAGGCAGAGGAGGCAGCAACAGTGTTTAGATGGGCAGGAATAGAGCAGAAAAGGGGCTGGCACAAGTTTTCGATGCTATTTGAGGGAGAGCTGATGCTTCCCGAGGCTCTCAAGAGCGTTACATACAATCATGTTTTGCTCTGATGGAGGACCCAGGGGAACGGAGGGTCTTCCCAGGCCATGGCGGGATAGGAGAGTGCTTGCTTCGCTTCCGCTTTGCCGCAGTGGTAGAAAATACCATTTAACAGCAGGAAACTATCAATCTTGTAGAGTTTAACAGCAATATTTGCAAAGTGGCAGCGGCACAGGCACTCTCTGGGGCTGCCTCTCTCAGTATGCGCCACTCTGAAGAAGGACCCTCCCAGGATGCGGCTGACCCACTGCCAGAGAGCCCTGTAGGAGTGCCGCTAATGGCTTTGCTGCAGTAGCAAGGTGGCGGCAGCTCTCCTAGACCTCAATAGTGGCAGGTAAGCAACTTGTGCTGACTGAGGGCTGGTCCACACTTTCACTTGTCCCGTGCCTAGAAAGTACAGGTCTGAGAGGTTTTCTGCTTGACACCCAAGTGGTTCCCCACTTGCCACATTCCTTTCCCAGGGAAAACACACACTTCCGCTCTAAATCGGAGCAAATGTTGATCCAGAAAAAAATTGAATTGCTGTTTGCTCCAATTGCACTCTAAAGAGCAGTTTTCCCCGGGAGCAAGCAGGAAGTGTGGATAAGCCCTCAGACAAATATCTCTATTCCTGGCTAGTTTGAGCATCATCTTCACAACCTGATGGGGTGGGTCAGTGCAGAAGCAGACAAAGCCAAGGAGACAATGACCTGAGCTGGATTGTAAAAGATGAATATTTGCACAATCTTAGGCGGGTTATATCCCACCAAAATTACAAATTTTGTACTTGGAAATTAAAAGGCCAAGGTTTCAGCTAGAGAGACCAAACCCCTGCTCAGCAATGACATTCACTGATTGACTTTGAGCAAATCACCCTTTCTTTCGGGTTATCTTCCCTCAAGCAGTCTTTTCTGAGAATACAGTAATAAGATCCTGTGTATACCACTCTAAACCGCTCAGTGAATGGGCACGATGTAAATCTGATAACCAAATCTGATTGAATAAATAGGCTTGACAACTTAAGTTGTTTTACTTTATATTCATCAAGGCTTATGTGCTTTCACGAGCCCTTTGATCGGCAGAAATGCCACCAAAGCAGCCGGCATGTTGCTGCAAAGATTAAAAAAGGAATTCACCTAGAAGCCTTACCAAGAAAAGAGCCAGCTCCGAATTTTGCAACGCAGTTGGTTCTCTAGCCAAGTAATGTGCATAAAAATGCATGTGTTGGTGTAAATCACATACAAAATAGGCTAGGGGAAGATTGCTTTCAAAAGCATGTATATTACGGGACATTACATATAAAATTGTGCACTATATACTAGGAGAATTGGTACACCAATAAATTTCCAAAAGGACGTTTATCATAAACTGATTCAGAAACGTGTAGAACTGAATTTACTGTTGGAAAATTGAGAATCTGGAATTGACAGATTCACCCTGGGGGAAGGCTTGCAGCCTCTTTGGTTTTAAAAGGAATTTATGTATGATGGACCCTACTGGTGCAGCAATAAAATGGCTAGTAGGTCAGGGGTCCCTTTACCTTTTTTATGTTTGCAAAGCTAAGCAGGGGATGGTATGGTTTCGGATTGGATGAGGCCCCACGTGTTGAGATTCCTGCATTGCAGGGGGTTGGATTAGATGACTCCAGGGTCCCTTCCAACTCTATGATTCTCTGATGCTTCTCTCTCTGGTGACATGGAGATCCATATTCCATTTATGACTGATAAAACTGTGGCTCACACACCCTCATCATATGCACCGAACTGCATATTTCAGTTGAACCTACTGAGCCTAGCAGCCCGATCTTATGCATGCCTACTTAAAAGCAAGTCCAGTCAATTTCAAAGGCGCTTGCTTTGATTCATGATTCCTGTGCACTTTTGAAAAATTGTTCCCATGTGTTTTGTTTTTTATATAGTTGAGGTTTTAGACTGCCAGCGCTGTAAAGTCTTGTGTTTGGTTTTTGTTTTTTTACTTGGAGGGGGGGGGGAAATGACAAAATGTCATTTAATATCAGGTAGAGAGAGTACATGTCGAGAATTGATTGCTTCTTTCCATTCCCTTGAAAATAGCTGTCTATGGCTCAACACATTGTTCTCGTCAGAATTTCCCTTTATCCTGGGTTCTCGAGGCTTCCTGCCCTGACTGCTAAGCAGAGGTGGTAGAAAGAAGTTAGTACCAGTGCTTTCCTGGGCTTGCCAGTGTGAAAGATCAGAGAGAGAGAGAGAGAGAGAGGGAGAGAGAGAGAGGGAGAGAGAGAGAGAGTTTAAATGCCTGTAGGGCTCACGAAAGCAATTGCTTCATAATTAGACTCTTGGGGAAGGAACTGGGATTTGCAGGGGGGAGGAAGCCCTCAGAAGAGCACACATTTAAGCAGATGGATGGGTTGCCATTTGGAATCTCTTCCTGTTCGCTTGGGTGGGAATGGTTTCCCACCAACCTGTGGACTGTGTGCTGCTCACGTAGGCTGGTTTTCAAAAGCCGGCTCCCTTGTGGATGCAGCATTGCTACGCTGCTGGAAGAAGGAGCACCAGGTTTTGCACGGAGAAAGAAACTGCAGGAAAATGAAGGCCTGCAGAAGATTTAAGATACATGCATTTCATGGACAGGTGGAGTCCCCCTAACCCCAGGCGACCCCAGAGCGGAATAATGACTCAATACAACGTGCTATGGGATTAAAATTGGCCACAACTTTATTAAGTTTCAGGTGTCTTGTGCTTGGTTTTTCAGATGACCTTGGCTCAGTCACCGCTTCATGCCCCCCCACCCCGTTTAGGAAGATAGACTAAAGGTTGTGTGGGCAAGGCAGTCCTTCCCCCTACCTGGCTGATCCCCTGGCAACACCTCCCCAGGTATCCAGCCTGGGGAGGGCAAAGCCAGCCCATACTACCGGGAACCACACTGGGATCTGGGGGCTCCGTGTGACCCCATTTGATGTGGGGAGCAGTCATATCTGTCTCTAGATTTGGATCAGCAGCCAAATCCAGATCTCTTTCCCACTACCAACACAGAAGTAAAAATGATGTAGGTTTCTCTTTGTGTGGTTGAATATGAGTATTAATCTACTTTCCTGGGCCTGAGTATTATTAGAAGCATAAGCTGAGTATGGCAAAGAATATAATTAGAGCTCCCTGAGCATGAGAATATGAAGCATAATTGAGTGTGAATAAAGGAGAATGTACGTAAACGAGTATAAACTTTCAAAGAGTTGAATTGATGCGATTAGCCACTGGTTTGCATGCTATGAAGACTCTTGCAAGTAATGGCCACGACTGGATTTTTCTTGGCATGTAGAAACACATGTGGATGTGGCTTATACATTTACTGACATTCTGCACCCGTTTTTCTGGAAGTAGGCCCTATAGAACTCAGTAGGACTAGCTTCTGAGGAGATGTGCTTAGGGTTGCGCTGTTACACAGGAGTAGGAAGTCTAGGCTGCCATTTGCAGTGCCTGTGGTGAAAGGTGTGGAGTGCTTTCTGGTTTCACTGCACCTGCTCCAGGTAAGCACAGCGGAGGGACTAGAGGATCAGGGCCCCCAAGGGTTTGGAGACAGTGGATACCAAATCCCCCTGGCACCCTGAAACACTCTGGTCTGATGCATTCTCCTGGCTGGCGTCAACTGGAGAACTAACCAGTGGTAACCTCTTGCCCACTTGGGCAAAGCTCAGGGCTTCTGCTGCAGTAGAGCTCAGAGCCTCCACCCTGGCCTTCCACTTGCAGCGCACTCTTAACCCCTTCACAGCCACCAGCATCAAAGGGTTGGGAAGGGGAAGCACTGCACTCTTCCCTGTCTGTAGGATTTGTAATGTGCCTTTTGAGAAGTGCCTCAATGCTGATTGCACAACAAACGGGAATAAAGAACATGGCAAGTGGCGTATCAAATTAAAAACACCCCACAAAAACAACAAAAGATAAAGCAGTGAGTGGAACTACTAAAATATTCTGAAAGCCCTAAAAGCATTTGCCAAATATGGAAATGGAGGTATTGAACTTTGGCTTCCTATCGCAAGACATTCAAGCTCATGGTCTGTTAAGACGGCAGTATCCCTGGTTTGGCTTGTTGGGTCACATGGTGCATAGCTTTGCCTTGCAAATGGGCATGCACAAATATCTTTACCAAATCAAGTTGTCAAGTTGTTGTTAAAATCATAGGACTGTCTTGAATGAGATATTTTCAAGGTGCTTCTTTATTTTAAATTTAGCTCTGAGGATCGATGGAGCTTTAGCCTAGCTGTCCCCTTATCTAATCTGTTTTTTAGGTAATCCCAGACAGACTCTCAAACAGAAATGTATCTTTCTCCTCTTCTCCAGGAATAGCTTTCTTGTATCTAATCAACTCTCAATCTATCCTGAGTTCTTCCTGGAAATTCTTTCTTTTTACCCTTGCTTGTGAAACCTTTTTTTTTATTAAAAAAAAATCTGCCTCTTTATTTCTCCCCTTTTAATCTTCTTCCCTATATTTAATTCATAAAGCATTTTGGGAGAGAAGATAAAAATGGCACATATTAAAAGGAATGTAACAGTTGTCATCCATTTTAAATGAAAGCAGTAATACAGAGGAGCACTTAAACACAAGTCTTAAGCACATTTGCTTGAAGGCAGGTCCCATTTATTTTTGTGGGACTTCCAGTTAAGTATGTTAAAGAGTACATCCTTTTTAGTGCCAAACTAGGTAGCATGCTGGAGATATGTGTGAAAGTCTCCTGATAGCTTCTTCTTTTTTAAAAGGAATTATTATTATTATTATTATTATTATTATTAATTAGACATTGGATGGCTTCACGGTTTTCCCCACCTTGTGATTTTTTCATAACGCGCACCACACCCACCCACCCACACCATGATTCACAATATATTGCCAGGTCAAAAACTATGAAACTGATACCACGACATAAACTGCAAACCGGTTTGGGGCAATATAGTGATATATATTGATATATTGAAAGTAGTGATGTATGGAAGTGAGAGCTGGACCATAAAGAAGGCTGATCGTCGAAGACTTGATGCTTTTGAATTATGGTGCTGGAGGAGACTCTTGAGAGTCCCATGGACTGCAAGAAGATCAAACCTATCCAGTCTGAAGGAAATCAGCCCTGAGTGCTCCCTGGAAGGACAGATCGTGAAGCTGAGGCTCCAATACTTTGGCCACCTCATGAGAAGAGAAGAATCCTTGGAAAAGACCCTGATGTTGGGAAAGATTGAGGGCACTAGGAGAAGGGGACGACAGAGGACAAGATGGTTGGACAGTGTTCTCGAAGCTACGAACATGAGTTTGACCAAACTGCGGGAGGCAGTGGAAGACAGGAGTGCCTGGCATGCTATGTCCATGGGGTCACGAAGAGTCGGACATGACTAAACGACTAAACAACAACAACAACATTGATATATTGCCCAGCCCTATTCATCTCATTTTCAGGACTCACCGGGGCAAGTTAATCTCTGGCTAGTGAGGCCTTTTCTTCACTGTGGTTGGAGGAAGGTGGATGATAAAATACCCCAGGCTAAAAAATAATAATCTCCCAAAGAGGTGAGGATCGCTGCACCAACACAAAGCCAGCACAAGTCTTCATGTTCTGAGTCACTTTTGCTTTTCTGTCAGTCCCCTGTACGTTGCTTTTAGACAAAATAGATAAAAGGGATACAACAGGATGAAGGCAGGGAGGGGTTGTTTTATTGGCAGTCTCCAGCAAAGGCTAAAGAAATCTCTGAAATCAAGGCAGAGAGCTTCCTACAGTTTGATTGGCAGGGAAGCAGAGGTACAGCAGCGTCAAACAGCAGTCCTGTCTATAAAAACTATCAGGCATAAGGTTGTCCTAAGATACAAGATCACAACATCTAGAACTATTTTTTTTTTATTTTGCTGAGGTTCATACTCTTCTTTTTCAATGGGGAATGTGTGTTGTGTGTGTGTGTGTGTGTGTGCGCGCCTCTACATTCACGTGCTAAATGTTCCTATTGCTATAGGTCTGGTTCACACATCATGCGAAGACAAACCATTGCTTAGTGTGAGCATGCAGGCTCTGGGGGAAGAATTTTGCTCTTGGTTTATAGCTTGCGTTTAGTCTGGAGAGAACAAAATCACAAGCTCAGGTTCAGACTGCACACTAAGCCAAATCATGACTTAGCTCAGTTTGGCACAGCAACAAAACAGCCAGGAAAGAGACCTGCAATCTACTCTCATGCTAAGCCAAACCATGGCATGGCTAAGGATAGTTTTGAACCAATGGTGTAAGGGGGAAGAAGCCCCCTACTCGGTCTGGTCTGTATGCCACGGAAAGGAATGTGCAGGAGGGGAAAGGAAGATCTGTCAGATTTCATACTAACTTTGTTATTGGCACCCATCTGTTTTGCCTTAAAATTAATGTGGCAGTTGTCACGGATGCTATGGTAACATCTTGGCTTGGCTGCTGCTGCAATGTGCTTTGTAGTGACAGCCTAGAAGACTAACATACAGTTGGCCCAGAATTCAGCAGCATGTCTTCTGTCAGGCATTAGCTAGTTGCCAGGAACATGTGAAACTGGTCTTTTGTGACAAAATAAAAAAAATTCCTTCAGTAGCACCTTAAAGACCAACTAAGTTTATATTTTAAAATATAAACTTAGTTGGTCTTTAAGGTGCTACTGAAGGAATTTTTTTTCATTTTGCTTCGACTCAGACCAACACGGCTACCTACCTGTAACTGGTCTTTTGTGAGTTTCACTAGTTTCCAGAATGTTTTTTGTCTAAATCCATGGTCTGACTTTCTTTTTTTTTAGTCAAAGGTTTATTGGCATAAACACCTACAGAATACAATAAAAATAATGGATATGGTGAATAAAAATGAATGTGAGAATAGAAAAATAAAACACAGATAGAGGAGGGGTAGAAAATGTATATTACCTGGGTTTGAGATATGGCTTAGGGAATGCCTAAGAACAATTGATTGTAGCCAACTAAATCTTACTCTGAGTAGACCCATTGAAATTAATGGCTCTAAATTAGCTGTATCCATCAGTTCCAATGGGTCTACCATGAGTAGAACTAATATTGGATGCAACACACTAAATTGTTGCTTCAAAGGGCTTGTGAGGAAAGGGATATGGCAACTCTGGGATATATTGAGCTTCACACCCCATTCTGCACATTCAGTCCCTGTCTAGAAAATCTGGCTAAAGGTTGGGCCCTTTTACAGCTTGCAAATGACATAGCACAGGGGTGGACATTTTCTCTCAGCATTAACTGGAGGGAGGACTATTGAGGTGTGGGATTTGCATTGCTTCTTGAATATTTTTATTTGGGAGAGCAGAGCAATCTCAGTTGCAGCAATAAATACTGATCTTTAAATGCAAACTTCATTTCTCTCTCTCTCTCTGTGTGTGTGTGTGTGTGTAGAATTATACATAACATATGCTTTGTATATAATAATAATAATAATAATAATAATAACAACAACAACAACAATAATAATATTTTATTTTTACCCCACCCTCCCTGGCTGGAGCCGGGCTGAGAGCGGTTAACATAAACATATTGTATAAACAATACAATAATACATACACATATCTGTAAGCTGAAATGCAGCGAGTGGATTCATTTTAGCAGATACTCATGAAACTATAGAACTTGTTGATCAGCTCAGAGTGAACTAGAACAAATGCTTTCTCTTTACTCCCACTGCCCAATCCATTTTAATCAAAGGTTATTGAAGTGGAATAATAAAAAAAAGATGTACACTTGCCAACAATTTTGCAACAGTATGTAGGTTTGGCTAATTCATTGAGTTGATTCTGCTAACATCCCCACAAGGACACCAAAGGCTCTTACAAGGGTACTTATGTGTTTGTGTGATAAAAGAGAGGAGCTCCCATTATGTTAAAAAATGGGCCTTTCAGAAGCTGTGTTTGGGGGGCGATGGGTTCATGGGTTCCTCTTCTTCTCCTCCTCCTCCTTTGGTGATCATTTGTAGCCGAGTGAGATTGTCTTCCATGGGTTGTTAAGTCAGCACTAGGCAACAACTGTAGATACCAACAACCATCTTGGAAACAAACTGGGGTTGATGGGTGGGAGGAATCAATACATGCACTTATGAATAACCAATAAACCACAGGCTGTGTGTGCAACTGAAATAACTGTTAGTGGTGCAGCTCTCAAGTTCACTCCATTAAGAACATAGGAAGTGCTCTAAGTGCCAGCAAACCTTCTTCAGCACTGTGGACAGCTCCCTGGTATCAAATCAGCTTTGCCTTCCCCACCTTTCTTTAGCTTTCTAGTCCCTATAGCTGTAACTCTTGCATATGTGTGCTTTCCTGTACAGCAACTGAATCATCTTGAGTTACAGCCGGGAATTATTCAGCTCAACCCAGCCTAGCCTTCCCTACCTTGGACTGCAGACTCACCTGAAGTCCCTTAAGCTTCCTCACTTTCTTTGCTTCCACCATTCCAGGTCCTCTAAAAGGCACAGCTGGTATCGAGAAGCAGCCTGGTTAGGCATCACACCACACACTAGGGAGAAAATAAGACATAAGACATAAGACATAACCATAAAATAAGCCGTAGCAGGATTTCTAAGAATTTGCACAATATAAGCCATACCCCGAAAAATAAGACATAGTGATAGGCGCAGTTCTGGAGGGCTCCAAGGAAGAGGCTAGGCTGGACATGTAATAAAAAATAAGACATCCCCTGAAAATAAGCCACTGTGTTTGTTTGTTTGTTTTAAGAAAAATAAATATAAGACGGTGTCTTATTTTTGGAGAAACAAGGTAGTGGGATTGTCCTACTATGGATTTTTGCATTTCCTGTGCTTTTTGGTTACATTACTTTGTAAAGCAGTGTGCACAATGATGGAGCAATAATTAAAATAATTCAAGATTAACTGGAAATGCAAAATGCAGCATTTCTTAAATTTGCGACCTGGAGTCAAATGTCCACGTTGTTCTAGAATCAACCTCAAATCTTTGCCCTGTAATCGGAAGAAGCTTAGATACTGAATTGTGAAGTGGGCAGTGTGTGTCCGCTCTACCCCTCCTCCAATAAAAGGCGATTTCCCCTCTTTTACATTGTTGAATTTTATAGCATTGGTGGGATTTAAGCTTGGATTGAGAGAGACGTTGCAAGCTTGTTCATTTTGGGGTGGGGTGGGGGTGGAGAATAGTGACGAGTCCTCAGCTGCAACAGTTATAATCCAAATTGCCTATTAAGCTTTTACAGGGATCCTGCTGTGAGAAGCCAGGCCAGAATAGCAGCATATTCCCTCTGCAGCTGCTCTTTTCAGTGCACCGGGCTTGTCTGATTTTCCCCGCGAAAGGCATGCATCAGACAAGCCGTAAGTGTGACCCCCTGTGATCACATTTTGATGCTTATTTCAAGCCAGTGTTTTAAAGCAAAAGAAAGGAGGGGAAGCGGAGGAGAGAGTCCAGAGAGCAACAATTGGAAATGCTACTATTTGACACAAGACATCTCTTCCACAAGTGGAAGGATCATAGCTGAGTGGTGGAGCATTTCCTGTTCGTGATGCCCCTGGTTCAGTCCCCAGCATTTCCAGTATGGTGGCAAGAGATTCCTGTCTGAAACCCTGGAGAGCGGCTGCCAATCAGTGTGGACAGTATTAAGCTAGATAGCCACTTGGTAAGGCTTGTTAGAAGATATTTTCCTATCTTCCACCTCTAATATAACACTAGCTCATGCCTGAGGTTTCTGTTTTTATCTTTCTTTTATGCATCAACATTAGAAAAACAACATATCCTTCATTCTAAAACAAATTCCCTTATTCATTTTCTTGGGCACCAGATATATCTGTGGTCAACAAGTGATGGTGCTTTAAAATTCATTGGGGTTCAACTACTCAGCTCGCAGTCTTGTGCTGTCAGTGGGACAGAGAGTTAGGACTAGGGTTGCCATATGTCCGGGAAAACCTGGATATGTCCTCTTTTGTGGGGCCAACATGCCCACCTGGGCGGATTTTTACATTTTAAAGGAAGTCTGGGGTTTTTTTGGGGGGGAGTATTAGTCCCATGGACTGCAAGAAGATCAAACCTATCCATTCTTAAGGAAATCATACAATCATAGAGTTGGAAGAGACCACAAGGGCCATCCAGTCCAACCCCCTGCCAAGCAGGAAACACCATCAAAGCATTCCTGACATATGCCTGTCAGGCCTCTGCTTAAAGACCTCCAAAGAAGGAGACTTCACCACACTCCTTGACAGCAAATTCCACTGCCGAACAGCTCTTACTGTTCAGCCCTGAGTGCTCACTGGAAGGACAGATCCCGAAGCTGAGGCCCCAATACTTTGGCCACCTCATGAGAAGAGAAGACTCCCTGGAAAAGATCCTGATGCTGGGAAAGATTGAGGGCACAAGGAGAAGGGGACAACAGAGGACGAGATGGTTGGACAGTGTTCTCAAAGCTACCAGCATGAGTCTGACCAAACTGTGGTAGGCAGTGCAAGACAGGAGTGCCTGGCATGCTCTGGTCTATGGGGTCACGAAGAGTCGGACACGACTAAACAACAACATTTTATTTGGAGGGGGCTTTGGGGGTGGGTGGGTTTTGGGTTTCAGCTGCTCTGCACATCATAGCCACTGCCAATCCGAGCTGGGGAAACAGTCATGCAGGCTTGGCAGCAGCGGTCCCACATGCCCGCACACCACTTTCCCTGTCTTGGGCTGGCAGTCACTCAGGGAGTTCTCTTTTTTCTCTTCAAGATATGGCAACCGTGCCTAGGGCATACATAGGCAACTATGTGAATGTCTCATGACAGCCCCCAGTTCTAAAGCAACATCCTCTGTTCCTGCCTACAAACATCGGCTCCTTGTTGTCTTCCTCTAAGACTGTTACCTGAGCATCTGTTACCTGAACTCAGTGGGACAAAACTTGCAGAGCGGGCTGTAAAACCCATCAAGCATCTGCTTGACAAAGGTGGTTCTTCTGCCAGCTGTCATGTATGTTTTGCATTTCTCTGAGAACAAGCAGGATGATCTTTCAAATGTTATTGTTAGCATTTCACAAAAACATTTCCTCTGTTCGTCTGCAGTTTTAAACCCTTCCAAAAAACCCGCCCCTTTTCTTGTGCATTCACGAGGATTTGTGCTGGTGATGGTATCGGGGCGCTTATGAGCAAACCTGCTTTCAGTACTGTTTGTGCCTGCAGAAGTTTTGCAATAGGCATCCCGTTTCATTTCCAGTCAGCGTGTGCCTCGTGGATTCCCGCTGGCATCCTGAAATTTTGTGTACATCAAAAGTTCTAGTGATGATGTTGTTCTGTCCCACTGTTGTGCAAGAGTTCCCTCTCGAGACAGCAATAATGTGTTTACAGTGGGAGTGCATTATAGCAAAACTAATAAAGGGGAATGATGTAAGGATGCTCCACTTTATCTACCGTCAATGCACTGATATTGTGCCAATGATATGTTGCCGAATACACCTGCAGAAAAAGCAGCAATCTGGAGAGCCCTGAGTTAGGCGCTCATAAATGTAACACTAATGTCTCAGCAAATGAAACTGATCTGTAGAAAATGTAACTTGAAAAAAGAGACATTGCACATACATTTGTAAACCAAGAAATCTTTAATAAAAATAGATTTTTAAAAATGAAAATAAATATTTAGTCTCCATCTACATGGTTCTTTTCCTCCCTGTTCTCTCTAATCGGCAAGCCCTCAGATGTTAGAAGGGGATGTCTGGCACGGGTCAGCAATAAATCACACAGAGTAAGTGAATTGAACATTTTATTAGAAGAAACAAGATCTGCTCAGGAGTGCCAGGCCTAATGAGCACAGCAACTCTTCTTGGTAGGTTGTGCCCCTATGAGGCAGTTGAGACTGAAGATGCTTGCTTTCCCACAGCTTCCTCTCCTGAGTCCTTCCCAAGCAATCTGAGACTCTGCCAGGATGACTGTCTTTGCTCCTCCCTCTACATGCCTCTTCTGGTTCTGGGAGACCAGGGGAGAGGGAAGCTGGTAGCAGCAGGAGGGGGAGACACTGTCGATTCTTCACCAGCCTGACTCATCTCTGTCTCTTGGTTTCCCTCCTCTCCTACTTCCGCTTCTGATTCTGGACTTCTCTCTGCCACAGAGTCTCCCTGCTCACTAAACCCTGTTGCCTCTTCAGCTTCCGACACCACCTCCTCCCTCTTCTCCCTCTCACCAACTCATCGTCATCTTGTTACCACTCCCCAGGCTTCATCCCTTGGGGGTTCCTCAGTTGGTCCAGCCAGTCCACAACATCAATATGATGTGTGTTCAATCCAGGATACTCTTCTCTCTCTCTCTCTCTCTCTCTCTCTCTCTCTCTCTCTCTCTCTCTCTCTCTCTCTCTCTCTCTCTCTCTCCTTCACTATCAAAGATAAGTTAATTGGTCCCATTCACCCACCCCAAATATTACTTCAGAGTGATGTCTCCTGCTTTGTGGATCTCCATATGTTTAGAATTTGTATCAATGAGCTAAACAATAGGAAACATTGAAGGCTACCAGAGCATCATTCTTGCCAGCTCACTTGCTGTTGCTAGAGATGAGGGAAGTGCCCCTCACCAGAGTTCGGTGGGGCAGCTCCTCTGGCATTCATGGCAACTGCATTTGTGGGTTCTTGTTAACCAGAGACCCTGAATTTTAGTGCTGTGAGAGAGAAATTCTATCTATGTTCAGTTTGTAAGTGTCAGATTGCTTTAGTGTAGAAGATGTACAGGTTGTATAGGTACCGTGTTTTTCCAAAAATAAGACACTGTCTTATATTAATTTTTCCTCAAGAAGACACAGTATGGCTTATTTTCAGGGGATGTCTTATTTTTTAATTACATGTCCAGCCTAGCCTCTTCCTTGGCGCCTCCAGAACTGTGCCTATCACTATGTCTTATTTTCAGGGTATGCGCAAATGCTTAGAAATCCTGCTACGGCTTATTTTAGGGGGAGGTCTTATTTTCAGGGAAACAGGGTATCATTATCCTACAAGAGGAAAAACTACAGAAGCACCTCCCCCACCTGCACATTTGCAGTAGGCTCCCTGATCCAGGAAAAAAAACCCACTTTCTTATGGTTCAGTGTTGTTACAACCCACTTGATTGTCCTCAATTCTAATGATTTTGCACTCACTAATGATGAACAACTGCGCAATGAGATGTCAGGATTTGATGGTGCTTGTTTGCAAACTTGGGGGTAATTATACTCCGTTGTCTAATAGCTTATCTTATTGATGTTGCGCTGACATGTTTTTAAGCAACATTTAGTGATTGCAGAGACTTAATGGTACCAGTTCCTGGCTCATTATCATATATATTTTTGCATTTGATTTGTCTGATTGCTGCAGGTGGAAACAATAGGTGATGCGTACTGTGTTGCAGCAGGGCTCCACAGACAGAACCTAAATCACGCAAAGCCCATCGCGCTGATGGCCCTGAAGATGATGGAGCTGTCGGAGGAGGTGCTTACACCGGATGGAAGACCTATTAAGGTAAACCTACTTGCTCTGCATCCTGAGCAATCGAATGTATAGCACCTGCAGCACAGGCACAGTTGAAGTGCTCTGGGTGCAACTTATAGCCCTTACAGAGCACAGGTCAGCAAGGTGTTAGGCAAAGCTGATTGGAACCCCCATCTCCAAGAGCAGTATACCAGTAAATACCACTTGCTGGGGAGCAAAACCACAGGATGTTGCTGTCATGCCTTGCTTCTGGAGGCATCTGGCTGGCTGCTGTGGGAAATGAGATGCAGGATTCAATGGGCCCTGGTTTTAGGAACCTGCAAAGTTATCTTTTAATAAATAAGAATAATAATTTATTACCCACCCTTCACCATAAGGTGCCAGGGCAAATTACAACAATTTAAAAATACAATATTAAGAGGAGTTCAAACAGATTACAATCAAGAGAATAGGATGGGCCCTACATATTTATATATAGCTCAGTCAGTAGGGCATGAGACTCTTAATCTCAAGATTGTGGGTTCAAGCCCCACGTAGAATCATGGAATTGTAGAGTTGGAAGGGACCCCAAAGGGTCATCTTGTCCAGCCTCCTGCAATGCAGGAATGTCAGCTGAAGCATCCATGACAGTTCGCTTTATTACTCTATGAGTGAAAGATCAATTTTCCATGTGCTTTCCATTTGACCAGCTGGTAACAACCCCACATTCCCTCTCATGGCAAACTCAGTGTCCCTGTACTAACAAGAAAGGAGACAAACATGGAGCCAATGGGAAATGAAACTGTATCAGCATTTGCCTGTCGCCCGAACAGCCCAGTGCGGACTGAGCATGCTCAGTGGACACGAGGTGCCAGAGAATGCTGTGGTATTTGGGAAGGAAAGGCATGAAATGGAAAGGATAAGGAAGCCTACTTGAGTTACGGAAAGCTTATAGTAGACAGCATGGTTGGCCAGGACCCTGAACAGCAGCACTCCTGTTAGGGGGTAAGGATATACACCCCCCTAATGTTTTAATGATAGTGTTGGGCACAGGCTTTTCTCCCCCCCCCCCATTTCTTTCCCCCATCTTTTCTTAATTTTTTGCATTTGGGGTGTGGAGGTTAAGCAAGAACACTCCCTTAGATGTTAATGCTCTTCAGGGTTTGGAATAAATTTCTCATACACTTTTTTGTTGTTTGTTTGTTTTTTAAGAAGAGCTTTGCTCCTAGGTCAATGTTGCATTCTTAATAGAGAATGGTCCAATGGGAACAACATTACATCACAATGTGGTGTCATTTTCAGGGGCATTCTTGGTTAAAAAATGAGAGAGGAATATGGCACAAAGTTTTTCTCTTTGAAATCTCCACTGCTCAGTGGCTGGCTATCATGTCAAGCAAGTGATCCATTTTCCAATCTCTTTACCTCCTCCCTACCTGAAATACAAGCCATAAAGATAGCATGGAAATGAGATAGTATATCCTCTTCTTCCTTTGAACTGCATCAGTCCAAATGTAGAGCTGCGGCGTCCCTTTGCATCCACTAAGTAGAACATGATTTTCTGATAAGCCCAACATGATGTATTGCTGGTTACATTCGTCCCCCAGGCAGACGCTTCATTCCCAGCTACGTTGGAGCATGACAACACAGAGCTTATCTGCACTGAAATTAGCTTACCCATTTCTTGGGGAAAATAAATACACAATGTGCTTTGTTTGCAATATCTTTCACTAAGCCTGGGGAAATGTTTCTGGATGCTGAAATGTCTTGGAGATATATTTAAAGCCTTTCATTAGGCATCATATGTGTCACCTGATGTGGTTCAGGTAGAGGCATGGCTGGATCAGCTACGGGTTCAAGTTTCCTTTGGGAGAACTCAGTTGCATAGGTGTAGCTAGTTTTCTTTTCCTTTGGCGTCCCCAGTTGCTAATCGCTGCAATGTTTTGTGCACCTTTCTTGGGTAATGATAACACCTAATTTAACAGCAAGCACTTGCTAGCAAGACATTCCATGAGATATAATAAAATACAGGTCATTAAAGTTTGAATTCATTACGGAGCTTGCAATACAGATTGTAAAATAATTTTCCAGCTCCCCCCTCCTTTTTAAAAAAATCTCCCTAACACTCAGTAGAACAGACATAATTGCATGATTTTGGCACTAATGGAACCATCTTCTCCGGAGATGTAACTCTTCACTGACTCTTGTGGGGGTCATGATGGGAGACTGAAAAGCTAAGAACCAACCACTGACAATGCAGTGGTGCGGCTGATGTGCTGGGTTTCAGAAAAGGAGATACCATATAGATGAAGTGGTTCCTACTTTTGCCTCCAGTTCTTCTTCTTCTTTTAACTAGAAACATGGTGCTAAGAAGATGTTGCTGAATAAGTGCAAGGAATGCAGACAGGGGCTTCTCACATTCGATGTTCCACTTCCTCTGCTAGAATGATAAATGTCTGGAAATGCTTCAGAGGAGTGCCAATACCTTGCCTTTTCTCTCTGGACTTTGAGTTGCATGTGTGTGTGTGTGTGTGTGTGTGTGTGTGTGTGTGTGTGTGTGTTTACCACTATCTAGAAATGGGGGAGAATTTCCCTATTCAGCTTCACTATTTCCTTCATTTTGTGCCGGTATTATATTTTCAGTATAAACAGGACTCCATTTTTGCGCACACACACACACACACACACACACACACACACACACACACCACTTTGAATTGTTCTCCCCTCTGAGATGAGGAGGGGAGGAAACAGGAAAACCTGGACATTCCGGTATCTAATCAGAAACCATTATGGATTCTGTAATTCCAGAACTGTCCCTGGACACTTGGAGGGGTATGGAATGCATCTCAGAAAAAAAGTGAGATAATGATAAAAACTGTAAATGCAGTTCTCTTGTCCTAGCTTTGTACCTTCCTACTCTAGAAACTGGACAAACAGATGAAATAGTGGCCATAATGGCCCTGATCCACTCCCAGTGTTGCGTGATGACAGGTGCACAGACATCTCCATCTGCAACTGTGTGGTTCTGTGTCCAGCCAGTTCACTGGCTCCTGATGAACACTGCAATATGGAAAGGGATGCATGCCCAGATTTGCATCTCCATTGTCTGTATAGACACACACATCCACAATCGCCTTTGTTGGTTGTCCAGGGACCTGGTTTTTCATAACTGTAAGCTGAAAATGCCTGCCTGTAACATCTAGTAATGGAGTTGTGTTTGTTGGAATAAAAGTAATTCCATTATTATCACATAGTTGGCTGGTTTTGACTGGGGATTGACTGAAAAACCGAGTTAAGAACACTGAGATTTGTCCTTGTCTATAAAATTGATGTTTATTATTTTGGGGAGAAGCCTTCATTAGATTGACCTTGCGCTAAAATACAAGGTAGCTGTAGTTTCTTGAAAGTATTGATCTGAAGTTGCCCTGTACATCCTCAAACAGCAAATTAGAACACCATTGAGGCTAAGGAAAGCAGTTTTAAATTGATTTCAATAGGAGAGTTCAAGGATGTTCAAGCTGAACTCGGTGGCTTTTAAAGTGCTTAACTTTGGCATGACCATACCCTGTATTTCTCCCCAATTTTCTTCCCTGAACTCTAGCAGAACGCTAAATGTTAATAGGCAGAGCTAATAGGATTTCTCTAGAATGTTGACCTTCAGAGTGAAAGAGAGAGATGCTTCTGCCACATTTACCATATTTAACCCGTTGGAATTAAAGGTAATTTTTTGATGTACATTTTAAAAAGCATGCTTAAACTATTGCCCAATTAACTCATGCTCTGGTGAAACAAAAATGGAGAGGGAGGTGTTTCTTTAATTCTGCATAGCTCTAGTCTTACAATCTTGCTAGATGGATAACTTCAATAACCACATGTTATTGACGGGTGGGAACTATACAAATGTGATCAATGGCTGTGGGGATATTAGCTTGAGGAGGATTAAATTTAGACCTCACCCTAAAGGTAAAGATAAAGGGACCCCTGACAGTTAAGTCCAGTCGCGAACGACTCTGGGGTTGCGGCGCTCATCTCGCTTTACAGGGTCGAGAGAGCCAGTGTTTGTCTGCTCCGCAGACAGTTTTTCCGGGTCATGTGGCCAGCATGACTAAGCTGCTTCTGGCGAACCAGAGCAGCGCACGGAAACGCCGTTTACCTTCCCGCTTGGAGTGGTTCCTATTAATCTACTTTCACTTTGACGTGCTTTCGAACTGCTAGGTTGGCAGGAGCTGGGACCGAGCAACAGGAGCTCACCCCGTTGCGGGGATTTGAACCACTGACCTTTTGATCGGCAAGCCCAAGGCTCAGTGGTTTAGACCACAGCGCCACCCACAGAGGTCTTTCTTTGGTAGTCTTCTGGCTCTTTGTTTAATTTTAAAAGTAGCTTCTGGCTAGGGTGGCAGCAGTAAATGCATAGGCACCTGCTTTGAACTCTTCTCTGCTACCTGTAGCAATGGCACAGCAAAACGTATCGATATACTGCAGACTCCATGTTGTTTTTCCTGAACTGCCCCATATGCCAAGTTGGGGCTGGGCTGGGGGGCACCATACGAAAACGAGTGAACAAGCGGTGAATCTGCCAACCACTCCTGGAAATTTGTGGAGGGGCCTCTGAAGAATAGGCAAAAGAAAGGAATGTTTCATTAATGGGTTCTGAATAATATAGCATCATTATACAACTTACCTGTATGTGACATTTGTGGGACTTTCCGTGGCTTGGGGATTTCGTTGTTTTAACTGTCTCTCTAAAGTTTTTCGTCATTGCACACACTGTTATTGTGTGCAATGCTATGAAAAATTTAAAAAAACGAGGACTTGCTATGATAGTTATTTTGTTAAATACGCTATTTGCGAGTCACCTCCTCAGTTTTCTGGGAGACACTGAGCATTTGACGTATGAAGCTTATGCTTGAGGTTTCTAGTCATGCTGGCTACGTCAATGAGATTCTTGACTAAAGAGAGTTTTCCCTTTAAGTCACTCTCAATAATTATTTGCATTATTTATTTTTTTAAGTGTGTGTTAAAGTGGCATTAATGGGTCTGAGGAGTGAGGAGGAGAAGAACTAAGCAGGCGTAGAGGGAAAGCAAACGTCAATTTGCATGTGCTGCTAAAATTAACTGCAATTATGCAGATTTGTTGTGTGCAGTCTTCCTTGTTGAAAGCTTGCAGGGCATGGAGTGATGAAAGAGAACCCAGAACTATCGCAAACCTCCTTTAAAATGTGCTTCTTAATGTGGGAGAAGTTCACACTGAATAGTACGGGGACTGGCAATCAGAATGAACAGGGAAATGTCTATGAAAATTCTTTATGAATTGTCAAACTATTAGTCCTTCTTTTACTTTTAAAAGTATTTTTACCTTGCACCAAAGAAATCTACCAAATAAATGAAGTGTAATATTGAAAACACTGGTCTAAAACTGGAAATAATTGCAGTATAGAATGTGTTGGATCCAAACTTAAGGGCTAACTTGCATCCGATTAACTTCAGCAGGTCTACTCTGAGACTGCCATTAATCCCAGATACCTGTAGACCTAAAAAATCCTTCCAGTAGCACCTTAGAGACCAACTAAGTTTGTCATAGGCTCATACCTATGACAAACGTAGTTGGTCTCTAAGGTGCTACTGGAAGGATTTTTTATTTTTATTTTGACTGCGTCAGACCAACACGGCTACCTACCTGTAACTAGTACTATGGAAGGCACCACATTGAGCCGCATGAAATGGAAGTCCATCAACCTCACTAAGAAACTTGCACAGGTACAAACTGACATCTTCTTTCTGACTAAATGCAAGAACCTGGACATTATACCCAAGGGTCTTAGAATTAAGAACCCTCTACAATCCACTTATCCTACGGAATATGCAAGGAAACTATGCCACACTTTTTTGAAGGTATCTGAAGAAGTGTGCATGCACACGAAAGCTCATACCTATGACAAACTTAGTTGGTCTCTAAGGTGCTACTGGAAGGATTTTTTATTTTTATTTTGACTGTGTCAGACCAACACGGCTACCTACCTGTAACCTGTAGACCTGCTGACTGTACAAGGCACAACATAGGTAAAGGTAAAGGGGCCCCTGACCATCAGGTCCAGTCGTGTCCGACTCTGGGGTTGCGGCGCTCATCTCGCTCTATAGGCCGAGGGAGCCGGCGTTTGTCTGCAGATAGCTTCCAGGTCATGTGGCCAGCATGACAAAGCTGCTTCTGGCGAACCAGAGCAGCGCACGGAAACACCGTTTACCTTCCTGCCGGAGCGGTCCCTATTTATCTACTTGCACTTTGATGTGCTTTCAAACTGCTAGGTGGGCAGGAGCTGGGACCGAGCAACGGGAGCTCACCCTGTTGCAGGGATTCGAACTGCTGACCTTCTGATCAGCAAGCCCTAGACTCTGTGGTTTAACCCACAGCGCCACCTGGGTCTACTCTGAGACTGCCATTAATCCCAGATACCTGTAGACCTGCTGACTGTACAAGGCACAACATAGAGTTTTCCATTCAGCAATTAGTTTTTCCGTGCTGTAGAAAATTGGTGTTGTGTTGGCATAGAGTGATGTTGAGTTACACCATCAACCTCCAGATACACTGTGGATGTCTGGAGCACTCAGTAAAAGGCTCTTGAAAATGTAAGGGGCCCTTATCAAATGGAGTGGGGTGAATATCGTCCTGCATCCAGCAAGGCTGAAAAAAAGGCTTTGCTCATCCCAATCCTGAGAGCTAGTGTGATGCTCAAGCAAAAAAAAAAGGTTCCCCACCTGTGGATTATAGCATGTTTCGGTATGCACATTCAGGTCTCATAGGCCAGTGTGCAGGTTTGTTGTGCAACAATAGTGTTCCATATGAATTAAGGAAGTGACCTCAAACATACCTTCCAGTTCTCTGTGAATGCACAGTGCAGGGAAATGGTAGACACAGGGAAGCTGTTTCGCTATTACATCTGAGCTTTTCGTTGAGGAGCCCCTAAGGAACTCAGAGTTATATCAGAAAATAGTTTGAAAACCACCAACCTAGAACCCTCTGCCTTGTGGAATTCAGTCTGTGTGTGTGTGTGTGTGTGTGTGTGTGTGTGTGTGTATTCAGCTTTCCTGAAAAATGTTAGCTCTGTCTTGTCTCAGCGAACCCTTCCAAATTTGCCTTGAATTTTACACTAGTCAAATTTTGATGGCGCCTCTCTTTAATCTTGTGGAGCCCATAGTTCCTCAGATGCTTGATGGAACTTCTGGCTTAGTTGCCTACAGGTACATTTTAAGATAAAAAAAAGAAAAAGACGCAGGTACGTTTTTATGTCGGAGCAACATTCTTCATAATCTTGTACCTTTCTTGGAATGTTTATTCCCATCTGCTAGGGTTGCAGGTGGTCAACTTGACATGAGGATGCTTAAATCACTTGAGCTGTGTACAGTTATGCCAAACATAACTCTCCTCCAGAAAAGCAGAGCCCTGTGTTTCTGCTGATAATCCCATCACTGGTACGTGGAAATCTTCCTTCCAGTATCCTAGCAACTTCTCTTTTTTTCTTTCTCCTTTCTTTTTTCTCCTTTCTAATGTGTAAATCATCCCCCAAAAACTACAAAATAGCCTATTTCAGGGTGGCTCTCCTGAACTGAGAAATTATTTGTCGTTTTGCGCAATAACATTACAGCAAAAGAGTACATTTGCATACGGAACAACTAATCATGTTTTTAATGCCTCAGCAATGTGGTTATATAACCAGATCCCCACCCCCACCCCGCTCTGGAGCTTCCTTTCTTGGTGTTAGCGATCCAAGAGTTGGTGGTAACATTTTTTTCTCCACAGAAACAAGCTCACAGAATTAGTGAGAGGGTATCCAACCCAAGTCCGTTCAAAGATGCAAGTTTTCCATCCACACAGAACCCTTCTTCGAATAAAACTGGAGTATTACTCTCTCCCCCCCTATAAAAAAACTGACATAAATGCTTACATAACATAGTTCATAGCGGGTTTTTTTAAAGAGTCTGTTTTCAGGAATCATTTGCCATGTGACTGCCGAGGGAATGGTGTGTGTTGCAAGGGATTCTGGGGCACATTATACCAAAACAACAACAACAACAACAACAAACCACCCTGGAATGTGGAATCAACTGAATTCTAGAATGTTACAGAGTGAATGCTGCTTTGCTCCTGGATAGTTCAGTCAGTAGAGCATGGGACTCTTACTCTCAGGGTTGTGGATTTGAGTCCCATGTTGGGCAAAAGATTCCTGCATTGCAGGGGTTTGGAATAGATGACCCTTGAGATTCCTTCCAACTCTACAATTCTATGATTCTTGTGAACTGAGAGCAGGCACACTCCCCAGTAGCTATGCAGTACAGGCTGGTAGTGATGAGTGAGCTATTTTTCAAAAAATACTGTTTCTGCTCTTCTTATTGAGGGCGGGAAGCTTAAACTGGGGTGGGCTTTAGGTTGCAAATACTCCTCTGCGTCTCATTTTGAGCTGTTCTGAGACCCTTTCAAACTAATTTTAGACTCTGGACTTTAAAAAAGGCCCCCCTACTTAGAAGGCAGTGTGTTTTACTTGACGGACTTCAAAATATGGCAAGCCAGCCCTAGATACGGTGGGAGAGATTTGATTCCGTCCACATTAAAGGCAAACTTGCTGAGTTCGGATTTCCCAAAACAGTACGAGATCTGAAACACAGCCATCTTTCAGAATTCTCACTTCTGCATGCAAAGCACATAGAATCATATTATTGTATGGTTGAATTATGGTGCTGGAGGAGACTCTTGAGAGTCCCATGGACTGCAAGAAGATCAAACCTATCCATTCTTAAGGAAATCAGCCCTGAGTGCTCACTGGAAGGACAGATCGTGAAGCTGAGGCTCCAATACTTTGGCCACCTCATGAGAAGAGAAGAATCCTTGGAAAAGACCTTGATGTTGGGAAAGATGGAGGGCACTAGGAGAAGAGGACGACAGAGGACGAGATGGTTGGACAGTGTTCTCGAAGCTACGAACATGAGTTTGACCAAACTGCGGGAGGCAGTGCAAGACAGGAGTGCCTGGCGTGCTATGGTCCATGGGGTCACGAAGAGTCGGACACGACTAAACGACTAAACAACAACAACATGGTTGTATTGTATTGTATTGTACAACTCCCATGATCCCTAGCTAAGAGGACCAGTGGTCAGGGATGATGGGAATGGTAGTCCAAAACATCTGGAGGGCCAAAGGTTGGGGATGCCTGATCCAGTCGAACCCCCTGCAAGGCAGGAATATGCAGCTGTCCCATGTTCTACCCCTGAATCATGGTCCTTCCCAAAGGGCCCAGAAGTTGTAACTGTTCCAGGGGCACACTGTTTGCAACTGTCTTTTGAATTGCTTTCTATTTTGAAAGAGCTTTGCAGAGTCCTCTCTTCAGCAGTGTTAGTATTGGAAGGAGGAGTTCCCTATTCATCTCTTTCATGAGTAAGAGCCAGGGGGAGAAAACATGGGGGGGGGGAATAAATAACAGTCCTGTCTGCATTCAGAAGCAAAGGCATTTATTTACTCAAGGCCAGAGATGCTATTAAATCATAGCACTGTGTGGGAGAAGGTGCTGAAATGTACAATCCCTTTGGAAGCAGAAGATGATGTCCTGGCTTTAGGGCCAAGAGAGAGCACACCTACTTCATCCTTTTGCAGTTATACAGGGCACACATACTCCTGTAACTGATATAGCCAGAGGGAGATGACCTTCACCTATTGATCCAGCATTGCGGGAGCGGAATTTCCACGGGTTCACACTGCAGTGCTTTGGTGATGTTTCAAAGCATCTTCACACTTTGCTGAAATGCACAAATCAGAGTTCAGCCCCCATTAATGCCTACTTTTCGCAGCTTGTGGCACCTTCCTATGAAGCACTTTTGTGACGGGGAGCGAGCCAGCAGTAAATCACAACATTCAAGTTGGAGCTAATTCTTTATTAGCAAGAACACGATCTGCACAGACTTGGCAGAGTGTCAGGCCTAGTGAACACAGTGGGTCAGTTGTCGAGACTGAAAGTCCCTGCCTCCCCACAGCCATCTTAAGTTCTCTCATCTCCATGGTTTTTTCCAAGCAGTCAGAGGCTGCGCCTGCATGAAGCCAACCTCTCCCCTGCCCTTTTTATGCCTCTTCTGGTTCTGGGGGAGGGGAGGGGATGGGAGCTTGTCGCAGCAAGAAGGGGAGACACCCGTGACTCTTCACCAGCCTGGCTCATCTCTGCCTCTTGGCCTCTTCCTCCTCTCCTGCTTCTGTTTCTGCCTCTGATTCTAGACTTCTCTCTGCCACAGCCTCTCCCAGCTCACTAAGCCCTGATATCTCTTCATCTTCCAACACCACCTCCTCTTCCTAGTCTCTCTCTCCTCCCTCTGACCACTTATCAGCATCCCACCACCAATCCCCGGGCTGTGAGCCTTCTTCCCCCAGATGTTGCCCAGCTGGTTCCTCCAACCTGTCCGTGGCGTTTTTGATTAGAACAGGCATCCCCAAACCTCGGCCCTCCAGATGTTTTGGACTACAATCCCCATCTTCCCTGACCACTGGTCCTATTAGCTAGGGATCGTGGGAGTTGTAGGCCAAAACATCTGGAGGGCCGCAGTTTGGGGATGCCTGATTAGAAGAAGGCTAGTTAGAAATGACGAGATAAGAATACTTTTTAAAACAGCGGGGCAGATCCTGATCTCCACACAGACCTTCCACCCAGTGCGACAAGCAGTAGAGCTGTCCAGCCGACAATTACCTGGCATCACAATGACATCAGGTGGCTGCACAGTGTGAAATCAAATTACGTGGTGTGGGGGAGTGTGTGTGGCAATCTTCTAGTGCAGCAAATCAGCTGACATTAGGTGTAGGGCAGGTGGGCATGGCTCAACCTTCAGCATCTCTAGGTACTTCAGGGAGAGACTCCTGTCTGAAATCCTGGAGGGCTTCTGCCAATCAGTGTAGTGAGTGCTCAGCTAGATTGGCCAATTGTCTGACTTGGTATAAGGCAGCTTCCTACCTTTCTAGGAGCTGGAGGTGCCAGTCCTTTTTGGCTCTCCACCAGGCTGATTCACACTTATACATGCTTCTCTGTCCTCTCAAGTAGCCTTACATATAGGTATCTAGGAACTTCTCTAGTGCCCCAAAGCTTATAGCTTGCTTGTGATCTTATCTGGTGTTGTGGCCCTAAAGGTTAATACTACTACAGTGGTACCTCGGGTTACAAACGCGATCCGTTCCGGGTCGCAGTTCGTAACCCGAAAAGTTCGTAACCCGAAAAGGGCCCAAACCGCCGTTTTGCGCATGCGCAAAGCGCTATTTTCGCTATTTTTGCGCTTTGCGCATGCGCAAAGGCGCGCGGCGAAAATACTTCCAGGTTTGCGAAGTTCGTAACCCGGGTTGTTCGTAACCCGAGGTGTTCGCAACCCGAGGTACGACTGTACTAATAATAATAATAATAATAATAATTTATTATTTATACCCCGCCCATCTGGCTGGGTTTCCCCAGCCACTCTGGGTGGCTTCCAACAGAAAAATAAAAGACGGTAATCTATTAAACATTAAAAGCCTCCCTAAACAGGGCTGCCTTCAGATGTTTTCTAAAAGTCTGGTAGTTGTTGTTCTCTTTGACATCAGATGCGAGGGCGTTCCACAGGGCGGGCGCCACTACCGAGAAGGCCCTCTGCCTAGTTCCCTGAAACTTGGCTTCTCGCAACGAGAGAACCACCAGAAGGCACTCGGTGCTGGACCTCAGTGTGTGTGTGTGTGTGTGTGTGTGTGTGTGTGTGTGTGTGTCAAGCTGACAAGAGCCCAGGCAACTGTTGTTGAGGCGAGGCTCCCATTCCTGGGGCAGGAATGTATGAATACAACAACTCATCAGGGTTGCTGGTGGTGCAGATAACTTCTCAGTGGAAAGGAGTGCAGCCCAGGTTCCAGGTCTGAGAAGCAATGAATCCTGATAATAATACCTTGTCAAGTGTATTAGATGTTCCAAACCAGGGTCCCCAGTGCACCAAAGGAAAGTTTGTCCGTTCTCATCTTTCTTCAGGTGCAGTTTGTTTTCACAGAAGGCTTTTAGGGTCCTCTGCCTACAAAGCTATCACCTCTCACGCTAGAAGGAATATTCCTTTCTAATACAGCGCCATAAATAAATTCGCCGCTTTAAGAACGCAGGTCGGCAAGTTCTGAGAATTAGCTGGGAGTTCAGCAGGGGCTTGGGAGAGAGGAGGGTGCCACTCGGCCTTGGGTTTGAAGCTGGCAGGAGGAAAAGCATCCCTATGTTTCAGAATGATTTAGTAACCTGAGGGTTGAATGCATTTCCTGCTATAAATAAAGACGCGGGCAGAATATTGAAATGCCTCGGCTTCTTTTCCTGTGAGATTGGGAGGAGAGAGATGATCTCAACCGCTGGGAGCACAGCTAGAGATATCGCAGTTCTCAAGCCTTTCCTCTTAATAAAAAAAAGGAGTAAAGTTAAAGGGGTTGGAGGGGAACTCCACTGTTAAGAATGTATTTTAATATTTGTTGGAAGCAGCCCAGAGTGGCTGGGGAAAACCAGCTGGATGGGCGGGGTACAAATGATATATTATTATTATTATTATTATTATTATTATTATTATTATTATTATTATACTAAGAAAGCCCCCAAACAGGATTGGAGGACAGTAGCTTTGGCTTGGCAGGATCCAAACCCCAGGAGATCCCCACGGGGCCCAATCCTCAAGCTCAGCAACCTGGAACTGACATTGTAGATGATTATACAGTGGCGCCTCGCTTAACGAACGCCCTGCAAGACGAAATTTTCGCTGAACGAAAGGATTTTTCGAGCGGAGGTTGCCTCGCTAGACGAATTCGTTTTATGAAAAATTTGTCTAGCAAATCGCGGTTTCCCATAGGCATGCATTGAAATTCAATTAATGCGTTCCTATGGGCAAAAAAAATCTTTTTTAAAAAAAATCAATGCATTCCTATGGGATTCGCTAGACGAATTTTACGTTATAAGAATTGACCCGTGGAACGAATTAAATTCGTCTAGCGAGGCACCACTGTACAACAGAGAGAGAAAGAGAGAGAGCACAGCCAGGCTGGGCTTTGGACAACATCTCCCCAGAGAGATGTGCCTAGTGCCATCGCTATCAACCTTTAGGGGCCAGATGAAGATGTTCATATTCACCCAGCCATTTTGTTCTTGATTGGTGTTGATATTTTAGTAGAGTAGGGTGCTCTTGCAGGATGGGCACTTTCAGCTAATGTTTTCTTTAAACCTTCGGATATATTTTAATTTGTTATTGTATGTTTTAAAAAACAAAACTATACGTCGCTTTGAGACCAATTTTTCATAGTGACAAATATAAATAATAATTTGAATACGGCAGTAGATAAGTTCCTCTGCTCTTCCATGGCCTCAAGTTAGGATTCATCTGCTTGTTTCAATAATTTAAATCTATTAAGAAAACAAGAGGACTTGTAACGTTGGGGTAGAAACTTTTCCGTCCTGCGGTTTAATCATTTTCTCTGCCGCTTCTGCGCTCACCTTCCTGAAGAAAGTGGGCCTCTATTGAATCGATACCTGTTGGATACCATTTTGGAGCCGGGCGCAGCCGCGCGGTGCCCCCTTGCACCACCCAGCCTTGCCTTAGAGCCGGCCCTGCATATTGGCTAACTGGGCTCTAGAGATCAGGGGGCAAACTCAAGTCTTCCGAAAAGTAATAATGAAGCTGGAGTCCTCAAAGCTTGTTTAACTAGCTCTGATAAGCTTCTATACCCAGTCAGCCAGTAAGCTTGTTATTACTGACTTAGCTAGCTCTCCCCGGCATATGTTTTTATGACCTCTTTAGAAGCTTTAGAGAGAGAGAGAGAGAGAGAGAGAGAGAGAGAGAGAGAGAGAGAGAGAGAGAGAGAGAGAGAGAACTTCCTTGGCTTGATACTCAATGCAAATTGCAATACTAATAAGATTTTAATCCAATTTCATGTAGTGCAATGAATTGCAAACCTTTTTTTTTTTTTTTGAGAGAGAGAGAGAGAGAGAGAGAGAGAGAGAGAAGTCTAAGAATAAAAGTGTTCTTCCCCAGAGTTTTCCAGCAACACTTGTAATTAATTTCTCGGATTTTTGAATAGAAGTGAGTGGTGTTCACTCATCATTAGTCATAAATATTTTCTCTATTAAAAATGATATTTGCACACTTTTAGTTGAATTGTGAAAAGAAGTATCAGTTGAGTGTACGAGCTGCGTTCTGCTGAGCTCAACGGCAAAGCTCCCACAGGCATGCTCATTTCTTATGTATGATGTAAAACCAACTAAGACGCTTCCCATTGCTGGCCATCATCTAGCTATGTATTGTAGCACACCTTTATTTGAACCCTTTTAAAATGCAGGCCTTGTTCTTATGGGAGCTAACTCCAATTAAAATGTCCCAACATTTATCCAATGAAAATAGGGACATCCTATTCCACTATTATTATAATCAATCAATTAATTAATAATACCCTGCCTATCTGATTGGGTTGCCGCATCCACTCTGGGCAGCTTCCGACTTATATAAAAACATAATGAAGCATTAAACATTGAAAACTTCTTCCAACTTTTCTTTGATGAAAACAGGGGTGTCCTAAGGAAAAACAGGATAGTCTGGGATCATTTCAGCAACTGGGACGGCTTCTGCAAATCCAGGACTGTCCCTGGGAAATAGGGACACTTGGAGGGTCTGCAAATGCTGGAAACGTTGGATATAGCCTCCATGCAAGCCTATTAGGATGAACAGGCACACTTTATAACTTCGGTGCAAGCTTTGTGCAAACACAGCTGCTTGGATGCTTCGTGCGCAGCTGGTCTGGAAGCTCCCTGAGAAGCGTCTTACGCTGCTCATGGAAAAGGGGGCCTGTTATCGACTTGGCAAACCTCAATTTGTTCCTCCTAAAAATAAACTCGTATCTTGTTGACACCAACCCAGAATGAGAAGGAAATGACTTCTAGGAGGAGAAATCGCCAGGCAGCGTTTCCAAATAAAGCAAAGCCCAGACGAGAGCCCAGGCAGGCAATAAACGTTAATAATGATCATGGCAGTGCAGCGCACTGGAGAGAGAGGCATCTGGGTCCTTTAAACTACCAATTTTGCCCAATTAGTGGCATTAAAGGGTGGCTGCAGAGCAATAACAAACAAGGAAGTTAGAGACATGCCACACCATCATCTGTCAGTGTATCTGCTGCCAAATCGGCGTTTTCATTCATCTTGCTGTTTCCACACCACCACCACCCCCCAGAGAACATGCTGTGTTCAGTCTAATCTCTATATTTATTTTGTGCTTCTGGAGTACAGATGAACAAGGTAGCTGATCAAAGGCCTGGGAAATCAGGTCAAGATAGTTTTGGGTGAAGCCCAAGTATATTAACTTTGTGCATCTCCCCTTTGTGCTTTTTGGGAGGGGGAAAGGTTATTTGAGGGGCAAATTACATTTTTTTAAATATATGCGGTTGCATGTAAGGAAACCCCAAAGGTGGATTAAAGAAAATAGAATTTGGTGGATGGAAATTAAAGCATGAAAATGGTTTCTGGTGATGGTGCTTAGCCCTTTCACAGCTGACCACTTTTCTGCTTAAATTTGCTCTCCCCTTTTGCATGGTTCCACAAAGTTTTTTTTTTTTTTTTTTTGCATTGTGGAGTGGGTGGGTAATCTGGAATCTGGAAGTGGGAGGTACAGATTTTGAACAATTTTCTTTTTAAAAAAACTGGGTGGGTAAAGCTCCTACTTCTTCCTCCCAGTCCAGCTCTCTTATTCAAAGGCTCAGGTTTCCTGATTATTGTTTTAATTTTTAAAGCAAGCAAGCAAACAAACAGTGGTTTTTCCCCCTCTCTTTTTCAATAGTTATACCCTCCTTTTCTGCTTCAAGAGCACTTATATCACAAACCCTGCAACTGTCCTGGAAAAACCGGGACATCCCATTTTTTAATCACAAGAGAACTGTGGCCTTTTTTATTGCCATGATCTCACACAATTTCACAGCATGATTACTCCCTGAAATAAGTGCTTTTTTGCGGTGCTCGATCTCATGTGGTGCCCCAAAATGTGCATTTTTGGGCAACATGCCCTCGAAGGCACTTTCTGGGGGGAAATTGTGGTGCAAAATTGCACAAGATCACAGCAACCAAAGTGTGTACCATGCTCTTGTAGTAAAATACAGGAAGGTGGTGTCCGGGAAGATGGCTCCCCAGATTTTGACTTCAAATTGTAGGAGCATATGACATCAGCTCAAATGTGCAATAGAAAACGAAACAAATAACAAAGATATGCATTTCTAAAAACACACAGGTCTCACCATCTTTTCAACTTTGTCCTAGTAAAGAGAAAAGGGATGTCCTGCACTTATTTGGCTCTGGCCCAGCTCATAGCTGGCATGCCCCCCCCCCAGCAGATTAAACCCCCCTCTTCCTGATGATGCAACCCTCAACATTAAAAATAAGTAAAGGTAACAGGTAAAAGGACCCCTGACCATAGGGTCCAGTTGCAGACAACTCTGGGGTTGCAGCACTCATCTTGCTTTATTGGCCGAGGGAGCCAGTGTACAGCTTCCGGGTCATGTGGCCAGCATGACTAAGCCGCTTCTGGCGAACCAGAGCAGCACATGGAAACGCCATTTACCTTCCCACCACCTATTTATCTACTTCCAATTTGACATGCTTTTGAACTGCTAGGTTGGCAGGAGCAGGGACCGAGCAACGGGAGCTCACCCCGTTGTGGGGATTCGAACTGCCAACCTTCTGATCGGCAAGGCCCTCTGTGGTTTAACCCACAGCACCACCCATGTCCCACCTCAGAAACCAAACACTGGAAGCAAATGTCCAAAAGGGTGGACGTCTCTGTCCAGAAGCCCAAGTGTGGGGCAGCTTCCAGTGGCTGTGTGGGAACAACTGCCTTGACAAATTAGCATCTTGAGGAGGCCACAATCCTTGGCATGACCCACTTCAAATTTCAGCCCTCCAGCCTCAGGCTGAAATGGGTATATGCCCAGTGCCTGAGCCAAAGTCCACCTAGATCTGTAACTGATAAAGTTGTGGCCAATTTTTATCCCAGATGGTTGTCTTGTCACGTTTGTTCCCTTACACCATAGCTATTGCCTCGCGCAAGGATTGAGGATGCCGTGGCTCAGACCACAACTTCCTTCTGCTTATTTTAATTGTTTTGTTTTATTGTTTTATACGGCTTGGCTTACATACCTTATTCTGGGAGCAGCCGCCGAGACCACATAACACCGGTCTTGAAAGACCTGCATTGGCTCCCAGTACGTTTCCGAGCACAATTCAAAGTGTTGGTGCTGACCTTTAAAGCCTTAAGCCAGTATACCTGAAGGAGCGTCTCCACCTCCATCGCTCTGCCCAGACACTGAGGTCCAGTGCCGAGGGCCTTCTGGCAGTTCCCTCGCTGCGAGAAGCCAAGTTACAGGGAACCAGGCAGAGGGACTTCTCGGTAGTGGCACCCACCCTGTGGAATGCCCTCCCATCAGATGTCAAAAAGAAAAAAGACTACCAGACTTTTAGAGGACATCAGAAGGCAGCCCTGTTTAGGGAAGCTTTTAATGTTTAATAGATTACTGTATTTCAGGCATGTCAAACCTGCGGCCCTCCAGATGTTTTGGACTACAATTCCCACCTTCCCCAACCACTGGTCCTGCTAGCTAGGGATCATGGGAGTTGTAGGCCAAAACATCTGGAGGGCCGCAAGTTTGACATGCCTGCTGTATTTTAATATTTCTGTTGGAAGCCGCCCAGAGTGGCTGGGGAAACCCAGCCAGATGGGTGGGGTATAAATAATAAATTATTATTATTATTACTGCAGGATTCAACTTCAGCATAAAATAAAGTGTTTTAAAATTATTTACTTTTACGTTAATGGAAAGTTGAAATCACTTCTGTTAATGGAAAGGTGTCTTAAGTACCATCATGAAGATAATTCCTGACAGGGGCTCATGTTTCTTTCCTCTGTCATCTGAAACGAAACCAGCTTAGGTGTGAATTGCAAGCAACCCTGGTGTGAGCTTCCTATTTTCACTTGATACAGGGCTCACTGAAGCCAGTGGGAGTCTTTCAGTTTATGAAAGTTGTTAGATTGGGCCTGGAGTGAGGATAGGTCTTAGAATGGTTCCTCAGGCCCAATTTTTCTGTACCCTCTTAAGAAACCAGTTGGAAAAAGGCTGGACTGTACACAGTCGGACAGAGCCTAAGGAACCCTTCAGCTCCTGGAAAGGCCGTTTTGTGTGACGGGGTAGCGCTGTGCGTGAGAAAAATGAAACTAAATCCAAAGATGTTATGAGAACCTCTGTAGAATGTACCTATAATACCGTGTTTCTCATATTATAAGACACGTCTTATATTTATTTTTTCCTCAAAAAAACACACTATGGCTTATTTTCAGGGGGTGTCTTATTTTTTTCCTCCTCCTCCTCCTGCCGCGGCCGGCATTGCTGCTGCGCTTATCACTATGTCTTATTTTCGGGGTATGGCTTATATTCCTTGAATGCTTAAAAATCCTGCCATGGCTTATTTTATGGGTATGTCTTAAAATATGAGAAACAGGGTAGGACTGCAGGGGACCCTTCTGTCAACGCATGTGCAAGCATTAACAGTTATCCAAACCCCACCTCTCTTTGTTTGGCTCACATTTCCTCGATTTCAACCCAGTTACTTTTGTGGAGTGGCTATATAACCGCAGAAGTATCCAGGCAAGCATTTACTTATTTAACTTATTTAAATAATCCATGCTTTACATAAGGCATTGTCATTAGCAACTCCCCCTCCTGTGGTTCTTTGTGGGCCACACACTTGCTAAGATAATCTTCAAACCAGGACTCGCTTCCAGCTGGCTCCTCTTGCTGGTTTCCACTTGGGGAACATTGGAAATGTGGGGGGGGGAGTAAAAAAATCAGCTTCTGAAATATTACTATTAATAATAATTATTATTTATTTATACCGTGCCCATCTGGGCAGCTCCCGACAGAATATTAATAATAATATAAAAAAGTAATAAAACATCAACCATTAAAAACTTCCCTAAACAAGGCTGCCTTCAGATGTCTTCTAAATGTCAGATAGTTGTTTATTTCCTTGACATCTGGTGGGAGGGCGTTCCACAGGGCGGGCGCCACCACCGAAAAAGCCCTCTGCCTGGTTCCCTGTAACCTCACTTCTCGCAGTGAGGGAACCGCCAGAAGGCACTCAGAGCTGGACCTCAGTGTCCGGGCATAGCTGCCAAGTATCCCGTATCCGCCGGGAAAACCCCTTTTTTCGTACCGTTTCCCGGAGGTCTCCCGTTTAGGTTAAAATCCCGGTATTGTCCCTTAAATCGGCTTCGGCCCGGCGGCCATTTTTCTGGTGCCGCTTTGCCCTTCTATGGGCACCAGAAAATGGCGGCGCTGGAAGTCGCTTCCGCGCATGACCGGAAGTTGTGTGACGCAACTTCCGGTTGCGCTTCGCCCTTCTATGGGCATCAGAAAATGGCGCCGCCGGCGCCGGAAGTCGCTTTTACGTGTTTCCGGTCATGCGCGGAAGCGACTTCCGGCGCTGGCGCCGCCATTTCCTGGTGCCCATAGAAGGGCAAAGCGCCACCGGAAGTTGCGTCACGCAACTTCCGGTCATGCGCACGCTGCCGATCCCGGATCTTTACGTCCGGAACTTGGCAGCTATGTGTCCGGGTTGAACAATGGAGGTGGAGATGCTCCTTCAGGTATACTGGGCCGATGCCGTTTAGGGCTTTAAAGATCAGCACCAACACTGAACTGTGTTCGGAAACGTACTGGGAGCCAATGTAGGTCTTTCAGGACTGCTGTTATTTGGTCTCGGCGGCCCCTCCCAGTCACCAGTCTAGCTGCCGCATTCTGGATTAATTGTACTTTCCGGGTCACCTTCAAAGGTAGCCCTACATAGAGCACATTGTAGTAGTCCATGTGGGAGATAACCAGAGCATGCACGACTCTGGCAAGACAGCCCACGGGCAGGTATGGTCTCAGCCCGCATACCAGAAGGTTTCCAGTCACCAGTTTAGCTGCTGCATAAGGGGGGGGGGGAAGTATTAGCATCAGAAATGGGGAAAGTGAAGAAATGCAGCAGCTGTGAACTAACCCCCTTGAGTAGAAGAGAGGGGCGTGGTTTGGTTCACATCAGCAGTGTTTCTCTCAGGGAGGAAGGAGGTGTAGCAAAGAGAGAGAGGAGATTGGTTTAAATGCTTTTCTCTCACTGCTGCATCTCCCACTTCCCAGAGGGCTTTTTGTTCTACGCCTATCTCTGGGCTTTTTGTTCTACACAGATCACCGTGTGCCTACTGGCTTATGAATGAATCTTTTACTATGAATGAATCTTTTACTAGTTAATTTGTCATTCATAAGCCATGACTCAACAAAGTTTTATGGGTGCATATAAGGAGGACCATAGACATAGCTAGGTCTTTCTCTGAAGTTTGTTTTAAAGAGCACCACTGAAGCTGGGGGTTTCCCCCCAGTTTAAAGGCTAGTTGGAATATGTCAACAGTGCGATGCAGCAGCTAAAAAAGCCAATGCAATTCTGGGCTGCATCAATAGGAGTATAGCATCTAGATCAAGGGAAGTAATAGTACCACTGTATTCCACTCTGGTCAGACCTCACCTGGAGTACTCTGTCCAGTTCTGGGCACCACAGTTCAAGAAGGATACTGACAAGCTGGAACGTGTCCAGAAGAGGGCAACCAAAATGGTCAAAGGCCTGGAAACGATGCCTTATGAGGAACGGTTTAGGGAGCTGGGTATGTTTAGCCTGGAGAAGAGAAGGTTAAGGGGTGATATGATAGCCATGTTCAAATACCTATATAAAAGGATGTCATATAGAAGAGGGTGAAAGGTTGTTTTCTGCTGCTCCAGAGAATCGGACACGGAGCAATGGATTCAAGCTACAAGAAAGAAGATTCCACCTAAACATTAGGAAGAACTTCCTGACAGTAAGAGCTGTTCGGCAGTGGAATTTGCTGCCAAGGAGTGTGGTGGAGTCTCCTTCTTTGGAGGTCTTTAAGCAGAGACTTGACAGCCATCTGTCAGGAATGCTTTGATGGTGTTTCCTGCTTGGCAGGGGGTTGGACTGGATGGCCCTTGTGGTCTCTTCCAACTCTATGATTCTATGTGTCTATGAATAGACACTTCCATTCTCCAGCATTTCCCTTCCTGCGTTTTCACTGTGATCTTGGGTACCATGCATGACTTGCCTACTACAGTTTATTTGCCACTCTTCTAACAGTTAGTTCTGGCCACAGTGGTTTATTTAATTATCGGAAATATTTTAGCTTGCTTTTCTGGGTTCATGTCCCTCCAAAGTAGCTTACAATCAGAACGAAAAGGAAAGGAAGCAATAATGCAAAACTTTAAGCATAAAACTACCGTGCTGTAATACAGTTTGAGAAATCAGGGTTCCTGAAATTATTATATCTGTTTTATTTCCCTCTTCCTTTTATTTTTTTGTATAGGCAGCATCTCCCCCCCCCTTTACAGAGAGTGGCTTGCTTGCATCAGGAGACCCCCCCCCCCGCCAAGCAGGGGTCTGAAACACAAGTTTTCATGAGTTTTGAATTTTCAGCAATTAACTGGATGGTATCTGGCATGAAAACAAATTGATTGGCAAGCTAGCTGTTAGGAAATCCATTAGTAATGGTGGAATTTAAGTTATTGCATCCCCAGCTGCTTTAATTTAGTATGCAGGTGCTTTAATGAAATATTTATGACTTCAAAAAAAATGGTACAGGTGAATATTTTAGAAGGGAATGTTCATAAGATGGTGTGTTTTTTTTTTTCAAAGTGGGTGCAACATTCTTCATTTGAACACAGACGTACGGTTATTGTTGGCCCACCCATGAGGCAAGGTGAGGCGACTGCCTCAGGGGGCAGGATCCACAGGACAGCAGATCCAGCCTCCAAGGAATATGTGGGCTGGTCTCCTGCTGCTGCTGTGGTAGCCGAAATGGCTTCGGCACATTCCTCAGCAGCCCCACCAGTGCTGCCTCTACAGTGCCCTGTAGATTAGGAGGTGCTACTGGTTAAGACTGGGTGTTATCTGGTTTTCAGCATCGTGATACATCGCGTTACACTGATATATCACAAGGTCTGAAATAAGGATAGAGCTATGTAGAGGCATTGGCTGGCTTCACAAAGCCCTAAACGGCCTCGGTCCAGTATACCTGAAGGAGCATCTCCACCCCCATCGTTCTGCCCGGACACTGAGGTCCAGCTCCGAGGGCCTTCTGGCGGTTCCCTCACTACGAGAAGCCAAGTTACAGGGAACCAGGCAGAGGGCCTTCTTGGTGGTGGCGCCCACCCTGTGGAACGCCCTCCCATCAGATGTCAAAGAGAAAAACAGCTACCAGATTTTTAGAAGACATCTGAAGGCAGCCCTGTTTAGGGAGGCTTTTAATGTTTAATAGATTATTTTATTTCACTTTTCTGTTGGAAGCCGCCCAGAGTAGCTGGGGAAACCCAGCCAGATAGGCGGGGTATAAATAATAAATTATTATTATTATTATTATTATTATTATTATTATTGCTATTTTCCTCACATTGTGATTTTTCCATAGCGTGCACACACACACATCATGATTCGTGGTATATTGCCAGGCCAAAAATTCTACAACTGATCTCACAATATGGACTTCAAGTGGGTTTTGGACGATATATCGCCCAGCCTTAACACACATCATGATTTGCAATATATTGCCAGGTCAAAAATTATGAAACCGATATCATGATATGGATTTCAAACCAATTTTGGACGATATATTGATTTATCGCTCAGCCCTCCTGCTGGTCTCCTAGACTCTGAACCCGCCCAGTGTGATTCAGAGCAGGCCTATGATTCCACTTGAGGAGCGGATCATCATCATCATCATCATCATCGTTTTATTATTTATACCCCACCCATCTGGGTGGCTTACAACGCATACAAAAATGTAAAACATCAGATATTAAAAATATCTTTTTAAAGTAAGATACAGTGGTACCTCGGTTTAAGTACACAATTGGTTCCAGAAATCTGTACTTAACCTGAAGAGTACTTAAGCTGAAGCGAACTTCCCCATTGAAAGTAATGGAAAATGGATTAATCCGTTCCAGGTGGGTCCACGGAGTACTCAACCTGAAGCGTACTTAACCCGAAGTATGAGTGTAATTGGTTCCGGAAGTCCGTACTTAACCTGAAGCGTACTTAACCTGAAGCGAACATTCCCATTGAAAGTAATGGAAAGTGGATTAATCTGTTCCAGACGGGTCCGCGGAGTACTTAAACTGAAAATACTCAAACTGAGGCGTACTTAAACCGAGGTATGACTGTAGTTGCTTATTTCCTTGACATCTGATGGGAGGGCGATCCACAGGGCAGGTGCCACTACCGATAAGGCCCTCTGCCTGGTTCCCTGTAACCTCATTTCTCGCAGTGAGGGAACCGCCAGTAGCCCTCGGCGCTGGACCTCGGTGTCTGGGCAGAATGATGGGGGTGGAGATGCTCCTTCAGGTGGGAATAGGTGGTCCTTGATGGAAGGCAAGCTGTTTCTACCCTGTTTCTCATATTTTAAGACATACCCATAAAATAAGCCATAGCAGGATTTTTAAGCAGTCAAGGAATATAAGCCATACCCTGAAAATAAGACATAGTGATAGGCGCAGCAGCAATGCTGGCCGCGGCAGGAGGAGGAGGGAAAAAATAAGACATCCCCTGAAAATAAGCCATAGTGTGTTTTTTTCAGGAAAAAATAAATATAAGACGTGTCTTATAATATGAGAAACACGGTACCTCCACAGTGGAAGACAATGTGCCCCTGAATGCCAGTAAAGGAGAGGACTGTTTCACTCAGCTTCTGCTTGCAAGCTTCTCATAGTCATCTGGTTGGCCACTGTGGGAACAGGATGCTGGACTAGAGGGGCAATTGGGCTGATCCAGCTTGGCTCTGATTTTTATTCTTAACTGTCTGCTGTTTATGCCTTTTTTGTCATGTTTTAACATTTGGATTCCCCCCTGCTCTTTTATGCATATACATTTTAACCATTATTATTTTTATTGTATTTTTGCTGTCCTGTTAACCACTTTGAATACCATTGACAGCAAGAAAGAGCATAAATTGAAGCCTAGTCCACCCTAGTATTACTTTAGAATCTAGTAAAGGTTTGGAAATCTTATGGATCAAGCTGGAAAATAAATCCTATTTTAGATCAACTGCTTTCTTGAAAGTACTAACAATTCTTTTCCTGAGCAAAGCTATTGACTAGTAGTAGTAAAGAAAAAAGAGTGTAACAATCTATTTTTAATCTTTTACCATTGCATTTTCCTTTCAATGTGGACATAAACTTTACTGCTCACAGGAAATGTTAATAGACTGCAAAGGACATAACACAGATTTCTGATTTAATAAAATAATTCTGTTAGACTGGGAGAGGAAATCCTTCATATATTTATTTTATTTTTGAAGCATTGAATAAGTGATGAATAAAACATTATCTGACATTTAAATATGCATAGTGTAAGTAAGGAAATGATTAAAAATATTCAAAATTGAAATGAAGAGATGCCAGCACTAATTGGTCATGCTTGGGCTATGAAAGTGCATGTACTCAGTATTTGCAAGTATTGACAATTTCTTAAGAGAGAGAGAGAGAGACTGTGCAGCTCTTTCCCATTCAAAGCTTAGCTGTGTCCTCTATTGCAAAACCCCCTACAGGTCATGAAGGCCATAGCATTCTTCCACTTGTCTTCCTCAACAGCTGGTATTCAGGGACACGCTCCCTCTGCTGGTGAAGTCAGAACATAGCCATCATGCCCAGTAGCCTTGCAATACATAAACTTGTCTAATCCTCTTTTGCACCTATGCAAACTAGTAGCCATCATTACCTAGTCTGGTAGAGAATTTTACTGCTGAACCATATATGGGCTGTGTGAATAAGCACTTTCTTTAACTGTCCCGAATCTTCCATCATTCATCTTCATTGGATGGCCTTTAGTTCTACCTCTCATCTTGTTATATCCCCTTTAGCTGAGGAAAGGTTGTGGAGACAATACGGTGGATGGGACATTCAAGTGGTCTATGACATTGCGGCTTTTCGTTTGATTGTTGAAGGTATAGCCCACCTTTCCATATTTAAAGCTCAATAAAATACATTGCCAACAAGGGTTTTGCGACACCTGAAAGACAAACAGATTAGTCCATGAAAGCTTGTGCTATATATGTTTGTTAACCTTCAAGATGATACACCTGGTTGTTGTTATAGGTGTTTGCTACATCTAATACTGGTATATCCTACATGGCTCACTAAAGCTAACAGTAGGCCTACGCTTGGCCCAGCTAGCCCTATGCTTCTTCCTAGTTTGTAAGCCATGTGACTTAAGTTTCTTTTTGCTAAGTCTGGAAAAGTAAAATATTATACATTTCCCCAGTCTTTAATGCGGATAAATTCTGGCATATTGTATAGCACTATGGTAACAATTACAGAGAAATGTGAAGTTCTGTGAGCCCTTCGGAAAGAACTGTAAAATCACTGGGTATCTCGTCATGCCATACCCTCCAACACAATGCAGGCCATATCTGGGACAATATCTGCTTGGTCTTAAGTCCTGCTTGAGATCATGGACCTCAAAAAAGCGCTTTTTGGGGCGAGATCTCACCCTGAAATCATGTGAGAGCAAGGCGCCCCAAATGGCTGCCGTGCTTTCATGGGATGTCCCGATTTTTCCGGGGCTGTTGAAGGGTATGTCACAAAGCTGCCAAGTCTCCCGCTGAAAAATGCGGAATCAGCAGCGGCGCGGCACCGGAAGTCGCTTCTACACATGCCTGGACATGCGTAGAAGCAACTTCCGGTGCCACTCTGCCCGATTTCCGGTGCCCATACATGGGCAGAGCGGCACCCAAAATGGAGCCTCTGGCAAGTAGGAAATCCATGGGATTTCCGGGATTTTTTTCCATTCGGGAGAACAGCGGTAAACGGATTAAAATCCGTTTCCCGCGAAAAACGGGAGACTTGGCAGCTATGGTATGTCATGGTTGTGCTGAGATATATGCGCAAGAGGTCACAAGCTGAGTTGTGCAGCTTAATTCTATAGATTCTATGAAGCAGGCCTGTTTTGCCTGAACATATGGAAGAATCTTGACTCAACACATGATGAAATCCTCTGAAAGCGAATGCCTTTGGATTTTATTTTCACACAGCAGTTTAAAAATTCTCTTTCTGAAAACACTGGAACGAAATGGGTGGTTTTATTTTGAAGGTTGCTGAGAACACACCAGGTTTCACAGAACAACTCACCCATGAGAAACTCTGTTAGAGGAGTTGTCTGTGTGTCCAAATTTCTCTCTCTGCAGTGACACCATAAGACCTGCAGCAAAGTCCCCCAGCGCTTGAAGATATGTCACATACTCACAGAGGCCCAGTTCCCTGGGTTATTTTCTCCTCTTTTGAAAGACCTATGAATAATCCTGCAAAAAATTATATATTTCTTCTATATACTATGTCCTTGTTTTTTACCCTCCTTTCTCCTTACAGAGAGCTTCTTATTTTTGCTGTTTCTATAATATTGATTAAATTCTCTGTCCCCAAAGGCCTCATAATACTAGAGAAAAGGATATTTCAGAGAGCTGGAAAACATTCACGTACAAGATAGTGAAGTAATATTCTCATATTTCCTCTCACAAATCCTGTCTTTTTATATAAAAAAAATAGGCTTTGGCTTTCTTCCCTTCATGCTTGGCTAGCGATCTGAAGTACATTTTGTTAACTCCCTTTTGAAAAATAGCACTGTCCATTACAGACTTCCCTTCATTTACAGCTTGCGGAGCCCAAGACAATGCGCAAGGATTTAAACCTGAAATGTATTAGTAACCAAATTGTAAAGCAAGGACTCTTTGCAGGGAACATGTCTAGAAAGGATCATGTATATGCCAAGGAAGGAGAAGAAATAGGGGAAAGCAGAAGTCAACCAACCGTGATCTTAAAATAAAAAAACCCTATGAGGAAAGAAAGAAACCTTCTCATTCCGCCCACAGTAGCAAACTAATAATAAAAATGTATTGCCAAGCAGGTTGGACACTGAGCAGACGTTTTGCAGAAAGCTGATTTGATTTGGTGACCAAATTTAACCGGACTGATTTAGATACCGTACTTATTTGGTTTAAGCCATGTGGTCTCCTTCAGCTGAGCGTGTGTCCTGCTAATGTTAATTAGCTAAGAAATGTCTCGCTGAAGGAAACCAGGTCCAAGATGCACTAAACATTGTTGTATTCCTTAACGGAGGCATAGTTTAAACCGTGTTGCAGAAGGAACACTAGTGACCTGAAGGAGGGCAAGTGGGGATGCAGCTGTTGTACCATCCAACTCTGGCCAAAGGATGGAACTGCCTGGCCTCACACCAGCCGTGGATGCCTCCATGCCATGGCTGTCCACTTTCGGATTTGAAAATAAGGGATCAGCAGCAGCCTCACCTGTTCCGGGGACAGTCTACGCCGTCTACGGTATATCTAACAGTCCAGGATAGCAGCGGGAAACGGTGCTGGAATAAGGCAATTTCCAGCAAAAAAAGGGAAGGTTGACAGCTGTGGCTTGGAATAAGGGAGCTTCTTGCAAAAAAGGGAGGGTTGACAGCTATGCTCCATGCCTCAAATATTCCAGAGACCATATTCCTTGACCCCTGTAAAAACTTACAGGTCAAGCATGGTGCCTGCTCTGACCTACTAGATTTGGTAATAGGACTGCTTTTGGCCCTCTGTCCTATCTCACCCCATAGAATCACAACTAAAAAATGGAGTTTCTCAGATATAAGGTGGCTTTCTTCTATGCACCACAGTTGAGCATAGATTGAGCACAGTTGGGCAAGATTTTCATGTTTCCATTTGTTTCCATGACTAAACACCTGATTTGTTTCGTCATTCCTTTGGTAATTCATATTGGTTGCATTCTTCATTTGTTGAGTTGTCATTCATCTAATTACATTTGTTTTCATCTGCGTTGTTTTTCTTTCTTTGTTCCTTTAGTGCCAGTAGCAAAAGCAGAGCTGATTTCCATAGCCAGATGCTGGCAGCCTTCACTTGGTTTCTGCAGAATGCCCCAAATAATGCATTGTCCCCCTTTTGCTTCAACCTCCCACAGAAATATTGGTGAAAAGTTTTGAAAATGAGAATACAGGGCTGTTGTAAAGAGAACTGAAGCCATGTATGAATGTGATGATGATGATGATGATGATGCCCATCTTACTGGGTTGCCCCAGCCACTCGGGGCAACTTCCAGCAAATTAAAACATCAAACATAGTAAAACATCAAACATTAAAAGCTTCCCTAAACAAGGCTGCCTTCAGATATCTTCCAAAAGCCAGATAGTTGTTTATTTCCTTGACATCTGATGAGAGGGCGTTCCACAGGGTGGGTGCCACTACCGAGAAGGCCCTCTGCCTGGTTCCCTGTAACCACGCTTCTCACATTGAGGAAACCACCAGAAGGTCCTCTGAGCTGGACCTCAGTGTCTGGGCAGAACGATGGGAGTGGAGATGCTCCTTCAGGTATACAGGGCTTTGAACAATGGGAATGCCAAGTGCTGCAGTTTAAATACCAAGTGTTGCAATTTAATGTTCGGAGACCTGAAAGGCCTGATTCCTTGGCCCCAAAGCAGGATTGCTGTGGAATCCAAACCACTGGCTCCACGGAGTTGACAAAGCAGATCATTCCAAATGACATGAGTGGACGAACCAAACCAAGAAGCTGTAGGAGGAGGCAAACATGGATGGCTGCTCTTCCAGTAAGGAAGCTATTTCCCAAACCTGAACGTTCTTTCCTGGGCAAGCGAAGCAAAACCAAAGTATAATTCCTCTTTATAAGCATTTGTGCCAAAAAAAGAAAGAAAAAGACTTCTGGTGTCGTTCCAGTTTCCCCAGTCCAATGTAATATGCTTTCATGCCTGACAGTTACAAGAATATATGCAGGCTGACGGGTTGCCAGACTTTTATTTCAGCTCAGGCCGGAAGAATCTCAGGGAGATGAATGGTTTCTCTTTTAAACAGGAGTGACATGGAAAGCAACAAGCTGGTTCCGCAGCCTTGTTCCTGAGCCTGACCATAGTGCAGATTGTGTAAATCCAAAAGGCCACAAGTGCTATGGAATATTTCCAAAAAAAGGACCCGGTGTGTGTCTGGGAAAGGGGGGAGCAGGCATAGCCATCATTCAGGCTCTCCCACCTCTCAGATTTATTTGATTAGATGCAAGGAGACATTGGTTATATAATTTTTCTTACCCTTTCAGCCATACTTAATTTGCACTCCCACATTAAACAGACTTGGGAAGATGCAGCTGTTAAAACCAGCAGGCCATTGGGCTGAAACTCCTGATAAAAAAAATCTCATCACATCTCATCAAGGTCACACTGTTTTGTAGTCACCCCAGCTCCAACTGCGGTGAGCTTTTGTGAAAATATCCATAGTTTGATAGTGAGTTGCTTGGTTGGTTTGAATCTGTTGGCAGGTCCAAAGGTGTATCTTAGTGGATTTTTTTTATACATGGTGCTTTCCCCATTAATTCACACAACTGGTTGAGGAGACTGTAGGCCCAGGAGTGGGGAATTTTGTGCTCCTCCAGATGTTACTGGACTACGGCTCCCATAATCCCTGACAGTTTGCCATGCAGCCTGGTATATTCCGTTGAAATATATAAAAATGTTACGCACAAACCGTTTTAAATTTTTTTGTATGCCGTTTTACCATTTCATAAAATTGTATTAACAATTCTATATATATATTTCGTATCAAATTTGGACACAACACCACATTCCACAATGGGGAGTGTTCTTAGCAACGTAGGGTATACAAATGTCACACCTGCGCAAGGTAAAAGCCCCTTTTTGGGACCTCAAAACTCAGCCAGCAGACCCTCCCAGCCATGCTGGGAAAAGAACCTACAGGAAAGGTAGCAAAACATCGTCCTCTAGCAGCGTCTATACTGTTACTGCAGCTTAAAAAAAGCTTCCTTGTGTGTTTGATGACCCTATATAATGTTTTATATATGTGACTCTAAAGCTTGGGTTCAATTTTATATCTGCTTACAGTGATTTCAAAAATGGTCAAAAAATGGATAAATAAAATTTCTAAAATCATTTTGTGCGTGAGGTTTTTTAATCAAATCTCTTTGAAAGTAAGATTTTATCTAACCTTTAATGAAAGCTCATCAAATTATGATACAGGGAAATGAGGTTGTAAAAAAGTCATCACCCTAGTACATGCATATACTATGTATATGCATATGTATATGTAATATGTATATAACTATACTACTGATTTTGAATATGCCATGAGTGTATATTAATTGGCCATGTTTTCTTATACTCTGTCAGTGGCCACAAAGTTGCATACCATTGCATCTGTTGGTGTGTGTGTTTTTTGTGATTATGAAAGTTAGCAGAATGAAATATTCTGGCGTTAACCCAAATGAAATGAGATGTGTTTTACTACAAGGAAACGTGGGCTCATGCCTATGCGCATGCACGCGCACACAACCCTCTTTCACATCTTTATCTGTCTTCTTCAGAAATGCAAACCAGAATATTCCTGACCATCTGAATCTGTGGCTGTTGATATCAGTTTAAATTAACATTGCGCTGGATTCTGAGCATCTATTCATTTGCTAGGGAAAATAACAGAAGATTCAATGTAAGAGGTTTGATTTTTTTTCCCCTTTCCCTTAACAGATGAGGATAGGGATTCACTCAGGATCTGTTCTGGCTGGAGTAGTTGGTGTGAGAATGCCAAGATACTGTCTCTTTGGCAATAATGTCACCCTAGCAAGCAAATTTGAGTCAGGAAGTCATCCTCGTCGCATCAACGTCAGCCCGACAACATACCAGTAAGTACTCAACAGCCTTTCTTTGCACAGTCTGCTCTATGCATCCCATGATCTTCTTTTAACTATGTTTTTATTCCTAAATGTATTATTATGAGAGAAATACATAAACGTCTGGAAATAAAACAATATGTCCCAAAATACCAAAAAAAGAGAGAAATTGTTACATATTTCTGAAGGATAAAAGGTTAGCTGAAGGATAAATTAAGAAGATGTTAAATTAACCAATAGAGGATTTGTAGCTGGATGGTACGGACAGGGAGTTGGCAGGCGATCCATAACTTCCAGGTGTTTCTGTTTAGATTTTTTATTGATTTAATTACAGTGGGCCCTCTGGATATGAAGGTAATTCATTCCAGGGGTCTGTACGTATCCCAAAAAATCCGCAAGCAGAAGTGCTGCTTCTGCGTATGTGCGTTGCACAATAGAGTGCTTCTGCGCATGCGCGCATGGCAAAACCCGGAAGAATACACTTCCGGGTTTGCCACGTTCGCAACCCGAAAGTTACGTTACCCGAAGGTAACGTAACCCGAGGGTCCACTGTATAAAGATTTCTACCTTTGAGTGTGAGGAACCTGAGGCCTTACAGATATTGCTGAACTACATCTCCTATCAGTCCCAGTCAACATGCCTGATGGCCAGGAATGCTGGGAAACGTTGTTCAGCAACATCTAGAGCACCAACGCTTCTGCTTTGTGCACTTGCTTTCAGGTGAGGACATTGGCTTTTTCTTCTCCATTTTTTTTAAAAAATTTGACAGCAATTTGGAGGCATGCGGCTTTCTCAGCCTTCAGCATTGTTCATATGATTTCTCTTTTTAAGCAGCACCAGGGCTTACACTGTATTTATACTTCCCTGTAAGCCTCTACGTAAAGAAAATTTTATGTAATTGTCTGCACTCAGGACGTGAGGCATTCACCACGCTAGAATACAAAGCAGCTAGAGACTGGGCGTTTTTTAAAAACTCATTAAATACAGGCGAAAGAAATGAAGCAAGCTCACTTCAGATAAAAATCATGCAACTGGGGAGGAAGGGCGGTTGCTTGTACAAAAGGCAGGCATGTTGAGCAGACTTTTGACGGCCAAATAGGCAGGGACGGATGGTGATGGATGAAGAGCGGCAGAGCAGAGACTTGGGAATACAAAGTAGTTATGGACACGGTCAGGAGAAAGCGAAGCCCATCTCTGCAAATGCTGTTGTCAGAATCCGCTGCAGTACTGACTTGACAGTATATCCGAAGGAGAATAATCGGGGTCTAATTTCCCTAATGCAGTTCTGGTACAGGCTGCTTTTGTTCCGTTTTTGCTTTGTTTTTTTTAATTGTTGCTTTGATACTCAAACTCCCTGTGTAGATTGGTATTCAACAGCTGGTCCCTAGAAATCAGAATGTGATTTAGGATATTGGAATGTGGCTTACAATGTGGGGGGGGGGAAATTAAACTATAGCTTGTCACCTGGTTAAAGAAACTGTCAGTTAATCAGAAGCCACCTGGGATCCTTTGACTGGAGGTGCCAGGATTGCATGTTCTGCTCCTGAGCTATGACCCTTCCTTCACCCGTCCCCACTGTCCTCCAAGGATAGGGCAAGAACATTCTTGCCAGCATGCAAGATCAGAAGCCAACCGAGACCCAACAACCCAGCCAGGACGCCTTCATTATTTCTGTACAAAACCCATGAGTCATGTGGCACGAGCCATCTGGCGAATTCTGGCACGCTTTCGGCATCTGTTGGCGTTAACAATCCACTGGCAAAACCTGAAACACAGATTTTGACTTTTGACACATTGTGTGGCAGCTTTAGTCCCTTAAACGCTGAGACTCTGAACCTGACCTCGGTGGAAATTGTGCAGTACAGTATAGAAATAGTTTAAACGAAGAAATGTTAGTCATTTGGAAAGGAGAAAAGACCCATTTGGACCACCTCACCCAACAGACAAACACCATCTTGGTGATGATGGCAGGAGATGTGGTCTCATGAAGCAGAATCAGCACTGACTCCAAGGTCTGTACAACAGTTCTGTTTTTCATCGCAGTACTTTTTAGCATTCCTAACCCCATGGTTAACATGAAGAGGGCCCCAGGTTCAATCCCTGGGGTTTTTGTTTTTGTTTTTTAAGGATTTGGTAGTAGCTGGTGGGGAATTATCTCTCCCTGGTTCGCCAGAAGCAGCTTAGTCATGCCTGGGGCGGAGGTGGTGTTGTGGGCAGGCCCGACCGAAATCTCGCAATGGAGGCTGAGAGCTCAGCCCCCTCGCGATTGGCTGTTCCCATCTCCGTCAGTCCCAGGCCGACCAATGAGGTTGGCCAGGGGGCGGGGCTTGTTCAGAAGGGGGGGCAGGTTACGTCATCACCCGCCCAGCAAATGGAGAAATATTCCGTTAAAGGTTTCCGGGGGCGGAGCTTGGTCCAGAGCCTGGAGAGGCAGGGCCGTAAGGCACACCCCAACGGTGGCCACAGGAGGAGTTCCGGTAGATGTACATCACTCCTTACTGGTGGTCAATTTCTCCCAGACTCCAACACACGGGTTGGTGTCAGATATAGTCAGTTAGGTTCCAATGCCTAAGCCAATACCACTCAACATCCGTAACCAATAAAAGTTGTAGCCTTATTCGCCCACTTAAAATCTATCATTTGTGTCTTGTGTCTTATTCTCAAGGGGAGGGAGGGACATAGCCACACAAGGCAAGTTGAGCACTGCAACCCCAGAGTCGCCTGCGACTGGACCTAACGGTCAGGGGTCCCTTTACCTTTACCTTTTACAATCCTGGAGGCTCACCAACAATCTAGATCAGGGCTTCCAAAACTTGGGTCTCCAGCTGTTTTTGGACTGCAGTTCCCATCAACCCTGACCACTGGTCCTGGTAGCTAGGGATGATGGGAGTTGTAGTCCAAAAACAGCTGGAGACCCAAGTTTGGGAAACACTGGGCTAGATTATTCTGGGCTAGCTGATTAAATAGTGTGGCTTGCATAAGTCAGGATCCTATGTTCCTAAGAGGTGCAATCTGATGCTACCATTCAACAGGAAGGACTTGCTTCTATGCCTGAGTTGTTGCAACTGTTTCAAGTGTTTGTTTCACAGAAAACAATGATTTTGCTGTAAAGCAAAGGGAGCAGAGCTCATTAAGGTAGATACACTGGAAGACTTGATTTTGAAATGCCTCCTCTTCACTAATATGTGTACAATATATGTGCAATACTCTGGCTACCTTTGTAAACAACCTATTCCTGTGAACATTAAAAATGAAAAAAGGAAGACATGATGCAAGGAACAGCTTTACTAAATGCCCAGCCAGCGAGCTGTGAAACTGAAGTAATTGCTTGTTTTAGATATAATTTCTCTGGTTTTTTGAAAACTGCATGAATAATGAATTTGTCCAATAGAAAAAAAAGACTTTGCTCTTTATAATGTGGTGGGGGGAGGCGGTGGAGGCGGTCCATGATTAGTGTGACATTAAAAAAATCTAAATAACCAACTTTTGGGGGGGGGGGTAAGCAAATGGTTAGTTACTTAGATTAGTTACCGTAGTTAGGATTTGTTTCGCATTCTGCTCAGAAGGACATTTGAACATGTGAAGCTGGTTAGACAGAGATTGTTAAATGATTCCCACTTCCAAGGCTGGGGATGCTTTGCTTTGGCCATCCAAATGTTGCTGAACTACAACTCCCATCAGCCCCAGCAAGCATTGCCTATGCCCATGGATGATGGGAGTTGTAGTTCAGCCTACCCTTTCCCCATGTAAGAACTCTCTGCCACCATATAAAGGGAACTTTATTTCAACAAGGCTGCCCTTTATCAGTCAGCCTGAAAGCTTCCCTTGGGTCACCCTGAAGCTTCTCCAAGTAGCATAGTTTATGACCAATACAGGAGAGACATGTTTTGTTGCAGCTGGGGCAGGTGACCTAATAAAACCCTCCAACAAGCAGACATAAAAGATTAGCATTCCCATATAATACACAAGTCTATAAAAGCAGAGTTCATGCAAACAGCCCATATCAACAAAGTTCCTTCATATTGGTATGAGGCTATCAGTAGCTGCTAGCAGGCCCTTGCAGTGGGAGCCAGTTAGGTACCCCAGGCCTCCATACCCCCCAACCGACTGGGGACTTCCTCCCCAGGCCCCAGTTCTGCATAGGTATGGCCCAGGGGTCAGCAAACTTTTTCAGCAGGGGGCCGGTCCACTGTCCCTCAGACCTTGTGGGGGCCGGACTATATTTTGGAAAAAAAATATGAACGAATTCCTATGCCCCACAAATAACCCAGAGATGCATTTAAAATAAAAGGACACATTCTACTCATGTAAAAACACCAGGCAGGCCCCACAAATAACCCAGAGATGCATTTTAAATTAAAGGACACATTCTACTCATGTAAAAACATGCTGATTCCTGGCCCGTCCGTGGGCCGGATTGAGAAGGCGATTGGGCCACATCTGGCCCCCGGGCCTTAGTTTGGGGACCCCTGGTATGGCCGCTAGTTATGGTGGCTGTTTGCTGCCTCCAGTATTAGAGGGCATATTCCTTGGGACACCAGTTTCTGGACAAGGCAGCCATGCCTGCAAGCTTTCTCGGAGGAATCCTGTGAGATACTGGACTAGAAGGGCCTTTGGTCTGATCCAGTAGGGATGTTTTACACCCTTACGATGGAGCAGTAAGAGAGAAAAAGGGGTATCCCGTGCACTTCTAACTCAAACCACTTTGGGCTCCATCCTCACCCACTGCTGGTGTATCTTTGCCCACATGTTGCCTCCAAAAGACAGAAGAAGAAGAAAATCCCAAGATGTGGTGGCAGCAACTAGTTTTGATGGTTCTAAAAGGTGATTAGACAAATACTTGGGTGAGTCTATCCGTAGCTGTTAGTCGTGACGTCTGGTTTCAGCTTCCAGATACCAGCTACTGGCAAGCAACAATGGGAGAGAGCCCTTGCCTTCATATCCTATTTGTTGGCCTTCCCAGCGGCACCTAATTGGCCACTGTAGGAAGCAAGATGATGGATTCAATGTACTTTTGGTCTGGTGGGATCTTACTAGTTTCTTGCAATTTATCCCTGTGTGCAGGGCTGGAAAAATCACAATCGTATTTCTAGATGATCTGTTATTTTTCCAATCCCACCTATGACTCAAGCAGACTGAGGCTATAAAAGCATGGATGTTTATTTCTAACCATAACCACGATTTGGATTATAAATGTAACATTATACAAAGCCAGAGATACTATTTTTTTTCCACATGAGAAGCTGGCTTACCAATGTGCATTGTGAGCAGTCTTCACGTCAGCTTTCACATGGTAATCGCATTTCGGAATGATCTTTGTGAGCGTTCAGCACCCATAGCCTGCCTGTGAAGTAAGAGTTTACAAATCTAAATATAAGATTTGCTGTCACCTAGCAACAGCACTGAACTTTGGGTAGGCCTGCTCCAATCTAAACCTGCTTGGAAAGAAAGTCAAGATGCAAAGATAGGAGGATTTGCATTAGTTGTTGTTGGGGGGGGGTTGTAATCTTTTCTGAATGAAAAAAGTCCTATTTATTCTGGAAACATCTGTGTGTCTCACACCTGTTTTCTTGTTTGATCTCTATGTCCAGCTCAGCATACACATGCACAACGCTGGCCCTCTTCAGGTTTTATGGAAATTTAAACAAATGGGGGCGGGGATTAACGATATGTAGAACGTGTGGGAAGCTGCCGCAGATACAAAACACTCTAGACTTTAGACACCTTCCAACTTGTGGAAGATGACAAGGCAATGAAGAGAGCAGAGCTCATGCACTCACCCATACTGTCTGCACCACCACCAATTTACAGTCATACCTCGGTTTAAGTATGCCTCGGTTTGAGTATTTTCAGTTTAAGTACTCCGCGGACCTGTCTGGAACGGATTAATCCACTTTCCATTACTTTCAGTGGGAAAGTTCACTTCAGGTTAAGTACACTTCAGGTTAAGTACTCCACGGACCATCTGGAACGGATTAATCCACTTTCCATTACTTTCAATGGGAAAGTTCGCTTCAGGTTAAGTACGCTTCAGGTTAAGTACAGACTTCCGGAACCAATTGTGTTTGAAAACCAAGGTACCACTGTACTAAACTAGCACTAGTTTAAAAGAGTTTTAAAATACTGACCCACCTGCACTTAAGTTGATTCAGAAAATGGACACCAGGATCCTTCCGTCTGAAGTGGCGGAACCACTGTGATAAGAAACATAGGAAAAGGTAATCCTATGTTCCATTCATCCTCCCTCTCTGAATCATGTAATGCACTTTACCTCGTGCTGTTGTTGTTGTTGTTGTTGTTGTTGTTGTTGTTGTTGTTGTTGTTGTTTGCATCTTTCTGTCTCAGGAGACCATGGAGGAGTGCATCTTTGCTTAATTAAATTTGTATACCGTCCTTCATCTCGGGGCGGTTCACAACATCAAATTACAATATAAAAAAACATGCATAGTAAAAATGAGAACAAAAACAAACCAATAACCCCCTCTCCTACAACACATTTAAAAGAGCATCAGATGGCAATTGGCTAAAGCCCTGGTTGAAGAGGAACATTTTCACCTGGCACTTAAAGGTGTATAATGGAGGCGCCAGCCAAAGCTCCTTGATTAGAGCATTCCACAAATGGGGAACCACAGCAGAAAAGGCCTCTTCTCGAATTGCCACCCTCCGGACCTCTCCTGCAGGAGGCACGCAAAGGAGGACTTCAGGTGCTGTTGCGCTGATCATTTGTTGCCTCACAACGTCAGGACTCGGGGGACTTTGCATTGCACATGACAAAGGAAGGGAGCGGAACTTGATATGGATTGACTGTGGTTTTTTGTAGCAGTCCTTGTTTCTTATAGCAAGTAACACATTGCACCCTCTTTTTTTCCATGTTTACTTTAACACCTCAGCAAGATCTTCCTTGCTTTTCATAGAGGACAACTCAATGGACAAAAAGTAAGAGTAGCCACACTGACCCTTATGAAAACGATCTGTATTAGGTCAACAAAATGCAACAAAAAGTGACCAACAACTCATTACTATTATTATTTTATTTATTTATACATACATACATACATACATACATACATACATACATACCCCGCCCATCTGGCTGGGTTTCCCCCACCACTCTGGGCGGCTTCCAACAAATACCAAAATACATTAAAATATCACAGATTAAAAACTTCCCTAAACAGGGCTGCCTTTAGGTGTTTTCTAAATGTCAGGTAGTTGTTTATATCCTTGACCTCCGATGGGAGGGCGTTCCACAGGGCGGGTGCCACTACCGAGAAGGCCCTCTGCCTGGTTCCCTGTAGCTTTGCTTCTCGCAGTGATGGAACCGCCAGAAGGCCCTTTTGCGCTGGATCTCAGTATCCGGGCTGAGCAGCACGGGTGGAGACGCTCCTTCAGGTATATAGGACCGAGGCCGTTTAGGGCTTTAAAGGTCAGCAGCAACAGTTTGAATTGTGCTCAGAAACGTAGGAGTCACCAATGTGATGCCCACCAGATGGTGTTGGACTATAACTCTTTTCCTGCTTGATCTAGGGCCCTGGTGGCTAGGGCTAATGGGAGTTGGAGTCCAGCGTCTTTTGGAAGGCACCATGTCAGCTAGCCTTGGACTAGATGGAAAATAGAGCAAGCAGGTGGAGGAAGAAAATGTTGGCTGATGGTGAAGTCATGGAGTCTGCATCTGATCACAGTCGTAAAGATGGAACGTGGGAGGAGGTAGCAGACATTCAAATGAGGCTCCCTTGGGTGCATTTCCTTTTCAGAATGCACTTTACTTCTTGACAGATAATGCTCCTTCTTGGCTCTTTTGTACATTGTGCAGGAAAAAAATCAGGCTGAGTGAGCAGTATGAAGTGGGTTGAAAAATGGGTATTGACCTCCATTTTCTTTATCTCTGCTGAGGTTAAATTTCAAGAAAGAACAAAGGGGGTGTGGGGGTGTGGAGTTACAGGCCAACACCAGCAATTATTCAAAATATTTACCAGCCTTTTGTTAATTGTACAAAGTACAAAGATATTGTGTTTACTTACCTAGGAGCACTGCAGGCATATCCACAAGATACCTACATTTCTCTTTTTATCTTGTGGTATTATAGAGCTTTGTACAGGAAGAAAACATTTTTTTTAATGTGAGCTTCTGGTAAAAATGAAAAACCTAGGAGAACACAGAGTAAGTATAATTTCTGCAGACTGCCAAGGTTAAAAAAGAGCTTAATTTCCTACAGGCTAATTCATACCACTACCACTTGGGGGCCATAATTATTGCTCCTTGAGGGATTAAAAGTTCATGCAATTGTGTGTGTTGGCTGCAATCAATGCTGCCTTTGCCATGGGTTTCCCCCACACAGCACATTGTGTGTTATATATATATATATCAGCCTCAGTGTACATTGCACTTCACAGCAGCTTTCCTCAGTTCCTCAAGCAAGAGAGGAGAGTGTTCTTGTGCTTTCAGGGTTCCCACAGGCAGCTGGTTGGCCACTGGGAGAACAGGATGTTGAACTAGATGGGCTCTTCATCTCTTATGCCCCTCCCCCCAAAGTTGCTGGACCACAACTCCCATCATCCTTTGGCCATTAGCTATGGTGGCTGGTTCTGATGGCAGATGGGAGCCGATCTGTAGGGTTGGGGGAGGCTGCTTTACAGCAACAACATTAAAAAAGGATACATCTCTGTCCATAGAATGGTGGTTAACAGGCTGAGGTTGAATCCCGACAAGGCAGAAGTACCGTTTTGGGGGGTGGGCAGGTGTGGAGGACTCCCTGGTCCTGAATGGGGTAACTGTGCCCCTGAAGGACCAGGTGTGTCAAGGGCAGCTGTCTACCAGCTCCATCTGGTATGCAGGCTGAGACCCTACCTGCCCACAGACTGTCTCGCTAGAATGGTGTATGCTCTAGTTATCTCCCGCTTGGATTACCGCAATGCGCTCTACGTGGGCTACCTTTGAAGGTGACCTGGAAACTACAATTAATCCAGAATGTGGCAGCTAGACTGGTGACTGGGAGTGGCCGCCGAGACCATATAACACCGGTCCTGAAAGACCTATATTGGTTCCCAGTATGTTTCTGAACACAATTCAAAGTTTTGGTGCTGACCATTAAAGCCCTAAACGGCCTCAGCGCAGTATACCTGAAGGAGCATCTCCACCCCCATCGTTCTGCCCGGACACTGAGGTCCAGCTCAGAGGGCCTTCTGGTGGTTCCCTCAATGTGAGAAGCGAGGTTACAGGGAACCAGGCAGAGGGCCTTCTCGGTAGTGGCGCTCACCCTGTGGAACACCCTCCCACCAGATGTCAAGGAAATAAACAACTATCTGACTTTTAGAAGACATCTGAAGGCAGCCCTGTTTAGGGAGGTTTTTCATGTTTGACGTTTTATCGTGTTTTTAATATTCTGTTGGGAGCCGCCCAGAGTGGCTGCGGAAGCCTAGCCAGATGGGTGGGGTATAAATAATAATAATAATATTATTATTATTATTATTATTATTATTATTATTATTATTATAGCCTGCAATATAGAGGCAGAAATGGGAGATGCATGTCCTAACACTTGCTTTTCATTTTGCCAGGTGTCTGTCTGCCTCTCTCATAGACAGTGCCAAATTTGGTTGCCTCTCGTATGCTATTTTGTCTTTAATGTCTCCCACTGGTAAAACTTCACATCTTAGTCATTGCACATTGCAAGGTATCTTTTGTGTTCAGTATTGGTTCTATTTTATTTGTTAAGATATATTGGAAAAAATTAGTAAAACATTATATATTTATCTTTTTAAAAAGAAAACAACCCTGTGAGGAATGGCAGTCACATTTCGTTAGACTTCATTAATCTTAGACCTCATTAAGATGGTTCATATGGTTGCCTCCACACATTTAGTTTTCATGCAGAGTGGGGAGCTTGGTCCATGCCTGCTGGCTACATCCCCAATGTTGTCAGCCCAGTGTTCATGTATTTGTCACAGAGACCTAAAAAGAAGAACTTCAGCATGCCAAGATCTACGCATCATCATTATTAGATTATATCCAACTAAGTTCTAGTTCTTGGGCTCCATGATCACTGCAGATGGTGACAGTAGTCACAAAATTAAAAGACGCCTGCTTCTTGGGAGAAAAGCAATGACAAACCTAGACAGCATCTTAAAAAGCAGAGACATCACCTTACCGACAAAGGCCCATATAGTTAAAGCTATGGTTTTCCCAGTAGTGATGTATGGAAGTGAGAGCTGGACCATAAAGAAGGCTGATCGCTGAAGAATTGATGCTTTTGAATTATGGTGCTGGAGGAGACTCTTGAGAGTCCCACGGACTGCTAAAAATCAAACCTATCCATTCTTAAGGAAAACAGATCCTGAAGCTGAGGCTCCAATACTTTGGCCACCTCATGAGAAGAGAAGACTCCCTGGAAAAGACCCTGATGTTGGGAAAGATGGAGGGCACAAGGAGAAGGGGACGAGATGGTTGGACAGTGTTCTCGAAGCTATGAACATAAGTTTGACCAAACTGTGGGAGGCAGTGGAAGACAGGAGTGCCTGGTGTGCTCTGGTCCATGGGGTCATGAAGAATCGGACACGACTAAACAACTAAACAACAACCAAGTTCTACTCAGTCTAGACCCCTTGGAGGAAATAGTCCACTTGAGTGAACCCAATGTGAACAACTCAAATTCAGAATACACTTTGTGATGACGATGACAACTATAATTTATTAGATTTGTGTACCACCCTATACCATAGGCATACACTGAAGTTATATTCTGGATTTTTTCCACAAGTTATAACACAAAATATATCTAATGTGTAAAAAGAAGAAAGAAAAACAGTGTCAGAATGACTTTTATCTATTATTTATTTATTATATAAACCACAAATATGCATCTTCTCTTGAGCGTATAGACAGCTGCATCTATATAAATATTATTGTATTTTTATCTATATCTATATATATCCAGTGCTATTTTTCTAAAAAATATTTAGGGGTACTCTCATTTTCCTACTCATATTGAAATACTGCCCCTCAATGAGGCCAAACTTAGATTCACAAAATGTTTAGGAGTATACGTACCCCCAGAAAAAAGCACTGTATATATCTATATACATACTTGCACACTTGCATGCATAGACAGATAGATATACTGTAATGCAAAAACAGAAGCTTCAGGAATTTAGGGGGAAGCGGGGCACACTGATGTCATTTGTGTCACGACATCACTAAAACATGTCTATACATGTCTATACAAGAGTTGCGACCGCGCCACCCACCAGTTAGCTGATGGCGTTTGACGAGAGTGTGTTTTTAGCACGGCCAACTACAAAATTACGTGAAATGTAAAAGTGTTCCAACACACTTTTACGTCATTTAGTTAAGATTTAAAAATACCAAAGGTAAGTTATTCCACTCAGTAATCAGGATTACACGTGATTTTTAAATAAGTTCAGTGGTTTTATTAATAATTGTTAGATTTTTTAAAAAAAAAAATGTTGGGGCACTTTTACACTAAGACACGGAGCACATTGGTGCATATAAAATTGCCCCGCTAGTGTACAATAGTGCCCCAATGTACAAGTTTGCATGAAATCTATAAACTCATTAAATTTGAAAAGAAAAAAAACGGTTGTTTACTATGTGGCCAAAGTCATTTCTAAATATAATATGACTGGTTATCAAGTGTCATATTTCAGGGAAAACCCAGGATCTTGTATGTTTGTCTTCCCCTTGTAGAAGATAAGGCAAGCGTTGATTTCAAGGATGTTGTTTTGCTGTTGCCAAAACCAAATTTCCCAAAGGGCACATCTTGAACATCATCTCTTTATACTTTTTCTATTGACTTAAGTGGATATAATGTGCAATAGAAGCTAAACATTAAGTAATTATCTTATTTTTTATAAGCATGTTGTTTAAATTACTATTTTTTGGCTACCTAATGTGAGTTCTTATTCTTTTTAAGTTTTTCCAAAGTTTTTTTTTTTTTTTAAATGGATAGGGGTTTGAGGAAAGATTAATATAAGTTTTGATGTTTTGTTAAGAAAACCTGCCATAAAGTCTATGATATGTGTGAAACACTGTTAGTTTTGATACGTAATTTAGATTTTAAGTAACAAATTGTAAGGCTGATTATGATCTCTCACAATAAAAATGGTTTTTTCATTAAATTTGTGCAAATAATTACCATTCTCATAAAATTTACGCTTTGTATCAAAGTGCCCCGTCCAATGTATCAAATGCCCCGTAGGTGGGGCAGAATGATACAAAACCCATTTTTTTACTGAAGTCATTATATGCTCATTATCTTCTAACTTTAACGGTTATTTTGATTGCTATTATAATATTGATTAGTTATGCCATGCATCAGGCAAAAAAAATTATTGTTTGACTCATTTTTGTTACATAAAATATGAGATTAATTTTTTCTGTTTCAATCTGCCCCACTGGAGAAAAAATCTTGCAGAGAAATTAAGACGGCTCCCCTGCCCCTTGTCCTGGCAATTAGTGGCTAGCTGTGATATCTGTATTGTATACATAGCTGCCAAGTTTTCCCTTTTCTCGCGAGGAAGCCTATTCAGCATAAGGGAAAATCCCTGTGAAAAAGGGATAACTTGGCAGCTATGATTGTATAACCAACCAGCCAGTAATTACTCTATCTATCGTATTGCATTTTCTAATCCACATTTATGTATTATTCAGGGGCAATAGTGCATGAATTGTTCAGTTGCATGAGAAATCTAATGAGATAGGAAACATTTTAAAAAATACAGGAGCAATCATAATGGGTACTTTATTATCATACAAATAACTTTGGCTGGTTTATCTTGCTTTTACTTGCAATTTGGGAACGAACTTTTGATCTCAGATCATCAGCATAACAATAATGAGCATAACAACCTTTGCTTGTAACAAAATGCGATGTTTCGACCAATTAATAATACACAGATATATATATATATACAGTGTGTGCATGATTTTCACAGTGGGTTGCAATCTTCTTCCCATTCTGAATGCTGCACAAGGCAAATCAAGGCGGGGCAGTGTTCCTGTCTGGCAACAGAATGGAATCCCCCTTCCCCAATTCCATTTGCTTGGGGTACATACTGAAGGTCTCTTAATTACCTTTGTTAGCCATATGCAACAAAAGTGATTAAGAATGATAGAAAGCTAGAAATTCTCTCACCCTTCCAATTATGTTGGGCTTCTGAAAACTGTTCTGTGGCTTAGTGTGGCATGTAGGCAATAGAGAAATCTATGTAAAATCTAAAGAGCAAATGTGATTTTTTCAGTTTGAGCGTATGGGGTCCCCCTACACAAAAAAAACCCCACAAGGGTTTTTTTAATTGGTGGAATCATCTTCTCTCTGATATAAGTCAGGTTTTGACACTGGTGTTATGTCATCACTTTTTGACCTGGATCCAAAGCTTTTTGGTGGCTCCATTCTCGAGGACCAGAGGAGGTCCTCCTTCCTTCACCTCCTCCAATAGTCCTAGGAGTTCCTCATCAGGGCATCCTCACATTGGTCCATGTGCTCCTCAAGGACTTTGTCTTTTGGGATGTCCAGTGTGGCCTTTAAGGACTCATTGCCTGGCACCAAGCCAGGCCTTGGCATGACTAGAGCTCCAAGAGGACTTCTCCAAACTAAGTAAATGGGCATTTAAATGGCATATGCAATTCAATTTTTAAAAAGGGTAAAGTGATGCACGTCAGGGCCTAAGAACCTTGATTTCACATATATGGCCGTGGGATTTGAAGTGGCAGTAAGTGGCTGGGAATAAAAACTTGGGGTCATAATGGATGACTGCTTGATGAAGATGTTGACCCAGAGTGCAGCAGCTGTGAAAAAGACAAATTCCATGCCGAGGACCATTAGAAAAGGAATTGAAAATAAAATTGTGCTGATATCCTTCTTAAGTGAGAGGTCACTAGTGCATGAACAATTTAGCTTGTCTTGCAAGTTTCTCCTGCTGAATAACTAAAATGTATGCTCCCAGCCATCTTTAGCAGCTCGCCACCTGTGAAAGAGTTGTGAATGGGATATGCAGAGCAATTCTTTGTTGATCTAATTTGAAGCCAGTCCCTTTCGGCTCAATGTACAGAGTGGTGTGTTTTTTACCTTCCATGTCTCAAATACTAACTCTCCATATCACATTGCTCTGGAAACTGAGGAGAGTATCGAAAAGGATATAGGACATAGTGGTATGCTGCTCAAGGGGGAGAAAACCCTACTGACTGTGCTAATCCCTTAAAAAGGTAAAGGGACCCCTGACCATTAGGTCCAGTTGTGACCGACTTTGGGGTTGCAGCGCTCATCTTGCGTTATTGGCCGAGCGAGCCAGCATACAGCTTCCAGGTCATGTGGCCAGCATGACAAAGCCGTTTCTGGCGAACCAGAGCAGCACACGGAAACACTGTTTACCTTCCCACTGTAGGGGTACCTATTTATCTACTTGCACTTTGACGTGCTTTCAAACTGCTAGGTTTGGCAGGAGCTGGGACCGAGCAATGGGAGCTCACCCCGTCGCGGGGATTTGAACCGCTGACCTTCTGATCGGCAAGCCCTAGGCTCTGTGGTTTAACCCACAGCGCCACCCACGTCCTTTCACCACCCACGTCCCTTGGGAGGACTTAAAAGAAGCACTTGGGACACCACCCCCTTTCTATACAAAGGGTGTCCAGAGTTTCATACCAGTAATAGGCTTAGGGAAGGAAGTATTTGTTACAAGGGGAAAATTCACTTTATTTTTTTTTTTTAAAAAAATATTTTTATTAATTTTCCAATTAAAACCAATTATATCACATTCAATATTTCAAATTATACACATATATATATCAATCAAACCGAATGTTATGCCAAATCATCTAAAGAATTTTTTTATTTGGGTTCCCATGCTTCAAGAAATTGGAAATTCCTCGCAACTGTCCACTGCCGTCTTTTTTCTAAAGTTCAAATCGTCCTCCAAGTTCATAATAATCTAGATCTTCCCCTTACAGTCACATAGATGTTTTCCACTTTCATCCGATTGTTTCCCAGCCGCTGAGATAAATATCAAACAACGTTTCACAGATGTTCTTTCTCCTGTGTGAGTTAATCAGTCCAGCCTCCCCATAAATCTTCTTAATGGAGCTCCTTGTTGCGTCGAAGCAGCCCGAAGCAGCGCCATCTCAAAAAGCTCAAATCACTTTCGCTTTCTCTCATAGTCATGAAGATTCACGATCATTATAGAATTTACAGCTTTTTCAGGCAGGAGACCCAAACATCAAACCATAAACTCTTGGTAAATTAATGGATCTCCTTGCCCTATAGCTGAACTTAGCTTCAGGTCGCTGCTCCAATTTAAAGTGCGTCACAACTCATAAATCCTCCGAGCGCGTCCAGAACTCCTTCCGCCCAACTAGGGGGAGGTTTTTCTCATCGGCAACTCCACATCTTTAAAAAAAAATATGCTCAGTAACAATAGTTATAAAGTTCAACTCACACAGTCTTTTGCTTCTCTTTCACTCCAAACAAGCCAGGACATCGCGTCCGGGAAGGTACGAGGCAACAATATGAAGGAAAATAAAAATAAAAACTCGCTTCCCTTATCGCTCCGTCCCCATCAATCCTTCTTCCAGATGCAGTACAATCTTTGACTCCTCTCCTTTCAGCAGCATAAATTTCTCAGCAGTAAACAGCGCTTCTTCCCCTCCTTCTGAAGTATGTCCATAGATTTAAGCCTAATTATCTTCTTTAACCATGGAAATCCCCGCCATGCAGATTAGCGTCCGGGAGTCCTGGCCCTCGTAAGTGCTCAGCCCAAGCTCCCCCCACTCCAAAAACAGTCGGAGTGGGTCTGGGGGCATCGCGGGCCAGCGGCCCCTCTCCGTAACCCCCGGAGAGGGTAGGGGGTTGCCATTTACTCCCCTAGCAACCGCCAAATTCCTTACGAAGGTCAGAGAGATGGAAAACAGGTCCGCCATTCCTGCAGGCGGAAACCGGAACCCTGGGGAAAATTCACTTTAAGCTACTTAAGTTGTTGAAAGGGTCATAGGTAACACCGTTGTGGCTGTGGAAGGCCATCAAATGAAGAAATAAAAACCTCACATCAGAATTTATAGCTTGTGCTAGCAGGACTGAGAAAAGGAGCCTTGATGGAAGAGAACTGGATAATGAGGACTATTAAATAACTTCTTGGTCAACAGTCCTGTCATATATTAGACCAGTGTTCTATAGGCCACATACTTTCTACTCTTAACTGGTAGTAACTGGTAGTAGCCAAGGCCTGAAGCAGAAAGAAATTGGCTACTTGGCCTGAAAATAAAGCAAACCACAGATGCCAGGTTTAATTCAATATATCTAACAGTAGTGTATACAGTTACAGGTAGGTAGCTGTGTTGGTCTGATGCAGTCAAAATAAAAATAAAAAATCCTTCCAGTAGCACCTTAGAGACCAACCAAGTTTGTCATAGGTATGAGCTTTCTTGTGCATGCACACGAAAGCTCATACCTATGACAAACTTGGTTGGTCTCTAAGGTGCTACTGGAAGGATATTTTATTTTTATTTTAGTAGTGTATACAGCAGAGCATATATTTTCTGTAGAAATCTTTAAGGGGGCATATTTAGTCTGTATTGCTAGCACTAAAATTAAAGCTGTTTGTATTGTTCATGATAAACAGGACTTGGAAATTCAAGGAGGTTGCATTAACCAAAGGCATATTTGGTACTCTCTCTAGTGTGGTTGATTTATCCAGCTTTATAAACAGTAAACCATCTGCCCAAAAAATCTACACCAGAGCTTTCCAAACTGTGTGTCGCGACACATTAGTGTGTCGGCTGCAGTGTGTAGGTGTGTTGTGCGAAGGCTCCCCACACTTCTCCCAGGGCTGGAAAGAGGTTAGTTTAACCTGCAGTTTGCTAGTAAAACCAAATTGGTGTGTTGCGAAGTGATGCATGTCTCAAAAGTGTATCACCAACATGAAAAGTTTGGAAAGCTCTGATCTACACTTATCAGCAGAAGACAAAGTGAGCCGCTGGGGTTTTGAACCCTGGTCACTCAGGTCAACCAATCAGTTCATGCTTTTTAAATATAGCAATATTCCTATTTTTGCTTCAACCCACAACCTCATGGCAACCATTATGGGTCAATCCTTGCAGCAGCCATTTTGTGGCTGGTGCTCACAATGGTAGAGTCATGAATAAAAGAGTGTTGGACTAGCAGGTAAATTAATTGTTCAAAACAGGCCAAATGCAAACAGGTCTACTGTCAAATGTATTTCTGTATTTACTGATGTCCATCTGTTATGGTAGATATCGCATAAGCTTGATACCCCAATATCTGAATCTACTAAGGCTAAATTGTATATTAACTGAATTTTCTTTCAGTTAGAATCTCTCTCTCTCTCTCTCTCTCTCTCTCTCTCTCTCTCTCTCTCTCTCTCTCTCTTACACACACACACACACACACACACACACACACATGAATGAATGCTAACAGCTTTTAGGTCCATTTTGTATAAGCAGTTATTAGGTCCATTTTTTCTGAAAACAGGGGAAAGCAGCAAGAAATGGATTTGGCTAGCATCTGAATATTTTGTAAACGCAGTTCTTGTTTGCTGAGGGTGTATATCATCAGCTGAAGCCATATGACTCCCACAGAAAACATTCGGGGATTATACTGGCTTTTTGCAGAAATGTAAGCTTCCATATAATTTTTACAGCTGAAAGAATGGATTTTGCTATCAAGCTCAAGGGACCTGCTTGGGCTCAGTATAATGGTCTGAGACTTGCAAGGTCCCTGGCAGGGACGGCTGGTTCCAAAACACTTAATCCCCAAGCAGATACTTATTTATCCCACACAGCTCCTCTTGAGATAGTGTGTGTGTGCATTTCTACTTTTGGCACAGTCTTTGCATTGCCTCTCATACCCTTACAGGATCTGTCTGGCCTCTGTATGGATAACATATTGACTGTGCCTTATGGTAGCACAGAATCCACTGCCAGCAGTGGAAACTGTGCCGTAAGCTCCTTTATTTCTTGTCGTAAGAATAAAACCTGCTCAAAACGTCTGAACGAACAAAAAGGATACTTTTACCAATATTGTATTGAAAAATACAGACAAGTTGTGAGTCGGAAAGATTGGGGAGGGGTGTCTCTTCAGTTCAATCAGCCATATTGGTTCTCTCTCGCCAAAACAGAGTTGGGCCATTGGCTCGGGCATAGCTCCTAAATTTCTATTTCTAAAGCACAGGTGGCAAACGGAACTATTCTGAATCCAAAGCACACATAGCACAAATCCACGTAGTTTAATGTGTTAGCTTTTAGGCAGTCTTTCCTAATTGAGTTCCACACTTTGGCAGGGAAAGGAGAGGTGAGATTTCCAGATTTAGCTATGTTCTCTTATCACTAAGGGTATAATGGTGCAGCTACTCACACTCTTGGGTGAGACTGATTATCTAGACCCATTTCAGTCTGGGTCCCCCAAATTGGTTGGAGGATCAAATTGGCCCTGGTGGATGACCTTTATTAGGACAGAAACAGAGTGTGTGACATCATTGTTTCTCCTTGATCACACAGAGGATTTGGATATCATTGGCCAGGCCATGGTATGCTCTTGGATCACCTCCATGTTAGGAGTTGGAGGCACTGTGGTTCTGCTCCTACCTTCAGAGTCAATTTCAGTGAATAACATTGCCTTTGGGTCCCCCTCTAACTGAGCTGTGGGGTTGCGCAGGGCAGTATTCTGCCCCCAGTGCTACTTGACATCTATATGAAGCCATTGGTGACAGTCATTAGGAGATTTGAAGAACAGTATTGAATGAATAAATATATGAACATGGATTGCTCAATCTGCTGTTGCCAATTGGCCACAATATCAAAGTGGCCAACCGACGCTATATTTTGTGCAGAAATTATGAGAAAGTTTATTTGTCCTTAATCTTCTGAGCCTTGTAAAGTTGGTCTGCATTGTAGTTTGAGAACTGCAATTCAACACTGACTTTTTGTTTAATCTCTCCTCCCCACCCCATCCACTCCCAGGCTCCTGAAAAAGGAAGAAAACTTTATCTTCATTCCTCGATCCCGTGAAGAGCTTCCAGACAACTTTCCAAAGGAAATCCCTGGGATTTGTTATTTCCTGGAGGTCAGAACTGGTCAGAAGCAGCCAAAATCTTCTGTCACATCTGCCAGAGTGAGAAAGATTTCCTACAACATTGGCACCATGTTCCTCCGGGAAACGAGCCTATGAGGCCTGCTGCAGATCAAAGACTCATCAAAAAAGCACAAACCCAGAACTGGGTCATGACAGGAGAGAGGAGATTCTTTCTGTTTCACTGCATTGTTCCAAGCAAGCAGTAAAAGCTCCGTGAAATGTCAGGCAATAATTCTTTTTAAAGGTGGGTGGCTGCAGTCCATAAACAAACTGGGAAAAGGGTCAAGGGAGGGAGCAGGGATTTTTATTTTTATTTTAAAATCAAATTAAAACAAAATACCTTTCTGTTGCCAGAGCTACTGTTGGCCATAAATATCAAAGTGGTAAAAGAAAGAAAGAAGAAGAATCCAGGTTAAGTTGCTATTAATGGGGGAGGCATTCCACAAAGCATTGGGCCTCTTCTGCAAGGCCCATTGAAATAAATGGAGCTTTTGGTATATTGCTTTGTTCTGTTCAGAAACAGGTGGGCATTTCCTTTTATCTGAAGATGTAGTACCCCTGCTACTTCTTTAAACATCCAGCATTCACGCCAACAGAATTGGCGTAGGCCCCCTTCACATACATCTGCGAAATACATGTAAGAGTCACGGTAGCGGTACTTGGTGAATTGCTCTCATAAGTTGCACCAGCTAAACAGATTATGATGCATTCCTGCATTGAAAGGGAGGTTACCTAAATATGCTTCTCGGTATTCTTTTTTTTATTTTAAAAAAACAACACTTCATACAAATACTGTAGAGATCATTTATAATCATTTCAGCAGGAGGAATTATAATTCTGCATATAATATCATAGGGGTTTTGTCTACTTTTTATACATTTCACTATCTGGACAATATTTCACATGCTGTATCACATGGGTAGGCAAACTAAGGCCTGGGGGCCAGATCCGGCCCAATCGCCTTCCAAATCCGGCCCGCAGATGGTCTGGGAATCAGCGTGTTTTTACATGAGTAGAATGTGTCCTTTTATTATAAATGCATCTCTGGGTTATTTGTGGGGCATAGGAATTCGTTCTCTCCCCCCCCCCCATAGCCTAGCCCCACATGAGATCTGAGGGACACTGAACTGGCCCCTTGCTGAAAAAGTTTGCTGACCCCTGCTGTATCAGATGTGAGGCTAGACTGCTCCTGTATATTTTCTGCCATCTATCTGTCAAAGTTTCTTCTTCTTCTTCTTCTTCTTCTTCTTCTTCTTCTTCTTCTTCTTCTTCTTCTTCATATAAGAAATGCCATTTTGCTGGGGGTTTGCAAGAGCTACACTTTGATCATTTTCATTTTCTGTTTAGTAGATGTTTATGTCTTGCATATTTAAACTGATGTTCAATATTTGTCCCGCTGGTGGTGTTGTGTCCTGGCACCAGAACAATGCAAGCAAAGCAGTTATTTTCATACTCAGTGATTGGTATATTATTGGAAATCCTAAAGCCCCAGAGTAAAGTAATTGTCCTTTGTAATGAAACGTGCCTAAAAGTAGGCGGTCCAACATCATGACCTCATTGTGCTCTGAACTTCTCCCAAGCTTCCAGCTATCACTTGGGGGGGGGGGCGCAATAATATACCTATCGCCACTGGCTTTGCATTTCCAGTTACTAACATGGGTAGAATATCCAGTTATTAATGTTGACGGGGTGGGGACAATCCATTCAGTTTCTCAAGATTTAATATATTTTTAGAAGTATCCCCTCAAAATACCTTTCATATTCTAGAGCTTCAAAAGTCCTGGTGCCATTAATATCCTTGAGACTACTCTAGAGTAAGCAGTTTGAGGACTGTGGTCCAGCTACTGCTTTGATCAGCAGTAAAATTTCACTTGTATATGTAGATAATTTCACGTTCATTTTTTCATGCAGACTAATTCAGTAAGAGATTTTCATTTACAAAATTGTAGTGTTCCTTTGCATCAGTGGTGCGTCATGCCAAGCCAAACTTTAATATACTCTGAAGAACAATAAAACCACGCATGGGGCTTTTGTCGTGAAATCAGAACTCAGAACTGGTAAAGGGACGGATTCTTTAAAAATGGCCCATTTAGCTTGTTGCAGCAAAAACAACAAAGATCTTGTGCCATCTTAAAAAATTAGGCTGTAATCCTATACACACGTAACTTGGATTGAATTCAGTGGGATTTACTTTTGGGAAGACTTGTACAGAATTGCACATTAGAAGATTTATTGTGGCATAAGCAGGGCTGGCCCAGTTACAAAGGAGATGGAGACAGTTGTCTCAAGTGGTCAGCACAAGGGGCAGAGAATTTGCAATTGGACCCCCTGTTCACTTTTGTTATTAGCTGGGTTGGCTGCCCATCAGCCCCTCTCCCTCCACCCAACAAGGCAAGAGTCTTGGCGTCCTACTCCTCCCCCCCCCCCCGCGCCTCATCCTGCTCTCAGTGTCCCTCAGGGCAAGGCCTTTTGGGTGAGGTAGGCAGGAGACTGCCTAAGGCAAATCACAGTGGCTAAAGAGACTGTTATAAATGTGGAATGCCACTGAGGGCCCCCTTGGGTGAGGTGAGGAAGGAAGGAAGGGTGGAGAGGGAACAGTGGGAAAGACAACAGCACCAACACTTACTTAGGAGCAAAGAGAAAGGACGAGAAGGAAGGAAGGATGGCAGGAGGGAAGACAAGGATGCCATCATCAAAACCTCAATGAAGAGGGGAAGTGGTGATGGCACAGCCACTGCCTGCCTCAGGTGGCACAACCCCTTGCACTAGGCCTGAGCTTGAGCTTTCGTAGACTAGGCTCCACTTCATTGGATGCATAGAGTATTATCTTTTGTTGGCACATAGGTTGCTGCCACATAGTGATGCGTGGAGAGCTGAGCTAACAGGAAGATCCTCAAGCCCTTCCCCCTTGGACATTGATGCCCAACTTCAAGCCAAGGCCAGCTTCTGGGGAGGGGGGGGGAGCAACATATATCTGTTGCCACTGTTTTGCAATAAAATAAAATAAATTGCTCCATGGAGAAGCAGCTCCCATCATTGGCCAAGTATGGGTTGGGAACATAAAGGCCAGATGGAGGACCTTTGTTGAATTAATTATTGGATTTGATCGATTGTGTTTTACATTGTTTTGACATGATTTGGGTTTGACTTGTTTTACATTCTGATATATGCTGTGTTTTGTTATAATGACATTCCTTCAGATATTTTGTGTTAACAAGAACTGGGGTGGTAGTACTGTTTTGCTGTTGGCGGCTTTTGGCTTTTTTTGGAACCAAAGCTGAGTGGGGGATGTTGAACTGTGTACAATGCCTTGAGCTCCTTGGAGGAAAACGTGGGGTAAAAATGTCAATAAATAGCCAGCCATGCAAGAGGGAGCATTATGCTTCTGAGATTGCTGTGCAGGGCAAAAGTGTATACACGATAAAAACTGGTGCTTTCTGGAACATGTGGGCTCTGCATCCCCCCTGGGATTTGAAACCGAACGTTTCCATTTTTCCTCAATACTTATGGATGGATAGGCAGAGATATACATGCACAAGATTATGTTTCATGCATCCAACAAAGTGCTCTCTAGTCTACAAAAGCTGATGCCACGATACATCTTGTTAGTCTTTAATGTGCCACAAAACTCTTGGCTAACTTGCACAGAAGCAACTCAACACAATTCCAGTGGAATCTTGGTGATTTATGCCCTGTGTGATCCTTGATACCCGAAGGTGAAGCATAGAACATACTGTATTTCTCTAGTATTGCATCCCTGGAGCTTTCTTGACAGTTAAAGAGTTGACTGGCATATTACTTCTGCAATGGTACCTTGAGTAGAATGCTAATTCGAAGGTGAACGTTGCCCGTGTCTTACAGCTGAACACTCGAAGTGCATGTTTGTACAGCGGTTCTGAAGTTTAAAAGCAGAACTGGAATTTAATCTGAAGTCAAAGGTTTTGGAGGATGCTGTGCTCTTCACTGCAAAGAGTGTGTTGCTTCTGAGAACAAAGTTGTTTCTCTAGATTCATTCATTTACAGCAAAGGTTCTCAAGCAGTGAGTTGCGGGTACAGCCATCTCCCAGACCCCCTTCCCCTGTTGATGGGTTCAGGTCCCCATGTGGATTGTTTGGTCCAGCAGCAGGCAGTTTTCCTAATCCATCCTCATGACTGGACCATTCACTCAGGACATCAGTGAGGGTAACATATTCATTGCAAGTTTGATATCCCTTTCCCAGGGCTGGGGCTTTCCAGACGTTTCAGCCAATGTGGTCAATGGTCAGGAAGGATAGGAATTTTAGTCTGAAACATCCAGATAGCGTCATGATGGGGAGTTCTGCCTTAAAATATATTGTGATTAATAGCGGTTGAGAGTGAACCCCTGATGATAGGAATAATAAAATAAGTAATAACTAGGGATAAGATAATAAGATAATAAAAAGTCATTTACACACTTGCTTGGAAACAAGTCCCATGGAACCCAGTTCAACTTACTTTTGAGTAGACATGCATAGGATTGCATTGTTAGAAGTCTCTTTTTGTAAACTGGCCACAGATGATGCTCTATCAATATCGGTCATTTTTCTCAGAACATGCTAACTCTCCCCACCCCCACCCCCACCCCCATTACCTAAGGACATTATTAAAAATTAGAGGTTCTTCATTGGTGTCCACCCTCTAACTGAGCAAAATTAGCCATATTACCTTTGGTTCAAAATCTGTTTTCATAGGGTGCAAGGCAGGGCTTGAAGTATTCCAGTGTCAAAGGTTGTACATTTTCCCATACATTGTAGCCAATCATAGCAGTCTCAAGTTACTATCACATTTTTGTTTATTCACTTTTAGCACAGCAGATTACTCTGAGAAAGCTATTGGTTGCTGCTTTATCCAGCAAGATGCAAGCTGTTAGCAGATAGATTTTTTGGGTGGTGGTGGGGGGTTTGGCATCTTATACTACATTTGAATCTCTAAACTGGAGTCATCATGGAAACAATTTTGCAGTGAAATAGCTTCATTTAGATAGGAACTTTGAAAATTTGCTTCTGAGTACTGAGCTTCCAACACACACATGGTCCCAACAATGGAAATCATTATGATTATGGAAATCATAGGGACAGTGGGAGTGAAATCTACCAAGCATTATGGCTATGTAATCTCTTCCATTCATTGCATTAGGATTTGCAGGGGCCTTCTGTTCAACCTCAGTTATAATTAAGGGACGTTGCATGGCAACATTGCTTGGTGAATTGTTCCCATTGTTTCTAGACAGGTAGAGAGACTAGGAATACTAATTCCTTTGAACAATAGTGTCCAGGAGGTAGGAGTGATGGTCCTGAATGGGGGAAAAAAGCAGAACCACTATAATCACAGAGATCAGTGCAAAACCTAAACAATTGGATGTCATCATCTCCATGGAGATAATTGCTGTGTTTGCAAATAAATCAACTCTCTCTCAAAAGAAAGAATAGCTTCCCACAAAGAGCCTGCAGACAGTGCTTTTCATATATAAGCATGTTCAAATGCGACACCTCCCAGACACCCATTTTCAGTGCATTGTACCCAGTGATGTGCTTCCATATTATGACAACTAAAGTTCCTTTGGGGGCACCTTTCTCTAGCTCATTGTGTGAGGGAAGCTTGAGTGTATTGCCAGTCTTGCCTTTTCATACTGCTGCAATGGCCAGATTATTTAATATCTTGAAGAGAAAAGCATGGGCATTTTTCATTAAATCAAGAATGACCTTCCCGCCCCCCAGCTTTAACTCAACAGATGCTGTGGACCATATGGCCCAGTTGCCCCTCGTTGAGAGAGACATTTCGGATTCAGCAAAGCACTGCGGCTTTCTAAGTGTTGGAAGGCTGTGCAAATTGCAAGGTGTGAGCAGACAGTCTTTTGCAAAACTTGTCAAAAGGAACTAAGGCAACATTTTAGAATGTAAATGAATGCAGTGATCCAAATGAGAGACATGCTAAGTTAGCACCTTTCAGTGGCACACTATCCAAGTTCTGAATTATAGGCTTGTTGGTCTTGCCTTTGGGACCTATGAGTGGAGTAGAGGTTAGATCACTAACTCCATGGATCTAGGGGCTTTAAAAAAAAGTTGGCCAGGCAGTCTAATCAAGACCCACGCTTGAGAAAACTAATTCTCAGAACTTGTTGCAGCATAATCATATTTCAGTCATACATGACAATAATACTATCTGATTTTCATGTTTCCAACACAGCAGACCATTTCTATAGCATGTGCTTCAATAGGACGTCTTCGTGCATACCCATGAAATGTACCCCTTAGGCTGAAATAGATATTACGGTTTATTGTTGATTATTTCTACAGGACTCAGAGTGTACAGAATGCTGTACCGTCGTCATCTCAGCAACCTTGTAGGGCAGGTGTAGCCAACACGGTGGCCTGTAGATGCTGTTGGACTACAACTCCCATCATTCCTGACCATTAGCCATGCTGGATGGGGCGGATGGGAGATGCAGTCCAACATTTGCAGAGCACCACATTGGCTATCCACGTTAGACCCTGTGGGGGCACTCAGAGAGATTTATATTCAAGCAAGGATTTGAACTTTGATCCTCCACAGATCAAAACCGCTAGTAGTGTTCCCTCTCAGAATATTCCAAGTCTTCCTAACCAAATCATCTCATTCAGAATGTTTTAAAACTAAATTGAACTGCAAACTTACAAAGTAAGTTTTGCCAAGGCACGCTCTGGTGCCCTCAAGCTTTTCACGTGTTACTTACACAAAGCCCTTGCCAGGGTGCAGTCAAGCAGAAGTCAATAAGGCTGCGCCTATGCAGACTTACATGGGAGAAAGCCTCATTGCATATGGGCATCCATAGCATTTTGGTTAGTCCCTCTGCATTGCTCTTAGTGGGATTTAGCCATGCCTAACTGGCAGGGTTGCATCTTTTAACTTCTGATGGTGCCTCTCATCTTCTGAACTATCTGAACATCTACATCTTACACTGCGGATGGCATGTATGTCACTTGCAGTTCTATATTAAATCTTAATTTACCTAAGACATCCCTATGACATTCTTACAAATCCTAGAACTCAACACACAGATGATGCCCTTCAAACAAGCCAGTACGTCTCCAGGCAGAGACTATGTGGGGAGGGACATTTATACAATCCCCAGGCACTACACTCTAGATTGCCGTGGATTTTAGGCTATCTGTTAAATTATATTTCTAAATTGGTAGCAAACCGAAGGATTTAATATCTCCACACACTCATTACTCACATGCACCAAGTAACTGTGCTGTAAATAATTGGAGAGATCTGTTTATAAATTGCAGGATTGGCTTCCATGGAGATTTTTCGAAAAACGTTGAACAGGTGTTATTTTAGAATGCTTACTAAATACAGTGTTTTGTCTTAAAGCATGGGTCCAAACTAGACCCACTGAGTATTTGCAAGCTCTACTGAATCTCCTCTGCTGTCCCATACCTCTTAATGTACAGGAACATAGGAAGCTGCCTTTATATTAGTGGCAGACCACTGGTCCATCTAGCTCAGTTTTGTCTACACTGACTGGCAGCAGCTCTCCAGGGTTTCAGGCAGGAGGCTCTCCCAGCCCAAACTGGAGGTGCCAGGGATTGAACCTGGGATCTTTTACATGCAAGGCAGATGCTCTACCACTAAGCTATGGCCCTTCCCAGTATATCCTATCTTATTTCACAATGGCCAGTAGGTTTCAGAGCCTTCTCCAGTCCCTACTTGTGCCAGAAAATAAATTATACAGTATCAAGAATGGATCATTGGCAGATGGCACTAGGATTGCCATACAACATTTACCACTAGTAAGTGGTATGTTACACCTGCCAGAATTGAGAAGAAGGAAATTTAAGCAGTGCATCCATTTTAGGTCAGTGCCATTATTTTGATCACTTCCAGCTTTGTTATAATCACTTACATATTTATGGGTCACTCTCTAGCCATTCTAGTAATTCTTCCTAATATATCAAGTACTCAACATTCAGCAAATCTGCCAAACATTACTAAGAGACTCAACCGCCATTTACAAAGCAAAGCAAATGCAGTTGAATAAACGTTGCGAGATGAGTAAAAGTATCCCATTGAAAACAAATATGTGCTTTTTAGTAGGGCTTGACATAATCCATTCCTTGTCATTTTTGTATGTGTTCTCCTATCTGTCCATTCTGCCATGTTTCCACATCATTCTGCAAGTTAAAATAATATTTGCACAAAAAGAATGCATTTAAATATGTGCTTTTAAAATTTATTTTGTTCTGGGGTTTTTTTTAAAAAAAAACTGAGAACTTCATCAGAACATTTGGGAAGCGGGAATGCTGGTGGATAACTTAAGTTCAGATCAACGCATTAGTCTAGGAAGTTGGGGATCAGGTCAGTTCATATCAGAATTTGCAAAGGATGAATTCCTCAAACATCCCACCTTCTAAGGATCTAAGTCATCCTTAGGATCAGAAATAACACTGTTTGGCCAGCACAGTCATTTAAGTGCTCTCATCCCACAGCTCTTGAATTCACTTATTTAAACATCACTTTATGCATGTATGTTTATTGCTTGGTAACATTACACCCAGCCTGTAGAACTTAGTTGGATACAGTCCAAAGGTATGATGCCCATGTGTTCTCAGCTCTTAGCCTAGTTCGGCTTTTAGGCAGCTTTCCTAAATCCTTCCCAGATGTGATATTATTAATCAACAAGTAGGCAAAGAAAACAAAGGCGATTAACAAGTTGTGTAAATGCAAAGAAAGCAGAGAGATCTTTTGCTAGGACCAAGCTGCGAATCTGCACTGAAAATTCATATTGTACTTGCATAGCGGCCCATTACGAATTGTGCATGTGCGCTTGCGAGAATTAGCTCCTAGCAATAACTTACAAGTACAAAGCAATAAAAGAAAAAGCCATGATCACATTGGTGTGGGTACATACGGCGTACCAAATTATTTGTGCTTGTGGCAGTTAAACTGAATATAAGCAATAAACCAGTAAGTCATACCTTGAAAATTAGCCTCCCTGGCATACAAAGCAATAAGTGGCTTCTGAGTTGGAGCGATGGCTATAGAAAACATGGCAACATTTAATGTCTCTCAGCATCCATCTTGTGCGACCAAGCCATTATCTCGTTCTTTCCGAGTGCATTTCACTTCAAGGTCATTTTCTCACATGCATTGCCTGCAAGGTTGCGGGTGAGAATATTTAACAACGGGAGATAGGAGATAGGACAAGAGCTAGTGCTTAAAAACCTAGGGAAAGCGTAAAAAGGTACCTGCTGGTTGGCAGGTTGAGGTAGCCACGGATTTTGCAGAGCTTTGAGATTGGCTTAAGTCCTATCTGCAACTTGCTGGTATAAAAATTCAAGGAAATTATATTTGTTCCTTGCAAAACTTATAGATAAGGTAAGAACAAAACTGGCCCACAATAAAAGCATGGAAACACTGTTATGCCACCTCAAAGCTTCTGCCAGCATTTGTCCAGGCAGCTTTTATTGATTAGAGGCATCCAAGAAGTGTGGTTGTTTGATGTAAGAAATTTCTACGTAGGATACCGTAGCATCATGTGTCTTTCTATCACAGGCTACTAGATGGTTGATGAAGCAAGAAACATAGCTGCCAAGTTCCGGACGTAAAGATCCGGGATCGGCAGCACGTGCATGACCGGAAGTTGCGTGACGCAACTTCCGGTGGCGCTTCGCCCTTCTATGGGCACCAGAAAATGGCGGCGCTAGCGCCGGAAGTCGCTTCCGCGCATGACCGGAAACACGTAAAAGCGACTTCCGGCGCCGCCGGCGCCATTTTCTAATGCCCATAGAAGGGCGAAGCGCAACTTCCGGTCATGCGCGGAAGCGACTTCCGGCGCCGCCATTTTCTGGTGCCCATAGAAGGGCAAAGTGGCACCAGAAAAATGGCCGCCGGGCCGAAGCCGATTTAAGGGACAATACCGGGATTTTAACCTAAACGGTAAGAAAAAAGGGGTTTTCCCGGCGGATACGGGATACTTGGCAGCTATGGCAAGAAAGCACTCTTTGCTTTGTGCAAGGAGCTTTCCAACTCTTGTTCCATTTTATCTTCCCATTGGAAGTGTGAGATAAGTGAGGTTTGGAAGAGAAGTATTTGCCCATGGCCACCAAATTATGGGTTTGAATTTGGGACTTACGCAGCCAGTCTCCAAAGTGTATCTTTTGCAAGGTTCACATTTCAGCCATTGCTTTACTACTATTGCCTAGACTGTTTTTCAGAATTCACAGCTGATGTTTCCCTTCAGCACATACTCAGCAGTGCCTAGCAGCCAATGCTGTTCCCATCTGGCATACAGTGGCACACTGCTGTGCACTCCAGTTAAAATAATCCTCGAGAATAGCAGTATTGACTTCTTTTACATGAGAGTTCTTTGAAGCAGTGCTATCTACGCCTGGAACTGGTTGGTCAGTGGCAGAATGGGAGACCATCTGGAAACCAATCATATACTGCCTTCAGTTGTTGTTGTTGTTAAGAAAGTTGGGCTATAAATGAAATAAATAAAACTAAAGCTGGAAGTCTCCCAGCTGATGTCTGACCAGAGGTCAGTCAGAAGCTGTACAATGTAGCTCCATCTCTGTAACTTAGAAGGTCTGGGTTGGGCTATTGCCTGAAATAGGAATCCATCTGAGAACACTCCCTGCCCTAATTCTCAGTTCCTTGGAGGAAATATAGTATCCAAGGTAATAAACAGTGCAAAATTGCTTCAGTGTGGCTTAATTAGCTGTGTTGCTGCATGGAGGTTTCATCAAGTCCCTCCATTAAGGTCACAGAAAAAATGAGTCCGTTCATTAACGGAAGTGTAGAACAGAAAGTGTTTGGTCCATAGGTGCCAAGTTCCAGATTGAAAAATCCGGGGGCATTGAAAGTCGCTTCTACACATGTCCGGAAGTGCATAGAAGTGACTTCTGGCACTGCAGACATTTTGGAAATGGGCACAGCAATATAAGAAGTCGCTTTGACACATGTCCGGAAGTGCGTAGAAGCGACTTCCGGTGTCGGCACGGCACCAGAAGAACATGGCCACCGGCAGGAGCTCTGTAATCCGGGGGAATATGGGGTATTTTGCCATTCGGGACACCTGCGGGAAATGGTAAGAAAATACAGGGGTATCCCGGGGAAAACGGGGTACTTGGCAGCTATGGTTTCGCCACCTCTCTGGCACATACAAAGCATTGCCTTAAATCCACCTGTACTTTATTTTCCACATTTTCATTTCAAAATTAAGGATTCATACAGCCATTATCCAACAAACTGTTGCCCAACTTCTTTTATTAATTAATCAAGAATAATCCCATATTATTCATTCTCATCAATAAACAGCATTAGAGAGGAGGCGGAGAGAGACTACATTATGTTTATAATAAGCTGCCTTTAATTGTTTATAAGGATAAATAGGTAGTCAAAAACTATGAAGGAGTAGCTAGCTTATCTTGTGAGCTTGAGCGTGCAACTGTATTTTTAGCTACAAATAAGGTTGCAGGAGGCAATATACACTTACTGTGCTGTCATATAGTCACACAAGAATCAGCAAGACTGTCACAGGGTTAGTTCTATCATTGCTTTGGTTAATGGTGAGATTGGAGCCTGTGTCACTAACACATCATGTCCCTTTCATGCAAAGCCGTTGATAATAATGCAAAATTGAACTCATCGCCAAAAAAACACCAGCCTTTAACCCCTGATCATAAGTCTGAACATTTGGGCAAAGGGTGTTTAAATGACAATTGATTAGTATTGAGAATGTGCCCAAAAAGTAGAGAAAGTGGGAAAAGTTCCAGGCAATCACTGGCACAGTCTGTGTCAAGCACCTACAGCTATCAGTGATCCAAGTTTGTCAGTATTCTCCTAGGACGTGGGTCTTGAAAAAGTAGGTCATCATGGAGATTTGAAATCTGTTGCTGTTGTTGTTGTTGGTGGTGGTGCTACTATTGTCACTTGCCCATCCCTTGCCACTTGACCACTTCAGTGCCCTTGATAGTCCTTGACAGCCATGGAGCAGCAACCCAAAGGTGGATGGTAGCTTTCAGCATCCCGGAAGAACAACCAGACGATGTTGTTTTTCATCAGGGTCTGTTCAGAGGTGCCACCTACTGTTGCCCTGGGCATAACCTGCACACATTACAGCTCACCGATTCATGTTAATGCCCCCAGCCAATGGGGTAGTGTGCCATTATCTGTAATTTGGAGCTGAGCACCAACTTGCCTAGGGGAAGGAAAAAATGATGTCAACAGAGAGTGACCAACTTGGATGACTTTAAAAGAGAACCAGCCAAATTCACGGATAAAGCTATTGGTGACTGTTAGATATAATGGCTGTACTCTTCTACCACTGCTGGAGGCGATATGCCTTTGAATACTAGTTGCCAGGATTCAACTTGTGGGGAGAGTGCTGTTGCATTCAAGTCCTGTTTGTCGGAGCTGAATGCAAAGGCCTCTTGTTAGCCACTATGAAAACAGGATGGATTTGGTGGGCCTTTGTCCTGATCAAGTAGGGCTGCTCTTTTGTTCTGAGACAAGGGGCAGTGCAAAAGCCTGGGTAAATTATTCACCATCTCAACTCTGTAGGTGCAGATAAAAATCAACTGTTACACAGCACTTTGGCCTAGCACTAGAAGGTGTTGTTTGGAAACAGATGTGCTTTGTCTAGGCAACTGGGACTGCAAAATACCCTTTTTCTGTCACGACATCAAATAGCATTTATTTATTTCAAAGCAAGAGCAACTTGAACCTAAAATAAGTATTTATTATTATTATTATTATTATTATTATTATTATTATTATTATTATTATTATGCTTCAGCTGCAGCAGTTCTATGTCAAATAAGGTTCGGCTAAAATGATGACAGTAAATGATGCTTTTGATATTAATGGCCGACAGAAGACTTTCGAGTTATATTGCTCAACATTTAGTAATTAAAACACTGATGCTGTATTCTCAAAAAAGGTGCCTATAATTTCAAGCATGCAGTGTGCCCTCTGGTGGTGTAAGCATATGGCCAAACATTTTAGGCTTCTTAGAAATAGAGTTATTATGCTAGCAGGGAAAGCAAAATTAAGGTCATGGTCCTAAAGCCAAGGAAGTCCACTTTAACTCAACTGGATTTATGTCTCAGAAAACATGCTTAGGTACAGGCTGAAGGTAGTTTAACAGCTGGTTTAGGAATCAAAAGCAATCTCTTCTGCATCTGGAAAAGCCATGCCTTTATTTGTTTATGAAATTTATTGCCTGCCCTTCACCATAAAGTCCCAGGGCAGGTTACGACAATAGAATATATAACTATAAAAGCAAATAAAACCATTAAAATGATAAAAGATGTAAAAACAACATCATAAATTCAGCAGAAGAGGTGGGTCTCACAGATCAAAATACCTTGCCTGAATGCTGTATAGTGAAGATCCTGGCATACCCTCTATAGGGCAAGAGTTCCTCAGTTTGGGCTTCCGTAGAGAAAGCCCCTTCCCAGGCCGACATTCTCTCTACTTCTGAGGGTGGCAAAACTACCAAGCCTACTCTGCAGATCTTCATGCTCAAGAAGGTTGGTAGGGATGGAGATGGTCCTAAGTCATGAGGGCTTGAGGGTATTTGGGATGGGGGCAGGATCTGACACAGTGTGAGATGCTGCAACAAGAGGGGCAAAGGGTGGGCATGCATGGAAGTGTTGTGTTTACTTTATTACATTTAAAGCTCATACGTTCATTACTGGGGATACCAGCATTAGTGTTTAGCTGGTTTGTGGATGGCCATCAAATAGCCACCATTTCTGGAAGTGGTGTCTGCTTTGTGATGATTGAGTTAGGATTGCCTCCCCCAAAACAACTGAATTTACATCTAACCAAAGATTTAAATTACCTACTTGAATAGACCAAATCTGGGGCATGATCCATCCACAATGAATTGCATTTAAGTTCCCATTGATCTGTTGGAGAATTAAGCTCACACTTCAACCTTTCTTACTGAAGCCAATGGGACTTAAGCATTCATAATATGGGGATACATCATGGCCTTGTTTCTTGAGTGATGGTGGTATATGAGATACACAGTAAACATAATAGCAAAACAGTGGAGAATATTGACCAGGGATTACTGGAAAGCAGTCATGTTAGAAGAGCATGGAACAAATACTTAATTACTTCCTTCACTGGTGTGCACGAGTCTATAGAATAAATTCACTGTCATATGACAAGGTCATGAGATCAATTGTCTGTGCATAGTAAAAATTGCTCATTTTCTTAACACTTTAACCTTTGAACCATTCTCCAGGATAGCTGAATGTATTTTTTTTGGAGCAGTCACCCTTGTCTTTTGCTGAGGCTTCTTCGCTGTTTCCATTTCTGTCCTGGGAGCCCTTGTTCCCGCTTCCCATTAGGCCTGTGTTGTTATGCTTAACGCTGTGGGGAAAGGGGATGAAGCAGCCCAAAATACTACATACAAGAGCAAGAAAGAGCAAGGGAGTTGCCAGGCCTTATACAGAGTCACACCATTCATCCACTTAGCCTTGTACTGTCTATGTTCAGGACATTTTGCTGTCTGAGGTAGAACAACATATGGCTCCCACCCCAAGTCAAGTGCATAGACCCAGGGCTGGCCAAATTATTTTGACACCTGAGGCTGAAAAATATCTGAGAAACGTATCTGCCTGGGAGGAAAAAAGAATAATTTGCTTGCCTTTTATGAAATACAGAATATGCTGCGTGTTTTGTCTAATGGTAGGGCCGGCCCTATGACCATGCCAACTGAAAACAGCTCTCCAAAGACTTAGGCAGAGGTCTTTCCCAGCCCAGATTTACATGAGATTGAATGGGTTGGTGTTGGGACCATCAGTATAGAAAGCATGGATTCTATCACCGAGCAATATCCCTTTCCTACAAGATAATTCATCGCTTGCATTACTTGAGATGAAACTTTGCTGATGGTTGCCTTTTGGGAGAACAGGGCATTTGCAAAGGGTACCTCTGCAGCTGTTGTTGATTCAGAGCATTCCTCTTGTGTTGTGTTTCCCCCCCTCAAAAAAACTCCATGCCTTGGAGACAAGAACTGAAATGGAGGGCAACACCAATGAGCAGAGGAAACCAGAAGGGGAGATAAGCTCAAGAGACGCTAGGAAGCATTTGTTTCTGTAGAAAGGCTGTTGGCAAACATGTTTCACACAATACAATATTTTTTCAGGAGCAACTTGGTCTGGGAGACATTAGAAAGCAACCATATTTCATGAGTATCAGTTGAGCAGTCCCTTAGATGGTGCTTGACCCAAAATAAGTTGGCCCACAGCATTTCTACTGGTGTCCCACTGTCTTCCATCAGCACGGCGGAAGCGGGCAGTTGAAGTCATAGTCATAGCACATGTCAACACTTGGTTCCTTCATGCTTATTGTGGTTGCTTGAAAATTTCTATTGTTCACATCAGGAAGCAGCCTGAAGCGCCACGAGTGTAGACATCTCTGTACAAAAATGGCAGAACTGCTGTGCTGGTGGCAGCCAGACATTTTGTCTTTGTTACTATCAGTTTAAAAGAAATTTTACAGTACACAAAACCACACAATTCTCATCATTAGCATTGGTTGACAGCGGCACCAAACATTGGCAGCTTTTTACCACAGGAAACATTGGTAGTCTTTGCCACACGAAAAAGAGTGAATCGGCAGCCATGGCCGATCTGGGTCACACAAAATGGCCACCCTTATGCTACTGAGGTAAATAAAAGCTGAGCCTGCAGTCAGCCAAGGAAGACTTTGCTCCTCCAGTTTCCTTGAGAATTGCAGTGCCACTTCTAAACAAAAACATCTTTTGAGCTTACCTTGTAATAACTCCTCTGATGTGTGTTGTGACTCCTCATATGCCTTCTGTAACAAAATCTCTTGCTTCAATGCTGTGTGTGTATGTGCCTGTGTGTGTGTGTCTGTATTACAACACAATGTTTTTACTTTGTCTTGAAGAACCTTGTTTGTTGCCATATTAGTAAGCCTAAAGTACACTATTTTAAATAAATAAAAAAAAGTAAAGCAATATTTACTCTACTCTGCATCAAAGCCTCCATAGCGGTAAGCTATTTCTTATACATGTTTATAAACAGAATGCAGTTTTCTAATATTCGCTGCACCAAGCAGAGGCGACTTGCTTTTTCCCCGCAAACATTATTAATACGACAATAAATAACAGTGTCAGCGTCTACTTCTTCCACACCCATATTTTCTAACTCCTTGACCAATCTGCCACATTTTATAATACTGCTGACAAAAAAGGGTTTTTAAAGAGAAAAGGGAAACTAATCAGCTCACGTGTGATGTTGACACAGTACCTGATTCATAAAAAGGGGGAGGGGGGAATAATTCAGCATCTCAGTTCAATACTTTTATTTCTGCTGTTCAGATTGCTAAAGTCTCTGAAACTTTGCTAGGTAAAGACTCAGGGATATGGGCATTTCTTCAACTTGTTCTCCAATTCTTGAGTCATTATTTTTCAGCATCTTCTGTCACTCCCTCTGACTTCTGCTGTGCTCATGTAGACCCTTATAAAATAAAATTTGAGATCCAATCAATGATTTTTTTTTTAAAGAAATGGGGAGTACCTGGATTCAGTCCGCCATGCTTCATTTCCCTTGCTGATCAACTAACCAGTGTGATTATTGCTATATGCATGTGTTTCCATGAAGACACAGCTGAGTCAGAGCCTTTGCCAATAAGAGGCGGGGTGCAGTACATGGCTAATGTAAATTTACAGCATAAGCAGCTTTCTATGAGGTCAGATTAGCTGTCCTTCTCGTGGAATAGTCTCTACTAGAAGAGGCAGTAGCTTTTCCCAGACTCAGAGCAATGTCTTCTCCTACCTGATCTTTTCAACTGGAGTTTCCAAGGATTGAATCTGTGATATTGATGTATTTTAATGTTTGTTGGAAGATGCCCAGAGTGGCAGGGGAAGCCCAGCCAGATGGGCGGGGTATAAATAAATTATTATTATTATTATTATTATTATTGAATGTCAGATCTTTGGCACGTCAAAGTGCTCCACCGAAGAGCGTTTGTCTCTCCCGCTAAAATTCTATTATGTGCTTCTCCACAAAAGAAAGAGGAACTTTTTGAAAAATAAAAATGTAGCATTCTGCTTTCAGAACTGAAGCCTTCTCAGTAAGCCCTCTTAAGTGCTTACAATGGTGTGTTGAGTTGAATGGTGTGACTAATTCTACCAAAACTGAGGGGGTTTTGTGCCCAAAGATGGAAAGTCGGTGGGAAATTATCAGGGGCATTCAGTGGCCCAATATGCTTCTGTGATTGGACAGACTTCATGTAGTCTCCATCATGGCATAGATGTCTTCGGAGTGACTTTGCTGGAGGTCAGTTAAGAATGTGGAGATGCCAACATGCTTTAATTATTTGACCAAACAAAAATGTCAGAATGGGGTGTCTTCCATTGATCGTGTCATCTCTCGGGGAAAGTTTCCGAATACCACTTGATGTATGATTGTCATTGCATTTCATTCTTCTTGCCTAAACATAATTTAAATAACATTTTAAGCTAGATGTTATAATCATCCATTGTGTGTGCAGAATGGGATTGGTGACATTATATATATATATATATATATATATATATATATATATATATATATATATATGGTGTTTGGGGATCCAAAACCAGGCATAAAGCGCTGGATTGGGGCATGTTTGTAACAGTGACTTCCTTTCCTTTTTCCTTTCTTTCATTCCAGTGCTGCTTTTTCACAGTGACAGGTTTGTTTGTTTTTTTAAAAAAAGCCCTGTGACACACAGTTGTAAAAAAAAAAACACTCCATTGATCCCTTTTGCACTTGTGGGGCACCAACCACCCAAATTTAAATGCTCTTGGAGCACAGTCCTGTGTTAACTCAGAAGTAAGCCCTCGTAAGTTCAGTTAAGAGTGCTCAGGACTGCAGCCTTAATCCCCGCTTGTTTCAATGAGCAAAATTTTAAGGATGCTTAATATCAGTGGCAGCCAAAAGGCTTTTTAACTTTAGCTGCATTGTACCCACAGAGTTCAGTGTGAGGGAGAACTGCTCCCCTGACTTTACCAGGGGGGAAAGCACCTTATGGGAATTCCTATAGAAGTGAATGGGGTGGCTGCTCTTCAAACAGAGCTCCACATACTGTATGCAGAAGATCCTGCAACTCTGCCCTGGAGCTTCTAGGTCATGTGGATTTTTGTTTAATTCTGAAATGTCCATTTCTGGTGGAATGGAGAACCCAGTTTTTTTTAAAAAAAATCTCTAGTAGGTATTTTAGCAACATAAATAATCCTTATGCTCTTGCTCCATTAAATTTTATACATGTTCATATACTATATATAAGTATATATAAATATATATAATATACATATACATATGCATATATTTTATGAATCAGGTCTGTGATTTTTACTATTCTGAGCAATTTGATGCATTTTCATAAGGTCATTATCTCTTATTTAGTTTGCAGTGTAAATAATAGTGTACATCTGCTATTTTATTATACCAGTATGCCATGGGCATTTTTGTTTGTTTGGAAACTGTACTAGATATATCAAATAGCAATTGCAATGCCATCATTCCACATTGCTTCCATATACAAAAGTATCTGTGAGGCGTGTGCTTTTCAACAGCTAATATAATCTGCAGCGTCAGAAATAATTTGGTTTACATTTCCCTCCCAGCTAAACCCACCTCTCAAAGTATATACAGTTCCCAACAATGTTTTCTCTTTGGTAATTTCCACTTGGTTCGCATCCCAGGTATTTCCTATCAGAAGTGAGTGAATCATAAGGTATAATGTCAATAGCCATTTCAGATTGGAATTAATCTATATCAGTCTGTATGCATTTATAGTGCTGAGGAACAACACAGCAAACACTGCTGCTGTGCTATTTCCACTTTCTCGCTGGGGCTTGTGAGGTAAATAGCAATAGATGATTGGTCGGATCCAGCATGAGAGACCCATTTGCAAAAGCGGGCTTCCCCACACATACCCATACACCACTCACAATTGGGTGTGGCACATTCAAAAGGTGGACATTGGACAATGCGATGATGCCACCAGATGGGGGAAATGGCCTCCGGTCAAATTCCAAAGCTATTTGTCCCATCTTCCAACATGGCTGCAGTGAGAGAGAGAACAGCTTCAAAGATTGCTCTAAGCATTGATATCCCACCCTGTTTGGTCTTAAAAGTGACAGTTGACTAGCTGAGAATCGATTCCCCATATTATCAAAGCTCTCAGTGCTGACTATTGGTCTGACAGGGAGATACTCACATAAAGATCTCTGGAGTAGATGGAGGAAGCACAATAGCAGTGCTTGTTGGTTTGTGCCCTCAGTCAAAACATGAAATGTATCTTCCATGCTTTTCACACAGCAAAAGCCTTTTAAACACTTTTGTATATTTTTGTGTGTGTCATACGCGGTGTAAATAGCATGTTTCATTATGCAAAAATTTCTAGGTCACCAACTTCAGAACAAGATGAATTTGTATATGAGGAAAATCGAAACATCGACAGTAAATCCGGATGATTAAAACAAAATATAAAGTGGTTATGACTGTTGTGTGTTCTATTTATACTGTCCATATCCCGGTTTTATGTTTTAAAGGAAGGGGGGAAAATACATTTTCTTTACCCTTGAGTGTATGATCAATTATTTAAACTATATTTACATCAATAAATCTTATGCCAAACCTATTAAATGTTGTCAGACTTTGCTTTGTGGGCATGATGACAAATATCCTGGTTTTTTAAAAAGCGTGTGGTGTGTGTGTGCCATTTTAAAATCTGTATTCCTATTCCACTCAATTAAAAAGCAGGTTTAAACGAGCAAACATTGAGATGAATTGTGAAATCCAACACAGTAAGAAAGATTGTATTAATATGCACAGAGCCTCTGCACAGAGAGGAAATGTGTTGAGTTCGTGTGGACATCCCCACACACATGTGAAGCACTCACACACATGTGAATCACATGAGAGCCAGTGTGGTGTAGTGGTTAAGAATGGTAGTATAATACACCTGCAGTCCTGGGAAGGTGCCAGGGAGAGGCAGATAAGCAATTCATTTCCCCGAATTTCAGTAAAAGGTGAGTGCTTATCAGTTTGAGCAGATGGGTGCTTGGATAGCGCCTTTTCAAGGACAAAAATGTGAAGCTACTCAATGCTGCAGCAATGGCAGGCTGTTTCAAGACTAGGGATGTAAGCAGACATGGTTTTCCCTTCTGCCCTGCATTTGTCCCAGGCAGCACTGTTTCAGTTCCACGAAATAGTATAAGTTACCACTGCCACTGTGTTGTTCCACCTGATTCATTACAATGAGAAGGAAATGCAATCCAAATGTAGAAGGGAATGTAATCAGTGATGCATCACTTGCTGGCTGAAAGTATCAACAACAATTGTATTCGAAGGATTGATTTCCATTCCAGACATGGGGCAATTTAAGTTAATATAAGCCAAGCTGGTATTAGAAGACTCCCTGGAAAAGACCCTGATGTTGGAAAAGATTGAGGGCACAAGGAGAAGCGGACAACAGAGGACGAGATGGTTGGACAGTGTTCTCGAAGCTACTAACATGAATTTGACCAAACTGCAGGAGGCAATGGAAGACAGGAGTGCCTGGCGTGCTCTGGTCCATGGGGTCACAAAGAGTCGGACATGACTAAACAACTAAACAACAACAACAACAAAATGATTCATATAACACCAATTACCCATTTCAAATGCTTCCCTGACAGATGTCCCCTATCCCCAGATTTTCCTAAAGCTGGTTCCCCACTCCACCTTCTCTTGGCCCAAATTTTGTCTGTCCCAATTAAACCAGGACATCCCATTTTCTGGGGCCAAGCTCTTGCATGAGAGCGAAGAGCCCCACAACACATGAGATCATGTCCCTGAAAGATGCTCGGTTTGTAGCACCATGCTCTCATGTAGGTCATGTGACCCATGCACTTCCCAGAAGATGGTCATCCTGGTTTCCTGTTGCAACATGGTGGAGGGTATAATACTGTATATGATGGCTTAAAGAGCGGACCTATGACTTCCATTCCCCTTCATCTGCTATATATATTAAATTCAATTTATAGAAACTAAATAATCAACTAACAAGTTTATCAGTATTTAAATATAACCTACAGCTCTGTAAATAAAGGATACATTTTAAATGGAATAATTATCTTCCATTCCATTGCTTATAATGCAACAAAAACTAATCCTCATTTTTAAGATTCTGTCGGTTTTAATCCAATCAAGATTCTCTAAAAATACACATTCTTATAATTATTTAAAAAGTTATTTGAACAGTCCATCTAACACACTCCTTCTCATTTCTCCCTATTTTTAAAAACCAAAACGTTAGCTTTGCTAATTTAATCATTTCCCAGCACCTATCTTCCAATTTATTTCTCTGGAGGCTTCTTCTAGTTCAGCCTGATTAAAATTTTAACTGCCATTAATATATTTATTATTCTTCCACCTCCAATCCAGTATCTTAAAAAAACACAGAGAGAGATATAATAAAAATATCCATAGGTCTTCATTAAGCCCCAAAGCCTTACCAATAGACAGGTCCCAGCTTCAAAAATCTCTCAAAACTGTATTTTGCTAGTGTTCCAAGTCTTTGCTAAAGAACTAGACTCCATGAGAAGCTACACTTTACAAGGATGTGAACTTTATCCCAGCCCAGGGTCCCAAGGCTGCTCTGGACTACTCAGTGCTGGGCGACGCTGATGAGAGTTGCAGTCCAAAACATTGGAGGGCACCAGGTTGGGAAAGGATGATGTAAAGTGGTGAGGCAGGAGGCAACATGGAACATCCCAAACACTGTTTAGCAAGCTCAAGCGATAGAAATCACACAATTTACTTAAGTTGAAAGAGAGCGCCACCTGAATCCCTTCTTAATATGATCTTGGTTTCTAGTTGTAGGTGGTTAATGAGCAGTTCATCTGGCAATATATTCCCCGCAGCAGATAAAAGCAACAGCTGATATTGGAAAGGTATCAAGTCACGGAGAGCAAATAATTCCAGTGTTCATGACAGCATTGTTAGACTATGCAGACACATCTGTCTAGGATTAAAGGATTTCCTATAATATTGGGAGGAATTTATGTGACATCTTTTTGGGTGCAACTGGATTTGCACCCATCTGAAAATTATTGCACAGTACTGTACTTTTATCTGCTAACAGAAGAAGAAGAAGAAGAAGAAGAAGAAGAAGAAGAAGAAGAAGAAGAAGAAGAAGAAGAAGAAGAAGAAGAAGAAGAAGAAGAAGAAGACGACGACAGTGGAATTTGCTGCCAAGAAGTGTGGTGGAGTCTCCTTCTTTGGAGGTCTTTAAGCAGAGGCTTGACAGCCATATGTCAAGAATGCTAGATGGTGTTTCCTGCTTGGCAGGGGGTTTGACTGGATGGCCCTTGTGGTCTCTTCCAACTCTATGATTCTAAGAAGAAGAGAAGTTGTTTAGGCCCATATTGTGAAATATATTTCTTTACTGCAATGGAAGGTTGGTACACAGATCTATTTCAAAATCGTTTCTTCTTTCCTGCAAATAGAGAGCTAGATGGAACACGAGACAGACTGTGAGTGATTTTTCTTTAATTTTGTTTTTATATAGGATTATGCTACTTTCCTCAACTACTGTTCAAATACAAGGCCACCCATAAAATATGTCTTCCAACCAGGGCCGTCTTAAGTGTATCGGGCACCATGGCGCTATCATCCCTCCGGCGCCCCTCGCACTCTGCCGGGCAAGGCCAGGCACGGCGGGCAGCCGGAGGGCGTGGCGCGACAGGGAGGGACGCTGCCAGCTGTGCTCCGCCTCTGCCTGCTCCGCCGAAGCAGCGTAGTGGCACTGCAGTCCAGGGAGCCCTAGCTGCCGCCCCAACAGGTTTGCCGACAGCATTGTGGGGCAGCGCCTGCCCACACTCCTTCAAGTCACAGCGAGCACAGACAGCACTGCCCCACAATGCTCCGTGGCACCTCATGAGGTGCCGCGGAGCATTGTGGGGCAGCGCTGTCTGTGCTCGCTGTGACTTGAAGGAGTGTGGGCGGAAGGTAGCCCTGTTCCTCTTCTCTGCCGCCCCTCGATGGAGGCAGCTCCGATGCCGCTGCTGCCGGGAAAGGAGCAAAGTGGGCGAGACGGAGGCGTGGGCGGCTCCGTGTGCCTCATTGTTGCACCCCCTGTTGGGCGGGCTGACTGGAGCACCGCACCAGTCAGCCCAATGGGAAGGACTGTCCTGCTTCCAACCAAGTAGGTTAAGGGGCTGCAAAGTTGTGATGAACGAGAATCTGATCATTGATTAAAATGGTGCAAAATGTGACCAGGGTGGGGTGGAGACAGAAGGAATGGACTTAAGGCCATTGAAAATGTGGCTTGCTTTATGGATGTTCCCAATGCAAACCTCCCATTTTCTTAGCTAATTACCTACTCAAAGCCAGCATGGATTCCTCCGGTTTCTAACTGAAGGCCATAGATTTCCAATAAAGCGCTGCTGCAACTCTGTGAGAAGCCTACCATGTTGCTTCAACAGCAGTCAAGCTCTATTATGGTCACTGTCGTATCTGGGAGAAAGGTGCTGAAGGTCATGCTGTCTTCTTCCAGGATCAACATTTCAGCTAATTATCCCAATTCCAGAAGAGTCCTCTCCAGGAAGCCATTAGGGCCTGGGGTTTGCAAATCTAATGAAACATGACAATGTGCTGGCTTCTGCACCATTGAGACAAAATGGTCGCGAAAGTCACATTGTCTTTCTCACGGCTTCCTGACCTGTGTGCGCTGTGGGTCTCCTAGCCATGGCCAGTCTTAGTTATTCCAGCATGCCTGGAAACAAGCCTCTATTGCAAAGTAGGGCTGCAAACCTGAACCAGTTTAATATAGCATCTGCTGTAGAGATGGACAACCTGTGGCCCCCCAGATGCTGTTGGACTAGGAAGCTGCCTTAGACTGCGTGAGACCAGTGGTCCATCTAGCTCAGTATTGTCTAAATTCCAGCTCTGCCTGAGATGCCAGGGATTGAAAATGGCACTGAGCTATACCTGTTCACCATTTCCCATCACCCTTGAACATTGGCTACAGCTGATGGGATTTGGAGGCCAACATGACCTGGAGAGTCACGGGTTCCTCACCTATGATCTACTTAAATGTTACTTGGACAGTTATAGGGAACACATCTTATTTTAGTATTAAAAGTGTACTTGTTTGTCTCTGAAGGTTATTTTGGTTCCGCCATTGTTGCAGAATATTAACAATGGCCTCCTAACTTGTGGCAGCGTTTGTTTATTGAGTCGCAAATCAACTCGCACTACCTGCAATTCCTCACCTTTGCAACTATTGATTTTTCTTTGGTTTTGGTCCATTCCCCTTGATGGTGCTGCTTTTTCAAATTATTGGCTTGCCGCTTTTATTGGGTTGTGTCCAGCTAAGTTACAGAGTAGACTGATTGAAATTAATAGACCAACATTAGTCGTGGCCATTAATTTCAATGGGTCTGAGTTAGACCTAAATGCTCCTGAGCCCAATACAAAGCCCCCAATGTCTTCCTACCCATCAGGAAAAATGAGCCAAATGCCTTGGGCAGCAGGGGCAAACGACTAGTTTTGTGGTGTTCTGTTCTGGTGGTCAGGCTGCATTTGGTATGTGTGTGTCCAGTTGTGAGCCCAACACTTTAAGACAGGTGTTGACAAGTTGGACCACGTCCTGAGCAGGGTGAGCAGTAGGACGGCCATCTGTTAGGGATGTTGCATCTCCTGAATTGAGCAGTGGGTTGAACTCGATGATCTCTACGGCCCTTTCCAAATATGTTTCCATGATGACACCTGTTTTTAAGGGCTGCTGCCTTATCGCCAGTCTCTGCACTTACCTCCTCGGTTCTGTTCTGGTGGGAGAATTGTTTCTGTAAGATATTGTTTATTTTAGCGCGGCTCACCCTTGGCGTGTTTGTTGGGATTGTAAAATGTAATCATCCATTTCCATTCAGTGAATTGGAAATACCAAGTACGGTAACAGGCTAGTCACTGTGGAGGCATTACTATTGATTCCTGTCATTTCTGTTTACAGAGGCTGACCGGAGGCGACAACACACCTCCACAGAGAGCCCCTCACTCCTGTAAATAATATCTCGTCTCTCCCAGGCTTCTGGCAAAATGTGCCTACTCCTTGCTTGGTCTTGTAGCAATGGAAATGGCTGTTATCGACAAACAGCACTTTTGTCGTGTGAGGTCGTTTTCTTTATTCTCTTCAGAATACCCCTGTGAGAAAGGTAATTATAAATTGCATTTTTCAAAGAGAGAATGGGAACTATATGCCTCAGTCTACAGACAGGATGAGGTTCAGGCTGCGTATACAAAACAGCAATCATGTGACTTCCCCCAAAGAATCCTGGGAACTGTAGTTCCTTTTGGAATTTAAGCTGTAAATAAAATACGTTGTATTTTCACAAACTTCCCTGTAGTAAAAGCACTAGTATTCCTGACCCGATCCATTTAGAGCCTACAGAAATGATATGCCGAGAGAGCAGGTAAGTGAAGAGGAGAAAACAGGGACTCAATTAGCAGAAGATTGAGATGTGAGGGCCTGATCAAAATGTTGTGGCTTCATTGTGCCTTTAAGTTAAAACAAAAGGGCAATGTAAACAGAGTGAGGAAGAAGCAATAGACAGCCAGGGCTCACATGGAACGATGCACGACAGGTCCGTTTAGGATTGATTTCTATAATAGAATCACAAGAGAATGGAGAGAGAATGTAGTTGGTATAGAATTTCTGGGCATGAAGGGGGCATTAATAAAAGGCTTTTTGTGAAATCTTAAATGAAAAAGCAGGTTGGAATAATGGCTCTACTCTAGGGGGTTGAAACACATCAGAAGCTGACAGTGATGAAAAACAGACATGAGATGAATCCACCCAGTAAAACACTGCGGTTGATTTGAAGTCTCCTGGCAAAATAGCGAACCAGACGCAGCACAATTATTCTTAGTCTATGGATCATTGGTGGTCTACAGAGCAATTTGGCCCGGAATAATGGTGTCTTGTTTGACAAATGTCTCAGTCACTCACTTGCAAGCCTGTGCTGTCTCCTTCCAGAGGAAGCTGTTCCTCTTTCCTTTCCTACTGCTTGTTTGGGAGGACTTCACTGGAGAGCAGGAGTTCCGTTTTTATTTGGAGGCTTTTTCAAACTGTATCTCCTAGTCAAGCTTTCCTTTCTTGCCTGGAAGAGGTGTAGCAAAATGTGATAGTAAGGGTACAGATATGGCAAAGTAGACTATACTGTACTAAGTGTGTACAGAGTGGTAGACTCATAATCTGGTGAACCAGGTTCGTGTCTCCGCTCCTCCACATGCAGCTGCTGGGTGACCTTGGGCTAGTCACACTTCCCTGAAGTCTCTCAGCCCCACTCACTTCACAGAGTGTTTGTTGTGGGAGAGGAAGGGAAAGGAGAATGTTAGCTGCTTTGAGACTCTTTAGGGTAGTGATAAAGTGGGATATCAAATCCAAGCTCTTCTTCTTCTTCTAAGCTCCCTCAAACCTGGTGCCCTCTAGATGTTTTGGACGGCGGCAAAACCTCCCTCATCCCTGACAGTTGACCACGTTGGATGGGACTGCTGAGAGTCCAACAACATCCGCAGGGCACCAGGTTGGGTGTGTGGGGGCTATACCACTTCAGGCGGCAGGGGGGAGGGATGCCATTTTTTTTAATGTGCCCCCACTTAGAAAACAACATTTCTCTGTGAGTTCTAGGAGACCGGGGGTGGGGGGGTGGGGAGCTGGTTGCAGCAGGAGGGAGAGACTCTCTGGATTCTTCAGCAGCCTGCCTCCACTCTGCCTCGTGGCCACCCTCCCTTCCAGCCTCAGAGTCAAGAGTCTGAACTGCCCCCTGTTACAAACACTTCCTGCTTGCTAAACCCTGTCACCTCTCCTGCTGCTGACACCTCCTCAAGCCAGTCTGCTCCTTCTTCCCCCTCTGACCACTCATTGTTGTCCCACCACCAACCCCCCTGGCTTGGAGCTTTCTGTCACGAGACAAAGGTTCTTGAGAGCAGAAGAAGCAGTAAGCCCTACAAGGCCTATGCAATCATTCAAACCTAAGCCTGCTAACTGCTAAACTGTTAACAGCAAACTGCTAAGTCACTGTGACTCATCTTGGGTGATGACTCATTCTCCCTATAAAAAGTAGCCAGCCTCTCTATAGGCCTCAGTGAGAGAGCTTTATGGATTGTGTATGGAGTAGTCAGGGGCAAGAGGGGGGGCGATGGGGGGCACCCCGGCTCCACTCGGGGGGGCAGCGCCCCTCCCCCAACAATGGCCGCTGCTTCCGCGGCGTGCCCGCCATCGCGTCCGCCATCGCGGAGAGGCCCCGATGTTGTTTGGCGTGTGCTTTGCTTGTTCCTGGGTGAAGAGCGGGCCAGGGAGGGGCATCAGTGGCGGCTGACAACCCTTCCTTGGCCGACCCTCGCCTAGGAACAAGCAAAGTGTGCGCCGAGCTGGTGAGCGAGCAAGCTGCAGAGCGAGGCTTTTTAAAAACCTCGCTCCGTGGCTTGTCTCTGCCGCCGCTCTAGCACTGGGATCCTCTGCTCGCGGTTCCACACATGCCCTGCACATGCGTCGGGCACATACGCCACATGCGGGGATGCGTGCTGTGTGGGCAATGCCCCATCCCTGGGTGCACGCCCACGAGGCCGCCCCTGGGCACCAAAAAGCCTTCGTCTGCCCCTGGGATTAGTCCATGGAATAGTGCTTTTGTTGTTGCTATGGAAAGCTAAGGCAGACAGAGTGGCTCCAGGACTCTAGTAAATCAGTAACTAAGACTGTGCCTCTGTGAAGAGTCAGATACCATAGCTGCTATGAGCACTCTGTGTAGGCTCTTTAATTATGTTTCCCCCCCCAAACCATCCAACCAGTCCATGACTGAGCCCCTGGGGCCCTCAGCTAGTCTTGCCAACCTCTGGCACCAGGCTTGATAATCATCAAGTGATGAGCATATATGTATGAGTGAGCTAACCCAACTTGGAAATCAATGCCCATTTCTTTCTTTCTATTATTCAGACCTAACCCCTGTTTATATATTTATATATATATATATATATATATATATATATATATATATATATATATATATATAATCTCCTAGTTCTACGATCCTCTGACAAGAGACCAGGAGTTGGCTATACAAAGCAGTTGTGCACTCAAGCCGTCCCTGGATGCCTCATTCAATTTCGTCTCTATACAAGGGAGCGGCAACGGAGATATCAGTGACAGCCTTGTTACCATGCTGCTTCCAGTCACATCAAATTGGGATCAGAGATAATAAACACAGCCGCTTCTGCTGTTATCAGGCTACCCTTCTTGCCACCTACAATGTTGTGACCCCATCAGATTCCAAGAGTGCCGTGTCCCTCTTTCAAATGACTGACTAGGTGAAATTCGTCGTTCTTTTACATGAAAGGAAAGGGATGTCACCAAAGGGATGTCACCAAAGGATGGGGACAAATGAAAAAGAGATAGCCCCACCTCCAAAATAGGAAGGGACAACCATTGCCTCCTAGCTACGCAGGAGGGCACTAGGACTTCCAATGTGGTATATTTTTCTTTTTCTCTGAAGATGTACAACTTGACAGGGCATATTTTCATTTCTGCTGTTGACATACATTCTGTAATGCAGGGGTCCCCAGACTTACCGCGCAGTGGGCCGGTGCCCGCCGCGCCGACCGCGCGGCGGGCCGGAGGGCAGGGGAGTGCGCGCGCAGCGGGCCGGAGGGCGGGGGAGTGCGCGCCCGTGCGCATGCGCACACGCACACGGGTGGGGGAAAAATCGCCGAAAATCGCTTGTGCGCATGCGTATGGGCCTCCCCCGACCCGGAAGTGCATCAGAAATGACCTCTTCTGGGTCGGGAGAGGCCCATACGCATGCGCAAAAAGGATTTTTGGCGATTTTTTGCCGATTTTTCTGATCGTCGCCGCGCCGCGCGCCGTAAGAGCGGGCGGCGGCAGCGGGCGGCGGGGGTCATCGCGGGCCGGATTGGGAGGCCGATTGGGCCACATCCGGCCCGGGGGCCGTAGTTTGGGGACCCCTGCTGTAATGCATATTGATAGAGTGATCAATATCCTGCCAATTACTCCCAAAGGCACCCAGGGCAGCATGTTGGTGTTATATGCTATGGGTGTCTTCCTACCAAGCTCGCTGGGATTGGAAAATTGCATAAAGCTTTGTGGGATAGCTCAGTTGGTACAGCATGGAACTCTTAATCTCAGGGTCGTGAGTTCAAGCGCCACATTGGGCAAAAGATTCCTGCATTGCAGAGGGTTGATCTAGAAGACCTTCACGGTCCCTTCCATCTGTAAAATTCTATGATTCTATGACCTCGGGCTCATCCGGACTTCCTTTTGCACTGCACTTCCAGGCACATGTCTGAGCTTTCAAGTTCCATGTCAGAGTGTGCACACAATTTTTTTTGTGTGTGTGTGTGTGTGTGATGGCGCCTTCCCCAGGAAAACCTGTTTTGCCACTGAAGTGGTATAGCCCACACACACCCAACACAATTGCGTGTGGAAACCCTTTAACCTGGCCTAGAAATAAATTCAAACAGGACTCAAATTTTGGTTTGGTTTTTGGCAGAATTTAGGCCACAACTTTATTGATTACAAATCAAGTGAGTGGTTGCAAAGCTACCTAAGGTAGCGCTGACTCTGGGCGCACCATGAGTCAACCTGGGTGAAGATCTGGGACAGGGGCCCTCGCGCAGCCTGGCCCATGGTTCCCCCAGATGTTCCCCTGAACTCTGGAGAGGGGCACAACCCGCTTGGGGAAGACCAACCAGAAGTCCTAGGATTCCCCTTAAAGGAATACCATGGATAGGGTTGGCTAGGCATCCTGCCACCCCAATCAGCATGAACCAGAGCCTATCCACCAACCTTACAAGTTGTGACGATTTGCTATGTGGCAGGCAAAACCCAAGTGCCACCAGCCAATCAGCCAAGTGGGAAAATTCCTGTCCAAGAGCTGGCGACACACGACGGCATAGTAAGGTCAAGCACAAGCCCTAAAAGTAGGGAGAGGTGAGCGGGTGTTTCGGTGCACAGTGACCCGAGAAGAGGATCTCTAAGGTCACATGCAGCGCTTAAATAGTGGTCTCTCTGACTCTTAAGACTGGCATGCCCTTAGCCCAATTGCACCCCGTCAGAGAGACCACCAATAGGGTGTTGTGGCTGCTCCAATAGTCCTCGCCCCAACACCTAGGCCTGATTGCTGGGACCCACCACAACCCGTGCCCTCTCTTGCAGGGAAGACCCGATTTGCCATTTGCTCCAATCCAGCAGTAAAATGTGGGTTTTCCTGGGGAAAGCTCTGGGACAAAGCAAGACAAACAAACAAATCCTCGGACATGGAGCTTTAAAGCCCAGTCCTGGGTGGATGGCCCCTTACAGTGTGGTTTATTTGTTTCCTTATTTATTTCATTCATTTCAAGTTCATATGCAATGTTTCCTCCAAGGACAACAAGGGCACTGCAACCAGAAGTGAAGACCACAACAGAGAAAACTGTGTAGTCATATGAAACCTGGTTTTCCAAGTTTCAGTGACACGGATGTGTGCCGAGTTTCAACAGGGCTTTCGCCTGTTAAACTGATAATTTGTCTGGAAATGTTTCAGTTCATGCACAAGTTATCAAGAGAAAGAAAGAGGGAGGGAGGAACAAATCCTGCAGAGACAATAAAAGGAGGCTAAGAGCAGAAATATAGTCTTGGGAGGGAAAAAAATGTCTCTGAAATAAGGAAGGAAGCTTTTTTGGCTTCAAGTTGGCTTTGCTCACCTGCGTGAAAACAATCTAATTATGAAGTGGTGACTGAAACCTATAAAGACGCTTAGGAAGCAATCAACTAGAGGTACTCTAATATTTCCAGGTCATAGGTATGAGCAAAGTACATCTCAGATGCTTTGACCTTCAATGACTAATGAAAACCTTTTAGTGTGGAAGGTTTTTTGAGATGGTGGGTTGATATACGGAGGGTTCCTCTTACCATGCTCTGCTGTGATTTCAGAGTTTTGATACTATTATTTTATATCAGCTCTTTAAAACAGATTTTAATTGCTTTTATGAAAAAAGATTGTGGGCCGCCCAGAGGGCTCGGCTAGGCCAAAAGGGAGACTATAAATTAATGCAATCAACCAGTGCATGACTCTTGCTGAACACGTGAATTATGCAGCTGGGTTTTAATTTCAACATTGAAGCAGGGATATCTGCCTTGGCTTCTAAATGGGAAGGATCTTTTAATTATGATGTTCACAGATACCAGTGTGGCATCTGCTGCTATGCAGAAACAGATGATCAAAATGATGATGGCAATGACATATTTATTTAAAGCCCGCCTTTCCCCCCTGACGGGACTCAAGGAGGCTTACAGATAAAAATAAAAACTGCAAAAAAAGTTTTTTAAAAAACCCAAAGTTTAAAAAAGTAATCACTGATAAAATTAAAACTAAATGCATATATAAAGTCCATTAAAACCAATAACTACAATAAAAAACAGCATGGCACCAGCCCTTTAATTGTTGTTGTTGTTTAGTCGTTTAGTCGTGTCCGACGCTTCGTGACCCCATGGACCAGAGCACGCCAGGCACTCCTGTCTTGAGCCCTTTAATTAAAAGCCATCAATTCCTAAAGGTCTGTTGGAACAAGAAAGTATTCACATGCTGGCAGAAGGACAACAAGGAGGGAGCCAGTCTAGCTTCTCCAGGGTGGGAGTTTCAAAGGTCCTTGAGATTATGGGTTGAAACACATTCCTTATGAGGAAAGGCTTACTGGTTTGGGACATTTTAAAATTTATTTAAAGGATGACTTTTAGTCATGATGGTGGTACAGATCCTCTGAAGGGACACGGGTGGCGCTGTGGTCTAAACCACTGAGCCTCTTGGGGTTGCCGATCAGAAGGTTGGTGGTTCGAATCCCTGCGACAGGGTGAGTTCCTGCTGCTCTGTCCCAGCTCCTGCCAGCCTAGCAGTTTGAAAGCACGCCAGTGCAAGTAGATAAATAGGTACTGCTGTGGTGGGAAGGTAAATGGCGTTTCTGTGCACTCTGGCACTCATCACGGTCCTCCGTGTGCCAGAAGCAGTTTAGTCATGCTGGCCCCATGACCTGGAAAGCTGTCTGTGGACAAATGCCAGTTCCCTTGGCCTGAAAAGTGAGATGAGTGCTGCACCCCATAGTCACCTTTGACTGGACTTAACCGTCCAGGGGTCCTTTACCTTTTACACGTTTTTACAGATCCTCTGTCACGGTCCGGTCGGCGGGCGTCAGGACCAGAGGCAAGATGGTGGTGAAGAAGCAGGGTCGAAGGCAGAGGCGAAGGTCCACGGGGCACGAAGCAGGGCGAAGGCAAAGCGAGGGTCCAGGAACAAGAAGCAAGGTGAAGGTCCACGGGGCAGGAGCAAGGCGAAGGCGAGGCAGGGGTCCAAGAAGCACGGCAGCAACAAGGCAAGGGTCCAAGGAACAGGAGGCCAGATGCAACCAGGCAGGGATAGCGTTGCTGTGGCAAAGAGCTGAAGGGAAATGCTGGGCTTTTATCCCTCCCAGCTCCTGCCACCAGGTGCAGTGAGATCTCAAGTGGCCTCACCTGGGTGATTACTCCTTGCTTCTCCAGCACAAGCTGAGGACTTCACCTGTGTGGCCACGCCTTGCTTCTCCAGCACAAGTTGAGGCATGCCCCAGTCCTGCAAAGCACTACAGGCCCCAGAGCCTGACTCCTGCCCATACTCCTGACATCCTCCGTGTTAAAGGGTACCTGCTGCTGAGTGGGTTTGGGGTAGATGAACAGCTGGAGGATTAATGCATTCATGTCATGCCTGTGGACTCACTAGAAGCATCTGCCTGGCAATGTGGAATTTCTGTAAAACTCGTTATCAGCAAGACCAGTGTTATGTGTGCAGGAGTGTGGCCTGACCACAAAACTGGCAAGGGCCACTAAATGGGGAACCTAAGAACTGATAAAGTTAGGGTGAAAAGCAACTCAACATAAGGTACAAGGAGGGCTCTGACAGCTACAGTGGAAATGGGTTGAGAAAGTTGCATTTCAAGGATTTTGGTGGGATGAAGAGACAGTCGGATGCTGTCAGGATGCTGTCAGGAAAGTATAAAGACAAGGAAAGGTTTCTGACCATCCTTATTTATTTCAATCTTTACAGAGAGAGGCTATAGAACCCAGCGTCTTGGGAAATGGCATTGTCACAAATGAATCTCCACCCCCTTGTCTCTCCCACTTCCTCATTCATCCCTTCTATGGGTGCTGCTATGTGCCCTCTGTCTTTGAGCTCTTTGCTCTCCTGCTTTTAAGGCTCGCCGGGTTCTGGGAGATGGAGGGTCTGGAATGCTTTCTAGTGACAACATGTCAGCCAGCTGCTGCTCCAGCTCTGCCTGCTTCTCCTCTCCCATTATTTCCCAACTTTCCCCCTCATCTGACTCTGAGCTAAGACCTCCCACAAACCTCTGGGAGGCTTCCAACAATATATTAATACACAATAGTCTGTTAAACATTCAAAGCTTCCCTAAGCAGGGCTGCCTTCAGGTGTCTTCTAAAAGTCTGTTGTAAATCTATACTGTCTTCCTCCTCCTCCTCCCTGGAAGGTTCAGGATGGGGAGGTGGTCTCCACCATTCCTCCTCAGTCCTGTCCCTGACAGGTGATGGGGGGGGGGCAGAAAGTGTTTGGGCAGAGGACAAACAGCTAAGATGGCATATATTTTTCCTCTCTAGAGTTTGTTCTAATGGGAAGTTCTCACAGACTCGCTGGACTCTGGACTGAATGAAGTCCAACAAACTGGTAGTTTGGTATGAGCCTCCATACTTGAACCCCAAAGGGAAATTTATCCCACAGTGGGTGGTTGGAAATGAGATGAAGGACTTGGTGGCTGGAGATGGGGAAGCTTTGGTCCTCCAGATGTCATTGGACTATTACAACTGCCATCATCTGAGACTAATGGCCATGCTGGCTAGGAGATGATGGCACTTGGAGATTCACAGGTTTGGTACCCATCTGGTCCTGAATGGGGTAACTGTGCCCCTGAAAGACCAGGTGCGCAGCCTGGGAGTCATTTTGGACTCACAGCTGTCCATGGAGGCACAGGTCAATTCTGTGTCCAGGGCAGCTGTCTATCAGCTCCATCTGGTATGCAGGCTGAGACCCTACCTGCCCGCAGACTGTCTAGCCAGAGTGGCGCATGCTCTAGTTATCTCCCGCTTGGACTACTGCAATGCGCTCTACGTGGGGCTACCTTTGAAGGTGACTCGGAAACTACAACTAATCCAGAATGCGGCAGCTAGACTGGTGACCGGGAGCGGCCGCCGAGACCACATAACACCGGTCTTGAAAAATCTACATTGGCTCCCAGCACGTTTCCGAGCACAATTCAAAGTGTTGGTGCTGACCTTTAAAGCCCTAAATGGCCTCGGTCCAGTATACCTGAAGGAGTGTCTCCACCTCCATCATTCTGCCCGGACACTGAGGTCCAGCACCAAGGGCCTTCTGGCGGTTCCCTAGTTGCGAGAAGCCAAGTTGCAGGGAACTAGGCAGAGGGCCTTCTCAGTGGTGGCGCCTACCCTGTGGAACGCCCTCCCAACAGATGTCAAAAAGGAAAACAACTACCAGACTTTTAGGAGACATCTGAAGGCAGCCCTGTTCAGGGAGGCTTTTAATGTTTAGTAGATTACTGTGTTTTATTCTTCTGTTGCAAGCAGCCCAGAGTGGCTGGGGAGACCCAGCCAGATGGACGGGGTATAAATAAATTATTATTATTATTATTATTATTATTATTATTATTATTATTATTATTATTATCTCTAGCCTAGACTTTTCTTCAGTTCTTATGAATGAGCACAAGTGTTGAATGAACTGTAAGCAACCTCCTAGCACTGATGCATCCCTTGGCATTCATACATGGTGGTTGAACTTTAGATGATCTCTCTCTAGGGATGATTGATAGTAGATACAATAAGTTCATCTGGAAGCAAATTAACTAAGAGACAGTTAATACAATACACAATGGATAAAGCAAGTTCATTTAAAAATATGATGTTGGATAGTGGACAATTGTGCTTCACAATTGTTTATTTCTTTCTAGGTTATTGCTTTATCACTAACAATACACTTTGATGTATCGTAGTAATATAATTCAATATCCAGCAGAGGCTGCCAGACTGGAGAAAGCAGATATGTGGAATTTTAAAATGCTGAAATAATGAGTGAGTCAATATCTAAGGGCAGGATATCAAAGAGGAAATGAGAAAACTAGTACCGTATATTATCCATGAAGCTATACAAATACAAAACTTACAGAGCGCATTGTACCATTTGGATAGTAAGAATCATCAGGCAGCCACAGAATTATGGTGGCAACATTAGCATTAATGATCATAATGGGTTATCATTTTATCACCCCCCTCTTAACAACAAACTCAGATGGGGCCACCTCATAATAAGAAACCGGCTTCTACATACTCGGCATGGGAAACATTCTAGACATGAAGAAGTAAATTATGTGACAGGTAGGTAGCCGTGTTGGTCTGAGTCGAAGCAAAATAAAAAAATTCCTTCAGTAGCACCTTAAAGACCAACTAAGTTTATATTTTGGTATGAGCTTTCGTGTGCATGCACACTTCTTCAGATACACTAGAAACAGAAGTGTCAGACCCTATATATATATATATACAGAGGGTGGGGGGGTGGGAATGGGAGATGGGCTGATGGGAGTGGTAAACCTGTAGATGGATGTTAATGGCTGCTGATGGCTGCAATTAGTCCTGGGCTGAGGTGCTAAAGAAAGCTTGATCATGCATAATGAGATAAGAATCCGATGTCTCTATTCATCCCAGGTGCTTCCATGGTTTTAAGCTTGGTAATGATTTAGCAGCTGTTTTATTACAGAGAAATTTCAGGAACAGACTGGAAAGGGAAGTTGCTGAATTGGAAGTATTTATTCTGTTACTAGGCTTACTGTGTGCCCTGCCAGATCAGAAAATGCACCCTAGAAGACAGGAATAGTTGGGGTGCTGCTAAGGACCTGATGCCCAATCTGGGTCCTTCTAACGGATCTAGGAGTCTTGGTAGACCACAAACTTGACATGAGTCAGCAGTGTGATGCAGCAGCTAAAAAAGCCAATGCAATTCTGGGCTGCATCAAAATGAGTATAGCATCTAGATCAAGGGAAGTAATAGTACCACTGTATTCCACTCTGGTAGACCTCACCTGGAGTATTGTGTCCTATTCTGGGCACCACAGTTCAAGAAGGATACTGACAAGCTGGAACGTGTCCAGAGGAGGTCAACCAAAATGGTCAAAGGCCTGGAAACGATGCCTTATGAGGAACGGCTTAGGGAGCTGGGTATGTTTAGCCTGGAGAAGAGAAGGTTAAAGGGTGATATGATAGCCATGTTCAAATATATAAAAGGATGTCATATGGAGGAGGGAGAAAGGTTGTTTTCTGTTGCTTCAGAGAAGCGGACATGGAGCAATGGATTCAAACTACAAGAAAGAAGATTCCACCTAAACATTAGGAAGAACTTCCTGACAGTAAGAGCTGTTCGGCAGTGGAATTTGCTGCCAAGGAGTGTGGTGGAGTCTCCTTCTTTGGAGGTCTTTAAGCAGAGGCTTGACAGGCATATGTCAAGAATGCTTTGATGGTGTTTCCTGCTCGGCAGGGGGTTGGACTGGATGGCCCTTGTGGTCTCTTCCAACTCTATGATTCTATGATTCTATGACAAGAGCCCCATAGACCTGCCCCTCCTCTTGACCATTGCAATCCTGCTTGTTCACCATCTTCTGGCCCAGGGATGAACAAATCTGTAAATTTCAGTTTTTATCCATTCCTCTCTTTTTCCATCTTAATTTCAGCTCTTCACATTTCAATAGCAATTTACATTTTTTTAAAAAAAGTGTCATGGAAATTTGTCAGCATTTTTAGTGTGAATTTCTCTTAATATACACATTTGTCTATGCAGTTTTGACCAATATGTCCAAGGTTCCTCAGCAGGCAAGTTGATACCATGGGAGCAAATCAATGTTAGAAAGGTCTCATCTGCACAAGTATTTCTGCTTGCCCAACAGAATGGCCTCCACTCGCCTCCATTCATTGTTCTGGAGATTCTCCCAACCCCCCTGAGCAAATTTGGAGGAGTATTGGGGGGCATGGGGAGAGGAGAAGGGCTCCCCAGTTAGTCGAATCCACCCCAAAAAGAAGTGGCCGCTGGAGGCAAACATTTGAAACTTCTTGGATTCACAACTTTCTTTGCAGAACAGCACATTTAAGCTGGTCTCTCTCCACCCTGCCCTTGTCAAGACACTTTGAAAAATGCAAAGCAGCCTTATGGAATCAAATTCCCACTTAAAAGACCTGACATAAGATTAGGGGAGCTGTAAAAGTTGGGAAACCAGGGGGAACAGATTAAATCAAATAACGGAGATCTGTGACAACAGGAAAGACAGAGGGAAGGTTTGGAGTTGACAGAAACCTGGAATGGAAGAAGAATAGAGATTGAAAACAAAACCCATAAGGCATGGAAAGGCTGGAATTGAAACAGAAGGGGCAGGTGGGTACCAGAAGATGGCTATCAGATGAGAAAAATAAGGAATAAAATGCCTACGATTGATTGCATTGAACAGGAAAATCACTTTCTCAGATACAGGTTGCACAAGAGGGTGGGGAGAATGAAAGCAAGAGCAAGACGAAGGAGGAAAAGTTTCTGCAGTTATATTTTCTAAGGTGTTCTCTTCAAATGAACACTGAATCAGATATATATCCCCCCCTCCACGAAAATATCAAGCCAATTTTCCATGAACTGCTGGGTGGGAAGTCAATGCGAACAGATTGGCTTTCTGCTTCATTCACTGATGCAAAAACGCAGTTGGGGGCATTTCCTCTCGTGGATGTGGATTACACCCAGGGCTTTGTGCATTTGTGATTAAGAAGATGAGAAGCGCCTTCTGGATCAGGCCAACGACCCATCTAGTCCAGCAACCTGTTCTCGCAGTGGGCACCACAGGCTATAGGTAGCCCCAAAGCAGGGCCTAAGCACAATTCTCTCCCCATTTGTGATTGTCAGGTGGGATTCTGGGGCATATTGCCTCCGACAGTGGAGGCAGATCGCAGCCATTGTGGCTAGTATCTACTGGTAGCCTTCTTCTCCATGAATTTTTCTAGTCCTGTTTTTAAAGCTACTGGAGTTGGTAGACATCGCTACCTCTTGTGGCAGCGATTTCCACAGTTTACTTATACACTGTACTTTCTTTTGTCCACCCTGAATCTTCCAGTCTTGTGGATATTCACAAGTTCTAGCTTTGGGAGAGAAGCTTTTCTCTATCTGCTTTCTCCGCACAATGCATAATTTTATACACCTCTGCCATGTCTCCTATTATTCGCCTTTTCTCTGCACTGCAACCCCCCCCCCCAAATGCTGAAACCTTTTCTCTGGATTATGTTGATTGCCCTTTGCTGAACCTTTCCCAGCTCTAAAAAATGAACAGAAAATAAAAAGACTGTACACAGTCTTCCTAGTGTGTTTGCTTTATAGATTTGTATAATGGCATTGTGATATTGGCAGTTCTGTTTTTCCTTCTCCTCCTAGCATGGAATTTGCCCTTTCCACAGCTGCTGTTCACTGGGCTGATTCTCACGCTGCACTTAGGTAAGTGTGGAATTTCTTACAAAGCATATATATTTTTAAATCTCATTTTTAAAAGAGGTTTGTAGCCTCGAAGACTGCAAAGACACTGATGTTAAGAAATATATATATTTCAGCATTTGAAATGAATAGTTCATGTGCCTTCTCAAGTTTTAGATCCTTGGGTTGGGGGGGCTCAGTGGTAGAACACCTGCTTGGCATGCAGAAGTTCCCAGATTCAATTCCTGGCACCTCCACATTGGGCTGGGAGAGACCTCCATCTGAAACCCAGGAGAACTGCTGCAAGTCAGGGTATGCAGCACAGAGCTCTACTTGACAGCTTCCTGCCTTCCTATGCCAAATTATTATTAGTTGAGCTCAAGAAAGTACTTCATTGGCGTTGTGGGTCTCCGGTTGCGTGCAGTTCATCAACACTCAATAACCAGACCCTTGGAGCAACAGCGAAAGGAACAGCTCAGCTGCCAGATATGAGAAAACATCTCTGCATTGAAAACCGTGCTGGCGGAGACAGGTGTTGAAAACAAATGTGCAGTGATTTGCTCATTGTCTCAACTGCAGCACAATCAGGGCTGGAAGCAATAGTGCTATATAGATGCTTTCCAAAAGAATGAAGCGACATCGTCTTATTAACTCGAAGGAAACGGGTGGTTACTCTCAGCATCCTTCAAACAGAGGGCACCTTCAAGCAGAGGACTGCCCTCTGATAGCGCTTCAAATAGAGGACTGTTCTATGTACAGTGAGACATTAACACTTATTAAAGGGACCTAGAACTGTGCTGTGCATTTGCACTTTTATTTGGTAGAAGCTGAATTACGGTTTGGATGATTTGGATTTTATTGAATTTGGTTGTTTTAATTGAATTAATCTTAATCTCAATTTTAATTAATTTGTTTGCTCCTTTAAATTCATCAAATTGTTTTGTTAGTTGTATGATGAATGATGTATTGTTATGTAGATATGGGCCTATGGCTGTAATAAACTTGAACATGAACTTGTACAGTGAGACACATGCCTACTCTAGCCAGGATGGGGATACAACATAATATTTCATTGCAGGTCCTGAGCCAACCCAACTTTTTTTTTCAGCCTGAGGCAAAGGACAAGATGGCAACTTCCCTCCCATTCCACACATAAAAGATGACTGGACTGGTAGCTGAATTTTGCATTTTGCAGCCTAGCTTCTGCATTGCGGGGCAGGCTGTACAGGATTCTATAACACCTTGCTGCCATTCTTTGCTCCACACCCTTAGCACACACCACCTGAGGCAGCTGCCTCCTGCCTAATGGTAGGACCGGCCCTGCACAAACCTTGCTTGTCTTTCTCATTTCTCATTTCGGTTCTGGCTCCTCTGCTTCCCCCTTTCAGAGTTTCTGTTTCTACCACCGCTGACAGTTTAGCCCACTTTCCTGCTCCCTGAAGAGAAAGCTTATTGATTCCAGCAGCAGCAATTTGACATTTTTTTCCACAGAAGGACCTCGCAGCATTCAAAGGGGGATCATCCAGATCTGTTAGTGATGCAACTTCTGCAGACAGGTCATCAATGCAATTCGTTTCTTCACCCCCTCCTCCCTTTGAGAACCCAATATTTCAATTCGTTTGCTCCTGCTCCTTTTTTTGTAAAGTACACAATCGGAACGAACAAAAGCAATATAGCTCTAAGTACGCAATCTAGAGGAAAGCAATATAGCTTTGTTTCTAAGCTGTCATACTGTGTTTCCGGTTGCCTGGCATACAAACTGGTTTCTTTTATTGGATTGCAACGTAGCTCGCTCTCCCTGGCACTGTGCAGCTTCAAAATATAATCATTCTGCTGACATTCCTCTTTTGTTATTTAATATACTATCGCTATCAATACAAAGTGGCATGTCTGGCACAGTTAAGACCACTTTAAAACCGAAAAGATATCTGAAGGGGGAAATGCGGTATAAGCCTGCACATCAATACCTCTGTCCCCCAAACAAGTTGCAGGCTGAAACACACACACACACACTACACACTGCAAATTGAGATTGGGTCAGCCTTCCAATAGCTGAGATGAGATGCAGATAGCGATTGAATGGAATAGCTGTCACAGTGGTGGGTTTATTAAAATGCTTATTTATTTCATTTCCAGCCTGCCTTTATTCTTCGAGGTTCAGAATGGGGCTCGGCCTGGGAAGGTGGCCCATTTAGGAGAAGGAAAACTCTAAACTCTAAACCTCCATTGCCTTGTGACATATCTTCAGGAGAAGAAAGGGCTGAGGCAGGCATCCCCAAACTGCGGCCCTCCAGATGTTTTGGCCTACAACTCCCATGATCCCTAGCTAACAGGACCAGTGGTCGGGGAAGATGGGAATTGTAGCCCAAAACATCTGGAGGGCTGAAGTTTGGGGGTGCCTGGGCTAAGGAGTAAACCCTACACAAATCCGAAGTGGAGTCCATAGTGGAGTGATGCCTTGTACGCCTCCTACCAGGAACTCTTGCAGCCAAGCTAGTCCCAAACATATTGCTCTGATTTTGGTGGGTCTTGTCATCTGGGCAGCCCAGGACCTCCATGCACACTGCCCAGGCTTTTGCCCTGGGAATACCACTTTGGTATTGCCAATGCAGCAGTTTGACTTCACCCCCAGAGGTGCACTCCATTTTCTCTTGAGACAGACGGATGCCAATCCCATTTTGTTCTGTAGAACGCAGAGCAACGTACATAGTCCCAGGCATCAAACAGACCAAGACCCGCTGAGTTTCAACAAGCCTGTTGCATTGTGAGCTTTCAGACCATGCTTTCCTGGCCTCCAGGGATTACATGGTGTTATGGCAGTGGTGGGGAACCTCTGGTCTGTGGGTCTAATGAAGGCCAACAACCTTACCGGTTTGGTCCATCAGGCCATTTCTCCTGCCTTACATATGATATCATATGCAATGTCAGACGTTAGGTAGAAAGACTGGGCTGAAAGATTGGCAGCCACTAACAGTCAGTTGATCAGCCGGTTCAATGCCTGCCTGAAACCCTGGAGAGCTGCTACCAGTCAGTGTGGACAATACTGAGCTGGGTGGACCAATGGTCTGACACGGTATAAAGCAGCTTCTTATGTCGTGGCAACGCGAGAACAGGGCCTTCCCTGTGGTGGCTCCCCGTTTGTGGAATGCTCTCCCCAGGGAGGCTCACCTGGCACCTTCGTTACATATCTTTAAGCCCCAGCATAAAACCTTTCTCTTCAACCAGGCTGATTAACATTCTAAGGTTTTTAAATGTGTTTGTGGGAGGGGAATTATTGGTTTATTTTGGTTTCATTATGTATTTGGCTGAAAAGCGGTATACAAATTTATAATAATAATAATAATAATAATAATAATAATAAGAAGAAGAAGAAGAAGAAGAAGAAGAAGAAGAAGAAGAAGAAGAAGATATTTTTTACATGGGAATTAACAGGTACCTGTGCATGTTTTCCCCCCATTGCCCACCTCACCTCCTGCTAAACTGGTCTGCTCACATTAATCTGAAACATCAATGTCTGAGCTGTTGGCTCTGCAGATTATACTTATCATTTCAGTTAGTTTGCGCAGAATAGATGAAATGTGAAGTGGCAGCTTTGCTACCGGGAGCTCAATGCGTTCAACCTGAAAGGCTGCTTTAGATTTGTAGCTGCCCAATGTCAGGAATCAGTGTGGCATTTATGATTTTGTTCTCCGGGTGCATTTTAGCTAGGCGTTCTCTGCCTCCAGCTTGACTGAATGCTGAGCAAGACAATGCTTGGAGATATCTATCTATCTATCTTTGGAAAGCCTCTGCACCAGAAATCATCCACTTTTGTTCTGGCCTCCTTGCTTGCTGCTCCTTAATTTGTGCAGTGCTAAGATAGCACAGTGAATAGAGGAACAGAAATAGTGCATGGAGCAAGATAGGATCCCCTGTCCCATTTTGTAAATAGATGGCACTAGTCGGTAAGGGGGAAGAAGGTGATAACGATAACACCAAATGGGTTTTAATCTCTGAGTGCTGTAGAGTTTGCAAAGTAACACATTTGGGAAGAGGCGAATACCTTGGCCAGCATAACTGAACAGGTGGGAAATGGGAATGTAAGAAAGGAACATTCAGCTAGGAGCCATTGATAGCTTTCTCGTCCATGAATTTGTCTAATGCTCTTTTAAAGCCAGACTACAATATTTGGTACAATGCAATAGTATTGTTGGAAGATTCAGGAGTGATAAAAGCAAATACTTCTTCATGCAGTGCCTAGTTAAACTATGGAACTCACTCCCACTGAGATCCAGCTCTTAGGTTCCTTCTGGCAGTTCCCCTCACTGTGAGAAGTGAAGTTACAGGGAACCAGGCAGAGGGCCTTCTTGGTAGTGGCGCCCGCCCTATGGAATGCCCTCCCATCAGATGTCAAGGAAATAAACAACTATCTGACTTTTAGAAGACATCTGAAGGCAGCCCTGTTTAGGGAAGTTTTTAATGTTTGATGTTATATTATGTTTTTATATGTGTTGGAAGCTGCCCAGAGTGGCTGGGGAAACCCAGCAAGATGGGTGGAGTATAAATATATTATTATTATTATTATTATTATTATTATTATTATTATTATTATTATTATTATTATGGTTCTTGAGCTCAGGTCTTGCTTCAGAGTTTCCCACAGGCATCTGGTCAGCCCCTGTGAGAACAGAATTGGCCTGATCTAACAGACTTTAATTATGTTCCCTCCTGTAACAACGTATTTCTGGTTGGAAAGTTTTGACTGCTTGTGATTTTTCAATCTTTAACTGTCAGTCCTGTGCACAGAAAGGTGTGCCCGGCTGATGAAGGTCTGAGACGGGAGAATGCGGTAGACAATAAAAACCAATGCGTTTCATTTAGCAGTTTCTAAGGAAGGCTGCAGTTATAATTGTTTTGAGTCTCTGTCCCGGGAATACGAGTTCTTTTGCTCTGACCCAGCCTTTTAACTCAAGTTATCCCAGAAATAATAACTGTGAGCACTCAGGCCAGAAAAACATTTTCTTGCTCACATCTTTCACCTCCCCAGTGGCTCATTTGGAATAGGAACATGTACCAATTGGGTCTCGTCCTCTGCCGCAGTAAGTTACAAGTAAGTTGCAGTGCTTAAAACAAGAGCACATCTTCCTTAGTGGGTGAGAGAGAACCATTGTTGTATATGTCTCATAACTAGCAAGGACATGCAGTCCAGCCTCAACAGAGGTTATCCACTAGGGCCACAGTCACCCCACATATTTAAAGAACTATGATACAGTCATGACTCCCTCTGAATAATTCTGAGAGTTCTGGTTTGCTGAGATTGCAAAGACCCCTATTCCCCTTAAAGGTAAAGGGTAAAGGGACCCCTGACCATTAGGTCCAGTCACGAACGACGCTGGGGTTGCGGCACTCATCTCGCTTTATTGGCCGAGGGAGCCAGCATACAGCTTCCGGGTCATGTGGCCAGCATGACTAAGCCGCTTCTGGCGAACCAGAGCAGCGCACGGAAACGGCGTTTACCTTCCCGCCAGAGCAGTACCTATTTATCTACTTGTGCTTGACATGCTTTTGAACTGCTAGGTTGGCAGGAGCTGGGACTGAGCAATGGGAGCTCATCCCGTCGCAGGGATTCGAACCACCAACCTTCTGATCAGCAAGCCCTAGGCTCTGTGGTTTAGACCACAGCGCCACCTGCCACCTATTCCCCTCACATAGCTACAATTCTCAGAGTTCCCTGTGAAGAGGGATTGATTGTTAAACCATTCTGGGAATTTTTGCTTTGTGAGGGGAATAGGGGTCTCCTAACCACTCTTGGCAGGAACGCAGGTGGCGCTGTGGGTTAAACCACAGAGCCTAGGGCTTGCTGATCAGAAGGTGAGCTCCCGTTGTCGGTCCCAGCTCCTGCCAACCTAGCAGTTCAAAAGCACGTCAAAGTTCAAGTAGATAAATAGGAACCGCTACAGCGGGAAGGTAAACAGCATTTCCGTGTGCTGCTCTGGTTCGCCAGAACGGCTTTGTCATACTGGCCACATGACCTGGAAGCTGTACGCTGGCTCCCTCGGCCAATAATGCATGATGAGCGCGCAACCCCAGAGTCGGTCACGACTGGACCTAATGGTCAGGGGTCCCTTTACCTTTAACCACTCTTGGCACCTTTAACAGCTCCCAGGATCCTTCGAGGGAAGCCATTACTGTTCTAAGTGGCATCACAGTGCTTTAAATATATGGCGCAAATGCGGCCTAGGGCAAATGGAGTTCCGCCCCAGCAGGCTCAGTCTGGCTTCAGCCAGTACCCTCCTGCCTTCTTCCTTATGAGCAACAGTGGTCAATTGGGCAGAGCTGCATTGCCTTTGTGGCTTCCCAGTGTCAGGGCCGCTCCCAAGAGGGAGTGTTGTATTGGCTCAGCTGTTGTGCCCACCCTGCAAGGACCTCCATGCTGCCTCTGCCTGCAGCCCCAGCATTAGGAAGCCAGGTAAGGAGTGCAGCCCCACCCCCACCCTGCTCACTGCTATTGCTCACAAGCAGCCCAGGAGATGCATAGGCTTGGGGTTTGATTGTCCCTATTCCAGGACACCCACCCCACATCATGCCATGCTGTCACAGCCACCGCCGTGAGGCAGGTTAGGCTGAGAGGCAGTGACAGGCCCTGGGCCACACAGGGAGCTTCCCAGTCCAGTGGGGATTTGAACCTCGGACTCCCAGGTTCTAACCTGACACTCCTAACCACAACAATGCAGCAGCTCACCAGTATTAATAATGGCAGGCAGAATTAGACTGTGGTCATTTTAATTCCTCACTCAGTTCTGAGCATTCACAGAGTGCATTTCCATTTCCAGTATCAATCTCAGATTACTTTTATAATTTTCTGCTTTGCTTGTTGAAAAGCTTAGAGATTAGTTTTTGGATTAATTTCCTTCCACTTATTTGCCTCTATCTCTCGCCATGACAAACATTTGCAGGATGGCAAATTTGACAGATCCGTCTGTAGGGGAAAGGTTTGTCAATGGGACAGGTTGGTACAAGAGAGCTCCTGCAGCTGCAAGACATGCATATATTAACCACTATTACGTTAAAAGGAGGAGAGTTTTGTTAGAAAAACTGGAGAAAAGCGATGAATGGCTAAATTGACAATATTGCCTTTTTTATATTGCCTATTTAATCCCAGTGTATTCAGCAGACATGAATCTAATGCAAAGAGAAAAGTTTGGCACTTTGAATAACAGGCTGCTATTAACTTCCAGCTATATTATATCCTAGTGAACTTTCCTTAAAAGTGACAAATGTAAGCTTATCCCATTCAAACACTATACTTCCTTCTTTTCTCTTTAATTCTATCCATTTAGATGAACTATTATTGCCTAGCAGTGCAATCTTCCACATGACTAGCCAAGAAGAAGTGCAATGAACTTGGTGGGGCCTGCTCCCAGGAATCGGAGTATAAATTTTGTGGGCTTGTGGTTTCCATTCCCATAACAAGTGTGCTGGAACTGTTTTCAGGAGAACCACTCAGGACTGTCTAAGGTGGTTGGCAATGTTCTCTAACTGTAGCTCTCCTTGTTGAACCCATCTTAGAATCTTAGAGTTGGAAGGAGGGCCATCTAGTCCAGGCATCCCCAAACTTCAGCCCTCCAGATGTTTTGGACTACAATTCCCATGTTCCCTGACCACTGGTCCTGTTAGCTAGGGATCATGGGAGTTGTAGGCCAAAACATCTGGAGGGCCGCAGTTTGGGGATGCCTGATCTAGTCCAATCCCCTGCAATGCAGGAATCTCAACTATAGCATCCATGACAGGTGGCCATCCAACCTCTGCTTTAAAACCTCCAAGGAAGGAGAGTCCACAACCTCCCAAGCGAGACTGTTTTACTGTTGCACAGCTCTTGATGTCAGAATGTTCTTCCTAATATTTAGTCAGAATCTTCTTTGGAGAGAGAGATCATTGGCCTATCTGAGCCTTCAGACATTGAACTGGCGAAGGGGTGTAGGTCAGTGCAGAAGGTCTCAGGTTCAATCTCTTGCATCTCCAGGTAGAGCTCAATCTCTTGCATCTCCAGGTATCTGAAGGTTCAGTCTCTTGCATCTCCAGGTATCTGAAGCCTTGGAGAGCTGCTGCCAGTCAGTGTGGGTGTCGAGGGTGCTCCCTAGCCAAAGGAATGCACATAGCAGGTCCTCTTTAATTGTCAAAGGTGGCACTTAGTCATTTCTATGGCAACAAATACCCATGCATACCAGTCTAGCATCTGGGCCAGTGATGGCGAACCTATGACATGCGTGTCAGACGTGACACGCAGAGCCCTCACTGCTGGCACGCACCCCATCGGCCCATTCACGCTGTTGTTGTCCCCCCCCCCATTTGTTCTCCCGCTCCTTCTACAGCTTGTCTCCGCTAGAACTTGTCTCCGCTACAGCTTGTCTCTCCGCTGTTAAAACCCGGATCCTTTTTTGTTGTTGTTGTTGCTGCTGGTAGCCAGAGATTGGTTTTTTAACCCTTTCTGTGCTGTTTTTTCTGGCTCTTTGGCAGACGATGATTGGGTGTAACAGCATTCGTATTTTAACCCGTTCTGTGCTGGGGTTTTTTGGCGCTTTGGCAGACTATGTCGGTGCTGCGTGTTAGTTCCAGCAAAGGTATTATTTGTCATTTATTTCTGTTCTCTTCCCCCCCCCAAAAAGTGCAGCAGCTTTGGGGCATCCCCTCCCAAAAGCAAAGCAACTTTTGCACACACCCCAAAAAAACCTCCAAAACTTTGGTCAGCAGCTCCCCCCAAAAAGCTCAGCAACTCTGGGCACTTTGTGATAAATAAGGGGTTTTTGGTTTGGTTTGGTTTGGTTTGGTTAAATAATTAGTTTTTGGTTCATTAAATTCCGTTATATATTACAATTATACATTTTTGTTATTTAAACTGTAAATATCGCAAAATTATGGGTTTTTTTCTCCAAGATACCACCCGAGTTATGCTCGGTTTTTTGGTAAATTTTGACACACCAAGCTCAAAAGGTTGCCCATCACTGTTCTAGGCTGCTTTTTCAAGGTCTGCACTCCATGGAGCAGTTGCAGCAACAGGGGGCCACTCCCTTCTCTACTAGTTTACGAACCTTCCCCCGAGGGGCTGCGCACATGCAGCCAGAGACTACGCCTGCGTGGAAGTTTCCTCTGCTCTTCCCTCTTCAGTCCCCTCCTGGTTCTGGGAAACAGTGATGCAGGAGAGACATGATGTGCTTGCTCCCCCTCTTCTTCTAACCCATCCCGTGCTCAACCCTCCAGCTCTGAAGCTTCCCTTGGCTTTGACTCTTGCCACAAATCACTGCCCCCCTCTCCCGAGTCAGACTCCAGTCCCTTTTCTCCCGGGGCACACTTGCCAGTCTCTGATACTGAGCTCGATGAACCAATGTTCTGAGTTGGTGTAAAGGCAGATTCTAATGTTCATATGAACAGCCTTCACTTTCAGTTTCTGAGGGAAGAAGCAATCATTCTGGTACACTTCTCCCCAAAGATTCTAGAATATGCACTTTGGAAACAAACATGGCTGCACATTAGTCACATGGGTAATCCCACCCAATCATGTAAGGGTGGGAAACTCAGGTACTAGGACAAAATGCATCTCCAGGCCTCTTTACGCAGACCTTGGGATTTCCCCTAGTCCCTGGATCCTCACCAGTGAAGTGTGCAGTTCTACAGCCCCTTTCCCTGGGGTGAACTTAATCCAGCTGAATTTGCAGAATTCCACTAAAGGCCTTTTCTCCTGTCCTTGCTGCTTGGTTAGTTTATTAATGCCTGGTGTTCCTGTAGCTGACATTTTAAAATAGCACAGACATCTGCTCTCAATAGATGGGCGAGCTCTTCAGTGTCAGAGGGCTCAGCTATCTTCCAAAAATGAAAAGGTGTCTTTTGTCAGCCCACAATATATTACGGTGACATAAGGGTCATAAAAAAAACTTCCTCAGCCGTGAACAATTCTAGGGAACTGGATGAATGCAGCATGACAATGTTTCCCCCACAAGCCAATCAACCAAATAAGCAGAGGCATAGGCTTTCTCACCTAAAACGGCTGCTTTCAGTGACTTAACAACCGGCATTTTCAGGCATAGCAATTTTAGCTGTCTTAGCTTCCATCACCTCATGGCACTTGAGGTTTCCAAATTATTTTGTCCCATGTAAAGTGGGTGACCTACTCAGCTTCCAGAGTCTCTGGGGAACGTTAATGGTAGAGGCAAGTGATATTTGAACGAACAAATATGATGGCTTGCATCCAAAGCAGTGCTACATCACCTTCCCATCAGCACAAGAATTTTAGCCTGTGCAGTGAGACTCCCCCCTCCCTTGTGGGCCCTCCCTGCACCTACCCCAAATCTGCTCTAGAGTGCTTGGGGAAAGCCCAAAACAGATGGGGGGTGCAGGAGGGTGGGGGAGATGGTGGAAACCCCATTAGAGCTGCAATGGATACAATCCAATGAATACAATTTTTATCCAAGAGCTTTTGAAATTTTGCATTGAATATTATGTTGATAGGGATGCGGGTGGCGCTGTGGTCTAAACAGAGCTCCCATTGCTTGGTCCCTGCTCCTGCCAACCTAGCAGTTCGAAAGCATGTCAAAGTGCAAGTAGATAAATAGGTACCACTCCAGCAGGAAGGTAAACGGTGTTTCCGTGCGCTGCTCTGATTTTCCAGAAGTGCCTTAGTCATGCTGGCCACATCACCTGGAAGCTGTACACCGGCTCCCTCGGCCAGTAAAGCGAGATGAGCGCCGCAACCCCAGAGTCATCTGCGACTGGACTTAATGGCCAGGGGTCCCTTTACCTTTATGATGTTAATAACTTACCTGCATATTTAACATACTGGACGGCGGGGGTGGGGTGCCCCTCTGTCCCTTCCTTGCTCTGCTTGTCAACCCTCCCACCACTCCCCCTTGGTAACTCTATGCAGTATTGCATTATAAACTCCCCCCCCCCAAGCAATTTACGGAATAGAATACATTTATGTAAAAGGTGAACCTCACTCAAGAGTGAAATGCCTGGGTCCGTAGAAACAACTAATAGTTCTACCTTCTGGGCTACTAGTTATTTCTACTGACACTCTTAAGTGACGTTCATCTTTTAGTTGGGTGGGATAGGTTATTCCCTTTTTATGTTATTGCAGGGTGAGCTCTTTTAGTTAATAATATTTTTTAATCTTTTGGTATTATATGCTAAGAAATGTAGCCATTGTGAGGCTGTCGCACCCCGCAATAAATGACAAACAATAACAGTAACTACTCTTTAAATATGCATATGGGACTTACATACAAACATCATAGCTGCCAAGTTCCGGCCTGAGAAATAAGGGACTGGACCGGAAGTAGCAGACTGGAAGTAGCGCTGCCGCCATTTTGGAACTGGGCGGAGCATGCTCAGAAGCTACTTTTGATGCTGCTCTGCCCTGTTCCAAAATGGCCACCACACCAGAAGTCACGCTGCAGCTGGAAAAACGGGGGTTTCCTGGGGAATACGGGAGACTTGGCAGCTATGAAACATGCAGAAACTACCAAACCCGATGTTTCTGGTGTGTGTGTGTCCCGCTCCTTTTTAAAACCTGCAAGCTAATCCTCATGCCACCTGATATCCTGTTTGCAAAGATCCAAAAGCTTCAAAAGCTTCACGAAGTGTATATCTTGTTGCTGTTTGGTCGTTCCCACCTCAGGGTGTTCTCCTGGCCCCTACTTCTGAGGCATCGAAATGGCATCGCACAAAATCCTTATCAACCAGAATCCATAATCCAAAGAAAGACATGGTTGGCTATCTGAATATTTTGTCTCACATTGGGGCTTTTATACTTCCTTTGCTTCTGATATTCAGCTGCTAGCTAAGACGTTGGATCTGCAAGATACACAATTTTTCTCCAACAAGATAAGAAGCAATTGCATTGCCCTCTAACTGGGAGCAGGCTTTGAAAGTTGGGGAAGTCAGTGCTAGGAATTTCTGACACATCGTCAGGATTTTGGTTTTTTTTCCTGGCACTTGAAAATAAGGTTGCCATATTTTGAATTGCAAAAAAGAGAGGATACGTTTGCCAACCTCTACTTTTAACTATGGATTGCTATGACGACTTTACCCATGAGAAAGAGGATGTGTCCTGGGAAAAGAGGGCATATGGCAACCAGTTCACACTTACCTGGGGGTAAGCCCCATTGAACTCAATGGTCTTACTTCTGACTTAAAAGGATCTCGGGTAACCTAAGAGCGTAAGAATAGCCTGCTGGATCAGGCCCATGGCCAATCTAATCCAGCATCCTATTCACAAGGTCCCCAATGAGGTGCCTGTGGCAAACCCTCAAGCAGGATTCAAGCACAAGAGCAACTCTCCCCTCCTGTGATTTCCCAGCAACTGCTTTTCAGAAGCATCACTGCCTCCAGTTTGCTTCATAACTTTCCACAAGGGCTAGAGACACTTTTTTGTAGGAAAAAAAGAATAAAAGCTCAAAATTGGGGGTGCCTGCTGGGGGTATATCAGTACCCCCTGTGCCACTTCTTGGTGACCCTGTTTGTTCCTGTAACATTTCTAGATTCCCTATTTGTAATGACGCAATCCTAAGTTAATCACAACTGAGACATCCTTCGGGTTTTCGAAGGCCAAAGGGGAGGGGGAGAATGCAAATTCCTCTTAGTGATCATAAGCAATATTGCTTTTTAATGCTGCGATTAATATCTTCTCGATTGATGAATTGCTTCTGACACTTGCAATTAAAACAGAAGATTCAGTCATTAGAGGCAATCAATCTGAATATGCACCTTAAAAAAAAGAATAGAATTAGATTGCATTGAACTTTGGGTATTAGACCAGCCAAACCTTGTGACTTCTCCTCGTATCACTCGGTTTCATTAAGGACTATCTGGATTATGAGGCTGTAATGCAATATATAATTTGCTTTTAATGTGTGTGAAGCCCTAGAGCCTGCAAATGAAATAAGATCCAGACACTTGTCCCATGTAAAAAATAAACCAAACAAGACTTTTCTGCCATTATTACCATATATATTCAATTGGGTGGAATGATGCCAAGCATGCATAGCAGATCAATTCGAACTAATGGTTAGACAGTTGAACTTGAGGTCAAATGCTACATCAGCTTTGGGCCTGATAGGGTGGCTTCAGAGCAAATCATGGAAATTAGATGTGCATATTATAATTTTTACATTCCAATTCAGCCTTCCTTTTAAGGCTGGGGTTGAGGAACCAATGGCAAGGAAGCTCCCTTCTGTCTGGCCCTTGGGACTATCCCCTGCTATACACTTGCTCCTGAGGCCCTATGGTTTGGCTTCATACCATTCTTGAGTGTTCTTTGCTTGATGGAAATGTATCATTGACCTCTGATAATGATGCTTGCTTGCTTGCTTGCTTGCTTGCTTGCTTGCTTGCTTGCTTGCTTGCTTGCTTGCTTGCTTGGATGGAAGATAGAGGCATGTGTGTAGAAACAATTGTAGATATTAATATTGAACAGCTTAAAGCAATAGGAATAAAAAGTGTCCAGACCATAGCTGCCAAGTCTGCCGTATTCCCCGGGAAACCCCCGTTTTTCCAGCCATTCCCAGCTGGAAAAACAGATTAATTTTTTTCCCGGTTTACTTACCGGCCGGGGAGGCTCCTTTTGCGCAGGTCCAGAGACTCCAGACATGCGCAGAAGCGATTTCCGGCGTGGCGGCCATTTTGGAACTGGGCGGAGCATGCTCAGAAGTGACTTTCGATCTGCTCTGCCCAGTTCCAAAATGACCGCAGCGCAACTTCCGGAGCGGTGGCCATTTTGGAACTGGGCAGAGCAGCATCGAAAGTCGCTTCTGAGCATGCTCCGCCCAGTTCCAAAATGGCGGCAGTGCTACTTCCGGTCTGCCAATCCCTTATTTTTCTGGCAGGAACTTGGCAGGTATGATCCAGACCCATAAATATGATTCAAAAGCTTTAATTACAGAACTTGTTCCAAAAACATATACAAAAGAAAAGAAAAGAATGATATATCCAAACAGTTGTATGACATCATGTGCACATCCAGCACAGGTTCCATCTTCTTACTAATTTGAAATAACTCCAAACAGACCTAAAATCAGAGATCTATCTCTTTCGACACAGCCTCCATTAGCCTGGAGCTGCTTTCTCTTCAAGGGAGACCTCATTAGCACATCCCTTTTTTCTCTGTGGCTTCCAGACAAAAACTCAAGCATCAACTCCCCAAAATGGTGTTTTGCAATTGATACCTCTCTCACATAATCTAAAGTTAAACACCACATGAGAACTAGCAGGGGAACATCAACAGCCAATTATCAATACATGTAGGTGCTAAGAGAGCTCTTCTTAGCTTCAATATACCCCAGTAGAATTTTCCAGTTAAACCTTTGGCGATACAGATACAGGCATGTTCCATTTCAATGTCAATCAAGCCATTATACTTAACAGAAACTAGCCAACTGAGAACACAGAACCTGTGTGAGTATTTCTCTAGTCTATTCCCTTTTTTCTTCATTGCCTTCTCAGCCACGACGTTCCCCTTTTCACCTCATCTTCCACCTTCGTTACTTCCCTCTCCCTGGAGATCCTGGACGAAGGATTTCCCACCCTCACCCCAGGCAAACCAACTTTCCATTTCTCCAGCGGCAGCACTGTTGCTCAGCATTCCATGTCCAACTTTCCCTTCTCCCGAGCTATGGCAGGTTACAGCAGGGCAGAGTGGGAAAGACCTCTCAACATCCCAGTCTGGTTCACAACCAACAACACTGGAACCTCCCTTTTGGCTGTGCTTCAGGGTGTCCTAAACATCTTTCTCATTGCATGTGTGACACTTCCCTTCTTCCAGTTCCCCCCCCCCCTTTGCATCTCACCACAATGCCAGAAGATGGAGAAAGTCAACTGGCTCCCCTTGTTTCCCAGGACTATGTTCCATATCACAACTTCAAAGTAATCAAACTGACACCGAACGAACTAATTTAAGGTATATTTGGAGTGGGGGTAGGGGGCCCTTCCCCAAGGGGACACCTTACCTTCCAAGTCCCGGACTGCAGAATCCGGGACCGGCAGCCGTGTGACACCAGAAGTTTCGTCGACGTAACTTCCGGTGTCGCTTTGCCCTTCTATGGGCACCAAAAATGGCCGCCGCTGGCTTCGAAAGTCGCTTGTACGCATGTCAGGAAGTGCGTCGATGCAACTTCCAGTGTCGCTCTGCCCATCTATGGGCACCAAAAATGGCTGCCGCCGACACCGGAAGTCGCGTCTATGCACTTCCGGACATGCGTAGATGCGACTTTTGAAGCCGCCGGCGGCCATTTTTGATGCCCATAGAAGGGCAAATTGGAAAGAAAAAAATGGCCGCCAGCAGGAGAAAATAACAGAGAAAAACGGGAGACGAAGTGATACGGGGGACCACTGGGAAAAGGTAAGTAAAATCGGGGTTTCCCCGGAGAAAATGGGGTACTTGGCAGCTGTGGGGGACACCCCACAAAATCTCAGTCTCGTCCCGGACTTTCTCATGGTCAGTAATTTGCCCCAGTCATTCATTGCGCTCCCAAAGATACAAAGACTATTGCTGCCTTCATTGAGAGACCAGCCTCTGTAAAGCTTGGGTTAAGAATGAGACTCCCAAACCACTTGTCTGCAGCAGATGGCTGCAACAGATGCCTCAATGGAGGCTGTGTTTAAATCTGGCAAAACAGCATCTAAAATGTAGGTTTGTTAAAAATGTAAAATGTGACTCAGCCATGCTCAAAATATGATATATTTACAACACAGTGTTGAGAAAGGAGGTAATTTTGAATGCCAAATTGAGCTCCATAAAGAATTATGTTATACACATATACCGTAATGTATCAACTTAGGGAGGTTTTTTTATTTTTTAAAAAACCTATCTTTTAAAAATCATGTTTTAAAGACAGGAAGAAAACCCTTCACTCTGCATTACTACCTTCTGAATCTGTTTCAGTCATTTTCAGCACAGTTTAGACAAACACTTCGAATGCTGCAGCTCCACATTTTTCAAACAGTTGGACATGAAAACTGTTTGGGAAACAGAACTTATATCTTGATTAAAAAAAGAAAAAAAAGTGCAGGCATACACAGCTGTTGAACATTTGTGGAGAACTTTTAGCCCGCAATCTGTTTTGGGCGTATATGTGTGTGAGTTTGTAAAGGTTTGAGTATGTGTGGAGAGATTTTAGCAACTTTCCCCCAGGTGTGGGGGGTGAGCAGTGGAAAGCACATCTTCAGGAGGGGGCCTCTTCTGCCCCCTCAATATGGGGGGGGGGCTTGGCTCCCTGCCTAAAAATATTGTGGGGGCAGAGGCATCCACAGCCCTGTGGTGACGGCTCCTATGCACCAAACCTATTCTCTAAGAGACCTGACACATTGGAGAGAAGCTTGGTGTGTATTTTAGGGGTACACACACACACACACACACACACACGATCCCTGGGTTCTTTAAAGCACCACTTTCAAACAAGTGGTTCTCTGCATTGAAAGACCTCCCTTCCCAGCAATCATGAGATTCTCTCTCTAAGCTGCATAGCTTTTCAGGACTGCAAGCAAGAGGAGAGTGAGAATCAATGTGTTGCCTTAGATAACACTGCCCCATTCTGGGTAGACGTGCAAAAATCTTAGCAGGGAAGCATCTCCACGTCCGGCCATCTGGATATGAATTCATGTTGGCAGATAGATCTTGGGGGAGTTGCATGCCCTGTCCTTTTGACATAGTCCACATTTTGTGATGTTCCCAGGGTTTGTTTACACTGTTTGAAGTTAGAATGATAGCAAACTCCCCTTCCCTAACATTAAAGAGATGAGAACCATGTTGTTTTGTGAGGTTTTTTTTGGGGGGGGGGGATTTATTTGAAATGCTGATGAAGATGTGACACAGCCTTTTATCTCAGAATCCTCTCCTGGTGGCGGGAAGCTGGTTCCATTTAGCACAAATTTCATTCTGATTTCTGCAGAACAAGCCTCTGTTTCGGGGAGAAGGGCAAGAAAAAATCATTAACTAGCTTCACCTTGACCCTAATGGCAAAAATCTGTGTGGAATTTAGGAGAAAAGCCATAGCTCTGTTGTAGAGCATCTGCTTTGCACACAGAAGGTCCCTGGTTCAATCTCCAGGATCTCCTGGTAGGGCTGTGAGAAAACCGTGTCTGAAATCCTGGACTGCTGCTGTCAATCAGTGTGTAAGGTAAAGGACCCCTGGAGGGAGGGTTAAGTCCAGTCAAAGGCGACTATGGGAAGAAGAAGAAGAAGAAGAAGAAGAAGAAGAAGAAGAAGAAGAAGAAGAAGAAGAAGAAGAAGAAGAAGAAGAAGAAGAAGAAGAGGAGGAGGAGGAGGAGGAGGAGGAGGAGGAGGAGGAGGAGGAGGAGGAGGAGGAGGAGGAGGAGGAGGAGGAGGAGGAGTTTGGATTTGATATCCCGCTTTATCACTACCCGAAAGAGTCTCAAAGCGGCTAACAATCTCCTTTCCCTTCCTCCCTCACAACAAACACCCTGTGAGGTGGGTGGGGCTGAGAGACTTCAAAGAAGTGTGACCAGCCCAAGGTCACCCAGCAGCTGCATGTGGAGGAGCAGAGACGCGAACCCGGTTCCCCAGATTACGAGTCTACCGCTCTTAACCACTACACCACACTGGCGATGCTCATCTCGCTTTCAGGCCAAGGGAGCTGGCGTTTGTCCACAGACAGCTTTCTGGGTCATGCATGAGTAAACCGCTTCTGGTGCAACAGAACACCGCAACATAAGCCAGAGCACACGGAAATGCCATTTACCTCCTCGCCACAGCAGTACCTATTTATCTATTTGCACTTGCGTGCTTTCGAACTGCTAGGTTGGCAGGAGCTGGGATTTCAACCGCCAACCTTCCGAGGCTCAGTGGTTTAGACCACAGCACCACTCGCTCCCTTACAGTCAATGTGTAGATAATACTGAGCTAGATGGAGCAATGGAACTCAGCAGAAGGCAGCTTCCTTTGTTGATGGCATCCATCCATCTCAAATGTGGTCTGAACCACCAGTCATGGAGGAAAAAGAAGATGTGCAGAACCTCACAGATCTGCCCTAAATATTTTAATAATATCAGGCATAAAATATCTCCCAACCTCAACATCTCATCCATGTATTGAGAATCTTCAAGCTCTGCCTAGGAAATATTCAAACAAATGTTTCTAAAAAAAATAGAAGCATTTTTACTGGGAATATTAGAGCCAGATATTGCAAAATGAAAATAAGAGAATTTTTCTTTATGTGACAGCAGCAGCAAGAATTCTAACTGCCAAAAATGGGAAAAATGAAACAATCCAGAAGAAGAAGAAGAAGAAGAAGAAGAAGAAGAAGAAGAAGAAGGAGGAGGAGGAGGAGGAGGAGGAGGAGGAGGAGGAGGAGGAGGAGGAGGAGGAGGAGGAGGAGGAGGAGGAGAAGAAGAATGGCAAGATAAGCTATTTGATTATTTAGAATTGGCTAAACTGACAGAGACAATTAGAGACCAATCCAAACAAAATTTCAAAAATAATGGGGAAAATATAGTGAATACCCAAAAAAGCAGTGCCCTGAAATTAATACTTGGACTTGTCTGGACTAATTTCTGCAAAATAAGATATGGTGTAAAAATGTAAGTTATAGAGGAAAAAATAGAGAAGAGGAATTGAGAAAGAAACAGTTTGTTAAATACTGTGGTACCTCGTGTTATGGACGGGATCCGTTCCAGAGGCCTGTCCGTAACGTGAAATGCCCGCAGCTCAAAGCACTGCGTCTGCGCAGGCACACAGCACGATTTGGTGTTTCTGAACATGCACAAAGCACAATTTAGCACTTCTGTGCAGGCGCAAGTGGCGAAACCCGGAAATAAACCCATTCCAGTACTTCTGGGTTGCCACAGGATGTAACGATAAAAGAACGTGAAGCAGAAGCAACACGCAACATGAAGCGGAAGCAACACAAGGGATGACTGTATACAACCGGACCCACATTGAGGGGGAAGGAAGTCAAATAGAAATGAATAAGAATTGAAATAGGGGTACATGTTCTATATGTGTAGTTATATCTTTTTTTATGCTTGTCTTGTGAGTGACGTCTGTGTTGGTGTTGGTATAATAAGTCAATAAAAGCATTAAAAATAAATTTAAAAAAGAATCTTCAGCTTTGCCTAGTGGCTCAAAATCCATTGGGATGATCACATTTCATTCCTTATTCTTTTATTCTTGGTCTTATTAAATGTTAAAAGTTTTTCTTTATCCCCCATCTGTTTGGTTTTCCACATTTTCCCTTTTTGCACAAATATAAGGCCACCTACTTTGCATGAGTTCTTAATTCACAGAGTCCTTAATTCATAAGCCATTTTGCTAATTACACACACACACTCTCTCTCTAGTAATTAGCAAAATGGCTTATGAATTAATAATTGTTGTTGTTGTTGTTTAGTTGTTTAGTCATGTCCGACTCTTTGTGACCCCATGGACCATGGCACGCCAGGCACTCCTGTCTTGCTAATAATAATAATAATAATAATAATAATAATAATAATAATAATATTTATACCCCGCCCATCTGGCTGGGTTTTCCCCGCCACTCTGGGCGGCTTCCAACAGAAATATTAAAATACACTAATTTCTTAAAGATTAAAAGCTTCCCTAAACAGGGCTGCCTTCAGATGTCCTCTAAAAGTCTGGTAGTTATTTTTCTTTTTGACATCTGGTAGGAGGGCGTTCCACAGGGTGGGTGCCACTACCGAGAAGGCCCTCTACCTGGTTCCCTGTAACTTGGCTTCTCACAGCGAGGGAACCGCCAGAAGGCCCTCGGCACTGGACCTCAGTGTCCGGGCAGAGCGATGGAGGTGGAGGCGCTCCTTCAAGTATACTGAATTAAGGACTCTGTGAATATATATATATATATATATATATATATATATATATATATATATATGCTGCAGTTCCCTAAATTAGTCTTTAAAAAGATAACAGGTCTCTTCAAGATTACCACATAAAACGGAGCAGAAAGGCTGCCTTGCGACCCTGATTGAAGACCCCCAAGCCATTTACATTGTGCCAATTGTGCCAAACAAGTCACTGTAAATCCTATTGGATGACACTAAGCTTGCTCCAATGTGACAATGGTGAGGAAATGGGGTCTGCCAGAGTTTAAATTGTTGCTGGAATGGTGACAGCCAGCTTTCTGCAACCTGTGTATTCCCTGTGGCAGCAGCCTCTATATACAGACCTGGCAGAAGTGAGGCATGATTTCTTGGCACACACTTGAAAGGAAGACTGGAGAAATTGGGTAATCTTACAGGGACAGGCTATGTGTGATTGTATCAATCAGATTTAGCCAGTAAAATTGTGCACTGTCCAGATTCTGTCAGTTTCTAGGAATGGGTGAATCTGTCAATTTCAGTTTCTCATTTTCAAAATCTCCACATTTCCATATCGACCTGCAATTCTTTAAAAAAGTCCTCATGAATATTCATCAGCATTCTCCTGATAAAGACATTTGTATGTACTTTTCCCTTCTATATACATTTTTGCAAAGTACCCCCCCACACACACACCATAATGCATTTTTACATATTCTTTTCACTAGTGCATGCCTTTCCATGCGCACTTTAACATTGTATATGCATTTTCTGCAAAATTCAGAAAAGTGTGAATTTTGAAGGATGTGTTGGTTTTGCCTTTAAATATGAACTGAACCAAATTTCTCCCCCATCCCAAGCTCTACCAATAACCCCTCAAATAGCTGAGACTTCTAAATTGCAGGGGGTTGGACTTGATGACTCTCAGAGTCCCTTCTAACTCTACAATTCTATGATGCTATGATTCTATTCCTTCTAGGAACATGCTGTTGACTCACCAGATCATAGAACTGGAAGGGGTAGAATCATAGAGTTGGAAGGGAACCTCAGGATAATCTGGATCAACCCCCTGCAATGCAGGAATATGCAGCTGTATCATACAGCTGCAAACTTGGCATTATCAGCACCGTGCTCTAACGAGAGTTTATCAACCAGTGTGCCTCCAGATGTTTTGGGACTACAACTCCCATCATTCCTGACCACTGGTCTTGCTAGCTAGGGATGATGGGAGTTGTAGTCCCAAAACATCTGGAGGCACACTGGTTGAGAAACACTGCTCTAACCAACTGAGCTATCCAGTCTTCATGATTTGGTTCCACTTCTTATCCATGGCATTCCAACCTGACTCTTGCACTGATCTCCTGATTCCAGCTTTCATCCACATGCCTAAATTATCTACCCAACCTCACCCTGCTCTGAGGCTTGCTCCCTGAGACTTGACAACCATAATGGCAGTTTGCCTGTTATAAGCTGTTAACCTTGCTATGGATGAGTTCGGCTGGCCACTTCTGTGCTATTTCCCTTTCATTCGTAAAGTGCATTGGATGGTAAACACAGTTGTGGCTATTTGACAAGGCATTATTCACAGTGTAAAGGCCTTCTCCAGTCTAGTGGAATAATATCTAATGATCAAGATTACATGCCAAACATGGCAAATTCATTGACAAAGGCAATGCAAAACTTCAATAGCTTCAAGAAGGAAAAAATTATTGAGAAAACAGACCCATGTTTGCCTAGTTGTCTCTGATCACGTGGTTTGCTCAACTATTGACAGTGTAAAGCATGAATGAGGAAGAGCGCAAAATATGGTCTGAAGCTCAACATCAAAAAAACCAAGATCATGGCCACTGGTCCCATCACCTCCTGGCAAATAGAAGGGGAAGAAATGGAGGCAGTGAGAGATTTTACTTTCTTGGGCTCCTTGATCACTGCAGATGGTGACAGCAGTCACGAAATTAAAAGACTCCTGCTTTTTGGGAGAAAAGCAATGACAAACCTAGACAGCATCTTAAAAAGCAGAGACATCACCTTGCCGACAAAGGTCCGTATAGTTAAAGCTATGGTTTTCCCAGTAGTGATGTATGGAAGTGAGAGCTGGACCATAAAGAAGGCTGATCGCCGAAGAATTGATGCTTTTGAATTATGGTGCTGGAGGAGACTCTTGAGAGTCCCATGGACTGCAAGAAGATCAAACCTATCCATTCTTAAGGAAATCAGCCCTGAGTGCTCATTGGAAGGACAGATCGTGAAGCTGAGGCTCCAATACTTTGGCCACCTCATGAGAAGAGAAGAATCCGTGGAAAAGACCCTGATGTTGGGAAAGATTGAGGGCACTAGGAGAAGGGGACGTCAGAGGACAAGATGGTTGGACAGTGTTCTCGAAGCTACGAACATGAGTTTGACCAAACTGCGGGAGGCAGTGCAAGACAGGAGTGCCTGGCGTGCTATGGTCCATGGGGTCACGAAGAGTCGGACACGACTAAACGACTAAACAACAACAACAAAGCATGAATGAAAATGTTGCCAGGACATAGTAGAAATGGAGGTGGATTGCTTAGCTCATTTTTAAGCTTATATATTTCTTGCTCTGATAGTTAATAACCTCCAGGGCTATAGTAAGTAGTAAGGGCTCAAGGTAAAGGTAAAGGACCCCTGGATGGTTAAGTTCAGTCAAAGGTGACTATGGGGTTGTGGCACTCATCTAGGCACTCATCTCACTTTTAGGCTGAGGGAGCCAGCATTTGTCCTCAGACAGCTTTCTGGGTCATGTGGCCAGCATGACTAAACCGCTTCTGGCGCAACGGAACACCGTGATGGAAGCCAGAGCTCATGGGAATGCCGTTTACCTTCCCACCACAGCGGTACCTATTTATCTACTTGCACTGGTGCGCTTTCAAACTGCTAGGTTGGTAGGAGCTGGGACAGAGCAACAGGAGCTCACTCCATCGCTGGAATTTGAACCAACCTTTCAATTGGCAACCCCAACAGGCTCAGTGGTTTAGACCACAGTGCCACCCTCGTCAATGTGGAGTTTATGGGGACCTAGATTTGAATTTTCTAACAGACAATAGTGGACTCGATCTAACCTAGTGCCATCCAGATGTTTTGGACTACAAAGCCCATTAGCCTCAGCTGGCTGATGAGAGCTGAAGTCTGACAATCTGTATAGCACCAGGTTGGGAAACAATAGACTGGATGGACAAATAGCCTGACTCATATGATGCTGGATGTTATTATTATTAGCTGTGTTATTCCTGCAATGCAGGCGGTTGGACTAGATGACCCTCAGGATCCCTTCCAACTGTACAATTCCATGATTCCACAATTCTATTATTCTATCATCATCATCGTGACCACCACCATCTCTTTGTTTCTCCATTTTTGTATTATGTATGTACTCTAACACGTGGGATGAGGAATATCTCCCTTCATACCTCAGATTACTGTAGAAAAAAACCGTAATTGTTTCAGGAAAGCAAGTCACATTTCAAGGACAGAACACAGATTCATTTTGCATCACAGGACCTTGCAGATTCCCTATTTAAATGCAAACCCTTTCCCCACGTATTTTCCAGCCTGTTACTAAACAGTAACCGAGAAGGAAAACATCATACATTTTCGCTTTTTCACCCTTGCCAGAGATCTTGTTAATGAAGAACTTTTCTGGCCAATCCGTTTTACAGATTGCCAGCCTTTAATATGCACAATGACACACACACACAGCATATCTTACAAGGTGACTGTGGCTGCTTCCGGACAAATATTTGTATATATCCCATCACCACTGAGCTACGGAAGAGCCATGGTCCAGTAGCAGAACATCTCTGAAGCATCTCCAAATAGGGCTGGGAATGTCCCTACTCTCAAACCCTGGAGAGCTGTTGCCAGTCTGTGTAGACAATACTGAACCAGATGGGCCAACAAATCTGATTCAGAATAAGGCGGCTTCTTATGTTCCTGCATTTCCTGCTGCTCCAGTGGTCCTGTTGGGAGTCACCAGGGTCCAGCCCTTAGCCTCAATGAGACCCCCTTGGAAAAACACAAGGAGTGTGATCCTGGGAGGGGGGGCTCTTAGAACAAATGGGCAGCCTAGGGACTCAGTACCCACTGAAGAAAACCAGATGTGCATGGGAATATGCTTGGGGATATGGCCCTCAGGCCGAAAAAGTTTCCCCGCCCTTCCTCTCATCAGGATCCAGCATGGCCAATGGTCCCCTAAGTCCCATCAGGATCCAGCATGGCCAATGGTCATGGATGATGGGAGTTGTAGTCCAGCAACACCCAGAAGACAGTACTAGGTGGGAGAAGGCTGAGCTAATGAAATATGTACCAGTGTCAAACATGCCTTTTCTAACATATACTGGCTTCCTCAGAAAAGCCACATGTAGGACAAACAAATTGTATTTCTTCGCCCTGCCCATTTCAACTTGAATTAAATACTGCAATTTGTTTTCCACAGCCATCAGAGTCGGGGGGAGGGAGAGCACTTTGCTTAGAGGATATTTATAGCTTTCATTTGTACTATTTTCCAGTTCTCTCTCTCTCTCTGCCCGCGTCTGCGAAGACAGATGCTTTCATTAATTCGAGTCCCCATTGCCCAAACCTCAGGAGGAGAGAAATATTAAAACAAATAAATTATTAAGTGTTCGCAAAATACCTCTCCCAGATATTAAAAAGGTGGTGACTTTCATCTCTGGCGGTGATCTCAGACTCGCTGCCGGCAAGCAGTGAAGCATGCAGCTCAGCAGAAAAACTGGCTTTGCAAAAATGTGGGCCGGCAGAAGACCCATAGGCATTAATAGGGGGGCGGGGAGGTGAAGAGGTGGACAAGAGCAACATTTCAAATGGACGCATGTTCGGTGAGTCACAGGACTTTGCCCCATCAGAGTGTGGCTTCTGCTGGAAAGCAGTCCAGATCTAGCAGTTGATGGGCATGTGCTGAGTTTTGCATGCACTGTGGACCTACAAGACGCAAAGCTTATGACATGCCTCCAGTCTTGCTACAGAACTTGCTTGCACAAAAGGTAGTAATGGCTGCCAACTCAGATGGCTTTAAAACAGGGGTCAGCAAACTTTTTCAGCAGGGGGCCGGTCCACTGTCCCACAGACCTTGTGGGGGGGGGGCGGACTATATTTTGTTGGGGAGGGGAAAATGAATGAATTCCTATGCCCCACAAATAACCCAGAGATGCATTTTAAATAAAAGGCCACATTCTATTCATGTAAAAACACCAGGCAGGTCCCACAAATAACCCAGAGATGCATTTTAAATAAAAGGACACATTCTACTCATGTAAAAACACCAGGCAAGTCCCACAAATAACCCAGAGATGCATCTTAAATAAAAGGACACATTCTATTCATGTAAAAACACCAGGCAGGTCCCACAAATAAGCCAGAGATGCATTTTAAATAAAAGGACACATTCTACTTATGTAAAAATCTGCTGATTCCCGGACTGTCCGCGGGCCGGATTGAGAAGACAAGTGGGCTGCATCCGGCCCCCGGGCCTTAGTTGGGGGACCCCTGCTTTAAAACAAGTTATTCGTGAAGGATAAGGCTATCTAGGACTCCTTGCCATTTCAATGATGTTATGCCCGCAGTGTTGGAGGCAGTATGCCTCTGAAGGCCACTTGCTGGGAATAACAAGTGGGGAGAAAGCTGTTGTGCTCAGGTCCTGCTTCTGATCTTGCCACTGAGACAGCGGGCTGGCCACTGTGGGGAGCAGAAGTCTGAGAGATGGCCAAGAAACCAGGCACACAGTGTGGACACCTCCGGTCCTAGGACAGGGCGCCGGGGACTGGACTGAGGAGGAATGGTGGAGACCGCCCCCCTCCTCCTGCACCTCCCAGAGAAGAGGAAGACAGTATAGATTTACAACAGTGGTTTGCAGAGGGTCATGGCTCTGAGACAGAAGAGGGACAAAGTTGGGAGATAATAGGAGAAGAGGAGCAGAGCCGGAGCAGCTGGTTGACACGCTATCACTAGAAACCATTCCAGACCCTCCTTCTCCTAGGACCCGATGAGCAGTTAAAGTGGTAGAGCAGAAAGTTAATAGGCAAACAACAACAACAATTTATGATTTCCCCAGCCACTCTGGGTGGCTTCCAACAGAAGTCTTAAAATACAATAATCTATTAAACATTAGACAGTGTTCTCGAAGCTACGAACATGAGTTTGACCAAACTGCGGGAGGCAGTGCAAGACAGGAGTGCCTGGCGTGCTATGGTCCATGGGGTCACGAAGAGTCGGACACGTCTAAACAACTAAACAACAACATTAAACATTAAAAGCTTCCCTAAACAAGGCTGCCTTCAGATGTCCTTTAAAAGTCTGGTAGTTGTTTTTCTCTTTGACATCTGCTGGGAGGGCGTTCCACAAGGTGGGTGCCTGGTTCCCTGTAACTTGCCTTCTCACAGCGAGGGAATCACCAGAAGGCCCTCAGAGCTGGACCTCAGTGTCCCCGCTGAACGATGGGGGTGGAGACACTTCTTCAGGTATACTGGGCCAAGGATGTTTAGGGCTTTGAATTGTGCTCGGAAACGTACTGGGAGCCAATGTAGGTCTTTCAAGACCGGTGTTATGTGGTCGGTCTTGGCGGCCGCTCCCTGTCACCAGTCTAGCTGCCGCATTCTGGATTAGTTGTAGTTTCCGAGTCACCTTCAAAGGTAACCCCACATAGAGCACCTTACACAGGCGTCATAAAGCAGGTGCTGCTGCTGACGATGACTGAGAGGGAAGGGGGTAGGAGATTACTTGGAGCAACACCACTATCCAAGGGATGACATTTCTACATCTCTCTCTGTGAATATTGAATAAAAGACCTTGGTAAGAGCTTCTTCTCTTTCCATTACTGGCAGCCTGCCGTGAGGGAGGGGATCAGATTCCCTGAAACCTGACACAGAGTGATCTGGGTCAAATGGCTCCCCAAGGCTGCTGGGAGCTCTCCCCCTACTTCTCTGAGGAGACCCCAAGTTCTGGTTCTGGGCAGGGCTGGACCACCCACATTGCAAACCTGATTGGAGTTTTACTGACCTAGTCTCCCCACATGGTTGGAATATTTCCAGCTATGTGAGGTTTCCTTGTGGGTAATTAGCTCCTACATACCTAGGAGATTTAAAGAGTAGCCCTGTTGTTTGCCTTCTAACCTTCCTTCGGCTCAAAGCTGATCCCCACCCCCTTCCCATCTCCTTAACTGCTGTTGAATAAAAACTGCTGCTGGGGAATTCTAATAGCTCCTTACAGTTGCATTTACCCAGACCTAGCTGTGGTTTCCCTGGGAGATGTGGGTTTAAGCTGAATGCTTCATCGAAAAGGTGAGTTTTGGAGAGAGAACTGAGACGTGTGCTTGTTTGTTAATGAATTCACTGAGTGAACAATTATACTGTGTGAAGCTCTTCCTCTTTTTCTGAATCTCTGGCCCGTGAGTGGCTAGTTCATTCCAAAAGAACATAATAATAATAATAATAATAATAATAATAATAATAATAATAATAATTTTATTATTATTATTTATACCCCGCCCCTCTGGCTGTGTTTCCCCAGCCATTCTGGGTGGCTTCCACCCGAATATTACCATAAAAAGAATACAGCATCAAACATTAAAAACTTCCCTACACAGGGCCACCTTCAGTTGTCTTTAAAAAGTAAAATAGTTGCTTATTGCCTTGACATCTGCTGGGAGGGCGTTCCACAGGGCAGGCGCCACTACCAAGAAGGCCCTCTGCCTGGTTCCCTGTAACTTCATTTCTCACAGTGAGGGAACCGCCAGACCGGACCGAGGCCATTTAGGGATTTAAAGGTCAGCACCAACACTTTGAATTGTGCTCGGAAACGTATTGGGAGCCAATGAAGGACTTTCAAGAGCGGTGTTATGTGGTCTCGGTGGCCGCTCCCAGTCACCAGTCTAGCTGCCGCATTCTGGATTAGTTGTAGTTTCCAGGTCACCTTCAAAGGTAGCCCCACGTAGAGCACATTGCAGTAGTCCAAGCGGGAGATAACCAGAGCATGCACCACTCTGGCAAGGCAGTCTGTGGGCAGGTAGGGTCTCAGCCTGCGTACCAGATGGAGCTGGTAGACAGCTGCCCTGGACACAGAATTAACCCTGCACCTCCATGTACAGCTGTGTGTCCAAAATGACTCCCAGACTGCGCACCTGGTCCTTCAGGGACACAGTTACCCCATTCAGGATCAGGGAGTCCTCCATACCAGCCCACCCCCTTTCCCCCAAGAACAGTACTTCTGTCATGTCAGGATTCAACCTCAATCCGTTAGCCGCCATCCATCCTCAAACTGCCTTCAGACACTCACACAGGACCATCTGGTTCTGATTTAAAAGAGAGGTAGAGCTGGGTATCATCCGCATACTGATGAACACCCAACCCAAAACTTCTGATGATCTCTCCCAGCGGCTTCATATAGATGTTAAAAAGCATGGGGGAGAGGACGGAACCCTGAGGCACCCCACAAGTGAGAGCCCAGGCAGGGGCGTAGGTGGGGGTGGGCCGCCCCGAGCGGCAGGTTCCAAGGGGTGCCATCGCGGGTGCCCGCCCCGCCACAAAAAGACACCCCGCCCCCGGAACGTGTGTCACGCCCCTCCGGGAGGCGCACCACGCCCCTGGAACATGCGCCATGGCCCTCCGGGAGGCGCATCATGCCCCCGGGACGCATGCCACGACCCTGGAACGCACGCTCCACCCCTCTGAAAGGTGCGCCCCGCCCCCATAACAGGCGCCAGCCCCGCCCCTGCCCCCGGTGCCGGAGCATGAAGCTCCGCCACTGAGCCCAGGGGTCTGAACACTCATCCCCCACCACCACTTTCTGAACACGGCCCCGGAGGAAGGAGCGGAACCACTGTATAACAGTGCCCCCAGCTCCCAACCCCTCTAGACAGTCCAGAAGGATGTTATGGCCGATGGTATCAAAAGCTGCTGAGAGATCCAGCAGGACTAGGAAACAGCTCTCACCTTTGTCCCTAGCCCACCGGAGATCATCGAGCAGCACAACCAAGGCAGTTTCAGTCCCATGGTGAGGCCTGAATCCCTGATTGGAAGGGATCCAAATGGTCCGCATCCTCCAGGCGTGCTTGGAGTTGTTCAGCAACCAGCTGCTCTATCACCTTGCCAAAGAATGGTAAATTTGAGACTGGGCGATAGTTGGCCATATTGGCCGGGTCTAAAGATGTTTTTTAAAGAAGCGGTTTAATGATCACCTCTTTCAGTGGGCCTGGGAAGGCTCCCTCACAGAGGGAAGCACTCACCACCCCACAGAGCCTATCGCAAACTGAACTGGAAAGCAAACCGAACTGAAGGAGGAAGTTGGAAAGGTGACACTCTTTCTCCCTTCCTTTTTCAACTCTCTTTGCTTTCCAAAGCTCAGATGAATTCTGACTTTCACCTAGATGTCTCTAAAAAGCATAGCTGCCAAGTTTTCCCTTTTCTCGTGAGGAAGCCTATTCAGCATAAGGGAAAATCCCTTTAAAAAAGGGATAACTTGGCAGCTATGCTAAAAAGTGAAGTGTGTGCTTTCTCTCTTTCTGTCTCTCAGGGATGGGGCTGATCCAGGGAAAGAAGTGACCAGAGAGAGTGATGCGCTCACTCTAAAATCTGAAAGAAAGTGCAGGCCTAAAAAGTTTGGCCACCCCTGAAGGGTTATATTCAGTGGGGGTTTTTTCTAGAAAAATAGGTGCCGGTACTCACTATGAAGTTGTTACAGTAAGTGCCACACTTTTTAACAACAACAAAGAAGGGTGCTGGTAAAAGAAAGGACACTGGTTCTATCCCATAGTGTTCCTTCCATTAGCAAAAGGCTCTCTGATCCAGCAATCTTCTAACCATGGGATGAGAGCAAGGCGTCTTTTGCCGAATCCTTAATTGCATTGTTTCAAACACCTTTTGAAGACGTGGCTTTTTAATTAGGCTTAGGGTGGATTAAATCGTGTTTGTGCTGTCTTAGGTTGTGTTTATTTTAATGACTGCTGGGTTTGATAATTTTCGCTTGATTGTAATGGGTTTACTTTGGAATGTTATTTGCTTCACATGGTGTTGCTGCTTAATCTCTTACCCGCTCCCCAAAAGTTTCTTTGAAAAGCAAGCTGAGTTAGAAATAAAGAAGTAAGGCACCCATTGGCCTTGCAGCACCACCTACACTGTTCCAAAGGGTCCCTGGAGCAGATTTTGGAGAATGCAAGGGGGCTGGAGGAGGGAGGAGGTATCAGCAAACATTGACTCTAGGGTTGCCAGACTCAATAGAGGACAGGACTTCTGTGCCTTTAATTGCCCTGCTCTCTTTTGTGTCTGGAAACCTTAAAGAGAAACCAGCAGATCCTTTGCTTGGAAATTAAACAAAGGGTCTGCTGGTTTCTCTTCAAGGTTTCCAGACTCAAAAGAGAGCAGGGCAATTAAAGGCACAGAAGTCCTGTCCTCTATTGAGTCCGGCAACCCTAATTGACTCCCTCCTCTTTCTGTTGATCAAAGGCTCAGATGGATCTGCCTTCCATCAATGGGGCACCTGCACCTTTAAATAGTTGTTAGAAGAGAAAAATTCCCTCTTCAGCACAACTTATTAAAGGTGCAAGAGCGCCTTATATTATTGGCATTCGGCCACCATATATTCAACCCATAGCACAGATAATTGCCTTTGATCCTAAGATAAGTAAACACAAGGACTTTCACAGAAGGAACATCTCCAGACTACTCCACTACTGAACATGAAAGCCTTTCCTGAACAATTTGAGATGGGGCATGGAGGGTTTCTGGGGGCAGGGTAGGAATGGAAGACTTCATCCCTGTGAGCCGACTATTAGTTTTAATTGTTTTGACGTGTTGCATGCCCCTCACTGTTCACCCATCTCAGGGTAGGCTGCAACAAATTAAAAATACGACAAAAAATTAAAAACACAACAATAGTGCATTTTAAAAAGATTTTTTTTAATGCACTATTGTTTGTATTTTTAATTTAAGGGTGTTTTTTTTAAAAAAATGCACTATTGCAAAAAATATGCACTCACAAGATATAGGGGTGCGTTCTGCAAATATACACCTCAGGCGTCAAAGGCCAGGGTAGAGGGGTGTCAGTATTAGAATCTGACAACCAATAAATGAGTGCTGAAAAAGTTATGGAATGAATATGTTACCCCACCCCATTTCAGCCTGTTCCTCTTTGGCGCTATTTAGTTGGAACAGACTATATATGTTCAAGGTCCCATCATACTCCATTAGCATGCACACCATGCAAACCGCCCCCCCCCCCCAAGGATGCCACCTCCTAATATTTCTTACATATAAAGAGAGTTCTGTTTTTGGAGATGACAAGATACTGCCAAGTCTGATCTTCACTGTTATTTATCACAGAGTGCCCTTGGAGTAACCAAAGGGAAAAAAACTCTCAGCAAAAACATACCCTAGAATATAATGTACTAAATAATATTCTTCAAATGTTGGCTGTCAACACACACCATGAGTATTGTGACAAATAGGTATTTGAATCGCGGTTATTTAGGCATAATTTCAGGCCAGCAATCTATGTTCTTTTTCATTCCCAGTAAGCACCAGTTTATAAGAATATTGTAGTTCTTTGACAAAGGAAAGATTGATGTATACAGCATGGGGGCGGCAGCAAAATATAAATAAACCTTTGCAGTTTAAAAGACAGCCCAGCATTTTTGTGGAAAACAAGACTAGACTAGACTGAAACATCTCTCCTGCCCCAGCACAGACAAACCCCAAAGTGTGTTACATTAAAAAGACCAATTTTTCTGAGCTAAATTGACTTTCCCTTTTCAATTTATTTCAAATTGTTTGTTTATTAAATGCCTACAAATTATCTGCAATAATTACTGAACTATCAGTGCAGCGAGAACAGCTTGATGGAAAACTGAATCCTTAATACAATTGAAGCCATTCTTAATAGCAATCGCAGATAATTAGGATCACCAAGCTAGCACAACATGTTGATGAGTCATTGAAACTAGCTAACCAAAAACTGGAAGAAGAATACTGGGATCTTATTACTGTTTTGCCTTCAATTTAAGTAGTGTGGTATACTCTACACCGAAAGTCAGCTGTGAGATTTTCAAAGGCCTTCCTGAGTTCTTTGTGGTAAACCTCTTTGAGCATGATTTCCTTGTGGTAAATAAAGTGATAAATGAAAATGCTTCCAGACTTTTCCCTAATGGAGGCTCCATGTCTTCAGCATCAACACATCCCAGACTGCTGTTAAATTCACTGGCAAAACGCCAGGGTGCTGAAAAATAGCTATCTGAATCCAGAGCTCCATTAGGAATATGCAAATCTTCCACCCCGTGCCTTAAAATGAATGCCGGGTGAGAGGGAACGACAGCAAATGCAGGGTGAATGAAAACTGAAGATCTTACAATGTTTTATGAACCAAAAGGCATGAACAAGCTGCAGCACAGCTCTTCCAATATGGCACATTCCCTGCTCATACTGCAAAAGTGCCAAGAGAAAGTGGCAGCAATCATTGAAAAGCATTTGCAGCACAACTACGGACAATGAGGACACTGCTTGTGAATATGTGGAAAGAATCAATGGCACCCATGGAAGTTGAAAGAAATTAATGCCAGATTAGACTCAATGTATGAAACAGCCACATCAACAGCAGCAGCAACAAAACTGGGGCTTAGCTCATTATAAGGAAATTAAATATTTGCCAGCACCTTGAATTTAGCCTGGAAGCAAATGAAGAACCAGTAGAATATTAGAGTTATATGATCAAATAAAGGGGCTGTCATCGACAGCCTAGCTCAGGCATAGGCAAACTCGGCCCTCCAGATGTTTTGGGACTACAACACCCATCATCCCTGACCACTGGTCCTGTTGGCTAGGGGTGATGGGAGTTGTAGTCCCAAAACATCTGGAGGGCCGAGTTTGCCTATGCCTGGCCTAGCTGCTGCATTTATGTCATTTCTACTTTCCTAAAGTAGATGACCACCAATGCAAGTTTTCGGACATATTTCAAAAGCTGCTCCATGTAGAACACATGACAGTTGGTATGTGATGAAAGCATACTAGTGATTGTCCCACGATATGACCGTGGCAAGACCTCCACCCAAGGCCACTGCCAGTATGCCAACAGAACTGGTGCAAAAAAATTCAAACCATAGTTAACGTACTCAGGAGGTCTAGTGCACACCCAAACCATGAACCTTATTCTTTGAGGAGGAGTGAAATCCAGGACAGGCTCAGTGCTTATTTCTTTATTGGCGATTCCTCCCGCCAACAGGACTTCTGCCTTGTCCAAATGAAGCATCATGTTGTTCGCCCACATTCAGTCGCTCATTGATCTCGGTTGATAATTTGTGGCCTCCAGAGGATTCCCCTTGGAGTCAGGTAGAAAGGAGAGACAGAGTTGGGGTTCGCAACCCTCCAAATCTCTAAGCAGTATAATGTTAAACAGTATTGTTGAGGATGAGAATGGGACCTTACATGAGCCAGGGGTCATTGGGACAAGCAATTACCAATGTTAAGATGGATCAAGAATGCTGAGGCTGCGAAGATCAAAGCATTTAGATTAGACAACTGGGCCAAAGCAAACAAGATGAATTTTAACAAGGAGAAATGTAAAGTACTACACTTGGGCAAAAAAAAATGAAAGGCACAAATACAGGATGGGAGACACCTGGCTTGAAAGCAGTACATGTGAAAAGGACCTAGGAGTCTTGGTAGACCACAAACTTGACATGAGTCAACAGTTTGATGCAGCAGCTTAAAAAGCCAATGCAATTCTGGGCTGTATCAATAGGAGTATAGCATCTAGATCAAGGGAAGTAATAGTACCACTGTATTCTGCTCTGGTCAGACCTCACCTGGAATACTGTGTCCAGTTCTGGGCACCACAGTTCAAGAAGGATACTGACAAGCTGGAACATGTCCAGAGGAGGGCAACCAAAATGGTCAAAGGCCTGGAAACAATGCCTTATGAGGAACGGCTTAGGGAGCTGGGTATGTTTAGCCTGGAGAAGAGAAGGTTAAGGGGTGATATGATAGCCATGTTCAAATATATAAAAGGATGTCATATGGAGGAGGGAGAAAGAGTGTTTTCTGCTGCTCCAGAGAAGCGGACATGGAGCAATGGATTCAAACTACAAGAAAGAAGATTCCACCTAAACTTTAGGAAGAACTTCCTGACAGTAAGAGCTGTTCGGCAGTGGAATTTGCTCCCAAGGAGTGTGGTGGAGTCTCCTTCTTTGGAGGTCTTTAAGCAGAGGCTTGACAGGCATATGTCAAGAATGCTTTGATGGTGTTTCCTGCTTGGCAGGGGGTTGGACTGGATGGCCCTTGCGGTCTCTTCCAACTCTATGATTCTATGATTTCTGCTCTCTGGTATAACACAGAAATAACTTAAATTTAATGATTCCTAGTGTTGCAGTAATCAAAACCTAAAAAGATATCTAAATCAATGTGAACCCTTCGAATGCTTTAATTAATGGAATACACAGTTTGAATTCATAACCCTTATGTTAACTTCATCGTTTCAACATTATCCATTTTGATTTTAAGTAAGCTGCCTTTTGTCATATTGATTTGGTGTTGAGACACTACTGACCTGTCCCTGAGGAAAAAACAACCTTAGTGTTAAACACAGTTACTCAGGCATTAATCCCATTGACCTCATTTTATAGATGTTGCAAAAAATAAAAAAATCAATGGGACTTAATCATGAGTAAGCTTATCAAGGATTGCAACCTTAACCTTTATGCCAGCTTTCCAGTATTTTAGTCCCATCATCTGAGCACCCTGACACTACGCTAGAATGAGCTCATTTGGAAATACCACACAATATTGAAACAAAAGAGATCAAATTAAGTACATAAATCTATATTTTAATACCTCTATAAGTAGCCTGATTCACAAGGGTGCTAAGAAGTAAATTGCATCTTCTAATCCAGATAATGCAGGAATGTCTTTTTAATTAACCATTAACCCAGGGATCAATCTGGTCTACAAAACATTTATTGAAACCTCTCTCTCCCTCCCTCTTCCCTCCACCAGAAAAAAACCCCACCTAAGGTGATTCGAGGTGGGTTGTGATCTAGCTATGCAGTAAATTTCCCTGCCCCCAATTCCTGTTCATTGGCTGTCAATTGCGAGGCTGGGGAAATTCCTAGGCAATATGATTTTGTGTATCAATTATCCATAGCATAGGTTTTATGGAAATATGGGAGAAAACAAGACACTGGCTACAGCCTCTAGTAGTAGTACCCTTTGCCATATAGTTGGGAAACCATGGGTATGCATAGTTAGCATGCTAGATTTGGAATTGGGAGGCCTAGGTTGTGTACACACCAAATCTTAAAAGCACATTTGAAACACATTCTTTCCTTCAAAGAATTATGGGCACTGTAGTTTACCCCTCACAGAATTGCAATTCCCAGGCAGTAGCTGACCAGTGAGGCACAATTATCTCTTCCACCAACAGAGGCAACCCGTAGTGCTCATACTTTATGTCAACCAGGTTGAGTTTATAACTTGTAACTGCTGCCTTTCGCATTGTTTTTGCTGCGTTTACAGCACTGAAGTGACCTCCTCAAGCCTGGGCAGTGTTTACGGAGGTCCTATGCTTCCCAGATGACAGGGCCCCCCTATTGGCCTTGCGATGTGGTCCAAAGGAAAGCAGGGCAATACATTTGGCTGTAGAAGTTGCCAGAAGGAGGCATACAAGGCACCATCCAACTGCCTTAGGGACACCACTCCAGATTTGTGTAGGATTTAGTCCTTAGCCTTTTCTTTTCCTGAAGATGTCCCACAAGACAACGAGTACTGATTTCTCCTCGAGGTTTACTCCTGAAGCCTTTCTCATGAGTGAGTGTATCTGCAAGGCAGCAGAGGTTTAGGCTCAGAGTTTTCCTTCTCCTAGATGGGCTACCTTCCCCGGTTGTTGAGCCCCACCTGCCTCTCATTTCCATATACCGGTACATCTCATGCAGAAACTGCCTTCTTGACTGTTGGACCCACTATTGGTCTCATCTGCTCAATCTGCCGGAGTCTGTCTTCACATGGAGAGCACATCCCTAACTCACCAATGATTTGCGACCCATTGGCTACCCTCACCTGTTTCAGCCGACCAGACAATATATTTTAATAAACCTTTAATAATAACCTATGTGGAATGTTAATCCCAGCCAAACTGACAATTCCCCCTTCCCTTATGTAAAGCTAACTGCAAACTTCCTAACAGCTCTGTTTCCGATTCAGAAGAAGTTCCACACTGTCACACACAGCTCAATTGGTGTCAGTCTTCACAACCATATGCATAATACAACACAGATGCGATGTTCTAGGCAACTAAAAATGTTCTAGGCATCTGCCTTTCAGCTTAACAAGGCAACATGCCCATCGTCAGTACTATTGATCTGTTTGCCTTTCTTTCACCCCTTCTGTCAAAAAAGGCACAGCCAAATCCCAAGCCTGAAGGAATTGGCCTTTTAAAAGATAGAAAACACACACATCGTATGGTTAGGAATAACTCAAAAACACCATGGATCAGAATGAGAAAGGTAGCTTGGTACTCCCAAGGTAATTAACAAATAATAAAGAGTTTTCTTGGCAATGCATGTGTGTTTTGCAGCTTCCGGAGAAAATTATTCTGAACTGATATAATGTGCCTAAAGGCCAGGTAGAACTTTGAATGATGAAACTTTTAAAAGGAGGGAAGTTCATAGAGAATTGGGGAGAGAGGTACCCACATAAAAGAGAGGTTTGGCAGCTTTTCAAGTGCTGAAGCCTGTCTTTGAACAGGTTCAACCTGCAGACAGTCATAATGAGCCATGCATTTCAGAATCAAAAGGATAAAAAGCAGACCATCAAAGGTTCCCTCGTGATTATTCGCGTTGCCAAAAGAAAGGCTTTGGGACTTCCATATGCTTGAACAGGCCAGGTTCACAATATGAGGACACAGCTGGGATGAAGACACCTGTCGGTTCCAGTTCCTTAAACGGGGGCAGGTAGTCACTAGCCTTTCCTCACGATTCCACAAGGGCAGTTCACGCAGAGGAGCACCCTCCTGCAATTGGCTCCTGTAGTTTGCCTTCTCTGATTGGCTGCAGGACCGTCTTGACCATATCTGGCGCCCTGGTGCCAAGATCCCTCTGGCGCCCCCGTGAGTGAGGCGGGCAGGAGGGGCGTACAGGGAGCTGAGAGGCGCGGAGGAGGCAGCCCCAGGCTTGCGCTCCCTGCGCGCCTCCGGAGAGCGGCCTAAAGCCGCTCAAAAACTGAGAGGCGTGGGGGAGGCAGACACCAGCGTCCGACGCCCCTTCTGCACCCCTGATGGCCTGGCGCCTTGCGCCACCCAGCCCGGGCCTAGGGACGGCCCTGATTGGCTGCTTTCACATGCCCCTTTCCCCAACTTCTATCAGCCTCACTAAGGGGGGGGAATTGATTCAGTTCACCCTAAAAGCCAACCTAATTTGCAATTTCTGAATCAATACGCAGACTGTAACACAGGCAGCCTGGAATCTGTGCAGATTGTGGGCAAATGCAGTATTCTTTAATCCCCAAAGAACCCTTCTAAGGGCAATTCACTTGATAGCTTGTAAGTTCACATCTTTTAAACATGCAGGTGCATTTTTAGGAAGGCAACCTCTGCAAACAGCAAGCACCACAGCTTTAAAATCAAAACCTGTGGACTGTGTCGAATGCTGAAAGGTTACATTCACTAATGATCTCTGGTGGAGTGCCAGTTCCTTAGCAAGTGTCAACATTCCTTTGATTTCTGGCCTATGACATGACAAATGACCTATTCGCTCCATGTCACCTCTCAAAAGCCAAATCCACCGAAGGTGTTTTCTCTGATTACTTGAAATATCTATTAGAATTTTATGAGGATTTGAATCAACACTAGAGATATGCAAAAGCAAAACACACACACACACAAAAAACCTCTAGAGATTTCAAAAAACTTCTTCCAGTCCCCCTTGAAATTGCTTAGGTTTTTTCACCTAAAGAGTGACCTCAAAATCTGGGACTAGATTTCTTTTTCAATGCACCTGCTGAAAACATTACTGTTCGGACAAGCCTACCCAGACGCTTAGAAAGTTGAGATAATTTAAATCTATTTCAGTATACCTGAAGGACATAGCTGCCAAGTTTTCCCTTTTCTCGCGAGGAAGCCTATTCAGCATAAGGGAAAATCCCTTAAAAAAGGGATAACTTGGCAGCTATGCTGAAGGAGCATTTCCACCCCCATCATTCAGCCTGGACACTGAGGTTCTCCTCTGAGGGTCTTCTGCTGGTTCCCTAGCACTGCAAGAAGCAAAGTTACATTGAACCAGGCAGAGGGCCTTCTCGGAAGTGGTGCCTGCCCTGTGGAATGCCCTCCCATCAGATGTCAAGGAGATAAAGAACTACATAACTTTTAGAAGACATCTGAAGGCAGCCCTGTTTATTTATTCATTTTTTAAAATATATTTATTGAAGATTTTCAAACACACTCACTCATACCAAAAATACAAAACATAAAAAATACACACACACACACACACAAAAATGCAAAATACAAAAACCAAAATACAAAAGTACTAAAAACACAAATTCTAACTTAAATCTTAGTCATCACCTTTTGGACTCCCCCGACCTCCCCCCCTTTGGGTTCCTGTTACAATATTATTTAGACAGTATTCATTGTACTTTTACTTATCTTAAACATTCTTTTCTCAATCCTTTCTTCTTATTTTCCACTCTTATTCCCAATATTAATACAATCGCTTTTAATCTAATATTTCAAACCAAATAATTCTAGTCCCCTTTATTGATACTCTAAAACTTTTCCCCTCTGCCTATAATTTTTATTAACAACGAATCCTCGTTCTAACATTAATTTTTGTATCACATATTATTTTAAACCGTAATAGCATAATTCCCCCCCTTCTCCCAGATCCAGATTTTCCAGAAGTTTACAGCGAGATCCATATATCAAACCAGTATAGGGCCAAACCGTTTCATCCATCTCATACAACATTTATAAGTTTTTACCTCACTCCCACTCTTTCCCACAGCTTCCACCAACCACTTTCCCCCCTCTTCTGCTGTCTCCCACCTATGTCTTTGCTTCTAACTTCCCAGAGCGTGCCCTGTCCTCCCCCTCTCACTGGGAAGATTAGAGTCCACCCTGGTTCGTCTTTGAGGAGTTCTTGAATCCAGTCCTTTTTCTGTTCCACATCTCCCACTTGTGGAACATTCTGCCATCCTTCTTCTTCCTCTTCCTGTTGCGCCAGTTCTCCGTCTGTCGTGAAGGTGTCCAGTGTTTGTACTTTCTTTTTTCCTCCATGTCCAATTTAATAATTTCCATGTCCATCCCTCTTTCTGTGCAGCTTTCTCCATTATCCTCTCTTGATTGTTTCTCCTGGTTCAGTGTCAGAACGCATTCCCGCAGCAATGTGGTATACAAGTTCAATCCCTTTCTGATGTCATGTAGCTCTGCAAATATCTTGTGCCAAGGCTGTTCTTTTGCAGCTGCTGTGTCCGAAGCCACCTTATCTGCTCTAGTCCCGTGGGAAACCAACCAGTTGCACTACAGGAAATGGCGGAGGGCTCATTCCATAACTTTGTAATCCATTTTGTTGCCCAAACTGGTTACTTTGTCTTTTAATTCTCTTGCAATCACCTCACTATTTTTTTTAATTATTCACTTTGTATCCCAGTCCAAATGTCCTTTCTTTTAATTTCTTTTTAGGTACATTCCTCTTCTTCTTTTTAACACTTCCTTCACTCAGGGTTCACTAGATCTGGTTCCCTGGGGGTACTTCTTTTAAGCCAATTGTTAATAAATTATTTAATTCGTTCCCCTTCCCGGCAGGGGATCGGTTATTGTGTCACAGTCTCTCAATTGGAAGAGGTCGGCTTCCTTTTTATACCTCTTCCGTGTCCAATTTCATCAATTCAAACTTTTTTTAAAAATTTTTTGAATCCTTTACTCACGGTTCTCCAATTTCGATTTCTTTGCGTTGGAAGAATCTGCCGCTCTCCGCCGCCGGCAACGAAGCTTTGCTGCCGCGAGGGTGACAGTGACGCTCAAAATGGCCCCTTCGACTACCACCCCACTCTGCCGGGACTCTTATCGAGTTTGCCGGCAAGTAGGGGAGTCGGAATTCGGGCACCGCTGAGCACATTCATCCTCATAAAGCTCAATATGAGGCTCTTGCGGGTAGCCGCGACGCTTTTCGCGGCTTTCCCCCCCTCGCGGCGCCGTTTGCCTCGGAGCTCGAGGCGAACGCAGCCGGACGGCGCTGGCAGCAAACCGGAAGCCCTGAAGGCAGCCCTGTTTAGGGACGTTCTTAATGTCTGGTGTTTTATTATGTTTCGTCATATGCTGTAAGCTGCCCAGAGTGGCTGGGAAAACCCAGCCAGGTGGGCATGGTATTATTATTATTATTATTATTATTATTATTATTATTATTATTATTATGTTTTAAAGTAGGGTTGCAATTTTTCCTGAGTTTACTGTTTTATCTTTTGTAAACTGGATTGAGAGGGTTTCTTTTACAATCAAGCGGTGTATAAATTTTATTAAATAAAATAAAAATAAATGCAGAGTTGGCCCTAGACATTTTGCTTGCTTGAAGCAAACCAAGAAATGGTGTCTCCCCCCCCCCCCAGGAACCATAGTTTGTTAAGGGTGCTTAACAACCTATCCAGAGAATTGTAGCTTAAGGGTGGTTATTTGTTAAGGGTGCGTTAAAACAATTCTGGGAATTGTAGTTTGTAAAAGGTGATTAAAAAGCAATCAATCACCTTCCTGCCCCACTTTTTTTAGTGAACCCCCCAAAAATAAGCTACAGCCATACCTCGGTTTAAGTACGCCTCGGTTTGAGTACTTTCAGTTTAAGTACTCTGTGGACTCGTCTGGAATGGATTAATCCACTTTCCATTACTTTCAATGGGAAAGTTCGCTTCAGGTTAAGTACACTTCAGGTTAAGTACAGACTTCCGGAACCAATTGTGTACTTAAACCGAGGTACCACTGTATTGGAATGAAAGGGTGGACATAACATTCTTTCCCCCCCCAACCTATTTTCAACTGACTCTGAGTACCTTTCTTCTGCACCACACACACACACACACACACACACACACACACACACACACACACAAATACACACGTCCCTCCCTCTTTTTTCTTGCCTTTGCAGTTGTTGATTCTTTCTCCTCTCTCCCCTTTCCCTTTTAGTCTCTCTCTTTTTCTTTCTGTGGTGTCTTCTATCTTGGTTATTACTTTTATTGTTATCAGTGATTTTCTTCTAAAACAGCAGGTGCCCATAATACCCTGAGGAAAAAAGCACCGATTGTTATTATTATTGGTTTTGTTTCAATGCACCTTTCCCTACTAGTTTACCGTGTTTGTGTGTGCTGTATTTAATTATGCTAGTGTAGTTTCTCATAGATGGGGTCTGGGGGTTGAGTGTGTGTAGTCACACTTGATAAATGTGTTGCTTTTCTTCCCATTTGTAATAATAATAATAATAATAATAATAATAATTTTTATTTATACCCCACCCATCTGGCTGGTAGATAGATAGATAGATATAAAGCAATAATGAAACAGCATTAAGATGTCTGAACTATATGACAATACAAAAGTGTTGATCTGGGATTTTGAATAAAACATTTAAAATAAAAATGGCTTTGTTGGAGCAGAAGACCAATAAGCAGATGAATGCCCTTCTACAGAAAAAGCCCCAACTTAACTACAGAAGGAGAAAAGGGTTTAAAGGACAGAGAGGAAGGCAGAGAAGAGAGAAATGGCCATGACTGGGGGAAATTAGAAGAGCTTCTTATTAAAAAAAAAAAGGCTCAGCCATATTACCCCCCCCCCCCTGTGTGTGTGTGCTCTTCATCCCTAGATTCCCTTTGCCCTTTCCATATGAAACACAGCCTTGTTTGGAGCTCTTTACGCACATGGAGCTCAGTGGGATTTACTCTTAAGTAAGTGTAGAGGTTTGCAACCATACTGTTTGAGTCTCAGGAGGAACATCACTAGGGTTTACTTACGAGTTGCAGTGGAGGAAATGGATGCTGCTTCTACACCCCAAACCAGCACCAGGAACCATACTATTGCCTTTTCGCATGCACTGTTCCAACCCAACCAACGGGCACAAATCGCAGCAGTTGCCTCTCTTCCAGTTTTCAGAAGGAAAACGCGTACGATAAAACAAAGGAAAGACTGAAGCAATAACGTTTGGCTCAAATGAGGAGTGCTTCATCTTCAAAGCTCTTGGAGGGAAACTAATTAATTAATTCTGAAGCAATTCTAGAATTCAAACTTATAGTATAGTGATAGTAAAAAAACCAAATCCCCCCAAAACACCACACACTTTACATTAGTAATGTTACAGTTCCACTGAACTTCCAAGCTATGCTAAAAAGGGAGATCTCTTTTGACAGCAGCATGCTGCTGCTGAAGTATTAAGGGTAGCTGAGAATGAGAAATTATGTATAATAATACCGTTCAAAGATACATTAAAGGTCAGATTAAATTTTTAAGGTGTACTTTCTCCTGGGCTGTAAACACTCCCTCTTTGAAGAGTCACTGTAAGTTCTTCTAAGGGCTTTACTTTAAATCCTTTTGTCTTTTCCCATTTATGTGCTGTGGCAACTATTTTTTATTCATTCCTAGTCACAATTCAAAGTATCCCTGAACTCCAGAGCATACATGCAGCAGGACAGTCCAACTCTAGGTCACTCAGAGAAAGACTTCCAGCTGCACAGATATAAAACGGGGGACACATGGATTGCCGGTAGTACATGTGAAAAGGGTCTAGGGCAGGGGTAGGCAACCTAAGGCCCGTGGGCCAGATGCGGCCCAATCGCCTTCTCAATCTGGCCCGTGGACGGTCTGGGAATCAGTGTGTTTTTACATAAGTAGAATGTGTCCTTTTATTTAAAATGCATCTCTGAGTTATTTGTGGGGCATAGGAATTCGTTCATCCCCCCCCCCCCCCAATATAGTCCGGCCCACCACATGGTCGGAGGGACGGTGGACCAGCCCACGGCTGAAAAAGGTTGCTGACCCCTGGTCTAGGGGACAAGCTTAACACGAGTCAATAGTGTGATGCAGCAGCAAAAAAAGCTAATGTTAGTCTAGGCTGAATCAACAGAAGTATAGTGTCCATAATACCACTCTATTCTGCCTTAGTCAGACCAGATCTGGAATACTGTGTCCGGTTCTGGGCACCACAATTTAAGAAGGAAATTGACAAGCTGGAACATGTGCAGAGGAGGGCAACCAAGATCATCAAGGAAACCAAGCCTTATGAGGGAGTTGGGTATGTTTAGCTTACCTGCATCCTCTGCCCACACCTTCTCCCAACTCTCATGCTCCTACCCATCCCTGACACTTCAGCAAGGCTTTAAGTCCTCCCCACTGGGAGTTTGAACTTCTAGAGATGGTGGGAAAGGAGCAGAATCTGGAAAAGTGACAAATATCCTCCCCCACCCAAGGCCAGAGCTGCAACTGCAGTAGTGTGGAGATTAATAGACAGGCAGGTGGCTTTGGGAACGCTTTGGGGAAATATTACATCTCTGCCTGTTTCAGCATGCAGAGCAGATGCTCTACCACTGATCAATGGTCCTTTCCCTTCTTTTTCACCCAATAGAAGAAAGTTGCTTTTATCAGAGCCCGGCTGTTAGGGAAACTCTTCCAGAACTCATGACATGTTTGCTGTTTGCTGGAGATGGAGAGGTTTTGTGCCTCCCTATTTTCCTGGTCTTTTCTCACCCCTCTGCGATTTTTGATGTTTTATTAATACTTCTGAGAGTTCTTGTAACGCAAGCATCTAAAAATCCCTTTGTGGGAAAGCTGCCCAAAGTTGCCAATAAAATATGAAGTTTTTATCATCTACCCGACATCCTGAGCTTTAATCATATTTCATTTTGTTCTCAGATGCCGACCTATGCTCTTTGGCGGCTCAGCCAGTCTCTTGAGCTAAGCTTCTCTCCCAATTTGGTTTTCTCCTGTTACCACGAGACTCCAATAACTTTGTACTTAAAAACAAACCCGAGCTTATGTGTGTGTACGTGATGGAATGCATAGATAAACAGAGCTAGGCTGCAGCAGCTGGCATATATCCACACCCAAATCTAGACCTGGATAGGACATTCTCCACAAGAAGACATGTGAGGTCAGTGGTTTAAAATGGACCCTCGACTGCAAGGATGTGGAACCTTGGGTCTAGGGGCTGGATGCAGCCCTCTGCTTCCCTCTGTTTGACCCTGACTCTCCGCATGTAACACCCTGTGCTTGACTAGATTGATTCTGACTTTTGGATGCAGGGGCGTAGCCAGGATGAAAATTAGGGGGGCCAAGGGGCGGGGCCAAGGGGCGGGGGAGGGGCCACAGCGGGGCAAGGAAAGCTCCCTTCTCCCTTGTCAGCTTTCCCTCCACCCGCCCCGGCGATCGCGGAGGGGGAGGAGGGGATCGGAGCACCCCGATTTCGGGCTGCTCCAACCCCCTCCTCCCCCTCCTCGAACGGCAGGGGCGAGGGGGCACCAGGATCAGCCCGAAATCGGGCTGCTCCGATCCCCTCCTCCCCCTTTGCGATCGCCGGGGCGGGTGGAGGGAAAGCCCCAGTTTGTGGAACATGGATGTGACAAAGTGGACCAGGCTAGTGCCTCTCCACTCTCCCCACAGGAGAAAGGGTGACAGAGCGGAGAGAGGGTCGCTTCCACTGTCAGTGAACATCCAGGGCTGTTCTGGTCAGACTGGGGAGTCCGGGACTAGATAGTCGAGCTTCTTCTTTGAGCTGGAGCTTCCATGTAGGGCTGGTATCATATCATTGTGGGTTCTTGCAATGGCGAGACTCAGATCTCAACCCACATTCAATGCATAGATCAGATAATCTGGGATAACTCATAAAATTCTTAATCTCATGGTTGTGGGTTTGAACCCATCAGGCAAAAGATTCCTATGGGTGTGTGTGTGTGTGTGCGCACACACACACACACACACACACTAGATGTCCCTCAGTGTCCCCTTACAACTCCACAACTCTATGATTTTTTGCTTTTCTCCTGTCCTCTGCATCCTCCTTCAGTGCCTCAGGTCTTCGAGCAACTCGTTAGACATTTCTGAAGTCACACTCAGAATGACTGATTGAAATCCCCTGCAGCCCCCCGAAGTGCTCCCCACTTTCTTTTCATTCCTCCATCCCATATATATGTGGATTAGCACTTTGCTATCCACAGAGGGGCTAAAAGGTAATTTAACTCCAGCTCTGCCCTCTCTGTGTTCTATTATATGTTATGAAAGCCCAGGGCAGGAACAAGATATGATGTTTAATAGAAATAATACCCCCATGGCACTATAGTTCATCACAAGTTTCTCTCGGGTAACCAGCTGCTATATTTTTTACGTCCAACTGAACGTTATCTCAGCCCGGAGGGTTTTTTACCCCCTGTCTGCCTGTCTGTCTACAAAGCGGAAGCATAACGATGCCCTCAGTGTTCTGGATCTAGGTTTCATTTTTAATGGAATATTATCCTTTAAGCTGAGGGTTTCAGGTGCCACAGGCCTTCCATCACATCCTATGCAGCCGAGAAGCTTAATGTTAAGAATGGAAAAATACACTTCACAGAATGGGAAGAATGGGAAGATAATATTCACAGAAAGGCATAAATGTCTCCCCCTCAGGAGCTACAAAAATTCAGAATGGCGGTATGGGGATCAGTGGGAAAATAAAGATGTTAATATCAGATTGAAACAAAAAATAAAAAAAATTCCTTCCAGTAGCACCTTGGAGACCAACTAAGTTTGTCATAGGTATGAGCTTTCGTGTGCATGCACACTTCTTCAGATACACTAAAACAGAAGTCACCAGACCCTTATGTATAGTCAGAGGGTGGGGAGGGTATTACTCAGAAGGGGGGTGGGAATGGGTGATTGGCTGATAGGAGTGGTAAACCTGTTGACAACTGTTAACGACTGCAATTGGTCTTGCAGGAAAAAGCAAGGGGTGAGATGGCTAAAGAAAGCTTTATCATGTATAATGAGATAAGAATCCAATGTCCTTATTCAGACCAGGTCTCTCCATGGTTTTAAGCTTGGTAATGAGTTGCAATTCAGCAACTTCTCTTTCCAGCTAATATCAGATTGGTTAATACAGATCTGGGCTATTAGACAAGTGGACAAGTTGGTTGAGGAATGAAGCATTTATTTGCATAATGCAATTTAATTTAATTGCATAATGCATTGCAAGGGTAGCCAATGTGGTGACTTCCTGATGTTGTGGACTCCTACTCCCATCAGCCACAGCCCGCATTGCCAAAAATGAGGGATGATGGAAGTTGTAGTCCAAAACATCTGATGGCTACAACAATATTCTTTATATAATCATGCAGCATTGCCAGGATGTGGAATCTTTGGCCCATCAGAGAGTGCTCCCAGAAGCCCCAGCAAGGAAAGCACCACTAGATTTAGGGTAGTGTGTTGGTGTACAATGAACTAAAAAAAAAATGAGATATACTTTTCCAAAAAAGCCGAAGGCTTTTCTGTTGGGATTAGTAGATGAAGAAATTTTAAAAGTGGATCAAATGTTCTTTATGTATGCCACTAGGCTGCTAGAATACTAATCGCCCAGAAATGGAAATCACAAGAAATCCTATCAATTACAGAGTGGCAAACGAAGGTTTTGGGATATATGGAAATGGCCAAATTAACCCACAGAGTCCGGGACCAGGACGATGCGAAATTTTGATTAGAATGGAGTAAATTTGTTGATTATGCTAAGGACAATTATAAGGGAATGAAAGCGTTAGCGGTAATAGCATAACTCCTACAACGTAGTAATTATTAATTATCTAGAAAATACGAAAGAGGATTGAAATAGTTTACCATTTGGTGGGAGGAGGGACGTCACAATGTATTAAATGTATATTGTACAGTTGTATTAATGTTTTTATGTTTAATTGAAATGAATAAAAAATTATTGGTAAAAAAGAATAGATTTAGGGTAGTGTGGACAGTCCCCCCACAAGGGGCACAAAATTGAGGGGGGTGCAAAATTGAGAAGATCCACTTGGGGGTGCCAAATTGTGGCCTTGCAAAAGGGTGCCATATTAAGAAAGATTACCAAAGTCTGCCCTGCCCTGAGCAAGGTTTCCTACACCTGCTCTGCCCACCTCTGATTTCCTAGCATCTGGTGTTCAGAAGCATAATGCCTCAGACTGTGGAGTCAGAACATAGTCATTGTGGTTCTGGTGGTCTTGTCCTCCTGTCTAATCCTCTGACAAAGCCATCCAACTTGGTGGCCAGCTTCTGGGCTAGGAGGACTCCCCTGCTCAGCTCCTGAAGGCCCCAGTCCTGCCACTCACTCATAGCTGCCAAGTTATCCCTTTTTTTAAGGGATTTTCCCTTATGCTGAATAGGCTTCCTCGCGAGAAAAGGGAAAACTTGGCAGCTATGCACTCACTGTATAAAGGATTGTTGCCGCTGCTGCTGCTGCTGGGCAGAGAGGGCTCCATTTTGTTTTGTTTTTTGTTTAAATTCCTGTTATTTTTTACTGTATTAAGGCTGTATTCTTAGTTTTAGATTTTGATTCATGTGGAAATTGTTTTCCATTCGCTTGTGTATTTTTTGATGTGGTTTATATATTGTTTGTGACTTTTGTAATTGTGCTATTGCTGTACTGTTTTAATATTCAATTGGAAGCCGCCCAGAGTGGCTGGGGAGACTCAGCCAGATGGGCGGGGTACAAATAAAAAAATATTATATTATAATTATTATAAAGGGTTGCCTTAGGAAGTTAGAGCTGATTGGGAATTCCGCCATCTTTAATGGCTGTAAATAAAAGCAAAGGCAGATGCTTTCCTAGGAAACGCAACACGAAGCATCGTCTAGTGAGGCTTTGCAAAGGAAGTCGGTGACATTTTACCATCTGGCCCAGCTAAGAAGTATTCCTAAGTCTGGACAAGTATAAATTAAAGACAAAAATCCTATTTACCTGGAGATGGAAATTCATTATGTTAAGGTCAAATGCATCTGGAGCTGTCTGCAAAACCGGCAAATACTATTAACAAGTTTTATATGAAGTGGAGTGGAGACAACTCCGCTCTTCTCATGTTAAAGGTGCATTTAGAACAGGCGTGAGGAAACTTTTTGCACTCCAGATGTTGCTGTTGGAAGGTCAAGTGAGCTCTCCCACCCAACCATAGCTGCCAAGTTATCCCTTTTTTACAGGGATTTTCCCTTATGCTGAATAGGCTTCATCGCGAGAAAAGGGAAAACTTGGCAGCTATGGTCACCCACCTGCTACTTTAAGGAGAAATTCGCTGATGAATTTTCATAAGGACATTATTAAAATAAATAAATAAATAAATAGAAACAAGCCACAAACTGATGTGGAAATGAGAAGTTAAGACTGGGGAAATGAAAAATGGAGAGAAACCAAAAAGGATGGATTTGCCCCTTCCTAGGCTTAGCATTGACCCTGGAAATCACAAACACCTGGACTCTACTAAGCATCACATCCTGGTCTAAGAAGTGAGTTGCAGCTTCTTCAAGACAGCCATATCAGCAACTCAAGCAAGCAAATAGGTTGACAACTTGCCAGGTCCAACCACGTTTGCCAGTTTCCCGCAGGCATCTGGTTGGCAACTGTGAGAACAAGATGCTGGACTAGAAGAGACACTGGCCTGATCCAGCAGGCTCTTCTTGTCATCTTATGTTCTTAACCATCTCTTCCTCCCAGAAGCAAAGCGGTAGATGCCAGCTTTGCTAAAAGTGTTTCTATTTCGCTGCCGTGAAACAGGGCCTGAAAAAAAGAGAGAGGAAAGGATGGGGAGATCTTCAGCTTAATGCAAAATATGATAGTAGAAAGAAATACTGGAAGCTGCCCATCATTCTTTCCAAGGCACTTAAAAGAAGAGGGAATGAATTACCTTTCCAAAAATAACTTTCCCCAGTTCTCTTTCCGCACTCATTCTTATTCCCCAAAAGTTTCAATTTCACACTGTGTACCAGACTACCTTAGGGGCACATGCCGCTCTCCTCAATAAAAGCATGCTTAGCATAGAGGAGTCCTTGAAGCACAGAGATATAACAGCAAGAGGGTGCTATTTAGCATTAAAATGGAAGGAGACTGGTCCAGTGAAGTTATAGGTTTTTGAGAATATTTTTTTAGACCAACTGCTCACGCTAACCATGATTAAAAGAATGCAAATAAGTGTGGAAAGGAAACCAGGGAGAGCTGAACTCTCCAACTTGCCTATCGTGATATTGTGCATAAATTGTGCATAAATTAGAGCTTAATTCCTCCCGTTTGCATCTCCTAATGGATTGAGGCAGGTTTTTCTTGTGTGCCATTATTCATACATTCAGAAAGTGAGTGAGTTCAATATGCCTTCTCTCGGGGGTCAGAATCTTCACCAAACAACGCCTTTATTTCTATATGAAAACACATGGGTCCGCCTCCCTTCCTCTCTGCATCAAACTCCAAACATCAGTCCGAGATCACTTGAGAAATCACTACAATTGTCTTTTAACAATGAATTGTTTTGACATGCCAAAGAGAACTTTATATGAGCATTCAAGGGAGTGAACTCCAACGTACTGCACAAAATGCTCTCCATGAAACCCAGGTCTCAGCTCATAATGCAGGTCCCATGACCAGGGTAGATGAACAGGGCGGGGTGGGATTGTACAAGTACACTTTGGCCCATCCAATTACCCCTTCATTCTTATGGGTTGCCGGGAGGCTGCAGCAGGGCACAAATTACATGGGGGCTCGGAGAGCACCCAACCTTGTTTCTGTTTCTGCTGGTTTCCCCTATCCTGCTTTAGAAGGTTGCCAGGAGGACATAGTTTGGCTATGATGGTAAACCAAAGGAGAGGTCCCTTAAAAAAGACATACAAAATAACCAGGTCATGGACCAATGAGTGGCAGGAATAATAACAACTGAGTGTCAGGCTGCTGCCAGCGACTCCCATGGCCGGCTGCCCAGGAACGTACAAAGACAAGGAATGTTCTTACCATCTGCTTTTTATTCATTATTTACAGAGAGAGGTTATAGAACTCAGCCTCTTGAGTTGTCCTGAGTGAATCTCCACGCCCCCCGTCTCTTCCACTTCCTCATTTGTCAATCATTGTTTCTCCTATGGGTGCTGCTACATGCCCTCTGTCTTTGAGTTCTTTGCTCTCCTACTTTCAAGGCTTGCCAGGTTCTTGGGAGGGGGGGGGCTGGAATGCTTTCTAAAGACACTGTGTCCATCAGCTGTCACCTCCCCTGGTGCTTCCTCTTCCTCCTCTCCTATTATTTCCCAAATTTTCCCCTCATTTGCCTCTGAGCTGTGACCTCCCTCGAACCCCTGTTGTAGATTTAAACCAGGCATCCCAAAACTGCGGCCCTCCAGATGTTTTGGCCTACAACTCCCATGATCCCTAGCTAACAGGACCAGTGGTCAGGGACGATGGGGATTGTAGTCCAAAACATCTGGAGGACCAAAGTTTGGGGGTGCCTGATTTAATCTGTCCTCCGCGCAACTGCACCCGCCGGCCGCTTCGCCGCACAGCAGCGCCCTCGGCAGCAGCGCTGTGCACTAAGCCCACCCACCCGCCGCACAGCAGTGCCCTCGGCAGCCGCACTGCGTGCTGAGCCCGGCTGCACGGCTGCCTGCCGTGCTGGAAAACGGGGCACCGGGGGGCGCCAGAGGGATCCATCGCACCACGTCGCCAGGGCACCAGAGGTGCTTAAGACGGCCCTGCTGAGATGGATGGGCCTTTGGGTCTGACTTGGTAGAAGGCAGTTTCTTATGTTCCTAAGAGGCATAAGGTGGGATTAGACAGCAGCCATGGTGGCAGTGTGTGTGTGTGTGTGTGTGTGTGTGTATAACAGGAAGAAATTGACTCCTTTCAGTTTGTTCTTGGTATTCAATCTGGCAGGCAGACATGCCCTTGAATGCTGAGAGAGAGAGAGAGAGAGAGAGAGAGAGAGAGAGAGAGAGAGAGAGAGGCCCCATCCCTCACACTTCCCCTCTTGTTTTAATGTGTCCTGTCACTTGCTGGTCCCACGCTCCCTCAACATATAATCTCTCACACAGCTCAGTGGCCAAGAGAATGACTGAGGCACTTAGACCCCCCTCTCCAAGGCTATTTTCCAGGGTAAACAAAACGGCAACTTGTAAAGATTACTGATGAACTCGATCTTCCTCTGGAGACAGCACATTATCTCAGAGCCAGCCTGTTTTCTGTCAGCACGTCCCCCAAAACTCTCTCTCCCCCCCCCCACCTCACCCCCACCAAGAATGTCAAGGTCAGCCAAACAGACCCTCCCCAGTGACAAGAACACAAGCGTCTCTGTGCTGGCTGAGCGCATGGGAAATATTCTTGATTGGCGCGGCTGATGAGTACTATCCACTCAAGAACAGCAAAAGCCAAGGCCAGCCCTACCATTAACCAGGGTGAAGCAACTGCCTCAAGCAGTTGGTGCCGGGGGGAGGGCAGCCACAACAGCTCTCAGCTGTTCCTCCTGAGCCTGGCAGCTGTCCCTCTCTGGTGGAAGACAGATCTGGGTGTGCCCACCTGGCCCAACCCCTGCCTGCTAAGCTAGCCTGCAGCCATAGTGCTGTGCCAGGACGGGGCAAACGTGGGTTCTAATTAGAGATGGGTATATCTTTCGGTTTCTGCCAGAGGGTTGTCGTGGCTCCTCTAGAGTAACTCCACTTGAGTCCAGTTTGTCTTTAAAGACTTTTATTGTGCAAGTATTTACAGTGCAGAGACAGCTTAAAACATGACCTCTCATTCCGAATCAGAATCCGGCAATGGCGTACGTCTGTTCTTACGCCAGCAAAGTAGTCTGGGCACCCCAAAACGCCACCCCCTAGACCTGTGTCGTGGTGCTCTCCTTAACTCTTGCGTCAGGAGGAGTGATGCCCTCTCAGTCTCCTCCCTGTCAGGGCAGTGGAAGGGCTCTCCAGCATTCTTGAGCCCTTGCCCGCATCGCTCCCCTCCTGAGCCTTCCCCTCCTTCCGCACGCTGGTTTCTCTCTCTCTCCGAGTCTCTCCCCTCCCCCCTGTCTGCTTCAGACCCACTGCTGCTCCCTGTGCTTGGCGAGGTGGAAGTTAGGATGATGGGGGCTGGCTCCCTGTAGGGAGTCACCCTTACGGTTTCCTTTTCTTGCTTTTTCTACTCTTACATTGTGTTCTCCACTCTTTCACGGCAACATGTAGTTTTTTGTGGAAATTTGAGTGTTTCAGCACAAATCTTTGGAGTCTTTTAGCACAAATTTCTTGCCCCACCCAAGATGGATGCCGATAGATTAGCATGTGCATAGACCTGTAATACAATCTCTTTCATGTGACAGAGCCAGCAGAGATACAGTCCAATGATACAGCTCCATGAATGATTAACCTGTTAGGTTCTTCTTCAGCTTCAATGGAAATTTCCAGTCATGCTTCACAGTACAATACAGCAGGCACATTATATATTTCTTTTCCATTTCAATGCACATTACATGATTATACTTAACAGCCAGACTCAATGGGTACTAGTCACCACTGGATGTGACTACATTATTGTCTTTTTGCAGCTGGTACCCACTAACATAGTTACTCTTCTGGAATTCACCAAAGAGATTTATTTAGGGAGCCTTTATTTAGGTTTGATAAACTGTTCATGCTCCTGCCAGGTTTATTCCAATTCCAATTCCAATTGCGATTGCATTTGTTTCCATCCGCAAACAACTACTTAATCAAATTAATCCAGCTATAGAAGTTGTGCAATGCTACAAAAAGCTGTTTCCCGCCATCGCTATCTAATTTACACAATGAATTACACAGGCGCGGACTTTGCAGAATAATTCTCTAAGCCAACAAAAGGCACAGCGGGCTTCTGCCATGTGTCCCTAATGCATTTGCAAAATGCAGCCAGAGATAAATACAGAGAATCGGCAATGAGAAATATCCCTTGATCTCTTGAATAGGAAGGCTAATGTCAAAAGAGGTGTGAGAGGAAGGTGGAAACTTGGAAGGAAAAGTTAACATTGTAAATTAACTAGGGGTGAATTAATCATGCTTCTCCATGGCCTTAGTTTTAACATGTAAACACAAATTTTCAGAAGGAAATGAATGAGACAAGCAAGGTAAAAAGTGGATAGAAAGCTGCCATATACCAGTTTAGGTTATTTGGCCATCTAGTCCACTGTTGTCTAGCAGTTCTTGGGACCACCTTCATGCGACGCAGACCACTCTCCAAACTCCTTCAGAATTGCTCCTCCTGGGAATGCCATGTACATTGCCTTGGGTTCTGTGGTGAAAGAAAGGCAGGATATATCAGAAACAAGAAAATAAATGCTTTGCTTTGATTGACAGCAGCAATCTAAAATGCCCAGCAGTACCACCTGATCGTTTTAAGTACAAATACTAATACTTGAACCTGTGATCTTCTTTTTTTTTTTAAACATAATTTTTATTGATTTTGCAAATTACAAAGAATGGTACATAGATGAACACCTTTTCCACCTTCTTCCCATCCCCCTCCATGGGTCCTCCCCTGCCACTGAAGTATCCCACGCAGGTGAACAGTCGGAAGTGGTCCATTTTATGATTGGATTTCTGTCCTCCTCCCCCTCCCCTGCCCCCGAAGCCCCCCCCCTGCCACCAGGGAGCTGCAGTGAACCAGGGCAGTACGCAGGAGTTCATCCATCCAACCATCTATTGTCATACCAAAAAAAAGAAAATACAAAAAGAGAAAAAGAGAAAAAAGAGAAGAAAAAAAAGACAAAAAGGAAAAAAGACAAAAACAGAAAAAAAATTTCATCATAATTGTTAAATTCATAATTATTAAACCATCTTTTGTGGGCTTCCCCACCCTCCCCCCTTCCCCGGTTTTCCTCCCTTATTTATCATCTTCAACAGTTTCATATTTCATATTTTATAACATACACCTTTATATCTTATACCACTTTTAAACTAACTATTATCATTTTCGCCTAATGTCCAATCACTGAAAAATCAAACTCCCATTTTTTCTTCCCGTGCCTAATTTTTACCCCCTCTATAGGCCTCCATATTTTCACCTTTTTCCAAAATCAATTCACTCTTTAAACCTATAACTATTCCCAAACTAACCTTACACCCCCCGAGTACCGGCTCCACCCCACCAATCCAGCAAGTTCCATAGTCAGCAGTCCAGTTATAATCCTATTAATCCATCCTTACAATCACAACTTCACTTTCCCTTCACCCCACCCCCTGTTTACAGTCTTTTGCCATCCAGGCCTCCCTATCAGACCCCTGAGCTTCTTCTCTTCTCTGCTTAATTTTTCCTTCTTCCCTGTGGTCATTCTGGAGTTCCAGTAAATCCAATCGTGCCCCCCTCGAAGGGGAGGCACTCCATCCAACTTTTTGTAGAGTAAAATCATCATTTTTTTCGTGGTGGGCTTCATTTTGTGTTAAATCATCACAGTCCTCATCTTCATCTTTTCCTTCCAAATCACAGTCACCATCATTGTCATTCTCACATTCGTCTTCTTCAGTTTCAAAAGCTTCATCTTCTAAGAAATCATATTCTGCCATCACCATCTGGAATTGTTGCTGTAACTCTTGCCGTTGTGTCTCCTCTTGACATAGTTCTATTCTTGCTTCCCACATTAAGGTCAAAACAGTCCGCTGAAACTCAAGCGGGTACCTTTTTGTTGACATAGTTCAATCCTGTCAAGGTCAAAACTTATCACATGGGGTGGAATATGATCGCAGTCTATTTCCTCGACTCCATTTTAACAAGCTGGCTGCATTCTTAAAAATAAAGTTCGAACTCAGATTTCAAAAGCATATAGTCCAAAAAAGAATTTCCAAAAAGTCCAGAAATAAAGATAGAAATAAAATTTAACTATAAATCCTGATCAGCTCACTGGGTTGTCTGGGCTGCCGGCTCCCGAGGAAAAGAAAGGTCTTTCTTAGTCTTAACCTCTTTCTGCAGGGCATTCACAACCACAGTCTCTCTCCCCTTTTACCCTGCATTTAGGGGAGATTCTCTTTGATGCCTTTGAGGGATCCTTTTAAGTTAAAATCTTCTATTTACGGCTTCGGGTTTCTGTTTACTGTCTCTTATGTTACCATAGGGGGGGGTGGCTTCCTCTTTTCCCCTCTCTCCCAGGTCCCAATTGTTGCCTTAATTTACATTCCAAAGAATCCAAATTACTCACAGTCTATTCATTTGCTGAATGTTCTTGGAAGAATTGGCCGCCTCCACTTCCCAGACTCGCAGCTTCGCGCTCTCAGAGCAGCAGTGTCAGCCTGTCCGCCGCGGTTCACCTCCTCGCTCTCGGGGGCTTAAACAAAGCCAATCCGGGGAGGAGAGAGCCCGCTTTTGGCGCCGCCAGGCAAAATCAGTCCCCAAAAAGCTCGATTTGGGGCTTTTAAGGAGGTTTCGCTTCGCTGGAACGATTCCCTCCACCTCTGAAGTGCCGAGGTCCGCTCCGCTGAGCGGACCCCCGTCTGAGCAAGATGGCGCGGTCAACCAGAAGCCGAACCTGTGATCTTCTATAAGCAAAGCAGTTGGGGGGTACGCAATCTTGTGTGACCCTGAAATATGGCATCCCAGTTTCCCCCACATCATGTTGGAGAGCATGTGCTTTCCCATTCAGCTTTGGGACCCAACCTAACATGACCCAAAGTAACATAATAAGCACTTGAACGTTTTTGTTTTTTGTTTTACTTCTTCCTTTTCAGTCTCTTAGTTTCCTTACTCAATATTTACAACAAAAGTCACATAGATGCAGGTTAAGTGTTATAAGAAAAAACTGCTCTTTTTCCCTTATGGCAGGGTTCCCCAAACTAAGGCCCGCGGGCCGGATGTGGCCCAATTACCTTCTAAATCTGGTCCGCAGACGATCCGGGAATCAGCATGTTTTTACATGAGTAGAATGTGTCCTTTTATTTAAAATGCATCTCTGGGTTATTTGTGGAGCATAGGAATTTGTTCATCCCCCCCCCCAAATATAGTCTGGCCCCCCACAAGGTCTGAGGGACAGTGGACTGGCCCCCTGCTGAAAAAGTTTGCTGACCCCTGTCTTATGGGGTACCCAAGAGCCCATATAGAGTCCTCTTTTTAGGTTCTCTATCGGTAGGAGGAAATAACAGAGGCCAGCCAGAGAATATTGAGAAGCAAAGCAGCTAGTAAGCCTGAGCTTTATTAACTGTTGCAACAGGGTGCTCCCCCACACGCAGGAGAGAGGAGGAGGACCCAGAGCCATGCATGCAAGCCCTTATATAGACATTTTAAATTGCCTGCCCTAGAGTCCAAGACCACCCCCAGAAACATCATACATACATCACAGAAAAGGCGGTCTACAACAGAAATCTGAGTGTGTTGTTTATCTCCTGTCTGGCAAGTTACCTGATGGCATTATCTGGGTTTTGGACACTCTTTGTTATTATAACTACTTAATTCCTTAATCTAGGTCCCAGGTCCCAGGCTCACACCCTGTTCATATCTTGAATGTGCCCTTAAGACAGGATTTGTGAGGAAAGAGACAATGGGGAGGTTTCCCACTTTGACCTTGCAAAGAAATATTTGGGGTTTCAGACATGTGATCTATATATACAGTTATGAATATATATATATATATGACCTTAAAATTCTTATAACAATGGAAACAGAGCAAAACCACAGATATTCCATCTTGGCACTGGGCTGGACCAGGGGTCCCTAAACTTACCTGGCTTCGAGCCGGTGCCTGCAGCGCCGACTGCGCAGCAGTCTGGAGGTCGGGGAGTGTGTGTGTGTGTGTGTGTGTGTAATAGAACACGCTATTTCTGGCGCACTTCCGGATCGGAAAAGCGACGGAAATAGCTTCTGCGCATGTGCATGGGCCTCCTCCGACACGGAAGTGCGCCGGAAATGATGCGCATGCGCTCAAGCTATTTCTGGCTCTTTTCCGACTCGGAAGTGGGCAGCCGCTAAGAATGGGCAACAGCAGCGGGCGGCAGGGGTCATCGCGGGCCCCATAAATGAGCCTTGTGGGCTGCATCCAGCCCCCGGCTGTAGTTTGGGGAATCCTGGGCTGGACAGAGGGACAAACTATATGATTCATTAGATGCATCTCTGTGCCCTTAAGTGTTAGGTTTCTTAAAACACAAACTGCCAGTGTGGAGGCCTGAGTCACATGAATCATAGAATCATAGAGTTGGAAGAGACCACAAGGGCCATCCAGTCCAACCCCCTGCCAAGCAGGAAACACCATCAAAGCATTCTTGACATATGCCTGTCAAGCCTCTGCTTAAAGACCTCCAAAGAAGGAGACTCCACCACACTCCTTGGTAGCAAATTCCACTGCCGAACAGCTCTTACTGTCAGGAAGTTCTTCCTAATGTTTAGGTGGAATCTTCTTTCTTGAAGTTTGAATCCATTGCTCCGTGTCCGCTTCTCTGGAGCAGCAGAAAACAATCTTTCTCCCTCCTCCATATGACATCCTTTCATATATTTGAACATGGCTATCATATCACCCCTTAACCTTCTCTTCTCCAGGCTAAACATACCCAGCTCCCTAAGCTGTTCCTCATAAGGCATCGTTTCCAGGCCTTTGACCATTTTGGTTGCCTTCTTCTGGACACATTCCACTTGTCAATATCCTTCTTGAACTGTGGTGCCCAGAACTGGACACAGTTTTCCAGGTGAGGTCTGGCCAGAGCAGAATACAGTGGTACTATTACTTCCCTAGATCTAGATGCTATACTCCTATTGATGCAGCCCAGAATTGCATTGGCTTTTTTAGCTGCTGCATCACACTGCTGACTCATGTCAAGTCTGTGGTCTACCAAGACTCCTAGATCCTTTTCACATGTACTGCTCTCAAGCCAGGTGTCACCCATCCCCTATTGAGATCCATTGAATGGTCCCCTCTCTCTCTGGTTCTCTCCATCCCCCTTTCACTCTGTGTCAAGTAGATAATTTAAAATACTTAACTAAAAATAGAAATAACCAGAATACTTGAATTGAAATGCTTGCTGAGGTCACATGGATGATACCGACTGAGCGATAGGTGTGGCTTCCGTGATCTGACCAATCGCATTGCAGGTAGCTCGGTTCTGGAACATGACAGGTGGATGTCTTGCCTCTGACCCAACATAAATCCTGCCTATGCTCACGATGCAGAGGTTTTTGTTTTTAATTATTAAAAACTTTTTGTCCTGTTAATTGCCCCTGCACTTTGCAAAGAATCCCTATCGAAGTGAATGGGTGTTTTGCAGAGGCACAAACCAACTTTATGATGCATGTCAGAGTGCAAAGGGTTAAAAACAACAACCCTTAACCGTCATGCTTGGATTCCGATCTGGATCAGGCCACCCCACACTGGCAATTTGTGTTTTAGAAAAACAAAAACATCCTGCATACAAAACTAACACAACATCTTGTTTGGCCCTTTCAGTCCTTAAAGAGGCTCACAATATAAATGAAAAACATCTACTGTATGATGAATAGGACTAAATTAGATGAAATGTGATCAGAAACAAAGGATCACGTGGTAGGGAAGAAATGCTTGAAACAACAGAGGGAAGTTCTGGAAAGAAGGATGTCTGTCTTTTCGTCACCTCCTTTCCCCAACCTAAAAACAACAACAAAAAACCTGAAGCCCAAACCTGCACAGACCACCTGATCTCAACAATCAAAGGTGATATGTTTCTCTGGCATAAGGTGCTGTCATCTCCTTACAAGTTGATGAACGACAGGGTCTATAGGCCATTTCCATGGAAGGAGCAAATGCTTCGCAGCTTCAAAAGGAATTAACTGAAATGTCATTTTTCATGCACTTTCAGCAGTCTTATATTTTGGCGTTTATTTGAAAAGGAAATTGCTTGATTTCCATGGGAAGCTGTAAGCATTTTCACGAGGCGGGATGCGACATGTCCATTTAAAACAACCACCACATGCCCCTCTGCCCTGCAAGAACCCAAGCAGTTCACAAACAAGAAGACAAAAAATAAAAACAAAAGCTGTGGGGAGAAAATGAGGGTGTTCCTTCTGCTTATCTTAGCTGCAAAATTCCACTGACTGCCCCCCCCCCAAATTAAGGATTCTTTTTCTGTTCTGCTTTTTACAAAGTGACAGTGTATCGTGGTGATTAGGGCCTAGGAGGCTAGGGTTCAAATCCTCACTCAGCCATTAAGCTCACTGGGTGCCTTTGAGCTTCGCATCAGCTTCGTATGCATAGGATTTGTGCATTTGTACAGTTTAAACAACTTGCCATTTATCAGAGCACAGGCAAGTATGGGGCTTTTTTAAAAAAACAACAACCAACAAATAGTATGAATGTAAAAATAAAAAAATAAAAATCTTTGCCCAGTTTTCCCCTGGTGGCGGGTAGAAGAGGAGAGGGCTGTACAGGTGAAACTGGAAAATTAGAATATCATCAAAATGTGCATTTATTTCAGTAATGCAACTTTTTATTTTTTATTTTTATTTTTACAAATGCTTTCTTTTGGAAATTCCACAGTAATAAAATGAATAGTTACAATAATACAAAAATAAACATTGCTGTTACATTTCATTAATTACATTCCATTTATAATTGACCTGCCTAACGACAAATAATTACAATTGCAACAAATAAAGGCTTGACATATCTTGCTTTGCATGTCATGCATCTATCTCATATATTGGTTTCACCTTTTAAGTTGTGTTACTGAAATAAATGCACTTTTCGACGATATTCTAATTTTCCGAGTTTCACCTGTACAGTATCTGTTTGTTGGGCCTGCGAAGGCTGCAGGATCGAGGTGTGTAATATTTTTCATTATTTTTGACATTTTGTTATTCCATGCATTTTTCTTATTAAAAATGCATTATTTTCCTATGTTCAGGAAGAAAACTGATGCATGGACATGTAGCCTTGAACTGTTGTGCTGCTATAGCTGGATTTATTTTCCTTTCTTTGTTTGGAAGCAAATAGTTTCATTTGGAGGTCCCCCCCCCCCCGGTTTTGTTTTGCGTGTGGTTTGTCATTACATTTCATTTTACGATGCGAAAATTGTTTCTTACAAGCTGACGATGTTAGAAAGCCAGGAAGTGTTCTACCCTCACAGGCAATTTTTCCCCTATATTGGATTATGCAAATCCTGTTTACAAGTCAGCAAATTCAATTTGGTTGGGTAAATTAGGCATTACTTTTAATCACATTCTACAATTTGTTTTCAACTGCCCTTTTCACACCCATCATTGCGTTGACTTCCTAGAAGTAGCCATTCAATAGGAGGATGGCAGTTATCTCAGGACAACATAGCTGGCAAGCATCCATCTTCAGAAGATGATTGGCTTGTAACATTCCTCTAGCTGAAAGCAAGGATACAGTGTCCTTTCGCAAGACTCAGACTTGCCCAGCATCTAAATCCTCTCTTGAGCTTGCTGGCGATATGGAGAAGCTCAGTTAATTGCCAAGGCATCTAGAGGCAGCTTGGTTCGAAGAGTTCTTTGGAAGGTATCCCGCTACAACTTAAAATAGCTTCATTTTTACTTTTAATCTGGATAGGATGAGTTAGCCATCAGCTTTCCTGAATTAGCTCATGAAAGAGCAAGGAACAGCACCCTAATTTATGGGTAGGGGTGTTCCTCTGTTTTTCATTTTCCTCATCTTAAATTCACTTCTCCATACTTCTGTAACAACTTGTCATTTTCTTTATTTTTGTTAAAAAGAACCCTCATGCAAATTCACCAGCACTTCACTGCAAATTCCTCCTGATAACCACATTTTTCTATATAGATTTGACTAATGTGCACATTTTTGCAAGCAATTTCCCCCAGTACAATGAATTTTGGCACATTTTCGTGAATATACTAATTTTTATGGACCCTTCCCCCAATATATGCATTTTTGTAAACAATGATTGGTTGGAGAACGCCATTGCAAAATTCAGTTAAGTGTGAGTTTTGAAGGATAACTGTGTTTCAGTTTGCATATTGTTTCAGAAAATGCAAAATGGAAAGATTCACTTTTCAATGCACTTTTCAATGTTTAATAATAATAATAATAATAATAATAATAATAATAATAATAATTTATTATTTATACCCCGCCCATCTTGCTGGGTTTCCCCAGCCACTCTGGGCAGCTTCCAACAGAAAGATAAAACACAGTAATCTATTAAACATTAAAAGCCTCCCTGAACAGGGCTGCCTTCAGATGTCTTCTAAAAGTCTGGTAGTTGTTCTCTTTGACATCTGTTGGGAGAACGTTCCACAGGGCATGCGCCACCACCGAGAAGGCCCTCTGCCTAGTTCCCTGAAACTTGGCTTCTCGCAACGAGGGAACCGCCAGAAGGCCCTCGGTGCTGGACCTCAGTGTAATAGATTACTGTGTTTTATTTTTCTGTTGGAAGCTGCCCAGAGTGGCTGGGGAAACCCAGCCAGATGGGTGGGGTATTAATAATAATAATAATAATAATATATTATTATTATTATTATTATTATTATTATTATTATTATTATTATTATTATTATTATTTTCCTCCCCCATCCGTATTTATGGCATCTCATATCATGGGCTCCTTCACACAGCTGGCTAATTGTGCAGGCTGATTTGCTTCCACAAAGCTTACATGGAGGCTATACTATTTCCAATCTGTATACAGTAGAACATTCCTGTCTGTGAATATCCAGCAGTGTACATTCAATGCATACTTACCTTGATTTGCTTGTAGAATGCTTATATGTCTTCCCATTAATTTTCGTTCATCCCACACTTTTCATTTCCCTGTCACTTTCCTAACTGCAAAAACGCCTGTTTCTTTTTGAAGGTGGATTTGTTGCAAAGGGCTACAAGGCATTTTATTCCACTTTCATTGTGCAAACCTAGATTTACGGTGTGCGCTTGAATCCATCCTTCAAACTAGTGACAGTCTGGAAGCGATCTAGGTTAGATTGTTGCAGTGCTCTCTGCAAGGGGCTGCTTTTCAACAAAACAAAACAAAAGAAAAAGAAAAAGTTGATTCGGCAGTCCTAAGGCAACACACACTGGGCATTCCATACACTTGACGTGACGGAAATGTGCTCAACAAAGGAGCATATTGCAGAACTACATAGTTTTTGTTTCAAAAAACGAACATGGTTCTTCAGATTTCTGGTATGCTTTCTCAGAGAAAGTCATTTTGCCAGTGGATGAAAATTCAGTTATAAACTTCATTAAAGCTAAGCAAAATTGAGTTGGAGCCTAACCTCCACTCATTTCATCTAATGGCAAAACTTTCATTTATAGGAGACTGGTTTTCATAGCTTATCAGAGCTGCTAGCTCATTTCCACTGTGTCATAGATTCTGCAGTAAAAATTGTTTCAGGGTAATATGGCAGAGTCTGAGCTTCAGCTGTATATATGGAGTCATCTGCCACTTACAATTAAGGGCATAGCTGCCAAGTTATCCCCCTTTTTAAGGGATTTTCCATTATGCTGAATAGGCTTTCTCGCGAGAAAAGGGAAAACTTGGCAGCTATGATTAAGGGTGAATATGTTCTTTGATATTTTAGAAATTCATCTTTTGGAAACCGATGCTGCATTCATGTGTCTCTCTAATAAATTTACAAGGTGCACTTTATTTTAATGACTATTATACCAAAAAGTGATCACTGGTGATTTTTGTTGTTGTTGTTGTTGTTGTTGTTGTTGTTGTTGTTGAGGGGAGGGTTGTCTGAGAAATATCATCAGTAGATGAATTAACTTTCACTTGGCTCAGAAAATACTTTTCTTTTGTCATAGCCACTTACCATTCCAATAAATGAAAAACAGCTGCAATATTCACTAATGAGTTCTAATAAATGCTGCTCAATGGATTCTTGTCAGATGAAGCAATAGATTAGGGGTCAACAAACTTTTTCAGCAGGGGGCCGGTCCACTGTCCCTCAGACCTTGGGGGGGGGCAGACTATATTTTTTGGGGGGGGGGGGAGAGAATGAATTCCTGTGTCCCACAAATAACCCAGGGATGTGTTTTAAATAAAAGGACACATTCTACTCATGTAAAAACACACTGATTCCCGGACCGTTTGCGGGCCGGATTTAGAAGGTGATTGGGCCAGATCCGGCCCCCGCGCCTTAGTTTGCCTACCCATGCAATAGATGCTGGGTTCACTCAAGGCTGCAGGCTAACCTTGGATGTCTGTTCTGCCCAAACAGCTCAGCAAGGAGAGGCACCATAGCTCAAACTAAAGGACTGCAGCTTAGTGGTAATGTACAACCTTTGTAAGCAGATTGTCCAGGTTCAATCCTGAGTATATCCAGAGTTACTTCTTTTTAAAAACAGGTAACAGGTGATAGGAAAATCAGGCTCTGTTCAGATACTATCTTCTTGCCTTCTTACAACCAGTAGAGTGGGTGGTCCTGGCTTTTAGCTTCCTCCTCTTTACTCTGACTACGCAATCAGAAAAGATGAAGATCAAGTATAATTTTTACAACCCTTCCTTTTCTTTAATCTGCTTCACATGAATTGTGCTGTTGTGATATTACGTTTCCAAGCGTGGCTGGTATGGTAATTGAAATGACAAAATGTCTGTCAGCAAGTTAATCATGCATAGAAATAAACAGCTAATTTCAGGTAATCTGAAATTTGTTTTTACCATTAGCATCCGTTTAGGAAGCCCGAGAACCCTTATTACCTAAACAGTATTTATAATGTTTATCTAAATGCAAATGAGAATATTAGCAGTTATATTTGTGGGTCTCACAACCATATATTGCATTAAAAGTCAGGAGGCAAATGTCTGCAGATAAATTCTAACCCCCACTCCGTCCCCCAGCTCACATTACAACAATCTGAACTTCCTAAAGACTAATTCCAACTTTACTTTGTGGTGGGTGACAACTCACAATAACATCTTTAAAAGCTGGTGGGAGAGGTGGGATAACTTGTTGGGACAGCTTTGTTGCTTGTCTTATCTGAACTTCGTACCCTTATCTGAAATCCTGAATCATGACTTCTGAGCACTGTGTCTGCAGCCCAGCCTGTACCGTTGCTTGCCTGAATAAAGACCTATTTATTACTCACAAGTAAGTCCTGAATCCATATACAATGCTATTATATTCTATCAAAGATAGAAAGCAGCTGCAACAGAACCCCAGGATTCCCCTGCTCAAACCAGTGCTATGGTTCAGTTCTACAACAAAGTTGAGGAAAGCTAATGAGTTTTTAAATATTCCATAAAGAAAAAATTCCACCTCTTTCCATAGAAGTTCCATTGTTTTCATGCCTTAGTATTGGGTAATCATTGTGGTGCCATTAAGGGTATGGTGTCAATTAGAAGCCTGTGCTAAAAGTCACTTCCTCGGAGAAGTGTGATGCTTCACTGTGAATAAATGAGGTTCCACTGAATTGTAAAACTGAGAAATCTCATGAGGGCTGTTATACCTTTGTGCAGTCTTGAATTTAAAGTTATTGAATCATCCAGTTTGGCTGCTCTAGAGTACAATGCAAGATTTAAAACTCGAGCGCTTTGTGCTTTTAAAAGAGTACCTTCATTGTGTGCAGCAGGAGGAGAGAGACTTAAGGATTTTCCAAGAACCATGGCAGCAATAAGGAAAACGAAAATAGCTAACTTGAAATCCTGGCAAGGAAGATGTTCTCATGAAAGCCAGTTTGGTGTGACGGTTAGAGTGCTGGACTAAGACCTGATAGGCCTGTGTTCAAATCCCCACTCAAGCCATGTAGTTCACTAGGTGCCATTGGACCAGCCGCCACCTCTCGGCCTAACCTACCTGGCAAGTTCAGTTGGACTTGCTGAACAAATCATCTTCTCTTTGTGATCTGTCCAGGGTGCTGAGGCCAAAAAGACCAGACAGTTGCTGCCACGTATGAGCTCAGGCTATTTATTGTCGACTCCAGCCTTCCAAACATGATGCCTCCTCAGATGTTGGTGGCCCACAACCCCATCAACCCTAATTGACCATGCTGGCTGTGGCTGATGGGATTTGGGAGTCCAACAACATATGAAGGGCAGCAGGTTGGAGAAGGCTTTGTGGGTCTGAAGGAGCTTTCCACATCATGTATCTGATCCTTTTAACTGGAGATGTCTCAGATATAGGACCTGGTTGGACTCTTCCTGCTTAGTATTTGCTCTAATTGCCAGTAGCAGCTGATGCAGTGGAATGTCGCTAGTTTGACTGTAGCTTACCTGGTCCACTCAGCCTCGACCATGCTGCCACTGTCCAGATAAGCTACTTTGATACCAGGGTTTAGGAGGGCAGCTCCACCGCACCAGCCACTGCTGCTTGCTGCATGCATGCATTTCCACCCAACCCGGGCTTGGCCTTGCCAGAACTGGAGACTTCCAGGGTGCCACTTCAACCCCAGACAAGAGCGGCGCTGCCTAGAAACGAAACAACTCCAGGGAACCAAATGTTACTGGAGAACATTTTCTCCCCTTGCTTTCATATTTACACCGTATGATTAAAGAATGCATTCTATACATCAGGCATGTCCAATAGGTAGGTCGTGATCTACTGGTAGATCACTGGACGTCTGCAGTAGATCACTGGTAGATCATTGGCTCTCCACAAAGGAACTGAACAACTGTGGCTTCCCTTTAAAAAGCTCAGCATTTTACCTCCTTCCTGAAAAAACTCAACGACTTTGACCCGAACCCCTCAAAAATGGGCCTTCCTCCTTCCTAAAAGAAGCTCAACAACTTTGGCCTGAACCCCCAAAAAGGGGGTAGATCACTGCCAGTTTTTAACTCTCTTCTCTTGGGAGTTGGCCACCCCTGCTATACATTATGGATAGCTACCTTGAGAGTGCTATTTTCAGTGCATTGAGGTGAAACCTTGGAACAAATGTTGATCATTGTTAAAATGCACCAGGAAAAACACAGTCCATTGTAAGACAAAGTAAGTGAAGCTGCACTTTCTGCTCAAGTACTGCATTGCAGAACTGTTGTTGTTGTTGTTGTTGTTGTTGTTGTTGTTGTTGTTGTTGTTGTAGTAGTAAACTTGGCATCTATCAGGGGTTCCAGTGCAGACAACTCTTGCTATTCACGTATCCAGACTTTGGATATGAATTGCTATTCATATATCCCAACTTTGAGCAGAACCTCCCTATTCCATTAATAACGCCACCATTGTTATCTCCTTGTGTTTATTTCAGCTTTTTAGTGCCACTAGAGACCCCTTATTTTCTTGGTGGTCAGTAACATTTTTACTATTGCCATGCACTAAGAATGAAGGTTTACTATCTTTTCCCCGCTTGCTTTCTCATCGTTGGTGTGGTAGTGGCCATGTAGCAACTGAAGGTGCAAGAAAATATTCTACAGCAACTCACATCCACATGAGTGGATCATTAATTTCTTTAAACATGAAAATATGGTCTCTTTCATTAACATTTACAGAAATTGTAGCCACCTGCGTTAGAATCTATACTGCCTCTCTGTATAAAAAGCAACTTTGGCCAGTGATTGGATTAACTGAATTTATTTTGTTCGAGGTTTCCGTCATACAAGAATATGGTATGTAAACTTGTTGCTTAATTTGTATGTTATGCTACTTAGTTTGCATAAGGATTATGTTATATGATGTTTGTTTAATTCAGAGTATGCATGGCTGACTCTAAATTAAGTCCAGTTGGGCAAAACAAGCTATTATCACAGAATCCTTGTCATGCCATACCTTCAAGTTTTCCATCTGATCCGATATTTACATACAAGGAACGTTAGAATCTTCAAAACAGTGATACGTGGAACATCATAAGATAAGCAGACCATATTGTACTTATTGCCAATATGCCAGTTTAGGAACCAAATAGACTATCTCCTGACCATCCATTGGACTTAAATTTTCTTGATATGTTCTGTTTGCATGATGTGTTGGTCTATGGAATTACACTTTGTGAGTTATTATATGTTGAGTTGTGTTTGAAATAGAAGTTACATAGTCAAAAACAGCCTGTTACGTTGTGTGTGTCGTTACCAGGATTGTATTTACGTAACCTAAGGTTTAGTAGTATTCCACATTAAACCCTGCTTTTAGTTTTAGATCATCCACCCATCAGTTAGGCGGTCGTTCCCTTGCCCTTTTAAAATTGTAGGGTCTCTACACTAGCACCGCTTTATTCCATTGACCCAAGGCATCTCTTGCCAAATACTCTACATATGCACATTTTAACTTTGCAGACTTACTCTCTGCAAGTACTTTAGGAATCAGAAATGGCAAATTGCTTATCAGAAAAATAAAAAAGACTTGGTTCATGTGTGCCCGTCCCTTTGGACAGGTGTGCCCTTCCCTTTGGTAGGAGAGTGGTCATGCACCCTTGTCCTTACCATTATTATTATTAATTATTATTATTTATACCCCACCCATCTGACTGGGTTTTCCCCGCCACTCTGGGCGGCTTCCAACAAATACCAAAATACATTAAAATATCACAGATTTAAAACTTCCCTAAACAGGGCTGCCTTTAGGTGTTTTCTAAATGTCAGGTAGTTGTTTATCTCCTTGACCTCCGATGGAAGAGCGTTCCACAGCAGTGTTTCTCAACCTTTTTTGGGCCACGGCACACTTGTTCCGTGAAAAAAATCACGAGGCACACCACCATTTAAAAAGTTAAAAAATTTAACTCTGTGCCGCCCTATATTATAATTATGACTGTAAGAAACACTTGCCAAATATTGCTTTCCGGCGGGTTAGTGACGTGTATTGGCGGCCGCCAGGCTCGTTTGCACTGAGCTTTGGGAAAGAGGAGGAGAAATATTGCTTTCCGGCGGGTTAGTGTTGTTTATTGGCGGCCGCCAGGCACGTGACAATGCAAATCGCCCTTCTCGTCGCGGCACGTCGCGGCACACCAGCCAGCGTCTCGCGGCACACTAGTGTGACGTGGAACAGTGGTTGAGAAACGCTGTTCCACAGGACGGGCGCCACTACCGAGAAGGCCCTCTGCCTGGTTCCCTGTAGCTTTGCTTCTCGCAGTAAGGGAACCGCCAGAAGGCCCTCGGTGCTGGATCTCAGTGTCCGGGCTGAACAATGGGGGTGGAGACGCTTCTTCAGGTATACAGGACCGAGGTCGTTTAAGGCTTTAAAGGTCAGCACCAACACTTAATTGTGCTCGGAAACGTACCGGGAGCCAATGTAGATCTTTCAAGACTGGTGTTATGTGGTCTCGGTGGCCGCTCCCAGTCACCAGTCTAGCTACCGCATTCTGGATTAATTGCAGTTTCTGGGTCACCTTCAAAGGTAGCCCCACGTAGAGCGCATTGCAGTAGTCCAAGCGGGAGATAACTAGAGCATGCACCACTCTGGTGAGACAGTCTGCAGGCAGGTAGGGTCTCAGCCTGCGTACCAGATGGAGCTGGTAGACAGCCGCCCTGGACACAGAATTAACCTGTGCCTCCATGGACAGCTGTGAGTCCAAAATGACTCCCAGGCTGCACACCTGGTCCTTCAGGACCAGGGAGTCCCCCACCCCGCCCACCCCCTGTCCCCCCAAAACAGTACTTCTGTCTTGTCAGGATTCAACCATGACTACGAAGGGATTTCTTAGGTACTGCTGAATGGATAATTGTTCCATTTGTATGATTTGTGTCTTCAAATGGTGGTGTAGTGGAGCTACTGCATTAATCAGGTTATTGCATAAAGAGCCATACACGTGAAGTCCTCCTGATAAACTATACACAAGGTACTTGATTAAATCAGGATTGATGTAATATTTTTAAAGTCAGCCAACATCATTCCTTTCTTTCCCTCTCTCAATTATATTTGCAGGAACGAACTACAAAGATCCAGCAGCTGATAATAATATGAACTCAGCCAGAGAGCAGAAAATCCAACAGTTTTTCCTCTTCTGAATCCAGTCTTCCTGGAAAAGGTCAATGAAAAATGTAGAACACAAAACTTAGAACACAAAAGGCAATTTTAGCATTCCCACCACCACGACCACCAGTACAAATTAACTACTGGAAAGGGGAACAGTGTGTGGCCTCTATGAGTGCTTTCAGCTTCTCTCCTTGCAAACACAGCCTCTCTTATCTTGGATTGGAACCCTGGCGTGTTGGCGATTCCTGCTTAGCACAAAAGCTATCCCAGCAGGCAGGGTCTTCAGGTGCAAGAGGCACAGCAGAGGCAACTAAATCATCAAAAGTCAGTGTTGTAAATGTAGTCTGGGTCACGGCAGAAGAAAGCACCTGAGGAGGAGAAGAAGAAGGGGGAGAAATTCACAGAAATGCAGATCAGTATTTCCATGATTGAAGAACAAGGTTGCAATCATTTTTCCCTGTTTGTAACATTAAAACACACACCTATTTTACAGACGGGAGAGGCAGAGAAAGATAGATCTAATTCTAACTTTGAAAGGCAACCCAGTATGTTCACATTTGAGCATGGCCCCAAGGTTCTGGAATCTGAAGGACCAGGGTGAAGGGGGTCAGATTTTCCCCATTTTGGTCCATTATCATTTGGTCAGTCTGCTCTGCCCCACATTCTTCCCTGCTGAAACTGCCACGTGCAGTTTTCTGTGCTTTTCGGTACACAACTGTCCATCACTCCATCTTTTATGCTGAAATATGGGAAGCTCCATCAATATTGGCATTCCACCAGCTCTTGAAGACACACCCATTTAGACAAGCATTTACTATGTCTGTTTTAGTGGATTTAGTTTTATATATTTTAATTAAAGGGTAAAGGGACCCCTGACCATTAGGTCCAGTCGTGACCGACTCTGGGGTTGCGCGCTCATCTTGCATTATTGGCCGAGGGAGCCGGTGTATAGCTTCCAGGTCATGTGGCCAGCATGACAAAGCCGCTTCTGGCAAACCAGAGCAGCACATGGAAACGCCGTTTACCTTCCCGCTGTAGCGGTTCCTATTTATCTACTTGCATTTTGACGTGCTTTCGAACTGCTAGGTTGGCAGGAGCTGGGACCAAGCAACGGGATATTTTAATTAGGGATGTTTTAATGTAGTTTCATTTTTGTAACTGGGTTTATTCTTGTTATTTTGCTATTGGCTTTTATTCAATTGTGAACCGCCTTGGCATTTCTTCTTCAGATGAAAGACTATATTAATTACTTAAATAATAGTTTGATAATAATAATAATAATAATAATAATAATAATAATAATAATAATAATAAATGTATGCACCAATGCATATGCATGCTGATTCAGTGAAAGAGAAGAAAAAGGAATCCATGCTGTTGTGTGATCACATCAAGAAATGCCCAAAATAACTGAGAACATTCAGTTGTGTGAGGGAGAAAGCATATGGAAACATTTGTGATTCATGGCTCCCTTTAATAGATTTTGTGAAACGCAGATATTTATACATTAAAGTTGATTTGATCTGAAATAATTGTTGATTGATTCTGCTTTTGCTACACCCCCCCCCCCCCGGTTTTTAAACCGCTTTAATATTTTCACATTGGCCGACATCCAGTGATGCCCACTTGCTTGTGCAACAGAAATCTGTTTTTACATAATAGGACTTCTGGTTTCACTCCTCCCTGTTCCAGTCCCCCATGCACCCCCAAAATCTGCTTTGGGTGGTTCCCCAGCCCTCTGGAGCATATTTTGGAGGCACACAGAGCTAGAAGAGGAAAGAAGCACCCCATTACATAAGCAGACGCCCACTCGTGCCACAATGGATCTCACCTTTTCTAGGTTTCTAACCAAATTCTTCTGAAAGTTAATACAATATTTTTATGGTAATATTCATCAAAGTTTGAGTTTATCCCAAACCACACCATAGCTTTCCTAGCACCCTTGCACTTGATTGCTAGCTTTTTATAAACTACGTAATTCAGCTGTGGGATATCGATTTTAAAGTCTCCCTTTTCTGCAGTTGTTTTTTATGTGTTTGCTATTAACAGCGCAATGCAAACACCCTTCACATCAGGCTGGGGCAAGTGGGGTTGGTTGGGAGGTGTCCCTCTGCCCAGCCCTGCTGGGTTCCGCCACCTCTGTAGAGTGACACCAGCATCACTTCACTGTAAGATCTGGTGAGCTTTGGGGAGAATGCTGGGCTAGAAGGGCCATGTCATGAATGAGCCAGCTCCCAGTGAATGTCTGCAGCCAGCTCTCAGGGAAGGTTTGCAGACAACTGAAGAAAGCAGCCAGGAACAGAGAGGGTTGAAAACTGGTGCAAACAGAGAAGGAAGTAGTTTGTCAGAATGGGAAGAGATTGGAGCTGATCCAATCCCTCCTAAGAATCAGCTAAGGGGAGGGATGTTAGACTGGAAACAAAGCAAGAGGCACAAAGTGAGAAAGTTCAATATCTTCTGTAACCGGAAGGCATCTTCAGAAGGGTCTTCTTGATTGATGGTGGCGGAGGCTGTGTTAAGCTCTCCGGAGCTATCTGTTGTTTTGACAATAAATCATCCTTTTAAATTAACTACACTTACTGAGTGATCAAGCCGGGGATGGACTCCTGACAGGCCACTGGCCTGGTCCATCAGGCTCTCATATTATTGTGAAGCTCCCCCTTCCACCCACCAAAATGAAGGTCGGCGGAAATGTTTCCCACAAGTTCTTTACTAGCAGCAGTCAGCAGAGAGCCCCAACATGGAGTTTTCTGGTGGCAGAGATGAGCAGGTCCAGGAACTGTTGGACCGGGCAGCAGATTGGGCTAGATGATCTCCAATAACATATCCCAAGTATTCTATTTAATTCTAGGATCTGAAAACAGGTGGATGGTATTTTCTACCCTAGGTATTTATTAACAGCTGCTTGGAATTGTATTCCAGTCAAGAGTGCTATTGTGTATTTAAAAATTCAACAGCTATTTAGCATTGAGTCATCTCAAGGCAGAAGACACAATATCACAAGACTACTAACAATTCTGCTTGATATTGAAAATTACCCCAACACATAGCTGCCAAGTTATCCCTTTTTTTAAGGGATTTTCCCTTATGCTGAATAGGCTTCCTTGCGAGAAAAGGGAAAACTTGGCAGCTATGCCCCAACATCTTACCGCAGCTGGCTTCTCTCCAAACTCTCCTGGTTTCCCCAGAGCAACTGCAACATGGTGACAATCATCTAGCCGTGTTTCCTAGATGGCAAAAGGGGGGAAAGTGTACCGAATAACTACCAACACCAATACCAAGCAAATGTAGGAGAGTAAAAGTTTAGATAGTACAGACTGCCTACATTTTTCCATTGTTGCTACATGTTTCAGGAAGTCCGGTGAAGTGACAGCCTAGGTAAATTAACCTGTTGGCCTGTCAACCCTCTTATGTAACGCTTCCTGTTTCACGTGTGCAATGTTGCCAAGGTGGATCTGCTCTAGAACATATCTGCAGCAAGTAATATTAAGGAAGAGGTGTCCAGGGGCAAAATCCACTCCTCTAGGCCCCTCTGTCCACAGAATTGAGGATTTTGGTAGCTGCAAATTTGTCAAGCAGTGCTGAAAAAGTCACAGCTATTAATGCATTGCCTTCTACACAACCATAGCAGAGTAGCCTACCCTTTGGTTACCCTTTAACTCTCTTCCCACCCCATCATTTGGATTGTCTTTCTCCCTATTTTAAAGGAAACAGAAAACAAAGAAAACAGCAATGGAGAAATTAGTTGTCAGCGCATGACCTACGTAGGGGGAGGGGCCTAGCTCATCAGTTGAAGACCAGTGCTTTAACCATTTCTATTCTGTTCTCTGTGGGTGGTAAAAAAAAGTAGTCTCTTTTTTACCTACTATGCTTGATTCCATTTGTAAGGTCCCATCCCTCCTCCCCACCCCATTTCATACACTATCAAAGCAGAAACTGAGTTCCCTAAAGTGAAGTTAAGAGGTTATTTCTCGGTGACTTAATATTAACATCATTTCCCATTTCGAAAAGCAAACACAGGAGTCTAAATGTTAGTTACTGCCACTACTGGCATGAGGTCCCCCCAGACTGCAGACGTTAAAAGCTTTACGGGTGCTCCAACTGGGTGCATTATAAGGTTGTGTGGCATTTCTAGCGGACAAAGCAGGTTTTTTCTCTTCTTCTTTGGAAACACCAGCAAATTTCTTTATGAGAGTTCAACAAAGCAACAGCACAATCACTCCCGAAAGCCATGGGCAAATTTGGCCATTACAGGGAAAACGTGAAGGTAGTTTGATTGCTCCTCGAGACACAGCACAAATACCAAGCGGGGGAAATGAGAGGCTCTGGTGGGCGAAGAGAGTGGCACAAAAAAATGCACAAAAAAATCTCCCTGAGGGAGAAAGTTCTGCCTCGAGTCTGCCCTCTGCCCTTAAAATCAATCAGGCACAACCGATGGTCTCCTCCCAGGCCAATGGATTTTCAAGGCGACCCAGAAACACTGGCCACGCAACCGACTGGGCAAGCTCCTTTTCTTCTCCCACCCTGCACCCTCACAAATCGGGATCCCAAGCAAGCAGGGGCTCACGGGTAGGCAATTTAAGCGTTGCACCAACATCTTATGGTATTTCAAGACAATATCTATATATATATATAAATGTAGGCATTGCACACGCGGATGTAACAGCCTTTCTCCGTAACCATTGAACTGTAATGTAACAAATTTGGCCACAATGTTCCATGCCCATCAGAGGGATCTGGCATAAAAAAAAATCCAAAATAGCAAACCTTTCATACCTAAAATAACGATTAAACACAAAAAAGCGGCACCCAAATTAGACGTCACCAGCAGAAGCTCTGAAGACTCCAGCAGCATCCAATAGAAAGGCAGATCGCCCACTGCTGCCTGCAAAGCCACGCCACCAGATGACATCAAAAAATTGCACAGCAACCAACTGAAAACATGCCTTTTGCAGCAACAAGGCCTAACATTGCCAAGTGGAAGTAGGGGCCTGCCTGGGGGGGGGGGATGGGGGTGCCAAATAGGGGGCAGGGATAGGTAATGGGTCAGAACAGGGTGGGGGGAGACACAGGGATGAAACCTGCCCTCTCCACAGTATCTCACCTCAGCTTTGCAGACTAGGCTGAGTGGATTTAGGGGCCTGCCTGAGTAGGGGTTTTTTTTTGGGGGGGGCGAATAGGCCACAGCATAGAATCAACTGAATATGGACCTTTTACAGGGCCGTGCCTTTGGGTAGAATAAACCCACATAACACACATGGGTAGGGGAGTTACAGGTAGGTAGCCGTGTTGGTCTGAGTCGAAGCAAAATAAAAAAAATCCTTCAGTAGCACCTTAAAGACCAACTAGGGTAGGGTAGGGGAATCAGGGTTGAGACAGGGCAAAATTTTACAGAACACGCGCATTGGGGAAACGATCGTGTACAAAATGAACGGGTCACAGGGATAACCCGGGGGGGGGGGGCTGGACAGAGGAGAGGAGGGAAATCACTGGGGTAAGTGGGGGGTTTAGGGGAAGGAGAGGGGGGAATCACAGGGATAAGCCGGGGTGGGGGAAAGAGGGGGCATAATAGATCATGGATCAGGACAGAGTTGGGGGATTCACAGGGATGAGGGAGGGGGATGAGGGGGGGAAATCACAGGGATAAGCCGGGGGGTGAGGGGAGGAGTGGGGGAATCACAGGCATATGTCATGGATTGGCACAGGGTAGGGGAAATCACACAAATAACCCACAGCAATGCGTGGCAGGGCCAGCTAGTATAGTATAACTTTAGGGAGAGGTTTGCAGGTTGGAGCCTCACCTCAAAACTCCATTCCTTTTCTTCTTCGCCATCCAAGAGCATAACTGTCTCCTTATACGTTTTCCCCACTTCCAGTTGCAGTGGGGATACATTAAACTCAATCCTCTGAAGGTCAAAACCTATCCCGACACCAATGGCTTTTATAAAGCTCTCTTTTAGTGCCTAAAAGTAAAAAAATAAATAAATTCAAAATGCAGGTGGTCAACCCGTGTATGGTTAAAGTATCTAAGCTTTGTATTGTGTGTTCTATGTTATATATTAATATTATGACATTTTGTACATTTGAAACATTTAAACACAATTGTTTTACAAAATGCAGGCCAAACAATACCCTCCTCCAAATTCTTCTTTGTAGGCTTTCAAAGCAAATATATAAACGATTTAATAAAAGTTATTCAAAACAAAGCCACTCAAATATTTGAAGAGGAGCTGTGTTGACTGGATTACGGATAAACGGTTAAAAATAAAAATAGTCAGTTACCCAGTGCCTATGAAACATATCCAACTGAAGCCATTCACTGTTCATGGACTTAATTGCTCTCCATTCTTCCTCTGTAAACTGCCGCTTCATAATTCGAAAGAAGTCCGGAATTGAACCACTCCCTGCAATTAGAAAACAAAATGACTGGGAGGGGAGATGGGTGGGGACTGTGGGGATTATTCTGAACCCGACCATTGGTTCATTTAGCTCAGTACAGTCTACACAGAGTGGCAGTATCTCTCCTGGATTTTAGAAAGAGAGCGTGCCCCAGCCCTGCCTAGAGATGGCGGGGATCTGGAACAAATTTATATGATATTTGAAAGACAACTGCAAGCAATTAACAAAGTTAGCAGGGTTATCTGAAGATTTGTAAAATGAAATTGCTCCCTATTCAGGCTGAGTAATATAATATTTTAGGTAATGATATAACAAGGATTGGAAACGAAGTGAAATGTAAAGATGTAGAGTTTAATTTTGTTAACCATCGGACATAAGATAAAAGAGATAAAATAAGAGGGTATGATGTTACATAATGTGATTATATGTAAAACCAATAAAAATCATTGATAAAAATAAATAAATAGAGACGGTGGGAATTGAACCGTCTGTGCTCTGTCCCTCTCTGGCAGCTCATTGTGTTTCCACGGAAGTTGAGGAGAAAAGGGCAAATTGAGCCAACCGTGGCTGCCCTAATGCTGCTAGATTTCAAATCCCATCAGCCCCCCAGCCAGCAAAGCCAACCATCAAGGATGATAGGAGTTGTAATCCAGGGGTAGGCAACCTAAGGCCTGGGGGCCGGATGCGGCCCAATCGCCTTCTCAATCCGGCCCACGGACGGTCTGGGAATCAGTGTGTTTTTACATGAGTAGAATGTGTCCTTTTATTTAAAATGCAACTCTGGGTTATTTTTGGGGCATAGGAATTCATTCATTTCCCCACCCCACCCCCCAAAAAATAGTTTCCCCCCCCCCACATGGTCTGAGGGACAGTGGAGTGGACCACAGCTGAAAAAGGTTGCTGACCCTTGTTGTAATCCAATAACATCTGAAAGGTCACAGGTTTCTGACCCTTGTCTTAGGTGAGGAGTTGCAAATTCAGGATAGTATCAAACATACTGAAGGAATGGCACAATTCAGAGTATTACACATATGGTCAATTGCGTGTTAATCTGGAGAGCCAAGGTCAGTGAGGATGGAATTTTCAACTGAAGCCAGAACTCTTCCTGCTGGGGATTATGGATATACAGTTAGAAAAGGACTCTGGAACTTCTTTACAATATACGATTACAGCTGTGAGACTTTCTATGCACAAAGATGGAAGGGCTCATGATTAGCAACAAAGGAAGAACGGCTTTTTAAAACAAATGAACTTAGCGGAGACGGCGAAATTGACATGTTTAATTAGAGAAAAGTAATTGTTAATGATTGTTAAGGATAGGAAATATCTCATGGAGTTTTTGCATTGAACTCTAACCCGTGTCCGGTCAGCTTCAGAATGAGTTATCTGCCATCAGCACTCTGGCCGTCTCAGCGATTGTTTCATTGCCCTCAGATCCATGGAAAACCACGGGGATGTCCGGGCTCCATGCAACTGAAGAGGGCGCTTCGGAGCCAAACAGTCAATAGCCTTGGTTAACTCCACATTCCAGCGGGCCACCAGGGAATCAGCTGAAAGGCCATCAACATGGGATAAAGCATCCCCTACCACTCTCTGGAAACCATTTGGATCCATTAAGTGGCAGAGGCGGACCATCCGAATTGGTCCCACCTCCCTGCAGAGGGGAAGGGTTGCGGAGAAGTCCAGTTGCACCAGGTAGTGATCTGACCATGGCACTTAGTTTCACTTTTAATTGGTGTGAGATCAGCAACATCCATAGAGGTGAACATCAGGTCCAAGGCATGTCTGCGGCTATGAGTTGGGCCAGACTTATTCAAAGCTTTACTAACTAGAACTTCTTCAAAAACAAGTCCAAAACAATCAGTGATACAGCTGGATAATTCCATAAGGCATATGCATATCCAAGCATAGGTTCTTAATTATAATGTATAAGTTTATGCAGCTCCTGGAGAGACTTCATTATCACATTCTTTTGTTCTCTGTGGCGTCCAGAGAGAGACTTAATAGGCAACTTCCTTCAAAATGGAGATTTGCAATTGAATACCGTAATCACATGATCTAAGGTTAAACACTCACATGTAAACTAGCAGAGAATAGCAACAGTTAATGGCCAATCCAACTAAAGCTCAGAGAGAGCTGTCTTCTAAACTTAGTATATACTAAAATGGAATTTTCCAATGTTGAACCCTTTCAGCAATAAACAAACAATCATTCTCCTTTTCAGTGTGCACTTCAACAATTATACTTCACAGAGAAACAAGACTAGATTTCTCTGCCATATTTATTTCCAGAGAAAGCAGTGTTTGAACAAAAGAACAAAAAGTGCTTCCTCAAAGCAAAGAATGTCCATTAGGGGCTATTTCAGTATTTCTCAAAGAGTGGCCTGAGACTCAGCACCACAGCCTGCCCCTCTGCCCTGCCCCTAGTGCCAGAATTCTGAACTGCATTCTTTTATCGAGGCAACAGAGTGGGGGGAGGGAGGGCAACTTCCCAGGAATAATAAATACTTTATTTTAATTTCAAATAAAACTTCTATAAAGCTAACACATTTATCTTTGGAGTTTTTTTAAACAAACAAACAAACAAACATATTTATCTGTTATCCTGCAGGTTAGATACAGACTTCTGGGTCACGAAAACCTAGGCATGAGGTACTCATTTATAAAATGGGATGAAGTGACAGAAAAAAAATTCTTTTCAGCAACTGTGCTGCTAAATATCTCATTAGCAACATAAACGTAATTAATGTTTTATCTGTTACGAATAGATTAAAAAAGCTGTTGTGCAGCTCATACTCCTTATGTTTGTAATTGAAAGCAACAATTTCTTATCTCCCCTCAAACAGAAAAGCAACAGACACTTTTTTTCTTATTGAGGGTGGGAGATAAGTCAAATATTATCACCATCCAGGGCACTAAATAAAGGCTTTAGATCTCTGAAATGGAGGAATCCTAGGCACATGTACCTGGGAGCAAGACCCAGTGAAACAGCAGAACTTAACTTTCAAGTATTCATGCCTGAGATTTGTCTGGGAAGAGAATAATTGGCTGCTAGAATCTTCATGTCTAATTTCCTCCTGAATGAATCGTATCTGAACTTCGCTCCCTCTCTAGAGTGTTCATTTCAGGGAGCAGACAATCCAGCTTTGCGTCAGCAGTTGTAAAATTAGTTTTAACTTATTTTTAATTGATTTCCCCTGGCAAGGGATAGATGATAACTGTTAGCTGACGGGGTAGGATAAGCCCTGAGGACGGATGATAACATTAATGTTAATGACGGCTAAAATGTTAGGGGGAAAGTGAAGAGTATTCTGAAGGCACCAAGAGAGGGGTGTGCAGTTTCTGGTTTGCTCTAGGCCCACATTTCAGAAGCATATCTTAAAAAAACAAAAAAACAAAAAACAAAACCAAAAAAGGTATCTATGTCTCAAGTGCTTAGAAAAGGAAATACCATCATCCAGGGCGCTCCAAGTATTGGTCCTTAGCATGCAGCCATGAACAGTGGTACCTCGCTAGACGAATGCCCTGCTAGATAAATTTTTCGCTAGACGAATGGGTTTTGCGATCGGAGGTTGCCTCGCAAGACGAATTCGTTTTGTGAAAAAATCATCTAGCGAATCGCGGTTTCCCATAGCAATGCATTGAAATTCAATGAATGCGTTCCTATGGGCAAATAAAAAAAAATCAATGCATTCCTATTGGATTCGCAAGATGAATTTTTCGCAAAACAAATTGACTCACAGAATGAATTAAATTCGTCTTGCGAGGCACCACTGAATTCTATAAATCACTGCAGAACCTGTCTGCACATTATTCTTACAGGCAGATTATTCTTACATGAGCAGTTTTGAGAAGCAATAGGGCATGACACTTATATTTCCCCCCTCTCTTTGCACAAGGGTCCTGCAGCATTTCCAAGTGCACAACAGGCAGAAATTCAACAGGCATAGATTTTCACTGCTGCATTCCCATCTTCCCAACGGCAGCCATGGGGAAGCTTGAGCCTGAGTTTAACTCTTTCTCTGCTCTACTCCCTTTTAAAAAAAAACACAGCAGCAGCAACAACACATCCCTGCATGGCACCAGTGCAGGCATTTACATTATTTCCTCCATGTTAAGTTACTTTTAAGTTGCAGCGGTCTCAATGGGAGCAAGCGGCCCCCGTGCTCAACTCTCGCTGCAATTTAGAGGACTCAAATAGCGCTTAATTTGGTCTGTCCACCGGCTTGTGCAACAAAAATCCACTTGCACAGCAGGACCTCTAGCTCACCTAACCTGTTGAGGTTTCCAAAGGCAACACGTTACAGTAATCTGGCAGGGACTAGGATGCTAATAATCAGAGCTGGCCTTGGTCATTCATCCCTTTAGACTGCAATCCAAAGTTGTGCAGAAGGGGAGATAAAGTGTTGCATCTGCAACCGGGGCACTCAAGGTGGCACTGGAAGGGGATGGCCGCAGACAATTCAGGAACCAATCTCTGCACCATCTTAGCCTGCCTTTTAGAATGCAGCTAAAGCTTATCTTTCCTGGTGGTCTTCCATACCTGCTGTTTTTTAAACATTATGAAGCAGCTCTAACTTTAGACCAGTGTTTCCCAAACTTGGGTCTCAAGCTCTTTTTGTACTTCAGCTCCCATAATCCCTAGCTAGCAGGAGGAGTGGTCATGGATGATGGGAACTGTAGTTCATAAACAACCGGAGACCCAAGTTTGGGAAATACTGCTTTAGACGGTTTCACCCAAAAAGTTGACTTTTAATGAATTTCAGGTTCCTGATTCGATTTCTTATGGCTTTGCACAAGGCAAGGCACTACTAGATTTTCATCAGTCTCCACAGGAGCTTCCCAACACCTTGCAAATAAAAGTTGTTATTGAGTGTTGGGGAGGCATCAAGAACAGTATGGAATCACCGGAAAACTAGCACGTCTTATACTTCTCCACCCCACTACCCACCAAAAAGAGATAAAGGCAAAACAAAGTAATTAAGCAGCCTGGTCTGAAGAACAAATCTACACTACAAAAATACCTGCTCTATACCAGTTAGATTATCATGGTTTGCCCCAAAGAATCCTGGGAACTGTAGTGTAGCAAAGGTGCTGAGAAGTTCCTGTTAGAGATCTCTATTCGTTCCCTGACAGAGATACAGCTCTTATAGAAGAGAAAACGGATTGGTTATTATCGTGTATTTGGGTGCCAAAATGGTTTTTCACATATTATGACGAGCATCCCCTTTTCAATGTGGCGGTTGAAATGTTGCAGATGGCCTCATCCGCAAATGCTTAACGTTTCGGAACATGAATTTCGGAGCAGATGGAAAGGTTTTCCACAGATCAAGAGTGCCACCCTGTGGCTGCTCTTAAGAAAAATAAAAATAAAAATCCCTTGTAACTCTTAAGGTTTTGGAACATAAAGCCTCTTTCCTTTCTGGAAGGAAACCTCCCCCCCTTCCACAGAATAGGGGGGTTTCAGCCCAGCCTTTTGTTTTCCAAAGAATCATATTGGTATAGTTTGGTAGTTTGTTTACATGAATTGCTTAGCCCAAGGCAGGGTACATACAACTGCATTATAAGAACTTTAAGAACTTGGTGCTTGAGATTACTTTTCGCTCCCATTTCTTTTCCCTCATCGGTCATGTCTTTTTAGATCATGAGCCTGTTGCCAGGGACCATCTTAGTACTTATATTTGCCACAACCCCAGCTTTTTCAGCTCAAAGGTGAGGTAGAAATACCTTAAATGCGCAAATAAATACTGCTACAGATTGGGGTGGGACTAAACCCTAGATACTATACATGGCAAGATTTTGAATATTTGGAGTATTGAAGGGGAAATTGCAGGCAAGTGGAAAAAACACAAGCTAAGTTTCTGTTCCAAGCCTAGGTTAGAGGTATTAACGTGACAAAAAGTTTTGATAGCCCACCTGAGAGGAATACAGGGCCTAGGCAGGCAGAGGTTGCCATGGTGATGGGGTGTGTGTTTGAGGTGACAGGAAAAGGGAGTTTTTAGAGCGATGTGTTCTGGAAAGAGGAAGGGGGAGAACAAAGACTGGGATCCATCTTGGGCAGGCTGGCTGCAGGCTGGCTGGGAGAGATGCCTTTGACTCCATGGCTGCGGGGGACCAGCCCCTCTTGAAATGACCATGCTGTAAGACAGGCACCCCCAAACTCGGCCCTCCAGCTGTTTTGGGACTACAACTCCCATCATCCCTAGCTAACAGGACCAGTGGTCAGGGATGATGGGAATTCTAGTCCCAAAACAGCTGGAGGGCCGAAGTTTGGGGGTGCCTGCTGTAAGATCTGGACTCCCTCCACACAGACTGAAGGTGTGAATATGTGAATAAATCCTATTTCTTAAAGCTACGACAATCTCCGCCGCGTCTTCAATTCTCCAAAGCAGCACAAAACCACCTGGAACCAACTGGGGGTGACACCCAACTTCTGTAACAAGACGTACATGCATACATTCAAGAAAAACATGTCAAACAAAATTAGAAACATGCTGAAGGTCTCCTTGGCACCTCTAGGAAGGGCTGGGTAAGATTCCCTCCTGAAACCTTGGACAACAACTGCCACAGTGTTGTGGGCAATGTTGAGCTAGCTAGATGAACCAACGGACTGGCTTGGTATAAGGCTACTTCCTGCATTCCTAAGATTGAAACAATTCAGCCAATGGCAGTCAGAGACTGTCTGTGACAGAAGGAAAGCTCAGCCAGTTTCTGGCACCTCAAAAATCCCTCTACAGTGTGTCGCATCCCCGCAACAGGGTGAGCTCCTGCCCAACTAGCAGTTCGAAAGCACGTCAAAGTGCAAGCAGATAAATAGGTTCCGCTCCGGCGGGAAGGTAAACGGCGTTTCCGTGCGCTGCTCTGGTTTCGCCAGAAGCTGCTTAGTCATGCTGGCCACATGACCCGGAAATACTGTCTGCAGACAAACGCCGGCTCCCTCAGCCTGTAAAGCGAGATGAGCGCCGCAACCCCAGTGTCATCTGCAACTGGACTTAACTGTCAGGACACCTTTTTATAGTACACTACCTGGCATGCTTGTCTTCGTAACGTCAATGCCAGCTTGGCAGTCAGGCTCGGCGGCAAGAACAGCATAATTCCCTTGATGGGACACATTAAAGCTGAAGCTGGAATGGGCACCGCTTAAGTCATTTGCAAGGACAGGTTTGCCTTTTGAAGTCCTTTGTAACTTTATTTCGTTCCAGGGAATCTTCAGCTTCTCTGCAATTAATTTTCTTATCAGCAGACGGCCAGCCTATGAGGCAAAATGAACAAATAATGCACAGCAAATAACTGTTCTATGTAAAAGGGGGGGAAGGGGGGAGGATATATTAAGATACCATTCGCCTTTTAAAATGTTTTGACAGTTCATTATAGAGCACCGCTATGCTTTATATGCTTTTAAAAACAGAATTAAAACACAAGTTGGCCCAAATATTACAGCTACTTTATAATATAATAATATAATAGAATATAGAATAGAACAGAATAGAATAATAATGCACACACACATCTACATTTGAGGGGTCAGTATACCTGAAGGAGTGTCTCCACCCCCATTGTTCTGCCCGGACACAGAGGTCCAGCGCCGAGGGCCTACTGGAGATTCCCTCACTGCAAGAAGTGAGGTTTCAGGGAACCAGGCAGAGGGCCTTCTCGGTAGTGGCACCTGCCCTGTGGAATGCCATCCCATCAGATGTCAAAGAGATAAATAACTACCTGACATTTAGAAGACATCTGAAGGCAGCCCTGTTCAGGGAAGTTTTTAATGTGTGACATGTTAATGTATTTAAAATCTTTGTTGGAAGCTGCCCAGAGTGGCTGTGGAAACCCAACCAGATGGGTGGGGTACAAATAATAAATAACAACAACAACAACAATAACAATAATTATTATTCCACTCTTCCTTCAAGAAAGATGGAAACAGGGGCTGTCCAACTTTATACTCACAGCAACCCTGAGAGGTAGGCTTGGCTTAAACCTTGTCTCTCTCATCCGTCCTATACCCTCCAACCCAGCCCCCATATGCTTCGGACTACAACTCCCGCAGCCATGCTGACAGGGAATAATGGAACTATCTGGAGGGAACCAGCTTGGGGAAGCTGCTCTAATTAATACACTGAAATAGAACAGTAGCAATGATGGAACTTACTGTCTATACACATGAACAGGAGAAACAAATGGCTGGTCCTTAGTTTGTTAGGAAACGGTTCACTTTTATTACATTTGCGAATGATGCATTTAATGAGGAACTCACAGGCATTGCTCTCTATGATTTAGCAGAGGGTTTGCACTCCACACACCCCCTCCCAGGGCTATTTTTATGATTTAAAAAAAGTATTAGAAAGATTGCACTCATATATTACCCGTTGAGCATCAGCACCACCTATAGCACAGGAGATAATGTAAGTAGCAAACAGAAATCCCATTTTCGCATCTGCCTGCAGAGCTGATCGTACCACACAGTTCTGCCGTGACTCAAACCGATTTACATTTCATTTATTTTAAAACGTTGGCTGGAACTAGATGTTACAGAGCATGCATGGATGCCACCGAAGAGCCTGGCATCTACGTCTCCTCCTTTCAACTCTTTTATTCCGTTACATAATAAAGTTCTAAAACGGCCAGGAGAAATTACCATTGTAGGGGCAGTTCTGGGAGGAGAGGAGCTAAATGACAACTGGTCCCAGCCAAGATGAGGGTCACCTGGAGCCATCTTTATATATCTTTAGGCAAAAACTTTCCTTTATAACCAGGCCTTTTAGAAGTAGGCGGGGTGTTTTTAATGTATTTCTATTTCCTCTTGATTTTAATATATCTTTGTGGGAGGGTTTGTCTGACTGTTTGGTCAGTGGATTATAAGACGCTTTGTGCTGCCCTGGGCAAGATAAATCAACCATCAAATTTATTTTAAAAATAAAAATGATGATGGAAAGAGATGGTTAGTCTCTTCTGCATCCTTTTGATATAGCCAAGTGGGGGATGGCCACTGGGACAGGGCTAGAGAAACTTAAGTTTAAGGGCTGGATGTGGCCCTCCAGAGATCTATCTGGCCCTCAGAATGCTCTCCAGGCCACACCCCTTTCCCCAGGCCAAAGCCCTCACTGGGCTTGCTTTGTACCCTCCTTGAGTATTTTTGCCAGGCTGGAATGTGTCCTTGGACTCTGATATTTGCTCCTGCTTGCCTGGATGGAGGAAACAGAGAGGAGTGTTTCAGTTTATGTAGAAACTAGCAAATTGGATAGCTCAGTTGGTAGAGCATGAGACTCAATCTCAGGGTGGTGGGTTCCAGCCCTACGTTGGGCAAAAGATTCCTGCATTGCAAGGGCTTGGACTAGATGGTCCCTTCCAACTACGATCCTATGATCTCTTTTATGTGCGAAGGCAAAATTAAGCATTCTTTGCTTCTGGCCCTGACCACCACTGGTATATGGCCCCCAGAAAGCTGCCCATAAGGGAATGTGGCCCTTGGGGCTGAAAACAGTTCCCAACCCTTGCTCTAGAGAGGGGCAATAGACAACAGAGGACCCAGCACCCTGCCATTTTTCATTTTGCAAGTATTCAAGATTGAAAGTAGGCTTAAAGAATCCTCCATTTAAGGAAACTCAATGAAGGCCCAAACGCCCAATACCCTGGAGCCAATGCTATGCTGATGGGGCAGTTTGGCCTAGCAGTTATCAGCATAGGAGACTGGGCACAGACTCTATTGGTTCAATGCATCTCTCACTTGTAAAAGTCTATGTCTAGAAGCACCACCTTTATGCTAAAATAACAACTAGGAGATGAGAGATATTTATCTCAGCACAGTATATCTTAAAATAAGAGCATAAGTATATGTATACCACTGCAGCCTTGGCATCGCGACGGAAGGCAAACTGTTCAATGCGCTCTCTCTCTTCAGGCTGTATGAGGCGCATGGACAGCAACCAATCTTCACGGCAAGGGACCCAGGTGCCATAGGAAAAGGCCCAACGTATTCTCTCCATAGCAAGATGCTCCAAGGAAGCCACAGCACACCGGAACATATGTTTTAAAATGTCAGCCTGAGGGGTACACACGTGGCGGAGAGGGGAGAGAAATGGGAGGCTGACAGCACGCTTGGGCCAGTTAGTTCTGGGTTCAAATCCCTACTCAAGTTAGGACGTTGCGTGAATAACCATCTTTCAGTCTCTCGCAGGGTTGTTGTGAATGCAAAATGGATTAAACCCCTCTCCATGTGAGGTCAGTGAAGGAAGGAACAGGATCAGAATCATATAAATAGAATGATGCTCTGTCTTTTCTCCAGCGTAAACAAATGCCTCCTCTGCCCAGACTGCAATTCTGTAAGCCTCATTCAATTTAGTGGTGCTTACTTCCAATTAGGTGTGTTTAGGAATAAAGGATTTGAATGCAAATGCACCCCAAAGGTCTTCTCTCAAGGACTGGATTTCAAGTGGACCCCTTGTAGTTTTCAAAACCCGCTCCTCTTGGCATTCATTACTTAAAGAGATCGCAGCTGACAATGTACACGAATAGACAAATTGTTTCCCTTCTTTTGCTAGCAATCGAGGCAGTTTTTTTTTAAGGAGAGGGGAAAACGCGTTGCTCTCCTGGGGAGAAATAGCGCTGCTGCTTCCAGGAGTGAACGGGGCTGGCTGGACTCACTCGAACATCCGAAGTGCTGAGCGTAGAGATGCTCTGCCTATGGCTGCAATTCTTAACCCCACTTACCTGGGAGTAAGCCTCACTGAATTCAACGGGGCTTACTTCAGAGTATAGGCGTGGTTTAGGATTGCACCAAGAACTTTTTAAGCCAGGGGACTCCAAGGCTGCAGGAAGCCCCGCTGGACTCAGCAGGGCTTGCTTCCGAGTAGGCAGGCGAAGCACTCCGCGCTGCAGAACTGCAGCAGCAAAACTCGAGGGGAAATGGGGCAATAAAGTGCAAGCTCCGCAGCACGCGTAGCTCACTCTCTCCTCTGGTCGCTCCCTTTGATGAAGGTTCGAAAAAGAGGAGGAGGGAGGGAGGGACTCGCGGAGGTTAGAGAGGGAGAGGAAACGCAGCAGCCAATCGGGAGCCAAATGCAAAACAGGGCAGACCAATCACCATCTCCCTCCGGAGAGTACATAGAGGTATTAACAAGAGAAAAAAGAAAAGAAGTTTGCGCGCGGTGCTCATTCTGATTTCTGCTTTACAGCAGCCACATGCGGGGCAACAGCATTGCATAATACGGGCCGAAGGTTGTGGGAGAATCTCCATCTCCACATACCTATAGAGCCATGTCCTATATTATTTACGTTGCTTTCTCCCCCCCCCCGGCCACGCTCGCTTTCAATTGATAACCCGAAGCGTCTCTCTGTTTTCATCCAGCTCGCAGCTCTTGGGAGCGGAGGGCGGTCCCCGCTCTTGACAACGCCGGCGGCAACGGCTGCTACGAGGAGGCGGGCTTTTGCGCTTTTTTTTAGTGACACGGACTTCCACCACTCACAACACAGGACGCGATCGATGGGCAGCAAGAAGAGCCAATGGGAGGACAGCGTCGGATTTTGCAGATGTCGGGTGTCGCGGATGCTCTCGGAGTGGCTGCGCTGGATGCAGGTGGGTGATTAGCGGCGCGCACAGAGGGGGAAGCCATGGAATTGAAGGCCTCCGCTGGGTTATAGGAGGCGCGTTCCTAACGAGGGGTGTTAAACTCTCCAGCCTGGCAGCTTGAACTGGGTTGTCTGAGGTAAAAGGAAAGCAATATAGAACGGACCGTGTTTTAGATTTGCGTCTCTGGTGCTGAGCCTGCGCGTGGGACATGCGCAGAACAGCCACTGAAGCTGTTACGTAGCGTGGGCCCTTAGTTCTCAGGCGTTCCTCCCAGCTGCGAAGGCAGGGCTTCTATAGACAGTAAGGCGATGATGAATGGTAGTTTTGATGGCCTTTTGCAGGAAAAGCAGCAGAGAGTTTCAATGATAGTGGATCCCCCTCCCCGTATATGTGGAAGAGGAAAGGCTGTACAGTAGCTCAGTGATAGATTTTCTGCTTTGCATTCGGAAGGTCGTAGGTTCAGCATCTCCAGGTAGGGCTTGGAATGTCCTCTGGCTGAAACCCTGGAGAGCTGTTGCTCGTTCTAGCAAGCTAGATGTACCAGCGGCCTGCAGCTTCCTTTGCTTCTAAAGTAGCTTACCGATGCAAAGGTGTTTGTGTTGTCAAGCATGCTCTGTGCACTACCGCTGTTAATTAATTTGCTGCACTTCCTTTTGGCCTAAGTGACTTTCTGCATGTTCTCCTCAACTTCTACAATCACACCCACCCACCACCGATCCGGTACATACACATGCATCTGTAAATGAGGACAGTACTTTACGTGCCTGATGAAGTGAGTTGCAGTACGATTGCGGCTTATGCACATTTAACATATGTGATTTCCAAATTTATGTGCGTGGCTGGGGGAGGGGAGGAGGGAGGTGGGCATCTGAGGGGAAAAAACCGTCACCAGCAATCCCACCCATCATTGTACAGCTTGGGAAAGGGTGCTGAGGTGGAGTCAGTGCGAACAGCGTTGGAGAACGTGTGAAGGTGCAGTTGGAGATTGAGAGTAGTAGCCTTGGTGATTAAGAAAACATGGCCCCCAAACGCAAGCCAGGGCCCTCTGCTGGCGTGCAACACAAGAAACAACGATTGGTCCCAACACGGCAAGAAAAAGTAGCTGTGCTGGACTGCTTGAGAGATGGCATGTCAGTCTCTAGTGTGGCACGCAAATATAGCCACAGTGAATCTAATATCCATGCCATCAAGGTTCGAGAGAGAAAAATCTGTGACATTGTGGCAGCAAGTGCTCCAATAACTGCTCACGTGACAAGCCAGGTGCACGACAAGGCTTTAGCGAAGACTGAGAAGGCATTAAACTTGTGGCTTGAAGACATGAACCGCAAACGTGTGCCTACTGATGGCGTGACGTTACGGCAAAAGGCTCTCAGCCTCTATGCACTCTTCAAACCTTCTGCCGAGGATGGGCAGCCTGTGAAGGAATTCAAAGCCAGCCACAGTTGGCTTATCAGTTTTAGGAACCGCTTCAAGCTGGAAAATGTGCCCACAACTGGTGAAGCGTCTGCATCTGCCGACAAAGAGGCAGCAAAAGCCTACCCCAAACAATTAAAGGAACTGTTAGACGAAAAGGGATACCTTCCTGAGCAAGTTTTTAATGCTGTTGAGACGGGGCTGTTCTGGAAAAAAATGCCTGGCCGGACGTACATCTCCAAATCAGAAAAACAAGCCCCTGGCTTCAAAGCAGCTAACGACCGTGTGACTGTGTTGCTCTGTGGCAGTGCAGCTGGGCATTTAATAAAGCCAGGTTTGCTGTACAGGTCTGCAGTCCCCCGTGCCCTGAAAGGCAAGAACAAAAATCTCCTGCCTGTGTTTTGGCAACCCAATAAAAAGTCTTGGGTGACTGCAGCAACATTTCTAGATTGGTTCCACAATTGCTTTGTTCCGGAAGTTAAGCGGTACCTTGAAGAGAAACAATTAGACTTTAAAGTGTTGCTGATTGTGGCCGATGCTCCTGGTCACCCCAAGGCACTCTGCTTTGCACATGACGATGTTGAAGTTGTCTTTCTCCCGCCCAATACGGCCTCCATCATCCAACCTCTTGACCAAGGTGTGATTCGGTGCTTCAAGGCAACTTACACAAGGCTCACCTTCTCATGGATACGTAACACTATGGATACTGATCCCAACCTTGATGTCATTGAGTGCTGGAAGTCCTTTAACATGGCCAGTTGCATCACTTACATTAAGCAAGCAGTAGATGCAATCAAGCCCGAATCGGTGAATGCATGCTGGCGCAAGTTGTGGAAAGAATGTGTGAATAATTTTAAGGGTTTCCCAACCATTGACAATGAAGTGGAACATATTGTCCAGATGGCCAGGCAAGTGGGTGGTGATGGCTTTGTTGACCTCATTGAGGAAGAAGTTGAAGAGTTAATTGATGGCCATGGAGGAGCATTGACGAACGAAGAGTTGGAGGAACTGCTAAGATCATGTACAGAAGATGAAGAGGAGGAGGATGAACAGGATGAGCCAGCAAGTTGGAATCTGCATAAGTTTGCTCAAGTCTTCCAAGCAGCAAAACACCTGAATGATTTGATCGCCGAGTTTGATCCCTCTATGGAACGAAGCCTCAAAATCACACAGGGTATTACAGACAGTCTGAAACCGTATCGAGAAATGTTTGAACAGCTCAAGAGACAACAGCGACAGTTGCCAAGCACCATGTTTCTCACAAAAAACGCAGCGGTAGCAAGTGAGCCGACACAATCAACTTCTGAAGCTGAAACAGAGCCAGCCACTTTGCCTGCAACTCGCAATCTGTCGCCCAGGCCTGGCCCATCATCTCCTAGAGCAACCTCAAGCCCTGAAGAGGATGAGGAAGACTAAGCAACACGGTCATTGTGCACAGGTAAATGCTGCAGTGTGCTATTTATGGGCCATTTAACTGGTTTTTAAAGGGTTGTGTTGGCTATATGGTATTTCAGCTTTACATGCTATCCCCAGAATGCAACCCCGTGTAAGATGTGATTATACTGTATATTCCATGAAGGCTTGTATCATAATACATTTGTTAGGGTGGTATTCAACCTTTACTCAGAGTAACGAGTTTGCAGAATTTCCATAACTTCCTATGGGAACATTTCTAATCCAGGCTTTCTCCCTCCAAGCTTTTTGCCTGAAACTGCTGCAGCCAATCAGCAAAAGCCAAAGAAAGGAAAAACTGATTTGTCCGATCTCTCTCCTTACCCCCATGGTTTCTGCCCAAAATGGCTACCATTGACCAGCAAAACACAAACAAGTAAGAAAGTGGGCAAATTCTAGCTGTTCGGATATATGAATCAGTTGTTTGTATAGCAAGGTTTGGGTATAATTCTTTGGTTTAGGATAACTGAGGTTTCTGATAAAGAACATTCTGATAGTGGGACCTTGTTCTCCCACAAGAAAACACATAAAGCAATGCAATAATAGTTATGGTTTATCCCACAGATTATTTTTACTTTTTTGGTAACAAAGTCATTTAAAATATTTAAGCCTTAGGAACTCATGGTGGTTACAGTGAAATATATTCACTGCAAACCAGCATACAAGCATCATTTTGTGCATGGATTTCTTCATCACTTGCTTTGAAAGTGTACCTGGAGGCAAGTTTAATTCAATTCAATTCAACACCTTTATTGACAGATATAAGACAATAAAACCATATAGACCGTCCATATGTGTTATAATTCTGAAACATACAATAAAGAGGGAATCCTCGGCAATCACTATTATACAGGCCAAACTACCCCAGATTTAACTTCAAAGATCCTGGTCAAAAATTGTACCATAACTCTAGTGAGAACAGGAGAGTCACCTCTCAGTAGAGACTGCACCCCATGTTGTTTATTGGCGGGGGCCCCAAGCCACAGAGATGACATTGAAGGATCATCACGGAAGATGTTAAAAAGAGGGCAATCCAAAATTATGTGGTCCAAAGAGTCAGGTACATTCTGGCCACAGGTGCAGAGTCTATTCTGGTAAGAGATGTCTCTGAGCCTTCCAGATAACACTGAGGACGGAAAGGCATTCAAGCGGGCCAGCATAAATAACCCATGATGGGGTTGCAACCCCAGATAGGCAGGGGAGCATACGGAGGGCTGGGAAGGGTAGAGTTTTTGAAAGTCATTATCTAGCAGCCTCTGCTTAATAAGTGCAAAAATGTGTGATTCCTCAAGTGGCAAAAGGAAATCCACTGTAAAGCCTATTTGCCTAAGTTTAAGAATGATGTCAGAAAACCAGGTAAAATTATGTTTGTCTTTTAATAAAAAGGTTAGTAAGCTTTCTGACTCTGTATTAAAGTGAATTTTCAGCCAGTATTTGATGGTAATAATCCAGCCCCTTGTTTCTAGGAGGTGCTGGCCCAGCTCTGCGCATATAGCCAGATAAGGAACACATTTTGGAACTCCCAGAATTTGCCGTAGGAAAGATGCCTAGACACCCTCAACTTTATTATTGTAGTTGGATATCCATAGGGGTATCCCATAGAGGAGTTGGGAGGCGGTTTTTGCTTTAAAGGGCAAGTTACCAATGAGATTCCGACCTGTGATGTATTATTTGGCTAGCATTTCTAGCTATTTTTATTATTTAAAATATACACCTTTCCCAATATGGATAGAGATTTCATGGATCATAACACATTGGCATACCATACCTATGAAGTAATCTTTGGTCAGTAATTTTGTTGTGTGTGTCTAACTTTTATAGTATCTCCTTCAGCAATAAGAATAGAGTGCAGAAACCATGGACAACCAATATGATTTCATTAGCACCCCAACTTGCAATGGACTTTCATCTCGTGAGCAGAAAGCCAGCTCCTTAGTGGCTGAAGGTCATGGCCAACAAATCTTAAATGTACTGCAAAGCTTCAGAGAACAAAACAACTTTTTTGACTTCAAAATACTTGTGAAAGATGAAGTGATCCCATGTCACCGTTGCGTATTGGCAGCATGTAGTGACTTTTTCAGGTAAGCCTATTTATGATGTAGTTCTTGTGTGCATAGATATATAGATATGGATATATGTGGCTATAAACATGGACACACACACACACACACACACACACACAGTTGGGGGGGAGTATTTGATCCCCTGCTAAATTTGCCTGTTTGCCCTCTGTCTCTCACAGCTACAATAAACCTACCATTAAAATTATGGACTGCTCATTTCTTTGTCAGAGGGCAAACGGGCAAATTTAGCAGGGGATCAAATACTCCCCCCCCCCTGTAAATCACTGTTACATATGTGATGTAGTTCATTCATTCTGTTCACAATCCCCCTATTCAAAACATAGAAGTAATTCTCATCCTATGTTGACCTTCAAAAGTAGATTAGTAGATCCAGTCAGCTATGAAATGGCTATGAAATCATTTTAAAATTATTTGTTAGATAGCATGACTTCAACCCATTCACTGTGTACAACTTCATATGTAGGTTTCAGGTGGAGACATGCATCACCATCTGCCTTAAAAGCTATATGCAGCCAATTCAACACAATGCAGAAGGGCACGCACCTACAGATACCACTTCTGTATGAAAACCGCCTTTGCTGGATGTACTGATTACATTAATCGATAATAAAGTTTTTTTATCTATAGGAATATTTAAAAACTGTTTCTCAATGAGTAATTTTGTTGTTGTTTGGATACTCTATGATGCAACACAGTATAGCATTTCAAATCAAATTGCTTGGCTCATATCCTCTGTTTGACAATGTCTAGTATTGAAGAAGAGCCTTCCTCCCCCACAACAGACACCCTGTGAGGTGGGTGGGGCTGAGAGACTTCAGACAAGTGTGACTAGCCCAAGGTCACCCAGCAGCTGCATGTGGAGGAGCGGGGACGCGAACCCGGTTCCCCAGATTATGAGTCTACAGCTCTTAACCACTACACCACACTGGCTCTATTATGCTAGTATTGAAGACATACAAATCATTTTAATTTTATTAAAATACAAAATCAAGCATAAAACGGAACAATGACAGAAAACAGGTAGAAGATATTGAAGCAGAAACAAAAGCGGGTCTAGATACATCTGTAATACATTCCAGACTTTGGATATTATATAAATTACAACGTATCTATGTAAACAAGAACACTGTTAACATGGCTATCCCTTATCTTCCAGGAGGGTGAGCTGCATTTCCATTGAACCTTGGTTTGTGCCCACCTTATGTTGTTGGAACTGCAACTCTCATTGGCTTCTTGGTCAAGGGTGATGGAAGTTATAGCCCAACAGCATCAGGTGGGCTCCACATTGGCTAATTGGATGTACAGAAACAGAAATCTTGTGGCAATACATCATGCTCTTTTACTCACTCTGAGCTTTTAAGAATTTAAAGATTCTAAGCAATCTGAATCTGAGAGTGGATGTAGGTATTAAAAGGAAAAAAAAACAAATCCAAACATTCTAGTGGACTTGCCTTAGGTAAGCCTTTAAGAGTAGTTTGGATCCTATTTTATGAACTGATATAATTTGTGTTTTAAGATATACACTCATCATACCTTGAGTGGAATGATGCCTGAATTTATCATGCCGAACTATTTAAAAGTAATGAAAACCTCATAGAAAAACCCTGCTTCTTCTTAAATGTGTTTTTTACTGCATTAGTTTTGCATTTATTCACTCCACAAATAATTTACCTAAAATGTCCAAAAGATGTTTATTGAAAATAGTTCCCTTCACCTTAAGCTGTGTGGTTTTGGTTCTACATTATATTCAGATGGAACAGATATCAGTGATGATTTATTGTGTTGTTCATCTTCTGTATTTTAACTGCAGGGCCATGTTTGAAGTTAACATGAAAGAAAGAGATGATGGGAGTGTTACTATTAGTAATTTATCACCCAAGGCAGTGAAGGCATTTCTTGATTATGCCTACACTGGAAGAACTGAGATAACAAACGATAACGTAGAAATGTTATTTCAGCTTTCATCCTTTCTTCAAGTTTCCGCTCTTTCAAAAGCTTGCAGTGACTTTCTAATTAAGAACATTGATCTTGTCAACTGTTTGCAGCTATTATCCATTTCCGAAAGTTATGGGTCCACTCAGTTGTTTGACCATACCCTCGAATATGCCCAGCACCATTTTTCCTTGCTGCTCCAGTCAAATGATTTTCTGGAAATGAATTTCGAGATACTGCTAAAATGTATAGAAGCAGATGAGCTCAATGTCCCAGATGAGGAATCTGTGTTGAAAGCTGCCTTTTGGTGGACGAAACATAACTTAGAAACAAGACAGAAGCATCTTCCCCACTTGATGAAAAAAATACGGTTACATCAGTTATCCGAGGAGAAGCTGCAGGAAGTATTGCACTCTGAAGGACAACTACTTGAAAGCACTGGTTGCTTAGTAATAATCAATGAGGCAATTAAAAGTGTGCAGACTTTTAGCGGTTTGTTTCCAGATGCTCGCCCTTCAACAACAGAACAGTACATACTTGTTCACAAAACTGAGGAAGACGGAGTACATCGACATACATTTTGTTACAATATTAAAACCGATCAATGGAAAGAACTGATGCACACACACATAACAGATCTGCCAGGATCAAGTTTATCTAGTTATGGTGAAAAGCTCTTTATAACTGGCGGGTGTGTAGGGAACTGTTTCCGGACAATTAGACTTCATATTGCCGAAACGTATCATGATGCTACCGACCAAACTTGGTGTTATTGTCCGGTGAAGAACAGCTTCTCATCGGTATCAGCCATGAGGAAGCCAAGGACAATGCATGCGTCTGTTGTGACCCTAAACCAACTGTTTGTAATAGGGGGGAAGACAAGGGCATCTAAGGATATCAAAAGTCTTTTGGATGTGGAGGCATACAGTCCTCTCTCTGGGGAGTGGAAATCTGTGAGTCCCTTACCAAGAGGCATCTACTATCCAGAAGCAAGTGCATGTCAGAATATAATTTATGTGCTTGGTTCTGAAGTAGAAATTACTGATGCCTTTAACCCATCTCTTGATTGTTTCTTTAAATATGATGCCGCAACTGATCAGTGGTCTGAGCTGGTAGCAGAATTTGGGCAGTTCTTTCACGCCACCTTAATCAAAGCCGTTCCAGTGAACTGCACATTGTACATCTGTGACCTTTCCACCTACAAGGTTTATAGTTTTTGCCCAGAGACATATGTCTGGAAAGGGGAAGGGTCTTTTGAATGTGCTGGTTTTAATGCAGGAGCAGTTGGGATAGAAGATAAAATTTACATCCTCGGTGGGGATTATGCTCCTGATGAAATCACTGACGAAGTACAAGTCTATCATAGCAGTAGGTCTGAATGGGAGGAGGTTTCACCCATGCCAAGAGCCCTAACTGAGTTCTATTGTCAGGTGATTAAGTTTAATAAATATAGGGACCCATGGTTGTTTGCAATAGCAGTGTAGTTCAATATATCAGTTATAAGAAACTGCGCAGGTTTTACAGTTTTGTTTGCTTTTCATTTGACAAAAACCCCCATATATTAGAGGCCCAAGCTGCTAACATGGTTTGCAGCCACTTTTTATTTTAATAAGGAGCAGGGCTTGATTGAATGTTTGAATATATTCAAACACCTCTTTTTAAATTTCGGTAGCAATCCCCCAGCCAAAGGATTGACCACAACTAGAATCAGAAGCATTGTGAACCCAAGAGTAATGTAGATGAAGTGAGGATTTTTTTCCCCTTTCCCCCAGTCAACACTACAAAATGTTGAAAAACAATTTATGGTATGATTTGGGGTCAACTGGTCAAAGAAAAAAATGTCAAAAATTGCATTGAGCCTAAGTAGCAGTTTACATCCTGGCCCAAGTTTTCAGATTAATGCACTTTTAGGGCCAAAGTAAGAGTAACCAGGATCGATATTTTGCTACTACTTTTGACAATCATAGTTTTGCCAGTAGAAAAAAATGGAGCCAAAAGCTGAAGTTTTCCATAATATGTAGTAAAGTAAAATAGGCTGAATTTAGTTGATATCTGGATGTTAGCTTAACTATTGAACTCAATGGGATGGGCTTCTGAGTAAAAATGTGTAGGCTTGCTGTAAGTTACTGAATTCTGGATTTTTTTAAAGCTTAATTTAGCATTTTTCTCTTATTAGATATTAAATAAAATGTCAACTATTTTGATAGGAACATTGCACATAATAATTTTCACAAACAACTTTTATTAGCTTGGGCTGCAATACTCTGTTCACCTGGGAGCATGTTCATTGAACTCATAGGACTTACTTTTGAGTAGGCTAAGAACTGTACTCACTGATAGACTAAAATGGCTTGTGTAAAGATAGTAGTAGTTTGTGGATTCAGTTGAGTATTCAATACCTCAAGTGGTGTAGCTTGTTGATGTTACTAATAGGTCCTAAGTTGGTTTGCCATTTCAGTGCTGCTGGCTGTGCTTTTCTCTTTATGATAGCCATAGATAACAGACACAGCCAAAGAAAGTACCATACCTTAATGCTTATGCTTGTGGTAGCAAGTGTACAGCAAAGTTTTTTATTTCCTTTGTCCATAACAATATAGGAATGTTTTTCTTATGCTTATTGCATCAGCTTATATCTCAAGTCAGCCTGATGTAAAATCATAGAGGGGTTATAATAGATCAGTGTAATTGTACATGTTGCCTTTTAGGTGGTATATGCACAGCCTGAAGAATTAGTAACATATAATGTACCATCCATGTTCACAATCCTTTACATAGTAGAAGAGTACTGCTCCCTGCTCACAAGAGCTTTCAGTCTAACATTTAAGAACATAAGGGCCAGCTAGATCAGACCAAAGACCCATTTAATCCAGTATCTTGTTCTCATAGTCAGATGCCTATGAGAAGCAAATGAACACAACAACACTCATCCCACAAGCACTGTGAGTGGCAGCCAGTGATAGCCTGTCTAATTCACTTTTAAAACCATCCAAGTTTACGGTCATCACTACATCTTGGGGTAGCAAATTCCATAGTTTAACAATGCACTGTGTGAGAAGTAATTCCATTTGATGAAGAGGATCTTGCAAAGGAGAAAGGATGTAATTTTAATTGAACTAGTATCTACTTTCTAAAGTTATCATCCTAAACGTACCGTACTTAAGTGGAAAGAAATTCTATTGAAAGCAAGCAACTTCTGTGTAAGCAAGAAGTACGGTATACCACGTGAATTCATTAGGAAGGAAGTAATGTCTAGTTTCATTATTTTCTGAGTCACAATGGTGATAAACTGCAAATAACCTTAAATGAATTAGGACACTTCAGAGTATGCACTTTCAACTTGCTAAGCTATATTTAAATACAGGATGAACTTTAATAGGCAGTATCATCAAACATAAACCCTGTGAACTTTTACGAATGTCATTTAAAGATGCTTCACACAGGGACTTAAAAGTAGTGTATAGAATTTAGAGTTGTCAGTAATATACACTAGAAACAAGAATGTTACTTCAGATAGGTTTCTTTGATCTCAGTCATATTTTAATAAGTTTAGTAAATGCTTATCAACATTAGACTAATACCTGAGTAATCAGTTCCAATTTCTGCCACTGCTATGCTTCTGCTGCACCCACCCCACCCCAGGAGAGGCAAGGGCCTATCTAGTAAAAGAACTTTTTTTTTGTCAAAGGCATGAGGATACACTATAAATGGCCTCGGTCCAGTATACCTGAAGGAGCGTCTCCACCCCCATTGTTCTGCCCAGACACTGAGGTCCAGTACCGAGGGCCTTCTGGGAGTTCCCTCATTGCGAGAAGCCAAGTTGCAGGGAACCAGGCAGAGGGCCTTCTCGGTAGTGGCGCCCGCCCTGTGGAATGCCCTCCCATCAGATGTCAAAGAGAAAAACAGATTTTTAGAAGACATCTGAAGGCAGTCCTGTTTAGGGAGGCTTTTAATGTTTAATCGTTTATTTTATTTTTTCTGTTGGAAGCCGCCCAGAGTGGCTGGGGAAACCCAGCCAGATGGGCGGGGTATAAATAATAAATTATTATTATTATTATTATTATTATTATTTATTAGGAATTTGGTGAATCCATTATTCAGCAGGGAATGGGAGGTGGAATATGAATCTGGACAGGACTTTTAAACACTTTATTGATACATCCTTCACTATTAGGTCACAACTAGGAGCTGACACTCATACATTCCCCTGAACTGCTTTTTCAAGTCACTGTTATCCCTTGTTTCCCTTGTCTCGGTGGAGCTATTGAAACCACTCAATATTTCAAATTATGGAATTCCAGAAGTGTGAATTTCCATGGGGTTCTCATATTCTTTTCTCTGCTTTTCATTCTTTTTTCCACTTGTGCTCATGCCTTCCTGTTATCCTACAGAGGCGAATTTGAACACTATAGGTCCGGGGCTTTCATTAATTTTAACGCAGCAAGGATGTTTACAGAACCTGAAGGTTTTCCCACTGAGATGGGCAGTTACACTTCTCTGAACGTATATAGACTTGAAAAATACATTGTGAGTTCTCACTCTTTGGTAAGGTTAGCACATGATTACTTCAAATAACCTTTTCTCAAAAAATGTACCGTATGAAGGAAAATTCAGTTGTATTAGTACTTCATACTATAAAAAGGTAAAGGTAAAGGACCCCTGACAGTTAAGTCCAGTTGCAAACGACTCTCGGGTTGCTTTACTGGCCGAGGGAGCCGCCGTTTGTCCACAGACAGTTTTTCCGGGTGATGTAGCCAGCATGACTAAGCCGTTTCTGGCGAACCACAGCAGCGCACGGAAACACTGTTTACCTTCCCGCCGGAGCAGTATCTATTTATCTACTTGCACTTTGACATGCTTTCAAACTGCTAGGTGGGCAGGAGCTGGGACCAAGCAACAGGAGCTCGTCCCGTTGCGGGGATTCGAACCGCCGACCTTCTGATCAGCAAATCCGAGGCTCAGTGGTTTAGACCACAGTGCCACCCATTATGAGCCCATTTCTATAAGGCAAACTAATTAGGTGGTGATTTCAATATAATGAACTCAGAAAGGAATACATTATGCAAAACAGTTGCATGATTGAACATCAGTTCCTTATATATCATTATATATGTCTTATATATAATTGTGGTAGTTATGCCTATTATTAACAGGTTTCATTCCCAGAAAATTCTAAAATCTCCCTGTAAATCAGCTTTCCCCAACTTGATTGCCTCCATATCTTTTTGGACTACAACTCACATCTTCCCTGATCATTGCCCCATGCTGACTAGGGATGATGGGAGTTTGGATCCCAAAATCTCTGGAGGACACCAGATTGGGAAAGGTGGCCAAAATTTCTATTTATTTAAAATTAAGTTTCATTTCCTGTGTAAATTTACTTGGGAGTAAGTACAATTGAATTCAGTGATATTTACTCCAGAGTGAACTTGTTAAGGATTCTACTGCACAGCTTGTATTTTTGAGGCAGTATCTTTCATGACTGTTTGGATCCTAATTTTACATTTCCTCATTCTTCCTTAAATTGTAATTGGGTTGATGATCTGTATAAAGCTGATTAAGGGCATGCCAGTTGCACATACCTTCTTCTGTCATCCATCAAATGTACTTACAACACATTAGATATAAGAGGATATAGCTGGTTTTCTAAGGCTGCATTTCTATGCATGCTCAGTGGGGCCTAACTCCTGAGTAAACATTTTGTGAGATGTGTTTGTTTAACATCTTGCAAAAACTGAACCACAAAACACAAACCAGAAGCCAAAATATTAATTGTACAAATGCACTTTTAAGGAGTAAATATTATCTAGTAGTCTTACCTGATAGTGGCTGGGATCCAAAGAGGTATTTTAGACATGCCCAAGAACCTGGACAAGTCTAGTGGTATTTTTTACAGTATTTCCCTCCAACCTTTGCAGATCAAGATCTTCATGACATATCAAACTGCTTTAGAAAGTCCCCTCCACTCAAGTTTCAAAAGTAATTTCCTGTACGGCATGGGGCGATGTATTGTTCAAGAAACAAAGTCACTAGGGTATGCTGGACATGAGAAACTAGTGTTGCAGTTCTTCGGATCCCAGCCTACATTATAATGTAGAAAGGAGTTGCATGCCAATGTATATGAACTTATTTGCACTAAGAATGTAACCACACCAAAAGAGTTCTATTATTCTGGATTGTATTATCAGTAAAGGTAAAATATGGCATGACCTATTGAACATTTAATATATGTAATTTCTTCCTGTGGTTAGTTAATTGATTGAACTATTTGCTAACTGGTCACTAGTTCAATAGATATTATTTTGCAATTATCACAAATGTCAGTGTCAAAATGTAATGCATTGTTTCTATACATTGTGTTTTTTATTTTTACTTTTACACTTCTCTGCCAAGTCCACTGGAGCAATCTTCGGTGCGAGATGCCACCTATGACCAAGTCTACTACCTATAAAGGTATTGGAATAAGAACAGTCAATCTAGTTCTCCTTGCTGTAAAAATGTTAATGGAAACTTTAGTATTACCCTGAGGGAAAGGGTTAGATAAGGCAGAAAAAATGATGATTGCTAAATAACTGACATTCAAAGTAAGAGATTTTGCTGTAGCACATAGTACGGGAAAGAGCACATCTACACAAAGTGGTTTGAATCATGTTCTATTATTATAGTTTTCCTCAAAGCACCCTAGCAATTGTAATCTATCCCCCACACCCGGGGGGGGGGACTAAAAAACTTTAGTCTCTTCGAAGACCCAGGGCTCAGTGGAGTGCTGTCCTACACAAAATTATTGGACTCTGGGCGCATTCCAGCTCCCCATCTACAGTCCTTTGGAGGTGGGAATGTAATCTCCCTCGTGACACCTGATGAGGGGTCCTCCTGTCAGCCCTCCCCCTCAATTTGGGACATGTATTATCACCCTCAAGATGAAGGCTGAGGATACGTCCCTTCCAGCTAGCTCACCTGCTGCAACTTTGCCTGTTGCTCCTCCTCGAAACACTGCTGATCAGTGGTAGAGAATGACCACCACACCTGAGAGTTGAACACTACACGTTGCTAAGCTTTCCTCCCTGCTCCCAGAGTACTAGCGGCTACCTCTTTCTGCTGCTGCTCTGAGTCATCTACATCTGAGGTACTTTTATTCCACCCAGTTTTTGAGGTTAGGTGAAGGTATGAGGGTGAGGGTGTTTCTAGGGTCCAGAGCAAAATTGTTGAACTTCCTGCAATTTCCTGCTGCCACATTGGATTCTGCTCCTCCTCTTGGAGCTTCCTACTGGATCATCTGAATAACAGTAGCCTTCACTTTTTGCCAGAGGAAATGGCCCCACAGGTGTCACTTTAGCTTCATTACTCTCTGGGGGATCCTGGGCACCTGCCATTTTGAGGAAGGGAGGTGGGGGGCAAGGCTTTATTTTGACACAGGAGTGTTCTTGGCTCTTGAAAATATTGGTGGATCTTAGGCCGATCCCTCCACAGCCCAGTGCACTGGTTCAGGAACAGTAACTTGAGTTCCAGTTGCTTTTATTATATACAGCAGAGCAAAACCAAAAGCAAAGTATTTACAGGTTACCATACACAGCTCTCTCATCTAACACACACTGTATCTCCAGACTCTACAAACTCCCCAACAGCAACCTTGCAGTATCATGCTGCTTATCAGGGAACTTTCATCCAATCACAGCCTGTTGCTGGGCAAACTTTAGTCAGGTAGCCCAGCCAATTTGGCTGCTTGCCAGCTTTCTAACTGCTTCTGCAAAGCTGCCTTACTTTCTCAGATTTTAACAGAAAAGTCATTTCATGTCCATTTGACTGTAATTATCCCCAAAATCCCTGAAGGAAGTGACGTCCCTGGTTAGCAGTTGATATGCAGAAGGAAATCTTATTTGTAACTGCTACAAACCACTTGAAGTGACAGAAATATGTCTGTACCTGTGTGAGTGCTGGAATGTTCATAAATCTGCATAATAAAAACTGAGCAGTTGAACTACAGTAGTATGTTAAACTTCTGCTCTATCTCACAATGAAGAACCATCTCCATATACCTAAATTTAGCATTTCCCTTACAATGAAGAATGAATGCTGCAGAGATTTCCTTTTGAATAAATGATTAAGCTCTTGTTTTAACACTTACTTGAAAGTTCAGTTGTAATCAAAACTTTCAATAAAATGTATTTGGGATTGGGGTGTAAAAATCTAAGGTGAGAAATAGTTATGATCAATGTTCAAAAGAATAATACAAGCTCTGGAAGTCATAGAAATGTTGCCCGATGGCATTCCCACTACTTAGCCCCAAATGGAGTGTGAAAAATCTACCGCTACATTAAAACCCTAGGAAAGCTATAGAACCATCAAAACAAGTATAAAGTCTAAAAACTTCCTATTTAACTCCCAGGACCAGTATAAGGAAACTTTGACAGCCACTGCCACTATCTCTGGCCTGCACTGAGTCAAGCAAGTGATGGTGTTGATCACTTATAAAAAGCTTTTCATAGAAAGGCCCCAAAGTGCTTTCCAACCATTGGGATACTGTTAAAATCAGATTCAAACACTTGCCTGCCTCCTCCCTCTGAGGGGGTGGGTCTACCAACCCCTTGCTTGCCTTCTCTTTGCACAAGGTTGCTGTCAGGGTAAGGAGGGCTGGGCCAGAATGAAATAGAGGAAATTTTACAGAAAATTCTCCACTTTTTTCATCCTCCCTCTTTCTGGTGCTCTTTCTGGAGGATGTGACTTGCAGAACCCTGGGCCTGCTGCTACTGCCTTGCCCACAGTAAGGGTGGGGGACCTATGGCCTCCAAGATGATGTTGTCTTCCCAGCTCCCAGCCAGCATAGCCAATGCAGAGACATCGGAAAGCTGCCAAGTCAGATCTTTGGCCCACATTGGTCAAGCACTGTCAGCAGCTCTCCAGAGTTTCAGGAAGAGATCCCTCCAGGCTCTACCTGGGATTGAACTTGGGACCTCCTGCATTGCAAGACAAACGCTCTTCCCTGTCTCCTCCATGCCCCTGCAACTACTCTCCCGAATTGAGTAATCGTTTACACAGGAGCAAACTGAACACCCGAACACGACACATGCTGCAAAGGTTTGGGACTTCTCCATTGCTGAGGATCGTAGGAGGCAAATGTCATCAGCCAATACGGGATGGGGTGTGCGTGCTGCAATGGAAGGATATGTGTGCTGGGAAATGCAAACACCAGCAACAACTGGTTGCTTTGCAAACTACGAATGTGGTGTACACAAATATTTGCACCCAATAAGTCATGAAGCTTTTTTTTTTTTAAAAAAAATGCTGTTAATTTATAAAGCATGTTTCCCCCCCCCTCTTGGATGTCCCCTCTCTTTGGAGCTGCAGAAGTGGGGATCGCACCTAACCCTCCCCGCTGCGCTGCTCAGGTAGGCTGCAACGCAGCGGGCAGGGGTGCGCAACTTGCGCGCGCTCCAATCCTCTCCACAGCGGTACCCCCAAAATCGCAAGCGGGATCCACCGCCCTTTGCCCGCCTCCTTCCGTCTCGGTGAGGACTGACACGGGCCTTCCTCTCCGGCCCTTCATAATCTGGAACCAACCTCTGCGCCCACCGACTTCCCTCCCCCCTTCTCAACCCGCCGCCTCGCCTGCGCCCCCTCACCCGCCCTTTCTCCCTCTCCTCGGATGGCGCCGCGAAAACAACCGCCTCTTTTCGCCTCCTCCACCAATGTCGGAAGCCATGCTCGTTGACAAGCAGCAGCCGCGACCAATAGGCGGGAGACGGGTCAGAACGAGAGAGAGAGGGGGGGGCGTGGCGCTAGGGGCGTGGCGGGCAAAGTTGCGCGAGTTGGGGAAAGGAGGCGGTTGGAACCGTTGGGGAGCGCGAGCGGGTGGCGAGCGCGCGGCGCCGTCCAATCGGAGCGCCGCGTGGATGGGTGAGTGACAGGCGGCCTCGCCGGCGGCCGCGGCAGGCGGGTGGGGGTGGGTCAAAAGGCCGGCTGTTCGGAAGGGGGAGCGGTGCGCGCAGGTGAGTCGCTCTTGCGCTGCTGAGGGAGGGAGGGAGGAAGGGGAGGAGCCGCGTCCGCCTGTGAGGGAGCGCCGGGGTAGATCCCAGTTCCCTGGCTATGGTGGGGGGGGGGGAGCTCGGCTCTTTTCCTCCGCCTTCTCCCACCCCTGCCTCGGTTCACGCGCCGCCGCTGTTTCCCTCACGGGCTTCCTTCCCCTCTTCCGCCATCCGGTGGCGTGGCCGGGGGGCGCCAGGTGCGCAGCCTCCCCTCGCCCCAGCCGTTTTCCCGAGGAGAATATTCGCCGCCGACAACGCTTCATAACATCTCCACACGTTCAAATTCGAGGCGGGGTGTGTGTGTGTGTGGCTTGTGTGAAGGTGAACTGCGGCGGCCCCTCATTTCCTTCGTCCCCCGAAGGAGCCCCGAGGCGGTATAATGGGCCGCGCCGCTCCTGGTGAGGGATGCTGCCGTCGCTATTGTCGTTGTGCTTTTGCTGTTTTGCTGGATTTAAATCCCCATTCTTTCTACTAGAGCCGTTGGAGTGGCGTGCGATGTGTATAAAACACAGTGGCTGCACCAAGGACTGCCTACTGGAAAGCTAAACCAACAGCCCCGCTGGAGAGCAAGAGTTCCTTTCCAAGGGCAGCTGGAGAGGGCTGCCCTCAGATACCTTATTTGCTTATTTCATTTTCCTGTTTCTCCACCATATTCCTTTTTCGAATTATTCCTACATACGTGTTTGTAAACTGCTGCAAGTGGGAAATTGCACAATAGGTTCTGGGCCAAACTCACCCACAGTGCATGTTTTCTCCTTACAATGAGGTGTGTGGTTTTTTTTTTTAGGGTGTCCTTTAAAAGTAGATTGAAACTTAGTGGTTACATCACAAGTTTATGGAAAAAGTTGGCCATTGGGGCTATGCTGAGGTTGCGACTTCCTGATCAGCGGCACCCAGAGTTATTATCCAAATATCCTCCTCTGGGCACCTGCCTGTTCCAGTCATACAGAGGCTCTCTGTTCCTCAACAATTTTGGCTGGGTGCTCCCCCTAAAAAAAGGTCAACAAGTTCCAACATCTCTTTTTTATATAGGGAAAAAAGGGCCCTGGTGGGGCCTATTCCTTTAGTGTTGCAGTCAGCTAACATAGGAAACAGGCAACATCGATCTCAGTGGGACTTATTGAGTGGGGTTAGGATTGTGCTGGGCATGATATGAACATATGCCAATCAAAGCCCAGGCGTTGTATGGTGAAGAAGGGTAGTTCATACAGGAGGGATGTTGTGCTTTCTCTTCCCCCCTCAGACACTTTAAATATATATCATTTGCTTTCCCCATCTGTCTGATCATATTCACAACATAGGATAGTATTGCTGGTCACCTGTTATTCAGTGTTCTTCACAACAGTATCAGCTGCAGCCCTTACTGCCTCTTGTAATCATTTGGAGAGTAAATTAACTCATAGAGAAGAAAAACCTGCCTGGTTCTGTTTACAAAGAAGTCTGTGTGATGTAGTTAACACTGAAGGTGCATGGACAAGGTGCAGTCCTTTGCCACAATCCACTCCTGAAATCATATGGAACCACTAGATTCTCCTGCCCAGTCAGGCTTTCTCCTGCAGCTGATGATCTTCAGGGCTACATTCCTTTGGGGTAATTTGCTGAGTGGTTTATATGTGGGTGGAGGATAGGGCTGGAGCCCAAAGTAGCCAAGGTACCACTCTTCTCTCTCACTGTTAGCCCCATTTACCACCTTCTTGTCAGCCACATTAAATGAGGCTAAGAGGTACAGGCTGCTCATCCTTCTGCTAGATGTGTGAAAGAAATAATTCAACCTTCAGTTCAATTTACGATTTGACCAGGGCAGTCTGAGATGCAATCCAAAATGGACCCATGAATTACACTCTTCCATAAACCCAAGGTTAAAATCTAGGATTGCCAGACTTCACTGACATCATCAGTTTATTCTCAGGTTTCTGTGATGCATCCCTCTGTACAAGTGTACAGAGGGCACAGGATAAATTATTGGTATTTGCACACTGATCAATAGACTATTGGTAGTGGGATAAAGGTAAACTGTTAAGATTATGGTTGGATCTTGCAGCATTAAAAAGTTGGAAATAAAACTTGTTGATGACATTCAATATTGACAGGTGGAATATACTAGAAAAGGAACACCAGATATATTTACAGAACATTGTGTTCTGTATTGGCTGTTGCTACCCAAGAGAGGTGCTGGAATTGCTGTGGACAGCTCCTTGGAAAGATGTAAAGCTTTTACATAATGTGTGTACAGACTTTTCAGTTTTCATTTGCTGTTGTAGATCTGGAAAAGGTACTTGGTTTTGAGGAAAGGCTGTGAAGTCAGTCTTTAGTTTTGCAATTAGGCTCTTAAGAGAGGATAGACTGAAGAACATGAATGGATAGAAAAAAAGATTGAGGCAGCAAAACTCTGCACAGTGTTCCAAATGCATTTGCGCAAGAGATTTATATAACAGCATTATATTGGGAGTTTTATTTTCAGTTCATTTCCTAATGATCCCTAGCATGGAATTTGTCTTTTTCACAGCTGCTGCACAATAGGTCAACATCTTCGAACTATCCACTATGATACCAAGGTCTTGTGATAGAAAATTCATGATAGAAAATGGAATACAAGGAGCTGCATTTGGGGCGGGGGTTGGAATTCTAAGAAGCTTCAACAGGATGTGGAAATAGCTCATCTCTATATATGCAGCATCTGTCTCTGCTTCTGAATTAACCTCTCTTAATTTCTAAAAAATCATCATCATGGGTATTTTTTTGGAAGAAAGCATAACAATACCAGGGGAAAGGTTTTATAAATTTAAAAATAAAAGCTTTTCCCATAGATCATTCGGTCCTTAGCTTTTAAACAGATTTTTCTCTCCTCAGTGATTTTCAAAATGGGAAAGAGCTTTTGGGAAGCAAACTTGAATTGTACAGTCACACAAATGTACACATTTCAGAGCAGGCAATTGCCCCATTTGCAACTGGCATATGGAAGTTAAGAACAGCAGAAGAACCTTCCGGGGTAAAGCCAAAGAACCATGTAGTCCAGCATCCTGTTTTCTACAGTGTTTTACCAAGTGCTTTTGGGAAGCCCAAAACCAGGTAATGAAGGCAATGGACTTTCCCTACTGTCCCAAAACCGGGTGTTTATATACCACAGCAAATGGTATTTAAAAGTAAGCTACCTGGAAGTTTCCCTTAGCTGTTGTGGTGAATAAGCCATTGATAAACCTATCATGGATATTGACTAATCCCCCTTTAAAGATATCTAGGCCAGTGACTAATCCCCCTTTAAAGATATCTAGGCCAGTGAGCCCCCTTCATGGATCAATGCCTTCATGGATCAATGCCTTGTCGTGGCGAAGGGGCTTGAATAACTCGGAGAAGCTATGAGCTATGCCATGCAGGGCCACCCAAGATGGACAGGTCATAGTGGAGAGTTTTGACTAAACGTGATCCACCTGGAGAAGGAACTGGCAAGCCACTCCAGTATCCCTGCCAAGAAAACTCCATGGACAAAGACAACAGGCATATAAAAGTTATGACGCTGGAAGATGAGCCCCTCAGGTCGGAAGGCGTCCAACATGCTACTGAGGAAGAGCGGAGGACAAGTACAAGTAGATTCAGAGCTGATGAAGCGGCTGGGCCAAAGCCGAAAGGACGCTCAGTTGCGGATATGCCTGGAAGCGAAAGGAAAGTCCGATGCTGTAAAGAAAAATATTGCATAGGAAGCTGGAATGTAAGAACCATGAATAGAGGTAAGCTGGATGTGGTCAAAAATGAGATGACAAGAATAAATATCGACATCCTGGGCATCAGTGAACTAAAATGGAAGGGAATGGGTGAATTCAGTTCGGGTGACTATCATATCTACTACTGTGGGCAAGAATCCTGTAGAAGAAATGGAGTGGCCCTCATAGTCAACAAAAGAGTGGCAAAAGCTGTGATGGGATGCAATCTCAAAAATGACAGAATGATCTCGATACGAATCCAAGGCAGACCTTTTAACATCACAGTAATCCAAGTTTATGCACCAACTACCGGTGCTGAAGAAAGTGAAATTGACCAATTCTATGAAGACCTACAACACCTTCTAGAAATGACACCAAAGAAGGATGTTCTTCTCATTACAGGGGATTGGAATGCTAAAGTAGGGAATCAAGAGATAAAAGGAATAACTGGCAAGTTTGGCCTTGGAGTTCAAAATGAAGCAGGGCAAAGGCTAATAGAGTTCTGTCAAGAGAACAAGCTGGTCATCACAAACACTCTTTTCCAACAACACAAGAGACGACTCTACACATGGATATCACCAAATGGGCAGCATCGAAATCAGATTGATTATATTCTCTGCAGCCAAAGATGGAGAAGCTCTATACAGTCAGCAAAAACAAGACCTGGAGCTGACTGTAACTCAGATCATCAGCTTCTTATAGCAAAATTCCAGCTTAAACTGAAGAAAGTAGGAAAAACCACTGGGCCAGTAAGATACAATCTGAATCAAATCCCTTATGAATACACAGTGGAAGTGAGGAACAGGTTTAAGGATTTAGATTTGGTGGACAGAGTGCCTGAAGAACTATGGATGGAGGCTCGTAACATTATACAGGAGGCAGCAACGAAAACCATCCCAAGGAAAAGGAAATGCAAGAAAGCAAAATGGCTGTCCAACGAGGCCTTACAAATAGCGGAGGAGAGGAGGCAAGCAAAATGCAAGGGAGATAGGGAAAGATACAGGAAACTGAATGCAGATTTCCAAAAAGCAGCAAGGAGAGACAAGAGGGTCTTCTTAAATGAGCAATGCAAAGAAATAGAGGAAAACAATAGAATGGGGAAAACCAGAGATCTGTTCAAGAAAATTGGAGATATGAAAGGAACATTTCGTACAAAGATTACCGGTACCATAATCAAGGACAAAAGTGGTAAGGACCTAACAGAAGCAGAAGACATCAAGAAGAGGTGGCAAGAATACACAGAGGAATTATACCAGAAAGATATGGAGGTCTCGTACACCCCAGGTAGTGTGGTTGCTGACCTTGAGCCAGACATCTTGGAGAGTGAAGTCAAATGGGCCTTAGAAAGCACTGCTAATAACAAGGCCAGTGGAAGTGATGATATTCCAGCTGAACTATTTAAAATTTTAAAAGATGATGCTGTTAAGGTGCTACACCCAATATGCCAGCAAGTTTGGAAAACTCAGCAATGGCCAGAGGATTGGAGAAGATCAGTCTACATCCCAATTCCAAAGAAGGGCAGTGCCAAAGAATGCTCCAACTACCGCACAATTGCGCTCATTTCACACGCTAGCAAGGTTATGCTCAAAATTCTACAAGGCAGGCTTAGGCAGTATGTGGACCGAGAACTCCCAGAAGTGCAAGCTGGATTTCGAAAGGGCAGAGGAACCAGAGACCAAATAGCAAACATGCGCTGGATTATGGAGAAAGCTAGAGAGTTCCAGAAAAACGTCTACTTCTGCTTCATTGACTATGCAAAAGCCTTTGACTGTGTCGACCACAGCAAACTATGGCAAGTTCTTAAAGAAATGGGAGTGCCTGATCACCTCATCTGTCTCCTGAGAAATCTCTATGTGGGACAAGAAGCTACAGTTAGAACTGGATATGGAACAACTGATTGGTTCAAAATTGGGAAAGGAGTACGACAAGGTTGTATATTGTCTCCCTGCTTATTTAACTTATATGCAGAATTCATCATGCGAAAGGCTGGACTAGATGAATCCCAAACTGGAATTAAGATTGCCGGAAGAAATATCAACAACCTCAGATATGCAGATGACACAACCTTGATGGCAGAAAGCGAGGAGGAATTAAAGAACCTTTTAATGAGGGTGAAAGAGGAGAGCGCAAAATATGGTCTGAAGCTCAACATCAAAAAAACCAAGGTCATGGCCACTGGTCCCATCACCTCCTGGCAAATAGAAGGGGAAGAAATGGAGGCAGTGAGAGATTTTACTTTCTTGGGCTCCTTGATCACTGCAGATGGTGACAGCAGTCACGAAATTAAAAGACGCCTGCTTCTTGGGAGAAAAGCAATGACAAACCTAGACAGCATCTTAAAAAGCAGAGACATCACCTTGCCGACAAAGGTCCGTATAGTTAAAGGTATGGTTTTCCCAGTGGTGATGTATGGAAGTGAGAGCTGGACCATAAAGAAGGCTGATCGCCGAAGAATTGATGCTTTTGAATTATGGTGCTGGAGGAGACTCTTGAGAGTCCCATGGACTGCTAGAAGATCAAACCTATCCATTCTTAAGGAAATCAGCCCTGAGTGCTCCCTGGAAGGACAGATCGTGAAGCTGAGGCTCCAATACTTTGGCCACCTCATGAGAAGAGAAGAATCCTTGGAAAAGACCCTGATTTTGGGAAAGATTGAGGGCACTAGGAGAAGGGGACGACAGAGGACAAGATGGCTGGACAGTGTTCTCGAAGCTACGAACATGAGTTTGACCAAACTGCGGGAGGCAGTGCAAGACAGGAGTGCCTGGCGTGCTATGGTCCATGGGGTCACGAAGAGTCGGACACGACTAAACGACTAAACAACAAGGCCAGTGAGCATTGCCACATCTTGTGGAACCTGGTGGCTTTTGTATTCTATAAACAAAAACTGGATACCTCAAAGATTCACATTAGACGATTGCCTGATGTCTTTCAAGTACTACAACTCTTCTTTATGAATAGCACCCACTAACACTTATTTCGAAGAGAAACCAATAGTATATTCCATGCTATCTCAATAAATATTATTAAGCAATTGGTTGTCTTCTCTAAACCTCTGAGGTCTCCTCTCCTTTTGTTCCTTTATTGGTTGCTTTTATTTTTATTTGATTGAGGTGATTTTAGTTCATTGGTTAAAATTCAGTCTTTGCATATTTCTCAATGACATTTCCTTGGCTCTTTGCATTTATGAAAGATAAGAGGAAAAGCTGAAATATTGAAACAAGATCTCACTGCAGGAACAAGCTGAATTGCAGGGTGATTGTTAAGGAACATAGTAAATCACTAATCTTTTGTCTGCTACAGGAAGAAGTACATTGAAAGCTGAAGAAGATGAAACAGCTAAAAAGGAAAAGGAAAAGCAATTTTAGTGTTCAGGAAACTCAAACACTACTTAAAGAAATCCGAAAAAGGAGAGAAGTGCTTTTTTCTAAACAATTAAATACAACCATTAATGAGATGAAGCGGAAGGCTTGGGAGGAAATAGCAGAATGTGTTAATGCTGTTGGTGAAGGAGAGCAAAGGACGGGGACAGAAGTCAAAAGGCGATACCTCGATTGGAGGGCCCTTATGAAACGGAAGCGACTTAATACCAACATAAAGCTTGTGGGTGCTGGCTTTCACCTTCCATCATCTGATTTGGATGATTCTCTCAACGAAGATATTGATGAGAAAATTGGATTTCCAACTGAAGCTGGTTTTGAATGGCAGAATATTACAGACTTCAGAGAAGCAGGTGGATCATTAACAGAAATAAAAGTGGAAGAAGAGGAGGAGGATCCACAGAGTTTTGAAGTAAGTAGTTCCAGCATGGTAAGTATATTTTATTTGTATGCTTTCCTTCTGTAAAATTTCCTAGCTCAGCTACTGTATAATTTCCAATCCTTAGTGACAACTCATTCTGTTGTCTCCTAGATTTGAAGAGAAATCACCTTTACAGAGCAATACTAAAATAAGGTTACCAGACATCCCTGTTCCCAGGGACAGTCCCCAGATTTACAAATCAGTCCCCATACAAAATCCATTGAAGTTGAAAAGTGTCCCCGGATTCATCGAAAAAAATCTGGTAACCTTATACTGAAGGCCCACTGATGGGTCATTGGAAGCAGTGTAAGTGCCACTCAAAGGCCTGCTGGCAGGATGGCATTTATAGCATTGGAGCCCCCATGAGGAAAGTTCTGCATGTTATGCCAACAGTCTTATGCCGGTGGTGAGACCACAACAGGGCAAGTCAGGGTAGCTAAAGAGCTGCAATATCCTCAGACCTCTTGTCCCTTAGATCTTTCCCTAAAAAGGCCCAGCAGGTTTAGGAAGTAGCAGAACCACAGGGCCCTACCCCAAGATAGGATTGCTTTGTCCATTGCTCAGTCTGTGCACAAAGTTTGGATAACAATGAAACATGTAGGTGGGATCTTAATGTGCTCTTCCAAAGACTCACAAAAACTTAGCCTGAGGGCCTCTCTCAGAAGCTACCGGTATATAAGGTTTCTGCCTTGCTTTTCCTATAGCTGATAGGTGTATCTTTATCTAGTGCAGAACACCATTAAATTGCTAATTGCTTTTCTTAGTTTCCTATTGAGGAAGAAGAGGAGATTCTGTCCTCAGTGTTGCCAGATTCTAAAAAGGAAAGTGACCTTCCTGATTTCACTCACATTGAAGAGTTTGGCAATCTAAGCTCTGCTCAAGCTAGGCTGGCCTATGAAGATTCTCATCTGCTGATTAGCCTGGAAAAACAGAAGCTGGAGTTAGAGAAACAGCGACTGGATATTGAAGCAGAACGGCTGCAAGTGGAGAAGGAGCGCCTGCAGATCGAAAAAGAGCGGTTACGACACATTGACCTGGAGCATGAGAGGCTTCAACTGGAAAAGGAGAGATTACAAATAGAGCGAGAGAAACTGAGGCTTGAGGCTTTGCATGCTGAGAAACCTGTGCTGGAAAATGACCCCAGCCAGTCAGAAAAACCTGCCTTGCAACCTCTGGATCTAGAAACTGAAAAACTAAAAATTGAAAAGGAGCGCTTACAGCTCGAGAAGGAGAGGCTGCAGTTCTTGAAGTTTGAATCAGAGAAATTGCAAATCGAAAAAGAACGTTTGCAAGTGGAGAAGGAGCGCCTTCGAATTCAGAGGGAAGGGCACCTGCAATGAACTTGGAAAAACCATGATTAACAATGCTGTGCTTTGTTTGTTCTTCCTCCTTTTTTCTTTTTGAAAGGGTAGCTTGGTTTCAGTAAAAGTGTTGGATAGTCTGGTTGTCAAAGCATTTCACCATCCAAGAGAATCCTGCTTTCCATTGCTTTGATACTGTGATGCTTACATCTTGACAGTACCTTTTTTCCGTTGCCAGAGTTGAACATTAATGTGTTCAAGTTTAAAAGAAGCTAAGGAATGGTGCTCAGTAAGTCAGTGTGCCTGTGTAAATGGAGCTTATGTGTGAAATTGCATTTCAGTGTAAGAGAAGTGTTAAATGTCCTCTTGCATTCTCTGTTGTATAGATTTGCCTCCACATTAAGCATCAAGGCTTAGCTGTATCCTGTTCTTCTTAAGAGTGTTATTCTAAATCCATAGGAGCTTTCAACACACATTTGCATTTGATCTAAAGGAATGAGATTAAAGGTAGGCCTTATGCTTTACATAGTGTTAACCATGAAAGTAATGCCTTTAAAATGAGGTGTGTTCTTCTCTAGAGAAATGTTGAAAGGTCAGACATTGAGGTTCTCAGTAGTTTTCCTACTCAACTATGTTTGTTAGTAGAAAAAAGATTAAATGATGCTTCATGTATGAAAACACAGATTTCACCATTTATTTCCAAGCCAGACCTTAGAACCTCTGGCTTCTATAGATAGCTTTGGTGGCCCACTTTGACATTGAAGTGTTTGAGCAGAAATATATCTTGTGGGATTTACATAGATTATTTGTACATGTCAGTTTATTTATATCACTATGTAATTACTTTTATTTTGCAAATAAAGTGTTATTTTTTCTTACTGAAAGAAGTGTGTGACTCTACAGTGAGAGGACATGTGGGTCTGTTGCAGATTAATCTATTCCCTGTTAATCAAATCATTTTAAAGAATCGAGGCTTTGAGTCTTGGTAATATTAAAGTTCATCCACTTCATCTGGCTGGTGCTTGACCACTACCAAAACACAAGCAAACCCTGCGTAGTTGGTGTGACAAACTGGATGAGGAGTGGGACAGAGGCAGTGTGCTTTTCACTGTTACAGTTTCTGCCATCTGTATTCCTGGCCTTCAGCTGATGAGTCAGAAACTACTAGTGGGTCATAGTCTGATACAAGGTGGGTCACAACGGGCGCACTGTCACCATGCAAAGAGATTAAGAAATGGGTCTTCAAAGAGACATTTGTGTTAAAAGTGGGTCCCAGGTGAAGGCAACAAGAATTGGACTAATCAGTCAAAGTCGTATGTCATAGGTATTACCAAATAAAGTCATACTTCAGTATATGAAGCCACTTATCCTAGTGTTCCCATATGTAACTGAAGTTTTCCAAGTGGCAACAAATTCCATTGGTTTAGCAATCCTCTTCAAAACCTTAAGATGATGGGCTCTTTTTTCTGAGGCAGCTTAGATCTGTGTTGATAAATGTTAGTTTATTTTGGGTAAGTTTATATCCAAACAAAAAAACCATGACTGCTCACTGGTAACAGGGTGGTGTTAAAGGAATGTAGTACTTGGCTGCTGTCACTGAGCAATGAGAAAGAGGTGTCCATACCCTTACTAGCTGAAGATTGCTGGAGTGGCACACAATTGGTGAATGACAACCAGGCACAATTGGTGAATGACACACAGGCAACATTTCACCAGTTGTGCACTGAGATGGTGCTGCCCTGCCTTCCAGCACTGCATGCTGGAATAGGGGTATGGTGAAGGGGTTCCTCTGCTCCTCAGTTGTTACTTGGTGTGAGCGTATTACACCACTCCTCCATGAACTACCACTGTTGTCTTGAATGCCTTGGCTATTCATTGAATTCACCTTAATTCCTTCAGTAAGTGGGCTGTGGTATACTGTGCCTGGTTTCCATTCCCTCCCACCGCACCCTATAATTGTACTGCTCAATCATTAGTCAGTTGGATCATAAGGCGTAGAGTTGCCAATTCATTTCATGCTGTGTAATGCAATACTTTAAAGTCTGTAATTACATTACACAAGGCTTATGATCCATCCTGAGATAGCTTGCTCTTGATGGATAGCACCATCAAGGAGAGCAGAAGAGCTAGAATGAGATGGGGAAAGAGTACAATTTTAATTTGACTCTTCTGTTTAGGAGTTTGAACACTGCTTTTCAGTGGGATAGTTATCTGCTGGGTAAGAAGATTAAAGGATTGAGAACTACCAGAGTTTCACACTCTAAAAGTTAATTTAGCTGCTTTAAAGTTCTGTTAGGTGATCATTTCCACAAACGAAAATCCATGTTTAATAGAAACACAATTCATTCTGTCACAAACAAGCCATATAATCCTAGCAGAGGATCATCATACACTTTCAACCTGATTGCAACAGTCTCCCATTTGGAGTGGTGGTTCTGATAAATAATCTGGCCGTGAAGTGGCCATTCAATGAGGCTTGTGCATAGGCTTCTTGTCCTTTGTAGTTGTTTGGGCATTTCCACTGATGTATACGTTGGAGCCTGCTGATTGCCATTACTTGGTTTTCAAATGAGTGGTACGGGGTGAGTTTACATCAGGCATCCCCAAACTTCGTCCCTCCAGATGTTTTGGACTACAATTCCCATCATCCCTGACCACTGATCCTCTTAGCTAGGGATCATGGGAGTTGTAGGCCAAAACATCTGGAGGGCCACAGTTTGGGGGTGCCTGGTTTACATCATAATTTCTGTTAACAGAATATATCCTTACCAGTAGAATGATGGAAACATCTGTCTCTGTCTCTAGGCATGATGGATCTCTGCAATTTGTTTTCTCTTACCACCCTAGGCAAATTATTAAGTGGTGGATTTCCCAGGGCATGATAAACACAGTTATGACTTAAAGGCAAACAGGGTTCAAGCCCATGAAGAACTAAGGCCTCATGAATAATGATTTGCTAATAGTAGTTATAACTACCATGGTGGATGGGATATTCAGTGATGCCCAAATATTTTCATATATGGACTCTGGCAATTATATCCCACCAGTTATCAATGGAAGCCACCGTGGTGTAATGGGTAGAGTGAATACTGAGATGTCACTGAGACTTGTGTTTTGTGGCTCATAAATTTTGATTTCAGGGACTTTTACCACTTAAACAGGTGAACTTTGATTATTCTTTGACTCCAAGCTGGAGAATGATGCAGTTCCTTCTCTCTCTAATATACTCATCACACAATTCCTGCTTTCCACCATCCAGACACCCATATCCCAAGATTGATGCTCCGGCATAGCATGTGGGAAACAGCAAAAAGGTTCTCTGTAACTTGCAGGTGCCCAACTGAGAAACAACTTTCCTTCTTTCCTTTCTCCTGTTTTCTACTAGAACAATAGCAAAGCAAGAGGGTGGGAGGGAAAAAGAACGAGTCAGAAGAAGTTTTAACGTTCATCAGACACTGGGGTCTGTTGTCTTGGCAGGGTCCAAATTGATTTAGATTGTATAGGCTTATGTTGAGCTGTTTCCCCATTTTTTGAGGTGGGGAATAGCTTGGTTTACTCTGAGCCATTCTGCAACATAGGAGCCCACCTATTACTAGCAGAAACATGAAACATGAGTCTCTATTTGCAAACTTGGACTAGTTGCTATCTCTTGACCTCATCTCTTGGATGTGAAGAGAAAATGGTGGTGGATGGCAAATCTGCACTACCCCGAGCCCCTGAACCCCAGTGGATGGGACAAAAATATAAGCAATGCATACGCATCATCTCCAGTATTTATTGTTGCAAAACAGCATATCTGCTAGAAGCACATCAGATGATCATCCACATAATGGAACTACTGTGTGTGAGAATAGCTCCTTAGTGAGGTAATTCACCACCAATAATATTTTGCTTCATACATTGGGTCCAAGAGCTGAACTGATATGCGCTATGCTATATTTTTTTGTTTTAAAACTCGTGTGTCTAGAATCCTGCTGAAAACATCAACCCTTTCAAAGCCCTTTCATCTTGGTGAAGAATAAATCACCTTGGAGAGCCGAACTTAGAAGTCTTTACATTTTAATATTTTCTGCTAATGAATGCTGATGTCTTAGATTGCCCTGGAGCCTGAACTCCTCTCTTTATTCACAGAGCAGACTTTGAATAGCTGACAGCAGAGGTATTTTGTCTGCAGCATCCTGACAGCCTGCTTCCTTTCAAGTCTAAGGAAATGTGGGGGAAACTCGCATCTCAAGCACCCATGTCAATCTGGAGCAGGACTATGTAATACGACATTTACACTTGAGCGAGTTATGAATCCGGCATATTGATTTAGCACACCCACTCATGCTGGGTAGGATGGAGAGAGTTCATGCATTTACGAACCAAAGATACAGTAGCACACATGGCAACCCCACAGTATAGATGCAGTGTGTGATGTGAACGTGTGAGTACAAAGTAGGCCCAATTGATGCAATACCTTCATAATCGGTTAACTTATCCCAGAGCCTTTGGGAGCGGAATGTCTCTAAAGCAAGAACTGCTATGTAAAATATTCATACTTTAAACAGATGCAAATCCCAGCTCCTCACAGTACGCAATCTGACCTCAAGACAATATGAACTAATTCTACCATTCCCAGCTTTAGGAAACATTTTCCCTTGGGTACGGTATAAATGTTGCTTCTCACCAGTTTTCCCCTTAGTGTGACAATTGGCAATGTTTGTGTCCACTTCTGCTGTAATGCAAACTTCCTCCTCTACCCCAAAACCAAATTAATTCAACTTTGGGCAGAATACACAGCAGTCTGTGTCTTGCTGGGACCCTAGAAGTCTGTAGCTATGGTGGTATTTTTTATATTTATTGTATTTAGCAGATGCGGGTGGCTTTATGGTCTAAACCACAGCCTGTTGGGCTTAGAATCATAGAGTTGGAAGAGACCACAAGGGCCATCCAGTCCAACCCCCTGCCAAGCAGGAAACACCATCAAAGCATTCTTGACATAAGCCTGTCAAGCCTCTGCTTAAAGACCTCCAAAGAAGGAGACTCCACCACACTCCTTGGTAGCAAATTCCACTGCCGAACAGCTCTTACTGTCAGGAAGTTCTTCCTAATGTTTAGGTGGAATCTTCTTTCTTGTAGTTTGAATCCATTGCTCCGTGTCCGCTTCTCTGGAGCAGCAGAAAACAATCATTCTCCCTCCTTTATATGACATCCTTTTATATATTTGAACATGGCTATCATATCACCCCTTAACCCTCTCTTCTCCAGGCTAAACATACCCAGCTCCCTAAGCTGTTCCTCATAAGGCATCGTTTCCAGGCCTTTGACCATTTTGGTTGCCCTCTTCTGGACACGTTCCAGCTTGTCTGTATCCTTCTTGAACCCTGGTGCCCAGAACTGGACACAGTACTCCAGGTGAGGTCTGACCAGAGCAGAATACAGTGGTACTATTACTTCCCTTGATCTAGATGCTATACTCTTATTGATGCAGCCCAGATTATAAGGTTGGCAATTAGAATCCCCACGACAAGGTGAGCTCCCGTTGCTCTGTCCCAGCTCCTGTACGGTAGCAGTTCAAAAGCCTACCAGTGCAAGTAGATAAATAGGTACTGCTGTGGCAGGAAGGTAAAAGGCGTTTCTGTGTGCTCTGGTTTCTGTCATGGTGTTCCGTTGCGCCAGAAGCGGTTTAGTCATGCTGGCCACATGACCCGGAAAGCTGTGAACAAACATTGGCTCCCTCGGCCTGAAAAGCAAGGTGAGTGCTGCACCCCATAGTTGCCTTTGACTGGACTTAACCATCCAGGGGTCCTTTACCTTTTGTACCTTATTTATTATAAGCACTTGTCTCGGTAGTGTTAAACTAGCAAGCTTTTTAGCTGAACCTCTTGTCCAGAGAGGCTCAAAACAATGCAGCAGCTTGGAGCATTTCCCTATCAGGCTCTGCTTGGATTTATCCAAAAGTTTAAATCTGGCATGCAATCCTTGGAAGAGAGGAAATTATTATATAGGAGTCAACATTAGAAGTTAACTGAAAATGGTAGCTCTTGAGTTTTACCTGTCTCACCTGTCTCACCTTTTGGCTTTGTTCCTGACATCATGACATGGAGCTTTCTCCACTTCACGCCACTGTCTCTGTCCTTAACTAGGTAGTGGCATTAGGACCTGAAATGTGTTAAACTGCACATTTCTTTTGCGGGGAGGGATGTTGCTGCAGTGAAATGAAATTACTGCCTTGTGCCGGCTCCTCTCCACACACCCCAAAATCACATCCCCCATATACGGTATACATATTGCTGCTTGGGCTCCTTGACAGAACACGTATGTTACAAATATTATAATGCATAGATACACAAAATTATATATAGAAATAAAGCAAATGAAAAATGAAAATAAAACTAGCTGGACAAACGACAAGCATATTGTGATGTTTGACATGGTATTCTCTGCATGTCTCCAGATCTATCCTCCCCAAGTCGTCCTCCCCAATCTTTTCCTCATCCACTTGTGTTAAGTCACTCCTTCATCTTCACCATATCTCCAATATATAACATCTCTGATTTTATACAATGCTCAGGACTCAGGCCACACATTGCATCTTCTAACAGAGGGATGCTGCTCCTGAACTTCTTAGGGAGGTGGAACTACTAAGAGGGTCTCCTCTGCTGCTTAAGGCTATAAGCAGTAAGGTGAGCACCTTGAATTGAACCAGAAACCAACTGGCAACCAATGCAGCTGGTTTTAAACAGGGGTTGTGCTTTCGACTTCCATTTCTGTGCCAATAGTACTGTGCCATCATTCCAGACTACAGGACATGCTGGGTGGTGCTGATGGGAGTTGTAGTGCAGCAACATTTGGAGGACCACAGATTTCACATCCCATAAATTGTTCTATGGAATAAGGCACGGGTGGGAAAACTTTTAGCCTCGTGGGCTTTCCGATTAAGGAAAGGTTTTGTACTGCTTCTGGGAAATGATATACAGTGGTACCTCTACTTACGAATAACTCTACTTACGAATGTTAACTACTTACGAATGGAGCTCCGTCCGCCATCTTGGATGCGGTTTAGATAGGATTTTTTCTACTTACGAATTTTTAGATAGGGTTGCTTCGACTTACGAATTCTTTCTCCCAATGCATTCCTATGGGATTCGACTTACAATTTTTTTCGACTTACGAATGTGCATTAAATTCGTAAGTAGAGGTACCACTTTATAATGAGATGAAAAAGATGTTGAAATACACATTTATTAATGTGTATTTCATTTCTACTTGGTATTGTAGATAAGGATATTAACAGACAAGATAACAAACTGTTCTTATATGCGACAACAGCAGCAAGAGTACTATTGGCTTGGATGTAAGGACTGAACTTGCTCTTAGTTGTCTTGGAGAATTAGCATTGGAAATGTAAAACCATGTGGGTCTCCTAAGAAACTTGGTTCTATATTCTTCAAATGGAGGGGTGGGGAGATCCTGAATTGGGCCTCAGAGTTCATTTTTCATACTCCAATATTCTTGCAGAGATATATCAATTACTAGTCCAATGCAGGATTTATTAACAGCACAGTCCTTTTTTGGGTTGCACAAAGGGAAAACCCATGCTCTTTTTCTGCTATACCAGGTGGCAGGGATCAGAAGGGCAGGGGGAATTCATATTACCCCAATAATCCAATAAGGGAATTAGGTGGCTCCTGTATTTTGTGTTGGGAGATATAGCACAGCCTTTCCTTAAGCTACAGATTTGCTGGTGAGAAGAGGGGAAAACTATCACAAATAGAACACAAAAATGGTGCATGCAGATGCACACAAATTGAGTAGTAAATCCATTGCATAAGTGCATGTTGTTAGATGTACAATTTCCCTTCCTGGATTGGGGTCAGGGGAAGCTAGTTCTCAATTCCAGCAAAATCTATCTGCCCATATTGCTGATTGACTGACAACTAACCCATCTTCCTTTCTCCCCCTAAGACCGAGTCACTCTCTCTCTCTGTGTTTTCATTAAGTTGCGGAATGCACATTTAATTGAATCAAGGCACCTTTGGTCCTTCCTTTTTTTAAGAAAAGAAAAGATAGGTAGCCCTTCTGAACCATAGGGAATCAAGACAGACTACCAAATCAGTATTTGAGTCACTGGCCAATATGTCCATCAAGTAGGTTGTGATAGCAAGGGAAGCTGAGCTCAAACTGCAGCAGGAGGAAATATGGATCCAGTCCCAATTTGCATGCATGCTTGTCTTGGGGTAAATGACAGAAACAACCAACCCATTCCATTAATAAGCCGTGTCTGCGTGGCCAGAAAGAAAGATAGCTCAGGAAATTGAAAAATTCTTTTCCCTGAGTCTTGTATAGAAGCAACCAAGGGGCCACACATCAACTGTGAATGTTTTACGTAAATCCAAAATTTCACAACAGTCCCTGGCTGTTAGTAGCTGCCACCTGCCTGCTGCAGCTCAGTCGTAGAGCACCTGGGTTCCAGGTTCAATCCCTGACATTTCCAGGCTGGGAGAGAACCATGTCTGAAACCCTGGAGAGTTACTTCCTGCCAGTGTAGTCAATACTGGGTTAAATAGACCAAGAGTCCATTTAGAAGTCTTACTTTGTGACTGACTGCCTTATGTTGGGGCTTTGCAGATGTGCAGCCAAAAGCCAAGAAAGTGGTTTAGGGACCAGATCCTTAGCAGAGTGTGGACTGTGCCTCGTGACATCTCAGAAGCCAGGGAAATTGCTGAACATTGTTTCCAGTGCTCAGTGGTGACCTTCAGTGCCTTACAAAGCCTCCCCCATGACAAGCAGAAGCAGAAAATATTATGCAAAACAGAAAGAAAAAAGCTGAATAGACTATGCAATAGTTGAGCATAACTTGCATAATGTATGCAAGATACAGAATCACACATTTTTGCTGTTGCGGGATTTGGATTCCCTCAGAGCAGATTTATTTTTAAAGCCCAGGATACATATATCCCTGCCTGCTGTACATATGATTATTATGCTGGAGTGAACCAGTAGCAAAGTCAAGAACAGTCCATTGCTTCTCTGGCCAGAAACTCAAGCCTGGCCACACTTCTTGGCGTCAGAATGCAAATTCGTCTCAAATACAATTTGCCCTCAGCTCTATTGACCTGTTGGGAACAGCATTCCTGATAGTCAGAAAACCACTCCAGGTCAGCAGGTATTAAAAGAACGGTTGTTGTTTTATTCTTTTTTGGTGGGTACAAAAACCACAGTTTCATACACAGAACAAGATTATAAATAAAAGCGGTAACATGAGTGACCCGTAGTCTCTTTTGATTCTATACTGCAGACTGATGGTGTTCTCTAAACTTATTGGTTGGTTTCTTGTAGTTAGACAGATGCAAATCCATGGAACACGGAATGATGGGACAGAATGAGGATGACCAACAATGTTTATAAAAAAAAAGTCTCTGAATTTTATTACAGTGATGACATTTTATATCAATTATTGCAATGAATTGTTCCCTAAGATGGTTAGAAAAAAGAATTGTGTTGTCCTCTACTGAATTTACATCCGTTAAAAAGCAAGCATGTTTCAATATTCCTCTTTTTTCCCCCAAAGAAAAAAGTAATTAATTTCTTTTATTTTATTTTTTTCACAGGATTTACATATTTATTTTCTTATCACAGTTTAGTGACTTGTTTCCACAGCCGGACATTCTTCCCACTGTGTAATGTTGATCTTCGGGAAACACAGGTAAGCATGTTCATTGACTTCTATAGCAGTTGGTTCTCCGCTTTGCCAAGACAAAGACCGAAAGGTAGCCTTTTCCTCATGTGTATTCTTCATAGTTTTAATGCGCTAAATCGGCAAGTCCTATTAGTTGGTGGTTTTTGTTGTTTTTTTAAAGTCCACTCAAGTGAAATTTGTCACTGTTAATATTCCTGTCCCAACCCCGCCTCCCCCCAACAAAACTAAATTATGATTCTTTTTTTCCTGATATAAAATCTGAGTTTGGGTTTCCGAGCTGAGACCATGCACACACATTTGCTGCTGCTGATGTCTGGCATGCCAGGACGCCTTTCCCATGCTCAGCCCATTTCTAAGTTCATCAATGACATTTCCCCGTGTCGTGTTACAGTCCATGCTGTATTCCCGTCAGTCACTGACACAGTTTAATTAAGGCACTCGGATATTTTTTTGGTTTTTATGGTAGGTCTGATGCAATTACCGCCAATCCTGAACTTTGTCTCATTGCAGATCCACTGTGTACAGCCTTTGGGCAGTCGGGAGTCAGAATGCGTCCGTTTTCTCCCATGCTCCCTGTGATGGATAATCTGGCTTTGTTTCGTATGGCTTCAGAAAAGGTCAGCTGGGAGGCAGGAGAAAGGGGAGAGAGGGAGAGAGGGAGAAGAAAAAGGAGGAGGCAGAAAGGAAGTGTTACAATATTTCTGTTCCCCAATAAAACCAGTGCACAACAAACACCAAAAATATCTAGGTGTAGACATCTGCATTATCACGTTAACTGTTTATATAATAATATAGATATAAGTGCATTTAACACACTCTTTTTAAAAATAATAACCATAATCAATGCTCTAAAAGAGATTAAACCGGAGATTCTCATTCTGTTAAAATTTAGTAAAAGTCAAATCGCTGTGGGCAAGTGTAAAATGTTACTTAGTTGCCCAGTTTTCCTAGGAATCAATCTCTTGTTCCTCCCCTGCTCCAATCCATTTTCATGTATATGTGATAGCAGTAAGGCTCAGAATTTTCTCACAAACTAGCATGTAACTCTGAAGTCTGCCAAGCTGATATTATCTAGTTTACTGCATTTTTTGAATAATAATAAAAAAGTTACAGGCTTTCTGTACATTTAAATAAAAATCCAGCCAAAGTTAAGCTCCCTTTAGCCCCATTGATTTAAATGAAAACAAAATCCAAATATATGCTAATCTCCACAGAAATAAATGGGACTTAAAAGTGTTTGACTTTAGCTGAATTCTTCCTTCCTTCCTTCCTTCCTTCCTTTCCACTTCTACCTTGATTTCCTTTCAGTTAAAATTAAGACCAGTTGCAAATACTTAAAAGGCTAATAAAAACAACAGCTGTAAAAAAATAATATTGTATATACGTAATGTGAATAATTCAGAATCTGTCTCTTTAAATAATAAAAAAAAATGGTTTAGACCTGCCTGGGAGTAACCGCCCTCCTCTGAACTCAGTGGGACTTACTTCTGAGCAAACATGCATAGAATTGCACTCCAAGGCTGGAATCCTATTGGGGGTGAGGGTTGAGGCTTTCTTTGAGAAAGAAGCATCTCATTGTTTGCAGTTTCTTTTTCTTTTTTTTAAAGGCCCATTTATTTGAAACGGGACATTGGCACCACTAAGTTGTTGGACTGGGGCCAAACTCTCCAATAAAAGGAGTATATTTGCTGAAATCGTGGCAATAATCTGGGCTACACGTGGCTGCCATGGGACAAGAGCAACGCACGCACACACACGCACACACACACACAGGCCCAAAGCAGGACATTTATGGTGGATTAAGACAACCCCACCCCTCTCCAGTAACTGAGATTGTCCCGAGAGCACCAGCTATAAGGTTTTTTTTTTGTGTGTGTGCCTTGGGTGGTGCCTACAAATGAGCAAGTGACCCTCCTTGACTTTGCATGCAGAGCATTGGAGGGAAACGCTTAGCTTCTGGGGGAAGCCTCCTGAATCGTCCTTGAGAAAAGGAACAGAGCGAAAATGGAGAGTTGACAAAAATGTGGGAGAAAAAGGAAGGTGGTTGACATATCTCTTTGCTTTTCGAGGGATGGGGGAACCTCTGGATCTGGTTGCACATGCATCCTTTTCTTGCCTGAGACCTGAGGAAAGCTTTAATTATATTTGTTTTATCGTGTTTCTATAATCGCCTACATGAACACAACTCTCAAAGTAGCGTACAAAGGTGACGAACGAGCAAACAGATTAAAAGCAATTTAAAACAGAAACACCGAATCACGAGGAACATGGAAAGATACAGAGCTACTAACCAGGGAAAGCCTGAGGAAACCGAGATGTTTCTGCTAATGGATGGAACCACCCAATCATTGGCACCTTTACTGGACAGGTGAATGCTACATAATCCTAGTTATAGATGAAGCAAGGGGTGGGGGTGGGGGTTTAAAGTGCTTTTTGTTTCATTAATTAGAGAGGTTATATGGTACAAAGGTTGCTTCCCGACAGCCTGTTCACTGCGCATTCTCCCCGATGTGTTTAGATGAGGTTTGTGGGGCGATTAGAAGACATTGGCTTTGTATGGAGTATTTGTTCTGAACTGTTTGCAGGGGGTTTAGAGAGTGTGTTCTGTCACTCTCCTTATTGCAAAAAGTCTGATTTTGGGCAGAAGCCAGCTTGTTTTGCAAGGCCAAAATCAATTTGCCCTCTGCCTTTCTGCTTAGCTACTCTAAGAAGCTACCTTTGGAACAGCCTTCATGTAAAATGGTTATGAAGGCTGTCATTCACTACATTACCCAGTGCCCTCTATGTAAAAATCCTCATGAAAAATATCTGAGTTTCGCCACAATTCCCCCCAACACCAGGTGAGTTTGTGTGCTTTTTGCTGCCGTGCGTTAAAAATGGTTTAGCACCTTGAACAAGTGGAGCTGCTGCTGGAGAAACAGAAAGAGGAAACCTTCGAGAACACACAAAGGTTTTGAAAGCCACGTTCCCTCTTAAATTGTTTCTGGCAGAAACAAAAGGTAACAGACAAATGGGCAAGGAAATCTTTTTGGAAAGGGAATCTATACTTTCCCACTCCATGTGCACCAAGCCCCCTCCCACGTCTTCTTCACCCCCTCCTGGAAACCCACCTATTTCTCGGTGCTCTCCAGCTACAGTGACCACACGCCAATCTCTGGTCATACTGTGTTTGTTCTGCATTGTATGGTTCTGTTGTGTATCGGCTGTGCCTTTTGGCTGCAATCTCCTTGGGGCAGGGGCCTGCTATTTGACAGGCACACTTTGCCTGCTGTGCAGTGCCGTGTGCTCCAGCACTGCATGAATAAAAATAAAAATAATAAATAGAATGCCTTTCTTTTTAAAGTCTGAAGTGGCAAAATAAAACACTTAATATTTACACGCTTACACCTAAGCTTTATTTTCTCTGTGTGTTTTTTAAAATTGCCATATCACTGGTATTGTGGGTATTATTAAGTTGTACAGTCATACCTCGGAAGTCGAACAGAATCCGTTCAGGAAGTCCGTTCGACTTGTGAAATGTTCGACTTCCAAAGCGCGGCTTCTGATTGGCTGCAGGAAGCTTCTGCAGCCAATCGGAAGCCACAGAAGCCCCATCGGATGTTCGGCTTCCAAAAGAACATTTGAAAACTGGAACAATCACTTCCAGTTTTTGATTGTTCAGGAGCCAGAATGTCCGACTCCCAAGGTGTTTGGGAGCTGAGGTATGGCTGTACTGAGATGTGTGTGTTTTAGGACCCAATCTATTCCTGTGATTTGCTTTAACTGTTTTAATCCTGAATTTTAAATGGTTGTAACCTGCCCTGGGACCTGCTGGTGGTAGGGCAGGTAATAAATTTAATCATCAGCACCCTACTATGCACATCTACTTAGAAGTAAGCTCCATTGACTTCAATGGAACGTATTTCCAGGTGAATGTGTGTATGTTGGATTTGAGCCTTTGTACCTCACTGCAGATTTGACAATCCTAAATATTTCTGGCTCAAAGATGAAGGGGGATAAGAAAGAAGACAATCAGTGCACTGGTATGCTTTCCTAAGAGCAGCCACTCTCTTTCCTTCAGCCCCGAGTAGCTCTCTGCTTGTGACAATCAGGGCACTCTTTTCTATGAGCAAAAACTGCCGTTTTGCTTGCCACCCTGTGCTAAAGAATTTTGCCGTGGCCTTCCAAACTGCATGCTGCGAGGCACATCAGTTTCAGCTCACTGGAGGAAATCTTCTTGCAAATGCAGTAAAACTAACTAGGCAGCACAATCCTATGCATGTAGACTCAGATGTAAGCCACATTTATTAAGGAGATGCTTTTATTTTTTTTAAAGAAAAACATTGTAAAGCCCTGCTGGATCAGAGCAATGGTCCATCTGGACCAGAGCAAAGGTTCATTTAGTCCAGCATGCTATTTCCCTTATTAATCGGTTGCCTCTTGGGATATGTACAAGCAAAGCATGAAGACATTAGCCTTCTCCTGTTGCTGCTCCCAAGCAGCATGCCGTCTCTGATCCTGGGGGCTGCATAGAGCCTTATGACCAGTAGCCTTTGATAGATTTATCCTCCATGAATTTGCCTAATCCTTTAAAGCCATCCAATGAAGAGGTGGTCAACACATCCTGAAGCATCACCTTCCCCAAATTTGTTACACACTTATTCCAATGGAACATTTCCCCAAACAAGTAGGGAAAGGATTGCGCCAGAACTAACTAAACAGACTATCTACAGAGAACATCCAAGAACAGAAGAAAGTGACTTCCTCAAAACCAGGTGCACCAAGCCTGAGTCTTGATCCTCCTTCATATATAAAGCACCTAGAATTATTTGTTTGAAAAGCCATCTTCTCTTATGTCTGCCTAGGATCTTAATTGCCCTCATCCTTCATCCAGAAATATAAATGTTCACCATGAAATCTAAAATTTCACATGGCTGTAGATGTCACTGCAGATTTTTTAAAAAATAGATATATTTTTAAACCCATGGTATCCAATAGAGTTCTATCTCTCTATATATATCTTGATGCATTTTTTTAAATAAAAAGCACCAAAAAAAACCCCTTGCAATGCAGATGTCTATTAGCAACATGTAGGAAAGTATACTAAACATCTGCAGCCAAAATCAACCGAACCGTTTGTTTGTTTTTTCCAAAAGAGGAAGCTCTCTTGATAAGCAAGCAGTTACCAGCACTGGACAGACAGGGCACAACACCGCATGACAAGATGATGATACGTCAGCCACTCACTGTAGTAGGGCCCTAAGTCCTACCCCTAAATTTTAACACTCTCGGTTCCATATACGTTGTAACCTTCTCTATAAGTTGCTAAATTCTGGGTATTCTGCGAGGAAGTTGGATTAAAAGTCTGTGCACTCTTTGCCACCTTCATTCTCTTCGCCTCTGCCCTGGATTTGTAACAGAACTCTATCAAAGCCACCAGCATAGCCAGGCCCAGGCCTCCAACCAGAATGTAGAAGACGCCCGCAACATTGCTGAGACTCAGGGCGCTCGTCTTGTCCTGGGGAAACAAAAAGGGGTGTGCGTGTCAGATCAGAGGCGCGAGGCGGCTGGAGAGCAAACAAACAAAACAGTACGCTACAAGTACAGAGGCATAAGTGACGGCTTCATTGAAATACATGGGGAAAGGTGGCGGCGGGGGGGGGGAGAGAGAGAGGCACTGACAAACGTCTTCTGAGATAATTGCCCTGCCCTCGCTTGCAAAACAAACATACGTATATAAGCAAACAATTTGTTTTCAAAAGCAAAAGATTACATGTGCTTAACCAATACTTTCAGATGCAATTAGCCCCTTGGTAATGAACGGCGGTGAAATAGTCTACCACAATTAACCGCAGCGTCAATAAAGCATATCTATCCTCTCTTGACTTGACGTTTAATGGTGGCCTGAACACGGGGTTGTTAGAGGATCATTAAGTAGCCTAAGTTATCTATGGCATGGCTCCTTTTAGGATAGATATGCTCCGATATATTTATTTGGAAAAGAAAACACCAGACCAGTCTTCCGACTGATGGTTAAAGAAAAGGTCCGTTACATTTAAATCACTCCTTAAAATTCAGGCAAACAAATTTGCTGTCACAGCTCCCGAGCCTCGTGTAGGATGTGAGCTAGGAGACAAACGAGTCTTTCCTCACAAAGCACAGCCTTCTCACTTCCTACTATACTGCTAAAGGAGAAGGTTGCCTAGTTTGGAAAGCACTTGCAGTGGGGTGGAGAGGGAGAGGGGCCTGGAGAGTTGGAAATTCAGGGAACAGTCTTGCTGCATCTGCAGAAGTCCATAAACAAGCGTAGCAGCATTCTCTGGATCGGGACCACTGGCTTGCCTGGTTTTCTCAGGATTGTTGTTTAAAGTACATATTATTTCTATCAGAGGAAGCTGCCTTGTATTGATTCAGACTTTATGTCCACCTAGGTCTAGTCAGTGGTCAGGTGTTTCAGACAGGACTCTCTCTTAGTCCTACCATGCCAGAGATTTAACATGGGATCTTCTGCATGCAAAACAGATGCTCTGCCAATGAGCTATGACCTCTTCTCACTAAGGGACTGCAGTGCTGATGCAGTAAATTAGATGCGTAATTTTTAAAAACCCATTACATTTTGTAATTTAAGACATTAATCTTAGTGTTAAGTAAGCATTTCAAATCGGTGGATGCTTTCCATCCTGCGAGTTCGTGTGGCCACAATCCACTGCCAATTTGAATGAGCGAATGGTATGAACACGAGACTGCACACTTGACATTTCAAGATTTCAAAAAGATGCATGTAATTGTACATCATAATGCTTTAGACTTTTTTTTTTTAAAAAAGGAGTTGACATTATACCACACATTGCTATACTCCTAATTAAGCAATAAACACTTTTTAAAAAATGGGCTGAGAGTAATACAGTAATACTTGATTTTTATTTTTTTTATTCTGAGCTATGTGGAATTCGCACACCATGATGAGCGCTGAGTTCAGTTGCTGCAATAGTTTAAAGATGCATTATTCAATGTTCCAACTAAAGGCTGGGCAGGTGCAGGATGAACATCTTTCCATGTTGTTCATGTTGCGATGGGGGGCGGGGGCGGGTGAGGAACATAGCATTTTAATCTGCCTCCAAACTTGTTAGATTTGCAAAACACCTTCAAGAGAGATGGCCTTCCTTTTTAAAATGTGAAGTGGCAGGAGTCAAGTTGACATCGATGTACTGCCAGATGTTGGAACAAGGTACCACTAATTGGGGGTATCATTTTGCTATCATTTCTAAGACTGATCAACAGGACCATTCTGAACCTAAGTGGTTCAAGTTGGTTAGAGCGTGGTGCTGATAATGCCAAGGCGTAACCGGCTGCACATAAATGATACTCTTCAATGTATATTTCACAATATCAAAGGTTTTCTCATGCAAAATCAGCATGTAAAGATTGACAAAGTAAATAAAAGTCCAAATAAACCAGTTCGTTCATAAAGTCCCAAATTTGAGCTGTTTCTAATCCACATATGCCTCTGTGTATTCAAAAGGCCCAACGAATCCAAATGGAAGCTTGCTGCAGTTCCACGACAAGGATTTCTGGAATAATCATCCTGTTTTGGGCTTCGTCAGTGGTACATGTTTCATATAATGTATAACGAAATAATGGCTCTCATGACACATATATACATTATATGAAACATGTACCACTGACGAAGCCTTTGATATTGTGAAATATACATTGAAGAGTATCATTTATGTGCAGCTGGTTACGTTGTGTGTGTTTGTGAATGCCTTTCATGTAACCAAGGTTTGGTGTTGGTTTGATAATGCCAAGGCTGCAGGCTCGACCCCTGTATATTCCTGCATTGCAGGGGGTTGGACTAGATGATCCTCAGACTCCCTTCCAACTCTACAATTCTATGACTCTAAGTCCATAAACAAAAGACCTTTTAGAAAAGCACGTTCAGTGAGTGCTCCATAACTGAGGTGCTACCATGCCCTTGTATAAACCGGAACATCTTTTCTTTTTAAAAGTAACTTAAGGGTTCGGCATTTGGGGACATGCCTGGGACGAAGCTGGTGTTGAAGGGCTTTAATTTAATTAATGCTTCGCCTATGTTTTGCATTTCTCATGCAGGGTTTATGAATCCAAGGGACCACTTCATCTTGCCCCCCTGGGGTTGGGAGGGAAAGGATAAGCGCCTTCTGTGTGGTGCCTGTTCAATAGCTCATTTATTTCCATTCCTATGTGAACATTAGCTCCCTCGTGAACACAATAGCGGGTCCCGAACTGCAGCGACTGACCTTGCTTCCAGAGTCCTTGGGTCCACATTCCCCTTTATCGTACCACCATTTGTTTTTCAGCTTGTCTAAGACGCCTGCCTCACTGAGTTTCAGAACGGCAAGGTTTACAGGAGTTCTTCACGTGGGAAATAACATAAATAACATTATATATGTTATTTTATGTTATTCAAGTAAAACTACATAGAATCGCATTGCAAAGTGACGGAGCGGAGGCCACAGAGGCTGCTTATGTCGTGCATAGGGTTAGAGACAGACATACGACTGGGACCTGCTCCATCGCTTCAGGTAATGGGCACATACTGCTGGGGAAGGCTTGCGAAAAAAAATTGCGTGCAATTACTGTGAACCCAAAACTATTGGCTTTCACCGACACATTCAGTGGCCGACCAATAAAACGCAACCAGATGTTGGAAATGTTTCCAGATTACCAGATTGTCTATCTGTTGTCCTCAAACTCACCTAGCCTGACATTTGAGCAAAATATCAACTGGACAATTTAGGTGGCAGACCAAAGCTGGGAAGTAGGTTCCATGAGGTTGCAGAGTAAATCTGTTTAGGCTCACAATGCGCACCTATATGGATGTGCCTCCCTATCGTCGTATATTTCAGTACTCAGGGAGGATGTGGCGTTAGACTAAAACTGCCTCCCATGGAGGGTACAGATGGCAACACCCTTGATCGTTGTTATATCACCAACTAAAGACCTGGGTGTTTAGAGGAAGTCGGTAAAGATGGGTGACACCTGAAAGTTATGTTATGTTGCACTGATCGCTGCTATACTTTTAAACTGATTTTTATTTAATTTCATTGCATAATGATGTTTATGTTATAGCTGGGATCATTCGCTGACGGAGAGCGGCCTACAAATTTCATTTAAAAAATATTAGAAAGCTGTGCTTAGAGCACAGTATGTTGTGTGTCCCCAGGTCTACAAATCGAAACCCTACTGAACCATGCCATTCCTATGGGTGACACTGGGCTTCTTCCAGCTTTTAAGTTCCTCCACAGGGTTGTTCGAAAGATGACATGGAATAAGCCAATGGGTTATTTGGGGGAAGGGCGGAGTATAAATGCGATTGATAAATATAGATAACATAAAGGAAACACTCGCAATCGCATGATGTTTATGAGAGTTTACTATTATCTTCCCTATGGGAACTGACTGGCCCTTTGAGCAGCCAGGGTGGATCATAAAAATAAAGATTTATTTATTAATTTCTTAAATGTCTATACTGCCCTTCATCCAAGGATCACAAGGTGGTTTACATAGCAAGGCACAAAAATAACACAACAGAGCTTGGGCCCCACTCTCACAAAACTACGGTTCCCAGGTTTCGTTTGCAGAAACCACAACAATAAATCCACTTTTGTGTTGGTGTGCCCTAGAGGGAAATCATAGAAATGAGGCTATCCAGGCAAAGCCTGGCCCCTTCAACTAGCTAGCCTGCTAGTTGCCACCCACCCAAGAGTTAAAGAGAGTTTTTTGGATGAAGTAGTGACTGTAACCATGGGGGTTTTCTTTTTTCAGTGAAAGACCAGGGCTGTCTCTGTGGCCTACTGAAAACCTTCCTCTTCCAACAAGGCTTTTAAGGAGAGATCTTCCCCAGTCTGCATTTGTGCTGCAATTAAATGTTTTAAGTGCTTTCTGGCCTGTGTGTTTTCTGCCTTCTGCTCTTTTGGGAGGAGGGGCAGGACATAAATTTAATAAATGAAACAAAATAAATAAGTTGGCCCACCAACCTCCAGCTCCAGTAAAAACCAGTTAGTGATGCACAAGCAGCCTAAGTCATTCACTTGGAGAGACAGGGAGCTAGTTGGGCTCTTGTGATATTGTCTGCTGTGCTGTGCTAATGTCTTCTGCTGCATGTTCACCAAGCTGCTTTGTCCCTACCAACTTTTGGGTCAAATCTGTTTTGATTTTTTAAGAGATTCCAGGTATGACATGCGAAACGGCGATTTGGATTCCCAGGCCAATAAGTTGGGCTTGAGACTCAAAGAAGGATGCAAATATTTTTGCTTTGACAGTAATTGCACACATCTGGAAGTTGGTTTTTTTTTAATCAATGCCGTCAAGGATTTCATGGCAAGGAAGGAATGAGCCCCAGCAGATGCACCAATTACTCTACATACTGTTTACCCGCTTTGGTGACATTGAGGCTAACCTTGGAGTCACCTCCCCCGCTGCCACATTCTCCTTTGTCGTACCACCATTTGTTTTTCAATTTGTCCAAGAGGCCTTGTTCATTCAGTTTTAAAACTGCGAGGTTAACAGCATTTCTTGAAACGATAAAACATATTTTGTAAGAAACTGCATAGCCGTTAAGATGTTAGAAGGAACGAGGACTTAAAAAGCTCTTTTATCCACACACTAAATAAACCTCTCATTTGCATATTGTAACACACCTGTGGGGAGGAAGAAGCATGCTGGCGAACCAATTTGGGAAGGGAAAAATGCATTTTTTTTTTCAGTGGAGGGCAGCTTTATTGCTCAGTGCTTAAGTAAGGATAATATGATTTTGTAAACCGATAAAAAAAAGAGAAAAGGAGCTATTCATATATTTTCAATGTGGTGATAAAGTGCAGCCAGGATATAGAATTTAGATTGTGTTCATCCTTTCCCCTACAGTTTATAACAGACAGTAAAAAAGAAAAAGACCTTTGATTCAATTCCTTTAGCAGCCAGAGAGGCATGATTGTTTGTTGTACAAAATATGAGTATAAAATTTCAGTTCCCTTGAGCTGAAATAGTCAGCTCTTGTACTAGCATTAAAGTCTGGTGGTAAAGTGTGAATTAAATAGGTGTACAAAATGCGATCATGCCCCCCCTGCTCTTGTGCGAATCTCTACTTCTTTTTACAACTGTCCCAAACATAGGTATATGATGCGCAATTCAACCAAAGTTAAAACATATTGATTCCAATGGAAGGGATCCAACACTCCCATTAAAAACAATAACACTTAAAATGTGCTTAGTGTAATTATATGTGGATTATGCCCAGATGATAAGGCTACCTTATTGTTTATGATATTATGTTAGAGGCAGTGTCACTAGAGAGAACTCACCACCAGATATCTAAGGGAGATTGCTTCATGGAATTTAGGATAATGGTAGAATTGAAAACAGAGCACTTACCTGACACCATTGGGCTTCATATTGCAACAAACTACCCTAGACTTGGCTAGGGGCTTCTAGATCCTGGCATCCATGCATGATGTCATCAACATGCACCAGGGCTCTGAGATCCATCCCTGTTCCACCCACAGAGGAGAACAGGCAAAGGTTGCCTCGGTGTTTCACTGATGTATCAATGAATTCCAAACAAAACTGAACTTCAATTTTTGGAAACACAGGGTTGCTAACAATGGGAATCAGATAGCTCCTTTAGCAGAGGCTCTTGAAATCACTGTGGATAGGATTTCCATGGCACCACATTGTCTGATGCTATCTAATGCCCAGTGGACACTGAACAGCAGGTTTAAAGCAAACTGACCTTGCTTAATGAAAACGTTGGCCATGTGGCAACATGTAAAAATGCAAGGCAGTGATTTCATCCTCTGTCAGTGACTGTATTTTGCTGAGATTAAAGCTTAGAATTGAAGCTGTTGTAGATAAGCAAAGGAGCTCTCAAATCCAGAAACTTATTCTGGATGTAGGTGTTTTGTGGCCCACAAGGAGTTGGAAGGCTTCTCATTTTAATCAAAGCTTCCAGGCTGAAGCCTATAAGGGCATGCTGATATGGGTTAAGCAACAGGCCAGGGTACTCTTCAACTGGTCAGGACCACGGACAGCTCACCACAGGCCTGGTTAAAAGGTAAGGATAGATCAGGCATCCCCAAACTGCGGCCCTCCAGATGTTTTGGCCTACAACTCCCATGATCCCTAGCTAAGAGGACCAGTGGTTGGGGAAGATGGGAATTGTAGTCCAAAACATCTGGAGGGCCGAAGTTTGGGGATGCCTGGGATAGATCAAAGACAATCCAGTAAGTGAAGAGTTTGGAGTGTTATTCTTGTGACATTTTGGAGCCAACTGTGAACATCAGTAGTTGGTGGAGGACTATGTGGGCTACAACGGGCTGCACCCTCATGCTTCAGCCCGAAGTCTCCTACTGCCTCGTGGACATGGCAAAGTGCCCTACTGAGTTGCCAGTGTCCTGGAGATGAGTTATGGAATCAAGGGGATAGGGCAAGGCAGAGGATGGAGGCAACACTTTCCCATTGTGGCTCCTCCAGTGCAGGCATGGGGAGTGTGTGTTGTCCTCCACATGTTGTTGGCTATCCATTGTGTACACTTAGTTGAGATTCCAGCATTGGACTACTAGATGATCCTCAAGGTCCCTTCCAACTCTACAATTCTACAATTGAACTCCCATCAGCACAGCCAGAAAGGCTAGTGGTCAGAGATTATGGGAGCTATATAGCCCCGGGGGGAGGGCATGTTCTCCATCTATGCTCTAGTGCGGGGTTTTCCAAACTTGGGTCTCTAGCTGTTTTTGGACTACAGTTCCCATCAACCCCAACCACTGGTCCTGCTAGATGGGGATGATGGAAGTTGTAGTCCAAAAGTAGCTGGAGACCCAAGTTTGGGAAACTCTGCTCTAGTAGGAGAGTTACTATGGAGGATATGTCCTTAGGTGGTTCTTGCTCCCAGTCCTTGCCATCTTCCATCTTGTAGAACTCCTCCTCTGATAGAGGGGGCTCTTGGGCCGTGACACCTGTACTGGTTATACCTTTGCCCTGATGATGCCAACTCATTAATGTGGACCACATAAGAGAGCATCTTTATAGGTCAGCTGTTTTGGAAACATTTTTTTGCCCTTTACTGCCTTTCATGCACTTTTTTTTTGGGGGGGGGGGGTTACACAGATCCTTGGTTTCACAACTGTCTCTTAACAGAATTGACCTGAGCCTAATTTCAGTGGCTGTTAAATTTGCATTACCTAGATAGTGAATACAGATAATGTAATTACTTGTCTGTTCCTGGAACTCAAAATAATAATAATAATAATATAATAATAATTTATTATTTATATCCCGCCCATCTGGCCGGGTTCCCCCAGCCACTCTGGGCGGCTTCCAAAAAAACAGAAATTCTAAAATACAGAAATCCATCAAACATTAAAAGCTTCCCTAAACAGGGCTGCCTTGAGATGCCTTCTAAAGGTCTGGTAATTGTTCTCTTTGACCTCTAGTGGGAGGGCATTCCACAGGGTGGGTGCCACTACCGAGAAGGCCCTCTGCCTGGTTCCCTGTAACTTTGCTTCTCGTAATGAGGGAACCGCCAGAAGGCCCTCGGAGCTGGACCTCAGTGTCCGGGCAGAACGATGGGGGTGGAGACGCTCCTTCAGGTATACCGGACCGAGGCCGTTTATGCAGGAATACAGGCTGTGGTGTTAGCGATAACACTCTGCTTTTTTTGTGGATAAAGCCTTTGGGGCTACGCTTCTTAGGCAATCTGACAAATGTAATTTTATACACGTACTCTAATTATGGTTTGTGATCAAGAGGGAGAGGGAAAAGAGCAAGACTGGACTGAAATTGTTCATTTGCTTCATTTGTTCCAGGAAGCAACTGCTTTTGAACTAGAGATATTTATTATGGATTTCCAATTAATCATTTAGATGACAATAGTTTTGTTTTCAGTTAGTACCTCAACCCAACCTTCCCTTGAGTATTTCCAGCGAACTGGAAATACATGGGGTGCTTTTTCTTGAAGATTTCAACCTCTCTTTCCATCATGCTGAAAGTCAAAACAAAATGCTACTCTGTACACAAGGGGTTGGATCCGGTATAGCACCAAGTTACTCATTCTGTCAGCACAAGGATGGCACTTCTCACTCTCTTTCTCCTGTATGCCCCCTAAATCTATTCTGCGTTTTCCATCAACCCTGTGGGGCAGATTTGGGGTGGGTGTGGGTGGGGCATGTGCAGAGGGAGGAATTCCACTGCCCAAGGATAAATCCTTGTGCTGACAAGAACATGTTAGGTGGATCCCACCACCCCTTGTTTTCCCCACTTCTTTTTTAAAAAATTGAGGACCACCGGACTCCTGAAACTTAACAGGTCTGGGTTTAGTCACTGCTTGGGTAGGTGGTGATGTAAGGAAGATGTAATGGGCAAGTTAGGCTGATAGGCAGTACTGGGCTGAGGTAACCCAGTGAATTTCATGGCCAAGTGGGGATTTGAACACTGGTCACCCAGGCCCTAGTCTAACACTCTAACCACTGTACCACAATGGCTCCCATCTTGCACTAGCAGAACAGAAATACTGGATGCTGCCCTGAATGTCTACAAATCTTATGCTAATGACTTATAGTACCAGGATATGTCCTCTTCCTATTTAGAGAAATTATCTGTCAATTGAAAAATTTTCAGATTTACTTGATTTCTTAAAAGAAAAACAAAGCAAAATCCATCGCGGGGCGGGGGGGGGGGAAGAATTACTCACCCTGGCCAAAATTCACTATTACGGATCAGGAAGAATAAAACTTTTCCACTTACTTTTTTGAGGAAGGTGCAAATTGCTGTTGATAGTCCTAAAATAACAATTAAAAAACTCTATAAAAGCTAATCATGAGAGGGTTATTTAGTAGGGTTATTAGCCATATCCATAGACAATTTCACAGCACAATAAGAAAAAAAATGGAAATAAAAAGGAATGAAGTAAATGAGATTTTTAAGCGCCTCTCATTGTTCTGAAATTAAGCTCAAATTGGTTATGAATCTAACCACATTGCATTCCTTGCTATATCTAACAGGCCATGTAAAAAACACTTTTGTTTCACACTGTCTCTTTTTATAGCAGTGTAATTAAGATGCAACCCAGTGTATCAAAATAAGCTGCTGTCCACTTTGCAATGAAACAATATTGTTCTTCTGGCACAATATTTTACACCTGCCCACCCGAAGGAAACTTCTAGAAGGTTCATGGAAGGAAATGGAAATATTTTTCTTAAAACAAAACTCTCAGAAATACCCAGGGTTGTGCAGGCCCAGCTAAGTTGCTCAGGTTTTATTTTATGATTTAGAACTACAGTACATAACTCTATCACGGAAGACAGTAAGCTTCAATTCAGTGCTTTTAAAGGGGCACATTGGGAAGTCATAATCTTTGAACTGAATCCCACAGAGTAGTTCTCTCAGCCCCAGTCCAAAGATAGAGCTCCTTGCAAGTAGAAACTGTCTTTCCCCTTCAGTGCTAGGAAACTCCACATAGATTTTCTCCCTGGACATGCAGAGCTTACCCACCACTGAATATGGAAACTTCTGCACACATGGAGCTTTCCTGAGTCCACCAGAGCCTCAGCTTGCAAACCATGATTGGGGGCTATATCAAGTAGCTATAGGCAGCCAGTAGGGTTGCCAGACTCTAATAGAGGACAGGACTTCTGTGCCTTTAATTGCCCTGCTCTCTTTTGAGTCTGGAAACCTTAAAGAGAAACCAGCAGACCATTTGCTTGGAAATTAAACAAAGGGTCTGCTGGTTTCTCTTTAAGGTTTCCAGACTCCAAAGAGAGCAGGACAATTAAAGGCACAGAAGTCCTGTCCTCTTGAGTCTGGCAACCCTAGCAGCCAGTGCCAATAGAATTCTATGAACATTTCAGCAAACTCTCTAACTGTGAAGTTAGAATGCTCTGTCGCCAAGTTTTAAAGCTTATGCGGAAATGTACAACCAGAACATTGTCCTGAATGTGTTTTTGAAAACAGCAGCACATTGTGAAGGTTCCCCCCCCATCTGAGCCAGCCCAAGACATTCTGCCACCTGAAACAAGGGACAAGATGGCACCCCACTCACAAAGAAGCTGACTAAACTGGCCATTGAAACTTATTTCAATAATGGCAGCGTCTTCTACCAAAACTGAGGGGAACAGGCCAGGCCATGTGGTGCACACAGTTCTGTCCTCAAACACCGCCCTGCTGCCGTCTTTCCCCAACATCTACTGCCTGTGGTAACTACCTTATTCTGCCTAATGGTAGGGTTGGCCCTGAATACAAAACCACAAAAAAACCTGATCCTTTAGTCCTGATAAAATGCTCCATGGGGCTCTGATTTCCTGACACTTTTTTTTTGGTGTCATTCCCTTTACAGACCCCTTAACTGAAAGTATGTCACAATGCTAATACTTACCTGTTTTGTTGCCCTCTGAAAATGGCACCCCTGGGCAAGACATTACTTCAAACTGGTAATCTCAGTTGAGAAGAGGCTTTCTAAAATTGTGAAAGCTGCAACACTATTTTTAAATGCAGAGATCTTGGAGACCATTAAAACAATGAGCTCAGCCCCCACTGAGGCATCTTAGAGAATCAGTTGTATGATTCCATGATTTTATGGCTACATAGAGGATTTTTGTTGCCGTTGCAAACAGAAGAGAAAGCATTAAAGTGACCCCTGACCTTATTCATGTGAACTGCTTGCCATTTCACTATTATCTTAGCAGGATAAATCTTTTTAAATGTCAGAATCCCCACAGTTTTCCCCTCCTGTTCAAGGCAGAGTACACTTGGCCTCTTTTCCTTTTCCATTTCCATGGCGGCTGCTATAAAGAAATATAAACTGTTTGCAGGTGCCATAATTTCCTGAGCATTTTCACATTTTAAGACCCAGAAACCCTACTGGCAAAATACGTAATGGAAAGAAGAAAAAAGATGTTAAACTTGTGCCATCAATAAAAGCAATATAATAAGCAACAGTCTTTTGGGCTTGGGGATATGCAGGGCTTTTTTTAAAAAAGAAAAAAGAAAAAAGATGGAACTCAGTTCTAGCCATTGCTATTATAAGAGAACAAGGGAGGTGTTCATGGTGAGTTCCAGCACCTCTTTTTCTAGAAAAAATAGCACTGGGGATATGACATGCAAAATCGGAGGAATCTATTTTGGCCAAAAGCCTAAGACGCACCTTATCATCTTGGTGAAACTGTATAGACCAGGATTCACAGCTTTAACACACACACACACACACTTTCACAAGATGGTGCCAATCAATTTTGATTGATTAATACTTTCCTCAGGTGCTTTAGTGCCATCTCTCTATATAAAGAATAACTTTTATAACAAGTGTATCTGAAGAAGTGTGCATGCACACGAAAGCTCATACCAAAATATAAACTTAGTTGGTCTTTAAGGTGCTACTGAAGGAATTTTTTTATTTTATAACAAGAGTAACACATTCCTTATGGTATATTCTGTGGACCAGAGTTAGAACAAGTCAACAATGGGTAACCCTCCATATTTGTTCTGTAGGAAATGGTAATCAGAAGTACACTTAAAGACTCAAGTTGCATTAGGTATCATGGCAGAGCAATGGCGTTCGGGTTGGTTTAGACTAGAGCTTTTATTGATGGAGTGAGCTTTGCTGGATAAGTTGCTGGATATTTCATTTGTGGCTCTCTGTACTGAATGTAACATTTTGATTTTAACTATTTCTGGTCTGGATTTATTGATTTATTGAGTTGTATGATTTGTGTTAGGAGACTCTTGAGAGTCCCATGGACTGCTAGAAGATCAAACCTATCCATTCTTAAGGAAATCAGCCCTGAGTGCTCCCTGGAAGGACAGAACGTGAAGCTGAGGCTCCAATACTTTGGCCACCTCATGAGAAGAGAAGAATCCTTGGAAAAGACCCTGATGTTGGGAAAGATTGAGGGCGCTAGGAGAAGGGGACGACAGAGGACAAGATGGTTGGACAGTGTTCTCGAAGCTACAAACATGAGTTTGACCAAACTGCGGGAGGCAGTGCAAGACAGGAGTGCCTGGCGTGCAATGGTCCATGGGGTCACGAAGAGTCGGACACGACTAAACGACTAAACAACAACAATGATTTGTGTTAATTTCTCCTGTTTTATTGTGCCGGTCTCACCAGGTGACATATAACCTTTTGATTTAAAAAGTGATCAAGGTTGAGAGAGAACACATTACGGTCATACATTATTCAAGTGAAACACAATTCAGATTAGTTACAGGTAGGTAGCCGTGTTGGTCTGCCATAGTCAAAACAAAATAAAAAAAATTCTTTCCAGTAGCACCTTAGAGACCAACTAACTTTGTCATTGGTATGAGCTTTCGTATCTGAAGAAGTGTGCATGCACATGAAAGCTCATACCAATGACAAACTTGGTTGGTCTCTAAGGTGCTATTGGAACACGGGTGGCGCTGTGGGTTAAACCACTGAGCCTAGGGCTTGCCGATCAGAAGGTTGACGGTTCAAATCCCCGTGACGGGGTGAGCTCCCGTTGCTTGGTCCCTGCTCCTGCCAACCTAGCAGTTCGAAAGCACGTCAAAGTGCAAGTAGATAAATAGGTACCGCTCCGGCAGGAAGGTAAACGGTGTTTCCGTGTGCTGCTCTGGTTTGCCAGAAGCGGCTTTGTCATGCTGGCCACATGTCCTGGAAGCTGTATGCCAGCTCCCTCGGCCAATAACACAAGATGAGTGCCGCAACCCCAGAGTCAATCACGACTGGACCTAATGGTCAGGGGTCCCTTTACCTTTAAGGTGCTACTGGAAAGATTTTTTATATTTTGTTACAATTCAGATTAATCTCACTAAACATGTTGCCATATTGGTGAATCCATAGAGCAAGTCAGGAGAAAAAAACGCTGCAAGTGCTAATAGCTTTTAAAATGAGAATTGTGGTGGGGGTTGAGGGAGGGAGGAAGTCACATGTTTGATTTCAAAGGTAGGCTCCCTTATATTCATTAGCCTATCTTTGAAATCAAGCATGTGGCAGGGAGCTCTCGCTTTATTTCTCCCACACCGTTTATGACACACTTCCAGCAATGTTCCGATAAATTATACTTATTTTTGAACCTTCATTGGGGAAAATGCCAATGGGGAATATTACTGAGTTGGTTTTATGGTATGTTTACATTTAAACTAACATGCACCAACCATTTTCTACATAAACTTACATTTATTTTGTAAAACTAGTCTGAAGTTCTCCCCCCCCCCCTATTTTTCTGCACAATGTTATCATAGAGTAAAATTTTATTACAGCTGAGTATAATTTTGGAAAGTGAGTTCTTTTTTGGGGGGGGGGGAATCTCCAAACAAAGACACATCTCAAATTCAGTTTAGTTTCTCATGGAAAATTTTTCTGAATTGGGCAATAGTGCACTCAAAAGCATTGAAAGAAGCTGACTCGTATTCTTTGTTCTACTGTGATGGGCTTTAATAATTTCAGTCTGGGTTGGATTGCATTGAATTATTATAATAATATGGTATTTTGTTCTCTGTGTTCAATCACTGTTATTATGAATTGCTTTGAGATGAGAGAGGCTTGAAGAAATAAAGGAACGAAGAAAGAAAGCCTGGGTGTTAGCTCCTGGCCACTTGAAGGAAGAAAAACAATATTGTATTTGAATTTGGAGCTTATATACAGGAAAAACAGCAGCAGAAACTCTAGAGACAAATAGCCTGGTGGACAATAGCCTATCTAGAGACAAATAGCCTGGTGGACACAGTCCAGTTTCCACTAGGTTGAGTGAATAAACTACTTTGGGGGAATCTTCTAATAAACTCAAAGCACAGTTCAATCACCTAGGTAGTTTTTGTTCTTGCCTTCCAAAGCACATAGACTGACCGTGCGTTAAGCAAGCCAGGGGCTAGCAAGGACATTTGCCCTTTAAAGCCACAATGGAGGAATAGAAATGGATAAGGAAGGCCAGCCTTCTCTAATCCCCTTTAGGTTGTACCAGTGATACAACTCTACCTATTTCTAATAACTTCCAACTCAGTGCTATTTACCAAAAGGAGCTTTGTTAAATTATAGATATTCCCTGAAGACTGACAGCAACGAACGAGGAACGGCATTAAAGTTTCAGCTACATGGAGCTAAATAAACCCTTTGAGAACAGCTACTGTATATTACCAAGACAGAGATGATTGTTCGGGGAGATTTGCTCCCTCAAACAAATAGCAGGAATTTTGTTTAACAGCAACCTCCACTGGGTGCTCATTGGTCGAAGTAGAAGGGTACAGAGACGAACGGTTGATTGCTTTCTAGCTAGGTTTAAGTGTTTGCTACTATTATTTATTAATTAAATCAATTGCACCCTGCCTCTTCCTTCCAAAAAATATTAAAATCATAAACAATACCAAAGTCACACTCAGCCATACACTGGAGCATGACATTCTGAGAACAATTCTCCCTTTCTTCCCACCCAATCTAATAAGCGATTCTCTCTTTCCTCATATTAGAGTACAAGAATTCTTTTGCAGTCATTTAGCAAAAGCAGAAGTGTAATTGCTCCCGCTTGGCCTGAAAGTGGTTAGGGACACCGCCGACTTTCTGTCCCTAATGCAATTTCCTGTTCCTGTGATTTTCTGTTCCTAATGCGAAACCCACATTGTCAGGTGTGCAAAATCAAATACCCAGTAGTTCAAAATCAAGTACCCAGAGTGCAGTAGTTAATGAAATAATTCCACAACAACTTCTGCTCTCTCCCACACCCGTGCACATTCCACACCACCCCCAAATCTGGAGGATTGGGGAACACCCAGAACAATTTAAGGGGGTGCATGGGGACGAAAAGAAGGAAGGAAAATCCCATTGCACAAGCGGAAGTTGTTCCCAAAGTGCAAGGAGGTATTTGTACTACACTGAATACACAACGGAGAGTGGATGAAAAATAGGTTGCAAACCAATTGTGAATAATGATATTGTTATGCAGTAGTAAGTGTGGAATATGCCGTGAGTTTCTTTCAATTCTTGTGATTTTGTATCTGTTGGGGTAGAACGTATTGGGAGCCAGTTTGCCAGACCGGTTCCTTTATTTAAGTAAATACTTTGGCTAACTAGTTAAGCACCATGATCAGCATAACCAAAGGAGTTGCTCTGTGCCATAGAACAAGTAGGCCTCCCCTGCCCATCTAGCTACTAGGTAGGACAACAAAGCCACTGTAATTCCCCAGTAGCCCTTGGTGAAACTAGGGGCTTCTTAAAGCCAGATGATTTGCAGCAACACAGCAGCTGCTAGAGGGGAAATCTGGGCATTTTGTGGACACATCTGCCATTTCACATTTTTCCTAGCTCGGCCTTCCCCAGTCTGTAATCCTCCAGGTGTTTTGGAGTCCAAACCCCATCAGTCCCAGCCAGCATGGATTATGGGATTTGTAGTAAAACATTAACTGGAGGGCAGCAGGTTGGAGAGATTATCCATGTTCCACACAATGTAAAACGAGGCATTTGAATTTTTTCATTCAAAGCTGCCACTGTTTCCAGAATTCAAAAGGATTTATGAGTTATTCCATCATCAGCACACATCAACACAACTTGGGAATCAAACTGATTCGTGGGGGGGGGGGGGGGGAAATACATTTGCATCTTTGTATGTAACAGCAAAGACATGAAGGAGAATCGCATGCATGTTTACTCAGAATGAAGTCTCCTATTTTTCAGTGAGGCTTACTCCCAGGTAGGTGTGCATGGCATTCCCATCTAAAGTTGTAGTCTAGTGTTCACTTACTTGTGAGTAAGCCAAATCAAACCCATTGGGACTTACTTCTGAGTTAAAACACATAGAATTGCACTGTATGGTGCTTTAGGTTCATACGGTATAATTTTGCATCCATTTTCTGAAAAAGTTTATTTTAAAAATTGTGCCTTCGAAGTCAGCAATAAAACTGGGAGTAAAAACGGCAAGGTTTTAAAATATTTTACGCACAAAAAGACACTTCAACAAAGGACTCACTGAGGCTGTTTTTGTCTCAGTCATACTGTCCTTTTGAGATCATGGCGGGACAAGGAGATTCTCACCTAATGTTTGGCCATCCAAAATATGACAGGCTAAAGCTGCTCAGTGCTATCATGTAATTCAGTAAAATAAAAAAACCTGTTGAGCCCGAATAGCACTTGGAGCTACATTTTTGTCTTGAGGAAAACTTGGAAGCAGTGTCTGACCAGTTTGTTTTTTATATGGCCTTGATAGATATGCACCAATTGTGACTATTCGGTTGTACAACCGTTACCTCCTTGTCGATCGAAAATGGGGAATGGGAAAAGGAAGAAAAAAAACGAACATACCATGTCCACAGAACAACACAAAAAGAACTAGATTAGGGGCATCAGGGAAGGTGGAATACTATAACAACACATCTTATATTGTTATACTATTCCACCCACCTTAATGAAGAACCCTTTGGTGTGGCTACGCCATAGCCTTTCGAATCCAGATTTCCTCCCACTTTCATGGTGTCACATGGCTTGCGCTGCTCAATGTATTCATTCATGGTGGACTCCAGGAGGAAGGCAAACTTGCCCTTGGACTTGCGAACACGGGCAACTCCCTCAGCTGTAGTCCTAGCGAACACGGACGGGTCTGTTGTGCTCATGTACGCCCACATCTTTTCGTACACTGCTATTTTAGATCTCTGAAGGAAATTAAAAGGAGATTAGATGCAGCAAAGGAACGAAGTTGCCACAGAAACAGGTGACAATGCATAATGTATCAGGAGTCAGGTGTTTTTGATCATTCCATGGGGGTGGGATGGGGTATACCTTTCGATAGCATTAGAGTCATTTGTAGAAAGATGCTGCTGTCCTGGCATTGCTTACCGCCGCACATGCGCATAAGTTTTATGCGCAGCCATGTTAAAATCATTTCCAGGCAGAATCCACGACAAACAGAAGAAATTATTTGAGGATGCACTAATCAGGTGTCAGAATGACTGGCAGGAAATGTAATGATTGCTAAGTGTAGCCTTTTGTACAGGTTGGTTTGATGCAAGCAACAAAATCTGGCTACACACAGGGCTGTGCAAGGAAAAGTTGCACCGACTGTTGATGTGTGATACAGCCTGTGCATTTTCTTCATGGAATGGTCCCATCCTGTGCAAATACGGTAGCCACCTCTGGATCATTCATAGAGGAGGTCATTTGGCACTACATGGGAGCATCGAATCTACCCAAAGTAACTCTTACTCATGCTATCTAAAGGCCAATTCCGCTATTCACCAGCCCTGCTAGACCTGCTAATAAAGGGAAAAGGCTAGGAAACAGCTGAATAGCACCAACATAGCCAGTTGATAGCTAAATATCCATTTCCGATGGTCAGATGCAAGCCTGAAATACTTGCTTGATAGACCCACCTTGAATAGATTTGCCAAAGGCCTGTCTATGGCCATTACCTATTAACTGTCTATTGCCCAGTTATCACCCTAGTGAACGGAAGGCAAAAAGAAACTCAGAATCTGCACTAAGGCAAAAAGTCACTAGTGTAGTAGAAATAACTAAATTCACAAGACATGCACAGTGTATAATGGGTGCATATGCAGAGTAAGAGAAGAAATCACACCAGTGAGAAAACCGGGAAGCTTTTATGTAGGTCTGAGGAGCACCTGTTCAGACATATTCTTGTTTTAAGAGGCTTAGCTTTTGAGAATGGCTGATCTGCCTACAGCTCCCCTTCTTGGCTAGAGCTGGGTTATGGCACAGACAATGAATCACCAACAGGCATCCTTTGAGTTTCACATTCAAACCCCACTGCAGGCTCAGGTCCTGGCAACCAGGGTGGTGGCACAGGAAAACATCCCTGTGGGGCATGTCCCAAGGCCTTTTTGCATTCCTCTGGAAGTATAACAGGGCTCAAAGAGGACATCGCTCTAGAACAGGCATCCCCAATCTGCGGCCCTCCAGATGTTTTGGCCTACAACTCCCATGATCCCTAGCTAACAGGACCAGTGGTTGGGGAAGATGGGAATTGTAGTCCAAAACATCTGGAGGGCCGAAGTTTGGGGATGCCCGCTCTAGAAGCTCCCTTAAGGGTTGTGTCAAACAGCTGAAACATGCATTGTCTAGTGGTTCTTATACAGTTTCATTGAACTATGTTCTATTCATATTTAGGGCAGAAGGCCATGGGTAAAAGTGATGGAGGACACTATTTAAAGTACTATTATACCACTTTAGCAGTCATGGAGAATCATGGGGACTATAGTTCATTCTGGGGATTTTAGTTCTGTGAGGTCAGCACCCCTAATAAACTGCAGTTCCCAGGATTATCTAGGACCTTTAAAGTGGTGCAATAGTGTTTTAAATGTATGGTGTGGGTGGAGCCTAAGAAATTTAACCATTTGCTTAACTATCCTATCAAAGGCTGGGCTGTTTCCAATGTTTAAGGGTCTATATTTAATGGCAATGAACACAATCCTGTCCAAGTTAAACACTTTCAAGTCTCCATGGCCAAGCATATAGTGGGGCATAAGAGTCCTTAATTATGCCCAGTAATTTCTGTCTCCAGGCTTCTAGAAAAGGGTAAATTTTATATTTCTGTAGCAGAAAAACAAAATTAAAGTAACATGAATAGAAAGCTTTACAAAATGAATGTGGTTAGGCAAATGACTGGAACAATATCTCTTATAGTTACAGACTTATAAAGCATCCCTTTTGCTTCATTTCAGTGCCTGGAATTACATTATTATGCATCTTTTCACCAAAGGGCGCCTTCAAAAAAACCCGTAAGCAAAAGTGAACCCGAAAGACCCCTTGGAATCATCATATATACTCCGTACTCCTTTTCGTCTCCATGCTGTGGTTTGCAATCAGCTAGCAGAGCAATGCTATCTTAATTACCTCTGCCTCTACAATCCCTAAGGGCAGTTCCTAGCCTGACATGTCAAGATCAATATATTTGCCACAAATTAAAATGATTGCAAACGCCAACAAGTGGAATTGGAGTTTTTTTTAAAAAAAAACACGCAATGCCAATATTGTAGGAGCTACAAGACCACAAATCTGATTTTCCATAATGCATCATTATTCCGACTGCGTTCCGAACGGTTCCCAGGTAGAGAGCAAGGGAAACAAGAACCTAGTAGGATTGCCAACTTACCCTGAAGAATTCTTTCGTCGACCCGGAGTCCAGGGTCCCATATGCAATTTCGGTTTGTTTGGCGAGGTCTTCTGCGCTTTCTATGGGGGAGACCATTCGCTCAACAGTCAAGAAAGCCGCAAGGTTAGCGGTATAGGATGAAATAATGATGAGCGTGAAGAACCACCACACACCTCCAACTATACGACCTGAGAGGGATCTAAACATGAATAAGATAATGCATGTTTTCCTATCTCTTGGCCAAGGAGAAAGAGAAAGAGAGAGACAGTGAGAGATACCATCATTACAGGAAATTTATTCGCCAAGCAGCAGTAACCGGGACTGAAACGTAACAGGACCAAAGTTCTGTTTAACCAAGCTTCTCCTGATATCCGGGGCTCAATCCAGGATACAGTGTGGCGTATAAATAGAAATGCAACATAGCTCTGAGTTTTAATTATATTTCTCAAACGAGAAAGCAGCTGCTACAGCAGCTGGAGTTCAGTGGTTTTCGAACTGCGTTCAGGGGAATAACAAGGCGCCTTGCAAGTTTATGAGTGAAAATATCATTCGCTGAAGGGAAGCTTCTTTGAAAGACAAGTTTGCCCACCACGACTGATCTTCCTCTCAGTAAGGGGGGGGTGTTGAATGGCTTGCAGGACACATTCTCAGTTAGTGAGCCTCAAAATACCCAGCTGTACATGGTCTGAGATGGAATCCTAAGCCCTGTGCCAGGGTTCTTTGGCAGACAGGTCTGTAGAAAGGATTGAGTGAAGGCTGGAAGTTTTTAAAACAGCCAGGCTACATTACCTTCTGTATTCCAGGAACATATTCTTACGTACTTAGCAAGGTATGCTTAAAAAGAATCCAGCGTGCTCTGTATTTGTTAGGACACCATATGAAAGAATACAAAACAAAGATGCCTGCCACCTCTAATCAAAATGCAGACAACATGGTCTATATGTATCCAATTGGATAGCTACCAGGAAGAACTCTTTGGATTTTCATGGCAAAATTGACCATCTTTGAAAACTGTTTACACCGCAGTCAATTCCATTAACTTTATAAAGTCTAGACTTTATAGACACCCAAACAGGCACACTGCTACCTGTTGCCAGGTTTGCCTAGAAATGAATGAGAACAGTCCTTATTCAGAGAAAGTCAGTGATGCTTAAGTCCTATTGAAATAAGAAACTGATTGGGACTCCTTTAAGGCAGTGTCTTGGGTCTGGGACCCTGAGAAAAATAGCAAAATGGCTTTGTTTTCACATAAGTTATATGCACCTTTGACAAATACTGGTAATACTCCACTATTGAAAAATATATATATGCACATTTCAACACAAAAACAGAAACTCACTCAAATGCAGCCCAGGCCTCATGAAATCCCTAGTTTCGCCAGGACTAACATCCAACAAACACCCTCTGCTTTGTATCCTAAGTGTGTACTCCTGTATGGAGGTTTCGATATTGATTTCTGTTCAGCATGGTTGCACCCTAAATTCTGATTCTCTAATTTACGTTCCACCTGCTGCATTTTCCATATTACCTTTGGTAGTCTGAAGAAATAATTTAAAACAATGCAGCTGTTTGAAGATTGCCTGCATTTGAGCATGGCCTAGGGTGGACATGTGGAATGCCTAATGGTTATGCAGCCCGATAGTTGTGAGATGGATGGGGAGGGAGGGAGGATGGAGATAAGCGGGGGTGGGGGTGGGTGCTGTCGAGGCAATGGAACAGATGCTACTTCAAAGGTAGATAGTCTAGGAGTGTAGCTGTTGATAAGTGTGCATGATCCATGCGTGCATGCTATGACAAAAATGTAAACCAGTTAGCTTAAAGTTCTTTGTTTGAGAAGATGTGTTAGAGTTCTTTGTACTATGCCCTGGACATCTCTTGCTCCCACTTTACTTGGTGGGTGAGGGATCCTACTGTAGCAGTGAAATAAAGATTTCCCACAGCAGTAGCATTTTGGCTCAAGAAATGGAAAAAACAGAGCAACTGAAATGCACTGGGAAAGCATTTTCATTTTGTCGTCATGTAATACAGAGGCTGCTGGCTTCATCCCAAGCCAGAGCTGGCCAATGCCTGTGTTTTGGGGGGACCCACTCTGCTTTCCATACGGGTCTGGTTGCCAGAACACACAAACTACAAGCCCCTGAGTGATCATATGCCACAATAAGTTTGATGTTACCTAGTTGTGAGGATTTCCCAGATGTGGCGCACCTACGCATAACATTATGTACAAACGTGCACATTTACAAACAACATACTTATTATATCCCAAATCTAAAATAGAGATGCGGCATTAAAAAATAGAATATCCATTACAATCCTTTCCCCCTACCAACCCAGGAGCTGCCAACTGGCTGTACCTATCTACTGCCATTAACACAATCCCTGCTTTGCAAAAATAAAACGAATACCGTGAAACTTTAAAAACTACAAGAACCTGAAACGTACGAAAGGTTTAAAAATGATTCAATGTGCCTGCCTGATTTGAAAGGGAGGCAATTACTCAGAACACGTTAATGAACAGAAGAATCAATTTTTAAACAGCGGCAAGCAGGTGGCTGTCCTTTGTGTACTGTATTGTGTATTCTCACCGCTGATCATAAAATATACATTTTTTAAAAAAACAGGTATTATTTCATACCAACCTGGGAGAAATATCACATCCTTGCTGCATGAAGGCACCCAGGGAAAACCAAAGGCTGTTGAAGATGCCAAATTCATTGGGAGGCTGGTCACTGGGCCCTTCTTTGCCGTCCTCTGGCTCCTCTGTATGCCACTCATATGGACTAAACCTGCTCACCAGGAACAGGACAACACTGACCCCAATGTAGGCAAAGACTATGCACATCCAGATCTCATAGGCTAAGGGGTCCAGAAAGGAAAACACTCCAGGTTTAGATTTCTGAGGCTTTTTGATCATAATGGATATGCCCAGACTCATAAAGGGCTTAGAGAAATCGATAACCTCCTCTCGTACCAAAGTGATGGTCAGAGGCGCGACAGCAATCTCTGCTTTCTGCAAAGAGAACCCAAATAACTACAGATTAGGGAAACATGAAATGGCACAAATTGTTACGCAACAAATGAATGCATTAGACTTTTGCCCTCTTAAAACTAAAGGCCAAAATGGATACCAAAGAAAGTGAATCGGGGACTGCGTGTGTGTACATGTGTGTATTCTTATTGCATAAATATCATTCTATAATCTATTATTGGTAGCATCAATGTCTCTTTGATCATGAAACTTGAAAAGTGCCTGGAGCTGAAGGAGGAAGTTGAATAAATGACAGTCTTCCTCACTTCCTCTTTCAGCTCTATGGCCTTCTCAAGGCTCAGATTAATTCTGCTAGATCCAACTTTTACACAGATCCCTTGAAAAGAGTAAAGCATGTATATACACTTCCTCTCTTTCTGTCTTGGTGGTGGCGGGAAACACCTGACCCAGGGGATGAACTGGAATGGTCATGCAAATAGAAATAGGTCATGCCATTTGAACTGGGTTTTAGTTTTTTGCTTTTCACCTGATTTTTCAAATATTCACCTCATCTTGAACTAATTTAAAGCATCGTGCTTATTTTGAACTAACCTACGGGAGGCCAGGCAGTGATGTAGCCTGTACAGCACCTCTCTGCACACTATGTACATTCCCAGTGGGCTTACAAAGCACACTCAAATGTTACCTTGCTTGTGGAGCCAATTGTGTGCAGCCTGGAGTTCCATGGGGCTTTGGACTGCAGCCAGTGCCCTCAGTTCTGAAGAGCTTTTACAATGTCTAGAACAGAGCTTTCCAAACTGTGTGTCGCAACACATTAGTGTGTCGGCTACAGGGTGTAGGTGTGTTGTGCGAACGCTCTTATAAGGGGTTAGTTTAACCTCCGGTTTGCTAGTAAAACTGTGTCGCGAAATGATGCATGTCTAAAAAGTGTTCCACCAACATGGAAAGTTTGGAAAGCTCTGGTCTAGAAGCTAATCACCTTCATGTTAAACTTTTAAGAGTGCATGGCTCCATTAATCAGAATGAGCAAGGCTCATTATCAGCTTTTCCCATTTTGACAAAGCAATAAAAAAAATAGGGATATCCAATAAAAAGGCATGGTTTAAAGTGTGGAATCTCTTGAATGCTGCCGCCTGTTTCAGTGGCTTAATTCACATTCTCTTTTTTCCTTCTCAAATATTCATTTTCAAGGAAGCTTAACAAAATGCAGCATAAAGTACTTGAACTTCAGAGCCTCATTCTTTGTTAGACTTTGACAGAAATGGGCAATGACCTCCTTATTCATCATGCAGTGAGTGGATAACATTCCATGGCAGAAGAATGAATATTTAACCAGAATTGACTGGAGATTTTGAGAACACCTGCAAAAGGTAGCTAATTGCATTCATCACTAGAAAGTGCTTTGATGAATAAGCTCATCACTAAAGATTATAGTGTTGTGCAGATAATATTTTAGTCATCTAGATTCATCAGAAAAACAGCAAGGATCCCCCTAGCTCTGGAGGACAGTGTTCTTCAGATATCTCAATTGGTAGAACATGAGACCCCTTACTCTCAGGCTTGTGGGTATGAGCCCCGCGTTGAGTGAAAGATTCATGCATTGCAAGCATGTTTAAAATTTCAGACATAGTCGACAATCCTATCCACAATTACCCAGGAATAAGATCACAGTGGAATTTTCTTTGGAGTAAATAAGCATTGGATTGTGCTGCGTACCAATACAAAACAAAAATATATTTGAATTCAAATAAATAAAAACAAGCTTTGGGTATTGTTACAAGGATTTTATTGCTTGCCTCCAATTTGTGTTCGGGAGTGAACCAAAAATGGGTTTGGCTAAAATGAAGGGCCATCATAGGTTGAGGACTGTTTCAAACATGATACTGCTTTCTCATACAGAGGTATATTCAAAAGTGTCAGGACATTAGATGATAGGTCAATCAGTAGAGCATGAGGTCCTTCAGGGTCGTGGGTTTGAGTCCCACGTTGGACCAAAAAAAAGATTCCTGCATTGCAAGGAATTGAACTAAATCAGGCACCCCCAAACTGCGGCCCTCCAGATGTTTTGGCCTACAACTCCCATGATCCCTAGCTAACAGGACCAGTGGTCGGGGAAGATGGGAATTGTAGTCCAAAACATCTGGAGGGCCGAAGTTTGGGGATGCCTGAACTAGATGATTCTTGTGGTCCTTCCAGCTCTACAATTCTATGATTCTATGATCACCTCCCAGCCATCCTCAGCAGGGCAGTTCATAAAAAACTTTTTGTTGAAAATGGCTGCTCCAAAGGTCCTCTCTTACTACACTAGGGATTATATCGCTATATCTGAAATTTCATGCATATCAGTTAATATCTTGACCCTGCTCCACTGAATTGAAATTTCACCCTTCACGACATAGGAAAACGGCCAAGTAAACAGCTATTTTCATGGAGGAGGGTCAAGATATTAACTGATATGCATGAAATTTCAGATATACCCTAAGACGTAGCCATAAAATAAGCCGTAGCAGGATTTTTAAGTTTTCAAGGAATATAAGCCATACCCTGAAAATAAGACATAGTGATAGGCACAGCAGCAATGCCGGCCGCGGCAGGAGGAGGAGGAAAAAAAATAAGACATCCCCTGAAAATAAGCCATAGTGTGGTTTTTTGAGGAAAAATAAATATAAAACGGTGTCTTATTTTCGGAGAAACACGGTAGCTATATAATCCCTAGTGTACTAAGAAAAGACCTTCGGAGCAGGCATTAAAAAAAAAAAGTTTGTTATGAACCGCCCTAATCCTCAGTCACTCAGTGAGCCAGCCAGTCTTTGAAGCATCTCCAGCCCTGCTCGCAAAGTTATGCTGATAAATGAAAATTCCTCTCTCCTCTTCACTCTTCCTAAACAGCAGAGCACGGCTCCAGTCCACCCAGCACAGAGATTGTTGGAACCAAACCCAGTGCTGTTTTTCTGGGGGTACACATACCCCTAAACATTTTGTGAATCTTTGTGCCTTTGTCCATTTACTGTATTTATTTTTCCTGTATTTGAACTATAAAATGGTGATTTTCTTGAGAGTACCCCTAAACATTTTTAGAGAGGAAAAAAAAGCACTGGTCCAACCATTGTTCCACCATTACTGTCTACACTGATAAGCTTCAGATCGGAGTCTTTTCCAGTTCTAGAGTTGCCGGGGATCGAACTGGGGAGCTTTTGTATTTGAACCATGATCTCCACCAGTTGAGCTGCAGCCCTGTCCAGCAATGAGAAGGTGGGGGGCGGCAGAGACAGAAAATGCAGCCTTATCAGTCTGCTTTTCAGGGAACACTTTCATACCTCACTAGTTCACTTGCAGTGTCAAGATGCATTTCCATATTTTCCTAAGTGATTAAAAGGGAATGTTCACACTCACTAGTTTAAATGTTCTGAGAAATGATCCATCAACAGGGAAATTGTTTTAATGTCCCTTCCAGCATGGAAATGCAATTTTCTTTCCAAGCGAAGCATTTCCTGAACATACATGCACAGTTTATAAAAGAGGTTGTGGCGTGCCACCTGCGTGTCTATTACAGCTCGGAGGTAATATTTAGATTATTCATCAGGGATTGTCAACATTCATATGTCAACATTTGCCAAGGAAAGTGCTGGGCAATCACTGGGACGTATATGACAACTACACTCATGAGAAGTTGATGCAAAAGTTGGCATCAAAAATAGATATGCTTACCCCATACACCAGTTCTCCCACCATCCCATTCCAGATTTTTGTGTTTGGATCCCTTGCTCCGTATTTTCCATCAGGAACAATAGCAATTTTGTACTTGAAGCCAATATGCTTTGCAATTTCTGATGCCAGGTCTACACAGTATCCTTCATACTTGTCATTCCCTTCAAATAGCTCTCTGTTTTTTTTCCACATAACATATGGGGCTTCCTACAATGAAAGAAGGAGAACTGTAAAAGATAAACATATAGCATAGCCTGTCCAAAGGTACATGTTATTTACCACCAGCTGTGTCATATTGAAAGGTCACATCAGATATTATTGAACTGATCACAAAATGGAAAAAGAAATCCATAGGAAATCTATCATCTATCTATCTTTCTGTCTATCTGAAGTATACTCGGAGTCGAGAGTGAATTTCATGCTCTTTATTCAGCTCGTAGTCATCAAGGAGAAGAAGAGAAGAAGAATGCCCTTTTCCCCAAACCATCTGCTTATATACATTATTTACACAATGGGCTTTGCCTGATTGGCTACTTCAGGGCTACACCTGCAGGCCAATCAGGTTGCGGATTCACTTCTGCCAGCCGCCTGATTGGCTGCTCCTGCAGGCCAATCAGGTTGCGGATTCACTTCCACCTGGAGTCGGATTGGGTGGCTCCTGCGGACCAATCAGACTGCTGATTCTGGATCCTATTGTTCTATGATTCAACTCAGTACATAACACTATCTATCTATCTATCTATCTATCTATCTATCTATCTATCTATCTATCTATCTATCTATCATCTATCTGTCTATCATCTACCGGTATCTATCTATCTGATTTGCAACACATGACATACAATTGTCCAGTTGAAATCAAAACCCAATTTAGAATTTTTTTTATCCTTGGGCACATAATAAGAATGACAAAATTAATGGACTAGTTGCTTTTAAAAAATTCTTTACAGCCATATTTTAACAACTTTGTTTATATGGATACCTTATTAACTTATATTGGAATAATTTTACAAAAAACAAACAGAAAAACACCCCTGGATATAGGTGCCTTTTCAATATGCTGAAGGAAGTATCAGCTACCCCTTATAATTCAATAAGCAAAACATAGCACTCACTGGGTTAGATCCAGACAGGCTGTTCCATGAGTGGAAGTTGCTCCTTCTGTTCATGGAAGGCTCCAAGATCCAGCAGAGGCTCCATGGCAGAGATAGGGGAGCCTTGCCCCCCCCCCCCTGCACTATGTCTAATGCTGCTCTGGAGGATTGGCCAACCCACTACAGTTTTTCAGGGAGCAAAGAGGGCTGCAGGAAGGCGTAATCAGTGGAGATAGCCTATTTCTCTCCTTCCTCCTGAGCCAGCGAATACCTGCTGAGTACGTCTCTGGATCCAACCCACCATTGGGAATGTTTTAATATTTTTTTTTTATTTCCATTCCCTATAGAATCAACACAAGCAGAACTTAAAGAGAACTAAAAATAAGTAAACAAGCATGCTATTCATCCACAGCCCTGTTGATTAAAATCAACCCATACCAATTAATCAACCACACCTTAGCTGATTAGTGTGTAAATTTCAATCACGCAGTCCTCCATTTAAGTGAAACATAAGGAAAGATTGCATCCAAAGACTCAGATGTGTAGACTCAAATTCTGTTCCTTGGAGATTCAGAATTCTGTTCTTTGACTTATAGTTTAATTAGCTGCAATCAATCTTCAAAACAAACGAGGTCAACCATCATAGTGCTTATTTTCCCACGTGTCTCGTTGCTCTCCTAAAGCTGTTTCCCTCTCTTTCCTCCTAAAGCTCTCCCCACCCCCCCGAGTTCTCAAATGTGGTTGTGAGATCATTTCTCCTTCCCCACATGTAGTCAGGGGGGAGTTCCAAATAGTGTATTAAGTCAAAAATCCAAGCACCATGCGAAGATTTACATGGCATTTCAAAGGTACCATTTTTGAATGCAGTCTGAACATATTTGCAGTTGCCTTTTATCAAGTTAGGGGAGTGGGCCATATGGACCAGTACTGTCTGCTCTTAAAGGCTCCCCCATGTTCTCAGGCTCCAGTATGAGAGATCTTTTTTCAAGAGGGCATGTTGTTTTGTGTTGAATTTGGAACTCCCTGGACCCAACTAATGAGTTCTAAGCAGGGATGTCTGCAAATTCTGATGACAATGAACATGGGAGTGGAAACTGGCAATGTTCACTGATTCATCCCATGTTCAGGATGGAAATCAATCCAGTGAATGCGACTGGTGGTCACCGTTACTGCTGTGGTTTGAATCAGCAGATTGATTACCCCCTCCCGCCGCCACATATGTGTTGTGTTTTCTTTGCACTGAAATGAGTGGAACATGTAAAGACAACGGGATTACATAAGTTACACAATTAGTTATGTAAATTACACAAGTTATATAATTAATCGTGTGAAGTATGTAAGTTACACCATTTCCCCCCCAGTAGCCAGCAAGGTGAATTAATGTAGTTTTTGGCAGAATATGATCTGCAGTGGAATGGAAATGATGCTGCTTGTGACAAATGCAGGGTGGGATGGGAAATTATTCATTATTACGCCCCAAGCAAACACAAAAAGATCATTGTAACCATTATAGGCAAACTGAGAAATATTTCGGGAAGATGGTATTTTCACTATTGTACATCTTCATTTTGACATTGTGTCAATGCCTTTTCTTTGTGATTTCAGTACCTTATGTAGCAGCATCCCTGCGTTACCCGACGTATCAGTTCAGATATTATAGATTTAAGATTTCATTTAAAAAGGGGGGCGTTTGGCAGTGCCACATCACTTACATCTGATGACCAGATAAAAGACACGGAGGTTGTTGCCATTAAAGTCACCATTTGCCAATAGTTACCTCGTAACGGCTCCTCAGTCACAATTCAGTTTTTCCTCATCAACTCTCATTTGGGCTGAGCTGTGGCAACAGTTGGCAAATGTTGTGCCTTCAAAGGATAACCATAGCAGCCCCCTGCATTTGTGTCCTGTCCAAATAGATTATGCAACAATACACAGCCAAAATAGGAACGACTCAGATATTTACTGGAGCTACAATGCTGGAATTATTTGGAAAGCAAGAAAACTTTCATTCCATCTTCAATGAAAAATAATGGGTTCCCAAGGTCAATATTGTGTAAACCAGATAACATTCATCATTCGGAGCACGACGCTACCAATTATGGTTGTTCTTGTTTCTTTTTGCGGCTTCTGGGGTTCTCGGGAAGCTTATTATGGGATTCTCAATTAAACGATCAATGATAGCCTCTTCCTTGAAAAGTAGATCCCCCATATTTACCAATTTTCTTCTGCAGCATGCTGATTCGGAGGTATTGTGCTTGTTCTACAGGACACTCTCAGTTCATTTAGTGATGGAGAGGTCCTACAGTACTAGCCAGGTGAACTGACACTGTGCCCTAGAACTTATTGCAGAAATCTCCTGCAACATGCAGACAAACTGATATCAGGACCATCGACCTAAATAAACAGCCAAAGCATCGATAAGGCCAGGAGTTTAACTAAACAAGAGCATGGGTTCATTTTCATGGAGACACACTAATATATATCCATATTGTGGTCAGATAATGGTCACACACTACATGTTCAGATTGTGATAACCAAAGCTTACAGAAAATGCCAGCCCTTGTGTATGCTGTACTTTCAAGCTTGTTTCACGTTGTATTCAACTTTTGCCTTTGGAAAGAACAGCATTGCCAGTTGGGATGACCAAAGGCAACCCCCACACCCCTACAGTGAGAAGTGGTTCACTCCATTATTCCCCCTCCCACCTCATTCCATGCTCCTTCTTTTGCATGTGTACACCCAACCTTTGTTTGTGGAAGTTTTGAAACTTATGCAACTGCAACTATCTCGACACTGAAAGACCAATCATTACAAGGAATACTGTCTAATTTATATTGTAACAGGGACTCAAGGTGGGGGAGGTCGGGGGAGTCCAAAGGATAATGATCAAGATTTAAGTTAGAAATTTTTGTTTTTGATATTTTTGTATTTTGTAGTTTGTAGTTTTTTCTTTTTTGTTTTTTCTTTGTATTTTTTGTGTTTTGTATTTTTTTGTGTGTGTGTGTTTAAAAATCTTCCATAAATATATTTTTTTTAAAAAAATGAAAGACCAATCATTACTAAAAATAAAAAGTGCACTATCTCCTTTGCAATAATATCAGATCACCCCATTTCTCCTGTGGGCCAAATTTCAGTTGCAGGAACTCATTCAGAGCAGTTATATCTGAAACATTTCTAGAAATCCAGCAGAGAGATAGTGCCTTGCAAGACGTAATACTCTGCACACTTAGGGTACTTTAAAATGTGCTTGGGAGAGGTTTAGCTTTCCGTGATGTGCCCATATATACTTCCTTTGTCCCACTGTAGTTAAGCAGGCTTTGAAACCATACAAATACCTTCAATCAGAAGCAAAAGCCGGGTAAATTCAGTACTACCGGTATGTTGTGTGAAGGGATCCAACAAATGATGGCCTTCTTAGCCACAACTACTTGAAAAAGCTAGATTGTTTATGTGATGAATGCATAAATCATTGTTGGCTCCATCAGGCAACCCATTTTGATTTTGATTCCTGCCACACAACGGCTACAAAACTAAACACATATTGCGAAGATATCCACCCACCATTTGGTCTGATGCAGTTTCTAATTACAATAAAATTAGAACACTCTGGAGGAGGTTTATGAAATATAATTCCACAGGAAATCCACATTTCAAATGATTAGTAACAAAGTATGAACATAGATCATCAAAGCGGTACAAGCTTTACTTACAGAAATCTGGTATCTATAACAATGGTTAACATTTAAAATATACAGCTTGCTGTTTGCAACAATAGATTTATCAGCGTAGAGAAATCCTTCACAAACTTGCCAGTACACAGCTCATAATTAGAAACTAGGGAATGTTGTAAGAATAGTCTTTTTTTAAAAAAAAAGGACATATATTATCTCTATGCTTAATTTATACTCAGAAAAAATAATCTTGCACTTCCCAGAGAACTGCAAAGCATATGCTACAGTATAGAAAAGACATTAGTCAAAGGTTTGAAGGTCAGTCTTGCAAATAATAATAATCACCCGCCTTGTCATATATAATAAAACATTCCATGGGATTCAGTGGGAAGGCAACCTCTGCAGCTGAAGTCTATGTTTGGTAAATATGGAAGAATCAGGTTCTCCACACTTTTTCTGCTAACTGCTGTGTAGTCTGAACCTATTGGTCAAAACCTGGAGCTGAACTGGTTGCAACCAATGTTCCTTGTTAGTTCATCTATCTGAGCACCTACGTAGACCCTCCCTGACCGTTGACTTTAGGAATGTACCATTAAACAGATTATCCTCTCCTGCCTTCACCTTCCCAAGCTTGCACGGCCCAGTTCTGACGGTGCTCTAGCATACTTCAAAGTCCTGACAAAAGTTTTTGCTGTGGTCTGTGATCGGTGGAGGTTAGTTTCAGTCTCTGTGACTTATATAAGTGAAAAATATATAGGTAAAGTTGGTATTTGTGTTCTTCAGCCAGGAACTCTCCCTGCCTTCCCCTTCAGCACCCAAGAGAGCAGAAGAAACATGGATGCCATGGATGTAAAAAATGGGGGACACTCATATTTTTCTGTACAATTCTCTTGTCATGAAGTCCTGTTACTCTGGGGGGGGGGTGAGGGGTTGCTTTATTGCAATTCAAAAATGCACTAGCAAGCAGCCTGTGGGGTAGCCACTGTGGGCTATGAGCAGGTGCATGACTGATTTTGGAGCTTTTAAAAAAAGCCCTTGGAATGCAATGGCCTGATCCAGCAGTCTCGTTTCATGTTCTTATGATCATGTGGATTTTAAAAGAATCTCCATTTTAAATCCACATGGAAGCAGGATAGGCTGAAGTTAGTCCCATCCACATGTAGAATGGGGATGAACTGTTCTTCAGTGGGCCCCATCCACCCAGATTCACAATGAGGCATGGATTCCGGAAATGTGAACAAAGCTGTTCACATGTGAACAAACCAACAGTAGTTTAGCAGCTAGACGCTGCAGCTATTTTATAGAGAGCAGCTTGTTAAATATTCTAAAAGCAAAACGGAAACGTTTGATCCAACCAAAGCACTTTCAAAATCCCATTACCGGTAATTTCAGTATCAAGAATTTAAGCAAAATATTAATTTTCCCATTCAAATCGGCTGTGCTTAAAATGGCTTGACTCCAGCAAGATTGTTTCTTCCTAACAATCGCTTTTATTCATATGCAAATCGAAGCAATTAAACACTCAGTTAAAAGATGCACAATTACAGCACAACACTAGACATATTTACTATTAAATCCCATTGTGTTGAATTTACTCCATAGTAAGTGTGCTTACTCTGGGAGCATCACTCACCAATTGTATACAGATTTACTCAGAAGTAAGCCCCATTGAGTTCAATAGGACTTACTCCCAGGTGCAATGCTAAACCCACTTATCTGAGAGTAAGCTCCCCAAACCTCAACGGGGCTTACTTCTGAAGAGACATGTATAGGATTTGTACTGTAAATCAAGTATGTGCCTTCATTATACACCTTTAGGCGCCAGGCAAAAACGTTACTCTTTAACCAGGCCTTTGGATGACTGACATCCTGTGCCATTTTAAAATATGTTGGGGGTATGTTATTGGGTTGTTTTTGTATTTTGTATTTTCTGATTTCATCCTGTGAACTGCCCTGAGACTTGTGGATATAGGGTGGTATACAAATTTAATTAATAACTACTACTACTACTACTACTACTACTACTACTACGATTTCTTTAATCAGCCAACACCCCCAAAACACTGAATTAGCAGATAAATGCACAAGGGAGAGAAAAAGAATCAAAGATGTTGTCCATAATATCCCCAACCTGATGCCCTCCAGAGGGTTATTCAACTAAGTTTTACTCAGAGCAGATGCATTGCAATAAATAGATCTAACTCAGTCATGTTTATTATGTTCAGTGGATCTACACTGAGCAAAGCTTAGTTGAATACCACCAAGGGGTTTTGCTAGTACTAGCAAGGAATGCTCATAAAACACAAATGGAATAGCTCCTTCCCTGTTCCACTCTTGAATACTAGCCTAGATGTTTTGGACTACAACGTCCATCAGTTCTAGGCAGCATGGCTGGCCAGGGATGATGGGAGTTACAGTCCAAAGCATCTGGTGAACACCAGATTGGGGAAGGCTGGCGTGTACTTTTAAGAAAGGACTCATTTGTATTCATTATGTGGATTTGGGGTCTGTTATGAACTGTTTTGTGGAATTATCAGGGGATGTTTCTGGGATCTGGGTTTAGACTAGGTGTTCATGATTCGGTACAGTTCTTTAGCATCCAATAATTAATTCACATGTTTATCCTCCCCCTTTTAGTTTTTGTAATTTAAGAACACGGCAGGTGATCTCTACATCATTAAAATTATTGCGCTACATAAATGTTAACTAAAGCTCTCTATTCTTATATCAGCTTTTTTTTAACCCCACTAACAGCAAATTCATTTTTTTCCCACATTAAGGTAAAACAAAAAGCTAATCACATTTGCTATACAACTAGAGAACATATTGTTTTCTAAAAGTAGAACATGCTGATTTGAGCGGTGTAGATTAAGTTTACTGACATCCTGTGTCTACGAATGAAATAGCACTGCATCAAATGAAGCACAGGAACATACAAAACCAGAGGACTCTAAGCAAACTGCCAAATGTTTTATTAAAGCATGCCATGCGGGAAAGAGTTACTAATAAATAGATATACCTGCCTTCCAGAAACGGAAAAGCCGAGCATTACTGATTCCTAGGAACTATTTAATTAAATGTAGAAGTGGACCCAGATCCAATTTCAAAGCAGTCCCAAATCCCGTTTTTCCCAGTGGCATTGAATTAACTTTCCTTTAATATGAAGAGGGAAGTGAATGGAACATGTCACTCAAAGCAGCCTTTTCCACTTGCTTGCGTTACACAGGAAAGCACATTCACAAGATTCTGAAGATAGACCACAGCTAATTAAATGGATCTGTATATATACGTGGCTGAAGGGAGTGACGATGCTATTGCTGCAAACCAGCACAGGTCACTGTTTGTCTTCAGAGTTAAGTGCTGGTGCTCAATGCCTATAATTAGTTGGGCCTTGACTGTAGCCACGTTTATCGATTGCAACTCAACTAGCATAGGGCGAACTCTTCTTATACCAGATGCTTTGTGTGTGTGTGTGTAGGGGGGAAATTCCATTGCAGCTGCAATCTGGGACAGAAACCTGGGCGATTCTAGATGGGGCTGAATCATTACTGGACTCTAGAAGGTTGTGCAATACAAAGCCTAGTCCCCACAGCCAACAAAGCACGGCAAGGACATGGAAATAGTATTGTAGAGTGGGGAGCCTGGGACCCTCCACATCACAATCTACCTTGGGTCATGCTGGCTGGTAATGATGGGAGTTGGGAGTCCCAACAGTAACTGGAGCTCCACAGCCGTCCCTGCACTACTGTCATGACACCATACACATGTTTTTTTCCTTAGAAGTTAACATGTGAAGAGATGTAATTTGGCGTAGAGATACCTTTACGTTGAATCTATTGGCGTTACCATTTGGCTACTGAGCTTAGTAATAAACACCTGATTGTACCAAACACATATGATATAAGCTGAGTTCTCTGTATATTCTGTGGTCCAGGATACACCTGCTTTCTGTTCATGTGCAGTGGGTGCCGTGCACTGGACTTAATTGTTTAAGCACCATCACGTAGCAGTCTAAACATGAAAAAGTGGGGACCCTGGGTAGGAGACGTAGGTGTGAATGTTGCCTGGGAATGTCCTGGGCTGTGTCACACCATCTTCCAAGCTACATCTCTAATAGGTTGGATCTAAAGGCTCCTTTCCTCTGACAGAAGGAATCTTCCTCCAATGGAACGAGTCCTTTCTTCAGGCAAAGGAGTCTTTCCGTTTCAGAAGGACACATTTCACCACAGGAAACTCCTTTGGGTTATGGAAGGCAATCTTTAGGTCCAACCTATGTATTCGGAACCTGCTAGAAAGCAGCAAGTCACCCAGCTCTGTTCTGGAAATGTTTCTGCCCTGACCAACGTTTGTGGTTCTGGGTCTGGGAATAAGGAAGTTTAGACACTGTGCACGAGCCACTCCATATGAATAGCTCATTACAAGCGGAGAAGCAACACAGAAGTAACTTTCAATTGCACGCTGAAGCTCAGCCTTAACACAATGGAAAGGGCACAGACTGAAACATTTAATAAGTTTTCCCCCTCCCTGGCTTTTGTATAGTTTTGTTTAACTCTGAAATGGCATGCTAGGGGAAACCTTGGCATGCTACATAAAATTCATTCAGATCCTTGGTTTGGAAAATGAAAATACCAGTCCTAGGACTGGTTGAGTTATTTTGCAGAGAACATTTATTATGCACATCAAAACGCTTCGCTGCAAACGAGACAAGACACTTTAAACAGTTTCTTTCCCTTGCATCCTGCTTCTTTCTCTTTTTGCAAGCACTGCTTACTTTGCTCCTAAACTTGGAAGTATTTTACAATGATTTACACTGTACATGTATGGAAGCCTTAATTTAAAGACTGGCATGAGAGGGGAAAAATGCAACTTGAAATCCCCATCATTTTCTTCATAGCTTGGCCAAGTTGAAGATTGAATGCCACCTGTTTTAGGCATTTCAGAATAGTCACAGAGCTTTTTTTGTTTTCCTTGATGATTCAGTGCCTGGTCATCCAGTCAGAGGATCAGAAATCCATATGGAAAAATATAGCTCAATTCTACTATACTGGAGGTTAACGCTTGAGCCTTAGTTAGGAATGTTCACGGCAGCATGGGACGCTTTTCTTCCTTGATCAATTTCTTAAAATAGGATTCTTCATCAGAGGCTGAAAAGAGGAGGACTGTACTGAAGTATGATTTTTCCATTACTGTGTCTTTTTTTTTCAAAGGAAAAAGATACATTTTTTTTATAAGTCCCATGCAAAAAAAGAATTACGCAATTAGGTTAGGTTTACACTCATAATTCCTGTACACAATATTAGTTCTTTCCACCCTAGAATGACCATTCTTAACAGGTTGATATGTCGTGATGGCAATGAATGCGTCACCATACTCAAGTCTCATAAACAATGCAACAGCTAATGGTGCAGAGAAATCCTGTCCCACACACTTTACCTTGGATTGTTTTCAGTTCATCATCAATTTAGAAATAAAAATTAAAAAACAAAACAAAAATCTGGTTAAGGAAGACTAACACCATGTAAAGCACTCCGTGTTTCTTAAAACAAACCTTGTCTGAAATGGTTGGGGAGAATAATAACCCCATTTTTTTTTCTAATGAGATATGTGAAAAAGGCCAGTACAAACCAAGTTGGGGGGGATTAAGACTATTCAGGTAAAGGTCATCCTTTGCCAGTCTGCTTTGACACACTTCAAATTTAAAGGGCACACCTGACTTTGGAAGAAACAAAAATATGTTAGCTATTCCCTTCAAGAGGTACAGCTTCCAATTCTGAGATCTACAGATCCCCTTTTTTATTGCTGATAGTTGTGAGTAAATGGTTACATTTTTTATTATTTCCTTGGGATTTTTAAAATGTAAAATTTCGTGATAAGTGTAGCAAATAATAATATAAAACATACTGGCCATAATCCATCCAAAGTCCAAGACTTTTTAATATCCCACTGATTATTAGGTGAGAAGGACCACGGCAGTTTTAAGGACAAGATTCCATGGGAGAGGAGGTGTCGCTACCTAAACCATGACAGGTCATTTTGGGCTGGTAGAAAGGTGCTCCCCGCGACCAGCTTTTCCCATTCCTCCCCACCTTAAAAAAAAATCCCTTCAAATGACAAGAGTGGCAGAGAAAATGTGCCACATCTAGGGTTGGTTTATGGTGGATCCAAGGTCTTCTCTGACACACTCAACGTGCCACTGGGATGCCCTGTTTCCAGGTCCGCTGGTGAAACTTTCTGCCACCATATTGCACAGTGGGGAGTGGGGCACATAGAATGCAAAGGACCCTCATCTGCCTTCTGTGCAAGCTAAGAACTGCTCTTTTAAAGATGTACATTTGCATCCAAATCAATGGTACTTAAAAGCGCTTAGCTTTGGATGTATTGTGGCGGCTGCGGTTTTGTCAGTGATATCTTGACATGGCAAAAATGACACAGAAGCGGTGTCTGAGAATCAGCTTCTGTTCAAAGGCATGCTTTCAAAAATTATGCATGTTTCCATTTTGCACAAGTAAAGAAAATGAGTAAATTGTTCTAAAATGAACTAACTAGCAAAAATGTATTGATTTGCTATAAGAATCGGGGAACCTGCATTTCTTGCAAATTGCAATGAGTAACAAACATCCACCAGGTACATGTATTCCTCTATGTTTTCCCCCCTTTAAAAGCAAAACGGAAAGCATTGCAAAAAAAAAAAGAGAGGGCTATGTTACTGAAAGGTAGCTTTTTTCTCATTTCAGAACTTTTCATTTTTTGTATATGGTATACTGCATAACTGAAACATTTTAAATACAGCAATAATTTGTTTTGATCAAAGAGGACTTTAAAAAAAATATTAAAATTGTTATTTTAAGATATTTTATCTGCCACTCTTCTGTTAACTTGCCCACTCTAGTATTTACTTTGTGGGAAATCAGGCAAATATATGGCTTATATGCTTGCACTTTATTCCTTTCTTTTTTAAACTTACCATAATTGTGGTTACGATTACTGTTCTGTTCTCAAGAGCTGACGTGTCATTTCCCAATGTAGGCTCGTGCTGAATCAAAACGAATTTATCCATATCATTCCAGTAACCAATCTGAAACACATAAATGCAAAAATTAAGTTTGCATACATATATGTGAATGATATGATTTGAGCACCATGTTCCCCTTGTTTGGGATGATGTGATTTATTGATTATACATACATAACTTAGGGAGCTGGGTATGTTTAGCCTGGAGAAGAGAAGGTTAAGGGGTGATATGATAGCCATGTTCAAATATATAAAAGGGTTTCATATAGAGGAGGGAGAAAGGTTGTTTTCTGCTGCTCCAGAGAAGCGGACACGGAGCAATGGATTCAAACTACAAGAAAGAAGATTCCACCTAAACATTAGAAAGAACTTCCTGACAGTAAGAGCTGTTCGACAGTGGAATTTGCTACCAAGGAGTGTGGTGGAGTCTCCTTCTTTGGAGGTCTTTAAGCAGAGGCTTGACAGGCATATGTCAAGAATGCTTTGATGGTGTTTCCTGCTTGGCAGGGGGTTGGACTGGATGGCCCTTGTGGTCTCTTCCAACTCTACGACTCTATGATTCTATGATTCTATAATCAGATGTTCCATAGGGGGCAGTATTGACTAGGGGCTCATCCAGGCTTCCTTTTGTGCTGAGTTTCTGAGTCTTCCAGTCTGCTGTGGAGGGAATGGCGGTGCGCTCCATGTCGTCCGAGTAAAGGACGACACAGTTCTGGCTGTAAGGGCTCCGGGGGCAGTGCCAGGGCTAGGTGCCCCTCGGGAAAAAAAACCCACAGATGAGTGGGGACCCCAGGGGTCCAGCAGAGCGTGGAAGAACTCACTGAAACCCCTGATCTCCTCGCCGTTGCTTTTGCGAGGAGGGAAGGCAGGGGGTTGGACTGGATGGCCCTTGTGGTCTCTTCCAACTCTACGATTCTATGATTCTAAGGCGAAGAGGCTTGAGTCCACTCACAGCTCCATCACACCCTACAGCCGAAGCCACATGCTGTCATCTTAAGCAGTGGATCTTCCAATTAGAGGTAAAACCAAACAAAGCTTTAAATAAGAGAATTTGGCATAAATTAACTGACTTGGCAAAACGGAAGCCAAGAAGGAAGTCAGCTTCCGATTTCTGCGGACAGGCTCTGCAAGGGAACTTTTTGCGAATGGGAGCAGAGCAGAGCAATTGCAGCTAATGGATAATCTTTAGCAAATTGCAGTTTCAAGAGACTCTTTTGGATACATATTGACTACAGTGGTGTCAGTTTGCCCTTCAGAGGGTGACTTTGTGATATAAGTTAACAGTCGGTGGAGCTACAATTTGACAGATTGATATCTGGCAAAAAAGACTACTGTATGAAGAGATTGGATATACAGGATTTAAAGTCCCAAGCCCTGGAATTTGGAGGCACAAAACCGAGGCTAAGTAGGAGAATTCTCTATTTATACTGAGGGAGGAATCCCCCCAGAAAGGAAAGAGAACCTGGAATAGCTGGAGTTGGATTGAAACCAGGGGACTTTATTGCAACATTACCTGCCAGCAAGCGACTTCTTTACACCTTCTGACATTTTTGGAACCATATCTCTTAGAGTTTAAAATTTGAAGACTCGGATTATAATATACTGGATATATTGGATTGCAAAGTTAAAGATTTGGACTACAGTATATTGGATTACAGGACGCAGGTGGCGCTGTGGGTTAAACCACAGAGCCTAGGGCTTGTTGATCCGTTCAGCGGTTTGAATCCCTGCGACAGGGTGAGCTCCCGTTGCTCGGTCCCAGCTCCTGCCAACCTAGCAGTTTGAAAGCACGTCAAAGTGCAAGTAGATAAATAGGTACTGCTCCAAGCGGGAAGGTAAACGACGTTTCCGTGCACTGCTCTGGTTTGCCAAAAGCGGCTTTGTCATGCTGGCCACATGACCTGGAAGCTGTATGCTGGCTCCCTCGGCCAATAACGCCACAATCCCAGAGTCGGTCACGACTGGACCTAATGGTCAGGGGTCCCTTTACCTTTTCATATTGGATTACAAATTAAAAAGTTGGCTACTCTCCATTCACCACCATCTTCTGGAAAAGGAAAGCTACTGAAGAGAAGTATATAATTCTGTACTGACTCCTCGGGTTGGTTTGTTAAGTTTTTGTATATATTTTATGTCTGAATGTCCTGTCTGATTTGGGCCTATTAATTTTGACAAGTTTGATTTAGGTACTTTCACTTCTGGGGAGAAGTAGAAAATGCAGCTGTGGCCTTGAACAGATCATAATAAAGATGTCAACTGTGGGAAAGACCTCTAGTATAGACATGGAAAAAGGGAAACATGATATGGGGGCTGTTACTAGGAAGGCCTCCATTGAGAGGAGACACACAAGTGTACAGGAAGAGGCAACAACAGAAAAAGCAGGGAAAGCAGATTAAATGACTTTCTCACACAGCAATTTTTGGAATTTAGGAAAGAAATGGCCCAGTCAATGAAAAGCCTGGTGCAACAAGTGCACTCAGACTTAGAAAAATCTACTAATTTATTGATGGAAAAGTTTGGGAAACTGGGTGAAAAGGTTAACAACTTAGAAATTAAGCTTGACAAGTTGGAAAAAAAATACTGAGGGACTGGGCCAGTTAAAAGAGGGTCAGAAAGCTGCTATGGGGACTGTGGGAGGCCTCCAAGAAAAACAAAATGATCTGGAAGATCAAATTCTTCTTTTGCAGTTACGAGAGAGGAAAAAAACCTCGAGGATAAGGGGATTACCAATTTCAGAGGAAGAACAGAACTTAGAAACATATATTTCAAATACAATTTCAGAAGGGTTGGGGGAGAGTAAAGAGTGGGTGGAGGAAATGATTGAGAGATATTTCAGAGTCCGTACGAAACTAGACAGAGAAAGCAGCCAGGAGATGTCCTATTAACATTTGTTACAAAAAAAGCAAGGGATGCAATCCTTCAAAACAAAACCCTTTGAGGACAATCTTGTGGTTGCTGGACAGAAAGTGGATATTTTTAGGGAAATACCTTTTAAACTCAGAATGAGAAGACAGAGATACTGATTCTTGACAACAGCTCTGAGAAGAGTAGGCATAAGATACAAATGGGAATACCCAGAGGGGATCTCATTTACATTCATGAAAAAGATACACAGGCTGACAACAGAAATGCAGGCCAGGGAATTTTTTTGAAAAACATAGAAGAGACCTAGATACCGGCAGTGTTATGTCATGGCGCTTTCCCAAGGAAAACCCACATTTTACTTGGAAAGTGTGGCACAAAAGGAAGTCTGGATGAAGATCTGTGTAAAGAGCTATGGTGATTTATTAAGTTAGTGAGTAGTATGGATTATTTTATACCAATGGTCAGGATTATGGTGGAAAACAACATTTATCAATATGCCATTTATCACCTCACTTGTAAGTCATAGACCTCTCAGGCCAGTGCTCACACACCAAAGTTTTGACTTATCAAATGTACATTCAGTTTATGATAAAAAGAAACAGAATTGAACAAACAGGAAGCCCACTGTGTGTATGTTTGTTTTCCCAGAAGAAAGCATCTGATTTTAATGGGATTTACTCCTTCCAGTTCTGTATGTACTTACATGGAAATTTTTCACAAAGAGCACAGAGGGACTTATGCCAGAGCAGTAGTCTTCAAGCTTTTCAGACCCAGGACTCACGTTTAGTCCACTGGGGACCCAGTTACTGGTTGTTGTTGTTTTTATAAAAAAAACCCCACAAATATTTGCATGGTGATAGTCCTGCTATTGTGACCCACTTGAGGTCAGGCAGAGATCCAGAAGTGGATTTCCAACCAGCCATTTGAAGGCCAATGTTTCATAGCAATCATATATATGGTTGGTCTACCAATTAATTCTCGAAGAGAATTAATTAATGTAACAAAGGTTAAAATAGAAAGCAAGCAAGTGGACCCACATTTGCTTCGATTCATGCACACTTCTGGCTTGTGACCCAAAAGTTGGCAATAGGAAATGTAGTCAGTAGACAAGAGAGAGGAAGTGGTATAGAATAAGTGGTTACCAGAGAAATCCCAAAACCAAGCATCTTCCTTTTAAGGTCTACTCATATGTGCATCAAATTGATGCTTTTGAATTATGGTGCTGGAGGAGACTCTTGAGAGTCCCATGGACTGCAAGAAGATCAAACCTATCCATTCTTAAGGAAATCAGCCCTGAGTGCTCACTGGAAGGACAGATCCTGAAGCTGAGGCTCTACTACTTTGGCCACCTCATGAGAAGAAAAGACTCCCTGGAAAAGACCCTGATGTTGGGAAAGATGGAGGGCACAAGGAAAAGGGACGACAGAAGACGAGATGGTTGGATAGTGTTCTCGAAGCCACCAACATGAGTCTGACCAAACTGTGGGAGGCAGTGGAAGACAGGAGTGCCTGGCATGCTCTGGTCCATGGGGTCACGAAGAGTCGGACATGACTGAATGACTAAACAACAACATATGTGCAGAGCAATGTGGAAGCAACTGAGGAAATGGAGTTCACCTGTTCCCTTCAGTGAGCTGAGAAACTGCAAGTCTCCTGCTTCTATGTTACATTATTTCTCTTTGGAGGAAGTGATTTGCAGAAACAATTGTTGGTTTGATCATCAGAAGCAAATACAACTTCTTGGAACACACTGACCTGAGTCATGGGGAGCTGATGTGAGCCAAGTGGGACATTCATATTCTCTGAGATTCTTGTCCGTTATTTGTGAATTATTCATCTCACCTATCTATAGAGACAAGATTCACGGTATGCTTAGCATTCCCATAGCTACACCTATTCCTTGCTTGTTTTTCCGGAAAATGTTGCAAGTGCAGTTCGAAAGCAATATCTTTGGCCCAACAGAAGCTTGAGTGGGTTTGGGGGGGCATGTGCCAATGAAACAATAATGTTAAATCCTGCAGATGACAACTCAGGTTCATAATTTAATCACACAAATGCATTTGTGACTTTGAGTAGTGGCACATTACGGGAATGTTTCTTTCATTGACACTCAAGTAAAATGGGTGAAGAAAAAGGTTTGTGTTTTTTCTCTCTCTCTCTCCCCCTGCCCTTTTCTGTTCTGGTGAACAGAATGCCATGAGTTTATACTGCTGAAAGAATCATAAATCACGAAACACAAAACATAGGAAGCAGGGATGCACGTTGGCAATAGAACTGAAAACCTATTACATTGTTTGTGCTTATTTCTGATGACTTGCCCTTGATCAGAACAATGGTGCAGCAAATGAAGTATTGTGCCTTTGGAAGTAACAAATGCTAGATACGTGTGAGATGGTGATGACTGGCTTCTGCACTTGGTACCTTCCCTAGAGTCTATGACCACAGAAAATAAGGCTGGATTTTACAGGAACTGGAAGAATTTTTATTCCTTAATTACTGAGCCGTACTATCCAGATAAGCACCATTCACATTTTGTACTTTAAGCAGCAAGAACAGAGCATCCAAATACCTTTCAACGAATAGCTAAGAATAAAATGTGTAGAAAGAAAAGTGAGTGAGGAAAATACAATAAAACCATGGACAGGCAAAGCTTCCCAAGACTTTGGGTATCTTGGCTTATAAAGAGGCAACATGGAAAAGAATGTGTGGCAAAGGATACTAGACATAACTCAGCGGCAAAGAAAGAAGTTCTTTGAAATAAGCAGTATTTAGAACTTTGACCACATCTGACATGCTATCAAATACAAAGAAATTATAGCTTGGTTCCCGAGTTGCCCTTCTGCACTACAGCAGAGAGCTGTTCACAGGAACTTAAATCCAAGCCACGTCTGCAAACCAACAGGGGCTAATCCTTTCAGGATATTGATTTGAAGACTAAGGGGATTTTGGCTTTAGTTAACATCTATTTCCAAGATAGGATGGAAAATAAAAATGGGGGGAAATGTTCTCCTCTTTTGTTTTACACGTCCGGCCTACTTGTGGAAATGAAATCTCAGTAGACTTGCAACTATGTAGTTGTAGACTTTAATTTGCACTCTTCCCTTGCTGGGAGCAGCAGGGATCTGCAGCTTATAAAAAATTTGAGGATAGGCTATCGCTCTGCAGTAGAGAATATGCACTGCATCCAGGAGAGTCCCAGGTTCAATCTCCAGCATATCCAGTTAAAAGGATGTTAGCTGCCCGGGGAAAGATCTCAGACAAAAACTCCAGAGACCTACTGCTAGTCAGAATAGAAAGTATCGGAAATAAATGAGTATAAGGTAGTTGTTGAGGTTGCTGCCCGACTGGGGTAAAGGCAAGAAGACAGGTGTCAGGGACTGGCTGGGTGAAGAGGACTGGTGGGAGACACTAGCTGAGGATACTCCAAGGGAAACCCCAGAAGAGGAAGGCTCAAAGCCAGGGGGGATTGGTGGTGGAACTCTGAGGAGCAGTCAGAGGGAGAAGATTGGGAGGAGGTGCTTACTGCTGAAGGAGCAACAGGGTTTAGTGAGCAGGGAGAGCCGGTGGCCAGGAGCAGTTCAGAATCCGAGGCTGAAGCAGAGGAGGGAGGTGAAGAGCTTGCTGAAGAATCATGGGCATCTTCCTCTCCTACTGTGATTAGCTCCCCTCCCGGCTGGTCCCCAATAACACTCATGATAATGAGGGCAACAGAACAGCGAGCAGAGGTGAGCAGGAGTATTTTGAGGCTGCTTGGGCAACACCCAGGGATGGAGACTTAGAGCAGTGCAGAGGAAGGAGAGCAAGACCTCTTAGGAGCAAGACCTGCTAGGAAGTGTTGCTGAGTTGTATGCAGCAACTCTTAGTGTTGATATAAGAAAAAGCAACATCGTATAGAACTGAACAACAACGTGACTTTTATCCCTTGAGCACAGGCAGGCACAAATAGCACACTTCTTCCCTCAGAAATCCAACCTGACAGACGGAATTACAAATGGAAGCAGAAAAGAAACTCGTTTTACTGCTATTGCAAGGTTCTTCCACCCCAAAAAACTCTGCCTGATTTGGGGGGGGGGGGGAGCCAGTTCTTTGAAATACCCTAACACACTTTTTCAGGTGATTATATTTTTGGCCTGCAGCAAGGATATCACTGCAAAGTGATTGTCTGACCTTGGACTCTTAAGCTTTCTACCTTCATTTCTGTTTCTTTGTACCTCTGAATTATCATGCTTGTGAAAAAACAATTGTTGCAAAAAGCAAAATGAAAACAGAAGACCTCATGGCAATCAGAAGAGTCCATCTTTTTCAAAAGCACAGGCATTATGTCATATGGCAATCTGCATGCATCAATTTAACATAATGACTCTGAAGAATCTGCATTTGTTTATTTGCATTGCTGGGTAATGAAACTTCAATGGTTCAATCTTCAGGTTGGATTCAGACTTAGTCATGCTTTATTAAAATAAATAAGTCCAGCTGGGGCCTACTCTGAGCATGACTAGGCTGGATCCAACCAATCAATGGGCTTGGTTACCATGCCATAGACTGAAAATCCAGAATGCAACAGCTAGACTGGTGACTGGGAGCAGCCGCCGAGACCACATAACACCGGTCTTGAAAGACCTACATTGGTTCCCAGTACGTTTCCGAGCACAATTCAAAGTGTTGGTGCTGACCTTTAAAGCCCTAAATGGCCTCGGTCAAGTATACCTGAAGGAGCGTCTCCACCTCCATCGTTCTGCCCGGACACTGAGGTCCAGCACCGAGGGCCTTCTGGCGGTTCCCTCATTGCGAGAAGCCAAGTTGCAGGGAACTAGACAGAGGGCCTTCTCGGTAGTGGCGCCTGCCCTGTGGAACGCCCTCCCATCAGATGTCAAAGAGAAAAACAACTACCAGACTTTTAGAAGACATCTGAAGGCAGCCCTGTTTAGGGAGGCTTTTAATGTTTAATAGATCACTGTGTTTTATTTTTCTGTTGGAAGCTGCCCAGAGTGGCTGGGGAAACCCAGCCAGATGGGCGGGGTATAAATAATATATTATTATTATATGAATGAACTAAAGAGCAGAGAACAGCTTGGAAGAATGGGCTGGCACATACCTTTCGAGGGCCATTGCTCTTCAGTTCAAACACATCCATTGAATAGTTGACTCGGCGGCCATAGTGGTCAAACTGAACATTTCCCGTAAGTCCTTGTATTCGAACCTTGAGACAGGAAATAAAACAAGGCATGGATAGTTAGTAAAAAGCATGGATGGTTGCAGCGCCTTTATGTGTGCGATAGGACACTCCGTTGAGTGACCTCACTGCAACATTGCGCACCAGCTGCAGCTTCTGGGTCAACCTCAAAGGAAACGTCACATACAGGACACTACAGAATCCAGTGTAGAGGCTTCCAGTTCATGGGCCACAGTGGCCAGGCTTCCCTGGTCCAGGAATGGGCACCATTGGCATGTGCCCCCTTGGAGATTTCCCAGGAGGGAATGTGGCCCTTGGGAGAAGAAAGGTTCTCCAGTTCAGCAATAGGGAAGAACTTGAAATAGGGTTCATGTTTCTGCCTGCCGCCTTGTGCTTAAGCACCGCATCTATCACATCACTTAGGAATTCTTAAAAATCCTGAGATTCCCCCTGCTTCCCCCACTTTAAATAAAGACAAATATTGCTACAGCTATGCCCTTTTTGTGAAACATTTGAAATAAGCCTGATGTAGTAGCTTTCCGTAAGAGTAAATGTGTACCTTTCAAGCAGTAATCTTCCTTTGTCCTGCATTTTCATTGTTACCCAAATTGCAATAAATTCTTACCACGCGCGCATAGGCAGAGAGCTGCCTGCAGCTACTTCTTTTCAGTGTCTCTACAGTATGCCCATTTGCGTTTGCAAATAGTTTTAAAATTCACTGTAGGCTCCCTTGCCCTCTCTCGCTCCTTCCTCTAATCCAGAGGAGGGGAACCTTAGGCCCAGGGAACAAATGTGGCTATCTGGTCCTCAGGAATCTCCCCAGGTCACTTCTCTCTCCAGCCATGCTCCACATCACCAAGTGGTTTTGCCTGTCTGGCATGTGTCGTTGATCTGCAGTAATACCTCTTCTCTGCCTGGATGCACAGATGTGTTTTGTATGTGTGCAAACCTGGAATGTTGCCTCTTGCACAAAGGTAAGAGCAGCATCTGCCTATACCTGCCACAGGTGTGTGGTCCCAGAAATGTTACCTGTGAGGAAATGTATCCCCCAGGATGCAAAGGGTTTCTTTCCTCTGCTCTACTGCAACTGCCCCTCCAGGATAAGAGAGATTTGAACATTTCAAGCCTCTTTTTTCATCAGGAACGCAGAGTCCTGACATCAGGGGGGAATATTTCCTTTTAAATGAAATAAGGAAAGTGAATGATACCTTTCTTTTTGCGAGTTACACTGGGCCAACAAGCCCAAATACCTTTTGAGGTGACAGAAATGTGTTTGGCATGCAGTAGTACCACAAAAAGTTCAAACAGCTCTTAAGAGATTTTTTTTAATAACAAAATCATTTTGTTTTATCAGTGTGATGCAAAATGCATGGTTAAAATCATTGGTTCAAATTCTTTCAGTAAAAACATTTGAAAAGGAAATTTAAGCAGGCTTTCGGTTCTGCCGAAACATTTAAAACCCTGAGCCAGTTACAGTAGCTTAGAGCTGCTCACCCGAAATAAACAAAAAACAAACAGTCGCAATTATACAACAACTGCTAGTCACTTTATGAGTTTATGTTTTCCAATACCCATACAATGACATCAAAAAAAGCAACTGGGTTTAAGCCTTTGCAAGAACCACACCTGTTTCAACGTTCTCTCCATGTCAATCCCTTGGCTCCACGGTGCAGCTGGGTTTGCAAGACAATCCCCTGCATTCCCCCTCCTAGAAATGTCAATTTTCTGCCTTCGAAGGTTACGGAATGTCTCAGCCATCACAAGCACTCCATCGTAGGTTAGAGCAGAGGTATACTAAGAAAATGTAGAGATTGGGCATCAGTCTTAACAGTTTTGTTTTGTAAGGAAACTGATTCAACATTAAGAATCTAAAGGTAAAGGGACCCCTGACCGGTCGTGACCAACTCTGGGGTTGCGGCGCTCATCTCGCGTTATTGGCCGAGGGAGCCGGCGTACAGCTTCCGAGTCATGTGGCCAGCATGACAAAGCCGCTTCTGGCGAACCAGAGCAGCACACGGAAACGCCGTTTACCTTCCCGCTGTAGTGGCACCTATTTATCTACTTGCACTTTGACGTGCTTTCGAACTGCTAGGTTGGCAGGAGCTGGGACTGAGCAATAGGAGCTCATCCCATCGCAGGGATTCAAACCGCCGACCTTCTGATTGGCAAGCCCTAGGCTCTGTGGTTTAACCCACAGTGCCACCTGCGTCCCGGACACTAAGAATATATGTATGAACAATTTTTTCTCTCTCTCTAATGGAGGCTGAAGCTGAGTAGAATGGTTTTGTGGACCAGAGTTTGTGCCCCAAAGCAACTCTTATTCTTGAATGACTTCATTTTAAATAGCAATAGTTGCTGTTGTTGCTAATAATAACTGGGGCACCTTTTTAATAGAGCAAAAGGTTTTTAATTTACTGCTTGAATGGAAACTAAACCAAAGGGAGTCAATCTGGTGGCTTCCACATGCTGCTGAAGGACTACAACTCCCATCAGCCCCAGCCAGCATGACTGATGGACAGGGACGATAGGAATGGCAAGCCAACAAAAACTAGAGGGCACCACATTGGCTATCCCTGAACTAAACACACTGAACCCTGCAAAGATCAACCCAAATTATTTTAACACCCACGCCAGGAGATGGATAGCATTGACAGTTGCTGCAGTGATAATTATTTTTTTAATGTGTGGCAAGTATGCATAGTTTAAGTTAACCTATTTGAGCAGTCATTTTAGGATATGTTGCAGACAAGTACCTTAGGAGGGGTCTCTGACCCTGGGTATTCCCTCTGGTCCAGTTTCTTCCACCGTTGCATGAGTTTGGCAACCATAGGCGTATTAAAATCCACCAGCTGAAACCCTGTGACATTGGCCCCTCCATGCATAAATCTGTCCAAAGAAATATCCTTGAATCCCTGCAAAGATCAATCAACACAACACAAGTTGAAAATTCCCCACACACTTTCAGTGACCATACATAAACAGCCATAATGTAAATCACATGAACAAGGACTTAAATTAGAATCATAGAATTGGTTGTGACCCCAAATGTCAATGTCCAATCCCTGCAAATGCAGGAAACTTACTACTATAGCATCCCTGATATGCGGCCATCCAGTCTTCACTTAAAACATCCAATGAAGACGTGTCTCTCACCTTCTGAAGCAGTTTGTTCCACTGCTGAATGGTTCATGGTGTCATTAAGTTCTTCCATATGCTTATTATTAATCATTTTTCTTATTGTTTGAAACTACAGCTCTGGGTCCATCAGCTTGTGCCATGTGACAGCCTTTCAAATATTTGAAGGTGGCTACCCTATAAACTCTTAATTCTCTCTTCTCTCTGCTCCTTGGGCCTTTCCACACAGGACATGCACCCCAGGCCCTTCACCATCTTTGTTGCCCTACTCTAGTCAGTTCTAGTTTGTCAGCATCCTTCTTGAACTGCAGTATCCAAAAGTGCTTCAAATAAAGCCTGGGCAAAGCAAAATACAGGTGAAATTCTGAAAATCAGAATATCGTTGAAAAGGGCATTTAATTCAGTAATGCAACGTAAAAGGTGAAACCAATATATGAGATAGATGCATGACATGCAAAGCAAGATAAGTCAAGCCTTTATTTGTTGTAATTGCAATTATTTGTCGTTAGGGGGGTCAATTATAAATGGAATGTAATTAATGAAATGTAATAGCAATGTTTATTTTTGTATTATTGTAACTATTTGTTTTATTGCTGTGAAATTTCCAAAAGAAAGCATTTGTAAAAATTAAAATAAAAAAATAATAAGTTGCATTACTGAAATAAATGCACTTTTCGATGATATTCTAATTTTTCGAGTTTCACCTGTACACTAGCATTACTTCTTTTGATCTGGATATCATATTTCTCTTGATGAGAGTTGCATTATTAGCCTTTATAGTGACTGGATCATATTTAGTTATTTGTCAGCTAAACCCCCTAGGCCTAGATCCTTTTCACATGACCTGCCAGCTAAACCCCAGTACTTGTGATTACAATATACTTTAAACAAAATACAAGTACTTAAGAATGAAATCTATTGCAACAAAAACTAAGTCCTTGAGTACCAGCTACTGTGGCTACACAGTACAGCACTACAGATCTCTTCCCCATTCCAGATGATGAGCCAAACATGTTCCAACTAAATGTTAACCTTAGCAGGATTGCCCTGTAACTTCCAGTTCACAGACAATAGCAAGATATTCAGCTCAAAAGACTTACTGGTGCCTGCAGTTAAGAGTAATCCCACCAGGGTGAAATAAATAACAGTGGAAACAATTGCATTTTCCTAGTGAATATTTTTCTGTAGCTGGAGTACTTGGAAGTTTTTGCAGCAGAATCTGGTATTTCTGTATGCAAGTACAGAATGAAGAAATGGCTGTGGTTTGCTGTTATGCCATCTTGTTATGGTTGGAATGCTGTTTTTCTGTTACTTCTTGTCTTTGGACTGAATTCTGTAATCATTATAACTAAGAACAATGGGATTGTGCCGAAGAGGAGGAGGAGGAGGAGGAGGAGGAGGAGGAGGAGGAGGAGGAGGAGGAGGAGGAGGTGGAGGAGTTTGGATTTGATATCCCGCTTTATCACTACTCTAAGGAGTCTCAAAGCAGCTAACATTCTCCTTTCCCTTCCTCCCCCACAACAAACACTCTGTGAGGTGAGTGAGGCTGAGAGACTTCAGAGAAGTGTGACTAGCCCAAGGTTACCCAGCAGCTGCATGTGGACGTGAACCCGGTTCACCAGATTACGAGTCTACCAGCCTTACACTACACCACGCAGAGTACATTTATTTATGTACCCATGTCTTTGCTACATTTGCATCCCATCTCTCTTCCGATACATTCAAGGTGATTTACAATTTAAAACAATAGCATACAACCTAAATAGAGATAAACTTGAGCAGAAAAGGGAGTGCAAAGAGAAAGGGGGGAAAAGCAAATTCAGATACCAATTAATATATAATGTTACGTAACTGTTACAATGAGCTAGTCACCTTTGATGCAACCGTGTGTGTGTGTGTGTGTGTGTGTGTGTGTGCGCGCGCGTGCTAATGGGGACAATTCCAGTAGGTGAGTAGTCATATGGTTTCAACCAAGTCAGTGGAGGAAGCCTTGATGCATCAACTCTCCCTCAGTTGCTTTATCCCAGGAGCAAAACTATCTGTGAGATATTCTGATCCCCAATGAGCCAACCTTATCTCACTCTTTTTGACTGCACAATCTCAATTTAATAAGGCCATGAAGGATTTTGCCACCCAAGCACGGTTAATTCATAAAAAAAATGTTCTTACCAGGTTTGCAAGGATGTAATGATAGTTTTTAACATGCTTTCCAACACTCACAATCTGTAGGAAGAAGGAAAGAAAGAGAACAATGGATACAACATTACTTCAAACAGTGGGTATCGCTTATGACATATAATTTGGGTAACATAATGTTGAGATTGTTTTACCTCTTCATCAACATTACAAAGGTACCTGGCAATTTCAGTGCCTAGATGTTGGAAAAGAGCTCAAATAATCCCAAATGTGAATTAAATTTCTGCCACGTTTCTGTGTTTTTCACTCTCTGTTTCACTAGCCACGCGAACGCTACCTTTGGAGGATCAGTTTGCAACTAGTTACAGAAGTGCAGGTTGAAAAAGCTATCAAAGGAGTATAGCAGAAAATGTCCAGGTTTGTCCTAAAGCAAGGTCAACCAAAGTTCCTCAAAATCAGAGCAGACAGATCTACAGAGAAAGTCAAGAGTTCCTTGTAAATGAAGATATGCCAGAGAATTTATTGTACAAGCCATCAACTTCCCTCACTCCACCCAATCAATGAGATGAAACCATCATATCAAAACCACATAAACATGGGCATGTGAATTCAAATCTGGATCATCCATTGAGTTGCCATCAGCCCTGTAGACACTTTTGGTCATTTGTAAAATATTATTTTGCACCTTTCTATTTTATTACACCTTAACTCCTGCTTTAACTATGGTTAATTTTTTTCTGCTGCTCTGTTTTATTCTGCTGTTTTTTGTATCTTACTGGTTTTAAAAACATTGTTTGTTTTTTTGTAAACTGCCACAAGAGTCTTATAAGTCAAAAGGCAAGGTACCGTTCCTTAAACACAGGAATAAATTAATATGGATCACTCAAAACAAAACAACTCTTTCCTTTAAGTATTGTGAGATGCCACCCGCAATCTATGAGTGGTGTGAGATTCCAGTGAGTTTTAGAAGCTCAGGATTCCTGTTTCCTTTTGGAAATAAGGTACAGCGAGACTATGGTGTCTTTAGGATATATTTTATTTACACATATATACAACCTGAGCCATGATAAAGGGGCCCACAGCATTATCACCTCAAGAGGGTCTTGCTTCTCCTGTATCAGCAACTTTGAATTCAAACTGACTTCAGCCATGGCTCTGACACTCTCAGCAGCTTGCTGACTTTTACAGACTGCAACCACTTTCCCCTTTGTCACCTCCCAGCCAATTCTAAAGACTCTCCTTCCAAAACTCTTCTTTGTTTTCCAGACTAACTCAGAGCTAGAGGATGGGCTTCACCAAACTGCCATCTGGCACAGACTTTGCCTTCTTAATGGTTTTTCCAAATGGGCCATTACCTTCCCTTTGTCTTTCTTAATGGCTCATCTCCCAGGCAATTACCAGGCTGGCCTGTCTATTCCAGCAGTTGAATCTTTGCTGGATCCAGGCATTAGAATGGGGGGGGGGGTTGGTGGTTTCCAGGCATTCTGCCTACCCCCAGAAAGCTCATCAGTCCGCTATTTTGTAGAGACATATTCAAGTTAAACACCTGTTGAAACATACTGCCTCCCATAACAAATGACAATGTTGCTGAGGTTTCTCCTGTACGACTGTGTGGCATATCCACTGCCTAGATAAAAAGGAAGACTCGCTGTGTTATAAATTTGTAAGGGGCATGGGGGCTTTTCACAAGTAGAAGGTTGAGACTAGAGTGGCAATATTGTGGCAGGAACAGCAACAATATAAACATGGAAAGTGATGAGATTTCTATGCAGCACCTGAAGCAAAGATAAACCTTTCACAAAGGCATCCACAAAGTATTTTAAAAGCCTTTGAGGGAGGGAAAAAAAAGATGATTCACTGAGTGCAGGCGAACATTCAGTACCAATGCAGTAGCGTTGAAGTTAGCCTTTGGAGAAAGGCTGCAATACAACAGGTTTTACGGGTTCATTGGAGGAAGCAGCTGGCATTGAGGTGCCTGTTGATAGTTTTCATTCCAAGATAAAAAGCAGAAGCCCTAGCCAGAATACAACTGGCAGGGTATTCATAACTGGAAGACAGTAACTCTCCCTGCCACCCCACCAAATGCAGAGGCAGGCTAGAGTGTTACGTTTACAAAGAAAGCACCTAGTTATATGGGAAAGGGGAGATACAAAGGACATATCAAAAAGCATTAACAAGTACGCTTTCAGCAAGTTTCCTGTAAAAGTGTGGGTTGCACTAGCTATCAGTGGGCTGATGCACATCTCCAAAGCTCTCCTCAGGTGGGGTGATGCCCTGCTGGGAGATGCTCTGAGGAAGAATGCTTTTGTACATGGTTCCCGATTGATCTTTCCCCTGTGGGTTTATGCAGATGGCTTTTTACAAAATTCTCGTTTACTTAACTGAAATCTCAGCTATCGCTATTTTATCCTAGATATGCTCGCTGACTTTTATATTTGGATACGTGCATGTACGTTTCATTATGGCTTTCTATTCCTATTTTAACGAAGGATTTGTGTTTTTTTTTTAATAATGTGAACATCAACTACGAGGCCTTTATGTCACCGCTGTTATAACCACTGCTAAGCCTGCAGTTGTTTTAAACATCAACTATAATAATCCTTCTCATTAGGGGGACCCAGGTGGCTCTGTGGTTAAACCACTGAGCCTAGGGCTTGCTGATCAGAAAGTCGGCGGTTCGAATCCCTGTGACGGGGTGAGCTCCCGTTGCTTGGTCCCAGCTCCTGCCAACCTAGCAGTTCGAAAGCACGTCAAAGTGCAAGTAGATAAATAGGTTCCGCTACAGCCACATGACCTGGAAGCTATACGCCGGCTCCCTCGGCCCATAATGCGAGATGAGCGCGCAACCCCAGAGTCGGTCATGACTGGACCTAATGGTCAGGGGTCCCTTTACCTTATAATAATCCTTCTCATTAGAGTTCTTTAGGCCAAGTTATAATGTAAGTTTATTGTTCCAGCCAAAGGCTAGAACATACAGCAGTATTTTGGCACCATAAAGGCTAACAAATATTTTGTGATATGAGCTTTTCTAAGCAACAGCCTGCTTCATAGGATTGTCAATCAATCAGAAAAAGCACACACTTGCTTTCTTTAAAGCCAATTACTAGAAAAGCAAGAGGCAAAGATTGTGCCTTCTTCTCTCTCTTTTTTGGACATAGACATATTGCTAAGCTCTGCCTCTGCACTTGCCCAAACCTTGTAAGCATTTGCCACTGTACATGGAAATGATCATATACTAGTATCGAAAGTGCCTCACGTGCATTAATCCTTGCAACATTCTATAAAGGTTGGGTAAGGATTATTTCCCCCATGTTGCAGTGTGTATGTGTGGATAAGGAGGTGGAGGAAGGATGGAGAAAGAGAGAGTTTGCTTACTTAAAGCTGCCCAGTGAAGTCACGGCAAAGACAAGATTCTAACTGGGAACTTTCTCATTTGTAGTTCAATCTTTTAACCATTATGCTCAATCAGGGTCAAGGCATACCTGAAGGAGCGTCTCCACCCGTGCTGCTCAGCCCGGATACTGAGATCCAGCGCAAAAGGGCCTTCTGGCGGTTCCCTCACTGCGAGAAGCAAAGTTACAGGGAACCAGGCAGAGGGCCTTCTCGGTAGTGGCACCCGCCCTGTGGAACACCCTCCCACCAGAGGTCAGAGAGATAAACAACTACCTGACATTTAGAAAATACCTAAAGGCAGCCCTGTTTAGGGGAATTTTTAATCTGTGATATTTGATGGAATTTGTTGGAAGCCACCCAGAGTGGCAGGGGAAGCCCAGCCAGATGGGCGGGGTATAAATAATAAATTATTATTATTATTATTATTATTATTATTATTATTATTATTATTATCATGACTGGCAAAGAAAAACAAAACAAAACCAAAAAACCAACGCTGATGTACCACAAAGAATTTAGCAACAAGTTAGAGGGAGGGATTCAACACCATGCTATGAAGAACATCCTTTTTGCAGAAGCACTACAGCCTGGCAGACAGAATGACCCCCCTCTCCTTCTCCCTTGTGCTGTTTGTGCAGTTCTCCTGAACTCCATGCCAAGTTAATTTTTGGGAGGTGCAGGGGTGTGTGGGGAGTGGTAGGGGGAAGCCTTGCTGTGCAAGCAGAAGTCCTTGTGCAAGGCCTCCATAGGTGGCATTCATTAGGTTAATCCCACCCTAAAATGTTTATTATGGCATATGCCAGTAATAAGGAAACTGTATCCACCCCTGTATCATCCCTCTCTATCTGGCCCTTGTTAATCTTCCCAGGCTATACCCTGTCCCTAACCACAGCCCCTCTAGCCAGGCCACATCCCCTACCAGTCCTGCCTTGCACCCTTTGTGTTTTGCCTAGCATGTGGACCTGGAAGGCTGCCCAGAAGGGAATTCCTTTCTACTGAAAAAGATTCCCCATACCTTTGCACGGACCATGGACCACTTAGCTATCTTCTGCCCAACCATCCTCTATGATTCTTTGCTCCCCCACCAAACTCATCGTGTTCTTTGTCTTGGGGCCATTGGCTAAACATTGCAGACAGCAATGGATTGGAGTACTGATGTTGATCTGGGGCCAATAGAGTTGGAAGAACTTGCCATTTTAGTGTTTTTTGCAGGACATTTTTGGGAAGACATTGCATTAATCGATCCTCAAGCCCATTATTGTCTGTAACTTCTTTTGTTACAAACAGTCATTCTTCTAGGAAAATACAGCTAAGAGGGATGTTCTTTGTGTGTTTTTCCATTAGGCACATGCATACAACATTACATAAAGAAGTTACCAATCAAATCTGAGTTTTAACAGGAAAGTTTTTTAGATTAACAGGGTTTTTTTGCCTCTCTACAATAGAGCACCAAATATTTGTGCAAAGTGGATGGATCTCTTAACATTCATTTCCACTTATACTTTCAATTCAGAATCTGTGGGTTGTTTTCATTATGACTGTGTAACTGGAGACGAAATGAAAGGTCTACTAAGTAATTATTGATAATTATGTGTGTAGATATATTGGGGCAGAAGAGTGGGAGTTAATTAATTTATACCTGCTATCGCATTATCAATGGAGCTGATTAGCAAAGAAGTTAAGTCTATTTTCAAAAATCAGATGGTCATTTCTATGGGAACAGATTCACGCCCAGTTAGGTCCAATTTGGTCCATATAAGCAAGCAAGCTTTTGAAACGGATCAGGATAAAAGTGATTTTCTGCAAGGGAATTGGAAAATTCAAGGGCAGAGGAGCAGAATTTTGGTAAGGCGGAGCGGTTGAGAAGGCACCTTCTTAAGTGTGGCAAAAGTTTGCACGACAAAATGCAGCAAAACTGCTAAAACATCACACTACGCCAAGAGGTCAGAAGCCTACTTCCCTGACAGGTGGTACACAGATGGACACTGCCAGGTGGGCTGCTGAGAAACATTTTTTAAAAAACCAAAAACACAAACAGCAGCATATTTTGCACTGGAATCAGCATTTGAATGAGTCATTGCAAGTAGTGCTGAGTTGTGATTTCAGTGGAAGGTTTCTTTGTCTCCCTCCAAAGCACCCCCAATCTTTTACTAATCTTTCAGGGGCAGCACCAAAGGTTTTTGTAAGGGGAAGGGCTTATAGAGAACAGCCCCCCCCCCCTCATCAGAAGCAGCCCCTCTCCAAGCAGTCATGAAAGCGAAGGGGCGGATGAGGAAAGTCAGGAGACGGAAAGGGAGTGCCAGACCTCTGGCAACATCCAAGAGCCCCTGCTCCACAGGCAGGAAGAGAGGGAGAGGGAAAGAGAGGAGAGGAATCAGGCAGACCGCAGACCCTTCCCCCCTGACACCGGAATTGAGGAGGAGGAGAAAAGGGAGGAGATTCACTGTCCCGAGGCTTTTATGTTGGTCCAAATCGCGGAAGGGGGCAGAGCCGGTTTCTGATTCGGAATGAGGAGACATGAAACCAACAGCTCGCTGCACTGTAAATAATGTGCACTAATAAAGACTTCTGAATGACAAGCATGTGGAAGGTCGTTACTCAGGAGTAGTCACAACAACCCTGACAGTTTTACCCGGAGAAAAGGGAAGGTACCAGCCTATCCTGAGGCAACAGGGTCAATGAGTGATGAAAAAGCCACTTCAGTACAGCAAGGCAGGCACAATCAGCCTGGTTGCTTCTTGTGGCAACATGACAGGCGGAGCTTCAACTCCACTCTCCATTTAGAATGAGGACAATGCGAGGGTTTTGTTTGCTGCAAGTGACATTGTCATGTAACCACATCTGATTCCCTACGTGGGATTGTGATTTCATCCCGCTGGTCACTGGATTCCTCATGGGCTTGGTGTTAGGCAGCCAGAAAGAATAATATGCAGTCACAGAAAGGGGTGCTCCTGAAGCAGCAGCTCAACCAGGTAGCAAGGAAGATGAGCAAAGGTGTGTACGCTGGGGAACATATTGGACTCTCAAAAAAACCCTGTTCTTCAGGCAGGTTTGCTGGCAAAATATCCATTGCAGGAGTGACTGTAACATTTCAAATACCCTATTCTATGTCACGTGTATAACCGTATGGTTAAGTTAGTTGCAATATATCCCATTGGCATTCATAGTTCTTGCATAACACGGCCCGAGTTCCTGTTTGTAAGAGCCCAACTAAGACAATTTATTGATGAGCTCAGTATATTTATGGCTATTGCCTTCGGAGGAGAAAATGGGGTCCAAGGAAATTATGTTGATGTTATTCAAAATAAACACACATATTTTTTTCACCATCATTAAAAAGCCTGCAAGCATGGCACTCTTCTGTCAAGCAAATCTTTACCATTTAATTCACAAAAGTTCATGTGGCTTCCCTTGTAAGAAAAGTGATACGGAACTGTCAAACAGAGAAAGTATTACCATAGTACATAAGAGTTTACTGTGCAAAGGAAGGAAGCTGTTTATATTATACCCCTGCACTACAGCAGAATATTCCATACCCTTAATCATAGCTGCCAAGTTTTTCCTTTTCTCGCGAGGAAGCCTATTCAGCATAAAAGAAAATCCCTTAAAAAAAGGGATAACTTGGCAGCTATGCCCTTAATAGGTCAGCCCTTTGTATCCAATCTATCCAGTGCTATACAAAGCAGCAGGGCAAACTGGAATCATGCCAGAAGTACAGGAAGGAAAAAGTGAGGAAACAAACCTTATTGGCTGCTGAAAATTCATGCCTACCAGCCACGAAGGCTATGCTTTCCCTCCACTGTTGGAAGGAGTAGGCTTCTTAAAACCAGTTGCTGGGAATCACAAGTGGGGAGGGTGCTCAGGTTCTGCTTGTGGGCTTCCCATGGGCATCTAGCTGGCCACTGCGAGAACAGGATTCTGGATAAGATGGGCCATTAACCTGATCCATCAGGCACAACTTAGGTTGTTTTCTAAGCCCTAAAGAAGGAATGTGATCCTCCACCTACAAGCCAGTGTCTGATGTGAAAGGAAACTAGATGCTAGCAGAAGATATCTGAAACATTTCAAAAAATTATGACCGGGAAAGGGAGATATATAAACGTAATAAACAAGATTTTTTTTCTGCAAACAATTAAAATGCACTTTCAAGACTTCTTACTAAACGCAAACCTTGCCACTATTTTGAGGCACCTGCCATAGAAATCTGACTTCTATATCCATTAAAGTCAATGACAAAAACTCGTATTGATTTTAAGCATGATGGATTATGCGTCAATCCTTCTTGGTGGGTGAAGGCTATCAATTGCTTTGAAGGAACAGGTTCCATTCACAGTTCAAGAAGCCCATATTATAAAGATTAAACTCAGGGGTGCAAATTGTACAAATAGTGCAATATTAATTTCTTGGAAATCAATACTAGATATGCACACATCTCTTTTAGCACGGGAATCCTGGCTGGAAGCTGAGGGATAATACATGGATTCCAGGGGGACATTTATATCCATAGCGCAATGCTCACTTGAGTCCCACTGAACTGGGCGAATGCATTTATTAGTGTATTTTACTATTTCTGTTGGAAGCTGCCCAGAGTGGCTGGGGAAACCCAGCCAGATGGGCGGGGTATAAATAATAAAATTCTTCTTCTTCTTCTTCTTCTTCTTCTTCTTCTTCTTCTTATTATTATTATTATTATTATTATTATTATTATTATTTTGATTGGAATGTAGATCACTTGTTATCACATGACACTAGGATTTGGGTCACAGTAGTCACATTAAGATTTAACACTACACCATAATTTGCTTTCACCATGGGTTGTTGAAGAAGCTAGAATCCCAGTTGCAGACAAGTGATTGCAAATGATTGCAGCTAAGGAAGGGGAAGGTTCCAGGGCAAAGCACAATCCTAAAGCTCCTCTTTGTTAGCTCTCTCCTCCCCAATCCTACTGAACCAAAGTCCTTACTGCTGTGGGCATTCCTCCAATAAGGATTAAAGTCAGGATACTGGGTTTTACTGAAACACACAGATTTATTTGTTGGTCCCAAACGAACCATAGCTAGTTGGCTGGGGTGTGTTCTAAGCCAAACAAACCATGGTTTAGCACAATGTCCAAACCCAGCCAGTGTATATAAAAAAGCCATATAGTCATCAGTCAATCGATCTATGAGTTTATACTCAGGTATTCAAAAGCTTTGCGGATTTACCCTTCATATTATGGTGAAAATGAGGCACTGGACTGTTTAAATCAACAGCTGCAGTGGAAAACATTTATTCTCTTTTTTTTTTATATAAAAAGATCATTTTCATTCTCTTTTAGAATGATAATGAGATTTGATTATAAGGTATAATGTGCTTCAAAATACATTCAGAGCCCTGCAACAACAAACAAGTGTGCAAAATTTGTTTCCATGGTGGTACCATTGTTGTCTCTGCAATGGTTGTAGAAACACCTAAATTTCGAAATTTGCCACATCACTTCCCTCCAATTTCTTCATCTCTATAGCTGTCTTCAAAGGGGTCAGAAAGCCTTTTTGCACAGCTTCAGACTCACAGCACGTCTGTTTCTTATGCAGGAAACTGCGTTAAATACCTCAAGCATGCCCCGTGAACAAATATAAAAACAGCAGCATAACAAAATAGCCTGCAGCACCACTAGGTGGCATTGCTTCACCAGCGCTGCTGCAAAGAATACTTTGACGAAACCAAGGTTCACGTACCCATTTGTTTTCAGCTCTGACAGAATTTTCAATCAAGGAGGATTAGATACATATGATTTATGACCTTGTGAATTATTCTAAGGTTATCTGAATGCAGCTTAGTCTGGATTGCGAGTCTGGTTCACATCTACATATACTTGCTTTCTCTAGACTTGATTTCCATAGAGTTTATGAACTGGCAACCGAATGTGTGGACTGACTCAACAAAAGGAGCACTGCATTAGAGGTGACGCAGGCAGGGAGGAGATGTGAAAGCTCCTAATTGTGATATTGGTGCTGTGGCTTTCTAGCTTGTTGATAAATGATGAGGAGTTCAATGGGAACAGTGAGGCGCCCAAGGGTGATGATGACACGAAATTATTTAGGGTGGGAACAGCCAAAAAAGGACAGTGCAGAGCTCTCCTTACAAGGACATTTCTAAACTCAGGGATGGTTATTAAAATGGCAAGTGCAGTTCAACATAAGCAAATTTCAAGCGATGAGCATCTATACCTGTTGGTCAGCACACAGGTGTATACTGCTCAGAAGACCAGGGCAACTAATGTAGATTTGAAGGGAGGCTATATTTCAGCAAGTGTTTTATTGCTCCTCAGTGAGGATGACAAAGGTGGTTCCAGCTTTCATCTCCAGACTAGAACTGGCTTCAGGGCAGGGATTGTCCTGAATGGTTCAGCCAGCTCAGCGTAATGATGGGGAATATTCCCACCTTGCTCACCAGCTCCAAGAGAGAGAGAGGACAGTTAGGGGAGGAGAGAGAGGACAGTTAGGGGAGGCTGCTTTGGAGGTGAGTGGCCATGATACTTTGGCTAAGCATTTCCAAAACAAGCCTCAGCCTCTCACTGCATTTCCAGAGAAGGTTGGGGAAGGCTGTTTTGGTGCGGGGTGGTTGAAGCATCCTGAGATAAACAAACATAGGACTGCACCCCCAAGTCTTTGATCTTGTGCTACATCTTGCTGAGCTGGAGGAGGCTATTGCTGAGCTTAAGGTGATCAGCCCAGAAAGGATGAGATGGAAGAAAACTTGGGTCAAGAAACTTACCTGAAACATGCCTGAACGCCTGTCTTGGAGGGGGGGAAAGAGAAATGACCCCCCCCCTGCCTGGAGTGTGAGAAGCAGCAATGCTTACAAGGCCTTAGTCAAGCTGTGATGGTGCACTAGTTTGAAAAAAGATGGAAGAATTGCTGCTCCATGTGTCTAGCACCTCTGAGTGACCTTTGACAATGGAAAACTGTTTCTGGAGTTGCTTGTCCCACAACTTGTTCCCACACAGAACAAATTTTAGTTGTGAGTAAGAGGGGAATGGAAAAGGAACCTGTCCCCTATCATGTGCAAAATAAAAAAATTCCTTCAGTAGCACCTTAAAGACCAACTAAGTTTATATTTTGGTATGAGCTTTCGTGTGCATGCACACTTCTTCAGATACTATCATGTGGTTAGGGCAGCTGGGATAATGCTTTCGCTAGAGGGTTGGTGGAGTTTAGGTGCAGCAGTGTAGGATTAGGTAATGGTTAAGTTGTAGTTGATTTTAGTTTTGCTTATTGTTGTTCTGGGTAGAGTTTATTAATGATGTGATCATGACAGGTAGATTTATTTAAACCCAGACCTTCTCTCTCTCTCTCTCTCTCTCTCTCTCTCTCTCTCTCTCTCTCTCTCTCTCTCTCTCTCTCTCTCTCTCTCTCCGTGTGTGTGTGTGTGTGTGAGAGAGAGAGAGAGAGAGAGAGATTATTAAGGCTGAAGGGGCGTTCAAGGGAGTGGGAGGTGCAGCTCATTTGTCTGCCCCTTCACTCTCTTCTACTCAGCCAAGGTCCACTAGTGTGTAGGACTAGTGTAGTGTAGTGGTTAGAGTGTTGGATTAGGGCCTAGAAGGGCAGGGTTCAAATCCCCGCTGGGCCATGAAGCTCACTGGGTTACTTTGGACCGGTCACCAACTCTCACCTCAGGGTTGTTGTAAGGATAAAATGGGGAGGGAGAGAACCTTTGTAGCAACTTGAGCTCCTTGAAGGAAAGGCGGGATATAAATATAACAATAAAACAAATAGATAGTGAATGTGGGTTTGGCTGGACAAAAGCACTGGGAGCTTCAGGCGAGTCTTGTAGAGGATATGGGGTGGGTTCAGTTCCCTTTTGCAGTATCAGCTGTGCCCCTGCTGTATCTGTGTGCGGGACGCTTTTTTCCCTACTGGACTGAGAAGCTGCTTGGTGGGAGCTTCACATCAGTGTGCAAATGGATCCAGCGGTGTAGAGTAAACACCAGGCTGTGTATAAAAGAGTGGAGGGAGGAAGCGCATCATGAAAACAGTCCTGGCCTTGATTGGCAAGGTAAAAAAACGAAAGGCAGAGGAGAGAGGCCGCTCCTCAGGGGCCGCACTAATGTGTTTGCAGTGACATTAAAAGCAGGCATTACCTGTTCTAAGAGATTCTGAAGCCTCTCTATTTCACAATCTATTACGAATTTCTTTTCCTGTCTCCGGTCCAAGTCTTCTAAAAGCTGCCTGTAGCTTGCATCATTAAAATTCTCCACACATATGGCGCTGACTTGCCAGCTTTTTTCTCCTGCTGTTTCCATAATAGCTTGAAGTATTGAGTAACCTGAAAGAAAGGGACACAATACACTAATGACACAGTCCTTGCATTCTGTGGATCATAAGACTGTTTAATCAACATCAAGTTCCTTACGGAGCTGGTGAGGAGTTAAGATTTACAGTTACTATGTTGTGCTTTCTCTCCTCTCCTTATTATGTACACATACTGCGGCTGTCAATCCTTTAAAGACTCCTTAGTTCATTGTGTGGGCAATCCAGAGAAAGTCAGGCACACAAACCTAATTCCCACTGAAACCCGCAGGACCCAAAGGGCACTGTTACAGAAATAGTTACAGGTAGGTAGCCGTGTTGGTCTGGCATAGTCGAAACAAAATAAAATGTCTTCTTCTTCCAGTAGCACCTTAGAGACCAACTAAGTTTGTCAATGGTATGAGCTTTCGTGTGCATGTGAAAACTCATACCAATATGTGTGCATTTCATACCATTCAAGAAAGAAGATTCCACCTAAACATTAGGAAGAACTTCCTGACAGTAAGAGCTGTTCGGCAGTGGAATTTGCTCCCAAGGAGTGTGGTGGAGTCTCCTTCTTTGGAGGTCTTTAAGCAGAGGCTTGACAGGCATATGTCAAGAATGCTTTGATGGTGTTTCCTGCTTGGCAGGGGGTTGGACTGGATGGCCCTTGTGGTCTCTTCCAACTCTATGATTCATACCAATATACTCATACCATATCTAAAGAAGTGTGCATGCACACGAAAGCTCACACCAATGACAAACTTAGTTGGTCTCTAAGGTGCTACTGGAAGAATTTTTTTTAAAAAAACATTTTTTGTTACAGAAATGTTCTTTTGATTTCAGTGGGAGTTGGCACCCCTGATTTCACCTGCATTGCATCCTAAATCACAGGTAGCCTACCGATGTGTGTCCGGGCATAAAACTTTATCTGACCAAATTTTAGTCAATATGTAGTGAAAAAACAAGTTTCCATAGTTTGCTCACAATTCCCCTTGTAAGCAGGGGGGGGGGGAGTGAGAGACCCCCACCTGTATTTTATATACATTTATAGTGTATTTTCTCTCCTGGAAAGACAGACCTCCGCTCTGCCACTCTGCCTTTGAGGGAGTTTAGAGGAATAACAGTTTATTCCTCTGCTCACTTTCTCCTCACCAATCGATGACCTCATTCCATCCAAGTGCATGTTCTTCATATCTGTGAAGTCCATGCCACTAAGTGACACCAACTTCATTTTACAGATCGTTCCAGGACCTGGACTAGTATTTGGAGAACAGAGTTGTCCTCAGGGGTACAGATATTCGCCATCCCCAATGCGCAGCTCAATCCTATAAATGTAATTTTATTCAGAAGTAAGTCTTATTAAAGTCAATGAAACTTACTCCGAGGTAAGCGTAAATCATACTATTAATAAAAAAGCCTCAACATCTGTATAACATTTTCAAGTGCCCAGGGACACTTCACGTACATTATCTAGTTGTACTGTAAATCTTACAGCAACCCTATAAAGTACTGTAATTCAGTATTATCATTTCTCATGCTGCATAGGAGTTCAGCCTGAATTCCTAAGTATTTCCCATATTTAAATAATGATTATAGCATCTCAATTTAGTGATATTTTGAGGATGTATTCCAATGGCAGCATTTCAGCTGGCTAAATACCATAAGTGATTTTAATGATCGAGGGGAAATTATGTTATATGTGACTCTCAAATTATACAGTGTACCTTTAGAAGATGCACAAAACTCTAATTCTCAGATTTAGGCAATGCTGGTTGCAGAATAAGACACTGTTTGCTACTTTCTTTATTTCTATAAAATTCCTCCTGTTGCGGAGGAATCTAAAAATGCCATATCATCTTTGGATAAAGGCCTTTCCCTCCTGGCACAGCTGCCTGAAGTACTCTTGTACGATTTTTGTGCACTTATTTATTTTGCTGCATCAAGCCATCTATCTTAAACCTGCTCATTAACAACTTAGTTTGCTAATATACCAAACGAACAGTTGATATCTTCCCCCCACACAATATGCACACTTGAAGCATCCATTGGCCATGTTCACACATAATGCTAAGCTAGACCATGACTTGCATGAATGTGCAAATGTATGGGTTCCAGGGGAGAACCCGCCCCCACCCCAAACTTTGCTTCTCTCTGGTTTTTTATCTCAGCATAGCATGACAGCTAAGCTAAACATTGGCCTAGCACAGGCATCCGCAAACTGCGGCCCTCCAGATGTTTTGGCCTACAACTCCCATGATCCCTAGCTAACAGGACCAGTGGTCGGGGAAGATGGGAATTGTAGTCTAAAACATCTGGAGGGCCGAAGTTTGGGGATGCCTGATCTAGTCCAACCCCCGACAATGGAGGAATATGCATCTGTCCCTTACAGGGACTGAACCTGCAACCTTGGTTTTATCAGCACAACACTCTAACCAACTGAACTATCCATCTACAACAGGCAACCCCAAACTTTGGCCCTCCAGATGTTTTGGACTACAATTCCCATCTTCCCTGACCACTGGTCCTGTTAGCTAGGGATCATGGGAGTTGTAGGCCAAAACATCTGGAGGGCCAAAGTTTGGGGATGCCTGGCCTAGCATGTCACCAGAACTCAGGCTCATGGTTAAGCTCTTTCCTCCTTAACCAAAAGGTGTAACCAAGGTTTTCTACAGTTTGTGGTTAAGGTTCAGACAACACACAAATCTAAAAATGACCAAAACAGTTCAAAAAATGGCATCTGAAGAAGTGTGCATGCACACGAAAGCTTATACCCAGAACACACTTAGCTGGTCTCTTATTTTGACTGCGTCACACCAACATGGCTACCTACCTGAATCTCAAAGAACCATGTGGGTGAGAGGATCCCAGAAAATGACAGGCCACTGGCTGTGATTGCACATAACATGAAACCATTATTTAGTGCTATGGAACAAGCCTGAGCAAAGCCTTGGTGGTCATAATACTCTTCTCCTCTCTCTTTGTCCCATGCTGCTAGGAGGAGAACTTCTGCCAGCAATTAGTTTCAGTTTCACAGAATCTTGTCGCTGCTTACAAACCAGAGATTGTGGTTTATAGCAAACCATGTGTTATAAAGCTGGCTTGGTTTGAAATGGACTAGAGTTTGTGATAAACTATGGCTCTGATTCATATGCAACAGCGAAGAAGCTTCTGCAAAAACAAAACTGAACATTGGCCAGGTCTTTTTTCTGACAGCACAGGATGAGGAGGAAGCGAGGGTTTGTCCCAGCTCATATATGTAGTGCCAAATCGTTATGTGCAAAATGGGCTATTTACTCAATGATGGGTCTGAGTAAAATATTTAACCCATATTTGTGCTATGTGTTATATAGTCATAAGATTAGTCATTAATAATATCACCATCATTATTATTTTAAAGAAATAAACAGGGATTACGCTTCTCTGGCTTAGGGGGAGATTTTGAGCTTTAATTAATTAATGTTTATAAAGGGTTTTGAGCTACATGAATACAAGGCATATTGAAACTGCTCCTCTTGTTCTCAGACGTAGTTAAAGCAGATGGATTATTAGCAATGGAATTAACCTGCCTTTCAATTGCAAAGCCCGTTTCGTTCCAAGTTCACGAGGCAAAAAACATTGTTAGAACTATTTGCTGCTGTTCGGCTTCCCTTTGTTATTTTTTATGCTTCTTTTATTCACTTAACCACCCCTGGCAAATTCTGAACTCCACAAATACTGGAATGTTCCTTTGAAAACAAAAACAAAAAGGTAATGTCTAATTAAGCCTCCAAATCAGAACTACGACAATGTATATTACTGGGCACAGCAGCATGGAAGAGGTAACTAAATGTTACGTGTGGTTCCACGTTGCATGCTCTTGTCTTGACGTTTCAACTCCCTCTCTTCTCAGGCTACTCATTCGCCCTACTTTGCACCCAGGGTGTTTATTGCTTGACTGGAACATGTCCTTGAACTCTGTTAATGCCTTTTGATTTTCCAGAAAGAGGACATAGAGGGGTGAGTGTGGAAACCGACCACCTAGCGTGGGCGCACTGAAGTATCACAGAATGCCCAGCATAAGCCTCTGCTGGTTCTCAGTTCCCTGTCATAAGCACAGCCATTTTTATAACTCCGTGCTCAGGAAATCTGATGGTCCCTAATTTAACAAGGGATGAAAGCCCAGCAATGCTGCTTTTTGCTACCGGCTTACTCCCTTGCAAACAGAGATGAGCAATGGGTTCCTCAACCTTCTCCACTCAGAACCAACAGCAACAGAGGCTTAGGCAAAGGGTAGAAAAGCGCCATAGTTCAGTGGTACAATGTGTGATCTCCTTTGCCCTACTGGGCTGGAACCACCTGCTATGGTCAATGCATTGCTACTCTCCACTCTTTCTTGCCAATGCCTCATCATTCAGATCACAGGGTGGCATCAGGCCGCAAGTTCCCCTTGCCCCTGAAACCATTGGTTGCCATTTGCGAACAGGTATGTGGCAAGTTTTGCATTAAATGTTACTGGAGGAGAAGAAAAGGGACTCTTGATTTTAAACACTTGCCTTGTTCCAATGGCCTCAATTTTAGCCAGCAAAATTGGCTGAGCACGAGCCTCTGTGGATCCTCCAGGCAAAATGTTTTATAATGGTTTTCTACACATACTTCTGAGAACGCAAATATTTTAAAGCTTACAATCATTACAAGAACCCACAATCTCACCTCAAGTACATGAGTTAGATTACAGGTTAGCACTTCAGATCGTTTTACAAATGTAAATTTCTTGACATGACGGGTGAATATGTTTCCATAGTCAAGGTTAATTTTTAACCTGAAGTCGGGTTTTTTTTTTTTTGCAGGGAAAGAATGAAGAATTCTTTTTAATTACTGCACAGTTATTCAGCTGCTTCTGTAGTTATATACTCCTTTTTTTTGTTCTGCTTCTCTATAATTATCTTTTCAAATCATGGCCAGATCCTTTCCAAATAATATATTCTTAGCCTCATTTCCTATTCACTTCCATATATAGCTCCGTAGTTAAAAGAACATCAGGATTTTATACATGCTCATGACTCACTGGTGGTGTTAACTTTGAATTGATCTTTGGTAGTGACCCAGTCAACATTTATTTAATCCTGTTTCTTGTCACAGATTTGCTTAGGTTCAGTGAGAGAGTCATTCAGAAAATCAGCTGGTCTTCTTTTCGAATTCAGACTTGGAACCTTGACTCCCATTAACAAATTATGGGAGACACGATGCTGGAATAGTCGGGTCCTTTTGCCTGATCTTCCTATATTTCTGACTTACAAATGCTTTATGAACAGGTGGCTCAGCCAGGAAGGAAGATAACAGGGCCAGCCAACAATGGCTAGTCAAAGATTTCTGGGAAAGTTCAACACATGACCACTCCATCCATTGTTTGTTCCAAGAATAAAATATTCAGAGACATACTGTCTCTCTTAACAGAGAAGTTCTATTTAGCAATCATGACTAATAGTGACTGATAAAAGTTATCTTCCACAAATTTATCCAACCCCCACTTTAAAGCTATCTAACTCAGCCATCAGAAACACCTTGTGGTAGTGAATTATATATGTCAATTATGCACTTTGTGACAAAGTACTTGCCTTGCCGGAACAGAATATACTGCCCATTAATTTCACTGGGTGACCTTGAATTCTAATACTATGAGAAAGAGAGGGAGGGAAAAGCTCTGTCTGCTTTCTCCATACCACATGCAGTTTTGCAAACCTTTATGGTGCTATTGATTGCATTCCTCCCCCAAACAAAGGCCTCAAAGGCTCCAGCCTTTCACCATAGCAAAGATACGGCAACCCCACTTTTCATTTTTGGTTTGCCCTTTCGCTCCTGCAACACCCACTTTGCACATTGGACATTCCAGGTTCGATCTCTGGCATCTCTAGATAGGGCTGGGAAACATCTTGCTTAAAACCCTGCTGCCGGTTAATGTAGACCAGCCTTCCTCAAAATGTTGTCCCCCCAGATGCTGCTGGACTCCAACTCCCATCATTCCTGAGTGTTGTTCATGCTGGTTGGGGATTATGGGAGTCAGGAGAGCAACAGGTTAGAGAAGTCTGGTGTGGTCAATACCATATTAGGTGGACGAATGGTCTAAACATAAGGTGATCTGTATGTGGCTTAACCTGCAGACATTTTGAAAGGCATTACTGCTCTATTTTTAAGATCCTGGGTTTTCCCCTCTAGTTACTTATGGTTGATTCAAACCCCATCACTCTGTAAGTGTTGTCTCACTGTGTGTCACTATTCTGAATCCCTCCCTGCTTCACAGGAGTTTTACTGCAACCTGCTCTGTGGCCCAGCAGACAAGAGACAAAGCCCATCCCAAGGCACAAAGGGACGCAAACATTACACAACGTTACGGTCAAATCAATATAAAGGGACTCACATCTTCCACTGCTCAGTAGTGTGACTACTACCAAATTAATGAACAGTCCTGAAGTCTAGTCAATTTTTATACCTTTGTTTTCCTTTATTATAAAACACGCCAGCAAGGAGTCTTCTTTTTTTACAAAGCATACTAATGGTGTGGGGAAATAGCTTAACTTTAGGACCCATTACACTGAAGTGGCGTAAGAAATTGACAAAAACAATAGAAGGAAAGGAAGAACGTTTATTTTCCTACTGCAAAGGTTTCTAAGAAGTAGTTAGTAGGGGGTGTGAGCAAGGAAGTTGGAGGATGACCAGGGCTGGAGTTAGGTTTGATGAAGCCCTAAGCTACTGAAGGTAATGGGGCCCTTTATATGTCACAGTTTTTTGTGTTGAATATATGCTATGGTAATTTATGGACCTAATAGGTATCTAAAGCCATTTGCACATAACAAACTATGTATTTTATCAAAGTAATTGTTTAACTGAAATACAATTAAGAAGTATCCAGGTTTTTTTCCTTTAATTTTTTGCCCCCCCCCAAGAGTGGGGTCCCAAGCTATAGCTTGTTTAGCTTATATGTAAATCCGGCACTGGGGGTGACCCTCAACATTCTTCTAACATTGTGTATCCCATCAAATGCCAACAGTGCCCTTCAGCTCTCTATATTGGACAAGCAGACTAAACCCTACGGCAAAGGATAAATGGACATAAATCTGACATCAGGAATCACAAGACAGAGAAACCAGTAGGAAAAGACTTCAATCTTCCAGGACATTCTATACAAGATCTCAAAGTAGCTGTCATATTACAAAAGAATTTCAGAAATAGACTGGAAAGAGAAGTTGCTGAATTGCAACTTATTACCAAACTTAAAACCATGGAGAGACCTGGTCTGAATTGGATTCCTATCTCATTATACATGATGAAGCTATTTTTAGCCATCTCACCCCTTGCTTTTCCCTGTAAGACCAACTGCAGCCATTAACAGTCGTCAACAGGTTTACCACACCTATCAGCCAATCACCCATTCCCACCACCCTTCTGAGTAATACCCCTCCCCACCCTCTCACTATATATAAGGGTCTGCTGAGTTCTGTTTCAGTGTATCTGAAGAAGTGTGCATGCACACGAAAGCTCATACCAAAAACAAACTTAGTTGGTCTCTAAGGTGCTACTGGAAGGATTTTTTTTTTTAATTATAACCCTAGCCAGCTTGGCCAGTGTTCAGGCACAATGGGAAAAGTAGCCTCAGAACATCTGGTGGGCTGCAGGCAGTTGCATAGCACGGGTTGCCAGCACCCGGGGCTGCATGGAAGGGACGGGAGGGAGGGAAACGTATGGAGTGCACATGCCCATTCAACTGCCTAACTGCATCCATGCCACCCAGGAGAGTGCAGCCTCGGAGATAAGAAAAGAAGAGTCATTCCATTGTCTGGAGAGGTCCCTTCCTGGTTTGTATGGAGAAGCTGTTTTCAAACGGAGCCACACGACAGAAGCACGCAGCTCTATTGAGGCAACACCAGGTGTTGAAATGTGTCCCTAAACAATTTTGTGCACGCTCCTCTGCCCCCCCCCTCTCCCCACACTACGCCACTGACTGCAGGTCCCCCCCCCCTGCATGGAACATTGGCCCACAGTGCAAAATCTGAGACTTGGACGCAGAGTGAAGGTGAAGCAGTCACGTGATCACCGCACCAGAATCCCCAGACCCAGAAACTCTACCTTCAACATCTTCAAGCTGTTGCATGAGTGGCCCAAAGACCCCCTTGGCATGCTCAGTACAAAAGTGAAGCGGTTCTGGCCTTGCAAGCTCCCACCTGGGAATGTTGTTTTGAATCAGCCGCCGGAAGAGAAGGATGTAAAAGTGTAGTTAAACAAACAAGTTAGAAGGCCACAGAATTTAACCTACTTTTCGGGATCACTGTTCCTCGGGGATAGCAGAAAAGGAGCAAAGTGTAAGCACATTTGCTAAGCTGAAGTAATTATGAGCACAGGTACCGCAGCATGAATGTGTGCGAGAGAGATTCTGCTCATTCCTCATGAGTGGCTGTGTTGGACCTCCGTGCTTCTAACATAAAAGTGTGCAGGAATAGAAGAAATACGCGTGATGGACCTAGACAGACCAAGGTGTTCCAGGTATATATGTATATTGGACGACATTTCTCCAGTTCCTTTATTTATTTATAGTTCCTTTTCTGTTACAAGGAATCAAAGCAATTTGCTGTTAAAAACAAAATACGGTAAGCAATACGCTAAGAAGCAAAGCAGCTAAAAAAGTAGCTCCCCTTAAACAAAGCACCATCAATGATGGGGATATGGGATTTGCACACAGAAAGTCCCTGGTTCAACCTGTGACCTCTCCAAGCAGGGTAAGAAATCTCTCCTGCCTGAAGCCCTGGGGAATTGCTACCAGTCAGGCTAGACTATTAGGAGCAAGGACTGCTAAAGCTATGGGGAGCGTGGTTTGCACAACTACTTTTGTGCCTATTCATAGATAAAGTAATCTTTGGACTGAGGCTCTCCTGGCTTGGTTCATGTCTCCCCTCTTAGCTTTTATACTACAAGCTCACTACATTAAGAGTCTCCCTTCTGTCCCTATGCTGCATGTACAGATAAGCTGATACGTACATTTATGCATCAAGCAATAATGCAACCGTTGCAGTGTTCTTTGATGGATTAATTCTGAAAAGCCCCTGCTTCACTGAATTATTCATTCCCGTTACACTGTGCAATAGAACTGAACATCTAACTGGCAAATATGTTTCCTGCCTAAGACAATGATATCATTCTCACAGACAACTTACCGTTGGCAATCTTCTTCAAAAATTCCAGCAATCAATTACCTATGTTATAGTTAGGATTCCAATAACTCTCAGCGAAAGCATTTATTCTGTTAGCACCCCCTTCCATAAGGACATTTGCCTGTTTTCATTCAGTATCCCATTCTCATCACCCCCTCAGCCCCACCCCCAATGCATTAGCAGGACTTTGGTACTTAATCTGCCAGAAATGACACAGCCTACTTGTGCAAGAAAGAACCAGCTATGTTTGGGTTATGTACAAGCTAGGCAAAACAAACGGCTTCTTATACCAGTAAATCATCTGACTATCTTCCAAGGGTACCTGTTTATGGTACGCTTAGGCCTTAGGCCCCTGTGCTTCTTTTACTAGCAAAATACAATATGCCCACCTTAGAAAATTGGAACATGGATTGCATGTTTTCACTGTTTGTCTTGAACTTCAAAGTTCTGAATACTCTTCTTTTTTAGGATATATGCAGCAGCAGCAGCAACAAGGGACATTATTGCCACATAAATAAGCAGCACATATCATAATTGTGTTTATGCACTGGAAAAATCAATAAAACTTCTTATTTAAAAATATTCTGTGCTCCTTCCTATGAAGTTAGACAACACTGCAAGAGACTGGTTACTAGTTAACTCTGTTTGCCAAATGACATGAAGGATTTAAATACTTAGGTATTAACCTCACTGCTGACATAAGACAAGTGGGATGTAGAAACTACAGGGGACTGTACTATAAGGGCATTCAACAAGAACTTACGAAATGGCAACATCCCAGCTGGGCAAGTAGCCATAGTCAAAATGTCAGTGTTACCTAAATTATTTTTCTTTCTTTCAAGTTTTGCCTATTCCCATCCCAATACTTCAGGATAAACAACAGAACTCTCTATAGAGATAGAACGAAATGAGGGGTGGGAATGCCTGACTTAATGTTATATTGCGCTGCTTTTCACATAAAATCCACAATCTCATTGGTCAGGGGAAGGACAGACTAACAAAATGAATTTCAGAAGGGACAAATGTAAGGTTCTGCACTTAGGCAGGGATAATCAGCTGCACAGATATAAGTACATGTGAAAAGGATCTAGGGGACTTTGTAGACCACAGGCTGAACATGAATCAACAGTGTGATGCAGCAGCAAAAACAGTGAATGCTTTTCTAGGCTACATCAACAGAAGTCTAGTGCCCAGATCAAGGGAAGTAATAGTACCACTCTATTCTGCCTTGGTCAAACCACACCTGGAGTCTTGTGTCCAGCATGGGCAAACTTTGGGAATCTTTCATAATATGGCATCCTGTGCAAGGTCAAAATCTGACAGCCCCAAATGGATCTTCTCAATTTTGCGCCGTCTTGCCTCGGAGCTGGTCCTTTCTTGACCAAAGTGGAGTCTTCTTACAGCCCAGAGACAAAAGGTTTGTAAGAGATCCCAATACTGAGCTAGATGGACCAATGGTCTGACACAGGATAAGACAGCTTCCTGTGATTTTTCTGGACCCTGTGTTGTGAAACCTGAATAACTACTGTAGAGCTCTGCTACAGAGACTTAACAGTCCAAGGCATTTGACATCAGACAATTCTCTTTTCCTATTCTCTTCCTTGTCCTGGTTTTCTGAAATACGAAGATAAGAGCACATACTTTTGAGAGTCCCCCCCCCACCCCACATTTTATTTTATTTAAAGCTGTAGTCAGGCCTCTCTGCTGCTGGATTCATGATTAAAACTCCTAACAATGTCTGTTTCTGTTTCCACTGCAGATGTACTGCAGCACATTCCTGCCCTCCTCTCTCTTTTCATTTCTGAGGCTTCCCGACAGTCATGGGAATCACACTGTGAAGGTGAGCTATCAGACTAGAGAGTGACAAAGCCTGGTGGAAACCCGAGAAGACCCTGAGGACAGAGGCACGGTGGCAGAGATATCCACTCTCATTGTTTCACACGCATTTTGCTATTTATTCTTCTCAGACAGAATAATCCTTTCTACTTCATTATGTTTGGAATTTGAACTGAAACTACTGGATCAAAGAACCTTACTTTGCTCACTGGAAAAAAGGGGGGGTTTAGGATGAATAAACTGCCTGCTTTTGAAGGCAAGCAGTGAAATGACATTATTTCCATGCAGTATGTAGTATGGAAACAGTTTACTGTGCTTAAGAGGAAAGGAGAATTGGAGGCTGGATGCATGGGTTGGCATACCAAGTATTACTGGGTTTTAGGGAGTGCCCCCAGGGTTCATATGTGGGCCTGAGCACGTTCATTAATGGCATTCGTAACCCACCTTTCACCAACTGCTCATAGGGTGGGAACAATGCAATGCATCAAAATTAAAATAAACAAGCTCAGCAAATGACAAACAGTTCAAACTGGACAGATTGAAGGATACTGACAAACTGGGACGTGCCCAGAGGAGGGCAACCAAAATGGTCAAAGGCCTGGAAACGATGCCTTGAGGAACGGCTTAGGGAGCTGGGTATGTTTAGCCTGGAGAAGAGAAGGTTAAGGGGTGATATGGTGATATGATAGCCATGTTCAAAAATATGAAAGGATGTCATATGGAGGAGGGAGAAAGATTGTTTTCTGCTGCTCCAGAGAAGCGGACACGGAGCAATGGATTCAAACTACAAGAAAGAAGATCCCACCTAAACATTAGGAAGAACTTCCTGACAGTAAGAGCTGTTCAGCAGTGGAATTTGCTACCAAGGAGTGTGGTGGAGTCTCCTTCTTTGGAGGTCTTTAAGCAGAGGCTTGACAGGCATATGTCAAGAATGCTTTGATGGTGTTTCCTGCTTGGCAGGGGGTTGGACTGGATGACCCTTGTGGTCTCTTCCAACTCTATGATTCTATGATTGTTGCAGTTCCCACACCTTCACAAAGACCTGGACAGCACCAGAGTGTTGAAGACCGCTGTAACATAGCTGTCAAGTTTTCCCTTTTCTCGTGAGCCTATTCAGCATAAGGGAATTTCCCTTAAAAAGGGGGTGAACTTGACAGCTATGGGCTGTAACCTGTTGTTTGAAGTGTTTGCACAGTGGTCGGTTCATATGAAAGAAAAGAAAATATTATGCACTAAGAAACCATGAGAACTGAGCCCAGTTCTTTAAGATGTACTAGCAACTGGCATCACTCAGGGATTCTAAGAAACCAAACAATCAGTGCAGTTCTGAAAGGTTGAGTTTGCTGTCTTGATTCAAAGCTGTGTCCCATTGTCCCCCCAAAATAGATGAATACCTGCTCCCACATGCACCACCAGGGCCTGCATAATGCCACCCCACCCCGTTCTGCCCCCCACCCCATTTTGTGATGTTTTCGTGTCACTTCCAGGTTCAGCGTGATGCACGCATGCACAATCACACGCATATTGGGCGAGCCTAAAATGGTCACTGCCTGCAGTTCATGAGAGCTCAAAACCAAATGTCCTTCTCAGAAGGTATCTGTCTCTGAATAACAGACACAAGTGGGGAAGAGTGCTGTTGCACTGATGTGCTGCTTGTGGGCTTCCAACAGGCATCTGGTTAATCACTGTGAGAACTGATCTAGGAAGGCCATTCTTAAGTTGTACATGGCATGTAATACCCCCTTGCTGATGTTAACAGGCAAGCCGGGAGCAGCCCTCGCTACAGTTTCATGAGCTTCATAGGAACATAAGATATTGGCATATTGATATGCCCCATACCACACACAAAAATACCACTCTCTGTGTTGGGCTATATGTCCCCTAGGCACGGTCTGCTCAGAATACATACAACAGATTAAAAGCTGAGAGTCTCACATTACCAATGAATGCTGCTGAAAATTCCACAGGCGGAATGCAAAATGCCAGGGGTTGATCTTAAACCCAGCACTCTAAGGTTCCTGACCTTTAAATTTGATTGTTTTGTAACACTTTCCAATTGCTAATATCATCCATTTAATATACCAAACCCCATCTGACAGACTGAATGTTTCTAGCATGCACATCTAGCTACAGAGGATTTATTTGAAGGCAAAAGAAAGAGAAAATCTTGACGTGTCAAGCAACTTTTGTCTGTCTTCAAAATCGCTGATAACGATCACTTAGCCTCTTGATCTCCTTGATCTTTGATAAGTTAAGTAGACGGAGCTCTTGAAGGTTCCCTTTCCGAACCATCTTTTTCTGGCTTTACATAATATATTCCCCAGCCCCCCCCCCCGAATGCTTTCCAACCATTCACTAGAGACCCACAGCCAAACATTTATTCAGCACTACAGAACTACAAAACTTACTTTTAAACATCTGGCTATTTACTTCAAAACAGCATGTGACATTCAGCTCAGTCTTTTGGACAGGCAAACTCAGCCCTCCAGATGTTTTGGGGCTACAACTCCCATCATCCCTGACCACTGGTCCTGTTATCATCCAAAATGTTATAAAGACAAATAAAAAAATTCTTTCAGTAGCACCTTAAAGACCAACTAAGTTTTTATTTTGGTATGAGCTTTCGTGTGCATGCACACTTCTTCAGATACCTTCAGATATCTGAAGAAGTGTGCATGCACACGAAAGCTCATACCAAAATAAAAACTTAGTTGGTCTTTAAGGTGCTACTGAAAGAATTTTTTTATTTTACTTCGATCCAGACCAACACGGCTACCTACCTGTTATAAAGACATTGAGCCTGCATAGCTCAGTTGGTTAGAGAATGGTGCTGATAATGCCAAGGTTGCAGGTCTCATCCCCATATGAGACAGCTGCATATTCCTGCATTGCAGGGGGTTGGACTAGATGATCCTCAGGGTTCCTTAAAAGGTAAAGGTAAAGGGACCCCTGACCATTAGGTCCAGTCGTGACTGACTCTGGGGTTGTGGCGCTGATCTTGCGTTATTGGCCGAGGGAGCCGGCGTACAGCTTCCAGGTCATGTGGCCAGCATGACAAAGCCGCTTCTGGCGAACCAGAGCCGCGCACGGAAACACCGTTTACCTTCCCGCCGGAGCGGTACCTATTTATCTACTTGCACTTTGACGTGCTTTCGAACTGCTAGGTTGGCAGGAGCTGGGACCGAGCAACAGGAGCTCACTCTGTCGCAGGGATGAGCGAGATGAGCATCGCCACCCCAGAGTCTTCCGTGACTGGACCTAATGGTCAGGGGTCCCTTTACCTTTTCTCAGATGAAAGTCCATTGAGTTGAACATGACTTGCTCCCCAGAAAATGTGTATAGCAGGGATGGGAAGCTCCCAGCCTGCAGGAAGACAGACAAATTATAAGCTGTCTGCACACACACACACACACACACACACACACACACACACCAGCTGCTGAGGTGGGAGGGAAGAGGACTTTGATGTTGTGCAAAGTGTGCAATTGCCTATTCCTCCCCTGCAAAGGAGTGCGACAAGTTCAAAGGAAAGAGGCATGTGTTCTTTATACTACGCAAAAAGTAGTCTATGCATTTTGCAATTGCACGCATTCAATTTTCAGGATGCAATAGTGTGTTGAAGCTTGAGACTTTAAATAGTTGTTACGCAGGGCTTGCAGCTCCATTGTGCATTGACCTTATTTGCACTCTCCTGATGGATTCCTGAGTTCTTTTTGCCTTTTGCACAGTCAAGAAAGCTAAGGGATGTAGAGGGTGGTTTTTTAAAAAAGTCTATGAAGAAAGTGAAAGGCTCAAGTGGAGTTATTAAGAATGAAATATATGTCATGAGGAAATAAGTCTGTGTGGATCTTTGGCTGTATGAACACATGTGTGGTTCATACCCACCACTTGCATCTTTCCATGTGGATGATATGACCTTTGACTTGAAAAAGGCCCCCAATCCCTTGTGTACCGGATTTCAGCTTAACCTCTTAAAAACTAGTGAAGGAAAGGGAAGACGGGAGGGAGGCATCAGATGCATAAACAAAGAGGGGGGAGACTCCAAAGGTGCACAGCACAGAAGATAATTCATTGGACAATTCTTCTTCAGGGAGGGCTCTCACCCAGTTATTTCAAAGAGCTCTAAAGCTTCTTCCACATCATGTCATTTTAAATTATTTTCCATGGATCTCGGAGAACCCCTCACCTTTTCTTCCATAAAACCAACCAAAGTGAAAAACCCATTATTTCTGAATGTTATTTGTGTGGATACTGTTGACCCTGGGGGGGGGGGTTATACATAAAAGGCTTATTTGAATGTAGTGTATGCAAAGTATAGCCATTGTAGCTAGTAGTTATTATTCATCTTATTCCCTACTACGGTAGCTGTTCCCAGCCACATGTTGCTGTGGCTCAGTCTGTTAAATGGGAAAGTAACTCCCACACCCATGCACATTGTGGAAAGTCCCCCCACCCCGTCCTGACCCATTCATCCTCCCCAAACCCATGGCCCCCAAACCCATCAGCGCCCCCGTTCCCCACCCCAGCCGCATGACATCACAACATCCCTCTCTCTGGTCCCCCCACCACGTGACGTTATAATTCTCCCGCGTGACGGCATTCGCCACCTGACCCCTCTTTCTTGCATACCCCATGTGCATCTTGGGGAAGGCCAGGCTAGTTCCCCTTCCCCCGGCGGGTCCCAGTGGATGAAGGGACAGGATCCGACCCCCGCCCTCCCCGCCCGCCAGACATCCACTCCCAGCAGACTCTGCGCGCTCACACATTTATATTCAGTAGGTTACTATGTTTTCTGTGATGTCACAGATAGTCTTTAGCCAATGGCAGCAGCTGAGGCCTGAGATTATGATGCAGCATCCTCAGCTGTGTTGCTTTAACATCCAGCAGATGGCGCTGGTTTTCTAAAAAAGCATGTTTTTACCTGTTGCAGGTGTGACATCTATATAATCTATGTATATAAAAACACTCACATATGTGAATGCAACGTTGTGTCAAAATTTCAAAGCAATCGGTCAAGTACTTTTGGGAAGCATAGATTAGTAACAAATGGACAGTTACATTTTTATTTCTATAGATAAAATAAAATTTTGTCTCATCCATTTTAAAGGGTATAACATACCACATGGTTCAATGTCACCAGGATGGGGCAGATGAGAGGTTCATATAGGGTAGAAAGGCTAAGATTATCTTTCAGAGAAACCACAGCATGGATAGTGCTTAGACATGCAAGTTGTCCTACAAGAATTAAAAGCATAAATGTGATGAAAGAGGGTCTACTATGCATGACTGGGCTGGAAATACTTGAGAGAGCCTAATTTCTTACATGTTAGATCTAAGCACAGCAAAAAGCTACTTGTACAGCTATCCACATTTTTTAGCAAATACGTGGAATTCACTTCTGATTAATTAAGTGCAAATTGCTAAGGATTGAAGTATAATTGGCCCACAACAGCCAGGTGCGGATTATAGCTAAATCACGGTGGATAGGCTGTTTAACTCACATATTTGACGGAACCCACTGAGCATTTATTGGCAAGCCATACTACAGACGTTAGGATGCATGTTAACAGGTACCAATCATGCCTCAGAAGAAGAAAAAATGAACCTGCATTTATGTTACTTTCGCTTTGCAGTGCATTCCACCATGATCTAATATAACTTACCATTTGCTTAGCTATTATGTATATTTCTTTATTAAGCTATAATAAAGTGTAGTCCAAAGGAGAAAATAAAAGTGGGGTGGGGGGAGCTACATGACTAGGCAAAAAAGAAGATCTAGCCTGTGCCCCGGGACTTAAAACACATCTGAACCTTCTATCACTTATTTATTTGTTTACTTTTAAAATAAAACACAAAAAGCAAACTTTGAACTATTTTTCTTCAACATAATACAATACTGTACATCAAATCCTTAATTAATTAAAACACATACAAATTTAAAAAGTTTGGTTGAACAAAATTATTTTAGCCCAGTGCAGAAAAAAGACTGCAGCATGGGCCACAGGAGACATTCTGGGTTTCAAACTGCTCAAAAGTCTCCTGGCAGCATTTGATGGTGGTTTTTAAGGGGATGTGGATCCAGTGTTTTTGCACCATGACAGTGTTGTACTTTTTATGGTTCAGAAAATGGAGGTGATTGTGATTGGTGCTGTGAAGGTGGTTTGGGGTGTAAAGGCCTGTGGGCACTCAGGGAAGTGCCACCCCCCCCCCCCCCCGGGACTGTGTTGAATACCCCAGAGCTACATGATGTGAATTAATAGGAAGCATACAAGATTGTGTAAGCGATGAAAAATAATTGTAGGGTCATTCAATAAGATTCTTATACAGTGGTATCCCGGGTTACAAACGCTTCGGGTTACAAACTCCGCTAACCCGGAAGTAGTTCCTCGGGTTACGAACTTTGCCCCAGGATGAGAACGGAAATTGCAATTGCATACTGGTGGCGCGGCGACAGCAGGAGGCCCCATTAGCGAAAGCGCGCCTCAGGTTAAGAACGGTTTCGGGTTAAGAATGGACCTCCGGAACTAATTAAGTTTGTAACCCAATGTACCACTGTATTAATTGTCACTTTAATTTTAGTTATGTGATATTACTTTAAGTGCAATGATAAACCAGAGAAGGGCCTTTTCACTGGTGGCACCCATGTTGTGAAATGCCCTCACTGTTGAAATAGGAGAGGCTTCATCAGTATCGGCATTCTGCCGGCTCCTGTGTAGGCAAGCATTCCCTTGCAGCTGAACTTCTGATCTTACTGTTTAAACTATTTTTTAAAAACTGTTTTAATTGTCCTGCTTTTTAACTGACTAATTATTTTGTATATTTTAATTATTTCTTAATGCCCTGATGAAACCATTATTGTGTTTTTTAATTATGAATCGATTTTATAGTTATAAACTGCTTAGAAGCCATTTTGGCATATAAACTGTATACGGTATACATTAAATAATAACAACTTACAGAATGCATTTTCTCAAAGTGTATTTTATATTAATATGGATATATTTGAGTTGCATTGTGTCTTCTGTTTCTAATCAAATGATTTGGAAGGTTGACCATATTCAAGCTTCCACTTCTTTGTCCTTATGCAGAATCCTCCAGTTAACAACACACATTCTCTGCAACGTTTTAACCTGTATTTGTTATTTGTGGATAGTATTCTTCATGTGAAACATGAGGTTAGTGTAACTGCTAATAACTGTCTCTGCTTAGAAAACTAAGAAGTGTTATGTTTTCATATTAACACTACTTAAGCAAACAAGATTCAAACAAATTTATTTTCTTAACTTCAGCGTGTTTGGTAGTAAATAATATATTAAAAACATATCCTGGATTAAAACGCACACACACACTCCAAATTAAAAATTCAATGAAGTATGTAAATAATTTAACATAGCTGGGTGTTTTAGATCTCATGTAATAATAATCTACTACCAAATCTTGCAGGAAAGAGGATCAGTCAAATGCAGGCAATTCTCCAGTGGCCTGATTATTTCTGGAGTGTGATACTCCCCACAGCAGTTCTTTACAATAGTCCCACACGTTGGTTTTTTTAAAAGTATGAGCTAAGCAAAAAGAGGAAAAATATATATAGTCTAAACAGCATGGTTGCACACTATATTATGAACACATGACTGTGGGTTTTTATTCAATTAATATTCTAGTCCTTATTAAGCATGTATGGCACATAGAACACACTGCAAAATTGCACCCTGGCCATATGGTCTAAGGAGTTCATAAGAACATTTTCTGACTTCAGCAATTAATAGCGAAACAAACTTTTTTTTTAAAAAAATAGTCTGAACCTTTAGTTGAGTTGAACTTTAATGGCAAAGAAATCAAATGATATATGCACAGACGGGGGAAAGAACCCAGTAGCTTCTGTTGGCCAATATTATTTCTTAAAAGTGAGCACCCAGTAATACCTAAAGCATGTCACCCCTGCAGAAGCTCGGTCATTTATTGAAAACCTCCAAAAGAGGTTCAAAAACCATCCCGGGCACTTTATTCTATTGTTGAACTGCATTTGTACGTAAGAAGCTTTTTCTTAATGCCTAATACAAATCTATATTCCAGTACTTGAAGCCCAAGTTTAGCAAGGTTGATAATCCCATGAATGTGTCTTATAATGCTTAAAGCTAGAAAGAAATGTGTTGGTGTCCTTCTGGGTAAGACCATGGCAAATCACCTTAAGGACTTGCACATCTGTGCTATGCTATTTGTATGTGTGTGTGTGTGTGTGTGTGTGTGTGTGTGTGTGTGTGTGTTTCTAGCTCAAACTGGAAACCAAAATAGCGATGTCGGCTATTGGAACACAAACGTGACCAAAGCTATTAGCATCTCTTTCTGTCTTTGTGTGAGCATGTGTGCGATAACTTAAAAATAGCCGCACAGATTTGGTTTACATTCTGGCATGCCTGTTCTCAAGCTGAAGCAAAAGCCTGGCGGCCAAATTTTAAACTCCTAAAAATAGCTCTAAAACCAGAATGCTTGCAGAAAACCAAGAATAGCAGCAGGAACAACAATGGAGGAGGATGACATGTTGGAACGACATCTATAGGAGGGAACCTTAACCATGCAATTGTCTATTAGTGTTTGTGTTAAATCTTTACAGGGAGGGAGGGGGAAAACCACATTTATTTCCATTCACTGACTCTCAAAATATGTCCAGTGACTCTTGCACAGAAGACAGAGGAGAGTATTGGAATTCACTGTTCATTAGCCTGGAATTTATCCCCTCCCTACACATAAGAAGGCTAATAATAGGGTGAGCCACAAAACATAAAACATAACAAAACCCTGCATTATTTATATTCCACTTTATTTATCCCCCCATTAATTTTCCCCTCTTCATTTCAGGGTACTAAATGTGGAGCGAAATTATCAGCAGTCAATGCGGCATGTTTCTGTTCTGGTTCTAGCTCATATAGTAGGCCTGGCAAATTGGCTCCGATTACAACACTTTTTATAGCTTGCATTATCTTTGCCGGCTATAAAACAAAAAGGCCTTTAGGAAAGTGGCATCTCTCGTTTTCTCATGCCTTGAAATGTAAAATATGAAACAACGATCCTGTCTTACCACTTGGACAATCACTCTCTTTAGAAAATAGCAATAGGCTATTCTTTTCTTCTATGTCTTTCAGGGACATCTAGGAAGATAACATGTACGTATTTAGTCTAGGCTCGCTAAATCCAGAATCCCCAAATCTAAGAATAATGTGCATATTATGAACATTTTATTTTCACACTACTAGAAAATCCATTTATGCAGCCGTTGTTTTCTCTGAATCATATTCACATCTTGTAATTGCAATGTGCTTATTACAGGTGCAAATAAATCTAAGAAACTTTATCCTGAGGTCACGTGCTATCACAAAAGCGATGCTCTCTTCTTCTCAGGAGAGGTTCCAGAAATTAAGGACCACGGCCCCATTTCTATGGTAGTCACAAGCAATGAGTTCTAGATAACCTTTCAGACAAGGATACACGTCCACGTCAAGATACACATCTTGTCATTTCAAAAGGACTCAGTTGGGTATCATGATGTGATTGTAGAGAAAGAAGTGTGTTGCTACTGACAACAGTTTTGGAAGGCTTACACCACACAGAGATCTCTCTAGCAGGATGGGTGGCTGGGATGGAGAGTCATAGAGCATGCATTTCTTTCTAACTATGTTATCTGGAAATAGTCCCCCTGATTTCTAAAGCTATTTCTTTTTCTGAGGTTCCTCAGTCATTGCCTGCTGATATTTCCAGTTTTGATCTTTCTCCTCAGATAGATAGTATTCCTTTCACTGCTATCAGCTGGGGGTAAATTGTGGCTGTTCTCGCGACAGCTGATGTTTGCTAATCTATGAGTCTGCCTATAGAAGTGACAGTGAATGTTACCGAAATGTTTATGCTACAAATCTTGTGTTTTTCCTTTGCCTATGAAGTCTGGACCACCTGCCCTCCATAGCTGTCAATCAGCCAACCTGAAAGACTTTGTCTTAAAATGCCTTTCCACAGAAGAATCATATTTAAAAGAGTTTCTCTGACACTTGTCATCCTTTCCTGACCTATTCCTCCCCCCCCCAACCTTTCCCCCCCGCCTCTCCTGCTGCCAAATTTGGATCAAGAATATATTTGCTTTTAAAGAAGTAGTACTGCAGAGAGGCTGTCTTTTCCCTCTTTCAAGGACCCAATTTGTAATTGGGCTCTGCAAATAAAGCCACTACCACCCAAAACCTGGGAGTCACTCACCTTACTTCAAGCCTACCTGAAACGCCCCCCCCCCCGAGTCTCCAAATTCCTTCCCTTTCCCTCAAACACAATGTACCTCACCTGGAGTACTGTGTCCAGTTCTGGGCACCACAGTTCAAGAAGGATACTGTCAAACTGGAACGTGTCCAGAGGAGGGCAACCAAAATGGTCAAAGGCAAGGGAACGATGCCTTATGAGGAATGGCTTAGGGGGGAGCTGGGGATGTTTAGCCTGAAGAAGAGAAGGTTAAGGGGTGATATGATAGCCATGTTCAAATATATGAAAGGATGTCATATAGGGAGAAAGATTGTTTTCTGCTGCTCCAGAGAAGCGGACACGGAGCAATGGATTCAAACTTCAAGAAAGAAGATTCCACCTAAACATTAGGAAGAACTTCCTGACAGTAAGAGCTGTTCGGCAGTGGAATTTGCTACCAAGGAGTGTGGTGGAATCTCCTTCTTTGGAGGTCTTTAAGCAGAGGCTTGACAGGCATATGTCAAGAATGCTTTGATGGTGTTTCCTGCTTGGAAGGGGGTTGGACTGGATGGCCCTAGTGGTCTCTTCCAACTCTATGATTCTATGAATGTTGCTGCCTTTGATTTAAGTTTTGGTGGTCCTGGGGTGTGTAATTTTCCCGGGGTTACTGATGTTGCAAGGGCATCAAAGCCCTGGCTAGAACAGATCCCAAAATGTCTAGATATCTGATAGCAGTGCTTCAGCACAAAAGTGGTTAGACCTCCATCACTTTCTCCATCTTCCGCACCAAGGGAGCAGCAGCCCAGAAGTTGGTTTGAATTTAACCATCACCTTGTGATATGATAACTGGGTAACTGCGCTGCAGAAAGCAGGCTGAGGAGACTGCACGTTCCGAGTATAATTAGGAGAATGGTTTTAATTAAAGAAAATAACAGAAGTTACATTAATTCTACAAAAAGTTACAAAAGCATGACCCATCCACCCACCAGGGAACTGAGAGAGGTACACAAACCTCCTTATATACTATATCCGATTGCTGAAACAGTTTAATTAAATACAAACTTAACATCACCTGCTGTACTGCCCCACAGCTGCAAAACTAGGTCATGACATTTACTTTTGGCTTTTAAGGAGATATACATTCTTGCGAAACAATAATGAACCTCAAAACTTAAACCATTCAACAATGTGGAGTTCTTTGTTTGGGGTGCTTTGCTTGTTGTTCACGTGTTTCACAAGGGGGTGGTTGGGTCTCTGGCTTTCTACCTCAAAAATCCAACTCAGAAATCCCATGTCAGCTTCGCATGCTATGCAATGTGATGTGCAATGTTGACACGATATTCAAGTGGGACACAGTAAGTTATTTTCCTGACGAAGCAAGTTACCCAGAAGCCGGAATGGCTGCCCTTTCAGGGACAATCTAGCTCTTTTTGCCCTCTATAGTTTCAGTCAAAGTTCCGGCACAAAGGAGATAATACAATTGGCCTGAGCAAAATGGCAATATTTGTAAAGGGCAGACACAGCAGAAGTAGAAGTCTCGACTTGTATTTCACTGATAGCTATGCTCGATGAATGTGCTTCCTCGACATGGTTATAAAAAAAAAGCAAGAGAGCAGCAGAAAAAATAAATACATTACTATGCATAACTAGGGAGAGCCTGAATGCATGGGTGAATTGGAGTTTCAATTAGACCTCCCACGACCCCTCAAATTTTAAGCATGGAAATGGCATTTTAAATTCTCTTCCACTTCACTATGCAATGCTGCTGGTGTGGCTCGGAAGCAACAACATAACTCTTGACTGCTGTTATTCTTCCTTCCCGCCTGGCTGGCCATTGAGAGAACAAGATGCTGGACCAGGAAACTAGATTGAACCTGATCCAACAGGTTCTTCTTATGTTCCTTAGATGAATTATGGGAAGGAAGAATGGCAGCGGCCAGAGTTCTGCAGCTAAACCAGCAAAGCTGGAAGCTTTAAAAAGTTAAGTGAAAGAAAGGGAGGAGGAACTTTACAAAGATGAAAACAAGGGTGGAACCCCACCCTTCCCCTTCCCCGCATAATCAATAACACCTCCCATTTTGTTTCACTTAGGGGTTTCAGCCAAACTAGCTCCCCAAATTTGACCAAACCCAAAAATTGAAATGAAAGGAGATAGTCTTATGAATCATACAAGACCTATATAGAAGAAACAATGTAGCATCTAATGTAGCATCTAATTTTCCACATGTACCGACACAGTAAATGTAATGTTCCAGGGGCGTACCCAGAATCAAAACTGGGGGGGGGGGGCAAGCCATGGTCATTCAGGGGCAGGGCCAAGGCATGGGAGGGGAGGGGCCACAAAGTGGGAACGTGGGTGGGGCTACGGAGCCCAGGTGAAACTGACTCTGGGAAGAAGTTTCATCCTGGGCGCCGCCCGGGGGGAGAGCGCGCGTGTGCGGCCAGGGGCGTCGCAATAGGGGGGCGGGGCCCCCCGGGCTCCACTTTGTGGGGGGAAGCGCGGTGCCCCTGCCACCTCCACCGATGGCTGCCCTGCCTGAGTAGGAGGAGGGAGGGAGAGAGGGAGGGCTGGCCGAGCAGCTGAGCAGCTGCACGCTCGAGTTGCCTCCGCTTCCCACAGACTCGGCGGGGGCACGAGCTGAGGTCTGCCCTCCTTTTCATCCGTCCCTCCCCGGGGGCAAGGCCTGGCTCTGCAGCTTAGAGCCCCTTCGCCTTCTCCGCCTCCTGCTGCAAAGCCCCCTCCCCTTTCCGTGGCTCCTGCTGCCGCTGCAGCCCAAGCAGAAGTGGTGGCGGCATCTGCTGCACGCTCCGAGGGCGCACCGACCCGGGAGCTGCTGAGGCGCTGCACCACCATGGGCTATTGTTGCAGCCGCCAGGAGCAGCCCATGTGCAGCCTTCGGAGTCGGGGCCAGCGGGGTTGGGCATGCCGCCGGGCCGCGGCTGGCGGGAGCAGTAAGTGGCGCCGCCGGGGGTTGGGCTGGGCTGGTTAGGGACGCGGCTCCCTCACTGCCCTCACTCTGGAGCTCGAGGAGGGGAGAGAGAAATGGAGAAGAGGAGGAAGCTGCTTCCCTGTCTCCATTGCTCCTCCTTTCCCTTCGCGTGGGTCCCTTCCTTCCACCAGTGTCGCTAGCCTTTATGCGCGTGACAGACGCCCTGCCCCCCGGCGGGGTGCCTTCTGATTTGCTGCCCCAGGCAGCCAGAAGGCTAGTGACGCCGCTGCGCCTTGCTGAGCCGCTTCAGGCTCTTCTTGCGGGTCCCCGACGCGTCTCCAGCTCAGCTGCAGCCACCGTGAAGCAGGACGATTTATTTATTTTTTGCTTCGGGGGAGGCAGCTGCCCCCCTGCCCCATGCTGGGTACACCTGTGTAATGTTCAGACTTGGTCCAGGTAAATGGGTGGGTGGAAAACAGGGAAGTAGCTGAGGCCTACTGTGTGACCGAGGCAAGTAAGAACTTGTGACTTATGAGACACAGTCTCTAGCCATCCCCCAGAAAGAAAGTTAGGAAGCAAAATGTGCAGGTACTCTACTAAGTGTTTTCTGTGAGGTAAGCCAGGCTGGCCACTCCTGCCTTTCCGTGTTTTTAGACAATGAGTGAAGTCAAAGCTACGATTGATAAGTGAGGTGCTTGGACACCAGGCAGTAGGAATCCCTGGGCTCCAACAGAGCTATTTCTCCTCCCTTTTGATACACTTTTACAGCTTTTATCTTATCTTCTAGTCCTTGGAATTTCCATCACCTGTCCTTAATTTTTCCCTAGCCACCGAAATGCTTCTTTGCTGTGGTGGGTTTGTCTGAGATCAGGGCTGGATCTAGACGCATCAAAGAAGCGTTTCAGTTTAAAGCACTGTAAATTTTAACAGGGGAAACAGGTAGAGAAAAACGGGACTATACTCTAGTGGCACAATGCTGTATCGCATATACAATGCATATAAATCACTTTTTCTTTACCAGTCCAGCTGAGTCCTATGTAGTCCCTCAAAGTTATTTTGTTGAAATACAAATGCACAATAACTTCTAGGAACTACCTGATCTCAGACAAACTCACCACAGGAAAGCTGCATCTTGGTGGGCAGATGCTAAAGAATCCCCCTCCCCACATAGGCAAATGTGAAAACTTTGCAACGAGGTTTAGGCATGTCTCCTGCTGTGCAGGAGCTGGTGTCTAGGCACTGATGAAGAATTCATTGTATACTTAACATACAGTACAATACTGTACGTGTCTAGTTCAGAAGTACTGTACTTTTCCATGTATAAGACAATGTTTTTTTTCTTTAAAAATCATGCTAAAAAAGTGGGGGGTTGTCTTATACATGGGTAGTGCATAGGGTAGACGTTCGATTGCTTGCTGCCGAGGCTGTCAGCGGCTATTGTGCATGTTATTGGTTGCTTCATCAATGGGTGGTGTTGATTGGCTAATGCTCTGGCAGTTGGGCGGGCAATTGGCAGTTCTGCCGGCGATGGGACAGACATGAGGTGGATTTAGTGATGTGTGGTTGAGCGATTTTCGGCAATCCGCCCCCTCCAAAAGCTCACCAACCCTGGGTAATCCTCCACAAAAAAAGCTCAAGAACTCTGGGCAATACTCCACAAAAGAAGAAGAAGAAGCTCTGTGCCATCTCCCCCCATTTTCTTAAATTTTAGTCTCCCAAAATAGGGGTCATCTTATACATGGGGGCGTCTTATAGACAGAAAAGTACGGTAAGTCTCTTACTGCCAGATAAGAGTGCAGAAATAGCAGTCTAAGCTTGGGTTTAGGATTGGCACCAGGGGAACCAGGGTTTGTGCCTTTCACAGCTGTATCATGATAAACAGGTCCAAGCAGGACATATCTGACTTCCCATGGTAAACATGAAGTTGTCTGTAGGAGGAGACACAGCAACAGCTGTAATCTCTCTTTTTGTGTTATGCCACATTCCCATGGCAGCCATTTTGTGACTGGCACCAACAGCACTCTCTCAACATTCATAAATGAGCCCACTGGTTCCAAAAGGTTGGCAACCCCTATTGCTGTTGATGAACCATACCACTCCAAGCTTCAGGTGGAATTCTCCTGACAACAGTCTATTTATTGAGATCTTGTAACTCTTTCATATAAAGTAGGAAATGTCCACCCCGGAACCGTTAAATATTGTAGATCTATATGCATTTTCCTGTCCTGATTCTCCTCCAACCAGCAAAGAAAACTTAACCAGCTATCAGTAACTTGTCAGGATCAGGAATAATTTGGCATGACAAGAGAAAACAATGTGCCAGGGGCAGAGGGTTACCTCCTGCTGACATAAATTGGTGCATCTCTGGAGAGGCCAAGAACACTTGTCCCTTTAAATTTGTGGAGTTATTCACTGTTGGAAATGTCACTGCAAGCATGGCATGTGTGTCTTTTTTCCATAATGATGTCTGCTCAGCCCTTCCATCTGAATACAGCAACATGCCCACATCCAAATAACAAGGCTCGCTCTCAGTTTTGAAAGCAGAAAAGCATAATGGGGGAGGGCAGTAACCGTGTTGGCTCCTCATAAAAATATCACAGAAATGAATGTTGACTGTCACTGACAAGGAACGATGTGTTGCAACCTGTGGGGCTGTAGCTCATGCAGAATAACAAATAACAACACTTAGGGCTGTCACCTGGCTAAAGAAATTGTAGTCAATTGATTTTGGCTTTTAATCTACTGAATGAATCTGCATACATTTGCATATGAGTAAGCACACAGAGGAGAGCATGGTTTCTTTCTTTTTAAGAATACCAAAATATGATGCAACAAGAAGCCTCTTAGACACATTCCCTGCTGTGTGAGAAGGAGAATGGACCTGCCTCTTTTAAGGTAGCATCTTCTATTTTGGCTTTTGTAGGTATTTGCATTAAACAATGTTGTTTTTTTTAAAAAAGGTAATCACCACTATAATTTATTAAGGATGAAATCCCAACTCCTTGGCCAGCACTGTAATGCTGAATGGAGCAGTTTAGCCGCTGCAGCATCCTTAGCCCTGGCGGTTGTGCTCCCTGGGGTGGAAACAGGGTTTTCTTTTCTTTTCACAGAATCAGAAAATTGTAGAGTTTGAAGGGACCACAAAGGTCATCTAGTCCAACCCCTTGCGATAAAAGAGTATTTTGTCCAATGTGGGGATTGAACCCATGATGCCAAGATTAAGTTTTTAAATAAGCCACCCTAAGGCCTTTTGGTGAATGGCAGAATACAAGCAATGAAAATTAAAACAACCAACAAATAACAGTGATGTATATCTCGATGTCTATTTAGTGGCCATTTTCATACACAGAGGGAATGCAGAGGTTGCAAATGCAACATTCTCAATCAGCGTTTAAAGAATTTGCACGTGTCCATCTCCTGTGCCCTTGAAACCCGAAGTTGTGATCTTGAAATCATTGGCTCACCTGCCATTCAGTTCACATCAATGGATCTAGATCAATGGAAGTAATAGTTCCACTGTATTCTGCTCTGGTCAGACCTCACCTGGAGTACTGTGTCCAGTTCTGGGCACCACAGTTCAAGAAGGATACTAACAAGCTGGAACGTGTCCAGAAGAGGGCAACCAAAATGGTCAAAGGCCTGGAAATGATGCCTTATGAGGAACGGCTCAGGGAGCTGGGTATGTTTAGCCTGGAGAAGAGAAGGTTAAGGGGTGATATGATAGCCATGTTCAAATATATAAAAGGATGTCATATAGAGGAGGGAGAAAGAATGTTTTCTGCTGCTCCAGAGAAACGGACATGGAGCAATGGATTCAAACTACAGAAGAAGATTCCACCTAAACATTAGGAAAAACTTCCTGACAGTAAGAGCTGTTCGGCAGTGGAATTTGCTACCAAGGTGTGTTGTGGAGTCTCCTTCTTTGAAGGTCTTTAAGCAGAGGCTTGACAGGCATATGTCAAGAATGCTTTGATGGTGTTTCCTGCTTGGCAGGGGGTTGGACTGGATGGCTCTTGTGGTCTCTTCCAACTCTATGATTCTATGATCCATCTCATAGCGAGAAACAAGCACAACAAGCAGCGAATGCGTATTTATTCTAGCTCGAAGTTCACGGACAGCATAGTAATTTACGGGAAATATATTTTTATGAGTTAAAATATATTTATGTTAAAAGTAAGCAAATTTGCACAGCTTTCTAAAATGGAAGTGCATGCTCCTTGCGAGCACTGCTTAGTAGTAGTGTTTGCAACGATAAAACTATGTTTTCACCTGCGCTTCTATTTATAAGACAGCAGTGAGTCCAGCCTCGCCAAGGAAACAAATATAAAGCAGCAGCGGATACATAAGTGTGCACCATGGAGTGAATAAATTATGCTAGACCCAGCAGGACTGTTGAACATAACAGCAGGGACTGTGGCATTTTAACAATGTAGGGTGTAATGGTCTCTCCCATAAAACGACGGAGAGCCTGAAAAGGGATAGTCCACGTGTCAAGCTAACAAATACCCTCCTTTCGACTTAACAGATGGTTGCACCTCTCCAGAGCCAAAGGACTCATTGCAGACTGCAGCAGGGATGTTTTTGTTCCCGAAATGATCTGGAGATGGTGGGTGATCTTTCATGTCGCACTGACGCACTTCTTCATCCTTCAGCAGACTCCTGTGCTTTTACATCAGCCCACTTTATCATGGCTGCAACCCATTAACATGGAGCTCTTCCAAAGCATTACTGCATTATTCCACACAGCAGGGGTTGTTGTGCTACCCTCTGGCTGACTTGGAATGGACCCTGCTCAGCAGTTCCCATTAGGAAGAAGACAATAGCACAGAGGGAGGGAGTTCTGTGCGAAGGGAGATCCCATTGCTACCGCGCAGGTCCAGAGCTGGGACGAAGGAGTCGCCTCTAAAACGTAGCCTTAGCCTGTGAAGTGTGCTTCTCCAGCAAACGTTTAAGCAAAGTGAAAGTCTCTCCCTCAGCCGATGGTACAAAAGATAAATATAAATAAATGTCCTCTCTCTTTCTCCTGGGCCAGTGTATCAGGTGCTAAGATACTTGCTCCTTCCTCAGTCTTGCCAGCTCCCCTCCTGACTTACAAGGAGGTGAGCTTGAGGTGTCCTGAACAGCTGGGACAAGAGACAGGGGACGAAATAAGGAATGCGAAGGAGGAGAAGCCACAGCTGTCTTGTCTAGCCATGCATCTAGGAATGTAAAGGTACAGGAGGTTCTTTGGATTGCAGCTGCATTGCCAAGTTACATTAGCTAGCGACTTTCTTTATTTCTCTCTGCAACACATGTTCTGGCTCCTTTGCCTGAGTTATGTGGAGCTGTTGTCTCCATAGGCACTGTTCCTGCACTGCTCTCCTCTTATGGAGCACTGTGAGTGGAAGGAAATGGCCTTTCTCCCTTTCAACTCAACAATTCCAAAGCAAAAAGGACACATGTGATCCAGCCCATCATCACAACTTGTGGCGCTGCTTTGGCATGGCAAATTAGCAACACAGAGTTCTGGTGTTGCTGCACGAGCAAGAGTCTCGCAAAGTTATGTGGAAACTGGGCTGCTTCGAGTATTTTAGAAACACACATTGGGGACAGGCTCCCAGACTTGGGAACTCCCTCCCTAGGGATGTTATCCTTTTTGTCCTTCAACCAGCAGGAGAAGGCTTTCTTGTTCCAACAGGCTTTTGAGAACCAACTGCTTTTAAAGAAAGGGCTGGTGCTATGCTGTTTTTATTGTAGATATTTGTATGGTTTTAATTTTTTTTTAAAAAAGTGTGTGCATGTGTAGTTTCAATTCTATCAGTGTTTAATTGTTCTCCAATTATTTTTCCAATATGTTTTTAGCTGTTCTTATTTTTTATCTGCAAGCCATTTTGAGTCCCTGGTAAGGGGGAAAGGTGGGATATATATGCATAACAAAATAATAATAATAATAATAACAACAATAATAATTTATTATTTATACCCCACCCATCTGGCTGGGTTTCCCCAGCCACTCTAGGTAGCTTTCAACCGAATATTAAAAACAATACAGCATCAAACATTAAAAACTTCCCTAAACAGGGCCGCCTTCAGTTGTCTTCTGAAAGTAAAATAGTTACTTATTGCCTTGACATCTGCTGGGAGGGCGTTCCACAGGGCAGGTGCCACTACCGAGAAGACCCTCTGTCTGGTTCCCTGTAACCTCACTTCTCGCAATGAGGGAACCACCAGAAGGCCCTCGGTGCTGGATCTCAGTGTCCGGGCTGAATGGTGGGGGTGGAGACGCTCCTTCAGGTATACAGGACCGAGGCCATTTAGGGCTTTAAAGGTGAGCACCAACACTTTGAACTGTGCTCGGAAACGTACTGGGAGCCAGTGTAGATCTCTCAGGACTGGTGTTATGTGGTCCTGGCGGCCACTCTCAGTCACTAGTCTAGCTGCCGCATTCTGGATTAATTGCAGTTTCTGGGTCACCTTCAAAGGTAGCCCCACGTAGAGCGCATTGCAGTAGTCCAAGCGGGAGATAACCAGAGCATGCACCACTCTGGCGAGACAGTCTGCGGGCAGGTAGGGTCTCAGCCTGCGTACCAGATGGAGCTGGTAGACAGCCGCCCTGGACACAGAATTAACCTGTGCCTCCATGGACAGCTGTGAGTCCAAAATGACTCCAAGGCTGTGCACCTGGTCCTTCAGGGGCACAGTTACCCCATTCAAGACCAGGGAGTCCTCCACACCTGCCCGCCTCCTGTCCCCCCAAAACAGTACTTCTGTCTTGTCAGGATTCAACCACAATCCGTTAGCTGCCATCCATCCTCCAACCGCCTCCAGGCACTCACACAGGACCTTCACCGCCTTCACTGGTTCTGATTTAAAAGAAAGGTAGAGCTGGGTGTCATCTGCATACTGATGAACACCCAGCCCAAACTCCCTGATGATCTCTCCCAGCGGCTTCATATAGATATTAAAAAGCATGGGGGAGAGAATGGAACCCTGAGGCACCCCACAAGTGAAAGCCCAGGGGTCGGAACACTCATCCCCCACCACCACTTTCTGAACACGGCCCAGGAGGAAGGAGCGGGACCACTGTATGACAGTGCCCCCAGCTCCCAGCCCCTCTAGACGGTCCAGAAGGATGTTATGGTTGATGGTGTCAAAGGCCGCTGAGAGATCCAGCAGAACTAGGAAACAGCTCTCACCTTTGTCCCTAGCCTGCCGGAGATCATCGACCAGCGCGACCAAGGCAGTTTTCAGTCCCATGATGAGGCCTGAATACCAATTGGAAGGGATCCAAATGGTCCGCTTCTTCCAGGAGTGCTTGGAGTTGTTCAGCAACCACCTGCTCAATCACCTTGCCCAAGAATGGTAGATTTGAGACTGGGCGATAGTTGGCCATAATGGCCGGGTCTAAAGATGTTTTTTTAAGAAGCGTTTTAATGACCGCCTCTTTCAGTGGGTCTGGAAAGCTCCCTCATAGAGGGAAGCATTCACTACCCCGCGGAGCCCATTACTCAGCCCTTCCCGGCTCGCTTTTATTAGCCAGGATGGGCAAGGATCAAGGAGGCAGGTGGTCGGTTTCACTCGTCCAAGCAGCCTGTCCACATCATCGGAGGTAACAGATTGGAATTGATCCCATAACATGACTAGACAGGGCTCTAGCACTCTCCCGCCCTGGCCCTGCTCTCACGGTGGAGTCTACCGCCTTCCGAATCTGAGCGACTTTATCTGCAAAAAACTTTGCAGGAGAAGCCTTGCAGGAGATCTTGGGGTCCCTACCAGGCCCCGATGATGAAGGTGGTTCCGATAGACTGCGAACCACCTGAAAAAGTCTCCTGCTGCTGTTTTCTGCAGATGCAATAGAAACGGTGAAGAAGGTCCTCTTCACCGTCGCGATTGTTTCATCACCCTCAGCTCCGGGGGAAACCACGGGGCTGTCCGGGCTCCATGCAATCGGAGAGGGCGCTTTGGAGCCAGACAGTCAATAGCCCTGGTTCATTCCACATTCCAGCAGACCACCAGGGAATCAGCTGAAAGGCCATCAACATGGGATAAAACATCCCCTACCACTCTCTGGAAGCCAATTGGATCCATTAAGAACAAGAACAACAGATACAATAATGACATATCTCCAAGAATGCAAAGTTTATCCACAGTCTCCTGATGAGCCTCTTCAACAGCAAATGCAGAAGAGGTATCATCAGAAAGCTTGGAGAGAAGGAAAAATAATCTGAAAGGACGTCCCACCCCTACCCTGCGCATGTCTCATTTGCTTAAGAAAAGCAGCGATAAGGCTCTCTCTGTATTACAGTATTCAGGGATACTGTAACACCACAGATGGAAAATAAAAAAATTCCTTCAGTAGCACCTTAAAGACCAACTAAGTTTTTATTTTGGTATGAGCTTTCGTGTGCATGCACACTTCTTCAGATACAGTGAAATGGAAGTTTCCAGGCACTTATGTAGAGAAGGGGTGGGGAGGGGTGGGGATGGGGAGGGGGGATCACTCAGAAGGGTGGTGGAAATGGGTGATTGACTGGCTGATAGCTGTTGATGACCGCAAACGACTGCAAATGGTTTTGCATGAAAAAGCAAGGGTTGAGATGGCTGAAGATCGCTTATCATGTATAATGAGATAAGATACTATACTAGCCACTATGGATGTGGAATCTCTATATACCAACATCCCACACAATGATGGTTTACAAGCCATAAGGAACACCATTTCAGATAAAACCACAGCGGACTTTGCTACCAAACTCTGCCACTTTGTCCTTACCCACAACCACTTCAAATTTGGTGATGACCTGTTCCTCCAGATCAGCGGCACAGCCATGGGCACCCGCATGGCCCCACAGTATGCCAACATCTTCATGGCAGATTTAGAACAACGTTTCCTTAACTCCTACCCACTCAAACCTCTCCTGTACCTGCGATACATTGACGATATTTTTATTATCTGGACACATGGACAACAGACCCTGGAAACCTTCCACCAGACATTCAATGACTTTCACCCCACCATCAACCTAACAATGAACCAATCTATGCAAGAAATACAATTTTTAGACACTACTATAAAAATACAGGATGGACGTATAGACACCACCTTATACAGAAAACCAACTGACCGACAAACATATCTACATGCTTCTAGCTACCATCCCAAACATACCAAACAATCCATCGTATACAGCCAGGCCTTACGTTACAACCGCATCTGTTCCAACTCTACAGACAGAGAATCTCACCTAAGAGATCTACAGCAAACCTTTTTAGAACTAAAATATCCACCTGATGAAGTTAAACAACAGATCAACAGAGCCAGACAGATACCTAGAGAGAACCTGCTGCAAGACAGACCCAAAAAAGAAAATAACAGAACACCACTAGTCATCACATACAGCTCCCAAGCTAAAACAGTACAACGCATCATCAGAGATCTACAGCCTCTCCTGGACAATGACCGCTCCCTTTCTCAAGCTCTGGGAGGAAGACCTTTCATTGCCTACAGACAGCCACCCAATCTTAAACAACTCCTCACCCACAATAATACAACCACCAGACTTAACATGGACACTGGTACCAGAGCCTGCAATAAACCCAGATGCCAACTTTGCTGCCACATACACCCAGACAACACCATTACTGGCCCCAACAACATCCAACATACCATCTCAGGACTATTTAATTGCTCATCCTCTAACATTGTGTATGCCATCAAATGCCAACAGTGCCCTTCAGCTCTCTATATTGGACAAACAGGCCAAACCCTACGCCAAAGGATAAATGGACATAAATCTGACATCAGGAACCAGAAGACAGAAAAACCAGTAGGAGAACACTTCAATCTCCCAGGACATTCTATACAAGATCTCAAAGTAGCTGTCTTACTACAAAAGAATTTCAGAAATAGACTGGAAAGAGAAGTTGCTGAATTGCAACTTATCACCAAGCTCAAAACCATGGAGGGACCTGGTTTGAACAGAGATATCGGGTTCTTATCTCATTATACATGATAAGCGATCTTCAGCCATCTCAACCCTTGCTTTTTCATGCAAAACCATTTGCAGTCGTTTGCGGTCATCAACAGCTATCAGCCAGTCAATCACCCATTTCCACCACCCTTCTGAGTGATCCCCCCTCCCCCTCCCCACCCCTCCCCACCCCTTCTCTACATAAGTGCCTGGAAACTTCCATTTCACTGTATCTGAAGAAGTGTGCATGCACACGAAAGCTCATACCAAAATAAAAACTTAGTTGGTCTTTAAGGTGCTACTGAAGGAATTTTTTTATTTTACTTCGATCCAGACCAACACGGCTACCTACCTGTAACCACAGATGGAAAAAAGAGAGTTTTTGGGGGGATTGATAAACAGTCACTTGAAGCAGTTTCATGTGGTAAGCAAGAAGAACCTTGAGGCTTATAGGTAAGGGCATTTTTGTAGAACAAAGAGTAATTCCCCCTTGGGCCAGTCACACTTCTCTGAAGTCTCTCAGCCCCACTCACCTCACCTCAGTGTTTGTTGTGGGGGAAGAAGGGAAATGAGATTGTTAGCCGCTTTGAGACTCCTTCAGGTAGTGATAAAGCGGGATATAAAATCCAAACCCTTCTTCTTGCAGGCTATCAATGTCACACAAATGACTAACATTTGTGGGCAAGCAAGCTAGTGAAGAAATGCAGCCAGCTATTACCTTTTCTCAGGCTACCTGTAATGTTGCATTATACAGCACAGCAGGAGTTCAAAGAGAGGTCCTAACAGCAGCAGAACAGAAGGTAATTAACTTTGGCACCATTCTAAAAGCCTCCCATCCACCTTGGATCTCACAAACATTTGTCTTCCAAACATTATTTTTAAAAATGCTTCTTGTTTTCCTCTTAAGCTTCTAAACCAGATATTCAATTAAAGTAACATCCCACCTTTTTGTACATTGCAAATGGTTCCGAGAAACAAAACAGACCAAGTTCGCAGCCAAAAAGACAGCTTAATCTGAATAAATCTGAATTCGGTCTCAACGATTGGCAACTTCAAAGAATGTGTATTTCAGGAAGTCTCTGGTGTGCGTTTTGCCAATTTGTTTTCCATCAGGCTGTCTTTGTCAGATGCTTCACAGCCTTATGCGCTCCTTTGTAAAAAGGCAATCTACTGTGTTCCAATCACTAGACTGAAAATATCTTGGCAAAAATCTCGTCTAATATAGTCTTTCTCTCCCCCCCCCCCCCCGCAAAAAAAAAAATACAGATGCCGTTTTCAAAGTAGATAATATTTCTGCTTGAAGGACAGAAGCACATATCAAGAACAGGCCACAAATGATGCTTCCCTGAATCAGATTATGCAAAAGACTGGTAAAATCTCTTTTGATGCTTATTTCCTTTCCTCACTCCTGATTAGAGATGTGGCATATGTATAAGGGCAGGGCCTCTTGATTTGGTTTTGTGCTTCTGCAGTTGCTTCTAAGTTGAGCAAAAGTTGAAGAAAACCTGCATGCATCCTCTGCCACTATGACAAGCAACCACCATCCTATTATTAGTGTCAGAGGGATGAGTATTTAGGTACCTCAGGGCCTAGTTCCACATTTTCCCATCTATAAACAATGTGTGGGCTAACCAGCATGCTTGCACCTAATTAAAGCATGAAGGGGTTAATATAATAGAGTATTATAGACTCTATAGAGGACCCAGGTGGTGCTGTGGGTTAAACCACAGAGCTTAGGGCTTGCTGATCAGAACGTCGGCGGTTCAAATCCCTGTGACGGGGTGAGCTCCCGTTGCTCGGTCCCAGCTCCTGCCAACCTAGCAGTATGAAAGCACGTCAAAATGCAAGTAAATAAATAGGAACCGCTACAGCAGGAAGGTAAACGGTGTTTCCATGTGCTGCTCTGGTTTGCCAGAAGCAGCTTTGTCATGCTGGCCACATGACCTGGAAGCTATATGCCGGCTCCCTCGGCCAATAATGCGAGATGAGCGCCGCAACCCCAGAGTCGGTCACGACTGGACCTAATGGTCAGGGGTCCCTTTACCCTTTACCTTTAATATGTCCTATCATGCTTAAAGGTAAAGGTAAAGGACCCCTGACAGTTAATTCCAGTTCACAAACGACTCTGGGGTTGCGGTGCTCATCTCAATTTACTGGCTGAGGGAGCCGACGTTTGTCCACAGACAGTTTTTCTGGGTCATGTGGCCAGAATGACTAAACCGCTTCTGGCGAAACCAGAGCAGCCCACGGAAACACCATTTACCTTCCTGCTGAAACACCATTTACCTACCTATTTATCTACTTGCACTTTGACGTGTTTTCAAACTGCTAGGTTGGCAGGAGCTGGGACCGAGCAACAGGAGCTCACCCTGTCGTGGGGATTCAAACTGCTGACCTTCCGACCGGCAAGCCCTAGGCTCAGTGGTTTAGACCACACCGCCACCCGCGTCCCTCCCTATATAAACAGCATGCTTGAGCCTAATTAAAGCATGAAGGGGTTAATGTCATAGAGTAATATGTCCTGCCACGCTTAGTCTATATCATTTCCTCTCACCTTGGGAGGAAATGGACAACCAAACCTTTTGTTGTCTACATCCAGATTTGGTGTGTGAGGAGCTCTGAGCTGCTCCCTCCGGCCACATGGATTTAACCAACCTCAATTGTTTCAGACAAGAATGGAATCTGAAACTAACATTGTCCTATACCAATAGTTTAGGGTTGTTTTTTGTTTTTTTACCATTTTGCTATCAAGCAGTGTTTTACTGCCTCTGCAACTTTTTCTGACTGCTATATGGAAAAGCACATGAATCTGACATTTGAAGAGTTTTGTAAATTAACTTATAACTTACTAAATGTGAGGTCTAGCTGTGTGCTATGGAAGTGGAGTACTTTGGGAATCGCTGGAAAGGGCACATTTTAAAGGTTTTACAGCCTCTATTTCCTCACTTTTATTTGCTGCATGCTTTGCCATATTTAATCTTTGCTAGGGTTCTTTCACCAAAGAGTACTTGCCCCAAACTTGGGATTCTGACATCCAGGATTTCCAATGCAACGCCCAATTCTTTCATCTTCTCCTCAGGTCACATCAAGACAAGAGGTTGCAATGATTAGTCTCTGGTGAAACCTCATTTCTCCAAGAGGGAAATGACCATCACTAAGCTGTGATGGTCTTAATGAGCAACTTAATTGAAGTCAATGGGCATATTTCTTATCAATAGTAAAGGTAAAGGGACCCCTGACCGTTAGGTCCAGTTGCGGACAACTCTGGAGTTGTGCCGCTTATCTCGCTTTACTGGCCGAGGGAGGTGGCATACAGCTTCCGGGTCATCTTGCCAGCATGACTAAGCTGCTTCTGGTGAAACCAGAGCAGCGCATGGAAACGCCATTTACCTTCCCGCTGGAGTGGTACCTATTTATCTAATTGCGCTTTGATGTGCTTTCAAACTGCTAGGTTGGCATTAGCAGGGACCCATCAATGGGAGATCACCCCATTGCGGGGATTCAAACTGCCGACCATCTGATCAGCAAGCCCAAGAAGCTCAGTGGTTTAGAATATAGTCAGCTCTTAAAACAGTTCCTTATCATTTCAGTAAAAATCTGAATACTTGAAGTGTTTCAAGTGGCTTTTTAAGATGCTGTGTTCTACTGTTTCTCTTATACAGTGCCAAGATGATAGAGCTTAAAATGGCTCGAACCTATGGCAGATTACTAATTTTAAAAAGAAAGATCCTAGTGGAATGGGATCTTTGGACATCAATATTTATGAGCTTAGGCTTGCTGTTTTCTATTTTTATAAACCCATTAGGCCTCACCAGAGATCTTTAATACACCATTTTCCTTTCAAAGCCCTGCTTGAAAATTCAAATGAATGTAACCTTCAAATTAAGCCAATCTAAATTAATATGTTGTCATATATAATATAAGGTTCTGTTTTGGAACTGAGAATGAAAAGAAGATAGTTGATAGAATAAACGTGAATGTCAACATTCTAGTATTAAGTTGAGTTTATTATTATTTTTTAAAAATAAAACACAACGAAACAGGCAAATTGCTTTATATTTTCTACAAGGTCTAAGAGTAATGCTCTGAGTGGTATTCAGCTAAATAACTCAATGCACCCCCGCCATCCCGAAATCTGCTGCAGAGAGCTGAGCTGAGAAACCCAGAACAGATTTAGGTGGGGCGATGAGAGGGAGAGACTGTTCTGTTGTGCAAGGATGTGCACCCTTCCTCAGTCAACAAAGTGAATGTTTACCAGGCTGCTAAATCTGGTAACCTTACGCTAAGTGGAACTCTCATCCATATAGGGCATAGCTGCCAAGTCTCCCGTATTCCCCGGGAAATCCCCGTTTTTCCAGCTGTTCCGAGCTGAAAAAACAGATTCCCCCCCGGTTTATTCTGGCATGGTGGCCATTTTGGAACTGGGCGAAGCATGCTCAGAAGCGACTTTTGATGCTGCTCTGCCCAGTTCCAAAATGGCGGCAGCGCTACTTCCGGTCTGCTACTTCTGCCCGGTCCCTTATTTCTCTGACAGCAACTTGCATAGCTGCCAAGTTTTCCCTTTTCTCGCGAGGAAGCCTATTCAGCATAAGGGAAAATCCCTTTAAAAAAGGGATAACTTGGCAGCTATGGCAACTTGGCAGGTATGATATAGGGCTCATCTGCAATTTGCATGTATGACTCGGCAAATCTGATCTTTACTGGCCAACTATGCATGTGCTTATATCCTGATCTCCTATGCCACCCATGTTACAACAAGCAGGAGAAATAGAGCTGGTGGGAGTGACAGAATCTATACTAGGAAAGGTTGGCTAGAAACCCACATCATGGCTCTCCCTTTGCGGGCCAAATTAAATGATACACATAAACACATGTAACAACATTCTAAGGCAGGGATAATCAATGTAGTGCCTTCCAGATGGTATTTGACTCCAGCTCCCATCAGCCCCAGCCAGCTTGGCCAATAGTCAGGATTATGGGAGTTGTAGCCCAACAACATATGGAAGGCACCGCAATGGCTATCTCTGCTTTGAGATTTGGCAAAGAAATGGTGGGTGCTAGGTAAGGAATGTTTAGCAGAGGTCGGCAACCTCCAGCCCATGGGCGGAATGTGGCCCACAAAGGCCGTTTATCCAGCTCATGGGCTGCCCGTGAACCGAGCCGCCTGCTCAGCGAGCCCCCCGTGCGCTGTGCTAAACCGGCACAGTGTGGCGCGGGGACTTGCCAAGCAGCTCCAGAAATTGCATCTGCGCATGCCCAGACGCTGAAAATCGCTTTTGCACAGGCGCGATTTCCGGCGTCTGCGCAGCCGCAGAAGTGATTTCTGGCACTGCAGACATGCGTAGACGCCATTTCCGGCATCATGCTGCGCCCGTCCGGCCCACGGGCGATGTCCGTGGGAATGATCCGGCCCATGGCCAGATAACCTTGCCGACGCTTGCCCTAAACTGTTTCCCAAGTTCCTTGCCCCAAGAAGAATTTCAAAGGTTAAACAAACATTTTGAATAGAATGGGGTGTGGAGTAGTGGGAACAATTTGGAGCAAAGAAAGAACAGGTTCAGAAAAGGGTCAAGCACACACCACTGTTTCTTCATTGAAAATGACCCTTTCTGAAAGCAACTTTTATAACAGTTATGCACAGAAGCACAAGAAAACTGCTGGGTGGACCTGCTCTTAATACACCATCGCCAATGTAACTTTCCTCAGGTCAGAGGCTGCTTTATAAAATTTCTTCATTGTCCCACAGAAGAGAGTCACTAGCAAAAAATGGTGCTTTTGGGGTAGCTTTGTTGGAACTGCGGTTTTGGATTGGGGGTTCCCTGAAGTAATTTTAATATTCAACAGCAATGACTGCAGAATGATGACAATTGCACAATTGCTTAAACACTCTGCAGAGTTAAATCTCAGCCAATCAATTGTCCCGGGGGCTCCTCCTACTTTTTCCTATCTAAGTTTCCATTCTTTATACGGCCCTGAATGTCAGCAAGGAGTGTGGGCCGGGAAACAAAATAGTAAGAATGGCTCACAGGGGCATTGGGGCTATATTAAATACATTTTCAGACCTTGTTATTAATTCTCCCTGCTTGGCAGAATGTTTAAAAATTGGCAAGGGAGCATTAAGAGACAGGATGTCATTGCAGCCGCGCACAGGTGGAAAAAGAGAAATCGCCAAATGGTTCGCTGCAGGTTGGTGGACAGGCCCAAAGGGGTACAGGGAAAAATTATAAGTGACATGTATGATTGACACTCCACCACAACGCAGCATTGAAAAAAGAGAGAGAAAAACCTGCTGGTTTGAAAGGGAATACTTTGGCAGGCAACTCAAATGCATCGTACACTGTTATTTGGTCTCTAAAGAGGTACCCCATTCTGTTTCTCCTACCCATCAGGGAGAGAGGAGAGGCAATTTATATTAATGATCACGGATCTGCAGAGGAGAAGGGTGAAGAGGTCATATCTGAAAAACAGGGGTGGATATTCTTTCCATGGTTTTACTCCATGTGGGAAAATGAAACATTTAATCCTTCTACCCTATCAGAAAAATACAGCTCTTTGTGAAACTTAGCAGCTGCTGCCATTGCCCAGAAGCTGCTGTCCTTTCTCAGAATGTGTGATGATTCTATACTCCCCCTGCCAGTTCTTCCTTACTCTTTAATTGGCCCCTCTTCTATCCGCCCCCTTGATGCTGTCAGTCAAAATCAACATTTAGTTGCACTTCTTTCTTTGGGGGAATCACACAGTCATGCCTTTGTTACTGCATAGGGCTGGGTGATCCGGAGAGGTATCAGGGATCGTTCAGCTGGGGGGTGGGGTGGGAGCAGTTGAATGCTCACCTGGGGAACAGGAATCCCTCAGCCCCCAGCCCCTGTCTCCTCCCTGGCCCTGCGAGGCGCTGGGGTGAAACTGCCTCATCTCCCTTGGTGAGAGCGGTGGCAGTTTCACCCCGACACCCTGTGGTGCTGGGGCCAATGCGGCTTGTCCTTTCAACATTGCAGTGTACTGCCAGATCACGATGTTTGGCTGGTGATACATCACGATGCTGAAAACCTGACATAACCCAGCCCTAGTTTGAACATAAGAGGTAGTAAAGGTGTAGCTGACAAAGGTCCGTATAGTTAAAGCTATGGTTTTCCCAGTAGTGATGTATGGAAGTGAGAGCTGGACCATGAAGAAGGCTGATCGCCGAAGAATTGATGCTTTTGAATTATGGTGCTGGAGGAGACTCTTGAGAGTCCCATGGACTGCAAGAAGATCAAACCTATCCATTCTGAAGGAAATCAGCCCTGAGTGCTCACTGGAAGGACAGATCGTGAAGCTGAGGCTCCAATACTTTGGCCACCTCAGGAGAAGAGAAGACTCCCTGGAAAAGACCCTGATGTTGGGAAAGATTGAGGGCACAAGGAGAAGGGGATGACAGAGGACGAGATGGTTGGACAGTGTTCTCGAAGCTATGAACATGAGTCTGACCAAGCTGCAGGAGGCAGTGCAAGACAGGGGTGCCTGGCGTGCTATGGTCCATGGGGTCACGAAGAGTCGGACACGACTAAATGACTAAACAACAACAAAAGCGTAGCAGTGGCTCATATCTACAGATTCAATGCAGCAAATGCAAGCTTTAAATGCTGTTGAGGGCTTTAAACACAAGAAATGCACATGCTATAAAAGACATGCAGCCAAGAAAGATAACTAACATTGATTCCAATCATCCAAACTTGTTATGTATGCCACAGCCATCAGGAAGAGCTGTGTAAATAAAACAACATTACTTTCTGGCGTTTCTGATGAGCAGATGTTCTGGTTTTTGTCGATTCATTTATGGGACAACCATTTCTTCTCTACGACTCTCCCCGCCGCCACCCCTCCACCGCCGCTCATTCTGTACTTCCTGCATTCAGAATTGTCCAAGTGAAAGCCGAACGGCCCTGACTGCGCCTGATTGAACAACGTCCCGTTTTAACAGCTGTGTGTTGGTAACGCTGGAAATGTCTCTCTCTCAGAGGAGAAGAGGTTCTGGTAATCAGCATTTTAGCTTGGTCTTTCATACCTCTCAATGCACCCTCACGCTTGAAGCCCTCTTCACTCCTCATCACTTCCTTTGCATAACAGGGCAACAGTGAGAGTGCTTTAAGGTTTAGAGTTTTTAGCAATGAAGCAGATTTCCTCCTGAATTGGTCTATATGAAGTAAGCATTTCGGAAAACAATTTTGCAAATTAAAGTGAATAATGATATAGGAGTATCTTAGTCTTTTTGAAGCCTCACACACATTTTGCATTATCCTTATATTCTGAAATATCAGTTTAAATGAAGATAATTCAGTTATCTGAAGAAGTGTGCATGCACACGAAAACTCACACCTATGACAAACTTAGTTGGTCTCTAAGGTGCTACTGGAAGGATTTTTTATTTTATTTTTAATTCCTCAGAAACAGCCCTGCCTATTTTTATTATAAATCAGCCACAACAGACTCAAACATATATGATTTGCTGCAACTGGATTTTAAATATATCCAAGCACATCAATGGCTACTAGCCACGATGGGTATGCTTTGCCTCCCCAAGTGCAGACAAAGTACCTCTGAATACTGGTAGCTGGAAACCATAGGAGGGGTGATTTCTCCTGAGCTTCGGTCCAGCTTGTGGGTTTCCCACATGAATCTGGCTGGCCACCACGAGAGCAGGTTGCTAGATTACTTGTGGCATTGGCCTGATCCAGCAGACTCTAATTACATTCTCTACCTCTCTTTCAAATCAGAACCAGTGAAGGCGGTGAAGGTCCTATGTGAGTGCTTGGAGGCGGTTGGAGGATGGATGGCGGCTAACAGATTGAGGTTGAATCCCGACAAGACAGAAGTATTGTTCGTGGGGGACAGGAGGCGGGCAGGTGTGGAGGACTCCCTGGTCCTGAATGGGGTAACTGTGCCCTTGAAGGACCAGGTGCTCAGCCTGGGAGTCATTTTGGACTCACAGCTATCCATGGAGGCGCAGGTCAATTCTGTGTCCAGGGCAGCTGTTTATCAGCTCCATCTGGTATGCAGGCTGAGACCCTACCTGCCCGCGGACTGTCTCGCCAGAGTGGTGCATGCTCTAGTTATCTATCGCTTGGACTACTGCAATGCGCTCTACGTGGGGCTACCTTTGAAGGTGACCCGGAAACTACAACTAACCCAGAATGCGGCAGCTAGACTGGTGACTGGGAGCGGCCGCCGAGACCACATAACACCGGTCCTGAAAGACTTACATTGGCTCCCAGTACGTTTCCGAGCACAATTCAAAGTGTTGGTGCTGACCTTTAAAGCCCTAAACGGCCTCGGTCCAGTATACCTGAAGGAGCGTCTCCTCCCCCATCGTTCTGCCCGGACACTGAGGTCCAGCGCCGAGGGCCTTCTGGCGGTTCCCTCGCTACGAGAAGCCAAGTTACAGGGAACCAGGCAGAGGGCCTTCTTGGTAGTGGCACCCACCCTGTGGAATGCCCTCCCACCAGAGGTCAAAAAGAACAACAACTACCAGACCTTTAGAAGGCATCTCAAGGCAGCCCTGTTCAGGGAAGCTTTTAATGTCTGATGGATTTCTGTATTTTAATATTTTGTTGGAAGCCGCCCAGAGTGGCTGGGGGAACCCGGCCGGATGGGCGGGGTATAAATAATAAATAATAATAATAATAATTATTATTATTATTATTATTATTATTATTATTATTATTATTATTATTTTGACTTTAACCAGGGCTTTTCTTCTCAGCCAGAACTCACTTCCCGCACCTCTCAGGTGGGCACCATTGCCCTTATAAGATAATGAAGGAGGAGTTCATGGTGAATTCTGGCACCTCTTTTTCTAGGAAAAAAAATAGCACTGCTTTGAACCATGCTGTGAATTTTCTTCTCCATAAAATTCCTTCGCTCTCCCACCCATGTAAATGATTCCCCCTTCTTATTTTCTCCATATAAACTGGCAATCGAAGGATGTGGCTGATGGTGTGCTTTGAAATTTCAATTCCCACAATCATTTCAGGAAATGACAGACAAGCAGGTAAGGACAGCGAATCAGAACAGAAGCCTCCTGGCTTGTGTATTGAGCTGCTTCCTCCTGCTAGATTCCCCCCCCCCCCTGCAACCACTCCCTTCACCCCTTTTTAGCATGCAAGCGGAAAGCAATTGAGCTTTTTTTACAATCAGGTTATTGCATGCATTACCCTTGGGTTTTTCTTTTCTTTTCAGGAGCTCTCAAATTTTTGAGTACTTGAAGCAGGTTCTCATACAAAACTGAGCCAAACAGAATCCCATGCACCCCAACTTTAATTCCAACAGTCAGGCCGGATTTTTATTAAACTCCTCCCAAGTTACATAAATCTTAACATATGAAGTGCATAAAAATATTTATTCAATAAGAATATGTGACAGGTTTCACAAGTCTGGTGTTAGTGGTGAAGGAAATATGATATAAAACAGACTCAGTGGATCTTGCTAAACAGAATGAAAAATGCGAGCCAATGAGTTATGGATCTCTGCCAATTCGCTGTGTGTCTTTTAGTCAATCCAGACTGGATATATGTGTTGGGGAGTAGCAGACTGATAACCACATTACATTATGAAATTTGGCCAGTAACAAAGGTATGTACCCTGTTTCTCCAAAAATGAGACGTAGCCATAAAATAAGCCATAGCAGGATTTTTAAGCATTCAAGGAATATAAGCTATACCCCGAAAATAAGACATAGTGATAGGCAGCTTAACCTTGTAGGTTAAACTGTTCCATACTTAATAATAAAAAAAATAAGACATCCCCTGAAAATAAGCCATAGTGTTGTTGTTTTTAAGAAAAATAAATATAAGACTGTGTCTTATTTTCGGAGAAACACGGTATATGTTTCCTGACTACCACACCTTCATGCAATCTTATCTGAAAAAGGTTTTCTGTTTTGTTTTTAAACTGGTGATGAAAAAGAGAGAGAGAGAGAAATCTTCCCAATAATTGCTTTTCAAACCAGTTACCACTCAGTGCACCTAATCCTAACTGATCCCAACACAGATCACTGGGGATTAGGTGCAAAGTCGCCTTGTATCTGGTTGGTTCAATGGCCAGCTGTTATTGGTGCAGGTCTTTTAGGATACCTAGAAATTCTTCATCATTTGTTGTGACCTGAACACACATCTGTCGTAACACGTTTTTCTTTAGATAATTCTCTTGATTTCAACCTTAATCCCTAGCCATTTTGGCCATGTATATGTGATAGCATGCCCTAAGTACTACGGCAGGGGTCCCCAAACTAGGGCCGGGGCCGGATGCGGCCCGCATGAGCCAATTGTGTGGCCCCCGACGACCCCCGCCGCCCACTCTTACCAGCGCACCGTGGTGCAGTTGCCAATCTCCGGGTTGGCACAGCGCACAAGCTATTTCTGGCACTGCGCCGACCCAGAAGTATACCGGAAATGACGTCTGCGCATGCACAGAAGCCATTCCCAGCGCTGGCCTGCGCCAGAAAAAGTGAGTGTGCACGCATATGGCAACGTGTTTCCCCGCCCTCTGGCCCGCCGCGTGACTGGCGCCAGAGGAACTGGCCCAAAGCCAGGTAGGTTTGGGGACCCCTGTACTACGGTCAATTACTTTTGAGGCTAGCTCCTATCAGCTGCCTTGATTCTGTAGAGGAGTTTGTACCTTTTGAATGTTTGGCTCTCAAATACTCGAAAGGCATAAGGAGCTCCCAGCTGGCTCTTCCCTGCCCTTCCTATAAAGTTTGCGTCAAGAGATAACCATATACCACAGATTCTTTCCATCTGAGGTTTTCATTTCCCACCCACTTTATATCTGCTCTGGTTTAAAACTACATTCTCCACCTCCTCCATCTTGGCTCAGAAGCTTCTAACATTAGCATATAAAACACCTACACAATGCCCTATTCAAATGTAGCTCTGTGAAGCTAAGGAGGTGTAGACCTGACTGGTTCCTAAATGAAACCAGTTTGCTGCACTTAGTTTTCCCCAGTGAGGTCCAAGTACAAGGAAACAATTAACCCTCTGTTTATTTAATACACATATTTAAGCATCTGTGCCACAGCCAATTAATTTTACTTAACCACCTACATGTGCCCTGTTTATAATAGTTCTCCCAAGCTTTTGAACATTTGTTGACTTTATATAATCAAAACATATTATTGGTGATAAGTTTGAATTTAGGAAATGTAGCTGTGGATTTTTGTTTGTTTATATTGGTGGGTTCCCCCCCCCCATTTCTCAAATGATCTGCATTATTTGTTCTTTTTTCTCTAAGCCCCATGACCCTATTCAACTTTGCTAGTTTTTATCCATGCTGGATGTTATTTGCATTTATTCTGCCTTTTCTGTACTTTTTTTTTTAGTCACTTTTTTTTAGCTTAATAGGAAGCTGATTCATCTATACAGCCTCTCTTCCTTAGCTTCCTTATCTATTAAATTTGCTTTGTAGCATCCTCCTCTGAACATTTTATGCAAATTCCATGGGGAATTTACGATAAGCCACCTAAAGGAAATATCTCAAAAAAAGAGAAAGTGTCTTTTTAAAAAAAGAGAGAGAGAGAGAGCGAGCACACAATAAATACAACAGAAAGAAAGACAGAATTTACAGCAGTGGTCTCATCTTTTATCCACCCTACGCTTAAGTTTCAACCCCATAGCACCAAGAGTTGTTCTCACAGAGCCCCATGGGTCCAAAGGCTATTTGGTGGAGGCAGCCAGGGAGAAGTAAACACTTCCACTTGGTGGCAGTGAGAAGTTTGCAGGAAGGGAAGGACAAACAGAGGTGGACACTGGTTGGCCAGGTCTCCCTTCCTCACACAGGCCCGGGTGTAGCTAGGGACCCGTAAATGCATGTATTTCACCTTGGCATCACCAGATATCTAATCCTTTTAACTGGACGTGGTAGGGGTAGAATTTGGGATCTTTTGCATGGAAAGCATGTGGTCTTCCATTGAGCTATGCACCCTTTCTTTTTGGGATGAGAGGGTAAAGTCAAAGCCTTTAGAGAAAAGTGGATTTCACACACTCTTGAAATTCAGGAGACTTTCAGAAACAGGCTGGTAATATGGCCTAGAGGTCTGCTGCTCAAAGAAACCAAAGTCCTTTGGTGCAGATCTTTGGATCCTGGCCACAGAGAGAAAGTTTGTGATAAGTTCCTGGAGATGCAGCCCCTCCAGAAATTCTCACTGACTTAATGTTAGGTTTGCTTTATTCCAGTGAAGCAGCGGACATTAAACCCTTGATTAACTTGTCCCAATGTGTGTGCAAGAATGTGAAATAGTTTCAGGAAAGCTAGTAAGCTTCTGCTTTTGCAAAGCATGTGTCCCCCCCCCCCTTTTTATTTGCTTTTTTATACACATACCCCATTTCAACAAAATGCGTGACTTGTACCTTGTAACAGCTTTGGATGTTCGTCTATAGTCCTCAGATAATGCTTCTCAAAAGACAAGTTAATTTTCCTGAACTAGAAACTCAATTTGGAGCCCAGTTGGCACATATATTTGTTTTACATTCAATGTTTATTTGGCACCACTGCCAGGCCCTGGCAGCTGCCACTATGCCTGCCTTTGTTTCCCACAACTATGTGTTCCAGCGCCGAAGCCAACACCTGTGGCTGCATAAAAGGCTAAATACAGCAGCTGCCGGACTCAGATGTCCACAGTGAAATAAAATTCTAAAGCATACGAGTTTGGATGTGTGGCTGGCTTCCTCCTTTGACTCTTTTCAAGGCTTCCTTGGATGCTTGCTCTGCAGGATACTTCATTTATCAACTGTCTGTCAGCCAGTGTTACTGACCTTAGGTTTATTAGTGGCCTTGAATACCCCCATTTTATTAATGATGCACCAAGACATGCCAAAGAGGTAACTCTGAAGGAACTTCCTGGAAACCAGTGCCTTGCTTTAAGAGATACTCTGGTGTAAGACAATGAAGTTGACTCCAGCTGTACTTCACAACCACTAAGGAGGGTATCTGGCACAACAGATGCTGCTTAAACAGGCTGTGTTTGGTATCCTGTCGAGAATATCACAGCACCTGTTTTCTCGGTGACAAATGCGGTTCCTATTCTGGAAACAAAAGGGTTTCTCCCTCACATTTGAGAATAATCCCAGCGTCTCCTTCACAATGAAAAATAAAAACAGCAGGAGACACCCTTGGGATGTGTGAAACCTGTCCCTTTATTTTCAAGGATATTTCCCCCCTGCCCACATGCTGGCATCAAATGTTTGAGACGCTTATCGTCAAAAGCAGGTACAAAGTTTTGCAAAGCAGATCTGAACCATTGTTGCTTGCTGCATACAGATCACTATCCATCCAGGAGCACAGACACCAAGACAGCCCTGAATCACTCTTGCGTACCGTATGCAAAATTGTACAAAATTCGGTCCACCCGCCAATCATATTAACCGTGAACCTGCTGTCTACTCAGGACACTTATATGAAAATTAATTATCTGTCCTGTTTTACTTTTAGAAGCTGTATTCAGAGCATCCTTAAATGCATCCAATATTTTGTCAAAAGTCTGAAATATAGGGCACATAAATCTGGCATAAATCTCGAAGCTACGAACATGAGTTTGACCAAACTGCGGGAGGCAGTGCAAGACAGGAGTGCCTGGCGTGCTATGGTCCATGGGGTCACGAAGAGTCGGACACGACTAAATGACTAAACAACAACAACAAATCTGGCATCAGCTTTGTTATACAGTGGTACCTCTACTTATGAATTTAATGTGTTCCGAACGCACATTCGTAAGTTGAAAAAAATTGTAAGTCGAATCCCATAGGAATGCATTGGGAGAAAAAATTCGTAAGTAGAAGCAACCCTATCTAAAAATTCATAAGTAGAAAAAAATCCTATCTAAACCGCATCCAAGATGGCGGACGGAGCTCCATTCTAAGTAGAAACATTCGTAAGTAGAGGTACCACTGTATATTTTAACCAGGGTATCCACACTAAATTGGGTTCTGGTTGTTACATGTACAGTCATTCATCATTCTGAACATGCACATGTCTGTTTCTAAATGCATATGTCATGGCTATATGCCTGTGTACCGGAAGGAGCATCTTCACCCACATCGTACAGCCCAGACACCGAGATCTGGCTCCGATGGCCTTCTGCCAGTTCCCTTACTGTGAGAAGTGAAGTTATAGGAAACCAGGCAGTGGGCCTTCTTGGTAGTGGCACCCTCCCTGTGGAACACCCTCCTGTCAAATGTCAAGGAGACAACTTTCAGAAAACATTTGAAGGCAGCCCTGTGTAGGGAAGTTTTTAATGTTTGATGTTTTACTGTGGTTTTATATTTGTTGGAAGCTATCCATAGTGGTTGGGGCCATCAATCAATGACATTAAACAACCTTGTCCAATCCACTAAGTATCCTGTCTCCATCAGTGACCTGATCCCAATGGTTCCAATAAAATATACAAAAGCACAGCATGGCAGTGGATTTCTGAACATTTTGAAAGCATGGAATAAATGTGGGGTCATTATTTCATGATACAGATAGTTTTCACCTCACAACTGAACTGCATGTTAATACCATCTGTTACAAAAGATTTGGTTTTCTTTTCGAGTATTCCAATACCGCACCCTTACCCACAGATATATATTTAAAAATATATTTTAAAAAAAACCTCTAAAAATTGGCACATTTACTAAAAAAGGGGGGGGGGTTACTCTGCTGCATATGCTTCCTGTATTTTTAATCTGACCTCAGCTGTATTTGCAGGGCCTCCCAGGTTGCTTGCCATTTGACGTATACAATACCAAAGGTTATGTAGGGGTTGCAACAAGCACTAAAGCTGCCAGCTCCTGTCTGAACAACTCACTCAAATGCATCAGATCGCCTTACGATCACAGTCTCCTGTTTATGGTTTGTGTTCAATATGACACTTTTTATCTGAGCAAATTTCAATTTACTCTTTGAAATAAAACCGCGCAGCACACTCTGCTAACTGCTCTGTGCACCCTAGCAATGCAGCTGTTCCCCAGAAAATCTACTCAAAGGTACCTTTCCAATGTAAAACAACGCTGCTTCCAACAAACATTGCTATGGTTTCCCAAACAAAACACTGCTTATTGTAATTATGATTAATCATTGTCATGGCACTTTTCATGCACAAGGTGCTTTCCAATCCCCCTCACAATGACACCTCCTAGAAGGTCACTTCTCAAGTACAGTGGTACCTTGACTTACGAACGACTCGACAACTGAATTTTTCGACCTACGAATGGGGCAAATGGCCGCATGCTTACTAATTTCTCGACATCCGAACGGAAGCCGCGGCAGTTTTAGATGGGGTTTTTCGACTTATAAATTTTTGATGAGGTTGCTTCGACTTATGAATTTTCCCATTTCTAATGCATTCCTAAGGGAAATTGCGTTTCCAATGGCGCTTTTCGACTTACGAATTTTTCGACCTACGAAGGTGCCTTCGGAACGGATTAAATTTGTAAGTCGAGGCACCACTGTAATGGAATGATAGGCGATGGTAACTTGCTCAAGACCACCCAGTTCTTGCAGGGGAAGAAAAATAAAACACTGTATTCAGTAAACTATACTGGCTCTCACTGGAAAACTCATACTTATGCACTTGCTTTGGAAGTATTTCTGTCAGAAAGCAAGCCCTGACTCAGAAGCTCAGCAGGTGAAATGCAACAGTCTGCAGGAAAGCGCACACCTGTCAACAGACCCACAGTTTAGTAAAGATTGTGTGGGCACGCTGAATGCGGTGAACTGGATTCTGCATATGGGGGCCTCAACACATGATTCCTGCAATTTCCAGTAGGGCTGACTTGGGTTGCAACTGCAGACCCAGTTTTAATATTGTTTAATTTTTTTCATATTTTGTTGAAACAATGGGCTTGTTCCCTACTCTTTCCCAAGTCTCCTCTCTCAGAATAATTATTTCCTTCATCCGCCAATATGGCCTAACAAAAAAAGTTTCATTCAATAATAGCGCGGCTGAAATTTCTCAGAAGATAATTTCTGAGAAAGACTGGTGGGTAATTTCTCAGTCCCCACCTGCCACCCCAAGCATCGGTTTTGCCACCCACAAAGAGCATGGAGAATTTTGGGAGGCCATTTTCACTCAACTCCTCATCTGTATGGTTACAGTGACTGTTTAAACAGCTGTAAGAAGGCAAGGTATGGCAGCCTCACATATAGGCGTCAAACTGCAGTGGTGGTTCATAAAACTGGACCTCTATGCAGTGAATGACGTGGTGTAGTGGTTAAAACATCAGCCTATGACCTGGGAGACCAGGGTTCAAACCCATTCAGTCATGAAGCTCACTAGGTGGCATGGGGCAAGTCACCAATTCTCAACCTAACCTACCTCACAGATTTGTTCCGAGGATGATATAGAGACGGGGAGGACAATGAGTGGGAGGAGCACTTTGAGCTCCTTGGAGGCAAGGTGAGAGACAAAGTGTAATAAAAAAAACTACGGACTCCTCAGTAGCCATGCGCTTCTGTGGAGCACTGCAAAGGTCCTTCTGAACTCATGTGGATGCTAACACTCAGAATCACAGGGTGAAAATCAGAGCATCAGATGAATTTTAAGCCAACAATTAGTTTAGCTTTGATTTGTTGCTGGCATCCATCTGTCTCAAGAGACAATGGAGTGCACCTTTAGGGTGCTGTCAGCAACAAAGTGACCTCCCCAGGGTGCTAGCCTGGGCAGTGTGTATGGGCAGTGTGTATGGACTGCCCAGACAATGTCCCTCCTCTTGACCTCATTGATGTGGTCCAAAGGAAAGCAGAGCAATACACTGGCACCAGCTTGGCTCCAGGAGTTGCCGAAAGGAGGCATACAAGGCGCCATCCAACCATCTTAGCGACTGCCAGATTTGTGTAGGGTTTACTCCTTGGCCTTTTCTTCTCCTGAAGATACCTCACAAGGCAGTGGAGGTTTAGGATCAGAGTTTTCCTTCTCCTAGATGGATGACCTTTCCAGGTTCATGAGCCCCACCTGCTCCTCACTTCTTTGACTAAAGCTTTTGAAAAGCAAACATTACTTCTAAAGGGGGGGGGAAGATACCAATACCAATAAATATAGTTCAATAGTATTGAACTATATTTACCTTTGAGCACTCAGGAAATCTGCCCTGAGTGCTCACTAGAAGGACAGATCGTGAAGCTGAGGCTCCAATACTTTGGCCACCTCATGAGAAGAGAAGAATCCTTGGAAAAGACCCTGATGTTGGGAAAGATTGAGGGCACTAGGAGAAGGGGACGACAGAGGACGAGATGGTTGGACAGTGTTCTCAAAGCTACGAACATGAGTTTGACCAAACTGCGGGAGGCAGTGGAAGACAGGAGTGCCTGGCGTGCTCTGGTCCATGGGGTCACGAAGAGTCGGACATGACTAAACGACTAAACAACAACAATATTTACCTTTTTATAATATCACTTATGATATCAAAATGACTTTGTGGGGAAATACATTTATCTAACTTGTCTAGACTATTTCCTTATTTAACTCAAAACCTAATAATAAACTGATTTCTTTCCACTTACTGGCAGTGAAGCTTCCAGCCCTCTTTCTTTCAGCTCAGCCTTTGTCAATTGTGTCTGGGTGCTCTGCAACATTCTCTGTTCCTGCCTCATTCTTCTGATTTCCAACTCTTAATTTATCCTACATACTTCATGGTAAAATAAAGAAATTCCTTCAGTAGCACCTTAATTTTTAATTTTTTTAATTTTTTTTTATTTTGCTTCAACTCAGACCAACACGGCTACCTACCTGTAACTAGATACTTCATGGTAGTTTCCCTTTCCAACTTCGTAGCCAGTCAAAAGGGCTGTTCAGTTTTATAAAGTTTCAGGTTCCCATAGTAACTAGGCTTCCCCACACAAATTTGACCTTCCTAAGCTCGCCTGTTGCACCATTTATGAGTTTTCAAACCCCCTGGCAAGAACAGACTGAACTTTTCAACTACAAAAAAACACACAAAATTGGCTGAGAGTTTTATTCCTTTACACAACACATGCATTTAATTAAGTGTTTCTCAATGGCATTGCAAGTTGCATGGAAGTAAATGAGAAAGGAAGGGACAACTGTAATCGGCTGGCTAAACACTCTCAAGTGGGAACTACATTTTTTGGTGAAAAATAGCCAACCTCCCCCCCCCCCAATTGGGCAACAACCCCTCTAATGTGTGGGGGAGGGGAGATGCTCATTTACATTTTCATTGTATTTTTTTCAACAGACAGCCTTGTGACACCTTCAAGAATAACAAGCATAGCATCATGGGCTAGAAGCCACTTCATCAGATGCATTTGACAAATTAGGTCTTGCCCCCATGAAATATTATGCCATTATAAAATTTTTAAGTCTTCACATTGCAAACGCTCTTCGCTGTTTATGCTGTCATGAAGGAACACACCTCCCATACTGATTTTTTTTTTCAAATGCAGAAAAATCCACCACATAATAACTATTTCATCTCCATTTCAAAAATGCATTGAAGATTTCAAAGTTTCTGAGATAAGTTCCTGAAGAAAGCTTTACAAAGTGTGCTGTCAGAAATGAGATTCTGAAGCCGTCCTTGGTGTGCATTGCATACTTCAATATGCTGCGCCTGTGATTAGCCTTTGAAATTTTGATGAGAAAAGGTGAATTCAGGCTAGGGATTGATTTGTTTTTTTTTTGTTTTGGGTATTTTTTAAAATAAAAAACACTGCAAATGTTTTTGGCTTTGCATGAAGAAGTACAATTGTTTATTTGTTTTCCTACTTGATTCCTAATTACTTCAGTTTGATCACAGAACAGATTGCAAGCTAAAAAACGTCAACAGCTCAATAGGGTCCATAGATACTGTTTCAAAGCTTTCTTATCTGAACAGTTTAAAAACAAAGGGGGGGAAAGATTCAGTATAGACGTGAGCGGTACATGCAAAGGTGCACAAAGTCATCAGCGCAGCAAATCGTGCTAAGGGAGGGCTACAGTTAAACGGCATTGCTTGTTTAGAAAAATCGGCCATAATATTACACAGCGGATATTAAGCCACAGCTCAAGTTCGTATTGTAGATAATTCTATGATACAGGATGTGTTGCAGTTACAGAAACATAGGAAGCTGCATTTTCCTGAGTCAGACCAATGTTCCATTTGGCTCACTATCATCCACAATCACTGCCAGCAACTCTCTGGAGATGCAGACAGGGGACACTCCTAGCCTTACCAGGTACCGCCTGCATGCAAGACAGATGCTGTCCTGCCTCACTGCTATGTCCTTCAAGCCTTGAATCTCACCCACTGAAATTAATAAGGGTTAGAGGTGCTTACCTCTCTGCTGCTGGATTGTGTGTATATTTATTTCAGGATTATTAACCCTCAGTGCTGAACACTTTCAAACGGCCCATTAATAGGGTTGCCAGACTCAATAGAGGACAGGACTTCTGTGCCTTTAATTGCCCTGCTCTCTTTGGAGTCTGGAAACCTGAAAGAGAAACCAGCAGACCCTTTGTTTAATTTCCAAGCAAGGGGTCTGCTGGTTTCTCTTTAAGGTTTCCAGACTCAAAAGAGAGCAGGGCAATTAAAGGCGCAGAAGTCCTGTCCTCTATTGAGTCTGGCAACCCTACCCATCAAGAAGTTTGCAAACTTCATAATATTAAGCGAGTCTAAGAATCATGAAGGGTTTCTGTGTGCATGCTTTTAATGACAACCCCCCCCCCTGCTTTTCATTTTGGAGCTCTTCAAACATATTGCTGTTATTCTGAAGCTAATTTTGGCACCTGCGAAAGCTAAAACCTAATGCAAAATAAAAGCCAGTAAGTCCCATTGAGTTCAATGCTGCTCACTCCCAGGGGGGTAGAACTGCAGCCTACATTAAGAATGTGAAGTCCCCCCCACCCCCCAAAAAACCAGGATCATCTTCTTTCTAAGGTGCATAAATGCATCTGGCTGTAAACGAATTGAGCAGAAAGCTGTTACACTACTTACCTCTGTCTGTGTCATAAAGAAAGACAAACCGGTTCCATTTATAGTGGCCCAGCAAGCTTAGCAGTGCTCCCTGTAAGGAAGGCCTCAGTTGCAGCACAAACTGGCTCTCGCCCTCGGTGGGGAAACTCGGCGTGATGAGGGAGATGTGCAAGGCGCTGCAGAATGAGGTCAAGGTGTGTACTGATCTTTTATCGTACAGTCCAAAAATGGCAAAAACTCCTCTTGAATACTGGGAGCAGACTGGAAGAAAGCAAAACGGGGAAAAGGTGTGATTAAAAACAACAACAATAAAACACTTCCTGCTAATTAAGATAGCAAGTTCAGCATCACGACCATGGATTAGGAGGGGGCAGCTGAGAATATGCAGGAACAGTGTCATGCAATTCCGCAGCAGAGCTAGTGGCCGTTGAGACTTTCACAGAATGGTAGTATGAAATACATGATCCACACATCCACATCCTTTGAGAACAGAAGCCCAAGTAGGTCCATGTTAGGACATATGCTTTATAGGCCAAAGATTCCAGGTTCGATCCCGGACACCTCCAGAGCTAGGAAACATGCTGTGTGTCAATGGTAAAATCTTTATTACAGATAGCATAAGGCAGGGGTCAGCAAACTTTTTCAGCAGGGGGCCAGTCCACTGTCCCTCAGACCTTGTGGGGGGCCAGACTATATTTTTTGGGGGGGGGAAATGAACAAATTCCTATGCCCCACAAATAACCCAGGGATGCATTTTAAATAAAAGCACACATTCTACTCATGTAAAAACATGCTGATTCCTGGACCATTCGTGGGCCAGATTTAGAAGGTGATTGGGCCAGATCCGGTCCCCGGGCCTTAGTTTGCCTACCCATGACATAAGGCAGGTATCCCCAAACTTCGGCCCTCCAGATGTTTTGGACTACAATTCCCACCACCCCTGACCACTGGTCCTCTTAGCTAGGGATCATGGGAGTTGTAGGCCAAAACATCTGGAGGGCCGCAGTTTGGGGGTGCCTGGCATAAGGTAAAAGCATCTACATACATAAGCAGAGCATGCTGAATAGGCTATAGGGCAACTATAGAAGTAGGGGGTACACATACTAATTCTCTCGATTACAATAGACCAGGATATGATAAAAACACATAAGGAACAAAAATCAAGCAACAAATATATTTTTTTAGATGCAAACCTTTAGACCTGTTTTGGGGCACATACCACCCTTCAATGTATATCAATCACAGCAGCACAATATCTGGTGAGTGGTGTGTCCTGGAAATTTATGTATTATTGGCAGAACACTGCTGTGGGAAGCCCTGGAGAGGTGCTTGCCAGTGTGTAGACAACTCTGAGCTCGACCGGGAGCTCCCATCAGCTGTTTAAATGATAAACGCACTTGCTGCTTCTCCTCTGCTAGATAGCTGATCTGCTAGCGAGGAATATAACGTAGCCAAAGTAGATGTAACCAGATGTGAGGAGAGATAAATAAGCTGCTGTGAAAAAATAACAATAAAGTGGAACTTTGTTTCCCGTGTTTCAAGAACGTTCAATTTATATATAAAAAAAACTTTAAGCACAGGCTCAACGACACACATGGGAGGTCTTGGCACAGATGCAAAGTTAAGAATGCTTGGTGTTTACGGGAACTAATGCCCTGATAGGTACCTCATAAAACGTCATCTATGGATCCCCTGTTTCTTTCCACCAAATCTTTCAAGCCTCAGCAGTCCAAAATATCCATAAACCACAGCAATATCGCTCACATAACTCTAACTTCCAGAACTTTGAGACAATGACTTACACGTTCACTTAAATGTACTCTCTCCGAGGAACAGCGGAAAATGCCTGCTTAGTGTTACTAGATCATATGCCAAATTGGAAGCTTGCAGCTTTGTTTGCATAAGTGCCAACTAAAGAGCACATTGCAACTCAAAAGGCATTCTTGTTATATATTTTAATTAATTATTAGGTTTGCATTCCATGAATAATTCTTGGGAATTATCTCTAAAGGCTGTTTCAACCCAGGATAAGTTTTTTGAGATAATAGCTGAAGCTTGCAAAGCATTTTTTATGTAAACTAAATGGGAAGGGAAAATTAAATTAGCTGTAAATTAGCTATGCTGAAGTATATATATATATATATGTTTCTTTTACAATAAATTTGAATATCATAATGGGACAATTTGCAAATCATCTTCACAGACAACTGCTGCTGACAGCATACAACAATAATTTGAAAGATCTTCACTGGAAATAAAAAAGAATAGGAAAACCAGGACTTTGAAGGATTGGGTAATCCTCATAATGGTGCAATCTCTATTATCTTCTATGCAGCAAAGTTCATCCTTGTCTTAATTATAAGAAACTAAGGCAGATTAACACTACTTATAAAGCTGGCGCTACTTGACTAACATTTCCCCCCACTCTCCTGTAATTCAAAACATGCTCAATTTAAAAACTATTTATCAACTTATTTCTCAAACATGACAAGAAGGAAAGGTTTGTTAGCAGCTGCTGGAAACTAAAATACCATTTTCCAATACATCAGTGTTTTGCTAACAGATTTTTAACAGCCGTAAGAAAACCGAGGAAGCAATGTGTGAATGGAAAGATAAAACGAGTGGCACAAAATATGAGTGACATCCCCTTAAAAGTGAAAGTTGAAACCAATCCGTGTGACTGTGTTGATGCATTGGTGACTGCAAGCGGAGACCAGAGCTGCACCTTCACCCTGCAAATCACAGCAGAACTGACTTGGAGTAACCATGAACCCTACCATCCCTGATGAGGCCTGCATTTCATGAGACTCCCCCCCCCAAAAAAAATTCCCAGCCCTATCCTACCCATTGCCAAGCCACACAAACATATCAGGCTGACAACCTAGCTGCATGATTCTCCCTTCCAATGTGAGTAGTCTTAGGCTCAGTCAAGCCCATGCTGCAAGGGAAATGGGTACACACATTTCTGGAAGAGCAGCAGCTCAATGTCAGAGCCAACCTAGGAATGACACTAGACAACATCTGATGGTGGGATGCTAAGAAGTGCCTCTCCATCACCACAGATGATAGTGTTTGGTGCCATGTCTAGGTTGGCTCTAATACTGAGCTACCGTTCCTCCAGAAAGGAGGCAAGACTCTACAGTGGGAGGTAGTTAGGTCTTAAGTCATTCAGGGCTTATAAGTTATATGCCTCCAGCAAGCTGCCCCACTTCATTGCCCAAAATCCAAATTTTGCAATAGCTGAAGCTTTCCCATCATTATCAGGAGCAACCTCATGTAGAATGCATTACAGAAATCCAAGAACATATCATAACAACTTAAGAAAAGTCTGCTGGATCAGGCAAGTGGCCCACCTAGTCCAGCACCCTGTTCTCATGGTGGCCAGCCAGGTGTCTATAGGGAAACCTGGAAGAAGGACCTGAACACTCTTCCTACCTGCCATTTCCAGCAACTGGTATTCAGAAGCATGCTGTCTCTAACCGTGGAGGCAAAGCATATCATGGCTAGTAGCCACTGAATGCCCTGCCCTCTATGCACTTGTCTAATCCTCTTCCAAAACCATCCAAGTTGGTGGCCAGCACTGCCTCCTGTGGGAGCGAATTCATAGTTTCAACTGTGTGTGTGTGTGTGTGTGTGTGTGTGTGTGTGTGTGTGTGAAACAAACACTTTCTTTGGTACGTATTGGATTTTCTGACATTCAGCTTCATTGGATAACTCCAACCTCGAGTGTTATGAGAGAGCTCCAGCATGAATTACTGTGACCATGCTATCCAGGAAAAACCACCACTAGCAGGGGCGTAGGAAGATAGGGGCGGGGCGCCCTGAGTGGCACGATCTCAGGGATGCCATCGCGGCCGGGCGCCCCGCCCCGCCACTGTGCATGGTGCACCCCGCCCCCAGAACGCGTGCCACGTCCCTGGGGGCAGCGCGTCAGTTCTTCGCCCCTCGTGGCGGAGCATGAAGCTCCACCGCTGACCACTAGTGGACCTTCTGGCATCCTGCACCATTAAAGATTTAAGTGATTTGCTTGCATCCTGTTCCTTAACTGCAAACTTTTAGGAACTTCTAGGAAATTCAAATTACTTGTGAGAACAACTCAATAATCATGTACATCTAAGATTTATGGGAAACCTGACACAACCAGATTTCTTCCATAGTTTTCTTAGTCTTAACCAGAAGGAGCTTTAAAAGAGATAAATACCGTATGTATCCCCTGTCCTCCCTAACTCAAGCAGGAATGTGCTGCTACTGATTAGAATAACAGCATTTCTGTATACAATCAGTTTCCCAGAAATAAATCTCACAACCCCCTTATAAAATGTAGTCTCACATCTATTTAAATGAAAAAGGAGGTGGGCATAAGCTTCTCCCCCTTTTTAAGTAGCAAATACTTTGATTGTCCAATTTTACACCATCAGTATTCCACTTTCTTCTTTATCTTGAAAAGAAAGAAAACAGGCTCATTTATAAAGCTAGTATTTCTTTCCTCTCAAGAAAGTGCTTCTAATTTAAAAATGGGAGGGTTGTTATTAACTCAACTGTCTGTTCTAGTAAAAAATAGCATTTTAAACATAGTAACTCTTTGGAGACTAATCATATGTACCTCTTCCCCCTCCAACCACTTCAAACAAAAATACTATTAATTTTCAGGAAGGGAGGAAAGAATAACCTCAGCACTTTCTCTTTGTATTTATGAATTTTGTCAGCAAAGCTTTCGCTAAGTGGGATTCAACTAAAGTGGGTAGAAATACTTTCATTTGTAGACTGGGCAGCCAGACAGGTAAGGAAAAGAAAGGCTAAAATGTTTGTGGGATTCTACATGCAGCTGTGCAAGGTGCAATTAAGGATGTTCACCTACACATCCCAGAAAATTCTGACAGGAAATGAGAAGGGATACAGCTCTGCCTGTATAGGTGTGTCTTGCCAACAACACATCCAAGAGAACATCATCAGCTTTCACCAACGTGTAAAGGCCTCTCTGTACAAGTGTGGATTGGGTGTTCTTCCACTTCTTGGTTACCACAGTTGCAAGGAAGTCGTCCTCATATAGGGAGAACCCTAATCCGCAAAACAGAGATGATACAGGGACCTCTAGGGGGTCACTTTGTGCAGTGAAGATCTAGGGTTGCCAGACTCAATAGAGGACAGGACTTCTGTGCCTTTAATTGCCCTGCTCTCTTTTGAGTCTGGAAACCTTAAAAAGAAACCAGCAGACCCTTTGTTTAATTTCCAAGCAAAGGGTCTGCTGGTGTCTCTTTAAGGTTTCCAGACTCAAAAGAGAGCAGGGCAATTAAAGGCACAGAAGTCATGTCCTCTATTGAGTCTGGCAACCCTATGAAGATCACTGCCATGGTGTCCCTGCATAGACACATGCAGAGATGAGGAACAGGCTGCAAGTTCAGAGCTCAGAATAAAATGAAATGAAAATGAAACCACCCAGAATGAAAACAATATAAACTAAATCACATGCTGGATGGAAAACAAATTGACTAGAGCAGCATTTAAGCATCTACAGCCTCCACGACAGTCTCTTACTAAAGGATTGTCTGACATCACAAAATTCTCTCAAACGAATTGTGAAATTGTGCTTTCCCACACCACAGTCCGACATAATATTTGAAAATGAATGTCATGGGAGCTGTTGTTTACACAATCCCTCCATCCATGCCCCCCTCCGCCACCCACCCACCCAAACAACCTTGCATGAGAAGCATAGAAGAGGAGACATGACTCTCCTATCCTACGGCTTCAATAGAAAAGATAACAACAACAACAACAATTTATTTATTATTTATACCCCGCCCATCTGGCTGGGTTTCCCCAGCCACTCTGGGCGGCTTCCAACAGAAAAATAAAATACAGTAATCTATTAAACATTAAAAGCCTCCCTAAACAGCTACAAAGAACATGACAGTTTCAGAAAGGAAAACACATCTTCATGATATAGTGTCCTTAGGCTGCTCAGTTCACAGCTACAGGATTCCCTCCTTGTGGACACATACGCATGCAGGTATTCTACAAGGCATTTCAGTGGTTTGGACAAAGGTTATTCAGCTTCAAGAATTACACTGCAGAAAAATACAATGGGTTGCGTTCAATGCTGCTGTTACATGCACAACAGGCTTCTGCTTCCTCCTCCTCTTCTGACCTATAGAACCCTGTACACCCTCAACAACCCTCTCTCCATGGGGTAGGGGGCCCCTTTGGAAGAGATCAAGGAGGAAACTATGGGGAGAAAAGGAGAAATCCCTTTCTGCTCCTACAGCCTTGCGTAGAACCCAGTACACAGTTTTCCATGTTCCTGCCACCGTTTTCTATCTTGGTTTGCAACACACAAGGTTACATAATACAGCTACATATGTCAACTTGGTAAAATGATGGTATTAACAAATAAGAAGCATGTTTTTGATTAAGAAGTGTGTCATAACACGTTAACCAAAGGGTGCTTTGGTAAAGTCTCTCAACCATTTAAGCAGCTGAAAGAACAACTGTATTTATGTTGTCTTACCCACAAATATAACATGCACATGTTCTAATCAGCATTTTTGTATCTTTGCAAGCAGGGCTTCAGCTGGAGGCATCTTTGATTGTGCAGACATTAGCATCTCATGAGCTTGACAGAAACTGTCAGCTATGCATCCATCCTGTTGCCCTTTTCCCAGCAGTCTTGCGCTACTTTTGACGGCGACTGACAAACTAGCTCCACCCTAATTCACAGTCTTCTCACCAAGTTATGGATTTGATGTTGTAAAATTTGGTCAAAAGTCATTTGATTCTGAGATTTCATAATACCTTTTAAATCTGAACTTAGGGTAATATGTGGTGGTCCAATGACTTCTAAACTATTTTCTTCTTTGTATTCATTGAATTATAGAGTTGGGAGATGCTCTGAGAGTCATCTAATCAAATCCCCTGCAATTCAGGAATCTTCAACATACTTAGAGGTAAAAGCCTGAGTGGCTGGCTATGAAGCACAGCCCCTGGTGCACATTTTCCAAAAACAGGGTAAGGAGTGCTCCCTACATTGCAGGAAATGTGAGCTGGAGCCAGAAACTGAAGCCAGGGACAGGGCAGGAGTATTAAGAGCAGGTCTCCAAAGATGCTGCTTTTTGAATCACGCCAGGGCACAAGGCCAACATTCCAGAAAGTTTCATCCTTTCAGTGGCACATGGCTGATTCTATCTGTGCCTGAAGAAAGATCCATGATGTGACTTCCTAAAGTCCTAGGTAGCAGCTTACTGTACTGGGCTTGGGGTAAGTTTCTGTCTTAGCCCATGAGGCTTACGCCCTGCAGTCCCTGATTCTCAGGTTGTCAGGAGTATGGGCAGGAGTCAGGCTCTGGGGCCTGTAGTGCTTTGCAGGACTGGGGCCTGCCTCAGCTTGTGCTGGAGAAGCAAGGAGTGGCCACTCAGGTTAGGCCACTTGATAACTCACTGCACCTGGTGGCAGGAGCTGGGAGGGATAAAAGCTCAGCATTTCCCTTCAGCTCTTTGCCACAGCAACACTATCCCTGCCTGGTTGCATCTGGCCTCTTGCTCCTTGCTCCTTGGACCCTTGCCTTGCCGACGCCTTGATCCTTGACCCTTGGACCCTTGCCTTGCCGACGCCTTGCTCCTTGGACCCTCGCCTTGCCAACACCTTGATCCTCGACCCTTGAACCTTTGCCTCGCCGACGCCTTGCTCCTCGTCCCCCCCAGACCTTCGCCTCTGCCCGGCTCCTTGACCCTGCAACTGCCTGCTGCTGGACCCTCAGCCCTGCACCTGTTCCTGCTTCTACACCACTATCTTGCCTCTGGTCCTGATGTCCTCAGCCAGGGCTTCAACCACCCGCTGACCGGACCGTGACACAGGTGACTTCCAGAAGCAAAAAAAAAAAAGGGGGGGGTAAGCAAGCTTTGGTACAACTGGAAAGCAACTATCTGAAATAACCCAAAGACATAAAAGCAGACCGGTTTTCTTTTGACAGATGCGGTGCAGTGTTATCATTTTGACAGAGTGAGTAAGGATTTGCTGGCAATAAAAGAAGCAATGCAATTCTGACTTCAGTGGCTAGCATGGTATGGATGTTTTTAGGACTACAGATAAAAGTGACATTCCCAAGGTCAGACGGAACAGCTAGATGCCTAGAGCAATTTTGTGTGACCGGACAGCCTTTTATCAGAATCATGAAAATCCCAGCCTGGTCAGCTTTGTGAAGTAGATTGCCAGTATTAGGGGAACAATTTACCTCTCATCCCCACCTGCTGCTTGCTAATCTTACTCTTTACTTCCTCCTGGTTTCCTTTGTGTAATGCTGAGTTGAAGAATGTGAGCTCCTGACCCACAAAGCTCCTGGGTTCAAATCTCAGTTCAGCTACAAGCATACTTAAACAAGTCACTCTTTCTCATCAGACTCAGGCCACCTTCTGCAATATGAGGCTAACAACACGGGCTGACGTTGTCAGAAAAGGCTTACAGAGATAATGAAGTACTTTGAGCACTTAGGGAAAAGTACAAAAGCCAACTGACATAAGCTACACTGAAGTTATGGCAAGGCAGGGTAAATCAAACTATAGAAATTGCTCCCCAAGGAGGCAGTGGTGACCACCAACTCGAATGGCTTTCAGTTGGTTCGATTGTGGTGCTGATAACATCATTTGCAGGTTTGATCCCCATATTGGGATAGCTGCATATTCCTCCGTTGCAGAGAGTTGGACTACATGATCCTCAAGGTTCCTTCCATCTGTACAATTCTGTGATTCTATTGCAGTGAGAGAAATTCATGGAGGAGAGGGCTAACAGTGGCTGCTAGCCATGATGGCTACTAGCCAATGCTTCTGAATACCAGATGCTGGAAACCACAAGATGGGAGTGTGCTCTTGTGCTCATATTCTGCTCACTAGTTTCCCACAGGCATTTGATTGGCCACTGTGATAACAGGATGCTGGACAAGAAGAGCCACTGGCCTGATCCAGCAAGGTATTTTTATGTTCCAGTTTATGTTTAAACTAGTCTCATTCAGCCCGTTAAGAAAACGGGCGCTAGAGGTGTGACGGGGCCACGGCCTTCCCTCCCTTTTTGCGCTCAGCCGCAGGGTGTGTCGGGAACGCAATTAAACAAAGTGCTCTCCTGTCGTGTCCCGCGGCCGAGCACAGAGAAGGAGGGAAGGCCGTGGCCCCGTCGCTCCTCTCACGGGCCAGGTAGGGTTGTCAGGAGGAGGAGGCGGCGGACCAAGATGACGGCATTGGGCTCCGGGGCCGCGGCCCGTGGCGGCGGCGGGAGCCGGACCGGGCTCCCGCCAACGCGGCCCCGGAGCCCGATGCTGCCATCTTGGTCCGCCGCCAAAGGGAAATGGGAGGCAGATGGTTGGGGGGGGGAGAGCACGCGCACGTGTGCCTCTTCGTCCAGTCCCTGTGTCCGTGGAGCACATGCGCATTAGCGCGGACACATGGACACAGGGACTGGACACAGAGACACAGGGACTTTATTATATAGGATACATATAAACATTAGCTATTGCCACTGTATATTGCAAGAAGTGCAATAAAAGGAAACCCATTGACATGTAGTCTATTCTCTTCAGGTAAGCCAGGAGCAAACAATATCTCTTTCTCACAGATGCCTATTTTATTAAAGAAAGATATCTGTAAAACAACCAGCTCAATCAAAGCAAACCATGTGAGGAAAAGGCGTCAAACACACTTGGACGGTATTTCCATACCAGCCCAGGGGAAATTGCTTCTTTACTTGAAATGCATTAGCCTTTCAATCTTATGCATGAAACAAAACTTATCAACTAAGCTTTCTAAAACTTTCCTGGCCAATGCCATCTAAAAGAGCATGCTTAATTCTTTTCGGAAAAAGGATCCACATCCAATTCAATTCTGCAACATATATGTTAAGGTCTCCTTTTTTTTCTTGCGGTTTGTGTCCTTTTGGCACAATTGAATTTTCCTCCCATTGCTACCCTCTTAAAATAAACTTTTAAAAATGTTCTTGTTATCATCAAAGGTCACCTTAGATTGGGGTCTTCCTCAGTTGTAAACAACTTGGAGATGGTAGAGATATATAAACTGTTAAATTAAATTAAATTATGAATTACTTCCTACGAAGCATCTGAAAGCATTTTCACAATAAAATTAAAAATGTATAAGAAACATTTATATATGCACACACAATTAAAACAACTGCATATATAAAACCACTTCAAATAAATTCATATACATTAAACAAACTATTATAATACCCTTCTCCTGACCTAAAAAATACAGGCTTATATCTTGAGTTTCTTGAGAAAGGCTCCTTCCGTTTATGGAAATATTAGTGATGCAGCAGTTAATCATGCTGATGGATAGAGTGGCACACTTTCACCAAGTCCCTCCTCCTGAAGCCCATCCACACTTTAACTAACAATTTTTCAGGCTAAAGGCATCTGAAGGAGGAAGGGAGGAATTACAGAAAGGTTCCTCAGCACTTCCACTGGCAGGTGAGTCTTGTAAGTGTAGCTCTGCTCAAAGGATGTTCACACCGGTAGAAATGGACTCAGGATCCAGCCTACTGCAAATTAAATTCAGAGATGACATTCAAGAGCTCAACAAATTAATAACACAACACTGACTGCTGGACCAAATCCTCTGGAACATACAATCAAGTCAGGATAGGTTATGAGCATTCTCCATTTTAGGTCAGCATATGACCTAAAATGATGGATAATATTGCCTCTCGAATATATGAAGATTTCATTTAATTATCATGGTTAGTTATGAGATGGCTAGAGTGCGATGATATCCTCCACTAATCTGCCCAATTATTTTTTAAAAAACCACCTGACCAGCAGCCATCTAACAATCTCTTCTATTTTATTTACTCTTAGCCTATTTGCTTGACACTAAAGCCACTTTGCTTAGTTTTGAAAGCAAAGAGAGAAACACAGTACGTAGTATTATAGGGGTTATCAAATATTACTAATTTTCTCGCGTTGTTGGCCGAGGGAGCCGGCATACAGCTTCCAGGTCATGTGGCCAGCATGACAAAGCCGCTTCTGGCGAACCAGAGTCTGGTAAATATTATACTATCATGGTTATCAAAAGGAAGGAGTTGTATCCAACTCATACCCAAAGTAAACCCAGTGAAATCAAATGGCTAACAAGTACATTCATTGCAATGGGTCAAACTCTGAATATTAAATAGTTGGAGACAACCCCTTATATCGAGTCAAGATTATTAGTTGATCTAGCTCAGTACTGTCTACAATGACTGGCCGCAGTTCTTCAGAGTTTAGGCAGCAGTCTCTCCCAGCCCTGTCAGGAATTGAACTTGTGACCTTCTACTGGTACGTGCAGAGCAAATACATGATCAGTGAGCTACAGCCTTTCCTTTAGCTTTTAGTTTCCTTTTACACCATTTTACTGATTTTTATTTCCCCATCCTTGTTATAACCCCGCCTCCTTCATTAAACCGGCTTTTTTGCTCTCTACCGCTAGCTCTAACTATGATCCAGCTTGCCTGTAGATTCAGTTGCTGCAGCAGGCCATTTCAATTGCATTGTTCAATTGTATTGTTCAAAAATACCTTGTCTATTTTCCCAAGGCAATGATACAATCACAGCTAAGGAAATCTTCAGACCTGTAGACTCCACTTACTGTAGACTCATCATATCAAACAGATATCGTGGGAATTGCTGCATGAGAGAGGTGAGAAGTCCAAGGCTTATGAACACCGATGTTGTGCTTCTTTCTTTTCCTCAAGTTTTCAAAATTCTCCAATCGCTTTCAAGTTAATACAGAACCATCTTCTACCACCGCGTACTGTTTCCTTTCCATTAGTAGTCATAGAATCATAGAGTTGGAAGGGACCCCAAGGATAATCCAGTCCAACCCCCTGCAGCTGTCCCATGTGGGGATAGAACCCGTGACCTTGGTGTCATCAGCACTATGGTCTAACCAACTGAGCTATCCAGTGCTCAGTTGTTTGTTTTTAAGGCTGCCCAAAGCAACAAATGCAAGCTGATCCAACATTAGGCCAAGTAGATGTTCCATTGGGAAGTTTAGATCTAATCATACGCCTAACATTTCCATTCATCCTATCTTGCAGATGGAGATAAAGCAAGGCATAGACAATATATTCTTTTCAGGCCAGTGTGGTTTAGCGGTTAGGTGTTGGAATATTACCAGAGAGGCCAGAGTTCAATTCACCACCCAGCCATGAACCTCATTAGATGCCCCTGGGCCAGTTGTGGAGTCTCATATTATCCTACCGCATGGGGTTGTTGTGAGGATAAAATGGATTGGGAGACAACAATGTGCGACACCAGTAAATTAATGGTACACAGTACAGTACTCCCAAATCTGCTATCTACTTGACCACATTTGGTTCTCAAATATGAACATTTGGATGAAAGGCACCAGGCATACTCCTAGAAACAGAAGGAAGAATGAATGGGAAAGAAATAACTTCTGATGTCTCTAATTATAAAATCCATTACTCCAAGATGTCACATAGTCATGGAAAGAAGAAGGATAATGTCATTAACTGCAGATGCTGGGAGAGTGTCACGTAGAGAACCTGGCACGCCAAAGAAGTAAATAGAGAGGGATTTCTGCACTGCCGTGACCTCTCTCAAATATTACCAATTTGAAAAGGGCTGCCCTCTGCTGCGAAATGTTACTCATTCATTTAGAAGCGACAGCTGCCTCTGAGCATTTAGGCAGGAGCATTAAAGGTATTCCTTAGATGTCCATGAGATGCAATATGGATGAATACTGAAAATTCAGAAAACAGTGAGTTCTGAAAGTTTCAGCCCTTTTTTTTCATGAGAGTGAGCGAAATCTCTACTCCAAATTGGAGAAGAGAATTTGGAGGAAATTTCAGACAGACTGCAGGACAGGAGGAAGGCGGTGCCATTCACCATAAAGCTGTCAATCTATCTTGTCGTTCCTGGTACCTTCCTTCCCCCCACCCCTTTTTTGTCTTGTAATCCTCAGAAATGGTGCTTTGCAGCTTCCCCAGCCAGTCATTCCTGCAATGGCCACAGGAAGACATAAGACGGATGCAAGGCTTACCTAGTCCAATGTTCTGTTTCCCACAGTGGTCAACTTGAATGCCTATTGGAAGCCCACAAGCTAGAAATGAGGGCACCAGAGTTCTCCATGGGCACTAGTGACTTGTAACCTGCTTTCCCTCCACAAACCCATGAATAAACCCAGAGCTCTAGGGAGAAACAGTGGTTAAAAAGAACTGTAATTTCTGAATTATTTTCCTTTCTTTCACCATCAATCCTGAGAATGCAAAGAAATAAAAAAGGGGGTGGGGTGGGTTGATTAAATAAGCAAGAGATTTAACATCCTGGATGTAAATAATGTAGGAGTGTGTCATTTGTAATAACGCTCAGAGATGCTTTAAATTATTTTTGCCATAAAGACTGCTTTTGAAATCAAAGTATATATATATATATTGTAAATTCTGCCTCAGGCATTGCATAAGGCTAGTAGATTTTTTGTGTGGCAGCATTTGCAGTGGGTGGAGGGGGAAAGGATCAGAATTAGTTAGCGCAGCTCACAGCTGCAATCGGGAGAGTAAAATTTCACAGAGGCTGCTAGCTCAGATTCAGAGCTGCCATTGCAGCTGTGCTTTTACTACTGCTCTGCTGGGCCTAATGCTAATACTATTTAAATGGCCTGTTAGTTACAGCCATGGCCTCAAGCTACCTCTTATTTCAAACCCTGTTTAATGCTCATGTTTTCTTTAAAATGTTTTATGATCTTAATTTACATATATTAATTTCTAATTCTCAAACAGCCTCCTTGTTAATAGTGGAGCATGCGCAGGCACACGAAATGCACACAGAGGAACCCACAATGCATCAGGACTGAGGCCAAAGAGCTGGTAATTTACATCCCAAACCAAATCAATCAGGCAAAATGGGTAAGTGCAGCCACGCTGCTTTGCGTGCGAGTTCTCTCTGCAGCATCACACTGGCTGCCCTTAGAATAATGGATTGGTGTTGTTTGTAGGCACACACAGGAAAAAACACAAAGCCTCTGCAATCCTAAGCAGATCTTTCCCATTTCGTTAACTATGGTACGCAATCAAAAAGGCAGCCTTACGTCTCGGGCTTAGCCATGCTTACTCCAAAGTAAGCCCCAATGAGCTTAATTGGATGCACTTCCACTTAAGCACATGTAGAATTGCAGCCCTGCACAGGAAAGGACTCGTGAACCTGCAAAAAAAGGGCATTTGAACAGGCACAGCTTTTCTGTTATTGGCAAATTATGTCACTTTTTTTAAAAAAAGTATGTAGTCAATACAAACAACAGCAGAACAAATGCCCCATTAATCAACCTCCTCAACTTTCAAGTTTCCTAAGCAGCTAACCCTACATGGCAAGCTAAATCTGCCTAACTCACCTCTTCCATATTCTACTAATTACAGGCCTAGTATTATAGCTATAAGAGCAAATCAAAACATTTATAGATTTTAGTGGGATTTTCTAATTGGTACTTGTTATACAAGGGAATGATCTTCGGCTAGTTCCTGGTGGCAGTGTGATTGTGCTTCTTGCAGTGATGTCAGTATTTATTTCTTTTTAATAACGGTAAGGTTGTAGAAATGTTGCATTCCTTTGGTCACTCCATCTTTTTTTCTTTGATCTAGCTATCTCTTTCCTTCCTGAGCCCTTTTACTGAAGCAACACAGCTATTAGCTGTAATGAGAAAACAGGATGAAAATCGGGGGGGGGGGGGAATCTACATATGCATGGCCTTTTTACCAATTCTGACGCTGAAATTCCTCATGGAGATGTTCTTTTCAAGTAAGACTTTACTGCTAATGGAAACCTATGAAATTAACGCCTGCACCTCAATATCTTCTCAATTACCCTCTTCACCTCTTTGCTCCAGAACAACAACAAAAAGTTTAAAGTAAGACGTTTTGAATGCCTGAGCGCGCGCGCGCACACACACACACACACACACACACACACACGTGCCTTCATTAATTAATTAAAATGCATCCAACTTTAAAATTGCCTGTTGGCGAACACTGATGCTGAACAGGGAACAAAAATGTCCAGGTGGTAAAAGCAAACACTACCAGGCCCACTTCAAAGCTGGCTAAAAGAAAACCCTCTCTGGCAATTAAATGATGCAGATCATAATTACAAATTAACTCCTTTCAGTCAACTCTTGCCAGCGATCAGCATGCCCTATATAGTGTAATTCTCACCCTCTAGCCAGCCATGTTTAAACATCAGGAATGCTTCGTAACCAAAAATATATATCTCAACCTGATAAATTGGGCATCTACTGAATGTGGCACATTCCCTCTCCCACTTCAAGCTATATTACCGGGTAACTGTCCTTAGCATAATTAATATGCTTTGCCAGGAATGTGGATGGGAAGTGAACAGAAGGTGAGGGTTTGCCCATTCATTCACCTGTACGAAGCTGCCTTATGCAGGGTCCATGTATCTCAGTACTGTCTACTCTAGGGATGGGTAACCAGCTGTTACTAAGCTACAACTCCCATCATTTCTGCCCACCCTGTCTGGATGAGATCGGAGCTGGGATCAAGTAACATCTAAAGGGCTACAAACCTTGGTCTATGCTGACATACATGGACTCCTCAAGGTTCTTCCAAGCCCTGTTATCAAATCTCCATCTGAACTGGAGATACTTGTGATTTAATCTCAGACATTATGCTTGCAAACCATGTGATCTCCCACTGAGCTATGACCTCTTCTTCATCATCCACCTATTTAAAAATACAAGATTGCTAGACATACATCCTGTACTTCCTCTAGTCTGAAAAACAGGGAACTACTTCTTAAGTTTCAAGATCACTATTGAACATAGGGTTTATTCTACAATAGGTGAACAGCAAAGAATTCAAAAGCTGACAGCATTTTATCATGTATCTATTGGGTTTCTAGCCCACCTTCTTCCAAGGTGTACAGAGTTCCCACATTTCAATCTCAAAAGAACCCTGCAATACCTCTAGATCAGGCATCCCCAAACTTCGGCCCTCCAGATGTTTTGGACTACAATTCCCATCTTCCCCGACCAATGGCCCTGTTAGCTAGGGATCATGGGAGTTGTAGGCCAAAACATCTGGAGGGCCACAGTTTGGGGATGCCTGCTCTAGATCATGTGTGTGAGTGGGAGAGACTCAGCCAAGACCACACAGTAAGCTTCATTGCTAATTAGGGCTATGATTAGCCAGGTCTCCCCAATCCTAAATTCAACTGCAAAACACTAGTTATCATATCCTGATGCTTTCACTGGGCCTGGATACTACATAATGCACATTGATTAAGAGATCTTGTTATAAACACTTTGGCTTAGAAATAAGGGCTACTTTCTCTTGCTATAAATTTAGTCAGAGGAGTTTCATGTTCTATTCCTGTAATCCACAATGAGTCACCTAGAAGTAATGTGACTTCCAGTTAGCAGTCTTTCTTCACTGGTTTGGACTGCCACCCTGCAATGTCTCTCATTCTGGAATTGTACTTCCTTTTCAGGTACAGGGCTCCAAAAGTGATACACTGGTAGAAATTCAGTATGTGAAGCTTTTCTCATCCCTGTGCCCCCACGCCAAGAAAGCTACAACCTGTTTTTCCACAGATCATCCAACTCTACTGAAAGCTTCCTTGTTTCTTTTTGTTTTACACTTCCTTACCATTGCATGATCTTATTTTTAATCCCCACAAAGATTCCAGAAACATTATTAGCACGAGTGTACTTGTATCCAGGGAATTATACACAAATCCACCTCAAACAGTTCAATCTTTAACTGTGTCTCAGTAGTTCTCCATGAATAATACTAATACTTCTGGGAGGAAGGACATCTGAATGTAAAACATGTGAGGAGCAGTAGAGGGTCTTCAAGAAGAACCAGGGAAAGAAAAGACACGGCAAGACCCAAAACTAACCAACACACCTTGCAGAGCTGAAGCAGAGTTGCAAACAACCCCTGACTGAAAAAGTCGCAGGCAGTAAACATCAGGAAACCATGTACCAGATGTTAAGATACCACAATACATGCAGCAGCAATCCATTTGCATTTTAAGGGTGAAAAATATTGCATAAAAAGAGCCTTTGCCATTTCAACCAGCAGCCAGCTGAGTGACCCATAAAACAGCCAGTGTGGGGTCTGTCCAGGACAGTTTTCCATAACCTGGTTTCCTCCAGATGTTTTGGAGTACAACATTAGGAAGAACTTCCTGACAGTAAGAGCTGTTCGGCAGTGGAATTGGCTACCAAGGAGTGTGGTGGAGTCTCCTTCTTTGGAGGTCTTTAAGCAGAGGCTTGACAGGCATATGTCAAGAATGCTTTGATGGTGTTTCCTGCTCGGCAGGGGGTTGGACTGGATGGCCCTTGTGGTCTCTTCCAACTCTATGATTCTATGATCCTCCATATGTTTTGGAGTATACAACCAGTCCCAGCCAATGGTCATGGATGATGGGAATGGTAGTCCAAAGCATATGAAGGGCACCAGCTTGAGGAAGGCTGGTTTAGGACATGGGGGAGCCATGCTTAATGCCCCACTCATCCATGAAGTGATCATTGGGTGATCTGGGTATTCAGAAGTATACTATTTCTATACACAGAGGTTTCAGGTAGCCAGCATGGCTAATAACTGTTCCAAGGCTGTGTGCAGCCAGCACTCATGTATGTTCATATACACACTTCTGAGAAGTTTAGGATCTTTTGCTGGAGTTGTGATGTGCGCTATGGATGTGTGTAAAATCTCCACCCACCCAATGGTAAGGCGATTTGAAGGCAGGAAGCAGACAGGGATGCTTAGGTTCAGATAATGGCTTTTGCTAAGGAAAGAGGATGGCCAGTTTTAACTATTTCGCACTATTCTGGAAGGAATTGTGGAAATTGTAGAAATCACTCAGTTCACAGATTCAAAGGTTAGTTTCTTCCCGCTCCAACAGAACAGCACTCCGCAGGACTCAGCACACTTCTGCTTCATTTTAAGTCCAAATACTCTTCCCCACCCTTCTCTCCATGTCTAGTTTATGCCCACGTTGCTGTAAGACTTTTAGGAATAGTTAGGGAATCTTTTACTCTTTAATCAAGATGTCTCTGTACCTGCTTAAATGGTAACTTCGCTGTCTGAAGCAGCATGCATAGATCGATAGAGATCTATTTCATATAATATAAAAGCTTTCTTTCTTCCTTTGTGTGAGAGCTTCTTGTGGGCATAAGGTTAACGGTTAGCACACATCTATAGCAAGTGTGATGCTTGTTTGGAACTACATGCAGCAGTTATGTTGTTGTCGGTAGTGGCGCCCGCCCTGTGGAACGCCCTCCCATCGGAGGTCAAGGAGATACTGTAAACAACTACCTGACATTTAGAAAACACCTAAAGGCAGCCCTGTTTAGGGAAGTTTTTAATCTGTTATATTTTAATGTATTTGGATATTTGTTGGAAGCCGCCCAGAGTGGCGGGGGAAACCCAGCCAGATGGGCAGGGTATAAATAAATAAATAAATAAATGTCAACCCAAAGGCAGCAGTAAACTGGCAAAGGGACACCACTATCTAATCCAACTCTCACCCTCTCCCCTCGCTCGGCCTGTCACCAGGCCACAGTAAGCAAAAGGAAAAAGCTGCCTTGCAGAATTGAAGTATTTAACTACAAAGGAAGCGCTTTTTTGGCTATAGGAGCACCTACATGTTATTCACCATGCTAGCCAAACATGCACAAATAAAGATGGGTGATTTCATTGCATCATCCAATCTGCATTCCACCACATTTTCAAGGCTAGCAGGAAGCAGGTGTAAGTCACACATAGGGTCACCTGCATCTCTGTGTCCATACTTGGCCTATCGAACTTGATACCATGTACCGTAAACACAATGGAGGGCCTGTCTTCCATTGCTTGCTATGCAGAATGGAAGTGCTGAGCAACCATTTTTTAAATGCAATCACTCCAAGTACAGGCACAAGTAAAACTGTCTGAATAAACAATTCTATTCCCATAACAGCTAAGGGACAAAATTCCAGGCCTTGCTGCATGCAGCTGGTTCCCCTCGGAAGGGTGCACTTTATGCAAAGCTCAGAGAAGATCCAGATAATTCCTGATGCTTCAGCACCTGTAATTAGCACCATAATAACAATACGCCGTGGGCAAGTGCTGTGTTTGCTTGCTTTCTAGACAGAAACAATGGAACAAGGTCAAGGTTTACATTGGTGCTTTCAATCTCTCATCCCTAAGTTTTTATCCAATGGTTAACTTATTTTAGGAAATGGGTCTTGTTCATTGCACCTTTCTGTAACAAATGAATGGTAAAACAGCTTGGTAGTGATGTTATTTTATCTTATCTCAACATCCTAATGTTGTCCCCAGAGACATGCTCCAATATCATGTCCATGTCAGATTTTGACATCATAATGTCATCCACATAGCTTTGTACTGACATTAGTTTTAAACACTTTGTGACAATTTGGGGGACCCAACAGGATGAACAATAAACTTGAGCTGTCACAAAAAATATACGAGGGATAAAACAGTAATTGAACCTGACTTGTAGCTAATTTCCTGATCAAATATTGAGCGTATTTATGCTGTCATCCATGAATCACTTGAACTGATATACATGCATTTAATCTGATTAACACACTATAACATTAATGACTTTAAAATGTGGTTATTTAGCTCACACAACTATTTCAGTTACAATTTTCAAAAGCATTTAAGTTATTAGAAGTATTAGCATTTATTCAACTTTGGCAGAGTCCCTATGCTTTTAACAGCTGCTTAACAAACAGAAATTTAGCAGGTGAAGCTTTTTCAAACACAGAGATGCAGGCAGAGATGCAGTAAGTTCTTCACTTACTAGATTTCTGCATGTTGTGAAGTAGTTAAAGGCACAGGGGCAAAGGTAGGAAATATACTGTCAGCACTATTCACTATAGAAACGAGCTAAATAATTAGGTATCACCCCTGAACTGCCATCAAGATGTGCAAATTTCGTGTTGACTGAACGGTACACAGACCTCATTCATAAGTGCTTCCAGTCTTTAGAATGATCTTTTAAAAAAAATGCTTGCAAGGCCAAAGCATCATACGTAGGTGGGAGAACAGGGTTTGCAGGCTTTTCCCATTTCCTATTCCTCAGCATCTTTGTCTTATCGGAAACAAGTCTTTCATGATTTCCCTCCATCTCTGGGGTATTGTATATCAGGGGTTTCCTAGAAGGCAAGAACCGAAGTTCTTCTTTGGGCAACATGGAAAGCAGCAAGCTGACATGTGGGTCTTGACAGCCTCGGTCCTATATACCTGAAGGAGTGTCGCCACCCCCATCGTTCAGCCCAGACACTGAGGTCCAGCGCTGAGGGCCTTCTGATGGTTCCCTCACTGTGAGAAGTGAAGTTACAGAGAACCAGGCAGAGGGCCTTCTCGGTAGTAGCGCCCGCCCTGTGGAACACCCTCCCACCAGATGTCAAGGAAATAAACAACTATCTGACTTTTAGAAGATGTATGAAGGCAGCCCTGTTTAGGGAAGTTTTTAATGTTTAATGCTGTATTGTGTTTTTAATATTTGGTTGGGAGCCACCCAGATCGGCTGGGGAAACCCAGCCAGATGGGTGGGGTATAAATAAATTGTTGTTGTTGTTGTTGTTGTTGTTGTTGTTGTTGTTGTTGTTGTTGTTAAGCAGTTTCTGAGAGGTTATTCTACTTATGCCAAGCTCCAGTTAGATTATAAATAAGAATTAGCTTTCAGAAGAGCTGTCTTCAAAGAGCATTTGAAAATAACAACAGGTTCAAAATCAGTATTATATATTTATTTATACGCCACACCTTTTCCCCTGATGGGATTTAAGGTGGTTTACAGATTTTTGAAAAAAGAAAAAGAAATGGAGCGTTGCAGATTTTATATCAACTTCCCTGGTTGCCAGTTTGTTCTGGGCTCAATTTAAAGTGCCACTTGTCACCTTTAAGGTTTTAAATGGTTTGGCCCTTGAAAAGCTTAACAACCTCTTCCTTGTCCTGTATACCTCTGCCCAGGTACGGTATGTAAGATTTCTGGAAATTGTTGAAGTTGTGAGAAGAGAAAATTTTCCCCTCAGTTTGCTACCTCACAAAAACCCCACCCCCACCCAAGAAATAACTTAAAATTTTAAGACAAACTAAAATATGTTTGGTACTTACTGTTTTACAAAAGAAATCAATGCAACATATTGTTTTACTACCTTAACTACATAGCATGCATCATTTATAGCTTAGTTAAAATAGAAAATTTTACTGTTTGGTATATTTATGAAACTTAAAACTGTTCCATACAAGCAAAATCATGAATAGAGGCAGCTCTCAACTTATGCTACAGTTATGTTCTGGGGATAGCACAGAAAGCAAAAATTGTGCATAGTCAAAACACATTAGGTTCAATGGTGGGTGGGATTGCCGAAGTATTTTTTCCTGGACATTCACCCCCCCCTTTCCTCCTTTTTTATTTTTATTAATTGCCAAGTGTGTAAAGCTGAATGTGTGTAAGTTAAATGTGCATAAGTTGCATGTTATCTGTATATCCAATTGCAACCCACTTCCTCCTGTAAACCTTGGTTAGAGCTTGGTTTTCCTCTAAGTTTTGCTACTTATAGCAGATTGCTTGCAGTTTCTGCCCCCTTTCCCACCTCCCCCTAACAATAAACTGCTTGCTTCCCAACCTTTAGTGGATGTTTGTATCACAGTTCCTTGAGGAGAAAGTGAAAAGCTTGAGTACAAAATAGAGGTGAGGTCGAAAGGACAACCCAAACAGGATACTTGCTTCTAGATCTCCAAGCTGGATAAAGGTCACCAGGAGAAGGAAGCAGCAATTCAAAGGCAACTAAGCTCTTGTATGTTTTCTTGAAGAATGGCAACACTCGCTCGTTGCAAAAATGCAGTTTGGATTTCTGTGTGGCACACACCACAATTATTATTTTCTAAAGTGAAAAATACTGAAAAACATTTCACTCATACTAAAAGATGAAGTGTCATGCCTAAATTAAGTCATACTCAAGAGTAGAGCCATCGAAATCAATAGCCTTAAGCTCATCGATTTCAGCGAGTTCACTCAGAGTATGATTTAACCAGGTATCACCCAAAGTATTTCATAGGAGGTTTTTTTTCCAGCCCCTTGCCATTTTTTTTCTTGGAGAAATTGAAAAAAAGTCCTGAGGAGAAATATTTTTTCTCCTGAATATTTCCAAATCTCTATTTTAAAAACTAAGAAAACTGAAACGGAAACTGATGGATACACCCATCTCTACTTGGAAGTAAATCCCATTAAATTCAGTGGGGGGTATTCCCAGATGTGTGGGCTTAAGATTGCAGCCTCAATATAATAATAATAATAATAATAATAATAATAATAATAATAATAATAATAATTTATTATTATTATTATTATTATTATTATTATTATTATTTATACCCCGCCCATCTGGCTGGGTTTCCCCAGCCACTCTGGGCGGCTTCCAACAGAAAAAATACAATACAATAATGGATTAAACATTAAAAGCCTCCCTAAACAGGGCTGCTTTCAGATGTCTTCTAAAAGTCTGGTAGTTGTTTTTCTCTTTGACATTCGATGGGAGGGCGTTCCACAGGGCGGGTGCCACTACCGAGAAGGTCCTCTGCCTGGTTCCCTGCAACTTGGCTTCTCGCAACGAGGGAACCGCCAGAAGGCCCTCAGTGCTGGACCTCAGTGTCCGGGCAGAACGATGGGGGTGGAGACGCTCCTTCAGGTATACTGGACCGAGGCCGTTTATAATAATAAATAATAATAAATAAATAAACATCATATGCAGCGTCAGTTAAAAAGTATCTGGGAGCCCATTTCAGGATGCTAGGAACACATGATGCTAGTATTCTTACATTTGCTGTAGATTTTAATCGTCTTCTGGGCACAAACACAGGTGGCACGTTTGACCTAAAAGCTTTGATGAAACAAATACAACTTATTTAAAACATTTATGGGGAAAAGGTCAAGATTACCCTTTCTTTCAGTGTTGACGCATAAGATCTCCAAAGGCTGCTGCGACATCATGGATGATTCATAGCTTACTATTATAGTACCCTAATTTGGTAGCAACATTCAAGGAGGAAGCAAGGAATTTCTCCCTCTGTGAAATGATAATACATCCACTCACCACTTTTAAAATTGAAATGTCATACTTTTTAGTGGGTGCAGGGAGCAGGTGTTACTAAAGTTAAATCAAATAAACATGCTAAACATTATCCAAATAGATTTTTAAACACTACTAGTGGATGGAACATGACACAGGAATTGGGGAGATCTGGGTTCAAATTTCTACTTTATTATAAAAGCACATTGGAGCTGGTCACTGACTGTCAGCCTGACAAAGTTGTTGTGAAGAGGAGATAGAGGAAAAGTTATTAATATCACCTTAAGCACCTTGGCGAAGGCTCGGGAAGTGTACAACAGGGACACGCAGACAATTATTTTCTTTTTTATAGTTCCTTACAAAAGGAAATATATACCAGTACCAAACACTTCCCTTAGAAATGGGAGTACAGCGGTGCCTCGCAAGACGAATTTAATTTGTCCCGCGAGTCGCTTCGTATAGCAAAAAAAATGTTTTGCGAAGCGGCTCTCATAGGAACGCATTGAAGTGCGGTTTCCCATAGGTGCCTTGCAGGACGAATAAAAATTTTTTGTCTTGAGAGGCACCCTATGGGATTAAAAAATTCGTCTTGCGAAGCGCGCCATAGGAAACTTCGTCTTGCAAGTCTCCATTGAAATCGCAAAACGCATTCGTCTTGTGAGGCATTCGTCTAGCGAGGTACCACTCTATCGTATCCCTTCCCCTTATAATAGAAATATCTCTTCAAAGTATCTCTTCAGGAATGAGGAGTGTTTTTCCAAGCAACATTAAAAAAGAAACCTATTATTGTCATTGAGAGAGAGAGAGAGAGAGCAAGTGTAGCAAAGCAGTTTGTTACATTTGCCTTGCTTACCTCTTTAATTAGGAAAGATCCATGCTCGTTGCACAGATTTTCTGCTATGCTAAAAAGGTTCTTTGCCTGCTTTGGTCCATGCACATAATGGCACAGTTCCCGTTGCACCAGTTTGCTTTTAAAATCCCATATCGTATATTATCAGAAAGTTGTTTCGTGTTACTATGGCAACAGAGACAGGCTGGTGGTCTGTGGGGGTAGGTCATTAGAATCACCTTAGGCTGCTTATCTGTCAGGTTCAAACAGTTTCACTCAGTCTAAGCAGCTAAAGCGGCACAAACTCCCCCTCCTGTCCTCTCTTCCCCCCTTGGTAGCATCAATGTCCGTTTATTTCATTTCTGTTTCTTTGATCTCTTTTCTCCATCTTATTGTGATACACGCCAATTTTTCATTTTATACTCATATGGTTTTGTGTCTCATCTACCATACGCTCAGAAGAATACTAGTTTTCTTCTTCTTTCTCACCCTTTCCTAATAGTAGACTTGGGATGACGACGACGACGTTGCAGCAGTATGACAATGAAATGACGTCACCTGTAGACAATATAGGAGTTTCCTAAATATTCAGAAGACTCCTTGAGTATGCGGTAAAATGGTACTTAGCTTATGAAAAAATAAAAAGCCCAGAGGGGGAGAAAAAGGATAAGCAAGGCCGCCCTGTCGGAGTATGACTTTAGAAAACAATCTGTATCCCTAACATTATGAAAATGAAAGGGGGGAGGAAATTGATTGAATCAACTGGGAGGCAGTTCGTTTACAGACAGGAGTTAAAACCATACCCTCCAACATTTCTCTGATGAAAATAGGGACACCCTGTTCCATTGTGGTGATGATGATGACGACAACAACGACAACGACAATTATTTTATTTATACCCTGCCCTTCTGACTGGTTGCCCCAGCACCTCTGGGCAGCTTCCACCATACATATGTAAACATAACAAAACATTAAAAAGCTTCTCTACAGAAGGCTGCTTTCAGATAGCTCAGGGGTTGCATAACTCCATACCCTCCAAAATTTATCTAATGACATTAGGGACATTCTAAGGAAAAGCAGGGCATTCCAGGATCAAATCAGAAACCAGGATGGCTTCTGTAAATCCGGGACTGTCCCTGGAAAACAGGGACTCTTTGAAGGTCTGAAAAACTATTGTTCCTTGTTCCAAAATGCTGTAGATTTTGTTTGGTTAGCACACCACACTAAGGTCTTTTCCACACTTATCTTCTGGCACCACTCTTTCTGGGCCGTAAATGGCAAGTTGGGCTTTCTGTGGATTGCTGTTTGCTCAGATTCAGTTTTAAAGAGCTCGGGTGCCAAAAAAAAAGAGCACTTGGATACAGAGCTTTAAAGTGTGGACGGTATTGTTAGAAACTAAAACAAAAAACCTCTCAAAAATGTATAATTTATTGTTGGAATGGCATATGAAAGATGAACAAATGAAATCAGTAATGATTAAATGGGCAAATGATGTGGGACATAATATTATGGTGGAGGACTGGGAAAGGTTATGGAAGAAAAGTATTAAATTTACCGCGTGTAATACTTTAAGAGAAAATATGATGAAAATGATGTATAGATGGTATCTTACACCAGTAAAATTATCTAAGATTTATCATAAACATGATAATAAATGTTGGAAATGTAAAAAACAAGAAGGAACCTTTTACCATATGTGGTGGAGTTGCCCCCAAGTAAGAGACTTCTGGGAAAAGATTTATAATGAATTGAAACAAGTCTTGAAAAATACCTTTGTTAAAAAACCAGAAGCCTTCATACTTGAGATAGTTAGAGAGGAAATACCCAAGAAAGATGTTACATTTTTTCTGTATGCCACAACAGCAGCAAGAATATTATTAGCGAAGAATTGGAAGAATGAAGAATTACCAACGATAGATGAATGGCAGAAGAAGATGATAGAATTTATGGAACTGGCAGAGTTAACCGGGAGACTCCGAGACCAGAGGGGGGAAGAGGTGGAAGAAGATTGGAAAAAATTCAAAGTGTATTTAAGAAATAAACATATTATTGAAAAGAACTAATAGAAGTTTAGGAGGTACAGGGAGGTTGCAGAAATAATAAATGTTTAGATAAATATTGATATGGAGATGTAGTTATAAATAAGCAGTATGTGTGAGATTTTGTGTTATGATATAAGATAAGATTAGGAAAAGAATAGTTATAAAGTAAACAAGGTATAAGAATAAGATTTAGAAATTACTACAGAGGATTTACAATGTAACGCAGTTGAAAGGGACATGAGGAAGTCACAGCCACTAGAATTGATACAAGTTGAAGTTTTGGAATTTTTGTTTTGTCTTTTTGTCTTTTGTATTTTTTGTCTTTTGTATTTTGCCTATTTTTTTTGTCTTTGTTTGTTAAAAAGGTAAAGGTAAAGGGGCCCCTGACCATCAGGTCCAGTCGTGTCCGACTCTGGGGTTGCGGCGCTCATCCCGCTCTATAAATATATTTTTTCCGTAAAGTGTGGACGGTGTCCTGAAAGCACAGAGGAAAGGTAAGTGTGGATAAGCCTTAAGCGAAACCCATGGCTCAGTATGAAGACACAAGTGTGTGGGATGTCCATGTTCAGAGAATGTTAGAACAAAATAGCTGGAATTAAAAGGGGGGGGGATATATGAATGTAAGTCCAAAAAGGGGAAGAAGAAAAACCCACAAGGGACAAAGCTGTCTCCAGCAAGGCCTATCTGAGAGAAAAGGAAGATCCAGAAATTTTGAAAATTAATAGAATAAACTCCATATAAAAAAAGGAAGAATAGTGTACTTGCATACCCCACTAAAAGGTAGCAGTATATAAAGTAGTAAGAAGGGGGAGAAAAGATGTTTGGTTTCAGTTTAGTTGCCAGGCACAAATATGCCCAATGAAGACAGAGGGGGGGGGAACCTGTGTGCTCAAAAGACGGCTTATTAGAAACGCTAATAATATTTGTAAAATAGATGCAAAATAGATTAAACTATCAGTAGCTATGCAGATTTATGCATTATAATAAAGGGGAGTAAAAGGAAGTGTTGTATAAATACACTGTTTAGAAAGAGGTGGAAGATTAGGGGTCAATCAAAGCATAAGCAAAATGAAGCAGGAACAGGGATGGGATGAAGTTGGGGGAATGACTTCTAAGTTCACACACAGTTAAGAAACTAGGAAGGTCACTTGAAACAAGTTAACTTTATATGTGACTAAAGGTAAAGGGACCCTTACCATTAGGTCCAGTCACGGACGACTCTGGGGTTGCGGCGCTCATCTCGCTTTACTGGCTGAGGGAGCCAGCATGCAGCTCCCGGGTCATGTGGCCAGCATGACAAAGCCACTTCTGGCGAACCAGAGCAGCACACAGAAACACCGTTTACCTTCCTGCCGGAGCAGTACCTATTTATCTACTTGCACTTTGGCGTGCTTTCGAACTGCTAGGTTGGCAGGAGCAGGGACCAAGCAACGGGAGCTCACCCCGTCACGGGGATTCAAACCGCCAACCTTCTGATCGGCAAGCCCTAGGCTCTGTGGTTTAATCCACAGCACCACCCGCATCCCAGGTAGATGTGACTAATGTTGTACTAATTGCAGTTGCCCAAATGTTTGTATTATATTCATCCAGTGTTTTACAAATTAATTTAATGAAGTTGCACTTCCACAATAAGAGTGAAATTCCACACCACATCACTTCTTTCTATTTTCTGGGTCAGTCATACTCAGAGTTGACCCATTAAAATCCATCAACCTGCCCAGTGATTCCAGTGGGTCTTCTATTTCACATATTTCAGGCATAACATTGAAAACTCTTCCTTTCCTTTCTTCCATATATCTCATTTGAAATCTTGCCACACACATCCCAGATCTGATTATTTTTCTTCTTCTTTCATCACAAAAATGTTCACATTGTCCACATTTTATAGTCCCTGTCACCACTCTTGATTCTACTGTGCCTGTTTAGCCTAGAGTTCTCTTACATCCGTCAAATCACACATACACTGCAATCTTACACCTACATATGCAATTTTTATTATAAGCAAGCTTGTCAGGGCTTGTCCTAAAAGTTGGGGTAGATTGATTTCCTTTTTTTAAAAGGAACTTCAGGACATCTGATCACTTTGGGATATCTCATCTGGCTTGGCCATGTGTATTCTTAGAACAGAAAACCGTTATTGCCCCCCCCCCCAAGGTGTCCAGTTAATAAGTCATTCCAATCTGTGAACAAGAAATGCTATCTATTTTGAACCACCAGAGCTTGGCAGAAATAACAAAGCTTTTGTTTGTTTCCAAGCCCAATTCAAAATGCTGGGTTGCTGTTTTTTAACTGCACGGTCCTAAATGGTTTAAGGCTAAGATATTGAAAGGTCTATCTACCTCCATATAAACCATATAAATTTTCACTCTCAAATATTCAGCAGAGGCTCTGCTCAGTGTGCTACCAACAAATGAGGTACAGCATGGGTGGGTGGTGAAGTTTTGCCTTAGTGGTGGTGCCCAGGAGTCTTGCATAGTTCTTTCTTTGCTAGCCTTAAAATGTCAGGTTAAAACTGTTTGGGTACATCTATATCTTAAGCAATAATGGCCTGGTTTGCACAACACTGTGACTTAATTAGACCATGCAATGCATGGGCTTCTGAAGAGGAGCACACCGTTGTTTTGCTCCTTTCGGCCCTGTTACTGCTGTGTCATTCAGAGCTATGCGAAGGCTTGGCTTAGTGTGCCAGATGAACCAGGACACATGGTCAAGGCTTGCTGATCAGAAGGTCGGCGGTTCGAATCCCTGTGATGGAGTGAGCTCCCGTTGCTCGGTCCCAGCTCCTGCCAACCTAGCAATTCGAAAGCACGTCAAAATGCAAGTAGATAATTAGGAACCGCTACAGCGGGAAGGTAAACTGTGTTTCCATGTGCTGCTCTGGTTTGCCAGAAGCGGCTTTGTCATGCTGGCCACATGATCTGGAAGCTATACGCCGGCTCCCTCGGCCAATAACGCGAGATGAGCGCACAACCCCAGAGTCGGTCACGACTGGACCTAATGGTCAGGGGTCCCTTTACCTTTACCTAACGTCCAAACTGCTCGACTTTCACACTCCCATTACTTCTGCATGTGATGTGAAGAAACTCTTATATTATATGGGTGAATACCAATCTGATGGACATTTTTGCTTAAAAAGGAATTTTAAGAAGCCTATTAAATGAATAAATAAGGACCAGACTTGCAACTGTCCTAGTCCATTCATCTATCTCTACCTTCACTTGCGTCCTGGCTTCTCAGTTTCCATAATGGACATTAGGTTACTCCAGATATGGATCACAGGCCTAAAGCCACAGCACAAAGAAAGTGTCAGTGTTTGAAATTTTCCTCAAAGATGCACTTCTCTGATATAGCTTAGATAAAAAGAAGCTAGTGGTCTATATATCGATTCAGCAAATTAGCTCTCTTACTGAACTGCACATCGGTCTGAGTTGAGGTTGTAAAGATGCTGAAAATGAAGCTGATTATCTGTTTGAAATTTGCTCTTGAAAGACATCCAGGCTTAAAGTAGGTAGAGTAATATGCATTATGGATCCATTGGCCACGGATGAAATAGAATACAAGCTTTGGGACTTTACAAAGCTCTTGTTCTGGTAGGAATAAAAAGCAGAGTGCAGTGAAAAAAATAATTAAAATGTTAAAAGCTTCTTCACATTCTGCTTTCCACTACTCTGCGTAATGTTATCTACACTGACTACTAATGTATTTGTAGTCAGTCAGAAAATTTGCCTCTCTAAATCATTCTTAAAACATTAGCCATAAGCAGGTAGCCTATTGTTTTGAAATATAGAGGAAAACTATTTTTTTATTATTCATTTTGCTGCTCCTGCTGCTGTCCAGGATCCCAGGACAATTTACAAATATTCCCTCCTCCTTCCCAATCCCTTTTGTTTTATCTTTTAGATGGAAAGCCTCGAGGCAGGGGCTGTCTTACCATTGACATTTATAAGTTGCCCTAGGTTGCTTTTTTTGGCTGAAGAGTGGGATTAAAAATGCTTTAAATAAAATAAATGAGGGGAGGAATTCCGTGCCCACACACATTGTGGTTAGCACAAAACAACCCTTCAACATTTTTTAAAGGAACACCTTGCCAAGACTAAAAGCTAGCAGTTTCATCCTATTGATCAGCTGTGGAGCATCGAGGAGGCACAAAATGCATCTTGTACATTGCCATACATACGGTAACTCATGGTTCAATATTACTGAACTCTTGGAAACGGGCTGGTGGCAAAAGGGGACTCCAGTGTCCCTCAGGGCTGCCCACAGTGTGGATGCACCAACTTTAGACAGCATTCTAATAGATTTTCTGCAACAATAATAGTAGCAATAATAATTCACACCAATATAGAACTATAATGCCAAGAAGCATTTCACTTGTATTCTCAGTAATCCTTACAACCCTGCAAGATACTACAGTCGTACCTCAGTTTGGGGACAGCTTAGTTCCCAAACGTTTTGGCTCCCGAACGCTGCAAACCCGGAACTGACTGTTCCAGTTTGCGAACTATTTTTGGAAGCCGAATGTCCAACGGGGCTTCCTTGGCTTCCAATTGACTGCAACAGCTGCACTTTGGTTTCTGTTCAATTTCCAAGGTATGACTGTATTTTAAAAATATTTTTATTTACATATTTAATTTCTATATTGCCCTTCATCCAAGGATCACAGGGCGGTTTACAATACATACCATAGTAGCAAAGAATACCCCACCCCGCCACCCCCAGTTTAAAAGATCATAAATTGCTTAAATACCAAAAGGCCTGAGAGAAAAGGAATGTTTTTGCTTGGTGCCTGAAGATATGTAACGAATGTGCCAGGCAAGCCTCGCTGGGGAGAGCATTCCACAGGTGGGGGATGGTTGGCATCCGTCTGACTCGAGAGACAAAGGAAGAGACCAAAGTGGGTGAACCATGTGACTCCTACCTTTGTAAAATAGGCCTCATTGAAGCCATGCAAAAATATGAGGTTTCTATACTTTGTCCATCTCATGAGAAGAGAAGACTCTCTGGAAAAGACCCTGATGTTGGGAAAGATTGAGGGCACTAGGAGAAGGGGACGACAGAGGACGAGATGGTTGGACAGTGTTCTCGAAGCTACAAACATGAGTTTGACCAAACTGCGGGAGGCAGTGGAAGACAGGAGTGCCTGGCGTGCTCTGGTCCACGGGGTCATGAAGAGTTGGACACGACTAAACGACTAAACAGCAACAATGCATGCAAATACATTCACTTCTAGCCAGATAAGCAAAGAGACATTCACAGTTCAAGGACAAATACCAGCAGATCAAGATGCTAGAGGACATGGAGAAATGCCAGGATAGGGCAAGAAATGCCTCCTTAGCTTGCCAACAACAGAAACTAACAGCCCGGTGTCTAAAAGAGCACAGCTTTGTGTTCCCATGGACCTGCCTCTCTGCCATTGCCATTCTGCAAAGCGTTTAAGTCTGGATGATAAAGAAAGAACATACCACAGCTATGTTCATGTGAGCTCTTAAGTGTTTGGAATTAAGCACTGTGTTGTAACTGAGCAGCTCACATTCACTAGCAGACTCTGCAGAAACTGCTTTTTCTTCCCAGGGAGAGCAGACCAGTGAAGACTCAATGAAGTGAAACCGTGGTATGTAATAGCAACAGGTATCTTGAGACATAGCAAGTTGTGCTGATTGCCACTGCTGTGTCAAACATTGCTCCTCCTGGTACTGGACAACAGCTGCATTGCAAGGAAGAAAAGCATGCAGTACTTTCACCTGAAGAAGATGAATTTCACTCACCAATTCACATGCAGATCGTAACAGAAATAGGTTTCAAAAAAAGAGTTAAACCGAAGGATTTGCAATGTATCAGGGTTGCCATATGTCCGGAAGTTCCCAGACATACCCGGGATTCAGCCGTCGGGGACAGTGTCCAGGAAGAAATTGCTGGAATGTCCGGGAAAATCTGGACATGTGGCAACCCATATCAGAAGTGATGATTTTGATGATTTCTCGGGGGGGGGGCAACTTTTGTGTCCACATTTTCACTTTCTGAAGTATGGCAACCCTACAACGTATATTATCGGCAATAGCGGCTTGAGGGAAAAAAGACCTCTATGAACAAGGTGAGATGGAGCTGCTGCACACCGTAATTTAGGCCTGGGAAAGATCTGCCTGCTCTTAGGGTCTGACAAAGAGCAGCATCTTCAAAAACACTAATTCCAGGTATGTTGTTCCTGCAAAACGGCACCAAAGCCTTTCCTTCTCCCTTGTTAGTTTCTTCCATTTTTTGCAGGAAGTGAAATGAACATATAAATGTTTCAGTGGGCACCCACACAATCAAGGGGCATTTAACAGTTTAGATAAATAATTTTGAGCTACGTCAGTATTTTCAATAATATATTACATACTGAAATGGAGCAAGACAAAATAAAATAAATACACAAGTTCAGGAAAGCTAAGTAATTGAACATTTGTGTGCTCAGAAGCAAGTCCCACTGAGTTCAGTGGGGCTCAGTTCCAATTAAATGCTCATAGGACTGCAGCCTGCATGATGATGATGATGATATACCAAAACTAAGTGTATTTCCATTCCTTAATTACATTACACAAATGTTTATTTTTCTGAGCATTTCTCTAAAAAGGATGAATTTATGTTTCTGCATGATAATGCTTGTGCCTATATGCTATTTCTAGACTGAGATAATAAAAATAAAAATTGTTTACTATGTGAATGGTTTCATTTTTTAACTTTTAACTTTCATCTTACTTTGCCGATATATTTTTTAAGCTGGCAAAACCTAAAATATACTTAGTCTAGCCCTGAGTAATCACTGTCCGAATAAATTACACATTAACATATTAAGACTACGAAATGTATCACGTTTAACTTAAAAGTTCAGGATATTTCCTAAACTAAAACATCTTCGGAAAATTAACTACGGATTCAATTAAGGAGAGGCTTCAGCCACAGAATCAGATCATGTGCTTTACTACTTCTCTTTCTAATTATAGTTTCTTATTGCGCCCATACTTTGATTACTAGACATGGCAAGTTATGAAATTTCTTCAAACAATATAAATCTAGCACACGGCCTTAATATATTGTATCTTTTTTTTCATATCTCTCTGAAGTACTGTAGCAGGACTGCAGTATGTTATAACCTTGAGCCCTTCCAGTCTCATTTCAAGCTACTACTGAAGTTAATTCAGCTATATTTTGCTGACACTTTCCCCTCCATTTGGGAAGTATCTGAATGTAGTCACAGGGTGAAAGATTACCAAAAATGCAGTGTGTCCGACTGCACCTGAAAGAGCCTTGCGATGTGCAAGTGGAATGGGTGAGATGTCAGAGCGCAGTCTTCTGCTTCAAGCCCTGTCCGGTCCAAGTCTGTTTCACAGAACCGCCAAAAGGGAGTACAGGGGCCTTGAAGTGGCCCATCGACATCTAGAACCCTGGAGAGCAGACTGCGCAGTCACACAGGCACTCTGGTCCCAGTCCTCCCACAGTGAAGAGATGCACTGCATTTCTATTTAAATTTTAAAGTTTGTTTTCTTCATCAGGGCAATATGCACAGGGAAGCATAGGGCGCAAGGAGTGGGGCATGAAGACAGGACATGGTGTCCCTAGAGTGCTGCAAGATCTTTTAGTGTGCTTGTCATAGCAGGGGTGGAGGGGGATACAGTCATACCTCGGTTTAAGTACGCCTCCGTTTGAGTATTTTCAGTTTAAGTACTCCGCGGACCCGTCTGGAATGGATTAATCCACTTTCCATTACTTTCAATGAGAAAGTTTGCTTCAGGTTAAGTACAGACTTCTGGAACCAATTGTGTACTTAAACCAAGGTACCACTATATTACGGTCTGCTTCAGTAGCAAGATGTCTTGCACTATGTTCCATGTATATTATATCTTTACTGATTTCAGTGGACTCGCTCCCAAGTACAGGACTGGCATATAGGATGAGGCCTGCTTCATACTATGATAATGTTAAAGCTTATTGTTGGCATCTGTCTGTCTCGGGAGACAATGGAGGAGTGCTGTTAGATGGCTGTAGAGACATGTTTTCTTGCAGCTGGCGCAGGTGAAGGCATCTGGTTGTGCTGCTGCAGATGCACCTTGGCGTTTCTTCTCTCTGTGCTCCTCCCAGCAGCCACTCCTCCTCCGGTCACTGCTCTGGATACACAACTTGACTGCCTGTTTCCAGACACTGCGGTCATCTGCAAGGGATTCCCACATGGTTGATGTTGCCAGCCTTCATGCCACATTTGCAGACACCTTTGTAACACAGATTTGGTCTGCCAATTGGCCTGGTGCTGGTATTAAACCTAGGGCTTGCCGATTGGAAGGTTGGCAGTTCAAATCCCTGCGACGGGGTGAGCTCCCATTGCTCGGTCCCAGCTCCTTCCAACCTAGCAGTTTGAAAGCACGAAGTGCAAGTAGATAAATAGGTACTACTCCGGCGGGAAGGTAAATGGCATTTCGGTGTGTTGCTCTGGTTTCGCCAGAAGCGGCTTAGTCATGCTGGCCACATGACCCAGAAAAACTGTCTGCAGACAAACATTGGTTCCCTCGGTCAGTAAAGCAAGATGAGCGCCGCAACCCCAGAGTCATTCACCACTGGACTTAACTGTCAGGGGTCCTTTTACCTTTATTGCTAAACCTATCAGGAAGCGATAACCGACTAGGCTACCTTCACTCAATTTCCATGTCCACGGTGCATAAGCTATGCACAAAAGGGGAACTGAAAAATGGAAAGGGAGGATACTGACAACAAATGGTGTCATTCTTGCTGCAGTGGAACTTCAGGCATTTTTATAAGGGTCAAAATACACTGGCGCTGGGTTAGCCCACAACACAAGGCTCCTGCTTTGGGGCCACAGTACCCATTGCAGCCTCTTGCCCAGCTCCCCCTTAGCAGCAGCATCTGTGACTTAACTGAGTACTGGATTGTCTCATTTTAAGAGCATCAATAATTAAAGCTTCCCTAAGTGATAGCTGTCATACGGTCTAAGCATGAAAAGCTTTTTTTTTTTAAAAAAAAAGACTTAACAGTGCCCAAATGTCACAATTAGCTTATTTTGAAGTTGAAGTATATTTAATAATAAATGGAAACCCTCTGGTGGCATTAGCACCACATGCATAAATAAGATATGAGCAAACCAGCATGGATGAAATACAAAGCAGCTTAGTTATAGGCTAGGTTTATGGGACTCTGCTTCTTGCAAATGCCTCCTTGGACTCTTACTGACATTTTTAGGAGACTTGTTGTTTATTTCTGTTTTGCCAACACTGTGCTTTAGTCTGTTTGCTAAATCCAGAAGGACACCACTGTCTAGCCTTTTATTCATTAATGATATGTAAGCATACCTTTATGTATCAGTTTTGTCCAGGCATTTTCAAATGTCACCATCCTTAATAGCTGATATGACAAAGCAAGGAAGAGCAACTAGAGATTCTCATGCAATGTTAAGCAAACTTCTGCTGAAACTGCAGAGCCTAAGCAGTTTGGCTAATGCGTGCCAGACACACACAAAAATACAGGAAGCCTTTTTATTTTTTCCTGTTCAACATATAAAATCATCTAGCAACACTACAAAATAATTATGCAAGATCAAACAGTGGCACTTTTCAGGGGTTTGGAATTAGTGGCTTCCCTTGAGCAATGCAAAAAGTCACTTTGAAGGTTAATCCGCTGGTCACGTCTCACTCAAACACAAAAAGGTAAAAATGCTACCTTTGGAATTTTGCAAAAATAAATAAAAATGTTCTATTTCCTCCCCTGCTACTTCGTTTGGTCTACAAAGAGAATCTATCAACCTGTGATAGCAAATATATGCACTGTGTTCTGAAACATGGGAAGAAACACACTGTGAACCATAACACTTCAATCGCATTTGGAGCATATACAAAGAAAAATATGCATAGTATATTGGCCACAGAATACAGGCGTAAAGAAAGTACAACGTATTATGGGTAGCGATCAATTAATAGATTTATGAAAACAAAAGCCTCTGGGGAGTATTGCTGAATCCATGTAATGTCCTTGAATTTTAGAATATATATCTGAAGTGCTGAGCTAAAAGAATGACTATATGTAACCAGTAGCTTGTCATAACCTGATTATATCTATATATATACCACCCCAACAGATCAAGGCAGGTAATACAATATGAAAACAAACAAACAAAAGAATCAACACTTAAAATCAATCAACACATGAAAAGCAGCCATTTAATTTCCAATGGGTATGGATATTACACTTTTGTCACCTACTATGCTAATTTAAATCCAGCCACCGAAATCCAGACCAGATTTCAAGAAGTGTTCAGGGTGAATGTACCTTAAATAAGTGCTTCAATAAGTGTCAGGCACTCGTGTGTTTGTTTTCCCCCTAAACTGGGCTCCTCTGGTCCCAATAACACAAAATGTGTAGCTGGTTGTTACGTATTAGGCACACATCTAGTTTGGACCACAGATTCAGGAGTTTGTATTCTCCACAAGGCGGTACTCCAAAGTTGTGGGGCAGGACACTTGAACATAGCTGTTATATCCTGACCTGTTACACTGAGGGTATTAGTGGCATCCTTATCATATCTAAAAAGGAAAGATGGGAACATGCAGTCTCTTGCACCTGAACATTTAGGAACTTTACAAATCAAAACAAGTCCATATGTTATGTCCAATCAATGCAAAGGTGGAAGAGCAGTTACTGAAACACCATTTTTATATGCTGCAAATGATGCAATCATGTGGGGCTTTATCCTTCTTGCAAAGTAAAAAACACACACACACAACTTGTACAGTGGTACCTTGGTTTACGAACTTAATCCGTTCCGAAAGTCCGTTCTTAAACCAAAGCGTTCTTAAACCAAGGTGTGCTTTCCCATAGCAGCGGGAATTTACAAATGGAACACACTCAACAGGAAGTGGAACATGTTCTGCTTCCAAGGCAAAGTTCACAAACCAAAACACCTACTTCATAAGTTGTTCATAAACTAAGCTGTTCTTAAACTAAGGTGCCACTGTATTGTGCAATGTTTCAGATACATTTTATGCATCTCTTATATCAAGGGCATCTTGTTCAGAAGTGAACCTGAATATCGTGACCCAAGTTCTGTACTGAGTGTAATTACCATAATTTTATTGTTAAGACAGATATTATTCTTAAGCAGTTATTCTCCAATGTGAAAACTTTAGTGAGCCAGGAAAAAATATTGGTATGAGGGTGTTTGCAACTAGTGTTGCAGTGCTGAAAAACATAATGTGGGCTTTTAAAAAAATAATGTAAAAAAAGATTGTATGATTGTTACCAACTGTCTAGCATTTGTTGACTTTACATTTTCAAGTAACCATAAGGTCTAGAAACAAAGTTCAGTTTTCTGGGTAGAAACAGTATCATAAAAATGTACATTGAGGCTGCAGAAAGAAACAAGAGGGTTTCTGAGAAACAAGAGAGTTTGTCAATCATTTCCTTATTTCATTAACACAAATTTGTCATGGAAAGAATATGATTTTGAAATTATTTTGCTTGAAAACAGCTGTTAGCTTTTCAAAGGCAAGGAGGTTTGATTTTTTTGATGCTACAGACATGCACAACTAAGATAAAATAGACCGATTCAACCCTAAGCATGCTGTAAGCAGCTAGGCCAGATTTGGATATAAAGAACATAGATTTTTAAAAGAAACAAAAATATAAAACCTCCTAGACATTGAGATAAATTTTATTAAGGTTATATCCCAATGATCTGTGGAATATGAGATGCAACATGATGAGCAATATAAGACTTTATACAAGCAAAGGAGTTTATTTTCTTTCGGCCATAAATGAGAGAGGGGAAAAAACATTTCTTATATAAAAAGTGCTTTGCTTCCATATTCTTGAAAGCATCTCAGAGGAAAGCTGCAAAGAGATGTAAAGGAAATTATTGTGCAGAACAGTTTTACATTTATTTTCGACAACTTACAGCAGGTGTTTTTTAATAGGCATTTATGTAGAATAGACAAGAAAAATTCAAATAGCATCATTCACTGTATTCATGGGCTTGTGAATTCATAAATGATTAGGTTGATGGTGGGGTATTAAATAAATAATATAAATGTGGTGAAATTCACTTTACACTTCATAATTTCTTGGAACAAAAAGCAAAATACACTTGTAAATTCCTTTTTTTAACGGGTTGTTGGAAACGAGGAAAGATTACAGGGTAAGGAGCAAGGAAGCATAAAGTATAAAATATTGAGCCCAAGGAAAAACCTCTTCTTATATTATGATGCTAAGAGGCATTCTTTCTCCAGAGCCACAATGATGGTTGATTAAAAGCCTCTGGCTGCAACTTAAGCTTTAAATTTCATCTTAAAATTAACCCCACAGAAGAAACAAAGGAAATGAACTTGTGGATTCAAACTGAATCACTGACATAGGTAAAGGCAAAGGGACCCCTGACCACTAGGTCCAGTCGTGACCGACTCTGGGGTTGCGCGCTCATCTCGCGTTATTGGCCGAGGGAGCCGGCGTATAACTTCCAGGTCATGTGGCCAGCATGACAAAGCCGCTTCTGGCGAACCAGAGCAGCACACGGAAACACCGTTTACCTTCCCGCTGTAGCGGTACCTATTTATCTACTTGCACTTTGACGTGCTTTCGAACTGCAAGGTTGGCAGGAGCTGGGACCAAGCAATGGGAGCTCACCCTGTTGCGGGGATTCGAACCGCCGACCTTCTGATCGGCAAGCCCTAGGCTCTGTGGTTTAACCCACAGCGCCACCCGCATCCCAAAATCACTGGGAATCACTGACATAACAGTGTCTAAATCATTGTAGTCCAGCATTGCAAACCAAGGCCATGATAATCCATGCTTACAACACCGCCTGCCCAAATGTGCGGCAATATCCCTTGAAGTGAAATGAAAAGGCATGCAAAGTCTTAACTTCAGAAAGAAAAGAAAAATCAGACACTTAGGATCTACCCGATTACTCAACCAGGTATAATCCACCACATTTTGTATTAGGACTATGGCCCTAGAGATCATGTTGATGAGTTTCTCAGTAACAACCTTATACCCAAAGGATAGTTAAAGAGAGGTAAAATTAATACTTGCGCATTAAGAGCAGGTTCCGACCCAGGTTAATAAATGTAAGAATGGAATCAATGAACATGAATTGACAGCAATGGTAAGGGCCTACTTCACACATTACATTTTTGGGTGGACTGCTCAGCCATTCTAAATATGGAAAACATGGACGTTAACAAGCATTTGTTGCAAAAATTCAGCCTGAGGAAGATTCTTTGTGACTCAAAAGCTTACATGCCACATTTTTAACACTCTGAATATATTGTCCCACTTTCATGACCTCTCTGTTTGACAAAGTCCCCAGTCATTCTGAGTTTTGCCACCTTGAACAAGTGAGTTACATTTCAGGCTTGGGTCTGCATCTATATAAAGTGAGTGCAAGATTATAGCACAGAATGCATGGCTGAAATGAGATTTAGATGATGTCCCAGGAAGAAATCAGTGGGTATAGCGTGAAGGCTTATAAATGAACAGCTGTCCTGGATTAAAGGTGTCTGTCCTCAAACAGTATTTGAACACTTTAAAAGGGTTTCTGCCTCACAGAATCATAGAATTATAGAGTTGGAAGGGGCTCTGAATATCACCTAGTCCAACCAATGCAGGACACTCAACACATGTGATTTTTTTATTCTATACTGTCTTTCCAAAACTCAGTGACACTTCTTACATTCAGGCATTACAATTTCATGAACACAACAAGCAAACAAGTAAAAATCAAAGAAGAAATCCATATGCAGCTTTTTTAAAAAAAATGGTGGCAGCACTACAATATAATTAAAATAAAATTTTGATGCATCCAAAATGTCAGCACTCTTCTAATTTTTCATATCCTTAATGGAAAAAAGTCTCAAATACTGTAGCAGTCTAAACACCAGGAGACAGGTGTTGTTGGGGGTAATTTCACACTTCCAGGGGCAAAAATAGTGCTGTAATCAGGAGCGGCTAACCTGTGGCCTTCCTGGTGTTTTTAGATTCCCATCAGCCCCTGCCAGCATGCCATTGACCAGAGATTATGAGAGTTACAGTCCAGAACACCTGGAATGGCCCAGGTTTAGCCATCCCTGCTATAAAAGATCTGCAGTTCTCATATAGCCAGGAAAACAGCAGGACATTAGCTGGTCATGGTCATATGGGGAAAGGCAGACTCTAATCCAGTACTACGGAACCTGTGACCCTCCACGTGTAGCAAGAATACATCTCCCATTATTCCTGGTCATTGGCCATGCTGACTGGATTGCTGGCCAAAGCTTTAAAAAAAAATTCACTTTTGTGCCTTGTCTCCGCAAGTCACTCACTGGGAGCTCTCCATGGTGCTGAAGCAGCAGCCTTGGAACCTATAAAATGAGTGAGCATGTGCACAGTGCCTTCCCCAAAACATTATAGCAAGAGGAGTTGCCAACCTAGCAGTTCAAAAGCACGTCAAAGTGCAAGTAGATAAATAGGGAAGGTAAATGGCGTTTCCGTGCGCTGCTCTGGTTCACCAGAAGCGGCTTCGTCATGCTGGCCACATGACCTGGAAGCTGTACACTGGCTCCCTCGGCCAATAATGTGAGATGAGCGCCACAACCCCAGAGTCGGTCACGACTGGACCTAATGGTGAGGGGTCCCTTTACCTTTTACATGGTTAGTAAAGAGAGAGCTTAACTACAAATTCAGTTTTAGATGGCACATTAAGCCAGACCTTGACTGAGCTTAGTGCAACACGTGAATAAAAAAGATCCAATAAGTCAATTTGGCATACCATGTCATTTGAACCAGGCCATAGTTTGGCTTAGTTTCAAAAGGGCAATGGGTGTTCTACCTCCCTAGAAAAGGTGAGTTATGAGAAGAAAGTTGAAGGAAGTACGGTCACACAGAGGTATTCTAGTAGGCTGTTTCTGCCAACATATTGGGTCCAAAACAATCAAAGATTTGAAGTTCCAATTCCACAGAGAACCTACTGAATTCAATATGCATATTGTTATCTTTTTCCCATTAAAGGGGAGGAGGAGTGGAATGATCAATTCTCACTCCCACTGCTCCTGGGTATTTTGAAGCACTGAATGTTCTTATATAGAATTACCATCTAAAATGCTTTCTCTGACACACCTAGAACTGCACCCAGCCTTTGTTAATTCTATTTCATAGTTCTCTTGCTAATAGCACTAACAAATCGGTGAAGAAATATTCCATGAATTGTAGATAAGCCTTTGAATGGCTTTTACAGTTCAATCTTCATTCTCCTAGACTGCACACTTTACAGTTCATGCAAAAGGTTAATGATCATTCTTCCATCTATCACAAAAGATTTACTAGAAACACAAGACCTAACAGCCCTATGATTTCACTCCTTAGCTTTATGTACAGGACACTCCACTTCTACTACATATAATGATTTAAGCTGCAACCTATTTCCATTCTATGTTGTTCTGCATTCGTTCAATCATAGGTCAGTTCTGTTTTATTGCCATTGTTTCAAACCCAAGGGGGTGGGAATCACACTTAAATTATACTCATAAGTATTGCCATCCCAAAATATGTATACTGTATGTGTATATATATATATATATTTAACACATTTCCCTGTAAATTGCACATGTGTGTGTTTATTTTTTTGAACTGAAATCGCATCACAAAATTTGGGGAAATACATAATTTGATTTATAGCTGTATTCAGATCAGTTCACTTCAAAACTTGATCTGAATGAATTTACTCTCCGTCCCTAACTACACGCTCAATTCAGGTAATAAATAGCTGTTTTCCATAGTATTGTTTAATTAATATAAAAAATATTCTAGCTATGCCGAATAAATAATTAGATATTACAAGCATTTCCCCTTCTTTCTTGTCACATGTAGGTGCTCACCTCATGATGTGACCAACACTTTCCAAGACATCCCAACCCTCATAGCTGGAAGAATATCCAAAGTAGAACTCAATACAAGGAAGCAAATTTATGCCACATACAACATGAAGTTCAGGTTTTAAAAGGGCAGTAACTCTCCAGAAAAGGGAACTTGGGATCGTGGTACTGAAAATGTCAGTGTGAATAATACAAATTCAGTGTTAGAAATTATTTTGAAAGGTATTTTTAAAAAATTAAAAGCCATGGTGCCGCCAGATTCAGAATACTGTGAAAAAATGGATGATAACAACAACAACAACAACAACAACAAATAATAATAATAATAATAATAATACCCCGCCCATCTGGCTGGGTTTCCCCAGTGCCATCTCAAAAGGATTTCAAAGAGCTGGAAAGTGGTAATCAATATGATCAAGTGGTTGAATCAATTTCTGCCCAAGAAAATGCTAAATAAAGTTGAAAGTGTGTGTGTGGCCACAACTAACAGCACATCCTGCATATTTTGATTTGGCATTAAGTACAGATCCACTGTGTTTAATGGGGTTCTTAGCAAGTGTGCTCGGAATTGGGGTGGGGTGGGGGTAAGGTGCAAATTACAGAAGTTCGTAACATTATAATCTGTATGCACAGAGCATGTGTAGAGAGAAAACCCTTCATTTCCTACATATTGTTTTGTGTCCAATGTGAGTACAGTACACAGGAACTCACAAGGGAAAATCTAACAATAAATAAGATTCCTTTACCCGAGCTTGCGAATGTGGTATGAGAAAGCTAAATTAGCCTGCCTGAAATTAATTGTTCTTTCCCAATCACATTATAAACAAAGTTAGAAGCAGATTAGGAAGATGATAATTACCTAGCTGATCAATCAGGTGCACACCCGGGGTGTGTGTGATGTGGAACACACACACACACACACACACACCACCATTTGATTATCTTAATCCAGGGCTTTTTAATCAACATTAATGAAAAACAGTTTCTGGACACACTAAAAGGCTGCCCAAAAGAAGCAGGGATGATACTGAGTAGAAATTGCATTGTGCGAAGAACAAAAACACCTTACTAAATAAATAAGAATAGTGATAGGAAGTTTCCACCCCACCCCCCACTACCCTTGAAGTCTTTAGCTCACAGAACAATCCTGAGCTAACCTCTGGAGTTCCATTCCAGAAAACAAATTGTACCAATATACCTTTAGGTCTTTGGTGCACTCAAAGACATAATTAAAGGCATTTTGTATTTAAGCAGTAAACACCTGCCAGAAAAATGTGCTAGCATTTTGTTGTGAAAAGAAGTCATGACCTTGATTCCGCTCACACATTATACAAATATGTCACTGTATAGCTATTCCCTCCTAATGTCTCTGAGATTAGCTGCTGTGCTACTAAATCTATTCAGAAATGTTGTTTTAAATCAATATGCTGTGGTGGCAGGTCCTACTAAAGCGCACAGGGTTTTAGTATAGGGTCTGGGTTTATTTATCAATGTACGGAAACTGCCACATGCGCTGGTTTTCAATAGCTCACTTGTTAGGTTACTAGCAATTTTCTTATTGACTCCAGTTAAAAGTACTGTACTTGCGGGGCAAAGTTTTGCAATGTGCATAGAATTAAACCTCCAAAATAATAATAATGGCATTGTTTTATAGCCAAAGTTAAGTAAACCTGAAGTTGAGGATATCTGTTCAGTCAGCAGGCGTGATGACTCAGAATTTCTAATAAAAGAAATTCTTGCAACACATGTGGCGTTCACATAGTTCAGATTTGTCTTCTGCAATAAGAAATGCTGGGATGTTGATTATAGTATGGATGCATGTATCCCAAGAACACAGTACACATATCCCTTGACCTTCCACATGCTTTCCTTAAGCACACTGGCCCAATGCAGACATTACGCTGTCCAATCACAAAGATGAGAAGCGCCACACAGGCTTGCGCACTCAACACATCCCTCCTCCAACTTCCCTCCCAGGCTCTCACACACCTCCTTCTGGTTAGTGAAAAGGGTTAGGGTTTAAGGTGGTGGATGGTTTGAGTACATTACATGGATCCTGGTTTGACCGCACTAGCTGCCAATTAGTTTCTGGGCCCAATTGCTGGGTTTGACCTATCAAGCCCTAAAAAGCTCAGGACTTCAATACCTCAAGGACTGACTCTCCCCATATAGACCGACTCTGACCCTACGATCATAATCTGAGGCCCTTCTTTGTGTGCCTCCTCCATGAGAGGTCTGGAGCGTGGCAACATGAGGACGGGTCTTTTCTGCAGTGGCTCCCTGTTTGTGGAATGCTCTCCCCCAGGGAAGCTTGCCTGGTGCCTTCATTACATATCTTTAGGCACTAGGTGAAAATGTTTCTCTTCGACCAGGCATTCAGCAGATTAACATTCTATGGCTTTTTAGATATGTTTATTGGTTATTGGTTAGTTTTTGTTTTATTATGTATTTTACATTCTCATTTAGTATTTTCTGTTGTGAACCACCCTGGGATGTTCAGGTGATTATTAATCTAATGGAGTACCATATTAAATGCTTTGTACCAATGGTCCTGTGGCAGAAACACCCGACGAGGTAAAATGTCCTTATCGCCATGACTTTAAATAGGTTGTTTATTTATGCTAATATACTGATCTTTTGTAAACCAATCTGTCATCCTTCATCAGCCGAAGGATGAAAATACTTGAAGTAAGTAATAAGCAATACCACTCGATTTCACTTCTACCAATGTGAATTTTAACTTCTTTGGTTGTCAAAATTTATCTCTGGCTAAACTTCTCATTAAAAGATACAACTTGGCTGGCTGGGTTTGCAAATCTGTGTTTGCCTGGCTCAGGCCTGCCAAGCTCATGACACACCATGCTAAATATATATCAGATAAATAAACAGATAAAGAAGTGAGTATATGTGTGTCTTATCACGCCCCTGCATGTGTGGTCCCAAGCAGAGAACAGAGCCAAAAGATTTACCAAAGTCTAACAGACTATCATATACTGCTGGTGGACTATATTGGGTTTGGTAGCTCACAATCTGTGCAGGCCAAGCCTGGCCCATCAGAGCATAGTAACATCTGAACATTTTAGAGTAGTAGTTCTGTGCTACTCTAAACTGTATGCCACTTTTCTTCAGCCGGAACTCACTGGAACACAGTTCTGGTATCTCTCGGGTAGGCGCCACTACCCATTATAAGAGAAAAAGGTCATGGTGAGTCATCCCCGTCCCCCCGAAAATAGCACTGCATGTCATATAGACAAGATCATACAACTGTGGTCCACTTCCATTAAATCCGCATTTGCTTTTCCCAATGCTTTCCCTTCCCACACACCATCATGGTGAGAGCCAATGTGGTGTAGTAGTTAAGAGCAGTGGATTTGTAATCTGGTGAACTGGGTTCACTTCCCCTTTCCTCCACATGCAGCTGCTGGGTGACCTTGGGCTAGTCACACTTCTCTGAAGTCTCTCAGCCCCACTCACCTCACAAAGTGTTTGTTGTGGGGGAGGAAGGGAAAGGAGATTGTTAGGCGCTTTGAGACTCCTAAGGGATAAAGCGGGATATCAAATCCAAACTCTTCTTCTACATGGCAAATGCACATGAGGAAATCTCAGCTGGTGGGAAAGGTGCTAACAGCTATGGAAGAAAAGCTGCAGGTGGGGAAAGAGCTAAGCAGTTCTCTTCCCAGTCACTTCTGCCCCGCTTCCCTTGCTGCATTTCAGCTACCCACATTGCCCTAGATTAGCCACTGAACTATTTCAGCTCTCTGAGTAAAGTTTCAACTTTACACTAACGTCCCTAGCCTTAACAAGACCCCACACAAATGCACTTGAAAATTCTCTTTTATGTAAACAGAGCCACATCATCTTCTTGCGAGGGTAAATTATCTGCTTAGACACTTAATTGGCTAATGGGCTTGTTGAAATCGAAAACACTTCGGTCTCCAAAGATCAGCCTTTTTCTTTCACACACTCAACAGTGTAGCCTTCAAATCTCCATTATACAAGCCTCTGAAGATTACAAGGAGATTAATATTATAAGGTAGCTGGAGGAAAAGGAGGAGCCATACATTGCTGAATATTCACTTTTGCTCTTGAGTCTCCAGGCTATGTCAGTAACAGTTTTAGTTTAAAGGTTCATTTTATTCACCTCCATTGCTCCAAACTGATGAGAACTATACATTCCAGATGCCTCGTGGATGGCTTGCTTAAGAGGTTGAAAATGTATCTTCTTTGATAACTGTGCATAACTCTCAGTAGGATTAGAGGGAATTATATATGTGTCTCATAAGTCAAAGCCATGTATGAGGTCCAGGGAGACGAGGGGCACTGCACTCTCACGAAGCAAAACATAAAGGTCATGTGCCTGATTCACTGACTAGGCAAGACTGTTTTCCCTTTGGCATAAATTGAATGAGCCAAGCATATAGTTTCATTTTAGGATCTTGGAAACTGTGGAAGGGCAAAACTCCTTAAAACAGCCAAGTGTGCTAAATATTTAGAGACTAACATAGGACCATTGCTCCCTTTACATCCCAACCTTTTTGTGTGGTCGATTTCACATCACCTATTTATTACAGAATTATGAAGAGTGGAAACTTCATAACATGCAGAAGTAATTTGTTGTTGTTGTTGTTTAGTCGTTTCGTCGTGTCCGACTCTTCGTGACCCCATGGACCAGAGCACGCCAGGCACTCCTGTCTTCCACTGCCTCCTGCAGTTTGGTCAAACTCATGTTCGTAGCTTCGAGAACACTGTCCAACCATCTCATCCTCTGTTGTCCCCTTCTACTTTTGCCCTCAATCTTTCCCATCATCAGGGTCTTTTCCAGGGAATCTTCTCTTCTCATGAGGTGGCCAAAGTATTGGAGCCTCAGCTTCAGGTGGCCAAAGTATTGGAGCCTCAGTTTCAGCTTCAGAAGTAATTAGCCATGGTAATGTGGGAACCAAGGAATCATATTCCACAGCTGTCAAAGGGCACATTCACAGGGATGTGAGAACAGGGACAAGGGCACCGGAGCTTTGACTGAATGCAGAAATCACACCTGAGGGCTGTGGTCAGGCAAACCAAACATTCAAGATTGGGGTTTGAACTGATGCAAAGAAACTACATGAGACTCTCCAAGCCAATAAAAAAACAAACAAACATTGCCTTGAATACTCTGTAGAATGTCAAAGAACGATAAAGCAGAATAATTTTTATGAGAGCCAATGGGTTGAGGGTCCTATATTTGGACTCAGGGCCAAATCATCTTTTGTGTCGAGACTTTAAATACACAAGTTTTACATGCGTAATAGTTGAACTCTCCCCCACCTTAAGATCGCAATCTGTTTTCTGTGGGATTTTTTTTTTTTTGTTTAACTAAGCACTTGGAAAATCTTATGGTCTCCGAGCAGGCTTGAAAAACTCAGGGGCATTATCCCCTGCCTTCCTAGCCAGTGCCCCCTCAAACAATCTTCTCCTTGAAAAGTTGTGTGTTGGGGTGTGTATGAAGGGACAGCAAGGCAAGGGTGGCCAGTTATGCACTACCAAACACAAGTACTGTACAAAAGAAGACACAAACTTGCACCTGCTGATTTATTAATATAATGGCACATTTAGAAATAATTGCTATAATTTAAATGGGAAATGCTGCTGTCCTGGCACTAACTGTGGGTGGGCATTTCTCAAGGCCTTTGCTCCTTCCTTTGCTAGTGACAAGCCCGGGCCTTCTAGACCTCATCATTGAAGCCTACACTTCCCTGAGGCCTAAGCTCAATTCACTGCATTAAACGTCACTGGAAACAACAACTCCCATGCTGCCAAGCAAGAAAGAAGCTTCTTGAGCAAGCGCAGGATTGTCCAGACATTAAGGCTAATGCTTACAAAGCCTCTCCTGTCACTAACCAGCCCACCCTAACTAACCCTGACATCCCTCTTTTCAAGAGTAAGATCATTTGGAAATGGAGAGGGTTGCAGAGAGGTGTGGCTGACTAAGAACCCATTACTAGCCTGGCAGGAGTCATGACATCAGGCTGTAATAGAAGAGGGGTGAAAAGAGAATCAATATCATTACCAGCTCTGCTGAGAAGCCAGCTCCTCCTTCCATCAACTGTCACTTGGCAGCAGCCATTGCACCCGGCTGTAACAGAGGAAGGAAGAGAAGGCATGCAGAACTACTTTATTGGCACAGAGGAAAAATAATTAGCTTTTGACTCTTCCTCTCCTTTTCCATCCCCGCTGGTCATTAGAACTAGTAACTAATAACTGGTACCTAACTTGGCTTAGTTCCTCCTCCCTCCTAATCCATTTTCTTTTTGTGTCATGTCTTTCTGAATTTTAAGACCTGAGGGCAAATAATGCCTTGCTTTTATTGATTTGTAAGGCATTGTGGGATCCTGTGTGTGTGTGTGTGTGTGTGTGTGTGTGTAGGAGCAGGATAATAATCCTTTTAAATAAGTAAATAATAGTCAGCTCCAGATTTCAGAGTGAATTTGATCTCGGCTCTTAATTGAGCCAGCGTTTTAATACTGAATGAGCTTGGTTTCTAAATTTCCCCATCTTGAATTAACCGGAGCCATCAGTTTAAACAGTAAAACACATGTTTTATATACAGTGAAATAGGTGGTGCTCCTGAAATAAGCACAGAAGTGGCAAGCAGGATAGGTCTTGGCTCTAGGTCTGCTTCTCGCAATGAAACCTGACCCTTTGGTTTAAATATGCACTTAGTATTTGCAATCAATGAAGCCATGTGTGACTTTTGCCTTTTAAATTCAGGTGCTTTTTGCACTCAGGTACTAAAAGGCTCTCAAATGACTCTGCTTCTAGTTTTGTGTGTGTGTGTGTGTGTGTGTGTGTGTGTGTGTGTGTGTGTGTCTTCCTGCTTTTGGTACTAAAATCTGATGCAACAGTGAGAAAGCTTGGCAGAAGAAATGCCCTAAGGTGGTGGCTGCAAGTTGAGGGAAGGGATTTTTCTTTTCTTTTTCGTCAATTAACAGTGAAAGATCAAATAGCCATGTCCAAAGGACCTATGGTTGTCCTTGGACATTTTAAAAGTATACATATCTTTATATGTTTTTATATAAGGCAACAGAGAGAAACATGTTTCTGTGACATTAGATACTATTCTGTCATTTGGAAGTTTGCGTCAAGTGTCAAAAGGGTCCACAGTGAGATTCTTTGAAACAATTGTTATCTATTAAGAGGTGTACTGAAAAAGAAAGAAAGGGGAATTGGTTTGAGCGTAGTACATTTGTACCATCATTTAAAACTATTTTTTTTACTTTTTTTGTTTAAAGATCAAAGCAGACTGTCAAACAAAAAGTTACTCTGTAATTTCACTGAAGTATATTACAACCTAATAAATGTTTAACAACATAATAAAACAGACTCTATTGGAAAGTGGGAAATCAGAGAAAGGTCCATTGGACTCATCTGAAGTTTATATATCTATCCCAGCATCCTGGACCTAAGTGGAGATTAACACCACCCACTGGCTTGAGAAAGGAACATAGTCACCTCCTGGGGACATTTATTGTTGGTGGTCCTGGAAGCAGCTATGGTTTGCCATTTTGCCAAGCTAAGAGGAAAGCCATAAACAGAAATGGAATAGCTCAGAGGTAAGTGCAGTTGCTAAGGTGGGGTGTGTAATTGATAATCCTGCACTTTAGGGCATCCCATCCACATAGCAGGTCATGGTCTTGGAGGCTTGCCTTGTCTGAACACCTGTTGTTACGCTTGCACCATTGAAGGATAACTGTCCAGCTGCTTTGGCACAGCCAAAAAGTAGATGGCTGTAATGTCGATAGGATGATCCCCACTATGTTGGGGGACAGACCTGATTTTAAGAAGCATCTTTGTTTAATTGCCACGCAGTCAGATTGAGCCATTCTGGGTCTGGGTGAGTGTCCCTGTGTGAGGAGGTCTTGGGGACACCAGGAGATGTCAAGAGGTTATGTTGCAATGCATGTTATCTCAGAAACCAGGGTTCCTCGACCTGCAAGGAGCTACCATTACTACTTTGTTGTGTCCCTCCCATACCTTCTTGAGGGTCCTTGCTAGAGGGGTGTGGGAGGGAATGCAAAAATAAGTCCTTTGGGCCAGTTGGTGGTGGTGGTAGGGCATCTGTGGCCTCCGCCCATGGGTGGTACCGTAGTATCTGGAGAAGAACCTCAAAATTTGGTTGACGAGGTGTAAGGCAAATTAGTTCACTTCAATTAGCTTGGATTTTCTTTAGATTTGGTGGAATAGTTTTTTGAACAGGTTCCACTCCCTTTGGAGCTCTGTCCCTTTATATATCAGAAGGCACATTCTCTGCTGTCTTTTTGATGCCTGCTAAATATGTTTTTCTTTCAACAGCCTTCTAAAGTCTTTCTGTTGGTATCTCTCCTGGATCCAAATTGATTTGACGTATGTGCTGTTGTTTTAAACTGTTCTTTTATATCCATACTTGTTTTTTTAAAATTGTTTTTATGTGTAACTGTTTTATATATGTTACTATATTATAAATCATTTTGGGGTGCCTCATGGGAAGCAATTCATAAATGGATTTTCCCTTTTTTCTTTATTAAAGCAAGAAAAGTATCTTACAGAAAGCACATCATAATTAATAACAAAAATAAACATCAGGCTGGTATAAATGTATTCATCACCATCAGCAACATCACCAAGCCTGCCTCAGTAAGAGGACCATACTCTTTTTCTCCACAGGGCAGCATAAAACAGAAAACGAGAACAGTCTTTTTCTGAGAAGGATATTTTGGGGGAAATCCATTCCCTACATCTCCTGGCTGTAAAATAAGAGTAGATGTTTTGTCATTACCTGTAGAATCGCTACTGCAATACTATAACATATTTATGCCAAAAAAGCAGATTTATTTTTGCAACAACTCCTATTGAATAAGATATAAATCTTGCTGAGGCTTCATCTTAGTTAAGTTGCATTCTACCTCCACCCCTCAAAAATACTGTGTGCTGTCATTTGTGTTTTACTCTCAGTCAATGAATAGAGATAGGCCCTGGTCTTCAATATCTGACATGAAAGAGAATCCCACTGAAATCAGTGGAAGCGAGAGGAAGAATAAGCAAGTAGTGAGTCCCCTTGCAGGGACCCAGGTGGCGCTGTGGGTTAAACCACTGAGTCTAGGGCTTGCTGATCAGAAGGTCAGCGGTTCGAATCCCTGTGAAGGGTTGAGCTCCTGTTGCTTGGTCCCAGCTCCTGCCAACCTAGCAGTTCGAAAGCACGTCAAAGTTCAAGTAGATAAATAGGAACCGCTACAGCGGGAAGGTAAACGGCGTTTCCGTGTGCTGCTCTGGTTTGCCAGAAGCGGCTTTGTCGTGCTGGCCGCATGACCTGGAAGTTATACGCCGGCTCCCTCGGCCAATAATGCGAGATGAGCGCGCAACCCCAGAGTCGGTCATGACTGGACCTAATGGTCAGGGGTCCCTTTACCTTTACCTAAGTCCCCTTGCATGCAGAAGATGGAGAAATGCTATTGGGATACAGAGACAACTGCTCAACACCTACTTTGCCTGTCTTTACCCAAAGGGCAAACAGAGTCCAACCTGGTGATAACAGAATTAACAATGCAAGGACAGAGTTGAAGCCCAAGCTTGGTGGATAAGGGGAATTCTGTAGATATAGTGTATCTTGATTTCAGTGAGGCTTTTTGACAAAGTCTTCCATTATATTCTTGTGGGGAAGTTGGTGAACTGGGTGAAGTTATGGCCATCTGCCATGTATGATCTAGTTGAGATTCCTGCATTGCAGGCATTTGGACTAGAGGGCCCTCAGAGTCCCTTACAACTCTACAAGTCTATGATTCCTCAGATGCAGAGTCCTTGTACAACAGTAGACTTGAGGCCTGAAGATGAATCCACCAGTCCTTGCCATGTCAATCGTCTGGCACTGGAACCCACATCTTGTCCCCTGAACAACAAAGGAGGCACCTCTACCACTGGACTCTGATGACTCAGCCAGACTCCTTGAGGAATCATGAAAGAACCAATAAGCTTTCCACAAACCGGTCCCTAAAGTTTGAAATCACACTGCCTAGAACAGGGGTCAGCAAACTTTTTCAGCAGGGAGCCAGTCCACTTTCCCTCAGACCTTGTGGGAGGCCAGACTATATTTTTGGGGGGGAAATGAACAAATTCCTGTGCCCCACAAATAACCCAGAGATGCATTTTAAATAAAAGCACACATTCTATTCATGTAAAAACACCAGGCGGGCCCCACAAATAACCCAGAGATGCATTTTAAATAAAAGGACACATTCTACTCATGTAAAACCACACTGATTCCTGGACCGTCCATGGGCCAGATTTAGAAGGCAATTGGGCCGGATCCGGCCCCTGGGGCTTCGTTTGCCTACCCGTGGCCTAGAAAGTGCAGATGGCTGCAGGAAAATATACCAGCCTATTAGCTGTCCAGATGCAGTATTTAGGGGGCAGGTCTTTTGTATAAACTACTGCCAGCTGCTCCAAGAAACTGCTGAGACAACTTACTTTTCTTGCTTCAGCTGTAGTTCAGAAACAGCCCCTTGGTCCTTGTCCAGGGTCCTGACCCTAGCTTTCCCTTAAACTTCTAGTCTTCTTCAGAATTTCAGTCCTACTGGACTAGATCTTCCTAGACCAGGCATCCCCAAACTTTGGCCCTCCAGCTGTTTTAGACTACAATTCCCATCTTCCCCAACCACTGGTCCTGTTAGTTAGGGATCATGGGAGTTGTAGACCAAAACATCTGGAGGGCCGCAGTTTGGGGATGCCTGTCCTAGACTATCACCTTCCCTTGATGATGCACATCACAGTAGATTTTAGGAAAGAAAAGCCCACGCCCAGAATGTTTCTTTTGCATATACTGCCCTATCAGCCATGTATGCTGATCATGTGCACTCTCAGTGTTAGATGGGTGCAGAGAAAGAGGCACTCAATTTTTATTTTTATTTAATGTGATTTTTAGGCTGGCTTTTAAGGCATGTTCCTCATAAGATATCAAAACACAAAATACATAACATTTAAAATATATCATAAATCCCAACTGAACAGCAGCAGGAATCCATAACAAAACAAAAGCAATTAAGAACAGTCAGTCCGGCATATTATCATTAAAATCAGATAAATATATTGAAAATATTCTAGCAGGAATTCAGGGAGCAGCTAAGCAAGGATTTGAACTCGGCTCCATGCTGCTATAACACACTAGCACCAGTGATTGTCATTCAACACAACCTTTCGCTAACTGGTGTCATCTATAATGCCAAGCAGTTGCTGTCCTCTGTAAAATATGATCCCTAAATCAAAGTGCAAATCTAACTCATCAGCTCAAAGTAATGAATTCTCTCTGGGGACAAAGGGGTTTGATCTTTTTCACTACCTCTTAGTAAGCAAGAAACTTTTTGTGTATCTACAGAGTTTCTGACAATTATTTATCGCCTTGACCTTCTTGAGATTGCCTCGGCCACTCTAATAAAAACAGTTTTCTTCACCTGCGTACATTGCTCTGCAAAAATGCTATATATCTGAATGAGACAGAAATATTACAGTCATTTATAAGCCAGGCTTCTTCTACAGCCGCAACTCAAACCACAATGGTCAAAGATACAGCGCACAGGGTTTTATTATTAATTTTAAAAGGCTTCTAATTCTAAGCTTCTCAAGCTGTGTTCCAACAAAACCTGGAGTTCCTCAGAAGGGTATTAAGGATCTTCAGAAGATTCATGAATGAGAACCTTAGTCATGGTACCTGCATGTCTAGATAATGTCCTGAACGAATAGAGTGTATGCTGTAGAATGGGCTCCAGAATCTCCTGAAACAAGCTAGGGCATATATTGTAGAATATAGGAAACACCCCCCCCCCCCAGTTCTAAACTTCTTTCTGAATTCAATTAGAATGGTCAGTCTTAGGAAAACCAGACTCTATCCCTCCCTCACTTTCATGCATGTGCACAAACGCACACACACACACAATTTTTTTTTTGCAGAATGAGTATAATTATACTTACCTACTTTGTGATCATTGTAAAGACACTAAGGTAATTACTGGCCTGGCTCACATGCAACATTAAGCAAAACCATAGTTTGCCACAAACATGCAGGGTCCTGGAAGGGGAATACCTGCTGCTTTGGCCCTCCTCTAGCCATATTGCAGCAGCGCTGAGCTAAGACATGGTTTGGCAAGGTATGCTATCCAAACTTGGGCTGATGGTTATTTAGATATTTAATTAATGCATATACTGCCCTTTGCACAAGCCACAGGGTGAGTCAGGTCTCTCCAGCAAACCATGCACAGTTGATATGGGATAGTGGGGCATTTTAAGCCAACCTACTGCTTAGGTGACAGTAGTCACAAAATTAAAAGACGCCTGCTTCTTGGGAGAAAAGCAATGACAAACTGAAATAGCTTCTTAAAAAGCAGAGACATGACCTTGCTGACAAAGGTCCGTATAGTTAAAGCTATGGTTTTCCCAGTAGTGATGTATGGAAGTGAGAGCTGGACCATAAAGAAGGCTGATCGCCGAAGAATTGATGCTTTTGAATTGTGGTGCTGGAGGAGACTCTTGAGAGTCCCATGGACTGCAAGAAGATCAAACCTATCCATTCTTAAGGAAATCAGCCCTGAGTGCTCCCTGGAAGGACAGATCGTGAAGCTGAGGCTCCAATACTTTGGCCACCTCATGAGAAGAGAAGAATCCTTGGAAAAGACCCTGATGTTGGGAAAGATTGAGGGCACTAGGAGAAGGGGACGTCAGAGGACAAGATGGTTGGACAGTATTCTCGAAGCTACCAACATGAGTTTGACCAAACTGCGGGAGGCAGTGGAAGACAGGAGTGCCTGGCGTGCTATGGTCCATGGGGTCACGAAGAGTCGGACACGACTAAACGACTAAACAACAACAAAAGGAAATCAGCCCTGAGTGCTCACTGGAAGGACAGATCCTGAAGCTGAGGCTCCAATACTCTGGCCACCTCATGAGAAGAGAAGACTCCCTGGAAAAGACCCTGATGTTGGGAAAGATTGAGGGCACAAGGAAAAGGGGACGACAGAGGACGAGATGGTTGGACAGTGTTCTCGAAGCTACAAACATGAGTCTGACCAAGCTGCGGGAGGCAGTGCAAGACAGGGGTGCCTGGCATGCTCTGGTCCACGAAGAGTCGGACACGACTAAATGACTAAACAACAACAACTGCTTAGGTCAGTGCAGCACCATGGCAGAACAACTGATGGAGGAGCAAAGCAGCCATAATCTCCTATCCTGGGTGCCTGCATGTTTCTCTGCCCATGATAAGCCAAGTTCTATCTTGGCATACTGTACAAACAACTGTACTGCCACACTATATAAGTTCTAAGTATTAAATTATGTACTGACAAATGTGACTTACTGAAGATTCAATGTGTACACTAGATCATTAAAGCACATTCTCATAATATACACTAACTCTGGCTTCATCCCCCCCCATTCCCCATTGCTGTTTTCTTCTCATTGCCTTGCATAATTGACTCAAGACATGACCACATATCAGTTGCAATTCTTCCTTCCAGTATTTCATGGGAGGAGATCATTCCCTCACTATATAACAGTAGTCCTGAAAGACCTACATTGGCTCCCAGTAAAGTTTCCAAGCACAATTCAAAGTGTTGGTGCTGACCTTTAAAGTCCTAAATGGCCTCGACCCAGTATACCTGAAGGAGCATCTCCATCCCCATTGTTCAGCCCAGACACTGAGGTCCAGTGCCGAGGGCCTTCTGGCAGTTCCCTCACTGCAAGAAATGAGGTTACAGGGAACCAGGCAGAGGGCCTTCTCAGTAGTGGCACGCGTCCAGTGGAATGCCCTCCCATAAGTTGTCAAGTAAAGAAACAACTATCTGACTTTTAGCCATCTACAGGTTTACCACTCCCATCAGCCCATCACCCATTCCTACCCACCCCCACCACCCTCTGTGTATATATATAAGGGTCTGACTCTTCTGTTTCAAGTGTATCTGAAGAAGTGTGTATGCACACGAAAGCTCATACCAAAAAAAAAAACTTAGTCGGTCTTTAAGGTGCTACTGAAGGAATTTTTTTCTATTTGACTTTTAGAAGACATCTGAAGGCAGCCCTGTTTAGGCAAGTTTTTAATGTTTAATGTTTTATTGTGTTTTTGATATTCTGTTGGGGGCCACCAAGAGTGGCTGGAGAGGCCCGGCCGGATGTATGTATGTATGTATAAATAAATAAATAAATTAATGATCATATACTACACACCCTCCCCCCACAAAGGGTCTGCCACACTTCTAATATGCTTCTGCAGAAATCAGGGTGAGTGCAAATACCAGTGGTTTCAGTAGTGATTTGATTAGGGTTCTGCTGTGCTCTCTGAGCCGATCACTTCACACTGTACATGCATGCACAGACACACACTGAGGCACATTTAAAACATATCTGATCTATTTTTTTTCTATCATGGGATAATTCCTACCATAACTGCTATGATCAGTCTCCAGCACTTGAGCAGTTCCAAGATCCACCATGCTGACTGATTAGAGGGCCACTGACAATTGCTGCTCTACATGAACTAATAATTACTAAGGTTTGTGCATTTTGTGCTTTACAAATGTTTGTTTCCTGCCTACTGTGATTTACAGAATAGTTCCTCGTGCTTTTATATTCGTCTCTGCCCTGGTTTAAGAAGCTAACAATAGTAAATGCCCACCAGGGCATAAAATGACAAGGTCAAATTTAGGACAGCAAGACATTTAAAAAGGTGTCTTTTACCGAAACTGACAGGCTGTGATGTGATCTTTCTATCTGCCTTCAACAGGGTGTCTTTTATTTTACCTGGGCAAACCAGTCCAGAGTTACAGGAAAATGTGAGGTAAAATCAGGCAAGATACAGCTTGATCATCACATGATGACTAAAGCATTAAGTGAGGCCCGAATAACAGATGGAAATTCCTTATATCCTCATATGCCTCAAACACAAAAGTTTTTTAGTGGGGCCCATTCACACATTTAAGCTTCAGGTCATGAAGTAGCAAGGAATCATAAGGTATAATAAGCATAAATGAAGCAGCTGTGCCAGAGCTAAATTTACTGCTATTAAAATTCAACAGGCCCAATATTTCACTGCATATTTCACCATTACTGGCTTCACTAACCACCACCACCCCCACAATTTTTTAAGGACGTAATATTTGTGAATATGCCTCTTTGACATCAGTAGCGTTTACTTATGAGTAAAGGCATCTTTGCATGGGGCAAGTGTGTCAAACTGTGCTACTACCAAATGTTATGGTCATGCTAAAGACAGAATATCAATTTATCATACATACTGTTTACCACTAAAGGCAACATGGTTCGGATTCAGGAATCCCAAGTCTTGACCAGCCTTCCAAAACCTTGAGCCTTTCAGATGTTTTGGATCACGTCATCCCAGAACTTCTAGAGGGCACCTGGTTGGGGAGTCTCTAGACAATTAATTCCCAAACTGGAGGCAAACCTTTTGAAAAAGCCTTTGTTTAGGTCTGAGGAAGAGCGTAATGTTGACCCTCTTCAAATATTTCAGCGAATTACCTTTGTTCTCTCTGCCTCTCACTACCGACAACCTGTATGCACATTTGTGTTACTTGATAGTTACTTGATAGCAACCAATGGACAGCAAAGGGAGAAATATAATTTTTTGTCTGACCTCTCACTTCATTGAAACCTAAAGCCCCAGGAATAGGCAATATGCTTTGGATTAAAACTCCCATTATCCCTGACCATTCGACATGCTGGCTGGGGCTGATGGGAGCTGAAGTCCAACATCATCAAGAGGGTGTCATGTTTGTTATCACTGCTCCAGCAGACAGAGCTTATCAGTCTGAACTTACACTATTAGTGCACCTGGCAGTATCACCGTTTCCAATTCCAGGACAAGAGTAAATTTAACCATGCGTTCTTCATACCTGAATCAAATGCATTTCCCATTACATAGGAGGGCATGGAGAAAGGCTGTGTATATGTCTGCCTGCGTTTTGTGCCTTCTGAAAGATTTATTGCAACCTCATTGCTGCCAGAGTGCTGCTAACGGCCCAAGTTTGAGGCCTTGCACTATTACTATGTTGCAGGCCTGTTTATCAGCAACTGCTTGGTGATAAGATTCAGAAAGGGGAGAGAAAGAAGACTGCTTTTAATATTTATAGCCAGGGCCTGGATCAGATAAATTCATTTTTGATTGGTCTGGGAAACAGCATGCTGCGGCTGAAGGTTCTAGTCGGTGAAAGATAGGCAGTTAACTGTCATTTGGGACTGTCAATTGGGAGTTAACTGTCAGTTGGGAAAGTTAGCAGATGACGGAGGTGTGAGGCAAGAGCAGAGAAGACTGAAGTGAAAGTAGACAAGAGCACGGAGTTGAATATTAAGCGAGCCATCCCCAGTGTGCATTAACAGTATTCTGCTGGTGAAGATAGGAAAAAGGGAGACAGTGACTGCATTGTTGTTGCTTTTGTTGTTATTTATTATGCAGTCTTCACCATAGCTGTCAAGTTTTCCCTTTTCTCGCGAGGAAGCCTATTCAGCATAAGGGAATTTCCCTTTAAAAAAGGGAGAACTTGACAGCTATGGTCTTCACCCTAAGGTCCAGGCAGTGGTGTCGCAACCGGGGGGGGGGCGGTTCGCTCTGGGTGCCCTGTCTTGGGGGGGGGGGCGACAAGAAGGCACCCCACGTGTGGAGCAGACGATCCTGACACCGGCGGATGTTTATTCAAAACCTGCCAAGGAGTCCAAATCCTTTTGTTGTCTTTTTAAATCGTTTGTAAACAGTTCCCATTCTTCTTTGAAGTCACGGTTGTCCTTACATAGTTTGTATGCCAACTTTGCCAACTCCGCATAACTCATCAGTTTTTCTTGCCATTGTTCTTTCGTTGGGGTTTCCTCATTCTTCCATCTTTGTGCTAACAAGACTCTTGCCACCGTTGTAGCATACATAAATAACTTCTTTGTTTTCTTTGGTAGGTCTTGTCCTAGAATCCCTAACAAAAATGCTTCTGGGTTTTTTTTTTTTTACAAATGCCATTTTAAACATCTTTTTCAATCATCTCCCAGAATTTTTTGACTTCTCTATATTCCCACCACATATGAAATAAAGTACCTTCTTTTTCTTTACATTTCTAACATATGTTTGACCCGGTTTTATACATTTTTGCCATTTTTACTGGTGTAATATACCATCTGTAAATCATTTTCATATAGTTTTCCTTCAAAAGAGAACAATCTGTAAATTTCACATCTCCCTTCCATAGTTTCCCCCAATCCTCAAACTGTATGTTGTGTCCTATATCTTGCGCCCATTCGATCATAACTGATTTAACTTCCTCATCTTTCGTTTCCCTTTCCAGCAGAATACTATATGCTTTCTTCAGTAGCTTCACGTCTTCTTTTATAACCTCCTATGGAATCTAGAAATTGTATAGCTAAACCCTTTTTATTATCCCCCTTATACATCTCATTTAATTGCCTGCAATGTAACGAACTCTGAAAATGTTCTTTAATTTCATCATTCTCTTTTCATTTTCATTTTCCTTCTTGATCTCTCAATAGGTCTCTATATGTAGGCCACTTTTGCTTTTCACCAAGCGGTTTGAGTAACAAAGCTTTAATTGGTGATAACCACCAAGGTGTTTTTTGTTCGATTAAGTCTTTGTACCTCTCCCACCCTCTCATTAGTGATTTCCTGATTATATGATTGTAGAATCTTTCATGTACTTTCCCTTTCCCGTACCATAAGTAAGCATGCCATCCATATCTGTTATCGTGACCTTCCAAATCTAATGCTTCTTCCTTTTCCAGTTTTATCCAGTCCCTAATCCACACCAAACATGCAGCCTCGTAGTACAATTTAAAGTCTGGGAGGTCGAAGCCTCCTCTATCTTTTGTATCTGTAAGTATCTTTTGTTTAATCCTTGGCCTTTTGCGCACCCCCCCCCCCCGACAAATTTGGAAATATCATTTTGCCATCTTTTGAGGCAATCGTCCTTAACCATTTCCGGGACTGTCTGAAAAAGAAAGAGCATTTTCTGCAGCACATTCATTTTTATTGCCGCAATTCTTCCTAATAGAGAAAGGTTCATTCTACTCCAGATTTCTAAATTCCTTTTTATCTCACACCATACTTTTTCATAATTATCTTTATACACATTTATATTTCTTGTTGTTAACCATACCCCTAGATATTTTACTTTTGTATGGATTTCTATCTCAATACTTTGCACCAAATCTTTTTTCTCTTCCTTTTCTAAATTTTTAACTAATAATTTAGTTTTATTTCAATTTAATTTAAATCCTGCCAATTCAATTCTTGAATTTTCTCTATCACCTTAGGGAGAGAATTTTCGGGTCTTCTACCATAATTACTAAATCATCCGCAAAGGCTTTCAATTTAAATTCACTCTTACCAGTTTTTATGCATATAATTTCTTTTTATTTTTCTGTTGTGTTTTATTTTTCTGTTGGAAGCCGCCTAGAGTGGCTGGGGAAACCCAGCCAGATGAGCGGGGTATAAATAATAATTTTATTTATTTATTTATTATTATTATTTTCTGCTCTTATATTTCCTGCAAGTACTTCCAGGACCAAGATGAACAACAGTGGTGATAACAGACATCCTTGCCTAGTTCCTTTTTGTATTTTACATTCCTTCATTATCACCTGATTTACAATTAATTTTGCATTCTGTTCTGAATATATTGCTTGTATTCCTTTTAAAAATGTATCTCCACAATTAATTTCTTCAAGCAATTTTTTCATGAAATCCCAGGACACATTGTCAAACGCTTTTTCAGCATCTATAAACACCATTGCCACTCCCCCCCCCCATTTTTTACCTCCAGGTATTCTATCACATCTTAGATATTTCTTATATTCTCCTTCATTTGTCTACCAGGAAGAAACCCTGTGATCTTGATATATATATGTATATATTCACCTAGAATCTTTTTCATTCTATTAGCCAAAATATTTACAAATAATTTACAATCATTATTTAATAATGAAATAGGTCTGTAATTTTTTATTTGCATTAGATCTGAATCCTGTTTTGGAATCACTGTTATATAAGCTTACTTCCATGTTCCTGGGATTTCACCTGTCTTTAAAATCTCATTCATCACATCTTTCAATGGATTCACTAATTGTTAACTTAACTTTTTATAATATTTTTCAGTTAGTCCATCTGGCCCTGGAGACTTACCACTTTTTGACCAATTTATTGCCTCTAAAACTTCTTGAGCTATTATTTGGGTATTTAAAATCACTAATTGTTCCTCTTTTATTTTTGGCAGTTTAGCATTTTTTATATATTCCTCTATTTTGGGAAAAAATTTCATTTCCTTTTTTATACAAATCCAAGAAATATTTCACAAATACATTTCTTATTTCCTTCGTCTTATCTGTAATTTGTATCAGGATCCGCTTGTAAACAATTTTAGTTAATAGTTTCATCCCATCTCTAGTGCTGCTGTTTATGTCACACCTAACTATATAATATCAAGCTACTAGGGGGTTTCAAAGGCATTCTAAGGGAATGGGTGGCAGCAGAAAAGGGTCACGTTGAGAAGCTCTTTGAGTCATGGATAGGGAGACCCATGGAACCCTGTATTATAAAAAAAATAAGAAGCACAAATACTTGAATTGTGTTTGTAAAAAGTGAGACTGAGGTTTCAACAGAGGCATAGCTGCCAAGTTTTCCCTTTTCTCACAAGGAAGCCTATTCAGCATAAGGGAATTTCCCTTAAAAAATGGATAACTTGGCAGCTATGAACAGAGCTGGCGGCAGTGGAGACAAAATGAGAAATCGTGGTAAATTCTGCCTTCATATTATATGGCTCTCAAACAAACCAACAGAAACAGGTTAGTACCTGAGGACATAAGAATGTCTCTTTGATACACATCCTGAGACTGACCTGACATTGTCATCATTTCTGAACAAGGATCCTACAAAACAACACTCTTGCAAGCATATCTATGTCACTTGCTTAATAACCATAGGAAGCTGCCTTATACAAGGTCACATACTTTGTGTCCACCTAGCCCAATATTGTCTATTCCGACAGGCAGCTGCTTTCCAGAGTCTTAGACAGAACTTTTTTCCATCACCTGCTATCTAACAGGAGATGCCAGGAACCGAGTCTGCAACAGGCCTCAGATAAAGCATATCCTCTTCTATTTAGGATATGTTCAAGTCCCAGAGTCATTCCCTTTACTGTATCTCTTCCCAGAAATTATGTAAAGCACAGAGCATTTTAATAAAAAAAAATACAGCTACTCTTTTATCCTCCAACATATAGACCCCTTCCTTCTTTCCTTCTGGTCCTGAAGCAACAAGTTCCCATTTCCCCTCCGTTAAATAAATCAGAAGGCATGGGCCTAGTTGGGTGTTCAGTTGAGTGAGGGATTATCCTTGGGATCTAGTTTATGATCTTAATCTTTGTTTATTTCAGTGTCATGGGAAATGTCAATTTCTCACATCCTAGGGTGTCATCCCTGAGCCCACTGGATTTGTTTTGGGATTAAAATTTAAAACCCATCTCGGGACCCAGGTGGTGCTGTGGGTTAAACCACAGAGTCTAGGGCTTGCTGATCAGAAGGTCGGCGGTTCGAATCCCTGCAATGGGGTGAGCTCCTGTTGTTCGGTCCCAGCTCCTGCCCACCTAGCAGTTCAAAAGCACATCAAAGTGCAAGTAGATAAATAGGGACCGCTTCGGCGGGAAGGTAAACAGTGTTTCCGTGCACTGCTCTGGTTTGCCAGAAGCAGCTTTGTCATGCTGTCCGCTGTCTGCAGACAAAGCCAGCTCCCTCGGCCTATAGAGCGAGATGAGCGCCGCAACCCCAGAGTCGGACACGACTGGACCTAATGGTCAGGGACGCCTTTACCTTTACCAGCCTCCCTCTAGAAATGACAACAGTACAGCATTCAGATTCAGAGTCTAAGTATTAGTGAAAATGTCCAACCAATTTAAGAAATCTGCCATTAAAATTCTAGTCCATGAGTCCTACATGCACCTGTAGCTCACCTTACATGAGTGAATAATTACACAACATGGTATTTGTGAGTCGGAGAGCTTTTCCTTGAGGACTTTCATGTTCATGAGCAGAAGGCCTTTTGCTTCTACTTCACCTGCTTGTTGAGTGCTGATGTTTTATGCATTGCCTTCTCTTACCAGGTAATCTCTTGCTGATTATAGGTAGCAGTATGGTCAGAGCTGATTTTTCAGCATAAATAAAGCTTGAAAAAGACCCATCTACAACAGTTACACTGTCCCTTTTTGCGAAAAACCAAACGCAACAGAGAAGTACATGGCAATGAAGTCACTCACTCTTCCTTTACATGTATTTGGATGTTTAAAAGACGGCAGGGTTTATTCACAATCGCCAATATTTATTGACTATTAATCTTGAGATTACTGCTGGTAATGAACGCCTCTGCAGGTAAATGGATTTCTATTTCAAAGTAATATTTTCATTACCTTTGAAACAGAGCATGAAAGATCACTCTTTAATGCACTTATCTGTTCATCCAAACTGTAATTTAAATGGAAATATTTTTACAGGTCATATAGCCTGCTGTATAAGGCACAATAAATTCACTAAGCTTTAAATGCCTCTTCCTAGAAGAGAACAGAGTCCAAACCAATCTGAAACATTAAAGCATAACAAATATTGGCAAGGTACTATTTCCTTACTTAGCTTGACCTCAGCTGGTACAAAATGTAATAAACATATACTTAAGGGCTCATCTTTCCTCCTCTTGATCCTAATTCTGGCATATACTAATAGCTGATAATGCAGATTTTTTGTTGTTGTTCATTATTGCTCGGGAAGAGGGTCACATTGGAAAGGCCTCTTGCATTACTCATGCACTGCTTGTCAGCACACAGACTGGAGCAAGATTACCAATACAGCTGTCTAATTTTGCTGAGACAGTTGATGTAAGCACTTGAATATTCCCTGCCTGCACAACCAGAAGCCAGCATGTTGGAAAAAATAGCTTTTTCTTGTACACCCATGTGATTGTGAAAAAATGGGGGAAGAGATGCAGTATTCTTGCCCAAACATATGGTGGTAACATGCAAGAGTAATCTAGGACCTGCATGCTACAATTTATTACATAAGGGTGGTTTGCATATACGCACACAGGGACACTGTCTGAAACTGCACCGAGATTGTGGTACCCAGCACTGTGCCAACATAGGCTGAACATGAAACTATAGGCAGCTGCCTCAGAACCACAAGGAAGAAGCCAAGGACTGGTCCATGTAACTGGAATTTCAACAGTCCTCTTTCCAACCACCTGAATGTCCAAAGCGATGCTCCAGAGTCTTGTCCCACATCTTGCGCCTTCTTTCTCTAATGCACAGATGCTTCCTAAGCATTTAAGTCTCACAACCCACCGAACTGCTTATGTGAATATTCTGTTCCAGTTTTACCTGCTACCTGGTTGATTCTATCACCCCATCTATCAATTGTTTGTCCAGGCAATGTTATTATTATTGTAAGTACAAAAGTGAGCCAAAGTGACTTGCAGACACAATATAAACACTAAAACTAATTACAACAACACAACCAATAACAGAAGGTAAAGAAAATTGCTTAAGCCTCTGCATATGTTGGTGGACTAGTTGCATGATCAAATATTTGTCATGGGTGATGTAGGAAAAGCTGGGTGGGAAGTTTAGCATTGTCTATGAACTAAAGAACATTTTTATAAGGGCTGGATATACTGTATGTTTGTACCTACAATGCCATTTATGGAACTCAACAACATCTAAGTCAGGCATCCCCAAACTGCGGCTCTCCAGATGTTAGAACTCCCATGATCCCTAGCTAAGAGGACCAGTGGTCAGGGATGATGGGAATTGTACTCCAAAACATCCGGAGGGCCAAAGTTTGGGGATGCCTGATCTAAGCAATACAGGAGAGTTCAACAACTATAGACCCCCTGAGTCAAGCATGGTCCTCAGAGATGCCACCTAGCCTCTAATTAAGAGCAACAAAAGTGTGCACAGAGCAACAAAAGTGTGCACAAAGCTTTGTCATGTACCAATTTCGAGTGGTGTTCTGGCTGGCCACTGTTCTTATACTCTTCTCAAAATGGTGCTGTCAGAAGTCTACTTCCTAAATACAGTAATATAAAATAATCTATGATTAGCTTTAATCTTATATAGAAGGGGTGGCTACCTTCCCAGTTCAGGAGCCTAACCCAGCCTCCAAGCGAATTTTTTCTGGCCACCTATGACCCAACTGATTTTGGCAGCAAAAATGAAAACATAAATTAGATACAGCATTGGAGTGGGCAGAGCCCAGCAACCTAATGGTGATGCAAATCACCTCCCTCCTCAGTCATCAGCTCATTTAATGAGCAGATAGTGGGTGACAACACTCTTCCTCAGCTGATCTGCAGCTGTGTGTCTGTGTTCCTGTGTATCTCTTCTGCCATTGTGTCCATGACAGAGTTTGCATGTGTGAAGTGACCACATCCACTTTTGGCCACACACACTGTTGGCGTGAGGCCCCTCAAGATTGGCCAAAGGTGAATGTAGACCACAGGCCAAAATAAGCTAGCCATCCTTGATTCAAAATATGCAGAGCTGAATGACATCTTGTTGCAAAACAGGATATGCGGATCACAAAATTTGGCATAACTTTGTATTATGTTGTGTTTACTAGCATATTTGCTCATTAAAGCTGCATTGTTTTATTTGTCTCAAAAGCTGGACCCAATTAACTGTCAGATACAACCCCAGGATACTTCTTATCTTGTGAAATTTAAATACAGAGGTGTACAGAAATCTATTATTTTATAAATTTCAGGAAAAAGCCTGCTGTGTTATGTCTGTCATGTAAATCTTTTTGAACAATGCATATCAATCAAAGATCATTAATGGTAGTAAATTGTGCATTTTGATTTTTTCAATTAAATAGCAGAATCAGATGAACCACAAACTACAAAGAGATGATTATTTAATGGCTTCATAATTGCATTAAGATTTTACAGCTGCGGTAAAAAAAATGAATTACTATAAGGCAAAGAAGCATAGAATCATAGGGATAATATGAAAATGGCTTCCAATTCGTTTTAAAGTAATTCCATTAGCCATTCCTTGCACAGATATTCACACATGAATTTGCAATCCCTGGAAGAGCCAAATATTAATCCATTGGTGTGTTTTTCATAATTCTAATTAATAATGAGGAAATCAAATTAATAATGAGTTTTCAATAACTGATGAAGCTCCCTCTGTGGGGGCTATTCCATAGTTTAGGTGCCACAATTGAAAAGATCATCTCTGTCTCTCAACCCAAAGTGTTGGTGCTGACCTTTAAAGCCCTAAATGGCCTCGGTGCAGTATACCTGAAGGAGCGTTTCCACCCCCATCATTCTGCCCAGTGTCAGGAGTATGGGCAGGAGTCAGGCTCTGGGGCCTATAGTGCTTTGCAGGACTGGGGCCTGCCTCAGCTTGTGCTGGAGAGGCAAGGAGTGGTCACTCAGGTGAGGCCACTTTATACCTCACTGCACCTGGTGGCAGGAGCTGGGAGGGATAAAAGCTCAGCATTTCCCTTCAGCTCTTTGCCACAGCAACACTATCCCTGCCTGGTTGCCTCTGGCCTCTTGCTCCTTGCTCCCTTGCTGATGCCTTGTTCCTTGGACCCTCGCCTTGCCGACGCCTTGATCCTCGAGCCTTGGACCTTTGCCTTGCCGATGCCTTGCTCCTTGACTCCCAGACCTTCGCCTCTGCCTTGCTCCTTGACCCTGCAACTGCCTGCTGCTGGACCCTCAGCCCTGCACCTGTTCCTGCTTCTACACCACCATCTTGCCTCTGGTCCTGACGTCCTCAGCCAGGGCTTCAACCGCCCGCTGACCGGACCGTGACACCCAGACACTGAGGTCCAGCGCTGAGGGCCTTCTGGCTTTCTCTCACTGTGAGAAGCCAAGTTACAGGGAACCAGGCAGAGGGCCTTCTCGGTAGTGGCACCCACCCTGTGACACGCTCTCCCACCAAATGTCAAAGAGAAAAACAACTACTACACTTTTATAAGACATCTGAAGGCAGCCCTGTTTAGGGAAGCTTTTAATGTTTAACAGACTATTGTATTTTAATATTTTGTTGGAAGCCGCCCAGAGTGACTGGGGGAACCCAGCCAGATGGGCGGGGTATAAATAATAAATTATTATTACTAATATTATTATTATTAAACCCCACCAGATACACTTCTGGCCTCAAAACTCAAATCTTGAACAGAAGCATACAGAATAAGATGGTTCCTGATAAAATTTTGATACCAGGCCAGTTAGGGATTTAAAAAGAAAAACCAGTTGCCTTCAATGAACCCCCCACAAAAAACCTGAAAGCCAGTGAATCTGGCAAAAAATGTAGTATGGTCTATTGTGGAGTTCGTAAACGGGATAGTTCGTTAACAGGACTGTTCTTAAACCGATGTACCACTGTACTGAAATTCTTGTAAGTACAGGGAGACCTTAGATTGAAATATTTTTTTCACTATGTTGAGCAGAACAGTATGCCTAATGGATAATGTTGGAAGCTTCAATAATTCAAAGCATCATTGGCAAACATTTCAAAGAAAATTTCAGCCCCATAAACAGGCACATTTCTTGCCAAATAACACATCAAAAGTTTCTTATAACTTCAAAATTCAGCAGTCTACTAATATGGTTAATGTTAATTTTTGAATAAAAACTCCTGATTGTTAATTATCTGTGTCTTTCCTATAAAAATGTTAGTTCATAATCAGCAATACTGAGGATTCTTTGATGTTCAGATATTTGAGCAGATATTTTCCTTTCAATTCACATACATAATTATTAAGTATAACAATGCAAAATGAAATGCAAATGTAGCTGTCTTGATCCATAAGTGCCAAAATCCACAGCCTTTCCTAATATAAAGACTGCCATGCAACTCTAGTTCTGCTCATTGCTTAACCAGAAACATGGTTAACTGCTGGAATTTGTTTCTAAAAAGTCAGAAGTCAGCCTTTGCTTTTTTGTTGCAGGATCCTAGGTATAACCAGCAACTTGCAACAAGCTGGTAGAAACTAATCCAATCTATTCTGTTGTCTTGATCTTGTGTTTGAGACTAAAGGCAGCATTTATGGCTATACTGAACCAAATTTTGTTATTTCTTTTCCCTCTTTCCTTCACTCCCATCAAGTCTGAGAAAGAGCTCTGGAAAGCTCTTTTATGTCTTCTGCTTGATGAAGATACTCTCCAGCTGCAGGACTTTAAATGGTTACCTTGAGCCATCGTCTACCAAACTTCTATTTTGGAAACATTTTTCAGCTGATGTTCATATTTTAGATGTTAAGCTATAACAAATGAAGCTAAACAGAATCAGAATGGTTAGAGACCATAGAATAATAAGAAATCCAAGAATTAAACATGAGTGTTCCTATGCACTGATATTAACTCAAAATTCTTTGTGCCCATCCTTTCAGATCTGAAGCAAAATTATAATAAAATTTATTTAAATGTAGCATTTTCAAAGACTGAAAGAAAGATGCTTGGATGGGCAGAACGTTTGTTATTTATCCCATTGTCAGCCTTCACTTCAGCACAGAAAAGCCTATGAGTGGAGTCATACTTGAAGATCTAGACCATGTAGATCAGATCAATGAAAAGGTCATTGATGGCCACAACCTCCACTTTACCAGAGTTCACTGCAGCTCTGGTGACCAGGCGGCCAATGCCACCAAATCCATTAACTCTGATTTTCACTATTTTCATCTCTGGAAATTGTGCTCCCAAAGGGTCCCTGGCCTAACTCCAGTTTGTTGATCATGCTCTGATTTTTTTTAAAAATGTGTCTTGTTAATTGTGTTCACATACAGTGCTGTGTTTTAATATTTATTGAATGGGCATGGCCCACCACAGCATTACAAAGTATGGTGTGGAATATCAGGATCATGTTCTAGATGCACCAGTGGCCCAGATTCTTCCAGGTTCATTTCAGGGTGCCAGTGCTTACTCAGAAAACCCACCACGGCCTGGGTTCTCCAAAGAGCGCCTCTCTTTATTTGGCTGGTTAAACAATCTATGGCCATTTAAATGTGCCTGTGGAAGAGGGGGTTATTGGTTGTTCCTGTTGTTATAATAGATATTTTGTATTTTCATGCTGTAAACCGCCCTGTGATCTTCAGATGAAGGGTGGTAGATAAATATAATAAGTTATGTTACGTTACATTACGTTACATAGAATCGTAGAGTTGGAAGAAACCACAAGGGTCATCCAGTCCAACCCCCTGCCAAGCAGGAAACACCATCAAAGCATTCTTGACATATGCCTGTCAAGCCTCTGCTTAAAGACCTCCAAAGAAGGAGACTCCACCACACTCCTTGGGAGCAAATTCCACTGTCGACCACCTCTTACTGTCAGGAAGTTCTTCCTAATGTTTAGGTGGAATCTTCTTTCTTGTAGTTTGAATCCATTGCTCCGTGTCTACTTCTCTGGAGCAGCAGAAAACAACCTTTCTCCCTCCTCTATATGACATCCTTTTATATATTTGAACATGGCTATCATATCACCCCTTAACCTTCTCCAGGCTAAACATACCCAGCTCCCTAAGCCGTTCCTCATAAGGCATCGTTTCCAGGCCTTTGACCATTTTGGTTACCCTCTTCTGGACACGTTCCAGCTTGTCAGTATCCTTCTCGAACTGTGGTGCCCAGAACTGGACACAGTACTCCAGGTGAGGTCTGACCAGAGCAGAATACAGTGGTACTATTACTTCCCTTGATCTAGATGCTATATACGTTACGTTACGTTGTTGTGTTGTGTTGTTATGATTTCAGTTTCAAGTTTCACCACCTCACTGCCATTGTTCCCCTGCCTAATTGCTACCACCTGCTTGCTTACCAGGAACAGCCGATGAGCAAGCAGACAGTGGCAGCTCCTTCTTCCTTTTCTCGCCAGCTTTGTTATTTGCTTGCTCGTTCCCTTTGGACCAGAGTGAGAGGCAAGTGAACAAACAGGATACAGTGGTGAAGAAGAAAAGCGGGCCCAGTGGGTTCTTGCTGGTGGGCACAAGACCGAGGGGAGGGCTCTCGACATGTGTCCAGCAATTCTGACCCTTGATGCCAACCCTGATTGCCAAGAGGAGGTGCAAGCATCCCAAGGCTGAAGAATGAACTTTACCCTGAGATATGCAGCACTCCTCCTTTACTGGTCTACTGAAGGCAGAGGAGAAACAAAATGAACAAGATCCAACTCTTCTGCATGGCCTTCAGATCAATTGGCTAGTCTTGTTTGCTTACAGTGGTCCTGTTTATTTTATGGTTTCACTGGAGGGATTTATTCACATTTGTTTACTTCGTCTTATTTGCTACTGTACAGTACCTTGAGCACTGGAAAAGCACGTAACAAGTTATTTAAATAGATCAGTAATGTATTAGTAACACTTTGACACAACACAATTATTTCAATATATGAAATCGTTGTAATTGGCTTTCTACATATATATATATTATTGTTGATGCTCTTGCTGTTAAATTGCTTTAAGATATTTCATGGGAAACCATTCATAAACGGAATTAAATAAACAGGACACTGCACCAGCTCACATTATACTGATGAGTTTTGCTTATTGCCGAGCAGGCCTCTGTGGCTTATGAACTCACCCTACCAGCCAGAAAATGTGGCCAGCTTGGCAACCCACCCACGTTTTGCGACCCCAGGAAGGCAACAAAAGCAGGATATTTTATGAAGCTTCCTTGCATATACTATGAATGGTGCAATAGTATATGAGTGACAACATTCTGCCTGCACCAAGACACCTTCTCCTCTCCAAGGCCCACAAACTTCTAATTTCATTTCAACAGACTTTCAGAGTCTTTCCCATAGCCCTGCTATTTTATGCTGTATTATAAAGTACAGAGCTTGTACTAATATGTCAAGTAATATTTGTAAATAAGGCAAAGATCCACTTGGTATCAGGAAGAATTCAGGGCCAGTCAGTATTTCTAATTAGCTACGTGTCATTTTCTTATAGTTGGCTGCTTTGCTGATGTCAGGCTGACAGTTAGGAAACTGAATGTTTCTCTACACAATCCCAGCCTCTGAAGAGGGAGGAAAGATTTCCTGCAAGAATTTGCTTTCAGCACATGCCAAGTCTACAGCTTTGCATTTTCATTTTAGACAGATTTCATACAGCAACTGCAGCTAATTGTTATATGGGGCGTGGGGTGATCATCACTGATATTGTATTGTGCTACTTTGCATTAAATTATGTTAGATAGATAGATGGATAGAGATATGTTGTTGTTGTTGTTTATCGTTTAGTCGTGTCCGACTCTTCGTGACCCCATGGACCATAGCACGCCAGGCACTCCTGTCTTCCACTGCCTCCCACAGTTTGGTCAAACTCATGTTCTCTTCTCATGAGGTGGCCAAAGTATTGGAGCCTCAGCTTCATGATCTGTCCTTCCAGTGAGCACTCAGGGCTGATTTCCTTCAGAATGGATAGGTTTGATCTTCTTGCAGTCCATGGGACTCTCAAGAGTCTCCTCCAGCACCATAATTCAAAAGCATCAATTCTTCGGTGATCAGCCTTCTTGATGGTCCAGCTCTCACTTCCATACATCACTACTGGGAAAACCATAGCTTTAACTATACGGACCTTTGTCGGCAAGGTAATGTCTCTGCTTTTTAAGATGCTGTCTAGGTTTGTCATTGCTTTTCTCCCAAGAAGCAGGCGTCTTTTAATTTCGTGACTGCTGTCACCATCTGCAGTGATCAAGGAGCCCAAGAAAGTAAAATCTCTCACTGCCTCCATTTCTTCCCCTCCTATTTGCCAGGAGGTGATGGGACCAGTGGCCATGATCTTGGTTTTTTTGATGTTGAGCTTCAGACCATATTTTGCGCTCTCCTCTTTCACCTTCATTAAAAGGTTCTTTAATTCCTCCTCACTTTCTGCCATCAAGGTTGTGTCATCTGCATATCTGAGGTTGTTGATATTTCTTCCTGCAATCTTGATTCCGGATTGGGATTCATTTTGTCCAGCCTTTCACATGATGAATTCTGCATATAAGTTAAATAAGCAGGGAGACAATATACAACCTTGTCGTACTCCTTTCCCCATTTTGAACCAATCAGTTGTTCCATATCCAGTTCTAACTGTAGTTTCTTGTCCCACATAGAGATTTCTCTATAGATAGATAGATTTTATATTTTCTAGACACACTTTGATGTAAACAGGCACACCTGGAGTACTGTGCCCACTTCCAGGCACCATAATTTAAGGAGGATATTGACAAGCTGGATGTTTCCTTCCTTCTCTCTTCTGGCACCCCCTTTAGATCTACTCTGGAGCCCCCCCCCAACTCCTGCAGCAGACTTTGAGAGTGCATGGGGAGGAATGTTCTGTTGTGATAAAAAAGGAAACCTGTTGTGTGAGCAGAACAGACACGCTGGATTCAACCCTGTGCTGTTTTTGAACATATGGGCTTAATCGGACTAGAGAACTCTTCTGCAAAACTCCAGTTGCAAACATGCTAAATGTTAGATTTTCCAAAAATACAAAGCATGGCTTGTGGTTGTCTGTATTAAGGAAAGAACACCAACTCCTAGAGCTCAACATGATCCCCAAGCATGATTTTTCTGTCTCATTCTTTACAGCTACAATACACAGCTGAGCCTGCTTATTCACATAGAGCCAATCTGACTGCTGTTGAGTAAGTGGGTTGTAGACTATGGACTTAATGAATAACTGCAGCAAAGGAAAATGAAAGGGGAGAAATTTTCACCTTGAGTCTGCATCAATATTTTCCCATTTAATCTGTATAGCCTGCTATTTTCAATTTAGCCTCCCTCCATTCCAATCACAGCCTGACTGTTTATCTACTTCCCATTAATGAATTATAAATAAACTTGATAATTAAAAGCTGGTATTTACAATCCTTGCTACGCAGCCCTTGTGCAATAAATGGGTGATGTGAGTGAGGCTGTCGTTCTGCATTACATGCCCCTGTTTAAAACTCGGTGTTTTTTTGACAGCATTACCAAGGTTTTTTAGTAGCAATGGAAATTAAGGAATGGTAACATCATAATAATGCTTATAAATGACTTGCCCTCATCTGGTTACTCATGATTTTAAGTCCCTGTAATAAAACAGTAGATTATCAAGTACTGTACCATAAAGGCAATGTGGCACACACAAGTTCTACATTGAAGTAGCTTCCACTGTTGTACTATCATCTATCTCAGTGTTTCTCAACCAGTGTGCCTCCAGATGTTTTGGGACTACAACTCCCATCATCCCTAGCTAGCAAGACCAGTGGTCAGGAATGATGGGAGTTGTAGTCCCAAAACATCTGGAGGCACACTGGTTGAGAAACACTGATCTATCTATCTATCTATCTATCATCTATCTATCTATATCTATATCTATAGATATCTATATCTGATTGTGTGCTTGCGCACATGTAAGGGTCCCCTCCAACCCTACAATTCTATGGTTCTATGGTGCTCCCTGGAAGGACAGATCGTGAAGCTGAGGCTCCAATACTTTGGCCACCTCATGAGAAGAGAAGAATCCTTGGAAAAGACCTTGATGTTGGGAAAGATGGAGGGCACTAGGAGAAGGGGACGACAGAGGACGAGATGGTTGGACAGTGTTCTCGAAGCTAAGAACATGAGTCTGAACAAACTGCGGGAGGCAGTGGAAGACAGGAGTGCCTGGCGTGCTCTGGTCCATGGGGTCACAAAGAGTCGGACACGACTAAACGACTAAACAACAACAACATGACTGATTGATTGATTGATTTATTACGGTTCTTGACCAGCACACATAAATATGCAATACATAAAACAATAAAAGAAAAACAGTAATAATCTAAAAATAGGCAATAAATATAGGTTTTAACAATCGTTTAAAAGAGAACTGATTAAAAGGAGTGTTACTACTTAGGGAGGTAGACTACAGCAATTAATAACACTGGGTCCTCTTTAGCTAGTCCTGAAGATGTTCTGAAGATATTTGGACACTGCTAATTAGATTAGACCGAATTTTTATGACTCTAGCACAGAATTTGGCTACCTTCACTGACACATTAGAGTTAGCGTCAGAAAGAAGCCACTCTATATAGAAATTATCCGAGCGTCCAGGTAGCTCTGCCAGTATAGTGTGGATAAGCTCGCCTCGCACCTCCTCGTAGAAGCAGCATCACAATAGTATATGGCTTGATAGATTCCACTTCTCCTGATCTGCACAGGCACCATCTCTCACATAAAGGGATCCGTTTGTACTTCCCTTGGAGAACTGCTCAAGGCATTATGCGGTTACGGGCCAAAGTGAATGCTCTTCTATGAGAGGGTATTTCCAGGTGGAATAAATATCTGGCTGGGCGGGCCAAGTATCTCCTTTCCTCCTCAATTAGAAAGTGAGGTTGTTGTTGTTTAGTCGTTTAGTCGTGTCCGACTCTTCGTGACCCCATGGACCAGAGCACGCCAGGCACTCCTGTCTTGCACTGCCTCTCGCAGTTTGGTCAAACTCATGTTCGTAGCTTCAAGAACACTGTCCAACCATCTTGTCCTCTGTCGTCCCCTTCTCCTAGTGCCCTCAATCTTTCCCAACATCAGGGTCTTTTCCAAGGATTCTTCTCATGAGGTGGCCAAAGTATTGGAAAAAATACTTTGAAAGTGAGGTACTTTACTCAAATCCTTCTGTCTTTCTATATTTATAATCTTCTGTTTAATAAGGGTCTTTGCTGTATTAAGATCACGTGACATAAGGCTGGATGGATTGAGGCCTATACTCAGCATCTTATTCACTATGGTCTTGCTCCAGAGGGATTGATAGTTATCTTTCACTAGCAACAGAAGTAGGCCCTGGGGGTTCATGTTAAGTTTCAGCCATAGATTACAAGCCTGCATCCACACTCTGGCCTCCACACAGGTCAGGCCTGTTTCTAATCGTATGACAGCGTTTGACACACACGGGGGCATTTGTAAAGCCGCTCTAAGGAATTTGGACTGTATTCTTTTGGCTGTTGTCAGATTAGGTGGCGGGATGTTAAGGTTGGCCCCAAAGAGCAGCTGAGCCATCGCCTTAGCCTCATACAGTTTTAAAGCCGCAGGAATATACTGCCCCCCCTTGTTCTAAGAAAGCTTAGAATGGCTGTAGAGGATTTGTGGGCTGCTGTTACTGACTGTATTAAGTGGGCTTTCTTTAGCCCTTTATCATGAAAGACGACGCCTAGATATTTTAGGCAGTGGACCTGTTCTATTTTTTTTTTTACTATGGTTCTATGTATACTGATGACACTTCAGAGCAGGTGTTATGTATTGGTTTAATTTGTGTACATGAGTTTCTCTGCTAGTCCTGTAACTACCTTTCCCGCTCCAGGGTGATTCAAATGGGTGCGGTGACAGTTGCTATTGGTTAACTTGTTAGCACAATTTGGATCCTCACTCTGATAGGTTCCCGCCAACATCTAAATGTATCCTTTCCCCAACCCCTGCTCCTGAGAGTATAAAAGGAGCTCACCCTTTCCCTCCAGTCAGTCAAGATTCCTACTGCAATAAAGAAGACTGTTCTTGTGATACTTGACTCCTAGCAGTTACTTGCTAGTATGCTGAATCACTATTCTGAGCTGACTTCACGAAGAGCTGAAATCACACTCACGACATAACAGCAGGTATGATAAGTCCAGTGGATATTGTTAGTCTGTCAGCAACTATGAATTGATGGTGAAATTTTTGGAGAGGCGCCTTGCTGATTCCAAGGTTGCTGCCCAACTAAAAGTAGATTCAATAGGCAACGGAACATTTAAGCTTCCTTAAAAAGAGGCAAGCTATTGGCTCATTTAGTTCAGTACTTTCTAGCAATTATTTTTCAGGGTCTTAGTCAGAAAGCTTATCCAAGATAGCTAGATATGCCAATGGGTAGAACTTGGAACTTTCTACATGCAAAGCTTGTGGTCTGTCACTTAGTTATAGTGTTTCGAGTGCACCTGCAGAGCTCTGCTGGTGCCAATAGGCTTCATCAAACCAGAGGTGCTTAAACAGGCAAGCGCAGAACCAGACCATCTACTGTCCTAAGTGCCACTAACTTCATTTGCACAAGCACTGACTTGGCATGTATTCAAATTAAGTTTCTGTATACAGGAACAGTAGGAGGAAGCAGGCATAGCCCAGTCAAGACATAGAATTATAGAATCTCAGAACTGTAAAGTTGGAAGGGATCCTGAGAGTCATCTAGAGCAGTGTTTCCCAACCTTGGGTCACCAACTGTTTTTGGACTACAACTCCCATCATCCCTAGTTAGCAAGACCAGTGGTCAGGGATGATGGGAATTGTAGTCCGAAAACAGCTGGAGACCCAAGGTTGGGAAACACTGATCTAGAGCAACCCCCTGCTATGCAGGACCTCAACTAAATCACTGAATTATGTTCCTATTTGTTTAATAAGGTTTACTCACAAATAACCACGCAGGCTTATTCTGTAAATGGCTCATATGCGTGTTGAAAGCTGCCATATCTCAGGTGTGTGGCAGTTAATGATCCATGAAATGGCATTAATCCAGAACAAAACCCACCCTGGTGTGCTGCAGAGAAGTTAAGCTTGTCATGCTCTTCTCCGTAAGGCCTGTTGCAATTCCAATCATGCATAATGGGCCACTGGTGCATGATAACACCATTTTGTGGCTCTGGGTAAGCAGCAAAAACAAGAGGCGCAAGACCTGGCAGCTTTGCTTCATATATGCCCCAGGGGTTGCTCTACTTTCTTTCTTTCTTTGACTTTCTGCAGTGTATTCATATTACACTTTGCAGCCGGATTTCCTCTTCACTTTCACATGGGAATGACTGGGGAGTGCATCCTCCTTGGGGTGACTATTATAGGAGAATTCAGCATTTGAGGATTCCTGGTGTGACGGAGTGGGCTGTCTTGCAATAGAACTCCAGGGTGTTAAGCGTTAAACCCAACCTCCTAGTTGAGTGACGCATTCCATTCCTGAGGGGCGGGACTGCCACGAGTTTAAAGGGAATGGGGAGCAGTTATTTCAGTGGATAGAGTTGAGAGGGTTTTGGGAGCGGGAGCGTGTGGGTGATAGTGGATAGTAGAGTGTTTTGAGAATTTACCAGAACTATATTATCTAGCCAGAGTTATATGTAACTAAGAATATGATCTAAGCGATTATACGAATGAAACCATAAAGAATTTTACATGTCCTCTAGTTAAATAAAGCTTTCTTAAATGTTATGTTAAAAACGGATGTGCCTTATTATTCCAGCAACGTATCCTAACTCAAAAGGGTGGTGACTGAAGAGAGGAGGCTAGACTAAACCTGAGGAGCAGGGAAATAGTTTAAACCTCAAGGTCACACACAGGGGAGGCGAGTGCCAGAGAAAGGGTGCCACAAAGTAGCAAGGGTTGCTAGGGCAATCGGCTGCTGAGGTGAACCTTAGGTGAAAGGGAATCCTTACTGTGGGCCAAGTCTGTTTCTTGTTACACTTGCCGGGAGTTATGCAGGATACTGAGCCATGTTATTGTGAGAACTGGAACTGCACTTCAATTACTAGCAGACCCCATAAACAGGGAGTTTATTTGGGAGGAAGAAGGAATAGTGGGTTGTTTGTAAAATAACTAATTTCCTTTGACACTCTGCTAGTGATAGATAAGGGAGGTACATCACATTTTTGGTGGGATCCGCACATATTTAGGTGGGATCATCAAAAGCTTAGTGACAATGCCGGGATTGGCGCATTATTTGGTGGCAACACCTGGGTTCGTCGCACCTGGTATGAGGCCATGACAGTAGGCAAGAATCCATTTTCAGCAGAGATAGCTAGTTTGAGGTAGCGAGTTATGATGCAATCAGTGGGACTTGAACTGTTATGCTACAACGTTTTCATATAAATCCTCAGTGGGGGTTACTTATCCTCAGCCCCACAATTTCCAGCAAAGTATCTTCTCTCTTTTACTACTTTTGTTCGCCATAAAAACCGCCCTCTTTCACTGCAGTTTGTCCTTTTTTTTTTGCGTGTGCATAAGCAGATATCATTTCCGAGATTTCACAGTTTGGTCATGAAAAAGAGTGCTTTGTACTTTTAATTAGTGTGTAGCAGCACAGATTCAACACATGCAGCTTTTCATGTTAATGAGCTAGTACAATTGGAGAAGCTGCCCCTTCCATAATCTGCATGCTATTTAAAGGGGGAAGAGATATCTTTTCAGTCAAGATTTGGCAAACCTGGTCAAGATATGCATGTTGCCAACATCTTCTTGGCTGCAACTCCCCAGCCATGAATTATGCTCTGCATAAAAGGAATTAGAAACTGACTGAGCCAAGTAACAAAGGCAACATTTAGCATGATAAATAGGTGGACTTGGTCATCATTTAAGGATGCAGTTCCATCACAGGAAACAGCATCAATTGGGAACTATTACAGAATAAGGCCGCATCATTATCTGTAAATGATCCCCATTAAACAAAGAGGAACATACTTCAGTGTAAACATAAATAGGATTGCAGTATAAGGCTGCAACCATAATACAATAGGCTCAAATTCCATTGACTTCAATCAGATCTGTAAGATTGCGCACACAATGGCCACTGAAAGAAATCTATATCCTAATGTACTTGGGGATTTTTCAGTAGTGGTAAAACTGCTGACAATGATCGTCTGAGCTACCGTAACGTCTCGGAGGGCTGGAGCAGACAGAAGGATCTTTGGATGCCAGTAGCAAAGCTAATCAGAGGTAGAGGATAGGACGGAAAAGCCTTGAGAAAATGCAGCCAGCGATCTAAAATGGAGGCAGGCCCAAGGAAGCAGAAGGGCTAAAATGTGGTATGATTCAGAGGAATGAAAGTGACATGAAAACAGCAGAGACAGGATTCAGAGATGAAGACAAGCTAGGGAGAGAATGGGTAAATGTTCACATGTGGATTTAAAACAATGACCTAAATCTTCAAAAGCAGGCTTAATGGAGCCTACCCTCCACCTGGACTATCTGACTACACTAATTTCCACAACTGAAGCATTTTAGATAAGCTGTCCTTATCTTTGTGGAATGCTGAGCAATGCTGAGAGTGACAGTAAAATTTCAGAACTGAAGAAAAGAAGCATCAATTTGCAGACATGTGGGCTGAGTCCAGATGTTGCAGAGACAAACCATCTGGATGCAGTCAAAACCATGGTTTCCAATCCTGGAGCAGAGACAAACTATGAGGTACAGTATGATGTAAGGGGAATCAGGGTGTGTAAGAACAGAAGGAAAGGGGAAGAGGGAGCCCTTTAGCTCACTGCAGTAAAGTGTTACCCACTCGCAATGTCCAATCCATGCTTTGGCCACTATAAGTGAATCAAGGCACTTGATTGAAACATGCCAAAATAAATTTATCTTAGCCATCTATTTCCATCCAATGCTAAAATGATTTTTCCTCTCTCTCAGGCATAAATATGTATGTAGAAAGCAGTGAAAGCAAGCAACAAGCTCTAACCTATATTTTGTCTAATATATGTTTCCTGCTTGGCAGGGGGTTGGACTGGGTGGCCCTTGTGGTTTCTTCCAACTCTATGATTCTATGGTTCTATGATATAATTTTTTTTCCTATCGCATATTGTGTTGCCAGGAAAAAGTAAAAGTAAATAAAGTTATTACAGAGTTATTCCTGAAGCCATTAAATTTTTTTATAAAAAAAACCCTGCCTCTATGAGTAAGTGAAATTTACAGTCCTTTAGGGATTATCATAAATCCACATTCTGTCCCCAAGTGCTAGATTTAGTATTTGAGCCTTTGAATTAGCTGAGGGGAGGGAGTGTAAAAAAGCTCATGCAGAGACACAGCTGCCTTTTGGCTACGCATCCAGACAGGCTTGTTGGCAACAGTATTTCCCCCTAAAAGGTGACAATTGACTTTCAAATGATAATCCACTGCCAGTTCAACTATTTTCTCCTCCAGAAATCAAAAGAATTTCTATCCAATGCACCTGCAGGAAGAAGGTCAGCCATGCTTTTAATCTCTTCATTTAAGGCACTTTTCCTTCAAACCGGTGGACTTACTTAAGCAAAATATGTATATAGGCTGTTCTCAATAATAATAATATAAAACAAAAAAACTCATCAAGGTATGCAACTTACCCAATATTTGACAACAAATATTCACTTGTTCAGCTATTAATCCTTTACAATGGCATTTCATTTCATAGAATCGTAGAGTTGTAGAGTTTGAAGTGACCCTGAGGGTCATCTAGTCCCACCCCCCGCAATGTAGGAATCTTCTTTGGCTTCCTTCTGCATGAATATACACAGAAAATCTCTTTACAGAGATCCCACAAAATATGCATTTTAATGGCAGGTCATTCTTAATTCCACCTCCTTATGAATAGTATCATCACTCAAAATATAATTTGTTTCTCCACTAAATTCATAGCTGCCAAGTTCTCCCTTTTTTTAAGGGAAATTCCCTTATGCTGAATAGGCTTCCTCGCGAGAAAAGGGAAAACTTGGCAGCTATGACTAAATTGCCTTTTTGTGGATGCTTATTCTAATATAAAAACAGTGAATAGGGCTGGACAGGCAGAAGCCACAGTCATCTGCTTGGCAGAGATCTCTTTATGTTTCCACCACACAATAAAAGCTAGCCATAGAAAAGAATGCAGCCCGATACACTCAGCCATTGACGCCACACTTGTTCACAATGAGTTTGGCACTTCCTTTCCAAACATGCATTGCTGTTTACCCAGACTCTAGCACAATGGTGCTCAGTGGTAGTATTTACGCTTTGCACAGATGGCCCAGTATTTCAGACTGTGAGGCAGGACCCTCCTGTGTGCAAGATGTTTACAAGAGGGATCCAAGTGTAGGGACCCCCTCCCTGGGACAGTCATGTGATGGACTGGTGTCTTCATTCTCACTGTTTTGGACCGCTAATATGCATTAAACAGAAAGACAGGAGCAACAATGTGCAAATCCTCCACTGTGTTGTTGGAACACAGCCATCGGGACAGCTCCAGTTCCAGTGGTTGTGTGGTGGTGCTGTTGCTGTCACCACCACCTTATAATGAGCAGCAATGGACCAGTTCCAAAATTTGTGCTTCACTGAACTTCACCTACATTGCCAGCAAAGGGTCACTAAATGTGGGATAAGAGCATTCCTCTGACTGGCTGATTAAATATCAAAACTTGGCCATCTTCAGCTGAAGCCAGGTTGCTCCAGATGGCAATCTGTGTGCTAGAGGGCTACATACCAGGCCCGTCCTAGCCATAGAGGCTAGTGGCGCGGAGAACCACGGCGCCGGGCGCTGGAAGGGCGCCAAGTGAGTGCAGGGTTCCGGCGATCTGGCCAGGACTGCGCTCCTTCTCCGAGGACTCCGCGCTGCGCCTCCTTCTCATTTCCCCAGCGCTGGGTTCCGCTCAGTCGAGCTTCGCTACCAGCGCGCGCACAGCGCCCAAGCAGCTCTTGCTGGTCCCGCGGTGCGCGCGCTGGTGGCGAAGCTTTACTGAGCGGAACCCAGCGCTGGGGAAACGAGAAGGAGGCGCAGCGCGGAGTCCTCGGAGGTGGCCTCCCGCTGCTGCTGCGGTCCGCTTGGCACTCCCGGGCCCTTGGAGAGGCGCTGGAGGGGGGCGCTGGAGGGACCTAGCGCCAGGGCGCTGGGTGGGCTTAAGACGTCCCTGCTACATACCATTTGAGACTTATTGTAAATAAGCCCAATGTCCCAGCACAGCAGCTCGCTCATGAATAAACACACATGACTTGAAATACCTTTACGAAGTTATCTCAAAGGAAACTATCGAATCAGTTAATTATGGGATTTGTTTGTTTGTTCCACTGTATATTTTAAAAGGTAGTTAACTGGTGGCGAGTTTGCAATTAACAGAAACAATCTTCTGAGAAAGCATTTGTTCTGTAATCAAAGGTAGATGCAAGTTTAACTTTCTTAATTTTAATTAATTGTGCAAAACATTTTTTTTTTTTTTGCAGGAAAAGGGTCCCGGTGGAGAACATTGAACTAGATACAAACCACATCAATAAATCCTAACAGTCCTCCGACAATACTTTCGTAGCAAAAGACTCAGAGGGAAAGCAGTGCAACCTCTTTATTGCACTGCCTAATAAACCAACATTTTAATAGCTAATCCTTTGGGCTATAACTCATGGTGCAAAAACACTTAACTTGCATTAGAGCTAATGGGAACTATATGTGCCATTGAAAGAAGAATGCACTGCTGTAACATAGATTTCCTTTGTAAGGAAACATACCATAGATATACTGAGAATACCTCCCATGCTAATGGCCTCCCATATTTAAAAATCAGATAAAATGTTTTTTTAAAAATGAAAAATAAAAATAAAAATGGTGGACAGTTACTTTAATCACTAGTCATCCACAGTAGCAGGCTGTGGCTCAATTTTATTGTTCCATTTAGGGTTTTTTCCTCTAGGAGTCAGGAAATGCTGCAAATTGAACAATGTCAGTACTAAACCCAAATTTGCAAATAGAGAACCAACATATTTTTGCTAACTTTGTGTGTTTGCAGCTGGAGAGAAGGTATTTCCTTAAGTTTTCTTACCTTCCTTAAGAAGGTATTTCCTCCTGTGTTAAGAATAACACAGGAGAGAGGCTTCACAAGTAAATTGCCGTTGACGATACAGTCGTACCTTTGATCTCGAATGCCTTGGCTCCCAAACAAATCGGCTCCCAAATGATCAAAACCTGGAAGTGAGTGTTCCGTTTTTCAGGCCCAGCTCTAGAGGTAGTCTCGGTGGCGCGGGGCGCCAGGGCGCCGGGCCGGCAGGAGGGCGCTGTGCGGCGAAGCCACGGCACCCGGGCGCCCGACCGGCTTGAGACGGCCCTGCCGGTTTTTGAACGATTTTCAGAAGCTGAATGTCCAAGGGGGCTTCCTGCAGCCAATCAGAAGCCATGCTTTGGTTTCCAAACATTTTGGAAGTCAAATGGACTTTCAGAACAGATTCTGTTCAGCTTCCAAGGTACAACTGTATTCCCTTTCTCCCTGATTGCTGCCCTAGCCACTGCTCATGTGCACAAACAAAAGTAACATCCAGTAGCATCAGAATCCATTCATTCTTCTCCCCCTCAACACCACGACGAACAAATATATGACCCAAAGTGATTTTTCCATTCCCATTTCGGAGCATATCGGAAACACAAAATTATGGCCTACCATCACCCACAGCAAACAAGGCAGACCAGCCTATTAAGGAGGTTTGTGGTAGCATGCAAAAATTAATTCATTTCATTCATCCATTCCTTAACTTTGTATACCACCCTACATCCGAAGATCACAAGGCGGTTCACAACATAAAAATACAAAACGAGAACACAAAATGCATAACAAAACAAGAAACAAACCAATAGCCCACCCAACTCTGCCAACACAGATACATTTAAAAGGCCGTAGATTGTCTGATCAGCCAAAGGCCTGGTTTATAGAGCCTCCCTGAGGAGAGCCTACCACAAATGGGGAGCCACTGCAGAAAAGTCCTGTTCTTGTGTTGCCGCCCTCCAGACCTCTCATGGAGGAGGCAGACAAAGAAGGGCCTCAGAGGGTGATCTCAGGGTCCATTCATGTGGGGAGAAGCACTCCTTTAGGTACAGTATTGTGGTTCTGAACCATTTAAGATTTTATAGGACAAAATCAGCACTTTGAATTGGACAGCCAGTGCAGTTGGGCCAGGATTGGTGTTATATGCTCAAACATCTTGCCCCAGTGAGCACCCTCACCACCCAATTCTGCACCAGCTGAAGTTTCTGAACCATCTTCAGAGGCAGCCCCATGTATATTGCCGTAATTAACCTAGAGGTTACCAAAACAAAGACAACAGAAGTTAGGCTATCCCTGTCCAGATAGGGTGTAGCGGGACCACCAGCTGAAGCTGATGGAACGCACTCTGTGTCACCGAAGCCACTTGAGCCTCAAGTGACCACAGTGGATCCAGGAGTACCCCCCAAGCTACCTACCCACTCCTTCAGTGGGGGTGTAACCCCATCAAGCTTCAGCCTGCAACAAGTGAGTGATTCGTTTGCCACGAGCAGGCAATGCCTCCAGCACAGAAAAAGGTGCTATAGATAACTCCATATTCTGATGATATTCTATGTGTATCTTGCAGGTTAAATAGGTGAAAATATCATATTTAAGATACATAGAATCCAAGATACTTAAGGCTCTTCTTTTGCAGACATTACATACATTTGCATACATGTATGCATTATTTTTTTACTACGTGGCACGAATATGTCTTAGGCTCTCATATACTTGTATAATTTATTCTATTCCTTCCTTCACATAGCTATTTTGTTGTGCAGTTTTCCTGGATTGTAGTTTGCAAAGTAGCTTGTTTCCTCATTCCCAGTGGAGTTTTGCGATTGTGTTGCTTGAAAAGCTGTCATCCACTTTGCACAGCAAACTGCTTTTGAACTTTATGATAATTTCCAATAACAGTTTGTGATATGGCATGCAGTGGTTTCTTGTCTTAAGAAACAAATCAAAACACCCGTGGATTTATGCAAGCTCCTAAGTGTGCTTAAAGTAACTCTCAAGTTAGGGATACAAAAATATTTGCTATTTTCATGGACCCAAACTGAAATTGCCTATTCACTGGTGCATATGAGTATTCCAAACAAGCAACAAGATTCAAAACATATTGTTAAGTGCACACATACACACGCATACACAACCTGATCAGCAACTAACAGCCCAGCATGATGTAGACTCCAACATTGAAGGGGGTCCAATGATTAATGATTTTTAAAAGCTGGTTGGTGCTCTGAATAGAGCAATTGCAAAAAAATTGATATCTGTGAAAATTGTCCTGAACAAATCATTCCAATCCAGGAATAATTTGAATGGGTTTGCATATGCTTGTGCTATATGATGGCATTTATGTTTATGTATACAGCACTATTACTAGCTTGCTACTGAAGTGTTCCATAGCTTAGTGACAGAGCAAATGTTTTGCATACATAACACTCCTGGCTAATTTCCTGGTAAATCCAGTCAAACTGATTTCAGGCAGCAAGAACTGGAAAACAAGAACTCTGGCTAAAACCTGGAAGGCTTGTTGCTTGTCGGAGCACACTGCAGTAGTCTAGATGGTCTGATTCAGTATAAGGCAGCTTTGCATACACAGTGGTACCTTAGTTTAAGAACAGCTTAATTTATGAACAACTTGGATTAAGAACGCTGCAAACCCGGAAGTAGGAGTTTTGGTTTGTGAACTTTGCCTTGGAAGCAGAACATGTTTCCCTTCCTGTTGAGTGTGTTCCATTTGTAAATTGAATCCCCCGCTGCTATGGGAAAGCACGCCTTGGTTTAAGAATGCTTTGGTTTAAGAACGGACTTCCGGAACAGATTAAGTTCGTAAACCAAGGTACCACTGTACTGTGATTATTTTCACCACTTTGGTCTTACTTTTCTTTATCCTGGCAAGCAAAAGGCCTGCAAAGCAAATAGATGGCGGAGCCTTAGCGGCTGCCAGTAAAATCCTTTCTAGACAGCAACTGATCAGCATTCAGGTGTTTCAGCAGAAAATAGAAGTGCACAATTTCCCTCCATCTGTCAGACGTCAGAAGAGGAACACAGAATCTTATGGATACTACCAGCTCTCTTTTACACTTTAGAGGTCAAAGAGTACAGTGCCCGGTAGATACGAATGAAAATGAACTGAGGAGAGATGTAGAAGCAAGCAACTGACACTATTAATCTCAATCTGAGTTGTTAAGTGAAAGGAAACAAACAGTAATTTCTTAATATATTTCTTCAGTGCTCTGAAAAATGAGTGGAAGCTTTCTGCATGGTATAGCAAAATATTGACAATGGCAATTTCTGCTACTGTTGTGGCTAAAACTCCACTTTCTATCACATCAGTAATCCCCAGCCATGTTTCTAGCACATTAACATCCCCGCAGTGATTACTTTTAGAAAGATAGAATCAGAGGTCCAAAAAGTTTTAATTAAAATTAAGAGCCAGCTTTATAATTTTTAAATCCAAGGGAGACATCACCCTGAGAAAGAAGACTCAGCATCCACCTCTGTTTTGGAAGCCAGCAAGCCAGATCTCACAGTACAGCACACCAGCAATCCATAGCACCTGATTCTCTCCATCAGTGGAAAGTTTAAAGCAGCTACTGGGAGGCATCATAGTGCAACAATTTAAGTTGAAGCCCTATACCTTTAAGAAACTTCCAGCTCACAGTTGAGAGGTAGGACTTGGAGAATACCAAATCAGTTGTATTCTGGTACTTTAAGGGCTCAGTTTAGCTCAGGCTTCTTTCAGAATGTCTCTGCTCCCTGAGATCTATTAAGCACTGCAGACATTTCCTCTAACTCTTTGGTACCTTGCACTGGTCTCCTGACACCTGCTGCTTCCAAATCATCACCCAAACCCTTGGCAAGCATCTCCACAGTCTGCAGGAGACAAGTACAGGAAAGGGGAGCCTTTGGCATTTGCATTTACAATGCAGTTACACTGAGATTGCTTCATGGCAATATTGTGCATGAAGGGAATCACACAGAGAGGATAAAGGGGCTGGTTCACAAAAAGGATCCAGACCATAAAACATTGGCTTGCCTTTATCAAATATCAAAGTATTTCACTTTGGCCCAGTTTAGGCATTACTCTAAACAATGGTCTTGTGTTACTGAAATAAGCATGCATGAACCTCGGGCTCCACAATTCCACCCCTGCCCCAATTGCAAAGAGATTGAAGTGTTTTCCCCTTGTGATATATGAATGGGGTTTATTCAAACTACGTACTATTAGCTAACCAGAATCAAACCTTCCTAGCACTGAAACAGAATTTTGCTTATATCAAACCAGGAATGTAGCATAACACACTCCTTTGGCTGGCTAATGTGTGCCAAAACTTGAAGTCTGCTGTCACTCCCCCCATGCCATGAACCACTGCAAATCCTGACTCCCTAGTGAGTTGGGGGAACCTAAGAACTTTTAGAAAAAACAACATACCATATATTCCGGCGTATAAGACGACCCCCAACTTTTCCAGTTAAAATATGGAGTTTGGGATATACTCTCCATATAAGAAATACAACCCGGCGTATAAGACAACCCCCGACTTTTGAGAAGATTTTCCTGGGTTAAAAAGTAGTCTTATATGCAGGAATATACAGTATTTCAAACTCCCCCCTTCCATAACCCAGTGCTTCAAAAGCATCTCTTTTTGTGACCAAAACCCAGCAGTTGGCAACCCTGCCAACTATTAAAGGGAAATGTTGCATTCCACAGCATATTGACCCAGATAAAGCCATATTAAAATAAATGAAACTATTCCAGAGTCAGTAGGTTGTTTAATTCATCCAAAGTTTCCACTTAAACAGCCGTTGCTGGTGCTGTGCCAGATTGTTATTTTTGGTGGTGGTGGCTGTTATTATTTAGCTTTCCACGCTTCTGCCTAGGTAGGCAAAAATATGCCACAGGGGACTAATGTTCCTGAGATGGCACAAAGTAGCCAAAAGAACTCTAAGCACGATGCACCCAGGGTGAAATATTATTGTAGAGCCCCCATGAACACTTCTCTCAGTGAGACAAGTAGCCACAATATGCTAAGAGTTACTCTGACAAAAGGACCTCTGAAATGAAAGGGCTGTACTGAGTCAGAAGGAAAAGATGGCTGGAAACATTAAAACTGAGGCCTGTGCAGGAGGTGTCTGAATATTTTAACTGCAAAATACTTCGTAATACTTCCCCCCCCTTTTTGCTAACTTACTTTATTCATTCATTTATTTATTTTCTATACTGCCCTTTGTTCAAGGATCACAAGGCAGTTTACAATACAAAAACACAAAATACATAGTAACCAACAAAAACAATACCACACCCAAGTTGAAAAGGCCATATAGATTGTTTAATTAGCCAACGGCCTGGAAGAAGAGGAATGTTTTTGTCTGGTGGCTAAAGATATGTACCAAAGGCACCTGGTTGAGCCTCCCTGGGGAGAGCATTCCACAAATGGGGAACCACCACGGAAAAGACCCCTTCTCGTGTCGCCACACTCCGAGCCTCTCGTGGAGAAGGCCCACAAAGAAGGTCCTCAGGTGATGATTTTGCGGTCTGGGTTGGTTCATCTGAAGTGCTCCTGGAGGTATTGCAGTCATGAGCCATTTAAGGCTTTATAGTTCAAAATCAGCCCTTTGAATTGGACCCAGAAAACTAATTGGCGGCCAATGCCAGTCAGTCCAGGATTGACATTCTATTGTAAGCCAGCTTCAACCACAGAATAAACATGGACAAGTTAGAAGCTCTCCCACCAGGGCTGCTTTACTTTCAACATGCCTTACGTACCAGAGAGTAAGAAATGAACAGCTCCATCTGTTGATGGGCAAAGCAATTGTCACATAGTGGCTATCTCTGCACTTTAGCAGCTGTTCAATAAACTCCAGTGCACTATGAATGTACCTATGATATTTACACGGCACTATTTTATTTTTATACAAGTCTAAATGTGAGAATTTTCCCCTGTTAAAGTCCTGCGAAGTATAATTTGATGGAGGAGTTGGGAAATCCATGCCACAGATCACTAACTGCCCATCACAGAATTACTGTTCCCAGGATTTATTTAGAAGGAGGAATACCTGTTGAGCCATTTTAAGTCTGCAGTATAGATATGCCCACAGAGGCTGTAAAATGATGGCAACAGACAAGATTTAACTGGCGTAGTACATAAAGCCAATATAATGTCCTTTCGCACAAGTACCGGAAGTCTCACCCAGAGAATGTTGTAGGCATGTTAAAATCTGACTACATATACTTTAAACCAGAATCCAGTTACTGCTTTCCTTCCCTAAACCAAAACAGAATTAGTTTACATCAAACCAGGGATGTAGCATAACACAGCCCATTAATTTGGCTATCTCCTCTAATCAGCAGGGTGCAAACAAAACATTTTCTTACCAATGACTAGGCATTGCAACACAAGTGGGAAGCAATTAAGGAAACAAGCAAGTTTGAATAAAGAAAGAAGCATTAAAATATATATCTTAATCTATGATGATCTGATCACCCATTTCCCTACATTTGCTAAACATTTGCTACTGCTCCTTTATTTGGCTGTAGAAAGAGTAAGTGCTGTTTTTTTAAAAGGTTATTTACACCCAAGAGGATGTCAGCAACAATAATCTCACCCAGTGTTTCTCAACCTTTTTTAGGCCAAGGCACACTTGTTCCATGAAAAAAATCACGAGGCACACCACCATTAAAAAAGTTAAAAAATTTAACTCTGTGCCGCCCTATATTGACTATATAATTATGACTGTAAGAAACACTTGCCAATTGCTGTGTTGGTTGCAATCTCCTGTAATAAGGCTTCACAAGCCGCTGATTTCTCTGCCAGCACAATCCTTTGCTCAGCAAGTTTCAGGTTGAGCTCATCCAGCCAGCTTCTTTAAGTTTGTCTAAAACCACCCTCCCGTGGTGGTGGCTGTTGAGAGCTGCGCTCGCCCCGCGTCGTGACCCGGCCGGCTTCCTTTCTGGCGGGTCAGTGTTGGTTATTGGCGGCTGCCAGGCACGTGACAATGCAAATCGCCCTTCTCGTCGCCGCACGTCGCGGCACACCAGCCAGCGTCTCGCGGCACACTAGTGTGCCGCGGAACAGCGGTTGAGAAACGCTGATCTCACCTCTCTAGAGTTCAACCTCATCTTGTAATTTAACTTCACCATAATTTATTATATAGCTCCATGCAAATTTGCTGCCCCAAGAAAGAACAAGAAACAGAAACTGCTAGCGGAACAATGCAAACTCAAACACTATTTGCATGCAGGTGTTGGCTATCACCCATAAAGCTAAGAACATCAAGGGAAATGATGGGGTGGAAGGAATCCTATTCAACAGTTCAGTCTCCAATAGTAAACCATTTCTGGATCCTATAGGTCAGGGGTGAGGGAACCTGTCTCCCTCCAGATGTTGATAGGACTTCAACTCCCATCACCCCCACCTAGAATGGTCCAATGGTTAGGGAACATGGAACTTGTAATTCAGCAACATCTAGAAGGCTACAGATACCCATCCCTTGCTTTAGGTAAAATGTATAGGGTGGCGCTGTGGTCTAAACCACAGAACCTAGGGCTTGCCGATCAGAAGGTCAGCGTGACGGGGTGAGCTCCCATTGCTCGGTCCCTGCTCCTGACAACCTAGCAGTTCGAAAGCATTGCTCCTTCGGCCTATAGAGTGAGATGAGTGCCACAACCTGAGTCGTAGGCGACTGGACCTAACGGTCAGGGGTACCTTTACCTTTATAGGGATGTAAGGCATAATAAAAATAAATTAAGGGAAATCTCCACAACAAAGGACACTGTATACTGAAAAGAGGCACCAAGCGGTTTTCTGAAGTTCTCTGTTGGAAGATGATGAAAAATGAAACAGCATTACAAACAGATGAATGAATTGTAAACCTTGTCTCCATCTGTTCAAATTTAATATATTTTTCTAACTAATGCAGTTTTACTATTTGAACTACAGAGATGAGAAACACAGAAAATGATTTAAGCTTCACATGCCCCGAAATACAACCTCTACAGCAATGAGTTCTGGTTTTTGAGAAGTCCTCCACACACTCATCCATTTCAATGTGCACATGCACACCAACACACACACACACACACACACACACACACACCTCTATAAAAGGGGCAAGTATTTCCAGCATGGAAATGATGCTGAATTTTCAATAATTGAGAAGGACATAGTACGACCTGTAAGCATCTGAGGATCCTATGCCGCCTCAGAATTTTCAATTATTTTAACTGGGGTAGCTCCAGAATAAGAAGACTTGAGTACTGTACTAGACTTGGAAGGTTATGATAATGCATTTGGTTGGCATGCATATTTGTGGTATGACAAGGTCAAGGTTCACAAAGGCTTTAAGAATCATATAATTAGAAAATCTTTGTTTAATGTGTGGAATAGATATAAAGATTTGCTAGAAAGAAAAACACCTAAATGGATTTCACCATTAGAGGCTAAAGCTCATAAGAGATTGAATATGGAAACCAGTTGGTTGAAATATAGGGACATTCTGGTAGAAGAGGGTGATCAATTTAAGCTAAAACCATATGAACAGTTGAAGATTAAGCTTGATGATTGGCTCCAATACTATCAGATCAATGAAGTATTTAAATTGGATAGGAAAATTGGTTTCCAAACAGAGAAGTCAAAGTTGGAAACAGAATTGCTAGAACCAAAAATAAAAACACTTTCCAGAATGTATAAGTTATTACTTGAGTGGCATACAAAAGATGAGCAAACAAAAAACGTTATGATACTTTGGGCTAAGGATGTGAGTCATAATATTTTAATGGAAGATTGGGAAAGGTTATGGAAGCATTATATGAAATTTACTGTGTGTAATCTTTTGAGAGAAAATATAATGAAGATGATGTACAGATGTTATCTTACACCAGTTAAATTAGTTAAGATTTATCATAATCAGGATAATAAATGTTGGAAATGTAAGAAAGATGAAGGATCTTTTTATCATATGTGGTGGACTTGCCCACTAGTAAGGGATTTCTGGGAGATGATTTATAATGAAATTAAGAGAGTGCTGAAAAACACATTTATTAAGAAACCACAATCCTTTCTACTGGGCATAGTTGGAAAAGGGATTCCCAAGAAAGATGTAACCTTCTTTTTGTATGCTACGACGGTGGCAAGAGTATTGTTAGCGAAGAACTGGAAGACTCAAGAATTACCAACAGTGGAGGAGTGGCAGATGAAAGTGATGAAGTATATGGAACTGGCTGAAATGACCGGGAGGCTACGTGACCGGGGAGAAGAAGCGACAGAAGAAGATTGGAAAGATTCCAAACTGTATTTTAAAAAATATGCTAAAATTGTATATTGAGATTAGATTCAGAAGTGAATAGAAACTGCGGGTGTGTGAATGATGTTAATTAATTTGGTGAAATGAGATATTCGAAATAGGAAGGAGTTTTAAATAATGAATTGGAAATTGCTAAAGATGAATTTGAAATGAACCGCAGGCGGGGGAATTCGAGGAAGTCCCCCCCTTTTACAATGTCAATGAAATAGGATGTATGGTATTTTGATCTTGGTGTTTGTTTTGTTTTTTTATTAGTATTTTTCTTGTTCTCTTTTTTGTATGTTTGTATTATGTACATCTGCAAAATGAATAAAAATTATTTTTTAATAAAGAAGAAGACTTGAGTACTGCAAACTCTCATATTTTACATTCGGTAGATTAATATAAATTAGATTAAAGCAAACAAACACCTGACACAGTCTTTAAAAAGTTTGCAAGCTTGCTTGTTCATTGCTTGTTTTAAAGCAGTGTAGCTTCATCGAGATGACCCATTCCTCCAGAAGATAGTTAAGCTGAAACAAATTGGTAAGCGCTCTGAGACCTGCAGGTATAGGACAGTATACTACTACTACTAAAGGTAAAGGGACCCCTGACCATTAGGTCCAGTCGTGACCAACTCTGGGGTTGCGCGCTCATCTCGCATTATTGGCCGTACAGCTTCCAGGTCATGTGGCCAGCATGACAAAGCCGCTTCTGGCAAACCAGAGCAGCACATGGAAACGCCGTTTACCTTCCCGCTGTAGCGGTTCCTATTTATCTACTTTCATTTTGACGTGCTTTCGAACTGCTAGGTTGGCAGGAGCTGGGACCAAGCAACAGGAGCTCACCCCGTCACAGGGATTCGAACTGCCGACCTTCTGATCAGCAAGCCCTAGGCTCGGTGGTTTAACCACAGCGCTACCTGGGTCCCTACTACTACTACTACTACTAATAATAATAATAATGGTGTTGGTTCACACACTATAATGCAATGAATACACACCTCCCACACTTTGTTTAGTGTCCTTTCTTCCTAAGAAGTGTATTTCTATGTTAATGTTTCTAAATGTTTCTTCAGTCACATTCATACACTATCTTTATCACATTCATGTTATCTATCTCAGCCTTCTCCAGCCCTCCAAATATTTAGGACCATCAGCCCCAGCCAGCATAGCCAATGGTCAGGAATGATGGGGAAAATAGTCAAAAACATCTGGAAGGCACCAGGTTGGAAAGTCACTTTTACTTAAACAACACTGGTGCACAGAGCATAGCTGCCAAGTTATCCCTTTTTTTAAGGGATTTTCCCTTATGCTGAATAGGCTTCCTCGCAAGAAAAGGGAAAACTTGGCAGCTATGGCACAGAGTGATCTCTAACACTTGTACCAGCATATCAGCCAACAACACCAAGATACTATCCCTGTAAAGCCAGCAAAACATCACACTATATGATACAATACTGTACTGTGTCAATTTCCTACAACACATGTAATTGCTGGTGCAGCAGGTGTAGGCTCAGAAAGCAACAGCTCAGATACAGTCTTACTCAGTCAGAGAATCTTGATTTGGCTATAGAGAATGCCAAATCTTTCAGTTTTGGAGATTACCACGGTTAGTATTACATTCGCACCAACACTTTCACTAGTGATAGCACCAAAACAAAGTTTGAAACTATGGGCAGAAGCAGTTTTGCAAACTGTGGAGAGGTGAGCTATCACTGGTGATATCCTCAGTGCAGATTAAATGCCAATCATAATTACTGGTATCTCCCAAACTGAAAAGGGAGGGATGCCCAAGCAAGAAGAGCAGGACCTAATCCAAAAAGTGGAAACACATCACCAAAAAAGAAGATATAGATCTGCATCGAATTTGTATTTGTTGATTTATATGTATGAATGAAAAATTAGAAATAAGTGTATTGTATTTTTATTTATACTATAGTAATTAACTATAGTGAAGAAAAATATGGCCAGGTGATCCATGCATCCACATTCTGCTGCCCAGGTGCTATCTAATGATGGGTAGCTTTTGATCCACTCTCTGTTTTTAGGACTATTGCTGACTAAGTAAAGGTAAAGGTAAAGGGACCCCTGACCATTAGGTTCAGTCATGACCGACTCTGGGGTTGCGGCGCTCATCTCGCGTTACTGGCCGAGGGAGCCGGCGTACAGCTTCCAGGTCATGTGGCCAGCATGACAAAGCCACTTCTGGCGAAACAGAGCAGTGCACGGAAACGTCGTTTACCTTCCCGCCGGAGTGGTACCTATTTATCTATTTGCACTTTGACGTGTTTTCGAACTGCTAGGTTGGCAGGAGCTGGGACCGAGCAATGGGAGCTTACCCTATTGTGGGGAATTGAACCGCCGACCTTCTGATCGGCAAGCCCTAGGCTCTGTGATTTAACCCACAGCGCCACCCGCATGTACTCAAAGTAGATCCATTTAAATCAATTGACCTAAGTAAGTCATTCCCATTGTTTCCAAGTGGGGCGCCAGGCTGCACTAAAGAGGAGGTATGAGAAGGGAAGTCCCCAACATGTTCCTGATCATCAAATCATGGTTTGGTGATTGCCAACATTATATCTGAATGGGGCAACAGCAATAAACTGGTTCCATCTGGTTTGGTTCAACTGGGTTATGCACTGGGTGACAAACTATTTATTTGTTCTGGGACAATGAAGCCGAAAATTTAACTCATTGATTATGAAGGGCAGTGACTGATTTCACAAACAATCAACATCTGCCTAATTTATGTACATGGACCAATATGAACCAGGGAAGGACTAGGACTGTCAGGCTGCAAGGAAAGTGTTTTAAGGAGAAAAAATGTTGACACAACTATTCTAGATTTATCCTTTCTAATTTTGCATTGTCCTCTGCGGGGGAACTGCAGGATTGCGTCTCACCAGCAGTTTTGTAACAGAATATCTGGGCCCATTGCAAAAGAAATGGTTACATCTGGAGGTCAACATGCTTTTTTTTGTCACACTTGTATCCATTAATTAATTTTCTAGAATAGGAAGTCTTCAGATGATTACTTATAAAAAAAAATGTATGCAGAAGTGTGTTAATGCATTGTAATGTTCATTACATTTTTTTTAAAAAAAACTATTTCTAACATGAAATGGAACAAATATACTCCTATACAGGCCCTTAAAAACCAAATGACAGTTGGAGCTTAAAAAGTGCAATTGCAAATATATATATTTCTGCATATATTATGCCAATCACTATGGAACCCTGCTCTAATGATATGGATTTAAGTTTTATAACACTCTAGCAATTAAAGTTATGCACAATCCATATTTACCCGTAAACTGTAGCCCAATTTCATTTAACACACATTTCTCTCACCTGCAAAATATGCACTACGAAAGCAATATATTGGGGGGGGGGAGGCTCAGCACATAAACAGGAGGAAATGAGAACTAAACTAGCATAAATCATGTCAGTTTTATTGAACCACAACAGAATCTATATGCTAAAATAACCTGTGTTTCTTAAGGTTTGGGGCCTGTACAAAGTCAGAACAAATAGAACATATATTCGGCTTTGTACAAAGCAAAACATAAGAGAATAGATTTAAGTCTGTATGTGTTTGTATTCAAATATCAAGGTGCCAGAGAAGCAGTCAGTTCATCATGGCAGTCTACCAAAGAGAGAGAGAGAGAGAGAATCCAGTTCATTCCACATGCTTCTACTGTATCATTCCTGATTATGCTAGTTCATCTTTAAGACACAGATCCTTCAGGCTCCTTGTCCGTTGTTCCTAACCCACAAAATGGTCCTGGCACTGCAGCTTCAAAAAGTAACCTCTGCAGCGAAATGAAAAACGGGGAAAAAAGCGAACTGATCACGTATTAGATCTTTATGCTTGACCTCACATGAATATTCATTTCTGTCCAGTAGCTGAGAGGCATTTGTACCGTATCATTTTGGGACACACACACACACTTGTGTTCTAAACAGAATTGCTCTGAATTTTGCCGTCGTTTCCCCCACAAAAGCCACTCCAAAATAATCAGATTGGTCAGGCTTGCCACAGTATTAGTTACTGCATTCCACCACCACCCTCCCCATAAAGATCTTTAATTAGGTTAGAACATCTCACACATCTGTGTTTTGGAAGCTTCTGTCAACCCAGCAAATGCAATCGCATGGAAACCAATGTCCTACAGCTATCAGACAATTGATTTTTTTCCCCTCTCTCCTGGATTCTGCTCATGTGTAGCTTAAGGGACATGTGATATGTTCATTCATTTGTCAGTCAGTTCTCCCATGCTTCATTAGCAGAGAGCAGTTTTTCTGCAAACACTGAAATAATTCCGACTGCCCCTCTCCAAAAATTACAAAACCCAACAACTTCAAGACACACATACAAAAGAAAGAAAAGCAACTGCCCTTAAAGGGTCCATCCAGCTCAATGAAGTTTCATCCATGTGAATGGGCAGAGTACATGCTGAAATTATCCATCAAAATAAATGAGACTTGATTCCAAGTGCACCATGCCCAGAGTATATAACTTTAGGACAAAGACACAGCTGAAAGTATGGCTTGAGCATGGTCTGTCAGAGTACTTTGAATTATGCACACAATTTCCCTTAAGATTCCACTGTGTGGAAGATAATGTGTCACCAATCGATTACTAAAATTGTTTAGAACTGCAACACTGTTTTAAAAGGTGGTGGTGGTGGTGGGGAGAACCCAGGAGAAAAGATAGCATCACTTAAGAGCTTTGCCTGCATCACAGAAAATTAAAACTAGTTAATCGTTGAATCCAGAGAACTATAATTGCTGCTTCCAAAATCATTCTTCCATACATGTGTGATTCCATATATATCAGAATTGCCCCCAAAATCTCTTGTTTAGCCGTGTGCTTATACAAAATACTTGATATCCTAAGCAAAGATGCTTGACAGTACCATATAGCATAATCTCTAAAACAATGTCAGAGGGCAGGATGCAAACTCAGGTTCTCAAACTCTTTGAATATAAGTACCCCAAAGCTGTAAACATGCAGTGTCAACTCGAGTTGGGAAACCCATGCCCGGTGCCTGCAAAAACCTGGAGGAGACTGCAACACTTGTCAATGAAGCGTACTTTGGCAGGAATCTTTCCTCCAGTACTATCAATACATAGCATAAGACTTCCCACTTATGTAGCATAAATCATTCTGCATAAGACGTCTTGGGAGGAGGAGAGCATACTGTGTGGATTTCGAAGCTTTCCTTGTTAAACAAGGTGCCAAGGTCATGTAAAACTTAAAAGAATCGCTCCAATTTTGCTTGACGGCTGCCCTGCAGGTTGTCTTTTGGAACAAGCTTATGAGATGTATCCTGATGTTTAGATATTAATGCGAGAAAGTTCAGGGTTGTTTTTTTTTTTTTGTAAGTACACACTCTAAGGGTATGCACTAAGAAAATCCTCTGCAATACATTTCTACCTCTGAAAGAAACAGTGTTTGGAACTGCTTGTTTAAGGACAAAGCAAACAAACAAACGATGCAATAAAGGGAGGGGGAGAAGGCATGTGGGAGAACTGGAAGTTGAAATGATGCACGTACATTTTTTCAAAATTCATAACTGAATTTAAAAGAAAGAGGTTTTTCACTGTGACACAGATAGCTCTGGTTTTGCAGAGCTACCAAATCCACTGAAGCTGAATGGATGGAAACAAGAGGCATGATTTGCATGCCTTCCTGCTCTCAGTTTCACATATGTCCTGCTCAGTGTTTTAGCAGGCTGAAAATGGGGGTCTTCAGATATAGCCTTTAAAACAACAACAACAACAATCTATCATATCTGAAAAAACCCACCACCCTTTAAAAAAATATGTGGCGAATGCACTAGCGCGTATACACAGGGGCACAGTTCCAGTTGGGGTGGTGTGTGCAATCAAGTAGATCAGATGCTAACTTGACTTGGCACCAATGTATGGATGCACGGAGACATATCCACAGGATGTATGCATTACGAGATGATAAGCGACATTTACAACCCAGAATATAGGAGCAGGGCAGCCTCAAGTGACATCACCAGATCAACTGCAGTGTCAAGCCACTCCAATATATTACCCTGCACACCACTGCTTTCACGGCCGCCTTTCTGCTCTAGCCATTAGAAAGCAGTTGTGATCACAAATATTAGGGGTTATTTCCAAACACAGACAAGGCATGCCATATCCTGTTGGCAGAGAGGAGAGATTGTGGAGGCTGCTAAATTCATCAAGACATACACACACACACACACACACACACACACTTACAACTACAAAATGCATCACCATAGAAACCAGAAAGCAAGAAACTACAGTAATAATGCTAAAGTAAATGCCATATCCAGTTAGTCAGTACAAGGAAGCCTAAGGGATTTCACCAAGGATAGAAACTAACTAGGGTTTCGGTGCGTTCAAAGAACGGGGACTTTGAAACCGAAGAGGAATGTAATTATGCTTCCTCTTCTTAATTTCACTGTCATTTGATGGCAACTTTACATAAATGACTTTTTTTTTTACTTACAGGCATTTGTTACAGCGAAGCTGTTTGCTGTTTCAATGTTGTCTACATGAGGAACCAAATTAAAAGGTGCTTCAGATGCGTTGGGGCTGGTGTTGTGAAGAAAAATTGCTAATCGAAAAGCAGTATATTCCTGATCTGTGTTTCGGATGAAGAGGCCACCTACCAATAAATAAATAAATAAATGATACCAAACAATAAAAAGTGTCACTGTTAATTGTTTCTATGTCAGGCAGCAGCTATAGAAAAACAGCTCTACATTATTATTAAACAGCATCTTTAGGTCATCCTTGTAATAAATACATGTTTATGCACACGGAGATATGAGGTTTATGAGACTTTTAGGATCCCAGCTCCTGTTTTTCCATTAGTGGGGCTCCTGAGCTGCACTGCTCCTCCTTTTTCATGCCTTAAATAGCCATATCTCTTGTGATGAGAGCGACCTTTGAAACCATTTAGCATCCATCTCTGTTAACGTTGAACACATTGCTAAATTGGCCCTCCCTGGTATTCAGGGGCAAGGCAGATTGAAGAGTGGATCTTCTATCGAGACATATGTTGGGGGTATATGGGCACGTTCCCTTTCTATGTGCCTGTGCAGATGTACATTTACCTTGGGACACCAGAGAGAATAATCTATAGGGAAGTGGAGCACCACGAACTTTGTCCCTCTGCAGCCTATGGGCCGGCAGCCTTATTAGCAACACCTTTTGGAGTGCATGAGAAATGATGCAGTGATGGAGCTGCAACTGGAAGGGATTCAAGAGCTGCGTCCCATCCAAAGATGGGGGGGAAAGCAATAAAGGGAAGGCAACCTGGACCAGGCAAAGAAGAGGCACAGACCCAAGCTGGTGCTAGGGAGGGGGAGGCCAGCGGGTTGGCAATATCAACATTAGCGGGGGGGGGGGATGCCCTAAGTTTCCAAGTAGTGCCCGGAAAGGCTCTGAAGCAAGAACAGCTATTCCCTCCTCCCGCTCCGTGGCAAATAGGTTACTGCAACGTGCAGTCTGTGCTAGACGAGGTACCACGGAGCATCCTGAAGAGGAAATGCAGGGCAGCTCAAGGGTGAGCCTTGCGGGGATGGGGGGGGGCTCGGAGAGCATCTTCCCAAGTTTGCCAACACGCCTATGCACAACACGCACGCATTCACATATGCATGACTCTCCCTACCCCGGAGGCATAAGCATCACCATCTCCCCCTCCCCGCTTCCACGCCGCCCTGCTCCCCATCACGCAAACACGAGGGCAGGAAAGAGGGTATATGGAGGGGCTCTTCATCCCCTCGCCCCCCCAATTCCTGCGGCCCGCATTTGATCTCCCACCCTCTTCCTTTCTCCCCCTCCCCTTCCCACTCTTCGCCCCCTCCATCCCGTCCCGTCCTCCCCCTCCCCGTCCGCCGCCGCCGCCACCCTCCTCTTCCTCCCAGCCCAATGCAGCGCTTACCTATTTGCACGCTGCTAGGAAAAGCGCCCATTGCGAGTCCCCAAAAGCCAGAAAACAACAAGACAAGCTGTCTGCAAATAATCCTCATCTTCTTCTTTCTCTTTTGCCTCCCCGGGTCTCCTCCTCACGCTCTCTCCCTAGATGTTGTTCAGAGAGGCATTGAGGACGCGCTGGTGGTGGGGGGGCAGGACACAAAATTGAGAAAAGGGGGGAGGGAGGGAAAAAAAATTAAAAATGGGGTAGGGAAGAAAAGAGAAGAGGGTGGGTGGTTTTCTCCCCTCCCCCTCCCTTCTCTTTTTCTCCCCCCTTCTTCTTTCGTCCCTTTAGTCTCTGGATAAATCTCTCTCTCTCTCTTCCCTCCCGCCTTCCTTCTTCCCCTCAGCAAGCCATCCTGCTGAGGCGGATTTTTCCCGCAGTCTCCATAGCCCTGGCAGAGGTTTCTGTCCGGCTGCAAATGTTTCACATGCAAAAGATGGTGGAGAGTTTGGTGGTGCTGGGGAGAGAGGAGTCTAGTGGCTGCGCTCAGAAATGAAGACATGCGCTATTCCTCCCGCCTTCCTGCTCCGACCGCCGCTACCCTCCCTCCTTCCTTCCTTCCTTCCCGCCTTGGCGCCCCTCAGCAGATACACAAACACACACACAGACACACACTTGCACACACAACGGGGATGGCGGCGGCGGAGCGCGCGCTTCTCAGCGCCTTTGGCGCCATGGGTTACTTAACGCGCGCCACACAGATGATGGGTTCAGAAGAGAGATGGCCCTGCCGCAAATTCATGAGGGAGTGACAGCCCCTCAGGGCGCGCTCGTGTGCACGCGCCCTCTCTCAGTGCGGGGAAGGCGTTCTCTAGTCCACACGGGCAAAAGGCAGATGGATGGGTTTCCCCCTCAGTACACACGTGTGGACAGGCCCCTTGGGTCTCCTCCCTCTTTGCGCTTCCTTTACTAACCCTTTGTTTGTTTGAAGGGATAGTGGTACAGTCCGGTCAGCACTTTGAGGCAGAACTCCCTCAGAGAGGGGTAAAACCAGTGCCATATCTTTATTTTTGTTTGAAAGAGAGGTGCCAGAGCTCACCATGAATGCTTCCTTTGTACTCTTAGAATGACAATGTCACCCATTTGAGAGGTGCCAAAGTTGAGCTCCGGTGAGCTCCAGCTGGAAAAAGCAAGCCCTGGATGAAACCATTAAATCCAGAGTCTATAATTGCCCTAAGCGCATCGCTGTGAATGGACTCAGCTGAAGAACAAGTGGCTTGAGTAGGGCTGTGGCCCATGCACACATGCAAACCATCCCTTCAGGATCCAGGCCCAACTGCCACATTTTGAGAAAGGCATTGACAAGCTAGAGCAGCCTCCTCCCAAGCCTGGGTCTCCAAATGTTGCTGGACCACAACTTCCATCGTTGCTGAATGCTGATGGTGGTGGGATGATGGGATTTGTAGCCCAACTAGAGCATGTTCAGATGAAGTCAACAAAAATTATGCAGGGTGTCATGCCATGGAGAGCAGCTGAAAGAGCAGGGTACATTTAACATGGAAAATAGAAGATTGATTTATTCTCATTTAAAACTATTTTTGGACCGCCTTTCTGGAAAATGCCTATGCAAGGTGTCTTACAATAATCTGAAAAGAAGAACTCAACAGTAGGAAAGCTAAACCCATCAGACCCTCCCCTTCCAAAGATAAGAGACAATAAACCCAAAAGCCAATAAATGGTGATATGATGTGAGTCTTCCTCAGATATCTGAAGACAGAGCAGACTTGTTCTCTGTTGCTCCAGAGGGTAGAACAATTTAATGGGTGGAATTTGCAGGGAAGCAGATTTTGGCTAAACATTAGGAGAAACTTCCTAATACAATACTGCAAGCTGCTTAACAGTGGAACAGGCTGCCTCAGGAGGTGATGGGCCTCTTGATCCTTAGTGGTGTTCCAGAAGCCATATGCCAGGAGTTCTGCAGATTCCGGCTTTGAGCTATGAGTTGGACAGCTCCTTCCAACTCTAAAAAGTCTATGATTCAAACATCAAAGCCCTGATCTGTTGTTCAGTATCTGTGGGTGTGAATGTGTGTGTGCAGAAAACGTTCTGCCCCTGACAAGCAAACATGGTTAATTTGATTGTCTGCACAGGGCTCCCTATGCAGCTGTTCAGATTCTCTGTTCAGGACTGCAAATGAACCAGCTTCCACCACTACCACCATGAATGTCCAGTACCTGTTGCTGAATGACTGGACAGGACTATTTTCCATTCCATTCCAAACCTTTATTGGCATCATTTACAAACATTTAAAAACAGACAAACAAAACAAACCAAAAAGAGTCCAGTGCGATCCCGTCACCAACCCATCAGTACAAACACTCGCCAAAGGGAGGGGAGGCCAGCAATCTGTTTCATCTCAGTGGGTCTCCAACAGGGGCAGGATCCTGTAATGTACTTCAGCAGCAAAAGATCAAATAGAGGAATTCAGCTACAGTCCTGGTACGCTCCTGATCTCTCCCCTGTAATAGGAAGCGTATAACCTCTATCTCCGGTTTCCAATTTAGAATACACAGTTGGTCCAAGTATTGCTGGCGGATATCATCGTACATTTTGCATTCAAGAACCATGTGAGCCAGAGTTTCAATCAAGTGGGCATCACATGGGCAGATCCTGTCTTCTTCTGCCGTCCCTGCAAACCTACGCCAGAGGAGGTTAGAGGGGTTAGCGTTGAACCTAGCCAGCGTGAAAGCCCTTCTTTCTTGCGGGTTGTACAGGAATTGTAAATAATTGGGAGTAAATTCTTGCACCCAAGAGAGATGAAAGTAAAGAGGGGAACATGTTTTCCTTGCGGCCAAGATCAGTTCCTGGACAGGACTAAAATACAGTGGTACCTCGGTTTATGAACACAATTGGTTCCAGAAGTCTGTTCATAAACTGAAGCGTTCATAAACTGAAGCGAACTTTCCCATTGAAAGTAATGGAAAGTGCATTAATCCGTTCCAGATGGTCCGCGGGGTACTTAAACTGAAGCGTTCATAAACTGAAGCGAACTTTCCCATTGAAAGTAATGGAAAGTGGATTAATCCGTTCCAGATGGGTCCGCGGAGTACTTAAACTGAAGCGTTCATAAACTGAAACATGGGTGTAATTGGTTCCGGAAGTCTGTTCATAAACTGAAGCATTCATAAACTGAAGCGAACTTTCCCATTGAAAGTAATGGAAAATGAATTAATCCGTTCCAGATGGGTCCACGGCGTTCATAAACCGAAAATTCATAAACCGAGGTGTTCATAAACCGAGGTTCCACTGTAGTAAGCTAGGCTAGAGGGATGGTCTGGTATAGGGGAGCATGGTATGAACTATGAGCAAGAAAGTCCCTGGTTCAGATTTCACCTTGGCTATCAATTCATTTGTCAAGCACTATCACAAAACCTCTTCCTTTCCATAAGGAAAGCCCTACTGGATCAAAAGCTCTTCTGGTTCAGCTTTCTGTTCTCACAGTGGCCAGCCAGCCATCTAAGGAAATCCCATGAGTAGGAAATGAGCACAGCAGCATTCTCCCACTTGGGATCCCCAGAAACTGGTACTCAGAGGCATGTCGTCTCTCATAGACATTAATGGGCTTATCTTCCATCATTTTGCCTATTCCGTTTTTTAAAACCATCCAAGTTGGTGGCCATCATTAGGTCTTGTGGTGATCCAAAGTTTATGCACTGTATGAAGAAATAGTTCCTTTTGCCTGTCCTGTATCTTTCGACATTGAATGAGCCCTGATTCTAGAATTAATGAGAAAAAATGAAATTCCTCACCTCTCCACCCACTTTTCCGTATCATGTGTAATTCCACGCACCTCTATCATTCCACCACTTACTTGCCTTTTCCCCAAACTAAAAAGCTGCAAATATTGTGACCCTATCATTGAAGTGGGAGTTGCTCCAGCCCCTCGAACATTTGGGTTGTCTTTTCCCGCCTCTTTTTAGCAGGTATGGAGACCAGGGAGCAGGTGCGCTGGGTATAGGGGGCTGAGCGGGCTTCAGTTCTCCCAATATTTTTGGGCAGGGGGCAGTGTCCACCCAATATGGAGGGGGCTGCTACACCCCACCACTGGGTGCATTCTGCGTGCCCCAGTCCCAGGCTCTGCCCAGCAGCCCAGCAGCCCAGCAGCCCAGGAGCTGGGCGGCAGCTGGGACAAGCGAGATCTTTACTGTGCTCATCCCAGCTTCTGTCTGGCAGCTCAGGAGCCCAGGAGCCAAGTGGCATTGTGGCAGCCCCCTCTCAATGTCGGCGCCCCTACCACATGGCACCTTCATTATACAGGTATATATGTCTTTAGGCATGAGGCAAAAACATTTCTTTTCAACCAGGCTTTTTGGCTTATTAATATTCTGTTGTTTAGTCGTTTAGTCATGTCCGACTCTTCGTGACCCTATGGACCAGAGCACGCCAGGCACTCCTATCTTCCACTGCCTCCCGCAGCTTGGTCAAACTCATGTTCGTAGCTTCGAGAACACTGTCCAACCATCTCGTCCTCTGCCGTCCCCTTCTCCTTGTGCCCTCAATATTAATATTCTACACAGCTTTTAAAATGTGTTTGTGGGAGGGGGGGGTTCTTGTTTTGCTGTTTTTTTCTTTTAACTATTTATTTGTACTTTTGTATTTTTATCTTGTGAACCGCCCTGAGATCTTGTGATGAAGGGCAGTCTATAAATCTAATAAATAAAAGGATTCCAAGTGTGATCGCCCCTCACAGATTTGCATAACTGTTTCATTTATAGGTAGGTAGCCGTGTTGGTCTGAGTCGAAACAAAATTAAAAAAATTCCTTCAGTAGCACCTTAAAGACCAACTAAGTTTTTATTTTGGTATGAGCTGAAGGAATTTTTCAATTTTGTTTCATTTATTTATTTAAAACAATTATTTATTTTGTTAAGCCCACCAGTCGTCATAAAAATTCTGCGGCACTTAGCAGGGTGCATGCGTAAAGGTACATCATGCAATGTAATAAAACTTTATCATAAGATAATGAGAGCAATAAAACGCTAAGTCCAATCACAATTCTTATATACACCAATGTTGCAGGCAAGATGTCTGATACGTAAGCCTATCCAATTACATAGCCGTAAATGAGCAGAGAAGCCCTGAGCAAATCTCCTGAGTTTGCAGCTGATGCCAGAATGTACAGCATGATGGTGCCTTCCGTTTCGCCACCTAAGGAGAGATCTCGCCAGAAACTGGCATTCCTTCTGCAGTGGATGTGGTGTGTCTGTGGGGCTTCCACCTCTTGGGCTTCCTCTGACCAAGGCAGCTTCCTCACCCAATGGGAACGATTGTGGAATATGGAAGAATTTACAGCATGTTATGGTCTAAGAGAAAATTATATGAAAATGATAGATTGACAGGTTTCTCACACTGAGTAAGTTGGCAAAAATGTATAAGTCTAAATCAAATAAGTGTTGGAAATGTAAAGAGAAAGAAGGTTCTTTTCATCATATGTAGTGGTCTTCTAGTAAGGTTAGAGCTTACTGGGAAATGATACATAAGGAATTGAAAACGATGTTTAAAATAACAGTTGTAAAAACAAAACAAAACAAAACTCAGAAGCTTTTCTTTTGGGAATAATAGGGACAAAACTACCTAAACTGTATAGAAACTTATTTATTTAAATTGGGTTTTATAAACAAGAATAATGTTATGCAAACAAGTACACCAAGTTTTCTCAGGTCATTTGTATATCACAAAAATGGCATAATAAATGTGGGGGAAATATCTACAACATAGGTTTAATTATTAGTGGTCAATGTATAAGTTCTTGGTTTATGAATTGGTTTAAACAATTAGGAAGAAGAAGAAAAAAGAAAAAGGGGGAGAGAGGGAGTGGCAAGTGGGGTGGGGTGGGGTGGTTATGCTTTTATGATTCTACTTTGTGTGTGTGGGGGGGTTGTGTCAACGTTACTTGTATGGGTTCTCTTACTATTCACTTGTATTTTCTTGGTGGTGAGAGAAGTTGGGGGTGGCTTAGGGTGTGGTTGGTTGTCTTTGGTTGGCTGTAGTGTGAATTGTTTTTGTGTGTGAGTGGGGTATGTATGCTACTACAGCAGCAAGAATGCTACTTGCCCCAAAATGGAAAGAAGCAGAAGTCCCAGCAAAGGAAGAATGGATACAAAAACATATGGAATATGCAGAAATGGCGAAACTTACGGGAAGAATAAGGAATCAAGATAACAAATCTTTTATAAAAGAATGGAAATGGTTTATTGAATATTAACAGATAAATTGTAATAACATTGGCAGGATTATTGTAATAACCTGCAGTTTCATAAGAGTATATACTTAAAGTAGATGAATAAATGAACAAATTAAGTTAATCTAGATATGCAGAAGATATGAAAAATATTTTTTTAGGAACCGCAGAAAGAGGGGGAAGGAAGTCAAGTTTCGAAATGCTAAAATGATTGTAAAATTGGTGAAATGTATAAACCTGAAAATCATAAATAAAAAATTCAACAATAAGAAAAAGGCAGCTTCCACACCCTGCCCAATGGATGGGCCAGCCCTGACCCCAACAATTCTTCTCTGGGCATGACATTCCAAAGGTGGGGAGCAACCCCAGAGAAACCCTTTCCGATATTGCCAAATCACAGATATTACCCAGAAGAAGATCTTAATGCAATCCAGCCCTCCCACTGGTGAACCTGTGTGGTCTTTCCCTCACTGCCACCCTGCCCCATCCCAGTGCAGTCTAGATAAGCAACAACAACACCACAATAATTCAACCCACCACCTGCACAACTACTGGCCACAACAACATTTGCCACAGAATCACCAGCAGTTTTCTCATTGGATGCAGAGAAGGCATTTCAGTACAGTCCTCTAGCATCCCTTGCATCTAATTGCATCACAGGCACCTTCCTAAAGAATTTGTGGAACTAATTAGCAGTGCAGCCCTAATCATGCCTACTCAACAGTGAACTCCATTGAGGTCAATGGGGGTTCCTCCTAAGCTCCTCTAAAATGCTCCTAGCTATAAAAATGGTAGTGGGTGGGAATAATACAGGAACTATATCTCTATGTCATGGGAGGAAGCAGTTATGTCCTCCGTTCCTTCTTTTAATTTTTATTTTTACAAAGCCCTTTGTCTGGGTCATAAGGCATCACAAGGAAAACCAGGCACGAAGGTGCAAGCAACACATCTCAAAATATGACTCTCCACATTAAAGCCCTATTATGTTAAACACTGTTATTGCAGCACAAAACAGAAAAGTCAGTCTCAAAAAGCTGGTTTTAATCCAAGAATCTATCAGAATGCAAGACAAAATGGTCCAAGTCCAGTGGTCCAAGACATTTCCCCTGGCTTCCCCCCCCCCCCCAGCACAGATTATTACTGCGGGAGTTTGGATTGCAATAAAAAGTCATCAAATATTTAGGACTCTGGTTAGTCTTTAATCAAGTAGAAAGCATGGTCAAATTAAAACTGGGAAGTAAATAGGAGGGAAATCTGTTGGGTCTTAGAAAGATGGACAGTTCTCCAATTAAGTCTATGGGTCAGAGTTCATGTCCTTAAAATGAACATTACAAGCACTACATTACACTTGGTGTACATGTTTAGATGCCTCATTACCCCTATTTTGCAATATCTGTCTATCTCTATCTATCTATCATCTATCTATCATCTATCTATCTATCTATCTATCATCTATCTATCTATCTATCTATCATCTAACTAACTAACTAACTAACTAACTATAGGGGCAGAAAGAGAATGAGATCGAAAATAAAATGTTGGGAATACAGCAGGGGGGGAAGGGTTCAGCAAAATTTAGATTGGGACAGAGCAGGAGTGCGGTGAGGGGGAATTGTGCTAATTTTTATTGGTTGGTAAAATAGGGTTTGAACTTGGAAAGTATCAAGGAGCTGGCTGTAATCTCTGGAGACACCGATTCCAAGGAAAGGGGGTAGATTTAGTTTTGAGAGTGGGGATAAAAAGGGGGTAAAAGATTTTGAAAATTACTTTGAATATTTTTGGGTTAAAGGGTAGAGAATATTGGGTAATTAAGGTAAAGAGAACTATGAAGGGTTTATGGATAAAAAGAAGTCATAATCTAGAAGGAAGAATGTAATTTTAGAGTTGGAAACTGCAATAATTAGTGAATTATAAAGAACTCAAGGAAGGGGAATGAGGAAGTCCGAAATGTTTAGATTTGAAATTGAAAAATATAATTATGTCTTTTTATTATTTTTATGGATTTTTGCTTTTCATTTTTTCTTCACTCTTTTATATAAATTGATTAAGAATTATCTATAAATAAGAGAGCTAAGATGTATTTTTATGATGTTTAGTTAAGATCCTGGAAATGTTATGAGTTAACCATAAAAGAATGGAAAGGAAAACAAGTGAAGAACAATGAAGAAACAAGACGTGATGATATTGTTTTATATCTCTGTATTTTTTAAAAAAGCTTTTGTCTTTTCTTTTTAAAAAAATCCTTTTTCCCCTTTCTTATTCTTTTCCTCTCTGTTTATGTAAAATCCAATAAAAATTATTATTATTTTTAAAAACACTAACTATATCTATCATCTCCTGCCAAATGTATGCAGTTTTCCTTTAAAATTGCTCTTGAACCAGGGGCGTAGGAAGATAGGGGCGGGGGGGGGGCGGATCTCCCCGAGCAACGCAATCCCAGGGGCGCCGCCGCCGCTGCCCACCCCGCCCCAAAACGCGCACCTCACCCCAAAACGCGGCCCACCCTGCCCCAAAACGCCTGCCCCGCCCCAAAACGCACACCACGCCATTGTGCATGGTGCGCCCCGCCCCCCAAACATGCAGCACCCCCGCCCCCAGCGTCACTGGGGGCAGCGCGCCTGCTCTTTGCCCCTGGTGGGGGAGCATGAAGCTCCACCGCTGTCTTGAAGTGCACTCCATAAAATACAAATGGCACTGGGAGATGGAAGATTCCAACCAGCAGCGGAGCTTCATGCTCCGCCACCGGGGGCAGAGAGCAGTGACGTGGCGCGCGCTCTGGAGGCGGGGCACTGCGTGTGTTTTGGGGGCGCAGCGTGCCGTGCACAGTGACGTGGCACACGTTTTGGGCGTGCGGTGTGTCGTGCGCAGTGACATAGCGGCGCGTTTTGGGGCGGGGTGGGGCGTGCGCAGGGGCGGGCAGCGGTGATGGCGCCCCCTGGGATCGTGTCACTTGGGGTTCGACGCCCCCACTGCCCCTATCTTCCTACGCCCCTGATTCCAACAACAACATAAATTCATTTCCATAATGTTTTTCTTATATCACCATCTCAACACTGGTGTGTGGACTGAAGGCCACGATTTTTATTTTTATTTTCAGTGAAGATTGAAAAGATTTGGTTTACCCTACCAAAGAATACTACGCTTAAAGCATGTCACTGCATTCCAGGAGAAAGCACCCACAAGTCATGTCGCTACAATAGTCCCACATTCAACTGCAGTACCCTTGCAGCACTTTGAATCGTAGAATCATAGAATCTTAGAGTTGGAAGGGACCCCCAGGGTCCTCTAGTCCAACTCCCTAGCTAAAGCATCTATGACAGATGGCCATGGGTGGCCTAACATTTACTGTGGCGTAAACGCTCATCAAATGCATGATGTGGTTGCTGCATTAGTTCCATGATCTAGTTGTCCTGTGTGGTGTCTGTTTTTATTGACTGATTGGTTGGTTGGTTGAATCCCCCCCCCCACTCTTCCTTGGAGGCAGAGACCTCCATAAACCACCACACACACTGATGTACATAGATGAATAGATAAAGCAGACTTCTATTTATAAATGCTTTGTAATGCCCAAAAATGCCCAGGATCCATTTTTGATGTGTCCTTAAGAGAAAGGAATTGCATGACTGCTAGGAAGCCACCCATAACATCCTTCTGTGCTTTCCTTATCCCCTCCAGAGTGGAATACACTTCCCCCATCCACTGAGTCCACAACACCCCACACAGATGCCAACACCACCCACAGCTGTGCCACCACCTCCCCACCAACATCACGGAGGGTGTGTAGCACCATGAATGAGGCAGTGGTGGTGGCTGGCTGTGTATGAGGCCGTGGTGGCATTTTGTCTCCCGACAAGCTGGAAACTTCAGAGGAATGGAGCGACAGCAGAAAAGTTACCACATTTAATAGGTCTGACAACATCCATCAGTATATTTCAGGAAATAATCCATTTATCAACCTTTTGTCAACTGGAGCTCATATGGAAACAGATGAGCCTTGCAAAATAGTTTCAGCATGAAGGCTCCCTAAAACAAACAAACAAACAAACAAACAAACAAACAAACAAACAAACATATATGAATCTCTCAATTAAGGCAATTTACCAAAGACAATTGGCTAAATGCAAAAGGGCACATTCCTACACTCAAATACATAGCTGCCAAGTCTCCTGTATTCCCCGGGAAATCCCTGTTTTTCCAGCTGTTCCTAGCTGAAAAAACGGATTTTTTTGTTTTCCCCTGGTTTATTCTGGCGCGGTGGCCGTTTTGGAACTGGGCGGAGCATGCTCAGAAGTGACTTTTGATGCTGGTCTGCCCAGTTCCAAAATGGCTGCAGTGCGACTTCTGGCATGGCGGCCATTTTGGAACTGGGCAAAGCAGCATCAAAAGTCACTTCTGAGCATGCTCCGCCCAGTTCCAAAATGGTGGCAGCGCTACTTCCGGTCTGCTACTTCCGCCCGGTCCCTTATTTCTCCGACAGCAACTTAGCAGGTATGCAAATATCTGTGGGTATCCCCTGCTGTTTTAAGTGGGATCCACACTTTGTGTGGCTGTCAAATTATCGCAGTCTTGTATTATTCAAGGGAAAAGGAAGTTTGAGTTCCTTAACCATTCTCTGAATAACACCAAAGGTTTAGGATCCATGTTGGTCCTTCAGGACGAAGAGCTAGTGAACTGAAACCACTATTGGACCAACTCTATCGGATGAACAGAAGACAACAAAACTTCCAGTATGTCCGTATTTTATTGTGAAGAGTCATGATGAGGTCGCATTTTATAGCGTGATCCTACATGCACTTTTGCAAGAAAGTATGTTCACTTGATACCGACAAAATTGTGCATTTTCTCTCTCTCTCATGCAGTGAGTGGCTCTGTGAGCTCTTTGTTTGAATTGACAGGCTCTTAGATGAGTAATAAAATGTCAGGTGACGACTGCTTAGCTTGGAATGTTCTATTCAGTGGTAAATGCAGTTCTGGAGATGTATAAGGCAGGAAAAAGTTTTGTGTGGAATATAAAGGGGAACGGGGACCTTATGCACAACACCTCAATCTCCAAGTGGTGTAAAATTCCGGGGAGTTCCAGGTGCTCACCGATGACTCCTTTAGGAAATAGGGCACAGCAGAGATTGTGGTGTCGTTATGATATATAGTTTACTAGCTGGCCCTGCCACGTGTTGCTGTGGCTAATCCCTGTGACTGCCACCACCCTGTGTCGATCCGTGACGTATCCTGCCCCCTCCCCCCACCCCCTGGCTTTTCCCTGTGATTCCCACCAACCTGTCCCCTCCCATGATGTATCACTCCCCCTTTTTCCCCCACCCCGGGTCATCCCTGTGACTAGTCCCACTGTGTCCTGACCTATCCTGTCCCCCCCTCCCCCCACCCCCACCCAGGCAAGTCAGTACCTCCATTCGGCCTAGTCTGTAAAGGCTTTGGTGCTGTTGAGAGGGAATGTTCTATAGGTGCAGTACCAGTGTAGCTGCCACTAGAGGGCGCTGGTTTGCAACCTGGTTCTTTTCCCAGCATGCACTTTTGGCTGAGTGGTGAGTTCTGGAACAGGGTTTTGGGGGGGTTTCACCTGGTGGAGGTGTGGCATCTGTCTTTGAAACCCTTATAAGAGCCTTCAGACATTCGCTTTGGACGTTGTGTTCAAATTTGAATGGAATCGGTGAAGCGGTTTCGGAGAAAAGTGGATAGTAACCCACATGCTCAGTTTACATTTATATATATACAGTATATAGATTTACACATAGCATATAGATTTACTATTTACTATTTATATATAGTATATAGATTTACACATATATACAACCTGAGCCCATGATGGAGGGATTCACAGTATCAACACTCCAAAAGTGTATTGTTTCTCCCATAGCTTTGGATTTAAGCAGAAATCAAATGTTGTGCACTCTCTCTGCCTTTTCCAGTCTGAACCCCCCCCCCCCACACACACATCAGAGCCTACTCTAAATGCTAAACTCTGGCTTTTATTCTTCTAAATGAGTTGAGAGATGGGCCTATGCTTTCTTAATGGACCATCACTTTTCATTTGGTCTCTTAATGGCTCATCTTCCAGGCAATTTCCTGAACACAGGAAACTGGGTGCAGGGATTAGGAGTCTGGCATCCAGTTTACCTTCCCAAGGCTTGATGAGAGTCCAGGAATTTAGGGGCGTCTGGCACCCACGAACTCATAACAGTATAGCCTGTAGTTCAAATAAGTAAGCACGGCTCTGCATTCTGGCATATTTGTGGCCCAATTGTATTTAAACCCAGAAAGTAATCTGAAGTAAAATGGCACGCTTAAGCAGGTCAGGTTGGGATGGGGGGGGGGGGGTCATAGAAAATATTTGAGCAAGCTACCTGACAACAAGATAGCCATGGATCGCTCTGCTCCCTTGCCAAGTGTGGGATTTGATGTGCTATCTTGATTCATACAAAACAATGTATTGATGCTCTTTGTACTGTTTGCACCTTGCCTGCTAATGTGGACATATAGGTTCAGGGGCCTGGAACTTAATAAGAAACCTCAAAATGACTGGGTTGAAATTCAAAATTGCACTGATTACATAGAGTGCTTTGTCCAATTTGAAAAAAGGCAGACCAGTGTATGTACCTGTACATGCATGTTCCATGTATGGCACAGGAATTCTGTGCATGCAGGTTCTTCATCCCCTTCATGTGCGGAGAGTAGTTACTGGATCTGGGTGTCATTTTTCAGTTGAGACCGTCCCTAATGAAGGGGAAAGGTTGCTAAAGTAAGGAAAACCAGGAAATAAGGGGGAATAACTTTGTCCTGACCATAATGGGCCTTAGAGGCACTACGTGAAGTCTGTTAAAACATTCCATTATCTCACTAACCAGGACTACCATATGATTTATCTGACATTATTTTCAGTCCATCTAAAATAACTACAGGCCTTCCACCACTATCAAAATTCCACCACATCTGTTCCACTTTAATTCTAAAATTATTCCTTTCTCCTTCCTGATTCCTTATGAATTTTAAATACAGCAGGTTACCCAGGCTTCTCTTTCAGGTTTAGTCTTTTATATCTTTCACTATCTTTTTCTTGTTTTCTGTGTTTGCTACATTGTTGGCCAACCACCATTAACTGCCGTACATCCCAGAGGCTTGTTCTGGTGATTATAGCCTTGATCTATCAATTGAGGTTCCGTAAAGGGCAATGTTTTCTTTTGGTTCATTCTCCTGAACCATGTAAGATAGGGAAACGGTCACAGGAAGTCTAACATACCTTCCAGATGGTGAAGGTAGCAGGCAAAGCTAAAAGCTAGAATTGGTACCACTTTATCCTGATTGGGCCCCATGATGTTCAGGCCCTGCCCTTCCACTCTAAATATATGCAGACCATCTCATCTCCAGTATTAGGTGTGGTGTGGCCACATTTACATCGCTAAAATTGAGAAAACGCATCACCGAAAAGGGAAATGCGAGGTGGCAAAGATTTGCATAAAATTGGCATTTATTCATTTATAGGTAAATGTAGAAATAGTGGCCATAATTTATATAGAAAGGCAGTACGTCATAGCAAGAAAGACTGTGACCTGTGTGTGTCTGCTCATACATTGCTCATTGTTGATGGACAATTTCAACATCCTCTTGCTCCCCTTCCACGTGATTCTTTATCTTTAAGCCAGTTTCTATATTTTGCATACATTTAAATGCTAATTGAATTGCCGCAGAAAGTACTTTTCATATTCCATATCTGACAACTGAAGATTATAACCGGTCCACTGTAGTATGAAGTGGCCTCATGTCCACTGACTGATACCCAAATAAAATGTGTTAGTCCATGGGGCTCCCCCCCCCACTTTTTTGCTCTTCTTCCTGCAACCCTCTCAGGCAGAAATTTCTTAGGGACCTTCTCTTCCCTGCTCTTCCTCTACCATTCTGTTCCATCTTTGATCCTCCAAGCTCCACCCCCATTCCACAGATGGAGCACACTGGCAGTTGCTAGGCAACATATCTTCCTCCTCTTCTAATTCACATATAGCCTTCTTCCCGTCTATCTACTAACTTGTTCACAACTCTTTGGGGCTTCCCTTTCAGGGATGAGATGCCAGAGGCGGTGCTTCAAGAGATTCTTTCCTCTTTCTGGGAAAATGAGTGGCAGCCTGGTATGGCTGCTCATTATGCTCTTGAGGAATCTTCTGAATGAGACTGGTGGCCAGACACCACCTCAGGGCTTTAGGTATGCATCTTATGAGGTGACCATCCCAAGGAAACTGAGCTTCAGGTATGGACTACAGGAAACTCAGGATGTCAGCTACCTGCTACAGATTGAGGAGAAGGGCCAGGTGGTGCACCTCAGGCGGAAGAGGGGCACGATCCCTAAGGACTTCCCCATCTTCACGTACAATAAGGAAGGGGACCTACAGGTTGACTATCATTACATCAGGGATGATTGTTTCTACAGTGGCTTCATAGAGGACAAGCCTCTCTCTTCAGTCACTCTCAGCACTTGCTCAGAGGGACTCAGGGGCCTGTTACAACTTAACAATGAGACATATCAAATTGAACCTGTCCAGCCATCTGCTACCTTTCAACATGTGGTGTATCGGCTGGAAACAGTGGAGGGTGCCGTGCACATGAGGTGTGGGTTGACGGAGGAAGAGCAAAGGCGTCAAGAGGCCATGATCCAGGACGCAGAGCATGTGGCTGTCAAAAGTGCTCCAGCAGAACTCTGGCGGCCACACAAGAGACATGCAGAAGTGGCATTTGTGGTGGAGCATGAGCGATATGTTAAGTTTAATAGAAATGAAACTGATATTGCTATGAAACTTATCGAGACCATCCATACGGTAAATTCATTTTTTGAGCCATTTTTAGTTGAAGTGTCTATAGCAGGACTGGAGATATGGTCAGAAAAGAACCTCATACATATTGGTGAAACCATAGGAAGCACACTTAGAGCTTTTACTGAATGGAGACATGACATTCTACTTAACCATCTAAAGAATGATGCTGCTCACTTAATTGTATATAGATCATACGGAAGGACTCTTGGACGAGCAAATTTAGGACAAATTTGTAAAAACAGGGCTACTGGTGTTGAAGTATCAAGAAATTTCAATTTGTTTGATTTTTCTGTACTTTTTGCCCATGAATTTGGACATAATCTTGGTATGAGACATGATGAATCAGACTGTAAATGTGACCGAAGTGCCTGCATTATGTCTGCTTTGTACTCACGGACTGATAAGTTCAGCAACTGCAGTTACCATAAGTATTTCAATCTAAAAGACTCACCTTGCTTGTTGATTCCGCCAGACCCTGATCAAATGTATAAACTCAAATACTGTGGGAACAAAGTAGTGGAAAAAGGAGAGCAATGCGACTGTGGTTCAGCTGCGCAGTGTAAATTGGATCGATGTTGTAGGCCAGATTGCACGTTGCGCCCATGTGCCAAATGTTCTTCTGGACCGTGCTGTTCCTGGTGCAAGTACCGTCCCCCTGGATCCATTTGCAGAAAGAGTATTAGCACCTGTGACCTGCCTGAGTTTTGCAATGGGACTTCAGGCGAGTGTCCAGAAGATGCTTATGTACAAGATGGTGCCCCTTGCGGTGATGGAGTCTATTGCTATCATGGCCGTTGTACTACTCCCAATGGGCAGTGCAAAAAGATATTTGGCAAGAAAAGCGTACGAGCTTCAGAGGATTGTTTCAGAGGACTGAATGCTCGAGGTGATCGCTTTGGCAACTGTGGCCTTGAACATGGTATTTTTAAGAAATGCAATGCTGAAAATATTCTATGTGGCCGAATGCAGTGTAGTAATATCCACAAGTTACCTAATTTGGAGGAACACCAAACCATCATTCAAACCACCGTTGGCAAAAGTAAATGCTGGGCTACAGACTACCACAGTGGAATGGAGGTAGCTGATATTGGAGCAGTGGAAGACGGTACACCTTGTGGCTCTGGCATGATGTGTATTAGTAATGAATGCAAGAACGTTTCCCTCTTGCAGTATGATTGTAATGCCACAAAGTGCCATAATAGGGGAATATGCAACAACTACAAACACTGCCATTGTTTTTATGGCTGGGCCCCTCCTGACTGTCGAGAGAAAGGATCTGGGGGCAGCATTGACAGTGGGCCAACTTCAAAAAAACGGAATGGTGTCATTGTAGTTAGTGTGTTGGTCCTTTGCATGGTGACTGCTGGTGTCGGCCTGGGTGCATATTACAGGTTTGTGCTAAGCAACAAGGTTAGAAGAATGAGTTTAAGAATCTCTCCATCAGAATCAACAGAGGAATGAAAACCACTCCAGATCACAGAAGCGAACAATGCAGAAAGTTTCAAAAGGTTATGATGGGTATTATGAGCACTATATATAACATATATTTGACTCTGTAAGCATTGGTTCAGTTCATCTCAAAGGGAAATATTCACATATGAAAATCTTTGGCAATACTTTCACAGTATGTTGAGAGTCTCTTTGTTGTTCAAGACAGAAGTCCTATCCTATGTTCAGTGGGAGAAATCTTTCCAGTGGAATCAAGTGTTATCATACAGTAGGATAGCATGCTACAGAAATGCATGGAACCAGTGGTATTTTGAATATCTCAGATTTTCTCCCAAAGTAACCTTGAGTGTACTGGGATAGAATCACAACCCAATCCTCTAATGACATTGAAATGCAATATTGGTATGTTTGTAAAGTGAATTCACATCAAGTCTAGAAAGCCATTGCAAGAATTGTACTGATAATTATGTCGACGCAAATGTAAATGTTGAAATGAGACAGTTTATCAAAAATATTACAAAACCACCAACACATAATATTTCAAAAAGCTATAATGGAAATTATGGTGAATGTTATGTAACATATTTGAGGGTGTAATCTTTTCATTTAAGTTTTATTTTTGTTTAGCACCTTGTTGATCAAATTTATCACACAGGATAATCTTTGATTTATCCACAAGGGGAAAGTATTTTCATATATTTAGAGCATCTCTGTGCTTTAACACAGAATCATGTCCTTTTAGCCATTGGAAGGTGGTCAGTGGGTGGGAATCTGTCTTTAAAAAGGAATACTACATGGTTAGAAGATCTTCTTTTTAGAGAAGCCAAAACACCTTTCGATAAAACTAGCAGGTAAGGGTGTTCTCTGATAATGCTAGATCCCCTTTCTGAAATATTTCACATGCCTCTGAGAGTTTTTAACTTCTCTTACCTAGTTAGGACAGGAAGAGCCATAGTTCTGTGACAGAGCCCTTTTTTATGCAAGAAGGCCCAGGATGAATGTATTTCTGTGACTCCAGTCAAAAGGTTCTCAGGTAGCAGAATGGCTAGGAGAGCCACTGAGATCCCAGAGAGCCGGAGGGATCCTCCAGACGACCTGCTTATTGAGCATTCATCTTGATTTGTTTCTGCCGAGGTTCTGCATTTCCCCGTCACTCCTTTAATCACTAAAGAAAATCCATTTAAAAAACAAATTTGAATGTCAGAGCAAGAGTGCTTTTTAGTCCAGTTTAATTGCACAATCCCACTTGCAAAATACTGACAGTCGGAAAGTGACCTGTGTCCCTTGAGATCCTTTGCCGTATTGCACGTTATTGGTTTGGATAGATGACAGGTCTGACTCATTGTACGGTAGTTTTGCTATTACAGGTTCAAAATAATGAAAATGCAGATTAAATACATTAATGGAAACATTTATAATTTGCATCATTTATTCCAGTTACCAAATTGTGTTGTGCGTGTCCCAGCCTGTTCAGTCTTGAATCATAAAAAACCCTGCTTCCCTAGAACACAGTGAATATCTTAAGATTTATTTTCTATTCCAGGGATGAACGTTTTGTGCAGGTAGACTGAACGCTTATCAAGGTTAACACGAAAGGTTATTGTATTCCTTTTGCAAGTTCTAGATTTTCTTACTCTGAGAAGCAAGCCCTTCTTAATACGTTAACTTGAAAGCTTAGGAGCTTAAATGTCAGTCCTTAATAACGTAGTCTCTATGTAGCATTCTATGGAGAATTCTGTGTTTTTAGGGAAGAATACAGGAAAGATAATGCTCCAGGTCAGCATATGCTGAATTAATTATTCCTTTAGAGAGTTGTTAGTAGAATATTCAGTGCAGTGTGTGTACCTACCACGCAGAACTTGTGTGAACCGAACTGAGATCTTTTCATATTCAAAGCAGGTAAACTTCACTTCTGAATATCACTGTAATTAATTCCCTCAAGGGGCATGTAGAAATGGTAGGTATAATTAGCTATGAAGGTACCTAACACTGCTGTCCTGTATCAGGGAAGTTAAATCGGTAAATGCTCCGTTTACTTTTTTAAAAAAATGACCTTGCATCAAACAATACTTTGAACTATCCTCTGATAGTCCGTGTGCAAAACTACGCTCGTGCCAAATACATTCCCCCCCCCCCCGGCCAAACAAAAATAAATTCACTTGAAGTTGCCATGGCGTTTTCAGTCGTATCAGTGCTCGTTTCAACTGCCTGTGAAATGGTTTGTCAGGATGAAGTCACTCATGGTTTTAATTAGAGCTACCACTGATTTTTCACCTGTTAGACAAATTCCAAGGTGGATTTGATCAGCTGAAACATCTAAAGGAAGCTAGCTTATTGGGGAAGATTAGAAAGAGGCTCAACTCTCTTTTAGCTTTACAACTACTACTAATAGTAAACTTAAGTGGTGAGTCCCAACAGGACTGTATCCAAAGCAGAGGCAGGACGAAACAATTGGTGGGGTGAAGGTATCAGTGTGCTCAGTGAAGTCCCATGGACTTCAGAAATGCTTGTTGTTGTTTAGTCGTTTAGTCGTGTCCGACTCTTCGTGACCCCATGGACCATAGCACGCCAGGCACTCCTGTCTTGCACGGCCTCCCGCAGTTTGGTCAAACTCATGTTCGTAGCTTCGAGAACACTGTCCAACCATCTCGTCCTCTGTTGTCCCCTTCTCCTAGTGCCCTCAATCTTTCCCAACATCAGGGTCTTTTCCAAGGATTCTTCTCTTCTCATGAGGTGGCCAAAGTATTGGAGCCTCAGCTTCACGATCTGTCCTTCCAGTGAGCACTCAGGGCTGATTTCCTTCAGAATGGATAGGTTTGATCTTCTTGCAGTCCATGGGACTCTCAAGAGTCTCCTCCAGCACCATAATTCAAAAGCATCAATTCTTCGGTGATCAGCCTTCTTGATGGTCCAGCTCTCACTTCCATACATCTCTGCTTTTTAAGATGCTGTCTAGGTTTGTCATTGCTTTTCTCCCAAGAAGCAGGCGTCTTTTAATTTCATGACTGCTGTCACCATCTGCAATGATCAAGGAGCCCAAGAAAGTAAAATCTCTCACTGCCTCCATTTCTTCCCCTTCTATTTGCCAGGAGGTGATGGGACCAGTGGCCATGATCTTGGTTTTTTTTATGTTGAGCTTCAGACCATATTTTGCGCTCTCCTCTTTCACCCTCATTAAAAGGTTCTTTAATTCCTCCTCACTTTCTGCCACCAGAAGTGCATTTCCGCCCAAAAGCAGGAACAGTGTTCTCAGAAGCAGCCCAATGAGGACTGGACATGTCTAGCAGCCTTGGATTATGGAGAAGACAGTTTACCCACTTCTGCCACTGGGATCTCAGGCGGCCTGATTGACCTAGAGCTCCTTTAACTAAGTTTGGCTGGTAAACCAGCTACAACAGGGTGGGGAGCCTCCAACCCACAGGCCAGAGTTGGCCCTCCGGGAGTTCAGATGTGGCCTATCAGGTCATTTCCCCCAAATCATGGCCACCTGCCCCACACCTGTTGCCATATATCACGCGTGGGGCAGCTTGAGACGTGGCTGGCAATGCACAACTGGGAGCTTTTCAGTTTTCAGTTTTGCACGTCTTTATAAATGACTTGAATGAAAGAACTGAGGGGATGCTCATCCAATATGCAGATGGCACAAAACTGGGAGGGGTGGCTATATTCTTGAGCTGCTGAAGGGGTGATGGAAAGAGTGAAGGAAGCCTCTGACTCCATCAGCAAACTTACTTCCCTGCACCTGAAGGCCTCCTTCCACTTTTTAATTCAGGCATAGGCAAACTCGGCCCTCCAGATGTTTTGGGACTACAACTCCCATCATCCCTGATCACTGGTCCTGTTAGCCAGGGATGATGGGAGTTGTAGTCCCAAAACATCTGGAGGGCCGAGTTTGCCTATGCCTGTTTTAATTGTTATTGGGAACAGAATGTTAAGCTAAGAAGATCTAGAATATAACCCAGAAAATAAACGAGTGCATACATACACCATTTGCAAAGCTGGGTTTTGCACATCTCTCAGCTGCCAGTAATTTAAAAGGTAAAGGTAAAGGGACCCCTGACCTTTAGGTCCAGTCACAGATGACTCTGGGGTTGCGGCGCTCATCTCGCTTTACTGGCTGAGGGAGCCAGCGTGCAGCTTCCAGGTTATGTGGCCAGAATGACAAAGCCGCTTCTAGTGAACCAGCGCAGCACACGGAAACACCATTTACCTTCCCGCTGCAAATATTTATCGACTTGCACATTGACGTGTTTTCGAACTGCTAGGTTGGCAGGAGCTGGGACTGAGTAACGGGAGCTCACCCCGTCACGGGGATTCAAACTGCCAACCTTCTGATTGGCAAGCCCTAGGCTCAGTGGTTTAGACCACAGTGCCACCCTCCATAGCAAAACTTGAGCCATATTTGAAAAGCCCTATCCTATGTCAATGAAAATCTCCAGGAGCCTCAGTAAGATGATATCACACAGGTAGGGTGGGGCAGGGTAATTGCACAACCCTAGATAAGAGTAAAAACCAGCCTAGTCAAGTACTCTCTCCCTCCCAGTTGAGGCTAACACCAGATGCTCACTGGATGATGAAAACTCACTGTTTTGCATGCCTGGTAGGACTTTGAAAGTCCATTGCTTGAAACTCCCAAAAGTTACTGCCATCCAGTAGCTATGGACCAATGATCTGATTAAATTTAAGGCAAAGGTTTACAGCCTGTGCCACTGCAGCAGACTTCAAGCAGGGAGATTTGCAAGAAGAAGAAAGAAAGCAGAAAACTAATATATCAAGAAGCAGACTGAGCCAGAAGTTCTCTCTGGTATATCTGTTTGCCTGTTAAGCTTGTGGCATTGCTCCTGTAGTCAGAACCTGGCCTACCCACTCTGCTATCTGACAATTTTACTACCTCAGCCTCCATACCCTGAGATTCAAAGGCAGAGCCTGAGAGCTCAAGTGTGGCACCAATTCTCCAAACAAACAAACAAACAAACAAACAAACAAACAAACAAAAATAAATTCTAGTTAAGATTCTAGTTTGTCTTGTTAACAGGTCCTACTGTGGGATTGTTGCCTCATTTTGACTGTGTTTACTCAAAGCATGCCTGTTTTTGGTGTTTACCTCTCTCAAAGAAACAGAGTGACACTAACTGTAAAAAGAAAAAAGCTGGAGAAAGGAGATAATTTAAATTTCAGAATGTGTGTGAAGGCTAGAGACAATAACTTGCCCCATTCTTGGAAAATAACTTGCCCCATCATGCTATGATTCCATGGCAGGGAGCTAAGTTCACTTTCCCCAGAGCCAAATCCAACACCTGCTTGCCGACAACTACAAAATTCCTGGCTTGGATGGCTCATTTTAGAAACCAACAAGTATTTGCTATTCCAGCTCAAAGCAGCTTTAGAGAAAAGAATACAAAAGAGCACACTTATTTTTAGCATATTGGGTTTTGTTTTTGTGGCCAAGGTTTGTTTTGTGTGTGTGTGTGTGTGGGGGGTTCTTTCATCTTTCATTCAACAAATTATCTCACCAGCAGTCTACACTTTTGCAGGCTTCCCAGGTGCCTCTATCTTACTCTTAGAATGGCAACGATGAGCACCCGAGAGGTGCCAGAACTGAGTTCTGGTGAGTTCCTGCTGGAAAAGAAAAATCCCTGGTTTTCGGGTCTCACCCAGACACCTTTCCCAGTCCCGACCTGGCATCAGGAATTACAGGGGTTGTAATCCAGCAACAGCTAGAGGGCTGCAGGTTCCCTATGTCAGCTAGTCCAACCCTCCCACAATGAAATAATATGCATCTGGCCCGTATGGGGATGAACCCACCACCTTGCTGCTATCAGCACCATGCTCTAACCAACTGAGCCACTAGAAGCTTCTAGGTCCTCTTACAAGGAGAGCAGGGACATACAAAAAGCAAAGAATCTGCCCCCACCAACTGCAAGTGTAACCACGTTCTCCTTTGGCTTCTGGGCTGTTTTTGTGCCAGTAACCTTTCTTGGGAGAAAAGCAATGACAAACCTAGACAGCATCTTAAAAAGCAGAGACATCACCTTGTCGACAAAGGTCCGTATAGTTAAAGCTATGGTTTTCCCAGTAGTGATGTATGGAAGTGAGAGCTGGACCATAAAGAAGGCTGATCGCCAAATAATTGATGCTTTTGAATTTTGGTGCTGGAGGAGACTCTTGAGAGTCCCATGGGCTGCAAGAAGATCAAACCTATCCATTCTGAAGGAAATCAGCCCTGAGTGCTCACTGGAAGGACAGATCCTGAAGCTGAGGCTCCAATACTTTGGCCACCTCATGAGAAGAGAAGACTCCCTGGAAAAGACCCTGATGTTGGGAAAAATGGAGGGCACTAGGAGAAGGGGACGACAGAGGACGAGATGGTTGGACAGTTTTCTTGAAGCTACGAACACGAGTTTGACCAAACTGCGGGAGGCAGTGCAAGACAGGAGTGCCTGGCGTGCTCTGGTCCATGGGGTCACGAAGAGTCGGACACGACTAAACGACTAAACAACAACAAACTATGAAAGATAAACTTGAAGCTTTCCCCTGATTATACAAAGTAGCACAAGTGCTCCGAAGTGCAACAGCTGTCATGTGAATTTCTAGACACACCTCTCACACACACCCCGAGCTGTAGATAATGTTAATCTTGGCACATTACATCACGCTTGGATATTTGCTAGAGAGGAGGCTTCCCTCCATATAATATCCCACTAATGCAGCAATGAAACTGCCTTCATTAGGCAGAGATAAAGTAATGCATGTGATAATCTTTTTTGGGAGAAATTTAGCTTTTATGGAGTGAAAGGGAGCCCTGCTCGTTTCTATACAGGTACTTTATGATGCTGAATTGAGCTCCTCAATTAATAATTTCCCATATGGTGCTTGCTCATTAATGCTGGAAATGATTCTTTTTTGGTCTCTACTTTTGTTAGCTAATAAGGCTCGAGGGCATCTTCAATGATAGGCGATAGCTGAGGAAGAGAACAAGTTATTACTTATGTTGTTTTACACAAGTGCAAATACAGTAAGTAATACATGAGTGCTTAGTGACAGCTATTCCACAGAGCCTAGGGCTTGCCAATCAGAAGGTCGGTGGTTTGAATCCCTGCAACGGGGTGAGCTCCCGTTGCTCAGTCCCTGCTCCTGCCAACCTAGCAGTTTGAAAGCACGTCAATGTGCAAGTAGATAAGTACTTGCAGCGGGAAGGTAAATGGCGTTTCCGTGTGCTGCTCTGGTTCGCCAGAAGCGGCTTTGTCATGCTGGCCACATGACCTGGAAGCTGTTCACCGGCTCCCTCAGCCAATAATGCGAGATGAGTGCTACAACCCCAGAGTCGGTCACAACTGGACCTAATGGTCAGGGGTCCCTTTAACTTTACCTTTAAGTGACATGGATGGGCATCAACTACATGGGAAACCAGCTGGTAATAGCAAACCTAAATGCAAAGGGGACTCTGAAAAGTACAAAAGACCCCATGCTTCAGAACATTGTATTCCAGAAGTAGGGAGGTGAATGGAACAGCAGTGTGTGTGTGTGTGTGTGTGTGTGTGTGTGTGTGTGTGTGTGTTTACGCTGCAGAGCTAGAGCATTTGTCCTGCCTTTGTGTTAATTAAACATACTTTTGAACACTGGCATATCACTTGGGCCAAGGCTGAGTTCTACATCTTTTATGGTATCTATATCTTTTATTGTAACAACATGAGCAGTAAGTGAGCTATGGCATTGAGAGGTAAGAAAGTCCCGAGAAGCCTTAGATTACCACCACTTCTGTCACAAATGTTGAGTTGAGTTGGCATCTGTCTGTGATGGCAAAGTCACTTTAAAAAGGCAAGGGGAGAAGGAGGCAATAGCTACACACCACTAATTTGTGAGCCTGATGAAGCCATGAACACCGGTAGCAACCCAAAATATTTATGAGGAAAAAAGGGGGTAAGCAGATTCCAAGGGGACAGGCATCACCTCACGCATTAAACCAACTCTATTTCACAGTAATGCTCCAATCCTAAAACATATTTATTCGGAAGTAAGGAACACTGATTTCAATAAAATTTACATCCAAGTAAATATGTACAAGATTGAAGACTTAATCAACATTTTAATTTATTTTTTATTAGCCACACTCTCTTGGCGCTGCTAAAAATGCTTTGGTGCAATAATGAGAACAATAATGAGAATCCTTCTCAATCTGATTTGTAGAAGTGGGTCTTGCGCAACTGAACGCTTTTCTTTCACCAGCATTTGCTGGCGTTGAAATGCAGGGACAGAAAGCATTGCCTGTTGGGTTTCTGCCTGTGATGCTGCTGCGAAAAGTACAGGAGTCCTGAGGGAAATATATGGCAGTCACAGATACTGAATTGTATGTCAAGAGGACCCTTGAGGAATGGGTCAGTCAATCCACACATACTGCAGGATAGTGAAGTAAATGTGGATAATATGGAGCCCTGGACACACAATATCAGTTCACAGAGAGGTGGTCATTTCTGGCTTAGGATGGAAAGGTCTGTCAATTTCTATTCTATTAGTTTTCAATATAAATTTGGTTCTCAACATTACTGCATCGATTTGTGTATATATATATCCTCACAAAAATTCCTCAACATTTTAGTGTGAATTTCTCTGACTACATTTTTATTTTTTATTTTTTACAGATAATTTTTATTAAATTTCCAAATAAACAACATCAAACAACAACATAAACAACATAAACAACAAATAACAACAATGACAATAAACAACAAACAATTTTTTTTACATTTTATCTTCTATTCACCTGTTTTAGTTCATTTTGCTCTGCTGAGCTTTGACTTCCCTCCCTCCCATCATTCGGTTTTCTTTCCCACTCTTATCTCGCAGTTCCTTTTAGTCCATCTAATTAAAACCAATTTGTAGGATTTAGTTCAGTCCTGCAAGTGTCTTTAAACTTCTTTAAAGTTCTTCTCCATATAATCCACAAATTTACTCCATTCCTCTTGGAACTTTGTCTCTCCCTGGTTTTGGATCCCGCAGGTCAACTTTGCTAACTCTGCATAGTCAATCATCTTCGTCTGCCACTCCTCAATAGTCCTGTAGTTTCCATTTTTGGGCTAATAAAGTCCTAGCCGCGGTTGTAGCATACATAAATAATTTCTGATCTCCTTTTGCAATCTCCTCTCCTATTAATCCCAATAAAAAAGCCTCAGGTTTTTTGGGAAAGGTATACTTGAAAATCTTTTCAGTTCATTATATATCCTTTCCCAAAATCTTTTTACTTTTTCACATGTCCGCCACATATGAATTCACCATCTTTATCCTGACATTTCCAGCATGATTTACTACTCATTCTATACATTTTAGCTAATTTTACTGGTGTTGGATACCATCTATACATCATCTTCATTACATTCTCTGACTACATTTTTAATGCAGTTTTGACACAAGCACTCTCCAAATATAATACATTTCTGTATGTTATTGAAACCAATATATTCATTTTTAGGCACACCTGGACCTTATAGAATGCATTTTTGCAAACATTGGTTGCTTGGAGAACTGCGTTGCAAATTTCAGATAAGTGAGATTTGGAAGGATGGCTACATTTCAGTTCTCATACTGTTTCAGAAAGTGTGAATTTGATCGATTCAGATTTTAAATGTGAAGTGAATCGATTTTCTCCTCCATCCCTATTTCTGACGCGAAAAGGGAAAAGGCAGAAGAAGTGGATGAGAGTTAAGCATGCATTCCAAGAACAGAGAATACGCCTCCATATATAATCACATCATTTTCCTTTGCATTCAGCCTGGAATAACTAACTACCTAGTTAGTGAGACACATTCATGTCTCAATTATTTCTGCATCCAGACCTTTAGAGACTTTGAATTGCTTCGGAGATTGAAGGGATCCAGACCGGAGCATCTCGGCTTCGAAGACAAATTGCTTAAGGCAATCAGCAGAAGACAGGGGACGGGAAACATGAATTGCTGTAGGTTGTACCCACGGAAGTCATCCCATTAGGGCAAAGACTTACATCTGCACAATGAGACTTCCTCTCCCTATTTTCTCCATATGTCACCCTCCAAATCTGCTCTGAACCCCCATAATTGGGAAACAATAAACAGCACAGTTTTCTGGGGTGGCATTTGCCCATCTTTGCTCCCCATACTGTCACTTCTGGCCAGGAACAGCACAGCTGGTCTAGCCTGACCTAGCTAGGCTGGCTAAGTGCTTTAAGCCAAAAGGAATATTTGAGCCTTGGCCAATACTGGACCAGCACAATGCATTTGGGCTTTATCACGTCCACTTTTTCTTGGAGGGTAAGACTGCATCCTTATAGAATTGTAGAACTGAAAGGGACCATAAGGATCATGTAGTTAGTACAACCCAATGTGGGGCTCGAACCCACGACTCTGAGAATAAGAGTCTCATACTCTACCAACTGAGATCACTGCACCTTGCTTGATTGCCCTGACCGGAGATGTATAAGTGAATGGTTAGTTAATGAGTCTTTCCTCCTATAGGCCACATTTCTTTTCGTATCTAATCTAATTATTATGAGACTGCTGATAGATTGGGGAAAGGAAGTTGATTAAATAAATTAAGAGAAAGAAAAGCAAATAAAAAATGGCAACAAACGGTATTGATGGAATGATGTATTAAATGTAGACTTTGGGATGTGTGCACATTTTGCAAGGAAATGAAGGCAAATCTGTTGGTTTCACAGAACTTGCTTCTAAATTCTTCATTCTGGTGGAAACGAAACAAAAGGCTTGTGTGAGTTCGAGATAAGGACTTATTTGGGTAAGAGAATGCTCCAGAGCAGGTGTGGGGAAGTTTTGGCCCTCCAGATGTTGTTGAACTACAACTCCCATAATCTCTGGCCATTGGCCATTGACCATGCTTGCTGGGGCTGCTGGGAGTTGTAGTTCAGCAATAGGGCCAATACCTGATCTAGAAACCATGGTGGATTGGTCTAGTTCAGGTATCCCCAAACTGCGGCCCTCCAGATGTTTTGGCCTACAACTCCCATGATCCCTAGCTAACAGGACCAGTGATCAGGGAAGATGGGAATTGTAATCCAAAACATCTGGAGGGCCGAAGTTTGGGGATGCCTGGTCTAGCGGTTCTATAAGCCATGATGGCAAAATGGAGAGAGAAAGCATGTCACTGAATGGCTATTGCCATAATAGCTATATGGCCAGTGTGGTGCATTATTGATTGATTGTTGATTGATCAATCGTTTCCATAAAATTTATGATTGTTGGAACCTCAAAGCCATTTACAAAAAGAATAAAACAATAAAATTATCAGTAAAAAGGTTAAAACAACATTTAACATGGAGAAGAGAAGATTAAGGGGTGATATGATAGCCATGTTCAAATACATAAAAGTATGTCATATAGAGGAGGGAGAAAGGTTGTTTTCTGCTGCTCCAGAGAAGCAAACATGGAGCAATGGATTCAAACTACAAGAAAGAAGATTCCACCTATACATTAGGAAGAACTTCCTGACAGTAAGAGCTGTTCAGCAGTGGAATTTGCTACCAAGGAGTGTGGTGGAGTCTCCTTCTTTGGAGGTCTTTAAGCAGAGGCTTGACAGGCATATGTCAAGAATGCTTTGATGGTGTTTCCTGCTTGGCAGGGGGTTGGACTGGATGGCCCTTGTGGTCTCTTCCAACTCTATGATTCTATGATTCTATTTTTAAACATTAAAAAAAAGTAAAACCAGCAATTAACTAAAAACGGATGTGCTTTAGCACATCAACATTCCACACATCTGAATCACCTTGTCTAAACAAAAAAGTTTTTACAGGTGCCGAAAAGAGTTCTGTGAAGGTACCTGCCTGGTGCCAAGTGTAGGTGCTGCCTCACTAAAAAGACTGATTTCCTACAAATGTGGTAAAAGTAAGAGTGCCAGTTTCACCGATCAAAGCAGTGAAGTGGGTTGGTATGGGGGTAAGATGATCTCGCAGGTAAGCTGCTCCCAAGCTGTTCAGGGCTTTATACACTAAAAGTAACAACTTGAAGTGGGCCCAGCAGCAAATCGGCAATTGTTGCAGGTCTCTGAGCACAGGTGTTATATACGGAGAAGATCTCACTCTTACCAGCAATTGTGCTGCAGCACTCTGCACTAACTGCAGCTTCTAGATCAAGCACAAGGAAATTCCCACATAGAGCACATTGCAGTAATCCAGTCTTAAAACAACCAGTGTATGAACAGACTGATGGACAAGTTTCCCTGGTCCAGGAATGTCCGTAGCTGTTGTACCAGTTGCAGTTGGTAAAAGACACTTCTAACCACTGAGGCTAACTGGATTCAGAAACAACCTCAGTGTTGTGGTTAGTTAGAGTGTTGGATTAGGACCCAAGAGACTGGGATTCAAATTGCTCTCCATAAAGTCCAAAACATCTAGTGGGCACCAGGTTGGTGAAGGCTGCCTTAGATAGTTTTTGCCTGCTCTTTATATAGCGCTATACTGTTTTCTTTATGGCAAATATTTGCATGAACCAACATGTGAAACTAGGCTGTGTGCATCCAGCTCTGACAAAGGAAGGCTGACACAGAATTCCAACTTGCCAATGAGTGATCTAAAAATTGGACAGCCTGTAGGAGCACCACACCTATGCCCAGTCTGCTGTCACTAGCATAATCTCCTGCCTTCTCTCTCTTTGTTTTTAACCAACTTAAAAGCATTTCAGAAATGATACTGATAATGTAGCAATAATCCTTAAGGCTTGGCAACCCACTTCTTTTCATTCCAAGTGCGACCAGCAGCATTCATTAAATGAGCAACCTAGTTTTGATGGATTGCATAGTGTCCTAATGAGGGTTCATAAAATGCCCTGTTTTGCTAGGTTGTTACAGAAATTAGTATTTATTTATTTTGTTTTACTAAAAATAAAACCCAACCAAATGCTACTGTTATTAGAAAACATTTCCTGAATCTAGCGAACAGTGGCACAGTCTTCTTGACTTAAAAACAATATTTGAAAAGCAAAGCTCACCAAGGCCACTGGGCTTCGGCAAGTTAGCACCTTCCACTTTAAGAGCCCGGCACTTCCAATCATCTGTTACAAAGACCCACACCTGGGGATGAATAACAAAATGTCAGCATGGGGTCAGTGTGGGGATTGTACACTTCTACTTGCAAGGCAGGCATTCCTGATAGAATCCCCTTAATTACTGTCACCCACCCTGCCTCTTAGTGAATCAGATTCCCATTATTAAATATTCAAGGGAGGACTTCGGACTCAGCACAGCGGGACTATTCATTTTCTGGTGGAGGCAGTAATCATGGCAATCTTACTTTCCACTTCCAAAGGTGTAACCCAGACCCCTTTAGGGGTTTGTTTGTGTGTGTCAAGTAGCCTGCAGGGCCTCTGTACACAGCCAGAGGCCTGGATGTAGCTAAATAGGTCTCAAGTTAAACAGCTCTGGAACAGCTTCTGACACTGTGTGAGTGATCCAAGTAGGATTGCCACCCGTCCCGTATACAGAGGCGTAGCAAGCCCAGGTGGTACCCAGTGCAGAATTTTTTGTCACCCCCCCCACGCGGCTCTGGCTCTGCCCGTATAATACAGGATTGTCCTGTATTTCAATGTAAAATACTACATCCCCTATTGATTCAATACAAGACACAGTTTGTCCTGTAGTTCCACTCTGCTGTACTCTCTCTCTCTCTCTCTCTCTCTAGGCCAAGTTAGGGATGCTCTTCAAACGTCTGACCCTGCTCCAACAGGGAAGTCCACGCTGGCTTGGCTGGAGAAACTGTCTCTTCTTTCCTTTCCTGCCCCCCCTCACTCCCTCTCCTCATTCCAACCCCCCCCCCCCCGGAGGGGCAAACCAGGGCAAGGCTTTCATGTCATCACTTCCAGTTTTCTGCAGCTTTGGTGTGGGTTAAGCCGGCAGCCATCTGCAGAGCCACGCTGAGTATTTGACAGAAAAACCGGGTATGGATTTTGGTAAATGCTTATTTCCTGTTTTGTAGCAGTTTACATTAAGCGCAGGAGAACAGTGTTTTGAGTCAGGAGTTTCGGCTGTGTTCTAAAGTGCTTGAATCGGTTGACCAAATCTAGCCTGGCTCATGGCTTTGTGAGGTAAATAGCCCAGTGATATGTTGCCAAGGGAACAACGATGGCCCAAGAAAGTATAGTAATGGGCAGAGATTATTTATCATTATTCCCCCCCCCCTCCACTTCAGCTAGGTGCCCAGTGCTGCGCAAAGGGCGAGGACAAGGCTGCATTTTGGTTCAGTCAGAGAACCATGAGCTTTGCCAAAGGTGCAGCCTGTTCCACCAAGAAGACCTGGTGTGGAATCAATGGACTTTGGGTGTCTGTTGGAGTGTTTAATCTGCACCTCCACCTATGCTTGACCTGCATTTTTGGACTTGGTGGACAGTCACCCTGTATAATATTCAGGGGAGGCCTTGCCAGCCATGCCGTGGTCAGTGGAATGTCACCTCGTGTCATGGTGGAAGCCAGTCTTCTTGGTTGTGGCACTGAACATCTTCTTTTACACAATTCAGGTGATGTTGAACTCTGGTGCATCATAGAGATAATTGGCAATGCTGTCTCTCTGGCTGCTGGCATCCAACAACATCTGGATGACTCCATGTTGGCTAGCCACATCCCAAGTTTGTTTGTTTGTTTTGCAAAAGTCTGGCAAAGACCCAGATTCCTGGATAAGATAAAACAGGCAAATATTTATATGACAGGGTGGATCAGAGACATACACAGATGAATCAGTTTTTCTAGCCAAATCCACTTTCACCAGACATGTCTATGGCAAGGTGTAATGAAGTAACCCTAGGATGATATATTTGGTCACAGCCTGGATGTATAAGGGTTAATGCATCTCCTACCCTGAGTTACATCACATGCTTGTGGGGGCGGGGTTACGAACATTCTATGAGGAGAAAAGAGCAGTTATGACAGTTGGGAGAGAGAGGGAGATGAAGCAGGAGAGTGTGAGATTGGGTGATGGTAGAATAGGTTTATAGAGTAGTGTTAGGTGAGGAATTGGTGAGGTTTGAAGTTATATGTTTAACAAGAACAGTTCCATTGAAACCACATGCTTGTACACATGAACCTTGAATGCAACCGTTAAGTTCATAAGACATTAAATGTTAAATTAAAGTTCCATCCGTACCATCGTCTGTGTGATCTTTCCAGCAGAGGTATCTATTGCTCATCTGGTGGGGATACTCATTAAAAGGACAAAACCCCTTATCCAAGGCACAAACGATAGGTTGTTGTCCCTTGAGTGCACCGAGAGGAGGAGGAAGAGGGAGACTGGTTCAAGGGTGACACAGAGTTTCCTCAGGAGGGAGGAAAGCTTTGCAGTGGGGAAAGCCCAAGAGAGGAGAACCCCTTACTGGTGTGTACACTAGGAATAGTCTCATATCACCTCAGAGCTTTAAAAAAGGCTACGTTTTGGGCTGGAAGAGTACTTTCATTTAATCTTTAAACCCCAAGCGTTGTGAGGGGCTTTATAAGGAGAATAACTGGGATAGTGGGAGGTGAACTTTACCTCAGGACATCCCCATTAAAGCTTTGCACAATCTGAGAAGTAGGTTGTACAATAAAGACGGAAAGTAGAGGACTTTCGTCACACAAGGGCTACAGCTCAGTGGTAAAGCAGTTGGATTGCATACAGAAGGCCCTAGGTCCATGATGGGCAACCTTTTGAGCTTGGTGTGTCAAAATTCGCCAGAACACCAAGCATAAGTCAGTTGGTGTGTCACTTCGAGAAAAGACACCATAATTTCGTGATATTTATAGTTTAAATAACAAAAATGTATAATTGTAATATATAACTGTATTTAATAAACCGAAACCTAATCATTTAACCAAATCAAACCAAAAACTCCTTATTTATCACAAAGTGCCCAGAGTTGTTGAGATTTTTTGGGGGAGCTGCTGACCAAAGTTGGAGGTTTTTTGGGGGGTGCAAAAGTTGCTTTGCTATTTTTTTGGGGGGGGCAAAGCTGCTGCGTTTTTTTGGGGGGGGGAAGAGAACCAGAAATAAATGACGAATAATACCTTCGCTGGAACTAACACGCAGCACCGACGTAGTCTGCCAAAGCGCCAAAAAACCCAGCACAGAACGGGTTAAAAAATGAATGCTGTTACACCCAATCATCTGCCAAAGCGCCAGAAAAAACAGCACAGAAAGGGCTAAAAAACCTATCTCTGGCTACCAGCAGCAGCAACAACAAAAAAGGACCTGGGTTTTAACAGTGGAGACAAGCTCTAGCGGAGACAAGCTGTAGGAGGAGCGGGAGAACCAATGGGGGGGGGGGAACAACAACAACAACAGCACGAATGGGCCAATGGGGCGCATGCCAGCAGTGAGGGCTCTGCGTGTCACGTCTGACACGCGTGTCATAGGTTCACCATCACTGCCCTAGGTTCTGCCCCCGCCATTCCACATAAGGCTGCAAAAGGCTCTAGTCTGAAATTCTGGGGAGTTTCTGCATGTCAGTGTAAACAATGCAGAGCTAGATGGTCTTATCCTGTATAAGGCAGATTCCTTTGCTCTTTTCTGCAGGCCAGCTATATTTAAAACAAAATGTAGCATAAGCAGTTGGGGTGTTTCTTGCACACAACCCCCACTAACTTACCTTTAAAAAAAAAAGAATGCATATATTGCTGGAAGAATGTGTCCATTTTGTATTTGCAGTTACTCTTGTAGTGGCAGGAAATAATATCACCCTTTTATTTGCACAACAGTGCATTCGTACTTCCTAACACTTTGCATGAAAGCTGGGGTTTGGGAGATGGTCTATTTCTATTATGTAAGAAAATGACACCCCCCCCCCCCCGGGGCAAACTGTTCCCGTCTTCTGTTATCAAGCTGTGCTGCCCTGCAAGCTCACAGGAAAGGCTACAATGTGGTTGCTATGTGAATTTTGTGGGTCGTGCAACCATCTGTGAATTTTAGCTGTTAAGAATATTAAAGAGAGCTGAGAAAGGAGGGGACTGCAATAGACCAACTGCTGGAAGTAAACATTTTGGCAAGGAAGAGTCTGCCATGGAAGATGGTACGTGTCAGAGGGCCTGATATGGCTACTCTAGAGTAACGACTCCAGCATGGTCTTTTAAGGCTTTTATTAAGTGCTGATTATTTACAGTGTGCAGAGCAGTAAAAATGCATCCTTAAGGTGAGGTGTCAGAACCTCCGAATGGCGATTGGCGCGTTTTCTTCCAGCACCAAAGCTTTGGCAGACCCAACCTCTTCCCCCTGCGTTTGCGTCGCAATTTGGGAGTTGGGGGGATTGGCCTCCCCCCCCCCCCGTGCGTCCAACTTCCTGTCCCACCTGAGGCATGGGCTCCACAACCTTGCCTGAGCCTCGGACACCACTTCCTGACTCTCCGCTGGAGGCAGAGCTCTCCTTACTCTCTCCAGCGCTTGGGGATGGGCTGGAACTTAAGATGGGAGGGACTTCCCTGTATCCCTTGTCCCTCACAGTACGCCTTCTCTCTTATCCAAGGATTGTCAACGGGAAGTTATGGAGGTAAGAAGAGCCCTGGGGGGATGAGACCAAAGGCCCATCTATTCGGTTTTCTCAATGGCCAACCAGATGTTTGTGGGAAGCCTGCAAGCAGGACCATCACTCATGGTCCCCAGCAATGGAGGGATAATGCGAGGCATCAGAAGCATGGTGGGATGGTATCATGTAGGGCTGCCATATTTTGAAGAGCAAAAAAAAGGGGGACATATTTGCCGACTTCTACTTCAACTATGGATTGCTTATGATGACTCTACCCATGAAAAAGAGGACATATGGCAAACCTAATCATATTCATTCATGCTATGATTTCCCTCACACTTATATGGATCCAGTCATACAGAGTGGAAAACTGGGGAAATTACCAAAATGTCTTGAATTGGCTGCGTGCCTTTGGTTTGGTATTTCTAGCACTTTTACCAGTGCTAGAAATAGTACAGTTAATGAAGAACTAGAGCTCCTGTTTCTTTTTGGCAAATTTGCAAACTGGATATTAGATATTATTCCCCCCCATGCCGCTACATTGCCCGACAAGGAAACTTATAATAAATGTGTTAAGAACAAAAGAATTGAACATAAAGATGACATAAAAACAAAGCAATCAAAAAGGTGACATCAAATAAAATGTTTCTTTTTAAACAGTCTTTTGGTTGGTTTGATTGACATCCAATGCCCTTAAAAAAATTTTTGGGGAGGGGGGAATTATTGGGTTGTTGTTTTTGTTTTGATTATGTATTTTGTTGTTTTATATTTTGATTTTATTCTGTGAACCGTCCTGAGACCTCTGGGTATAAATAATAAATCAGCTGCAAAAAAAAAAAAAAATCAACAAAAAGCTTGGAAGAATCAGAAAGCATTTAGGTTCCTCTTAAAGGCCCAAGGAGATACTGGGACAAGTGGGAACTTTGGAAGGAGTGGGAGGGAATTCCACAAGGATTGTGGAAAAATTTAGTGTGACTTTTGCTGGCTTGGGATGTGTGTGTCTGTGTGGATCCCATTTTTAGCATTCACAGTCCTTTTTAACGGTACCGGCACCTGGAGAACAACAGCATGCCCAGCTCACCCAAATTCACTAGGTGAAGATATTCCCATCACTGCATCTCCATGGCAAGAAAAGCTTTACCTGCACATTTTAAACATATGTTTATTTTTGTACATTGTGCAGGAGTAGTACATTAAGGAAAGTTTCCAATCCTAGACAAGTTGAACATTTCCTTCTGGAAAACTCAGTTTTAAAAAAACCTGTTGGAGAAGAAAACTGAACGCAAAACACACATATTCCATGCTTGTCTTCTGGTTCCGTCATTTCTTACTGAAACTGCCTTCTGTGACTATCTTAAGGCGTGCAGGCTTCAGACATCAGAAATAATGTACTGTAAGATAAGAATTTATTCTGCCAGAAATTCTTCCTTAAAGAAATAGCAGCCCCATGAGAGTGCACCATGGAGGATTTCATTTATTTTTGGCAGCATATACATATTTAGGTCTGATTCAAATAACCAGCTCGGGGACTTCTTTGAGATGGACTCTTAAAATAATGTCCCTAGGCCAGGAATTAGGAATGATCTTATTAATTTCTTGTCCATTGTAACAATTTTTGTCAACCTAGGTTGAGGGTGGCTGAACAGTTCACTAGTGGATTGAGATCCTGATTTAATGTGGCACGGCCAACAATCTCCCCCTTCCGAGCTTTTGCTGTGTGAAGCCTTCGAAGCTTTGGCAGGGAATTGGAATGCATCCCCTAGTACAGGGATGCCCAGCTTCAAGTAGGCTGAGATCTACTATTCAGCATTAAAAACTGGCAGGGATCTACCACCAGGGCTGGCTCGTCGTAGACCCCCGGTGGCGCAGGGCACCATGACGCCGGCCCGCCAGGAGGGCACCACGAGCTGCGCCTGCCCGCTGGCCGGCCGGTCTGCCGGTCCGCTGCGCGCGGCGCCCACCTGCCCACCGCGCTGGGAAACGGGGCGGGAGGGCGCCGGAGAGATCGCGCTGTGCCTGCCCGCCCGCCCGCCGCGCAGCAGCGCCACGCCCACCCACCCACCGCGCTGGGAAACGGGGCGGGAGGGCGCCGGAGAGATCCAGCGCACCATGGCAACAGGGGCGCTTAAGACGGTGCTGTCTACCACACTACCCCACTGCCATTAGGCGCAAGGGGTAAGGTGTTGGTGGCCAGGAAAAACCCCTTTCTTTCCTTAGCAGGGATTTGTGGTCGATTCCATCGCCTTCTTCCATGTATTGCCCAAATGGAGGCAACAGCTGATTAAACCACAGGTTGCTCTGTATGGAGGAGGAAGGAAAAGCACCCTTCTTTTATCCAGCCTCATCCTGAATGCGGAACATCGGGAGCCCCACACCCCACTTCCCTTTGCTCCTGAGGAGGACCGCTGCACCCTCCACATGAGCACGGCCCTGCAGCACCCAGTAAGGGCTGTCCAGCCAAGGACGGCAAAAGCAGAGGCAGAACTCTCTCCCTCCTGCAGCCGTTTCGCAAGCCCCATTCAGCCTGCCGGTGTGCACTGTGGAGCTCATGGGACCGTGGAAGCGGAGGCGCAGTTCCCTCCCTCCCTCCCACAGCCAAGCCCTGGCTGCGAGGGAGGAACAAAGGCTGCCTGGCCATAGTGCGACCGACGGAAATCCATCCATCTACCTGTTGATCATGATTGACACGTTGGACATGTCTGACCTTGTTGTTGTTGTTGTTGTTTAGTCGTTTAGTCGTGTCCGACTCTTCGTGATCCCATGGACCAGAGCACGCCAGGCACTCCTGTCTTCCACTGCCTCCCGCAGTTTGGTCAGACTCATGTTGGTGGCTTCGAGAATACTGCCCAACCATCTCATCCTCTGTCGCCCCCCTCTTCTTTCCCAACATCAGGGTCTTTTCCAGGGAGTTTTCTCTTCTCATGAGGTGGTCAAAGTATTGGAGCCTCAGCTTCAGGATCTGTCCTTCCAGTGAGCACTCAGGGCTGATTTCCTTCAGGATGGATAGGTTTGATCTTCTTGCAGTCCTTGGGACTCTCAAGAGTCTCCTACAGCACCATAATTCAAAAGCATCAATTCTTCGGCGATCAGCCTTCTTTATGGTCCAGCTCTCACTTCCATACATCACTACTGGGAAAACCATAGCTTTAACTATACGGACTGACCTAGTATATTAAATTTGCAGCAACAATCCCTCAGGGATGGAGTGGGGCTTGATATGCACCTTATGCAAATACAAACAATGGCTTAGTGCAAGCGCTGGAGTATAAAGGACCTCAGCAGAGAGAAGACTGCAGCCACTTTGCCTCTTCTCTGGCTCTGCTGCTGTTGAGAGCCAAGCCATGGTTTGGCTTTGTTCACAGCAGCATAGCAACAGCAGGACTGGAGGAGGAGGAGGAGAAAAGCAGTTGCAGTATCTCACCAGAGAACCCACATGATCAGGCGCGGTGCTAGGGCTTTTTTCGCCCTAAGCAAAACACTTTCTGGTGCCCCCCGGGCGCATGCGTCATGACACATGCGTCATGACGCACGCACACCCCAGCGCGCCTGCGGAGCTTTGCGTGGGGAGTGGGAGGCTGAGGCCGCCTCAACTGAACAGCTGAGAGGTGCAGCGAGGTGGCCCCAGGCTCACGCTCCCCCTGCACGCGTCCAGAGTGCGAGCTTGGGGTCTCGCTGCACCTCTCAGCTGTTCAGTTGAGATGGCTCCAGGCTGCTGCTCCCTGCACGAAGCTCTGGAGGCGTGCGGGGATCGCTGGGAGCCCGAGCCTCGGGGCGGGGCTGCCTCCTCCCACTCTCTGCTCCGCTGCAGCCTGCAAGACCCTGCTGATCATGCTGGCTGGTGGGCCCCGCTCGCCCTTCTGCCGCTGCCGCTTCTCTGCCGCTCCCCACGCACCTCCGGAACTTCTCACCGGGAGCGCAAGCCTGGGGCCGCCTCAGCCACCTTTCAGCTGTTCAGAGGAGGCAGCCCCAGGCCCGCGCTCCCCGCACGCCCCCTCCATTTTGGCACTCTAGGCCGTGGCCTAGTTCGCCTTAATGGAAGCGTAGGGGCTGCACACGCTGATGCTTCTGCACTAGGCCATGAATTGCTTTAGCATTACATAGGAAGCACGTGTGTAGAGCTATCAACAATGGATTTGCCAGAAATCTAGCTACCTCCAGAATTAGTGATCCCATGTGAAACTGGAGGGGGGGCAACTTCTCCTGCACTCCTTTACACCTGTCTTCTAGGGTTCAAAAACTAAAGAACAGACCTGAGATGTGTTGGCTTGTCAGGAAAGAGAGAACCAAAGAAAAAGAATTGTGCTCTCACTTCGTAAATGTTCTGAGCCTGACACCTACCACACACCATTAGAAGATTCCCATCAAAGGAAAACACTTTAGTGCCTTGTTTTTGTCCTACCTCCAAGAAGAACTTACATCACAACACAAAGCAACACCTTCCTCTGCAACTTTGCTACCAAACTGATAAAAACTATGACATGCATTTAGAGAGCACATCTCTAGTCAAGAGGATGTTGAAGCACTGGAATAACATTAGAAATCACTTCACCTCTTTAGGGCAAAAAAAAGTTTAAATAGTTGACAGGGAAAAAATGGTAACAGCTAGACAGGGTGGAAAATGCCGTATTCTAATGTAGTCTGAAGAGTAGGTGGAGGTCGAATAAAGAAGGATGTGTGGTTTCTGTTTACTCTGTATGTAGGTAAATTGCATTTTGCAGTAAATGAAGAATTGCTATCTTGTCTGTTGGTCTAATAAAGTGGAAAGTCTGGTACCCTGGATTTGCCATTCTATTGGCTAAGCTCTTGTATTGTCATGGAACATTTGTGAATGTTCTGAGTTGAATGGAAGGTTGAAAAGCACTGCCTGTCTTAGTGGGAAGTGGCAGGTTGCTTTTGATGGGGGGAATTCAAGGAACTTAGGTATGGGCTATGGGCTGTATACATGAAGAAGGGGTGTACCTAGGGGTTGACCAAGGCGGCCCCCACCAGAGACACAGGCCTGGGGTGTGTGTGCAAAAATTGTGCTTCTTGCTGTGTCACCCTGGGCTGGCTCCTGGATGGAAGGGTTTTTTTCTGGGGTGGTATAGGCCACCCAGCAACACCCCTGGGCCAACAAGCAGTGTGGTAAGACTGTGAGTCAGAGGTGAACACAGCCCCTCCACCAGGTAAGGCACTCCATTTTCTTGGAATGGAGGGAGAAGTTTGGGGGGAGTTTTGTGTGCTGGAGCAGCTGCCAGAACGAAGCAAGTCAAACCGGAAATTGGGATAGAACTGAGGTGATGGTTGTGAATTTGTGTGGGGGACCTGGGTGCCCGTTTTATGCCACTGAGGTGCTTCACCTGGGGAAAGAAACTGTGGGAGATTTGGAACTCAAGGGCTGGAGGAGGGGCTCATGGAAGCTCCTGTTGAGGGCAGCTGCGTTTTGGTGTGCAAAAAAGGAAGATGCTGAGGGGATTGGGAGGGATTAGAGAAGCCATTCACGTTGGGTGGTTTTGACTGGGCACTCCCTGCTAGCTTCCCTTCTCTGAAGGAGGTGGACGAGTGAAAACCGTGGCCGGAAAAAGCACTAGGCACACCTGGGCTTCTGCAACTGGCCAAGTGAAGAGGGGGTGTTGCCTCAGAGCTGAAAAGGAACTCAGCAACAGGGCCGTCTTAACCATATCTGGCGCCCTGGTGCCAAGATCCCTCGGTCCCCCCCCCCCCGTGAGTGAGGTGGGCAGGAGGGGCATGCGGGGAGCTGAGAGGCGTGGAGGAGGCAGCCCCAGGCTCCCGCTCCCCACGCGAAGCTCTGGAGGCGTGCGGGGAGTGCGAGCCTGGGGGCGCCGCGCTGCGCCTCTCAGATGTTCAGGTGGCCCCAGGCCAGCGCTCCCCACGCGCCTCTGGAGAGCTGCCTGAAGCCGCTCAACAGCAGAGGAGCGCGGAGGCAGACACCAGCGTTTGGCGCCCCTTCCGCGCCCCTGATGGCCAGGCACCCTGGCGCCTTGCGCCACGCAGCCCGGGCCTAGGGACGGCCCTGATCAGCAATGCAAATATAATTGTTCTATCACCAGTAATTTCTACGTTTTGCATACATTTAAACTCTAATTGAATTGTCACAGAAAATACTTTTCATATTCCATACTTGAGAGCTAAGGATCATACCCCATCGTCTATATGAAGTGGCCTCAAGTCAACAATTATTAATCCACAAGACTCTTTTTTGCTCTTCTTCCTGCAACAATCTCAGGCAGAAACTCCTTAGGGACCTGCTCTTCCCTGCTCTTCCTCTACCATTCTGTTCCATCTTTGATCCTCCAAGCTCCGCCCACATTCCACAGACGGAGCACACTGGCAGTTGCTGGCAACATACCTTCCTCCTCTTCTAATTCACATATAGCCTTCTTCCCGTCTATCTACTAACTTGTTCACAACTCTTTGGGGCTTCCCTTTGAGGGATGAGATGCCAGAGGCGGTGCTTCAAGAGATTCTTTCCTCTTTCTGGGAAAATGAGTGGGAGCCTGGCATGGCTGCTCATTTTGTTCATGAGGAATATCCTGAGTGAGACTGGTGGCCAGGCACCACCTCAGGGATTTAGGTATGCCTCTTATGAGGTGACCATCCCAAGGAAACTGAGCTTCAGGTATGGACTACAGGAAACCCAGGATGTCAGCTACCTGCTACAGATTGAGGGGAAGGGCCAGGTGGTGCACCTCAGGCGGAAGAGGGGCACGATCCCTAAGGACTTCCCCATCTTCACGTACAACAAGGAAGGGGACCTACAGGTTGACTATCATTACATTAGGGATGATTGTTTCTACAGTGGCTTCATAGAGGACAAGCCCCTCTCTTCAGTCACTCTCAGCACCTGCTCAGAGGGACTCAGGGGCCTGTTACAACTTAACAATGAGACATATCAAATTGAACCTGTCCAGCCATCTGCTACCTTTCAACATGTGGTGTATCGGCTGGAAACAGTGGAGGGTGCCGTGCACATGAGGTGTGGGTTGACGGAGGAAGAGCAAAGGCGTCAAGAGGCCATGATCCAGGACACAGAGCATGTGACTGTCAAAAGTGCTCCAGCAGAACTCTGGTGGCCACACAAGAGACATGCAGAAGTGGCATTTGTGGTGGAGCATGAACGATATGTTAAGTTTAATAGAAATGAAACTGATATAGCTAGGAAACTTATTGAGACCATCCATTTGGTAAATTCATTTTTTGAGCCACTTTTAGTTGAAGTGTCTATAGCAGGACTGGAGATATGGTCAGAAAAGAACCTCATAGATATTGGTGAAACTATAGGAAGCACACTTAGAGCTTTTAGTATATGGAGCCACAACAATCTACTTAACCATCTAAAGAATGATGCTGCTCACTTAATTCTATACAGGTCGTATGGAAGTACTATTGGACTAGCGTATGTAGGACAAATTTGTAGTAAGTACTGGGCCACTGCTCTTGAAGTATCAAGAGATTTCAATTTGTTTGATTATTCTGTGCTTTTTGCCCATGAATTTGGACATAATCTTGGTATGAACCATGATAGTTTGGGCTGTTCATGTGATCGACGGGCCTGCATTATGGCTGCTTGGCACTCACAGACTGATAAGTTTAGCAGCTGCAGTTACCATAGGTATTTCAATCGAAAGGACTCACCTTGCTTGTTGATTCCGCCAGACCCTGATCAAATGTATAAACACAAATACTGTGGGAACAAAGTAGTAGAAGAAGGAGAGCAATGCGACTGTGGTACAGCTGCGCAGTGTGAATTTGATCGATGTTGTAGGCCAGATTGCACGTTGCGCCCATGTGCCAATTGTTCTTCTGGACCGTGCTGTTCCTGGTGCACGTACCGCCCCCCTGGAGCCATTTGCAGACAGAGTATTAGCTACTGTGACCTGCCTGAGTTTTGCACTGGGACTTCAAGCGAGTGTCCGGAAGATGTTTATGTACAAGATGGTGCCCCTTGCGGTGATGGAGTCTATTGCTATCATGGCCGTTGTACTACTCCCAATGGGCAGTGCAAAAAGATATTTGGCAAGAAAACCGTACGAGCTTCAGAGGATTGTTTCAGAGGACTGAATGCTCGAGGTGATCGCTTTGGCAACTGTGGCCTTGAACATGGTATTTTTAAGAAATGCAATGCTGAAAATATTCTATGTGGCCGAATGCAGTGTAGTAATGTCCGCAGTTTACCTGATTTGGAGGAACACCAAACCATCATTCAAACCACCATTGGCAAAAGTAAATGCTGGGCTACAGACTACCACAGTGGAATGGAGGTAGCTGATATTGGAGCAGTGGAAGACGGTACACCTTGTGGCTCTGACATGATGTGTATTAGTAATGAATGCAAGAACGTTTCCCTCTTGCAGTATGATTGTAATGCCACCAAGTGCCATAATAGGGGAATATGCAACAACTACAAACACTGCCATTGTGCTTATGGCTGGGCCCCTCCTGACTGTCGAGAGAAAGGATTTGGGGGCAGCATTGACAGTGGGCCAACTTCAAAAAACTGGGAAGGTGTCATTGTAGGTCTTGTAGGAAGGGCGTTGGTCCTTTCAACAATGACTGCTACTGTTGTCATTGGTGTATATTACAGGTTTGTGCTAAGCAGGAGGGTTAGAAGAACGAGTTTAAGAATCTCTCCATCAGAATCAACAGAGGAATGAAAACCATTCAAATCACATAAGCGAACAATGCAGAAAGTTTCAAAAGGGTATGATGGGTATAATGAGAACTATATAACACATATATTTGACTCTGTAAGTATTGGTTCAGTTCATCCCAAAGGGAAATATTCACATATGAAAATCTTTGGTTATACTTTCACAGTATGTTGAGAGTCACTTTGTTGTTCAAGACAGAAGTCCTATCCTATGTCAAATGGGAGAAATATGTCCAGTGGAATGGAATGTTATCATACAGGAGGATATCATGCTACAGAAATGCATAGAAGCAGTGCTGGTATTCTGAATATCTCAGATTTTCTCCCAAAGTAACCTTGGGTGTACAGGGATAGAATCACAACCCAATCCTCTAATGTCATTGAAATGCAATATTGGTATTTTTGTGAAGTGAATTCACATCTGTCTAGAAAGTCATTGCAAAAATTATACCGATAACTGTGTTGGCACGTATTTCCCCCCAGAAATATGTAATGGTCAGTCTGGCTGCCTCTAATAAGTAGCTACTAATTAGAGCTTTGCTTTTTAGATCTTTGTAGCTTCGGGGAGAACATATTCCACTAGCTGAACGTCCAGCTCTGTGTGCTGATTAGTTCTATCTTTCCATAAGATCTTCCGATTTTGAGGGAAGGTCTCAGAACATTTTCAAGTTAATCTGAAATGAGCTCAGAATAACTTGCCTATCTCTAATTGAAGTATTCAGACACAACACAACTGTGAGGGAGAATATTATGGGAAACCAGCTTTCACCTAAGTCAAAAGGTGGCTCTTCCTTGCCCTCTGAGTTTATACTGGGTTTACAAATGCTTCTGCAATAACTCCTATTGCACGTAAAATTTGCTCAAGACTTGTGTATTTAAAAGACCAGTGCATATAAATGCAAAATATTGTTTGCACTTCACACATTAAAGAGTTTATAAACCCATTACTAGGAAAGTAAGCAGGAGTCTATATCACAGTAGAACATAGACAATAAAAGGATTATTTACAATGAATATCAGTGAACATGGTAGATGCAGAGCAACATTTATTGGACTTGGCTTGATTACATTTACAGCATTACTCAAGTTGAGTGATTAGTATATACAGCCCTCTCATTTTATGTCTAAATATATGGAATATGGAAGGGCATGTTTCTGTACTGGAACAAGAGGAATGCAAAATGACGTTGAGAAAGTGGCTTGACCATCTAATATAAAATATAGAGGTTTATAAAAAGAGCTTTCAGGGCCTTAAATTCCGGAGGCTGCAAAACTGAGGCATAAAAGCATATAAATCCCCCCTTACCCAGCCACAACAACGTCATATAATTTATATAAAGACTCTCTACTGCACAGTTTAGGTTGTCTACTCATTCTGCACTATGAACAAGCATTACGTTCCTTGTACAAATATTAGGGAAATTAATGGAAGGACAGCCTAGTGAAGACTACTAGGTTGATAGCTAAATGGAACACCCATTGTAAGAAGACAAATCTCTCTAATTACCAGATGATGGGAAGACCATCCCCAAATGGCTGCATGTGTGAAGCGTGTGGGTGTGCCACTGGAGTAAATCTGAGTTTTTGAAGTGCTGAAGTTCAAGGCAGCCATTCTGTGCCCATGTACCCTGGGAGAGAAAGCTACACTAAATTTGACGGGACTTGCTTCTGTAAAGATTGTTTGAGGAGCAGATATATGCTGCGAGAGGTCCGCTTCATATACCTAGGGAATCGTAACTCATTCTGCTCACCCAGTCGTTTTGAGCCCTGAACTTGATAAATTGGCTTGAAAAATCATCACATCAAGAGAATTATCAGCTGCTTGGAATCACAAGTAGGGGGAAGACAATTGCAGTTAGGTTCACTGTGAGAAGAGGGTGCTGGACTGTGCTGGGCCTTTGATCTGATCCAGCCAGGCTCTTCTTATGAAAAATGTAGGGAAATTCGAAGCTAACGTGTCACTGTAGCCTCACATCGGCCAGTCGTATGCCGGCAGGGAGCCTGCAAGCAACACTTGAGTGCAACAGTGCTCTCCCCCACATGTGATACCCTGCACCTGATATTGAAATGCATTTTATCTCCAGCAGTGTCCTGCTTCTGAACTTCCCAGAGGAGGTGATGGTGGCCTACATAGACTATTGCTCCGATCTAGCATGGTTCTCATTTTCTAAGCTTCGAGATTGATTGCTCTGCAATTCCTCCTTCTCTCACAGGACATTTTTGTTAAGATCAGGTGGTTGTTGCTCTTTTTAAAATGCCATTAAGATCCCCCAAATAAATTCAAGCACAGCATGCTTGCAGCTTTCATGATTACACATTTTATGCATGGAGTTATAATTAAAAACCAGGTTTTTTAAATGAAAAAAAAATGCAATTATAATATGTAGAACTGAAGCCCTGTGTAGGAGAGGGGAAAAAAGTTATTTTGCATGTTGAATCGAACAAATGGTTCAGAGAACGAAGATTGGACGACCTTCTGCCAAGTCGGTTTGTAACATATGTGCAGACAGACACCACTGGCTTCTCTAAATGTTTTGGCATAAAAAGGATTTGATTGGGAATATTAAGGATGAGGAAAATATTTCTGTGAGTCTAAGAAATATTTAACGTTGTGAGTCATTGCTGGAGGAATAGTTGGGAAAAACGGCTTCATGGTACTGTTGGCAGGAGCATCAAAGCAGAAAATCAATAGAAATAACAGAAGTATATCCTCAGCAGTGACGGCGAGAGGACAAATGAGCAGGAGTGTACAAGTCAATATCACAGAGCTGGCCCCAGGCTTTTGGGACTTACTGGGCACCGTCCCAACTTCACTCTACTAAGTATTCAGTGACCTCCAGCACCTCAGGACTTCAGGGCATCCCAGACTGATGCTGCCATGCAAGCCTTTGGGAAGCAGAGATGTGAGAAGGCATCAGAGGAAGGGAGGGAAGGAAAGAGGGACAGAGGCAACTGTTGCCCGCAGCACCCCTGGCCATCCTTCAAGTCACCCCAGGGTGTCACAGCACACTGCTTGAAAACCACTGCTTTAAAGGGATACAACCTCCTAGGATCTGGGTATGCATATTAGGATAGGACTTCTACCCCACCCTCAAACAAGGGAACCCAGCACACCTGCCTGAGGATGGAAACCATTGGTTCAAATGGAAGACTTTCCATTCAGTGTTTGCTATACCTGTTTCCACTTGCTGTTTCTGATCTGTTTCCTTGGTTCTTTTAACACGGAGAGGAACATTCAGTGATACAATGCATTTATGAAAACGGAGGTCTTCCTGGGGAAATCTGATTAACTTCCTTGAGTAAGTGTCAATAAGAGACTACAGGGAAGGGAGCAGCGATATAATCTGGTTGGGCACCAGGTTTTTCATACAGAGCTACATAAAATAAAAGGGCAATATATGAGAGAGAGAGAATGTTTGGATTTGATATCCCGCTTTATCACTACCCGTAGGAGTCTCAAAGCGGCTAACATTCTCCTTTCCCTTCCTCCTCCACAACAAACACTCTGTGAGGTGAGTGGGGCTGAGAGACTTCAGAGAAGTGTGCCTAGCCCAAGGTCACCCAGCAGCTGCATGTGGAGGAGCGGGGAAGCAAACCCGGTTCCCCAGATTACGAGACTACCGCTCTTAACCACTACACCACACTGGCTATGTTATCAGTGGTGAAATTCTCAGCTGGGTAAGCACTGTTTTAAGTGAGAAAGGTCTCTGTGCAGGAGGACAAAACATAAAAAAAATATAAAGTGAAGAGAAAAGACAGGTCAACTGCAAAATACCAGTGATGGTTATCAGGTCAGTTGGGTGGGAATTTTGATGAAGGGAGGTCAAAAGTTCCTCACCCTTAATTGCGGAAAGGAAATCTGAGTGAGTCTGGAGATATTCCAAAATGATTGGTGAAATGTCTAAGAGCTCAGCAAGTGTGCTGTAACAATGGGAATTACTTAGCACTTATAGTGCTCATTTTTAATCCTTACAGCTCAAAGCTTTTTACAATGAAGCAGGCGACATTGGTCCACCACTCTTTATCCAGGCAGGCTGCCAATGAGCTTAAAAGAGGAATCATAAAATCATAGAGCTTTATGGTACCCCATGGGTCATCTAGACCAACCCCCTACAATGCAGGAATCTCAATTAAGCATGCAAGATTGGCCATCCAATCACATTAAGTTTACAAATAATAATAATTTTTTTGTAGGATCCCTAGGCTCAATGGTTTTCTCTTTTGCCAGGGATGGGGGATTTGTGGTCCTTTGGATGTTGTCAGACTCCAGTTCCCATCAGCCAGCACAACCAACGATCAAAGATCAGCAACTCTGGAGGTCCAGAAGTTCCCCACCACTGATTTACACACTGGATTCCTATGTTTAACTGGAACTTAAGTCTGCAATCCTACATATGATTTCCTGGGAGTAAGCCCCATGGAATTAAACAATTGCTTCATTGTATTGTAAATTCCATTGATTCCTGCAGCACCTGCATAGGATTGGAGCCTCTTGGTTCATTTGGCATATCTGATACACTTCTTTTCCAAGTATTTCCTGGCAAACTGTAGCATGATGACATAATGTGAATGGTTCATAAGACAGAAGTAACAAACTTGCACTGATGCAAGGGTTTTATTTTAATTGCTTGTTCACTTTATTTGGTCATTTCCTACAAAATGCCTATGATAATAGTTCATGTGTAACACAGCATCAGAGTAGGCTTCTATGTCTGAAATATTTGCATCACCAAAAAAACCTCATATTGGAGATTCAATTAATATTGGTTGCTGTTTTAATTGGTGGCCAGAAAATCCACTTTGTCTCTCTTTAAGACAGCTGGACTAATAAGTGAAAAATATGCACAGAGAGATTTGTCTTCTATGATATCATTCTTGCAGGACACTATTTTGCAGCAGGGGGAAATGTTGCAACTACAGTTCAAGGGCACCATTGTTCACAAATGCTTCTGCCCCATGGCTACCCTTTTCAGGAGCACATCAGCCTCACTCGGTCCACCACTCTGGGGTCTCTAGGCTTGTCTGGAAAGAAAGGTGATATAAACACATAGAAAAGACAGTGCCCCGCAATTGCATGTGCTGCCTCTGTTTTCAGGGTGGTCGGTCACATGACCACCTTTGTGAATTGCACCACCACAGAAAAGATCTGGACATGGAATAGACCATGGCTGAAATTGCTGCTCTTCTGTAAAGCCATGTGGATTCCCTTGAGCAGCCTAAACAGCCCCACAAGAGAAGTGTGAGGATAGGATAGTCCACGCTGGTTAACTTCTGCACCTGGTATTTCATGTGTATGTTGTACTTCAATCCAGGAAGCAAAATGTATTGGGCCAGCCCTACTGCTCCCTAATATTCTTCTCTCCTGGAGGTGCTGGTGACTGAACCAGGGACTATAGATGCTGGACTATTGAGCTATGATCCGTTGGACCGCAGGATGGAAGCCTGTAACCATAGCAATATATAGCACCAATGGCATGAGCCCCCTTGCCCTTGAGAGGCAGGGATACAGTTGGTAGCGTTGTTGTTTAGTCGTTTAGTCGTGTCCGACTCTTCGTGACCCCATGGACCATAGCACGCCAGGCACTCCTGTCTTGCACTGCCTCCCGCACTTTGGTCAAACTCATGTTTGTAGCTTCAAGAACACTGTCCAACCATCTCGTCCTCTGTCGCCCCCTTCTCCTAGTGCCATCAATCTTTCCCAGCATCAGGGTCTTTTCCAGGGAGTCTTCTCTTCTCATGAGGTGGCCAAAGTATTGGAGTCTCAGCTTCAGGATCTGTCCTTCCAGTGAGCACTCGGGGCTGATTTCCTTCAGAATGGATAGGTTTGATCTTCTTTCAGTCCATGGGACTCTCAAGAGTCTCCTCCAGCACCATAATTCAAAAGCATCAATTCAATCAATGGTAGCATTAGGCTTGTGGAAATAATCCTAGTGCCAAAAATGTCTACTTTGCCTCCTTCCAGATGTATAATAGAATAGGATGTTCGGGGGGGGGGGGGGGATAGAAGGTTTTCTTTTAGAATGTGAGTAATATAGAAAATGTTGAGGTAATGCTAATCAAGTTGGAGGGGAAATCATTTCTGCAAAAGATTGCACTCTATTTTTTTTTTATTGAAGAAAGCTTTTATCCTGAGTAGCTTTGACTGGTGCTTTAAATCAAGGATTATATATTATTGCTTTCTGCCAGGGGAAATGGTATATGGATGTCTGCACTTTCAAAGATCTCAGGCCACCAAAGAAACATGCCCTGGAAATGGTCCCATTGTCTTTAATACCTGCACTTGACAGCATTGATTCTTTTTGAGGAACGAAGGAAGGAATAAGAAAAATGATGAGTCGCGTTTCTATAGTGCTTTAGGGTTTTCAAAGGACTTCACATACATTATCTCAGGATTCCTCGCAACAACCCAGTAGCTTCTGACACCATCACTACCATCTCCCCCACTTTTCCTCATATGCAATGCCCAGCGAAGGACTATAACTCAGTGGTAGAAACCATGGTTTGCAAGCAGAAAGTCATGCAATCACATTGTAGGCAATGGGAAACACCTGTCTTCCTAAGACCCTGGAGAGGCTCCACCAATCAGAGTTTCCTAAAAGAAATGACTTGCTATTATATTATGACTTGTATACCCTCTGAGAATACTTTGCTGGAAAGGCGTGGTAGAAATCTTCAAAACAAACAAATGCACAGTATATGTTTGTGATTTCATGATGTTCTGTACTTAGGGACAAGACTGAGAAGTTGCACTTATTAGAGGCAGGGAGAAGCTTTTAGCTCCCACCTTAACAGTCTTCCTGAGCATATGCCTTTAGTTAGTCCCGCACGCCTGATTTATGTGTGGTTTCCATTGGTGCCAGCTTCAGAGAATACAGTAGTGAAGTTTCTGTTCCACCAAGTCCCTCTTCACTGCTGCTTCCATCCACTCAGTTCTTCTGAAATATAATTTTAGAGAGCCTAGTTCCAGTCGGCAGTAATAATACCAATGGCCACAAAGGGTCCTGCCCCGGCTAACAGCTAACAAGCTCGCTCTGGGTCTGATGCGCAGTCTGTGGAGCTGTTAGAGCACAGCTGCCAATCCCTGTATTTGTAGCTCAGGCAGTCAAGGTTTATGTTTTTAAATGTCGAAGTGCCAGGTTCATTCCCTCCTGAGGGAGTCTCAGAATGAGAATCCTTCAGGTTGAACTGCAATACGAAGCTTCCAAATGTAAATACAAAAAAAATAGACAAGAACAGCTGGTGATTGCTCTCAGTGGTGGAATATCTGATGCTGTCGCCCCAGTGTTGCAAAGTGTCTGCATCCTTGTGCTTACAGAATGCCTCTAGAAATATTACAGAATTCCAAACTTGTCCCGGAAAACCCAGAGCCTTGGGGTTTGTTGAAATGTTAAAATGTGTACTTGAATGATGTGCTCCCAATGGATAAAGGGGAATTGATCAGGAATTTGTTAGTGCCAGCTAGAATGACTGCAGCGAAGTCATGGAAACAGAGGGTTGTAGATGGAATGCAAGAGTGGCTTAGCAACAATTACGCTAAAAATATTGCATTTAGGGATTGCAAGTTTCAGATTAAACTCAGTAAAAGAGTTTGATGAAAGGCCTCCTCGTATGAACATGGGGGGGGGATACTTTTTTCTGGGTATTAACAACTTCTATAAGAAGAAAAAAAGATGACTGGTGGAGATCTAGGAGTCTTGGTAGACCACAAACTTGACAGGAGTCAGCAGTGTGATGCAGCAGCTTAAAAAGCCAATGCAATTCTGGGCTGCATCAATAGGAGTATAGCATCTAGATCAAGGGAAGTAATAGTACCACTGTATTCTGCTCTGGTCAGACCTCACCTGGAGTACTGTGTCCAGTTCTGGGCACCACAGTTCAAGAAGGATACTGACAAGCTGGAACGTGTCCAGAGGAGGGCAACGAAAATGGTCAAAGGCCTGGAAACGATGCTTTATGAGGAACGGCTTAGGGAGCTGGCTATGTTTAGCCTGGAGAAGAGAAGGTTAAGGGGTGATATGATAGCCATGTTCAAATATATTAAAGGATGTCATATAGAGGAGGGAGAAAGGTTGTTTTCTGCTGCTCCAGAGAAGCGGACACGGAGCAATGGATTCAAACTACAAGAAAGAAGATTCCACTTAAACATTAGAAAGAACTTCCTGACAGTAAGAGCTGTTTGGCAGTGAAATTTGCTACCAAGAAGTGTGGTGGAGTCTCCTTCTTTGGAGGTCTTTAAGCGGAGGCTTGACAGACATATGCCAAGAATGCTTTGATGGTGTTTCCTGCTTGGCAGGGGGTTGGACTGGATGACCCTTGTGGTCTCTTCCAACTCTACGATTCTATGATTCTAGATCAATCAAATGTTGGCAGCCTTTAATTTGCTGGAATTTACCCCCAATTTTTTGTTGCAGACGTAGGGGTCTGCAACAAAAAATTGCAGCAATGAGTACTCCTGCTGTTTCGGATTGTAGCCACCCAATCATGCCCCTTTCCAGGGTACTCATTTCTCTTCCTCTCTTGTTTTCAGTTGTTCATTATTTTCTGAAAGATAGCTAACAAATTTATTAAATACTATTACTAAATAAATAGTCCAGAGGGTATGACCCAAACCAATGAATTCAAATTGCAAGAAAGGAGATTCCGACTAATCGTTAGGAAGAACTTTCTGATGGTAAGAGCTGTACAATGGTGAAGGGGATAGCCTCAGAAGGCGGTGGACTCTCATTCAATGTATATTTTTAAACAGAGGATGGGTGACCGTCTGCCAGGGATTCTTTAGCTGTGATTCTTACATTGCAGGGCATTGGATGACAGGACCCTTCGAGTCCCTTCTGACTCTACAATTCTATGATTCCAGGAAATAAGCCCCCAACAGTCACTCAGTATTTTATGCCTGTTGTGTATTCTCAATTATCACTGGAGTTTTGGGGATCCCCAACAGTCAGGCAGCATTCACTGGACACCGAACATGTTCATTCCTCTTAGACCTATCTTGAGGTTTTCCCCGTTGTCTAAAATGATAGTGCCAGGCAAAACCACTTTTATTCAACCGGGCCCTTGGCTCTTAATTTTCTGCTTACCTTTTAGTGGGGTGCAATGGAGTTGGATATCTCTCTGTGTTTGTGTATAAAACTTCTATATATTACGTTGTTTTATTCTTGTTTAAGGGACCCAGGTGGCGCTGTGGGTTAAACCACTGAGCCTAGGGCTTGCTGATCAGAAGGTCAGCGGTTCGAATCCCTGTGACGGGGTGAGCTCCCGTTGCTCGGTCCCAGCTCCTGCCAAGCTAGCAGTTCGAAAGCACATCAAAAATGCAAGTAGATAAATAGGAACCGCTACAGCGGGAAGGTAAATGGCGTTTCCGTGTGCTGCTCTGGTTCACCAGAAGTGGCTTTGTCATGCTGGCCACATGACCTGGAAGCTATACGCCGGCTCCCTCGGCCAATAATGCAAGATGAGCGCGCAACCCCAGAGTCGGTCACGACTGGACCTAATGGTCAGGGATCCCTTTACCTTTATCTTTATTCTTGTTTATATCCTTGCTTTTAATGTTCATTATTGTAAGTCACACTATAATTTTTAGATGAAAAAGCAGCTCATAAATATAATTAGCAATAATACTATTAATAATTGATTATATTATTAATATTGGGTGTAGTGGTGTAGTGCTTAGAGTGTTGGGCTAGGACCTGGGAGAACAGGGTTCAAATTCCCACTCAGCCCTGAAGCTCACTGGGTGACCTTGGGCCAGTTATTTCCCCTCAGTTTAATGTGCCTCACAGGGGTGTCATGAGGATAATGTGGGGAGAGGGGAAAGCATATACACCACCTTGGGCTTCTTGGGGGAAATGTGGGGGGGGGGGGAAATGTAATAAATAAATAAATATGCAAATACTGTAAATAATAACCTCTGCAAACCTCTAGGTTCCTTCCTCCTAAAAGCAAGCAAAAATTCAGATCTGAATTAGAATATAGGTTGATGCTTCATTAATTACTTTACCTTTTGACCTACTAAACATTTCTCTTGGATTTCTGGATGTAGTAGTGTGGTAAGAATGTAAGGAGATGATTTGAATCTTGCTGATGACAGACATTTTTTTTTTTTAATAATTACAAGGAAATGGCTCAATCGTAAACTTCTTGTGCTTAAGGAATGGGTTACAAATGCCCACAATGGCAACTTGGACTGAATATGTGTGCTTAAGAGATGGCAAACACTGAACAGAGACATTCCATCATTTATGGTCACCCTTTATTAGGTTTACAAATTCAAGTCAGAATTTGGATATTAATACTTAGATGACATTTCCCCCTACTGATACATTAATTTTACTAATAAAGTTAAAAATTGAAAACGTCTATTTGCAGAAGTAGCTACAGAATCATTCTGACGATAGAAGGCTGTGAAAATATCTGGAGACCTTTCGCTATCTGTAAAGAATTGGCTGTATTTGGGACTTGGGTAGTAATTATTTTTTATTTGTTTTTGAAACAAGGCTGCATTTGAAAAGGATGGTGGGAGGAGAGGAGAACCGAAGGTGGAGGAGGCAACATTTCCAAATCCCTGATGGAACAGAAGTGCGGGAGGGCTAGCATTTTACATTTCCCCATCCTTTCTGCCAGCTCCAGGGCTGCATTGTGAAACCCAGAGATGTGCACAATACAATTGGGAGTTGCACTATGCTCCACAAGCAAGTTTGGGGTTGCCAAATTGGGTTGATCCACTGTGGAAAACGTACTGAATAAATTTGACCTTCATCCCTACTGAAAAGCCAGCACAAGCGCTTGTAGCAGAGGAACTGTTTGCTGTCCATGGTCCTGAAATTTCAAAGGCGGTCAGAGACAACCATTTACTATGTTACAGGTGACTTTTTAAAAGCTATTAATCATGCTGCTATCCAACTTGTATTAAAATAATAATAATCTTATCTTGTTGGGGTCTTGGTTTAATTATGGACTTGAAAGAAAAAAAGAAAGGGACAGACAGAAAGAGAGAGAGGGAGAAATTAAATTAAAACAAATTAAATTAAATTCAGTGCATGTAGCAGGAAATATTTGGAAACATGCTTCAAACAGGCGTAAGTATGCAGAGGGACAAATAACAAAAATATTGAAAAGTGTGGCTTTGGTGTGGAAAATTCACACCTAAATCTGTCTTGACTTTACAAAAACACATTGGGCTTTTACTCATCCCATTGCAGAAATTACTCAGAAATTTGACAAACCGAAACCTGTGTTTTAATGCAGGTATTATTTCATTGTCTTGCTAACAACCTTTCCACATTTGTCATTTTCAAATTTTATATTCATTGGGTCATTAATTGCCCTTGTCTTCCAGAAATATAAGTAAATCATTTAGATGATACACTACACATGTGCCCTGCAACTGAACTACATTGGTGGACCAGGAGGCAGCTTCATCTAAAGCAGGGATGGAAGACTTGTGAGTCTCCAACTGCATTGGGCTTCCCCTCCCACCAACCCCAGCCAGAACAGCCAATGGCCATTAATGAAGGGAGATGAAGACCATCAAACATCTGGACAGCCACATGTTTCCCAACCCTGATCTAGAGGCAACTTCCATTGGGACTACTATGCAGAGTGAAATGAAGCCACAAGAATCTCCACCCCGTATATTACGGTTTTGCTTTTTTGTATGTCATTATTTCTATAAGGGTTTTTGTGTGTGTGTGTGTGTGTGTGTGAGAGAGAGAGAGAGAATGTATTTTAATTTAATTGTCCTCCCCATAAGTAAAAAGTTATGTTAAGTGGAACCATCAGGGGACTCTGAAGGCCCTCATAATCTGCCCAATGATAGAATTGGCATTGAAGCAGCATTAGAAACTGAAGTATTATCCAAGGTAGGAAAAGTTCCCTGAGTACAAAGTTACTCTTGTTCACCCAGGGTGGCAATTGATTTTTTTTCTTCAGGAAGGATTACACATTCTGGCGCTTTGCTTGTGAAAAAGAATTCTTCACTGGCTCTCGGCTTAGTATCTATTTTTCATCTCTCAGTTCTCATCTGATCTAGCTCTAGGTTTATGGCTCCTCAATTACACCTGCTGACTATTCACCGATGACTCAGTTCCTACAGAGAGCCGGTGTGGTGTAGTGGTTAAGAGCGGTGGACTTGTAATCTGGTGAATTGGGTTCGCGTCCCTGCTCCTCCACATGCAACTGCTGGGTGACCTTGGGCTAGTCACACTTCTCTGAAGTCTCTCAGCCTCACTCACCTCACAGGGTGTTTGTTGTGGGGGAGGAAGGGAAAGGAGAATGTTAGCTGCTTTGAGACTCCTTACGGTAGTGATAAAGTGGGATATCAAATCCAAACTTCTTCTTCTTCTCTTCTACACCACCACCACCCATTTTAGCCCTTCCCCCCTGCCCAATAACTTTTGCCTGGTATTTTATGACTTGATTCTCCTAAACATCAAACTGATTTGACCATAACTGGGCTAGCTACGTTCCCTACCAGCTAGGTTCTGAGACACCCCCATTGCCTCTGAGTACACCAGATGGAATCTATCTTACTTAAACCAGCACTGTAGACGGTGCAGCCAGTGCTTGCAATTAAGCACTTGATTGTGCAAAGTGTCGAGTGCCTTCTATTGCCACAGAAGCCAATTTCCCACAGAGTGGAAGTAGATGCAGGTGGAATCTAAATGTAGGCTCAGTGACAAATGAATTATCGGGAACACCTACTCTGCACCGAAAGGAGCTCAATGGCCCTTTTATTGCAATTACAATGATAAATGCAAGGGGGGGGGCATTAGCCAGTGTTTATTGAGTGGTACTACCAACTCACATTGTAGGTGGCCAGTGTGAGAGCATCAGCATATTCAATACTGGAGGTGGAACTTAAACCATTCAGTATGCAGACAACTCCAGCAATCTTAGTAGTAGGAAAGAGGATCCTTCCTGCTTTATGCAAAGCTGCCCTGTATACATGTCTTGAGAAGGAAAGAAATTGTTTCCCCTACAGAAGAAAGAAAAAAACAGAGAGACAAAGGGAAGAGCCTGCTGCATCAGGCCAATGACCCAGCTAGTCCTGCATTTTGTTCTCACAGTGGCTAACCAGATGTCTATGTATAAGCCCGTAAACAGGGCCTGAGGACAACAGTACTCTCCTGTCCTGTGGTTTCCGGCAACAGGTAGTCAGAAGCACACCATGTCAATTATTTTCCTTTTTAACAAATTAACCAACAGAGACCAAAGAACTGAGTGAGGAATGGAATGGAGTATGGCCGGCTACTGGAATCCTGAACACTACCCTGCAACAGGGTTGATTACAGGTCCTATTTCTCTCCTCTAAAGAGCTAAGAGACTGTTCTGAAGATAAAAGATCTACTTGTAGGGAAAATATATCTCTGCAGGACGAGGACTGCTTGCAAGTGTTAGGATGTCAACCTAAAACTGGAGCCTGGTGGATGAGACTGTGTGGACTTCTGCATCTAAAATTGGCTGCCCATTTACGAGTTTGGCTTGTCTCTGAAGACTACGCTGCTTGAGCATGATTTGCTACTTTAAAAGCATGAGAGATTTTTCTATTAATACCGTCTGCATATTGGTGTACAGCACACCTGCTCAGATTTCATGGAGAGGGCATCAATGAATAAGCATGGCAACCGCAGGCTGTCACACGGTGCCCGCTCTCAGACAGCCAAAGGAGTGTCATCTCTGGTTCCACAAATGCCATTATTAGAATCTCCAGTCAACCATAATAAGCATACCTGAAAAAAGGCAGATAGTTAGAGAAGGGAGATCTTTATGCAGGACACGTAGGGCAATGGGAAATGAGCTAATATTTAGCTGCTAACGCTAGCTTGGTTTGGAATCCTGAAATAGTAATTCATCAGCTATGGAAGACTTCCCCAACCTGAAGCTGCCCAGATGTTTTGGACTATAGTTTCCTTCAGCCCTAGACAGCACTGTGCTCCTGGTGTCAGGAGTATGGGCAGGAGCCAGGCTCTGGGGCCTGTAGTGCTTTGCAGGACTGGGGCCTGCCTCAGCTTGTGCTGGAGAAGCAAGGAGTGGCCACTCAGGTGAGGCCACTTGATAACTCACTGCACCTGGTGGCAAGAGCCGGGAGGGATAAAAGCTCAGCATTTCCCTTCGGCTCTTTGCCACAGCAACGCGATCCCTGCCTTGTTGCATCCAGCCTCTTGCTCCTTATTCCTCGACCCTTGGACCTCTGCCTCGCCTTGCTCCTCGACCTTCAGACCTTTGCCTCGCCTTGTTCCTGGACCCTTGGACCCCCGCCTTCGCCTTGCTCCTTGACCCATGGACTTTCGCCCTTGTGACGCCCTGCTTCCTGGCCTTCGATTCCTCAACCTGCGCCTTCCTGCAGTTTGACCTTCAGCCCCGCACCGCCCGGACTTTAGTTCCAGCTTCCTCACCGCCATCTTGCCCCCGGCCCTGACATCCCTAGTCGGGACTGCTACCTCCCACAGACCAGACCGTAACACCTGGGGCTGATGGGAGATACAGTTCCAAATGGCTAGATGGCATCAGGATGAGAAAAGCTAAATTACGAGCCACAGTATCAAAGGCATTGGTGTGGCCAGTAACATGATCAGATTCATATGATGGTATAATTAAAGATGTTATATGGACTAAACTTAGTTAAGCCAAGTAAAACTGGAAAAATATATATGGGGTTGCCCTACTTCTTCCTTTCCCTGTAGCAGTTACCATCTCATAATCCTCAGCTATGACACCAGTCCAGTTAAGATCACTTTTATGTGGGTCTTCCTCTCCTGTAAAATAATAATAATAACAACAGATGTCTTCTAAAAATCTGGTAGCTGTTTTTTTCTTTGACATCTGATGGGAGGGCGTTCCACAGGGCAGGTGGCACCACCGAGAAAGCCCTCTGCCTGGTTCCCTGCAACTTGGCTTCTCGCAACGAGGGAACCACCAGAAGGCCCTCGTTACTGGACCTCAGTGTCCGGGCAGAATGATTGGGGTGGAGATGCTCCTTCAGGACCGAGGCCATTTAGGGCTTTAAAGGTCAGCACCAACACTTTGAACTGTGCTCGGAAACGTACTGGGAGCCAATGTAGATCTTTCAAGACCAGTGTTATGTGGAGAGTCTTCATCCTGGTCCTCAGCGATATGGGACATAAGAAAGTTAGCATGAGCCCCCTGCTACTCAACTCTCCACTACTCTGGGCCATGTGGGTTTTAGAAGAAGAGTGTGCATCAAACATTTGGGTCAAAACACCTTGGGTAGCAATGAGGAGGAAGACAGTCATAGAAGCAGCTGAGGGAAGGGAGGCATCATGGAGGGGACCTTACTCAAGGGCTCTGCAAAACCTGGAGTCAGCACTGAAATTGGGAGACACAGGACAGGGTGCTAACTTAAATAAAATATTGTGGAGCCCCAGGTATGACCCGCTCCACATAATTGATCACAAGATTCAGTGCACACACACCATTTGAATGGCAATACCCATTAACTTTTTTTGGGGGGGGGCAGCCCCCTCAATTATTTTATTGCAGGAGCCTAAGAATAACTTTTACTAAGGAAAGAGATTTTTGAGTTCCATTTCAGGGGTAACAGAAGTCAATTAATCAATCAATTTATTAGAGTCAATCCACCAAAAATAAAAGAAGCATGCAGTATGCAATAATTTCAGAGCAAAACAGATTGTGAACTGCCCTTTTAGAACCATCTTACAAAACTAAAATAATCTTGAGTTAGTTCCTGCTCCAGTTTTTGGTGGCGAGTTATTCTGTTGCTCTCACTGCTGCCAATAGAAATTTAGCTACTGTCAGTGATGTTTTTCTCTTCCGTTAGATTTTTAACGTAAAATTGAACTGGCCTTCTTGGGAGTTTGGTTAGCAAGGGCTGCTGAACTCCAAGACAGAGGACATTGTTCTATAGATTCAATTATTACAGGGGCATGTCCTTAAGGAAAGCATACCTGTCCGAAGTCCAAAGTAACACCTGTGCATTCTTTCGAATTGTGATGGTGCTCTCAGTCATTCAGTCAAAACTGTACTACTGAAATCAAAGGTCCTCACAAAAAGGGGGAGGGTTTACTATAGCAAAATCAAACCCAAGTGGGGCTCAGCATGCATGTCTAAGATCAACATCACTATAAATAGATACCTCATGCCAAAGCCACACTAAGAGTGAATTCCTGCATGTACGCCCTCCATTTGACAACTGCCTAGTCAAAATGACGCCTTGCCAGCATGAAATAAATATCACAAATCAAACACATACAGACACAACGGTCAGATCAGCTCTCAACTTTTCAAGCAGGGTGCTTTTCAATGAAGGCAGCCCATATGTTCAGCTCTCAGTTGTTGAGTTGTGGCATGAGTGATGTGCATGCATGTGTGAATACTTTGATATCTTTTTTAAAAATTAATTAAATAATTCACAGAGCTTCCAGGACAGATTACAAAGACACGTTGTGTGTTTGCCTTCCGTTGTTCCACCCTGCCTCTCCCTTCTCCCGAAACTCTTGAAATGCTTGGATGTCAATCCATACAATCAAACCGCATGCTATATCTGCCTGTGAATTGCATTCCTTTTTGCCGACTTTAGGGGTAAATACCCTGTAGCTCCTATGGAGCCCACAAAATGTCTCAGCAAATATTCTCTCAAAAATCCACAATGCATATGAGACGGTTTGCTCTTCCTGCTCAGTTTCCCACCAGCAACGCCTCAGCCTCCCCTACACTGAAGCCATTAAGGAATGCTCTCACGGCAGCCATTTTGTGATATGTCACATGGCTCATGGCAGCCATTTTGGGACTGATGCCCATAATACTTTCTCAAATTCCAAGTGTGTCCACTGCCCCCAAAATGTTGACAACCCCTGCTCTCTCTCTCTCTCTCTCTCTCTCTCTCTCTCTCTCTCTCTCTCTCTCTCTCTCTCTCTCTCTGTGTGTGTGTGTGTGTGTGTGTGAAAGAATATACGAAGATGAGAGCCCTACTGAATCAGATCAAAGGCCTAGGCAGCGCAACATTCTGCTTCCACAATGGCCAACCAGATGCTTAGGAGAAGCCATGGCACTCTCCCAGTTTGGATCTGCAGCAACTGTTATGCAGGACTGTTATGGTTCTTATAGCTTTATAGCTATATTGGAGGCAATATAAACTATCATGTCAAGTACCCATTAACAGTCCTTTTCTCCACAGACTTCTCTAATCTGTTTTTAAAGCTACTCAAACTTCCTTTCATTTCTACTTCCTGTTGTGTATTGAGTCAAATGATTTTATATCTGTATTATTATTGTCTGTATTTGCATTAGGATAAAGTAACTGCCTTTTGGTTCCAGAGGGTACAGCTACTATTGGTTCATTTAAGCTGCTGTATTTGGATCCTCTGTCTTTTTGGTTTCCTCCAAAAGGCAGCACTGTGATTGCCTGATATTGTTCCCTCCAAAATGTATCCCTTTCTAGCTAGTTCCCTGTCCCTATAAACATAGCCTTCCTGCCCTCAGAGTCAGTCTTGTTTACTTTAATAAAGAAGTGTTACTAGAGAACTGTCTCCAGCATATTATGTCAAGAGAGCTGAAATCACAAACCCCACGTCACAACACTTCCTTTCCATTTCCATTCTACTTCCTTTCGCCTGTCCCATTTCTCCTAACATTCAACTTCATTGAATGACCCCTGGTTCTAGTATCATGAAAGGAGGAGAGAGAAAAACATATCTCCATCCACTTTCTTGACACTTTGCATAATTTTATAAACCTCTATTAGGGTTGCCAGACTCAGTAGAGGACAGGACTTCTGTGCCTTTAATTGCCCAGCTCTTTTGAATTGCAGGGCAATCAAAGGCACAGAAGTCCTGTCCTCTATAGAGTCTGGCAACCCTAACCTCTATCCTGTCCCCCACTTGCTCGTCTCCCCCCCAACCCCCCTAAAAAGCCACAAACATTGTCAACTTTCCACACAGAGGAATTTCTCCAGCCCCATGATCATTTTGATCCCACCCCTCCCCTATTATCAACAGCTCTCCTGACTAGCTATAGAACTGCAAGGCAATGATATTCCCTGTCACTGCTGCCATCACAGTGATGGCTCACATTTTGCTAATATGACAGCAAGCCCGACTTCCCAGCCTGTTATGTGTGGAAATATATGCTGCGACGCTGCTTGAAAAATATGTAATGCGCAAAGGCACTGTTACAGGGAAAGGTTATAATTTCAGCAGCAGCTTCTTTAATGGTGAATTTTCACCTACACGCCACAGCCTAATAGAAGTGGTAATTCAGATATAGGGAAGGAGGCAGGTCACATCTGACTATCTCAATATGCAGGGATTGCTTATTCGACTGCGTATTAAGCTGTTTACTTCTGGTCTCTTTGTATAACATGAAATCACTTGGGCAGGACAGGGCTTAGATGGCTCACCCTGTGATAGCTGAGCTTCGGATTTTGGCGAAATATCTGTGCACAGACAGACAGAGCTGGGACAAGATCTGAAGGGTTGGGAGGACCCACAGAATACATTTAAGGGGTGGGGAGGAGATGGGGGGAAATACTTTGCACAGGCAGAATCTTTGTGCTGGTGGGACAGATTCTTTGGAAAGTTAGATTACTTTCTTCTTCAAACTATTGAAGTGCCCCCTTTCCCAAAAATAAAAAATAAAAAAATCTGGTCATTGGTCTTCCCTCCCAGATCAGAGCTTTGCTTTTGCTTTTGGAGGGAGCCAGCTGAGTGCTTAGCTAACAGTCTGACAAGCCAAGGGAAGCAGATCACATTAGTCTCTCAGTGGGAATCTAAATTGGGCCAAACCTTAAAGGGACAGGGCGCACACATACCCTGTCTATGTATTTTCTGCTGAGGTGTTATCGATTCATTGGAGTTAACCACCTAGTGTTTGGAATGCCTCTTCATCTCAGGAATCATGGATTGGGAAAAGAATAAGAATCATGGATTGGGAATAAGAGATATGTATATGCACCTTCCTTTTTTATGGCCTTGCTTTGCTTCTCAGCTGCCATCCCATCAAGAATTGTCTGACTACTCTTTTTTCTTGTGGGCTACCCCATGCTTAAATCCTCTTGTATTTGTCCTATTGTGGGGGCCAGTTTCCTTGCAAGGAGTACAGGACTCTTGTGTTGTTGTTGTTGTTGAAATATCTGTTTAAGTTGAGGGTTTTGGATCAGGAAAGCGATCAGGTTGTACTAGTCTTTGAGCCAACCCTGGCTTTTCCATTACTTCCCCTGTGTTTTTGAAACATGTTAGAACTGCTGCACAGCTTGCAAACTTACCCAACCAAATGCTGTCCACTAGCTGTATATCCTTTCCTGCCAGGTACCTGTAACCTCTATGTTTCTGTAGCTTTGGGAAAGCAACAAAAATGGGCATATCAAGATCACCATTCATGCCTAGTGTGGATTTATTTGGATTGGTGGGTACGTGCTATGCAGACCTGAATTGGTACTTAATAATAATAATAATAATAATAATAATAATAATAATAATAAGGGAACCCGGCCAGATGGGTGGGGTAATAATAATAATAATAATAATAATAATAATAATAATAATAATTTATACCCCACCCATCTGGCTGGGTTTCCCCAGCCACTCTGGGTGGCTTCCAACCAAATATTAAAAACAGTACAGCATCAAACATTTAAAACTTCCCTAAACAGGGCCGCCTTCAGTTGTCCTTTAAAAGTAAAATAGTTGCTTATTGCTGGGAGGGCGTTCCACAGGGCGGGTGCCACTACCGAGAAGGCCCTCTGTCTGGTTCCCTGTAACCTCAGTTCTCGCAACGAGGGAACCGCCAGAAGGCCCTCGGCGCTGGACCTCAGTGTCCGGGCTGAACGATGGAGGTGGAGATGCTCCTTCAGGTATACAGGACCGAGGCCGTTTAGGGCTTTAAAGGTCAGCACCAATACTTTGAATTGTGCTCAGAAACATACTGGGAGCCACTGTAGATCTCTCAGGACTGGTGTTATGTGGTCCCGGTGGCCACATTAACTTTTACTTTGTTTTATTGCAATTCTATCCCAACCTTCCTCAAAGACTTACACCGCTGCTCTACTCATATTATCCATACATCCACCCTGTGAGGTAAGTTAAACAGAGGTCATGTTAAAGGCCACTCAAGGACTAGTGCTAGGCTGAACGGTTCTCCTGCCTCTGCCCGCCCCCTCCACTGTTCTCCATCAATTAATGAGAAAAGAAACAGCATTCTAAAGCACCAAAGGAGAGAGACAATTTTAGTGCCGTTCTCAAGCATGGGGTGAGGGGCTTTTGATGTGATTGCCTTACTTCTGAGGTGGTGAAGGGGGTACTCTGCAGCCTTGGCAGGTTCCCACACTCCAATTAAAAACCCAGTGGAAGACATTCTGAGGTAACTTCTCTCATGGGGCCTTTCCAAATCGGGAGATAAGTTGGAGAGGCTGCGGAGTGCTGAAGAAAAGTTTACTGGAAAGGAAAATGTGCACACCAGCCATGGCCACCTCACAAGCTCCAAGCCCCATGCCCACTGAAACTCTAAAGAGCCCCGAGAATGAGGTAGAAAAACAAAAGCCTCATTCTCAGAGGAAGAAGGGAAAAAAGAGAAACTGGAGGGCAGATTCTGGCACAGTGCTACCAAGCACACAAACACCATGGTTGAAGATGAATTTGAGCCCACTCAGGGTCTAATAGTCTATCTATTACACCAAGAATAACTTCAGCTGATTTCAGCTGAATTCTTTCTTTTCCCTTTCCTTGCTTCCCATTTTAATCACAGATCTCCCATTTCCCCCTCCAAAAACAAGAGTCTCTGACACACACAGACACCCCAAGTGTTTCTTGCTGCATGGCTATTTGATGATGGCATGCCTTATTTTTAGAATAGCTTTCATTTTCAGCACTGGCTTTCTAATAACTACCCAGGCTGGATATTTATCATTAAAGACACGCTTTATAGCTGAAGAGTTAGACAAAGCAGGGTTTTTTCTCCCTCCCCAATGCTGAAATTCTCACTTAGGTGGCGGTGGTGGGGCGGTGGGGACGCAGCAGGGACTTTTAGCTGGTAATTTTCACACATGGAGTAATAATGAGAAACTGTATGTTCTCACTTGAGTAATAAATGGCAATTTGGAAATAAAAAAAGCAAAAACTTGACAATATGAGGAGCTAACCTATGGCATTCCAGGTGTTTCTGGACTACAAATTCCTTGACCATTGGTCATGTTGTCCTGGGGATGAGGGGAGTTAGAAATCCAACAACATCTGGAAGGGACCTCAGTTTTGCTGCCATTTCTTTCCTTTGCGTTTCTCTTCACTGCCACCTCATCCCCAGTAAAAATTCATGGCTTCTCAAAATTAAACAAAATCAAAGCACCGGCCCAAAGCAGACTTGTGCAACAGGAGATCCATGCTCAATCTAGACCAGTGGTGGCCAAACCTGGCCCTCCAGCTGTTTTGGGACAACAACTCCCATCATCCCTGGCTAATGGGATGATGGGAAATGTAGTCCTAAAACAGCTGGAGGGCCGAGTTTGGCCACCACTGATCTACACTGTATATGGGCATCTGTTGTGTCATGTCTCATCTGAGGAAGTCCTCATCAGAGGAGAACCAGGAGGCCCCAGCCTTACACCATGGCCTGGGTCATGCTCCAGCTGGGGGGCAAGGAGCTGGGCTGCTGCAATGAGACTGAGGGGGGCCTGTCCATACCCAGTGTGAGTTCAGCTTCTGACATCAAGGCCAATTGGGTCCCTGGTCTGAGGGGAAGGGTACCTTAAACTCAGCCCATCTGGAGAAGTGTCCAACTAAAGATAAAGATTCCTGAGGACTAAGACCATCCTCTCAAGGAGTCCTTCAGAGAGCTGCAATTATCAGAGTGATTTAACAATCAATCCTTCACAGGGAACTGTAGGAATTGTAGCCCTGTGAAAGGCATGGGGTCTCATAACAACTCTTGGCAGCCTTAAACTACAGCTCCCAGAAGTCTTTGTGGGGAAAAAAAACTATGGCTGTTTAAAGTGGTGTCATAGTGCTTTAAATGTATGGTGTACGGTATGTGGCCATAGCTGATAGGGAAGTCTTGTGCAGCAAATCCTCTTCTCCGAAAGATCTGACTTTGCTAAAGGAAAGCGATGGGAAGATACACTGGAAAGTGTGGGGGTAACACTTGCTTTGCTGCAATGTCATCTAACCTCCCTGCAAACAATTCAGAATAAATCAGTGCTTGGGATGAACAAATTCAGTTTAACAAAGGGAAAACAAGCTCATACACAAGAAGCTGGCATAAAGCAAGCTGTTGTAAATTACACCAGATCCAAACTCCCTTACTGCTACTGCTATAAGATTGCTCTCTAATTCACTGAATTTATTCAAAAATATCCAAATTTCACCTGAAAGTAGTTTCTGTCATTTCAGAGCAAACAGAACACAAATTAAGTTACATTTGGGCAATTCCTAATTCAATTCCATTTTAATTCAACAATTCCTGTGTGTGTGTGTGTGTGTGTGTGTGTGTGTGTGTGTGTGACATACCCACCAACATTTCTCCAATGAAAATAGGGACTTCCCATTCCATAATGATAATTTTACTATTTATACCCCACACATCTCACTGGGTTGCCCCAAACACTCTGGGCAGCGTCCAACATATATAAAGACATAATAAAACATCTTTTTAAAAAACCCCTTCCCTATACAGGATTGCCTTCAGACAGTTCAGGGGTCGGATAACTCCATACCCTCCAGCATTTCTCCAGTGAAAACAGGGACAACCTAAGGAAAAGAGGGACATTCCAGGATCAAATCAGAAACTAAGATGGCTTCTCTAAATCAGGGATGTCCCTGGAAAATAGGGACACTTGGAAAATCTGATGTGTGAGTGTGTGTACATTTATAGTTTATATGCAGACACACATTGCACTTAGCTCTGTGTTTGATTGTGATGGGAACAACTTCAGGTGTAGTTTTCAGATTTTGGAAATAATTCAGTAAATTTTGTTAAAGCAAACTAGCTCATTCCAATTGCTGCATCTGGAGGTCACCAGATTTGAGTAAAGCTGTACAGAGTCTTGTCCCTACCTTCCTCCCCCCCCCAATAAAATAAAATAAAACACAACCTCTTAGCTTTGACAGATGGCAACACATTCACTTGTACTACAAGAAATAGATTTTGAAGGGAGCTGCTTTGAAAGCACAGCCTTTCCTGCCATCTCTCCTATCTCTTCCTTCTTCACCCACTTCAGAAAGTCTAAGCTGTGAACATCAAGTGTCGGCACTTTGGTATAAAGCGCATCCACACATTGAGGTACATGTTGGCACATTTCCCATCAAGTTAAATATAACCTTAGAGCTCAAATGCTGTATTCCCATAACACTGGCAGAAGTTAGGGCTGATTTACTGTAAGGTACGGTAATACACGTGAATCAAATCTGATTTTTAAGGTGATTTGATTTGGAGGCAAATGTTTTGTTACATGTCACCCCAATCTCCAAGCTTCCCCCAAAGTATTCTTGTTCCTAATGAATGGACTTCAGGAGAAGACATATTTGGGTTTCCCTATTGTTGGTTTTGATTGTATAAATCTTAGTTTCCAAAGTGCTCAGTTTTTATCTTTCTCCAGGGTGGTTTTTAAAGGCGCTCTTCTTTCAAAACAGATTTGCGAGCTGCAGCAGAATTCACACCATGGCAACTTGCTGTTCTATGAGCTAGACTGGGATGTTTAAAAGTCATTATATGCTAGTGTGAAAGACAGATATTTTGAATCTATCATTACACTGTGACCTGAAAAATGAAGCTCTCCCTCACCTTCCACTTGAACAAATTGTTATTTTGAAGTGGAGTTGTTGAGCCAGGTCTAGTGCCTCAACATCTAAGTAAGAACAGCATTCTGACTTTGTGGTAAGTGAAGACGAGATTATGTTACTTGGGAGGAATGTTCTTTAAAGGTGGCGGGGAGTTACAGTAGAACGTTGCTGTCTGCAGGAAAGTTTCTCCAGCAACGTCCTTTTTTTAAAATAACATGATCTTTATTAACTTTATGAAATAAACACTGTTACAAATCTGTTCATATTATTATCATTTCCAGTTATTTTCTTGTAATATATATAATATCAAATATATTTTCATGGTCTAAGAAAAATATAATGGACAGAGTAGATCACGGTCATAAAACAAACCTAAGGAAAAAGAAAAAGATAAAAGGAGAGAGAAAAAAAATAAAAATAAAAAAATAAAAATAAAAATTATGCGACTTCCCTTCATTCTTCTACTGTTTCTTACAGTCTTCCTTTTTTGGCGTTGCATTTTTCATTTTCCATATACAGTTTTTAATTCTTATTTAATGAATATGCCAAGTTAGAATATTTACCATATTTTAACATAAGTTTTCTTAAGGTCTTTATGACATTTGACATTGCTTTGGTCATACATCTTAAGTTTTCTACTTTCTCACATTGACTCTTAACGGTTCGTGGTGCGGTTTTGGTCTATTTTACTTCCAATTGATTTAAACACAAATTTTATCTATATAATTCATAAATTTGCTCCATTCTTTCAAATGGGTTTCATTGCTCTGGTATCTGATCCTTGCTGTTAATTTGGCTATTTCCAAGTATTCTATCTTTTTTGTTGCCATTCCTCTAGTGATGGCAGTTGCTTTTGTTTCCACAACCTTGCCAGGAGAATCCTAGCCCCGGTTGTTGCATAGAGAAAAAGATTGCAGTCGTTTTTGTCTATATCCTCCCCAACCATCCCCAATAAGAAGGCTTCTGGTGTTTTTTTTAAAGTATATCTTAAGATTCTTTTCAACTCGTTGTAGATCTCCAGCAACTTCCAAAGATCTCAGAAACCCACTGTGCAGCAACTTCTAGGCTTCCCTGGGAAGAGTGATTGACTGTTAAACTACTCTGGGTCTCCTAATAAAACTCCTAGAACCCTTAACAAATCAGAGCTCCCAAAACATACATCTAGGAACTCCTCTCCCCACATAAACCAACGCAGACTCTGCAGTCATCATCTGAGACTCTTCTATGTGTGCCTCTTCCACATGAGTGGCTGGGGAAACCCAGCCAGATGGGCGGGGTATAAATAATAAATTATTATTATAAATTATTATTATTATGAGGTCCGGAGGGTGGCAGCACAAGAGTGGGCATTTTCTCCAGTGGCTTCCCATCTGTGCAATGCTCTCCCCAGGGAGATTCGCCTGTCACCTTCATTAGATATCTTCAGGCACCAGGTAAAAAATGTTCCTCTTTAACCAGGCCTGATTAATATTCTACAGCATTTCAAATGTGTTTGTGGAAGGGGGAGGGTTATTGTTCTGTTGTTTTTGTTCAAGCTATTTATTTGTGATTTTACTTTGTGTTTTATCTTGTGAACCACCCTGAGATCTTATGATGAATGACGGTATATAAATCAAATAAATGATAGATGATAGATAGATAGATAGATAGATAGATAGATAGATAGATAGATACTTTGGGGGAAGCCATGATGGCTTAAAGTGGTATCATAGCACTTTAAACATATGGTGTGAATGTGGCACGAACAGAGAAATGAGCTGGAACTAGCTGTGTGGGCTGCAATCAAAAAGGCATTTCACATCTAGTTTGGTCCTGTTAGCATCCCACCAAGGGGAAAAGAGGATTTTACCACCCATCTGAAACACAGGAAACTCCCTTGTACTGAATCAGGTCGGTTGTTCATCTAGTTCTGTCCTGTCTACACACTGACTGGCAGCTCTGCGGGGGTCTCTCCCAGACCTACTAGGAGATGCCAGGGATAGAACCAGGGACCTTCTGCATGCAAGGGAGATGCTACACCACTAAGCTACAACCTTCCGCTGGGCCAGCTGTCTGTAAACCACAATGTAGACTGCAGTAAAATGGTCATCCGTCTCCAGCCTTGCCCATGCAAGACACACAGATGAAATATGCAACAGTTTGGCAACCTGACTCCTTTGGAATTGTTGGATGTCTGTTCAGCAGTATTATATGCTATTTCAGAAGGTATATTTATGTTAACCTCATTTCTAACTCTTACTCCTCCAAGCTGCATTCAATTTACCTTATATATAAGCTGAGCATGAGATATATTTCAGAGAATCCCTCCCTGCTTCATTTCCTTTGCAGAAAAGGTTGTGTATGCGGTTTGTTTGTTTGTTTGTGGGGTCTTTCCCCCCCCCCCTACCATTCTTGATGGATGAATACATTTGTGTATAGATTGGGAACATGCACACTCTATGTGAGACGAATAAAGAAATACTCAGTTCTGGGATTCTGTTTCTTTCTGAACTGTCTGCTATTTCTGTGGCAGGATCCATGTCATTAAGTATTTCAACTCCAGCCCATCACACAGTCTTCAAGAGAGTCGCCTTTTACCTTCAAGTTATGGGCAACAAAGCAGAGGGTGGAGGTGGAGGTGGAGGGCAGAGAAACAGCAATGTGAAATTCTCTTTGAATGCTTGTCTGAAATAGTTTCCACTGCACTGGGAAGAAGAGCAGAATGACGAGGGCACTGAAATGTTACCAAGCAAATCAATTGTTCACCATACGAATGGGATGGGTGACGGTGGTCTATGCGCATGCTGACAAGAGATTCTGCCTGCCACAGTACCTGAGAAGCCTAAAAGCATAGTATGTCTCATATTTAATGAATGAAGCGGAAGTCCATTAAAAATACATAGAAACATTTTTGAAAACAAGAATAGGGATTGCATCAAGGGGGCCCATGACACGCCTCTGTGTGCGATGCTGGTGAGATCTTCACACGCTCAACAGAGTTTGGGGGGAACAGCTTCAGCTCAGCACTGGAGCATGTGTGCCAAGTTCTACAACTACCGGTAGTATCTTTAGGTAGGGCTGAGAATGTCCCCTGCCTGAAACCCTGGAGAGCTGCTACCATTCAGTGTAGACAATAATGCACCAATGTTCAGTCTCAATAGAAGACAGCTTCCTGTCTTCCAACAGATAAGATGCTTCAGGCATGTGAGAGTGACTTGATCTTCTCCAGCCCACTCTGCCCTGCAAAGTTTAGTCAAAAACGCTCCCGGGACCTCTCCTGTGGGCTGCCGAGAACACAGTGGGGCTAAAGCAATGAGCTGTTGGCAGGCTGGAGGGAAGATTCTGGATGAGTCCAGCAGAGCTTGAGAAGGCAGCCCAACCAAGACAGAGGAATTGGTTTGGACTGCTTTCCACAACCCATGAGTGGAGTTGTGCTGCAATGTAGGAAAACAACAGAATTGTTTTGGCCTTCTCCCTGAAGCCCCCCAGTACTAGACCCAGCCATTCCTGAAAGCCACAAGCACTGCAGTCACACTGACCTTCATTTGTGTCCCTTCAGGTGGGTTGCTAGTAAAGGGAGGAGCAGTATAATGTATCCATACACCGAAATCAAGGCCCGTTTCATAAACACCTCCAGTTTATCCCCTTCCATTTTGGTGTAAGTGGCTGCTGTTCCCTATCTGAGACTAGGACTTCCTGTTATGGGCCTATCTCCAGATCTAAGATAAGATGTTCCAATGATTGCTGGTACTGCTGATTGCCTGTATTCCTTACACAAAATGACTGAAAGGCTTAGTTTGTTCTGCAGTAAAGCTTTCTTGCTGAACGCCGGAAAAAGCCATCTGATTATAATGACACTGGATGCTACTCTCCAGGCTCATGGCTGACCCAGAAGTGAATGCTAATTGGAACGGAGCCTTTCTTCTCAACCATTAACCTTTATTCCAAAAATATTTTTTGCCTCCTCCTCAGTGCTACTCTTATCCTCGATATAGAAATTGGGAAGGTTGTCACTGAGCTGGAATTGCCCCCCCCCCACCAACCTTGTCCATTTTTGCCTGTTTTGATTTCCTTAATTACAAGCTCCTTAGTGTGCGGAGAAGTGCCCCCACCCTTGCTTCACTTCTCCTTCCTTTGAACTACCAAGGATGTGTCATTAACATTTTCTTTCTCATCATCAGGGAAAAGATGACAATGCCAGCCTTGCTCCATTCATATTCAGAATCAGTTGCCAGAATTATCCATCTAACAAATTGCTGAAATAGTCTCTTATTATTTGGTCTTTGAAAATCATTGGGAGCAAAGCATTCTCTCCTGCAACTGTTACAGTTATAATTTTTCTACCTCCCATAAGATCATAAGAAAATGCCTATTGTGTGTGTGTATTCTAATTTTCCCTCTAATCCTCTAATTTTCTGTTTTATTCATTTTTATAAGATTTTATGTGTTTGCATACTGATTTTTATTGGTTTTAGTTTGTTTTTCTTCCTGTTTTAACATTTTAATGATATATTATTTTTAGGCAGTACATGGCTAAGGGATTTTTTGAAATGTTGTGGTTAATAAATGCTTTTAATATGTACTTTCATATGTACTACATAATATTGGGGGGGGGGGCTGTGCCCCTTCTCACATTGCTCTACTACCCCATCTACCTACACCCTCTGCCAACCCCCCCCTTTACAACTAGTTCAAATGGCAGCCACAAAAACTGCAGCATGATGACAACCTTACTATTTTATTATATACTAAGTTGTGCATGTGTGTGTAATCCTCACTGGGACCTCATGGTGAAGGGCAGTAATTATTATTATTATTATTATTATTATTATTATTATTATTACACACATTATATCATTATGCTCCTGAAATATGGGAGTGGCTATCTAGAGATGAGGAAGAAACTAATTGATCTCTGCCCCCCTCTCTTGTCATCAAATCCAAGTAGGGCAGGTATGTGGGGAAACTTTGGCTCTCCAGAATCATAGAATCATAGAGTTGGAAGCTACGAACATGAGTTTGACCAAACTACGGGAGGCAGTGCAAGACAGGAGTGCCTGGCGTGCTATGGTCCATGGGGTCACGAAGAGTCGGACACGACTAAACGACTAAACAACAACAACAAGAGTTGGAAGAGACCACAAGGGCCATCCATCCAGTGGAGGTTTAATACCTGTGACTCTTTGGAACTGCTGAGAGCTTTGTTTTATGGTGGTTATTCTCTATGGCTGGTTTCACGGTCCCTCTTATTTTATGGTTTCATTTTTGTATGCAACTGTTTTTTAACTTTTATGGTAAGCCACCCAGAGAATGTTAGTTATTGGGCAGCATATTCTGTAAATATGAGACCTTCGAGTACAGGGCGGTTTAGAAATTTAAAAAGAAGAAGAAGTAAATATTATCCCCAGGGATAATATTATCTTTCCAGGGGCAGGGAGAGCTGAGAAAAAGTGTCTTGTATACAGTTATCTTGCAAGTCCCTGGTAGAGTTGGGGTTTGAACTGAGGGCTTTCTGAGTTAAAGCTCAAAGTCTTAGTAACTGACACTATGGGAGCTCATGCTTCGTGGGGTGGGATAATTTTCTGGAAAATGTAATCAGGCATAGCTATTTGAGTCCAGCTTTTCGCAACAGGAGGTAAATTTCCCCCCCTCCTCAGTGAATGATACCAAAATGTTATTAATTTATTTTTGGGTAATAAATACTCAAAAAAAAAATATTGGGGACATGCCCTGTGGTGTTCTGTTTTGGTCAGAAATTATTGCTCCTACCAACTATGTCTGGGATAAAACTTTGATAATCTGTGGCTGATCACTCTTAAATTTTATTCCATGAGTGTGAGGACTAACACATGGACAACAAATGTGAATGCTGTAAGAATTTATGGTGGATAAAAGACTTAGGCCAATTCCAAGAATGGTTTAACAACCAATCCCTCCTCTCAGGGAACTCTGGGAATTGTAGCCCTGTGAGGGAAACAAGGCTCCCCTAACATAACAACTTGAAGCCTCCTTAAAGAACTATAGTTCCCAGGATTCTTTGAGGGAAGCCATGACTGTTTAAAGTGGTATGATACTGCTTTAAATTTATAGTACAGATGGGACCTTGTACTGAAATGATAGAAGAACAAACATCCATTATTTGTCTTCCACTATCTTCAATGATTTGAAGATGTCACTGCCCTTTCTACACATTGGGACATATGACTTATAATGGTCAATTTCATTTACACACCTCTTTGGACTTCCTATTTGATATAAATGCAGTGATTTTTTTTTTTAAAAGGAATCTTGGTAGTAGATTGGTCCCAACATCTTGCTATTGAGCATTGAGTTTTGGACTCCCCTTACTATTGGTTGTGCAGAGGCTTTGCAAAGTCATTGCAGTTCCAAGCTTAGGGAAGTTTACATTTATTTACAATTTCTGAATTGAGTGATATTGATCTTTTCTGGGGTTGGCAAAAATGCCTTTTTGTTACTGTCTTCAGTTTATGGATTGGATGACCTTGCACCAAAATCTATAGAAGTGAAGTCCTAACGATAATTTGTAAGCAGACTCACACATTGCATTCACTTTAGTGTGGTACTGCAAATACAGCAATAGTGTGAATTTTTTATTATATTCTGATATATTGTTCTTTAAATAATTTGGTGGAGAGACTATGCATTGGTATTGATGTATGTTTTCCTGCGGAAGAAGACTTATGTAAGTGGAAGTGTGCTTGGGTTTTAGATATTATTTTATGTGTGTATATATATATACATTGTTATACTCTTTGGGTTTTTTCATTGTAATTTACTGCTGTGGACCACTGCTAGGCATTCTGTTTCTGTTTGTATATTTTGTTCATTTATATCAATACAAAATGCTATTTTGTGTTTGAAAGATTGTATTTGCAAGCAGCCTAGGCTGCAGGGAGCGGGATGGTCATGACTGTTCAGACTACAAAATGAGCAGGGAAAAGGATGAGTGGGATTAATTTTGTGTGTTGGTGTGTGTGTGTGTGTGTGTGTAAATTGTGAAACCTTTCACCTCCCCACCTGTGAGGAGCTTCCATTTCTGAGCTAAAGACTTATGTGGAAATGTTTTGGCTCTGTTCTAATAATTTTGTTAAAAAGATAGCATCATGCATTTCTATGGAAATACAGAACTTTTAGACTAAAGGCAACATCCTACCAGGATGAACAGCATATGATGCAACAGATCTCTGGCTCAGCCAGCTGAGTCCATGCTTAGCCAAGTAAGCTGGAGTTAAATCCCCAACCCTAGCTCAGCTGAAGATTGTTGTTGTTTAGTCGTTTAGTCATGTCCGATGCTTCATGACCCCATGGACCAGAGCACGCCAGGCACTCCTGTCTTCCACTGCCTCCCGCGGTTTGGTCAAACTCATGTTTGTAGCTTCGAGAACATTGTCCAACCATCTCATCCTCTGTCGTCCCCTTCTCCTAGTGCCCTCCATCTTTCCCAACATCAGGGTCTTTTCTAGGGAGTCTTCTCTTTTCATGAGGTGACCAAAGCATTGGAGCCTCAGCTTCAGGATCTGTCCTTCCAGTGAGCACTCAGGGCTGATTTCCTTCAGAATGGATAGGTTTGATCTTGTTGCAGTCCATGGGACTCTCAAGAGTCTCCTCCAGCACCAAAATTCAAAAGCATCAATTATTTGGCGATCAGCCTTCTTTATGGCCCAGGTCTCAGTTCCATACATCACTACTGGGAAAACCATAGCTTTAACTATACGGACCTCTGTTGGCAAGGTGATGTCTCTGCTTTTTAAGATGTTGTCTAGGTTTGTCATTGCTTTTCTCCCAAGAAGCAGGCGTCTTTTAATTTTGTGACTGCTGTCACCATCTGCAGTGATCAAGGAGCCCAGGAAAGTAAAATCTCTCAATGCCTCCATTTCTTCCCCTTCTATTTGCCAGGAGGTGATGGGACCAGTGCCCATGATATTAGTTTTTTTTTTATGTTGAGCTTCCGACCATATTTTGCACTCTCCTCTTTCACCTGGAGAAGGAACAGCAAGCCACCCCAGTATCCCTGCCAAGAAAACTCCATGGACAAAGACAACAGCTGAAGATACCTTGGTGTAATTTGCTCTTCCAGTCTCAGTCGGGAGTCAGCCATCTGAGCTGAATCTGGCTGAGTGAATGCCAGTGCATGTCTCCTAAAAGGGACCTTCTGAGGATGTTGTGAGGGTGAGACCAGGGTGGGAGGGAACTTAGTTTGGATCCTAAGCCTGTTCTGTCATGTGACCTAGCACAGAACACTACTTTAAAGCTTTGTTTTCCCTGCAACAGGCTTAGGCAGAGCAGCAGCAGCAGCAGCCCCATTGCTAAACAGGGGTTGATCTGGTGTAATGCCATCTTAATTTACTCCAGCTTCCTTTATGCCAGCTTCTTGGGCATAGGAGCACTTCTGAAAGCTGGCCATGGAAACAGGTTGGCTGGATGCAGAAAAAGGCAGGACTCCTGTGATCATAGCTGCCAAGTTATCCCTTTTTAAAAGGGATTTTCCCTTATGCTGAATAGGCTTCCTCGCGAGAAAAGGGAAAACTTGGCAGCTATGCCTGTGATTCTAAAGCAGCCTCATCAGTTTGCTACTTTCCAGGTGTCTTGGAATAATTTGGCCACCTCATGAGAAGAGAAGACTCTCTGGAAAAGACCCTGATGTTGGGAAAGACTGAGGGCCAAAGGAGAAGGGGATGACAGAGGACGAGATGGTTGGACAGTGTTCTTGAAGCTACCAACATGAGTTTGACCAAACTGTGGGAGGCAGTGGAAGACAGGAATGCCTGGCGTGCTCTGGTCCATGGGGTCATGAAGAGTCGGACACAACTAAATGATGAAACAACAACAGGTGTCTTGGACAATAACTCCCACTAACAATGGCAGAGCTGGCTAGGGTTGATGAGAGTGGTCATCCAAAACAACCAGAGGGCACCAGGTTGGCAAAACCCGCTTTAGCGGGTCTGTAGAAGAGAGAGTTACAGGTAGGTAGCTGTGTTGGTTTGACGTAGTAGAAACAAAATAAAAAAAAATCCTTCCAGTAGCACCTTAGAGACCAAATAAGTTTGTCGTTGGTATGAGCTTTCGTGTGCATGCACACTTCTTCAGATACACATTAGAAGAGAGAGTTTTTATATGACAAGCTATGCTGCTGGGCAAAATTTTCCTCTTCTAATCTATACAGGATCACAGCCTTTTATTGCCTCTCGTCATACTGAATGTAATGCTGTAGTGGATTGCCACCAAAAAAAGAAAGAAAGAAAGAAAGAAAGAGAGAGAGAAAGAAAGAAATTAAAAAGCAAACAAACCACTGCATGCCATTGATAGACTGATTCAGATCTCACAGTGTTTTGCTATGATTAGCTAACCATTAAATGACATCAGATATCCAATAAATAGTGTAATTCCACCCCCCATACCTATTGACATTAATTAATTGTTAATGACTGCTTCCTTCCCCCAAGACCCCACCCCCCGAGAACATACAGGCTTGCGAAGAAGTGAAACAAATTCAGAATGATTCCAGAGGGCATTTTAAACATTCATTCAAGAACATTTGTAGATCTCAGTCCTCCTGGACTAAGCTGCAGTCAGTGTAGGTTAGGTTAAATGTCAGAACAAATTAAGAAAAGGAGAAGTCTCTACTCCTGTATTTCTGTGCTTACATGTTTTTCTCTTAAATGCGGCAAACCCAATAGTATAATTCAGAAGGAACACAATGGGAAATGGACTAGCAAACATCTCAGGAAAGCTTGGCTGAGCTGGAACTTTGCACATGCCTTGAAACTATGTGTGCAGTGTATCTTTCGATCGATCAGAGAAAGCAGTTGCTGTGTAAGCCAAAAACTGATCCAAAACTACAGGCATCCAGGCACAAACATGAACAGCATGCATAAGCCTAATTAATCCCCTGGAACCCAGTGCCATATCTAATGCAGGTAATGCCTCTAATTTGGCTATTAATTATCCCTTGCGAGTAATGGATTCCCTCCAGTAAGCACATCTCATTAAAGTAAGTACCTTCATTTGTATATTCTGAGAAATTCAAGCTCAACTCCTGCAGCAGTCACATGATCTGATTGGCTAAGATACCCATGTGATTCTGCTGCAGCTCTGTGGTGGGAACTATAATGGCTGTGATTCATAATTATTTCCCATGACTGTTGGGTAAACTATAGGTGAACTAAATTCATTTTGGGGTAGAACTTTAAATGATTTCTAGTTCATCTTCATGACTATTGCCCCCCCCAACCCAGCAGGTGGCCTGGACTCATAACACACACACACACACACACACACACACACACACTCACACACACACACACATTTAAGGAAAGGTACAAAACAAAATGTGAAAGGAACATTCTAAGGCTTATTAGGCAGGTATGGAGGAGCTGCTGTTGCTCCTGTCAATAGTGATGGCTAACCAAACAAAAGGAAGGAATGTGAGGCATTTCCTGTGTCTTCTCTTCTGAAGAGATTCACTTTCTTCTAACAAGAACAGCTTGAAGTGAGATATAGAGTTCTAGGAACAAACCAAATTATGCTTTGTGCCTTTTAACAGCTGTATTGCTAACATAAATTAAACAGTGTAGACATGATCGAGTATAGAAATACAATTGTGAAGTAAGCTTCACCTGTTGAAATTCTGTCTGCCAGACATCTTATTACTTCCACGTCAACCCCAATATTTACTTTTGGACTCTGTATTCCAGTACAGTAGCTTGTGACATTCTGAATGCTGTGTTTTCTTTTGCAGAAGACAAACATTTTATAACTCAAATGCTTACTTGGATTACCTTGAAGTGAACTAGTTGGCTTTGTAAAAGAACTGGTTCTGTTTTGGACAGGAGGAACTTGAACTAGATCTACTTCCTTTTAAAAAGTAACTTTCCAAGCACTGCTTATGCCCATTCCAGACATTAATGAGATCATCTTGCAAATCTAGGTTAATGCCTGATGAAATATAACTAGACTATAACTAGACTTTTCTTAGATCCCCAAGTTGTTCAGCCTTTTGGAATATACCCAGAAGGCTGCTTCAGGCTTCTCTTTTCCAATACAGGACAAGGCTTCTCATTTTCCTCTTGCTTCAGCTAGTTAGTCCTCCTTCCTACCGTTTAGGAGCTCCTGAGATCCTAACTCTGAGAGAGCCACAAGAGATTTTTCATAAGGCTTGCTTCCCCCCCCCCGGGGGGGTTTGGCTTTTATGTATCCATAGCCTGCCCTAGACTAATCAGTCTTCAAAATAGCAATGGAATTAATGGGAGGAGGAAATAACATTGCATTCCTGTGTGTCCCCATTGTCTCTGAGCTTGCTTATCATCAAAAGGCAAACCTTAACCACTTTATCTGTTCAGTTTTACATCCTGTTCCGAAGGTACAACACAGTCTATGGCAGAAATATCACACAGAGGCTCACATGTTGCTTTAGATGAGTCAAAGTTAGAGCTCATCGCTCTGAAATTTCCCCGGTACATGTAACCACAGCAACCTTATTTTTGGCTCAGAAGAAGAAGCTGTGACATCATAGAGATTTAAAAAAGAAAGCAATTCATTGAGGAAAGGAAGCTTTGCAAGGATTTAACCAGAGCATCACATTCCTTAAGAGAGCAGTGGCAAATAACATGGAAAGCTCCTGTTCAAAAAGGAACTAGTTCCAGTTTATCCCTTTACAAAATGAACTAGTTTGGTTCATGTATGGCTCGGGATGTTACTGGCCTGAAATCTTGGAGAGGTACTGCCTGTCAATGTGGACAATACGGAGGTAGATAACTCAGAAAAGGCAGCTTCCTATGTTCAGTGACTCCAGGGGGTTGGAGGGGGGGGGAATATGAATCCTGCCAAAATTGCCTCCCTTCCATTGGCAGGCTTCCTGAACATCTCTTCCACAACTCTGCTCACCGATTCTTAGGATCCAAACCAATGCACATAGGAGGTTGCCTTGCATGCACCAAGTCAGGACATTGGTCCATCTATCTCAGTAGTGTCAACACTGGCTGGCAGCATCTCCCCATGGTTTCCAGCAAGGGGCGCACCCAGCCCTACCTGGAGATGCCAGGGACTGAATATGAGTCCTTTTTCATGCAACACAGATGCTCTGCAACTGAGCTACACCCCTTGTTCTGAATGACTAATGACTTGATGTGTGTGTTCATACACACATGTATGGGAATGTCGAAGAATTGTAAAGCTGGAAGGGACCCAAATTGCCATCCATTCCAACCCCCTTCAATGCAGGTATTGTAGCAGGGGCCCCTGCTGCAGTATCACAGCTAACAGCCCACCAAGAGCCCACCAAGAGTGCATCTTTTGGACTCTTGCTTTTAATAGCTTGTGTTTGTTTGTTTAGGTTTCCAAACAGTTCACCTGCAGTGAATTTTCCTTTCTTCTCTCAGGGCAATTCATTCGGGACATGATAGCGACCCCCCCCCCCCAGATCTCTTGAGAAACCAGAGCAGTTGGCAACCTGATTTCCATTAACTGCAGGTGAAATGACCGAGGTAGGGAAACATCAGTGCACAGAAGTCTTTGCAGAAAAAAAAGAAGGAAAGGAGGAAGGGCAGAGGCACAGATTTTCAATGACTCATCCAAATATCTGCAGCTCTCCAGAAAACTGGGTTTTCCTATAATCATATGCAGCATGGGTAATATGCATTTCCAAAAAGAGCAAGACTGCAAAGTGACAATGGAGGACGTCATGCAGCCTGACGTTCAAAGCTGTAAGCTGCTTAGACCAGCACAGTCTCAGCGACACAACTTTAAAGAGAAAGCTTGCTAATTCAGCAAATGACAATAGAACCAAACTGGCTCGGAATTTATGCAGTGTGTGTGTGTGTGTGTGTGTGTGTGTGTGTGTGTGTGTGTGTGTATCCAATGTCAGCCCATAATTTAATGTCTTAAAAAGATGGCAGGGGGCATATGATGGAAACAAAAAAAGGTCATGTCATAGGGAGATGTCAGCCTCACGGCAAATGACACATTACACCAGAAAAAGCATCTATTGCAGAACAAAAATGCAAGGCGATCATTTCCCACCACAGAGAGATCCTTGTAGGAATAATTTGCAAAAAACATACCGGGAACTGCTATTATTATAAATGTAGTAGTTTATGACGCATTTGCAACTTTGGAGAAATAGGCAGGCAAGAACTAGCTCGCAAATGGTGTCCTAGTTAACATCCTGTTAATCCACCTTTTAAGAAGCGTTTAGGAATAGCACAGGCTGTTTTTCAAAAGATCCATGCAAGTATAAAAAAAATAGCATGCAGCTATGGTCTTTGCTGTCAGGGGACAATTGGGGGTACACATATACCGAGTGTTATGTGCAATGCTATATTTAAGTGCCCCTCCTTAAAGGTGAAGCCATTAACTGCTTGATAGCACCAACTTGTTTGTGAGGCATGGCTACTTTGTGAGTTTATGTGACAAAACATACTGTAGTAGGTTTTTTGGGGGGGGGCAGTCCAGATGGTATCTGTGAGTCCCTTCCAGACCTGTGATTCTGTACCAAAGAGTTTTGGGATTTAATAGAAGAGGCCACAGGGCTGGTCAGACAAGTTGCTTTGCAAAACAATGGCCCAAGCTGGCCAAAGTGGTTGGCCTGTTGCCATAGAAACAAATGGGCAAACCTTTCCCCACCTCAGCTTTCCCAACCGCACCCTTCTAGGATGGAGAACAGTAGGCTACGTTGGAGAGGGTGTTCTGTGCGTGAGAGAGCTCCTTTGGCTAACGTTGTAAGCTAGAGACACAGAGACATGTCTTGCCCTGTGCTGGAACCAAAGGTATGGCTTGGGGATCTCCCAGGGAACCTAATGGGGAGGCAAGTTCTGCTAGAGTGTCAAAGTTGTGAGCCCTTCCATCTTATTCTCAGGGGGTATCTAGTAAAGGTAAAGGGACCCCTGACCGTTAAGTCCAGTCACGGACGACTTTGGGGTTGCGGTGCTCATCTCGCTTTACTGGCCGAGGGAGCTGGCGTACAGCTTCTGGGTCATGTGGCCAGCATGACTAAGCCACTTCTGGTGAACCAGAGCAGTGCATGGAAATGCCATTTACCTTCCCACCACCTATTTATCTACTTGCACTTTGACGTGCTTTCGAACAGCTAGGTTGGCAGGAGCTGGGACCCAGCAACGGGAGCTCACCCCGTCGCGGGGATTCAAACCACAGACCTTCTGATCAGCAAGCCCTGTGGTTTTAGACCACAGCTGTACATAAAACTATTAATCCTAAAAGCACCACAGTCTCTACTGAGGGTCAGTCAAAGGAAACCAAACCCTTGGCAAGCACTGGAACATCTGGAGTCTCTTGCTGGGATGAACCCAACTTTTGACCCCAGGGCCATCGTCTGCAGAAAGTGTCCATCCCTTTCTTACAGTATCCTTAGCGTAAGAGTTAAACCTGCCCTAGGTATTAGCCATGCAGAGAACCAGCTGGAGTGAACTTGGAGGGATCACTTCTAAGTTCAAGTTAAGGTCATGGCAAGGTAAGACGAGAAAGGGCCCAGTGGAGACTCCTTCCCCCTTACCCTTCTGTTGGTATCCAGATGACTGGGGGATAAAAGGCTGATGGAAATGTCACAGAGGATGCATATTGGAGTTTGATTTTAAGGAAGCGCCCTTGAGGGAGAATGCACAATGAAGAGCAAAAAAAAGTGCAGATTTGCAGAGATTAAATCACCACAATATAGCATTGTAGGTAAAGGAGGGTGAATCTTTATTTTTCACAAGGTCAAAAGTTTCTTCATGGCAACTTGTTATTTTGTGCACAGGAACATTTTGGAATCCCCATGGAAGGCTTCAGATGATGAATAGGTGTGCGATAATCAAAATTGGCTGATTGTTTAAAAAATTAAAAATACACACTGAATTTTATTTTGGGAATTATAGGGACAGAACTACCTAAAATGTATAGAAACTTATTTATGTATGCTACTACAGCGGCAAGAATGTTACTTGCCCCCAAACGGAAAGAACAGAAGTCCCAGCAAAGGAAGAAGGGATACAAAAACTTATTCGAATATGCAGAAAATGGCGAAACTTACCGGATGTCTTCTATTTTTTTTAAACATACTTTTTATTAATTTTACAAACAGCAAAAAAAAGGAAACGGTACATACATAAACACCTTTTCCACCTCCTTCCCACCCACCCACATGGATCCTCCCCTGCCACAGAAGTATCTCATGTAGGTGAACAGTCAGAGATGGTCCATTTTATGCTTGGATTTCTGTCCTCCTCCCCCTCCCCTGACCCCAAAGGCCCCCCCCCTGCCACCAGGGAGCTCCAGCAAACCAGGGCAGTACGCAGGAGGACATCCATCCAACCATCTATTGTCATACCAAAAAAAGAAAAAAATTAAAATAGGAAAAAAGAGAAAAAAGAAAGAGCAAAAAAGAGAAAAAGAACAGTACAAAACAGAATTTTTTTTCTTACATTCATAATTGTAAAACCATATTTTGTGGGCTTCCCCTCCCCCCCCTTCCCCGGTTTTCATCCCTTTTTTATCATCTTTAACAGTTTCTTACTTTATAAAAATAAACCTTTATATCTTATACAACTTATAAATCAATTATTATCATTTTCACCTAATGTTCAAATCACTGAAAAATCAAACTCCCATTTTATCTTCCCGTGCCTAATTTTTACTCCCTCTATAAGCCTCCATATTTTCACATTTTTCCAAAATCCATTCACTTTTAAAACTATAACTATTCTCAATTTAACCTTACATCCCCGATTACCGGCTCCACCCCCCCAATCCAGCAAATTCCATAATCAGCAGACCAGTTATAAACCTGTTAATCCATCCTTATAATCACAACATCACTTTCCCTTCACCCCACCCCCTGTTTATAGTCTTTTGCCATCCAGGCCACCATACAAGACCCCTGAATTTCTTCTCTTCTCTGCATATTTTTTCCTTCTTCCCTGTGGGTGTTCTGGAGTTCCAGTAATACCAATCGTGCCCCCCTCAAATGCAGGGCACTCCATCCAACTTTTTGTAGAGTAAAGTCATCATTTTTTTCGTGGTGTGCTTCATTTTGTGTTGAATCATCACAGTCCTCATCTTCATCTTTTTCTTCCAAATCACAGTCACCATCATTGTCATTCTCACATTCATCTTTTTCAGTTTCAAAAGCTTCATCTTCTAGAAAATCATATTCTGCCATCACCATCTGAAATTGTTGCTGTAACTCTTGCCGTTTTGTCTCCTCTTGACATAGTTCTATTCTTGTTTCCCACATTAAGGTCAAAACAGACCGCTGGAACTCAGGGGAACACTTTTTTGTTGACATAGTTCAATCCTGCCAAGGTCAAAACTTGTCACGTGGGGTGGAATATGATCACAGTTTATTTTCTCGACTCCATTTTAACAAGCTGGCTGCATTCTTCAAGTCTTATTGACAATAAAGTTCGAACTCACATTTCACAAACATTTAAACCAAAAAAAGAATTTCCACAAAGTTCAGAAATACAGTGAAATAAAAATTGACTTATAAATCCTGATCAACTCACTGGGTTGTCTGGGCTGCCGGCTCCCGAGGAAAAGAAAGGTTTTTCTTAGTCTTTACCTCTTGCTGCAGGGCACTCACAACCACAGTCTCTCTCCCCTTTCACCCTGCATTTAGGGGAGATTCTCTTTGATGCCTTTGAGGGATCCTTTTAAGTTAAGATCTTCTGTTTACGGCTTCGGGTTTCTGTTTACTGTCTCTTATGTTACCGTGGGGGGGGGGTGGCTTCCTCTTTTCCCCCTCTCTCCCAAATCCAAATTGCCTTAATTTAAATTCCAAACAATCCAAATTACTCACAGTCTATTCATTTGCTAATTATTCTTGGAAGAATTGGCCGCCTCCACTTCCCAGACTCGCAGAGCAGCAGTGTCAGCCTGTCCGCCGCGGTTCACCTCCTCGCTCTCGGGGGCTTAAACAAAGCCGATCCGGGGAGGAGAGAGCCCGCTTTTGGCGCCGCCAGGCAAAATCCGTCCCCAAAAAGCTCGATTTGGGGCTTTTAAGGAGGTTTTGCTTCGCTGGAGCAATTCCCTCCACCTCTGAAGCGCCGAGGTCCGCTCCGCTGATCGGACCCCCGTCTGAGCAAAGATGGCGCGGTCAACCGGAAGCCTTACCGGATGTCTTCTAAAAGTCTGGCAGGTGTTTTTCTCTTTGAGGGTGGGAGGGCGTTCCACAGGGCAGGTGCCAATACTGAGAAGGCCCTCTGCCTGGTTCCCTGTAACTTGGCTAATAACAGGTGAAAACATTGGCAGGATTATTGTAATAACCTGCAGTTTCATAAGAGTATATATTTAAAGAAGATGAGTAAAGGAGCAAATTAAGTTACGGCAATTTGGATATGCAGAAGATATTAAAAACAAATTTAAGGAACCACAGAAAGAGGGGGAAGGAAGACAAGTTTTGAAATGTCAAAGTGATTGTAAAATTAGTGAAATGTATAAAATTAGTGAAATATATTATTATTATTATTATTATTATTATTATTATTATTATTATTATTTATACACACTGAAAGTCCTTTGAGTACTTATTTGCAGTACCCTATACTACTCAAGGGAATCAATGATCTGTATATGAGATAATAAGGAAGAACGGCCAAGACAGTCACACATTCATTATTATTTTTTGGCATTTACAGTACCAATTTTCTTCAGAGCAAGGACAGTGTCACTGTCATAATCAGTTAATTTGAACATGTAAAGTCTGAGCAGTTATTAAGGACGCGCAGAAGCAAGCAGATAGACAGACTCTGTGCATTCCAAAAGCAGCAGCGGTTATCTTGGATATAGGGACGGGAAGAAATTAGGTTCAGATCACACTCAAAGGAAAACCTACCTAATTTTCCAAAATTACGTGAACTGAAACACAGCCACCCTTCAACATTTGTGCTTCTCCAAATTTTGCAGTCCATACTGCAGCCAAGTGATGTGTACGAAAATGCCTACACCTAGGGTGAACTTTGCATGTGAATATTCATGAAAATAACAGGCAAACGTATATTCAAAAAAATTGTCCAGTACCACCTTAGAGATCAACTAAGTTTCTTCTGGGTATAAGCTTTTGTGTGCATGCACACTTCTTCAGATACCCATGGTGTTTTCGTATCTGAAGAAGTGTGCATGCACACAAAAGCTTATACCCAGAAAAAACTTAGTTGGTCTCTAAGGTGCTACTGGACATTTTAATTTATTTATTTCGACTGTGTCAGACCAACACGGCTACCTACCTGAATCTAGAAACATATATTAGTGAATGTTGTTTTGCAAACGGGTTGATATTAGGCAATTGGTGTTGTTTAGTCGTTTAGTCGTGTCCGACTCTTCGTGACCCCATGGACCAGAGCACGCCAGACACTCCTGTCTTCCACTGCCTCCCGCGGTTTGGTCAGACTCATGTTCGTAGCTTCGAGAACACTGTCCAACCATCTTGTCCTCTGTCTGATGTGAATGTATCAGAAGAAATCCGCACTGAAATGTTGACGAACTTTCGTGAGGACTTAAAAAAGGACAAAGTGATGTGCAAAGGAGCAGAACTGAGATTGAGATTGGAAAAATTGGAAATGGAGAGGAGCCAAAATTGTTGGATTTGTCCATCCTGCCCTCACCATCTGAGGCTTTTCTCTGTGTGCCCCCTCCAAGAAGGGTGCAGAGGGTGCGACGAACCCCCTTGCCAATGTTGCCGATAGATTATGAGACGAAAGGGTACAGGGGTAAAGCAATCCCCACTCAATTCCTTATGCCTTAAAATAAACCCCTCAATTCTGGGCTTCTCAGTAAAGAGAGTCTAATTCCTGCTTTCGTGGCCTGATCTCACAAACACTCAGGGCTATTTGAATGAACAACCTCTTGCCTACAGAACAGGGACTCTCTCAACTCAGATCCCCTCTGTATCAGTCTGCCATATCACCCTGGCAAACCTGTGGCACTCTAGGTTTTCACCATACTGCCCTTCCTGTGTGACTCTAGGACACAAACTATCCCTTTTTCCTTAGGTAAGTTTTGCCCTTTTCTGAGTCTCCACCTCTGTGAGTTTTAATACGCTGCTGGAATAACCAAGACAATACTCTTTGGCACAAAAAGAAGATGAATTTTATTTTCTTGAGAACATAGGTTTTTCTTTTCTTAACGATGCATAAGTTTACAATCTTAATTACAGTTATACATTAACTCTGTCAGACTTTAACTCCAAGTTATCCTAAGCTTAACCTAAACCACCACTATCCTGGCTCCACACCCTTCTTCTCCCCTCTTCGTCACCAACCTCCCCCTCTTCCAACTGCGAAAATGGTTATTCCCTCCTTTTTAAACCGGGCACCATCCCGCCTCCTAAAGATGCGCTGTCAGTTAAACTGGAGGTGGATTAACTCTTTCTAATCCAGGGTGTAATAAATTTTCCATCCTGGGGCTAATCCGTTACTGTGAAGTGAGAATGGGCCTTCCCAGTGGTGGCTCCCCATTGTTGGAATACTCTCTCCAGGGGAGCATGGTTGGTTGCATCACTATCTGCTTTTAGGTGCCAAGCAAAATCATTCTTGTTTTCCAAGCTTTTAGGCTGTACTGCTCGTTTTCACACTTGGTTTTTTTAAAATGACATTTGTAAATTGCTCTGAGTTCTCCCCCCCCCCGGCCGAAAACAGTGGCCAATATATATTTGTATTAATAACAAGAACAACTACTGCCAGTCCCCACCCTGGCAGATGTGATCCACAGAATCCCAGGCCAATTTCTCCCTGCTGACAATGAAGCTCTGACACTTCTCCGGTCTTTCAACAGGACTTGAGGGATCACAACAATATGTTAATTCAGAGACCCACAACTTTCCCAGCACATATAAAAAATAATTGGCATATCATTTTCACCAAGCTGGCAGATGACAAATTGAACTCCGCTCTTTGGTAGATGTGTTTTATTTATTTATTTCCCGCTCCTCCTCCCTAGGGAGAGCAGAGCCGTGCATTGTGTGACACTATAAAACATCATCTCATGATAGACAACAGTAAAACTCGCAGCAGGAGGGCAGAAAAAGCCCAATTAAAGAGAAATGTTCTAACAGCTCTCCTAAACACAGGCAGTAAAGAAACCAAAAGTTTTGACTTTTCCATGGCGTTCTTCATCCAAAAACAGGCAACCTCAAATGTGAAGATGTTGAGTCCAAGTTGTTAAAAGACAACACCTGAATTATGGTTATCAAAATGAGAAGAGGCCAAACGTTGGTGAATCCAGACATGGTGTGCATTGATGATTGCAGTTCACAGCTTTGATTTCCATGGTGTGTGTGTGTGTGTATGTGGCTTCAATGGTATAGCCCGGTGTTCTTCAACCTTGAGTCCCCATATATTGTTGGACTACAATGTCCATCATTCCCAGGCAGTTTGATAATGATTGGGAACGATGTGAGTTGTTGTCCAAGTACATCAGTTGAAGAACGCTGGAGCATTCCGTGATTCACCTAAGTGTTTTACCTGGTTATTTGGCTATAACATTTGATAGAATACAGATAATTGAACAAACCTTGTTGCATTACATTCTTCATTAAACTATCTTCCCATTGATATATAATTTTGAGGTATTACTCCAAAACAAAGTGGTGTTATGAGCCATCAAACCTCGAAAATTCACTTTCTCCAAAAGGTTTCCACAATTTTGGCCACTAGGGTAGTAATAATTCAAAAATGAGCATTTAAGGCAGGGACATCTTCATCCGGTAGGAAAAAGTGCTCAAAACGGAAATGTTTCTAATTGTTTCTGTAATGTGTGAAATGGTTCTGAATTATATGAATGTTTCGAGTCTGGAGTTTTCACCTTGCACGAACTGATCTGAATAGCTTGGCATAGCTAAATACCAGGAGCTCAATGGGCACTTTAAAAACTTGCCATGCTTTTGCTGTTGTGAAGCATAATCATTGTTGTTATTAATCTCTACAATCTTATGCATTAACATAATGAACATGTGGCCTTGGAAAAGATGTACTGCCTTCCTTTCCTTCATAAGCCTAACTAGCAAAGCAGCTATTAAGTGCTGTTGGCGACCAAACCTGCTGGGATTCCAGAGCCTCTTACAAATGAAGTTGAGAGCTGGAGCCATTCATTGCAGGGATAAGTAGGCTTGCAGCTGTAATTTATTCATGCAGTTTGGGCTTGCAGACCTGGTTGGTTCATTTAAAAGCTTATTCTTAATTATTATTATCACCACCAGGTTTCTGGCAGTGGTAATTGGGGTTAGAATAATAGAATCATAGAATTGCAGAGTTCAAAGGGACTCCAAGGGTCATCCAGTCAAATGCCCTGCAATGCAGGAATCTCAACTAGATCCTACATGCCGGGTGGCCATCCAACCTCTGTTTAAAAACCTCCAATTAAGGAGAGTCCATTACCTGCTGAGGAAGACCATTTCACTGTTGAACAGCTCCATTGGCAGAAAGTTCTTCCTGATGTATAGGTGGAACCTCCTTTCTTGTAACTTGAAGCCATTGGTCTGGGTCAGGCATCCCCAAACTGTTTTGGCCTACAACTCCCCTGATCCCTAGCTAACAGGACCAGTGGTCGGGGAAGATGGGAATTGTAGTCCAAAACATCTGGAGGGCCGAAGTTTTGGGATGCCTGGTCTGGGTCCTACTCTCTGGAGCAGGAGAAAACAAGCTTGCTCCATCTTCCATTTGAGAGCCCTTTAGACCAGGCATCCCCAAACTGTGGCCCTCCAGATGTTTTGGCCTACAACTCCCATGATCCCTAGCTAACAGGACCAGTGGCAGGGGAAGATGGGAATTGTAGTCCAAAACATCTGGAGGGCCGAAGTTTGGGGATGCCTGCTTTAGACATTTGAAGATGGCTATCCTATCTCCTCTCAGTCTCCTCTTTTCCAGGCTAAACATACCCAGCTCATAGAATCATAGAATCATAGAGTTGGAAGAGACCACAAGGGCCATCCAGTCCAACCCCCTGCCAAGCTCCCTCAACCGTTCCTCATAAGGCTTGGGTTTCCAGACCCTTGATCATCTTGGTCACCCACAGTCCAGCTTGTTAATACCATTCTTCAATTGTGGTGCCCAGAACTGGATACGGTACTCCAGGTATGGTCTGATGAAAGCAGAACAGAGCAAGACGATGATGTCCCTTGATTAGTGAGCATTCTTTGGATTCAATAGTCAATTAGTTACAAGCCCACCCAACAGTAACCTCATCCATCCCACATATAGGATGGAAGGAATGAAGACTGTCTCATAATGGCAGGGGCAGGGACAGGGAATCTTGTTCAGCCAGAGACCTGTATTCCATTCTGGGCAAACTTCTGAAGGCGACATTCCAGTTGCAGGTGGGGCTAAAGGCCGAAGGTGGTAGAGTGTGGGTGGCTTGAGGAAAGACCAAAGAACCAGGTAGAGAGGCCTGGAAGGCCACAATTGGCCCTTGGGCCTGAAGTTTCCTACCCTTGCTTAAAAGGGGAAGAAAGGCCTGGAAATGAGGGTGGAGGAGCCAGAGGAACAGATCTGGGCTGACCTGCATCCCTTCCAACATTTCTCTGATGAAAATAAGGATGTCCTAAGGAAAAGGGTGGCTTCTGTGAATCCAGGATTGACCCACTCAGAGGGTCTGCACCTGTGTTTCACAGCCCTGCATTTGAGCAGCACTGTGTTAGCCCTTAACCAGCTGTCATGATGCCATTTCCATTTGGAAATTCATTAAAAGTGCACAAAAACCTGCAGGCAGGTACATGAACCAAATGCTTAAACCCTTTGTAATGAAAGGGAATTAGGTTACCCATCCAGCAGCAGAGGCTCACACCTCAACGGCTGTGTATCAATTTGCTTCCTTCGCAACAGCAGCGGGGATTGCTAGCGCTAGGGCTGGATCTCTGCCAAACGATGATCATCAGGAAAGTGACATCTTCAATTAGCAATAGTGTGGTAATAGGTGAGGGGAAAGATTCTGCTTTAATATGCAGCTCTGCTTTAATATGCAGAAGGTATCTTTCAGAAATGTTCCAAGTAGCGTCATCTTATTTCTGCCTTCCTTTTAATCTGCTCATTGATTTATGACCTGTAGGCCAAAATACAGGTATAGACCCTTTTATATGCCAGCAGCTGCAAATGTAAATAATTACAACTGTAAATAGCAGGAATGTCACCCAGTTAAAGAAGTCTAACTCAATTGTCCTTTGAGTTTTAGTTGATTGATGAAAGCCTTAATTTGCACAACTAAAGGCTTAATTTGCATGACTAAAACAACAGCTCTAAGAGAAAAGGTAGAGGTTTCTTTCCTTTGACTGTGAGGACAACGCAGCCCCCTTGAACTACTAGCACCCCAAAATGCACAGAAACTCAGAATTGTGCAACCACCGACCACCACAATAATTTTTGTCTTACCCATTTTGTATATCTGCTTAAAAACTATGTAAGATAAACCCAACATGGCTTACAGAAAAAGCATAAAACGGTACAAGTTACAAAGCTGTTCCAATTGCAATAAATGCACTGCAGGTTACTCAAATAAATTACATACATTAAAACCAAGAACTGGGCAAAACAATTCAGCATGTCCACAGGGGCATGAAATAGGGACACAAGTAGCCCAGCCAAATGAAAAGGGTTTAGACACTTGCCTGAAGCTTAATAAGAGAGGGGGGCAACCAGTTTCTATAGGCAGAGAGATCCACAGCCTCCATGATGCCACAGAAAACACCTCACCTCACCTCTTGACCAATTGATCTTCTGAGAGTGGTGAGATGCTTTGCAGTGCCTACAACATTGAATGCAGTAGATGGACAGGGCCATATAAGAAAGGGAGGTCCTTCAAATATTCTGGTCCCAAACCACTTATAGAATACTATCTGGGCAACCATTTCCAGAAAGACATGGTTGCTAAAGCAGTCTCATAAAAGAAGCACAACTGGGATATTATCACTGGAGATCTATAGATACATCCTGCAAGCTTAATTAACACTCCGATGTTGCACTTTAGCAGCATCCTTTAATGCAAGAAACATTCAAATGTTGCTGAGTCACCATTATTATTCTGACCCATGGGTTACATCAGGCATCCCCAAACTTCGGCCCTCCAGATGTTTTGGACTACAATTCCCAGCTTCCCCAACCACTGGTCCTGTTAGCTAGGGATCATGGGAGTTGTAGGCCAAAACATCTGGAGGGCCGCAGTTTGGGGATGCTTGGGTTACATGGACAATCCATTTCAAACGCCCTTGTTCACTGGTTCAAAGCCATTCATAGGTTATACTTGGGTAGAAATGAATTCTGGATTCCATTCATCTTTCATACCAGATATAATGATTATTCTATACTTTTGCATGATCACTTATTTAAAGATTTTAACAAGATGTGAGGTGAGTCAAAGTCACATTTCTATCTTTCTTTCCTTTTCTTTTTCTAAAAAAACCAGGGACTCTTTTCTCCTTTTCTTTCAACTTGGCAGCCTCTAAGTAACCCCTCTGTACATGCAGTCAAAGCAGAAGCTGAAATGAGTTGAAACAGTCTTATCACAGGATAACTGGCTGTTCAAACAAGCTCTAATTGTTGGAACAAAAATATGATCAAAGTGCAGTAGAGCCTAACATATCTGTGTCAAATGATTTGGAGTGCGCATGGCATAGTGCGCTGTGCCCTTTCCCGGGTTTGTAACTTTCTTCTAATCTGAAACACTGAAAGGCAGACAGAATGAAAAAGCGTCTTTGCACTTCCACCATGTAATTTGGCCATTCAGATTTCCTGTAATGCTTCAGGGAAAATTCACACGTATGATAAAATAGTAATGGTTTACTGATGCAACAACAACAATAAAAAACCAACCCTCATGTAATATCAAAGTCTCTTTAAACTCACCCAGTGGAGCAACAAGAATTAAAACGTGCAAAAAGTGTTTCAGCCATAGCTTCCTTTGCTGGACTTTGTATTCAGTACACAATACCATCAGTGTTTCACAATTTTTTTTGAGCCAAGGCATGCATCTCTCGTCTCAGCACACAACTATGAACAGCAACAACAAACTGCCAAACCACATATTCCAGCCACACAAAGCCATTCTTGGTGATTTACAGTTAAAACAGGAGAGAAATCTACATTGACAGCCAGCCTCACAGTTTCTACAAATATCTCTTATTTTGACCTAGATGCATTTATATATCCTCTGCATCGGCTATATAGAAAGGTAAGAGCCTACCATTCAACTCTTGTAGGGGAAGCAGTTCCCCGTGGGTGTAGGCCCCCTTCAGACTGCCACTGATAAGGTATCAGCTGAGAGTTGTGGATGATCCATACATAACCATCTTTAGGCCAGGGGTAACCCATGGGTTCCAGAGAAATCCTTCATGCATTCCAAGTTCTCCCATCCCTTACAGCACGCTTTGCTTCCTAGATGTTCATTTATTTTCAAGTGTGTTTATATTCCACCTTTCCTCCAAGGAGCTCAAAATAGCATCCATGGTTCTCCCTCTCCCCATTTTGTCCTCAGAACAACCCTGTGAGGCAGAGGAAGCTGAGAAACAGCGACTGGCCCAAGGATGCTCAGTGAGCTTCATGACTGAGTGGCGATTTGAACCCTGGTCTCCCAGGCCTTAGCCAACTTCCTACCTACTTACTACACTTCTCTGACTCTCTACAGTTCCCATCACCCCTGGCCATTGGCCATGCTTGCTGAGACTGATGGGAGTTGTAGTTTAGCAGCATCAAGCCCAAGGTTCCTCGCACACCTGCCTTACAAACATACGGTTAAAATACTACTTGGATGTTTGCAAACCCAAGAGCATTCCCTGTAAATTGTCTAGCATATTTACAGACATCAGTTTAAGGACTATAAGCTGCGCAGTGGAAGGAAAGAAAAAGAAAACCGGCAACAATAAAAATTTATTCATAGGTTTCATTCATACACAAATAAGCACAGCATAAACACAATGGGGGAAAAGAAAGCTCATACAAATATATTTTGCTTCCCATTGTAAACATATTTCCACATTGTGGAAAGGAAGCATATCATCCCATGAATTGGATATGTTTATTGTAATAAAAACAAAATAATTGCAAATAAAAAGGATTTCTCGAGCATGCCAGTATGGCCAGACCACAGCAGCAAAGTCTTAAGATTCAATGTGGGTGTTGTTGTTTTTTGTTAATAAGAAAAAGCTGATTGAGAACTTTAATTATTTTTATAGTACTTATTACCCACCTATTACTCAAGGGACTCAGAGTGGTTTACATAAAAAAGATAAGTTTATGTATATAATTACAGTATCTAGAATCAGTCACTATAGTACAAAAAAATTCAACAACAAAACCGTTTATTGTGAGGACCATGCCTGTACACAAATATCAACACAACAATAATTAAAAATGTTAAAAATCATTACATACTATCCCAACAAAACCTTCATCCCACAAAACAGGAAGACAAGGAAAACAAGCAACGAGTTAAACAGATGATGAAGGGGTCTTTACTTTTTTTTTTTTACAAAAAAACTGCAGCAGAGCAGAAGGGGGTGACAAAGACCAACTCACCCCATGTAGGGAATTGGCTCAGCAATGGTGCTTCTGCTTTGCAGTCAGAAGGTGCCACATTCAACATACTCGGAAGACGCTCTTTCTTCATAAAGGGGGCTAGTCATAGAAGTACAAAACTGAGAGTAACTCCAGCCCAGTTCAGGTGACCAGCTTCTCAAGCGGTTAAGTCTTTCTCCCATGGATTTGCTGCTTTCCCTGTATTAATGAAAGCACGGAGCGTTTTCTTCTTGCCATGCATTTTAAGATATGGTCAAGTCTGGCAGATTTTCCAAGTGCTACAGCTTCCCCACATTATTCATGGGTGAAGTTGGGTTGCCTGACCTCAGTTTTCTATTACGATGGTTGCTTACCATATATACGCGAGTATAAGCCTACTTTTTCAGCACCAAAAATGTGCTGAAAAAGCCGCCCTCGGCTTATATTCGAGTGAGGCAGGTGGTGGCGGAAAAGGCACAGGACTGGGGGTTCCGAAACCCCATCCTATGCCTGCTCTGTGCGAGGCAGCAGGGAGGGAGAAGTGGCAAGGAAGGGATCCTTCCTCACCGCTTCCCCCCACCCCACCCCACTGCCGACAGCTGGCAAAGGCATAGGATGGTATTTATTTTTATTTTTGAAATTTTCCAGTAGCTGCTGCATTTCCCACCCTCAGCTTATACTCAAGTCAATACGTTTTCCCAGGTTTTTGCCAGGAAGAATCGGGAACCTACTTGCATATTTGGTGGTACTGTAAAAAAAATAAAAGATTCTGGGATGAAATATATAATGAATTGGAAAAAAATTCTAAAATATCCTTTCAGGAAAGAACCGGAGATATTTTTACTAGGGTTGTTAAACGAGGAAATAAAGGCAAAGGATAGAGTATTAATGATGCATGCGACGGCAGCCAGCAGAATACTCATCGCAAAGAATTGGAAGAGCGAAACGATACAAAAAAAGAGAGGAACGGGTTGAAAAATTAATAAGTTATCAAATTTAACAATTAGAGCGGGGAGGGTGAAAGATGTAAAAGAAGAAAGTTTAGAGAAAAATTGGAGTATGTTTAAATAATACCGATATCAAAAAAATAAAATAACAGATAGAAAAAACCAATCTCTTAGCGGATGTATAAAAGGCACCAAAAAAAGAGAGAGAAAAGGAAAATAGAGGGGAAAGTATGTGTAATGATGTAGGAACATAGATAGACCAGAGTAAAGGGTTGATTGGAAGTCAATTTTGAGGGGGGAGGGGGAGAGGGGAGGATGAATAGGGGGCTTAGGATCTCTGATCCTTTTTTGTGGGTTTTCTTGAATGAGTTACATATATATGTTTTTGTGTTAATTTATGATTTACATATGATTTATTTATGATTTATTATATTTTGTGTTCAAGGGTGGGTTTTTTTGTATGTTTGTCTGTATGAATGGGTTGTTTTTCGGTTTAAATATGATTTTTATATGATTTAATTATGGTTTGCAATTTATTATGATTTATATATGTATTTAGGTTCAGGGCTCAGGCTTACGTTTTTTTTCTGTTTCTGTTGCTTTTTGTTATTATTGTTTTGTTTATTTGTTTATGTTGAATTTATGTATATTTTAAATCAAATAAAGTCTTATTAAAAAAAAGTTTTCCCAGTTTTTTTGAGGTAAAATTAGTTGCCTCGGCTTATATTTGGGTCGGCTTATACTCAAGTATATATGGTATAAACTTTTCCAAGACCATATGGGGTTGACATCTTGCTATAGCTCCATAATGATAGTAAGTTCCAAAATGAATCCCAGTTTGGTTAGATTAGTGACAGGTTTTGAATTTTTGTTTTGTTTTGAGAATTAAATGAGAAACTGTAATCACAGGCTAAGGTGGTATAGGGAACAGTTTCTCGACCCCACTTTTTATAAATGCTACTTTAGATATTTGTACTTAATTAATTAAATTCCCTGCCAGGATTGGGAGCACACCTAAGAGAAAGTAACTTGCACAAGTCCACTAAGTGAATAGTAACAATTTGAATTCAGCCCACCACTTTATGCACAATAGTACACCGACTCCTAGCATTGGAAATTAAAAATATATTAAATGGACATTGCTTTTTTTAAAAAAGTAATTGTATTGGCCTGTTGGACTAAATAATAAGAGAATGTCCCCAGTCCAAAGCCTTGGAGACCTGCTGGTGGCCAGTTTAGACAATACTGAGATAGATGGATCAGCGATCTGACTTGTGAGCAGTGATCTGCTTGTGAAACATGGACCACTTATAAACGCCATCTCCATCTCCTCAAAAGATTCCATCAATGGTGTCTCTGAAAATTTTTACACATCACTTGGGAAGACAGGTGAACTACTGCCAGTGTAGTAGAAGAAGCAAAATCACCAGTGTTGAAGCAATGATTCTTCAACATCAACTTCGTTGGACTGGTCATGTTGTGCAGATGCCTGATTATTGTCTTCCAAAGCAACTTCTCTATTCTGAACTTAAAAATGAAAAGCATAATGCTGGTGGTCAACCAAAGAGGTTTAAAGACTGTCTCAAGGCAATACTACATTTCAAAAAATGTAGTATACTACAGTTTTAAAAAATGTAGTATAAACACTGACAACTGGGAAGCACTGGTCTGTGAGTGCTCCAGTTGGAGAACAGCCTTTACCAAAGGTGTCATGGGCTTTGAAGACACTCAAACTCAGGATGCAAGGGAGAAACGTGCTAAGAGGAAGGCATGCTTGGCAAATACACACCGTGATCAACTCCCACCCAGAAACCAATGTCCCCACTGTGGAAGGACATGTGGATCCAGAATTGGCCTCCACAGTCACCTACAGACTCATTGTATGGAAGAAGAAGAAGAAGAAGAAGAAGAAGAAGAAGAAGAAGAAGAAGAAGAAGAAGAAGAAGAAGAAGAGGCATCTTCCTATGTTCCTATGCATCCTGACCTGCTGATGAAATCTATACAGCACCAGCACAACAAATGCACCTTGGAGTGCAGAGCATTGCAAAGTTTAAGGACACCAACTTCTCAAATGGCTCTCCCATGCAATGCTGCTTAGCAACTACTGGACTTATTTTATTAAACCAAATAATGTCCTGGACCATGGTGCACAACCTATAAGCTCCAAAGCTTCTGCCTCTCTGGCTTGTCTACTTTAGTATGTGCAACATGTTATTAGTTTGCTTCCTTACCTGCCTGATGGCCAGAGCCAATACCAGTCCAGTACCTGTGTGTCTCCAGGCTGATGGCCATAGAACTCATAGCAATTTGCTACGTGCCCTTGATGTTGGTCTCCACGACGAGACCGTGGTTTTCGTTAATTCTGCAAGCATTGCCCGTTTCATGGCACGGTGACATAAATTGTCAGTAGGGGGCTGAATAATACATAGGAGAATAAGCCATTTCTTGTGATTATCCTATTCAAACTATAATGGAACTAATTCACTTCTCCCTATCTTTACAGCACTGTTATTTGTATTTTATGTCTGTGTTTCAAACGCACCAGGCAAAGATAGGATCATTCGTACTTCCTCGAAATCAACCCTCTTCATCTACTCCAATGTAAATTAATATTTTGGAGCTGAATGCTCTTCCTCTTTCTTCCTTCTCTTTAGATTTCCCACACCACCAGAACCACAACACACTGGGGAAGAATGCAGGGATTCACGTCTTCTAGCATGAATTGTTGTTGTGCTTGCAGAGTTCTTCCCTCCCCAAACTGAGCAACACATTTCAGAAAACTACAGGAGGTCTTTTATAGTAACAAATTACTTGTAAAATAGTAATGCATTTTTACTGCCCATTCAGTTTTATCTTAAGCATTTAATCTCACTGGCTTTTGCTTGCTAGAGTTCCTCCAAAGTTGCATTTCCTCACTGCATAATAATCCATTTGGGAAGTTATTTGCATGATTTGCTGTTAATTAGGCTTGCCAATCTATTAAAGCTTTCCTCCCCACTGGACAATTAATTATTGTGCGGATTAATCAGTTAATTGATTATTGAATTAGGTAGACTAAGGATAACAGCAGATCAATATAAAATAATTAAGTCTTTGATCCTATGCTCCCTTACCCAGAAGTAAACCACATTGAACTCAATATAATTCATTTCTGCATATGACGTGTACACAGCTGCATTTTTAGTGACTTCCCTCCTCGTATAAATCATATCCTTCCTATTTGCAACACAGGGCAGAACACAGAGATTTATTGCATTTTATCTTCACAACAACCCTGTGGGCGGGGGGGGGGGGGCAAACCTAAGATAAAGTAACTTGCACAGGTCCAATAAGTGTATAGCAACAATTTGAATTCAGCCCAACACTTTATGCACAATAGTACACCGACTCCTAACACTGGAATTTAAAAATATATAAAATGGACATTGCTTTTTTTAAAAAAAGTAACTGTATTGGTCTGTTGGACTTAATAAGAATAAGAATTGCGAGTAACCCCATCAAACCCAGCAGGGCTTGCTTCTGAGCAAACCTGCATAGGTCTGGGAATACTAACCTAATGTAGCCCTGGTGAAGAATGAAGTAGCTCCACCCACCATTAACTCTGGCACCGCCCTCCACCAGCATGTGGCCCTGGTAGATTACTCCTAAGGGATTGTGGCACTCAGTAGAAAAAGGTTGTCCATCACAGATCTGAAATTGCTCTCAGGTGTGCTATCCAGTAACACCCGTCTTGTGAGCTTCTCAGAGAAATCTGGTTAGACACAAAATACCTAACAAGAGATATCTTAGTCTTTGCCAGCCCTCTGGCTATTGTGCTAATATGTTATAATTGCCTAAACTTTTCACTCAACCCTTCCAACAGCCCTGGGGGCACATCTACAGTATACATTTAAATCACTATGATAGCACTGTAAACAGCTGTGGCTTCCTCCAAAGGATTCTGGGAGCTGTGGTTTGTTAAGGGTGCCTAAGAGTTCTTAGGCGACTATTTTTCATTTCCCTCACAGAGCTACAATTAATAATATAATAATATTTGTATTATTTATACCCCACCCATCTGTCTGGGTTTCCCCAGCCACATTGGGCGGCTTATAACACATCTAAAAACATAATACCAAGGAGGTTCCCTGTAACTTCGCTTATCTCTGTGAGGAAACCAGCAAAAGACCCTCAGAGGAGGATCTACGCGCCCCAGCTGAGCGATGGGGGTGGAGACGCTCCTTCAGGTACACTGGGCCAAGGCCATTTATGGCTTTAAAGGTCAGCACCAACACTCTGAATTGTGCTCGGAAATGTACCAGGAGCCAGTGAAGATCCTTTAGGTGTTTTATGGTCTCGATGACCAGTTCCAGTCACCAGTCTAGCTGCTGCATTCTGGATTAGTTGTAGTTTCCGAGTCACCTTCAAAGGTAGCCCCATGTAGAGCACATAGCAGTAGTCCAAGCAGGAGATAACCAGAGCATGTATCACTCAGGTGAGACAGTCTGTGGGCAGGTAGGGTCTCAGCCTGCGTACCAGATGGAGCTAGTAGACAGCTGCCGTGGACACAGAATTGACCTGCGCCTCCATGGACACCTGTGAGTCCAAAATGATTCCCAGGCCGTGCACCTGGTCTTTCAGGGGAACAGTTACCCCTTCAGGACCAGGGAGTCCCTCACCCCCACCTCCAGCCCCAAGAACAGGACTTCTGTCTTGTCAGGATTGACCCCTCTTCACAGGGAACTCTGAGGACTGTATCTCTGTGAGGAGAACAAGGGTCTCCTAACAACTCTCAGCATCTTTAACAAGCTACAGCTCCCAGAATTCTTTTGGGGAAGCTATGGCTGTTTTAAGTGGCATTATAGTGTTCTGCATGTCTGGTATGAATATGGCTTAGCTGAACTCTTCTATTAGAATGGATGGGGGCCGCCAACTTTGACTGCATTGTGCCCCATGATTTTATTGTGTATTTTATTATTTTAGGTGGTAACTTGGGCCACTTGCGGACCATAAATTTAAAGCACAAGACTTCTTCCTAATATCCTTGAAATGGTAGTTGAGGGGTGCTGGGAACTGTAGCACTCACTGCAAAGGGTAAACTACACTTTTTAGGATTCTTTGGGAGAAGCAATGAGATTAAAATGTATGCTGTGTGTGCAGCCTTAGTCTTCTCGAGATATATTCAGGGCAAAACTAATCACCACTTCTCCTGTGAATTGCATATTATCGAAATGGGGAGAAAAAGGAATGGTGTTATGGATTAAAGAAAGAGGAGAGATTAAAAGTATGTTACAACATGCTATATGTTTATCTAATGCTCTCAGTCCCTGTGTAATCTTATTACTGCAACCTTGATTATATCTCCATCACTCCCATTCTTTGATTTGCAACCCTGATACATTTGTGCCTTAAACGATAATGCTCACTTATTGCCTTAGTCCAGGGATGTTATCTTTTATTCATGCTTTATACATCTTTTAAATAACACAATTTGTTTGCCAAGCCCCAGACTGGCTTGGGTAGTTTATACATAAAAGTGTTTTGAGACTGAAGTGCAAAGCCTTGTTCTTTCCATTCACAAGGTCATATTTATAAAAGGTTCCCAGAAGTGTCGGCAAAGGATGTGAGCATCTGCTGAGACCGGGAGTTAAATCTGGAAAGAGCCACAGAATTTTGCAAGGCAGCAGAACGAGCACAATCACAAATGCGGGCCTTCAGCTATGAGCGTGAAGTAATGCAGGAGGTTGTTATACAGTAAGCTGAAAAGGAGCAGTGGAGGAAGCAAAGGGATTCGGCATTTGCATTTACTTTAAGGCGGAACTGAAACTTTGGCTCTTTTCAACAGATGCACCAGATAGCACATTCTGGCATCTGCCTTTGACCAGGGAACCAAGTCAAGTCAAGTCAATGTTTATTACGGCAAACAGCCAACATATTAAACCAGAAATTCTGCATAATTCTCTACATGAACAATAAAAGCAACTGGTATAGGGTTTTAACAGTCAATATACAATACTTAAAATACAGGTCCAGCGGAATAAAACACCATAAAAGAATAAGAAATTTAACTAAGAACTGTAGCCGCAATATCATCATCGGAGGACAGGACAAATTGTTATAATATGTTATTCAATAAAAGAGATTTACGTTTTTTAATAGCTAAGGTGCAGAATTTCGCCACAGCGTAGGATACTGAGCTCAAAGAGTCTTCCAGAAGGAATTTGCTTTTTGGGGGGAAATAATATTGCAAGGGTGTGAATTTTGATAATAGGGGTAAAATGAATCGCGATAGAATTCACAGAATAGAAGAATGTGAATAATAGATTCCACCTTGTTGGACATGCATGGACAGAGGTGCTCTTCGATTGGTTTACGCAAGAATTTGCCGTGTAAGACAGCTGAAGGCATTGCATCAAATCGGGCTCTGGAAAAGGCCCATCTATAAGATTCATAGATAATATTGGATAGGTACGGGGCAGCTGCCAGATTAGGCCAAGATTTTAGACACCTGTAGTTCTTAGGAAGTAAGGCATCTTCTTTTTGCAGTTCAATGTCAAAAAGCCTCTGAGTAATAATTGTTTTTGACCAGGGAACCAAAGGTCATTGGAGCAGCACCTCTTCCCTCAGTGGCAGCAGAAAGGGGCCAGTAAGCGTGTTGCATGCCACCTCCGCTCCAGCAGGGAACTGCCTCCTATATGCACAAGGGTTCACGAGGGTTGCACTGCGAGTGCCAGTGCTGGCTGCAAGCACTGACCGATCCACCTCCCCGCCCTTGGCGGCAACGCTGGAGGGAGGAAATGGGACAGGGGTGTACCCAGGATCAAAACTGGGGGAGGGGGAGCCATGGTCGTTCAGGTTGTGACATTTCAGCACGGAAAAGGTGAATGAAACCAAAATTTTAAGAAAATCATATATAATTATAGCAGTGCTTTATTACGGTAGTTAGTACAATTATTTGCTTGAATTTTTTTTTGAATTTTTTATTCTAGTTACATGTCTTATACTAATATCATTTTTCTTGGGTTTGAAGAAAACTTGTTCAAAACTTTCGTTTCAATCCAGTCCTGATTTTCCTTGAAGAATTTCCGATGGACGCTCATCAAACACAACCCAGTCAGTCTGTCCTCTCCCATTGTACTTCTGAGCCAGGTCTTTACCCTTTAAAATTTAATTTTCTACAGAAATTACTTAACTTTTTGGAACCAGTTTCTTATATCCATTTAGGCAGCCTCGATGTCTTCTAAATGTAAATAAGAAGGTAAACTAATAGCGGGCGGCTCAGTTTAGTGACGCGGAACTCACTAGACCCCTCTAGAAGATTCCCTCCTCTCTCTGCTAGAGCCCGCTAGAGACCTCTCCCTCCCTTGAATCCCAATGGCTGGCTGACATAGATTCCTCTACCAGTTGCTAGGTGGCTCTAGATACTTCTTGGTTTTTACACCATTTCAATGTGGTAAACAACTGATTATTCGCCATCACCCTACCTAATTTTGTTTCATTTCATCACTTTATAACCATTTATTTATTTTTTTGCTTCTAGGGGGGGGGCAGCTGCCCCCCACCCCTCGCTGGGTATGCCCATTAAATGGGACACTCCGGGATCAAAGCAGAAGCCAGGGTGGCTCCTGGAATTCAGGGATGTTCCCGGAAAAAATGGAACACATGAAGGGTATGTTATCAGTATGCACACTATGTGCGGAATCAGGGCCCCTTGAAGATGAAGGGACTCCAAATCAGTGGCGTAGCATGGTTTGCCAGTGCTCGAGGCCGCACAGAGGTGGGGGTGGGAGGGAGGGAAACGGATGGAGTACGCACGTGCATCCTACTGCTTAAAGGTGTCTGCATCACTTAGGAGATTGCATCCAGAGAGATAAGAAAATAAGAGACGTTCCATTGCATGGAGAGATCAGTTCCTGGTTCGCATGGAGAAGCAACACAGCTGTATTGAGGCTGCACCGGGTGTTTCCCTTTATGGGGCACTAATTCTGTCCCTCAAAACTGGGGAAACCCATGTGCTGCATCTTAAATCAGAGGACATTCCAATTATTTGGGAGCTCATTAATTTGTAATTGAATAAAGTGAACTATTTATACATTATTATTCCTTGTGGGAATCATGACACTGCTTAAAATGCACTCTGGCCATCGTGCACAGTTGATGAGAGCTTTGATCAGGAACATTTCCAGAAGGCCCTGTTTCTAATCCTGCTACTTTCAAACATACAATAAACTTTATTTTAATTGTGTGCCCATCCCAGGGGTTTATTACTTATGGGAGAGTTGCCAGAAAGCAGAGAAGAGATCTGAATGGGGCCAGGGATACCTACTCTTGAGTGAAGGCACTTGAGTGTGACCATTCCTGACTTTAGAAAGCTCCTTGTGGAAGGTGGCATGGGTAGATTTCTGATCAGGAACGACAGTAAATGTCCTACTGCCAGGGCTGTACCATCCTGTTCCATCACCTGAGGCAAAAATGTGCCCTCCCCCTGCTCCCAACTACCTTACTTCAGCAGCCAGCAGAATGCCCTCCTCACCGAACTTGACAAGTGACAGGGCATCCCTCAAGGTTTTGCTGCTTATCTTCTCCAGGGAAGATGAGTGGCAATTTCATGTGCCAGGATTCCTCCCTCTTGCCTGTGGCGGGATGGGGGTGGGGTGGGCATTCCAGCAGAAGAAGAAGCTGAAGGGCAGGTACAGCTCTTGTGCTTCTGCTGCCTGAAGTGGGTGCTTCACCCTGCCTTATCTGTGGACTGGCTCTGCCCACTGCAGAAGGGCCTTCTGGCGTTTCCCTCACTGCGAGATGCAAAGCTACAGGGAACCAGGCAGAGGGCCTTCTCGGTAGTGGCACCCACCTTGTGGAATGCGACGAAATCCTTTGCTTTCATCTTTTCTACTTCAATCTCTATATTACTTAAAGAGCTACTAGGGAATCCTGAGGTAAAACGAACCTCCCTCTCTCCCTTTCGCCTTGCTGTAAACCCTTCTACTCCATCGGCTTGATAGTAATGAGGTCTTTCTTCCAGCACACGCGGCCAGGTATCATTTGCACCTTTTGGACTATTTACAAGACTTTCCCTTTTGTCCACCGTAAAGGGGTTCACTCTCCCTGAACTTCCCCCACTGCAAAAGATTACCTCTCCACTGAGGCAACACTGCGACACTTTAGGTTTGTCCTCCTATTCAGCCCCCTCAGTGAGACTCAAAGACACAAACTACCCATTCTTCTCTTGTAGGAAGTTTTTTTTTTCCTTTTTGGTGTCTCCACCTAAACAAGTGTTGATACCTTGCTGGAAAATAATACAGACGACTCTTTACTTGGCACTTAAATGATGAATATTTATTTGCTTCTAGTCATAATGAATACTTTATGGTTTCATGTGTACAAGCTTGGTTTTCGTTATTTCCCCTTTGTCAAACATTCAATGTATATATCTTTTCCAACCTTTACCTAAACCTATCCTAACTATAAGACCTTTTTTTATTAACCACACACGATCCCGCTCCCCAAAACCCTCTACTAGCTGACAAACGGCTGCTCCTCCCTTTTAAACACGAGCATTCCTCCCCAACAGAATGTTCAGTCAGGCAGCCTTGAGTGTGGGTTAACCCTTGACAGGTCAGGTAAAAAACACACACATCACAAATAGTGTTAACCCGTTACACCCTCCCATCAGATGTCAAAGAGATAAATAATTACCTGACATTTAGAAGACATCTGAAGGTAGCCCTGTTCAGGGAAGTTTTTGTTGTTATTATTAAAGATTTTCTTGATTTACAAAAATATGTGCAATGTCTCTCATAACATTTTTACAAATTAGTTTCATTTGTTGAGACATTAGGAAGAAAAGGGGGAAAGAGGTAGATGGGGGAAAGATGGGTGGGGGTTGGGTTGGGTGACGATGTTTCTATTTTACTTAATATATGTGGGGTTTTTTGTCAGCGTCGCTTGTTGTGCAGGTTCTCTGTTGTTCGCTTGTGTTCCTTTGGTGGTGAGAGATGTTGGGGTTGACCTAGGGTATGATTGTTCCTTTGTGGTTGGCTGTGGTGGTGTTTGTTTCGTGTGTGAGTGGGGTGGGTGGGTGTTTTGGATCAGGTTAGCCATATTGATTTGTATGGGGAGCCATACCGGGATGAAGCCGTCTTCTTCTATTTGTCCCCGTGTCAGTTTCAGCTTATTGGTTAATTTTCCTAGTAAGGCTGTTTCCCATACTATTTGGTACCATTGGTCCATGCTTACTCCTGACAGGTCTCTCCAGTGTCTGGTTATGGTGTTTCTGGCAGCTGAGAGTAAGTGGGTTATGAGTTCTTTGTGGCTTAAGTGGGCATTATTGTCTTGGAAGATGTTTTGTAAGGCCAATTCTGGGGTTATTTCTAATGTCTGCTTGGTTATTTTACATATTTCTCGTATGCTTGTTGTCCAGAATAGTTGGATTTTGGGGCACTCCCACCACATGTGGAAATATGTGCCTGTTGAGGTGTTGAGGGAAGTTTTTAATGTGCGACATTTTAGTGTATTTTGGATTTTTGTTGGAAGCCGCCCAGAGTGGCTGCGGAAACCCAGCCAGATGGGTGGTGTACAAATTAATTATTATCATTATTATCATTATCATTATCATTATTATTGGTGTAGAAGTTGGTGTACGCGAGGGGTTTGATAGTTATGGGTTAGTGGCTTATTCATCTGCTTTTGCCACTGGGGTTGTAAAGAAAGCAAAAGGCATAAGAGTCCTGGCCCAGAGGATTGCTTTGTGACCTCAGGTCTGCGGCTGGACCCTCACGAACGACAAAGCTCTAGTCTGTTTAATCTAATTTGGAACCACACCTTCTAGAATGGCCTCTGTCAGCAACCATTGCAGTTGGCTGCAGGTGAGACAGAGGCCTTCTCTATCAGTCCAGCTGCTTGGCTCCTCCCCTCCTGGACGTGTCTCAATTATCAGTTTTTCCACTCAGGTGCAGCAGAAGGAGATGAGAGACAGTGAGGCCCTTTCCATAAGGCCAGCATGGACAAAACACCAGTTGACCCCTCTTTTCCTAGATGTGTCTCCATCAGCAGTCATGCCACCCAGTTGAGTGAGCTGAGACAGCGAGGCCCCCTCAGCCAGCCTGGCTAACATACTTGGCTACTTCACAGAACGAACTAGATCAGCAGTGGTCATGCTTATTATTTCCTTCCTTCCTCCCTGTCCTTTCCCTCTTCGGTCTCTTATCCGATAAATTGGAAACCGTTGCTGAAAGTTGTGAACTGCCCTGAGTGCACTGGCAGAATGTAAGTGGAGCAAGTAAATAAATAGCAGAGAATCTTGATCCTCTGCCCAATCCTGGTCCTGATCCTGGCAGAAGTTCAGAAAAACACCCAGGAATACAGGACCCTTTAATTTATACTGTACGTTTTACCACCCCCACTATTGCATCCCATATGGGCTGGTGGGCAAGATGGACCTTTATTCTGACCCCACAGGGCTATTTGTATATTAATTGCCTCTTTGCAGATCCCCACCATGGCTTGACCTTCAGAAAGACACCTCTAGCCTAATTATATAATATTGTTGAATGCCTGCAGCTGGCGAGGACTTCAGCGGGATTTGTGGGTGTTCAGCACTTCATAAACGTTAAGGCTGTAATTAATCTCTCAGTGCCTCAGTTTCCATTCTTGCGGGTGTGTGGCAAGGTGAGCATTCATTAAGGGTTGCAGAGGGCATTGTGAGCCTTGATAGAAACTGCTAATGTGTGCAAGTAGAAGGGAATATTATAATTCGTGTAAATAGATAGACAAAGCACTCTCAGCATTTTGGGTGCCAATTTTCATTTGCAAACCAAGTGGTACGGAGGAGGTTTGGTGAGAAAACTTTAACTGTCTGAAGAAGATTCATGCCCTCTGATGAGACCAGCTCTACCTATTTGTTTATGAATTACTTGAATAGGCAAAAGGTAATATTCTGTCTTATCATTATGTTCTGTGCTAATGTGGTTTTCAAAATATGTGGTGCAGCTGCAAGATTGAGCATAGATGGTATTATAATGTTTACGGGTTGTAGCTCAGTAGTAGAGTACCTTCTTTGCATGCAGAAAATCACAGGTTCAATCCCTGGCATCTCCACGTAGGGGTAGGAGAGACCCTTGTCTGAAAAGAACTGCACCCAGTCATTGTAGGCACTTCTGCACTAGATAAACCAATGGTCTGTCTCAAGATAGACCTCACCAAGTGGAAATGGTGCATGACATGGGACCTTAACACTCAGGAATGTAAAATAAAAAAATTCCTTCAGTAGCACCTTAAAGACCAACTAAGTTTATATTTTGGTATGAGCTTTCGTGTGCATGCACACTTCTTCAGATACACTTGAAACAGAAGTGACACTTCTGTTTCTAGTGTATCTGAAAAAGTGTGCATGCACACGAAAGCTCATACCAAAATATAAACTTAGTTGGTCTTTAAGGTGCTACTGAAGGAATTTTTTTATTTTGCTTCGACTCAGACCAACACGGCTACCTACCTGTACTCAGGAATGTGCATGTTCATTCATGGAATGTGCACGGATGCAAATAATTCAGTTTATTATTTATTTCATTAATTTCAAGAGGTATCTCTAAGCAGTTTACATATCAAAATGAAAAAAGAATATGCATACACACACACACATATTCCACATATAAAACAAAACAATGCTTTCCCTCCTCCTCTTAACAACATTTTAAGAAACACAATTAAGCAACAAAAATATCAAATATCTCAAAACAATGTACATCAATAAGAGCCACAAAATCAAATTGTACACAAAATGTCAAGATACAATATCAAAAGGGAACATAATTACAGTGTGTGTGTGTGTGTGTATGTGTGTACACACACACACACCACCTGGAAAATCCCACAAATATTACAAAAAAACAATCACCAAAACTATTCACATACTCCTCAAAACTAATCTGAACACACAACCCCCACTTACCGTATTACTCAACAGTCTCCTTCCAGTGACAAGATCCATCTGCTTCCCATCTTGCTCGAGTCAAAGTAAGGAAACCTGAAACCTGAAAGAGGACAAAGGCCGAGCCCTACCATTAGGTGAAGTGAGGCAGCAGCCCCAGGCAGCAGTTTCTGAGATGTTTGACAGAAAAGCAGCAGCAGCCTGCCAAGTTGTCTCTCTTGATCCATGTGCGACAAAAAAAAGCCTGTTGTGCACCTCCTAAACTAGCCTGTTGCCCTCAGGGTGCTAACATGTCACCAGTGTGCAAATAAGATTTCCCTTCCAGTCTGGCTGGGTTCTATATGTAGAATGGAGAGAGAGAGAGAGAGAGAGAGAGAGAGAGAGAGAGAGAGAGAGAGAGAGAGAGAGAGAATATATTGGTCTGACTCTGATAGACAACTCTACCAACTGCACACATGCACACACACAAAAAACCCCTTTCAAAGCAAATACAGGGCCAAAGTCCCCCCAAAACAGATACTCTCCTTAGTAGCTCTAGGGACAATCAGAACACATTTTTTATCTTGGCTTTGACTTGAGAAACTAACACCTCATTAACTATCATCTCTTGATGGCTCTTAAATGGCTGGGATTTGTACATTGCTAGAAATTCATTATAGCTAAATGGCAGCAAGAGAGAGTGCAGTTAAACACAGCAGGAAGTGGGATGTCACTGCCTTATATGATGCTACAGGAGAAGGGTAGGGAAGGCTGTCTGGCAATGGCTTCCTATCTCACAGAGTGTGACAAACCCACCTTAGGCCTTAGGCATGGTAGAGACCCCGTCATCAGAGTTGTGCAGTTAATAGCAGTGGAGGCTGGTGTGTTAGGTAGAATGGGACATCTGTCTCCCCAATTTCAATCTTCCCCCACCTATCTGCCCTCTTACTTACAACCAATACCTGCCAGCTTCCTCTTCCTTAGTCCAGAGTTGCCCTTGCAGAAGTCAGAAGGGAGAAGGAGGAGGAGGAGGACAAAACTAGAATTAGTTGCCTTATACCTTTCAGTAGTATAAGAGTACTACCTCCTGTCAAAAGCTTTAGCCCTGCCCTCTTATATGCCCTTTCCCTGATAGTTACCCACATCACTTCATTTATTGGGAGCACACAGAGCAAGATCTTCAAAGAGGGAGTTAAGGTTTTAGGTAGATACATATTGGAGAAGACAAGCTTTCAGACAGATTAACAGTGGAGACTAGGTTAAGCATGAAGGCTTCATAGGAGTTGGTTTCAAAGGGTTGCTTATGATATAAAAGGGGGTTGTAATCTAGGTACAACAACAGTGTGTGTGTTATATGGGTGTGCACATTATTTTATTATGATCCTGCATTTCTGGAAAATAAAGCCTCCTGGGAAATACAGTAACATGAAAATAACTGAACAAAACCTAAGTCATTAGGATTCTTCTTACAAGATAGCACAGGCATCGCATCCCAAAACTGCGGCCCTCCAGATGTTTTGGCCTACAACTCCCATGATCCCTAGCTAACAGGACCAGTGGTCGGGGAAGATGGGAATTGTAGTCCAAAACATCTGGAGAGCCGAAGTTTGGGGATGCCTGAGATAGCAGGTAGTAGGTGACCTTGGTCCACATAGCTTAAAAACCTCATCCTATTGATCCATGCTGGTCTAATGTCACCATAGAGGGGTCCATGGGCCCATAAAGCCAATCAGGTACTCTGTTTTGACTGATGCCCAGTTTCCCCCTTCCCTGGTTGGCTGGGGGGTTCAAAACCACATCTTATTGGTCCACGAGGGCTTGCTGTCACCATACAGGACCCTATAAAGCAAAATACCCTGCTTGGCAGTTCCAAACATTGCCCTATATGTCCACATAGTTAAGGGTTTCAAAACTTCATCCTATTGATCCACAATGGTCTACTTGTCAGTGTAGAAGAGTCCCATGACTCTTATCCGTTTATTGACTCATGCCCAGATTCCCCTTTTCCAGATTGATTGAAGAATTTTCATGAGGAGTTGTTTTTTTAAAAAAAAATGCAAACTGATGTGGAAATATGGAGAACTGAACTTAAGACTGCAAAAATGAGAAACTGAGAGGAACTGAGATTGACAGATATGCTCACCCCAAAGGGCACTGCAGGGTTTTATATTGTCTCCCAGGCATTTTAACATGTATATGAGCCTGCAGGAGCACGTCACCCAGAGGGTTTTTTTTTACCTGATCCAAGCTCATGTGTATCACATGAATTTTAAATCAATCAACCAATGGCAAAAGATGCCTCCACAAGGTGTGTTAGCAATAGATCCCTCTCTCCTAAATCAGAGCCATTCCTGTTCATAAACCATTCCTATTTGTGTGATAACTTGGTACATTCTGGTTATCTATAAAGCAAGATTTAGATACCACATTCCTCTCCCTGCTCCAAGCCTCTTGACTATTCTGCCACCTATCCCACACTGCTTCTCGGGGCTCTTCCAGTGTGGCAGGAGTCAAAGCTTGCTTGCTGCAACACGCAAACCTTCTACTCCCAGCAGCCCAGCCGGTGAAGAGGTCAGGCATGAGAAGCCAAAACAACAAGCAAAGGAATTGTGAGTCTCAGAGGTATTTGGTTGACTTAGTGTGACGAGTTGCAAAGCCCAGGGAAAGGCCCAGGCAGAGAGCTATGATTGCAAATAATCTGATTTACAGCCCCAATGGTTCACATCAAAAGGGAGGGGGGAGCGAGGGAGATCAGTGTGATTTCACTTGGGGGGAAAGCCAGTGGGAGATTTATGCTGAATCTTCAGGTCTTCAGCTCAACCTTTTGTGATGAGGAGCTCTAAGAGAGCAGGGAACCATTGGCAAACAGTTACAACAGGCATACAGATAATAATAATGTTTAATGTTGCTTAATTTGATTAAATATGAATATATGTCATTTAATCAGATTTTAAAAGAAGGAACTATTTTCTGACAATGGCACCCTGTAGCTTTGTACTCATTGGACAGAGCACTGGTTGGTGGGAGCGAGTTTACATTTCAGTGAACAATTGGCTAGAATACGCTCTTTATTACATATCCAGAAGTAGAAAAGAAAAGAGGCTAAGGACTCAAGTTTCTAGCTATCAAAATTCTGCTCAAAGCAGACCCATAGAAGTAAATGGGCATAAGTTAGACATGCATATTAAGTTCAATGGGTCTACTCTAAGTAGGATTCATGTTACATACAACCCTTAATTATTATAATGAAAATTCAGGGATAGGACCTAAAATATCTCCGAGGAGCTGTCCACCAGATATTCATGAGATATCACAATGAATTCAGGTGACAAGCCTCTTTGAAGGACCACTCCCAGTGTGCCTGCAAAGAGGCTCGCTCGATAATTAAGAGGGGATTTGCAATTAAACCCCTGCTAAAATAGTTCCCCCTCTTCATTTTACAAGGGTTTCAATGCAAATCCCTTCATGATCCTAGAGTCCCAGGAACGTCCACCAGGTAGTTTGTGATCTACCAGTAGATCACTGGGTGTCTGTGGTAGGTCACTGGTAGATGACTGGCTCCCCTCAAAGAAGCTCAACATTTTCACCCTTCACCCCCCCCCAAAAACAGGGCTTTCCTTCCTAAAAAAGCTCAACAACTTTGACCTGAACCCCCCCCCCGCAAAAGGTGGTAGGTCACTTCCAGTCTTTAACTCTGTGAGTAGATCACAGTCTCTTGGGAGTTGGCCACCCCTGGACCTAGACCAATCAATGTATGCTGCTTGGTGCTATGAGCACAGATTACTCCAGAAGAGGAACAAGTGGGAACTTACTTTAAGCTCCCAATTGTTCCTTTGAAACCATATTGGTGCTTGCCCCACACCTGATGTTCCTCACTAGGCTTACATAGTTGCCCCCAGCCCTCTGATCCTTCGCTTCTGTTTTTGATTAACCAGCTTGTTGTTTTATCTGAATATGGCAAACTGTTAAATCTTAACCATCTTAACCATGATTAACTATGAAACTATGTTTTATGAAGCTGGTTTGTTTCAAAAAGCTGCGATTCAGCATTTAGAGTTCAGAATACATTGTGGTTAATCAAAACAAGGGACAAAATCTTCAGATCTCCTGCTAATGGCCATGCCAGAGGAGTTTATCATGACTGTAGCTCACAATGACATCCAAAGGCAGTCAGAGTTTATTATGCATCCTACAGTGCAACTGTGACAAAAATGCACAGAAACATCTGGAGCCTTCACCAAAAGTGAGCAGTTTTTCAAGAAATGACAGTGTAGATGGAACCAGAGAGAATTCTAACAGGAAGATGGATTTTCCATGCACATAGCCTACTTGGAACCTGAGAAATGTATTTGCAAGTGGAATTCCTTCTTTGCATGCCAACATAAAGTACTGTTGAAGTCACAAAGACTTCTGAGGTTCCCCCCCCCCCCCAGACTCCAAATTCTTAACTGCTTTTAATCAGGAGAGGCAAAGTGGGGCTCAACCCTGCCAAGATTCTGAATTTCCCCAAATTTCCAAAGCCATATTCCCATCTTTCTCCTGTCCCTACACAATTATATCAATACATTTCCAATCACTAGGAGGCTTCTGTCCACCTTCTCTGCCTAGCCAGTCACAGAAAACCACTGGTAGTAAATTCCCACTCCCATTTCCAAGGGGAGGAAACAAACAAACAAACAAACAAACAAACAAACAAAGCAACTACCTCACATATGATGGGCTACTGAGGGCGGATGGGAAGATTGTTCTCCTTTTCTCTCTGTCATGGTCCGGTCGGTGGGCGGTTGAAGCCCTGGCTGAGGACGTCAGGACCAGAGGCAAGATGGTGGTGTAGAAGCAGGAACAGGTGCAGGGTTGAGGGTCCAGCAGCAGGCAGTCGCAGGGTCAAGGAGCAAGGCAGAGGCAAAGGTCTGGGAGTCAAGGAGCAAGGCGTCGGCAAGGCAAAGGTCCAAGGGTCGAGGATCAAGGCGTCGGCAAAGGCGAGGGTCCAAGGAGCAAGAGGCCAGATACAACCAGGCAGGGATAGCGTTGCTGTGGCAAAGAGCTGAAGGGAAATGCTGAGCTTTTATCCCTCCCAGCTCCTGCCACCAGGTGCAGTGAGGTATCAAGTGGTCTCACCTGAATGGTCACTCCTTGCCTCTCCAGCACAAGCTGAGGCCTCACCTGAGTGGCCACTCCCTGCTTCTCCAGCACAAGCTGAGGCAGGCCCCAGTCCTGCAAAGCATTACAGGCCCCAGAGCCTGACTCCTGCCCATACTCCTGACACTCCCACTGTGTTCTCTCTCAGAAGCCACACTTCACCATGAACATAAGCTGGGAGAGAAGCAGCCAGGGAGAGCAGAATTCTGTTGGCCCATCATAGGTCACAATGGGGTTGTTTGCTCTTAGCATTTGCGCACATCATTTGCACAGCAGTGTGTGTGTGTGTGTGCATGTGTCAGGGGGACAGACCGCTGATGTGGCAAGGTGACCCCCCCCCCCGAGTGTTGGAAGATCATCACACAGGCCCCCCCCCACCTGTCCTATTGCCTCCAGAGAAGCAGAGCTGGAAGCAGCCCTGGTTTCCGGCAAGATCTTGTATGATCTCACCAAAAGCTGGTGCCATTGGTACTTCACAGGTGCCACCCGCGACACAGGTAAGGAGAACGGGGGGGGGGGACAGGACAATGCCAGTGCAGCATGTTCCACAATTGCCTCAAGCGGAAAAATGGGACACATCACCTCAGTGTGTGTGGAGGCTTTTGTTTGTATTCTGTATCTGGGAGAACACGTGTGTCCCCCTGTGGGAGTGTTACGTTCTTGCCTTACCTTTTTAAAATCCTTAAAGAAACTCAACACATTTATTTTGTGAGAAACTAAGGTGTGAACTCCAGAGTCAACCCCACCAGGCTTACTCAGTAGAGGTCAGGAGGGAAAAAAATCCCTTCTTGGTCCTTGAAGGCCTTTGTTTTGTTTTTAAAAGTGTTGGCTCCTCATGCAGCAAAGGTTGCAATCTTGATCTCAATGGAACTTACTTCCAGGTAGTTATGTATAGGATGACATTGTAAAGAAGTTCATTAAATAAAAATAAATAAAAATCCCACATGTTTTAACCCAATTTGCTAACTGTTTTCTGGCCAAATCAGTATTTTCTTTCTTTCTTTCTTTCTTTCTTTCTTTCTTTCTTTCTTTCTTTCTTTCTGAATTCCATTTTCTTTGATTTTTATATAACTGGAATACTCAAATGCTGTGTTGTTTTTAATTTTATTTTCCAGGGGAAAATATCCTCTTTTGAGTTGTTGTTTATATGATAACTGCAATTATGTGCTTTTGCAGAAAAACCACCTGGAACCATGCTGGGGGACAGGGCAGCAGTGTGGGCATGGGGCTCGACTGCTGCCTACGCATTCGTTTAAAACTGCCAAATTATTTGCTTCATTTTAACTACAGAGCCCTTAGAGTTCTTAGATTAAAAGCTGAATAAAATGATGTTATATCCAACTGAAAGTCTGTTTTTCATTTTTCAGATAGCAACAACAATAACAACTGAACAGATTTTTTACAACTTTAAAACAACAAAAAGTGCCCTGGCAAATGTACAGACAACTCAAAGTCTGCTGAATGCCAAATAACTTCTTCTCTTTTGTTTGGAAGTCCTAACCTACTGGCGGCTGGCAGATATAATGGTGAGCCTGCTAAACTGCAGCTACAAAATGCCTTGCCATAGTGGTTCCACACAGAATGGTTGCATCTCTCTGTCCCTCTGTCATCACACAGACCTTTCTTAGTGATCAGAACAACAGTAGTTCTCAAGTACAACTAGCTCCAGCAGGTGTCTTCCTTTAAACACGTGATGTAAAATTTCCTTCTCAGAATACTGCTGCTTTTTGCAGAACTATATGACCAGTAGTGTTTGCTGCAGCCTTGTTCTCTGTATATAAAATATATAGACTCTGTAGCCGGTTTTGCTTGCAAAGTGGTGTAAGACTGAAGACTTGAGGCTGGAACTACACGTTTGGCAGAATCACGGGTCTTTGACATACAGCGGCAAACGTTTTGAAAGGAGGGAGTGATTTTCAAAGGGAAACGAGGGAGAAGAGAGGTGGTGCTTAGGTTTCCTCAAATGCTTTCACTCTAACTGGGGTTCCAGAAATGGGACTGCAAGTGTGACAGAAGGGGGCCCTTCGGAACCAAAGTCAGAAACTTTTAAGTGCTAAGCATTTGTACAACTGTACTGTTTAAGTTTAAGAAATTTAAAAGATGCCTTCTTCTTGGGAGAAAAGCGATGACAAACCTAGACAGCATCTGAAAAAGCAGAGCCATCACCTTGCCAACAGTTAAAGCTATGGTTTTCCCAGTAGTGATGTATGGAAGTGAGAGCTAGACCATAAAGAAGGCTGGTCGCCGAAGAATTGATGCTTTTGAATTATGGTGTGGAGGAGACTCTTGAGAGTCCCATGGACTGCAAGAAGATCAAACCTATCCATCCTGAAGGAAAGCAGCCCTGAGTGCTCACTGGAAGGACAGATCCAGAAGCTGAGGCTCCAATACTTTGGCCACCTCATGAGAAGAGAAGACTCCCTGGAAAAGACCCTGATGTTGGGAAAGATGGAGGGCACTAGGAGAAGGGGACGACAGAGGACAAGATGGTTGGACAGTGTTCTCAAAGCTACCAACATGAGTTTGACCAAACTGTGGGAGGCAGTGCAAGACAGGAGTACCTGGCATTCTATGGTCCATGGGGTCATGAAGAGTCAGACACGACTAAACGACTAAATAACAACTATTTAAGTACCCACTAATTTTTTTTGCAAGCGAAGAGGACCTCACAAGAAGTCATCTCCTAGTTTTCACCCAAGTGACCTCCAGGCTCTGCCTAGGCACCCAACTAGGTATAGGTGCTATCAGCCTCAACAGCTTTTAATACTGATGTTCCAGTGTACCCCCAAATATACAAATTACATCTAAAAAAATTTCTACTATTTGAAACTAAATTCTTCCACAGGAGTACAAGCCACAGACACTTCAAGGTCAATCTGTCCCTCATCAGCCGCTATTTACTGACCCATAATGGACACGTGTTCACACATCTGGCTTAGCTAATTCACTCTTTTAATACCGTGAAACTAATGCCTTAATCTCATTAGCAAGGCTTGACCATTTCATTTCAGTTCCAGCACTGGGCGAGAAACTGATAAGCAATACCTTGCTCATCTCGGATACAGAGTCAGACTTTCCAGCCCACTTGTGAATGCCCATTAATCACATCATCATCATCATTATCATCATCATCAACATTTTAAATGCCTAATCCATAATTCTCATTGTTTCAGAATCCGTGGTGAGCTGCCATTTGTGCTTGCAAACAAATAAAAACCACAGTAAGGAATAGTTAGCAGCACCCGTACGACTGCAATGTTTATAATTCTTGCTCTGTATTCTACTGCTATTTAATGTTTATGCAATGCCAATGATTTAGCAGGAAAGTACACAACCTGAAGTGACTACCATCCTTTCTTTCTATAGGGAATACAGCCAAGTCACCTGATTCTCTGAGCTGCTCACACTGAGTAGTAGTAGTAGTAATAATAATAATAATAATAATAATAATAATAATAATAATAATAATTTATTTATACCCCACCCATCTGGTTGGGTTTCCCCATCCACTGTGGGCAGCTTCCAACAAAATATTAAAATACAATAATCTATCAAACATTAAAAGCTTCCCTAAACAGGGCTGCCTTCAAATGTCTTCTAAAAGTCTGATAGTTGTTTATTTCTTTGACATCTGATGGGAGGGCATTCCACAGGGCGGGTGTCACTACTGAGAACAAGTGGGACCTGCAACAAAATGTTGCAGTGTGGATGGCTCTCTTCAGGATGCCAGCTGGCCATGCCCTTATTTATGTTAATGGGTATGCTGTAATTGGTTTCGTTTTCCACCGGCAACATGGAGTGCTGTTCGCCAGGAGCGACTGATTTATGTTATGTTAATGCATCCCCCACTCACTTCTTGTTTTCCATGTTGCCCATGTTCTCCATTGGGCTGTTTTATGGGTCTTTCCTTAGGGTGTTTTTTCTAAAGTTTTTTTTGTACTTCTGAAAACTTTGGGGTTACCCAAAGACAGCTGATACCTCCCTCTAGAGCTGGGTTATGAGGATTTCTCCCCTTCTGTTCCTTTATTGCAGGGTTGGGGAACTGTAGGCCCATTGGCCGAATTGGCCCACCAAGCTTCTCCATTGGGCCTACAAGGCCATTTAATCCAAGCCACACCCACTTGCCCTGCCCCAAGCCACAAAGAGATCAAAGAGAATTAATAGGATCACACTCCTGCATCCAGAGGCGCCAGCTTACAAGGGCGATGGGGGGGGGGAACGGGACGATGACATCGTGCACATGTGGTTGTGACATCATGAATGCGAAGTCCCCACGTCGCACACCTGAAGCCAGACTGAAAGGAAGTGAGTGATAATCAGTAACCTTGTCTATAGGTTTGCTTTTTACTTTTATATTTGTTATTTGTCATTTGTCATTGTAATGTTTGTATGTATAATATATGTATATAATGTGTTTGTTTTATAAGTTTTAAACAATAAAGATACATTATTATTATTTTAAAAAAAGGTAATCAGTAACCTTGAGGAGAGGAGAAAAATGCAAAGATGAAATGAAGCGGTGACTTCAGCTTCTTCGGCGAGCACAGGACCCAGAAATAAAACTGGCCTGAGAGAGACTTCCTAACACATTGGTTCTGCTTTGTAAACAAGACCATTTAATTTGGGATTCTAAAATGTGGGATGTAAAACTGCAGTCAAGTACAACATTCCTACAGTGGACGTTAGTACCGCTCAGGAGAAGACTTCCTGTTTCCTCCTGAGCTGGGTCAGACGTCCACTACATGTGACTTGAAGTGGGTACGGTCTGTTGTACTAGCATGGAGGAACACCCGGCTCCATGTTCTGATCAGTGTGTGTGTTCTCCGTTTTGTATGTTGCTGTGTGTTTGGAGAAGTGACTGCTTAGTCGCAGTCACTCAGGACTCACTTCTTTATGGAATAGTTCTAGTTGTTATGTAACCCAAGCCTGCCTTCAGGGATATGTCTGTGAACCTGAATGAATCTGTGAGTAAACGACTTTTATATTAACGTTAATCAGATTCTTGTGTTTATTCTTTTTAAGAGGGATTAGAAGGGATTTTACAAGGAAGGAATCTTTAATAGTAAGACTCAGATGAGTCAGCAATAAGCTGATCGCTGCGTAATTTAAAAAGGGGGATGTTTGGAACTCTGCGAGAATATGGAACTTGCTAGCGCAAGTTAGGAAGGATATCATTAAATAATATATCTTCTCCTGCCTCCCTAATCATCCCCACATAAAAGCCAGGAAGAAATCTGGATACAAATCTTGAAAGCCAGCCTATGCTAGAATGGTTCACTTGGGCTATGTCATCCCACCACAAATCAGAGATGAACACGGCTGGCTAGACATGCAGGACAACCCCAAATCCAAATCCAAATTGTTTAGGTTTATTTTTTCGGTTTGGAAATATGTTGAATCTTATATTATTATAATTTTATTTTTATTGTTTACTTTCTTTATCTTTTCTGTTCATGTTTTTTGCTTCTTGTGATGATTTGTAAATGCTGAAATAATAAATAAAACCTTTATTTTAAAAAAAAGGACAATCCCTATCCACATTTTCTTGCCAGTAAATCCCATTGAGTTCAATGGAGCTTATATCCATTAAGCTTACGTATGACTGCAGCTTCAGTTAACGTGATACATTCAAAATCCTGTGTCGAAAAATGCTTAATTAACCATGCCAAACTGAGCAAGAATGCAGCGAGTCCTACACGGTAGCATTCACCACCTTCATTCTTGCCAACCACTCTGGAATCTTGTGTGTCACAACTCCTAATAGATGTGCATCACTTCTTCTTTTTTTAAAAATGTGATTTATCACCTGAAGCAGCTGTCAGGGTTAAGACAAAATAAATTGCACCCTTCATAGTCCTTTGAGCCACCAACCACTTGAATGAGATTCCATTGGGAACGTATTGGATACAATATTAATAGCATCTTTCGCTGCCCTGCAATTACTGCCTGATTGAACAGAAGAGTGTCCTTAGGAAGCATTGGACCCCTACTGTTCATTAAGACAGCTTTAAAAGAGGATGATAAATGTTGGTGCTTTGCTTGGTGTATACATTTTTCCTGAGACTCTCCTACTGAAAGGGCTTTACATAGATCAGAGGTGGCCAACTGTTGCCCCATGGCTAATTCAGGGTCCAGGAAGCAATTTTATCAAGCCCCCTGCAGCTCACCCAATTATAAATCATGCTGCCGTAAAACATTTTGTGCCAAAGGAAGAGAAACAGCGACTTCACATTCAGAGCTTTTGATTCAGATTCATACAATGGTACGGAGTAATGATTTGAAGACTGGAGCCAAAATGAGGTACCCATTTCCCCCCTACTATAAGAGAAGTAAAGGGAGTTTTCCAGTGACTACTGGTCTGTTTCAAATATTTCTCTAAGTTTGCCAATGATAGTTGTGATGAATTGTCAAAATTTTGTAAAATAAAAAACCCACAGAACACACACACACACACACGAGGATGGATACCTGCAGAAAGAGAATGCTTGTTCACACTTTCAAATTGTACTTTCCCCAGCTCTAGTCCTGATCTCCCTGGGTGTGAGCTCATATGGGAATATGTAATGTGTGGACTGGCAGACAGAGTCATCGGTACGGAGGTAAGAAGGCATCATTTTCCATTTTGTACTGTATTAATTGTGTGCAACACTGCTTCCATTCTGCTGCAGTTTGCCTTCAGCCCCAAGCTCTGCCACTCACCTTGCTGTCCACTGTAATGGAATCATGACAATAGTGGGAGGAATTCAATGCACCACTACAGCAATCATTCTATTAGTGTAAGCTTTTCAGTTTGCCAGATGGAACAACACCCCTTCCTTGTTCTGTTCTGGGGGTTCCTGGACCCTCTCTGAGCCAATTTCAGTGGGCACACGAGATGCACGTAAGGAAGAGGGAGGGATAAGCCTCATTGTGCTAGCACACAACCTTATCTGGACTTCTGCTAGTGGGACTAGTTGAATCCGGCCCTACTTTAATTAATTATGTAAATTAACTAAGTAAATTAACCAAATCCAAGTGCCATTATGCGTACCACCCTGTTCATTTCAATGCAAAGGAAATGCAATGCAAATGGTGGGTGAAAATTGTAATCAATTACGTATTGTTATTATTCTCATTTGCAAACTGAGTACAAGTCATATTCCTTTGATTGATTTCCATTCTGGAAATGGGATGAATAAGCAAACACTGGTGGTTCCCACTCCTGCTTCTCCAACATCCTTGAGCCACATTCACACCATACATTTAAAGCTCCATGGTTCTACTTCCCTCAAAGAATTCTGGGAGCTGAAGTTGGTTAAAGGTGACGAGTTTTCCCTGAGTTCCCCGTGAAGAGGGATTGCCTGCTAAACCACTCTGGGAATTATGACTCTGGGAGGTGAACAGGAGTCTCAGCACCCTTAGCAAACTACAGTTCAGAACTATGACTACTTATAGTCGCACCATATTGTGAACATGACTCTAGTCATCAGCAATTTCTTTGCTTGCAGAGTGAGTTTGCATACCTGCTAGTGACCATCACACACACACACACACACACACACACACACACACACACACACTTCAGAAGCTTGTATAAGCAGTGGTGGGCTTGCAGCTGTAATATGCTCATGCTGGGCCACCATTTATGTGGGTTGAGGGCTGCCTACTTGGCTGCCATCATTTCTGCCCTCACAGCAATTCTCAAGGCATTGTTTAGATTTTATGAAGAACAGCAGCCTGATGGTGCTGCAAAGCACAGCCTCACATGGATATTCCAGTTCACACTCTCAGCATCTCTATGCACCTTTATTTTTCAGACATCTAGCCGCTGCTCCACAAGCTTCTGAGGTGCTTCCCTGAAGGACTGCTGGGAAGTATGAAGCATTTTGCATTGGCTGGAAAAATATCTCTCTCTCTGTGTGTGTGTTGTGCTGCTGTGTTAGGCCTTGATTCTTTATCCTCGCAGGAGCAGGTGAAAAGGATTCTCCTCTGGTGAGAGAAAATAAAACGGTTCAAAAAGCCAGCCCTCTTTTGCTGTCTTTCCTTTTCCAAAGGAGGATTCTTAGAAGCACAGGTGTCTCTCATGTCAGCCGAGAGAGAAAAAGCAAAAGAACAAAGTGGTGATTATTTCTTTTGAGTGCTTTTGAAGCTTCCTTGGCTACCAACACACAGGCGTCCTTTTGTGTGTGTGTGCATGTGTGAGCACACCCACACACCCACACCTGCATATTTATCCACAGTTTGTTTTACAGAAATGAACTATCATTTACAGGCCCTTTCTCAATTTCCCTCCTTCATTTTTGACACATGTTTAAGGCTCTCAAACAGATCTGGCTCCATCTCACTTTCAACGCAGCCAATTATTAAAACCCATATTCTGCATCACGGAAGTTCATGTGCTGGAATAAGTTATTTGGGTTGAAGGAATTGATCGCCTTCAGGGGGCGAGACTCCTGCATTTCTCTCTCCTCATTCTTTACTGTTCCATATTTGACAGTGGGTAATGATTCATAATAAGCAAAGCACTAATGAGCCTGACAGAAGCAGATTAATTTGATAATGTTATCTGCTTGTGTTATGATAAGTGTTGATATACGAAAGGCAATGGGTATGGTGAGTATCAGATGCTACTGCCTCACCCTGAGGTTTTGCCTCAATTCAAAGTATAAGGACACTACAGCCTGGAACACAATATTTAAATATGCCCAACAACTTTCCATCCCAAGGAAGGACATCGGTCCAACACTCGGATCTCTTCCTAAGTGATAGCAATGAAGAGGAAGAGCCTGGCGACCATGATAACTCCATGTTAACATCTCCCAAAGAACTTCAGGTTGCTGATAGACTCTTGATCCAAAATACTCAGGCTGGTCCTTTGCTTAATACTCCCAAAACCCACGAAGACAACCGTTCCTCCCCGTTCCATCTTTGGCAAGATAGGACAGATGGAGTTCCTCAGCAGGAAGCTGGCTCTCTGTTGGCGAATGATCCCCATTTTACAGCACATGCTTCTTTAATATTCCCAAAGGCCCAGAAAGAGTTAGCAGCCCCTCGGTCATCCCATGAGCAAGAAAGGGATTGACAGCTAGTGGGCCATTGTGGGGCCGCCCTCCTTACATGGGGTGCTGCGGGATGGGCCATACCTAGTGGGGATGTTTGTCCAGCTGATTCCATACTCCATCATTATACCCCTCCGACCCAAGAGACCTGGCCCAGGGATGACTGGTTAGTGAGGGGATACCAGTCCTTTATAGATGAGACCAACATGGGGTTTGGGATCACCACCATGGAAGGGCGAGGGAGGTATGGCGGTGGGGGTAGATTTTACAGGCGAAGGGTTTTGAGATGTGGTGATGCTCGAATCCCTTCCAATCTTCGCCCCATCCCGAGGGACGAGGGTAGGGCGAGCAGGGATTACCCACTTCCGTCACTGGTGTTGTGCAATGCCAGGTCTATAGGCAATAAAACCGCCACTATGAGAGACTTTTTCATCTCACTGGAGGTCGACCTGGCTTGCGTGACTGAGACCTGGGTGCGTGAGGGCGAAGTAGTTGCCCTGCATGAAATAACACCCCCGGGCTTCTCCGTCCTCCACCAGTCGCGGACTGTGGGTCGGGGGGGAGGGGTAGCGCTGTTAATCCGGGAGGATTGCTCTTTCAGGGCTCTGCCATCACCATCAATCACCGGCATTGAATGTGTTGGCCTAGTGTGGGGCACCAAGGGGGGCTTGGCTGTCTGGCTGGTGTACCGACCACCTAGCGCACCAGCAGCCACCCTGTCGGACCTGCTGGAGGTGGTGGCAGGCTGGGCCTTGGAGTTCCCTAACCTACTGGTTTTGGGGGACTTCAACGTCCATGCAGATGCCACCCCCTCCTCACGGCTTCCGGATCTGGTGTCTTCCATGGCGACACTAGGGCTCTCCCAGTTTGTTTTGGGTCCCACACATCAAGCAGGCCACACGCTGGATTTGATCTTTGGTGCGGGTATAGACGTGATCATGTCCCCAACTGTGGAAGTGCCATGGTCTGATCACTACGCTCTGAAAGCCAGGATTGACTTCCCGCCCCTCCCCTGCTTGGGTGGCGAGCCTATTTGGGCTCGCCCGCATAGGCTGATGGATCCTGATGGATTCCGTCAGGCCTTGCGGGACCCTGCTCCCCCTGGCGGCTCATTAGAAGAGCTGGTCGAGAACTGGAACAACCGGCTCTTGGCGGCCATCGATGAGATCGCACCTAAGCGCCCTCTGCGACCCCGCCAAAACCGGGCCCCTTGGTTTACCGAGGAGCTTCGGAAAATGAAGCGGGACCTTAGACGGCTAGAGCGAGTATGGCGGCGTGCTCACGACGGAGCCTCAAGAACATCTTACAGGAAACTTATGAAAGCCTATGAGATGGCGGTGAAAGCTGCAAAAAAGTCTTACTTCTTAGCTTCCATTGCATCCGCTAGCTCTCGCCCAGCACAACTTTTTAGAATAATCAGGTCTTTAACAACCCTAGAGGAACAGCCAAATTTAAATACGAATTTGACCCATAGCTGTGAGGCATTTGCGAGCTTTTTTGCGGAGAAAGTCTTGACACTCCGCCGTGACCTCCCTGCCACTTTGGATACAATAACGGAACTGGAGGCCCCTCGACTGTCTTCGAGTTCAGTATTGGACCAATTCGATCAGATACTCCCTGCCGATGTAGACAGATTCCTCCGGGCTGGAAGGCCCACCACTTGCTCCCTGGACCCGTGCCCGTCTTGGCTGATTAGAGCGTGTCCAGATGAGGTACGGGCCCCCCTGGGTGAGATCATCAACTTGTCCCTGGGCACAGGGACTTTCCCAGAGGAGTTGAAGGAGGCAGTGGTGCGTCCACTCTTAAAGAAAACATCTCTAGATCCTTTAGATCTATCCAATTATCGCCCGGTTTCGAATCTTCCATACCTGGGTAAGATAATTGAGAGAGTGGTTGCCGAACAGCTTGGTAGGTTTCTGGATGAAACATCGGCTCTAGATCCATTTCAGTCCGGCTTTCGCCCTGGTCATGGGACCGAGACAGCTCTGGTAGCCTTAACAGATGATCTCCGTAGACAGCTGGATCGAGGTGGGTCGGGACTGCTGATTCTTTTAGACCTGTCAGCAGCCTTCGATATGGTCGATCATGACCTTTTAGACCACCGCCTTGCCGACGTGGGGATTCAGGGCACAGTCCAACAATGGCTGCGTTCCTTCATCTCAGGTCGGGGACAGAGAGTGGCGCTAGGGAGGGAGTTGTCGCCGCGGCACCCCTTGGTGTGTGGAGTCCCGCAAGGCGCAATCCTTTCCCCAATGCTTTTTAATATCTTTATGCGCCCCCTTGCCCAGATTGTCCGGAGTTTTGGGCTGGGTTGTCATCAATATGCTGATGACACCCAGATCTATCTGTTGATGGACGGCTGCCCTGCCTCGGCCCCGGACACACTCACCAGGTGCTTGGAAGCTGTGGCTGGATGGCTACGTGGGAGCCGACTGAAGTTAAATCCTTCGAAGACAGAGGTCCTCTGGCTAGGTCGGGGCGACATGGGGTTGGGGGGCCAACTCCCATCTTTTGCAGGGGCTCAATTGGTACCAGCGCCTTCTGTCAAGAGTTTGGGTGTAACCTTTGACGCCCCCCTTTCCAAGGAGGCGCAGGTTGCATCCACAGCAAAGGTGGCATTTTTCCATCTCCGCCGCATCAAGCAGTTGGTCCCTTACCTCTCTCGCCCCGATCTGGCCACAGTGATCCATGCGACGATCACCTCCAGGCTTGACTATTGTAACTCGCCCTACGCAGGGTTGCCCTTAAAGCTGACCCAGAAACTCCAGCGGGTACAGAATGCCGCGGCGAGGCTCCTTACAGGGTCCCGGCCGCGGGATCACATTCATCCAGTGCTTTATCAGCTGCACTGGCTCCCGGTGGAGTACAGGATCAGGTTTAAGGTGCTGGTTTTGACCTTTAAAGCCCTATGCGACTTGGGACCCTCGTACCTACGGGACCGCCTCTCCTGGTATGCCCCGCGGAGGACCTTAAGGTCCACAAACAATAATATTCTGGAGATCCCGAGTCACAAGATGGCTAGATTGGCCTCTACTAGAGCCAGGGCCTTTTCAGTACTGGCCCCAACCTGGTGGAACGCTCTTTCACAGGAGACCAGGGCCCTGCGGGATTTGTCATCTTTCCGCAGGGCCTGCAAGACAGAGCTGTTCCGCCTGGCCTTTGGGTTAGACTCAGCCTGACCCCTGTGTTTTTCTCCCTCATGGCTTGGATTTATGGCCTACTTGAAATGAGGCTGCACTTTAAATTTTAATACTGTATTTTAATCTGTATTTTAACTAATTGTTTTTATGTTTTATTGTGGTTCTGTTGGTGTCAGCCACTTATGGCCTACTTGAAATGAGGCTGCACTTTAAATTTTAATACTGTATTTTAATCTGTATTTTAATTAATTGTTTTTATGTTTTATTGTGGTTCTGTTGGTGTCAGCCGCCCTGAGCCCGGTTTTTGACTGGGGAGGGCGGGGTATAAATAAAAATTTATTATTATTATTATTTATTATTGCCCAGGCTGACTTGGGGGTGGCACTTAACCCTGCTACAATTTGTGTTCCTTTATTTATCCCTTTGTTTTTACTAGAGATAGAGATTCTTGAGGAATGCATTCCTTGCAAATTGCGATATGAATGAACTTGATCTCTGTTCTACCTTGACTAGTGCATAGATCAGTGTGTGTGTGTGTGTGTGTGTGTGTGTGTGTGTGTGTGTGTTTCATGCATCCATAGCACTGACCAGAGGAGGAATGACCACTGGGAGGAGCTCAGAGAGAAGAAACGCCTTGGTGCATCTGCAGCAGAACACCCAGACACCTTCATCTGCCCCAGCTGCAACAAAACATGTCTCTCCTGCATTGGTCTCTGCAGCCACAAGCAGGCGCTGTAGCCTTCCAACAGGTGCAGTCCTTCACTGTCTCCTAAGATAGATGGGTGAAACATCCTTAGCTATAGCTATAGCTACCTGTGGTTAACAAAACAGAGTTTTTATTTATGTGGCAAAACATTTCAACTTCCACTTCCATCAGCTGCTCTGATAGTCAGAAATGAAATAATGAGGTGGCAGTTATAGAGCATAGAGGATGCTGTTTGATGTGCATACAAACACACACACACACACACGTGTGTGTGTGTGTGTGTGTGCATACAGCCACATTTGTAGTTCACCTTTCCTCCAAGGAGCCCAAGGTGGTGTGACATCATTGTCCCCGTTCCCATTGTATCCTCACAACAACCCTGTGGGGTAGGTTAGGTACAAGGCAATGACGTCTACAAATTTTTGCTGTGCATGTATTGACTCCAAAATTTTTAGAAATGTGTATTTTTAAGAGAGTGTCATTTAGAACTGTATATTTTGTGAGAAAATACGTTCAAAACACATATTTAAATGAAAAATTTCATGTAGCTTGAAAGCAAAATTCAGAGTAATGTGAAGGGACTGAACACATTTGAAAGAGGCATGGGACTTTCTTTTCAAATTTGAAGGCTGTGCAACAACCATAATATTTGACTTGTACCTACAGAATTTGGAAGTGGCCCATCTGTTCATAGCTGCCAAGTTATCCCTTTTTTAAAGGGATTTTCCCTTATGCTGAATAGGCTTCCTCGCGAGAAAAGGGAAAGCTTGGCAGCTATGCATCTGTTTCAAATCCACTCTGTGCCATTCCAATTTGATTCATTATCTGGGCCCAAATCTGATTAGTAAAATCTGAAGCTCAGTTTTGTTCCCATTGACTATAACAGAAAGTCTAGCTACAGTGGTACCTTTGGTTCGAACACGTCTGGTTATGAACGCTTTAGGTGACGAGCTCCGCTAACCCAGAAGTAGCTGCTCCTGGTTGTGAACTTTGCCTCAGGATGCAAATGGATATCGCGCGCCAGAGGCGTACGCGCAGCGGGAGGCCCCATTAGTGAAAGCGCGCCTCAGGATAAGAACGGTTTCAGCTTAAGAACGGACCTCCGGAACAAATTAAGTTTGTAACCAGAGGTACCACTGTGTATAACTTCATTTTCCTTTCCACATAGGAGTTATATAAGCCTGCCCAATTTCAGGAAAACCCTGAAATTTATCTCGCAGGTGATGAAAGAGATGGAGCAGAGTAACAAATACCCCTCCTTCCTACTTAAAAGTCAGGACATTCTAAGGAAGATAGGACTTCTGTTTACTGAACAGATGAGCTGGAGTGTGTTAGTGTGAGGCCAAATAGATATTAGGCTTTGAGTGAAGCATTGGACATCAATAAACCAATAGATTTGTTTCAGTTACCAATTTGAGCCCGATGCCTTTTATCACTGCCCATGCTTTACTCCAGGTCTCACAGAGTTGCTAATGTGCAAATGTGAAACATGATTAAATCACCACATTAGAAAGCTCTATGTTTTTAATTCCTCGTCTGCTTTGATACTCTTTTCGTATAAGACCACTAATTCATGTTTGATTTTCATACTGAGCCAACAGCTGACAGAGCCTATTTTGACAGAGATGAATAATTAGAATATCCTGTAACAAGAGTGATTAGAGGAATAAATGGACAAGAAAGGGCTAATAGTTTACAATTATTTCCCGAGATCATTATTTTTCCCCCTTGAAGTGCAGCCGAAGCATTGTCCTATCTGCACACAAGTTATAATTGAACCCTGGAAATCACAGGAACCTAAATTGGTAGGCTTTCACAAGTCTCCTAAGAACAAAAAAATTCAGAAGATGGTTTAATTTCTCATATATATGCAGTTCGCAAAAGTGGAATGAAACAAGTGCAAAATGCCCTTCTGAAAAAATAGAATTGTGCAGAATTGGAGCACCCTCCATCAGCTTGAATGCAACCCATGAGCCATCTATGGTCACCCATCAGGTACCCCACAAATCAGCATCTTCTTTTTTGTATTGTGCATCAGAGCTGCAGCAATAGCCACCTGATAGCAGTGTTGCTTACCAGGGAGGTTAAGGATGAGGTGGCAGCAAGATCGAGGTTCTGTGGATGCATCTCTCTACATCAGAGGAGTAGATCCAATCTACCCAGGAGCAAGGGGATCGCACCTTTAACATACTGCATAGTTGACAGCTTGTTGTCTTTGTCCATGGAGTTTTCTTGGCAGGGATACTGGAGTGGCTTGCCAGTTCCTTCTCCAGGTGGATCACGTTTAGTCAAAACTCCCCACTATGACCTGTCCATCTTGGGTGGCCCTGCATGGCATAGCTCATAGCTTCTCTGAGTTATTCAAGCCCCTTCGCCACGACAAGGCATTGATCCCTGCTTATTTAACTTATATGCAGAATTCATCATGCGAAAGGCTGGACTAGATGAATCCCAAACCGGAATTAAGATTGCCGGAAGAAATATCAACAACCTCAGATATGCAGATGACACAACCTTGATGGCAGAAAGCGAGGAGGAATTAAGGAACCTTTTAATGAGGGTGAAAGAGGAGAGCGCAAAATATGGTCTGAAGCTCAACATCAAAAAAAACCAAGATCATGGCCACTGGTCCCATCACCTCCTGGCAAATAGAAGGGGAAGAAATGGAGGCAGTGAGAGATTTTACTTTCTTTGGCTCCTTGATCACTGCAGATGGTGACAGCAGTCACGAAATTAAAAGATGCCTGCTTCTTGGGAGAAAAGCAATGACAAACCTAGACAGCATCTTAAAAAGCAGAGACATCACCTTGCTGACAAAGGTCCGTATAGTTAAAGCTATGGTTTTCCCAGTAGTGATGTATGGAAGTGAGAGCTGGACCATAAAGAAGGCTGATCGCCGAAGAATTGATGCTTTTGAATTATGGTGCTGGAGGAGACTCTTGAGAGTCCCCTGGACTGCAAGAAGATCAAACCTATCCATTCTTAAGGAAATCAGCCCTGAGTGCTCCCTGGAAGGACAGATCGTGAAGCTGAGGCTCCAATACTTTGGCCACCTCATGAGAAGAGAAGAATCCTTGGAAAAGACCCTGATGTTGGGAAAGATTGAGGGCACTAGGAGAAGGGGACGACAGAGGACAAGATGGTTGGACAGTGTTCTCGAAGCTACGAACATGAGTTTGACCAAACTGCGGGAGGCAGTGCAAGACAGGAGTGCCTGGCGTGCTATGGTCCATGGGGTCACGAAGAGTCGGACACGACTAAACGACTAAACAACAACAACATAGTTGACAGCTTAATACATACCTATTTGCCCAGGCTGAGAGTTGAATCAAATGGTTTCAACTGAAACCAATGGAAATTATTTCCAAGATTGTGCTTAGAATAAGGATGGAGTGTTTCATGTGTACTTAATGATGTATCATCCTCCCTACAGAAATTGTAAACCAAATGATAGTGACCTCCCTGTGCTGACAAAACAAACAAAATATGAAGTGCTCCCTGCTTTTGTATTGGCACTAGCTTAAAATCCTAGCCGCAGATATAGATCACTATTGATTTCCTTGAATGGTTAACTATCCTCCTTAGTTCTCTCTACAGTCTGGTTCCTATAAACTTGGCCTGGTGACAAATTTCGTGTGATGGCGGAGTGACATTCTAGACGTTCTTTGATTACAGCTCCAATCAGCTTCAGCCAGCCGGGCCAGTAGTCAGGGATAATGGGAGCTGTAGTTGGGCTACACCTGGAAGGCCAAAGATTCTTCCTCCCTCCCTTAGAGGAGAATGGAAGATAGCATGAAGAGAGTTTCTCCACAACTGGAGAGCAACAAGCCAAGCATGATTGCATGGAGTACCAAACCAGCTCTATGATCGGTTTGGTGATGGGAAGATCCACACTGCTCTGGCACCCCCTGAAGACCAACAGGAGGTCCTGTTGGTGTTGCTACCTCTGGCTGCTGTCCAGTTGGCCTGGACCCGTGGCAGGGCTTTTTTGGTGGTGGTTCCCCATTTGTGGAATGCCTTCCCTGGTTGGGTGCAGCCCTCATTACTGACTTTCAGGAGAAATATGAATACATTCCTTTTCACCCAGGCATTTAATGAATGACACTGACTATGGCCACTTTGAAATTAGCAACAGTGAGGGTATGTGACTGTTGTTGGTTTTTTTATAATAAATTTTAATCCAATAATAGCCTCATTATAACAATGCCAAATTATAATACAAATAATAATGTCAATCATTGAAATGCCAAAATGTCTGTGTTTTACTGCTGTTTGTTGCTCAAAATGTTTTGATTTTTTAATGTTTATTTTATTTTATATTGTATGGTTTAAACTTTTTGAGTCTTATATATGTTTTATATCTGGATTACCAATGTTTTATGGGTGCTCCTCTTTCTTTTTTATGATTTTATTGTCTTAAAGGCTGAATGAATGAACTTTTTGATGTTTGCTGCACTGGGCTCCTTTGGGAGGGATAGACGATTGATTAATTAATTAATTAATTAAAATGTGTTGGGCCAGATGTGTTTCAATGGGCTCTGTTGCTTAGAAGAGCAGTTTTTCTATGCTGTTTTGGCTGTGGTTTTATATTACCCTTCATTTTGAAGGCTCCAGGTCTGCAATGAAAATCAAGCATAAGGGAGTCCAAGCAAGTTTGTTGGTTGCGTTTTGTTTACAGGAACACCCTCTCAGTGATTAATGCCTGCACCCTGCGAAAGTAGAGTTTTAAATCTGCCCTTGAAAACCTGGATCACGCAGCACTGCCGTGCATTTCCTAAAGAGCTTAAGAGTTATGTGTTCTGCCAATGTTACTAAATCAATGTCTCCTTTGCTGTCAAAATCAGTTTGCATTTGCTCAATCAAGAGGTGCAGATCTCCAATATTAGGGCAGCACCTGGTGTAGAGGTATGGGAGTAAAAATTGAATTGCTGTATAATGGTTGGAAATGGGCAGGCCACGGGAAGCAAGTTAATCCCAAAATTCCATCTAAAGGAGATGATCTGTTTTATCTGCCTTGTGTTCAACACTGTTTAGACTTTGTCTTCTTCTGTGAGAAAAATCCCAAAGAGATGCATAGTAAAAAGCATGCTTATACCATCAGGCCCTTATGCAAAGCTAGACTTCTAAGGGTCAGTTTATACCACAGGCCAGAGATGCCAGCTTCTCCAGAGGATTGGGGGGGGGCACGCAATGTTGCATGATGTCCTGGTGTCAACATGGCGCTGCGAGGAGCCAGGGGGCAGAGATTTGCATTGCCAGCACTGAGATTCACTTTGCATCATATCCCTATATTATATTATCGATGTGGCTTTTTTTCAGCCAGAACTCACCGGAACTCAGTTCCAGCACCTCTCAGGTACCCTTATAAGAGAACAAAGAGAACAAAGAGAACAAAGGAGGCCTTCATGGTGAGTTCTGGCACCTCTTTTTCTAGAAAAATAGCACTGATTATCAATGATAACAAGTTCAAAGGGGTTCCTGGACCTTCAAACTGCGTGGAACATAGTATTGTGAAATAATATTGGGGAAAACTGGGTATTAAGAGTGCTAACATAAATCATATACCCCAGTTTCCCAGTGGCCCTTCAAAGTACGCTTCACACAGAGTTTGTAGAAAAACAAAATACGCAAACAGAAGTTGACTTGGCTAAAATACACCACCAAGCGTTTAAAGATTTTCCCCAACCTAGCATGAAACCCCTGACTAGCAGTATACCGTTTAAAGTATACAGAAGAAAAACAAAAGGTTGGCTTTTTTAAAAACAGAAAAGCAAACTGACTCGGAAGAGACTTTAAACTCTCTCTCCCAGCAACTTTACATACCCACATTCCAAACCTCCCACCATACTCCCACACAACTACCACACAAAATGCTTTCCAACAGAGCCTTATATACATGGAGTAGAACCCATGCCTGTGAGCAATTATACAGAAATTACCGGCGCCTGTTTTTCTTAAACAGACAGTATTGACATTAGACCGGCTCAAAAGCAACTCTGATTATTCAAGAAAGCCCAACACATAGGATATGTAGGAACACTAGCCCAAGAATGGTTTTTTGGATTTACAGCGGTAACTCTGGTTACAAACTTAATTTGTTCTTAACCTGAAGGTCCATTCTTAACCTGAGGTACCACTTTAGCTAATGGGGCCTCCTGCTGCTGCCATGCCACCGGCGCACAATTTCTGTTCTTGTTCTGAGGTAAAGTTCTTAACCCGAGGTACTACTTCCGGGTTAACAGAGTCTGTAACCCAAAGTGTTTGTAACCCGAGGTGTTTGTAACCCGAGGTACCACTGTATATGTTCATTTTCTCCACATTTATCTGTCGTATGCTCATGACAACATATGTGAGTCTTTCCCCTCGCAACAATTCTGTGAGGTGCGTTAGGCTGAGGCATGGTGATTGACCCCAGATCATTTGAACCTTGATTTCCCCTAGCCCTTGTCTACCATTCTTAACCACTACAGAGCTACACATCAGGAAGCTGTTGTATACAAGCATGCCTTGAATAGCTTTCCATCTCTGCAGAGGAGTGTCAGTTCTCATGGGCAGCATTCGCTTCTGAAAGTGCACTTGATCGAATATATAAATTCATGAATGTGAGCTTTAAGTACTTTTGAACAGAATCTCCTGCTGTATTATAAGCACTGATTTCGATAGTTTGCACAAAATATTAGGTAGTATTGAAGTCACAGTACAAATGGAGCATATGAAAGAAATATATTACTACCTCTTTACTCATCATTAGAATAAATCAATCTTTGTAAACAGCTTCCATAAACTGGTTATGTGCTTTAAAAAGGCAAATCGGTGTGAGATGGAAAGGAGACCGTCTCATTGAGCATTGCTGATTTTGCAAGAGCTGTAAATGCAAATCAAAGTTAAAACCAAATGTCTTTTGAATTTTTTTGTGCCATCATTTGTTAGTAAACACACTTTTAAACAATGAAGGCTTCCGATTCCTTTTCATGAACTTCAACACTGAGGCCCACTGTGAATTTGCTGGAATTGATTTCGATATGAGTTATGATCAGACAGGGAAATACAATACTTCTGTTGCATTGCTGGAAGAAACCAAGTGAGAGGTTTGTATGATTAAAAACCACATCATACAGCCAGCCTCCAATGTATTATACCTGTATTTATAAGACTTATTTACCCATAAATCTTCTGCATTTTTTAGTTGCCTCCTACAGACAGTAAAAGCTCCTGGGTTTAAGTCGCAGTAACTGCTTAATTTATCTCATTTCAACCTCCGCGATGAAAAATTGTCAAGGTGCACGGTGGTCTCCCACAAACATTTGTTTTCTTCAGCTATTTGGTTATGTTCAAATTCCACGAATTGGAGAAGGTAGCTTGTTAGTTTGGTTGAACTTATTTAAAAGTGAGAATCTAAAAGGCAGAACTGTGTAACAGTTCAGTACCTAGTCTTAGTAAGTAGCTCATGGTGTACAAAATTGGCAGAAAAATTTCCACTCAACTTAATAATGTCCTATGGGCTTCTTGTTAAGCCACTGTGCTGCTAAGGAGGGCAGTTTGTACAGAGCTAGATAATGAGGGTGTTGGATCCACCCCACCCACAAAACAGCCATCACAGGCAGCTACCAATACTAGCGTAGAACTTGGGTGTTTGAAACTGATCAGTGTACAATTGTCTCTGTGATGTTCCTCAATTTGACAGTGTTGTGCCCAGCACTGCTGTTCTGCTTTTGCAACAGACTCCTGCTAGCTCACAGTGGAACTCTCTCTTCAAGTCATCTCCCTTGAGCCCCCCCACCCCCACATACCCTGAAAATAGACCTATGAAGGTTTCCCTCCACATACCAAGCTAAAACAGAGCAGGAAAGCAGCCTGCATTCTTAGAAGGAAGGGAAGGAAGTGGAGAAGAAGAAACTGGGGCTCTGGCGTGGCTGTGTGCAGATTCCTGACCCACCCAATGGCCCCTAAATAAGGACATCTGCCCTGTGCTGCCCGTCCTTGACACAGGCTACCTGAGTAAAAAAATAAGCAAACTTAAGAGTCATTTCACTACGGTTTGGGGAAGTGATCAAAACTGCTCATGAAATTCCGTCATGCTTGTTGGTAATTCATGTTTAAGGGGCCCACTTTGAGACATGGACAATTGTTCAAATGGGTGTGTGTGTGTGTGTGTGTGTGTGTGTGCTTGATTGCCTTGGTAACCAGCCAAATATGGTCCTTCCACACAGATTGGCTCAGTAACTTCCTCAGGTAGCCAAATTTTATTAGCGCTGTGGCATTGTCTCGCCAGAGTGGTGCATGCTCTAGTTATCTCCCGCTTGGACTACTGCAATGCGCTCTACGTGGGGCTACCTTTGAAGGTGACCCGGAAACTACAACTGATCCAGAATGCGGCAGCTAGACTGGTGACTGGGAGTGACCGCCGAGACCATATAACACTGGTCTTGAAAGACCTACATTGGCTCCCAGTACGTTTTCGAAGTACACAATTCAAAGTGTTGCTGCTGACCTTTAAAGCCCTAAATGGCCTTGGCCCAGTATACCTGAAGGCAGTGGCGGAGCTTCATGCTTCGGCACCAGGGGCAGAGAGCAGGCAGGGGCAGGGCTGCCACGTGTTCTGGGTCCATGGCACGCTACCATGGGGCATGGCGTGCATTCTGTGGGCGTGGCACGCCACCCGTAGGGGCGTGGCGTGCATTCTGGGGGCAGGGACTACCACCTGTGGAGGCGGGTCACCCAGCGCAGGGAGGGGGACAGCCATGATGGCGCCCTCGGGGTCGCGCTGCCCAGGGCGGAGCACCTCTATTGCCCCCCCTTCCTACACCCCTGCCTGAAGGAACGTCTTTACCCCCATCGTTCTGCCCGGACACTGAGGTCCACCGCCGAGGGCCTTCTGGCGGTTCCCTTGCTGCGAGAAGCCAAGTTACAGGGAACCAGGCAGAGGGCCTTCTTGGTAGTGGCACCCGCCCTGTGGAATGCCCTCCCACCAGATGTCAAAGAGAAAAACATCTACCAGACTTTTAGAAGACACCTGAAGGCAGCCCTGTTTAGGGAAGCTTTTTATGTTTACCATTGTATTTTAATATTTTGTTGGAAGCCGCCCAGAGTGGCTGGGGAAACCCAGCCAGATGGGTGGGGTATAAATAATAAATAATTAAATTATTAAATAATAATTATTATTGTGGTGCCATGATGTGGTCCCTAACCAGGTGGGATCATATCATGGAGGAGAAAGAAGAAGGAGGGAGATCTTTCAAGTTAAAGAACGGTGCGCTAACAACAGCAGATTAAAGTAACAGTGCAAATAGGAATGGGGGGGATGTGTAGAAAAGTGGAAGGTAGGTATTCTTTAGGGACCCTTTAGGGACCTCAAATAATGTTGAAGGGTTTTTGCCCTGAGAATGTTTGTGAGTGACAATTAAATACAAGGCAAACATCCACAGACCTGAAATGGCTTAAGCATTCAGCATAAGTCTAGAGAAATCAGTTGGATTATGAGTGGCATACTGCTTTTTAATTCATAATTTTGGTATATACATTAACAAGCTATTTTCAAATAGCACATTGAAGCATGCTCAAGAAATGTGTGATCAAACTGTTGCCAAATGAGACCTGATTAAAAAGCATTTGTTCCTTCCAGATGGAAAGGGGAGCTTTTAATTCGGTACGAATTAATTTCTGTTTGCAAACAATTTATGCTGCAAATTCACACATAAACTGAGTAAATTATTAAATTGTCTATATTTTAAAAACAATCACCCAAACAAATCAAGGAAGAAATTATCTCCCCCCTCCCCTTAATCTTCTAGAGAACAAATTGATTACTTTTACACCACAATTGGAGATTTGGGTTGGTGTTATGGCTCCAGCCTTGAGCTCTGAATCAAAGAAGACATCCAATTTTCAGGCTGCTGTAGCTGGTGGCTCATAGTCACCAGAAGTTCGTGATCTAGAGCTTGCAGAGCCTGAGGTGGGATCCTTCACAAATGCCATCCCCCAAGCCTGATCTGCTGGAGGACTTTTAAGTGAATCCAGGGGCGTTGGAAGATAGGGGCGGTGGGGGCGGGCCGCCCCGAGCGGTGGGCTCCAAGGGGAGCCATCGCGGGCATCTGCCCTGCCCCCCCAAAACGCACCCTGCCCCTGGAATGTGTGTCTCGCCCCTCCAGGAGACGCGCCACACCCCGGGAGGCACGCCGCGCCCCCAGAACAGGAACCAGCCCCGCCCCTACCCCCGGTGCCAGAGCATGAAGCTCCGCCACTGAGTGAATCTCATGCTACCATGCCTACATAACTGTGCAGGGAGCACACAGGTGGTAGGTCACAGGCAAAGAAATGCTCATCTTCAGACCAGGCAGGTGGCCTGTTAAGTCTCCAGCTTAAGCGGTGGAGCTTGAGAAGCCCTCAGTTCAGATCTGGCTTTGTTTGCGGTGGGTGGCTCACTTGGATAGCTATCCATGGGGCTGCAACCATTAGTCTGCCTCACAGGTACCTGATATGGATGGAACTGTTGATAAAAAGGAGTCACGAGTTTTAAATTCACTTGAGCTCAGGAACAAATTGCAGTATCCAACCACTGTAGTGGTTGTAACTGCACCATGGTATGGTAACATCTGGTTGCAGTTGTCAAAAGAGAGAAAAACCGAGAACTTCTAATGAAATTTGGAGCCTCATTTGAGAGGCAGGGCAGGATATAAACATAATAATAAATAAATGTAACATACTGTGGTGGCATGTGCAGGTTCTTCTCCGAACTGCCCAGCCTCACATACTGCTTTCTTTATCTCTTCTTGCTTCACCAGAGCCCACCTTCCTCATGATGGACCTGAGGCAGCTGGTGAAATGAGGAGGGAGCTGGCTTTTTGGGGAAGAGCTGCGGCAGACATAGATCAGTGGCAATGGGCCTGTGGGACGGGTAGCAGAAGCAGGATGGTGGTAGCAGCAGCAGTGGGGAGATGAGAGGTGAAAGCGTCGGCAGAGGCATTAATCAAAATGGGAGCAATGAGCAGCATATATGATGGGCCATTGCTGACCTAAGTTGGGAACTGTCCTGAAAATCAAGCTCCGAGTTAAATGTCAGGTGCAAAAGAGTGGGAAGGCCCAAACAAAGTACCAAATATGAACTGTTATGTACTGCTGATTGGTCCGCAGGAGCCACCCAATCCAGCTCCAGGTGGAAGTGAATCAGCAACCTGATTGGCCTGCAGGAGCAGCCAATCAAGCTGCTGGCAGAAGTCAACCCGTAACCTGATTGGCCTGCAGGAGCAACCAATTAGGCTGCTGGCAGAAGTCAATCTGCAACCTGATTGGCCCACAGGTGCAGCCCTGACGTAGCCAATCACGCAAGGCCCATTGTGTAAATAATGTATATAAGCAGACGTTTTGGGGAAAGAGCCATTCTTCTCTTCTTCTTCTATTGCCGAATAAAGAGCCAAATAAAGAGCATGAAATTCACTCTCGACCCCGAGTATATTTCACTGCTTAACATGAACACATAGTTGGCTCAGAGCTTCAAAGCATACTGGGTGTAAATGATCTCTGGCTGAGGTTGCCAAGGTCTTGGGAAATGGGGGTATAGATTGGCAGATGGACAAAAAATATATAAAAAAATGGGGATGAGCACAAGAGTGACTCTGGTGGCACCAATGGTCATCATAAGGGGCTTATTATAAATCAGCATGATAAGGTGATGCAATGGTGAGGTTGTGATTTTGAATCTCACTGGGCTGTGTCCAATAGTTAGAACACAATTAAAGCCTGTTGGATCAGGCCAATGACCCTTGTAGCCTAGCACCCTCACTGGGAATACCCAAGATGCCCACGGGAAGCCCACAAGCAGGACGAGCACAAGAGCATTCTTCCCCGCCGTGGCTTCCAGCAACTGGTATTCAGAAACATTGCCACCTCTGAGCATGGAAGTAGAGCATAGCCACTGGTAGACTTATCCATATCTAGTAGCCATGGACAGACTTACCCTCCATGAGTTTCTCCAATCCTCTTTTAAAGCCATCCAAGTTGGTGGCCATCACTGCCTTGAGTGGGAGCATCTAGCATCGCGTGGGAAGAGTCAAGGATGAAAACTGAGTTGTATCCAACATTAAGTCATTCAGAGAAAACCCACTGAAATGAATGGATCTAAGTTAGCTATGCTTCACAGCAAGTGATTCATTAATCATAATAATCATAATACCATCCATTATTTTCAATGGGTATACTCTGAGCAGGACTAATGTATGCCTCTCACTTTTCATTCTAGACTCTTCCCCCAAGGGAAGATGGGTAAAAGTATCTAATTTCACCTGAGGGCTTTGTACGCCTGCAGAGATAAATGCATACTCCACTGCCTATAGTTTTGCCTATGCTTATTCTGTAAGTGCAGAACATTTCATTTTTAATGAGAAGAGAAAAATGATAGTAGGGCAATATCATTAAGATTATTAGAATTGCAGTAGCAATAAGCACAAATTGCATTGATTTCAGTATAATGAAATCGCAAAAGCCTGTGCTAAGAGTGTGACTCAAATTCACAATGCGTAGCCAGTGAGTCATTCAGCACCATGGGCAAAAGAGGGTTGCGGGGAGAAGAGAGAAGAAAATCTCAATCTGTATCCAGTGGCATAGCTAGCCTCCTGGCTGCCCGGGGCGGCAAACCCGAAGGCACCCTGCTGGGGCCGGGGTGTCCATCATGCGCATACGTCACGTGCCATGACGCATGCACGCACAGGAGGCATGTGCCGCGCCATCGCGGCAAACCCCATGAGCAAACCATGGAGTGAGGCAGTCTCGCTTGCATCGGGGTTTCTCCTCCATGGTGGCCGTGTCGCGCGGCAGCGGTGGCCGTCGGAGGTGATCAGCCCCGCCCAGCCTGTTGCCCGGGGTGGGGCGCCCCCACCCCCCCATTACTATGCCACCGTCTGTATCCTTTACCTGCAAAGGTGCCCCAGGTGGGCCAGCAGTGGACATTTCTGACACATTTGGATGGAAGCAGGAAATATCATGGTCCAGTCTCTAGATCAGGAGTTCCCAAATGGCGGTCTATGAACCCCCAGTGGTTGATAAGCTTTACTCAGGTGGTCCACAGTACATCCATGGATTTGTGGATAAAGACGGGAGAAAGCACATCATATTAAGTATTTGTATTCATTTTTAATTGTCTTTTAATTGCTTCTTTTGAATCTGAATACAATAGAATACGAGGCAGAAGAGAAGCAACAAAAATACAATTAAAAACCTCACAGCATCTAGCGCAGTGCATTACAATTGCTGCAACAGTCAGAAATAATAATAATTATGCAGAAGTAATAATAAGCACCCTACTTTCTCCCATGAAGACACATCAGAGGGGGACTTAGGGGCGTGTGACCGCTTCGCCTGCAGTGGGTGCCAAGCTGAGGGGGCTGCAGGGGGCATTGCAACAATGACTTAGAATGGAAAGTGAGAGATAGGGGGCCCTGAACTTTTGGTTACACAGGCCACCGCTCAAATTTGAAAGCCCAAAGTCCGCCACTGGATGCAGCCACTCTGTAGGTCTCTCCTTTTTGTGGTTTCTGCTTCTTCTCACTCACACCTGCTTCTCTGTCAAACCTGAATTTACTCCACCTGACAGCCATGGATACCTCTGGTCCACTCAACCCAACCTGCAGTGATCCGGGGCTGTTTGAATCTGTTTGATTCAAGCAAGGTTCAGGTCCCTCCAATTGGTCCAATTCAACCCTCGTATTTAACCAATATCAACCAAATCCTGCTATTCGGGTTTGCACATGGAAGAAGCTGGTTCTTGCTACTGTGCATCTCTCATGAATGCAAGATCTTTTTGCCCGATCAGTACGTTCTGATGCTTCCTATGATGACAAATTCTGTTTGCCTGGGAAGCAGATGCTAGTGTTTACCTAGACGCAATTTACAATGATGAGCTGTGATGATGACTGAGCTAGCCTTTTTCTGCCAGAGCAACATGGTGTACAAAAGAAGACTGCAAACCATTCCCAACAGAAGTGCTTAAGTCTAAGCAAGGCCTGCACAAATTGTGACCCACCACTCTGAACAGAACCCAACAGCCATGCATGGTAACCTATCATGACTTGGGTAACCTTAAGCTTTTGTGGGTGGCCTGGAACAGCAAACACAGGGTGGTTGACCATCACCCAGCTGCCCACAATACATGGTCGATAAGCTGCATTTAGCTTAGGCTGCATTCATACCACACATTTAAAGTATGATGATACCGCTCTGAATAGTCACAGCTTCCCCCAAAGAATTTTAAGGGCGCTGAGAGTTGTTACGAGACTCTATGCCCCTCTGAGAGTTGCAGTTGCCTCTCTGTTGCTTTTCCATGGCCTCTCTATGGCTGCCGCTGCCAGCCTCCTCCCTTGGGCAGCTCGCAGTGGCTACTGGAGGGTGGGCGAGGAGGAGGAGGAGAGGCCAGTCTCATGAGACACACCGGCTCTGAGGAGCAGGCAGAGGGCAGGGCCACCCAGGGTGGGAAGAAACGGGGAGTGGAACAGAGTGCAATGAGCCTTGATTTATTTATTTTGAAAAAAATGCTTTGGGTGCCTGCGTCTAATCTTGCCCCTTTCTAAAATTTATTTCTTGGAGCGTGTTTTTCTTTTTCTAAATCTCCCAAAGAATAAAATAAAATTGGGGTTTTCTCGGGATGGTGGAGGGCATGTGTGCTGTGTCCCATTTGTGTAGTGGTGGTAGAAATGCTCTGCGGGGCAGTGGGGGAGTCAAGGCTGTAAAGTATGAGTTGGGGGAGGAGTGAGAAATGTCCCTATTATTATCTGAGGGTTTGTTCCCAGGATGGCCTAACAATCCATCCATTCTTTTCGTTGTTGTTCATTTCAATGTGAAGTATGCTGTGATTAATGTGTACAAGAATACACACAGGTGCGCCATTTGTACACATTCCATGAAAATCTGTCCATAGAATTGCAAAGACTTTTGATGGTTGATCAAGGCCCATCTTGCAATATCAAGCTGCACAGCACAGACCTCTCCCTTTCAGCATTTCAAACATTGCTGGCTGCACTTAGGCCTATGAGGAGCATTTTCATAGTCTAAGAAATCTCACCCTCCTCACCAACATCAGTGTTGTTTCTTCCTTCTCTATTATCAACAAATAGATCCTCTTGTATCAACATTTCCCATTTTCCTTGGTGTTTAGATCTGCCTAATATTTATACATTGTTGTCGTCTCTCCTTTAGTAATTTCTGGGCCAAGCTGTGAATATTTAACACTTTTTAATCACTCCTCATGCATCAGTCATACCAGGCGCCTAATTGGTTATGCGGTGTGTCTCAGATCTTGCTCCAGTTTGTGACTGCACTTCAGATAATGTGAGGCCCAGAACTGAGCCCAACATGCATGGATCTTAGCTAGAGTTAATTTACATAAGCTCTGATCACTACACGACATTGCTGGATGCGAGCAACACTGGCGATATAGATGTGATTGTATAAAGAACTGTACAAAGTGGGATTATACCAGCCAAACTTTGCTTATTCAGATTGCTTGGTTATTTAAATCAGAGCTGAGCTGAAAGTACCCACAATTTTAGGACATTTCTAGTGGTGCTGAACAACTTCAGTTTTTAGTTTCTTTTTCTTTTTCTAGCAATCCTGCAAAAATTAATCTTGCCCTCAGCATCAGTTACCCTTGCTTGCCATCAGTGATGTCATCAGATAACCAAAGCTGGTTGATTACATCATGTTGTCAAATGATTCCACAAAGTGTGTCATCCATGGTTGGGTGGAATCACATATGTGATTAACTGAGGGCAGAGAGAGGAAGAAGCAGCACAGGTGTGTGTGCCTAACAAACTTGAAAGGTGAATATCTGTGAGGAGGATCACCATTCCATTGTGCACACAGAATAATGTATTTACTAGTAGCCTTCTCCTGTGTGCACACAGAGCACAAGAGAGGGATTGTAGGCTTCTTAAAACCAGTCTTTGCCAAATAAGTGCCTTCCAAATATTATGGAATACAACTCCCATCATCTGGGGCTGTTGGAATTATAATCTAGCAATTTCTGGAGGTTATCAGGATGGTGAAAGCTACCTGAAGCATTTGTTTTGTGGGGGGAACGTTGAATTTTATTACACTTTGCTTAGATCCAATGTAACGTAATGTGTTCCATCAGTGCAATATTTCCACTTGCACAATGAAATTTCCCTCCCGTCCTACCTCTAAATTTGTTCTGGGGTTTTCACCAACCCTCCGGAGCAGATTTGGGGTGTGGGGCATGTGGAAAAGAAAGGGATTGGGAAATTCCATTGTGCAAGCAAAAATCTTTGCACTGATGGGACACGTTAGTTGGATACCACCCCTTGTTCCCACTGAAAAATTGAAAATGGGGTGTGTCATGGAATAAGCAATATGATGTATATATGGTAGATTAAACCTTGGTTCACTGCGGTGCATACTGGGAAGTTCTGCAGAGGAGCCTGGGAGTGGGCTGGAGAAACCTGCGTTCCTGAGAAGCTGTCCTTTTGCCCTTTAAGTGGATGTAAGGACATGCGCTCTCGCCGTGCCCTGCCATGCTGGAGAGGGCCCGGCCCCGGCTTTTCTGTTAGCTTCCATACGTATGTATAAGTTAATTAGTTTATACCTTTGTTATTTTTAATTGTAACCTTTTTGTTGAGAACTGCATAACCATTCTTGTTTATCCTTACTTTTGAATACAGTGGTACCTCGGTTTATGAACACAATTGGTTCCGGAAGTCTGTTCATAAACTGAAGCGTTCATAAACTGAAGCGAACTTTCCCATTGAAAGTAATGGAAAGTGGATTAATCCGTTCCAGATGGGTCCACGGAGTACTCAACCTGAAGCGTACTTAACCCGAAGCATGGGTGTAATTGGTTCCGGAAGTCTGTTCATAAACTGAAGTGAACTTTCCCATTGAAAGTAATGGAAAGTGAATTAATCCATTCCAGATGGGTCCGCGGCGTTCGTAAACCGAAAATTCGTAAACTGAGGTGTTCATAAACCGAGGTTCCACTGTAAATAGTTAAAAGACGTTTGTCTGGGTTTTGTTCCTTTGGCTGCTTAGCTGAATCTGGTCCTAGACTGCTCGCACCCTACCAAGCCAACTTTTGTCTGAACTACGCTAGGGGTGTTCAGTGGTGGCAGCGATACCGAGAATTCTGTGTATTTTAAAATAGAAGTGTGGGAGAGTGTGCTTCGTCCTGCCTGTGGGGTCCAGCGGCACCTTGGATGAGGGGCTGGAGTAGGGAGAGACAAGAGAGGTGACTCCCCAACTTCATGACAGGGTGTATTTATCAGAACTCCAATATCTCTGGCTCAGCTGGCATTAAATCCCAGCTGAAGATACATATTTTGTTCATCCTGGTTGAGCCAGGGTTCAGCTGCCTGAACCAAGGCTAGTATAAGTCCCTCCAAAAAGGGCGTCCAGGGGAGGCATGGGAGAACCAGAAAAGAGGGGGTGGGAACTTAGGCTAGATCCTAAGCCTTTTGTTCTCAGTCATGTGACCTGGCAACCCAGTGTAGAACACTATTTTAATGGCTTCTTTTCACTCTGCTAGGCTTAGGCAGAGCAGCAACAGCCCTTCTGTAGAATGGGCATTGTGTCTGGTATAATTTTTTTGCTATATGAATTTACCCTGGCTTGCTTTACACCAGCTTCTTGTGCATAAAATTGCTCCTTAAGATATTATCCCCCCTCAAAGGCTTGCACACACATGACATCACTGATCCATCTGCAAAAAGTTTTTTCCTTGTTAGAAGTGGCTTGTCCAGATTGGGGTGACTTTGTTCTTTTCTTGCAGCCCTTTGTCAATGTACAGCAGCATGGGAAGCTGCCCAAAACCAGGTGCCTGGTTTAATTTACTGATGTCTATTTTTTAAAAAAGCAAAAATGTTTTGCAGCCTACCCTTTTAGAACAGAGCCCTCTCAAGATAGCTTACATAAAAAGGGCAAAATGTATTATAATAAAAGTTAAAGTGGCAGATAGAGCATTGCAAAAGCCAGCCCCATGCTCGTATTAATTTAAAACGCTATCGAGAGCAATTTAAAACCGAGACTTTAAAACCAGCAGTAATATAAAACATTAAAAAGTTCAGCATCTTAATTAAAAGCAGATCAGGATGAATGGGATTTTAAGGCTCCAGTTCAAAGCCAGCAGGGAAGCGACCAAAAGTACATTCTTTTGGTGTACATCTCTGAAAATTGGTGTCTTAAGACACTGTTGATGCCTGTTGTCTTTGTCCATAGAGTTTTCTTGGCAGGGATACTGGAGTGGCTTGCCAGTTCCTTCTCCAGGGACACCCCAGGTCTTGTACACCCCAGGTAGTGTGGTTGCTGACCTTGAGCCAGACATCTTGGAGAGTGAAGTCAAATGGGCCTTAGAAAGCACTGCTAATAACACGGCCAGTGGAAGTGATGATATTCCAGCTGAACTATTTAAAATTTTAAAAGATGATGCTGTTAAGGTGCTACACCCAATATGCCAGCAAGTTTGGAAAACTCAGCAATGGCCAGAGGATTGGAGAAGATCAGTCTACATCCCAATCCCAAAGAAGGGCAGTGCCAAAGAATGCTCCAACTACTGCTGCTTATGTTTTATTTCTGAGACAATTCAGTATCAGAGGAGGTCTACATAAATATTTTTAACCCCTTGTAGCTGGTAAAATTGCAAGTTGAGAATGATACCAGTGTTCTTATGTATCACAGAGCCAAATTAAACAGTAGGGTTTGCTGCCTATACAATCCTTCCGCTGATAAAACAGGCCATACAAATAATTTTTAAAAAACCACAGGTAACAAGAAACAGATAACTGAGCAAAAATCATTCCAGATGTGATTGTTTCAATGAGTAGACATTTGTTTACAAATGCAAAACAAACAATTTTGGAAAGGTAGTAATGTGATCAATAAAAATAATTCTTAAAGCGCAATAGCAATTATTACCCAGAAACTACATTATGCTTCCCAGTAATTTTTTTTACACAGAATGACAATGGTATAATTATATGTGCACATCCCCTGAGTTTTATTATTACGACTTTATGTAGCCCTTTTCTCTTAAACATTGCATTCTTGATGTGCTGAAATGGCACAACTGGAAAAGAATATCTTATACAGTTCTTTAAAGTGAAGTAAGTACATATAAGAGCCATGTGGTGCATTTCTTGCAAAATGCATATAGCCTGTCCTTTGTTTCAATTCTTTTAGAAATGCACACTCTCTTTTGCCTCCATCCTTGTCATTGCAGATGAGTGTTTTCTGCTTGATCTCCTTCAAAACTGCTCAGCGGTACTTGTGTGACTTCTGATTCCACTGGGAAGAGTAAACCAAATTCCACATGAGCCATGAGCCATATGTCAAAATGTCGTTGTGCTCTGTTCCAAGGGAATCCCATAACTGTATGGGTGCCACACATGATTGTATTTGTTCAGGTAGTCATAAAATTTGGATGGGGGAAAGAAAGCTTATCTCTTAACTGTAAAGCACATAAAATGAGAAAGCCTTCAAAAGTGCCACATTGATCTGGGCATATAAATTCGCTATCGGCTTTTTAACAGCCATGGAAATAATCAAAGTGCCTCTTTGAAATCCTTTCCTTGGTAATGCAATTCCTAATTTAGATGGGTCAGTCTTGCATCACTGGAATGTCACAGTCATGGCTACCAAGGCAGAGCAGTGACAGTCGGTTAAAATGGCAGATCAGGAATGGCGATGGAGAACTGGGTCAGTCTGTTGAAATAGGGCTGCTCTCCTCTTGGACTCTCCTTTCTCCTGTTTTCAGTGCTGTTTGTTCTAAAAGAGCTCACTGTTTGAGCTTTCCTTGTTTCCCTCAAGAGATTCTTCAACTATTTTTGTAGACACATTATCCACTTGCCTGTTGTCAGGAATGAGCCAGCTCCAAGCGAATGTTTGCAGCCAACTGCAGAAAGCAGTCAGGAACAGGGAGGCTTTGATGTTAGTCAGGCAGGGGAGAGGCGGCAGTTGCATGTCGAGACCCCGTAACCACCCCTATGTTGAAGAATAAAACACCAGGACACAGATATTAGGTTAAAGTAACTGGGGCAAATATTGGCTACAACTTTATTGGTTACAGAATGTGAGTGGTATTGGCTTAGGCATTGGTTTGACCCGACTATATCTGACTTCTGCCCGTCATGCAGGGAGTAAACCACCAGGTGGGGGAGCCTTGTCGATGCAAACCAACTTGAGCTCCCCCAGGGTTCTCAGTGGGGTCGTGGCATGGCCCTAGCCCCACCCCAGGCTTTGGACAAGATCCACACCTCTGGATTCCTTTAACGGAATACCCTTAACCTTGGAGGGGCAGGTGATGCCCACACCTCCCCTCCCCCATCCTAAGAGCAACCAATGCCTAACCGCAAAACCTTACAAAGTTGTGACGATTGCTACGAGGTAGGCAAAAACCAAATGGCTCACGCCAATTTGCCAAGTGGAAAAATTTCTACCAGGCCCCTCAACGACGACCAGCCGAGGTCCATAGCAAGGCCAGAAAAGAAAACCTGCAATTAGGGAGGGAGGGAGGGAGATTGAGGAAGCGAGCTGAGAGGAAGCTCTCCGGCTCGTGCCTCTGTTTAAATGGGTCCTGGCCATGCCTCCCCAGCCAGCGGATTGGCTGGCTGGTTGATGACGTGGTCGGGATCCCCCGGGCAACACACAACTCTGTTCCCCACCCCCCGGGGGAGTGGGTGGCCACGTGGTCCACCGCTACTCCTCCCCACAAGTAAGTGGAGTGGATCTTCAGAATTCGGCTCTTCTTGACTTTGACGGGTATGCTGATAAGGCTGTAGCTGAGAGCAGTCTCCAACACAGTCAAAGCTCTCCGGAAGCTCAAATAGGCAAGAATAGACACACAGAGAGTCTCGGAAAAGGATGAGAAGGGAGATGATCCAATAAGTCCTTGGAGTCGGCAAATGGGAGGGCTGCTAGACAGGAAACAAAACAAGAGATGTAAGGTGTGAAAGTTTAATATATTATGTAGATACAGGAAGCAGTCTTCAGAAGGGTAATCTTGAGTGATAATGCCGGTGGCTGCGATAGAGCTCTCCAGAGTTATCAAGTTGTTTTTGCAATAAATCCTCATTTTTAATTAGCTACGCTTACTGTGTTATGAAGCTGGGAACCTGGACTCCTGACAGCTGTATATTCGTGTTGATTTTGCCAAGGAATCACATGGAGACCTGTCCTTCAAGTTATCAAACATGGTTTTCCTTTTCCTGGACAGCCATTCAAATTCTCATAGAATCGTAGAGTTGGAAGGGGTCATGAGGATCTTCTCGTCTAACCCCTTGCAATGCAGAAATATGTTGCTTTCCCATATGGGGATCAAACCTGCAACCTTGGCGAGACTCTGCCTTCTCAGATAGGTGTGCACGATGGCCAGAGTCATGTAAGAAATTCTTAACTGGAAGCACAGAGAACAAAGTCATAAATGAGCCAGCCATGCTCATTGGACTGCAGATGAAAACAGTGTCCAGCAACTGGCACCCCATGAGTGAGAACTGGCTGCTCATTAAATTGCAGCTAATCCCTCGCTTTCCATCCACATCTCTATTTCCTTCTCATCCATTCCTTCTGAGGCTTCTGGGCTATTCAGAAGCAATGGTGTTTTGTGTGTGTGTGTGTGTGTGTGTGTGTGTGTGTGTGTGTGCACGCGCGCCTGCCTGCCTGCCTGCTAGCAACCATTCTGTGTACAATTTCCAGTGTTTCCTGTAATTGCTGAATTGATATGGGAACTTCATTGCCAGAATATAAACCTAATCAGGAAACTTCAGCCATTTTCCTGTAATGCTGATTTATGTAGCCATCTGGTTGGGGAAAAGCTTTACTCTCTTCAGCTTACCATAAACAGTAAAACAAACAAACAAACAAACAACCTCCCCCTCCCCACAACAACAGCAAATAGAAACAAACATTTAAAAACCTGGCTTATCCAGAAATGTTACACCAGACATATTATACCGAAGCAGGAATTAGGGAAATGGCCTGAATTTAGGGAAATGGCCTGAATTTGCGAAATACAAATTAACCAGTTACAGGTAGGTAGCTGGTAGGTGTTGGTCTGAGTCGAAGCAAAATAAAAAAAATCCTTCAGTAGCACCTTAAAGACCAACTATACCAAAATATAAACTTAGTTGGTCTTTAAGGTGCTACTGAAGGAATTTTTTTATTTTACAAATTAACCAGCTAGCCTGAAGTGAAGTTCATTCATTTCTGCAAATATTAATTATCCGTTATGTCACAGTGGCCGGAGTGGACTACTTCAGAGTAACGACGCTACGCAGCTCTGCATTTTATTCTTTTATTGGTGCTGCGTATTTACAGTGCTCAAGTCATTGCTATTTACACGGAGCGATGTTGTCAGTCGGTTTCAGAACCTCCTAATGGCTTTTGGCGCGTCTTTCTCCAACACAAAAGCTTTGGCAGACCCATCCTCTTGCCCCTCCTCTTCCTGCGTAATTCTGGAGTTGGGGGGATGGGTCTTCCCCCCTTACTTGCCCCTTCCTGTCCCACCTGGGACCCTGGCTCCTCTACCTTGCCTGAGCCTCGGACACGACTTCCTGCTTCCCCACTGGAATCGGAACTCTCCCTGCTTTCCCCTTTGCTCGGGGACGGGCTTGAACTCAGGAGGGGAGGGACTTCGCGATATCCCCTGTCCCTCACATCCACCCCCCTCCCAAGCTCTCCTTCACCCCTCCCCAGGCCCCCCCCATGTGTCGGTGACGACTGGAAGCCTAAAAACTCGGTGCTCTCCGAGCCCGTTGGTGTGAACACCTCCCCCCAGTCCTGCGAGCCCCCCCCTTCCGCCTGGGAGGACGGGAATCCCAAAAAGTCCGTGGCGTCAGAGCTGGTGGGGGTAAAAATGTTTTGCCAATCTGCTCCTTCCTCTGACTGGGTGGATCTTGGCGACACCCATACCTCATCCTCTGGTTCCTCAAACTCCGCTTCCCAGCGCCATGGTGAGCTGTTCTCCCGTGCCTCCTCCTCCTCCCCCTCCCTTTCCATGTGCCAGGGCTTGGGTCTGTGGGGAAAGAGGGCGTGAAATTCTTCCACCAAGAATTCCTCCTGTATCTGAGTGGCGGGAACCCATTCATTCTGGGACGGTGGAGCATCCTCCCATGCCATGAGGTACTCCAGGCCCCCCACCCCCCACCTTGAATCCAGGATGGCCGTGGCCTCATTGAGTTGCTCCCTGCTTTCCCTCTCCCCCCCTCCCTCGGGGGTTTGTTCGCTGTCTCTGAGCCTGCTGCTTTCCCTGTACGGCGACAGCAGCGATCTATGAAACACTGGATGCACCCTCATGTCCTCTGGCAGTGCCAGCCTGTATGCCACCGGGTTGACCTGTTGCGTGACCGTGAAGGGGCCCAGCCATTTGGGTGCCAGCTTTTTGCACCTCCCTCTGGTGGGAAGGCCCTCCGAGGACAACCACACCTTGTCCCCCACCCTGATGACCTCCCCTTGTCGCCTGTGGCGATCTGCCCCCTTTTTGTACGCTTCCTTGGCCCTCTCCAAGTGTTCTCTGAGCTGCTGGTGCACCGTCTCCAGTTCCTCTGCCCAATCCTCAGCCTGTGGGCCCTCCTCCTCCTCCTCCCTCTCCCTCTCTGGGAAAGATCTGAGGTCGCGCCCGTAATTGGCCTTAAAGGGCGACACCCCTGTGGAGACGTGCACTGCATTGTTGTAGGCAAATTCTGCTAGTGGCAAGCGATCCACCCAGTCCGTTTGCCGCTGGCTGACGTAGCATCTCAGGTACTGCTGCAGAATGGCGTTGACCCTCTCCGCTTGTCCGTTGGTCTGCGGGTGTCTAGCCGTCGACAAGCTGACCTCCACCTGCAGGAGGTTCATGAGCCGCCGCCAGAACCTGGAAACAAATTGGCGGCCACGATCCGAAATAACCCTTAAAGGTAATCCATGCAGTCTGAAAATGTGATCAACAAACAGTTTGGCTGTCTCTTCTGCCGAGACTGCCCTGGCACACGGTATAAAGTGACACATTTTGGACATGAGGTCCACCACCACCAACACTGCAGTCTTACCCCTGGACGAAGGCAGATCTGTGATGAAGTCCATGGACACCACTTCCCACGGCCTGTGTGGTGTGGCTAAGGGCTCCAGCAACCCTGGTGGCGCTGCTCTGACCACCTTCGCCCGCTGGCAGGTGGTACAGCCCCTTACATAGTCTCGAACATCTTCCCTCACCCCTGGCCACCAGAAGTGTCTCATGACTAGGTGAGTGGTCTTGTCCCTTCCAAAATGCCCCGCTGTAGGGTTGTCGTGCATCTGCTTGAGGACCGTACGTCGAAGCTGGGTGGTGGGTAGGTACAGCGCACCCTTGTAGAAAAGCAGCCCTCTGCGTTCTGCAAAGTCTTTTGCCTGCTCCCTCCCCCCTCTCAGTTCTCTGAAGATGCGGTTGGCAAATTCATCCGCTGCCGTCAGTGCTGTGAGTTCTGCCTCGCTCACCACTGCTGCTCCGCAGGACCATGCCGACGGGGGGAAAATGTGCCTTGGGGCTGGTGGCGCCTCCTCCTCCATGTACTCTGGCTTGCGGGAGAGGGCATCCGCCCTGACATTCTGCTCTCCTGGGATGTAGTGTATGGAGAAGTTGAAGTTCGAGAAGAACTCCGCCCACCGTATCTGCCGCTGGTTGAGCACCCTGGCAGTTCTCCAGAACTCCAGGTTCTTGTGGTCTGTGCACACCTGGATGGGGTGCTTGGCGCCCACCAGGAAGTGTCTCCAGTGCTGGAACGCCGCGTGGATCGCAAGAAGTTCCCGATCAAAAACTGTGTAGTTTCGCTCGGGCTGGGTCAACTTCCTGGAGAAGAAGGCACAGGGTCTCCACTCTCTGTTGGCGTCCAGTTGCAACAAAATGGCGCCCACAGCCTTATCAGAAGCATCTGTTTCAATGCGTAGGGGCGCGTCCTGAACCACGTGGAACAGGTTCTGGTCTGAGGCGAACACCCTCTTGAGGCTTTCGAACGCTGCTTGCGCCTCTGGTGTCCACCTGAACTTCTGCTTGCCTCTCAGGCAGTCAGTGATGGGAGCCGTAACTCGAGAGAAGTTCTTGATGAACTTCCTGTAGAAGTTGGCAAAGCCTAGTAGGCGTTGGGCATCTTTGCGCGTCCTGGGGCTGTGCCAGTCCAGGATGGTCTGCACCTTGTCCTTGTCCATTGCCAGCCCCTTGTCTGACAGCTTGTAGCCCAGGAAGTCCACCTCCTTGGTGTGAAACTTGCACTTCTCCAGCTTCACATACAGGTGGTTCTCCTTCAGGCGCTGTAACACCTCCCTGACGTCCTTCACGTGCTGCACTGGGTCGTTGGAGTAAATAAGGATGTCATCCAGAAAGACCAAGCATTTCCTGAAGAGTAGGGACCCCAGGACGTGGTGCATGAAGGCCTGGAAGCATGCTGAGCCCCCTTGCAACCCGAAGGGCATCACCAGATATTCAAAAGAGCCCAGAGGCGTGAACATCGTGGTTTTCCACTCATCGCCTTCCCGGATCCTGATCAAGTTGTACGCCCCCCTCAGGTCTAGCTTGGTGAAAATCTTGCCTCTGCGTGCCGCTGTCAGGAGATCATCCACTCTGGGCATGGGGAAAGCCACTGGCTCTGTCACCGAATTCAGCCGTCTAAAATCCACCACAAGACGGCGCTGTTGCGTGTCTTTCTTGTCCACCCAGAAGACCGGGCTGCCCCCTGCTGCCTTGCTTTCTCTGATGAACCCCCGCTTGAGGTTCTTGTCGATAAAAGCGCGCAGATCCTCCAGTTCCTGGTCTGACATGGCGTACAGCTTGGCTGGGGGTATAGTTGCCCCAGGCACCAGGTTGATCTGGCAGTCAAAAGGCCTGTGTGGGGGCAGGTGGTCGGACTCCGCTTCACTGAAGACCTCCTGCAGGTCCCAGTATGGTTTGGGTATCGCCTCACCCCCTTTGACGTGCATGGTGGCCACCGTGGCTATCGGAGGCCCCTCCCCTGGTTGGTGCTGCATGCAATGTTCCAGGCAAAAGTCCGATCCAAAAGTGATGCATCTCTGATGCCAACTTATGGAGGGGTCGTGGCGCGCCAGCCAGCTCATGCCCAAAACGATTGGGGGGTCTGAGATGGTGGTGACGTTGAATGCCAGTGTCTCTGAGTGCCTTCCAACCGTCATTCTCATGGGGGGGGTTTGATGAGTGATGGCCCCTCCCAGCAGCTCTCTGCCGTCAATGGTTGCCACGTGCAGAGGAAAATCCAGCTGCAGAAGCTGGATCTGGTGCTCTTCTGCAAAGTTTCTCGAGAAGAAGTTGGCTGAGGCACCACTGTCAATTAGGGCGAGGACCGTCAATGGATAGCCATTTGGGAGCGTGAGCGTCACTTCTAGAACCACTCCTGCTCTGGGAGGGGTGGGCTGGCTCTGCTCCTCTCTGTGCGGGTGGGTGGGCTGGGGCTGTTGTCTGCTGACTGTGCCTGGCTGCCGCCCCTTGTCTCCTGCAGCCAGGCTTTCCCGTTTCCCTGCTGTGGTGCTGCGTCAGTGGGGGAGGGCACAACCGTTCCCGCCTTTCCTTGCCACTCCCTGCGATGTGGGCAGTCTCTGACGAGATGCTGGGGGGAGTTGCAGAGAAAGCAATTCCCACCCCTTCCCTCCTTGCGTCTTGGCGCCGCTGGGGTTTGAAAAGCCCGCGCGCGCGCGCGCTATCAATCTGCATGGGTTCCTGGTCCTGACTGGCCCCAGGCGTGGCTTGAAAGGGTTGTTGAGGGAGTGGCTTCTCCTGCGACCGTGGGAACCAAGCCCGCTTTGCGCGCGTTGCTTGCTTGTCGCTCCATCTGGATTCCTGCCTCACCCCCACCGCCAGAGCCGCTTTGCTCAGTTGATCCATATTACTGGGCTTTGGACCTCTCGAGAGCTCATCCTTCACCTCCTCATGCAACCCCAAGTAAAACGCCGCTTGCATTGGGGCAGACTCCAGATCCCACCCCAATCTGTGCACCAGCATGGTGAATTTCGCCCAATACGCGCGAACTGTCATATTTCCTTGGCGTAAATTATGAAGTTCCTCCTTAGTCTGGTCCATATGACTATCGGACGAATACATCGTTTTCAAACCTTCTAGAAATAGTTTGACATTCTTCATGCAAGGATTCCTTGTTGCAATTAACGGTCTTAGCCACTCCCTGGCCGCCCCTGTAAGGTGCTCCACAATAAACGCTACTCTGTGCTCATCATCAGGGAACTCATCGTGGTGCAGCTCAAGAGCATACACAATCTCAGTCTCAAAGCCCTGAAACTCCTTCGGGTCTCCATTGAACTTGCTTACTAGGGTCCCGGCTCTCCTTCCTGGCAGCACTTGGACTTGGGGTGCCCCTCCCGCCTTGTTTTTCTCTGCATCCAGCTTGTTTTGGAGGTCTACCGCCACCGCCCTTAAATGCTGCTCTTTTTCCTGGAGCTCTCTCACCTGTTCCGCAAGTTGTAGCCGGTCGTCCTGGACCTTCTTAGTCTCCTCTTTAGCTGCCTTCAATTCTCCCTGCGCCTGCAGCGACAGCTGTTGCAGTTCTAGCTGGGCTTGCTCAGCGATCTGCCGCCACTTCTCCGCCTCTGACACGCTCATCCCGGCAACTCCAAAGTAGCCCAAAAATGATTAGGAGGTTGCTGTCACAGTGGCCGGAGTGGACTACTTCAGAGTAACGACGCTACGCAGCTCTGCATTTTATTCTTTTATTGGTGCTGCGTATTTACAGTGCTCAAGTCATTGCTATTTACACGGAGCGATGTTGTCAGTCGGTTTCAGAACCTCCTAATGGCTTTTGGCGCGTCTTTCTCCAACACAAAAGCTTTGGCAGACCCATCCTCTTGCCCCTCCTCTTCCTGCGTAATTCTGGAGTTGGGGGGATGGGTCTTCCCCCCTTACTTGCCCCTTCCTGTCCCACCTGGGACCCTGGCTCCTCTACCTTGCCTGAGCCTCGGACACGACTTCCTGCTTCCCCACTGGAATCGGAACTCTCCCTGCTTTCCCCTTTGCTCGGGGACGGGCTTGAACTCAGGAGGGGAGGGACTTCGCGATATCCCCTGTCCCTCACACGTTAGCAAAAGATCTCTATCTAGCACACGCAAGGCGACATTTTCTTTGTTATCAAGTTCAAGCCATCAAATATCAAGCCCAGATCTGCTGATTGAACCATTAGGAGTTGCGGCTGTCTCCAGGGCCAGCCCTACCATTACGGGGAGTGAGCGGGCCAGTCACTTCAGGCTGTTTATGCTAGGGAATGGGCAGCATCAGTGAGATGTCGGGGGAACATACATGTCTGTTGTATGTTGGAGGCAGCAATGCTTCTACACATCAGCGTAGAAGTATGAAGAAAATCAGGGTGGGGAAGATGTCATCTTGGCGTCTTAGCCCTACCCTGGAGGTTTCTGATTCTGTGGGGAGCGGGGAGGAAAACAATATGGGATTCAACAGGCTTTGGATGCATGCCTGCCCACAAATGGACCAATGATGGGCGGGCCTGGAAAGCAGCAGGCACCTCCCTGTGGAAGGGCTCTCTATTTACTCTGCCTTTTATTCTTTTGCATGACCTTGCTGTGAACAAGGGGCCTTATTCGGGGCCAGGCAGGAATTTCCCCACTAGGCAAATTGACTCATGCCTCATGGTTTCACCTACCTCATAGCAATTGTCACAACTTTGGCAGTTTAGGCATTGGGCAAGCCTTAGTCTTGGCTGGAGGGGAGTAACAGGTATCCAGTTAAAGGGATCTGGGAGGAGTTGCTTCTATCCAAATGCCCAGGCAGGGTCTAGGGCCACAGCTTTCCTGAAGATGGGGATCCCACAGGGGGCACTCCTATTTGATTGAAGTCATAGGACCCCTCGCTGATGGCTTGACCCAGGGTTTACTTTTGGCAGGTAGGCTGGAAGTCAATGGCAGTACCCAATGCCTATACCTCTGATGTCTGTAATCAATAAAGTTGTGGCCTTATTTGATCCCAAAACATTGTGTTATGTCTAGTTATTCTGTGGATGGGGCTGGCTTGTTGTTTGTGGGAGTATGCTGACCAAAATGCATTTCCTTCTTAATGTGTTTTCGGCTGCAATCCCATACGTACACTAAGCTGGGGGCGTAAACTCACTTCTGCATAAGATTTCACTGTTAAAAATGTGGTGTAGTTGTTAGAGTGTTAGGCTGGGGTTTAAATCCCCACTCCACTGTGGAGCTCGTGGGTATCTTTGGACCAGTCACAGTCTTTTAGGCTAACCTACCTCACATGGTTGCTGTGAGGATGAAACTGGGAAGGGAAGGAGAGAAGAGAGAAGAGAGAAGAGAGGAGAAGAGAGAAGAGAGAAGAGAGAAGAGAGAAGAGAGAAGAGAGAGAGAGAGAGAGAGAGAGAGAGAGAGAGAGAGAGAGAGAGAGAGAGAGAGAGAGAGAGAGAGAGCTATGTCTACCACCTTGAGCTCCTTGGAGGAAAGGTGTGTCAAAAATAGAACAATAAGTAAACAAATAGATAAAATCTCTGCTCCGTGCTGCTGGCATGGAACCTCCTTATTACAGCTCTATTACGGATGCAAGTAATTTCTAGCATTATAAAACCTACCAAAGAGTTGGTTCTGCGGTTGATAAGGGAAGTCTGCCAGAAGAAACTGTGGTATCTGCTGTAACAATAATGGCTCTTACAATATCCGAAAGATTCCATTACAGTATAGAGTAAATGGCAAAAGACTGTGAATCCAGGGCCACTTGGGTACTGTGCACCAGAATAGCACACTTTTGAAATGAGTCCAGAGGGGCTATTTTTGGTTACAGCGATGGGGGAGCAACCATTATGCTGCAGAACAACTACAGAAGAGGGTCTCGGTACAGAGCTATTAAAAGGGGGGGGGGGAGCAGTAAACAAAGGAATGTAAAACAAGTAGTTCAATGACAACTGGAGGGCACCATGTTGGGTAGTTCTGGAGTGTACAGTAAGTACCCCAATCTCTGGTTTGGTGTGCTGTCTGTATTTTCAGACCACAACTCCCATCCTTCCTGACCATTGGCCATGCTGGCTGAGGATGATGGGAGTCCAACAATGTCTAGGGGGGTGCTGGTTCCCCATCACTGTTCTGGGTGAATGATTGGAACACCAAGATGGTTCAGATCATGTTACATTCTTAGATAGATGATAGATACGTAGATAAATAAAAAAATTCCTTCAGTAGCACCTTAAAGACCAACTAAGTTTATATTTTGGTATGAGCTTTCGTGTGCATGCACACTTCTTCAGATACACTAGAAACAGAAGTGTCAGACCCTATATATATACAGAGGGTGGTGGGGTGGGTGGGAATGGGTGATGGGCTGATGGGAGTGGTTTGGATAAAGTGTGGCAAAGTTTCCTGGCATATTCTGTGGGATACGTTGATTGAAGGGGGTTCTTAATTCTAAGACCCTTAGGAACAATATCCAGGTTCTTGCATTTGGTCAGAAATATTATGTCAGTTTGTACCTGTGCCAGTTTCTTGGTGAGGTTGATGGACTTCCATTTCATGCGGCTCAATGTGGTGCCTTCCATAGTTCTAGTTACAGGTAGGTAGCCGTTACACGGCTACCTACCTGTAACTAGATACGTAGATAGATAGATGATAGATAGATAGATAGATAGATAGATAGATAGATAGATAGATAGATAGATAGATTCTTTATTGTCATTGTACATAGTACAACGAAATTGAATGCCATCCCATAAAAACAAAAACACAGTTACAGCCACACATACACACACATCGCAACTCCTCAAGATCATATTATTTAGTTACAGCATTTAAGATAGTTATAGCTCTTGGATAAAAACTGTTTTTTAATCTATTTGTTCTTGATTTAATTGTTCTGTATCTCTTGCCCGAAGGCAACAGTGCAAAAAAACTATATCCAGGATGAGATGAATCCTGCAAAATATTATTTGCTTTTTTTAAGGCAACGGGAACTGTATAGTTCTTCCAGAGATGGGAGGGGATGACCAATAATCTTTCGGGCTGTGGTTATGACCTTCTGGAGCACTTTCCTATCCTTGACTGTGCAGCTGGAAAACCAAGCACAGATACGGTATGTAAGAATGCTCAATATTGGCTGAAGATCTGTGGAGAGGAGCAGGTTAGTTAGCATCTGTTTGTACCCCTTGACCCCAGTCATTCCTTTGCCTGCATTCAGTCAATGCTGAAAATAATGTCAGTATAGTCAATGCTGAACATAATGTCAAGACAATGTCCTACCTAGGGACTAGGAAGGAAACGGATGCCTTTTGTAGGGCAAATGGGCAGATTTGCCAATAACACCTACTATACGCCACCTGTGAATTCTTCCATTAAACCAATGTCTAATACAACAGCACAGTCTAGAATTATCAGAGTAGAAATGGATCACTGTTACTGCTTTCACATCAGTCGGTTTTCTTTTAATATATACACCTTTGCAAACTGGAACTGTAATGATGGGAGTTGAAGTGTTCATCTGAAAATTGCACACAGCCTGGATCAAAATAGCATGGGGCTGTGTGAGAGTAGAACTTTGCTTGCTGTGCCTTTGAGCACATGCTCTGCCTGTGTTTCAGGTGGCTTAACTACTTGATAAGTGTGATTAAAGTACCTGTGGCTTGAAGACAATTACTACGTGAAGTGTATTACTAAAAAATAAGGAACTGATTTTGATTAAATGAAAATCATTATCTGCCGCACAAACAAATAGCTGGAGAATAAGCCATATTGATTTTCTCCTTATTGGACAGATGGCAGGATAGCTATATCGCTTAGTGCATTTAATAACTCTACGCTAGTTCTCATGGAAGCCCATGAACGAAGCTCCATGCGGCAAGAGGCCTCTAGGTCACTGTGGCCACTAGTCCTTCCAGCGACTGTTACAGGCATCAGTGGTGAGCCCACTCTCAGGACTGTGTCACTGACCCCCACTGCTTAGTCAGTTGTTTTCATTTCTCTTAAGTCCAGTTCACGGCATTTCTCCATTTCTGTCTCTGTGTTGTTGCTTTTTTAAAAAAAAGTTGGATGAACCTTTGTATACATTTTTTGGCATGTATTTCCCCTAATATACACATTTTATATGCTATTTTGCCTAATGCAATGCACTTTTGAATATTATTTTCATGATTATGCATGTTTTTTTTGTGTGTGTGTGTAGATAGATGATAGATAGATAGATAGATAGATAGATAGATAGATAGATAGATAGATAGATAGATAATGTGCATTTTTGGGTTGGAGAACTGCATTCCAAAGTTCAGAGATCTGTGAATTTTGAAGGATGGCTACATTTAAAGCACAAGCTAGGAACTTGCCTTTTATGCCTTTCATTTGCTGCCCCCTCCATTCAGCACTTCTTGGTTTCCTTCTATAAACCCTAATAAAATTTAGTTTTTTTTAAAAAAAAGCCAGAAAAGAGCACTTCCTGGTTTCTTCTTGGACTCGAAGCCGTTGGGAGAGGCTGAGTAGGCTAGCTGAGATGTTTAAGACTGAATCAGAACAAAATAAAAAAAATCCTTCCAGTAGCACCTTAGAGACCAACTAAGTTTGTCATTGGTATGATCTCTAAGGTGCTACTGGAAGGAATTTTTTTATTTTGTTTTGACTATGGCAGACCAACACGGCTACCTATCTGTAACTAAGACTGAATCAGGTAAGTGCTGGAGATGCAATGAAAAAGGGTAAAAGAGTATTGGAAAGTAACCCATAATGAATTGGGAAAAAATGTTTAAAAGTACCTTCCCCCCAAAAAACAGAGTCCTTTTTGTTGGGGATAATACAGACTGAAATTCCCAGGTGTCTAAAAAAAGGTTGTTTATGTATGCCACTACTGTGGCCCATGTTTTGTTAGCTCCAAAATGGAAAACAAGCAAGGTCCCAACTAAAGAAGAATGGCAACTTAAGCTGGCAGAATATGCAGATTGGAAAACGTTTATTGAATATATGGGAAAATTGTGTACACTTGAAAACGTTGGCAGCATTAAGACAAATTCAAGAGTGCAAATTAGTTTTGATGAATGTAATAATGGAATATTGAAAAGTTTCATTTTTGTAAAATGCAAGGATTTATGATATGAAACATGAACCATGGAAAGAGAAGAAGGGAAGTCATTGATATTTTAAGGATGTTTAAATGAGTATTCTAAATTGTAAAACAAAAAGATTATATATATAATCTTCAGTTTGCTTGTGTAGCTTTTGATGTTTTATTCATTGTTGATTACTACTTTTGTTATGTTTTATATATATAGAGAGAGAGGGGGGGGGAATGAATGAATTCTTTCCTTTCCTCAAAGAGAATCATGGAACTGCTGATAATAATAATAATAATAATAATAATAATAATAATAATAATAATACCGTGTATCTCATATTTTAAGGCATCCCCAAAAAATAAGCCATGACAGGATTTCAAAGGGTTGGTGAAAAATAAGACATACCCCGAAAATGAGCACTATCGCAAAGCCCCGACCGAGCGAGAGGCGAAGGCGCGGGACCCAGCAGGAGCTCCCTGCCTGCTTCCCCGAGCCGTAGCGCATCGGGGGACAGAGCCGAAGATCGGCGGGCGCTCCTTGCTGGGCTTGACAAGCCCGGGAAACAGCGCCCGCCGATCTTCGGACCTGTGCTGTGTGACAGGCGGGGGTGGGGGGAAGCGGAGATCGTTCTCCACTCTCCCCCCACCCCCGCCTGTCACCGAAGATCGGCGAGCACTGTTTGCTGGGCTTGACAAGCCCGGCAAACAGCGCCCGCCGATCTTCGGCCCTGTGCTGTGTGACGGACGGGGGTGGGGGGGAAGCGGAGATCGTTCTCCGCTCTCCCCCCACCCCCGCCTGTCACCGAAGATCGGCGGGCGCTCCTTGCTGGGCTTGACAAGCCCGGCAAACAGCGCCCGCCGATCTTCGGACCTGTGCTGTGTGAAAGGCGGGGGTGGGGAGGAAGCGGAGATCGTTCTCCGCTCTCCCCCCACCCCCGCCTGTCATCAAAGATCGGCGAGCACTGTTTGCTGGGCTTGACAAGCCCGGCAAACAGCGCCCGCCGATCTTCGGCCCTGTGCTGTGTGACGGGCGGGGGTGGGGGGGAAGCGGAGATCGTTCTCCGCTCTCCCCCCCACCCCCGCCTGTCACCGAAGATCGGCGGGCGCTGTTTGCTGGGCTTGACAAGCCCGGCAAACAGCGCCCGCCGATCTTCGGACCTGTGCTGTGTGACGGGCGGGGGTGGGGGGGAAGCGGAGATCGTTCTCCGCTCTCCCCCCACCCCGCCTGTCACCGAAGATCGGCGGGCGCTGTTTGCTGGGCTTGACAAGCCCGGCAAACAGCGCCCGCCGATCTTCGGCCCTGTGCTGTGTGACGGGCGGGGTGGGGGGAAAGCGGAGATCGTTCTCCACTCTCCCCCCACCCCCGCCTGTCACCGAAGATCGGCGGGCGCTGTTTGCTGGGCTTGACAAGCCCGGCAAACAGCGCCCGCCGATCTTCGGCCCTGTGCTGTGTGACGGGCGGGGTGGGGGGAAAAGCGGAGACCGTGCTCCGCTCTCCCCCCACCCCCGCCTGTCACCGAAGATCGGCGGGCGCTGTGTGCTGGGCTTGACAAGCCCGGCAAACAGCGCCCGCCGATCTTCGGCCCTGTGCTGTGTGACAGGCGGGGGTGGGGGGGAAGCGGAGATCGTTCGCCGCTCTCCCCCCACCCCCGCCTGTCACCGAAGATCGGCGGGCGCTCCTTGCTGGGCTTGACAAGCCCGGCAAACAGCGCCCGCCGATCTTCGGACCTGTGCTGTGTGACAGGCGGGGGTGGGGGGGAAGCGGAGATCGTTCTCCGCTCTCCCCCCACCCCCGCCTGTCACCGAAGATCGGCGGGCGCTCCTTGCTGGGCTTGACAAGCCCGGCAAACAGCGCCCGCCGATCTTCGGACCTGTGCTGTGTGACAGGCGGGGGTGGGGGGAAGCGGAGATCGTTCTCTGCTCTCCCCCCACCCCCGCCTGTCACCGAAGATCGGCGGGTGCTTCTTGCTGGGCTTGACAAGCCCGGCAAACAGCGCCCGCGTACACTTTATTAAAAAATAAGACATCCCTTGAAAATAAGCCATGTCGTGTTTTTTTGAGGAAAAAATTAATATAAGACATGTCTTATAATATGAGAAACACGGTAAGAACAACAACAACAATTTATTACTTTTACCCTGCCCATCTGACTGGGTTGTCCCAGCCATCCTGGGCAACGTCCCACAAAATAATAATAATAATAATAATAATAATAATAATAATAATAATAAAGTAACTGTCACAGTGGCCGGAGTGGACTACTTCAGAGTAACGACGCTACGCAGCTCTGCATTTTTATTCTTTTATTGGTGCTGCGTATTTACAGTGCTGAAGTCATGCTATTTACACGGAGTGATGTGGTCAGTCGGTTTCAGAACCTCCAAGTGACTTTTGGCGCGTCTTTCCCCAGCACAAAAGTCTTGGAAGCCCCATCCTCTTTCCCCTCCTCTTCCGGCGTAATTCTGGAGTTGGGGGGATGGGTCTCCCCCCCTTACTTCCCCCTTCCTGTCCCACCTGGGACCCTGGCTCCGCTACCTTGCCTGAGCCTCGGACCCGACTTCCTGCTTCCCCACTGGAATCGGAGCTCCCTCTGCTTCCCCCTGTGGTCGGTGATGGGCTTGAACTCAGGAGGGGAGGGACTTCGCGATATCCCCTGTCCCTCACATCCACCCCCCTTCCAAGCTCCCCTTCTCCCCTCCCCAGGTCCCCCCCAGGTGTCGGTGACGACTGGAAGCCTAAGAACTCAGTGCTTTCCGAGCCCGTTGGTGTGAACACCTCCCCCCAGTCCTGCGAGGCTCCCCCTTCCGCCTGGGAGGACTGGAATCCCAAAAATTCCGTGGCGTCCGAGCTGGTGGGGGTAAAAATGTGCTGCCAATCTGCTTCTGCCTCTGACTGTGTGGATCTCGGTGACACCCATATCTCGTCTCCCGAGTCCTCAAACTCTGCTTCCCAGCGCCATGGTGAGCTGCTCTCCCGTGCCTCCTCCTCCTCCCCCTCCCTTTCCATGTGCCAGGGCTTGGGTCTGTGGGGATAGAGGGCGTGAAATTCTTCCACCAAGAATTCCTCCTGTATCTGAGTGGCTGTGACCCATTCATTCTGGGACGGTGGAGCATCCTCCCATGCCATGAGGTACTCCAGGCCCCCCACCCCTCTCCGTGAATCAAGGATGGCCGTGGCCTCATTGAGTTGCTCCCTGCCTCCCCTCTCCCCCCCTCCCTCGGGGGTTTGTTCGCTGTCTCGGAGCCTGCTGCTTTCCCTGTACGGCGACAGCAGCGATCTATGAAACACTGGATGCACCCTCATATCCTCTGGCAGTGCCAGCCTGTATGCCACCGGGTTGACCTGTTGCGTGACCGTGAAGGGGCCCAGCCGTCTGGGTGCCAGCTTTTTGCACCTCCCTCTGGTGGGAAGGCCCTCCGAGGACAACCAAACCTTGTCCCCCACCCTGATGACCTCCCCTAGTCGCCTGTGGCGATCCGCCCCCTTTTTGTACGCTTCCTTGGCCCTCTCCAAGTGTTCTCTGAGCTGCTGGTGCACCGTCTCCAGTTCCTCTGCCCAATCCTCAGCCTGTGGGCCCTCCTCCTCCTCCTCCCCCTCCCTCTCTGGGAAAGATCTGAGGTCGCGCCCGTAATTGGCCTTAAAGGGCGACACCCCTGTGGAGACGTGCACTGCATTGTTGTAGGCAAATTCTGCCAGTGGCAGGCGATCCACCCAGTCCGTTTGCCGCTGGCTGACGTAGCATCTCAGGTACTGCTGCAGAATGGCGTTGACCCTCTCCGCCTGTCCATTGGTCTGCGGGTGTCTAGCCGTCGACAAGCTGACCTCCACCTGCAGGAGGTTCATGAGCCGCCGCCAGAACCTGGAAACAAATTGGCGGCCACGATCCGAAATAACCCTTAAAGGTAATCCATGCAGTCTGAATACGTGATCAACAAACAGTTTGGCTGTCTCTTCTGCAGAGACCGCCCTGGCACACGGTATAAAGTGGCACATTTTGGACATGAGGTCCACCACCACCAACACTGCGGTCTTGCCCCTGGAAGAAGGCAGATCTGTGATGAAGTCCATGGACACCACTTCCCACGGCCTGCGTGGTGTGGCTAAGGGCTCCAGCAATCCTGCTGGCGCTGCTCTGACCACCTTTGCCCGCTGGCAGGTGTCACAGCCCCGTACATAGTCTCGAACATCTTCCCTCACCCCTGGCCACCAGAAGTGTCTCATGACTAGGTGAGCGGTTTTGTCCCTTCCAAAATGACCCGCCGTTGGGTTGTCGTGCATCTGCTTGAGGACCGTACGTCTAAGCTGGGTGGTGGGCAGGTACAGTGCACCCTTGTAGAAAAGCAGCCCCCTGCGTTCTGCAAAGTCCTTTGCCTGCTCCCTCCCCCCTCTCAGTTCTCTGAAGATGCGGTTGGCAAATTCATCCGCTGCCGTCAGTGCTGTGAGTTCTGCCTCGCTCACCACTGCTGCTCTGCAGGACCATGCTGACGGGGGGAAAATGTGCCTTGGTGCTGGTGGCGCCTCCTCCTCCATGTACTCTGGCTTGCGGGAGAGGGCATCCGCCCTGACATTCTGCTCCCCCGGGATGTAGTGTATGGAGAAGTTGAAGTTCGAGAAGAACTCTGCCCACCGTATCTGCCGCTGGTTGAGCACCCTGGCCGTTCTCCAGAACTCCAGGTTCTTGTGGTCTGTGCACACCTGGATGGGGTGCTTGGCGCCCACCAGGAAGTGTCTCCAATGTTTGAACGCAGCGTGGATCGCAAGAAGTTCTTTGTCAAACACCGTGTAGTTGCGCTCGGGCTGTGTCAACTTCCTGGAGAAGAAGGCACAGGGTCTCCACTCCCTGTTGGCGTCCAGTTGCAACAAAATGGCGCCCACAGCTTTCTCAGAAGCATCTGTCTCAATGCGTAGGGGCGCGTCCTGGACCACGTGGAACAGGTTCTGGTCCGAGGCGAACACCCTCTTGAGGCTTTCGAACGCTGCTTGCGCCTCTGGTGTCCACCTGAACTTCTGCTTGCCTCTCAGGCAGTCAGTGATGGGAGCCGTAACGCGAGAGAAGTTCTTGATGAACTTCCTGTAGAAGTTGGCGAAGCCTAGTAGGCGTTGGGCATCTTTGCGCGTCCTGGGGCTGTGCCAGTCCAGGATGGCCTGCACCTTGTCCTTGTCCATCGCCAGCCCCTTGTCTGACAGCTTGTAGCCCAGGAAGTCCACCTCCTTGGTGTGAAACTTGCACTTCTCCAGCTTCACATACAGGTGGTTCTCCTTCAGGCGCTGCAACACTTCCCTGACATCTTTCACATGCTGCACTGGGTCATTGGAATAGATAAGGATGTCATCTAGGAAGACCAAGCAGTTCTTGAAGAGTAGGGACCCCAGGACGTGGTGCATGAAGGCCTGGAAGCATGCTGAGCCCCCTTGCAACCCGAAGGGCATCACCAGATATTCAAAAGAGCCCAGAGGCGTGAACATCGTGGTCTTCCACTCATCGCCTTCCCGGATCCTGATCAAGTTGTACGCCCCCCTCAGGTCGAGCTTGGTGAAGATCTTGCCCCTGCGTGCTGCTGTCAGCAGATCATCCACTCTGGGCATAGGGAAAGCCACCGGTTCCGTCATGCTGTGCAGCCGTCTGAAATCCACCACCAGGCGGCGCTGTTGTGTGTCTTTCTTGTCCACCCAGAAGACCGGGCTGCCCCCTGCTGCCTTGCTTTCTCTGATGAACCCCCGCTTGAGGTTCTTGTCGATGAAAGCGCGCAGATCCTCCAGTTCCTGGTCTGACATGGCGTACAGCTTGGCTGGGGGTATAGTTGCCCCGGGCACCAGGTTGATCTGGCAGTCAAAAGGCCTGTGTGGGGGTAGGTGGTCGGACTCCGCTTCGCTGAAGACCTCCTGCAGGTCCCAGTACGGCTTGGGTATCGCCTCACCCCCTTTGACGTGCATGGTGGCCACCGTGGCTATCGGAGGCCCCTCCCCTGGTTGGTGCTGCATGCAATGTTCCAGGCAAAAGTCCGATCCAAAAGTGATGCATCTCTGGTGCCAACTGATGGAGGGGTCGTGGCGCGCCAGCCAGCTCATGCCCAAGACGATGGGGGGGTCTGAGATGGTGGTGACGTTGAATGCCAGTGTCTCTGAGTGCCTTCCCACCGTCATTCTCATGGGGGGGGTTTGATGAGTGATGGCCCCCCCCCAGCAGCTCTCTGCCGTCAATGGTTGCCACGTGAAGGGGAAAATCCAGCTGCAGAAGCTGGATCTGGTGCTCTTCTGCAAAGTTTCTCGAGAAGAAGTTCGCTGAGGCACCACTGTCAATTAAGGCAAGGACTGTCAGGGGATAGCCATTTGGGAGCGTTAGCGTGACTTCTAGAACCACTCCTGCTCTGGGAGGGGTGGGCTGGCTCTGCTCCTCTCTGTGCGGGTGGGCGGGCTGGGGCGGTTCTCTGCTGACTGTGCCTGGCTGCTGCCCCTTGTCTCCTGCAGCCAGGCTTTCCCGTTTCCCTGCTGTGGTGCTGCGTCAGTGGGGGAGGGCACCACCGTTCCCGCCCTTCCTTGCCACTCCCTGCGATGTGGGCAGTCTCTGACGAGATGCTGGGGGGAGTTGCAGAGAAAGCAATTCCCGCCCTTTCCCTCCTTGCGTCTTGGCGCCGCTGGGGTTTGAAAAGCCCGCGCGCGCGCGCTATCAATCTGCATGGGTTCCTGGTCCTGGCTGGCCCCAGGCGTGGCTTGAAAGGGTTGTTGGGGGAGTGGTTTCTCCTGCGACCGTGGGAACCAAGCCCGCTTTGCGCGCGTTGCTTGTTTGTCGCTCCACCGGGATTCCTGTCTCACCCCCACCGCCAGAGCCGCTTTGCTCAGCTGATCCATATCACTGGGCTTTGGACCTCTCGAGAGCTCATCCTTCACGTCCTCATGCAACCCCAAGTAGAACGCCGCTTGCATTGGGGGTGACCCTAATTCCCACCCCAATCTGTGCACCAGCATGGTGAATTTCGCCCAGTACGCGCGAACTGTCATATTTCCTTGGCGTAAATTATGAAGTTCCTCCTTAGTCTGGTCCATATGACTATCGGACGAATACATCGTTCTCAAACCTTCTAGAAATAGTTTGACATCCTTCATGCAAGGATTCTTTGTTGCGATCAACGGTCTTAGCCATTCCCTGGCTGCCCCGGTAAGGTGCTCCACAATAAACGCTACTCTGTGCTCATCATCAGGGAACTCAGCGTGGTGTAGCTCAAGAGCATACACCATCTCAGTCTCAAAGCCCTGATATTCCTTCGGGTCTCCATTGAACTTGCTCACTAGGGTCCCGGCTCTCCTTCCTGGCAGCACTTGGACTTGGGGTGCCCCTCCCGCCTTGTTTTTCTCTGCATCCAGCTTGTTTTGGAGGTCTACCGCCACCGCCCTTAATTCCTGCTCTCTTTCCTGTAGTGCTCTCACCTGTTCCGCCAGTTGTAGCCGGTCGTCCTGGACCTTCTTAGTCTCTTCTTTAGCTGCCTTCAATTCCCCCTGCGCCTGCAGCGACAGCTGCTGCAGTTCTTGCTGGGCTTGCTCCGCGATCTGCCGCCATCTCTCCGCCTCTGACACGCTCATCCCGGCAACTCCAAAGTAGCCCAAAAAAGACTTGGAGGTTGCTGTCACAGTGGCCGGAGTGGACTACTTCAGAGTAACGACGCTACGCAGCTCTGCATTTTTATTCTTTTATTGGTGCTGCGTATTTACAGTGCTGAAGTCATGCTATTTACACGGAGTGATGTGGTCAGTCGGTTTCAGAACCTCCAAGTGACTTTTGGCGCGTCTTTCCCCAGCACAAAAGTCTTGGAAGCCCCATCCTCTTTCCCCTCCTCTTCCGGCGTAATTCTGGAGTTGGGGGGATGGGTCTCCCCCCCTTACTTCCCCCTTCCTGTCCCACCTGGGACCCTGGCTCCGCTACCTTGCCTGAGCCTCGGACCCGACTTCCTGCTTCCCCACTGGAATCGGAGCTCCCTCTGCTTCCCCCTGTGGTCGGTGATGGGCTTGAACTCAGGAGGGGAGGGACTTCGCGATATCCCCTGTCCCTCACAGTAACAAAATATCAAACATTAAAAATGCAGGGCTGCGTTCAGGTGTCTCCTGAAAGTCATATAGTTGCTTATCTCTTTGACATCTGATGGAAGGGTGTTCCACAGCAGGTGGTGCTGAAACATGGTTGGAAAGGAGGTCTATGAAAGCAGCTGTTCAAAGAGGATGGGTCATAGCTCAATGATACATCACCTGCTTTGCATGCAGAAGGTCCCAGGTTCAATCCCCAGAATTTCTAGGTCGGGCCGGGGGAGACTCTTGACTGCAACCCACTGCCACTCTTGGGGGTGTGTGTTGCTATGATTTATATTAATTTTCCGTATCTTTATTTTAGATCTTACTATGATTTATGTGGAAATTCTTCAGTTTGCTTGTGTAGTTTTTGATGTTTTATTCATTGTTGATTACTACTTTTGTCATGTCTTCCATAAAACACAGTTTTAACAGTGAGTCCGTAAGTGACTGTGGAGGTCAATTCTGGATCCACATGTTCTTCCACAGTAGGGACATTGGTTTCTGGGTGGGAGTTGATCACAGTGAGGGTCTGCCAAACATGCCTTCCTCTTAGCACATTTCTCTCTTTCATCCTGAGTTTGAGCATCTTCAAAGCCCATGACACCTTTGGTAAAGGCTGTTATCTAATTGGAGCGCTCTCAGGCCAGTGTTTCCCAGTTGACAATGTTTATACTACATTTTTTAAAAATTTGCCTTGAGAAAGTCTTTAAACCTTTTCTGTTGACCACCGGCATTACGCTTTCCATTTTTAAGTTCGGATAGAGTAGTTGCTTTGGAAGACGATAATCAGGCATCCGCACAACATGAACAGTCCAGCAAAGTTGATGTTGAAGAATCATTGCTTCAACACTGGTGATCTTTGCTTCTTCCAATACACTGGCATTAGTTCACCTGCCTTCCCAAGTGATGTGTAAAAATTTTCAGAGATGGAATCTTTCGAGGAGTTGGAGATGGCATTTATAAGTGTTCCATGTTTCACAAGCATACTGTAAGGTTAGTTCTCGAGGACCTATTTTCGATTCCAGAAGAATGATCTTCACTCATTAGATTCCCCCTCCCCCGAATCTCAAAATTGGGTGTTTAAAGCATAGAAAACTCCAGATATAATTGCAAATAGTCCAATGAATATCTCAGGCTACAAAGGATCAAACCAGTGACCCATTTCCAAAGGCAGTTTCAGAAATGTATCAACGCTCCCTTGAAACCTAATTTCTTAATTACACAGAACGATAAATCTCTTTTGCAGTGCCTTCAAAATTATACCCCCTGGGCCCAGTCCTTCACACTTCCAGAGCACCGTTGTAACTTTAAATACATGCAAAGTATTGTCAGGCTGAATAGCAAGGGTATAGTTAACTTTGTGGCTTGGGGTAAAGTTTCAGAAATTGCCTACACAACTTAGCAGATGGGCAGTGTAATGTGCCGTGTGCTTCACTGAAGCAAGTCGGCATGGTGTGAGCAAAAGGCTTTGGGGATCAGGTTGAAACTCTGGTATTGAGGCAGCTTTGAGAGCAAAGAACCTCATCAGTTTATTATTTGTTTTTATTTATTAACTTTCTATACCGCCCTTCATCCGAGGACCACAAGGTGGTTTATAACATAAAACACACAAAAAATGCATACCATAGTAACAAGTGGAAACAACACACACACACACACACACACACACACACACGTTTAAAAGGGCATAGATTAGCCAAAGGCCTGGGAGGAGACAAATGGACAAATGTTTTTGCCTGGCACCAGGCAAGCCTCCTTGTTTGAGCACAATTCAAAGTGTTGGTGCTTACCTTTAAAACCTTAAATGGCCTCTGTCCAGTATACCTGAAGGAGCGTCTCCACCTCCATCATTCTGCCCGGACACTGAGGCCCAGCACCGAGGGCCTTCTGGCGGTTCCCTCGTTGCGAGAAGCCAAGTTGCAGGGAACTAGGCAGAGGGCCTTCTCGGTGGTGGCGCCTGCCCTGTGGAATGCCCTCCCAACAGATGTCAAAGAGGAAAACAACTACCAGACCTTTAGAGGACACCTGAAGGCAGCCCTGTTCAGGGAGGCTTTTAATGTTTAATAGATTATTGTGTTTTAATTTTCTGTTGGAAGCCGCCCAGAGTGGCTGGGTGAAGCCCAGCCAGATGGTCGGGGTATAAATAATAATAATAATTTATTATTATTATTATTATTATTATTATTATTATTATTATTATTATTGCTGAATGTTTTTATGAAAAGTGACACCTGTTAAAGTTTGCCACTGCGAAAACATTTTTTTTATGAAAAAAGAGGAAAATGCTAATCCTACCCACTTACCCAAAGCTAGACTTAATGGATTCAGATTGCTCGAGTTTGTTTCTTGAAATAGCCCACAAGCCAGCCTAAGTGAGCTTCATGTCTGGGGGCTGAGAAGCTGAAAGGGATTCCTGAAAGGCTGAATGGCATAACCCAAACTTCTTTAAGTCATTCCAGCAAATCATGGATTTGTAGAGCTGCTGATTGTCGGGTAGATGACCCTGTTAAATTGGCCCAGTAAATTAATCCTGTTAAAGATCTGCTTGTTGAGCCGAAAAGGTTTCTCAGATGGTAGAATACCCCTTTGAAGGTGACTTGGAAACTACAGTTAATCCTGAATGTGGCAACAAGTCTGGTGACTAGGAGTGGCCGCCAGGACCATATAACACCAGTCTTAAAGGATCTTCACTGGCTCCCAGTACGTTTCCAAGCACAATTCAAAGTGTTGGTGCTGACCTTTAAAGCCCTAAACGGCCTTGGCCCAGTATACCTGAAGGAGCGTCTCCACCCCCATCATCCAGCCCAGACACTGAGGTCCAGCTCCAAAGGTCTTCTGGTGGTTCCCTCACTTTGCGATGTGAGGTTACAGGGAACCAGGCAGAGGGCCTTCTCGGTTGTGGCGCCTGCCCTGTGGATCGCCCTCCCATCACATGTCAAGGAAATAAACAACTACACAACTTTCTGAAGACATCTGAAGGCAGCCCTGTATCAGGAAGTTTTTAATGTTTGATGTTTTATCGTGTATTTATATGTGTTGGAAGACACCCAGAGTGGCTGGGGCAACCCTGCCAGATACCGTGTTTCCCCGAAAATAAGACACTGTCTTATATTTATTTTTCCTCAAGAAGACACACTGTGGCTTATTTTCGGGGGATGTCTTATTTTTTAATTACGCGTCCAGCCTCGCCTCTTCCTTGGAGCCCTCCAGAACTGCGCCTATCACTATGTCTTATTTTCGGGGTTTGGCTTATATTGCGCAAATGCTTAGAAATCCTGCTATGGCTTATTTTATGGGTATGTCTTATTTTAGGAGAAACAAGGTAGGTGGGGTAATAAATAACAACAACAACAACAACAACAACAACAATAATAATACAGTGTTGGGATTCCAGAGCATACCTCTTGATGTAGCATGGGGTAGTGTGGGAAGATATTTTTGAGTGCCTCTCATTTTAAAAATTCTCTGGCTGCATGCAGAGGCTAGCCAAACCTTTCTCCTGGCATATTCCCTTGAGGGCTATTCAGAAGTATGAAAATGCCACCTGCAGTCTGTAGTAACATAGTTCAAAAATTAGATCTTATCGCTGTGTCTTTTCTTACCGGCTACTTACAGGCTACTGCTCCCCCTCTCCCTAAAGACTTTGAGGTATTCCTCAAGTCTTAGAGACAGAGATATCTCTTGACAGAACATCAGGAGAGATGAGGATCAAGATCTGCTATCATTAGCTCGATGGTTAAGAGAATATTATTTTGTGGGTGTGTGATATACCAAAATATGCCTATCTTGTCACCATATTTGTACTGAGGAAGGATTGCAACTCAATTTGTCATAGGTAGTCAATTTGTTTAGGTAGTTAATTTGTATTTCTCAAACTTAAGTCATTTCCCCTATCCAACCCCCACCCCAGTGATATTTAAATGGGGCTTATTGCTGCTGCTAAATTTGTTGAGTGGAGAATCTTGCCCCAGGAACATCAACTCCATAACTCCAGGCCTGCTGCTTCAATCCTATTTTTGCAGAGTTCTTAGGAGGGGGAGCATCTTAAACCTCACATTTCATTGAAAACATGCTTTATGCAGTTTACTATGTACTATCCTCACCAGCTCAGAGTAGATAAAAGCATATATCAAATAGGATAAAAAGGATAAATCCTAGGCCGTGTTCAGATAGCACTTTGTTCCATTTTCCTGATGTTTCCTTACCTGATAATTTACACATTTTATGTCATGTTTTGCAAGACATAAAAACCATTTCTGGAAAGCTAGCAGAATATGTGTGTGTGTGTGTGTGTGTGTGTGTGTGTGTGTGTGTGTGTTTAGTGCTTGTTTTCCATGTTAATTGCTTCCAGAAAGAAAGAAAAATCTATTTGCGTGTGTATACCTTTTAACCACCCCCAAATAAATTCAGACAAGACTCATATTTTTGGTTTGGTTTTTGGCAGGATTTAGGCCACAACTTTATTGATTAAAATCAAGTGAGTGGTTGCATAGGCTCTGGTTCGACTAGCTCCCTGCACCGTTGCAGGTAGCACTGACCCAGGGCACACCATAGGTCAGCCTTGGGTGAACACCCGGCACAGTGGAAAGCAGGCACAACCCCTGACAGGGAAGACCAACCAATGAGTCCGTGGATTCCTTTCAGAGGAATACCCATCGCATAGGGATGGCAAGACGCTTCTGCCACCCCTATCACCTGAACCAGAGCCTATCTGCAACCTTACAAGTTGTGGCGATTTGCTACGTGGCACGCGAAACCCAAATGGCACCAGCCAATCCGCCAAGTGGGGGAAATTCCTGCCATGCCCCTGTCCCAACGACAGATGACAGCATAGCAAGGTCATGCGTGCAAGCCCTAAATATAGGGAGAGGTGGGCGGGTGTTCCGATGCACTGGCCCAAAAGAGGAAGCTCAGGGACATGGGCTTAAATAGAGATCCCTCGATAGCATTTAGCTGGCATCCCATTGGTCAAATTGCACCCAGCATCCAATAGGGGTTTTGTGGCCATCCACACATTCCCACCCACAACACAGGGTTGGGTTGCCAGGCCACATCCCAACACGTGCCCTCTTGTTAGGGAGGACCCGACTTGCAACCCTGCTAACTTGGAAAACCCTGGGAGTTTTGGGCTCATGGGGATTGCTTCTCCTTAGGGACGTGTTTGGATTCCATTTGACTTTTAAGCAAACGGGACCAATACACAGAATGCTGCAGAAATGGTATGGGCGTGTGAATCCCTTCGTCTCTGATTCTCCCAAGTACTGCAACCAGTACTGCAGTGTCAAGGAACATTAGAAAACAAGACAGGAACACTAGCATCCCAAGCATGAAAACTATCACAATATTCCCCCGCATCTGAGTGCACCCTTAATTATTGCAGCCATCTCCCACCTAACCATGATGGGACTGGGGGCAACCCATCACTCACAAGCTGCTCGTTGCACAGTGTTACAGAACAGGCTGCCGTTGCTTGCATTTCTTCAACCGACAAATAATCCAAGAGGGCTGTGATTGATTTAAGGCACTGTGATGAATGAGTTTGAGAATTCTCAGATTAGCAGACAGGGTGGCAGGCACACTGCTCCAGTTAGAAGAAGTCTGTCCAGATTGCCGAGAAAAATAGGCAGAATGTTTTGTATGTGGCAAGCAACAAAGTGCTCAAAATTACTTCTGTGACCTAAGCTGCGCCTGCACCCAATTCACTCATGGTAGAGGTGTGGTGGTAAATTTTTGAAGCGCCAGAGCTCATAAGGGCAGCCCCCAAGGGCAGCCCAGAAAGACAGGCAGATAGATTGATAGAATATACACCACCCCAAGATTTGAACGCTCCATTTCTTGGGGTCAGCTGGAAGTGATAGAAAATGTGAGCAGGGAAAGGGTGGTCTATTGGTTAGAATGTTAGGATTTGGCTTGGAGGGCCTGTGTCTCTGCAATCATTGCAATCCTGTACATAGAGTGGCTGGGGAAACCCAGCCAGATGGGCGGGGTGTAAATAATAAATTCTTATTCTTATTTCTGACTGTATAGGTTCAACTTGCAAAATACATTGAGCTTCACAAAAAATCTTCAGCCAGCTAAAGTGCAACCTTTGGCTTTTAATTAAAAATGCAAACAAATGTGCAAAGAAGTTTTATTATTTAGATTGCTAGCGTGAAGTAGGAACCCCTTTAAAGGAAAGGAAAGGGGTACCCATCCTTTGCTTCAGAGGTTTTCAACCTTTTGGGGTCCACAGCTCCCTTGACCAACTACATTCTTTCTGCAGCACCCCTGTGGGGCTCAGGACCCCAGTTATGTCCCTCCTTGCCTGCAGAGCTGGCAGCCCCTCACCCTTTTTTGAACACCCTCTCTTGTGGAGTGTTCCCTCAGCCTTCTCTCCTTAGGAGTCCTCTGAGCAACCGCAGCTGCAGCCCCTGGTCTCAGAGCTGCCCCTAGGGTTGCCAGACTCAATAGAGGACAGGACTTCTGTGCCTTTAATTGCCCTACTCTCTTTTGAGTCTGGAAACCTCAAAGAGAAACCAGCAGACCCTTTGTTTAATTTCCAAGCAAAGGGTCTGCTGGTTTCTCTTTAAGGTTTCCAGACTCCAAAGAGAGCAGGGCAATTAAAGGCACAGAAGTCCTGTCCTCTATTGAGTCTGGCAACCCTAGCTGCCCCCCACCCCCACCCCAAAGAAAGGTTCCTCCTCATACTGCCCCACAGGGGGCCAGGGACTTGTCTGTCCATTCCCAACAGCAAGGCCTGGCGGACTGGCTGGCTGGGCTCAGTTTAAAAGTTCACAGCATATACAGCAGTAGCAAGAAGAGGATGGAAATAAAATGCATGGTAATACTGTTAGGGATTCAGAAATAAAAGAGCTTGTCAAAGACATTTCATTGTAAAAGTAATACTGAAAAATGCAAGATATTAGCTGTTTCCCCAGTACAGGTTTACAGTACCAGCCTTATGGTAAACATATTGGCATATCCTCCTGCTGAGCTCAGTGGGACTCACCTCCTTGCATTAGGCTTGCAGCCTTCCTTAATTACATTTCCTACCAATAGGTGGCACTAATAATTTCTGCATTAACTGCACAGCATTGCAGTTCCCAGTGGGATCCTTCTCCTCCTCTGTCTGGTTCATGCTTCAGTTTGAAACCATTTTCACTCAAATGGATTCCTGTATAAAAGGGGCCCCGCACGAAGATGAAATATATCACATATAGATTTCCTCCAGAGAGATACATCAGTGAATAAGTAATTTCCAGGCTCTGCACTGATAAAGTCTAACTAAATAATAGCTTTTAAATGAATGGATGCTTGCTGAATACAAAAGCCAAGCTACGGTTTGTTTAAAAAGCGGGAAAGGGAGGATAAAGGGAAAACATGAGATGGAAAACACGGCACAAAGATCATGAGATCCTTTTATTTGACAGGGGGATAAAAGACTTTAAGATCAGCCTTCAGGTGGACCACAGCTCCCATCATCCCTTTCTAGCATGGCCAATAGTCAAGAATGATGGGAGTTGTAGTCTAACAAAGAGATTATCTACCATACCATGCATTATCTGCCATACCCAAAACATCAGGGTGGCGAAGGTTGTTCACTCTAGATCAGGGTTTCCCAAACTTAGGTCTCCAGCTGTTTTTTTGGACTACAATTCCCATCATCCCCGACCACTAGTCTGCTAGGTAGGGATGGTGGGGGGTTGTAGTCCCAAAACAGCTGGAGAGTTTGAGAAACCCTGATCTAGATCATCCACACAAGATCTCTTCTAAGTAGGTTCAGTACTTGAGTGGTAATTATTGCATCTTCTATATGCAGAATCCTAAACTCTAGGGATAGAACAAAGTAGTGAGACAAAAGGGGAGTGAGCTGGCAGAGGAACCACAAAATGTTGTGCTGCCATTTTGCTGCAGGCAGGAAGGTAGCCACAGGCAGTGAGGCAGCACAGCTGAGACACTATATAGTCAGACCTCACCTGGAGTACTGTGTCCAGTTCTGGGCACCACAATTCAAGAAGGATACTGACAAGCTGGAACATGTCCAGAGGAGGGCAACCAAAATGGTCAAAGGCCTGGAAACAATGCCTTATGAGGAACGGCTTAGGGAGCTGGGTATGTTTAGCCTGGAGAAGAGAAGATTAAGGGGTGATATGATAGCCATGTTCAAATATATAAAAGGATGTCATATAGAGGAGGGAGAAAGGTTGTTTTCTGCTGCTCCAGAGAAGCGGACACGGAGCAATGGATTCAAACTTCAAGAAAGAAGATTCCACCTAAACATTAGGAAGAACTTCCTGACAGTAAGAGCTGTTCAGCAGTGGACTTTGCTACCAGGGAGTGTGGTGGAGTCTCCTTCTTTGGAGGTCTTTAAGCAGAGGCTTGACAGGCATATGTCAAGAATGCTTTGATGGTGTTTCCTGCTTGGCAGGGGGTTGGACTGGATGGCCCTTGTGGTCTCTTCCAACTCTACAATTCTATGATTCTATAGTTAGATTGTAGAATTTGCTCCTATGTGATGGCCACGAACTTGGACGGCTTTATGGAAGAGGATTAGAAACATCTATGGATGAAGAGCCTTTCAGTGGCTACTAACCTTGATGGCTATGTTCTACCCTCACTGTCTGATCTAGGATGCTTCTGAATGCCAGTTGCTGGAAACCACAGGAGGGGAGAGGGCTCTTGAGCACAGGTTCTGCTTGCGGATTTCCAACAGGCGATCTGTTTGGCCACTGTGAGAATAGGTTTCTGGACTAGCTGTGCCATCTAACAGGAACATTCAAAGCAGACAAGGTCAAAATATTTAGAGAACAGTTTCCACATTAATTAAAAACATCAAAATCCAATGCAGAAGAAACACTTATCTAAACAAACCTGGATCATTATCTCTGCATCTGATGTATATATATTCTCAAAGGACTCCTCGCGCCACCAATATATCTGAACGTTGCTCTGAAGTCACCATATATTTTATAATCCCTGCATAAAATTTGTTTTACGAGGAAATGTTCCATCCTTTTAGAACTGGTTGTCTTTGATCTTAACTTAGCACAAGATTAATTGAACAAATCTCTCTCTGCAGTGGAAATTATTTTTCCAACACGGTGCCCAGTCTTGCTTTATGAGAACTATTACTTGGGGAACTCAGAGACGATCTGTTATTGGCCAGGGCTTTCTGAGACGGAGGGTGTGGACCCCTATCTTATGCCTCATTCTTTTCAATGGGACCAACTAGCTAAGCTTATCTAAATAATGTAGGAAGTGATCTTTCTGCTCCCAAAACAGTGGACAGCTCACATAGAATGTAACATATAATTTATCATAAAAGGAAAGCAAAATGCTGGGGGTCAATCTTAATAAATGAAGGTTGCTCACCCATGCTGCTGGAGGCTAGATCTGGTCTACTGTACATGTGAAGCACAAGAAAGCAGAATTTTGAAGGAGTTTTCAGTTTGCAGGACGGCCTAGTCAAGATCTATTAAAAAATGGAAGTGCAGGGGCTTTTACCAGTTAGCATCCAGAATGCAGACCAAGATCACAGGTCCCACAGTCACAGCTTTCCGTAGGGTGATATGTATTGCATTCCTCTTTAAATTATCATAGGATTTCTGGGCACCACAGTTCAAGAAGGATACTGACAAGCTGGAACGTGTCCAGAAGAGGGCAACCAAAATGGTCAAAGGCCTGGAAACGATGCCTTATGAGGAACGGCTTAGGGAACTGGGCATGTTTAGCCTGGAGAAGAGAAGGTTAAGGGGTGATATGATAGCTATGTTCAAATATATAAAAGGATGTCATATAGAGGAGGGAGAAAAGTTGTTTTCTGCTGCTCCAGAGAAGCGGACATGGAGCAATGGATTCAAACTACAAGAAAGAAGATTCCACCTAAATATTAGGAAGAACTTCCTGATAGTAAGAGCTGTTCGACAGTGGAATTTGCTGCCAAGAAGTTTGGTGGAGTCTCCTTCTTTGGAGGTCTTTAAGCGGAGGCTTGAAAGACATATGCCAAGAATGCTTTGATGGTGTTTCCTGTTTGGCAGGGGGTTGGACTGGATGGCCCTTGTGGTCTCTTTCAACTCTATGATTCTATGATTTACCTGCCTAAATCTACATATAAATTGGCAAACCCAAATTATAACAAAATCTGTTTAGTTTCCTTTGTCTTCATTTTTCTCTCTCTTTTGGCAACCTTTAAGTGGCAAATTGGGTCCTTCTCACAGAGGGCACATGTTGCGGTGAGATAATCAGGACTGACCTCATTGTTGTGTGGGTGGGAGCGATTGGATAATAATAATAATAATAATAATAATAATAATAATAATAATAATAATAATAATAATAATTTATTGTTTATACCCCGCCCATCTGGCCGGGTTCCTCCATCCACTCTGGGCGGCTCCCAACAAAATATTAAAATACAGAAATCCATCAAACATTAAAAGCTTCCCTAAACAGGGCTACCTTAAGATGCCTTCTAAAGGTCTGGTAATTGTTATTCTCTTTGACCTCTGGTAGGAGGGCATTGCACAGGGTGGGTGCTACTACCGGGAAGGCCCTCTGCCTGGTTCCCTGTAACTTGGCTTCTCGTAGCGAGGGAACCGCCAGAAGGCCCTCGGCGCTGGACCTCAGTGTCCGGGCAGAACGATGGGGGTGGAGATGCTCCTTCAGGTATACTGGACCGAGGCCATTTAGGGCTTTAAAGGTCAGCACCAACACTTTGAATTCTGCTCGGAAACATATTGGAAGCCAATGTAGGTCATTCAGGACCGGTGTTATGTGGTCTCGGTGTCCGCACCCAGTCACCAGTCTAGCTGCCACATTCTGGATTAGTTGTAGTTCCCGGGTCACCTTCAAAGGTAGCCCCACGTAGAGCGCATTACAGTAGTCCAAGTGAGAGACTAGAGCATGCACCACCCTGGCAAGACAGTCTGCAGGCAGGTAGGGTCTCAGCCTGTGTACCAGATGGAGCTGATAGACGGCTGCCCTGGACACAGAATTGACCTGCGCCTCCATGGAGAGCTGTGAGTCCAAAATGACTCCCAGGCTGCGCACCTGGTCCTTCAGGGGCACAGTTACCCCATTCAGGATCAGGGAGTCCTCCACACCTGCCTGCCTCCTGTCCCCCACAAACAGTACTTCTGTCTTGTCAGGATTCAACCTCAATCTGTTAGCCGCCATCCATCCTCCAACCGCCTCCAGGCACTCACATGGATAGCTACAACAACCCGATTGGTGGTCCCTTGGTTGCTGGGTAGATCTGGCCAATGGGATTTTTTGTGTATTAACCAAGGGACCTTTATATATACCGCTGCACCCTGCGTAGAGCTTCCTCTTTTCAATTTGTGCACTGGATCACCCTCCCACCCTTCCTATATTGAGGGTCTTGCCTAATTTTCCCATTTGGTTGATTGGCTGGTGCCACTTGGGTTTCGCCTGCCGCATAGCAAATCGTCACAACTTTGTATGGTTTGGCGGTTAGGCATTGGTTCAAGGTGGTCTGGGGGGGGGGGGTTGGAGCACCTGTCCCCTCCAATGCACAAAGGTATTCTGTTAAAGGAATTCAGGGACTCACCATGGTTTTGTCGACCCCTTTCGTGGGGTAGGGCCATGCAAGAGTCCCTGGGAGCATTTGGGGTGAGCTTGAGTCTGATCCTGGAGCATTGCTCCCCCATGATGTTTACCTGTACTGATGATATGGTGGGACCCAGTCATCAGTGCTGTCCTGCTGTCCTGCAGCTAGTCGGGAACCAATGCCTAAACAAACCACTCACTATCTGTAATCAGTAAAGTGTTGTGGCCAAAATTATGTCAATAACCTAAAACTAAATTCCGTGCCAATTGTGTCTTTATTATTGGGAAGCTCCTGGGGGATCTTAACACGCAATTTTCAGTGCTAGAACACTGAGATTATTGTTATTTATTAATTCTATTTATACCCCACTCTTCCTACAAAAGGAGCCCAAGGCAACATTCTGCAAGTAAGTTGCCACCATTGTGGGTTTCTATTCCATTGCTCCTCCAAGGAATTTAGGTTACTTTGCAGCAGTCTTTGTTTACTGTTTGCCCTTAAATGTAAACTGAACCAAATTGTATCCCACCATCCCCTGCCACAGCCTCTCTTATCTTACTCCCACATTAACCGATCTCACAATCTTCCATGAAGCTCTTCTCTGCCTCTGTCCTCTATCCCCCCCCCTTCCTCTGCAGCTTATAAAGCAGAAACAACTCCCCCCAGCCCATGCCTTTGTTTCAAAATTATGCAGGGTGTGGAGAAAATGAAGAGAGAGAAAATGTCCCTCCCGCTATCATAGCACTAGAATGCATGGGCATCCATTGACGCTGAATGTTGGGGTGCTGCTTTCAGTCTATGCAGCAGCTAGACTGGTGACCGGGAGTGGCTGCCGAGACCACATAGCACCAGTCCTGAAAGACATACATTGGCTCCCTTTACGTTTCTGAGCACAATGTGTTGGTGCTGACCTAAACGGCCTTGGTCCAGTATACCTGAAGGAGCATCTCCACCCCCATCATTCAGCCCAGACACTAAGGTCCATCTCCGAAGGCCTTCTGGCAGTTCCCTCACTGCAAGAAGTGAAGTCACAGGGAACCAGGCAGAGGGCCTTCTCAGTAGTGGCGCCCGCCCTGTGGAACGCCCTCCCATCAGATGTCAAGGAGATAAACAACTACCTGACTTTTAGAAAACATATGAAGGCAGCCCTGCTAAGGAAGCTTTTAATGTTTGATGTTTTATCGTGTTTTTAATATTCTGTTAGTAGCTGCCCAGAGTGGCTGGGGAGGCCCAGCCAGATGGGTGGGGTATTATTATTATTATTATTATTATTATTATTATTATTATTATTATTATTATTATTCCATGGGCATCTGGTTGGTCACTGTGAGAACAGGATGTTTATCAAAGGTGTCATGGGCAGTCACTTACGGGCCCATTGTTAATACCGTGTTCATGGAAGACAATCTTACTCGGATACGAGTGATCACCAAAGAAGAAGTATTTATTATTATTATTATTATTATTATTATTATTATTATTATTATTCCATAGGCATCTGGTTGGTCACTGTGAGAACAGGATGCAGGACTTGGTGGGCCATTGATCTGATCCTGCACGCTCATCTTATGTTCTCTCTGCCCCAACCTCCAACTGTATATCTGGACTTGATTTCAAACAACTAGCATGGAAGAGGAGCCCATTGGTGGGCTGGTTATGAAGGAATTAGACTTGTATGATGTGCTATTGTTTGATGTGGATGTATCTTCGAATCAGTCCTCCATCTGTTTTTAACTTAACTTGGTACTTGTTTTCAAACCGAGATGCAGCGGACTTGTGTAGAAATCCTCCCCACCCTCCTGCCAGTGGCCTGAAGACTGAGAAAGAGGGAAGAATAAGTATTAGAGAAAACCATTTCCCCTAGAAGTCCAAATCCATTCTCTCTACCTAGGCTCATCCTCTGGCAGAATGAAGACGTATCTGAAAGGTTTAGAGTGCAGGGTGTTCCATTGTGGCATGCCAGATACAGCTGCAGAAATATAACTGAAGGCACAGAGGAGGAAGGGAAAAGATGCCTTTTTCTCATGGCGCACTAACTCTTATTGACAACTTTATATAACAAGTTGACAGTCTGCTTATATACAGTATCCCACCCCTTCAGCCCTTCTCCTCCTGACACCTTCTTTAAGTTAAAAAAAAACACCAGGACTTGAAAAGCATATAAAATGTGACAGAGAAGGACTCCTATTCTCCTGTTTGATTTTTTTAGAAAGGAACAGGATTATAGCACTAACCCAGAGTTAGTCAGCGTCAAGCATGGTCCATCCATTAGGCTAGGTGAAGACAAATTTGCTTCAGGTGGTGGATCCAACCCCCCCCCCCCGCCATTGTACTGCCACCAGCCCTGCCAGGGCTTTGCCCATGCCACCACTGCTCCATCATGGTGGCAGTGTGGAAACAGCTGCACAACAGCAAAACGTCTCTCTGCCAACACTTGTTGACATGGTGCCCTCCAGATGTTCTGAACTACAACTTCCATCATCACCATTGGCCTCCCTGTAAAAATGCACGCAGGTTCACACCACAATCCTACACATCGGAAGTAATTCCCGTTGGGTCTGAGCCGCAAGGAGAGATATATAGGTAAGCTTTATTTTCCCACTTCTCTGTGTGCTTGATAAAGCTAGAAGATAGATTTACTGAAGGCTTTGACCTCTCGTGATGTGTGTGTCAGCCCTCTCTGAGCAAAGGCCAAGGCTGGGAGATATTTAACTCATTTCTGGACTGCAGAAATGTTAGGTACGCCCTTAGTGCCTGGAGGCGTTTGGAGGATGGATGGTGGCTAACAGATTGAGGTTGAATCCAGACAAGACAGAAGTACTGTTCGTGGGGGACAGGAGGCAGGCAGGTGTGGAGGATTCCCTGGTTCTGAATGGGGTAACTGTGCCCCTGAAGGACCAGGTGTGCAGCCTGGGAGTCATTCTGGACTCACAGCTGTCCATGGAGGCACAGGTCAATTCTGTGTCCAGGGCAGCTGTCTATCAGCTCCATCTGGTACGCAGGCTGAGACCCTACCTGCCTGCAGACTGTCTCGCCAGAGTGGTGCATGCTCTGGTTATCTCCCACTTGGACTACTGCAATGCGCTCTATGTGGGGCTACCTTTGAAGGTGACTCGGAAACTACAACTAATCCAGAATGCGGCAGCTGGACTGGTGACTGGGAGCGGCCGCAAAGACCACATAACACCGGTCTTGAAAGATCTACAATGGCTCCCAGTATGTTTTCGAGCACAATTCAAAGTGTTGGTGATGACCTTTAAAGCCCTAAATGGCCTCATTCCAGTATAACTGAAGCAGCGTCTCCACCCCCATTGTTCTGCCCAGACACTGAGGTCCAGCACTGCGGGCCTTCTGGCGGTTCCCTCGTTGCGAGATGCCAAGTTGCAGGGAACTAGGCAGAGGGCCTTCTCGGTGGTGGTGCCTGCCCTTTGGAACACCCTCCCAACAGATGTCAAAGAGGAAAACAACTACCAGACTTTTAGAAGACATCTGAAGGCAGCCCTGTTCAGGGAGGCTTTCAATGTTTAATAGATTATTGTGTTTTATTTTTCTGTTGGAAGCCGCCCAGAGTGGCTGGGGAAACCCAGCCAGATGGGCGGGGTATGAATAATATATTATTATTATTATTATTATTATTATTATTATTATTATTATTATTATTATAGTGATATTATCAGAAAGGCATCTTCCCGCAGATATAAGTATGTTTGCTCATTCGCCCATCTTTTCTTGCTTGTGCTGGACATAGAGAGAGGCAGAGGAGCTATGTGGAGATCTTCCCACATAGCCCCTTCCCTTAAACACTGGAAACTCTCCTGACCATCCTCTCTGGCTTTGGACCTCCCCACATCCCCTTGCTATTATTACAGCAGCCTTGTTATCCTCCTTTGCATCTGGTCACCCTAATTTCATCCCTCCAATTCCTAGGCATCAGTTATATTTTTAGCCTCTGGAATCAGACACCTGTGGCCACGAGAAAAGACGATGCAAATCACTAGAGGTGAGGAAGAGCTGAAGCAGTTGGGGGGGGGGCAGAAAATCAATGAATGCTGCTCCGAAGCGGACGGTACAATGTCAGTGAATGCAGAGGAGTTATCCAAGGACAGGTGTGTCATGCCTCCACTCGTTTATATCAGCGGAAAGTGCTCAGCACCCACAGCCCATTTTCTGGGTCCTTGAGGAAAATGGATCACATCTGATGAAGGAATGGGCAACCTTTTCCAGCTAAGGGCCACACTCCCTTCTGTGCAAGGTTGTAGGGGCCATGTGCCATGGTGGGAAGAGCCAAAGTATAACAGGCTAATTTATACACAGACGAGGGAGGGAGAGGGGGAGGGGGAGGGGAGGGAGAGGGAGAGGGAGAGAGAGGGAGAGGGAGAGGGAGAGGGAGAGGGAGAGGGAGAGGGAGAGGGACCTCTCTATCCTCCATCAGGTAAGCAAGAGCCATTATCAGAGTTCAAGGATATATTCCAGTCAGGCAAAAATTCTCAAGGAGGAATAAAGCCCAGCACAAGAGACCCATCTTCTCGGGAAGCCTATCAACACAGGAACATAATACATAGATGCCAGGGTTGGGAAAAAACCATGCGCTTTCAAGGTCAGGGTCATTGCCCCACTTCTCCTGGATCATGTAGAGCACTCTTCCTTGATATCAAATGTCAAGAGGCCTTTTGCTCCCTTCTATATTTGGGCTGCCTTGTGCAGCACACAAACCTCATTTGTTTCCTATTTATCCAAATGGGATAATCTAATACATTGCCTGGAGGCTAAATTAGTGCTGCAAATTGTGGTATATATATATATATATATATATATATATATATATATATATATATATATATAAACCACCACTTCTGCTTGTTCCTCAGAGTGATGGTAACTCATTTAAGGCACTTTGACCAGATTAATAAATAAATAAAGAGAGAGATGCGATAGTTCTGCTTACATTACCAATCATTTCAAGCAGGAGGACAAATCCTGTTCTCTCCTTGCCAGGGTTGGCTCAGCGAAGAATGCAGTGTGTTTTATAATTCATGAATTGTAAGGAGGCGTCACTGAGTTTCTTTCCAGATCTCGCTTGACTCTGGAATATTGCGACAGAACAGCATTTCTAGGCCCCATTAACACAGGCGACTCCAGCCTTAGCCAATCTGAGCTCCCCTCGTTGTGTTACCTTGCTGCAGAAGCTCAAGACTACGGGTGACACAGGTGCAAAAGCAGTGTGAATTTGCAGCATGCCAGGATAGGGATAGGTGGACCCCTACTAAGAGGCAGAGAGACAGCTTTTTTCAAGCAGCTGATTTTGTGCGGCGTGAGAGGGCAGTAAGTGGACAGTAATTTATGATTATGGCTTTTTTTTTTCCCATCAGGGAGATGTGTTTGTGGGATTTTCTGCCTCAAGGCGCCAAAATAACATGACTAGCCTCAGGTACTCTTTGATATGTAATGCAAGGTGAGGGGGGGCACATTAGCTGCTCTGCCTCTGGCCGTCAAGAGTCTTGAGCTGACTTTGAGGGAGGCTTAGGATAGTGACATGCAATCAGGCCTAAATTTAGTCCAGAATGGCATTGATACGTACTTCAGGCTTGACTTGCAGTTAAGGTTTGTGCAAAATTGTGAACGTCAGGTTTTTTATTTCTTTCAGTTTCTAGCCCCCCCCCCCACATTCCTATGTTCAGGTCTCCGCATTTCCACATCACTTGGCATTTAAAAAAAAGCTATCATGAAAATTCATCAACATTTTGGTGCGAATTTCTCCCAGCGTACACATTTTTTCCAAACCAATTTCCTTGAATATAATGCATTTCTGTACATCCCTATCAATGATAATATGTCCTTTAATGCACACTTTGCATTTTTGTACACCTTACAAAAGTTTCAAAGTTCAGAGGAGTGCAAAATTCAAAGGATGGCTGTGTTTTGGTTTGCGTATGGTTTCAGAAAGGGAAAATTAAGTAGTTTTACCTTTCAGTGCAATGGGGGAATCAAATTTGTTCCTCATCCCTACTTGTAGCACACATGGGGGGGGGAGAGATTCGTCCAACTTTCCTCATAATGTGATAAGCTAGGGGAAAGCTGTCTCCTCTTTGGGCTGAAGAAGGCCTGTATGATTGCTTTGCCCTTTCCCCTCTCCCCTTTCCATTGTACGTCTCAGAATTATATTTCGTATAGATGGTTTATATGATTTTATTGCATATATATATGCCAATAAAGGTGTTGAGTTGAACTGATTGCTTTGCGGGGAACGCCTTGGTAGAACTGAGGAAAGGCATAGGTGTCTTTTTTACACAACCCACAACCAATTCATAATAAAAGGAGCTTCACCATAGACATCCGTCGGGCATGAATTATACCTTTAGTCCCTCGGTCCTCTGTACCAGCTCCATAAAAACCATTGGCATGATTCACTGCTGAATACCTCCTCTGACAGTCAACGAAGGCCTTTGGGAGGAGAAAGTAAACAGGTCTAAAATATTGTAGGTGTTTTCCTCTCTCTCTCCCTTAGTCACTTGCTTCTCCTACTTCAGATTACTTGTTTTTATCTGTTTGAGGGAAAGGCATCTTTGCCACCCAAGGACCCCCAAACCCTCGGGTTATTTTTTCATGAAGTCCACAGCTCCACCTTTGGATAATAAAAATGTAGCACTTTCTGAAGAAATGTGGTTTTCATTACAGGGCTCTGAGGAGACATGAGTAAATAAAAAGGAGGCCAAAGCGCTACAGTGAAGTAAGGTGGTGGTGTTATGTTTGCTGGGCACGTATAAGAAATATTGTGCTGTGGAAACAGCACAATGGGAAGGGAAGCATCAAGGGAAGATGGCAGAGGTGACCCCATCTACTGCCTTCTCAGAGGACATCCCATCCTCCAGGAGGTAGTGATGGCCACCATCTTGGATGGCATTAAGAGAGGATTAGACAAATTCATGGAGGATAAGACCACCATTGTTACCAGGGTATGTTCTCCCTCTACTGCTGGAGGTGGTGTGCCACTGAGAAAACATCATTAACATTAAAAACTTCCTGATACAGGGCTGCCTTCAGATGTCTTTGGAAAGTCGTATAATTGTTTATCTCTCTCTTTTTTAAAAAAATAAAAGGCACTTAATTTATATACGTTATAAAAATTACAAAGGCAAATCTAGAAAAAAAATACAAAGAAGCAAAAAAAAAGAATCACAATACGTATAAAGAAAAAGCTTACAAAAAACAAAGGAAAAAACATACAAAAAACAGATATACAAACAATTTTTTTAAAAAATGACTTCCAATTGTTTGAACATCACTTTCCTTTATCAGTTTTTATTTTGTCCTACTTTATCTTACTTAATTTCTTATGAATTTCCTTATTTACCTAATATCAGCATATAAATATAGCATATTTTCCTCTAATCTCTTCATTAAATAATAATAATAATAATATTTTCCATATACATTTCAATCAAAGTATATCACCAAATTTGTATTTACATTTTCTTTAATTAAATAATTTTCTACATATTTCCATTCTGCTTTACATTTTTGTTTCAATATATTTCTAATCGCCGCTGTCATCTTGGCCAAATTAATAAATTCTACTAGTTTTACTCGCCATTCATGAATCGTTGGTACCCTCTCTCCTTTCCAGTTGTTTGTTATAAGAAGGTGGGCCGCTGCACAGGCATATAATTGTTTATCTCTTTGACATCTGACAGGAGGGCATTCCACAGGGTGGGCTAAGAAGGCCCTCTGCCTGGTTCCCTGTAACTTCGCTTCTCACAGTGAGGGAACCGCCAGAAAGGTGGGATATTTTAGCCACCTCAAGGGTGGTGATGAGGCCCTGTACTGATAACATTGTCACCAGCTAGCTTCCATGGCTTCCAAGTACGTACACTCAGGTGGTGGACTGCCTCTAACAACATAGCCATCATCCCTAGTAGCTAGTAGCCTAGTACCTAGTAGCCATGATAGCTTTATCCTTTTAAAAAAGAACAAACAAACCTAGGTTTGGTGGCCATCAATACCTCTTCTGAGAGTGACTTCCATATTTTCAACCAGGAGCTTTGTGAAGATGAACTTTGTTGCCTCTCCTGAATTTTCCAGCGTTCGGCTTCATTGAATGCCCCCCGGTTCTAGGATTGGGAAAATACCTTCCCCCAATTTTAACTACATCCCTGACACTTAAGGAGCGGGAGGGCATAGAGCAGGGCATGAACGGGATCATGATTTCTTGTGAGGAAAGTAGGATACAAGAAGGAAGAAATACAAGAAATAATCTGTTAGGGACTGGATGGCACGATAACGGCCTTTCACAGTGTTTACTTGTGCACACAGGTAATTTAAAAATGGGAGAGAGCAAGCGGCATGTGTAGCAATGAAAGCTGAGGGGCAAGAACAAATGGAGTTTTCCCAGGATAACTTAATTATTGTCCTCAGTGGAGAATGCAACTTTACCCTCCGAAAGCTGCAGGCGGTTTGTCGCATAACAACATTAGTAGCATGAATTTCAAATCAACCACGAGGAGTCAAAGGCTTTGGGCTGGCTTGGGTACATACTTATATCCAGTGACAGAATCACTTCAGAACCTGAGGCTAGAATAAACCTGGAGATAATACAATGTTTTCTAATGAGAATGCGGGGAATCATATTTAAAATGTGTCATTCAAGAGGATGTGCTGCGCGGCGCCTTTTATGCTCCTGCCAGTCTGGCTAGGCCTGCACTCGCTCAGAAATGGGTTTGGGGGTGATTTCTCTGGAGGTTTTATTTCCAAAAATGAACTTACTGCTGTATTGTGTACTCTTTCATAAGAGGTAGCTGAAATGGGAAGACAGGCAGACAATGTTGTATGAAAGCGAAAGACAATAGCTATCTCAGCTGGATGAATAGCCAGGGTATTTCTTTGTTAAAAAAGAATTCATATCCCCCCTTTGCATTATTATTATTATTATTATTATTATTATTATTATTATTATTATTATTCCCTTCATCTGAGGATCTCAGGACACTTTACAGCTTATAAAACAACAACAACAACACATAACATAATAACAAACAAAACAACATCCTCTCCGAGTTTAAAAGGCCACAGATTGTTTATATACCGTCCAACATTTATCTGATGAAAATAGGGGCTTCCCATTCCATAATAATAATTTATACCCCAAACATCTTACTGGGTTGTCACAGCTACTCTGGGCAGCTTCCAACACATATAAAAACATAATAAAAACAAGCATTAAAAAGCTTCCCTACACAGACTGCTCAGGGGTCAGATAACACCACACCCTCCAACATTTCTCAAATGAAAACAGAGGCATCCTAAAGAAAAGTGGGACATTCTGGGATCAAATAAAAAACCAGGACGGCTTCACTAAATCAGGGACGCCCCTGGAAAATAGGGAGACTTGGAGGGTCTGTGTTTAAATAGCCAAAGGCCTGGGAGAAATGTTGTTGTTTTTTTTTGCCTAGCACCTAAAGATATGTAATGAAGGTGCCAGGTGAGCCTCCCTGGAAAGAGCATTCAACAGACATTTCCCCCTGTTTTCAGTTGTTCTTATCATCTTCTCACATTGAAGGCAAAATACACACGTGGAAGGTGAAATAACTGTGATGACTGTTGCTGCTGCTGCGATTCCTGTCGCATGGCATCCGATTTTTATCCAGGTGCTATCCTTCAAGTTACCACAAGGGTTTATCAAATGGGAGGGGAAGCTACTTACCTGGGGAGGGGGAACTTGTTTCCCCCTCCCACTCTTTGGCAAGTGCTACATATGTGCAAGCTCTGTCTTGGCAGAACAACATCTTAGGGGTGGTAGAACATCTGCTTTGCATACAGAAGGTCCCGGGTTCAATCCGCAGCATCTCCAGTAGGGATGGGAGTGTCTCTTGCTGGAAAGCTGCTGCCAGTCAGTGTAGGTAATATTGAGCTAGATGGACCAATGGTCTGACTCAGTACAAGACAGCTTCCAATATTCATTGTTCTCTTTCTCTCTTTCTCCGGTGTCTCAGCACACTACCACTGTTCTGCTCTTTCTGCTCTTTTCCCTCCACCTTTCTGCCTCTTGGAGGGGCTTCCTCGCTGCACCCAGCCACACTCATTTCCACCACAGGGAAGAAGTGGGGGGGATTATCAGGGAGGGAGCCTCAAGTGGGATGACGACTGAAGGGGGCTATCAGCGGACAGAGACAGAGAGATGCAAAATGTTGGTGGGAAAGGGTCCTATAGCCAAGGTGGCCATGATTTTCAGAACGGTTATGAGAAGGGCTGCCGCAATTGCAGAAAAGATTGCTGGCTAGGCTTAATCTCTGCTGTATCTGTGCCCAGCTCAGTTAGATAAGATAAGATAAGATATCTTTATTGTCATTGTCCCCTTGCGGGAACAACGAAATTACTCGGTTGCTACATCCACTCAGATAAAGCATTCCGCATAATCCAAAATTACAAAAGCTAATTAAAAACAGTAAATATACTACAAAATAACAAGTAAAATAAGATGACTTCAAAGTCCGGGCTTTCCATTTAAGGCCAAAATTGCTCTAGAGAAGAAACTGTTCCTGAGACGGCTCGTTCTTGCCTGCATTGTTCTATATCTCCGTCCCGATGGCAGGAGCTGAAAGAAATGGTGACCAGGGTGCGTTGGATCTCTTGATATATCTAGTGCTTTTCTATGGCACCTGGTGGTGTAAATTTGTTCTAAGGTGGTGAGTGAGCAGCCAATAATGCTCTCTGCTGTTTTAATAATTCTACACAGCTCTGCTCTGTCCTGGGAAGTACAGCTTCCGTACCACACACATAAACCGTACGTGAGCACGCTCTGTATGGCACAGTGATAGAAGGCAAGCAGCAGCTTTTGTGGAAGATGGTTTTTCCTTAAAATTCTCAAAAAATACAGTCTCTGCTGCGCCTTCTTCACAAGCCCCCTTGTATTAACACTCCAGGACAGATCCTCCTGTAACTCAATGCCTAGAAATCTAAACGTTGTTACCCTCTCCACACAAATTCCGTCAATCAAGAGTGGCTGGACCTCGTTCTTCTGTCTCCTAAAGTCCACCACAAGCTCCTTAGTTCACAGTCTCTGCAGTTAGAAACAAAATAAAAAAATTCCTTCAGTAGCACCTTAAAGACCAACTAAGTTTATATTTTGGTATGAGCTTTCGTGTGCATGCACACTTCTTCAGATACACTAGAAACAGAAGTGTCAGACCCTATATATATACAGAGGGTGGTGGGGGTGGGTGGGAATGGGTGATGGGCTGATGGGAGAGGTAAATCTGTAGATGGCTGTTAATGGCTGCTGAAGGCTGCAATTAGTCCTGGGCTGAGATGGCTGTAAATGGCTGCTGATGGCTGCAATTAGTCCTGGGCAGAGGTGCTAAAGAAAGCTTGATCATGCATAATGAGATAAGAATCCGATGTCTCTATTCATCCCAGGTGCTTCCATGGTTTTAAGCTTGGTAATGATTTCCAATTCAGCAACTTCTCTTTCCAGTCTGTTCCTGAAATTTCTCTGTAATAAAACAGCTGCTTTGAGATCTTGTATAGAATGTCCTGGGAGATTGAAGTGTTCTCCTACTGGTTTTTCAGTCTTATGGTTCCTGATGTCAGATTTATGTCCATTTATCCTTTGGCGTAGGGTTTGGCCTGTTTGTCCAATATAGAGAGCTGAAGGGCACCGTTGGCATTTGATGGCATACACAATGTTAGAAGATGAGCAATTAAATAGTCCTGAGATGGTATGTTGGATGTTGTTGGGTCCAGTAATGATGTTGTCCGGGTGTATGTGGCAGCAAAGTTGGCATCTGGGTTTATTGCAGGCTCTGGTACCGGTGTCCATGTTAAGTCTGGTGGTTGTATTATTGTGGGTGAGGAGTTGTTTAAGATTGGGTGGCTGTCTGTAGGCAATGAAAGGTCTTCCTCCCAGAGCTTGAGAAAGGGAGCTGTCATTGTCCAGGAGAGGCTGTAGATCTCTGATGATGCGTTGTACTGTTTTAACTTGGGAGCTGTATGTGATGACTAGTGGTGTTCTGTTATTTCCTTTTTTGGGTCTGTCTTGCAGCAGGTTCTCCCTAGGTATCAGTCTGGCTCTGTTGATCTGTTGTTTAACTTCATCAGGTGGATATTTTAGTTCTAAAAAGGTTTGCTGTAGATCTCTTAGGTGAGATTCTCTGTCTGTAGAGTTGGAACAGATACGGTTGTAACGTAGGGCCTGGCTGTATACGATGGATTGTTTGGTATGTTTGGGATGGTAGCTAGAAGCATGTAGATATGTTTGTCGGTCAGTTGGTTTTCTGTATAAGGTGGTGTCTATACGTCCATCCTGTATTTTTATAGTAGTGTCCAAAAAATGTATTTCTTGCATGGATTGGTTCATTGTTAGGTTGATGGTGGGGTGAAAGTCATTGAATGTCTGGTGGAAGGTTTCCAGGGTCTGTTGTCCATGTGTCCAGATAATAAAAATATCATCAATGTATCGTAGGTACAAGAGAGGTTTGAGTGGGTAGGAGTCTAGGAAACGATGTTCTAAATCTGCCATGAAGATGTTGGCATACTGTGGGGCCATGCGGGTGCCCATGGCTGTGCCGCTGATCTGGAGGAACAGGTCATCACCAAATTTGAAGTGGTTGTGGGTAAGGACAAAGTGGCAGAGTTTGGCAGCAAAGTCCACTGTGGTTTTATCTGAAATGGTGTTCCTTATGGCTTGTAAACCATCATTGTGTGGGATGTTGGTGTATAGAGATTCCACATCCATAGTGGCTAGTATAGTATTGTTAGGAAGATTGTTCAAAGATTGTATTTTCCTCAGAAAATCTGTGGTGTCACGTACGTAGCTGGGACCAGTAATGATGCAGTTAGAAAGTTATGGGAAATGCCTTTTATGCAACTTTGCCTCACACCACCTTGGAGAGGTATGCTCTTAGAAAGTCTATGAGGAGGGGGTCTTTACTCTTTGATCCCCATCCTGCAATGTTCCAGGACATAAAGTGGAATAATGGGTGTCGTGGTGGCTGGAGTATCTCCAACCATGTCCATCGCATGGTCATATGATGAGACCACTAATGGGCATATCATTCCGGGAGGTACTGTAAGTGTGCTATACGTTGTATCTGTTTTTTGCGTATTAACTGATATTGGCGAGTTGGTTTCCGCTGCAATTGTGGAATGATTACTCAGTCCACTGTTTTGTTGACTATGCTTCGGTGTGTGTCATTCTCTCGTGTGGATAGAATCCGGTAGACCATGTTTATCTGTAAAAATTGAACCATTCCTCGTGCTTGGGGTCACTAATTCAACTTGATGCTTTTTGGTTTGGAGACTTGGTGTGGGGGTGGGGGTACCCAGTTCGTGAGGCGACAGATATAAGCATTTTAACCATTCTTCATTGGTCAGAGGTTTTGAGGAGTTACTTGGATGCTCAAGTTTCAAACGTATTTGTAACATAAAAAGCCTTCCTTGATCTGGCCCATCTAGTCCAGCATCCTGTTCTCACAGTGGCCAACCAGATTCTAAGCCCACAAGCAGGACCTGAATGCGAGAGCACTCTACCCTCCTGCTGTGGAGGTGCAGAATAGTCAACATGGTTAGTAGCCATCAATAAACTCCTCCTTCCTGAATGTATCTAATCTTCTTTTAAAAGCCAAATCAGTGGCCTTTGCTGCCTCCTGTGGCAAAGAGTTCCATAGTTTAAGTATGCACTCCCCTACCAGAGACTGGGTTTGGTGTACAATATATACGGCGTGAAGTACTTTTTAAAGGTAAAGGTAAAGGGACCCCTGACCATTAGGTCCAGTCATGACCGACTCTGGGGTTGCGCGCTCATCTCGCATTATTGGCCGAGGGAGCCGGCGTATAACTTCCAGGTCATGTGGCCAGCATGACAAAGCCACTTCTGGCAAACCAGAGCAGCACATGGAAACGCCGTTTACCTTCCCGCTGTAGCGGTTCCTATTTATCTACTTGCATTTTGACGTGCTTTCGAACTGCTAGGTTGGCAGGAGCTGGGACCAAGCAACGGGAGCTCACCCCATCACAGGGATTCGAACCACCGACCTTCTGATTGGCAAGCCCTAGGCTCAGGGGTTTAGCCACCTGGGTCCCTTTTTAAAATCACTTTTTAAAATCTGCCCTAAATATTTAGCCCAATGCAGCCTATCTAACACATCAGGCAAAAACTATCTCTTCAATGTTATTACTCAGTACCAGAATATACAAAACCTTTTCTGGCTTCTGCGCAGTACATGTTTCAGCTACAGGGTAGTCTCAAAGTACGATGTATGAAGTCTATTTTCTCCTTCCTACAATCTCAGTTGACATTGTTATTGCTGATCCCATTTTTATATATCGAGCGAGGTAGGCGACTAGTAAATCCTGCAAATCACTTGTTACCGAAACAAATGAAGATTCCCAGGTAGGGATGCCTGATCCTTTGATACATTCTCCATCAGCTGCTGTTATGAGCGGGTTGACATATATCTTTAGCAGCTTCCCCCCCACTTCATCTCACGTTTTCAACACATGCTAGATTTTTTATTTCTGACAAACATTTGCAAGCTTGATACGTAGCCAAAGGTTTGACTGCTGCTTTCTATTTATTTTTTTTTAAAAAAAATACCATTTTCCCCAGGGCTTTCCTCACACTGCCTTGGGTATTTTCTGATTCCTGATTGGGAAAAATCAGAAAGGTTCCTCCCATGGCCCTCTCCAGATATCCACTGCCTTCCTTCCCCCAAGTCATCTCCATCAATACCCAGTTGCTCCAAACACACGTCTCTTTTTCTTCCCCATTTAAGTGCATGCTGGATTTTCCCAGGGCTCTCCATTTTTTATTCTTGGACTCGACACTAGGTGCCTTCAGATCAGGGGCATAGCAATGGGGGTGCGTTGGGGGCGGGCCACCCAGGAGGGGGGTGACACTCAGCGCCCCCCGACTCCCAAGCTTAGCCCCTCCCTGGCCCGCCCCTCACCTCCACAGCTCTGCCCAGCAGGAAGGAAGAAGTAAAGTGCATGCTGGCCAAGCAGGTGAGTGAGGCGCACCGAGTGAGGCTTTTTACCAGGAGGCTAGAGGCTGGCGGGGAGAAGAGTCCCCTCCCACCCACCCACCACTCCCAGCTCCGTCCTTTTTTGGTGGGGGCTGGTGTGCAGTGTAGCGTGCATGTGCAGCATCGCCACACATGCGTCAATGTGTCATGCGTAGCAGCACTGTGCATGTTTGCTGCTCTGGGTGTCTGAGCGGCTTCCTAAGCCAGTGCTTCAGATGTCAGCATGCCAAAACCTGTCACCCAATGGCAACAACAACAACAACAACAACAACAACAACATGTCCATGAAAAGGACATTTGTTTCAATGCCTTATTCACGGGGCACTCTATATCTATATCTATATCTATATCTATATCTATATCTATATCTATATCTATATCTATATCTATATCTATATCTATATCTAATCTATATCTATATCTATATCTACATCTATCTATCTATCTATCTATCTATCTATCTATCTATATCTATCTGTCTGTCTATCTATCTATCTATCTATCTATCTATCTATCTATCTATCTATCATCTATCATCTATATCTGTATATCTTAGTGTTTCAGTGAGTGCAGAGATGCACTTAACCTTATCAATGTGAAGTGGCTGTGCTTGGATCATGTGGTTTTTCATTCCATCAAATGTTCCAGCAGCTGCCCTGGTTTCCTGATATGCAAGAATCACAGCTAATTGAACCACAGGAAGCTGGGAAAGTTAACTACTGATTGCCTGAGATTAGTGGAGTTTCTGATGTTTGCTTTAAGGGAAATCCTTGCTTTTATCTTCTTCTTTTTTAATTCACACCTGCTTTCTTTAAATGTAAAAAAGACTTCCCCTTCTTCTTCTTCTTCTTCTTCTTCTTCTTCTTCTTCTTCTTCTTCTTCTTCTTCTTCTTCTTCTTCTTCTTCTTCTTCTTCTATTTTGCAACAGCACAGTTGTCAAGAGCATGGTGTGCAGCCTCCTTGGTTTCCTGTGAAACCTGAACTTTGTACATAAGGGAATGAGGTCCTCAGTCTGCAGAATAAATGAAAGGATGCTTGCCAAAACCCCTCGGCTAACTGGAAAGTCAGATGAGTGCAACAAAACCCCTGCAACGCAGGCATGAGAATTTCACTAACATTTTCTTTCCCCTTTGATAATTTTTGAATTAATTGATGGAGAAGGACCGTGGGGATGGAGAAAGAAAATCCCAGCATTGCACAAGTAGACGAGAAGTAGTGAGAAAAGGGCCTGGGTTTTCTGTGACTTTTCTAAATTCTGCAAATATCAGTCCCTATCTCACAAGGGTAAGCCTCCATTAAGGAATGGTAGCACAGAGAACGATGCCAAAATGTTGCAGGAGGAGGAGTTTACATCAAAAGTCATTGATAACTGATGTGGAATTTGGGGCAGGGGGTACAGCTTCCTTGCATCCCTGATGATTCTGGGGTATAACCATCCAACTTCATGTCGGTGACATAATTGCTTCCCCCGCCCCCAGTTGGCAGAAGGTAAGAGAAGATTGAAGTTCCATCTGTTTCCATGCATCAGCTGTTTGCTGCTCCAGGCAAGGGGCAGGCTGTTGCTAATTTTAGTTCACTTCTTTTCTCTCTCTCTCTCTCTCTTTTTTGCTCAGCTCCATTTGCCTGTGTGATTCACCTAGTTCTTGTCATTAGTAAATTCAATTATTTCAGCTTTGCTGAACTGTATGCATGACATTCCCCTGCACACAAGGGACCAGCTAGGAATCACAGCTGCTTATTACAATGTCATGTTAACGGAGAAGCGTGTTGGTGTCTGTGAGTTATTTCTAGTGCATTGCGGACATACATGGCATTATATGACGAAAGGAACCATGCCAAGCAAATAAATCACTGCTTTGCATTGCACAGGTGGAGATAATATGACAAACGATGGTCAAGCAGCTGTACCTTTTGCTTCCAAAGGCTGTCACATGGAAGAAGGAACAAGCTTGTTTTCTCCTGATCTGGAGGGTAGGACTTGGACCAATGGCTTCAATTTACAGTGGTACCTCGGTTTATGAACACAATTGGTTCTGGAAGTCTGTTCATAAACTGAAGCGTTCATAAACTGAAGCGAACTTTCCCATTGAAAGTAATGGAAAGTGGATTAATCCGTTCCAGACGGGTCCGCGGAGTACTCAACCTGAAGCGTACTTAACCCGAAGCATGGGTGTAATTGGTTCCGGAAGTCTGTTCATAAACTGAAGTGTTCATAAACTGAAGCGAACTTTCCCATTGAAAGTAATGGAAAGTGAATTAATCCGTTCCAGATGGGTCCACGGCATTTGTAAACCGAAAATTCGTAAACCGAGGTGTTCATAAACCGAGGTTCCACTGTACAAGAAAGGAGATTCTGATCAAAGATCAGGAAGAAATTTCTGACAGTAAGAGCTGTTTGACAGTGGAACAATCTCCCTTGGGAAGGTAGTAGACTCTCCTTCCTTGGAGTTTTTAAGCAGAGGTTGGATGGCCATCTAAATGGCCTCGGCCCAGTACACCTGAAGGAGCGTCTCCACCCCCATCATTCTGCCCGGACACTGAGGTCCAGCACTGAGGGCCTTCTGGCGGTTCCCTCACTGCGAGAAGCCAAGTTGCAGGGAACCAGGCAGAGGGCCTTCTTAGTAGTGGCGCCCTCCCTGTGGAATGCCCTCCCATCAGATGTCAAAGAAATAAACAACTACCGGAAGTTTAGAAGACATCTCATGGCAGCCCTGTTTAGGGAAGTTTTTTTTTTTTTTAATGACTGATGTTTTAATGTATTTTAAATCTCCTGTTGGAAGCTGCCCAGAGTGGCTGGGGAAACCCAGCCAGATGGGCGGGGTATAAGTAAATCATAACAACAATAGTAATAGTAATAGTAATAATTATCTGACATGGATGCTTTAGCTGAGATTCCTGCATTGCAGGGGGCTGGACTAGATGACCCTTGGGGTCCCTTCCAACTCTACAATGAGATTTCCCAGGCCACACCTCCTTTCCTTAGGCCACACCCCTTGCCACCCCTACTTTGCAGCCTCTTTGAGTGTTTTAGCCTAGGTGGAAAGGCGTCTTTGACCTCTGATAATGTCTCTCGGTTGGCTGGATGGAGAACAACAACAACAACAACAACAACCAACAACAACAATTTATTTATACCCGCCCATCTGGCCGGGTTCCCCCAGCCACTCTGGGCGGCTTCCAACATACCAACAGAATGGCATGTGAGTATGTGCAAAATTTGCCTACTTTACCAAAGTAAATTTTACATTTCTTTTTCTGCCCACTTTTGTCTCTGGCCCCACCCATCTCACTGGCATGTAGCCAACAGAAGTTTGTACATAAGAGAATGAGGTCCTCAGCCTGGAAAATGTTCCCTGCCCCTTTTATAGATCTATAACTGCAGTAAGTTCATGGCAGTATAGAGCTTTGAACCGGACACTCTCTAGTCATAAGCTGTTTAAATTAATTCACAGTTCCGTCGCCAGTGGAAAAGATGCTCTTCCAGGGCTCTGGGGCTGTTTGCTGCCATCTCTGCCTCCTTCACCTTCTGGAACAGCGAGAGTAAAATCTTGGCCTTTGGGATGCAATGGAGATGGGTACTTTGGATGAAAAAGTTGCAGGCGTTTTCATGCATGCACACCACTGCTTGCAAAATCTTTTCTAGTTTCAGCTTGGACTGTTGAGTGGTGGGGTGTTGTTGTTTTTTGGAGGGGGGATGACCCTATTAGGCCACGAATTGCCCTGACTCTTGATATCTCCCCAGGTGATAAAACTCCAGCAGGGAAAATATTTTTGGAATGCAGGGAAATCTGTAACTGGAGGACAACTAGCTGCAAGGCTAGCCTTTTCCAGCTGCCTTGAGACTCTGCTTTTCTCTAGCATTACAGCTCAGGAAAGAAATGCTAAATATAATCTGATTCATCTTACATGCTAGGTTGTCAGATTCTGCTTGTCTTGAGGGATGTATGTTCTGGTTCGTCATTTTTCCTTTCTCTCTTCAGCCCGTAGTACTCCTCAGAGGGCAGTTTTAAAAATGAATAAATCTATATCTGTAAGGCTCTGGGTGTGTTAGAAATCTGGATATGCTATAAAGCAGGTTGGCTATCCAGTGGCCTTCCATGTATTGTTGGATGGATTCTAGCTTCCACCAGCCCCAGCCGGGATTGACAATGGTAGGGGCAATGTGTATTGAAGCCCCACAACTGGAGGGCCACAGGTTCCCCACACCTGCGGTTGTTGGGGTTGAGCAACTCCCATGGCCGGTTGCCAGGAACGTGCAAGACAAGGAAAAGTTCTTACCACCTGCTTTTTATTCAATATTTACAAAGAGAAGCTTGGAATACAGCCTCTTGGGATAATGGCGTGGTCCCAAGTGAATCTCCTCACACACCCACACCCACACTGTCTCTCCCACTCACTCATTCATCATGCTCAGCACCTGCATGGGCCCTCTGCCTTTGAGCTCTTTGCTCTCCTACTTTCAAGGCTCGCCAGGTTCTGGGAGAGGTTGGGTCTGGAATGCGTTCTAATGACACTCTCCACCTTAGAACAAATCTACACCACCAGGTGCCATAGAAAAGCACTAGACATATCAAGAGATCCAACACACCCTGGTCACCATTTTTTTGAGCTCCTGCCATCGGGACGGAGATATAGAACTATGCAGGCAAGAACGAGCCGTCTCAGGAACAGTTTCTTCTCTAGAGCGATTTTGGCCTTAAATGGAAAGCCTGGACTTTGAAGTCATCTTATTTTATTTGTTATTTGTATTATATTTACTGTTTTTAATTAGGTTTTGTAATTTTGGATTATGTGGAATGCTTTATCTGAGTGGATGTAGCAACCGAGTAATTTTGTTGTTCCCGCAAGGGGACAATGACAATAAAGATATCTTATCTTGTCTTGTCTTATCTTATCTTATCTTATCTTATCATCTTATCTTATCATATCTTATTAGCTGTCACCCCCCTGGTTCTCCCTCTTCCTCCTCCTCCTCTCCCATTATTTCCCAGATTTCCCTTCATCTGCTTCTGAGCAGTGACCTCCCTCAAACCCCTGTTGTAATTCTGAACTGTCTTCTCCTTCTCTGGAAGTCTCAGGGTGGGGAGGTGGTCTCTACCATTCCTCCTCTGCCCAGTTCCTGACAGTGGTACAGGTTAAGGTTCAAATCTTCATAACAATACATGCCAAACTAGTAATTATTCCCTAAAAATAGTGACAAGTAAGCTCTCCCTGGGCCTAGCAAACATAGCTGCCAAGTTTTCCCTTTTCTCACGAGGAAGCCTATTCAGCATAAGGGAAAATCCCTTAAAAAAAGGGATAACTTGGCAGCTATGCTAGCAAACCAACCTTCCTGTCCTTACTTGAAACTTAAACCAATAAGAACAAGCAGCTGGATTTTTATAGTTCTTTATAGGAGAACAGCTCGGTTACTACAACTAATCCAGAATGTGGCAGCTAGACTGGTGACTGGGAGCGGCCACCGAGACCACATAACACCGGTCCTGAAAGATCTACATTGGCTCCCAGTACGTTTCTGAGCACAATTCAAAGTGTTGGTGCTGACCTTTAAAGCCCTAAATGGCCTCGGTCCAGTATACCTGAAGGAGTGTCTCCACCTCCGTCGTTCTGCCCGGACACTGAGGTCCAGCGCCGAAGGCCTTCTGGCGGTTCCCTCACTACGAGAAGCCAAGTTACAGGGAACCAGGCAGAGGGCCTTCTCGGTAGTGGCACCCACCCTGTGGAATGCCCTCCCACCAGAGGTTAAAGAGAACAATAATTACCAGACCTTTAGAATGCATCTCAAGGCAGCCCTGTTTAGGGAAGCTTTTTAATGTTTTATGGATTTCTGTATTTTAATATTTTGTTGGAAGCCGCCCAGAGTGGCTGGGGGCACCCAGCCAAATGGGCGGGGTATAAACAATAAATTACTACTACTACTACTACTACTACTACTACCACTACTACTACATTAGCTTCTAATGTGTAACTGATATACGACAAAGCTTCTCACTAATTAACGGTGTAAGCAAACTACTACAGAAGATCTGCGCAAGTGGAACAGACTCCCTTGGGAGGTGGTGGACTATCCTTCCTTGGGGCTTTTATAGCAGTGATTGGATGGCCATCGGTTATGGGTGCTTTAGTTGAAATTCCTGCATTGGACTAGATGACCCTTGGGGTCCCTTCCAACTCTACAAATCTATGATTCTATATGCATATTCCCGTAGCATGTGCATTTTTGTACATATTACTTGACTAGAGATCAGCACTGCAAAATCTGGAGAAAGAAATTTTGAAGGATGGCTGTTCTTGAAAGTTTGGATTTGATATCCCGCTTTATCACTACCGAAGGAGTCTCAAAGCAGCTAACATTCTCCTTTCCCTTCCTCCCCCACAACAAACACTCTGTGAGGTGAGTGGGGCTGAGAGACTTCAAAGAAGTGTGACTAGACCAAGGTCACCCAGCAGCTGCATGTGGAGGAGCGGAGACGTGAACCCGGTCCCCCAGATTACGAGTCTACCGCTCTTAAGCACTATACCACACTGGCTCTCTATTAGGAATTAGGAAAGTTCATGTTTAAATCTGACCTGATTTAAATCCCGCCATCTCTATTTCCATATGGAGGAAGATTGTTAAGTGGGACTGCTTCCTGAAGGGGTTTCATAATCCAAATCTATGTTGTTCATTGACTTTGGCTAGAATTACCCCTTGATTTCACTTAAAGCAAAATTTTGAGGTAAAATTGGATGTACGGGGGACGTCAAAAGGAGTTTTGGAGGGGAGTCAATAAGTCCAGCAACTTTCCTCAAAGGAAAAGCCAACTATGACCTACAAGAGTGAAAGAGTTGAGGTGCATTAAGCAAGCAGCACGTGCAGGCTCACCCTTCCCTGCCACAGCAGTGTACATTTTAATGGCTGAGTCTTCCACTACTAGGTGGAGAATTGCCATTGATCTTTAGCTAGGCTGTCATTCTGCAGGGTGGGCTGTTAGCATTCCTCATCATTAAATCTCCTCTCAACCATTCTGGAGAGCTGCAGTGTCAAACCATCCTTGCTTGAGAATATCGCTCAGGCCTAGCATACAGAAGCACTGAACATTACCTTGTCAATCAGCTGAATGGTTTTGAGTGTGCCCATTGCTCTGGCAGAGCAGCTGTTGACCTGGTCAGTACCTTGATGAGAGATCACTGAGCATCCTGTGTAAGTTGCTCTGGAAGGTCCAATGGATGAGCAGGACATAAGCAATTACAGGTGCCAAAGCAGGGCTACTTGGGGTGTGTGTGTGTTGAAGGGTACTGTCTTTCCCACCCCCAAGTTGGCCATACAGATGGGCACAGTTTACTTGGAGGTCATGTTTGCAACGCCATCTTTATTTTCTTAAAATGCAATGCACCCGAAGTTCTGGTTCCATCACAATCTGTATGAAAAACTTGGATGCCACCACAAAAATGTGTGGCATCTGTTGTGTGTGTGTGTTATCTCCTTGGCACCAGAACAATTGTAGAGCCCCACCCCCCAATTCCTGATGTCACGGTCCGGTCGGCGGGCGGTTGAAGCCCTAGCTGGGGATGTCAGGACCAGAGGCAAGATGGAGGTGTAGAAGCAGGAGCAGGTGCAGGGCTGAGGGTCCAGTAGCAGGCAGTCGCAGGGTCAAGGAGCAAGGCAGAGGCGAAGGTCTGGGAGTCAAGGATCAAGGCGTCGGCAAGGCAAGGGTTCGAGGAGCAAGGATCAAGGCGTCAGCAAGGCAGAGGTCCAAGGGTCGAGGATCAAGGCGTCGGCAAGGCGAGGGTCCAAGGAGCAAGGCGTCGGCAAGGCAAGGGCCCAAGGGTCGAGGATCAAGGCGTCGGCAAGGCAAGGGTCCAAGGAGCAAGAAGCCAGCGGCAACCAGGCAGGGATAGTGTTGCTGTGGCCAAGAGCTGAAGGGAAATACTGAGCTTTTATCCTTCCCAGCTCCTGCCACCAGGTGCAGTGAGGTATCAAGTGGCCTCACCTGAGTGACTACTCCTTGCCTCTCCAGCACAAGCTGAGGTCTTCACCTGAGTGGCCACTCCTTGCTTCTCCAGCACAAGCTGAGGCAGGCCCCACTCCTGCAAAGCACTACAGGCCCCAGAGCCTGACTCCTGCCCATACTCCTGACACCTGATGATCCTTGTCACCCACAAAATACTTCCCAGGCAGCCCCCCGCTCTTCAAAACAACTTCCCCTCTTTCCCATTGAAGCTGCAGTGGTGATGGTGCACAGTAGATCAGTGGAAGTTTCCTCCCTACTCTCTATTTTGATGCTCACGCCTGGGGTATCATAGGAGAGAGAGAGGCCTCCATTTTTGGAGGAGGAGAAAGCCATCAATGGTTACTAGCCATGATGGCAGTGCTCTGCCTCCACAGTTGGAGGCCACAATGCTTCTGAATACCAGTTGCTGGAAACCGCAGGAGGCGAAGAGTGCATTTGTGCTTGGCTCCTGCTTGTGGGTTTTCCATAGTCACCTGGTTGGCCACTGTGAGAACAGGATGCTAGACTCGATGGGTATCTCACTTGATCCACCTGGGCTCTTCTAATGTTCTTAGGTTCTTATTATGGGTCACTGAAGGACTTTAGGACTTCAAAGGCTCTTCTCTTGTTTGAAGTGAGTGTTTAAGAGCCCATTTCCGAGACTGGTTTAAGAGAACATGACCAACATCTCTAACTACTCCTGGGGCAGAGGAGCATGGTCTCACTCGGCAGAAAAGGTTGGAGGGACCTCAAATTCAGCAAGTTCATCATATTTGGAAGCAAGTGAAGTATTGCACATTGTCACTGAAACAGGAGGTACCCCATGTTTAGTGTGGGGAAATCTGTGGCCTTCCCTATGTTATTGAATATACCGGACCCCATTATGTTTGTTTTAAAAAGGGCTATTTAAGGTATCTAACCATTGGAGATGCAATAGGGATAATGCTTCTCTAAAACATTTTTGTTTTCATTGTCCTATTTTGAAAGATTTTGGGGCAGAAGGTAACTGAAACATCAACAGAATTGTACAACACAACCTTACATTTACAGAGCAAAATATCCTCTTGAATTACATACCCAGCACATGGAACCTTACGAAAGGACAATACGCGTGGACTCCCTTCTATGATTGGACTGAAGACTTATACGAACTCACAACATATGAACAACTTGCATATAAACGCAGACTTGCAGATTCAAGGATATTTGGAATCGATTCTTACAAATACCCTAATAGGTTAAGAGCTGGTGAAGTAGAATAACAACCTTGGAAAATATACCGTTTTGGGTCTTTCCACACCCCACTTTGTTTTCCCTTCTGCACGGGTTCTGTTTCTCTTTTTCTGTTTTTTTGGAGACATAGGATTCTTATCTCATTATACATGATCAAGCTTTCCTTTGCACCTCAGTCCTTGCTCCCCCCCCCCCGCAAGACCAATTGCAGTCATTAACAGTCGTTAACAGTCATCAACAGGTTTACCACTACTATCAGCCCATCACCCATTCCCATCACCCCCACCCCACCCTCTGAATATACATAAGGGTCTGGTGACTTCTATTTCAGTGTATCTGATGAAGTGTGCATGCACACGAAAGTTCATACCAAAATAAAAACTTACTTGGTCTTTAAGGTGCTACTGAAGGAATTTTTTTATTTTGTTCTCTCTCTCTCTCTCTCTCTCTCTCTCTCTCTCTCTCTCTCTCTCTCTCTCTCTCTCTCTCTCTCTCTCTCTCTCTCTTTTGCATCTCACCATGTCCGGTGCACATATAGTTATGCACGGTACCTTTTGAGCTCTCAATAAAGATGCTAGTTAGTTATTTATTTTAAGCAATGTCCACAAACCAACTGTAGCATATGTTTCTCCTTTTGTGGCAGAAATTGCTTCCTGGTCCAGGCCCCTCGTACCTCCCACCTGCCGCTCAGCGCGGGGTCATTTAGACTGGAAGCTCTTTGGGGACAGGGGCTCACTCTGGCTTGAACTCGGCATTGGTGCAGCTGCCGTCACAGGAACGTCAATAGCAGATACCAGCAAACAAATCAGACAAGCACAGAGAGCCTACGCGCCGAGCAGGCTCCGAGATATTTGCTTCTGCTGTCAGTTTGGCTTTTATACCTCGAGAGCTCTTGCAAAATGTACATATTTCAAATGGCGAGATGGTGATGGGAAGCGAAAGCTGCATTTCTTAGACACAAATAAGGCTGTGATGGAACTCCGTCCCCCGCTCCTGCTGGTTACTAGCCCTAAATTCTATTAGGCATTTCCCATGCATTCAAGCAGCACCAGCCGTAGTTGCGAGGTTTTCAATTTTTAAACACACATCCACAATTCAAATTGGAAGGCTAGAAAAGCAATCCTGGAGAAATTAATGGCCTGGCTGAATGTTTCTGATGAGCTGGTGCCTTGCTCTCTGGTTGCATGCAGGTGTAATATTTTGATTGCTATTTTTAAAATGGAAAAAGTTGGTGACATCTTTTAAAATAAGGTGTGTGTGTGTGTGATTTTTTTTTAAAAAAAAGAACAAGCTGGCTAGATCTGTCAAGGCCATAGATGAGAAAGTCCTCAAATCAGCTTTTTTCTCCTGGATTGATCAGGTGGTGGCAGCTGTGAGCACTGGCTTATACATAACCATGAGAAGGCAGATGCAGCCACTGTTAGGCATGTATTGATCATATTCTGTTTAGATGAGAGGTCCCCAAGCATTCAGAATTTTCCAAAATGTGCCATAAGCACCAGTCACAAAATGGCTGCCATGGGGGTGTGGCTGGCCTAAGCATCAGGTAATGTCTTAGCTGCCAAGTATCCCGTTTTTCACAGGAAACCCCTGGATTTTAATCTGTTTCCCGCTGTTCTCCCGAATGGAGAAAAATCCCGCCTGGAGAAAAATTCCTGCCTGCCAGGGAGCCTCCATTTTGGGTGCTGCTCTGCCCATGTGCGGGCACTGGAAATAGGGCAGAGCGCCACCGGAAGTCGCTTCTACGCATGCCTGGCGGCCATCTTGGTGGTGGCCATCACCAAGATGGCCGCCGGGCATGTGTAGAAGCAACTTCCGGTGCCGCTCTGCCCCATTTCCGGTGCCCACACATGGGCAGAGCGGCCCTGGAAGATGCTTCTACACAACTTCTGGTGCCGCGCCGCTGCTGATTCCGCATTTTTCAGCGGGAGACTTGGCAGGTATGGGTAATGTGCATTGGCCATATGCTGTTTAGATGGTTGCAATGCCACCCCTGCCCTTCAGCAGGTTTGAATTGGCCACACACACTTTCTTGGGGAGAGGAGACGAGTTGGTCTCTTCTTCCACAGGGAGGGAGACTTGGGGATCACATGGGCAGGAGAGCCCAATCGGACGGAAGCAATCAGACTGCTATTTAAGTCTCATCCACCCTTTCAACCGATGTCTTCTCCTTTGCAGCATGATGAGTGTGAGGGTGGTTTTGAGTAGGATTTTTGGGACCCTGCGATCATCCCCTCAGGCCCTTCTTGTATCCACTCCATGAGAGGTCCTAAGTGTGGCAACACGAGAACTGGCCATTTCTCTGGTGGCTCCCCATTTGTAGAATGCTCTCCTCTATAACCAGGCCTTTGACCTTTAACTATCTGAGGTCTTTTAAAACACAGTGGGATGTTTTCAATGTATATATTCCTCCCCCCCCCTCGTTTTAATGTATCTATGTGAGGTTTTTTTTGTATGGTTGGTTGGTTGGCTGTAAGTCGCTTTGGGTTGCCCAGGGCAAGATAAAACGACCAACAGATTTAATAAATAAATAATTTGCATAACTTGATCATTGTTCGGCAGATTCGGCTGTTGTTATATTTCAGCAAATCTGACCTTTCCACCATAACTCCGTGTCTTTAGTCTTCTTTCATGGTACACGTGGAGATGTTTTTGAAATGTGTAGGAAATTGCAATTGATAGCCAAGAGCTTCTCTCCATTTTTCTTCTCTGCATTTGGCTTCCAAGCAATTACTGACACCAGTTCAAAAATCCTGCTTGTCTTCTTCAAAGCTCTTAAATGGTTTGGGTCCCAGACACTTAAAGGACCATCTGCTGCTACATGATTCTGCTCTCCTTTTGAAACCCGTCAGGGAGATTCTGTTCTGCCTCCTTCCTCCATCAGAAAAGCAGCACTCGTATAAAAATGCATTGGATCGGCTATGGAGTGAAAATGTAGAAAAATGGAACACTGTTCCAATTTAGTCCCTCAAAGACTCTCACAGCTTAGCCTCAGGACCAAACTCCATGTTATGATAGGCATGCCTGTTAAAATGCACGCTTAAACCAGTGGCTTTTATTTGGGTGGTTGTGGTGAGGACAGTCGCAGGAAGGTGCTCCTGATCTAGATTAGAACCCCAGACCAGTTTCAGGACTTTTTAAAATAAAAAATGCTGCTATTTTCCCATGAAGGTGCTCTTTTTAGTAAACAAAACTTGGGGGGCGCAAAAACATCAGGGCACATGTTTGAAATGGGAGACCAAAGCTTTAGTAAGCTTTTTTATTTTATTTTAAGTGTGCTTATCATATTGTGCCATCAACCTTGATGGCAGAAAGTGAGGAGGAATTAAAGAACCTTTTAATGAGGTTGAAAGAGGAGAGCGCAAAATATGGTCTGAAGCTCAACATCAAAAAAAAACCAAGATCATGGCCACTGGTCCCATCACCTCCTGGCAAATAGAAGGGGAAGAAATGGAGGCAGTGAGAGATTTTACTTTCTTGGGCTCCTTGATCACTGCAGATGGTGACAGCAGTCACGAAATTAAAAGACGCCTGCTTCTCGGGAGAAAAGCAATGACAAACCTAGACAGCATCTTAAAAAGCATAGACATCACCTTGCTGACAAAGGTCCGTATAGTTAAAGCTATGGTTTTCCCAGTAGTGATGTATGGAAGTGAGAGCTGGACCATCAAGAAGGCTGATCGCCAAAGAATTGATGCTTTTGAATTATGGTGCTGGAGGAGACTCTTGAGAGTCCCATGGACTGCAAGAAGATCAAACCTATCCATTCTTAAGGAAATCAGCCCTGAGTGCTCACTGGAAGGACAGATTGTGAAGCTGAGGCTCCAATACTTTGGCCACCTCATGAGAAGAGAAGAATCCTTGGAAAAGATCCTGATGTTGGGAAAGATTGAGGGCACTAGGAGAAGGGGACGACAGAGATGGTTGGACAGTGTTCTCGAAGCTACGGACATGAGTTTGACCAAACTGCGGGAGGCAGTGCAAGACAGGAGTGCCTGGCGTGCTATGGTCCATGGGGTCACGAAGAGTCGGACACGACTAAACGACTAAGCAACAACAACATCATGATGTGCAGCTTGGCCCTTCAGATATTTTGGACTACAACTCCCATTAGCAGCAGCCAACACAAAAGAAAGCACACTATGAGCAATCAACCTATGGAACTCACTCCCACAGGAGGTAGTGATGGCCACCAACTTTGATGGCTTTAGAAAATTATTCGACAAAGTCACAGAGGAGCAGGCTGTAGATGGCGACTAGCCACTATGGCTATGTTATGTACCTCCACAGCTGAAGGCAGCAATGCACCCCTGGCTATGTGAATTGGCATAACTCATGTGAATGTTGCTGCAGCTATTTTTTTCCACCACAGAAGATGCTCTTATTAATAGCGTATAGAGACGCAGAAATGTACTTCGTTCACACAGACAGCGCCTGCAGCAATGCGCACAGCCTTCGTATGAGCCGAGCCAATTTATTTGAATTTCCTCTGACATTTCTGCATTCTAATTCCCCCCCCCCTGAAGAATTGCAAGACCGAGCTCATATTACTCTATATGTGTATACCCCCCTCTCTTTTTTTGCTATGCTCAACTGGACAAGGAAGATGAAAACACATTTAGCAGACCATGAACCAAGTCCAGAGAACTTGAGGGCTCTATAAAATTCTAATGAACTGCTTACAGCATTCCAAACAAAACCTGTGTGTTTTTCTAATTACGTTTTTTATGACATGCTTTTTAATGTGGCCGCACAGTTCACAGGGACACAGTGTGCCTTCTGTCCGACACCAAAGTCGGCGATAAGCAGAGTTTTGGCATAGAATCGTGTCAGTTCAGATGCTTGTTTTTGCCTCATTTGGTTACGATAATGCCATGGAGCACCATCCTCTCAGTTCTCCTGTACAATCCCCAATGAAATGAGTGGGGCATGTGCAAGAGTGGGCTGGTGCAATTGCAAATCTACTGCACATGTATCAGAATATAATAAGAACCTGCTGGATGAGGCCAATGGCCCATCATGTCCAGCATCCTGTTCTCACAGTGGCTGACCATGTGACCTGTGAGAAGCCTGCAAGCTGAACATGAGAGCAGCAGCTCTCTGCCCACCTGCAATTCCCAGCAACTGTGCTTACATGTATGTGCAGCACATGCTATTATTTTCCTAAAGAATTTCCAAAAAACCAACTCAGAGATGATTATTTCCCAGGGACTGTTCCAGAAAACAGAAAAATAATTGGCATGCACATGGATCCTTACAACTAGGACGCAAGGCAGGCTGCATAAATGGACCACCATTCCGCATATGAACCTGCCCAGACTCTGAGATCATCATCCGATGCCTTTTTCTGTGTGCTCACCTCCAAGGGAGATTGGGTGGATGGTGACAAGATAACTGGTCCTCTCTGCAGTAGCCCATGAAGTTCTCCCTCCAGGGAGGCCTACTGTATACCATCATTGTCATAGTTTTGGAACCAGGCAAATATGTTTTTGTTTGGGGGAATATTTGGGCCAGTGATGTTATACTGTGCTGTTAAATCTGTTTTTAAGAATGACCGTTCCCCACGTAAAAGGAGAAGCACATTTTGCGCGGTCGCGCGCAGCCCCCTGGGATCCCTGAGGCAGCCCTGGAAGTTCGGAGGCCGGCACTGCCTTCCCGGGCTGGATACTGGTGGACTCCACCCATGCAGTTACCTGTCCTATCCAGCTCGGGGAGGCGTTGCCGGGGGGGGGGGGGGGTTGGCCAGGTAGGAGGAGGTAACCTTACTGTGCACACGGCTGAAGCGGAATCATTTCCGGGAAGCAGTCAACGGCTCCTGAGCTTTCCCACCCTCCACTCCCAAGAATTAATGATTGCATTACATGTTATTTCCTTCCACAGGCGTACACACACGCAGGTGCTGCTACGACAAGGCTGCCGTTGAAGGGCTGGAAAGGAATTTCCCTGCATTGGCAGGTTTCGCCTTTCCCGTAGCAATTCGTCACAACTTTGGCGGGTGCAGGCCTTGGGCGGAATCCTTTAGTCATCTACATAAATGGGGGGCGTTGGGGCGGCAATAACAGGGTTCCTGTAAATGGGGCTGGGGGAGGCATTGACCATGTGCAATAGGCTGTCATTGCCCTCCCCCTCCAGCAGCTGCGATCAAAGGGGGGTGGGCTATCTGCTTGAACATATGTTCTCCAGAGCTAGCCCAACCCCCACACATGCTGGATAACCCTAAAATTACCCAGATCCCCGGCTGGGGGCTGGGAAGGATATACGCCCAATGCCTGCGCCAATGTCTCCCTACATCTGAATTTTAATAAAGTTGTGGCCAATTTTAATCCCATAGAACATGGTCTTGTGTCATCATTCCGCTCGGGGGCTGCCTGGGGGCTTTGGGGGATTCGGCCTGACCGCACAATGCTTATATGATTTTATTATTGTATTTGAGCTTTGTTGTTGAGTTTTGAGGTCAGGGACACAGAACATAGGTGAAGTCTACATTTGCTAAATGATGAGCTTTACGACCAATCACAATCAGAAATCCTCCTCATGCTTCTGCTCGTCTAGGTACATAAGCCCAAGACTTGTTTCACCCTCTTCACATATGGGAAACCATGGTTTCTCATTATGTTTGAACCTGAACTAGAAAACAGGAAAACTACAGGACACTGTATTTTTTAGTTAATGGGAGAGAAGGGAGAATCTTGAATAGGATTTATTATTATTATTGGTATTATTTATTTATTGTATTTTCCTGCGTATAAGACTACTTTTTAACCCAGGGAAATCTTCTCAAAAGTTGGGGGTCGTTTTATACGCTGGGTCGTCTTATACACAGCTGCAGAAGCGACATTTTGGAAATGAGCAGCGCGGCACCAAAAAACGCTTCTGCGCATGTTCAGATGTGATTTTCGGCTTCCAGGCATGCACAGAAGCGATTTCTGGCACTGCGGACATTTTGGATATGGGCAGCGCGGGCATGTCCAGCCCACGGACGATCGTAGGAAGAGGGGTAGTCTTATACGGCGAGTATATCCCAAACTCTATATTTTAACTATAAAAGTTGGGGGTCATCTTACACGCCCAGTCGTCGTATACGCCGGAAAATACGGGTACTACATTTCTATCCCGCCTTTCCTCTATGGAGGTCAAGGTGGTATACATGACTCACTTCCTCCCCATTTTATCCTCATAACAACCCTGTGAGGTAGGTCAGACCAAGAGCAACTGTGACTGGACCAAAGCCACCCAGTCAGATTCATAGCTGAGCAGGCATTTGAACCCTGGTCTCCCAGGCCCCAATCCATCACTCTAACCACTGCACCACACTGGCTACATTACGCTATGTGCATATAAGTTTGCTGCTGCCTTATTGTCAGAACAAACTCTCTGTTTCTGTGTTTGTGGGAAGGAGCACATACTGTGTTAGAAGGAGAGCAAGTGCAGGCTGCATAGCTGCCAAGTCTCCCGTATTCCCCGGGAAACCCCCGTTTTTCCAGCTGTCCCCAGCCGAAAAAAAATTGATTTTTTTGTTTTTTCCCGTTTTATTCTGCTGTTTATTCCTGGTTTATTCCTGGTTTACTTCCGGTCTGCTACTTCTGGTCCAGTCCCTTATTTGTCAGGCCGGAACTTGGCAGCTATGGCAGGCTGGCTTGGGGCAGGGAAGACTGTGTTGGACAGGTAAGGATGTTGATAAATACACAAAACAACTAGGCTAAGATGGCAAGAGAAACTATGAAGAGCAGCCCTGGCAGAGCTGCATTAGGCAGAGAAGGCATTTCTAGAATTAAATACGTTGATTTGGGCAGCAGTTGGAGCAGAAACAATGCAATCTCCTTCAGCTGCCGGAAAACACGAGAGGAGTGACATAACAAAAAATCTTATCCGAAAACCTTGAATTTAGACAAAGCATTACAATGGGGGAAGCAGTGACCCTTCTCTCCCATGTCGATCAATCAGACCAAGATTGGTAGCTGACTGAATCAAAGCAAGAAATCCTTGCGAGGTGTCAGTAAGAAAGAAATATGTTTTAAGCTGACAATTTCAAGAATAATAAGTGAACATTAAACTATTATGTTGACTTTAGTCCTTAACCCCCTATCCTTTATCATTTCCCTGAGTAAGACAAGGATGGCCTGAATCCAGGAAGAAAAGGTCCAAGCCAATGTACAAGAGCGATGGAGCAACTCAACTATGAAGAAAGGTGACCAGGTTTTCGTGTAGAGAAAAGGCAGTAAGAGGAGATATGACAGAAAGTGTATAAAATCATGCATGTTGTGGAGGAGCTGGGTAGATTAAAGCTTTTCTCCTGCTATCATAACACTGAAACTCAGGGACATCCAACTAAGCCAAATATTGGAAGATTTGTTAGTATTTGTACTGCATTTGTTAGAAAATGTAAAGAATAATATGTACTTGGGGGGGGGGAGAAAACCTATGTAATGTAATTTAACAGCTGCAATATCTTGTGACTCTAATTAAGGTCACAGAAACGCTGAATCATTCATTGCTCTGCCAATTTGTTAAACTCACTTTAAAATTGTGTGTATGTGTGTTAGATTGGAGGGGTGGGAGTTGGTGGTTGGCTGGTTGTTTTGCTGTTGTTCACTGCATGTGGAAACTTCAGGCAGATGCTGTCTCCGCAGGAGTTTGTGAGTACAGGCAAGCAATGGGCTGATAACTTCCGCACTGCTACGAAGGAGTTTTGGAAGCAAAAAGACCCTCTCTTGGGCTCAAGGGAGAGAAACACATTGCATTGGACTTGATATGCCTAAACTAAACTGCTTGTTAATTGTTGACATCCTACAAGTAAAGCGCTATCTCCAAAGTCTTATGTGTGGAGTCTACTTCATCACGAGGGCTTTGAGGGTGAAACCGCTTCATCACTCTGCGTGACTCAGGAAAAAGAGAGCACTTCTTCACTATGAAAAACTATGAAATTTCTTCCCACAAGAGGCAATGATTTCCACCAACTTGGATGGCTTCAAAAGAGGATTAGACAACTTCGTGAAGAATAAGGCTATCTGAGGCTACCTCCCCTGTTGGAGGCATTACGTCTTTGAATACGTTTAGTTGCTGAAACTAGTTGCTGGACTAGATGAATCCCAAGCCGGAATTAAGATTGCCGGAAGAAATATCAACAACCTCAGATATGCAGATGACACAACCTTGATGGCAGAAAGTGAGGAGGAATTAAAGAACCTTTTAATGAGGGTGAAAGAGGAGAGTGCAAAATATGGTCTGAAGCTCAACATCAAAAAAACCAAGATCATGGCCACTGGTCCCATCACCTCCTGGCAAATAGAAGGGGAAGAAATGGAGGCAGTGAGAGATTTTACCTTCTTGGGCTCCTTGATCACTGCAGATGGTGACAGCAGTCACGAAATTAAAAGACACCTGCTTCTTGGGAGAAAAGCAATGACAAACCTAGACAGCATCTTAAAAAGCAGAGACATCACCTTGCCGACAAAGGTCCGTATAGTTAAAGCTATGGTTTTCCCAGTAGTGATGTATGGAAGTGAGAGCTGGACCATGAAGAAGGCTGATCGCCGAAGAATTGATGCTTTTGAATTATGGTGCTGGAGGAGATTCTTGAGAGTCCCATGGACTGCAAGACGATCAAACCTATCAATTCTGAAGGAAATCAGCCCTGAGTGCTCACGGGAAGGACAGATCGCGAAACTGAGGCTCCAATACTTTGGCCACCTCATGAGAAGAGAAGAATCCTTGGAAAAGACCCTGATGTTGGGAAAGATTGAGGGCACTAGGAGAAGGGGACGACAGAGGACGAGATGGCTGGACAGTGTTCTCGAAGCTACGAACATGAGTTTGACCAAACTGCGGGAGGCAGTGCAAGACAGGAGTGCCTGGCGTGCTATGGTCCATGGGGTCACAAAGAGTCGGACACGTCTAAACGACTAAACAACAACAGTTGCTGAAAACCGCAAGGGGAGAGAGCACTTATTATGGCAGGTCCTGGTTGGTCATTGTGAAAGCAGAATGCTGGGCTAGATGGGCCATTGGCCTGATCCAGCAGGATCTTCTTATGGTCTACCTCCAGCATGAGTAGATGTGTGGAGAATGTGTTTATCAGGGATGGTTACCGCTGCACCTTGCAAGTAAATGAATATCACTGGGAGCTAAATTATTATACCCTTTAGAAGACGAGGCAATCCAGCATTGCACAGGAATGAGGTTTAGAAGTTATACATTGTTGAAGGTCAGAAATGGACAAATAAATCTCTGCCTTCAGTGGAAATATTTCATACCCTATTAAGTGGAACTGAAAGGGTAAATTAATATTAATAATAAGTAATAAGGGAAACCATGCCCTGAAGGGACACCTTTTGATTTGTGCACAGTTGTTATGTTGAACAGTATAATAAGCTAGATGTTCTGAAAGACACAAAACCAAATCCCCTGGCTGCTTTTTTTTATGATTCCTGCACTCCACAGAGCACTGTGCAGCTCAGTCCTTTTATTTGTGCAGCCCCAGATACACACAGCCTATAAATTTGAACAAAAATTGTATAGTTCTCTATATTTTTATGATTATGCTGATAAGACATTTCAGTCATTCTCTGCTGGGTATTTGAGCTTTCTCAATAAAATTGTCAAAGTTCTTAAATCCATTATTTTACATGCGCAAAAGGCACGTGTTCAAAAAGCATGGCAAAGTTCAATACCCACTAAAGACCTCAAGTTGGAACATTTTCCAGTGTCCATTATCCACCCCACCCCACCCCATTCGCATTTTCCTGTTGGAAGCTGCCCAGAGTGGGTGGGGAAACCCAGCCAGATGGGCAGGCTATAAATAATAATATATTATTATTATTATTATTATTATTATTATTATTATTATTCCTTGTGATAGGTAACCTTCTAATTCAGGAGTCTCCAACGTGGTGCCCACTAGAAGTAGAAGAAGAAGAAGAAGAAGAAGAAGAGGAGGAGGAGGAAGAAGAGTTTGGATTTGATATCCCGCTTTATCACTACCCGAAGGAGTCTCAAAGCGGCTAACAGTCTCCTTTCCCCTCCTCCCCCACCAACAGACACCCTGTGAGGTGGGTGGGGCTGAGAAACTTCAGAGAAGTGTGACTGGCCCAAGGTCACCCAGCAGCTGCATGTGGAGGAGCGGAGACACGAACCCGGTTCCCCAGATTACAAGTCTACCACTCTTAACCACTACACCACACCGGCCTACATGTGCCCATAAAGGCCTTCCCTGGTGGTCACAGCTTCCCCTCCATCACTGAAATCAGCATAACAGTATAATACACACCATACCTTTAAAGCAAATTTATAGCATATGACTTCCACCAAAGAATTCTGAGAACTGTAGCTTATCCCAAACAGAACAACAACTTCCAACACCCATAACAATTTGCAGTTCCCAGGATTCTTTGGGGGAAGCTATGAATGTTGAACGTTTGGTGTGCGTGCAGCTTTTGCTTGGTATGCATGTGATGCCCACAATAATTTTGCAGTTTGCAAATGTGCCTAAGGGCCCTGAGAAGTTGACGACCCCTATTCTGACCTCCCTCCTCCATCATTTCACTGGATGGCCAGTCAGTTTCTGTGTTCCATCACAACTGATCTTTCACAGGAGCCCCCCAAAACTGCTTCATGATATATTTAGGATTGACTGAAACATTGCATCTCTAAACATGATTAAATAAATATTAACCTGCAATACCACCCCCTCAGGTAACATGTTGACCTCAGGTATGCTGTCCTGTCCACAGCATTCAAGTAAAACTCGAGTGACAATGCCGTCCACTTTTGCATATGAAATTGAGGAAACATCTTGTTCTTCACCTCTGGTGGCAAAATGTCTTGAGCAGGCCTTGCTTTACCAAGCTCAAGTGATGAAACCTTAGAAGCTGATTTATACCTACCCAACACCTCCTCAAGGAAGCTACTCACAGCCCTTGGGCTGTTTCACAGACTTACCCAAGGGCTCCCATTTCTACATCAATAAAAGTTAGGAATTCTTTGTGGGGAATTAAAAATAGCATTTTGTCTACTCAACTAAAGGAGGCATTGGATAATTCAGCTTTTTTCTTTCTTTCTTCACATGCAACAAACCTATAAGCTAACAAGAACCCCAAAGTCTCTTGAAGTGTCATTTTTGTTCTTCTAACCATGTAGATACAAAATTGCACTGCACGGATTTTCCTTATCTTTTTAGCACACTCTTCATATATAATGCAATTGGATCCATTCCAATTTTGACTTAAGTTTTAACTCTACTTAGTCCAGAGAGCTACTTTTTTTTTATTAAAATTAAACTTTATTACAATATACAACATTTATCACAAAGTGAAATAAACTTCACAATAAAAAGTGATTATAACAAATATTACATTTGACTATTTTCATTTCTCTGAAATAGAAATAGCTTCCCCCCTTTCCCCCTCCCTCACCATTTCCCCTTGCCCTTGACTTCTCAGCCTGATCCGAACTTATCCTTTATTCTACCAGTTTAACCATTTTCTACATACCTTATTCTAACATCAACATTGTTTCTTTTTTATTATATATATACATCATATTTTCTATCATCTATTACCTTTCATCATTCCATTTCATACCTAATACATAAAACTGAACCTTATATAGTGGAGATATAATTGGAATTTACTACCCTTGTTTTAATATACTCTATAAATTTTTTCCAACTATTTTCAATTTCCTCCTTCTTTGTACCTTTAATTTCCTCATATTTTTTTGCCAAATTATAGAAATTAAATAATTTTTCTTGCCATTCTTCTTTTGTCGGAACGTGAACATCCTTCCAATTTTTTGCTATTAAAAGTCTCGCAGCTGTGACTGCGTAACTTAGGCAACAGCTATCTCTAGGGTTAACCTCTTTCGGCACCATTCCTAATAAGAACAATTTGGGGCACTTCTTGATCGGGTATCTCAATATTTTCTTTAGTTCATTATATATTAACTCCCAAAACCTCTTTATAGGTTTACAGTGCCACCACATATGTATGTGGGTACCTACTGCCTCATTACATCTCCAGCAGATGTTAGTTGCTCCTGGGTAGATTTTTGCCAGTTTCGCTGGTGTTAAATACCACCTGTTCTGCATCTTCATAATGTTCTCCTTTATATCATAACATGGTGTAAATTCAAGGCCTTTCGTCCACAATTTTTCCCATTCACTCATTGTTATGGGTTTCCCTAGGTCTTGGGACCATTTTATCATATAATCTTTTGTTAATTCCTCCTCCGTTTTCCATTTCAATATAATTTGGTATAAATTTTTTATAAATTTATCCTTGTTATTCAATAAGATCTCTTCTAATTTAGATATTCCATTCTCAAAGCCAATTTGTTTATCAGTTTGTAACCTTTGGTTCACTTGAAAATACTGTAACCAGGAGGTGAAATATCCTTTTACTTCCGCATATTCCTTTAGGTGCCAAGTTCCTTCTTTATTTTCTATTAACTGTCTGTATGTAGGCCACTTTGTTTCCATATTTTTCCTTCTTACTGCCACTACCTCGAGGGGAGAGATCCACCAGGGCGTCTTCGGCTCAAAGTATCTTTTATATTTTTGCCATACATGATATAGCGATTTCCTGATAACATTGAGCCGAAAACTACTCCTTTTTTCAATTTTCTCCCTCATCAAGTAGTGATGCCACCCAGAGGCTATTCCCAACCCCTCTAAATCTAGTAGGTCGGTGTCTTCCAATGTGATCCAATCTTTCAGCCACCATAGTGCCGCTGCATCATGGTATGCTTCCAGATCGGGCATTCCGTATCCTCCCCTATGAGTGCTATCTATCATAATTTTATATCGGATCCTTGGTCTCTTTCCGTTCCAGATAAACTTGGCTAGGTCTCTTTTCCAATCTTTAAATATATCTTCTTTGCCTAGTATTGGCAAGTTTTGAAACAAATGAATCATCCTGGGGATTACACACATTTTCACTAATGAGATTCTTCCCAAAAGGGATAATTTCAATTTATCCCAGGTTGCAAAATTTGTCTTAATTTTTTTCCAAATTGCCTTATAATTCTCTTGAATTAGATCTATTCCCTTGACGGTTGTTTGAATACCCAGATATTTTATTCTTTTCACTATTTTCAATCCTGTTTTTTCCTGTAATGTTATTTTTTCAGCTTCCTCCAAGTTTTTTACCAGCATATGCGTTTTATCATAATTGATTTTTAGACCGGCTAGGTTTCCATATTCTCTTATTTTTTCCAAAGCTTTGGGAATGCCTTCGATAGGGTCCTCCGTGGTGATAATAATATCATCTGCAAAAGCTTTTGTTTTAAATCTTTTCTTACCAATAATTATTCCTTTTATCTTTTCTTCTTCTCTAATATTTTTTAAAAGAATTTCCAATGTAATTATAAACAGAGATGGCGAGAGGGGGCACCCTTGTCTTGTGCCCCTTGTTATATTTATTTTATTTGATAGTTTCCCATTTATTAAGATTTTTGCTCCTTGAACTTTATATATTGATTTTATTGCATTTTCCATCATACCACCTAATTTTAATTTTTCTAATACTTTCAACATGAACGACCACGAGACCCTATCGAAGGCCTTCTCCGCGTCAATGGCGAGCAATGCTGCTCCCTTGTCTCTACGACTCTCTAAGCATTCCAATATATTTACTATATTCCTTATGTTATCTTTTGCATATCTCCCTTTTATGAAACCAGCCTGGTCTTTATGGATTATATCTTCCAAAATTATACTCAATCTCTTGGCCATAATTTTTGCGAAGATCTTGTAATCGCTATTTAACAGTGAAATCGGTCTATAATTATCTGGTTTATCTAAATTGGCTTGGGGCTTGGGTATTAGTATTATTTGGGCTTCCGTCCATGATTGAGGAGTGTTTCCTTTTTTTAGAATTAAATTCATTAGTTCCCTAAGGGGTTCTAATACCTCCTCTTGTAGTTCTTTATAGAATTCTATTGGGAGCCCATCTGGACCAGGGGCTTTTCCTCTTTTCATATTCTTGATTGCATCTTCAATTTCTAATGTTGTTATTTCTTTATTTAACAAATTTGTTTTTTCTGTTGGTATTTTTGGTAGGTGATATTTTGTTAAAAAATCGTCAATTTGTTGGGGTAATGTTTCTTCCCTTTGGTACAGATTTTCATAGAATTTTTGAAAGATTTTTGTAATCTCATCTGTTTTATGATAATATATTCCCTCCGATTCTATTCTATTTAATATTTTTTCATTTTTTCTTTTTTTTATTTGCCACATTATCAATTTACTGGGCTTATTGGCCCATTCGAAATTTTTATACTTCCAATATTGTATTTGTCTATCAATCTCATAATCTATTAATTTTTCATACTCTGATTTCAATAATTTAACTTCTTGCTCGACTACTTTATTATAATTTTTATATAATATTTTCTCTTTTTTCTTTATTTCTTGAAGAATTTTTTCTTTCTTTTGTTCCCTGTCTTTCCTTATTTTAACACTTTGTGATATGAAAAAGCCACGCATCACGGCTTTGCCCGCGTCCCAAGCCACTAGGGGGTCAACCTCACCGTTATGGTTCAATTCAAAATATTCTTTTAATGCTTTTTTTGCTCCCTGTATGGTCTTGTTATCATTTAGCATAAAGACATCCATCCTCCAGGTTTTGGGGGTGTTTTCTTTTTTTAATGAGAGAATTACTGGGTTGTGGTCCGAAATAGTCTGTGGTCCTATCTCTATCTTATGAATTCTTAATGATAATTCTTTTGTGATCCAGATAATATCTATTCGGCTCGCCGACTGGTGTCGTGCTGAGATATGTGTGTACTCTCTTTTTATAGGGTTCTTATACCTCCATGCATCCAATAAATTTAAATTACTTATAATATCCATAAATTTTGGGGGTAATTTTCCATTTAATTTTCCTTTTCCTTTATTCCGTCCATTTTTATCTAACTCTGGGTCTACAATACCGTTCACATCTCCCATTAGTATCAGTCTTTCCCCTACGTAGTTCATTATCTGATCTCCCAATCTTTTTATAAATTCTTTCTTGCTCCCATTGGGTGCATAAATTCCCACCCAAAACCATTGTTCCCCTTCAATTACTGTTTTTACTATAATAATTCTTCCCTCTTTATCTGTCCAAATTAATTCCGGGTTCCATTTACTTTTTATGTAGATCACAATCCCTCTTTTCTTTTTTGCGTCAGCTGCAACAAATTCCACTCCCAATTTATCATTTTTTAACACTCTAACATGTTTTCTATTTATATGCGTCTCCTGGAGACAGATCACATCTAAGTTTTGTCTTTTTAATATATGTCCCACCCTATTTCTTTTTTTTTTATTGTTTAGGCCGTTCACGTTCCAAGAAATTATTCGCATATTCATATTTATTAAATATCAATTTAAATATATGTATTGGAAAAAATAAAATAAAATAAAATAAAATTATTTTTTTCAGTTATTTATTATTATTATTATTATTATTCTATATCTCTAAACCAAGCAGAAACAAGGGTATACATTAACTATAAATCTGTTGAAGTGAGTTACTGTACTTTCTGTATTTACCTCTTAATTATTGCCTACAACATCAAAAGTAAAAATAATCACGATAAAGCTTATGCTTATTGGTATTGTCAGTCATTCTAATAGTTGTCCATCTTCTTTTTCCTCGTCTTCTTCCTCGCCTTCTACTTCTCCAGCCGCCTCCAGCTCTTCCCCGCTGAGATCCTCTATATCATCTCCCTTTCTCTGGGATTGATCTTTAACTGTCTTTAATTTATCTCCCCCCAGTTCTTGTGCATAAGTTCTATAGAATCTGTCCGCTGCCTCTGGCGTGTCGAATCTTCTCCATCTGCCCTTGAAGGAGAATGCTATTCCCTGGGGGTATTCCCATTTAAAAGAGATGTTTTTTGCTTTTAATGGTTTAGCCAGAAATAAAAATTTTTTTCTTTTGTGAACCAGTCTAGGTGGTATTTCTTTCATAATGTATATTTCCGTTTCTTCCATAATCAGCTTTTTTTGTGCTTTGGTTTTTAGAATTTTGTTTCTTAGCCACATGTTCGTAAATGATACAAGACAATCTCCCGGCCAGTTGTTTGCTTTCGCTTTTTTAGAGTTAACTCTGTAGACCTCCTCTATTCTAGTTTCGACATCAAGCTCTTCTAGGTCTAGCCATTTTGCCAGGGCGCTTACTAGACGTTTTTCTATGTTTTCGTTGGGTAATTCTGGAATGTTCCTGAATCTCAGGGATTTCTCCTTTAATTTCATTTGCATCATCGCAAGAGCATCTTGCGATGCTTCTAGGGCGGCGTTTTGTTCTTCCATGTCCTTCTTTATCTTCTCTAAATCCTTCTTCCCCTCTCTTTTCTCTTTTGCCATGTTTTTCAACGTTGTCTCCAGTGATTGGTTTTTATCTTTTATCTCTTGGGTCAATTCCATTGCCTTATTGGACTTTTCTTCTATATTGTTTATTTGTTCTTTTATTTCATGTTTTTCTTTTTCGCTAGAGTCCATTTTTCCTTCCATATTTTCTACTTTATCTTCCAATTTTTTTATCCTTTCATTCATCTCCTGTTTAATTTCTGAGAGGTCTTGCTTAATTTTCCCTATGTCATTTTTGAAGTCTTGCTTGATCTCTCCTATGTCGTTTTTGAGACTTAAAATCAGCTCTCTGAGGTCCAATTCATGCTCTGCTAATGAGGTTCTTCTCTGATTGGAGGTACCTGTTGCTAGGTTCTTTTGCTTATTCATTTTATATAGGTTGTCCTGCCAAACCTTATTTGACCACACGATGTCGCTCTCTGTCTTATACACCTCAGGAGCGTTATTGTGACTGTTGAAGTCAATCTGTAACCGCTGGGAGTCACTTTGTTACAGATTGCAATAAGCTTTCCTCCTCTAGATGTCCTGATGTTGTAATTCACGTCACTTCTGGTTTCTTTGTAACCTTGTCTGCTTAGTCATGTTTCAATTTAGAAAGCCGTCGCCATTTTATTTAAGATTTTATTCATGAGAAAAAGGATGAATAGGCTTGAATAAGTCTTTAAGAAACCTCCCCCACGTATATAAAAGGAATCGCGGGGGTGATATGTACAGAGAAGAGGGATCAGTTTAAGTCCGTCGCTCCCCTCCTCCACACAGGGCTGTTTAAAAACATACAGATACTTTTTGGTTCAGTTCTAGATGAATGTAGCTTTATTCTTCAAAGCTCGGATCAGCTCCGTTTTGTTTCTTGCGTTAAAAAAAAAATCCCCAGCTTTACGCTCTTTTTGGTCACCCCCTGACAGCGCTTCTTGCTTCTCTCCCGCTCTCTCTCACACCCCACTTTATGTTGTTAATTCTTCCGATTTTCCCTTCCGTCTCAGTGGGGGGGTGGGTGGGTATTTAAACATTAAACGTTCTCAGTGTTGTCCACGATTCTCTCTCGCCCGGGGGGATTATTTAGAAGGGTTTGTGATAAGGAATTTTACCGTGCACGATCGCGTCGGGTTTCGGCTTTGCTGGTCTCCGTGCTCTTTCTCCGTCGCAGTGCCCGGTTTCTCCCCCTCCTTCCGATGTTTCTGAAGGTCTCCGGGAGAACCTTTAGGGCACCGCCGACTCCTCAGGCAAGAATCACCTTCTTGTCCCTTCGTGGGGGGTCGCTAGCCTTGCAAACCCCCCGCTTTTGCCAGCTTTTAGTTCGGGGGCTACAGAGCTCCCGTTTTTAGCCTGATCGCGACCCGCGGTCAAAACCGGAAGCCGAAAGTGAGAGCTACTTAATAGGAAGGAGAAATCAACCATGTCCTACTTTTCTGGACATGAAGGGGGAGGGGGAATGCATAGTTTCAGCTACGGTAATTCGGATTCTGTTGGTTAACAATTGGCATTATTTAGAAGTGTAACCCACAAGAGTGTTTTGTCCAGTTCCCCAAATGCTACTGCAGTGTAGTATACAATCTGTTTCTGTCCTTAGAGAACCTGAAGTCCAGAGACATGGCCATACTCAATCCAGAGGAGAATGAGGGTAGTTGCATAAGGTGGTGGTGGGGAGAAGGGAATAAAAGAGCCTGCTGGTTCAGACCAAAGGACCATCTATTTCCCAGAGTAGCTAACTAGATATCCTTTGAGAAACTCAGAAGCAGAGAATTTTGTCTATCCTGAATCAATGGCTTAACAAAGACATTCGCTTGACCCAGGCATCCCCAAACTGCGGCCCTCCAGATGTTTTGGCCTATAACTCCCATGATCCCTAGCTAACAGGACCAGTGGTTGGGGAAGATGGGAATTGTAATCCAAAACATCTGGAGGGCCGAAGTTTGGGGATGCCTGGCTTGACCCAAGTCTCCTGTTTTAACTGGTGTGCCATTCTAATGGGATTCTTTTCCTGTACAGGTAGTGACCATTTTAGGTGTACCCAATTGGACCCAGAAGAAGGCAGAATGTGGGTGGAACAGGTCACCGACACGCATGGGAACCGAAAATGGAACCGCCCCACAAAATGGTTGCTGCCTGTATATTTTAATAGGATTGTTTTCGGAGAATTTTCCTTGTTGTCTATTTTGAATTATTCTGTATGCTGTGCGATTGGCTTTGATGTTTTATATACCACGTAGAAGCCATCCTTGCATTAAGAAATATAAGAATTCTACAACGGCTGCTACTATCAATCAGTTTCATTGGTTGATCTTTAGTTCTAGAATTATGAGAGAGTGAGAGAAACATCTCCACTCCATACATAATTTTATAACCCTTTACCATCTCCTCCGCAGTTCGGCTTTTTCATAAACTGTAAAAAGCCCCAAATGCTTCATTGAGTCTGCAGTGAAAATGGTCCAGACTAAATGGATTGATGTTTGTTGCCTGAAAAAATAGGGATGTTGTTGCTGGCTTTTTACATAAGGCCCATTCTGATGATGCCTTTAGGGTGCAGAAGCAACTGCAACCTGTGGTTCTCTTGCACATATAATATTGTCAAAATATGTTGCTCGTGCATATGATAATGTCAAACCATCTTATCAGTCCACTTTGATGTGTTCAGTTTTCAGACAATGCCAAAATTCAAATCTTTGTGTGAACCAAGTCTGGGTTGAATATTCATAGGAGCTTTTCATGTGGCAAGAGTCAAAGGCAAACAAGAATCCTCTTTTGAACTGTCGTTCCTTTTCTACTACGAGTAGGTAACCTGTGGCCCTCCAGATGCTATTGGACTGCAACTCCCATCAGCACCAGCCTATGCTACTGCTTTTGTTCCTACCAGTATTTTTGGGGTTTCTAGGCAGGACAATGCTAACATGAGAAAGAGCTAAGTCAGTGTGGTGTAGTGGTTAAGAGCGGTAGACTCATAATCTGGGGAACCGGGTTCGCGTCTCCGCTCCTCCACATGCAGCTGCTGGGTGACCTTGGGCTAGTCACACTTTTCTGAAGTCTCTCAACCTCACTCACCTCACAGAGTGTTTGTTGTGGGGGAGGAAGGGAAAGGAGAATATTTGCTGCTTTGAGACTCCTTAGGGTAGTGATAAAATGGGATATCGAATTCAAACTCTTCTTCTTCTTCTTCTTCTTCTTCTTCTTCTTCTTCTTCTTCTTCTTCTTCTTCTTCTTCTTCTTCTTCTGTCAAAGGCTCTTCCAAGGTGGCCCAAGTCTTCTGATGCCACTGGCCTGATGTTGGATGAGAACATGATGATTTCCAAGCTCAAATGATGCTGAGGGTACCTATGAGTTTGTCCTACAGCTGATTCTTCTAGTCCAGTGGTGCCTGTGTGTTCTCTGACTAAAAGTAGTTCTCCATGAACATAGGCGGAGGACTTTGCTAGCCCTGATTATGAAGATCTTTAGGAAACAAAACCAAAAGATGCCACGCATCGAAGTCCTGGGACCTCTTTGTGCAATACAGGAGCACTATTCTTCTCCATGCCTTTCCAGAAATTGCAAGAAATATGGTGAGAAAGTCAGTATCTTTTTAATGAGGCGCTAGCTTTCCTTGTATTTTTTTTTCATATTATTTTTTTATTGATTTTACAACTGTATACAATAATGGATCACATAAAAAGAAAGAAAAAGCTGTACCAATCACAAAAGTAAAAAAAAGAAAATATCCCACAGGTATCCATTTACAATTTACATTTCTCATATAAAATTATCATTTTATACATATTGTCAACCTGGGTTTATATCTCAAGTTATTGCATTTTTCTTCTTGCTCTATGTTTTTCTCTTCACCCCACCTTCCCCAACTCGACTTCCTCCTCTCTCTCTTTCGGTTTTATTTCCGTCCGATTAATTTCGTCCCATTATATGTTTTACCAGATACCCTTTTCCTTTTAGTTTCTTAACTATACGCTTACGTCCTGGTTACATGCCCTCTTGTTGCATTTTGTAATAGCCATCTACTAGTTTTCCCTTTTTCCCTTTTGTTTTTTTTTTCCTTGGTTTTTCTTTACTTAAATTTTACAATAATCTTTCCTATAAGTTATAAATTTTTCCCATTCTTTTTGGAACTTTTGTTGTTTTTGATCTCTGATTCTCCCCGTTAACCTCGCTAGCTCTGAATATTCTATCAACTTCTCTCTCCAGTCTTCTACCGTTGGCACTTCCGTTGTTCTCCACTTGTGCTCGCTTCGGCAGCACATATACTAAAATTGGAACGATACAGAGAAGATTAGCATGGCCCCTGCACTAGCTTTCCTTGTAACAAATCTGGAAGTGGGACACTCTTCAGGGATAGCACTGCATCTGCTTGGTGCGTCCTGGGAAATACTGCTGGTGAAGACATGTTTTAATTCTAAAAACTCTTAAACAATAACACATTACATTACACCACACGATATATTGCAAGAGGGGTTTTTTTTTTAATGCACTCCTTACAATAAACACTAGAAAATCTCATTATCTCAGACATTGCATTTTCGGCAAAAAGCGTGGCAGTAAATAAATCATATAAGCTTTAATGGCAAATGCTGGATTCCTGTAAAACTCCCAACAACTGGTGTGTGAGAATCGATGAAGTTCATTTACATGACCCATGCTATCAAAGCAGATGTCCAGTGAATCATGCCAAGGCTCATTTTATGCTCTCCTGCAATTCTATCCATTCATATTAACCCCAGCTCCCTGATCTTAGGCACACTGCATGAAAGTAAAACACATCGATTACGGTGGAAGTTGCTTTTGCATTGTGTGCTTAGAAACAGGATGTCAAGAGAATGAAGTGTGTGCAAAGTCAAGAACAGAAATGTAAAGTGTGTGCACGGTTCCATCTCTGGTAATGCACGACACAAGTGGCACACATAGTGGCCACCATCCAGAGCACATCTATATGTGCTTGCGTCCCACTGAAATCAATTTGGAATAAAACACACATAAGTGGATGTGAGCATGTAAAAAATAAAAGGTAAAGGGCCCCTGGGGGCAGTTAAGTTCAGTCAAAGGCGACTATGGGGTTGTGGCGCTCATCTCGCTTTCAGACCAAGGGAGCCAGCATTTGCCCAACAACCTGCTTTCCGGGTCATGTGGCCAGCATGACTAAATTGCTTCTGGCACAACGAGACACTGTGACAAAAACCAGAGTGCACAGAAATGCCGTTTATCTTCCCACCAGAGTGGTACCTATTTATCTACATGCACTGGCGTGCTTTCGAACTGCTAGGTTGGCAGGAGTTGGGACAGAGCAATGGGAGCTCACCCGGTCATGGGGATTTGAACTGCTGAACTTCTGATCAGCAAGCTCAAGAGGCTCAGTGGTTTAGACCACAGCACCACCCGCACTGGGGGCAGATCACAGCTCAGGGCAAGCTGATGCTTTGCATGTTGAATGCCTAAGGTTCAAGCTCAGGTAAATTCTGTAGAACCTCAGGCTGAATGTGGCCCTCCAGTTTTCTCTATCTGGCCCTATGGATCTTCCCCCAGGCTACACTCCCTCCTCAGTCCACATCCTTCACTGGTCCTGCTCTTTTGCCTGGATTTAATGTGTCTTTGAACGGTGATCATGCCTCTTGCTTACCTAGATGGATAGTGGAGAAATGCGGGTGTTTGTAGAAACTTCTGGAATGTACCTTACTGTACAACTTCAGTCACTGCTGTTGTTATTTGAATGATTTATATACTGCCTACTATCCCTGTCAGAGGTTCTTGCGGCTACTCTTGAGTAACAATGCTCCACACCTGCTTGTCTTTAAGGCAGGGGTCAGCAAACTTCTTCAGCAGGGGGCCGGTCCACTGTCCCTCAGACCTTGTGGGGGGCCAGACTATATTTTGGAAAAAATATGAACAAATCCCTATGCCCCAAAAATAACCCTCCCATTTTAAATAGGACACATTCTACTCATGTAAAGGCACCAGGCAGGCCTCACAAATAACCCAGAGATGCATTTTAAATAAAAGGACACATTCTACTCATGTAAAAACATGCTGACCGTCCGTGGGCCAGATTTAGAAGGCAATTGGGCCGCATCCGGTCCCCGGGCCTTAGTTTGGGAACCCCTGCTTTAAGGTGTCTTTTATTGTGCATTCTATTTACAGTGCAAAGAGTGTGGAAAACATGTCTGTTTAGTTTGAGTCAGAACCTCGCAATGGCTTCTTTCTGTTTTGCACCCAACATAACAGCTTGAGAACCCCAAAGCACCTCCCTCTCGTCCTATGGGGGGGGGGCGTCCTTCTGACTGCTCTCCCATCATTTCCTCCCCAGCTGCCTCCCTCTCTACTCGGTGTTGAGGCTCTTTGACGCTGCTAGAGCCTTGTCCCTCCCTCTCTGCTTCCTGCTTCCTGCCTCCTGACTCCTGTAATCTGATCCGCTACTGGACTTACTGCTCTGAGAGGAACTCGACCTGATTGGGGGGGGGCTGTTCCCTATAAGCCCTCCCCCTTACAATCCCCAAATGGCTTCTATTGTCCTTCCCTGCCCTCTGGCTCTGCTCACCACTAGCACACATCCCTTGGAAGGTTGCCCCAAAGGGTATGTGGTTCACACCACCTTTTTGCCAGCTGAAGTTCCTCCAGGTTCTTAGATCGCATGAATAAGCTAAATGGAGTTAGGAGCTTATGACACCCCTGCCAAGTCCCTCCCCTGCCACTCCCCCAGAACACCCATTTATTCAGGGATTAACCCCAGAATAAGATCCACTAGTCTTGGCTTAGTTGACTGAAGCCATATTCCTCTCAAAGGGCTTCCATTCACAGAGTTCCCTGAGATGAGGTACTGACTGTTAAACCACTCTCAATTATGGTGAGGTGACTAGGGAGCTCCTAACAATTCACAGCACCCTTAACAAACTACAGCTCTGTGTGGAAAACTATGGCTCTGCTATGATATTGCTTTAAGTGTACAGTGCAAATGGGGCCTAAGGCTAACCTTTGCTTAAGCTTTCTGCAAGCAAATTGGAATGAATGCTCAATAAACATGTCATCTGAAGCAACCCCTCAGTTGGCTCCTGGTTTCACATTATCCCTGCCTTCAGTAGCTGTCCACCTCTACAGCTAGTTTTATTCTCTTGCTCACAGAACGATTCTTTCTTTTCCTTTCCCCCCTTTTCTTTTAAAACAGTACAATGGCCAAGGAAGCAACACTTGTAAAGACACGGGGGGGGGGATATGTCAGAATGGAGACCTGGGCTGAAGACAAACTAGGAGCCGGGGGATTGGTTTCCTTCACACTGGCGCTGAGATTTGCTAGCATTGCGCCATGTGAAGTGAACTGCTATCGTTTTATATAGAGACATGGAAAGGACAGAAATGTCATCCCTCAATGAGCCCAGGGCCACAGGGGGGATTTGTTTGACGTTGCGTTTCGGATGTTTCAGCCTCAAAAGGCTTTGCCGGTGCAACATTCCATTTGTTCAAGACAAAGCAAAGCTTCTTGAGAAGATGTCTGTGAAAAGAGCAAAGGGAAAACGAATGTTTTCCCCCTCCCAACCCCGCCAGATGGCCATTCATTTAAAGAGACGCTTTTGAGAATGATTTATATTAAGCTTGCTGACCACATAAGGGTTGATTCAGACTAGCAGAAAATTATAACTCCATCCCAAACATGTCAATCTATATACGCCATTAATCTTTTGCCCAGATATTGTCCAAGGCCAACTAGCAGGAAGATGCTTCTATGTTAGAGAGTGGCTCTTGGAAACTCTCCCAGCCCTTATGGAACAGAGGAAGATGGAGTCTCTCACCTGTCCATCATCTGACATACCAACAAGATCAGGTGACCATCCCTCCCAATGGGTTTTGCAGAGCTCTCTGCAAAGCATTCCACATGGTAGCTGTTTGCAAGGGGCTGCTTGAGACCCGACAATCAGCTGATTGTTGGGCCTTGTGATCAGCCAGACTGCTGGTTGATGGTGCCTACAAAGCCTTTTGCAGATGAGTCTTTTTTTTTTATCTGCCCCACATCTGATGTCATATATGATGTTAGGTGTAGAGCAGATGAGCATATTTTGGTTGAAATGGCCTTGCAAGCCAAATGGGGGTGTTTGATGGGCTTAATTAGCCCCACATGCTGGGATGGGAGGTGGGGGTCCCCTCTCTGTTCTATACTGACTGGCAGCAGCTGTCCAGGATATCAGACAGGAGAATTTTTCCAGCTCTACACCTGAAGATGTTGGGGGGTTGAAATAGGGATGGCTGCATGCAAGACAGATGCTCTATCTCTGAGCAGCATAATAGCTCAGTGGACTAGATGAAGTTTTCACACTAAACATAATTTCAGGGCTGCCAGTCTTTAGCAGATTTTTTTTTAAAGAGTTAAGTCTCTTTCTTTTTAACAAATTCATCTATTAATCCTACTGATTAAAATCAATATTCCAGTAACTCAGAACACATGAAATTATTGGGCTATGTAATGATGATAACAGTTTCTTGAGTACCCAATAACGTGAGAGGCAAATCATTCATTGTTTGCAGAATGACCTGTTCGGGCCTGATCCTGTGCAGGGATTGAAAAACAAGGGTTCAAATCACAAATACACAATGGCGTGCAGTTTGCTGTTCCTGAACAATATCTGCCGGATAAGCATCTGCACTCTCTCCTGAAATTAATTATATCCCGCCCAGGCAAATCCTACACATTTTATTTTTTGCATTTGTGACTTAGTTTGCATATTTTTTTAAAAAAAATGGCATGAAAATCTGACAACTTCCCTCCCCCACCAACACATTATGTGCAAAGTGGGGGAAAGGGAGAGGGATACCAACAGAAATCTCTTTTATCACTGCTTGCCTTTCATCTCTATTCCATATGTTTCCCAGGGCCTGCCTTTGCGTTCCAGCAGTGGTGCTGAATTTTAATGATAGAAAAGGTTTGGCCACAGCCCAGCACTTTTGGGTAATAGGATTAGTTACATAAATGCTTGTCCACAAGCTCCGTGAGTACTGCAGAAACTAGTCCTGCCATCTCTGGCCCTGACAGACATGTTCTCTGCATTTTTAGCAAGGCAAGAAAGTGTTCTGGCTGCCGGTGCGGGAAGTGTTTCATACTGGCAGGGTGTTGTAACTATGACATAGCGAATTGAGAGGCAGGGAGCACCGGATTTTGGCCTTGCACAGGGGGCCGCTGAATTTTAAAAGATGAAAGCCTACCCCTGAACAGGCTGAAAGGGGAGGAGAGAGAAGTTTTTTTTCCCATTTGGCAAGCTGACACTTTAGTGTGATACTGAATTCTACCCAGTGTGATTTTCACCCCTCCAAGACTTTCATATTCCTCATCTGATCAGTTCTATTACTTTTCCATTATGTTCATTTATTAATACAGTTTGGCTTTTATCTTTATCACTTTATCTTTCTCAAAGCTTATTTTGCTTTCCTTACTTAGCTTGTTGGATTGTGGAGTTCTTGCAAGGAGACCTGATTTAGCACAAAGCTCTGCAACTTTTGGGAATGTTCAGGGAGGCAGGAAAGGATATATTGTTTAACGATATCCTTCCTAACTTGTGTTAGAAAGTTATATATCTTAGCAGAGTTTAGACATTTCCCTTTAAACGCACAGCGGTTTGCTTGTTGCAGGCTCGTCTGAGCCTCTCTCTATAAGATTCCTGGTAAGATCCCTTCTTGTCCCTCTTAAAAAGAATAGACATGACAATCTTATTAAAGTCTATATAAAAGTAATTTACTCACATTCATTCAGTTCACAGCTGGATCCCTGAAGGCAGACTTAGGTTACAAAAGTATATAGTATAAACATGTGGAACTATCCCATAAGGGAGTTAGTCCCAACACATAGTGTTAACACGTAGAAAAACAAAATGGAGAAGAAGGAGCAAAAGAGGAACATATGCTCCCCTACCCAGATTAGGCCACACCCACATCTAGTCACATGCAGAGGAAGTTTGTCCCAGCTCAGGAGGAAACAGGAAGTTTTCTCCTGGCTGGTACAAAGCACGTCCATTCTAGGAACGTTGTATTTGACTGCTATGTGTTGCACATCCCACACAACTGAAACAGACTACCTTAGAAGATGGTGGGCTCTCTTTTATTGGAGAGTGTTAAACAGAGTTTGAATGGCCACCTGTCAAGGATTCTTTAGCTCCAATCCCTGCATTGCAAGGGGTTGGTCTTAGATAATCCTCAGGATCCCTTCCAAGCATACAATTCCATGCTTGTGTGAAAGGCACTTACAAGGCCCATTCAAACCTTTGTGCTGAAGAAGTGAAGATTTACACACTCTGTAACAAGGTGTGGGTTCCCCCTCCCCTGGATAGTCAACTGATGTCCACTTTAATGGTGGCCCCAGTGAGTAGCAATTTCACAAAGGTGGTAGCAATTTCACTGTGGTGGTCATTTTTATTTTCCTAAAAAGCATCAAAACAAAATGGCAGCCACCATCTTGTTTCAACTCCTTTTCTTTTCCTTCTGAAACAAATCCTTCCCCTCCAAAACACACACATAAAAAAGGATTGCTCTAAACTGCTCACTTTGAGGTAAGGGAAATGATTTTGATTCCATCCCCCAGTCATTTCCAGCCAGCTCTGTATATAGCCTCTTGCAATAATATTGTATTTAAATATTTAGGCTGTGAGGTAGTGTGAGGGAAATAGGACATGAAGTGCCAAGGCCAGAACTTTTAAGAGTCTGCTGAAGGTGCAAGATGTATTTAGCCCCCCCCCCCCTTTCCTTGCAGCAAATTCCAGTGGCCCAGTTTTGTCGCAGGAGCTTAGGTGTAGCAGCAACAGGTGTTGAGAAAATTGTGTAGAGGGGAACTGCTGACTTCTGCTCTTTGTGGCTTTTACTCTTGAAACTGCGCTCTGGGTTAAAATATGCAACTCTACCAGAAAGCCACAGGAGGAGCTTTGAAAGCAGATGGCACAGAGACATTCCTTCGGTTTAACGATTGACGACTGACACACAGGTTGTGGTCTCCAAAGAATCATAAGGTGATCAATTTTTCTTTCATTACATTGCAGTGTTGCTACTAAATTTCACCTACAGAGAAATGTCATAACAGATTTTGAGGTTCCTGCTTGGATGAAACTTCGGAGGAATTTTGAGGAAGGCAAAAGTAGCACCAAGAAGATTTTGAAAATTTCACATCTGTATCAGGGACACACAAGTAATGCAAATGGGTAATGCTCATAGCTGCCAAGTCTCCCATATTCCCTGGGAAACCCCCGTTTTTCCAGCTGTTCCCAGCCAAAAAAACGATTTTTTTTGTTTTTCTCCGGTTTATTCTGGCGCGGTGGCCATTTTGGAACTGGGCGGAGCATGCTCAGAAGCAACTTTTGATGCTGCTCTGCCCAGTTCCAAAATGGCTGCAGCGCAACTTCTGGTGCGGCGGCCATTTTGGAACTGGGCAGAGCAGCATCAAAAGTCACTTCTGAGCATGCTCCGCCCAGTTCCAAAATGGTGGCAGTGCTACTTCCGGTCTGCTACTTCCTGTCCGATCCCTTATTTTTCAGGCTGGAACTTGGCAGGTATGGTAATGCTGTAGGTGTAAATGTTGCTGACTTCCTTTTTTTTTTTTTTTTGCTGACTTCCTTACTACTGGTTGCCATAAGAACAAATGAGTCACACCATTGATCCTTCTAACAGTAGTCTCTGAAGCAGTCTTCTCCATGCTGTGGCTGATGGGATTTATAGCTGAAAGCATCTGCAAGAAATGCTTTCTCCAATTGGAGAAAGATGCTCTACGGGCACTAGCAGCAACTCTTCAGGGTATTGTGACAAAGGTCTTCTATAGCCCTACCTAGGCCTTACCCACCAACCTATATTGACTTCTTGTCATGGCTTCCTTCATGAATTGCTGAGATTTCAACTTGAAATTTCTGATCCCTCACCCTATTGCAGAATTAAAAATAGTTAAACTGCTTCTTTGGGGAATAAGGCCTAAATAGTTTAAGTCTGCAGTGTTGGTAGGCACCTAGAGATGCTGGCGGTTGAACCTGAGATATCCTGCATGCAAAGTATGGACTCTACTGCTAAGCTACTGCCTTGCCGCTAACGTCCTGTTAAGGGTCTACTGTGCCATTAGCTCAGGGACTCTTGCAGGAGGCAGGTTGTCCCTCAGGAGGAAGAGAAATCAGACTCTTTGGATGAATCTCTAATGCAGGGCTGCTCATAACCAACATATATTTGGGAGTACAATTTTCAGATGATTAAAACTAGAATTCATTATACCTATCAATAACCTTTTAGCTATCACCTACCTGACTTCTTTCTTACAACCAGTTGGGGTGTGTGTGTGTGTGTGTGTGTGTGTGTGTGTGTGTGTGAGAGAGAGAGAGAGAGAGAGAGAGAGAGAGAGAGAGAGAGAGAGAGAGAGAGAGACTCTGGCTCCACCTACTGGTGGCCTCCCTGTTTTCTGCCCTGCCTTTCCCAATAGGCGCCAGCCACCACCACTACTGCTGTCAGTTCAATATATGAAGATGACTGTCTCATGTACCTACAGGGCCGCTTCTCCCGGTATGACCCACAGAGGACATTAAGGTCCACAAATAATAACATATTGGAGATCCCGAGTCACAAGGTGGTTAGGCTGGCCTCGACCAGGACCAGGGCCTTCTCAGTACTGGCCCCGACCTGGTGGAACGCTCTGTCCCAGGAGACTAGGGCCCTGTGGGATTTGTCATCTTTTCGTGGGGCCTGCAAGACAGAGCTGTTCTGTTTGGCCTTCGGACTGACGCAGTCTGACCCCACGGTTACCCTCCCCTAAGGTTTTATTTCATAATGGTTTTATCTTATTCATAGATTTTTAATTTTAACATTGAATTTTAACATTGTATTAATCTGCATTTTAACTGAATTGTTTCTTTTATACTTGTGTTGATATTATTTGTTGCTAGCCGCCCTGAGTCCGGTCTTGACTGGGAAGGGCGGGGTATAAATAAAATATTATTATTATTATTATTATTATTATTATTATTATCATCATCATCATCTTGTGTTGCTGCATTGGCTCTAAGGACCAGCATCACATTACGTCAATGATGTGTTTTCGCGATGAAATTCTATCCCATCCAAATCGCTAGTTTTTAACCTTCAGGGTAGTATTTGATGCAGCTCAAGTTGGAATTCCATAATTGTTTCCAATAGGAGAGAGAAGCAGGAAATGGTTTGGCAGAGTGTTTATTTGCACTTACAGAAATTGAAGAAAGAGAATTGAATTAGATATTACAATAGATTCCTGATACTCTAGTAATGGTGGAGTGGATTATAAACATGTGAGCGTCACTTTTGTGACATATGCTCAAGCAACTTCCAACAAGCCAAATAAGAACAGAAAAAAGTTAGTTACAGGTAGGTAGCCATGTTGGTCTGCTGTAGTCGAAACAAAATAAAACAATTCCTTCCAGTAGCACCTTAGAGACCAACTAAGTTTGTCATAGGTATGAGCTTTCGTGTGCATGCACACTTCTTCAGATACACTGAAACAGAAGTCACCAGACCCTATGTATAGTCAGAGGGTGGGGAGGGGTATTACTCAGAAGGGTGGTGGGAATGGGTGATTGGCTGATAGGAGTGGTAAACCTGTTGATGACTATTAACGACTTCAGTTGGTCTTACAGGAAAAAGCAAGGGGTGAGATGGCTAAAAAAAGCTATTACGGCAAAAATGACAGAGGTGGATGAAATTATGCACAGTACTAGGGAGAATGTTTTCCCTAGGAACATAGTAATATTCTGCGTGATCAGGCCAGTGGCCCATCCAGCATCTTGTTCTCACCATGAGGGGATGCAGGTGGCGCTGTGGTCTAAACTGTCAGCATTAAGCCGTCCCGGGGGCCAGTGGCTAAACTTGGTCCCACAGGCCAAATATGTGATTGCTCTCACAAATGTGAAGAACAACACACACAAGTCAGTAAATAAGGCTAAACTGCTTTATTTACATATAAACAGATGGGAGCTCTACATTATGGCTCCCTCTCTCTGGCATCACAGCCAGTAAAGAGAAAGAACAAAGGAAACAACAATCCCACTTAGGAACAACAGTAAGACAAACATCCTGTCTACATCACATCCACTCTGTGGGAACAAAACACATACAGTTATATGATGCACAACAATCCTATGACTGCAGACGGGGAATGAATCTCCCAACATAAACCACTGAGCCTCTTGGGCTTGCCAATCAGAAGGTCAGCTGTTCGAATCTGTGTGGTGGGGTGAGCTCCTGTTGCTTTGTCCCTGCTTCTGCCAACCTAGCAATTCGAAAGCATACCAGTGCAAGTATATAAATAGGTACGGCTGTGACAGGAATGAAACTGGCATTTCTGTGCGTTCTGGCACATGTCACGGTGTCCCATTGTTCCAGAAGTGGTTTAGTAATGCTGGCCACAAACTGTGTGGACAAACTTTCAGGCTCTCTCGGCCTGAAATGCGAGATGAGCGCCGTACCCCATAGTCAGGACTAGACTTAGCCATCCAGGGGTCCTTTACCTTTACCTCTCACCATGACCAACCAAAAGAATATAGGAAGCCAGCAAGCAGCACTCTCCCCTCCTGCTGTTTCCAGCAGCCAGTATTCAGAAGCACATTGCCTCTGTCTAGAACGCAGGACTAAAACCCAAAGTTATCCAGGGAAACTGAATACAGTCATACCTTGGTTTAAGTACGCCTCAGTTTGAGTATTTTCAGTTTAAGTACTCCGCGGACCTGTCTGGAATGGATTAATCCACTTTCTGTTACTTTCAATGGGAAAGTTCGCTTCAAGTTAAGTACACTTCAGGTTAAGTACGGACTTCCGGAACCAATTACACTCATACTTCGGGTTAAGTACGCTTCAGGTTGAATACTCCGCAGACCCGTCTGGAACAGATTAATCCACTTTCCATTACTTTCAATGGGAAAGTTCGCTTCAGGTTAAGTACGCTTCAGGTTAAGTACAGACTTCTGGAACCAATTGTGTTTGTAAACCGAGGTACCACTGTATTGGAAGATTCAGGACAGACAAAAGAAATTACATCTTCCCATAGTTCAACGATGTGATTGACCATCACAAGATGTAATGATGGCTTCCAGTTTGGATGGCTTTAAAGGGGGTTTAGATAGCTATATGTAGGATAAAGCTATCAATGGCTACTGGTCATGCTGGCTGTGTACTATCAGTATCAAGTAACCCCAACCAACCAGGAAAGCAACTCTCTTTCTTCTCTCCACTTCTTGCATAAGGATGCCATGAAACTATCCCAAGCCATCCTTGTGAATATGAAGTAACTGTAAGTAAAGAGCCCTTTTTTTTTGCTTTAGTAATCAGATTCCTGTATAATTTATTTTGCCTTTTTAAGCAATGCTAGCGATGTGTGAAAACGAGACAGAATGGATAGGGTGCTGGCAGCTCCAGGCAGCTCCAGCTTCCAAGTTTTTAAAATCTGATACACACACACACACACACACACACACACACTGTAAGCCAACCAATTTCTATTTTTAAAGCCTACATTATGATGAAGCAGATGTGGGAAGAAAGAAAGCATCCATTTCCATTCTGACCCATGTTCGTCACACGCAGCCTTGTTTCCGTACTGCTGCAGTTCAGCTTCCAACAGAACTGTGTTGTTCCTCTCACTGCCCGCTGTGGTGGGATTTTATGTAATCAGTTACATTACTTACTCCACACCATTCGTTTCAATGCAAAGTTTCAACTCAAGGAAAGTATGTCTGTGTGCATAGGAAGGGGAGTGATCAATTATGTATTGTTTGTGGACTGAAAAATACATCAATGAATACAAATCATATTTGCTGGATTGATTTCCATTCCAGACATAGGATGAATAAGGGAAAATCAGCAATTTCCACTAGAATTCTCTAAGGTCCTTAAGTCAGGTATGCCCAGATCAAACAAATACACTGAGCACGAGGCAGCGCATCACATTGAGCCACATGACAATGTGTTCATAACCTCGTGTTTTATCCAGGACTAGCCTTGCATGTCGAGGTACCAAGACTTCCCACCAATAACTCACACTTCACACAGAATTTAAGTTTAAGTTTTTTGGCATTAATTTTGGCCACAACTTTATTTAAATACAACTAATGTGAGTGGTTGCTTAGGCATTGGTTCCCCCAGCCATCTGTCCCCCGCCTGGGACAGATCTGACTCCCCTAGCATACTAGGGAAGCCAGGATAGGTAAGCACCCTCTGAGAGAGGCCGGGGCAGGGCCACCAAGCCCTTGACCTCTCCCCCAGATGCTCCCAGAGGCTCATGTGCGGTCCTAGCCCCTACCGGGGGTACGGACAAACATGTGGAGCCCCAGGATTCCTTTAATGGAATACCCCTAAAGGCAGCAGCGATTTTGAAGGGCAGGCCCAGCCAAATCCGTACCCCTCCACCATCCAATTTGAACCAATGCCTAACCACAACCTTACAAGTTGTGACATTTTGCTATGTAGTAGGCAAAAACCACAAGGCAACAGCCAATCAGCCAAGTGGCAAAATTCCTACTAGGCCCCCGCATCAATACGGACGACCCCATGACAGGCACAGCAACATCATGCACAAACAAAAAAAAACCTAAATATAGGGAGGGAGGGAGGAAGATCCGTTGCAAGCACCAAAAGTGAAACCGCAAGCTGCTTGCTCAGTATATATAGGCTGTGGCTGTCAATCAAATAATTGCAACATAACATTCTCCCCAGCAACAACACCACAGTGGCCATCCAGACTGACCTGCCCAACAAACCAGGGAATGTCTTGTTAACCCTTCCGCAACCCATGCTCTCCTGAAGGGGAGAACCTGCTTTAACAACCTGCATGGTGAGGCTACATGCTTTAAGCAGAAGATTTTGGGATACATTAAAAGGCAACCATTTGTTGTCACTAGTGGCATTAATTGTGCTATTTCTGGCATCATGGGTTTTCCTCGTCAGGCATCAAAACATTGGGGCCATCTCTAGCATTACTCCATACATTTTTAATCAATTTTATTTATTTATCAAGACTGTAATTCACAAGAGCTACAGAGCCATAAGCATGAAACGAAGTCACAGTTCAATAAGTCACAGTATCATACATCGTAAAAAAACCCAATCAATTTCACGTTCCACTTCAATAAATAAATAAATGCTTGACTCCTTTGTACATGTCCATATTTTTCTTAGCAAGCAACATCTTTCATAACCCATTTGGATATCCAGAAGAAAGAAACTAGGCATTGTTTGTCCAATCTCCTCCTTCCGATGTTCTGTAGATTGACTGATAGGGACACAGCCGATCAGGGAGAAGGCTTGCCTGTCAGAACCACAATTTCCACTGACAAGGTGGAATTCCCAGCAACTGGTATTCAGAGGAAGTATGCCTCTGGCAGTGAGGGTAGAACATAGCCATTGTGGCAAGTAGCCATGTATGTGTTCAGGGCTCTTGGCCTGGGAACAGCAACTATGATTGGCCAAGATTCTTCATTATATACCTTTGACTTCCTGCTTCTCTCTCTCTCTCCTTGGACCATGTTAAGCCGGTACAGAAGAACTGAGATGACCATGGAAGATAATGTTCTCTGTTTTATTGACAGGCATCAAACTACATTCTGTAACTCCACCGACAATATAAAACCTCTTTGAAACCATTTGCCTTTCCCTCAAAAGCCTCCAGGAGCACAAAGATTTCTGGAGTGGACAGGGGAATGAGCTACAAGCTAAGGTTTTCAAACTCAAAACAGCATCAGCCACCCCAGATTAATATAAACCAGTAGATAAGAAACAAGAGTTGACCAGCTTGAACTACAGAGAAAGAAAGGTTTGATGTGAGGCAAGGCTCACTCTTATTAGATTCTAAATGCAGTTTTCAAAATAAAAGCCCACTACTGAGTGTGTTGTTAGCCTCTGCCTGGGTTGGATATTGCATTCTTTATGTGAACTAGTGCCCTGAAATGAAAACAGCATGCACCGTCACCATCTTTTCTGCCTCCTGTATTTCATACCATGTAATTTTTGGAGATCCTAAACGTCTTTCGGGACAAGCTTTCGGGCGAGTCACATGACATGCACCTCACTCTCACCATGAAAAAGATTTTTTTCCTGGGCTAGATGTTGTGTGACACTCAAAAATACACCCCAAAATTAGATTTTTTTGGCCTGGGGAAAGTGCTTTTTCAGGGCAAGGGCATGGGGTTTGATCACAGCACCCAAAATGGCCACTACGATCTTGCATGAAAAAAACAGGATGTTCCCTTCCCCCCCCGGGGACACTTGGCAGGTATTATATTTGTGCACAACGACCACATTTGCAGACATATATAGTTTACATGCAGAAGCACCTGTTCACACAACCGGTGCCTCCTTGAGAATGTAAACTCTCCATGAGTGTTACAGGTAGGTAGCCGTGTTGGTCTGATGCAGTAAAAGCAAAATTTAAAAAATCCTTCCAGTAGCACCTTAGAGACCAACTAAGTTTGTCATTGGTATGAGCTTTCGTGTGCATGCACACTTCATCAGATACACTGAAACAGAAGTCACCAGACCCTTATGTATAGTCAGAGGGTGGGGAGGGGTATTACTCAGAAGGGTGGTGGGAATGGGTAATTGGCTGATAGGTGTGGTAAACCTGTTGACGACTGTTAGCAACTGCAGTTGGTCTTACAGGAAAAAGCAAGGGGTGAGATGGCTAAAAATAGCTTTATCATGTATAATGAGATAAGAATCCAGTGTCCTTATTCAGACCAGGTCTCTCCATGGTTTTAAGCTTGGTAATGAGTTGCAATTCAGCAACTTCTCTTTCCAGTCTGTTTCTGAAATTTTTCTGTAATAAAACAGCTACTTTGAGATCTTGTATAGAATGTCCATTACCAAGCTTTAAACCATGGAGAGACCTGGTCTGAATAAGGACACTGGATTCTTATCTCATTATACATGATCAAGTTTTCTTTAGCACCTCAGCCCTTGCTTTTTCCTGCAAGACCAATTGCAGTCGTTAACAGTCATCAACAGGTTTACCACTCCTACTGTGTTTCTCCGAAAATAAGCCATACCCCTAAAATAAGCCATACCCTGAAAATATGCCATACTCTGAAAAGAAGCCATACCCCGAAAATAAGCCACCATGTTGTTGTTTTTTAGGAAAAATAGATATAAGATGGTGTCTTATTTTAGGAGAAACATGGTATCAGCCAATCACCCATTCCCACCACCCTTCTGAGTAATACCCCCACCCCCAACCTCTGACTATACATAAGGGTCTGGTGACTTCTGTTTCAGTGTATCTGAAGAAGTGTGCATGCACACGAAAGCTCATACCTATGACAAACTTAGTCGGTCTCTAAGGTGCTACTGGAAGGATTTTTTAATATATTTTTTGTCTTCATGAATGTGTTAGTGTCTGCCTGTGCTCTCAATATATTTCTGCTGAGACATCTGTCAAACATGCACCAGATGATAGACTGATAAATAAGCAAACAGATAGATGTGTTGTTGTTGTTTAGTCGTCTTAGTCGTGTTTGACTCTCCATGACCCCATGAACTAGAGCATGCCTTGGAAACTCTCACTTTCTTCTCAAAGCGTCTCCTTTTCTATGTCCATGGAATTTTCTTGGCAAAATACTGGAGTGGTTTGCCAGTTCCTTCTCCAGGTGGATCACATTTAGTCTAGACTCTCAGTTATGACCTGTCCGTCTTGGGTGGCCCTGCATGGCATAGCTCAGAGCTTCTTGGAGTTACTCAAGCCCCTTCGCCACAACAAGGCAGTGATCTGTGAAGGGGAATAGATAGATACCTCTTTTCTTAATCTCAGTGCCTGTTTCAACAGCGCCTTCATTTCTGAGCCCCTATGAATGTTCCTCGCTTCCTCGTAATACAGCTGATGTGCTGTTCTACAAATACTTGTTTCCTAAAACGAAGGAATCACAACCGCCAATAACAGCTGATGGATACGATGCGTGCACTTTCAGAATCAGGAACGAAAATGACGTCCTGAAATTTATTACCACTGGGATGTGATAGTGCACAACAACGAGGCAAAAGGATCCATGGTATGTGACATCATTAGCCCAAGGTGAGGAAGTGACATTCTCAGTTTCTTTTCAACGCTCACGACTGGAGGATGATTTTATGTCAAGTCATTACTCTAAACAAGATACACGATGCATACCAAATACAGTTTAAAAACCCAAAAAAACCCACCACCCCTTGTGGAAGGATAATGCATTTCGATATCACCAGCCTGAAAAGACGGATGAACTCTGACTTCATGTGCCCAAAGAAAAGGAGAGTGAAGGATTGGAGCAATAACCTATATACAATGAGTAATGCATTTTTTTACATCATTAGCAAAAGCAAAATGAATGTTCTATTTTCGTAAGCCCAGGAACAGTCCGGGGAATCTGTGTTCATATCACATCCATCATACTCCATCTCCCCTGAATCATTGTATCCAACATGAAAAGCCTTCCTGCGACGGATTTGGCTGCCACTCAGAAAGCAATTGCTCTGCTCGCTTCATAAAGGATGCAGCCAGCCGTCTGGATTTGCTTTCTAATACCAAGACCTGTACAATTCTATAATCGAAATAAAGAGGCAAAATAATAAGCCTACCTACAGAAGCAGCTGTTCATAAGAATTTGTTGTTATAATATTGTTGTACACCATCCCAACCTCCAACCAGAGCAAGATTCCAGGGGTTGCAGGCACATACCTAGGCTTCATGTTTCCATTGGAATGAGGTGCATTGGAGACCGTGGTGTCTTTATGATATATGGTTTATTTACACATCTTCTCCTTCTCTGGCAATCACTTGTAGCCGAGTAAGATTGTCTTCCATGAACACGGTCTTCACAATGAGTCCCTAAGTAATTGTGGAGGCCAATTCTGGATCCACACACCCTTCCACAGTGGGGACATAAGTTTCCGGATGAGAGTTGATCATGATGAGGGTTTGCCAACCATGCCTTCCTCTTACTGCGTTTCTCCCTTTCGCCCTGAGTTCAAGCATCTTCAAAGCCCATGACACCTTTGGAAAGGCTGTTCTCCAATTGGAGCACTCGCAGGCCAGTGTTTCCCAGTTGTCAGTGTTTATACTACATTTTTAAAGATTTGCCTTGAGAGTGTCTTTAAACCCCTTTTGTTGACCACCAGCATTATGCTTTCCATTTTTAAGTTCGGAGAGAGTAGTTCCTTTGGAAGACGATAATCAGGCATCCGCACAACATGACCAGTCCAACGAAGTTGATGTTGAAGAATCATTGCTTCGACACTGGTGATCTTTGCTTCTTTCAGTACACTAGCATTAGTTCGCCTATCTTCCCAAGTGATGTGTACATTTTTTCAGAGAGGAGACACCGTTGATGGAATCTTTCAAGCAGTTGGAGATGGCATTTATAAGTGGGCCATATTTTACAAGCATACAGTAAGGTTGGTAGTAAATAGCTTTGTAAACAAGCACTTTGACAACCTGAGCCTACAATGGAAGGCTTCACAGCCTCAACACCCCAAAATGGCCTTGCTTCTTTCATAACTGTAGCCTTTGTACGTGATTTGAACATTTCCTATGTGTACATATAGGCATGCTGATTAAAACACAGCACCGAAAATAACCCTGATGAGATATTGTAGCCACATTATGAACCCTTTAAAAAGTGTCTTAATCAATGGAAGGGATAGAAGATACAGTCTTAAAACTTCAGCAGACTGCACAGGCTTAAGTTACAGAATTAGAAAAGTTTAACTGTGAATTATGCAGAGCATAACACAGTAGAGAGTGAATCAGTGGAACAATATGGGAACAGAAATGGGGAAATTGTCTCACCCCACTTTAAAACAGTTGACTAATTTAAAGCGAAAGACACAGATTAATGTTGGCTAGGAGTATAGAATTACATTTGCAATTCCTAAAACTGCACCACTGGAAGCTCATTACTCATGGCCAATCATTTTATTCTGAAACAGTCATTTGCTGTACCAGAAATGAACCCTAGACCTCATTTTCATCCTGCTGTTAAGAAGGAAATTCATATTTCATGTTCTTCCATGCATTACATACCCAGTGTAGGTTTAGGGGAATATAGATACCATGATTGATTACAAATCACTAGGCAATGAACTTGAATCCAGTCATGTTTGAATGCAATACACCAAAAAGTTATACAGCATAGTGAAAAGTTTTTCTCTATAATTATTCCCAGATCTTTTAATTGCTTTAAGACAAAAGCCACATAAATAAAACACATTGCCACTAAATCTAAGATATTGTGAATAAGGACATTTTCCCAATTTTAATAATAATAATAATAATAATAATAATAATAATAATAATAATAATAATAATAATATTTTATTTATAACCCCCCCCCAGTCAAAACCGGGCTCAGGGCGGCTAACACCAATAAAATTACAATAAAACATAATAAGCAATTAATTAAAATACAGATTAAAATACAATATTAAAATTTAAAATGCAGCCTCACCTCATTTTAAGTAGTCCATAAATCCAAACCATGAGGAAGGAAAAACACAGGGGTCAGACTAAGCCTAGCCCAAATGCCAGGCAGAACAGCTCTGTCTTGCAGGCCCTGCGGAAAGATGACAAATCCCGCAGGACCCTGGTCTCCTGTGAAAGAGCGTTCCACCAAGTTGGGCCAATACTGAAAAGGCCCTGGCCCTAGTAGAGGCTAATTTGTACTTGGAGGAGCACAGATTTTTGATTCAAAACTGGAGCTGCCAGGGCAGTCTTGAGCAGGTCAGGTGCCCTGGCGCTGAGGGGCGGAGATTGCTCCAGCGCCCCCGCCCTCACAGGGCGCAGCATGGTTTCCCCGCGGCTTTGCCGCGCAGCGCCCTGCCTACTGGCCCGGCGCCCTGGCGCACCACACCACCGGGAGTCTACTTAGAGCTGGCCCTGGGAGCTGCACTTCTATCTTATCCTCAAGAAGAAGCGAAAAGATTTTCTCATCTAGCTCCAGAAAAATAGGCACCCCTCACCCCTGCAGCAGAGGAATAAGTCAACTGATGGAAGGCACTATGTCTCTGAATACCAGTTGATTGTTTTCAAGTTGGGAGAGGGCTGTGTTGCTCTCAATTCCTGCTTGTAGGCTTCCCATTAAGGGTGGAAGAGAAATTAATTCAGTTTGCATTTTAATCTGGACTTGCTTGATTCACATTTCCTGAGCCTGTGAGTCAAAAGGCACCTGTCCTTTTCACTTCTCCAGATTTTGTAATGCAGTTTTCCAACCACCGAAGGGGTATATGTTAGTGAAAATAATATACAAAACTACATTCTGTCAGGGAAATTTGCTTGCCAAAAATGTATATTTAGGGCAAAACTGTGTTGAAAAACTCATACGCAGGAGATACGTACACAAAAGTGCATACCAATTTCAATGCAGACTTTTAAGAGAGAGAGAGAGAAATCACAAATTGCTGTGGAAACAGGGTGACCAGAATAATTATTTAAGGCTTACCATAGGCAACAGATTATCTCTAGTGGTAACAGACTACTGGACTAAATAGGCTTCCGGTATGATCCAACATGGCTTTTCTTAAGTATAGTTTAGCATTCTACCTTCCAGTTGCTAGTTCAGTAGGGCTAAGACATGAAACCATGTTTGCTCAGCAGCAATGAAGCTTCTTACAAATCCGCCAGCTCTGTCCATATCTTGGCATAAACAGAGGGATGCATCCCACATGGCACCATGTGGCAGGGATTGGACTCAAGGGGACAAGATAAAGGAGGGGGAGGAATGGTGGAGATCCCTCACCCATCCTGTTCTCCTGACACTGCAGGAGAAGAGGAATGCAGCCTTGATTTACAGCAGGGGTTTGAGGAAAGTCAGTGTCATGAATGAGCCAGCCCCCAGGGAAGGTTGGCAGCCGGCTCCCAGTGAAGGAAGCAGTCAGGAACAGAGAGGGTTAATTGCCAGGCAGGTTGTGGACTCTCTTTCTTTGGAAGTTTTTTAACAGAGGTTGGATGGCCATCTGTCATGGATGCTTTAGCAGATATCCCTGCATTGCAGGGGGTTGGACTTGATGACCCTTGGGGTCCCTTCCAACTCTAGAATTCTATGATTCTATGTGCATTGTCACCAGGGGGCACTAGCTGTTGTATTCAATAATAATAATAATAATAATAATAATAATAATAATAATAATAATTTATTATTTATACCCTATCCATCTGGCTGGGTTTCCCCAGCCACTCTGGGTGGCTTCCAAAAGAAAAATGAAATAAAATAATCAATAAAGCATTAAAAAGCCTCCCTAAACAGGGCTGCCTTCAGATGTCTTCTAAAAATCTGGTAGCTGTTTTTCTCTTTGACATCTGATGGGAGGACGTTCCACAGGGTGGGTGCCACCACCGAGAAGGCCCTCTGCCTGGTTCCCTGCAGCTTGTCTTCTTGCAACGAGGGAACCGCCAGAAGGCCCTCGGTACTGGACCTCAGTGTCCGGGCAGAACGATGGGGGTGGAGATGCTCCTTCAGGTATACTGGACCGAGGCCATTTAGGGCTTTAAAGGTCAGCACCAACACTTTGAACTGTGCTTGGAAACGTACTGGGAGCCAATGTAGGTCTTTCAAGACCGGTGTTATGTGGTCTCGGCGGCCGCTAGAGGTGAACTGGGCCTCAAGTGCCTAGGACACTAACCACTACACCCAAATACCTGCATCCAAACATCCTCTCATAGCCTGGTGGTACTGCATGGCTGCGAGTGTGTCGTGAGTCCTGTCATATTTGAGGCTGATCTTGTTTTGCTCTCAAAGCACAAACATTACCATTTTGCTACATAGGAAGAACACAGCATTCCCTCATTCGCAAATAGAAGGCCTTTCTCTTTGAGCATAGAAAAATTTCCCTGGAGTTTACAAGTGCATCAGTTACACAGAAATTCTTCTTTAAATGAGGCCTGTAGGAAATTCAGTCAAAGATGTCAGTCATCCTTGGTCCCCGGAAGATCTTAAAGAATAACACAGATGCCTCACATTTCCTATGGGGCTTAACTTTCTAAAATCTTTTTGAACAAGCTATCTTTGAAGGGGAGGGGGAAGCTGGCGAATTAGCAATCCGTGATCCTCCCCAGAACAGCCTCTTGGTCGCTCAACAGAATCTGAGTTGTGACACTTCAACATAATCATGTTTGATTACACACAGGATGTCATCCTAGATATCAGCAAATGGAACAGAAATAGCATCTTAGCTCCATTTTGCCAGAAAATTGCCATATGTTCCTTCGTATCAGATTTTTTAAAAAAGAAAAAGAAAAAAGGAAGATTACTTTAGTGGCAATAGAATGCTCTCTCCATGCAATTGCTCAGGTGTTTCAATCCTGACCATGCCTACTCAGAAGAATAAGGCTACAGTGGCTCAGCCTCAGTCAAGTATACCTGAAGGAGCATCTCCACCCCCATTGTTCAGCCCGGACACTGAGGTCCAGCTTCGAGGGCCTTCTGGCAGTTCCCCTCACTGTGAGAAGTGAGGTTACAGGGAACCAGGCAGAGGGCCTTCTCAGTAGTGGCGCCCGCCCTGTGGAACGCTCTCCCACCAGATGTCAAGGAAATAAACAACTCCCTGACTTTTAGAAGGCATCTGAAGGCAGCCCTGTTTAGGAAAGTTTGTTGGGAGCCTCCCAGAGTGGCTGGGGTATAAATAAATCATCATCATCATCATCTGACTATGTTCTACCTAGACTGTTGAAGGCAATATGTTTCTGAATACCAGTTGCTGAAGACTGCAGGAGGGGAGAGTGCTGTTGCACCCAGGGCCTGCTTTTGGACTTCCTCCATGCACATGGTTGGCCCCTTTGATAACAGGATGCTGGATAAGATAGGGCACTGGCCTGATCCAGCAGGCTGTAAGTCCTGTTGAATTCAGTGAGCCTTGCTGTCAGGTAAGCAGAGTAAGGAGTGCAGCCTTGGGTGCTACATTCATCCAATATTTGGATGGCCTACAAGGTCACCAAAAGTGGTTCATATAGCAGGATTTGTGATATCTTTGGGGGGTGGGCAATAGGCAGGTCATGGTCTACTGTTAGATCTCTGTGATTTGCAGTAGAGCAACAAGAATTTCTGATTTATAGCAATGGCATATTTACTCTCTCCTGCCCTAGATAGCAACAGCATAATTACTCTCTCCTGCCCTAAATTGGTGCTGGAGGAGACTCTTGAGAGTCCCATGGACTGCAAGAAGATCAAACCTATCCATTCTGAAGGAAATCAGCCCTGAGTGCTCACTGGAAGGACAGGTCATGTAGCTGAGGCTCCAATACTTTGGCCACCTCATGAGAAGAGAAGACTCCCTGGAAAAGACCCTGATGTTGGGAAAGATGGAGGGCACAAGGAGAAGGGGACGACAGAGGATGAGATGGTTGGACAGTGTTCTCGAAGCTATGAACATGAGTTTGACCAAACTGCGGGAGGCAGTGCAAGACAGGAGTGCCTGGTGTGCTATGGCCCATGGGGTCACGAAGAGTCGGACACGACTAAACGACTAAACAACAAAGCCCTAAATTAAGCAGCTGATCCTCCACCCTAAGGGATTATGAACACAAGTGTTTTTCTTCCCCCACAAAAACAACAATCCTGGCTGAATTTTAGAATTCTAAAATTCTAGAATTTTAATAGCAAAAAAATGGAAATGAGAATTAGTGCCAACAAAAGTAGACTGGCAGGTGAAGATGATAGAATATATAGAATTAGCCAAAATGACGAGAAGATTAAGAGACGACTCAAACAGAGATTGAATAAAGCATGGAATGTCTTTAGAGAGTATATAAAACAGTACTGTAAAAATTTAAATGCTTTGACGGGTCTGGACTGAATCTTGCAAGACAATAGAGGAGAAAGTAATAAAGTAATTTTAAACATTTAGAAAGAGAAAATAAAAAAGTGTGAAGTGGAAAATGAAGTTTAGATAACAGAAGGGGGTGAATGGAAGTTATGAGAACGTGTGATGTTTTTGGTGTCTATGTTTGTTGTTATTGTTTTGTTTTGTTTGTTGTGTTTTGTTTTTGTTTGGGTTTGTTTTTGTAAAATGTATGTATTATTCTAATAAAGCTCGAATTAAAACAAACAAACAATAGCAATGGCTGATCCCCCACCATAAGGGATTATGAGCACAAGTGTTTTACTTCCCCCACAAAAACAACAACCCTGGCTGTATTTGTCTGCAGTTTGGCAAACTTAATCACTATAGGGGCTCCTGTTCCTGCAGATTTCACCCACTTTTACCAAAGGTTATATCCATTTTTTTGAGATTTCCCATTTAAGTGTATAGGGACCAGAGTACTTTGATTTATATACAGTGGCTTGGAATCCAAATTAAGGATTGAAGCAGAGAGAGCAGAGAGCTACTCAGAAGCAGATCGGAATAATTAAAAACAAACCAACAAACCACATAGCTACAAGGGGAATTTCTGGGTCCAAGCACACCCTGGAGCAAAGCTTATGTGCACACAACTTGCATTCCTGATGGCATAGGATCATGTTGTTGTTTAGTCGTTTAGTCGTGTCCGACTCTTCGTGACCCCATGGACCATACTGTCCAACCATCTCATCCTCTGTCGTCCCCTTCTCCTTGTGCCCTCAATCTTTCCCAACATCCAGGGAGTCTTCTCTTCTCATGAGGTGGCCAAAGTATTGGAGCCTCAGTTTCAGGATCTGTCCTTCCAGTGAGCACTCAGGGCTGATTTCCTTCAGAATGGATAGGTTTGATCTTCTTGCAGTTCATGGGACTCTCAAGAGTCTCCTCCAGCACCATAATTTAAAAGCATCAATTCTTTGGTGATCAGCCTTCTTTATGGTCCAGCTCTCACTTCCATACATCACTACTGGGAAAACCATAGCTTTAACTATACGGACCTTTGTCGGCAAGGAGATGTCTCTGCTTTTTAAGATGCTGTCTAGGTTTGTCATTACTTTTCTCCCAAGAACCAGGTGTCCTTTAATTCCATGACTGCTGTCACCATCTGCAGTGATCAAGGAGCCCAAGAAAGTAAAATCTCTCACTGCCTCCATTTCTTCCCCTTCTATTTGTCAGGAGGTGATGGGACCAGTGACCATAATCTTGGTTTTTTTGATGTTGAGCTTCAGACCATATTTTGCGCTCTCCTCTGTCACCCTCATTAAAAGGTTCTTTAATTCCTCCTCACTTTCTGCCATCAAGGTTGTGCCATCTGCATATCTGAGGTTGTTGATATTTCTTCCGGCAATCTTGATTCCAGCTTGGGATTCATCCAGTCCAGCCTTTCGCATGATGAATTCTGCGTATAAGTTAAAGAAGCAGGGAGACAATATACAACCTTGTCGTACTCCTTTCCCAATTTTGAACCAATCAGTTGTTCCATATCCAGTTCTAACAGTAGCTTCTTGTCCCACATAGAGATTTCTCAGGAGACAGATGAGATCATATTCTTTAGAAAAATGTGTGCTAACCAGGAGCAGGCATAGCAAACAGCACTGGACTCTGCCCTCTCCTCTCCACACACGTTCACTGAATGTGTGGAAAGGGGCTATCAGTCTGCCAACTACACCACCCTGGCTCTCATTCCTTGAGGCTTGTGAAACAATGTTAAAGAACTGCATTCTTAACAGGATTTAACATTCAGCGTGATTGCAGCCTGCATTTCTGTCACAATCGCTCGACAAAGTGATATTAATTAGTGTTGAGAAGCTTAATTTGTGTCAGTTTAATGTGTGCTGCAGAGCCTCGTCCTTTATTTCCCTTTCAAACTGCGGTTTTGTCAGAGGCTGCAGTTTCACAAGGTTATTCAGAGAAGAATGAAACCCATGCTTCTTGTTTCTTGCCTTGGTCTCTTTGATGACCCTCTGTTCCCAACCCTTAACTTCTGACCCAAGCGTTAGAAATATTTTCGGCTATGATCTTTCCCAACCTTTCCCCCTTTGCCAACCTCTTCTTGCTAATGCAAGTCTTAACAACAGTGAATTAAGAACAAGTTCACATCATTTCCCTCATAATGGTGACATTCGGGACCCAAATCATACCTTGGCCTTTTCTGCTATTGACTGCATCAATTCTTTCTCCTTTTGATTTGCCAATAATAATAATAATAATAATAATTTATTATTTATACCCCGCCCATCTGGCCGGGTTCCCCCAGCCACTCTGGGCGGCTTCCAACAAAACAGAAATTCTAAAATACAGAGATCCATCAAACATTAAAATACAGAAATCCATCAAACATTAAAAGCTTCCCTAAACAGGGCTGCCTTGAGATGCCTTCTAAAGGTCTGGTAATTGTTGTTCTCTTTGACCTCTAGTGGGAGGGCATTCCACAGGGTGGGTGCCACTACCGAGAAGGCCCTCTGCCTGGTTCCCTGTAACTTGGCTTCTCGTAGTGAGGGAACCGCCAGAAGGCCCTCGGAGCTGGACCTCAGTGTCCGGGCAGAACGATGGGGGTGGAGACGCTCCTTCAGGTATACCGGACCGAGGCCGTTTAGGGCTTTAAAGGTCAACACCAACACTTTGAATTGTGCTCGGAAACGTACTGGGAGCCAATGTAGGTCTTTCAGGACCGGTGTTATGTGGTCTCGGCGGCCGCTCCCAGTCACCAGTCTAGCTGCCGCATTCTGGATTAGTTGTAGTTTCCGGGTCACCTTCAAAGGTAGCCCCACGTAGAGCGCATTGCAGTAGTCCAAGCGAGAGATAACTAGAGCATGCACCACTCTGGAGAGACAGTCAGTGGGCAGGTAGGGACTCAGCCTGCGTACCAGATGGAGCTGATAAACAGCTGTCTTGGACACAGAGTTGACCTGTGCCTCCATGGACAGCTGTGAGTCTAAGATGACTCCCAGGCTGCGCACCTGGTCTTTCAGGGGCACAGTTACCCCATTCAGGACCAGGGAGTCCTCCACACCCGCCCGCCTCCTGTCCCCCACAAACAGTACTTCTGTCTTGTCAGGATTCAATCTCAATCTGTTAGCCGCCATCCATCCTCCAACCGCCTCCAAGCACTCACACAGGACCTTCACCGCCTTCACTGGTTCTGATTTAAAAGAGAGGTAGAGCTGGGTATCATCAGCATACTGATGGACACCCAGCCCAAACCCCCTGATGATCTCTCCCAGCGGCTGCATATAGATGTTAAAAAGCATGGGGGAGAGGACAGAACCCTGAGGCACCCCACAAGTGAGAGCCCAGGGGTCTGAACACTCATCCCCCACCACCACTTTCTGAACACGGCCCAGGAGGAAGGAGCGGAACCACTGCATGACAGTGCCCCCAGCTCCCAAACCCTCTAGACGATCCAGAAGGATGTTATGGTCGATGGTGTCAAAAGCCGCTGAGAGATCCAGCAGAACAAGGAAACAGCTCTTACCTTTGTCCCTAGCCCGCCGGAGATCATCGACCAGTGCGACCAAGGCAGTTTCAGTCCCATGGTGAGGCCTGGATCCTGACTGGAAGGGATCCAAATGGTCCGCTTCTTCCAGGCGTGCCTGAAGTTGTTCAGCAACCACTCGCTCAATCACCTTGCCCAAGAATGGAAGATTTGAGACTGGGCGATAGTTGGCCATATTGGCCGGATCTAAAGATGGTTTTTTAAGAAGCGGTTTAATAACCGCCTCTTTCAGCGGGTCTGGGAAGGCTCCTTCATGGAGAGAAGCATTTACCAACCCGCGAAGCCCATCGCCCAGCCCTTCCTGGCTAGCTTTTATAAGCCAGGATGGGCAAGGATCAAGGAGACAGGTGGTTGGTTTCACTCGTCGAAGCAGCCTGTCCACATCCTCGGAGGTAACAGATTGAAATTGATCCCACAAAACTTGACTAGACAGGACTCTAGCACTCCCCCGCCCCGGCCCTGCTCCCACGGTGGAGTCTACCTCTTCCCGAATCTGAGCGACTTTATCTGCAAAAAACTTTGCAAAATCATTGCAGGAGATCATGTGGCCCGTACTGGGCCCGGATGGAGCAGGTGGTTCCGCTAAATTGCGAACCACCTGGAAGAGTCTCCTGCTGCTGTTTTCTGCAGATGCGATGGAGACGGTGAAGAAGGTCCTCTTCGCTGTCGCCATTGCCACTTGGTAGGCTCGAAGTTGAGCTCTAGCCCGTGTCCGGTCTGATTCAAAAATCACTAATCACAGCTGACTTTGACAGCTGCAAAGTTCTCCTGGGAGACCACTAGCTTACATTAGTCACTACATTACTCATAGGTTATAGCTTCATGCTCAATACTCCGGGCTAAGGTTTGGCATTGAATTGTTCCTTTGGGATGTGCTGTTATACTTGGGACATGGTGTGATGACTTTTGTCTAAATTTAAAGGGTTAATATCTTGACTAATTTTAAATCTGCAGGTGACATTAAGAACTCAAGACATGAAAAACGCAACTAACAGATTTTGTGGTGGCGGTGAGGCCCCTACCTGTGATTGGCTGAACTGCTCCGATGTCATAGAGTGCTAGGGTAGCAGATAATATTTGGCTGCCACTAGCTGGACTCTTCTGAGTCCAGTAGATTTCCTTTTCCTGACACAGTTCCCTTCTCAATGCTTGCTTTGGATCTCCCTCCCCCAAGTTTATTTCTGAAGATTTCTTTTTGTGCCTTTGCAAACCTCAGGGTTCACCCAAGTCTATTGATACCTTTCTCTTGTGTGTGGCTGTGGCTGTTTAGGCTTCATAAGTGACGACTGTAAAAAAAAAATTAATTGGAAGCAGAAAGTGCGGCAGAGGTGGGCAACCTGTAGCTGATAGGCACATCAAGCATTGAGGAGCCCTTGTCAGTTCAATTGCCCAGCTCATCAGCCACCAGCTTGGCAATGGGCAAAAGGCTGCTATTCCCTTGCTGCTAACAGTAGCAAATGAACTATGATTTTTTTTTTCTGCTCCTGAGTACTGGAAGCATGGAAGTGGGAGACTGAAGCATGCATGTGTGTGTTACTAGTAGGGATGTCAGAGAATTCCATTGGAGAAGAAATTGCTATGGTTCATCCAAGGCCAGCAAGAGAAATGACTCAAGTGAATACAAATGTTATTTGCGAACATATTTTTAGTCCATGAACGTTGCATAAATAATTATGTTATTTCTGGCATTGTTTCCCTTCCCCTGAAATACATCGGAGTTAATTGCATAAAGCATTGAAGTTAACTACATAAATGGCATAATCCGTTACGTTGGGTTTGGCCGTAGTGGATAGCAAGACAAATAATGAAGAATTCAGCAGAAGCGGAAACGTAGCAGAACGGAAACAGCACCGATGGCAGCAAAGGCAGAGCAGGTTGGAAATGGCTGCCTCCTTCGCTGGCGGAGGAAGAGGAGTGCGGGGGGAGCGCACCGCCCCCGGCAGCACGATCCCAGTGGGGTGCCATTGCGGCTGTCCCCCAAGCCCGTACTGGGCACCACGCCCCCAAGGACGTGCACCTGCCCCGTCCCCACCTGCTCTCCGCCCCCCCTGGTGCCGGAGCATGATGCTCTGCCGCTGACCTCCTTACATCCCTGCTGATCACCATACTCTTCATCAGCCATTTCCAGTGGCCTTGGAGTGCCTACCTGCTGCTACCTATGGCCCTCAGGTGGATAAAAAAAATTGTCATCCCGGATATTTGATGTTCAGTGGAGAAGGGTGCCTGAGTCCAAAGCTTGCAGCCACATCCCATGGTACACAGAGCCTGCATGCTTGAGCCCTGTGCGGAAAGAACATTACGCAGGTGTCATTTGGAGAGGAAGGCAGTGTCTGTAATAGAGAAGCGTGGTCAATTATCATTTTAGGAACGGGACCCCAAATGCAATGCCAGCTCTCCTTCCCCCACATCCAACGTGCTCTCAGTGTGCCTTCCCACCCACCGCTTCTGATGATACATGCGCTCCCTAGAATTTTAAATAAGGGGTGTGCATTCAGCTAGAAAAGCTGTAGCATTTCATTTCAGATTCTCGTCATAGAGTGCCTGCTGATGTGTTTATATAGCTGTCACAAGGCATGGAGAGGCTTAATTAACATTTAAGATCTGTATAGCAGAAGAAGATATTAGGACTCTTGTTCCCCCATCTTCCACAAGAATGCTCAGCCAGTGGGCTGGGCAAGGAATAAGCGTTAGGCTGAATGCTTGATTTCAGATCCATCATTATTGTCAGTGGAGGAGTTGAATGACACGTGGCAATTTGCAACTTGAAATGAAAACTTTGCTTCCTAATTCCCAAACGTTGGTGGGGGCAGTAGGCAGGTGGTTGGGCTGAGCTTGCTTAGGGATGAAATAAATATTTTTATGTACTAAAGCACCAGATTTGGCCCAGGTCCAGTCCTGAGACAATTTGCACCTATGAGGAGAGAGCTGGGCCTCGTTCAAGTCAGATTGAGATTGCCCTGAATTGCTATAGGTCCGGAGCCATTCAGGGCTGTCAGGGTCGCAGGGCATCAAGCAGAAAGGAGAGGGAGGGAAGATGGATAAGGAAGTGACCTACCATAAGATGCTGGTGGAGGTGTTAGCAGGGAGGGGGGCCTTGAGCCTTGAGTTCAAATCTTGTGCTCCAGCTCCATGTTTTGCACCTCTCTGGCAGATCAGACAAATATGGACTTCCTGTCCTGCTCTAAGCTCACTCTTAATTGAACCAATTTTTTTGGGGGGGGGAGGGTTGGGGGGGGGAAGATCTGCCCAGATGGCCTGTTTAGATTCTGTGCTGAATTTCCTAAGAAGGCAATTAGGAAGGGGAGGGGAGGGGGAACAGGGGACAGAATGAGCCAAATTGTTGTGGAGTTATTGTGTTGTGTGCCCCCCCCCTCCTCCAGCCATGTGTGTTCTTTGCTTTAATTCACTGCTCCAATCTTAATCAACAGTGAATTGACAAAGGAAGTGCTATTTGTTGTCCTTAACAATTTCCTGATTGGTAATTAAACTTCCCCCAATCAACACATGCGGGTCTGGATCTCGGCAATGACGCTATTGATTATCTGCTGCGCAAATTCTCATCTTCTCATCAGGCTCCCTATTTGCTTCATTTTCTGTCTGAGGCAGAGCTCATTGAACCCGTTTCTTCCAATTGCCTATTGTGCAGGAAAGTGTTAACTGTCATTATCAATCTAGACCCTTGCCGGTGGCCAGAAAAGCATTCTCCCCTTTCTTCGTCCAGAATATGCATTATTTGTGTCAAGTCCCCCACCCCCCACCCTCCCCACATTTTTGTGTATTCAGCAGATACATTTCTGGGTGTGTTCTCTCCCAAATAGTGATAGATGGCAAAAACGATTTTCTTTTTAATCACACTTTACTACCCACACTGGGGGGAAATGACTTTTTTTTTTCCCGGTAGCAGCTTGGTCAATAAGAAAAACAAAACGAAAAGAGATATACAGTCCTAGGTCCTCATGGTGTATTTTCTTCCCCTGAATAAAATTGGTTTCTTTCCTCGTTTCTATTTAGCTTACCTTATATTTGTGAAGCTTGCATTTACTCCCCACAAACTCTTCTTGGCTACTGATGTCAAATATTTTTACATTTAGACTGTAAATAAGCCTTAGCGCCTTGGACAATGGAGTATAATTGCAAATTTTATCTGTCAATGTAAAGAAAAGAGAGCAATGTTGTCTTGCTACACATCCAATCTACAGTATAAGTTTAGTGGGTGGGGAGTGGGGAGGATGCAGCATAATTTTTCCAGGTTTGTGCCATTCAGAAGGATACAGTGGGTGTTACCAATCATCAAATTGACTTGGGAAATAAATAACTTTATCAAGGAGAAATGTTCCAGCCCAGCTTTCGCCCACATGTGTTATTCTTAGAACATTGAAACACACAGACTCCTCCATTCAGAATGGTAGAAACCAGAAGAAGCTGCTCTACTAGGGCACACTGATATACCAACCTCATTCTGCCTTCAGTTATCCCCCACCTGTGTATCTTCTTACTTACAACCAGTCCAGGATGGGTAACTTTGCTTATCAGCTTCCTCCTTCTTAGGTGTCAGGGAATTCCCCCTGAAAAAAAAACCTTTGTTGTTGAAGGCAGTATGCCTTTGAACATTTGCTGGGAACCACAGGGGGGGGGGAGTGCTTTTTCACTCAGATCCTACTCGCGGACTTCCTGTGAGCATATTATTGACTGAGCCCCCTCCCAGTTGGAAAATCGCTTGGCTTATTCCAAGCCAAATTCTAACCCAAACACAACACTGTCAAATTCCACTGTGATGGAGTTTGGAGGGGCACATACACTTGGGAGCCAGGCAGGAAACACAGACAAAATTTATTCCCCCACTTGTATTAAAATCCAAGCCAGAGAATAACTTTCAGACCAATAATGCTCAACCTCGCATTTGGGGTGAGCACTGAAAGCAACTGAGATTCAAATTTCCGAGCCAGCAAATATGAAATTCAGAAACATCCATAGTTTTAGCATGGTATTTTGTAGCTTTTCACTCTGTTTCCTTGAAACATTTTCAATGTCGTAGGGTATGGTTCATGAAATCATGACCATTGCAGTAGCTCTACTATAGTAAAAGGAACTTGGTTACGGAGTGTGGCCTGGGAATTGCCTCCTCACTTTTAAAATATTTTCTGATGATGGAATCCTAATGATGTGCTCTCTGTTGTGCATTCAGTGGCACTGGAACACTACGCTGCATACTTTTCATGCACTAAGTGATGAAGCTTTATCATACAACCAAACGTTCAGTACTTCTTTCTTTAATAGCTGTTGTCACAACCTTTCAGCTGCTGAGTTGTGAATTACATTTTTATCCTTTTAGGTATGCTGCTTGTAACCCCAGAATAGCTGCAGCACATTTTGTTCCAGCTGACAGCCGGATGAACGACGACTCACAGAAACAGCACACACAAACAGGGAACTTGGTGCAGGAAATAGAGATTGTTTTAAAAAATCCCCTTTCCTTATTTGCTACCGGGTGGTTTTCAGCGGAGCTTTGCAATTGCTTCCTACTGTGATGTCATAGAATTAAAAGCACCAGGTGTCTTCTTACCCATTCTTATCATTGGCCATGAGCTATGAATGGGATCCAGCTAGTCCAACGATCCTGTTTTGTTGGAGAAAACAAGCGGATGTATTTGGTTGACAGGGAGTTGCATAAATGGTTAAAGAATGTGGATGCAACTTCATGTAAGGCAGGGATGGAGAGCCTTTGGCCCTCCGCATGTTGTTGGACATAGCCAATCGTTAGGGATGATGATGAGAGCTGTTGTCCAGAAACATCTGGAGAATCACAGCTTCCCCACCTCTGATGCACGGTCAGAAGTAAAATCTTAAAACCTGCTGAAAAGATTGGCTTCACAATCCCCTCTTTCCTTTGGAGTGAGAATATTAAGCAACTAAAAATATGTGTGTGTATTTATTGGTGTGCATTTATGTGTGTGTCTCTCAGGTTGTTGTTGTTGTTGTTGTTGTTGTTGTTGTTTAGTCATTTAGTCGTGTCCGACTCTTCGTGACCCCATGGACCATAGCACGCCAGGCACTCCTGTCTTGCACTGCCTCCCGCAGTTTGGTCAAACTCATGTTGGTAGCTTCAAGAACACTGTCCAACCATCTCGTCCTCTGTCGTCCCCTTCTCCTTGTGCCCTCAATCTTTCCCAACATCAGGGTCTTTTCCAGGGAGTCTTCTCTTCTCATGAGGTGGCCAAAGTATTGGAGCCTCAGCTTCACGATCTGTCCTTCCAGTGAGCACTCAGGGCTGATTTCCTGAAGGATGGATAGGTTTGATCTTCTTGCAGTCCATGGGACTCTCAAGAGTCTCCTCCAGCACCATAATTCAAAAGCATCAATTCTTTGGCGATCAGCCTTCTTTATGGTCCAGCTCTCAGGTAGACATATGGTCCAGTCTCTCAGGTAGACATAACTAAACCATCCACCCAGAAGTACAACAGCTGCCTGACCCTCTGGGGGCTGTTTCAGATGTGGTGCTGAGCAAAATGAACAGGACGTTTCTGCACTGTCTGAAGATGAATTTTCACAACCCTCTCAGTAGGGACATAGACAAGCAAATTCTACCAGATATATAAGGAAAAGGTTTAGGGGACATATAGGACACGGCAACTATACTTCCTGTGCTTCCCCTCACCGGCGCACAAAGTCAAAACAGCTCAAGGTCTTTCAGGCAATCCTGGCCATGAACATGATTGACCGAGCAAGAGATTTGTCAACAGACCCTTGACTGTCTCTCAAGTTGGCATAGCAAAGCAGATAAAAAATTATGCACCCAGCAGCCTGATGGGTGGATCATTGGTAAAGTGCCCTGTTATGCTTTTGAAAGCTTTCCCAGCAGGCATAACAGATCAGACTATCACTCATCCTCCCACCAGGCTAGCAGCCTCTTGAAGAGCATCAAGGATTTCCTCCCAATGAGAATTGCATCTTCAGAGGAGGGATAATTGTCAGACCTACAGAAGGGCAGCAAATGGTTAAATCCATTCTCTTGGTCTGATGTTATCTCAATCGTTATCACCTCCACCCCCATCTCATAATTTTTCCTGTTGCATGCAAATATGCATTTAATGCCATAGGCAGATGGCTGTAATTTTCTTTTGTCTATACATTTGAGTGGATGAACTCCCAGTATTTTGACCCAGAAAATGAGAGGAATTATCTAGACATTTGCTGGCTATCTTATTTCAAGAACTGCCAATGTTTGAAACAGAAAATTATGGCACCTCAGAGATCAAGATGGGGTGTTCTCTGAGTCAGGTGACATAGCCCTGCAGATCAATTGGTGTAATGTCACTTTTGGTTTTTTTGCCAGTCTACAGGTGGAGCTCAATGGTTTTGGGACTGATGATAACCCAAGAATATCTGAACGACCTCAGGCTCCTTGTCCCTGCCCCAGCTCATGTCTGATACTACTAGATTACTGAGTTGTATACTCCCTGTCATCCTCTCTACTTCACAGGATCACACAGAGGAGGGAAGCCATGGCAAAAGGAAGTGCTATGCCCAGCTGGTGGCGATATTGTGGAGACTTCAAGACCACATCATGGTTTCAGGTTCTTTAACTTCCTTGTTATCAATGCACTTGCCTACATTGGTCATGTAAAAAGCAGGGGGAGATGCAAATGAGCTGAAGAAATTGAAAATTGCCACAAGCTGTGAATCCTACAGTTCTGAAATTAATTTTCAAAAATTTCCAGGTGAAACCTGAAATGATGATGAGTGAAACACAAGGTACAACACACCCACAGAACGAAAGTTGATAAAATGGAAGAGATCTGCTGATCCCTTCTTCAAACCCCTGCGAACATCACTTAGCCTGCTTTCCCCTTTCTAGTTTGCTTATTGAATATACCATCACAAATACTCTGATTTAGTCTTTCAATCTTACTGCCATCATTCCTCCTCCTCCCCTTCCCCTTCCCCCCTATGCCCTGTTTGCCCTTGCTGACTGGGGAATTTTATTACATGTGGAAAAACAATAATTATTTCTCCTAAGACCGATATTATGCTCAGCAGTGGGCCTGTTTTCCTTGGTGCAATTCAATCTCGATGTGTAACCAATTTACCAAAATATAATTATCCGAGTTATATCATCTAAAGGCAAGAAAGAAAACAGCTGCGTCTAAAAGGTTTGAGCATGATAGTTAAATGTGAGACATGGTTTAAGCAACCATAAATTATATCCCTAAACATGAACTGCACCACAACCATTCCTAGACAAAAGCCTTTCTAGCTGGTTCAACATTTCGGGAATATGAAGCAATTATTTCAGGCTGGTAGATCTTGAAAACTAGTGTGATGTATTTGAAGATTTAAGAAGACATTGTTTTCCATTCCACTCTGTGTCTGTCTCACGCAGCACTGTTTCCATTCCATTGCAGGTTGTCTTCCACCCAAAAATATGTAACACAACTCGCTGTCGAATTGTGCTGAAACTGCATAACTGTTTAAGCAATTAATTGCATAAATTGTGTAAGTTGCCATTGTGTTAGTCCATCCCATTCATTTCAATGCAAAAGGAAAAGTATTGCAAACTGCCGGGGGGGGGGGGGCATAACCAATTGTGTATTATTTGTGAACTGAAAGCAACGATAACAAGAATTACCATTTGCATTCACTGGGTTGATTTATGTTCTATATATATATGGGGCAAATAAGCAAGCCCCAGCAATTCCCCCCACATTCTTGGGTGTAGTTTATGGAGTATTGGACATCCTTCATCCCATCCTCCCAGAGGATCGTGAGGTCCCTTTTGCAAGGTGTGTGGGACAACTATTGTGCTTCCTAGCTGTTCCAAGTAGCTAGGAGCTGGACAGGGTAGGTGACTGTATAAAGGAAGTCCCTGGAGCACCTCATAAGCTCAGGGGGGAAATTAGGTGTTGTGTTTAATTGTTTTCTGCACTGAAGTTCAAATTCCATAGCCGAACAATGTTCCAATCCACACATTGCTCCAGGAGGTGTGAATAGTTCAGTTCAGAATTCAACCCCAACTGATAGCTCAGTTGGCAGAGAGTGAGACTCTTAATCTCAGGGTTGTGGGTTCGAGCCTCATGTTGGGCAAAACGATTCCAGCGCTGCAACTCTGCAGTTCTATTGCTTAGTGCATGGATCTTTATCTTTGTTTTAGCAAAAAAAAGATTAACGCTATGTTGTATACTTACAAAATAAATAAATGTGACCCTACCCATAAAATTTCTTTGCAGTTTCGTCGCTCCTCCATCTCTCCAAAACAGCAGAAATTTGCTCCCTAGTTTTCCCTAGGAGAGAAAACCGGGGAGAAATTTTCAGCCCACCTTTCTTTTCAAGCACTGAGGGGTGAGGAAGAGAGCAGGGAACAGATTCCCGAGCTTCCTCTCTCAGCCTTTGAATCCACAGCAGAAACAAGAGATACCCAATATAGTTCCAGTCTTGGTCAAAATGTTAACAGCCAGAAGCATGGTTAGGGCAGCTGACAACTGAAATAAGCATGTAAAGCTAATATCTCTGCTTCACTGGGGAGGCCTAGTGTATTAATGTAAGCCTCACACATTCAATATCAGGCAAACGTATTTTGACAGGGGACATGTAAATAATATATCAAGGATTGCATCTAATCTCCTCTTCCAAATTAATTTGCACTCCAGTTAAAGAGATCAATTGCTGGGAGAGGACGGGGAGGTGGATTGTCAGCATTACAACTGTTTCTCTGAGCGAAATGAAAACCAGGGTTCTTTGGCTTGCTCTCATTTCATTCTTGACTTTCATTTGGATTCCTATCAACGGCCCTGTCCGCCGGTGGACCATTACACATTGTTCCTCCTGGGTGAAGAATTCATTCTGGCTAAAGCTCTGATAGCACCAGCCAGTTCTCTGCTCAGGGTTATTAGTCACTTTCGGAGATCATTCCTTGGGGTGGTGGTAAGGCTTAATAGCATTTCTGGGCTTCCAAACAAGAAGTCAAAATATCCAGCAAAGTCGAGATTTCACAAATTGCATTTCCCCGTCCCCATAATCTTGTGAAGTAACAGGCGGGTCCTGGAAGCATTTCTAACCTGGAGGTGGAACGGCACTTCCTTCTCCAGTGAAATTCATGCGACTCCACGCTTTGACTGCCAGCAAAGAAAGTTCTGACATATGAGTCTGTAGGCTGCTTTTTAAAATAGCTTTCCTTCACCAAATACACTTTGATAGTTTAATAAGCATCTAAGCTACCCTTAAGGTGGATATTTCTCTCATATTTGGAGTCTATGATAAACCAGGGACATGTTTCAGAACAGGGGGTGGGAAACCTCAGGACTAGAGTCTAAATGTTACCCTGCAGAATGTTCAATTTGACCCTCAGGACTAGGGATGGTGACAAAGTTAGCAAAAAAGGAACTAAAAAGGGAATTTCACTAATACTGCACTTTGGCGATTCAGACCAATTTCCCCCTCTGGATCCCATGAACAGCCAGTGAACCTGAAGACCTTTAACCCTTAATTTATCTGTGCGTAGGGAAGAGCAATATCGTCCCAGAGAGATAGGGGCAAGGCCAGAAGCCTGCAAGCAGTTCAGGAGGAACCCCCGTCATGGCTGCCACATCACTGGTAGTGGTAGACAGAAGAAGGCCAGCAGAAAAATGTCCTCCACTCTTCACGGACAATCTAGTTCCTCACCATTGTGTCAACTTTCAGAGGACACTCTTCTGCCTCCACAGCACTGGTTGGGGAAGAGAGTGCGGAGGTCTACTGTTGTTGTTGTTTTTGAACTGGAATGAATTAGAGTAAACCAGGGCCATCCAAGGAAGCTGAATGTTGGAAGATTCATGACAGACCCAGCACATAGTTAATCTATGGAGCTTGCTTCCCACAGAATGAAGGGTTGGCCCCAAACTGTGATGGCTTTAAAAGAAGGTTAGACAATTCATGGAGGCTACGACTCCTGATATCCATGGTCTACCTCAATTGTTAGAGGCCACATGCTTCTAAATACCAGTTGAGGGGAACCACAGGAGGGGAGAGTGCTCTTGTGCTTGAATCCTGCTTGCGGGCTTCCCTTAAGCATCCAATAGGCCACCAACAGGATGTTAGATTAGATCAGGCATCCCCAAACTGCAGCTCTCCAGATGTTTTGGCTTACAACTCCCATGATCCCTAGCTAACAGGACCAGTGGTCGGGGAAGATGGGAATTGGAGTCCAAAACATTTGGAGGGCTGAAGTTTGGGGATACCTGGATTAGATGGACCTCTGGCCCGATCCAGCAGGCTGCTTTCACATTCTTATGTGTGAACAAGAACTGTGTAAAGAAATTTTTTGGTGACATTCTCACAACTATTGCACTTGCCTTACTTCTGAGGTGGTCAAGGGGTGTTCATGGCATGAGGTGGAAGGGACACCGAGAGTCATCTAGTTCAACTCCCTGCAATGTAGGAATCCTGCCCACAGGCTCAAACCACTAACCTTCTGGTTAGCAGCCAGACACACTGCGTGCCCTGAGAATGTGGCAAAGAAATGGAAGCCCTTTTGCAAACTTTTGCATAGCACTCCCTTTGGGTGTTCTGTCTCCTCCCTCCATTCCTTTCTCAGTTATGCTTATATTTTGCTTTCTTTCCTGAGACAGCTTAGACTCACTTTCCCTGGACTGCCAACTAGTCTCCCTTCCAGGCACTTATCAGGTCTAAAACCATTTACCTTCAATAATGCTACAGCTTCAATGCACTCCCATTTGCCAGTCTCATTCCTGGGAGCAAATATGCCTAAGGCATGTTCGGGTTGCATATCTCTACAACCTGCATTTCAAACTCCTCCTGCCCTCTATTTGAATGTATCCCAAGCAGATCAAATAGGCGGTCCTCATATTATCTTTAAATACCCTTGAGATGAATTGGAAGGACAGAATAATAAGAGGAGAGAGAGGGAGTTACTTTATATACTTTTATATACTGCTCAGCTAAGTGTTCTTTCTTTTCTTTTCCTAATACGCAAGACCTATTCCCATCTCTGCAGCTGTTCGTCTGATTGGATGATTTCCTGTTTGAAATGCAGAGTAATTTAAAGCGACTAACAGTTGTTCAGGGAACCTCCCTCTCTAGGACATAACATGCTATGACATTGTCAACACTGTTTAGAGCAGCATCTTTTCGAAATGATTGCAGCTTCCTCCATCACCAGGTTCTCTGACTTCCCTTTAAGTGCACCAATTCAGAGAACTTGATTATTCAAATGTATAAAATTAAGAATAAAAAAATCAAGCCCTGTTTTTTTTAAAAAAAGGAAAGAAAAGAAAATGGCTTCATCTGATGTTACATATAAGATGCAGTTATTTACTGGATTCTGCATCAACCAAAGGGCTACAGAATCTCACTATATTTCTAGCCTGAAATCTGCTGAACTTTCAAGGGGATGATTTGCACAAACCCAGTGTAGCATAAAGTTAATAGCGTCAGAATTCATTGAGTAGAAACAGAGTTGTGTTTTTGTGGTTTTTTTTTAAGAACCATGCGATGTTTTGAGCCAAAGCTAATGAATGATATAAATAATTCTTGGTAGCATCCAATGGAGTTATACCTCAGAGTAGACCCATAGAGATCAATGGGCCTAATTTAGTTATGCCCACTAATTTCTGTGGGTCTGCTCTGAGTAAGCCCAGCATTAGATTGAAACCTGTGTGATGCAGCAGCTAAAAAAGCCAATGCAATTCTGGGCTGCATCAATAGGAGTATAGCATCTAGATCAAGGGGAGTAATAGTACCACTGTATTCTGCTCTGGTCAGACCTCACCTGGAGTACTGTGTCCAGTTCTGGGCACCACAGTTCAAGAAGGATGCTGACAAGCTGGAACGTGTCCAGAAGAGGGCAACCAAAATGGTCAAAGGCCTGGAAACGATGCCTTATGAGGAACGGCTTAGGGAGCTGGGTATGTTTAGCCTGGAGAAGAGAAGGTTTAGGGGTGATATGATAGCCATGTTCAAATATATGAAGGGATGTCATATGGAGGAGGGAGAAAGGTTGTTTTCTGCTGCTCCAGAGAAGCGGACACGGAGCAATGGATTCAAACTTCAAGAAAGAAGATTCCACCTAAACATTAGGAAGAACTTCCTGACAGTAAGAGCTGTTCAGCAGTGGAATTTGCTACCAAGGAGTGTGGTGGAGTCTCCTTCTTTGGGGGTCTTTAAGCAGAGGCTTGACAGCCGTATGTCAAGAATGCTTTGATGGTGTTTCCTGCTTGGCAGGGGGTTGGACTGGATGGCCCTTGTGGTCTCTTCCAACTCTACGATTCTATGATTCTATGAAACTGCAACTGTAGGAGTTTGCAAAGTCTGTTTATCAATGGACTTGGTGTATATTTAGTTTCCTGCGTCTGACAGTGAGTGTTTAGCGCAGAGGGAGAATATCTGTGGATTCAACCTGTCTGCAAAATTAGAAAATTTGCAGAAATCTGCTCAGTTTTCACAGGTTGCAGAAAGCAGACATTCCAGGTTCAGAACCTTTAAATTCTTTAGCACAGAGAATGCACAATTAAAACTCTAATTTCAATTTGAAACCAATCAAAATGCAAAATTTCCCCAAGTGCTTAATAAGGTAAGAGGAATGCCCTATGTACTGCTTTGAATAACCAAACAGTAGAATGTCTGGGACTCAAAACTGCTCCTTCATACACATTGCTGGAACCTGTATGTCTCCAGATACAATGAAGGACACCTTCAAATTGGCACATTAGCAGCACCAAAGTAACCTCCCCAGGGCGCAAGCCTGAGCAGCATGTATGAAAGTCCTGGGCTGCCCAGACAACAAGACCTGCCTCTCGGCCTCACTGATGTGGTCCAAAGGAAAGCAGAGCAATACGTTTGCCACCAGTTTGGCAGCAGGAGCTGCTTGAAGGAGGCATACACCATCCAACCGCCTTAGGGACTCCCCTCTGGACTGGTGTAGGGTATACTCCTTGATTCTATGATTCTATGAAACCTCAGTCTTGGGAAGGCACATGTTTCCTAACAAGGTTCTCTCAACTGCTTGTGATGAATAGGGCTGGTTCACACTTCCATACATTGTGGGATTCATCATCACTCATCACTTGATAGCAAGCCATTCACTCCATGCAAAGTTTTCAATTTTGTATTATTGTTTATTTAATTTGTATACCGCCTTATACCTGTGGATCTCAGGGCGGTTCACAACATAAAATCACAATATAAACAACATAAAATAGATAATAAAAACAAAAGCAAAGACAACCCAATAATCCCCCCGCCACCACAACACATTTTAAAAGGGCATCAGATGTCAATCAGCCAAAGCCCTGATGAAAGAGGTACGTTTTCACCTAATGCCTAAAGTTGTATAATGAAGGCATCAGATGAACCTCCCTGGGCAGAGCTTTCCACAAACGGGGAGCCACTGCAAAAAAGGCCCATTCTTATGTTGTCATGGACCTCTCGTTGAGGAGGCACATGAAGAAAGGCTCCAGAAGATGATCTCAGGGTCTGGGTAGGTTCTCAACATGGAGAGAAGCGGTCCTTGAGGTATTGCAGTCCCAAGCCATTTAAGGCTTTCAATTTAAGGCTTTTCTGTTTCAGGGGACACACATGCAGAAGAATTGGAGCATTAGCTGTTGTGTTTGATGATTCATTCACACATGTGGGTCACAATCTGATGCTACAGCCACTGCATGTGTGGAGAAGATATTTGGCCAGTACAGGCACACAGGGCAATTTCATAGATCTCATAGACTAGAGCAAGCATCCCCAAACTGCAGCCCTCCAGATGTTTTGGCCTACAAATCCCATGATCCCTAGCTAACAGGACTAGTCGTCAGGGATGATAGGAATTGTAGTCCAAAACATCTGGAGGGCCGAAGTTTGGGGATGCCTGGACTAGAGGGTTGTTGTTTTTTAAGTTTCTAGCCCTCATGACCACAGATCACAAGAATTCTAATGGAAGAGAAGCAAGGAAACAATTGCATACCATATTTACTGTGCCACCATCATCTTCACTATATTGTCAGTTAGCAAGCTTGCTTTCTAGTGCCTGCCTGCCATTTAGAGGTTTAGTCTATTCCCGTTATCAGTAAGTGTGGGTATAAAAACTGGGTAACACTCTCATTAGCATTAATTAGAATTACTTCTGCAAATCCCTTGGCTATCTACTTGAGAATATAAAACTCAGTGTTTTCAAGGAAATAAAGAAAATGCATTACAGATTCGCTTGACAAAGTGGAAAGCAACAGAAGGATGAGGGAGAAGAAGGAAACCACAATAAACAGCAGATACAAAGAGATATTCCTTCTAGGCACCGGTTGCAAACACATCCCTTAGAGAGTTTTGCATTCAAAAACATGGCTTAGCAAGCTTTTGCTGAAATTAGTTTTGCGTTCAAAAATGTGGCTTGGTGAGTTTTTGCTAAAATAATTGCTCGGTATCTGACGTCTTCACAAACAGAACTTCAGAGTTAAGAACACCTCAAGGATGTAGCATTGTTCACTGGTCTGAAAAGTGTGTGCAACTCTAAACAGTTTGCCCTGGAACTTCCAAAGCATCCTGACAACTCCCAGAAACCATTATATCCCTGTTATCTCAACGGCTAGATATCAATGACTAATGCTAGTCCTCCATGCTTGGAGGCAGTAATGCAGCTGAATACCAATTGCTGGAGGCCACAGGAGGGCAGAGTGCTCTTGTTCCCAAATCCTGTTTGCAGGCTTCCCACGGGCATCTGGCTGGCCACTGTGAGAAAAGGATGCTGGAGTATATGAGTCCTGGGCCTGATCCAACAGGCTCGTCTTATGTTCCCTGCATATCTTAGCATTCACTCCCTTTTCACAACATCTTTAAAAATATGGAGGATATCCAAAATCCAAGCCATGCTTCATCTCTGACTTGTAGAATCGTGGAATTGTAGAATTGGAAGGGACCCCAAGAATGATCCAGTCCAACCCCCTAGGGATCTCAGCTGAGGGATCTCAGCTAGAGCATCCATGACTGATGGCCATCCAACCATTGCATAAAAACCTCCAAGGAAGGCGCATTTTGTGCACATGTCCCCCTAATATACATTCTATATCTGTATCTAAATCTGTATCTATATCTATATCTAGGTTTTACACCTGTACTCTCTTAATAAGTCACCTCGGCAATTAAGTAGAATATACACAGTGGTACCTTGACTTACGAAGGCGATCCGTTCCGCGGCGCTCTTCAGAAGTCGAAAACTTTGGAAGCTGAAGCGTCCATTTTGTGCATGCGCAGACTGCGCACGACGCTTCTGTGCATGCGAAGACCCAGGGCCGGCGCGTCCATTTAGGCAAACTAGGCCATCGCCTAGGGTGCCAAAATGGAGGGGGCGCTGCCCAGCCTGCCCCCCAAACCCCCCAGCCACTGCCCGCCACCACCGCCCTCGCCTGTGGCTTCCTTTCTTATTTTTTTCTTCTCCCGACGTTCCCGGGCGAGGGGCGGGCTAGCGAGGCGCCACACTAGTGGTTGACTGGCGTGACGCCCCTCCTCGCTGGCCCGCCCTTCGCCCGGCAACGTCGGGAGAAGACAAAAATAAAAAAGGAAGCTGCCTGTCGAGCGAGGCTGCTGGCTGCAGCTTCCTCTTTTATTTTTTCTTCTCCCGACGTTGCCGGGCGAGTGGCGGGCTAGCGAGGTGCCACACTAGTGGCTGACTGACGTGACGCCCCTCCTCGCTGGCCCGCCCCCCGCCCGGCAACGTCGGGAGAAGAAAAAATAAAAAAGAAGCTGCTGGACGAGCGAGGCTGCAGCTTCCTTTTTTTCTTCTTCTCCCACTGTTGCCGGGTGAGGGGCGGGCTAGCTATTCACACGGGGGATGGGGCGCCAGAAGGTGACCTCACCTAGGGCACCAAAAACCCTAGCACCAGCCCTGCGAAGACCACACGCGCTGCAAAAACACTTCCGGGTTAGTGGACTTCGGAAGACGAAACCTTCGGAAGTCGAGGCATTCGGAAGTTGAGGTACCACTGTAAAAAACAAACTTCCTTACCATGTTTGGGAAAGTACACATTTTGAAGGATAGCACAGTGTTTCAGAAACTGCGAATTAGGTCGGTTTGTGTGGAAATCGAACCAAACTTCTTCCCCATCCCAACCTGAAGTTGACCTGAGTAGAAGTCCAGCAACATCTAAACAGCCGTAACAACATAAAAAGGGCCTTGCAGGATCAAGCCAACAGCATCCTGTTCTCACCCTGGCCAATCAGATACCCACAGGAAGCTCACGGGCAGGACCTGAGTGGAACAGCCCAGCCATTATGGCCAGCAACCATTGATAGCTCTCTACTGGGTGGATTTGTTTAGTCAACCAAGGTGTGGTAGCAATCACTACCTCCCGAGGGAGCAAATTTCAAAGTTTAGCTATGCACTGTATTGTATGCCTCAGGGTTTTAGCATTATGAGGCTGTGGGCAGGGAAGAGAAATTCCATATTCACCTTCTCCACATCATACATAGTTGCAAAAACTTCTGTCATGTGCCCTCCTCTCTTATTAACCTCTTCATTCTCTCAGAAACGCCTTATCAGCTAATATGCCCAGAGGATAGGTCTTTTTTCCTTTTCCTTTGCCCTATTCAATCCTAGCATTGCACAGGAAACTACATTATAGTGGGCTGAAATCATTAGCCCATCTAGCCGTCTATTGTCTACAGCACCTGGCAGTGGCTCTCTGGGGTTTGGGACCTGAGTCTCTCCAATGGCATCTACTTGGAGATGCCATTGATTCATCACCAAGATCATTTATTCTTCATGAATATCTTCCCCCGACTATTAATTTATTTAAAGTCATTTTTCCAGGGAATTACATTGAAGCAATAGGCAAGAGATTTGAAGGGCTATGATGTCTGCATTCAAATGCTGCTGAAGAATGGAGAAAGAGCCTCATGTGACTTCTGCGCAATGGAATTGTATTAAGTGTCCCTCCTCAAGGAAGAATTTGACATGAACCACTTTGGTCTCAGGTAGACATGGGGGAAGAATTTGATTCAGTTTGCATTTAAAGGTTGAACCTACTGAATAATTTCAGGAACCATATGCAAATCGAAATACAGCCATCCTTCGAAACCCACACATCTCTGAATTTTGCAATGCACTTCTCCGGCCAAGTAATTTTAAAGTTGCATAGAAATTATATATATATATATATATATATATATATATATATATATATATATATATATATATATTGTGAATCTGCACTAAGTTGCTGGGGGATTTTCATGAACAGTTCTGAAAAGAAAGAAAAATATCTGATGTGGAAAAATGGAGAGCGAAAATAGAGAGAAACTGAAATTGACAGATTTGCCCATCCTCAGTCTCAGGTACAGTATCACCCTGAGAGTAACATTCTAGGGAGATTGGGCAGAAATGCAATGTAGAAATAGCTGTTAAAGCTCAGTAGCAGTCCATGACTCACCTTAGGCAAATCATTATGACTTTGCAATGCCAGTTTCCGGTATAACGGAGGCAACCATGGTTATAGTTGGGTTTCTTTAAACAACCAACCACTTGTAACAAAGTCTGAGCTTTCATGTGCAAAAACCTTATTCTGTTTGATGCATCTAGAGAAGTAGGGCAGTTGCCTATGAAAGTTCACATCACAATAATTGTGTTCAGCCCTGAATGTGCCACAGAACTCTCCTTTTTTTCCTTTTGTTGCAAGAAACTAAGGCTGCAGCTTTATGCTCACTGATAATAAACGCTATCAAACTCACTGGATGGAATTTGGCTTATTTTTATTTAGAGTAGACTCATTGAAAGTAATGGACGTTAGGTCCATCAATTCAAAGGAGTTGAATACAATCCCTTGGGGCTTGTGTGCAGATATGCTTAGGGTCATGCTGAACCACACCTGTGTGGAAATCAATAGATGCAAGTTTTGAACACGAATGGTATAAGCATGCATAATAGGATGATGCAATTGCAGTGGCTGATAGGTCTACCAACTGATTTCAGTTTACCTGTCTGATCTATTTAGGAATAAGTGCTGAACAGCTTACACTGCATCAAATGCTTGTGTAACAGAAGGCCTTTATAGGCACCCATAGAGTCAGGTTGCAAGTCAAGTGGTAGTTTAATTTTCAGCAGAATATCAATGTCTCCCTCCTGTGACCTTTAATTTTAAAAGCCTTGGTTTTGGAAATTTGACCAAAAATAAATAAATAAATTAGACACACCGTCTGCCATGGAGGAAGATTTTGTGGAACAAAGGAGCTGTAAAAGTATATAAATTTGATGGAACATTCCCAGCACCTAATAATAAACCTGGCATTCAGATTAAATATGGCCATAACAAATCCACCCCCCACTTCGTCTCTGTCCTGCTTGGTCCTATCCAGACTGAGAGCAGTAGACCTTGTAAACTGGATATTTGGATTTTTAGAAAAAGGTATTTCCTTTAGTAATCAGGTATAACAACCACACATGCTGTTGACCAGAACTTTAGAACCCTGAATTGCATGGTTGGTTGAGGATGGTATTCATGGCCATTTATTTCAATAGGTCTACTCTGAGTAATAGGTCTACTCTGAAACCCAGTTCTGCTAATACTGGTTTATTTTTGTTCTTTTTTTATTGTGTATTTCATGTTTTTTCACCTTGTATTTTTATGTTGTGAACCACCCAGAGATCATAGAAGATGTCATAGAGTTGTAAGGGACCCCAAGGGTCCTCTAGAACCAACCCTGCAATGCAAGAATCCCTTCTAAAGCATCCATGACAGATGGCCACCCAACCTCCAGTTAAAAACCTCCAAGCCAGGAGAGTCTGTTCTACTGTTGAACAGCTCTTATTGTCAGAAAGTTCTTCCTGATGTTTAGCCAGAACATAGGAGCCAACTCCTAGGGGCTGTGGGGGCTTCAACCCTCCACAATAAAATATTTGAGGGGGCAGGGTCTCCACAAAGTTGATGGGTATTCCCATTCACATGGTTTGCGTGCACTGTGTCATGTGATCAATTATGAGGAGTGGGGATTACCTGGGTCCCAGAATATTTTATTTAAGCTTGTACCTCTGAGTCGTAATTCCCTTTCTTGAAACTAGAAGCCACTGGTTCAAATCCTACCCTCCAGAGCAGAAGAAATCAAGTTTGTTTTCTCTTCCATGTGACAGCCCTTTAGATATTTGAAGATGTCTATCAAATCACCGCTCAGTCTCCTCATTTCCAGGCTCTTTTAGCCTAAAACGCCTAAACAGATGGAGAACGGTGTACAAATTAAACAAACAAACAAGCTACAGATATCATGCCATGAGAACAGAGGGCAACGTTCCTTGTTGCTGCTTTACTCTTGAAGGTAAGGAAATGGTGCTTTGGACCGGTAGCACAAAAGAGCAAGACTGAATTGTTTAATTGATCCACTTGGATTGGCTCGGTATACAGTACTTCCCACTCTCCCTTGGTGGGCACAAATGGATAATCTGGAGCCAAACAGGAAGTAGTCTCTGAAGATTCACCAGTCTCTGAAGATTCACCAATCCCCGATTCCAAACCATGGCAAAACAGATTGAGTTGAAATCAGCAAAATGGCTCTTTCAGCCCAGTTTCGTCAACTCCACCTTTCAGCAGCTCATGCTGGTCTCAAACAGAGAACATGCTTCCTGGGACGGCAGGGATTGAGCAGGTTCCCTGCTGCTGAGCTTGTATTCAGTGGCGGAGCTTCATGCTCCGGCACCGGGGGGCGGGGGGCGGAGAGCAGGCAGGGGCGGGACTGGCACGCATCCTGGGGGCGGGGCACGCCACCTGCAGGGTGGAGGGGCAGCCGCGATGGCACCCTACTGGGATCGCGCTGCCAGGGACAGTGTGCTTCCCCGCACTCCTCTTCCTCCGCCAGTGCTTGTATTCTCTTTCTCCTGTGTCAGTGAGAGTCCTCCCGAGCACCATAATTTGCAGCACACGTGCTAGATTTGGAAGTTGTCTGCTGTTTTTATTATTATTATTAAAAAACAAAGAAACAAACATTGGAATCGAAATGAAACCCCAGCCCATGGTTCAAAGGTCACCAAAATAGGAAGGCCCCCTCAATACTTGAGCTGGCCCTTTTATTTATTACCCCTCACCTGGGACGTGGGTGGCACTGTGGTCTAAACCACTGAGCCTAGGGCTTGCCGATCGGAAGGTTGGTGGTTCAAATCCCCACGACAGGGTGAGCTCCCGTTGCTCAGTCCCAGCTCCTGCCAACCTAGCTGTTTGAAAGCATGGCAAAGTGCAAGTAGATAAATAGTTATCGCTGCAGCGGGAAGGTAAACGTCGTTTCCGTGCGCTGCTCTGGTTTCGCCAGAAGCGGCTTAGTCATGCTTGGCCACATGCCCCGGAAAAACTGTCTTTGGACAAACGTCGGCTCCCTCAGCCAGTAAAGTGAGATGAGCGCCGCAACCCCAGAGTCATTCGCGACTGAACTTAACTGTCCATTTACCTTTACCTTTTACCCAAGTGAGTAGAGGAACAAAAGGTTGCAATGTTCAGTGCTCTTATGTCTGCGGACAAACGCCGGCTCCCTCGGCCTATAGAGTGAGATGAGCGCACAACTCCAGAGTCGTCCGCGACTGGACCTAATGGTCAGGGGTACATTTACCTTTACCTTTATACCCTTCACAGAGCTACACTTCTCAGTACCTTTAACAACTATGCTTTGCAGGATTCTTTAAAGTGTGCGTGAAGTGGCATGTGACGTCGTCCTTCGCTTTGTCACTGAATGATCCAGGTTCTATCACCAATTCTTCTCTCCTTAGATTTACTGTCAAAAATAAAGGGAAGTCAAAGAGCCAAGAGAGAACAAAGGGCATGAGCTAAGAAGTGTTTCGTTCCTGCTATTGGACAGATTTTTTTTGGGGGGGGGAAATAAAAATAAAATCTTCCTCAAGGAGAATAGAGTAGGTTCATAGGTCTTTTTTAAAAAAAAAAATGTTTAAAAATCCACTTCAAAGGGTAAGTCATATTGCTGAGTTGGTGAGTTCCCCCCCCCTAATTCACTCAGCATGCATCGTTTAAAAAATTATAAGGCCTTCATTTATTTCATTTCATTTTTTTAAAAAGGTAGATATGCCAAGAATCAGATAGGTCTCTCTTCATCTCCTTGCATATTCTTTGAACTACTTTTTTTTTTAAAGGACTTAATTCAATAGTATTCATCTACCAGTAGATGAATTAAATTAAATCCTTGATAGTTGGATTTTAAAAGATGAATATGTATGTATGTGGATTGTAACTTTTTAAAGGGGGTTGATGAAAGGCACCAGGATAGAACTTTGCCCTGATCCATCCATCTCTGTCTGTCTGTGTTGGAGCAGGATGCTGTGAGCGTTCACCCCCATATTCATATCTTGGAATGAGGGTTAATACAGGCATGTTTTCCAGCATTCCCCTTAATATTTGCCCATGTTTGCCAGAAATTTCCCTTCGTTGCACATTATTTTCAGTAATATAAGCATTTTAGTGTGCACCTCCCCGTCATGAATGCTTTTCTGCATGCACTTTTCAAGGGTTTGCTTGTTTGTTTTCAAGAACGGCACCACAGATTTCATAGAAGTGTCAATTTTGAAGTACAGTGGTACCTCTACTTACGAATAACTCTACTTACGAATGTTTCTACTTACGAACGGAGCTCCGTCCGCCATCTTGGATGCAGTTTAGATAGGATTTTTTCTACTTACGAATATTTAGATAGGGTTGCTTCGACTTACGATTTTTTTCTCCCAATGCATTCCTATGGGATTCGACTTACATTTTTTTTTCTACTTACGAATGTGCGTTCGGAAGGCATTAAATTCGTAAGTAGAGGTACCATTGTATTGCTGTGTTTCCGTATTGCTTCTGGAAGTTCAAATTGGGTAGGTGAGCAGTTACAAACCAAGTGAAATGAACTTCTCCCCTATCTCTAGCTCCACTCTGTGTTGTTGTTGTTGTTGTTGTTGTTGTTGTTGTTGTTGTTTACCTTCCTCCAGCAGTTGGAGGAAGCAGGGATCTTGTTTTACAGGGGTACCTCGGTTTACAAAATACAATTGGTTCTGGAAGTCTGTACTTAACCTGAAGCGTACTTAACCTGAAGCGAACTTTCCCATTGAAAGTAATGGAAAGTGGATTAATCCGTTCCAGACGGGTCCGCGGAGTACTTAAACTGAAAGTACTCAAACCGAGGCGTACTTAAACCGAGGTAGGACTGTATTCACATAGGCTCCCCGAACATTTTAGAACCCTCATATTCTAGGGCTCTAAGATATGCAGGGAGTCTTTACGAGTACAGTGGAACCTCGGTTTATGAACACCTTGGTTTACGAATTTTCAGTTTACGAACGCCGCGGACCTATCTGGAACGGATTAATTCACTTTCCATTACTTTCAATGGGAAAGTTCGCTTCAGTTTATGAATGCTTCAGTTTATGAACAGACTTCCGGAACCAATTGTGTTCATAAACCGAGGTACCACTGTAAAGGGCATTCCTCACTTCACACAGTCACCCTCCAACTCACCACCATGGGGCAGTAATGCTACACCACCATTATGGCTAACTGTGGAAGGAAGAGGGATCTTCTTGGGACTCTGGTTGGCCACTGTAAGAATTACTGCTGAATTAGATGCACCCCAGGCAAGACCCAGTAGGCTCCCCTCATGTTCTCAAACTAGGTCTGTACAAGCTGAACACAGCCCACCACGCATAACAGCTTCTCCTCCCACATATATATATATTTTGCAGTCCTAGGCAACAGCTTTTTAAGAAACCCATACTCTTCAACATTTCTCTGATGAAAATAGGGACACCCTGTTTAATAATAATAATAATAATAATAATAATAATAATAATAATAATAATAATTTTATTATTTATACTCCACCCATCTGACTGGGATGCCTCGGCCTCTCTAGGCAGCTTGCAACACACACACACACTGAAACATTAAACATTTTAAAACTTATCTATACAGGGCTGCCTTCAGAATGTCTTCTAAAGGTTATATAGTTATTTATCTCCTTGGCTCGGGGTGTGTGTGTGTGTCAAATAACTCCATACCCTCCAATGAAAATAGGGGTGTCCTACCGCACCCTCCAACATTTCTCTGATGTAAATAGGGATGTCCTAAGGAAAAGCGGGACATTCTGGGATCAAATCAGAAACTGGAGTGGCTTCTGAAAACCCAGGGTGGTCCCTGGAAAATAGCAACACTTGGAGGGTCTGGGAGAGCAGTACTGCCATACATAATCACAAATTTGTGCAGTTTTGACCATGAATTCCATTTGATGGGTCTGAGCAAGTGAATATCTCTCAGTTTAACATGTTATTTTTAGGGCCTTAACAGATAAAGCAAAACAAAACTGGGCAGAACAGGGAGTGATGCTTTATGATGTTCCTACTGAGCCACTGGCATTTGGCCCCCAGAAATCTATTTGGAAGGGAATGTGGCCCTTGGGTTGGGGGGGGATCCCTGCACCTGATCCATCTAGCCGTGTATCCTATTCCCCTCTATGAAGCTCAAGAGCAGGACAGAGATTAAGGGAAGAGAAATGTTAGTGCTGAAGAAAATGTTATTGGACAAGGAGAAAAAGCCTTTCTAAGATGGAATGGAGGAGGTATTTTTCAGATTCTGAGTACAAAGGAGAGCTAAGATTGCACCAGGGAGAGTCAAGAATCCCTTTCACTCTCTGTCTTTGACAGCATGAACCCTAACAGTTATTTGGATACGTCTCTGAATAACTTGTCAGTGTTATTGTGTAGTACTCAGATTAAATATCTACTTAGGAAGAGGACACTTTCAACTCCTTGGTGGTCTGCACGTTTTCACATGCCTCCTCTAAACGACAGTGAGCAGGTTTCAAGGCTGGATTTTAAACATAACCAGGCTCAGTTTCCTTTTTATTATTGTTCTATCCCCTTTCATCCTAGGTTCTTGCATTTGCCTGGTGTGGTTTGAACTTTAAAGGCTTCTTCTTTAAGCATCACTCCTCAAATGTAATTGAAGACACTAAACATCTGTTGTATGGGATGTCCTCCAGTTGCCACGACTGTCTAAACCACCACTGTTCCCCGCAGAGGAATTCTGATATTCTCTTGTACCTCTTTGATGTTTCAAGCCCAGGAAAAGCAGCTCCCATCTGTTATTAATACTGAACCGAATGATTGTATACTAGCAAAGATTTGATAATTAATTATATAACATGGGCATCCGTGAGTACACTTGGAGGAAACAATACCTCCTTCTGTGCAGATTGATGCGGGTGGTTAGCATCAAGACTGTTTTTCAAAGGAATCTCTTGCTATTTTTTACTTACAGGTAACCACGCTTGCTCTTGAAAGTACTATTTTCCTTTGCACCATCTTCTTATTTTTCTTCACAGCTCTATATTGGCCTCTGATAATTGTTTGCTTTGCTTGTGCCTCTGGTCAGGCTGATTTCCAATAAAATCCCACTTGTCCTCTCATCCTAATAGGTTTGTTTTTCCAATTCCTTTCTTTAGTTTTTATTTTCACTCTGAATGTGGAGGTTTTCATTACGGTTGCCATTGACTTTACAGCCTTTTTCAAATCCCCCCCGAAAGCAGCAACTAGCAGGGAAGAAAAACAAAAGGGGAGAGTTTTGGAGTTGTTTAATTTTTTTATTTAAAAAAATAGCCTATTTATATCCTGCCCTTAATCCAAAGGCAGAAAACTATTTCAATAAAATAATAATATCAACAACCATAAAATGATTTTTTAAAAAAACCATGACATTCTATATGTCACAAATTTACCAGCTGAATACCAGTGTTATCTTGAAAATGCTTGTATGGAAAGCAATGTTTTGTGCTGATGACAAAATAACAGCAGTGACTATACCAGCTGAATTTCATGGGGCAGGAAGTTCCAAAGTTGGGGTGCCACCGCAGAGAAGCCCATTTGTACATTGCCACAAAAAATATGCATCGCTTGTTGGATTTTGTATTGATTCTGATGACTGTAATATAGCTGCATTCATATGTTAGGAGAAACCATGGTTGATTGTGATGGGAATGGGCTTAGCCTGGACTGAATTAAATGATTTAAAAGAGTGAACTGCATTGCCTGCTACTTAAGTGCAATGAGTTACTCTTTTTTTTGTTTTTTGTTTTGTATGTAACAAGTTTTAAGACTGTTCAGAAGTAAAGCTTTGAAATTCATTATTGGGGTGGAAAACTCATTTGTTTCTACATAAGTTCCAAATTAGGAATTGTGTTGAACAACTGTTAACAGTGTGGCCCAGATGCCATTATGTGATGACACTGGGAGTAGCTCAGGTTTCAGTGGATCATGGAACAAAGCAACCTCTCCTCACCTTCAGAACATTCCATTGGGGAGCCTTTCACTGGCTATGGCCAGGGGGAATCCTGCCAGCAGTGCTACCAGGGGGCAGAGACGGCGATAATCTGCACCAACAAAATGACCGTTGCACCACTGTGTTGGTGGCAGCAGACCAGAGGCTGGCAAAGCTGGTACAGTTGGGTAGGGGGGGTACCTCTGCCCAATTCACACAGACCCCACAGCTTGGTGCAAGGGGGCTTTGGGTCACTGCAACTAATTAAAATGTGGAATCGTAGTAGGAGTATGCAGCAATCACAGGATTCAGTTTAGCTTCGGATTTAGCACTTTGGCAAATTATCCAATTCAGCTCAAACTGGGGTCCAAATCAGACCCCCAGTCTGAAAAAATCTGATGCTTCATTGTCCCTCCACTAGTCATCAAGTGATGAATAAACAGAATAATTATAACACTTACCAGTGGATAATTGTACACCGCTTCTCCTTTGCATATCTGGCTAAACAGATCCTGCTTCTCTTTACAGTAGATTTACTAAATCTGGAACACTTCACAATGGAGTAAACTAACCAAAAAGAATGTGGCTCAGTACTACAAATTAAAGAAATGTTCCAGAATTCATTTCTTAAGGAAAAGTCTGTGTGTCAGGGGCATAAAATAAATCTTGGTGAAGCAAATATTAAAATGGAACAAGTTAATAATCATAATTATATTTGTAATTATGGAATTTAGATATGTAAAGTAGCCCAGGAGTTAGCAGCTGCAAAAATTCATTACTGTGCCACATTACACATCTCATTTTATGGATGCTGTTCTTGAGTGGCTGCAAGATTAGCAATTGTAAAGTTCATGAGCTTTACAAATGCAGGTCATTTGCTCATTTGTTGAAGATATTAAGAACTGTCCACCAATTCCAATAGAGGTTGCAAACCAAGTTTTAATTAGTGGTTATATTTGGTGATTATAACGTCACCAAGTGTATTAATACTAATAGCAGGGATGCATACATAAGAGAGTTTATCATATCTTCATTCTTAATCCAAATAAATCCTTCATGATTTGTTTGTTTTGTTTTGGTTTTTTTTTCAGTTTGGGAAACAATTAACTAACCAAACAGGCACAGTTATTTGTTAGGCTGGGTGTGTCACATAGTAGCTCCAATACCAAACTGGGATTCATAATTTAGTGCATTGAGTTGTTGTTGTTTTGTTTTGTTTTGTTTTGTTTTGTTTTGTTTTGTTTTGTTTTGTTTTGTTTTGTTTTGTTTTGTTGTTATAATACAGGGAAGTCCCAAGGTGACTTATACTCAGGTTGAAAAACATGTAAGTATTATAGCACCCTGGATGTGGAACTCCCTCCCACTAGAGATATGGCTGTCCCCCATGTTATCTCTCATAAATACATATTTCTTCCTTCAGGCCAATGGAGATGACTGGTTAAAGAATTGGTTTCTTCTGCCACTGGAGTGCTAATTTACTATGTGTCCTGGGTTGTTGTTTTTTGTAATAACTTACGTATTTTGTGCTTTAACGTGTTATCTGTGTAGAGCCTTGGGAATGTTCAGGGCTGGCCTAGGTCCTTTCAACTCCACAATTCTTTGGTTTTGTAATAGCAACAGTCATTACTTTTTTAGCAAGCATATTCCTCAGTGATGCCTCCTAATGAAAAGTATTTCCCAGAGAGAACACATTTGGATTGTAGGCAACAAATGAACGGCGACGTCACGTTTCTTGAAATATAAATTGACTGTCTGGGAGAAGGCCCATGAGCTATCTTTCAGAAACGGTTGTAAGTGATTTTAGATTTTCTAGAACAAGAGCATAAGGAAGCCATTAGCTGTGGTTGACTGAAGTGCAGTAGCAGCAAAATGGGACACTGCCACAAAATTTACTGAATCCAAAAACAAATTGCTCATTCCGGCCTTGTCCTTAATAGAAACCCGAAGAAGCCATTTGGCCTACCATCACCTGGCTGTTAATAGCTTGGATGTCCTCCCAGCCTTGAACTGTTTGAAAGTATAAATCAAGAAGAAACATAGACTCATCACACAGGTGAATTCATGCTGAAATCTAGACTCAATAGAGCATATTGTCTTTCTCAGAGTTAATCTGCTTATGCCTGATTTAAAACACTCATCTTAATACAGGAGTACCATCCAGACTTAATGATTACACAAGATCATTGTTCCCCAGTCTTCTCAGTGCATCATTTTTATTGTGCAGGAGAATCGCCACCACTTGGCTTGAAGAAGCAGTACGGAGAGAGGGGTGGGTGGACTGGAACAATTTTACAAAGCTCTCAAGTTCTAAGGGAGAGGGAAGGGTGTAGCGGGGTATCTGAGATTCAGGTCAGATTGTCACTGTAATAATTTGTGGTGTTAAAAGTAGAGGTTCCAAATCGTGCCCTCCCTCAAAGAGGGTGAGACCTGGCAACCAAACCCTTGTGTTGTGGGTGGGTACGATTGGATAGCCACAACACCCGATTGGTAGGTCCCTTGATGCTGGGTTCAATCTGACCAATGGGACGCTAGTCAAAATGGATCAAGGGACCTATATATGCCAATGCAAGTGACCCTGAGCTTTCTCTCTTGGACAGTGCATCGGAACACCAGCATCGTGTCCGCTGCGAGCCGAAAAGAGAGACCATTCTACCTTCGTTGATTACGGTGATCTGTTCTCGTTATCCCTCGACCTTTTCCATTTCCCTTTTATTCCTTTAATTTTTCACCCCAGTTAATTCCCTCCCGCCTTCCCCTCCGCCTTCCCCCCCTCCGAAGGGCTTTGGACCCTAGAGTTCCTGGAGCTTGCCGCTGCAGCTACTCGCTGGAAGGCTGTGTGCAGTGGCTCGCTTTCTATAGCTGCGGTTGCGGCCTCGGGGCTTCAATAGCAAGCCGGCATTTTAAAGCGGAGAGTCCCCTCTCATAGCGGTTGCTGCGAATTTGATTTCAGGGGTGGGTCCGTGGGCGATTTTGCCGACCTTGGGAATACCCCCTCCTCCCCCTGATTGGTTCCAACTAGATCACCATTGTACCTCTTCTTCTAGAGGACGCTGCTGGTCGCGTTTTGGAGGGAGCACCATCTTAATTTGGCGCGGCCGCCATCTTGTTTTGGCGGGAGCACCAGTTAAGCTGCACAGTGCAATTGAATTTGCTTTGCAGTCTTGCCAATTTCAATTACTTTAAGTCGTTATGCCTGTTAAACGCAAGGAAGTCCGGCACTTCCTTCCAAGAGGGTAATTAGAGGCCCCTCCAAGGCCTTGCGCTCAGCGCCTTCCTCAGCGTTGCCCCCGCAAATGCTGGATCGCTTGTCTACAATTGTGGCTGATCTGGGTTCGGATCCTGCAGCACTGGCCAGATTTAATGCTGAAATGGAGTCCCTTGCTCAAGACTGCGCAAGGCATATTGTTTTGCAGCCTGGCCCCTCCACATCTTCTACTGTTTTTGAGGCTTGTGGATGGTCTCAATGATGGCAGCAGCAGCAGCAGCAGCAGCAACAACAACAACAACAACAACAACAACAACAACAACAACAACAACAACAACAGCAACAACAACAGCAAGAACTAGTTGGCTTTCTCTAAGTAGAATTTATAGGAACAAAAATCCACAAATAATGAGCCGGATGGCTGCTGGCCTTAATATGCATATTTATCAGTCTCAATAAAGCTGGCAGCTTGCCAGGTTTAAACTTAGTTCTGTCATTCATATCCCTCTCAGCAGATGAATAGGCTTTGTTTGATTCAGCCGAATCCATTTCAGCACCTTCGCTCCTTAGAATGCAGGTTGAAGGGTTTCTTCATTATTAAAAACAGCAACACCGTTTTCACTCCTTTTTCATCTTAATGTCGAAGACGCTAATCCACATTCTTCCCGGCTCATAATATGTGCTAAAAAATCCATTATCCAAAGAATGATGAAGAAACTGTTTCGATCAGATAGGACAGCTGAAGGTCAGGTTTAAATAGATGTACAACATTATCCATGCTTGATTGAGTGTGGTTCTGGCCTGTATCACTGTACGGCTGCTTAAATTTCAATGTTTTGCAAACTGAATAGACCCTTAGAGATAGAAGTGGGAAAATAAAGGATAATAAAGAAGACCCTCTACGGCCTGTTGTATAGGGTGTCGGGGGGGGGGGCATGTCGTACTCCTTCTGGGATAGTTTGTCCACCTTTCAACCTACCCTGCACTCTCACCTGTGGCTCCTAGAAGCTGCCGGCATGCGACAGCAGCTACACCGTGGGAACGGTTTCAACTGGCTGACTAAACCAGGTGAGGGTAGCCGATGGGTCTCACAGATGGGTCTCAAATACACAACACACACTTCAAAAATGTCTAAATCTGTTAGTGACATAAGAAGAACACTACTAGATCAAGCCAGGATAGTATCCTATCCTCACAATGGCGAAACAGATATTCTTTTGGTGCCAGTGATTTGAATGGGCCTGAATTTGGGAAGGGCTCAGTTTTCAGAAGGGCAGTGTTCCAGCGGTAGAGCACCTGTTTTTGTATATAGAAGGTTCCAGGTTCTATCCCTGACATCTCTATCCTTGTCATCAACTAACTTGCACTGGTGTGCTTAGAAATCTGGGACGCAGGTGGTGCTGTGGTCTAAACCACAGAGCCCCTTAGGCTTGCCGATCAGGAGGTCGTCGGTTCAAATGTGAGCTGCCGTTGCTCTGTCCCAGCTCCTGCCAACCTAGCAGTTCAAAAGCACACCAGTGCAAGTAGATATAAATAGGTACTGCTGTGACGGGAAGGTAAACGGCGTTTCCATGAGCTCTGGCTTCCGTCACGGTGTTCTGCTGCACCAGAAGCGGCTTAGACATGCTGGCCACATAACCCGGAAATCTGTCTGTGGACAAATGCCGGCTCCATCGCCCTGAAAGCGAGATGAGACCGCAACCCTATAGTCACATTTGACTGGACTTAACCATCCAGGAGTCCTTTACCTTTTCACCTTAGAGATCTGCACTGGTTGCCAATTTCTTCAAGTTCAAGATTGTTGCTATTAGTGTATATAAAGCCCATAACAACTTGCTGCCAGTTTACCTGCAAAATCACCTTGCTCCATGTATGTTAGAAATTGATCTGTTAGTGCGACAGCACCTAAACTTTGGAACTCCCTGCTTGGTGGGGTCAGGCAGGCACCTTTACTCTACTGTACTCTTTTTGGTGCCTACGAAAACAATTTATTTATTTTTTTAGATAAGGCTATCCAGGTCTATCCAGGGACCCAGGTGGTGCTGTGGGTTAAACCACTGAGCCTAGGGCTTGCTGATCAGAAGGTCGGTGGTTCGAATCCCTGTGAAGGGGTGAGCTCCCGTTGCTTGGTCCCAGCTCCTGCCAACCTAGCAGTTCGAAAGCACGTCAAAATGCAAGTAGATAAATAGGAACCGCTTCGGCGGGAAGGTAAACGGCGTTTCCATGTGCTGCTCTGGTTTGCCAGAAGCGGCTTTGTCATGCTGGCTACATGACCTGGAAGCTATACGCCGGCTCCCTCAGCCAATAATGCGAGATGAGCGCGCAACCCCAGAGTCGGTCACGACTGGACCTAATGGTCAGGGGTCCCTTTACCTTTACCCTATCCAGGTCTATAGAACATTGATGTGTGTTTTAATCTGTTTCTAGTTTATTGCTTACACATGGTTTTTCAATTGTCTTAAATAACTGTTTTAACTGTTTAATCTTTACTGTTAATTTTATTGTTTCATTCTCTTTGAAGCCACTTTGACTGCTTCTTTGTTTCTTTACAATCAAGCAGTGTTTAAATTTCATGAAATAAATGAAATCTCCAGAAGGATGAGAGAGACCCCTCTCTAAACCCCTAAAACTCTCTGCTAGTCAGTGTAGACAATACTAGCTATTAGCTAGGTGGAACATTGGAACATTGGTCTGATTCAGCGTCCAGCATCTTCCTATGTTCCTAAGCCTTGAAGGTCACTTTATGGTTCAATAGTTTGAATTGATCCCCCACCCCACGCCGATGCTCTTGCGGCTTGGCATTGTCTTCTCAAGGACAGTTTTCAATTGTTAGGTATTCACGTCGCGGTGTTTGGCAGTCCCCATAAACCTCATTTACGAACCAGGGGCTGAGTCTGGAGTGATATATAAATATCAATATGATTCATGCCGATTTGATAAATGACAGAGGCTTGATATATCAGTGCAATTCCACATGTCCTACAGCTTTATCTTTCTCCCCTCCCATGTAGTGTTGAAATAATATCCTCCCTGGTTCCCAAGCAGTGAGGACACAAAGAATTGCCACAGGGGTTGTCTGTGTAAACAACTGTACAAAGAAGAGTCCGCACAATATGATGCAATTAGGAAGTGCACTTGAAAAACTGAAACAGCAAAGGGCCTTTATTAAATCTTAAAAATAAAAAAATGAACATTAAAAAGTAGGGTGCAAGCTTTTGTGGACCTGAGCCCACTTCTTCAGGGGTGCAAAGTGTTCATCTAAGCTGGAAGCTATATATACATATGGAGTGGAGAGAGTAAGAGAGAGAGGAAAGCAGTGAGGTCAGAGGGAAAGAAAATGTGTACACACACACACACACACACACACACACACACACACACACACACATTGGCAAATAAAAATATGTAAAATGATTGCACTGACTATTCAAAACCATGATTGACGTTCAAGGGTCCTGCTTCCATTTTCTGTTCAACCCACAAGACACTCAGTATTCCCTGGCCACTAAATACGCCCTCATTGGGCTGTATATTTTGGAGAGGGATTTATTTCTCTAAATAGAATCATAGAATCATAGAGTTGGAAGAGACCACAAGGGCCATCCAGTCCAACCCCCTGCCAGTCCAACCCCCAGCCAAGCATCAAAGCATTCCTGACAGATGGCTTTCAAACCTCCACTTAAAGACCTACAAAGAAGGGGACTCCCCCACACTCCTTGGCAGCAAGTTCCACTGCCGAACAGCTCTTACTGTCAGGAAGTTCTTCCTAATGTTTAGGTGGAATCTTCTTTCTTGTAGCTTGAATCCATTGTTCTGTGTCCGCTTCTCTGGAGCAGCAGAGAAGTACTTTTTTTTTCTATATCTGCAATATATTTTTTTCTATATGTTGAGCATGATTTTGTTTTTGTTTTTGTTTGCTTGTCTTACTCAAGATTGTTTGTCTTTACTCAAAATTCTACATCTGTTTTGCCTGAGGATTCGCTTCAAGTTCAATTTTGGAAAGGATTCCAATCTTTTTCTACTATTTACCGTTTCCTACCATTTATCGTTAGATTTCTGAATTCTACCGTGTGAATTGTTTTCGTTTTGTTTCTTATTATTTACTTTCCTTGCATCTACTTTAAACTCAAATCCCTTGCTGGAAGGCCAAAAGCCAAAGAGAAGGAAGCTGTATGTGTATGAACTGAGAGGGTATTACTGCAAAAGAGATTGCAGCCCTAGGAATTTTTTATGGCAAGATTTTAGTTGCGGGCTTTGAATTCTGCAAAGTCCTACCAACAGAAACCTAGTCCCATTTTGTTGCGACAAAGAAAGAAAGCCACAGTAGTTGTTGCCATGGCAATGAGTCTCTGTTTCCCTGATGATGACCTGCAAATTGGTCTCTTTGCCACCAGGTTTCCGAGCTGCTTTCACTCAGCTGCCATTGTTCTTTCTGACCCCAGAGGGGCCTTCTAAACTCGGACATACTAGGCAAAACATCATAAAAATAAACAAGAAGAGAAAAGTAGCTGTGGCAGGGGTCGGAGGAGAGGGTGCTCCAGATCGGACTGAACCAGCAGTGAGAGGAAGGGGGTTCCAAACTTCCCTTTTCCTGCTTGTTGCATTTTCCCTGTCCAAAGCACCCACAACACACACCATCAGCTAGGGAGAGAAAGACAAAACTCCCAGGAAAAGCAACTGGGGGAGGAATTTTAATCAGGGAACTGTCCCAAGGGGGAAGAAGGATCTTATAGTATCACAATGATCATGTTTTTTATGGTGAAAATGTAGCCAAAGTATTCTAGCATATACCCAGCAGTATCTTCCTAGTCACTTATTTAATTGCTGCTAATGTTCTGGGGTTTGTTTGGTTTTTGTAATGTCCTATAACTTTGGATGAAACAGTGGCACACTCCAAGGTTTGCAGATATAGAAAAAAAATACTTATTTTTGCAGATATGTTGAGCAGGATTTTGTTTTTGTTTTTGTTTGCTTGTCTTGTTTGCTTGGGGATTTTTGCACACCTCCTGGGTTATCACCTAGTTTAAATGAAATGTGAAGTGATATTGTAGGACTCTGCTTAGACAAAATGTTTGACGTATTTCGAAGGAAGCTGAAAGTTCCCTCATGGCTGACAATGTTTATGAGGAAATGCACGCTTGAGAGGGCTATTGGGTTGTTGTTTTTGTTTTTATTAGGTATTTTGTGGCTTTATATCTTGATTTTATTCTGTGAGGTATAGGGCAGAATATAAACTCTAATAATAATAATAATAATAATAATAATAATAATAAATTGTCTCTGAATAAAGATGTAAAATAGAGCAGTAGTGTAAAAGCCTCTGTGACAACCATTCCCACTGAGGGCTACACCCATCACTTTATCTGCTTCCAGGTGGACACGGTTGTGGGGCAACTTCAAGACCCACCAGCTCTTTTCTGATGGTTCTTTATCTTTAAATCAGCCTTCAGATAAGAGGATGCCTTCAAGCAGCATCCTGTCCTCCAACAGCCCTTCAAGTAGAAGACAAGAGGAGGAGGAGGAGGAGGAGGAGTTTGAACTTGATATCCTGCCTTTCACTCCCCTTAAGGAAGCTCAAAGCGGCTAACATCCTCCTTTCCCTTCTCCCCCCCCCAAAAAAAAAACACTCTGTGAGGCGAGTGAGGCTGAGAGACTTCAGAGAAGTGTGACTAGCCCAAGGTCACCCAGCAGGGTGGGGAAGCGAACCCGGTTCACCAGATTACGAGTCCACCGCTCTTAACCACTACACCAAGCTGGCTCTGTAAAGACTCTGTAAAGCAGTACCCATGGATATCCTCCATTCTTGACATGCTATAATATGAGACAGGAGAGGTTGGTCATAGAATCATGGAGCTGGAAGGGTCCCAAGGGTCATCAAGTCCAACCCCCTGCAATGCAGGAATCTCAGCTAAAGCATCCATGACAGATGGCTATGGTCCATTAGGGAGAATGTGGCACTGCCCAGCAACCCTTCATCAGGCCCTAGGCATCCCTCATCTGCCTGCAATCTTCCTTACAGCCTGTGGCAATGTGCTCCTCTTTAGCTTCAGTGCTATCCTTGTAGAACTCAGCAGACCAGAGGAAGATGGAGGCAAAACTAGAATTACTTGAAGCTTCCTGTTACTGTCTCCAACTGCTCCTGGTCTCTCCAGTCTCAGTGGGCACCAGCCGCCACTGTTGTGAGAAGCAGCCCTTATCCGAGAATTCACTACCTCCTCCTCTGAATTTTCTGAATGGCCCATCAAAGGTCAACATGGAATGCTAACAGTTTGGGGTGTTTTTTTGTGGGGTGGGGAGATTTTCAACTTGTTCTTCCTGGTGTGTTTCCTAGAATTCACCAAGTTTGTCTTTGGCTCCTTACAGACACAATAGCTATAGTTCAGTGTTCCCTTTCATCACCAAATACAATGATGCATTCTTAAAGAAGTTGACTTCTGCCTGATCATGTGAATGAAATAATAAGTACATCAAGTGAAGGGCTGGAGCTACCAGATGCATAATAAGTGACTGCAGATGAATGCACTGCATTTGAGAAGTTAATTAACAGAGTTGTGTAAAACAAAATTACAATGAGGATATAAATGTAGCTGAATTTAAAGTTTAATTTAAATCTAATGAAACAGTTGCAATTGTGAACCTCCCCCCATTTTTTAAAACTATGGTGCTAAACAGCCTGAGCACATGTTTCCCAAGAGCAAAGGGACTCGTGTCTCAGTCTTCACTCCTTTGAAACTCAAACACAGACCCCCTAAATTGACAATAATCATAATCACCATGCTTCTCACCTTCTAAGTTTCAGCCAACCATCATCATAACCCCAACTGGCAAGCCTGGGAGCTTTCTCATCCATGCCTCTTCCAAGCTCCATTAATGTGTGGTCCCCAAATTTTGGATCCCCCCCCCAAACTGATGCCAAAGTTTGGCGCTAGTTTTGTGCAAAACATTGGCACCTGTTTGGAGTCAATTGGACAAGGTTGGCTTTTTTTTACATTAACTTGTGACCCCGATTTGCTGTGTCAATTACTCAGTTTGGAAGGCAGCACAAAATGTGGGGTTCATTGCACAAAACAGCACTAAACTAGCACTAAACTTGGGCATCAGTTTGGGGGATCTGAAATTTTGGGGTCACATGTTAATAAAGCTCCCCTTCCACACCTCTGCATTTGCCATTTTAGGCACTTGCAGGCCCTCATCAGTTTTTTGACTGCCAACTTACATCTTTTTAGGAGCCATCTAAAGTGGTAGCCACTTCCCCAGTGATGGAATCCTACCCTATTTGAACCCTGAATACTGCATGGGAGATAACTATATGTCCGGTTTCCATACATGTATGATTCTGGGCTATTACATTTAGCCTCCCTACAACTATTGGCATCTGAGCAGGAGCCCCGACTCCCAGATCAACCTGCCCATTTTTTAAGGCAGGCATGGGAAACCTGTGGCTCTTCAGATGTTGTTGGACTTCAGCATACATCAGCTTCAGCCAGCATCAAGATGATGCACGTTATGGTCCAGTAACACACAAAGGGTCACAGATTCTCTTTCTGTGCTGTAAGATCATCTGCCAAGGTCTGTCTCCATGTCTCTCACCCATCAGAGGCACAAAGATAATCTATAAGGGAGGAGACTTTCTCAGTCATGGTGCCCCCCGAGGTTCCCCTGGCACCAGCAATGGTATCATTTAGGTGCCAAGAAAGAACTTTTTTTTTACTTGCAATGCCTACTTTAGTTGATTTAATTGATTTAGTTGATTCAAATCAACTAAATTAGGATTTAGCTGATTTAATTGTGCAAGTTGTAGGCTGCAGTGATAGACCCGCTCATCTGGGAGTGGAAGGCATGTATAAGATTATATTGTGGGTCTGTTTTAAGAAGTTTTCTTGGTGCTCTCTCTCTCTCTCTCTCTCTCTCTCTCTCTCTCTCTCTCTCTCTCTCTCTCTCTCTTTCTCTCGTGTGCTTATGTTGCATACCTCCCAGAAATCTGATATTATGACGGGCAGTTTTAAAATGGGTTTTTAGAAAGCAAACAAACAGTACATTCAATATAACCTATGTGGCATGCTATTCTATTCTTTTCTTTTCCATTATTGGCATTTCTTCTGCATCACTATCTGAGATAACTAGTACTGGTCTGAGCAGTAAAAAGAAAGCAGGTCAGTTTTCTACATACATGGAAATAATTCCCTCCAGCCAGGCATATTCAGAAAGCTGTGAAATTTAAACCTTGCTGTCATAGAAATATCCATCTAAACGCTCACCTCCTTTGTGTGAAAACATCTTTGTATTTCTTTTTTTAAAATAATAATAATGGAACAGAATAATTCAACAATTTGTATTGCTGGTGAAAGTGCAGCTTCCCTCTAGGAAGGCAAGGAGAGGTGGGAAGACAGAGCATCTTTTTAAAACAAACTAACTAACACCAAAAGAGTCATTCCCAGCAGAAACCACTTTAGATATGAGAGTTGAAACAATGGCTCAGATCGCAAGACTGATCGTGATTATTAATTGCAGCTTTCCTTTCCTTCATGGAGCCTGGGGCAAATGCAAAACGCTGTTGCTTGTTTCATAATGATTGGATAATACGACACAAATTCTGTACCAGTTGTGGGTTGTCAGTGTGTTTCCAGACCCAATTCACAGTGATGGTTTTGACCTTTAAAGCCTTAAACTATTTGGGACCACAGTTCATGGACTGCCTAAAATACAAGCTTGTCCAGATATTTAAATTTGCCTCAGAGCCTCTGCTCATACATCAACTCAGCTGATGGGTACAAAAGACTGGGTCTTTTTGGTGGTGGCCCCCTGACTATGGAACTCCCTCCCCACCAAGGTTCTTATAGTTTGAGCATTTCCAGGGTTACAGCTACAGTCTCTCTCCTTTGGACCACTTTCTCTTAAAGGTTGTTCTCTCAGAATTGGTTCTTTTAGTGTAGATGGTTCTGTTGGTTGGGTGGTGATTTATAATGATGTTTGTAAACTGGTTCACCTGGCATGGGCTTTTAAATGATTGCTATCATTGTTTTATATGTGTACTGTGTTATGATTTTGTGAACTGCCCTGGGTGGGCTATGACACAAGTTACTTGACAAATAATTAACAGCACAACCTTAACCAGAAGTCCTATTAATTCCATAGGATTTGCTACGAGGAAAGTAGGGGCAGGCTCACAAACCTAGTGGGCAATTACTTACACAGCAACCCAAACCTAAACTGGATTGAGCAAATTTAGAAAAGCATATTTTGGGCTATCCTAACCAAGCTGGGGTTCACCAAGGCCTATTCCAGAATAGCTCCCTCATCCCAGCTCAGCATAACTTCCCCAACCCAGTTCAGGCAGGCATACACTGGCATAACACCCTCAACCCAGCTGAGATGGCAGGTTGGCGGGCAGAACTTACACTCAAAAATGGAACATAAGAAGAGACAGCTGGATCGGGCCAATGGCCCATCTAGTTGAGCATCCTATTCTCACAGATCAGAAGCCTGTGGGAACCTTGCAAGCAGGATCTGAGCACAAGAGCTCTCTCCTCTCCAGTGGTTTCCAGCAACTGGTATTCAGAAGCATTTCTGCTTCCACCAACTGAGGCATAGTACAGCCATTGTTGTGGCCAGTAGCGTTCAATAGCTTTCTCCTCCATGATTTATTCTAATCCTCTTTTAAAGCCACCTTGGTTGGTGCTCAGAGGCAGCTCCATTGTTTACCTCTGCAGCAAGGGAAAACTTAGACTTACACCTATTCCAAACCTCACCAGACTCCATTTTCCCTCTGCAAGGCTTGAACCAGCTCAGCCTAAAATAGCCCCAGTCCTGAATGGAGTTTGGAACAGGAGTAATTTGAACTGGATTAATTTCAGACAGGCATAGGCAAACTCGGCCCTCCAGATGTTTTGAGACTACAATTCCCATCATCCCTGACCACTGGTCCTCCAAAACATCTGGAGGGCTGGGTTTGCCTATGCCTGATTTAAGACAACGTAAGTTATGACAGCTTCTTGTATTTAGGATTGCTCTGTAAACAATTAATTAATTTCAGGCTCTATCTGGAACCTAAGATACATTTTTTTCTCAATAGATTCCAGATTCTTTTAATACTCAATGCTAGGAGGAATCAAGGGCATTTTCCCTTTGAAATGTTGTGGGTAGCAGGTAGGAAAGAAGAAGGAGAAGGAGAAGGAGAAGGAGAAGAAGAGGAGGAGGAGGAGTTTGGATTTGATATCCCGCTTTATCACTACCCGAAGGAATCTCAAAGCGGCTAACATTCTCCTTTCCCCTCCTCCCCCACAACAAACACTCTGTGAGGTGAGGCTGAGAGACTTCAGAGAAGTGTGACTAGCCCAAGGTCACCCAGCAGCTGCATGTGGAGGAGTGGAGACTCGAATCCGGTTCCCCAGATTACGAGTCTACCGCTCTTAACCACTACACCACACAAGAAATTGTTGTCTGTAAACTAAAATGAAAAACATTAGTATTACTTCAGGCTGTTGGGTTTTAACCTTATTGGTAATTTGGTGTTCAATATTCCTAACTTTGATTATACAATACTGACTTTTTTTCTTTTCTTTAGATTAGAGGGCTAAAGTTGAAGCACTGCTTTCCTTTCAAACACTGCCAGCAAAAGTGATTACAGATGTATTAATTATCCTTGGTTATGTAAATATTTGTGACATTGAGTTTGATATAACAAGGACGGGCATTAAAAGCCATTGAGATTCTTGCAGCCTCGCTGTTAAAATATAAATGGCTCTCATTCTATAAAGGGGGAAATTAATTCTAGTGTTAGGCAAGCTCTCCTCAGCTAGACTGGGAATCAGCTCAGTACTGGTGAGCTTTCTGGTAAGTGTTCTGGGGCAAAGAGTATTTGTGTGTTTCTCTGCTAGGTTATAACGTTGCGTGCATGCTGATGGTACACATGCATTTTACACACACATTCTTGAATTTCATCTACAATCACCCCACCCCCTTGTAATTTGGTTTACTGCCTTGCACCTACTCGACACCAACAGCCACGATGGAAAATGACTTGGAAATTTGGTTGCCTCTAGCTACACAAACACACCTAGGGATAAGAGAGCATTCCAGTTCTGGAGTTGGAATGTGACTATTGAAATGTTCTCAAGAAAACTGATGGATCCAAACACAGAAAATACTTACCAAACATAGAGCATCTTGGTTGGGTTGCCTGATCTCATACAGTAGTTCACAACATTCTACAAAAGTATAATGGAGAGAAAGTAGTTAACAATACTTTGGGGGGGGGCAGATGGACTATGATTTGACTTCAAAGTAGTTGTTCTCAGGGATGCGGGACCCCACCCATCCATGTACACTTGATTTAAATTACCACGTATCCTTGTACTTACCTGGGATGCTTATCTGTCCTCCCCTCGATGCTCTTCATCATCTCCTTCTCTGTCACTTATTTTAGATTTCTTACCAGCTCAGGATCAATACTGTCAAGTCAAGGTTCCTTTGTTAGGACCTGTTTGGAAACAACAAAACACAGAGAAGGAAGAACTTGTTAAGCGCAAGGATGCCGCATCCAAATAATACTCTTGGAGATACCTGCCGAATTGTTCCGTTTATTTATTCTTTCATTTTTCTCATGAATGTTCTCCTAAATGGCAAGAGCTCCATAAAAAGTGTGGAGTGTATGTGTAATTTCATGCAATGCTTTCCTGTTTGCTCTGAATAAACAGTAGCAAATGTTCCTGATTTTGCTGGACAGACAGATCAATTAGTCAGCTGCATAAGACAGCTGGCACACCATGTTCCAATCATAGGACTTTCCACATATATATATATTTAATTTAATTTCCCAATACAGCAGAGAGTGAAGTTAGAGATCGGATGTGGCTATTTTGCTGTTGCAACTGGCTTGTTTGTTTTTGCAAGCCTTCGTTAGATGCTTCCTCGTAAATTGCACTGCCGTGTTACGGTATCTCATTATCCTTTATTAACAGAACACTGCTAAATAAATGTTGGGATTATGCAGCACACGCAGCATGCAGAATGAGGCAGCATATTGGGGGGATGTGTTTGTCCTAGATTTACAGCAGCAAAGTCTAAGAAATATTACATGTTCTAAAAATACTGCCAATTTTTTTTCTGGCCGCTGTACTGCAATTCGAAGCCATGCCCCTGTTTAGGACATAAGTTAACAGGAAGCAGCAGCATTTAACAGACAGCCCAGCTATGAAACGGATGATTGCAAGTGGATGCCCCTGAGCCAATTCAATCCAATAATAATAATAATAATAATAATAATAATAATAATAATAATAATAATAATAATAAATTTATTATTTATATCCCGCCCATCTGGCTGGGTTTCCCCAGCCACTCTGGGCGGCTTACAACAGAAAAATGAAATAAAACAATTAAACATTTAAAGCCTCCCTAAACAGGGCTGCCTTCAGATGTCTTCTAAACATCTGGTAGCTGTTTTTCTCTTTGACATCTGATGGGAGGGTGTTCCACAGGGCAGGCGCCACCACCGAGAAGGCCCTCTGCCTGGTTCCCTGCAACTTGGCTTCTCGCAACGAGGGAACCGCCAGAAGGCCCTCGGTACTGGACCTCAGTGTCCAGGCAGGACGATGGGGGTGGAGACGCTCCTTCAGGTATACTGGACCGAGGCCATTTAGGGCTTTAAAGGTCAGCACCAACACTTTGAACTGTGCTCGGAAACGTACTGGGAGCCAATGTAGATCTTTCAAGACCGGTGTTATATGATCCTGACGGCCGCTCCCAGTCACCAGTCTAGCTGCCGCATTCTGGATTAGTTGTAGTTTCCGGGTCACTTTCAAAGGTAGCCCCATGTAGAGCGCATTGCAGTAGTCCAAGCGGGAGATAACCAGAGCATGCACCACTCTGGTGAGACAGTCTGCAGGCAGGTAGGGTACCAGATGGAGCCTGCGTACCAGATGGAGCTGATAGACAATGGCCACAATCCACATAGTTCGGCACAATTACTTGCCAATCCATGGTGCAGCTACTCAAGGACTTGCTCGCAGCTTAAGCAGTTGGGATCCTATGCTCTGTCTCGGCAATAGTGTCAAAAGCACAATATAAGTGTGCAGAAAAGGGAAAGGAGGTAAAACAGCAGCAGCAGCACATTGGGGAATGGGTCAAAGCTCAGTAGTAGACCATCTCCCTTGCATGCAGAAGGTCCCAGGTTCAATCCCCAGCATCGCCAGGTAAGACGAGGAATGTCCCTCACCTCCCAGTTTGGAGAGCTGCTGTACAGAATACTGAGCTAGATGGTTAAATGCCCCAACTCGTTATAAGGAAGCTTCCAATGTTCCTATGTTATTGCCACTCGTACAGGTCAGCACCCAACAGCTATTACATGGAGAGGAAGGTGGATAACACTGTGTTTGGCAATATTTTGGGTTCTTTTGAATATTCCACACTTGCAATGCACATTCTTTCACCACACTCCCTGCATGTACTGACTGAGCACCAATTCTGAAAAAAGCTTCTCTTTTTTTCCTAATAATGATAATGATAATAATATCTGAAAAATGACATCCAACTGACTTTTAAGAGGTTAGTCACAGACCGGAATTCCATCAAGGATTTCAGCCAAAAGGTGTCCAAGCAGGGCATGTACCTGCCTGTCTGTAAAGGTTGTGCCCACGTGGGCGAAAAGATTGGAGCCTATGCAGGTACCCGAGAGACACTGGAGACACCTGCTTCTTTTATCTTCTCTGTATGCTAATGATGCTGTAGGTGCTAATGTATGCTTTCTTAGAACACTTTCATGCATTTCTTTAGCACAAGTGCCAATCAAGGTTGATTCTTTCTTTACAGAGATAGATAAAAGTACACCCAAGCTGTAGCACCACCAACATATTTAGAAGTGCCGAAAAGGGATAAAATCTGCTCTGATTTTCCTTAGCCTACAGTAGCTTTCACCAAGCTGGAGCCCTCCAGATGTTTTGTACTAAGACTTTGTGCAGTAGTTTTGGGAAGGCTGGAATTCATTGTCATTCAAATACAAGCAAATCAATGTTAGCACTCCTCTCTCTCTTGCATGCAGAAGATCCCCAGGCCAATTCCTTGCCATTCCCGGGTCTCAGGAAACAGGGATGATGAAACATCTCTGGTTAAGACCTTGGAGTTACTTCCTGGTAGCCTAGACAGCACAACTGGGGTCAGCCACAGACAACGTCCCTCCAGCCATCCCAACTAACCTAGCACCCATCCATGGTGGGATACGGAGAAGGGCCTCTCCATCAGATCTTAGGGTGTGGGAAGGATGATATGGGAGGAGGTAGTCCTTTAGGAACCCTGAAGCAAAACCGTTAAGGACTAACACTAAACTTATTAATCAAGAGGTCTATGATATTTCAGAACAGACTGGAGTACATTTTTACGGAAACACACATGGTCCCCATGAAGTGGTTGAGAGGCCTGCTTAGCCTCTTATCAGAGCCGTGCAAACTGGGAACACACCCAGTGCTCCTCTGTGGCTGAGCATCGTTGCAGATAAAGATATGCAGTGTTGAGAAACCTGCCTTTCAAGGCTTCCAAGGGCATAGCTTGGTGGCAGTGCATCTGCAGAAGATTTCCAGTTAAATCCCCAGGATCTTCAGCTAAGGCTTTATGTCCCATGTCTGAAACCAACAGAGAGCTAGTACAGCTAATACTGTACTGAGCTAGATAGAAACATGGTATAGCTCAGTAGACGGCAGCTTCCTAAGTTTCTTTGCTACCTTAACTTGATGCAGACCAGCCCCACTAGGTTGGTGGAGAAGCTCCAGAGTTGAAAGACCAGGCTGAAAGCCCCATAGATTGTCAGGCCAAACAGGGGTCGGTACAGTTTGTGCTTTTGCTCAGGCTCTGCTGTCAACAGGTTTGTGTCTCTCTTATGGCTTCATTTTATCTCATCATTATTGGCTGTAGCCATAACAACAGGGAGGAAAAATGTGGCAAGTTAAAGATAGATGCTAATTATATAAATGAAACATTTCAACAGGTGCTTTATATAGCCACCATCAAGCTTTATAATAAAAGCTTGAGGTTAAAAAAAGAACTCAAAGAATTAAGAGCAGAAAGAAAATAGCCAATCACAGTGTTCTAGAATTGTGTCTACAAGGGTTCATGCAGTGCTACATGTTGTATAACAGTTTTCATCCTTCGGCACCAGGCTGCACACAAACTTCTGCTCAAAGTTAAGAAAATCATTAAATTTCATAAGTTTCACATTTCTCATGCAATTTACTTTGACTACGGCATAGAAGGGCCACTGGCCCTTGGCTCAATGTTATGTGATAGTTGGCCTAATATGGATGGCAAGGAGGGAAGATGATGTGGGTGGGTAAGGGAGATGGGATAGTCAGGATGTCCATTCTCTCCAGTAGCTTCAGAACAAAGACTCACTGCACCCAAGATGGAAACTTACAGATTAGCGTATGCATATACTTGTAAAACTATATCTTTCATGTGATTTAAATACCCTGTGAATGAGCCACAAAAATACAGCCCCAGTTAATGATTAACTGTTAGGCTCTCTACTCAGCTTCAATGGAACTTCTATGCCATGCTTCACAGCAGTGCTTTTTTCATCTCCCAGGGGACACTCACAGGTACGCAGTACCGACACCTCTCTCTTTTTGTTGTTAAAAAGTGTGGCACTTACTGTAACAACTTCAAGTGAGTACCCACACCTCTCGTTTTTGGTTAAAAAGTTTGACACTTACTGTAACAACTTCATGGTGAGTACTGGAACCTATTTTTCTAGAAAAAAAGCACTGCTTCACAGTATACATACAAACACATTATAGAGTTATTTTTTCATTTCAATGTGCAATTAAACAATTATACTTAACAAGTATTTCTTCCAAAGAAAACACAATGGCTTCAGCAGAGATATCAGTCACAGCTCAACATTCAGTTAACAGAGACCAAAAAAGGTAACACTGACATCTTGTATATCCAAAGCTAAACTAGATGGCTTCTGAAAAGCAGACAACAGCTGGCGTTCTTTTTATGTACAGTCACAATTGAAAAACTTCCATAAATGCTCATTTGTAGGTTTCAGGAGTCACGACAAATGTGTTGTATAGCTCAGAAGCTATTCTTTAAGCCACACACTCATAACTTTGACATAAACATGCAGCTCACACAATGCTGTGGGTAAAAATGGCATGCTAAGGTATAAAACCAGGGCAAGTAAACATTTTTCTTTTGAAACCGGCATCTTTTAAAACAGAATAAATCTCCAGAGTGTTCACAGATGATTACAGAATGAAGAAATTCTCCCTCTTTCCTATTGTAAACCCACAATTCCAGTCTCCTGATTTCCTTCATACAACAGTGCTGACTCTAGGGAATCATGAAATTGAAAGGGTTGGACATTGGGAGTCCTAGGGGAGAGCTTCTGTGCTGATGGGTAAATTCTGCCCCTTAGAAAATAATTCTTGAAATACACACACACACACACACACACACACACACACACACACACACACACGTGTCCACCAAACCTCATACTGTGCAAATGAGGCTGTGAAATCGAGAGGACATTTTGGCTCAGCACGGAACACATTACCACAGAACAGGCGTAAAATGTCCGCCAGTGATTACACACTGAAATGCAGGGAACAAATGATGAGGGCATTTGTGCAAACCAGCCTTCTGTTCAGGTTTATCCCAAAACATTTTACGGCCAGAAGTGAAATACAAGATGGCACCTCCATCCACCACTGATACATATTGTAGAAAATACCTGGGCTAGCAGTTGAATATTACCTCAACACAGGTGATGCAGCTGCATCTTCCCCTGTACCCAAGAACAACCAGTTGTGGTGATGATGATGACATTTATATGCTACTCAGCATCAAAACAGGATTCTAAGTGGTTTATAGAGTATAAAAAGCAGCTCCACAAATATTGAAGTATCAACACCCATAACTGAAATAGACAATAAAAAATCCGGTTGAAACATTAAAAAAACAAACAACCATAATTAGAATAGAAAATTAAATAACCCCATTAAAACAAATAGTTTAGACTGCAGGCATGTCAAACCTGCGGCCCTCCAGATGTTTTGGCCTACAACTCCCATGATCCCTAGCTAGCAGGACCAGTGGTTGGGGAAGATGGGAATTGTAGTCCAAAACATCTGGAGGGCCGCAGGTTTGACATGCCTGGTTTAGAGGGTGCACGCAGCACAACCCTCTTGTTCCTGCTCCACGACTTCTGTTCTCTTCCACCTGAGGCAGCCACTGCAATCTGCCTGATGGTAGGGCTGGCCCTGCATAAGGCATATAGGAGCAGGGGGTTCCTTCTGCCAACAGCTTAATGGCTTCCTGCATACAATTTGTGGAGGGCTTGGAAGGGAGGAGAGTTTTCCTTGAAAGGAAGGGTGGCAGAAATGCTTAACGCAGCACAACAACCCTGGCAGGCGTTGTTCTATTAAAGGGTTGCAGAGAAGGTAAATAAATGACTCTCCTCAAACAAGAACTGGCCATCACTGCTGTGAGCCACACAAGGAAGTTGTAGCTGGGGTTTGTTTACATTGACCCTTCTAGTGGTCCAACAAATATGTAAATAAAATGAAAATGTAAGTCGTGGAGGAATTTGACCCCCAATCTTTAAACCAGCAAAGTGGTGTTGTTTTAATATGGCACACGCAGAACCACGTGGAGTGATGTAGAAGGAGGCATGCAGAGGATGGATATATCATTACAGTAAAGCCGCTTCCACGCCTGCGCAGGAGGTGATGTTGCGGGCTTCACGACCTGATCACGCGCACAGGGGCTGAGAGCTCAGCCCCTGAGCGATTGGGGGGTTCCCGCCCGCGTCAAGTGAGGGCTGACCGACCTGGTCAGCCGGGGTGTGTGTCCTGCTTTCTTTAAGCAGGAGAAGGGCGGGAACCCGCCCTCTTTTCGGTTAGGGTCCAATGCCTAAGCCAATACCGCTCAACATCCGTAACCAATAAAGTTGTGGCCTTTTCGCCCATTAAAATCTAACTCTTGTGTCATGTGTCATTATTCTCATGTGGAGGGAGGGACATTGCCATGCAACTACTCTGCCCTCTGCTGCCTAACTGATGTCTTTGTGCATGGCTTGTGTTTGCCTTGCCATTCTGTAATAAAAGTGGCCCAACCACATTTTACCTAATGCCTTTAAATACAGCACGGCTTTGTATGCTCCAGCACTCAAGTTCTGCTTTCAGTTGAATGGTTCACCCCTACAGTAGGACATAGGAAGCTGCCTGTTCACACTATTAGTCCTTCTAACTCAGGTATTGACTACACTGACGTGGGTGGTGCTGTGGTCTAAACCACTGAGCCTCTTGGGCTTGCTGATCAGAAGGTCGGTGGTTCAAATCCCCACAATGGGGTGAGCTTCCAATGCTCTGTCCCAGCTCCTGCCAGTCTAGCACTTTGAAAGCACACCAATGCAAGTAGATAAAAAGATACCGCTGTGGCAGGGACGTAAACAGCATTTCCATGTGCTCTGGTTTCCGTCACGGTGTTCTGTTGCACCAGAAGCGGTTTAGTCATGCTGACCACATGACCCGGAAAGCATGAAAGTGAGATGAGTGCCGCAACCCCATAGCTGCCTTTGACTGGACTTAACCACCCAGGGGTCCTTTACCTTTACACAGACTAGCAACTGGCAAGAGTTTCAGGATGGGTTCTCTTCCCATGGAGATGCCAGGTACTGAACCTGGGACCTTCTGCATGCAAGGCAGATTCTCTACCACTTAGCCATGGCCCTTCCCCTCTAATATTGGAGAAAGGTACGTCTCAAGGTTTGTGTTTTGCCTGAGAAGCATTTCAATGAGAAATTTAGATTATCCACTGCTTTCCGGGCTGCACTCTTATAGGATGCAGCAGCTAAAAAAGCCAATGCAATTCTGGGCTGCATCAATAGGAGTATAGCATCTAGTTAAAGGGAAGTAACAGTACCACAACTGTGGGCACCACAGTTCAAGAAGGATACTGACAAGCTGGAACGTGTGCAGAGGAGGGCAACCAAAATGGTCAAAGGCCTGGAAACAATGCCTTATAAGGAACGGCTTAGGGAGCTGGGTATGTTTAGCCTGGAGAAGAGAAGATTAAGGGGTGATATGATAGCCATGTTCAAATATATAAAAGGATGTCATATAGAGGAGGGTGAAAGGTTGTTTTCTGCTGCTCCAGAGAAGCAGACATGGAGCAATGGATTCAAACTACAAGAAAGAAGATTCCACCTAAACATTAGGAAGAACTTCCTGACAGTAAGAGCTGTTCGGCAGTGGAATTTGCTGCCAAGGAGTGTGGTGGAGTCTCCTTCTTTGGAGGTCTTTAAGCGGAGGCTTGACAGCCATCTGTCAGGAAAACTTTGATGGTGTTTCCTGCTTGGCAGGGGGACTGGATGGCCCTTGTGGTCTCTTCCAACTCTATGATTCTATGATTATAGGGGAGGTTTTTTTTTAAAAAAAAACAAACATTTTTTAAAAATATTTTGTTATGTTTTTATATATGTTGGAAGCTGCCAATTATTATTGTGGACTAGGGCAACCCTATTTTCATCAGATAAATATTGGAGGGTACATGCAATGACAGTGGCCTCACTAATAATGGATTTTTGCAGAATTTCTGCTTCATTGGTGAAGGGCTTTGGATCAGTGACAGTGCATTTGCTGAACATTCAGAACATTCCTGGTTCAATCTTGGACATCTCTAGGTGGGACCAGGAAGGATTCCTGCCTGAAACCCTGAAGAGCTGCTTCCAGTAAGTGTTGAAAATATTGAGCTAATACTTCATATGTTCCTATGATATGTCTTTGAATCGGGGACAAAGCTTCCACTGCAAAGCATAAGATTTCCAGGGAAGAATGTCCCATCTTAGACATTTACCCCTAGAAATGGTTTTGAATTATGGGTAAAGCCAGATGCATTCCTGTCTATAAAATGCAGTCCATAACTTATTACCATCTCAGACGTACGCTGAAGTTGTTCCAAGCCAACATTTACAGGATGCCTCTCCAGGGGAGCACAACTTATGAACTAGTTGAGCCAATTTAATCTCAATGGGTTCAATAGCACATAAATTATCATGAATCAAAATACACTACCTTAGCTAGGGAGTAACATTTCACAACACATCCTCCAAGAGGTATTGGACTACATTACACCAGCATTTTAAATCGGTGTGTTCAGTGCAATGCGGACACAAAGCAGCAAAGAATCTAAACTTCTCACTAAAGCAGCTGTGTCCATTAGCATTTCTGCCAATTGTTTTAAGGAAAGGATTGCTGAAATAGAAACAAAGGCGGTTTGATCCCGAAAGCTTCCTCTAACAATCATCATGACGGCCATTGAAGTGTTGTGTCGATTTGAGAGGCATATAGTTCAATGCAATTTTAGAAGTGAGCATGCAATTCCAGAAAATCAGAATTAACCGGGAGGAAGCTTTATTTGAAAATTTCAGTTAGAATCTGGCAAAAGGAGGAAGTGGAAAGTGGAAAGAAACATCCAAGCATTTTTTATGTATGCCAAACCAAAAAATAGCATAAGTCTTGCAGAATCAAACAGTGGCCAACCAGTGGTCCACAAGCAGGACTTGAATGAAATAGCCCCCTTTCACTGTTGTTCTCCAAAGACTGGTAACTCAGAGGCATACTTCCTCTAAAACAGGAAGTAGCATATAGTCACCATAGACTTATCCTCCATGACCCTATCTAATCCTGCTTTAAAGACAGTAGAGGCACTACATATCTATCATGGCTTGTTGTCCTTATCGTCCATGGGTGCCTCTAAAATTAAAAGGGACCCCTGACCATTAGGTCCAGTCGCGGACGACTCTGGGATTGCGGCGCTCATCTTGCTTTACTGGCCAAGGGAGCCGGCGTACAGCTTTCAGGTCATGTGGCCAGCATGACTAAGCCGCTTCTGGAGAACCAGAGCAGCACACGGAAATGCCGTTTACCTTCCCGCCGGAGCGGTACCTACGTTATTTATCTACTTGCACTTTGACGTGCTTTCGAACTGCTAGGTTGGCAGGAGCTGGGACCGAACAATGGGAGCTCACCCCGTCACGGGGATTCAAACCACTGACCTTCTGATCGGCAAGCCCTAGGCTCAGTGGTTTAACCCACAGCGCCACCCGCATCCCAAGGTCCCAGGGTAGGTTACACTAATTGAAAATACAATATTACAAATAGTTTAAAACAGCTTCCAATCAGGAAAAAAAATGTTTGGTTCAAAAAATGTGTAGCAAAACTACATTTTATGGGAAAGGATGTACAAAACTGTACAATTGAAATGAGATTGTTTTTCCCCCATAGTTTTTATTTTCCCAGGCAAGGGATCATTCCCAGCCCTACGTGGAGATGCCAGGGAATGAACCTAAGATTTTCTGCAAGCAAAGCAGCTGCTATGTGGTTGAGCTATGGCCCTTTCCAAATTTAAAAACCTGCAGGAAACAGTATGGAATGACTCATGAGTGAACACATAGAAAACTGCCATGGAATGAAAATAGGCTGATCCATCTATCGCTCAGTAGTACAATATTTTGCCTGTGACAGTAATCCATCTGATGCCTTGGGAAACACACACAAGCAAGAACTTGGTGTCTGAAGCAGCTCTTAGAATTCATGAAACTGGTTTGGGTTTTTGTGGCATTCTGATCTGAGGTTACGGGTCAGCTCTCCAGGACCAACAACAAAAATGGAAAAGGCAACATTTTCTTCTGTCTCTCAGATGCTCTGTCTTTCTTCACGTTTCCATCTCCATTATAAGAAGAACACGGGGAAACCTTGTTTACTCAGAATGCTTTGAACCACATCTTTTTGTATTCCGAACATGTTTTATGTCCCATAAATGTACTGTGTACACTGGCATGTTTTATAACTCCCTCTATTACCCTATTCCCCTCTCTCAAAGACAAATTTTTATGACTCCAGAGATTTCGGGATATGGGATGTTCTGTTATATTTTAGTACAGGGACTCTGGTATATATATATATATATATATATATATATATATATATATATATATATATAATGTATTTGCACATTTTACATCTCCCTCTTTGCACCCACTATTTACAGTAATAATAACCTTTAAAGCCCGTATATTGTTTGAATGATCTATTACCAAAGGAAGTGTCAGAGCTGGTGATTGGTAGTCTCTGCCCACTACATTAGCAAGAGAAATGCTTTGGATTTGGAGGCCATTCAAGGCAAGAAAGAATTCAATCTCACTGCTCGCTGCTCAACCGAGGCAAGATAGATTACCATTTTGTTAATTTAATTAGCCCAAATAATGGTACATTTTCATTGTCAATTTAATTGCTAAAAAGCTTTAATAAAGAGACATGGGCAGTTTCAGGCTGACAATCACTTCTACAATGAGAGTCTCAGATGGGCATTTGGCTCAACCTTTTAACCATTTTCCGGCTAAGGGGACCAGCAAACATCCTTTATTTTTTAGTGCTCCAACCAGTAAAACAGTGTTCTGTCAGGCTACTGGCATTAGTCTTAACAAGCTAGGCAAGTCTTTTTATGGCGAGTTGGAACCTGTGAGCATTGGACAACATCCTTTGATTAATAACTAACGACACATAGGAGCTCAGCAAAAATAAACGGAGGAACGTGTGATCCACCAAAGTGGTTGGACTCCATCATCTCCATTCAGCATGGCCAGTGGTCAAGGATGAGGGGAGTTGGAGTCAAACTGAAGACCACAGGTTCCCTACAACTGGGGAAGATTATACTGAGCTTTATCCAACATTAACAACACACAGAGTAAACTCAGAGATTGTTTACTGATAGGAGTGTATAGAAGAAGTGTATAAAATTATGGATGGCATGAGGAAAGTGGACAGGGAAAAGTTTTTATCTCTCATTTCGCTATGACTTGTGGACATCCAATGATGTTGGAGGATTCTTCACCCAGTGCATAGTTCAGGTATGTCCAAAGTCCGGCCCAGGGGCCTAATCCGGCCCGCCTGTCAGTTTAATCCAGCCCTGGGGCAGTTTATTTGCTGGGGTAAAATCCCCCCAAAAAAGGCCTTCAACTTTGAACCCCCAAAAAGGTTAACAACCTTGGGGGTCAACACCTTTGGGAAATAATACCCCAAAAAGCTCAACAACTTCAATTCTAAAAAAAAAAAGCTCAACAACTTGAATCCTTAAAAAAAGCACAACAACTTCAATCCTAGAAAAGGTCAACAACTTTGGTCGGCCCTCACGCACTTCATCAAATCTGGTCCTCTTTGGAAAAATTTTGGACACCCCAGCCATAGTTAAACAATGGCATTTGTTCCCACAGAAGGCAGCGATGGCCACCAACTTGCATGACTTTAAAAGAAGATTAGAGAAATTCATGGGAGATAAGGCTATCCGTGACTACTACCGTAGCCTCACGTCCCACCAGGCAGTGGCCAGGATTCAGACTGCACCCTAAATGTCCTAATTTACCCCAGTCGAATTTGCCAACAGAACTGAATCTGAACAAGTGCTGGGATAGCTCAGTTGGTAGAGCATGAGACTCCTAATCTCCGGGTCGTGGGTTTGAGCTCCACGTTGGGCAAAAGATTCCTGCATTGAAGGGGGTTGGATTAGCAGATCCTTGTGGTCCCTTACGATTCTATGGTTCTATGGAAAGAACGACGTTTTGGCCTTGCTAGAGGGGCATTACTTTAGCAACTGCATCTCTGTTGAAAGTTTGCTGAAACTTAAAAATGTTAAACGAGAATATGTAGAACAAGGTTTCGAAGCACTTTAGGTTATCAGTGCTCTTTCTCTGTTTCATTCCCAATATATAGCTTTTCAAATAACATTGTGTTCCAGATACAATCTCATTTATACGTGAATAGATTTTACAAACAGGTGCCTGAGCACTGAACACTTCTGATCTCATGCTCAAAAGACAGTGGTTTTATGCAATGAATTTGTAGTAGTGTGGGTTTTTTTAAAAAAACTTCACACTCCAGATTGGTCATAAAGTTTCACACATTCACCACAAAGGCTCTTCTAGAATTGGCATTCTCCCTAACATAATCATCTCCAGTTTCAGAAAAATGTCTTTTTCCCCCAGCTGAGGTAACAGCTGCATTGTATTCATTCCAAAGCTATTTAAATGTTGTAGTTGTTTTCCTTTTTGCATATAGCCCTTGCTCTGTATATCTTTTCTAGAATGACAGGGCCATTTTGTGCAATTTGGCTAAATATCAGAATTCAAATCCCAGCCTACATTTATAAAAATATTAAAATTGTGTCCTTTTAGTGTTGGAGGCATCAATGCCATACAAATGAATTGGAAGGCAATATTTTTTTTAAGGAACAACAAATGTTAGTGTGCGAGAGCATCACATATTTATACCAGCACACCTGGAAGAGATATATGTTACTTTACACTCAATGTCTGGATTGCCCACACGAGGAAGGGCTTTTTAATAATCATTTTTTATTGAAAGTTTTCAACATATACGTACAATAGAAGCTGAACTAATCTAATCTAAATAAAGATAAAACAGAGAGAAAAGAGAAGAAGAAGAAGAAGAAGAAGAAGAAGAAGAAGAAGAAGAAGAAGAAGAAGAAGAAGAAGAGGAGGAGGAGGAGGAGGAGGAGGAGGAGGAGGAGGAAAGAAAGAAAGAAAGAAAGAAAGAAAGAAAGAAAGAAAGAAAGAAAGAAAGAAAGAAAGAAAGAAGAAAGAAAGAAAATGGTAAAAGGGTAAAGGTAAAGGACCCCTGACTGTTAAGTCCAGTCGCAGATGACTCTGGGGTTGTGGAGCTCATCTCGCTTTACTGGCCGAGGGAGCCGATGTTTGTCCACAGAAAATCTGTCCGGGTCATGTGTCCAGCATGACTAAGCCGCTTCTGGTGAAACCAGAGCAGTGCATGGAAACGCAGTTTACCTTCCCACCGGAGTGGTACCTATTTATCTACTTGCACTTTGACGTGCTTTCAAACTGCTAGGTTGGCAGGAGCTGGGACTGAACAATGGGAGCTCACCCCGTCACAGGGATTTGAACCGCCGACCTTCCGATCGGCAAGCCCTAGGCTCCGTAGTGTAACCCACAGCGCCACCCATGTCCCATGAATGATAGTTTTGCTGTTTCTAAAGAAAGGAAACAACTTTTAGTTTCCCCCTCTGTTTTGAGTAGTGCGGATCCTATGGAGGCAAGGAGACACATTAGCGTCTCTAAAAATATTTTCATCATGTCAATTCTTGATGTAAAAAAAAAGAAAAAGTAAGAAATTGACAGTCTTCAGTTTAATTCATTTTTTAAAAAAATCACTATTCCACAACTTCCTTAGCTCTTTTGTGGGCTTTCTCTTACTGGGTTTGTTAAAATCAGCCTTTTCCTCTCCCCTTTTCATATCACGATATTCTCATCAGATGTCAAACATTTAAATAGCTATATGACTTTTAGAAGACATCCAAAGGCTGCCCTGTATAGTAAAGCTTTAACATTTGATATTTTGTTGGGTTTTCAATCAGGCCGAGGAGAAGTTTTTAGGCAGAGAAAACGTTTGCTTTCTGAGAATGGTAGCTTTTCTGAAAATAGCTTTTAAAAGTTTTGGGAATGGGAAAATCTGCCACTGCTGGAAAACTCTTCCCTGTGGACTAGAGTTAGGTTCACAATTATGCAAATAGTGGGAAGCCCCAATTGCAGTGATGCTTAGAACTTTGTTGCAGAAAAGGACCCGGTTTGGTGGATTAGCTTAAACTGCAGATTGATTGCCATGGACAAGGCACCCGAATGACTGACACAAAGCTTAACAAACATAAAATAGAACATAACATAAACATAATTATAAGAAGGAAAAAAGAGGATTAGATAAATTCATGGAGGAGAGGGCTATAAATGGCAACCAGCCATGATGACTATGTTCTCCATCCACAGTTGGAGGCAGCCATGCCAAATGACCCAGGGCTGGTTTAAGACCAAATGGCACACAAATGAGGAGTATCTCTGGCCGCTCCCTTCTGTTTCTTCAAAAAAATTATTTTTACACAAACACACACACACACACACTAATTTACATTTCAAAATATTCATTTAAACAACCTTAAATCAATGACCCTCTTCCTTCTCTTTGTGATTTAAGGTTGTTTAAATGAATATTTTGAAATGTAAATTAGAAAATTTAATAAAAAATTATTTTGCATACCAAAAATGTTTTATTGGAAATTATTTTGCATACCAATTTTTTTTATTAACAATTATTTTTAATACCTTTTAAACAACACATTTCTAGTGCAAGATTCACTTCAGCTGGTGAATGGAAAGTTGAGCAGATTCGTCATGACAGGAACACTCCAAACTGAATGTCTGTACTCCCACTCAAACCTAGTGCCCTGGGGAGGACTCTTAGTTATGTGTACCTGGCCCATTAAAGCATAACAACTTTTTAAGTCATTCTCATCTGATTTCACCTGTACCCAATCAACCATATTCAAGCTAACAGTGCTTCCCATAACATTTCAGTCCATTCAAAATTGTCTACTCACATATTTCCAACATCTCTTTTTACATTATTGGCTTGTTTCAGTTAATGCTTGTTTTCAGTTAATCAAACAGGATGAGTCCGGAATCCAATCTTTCCAATCTGATGCTTCCCAAACGTCACTTGGACTACAACTTCCATTATCATTGATCATTGTCCAAACTGGTTGGGCCTGATGGGAGTTGTAGTCTAACAACATTTGAAGGATCATGTCTAGACAGCATCAGGCTCCGGGTGGTACTCTGGGGCTTTCAGCATATGAAATGTAGCATTCTGTTTTCAGCAAATACTTCTTACACAATTTAATATTGTGTTAACAGTAATGATTACTATTCTCAAACGTTCCTTATTCAGGCAGTCTCAGAACTTACTGTGGCCAAAGATCTGTGAGTCTCAACTTCATATGTTACACTAGAAATGGCAAGCTATCTCTTCCTTTTAATTTTTCCAAGATACCTTCCAGATTCTCATTTTCTAATCCCCATCTCGCTGATGTTCTGTTCCCAAAGATCCTCACAAATACCGAAAGATGCTAGATGCTCTTTCATAATATAGCCTTATATTTAGGTAGATGGTCCAAGACAAATTAAGTTCACTTGACCTTGAAGAGAAGTTCACATTTAGCAATTGCATTGTCTTCCAGTGAATGGAATAGCCTGAACAGAACAGAAGCCTCTGTTCTTTGTTATGTAAAGGCAAATCACTTTAAAAGCTTTAATTTCCCTGACCAGGTCTGCAAATACATTGCAGACATTTCATTTTAACCATCTCTGTCAACCTCTGTGCCAGGAATTGCTCCCCACATCTAAATTCCTTGATTCTACACCCAACCCCAACCTCCCTCTCTCTCTCTCTCTCTCTCTCTCTCTCTCTCTCTCTCTCTCTCACACACACACACACACACACACACACACACACACCAAACAGGGACATGAAACAGTGAAATTTAAGCACAACTTAATTGATTCCATTTTAAGAGTGCTACAAAATGCCAATCCTTCATGCCAACCCCTTTCTCTCTCCCTGCTGTGTTTTGCCTACCTGTCAATAGTTACATACATTTTCATCTCAAGTAAGAAAAAGAAGTGCAAGCTCATTAATCTTAGTGTGGGGGGTAAGGAAGAGGGAGCAGTTTGGAGAGACTGGTTTGGGTAGATGCTTCATTGTGAAGAAGGAAGGCAGAAAATGAGCCAGACTAATGCGGACTCTCCAAGTGTCCCTATTTTCCAGGGATGTCCCTGATTTAGAGAAGCCGTCACGGTTTTTTATTTGATCCTGGAATATCCCACTTTTCCATAGGATGCCCCTATTTTCATTGGAGAAATGTTGGAAAGTAAGGAGTTATCCAACCCCAGAGCCATCTGAAGGCAACCCTGTAGAGGGAAGTTGTTTAATGTTTTGTTATGTTTTTATATATATTGGAAGCTGCCCAGAGTGACGGGGGACACCCAGTAAGATGTGTGTGGGGAAACAGTAAAATTATCATTATGGAATGGGCGACCCCTATTTTCATCGGAGAAATGTTGGAGGGTATGCTAATGTAAGCCAATGTCATTTAGGAAGATAGGGTAGAGAATCACCCTTCCCACCAGTGTGCGGTGGCGTAGGAAGGGGTGTGCGGCGGGGGCAGTCCGCCCCGGGTGTCATCACTGAGGGGGGTCACTGCGGGGCCTGGCCTGCAGCACGCCCAAGCCACACATCTCTCCTAGGGAGTGAAGCAGTGGCTCAGGCACCTGCAGGCTCCGTGCTGCCCGAAACGGCAGCGTGGGGCTTGTGGACTCCATGGAGGTTCTGCACAGTGTGTTCTGTCCCGGCTTGCCCTGCCCCGGGCGCCCAAGCAGCTAGCTACGCCACTGCCAGTGTGTTACATAGTGGAGAATTGGAGACACTGTCTGGCACATTTAATAGCTTTCTTAGCCTTATCCTCCTGAGTCAGGCTTAGTTCATAGCAGCCTGAATATCCAGCCTGAGAAAGATAGCTGCACAATTTAAAGATTAGCTTGCAACTTGGTGACATTTTAGTTGGTCCTATTGGCCTACTGTGGCTTTGGATTCCCCCCTGTTTGATGAACATAGCTCCCTAAGATTTGTTGCTCAGCTGATGATTTACTGTAGTTCAGTGGCAGCTTTTTGTGTCTCCAGATTAGAATGTACTGTTTCAGTTAGAGCAAAATCTGACTTCAAACGTCAGACTTCTGAATGGATGCTCTAGTTGAGAGTCCTCCATTGCAGGGGATTGTACTACATGACCCACAGGGTCCCTTCCAACTCTACAATTCTGTGATTTCAGGGGAAGAAGTATTTGTGTGCTTAAAATCTATGGGACACAAGTGCTTTACTCCAATCATCCTCAAGGGCTTTCTTCCACACTACTTTTTTTTCATGATTGATCAAACCCGTCGCAGAAATGAACATTAAAATGGGGCCAAAAAGGTGTCCCATTTTTTCAATGGGAGCCGTGATCTCAGAAGTGAAGCTGTAAGAGGGGGGAAATAAAGCACCACCCATTTCTGAGAATGCAATCTCACTGCTGCGAAGTACGAGAGTTTTAATGAGCAAAATGGAACACCAAGTATTAAGGTTGACGTATTGATTTCAAAATGTTGTTGCTATTATGTCCAGCTAAAGACAAATCTATTTTCCCCACAAAGAACGTCAGTGAGGGTTGTGTGGTGTGTGTGTGTTTTTTGTTTGTTTTTGGTTAAAAGAAAACCATGTAACAATTTCATAGCCCTTGAAAGTCTTTATAGACCCCTCTTGCTTCCTCTTACAATTGAAGTGCTAGCTCTCTGGAGTATTGCAAAGATCAATGTGAACAAGAGTAGTTAACAGACATAAACACCGAGAAAGATCTATCATAACAAGCTATGACAGTATGAGTTTATTCTGCCCACTCTTATGTACACAGGTACACAGGGAGTTGCTGACCTCCTGTCAACATCTCATCTAAGCAGTCAAGCTTTTCAAGACAAAACACAGCAAGGCTTCACTAAGATGGTACCATTCATCTGATTTTCCTCCCGCTTGCCTCCATCTCCTTGTCAACACTGGGAGGGAAAAAGCCCAAGCAAACTGAGACTTTTAAAGAACTTTAGAAAGATTACATCATTATTCTTTAAAGTTATTTCTTGTGCAAGGAACATAAGGGTAAAAAGGTAAGGTAAAGTGCAGCTGGACGGTTAAGTCCAGTCAAAGGTGACGATGGGATTATGGCGCTCATCTCGCTTTCAGGTCGAGAGAGCCAGTGTTTGTCCACAGACAGCTTTCCGGGACATGTGGCCAGCATGACTAAACAGCTACTGGTGCAACAGAACACCGTGACGGAAGCCAGAGCGGACGGAAATGCCGTTTACCTTCCTGCCGCAGCGGTACCTATTTATCTACTTGCACTGGTGTGCTTTCAAACTGCTAGGTTGGCAGGAGCTGGGACAGAGAATGGAAGCTCACCCCATCCTGGGGATTTGAACCACTGACCTTCTGATCACCAAGCCCAAGAGGCTCAGTGGTTTAGACCACAGTGCCACCCGCGTCCCTGCAAGGAACATGTAATGCCTGGCAGCCTGTGTTTTTTATGGCAAGTAGCACAGTCTGTGATGCACCAAGTTTAATGCATGTATGGTGGCAATACAAGGGGCACAATATGACTGTAATCTTCCAAGGAAGGTGTCCCAGGGGGCATAAAAAATGCATCAAAGCTCTCTCTCTCCCAAGCTGCAGGGAGAGCTCTGACCTTAGAGAGAGGGCTAAGGCTGTGGGCAGGATTCACCTAAGGAACCCAGTCAGTGCAAGGATTTCCACTTGTAAAACAGGCTTTCCCATCTCATGCCCCCTGATCCCCCAGTTGGCTTTGTGGAGGTTGGGAGAACCCACAGAACACCACACAGGGGGTGTAGAGAATGGATCGATCCATGTGGCAAGCTGCAATGCTTGCACAGATGGAGTGTTCATAATAGCCTGGTGTTGCGTTCCTCCCATTGTATTGCTAACAGTGGCTGTTCTTTTACTGGATCCACCCACTCAATAACGGTCCCATCCTATAGCCACAGCAATTTATGCACCCTGGCTGTACCAATGTCAGAACCCTGATGTTTGCAGGGGCAAAGTGGGGTCATGTTGGGGTGGTGGTGGTTGGCTAGGAAAACTGGGAAAGGATTTGGATCTCAAGGATCCCATACTTTCCTGGTTCTCTGAACTTCCTTCAAACATGGGAGAAATGTGCACCATTTCAGGAACTGGTGTAAATCTCCACAACTGCCCATCGTTTCCTAGAATGGACACAGCTAATGTTCTATTTCTTGTTGCTCAGATAGACCTGCAGCGCTATGGGGTTCATAGGAAGCTGCCTTGTACCAGATGAGACTAGGATTCTGTCTAGCCTCATATTGTATACCAAAGTGTCCAGCAGCGGTTTCTTGTGTCACTTGATCTATATATGCCAGGTATTGATCTTCTGGCTGCCCTAAAACTGAACTATACTAATAATAATTTATTATTTATACCCTGCCCATCTGGCTGAGTTTCCCCAGCCACTCTGGGCGGCTTCCAACAGAACAGAACATTAAAATGCAATAATTTGTTAAACATTAAAAGCTTCCCTAAACAGGGCTGCCTTCAGATGTCTTCTAAAAGTCTGGTGGTTGTTTTTCTCTTTGAGGGCAGGTGCCACTACCGAGAAGGCCCTCTGCCTGGTTCCCTGTAACTTGGGTTCCTCCTCAAGCATCTAGTATAGCAAACCACCTTGCTAGACTGGTTGACTATGTTCAGGTTGAATAGGTCACAAATTGTGCAGGAACAAGCTATAATGTCTTTATATTTGAAATATTGGGGGATTTTGCCCTTCCTGCCCAAACAGGGCTGCCTTCAGATGTCTTCTAAAAGTCTGGTGGTTGTTTTTCTCTTTGAGGGCAGGTGCCACTACCGAGAAGGCCCTCTGCCTGGTTCCCTGTAACTTGGGTTCCTCCTCAAGCATCTAGTATAGCAAACCACCTTGCTAGACTGGTTGACTATGTTCAGGTTGAATAGGTCACAAATTGTGCAGGAACAAGCTATAATGTCTTTATATTTGAAATATTGGGGGATTTTGCCCTTCCTGCCCAAATAATATTATATTCAGATATAGAAGCATCAAGGAAACAACATGTTTTATAGCTGCTCAAGAAAATGCTATTGCCACGCATCAGTGGGTCATAATTTACTTCCCGGCTGACATAACAATGAATCAGAATATAGTTTAATGATGAAAAATTGAAACTTTATTGCCGGCAGTCATTTATATTCCTAGATTTGTTCAGGAAATGCACAGACTACTCATGGTTTGGTATCTCCAAATTCCAATCTGCTCTCTTATCCCATTCTAGTTATTGAGAGTTCTGCACAGAGTTTGCTTCACTGAATTCAACTGAGAAAGTTCTCGCTTCAAACCATTTTGCAACACAGCATTCTTCATAAAACATACAGGCATGGCACTGGAGATCTCCTCACCGCTTGGAAAGGTTCGCAGCCTGGGATGGAGGATAAATTTCATTCAGTTCTCATGTAAAGGTGAATCTACCAAAGTCACACTTCGTAAAATGTTTTTTTGTTTTGTTTTGTTTATCACCATCACCATCATCATCATTATTTATTTATACCCCGCCCATCTGGCTGGGTTTCCCCGGCCACTCTGGGCGGCTGTTTTGCTTTTGTTTTTAAAAAAGCAAAACCGGGGGGGGGGGAATGCTGAGGAATTTTAATAAGGACTTTTTAAAAAAATGCAAACACATATGGAAGTGTGGAGAACTGACCTTAAGAGCTAAACAAAAAAACAAAAAACAAGTGAATATGAGCTTGAGAGTGTCACCCATCCTTAGTTCATACCCAACATTGACTTTTGGGAGAAAAGGTAGGGTGGTCCAGAAATGAAATCCATGAGTTGCACCCACTTTTCCCAATTTTAACCAAATTATGGTGCTTCCTAAAAAAACAATAGCTGGAAGGGTGTCCCTCTCTACTTCCCTGCAGTTTGAGCCCTGAATAGGATGTGTCACAGTGACATCAAGCTTTTTGGCACAGAAAATGCATACATTGTAAATGACACCCACGAGCCTTTAAGCATCCAATCTGTGAACCCCAATTGTATGAATAGCCTGACTCCCTTGAAAACTGATGGTCTTTCTATTATTTTTTTAGATGCCCAGCAAGTGAAATAAGCAGTTTCATTGCATGGGGTTGGACTAGATGGCCCTTGGTACAGAGTAGGGATGGGCAAATCGGTCAATATTTATTGCCTGAGAAGATGTGTGTCTTTATTCTTAACTGGCCATTCACGACATAACAGTCTCCTCTAAGTACAAACACTTCTTTATTAAGGCTCTCTGCTGTGGACTTGCTTCCTTGATGCAGAATCCTAGCAACTGAGCATCTGCTGTTTTTAACACACACATTGTACTGAGCCTTTTTAAAAAATCGTAATATGTCAGATCGGCAGCTTAGGACCCATTTATACGCCAGGCAAAACTGTGTTTGGGTCCACCCTGGCCTGTTAATGTTTTATTGCTGCTACCTTTTAGAGTTCTTTAAGGCGTGAAGAAGTTTAATGCTCTGTTCTGGCTTTATTTTATCGTTAATGGTATTTTAATCTTCTACTGTTGCTTATTATGCTGCTTTCTCTGCTGTTTTGGAGTTTTTTATGTTATTTGTTTACTGCAATGGCCATTTTTGTACAGTTTGTGAGCCACATCAGCACCTTTCTGAGGAAGTGGGGAATCCATATGTAAACAAATAAACGACACTTCCTTTATGCTTCAAAACAACTACAGCAACAACACTTCAGGGCACACAGTTATATGAATTTTTTTTCACCTAAACCAGGGGCGGTGACCCTCTGGACATTGTTGGACTACAACTCCCATCATCCCTCATCACACTGGCTGGGGTTGATGGGATCTAGTAATCACACTTTGATCTAGCATTCAATGTAAGAAAAACAATAATCTTCCAATAAACTTTTTTCTGAAACTTTGCATCATATTCTATATCCATAGTCATATCTTCCAAAAGAAAAAAACACACACAAATAACAGCCATGGGGGGGGGGAGAGCACAGTCGTACCATTTATATAGTTCCCAAAGTATTTTGAGGAAAGGGAATTTTTTTTTATGCTTCTGGCTACAAAGTGGTTACGATGATTTTTCTACTTCACCTTCTCCAAGTAGTCTGCTTAGTTGAAACAAGATATCTAAAACTCAATTGGCAGAACACAATTGAACCCAATGTAAATTAAGGAATAGATAATGATGTAAATAGGCTAAGAATTGTGCGATATAGCAAGGTTAAAGTTCACAAATTGCAGAGAGTTAAATTGGAAGTCAAAATAGAAGATATGTAAATGATGTTTATTTAATGATTATTCTTTTTGTATTTATCTAATATTTAGTGTGTTGCCTTCTTTCTTTCTTTCTTTTCTTTCTTTTTCTATTTGTTTTTGTCTCTGTGTTCTTTTGTCTGTTTTTTTCTTATACATTTGTTTCCACATCCCCCTTTTTTACTTTTTTGTAAAGGAAGCATGTGGATGAAGAATGTTTGTTTTTGTCATTATGTTGTCTGTTAATGTTTTTAACAAGAAAACCAATAAAAACCTTTAAAAAAATTAGTATACTTAGTTGAATGATGCATTAAACATTCCCTTGGTCAAGAGATTCCTCAGAACATTCTGGGAACCATCTTTGTTGTGTAGCTGCCATCTTTTCCTCCCTTGTTTTAGAAACTTCCCTTCCTCAGCATAAGAAAAGCCTATGGATCAGGCAATGGCATCTTGTTCTCACAGTGTCCAACATTTTGCAATGTTGCTCATCACATTCAGAGACAATAGATTTGATCCAGATTTCATCTTTCCCTTGCATACCCCAATACCACCTGCCACACTGTTCTGAAGGTCCCTCAACCTTCTGGGACAGTGTGGGAGCAGGTACTTGGGACTATAGAGAGGTGGCAGGATCCATCTTGTTCCACCAGTGGGATCTTCTCTTGGTTGGAATGCCTCTCAGAAGATGTTCCCCATGGAAGAACTGAAGTCTGGACCCAATACAAAAGGTTATATGTTTCAGAAAGAATTGAATTATACCATGTTCTAGAATCTGTGTGCAAATCACTTTAGGAGGCAATCTTATATGCCAACATGAAACCCATGGATGCTCATCTGTCTGCAGAGGACTTCCCTGCTGTCACAATCCTCCCTTTTTGGTGAAATTAGTCTTGAAATACAGGTTGAATTGTAGCCAATACAGCAGGTTGCAGTGTGTGTGTGTGTGTGTGTGTGTGTGTGTGTGTGTGTGTGTGTGTTGTCCACAACAGTTTTCCCAGTTTGCAAATGTGCCAATGGGCCCAATAAGGTTAGTGACCCCAGCTATGTATACCTATGGGAGAGTAAGACTTATTGAATGGAGCTTGCTTCTGAGTGGTTATTCTTAGCATCACACTGTTCGAGTGTTTTTTAGGGGGTGTTTGAACTCTTTTAAGTCAATATGATAATGCAAAACCAGGATTTATTTTTGGTACTGGAATGCTCATTTTAATTGTAGCACTCCTTGGAGATTATTATATAATTATTCTGTGTGATATATGGGATGCTGTATTTAAAAATATTTAATTAAGCATTGCAATGTGCCCATGCAGTATTTACAACCGCAACCACAATAATGGGTAACAATAACCAAAGAATGGGAGAATGGTATGCAACAATATTGAGGAAGGAGACACAGTCTTGCCTAATGACTCGCTATTCTTCAGCTCTTCAAGTAAGAGGCATAGTTTCTGCATCGGGCTCTGGCAATGCTAGTAAAATGTGATAAATGAAGGTGGAGAATGCCAAGTTTAATTCCTCTTGTGAAAACAAATAACTAGTCAGGAAATTCAGCCAGAGAGAGAGAGAGAGAGAGAGAGAGAGAGAGAGAGAGAGAGAGAGAGAGAGAGAGAGAGAGAGAGAGAGAGATGGGTTGTGGAAAGTGGAAGACTGAAAATATTATTTTTGGCTCTGGTTATGTTACGTGTCCTGAAGGATTAAGAGACACCAAAGAGGATGTCACAGTGTCTAAAGGGATGCAACATGGGGGCGGAAGGGGGAAATGTTTGCACAAGACTATCTGCATAATTGGACAGTTAACGCAATCTGATGAAACTGACGTTTGGTCTCCTAAAATGAATTGTTCCTCAGCTAATTACCTCTTGGTGGAACCGGCTTTCTTTTCACTGCACCTTCTTATTAAATGACAATTCAAGTGAGCAGATCAGGATGTTGTACTGTTTTGACAATGAACACGATAATTATGTTGTATATTTCAGATACTTTCTGAGGTGCTGGTGATCTCTTCCAGCTGAACTTTCCATTGCACTCCCCACATACCCTGAAGAAATATAAATGTTGCAATATGTTAGCGTAACTCATGCTGGACTAGGGATGGGAGCGAAATTCGGTTCAGTTCAAATTTTAATGTGACCTTACCATATCAATGCTTTCTGCTACCATTGGTGAACTGAAACACAGCTATCCTTTGAAATTCACACTTTGACAAAATAATAATAATAATAATAATGATTCATTTCTTCACACAAAGAATGTGTTCAAAAGTGTGTTCATTGGGGGAAAGTGTGCATAGAAGTGCATATTTAAGTGAGAAAACCATACATATAAAAATTGATTGTTTTAGGCACAGTTGCTTACAACTTTGTCTAAAATTTTGTGTATGTATGTGTATGAAATTTTTATTTTATTATTTTTTAAAAATAATAATACACAGTGATGCAGAAATGTGAACTGAACTTAAAACTGACAAAATGAGAAACTGAAATTCACTCGAAACACAGATGCAGGAACCTTGAAAAAGCTGGCTTTCCCATCACTTTAAGAATCTGTTAAGATGGAGAGAAGACACGTAAGTGATAGAATCTAAACTATTGTACAAATCTGCTTAATGTTTAATTTGTTGTTGTTGTTGTTGTTGTTTGGTCGTTTAGTCATGTCCGACTCTTCGTGACCCTATGGACCATAGCACGCCACGCACTCCTGTCTTCCACTGCCTCCCGCAGTTTGGTCAAACTCATGTTTGTAGTTTCGAGAACACTGTCCAATCATCTCATCCTCTGTCATCCCCTTCTCTTTGTGCCCTCAATCTTTCCCAACATCAGGGTCTTTTCCAAGGATTCTTCTCTTCTCATGAGGTGGCCAAAGTATTGGAGCCTCAGCTTCAGCATCTGTCCTTCCAGTGAGCACTCAGGGCTGATTTCCTTCAGAATGGATAGGTTTGATCTTCTTGCATGGGACTCTCAAGAGTCTCCTCCAACACCATAATTCAAAAGCATTAATTATTCGGTGATCAGCCTTCTTTACGGTCCAGCTCTCACTTCCATACATCACCACTGGGAAAACCATAGCTTTAACTATACGGACCTTTGTCGGCAAGGTGATGTCTCTACTTTTTAAGATGCTGTCTAGGTTTGTCATTGCTCTTCTCCAAAGAGCCAGGCGTCTTTTAATTTCGTGACTGCTGTCACCATCTGCAGTGATCAAGGAGCCCAAGAAAGTAAATTCTCACTGCCTCCATTTCTTCCCTTTCTATTTGCCAGGAGGTAATGGGACCAATGGCCATGATCTTAGTTTTTTTTATGTTGAGCTTCAGACCATATTTTGCACTCTTCTCTTTCAACCTCAATAAAAGGTTCTTTAATTCCTCCTCACTTTCTGCCATCAAGGCTGTGTCATCAGCATATCTGAGGTTGTTGATATTTCTTCCGGCAATCTTAATTCTGGTTTGGGATTCATCCAGTCCAGCCTTTTGCATGATGAATTCTGCATATAAGTTAAATAAGCAGGGAGACAATATACAACCTTGTCGTACTCCTTTCCCAATTTTGAACCAATCAGTTGTTCCATATCCAGTTCTAACTGTAGCTTCTTGTCCCACATAGAGATTTCTCAGGAGACAGATGAGGTGATCAGGCACTCCCATTTCTTTAAGAACTTGCCATAGTTTGCTGTGGTCGACACAGTCAAATGCTTTTGTGTAGTCAATGAAGCAGAAGTAGATGTTTTTCTGGAACTCTCTAGCTTTCTCCATAATCCAGCACATTTTGTAATTTGGTCTCTGGTTCCTCTGCCCCTTCGAAATCCGGCTTGCACTTCTGGGAGTTCTCGGTCCACATACAGCTTAAGCCTGCCTTGTAGAATGTTTAACTACTCCCTTTATATTGTATGTGCATAGAGTGTTTCTGCCGGGGGGGGGGGTGTATACGGGCATTGTTTCTTATAAGTATTTTCAGAAGCTGAAAGAAAAGCCTTATACTTTAGTTAATGCACTTGAATTCATTTTTATTTATAATCAAATTTTATCCTTCCTTCCTCTGCATGGTAGCAAATAAGAAAATGCAACTTGGTGACAATAAGAAGACAAATTAAAATATAATTCAAAAACAGATCATTACAACAATGTGGAGCGGACAGAAATGATTAAAAACGATGAATCCCAACACGTTCGCGGGAACAAATCTCTATTAAATATACACATAAAAGATGGGAATTTTAGGGGCAAAAGAGCCTCTGGGGAAGTTGTTCCATAAGCTGCGTGCCATGAAAAAGGGAATCTCTCATTCTTATTCCTATTACGGTAACCAAACTTCCTTCAGTCTAATACTCAGGGAAACATATGGAAACCTTTTGGGGGAAAGTATATTTCTGAGGTTTGATGGCTCATAACACCACTTATTTGGGAGTGATACCATAAAATCATATATCAACGAAAATACAATTTAATGAAGAATGCAATGCAACAAAGTTTGTTCAATTATCTGTATTCTATTAAAACCAGAAAAAGGAAGCACAACTTGCTTAGATTGATATGAAATAGCTTTCCTTCATTTGAATGTAGCCAATGAGCATGAGTGTTTAGAGAGCCAATCAGGTTCTATGAGCCATCAAACCTCAGAAATACACTTTCCCCAAAAGGTTTCCACAATTTGGGCCAATATTGCTCCACCCACTTTGAGTTCTGGCCCCACCCACTACTGGCAGGGAGTCCTTCTGGAAAATGGCACCTGTGACCATTCCTGGTCTTTAGTCAGGGTAGCTTTTTATTCCAGAAAACGTTCCTTTCCAGCACTTTCGTGCTATTGGGAAGAAAAATCTTTTTCTTCTTATGAAAGAAGAGGAGATATTTCTTTCTTCTGAAATTCGAAATTTTAGATATCATACATTCCACACCCTCACATCTTTTATTATTGTTTTAACTCTTACAAAAGCCATACTTACGCAATAGTAAAAGCCAAACAAAAAAAACCACAACTCTGCTCTTTCGACTGTTATTATGGCAACCAGAAGCATCACTAAGTGATGTGACATATGAGATGAAAAGAAAAACTTTGAAATAAACACAACAGGGCAGGTTTTGAAATACTCTCTCAGTGCTGAGCAAACAGGAGATTTGTAAAACAGGATGCTAAAATGTTAATAGCACTTAGTAATAAAATGAAAAGCCACAAACACCAATCATGTCATAATTCAGATTCATATACTGTGTGGAGAACAGTGGAAACTGGAAAATATCACTGCACACACAAAGTGATAGAAATTAAATTTTAATACAGTCAACAAAGCCAGACAGTTTATTCCTTGGCATAATTCTTTCATCCAATGCTTTATGGGTGTTTTCTCTTGCTCTCTCTCTCTCTCTCTCTCTCCTTTGCTGAAGAGCAGAGCGATGGCTCTAGCTGTCTTCTTCCTTCTCATTCTCTTCCTCCAAGGCATAATGCTGTGCACACAGAATAAAGGCCCTGCCTTTAGGTCTACAAATAGGATAGGGATGCGGGTGGCACTGTAGTATAAACCACTGAGCCTCTTGGGCTTGATGACCAGAAGGTCAATGCTTCAAATCTGAGCTACAGGGTGAGCTCCCGTTGCTCTGTCCCAGCTCCTAGCAGTTCGAAAGCACGCCAGTGCAAGTAGATAAATAGGTACCGCTGCGGCAGGAAGGTAAACAGCGTTTCTATGCACTCTGGTTTCCGTCACGGTGTCCCGTTGCACCAGAAGTGGGTTAGTCATGCTGGCCATGACCCGGAAAGGTGTCTGTGGGCAAATGCCGTCTCCCTTGGCCTGAAAGCGAGATGAGCGCCGCAACCCATAGTCGCCTTTGACTGGACTTAACCATTCAGGGGTCCTTTACCTAAACAGGATGGGACAATACATATGGGAGGTGTGAGAGAAGGTAGAAGGAATTCCCAGAAGAACAATTCCATCCTGTGTGGAAAAAGTGAAAAATGGAAGGAGCGAAAAAGAAAAAATAGTGGAAGTGCAACCACGAGATGCGCTGTAGAAAGCCGTGAACACATGCCATATATGTGAGTGCATCTGTAGGAAAGCCATTCTCTGTCCCTCTAGGCAAGCATCCTGTTCAAACAGTGGCCAACCAGATCCCTATAGGAAACCTCCAAGCAGGATTCAAGCACAAGTGCCCTCTCCTCTCCTGTGGTTTCCAGCAACTGTATGCCCTCCAACATTTCTCAGGTGAGAATAGGGACATTCTGTTCTACATCAGGAAGATTTGTCCCACGTTTGATCTCGCTGCACAAATATATGTCATATAAACATCCATATCTGTCACCTTGAACCAATGACAACCTCTCCACCTCACCTACCTCAAAGGTTTGTCATAAAGAAAAAATGTGCAAGAGAAAGAGATCGTGTACGATACCTTCAACAGATAAACGAAATGAAATAAGGTTTTAGCTGTAAGCTGCCTTGAGTCCCTCTCCAGGAAAAATGGTGAGAATAAATAATAATAATAATAATAATAATAATAATAATAATAATATAGTAGGAAGAAGAAGAAGAAGAAGAAGAAGAAGAAGAAGAAGAAGAAGAAGAAGAAGAAGAAGAAGAAGAAATTGTGAGAATGATCAGGGATTAAATCCTATTAAACTCAGTGGGTCTTACTTCTGAGTAAAATGCTTAGTTTTGCAGTAAAAGGTAAAGGGACCCCTGACCATTAGGTCCAGTCGTGACCGACTCTGGGGTTGCGGCGCTCATCTCGCATTATTGGCCGAGGGAGCCGGCGTATAGCTTCCAGGTCATTTGGCTAGCATGACAAAGCCGCTTCTGGCAAACCAGAGCAGCACATGGAAACGCCATTTACCTTCCCGCTGTAGCGGTTCCTATTTATCTACTTGCATTTTGACGTGCTTTCGAACTGCTAGGTTGGCAGGAGCTGGGACCAAGCAACGGGAGCTCACCCCATCACAGGGATTCGAACCGCCGACCTTCTGATCAGCAAGCCCTAGGCTCAGTGGTTTAACCACAGCGCCACCTGGGTCCCAGTTTTGCAGTATAAGGCTATTTATAATAAAGGTATCAACAGCCCATGCATTTCCTAAGAAACGGGTGGCTGCTGAAGCATTGCAATAAAAAATAATAATAAAGTGGATTGGTTACCTTTCTTTCAAAATTATAAGAAGGGATCCATATGCCACCTTCCCTATTTCCTTCATTTGGTGCAGGTATTCAGTATAAACAGGACTCCGTTTTTGCACACCCACCCACACCACTTTTAATTGTTCCCCGAGATGTGGAGGGGAGGAAAAAGGAAAAGCCGGACATTCTACAATCAAATCTGAACCCAGGATGGCTTCTGTAATTCTGGGACTGTTTCTGGAGGGTATGCCGCCTCCGACTGTGGAGGGCAGAGCGCAGCCATCACCACAGCTTTTGAGTTTGACCCCTCTCACCATGATTGATGTTGCTCTTTTCGTCATTGATCACCTCCAGCTCCTTTTGTAAACACACTATAAATATGGTGCGACTAGTGTAATCTGCATCACTTATTGTGAGAAGGGTCTGGGGAAAATCTTGGCCACACATGCAGACAGCAGTGTGCAGAACAAAGGTGACTTCATGAGTAGAACAAAACCAGTTTAATTAAAGGGCTAATTAGCAAAATTCACCTGTGGCCAGGTTGCTGCAAATTCAAGGTCGTGCTTGTTCTTGCAGAGAGAGTTTCCTTAAAGGGACAGGATCAAAGGCTTAAGGAATCTCAAGGGCTGCTGCTCTAAAGGCTGGTTTACATTATTAGCAGCTCGTGCACTAAAACTGGACAGAACCTGTTATGTAATGAGCTGAATCCAAGAACAATAGGATTCAGAATGCAGTAGTCTGATTGGTCCACAGGAGCCACCCAATCCAGCTCCAGGTGGAAGTGAATCAGCAACCTGATTGGCCTGCAGGAGCAGCCAATCAGGCTGCTGGCAGAAGTGAATCCGCAACCTGATTGGCCCGCAGGTGTAGCCCTGAAGTAGCCAATCACGCAAGGCCCATTGTGTAAATAATGTATATAAGCAGACATTTTGGGGGAAAGAGCCATTCCTTCTCTTCTTCTCCTTTAGCTACTACAAGCTGAATAAATAGCATGAAATTCACTCTCAATTCCGAGTATATTTCAGTACCACTTTGGACTGTAGGGGGCAGTATGTGGTGAGGTTCGCATCTTTGAACATAGGGTAGAACTATCAGGAATGCTCAGCATGGTGCTTCCATGGGAAACAGCAGCTCCATTGCAAGCCAGGAACAAAACAAGCTGCCTTATATGGAATCAGAGCCATTGGTCCACCTAGCTCAATATTGTCTACACTGACTGGCAGCAGCTCTCAAGAGTTTCAGAACAGGGACATTCCTACCTGGACATGCTGGGCACTGAATCTGGGATTTTCTGCATGCAAGGCAGATGCAACACTACTGAGCTACCCTTTTTCATATAACCAGTGCTATTTTTTCTAGGCAAAGAGGGGCCAGAACTCACCGTGAATGCCTCCCTTGTTCTCTTATAATGGCAATGGCACCCACCCGAGAAGTGCCAGAACCGAGTTCCTGTTGAAAAAGGCCCTTCCTGTAACATAATGAGCCATTGACCCTGTGTTGAGGCATTGCCATTCCAAGCCTTTTGTTGTCTCCACCAAAGCAGGCAGCGATAAGTAGCTGGGGAAACAGGTCATGAGATTGCCAGAACACAGGATAAGTCATCCTGCATGTTACAGGAAATAAGGGAAAGGAAGCACATTTTGGGCAGCAGCCCCTTTTGTGTATACTGCAACCTTCTCCAATTCAGCTCCCTCCAGATGTTTGCGAGTCCAACTGCCATCATGTGGTTGGGGCTGATGGGAGCTGGAATTGAGAACATCTGGAGGGCTTCTTCTTCTTCTTCTTCTTCTTCTTCTTCTTCTTCTTCTTCTTCTTCTTCGATCACTTGTGGCCGAGTAAGATTGTCTTCCATAAACATGGTTTTAACAATGGGTCCGTAAGTGACTGTGGAGGCCAATTCTGGATCCACACATCCTTCCACAGTGGGGACATTGGTTTCCAGGTGGGAGTTGATCACGGTGTGGATTTGCCAAGCGTGCCTTCCTCTTAGCACATTTATCCCTTGCGTCCTGAGATCGAGTTCCTTCAAAGCCCATGACACCTTTGGTAAAGGTTGTTCTCCAATTGGAGCGCTCGCAGGCCATTGTTTCCCAGTTGTCAGTGTTTATACTACATTTTTAAAGATTTGCCTCGAGACAGTCTTTAAACCTCTTTTGTTTACCACCAGCATTACACTTTCCATTTTTAAGTTCGGAATAGAGTAGTTGCTTTGGAAGACGATCATCAGGCATCCACACAACATGACCAGTCCAACGAAGTTGATGTTGAAGAATCATTGCTTCAACACTGGTGATCACCAGTTTGTCAAAGGCGGACATGATTGCTCCCACTTTCAGAGCATAAGATGAGAAGGAGTAGAGAGAGAAAATGCAATTATGGAAGAAAATTAAAACAGGTCCAACAAAGACTAATCTTGTTTTTAGAAAACATTCCATTGGCAAGGCACAGCGTACTTTAATGGATGATCCTGAATGTGCAAAAGAGCAGCACAACACGCTCCTCTCAAAAGGAAGAGAGAGAAAATCTCAGACTCCCTATAAATATCTGGCAGGGTCTGAATTGGGTATCTCGCATACAAAGAACATTTGTGACAATATATCCTCCTTCCAAAATGAAATGTCTGTGTTATGATTCCTCTGAATCATGGGCATTTCTTTAATTAACAATAATATTGCCAAGGCACTCGCAGTACCAATAATGTGAGTGCTATTAAACTGCATAATGCCCTAAACAAATCTGACTTTGGGAAATATTAGCAAGTTTAATTATTATTTGCAAAGTCCTGATTTCACTCAAACTAATTTATTATGAAAGGGTAAAAAAGAGAGAAAGAAACCCAAACCCTACAGCAAATCAACCATTTGGAAAAAAATTAGTTTTCATCAGCTGTAGTGCAGTACCTCTTACTAAACTCACCCCTTAAAGAATATCATATGAACTTATGCCTGCATGCCAACTAACAATATCCAGAAACAGATTTAGGATGGATTTTAATGGTTACACTGGATCAAGGGGGGGCAACATGGTGCACTCCAGATGTTGTGGGCTAAGCCTCTTGACACCACCCTGGAATACCAGAGGCAGACTCTGACCATCAGTGTTATAAAATCGAATATATAAACTAGGTGCCCATTGGCTCCTTACACCAGAGGATGTGTTGCTAGTGTGTGAAAACAGTCCAGATCCAATGATCCTCCACTCCTGATGGTGGAGACGCAGGGTCTGATTTAGGTTTGATGAGGCCCTAAGCTACTGAAGCTAATAGGGCCCTTTATATGTTTTTTGTGTTGAATATATGCTATATAGTAATTTATGGACCTAATAGGTCTCTAAAGCCATTTGCACATGACAAAATATGTATTTTATCAACGTAATTGTTGAACTGAAATACAATTAAGAAGAAGTATGTTAATAGTGAAATGGGGGAGCCAAGAGAGTGGGGCCCTAAGCTATAGCTTGTTCAGCTTATATGTAAATCCGGCACTGTGGAGACGCCAGTCCCTATATTGGCACCCAGCTATCTTCACATACCTGCCAAGTTGCTGTTGGAGAAATAAGGGACCGGGCCAGAAGCAGCAGACCGGAGGTAGTGCTGCTGCCATTTTGGAACTGGGCGGAACATGCTCAGAAGTGACTTTTGCTGCTGCTTTGCCCAGTTCCAAAATGGCCGCTGTGCCAGAAGTCGCACTGCAGCCATTTTGGATCTGGGCAGAGCAGCATCAAAAGTTGCTTCTGAGCATGCTCCGCCCAGTTCCAAAATGGTGCCGCGCAAGAATAAACCGGGGGAAAATGAAAAAATCAGTTTTTTTCAGCTAGGAACCGCTGGAAAAACGGGAATTTCCTGGGGAATACGGGAGACTTGGCAGCAATGTATCTTCACCTTGTCACAACTGGCCGATTGCCAGGTGCAAAATATGCCTGGCAAATTTCGAATGCTGCTGTCCATGTCAGGAAAGCAAGAAGTGTGGAGCTCCTGTACACGCTAGCCTAGTGGTTGGAAAATGGTGCAGCTGGTGCATATCAGATAAGAGGGGAGATGGGAAGAGGCAAGGGGCTTACACATGGGCTAAACATACTCAACTCCCTCAACTGTTCCTCATAAGGCTTGGTTTCCAGACTCTTGATCATCTCGGTTGCCTTCCTTTGCACACCTTCCAGCTTGTCAATATCCATCTCAAATTGTGGCACCCAGAACTGGACACAGTACCCAAGGTGTGGTCTGATCAAGCCAACATAGAGCGGTACCATTGCTTCCCTTGATCTGGTCACTATATTTCCATTGATGCAGCCTAGACTAGTGTTAGTGGCTTGTTGGTTTTTTGTTTTGTTTTGTTTTTGCTGCTACTGCTACTGCTTCATCACACGGTTGACCCATGCTAAGCTTGTGGTCCACTAAGACACCTAGATCCTTTTCACATGACTTACTGGCAAGGCACCTGTCCCCCATCTTAGGTGACTTATGGTAATTCTGACCTTTGGCATGCCTGTGTGACAGACATTGCAACTATACTCACAGCAGGAGTTTTACATGTTATAGAAGAGGAAATGTCGGCGCCATGTTTCCCATGACAGCGCCTTCCTCCAAGCCACTAGATCTAAACTAATCTTTCATTTGAGGAATGATACAGTGTCTTTCTGCTTGCCTCCAAGAGGGGGAGAGAGGAATAAGGCAAAGCAATAGGAGTGCATTTCTGCAGCTGTGTTTAATTCTCTTGGAGGTGGGTTTGCTTTTTTTCTCAATGAAATGTGACATTTCAGGGAATGCAAAGTGTTCTCTGAAAGAGCAGCGTTCCTCTCTTGCGAAAGAGCACTGGTTCTATAGTAATAGTAGTAGTAGTAGTAGTAGTAGTAATACAGTCTACTTTTCTTGCAGGCATTCTAGGTGCAGGGAAAGGGGAGCAGAAATGTTTTATGTGATAAACTATACAAATGGTTGATCCCCATCTACAATCTCAAGAGGTACAATTTAGCTAAAGAAATCTGCCAGCTGAGACTGCACATTCTGTAGGTTGGTGCTCAGTTACTCCTATACAAAAACAGATAAAATGTAATGCAGAATACATGTATTTTTATAATGGTAATAATAATAATAATAATAATAATAATAATAATAATAATAATTATTTATAGCGCCCATCTGGCTGGGTTTTCCCAGCCATTCTGGGTGGCTCCCAATCAAATACTAAAAACACAATACAGCATTAAACATTAAAAACTTCCCTAAACAGGGCTGCCTTCAGATGTCTTTTTGACAGTTGCAGTGAATGTGGAAAGTGTTCTTTGTAACTCACACAATATATTGAATTGGGTATTGTTCTCACTTTCACAAATATATAAGCAGGGCTGCTGGTGAAAGAAATGAGAGAGAGCCAGTGTGGTGTAGTGGTTAAGAGCGGTTGACTCATAATCTGGGGAACCGGGTTTGTGTCTCCGCTCCTTCACTTGCAGCTGCTGGGTGACCTTGGGCTAGTCACACTTCTCTGAAGTCTCTCAGCCCCACCTACCTCACAGAGTGTTTGTTGTGGGGGAGGAAGGGAAAGGAGAATGTTAGCCGCTTTGAGACTCCTTAGGGTAGTGATAAAGCGGGATATCAAATTCAAACTCCTCCTCCTCCTCCTCCTCCTCCTCCTCCTCCTCCTCCTCCTCCTCCTCCTCTTCTTCTGTCTTCTGTCTTCTTTCTTCTTCTTTGGTGATCACTCGAAGCCGGGTAAGATTGTCTTCCATAAACATGGTTTTAACAATGAGTCTGTAGGTGACTGTGGAGGCCAATTCTGGATCCACACGTCCTTCCACAGTGGGGACATAGGTTTCCAGGCAGGAGTTGATCATGGTGAGGGTTTGCCAAGCGTGTCTTGCTCTTAGCATGTTTCTCCCTTGTGCCCTGAGTTTGAGTGCCTTCAAAGCCCATGACACCTTCAAAGCCCATGACAACGGCTGTTCTCTAATTGGAGCGCTCGCAGGCCAGTATTTCCCAATTTTTGTTGTTTATACTACTTTTTTAAAAAAAAAAATTGCCTTGAGAGAGTCTTTAAACCTATTTTGCTGACCACCAGCATTACGCTTTCCATTTTTAAGTTCAGAATAGAGTACTAGTACTCATATATTGATAACAGTGTCAGCAATTGAGACACATTAGGAGATTTCTATTCCCCACATAGAGCCACAATTCCCAGAGTTCTTTGGGAAGATGCACTTATTCCTGCATTGCAAGGAGTTGGACTAGATGACGACTGGGGTTCTTCTCAGCTCTGCAATTCTATGATTATTATACCACTTTGGGAATTGCAGCTTCATGTATGCAATGAGAGTCTCCTAAAAACTCTCAGCACCCTTAACAAACTACAGTTCCCAGGATTCTTTGGGGGGAGCCACAACTGAAGTAGAATCATAATGCTTCAGGTGCATTATGAGAATGTGGCCTAGAAAGGGAACCATCTTCTTGTTCATCTCAGGTAGCATCTTGGACCAGGTTAATCCATGACCAATCAAAGCATCAGTAGTAGAAGTGACCCTTGAACCTAGGTTTCCAGACTCCAGGTCCAATTCTCCTTTCATTGGATGTCAAGCACTGGAGTTTTTAGTACCACAAACTGGGGGATTCATCTGTCTGTTACCAAAGGAGAGACTTGAGAACGGAAATATTGATGGAACCTGCTGTTTATATTTCGAGAAATATGTGGTGGAAAGAAATCACTTGTGCATGAAGATAAAAAAGAGGGACTTCTTTGTGTTTAATGTGCCAGAAAATTTAGGCCACACTCATGCATGTAAATAAGTATGCAAATGTAACCCCAGTAAATGGTGCCAAGGTCAGTGAGACCTAAGGCAATTTCTGCTGAGTAAGTGGCTAATCACTCAACATAAAATGTGGCTCCACTTAGATAAGTCAAGTCTGGAAACCTGCCATGTTGTATCCTGGGTCAAATTGTTCTGTCCTCCTGTGACTTCCAGATCAAACTTGTTAACTTGGCAAGCTTTCCCTCAAATTTCTTGCAGATGAATTCATTGTCTTCCTTTCTCGTGATTGATGCTGCACTTGTAGTTCTGGAATCTGAAGGCAAAAGAGCATAACAGAAACTCTGGTATCCTCGGTCCCCACTCTGAAATGCCACCAATTCTTGCCTTTGGGAGGAATCTGATTGTGGACCTGTAGTTCCAAATAAGGGAGCAGACTCCAACAGGCAGCACACGCCGTTTCATTTGCTCGAAACCTTCTCACTCAAACAATCAATTTTACTAGGTTAACATTTACCCTAGAGGTGTCACATCACATTTTCTTTTCTTTATGTTTGCTTTGAACCTGCAGACTTTCAGTGAGTTGCACTGAATCACTCTCAGCATGTTGGATATTGCGTACAAGCTGGTCCTCTGCTTGATTACTCTAGAGGTAAGCATGTCTCCAAAGCTTGTGTTGGATTGGAAATGAACCAAACTATTCCCCACAAAGAGGAAATAAGCTTGGCTTATTTCTAAATTTTGGCAGGGCCATTGGGACCTTTCTTCCTAGCATTCTGCTGGCTGAAGGAATCATTCTCCTTTTTTATGATAAAAAAGCTACATTTATAGGCCACTTTTCTAGCATTGATGGCATAGTAGGACTTCTCAGGTACCTCCCATTCAGGCTCTGACCAGATCCAAACCTGCTTAGCTTCAAGCAAGTTGGTTGCACCACACACCCTCAGTCCATGCCTTGAGATCTTCCCCTGCAAAGAAATTCCATAGGTTGTGTTCACATTACCACCTTAAAGGAATTGAACCTGGGATCTTCTGCATACAAACCAAAGCCCTTCCCCCTCGCCACTCCTGCTGAAGCCTCATTTCCCATGGTCGCACGGTTGTAGTTTCTGGATTGTGGCAAGATCTCATGAGAGCACCCAGAGATCAGATCATGAGATCTCGTCAGAACCCGGAAGCCACTGCAGCCACTTCCTCTCGCCACTACCTCTGCAGTGGTGGCAGCTGGGAGTATGTGCCCCTGGAGGCACCTCTTCAATTCTGCCACCTGAGGCAGCTGCCACATTCTGCCTCATAAGTGGGCCGGCTCTGACAGGAATTCTGTTCCACATTATATAGGAATTAGGGTTTTAGTGTGGCACCAACTAACCTTTGGAATTCCTTCTCTGTTTCCATTGCCTAGTGAAGACCTTTCTCTCTCAGCAAGCATGTATTAGATTCATAGCTGCCAAGTTATCCCTTTTTTTAAAGGGATTTTCCCTTATGCTGAATAGGCTTCCTCGCGAGAAAAGGGAAAACTTGGCAGCTATGAAATTAGATTTGAATTGTATGTATGTGTTGTATATATTGTATATCTGTTTCATTGTTGTTGTTGTTTAGTCGTTTAGTCGTGTCCGACTCTTCGTGATCCCATGGACCAGAGCACGCCAGGCACTCCTGTCTTCCACTGCCTCCCGCAGTTTGGTCAAACTCATGTTCGTAGCTTCAAGAACACTGTCCAACCATCTTGTCCTCTGTCATCCCCTTCTCCTAGTGCCCTCCATCTTTCCCAACATCAGGGTCTTTTCCAAGGAGTCTTCACTTCTCATGAGGTGGCCAAAGTATTGGAGCCTCAGCTTCACAATCTGTCCTTCCAGTGAGCACTCAGGGCTGATTTTCTTCAGAATGGATAGGTTTGATCTTCTTTCAGTCCATGGGACTCTCAAGAGTCTCCTCCAGCACCATAATTCAAAAGCATCAATTCTTCGGTGATCAGCCTTCTTTATGGTCCAGCTCTCACTTCATTGTAGGTGGTTTTTATTGCCCTCATTACTGGCTTACAGGCTTAATGCCAGTGGCTGATGTCAGGGGAAGGAGTCAAAGATTAAGTTTGCTTTGTCAAAAGTTGGTGCATATGTCCCAGCTTGCCTGTTGTGGACTGGGCATACTATGTGAAATGAATTGTTGAGAATTTAGCACAGGGCAAAATAATGTAATCTGCTTAGGCAACCATGTCCTAAATCTCATATTCAGTTCGTTAGACTGTAAACTCAGATGCCTCAATGCAAAAGGCAAAATAAAAATAAAATCTAGTACAGAGCAGAATCTGAACTTGCACAAATATCAGCGCAGTGCACTTAGAAGTGGCCTTGGTTTTTCTTGCTGTAATCCCAAAGCTGATTAGAGCACAATTCATACAAATCTGCTGCTGGGTTCATTTTTAAAATTAAAGTTTCTTAGCTTGCTATGTATAACTTTCTACCATACATTAATTCCACCTTTGAATTTTGGATTCCCTATCAATAAATTTGTTTTGCTGTACTGCAAACCCTTTTTATATTTACATTCTTTCTTTGCCTGAGTGAGCTACCAGGCGCTCCTCTTCCTCCATCTCCTAGGATCTGAGGTGAGGTCCCATGATCTTAAAGTAAAAATGTACTGCTCAGTGGCAGTTCCAGCTATGAATGTTCCAATTAGGCATATCCTTACTGGCAAATTACATGAAGGCTAACCCACAAAATTTTGAATGTCGCAATGACACTGGGGGAGAGGGGCTTAAACCTTTAGCATAGGCCTACTAGCAAATGCCCAAACACTATCCTAGAACAACAAGAAAGACATTATTGTGGTTGTTTAATCGCTTAGTCGTGTCCGACTCTTTGTGACCCCATGGACCAGAGCAGGCCAGGCACTCCTGTCTTCCACTGCCTCCTGCAGTTTGGTCAGACTCATGTTGGTAGCTTCGAGATGTGTTGGTAGCTTCGCTATTAAAATGTGACACTAGAGGGCGCTGCAGAGCAACCAGCAACCAGCAGTAGGGAGACAGCATTTCGACAAAAAAGCAAAACAAAGGTAACAAACGATTTATTTTGCAAGTATGTCTTGTGATGTTTTAGAACGATATATCTAATATCGTTCTGATAACATTAAGCAGGTTAGCACAGATCTAGCCTTAATGTATGCATTCAGAGTAAAAGGACAAGAAAGGGTTAAGTTAGGTGTGCTGGTTAATTTTGGGTATGTTTGTCCTGCACTTGCAACTAGTTAAGCATGTGAGAATGAGTCAGCAAGCATGTGAGAGCGACTCAGCACAATCTAAATTATAAATACACTTGTGTTTGAAGCAAGTTTTTCCTTGGTCCCTGCCCTTGGCCAGAGTCTAGTCTGTGTTGGGTTGCTGCAAGAAGACTGTGTTGCTAGCTAGAAGGACTGTTTGTTACAACTTTATGTAACCTATAAATCGTGGAACTGCATTATATTGTTAGTAAAGGGACTGAGCCTACCTAAAACTGACTGATGTCTTTTTGTTCCATTGGCACACTCTGCTGGCATGTTGAATGGGCACTCTGCACACACCCCAACATTTCTCCAATGAAAGGATGGATGTCCTATTTAGTAGTAGCAGTAAAGTTGTGTGTGTGTGTGTGTGTATACACGCTTATCTGCAGGCGCGTACTGCTGCCCGGGGCGGCAACCCACTCCATCGTGACGCATGCGTCGTGACGTAACATCATGCCGTAATGTTGCTACATCATGACGCATGTGCGGGTTCCTTGCGCATGCGCACTATTGAGTGTATTGCTGGGGGCGGTGCTCCAGTGCCCAGATCCGAGGATCCCAATGCTAGAGCGGCACCACTGGCAACCTGATCCATAGCGCACTTTGTGCTTCTTCCTAGTCAGGCGGAGCGGCGAGGGGCGTCAGCGGCCGCTGCTGATGCTGCTCTCTAGCCCGCCCCTTGCCTCCGCCCCACCAGGAAAAACGAGGGGTGAAGCCAGCAACATTGGGGCCTCCGCGATAGATGCATTTTAAATAAAACCCAGAGATGCATTTTAAATAAAAGGACACATTCTACTCATGTAAAAACACACTGATTCCTTGACCGTCTGAGGGCCGGATTGAGAAGGCAATTGAAAGACTGGAGAAATTCCAACAAAAGAACAATGGCAAGAAAAACTGATGATGGCGAAGCTGACACACAGACTTTGGGAAAAGGACAATAGGGATTTTGAAAAAGAGTGGGAACCTTTTATATTATATTTGCAGGAACAAAGGAAGGACATTGATCGGATGGTAGGATTTAAATAAACATTCACAATTTTATGGATAGGGTAGGGAATAGGTAATGTAATAAAAGGGGGAAAGTATGATATTTGTAGAAGATTGCTGAATAAATAAGGAGGTGAATAAATCAGAAACGGAAGCCAAGGAAAGACCAAAAGGGTGGAGGGAGAGAGGTTTATGTAGTCTGTATGTTATAAGTATGTTTGTAATGAGAGAAAAGAAAAATTAAAATGAGAGAAAAGAAAAAAATAAAATTAAAAAAGGTGATTGGGCCAGATCCGGCCCCCGGGCCTTAGTTTGACTACCATGCTCTATACATTTTTGGTTTGGTTTGTTTTTTTCTCAACTCTTCCCCCACCCATTTATTTTCTTCCTGTGGGGAAAAAGATAAAGTGGCTATATAGAGAAAACTATTTGCAGATTGACTTTGAGGGGCAAATGACCTAAGGGGCAAAAGGCCCAAACACCTTCTTCCCTGCTCAATGTTGTATGTATCTGTGTGGTTAGTCTTATATATATGCCACTAGCAGCTCATTTTATAGGCCCGAACACATCTTGCACTCAAAAAAATAATATGCACTCCTCTGCCGTCGAGTGTTCAACAGCAGCAATTTAATACAATTCCCAAAAGCAGCTTTAAAGTGACATAACAAATGAAAGTTTCTTCTGGTTTGATGAAATGCACATATTTTGCATTACGGTTCGCTTTGTTGGGGGCAGGGGAGATGCAAATTCCAAAGGGGATGGTTTATAATCCATCTAGAAAGGAAAATGCAGCACTTTATATCATCTTCCCTTTTTTGTAAATTATGTTGTTTATTTTTTGAAAAAAAAGGTGTTCTGGGCAAGGTTGTTGTTGTTTTTTGCATTTGAATATGGAAAGCAGGGTGTGAATGTCATTGTGCAAAGGTATACTGCAAGCCTAATTAATCTCCTAAATAATGAGATGCTGCTTGAGTTGTGGAAAACATTATTCAGCCAGCCAATAATTTAGGCCCTTTTCTCTCTGTAGTTGTACAGTTGCAGTTCTCTGACTGTGAATTACTAATCATAGTGGCCTGCAGGTACCATTAAAGGTGGGAGAGCTCTCTCTCTCTCAATCTTTCCATCCATCCAATAGCAAACTCATCCCAAGTGTCAATCATTATGTAGCCAAAAGAGCACCATCCTTGCATGCAGTGCTTTGGTTTCTTTAAAAAAAAATGTTTAGGGGTACTCTCATTTTGACTCAGGAAAATCACCATTTTATAGTTCAAATCGGGGAGAATAAATGCAGTAAATGGACAAAAGTACAAAGATTTGCAAAATGGTTAGGGGTATGCGTACCCCTGCGTCACCCCCAGAAAAAAAGCACTGCTTGCATGAGAGGGAAGCTTGGCGAACCCCAAGGGGACTTGCATAAGTGTAAAACATATTTAGGGGGGAAACCTTAAGGAGGGAGAACCCAAAACAGCTCAGTGAGGACTAAGCATGTTCACTGCCCATAAACTGCTGGCTGTTGGGGAAGGGGAATGGAGTACTCTGGGGAAGGGTATGGCTGGCTGGTTGGCTGAGATCCTAAACAAAAGCACTGCATGACCACATTTCAATAGTATAGCATATGACTTGCATTTTAAAAGTCCCAGATTCAATCCCCAGCATGTTCTAAATGTGTTTTGTTTTATTTCAGTTGTAAATCACTGGAGTGTCTGCTCTGTTGAGTTCCCAGGGCCGGCCCTACGGCCAGGCTGGGTGGCGCAGGGCACCACGGCGCCAGCCCGCCAGGTGGGCGCCGTGAGCTGCACCCGCCCGCTGGCCGGCCGGTCCGCCGGTCCGCCGCGCAGCTGCGCCCATGGCAACCGCGCTGTGCCTGCCCGCCCGCCGTGCAGCAGCGCCTGTGGCAGCCGCGCTGCGACCACCCACCCACCACGTTGGGAAACGGGGCGGGGCAGGGGCGCCGGAGGGATCCGCCGCACCACGGTGCCAGGGGCGCTTAAGACGGCCCTGTGAGTTCCTTTGGGAGCAAGGGTAACGTATACATTTAATAATAATAATAATAATAATAATAATAATAATAATAATAATAATAAATATTAAAACATTCCAGCAGTGAAAAGACCCTTTGGCACTCAGGTAAGCTGCTGCCAGTCAGTGTAGGCAATTCTGGACTAGATGTAGCAACAGTCTGATTTGGTAGATGGCAGCTTTTTGTCCAGTGGTACCTCGGTTTACAAACACAATTGGTTCTGGAAGTCTGTACTTAACCTAAGCGTACTAAACCTGAAGCGAACTTTCCCATTGAAAGTAATGGAAAGTGGATTAATCTGTTCCAGACAGGTCCACGGAGTACTTAAACTGAAAATACTCAAACCGAGGTATGACTGTAATTCCTGTCCTATTTCTTGTGAGTTTGTCAGTTTGCAGATCTATTTCAGTTTAACTCATTGGTTGACAGACCCCCCCCCCTTTTTTTTTGCCTGCTGTGATGAAGCAAATTGCCCTGCCTCCCCAGAGGAAGCAACCAAAACCAAAAAATAAAGCAGTCCCTCTCAAGGTTATTTAGGGCTTGGAATAAACGAACCATATGTCAATGCCACTCGGAGATAATATGGCAGTCCCATTGATGCAGCTCAAATTTAAATAAGACAATCCATCCTGGAACCATGGGCTGTGTTTCTGCTGACACTGCAAGGCTCAAAGATGGGCAAGTTTTGGAAAGTGTCATTTCTGAGAGGTGCCACATCTGGGGATTATGGTAGGATCATTGATAATAATAAAGGCAAGGAAAGCAAGGCGGAATGAACTGTCCATTTATTGCAAATCTCTCAGGGAAATAATTGCAAGAATACATTCTGACACTTTGTCTCCATCCTCCTTCCTTCCCAGAAAGAAAACATTCACCACATTAAAGGAACCAGGTGCCCCCCAACATGTTGTTGTTGTTTAGTCGTTTAGTCGTGTCCGACTCTTCGTAACTCCATGGACCATAGCACGCCAGGCACTCCTGTCTTCCACTGCCTCCCGCAGTTTGGTCAAACTCATGTTCGTAGCTTCGAGGACACTGTCCAACCATCTCATCCTCTGTCGTCCCCTTCTCCTTGTGCCCTCCATCTTTCCCAACATCAGGGTCTTTTCCAGGGAGTCTTCTCTTCTCATGAGGTGGCCAAAGTATTGGAGCCTCAGCTTCACGATCTGTCCTTCCAGTGAGCGCTCAGGGCTGATTTCCTTCAGAATGGATAGGTTTGATCTTCTTGCAGTCCATGGGACTCTCAAGAGTCTCCTCCAGCACCATAATTCAAAAGCATCAATTCTTCGGCGATCAGCCTTCTTTATGGCCCCCCAACATAGGGACCACAAAACCACTGTGTTCATTTTAAGATGAACAAATAAACTTCTGAATCTCATTGTGCGGGAATGGTTCTACTCCAGGGGTCTCAGAGTTTGACAAAGGGGCACAAAAGGAGCGTACTGTACTGTACTCAGTTTCCTGAAGGATTCAGGTTCTCCACTCCTGTTATAGACCCTTTCCTGTTTTGTTTTTGGGAAAATCTGAAGAGAACCCAGAGAATCTGTAAACTGTCCCATGTCCCGCCCAATAAATATCACTAGGCTTATCCAAATTCTTGGCTTTCTTCAACATTTCTCAGATTTTTCAGCTACAGAGGAGCCCATTGTTCAGAATTTTGCACTGGATGAAATTTGAGTAGCAACTCCTGTTCTGTCCAAACCAAAATTGTTCTTAGGGAAGATGCTCACACAACAAAAATGATGTTGAAACTCCTTGAAGTTGAAATAGACTCCATGTGGTTACAGCCTCATGAAAACTCCATAACATGTGCTTTGAACGAACTACTTTGACTGGACTGAACAAAGGTCACTGAACTAATAGACAAATTTCTGAACTACACCTGAAAGTAGTTCTCATAATTGCTGAGTGAACTAGAAGTGAATTAATTTTTTTTTTTTTTGGCATAGAACATTGAATGATTTCTAGTTCATGTTCATCCACCTCATTACCCAGCAGACTCTAAGCTCCACCCCATTCTCCCTTTTCTTAAAAAAGTAAGTCAATTGGATATCTATAAAGAAAGTTAGCCGGGGGGGGGGGGAGTAGAAGCAATGTCCTAAGGCTTATGAGGCAGATGCAGAGACACTACAGTTGCTAATGATACTAAATCACTAAATCACTGGGGCTAAGCAACCATAAGGAAGAATATGTGAGGAATTTCTTGTTTCCCTGCTGAAGATATTTGCTCTTCTAACAGCAGCTTTTTGCAGCAAGAAGCACAGTTACAGAAACAAGGCAAATGATGTCTTTGTGCCATCAACAGTTGTGTGATTGACACTAATTAAACAAGGTAAGCCTTTCCTAGGGACGCGGGTGGCACTGTGGGTTAAACCACTGAGCCTAGGGCTTGCCGATCCGAAGGTCGGCGGTTCGAATCCCTGCGATGGGGTGAGCTCCCGTTTCTCGGTCCCAGCTCCTGCCAACCTAGCAGTTTGAAAGCACATCAAAGTGCAAGTAGATAAATAGGTACCACTACAGCGGGAAGGTAAACGGAGTTTCCGTGTGCTGCTCTGGTTCGCCAGAAATGGCTTTGTCATGCTGGCCACATGACCTGGAAGCTGTACGCTGGCTCCCTCGGCCAATAATGTGAGATGAGCCACAACCCCAGAGTCGGTCATGACTGGACCTAATGGTCAGGGGTCCCTTTACTTTTACCTTTAATCCTTTTTCTAGTCTGGAAATACAATTATGGGGAAAGCTTCACCTGGTGGCTTTTTGTCTTTTAGTCATCTTATTACTTGTGTGTTGCTTCAATTTGTTTTTGGGACCTATACTTCAGCTTAGCAGCCTGTAACATTATGAATGTTTTTGTTTGTTTGTGGAATTTTTTTTATGAACTGAAAAGGTTCACTTGGATGAACTTGGACCAAGCTAGTCCATTTCTTTTCAAGTACGAACTTTAATGGGAACTAGTTCCTTTTCAAACAGGATGAACTGGAACTAGTTCCATTCTAAAACAAATTTTCCAAGTACTGGCATAGAGCAATGACTAAATCATATTGCAGTGGAACATGAGAGAAATGAGCTTTTAATGCATTTCCTGTTTAACAAGAAGTCTAATTTGAAGGTCCATATGTTTGACTTTTGGAAGCCTTTCAAGCACCCTCACTACCTATCATTTATTTCAAGAATGTAAAGATGAATAAAAGGACCATTAACTGAGCAGTTAATTCTTTTAACACATATTTAGTGCATTGGAATCCTGGCTTTCATAAAGCCTTTGCTTTTCATTTCAGTTTACGTAAGCCTGTGAATTTTTATTTTATTTTCTTAAACATCTTCTAATGATCACCTTGCATCCTGTGGGAATATGTATGCAGTGCTTTTTTTCTGGGGGGACGCAGGGGTGCACATACCCCTAAACATTTTGTGAATCTAAGTTTTGCCTCATTGAGGGGCAGTATTTCAGAATTACTCATGTAGCATATAGCCTTCTCCGTCCTTGAGACCCCAGAATTTGTTATTATTGTTACATATTTATTTATGCCCAGCTTTTCCCCATGAGTCCCCCTTATAGTCTTAAAATATGGCTGCAAATTGTTGGACTACAGCACCCATCATACTTTACTCTTGGCTAGTGCTTTTTTCTGGGGAGACGCAGGGTTACGTATACCCCTAAACATTTTGTGAATCATTGAGGGGCAGTATTTCAAATGAGTAGGAAAATGAGAGTACCCCTAAACTTTTTTTTAAATAGAAAAAAGCACTATGTATGTATGTATGTATGTATGTATGTATGTATGTATGTGCGTCATGAATGGATGTATGAATAGATGGGACTGTGTGATGCTGCATGTATTGAATCAATCACAGATAAAATAAAATAAAACCAGGCAGAGGACAGTTATTCAAAGATTAACAGACATTAAATACATGATATTGTCTCTCAGTGATATAGAAAGGAATGTTCCTCCTAGTAATCCATCTGATAATCTGTTTGTGTTGTGCGGTTGTATGCAGCTCAGTAACTTCAAAAAAATCATCTTCTTTCTTGGAACACTGCAGTTTTGTGGTCTCTCAGCTGAGAGATTCAAAGATGCGCTAGAAAAACAAAGACAGCAAAGAGAGGCAAAGCAATCCCTAGGTGGCTGCAGGCAGTACAAATTAACTAAGAAACAAAAAGGATGGAAAGGGCACATGCTACAAATGTGTTTTCAAGTCTATCTAAGCAGAAATGAAGACTAGACTATGGAATTCTAAAATGTTTGTCTTCTGAGGAGTTGAAGAAATTCTGAGCTTCCATTTTGCACTGTTATCCGGAGGTATTCCTCCATTAGTGGTTCCAAACCATGCCCAGATAGGACGGTTTCCACAATACGCAACACACACATGCGTAATATTTGCTCCTGGACTTTGACATTATGAGCCTTCTGTAATCCTTTAGTGGTCTCACTCCTCCATTTTAGTTATTCTCATGTTCATTTGTAAACTGCATTTGATTCCCAAGTTCAGCAATGAGTTTACAATGGCACAGGGATTCTCCACCTAGGTTGGCCACACACCCTGCTACAAAGAGGAGGGATCTCTATCTGAAGGCGTTCTCTTTTTGAAAGGCTCTCTGGTCTGTGTCCAGCTGAAAGATAAAGAGCTATAAGAAATGACAGCAGAGGTCTCAGCATTACCCATCCACAGTCTGGTCCATGACCTGGTCCCAGTTTTGCGTCTCTGCCAAATGAGATGCATCGCACTTCTATTGTAAACTGCTTAGAAGCCACTTTGTCAATTAAGCAGTCTAAACATTAATTAAATACCACCACTACTAGTAATTTAACATTTAAATTCCAGCAATTATTCTGAAATTTGCATCTGTATGTCTGCATTAGCATATGCAAATGTTAGACAGATATATGTCCTCTTTTCTTCGGTGATCACCCTATGTCTCTAATGCAGAACAAGTCTTGTATGCCTCTGTAAGGCTTCAGTTTCCTGTCTAGGCAACACTTGTCTAAAGTGTTCTGCGGGAGGAAAAACACCATCAAGGCCTCACTCGCTGGGAGCTCTCCAGGGTACTGATCCTGCATTCAGAACATGAATGCACTAGGCTGGCACTCCCTGAACCTGACCATTAGCAATTCTTCTTACTGCTTCTTGTGACACTTCTGAATGTGACATTGCCTGCCCTAACTCTCCTGGACAAGACCTTGCTATTACACTTTGCTCAGTGTTATACTGTTCACCAAGACTCTACTGCTAGACAGGCAGCATAGGAAGTATATCTTATAAAATAAAATGAAATATGGAGCATTCCTGTAAGTAAGGGTGCTACTGTTTTCCATCTGAGAACTCAAGGCTTTTTGCAGAACAATATGCTCCTCTACTTCCAGGCCTGGATAACACTCAAATGACCGGGGCCATGTTCTGCCCAAATGGGCTTGAGATGATGGAGGAATGCTGGTGGCATGATGGGAAACCACATGACATCCTTTAAAAGCAGTGGGAATAAGCCAGAACAGGGAGAAACAATGCCTCTCATTGGACCCTATGTACTTATTTGCCCTAAGCAGAAATGAGCATACCCCAGTGCAAGTAAAAACTTGAATCTGAGCTGAAGGTTCCTGTGATCCTCCTTTTTCAGGAGTGACAGAAGTTCGGTGAGCATCCCAACTGTAGCTCAAAGTTGCCTGGAAGGAGCTGTGACTCCCCCCTTATAAGCTGAAAGGTCTTATGTTTTCCAGGTTTTCCAGGCCTTATGTTTTCCAGGTTCAATTCCTGGCATTAATTTATTGCATTTATACCCTACTTTTTTCTCCTTGGAGCTCAAGGTGGCACACATAGTTCTCACCCTCCTTATGTAATCCCCACAACAACCCTGAGAGGTAGGTTAGGCTGTGTGTGTGTGTGTGTGTGTGTGTGTGAGAGAGAGAGAGAGAGAGAGAGAGAGAGAGAGAGAGAGAGAGAGAGAGAGAGAGAGAGAGAGACTGATCACCCAGTAAGCTTCATGGCTGAGTAGGGTTTGAACCCTTCCTGGTGAAGAAGAGGAAGGAGGAGGAGAATCTCAAGATGACATTTCCATTATTTTCAGAAGTCCCAACCTTATGCATTCATTCTTCACGTAATTTTGAGGGTATTTGTTATTATTATTTTGCTGCTGAATTATACTAAGGCTCTATGCAAAGTCAAATACATTTGAAAACTATTGAAATGAAAAGGGTTTTACTTTTGATCATGCTCCATAGAAGTTACATAGTTACATAGAATCATTAGGGAAAGTTCTTTTAAAAACCTAGTGGGGAAATATTCATCTAAACTATGCACAGCGCATCTGTCACTTAAGAAAACACAGAGATAAGAGGCCGATTTTAATTGAGAGTTCAGAGTAACCTGCAAGGAATTCAAAATATAGATGGATAGAACAAAGTGTCCTATGATATTTGGCCAAAAAGGTTTCAGAAAACACAGCTGGGTGTATTTCATAAAAACTTTTCTTTCCTGGATTACAAATAATGGTTCTATCTGATGGGGCCTTTGTACCAGCAGAAGGTAGTTTGACTTGTGTCAATGCGATGCTGCAGAATCTTGAAATTTATCAGCTCTATCAGGACTTTAAATGTACAAGTGTGTGCTGAGGCTGAATTGTAATATTCTTGCAATTCCTACTGAGATTATGAATTTATGGTTTCTGCACATGCATGTTCTACATGACTGAAGTATCCAAGTTGTTGGATTCTGGCTTTTTTGGCTTGCGCAAGAGGACCTCTCTCTAGTTTTGGTGGGTCCATGTCAAATGGACACCAACTTCAAATGTATCAGTAGATGAAAACAGCCAATCAGAGAAGGAATATAGCTGCAATGTGTGGAATGTTGAGATGCATGTCACGATGCTGTGCTATGTGCTTGACACATTTCCAAGATGTGCTTCTTGATGTGCATGTCCAAAAACAATATATGCTTAATATATCTTGAAGTCATTGAGAATTTTCGTCCAAACTTGTAGCACAGTATTTATAACTTTATAAGCTAATTACAATTTCTGATGGCACAACTTCACCTACCACTAACTGAGATCATTAAAAATGTGTGAAGTGGACTTTAGAAGGTGCACTTCCATGTCTAGAATTTTGCCAAAAGGCAAAACAAAGCATCACATAACAAGACAGAATCCACATGCAGGGTTGCTCCCAGAAATCAGATTTTCCTTCAGTAGATATACAAGTTCACTTTTTCCCCTTTGCCTTCTGTCTTTCTGCTATATTCATACCAGCGCTATTATTTCATCCATGAAGGACAAAGAAAGAAGCAGTCCTGCTAGTCAAATTTGATTAATTTTTTTCCAGCACGGCCACTAAATTAATGGAAAGGAAGTCAGCAAGTACAATTTACTGGCCCATTATTTAAGCATTTCTTGAAGCATCCTATGAAGTCCCTTAGCAACATTAATTCAAATTGCCTTCGATAGGGAATGTGACACAGAACCCAGATTGAAATAAGTAAACAAATGTTAATGAATATTGATGAACACCACAGCCTTGCTTCAACGGCTACAGAGATGGGGGTTTTGTCCACTCTTTTAAAAACATCTCTATTAAAGTGTTTAAATTCAGCAAATGCCCCAATGGGGAATGATGGGAAGACAGAGAAGATCAGCATGTGAGCAGCAAAAAAGCATGTTGCTATGACCTTTTGAAACATGTGATCTGGCTATTCTTTGTTACATGATTACAATAGATAAGTTGACTTGTCACCTACATAGCTGATAAATCATATACCAGTTTAAATTAAATAATTGCTTATTTAGCCAGCTAAACTTCTTCTTCTTTTTCTTCTTTGGCGATCACTCGTAGCCGAGTAAGATTGTATTCCATTATTTAACAATGGGTCCATAAGTGACTGTGGAGGCCAATTCTGGATCCACACGTTCTTCCACAGTGGGGACATTGGTTTCCAGGTGGGAGTTGATCACGGTGTGGATTTGCCAAGCGTTCCTTCCTCTTAGCACATTTAGAATCATAGAGTTGGAAGAGACCACAAGGGCCATCCAGTCCAACCCCCTGCCGAGCAGGAAACGCCATCAAAGCATTCTTGACATATGCCTGTCAAGCCTCTGCTTAAAGACCTCCAAAGAAGGAGACTCCACCACACTCCTTGGTAGCAAATTCCACTGCCGAACAGCTCTTACTGTCAGGAAGTTCTTCCTAATGTTTAGGTGGAATCTTCTTTCCTTTAGTTTGAATCAATTGCTCCGTGTCCGCTTCTCTGGAGCAGCAGAAAACAACCTTTCTCCCTCCTCTATATGACATCCTTTTATATATTTGAACATGTCTATCATATCACCCCTTAACCTTCTCTTCTCCAGGCTAAACATACCCAGCTCCCTAAGACGTTCCTCATAAGGCATCGTTTCCAGGCCTTTGAGCATTTTGGTTGCCCTCCTCTGGACACATTCCAGCTTGTCAGTATCCTTCTTGAACTATGGTACCCAGAACTGGACACAGTACTCCAGGTGAGGTCTGACCAGAGCAGAATACAGTGGTACTACTACTTCCCTTGATCTAGATGCTATACTCCTATTGATGCAGCCCAGAATTGCATTGGATTTTTAGCTGCTGCATCACACTGTTGACTCATGTCAAGTTTGTGGTCTACCAGGACTCCTAGATCCTTTTCACATGTACTGCTCTCAAGCCAGGTGTCTCCCATCCTGTATTTGTGCATTTCATTTTTTTATTTTTTATTTTTGCCCAAGTGTAGTACTTTACATTTCTCCTTGTTAAAATTCATCTTGTTTGCTTTGGCCCAGTTGTCTAATCTGTTAAGGTCATTCTGAAGTGTGATCCTGTCCTCTGGGGTGTTAGCCACCCCTCCCAATTTGGTGTCATCTGCAAACTTGCTCAGGATGCCCTCAAGCCCATCATCCAAGTCATTGATAAAGATGTTGAATAATACTGGGCCCAAGACAGAACCCTGTGGCACCCCATTAGTCACTACTCTCCAGGATGAGGAGGAGCCATTGATGAGCACCCTTTGGGTTCGGTCAGTCAGCCAGTTACAAATCCACTGATTGGTAGCATTGTCTAGCCCACATTTTACCAGCTTCTTTACAAGAATATCATGGGGCACCTTGTCAATGGCCTTGCTGAAATCAAGATAGGCTACATCCACAGCGTTCCCTTCATCTACCAGGCTTGTAATTCTGTAAAAAAATGAGATCAGATTAGTCTGACATGACTTATTTTTCAGGAACCCATGCTGACTTTTAGTGATCACAGTGTTTCTTTCTAGGTGCTCACAGACCGTTTGCTTAATGATCTGCTCTAGAATCTTTCCTGGTATTGATGTCAGGCTGACTGTAGGGGTCCTCTCTTTCCCCCTTTTTGAAGATAGGGACAACATTTGCCCTCCTCCAGTCTGCTGGGACTTCCCCTGTTCTCCAAGAATTCTCAAAAATTACTGTCAGTGGTTCTGAAGTCACCTCTGTCAGTTCTTTTAATACTCTTTGAGTGTCTTCAAAGCCCATGACACCTTTGGTAAAGGCCGTTCTCCAACTGGAGCGCTCGCAGGCGAGTGTTTCCCACTTGTCAGTGTTTATACTACATTTTTAAAGATTTGCCTTGAGACAGTCTTTAAACCTCTTTTGTTGACCACCAGCATCACACTTTCCATTTTTAAGTTCGGAATAGAGTAGTTGCTTTGGAAGACGATCATCAGGCATCCGCACAACATGACCAGTCCAACGAAGTTGATGTTGAAGAATCATTGTTTCAACACTGGTGATCTTTGCTAAACTTGGATACAGGTTCTCAACCAAGAGGGGTTTGTTTGCTTTTAGTTGCAGTGTCATAGTAGGCATCAGCTTAGAGGCATTCCTTTGCACAAGAGTGAAAAGGAGGGATGCTTTTAATATATTTTTCCTAAGGGGCTGTGTTGCTGAGAGTGAGTACAGCTGGCTAAAATAAAAAGGAGGCACATTTGAGTGAAGCCAGGTCTGTCTTAAAATTCCCACCCCCTGAGCCCGCCTGCGATTGGTTAATACAAACTGCAGGTGAGTCCCATCAATGCACATTGCTGGTGGAGGGCCATTGCATCATCTGCCAATCACACTACAGGATTCCCCCCACCCAGCTTGCGTGCCACTGTGCTGAGCCACAAGTGCCTCTGCTCCCCAAATGGCAGGCGATTTTTGATAGACACAGTGGCTAGATACATTCTGATCCATGTATTTGTCCAGGAGATACTATACATGTTATGTTTCACTTAAAAATGCAGACCAAATAACTCTTCTGCACCCCTTCCCAAAACTGCCATACAGTCTAGTGTTAATTCTGAAAGAAGGGGTATTTCCATTTCTGGGATGTTTTATGAAAGTCTAAGTGTGTCGTGATTCTTCATTCCACATTAAAAGCAAAAAAAGGGGGGGGGAGGTTTGTTTCATAGAATCATAGAATCATAGAGTTGGAAGAGACCACAAGGGCCATCCAGTCCAACCCCCTGCCAAGCAGGAAACACCATCAAAGCATTCCTGACAGATGGCTGTCAAGCCTCTGCTTAAAGACCTCCAAAGAAGGAGACTCCACCACACTCCTTGGCAGCAAATTCCACTGCCGAACAGCTCTTATTGTCAGGAAGTTCTTCCTAATGTTTAGGTGGAATCTTCTTTCTTGTAGTTTGAATCCATTGCTCTGGATAAATGAAACTAAAATGAACAGATCCACCCAAACCCTCCTGCCAAACCCCACTGGAAAGCTAAGATCCAGTCCTGTGACTCCAGAGCAGCTATACCAGGGTGAAGCAGAAATTAGTTAAAATATGCACTTTCCCCCTTTCTCCAGTGCAACTTGAGTGCAAGTATGGATCCAACCCACCTTTTGGGAGTTCGCAGTCTTAGCCTACAGCCCTTCTTAAAAAATCGGACTTCTCTCCCTTCAACAATATTACACTCGTTTCCATTCTTTTCTGTTCTGTCCTCCTTGGAATGAGGTAATGATTGATGCTTTCTTTCAGAAGTATTTGAGCTATCTTCCAGAGTAATTTATTTTCTTAATAAAAGTTAAGTGTTAATGTTTCCTCCACTGCTTTATATGTGAAAACAATCGTCATGATAAATAGTCTGTCGAAAAAGCATTCATACACACGTATCTGGCAATGAAAAAGCGCGCGCGCACACACACACACACACACACACACACACACACACACACACACACACACCCCTCCCTGAAACCAAAGCCTTTATAAAGCAAATAATACATTTCCTATTGATTGGGCATAGATCGCTTTAGGCAGAGTTGTACTGAATCAAGGCAGATGCTACAGTTACAAAGCAACCTGTGACTATATATCACATTGGCCTCAAGCAGCCTTTGAAATCTCATTGTGCAGCTCAATATGACCTCTATCCTAGACATCAAACTATCGGAAAGTTATAGGCTAGCTGAAGGGATTTCAGAGGATGGCAGCAGACATGATGAAGGAGAAGTGGAACTTGCCAAATAATAATATAAAAAGGAACAGCAAGAAGAATGTTTTATCACTTGGCAAAAGCCCACGGCACTATTCAATTAACCAAAACAACCAAACAGTTTTGGTTGAACATGTTGTGTCAAGGGCTTTCCCAGTTCATTCAAGCTCTGAGAAGTTGGATAGTTGTGTCTGTTAAAGGCCACCAAAAGGTTATTTGCACAACATGAGCACGGTATGCAAGAAGATCAAACCTATCCATTCTGAAGGAAATCAGCCCTGTGTGCTCACTGGAAGGACAGATCCTGAAGCTGAGGCTCCAATAATTTGGCCACCTCATGAGAAGCAAAGACTCCCTGGAAAAGACCCTGATGCTGGGAAAGATGGAGGGCACAAGGAGAAGGGGACGACAGAAGACAAGATGGTTGGGCGGTGTTCTCGAAGCTACGAACATGAGTCTGACCAAACTGCGGGAGGCAGTGGAAGACAGGAGTGCCTGGCGTGCTCTGGTCCATGGGGTCACAAAAAGTCGGACACGACTAAACAACTAAACAACAACAACGAGCATGGTATGGTATCATGCGCTGTGGTTGCTTCACCATGGAGCTGGATGGCGGTCAGTGGCAGAGGAGTCAACAAGTCCCAGATTCTTCACTGGAATTGACACATGGGAGACTGTGCAACTGAAGCTATCATGGAACCCAATTCATATATGTATCCATGGAGAATGAATGCATGGTGGGGGCGAGGAGGATCCCAATTTCCCCTCTCACCCATGTGATAAGAACATGCATTCAGTTCATAAAATCGTACAGTCATAAACTTGTTGGCAGGGACCCGGAGCATCGTCTAGTCCAGGCATCCCCAAACTGCGGCCCTCCAGATGTTTTGGCCTACAACTCCCATGATCCCTAGCTAACAGGACCAATGGTCGGGGAAGATGGGAATTGTAGTCCAAAACATCTGGAGGGCCGAAGTTTGGGGATGCCTGGTCTAGTCCAACCCCTTGCTATGCAGGAATTTCAGTTAAATCATACATGGCAGATGGCCATCCAACCTCTGCTTTAAAACCTCCGATGAAGGAGAGAGTCCACCACCTTCTGGGGGAATCTGTTCCACTGTCGGACAGCTCTTACTCTGAGAAAGTTCTTCCTGGTGTCTAATTGGTATCTCCTTTCTGGTGATTTTGAGTCATTGCTTTGGGTCCTACCCTCCAGAACAGGAGAAAACAAGCTTGCACCTTCTTCCATTTGACAGCCCTTGAGAAGATGGCTATCATATCTCAGTCTCCTCTTTACCAGGCTAAATGTATCCAGATCCCGCTATTGGACTGGGCTGGAGAATACACTGCATAACACCCACTCATGCATGTGCTTGCCTATCTAGCATCCCATTTGTATGGCCCATAACTAGATGCAGACATTCCTTCATTACATTAAAGCCATTCCCTGTCCCCAGGGAGATGACGTTGCAGGCTGGGAGCAAGCCCTCCCCATGCACACGGGGCAGGATAGTCCCTGCGCCATTGGATGGTCTGCAGCCACATCATCCTTAGGCCATCCAATCCAGACGGTCCGGGGGCATGTTGTTGTTGCTGTTGCTTAGTCGTTTAGTCATGTCCGACTCTTCGTGACCCCATGGACCAGAGCACGTCAGGCACTCCTGTCTTCCACTGCCTCCCGCATGGGCTAATTAAACTGCCCACAGCTGAGGACTCACCCCTGTTTTCTCCCTGCTTAGTCAGTTCTCCCTCCCTCCCTTAGGTTAGGCTCTTTATTTATTTCCTTGCTATGGACCTCGGTTGGTCACCTTGGTTGTCCAATGGGCCTGGTAGGAATTTTTTTCCACTTGGCAAATTGACACTGGCCATTTGTTTTTTTCCGCCTACCTCATAGCAAATCATCACACCTTTGAAAGTTTTGGCGGTTAGGCATTGGACTATTAGGTTGAAGGTGAGGGGAGGTACTGGTCATCACCTACACCCCCCCCCCTAATTCAAGGGTATTCCATTAAAGGAATCTGAGTGGTGTGGTCTCTGTCCGAAGCCCCAGATGCTAGAGCCGTGGCATGACCTGGGGGAGTTCCTAGTTGATGTGCATCAGCAGGGCTCCCCCTACTGGTTGTTAACCCTTCCAAGACTTCCTGCAGATGGGCAGGAGTCAGATATAGTCATGTGGTTTCCAGTGCCTAAGCCAGGGGTCCCCAAACTTACCTCGCCAAGGGCCGGAGCTGCCAGCGCTGATCACGCTGTGGGCCGGAGCACGCTGGAGCATGTGCCCATACGTGTAAACACATGCAATTTCCGGCGCATTTCTGGGTCGCTGGAGCACTGGAAATAGCTTGTGCACACGAGCGTCCTCTGGCATGGAAGCATGCCGGAAATGACGCTTGTGCATGCGCACAAGGTATTTCCAATGCTGCAGCGACCCGGAAGTGGGCAGCCACACCGCGCCACACCGTGTCAGCGGGTGTTGCTGGGGGCCGTATAAAAGAGCCTCGCGGGCCGCATCCGGGCCCCGGGCCTTAGTTTGAGGAAGCCTGGCCTAAGCCAATACCACTCACATTCTGTAACCAATAAAGTTGTGGCCTTTTTCGCCCATTAACCTAAAATACTGTCTCATGTGTCATTATTCCACTTCCAGGAAGGGTTTGGGACCCACACAATTGACTTTTTCTTTATAATAAAGCAGGTCACCTTTTTCTTCTGGCTTATTTCCAGTGGTACCTATTTCCATCTCCACCTTTTTCAGTTTTGTTAGTAACTTGCACTTATTTACATTTTTGTTTTGCAAGCCCCAAAGCACTGACATCAACATGCAACTATTTAGGAATGGCTTAATGAAAAATGTAGAATTGTCCTGTCCGTCCATCCATCCATCCGTCCCCACATTGCCCCCTTGCTAATTTATAAAAACATTTAAGATATGATGTAAAAAGTTAGCATCATAACATATTAATGAAGCTTGATTTACTATACAGTGGAACCTCGGTTTATGAACACCTCGGTTTATGAATTTTCGGTTTATGAACACCGCGGACCCATCTGGAATGGATTAATTCATTTTCCATTACTTTCAATGGGAAAGTTCGCTTCAGTTTATGAACAGACTTCCGGAACCAATTACACCCATGCTTCAGTTTATGAACGCTTCAGTTTAAGTACTCCGCGGACCCATCTGGAATGGATTAATCCACTTTCCATTACTTTCAATGGGAAAGTTCGCTTCAGTTTATGAACGCTTCAGTTCAAGTACCCCGCGGACCGTCTGGAACAGATTAATCCACTTTCCATTACTTTCAATGGGCAAGTTCGCTTCAGTTTATGAACAGACTTCCGGAACCAATTGTGTTCATAAACCGAGGTACCACTGTACTTGTTTTTTTCTAAGAGAATCTGGGGTGTGTGAATTATGTGGAGGCACTGGGCTAGCCAAGTTTAAAACCACATCCAAAGATATTTCATTCCTTTTAAACCATATGTGCATATTCCAGAAATGGAAAAGTGAAAATCAATTGCACTTTAGACTTCAGGTTGTATTTCTTTTCTTTTCTTTGGTAGGTGGAGGGGGATACAAGAGAAGTTCATGCCTTTGTAACAGGGAAAAATAATTATTGCTGATGTAATGAAAAGCCTCTAACATTTAGGAAATCGTTTTTGCTTAAAAACAAACAAAGGATGTGATAAAACCAGATACTATGTAAGTGGTACAAATAGAAACATGCAATTCAATATTTCTCAGTACAGTGATACCTCGGTTTAAGTACACTTCAGTTTGAGTACTTTCAGTTTAAGTACTCCGCGGACCCGTCTGGAACGGATTAATCCACTTTCCATTACTTTCAATTGGAAAGTTCGCTTCAGATTAAGTACGCTTCAGGTTAAGTACAGACTTCCAGAACCAATTGTGTTTGTAAACCGAGGTACCACTGTACAGTATAACAATTTTGGGTCAACAGCAGCATATGGTTTAAGACAGGAAAGCAGCAAGCACTCCTTCAAAGCATGTGCATTTAATGGATAAACCTTATTGCCGGAGGTTGCTGCCATGGCTACAAGGAAAAAAATAGCATCCCAAAGAATCAGGGCTTCTAGATAAGAAGGCTATGTCTATCCCTGAGGTCGGAGTCCCTGGAATCTCATCACCCCTTTCCATTTCCCATGCTAGCTGGGGCTGAGGGGACTGATTGGAATGCCAACAACTTCCAGAGGGCACCAAGTTGGCTACGCCTGGGCTATCCAAAGGCAATAATAGACAAAAGCACAACCCATATGCTAAAGGGGATGGTTAAGCTTCAGTCATCTCAATTCAGAATGTGTTAGGTCTTTCTGATCCTTCTTGTAGAAGTTTTTTTTTCGGGGGGGGGGATCAGGTTTGGCACACACGATGACATCATAAAGGGCAAACAAAGCTAATTCAGACTCAGAATAGTCTTTCCTCAATAGACATTTGCCCTCAGTCTGACTTAGATTTATTTGCATCAAGTGATTTCTGATTGGCTGCAGGATGTTATTGCTGTTGCTTGGGCAAATAAGGCTGACTTTAAGATACTGAAAGATGGGGCCAACACAGTAATTGACTCTGGCTATGTTAAAAAGGCATCAGATAGGCATGCTTGGTGGAAATGTTTCAGGGTAGCTAGAATTCCCCTTTTCTACATTGAAAGTGTTCACTGGAGAACATTTGGTTCAGCTCTAGATTGAAGCAGAGTGAGACTGGATTACAAACATTCTGCCAAGAAGGTATTGTGAGCCAGCATTTAAGGCAATGAAAAAGCACAATTTGTGCAATAAATCCATGAAATGAAGTGTTGTTGAATGCAGGCTGCAGCTGTGGAATCCCCCTGCTCCCCCCTCCCTCTGAGACATGCTAAAGTCCCAAAAGCAACTTTGGGAAGCATTGCCAAGATTTTTATTACTATTACATATAATGACTGTGGTGTTTGGAGATAAACTAACAGGAGGGGGCAGGACTTCACTTTAGAATCTCAGAGCTATGTTCCTTTTGCCCTTCTCATTCATACTTCCCATTTCCCCAAACTGTAGAATATTCAGGTCAGCTTCACACATCTTTTGCAACAGTAATATCTGTTCACTTGCAAATATGCAGCCAGTAACAGATAGGGGGGGGGAGCCTGTGGAGCTTGGTCCATAAGAGCAAATGGAGCTGTGCCCCCCCTCTCAGCCAGCCCCCATCTGCCTGTCTTCATTCCTACAACCAGTCCAGGGGTAACTTAGGTTGCCAGCATCTTCCTCTTCAGTCTTTCGCATTGCCCTTTGTAGAACTCATCGGGCACAAGGATGGGGACTAAACTAGAATTAGTTGTCTCTGTCTGTCATTTGCTCTGGCTCCACCTACCATGGGCGTACCCAGTGAGGGGCAGGGGGGGCCGCTGCCCCCTGAAGCAAAACAAAACTAACATATTTTACGGACCATAACCCACATTTTTCCCTCCGAAAACTGAAGGGGAAAAGTCGCTGCGGGTTATGGAAATTGGGCTGTTTCCGTCCCATTCACGGCTGCAGCCAGCGACAGGAATGTGGGGAGTGCGAGCAGCAGCCTGAAATCGTGCTGTTTTCGCCCCCTCCTCGGCTGCAGCCAGTGACAGGAATGTGGGAGAGGGGAGGAGCAGCCTAAGCTGGGGGGGGGCGGATGGGAGCTCCATCCTTCCTTCCAACCTTCCTTCCCCCCCCTTCCTTCCTTCCTTCCTTCCTTCCTCCCTTCCTCCCTTCCTCCCTTCCTCCCTTCCTCCCTTCCTCCCTTCCTCCCTTCCTCCCTTCCTCCCTTCCTCCCTTCCTCCCTTCCTCCCTTCCTTCTCTCTCCCACCCCTTCCTTCCTTCCTATCTTCCTTCCTTCCTTCCTTCCTTCCTTCCTTCCTTCCTTCCTTCCTTCCTTCCTTCCTTCCTTCCTTCCTTCTTTCCTTCCTTCTCTCTCTTCCCTCCCTCCCTCCTTCCTTCCCTCTCTCTTCCCCTCTCTTGCCCCCCCCCCGTTTTGATCATGGGTACGCCCCTGGCACCTACTGTTGATCCCCCCCCTGCATTCTGCCCCACCAGCCCCAATAGGCACCAGCCACTGTTAGGGGAAGCAGACACGATGGTAAGTACTAAGGCAGAATCAGTTCCTCCGGTGCAAGAGCAATCCCCTTAAAGCCTCACAAGAATACAAGAAGAGCTTCCCAGATCAGAACAGAGATCTAGCTAGTCCAGCATCCCATTTCCTATAGTGGCTGACCAGATGGTAAGGCAACAAGCAAGATGTTAGGGCAATAGCACTCATCCACAGCTGGCGATCTGAGGCATCTGCCCTCTGACCCTGGAGGTAGCGCATAACCTTTGTGGCTGGTGGCCATGGATAGCTTGCTTGCTTGATTTAACATTTATATACCACCCTATACCTAGGGGTCTCGGGGCAGTTCACAGAATATCCTCCGTGCATTTGTACAATCCCATTGTTAAGCCATCTAAGTTGGTCATCACCACAGCTGGAGTTGGCATATTCCACAGACGTCTCGGCAGCATTGAGGTGGTCTGCAAGGTGAAGCTGGTGGCATCTGCTGTATGGCAACAAAAGTGAGTGGGTGGGAATTTTCATTCATTATTTTATTTTATTTTTTCAATATTTTTTAATTATTTGGTTTTTCAGATTAATGTTTTACAATCACATATCCAAGATACAACAAAGAATCAAGATTCCAAGGAATCTCCTGGGCTTCCCTCCTCCCCTTTGTGGGTCCTATTGTTAATCGTTTCCTCCTGCCTCTTTTATAATAATCCAAATCTCCATTATGTCCAAAATTCAACTTTAAACTGCAAGTGTTATTCCAACCCGATTTTAACTGTTTACAAGAAAGAAGATTCCACCTAAACATTAGGAAGAACTTCCTGACAGTAAGAGCTGTTCGGCAGTGGAATTTGCTGTCAAGGAGTGTGGTGGAGTCTCCTTCTTTGGAGGTCTTTAAGCAGAGGCTTGACAGGCATATGTCAAGAATGCTTTGATGGTGTTTCCTGCTTGGCAGGGGGTTGGACTGGATGGCCCTGGTGGTCTCTTCCAACTCTATGATTCTATGATTCTACAATGGTTTTTTAGAAACATTATAAATTTCCCCCATTCCTTATTAAAAATTTGGTCTTCCTGATTTCTGATTCTTAAGGTCATTTTTGCCATTTCGGCATAATCCATCAACTTAATCTGCTATTCTGGTAGTGACGTCTTTCCATCTCTTTCCATCTCCCTGCCAATAACACCTGTGCAGCCGTTGTTGCATACATAAATAGTCCTTTTTTGCTCTGTTGGGATTTTGGCACCTAGAATTCCTAAAAGAAAGGCGTCGGGGTTTTTATAAAAAGTTATTTTAAACATTTCTCTCTCCCCCCCCAATTAATTATATATCATTTCCCATAATTGCCGAAGAATTGATGCTTTTGAATTATGGTGCTGGAGGAGACTCTTGAGAGTCCCATGGACTGCAAGAAGATCAAACCTATCCATTCTGAAGGAAATCAGCCCTGAGTGCTCACTGGAAGGGCAGATCGTGAAGCTGAGGCTCCAATACTTTGGCCACCTCATGAGAAGAGAAGACTCCCTGGAAAAGACCCTGATGTTGGGAAAGATGGAGGGCACTAGGAGAAGGGGACGACAGAGGACGAGATGGTTGGACAGTGTTCTCGAAGCTACAAACATGAGTTTGACCAAACTGCGGGAGGCAGTGCAAGACAGGAGTGCCTGGCGTGCTCTGGTCCATGGGGTCACGAAGAGTCGGACACGACTAAACAACTAAACAACAACAACAACACCTTCATTCATAATTTTAGTGCTGCAGCCACCATCAAGCCAGTGCACAGTCAGTAAATGAATAACTGTCCTGATGCAGATGAGGGTAACTGGTGTTAGCCAGTTACTGGGTCTCTGTGTTTCTGCCCCATGTGGTGATCCATTGAACTGCAGGTGGCAGTTTCTAAGTGAAAGACCTTCCAGACCTGGTGATGGGGAACTTGTGCCACTCGACTTGTTGCTGGACTACACTTCCTGTCATCCCTGATCACTCACCTTCATGGCAGGGGCTGATGGGAGTTGGAGTCCAGCAATGGGAGCAGGACCCATTATATTTTTGGGGTCGGAAATGGGCAAGGGATTCTGATTGAGAAGATCACATCCATTTTCTCCTCTCTTTTTTTCTTTCTTCGCCGGAGTCAACAGAGCAGAAGCAGCATGATTGGCAATGAAGACCTATGCCCAACTCTAGCAAAGAAACAAAGCCAAGCAAAATGCACCAGGGTAACGTGAAATGAGCAGTTCTGTGGTCTTTCCTAAGCCGTTGCTTTGGGGGGGTTTGCAAATCCCGGCTCATAAATGACTGGTAAATAATTAATCCAAAAATCTGTTTTGCTCTGCAAGTGCCTAAGAGAGAAATGTACCTTTGTTTCTGAAGGCAGAACACTAGCTTGTGCTCCGCAGAAGGCTAAGCCTGAAAATGGTGTAACTGGAAAAATAGGGGGGGAAATCAGTCAAACATACCTTAATTTGAAAGGCATCACATGAAAGGGAGTTTATTAGATCATGGACAGCACCGCCATGAATCTGGAAAGGTCATTAAATGGTCAAGGGCTCAAAGAACACTTAGCTTAAAAAAAAAAAACCCTGCGATCTGCGGTTTTTGCTTTGCAACCCTCGACTTGTAATCAACCGGTGAGGCACTCCTTGGCTGATCCACTTAGCATTTGTTTAACCCATCTCAAAAGTAGGGCTGACGTGATGGAAAAGTCTGTGCTAAGCATTCGCATTTCTGCTTACATAGTGACACAGGAAAAATCCTCGATTTCCCACTTTTTGTGCAAAGAACCCTACCTATTAACTGTTGCAGATAAATGTCCCAAACAGCAAGCGGGGTTTGAAACAATGTTTTATGCACCCAAGGGTTGTGTTGTTGTGGGTTTGTGGGTTTTTTTAAAAGTAACCGGATGTTAAGCTGATGCCCAATTAAGCTAGTTGTGGATGATGACGAATGGTGATGATAGACATATGGTAAAGGTAAAGGTAAAGGGACCCCTGACAATTAAGTCCAGTCGCAAATGACTCTGGGGTTGTGGCACTTATCTCACTTTACTGGCCAAGGGAGCTGGCGTTTGTCTGCAGACAGCTTCCGGGTCATGTGGCCAGCATGACTAAGCCACTTCTGGCGAACCAGAGCAGCACATGGAAATGCCATTTACCTTCCCGCTGGAGCAGTACCTATATATCTACTTGTACTTGACGTGCTTTCGAACTGCTAGGTGGGCAGGAGCTGGGACTGAACAATGGGAGCTCACCCCGTCACGGGGATTCGAACCGCCGACCTTCTGATTGGCAAGCCCTAGGGCTCAGTGGTTTAGACCACAGCGCCACCTGCGCCCCCAGACATATGGTAAGCAACAATAAATCAGATCCGTTTTATGCCGCTTTACACCAATATTGGTGTTTATCAATGGGGACCAAGCCATGATGGATTTATAGTATGATACCTCTAGAATACCACATTCCTGAATACCACTTGCTGGGACACAACAGTGGGGGAGGACCTTGTTATCCTATCCTCCTGCTTCTGGGCTTGCCACAGACAATGAGTTGAACACTGCTGGGAACAGGATGATGGAGTCTGGACTGATGCAGCAGGACTCTTCTGTTCTCATCTGGCTATCCCCAGAATCTGCATCTGCCTCGTTCATCTTGTTGTTGTTGTTGTTGTTGTTGTTGTTGTTGTTGTTGTTTAGTCGTTTAGTCGTGTCCGACTCTTCGTGACCCCATGGACCATAGCACGCCAGCCACTCCTGTCTTGCACTGCCTCCCGTAGTTTGGTCAAACTCATGTTCGTAGCTTCGAGAACACTGTCCAACCATCTTGTCCTCTGTCGTCCCCTTCTCCTTGTGCCCTCCATCTTTCCCAACATCAGGGTCTTTTCCAAGGATTCTTCTCTTCTCATGAGGTGGCCAAAGTATTGGAGCCTCAGCTTCACGATCTGTCCTTCCAGGGAGCACTCAGGGCTGATTTCCTTAAGAATGGATAGGTTTGATCTTCTTGCAGTCCATGGGACTCTCAAGAGTCTCCTCCAGCACCATATCATTCATCTTACAGAGCTATGTTTATGATGAACACTTAGATGGTGTGTGTGTGTGTGTGTGTGTGTGTGTGTGTGTGTGCACATTAGGTAAAAGAAGGTGACTGTCTCAGGTTGCAGAGGGTGAGGGGCAAGAGCAGCAGCAAGATCTTGGAGGATAAAGCTGTATGTGCCCCCCCCCTAAGCCAAGGGTGGAAGTCCTTGTCCCCTCACCCATGTTGAAATAAGATTCAGTTGTCAGTCTGGTCAGCTTTTGCACATAGGGAGAAGAGAACCATCCTGATCACCAAAATGTCTTGGTCCAGCCCTGCACTTTATATTCTGCTGATCATGTGGTGGCAAGGACTCAGGATACGAACCTAGGAAGCAGCCACTGGTCCATCTAGTGCAGTATTGCCTACACTGACAGTCCTACTTGGAGACACCAAGGATGGAACCTGGTGCCATCTGATTGCAGAACAGACGCTCTACCACGGCACTACAGCCCTTCCCAGTCTCCCACTACATGTGTCCTGTGAAAAGGGCTACCATGTTCTTCATTTTCAGGGACCAGTGTGGTTGTTGTGGTTGTTGTTGTTTAGTCGTTTAGTCGTGTCCGACTCTTCGTGACCCCATGGACCATAGCACGCCAGGCACTCCTGTCTTGCACTGCCTCCCGCAGTTTGGTCAAACTCATGTTCGTAGCTTCGAGAACACTGTCCAGCCATCTTGTCCTCTGTCGTCCCCTTCTCCTAGTGCCCTCAATCTTTCCCAACATCAGGGTCTTTTCCAAGGATTCTTCTCTTCTCATGAGGTGGCCAAAGTATTGGAGCCTCAGCTTCACGATCTGTCCTTCCAGGGAGCACTCAGGGCTGATTTCCTTAAGAATGGATAGGTTTGATCTTCTAGCAGTCCATGGGACTCTCAAGAGTCTCCTCCAGCACCATAATTCAAAAGCATCAATTCTTCGACGATCAGCCTTCTTTATGGTCCAGCTCTCACTTCCATACATCACTACTGGGAAAACCATAGCTTTAACTATATGGACCTTTGTCGGCAAAGTGATGTCTCTGCTTTTTAAGATGCTGTCTAGGTTTGTCATTGCTTTTCTCCCAAGAAGCAGGCGTCTTTTAATTTCGTGACTGCTGTCACCATCTGCAGTGATCAAGGAGCCCAAGAAAGTAAAATCTCTCACTGCCTCCATTTCTTCCCCTTCTATTTGCCAGGAGGTGATGGGACCAGTGGCCATGATCTTGGTTTTTTTGATGTTGAGCTTCAGACCATATTTTGCGCTCTCCTCTTTCACCCTCATTAAAAGGTTCTTTAATTCCTCCTCGCTTTCTGCCATCAAGGTTGTGTCATCTGCATATCTGAGGTTGTTGATATTTCTTCCGGCAATCTTAATTCCGGCTTGGGATTCATCTAGTCCAGCCTTTCGCATGATGAATTCTGCATATAAGTTAAATAAGCAGGGAGACAATATACAACCTTGTCGTACTCCTTTCCCAATTTTGAACCAATCAGTTGTTCCATATCCAGTTCTAACTGTAGCTTCTTGTCCCACATAGAGATTTCTCAGGAGACAGATGAGGTGATCAGGCACTCCCATTTCTTTAAGAACTTGCCATAGTTTGCTGTGGTCGACACAGTCAAAGGCTTTTGCATAGTCAATGAAGCAGAAGTAGACGTTTTTCTGGAACTCTCTAGCTTTCTCCATAATCCAGCGCATGTTTGCTATTTGGTCTCTGGTTCCTCTGCCCTTTCGAAATCCAGCTTGCACTTCTGGGAGTTCTCGGTCCACATACTGCCTAAGCCTGCCTTGTAGAATTTTAAGCATAACCTTGCTAGCGTGTGAAATGAGCGCAATTGTGCGGTAGTTGGAGCATTCTTTGGCACTGCCCTTCTTTGGAATTGGGATGTAGACTGATCTTCTCCAATCCTCTGGCCATTGCTGAGTTTTCCAAACTTGCTGGCATATTGGGTGTAGCACCTTAACAGCATCATCTTTTAAAATTTTAAATAGTTCAGCTGGAATGTCATCACTTCCACTGGCCTTGTTATTAGCAATGCTTTCTAAGGCCCATTTGACTTCACTCTCCAAGATGTCTGGCTCAAGGTCAGCAACCACACTACCTGGGGTGTATGAGACCTCCATCTCTTTCTGGTATAATTCCTCTGTGTGTTCTTGCCACCTCTTCTTGATGTCTTCTGCTTCTGTTAGGTCCTTACCACTTTTGTCCTTGATTATGGTAATCTTTGTACGAAATGTTCCTTTCATATCTCCCACTACATGTGTCCTGTGAAAAGGGCTACCATGTTCTTCATTTTCAGGGACCAGTGTGGTTACTAACTCACAACGCTCTACCATCTTCCTAACTAAATTGCGAGTCCTTTTTTCTGTTTTGCTTTAAAATGCCTTCTGTTCTTTTGTTTTAGTTGTTCTTTTAAGTAAAAATTTTCCTATCTTTCACACATACTGGCAGGCGATGTTGTTTAGTGGTTTGAGGGGGGTAAAATAAATTATTTCAAAGCCCACAGTTATGTTATCATATCATTCACTAGGAGGAGGAGGAGGGAGGAGGCTGTCTGATAAAACACCATCGCCGAGTCTTCCTCAAGAATGTGTGTGCACACACGCAAGATCAAATACTTGTGAGCTGCTATCATTGTTCTGAGATTTGTTGCCGCTGCACTAATCTCCTTGTAATTTTGCAAGATATAATGGAACGATGGGCTAATCAGGACTCTGCAGCAGCTGATGTTGCAAAAAAAGAGATTTTTTTTTTAGAGAACGGGAGAATAGCAGCCATTTTAAACTGGCAGGGGTGAAGAGAAGTTCACTGGTGTATAAAAGCAGAAATTGTTCTTGTTAAGAAAATGCGATCACAGTCAGTGTGATCGCCGTTCCCCTCCCCTCCTGCAAGAGATTTGGTGTGACGTGATAGAGTGTTTGGTCCAGACTGGGGAAAACCTTGGCACAAATGCTGCAAAACTCATCGGCTGTCCTTGGGCCACTCCATTCTACTCCAGCTAATCTATCTCACAGGGATACAGTGGAGATAAAGAATGGATACAATTGTCATGTGTGAGAAACACCTTGGGGCCAATCCGCAGGACTCTCTGAATTTGCTAAGATGTGAGTTGGCTCCTCTTTGCATTGGCAATGCATGCACAGGGACTGAGTGTCTGTTGTGGGCTGAGGTTTAAAACATGCACTCCATTAATCACAGGCTGACAAAGAGTGCTGGGAATATGGTAGAGATGCTCTAAGTTTTTGTTTGCCCCATATTTTGATAGTCCTATGAAGTTCCTCGGTAGATGATGATGATGGGGAGGGAGGAGAGGGCTTCAACCATTTTCTCCTGCCATCTTTTATGTCAAGCAACAAAGAGAAAAGTACAATTGTTGAGCAATTACTTATTTGGTGCATTGGAATGAAGACTGATGCAAGTCCAGGCAGAGGGCCTTCTCGGTAGTGGTGCCTGCCCTGTGGAATGCCCTCTCATCAGATGTCAAGGAAATAAACAACTACAGTAACTGACTTTTAGAAGACATCAGAATGTAGCCCTGTTTAGGGAAGCTTTTAATGTTTGATGTTTTATTGTGTTTTTAATATTCTGTTGGGAGCCGCCCAGAGTGGCTGGGGAAACCCAGCCAAATGAACAAGGTATAAATATAAAATTATCATTATTAACATCATCATCATCATCATCATTTCAAAGCCCTGAGAATTCAGAGAGGAAAGTGAGGAATTGGGCTTAGATATTCTCCTAATAAACCCAACATTAATCAGGCATACAATAAAAGACAAAGCAAATTGGTATGGTAGCATACAGTCTTCTCCATCCTTGAGACCACAAAAGTTGTTATTATTATTATTACATATTTATTTATGCCCAGATTTTCCCCCTGATGGGACTTAAGGCACCTTACAGTCTTAAAATATGGCTGCAAGTTGTTGGACTACAGCACCCATCATCCTTTACTCTTGGCCAGCGCTTTTTTTCTGGGGGGGGGATGCAGGGGTACAATACCCCTAACCATTTTGTGAATCTACGTTTGGTCTCATTGAGGGGCAGTATTTCAAAAGAGTAGGAAAATGAGAGTACCCTTGAACATTTTTTTTAAAAAAAGAGCACTGCTCTTGGCCATACTAGGGCTGATGGGAGATGGAGCCCACCAACATTCTGTAGGATAGTTCAGTTGGTAAAACATGAGACCCTTGATCCCAGGGTTGTGAGTTCAAGTCCCACATTGGGCAAAAAGATTCCTGCATTGCTGGGGTTGAATATCAGGGGGCAGGGTGGTTAACAGTGGTGCAGAAAGGTGGGGAAGTGGCAAATGAACTGAAGAAATGGAAAGAAAGGTCAAACTGTTCACATTACAGTTCTGGAATTAATTTTAGGAATTTTCCACATTAAAAGGCACATTGAAAGTAGAATGCAGGCCAGAGTGAACTCCCAAAACAATAAAGAACTGGAAGGGAGGACACCAACCCTTCCCTAACCACAAGTAGGAGACAAAAGAAAAAGGGATAAACAGGTGGAATTTGTGCAGACTGCAATGGAATTCTGCTCCTCATGCTTTCAGCTACTCCATCCCATTCCCTCTCCCACTTGGTTTCTTGCAACAATCAGCCAGCGTTTCCTGGCTGGTGAGCATGCTCAATCCTTATTGGAGTGTTTTAGGTGTCCTCCCCCTTATGATTTTCTCTAGAGATTTTTGTTTTCACTTCCCAAGCTTCTTGATACCTTCTTCATGTGCACAGAGCCATTTTGGCAGTATAAGGGATGGCACTCCCAGCCTGAACAGGAGGGAATCCCACGAAAAGAATGAGAACATTCTGCTCGTCAGCGAAAAGCGGTCTTGGCACATCGGGTGCTTCCTTATAAATTGTAATTAATTTCAAGGTGACACGACATTCATTTATAACTCCTACATGATCCTGCATTAACATGCATAAGCGCAGGTCTGTTGCATTTGACAACTAAAGCACAGCTTTCACTACTCATTGATCCATCTCATCCCAGATGGCGATGCTGTTTGACGAGATAACATAGTCTCCATCAACCCCTCAGGAAGTCCCTGCAGGCATCGTTCTGAAAGCTACTCAAACAGCTGCACATCCAGATATGAAAGGCCAGATCAGATCACTGTCATTTTGGACAATCAATGCAATTGACCAGGATATTATTCAGATACAATGAAGTAACTGCTATTCCAGGAAACACCTGGGAGGCATATTGTAATAATAATAATAATAATAATAATAATAATAATAATAATAATAATAATAATGGCTTTTAAAGAACAGGGATAGTATTATTTTGTTCCCATTTTCCCTGCCCATATTTTGTGACAGGGAAACAAAATTACGTGCGGAGGGAATGAAACTTCAAAACCAAGAGATAGTACCACCAATAGGTTATTTTGCAGAAGTGACAAATCATGCCTTTACCCATCGTTGTAGAGTGTGATAGGTTTAGCTTTAAAGGGGGGCAATATTGGAGTATATTAAATTTATGTTTAAAACATAGCAGATGGAAATGAAGAGCATTAGCTGGGAAAGAATTGGTGTGGGGCACACACAGAGGGTATAGAAGACGTGTACAGGAAACATTCTAGAGAGCTGCTATCTGTGGGAATGTTAGGGATGTGGATTAGGATATATTATTAGATAGATCCTATCCAAGCTTGTGTTAGCAAGCTTCCAATACCAGCAGAGTGACATTCCCCTTTTGTGCACAGCAAAGCATGAGCGTTAGGTTTGTTAGAACCTCTATAACAATATTATACTTCAATATTATACTTCCTGGCAAATCCCCTTTGTCCCTCTTAAAAGAAATACACAACACAATAGTATTAAAATAAGATAGAGTTTACTCACATGACATCCTGTGTTAACAGCATAATCTCAAAAAGGCAGGCTTGCGTAGAAAAGTTACAAGTATATACATCTGGAGTCTACTTAGTAAAGTGAGGCTCAATTTGGTCTCTCTCTTGGCAGCAGGTCAAGAGGGAGAACCATCCTAACTGGAGATTCTCTGGAGATGTGTTCCCATGGAAGGAGAAAAGGCTAAGAGAGAGAATGGCTGCTGGCTAGGGGCTTTTGTCTGCCAGCTAATCCATCTCATCTGCATATCTGGAGGAACAGGAACTTAGTCAGGTGTTCCCCCAGGTGAGTCCCTCTTAGTGGTCACTCTAGGAACTGTTGTGACTTGTCTGCCCCAGTGTTCCATCCCACACTATCAAACAGAATAGATTAGGTATAGGGAACCATTGACCCTCCAGATGTTGCTGAACTACAACTCCCGTTAACCCCAGCAAGCATGGCCAATGGCCAGGGATGGTTAGAGCTGCGGGCACCACAACAATGACTAATAATAATATTAATAATAATTTTTATTTATACCCTGCTCATCTGGCTGGTGCAGAATGAGGCTGCTGATCTGGCCAAGAGCGTGTGACATCATTGTTAAAATACTGGCTTCCGTTCTACTACCGAGTTGGGTTCAAGGTTCTTATATTAAATTACAAAGCCCCGAATAACTAAGATCCCTGGTACCTCAGGGACTGCCTGAATCCTTATATCCCAGCTCAATCCCCAAGATCATCTGCAGAAGCATCATTGGTCATTTCTTGGTGAGGCTCATTTACAGTGTGGTTTTTGTGTTCTATTGTTGTAAGCAGCTTTGGTATTGTTGATGAATAGTGTTGTGCAATGCTGGAGGGACTGTCATACAGTGGTTCCGCTCCTTCCTCCTGGGCTAGACTGGTGACTGGGAGCGGCCGCCGAGACCACATAACACCGGTCCTAAGAGACCTACATTGGCTCCCAGTACGTTTCCAAGCACAATTCAAAGTGTTGGTGATGACCTTTAAAGCCCTAAACGGCCTCGGCCTTATATACCTGAAGGAGTGTCTCCACCCTCATTGTTCTGCCCGGACACTGAGGTCCAGTGGCTTCTGGCGGTTCCCTCACTGCGAGAAGCAAAGCTACAGGGAACCAGGCAGAGGGCCTTCTCAGTAGTGGCACCTGCCCTGTGGAACGCTCTTCCATTGGAGGTCAAGGAGATAAACAACTACTTGACATTTAGAAAAAACCTAAAGGCAGCCCTGTTTAGGGAAGTTTTAAAATCTGTGATATTTTAATGCAGTGTTTCTCAACCTTTTTTGGGCCAAGGCACACTTGTTCCATGAAAAAAATCACGAGGCACACCACCATTAAAAAAGTTAAAAAATTTAACTCTGTGCCGCCCTATATTGACTATATAATTATGACTGTAAGAAACACTTGCCAATTGCTGTGTTGGTTGCAATCTCCTGTAATAAGGCTTCACAAGCCGCTGATTTCTCTGCCAGCACAATCCTTTGCTCAGCAAGTTTCAGGTTGAGCTCATCCAGCCAGCTTCTTTAAGTTTGTCTAAAACCACCCTCCCGTGGTGGTGGCTGTTGAGAGCTGCGCTCGCCCCGCGTCGTGACCCGGCCGGCTTCCTTTCTGGTGGGTCAGCGGTGCTTATTGGCGGCCGCCAGGCACGTGACAATGCAAATCGCCCTTCTCGTCGCCACATGATTAGTGTGCCGCGGAACAGCGGTTGAGAAACGCTGTTTTAATGTATTTTGGTATTTGTTGGAAGCCGCCCAGAGTGGCGGGGGAAACCCAGCCAGATGGGTGGGGTATAATTAATAATAATAATAATAATAATAATAATAATAATAATAATAATACAGTAATACCTCAGGTTACGAACACGATCCGCTCCGGATCGCAGTTCGTAACCCGAAAAGTTCGTAACCCGAATGTGACCCGAAGCGCCATTTTGCGCATGCGCAAAGCGCGACGCTTTGCCGTAACCCGAATTGTTTGCAAACCGAGGTGGTCGTAACCCGAGGTACGACTGTAATAATAATAATATAAAATAAATAACTTCGTTATTTCTTGCCTTTAGCTTTTCTTTGAAACCATTAGATCCATCACAGCATTTGTGAGGATGATTATTATGTATTAATCATGCAATAAACAGACCATGTCATGGTGTAAGCCAAAGGACTAGACAGTTCTCAAGATTCTTTCCAAGCTTGTGGTTCATCATATGAAAGAATCCTATCATTGCAAACATTCCTAGGCTACAGGCCTGCATACAGCTTGTTTATGTGTGACATCTACTCCTTTTAGTGGTTTCCTGCATCTGTTTCAACAGTTCAACCGTTGCTCAGTTATGCACAAAAAGTTGAGTGGATACAGAGTGGTGTATCCACCATTGAAGTCACATGTGCTGGAACTTTGTAGCTGTTTTTGGCCATTCAAAGTGAATGTGAGAAAAAGGGAGTCTGGTCACACAGGCAAATCCCCATCCCTCATGTTCCTTTTTCCCACAGGAAACCTTTGTGCATTGAGCATGAAGATCTGAAGGGGAATTCCAACCAGCTGGATGTGGTTAGATGCCTCTGCACAGCTGGAAACCCTACATGATCAGTAAACCTGAAGTTGCTTTTGCAGCCAGTGTTCCTGACTGCAAGGAGGCACACACTTAGAAGTGACCTTCAGAGTTTCTTGGTTAATGCAAGAAGGTTGCATCAGTGCACAAAGGGTATGGGCATGTTAATGTTTTATTTAGGCAATTTCTGTACTACTTAACACATACAAATAACTCTAAACAGTGTACAGACAAACCAAAGCCACAACAAATGTTACAAAGATGTACAATAAACCATTCATACAAATTCCTAGACAGTGTTCTCAAAGCTACGAACATGAGTTTGACCAAACTGCAGGAGGCAGTGCAAGACAGGAGTGCCTGGCGTGCTATGGTCCATGGGGTCACGAAGAGTCAGACATGACTAAACGACTAAACAACAACACAAATTCCTAATACAGTGATACCTCGGTTTAAGTACATAATTGGTTCCAGAAGTCTGTACTTAACCTGAAGCAAACTTTCCCATTGAAAGTAATGGAAAGTGGATTAATCCATTCCAGACGGTCCGCAGAGTCCTTAAACTGAAGCGTACTTAACCTGAAGCGAACTTTCCCATTGAAAGTACTAATGGAAAGTGGATTAATTTGTCCCAGATGGGTTCGCGGAGTACTCAACCTGAAGCGTACTTAACCTGAAGCGAACTTTCCCATTGAAAGTACTAATGGAAAGTGGATTAATCCGTTCCAGATGGGTCCGTGGAGTACTTAAACTGAAAGTACTCAAACCGAAGCGTACTTAAACCGAGGTATGACTGTAAATGAATATAGATATGAATATTTTCTTCTGACACACTTCCCCACTCAATACCTCTCAGCGCCCTAGCTCTCACCCAGGACTTCACCATGCTCTTATTCAGGGCCCAAACAAACTTGCAGATCACCCCACAACTAAAAAAACAACCAAGTTTCTGGAGCCTCCTGACAACACCTTGATCTCTCACTCTAGCCTTTATGGGCCAGCACTAGGATCTGATGGAACCTCCTCAGGCTGCTCACAGCTGTGTCCCATTCATCATTCAAATCAACTGCACCACACACAGCCCTTCCAGGATATAGCAGGTTTGGCTTGGCAAGTTTCCCAGAGTGTCCCAAGGATAGCAAATTGAACACCTTCACTCAAAATTCTTTCTCTGGCTTCTGCACATCTCTAAACTTGCAGCTGCTTGCATCTGCGATGGACCCATGTTCTATATACATTTTCCCCACCACATGGGGCTTGGACAACCGAGTAAGGCTTCTATGTGCACCTCTGAGCTGGCGAGTCCATAGCTGAGAATGGATTTGTAGGCAGAGCCGACATTCAATGCAATGGCTGCATTCACATGACATAGTAAGCCAACTATGGCTTACCAGGACTGCACAAAGATGTGGATTCACAGCAGCTTTGATCCTCCCCGGTCCTTTTTGCTCCCATGAGATGCTGAGCTAAGCCAAGATTTGGATTAGCCTGTCACTCAAACTTGGGCTCATAATTAAGCTCTTTCCAGAATAACCATGAGCTGTAATCAAAAACAAACCTTGGCTATGGCCTGTGGCCAGCAGCGTAGGAAGCCGCTGTGTCACCCAGAGTGGCAAATTGCCATGCACCCAGGGGTGGGGCATTGCTTGCAGCGCGCATGCGCAGCGTCGCTACGTACGATGCATGCGGCGCTATGTAGCGACACTAAGCATGCACACTACATAGAGGGGTAGCGCGTCCCCCTGCGACTCCCAAGCCTTGCCTCCAGCCTCCCAGTAAAAAGCCTGCCCGCCGCGCTGAGTGGGCTTTTTACATAGCCATTGTGGCTAGTAGCCAGGAGAGAGTTTAACCATGAGTCCATAACTTTGCACTATCCTGGAAAGCCATAGTTTGGTTTACCACGACTATGGTAAACCATGGTAAACCAGATTTCATGAAAAAGGGGGGTTTGTTGCAACTTTCTGATAAATCTACAAACTCCTCCCTGACTTCAAAACCTACTTCCATAACAATCCACAGTTTTTTAAAAACAAAACAAAACTCCTGTTGACTTAAGTTGGGCTGCACTTTCATTTGTTTGTTTCAACTGAATCCTTGTTACTCGGAAGACACACACCTCAACATCTTCACACTGTATTCACTGGCAGCAGCAGCAGCTAACATTAAATGAAAGGCAAGAGAAACAAAGTAATACAACACTTAAGCACCAACCACTTGTGAAACCCCTTGCAATAAAATCTTTAATCTTTGTGGATGGGACAAGGCCATTTATTTAATCGTGTTGCTTACCCTTTTTCACAAGTGGACTGTTTGGTCGAAGGCACAAACGTCAAAGTGCCCGATCGAGAAAATTAACCAAACACTGTGCATGTTTACTCAAGAAGGTGTCGAAACCGCACTGCAGTAAATTGCTTCCGCATCCAGCAAATACTTGATACAAGCCCAATTCTAACATGTGAGATTCCAAACTTCTCTGTGTTATGAATGGTCCATCTGAGGGCAAAACCTCCACGGTTACAAGTCGGTTCTCCCACTGGGTCTGTGTGCACATGTGTGTATATGTGGAAAGTAGGTTTGAGACAGGGAGGACCATAGTTCAATGGGAGAGCATCTGCTTTGCACGCAGAAGGTCCCTGGTTCGACCCCAAAGTCATCTCTCAGCAGGAATAGAGGAAACTCCTGCCTTAAGGCACTTTACCACAATAAGAGGTCATCCATATTTTGCTTAACACAGGGGTGCAGAACCCTTTTCAGCCTAAGGGATGCATTCCTTTCTTGGCAACTTCCAGGGGCAGAAATCTAAGCAGAACTGCAGGGGGTTCTGAGGATTCGTGAGGTCAACAGAATTTGACACAAAAATGCAAATTTCAGCGGCATGCCTCAAGTACCAAGCAAGTATTGCAGCTCCCCCAAAGTTGAGATGAACAAAACACCCATAATCACTATCCATGCTGGCTGTCACTGATAGCACCTGCAGCCCCTTGTCATCTGGCTACCCTATCCTATGTTTGTTTAAACCAGGGTTTCCCCAACTTGGGTTTCCAGCTGTTGTTGAACTACAACTCCCATCATCCCTAGCTAGCAGGACCAGTGGTCAAGCATGATGGGAATTGTAGTCCGAAAACAGCAGGAGACCCAAGTTTGGGAAACCCTGGTTTAAAGGCATCAGTAATGCTGTGCTGTCACTCAAATGGTATCAAATCCACATAAATTTCTACAAGATAAACATCCAGTTTTCTTAGTGGTTATCTTCCAAGTGAAGGCGGAAGCATCAGTGTGTATACAATTTAACTAACTTTTCAAAACAAACACAAGCTTTCTAGATATCTGTTAACGCTACCCAAATGATTTTGTCTTCTAAATGATTAAATTGAGGTTTATAAATTTTAGCATAATGAATAAATGCTGTAGTCTATAATTATTACAGTATTATTAATTGAAATGTATAAATAGGTTTTTCATCTTGTTATTCATTAATGATAGTGCTTTAATAATGTGTGAGGCTTTCATATTTGTATATCGTCTGTCATTTTCTCAATTAAAATTAAATAAAAACAGCCAAATGGCATTTGTAGGTTGCATTTCTACAGTATATCCATTGAACATTTTATTTCAGCTACCCTGTCACATCACATAAACATTACTAATTCTAACACAGATTTTCACAGGTTGATTTTCACATTGAAGGTTTCTATTTAATGGTAGAAGAAAAGGTGTGCAACTGATGTGAAGACGAGGTTATGTTTGATGGATGTGGTCAAGGACGCCCTTTTCCAGCTTCAAAGTTGTGGAAACCTTGCAAAAACCTTTGAAGAACCTGTGTGGCACCCGGGCACATAGAAAGGAAATGACCGTAATTTCATTCTTATGTTCTAGGAAGCTATCAAGCCTTGGAACACGGGTAGTCTAAACCACTGAGCCTCTTGGGCTTGCTGATCAGAAGGTTGGCGGTTCAAATCCCCGCGGCGAGGTGAGCTCCCATTGCTCTGTCCCAGCTCCTGCCAAGCTAGCAGTTCTAAAGCATACCAGTGCAAGTAGATTAATAGGTACCATTGTGGCGGGAAGGTATGCGGCATTTCTGTGCGCTCTGGTTTCCGTCATGGTGTTTCTGTTTAGTCATACTGGCCACATGACCCGGAAAGCTGTCTGTGGACAAACGCTGGTTCCCTCGGCCTGAAAGCGAGATGAGTGCCGCAACCCACGGCTGCCTTTGACTGGGCTTAACCATCCAGGGATCCTTTACCTTTTTTTTTTAACCGAGCCTTGGAAGAGAAAGGTCAGCTGAACAGTTCCTAAGATAGCCCCATTTAGCTTTGATTGGGGAAGGTCCACAATCTTATCTGAACCAGAGCCGAGCCAATCTCCCTTTTAGATGCCATCTTCAAGGCCAGCCCAAGTGACTGTGGCAGGGTTGCCATACGTCCAGAATTTCACGGACATAGATGAGATTCATACACTGTCCGGGCAGAAATTGCTGAAATATCTGGGGAAATCTGGACATATGTCAACCCATGTCGGAAGTGTAGATTTTGGATTTTGGCGAATTTCCTTAAAAATAGTTTTAAAACTTTTTTTTTGTCAGATTTTGCAACAACTTTGACCTAAACTTTAAAAAAAGCTGGCAAAGCCAGTGCCATTGCATGGGGGTGGGGGATGTGCCAGCTGTACTTTTGCCACCATATATGTCTCATTCCAAGGTGGCCAGATCTCCTGCACCTTCAATAGTTTCGCTATGCATTTATGAAAGGTGGAAGAGCTCTGCCTCCCTTTTCATCTGGCCACCACATCTCCATCTAGACACACACTCTCTCTCTCGATTTTAAAGAAAAGGTGCATTGAAGACCATGTTAAATGTTGGTGGTCAACAACTACCATTGTTTAGGAACATTTCGTTCAAGTTATTGTGAGAAAAGATTAGTCAGCCCAGGAAAAAAGTACAGGCTGATCTCCCTGGACATTATTGCATCTGGAAATTGAAGGAACAGATTAATGCTGGGAAAATCTCAGCCATAGTAACGTGATGTCTTGGGACCAGACTGCGGTTGAGAATGGATTTCGACTAGCTCAACATGCTGCAATTTGCAAGCACTGCAATTCCTCCTGTCTGAAATGGGATTGTGGTTTTGGTGTGGGTGGAAGGCAAGAAGCACCAGATCCAATAACACAAACGCCTTTCCCACTCTTGTTTTCAACGTTCTGCAACTTCAGTTGACCCAAAAGTTGAGATCTTAATGAATAAGTGGGAGTGTGGTGGGACTAGAAGGGCAGCTTATCCTAACTTTTCTTGACAAGGCAGCATCTTGAGGTGAACACTTGTCTTTCCTCAATTTCCTTATGCATTTGCCTCCCCCCATTCCTAGCAACATGGTTCCTGAGACCTGACTATGACTTGTAGGGGTGGGAGAGAAAGTTGAAACAGTTCACATTTAAAGGTGAACCTACATCTATTTTGCATGCTTTGCAAGACAATATGAGAACTGAAACTCACCCATTCACTGAAATTCACACTTCTCTGGATTTTGCAGATCAATTCTCCAACCAAATCATGTGCACAGAAATGCATAGGCTGAGGTAAAATGTACATATAAATGCATGCATTAGTGAAAACAACACCAAAAAAACACTACAGAGTCTATTAGGAGAATTTGTAAGCATACAGTCGTACCTTGGGTTGTGAACACCTCGGGTTACGAACAACTCAGGTTACGAACTGCGCAAACCCGGAAGTATTTTCGCCGCACGTACGTGTGCAGAAGTGCCGTGCGCATGCACAAAATGGCATTTTCGGGTTACGAACTGCGATCGCGTTTGTAACCCGAGGTACGACTGTAGTTGCATATATTAGGCAGTACTATTGTTTTGGAAAAAGAGGTGCCAGAACTCACCATGAACACCTCCCTTGTTCTCTTATAATGGAAAAGGCGCCCACCTGAGAGGTGCCAGAACTTGGTTCCTGTCAGTTCCAGCTGAAAAAAAGCCCTGATATTAGACAAACTTTACACTAAATTGTTGAAAAATGTTTTTCTCAGGAGGGAGGGAGTGTGAGAAAGCGTTTGCTTTCTATGAAATGGGAATTTTGCCTAGCAGACAGAGAGAAAAGTTAAATGGATGTTTTGCCTGGGAGTAAACACAGCGGTCTCTTTTTTTTAACGAGCATGTGTCCATTATAGCAGGCATGTTGTGAAAGGGCCAGCTCCCTATGGCAGCCATTTTTAAAACTGGTATCCACTACGTTCTCTCAAAATTTCAAATGTGCCTATTCAACTTCCTGCAAAGAAGGGAAGGCTAGTAGCCATCTGCCTGGTATCTGGACTTCTATGTGGACAGAAGGTTTTCCGATGAAGGGAAATTCAGTCATGTACACAGGTTTACCAGCTCAGTGATCCCTGGGCCACTTGAGCATGAATGGCTTGTTTTTCTTCCTCTGACTAGGAGAAGGGAGAAGGGTGGGTGGGTGGGTGGGTATGGAAGTAGGAAGTGAGAATGATGGAATTTCAGGTTTTATGAATCGCACCAGAAATCCTCAAAGAAGATTTTGCTGCATCTGCAGGCAGCATTTATCTCGTCTGTAGTTTTCTATATAAAGATGGGCATTTATCAGTTCTTCTTCCCTTTCTGTTTCCAAAGCTATCTTTTGATCTTCTCCTCCAGTGCTTTTTCCTCAGTCTGAGTGGAGCAATAGCTCATTTGGCCAATCTCACCCCCTCTCCCCCTCTCTCTTTCAATTTAGTTCCTTCTCTGCAAAAGTCTGACTTCTAAAATGAATTGCATGTCTCTATACCAGAAACAAGGTTTATTTTTAAGATTCTCTCTCTCTCTCTCTCTCTCTCTCTCTCTCTCTCTCTCTCTCTCTCTCTCTCTCTCTCACACACACACACACACACACACACACTAAAGTTCCTACCCAGTCTCTTGCTCACATCTGAGAGCATCAAAGTTACTGGAGTTCTTCTTGGAAATGTGAAAATCTCTTTCACACACACACACACATTTTTCTCTAGGACTTCTTCCACATCATCTAACAAACTGACATTTGGTCCAAGATACTCGCTGACATGGCTTCTTCATAAACAGAAGTTGTATTGTAAGAAATTAATTATTATTGTTTTGTAATTTGTAATATCCTTTGGGGTTTTTTCTTTGTTGACTGTTTTTTTCTTCTTTAAAATCAATAAAGCAATCATCGTCATCATCATCATCTAAATGGCAGCTAGATGTAGATATGTTCTTCAAAATGGGGGACTCAAAGTGTGCCACAAAATTATCAGGCTACTTCTATAATAGCTCATCTGAAAACTGAAACACACATAGGTGAAATTCCCTGATTGCGAGAAAATTAGGAAAGGATACATTTTCACATGTAAAAAGTCAAAACTCAAAGGTACCTCACTGTACCTCAGAGGTACAGTGGTACCTCGGGTTACAGACACTTTGGGTTACAAACTCCGCAAACCCGGAAGTAGTACCTCGGGTTAAGAACTTTGCCCCAGGATGAGAATGGAAATTGCGTGGCAGCGGCAGTGGGAGGCCCCATCAGCGAAAGCGTGCCTCAGGTTAAGAATGGTTTCAGGTTAAGAACAGACCTCCGGAACGAATTAAGTTCGTAACCTGAGGTACCACTGTATGGGCCAGAAAGCTGGACAAACCACACACTCCACTGCAAGATATAGTGATGAGCACCATCTTGGATTGCTTTAAAAGGAGATTAAACTAATTAATGTAAGATAGGGATTCCCAAACTAAGGCCCGGGGGCCAGATGCGGCCCAATCGCCTTCTAGATCCGGCCCGCAGACGGTCCGGGAATCAGTATGTTTTTACATGAGTAGAATGTGTCCTTTTATTTAAAATGCCTCTCTGGGTTATTTGTGGGGAATAGGAATTTGTTCATTTTTTTTCAAAATATAGTCCGTCCGCCCCCCAAGGTGTGAGGGACAGTGGACCAGACCCCTGCTGAAAAAGTTTGCTGACCCCTGATGTAGGACAAAGCTATCTATATCTGTCAAACATGAAGGCTATGTTCTACCTCCACTATTGAAAGCAATATGCCTCTGAGTACCAATTTACTGGGAAACACAAGTGAGAGAGCATTCAGGTCCTACTTGCTGGTTCCTGTGCAAATCTGATTGGCCACTATAAGAACATAGGACTCTTCCTCTGTTCATATGGCTGTAGGAGTTGCATACCACTTCACAATTTTAAATTGACCAGATTGCCAGTAGAACTATCTGCATACATCCTTTGAGGATGTCTGGGCAAAATGACACATAAATTTAAATCTGCGCATTTAAATCAGAGGTGGGTAACTTAAGAATTTGAGGGAAAGGAACAATTAAGCAGTCATTTCAATATGAGCATTTAAAGCAAGGAACATAATTTAAAGCAACAATAAATTGGAAAGACATATACTTAAGCAACATTGCGTGGGAGCATTTGTGGAGATTATTCAAATTCCTTTTGAGAAGGAAACTGTATACAATTAAAATATTTTCATCTCTGCAGGGGGTAATTCCATGAAGGTTTTCTTCTTGATTGATTAAATGCACTGCCTCACAGGAACATCACATTAACAATTGTGTGTGTGTGTGTGTGTGTGTGTGTGTGTGTGTGTGTTGCATTTCTGGGAATACACTGCGGGGTTTAGCTAGAGTGTGAATGGAAGCTGTTTGGCTGCCTCTAAGGATTTAGCTAAAATACACCAAGATTTAATAAGGCCTTGCTGCCAACGTGAGCTAGTACCAGGATAAATCAATTTATGAAAAGAAATAACTATTTGGAAATATGGAAATCCATGCCAATTGAGTTAGCTGCACTATGCTTCTCTCAGAATCCCTGAAAGGCTTGTGTGTTTTTGTCACACATTATCTCACAAGGTATCCATCCATTACACTTAGTACAATTCAGTATGTCCCTTTTCTATCCATCTATCACAACTGTATCGCACCCACAAATGTTGAAATCAGGGAGATCCACTTGGGAAACAGATAAAAACCTAACACAGAAATGTTCCATTAAACTCATCCCATAGTGGAAACCCTTATCCAGCTCCTCCCGAGCAATTTTTTCTCCACTCCATAAGACCCCACTGAATCTGGCAAATATACTGTACTGATGGGTGAAGAAGTCTAAACTCTGTAGACGATGCAAATTGCACCTGCCTCCCCATCAGATCAATTTTCTGATTAGTGGAGAAGGGGTGATAACCTCCCTGCAAAGCTCTTCTGCGTGGATCAGTGAAGGGGGGCTGTGTACTTTTGTGTAAGTGTTTGTGCGCAATAGTGATACATGTGGGGTGGTCATACCCATCGCTGGAATGTGGACCCCAAGAGGGTTGGCCATGAGCAAATGTGGCCTTGGGGTCCAAAATGTTAGCTTCCTTCTCTCGCCACTTGGGATCCACTGCATGCAAAGAAATTTCTCCGCCTGTGAGCTACAAGCTGGATCTACGCTGATCTTCTAAACGTTATAAAATATAATGTTCTATAACGTTTAATGGCAGTTTCCCTTTTCCAGTGGCTCGCTGCTCTGCCATGCCCTCGGGTGTCACATTTTAATAATGCATTTTTAACATTATAAATGATGAGTTTATAATCCGCCCACGGTCCTTTCCCTTCTCTTCTGCACTTCTTGCCGACCTTTTGCTATGGCCTATGAACCATTCAGGCTTCATCCTCAAGGTCCAGGAAATCTGGATTTAGCACACTCAGAGCCCATTTCAATGTAATGTAATGGCCGTGATTCATGTGGCAAGCAAGTCTTTGTAGGATGGCCGGGAAAGGGACTACTTGCCATAGAGAAGACATTTTAGATGATCTTCGGAAACGTAACATTCTGGACCATGTTCCTTGCCAAAAAAAACCCCCAACAACTATTATAACACGCTTACTATGTGGATGCAGCCACAAAGCCACATACAAAGATGATTCTGTGCACATGGATACCATGGGTTGGTGTCAGCCTGGATTTTGCTTAAAAACACTCAATTTTGTGATGTTAATAACATATACTGCACATGAATAAAGTGAGAGAGATTTAACTCACATGGATCTGGGTTTTCAGCCACATGAATCGAGCTTCTGTATAGTGCAAAGCACACAAACTTTATATATCCTGCCTGTGAAGCATCAAAGTAGTAACTAATTGAAAAATATTATCTTTAAAAAAAAACAGCTGGTGCTATATAAGAAAGCCTATATAAGAAAGATCAAAGTGTGGTATTTCTCCCTATATTTTAAATTCATCTCTCTCTCTTTTCTTTTTCTTAACTCTTCCATACACCAAGTATCTACTGTCTCTTTATAGCATTTCTGATCATTGATCTCCCTCCATCTTAGAAGATAACTGCAGAAGTCCATTATTGAACTGGCACATTTTTACCTCGTCTGTGGACAGGACCAAATCAGTTGCAAATTTCGGGATTTCAAATTTCAGCGACGCCCAGTGGAATGGTAAAATTCAGCACCCTTCTTGCCTCTCATGTTCTGTTCTACATCGTTGTGGTGTCACCAGCGCCCAGTGCAGACAAACCAGTCACACTACCCTAAACCATCTCTGGCCAAATGCTCCCTACACAAAACTCATTCTGTTTCTGCTCAGACCCATTTAATCCAGAAGTGCACCATCACTTCCTTATTCTGAATAGGCCCACTAGATGGGAAGCCTTGGAAAGCTAGTTTGGCCCTGCAGAATCACACCCAAGCTTCAATCTTGACCCACCCTCATTACCTTTCCAGCAGAAAAAGAAGTTGGTAGGGTGTTCCAGACCTGGGATGAGGGTCTTGACAAAGGGTGTTGGGTCTACAGAACGATCCGTCTTGGTCAGAGTGTAATGTTAAACAACAACTGATGAACTCCTTTTACTGGTCCACAATAGTGTCCTTTCATTTTGGATCACAGTGTGATATGCTGGCCTGACACCCACGGACAGAAGGTCTCTACAGGGGGTGGTGAATACAGCACATGATATCATGGGCTGTCCCTTGAGTCCGCTAGATGACATCACAAGGGATCGTTGCCTTAGGAGAGCGACAAAAATTATAAGGGATGACTCACACCCTGGCCATCACCTCTTTAATCTTCTACCCTCGGGCAGGAGATGTTGTTCAGTCATTTAGTTGTGTCCGACTCTTTGTGACCCCCTGGACCAGAGCACGCCAGGCCTCCTGCAGTTTGGTCAGACTCATGTTAGTAGCTTCGAGAACACTGTCCAACCATCTCGTCCTCTGTCATCCCCTTCTCCTTGTGCCCTCAATCTTTCCCAACATCAGGGTCTTTTCCAGGGAGTCTTCTCTTGCCAAAGTATTGGAGCCTCAACTTCAGGATCTGTCCTTCCAGGGAGCACTCAGGGCTGATTTCCTTCAGAGTGGATAGGTTTGATCTTCTTTCAGTCCATGGGACTCTCAAGAGTCTCCTCCAGCACCATAATTCAAAAGCATCAATTCTTCGGCGATCAGCCTTCTTCAGGCGGGAGATATAATCAGTATAATCAGCCGTACCAACAGGCTAAAAAATAGCTTCTATCTGTGGGCTGTTAGGCTGTTGAACGGAAAATAACACAGCAAAAGTGACTTGCTAGGTGGTGTGTTGTTCAATAAGAGATTGAGTGTTCAGGGGGGAGGCTCGTTTAATTTCATTGTACACAGGTTGTACAATGACAATAAAGGTATTATTATTAGTATTGTATTATTACTAGAGTGTCTCAGGAGGAAGCAGCCACTGGATTTTCCTTACTAGGCCCCCAATTTCTCTATGGGCCACCATAGGATCCTCTTCAGATGCGGTTCCATCAGAACTGAGTCCTGATTTTTGGTGGCATCCCCTGTGCCTCCTAACTCCTCACTACGAATGACTGCTCCCCATGTGTCTTAGCTTTCCCCTCACATGCCAGGACAAATCCCTCCCCCTGCCACTTACGCCATTCAATGGTATCTGCAGATGCTGTCACATTCTACACCTGGCACATGTGCTACAAACACAAGTGGGAAAAGTAGAAAGACTGATGTCATTGTGTGCAGCAGAAGTCAATGATAGATCAACCTATTTCCCTGTAGAAGCCATCACTTCCTAGAACTGAAATGATTTGTGCAGATGCCATGGGCTGCAGTGGGAATCCCAAGGGCACAATAATGGATAGGGATGGAGGAAAGATAAACCACAAAGTTGAACCACCGAGATAAATCTCAGAGTTTATCAAGCAAGCAAGACACGGTAAATAATATTGGTCACCTTGTGCTTGGGCAAATGGCACCATTGGGGACTTCCAAGGGTCAGGCCCCTTAGATCACCTTGTGGTTTCAGTGATCATTTGCTGTAGAGCAGGGGGGGAGGCCTGTAGCCCTCCAGATGCAGATGCAGATGCAGCCAGCATGGGAAATGGTCAGAGAGGATGGGAGTTGTAGTCCAGCAACATCACGAGGGCCAAAAGTTCCCAGCCCCTGGTGTAGAGCTTTCCTATTGAGAACAATGCTAAGGTCTTAGGTCTGTAATCTAATTTGTATCAAACATCTTGGATGTGTTATGTCGAACCTCATTTGGATTTCTTTTTCTCCTGCGGGGGAAAAACACCTTTCCTCTTTTTGTAGAATAACCTTCAGCTTCAGCAAACAAAGTAGTGACTGATTGCTCTTTTACTTTGTGCACTGGGGCTCTTTCCTGTGCTTCTCTTTAAGCACACAATTTCCCCCTTCTTTTCATTTTCCCCTCCACTCCAACCATTTGGAAAAGAGGACCAAATAAGTCATTGAACAAAATATAAATCTCTTATCAATCTCCTTGCAACAATCTTCATAGCAGCCGCACAGTTAACATAAAATTTAACAAATGGAAATGGTAAAAAAAAAAAAACACGGGTGCAGAATCTTTTCCGGCCTGAGGGCCTGGGGGTTGCATAGTGGGGTGGGTGTGGCCAAAGGGAAAATTGGGAGGAGCAATAGATGTGAGTCTTGCCTGTGTACAGTATGCTACATCCAAACCATGCAAGATTCAGAGCTTTCTAAATATAGCTCTGGGCTTCATTGTGATAATTCGAGGACTCCACAATCCACCCAGGGAAAGGTACTCAAGCAGGTGGTGGAGCAAGGCCAGTAAAGGGTAGAACATAAGAATGAGAGCATCTTGAGCTCCCGGGGGCCACATTTGGCCCCAGGCCTGGTGTGGAGATATACCCTCTGGAATTAAGAAATAACAACTTCAAGGGTTAAATTATTCTATGGTTAAGATTTAGATACATGCTTTATATAGGATTCCCTCCACCTTTTGGTCAGTTACCATTGAAAGTTTTGGTATTCAGGAAATTTGATCATGCCATCTAATATGAACATAATAAGGTAAAGGACTTCTGGACAGTTAAGTCCAGTAAAAGGCTACTATGGGGTTGTGGCGCTCATCTCGCTTTCAGACCGAGGGAGCCAGCATTTATCCACAGACAGCTTCCTGGGTCACGTAGCCAGCATGACTAAACAGCTTCTGGCACAATGGAACACCGTGATGGAAACCAGAGCACACGGAAATGCCATTTACCTTCTCGCCACAGTGGTACCTATTTATCTACTTGCACTGGTGGGCTTTTGAACTGCTAGGCTGGCAGGAGCTGGGACAGAGCAACGGGAGCTCACCCTGTCACAGGAATTCGAAGCACCAACCTTCTGATCGGCAAGCCCAAGAGGCTCAGTGGTTTAGACCAGTGTTTCTCAACCTTTTTTGGGCCACAGCACACTTGTTCCGTGAAAAAAATCACGAGGCACACCACCATTAAAAAAGTTTTAAAAATTAACTCTGTGCCGCCCTATATTATAATTATGACTGTAAGAAACACTTGCAAAATATTGCTTTCCGGCGGGTCAGCGCTGCCGAGTTCTTAAAAGATCCGGGTTTCTGATCCACCCCACCCGACCCCGCCGTCCCGTATCTTACCCTGTGCGTGTTCTCGGACTTGTGAGAGGACGATTTGGTCTTCATGCCTCCGTGAATTAGCAACAAACTACCTTTTGAATGATGGAGATTGAATATTTTAAAAGTAGCTACTTGAAGTCCGCTCGATTTTCCAAAAAAGAGACACATGTGTGGCACTATTAGCTGCTGGGGGCTGCCATCTTGGCTAAAGGATTCTGGGATGATCCTGTCACGTGAGGCATGGGGAAAATGGAAATAATGAAAGCTGATTGGTCTGTGGAAACTAGAAGGGGCGAAGAAATAGGACGCCCAGGGAGGTGGAGTTTGCAGCTGCAAAATCACCTTCTCGTCGCCGCACGTCGCGGCACACCAGCCAGCGTCTCACGGCACACTAGTGTGCCGCGGAACAGCGGTTGAGAAACGCTGGTTTAGACCACAGTGCCAGCCGCATACTGCTGGATCAGGCCAATGACGCATCTAGTCCAGAATCCACTGTGTTCACCAGGTGCCTGTTGGAGGTCTACAAGCAGGACCAGAGCACAACAGCTTTCTCCCCATTTGTGATTCTCAGCAACAGGCATTCAGAAGCACACTGCCTCCAACCGTGGAGATCAAACAGTCATCGTGGGAGGCGATTCATTCACATTTGAGGTGAATTTAGTTTTCTCCCCCCCCCCTTATTCTTCCCATCTTTCTGTTTTCCACAACAAGCCTCCCAATTAGCTCTGCCTTATTTCTCCAGTGTAATGTTCTTTGTCCTCATTTACAGAAATGAGCATGTCTTCCATACTCATTTTCTGTAGACGAAAACGTGGTGGGAATATTGTGGCATGCATCTACAATGTTTACGACCTGGTTCCATTCCACCTGCATGCAATGGGAATGAGGAAACAGGCATGTACTTCGGGGGCTGTAGAACAAGGCCTTTAGTGAAATCTTCTCAACGGCACTACAGGTAGCATGAAAAATTTAGCTATGATTGACGCTGGAAATAATTTTCTCCGAAAAATGCCCTTGCTAGTGAGTTAACATGTGGTTTGGGGGTTGTTGGTGGTGTTCCTGGGGATATTGATTAGCCTGAGTCAATAAACAATGCTAATCCCCAGGACTCCCATGTCAGATATTTTACTTTCAGTGAGTGCCTATTAGACCTCCTCATTGTAGTTTTTGGTCAATGTTATATTCATGCCCCATCTTTGGACGAGGGCCAGCACAACCGTTCTGAACGATATCTAAATAGGAACCATCGTGGCATGCAGAGCACACGCCGATGCTTCTTGTCTCTTTGATGGAAGCACGTGACAGGAATACCAACCCCCAAAGAGGGAAGTGCTGACATCCGCAATGCTAATTTAGATCTGCAGGAACTGTCTTGTAATGCCAGATAGCAGGTATGACCCTGGACAAGAATGTATAATTATACTAATGCTACTGCTGCTGTTGCGTAGGTATTTGCAGTCTTTTGCAGTAGAAAAGGAGGCAAAAGCATTTATCCTTCCATGGGGACAAAAAGAAAACTCACCACGGAGAACTGAACAGCAGCCAGGAAAGAATTTTGTTGTTCTCATCTATTTGTTTTGCATGCAGAATGGGAAGAGCTGGGAACCATCAAACTCCAAGACACCCACCCCCCAATTTTCTATAAATGGTGTAAAACATATTAACTAACAAAAAGAAAACAGAAAGGGGACCAAAGTGGTAGAAAAGATCCGTGTTAGGAGAGCAATGCAGAATACATTGAACTATATACTGTATATCATTGAGCAGGTCACAGGGGCGATGCTTCCTTGCCATCCTATGAAATCGCTTGTTGTTTCTATTTAAATTATGGGTGGAAGCATAGCTAGACTAAATGGTACTCATAAAATGAATGAATGGATTCATTATTCTTGTAATTTAGGGACAGCAACAAAACGAAAGGCATGCATTTCTTATCTCCGACTTCAGTCACAAACTTTTAACAGTTCAAAATGGATCACTTTGAAATTTATTTTAAGGGCTTCTCTGTTTTTTTTTTCTTTCCTTCTTTCTGCTGGGATTTGGCCCACATTCAACCATTTATGGGGGGGGGGGGGAGAGAGAGAAGGTAGCCAGGATAAAACTGGCAGTTCTGCTCCCTTATATGCAGCATTATCAGGACCAAATCCCAGTGGGTGGGAATAGATATATAGATATGTGCATATTCTGCAGCATGTCATTAACACAATAATAGTGCATTAGTAGTGGATTTATTTGGGACTGTCCAGGCTTTTAAGGGTTTTTATTATTATTTATGAAACTAGTATTTTAGCCGCCTTTTCTGCTTAGCTTTTTTTGGGTGTTTAAATCTTTAAACCTCCCCCTTAAATAAATTTAGACAAGTCACTGCCTGCACTTCATACTTAGAGAAGATCCAGCAAGATCAATGATGGTCTATGTTTTGGAAGTTAGCAAAGTAAAGCCTGTTGTGTTTGGTAGATCCAGTTTGTTTACAGTCAATCTTCTAGGCTGCTTTTCTGAATACATCTAAATATAGTGCCCATTCTATCTTTCTCTTCAAAGAGGTCAAATTCCTTATTTTATGGCAGGACACCCCGCAATCAGTACACCTAAAGCATGAGCTGTAAACATTTCTAATTAAGAAAAATCACTGCTGAGGTGTTCTCACAATTGACAGGCCTATGGAGGTTGTGGTGATGTCTCCCTTGCTGTTGCTATTAGTTACAGAAGAAAGAGGCAGTTATTGGGGGGAAGTGGGCAGCCCCTGGAGAAGTAGGTGGAGGGGAATCTGAGAAAGCCACAGGATGCTGGTTGGAAATGAACTGGTGTACGTACCCCCATAGCAGGTTTGAACATAACTGCCCTGACCCCATCGTGAGCACAGATAATCCATAGCTGCCAAGTACCCCGTTTTCCCCGGGAAACCCCTGTATTTTCTTACCATTTCCCGCAGCTGTCCCGAATGGCAAAATACCCCGTATTCCCCCGAATTACGGAGCTCCTGCCAGCGGCCATGTTCTTCTGGTGCTGTGCCGGCACCGAACGTCGCTTCTACGCACTCCTGGACATGCATAGAAGCGACTTACGCTGCCGCTGTGCCCATTTCCAAAATGTCCTCAGCGCCAGAAGTCACTTCTACGCACTTCCGGACATGCGTAGAAGCAACTTCCAATGCCGCTGTGCCCATTTCCAAAATGTCCGCAGCGCCTGAAGTCGCTTCTACGCACTTCCAGACATGCGTAGAAGCAACTTCCGATGCCGCTGTGCCCATTTCCAAAATGTCCGCAGCGCCTGAAGTCGCTTCTACGCACTTCCAGACATGCTTAGAAGCGACTTCCGGTGCCACGGCGCTGCTGATCCCGGATTTTTCAATCCGGAAATTGGCACCTATGAGATAATAATGAATGTGCAATAAAAAGGATGCCTGAAAAGGGCCCTGAAACACACATTGTGCCTCATTTTACTTCTTTGTGTAGCTATCATTGAGGTCACTACAGGAAAAAAAAATCGAAGAGATAACACTTGAGGCCTAAAATCTCTCCTTCTCTTCTCAAAAACAGAGAGACAGACACCCAGCCTTTGAAAAGCAAGGAAGCTGCGAAGAACGTCTGCCAACTTTCATTCAAACAGACAGAGCCATGTCAGTTCTGATCCATGGGCCACCCATGGTTAAATCTTGGATTTGGTGCTGCAGTGGGTCTCTTTCAGTTGCCTGAGTCCATGTTCCAGCTAAGCACTTGCTCAGCACCTCATCCTATGTTGACTATTCCTTCCCCCGCCCTCCACCTTACCTCAGAACTCTGGCAGTCCCACACCAAGTAAACACCATCAAGCTCTATTCATTTGCTCTATGCATGTTAATGCTAATTGCAGCTTCTCTAAGCATTTCACATTGTTTGCACAAAATAGCAGTGCTCTGCCTTCAAACAGTCAGTATGATGACAGCTGGGGTGAGTTTATCTTGCCCTGCTTAGTGTCAGGTGTGTTCTTACAGCTTTCCTGCCTCCTTTTTGGAAAGCTAATTAAAGAACGCTTCTTCCTTGTTTAATATTTACATCGACGCAGCTGCATCTCATTTGGACATAATGCAAAGATGGCACCTGGGGCTCTTTTCCCAGAGTTAATTTAGTTTCCTGTCCCCACCCCCCACCCCCCATTTCACCAACTCAATCGATTAAGTTATAATTTTTGTGATTAGGTTTGGGATTGTGGTGTAAGGAGCCTACTTACCACACCACACAGTTCTTCCAGAGGCTACATATGAGCTGGGCAAGCAAAGAGGAAGAAGAGTTTGGATTTGATATCCCGCTTTATCACTACCCGGAGGAGTCTCAAAGCGGCTAACAATCTCCTTTCCCCTCCTCCCCCACAACAGACACCCTGTGAGGTGGGTGGGGCTGAGAGACTTCAGAGAAGTGTGACTAGCCCAAGGTCACCCAGCAGCTGCCTGTGGAGGAGTGAAGACACGAACCCGGTTCCCCAGATTACGAGTCTACCACTCTTAACCACTACACCACACTGGCTCTCTGGAACCACTACACCACACTGGAACACACTATAAGCTCTGCCACTGCCACCCGGGCATAACTATGCCAGTTGCTCTTTAGAACTTAGGATGGCAAAGTCTGAAGCAGCGAGAAGGACCTGAAGTCACAGAGCAGGCTGAAGAAGGGCTGTAGCCAGGGGCGAACGAAGGCGTCGTGACACCAGGGGCAGGGCGTCGCTACGTAGGGTGCATGTGCAGCATCTCTACGTATGACACTTGTGCTGTACATAGCGGTTTGCCAGCACCACTCGAGCGCCGTACGGACAGTGCCAGGATCCCTCCGTCGCCGCTACAGCCGTGGAGGACCCTCTACATACAGTTGTAGCGGCGACGGAGGGATCCCACCACTGTCCATACGGCGCTCGAGCAGCGCCGGTGGCAAACCGCTATGTACAGCACATGTGCGTTGTCGTTATGTACAGAGCATGTGTGCGATGCCGCACATATGCTGTACATAGTGGTTTGCTGCCGGCGCCGGGACCCTCTGCTCGCAGCTGCAGCTGAGAACGGAGGATCCTCCACATGTGGCTGTGGCGGCGCAATGGCTGCTCGTGCTGCCGTGAGCCCCTGCCTTCTTGTCACCTCCCAGACATGGCACCTGAGGCGCACCACCACCACCCATTGTGACACCACTGGCTGTAGCTCACTGAGAGAGCATCTGCCTTGCATGCAGAAGGTCCCAGGTTCAATCCTGGGCATCTCCAAGCAGGTCTGGGAGTATGCCCTGTATGAAACCCTAGGGAGACAATTCCAGTCAGTGCAGGCAATACAGTGGTACCTCGGTTTATAAACACAATTGGTTCCGGAAGTCTGTTCATAAACTGAAGCGAACTTTCCCATTGAAAGTAATGGAAAGTGGATTAATCCGTTCCAGACGGGTCCGCGGAGTACTCAACCTGAAGCGTACTTAACCCAAAGCATGGGTGTAATTGGTTCCGGAAGTCTGTTCATAAACTGAAGCATTCATAAACTGAAGCGAACTTTCCCACTGAAAGTAATGGAAAGTGAATTAATCCGTTCCAAATGGGTCCGCGGCGTTCGTAAACCGAAAATTCATAAACCGAGGTGTTCATAAACCGAGGTTCCACTGTACTGATTTGGATGGACCATTGGTCTGGTAACAACCCTTTCCAATGATTGAAGAATGCGTTGTCTGATAAGGCATTGATTACGGCATTATTTTTGGAAATAGTGAGATAGAGCAGAATTATAAAACAGAAATGGAGTGGCTGTAGGCTGGTGGTGGTCTTGACCAAGATGAATTCATTTTAATAAATCACCCTAGTCTGGGGTGTAATATTTGCACATGATAATTACCAGCCGTTGTATGGCGATAAGTGGTAAACCACATTTAGTAGCATGAAGAATAGGCCAGAGGGATGCCATTTTGCCAGTTATAATACATACTCATGCTCTTGGAGTCAGACCTCAGACATTTATTTTTGACATTTGTACAGTGGTTGTTATGTTTTGGAAGTTAGCAGAAGACACCCACAAGAAATATGTTGTGTTTGGTGGATCCAGTTGTTCACAGTCAATCTTCTAGACAAATATTGAGTAAAATATATGTTATAGTCTGTAATTGAAATTTGCATATAGAACTCTCTCAAGCTCTGAACTGTGGCGTTACTTAAGGAGAAATCTTTGCAATATAGTTCTAGCCCTCATCATTTATAATAGTTCAATTCATTTTCTTTCCATTAAAAACACTCATAATCATAGAGCTTTAATGCTGTAACAAATATGCATGTTATCAAAGGACAGATGTTACCCAATATATGCTTACATATCCACCATTGAAATAAATATAATTTGTATTTTTTCACCCACTTGAATTAGTGTGGTATTCAGACATGAGCAATAGTCTTGACTGTGGTTACTATTCAGATGTATTGCATTAAAATAATAATAATATATACATAATTGATATTATTTATTATTTATTTATTTATTTATTTATTTATTTATACCCCCACCCATCTGGCTGGGTTTCCCCAGCTACTCTGGGTGGCTTCCAACAGAAAAATAAAATAAAATAATCTATTAAACATTAAAGGCCTCCCTAAACATATAATGGAGTTAACTTTTTTAAAAGCAGCACATCTACAGTATTTGCCAGATAACTTCCTGTACACTTGAGCTGGCTACTTTATTATAAACCTTTAAGTACCAGGTGAAAATGTTCCTCTACAACCAAGCTTTTGGCTAATTAACACCCTGTTGTTGTTTAGTCGTTTAGTTGTGTCTGACTCTTCGTGACCCCATGGACCAGAGTACGACAGGCACTCCTGTCTTGCACTGCCTCCCGCAGTTTGGTCAAACTCATGTTGGTAGCTTTGAGAACACTGTCCAACCATCTCATCCTCTGTCGTCCCCTTCTCCTAGTGCCCTCCATCTTTCACAGCATCAGGGTCTTTTCCAGGGTGTCTTCTCTTCTCATGAGGTGGCCAAAGTATTGGAGCCTCAGCTTCAGGATCTGTCCTTCCAGTGAGCACTCAGGTCTGATTTCCTTAAGAATGGATAGGTTTGATCTTCTTGCAGTCCATGGGACTCTCAAGAGTCTCCTCCAGCACCATAATTCAAAAGCATCAAGTCTTCGGCGATCAGCCTTCTTTATGGTCCAGCTCTCACTTCCATACGTCACTACTGGGAAACTATAGCTTTAACTATACGGACCTTTGTCGGCAAGGTGATATCTCTGCTTTTTAAGTTGCTGACTAGGTTTGTCATTGCTTTTCTCCCAAGAAGCAGGCGTCTTTTAATTTTGTGACTGCTGTCACCATCTGCAGTGATCATGGAACCCAAGAAAGTAAAATCTCTCATTGCCTCCATTTCTCCCCCTTCTATTTGCCAGGAGGTGATGGGACTAGCGGCCATGATCTTAGTTTTTTTGATCCATGGATAACATCCTATACCCTTTCAAATGTGTTTTTGGGAGGAGTGGGTTACTGGATTGTTTTTGTTCTTGTTTTTATTATGAATGTTGTGCTTTTTATCTTGTATTTTTATGTTGTAAGCTGCCCTGAGATCTACGGATGAAGAGCAGTATACAAATGTAATAAATAAAACAATAAATAATAATATATATATGTACACCTCAAAACATGCTGAGAATCTCAACAGCATAAACCAATTTGTTGGAGCCATTAAAAAGCCATGTGGTCACATTGGATCAGATCTAGATTTAAGCCTTGTCCAGGCATGCATTGTAGAGAGTAAATGGGTGATCACTGTGTTGGACAGGGTGCTGGAATAAATGAGCCATTATCCTGATCCATGTTCTTATGTTAACCAAGATGGATTATTAAAGTTCAGCAAGGCAATAATGCTTTGAGTGTGAACTTGGGCCAATGAGGGCTTTCGAGAAGCTCCAAGACCCAGATAGAGAGACCCTGAGGGCCACTCTAATAGTTTAATGCCTTCACCACAGGGCAATTCGCCAGACCCAAACAAACAAGACTAATGTAGTTCCAACTGATTAAAAACAAAATGAATGAAACCCTTCAAATGAAAAAGAAGTAAGTTCTACTGTGTTCAGTCGGACCTTTGCCCAGGAAAATCTGCATTACGTTACGTTGAACACTGAATGTGGAAGCTTATGTCTAAAGTCAATTAACACTATTGTGTTTGCTGGATGTTTAATGGTTATTGTTATTGTATTTGTTTAAAAAAACAATAAAATTTCGGTGTTGTTTTTTTCTTTAAAAAATCAGCATAATATTGCCACCTAATAGCAAAATATAAATCATGTTTACTGAGAAGACATATTGCACTCAATAAGGCTGAGCACCCAGTAATTGTGCCTCAGAATGCAACCTTGGGGAGCAATCCTAAGCTCATGGGAAGAATGGCTGAGAGGTTATGGGATCCTGGTAGACAGGAAGGTGGGTTTGTGGATATGGAGGCTAGGGTACCAAAATCTCCTAGATGTGAGCACAGAAAGCTGTGCTGCTGTTGGGTGGGGTCAAAATTCCAGAGGCATGTTGTGAAATGTTGTGGATCCACAGGAACGCAGGAAAGATATCGGTGAAAAACTGTAGCTCAGTGCTAGAGAATCTGCTTTGCATGCAAAAGGGCCCCAGGCTGAATTGCTGGATGCCTGCTGGTAGAGCAAGCAAAAACTGCTACCTTGAACCCTAGAGAGCAGCTGCCAGTCAAAGTAGACAATACATACTACATGGACCAATGGTTTGACTCCGTGCAAGGCACCCTCCTGTGTTCCTAGGCCTTCTCAGTCCCTGGCCATTCACCATAAACAAGTTCTGAAAACACACCTAGCCCAGGAAGTGTCGTATTTATTTGCGTGCCAAGGTACCAAGACATCCCCCCCAATAACCCACACCTCAGACAATATTTTAAGTTTAAGGTTTTTGGCATTAATTTGGCCACAACTTTAATTAAATACAACTGAATGTGAGTGGTTGCTTAGGCATTGGTTCTTGCCATCTGTTCCCTGCCTGGGACAGAACTGACTCCCAATAGCCTAGTAGGGGAGCCAGTAGGTAAGCACCCTTACCAGGAGAGATCGGGGCAGGGGGCCACGCCTTGAGGCTCATGCCTGGCCCTGGCCCCTGGTGGGGATACACGGACTACATGTATAGCCCCAGGATTCCTTTAAAGGAATACTCCTAAAGGCAGCAGCAACCATGAGGGGCAGGCCCAACCAAATCCGTACCCTTCAACCATCCAATTTGAACCAATGCCTAACCGCCAACCTTACAAGTTGTGACTTATTGCAGCGTAGTAGGCAAAAACCACCTGGCACCAGCCAATCGGCCAAGTGGCAAGATTCCTACCAGGCCCCTGATCCAAAACAGGTGACCCCATGAGAGGCGCAGCAAGGTCCATGCAAAAACACCTAAAATTAGAGGATTTGTTGCGAGCAGCAAAAGTGGAACTGAAAGCTGCTCTCTAAGCATATATAGGGTAAGGCTGTCAATCAATCACTTGCTACAAACAAATTTCCCCAGCAACAGCACACCCACTAATCACACATGTGGCCATCCAAACTGACCCGCCTCTCCCACCCTGGGATGTCCTGTTAACCCTTCCGCAACCCATGCTCTCCTTTATGGGAGAACCTGCTTTCCCTCCCACTGCATTCAATGGGAGGGGCATTTTAAGCAGGGGAAAATAGAGAGGGAAATGAGCAGTGGGAAACAAAAGGTTGGGGGGGGGGACATCTCTGGATGTGATGGTAGGACCACTGTAGATCTTCCCAGGAGAAGGAAAGTGATTCCTTAGTCAGGGTACTGTTATGCAAGTTTTTGGTGGACAGAACTTCAAGCTCAATGAAGTCCAGTATGCTGAGCCAAAAGTCCCATCAACCCTTCCCCCAATTTCAGAAAGACGAGTTCCTGATTTAATATCAATTTCCTGCATTTACTGGCAACTGTAGCTAACATTAAGTAGGATATTACTCATCATCTGCATGTTGAAGAGTTAAGGTAAAATGACAAGATGCTGATTACTTCTCTATCTATCAGGGGAGGTGCTCTTATGACATCTATCAGCATGATATCTAATCACTGTAAGAGCGGAACAAATTTATAAAAAGATTCCTCTGAAATTGCAGGTTCTATTTTGAGATATATATATATATTTAAAAAAATACCCCACCATGAAAGCAGTTGTGCCTATGATTGCATTTTACCAGAGACCTACATGCCTTCCTGCTAAATATAGACTCTGTACAAGAGTTGGAGGATGTCACTATGTTTGAATTATAATTACAAGAAGGCAAAAAAAAATGAGGGAGGGTGAGGGGAAAAAGTGCCCCCGCTCATCAAAGCCAAAGGTGAGAAAACAAACTGACAAAAGGACAGCACTTAAAAAGAGGCCATCCACGTACATAAGACATATACAGCAAAATGTCAGCAATTAATGTACAAAGTAAAAGGTTTTCAAAGTATGGTATATATAAATACTGATGAGTCACAAATTGGGGATGGGGGGGGGGACAGGTAGCAGAAACACTATGCAAAGAGGAGCCCAGTCGTTCCAAACGAAAATTGCAAATGCAACGAAGTTCCTGTCAAGGAACTTACAATGGAAAAACAATTTAGCATACATAATCTTTCCCAGTTTCTTCAAGGGTCTAGTCCAGTGGTAGTCAACCTTTTTATACCTACCGCCCACTAATGCATCTTTCTTGATGGTAAAATTTCCTTACCACCCACCAGTGCTCGATGGAAGGAGGATTCAGCTTGTGCTATAGAACCCCCTACCGCCCACCTAGAACCCTGAAACACCCACTAGTGGGCGGTAGGGACCAGGTTGACAACCCCTGGTCTAGTTCATTGACTCTTATAGAATCAACCAACATTAAATTCAGTGGATTCTTCTCCATGTTGAACTTGATATACAGGAAGCTGATGTCAGGAGTATGGGCAGGTGTCAGGCTCTGGGGCCTGTAGTGCTTTGCAGGACTGGGGCCTGCCTCAGTTTGTGCTGGAGAAGCAAGGAGTGGCCACTCAGGTGAGGCCTCAGCTTGTGCTGGAGAAGCAAGAGTGGTCACTCAGGTGAGGCCACTTGATACCTCACTGCACCTGGTGGCAGCATTTCCCTTCAGCTCTTTGCCACAGCAACGCTATCGCTGCCTGGTTGCCTCTTGCTCCTTGAACCCTTGCCTTGTCGACGCTTTGTTCCTTGGACCCTCGCCTTGCCAATGCCTTGATCCTCGACCCTTGGACCTCTGCCTTGCAGACGCCTTGATCCTCGACCCTTGGACCTTTGCCTTGCCAACGCCTTGCTGCTTGACTCCCAGACCTTTGCCTCTGCCTTGCTCCTTGACCCTGCAACTGCCTGCATTGCACCTGCTCCTGCTTCTACACCACCATCTTGCCTCTGGTCCTGACGTCCTCAGCCAGGGCTTCAATTGCCCGCCGACCAGACTGTGACAGCTGAAGATCCATACGTGCATATTTTTCATTGAAACAAATCTTCATATACTTAGGCAAATTCTTAATAAGATGTAGGAAAATACATGTTTTCCAAAAACAGCTCAAGTCCAGGACTCCTATGGCTTTCCGTGGAGGAAGGGGACTGGGTAAAATCTGGAGTGTAGCTTTGGGGCTGAGGAGAAGTGCTTGGAGATAGCACCTGGCAGGGGAGTATAAGACCCAAGGCTCCCTTCTTTGTGTAGAGCACGTTCACTTGGAAGCCAAGTTATTCCAGCTTGTTTTCTGGACTTCCACTGCCCCTCTTCCTCATCTCTGAGGCATTTTATATCCTCCAGGTTCCCCACCCACCAGGCAGATGAATGAGAGGACCCCTAGCACAGGTGGAGCCTCTAAGCAATGTCCAAACATTGTCTCCTCGTGAATCATTGCTTGGTTGGGGCTTGGTGGTGGGGACCAGGGCTGTTATGTACTGAGCTGAATCCTAGAACAATAGGATTCAGAATCAGCGGGAGCTACCCAATCCAACTCCAGGTGGAAGTGAATCCGCAACCTGATTGGCCTGCTGGAGCAGCCAATCAGGCGGCTGGCAGAAGTGAATCTGCTACCTGATTGGCCTGTAGGAGCAGCCAATCAGGCTGCAGGCAGAAGTCAATCCACAATATAATTGGCCCACAGGTGCAGCCCTGAAGTAGCCAATCACGCAAGGCCCATTGTGTAAATAATGTATATAAGCAGATGGTTTTGGGAAAAGAGCCATTCGTCTTCTCTTCTTCTCCTTGATGAATATGAGCTGAATAAAGAGCATGAAATTCACTCTCGACTCCGAGTATATTTCACTGGCGACGAAGGTGGGATCCTGCTGAGCTGACCGCCACCACGCACTGCACCGCAGCACCGCCACCTGCTGCACCGCTGCATCGCACCGTGCATCCAGGCTTCAGCTCCAGGACCCAAGGAACCCAGAATGGCAACCGACAGCAGCTTCTTGCCATTCAAACCAGCATCAGGAGACTGGGAAGGGTACGCCGCCCGTTTCAACTTCCTCCTGCAAGCGAAAGAAGTCACCAACGATGCCATGAAGAGGGCGACATTCTTCAGCGTCTGTGGAGAGGAGACGTTTGAAATCGCCCGGGCTCTCCTTGCACCTAGAGATGTCGCTACCGTCTCTTACAAAACAATAATGGAACGGCTGAAGGAGCACTTTTCACCACAGCCCTCGGTGGTAGCTTGCCGAAATGCCTTCTACGCAAAGCGGCAAGCCCCAGGGGAAACCACAACTGGGTTTGTGACCTCCCTTCGCCAAGCCGCCCGGTTATGCAACTTCTCAGAGTTGGAGAACATGCTTCGTGACCGCCTCGTCGGTGGCCTGAGGGACGAGATGTTGCAACGACGCCTCTACGCCAAAAAAGACCTCACGTTCCAGATTGCTCTGGAGGAAGCCCTGGCAACCGAAGCCGCCGAGAGGTCAACGCAAGAGGCACGACCGGCCCCGCCATCCCAACCGAGGGTCTACCACGAAGACCTCACCGACGAATCCGAATCTGACAGGGAGGAAGTACACCGAGTACAGCGGCGCACTCAAGCAGCACACACACCACAGCAGCCTCGACGAGAAGGAGGGAACTGTGCAAGCTGCGGGGAGAACCACGAGAGGAGGACCTGTCGTTTCCGCAACGCAGAGTGCAGGCAGTGCAGAAAATTGGGACACATCGCCCGGGTGTGTCGGGCTCGACTCACCCGTCGACAAGCATCAGATGACCGACCCAGGAGCCCCAGGTCACATGGCACCATGCACCAAGGCAACTCGACGGAGATCACGGACTACCAGGTATTCCAGTTGCCCCATCCCAGCACAGAGAAAATTTATATAGAGGTACAGATAGAGGGAGCCCCATGCCGCATGGAGCTGGACACGGGTTCAACTCTATCCATAATCTCGGCCCGAACATTAAGGGAACTGTGCCCTAATGGGGGTCCCAAACTAAGGCCGGCCCCATTCACCCTCCGGGACTTCCAGAAACGTAAGGTCCCTACAATGGGGGTGGGGACCTTCAGGGTGCAATATCGAGGGCGAAAGCAACAATTGGACTTGCTGGTAGTTAAGGGCCCCTACGTTAGCTTACTGGGACTGGCATGGTTTGGACCTCTGGGGCTAGCCGTTACCGGGGTGAACCGCACTAGCTTACAAGTGGACGTGGACGCCATATGCAAAGAGTTTCCAGGGGTTTTCGATGGGGCATTGGGACGATATACAGGACCCCCCATTGCCCTACAGCTAGACCCCGCTGTACGACCCATCAGGCACAAGGCCCGCCGGGTCCCGTTCGCCCTGAAACCCCGCATAGACGAGGAATTGGACCGGCTCGTGGAGCAAGGAGTGCTGGAGCCGGTGCCCAACGCCCCCTGGGAAACTCCAATTGTCACACCCGTCAAGCCTAACGGTTCGGTCCGCATCTGTGCAGACTACAAATGCACCATAAACAAGGCTCTCACGGCCCATGCATACCCAGTGCCAGTGGTCAGCCATGTCCTCGCCACCCTGGCTGGGTCAAAAATCTTTGGCAAACTGGACTTGGCCCAAGCGTATCAACAGTTGCCTGTGGACGAAGCCACAGCAGAGGCTCAGACGATTGTGACGCACAGAGGGGCATTCAGAGTAAAGCGGCTGCAATTTGGCGTTAGCGTGGCACCAGGCATATTCCAGAATCTAATGGACTCTCTCCTTAAAGGGATTCCTGGCGTCACCCCCTTCTTCGATGATGTACTGATCGCCGGGCCCACACCAGAGGAATTTGAGGACCGCCTCCGCTCCGTCCTGCACCGTTTCCAGACGGCGGGCCTCAAGGTGAAGCGGGAAAAGTGTTTACTGGGAGTGCCGCAGGTGGACTTTCTGGGATTTAAGGTGGACGCAGAAGGGGTCCATCCAAATGGTGACAAGGTACGGGCCATTTGTGAGGCCCCAGCGCCCAAGAGCAAGCCCGAACTTCAGTCATTCTTGGGACTATTGAACTTTTACCATGCCTTCCTTCCCCATAAGGCAGCGGTAGCGGAGCCCCTACACAGACTCCTAGATAAAAGGGCCCCTTGGGTGTGGGGCCAGCGACAAAGGGCCGCATTCCAGGCAGTCAAGGACTTGCTCGTCTCGAACTCGGTCTTGGCACACTTCGACGAGAGGCTGCCAGTGGTGCTGGCATGCGACGCCTCTCCCTATGGCATCGGCGCTGTCCTGGGACACCAACTCCCGGATGGAAGAGAGGTGCCGGTGGCATACTTCTCCCAGACGCTTGCTGCAGCCGAACGAAACTACTCACAGATTGACAAGGAGGGTCTGGCAATCGTGAAGGGCGTAAAAAAATTCCATGATTTCTTGTACGGGCGGCCCTTTACCATAGTGACTGACCACAAGCCGTTGCTTGGCCTGTTTGCCCCCGAGAAGCAGACCCCCCAAGTGTTGTCTCCACGTGTCCTCAGGTGGTCAATTTTCCTTGCCGGCTACCAGTATGCACTAATCCACCGCCCTGGGAAGGCGATGGGCCACGCAGACGCACTCAGCAGGCTACCACTACCAGAAACAGGCCCCGACCCAGCGCCTGCGCAAGAGGTTATGACCCTGGAGCTGCTTCCCGACCGACCCATTCAGGCACAAGAAGTTGCGCACCATTCCACAAAAGATAGGGTCATCTCCCGGGTCCTGGACTGGGTGTGGCGAGGATGGCCCAGCAGCAGCCCCGGGCCAGAATTCGCTGGCTACACAAACCGCAAACATGAACTGTCGGCCCACAAGGGGTGCCTGTTATGGGGAAGCAGGGTCGTTGTTCCCCAGCCCCTCCGCAAAAGGGTCCTCACAGCCCTACACGAGACACACCCAGGGGTAGTGAGGATGAAGGCCCTTGCCAGGAGTTATGTGTGGTGGCCGGGGATTGACAGAGAGATAGAGGCCTGGGTCCAACACTGCCAGACCTGCCAAGAATCCCGCCCGGATCCCCCAAGGGCCCCAGTCCAGCCCTGGGAGTCCGCCCGACATCCATGGTCACGCTTGCACGTGGACTTCGCTGGCCCCTTCCAGGGAAAAACATTCTTCATAGTGGTGGATTCCTACACCAAATGGCTGGAGGTCGCACTGGTACCGCCCACTTCTACGGCGGCAGCCATCCGGGTACTACGTAAGCTGTTTGCAACCCACGGGCTCCCTGACACCCTCGTCTCGGACAATGGAACCGCATTCACGTCAGAGGAGTTCCAGACCTTCACAGCGCAGAACGCCATCCGCCACATCCGCTCAGCACCATTCCACCCTGCCACCAATGGCCAAGCGGAGCGCATGGTGCGGACCACCAAGGACAGCCTCCGCCGCATAACACAAGGGGACTGGGAATACCGCCTTGCCGCATTTCTTCTAGCACAGCACAGCACCCCAAGCACAACGACGGGCCGGAGCCCAGCTGAACTACTCATGGGCCGGCGCCTTGCAACTAGACTGGACCGACTTCACCCCGACAGAGCTCAGGATGAGGTAGTGGTGGGGAAAGGCAGGAACCCCCGGACATTTGTGGCCCAGGACCCAGTGTATGCAAAGAATTTTGGGGCAGGCCCAGCATGGGTACCCGCCACAGTCACCAAGGTGACCGGTCCCGTGTCGTACGAGGTACTAACGGAAGGGGGGCAATGTTGGCGCCGCCACTGCGACCAGCTACGGCGACGATTCCCAGGAGGAACCCGGGAGGAGAGCGGGACAGAGGGGTCCCAAGGGGACAGCAGGGCAGTGAGGCCTGTAGAGCGAGAGGGGTGGGCAGGGGAAGCAGAAGCAGTAGGCACAGAGGGGCGCCCCGAGGCTGGAAGGACACCGGAACCAGAGTCACAACCTAGTGGTTCAGTGGCGCCAGACCAGACAGCCCCAGCACAGCCAGCAGCCTCGGAACACGAGCCAGAACCAGAACCCCTGACCAAAGAACACCCCAGGCCACAACGCACACGGAGGCGGCCAGCAGACCTTGGGGACTACAAATGCAACTTCCCGGGCAGGACTGGAACTTAGAGGGGAGGGGTGTTATGTACTGAGCTGAATCCTAGAACAATAGGATTCAGAATCAGCGGGAGCTACCCAATCCAACTCCAGGTGGAAGTGAATCCGCAACCTGATTGGCCTGCTGGAGCAGCCAATCAGGCGGCTGGCAGAAGTGAATCTGCTACCTGATTGGCCTGTAGGAGCAGCCAATCAGGCTGCAGGCAGAAGTCAATCCACAATATAATTGGCCCACAGGTGCAGCCCTGAAGTAGCCAATCACGCAAGGCCCATTGTGTAAATAATGTATATAAGCAGATGGTTTTGGGAAAAGAGCCATTCGTCTTCTCTTCTTCTCCTTGATGAATATGAGCTGAATAAAGAGCATGAAATTCACTCTCGACTCCGAGTATATTTCAAGGGCCTACTTAATGAGCAGGGTGCTGGCAAAGGACGTTTGAGCTCCTGCAGCCCAACATACCTGCCCTCAGCCCATTTGACCGATAACATCCTTGCCTACAGTCACATGGGCCAGCATAAACTTAGCCTCCAACAGCATAAAAGTAGCCAAAGCAATTCAACTCAAGTCAGCATGCTCACAAGCATTAATCACGCCAGCGCTAGTTCTGCTCTTCAGGAAAACAGATTTTCTTTCCAGAGAGCACTACCAGTGGCAAGAAATTAATTATTCTATTTGTTACTCTTCCAGTTTCGCTGCGTTAACAAGCTCTGACCTTAACTGGTTAATCACTTGTTGGCAGTCGCAGACTTGAAAGGCTTGCACCAGAGACACTTTGCTATTAAGCTAATGATACAAATATTCCTTTTTCGCTGTTTGGTAATTAACGTATTCATTGATCTCTAATTGCTCAGCAATTTGTATCTCTGTTTCATTAATTCCTTGAGAATTAATATTCATTTTGTACCATGGGACATTCTTCCTCTCTTTTTAGCCATTAGTTCGATGAGATTATGCTCCAAATAAATGGCCCTGTCACAGTTACTGTGTGGGCAGCACTGCATTTAGAAGAGTGTACCCTGTGTGGTGCAGGCAGCGGGTGCATTAGACGGCGGGTGAATTGCAGCCAAATCATGTCCTGGCATCACTGGTTATAAGGATCTCAGGTAGTAAGTGACGGGGGAAATCTCGTCTATTTGACACATACATGGGCAATCCAAATCAGAATAATTTTTAAACGAATTTTTTTCCTAACTCTTGTTTTACTCATGTAACATAAATTCAGATTTGGGCTGGAGTCCTATATATGCTTATATGGTAGCAAGTCCCATTAAATTCAATAGTTTTTTTTCTTCTGGCAAGACACACATAGGATTTTGTTGTTCATCAATTAAATAATGAGGCTACATCTGTACCTGGACTAGATGAATCCCAAGCCGGAATTAAGATTGCCGGAAGAAATATCAACAACCTCAGATATGCAGATGACACAACCTTGATGGCAGAAAGTGAGGAGGAATTAAAGAACCTTTTAATGAGGGTGAGAGAGAGGAGAGCGCAAAATATGGTCTGAAGCTCAACATCAAAAAAACCAAGATCATGGCCACTGGTCCCATCACCACCTGGCAAATAGAAGGGGAAGAAATGGAGGCAGTGAGAGATTTTACTTTCTTGGGCTCCTTGATCACTGCAGATGGTGACAGCAGTCACGAAATTAAAAGACGCCTGCTTATTGGGAGAAAAGCAATGACAAACCTAGACAGCATCTTAAAAAACAGAGACATCACCTTGCCGACAAAGATCCGTATAGTTAAAGCTATGGTTTTCCCAGTAGTGATGTATGGAGGTGAGAGCTGGACCATAAAGAAGGCTGATCGCCGAAGAATTGATGCTTTTGAATTATGGTGCTGGAGGAGACTCTTGAGAGTCCCATGGACTGCAAGAAGATCAAACCTATCCATTCTTAAGGAAATCAGCCCTGAGTGCTCACTGGAAGGACAGATCGTGAAGCTGAGGCTCCAATACTTTGGCCACCTCATGAGAAGAGAAGAATCCTTGGAAAAGACCCTGATGTTGGGAAAGATTGAGGGCACAAGGAGAAAGAGACGACAGAGGACGAGATGGTTGGACAGTGTTCTCGAAGCTACGAACATGAGTTTGACCAAACTGCGGGAGGCAGTGGAAGGCAGGAGTGCCTGGCGTACTCTGGTCCATGGGGTCACGAAGAGTCAGACACGACTAAACGACTAAACAACATCAACAACATCAACAACATCAACAACAACAGGGTGTTAATTAGCCAAAAGCCTCGTTGTAGAGGAACATTTTCGCCTGGTGTATATTTATATACTTAAAGGTGTATAATAAAGTAGCCAGCTCAAGTTGTACAGGAAGGTATCTGGCAAATACTGTAGATGTGCTGCTTAAAAAAAAGTTAACTCCATTATATGTTTAGGGAGGCTTTTAATGTTTAATAGATTATTTTATTTTATTTTATGCAGCGCGACTTCTGGTGTGGTGGCCATTTTGGAACAGGGCAGAGCAGCATCAAAAGTCGCTTCTGAGCATGCTCCGCCCAGTTCCAAAATGGCGGCAGCGCTACTTCCAGTCTGCTACTTCCGGTCCAGTCCCTTATTTCTCAGGCCAGAACTTGGCAGGTATGGCTCTTCCATGACACCCTAAGTCAGTTGCCTGAGGAAGCAGCCACCTCACTCAGTCTAATGGTAGGGCCAGCTACCTCACCCCCAATTTCTGCTTCTTTCCCCATAGTGTTTAGTAAAGATCCTTGTCACATTATACATCTCCCTGCCCCAATTCCACAATATTGTCTGCGGTTGGAGGAAGAAGAGGAAGCATTTGAGGTGATGCTATTTCCCCATGTGAGAGAAAAGGGGAACCTGGTGTCATTTAGTGTATTGACTCTGTGATCTGTGTTACATTTAGTTCCACTCTTAAATGCAGAGAAATGATAACTCCTAAAAAGTAGAACACTGGGCCTTCTTACACAAAATGTTAACTATTATTTCTTTCACCAGAGGACTGTTTTGAAGCTGTCAGGCTTGGATCTTGCTTCCCGCTGAGTTAAATGAGGACATTTGACAATGTCCCTGCTGCTGTGTGTCTTGGTAAAGTTGAAATGTACTGAGTGGCAACTCCTTGGAAAAAAAAATTGCTCCCAGCTACGACTCTTTGCAGCTTGAGTTCTCGTGCTCCTGAAATAACAAACAGATATTAGCATTTGCTCAAAAGAGAACGGAACACTCAGCTTCAAAAGGAACACACCGGAGACAAGCAAGGGGGGAAGTTGGATCTCATCGTTTAATGGGACAGTTATTGAGATCAGACATAATAATAAGAAAATAACAATGTGATAAAGCTGTCCGTATGATAAAGTGGTAAGCCAATTCCAAAAGACCAGGTAGCATGCCCTGCCAAATAATTTTAAGCCACTCTACCCAGTTGTGCTACAAAACATGAGTCTGACCAAACTGCGGGAGGCAGTGGAAGACAGGAGTGCCTGGCGTGCTATGGTCCATGGGGTCACGAAGAGTCGGACACGACTAAACGACTAAACAACAACAACAACAACACAGTTGTAGCCATTCATTTAAATGGATGAACCTACCCATGACTTGCTTTGCCTTTTAGTTGGAAATAAGCTGTGCTTGGAGATATACTGTAGATCAGGCATGTCCAAAGTCCATTTTTGGGGCCTAATCCAGCCCGCCGGTTGATTTAATCCGGCCCCCATGGCACATACCTGCCAAGTTCTGGCCTGAGAAATAAGGGACTGGACCGGAAGTAGCAGACCGGAAGTAGCGCTGCCGCCATTTTGGAACTGGGTGGAGCATGCTCAGAAGCGACTTTTGATGCTGCTTTGCCCAGTTCCAAAATGGCCACCGCGCCAGAAGTCGCACTGCAGCCATTTTGGAACTGGGCAGAGCAGCATCAAAAGTCACTTCTGAACATACTCCACCCAGTTTCAAAATGGCCGCCGCACAAGAATAAACCGGGGGAAAACAAAAAAATCCATTTTTTCAGCTAGGAACAGCTGGAAAAATGGGGATTTCCCAGGGAATACGGGAGACTTGGCAGCTATGCCATGGCAGTATATGTCCTGGGGTAAAAGCAAAAAACAAACCTCAACAAACTTTGGTCGGCTCTCACACATGTTCACTTCGTCAAATTTGAAAAAGTTTGGGCACGCCTGCTGTAGATAGATACATACACATGATGAATCCTGCTGGATCAGGCCAGCAGTCCATCTATTCCTTCCTCTTGTTCTCACAGTGGCCAACTATATGCCTGTAGCAAACCTGCAAGTAGGATTTGAGCCCAAGAGCACTCTGCCCTCCTGTGGGTACCAGCAACTGGGGTTCAGAAGCATTGCTGCCTCGACCGGTGAAGGCAGAGCACAGTGATCATAGCAAGCAGCCAATGAGAGCTTTCTCCTCCATGAATTTGTCTAATTCTCTTCTAATGCCAGGGACCCAGGTGGCGCTGTGGTTAAACCACTGAGCCTAGGGCTTGCTGATCAGAAGGTCGGCGGTTCGAATCCCTGTGATGGGGTGAGCTCCCGTTTTTGGTCCCAGCTCCTGCCAACCTAGCAGTTCCAAAGCACATCAAAGTGCAAGTAGATAAATAGATACCAGTCTGGTGGGAAGGTAGATGGTGTTTCCGTGTGCTGCTCTGGTTCGCCACATGACCTGGAAGCTGTATGCCGGCTCCCTCGGCCAATAATGCGAGATGAGCGCGCAACCCCAGAGTCGGTCACGACTGGACCTAATGGTCAGGGGTCCCTTTACCTTTACCTTTACCTTCTAATGCCATCAAGGTTGGTGGCTATCACTGCATCCTGTGGGAGTGAAGTCCATAGTTCAGCTATGCCCAATGTGAAAAGTACTTTCTTTTACCTATCCTGAATCTTCCAACATTGAGCTTTATTGGCTGTCCAAGAGTTCTGGCATTATGAGAAGGGGAGAAAAAATTGTCCACTTTCTCCATTCCATGCATATATTTTTTTTAAAAAAATTTTTTTGTCATGTCAACTGTTGTTCACCTTTTGTCTGAACTAAAAAGCGCTGATTTTTTTTTTGGCCATACTTGTGAATCAATTATAATACATATATTGAATCAATTTGCAAGAAAATAAAATATAAAATAGCATGCATCATAAATAAAACAGCAGGGCACTAATCAAATCCAGCCCTTTGATCTCCCAACCTCAGACCCCTTTCCTTTAAATCAGGTGTTGGGAAGCTTATTTATGTTGATCACATTCCTTCAGGGATAATCTATTAGGAGTTGCACATCAGCTGCTGGCAGGACCCAGAATTAAGGGAAGTTCTGTTTTTGGCTCTTTTCTGCCATATGAATGATCTCTTTCTCTCTCTCAAAATGTCCTTGGGGAAACAGTAGATTAGATTACAAAGAAGCGAATTTCCACACAAGCTAGGATTTTCTGTGAGGGCAAAATTATTTCTGAAGCTGGCTCTGGAATTGTACTCAACCAGTTTTCAGGTCATTCCGGAAATAATGTGTGAAACAAGGCCTAGAGAGCAGGAAATAGAACCTCAGCTTCTCCAAGTGAGGCAGGTCAAGTTATTATGGCACCTGAGGCAGAAAATCCCACAAGTACCTCTCCCCATCCCTGGAAGGAAAACCAAAAGAAAACAAAAATAATAAATAAAACCAGATACCCAACCTTGTGCCTCCAGATGTTTTTTGACTACAACTTCCATCATCCCTAGCTAGCAAGACCAGTGGTCAGGAATGATGGGAATTGTAGTCCGAAAACATCTGGAGGCACAAGGTTGGGAAACACTGGTCTAGACAGTGGACCAGTGCTGCTGCTACTGCTTTCGTTGTTGTTAAAATTAGTTCCCTTTATCTTTATCTTCCCAGATGCATGGGATCTCAAGAATAGCGTCAAGAGATTTACCTCTTAATGTTTTATTTTACATCCTCTTTTACTGGAAATATGTTATTTGCAGCCGTGGCGATCGGTAGCCTAAGTTCTTTAATCTTTTTCAAATGGGTTCAGTTAAACTAAAGGATGTAAACCTTCTATAATCTGTTTTTCATTTTGGCCAAGGGACTGCAATAACTCTGTGTTACCACAGAGCCTGTTATTTTAAGAGCTTTCCAGCCCCCGTCTCTCTGTCTTTTCTTTAAAAAATGTGACTCAGTCACAGGAGTGTATTTAAACTCCCCTAGGATAAGTACTTTTCAGGGTGCACAGATGCTAGATATATACTTTCCCCAAAGCAAAGTATCTAAATCATATGTTTTGAAAGCAAAAGAACAATGACTGCATTATTAAGAGACAAACAACCTTCAAGGTGTTTCTTATCCAACAAACCCAGCATGCAGTAATTTCTTTTAATGTGAACTAAGCCTAGAGGCCTGCTTTCCCCTCTCTTCAGTCTTCGAAGCATTTTATTTTATGATACTGTTTGTCTCCCTGCCCCAATGAATTGTGTTGATTTTATATAGGCCAAGGGGCCTAAACATCTCGGCTGACATTTACCACGGACACAAGATGTTTGCGAGATCCAACCAAATCCTGACTCAAAGGAAGGTGCCTCAGATATAGTCTGGGCTTGTTAGATGTGAAGTTGAATCTGTAGGAGATGGTAGAAGACCAAGCAGTAGCATAGCGTTGGTTTGCCGGTGCCCCGGGCAGGGGCACACATGCCTTGGGCAGGAGGACAGCACCCAAGTCCTCACCGCCACGGCCGCCAGAGGGTCCCCACCCCCACTGGAGCAAAGTGGGAATGCACTGAGCCACCTGCCCACCCACATAAGGGGGAGCCCGGCTGGCCAACATGGCCCTTGGCAGGCAGAGAGGAGCACAGGGGTGGGCCACCTGCACGGGGGCACCTGGTTCACCACCCATCAAAAATTATGCGCCCAGGGCCACAGCCCCTCTGGCACCCCCTACACTGTGTTGGGAGATTCATTCCCCGACTGCAGTCATAGGTTTATTGTGTATCATATGACTGTTTGTGTTTTCATTCCACAAAGTGGAAGTGACATAGACAGGATGTTTGTCTTACTGTCTTCCTAAGTGGGACTGTTGTTCCTTTGTTCTTACCTCTTTACTGGCTGTGATGCCAGAGAGAGGGAGCCATAATGTAGAGCTCCCAGTTTATATGTAAATAAACAGGCGCCTTGCCCTAAGGCAAGGCGCCAGGCCGCCGGGCCGCCAGGGGGGCGCCGCGCTGCGCCCACAAATACGGCAGCACTGGGAATCAGGGCGGGGGTGCCGCCGGAGGGATCTTTGCACCACGGCACCAGGGCGCCAGATATGCTTAAGACGGCCCTGTAAATAAAGCAGTTAAGCCTTATTTACTGGCTTGTGTGTGTTGTTCTTCATGTTTGTGAGAGCAATCGCAATGTGGCCTGTGTGGCCAGTTTAACCACTGGCCCGCTGGGATGGCTTAATGCTGACACACTGTGCCCCTGAAGCAGTTTTTGTCACCTCGATGATCCAGACCCATCCTGCCAGATTCCATGACAGAATATATTCAGGCAGTTCAGAAGCGGCGGGGAAGAAAGAGGTAGTCATTTTTTCTTATTACCTAAGGGCGGTCTTGACAAGAGAGCAGTGATTTTGTTAATATGGCCGGCTGGATCTTTGATGAAGGTTGAACTGTTTCTTGGGGCTAGGGCCTCCTTGTCGGTGGCCAATTGGCTGGGCCATGGGACAGTAGAGCGAGAAATGGCCTCCTTGTCAGTGGCCAGTTGGATGGGCCGTGGAACAGTAGGACGAGAGGTGACTGTGGGAGGGTGTATAAAGGTTGGCTGAGAAGAATGATTTTCTAGCTGAGCATCACAATAGGAGGATTCTAGATCTGGCATTGAAGAAAAGGAGCTCAAGCCGCCCGCTGTTGAATTCTGGTTATAAATGGGGCTCGTGTTTCTTGGAGACTTATTCCCCTTGAGGGGAGAGGTAGGAGAAGTATTTAGATCTATTAACGGTGACGAGGATGGACTGCTGTTCTTAGGAGGTGTGGGGACGTTAGCCGGGAGGGATATCAAGTCGGACCTTGAAAAGGTCCTGATATTTGTTGAAAGCCACTGGGAAGTCTGGGACTTCTGGTTCACATTTAAATGCTGACAGAAGTTGCTGTATCCATCTTTAATGGGGGGGGGCTTTTTAATCAAAAGAAGCTGTTTAACCTAGTCCCAGTCTGTCTATGATTTCTTGCTGTTCCGCTGGTGGAAGGTTACCATAGGATGTGATAAGATCTTTCTCCTCGGCGTTTTTTAAATCGCTGATCCCTGGGTGTGCATAGCTCACTGTCACTTGAGGGGGTATTCTAGGGATTGAAATCGAGCAGCTTACAAACTTGGCCTAAAGCAGGCTGTTTTCTGAAGCACTGGATAAGGGTCCAAATGGATTCTTATGGATGTGCACAGCCCTAGCGCACATCACTACTCCTTTTTTGCATCTTTGCCACGGTGCAGTACATGAAGCTTGTTATATGGGCCCCTTTATCATGTGCCAGACCCAGCCCACATCCGTTCAGCAGATTGGCAGTGGCCACAGAATCTCGACATCTCCTGTTAGAAGGATCAGGGAGCAGTTGAGGAGGAAAGCTTTTGCCTCAGACCCTAGAGAGCTCCTGTTGATCAAACAGTGCTAGATGGACAGTCTCACCTAGTACAGTATAAGACAGCTTCCATGTTCACTCTCCCAAGTGGATCATACAAATTGTCCTTGAGGATCCAGAAGGGGGAAAAACACCATTGGAGCTAGGCAATGTTGTATATTCAAGCACTGCAATCGCTTCCAAAGGAGACTTAATCAAGGTAGCTAATTTAATCTAAGATTGTAATGGGTTACTGTAATGTTTGTTCTGCTAATAATACTTGAGATTGTAATTTTAAATTGTTTTAGGGATGAAAATTGATTTAATAAATGATGAATGTACAAAAAAAATGAGGACTAGTTTCTATTAATCACAGCCCTGGGCAGCTGACTCATGCTCTCATCCAACTCTTAGACTTGTTCAGATGAAAGGGCAACCTTCCCAGCTCAACATAAAACAACAGGGGTTGTGAGGCTTTTGCACATATTGTCTTATGCACCAGGTCCAGTTCATACTATTCTTGCTCCTAAAGAAGGGAAGATTGCATAAATCAGTTTTGCTTGTGTAATGAGTCCTCATGTCATTGCACTGAATGCCCACCATGCAAGAGGATTGACAGTGCAGTGGCTGTATAAACTGATTATTGCTTATTTTACACTCCACCCTCTCTCATAATACTAGAACTCAGGGCCATCTAATGAAGCTGAATCTCAGAAGATTCAGGATAAATAAATAATCTTCGCACAGCTCATAATCAAACTATGGAATCCACTCCTGCAAGAAATACTGATGGACTCCAACTTGGATGGATTTAAAAGAGAAACATAAATGAATGGAGAATTAAGACCGTCCAAACTGCAAGTTGCTGGGAATCACCACTTGCTGTAGCCCTCATTTCCTTCTTAGAGGCATCTGGTTGGCCACTGTGAGAACAGAATGTATTTTGACAGTGTAGATATGTTTATCCATGAGTCAGGATGACAACATCTACATAAGTGTTCCTGACACAAGTTTCAGGATTAATATGGCCATTTCTATGAAACATTCCATATGATTATATTTTAAACACACACACGCACGCACACACACACACACACACACAAGGATCATCTGTTTGGAAAGAAATGCACAATGTTTCCCCATACATATGCTCAAAACTTACATGAGACGCAAACTCAAATAGGCATATTCCAAACAATCTGCATGCAAATGAAGACAACGGGTGCACTTAATGTTTCACACTCAGTATTTAATCCTTCAGTTACTTATAATCTGAGCCCATGAAGTTGATCAAATTGTCCCAGGATGAGCTTTCAGCTGAGGGTCACTTGGCCTTCTAAATCATGCTTCCAAATGGTGAGGATATCTTAACCACACATTAGTGGCAGATGCAAAATGGGCATTTGTGGCCTATCAAGTCATGGAAAGAATTTTGCCTCACTGGGAATCAGCAATGTGGGGAATTGAAAGATTATCCTCACCAGCTCAGAGGCAAAGCCACTCTCTCCATGCAGGAAGTCCCAGGTTCAATCCTCAGCGTCTTCAGGTAGAGCTAGCAATGGCCCTTGTCTGAAACCCTGGAGAGCCACTGCCAGTCTGGGTAGATTAGACGTTTTGGACTGCCATTCCCATCATTCCTGACTATTGGTCATGCTGGCTGGGCCTGATGGGAATAGTAGTCCAAACTGTACCACTTTGGCATCATCTAGCATAGATCTCCCATAGATAACCAAATTGCCCCTGGGTGAAATTTCTCACCCCAGGGTAGCTTGGTCATTTTTATCAGCTTGTGATGCTGTAAGGGAGAATCATCGGTTGGTTAAAGTGTGGTGCTGATAGCACCAAAGTTGCAGGTTTGATCCCTGTATGGGACAGCTGCCTATTCCTGCATTGCAGGTGGTTGGTCTAGATGATCCTCGGGGTCCCTTCCAACTCTAGAATTCTATGATTCTTAGGTTGCCACTTGCTAAACAGCGCTATGCATGCTCCCTTCTCCACATTGAATGGGACATTAGAGCCAGTCCTTTGAGGCCCATGTTCTGTCTCCTTCTAATTCTTCTAATTATATATGAGAGCATGTGGATTTATGGGAAGCAGTTAAAAATGTACCGGTTCTTTCTAATATCTGACACATTTCCAAAATCTTCTTTCCCTAAAATGCATGGCATATGCCAAATAAACGACGGCGAGATATGCTGTGGTTCCCCCCCCCCCCGATGGCGCACAGTGTTATATCACTCCTCGCTGCTAGGAATTCCCTGCATACCCATCATGGGAAAGTGTGCAATATGAATGCAATTTTTATTTTATCGCTTCACTTTTCAAAATAGGCCTGTGCATCATTTTGATCATTCTTATATTTAGGGGGGGAAATGTTAACTTCCAACCTTCTCTCTGATTCCCTTTATAATGTCTTTGAAAGACTCGGCGATAAGCATATAGTAACAGGTTTTTATGGGGATATAAATCTTTGTATAATATGAATAGTTAAAACCTAACAATGTGCTAGCATAGGTGAAATTGCACAATGAAGTGGAATAGACTGTTTTAACATGCCAGGTTTATCTCTTCTTCTTTAAGATGCTTTCCATTGTCAAATGCTGCTGTCTTGTGATATAATCAATCTGTGATCCTCTAGCACAGAACTGGATACCAGGATACATAAAATATGGTCCCATCCCTTATTTGACCAACCAACAATTGTACTCTGCAGGAGAGGACATCCTACAGATACCACCTCTTCTGGTCTGTTCCATATGATGCAGGAATCATGAATTTATCCATTGGAGCTCTCTCCCATTGCATATCAGAATGGTGCCATCTCTATTGTCTTTATTACACCTGATGAAGACATTCTCCTCTTAGCAAGTCTTTTGAATGGGTCGTCTTATTCCAGTCTGCATTGGATTTGAAATGGGTTTTTTAATGCGCGTTTTTATTGGCATTCTCTTTGGGATGTTTCGCGGGAAGCGACTTGCAAATGAAACGAAACAAACAAACAAACTGTACAGCTTGTCATCTGCCAAGCCACGCAGACTATGAGTCACGTATGGCAGCCTGCCAAGGACTTGATCGACTTTACTGGCTGCTGGAACTGCACAAAACAGGGTGCTTTCAGTTCAGGCATTAATTGTAACAGTGCCCTGCAGTACAGAAGGGCTGGATGCTGGGCGATGCGAGCATTTCTCCCCCCCCCCCCAGTAGTTGAGCCGAGAAGGCACAAAGTCATCATCATCATCAATATTTATATGGGTGCCTACTGAGAAGATTTATTGTGAATAATTATTGTGAAAATAAGAATCGGGGAGGGGGGCATGAAATGTTGTCCTTGCTCAGCCTGCCATATTACCAAATTCAAGGGACGCAGGTGACACTGTGGTCTAAACCACTGAGCTTCTTGGTCTTGCCGATCAGAAGGTCGGTGGTTCGAATCCCCACAATGGGGTGAGCGCTCATTGCTCTATCCCAGCTTCTGCCAACCTAGCAGTTTGAAAGCACGCCAGGGCAAGTAGATAAATAGGTACTGCTGTGGCGGGAAGGTAAATGACATTTCCATGCACTCTGGTTTCCATCATGGTGTTCCGTTGAGCCAGAAGTGGTTTAGTCATGCTGGCCGCATGACCCAGAAAGCCCCATAATCGCCTTTGACTGGACTTAACAGTCCAGGGACCCTTTACCTTTTACCTTACTGTAAGGGTGCCTCCCTACAGGGAGCCAGCCCCCATCATCCTAACGCCCAGCTCGCCAAGCACAGGGAGCATCAGTGGGTCTGAAGCAGCCAGGGGGGAGGGGAGAGACTCGGAGGGAGACAGAAGCCAGTGTGCGGAACGATGGGAAAGCTCAGGGGAGGAGAGATGTAGGCAAGGGCTCCAGGATGCTGGAGAGCCCTTCCACTGCCTTGACCAGGAGGAGGCTGAGAGGGCATCTCAGGTCATGTTTTAAGCTGTCTCTGCACTGTAAATACTTTGCACAATAAAAGTCTTTAAAGACAAACTGGACTCAAGCGGAGTTACTCTAGAGTAGCCACCACAACCCTCTGACACTTACCTTTTACCAAATTCTACCCCTGAGTACAAAAAGTTGAGAAGTCACCAGGTGACTGACTGTCAAGCCTAAAGAATACAGCAAGTGAGAGGCACGTATTTGTGCTAAGAGGTAAGTTGATTCTATCTCAGGTTCTGGTCCATTTTCAATCCGTTACTACATAACCAGACCCTCCAGTGTCCCTATTTTCCAGGGACAGTCCCAGATTGATGGAAGCTGTCCCGGTTTCTGATCTGACCCTGGAATGTCCTGCTTTTCCTTAGGACGTCCCTATTTTCATTGGAGAAATGTTGGAGGGTATGGAGTTATGCAACCCCTGAGCCAAGGAGATAAGTTAACTATATAACCTTTAGAAGACATCTGAAGGCAGCTCTGCACAGGGAAGTTTTTTTTAATACTTAACATTTTGTTATGTTTTTATATAGGTCGGAAGCAGCTCAGTCAGATGGGTGAGTACGGTGGTTGTGGTGGTGGTGGTGATGGAATACATTCTTATTTTCATCTGAGAAATGTTGGAGGGTATGCATAACTCTTCGAACAAGGGTAGCCAACTTCAACTCCCATCAGCCCTAGCTAGCATGGTTAATTGTCAAGGATTATGGGAGCTGTAGCCCCAAATGTCTGGAGAATACTAAGTTGGGGAAGGCTGGTTTACAATGAATGGTGATGTCTCTTCAGGGTGTCAGGCAAAGGTCTTTCACAGCTCTACCTAAAGCATGGGTAAGCAAACTAAGGCCCAGGGCCAGATCCAGCCCAATCACCTTCTAAATCCAACCCACGGACAGTACGGGAATCAGCGTGTTTTTACATGAGTAGAATGTGTCCATGTGTCCTTTTATTTAAAATGCATCTCTGGGTTATTTGTGGGGCATAGAAATTCATTCCCTCCCCCCCCCCAAAATAGTCCGGCCCCCCACAAGGTCTGAGGGACAGTGGACTGGCCCCCTGTTGAAAAAGTTTGCTGACCCCTGACCTAAAGTATTCCCATGAAGTACATCTGTCTGTCTGTCTGTCTGTCTGTCTGTCTGTCTGAGACACTTTGGGTGGGATTCAGCATCACGCTATTAGGAATGTAGTACCCTCACAAGCATTTCAGCTTGCAATAAACAATCCACCCTCTCCTACCTCTGTGTGTTATGCTGGGGGTTCTCCGAACCCTCCCCTGAGCAAAAAATAAAATAAAAACAGGCCCGTCCTAGCCATAGAGGCTAGTGGCGTGGAGAACCACGGCGCTGGGCGCTGGAGGGCGCTGGAAGGGTGCCAAGTGAGCGCAGGGTTCCGGCGATCTGGCCAGGACTGTGCTCCTTCTCCGAGAACTCCGCGCTGCGCCTCCTTCTTGTTTCCCCAGCGCTGGGTTCCGCTCAGTCGAGCTTCGCCACCAGCGCGCGCACAGCGCCAAGCAGCTCTTGCTGGTCTCGCGGTGCGTGCGCTGTTGGCGAAGCTTGACTGAGCGGAACCCAGCGCTGGGGAAACGAGAAGGAGGTGCAGCGCGGAGTCCTCGGAGGTGGCCTCCCGCTGCTGCCACGGTCCACTTGGCACTCCCGGGCCCTTGGAGAGGCGCTGGAGGGGAGCACTGGAGGGACCTAGCACCAGGGCGCTGGGTGGGCTTAAGACGGCCCTGAATAAAAATCAGGTGAAATTTTCAACACAGCACCAGCGGTAACCAAGGGTTAATTAAACAAATGATGACAAAGCACATTCCACATCTTTCTCTCTGTCTCTCTTGGAGAAAGTTTCCAAAAGGAAATAGCTGAAAACTTTCAATCCCAGAGAGAGAGGACAAAATTGAGTCTGCCGCATCAAAAGTGTTGCCTGGGCCTTTTGAAAGCAATCTTGTTTTTATCAGGTATGAACGCTTAGAACTTGGCAGCAAATCAGCTGAATTCTTTAATCGGAAGGTGACGTAGGAATTAAACCACTGAGGCGGCTTCTCCCAAGCTATAAGGATTAGGGTTCTTTATCGAGAAGAACATAATGCTCTCGTCTAGCTGGTTCCTGCTTTTGAATCCTAAGAAAAATGATTCACTAATGTGCTAATGTTCCTTACTGCTCTGCATGTTGCAACTTTACATTTTTTTAAAAAAAGCCATTTTAAGTAAACAACTTGAGAATTTGTCGTGCCATAGTCCTATGAAGAAATGCAGCCATAAAAGAAAGCTTAAAAAGTCAAAGGTTTATTATCTCTTTTTTTGAAGAAGAAGAAGAAAAAAACCTAAGTGGGTTAGATGCTTGGGGAAAGCAAAAATTATTCTCTTTATAAGATTTTATTAAGACTTTTCATAATACATTACAATGAAAAACAAGCTAGTCTAAACAAAAATTTTAAAAGGAAAAAGAAGAATGCAAAATTTGCTCTCACAGGTATATCTTAACTCTTGTCCCGCACAGAAAGATGTGAACCCTCCCTGCTCTCACCTGGGAAATCAAAGATTGTTTTATATTGAGTTAATAAATTTTGAACATTGCAATTACATAATTCCTTCTCAAATAAAGTCCTAAGCTATTAAAAATTCCAACATTGCTTCTCATGAATTATACCACAGCAAAAGAGGGTGAGACTCCCTGGGTTCTCAACAGACACACATCTGAAAATTAAGTGATTTGCTCCCCAATTCTTCCTGGTAAATTGAAAGCAAATTGGTTCATTTCCTGTGCTAATCTGATATTCTTAGGAAATGAAGAACACCTTCTCTGCCAGTCCCCATAAATCACCGGACTCAGCTATACAGCTGCAAATAAAACATGTTAAGTGTGCCATAAACTGCATTATACAAATGTGACACTAGATGGCGATGGTGAGCTATGGGAAATCTAATAATTTTTTCAAAACTTTTTTTTTAAAAAAAAGCATTTCCACAATGGTTTTTATATGCATGTAGATTCCACCACCACCTCTGCTTTGCTCTTTCTTTAACTTTAAGTTGCAATAAATGTGTGGGAAAGCCACGGCTCAGAGGTAGAGGCTGTAAGTCGCTTTGGGTTGCCTTGGGCAAGATAAATCAACTAGCAAATTCAAAAAATAATTATAAGTAATAGAGGGTCAGCTTTGCATGCAGAGTTCAATCACCAGCATCTTCAGGTAGGGCTTGGAATGTCCCCAGCCTGAAACCCTGGAGCTCTTCTGCCAATCAGTGCAGACAGTACTCTAAACTAGATGGACCAATTGATCTCACTCAGTATCCTATTCTCCTATAGTGATGAATGAGGAGTAATTTGCTACAGCCATTACAGCAGTCATTGGCAACACTCTAAATCCAAGGAGTCACCACTCCTTCCATCTTGACACATTGTGTAGTACATCCAGATGTCACAGGTAATGCTGCCCATGCGTTCAAGAAATTAAGTGGAAATATTTGGGGATTGTGTATGAGCGGTGGAGGAAACTCACGAATCCTTCTCTGGCTGGGATATTAATACGAGGCAGAGAATAGTAGAAGGGTTTGTCATAAAAGTTTCCCTTTCCTTTCAGCTGTCCTTTTTTATGAACCCCAGAGCTTCGTCTCCAGGCTAGGCTTGGCCAAAATTTGCCAGCATCTCTAGGAACAGCCGATCATTTTAATTTATTTGAATGTTTTCAATATTCATCTTTAAGATTAATTTTATTGTTCTATTCATTTTTGCAAGCGCTTGCAGGTTTTATTACAGCCGAGGGGTGTATAAATGTCATGAAATAAATATAATAATAATAATAATGCAAGTGTGTGGCCCTCCCGCCACCAGGACATAATCCGTATTGATGCCGCTTTGCTTTATCGAGCTGCAGAAACTGAATTGCAAAGGCTGTCCTTTCTCCAAAGTACACTGTGCTAAAGTTTTACATCCCTTTCTTTTACTTTAATGCACTCCGTTTTTTAAATCTGTCCTCAGCAAGAGGAGAAATGAATTATACAGGAAACATTTGCTTGCAAAACGCCGGGCTCAGCAGTTAATGTGCAAACGATGTAACTGGTTTCAGAGGGCTGGGATGAAATGCCAGAAAAGGTCATCTGGCCCTTGTGATTTAAAAGATATTGTCATTATCTACCACCATCTCTCTGTGATCACTTGCGATAAAGTTTATATTTGCCTGATAGATGTAGGAATTATATCAGCTCTTACTAGTGAGTGGTGTAAGGATATGTATATATATACATATACATATATACATACATATATATATATATATATATATATATATATATATATATATATACTGTGTGTGTGTGTATGTATATATATATATATATATACACACACACACACACACACACACACACACACACTATAATAAAATACCTGTGGTTTGATTGCTAGGAATTACAGTCATATTCATAAAACCATGGAATCATAGAATTGTAGAGTTGGAAGGGACCCAAGGGTCATCTAGTCCAACCCCATGGCAATGCAGGAATATCAGCTAAAGCATCCATGACAGATGGCCATCCAAATTGGTGTTTTGGGAATGCAAGTGGACTAGATCCATCCATAGAATTAAAGAACTGTAGAGTTGATAGGGATCCCAAGGATCATCTAATCCAACCCCCTGCTTTGCAGGAATCTCAACCTGTTAGTCACGCCCATTCATTCCAATGGGTCCATTCTATAACTAAAGTCCGACCGAAACCCCATTTGTGGTCGATTAATGGTATTTGTCTAGAGCAGGTTAGCTGTTTCAAATATCTGGGCCAGGTAATCCGATCAAACAGGTCTTTTTTGGCACACAAAGATTATATTGCTACAAATGCATCCAAAGCAGCTATGCTGATTAGATCCTTATATGCCAAGAAACAGGCACAAACAGTGAAAGTGGCTTTGAGACTTTTCCAAATGAAAGTCCTCCCACTACTTTTGGTGGGCATTGCTTTGGGTTCACGCAGGGATTTTTTAAGACTCGAATCCATCCAATCGCAATTTCTTAGAGCCATCCTCAGGATCCCCCCTTCTGTAGCGGGTACGGTCATGCGATTAGAGGCTGGCTGCCAAGCTTTTTGGTATGTGAAAGCGAAGCTTTGGCTATGGCTTAAGCTATGCTTTAAACCCATGGGTTTGGCCCCCTTGATATTGAGGGATGATTTTCAATCATCCTGGGAAAGGGAGATCTTAGATGAAGTACAGACTTGCGGACTGTCACACCTTTACTTGGAGTCTATGACAAGCTAGAGCCGTGATTGCTCAGAGATTGGGCGATATTGCTAGACAAGAGGACATAGCCCACGTGAAACCAGGGATGTTCCTGGGGGAGCAGATCTATCAGGTTACACCAGCCCCTTATCTCGCAGTAATCCACTATGTGGAATACCGCAGACTCCTCACTGCGGCCAGACTGAACGTCCTCGAATCTGCGGTATTATGGGGAAGGTACAGGGGAGTTCCATACGATCAGAGAACTTGCCATTGTGCCTTGGGAAAGGTAGAGTCCACCGAACATATCCTCCTGAGTTGCCCTTTCTATGTAGATTTAAGACAATGTCTCATACAGGCCCGTCCTAGCCATAGAGGCTAGTGGCGCGGAGAACCACGACGCCGGGCGCTGGAAGGGCGCCAAGTGAGCGAAGGTTTCGGGCGATCTGGCCAGGACTGCGCTCCACAAGCTGAGAGGCTGCACCACGTCTCTCTCCTTCTCCGAGGACTCCGCGCTGTGCCTCCTTCTCGTTTCCCCAGCGCTGGGTTCCGCTCAGTCGAGCTTCGCCACCGGCGCGCACACAGCGCCCAAGCAGCTCTTGCTGGTCCCGCGGTGCGCGCACTGGTGGCGAAGCTTGACTGAGCGGAACCCAGCGCTGGGGAAACGAGAAGGAGGTGCAGCAAGGACACTCCTGGGTCCTTGGAGAGGCTCTGGAGCCAAGTCTGGCCGCTTAGGAGCTGGTTTGGCCAGCAAGGCAGGAGGGGGCTGCCTGTAGCCCGCCAGCTCACAGAAGGGCGGCTGCCTCAGCATGATCGCTTTGGTGCTTCACTTTCAGAGGGGGCGCTGGAGGGACCTTAGCGCCAGGGCGCTGGATGGGCTTGTGGTCTCATAGCCCCATGCCTATCTCAGCTTAGCTGTCTATCCAGAGGAAGTCAGGTTGTACATTTGTTGAATAATCCCACTGGGGAAACAGCTTTCTTGGTGGCCAAATTTCTCTCCCTACGGTAGCTCTGAAGCGTCGTAAGAGTAAAATTGATGCAGGTTATCTGTATAGCCTTTATTAGTGCTGCCCATGTTTTATTTTAGTTTTTAGATATCTTAGATGTTTTAATTTTGTACTGAGAAATGTATCTTTTCTGACTGACGGTCGAATAAAGAATGATGATGATGATGATGATGATAACTTAGAATGGTAATGGTGGAGCCAGCTTAGCCCAGCAGTTCCATCGACCAATGTGTAGCTTGGATCCTGCAATCACCCACAGCGGTTTGAAACCCACGGGCGCTGCCTGGCTTTTAATAATAATAATAATAATAATAATAATAATAATAATAATAATAATAAATGGCATCCACCTAAGAGGTGCCGGAACTGAGTTCCGGCAAGTTCCAGCTGAAAACAGCCCAAAATAACTAAGAGCTTCCTGCCCTTTCATAACTCCTAAAAAAAACAGCTGCCTGAGGCAAACGCTTAATTCTGCCTAATGTTGGGGCCAGGCCTGTGTGCTGCTCCAGCTGCTTCTCCCCTTCCCTCTTCCATACTCGAGAGTTGCCTATCTCTTTAGAGATCATATGTCCTTATGAGATATTCTTTCTTCTGCCTTCAGGCTCAGGCTGACCTTTATTTTATCAGCGTTGCCCAATGGACCCGTCAGATCCAGGTGAACTGGTTATTTCTAGTGTCAAGCGGTGTTTTGGGAAGCCTGACCCAACTTGGATCAAATGACATGGCACGCCAGGCGGAGAAGCCGAATGTCACTTCTGCAGCTCGACACGGCACGACAAGGTGCAAGTCGAGAAACTTCAGCAGAAACATGAATAATAGATTAGCACTGAGGTTTGGAGGGATCCTTAAATAACTCCTATAAGCAGTGCTTCCCTCGGTCCTGCTCCCTTCCTTTCACATTAGCGGAGGTGAGAAAATGTCTTTTGTATGTACTTGCCTCTTGCTCCTGCGGAGAATTTATCTGCGCATGGTTTGCGATTAACTCCCTAGCACTGACCCAGAATGGAAGGATTATGCATAATAATAGATGAATAATTTATTCATCAAATTGAATGATTATTTACTGCATATTTTACTGCTTATTTTCTTCTGCATTCCTTCCCCTTCTGCTTTGAACAACAGGAAGGTGCAGGGCAGAGAGAGAGAGAGAGAGAGGAAGGAAAGGATGAGTAATTTGTTCCATCAGGTTCCATGATCATCTTTAATAATCCGAAATAATACACATCATGTCAGGTTCCATGAGCAGAGAAGCCAATTACCCTGAAAAATGGTTTTCCTCCCAAATTTCCACCCACCCAGCTGTCCTTGGGTGGATTCAGATGAGCAGCTAAGGTGGTGTCGCTACCAAGAGTTGACTGGTCATGTGGATACTCTCTTGACCTATCATAGCCACAGATTTAGAGCACCAAGAACTGAGCTGCTGGATCATCTATTGCAGCCTTCCCAAACCTGGCATATTCTAGATGTCCTGCTTTGGTTTTTTTACCAACTCCACACTTGCTGGGTTTTATGCTTCTCAAATTGTTTTTGCAGCTGTGTTTCATGCTGATGTTATCTGGTGGTTTTTGTTTTTGCTGGACTTTCTGTTTTCAGATTTATTTTTCTTCTGTTTTAGAGTTTGATTGTGCATTGCATTTTATTGTTCATGTAAGCCAGGGGTGGGGGAACTTCAACCATGGGGTATGAATAATAATAATAATAATAATAATAATAATAATAATAATAATATATTTATACCCCGCCCCGCCACCGAGCTCAGGGCGGCTCACACCAATAAAATTACAATAAAACATAAAAAGCAATTAATTAAAATACAGACCAAAATACAGTATTAAAATTTAAAGCATTACCGATAGTACCTTCTAATTCCCCACATAAGCTTGACAAAATAGAAAAGTTTCAGCAACTTACAAGTGGGGAACTAAAGGGGGTTTGAAGTACAGGCATAGTTGCAGAACATTGAGATAGGGGGTTAGGTTCAAAGGCACCATGCATTTAAGTGAAATTGCATATATTGGGAACATCATTGGAAAAGCCTGAAAACACTCTCTAAATCTCTGGAAACCCCTGAAAAATCCTTTTTTTAAAAAAAAAGCAAAAACTCTACCAAACTCCACCACAATCACTCCCTCCAAACCTCAGCGGCGCCGCTAGCCTTCTGGCTGCCCGGGGCGGCAAACCCGAAGGCACCCCGCCGGGGGCGGGGCGTCCATCATGTGCATGTGTCACGAAGCACGACGCATGCGTGAGCAGGAGGCCTAACTCCGCGGCGCCGCGGCAAACCCGCAGAGTGAGGCAGTCTCGCTCGCATTGGGGCTTAAGTCCTCGATGGCGGTGGCCGTGTCGTGTGGCGGCCGTCGGTGGCCATCAGAGGTGGTCAGCCCCATCCAGCCCTGTCCAGCCTGCTGCCCCCCCTGCCCAGCCTGCCGCTGCCCGGGGGCGGCACCCCCCACCACCCCCATCTTAATACGCCACTGCCAAAACTCCTTTCTCAAACTCCAACTCTCCCCAGGCCTCAAAGGTCAGTGCAAAGGCTCCTGGAATTGCTAGACACTGTTTTCACACCCCTTGCCATTTTTGTGCTCTTTTAGGGCAGTTTTTGCTCCTTTTAGTGCCCCTTCCAGGTTTGCAGCAATGCGCACATGTGTAGTCGTGCATGCCTTGAACGCAAGTAAATGGGAGTTGCCTGTATTTACTTTTGTACCACCTTCATTTTTACATGTAGTCCCAATCTTTATCTCATTGCTATGCTCATCTTCTTTTATTTCGTTCTCTGACAACGGATTTAGCTTCTCCAATGCTTGCTTCAAGGGAAAGGCTTGGAAGTCCATAGGTTCCTCACCCTTGTGCAGGCAGATGCAGCTCATAGAAAGATACAAAGCTGCCTTATACTGTCAGACTGTTAGCAGAGACTTACGGTATATAAGGTTCCCACACACACAAACACACACACCCAGTCCTACCTGGAGATTTCACAGATTGAACACTGGACATTCTGCATGAAAAGCAGATGCTCTACTGCTGAGCTACAGCCCCTCCAAAAGCACAGCATACTGTAATATGTGACAATGAATCAAAGCAGCATATGAGATTCCTATTGTATTCTATACATAATGCAATTATGTAAAGTGGATGGGGAGAAAATGAATACACTGAGAAGCCTCACTGAAGATGTAAATTCCATGTGATCTCATTTGCGAGAATCCCTACCCCAAAGCAATCAGTAGAGCTCTGGGAAGGCCTGCAGGCTCACCTAACAAATGTGATCAGAAATTGGTAATTTTTGTCCTTCTGAGCAGATGTGCAAAGGGAATTTTTCACAGTTCGGGTATATAAATATTGGATATGGAAAGCGCCCGATTCATAAGAGGTTCTATGCATCATTTACGGGAGACTGACTACAGGAGAATGAAAAGTGCTTATCTAAATAGTATACACCCTCTTCAATTCATTGGACTGCCCGCTCCCTGCAACACCCCGCTCCCACAGTTCATAAAAGGCCGCTTTCCATTATGTACCCAGAAGCTGAGAGAGTTGCAAAAGACATGCAAAGTCAGCTTAAAAAACATTATCAGGCCCAATGGATTAAATTTGCTGATCCACAAATGCAAGCATTTTCTAAGGAGGCTTCCAGGCTTCTGCTGACAAAAGCCAAAGCCATGTAGCACATTTGCTTGAGGTGTTCCATGAAGGGGAAAGTGGATGCAATATGGGTAAGGCGGCCATAATGCTCTGAAATTAGTGGGAGAAGTTAGTCACCAAGTTTCCCGACGGGTGTCAGCGTACCGTAAAGCAAGGAAGACGTTTCTGCCACAGCCACAATTTGAATTCAAGGCATAGGAGAAGTCTTCCTTGCTGCCATGGCTTACATTCAACCCATGGCCGCAACTGCAAAATTAGGGGGCACTCCCAATTCTCCCATTTCAGTTTGACCACAAAGTTTACTCCTGGGAACAATCCCAATAAGAACTCACCTTTTCCTACCTTCTTTGGGCAGCTGCACACAGGAGGCCTGAGGGTTAAGCAAAGTGTAGGTAAAAAGATAAAGGTAAAGGACCCCTGGACGGTTAAGTCCAGTCAAAGACAACTATGGGGTTGCGGAGCTCATCTCACTTTCAGGCCAAGGGAGCCGGCATTTGTCCACAGTCAGCTTTCCAGGTCATGTAGCCAGCATGACTAAACCGCTTCTGGCGCAACAGAACACCATGATGGAAACCAGAGCGCATGGAAACGCCATTTACCTTCCTGTCTCAGTGGTACCTATTTATCTACTTGCACTGGCGTGCTTTCAAACTGCTAGGTTGGTAGAGCTGGGACAGAGCAACAGGACCTCACCCCATCGCATGGATTCGAAATGCCAACCTTCTGATCGGCAAGCACAAGAGGCTCAGTGGTTTAGACCACAGTGCCACCCGCATCCCAGTAGCATGTCTATACAATTTAATTTTAAAAATGGAGCAGGCACCACACACCCAGAGTGTTGGTTAGCTTGGCCAGAAATTGCTGAAGTGGATCTTTGTTGTCCATCTCCAGGCTTGGTAGTTTGGGCTCTCTGGGTTGACATATGGCCAAGGAAGCACTATGGGTGCTGTTGGGTGGTCAAGGAGAAACAGAAAGCAGACCCTCTTGACAAGGTGGGTATCACCAAACTACATGCAGCAACAATCCTGTCTCTGAAGGAATGCTGTGTACATGGCTGCCTACATTTATTGCTTTGAAAAGATACCTACGACCTTTGTTGATGCCGGAGTGCAAGTGTTGAAGATTGAGGCGTTGCGCTATTTCTGTGATGTAAGCCTGTAGCCGCTTCCTTGGCGACAAGATCTGGAAGGGGTGCAGAGAGAAGAGAGAGACTTGCAGACTGAGGTCAGTGGCGGAACTTCATGCTCTGGCACCGGGGGGGGGGGCGGAGAGCAGGCGGGGGCAAGGCTGGCACGCGTCTCGGGGCAGGGCACGCCACCTGCAGGGGTTTGGTGCCCAGCACAGGTGGGGGAGCAGCCACGATGGCACCCCACTGGGATCATGCTGCTGGGGGCGGTGCGCTCCCCCCGCACTCCTCTTCCTCCGCCAGTGGCTGAGGTTGCTGTGGCAGCATCCTATACACACAAATGGACTGGCCTCCACTGAAATTGACCTAATTCACACCTTCTGGAGTTATACATGGATCAGGAGACAATTATTCTTCCGATTTCTCACTTCCCTGATTTTTACAGTGCAGTTCTTGGCTCAAAAACTGTACCCAAATGTGTAAAAGAAAATGTGTAATTTTGGATAAAGTATGTTTAGAAATGCATGCAGTGTGATGAAACACATATTTAAATAATGTTTTGTGATTTAAAAAATATGTATTTAAATGTCAAGTTTGTACCAACTTTTTTTTTTTTAAAAAAGTAATGAATGCAGATGACTGAAGCAATGAAGTGGAGCAGACTTCCAAATAAACATGTGAAAAATTGACACTGACTAGAAATAGACACTCTGCTCCCTTCTCTCACGAAACCTTTTATTTCTCTCCCCTGCCTCCCCTAGGACTCCTCTCCAATTCTGAGGACTTTTAGCTTGGCTGTATTTTTAACTGGGTGATATATAACAGGTCGGGGCGCAGGTGGTGCTGCCTAAAAACGAATAGTCCTTCAAATGAAGAAAACCACATTTCCAACTAGGACAGTGAAGGTAGTCCATTGTGGATCTTCCAATTCTTTGATTTCCTTTCGTGTTCCCAAAAAGGAGTTGCTATTTTGAGGAAGGGGTCATGGGTGGCACTGTGGTCTAAACCACAAAGCCTAGGGCTTGCCAATCAGTAGGTTCGCGGTTCGAATCCCCGCAGCAGGGTGAGCTCCCGTTGTTCGGTCCCAGCTCCTGCCTACCTAGCAGTTCGAAAGCATGTCAAGTGCAAGTAGATAAATAGGTACCGCTCCAGCGGGAAGGTAAACGGCGTTTCCGTGGGCTGCTCTGGTTCGCCAGAAGCAGCTTAGTCATGCTGGCTACATGATCTGGAAGCTGTCTGCAGACAAATGCCGGCTCCCTCGGCCTATAGAGCGAGATGAGCGTGCAACCCCAGAGTCGTCCACAACTGGACCTAATTGTCAGGGGTACCTTTACCTTTACTTTATATAGAGGGTTGGGTGATGGCTTCCGCCAGTATCCTTTGGTATGATCATTGGTATGTTACACATACACCTCATTTTCATCTATGAAATGTTTGAAGATTTCCCAATATCACAGAATATGGCAATTTTGTGACAAGTTTTATTAAACGTGTTATATGTGTGTTTTGATATGATTATAAGGAATGTAAGAATGGAATTTGTTTATCACTTACAGTGAAGGAATCATATGGCATCGTGCAATTTCTTCTAGAATGTATTCAGTATATTAACTATGCTTGGCACATTTGTGGTGATCTGAAAGTAATTTCAGATCATCTGTGGTGATCTGAAAGTAATTGCACTCCTCGGTTTACAACTGGGATACACGAAATACTGTTGGTTCGTTTGTGAGTGGGATAGTCGAGCTCAAGTTGGTCATTATATTTGGAAACACTGGACACAGTAATGACAGGTCAAAGAATTGTTGCCAATGAGTCACAGCTTGATCCTAAAAGAGTATTCCCGCCACCATTGCACGTTGAATAAGGTTTGATGAGGTATTTTGTCAAAGTAGTAAATAACACAGAAGAGCTTTTCTTTCTCTGAAAGAGCAATTTCCAAGGATCAGCGAAGCCAAAATCAAGGAAAGGATACAGTACTTGTAGGTCCACAAACCAGAAATACCATAAAATGCAATATACTTTCCAATATACATGGAAAGCATTTAAATCCATTCTTGGAAATGTTAAGGCATCTTCTAGGTGCTTATAAACCTATGAGACACAATGTGTCTCTGGAAATCAATGTGTTGGATTGACCTATTGACTTTTGCCCACCCAACGTGGGTGATGTTAGTGATGAAAATTCGGAGCAGCTTCACCAAGATATTTCTGCCATGGAAAAGAGGTACCAAGGCAGGTGGAGTCCCAGCAAGATTGTGAATTTCTGCTTAACATTAGCAGGGCTGGCCTACCCATGAGGCAAGGTGAGACAATTGCCTCAGGCGGCTAGATCCACAGGGGCAGCAGATCCCAATGTCAACCTTTCTCCCTCCCTTGTTTCTGAGGTAGATCTTCCCTCACTCCTTCTTCCCTGGTGGGGAGGGGGGACACCAATTTGGCGTCTGCCTCGGGTGCCAAAATATATTGAGCTGGCCCTGGACATTAGCAAGAGATGCTCCAAAAGCAAAGTACGCACGTAAAACAACATTTAGACTCCCATTCAGAGATATTTTTTGCCTCACTTACTAGAAAAATTAATTCTGCTGCAAAATAGTGGTGAGTGCTAGACAACATTCAATGCCATTTCCAAGTTCAGCACTCCATGTTGTATGAGATACGCAGCAGGGTTTTCAGAGGGCAAAGAATTCTACAAAGTGGGTGCCTTTGCCCAGAGACCCTGTACTCAACACCCCCATACTCAAATAATGTTGAGATATGGAACTGAGTTTCCGATGAAGACCTCACCTGTGAAGACCTCTAGAGAAAAAGGTGCATACCAAAAAGTGTATATATTCAGATAAATCCACACAAAAATGCTGGTGAATGTGGCAATGTGGAGAATGGAATTTAAGACTGGGAAAATGAGAAATGGAGAGAAACTGAAATTCACAGTTTCGCTCACCCCTAATTGCTGTTTTCTCCCCCCCCCCCCAAGGGCTAAGGATTCAGGGAATAAAATAATCACATTGTTTTTAGTCTACAATTTCTTTTCCGTGTGCTTGATTTAGTGCAAGCAGGTAATAGAGAGATTTAAATATGTGACAGGAACACAATGGGCCCGATTGTTATTTCCCCATCAGGTGTCTGGCGCACTCCCTGCTTTCACATTAAAAGGTCAGTGGTGAAATCCTGCATTAACCACATGAACAAATCCCTCCACCACTGATGGCTACGGCCTCTAAAAAAGTTATTTTATTTTTTGTGTGTGCAGGACTATTTAACATGGCCAACAGAAAGCCGTATGCATTCATCTGCAAACGCCTGAAATTGATTTTCTACTTGAATTCCCAAGGTTGCTTAGTGGTCATAAATGACGGCTGAAATATAATTTCCGGTGGATTTTCGAGCATACCGCAAGGGAGGGTGCTTTGATCTTTCCACACCCTTTGCCTTATGTCTCTCACTCAGAGGATTACAGCAAAACTGACGTTAATTGGCTTTCAGTTGTCCAAAATGTCTAGCTGTGTGTGTGTAGCCCCTTTAACCACCCCCCAAATAAATTCAGACAAGACTCAAATTTTTGGTTTGGTTTTTGGCAGAATTTAGGCCACAGCTCTATTGATTACAATCAAGTGAGTGGTTGCATAGGCTCTGGTTCGACTAGCTCCCTGCACCCTTGCAGGCAGCGCTGACCCAGGGCACACCTTGGGTGAACAACCGGCATAGTGGAAGGCAGGGTCAAGCCAGTCCACCAGGCAGATGCCCCCCCTGGATTCAGGCTCAGGGCACAACCCCTCTCAGGGTTGACCAACCAAAGAGTCCCAGGATTCCTTTAACGGAATACCCATTGCATAGGGATGTCCAGACCGCTCTGCCAATACTATCACCTGAACCAGAGCCTATCCACAACCTTACAAGTTGTGACGATGTGCAATGCGGCAGGCGAAACCCAAATGGCGCCAGGCAATCAGCCAAGTGGGGGAAATTCCTGCCGTCCCCCTGTCCCAATGACAGACGACACAAACGGCATAGCAAGGTCATGCGTGCAAGCCCTAAATATAGGGAGAGGTGGGCGGGTGTTCTGATGCACTGGCCCAAAAGAGGAAGCTCAGGGACATGTGCATGGGCTTATAGAGAGGTCCCTCGATACAATTGCATCCAGCATCAAGGGACCTCCAATAGGGTGTTGTGGCCATCCAAACGTTCCCACCCACAACACAGGTCTGGTTGCCAGGTCACACCGCAACACATGCCCTCTTGTTAGGGAGGACCTGATTTATAAGAACCTGCCATGCATACCCTATACAGGCCTGGTATACATGCTACCATTGGTGTTAAGCTATCGCTGTGGTTGGACACATGCTGCCCTGGATTAAGGCACAGATCTTCTAACAAGTAGATGGCATATGGATGATGGTTGGCATCCGTCAATCTGTCTCAGGAGACAATGGAGGAGTGTGCCTTTGGGGGTGAGGTCAAACTTCTGGAAGGTCGCAGCGCCTGCTGTGGCTATAGAGACCAGTGTGGGAAAGACGTGTTTTGTTGCATGCAGACAAGTTTTTTTTTAATAGATGATAATATTGATAATCTAATTAAGTTCAGTGTCTGTGTACAATGCACAGGTTGTTCTGCCCCCATGTCGGACGTTTGGGTTCCAAAGAACGTTTGCAAACCAGAACACTCACTTCCTGATTTGCGGTGTTCGGGAGCCAAAACGCCCGACTTGCAAGGTGTTCAGGATCCAAGGTACGACTGTATTAGTATTAGTAGAAGGTATAATAATGTTGCCCCTTCAAGAAAAGGCAATGCCTTTGCCCTTTCCAGTCTTCAAGGCAGGCTGGGAAATGAAGGCACCATAATATTTTAGTTTCTATTAGCTCTGCGCAGAGTGGAGAAAACCTTCGTCTCTCCTTTGCAACCTAGTTCAGTTTAGTTCTTGCAAGCCCAGGAGGAGGGGTAAACTCATTTGTTCTTACACAACCCCACAGAGGACCTCATAAAGAGCTTCCTAACCACATTCATTCAAAGCAAAAGAACAGCCTACTAGAATGTGAAGAAAAATCTCTCTCTAGCGGTGCCTTGTGAACTTCAATAAAATGCAGGTTTGAGAGCTTTGTGGGGTTTTGTTTCTACTATCCAGATTGAGAGAAGTCTCAGGGCAAACTGCAACAAAATGTTGCAGTGTAGAGATCTGCTCATTCTGAATTCCAGCCTCCCCATTCCATTTCCCTTCCCATTGAGTTTTCAGTTGCATTCCCCTGGTGTTTATTCCGCATTCCATTGTGAATGAGCAAACTCAGTACACATTTTGCTGGGTTGCGGGGGGGGGAGTTCCCTTAGGTTTATTTTCTGAAGATGTTTGTACTTCTGCAACCCTTGAGTCCCCCCCACCCCAAGCCTGCTGATACCTCCCCCTTATACATGGGTGGTGACATTTTGGCTATACAATGGTACCTCGGTTTATGAACACAATTGGTTCCGGAAGTCTGTTCATAAACTGAAGCGTTCATAAACTGAAGTGAACTTTCCCATTGAAAGTAATGGAAAGTGGATTAATCCGTTCCAGATGGGTCCGTGGAGTACTCAACCTGAAGCGTTCATAAACTGAAGTGAACTTTCCCATTGAAAGTAATGGAAAGTGGATTAATCCGTTCCAGACAGGTCCGCGGAGTACTCAACCTGAAGTGTACTTAACCCGAAGCATGGGTGTAATTGGTTCCGGAGGTCTGTTCATAAACTGAAGCGTTCATAAACTGAAGCAAACTTTCCCATTGTTTGAAAGTAATAGAAAGTGAATTAATCTGTTCCAGATGGGTCTGCGGCGTTCGTAAACTGAAAATTCGTAAACCGAGGTGTTCGTAAACCGAGGTTCCACTGTATAATTGAAGACAATTTCAGCCTGGACATAGGAAACAGAGGAAATAATGTAGCTAATAATAATAATTTATTATTTGTACCCCACCCATCTGGCTGGGTTTTCCCAGGCACTCTGGGCAGCTTCCAACAAAGATTAAAAAGACATTAAAATGTCACACATTAAAAACTTCCCTAAACACCACACCATCATTAAGAAGCAAGGGAGTTCAGGCCAGGGAGCATACGTACCAAGTTGGCACGAGAGGACTCTGTTAGTCTTCATTTTATAGAACGTATTTGTTTTAGTGTTTAAATTGTACACCGCCTTGGGTGCTTTGGCAGTTTATAAATAAAGTAAATAAATAAGTACATTTTAACCATGCGGATGGAACCATGTTAGCCAGGTCCACACAGGAGCAACCACAGAGACAGTGGTAACTGTCACTGAAGGTAAAACATAAACCATGCCATTAAAAGGTAAAGGAACCCCGACCATTAGGTCGAGTCGTGACCGATTCTGGGGTTGCGGCGCTAATCTCGCATTATTGGCCGAGGGAGCCGGTATACAGCTTCCAGGTCATGTGGCCAGCATGACAAAGCCGCTTCTGGCGAACCAGAGCAGCACACGGAAACACTGTTTACCTTCCCGCTGTATCGGTACTTATTTATCTACTTGCACTTTGAACTGCTAGGTGGGAGGAGCTGGGACCAAGCAACGGGAGCTCACCCCGTCGCGGGGATTCAAACCGCCGACCTTCTGATCGGCAAGCCCTAGGCTCTGTGGTTTAACCCACAGCGCCACCTCGTCCCTTAAACCGTGCCATTGCCGGCCCTATCATTGGGCAGGGTAAGAAAAGTGCCTCAATTGGCATATGCTGGTGGTAGGGCAGCGGGAGGCAGCAGGCCCCTGCCTGAGCACATCAGTTGGGGAACAGAGCTGTATGTGACACATAACCCATGCTTCAGCCCTGTAACCCATTGTCAGGGTTCGAATAAGATTCAGCTTCCAGTCTAGTCAGCTTCCAAATATGGAATGTTGGGGACGCCATGCCCGTCCTCTGCCTCAGGTGGCAAAATGTCTTGGGCTGGCCCCAAACTAGGTCAGAGCCTTATATAATTAAACCCTTATATCCAAAGGGTTGATAAATAGCAGAGGAGCCATGGGCGCACTCTGGTTAGCTGAGGTTTTCCCGCCTCAAGCGTGCAGTTGGATATAATGAACGGAATTGAAACTGGAATAATGAATCAATGGAAGAGCTGTTTTCTGAGTCGGAACAGCTGTTTCATAGTTGCGAATCAAATTTGAGATGTTGTTTACAGGGGCAAAATGGATTCTCGCAGCACACAAATCTTGTCTGACAAGTGACGCTGGCTGCCTAAATTCATTGCTGATCATTGAGGAATGGAAGAAGTCAGCAACTTTTCTTCAGATGGAGTGCAATAAAGTGTGAGAGCTGCATCCTTCTGGCTGGATCTGATGCTGGTAATTCCTAGCCCTCGAAAAAAAACCTAACCCATTTACCCATTCACCCAATACCTGCCAAGCCCATGTACCTTGCACCAGCCTCCCAGATGCCCAGCATGCTTGAGTATCCCCTTTCATCAGTCACCTGTGAGGTTTTTTTGCAACCTATTGTTTTCATCCTTTCCCAGTCAATCCCAGTTTAATGACAATAATGGCAAATAATGATAATAATAATAATGGCAATGATAATGATAACGATTCCGTGTCTGTGTCTTAGTTAATTGGGCAGTGTCAGTTTGCTTACTCTGCCACCCCTTTCAGCCCTAATTTTTTAGGTTAGCTTTGCATTTTATTTAGAGCTATGTTTTGTTTTGTTTTTCCCAGTAGTGATGTATGGAAGTGAGAGCTGGACCAAAAAGACGGCCGATCGCCAAAGAATTGATGCTTTTGAATTATGGTGCTGGAGGAGACTCTTGAGAGTCTCATGGACTGCAAGAAGATCAAACCTATCCATTCTGAAGGAAATCAGCCCTGAGTGCTCACTGGAAGGACAGATCATGAAGCTGAGGCTCCAATACTTTGGCCACCTCATGAGAAGAGAAGACTCCCTGGAAAAGACTCTGATGCTGGGAAAGATGGAGGGCACAAGGAGAAGGGGACGACAGAGGACGAGATGGTTGGACAGTGTTCTTGAAGCAGTGCAAGACAGGAGTGCCTGGCGTGCTATGGTCCATGGGATCATGAAGAGTCGGACACGACTAAACGACTAAACAACAACAAAATGTTTTGTTTTATCCCTATTTTTATTAGCACTTTGTCGTGTGTGTGTGTGTGAGAGAGAGAGAGAGTGAGAGAGAGTGTACTCAGCAGTCTTGTTGAGTACACTGCACATGATCAGTGCACAAGCAACACACACACACAGTGTAATTATTACATACTTCAATGCAGTGCATTCTTTTTAATACACACACATAAATATATTTAAAAAGCAAAATTTACAGGTGGCTAGCACAAATATACCCTTCATGGATCAATGCCTTGTCATGACGAAGGCGCTTGAATAACTCCAAGAAGCTATGATCTATGCCGTGCAGGGCCACCCAAGATGGACAGGTCATAGCCGAGAGTTTAGACTAAATGTGATCCACCTGGAGAAGGAACTGGCAAACCACTCCTGTATTTTGCCAAGAAAACTCCATGGATATATAAAAAAGGAGAAGCTTTGAGAAGAAAGGGGGAGTCTCCAAGGCATGCTCTGGTTCATGGGGTCATGGAGAGTTGAACATGACTAAGGCGACTAAACAACAAAAACAAGCACATATATGCACAAGTTGGCAAAAATGCATCACAGGAGGGAAAATTTGCTTCGCAAAAATGTATACATTAGGAGGAATTCTCATTAAAATGCTGAGAAAGTTTTCTTTAAAAATAAAATAAAATTGCAAACTGTTGTGGAAATGTGGAGAAATGAAGATTGGAATTCACAACGTTTTCCCACTTGGCTCCAGGAATAGTGGAGTGGGGCGCAAACCCACCAACATTTCGCAGTATAAAAATTGGGGCACCCTAGTATACAACACAGTGCTTCTATTCTCACAGCAAGAGGAAAATGACCCTGCCAATGTGTTGGCAGGAACCTAGATATTCAACCGTGTTTTCATATCAGCTATATTGGTTGCCTATTTGTTTATGGCGCCATCTAATATGTCAGCACATCTAAGTAGGGATGTCAGAGAATTCCAATGGAAACAGAAATGGGAAGGGAAATCACTGACATTTCCTTATTTGTGCCATGTCCAGAATGGAAATTAGTCCAGCAAATATGATTGGCATTTGCTGCAGTTGTTGTTTTCATTCCACAAATAATATGCAATTGATTATACGCATTCCCTTTGCATTGTGTTTTCTTTGGAAATGAATGGGGTGGAATAACATGACAATATATAGTTTATGTTATTAATTGTGTTAATAACATAAGTTGCCTTATTTTGCCACAGACAATTAATTAAGCAAATAGTTTAGTTTTGGGTTGAAGCTAAATGGAATAATGGAAACAGTGCTGCTTGTGACGAATAGAGGCCTTCTTACTCCCCTACTTTTAAGGACACTGGCAGAGGCCCTTCTCCAAATATTGTCAACCGTGGAGGTAATATTGACATCAACAGGAGAGAGATGACTTTCTTGGCAGTGCTGCCCCAGTTGTGGAATGCCTTCCTCGAAGAAGTAAGTCTAGACCAGGCATCCCCAAACTGCAGCCCTCCAGATGTTTTGGCCTACAACTCCCATGATCCCTAGCTAACAGGACCAGTGGTAAAGGATGGTGGGAATTGTAGTCCAAAACATCTGGAGGGCCGAAGTTTGGGGATGCCTGGTCTAGACTCTACCTTGTTGCCTTTCAGGCACTAGGCAATGGTGTTTTCTTTTATTCACCCAGGTATGTTAAACATTTAAATATTTAATCTCTACAACAAGTATCTGTGCTTTTCTCTGCTGGCTATTTTATTACATAGTTTGTTTTATTCAGTATCTAACTTCTGTAAGTGGATTCGAAATCATTGCGGTAATGGTGGCATGAACACGTCTTAAGTAATTTTTTTGCAAAAAAAATGCATAAAAGGCTGGTATTAACATCTGAAGCAAAGGTTGGGAAACTTTCTCAGACTGAAGACTACATTTGGGCATCCTTTCATGGCTGTCCACTGGTACTGTTAGCCAGAGATGATGGCAGTCCAACAACATCTGGGGACCCAAGATTGTAAAAGGCTGTCCTAGAGATTCAGTGTTTCCCATAAAAGACAAACTTTGAACCAAACAGAGACAGTGTGTAGCCAAGGTAGACTGAGATTCCATTAGCAGAGGCTGCCAAACGTTTTGACCCAATGAGCACATCTGGAATTTTGAGGACGTCCCATGGGTGCCAGTCACAAAATGGCTTCCATGTTAAGCACGGCATACCATAAAATGGCTGCAGCATATGAAACAGAGGGGGGAAGAGACAGGGCCACGAAAAGGTGCAGGCATGCCCTGCTTCAGCCCCACCACCACTACCCATCAATGGGAAAAGGCACCTATGTCAGTCACTGCCACACTATCTCACAGAAATAAGCTATTTGCACCTCTCAGAGGACGAGATGGTTGGACAGTGTTCTCGAAGCTATGAACATGAGTTTGACCAAACTGCGGGAGGCAGTGGAAGACAGGAGTGCCTGGCGTGCTATGGTCCATGGGGTCACGAAGAGTCGGACACGACTAAACAACTAAACAACAACAACAACCTCTCAGAGCAGAAGGGCAGGTGGGTGTTCAATCCAGACAGCCAATGAAAGGCGGGCATGTCTAACAGGATTGGAGAAGCTGAGCCAGGACAAACAGGAGCTGAACAGAAAGAGCAAATTCTCTCTCGCATACTGTGGATTTTTACTGGGATATTTACAGAGACCCAGTGCTTTTTTCCCCCTTTAAAAAAATGTTTACAGGGTACTCTCATTTTGACTCAAGAAAATCACCATTTTATAGTTCAAATCAGGAAAAATAAATACAGTAAATGGACAAAATGTATGTGTATCCCTGCGTACCCCCTGAAAAAAATCACTGCTGAGACCCACACATTAGGTGAGAATAGGATGGTGTTACCCCTCTGATTCATATTGCAATGCCATTTTAACTCCTGATGAAAAGTTAAGGAGTCATTTTAGGATCAGACAATGCAACAATAATTTTCAAAGGGAGGACTTATGCAGTTTTAAGTCAAAACAGTTTCATTTGATAAAGAATTTTCAAACAGCTGATAACTTGTAGTCTCTCTAAGGGCAACATTCTTTTGAGATATTGTATTGATTTAATTTGCATTCAAATTGCTCGGGGTTTCAGCAGTGTATACTCACTTGAATGATCTGCTATCAAGCAAAGAATGAATGGCTGACATATTCAAGTCAGAATGCAGAACAGAATTTTAAACCACTTGGTAACAATAAGAATCAAACTAATACTACAGCTTAAATAGAGGAGAGGGAGGAAGAAAGCATAAAAGTGGCCAGCCTGAAAATGAAAGAGATTACATAAAAATTAATATTACTGCAGTCATTGAAATCTTGCACTATGAGACTAATTGTGCTGTGCATACAAATTGCTATGATCCTCTTTGTGAAAATAAATTAAAATGAGTTTCATTTCTTGATAAATGAAATGTAACCTTGAAAGATTTATCACTTATACAATGCCAAAACAAGTTTGGGAATTAGGCATGTCTAAATGATATAATGATTATTTAATCAGATCATAAGAAGAAATAGATAATGCATTAGGAGAATTTTCCAATTTTCAAAGATGATGAATATTTTCAAACAGAGAATAAACTGATCGTTCCGGATCCAGAGCAATCAGTGTGCAGACGCCGCTTGCAATGTGGGAACCTTGCTAAGGGAGAAGTCTTATGATGCCATGCAGTGTCTCAGTGGTAAAGGGCATGCTTAGAGTAGACAGTATTGAGCTAGATGGTCCAATGGCCTGATTTGGTATGCGGCATCTTCCTATGTTCTGTAATGTGTTGTGGGAGTCAGCTGAAAGGTAAAGCTAAAGGTAAAAGGACCCCTGACCATTAGGTCCAGTCGCGGACAACACTGGGGTTGCAGCGTTCATCTCGCTTTTCTGGCCAAGGGAGCCAGCGTACAGTTTCTGGATCATGTGGCCAGCATGACTAAGCCACTTCTGGCGAACCAGAGCAGCACATGGAAACGCCATTAACCTTCCTTCCGGAGCGGTACCTATTTATCTACTTGCACTTTGACATGCTTTTGAACTGCTAGGTGGGCAGGAGCTGCAACAGAGCAATGGGAGCTCACCCCGTCGCGGGGATTCGAACCGCCGACCTTCTGATCAGCAGGCCCTAGGCTCGATGGTTTAGACCACAGCATAGGTAAAAAGGTAAAGGGACCCCTGACCATTAGGTCCAGTCGTGACCGACTCTGGGGTTGCGTGCTCATCTCGCATTATTGGCCAAGGGAGCCAGCGTACAGCTTCCAGATCATGTGGCCAGCTTGACAAAGCCGCTTCTGGCGAACCAGAGCAGCGCATGGAAACGCCGTTTACCTTCCTGCTATAGCGGTTCCTATTTATCTACTTGCATTTTGACATGCTTTCGAACTGCTAGGTTGGCAGGAGCTGGGACCAAGCAACGGGAGCTCACCCCATCACAGGGATTCGAACCGCCGACCTTCTGATCAGCAAGCCCTAGGCTCAGTGGTTTAACCACAGCACCACCTGGGTCCCTTAGACCACAGCATAGCCACACTTGAATCCATATCTGGAGTGAGGTGTGCTTGCTAGTTCTTCCTGTATTGCCCACAAAAAGTCTCAGTAAATGACCCCTCAAAAGTCTGCAACATATCAGAGACTGCTTACTCTTCCTGCTCAGTTCCTTCTTGCACTCATTTGACCTCCCATGCACTGAAGATGTTCCTTTAAACATGCCCATGTTTCATTAGATGCTGGGACGCCCACCCTACCACCTGTTCTGGTAGTTGATGTAAGTACCTTGTCCTCCACTGATGGGGTGGTTGATGGGCCAGTGGCATGCTTGCACCACGTTGTGGTCCTTTCTCATCTTCTGCTCTTTTAGATGCAGCAGCCATCATATCAATACATACAGTATTATATATCTTGGGGACGACAGAGGACGAGATGGTTGGACAGTGTTCACGAAGCTATGAACATGAGTTTGACCAAACTGCGGGAGGCAGTGGAAGACAGGAGTGCCTGGCGTGCTCTGGTCCATGGGGTCACGAAGAGTCGGACACGACTAAACGACTAAACAACAACATATCTTGCCAGTACAGTGGTACCTCTGGTTAAGAACTTAATTCGTTCTGGAGGTCCCTTCTTAACCTGAAACTGTTCTTAACCTGAGGTACCACTTTAGGTAATGGGGTCTCCCGCCGCCACCACACAATTTCTGTTCTCATCCTGAAGCAAAGTTCTTAACCCGATGTACTATTTCTGGGTTAGCGGAGTCTGTAACCTGAAGCGTTTGTGTTGTGTATTAAGTCAAAGGATTTTATATTTGTATTACTATTGTCTGTATTTGCATTTGGGGAAATTAACTGCCTTTTGGTTCCAGAAGGTACAGCTACTATTGGTTCAATTAAGCTGCTGTATTTGGATCCTCTGTCTTATTGGTTTCCCCCAAAAGGCAGCACTGTGATTGCCTGATATCCCTTTCTAGCTAGTCCCCCATCCCTATAAATGTAGCTTTCCTCTCCTCAGAGCTCAGCCTTGTTTGCTTAAATAAAGAAGTGTTACTAGAGAACTGTCTCCAGCATATTATGTCAAGAGAGCTGAAATCACGAACCCCACATCACAACAGTTTGTAACCTGAGGTACCACTGTACTTGTTTTCTATGGGTACTCAAGTGTACGCATTACCAGCACCTTTTATTTTTGTCAAAGGTTAAAAGTGTGGAACTTACTGTTATAACTTCATGGTGAGTTCCAGCACCATTTTTTCCTTTTTTAAAAAAAGCACTGGTTTTAACTAACATATTTTTAAATGTACATACATATATACAGGTGAAACTCGAAAAATTAGAATATCGTCGAAAAGTGCATTTATTTCAGTAATGCAACTTATTATTATTTATTTTTCTTTAAATTTTTACAAATGCTTTCTTTTGGAAATTCCACAGTAATAAAACAAATAGTTACAATAATACAAAAATAAACAGCACTATTACATTTCACTAGGAGAAGGGGACGACAGAGGACGAGATGGTTGGACAGTGTTCTCGAAGCTACCAACATGAGTTTGACCAAACTGCGGGAGGCAGTGGAAGACAGGAGTGCCTGGCGTGCTATGGTCCATGGGGTCACAAAGAGTCAGACACGACTAAACAACAAAAGAATTACATTTCATTAATTACATTCCATTTATAATTGACCCGCCTAACAACAAATAATTACAATTGCAATAAATAAAGGCTTGACATATCTTGCTTTGCATGTCATGCATCTATCTCATATATTGGTTTCACCTTTTAAGTTGCATTGCTGAAATAAATGCACTTTTTGACGATATTCCAATTTTCCGAGTTTCACCTGTATAATTATTGGTACATGCTACTTGGCTGCAGAACTGCCAAAGCAACGGTGATAGCCTTGACTTGCAGCTGGGTTTCATTTGCTGCCCCATGCAATATAACTTGGGCTGGCACTGTTGCTTGTTCCCTGCACCCCCAAGTACTGGTAGTGTGGAATATTAAGCATTACATACGTAGGTGATCATGGCATTAATAAAGAATCCAGGTTCAGATGGAAGGACTTTTTGCTGAGCATGTACCTACTATAAGGACCAGACCAGGGTGTGGGTGGGGAGCAGCGGCAAGAGAAAGTATCTCTTCTAGGGGTCTGCAGTGTGGTGGCCATGGGCACAATAGTGACTTTGATGCTTTCTCCAGACAGCCATGAAGCTTCTGAGTCTCTCCCACACCATTGATCTTGAGGGATGTGTGTTATGTATCCTTGAAAAGGTCACACAAGGAGGAAGTTCTGCTGAATCTGACTCTTAACCAAATTCTTTGGAAAAGTGAAGTATCTGTGCACAAGCATCTTATCTCTTTCTATGTGGTTCTATAGGGTTGATCCAGGGGAGCCAATAAGAGAAATGAGCAGGAGTAGTTCCCATGACATTTGCTCAAATATCCAAACATGCCCATGGAAAGGCTGACAACCCTTGATCTATTCTACCCCATCAGAAACAGTACAATGGGGGTGCTGAATGTTTGGGAGGCATTAGGTCCCCATCAAGACTTACCTGTTGTGCTGATTAGGTGAACCTGTCTCTTGTTGCTGTTTCCCTCCTGAGAATGAAAGGAAAAATGAGTTCCTTGTCAGGCTGCACTGAGCACAATTAAGAAGAACTGTTTAAGCTCTTGGGCCATTTTTGCTCTTTGCCATTTTTGATAGGCCATTCGTTATTCACAGGGACAGTGCGTGAAGGAAATGTGACAACTAGCACCCCGGTCACGGCGACACGGTGTTAGCAGTGATTCATAATAACATTGTAAGTGTCAGAAAAACAGGAAGTCCTCTCCATCTCTGCATTAAGGAAGGAAGAAAAAACACTGAGAACTCACAGTGCAAACCAGGCCTCCTACAGTTTCCCATGTCTTGTCTAGCAGAGGCATGAGATTCTTCCTGCATGCATTTGTCTCACCAGAAGATCTGGTCTACTGATCTACCCCCAATAAGGCCTGATAATCCTCATGCTTGTTTAAGACCGGATAATAGGATGGCCCCATGTCCTGATCACTAGCAGAGTCATGAGTGTGGAGGGAGAGTGATGGCACCACTATTCCAGTAGGGTGCCATCGTGCCCCCCCCCCGGACATGTGCTGTGCATGGTGCCTGATGATGATTCCGGTTCATCATGGGTTAATGTATCACTCCCATTATAGGCAGGTGTTCCTTGGGAGGCGGAGCTAGATGGCATTCTAAATGGCAGTTGGGAGTTGGGAGTTGGCAGTTGGGGGTTGGCAGTTGGGAGTAGAGTGTTAGAGAGGGATGCAGGAGCTGTATTAACAAGTCTGTGTTATATGAAAAGAGGATGATGAACTAAGAGTTTAAACAAATGAAACCATAAAGAAATATACATGTTCTCCAGTTAAATAAAGCTTTCATCTATGTTGTGTCAAATTGGATGTTCCTCCTTATTCCAGCAACGTACCTAAACTCAAAAGGGTGGTGACTGAAGAGGGGAGATAAAACTAAGCCTGAGGAGCAGGTGGATAGTTTTACATCTCAAAGTCACGCACAGAGGAGGCAAGTGGAGGGAAAGAGTGCCTTGCAGTGGCTAAAGTGCTGAGGCAACAGCTGCTGAGGTGAACCTGAGTTGAGAGGGAAACCTTACTGAGGGCACAAGATTGTTCCTGTAATATTTGCCTGGAGTTTTTAAGGATACAGAGCCACGCTATTTGGAAAGCTGGAACTGTACTCTATGTACTAGCAAACCCATATAAAAACAGGGAGTTTATTTGGGAGAAAGAAGGAATAGTGGGTTGTTAGAACAATAACTGAATTCCTTCAGCACACTGTTAGTAATAGAGAAGGGAGGATCGTCACATGCACCCCCTCACAGGCGGTGCGCCACGTCCCCAGAACGTTTGCCATGTCCCTGTGGCAGACGCGCCACGCCCTCACGGGTGGCCTACCAGGCCCCCAGGGTGCATGTCACATCCCCCGGGGGTGCCAGCCATGCCCCCGCCTGCTCTCCATCCCCGGTAGCGGAGCATGCAGTTTTGCCACTGGTCCTGATAGAAAGGTTTGTGACAAGTTAGTTTAGAGAAAAGGTGAGTAACATAGACGTTTAAAAAAATTATGCATGGCATGGGGAAAGTGGACAGAGAAAAGTTTTTCCCCACCTCTCTCTCAACACGAGAAGTTGAAGCTGAATGTTGGAAGATTCAGGGGAGATAACATACTTTTCCGTGCTGCATATAAACTGTGGAGCTTGCTTCCAAAGGAGGCAGTGATGGCCGCCAATGTGGATGGCTTTAAAAGAGGATTTGACAAATTCATGGAGGGGAAAGCTATCAATGACTACTTGCCATGATGGCTATGCTCTGGCTCCATGGTCAGAGGTATCCCTATGGCAGGTTAAAGCAACAATGTTCTATCAACTCATCCTTACATCCCATCTTGCCCTTTGAAAACATTGTAGGGAGAAGAGTGGGAGGACGAAACCCAGAATTCCTTGGCTCCTCCTTCCATTAATTCAGGCTCCACCTACTATTCATCTCCCTACCAGTCCCAATGGGCATTAGCCATTGCAATTTGGCTGTCCTGTGGTTGGCCAGGGGTGGTGGTGTGAGTTGTAGTCCAGAACATTGGGATAGGGTGGCCAGACTCAAAAGAGGACAGGACTTCGGTGCCTTTAATTGCTCTGCTCTCTTTTGAGTCTGGAAACCTTAAAGAGAAACCAGCAGACCCTTTGTTTAATTTCCAAGCAAGGGGTCTGCTGGTTTCTCTGTAAGGTTTCCAGACTCAAAAGAGAGCAGGGCAATTAAAGGCACAGAAGTCCTGTCCTCTACTGAGTCTGGCAACCCTACATCGGGAGAGCACCAGGTTGGCGAAGGCTGTTCTAGGGAACAACAGGAGAAAGGAGGGAAAGGAGAAAGAGAGGCGGCTTTGGGGTGAAAATAATAATCAGACGCTCATAGGGAGCTGGTTCTCATCAAAGGCTTGCCCCCACAAAAGCATATTTGAAGCAGCCACTGCATTTGTAACTGTGCGCAGGAACTGGGCCAAGCCACTTCATGTTTAAATTCCTTTCCACAAGCAAAGGATAATCTGGAGCCAGCCAGACGCTAACAGAATGCCACAATCTTTTAGCGGATTTCTCTTTCTTTTCAGATTTTAAATGGGGAAATGATTTCAAAACCTACTTTCCAGGCCTATGTCTCCTAGGCTCATTTCGTATTCTGGCATTATTCCGTTCAGCCGTGTTATCATTTTATATTTAGTAACGTGGAAGCTAACGCAGTGAAACAATTACTCCAATATGACAAATGGTCTTAATACAGCATGTGTAAGCGCTTTAGCTAACTTAGGGCTTCAGGCTATATGTTGCAACAGTGTGATGTTTTCTTCCTAGGCACACACAAACACACACACACTTTTCTTTTATCTTTTATTTTATTTTCTTTCTCTTAGTTTTTTCCCAGGGGTTAACCTGTGCCTGCCTGTGGATTAAAGCAGCCGTCCAAGAACACAACTGGCTTTTAAACTTTCATATAACCTGCTTTATTGGTAGACACAAAACCATTATAGATATATTTTATGCGGTAATAACATGACTGAATAGCGCTGTAACCTCCCTGCACTAACCATTTTAGCAGAACAACTGTTTAGCAGAACAACTGTTTAGCAGAACAACTGTTGTTCCAGGTGGGAGATTCATCACACTGACTTGGGGCCATGTTTTATTAAAATCTAACGATAGCACGGAGGATTACCTTTATCAATTTATTATTGATTTATTCACAAAAGGACCAACCCTGTCAAAATATGTAGGAGGAACGAATCTACAACATTAGAAATCATTTTGGGGTGTGTGTGGACTCTCAGCCCTTTTATAACCAGGACCTCAAATGCTTTCAGTACATGAGCTTGAAAACAACAATATTCCACACATAAATATGAAGTCGCACAATCTTGGCATGGCATGGCAATCACACCCAACACAACAGAACATGGTGGAGTTTGGCACACAAAACAGCTTGTGTGGGTGTGTGTGTGTGTGTGTGTATAACGGGCGTTTACCTTCCCACCGGAGCGGTGCCTATTTATCTACTTGCACTTTGACATGCTTTCAAACTGCTAGGTGGGCAGGAGCTGGGACCGAGCAATGGGAGCTCACCCTGTCGTGAGGATTCGAACCACCAACCTTCTGATCAGCAAGCCCAAGGCTCAGTGTTTTAGACCACAGCACCACCCACGTCCCCTTCCTCAGAATAGCAACTCCTCTTTTTTTTGAAAGCGAAAGGAAATCAAAGAATTGGAAGATCCACAATGGACTACCTTCATTATCCCAGTTGGAACAGTGTTTTTCTTCATTTGAAGGACTATTCGTTATTAGACAGTGTCCATGAAACGGGGGGGGGGGAGTGGTATCTGAACAGAGTCTATTCCTAAGGGAGTGCTATTTTGTAGGAAGCAAGAGGCCATGCTATTTTTCTAGAAAAATAGGTGCCGGAACTCACCATGAATGCCTGCCTTGTTCTCTTTTAATGGCAATGGCGCCCACCTGAGACATGCCGGAACTGAGTTCCAGCTAAAATAAACCTACCATTAAAATGATGGACTGGTTATTTCTTCGTCAGAGGGCAAATGGGCAAATTTAGCAGGGGATCAAATACTTCCCCCCCCCCTCACTGTATAAAGCACATGACATCCCCCAAAGAATCTTGGGGACTGTAGTTTGTCAAGGATTCTTGGAATTGCAGCCCTGTGTGGGAGAAACCAGCAGTTTCCAGGCTTCTTTGGGGAAGTCACATGCATTGAATGTTCTTTAAATATATTGGGTGGATCTTCTCTTAGCCGAACTAACCATGACCCTACACTGGCTCTTTTAGCAATTGGCACTAACCAGGGTCCACAGCTCCCAATCGGATACCAATCATGTGACTCAATATAAATTCATTGGACAAGGACAATCTTGCTGCAATGAGGGAGTCGTCATTTTTAAAGTTGCAGCTGTCTGCAGAGTCCTCAGCTGATAACTCCATCAAGGTCATGACAGCTATCTTTCCATTATCTCTTCGAAGGTTTGAAATGACAATTTAAATATATGTTCATTTTAAATAAAGGAATAAATGTTGAGCTGAAGGAGGAAAAAACAACACCCCACCACTTTTCATCTTTGGAACTTCTTTTTCTCCCCTTTCAACATCTTGAAAAAGCCAGATCAGATGGTCTTCTGTTTGAAGAAAGCAATAACAGCAGAGCTATGCAGCTTTACTGGCAATTATTATTTCCAAACATCAATGAGCACCCCAGTAAAATATACCGAGATGTATCTACTGTACTGTACTAAAAAGAATTCTTAGCAGATGCTTCAAGTCCGGGCAACCAGACATTGTTAAAAAGGGTTCTATTATGTTGCAATGAATATTATTCTGTGTTAAATAAAGCTAAAACTTGCAGGAAACAGCAAGATGGTTCAAAGACAAGCCTTAATTCTGGCTTCTCCTGCAGGCTTTGATGTGAGCTGAGTGCATTTGTGTTGAAGATATCAAAAATTCTGCCCCAATGGGCAGGGCCAGACCTACCATTGCATACCCTCCAACATTCCTCTCACTCCTCCCAACTGACCCTCCTTGACCCCCATTTTTGTGCCCCCCCTGGCCCACACAGCACTTGCTGTCAGAAGAAAGGTAATTGCCATCACCACTAGACCAATGGGACACAACACACACACACACACACACACACACCACTGTCCTGAGAGAACCTCTTAACCCCAGTTTTTATTTTATTCTTTGGCAGGTGTATAAAAAGAAAAGCACACGCCAATAAATAAATTTTAGAAAGGGTCAAGATTACATGCAGATGGCCAAAGCATTAAAAAGAATAATCAAGATCCCTTGCGCTCTGCTCGCCCTTTCTTCCTGCCCAGGGCAGCCCTGCCCTCTGAGCCTATGCATCAATCAGGGTAGGGCCTTGGAAGCAGCATCTTCTCCTCCTCCTCACCTGTTCTCCAGCAGCCACTGCGAGATGCTCAAGGGAGAAAGGCTGGTGATGCCATGGAGAGACAACAGGATGCTTCCTCACAGCTGCCATTGTTGTTTGGGACAAGTGCTGGCTCACCCCTTTTATCACCCAGAGACTAAGGGTCCTGGTTGTTTTGTTCTTCTCTTATGGGGGTGGGCATTGCCTAGTTATGAACTTGCAGCTGGTTGTATTGTAGTATTGAGTTTCTAGGAAGAAGGGAAAGATGTGCCAGGGGTGAGATCATCTGGGGAGGCTGAGGGGGGACAAACTGCAGTTGGGCAAAAAAAATAATGAAAGGCACAAATACAGGATGGGTGACACCTGGCTTGAGAGCAGTACATGTGAAAAGGATCTAGGAGTCTTGGTAGACCACAAACTTGACATGAGTCAACAGTGTGATGCAGCAGTTAAAAAAAGCCAATGCAATTCTGGGCTGCATCAATAGGAGTATAGCATCTAGATCAAGGGAAGTAATAGTACCACTGTATTCTGCTCTGGTCAGACCTCACCTGGAGTACTGTGTCCAGTTCTGGGCACCACAGTTCAAGAAGGATACTGACAAGCTGGAATGTGTCCAGAAGAGGGCAACCAAAATGGTCAAAGGCCTGAGGAACGACTTAGGGAGCTGGGCATGTTTAGCCTGGAGAAGAGAAGGTTAAGGGGTGATATGATAGCCATGTTCAAATATATTAAAGGATTCCATATAGAGGAGGGGAAAAGGTTGTTTTCCGCTGCTCCAGAGAAGCGGACACAGAGCAATGGATTCAAGCTACAAGAAAGAAGATTCCACCTAAACATTAGGAAGAACTTCCTGACAGTAAGAGCTGTTCAACAGTGGAATTTGCTGCCAAGGAGTGTGGTGGAGTCTCCTTCTTTGGAGGTCTTTAAGCAGAGGCTTGGCAGCCATCTGTCAGGAATGCTTTGATGGTGTTCCCTGCCTGGCAGGGGGTTGGACTGGATGGCCCTTGTGGTCTCTTCCAGCTCTATGATTCTATGATTCTATGCAGTGCTTCTGGATAAAGAGAGAACGGGCTATTGAATGCCAAGTCATCTTTGAATAAGATTTCCTTTGGCTATGAATTGATTGCGGCTGAAACCTCCCTGCTCTGCCACACACACCCCAACCTCACCCCCATTTCTTTAGCTTAAGAAAAAATCCTTCCCATTGGTCTCCCTGCTGGCTGAGGTTAACAGGATTTGTAGTTGAAAACATCTGGAAGGCACCAGATGTTGGGGGAGGTTGTCCTTGGTGGATCTCTATGAGCTACACCACAACAGCTCAACAATAAGGACACTCGGTAGATAAAAAGTTGTTGCCCTTCCTATAAGATTTGCCTTGTGATGTATATTAGGAACAACATCATATCTGCTGAAATATTTTGGTATTGTGGGCAGGTATTATCGGGCATGAAGGATCTTCTAGCCAATGAGCATGAACAGGTAAGTGAAACAAGCCATATCTGCTATGAAGATAACGGGAGGTTTATCCTGAAATGGGAGAGTAACGGAGGAGAGCAGTTTCATTTACTTTGCTGAACAGTAAGCAAAATGTTTATAAGAAGAAGAAGAAGCAGGGTGATAGATTTGACTTATTGCTTAATATTTTGCTCATCTTTTCAGCCCCAAGGCAATCAATCCCGCTACAGCAGAGCACAGGGAAAAACAAGACTGAGATTTTTGAACCATGTAACTGCCACTCATAAGTGAAAAACAGCAATAGCTGTGATTTACTGTGGGCAGAATGGTTCCCCCCCACACACACACTGCCTCCAACTATTTATCCCATGTGTTTATCACAATATTTTAATCAAATGATGCAGCCATTGTGGTTTTCTAGTCCCAACACCATTACAATCAGATGCCATTATGTCTCCATCATTCAACGCAGAATCCTATTTCTCAAGCCCTATCGGCACCGTTTTTCAGGAGGCTGCTGTTTCACCGGCCCTTTCAAAAGTGGCAACTATTTTTTGGCGCCATCAAAAACAGAACTGCAATCCTGATGATCTTCTTGGGCCAAGCACCCAAAAAGAATAACAGAAAAGAAATGGAGCAAACAAATCAAGAGAAAATAAACATGCAAGTGACTTCATTTTCTGTGTGTGATCGAGAATGGTGTCTCCTAATCCTAAAACGTGTCCATGTTGTACAAATTCTGCAATTATACAAACACCGCAAAACATAGTCGGTAATTGAATATGCCACAGCAGATTTATTGGGATACAGAAACCCACTGCGTATGTGAGTTGTGTACCAGCAGTGGTGGGGGGTGAGGAATGACAAGCAAATGAAAAGCTGCAGTTATAGCAAGTCCTACCACCTAGGGGACCCAGGTGGCGCTGTGGGTTAATCCACAGAGTCTAGGGCTTGCTGATCAAAAGGTCGGCGGTTCGAATCCCTGCAATGGGGTGAGCTCCCGTTGCTTGGTCCCAGCTCCTGCCCACCTAGCAGTTTGAAAGCACATCAAAGTGCAAGTAGATAAATAGGGACCGCTCCGGCGGGAAGGTAAATGGCGTTTCTGTGTGCTGCTCTGGTTTGCCAGAAGCAGCTTTGTCATGCTGGCCACATGACCCGGAAGCTGTCTGCGGACAAACGCCGGCTCCCTCGGCCTATAGAGCGAGATGAGCGCCGCAACCCCAGAGTCGGACACGACTGGACCTGATGGTCAGGGGGTCCTTTACCTTTACCACTGATCCATTCAGCTTAGCACAGCTTTCACTGACTCCAGCGGCTCTCCAGGGTTTCAGAAAGGGATCTCTCTCATTCCTGGCTGGTGATGCTAGGGACTGAACCTGGGACCATCTTCATGCAAAGGCTTCATGTCTCCACAGAGACCTGGCTCTTCTTGGATGCCTGGGTTTTATATAGCTAAATTCGCCCTGATTCTTCAAGAAATTAGTCGGTGACCTCACTTATGTTCACAGTCAGCGAGCAATGATGAAAGGATAAAGCTCACCCGGATGGCTGGCAAACTGCTGGAGGCTGATCTCACTGCCTTTCCCTCTTGGTACCACACAACATCTATGCACAGGGTGGAGTGAAATCTCAGAAGGATGGAGAAGCATGAGCTGTCTCTTCCACCGACATTTGAGGAAGTGTTGAAAAATGAGCTCATGATCTCCAGCTACGTTAGCGGAAACGCAGCAGAACTCGGTTGGTCTCATCGCTGGAAAAATATACTGCCCAAGCAATAAATAATAATCAGAACTATTATGAGTTTATTCTAATACATCATCGTTCTTCTGACTTCTGCAGAGTCAGATTGTCCTGCCAAAGAGGCTTCAATTTTACTGTCTCTTTCCCTGGGCGCTGTAGGATTTATTTATCATTGTAGTGGAGGTGGGGCTGAGTTTACTGTGTGTTTACCGCTGTGTTAAACATTTCATCAGCACTCTGTGGCCTCCCTGGCTGCCTGCACTTCTTGATCTGAAAAGAAAAACCCCATGGGGTAAGTTAATTTGTGGTGTCTTTCCCTGAACTGTAACTGAAGCACAGAAAAGCTGCAGAGGCTCCCAGGTGCCTGAGATTGATGCATTCACTTGTTTTTAAGGGAAGCCCTTCACTTTACCTTGCTTTAAAAAAAAACAAAAAAACCACCCCACACCATTTCTTTAAAAACATTTCAGTTGTCAGACACACAGTAGGAAGCTTTCTCACCTTCCCATGTTTACAAGAAAGCCCAGCTGAGAATGCCATAGGGTTTTCAGGAAACACAGGCACCCAGGAAGGCTGCAGAGTCCAGATCCCTGGAAAGATGATTTGTAGAATGAATGAAAGGACACTCGTAAACATCCCTGAGCAACCCCAAAAATAAAAGAAGTGTGACTATTAACCTGCACTTGACCCATATGAATTTCTCCATCATTTTCTCTCTTGGATAATGTTCTTATTGAAGATATTTTCTCATTAATTGCTGGATAAGAGTCAGTAAAATAAATAAATAGGATAAGTTTTCAGTACAGCACTGTCATACACAGGGTTGTCCTTCCTTCCTTCCTTGGTCCATGCCCACAGGGATCTGGGAGGTGCAAAAAAAAGAGCTGGGAGTTTGCTTCCACGATTATTTCACACCAGGACTGATACACCCGGAGGTAAGGATGGAGGAGGGGAATGACTTTGTACTTGTTAATAATTGTGTACAGTATGGTTGGCATCCATCTGTCTTGGGAGACAATAGGGGAGTGCACCTTTGTAGGTGAGGTCAAGCTGCTGGAAGGTTGCAGTGCCTGCTGGGGCTGTAGAGACTGATACAGGAGCAACATGTTTTGCTGCAGATGGAGCAAATGAAGGCATCCGGTTGTGCTGCTGCAGATGCACCATGGCGTTTCTTCTCTCTCTGTTCCTCCCAGCAGCCACTCCTCCTCTGGTCACTGCTATGGCTACACAACTTGACTGCCTGTCCCCGGGCACTGCGGTCACCTGCAAGGGATTCCCACAAGGCAAGGTTGATGTTGGCAACCTTCGTGTCACATTTGAAGACATCTTTTTAAAACTCACTGGAATAATAGCATTACTATATTCTAGCTGGCCCGTCCACGCATTGCTGTGGCTCATCCCTGTGTTTCCCCCCACCCTGTCCCAATCCATGACGTATCCCGCCCCTCCTCCCCCCACCCCCTGGCTCATCCCTGTGACTGGTCCAACCGTGTCCTGACCTATCCCGTCCCCTCCTCCCCCCAACTCCCACCCAGGCGAGTCAGTACCTTCATTCGGCGTAGTGTGTAAAGGCTTCAACCTAGTATGTAAACGAAGGTTTTATAGGTGCAGTACCAGTGTGGCCGCCACTAGAGGGCGCTGGTTTGCAACCTGGTTCTTTTCCCAGCATGCATTTTCGTCTGAGTGTTGTGTTTTGAAACACAGGGTTTTGGGGGGTTTTACCTGGCGCAGGTGTGACATTGTCTTTGAAAATGGTATGGGGTCACTTTCATATTCACATGCGGCATTGTGTCAAAATTTGAACGCAATCAGTCAAGCGGTTTTGGTGAAAAGTGGATACTAACGGACATGGCCAGTTTACATTTATATATATATAGATTGTATTATATTACAGTTTCAAGCACATTTTTGTTTTATTTTTATTTTCTTTCGCTCAGTGCTTTTTTTCTAGAAAAAGAGGTGCTGGAAATCACAATGAACACCTCCCTAGTTCGCTTAGAATGTCAGTGGCACCCACCTGACAGGTGCCAGAAATGAGTTCTAGCTGAAAAAAAGCCCTGCTTTCACTTTATTTTTCCACTGAATATTTTCAATAAAATAGAAATGTTTTTTCTAAAAAAAGAAGAAATGACTTTTTTACTGCTAGGAAAGTGTATCTTTCTCATTTTGAGACATCTCCACTTACTAAAGATATTCAAGCATTCTAAAATGATGGGGGCTGGGGGAATTATATGTGAGAGACGTTTTAAAGCTGAGGAAAACCCTTCAGGAAATTCTATTTTGCATTATTATAGGATTATGGGTGATCGTGTCAAACAAACTACATGTACTTATGCATGTTGACATATCTACTCTGCTAGATTATACATGATTTTGGGCAAACTTCCCAATTCCCGGAGGTTTAACTCTGTTGTAGTGACACTGACATTTAGGTCATTATTTCTAATGTAACAATATATTAGGTCATGTATAGAAGACTGCAAATCTGATAATCTGATTTAGGGATTTTATGAAGAAAAAGAAGAAAAAGACCTCATTCATTGTTTTGCGCTCCACAAAATCAGAGAATTGGGAGTTCAGGCCAATGTTTTAACAGACAAGCCTTGTGATCAGTAACAGAGTTGTGCAACATTGGTCTCCCATATTTCTCAGCCATCCCATGGTGAGCCCTCACCCAATCACTTTGCCCCACTTGTAACTAAATGAATAGACTTTGCATGTAGCATCCATTAAGCGCTCCCTATAGAAGTCCTGATGAACTTTTTGCTTTAAAAAAACAGTACCACTGTACTCTGCCCTGATCAGATCACACCTAGAATACTGTCTCCAATTCTGGGCACCACAATTTAAGAAGGATGTTGACAACCTGGAACGTGTGCAGAGGAGGGCAACCAAGATGATCAAGGGTCTGGAAGCGAAGCCTTACAAGGGGCACTTGAAGGAGGTGGATATGTTTAACCTAGAAAAGAGGAGACTGAGAGGAGATATGACAGCCACCTTCAAATATCTTCAGGGCAGTCCCATGGAAGATGGAGCAAGCTTGGTTTCTCCTGCTCTGGAGGGTAGGATTCGAACCAATGGCTTCAAGTTACAAGAAAGGAGATTCCGACCAAACATCAGGAAAAACATTCTGACAGTAAGAGTTCTTTGACAGTGGAACAGTCTTCCTCGGGAGGTGGTAGACTCTCCTTCCTTAGAGGCTTTTAAGCAGAGGTTGGCTGACCATCTGTCATGAATGCTTTAGCTAAGATTCCTGCATTACAGAAGGTTGAGCCTTGGGTCCCTTCCAACTGTATGGTTCTATGAAATCAATGAAGGGTAGCCTTCCTTGACAAGACCACATCAAATGCATCAGTAGTTTCCCTCCAAACTGGCAAGCAATATGTGATATGCAAATTGAAAAATTGGACTACCAAGTGTCAAAAGGTCAATTTTCAGAACTTTTTTACTTGCTGTAGCTGTGAAACTTCTTATTGGACCAGTGTGTGCCATATGGCACATAATTGTAGGTAGATCACGTATTCTGAGTTTCAAATTATTAGCTCAGAAGGTGCCATTTTTATAAGCTATTGTATTTGAGGTTTCTAACAGTGGCAACTTCTTTCCCTTTCCTTTCTATGCTACTCAACCCTTTAATAAATGATCTCAGTGTTGAGTGAATAAGCATTACCAGAAACCTGCCACATCAGTCAGTCACAAGTTCTTCTTTATTTTAATTTATTTTAAAGTTTCTTATTATTCAGTATAAAAATATGAAACATAAATGGAATGCAATGGTCATCGAAGCATGTTTGTCTGTCACTGTATTTACGTAGATAGTGGGAAATCTCAGGGCCAGAGTCCAAACATGCCCCCCCAAAAAAACATATTTATCCAGCCTTTGGGACTCACTTTAGGCCACACCCCTTCTTCCTATGCAGCTGAAATCACAAATGCATGATTGCTAGATAGTCACAAACAGGAGCAATGGCTCCATGTATAAAGGTGACACTAGGATGTCATAACCCCCCAAAACATGGTGGCAAGGGGAAAAACAAGGAGCTAATCCCTGAATATTCCTTCCTGTCACACATGCTTTTTCCTACCTGCAATGGGGAAAAAATATGTCTTTGCTCTCCTCCAGAGAGCAATCTCCATTTTGAACTGGACTATGGAAATTTGTCACATTTAAAGCCTATTGCCTGTCTGATTTTCATCATTAGCTCCGTTGAATCTTGTCAAGACCTTGATGTGAGTACCTTACCTTCCAAGTCCCGGACTGCAGAATCCGGGACCAGCAGCCGTGTGACACCAGAAGTTGTGTCGACGTAACTTCCAGTGTCGCTTTGCCCTTCTATGGGCACCCAAAATGGCTGCCGCCGGCTTCGAAAGTCGCTTGTACGCATGTCAGGAAGTGTGTCGACGCAACTTCCGGTGTCGCTCCGCCCATCTATGGGCACCAAAAATGGCCGCCGACGACACAGGAAGTCGCGTCTATGCACTTCTGGACATGCGTAGATGCGACTTTTGAAGCCGGCAGCGGCCATTTTTCGTGCCCATAGAAGGGCAAATCGGAAAGGAAAAAATGGCCGCCGGCAGGAGAAAATAACGGAGAAAAAACGGGAGACGAAGTGATACGGGGGACCACCGGGAAAAGGTAAGTAAAATCGGGGGGGTTCCCGGGAGAAATGGGGTACTTGGCAGCTATGGTCAGTACACCTCACATTTTCTTGTTTACTAAACAGCCTGAGAGTGAATTCTTTATTAATAAGGAAATGGGAGAAGATAATCCAATTCTGTCCAAAGCATCCCTGGATACCATAATTTTTCTAGAAGGCTGTGCAACCTTCTAGGTTCTATGCAACCAGTCCTAATAGCTTCTAGAGATAAGCTGTACATGGTGGAATAACATCTACGAAGAATTAAAGAAAATGTTGAAATGTAAGATTATAAAAAAACCAGAAATGTTCCTACTAAATATAATACCAGAAGAAATAAAAAGTGCAAACAGAATATTACTTATGTATGGCATCGTAGCTGCGAGAGTCTTAATCGCAAGAAACTGGAAAAGTAAGAACACACCCAACGTATCAGATTGGCAAATTTTAATGAAGGAATATTCACAGCTAGCCAGGGTCACTGGGAGAATTAGAGGACAAACAAAACAAAAAATAAAAAAGGAATGGAGGATTTTGGACGATTATATATCAATGAGTAAAGTAATAAGATCATGAAGGCAGATTGGAACTGAACCTATTGGAAAATAAAAGGAAAAAACAGAAGTGAACTTTTTGTGTATAATAAGATGGACTAATACAAATTGTATAGGATATGATTGGAAGACCACTGTTATTTCTTATTTTTTTTGTTCTTTTTTCTTTTTTCTTTTTTTGTATGTATTTTACTATGTATGTATAGAATTTTCTTTTTTCTTTTTTTTCCTGATTTTCTTTCTTTTCCTTCTCTTCCTTTTCTTCGCTTTTTTATTTTATTTATTTACTTCTTTGTTCTTTCTTTTTTCCCATTTTTATTTAGAGGAGACAATTTGTGTATAGATTAGGACATGTCGTCCTCAACACTGCTGTGGGTTTGCCTCATCTTTTTTCTTTTCTCTTTTTTTTCTACCATTTTGTAAATGAAGATCTATGATTCTTTTGTATGGTTTTAAAGATTGAAATAAATTAAAAACATTTTTTAAAAAGAGATAAGCTGTACATGGGTGGTGATTTTTAACTCTGATGAAATAGATATTTGCATTCCCAGGCCCTATGTAAATTCATGTTAAATTGCTGTTTTAGGGATTGTTCTTAAAAGCCTGGAACAGATTAATCCATTTTTTCATTACTTTCTATGGGAAAGCAAGCCTTGGTTTTGGAACGCTTTGGTTTTGGAACAGACTTCTGGAACGGATTAAGTTTGAGAACCAAGGTACCGCTGTACTTGTCATGCAAAAGCTTCCTGAAAGAAAAGTGTTTTAACCCGGCGCTTGAAAGCCAAAGTCTGACTGATTTCCAAATGTTGGGAGTTCCATAGAGCTTGGCTTACTACACTGAAGCCATGACTCATCATTGACTTAAATTGTGCTTCTCGTCAATGGGGGACCTTCTAATACAGTTTCCCTGCCCATGGATGATCTCAGTTACCGGTTTGGGACATATGGGCAAGGCAGTCCTTAAGTGATGGATGTGCCTATATGAGCCAGCCCAGCAGTTTGGACTGAAGCAAAACAGAAAGCTGTGCCTAAAAAGAGCATCTTTGATGCCCGTCAAAGGAGACATTTTTGAGCAGGTACTTGATTGCCATTTATTAAGCTTGGCTGCATCGATTCTGCCAAGTTCCAGGCAGATGGCCCAGGTATCCTCTAGGGGGCCATTTCAATCCAGATGATCAGGTGTTGTTTATATTTACAGAAGAGTTCAGATGAAAATAAAACCGCTCAGCCTATCCGTTATCAGCCTCCTCCGATCTGCTCTTGTTGCGCAGGTGGCAGCTATGAAATAGTTGAGTGGCGAGGCAGGGAAGGAGGTGTGAGGTTTTTAATGTCAATGTACTTGCAGTGGGATACTTCAGATCTTTAAGCGGTCTTTGTGGAAGGGAAGATGAATTAACAAAAACATGAGACTGCTATTACTGTTCTGTTGGGCACCGGAAGCGTAGAATTTTGTATGAGGCAACTGCAAAGGGACTGCATTTTCCACTTCCACCGAAATAATTTAACTAGCAGGTGCAAGTATGTTGTTATTTATCATTTCCAAGCCACTTTGGGGTTCGTTGGAATGGAAAGCAACATAGAAATACAGTAAATCAAATCGTATCAAAAGGGATTTAATAAGCACCAAAACCTCATCAGTGAATCGTTAATAAAATCAAACTTATACCCCACCCATTCTCCAGTACGCTCAGAGAGGTCTACATAGGTGAGGTTTAAAACATCTTATCCTTAAATCATGTCCCTGAGATAGGCTAAACTGAGAGATAGAGACCCACAATAACCAAATAAGCTTCATAGCTGAATGATTATGTATGATGTCATAAATAAGTATTCATGATTATTTATTATGATGTCCCCAGAATGGCTGGGGAGACCCAGCCGGATGGGCAGGGTATAAATATTACAACAACAACAACAACAACAACAACAACAACAACAACAACATTATTCTATGGTTCATTTGCATACTACTTTATTATTATTATTATTCCATTTTTTTTCATTTGCATACTACTTTTTGACCCCAAAACAGTGAAAGACATTTTAATAAAAAAAAGAAATACGCCACTACAATAAAACCATTTTTGTTGTTGTTTAGTCCGTGTCCGACTCTTCGTGACCCCATGGACCATAGCACGCCAGGCACTCCTGTCTTCCACTGCCTCCCGCAGTTTGGTCAAACTCATGTTCATAGCTTCGAGAACACTGTCCAACCATCTCATCCTCTGTCGTCCCCTTCTCCTAGTGCCCTCAATCTTTCCCGACATCAGGGTCTTTTCCAGAGAGTCTTCTCTTCTCATGAGGTGACCAAAGTATTGGAGCCTCAGCTTCACGATCTGTCCTTCCAGTGAGCACTCAGGGCTGATTTCCTTCAGAATGGATAGGTTTGATCTTCTTGCAGTCCATGGGACTCTCAAGAGTCTCCTCCAGCACCATAATTCAAAAGCATCAATTCTTCGGCGATCAGCCTTCTTTATGGTCCAGCTCTCACTTCCATACATCACTACTGGGAAAACCATAGCTTTAACTATGCATACCTTTGTAGGCAAGGTGATGTCTCTGCTTTTTAAGATGCTGTCTAGGTTTGTCATTGCTTTTCTCCCAAGAAGCAGGCGTCTTTTAATTTCCTGACTGCTGTCACCATCTGCAGTGATCAAGGAGCCCAAGAAAGTAAAATCTCTAATAAAACCATTAAAACAATATAAACTAGCAAAATACCAATCACACTGGATTTATGTTAAGAATGCCTTTCAGTCTTGTGGCAAACCATCCAACCAACCTGGAAAAACCATCCACCAAACCCAACCCTATACGCATTCTCCCCCATCCCTGACATGGAGGAACAGATTCCCCCCAACAGGCTCTCATCCTGGGCAGAAACCACTTCTCTCCCCCACTACAGGTTCCCAGGCATTAAACCACATTATATTACTCAGAGCCTGGAGAGAGAGAAATCTACAAACCTACACCCCCCTACCTACTGTCTCCCACAGGGAAGATCCATACCAGGCTTTCGCCATGGAGCCTGAAACAACTTCCTCCTCCCTCTGCAAGTGTCTACAACCACGTTTGTGTGGGAATTGGGCCTCTACAGAGTTATGCAGAAGAGAATCCAGGTCGTTTGACCCTTTAATTCATCCCCTTTTCCCTCCTATGAAAACTACACTCTCTTTTAAGATGTAAAATAACAAATAACTTTTTACCCAGTGTACTTGCACTTGTTATATTAAATAAACAAGACAGGTAGGTGTTACTTAATGTTGCTAATACATCTTGCATATATTTGCATCTAAGATAAATACTGTTACAGGCTAACTCTGAGGCAGACAGCAGAACAACTGCTCTCCCACAAAATACTGCTAATAACTGTCATAACTGTACCAACTGAAATAATTGGTATTTGAAGAAGTGTGCATGCACACAAAAGCTCATACCAATGACAAACTTAGTTGGTCTCTAAGGTGCTACTGGAAGGATTTTTTTTTTGTTTCGCCTACGGCAGGCCAACACGGCTACTTACCTGTAACCTGAAATAACTGTCCCGGGCATATGATATCACAGTGTTCTATAGCCCTTGTGAGCATTAATCCTTTACTTAGGCTCTTGGTTGCTTTCCTCCCAGTTTGAAGTTGCATGATAGTGTGATGCAACTAAAAGAAAGAGAAAAAGCTAATGTCATTCTAGGCTACATCAACATAAGCAGAGTGTCCAGATCAAAGGAAGTACAGTGGTACCTCGGTTTATGAACACAATTGGTTCTGGAAGTCTGTTCATAAACTGAAGCGTTCATAAACTGAAGCGAACTTTCCCATTGAAAGTAATGGAAAGTGGATTAATCTGTTCCAGGGGTACTTAAACTGAAGCGTTCATAAACTGAAGCGAAATTTCCCATTGAAAGTAATGGAAAGTGGATTAATCCGTTCCAGATGGGTCCGCAGAGTACTTAAACTGAAGCGTTCATAAACTGAAGCATGGGTGTAATTGGTTCCGGAAGTCTGTTCATAAACTGAAGCGTTCATAAACTGAAGCGAACTTTCCCATTGAAAGTAATGGAAAATGAATTAATCCGTTCCAGATGGGTCCGCGGCGTTCATAAACCGAAAATTCATAAACCGAGGTGTTCATAAACCGAGGTTCCACTATAGCAACAGTACAATTCTATTCTGCCTTGCTCAGACCCCACTTGGAGGGCTGCATCCAGAATAGGGTATTGACAAGCTGGAATGTGTTCAAAGGAGGGCAGCCAAAATAACCAACCCTTATGAGGAATGGTAGAGGGAGTTCCTTGGTCAAAGGCCTGGAAACAATGCCTTATGAGGAACAGCTTAGGGAGCTGGGTATGTTTAGCCTGGAGAAGAGAAGATTAAGGGGTGATATGATAGCTATGTTCAAATATATAAAAGGATGTCATATAGAAGAGGGTGAAAGGTTGTTTTCTGCTGCTCCAGAGAAACGGACACGGAGCAATGGATTCAAGCTACAAGAAAGAAGATTCCACCTAAACATTAGGAAGAACTTCCTGACAGTAAGAGCTGTTTGACAGTGGAATTTGCTGCCAAGGAGTGTGGTGGAGTCTCCTTCTTTGGAGGTCTTTAAGCGGAGCTGTCAGGAATGCTTTGATGGTGTTTCCTGCTTGGCAGGGGGTTGGACTGGATGGCCCTTGTGGTCTCTTCCAACTCTATGATTCTATGATTCGGGTATTTATAGCCCGGAGAAAAGAAGACTAAGAGGAGATATGATAGCCATCTTCAACTAGCTAAAGAGCTGGCACATGGAGCCAAATTGTTTTCCGCTGCTCCAGAGCACAGGACCCAGAACAACAGATTCAAATAGCAAGAAAGGAGATTCCGATGAAGCATTAGGAAATTCAGAAGTGGGGTGGACTACCTTGGAAGGTGATAGACTCTCCTTCATTTGAGGTTCTTTTAGCAGAGGTTGAAGAGCAACCTGACATGGATGCTTTAGTTGAGATTTCTGCATTGCAGGGAGTTAGACTAGATGACCCTCGATGTCCCTTCAAACTCTAAAGGCCTAGGCTTCTATTATTGTCTCTGGCTCAGTAGTGGATTGCATGATGGGTGGGCACTGCTCACCTGGCTGCCTGAGTTGCTGCTGTGGAATAGGAAGGAGAGGTGGAGATGCAAGATGATGGGGAGGTCAACACATTGCAAACACTCTGATGCTAGACTCATGTTCTCACACAGATTAAATGGAATGACCCTCCTGGTTCATTCTGAGCAAACAAAGGGCAGTCAAATAAATGGGAATACTCTAGGATATTGGTGTAATGCTGTCCTGAAAATCTACCCTTTCAAGAAGTGCTACACCACATGTTGCACCACCTGAAGCTATCAAAGAGAGAGGAAATGTATGCCTCTTAATATTCAAAATAGGGTGAGTTTTCCAATTTCACAGTTCAAGTTTCTGAATGAGAAATTATGATGAGCAATTCAAACTCCCATTTTGGAAGTGCATCTTTCATCTCAAAGAAAACTTTTTGGTCATCATGAGATTATTTTAATGCAAGCATGCTGTGAAATCTCATGAGCTATCAACTGTGAAATGACAATGGCTAAATACTGCAGTGTGTTGTTTTCTAGAAGCTGCTGTATGGGGCGGGAGGGGCGGGAATACCATTGCATGTTGTCAGTGGCTAGTATTAGCCAGTGTTAAAAACTGCTTCATGTATTTAATCAAATAGAGCAGGGATGAAGCAAAATAAAAAAATTCCTTCAGTAGCACCTTAAAGACCAGCTAAGTTTATATTTTGGTATGAGCTTTCGTGTGCATGCACACTTCTTCAGAGGTTGATGGACTTCCATTTCATGCGGCTCAATGTGGTGCCTTCCATAGTTCTAGTTACAGGTAGGTAGCCGTGTTGGTCTGAGTCGAAGCAAAATAAAAAAATTCCTTCAGTAGCACCTTAAAGACCAACTAAGTTTATATTTTGGTATGAGCTTTCGTGTGCATGCACACTTCTTCAGAGCAGGGATGAGTTACCTTTTTCAGTCAAAGGTCCATTGTGTTCCATTGTGGAAACTTTGGGGGCCACATGCCACTAGTGGGTGGGGTCAGAGGCAAAAGTGGGAGGAGCAATGGATGTGACTTGTATCTTTGGACATTTCAGCCCTGCAGAAATAAATAACTTCTCTATCTTTCTATATAAGTACAAGTGTAAGGAGGTCATCACACTGCAGTTCTTTTGGCTGCCAGTAGATGGCCATGGCAACTCCAGTGTCACATAAAGCAGCCAGGCAAGCCTCTTTAATGGAGCAGGGAAGGCACTTCACAGAACAGTTTGACCAACTGCTCTGTGAAATGCCTCCGCTCCTCCATTAAACATGGCTGCAGCAAGGTTTAACAGAAGAGGGGAGGTGCTTCATAAAAATGCTGTCTGGAGTTTCTTTAAAGGAGGTTGGAACTCAGGGCAAGCTTTGAAGGGAGGGACCTAGTGTGTTCTGACACTGCCTCTGACAGTGGAGGAAAATCATTGCCATCATTTATTCACCATGAATTTGTCCAATTATATTTTCAAGCCATCCAAGTAGGTGGTCATCACTGTGAGGGTGAATTCCATAGTTTAACCATGTGCTGTGTGGTGTGAGATGCAATGCAATTATCTGCATTCCTGTGTATGTATACGCAAGTTCATTTTTGGTGCGTCCATATAGCTCATTAACCAATTTCAAACTGGCAATGTTGCCGCCAGATTCTAAAAGGATTGTACTTTCCAGATCTTATTCAATAGATCAAAACAGGTGACTTCAGTTCTGTAAGACTACATGGACAGTGGGTAATGGCTTTTAAAAAATGGATCTGCGGCAGAAATATTGAACCATCTTGTCTCCAGATCCCATCATCTGCTGATATCTTCTTGATTGTTTTCATTCTTCCATATAATTTGTTCTTGGATTAGGCTGGTGTTATGTCTAGATTCTGGCACTCCCAACTTCAGTTATTTTTACACTTGCCTTTTGCTTTTCTACTTCAGATAGCACAGATGTTCGCTTTCTTTACCTCCCAAATTAGGAACTCTCTTCCCCCCATAAGTATGGCTGGCACCAATGTACCACTAATAAATGCTCACACAATGGCTGGCAACGAAGCAGCCTATCTGGGGTAAGCAATGTGACTTTGGAGTCATGAGCTCATGCAATACTGTGGCTCTTCTTCCACTATTTGAAAAAAAAAAACCATGGTCTTCACATTTGCAGATTTCAAATTTGCAGCTGCGATTTCATGGTTCTGACATTGTATTTCAAAGCAGAGTTGACGTTCACATCAGGAGCCGGAGCCTGCTCTCAGATCATTATTAGGTAAAACTCCACAGTACTCTTTGAAAATACTTTTTATGAATAATAACGGCACCTGCTTCTTCATGTACTTCTTCTGACTGCAAAAGGTGTCAGCCGAGTGGCAAACAAATCTTCACCATTCATGGATGCTAATAGCATTGAGCACACATTTCTAATTCCGTTACAGATGTTTTGCTGACAGAGAAAGATGACTCACCATTTCTGGAGCAGGCGAGAGACAGGCATGCCATCTCATCAAAGGCAATAATCAATTTTCTCCCAAATCTGCTCTGCATTGAATGATGCCATAATAAATTAATCGGGAACAAACCAGGCCAACGGTAGGGTTGACGAATAAAATGTGTCACACAGACAGGGGAAGCTTATAAATCAATTCAGCTGTGGCACAAAGGTCAGGCAATGAGGCACTAATAAAGCATGCCTGATAGCTAGCAAAGAAATTACTTTGACTTCTCCCCCCCCCCTTTTTCTTGATGTGGCATTTTCATTATGTTGAATCAAACCATCCCATTATTGGTTAGCTGCTGCGCCTTTGCATGGACAAGAAAGATCTGTCCACTGTCTCCAGGTTGCATTACTGTCCTGTATTATATGGAGGGGAAACTGTTGGAAGCCACAATTGGGACCATCTTTAGAAGCTACAAATGGGTCAGAAGGCAGCAGTAAGCCAGGATTGTGCTAGGGGGCAGAGTGTTGACCTCGGACTTGTGAGACTAGATGTCAAATCACCACACAGTCATCAAGGTCACCGGGTGACCTTGGACCAGTCACCAAGTCTGTGTGCACAACAAGGCTTTGAAGCACACACACACACACACACACACACACACACACACACCTCTAAAAAACCCAAAATATTCCTGGGAACTTTAGTACAGTCGTACCTCGGGTTACGACCACCTCGGTTTGCGAACAGTTCGGGTTACGAACTGCGCAAACCCGGAAGTGTTTTCGCCCCGTGCGCGTGCGCAGAAGCGGCGCGCGCGCGATCGCGCGATCTGCGCATGCACAAAGCGCGAAAATCGCGCTTTGCGCATGCGCAAAATGGCGGCGCCCATCGCGTTCGGTTTACGAACTATTCGGGTTACGAACTGCAATCCAGAACGGATCGCGTTCGTAACCCGAGGTATTACTGTATGTTAAAGGTGCTGTGAACTGTAGTTCTGTGAGGAGTAAACATTGCTTCCCAGAATTCTTCCTCCCGCAAGCCACTGTTGGCATATTGGAAGCTTCCTTCCATCGTTGAGCAATAACTATTCTGTACACCACCCTGAGACCTCCAATAATAGGGCAGTATATAAATTCAATTAACAACAACAACAACAACAACAACAACAACAACAACAACAAGCCTAGCTGCTGTGAACAAGAAGGAAATTAATTTTTTTAATTGGAGATTATGCCGAATTAGGAAAAATTAGACTGTATAGTGATTTTGGGGGCCAGACAAAACACTTTTCCCCCAACCCAAAAGCCATTGACCAAAGTACATTCCCACCAGGCATGAAAATAAGAGCATTGTTCTCCACAGCCTTTCCAGAGAAGTGGTGAGCTTGAAGAAATTATTATTGCAAGGTGTGTGGGTGTCTAGTGCCATCGAAAGATAATTTCAAGATGATTTTAAAGATGGATTGCGCCATGCGTTTTCCCTTTTCAAAATCCCTATTTCAGTTTCCCGTCTCATTGCGATACCTTTTGTGTTGCCAGCAAAGCTGCTTGGTATCATGCCATACATCAGGCATCCCCAAACTTCGGCCCTCCAGATGTTTTGGACTACAATTCCCATCTTCCCCGACCACTGGTCCTGTTAGCTAGGGGTCATGGGAGTTGTAGGCCAAAACATCTGGAGGGCCGCAGTTTGGGGATGCCTGCCATACATCATAAACTCTGCCCCTTTCATGTCATAGCTAGGTCTACTATGCAACGATTCGAAAAGGGTCTCAAGCCCTCACCTGTGTGTACCAAATGCTTTTGCAAAAGTGCCCAGTTGGTAAATTCTTGTTCTACACTGTGATGTGATGTATTATATTTGGGGTCACGAAGAGTCGGACATGACTAAACGACTGAACAACAACAAATTACAGTGTTTCTAAATTTGCATTTATACATGTAAATTAACACAGGCAGATTTTGTGGAAGGTGATATATTCTCTTTTGTTCTTTTCGTGTGTCAAGAAGAAGAAGAAAAGCTGGCTGCCGTAGGCAGTGGTGAAAATCAGATCAATGACCTTCTCAAGCATACCTATATAGCCTGCATGAACGCACACACACACTCTCACACACATATTTCCTTCGTTTCCCGGATCATTTTTTTCCCTGATTTGCTGCAGGAATGGGACCTCCAACCCTACACAGCTAAGGAAATTCCGTTAGTCTCAGAAAACGTTGCCATGAAGAGGAAGAAGCAGGGGAAAAGAGGGAGACTTTAAACAGGAGCATTACTCAGAGGGCAGAAGGAACCTCCCTCAATAACACAAGCTGGAAAAAGTGATTTGCTAAAGATTGCTGCCCAAATAGCTACATTCATTAGCTGTCACAGTGTATCCCAGATCAGGCTATTAACCATTCCAGCTTTGACATTTTTATGTCTCAAGCCCTAGATTTTTTCCATCAAATGTCTTTATTAAATCAGATTAATCTCCTGGTGGAATTACTTCTTCTTCTTAAGGAGAGCACAAAGAGCAAAATAGCTTTTGATGACAGAATCCAAAGCCATGCAGTCTAACCCTTTGGCAATGCAGTGTTCCTGATAAGATCCACCCTTTACTTAATAACATTGGATTAAGGCGAACCTACCCTCTACTGCTGCAGTCTGCTCCACTTTGTGGCATGTGGTCAGGAAGTTCTTCTACATATTTAGTCAAAACCCTTGTCCTGAGCTCAGCAGGGCTGTTGGGGTTGGGTTGGCCTGATCTGACGGAGGAATCAGGAAGAAGCAGAGATGTCAGCTGAATTGTGGGAGCCAGGGTTGGGGGGTGCCAAATTCAGTGCATTTTTCAAAACTTTTTTTTAAAAAGCATTTCCACAGCGTTTTGTTCAAATATGTGTGTAGATTCCACGTCTGTGGCTGCTGGGGAGAGTTTTCATTAGCCCAGAGGGGAAGCTGCAGCAAATGAGCAGGAAGGTGCAGCCTTGCCACCAAGAACCAGGTTCCACCTTCTCAGGCAAGAGCAGATGCCCCAACAGAGAACTCGTTTGCCACCCCAATAACTCCACAAGGCAAGAGAGTCTCGTGGAGAGTGCATCACAGCTCGTCTTTAAAAGCTTGGTGAGAGGGATGGGAAGGTGTTATGTACTGAGCTGAATCATAGAACAATAGGATCCAGAATCAGCAGTCTGATTGGTCCTCAGGAGCCACCCAATCCAACTCCAGGTGGAAGTGAATCCGCAACCTGATTGGCCTGCAGGAGCAGCCAATCAGGTGGCTGGCAGAAGTGAATCCGCAACCTGATTGGCCTGCAGGAGCAGCCAATCAGGCTGCTGGCAGAAGTCAATCCACAAACTGATTGGCCCACAGGTGTAGCCCTGAAGTAGCCAATCACGCAAAGCCCATTGTGTAAATAATGTATATAAGCAGATGGTTTTGGGAAAAGGGCATTCTTCTCTTCTTCTACTTGATGACTACGAGCTGAATAAAGAGCATGAAATTCAATCTCGACTCCGAGTATATTTCACTGGCGACGAAGGTAGGATCCTGCTGAGCTGACTGCCACCACGCAGTGCACCGCAGCACCGCCACCTGCCGCACCGCTGCATCACACCGTGAATCCAGGCTTCAGCTCCAGGACCCAAGGAACCCAGAATGGCAACCAACAGCAGCTTCTCGCCATTCAAACCAGCATCGAAGTGAAAGAAATCACCAACGATGCCATGAAGAGGGCGACATTCTTCAGCGTCTGTGGAGAGGAGACATTTGAAATCGCCCGGGCTCTCCTTGCACCTAGAGATGTCGCTACCGTCTCCTACAAAACAGAGTATATTTCAGAAAGCTTGCTCCCAATTGTGAACTTCTGCTTCTAGACTTTGGAACTCCATCTCTAGAGCAGGTTGACTGCCTCCTTTCTTGCTGTACTTCTGTTGGCTGGTGAAGACTTCAGTGCTCCAACAGGCTTTGGGGAACTGGCTGTGTTTAATTAAAGGATTGGTGCCAAGCTGTTTTTATTGTAATTATTTGTATGTTTTAAACAGATGTTAAATATGTACAGTATATGGTTTTAATTCTATCAGTTTAATTGCTTTTTAATGGTTGTGTTTCCTATGTTTTTAAGAGTTCTTGTTTTTAATCTTTAAGTCACCCTGAGTTCCGTCAGGGGAAAAGGTGGGGTATAAATAAATAGATAATATAATAATAATAATAATAATAATAATAATAATAATAATAATAACTTCTTGCTTTGCTCTGGATCTCCTGAATTATGACTCCTGAGCACTGTATTATTACTTGCCTGGATATCTTTCTTATTTCCAAGTGAGAGCCTCTGTCTGTGTGTGTCGGGCAGGAGCTAGGACAATAGTATCCCCCCTGTAAATTGAATCCATTAGTTCAGGTCCTGACCTCTGGAGCAACGGAAAACAGCATTGCTCCCCTGTCTATGTGACAGCACTTCAAATATTTGAAGATGGCTAGCTTAATGCCTCTTAATCGTCTCCTTTCCAGTCTGATCTCAAGGGGGTCCCTGCTTTAGGGCAAAGGTACACCACAGCTTCACAGGTGCATCTTGACTTAATGACCGCAGCATTATGAAAACATGCAAGTATGTGTGGCCCTTTTTGTTGCTGCCATCTGTCTGTATCGAAAGACGAAAGTGCGCCTCTGGGGGTGAATCAAGCCACTGCAACCTGAAACCATGATTGGGATGGACTCTGGCACCATCCTGTTGTTTGTTCCAGCCACCCTTTTAAAAAGATTTGGACAGCCAAAGGGATCGCGTTGCCTTGTTGCCTTGCCACATTTCTGACGCTCTCATTTAAAAGGCTGAATGTTACTTGGTTGCCTTTAACTCCAAGTTCATCATGTTTCTCTGCTCATAAAGACTTAATGATATGAAAATGGCTTAACACGTTGCGTCCTCGAGACCACAGAAACAAATTGCTCTTTGGATGTAACAATTATTGGCTCTTTCAGGCATTTATTGGCAAAACTGAGCGTTACGTGATGTCCCTGCTTGATGTTTCTGTCTGTGTCCTGTGGTTTCACATTGCTTGTCCTAGAGTAATAATAAATGTCTGAATTTGACATCCCCGCCAGATTTAAAGGGTGATATAATACTATAAGCATGGGAAACTCAAAAGACAATTTGCCCTGTTGGAAGTTTTACTGCTTGCAGTCTGTGGTTATATTTCTATAAACTGATCTTGTTTTATTAATCCTTTAGTTGGTCATCAGATGAGTTAGCCATTAACACAGTCTAAACCATCCTTTGCCAACACGGGCATGCTAGCAGATGCTATGGAAGTTGTAATCCAAAACATCCAGAGGGTACAAGGAGAGGGAACAGGACCGTCTTTACCCGGGGGTGCAAGGGGTGTGGGGCACCCGGGCGCTGAATTCTGGGGGGGCGCCAAGTGCCACCTAACCTCTTAACCATCTACCTGTTATGAAATAATAAATAATTTTGATTAAGCTAGAAAACAAAATACATATATACCTAGGTATCACCGAAATGGATACCTCCTGTTTCACTAAAGGACTTTCAACTTTGTGCACTCATTTACCAAAGACATGCCACACCTTTGACACTTTTGGGGGAGGAAAAAACTAAATTTGGGGGCAGTGGGTGGATCTTTGTGCCCCGGCAGTGCATAAAGAGGGCCCTGAATGGGAAGGCTGATTCGGAGATCCAGTCTTGGATGATGCAACTTGAATGTGGTTTCTAATGTTTGGTTATCTCCATGTAAGCAGCATCATGGGGACCCAGGTGGCGCTGTGGTTAAACCACTGAGCCTAGGGCTTGCTGATCAGAAGGTCGGCGGTTCGAATCCCTGTGACGGGGTGAGCTCCTGTTGCTTGGTCCCAGCTCCTGCCAACCTAGCAGTTCGAAAGCACGTCAAAATGCAAGTAGATAAATAGGAACCGCTACAGCGGGAAGGTAAACGGCGTTTCCGTGTGCTGCTCTGGTTTGCCAGAAGCGGCTTTGTCATGCTGGCCACATGACCTGGAAGCTATACGCCGGCTCCCTCGGCCAATAATGCGAGATGAGTGCGCAACCCCAGAGTCGGTCACGACTGGACCTAATGGTCAGGGGTCCCTTTACCCTTTACCTTTAAGCAGCATCATTAACACTGGACTCCCCCCCCCCAAAAAAAAAGAAAAAGAAAAACAGAACAGGGACAGAAACAGACCCGTTAGATCTCACTCTGTATTTTTTGTCTTGAAGATGGAACGACAGGACCTTGGAAAGGAAACCTGCATAAGTGAATTTATCAAACATTGTACAATTGTAATAATGTCTCATTGTACTACGGTTTTCCTTTTAAAATGAATTCATTGTTATGACAAAAATTATAATAATTGTATTTTGGTGTGTTGTATTGTTTTCGTGTTTTGTTTTGTTTTTTAAAAAACCCCAATTTGTTCCATTGTGAAGTCCACCTCCTTACCAAACAACATGCATCCATGCATTGCATTTTATTCAACAGATTAATAATTATAGTAAATAAGAAGAAGAGGAATAGTAAAAACCCTCTAAGCAGTTTATTTAATGTAAAATATACATTAAAATTATTGAAAAAATATAAGTTAAAAACAAGTTAACCTTAAAAAGTTTATCAAAATACAAATAACATCAGCATTTTAAAACACACACACACACACACACACACACACACCATAAAATTACATTAAATAAAATTAAAATACATGTCACCATAAAATTAAAATACATGTCAGCTTCACATACCTGGGGTGGCTTCCCTAAAAAAAAAAAGAAGTTTTTAGCAGGGATTGAAAATAGTATAGTAAAGGTGCATGGACGTTAGAAGGAAAGCCGTTCCAGCGGGTAGATGGCAGCTATGCTAAAAAAAATTAAAGATTGCTTACAAGTGTGGGATGAATATTATGTGGCACTTGAAAAAGTTCCTGTTCCACAGATCAAAGTGGTGAAGAGGACAGGTATCTTGTTATGCACCACCTCAATCTCTAAGGGGGGGAGAGGTTTTTTTGGGGGGGCAACTTTCTCAACCTTAGTCCTCAGGTGTTGTTGGACTACAACTCCCATCATCCTAGCCAGCAGGACCGATCAGCGGCCATGGATGATTGGAGCTGTAGTTCAACAACATCTGGGGACCCAAGGTTGAGAAAGATTGGTCTAGGGCTTCCAAACCCTTTCCCCAGGGTTTGGTTTCCTTGGAATGAAGGTCCAATGGCTATTTTTCTCCTTACCAGCCAAGTGAGAGGGGATGAGGAAAAGACTCATCTATTTGTTTCTGTGACAATGGAGCTCACTCATTCATGATGGATCTTCCTCTTTTAAGATGCAGATGTTGCACACCTTGATAAAGGGAATATCTTAGCCAGCCTACCAGATTCCCTCTTATACATTGTAGCCTCTCTTTTTTTGGAAATGATCCAGATTTTCTTTTTTAATTTTTTTTTAAAATGACCTTTATTGAATTTAAAATAATTATAAAACAAAACAATCAACTAAAATTCCAACAGAAAATACACAACAACCAAAAAATATACAAATAAACGGTCATAAACATTCAAATAAAACTTATCCTATCTTCTGCCATATTTATCGGTCTAGCTTCTATGTCTTCATTTCAATATCCATATTCATATCATCTTATCCCGATTGACTTCCCCTTCTCTTCCTCCCTGGCTTCAAAGTTATTAACTTTCCCACTGCATCCATTTACTTTCCTCCTGGGAATTCTACAAAATATTCATTTTAAACCCAAGTTCTTTCAGATATATTCCAAATTTTTCCCAATTGTTATTAAAACTTTTTATTTGAGGAAGTCCCTACAATTAGAGATTGGCAAGAGAAATTAATTAGTTATATTGATCTGGCCAAACTGACAAATTCGATAAGGGGTGGTTCAAATCAAATAGGAAATGATCCAGATTTTCAATGTCTAAACACATTCTTGGAAGATGTCTCCCAACCTTGATATCCCATGCCTACCCTACTTTTAGTTTATTTGGAGAGGAGGGAAAGAGAAATGCCATTCCTACAGTGCCAGGCATATTTGATCTTCCCAGCGTCTCTTTTACTGGCTCGGCTGTTCCTCCTTTCCCACTTTGGATAAGGAAAAGGGATAAAGTGTAATAGCAGTGCAGTTCACACTTCGCTGAAGCCAGGAATAAGTTGCTCATGGAATACAGCACTATGGCTTCAGTGGCCAGAAAAGAGGACACGGTTTTCCCAATCAGAGAGAAAATATAATAAAAAAAAGAGGGCTTGCATAAATTGCGTATGGGCTAATTTGTAAATACAGATGCAAACTTTGAAATGGTTACTATAATTTAAATAGTACTGCCTTGTCCACTTTTGAGTCTTATTTAACTGTTGATGCGCTTTGAATTAGACCAGAGCAGATCATACCTGCATGCATTTGAATTTGTATATGTGGAGTAGAATCATAGAATCATAGAATCGTAGAGTTGGAAGAGACCACAAGGGCCATCCAGTCCAACCCCCTGCCGAGCAGGAAACACCATCAAAGCATTCTTGACATATGCCTGTCAAGCCTCTGCTTAAAGACCTCCAAAGAAGGAGACTCCACCACACTCCTTGGTAGCAAATTCCACTGCCGAACAGCTCTTACTGTCAGGAAGTTCTTCCTAATGTTTAGGTGGAATATTCTTTCTTGTAGTTTGAATCCATTGCTCCGTGTCCGCTTCTCTGGAGCAGTAGAAAACAACCTTTCTCCCTCCTCTATATGACATCCTTTTATATATTTGAACATGGCTATCATATCACCCCTTAACCTTCTCTTCCCCTGGGTAAACATACCCAGCTCCCTAAGCCGTTCCTCATAAGGCATCGTTTCCAGGCCTTTGACCATTTTTGTTGCCCTCTTCTGGACACGTTCCAGCTTGTCAGTATCCTTCTTGAAACTTTTCTCTTTCCCATTGATATCAGTAGACATTCCCTTTTGTCCCAGCCCTCTATTTTGTTGATTCTATTATGTCATTTAGAAACTGACAGGGCATATTGGCACAAAGCTGTGCAAGTGCTTTGTTTGTTTGTTTGTTTGTTTGTTTGTTTGTTTGTTTTTAAAAAGAACAAAAATGTGCAAACCTGAAAGGGATGCTACCGGAAGTAAGAAATGGAGCAGATCTGGATGTTTAGCTGTTCTGACTTGAAAGACCTATCTGCTACAGTCAGTTACAGGTTTAAGACTGAGTAGCAGAATCTCATCTTCCCTCTGCCCCCCACCCCCGCCATTAATTTGTTCATGAATTGTGCTCCCCTGGCATATTTCTCAGAGAAAAGCTTTCATCTCTGGGGATTTGGACATCCATGTTAGTATGACGGATGCACTGTGCATAAATACTGCTTTGATCTCTTAAATATATGTGAAGATGTGCCATTTGGGAGTGGATGGAGTCTTTTGTCATATTGGGAAGGGTTATCCACAACATCCTAGTTCTGACAAATGATTTTAGCACCATTTGACTCTTTCACATTGTAGGTTGCAATTAACGGGGAACATGACGCCAGCAATCTCAGAAGAAACAACAGCTTTCGGGGTGATCCCATTCTGCTTTCTGTTGGTTGCGCATCATTGATCTGAGCTGAACAAGAGAGCCAGCTTGGGAGTTTAAAGCAGAAGTGGAGGAACGCTCTCTCACAGGAGACCAAGGCCCTGCGGGATTTGACATCTTTCCGCAGGACCTGCAAGAGTCGACGGAGCTGTTTCGCCTGGCCTTTGGGCTGGACTCAGTCTGACCACTATGTTTTCCCTCCCTTATGGTTTTGATTTGGGCCATTTTAAAATGAGGCTGCATTTTTTTTAAAAAAAAATAATTAAATCTGAATTGTATTTTAATCCGCATATTAATCAATTGTTTTTCTTTCTTTTACAGTACATTTTGTTGTGATCTTGTTGATGCCAGACACCCTGAGCCCGGCTCTCACGGGGGAGGGCGGGGTATAAAAAATATTATTATTATTATTCATCTGACACTCAGGATTCTCCCCACAGGGTCACACCCCTTCTCCCCAAATTACTCTCCTCACCAGCTCAGCTTTGCACCCTCCTTGAGTACCTTCACCTGGGTAGAACCTTTGAACTGAGCCAATGCCTCTTGCTTGTCTAGGTGGAGGATGAAGAGAGGTGTACAGAACCTTTTGACTTTTGTTTGACTGGAATGTAGCTATCCTACTGCTCCAGCCTCTTCGCTCTCCAACTCCACCTGTGGCCTGTATAAAGTTGTCCATGTGGCCCTTGGATTGAAAAAAACATTTCTACACCCCAGTGTTAATGAAACCAAGGCATTGCTGTTATTGTTGTTGATCTACTTGTTGTTGTGCTTTGATAACTTTTTGATCCTATTATCGTACAGGCAGTGATCTGAAAATGTACTTCATCAGCCCAAACAGATATCTTCATCTGCCCGAGCTGCAATAAAACATGTCTCTTCCATATTGGTCTCTACAGCCACAGCAGGCACTGTAACCTCCCAACAGTTTGACCTCACCCCTAAAGGTGCACTCCTCCATTGTCTCACAAGGCAGATGCCAAGAAGGTGTTAAAAATAATAATCAGGCCCAGCATCAGTTTTGAGGGATTCTTCAGCAAATTGGTTTCTGGTAGTCCGCCTTGTCAGCTGCCAGTGGGCACTCTCCAATGTGGCTGAGCTGAAGATACAATGCAGGGCATTCCAACCTTAAATAAAACTACTGAATAATACAATAAAACAATAAATCCATGAAAACATAGCAGCACATTTTGAAACATCTTCAGAGCCGGGAATTCCTCCTCTCTTCAGCCTCCCTGAAGGCGCATTCTCCCTCATAATATACCACGTTACACTTGAACTCTGCCCTACCGCTACACAAATCACACAATACCCACAGCTCATCCCATTCTTCTCCCAAACTTCACTCATTTCCACCAATACCCACAAGCACACCCTCCATGCAATTGGTCTGGTGGTTCCCCAGTCACTCCTTCCACCCAGGAAAATTGGACTGTGGAAGCCAAGGAGACAATGAAGCCAGGGGAAAGAGCAGAAATTGCCGGAAAGCTACCTGTAGGAAGCCTCCAGTAAAAAGACTCCTAACAGGAGAAATTAGGTAAAGGTAAAGGTAAAGGGACCCCTGACCATTAGGTCCAGTCATGACCGACTCTGGGGTTGCGCGCTCATCTCGCATTATTGGCTAAGGGAGCCGGCGTATAGCTTCCAGGTCATGTGGCCAGCATGACAAAGCCGCTTCTGGCAAACCAGAGCAGCACACGGAAACACCGTTTACCTTCCCACTATAGAGGTTCCTATTTATCTACTTGCACTTTGATGTGCTTTCGAACTGCTAGGTTGGCAGGAGCTGGGACCAAGCAACGGGAGCTCACCCCGTCACAGGGATTCAAACCGCTGACCTTCTGATCAGCAAGCCCTAGGCTCAGTAGTTTAACCCAAAGCACCACCTGGGTCCCTAATAGGAGAAATTACCCATACACAAAAGGCATTTCAAACCAGCTTGGAACCAAGTTTGCAGATGACACCAAATTGGGAGGGGTGGCTAATACCCCAGAGGACAGGATCACACTTCAAAATGACCTTAACAGATTAGACAACTGGGCCAAAGCAAACAAGATGAATTTTAACAAGGAGAAATGTAAAGTACTACACTTGGGCAAAAAAATAAAATAAAAGGCACAAATACAGGATGGGTGACACCTGGCTTGAGAGCAGTACATGTGAAAAGGATCTAGGAGTCTTGGTAGACCACAAACTTGACATGAGTCAACAGTGTGATGCAGCAGCTAAGAAAGCCAATGCAATTCTGGGCTGCATCAATAGGAGTATAGCATCTAGGTCAAGGGAAGTAATAGTACCACTGTATTCCGCTCTGGTCAGACCTCACCTGGAATACAGTTCTGGGCACCACAGTTCAAGAAGGATACTGACAAGCTGGAACGTGTCCAGAGGAGGGCAACCAAAATGGTCAAAGGCCTGGAAACAATGCCTTATGAGGAACGGCTTAGGGAGTGGGGTATGTTTAGCCTGGAGAAGAGAAGGTTAAGGGGTGATATGATAGCTATGTTCAGATATATAAAAGGATGTCATATGGAAGAGGGTAAAAGGTTGTTTTCTGCTGCTCCAGAGAAGCAGACACGGAGCAATGGATTCAAACTACAAGAAAGAAGATTCCACCTAAACATTAGGAAGAACTTCCTGACAGTAAGAGCTGTTCGACAGTGGAATTTGCTGCCAAGGAGTGTGGTGGAGTCTCCTTCTTTGGAGGTCTTTACGCGGAGGCTTGACAGCCATCTGTCAGGAATGCTTTGATGGTGTTTCCTGCTTGGCAGGGGGTTGGACTGGATGGCACTTGTGGTCTCTTCCAACTCTATGATTCTATGAATAAGCCTCAGGTAAATCCAGACTAGTGAAGGCTGGTCCATTCAGGCAAACGAGGCACTATTCCATCAACCTCAGTCCACCTTCAGTCATTTCCCACCACCTGCCTTCTTACTCACAACTAGTCCAAGGGGTGGCACTTCTTGTCAGCTGCTTCCTCCTATGTCTCAGCGTTGACCTTGTGGAACTCAGCAGGGAGAAGGATGGTGATATAACTCGAACTAGTTGGCTCTGCTCTGGCTCCACACTGTTGGCCTTCCTGCCTTCCAGTCTGCGCGTCCTAATGAGCACTAGCCATCAGAGTTTGGTCTTGACAACTGGCTTCTTCATGGCTCACCTCAAGCTGTCACCCACAAATCAGACCGGACATTGGGGAACCCTTTGTCAGGTCTGATTTGTCCAGATTTCCAAACTGTTCATGCAGCCCTTAGTTCTGTTAACAGATTCTACCACAGGCATCCCCAAACTTCGGCCCTCCAGATGTTTTGGCCTACAACTCCCATGATCCCTAGCTAACAGGACCAGTGGTCAGGGATGATGGGAATTGTAGTCCAAAACATCTGGAGGGCCGAAGTTTGGGGGTGCCTGTTCTACCAGCTTCACATGGTTTGAGATGGGTCTCGCTGCCATGACCCTGCCTATGCATGGTGTTGTCTGAAGACGCTTTATGTGGACCTCAGTTCCCCTCTTGCATGTATGTTGAAGGTTTTACGACAGATTGATTCAATGATAATGTTTATCCTTTATCCTTTCCTCTCTCCCCACCCCCCGGCCCATTCCATTTTTTACTCCGAATGGGAGAATTGGATTGAGCAATTGCAATGCTTTGAAGGTGCTGCTTGTCTGCGAGTCTATGAGAAATAAAATGAGATTGATGCTTCTTGGTTTTCCTTTCAGATTTAAATTAAGATTAATGGAACTAAAGAACAAAGACAGTGAAATTATTTTCTTCATATTTGTTTTCACTGTCAGATCTGATAGCAGGGGAAAAAAATATGTCTATTTGTAGTGGGAAGGCTTTCAAATTTTATGCCATTTGTTTCAACATTGTCTTTCTGTAACATGAGCGTGGGGGGGGGGTTAAATTTGTTTGAACCCAGGCTCCCCTCTCAGCACTTCTCTCACTGAAATACAGATCTCAAAGCACAAGCTTATTTAACCAAATGGAATGGGGAACATTCAAATCATAAAGGGTTGACCCCCAATGTTCTCTATCTGCTAGTGCAAAGACTATGGTGATGAGTTTGTGCAACAGATTAATCCAAGAAGGGTCTCAGGTGAGGCAAAGGTAAAGAACCCCTGTCCAGTCAAAGGGAACTATGATGTTGTGGCACTCATCTCGCTTTCAGGCCAAGGGAGCCAGCGTTTGTCCACAGACAGCTTTCCGGGTCATGTGGCCAACATGACTGAACTGCTTCTGGCACGATGGAACACCATGATGGAAAGCAGAGCACACGGAAATGCCATTTACCTTCCCGCCACAGCGGTACCTATTTATCTACTTGCACTGGCATGCTTTCAAACTGCTAGGTTGGGAGAAGTTGGGACTCATTCAGTCACAGGGATTTGAATCGCCCACCTTCTGATCAGCAAGCCCAAGAGGCTCAGTGGTTTAGACCACAGCGCCACCCGCATCTCAGAAGGGCCTCAGCATATAGCTAAACCCATAACACTATTCATCTGCCCATTTACATCTCACCCACAACCATTATCTTTCTCTGCCTCCAATCTTGACCTAAAGTCTTGACCATGCACTGCAAGATTATTTCCTGGATTTCATAAGTGGACACAGAAACAGGACAGTTTAATCTAGCAGGCAAGGACCAGAAAAAGAATCTACCAGGCATAGTCTCCTCACACGCAGAAGCTCTTCCAAACTTGGATCTAGAACCTGGCAGGAGTAGAAAGACGGTTATTTTCGGCAGGCTGTTCTGTGTAATCAGGCCCTCCAGCTTCCAAACTCTCGGGCCTCTATTTATAATAAAAATATAAGTAAATATATGCCAACACACAAAAACAAAATAAAGTGTGTGTGCGTGTGCACACACACACACACACACACACACACACACACACACACACAGAGAGAGAGAGAGAGAGAGAGAGAGAGAGAGAGAGAGAGAGAGGAGTAAGACATAATTTGTTTTTGTTTCTTATTTCACAGGTGCTTTTCTAGCCTTTTTCTGTGCAAATGCACTAATGAGAGCCAGGATGATTTGAGTGCTTGATGAATCAGCCTTGGACCTGGTAGACCAGGGTTCAAATTCTTACTTGGCCATGAAGTTCACTGGGTGACTTTGGGCCAATCACTGCCTCTCAGTCTAACCTACCTCACAGGGCTGTTGTGGGGGATTAAATGGGGAGTGGGAGGGAAGAGCCATGGGTGCCACCTTGAACTCACTGGAGGAAAATACATATAAATGCAATATAATATATATAAATGCAAATGAACAAATTCATGAGGGGAAATATGTGCATAAAAACCGATTTGCGAAACTTGTACAATGAAAAAATCTAATAAGTGTCTAAATTTGAGGGGAGGCTCCCACTTTGAGCTCCAATGCCCCCCTCCCTGCAGTCACAGATATTGGGGTTCTCGAATTTCAGTGGCACCAAAATCCGTTTCTTACACTCAATTGTGAATCATAGTTGTGGTGTCCCCAACGGCGCCTCCACAGTTCTGCACCCAGTGTGAACCAGTGTGAACCAGCCACACTCCCCCCAAATCCACCTCTGCTTATTGCTCCTAGGGGTAATAGCAGAAGTGTATAGTCCTTTACATTTCATTTTAAATTGTAATAATTTCATCAAAACTGTCTTTGGGTGGGGGAACCCCATCTCTTTTCTCTCTCTTTTTGCAGCAGTATTGATAGCTATTTATTGGGCAATGTTCCACATCAGCAGTCTTGCTACTTACTGCACTTCTGTACCTAGAAGATTTTAACCAGTGATTACTGGTGTATTGATTCGGTTCAGAGAAGATTTGGCTCAGCACAGGAATAATTATTGCTATGCTATGAGGAATGTCAGCTTCCTCAAAACAGATTTGGAATGTGGCAAAACTTAACAATAGCCTTATTTGTTTTTTAAAATGCTCCCTGTGGGGTCTAAGTTACAGCTTTTCTGTTTAAAAGAAAAACGGCACTGGTATTCATCATTCCTGATGGAAACGGACAAGGAAGGTGGGAACAGCCTGCGGCTTTATTGTGAGCCTTCAAGAAGAGTAATCAACCGAGTTTATAAATGGTGACCTGATAGTTAAGGAATGATGGAAAACAGTGCCATTTCCCAGGCATCTAAGTCTGCAGCTTTCTCAGTAGGAAACAAAAGCAGGCTTGTTGATACAGGCAAATTATGGCACGTATGTGTACATGCTGGTGTCTGTGGTCTTCAGATGAAGGGCAGTATACAAATGTAACAAACAAATAAATAAGATCAGATGTGACTTTCAAACATGATGGCTGAGTAGCACAGGCTGGTCTGCTTCCCTGCTCTGCCATAGCCCTGTTCAGACATTCACTGTGAAAAGGATGGAGGGAGAAGCAGGACCATTCGTGCCCCAACATCCCTATCCCTCCTGGTTACAGCTTCAGAACTTTGCAGGTTGAGTAGAAAGACCTGAAGGGAGATCTTCAGGCATTCAGTCAAATGCATGGAGAGTCCTCCATGTGACTGGGGTTTCTGATTCTCCATGTGATTCTCCATGTGACTGGGGCTGGAGCACAACCCTACACGCCTCTCTATAGTCATGGACTAGTTGGATGCAGAGGGGTGGTGGGAGGAACCAGCTGGGGAACCCCCAAGAGTAGAAAGTTCAGAGCCCGGGAATTGGTGGTGGGATGACGATGAGCGGTCCAAAGGACAATACTGGGACGAGGAGGTGTCAGAAGCTGAAGAGCCAACAGGGCTTAGTGAGCTGGGAGAGTCTGTGTTTAGAGAGAAGTCCAGAAGCAAACAAGATGAATTTTAACAAGGAGAAATGTAAAGTACAGTACTACACTTGGGCAAAAAAATAAAAATGAAAGGCACAAATACAGGATGGGAGACACCTGGCTTGAGAGCAGTACATGTGAAAAGGATCTAGGAGTCTTGGTAGACCACAAACTTGACATGAGTCAACAGTGTGATGCAGCAGCTAAAAAGCCAATGCAATTCTGGGCTGCATCAATAGGAGTATAGCATCTAGATCAAGGGAAGTAATAGTACCACTGTATTCTGCTCTGGTCAGACCTCACCTGGAATACTGTGTCCAGTTCTGGGCACCACAGTTAAAGAAGGATACTGACAAGCTGGAACATGTCCAGAGGAGGGCAACCAAAATGGTCAAAGGCCTGGAAACAATGCCTTATGAGGAACGGCTTAGGGAGCTGGGTATGTTTAGCCTGGAGAAGAGAAGATTAAGGGGTGATATGATAGCCATGTTCAAATATATAAAAGGATGTCATATAGAGGAGGGAGAAAGGTTGTTTTCTGTTGCTTCAGAGAAGCGGACATGGAGCAATGGATTCAAGCTACAAGAAAGAAGATTCCACCTAAACATTAGGAAGAACTTCCTGACAGTAAGAGCTGTTCGGCAGTGGAATTTGCTGCCAAGGAGTGTGGTGGAGTCTCCTTCTTTGGAGGTCTTTAAGCAGAGGCTTGACAGGCATATGTCAAGAATGCTTTGATGGTGTTTCCTGCTTGGCAGGGGGTTGGGCTGGATGGCCCTTGTGGTCTCTTCCAACTCTATGATTCTAAGCAGATGCTGAAGCTGAAGCAGAAAAACTGGAGGGGGAGGGAGATCAAGAGCCCCCTCCAGCCCCAAATGCTATGTCACTGCCCATGACTCACTTCTATAAAGCAGCACGCTCAACATGCCAGCCTGGTAGACCTTCATCTTGGTATTGAGCATTACCATCACATTCTCCTATACCCTTTTGGAGAGGCGAACCATTGCCATTGCTCCCTTGCAAATACACTTGTCCAGCTCAGCATCGATGGAAAGCTTGCTGGTTATGGTGGGACCCAGGTAGATGAAATTGTCTACCACTTCAACTGTGTGGTCACCAATGCTGATGCTGGCGATGTCCTAACCCAGGACGTTGGCCTTAGCCATCCAAGTATAAAGAAAGAGGGGCAGAACTGTAGTGGCTACCAGAAGGAGACTTTGAAGTAAAACCTTGCTTGTTTAGCCTCCCTTCTTGGTGTTAAAGAATCTCCCCATACCTGTTCTGCAGATGGCAAGAGATGGCAACCAGCCTTCCCCAACATGGTGTCTTCACAGATGTTTCGGGCTCCAGGACCCATTAGCCCTGGCCAGAATGACTGGTGGTCAGGGATGCATCTGACTTAGACACAGAAGGTCCCAAGCTCAATCTCCAGCACCTCCAGGTAGGGTGGGAGAGACTCCTGCCAGAAATGATGGAGAACCACTGACAGTCAGTGTGAATTAGATGGACCCAATAATCTCACTCATCAAGAGACAACTTCCTATGTTCCTAGATTGTTGGCCAAAACATCTGGATGTTATGAGGCCAGGGCATAAATCAGAGTAAGCACTTGGGAATACTGTTTACCCTTTGCTTATGTTTTTTTAAAAAAATGTTTCCATTCAATCTTTTTCTTTCATATTCTTTAAAAGTGCATCCAAGTGTTGACATACAACGTCTTCACAGTTTAATGGTTTTCCCTTGAGAAATCATATAAGATTTGGAGTAGAATAAATTTGTCAATATGATCTGCGAATCCAATCTTTCCAGTATGTACCAGCCCTTCAATCTGTGTGAGAATTTCATATCCTACTGCCTTAAAAATTTTTTAAAAAAATAAAAATTAACCCACCGCACCTAATTTTGCAATTCAAATATCCATAGGTTTCCTTTCTTGATTTCATTAGTTAACATTTCTCTTCGCTTTTTAACTTTCTTATCTACATTTTCTGCTGTGGGAGACAAGTATATTGCCTATGCTGCAGTAATCTTCCTTAATTGATTCGGGACGCATGCCAGTCGCTTCTGGTATTTCGGGGCCAGCATCTTTATGTGACTGGCTTCCTTCCAACAGCTGTCATCCTCGGAGTTCACTTTATCCCTTTGCTCTTCTGGTTCCGGGATATTTGGCACTCTCAGCCTTTGAAATCTGTCCTTTCATCCCTCACGCTGGTACCATAATTGGCTAGGAAGGCGGTGGCTAGGGTGTGTGTGGAATCCAAGAACTTCATAATATGAAAATACCCAAGTATCAGACTTTCTGATCACTTATCTCTCCCCCCCCCCCGCCCCCAGTATACACTTTAGCCCAAATCTATTGCAAGTAACTGATGTAATGCATGAACAAAACTTAGACCCCTCCAGATGACCTGTTGTTGTTTTTTAACATTCATCCTGATTTGCTTGCAAATCTTTTTCTATTGGACATTTCTTCTGATTTAGAATCATAGAATTGTAGAGTTGGGAGAGACCACAAGGTCCCATCTAGTCCAGTCCCCTGCAATGCAGCAATCTTTTGCCCAAGCTGAGACTCAAACTCACAAACCTTGGGATTAAGAGTCTCATGCTCTACCAACTGAGACATCCCACCTGGGTAGATTTGCTTGTTGACTGTTTATACATTAATCCTTGTTTCATCCCACACTTCTCACAGTGCATTTCCCCACCACTTTCCTAACTGCAAAAGGCCCGTTTTAAACAGTGTGGGTTTTTATTTATTTATTTAGTGCATCCATACCTCGCTTTTTTGGCCTGAAACTCTCCCAGAGTAGATTACATGCAATCAGTTAAAATGAGACTGTCCCTGCCTGCAAGCTAACAATCCTGTGGGGATGGGGATCCAACCCAACACACAAGGGGAAAGGGACAAGGAGAGAAGTGGCAAAAATAAAACTCAAGAACCAATTCTTGTTCTTATAAAGACCAGCAGGGATAGTTCAGGGGTTAGAGGAGTGTGACACAGTTGGTCTTTCAGCAAAGCTGATGGAATGATCCCAGCTTTCCATCTCTCCTACCAAAGAAGTCAAAGTGTAGCAGTTGGTTTCACTAGGATGACAAAGTGCTTTAATACATTCCTCCCTCTTTGGGGAAGGGCCTTGGCTCAGTGATAGAGCATCAGCTTTGTGTGCCCAAGGTCCCAAGTCCAATCCCTTACATCTTCAGGTAGGGCTGGGAGAGAACCTGCAGATCTCTCATGTCTTCAGGGATCACCTAGACCTTGGCTCCCCAGTTATTGCTGGACTGCAGCCCTCATCATCCCTACCCATTGGCTCGGCTGGCTGAGGGTGATGGGAGCAAGCAGCAACTGCACAGAAGTGAGGAAATGAGAGGCTTAGTAGAGGAGGAAAGGGACCTTCTGTCCATCCTCTGCACCCAGAAACCAAGCAGGATGGGAGGGAAGGAATGTCCTCATCTGCCTTATACCAAGCATGGAAACCGCTGGTCTATCTAGTTCAGTGTTCTCTACACTGACAGGCAGCAGCTCTAGAGTTTCAGGCGGGGTCTTGGCAGAAACTGAACCTGGAACCTTCTGAAAAGCAGATGTTCCACCACTGAGCTGTGGTCCTCTTCCGGGTTTCAGGCAGCTGGACACTTTCCCCTGCAAAGCAGAAGCTCTAACGCTGAGCCACAGACCTTTCCTTAAGGGTCAGTGTGGTGTAGTGGTTAAGAGCAGTGGACTCGTAATCTGGTGAACTGGGTTCATGTCCCTGCTCCTCCACATGCAGCTGCTGGGTGACCTTGGGCTAGTCACACTTCTCTGAAGTCTCTCAGCCCCACTCACCTCACAGAGTGCTTGTTGTGGGGGAGGAAGAAAAAGGAGAATGTTAGTCGCTTTGAGATTCATAGAATCATAGAATCATAGAGTTGGAAGAGACCACGAGGGCCATCCAGTCCAACCCCCTGCCAAGCAGGAAACACCATCAAAGCATTCTTGACATATGGCTGTCAAGCCTCTGCTTAAAGACCTCCAAAGAAGGAGACTCCACCACACTCCTTGGTAGCAAATTCCACTGCCGAACAGCTCTTACTGTCAGGAAGTTCTTCCTAATGTTTAGGTGGAATCTTCTTTCTTGAAGTTTTAATCCATTGCTCCGTGTCCGCTTCTCTGGAGCAACAGAAAACAACCTTTCTCCCTCCTCTATATGACATCCTTTCATATATTTGAACATTGCTATCATATCACCCCTTAATCTTCTCTTCTCCAGGCTAAACATACCCAGCTCCCTAAGCCGTTCCTCATAAGGCATTGTTTCCAGGCCTTTGACCATTTTGGTTGCCCTCCTCTGGACATGTTCCAGCTTGTCAGTATCCTTCTTTAACTGTGGTGCCCAGAACTGGACACAGTATTCCAGGTGAGGTCTGACCAGAGCAGAATACAGTGGTACTATTACTTCCCTAGATCTAGATGCTATACTCCTATTGATGCAGCCCAGAATTGCATTGGCTTTTTTAGCTGCTGCATCACACTGCTGACTCATGTCAAGGTACCCTATTCCTTAGGGTAGTGATAAAGCGGGATATCAAATCCAAACTCTTCTTCTTCTTCTTCTTCTTCTTCTTCTTCTTCTTCTTCTTCTTCTTCTTCTTCTTCTTCAGGGAACACCACTTTTTCCTCAGAGGATGCTTGGGTTGGACTCGATGACTCTCAGCATCCCAATTCTACGATTCTATGACAATACTGAACTGGATGGACCATCGGTCTGGCTCACTATCAGGCAACATCCTACAATTATATGGAGCTCACCTCAGGCTAGTCAGGGCCTCTCAGCCTACCTTGCAGGGCTGCTGTGTCAATTAAATGAGGAAGGGGAGAACCATGTAGGCCACCTTGAGCTCCTTGGGGCTGAAAGGTGGGCTAGAAATGCGTCAAATCCATCAAACCTGGACGTCGCCACGTCAGCTATCTCTCTGCTGCATCATCGAACCATCAATTGTAGAGTTGGGAAAAGAGGAGCCAACTCCTAGGGCCCAAGATCCTTTTGACACCCCCAATAAAATATTTGACTCCCCCCCCCAGTTGATGGGCATTGCCATTCAAATTGTGTGTGTGCACCACAATTTGTGATAGTTTATTTAGGGAGGGGCGTACCTCCCCCCCCCAATATTTTATTCAAGTTAGCACCCCGGTTGAAAGGGACCACAAGGGTGATCTAGCCCAACCCCCAGCAATGCTAGAAACTTTTGCCCAACGTGGGGCTCAAATCCACGACCTCGAAATTAGGCGTCTTATGTTCTACCAACTGAGTTATCAGGGAGACGATTTGCGGATTCCCCAACCTTCCCAAGGGACTGAGAGTTTGCTGGCTGCTGGGATCCCTGAGAGGTGATCTCCACGCAGGTTGCCCTGAAAGCAGACGCCTTCCCTCCCCCCCGGGTCCGGCTGCTCCGCCGCCTCCCTTGCCCCCGTGGCCAGAGGCGCCGGGGCCGCCGCCGCCACCTCCTTTCCTCCCTGGGGCGCCGTGTCCGGCGCGTTTCCCTTCCGCGTGCAACAAAAAGAAAGCGAGCCAGCCAGCCAAGAGCTCGCGATCGCTCCTCCAGACCACCTCGCCGAGCGCCTCCGGCCCCCCCGAGCGGCGATGCTCGGGCGCCCGAACGGGAAGAGAAACCCCCTCGCCGGATTCTGAGCGCTCCCTGCTCCACGACGGATCTGGCAAAGCCTGGCGCGCAGCGCAGACGCGGGACGGGGCGCGCGATCCAGCCTCCGCAGCCCTAGCGACGGCGAGGGGGGCGTTGCGAGCCTGCCGCTGGATGAATCAGCTCCACCCCACCCCCTGCAGAGTCTCCGGAGCCAGATTTCTCGGCAGGATCACTTCCCGCCCCCACTGCTTAAGTGGAGCTGCCGGTGGAGCGCAGGGAGCCTGGAGGGGTGGCGAGGAGGGCAACCTGTCCGTCTGCCCGCCTCCCTCTCTTAACTGTTGTAACTTGGCAAAGAGGTTTCCCACCTCATCGTCCCTGCAGCCAGCCAGCAACTTTAGAGGGGAGGTGGGCGAGGAAGCGGGGAGGGGGGAGTTCATTAATGTTGGACATCATCGGGGCTGAGTTTGGAGAGTCAGCTCGGGAGTGGACAGAGAAGGCTTTAAAGCGTCGCGAACGGGGAGATATTCCATTTGGAAGAGGAATCCGTCCTCGCTCTTTTTTTAAAAAGTAAAGACTTTGTGCTAAGCAGCAAGGCGTCCCAATGCAACGGCTTGAGCATCTCCTCTGTTACGTTGCAATCTGCGCCAGCTTTTGCAACCGACCGGGCTCCAGCGCCGGCGCCCAGAGCGGATCTATCCGAGCCTTGCGCGCTTCGAACCTGCGGAGAGATGGTGAGTGTCTCTTCTTTCTCCCAACTTTTGCTCCTGATGTGTGAAACTGACCGGGCGCGTTGTGAAAACGCGCCCCCTGGACGTTCTCTCAGGTGGTGCACTTGCGAGAGGAGAAGCATAAGAGAGGGCAACTGGAGTGAAGGGATGCAAGCAATTCCTACGCCTCAACGGACTTCTGAGGCTGCTTGAGGCTGCTTGACGCACTACAGGTTGCACTAGGAATGGTCATGCAAATCATCGCTCACGCGATGCACGATCTCACTAGGATGCCATGTGCAGGGTCCCTGATGGCAACACGCCATGCACAATGCATTGAGTGCCTCTCCCCCCTCAGCTCACCTGCATTCAGTGGAAGAAATGCAGAACTTTTGAAGCAACTGATGAAGTGGTGTCTGGTGTGTGAAAGTAACAAATGGCAAATATTTACGGCCGGCACTACAAGATTGGGTTTTGTGAAGCAAGAACTGTCTATGGAGCTCATCAGCCTGGAGAGCTCAGTTGGTTAGAGTATGATGCTGATAAGGCCTAGGTTGCAGGTTTGATCCTGGCATGGGACAGCTGTATATTCCTGTAGGTAAAAGGGTGGCACTGTGATGTAAACCACTGAGCCTCTTGGGCTTGCCGATCAGAAGATCGACAGTTCGAATCTGCGCATCCGAGTGAGGTCCCGTTGTTCTGTCCTAGCTCCTGCCAACCTAGCAGTTCAAAAGCATGCCAGTGCAAATAGATAAATAGGTACCACTGTGGTGGGAAGGTAAACAGCATATACATGCGCTCTGGTTTCTGTCACAGTGTTCCTTTGTGCCAGAAGCGGTTTGGCATGCTGGCCACATGTGGACAAACACCGGCTCCCTCAGCCTGAAGCGAGATGAGCACCGCACCCCATAAGTTGCCTTTGACTGGATTTAACTGCCTAGTGGTCATTTATCTTTACTTTTACCATACTCCTGCCTTGCAGGGAGTTAGACTCTACAATTCTATGATTCTGTGATTCATAGCAGCTGCCAGCTGGCCATCTTCTTGCTTTTGGCTGCAGACCTTGTGTGTGGTGCCCCACTGAAAGGTTTGTTTTCCCAGCATAGGGCAAGGCTGTTGGCGCTCTGAGGAACAACTAGAGGTAGTTTTGCAGAAGGCAGACACACACACACACACACACACACACACACCGTGTCTTTCACACAAGCACACATATATACTACTCCTGCAAAGATTGCAGCAGCTGTTGTGCAGCCCATATTAGTTCTGAAGTTGTGTACATTAGCTGTGTGGACAGTTGCATATCCAGAAACATAGATCCATGGTCACTGGAGGTTGGATTAGTTGCATGAGTCACACACATGGGGCCACATGGGGCCACATTCAAACATTACAAATTCCGATATGGGGAATGGTTTCGTGTAGGAAAGTGCAATGCAGTCAGGGTGTAAAGAAATTGTCACACACACACCTGGCAGCCCTAGATTCACTCTGCATGCATGGGGTACACTTGCATGTGGGGTACCTTCACTGTGCACACATTTTAAAGCCTGTGGGTAGAACATGAGACTCTTAATTCCAGGGTTGTGTGTTCAAGCCCCATGTTGGACAACAAGATTCCTGCAGTGCTGAGGATTGGACCAGATGGCTGTTGTGTCCGCTCCCAACTCTACAATGAATCTCTTATTCTATGTTATGCACAAGTTGAAGCCAGCCAATGCACATATCCACAGCAGATCAGACACATGTCGTGTCATTCACACATGCTGAGTTCCCTGTAAGTTTCACACATTTGCTCCATGGGGAAGTCTTTTTAGGAAATTGCAGTGTGTGAAGCAGCACAAAGATATATCCTTATGTCCATTAAGTGTTGGGAATCCTAACAGTAAGCCTGAACAGATCTCCCCAAGGCTTAAGTCATGTGCTGAGACTCAAGCCTGCCCATTACAAGCTTTGCTGAACCGGTGAAGGAGCCACTTCCCAGCAGTGAAGTGCATGCTTTGAATGCACAGGATCCCAGATTCAGCTGCAGGTATCTTAACCTGGAAGATCTCAGGGAGCAAGGCCTGAGTTTCCAGAGAGCTGCTTTCAATCAGAGTTGTTGGTACAGAGTGAGTTGGACCAAGACTCTGACAAAGGCAGCCACATACTGTATGCTCTCGTGGCCCATAATTCCAGATGTATTTGTTTGGCACACTTCCTTATTTTACAGGCACTGCAATCATCCCTGGCTCAAATTCAGATTTGGCCAAAAATATGCAGGAGTTTTGCTTTCCAACCAGAGTTTTTGAAAGTGTGGTTGCTATGGTAGCAATCGTGCTCTGGCCCTCTTCAGGAATGCAGGACTTTTATCTGAATTTACCAAGAGAGCATGGTATATTATTAAAGAATATATTTCCGACCAAGGAGAGCAGGGGCTGCAGTAAGTGGCTGAAAGTTGCTGCTCAGTGTTGACCTGGATGTCAGAGAGGATGGCTTTTTTATTTTATTTTATTTTTGTGCTGTTTTCTGCCATCTCCTCCAGGAACAGGAGGAGAGCCCCACAGATCAAAGATCTGTGGAACCACTGGCTGGCAAAGTTCTCAGTGCAAATTCTGCAACATTTCCAGGGATCTTTGATTAAAGAGATCCTCTGGATTGTGGCTAATTTCTAAGATGGGAGATGAAGGGAGGACTCACAATTATGCCTGGAAGCTTCCCTCTGATCTACAATCACAATCCCTCTAATTTTATGTGAGTCTGCATATAAGTGGGTGTGTCTGTGGTGTACATGATGAAAGGCACTCTTTCTTTCTTACTAGTTCCCTTTAAGATGGGTCCCCGTTCCGGACAGTTTAGAGCAGAATTCCAAAAGCTGGTGTCCTCCAGATGTTATTGGGCTACAACTCCCATCATGCATGGCCGCAGGAGAAGCAAGCTGGGGATAGGAGTTATCATCCAAAACATTAACTGATTGGAGGGCCAATTCCAGTGGTGGCACCTGAAGAGGAATAGAGTAGCATTTATGCAGCTTCTTTCCAAAACCCTTGAGAAACTTCTTTCCAAAACCCTTAGGAAGGTTCCAACCTGAATAGAATACAGCGGGAAAATTGTAAGGAGATCAGAGGACCAACTCCTCATAAACTACTTTTCTCCAAGAGCCTTATAGAAGTTCTCCTAGATGGTGTACACTTGATCAGAAGAGAAAAGGTGACAATACAGGGCTGTGTTGGTCAATTCAGATACCTGCTCTTGCGCACGCGCGCGCGCGCGCACACACACACACACACACACACACACACACACTTATCCCTTGGAAACCCATTGTGGATCAATGAGGATGTTCTACTAGGAGAGATTCAACGCACTCAGTTCTCTCCTTCCTGGATTCTCTCCTTCCTGGAATTTCACAGCTTCTTCAAGGTGTCCTACATTCTACAGACAGCCCACTCACTCCAATGACTAGCAATCTGGAACTGGTTGTATACTATTCCCTGCAGACGTTCCTGAGCAAAACCATGGCACAGAAAATAAACTCTATGGCTTTGTCTGCTCTGCAGTTATTTCTTTAACAGCATTAAATTCAGATCCTGTCTCTACTGGCTGTTTGTAAAGCATCAAGCAGAAAACAAGAAGACTCGCTTGATCTCGTGCTGGGGGTTTGTCCTGTGTGTGCACATACATGTGCACCAATTGTTTAAAACTGTCTGAGTAGCAGAAAGCTATTCCTCATTTGTGGGCTGCCTCTCCACTCGCCTGCCCCTGTGCTGCCAACTTTCTAAACATTCGTGTACCAAGCCTTGAGTAAACCAGTGTTGCAAATTGCTCACTTTTCCTTGCCTACCCCAGCCTTGCACAACTTTCCTGAGAATGTTGCAGCTGCAATTTTGTGGCGTTTTAAGGCTCCTTGTGATTCAAGCACAACAAAAGTTTTCCTGGGTGAGCTATTCTGTTTGGGGTTTTTGTTTCATGGGGGGGTGCGGGGGGGGGGGAGTTCAAGTGGAGGAAGGAATTCAGGAGGGGAATACAGCTGTGAATGCAGCCTACCCCCCACTGTGTAAATATTAGGCATTCAAGCCTTTACAGCTGCAAACAGCTGGAGTCCAATACTTCTCCACAGCAGATGTTTACTAAGGGAAGCCCTTGAAGGAATAGTAGCACTTAAAGGTCTCAAACAAGGTCTCAGAGGTTGCAATAGGCATATTATCTCTTCGATGGAGATAATTTCCATGGTCAATGAGTTTCTTCTAATCTCTAATCATTTAATGCCACAGTCTTTTAAGAGCAGAAAAATAATAGGATCTTCACTGACTCTTGGCTCAGCATTTTTTAGCTGCATGCTATTAAGGGAAATTTTACTGGTTGAGGAGCAAGATAGATGCTGCCTGGCATGGGATGACCCCACACCAATTAGTCTTGTGTTTTGCAAGCTTTGCTGCCTGCATTGATCCTATGAAACCTGGAAGACACGCTCCCTTCCTTGCAGGCCTTTATCCACCTGGCCTGGGAGGGCAGGGCCCTGCTGACTCCAGCCACAAAAGCTGAGGCTGCTGAGCAGACACTTGTGCTGAGGTGTTGTTGGGGTGGGTGTGTCATAAGCCACCTTGAGCATGGGTTTAACTATGGAAAGGTGGCATAAAAATAAAAAAGATGGATGGATGGGTGGATGGGTGGATGGGTGGTCGCCTTCCATCGTGCAGATGCCAGGAAGCACAATTTAAACTCAGACCACTTGTGATTGTCAACGATGGGAAATTCAAAATGAGAATCCACGTGAGAGCAAATGGGCTGTGATCATCCATCACCCCATTGGTTGCCAGGGTTGATTTGGCTGATCCGAATGTCTGGGCAGGTGCCCTCTTGCCCCTCCCTCACTGCTCCATGCACATCTCCCCGGAAGTTATGTTTTCAAAGGGAAAGAGTGACCATCCTTTTCATCTTATTTCAGAGTGCCCCATATTTTGGTCAAGGGTATCTGGGCAACCCAATCTCAATGCAATGAGATTTCCCCTTGGGAAGTATTGTGCCATGAAATCCCTAAGCAAGGAGGCTGTCTGTAGAGGGGGTGTACTTTTTGATGGACTGCATGGCTACCCTACTGTCAGGGTTTGTTGTGACTACTCTTGAGTAACGACCGTCCACATGCTTGTCTTTCAGACGTTTTTATTGGTGCACATTATTTACAGTGTAACGGATTGCTCATTTCATGTCTACCCGCTCGAGTCAGATTCCTGCACTAAACTCTTCCGTGTTTTCGACCAGCATAAAAGCCTCGGAACTGAGAAGCGCCTCCCTTTCCTTCTCTTTCCCAGTTCCAGCGTCGGAGGTACTGGTCTTCTGTCTGCCCTACTCCTGTCCACTCTTTCCGCCTATCTCTCTTCCTGCCTATGGAGCAGGGGCTCTCTAGTCCTGCCAGAGCCCTGGCACTCCTTCTCCGCTTCCTGACTCACCTCTTCAGACCCCTCACTCTCATGACTGCTTGGAGACGGGCTGCTTCTGATTGGGGGGGGGGGTTCTCTGTAATCCCTCCCCCTTACATCTACTTTGGACAAATTACCATAAGGACACAAGAAGACCTTGCTGGGTCAAGGCAACGGCCCATCCAACCCACCATTTTGTTCTCTCAGTAGCCAACTGGTTGCCTATGGAAGTCTGCAAGCAGGACATGAGCACAACAGCACTCTGCCCACATGCAATTCCCAGCAACTAGTATTCAGAGGCATAAGGCCTCCAACAATGGAGGCAGAACATAGTGATCATGGCCAGTAACCATTGATAGTCTTATCTTCCATGAATTTGTCTAATCCTCTTATAAAGCCATCCAAGCTGGTGGCAATCACTACCTCATGCGGGAGCAAGTTCCGTATTTTAACTGCTTACTGTATGAAAAAGTACTTTTATCAGCCCTAAATCTTCCAACATTCAGCATCATTTGATGTTCAGGAGTTCTAGAGTTGTACCTGCAGCCATTTGAGCACAACAGAGACCCCATCACTTGACATGAGTCAACAGTGTGATGCAGCAGCTAAAAAAGCCAATGCAATTCTGGGCTGCATCAATAGGAGTATAGCATCTAGATCAAGGGAAGTAATAGTACCACTCTGGTCAGAACTCACCTGGAATACTGTGTCCAGTTCTGGGGACCTCAATTCAAGAAGGATACTGACAAGCTGGAATGTGTCCAGAGGAGGGCAAGCAAAATGGGCAAAGGCCTGGAAATGATGCCTTATGAGGAATAGCTTAGGTATGTTTAGCCTGGAGAAGAGAAGGTTAAGGAGTGATATGATAGCCATGTTCAAATATATACGTAAAAGGATGTCATATAGAGGAGGGAGAAAGGTTGTTTTCTGCTGCTCCAGAGAAGCGGACACGGAGCAATGGATTCAAACTACAAGAAAGAAGATTCCACCTAAACATTAGGAAAAACTTCCTGACAGTAAGAGCTGTTTGGCAGTGGAATTTGCTGCCAAGGAGTGTGGTGGACTCTCCTTCTTTGGAGGTCTTTAAGCAGAGGCTTGACAGGCATATGTCAAGAATGCTTTGATGGTGTTTCCTGCTCGGCAGGGAGTTGGACTGGATGGCCCTTGTGGTCTCTTCCAACTCTATGATTCTATGACTCTGAGGGCATTTTTACAACAAGGGAAGATGGCCAAAGCTCTTTCCTAGGATTTCCTAAAATTCTCACTGTACTACTATTTTGTTCCCTTCAGCTACATGATCCTCAGCAATGCTGTTAAGAAAAAGCATTTTGGTTAAAAAGAAAATAAAAGATGGGGTGGCAGGTTCATATTAGCCTAAGATCCTCTTTGGCAAGGAGAAAGTTTGGCCTTTATCCCAATAGCTGTCACCTTTATTTCTGGCTTACAAAAGAAGAGTCCGTCTAGTGCAACATTCTTATAACAACGGGCAGCCAGGTGTTTCTAAAAAGCTAGCAAGTAAGGCTTATAGGTAAATAGTAAGTATGGGGGGAGTAAAGAACAATGTGGTATAGTGGTTAGAGTGCCAGGCTAGGACTGTGAATATCTGGATTCCGATCCCTAACCAGCCACAATACAGACTGGGTATCCTTGAGCCAGTCACGCTCTCTTTCAGCCTAGCCTTCCTCACAGGATTGTTGTGGTGACACAATACGGAACTCTTCCTTGAGGGACAAGTGGGAAGCACTGGGCAGAAATGTAACGAGCAAAGCACTGGGCCTGGAGACAGTGTTACCATGACAACAATGCCTCAAGGACCGCCTCTCCCCATACAATCGTCCTGGATTCTGTGTTCAGGCCCTTCTTTGTGTGCCTCCTCCTTTGTGAGGTCTGGAGGGTGGCAACACGAGAATGGCTCTTTTCTATAGTGGCTCCCCATTTGTGGAATGCTCTCCCCAGGGAGGTTTTCCTGGTGCCTTCATTGTAAATTTTTACATGCCAGGAACGTCCCACTTCAACCAGGGCTTTGGCTGTCTAATAACATACAGCCTTTTAAGTGTATCTGTGAGAGGGGGTGGGGTATTGTTTTGTTGTTTTGGTTTAATGATATACTTGTGTTTTATCTTGCATTTTAATTCTGTGATTCGCCCTAAGATCTTTTGATGAAAGGTGGTATATAAATTTAATAAAACAAACAAACAAACAAACAATGCTGGCCCTCTACACAAGGGCGGCCCAAAATACTTCGTTGCTTGAGGCAAATGATAAAATGCCTCCCTCGCCAATTCTTCGTACAAAAACTGACCTGAGGAGCAGCTGAATCTTATTTCAGCAGTACTTATAGGACAGCAACTTCCAGGACAGTGTGGTAGGTTGGTGGAGGAGCTAGGCCAGGATGTGTAGCACACAGAACTTTGTCCTCCAACACCTCACCCCTGCCCATTCTGGCATCTGCCACCTGAGGCAGCCACCTCACTCCAATGGCAGAGCTTCATGCTCCGGCACCGGGGGCGGAGAGCAGGTGGGGGCAGGGCTGGCATGCATTCTGTGGGCATGGCACACCGCCCGCAGAGGCATAGTGTGCGTTCTGGGGGCGGGGACCGCCACCCGTAGGAGCGTGGTACACGTTCTGGGGGGGGTGCCCAGCGCAGAGGGGGGCAGCCACGATGGCGCCCTTGGGATCGCGCTGCCCGGGGCGGAGCGCCTCTATCGCCCCCCTCCTATGCCCCTGCGTCACTCTGCCCAGTAACAGGGCCATCTCTGCCTCTATCTCCGACTCTGCAATGGCCTGGCTCCCACTGCCTGAGATAATGGAAAGTGAGTACAATGTACCTCCTTCCCTATACAAAAGGCAAAGAGAGCCGCTGCATGACCAAGGGGGGATCATTGCAAGACACAAGCCCGCCATTTAACCAATGTATAAAAATGCACATCTTTACTCGTTTTTGATATTCAAGCCATGCTAGAATGCTATCCTCACCCACCCAGATAATTTGGGCAAACGTCAGACCAATGTGTGCCCTGGCTTTCCACTCTCCACATCAAGACATGCTGGCAGAAAAGATACCTCCTTTTGCCAGGGTCACTTTCTGCATTTCCAGCTGTGTGGCGCAGTCTTCCTGTCCCTGGCCTGATATCCACCATCTAGCTACGCCAACATAGTTTTTGGGACATCCTGTGGTGTCCTAACTTCTTACCTGGGAATTGCTGACATGGAGAAGATTAGGCTTTTAAAAAATATTTTTAAAAATCTGCTTTGAACATAGGTTTGTTTTTTTTGAAGGGTCTGTCCTGAGCATGTTCCAGCACTGCTACTTTAATTACAATCCTAGGACAAAACCTAATTCAGTGAAATACTCTGGGCTCATGTCCAGATTTCAACAACCTTAATTTGCAGATTTGCAAAGACATCTCGAGGGGATCCAGATCTTTTGACTGCAACAGAATACCAAGATTAGAGGTTGGATGCTCAAAGGCATAAAAGGGAAGGGAAGAAAAAGGTTCTTTCATAAAATGGAAAATAACAATTTGGATTACTGTTGCCAGTAGCCTTTAGACAAAAAGCACCCCTTTTGATAGGTGAATAATCTGAATAAGGAAATTCCATGTATCCTTTCACCCACTGCAAACCTTTCATGTACAAAGACATGAACACAAAAGGAAGTACCCAGGGGGGTCAAGCTGGCTTATGGTTGCTTGAGCCCAGCTGGCAGACATATGCCATGGGCAAAGGAAGGGTTAAATGAATAAACCAGCCCTGGTGCCCTGGAGATGTTTTGGACTACAACTCTCATCAGTCTTAGCTGGCATGGTCATGTTTTCAGACTACAACTCCCATCAGCAGTGAAAATGTTTCTGAAAAGCATCGCTGCTCCCATTTTAGTTCTGCTCTGTCTTCAAATTGTTATGCCCTTCCATAAGTTCTCCCCTTACTTCGGCCTGGGAGAGGGATCATTGGGCTGGTTCAGCTTTGGGTTGGGGGGGGAGAAAATTAATTCAGCTAACATTTCTAGGCAAACCTACCGAATTCTCAATTTCTGAAACCGTAAGCAAACCAAGACACAGCCATCCTTCGAAATTCACACTATCAGAATTTTGCAATCCAGTTTTCCAGCCACGTAATGGATACAAAATTGCTTATGCTAGGGCAAAGTATGCATAAAAATACATGTGTTGCTGACAATACAAAATACATTATATAAGTGGAGGGTTGCTTTGCACAAAAGTGTAGTAGACAAAGTTGTGCATATGAGGAGAAAGTAGCACAAAGATGTGGCTGAATTTCCGTGAGGATTTGTTTCAAAAATTGGCAAGCTGATGTGGAAATGTGGAGAACTGAACTTGCGAGTGGAAAAACGAGAAGCGGAGAGAAACCAAAATTTACAGATCCAGCCATCTCTAGTTCAGACTATGGTTTGGCACTATGATGAGAACCTTAAGAACCCCCAGCCTCAGGCATTTGATCCTGGTCTCCAGTCTTGACCTGCAAACCTTAGTTTGCTTGTTTTAGATGAAAATTCGGAAACAGTGGTTTGCTTGAAACCAGAAAGAGAGGGATGGGATCACAGCACCTGACAGGAAGAGGGAGCATGTAGGCATGCAAGTTCTTAACACTGCCCCCATAGCGCCAAACTTTTATTTTGCAAGTCTGAACCAGTCCCTTAGTGGTTTAAGTAAGGCTGTCCAGTTAATAGTTTTGCTGAGATTTGCACGGATAATTTCTCACCTACAACATATGTTCATTGCATCACTACTCTACATTAGCTCTTAACTACATCGCTGTCTCAGAGTACTAAAGGAACCAGGGAAAATCACAAATCTGACTCAGCTGTAATCAATATAATGGAGTTCCACAAAGGATAGGCAGTGACTGGCCTGTTTTATCAGATAGATGTATATCACGCGAAGGCAGATATTTCAATTATAAACTCCCCAGTCAGTTTCAGAGTTACAGCGACTTTTAACAGCTGAATGGTATTATCAGCACCAACTTTAAGAACCCCTTAAAAATAACTTATTTTGATTGCAGTGTTGCTTTCGTTCCTTAGATGCATAATTGCATTCTTTATTTCTGAAAGGGCCAGCTGACTAAGGCCAAAGGCAGCAGATGGACAATAGGAATTAGCTGTAGAAAGGGATAAGCAATACCTCCTTTCCTGAATCCCTAACAAACTATTCCACCTTGATCATGCAAAGATACGTGCATATCTTCTTAATCATAATCTTTTAAGAGCACAATCATCTGCATGTCTTGCCAGAGCTAAGTCCCATTGAGTTCAAAGGACCTCCTTTCATTTGATTGATTGATTGATTTTATTTATTTCCTGCCTTTCTCCCAGTAAAAGAGAGATTTGCACTAGGAGATATTTGCACAAAAATTTTGGTAAATTTTCAGGAATTAAAAAAGAAGAAGTTGCAAACTGGTGTAGAACTACGAACTTTAAATTGGATAAATAAGAAACTGAAACTGACCAATGTGTCCATCTCTACTGACAAAATCTTGATCTCAGTTCAGCCAAAATTTCCTTCGCTGCCATTTCCATTCCTTGGTTCTTAGTCCTACCCTTCAGAGCCACAGAAAACGAGTCTGCTTTATCTTGGCCTGGTGGTCCTTCAGATTTCAGATGTCTGAAAACCATCTCACCTTAATCTTGAATTTTAAATTAAATTTATTTGCTGTTGTGTTTTCACTGCTGTTGAGTTTTTCTTTTAATTGATTCCGCTGGTTTTCTTGTGGGGTGCATGGAATGCTGCTGTTTCACAAGAACAACAGCACACCATTATTTCTGGACGAACGAATGAGACCCTATTGGACTGAGTCAGCTGCAGCCAGGGCCAATGTGATGTTGCCTCAGCTGTGGACTCATTGTCTGCTTCGAAATAATCATTTTAGTGACACTGTCGTAGGAATGGCAGCCCAAGTGGGCGAATATTTCTCTCTCTCTTTTTGGCAGCGTGGCATGTCTCTGCTATTCTGGTAAGTCATAAATTCTCGGTGACGTCAAGCTTCCTATTGTATTTGAGTAATTTCTGGTTTCATTCCTTGGCGCTGATCTTTTGTCTCGTGCTTTAAAAGGCAGCTTCCTACATTTGTGTTTTGGCAGTCTGAGCACTTGACTCGACACACTGGGAACAGCGTGAGGCGACAAAAGTTGCCAGCTGAATAGACTTCCTGCTAGCCCCCAAATACCCCCGCCGTGCGCTTGGGACTTTAGGAGGTTGAGCTCCAAGAGAAACATGGAAGCAAATTTCACGAAGAGCTTAAAATACAAGGAGGGCGACCTTGCTCCTTCCCACCAAAATAATGAATGGCAACATTCCTATCAGCTTCAGTGGAAATGGGGACAGTCATGTCGTCTGTGTGATGCAACATGCCATTTAGAACATGCAAGGGAAGCCACTGAAATACATGAAGCCGTGCAAGGTGCATATATGACTGGGTTGAAATGGTTGCTAAACTGACTATTTGCCTGTCACCTGCAAGCTCCCCCTACTTTGACAATTCAACTATAATGTCACAGAATGTTCACAAATGCTAATTGCTGGTGGGGAAGAATCAGTCACAGAATAGTGAAAGAAGATTCCACCCAAGCATTAGGAAGAACTTCCTGACAGTAAGAGCTGTTCGGCAGTGGGATTTGCTACCAAGGAGTGTGGTGGAGTCTCCTTCTTTGGAGGTCTTTATGCCGAGGCTTGACAGGCATATGTCAAGAATGCTTTGATGGTGTTTCCTGCTTGGCAGGGGGTTGGACTCGATGGCCCTTGTGGTCTCTTCCAACTCCATGATTCTATGATTCTACAGTGGCATTGCTATAAGCAGGAATGTGCTGAATTTAAGAAGTTGCTTCTTTATAGTAATACTTTAACAATCCACCCACAAGGATACACACACACACACACACACACACACACACACACACACACACACAGTATTTTCAGAACTGAAAATCAAAAAGATCCTAAGAGAACAATGTAAGTAAGATTACCCAAATGGGTAATAAATCCAGCAATGATAAGACTAGTCCAGGAGAGATAGCCCAGTCAGTAAAAAAACGAGACTCTTAATTTTATGGTCGAGAGTTCGAGACCCATATTGGGCAAAAGATTCCTACATTGCACAGGGTTGAGCTAGATGACCCTAGTGGTCCCTTCCAACTCTACAGTTCTAGGAGTCTTTGATTCTAATCCTGCTACATCCGTCTTCCTAGTCTAGCATTCTGGTAACCAACCAGATGCCTCTGTAAAGTACATGAAAATCAAGCCTTGCAATTATTATTATTATTATTATTATTATTATTATTATTATTATTTATACCCCACCCTTTCCAGCCAAAACCGGGCTCAGGGTGGCTAACACTAGATATAAAACAATTGATTCCATGGTCAAAGGCCTGGAAACGATGCCTTATGAGGAACGGCTTAAGGAGCTGAGTATGTTTAGCCTGGAGAAGAGAAGGTTAAGGGGTGATATGGTAGCCATATTCAAATATATTGTATAAAAGGATGTCATATAGAAGAGGGTGAAATGTTGTTTTCTGCTGCTCCAGAGAAGTGGACACAGAGCAATGGAATCAAACTACAAGAAAGAAGATTCCACCTAAACATTAGGAAGAACTTCCTGACAGTAAGAACTGTTCGACAGTGAAATTTGCTGCCAAGGAGTGTGGTGGAGTCTCCTTCTTTGGAGGTCTTTAAGCAGAGGCTTGACAGGCAGAATACTTTGATGGTGTTTCCTGCTTGGCAGGGGGTTGGACTGGATGGCCCTTGTGGTCTCTTCCAACTCTATGATTCTATGATTAAGATAGAACTTAAAAACAAGATTAAATACAACATTAAAATTAAAATTAAAATGCAGCCTCATACGGAAAGGAAAAAGGGAAGTGGGGGAGGTGATCAAGTTGGGTCCAGGCCAAAGGCCAGGCGGAACTACTCTGTCTTACAGGCCCTGCGGAAAGAAATCAGGTCCCGCAGGGCCCTGGTCTCAGGAGACAGAGCGTTCCACCAGGTCGGGGCCAATGTTGAGAAGGCCCTGGTTCTAGTTGAGGCTAATCTGACTTCCTTTGAGCCCGGGACCTCTAGGATGCTACTATTTATGGACCTTAAGGTCCTCCGCAGGGCATACCGGAAGAGTCATTCCCGTAAGTAGGCAGTAGGCTGTAACTGTCTCCTACTGCTCCTACTGCATTCGGCATTCAGTGGCAGGTTTCATATAAGTATAATGTCTAAAAACCACTGGTGCCCATTGTCCAGATAATATCTTTTATTGGATCAGTGTCGGTTGACAGCACAATGTATATAGTTTTGAGTTCAAAAAAATTATTCCTCGCACATAACGGGGGGAAATACCTAAAAGCTTGTATACTAGCAAAGATATCATAGAACATTCTTTGAATATCCTCCCTTTTGGAGCACACATAACAACTATCACACAATTTCTCTTTCTCTTTCTTTCTCTCTCAAAAGCTTTTGATAACCTCCTTTCTTGGATGAGTGACACCAAAAAGCTCTCAAAATTCTTTCAATTCTAATGACTGTGCATCCTTGAACTGTTATGGCACGATGAATTACAAAGCTAGTGGCTTTCTTGTGGCCATGCTGAAACTGGAGTTTTCGGAGAGGAGGAAAAGTATATCTGGTGTCATCTAAGCCAAGGATGCTGATTTGATTGACAGCAGAATACAATCAAAACTTTTAATTCTGAAGATGTGAGATTTAAAAAAAGTTTAAATGAAAAGAAAGAGAAAAGGAAGGAAGGAAGGAAGGAAGGAAGGAAGGAAGGAAGGAAGGAAGGAAGGAAGGAAGGAAGGAAGGAAGGAAGGAAGGAAGGAAGGCAGGCTACTGTGGACGTCTTATTCTTTTAGTACAGTGGTACCTCGGGTTACAAATGCTTCAGGTTACAAACACTTCAGGTTACAAACTCCGCTAACCCAGAAATAGTACCTCGGGTTAAGAACTTTGCTTCAGGATGAGAACAGAAATCGTGCTCCGGCGGCACGGCGGCAGCAGGAGGCCCCATTAGCTAAAGTGGTGCTTCAGGTTAGGAACAGTTTCAGGTTAAGAACGGACCTCCGGAACAAATTAAGTTCTTAACCAGAGGTATCATAATTAAAATGCAACACAAACCTCTGTGGCTTGGGAAACAGAACTTTCCTTAATTAGATTTTCCAGAAAACATCCAGAGAATCCACTTTGCTGGGACAGTTGAAATCTAGCTGTTTTTGCCCCTTTCACATTTCTCGCATGGGATGTGAAAATACCTGGTTGTTTCCCTTGCTACTTGGATGCCCCTTCTCCAGCTAGACGTCTTTAGCAGTCTGCATACCCTTCTACAAAGGCCATGAGTTCAACTTTACAGAGGACATTCCCTCTAATTGAAGTGCTGTCAGAGGCCATTCCTCTGTTTGAAGGGTTGTCAACTCCAAGTCCAGTTGAAAGATAATGAACCCTAAGAAGCGAGAGCAGGTAGGCCTTGGCGTTTCTCATCAACAAGCACCTGGACACTAGAATGAACAGGTGCAGATATCATCTGGTCACACATTGCCTTCCCCACTACAGGGAGATTTAGAGTTGAGCAAGAATCCTAGTTGAATTCCAGCCTTTTAAAAATCTGCATATGTACCTATAAAATTGTATATGCAACCATTGTGCAAATCTGTGCATACTACAAATCTGTGCACTACAACTAATCCAGAGTGCGGCAGCTAGACTGGTGACTGGGAGTGCTCGCCAAGACTTCATAACTCCGGTCCTGAAAGACCTACATTGGCTCCCAGTACGTTTCCAGGCACAATTCAAAGGGTTGGTGCTGACCTTTAAAGCCATAAACGGTCTCGACCCAGTATACCTGAAGGAGCATCTCCACCCCCATCGTTCAGCCCAGACACTGAGGTCCAGTCCCTAGGGCCTTCTGGCAGTTCCCTCACTGCGAGAAGTGAAGCTACAGGGAACCAGGCAGAGGGCCTTCTCGGTAGTGGCGCCCGCCCTGTGGAACGCCCTCCCACCAGAAGTCAAGGAAATAAACAACTATCTGACATTTAGAAGACATTTAGACATTTAGAAGCTTTTAATATTTGATGAATTATTGTTGTTGTTGTTTAGTTGTTTAGTCATGTCCGACTCTTCGTGACCCCATGGACCAGAGCACGCCAGGCACTCCTGTCTTCCACTGCCTCCCGCAGTTTGGTCAAGCTCATGTTCGTAGCTTCGAGAACACTGTCCAACCCTCTCATCCTCTGTCGTCCCCTTCTCCTTGTGCCCTCCATCTTTCCCAACATCAGGGTCTTTTCCAGGGAGTCTTCTCTTCTCATGAGGTGGCCAAAGTATTGGAGCCTCAGCTTCATGATCTGTCCTTCCAGTGAGCACTCTGAATTATTGTATTTTAATATTTTGCTGGAAGCCGCCCAGAGTGGCTGGGGAAACCCAGCCAGATGAGCAGAGTATAAATAATAAATAATTATAATTATAATTATCATCATCATTATTATTACTCTTTGTCAGCTTTTGTCACTGATGCATTTTCTCTTTTCTTTGCAGTGTGTACAGTAGATGGCTCCCCTACTTTCTAATTTGCTACATAGTGGCATTTTCTTGCTTCTTATTGTGCTGTTTTGTTTTATTTAAGATTCCCGGACTCCTGAGATCCCCCCCCCTAAATTTGACCTATACTGTACATATACAACTGCACGTGTAAGTTTTCTGCAGATGTGTGTACAGTGGAACCTCGGTTTATGAATTTTCGGTTTACAAACGCTGCGGACCCATCTGGAACGGATTAATTCACTTTCCATTACTTTCAATGGGAAAGTTCGCTTCAGTTTATGAACGCTTCAGTTTATGAACGCTTCAGTTTATGAACAGACTTCCGGAACCAATTACACCCATGCTTCGGGTTAAGTACGCTTCAGGTTGAGTACTCTGTGGACCCGTCTGGAACGGATTAATTCACTTTCCATTACTTTCAATGGGAAAGTTCGCTTCAGTTTATGAACGCTTTAGTTTATGAACAGACTTCCGGAACCAATTGTGTTCATAAACCGAGGTACCACTGTACTCTTTTGGTCTCTGTTTCTGGTAATCCATTTTCTCTTTTTCGGCAATGTATAAGCAACAACAATTACTTCACCGATTCCTTTCTAGTGGCGTTTAAAGGACCAGGTGACAATAATACTAGACATTTGAGATGGGCTTATTTGAGAGGGGCTTTTTATTGGTTCAAATTGCTTCACATGCAAGCCTGCACAGTATGGGGACCTGCTAAGCTGGTTGCAACTCACTAGACCTAACAGGAGCCTGGCAGACACACTGCTTTTGAAATCTCAGGCAAGCAGGAAAAATAGATAAGCAAGTCATTGGGAGGTTGCAATATGTGGCTGGTTGGCTGAGTTCAGCTCAGTGGGCTCCAAGTTGTGTAGGCCTTGAAAGCAAACTGAACAGTTAATAGAGTGAGGCAGTGGCTCGTGCTCCCAAAAAGTACCTTTGAGGAAAGTTTTTTAAAAAAGAGAAAAAGACTAGGCCAACAAAGTCAGCAAATGGTTGCTGTATCAGCACTCTGTGAAGAAGCTATTCATTGCTGCTGATACTGTGAACAAGCAGTGCACCTTTTTGCTATGCCAGTGTTAAGAAAATGCTGTAGGTGAAAACATCTTGCCCGTGGGATAAGAGAACAATAACAGTGTCAATTTCTGCTACCAGTTAAGTTTCCGTCTGTCCTATTATATGAAAATAATAAAGACACGTTCCCCCTTTTTTATCAGGAAATGGTATGTGGACTGAAGGACCCTCAGTTGCAACCAATTAATGATGCATGATTCATTGAGCCCAGACAGGATATTCTTAAGAGGTTTCCAAGAACTCAAATTGGCTTGATTTTAATGATTTTTTGAATGTTGTATTTTAAACTGCTTTTCTCCCTGAAAATTTTGTTTCATTATTTTTGTAAACCACTTTGAGGGATGTGGGTGGCGCTGTGGGTTAAACCACAGAGTCTAATGCTTGCCGACCAGAAGGTCGGTGGTTTGAATCCCCGCGACGGGGTGAGCTCCCGTTGCTCAGTCCCTGCTCCTGCCAACCTAGCAGTTCGAAAGCATGTCAAGTGCAAGTAGATAAATAGGTACCGCTTTGGTGGGAAGGTAAACGGCATTTCCGTGTGCTGCTCTGGTTCGCCAGAAGCGGCTTTGTCATGCTGGCCACACGACCCAGAAGCTGTACGCCAGCTCCCTTGGCCAATAACGTGAGATGAGAGCCGCAACCCCAGAGTCAGTCATGACTGGACCTAATGGTCAGGGGTCCCTTTACCTTTACCTTGAGGTTTTGCTACAATCAAATAGTTTATAAATCTTGTGAAATAAATAAAATGAGTAAGTTGATGTGTAATGCTTCATCTTCTCTCCAAAAAGTCACTAAACGTGGCTGCTTCTCAAACACCTGGAAAGTAGCCTGCCGAACACCATTTTCCAAATAGGGATTAGAGGCAGAAGGAAATTACAGGCCCATCGAGGGAATTTTTGGCCCTCCAGGTGCTCAATGAACTTTTGTTTCTGTGAATTCCTATGGGAACTGATCTGATCTGCACCTTCCAGACTCATGTGGAAATCAAAATGAAATTCTCCTTTGGGTTTCTCACATCTCTGGATTTTGCAATACAGTTCTGGCTCATACATAACAAAATATGCTAAAAAGGCAATTTTAGGGTAAAAGGAGAAATGCACTGTTTGAGATTAATTTTGTATTTGAATAAAATTTCTGTGCACATGTTTTTTTTAAAGTGTAGATAAATGCAGGAATGGAAAGGATTTGTGAATAAATTAATTCCCACCAATTAGAAGGAAAGAAATTGCATTTGAAAATGATCAAAGGGGAGAGAAAGTTTTAGTGAAATTCTTATGGGTGGGGTGCAGGGTTTTTGAGGGGCTCGTCTTACTTTTGTAGTAGCCAAGGGGTGCTTGTGAGTGTCCTTTCTTCCCTTCTTCAAATCATCTCACCCATGCATAGTCTGTGCTCTGCAGTCATCCCAGGTGGCTGTGCTTCAGTGAAAGCCCACAGGGAGTGCGAGCAGCCAGGGAGGCTGCACAGTGCTGAAGAAGAAAAGAAGGACACACACCACCCTCAACCACCTCTTCTCAATAAGGCAACCTTCAAACACCGCAACCATAGAAATTGTAAAGAAATTCTGAAGTGCCCTGACAATGAGGCCAAAAAATGGAATCCCCTTTTGCAGGGGAATAATATTTTTGTTTTATTTTTTAGAAATTGACACAGTGATAATTGTTACTGACCAGAAAACGATGGATCTCTGCCCATCTCCAAGTGCAAGTCATATAAGCCGCCACTATCATGATTCCCTCCCTATGCAGCCTGCCTCCTTTGCAAACCCAGGGCGCTTCTCTTTGGGTGAAGCTGCCCAATTTGTCTCAAAGTAATTTATTATAGTTGTGACCTTATTAAAAATAGTGCAATATCCTCTGCTCTTCACCTCGTGTTAATGACCAGTAAATAAAATGCTAATTTACTTTACAGCTTTGAGTTGCAAAGGTTCAGGTATTCATATGGTTTTTAATTAGCATCCAATTTGCACACCAGGCTGAATGGATGGCCCTTTTTTTTGAAGACCTCTTTGCTGGGAATAGGTAATTGTAATGTATCAGGTGGTGCCATTGTTAGAGGTAGATCTGTTGCTTCTCATATTAACCTGTCTCTTCTGGGAAATTTATACCTTGGCCTTTAGTTACTCTGAGAAGCTACCGCCCAAAGTGTGGAACATAAATGTCTAAATAAATAAATATGTAGTCATTTAGCCTTTTGGGGGACAGGATTGTGCTCAGCATTCAGTGTGCTGTATACAATTTACTACATACAGGTTGTGTTGTTTTTTAAAATGTATGGGGAGCATTAAAAAAAGACATTGCTATTTTCAGTCTCAAATAGTATAATTCAGAGATCTAACAGTCCAGTGTGAGTGTAGTGCAGGTGTAGGCAACCTAAGGCCCATGGGCCACAAGCGGCCCACGGGGGTCATTTAACCGGCCCCCGAGCCACCCCGAACCAAGCTGCATGCTGGGCGAGTCCCCGCACACTGCGCTAAACCGGCGCAGCGTGACGCAGGCACTCGCTTCCGTAGCGTCGGAAATCACGTCTGCACAGACGCAGGTGCCAGAAATCGCGGGCGCGTGCACTCACATGCGCCCGCAATCCAGTCCACGGAAGAGGCTCCGCGGCAGGGAACCGGCCCAGGCAAGGTAAACCTTGCCGCCCCCTGGCCTAGTGGCTTGCAATAAGATATGTTCAGGTGGAATCAAATGATTTAAATAAATATAATAAACAGCTCTCGTTATATAAAAACAGTCTGGCATGACCAAGAAACAGAATACATTCCGAGGCCATACATGTAAAAGTGTCACACAACACATTTGAAAGTCATCTTGCTTCTCAGTCAGTGGAAGCACCACAGTCAAGGAAGCACCTTAAAGATGTCTTCAAATAACACCTTTACTTTCTCCGATATGAATGAATGGTTTCAATGAACTCCTTTGTAGAGCTCCATCTGGTACGTAGGCTGAGACCCTACCTGCCCGCAGACTGTCTCGCCAGAGTGGTGCATGCTCTAGTTATCTCCCGCTTGGACTACTGCAATGTGCTCTACGTGGGGCTACCTTTGAAGGTGACATGGAAACTACAACCAATCCAGAATGCGGCAGCTAGACTAGTGACTGGGAGCGGCCGCCGAGACCACATAACACCGGTCTTGAAAGACCTACATTGGCTCCCAGTACATTAGCCATTCAAAGTGTTGATGCTGACCTTTAAAGCCCTAAACCGCCTCAGTCAAGTATACCTGAAGGAGCGTCTCCACCTCCATCGCTCTGCCCAGACACTGAGATCCAGCGCCGAGGGCCTTCTGGCGGTTCCCTTGCTGCGAGAAGCCAAGTTACAGGGAACTAGGCAGAGGGCCTTCTCGGTAGTGGCACCCACCCTGTGGAACACCCTCCCACCAGAAGTCAAGGAAATGAACAACTATCTGACATTTAGAAGACATCTGAAGGCAGCCCTGTTTAGGGAAGCTTTTAATATTTGATGAATTATTGTTGTTTAGTCGTTTAGTCTTTTAGAGGACTTTTAGGACATCTGAAGGCAGCCCTGTTTAGGGAAGCTTTTAATATTTAAGAAATTAGTGTATTCTAATATTTCTGTTGAAAGCCGCCCAGAGTGGCTGGGGAAACCCAGCCAGATGGGCGGGGTATAAATATATTATTATTATTATTATTATTATTATTATTATTATTATTATTATTATTATTACTGAACTCTGAGGGACACAATTGCAGTTAAAGCAAAGCTTGCCCTCCCCACCCATCTCCAAGTGACTCATCTCTTGGTGACAGGGATTTTTAGAGGCTTCCACATGTGTACACACACACACACACACACTCTAACAGTCCTCTCAGTCTAGAATTCCTCCTTCTACAAACATGCCTCAATGTGTATTTTGCTAATACTATAATAAAATTGTCATCCCATTGTAATTGCGGGGGAATGTTTATATTCTTCCAGGACCAGCTATGCTTGGCTTGTCAAATCTCAGTACCCTATCAAAATATGTGACTTTTGAAAATAAACATCTTTTCACCCTTTGTAAGGTGGATGACCCTATACCTTTATTGCCATCTTTCTGGTCAAGTTTCAGCTAGTTCTCTTTGTGTTGCCATTCAGTCGGTATTGAGGATTCCTCGGTTCAGCTAAAGGTCCCAGATGTTTTCATGTCTATTCAGTCTTCATTGTACTGCATCAAGGTTTTTGTAGTTTTAAGAGTGCACAGGCAATTGCTTTTGTGATATTTTGCTTGTGCAAATATGGAGAATGTGGCGCAAAGAGTAAATATTTCGGAAGAATGCAAATGGTTTGTCGTCAGTGGCTGAAATATCGTGAGAATGCAGGAATCATGAAAATACACAATGACCACTTATATAACAGTGACTCAAAAAGTGATTTGTTGATAGCATAGAGGATATTCAGAATTGGGGCCACTATATTTTGCATCGATACTGGAAGTTTCAGGAATGCCATATTTCATCTGAATTCCATTTTTATGCATTAATACAGCAGGCTTAATAATTACCAGTTGTAGTATTTTCACTGGTGAAAAAGAACATCTGTAATCCTAATTGAATTATTGACATCTGTGAGAGCTGAAAATAACTCAACTGAGAGTAACTGCATGGCCAACATTTTCTATCTTCTTGGACTTTGTGGATCTTCATGGCTGTAGAATATTTTCAGTTTCACATAACTCCTGTTATGCGTTCTGCGAAAGTCCTTCATGTAGTCTATGGTATTTGTATTTCTGAAAACAATGGAAAATAATAGCACATGTTATTTATTTGCTACTACAAAGACATCCATTTTACTTCTGTGTGATGCCAAAAGAGTTGTAAAACAAAACATGTTCTTTACAGTGAAGTGCAGTAAAATCTAAATATTGCACATAGACCAAAATTACTGAAGTATGAGATCAGATAATCTGACATCATCTTCTAGCTATTCAGTTAGTTGCCCATGATTAAAGACAAACATATATTTGTCTAAAAGAGTCAAGAAAACTAGAACTGGCATGCCTCTCTCTCTCTCTCTCTCTCTCTGTGTGTGTGCGTGCGTGTGTGTGTGTGTGTGTAAATGAATGGACGAATGAAAAAGTTATACTTAATTTAAGATGGTATTCTATGGAAGTCATATAAATTTATGTTTAATGATTAACTGCATCCTTCCAAGAACCAGAGAAAAACTTGTCTGAAGTGCTGTTTCATGCTTTAAAAATAAAGGTTGACATCTAGTATTATCTGCCCACTTGTTCAATGGAACTCTGCTTGTGCAATAGGAATGCTAGTTTCCCTGTTCCCACAAGACCCCCCAAAAAATCAGCTGCAAAGGGTCCCCAAACCCTCAAGAGAATATTTTGGGGTCACCTGGGGGACTGTAGGGGAGAGGAGCAGAAGCCCCACTGTGTGAGCAGACATCCTGGACTGGACTGGACACTGGATCTCACTGGATCTCTGTCAATCATGACTCACTAACCCCATCAAATCCGTCCCAGAGAGATGTAACCAACTAAGCCATAATCAAAGGAACCAGCTACGTCTTGTAATTAGCTACCACACCAAGTTGTGGTATGTCAATTTGTTGACATGTTGAGACTAGGCCACCAGCAGACTGCCTCCCCGATTACAGACCAAGCCAATCTGTATGAACCTCTCAGGAGACCTTGCTGGTGTTTCTGCAAAGAGCAGACTGCCACTCAGTGACAATGTAGAATCAGGTGCTTTGTATTAAAGACAACCACTCAAACTATGTCTGTTTGTCCATTCTCCATATGCAGCTCAACCCTATCCATGTTGAATCAGAAGCGAGGCACACTGAGTTCAGTGGGCTTACTTCCATGTAAGTGTGTTTGACGGCAGCCTGTGTTACTATTATTGCAAACAATTAAATGATGCTAAGCTATGTGTATGAAAAGGCCAAATCCCTTCGCAATAATTATGATGGATCTATGTTGGCATCCACAACTAACATCCTTAAAAAAACAACAGTACTGGTGTTTCCAACTTAATCTTGAGTCCAGACCTTTAATTAGGGTTGCCGGACAGAAAAGTTGTTGAGCATTTTTTTAATTTTGCCCATTTTTTTTAGTTTTGCCCATTATTATTGTTTTGCCGTTTGTTTTTTTAAAAAATTATTTTTTTTAATTTTTTCAGATAATAAGAAAAAACAATAATAATCATAATCATACTTCCAATTATATATAACCACACCCAGTATATAACATAAAAAACAGGCTATTTTTATGGGGAAACAGCATGGGACACTGCTGCCGGGACAGACTGGACGTATGGCAACCCTACTTTTAATCTTTGACGTGGAATTTGTACCCCAGGTCTCTTCAATCAAATTGCAAATGATACCCAATTTGAGAGAGGTTGGATTTATCAACCTTCTACATTCTGTGATCTGCTGGGAATTCATAATAAAGCGCTCGTCAGCAGTTCAAACCTATCAGTCCATTTGTTCCTTCGGCCTCCAATACAAAAATGGAAGGAGGCAGAACTGAGTCATGCAAGCAAAATGTGATCAGTAGAACTTTTTTTTCATTCTCTTTGCTTGTTTAACCACAAAGAAGTTCAACCAACATAAACAAAACTTAAACAGCTGCATGATATGTTTGTTTGCTTGCTTATTCTTCTTAAACAAATCTTAATTTATAAAATACTACTTTCCTGGCTGAGGTTAAGGCTGATCATTGAATCTCCAGAGAGCTGGTATTGTGGCTGAGAGCAAGACCTGGAAATACCCAGCGTAAGTTTCAAGTTAGTCCAGAGGGTGTGCTTAAGGAAGCTGATGTTTTGGCCCACCCACAAATATACAATGTAGGGATGACAATACATTACAGTACAGTACACTGAAGGGTTGTCACAAGAGAAGGAATGCTAATCACACAGAAAAACACTAAATGGTCTTGCTAAGCCCCTTTCAAAGCACTGCGCAACATTGTAGTTTGCAAGGGGCTTCTCAAAACTTGGGTTTTGCAAATCCCCTTTCAAAACACTCTCTTGCAGAGCCTTTATCAGAGTCCATCAGGCTTTGAGGGCAGAGCATCCAAATTGTGGACCTTCATCCCTGCAACCGGGAACGGCCTCTACAAGCCCAAACTTCACCAGAAATTCACTGCACTTCACCTTGCATTTCAAGGGTTTGGCCAAATGTCCCTTGAGGTCCCTTTCAATTCTACAAGTTTATGATTCTATAGAAAGTGGCCTAAACATGACAACAGGGCAATATCAAACCTCCTAGTTTAGCTGTCGCACTCTGTGCTGTCGCACAGGCATATGTCATAGATTCACCATATATATGACAATAGCTAAATGATGATGATGATGATAATTTATTTATACCCCACGCATCTGGCTGGGTTTCCCCAGCCACTCTGGGCGGCTTCCAACAAAAGATTAAAATAATAATACTAACTTTCAGTTTTTCTGCAAATGGTGACTTTATATCTTGGCAACAAACTCTCTTTTTCCATTTTACAAAATTGGAGCTTAAAAATAAATTCCAGCAGATGGTAAAGATGCAGAACCAGAAGCTCAGGGGGTAAGAAAAATATTCCGATTTTATGCATCTCCATGGGCTTTATTTATTCGGGCAAATGGATCTTTCCACTTCCAGTACAGCTGGTTACGTACTTAATTTGTTCCGGAGGTCCATTCTTAACCTGAAACCGTTCTTAACCTGAGGTACAACTTTAGCTAATGGGGCCTCCCGCTGCCGCCGCGCGATTTCTGTTCTCATCCTGAGGTACAGTTCTTAGCCCGAGGTACTACTTCCGGGTTAGCGGCGTCTGTAGCCCAAAGTGTTTGTAACCAGAGGTGTTCGTAACCCGAGGTACCACTGTACATGGCAGAAGGCCCTCAATCAGCTGCCTTGCTATGAAGCCAAAGACTGGCAGGAAACAGTAGAGTCCATAACACTTGGACATTCAACAGCCAGTTTGTGAGTAAATGCAGGCAACCACTTTTCTTGCTAACTTACTGGGTGGTGTAAATGTCAGACGGGGCAGGCCAAGACATTTTGCAGCCTGAGGTGGAGCAACAAAGGACATTCCCCCACCCCTCTGCAAGTAAAGCTAACCATGTTATTTTGGAACTGGGGCAGAGAATTCTACAAAACCGCACCTCATTTTCATGGAGGATAAAGACTGCTAGCCAGAATGGTTATGTTCTACCGCTCCTGTCAAAAGCAGTAGACCTATAAATATTAGGTGCTGGGAATTTCAAGTTGGGTGAGTGCTGCTTTCAGGCTCATGTCCTGCATTCAGGCTACCCATACAGGTTGGCCACTGGGGGAACACAATGCAGAATTAGACAGGCCATTGGCCTGATCCAGCAGGAGTCTTCTTAAGTTCTCTCCATGGCACTGAATAGTATTAAATAATTCACAATTTACTCGCCTTTCATGGCAGGCATTCTGTGGTCTGTGTTTGCCTGAGCTGGACTAAGGATTCTGAGCCCCTGTGTTCTGATTCGATACATGATATCCAATCACAGAACATTTCAGGATTTGGGCTACTGCCATTGGCCCTTAAACTCTGAGTTATGATTCGCAGCTTGGAAGCCTAGACAGCCAATCACGTTGAGAATGGGAGTGGCTCAGGCCTTCAGAAATGTATATAAGCGGTTGCTTTGCCCCTGTTGTCCAGTTCTGTTAGTTTAATAAAGGTTCTTGCTGCCACCACTGTTTCTTGCTTTGCGGGAACCCACCCACACTTCAAAACCCTCTGTCTGAGGCCACTTCCTCATTCTGGCTAATGGTAGGATCAGCCATGTGATCACATGATAAGCCAGTCATCTGTAATGATACCTCACATCCAAGCACAGACAGAAACCTGGGAAATGTGATAGTGGTAGCTTGATACATAGCAGGAGAAAGAAAAACCCACAGGCTTAGCACAGAATCTGAGCTTCCAAACCCACTGTTGACATTCTATGATGATAGATGGCCTGCATATCTCAATTAATTTGTATTTTAAAAAATTAATCAACTATAGATTTTTTGGATTAATTGAGGAGAGTTTGATCAATGAAGGCAAATCGTCATTGGCAGATATGAGGCTGAAAGACAACACTTCTTTATTTGAAGCCATCTCCAAATAATAATAAAGAAAGCCATTTCTCAATCAATTGGAGGCTTTGTGGATTACATTGTTAGCTGTTTTACATTTCTTTCACTATCTTCCAAAACATATTCATATCAAGAAGGCAGACATACAGAATTATTTCATTTTAATGGATTACAAAGCAAGCCATTAATTGACCAGTGTCAGCCACTGTAATGAAAGGTAATCTATTAATTTTAAAGATTTTGCAAACTACAGGAAAACTTCATTTTTTTTCTTCAGAGTTACAATTCATATTACATACACAATTCTTCTAAGGCTGTAATCCTGTATCATGGCAGTGAACAACAAGTAACAGGGCACAGGATTGCAGCCTAGATCTTGCCTCCCTGGCCTATCAACATCTAACTATACTTCAGAACCTAATATACTGAAAGGTTTTCACTCATTAAACATCAGTGATCTCTGCCAAACACGTCAGATTGGAAAAACACAAAGCCACCAACCTCACCGATTTTTCTCTCAGGGGTTTCCAGATTTTGGTGGCAGCTTCCCATCTGGAAGAAATACAGGAAAGACTGGTAGCGCCAAGATAATTTGTCAGAGCTGAAGACTACGGGGAATGGAGCAGTTCCTTTAAAACAGGCTGCCCCCAAATCTTTGTTTGAAGCAGCATTTCAAGGACTGAATAGCCAACCAAGTCATACCAAGTTGCTGAACATCAGCTCACATGTTTTCTGTTGCATCATCTTACCCTTAAGCTTGTAATAAACATTGCATGACAGGAAGGGTTTTTAGAAAGATTTCACATTATGAGCCTGCTTATGTGTTACTCTCACCATCTGAGAGCAGCTCCACCGAGCTGACAATTGCAGGGGGGCAGGACTCTGTTTGAACCAGGGCTGTCCCTCTGATCTGATTTGTGATCACGGTTTAATTTTTTACATACTGTATTTTATTGCTTGGGATATGCTAATGTTTGTTGGCTGCCTTGAAAATTTGTCTCCTTTACTCATCTAGTGTGACTTTGTCTGGGGTCCTTAGACAGGTGGGCTTATTGTGTCAGTAGGGCATATGTGCATAAAATCCAAAGCGTATAGGAGACTGTGATCAGCACCATAGGTAAAAATCTGGACTGTATATGTGACTGAAACATGGACACCACATGGTGGCAGCAGAAGAGGGATCAGAAGTGTAGCAAGCTCTGGTGGTACCCGGTGCGAATTTTTTTGTCAACCCTCCTCCCCACACATTGACGGCTTAGGGTAGGCTTGGGAGTCACAGGGGGCGGCGTGCCAAATGTCACCCCCGGGCACGCCACCTGCCCCCCGACTCCCAAACCTTCCCCAGCTGTAAAAATGAAGCACAACGGCTCAAGGTAGGCTTGGGAGTCATGGGCGCCCGGTGCGCCCGGGGGTGACATTCAGCACGCTGCCCACCCACGACCCCCAAGCCTCCCCCGAGCTGTCGGAATGAAGGGAGAAGGCTGCTGGCAAAGCAGGCCACAGTGCATGAATATTGGAGGATAAAGGGGGAACCTGGCACAATGGAATACGAGCAGCAGAAACGGATTGTCGTTCCCTGAAATTCCACACTTTGTCCACACTGAATGTCTGCTAAAGACCCATCTTTGGTGCCTGAAATTTACAAAGTTGGTGCCCCAAGTTTAAGTCGTTGCCTCAGCCAATACATTTTCTCCCATAATATTGAGAAACAGGAGATCTAGAATCTTGCAGTAGCAATAAAAAGGGGGGGACTGAGGGGGTGTGGGGAGAAACTGTGCAACTGCTATTACTAGTTGTGCCCCCACCCCCCCCAGAAACTGTTGAGAATTTTCTCCTTCCCCTCCAGAAATTTGATGAAATGTTCCCACACACCTCAAATTCTCTGCTGACAAACATTTGTGGAAAATTTCAAGGGGCTATTTGGACACAAATTTGCTTTGTGTTGTTTCCTATGGCACAGTTCCCTGCTTTGAAACTTAAGACAGCGAAAGCTGAGAGTGAGAAATAACAACAGTAAATCCTTCCGAACTCTCCTTTGCGGGAATTGCTTCTTGCACTTTGTATGGCTAATTTAAGAAATGTTACAAGGGATTTTAGGAAAATCTATAGCTTCCTCTTCTGCCTCCATCCATCTGTCAGTGGAGGCTGCTCCGATCTGTGAATCGGGTGAAATAAGTCAAGTTGGAAAAGGGCAGGAAGACCGTCACAATCTTTATCCATATTAGAAAATGTGGGTTGGGGGTACCTACCTACAGCTCACACAAACTGAAGTTGAGCTCAGCTATTCCTCCCAGGCTGCCCCCAAGGCCTCATAAGAACAGCCTACTGAGTCGTGCCATTGGTCCATCTAGCCCAGCATCCTGTTCTCACAGTGGCTAGCCAGATTTCTGTGGGAAACCCACAAGCAGGAACTAAGTACAAGGGTGCTCTCCCCTCCCGTGGTTTTCAGCAACCGACATTTGAAAGCACTGCTCACTGCATCTGCAAAGGCCATCATGGCCAGCGGCCATCAATAGACTTGTCCAATCCTCTTTTTAAAGACATCAAAGTTGGTGGGCATCCCTGTCTCCAGTGTGAGCAAGTTCCATAGTTTAGATATGGAATACTTTTCTTCTGCCTCTATACTTCTTCTCAGTCCTTCCCACCCACTGGTGCTGTTGCTGCTACAACACTGACAAACAGGAGTGGAGAAGACAGAGGCTGTTTCTCCTCTTCCCTCCTCCATTGTCCACCATGCCAATGCTCTGCACACTACCATGTGGAAGTAACCCTGGGAAGCATCATTTCCCCAAGGCCCCCTATGACATCACAAAGCCTATGTTTTCCAGGAGCTCTTTGCAGCCAGCATAACCCCTAGAAGTTTGCCCAGTTCCAAAGGAGATATTGGGGAGAGCCCCTCCACTGTTTCTCCTTTCTGCTACCACTGCCAACAACACCAGCTTATTACACTTTTAAGTGATTGCTGATCTATAGCCATTTGATGTACCTCTGGGGACAATTTTTTTTTGAATTATCATTGAAACAGTTCATTATCCTGGAAGAACTGTTCTGCTCTCTGCTGCTGTGCTCGGAGTACCCTATTTCTATGTTAGGAGCACCTATCATCTCACATTTGCAGGATATTGACTGTGGAAAGGCATTTTGCCTCCATCTCATTGACTTTTGATAGTGACTTACCACTCCTACCATTCTTGTTCATGGAACATTTATTTGATTCCTATTATTTGTGACTCCGTGCACATATTATATGTCTTCTGTTTATGAATTTTGAAACAGTAAAATGTTATAAAGATTTTGTCAGTATGTTATTAGCCGATGTGTTGCTTGTTGTTTAGAGCCACTGGGGGGGGGGAAGCAGCAGCAACACCCAGGTAAGAGGAGAGGAAAGGTGGGAGGTCAAATTGTGGACCCCAATTTGAACATTATTTCTACAGTGTTATGTACTGAGCTGAATCATAGAACAATAGGATCCAGAATCAGCAGTCTGATTGGTCCGCAGGAGCCACCCAATCCAACTCCAGGTGGAAGTGAATCCGCAACCTGATTGGCCTGCAGGAGCAGCCAATCAGGCGGCTGGCAGAAGTGAATCCACAACCTGATTGGCCTGCAGGAGCAGCCAATTTCATACAGTATTTAAATCGATTGACTAACATCTGTCGAAATGGATTTATTTATTTTTTAACAGGATAGAAAGAACAAGAAAGAAAGAACTGGTGCTAGTTTAGGCATTAGCATTGCAAATAATTCAGCCACAATGGGACTCAGTAATTATCAGCGAAGGACACCTTCAGCCTTTGCAACCTCTGAGCGCTTGTTAAAGTCAGTGTGCCAGCTCTGTATTTCCAACACAGTGTACAGCATCTCAGAGAAATGTTTGGATGAGTGAATGAAATGCGAGATCAGTTTGAGAATATATATACCCTGCAGCTCTCTGCCTACATCACAGCGTAGCGAGCTTTCCTGCTGACGATACTTTATCTCCCTTGTGCAGGAACACAGTGGAACATAAATTTTAAAAAGAGAAGAAAGAAAGAAAGACAACATCACTAGAAAAATGGATCCATTTTCTTCCCTCTGTATAAAGCAATATCCAGTTGAATATCCAAAGTAACAGAGAAATTGTAGAGACTTCCATTTCAAATTTTCATAGACGGAACATGTGAAACAAATGAAATGTCTTTCTTCCTTGGGAGAGGCACTCATTTTGGGTTCTTATTTATGCAAACATTTTGATGTTAATAGTTGCCATTTTTTATTTTTTGGAATGAAGGCCTATTGGGTTTTGCACATCCACTGAATAACGTCTAGGGCTTTTTCTCTTTCAATGGCATTTAGTAAGGCTGTGCAGTGGCTGCGAGATTCGCCTGTATCTCTGTATTCTGTTTTTATTAGTTATTTGATTCTGAATCCGATTTGTTAATCCAGGGTCTGATCTTTGTTTAATTGCATCGGCACCCCTTTAATTCCAAGCACAATTCAAAATCCTGCTTCCGATCCTTAAGCACTTAGTGATCTGTGCCTAAAGGAGGGAGAGAAATCCAGTACAGTTCAGGCGAATAGTCTTAATTCGCTTTTTCTGAAACACTATGAGAATTGAAACAGCCACCCTTTAAGAAGTGCACTTCTTGGAATTTTGTTAGGCAGTTCACCAAACAAAAATGTATACGGGGGGGGGGGGATGTGTGTACAAAAGCATATATTAGTGAAAATAACGTACGGAAGACTGGCTGTCTTGTGATTGTGTATCAAATTGATCTTTGTGTATATTATATAAAGTATCGTTTTGTCACAAGGGTAAAAATGATGAGCATTTTAGTGCTCACATCCTTCTTTGCAGGCAGTGTATATGTCAGTCGTTTTATCAAATATTCGTCACCGTTCAGAGGGACAGTGAAGAAGAAAATGATCAGATAATTCAACGATAAAAATCTTTTCTGAGAAATATCACCTCAGCCCTAGAAAATATTGCCTGTAATTAATTTAACTGAGGACTGGTCCAAGCAACTCTCTTAAAGCTCATGGGGGCAAGAGGTCATCTATCTTATGGCTCCAGGAACTGAAAAACTACCAGTTGCAATTTCCCCATTTACACAAGGAGAGGGATGGTCTTGTGTGAGTTTGCCGTCCAGTGTCATACAGCTCAAATGAGCAAATGGGCTTCTACTGGAAGGATGATTTATTTATTTTTGCTAAAAGTCAGCAGGAACCAACTATTTTTTTAAAAAAAATATATTTCTAAAAAACAATCACCTACTCTCATAGTTAATAGTTAACTCTCATAGTTAATAATGTCAGGGTTCCCTGACAGATCTTTCACCCTTCAGATGCCTGAGTAAACAGGAATGAGATAGACACACCTCATTAGGGAAGGAATTCCACAAATGGGGAACCACCACCAAGAAGGCCCTGTCGTGGTTCAAAGTCTTTTACAGTAGAAGGAACAGTGAAAGGAGGGAAGGGAGGAGAACTGCAGAGGTTATATAGGGACAAAAGTGAGAAACTGCAGTCTCATACACTTAGTTGTCTTTTCAGCTGGGAATGAGGATGTTTCCACACAATGTAACAGATTTGGGTAGGCTGTTTTGTAGCACTGGGATGTGATGCGTTATTCCTCTCTTAACTCAATGTCATTAAGCAGGTTCCTTTGAATGTCTTCCATCTGGCTGTGGGGGAACGTTCTTTCCGAGCCGAATAGCCGCTGCCAAAATACTCTTGTCAAGTTTGCTTAGCCACAAGTACGCTAATTGCACAGACCTAACGACTCTGCATAGTTCTAACCCCTTCCACCTCTGCCATGTCTCCAAGCTTCTAGGCCTGCTGCATTAGGTGTGTGTGTGTGTGTGTGTGTGTGTGTGTGTGTGTGTGCATGCGCGCCCAAAAGGCATAATATACAGAAGGCTGGAAGGCTTCCATCCAACAGATGGAAGCAATCTTAAGCTTTTCTGGAAGCTGACCCAGTGAGAGTGAGAAGGTAGGGAATGCTATGAAGGGGGTGGGCAATTTCCTCCTGGCTGCTTTGGTGTTTGAAAGCAGCATTCCATGCTGTACTTTTTGGTCCCCAGTTGATGCTGGATAGCTGAACTCAGGGAAAGTGGGCAGTAGGAAAACACGATCATTTTTTTTGGCTACTGCCATGGAGAACTGACAGGAATGTCTTGGGTGCACAGTTTAGAAAGCCTTCCTCGTCTCCAAAACAAGCAAGAAACAGGCATTGCTAAGAGGGTCATTGGAGAGAGGGAGCTGGTTGGACATTTAGCAGGATGGAGAAATGACCAGGGATGCATTAGTTGGTAGACATTACGCAAACATTATGCTCACTGTTGTGGAACACCCTTCTTAGGAGCTGCCCTTGGTGACGCATCTCCGAATCACATCTAGACCCTACATGTAATGTGGTTGAATTGAAGCAACCTTGGAAAAGCTTCCAGGGGCTGCATTCACACCATACATTCAAAACGCTACAAGACGACTTGAAACAATCATGGCTTCCCTCAAAGAATTCTGCCGTTTGTTCATGGTGCTGAGAGTTAGTAGTGAGGAGACCCATATTTCCCTCCCAAAGTTACAATTTCCAAAGTGCTTTACAAGCAATCCCTCTTCTGTGAGTGGGATATGACTGGCTTTTTGTTTTTTTCCTGTGGAAGAGTGACAGATACGTTGGGGCATTAATTTCCTATAGTAAATAAATCTGCAGCAATGGGTACTAAATTAAGAATTTTAAAACTGTTATGTCTTGTATAATAATAATAATAATAATAATAATAATAATAATAATAATAATAATTAGAAGAAGAAGAAGAAGAAGAAGAAGAAGAAGAAGAAGAAGAAGAAGAAGAAGAAGAAGAAGAAGAAGAAGAAGTTGTTTATTTATTTATACCCCACCCATCTGGCTGGGTTTCCCCAGCCACTCTATCTAATGAGCCATATCTGGTGTGGGCTTCTATTTCTTTCCAAAGCTGTTGTCTTTTAGAGCTGTTTAGCTTATATTGTGGTGCATTACCTTTCCTGTTGTGTTGGTGGATTTTAGTATTGTATGAAATCAAATCAAATCTTTATGGTTACAGTCAATGAGCAGCATTAAGAAAGCAAGAGAGAAATAAAAGTGGAGCACATAGAACACATTTCTTTCTTCTTCTTTTTTTAGTACTACAAATATTTGCACTGTTTCTTCTTATAAGCCACAATGGAAACTTTAATTGACATGTGGCGTACAGAAGATCCACACACAAAAAACACACACACCACCCCAAAGCAGTCTGAGTTCAATCTGTTCACCATGACAACAAATGGGAACCTCTGTCCTCACCAGGAGAAAAACTCCCAATGCCCACTAGTGTGGGGCAGGCAGTTTTCGAAACTCCCATTGTTCTAGGCACATTTTGCAACAGGGAATTTCATTAGCGCAAGCAGTGTCTGAGCTCTGGGTGCAGCCCTGTGTCTACGATTTCAAATTAAAACTGCAGAGTGGAAGCAAAGGTGGGCATCTTTCTGCCTCCCCACTTCTAGCTACTCCCTGAAGACTGGAGAAGAGACTCTCTTAAGAATATTAGGGGGGTGGGCAGGGGAATGGCTAGACCATGTGAAAAATGAACATAATATTTTAGCAGCAGTTCATTCATTTCCAGCTTTGTATTCTTGTTATAAAAAAGTGTGCCTAGACATTCCGTTGTTGCGGCCATAACCTTGGTTTAAGGTGCCATTTAGCTCCTAGCTTTCATATCTCAGTTTCTAACACTGGGGGCAGGCTATGGAGAGAGAATTGCTGCCTTCAAGCTCTGTTTGTGGGCAACCATAACAGAATGCTGGTGTCTATGAGCCCTAGTTCTGTTTCAGCCTTTCCTTGATAGCTGGCTCGTAGGGAGCAGGCCAATTCACAGCATTTACTAGCTGTATTAAAGGCTAATCTTTTAGTGGAAGGAACAGCATTTGTCTTCTTCATTCCTTCCCTGAAACGCGTTGGTATCATTTGGAGAGCAGCAAATGTTTATTCTGCAAATATTCATTGGCTCCTTTAATAGACCTGTAGTATTTAACAGATCTCATTGAGATGGGGGGGGGTAAAGTCTGGACAGTTGCAGCTTCAGGGCAAAGAATTTGGTGAAACTGAGCCTGCAAACTGATAAAACAGATGCTAATCTGCCTTTAAAATTACCGAAGTATACCTTTTAATAATCATGCAGAAACGAGTAAATGCCTGCGTTCCATTTCTGTGGCGCCTACCAAAAACTATTCATAATTGTAAACCTGCCAGCAACTCCCCCTCTCTTTTTATATGAGAAGTGCTCCGATTTTAAAACTTTTAGTGTTTACTCTTAAACTGGACCTTGGCCATTGAAACAAGTTGTTATACACTTTAAAACAAGGCTTCTTTGATTACAAAGAATGCATAGATAGTTCACAGAAAAGGTAGGTCATACATATCTGAAAGCGTTTCCCAAGCTGTTTGAGATCAACACAGCAGGAGACTTGAAAATGCACCATATTTTTCCATGTATAACACGCCCCCATGTATAAAACGACCCCTGTTTTGGGGGACCGCTACAAGAAATTGCCGTAAGTTGTTGAGCTTCTTTGGGGGGGGGGTAAATTACCCAGAGTTGTGGAGCTTTTGAGGGAGGGCGCAATTGTCAATCACTTTACAGCCTGCCCACCACTGCAAATCACCATACCCTCCAACTCCCGGTAAGAAAAATCCGGGATCAGCAGCGGTGCAGCACCGGAAGTCGCTTCTACACATGTATGGACATGCGTAGAAGCAACTTCCGGTGCTGGCGTTGCCATTTTCCAGTGCCCAGACATGGGTAGAGCGGCACCCGAAATCAGTTCTGCACATGTCCAGACATGCGCAGAAGGAGCCTCCCTGGCAGGTAGGAAATCCGGGGGATTTACGGGTTTTTTCTCTATTCGGGATAACAGCGGGAAACAGGTTTAAATACGGGGTTTCCCATGAAAAACGGGAGACTTGGCAGCTATGCAAATCACACACATTGCCGCAGCCACCAATTGCCTGCGCACTCCCCACCCAAAGCCCAGCTGCCCACTCGTCGTGACCACAGCCAGTTGCACTCACGCCTCAACGCTGATGTAAATCGAACGCCAAATTCCACAGCCGCAGCCAATTGTCAGCAGGCCTTGCCACAACAAACAATCACATGCCCAATCGCCGCTGACAATCACTTGCTGGCTGCTGCCATCAATGTATAAGATAACCCGCTAATTATTTCTAAGGAAAATATTTCATCTTATACATGGGAAAATACAGCATATATTGTTTTTATTAAACCATAAAATATTTGAACTGATGTATAAGTGTACTGAAACTTTTGACTCCACACAGAAATGAACTCTGCTTTCTCCTCTCACCCCTGCACAAATGTTTGCCAGCAGAATTGTGTCGCTATTACTGGTTGAGGTTAAAACTTTCAGATATGTTGTTGTTGGATGTTGTTGTTGATAATATTATTTTTTAAATTGCTTTCCACATATGCCCCAAGGCGATGTACGAAACATAATAAAGACAGCTAAAACAATTACAAAAAAGCACAAAAAATTACACAAGATGAGCTTTGAAAAGCCCCTGAAATGAAGCTCTTTCTTCTTGTTGTTGTTGTTTAATCGTTTAGTCGTGTCCGACTCATCATGACCCCATGGACCAGAGCACGCCAGGCACTCCTGTCTTCCACTGCCTCCCGCAATTTGGTCAAACTCATGTTCGTAGCTTCAAGAACACTGTCCAACCATCTCGTCCTCTGTCGTCCCCTTCTCCTTGTGCCCTCCATCTTTCCCAACATCAGGGTCTTTCCCAGGGAGTCTTCTCTTCTCATGAGGTGGCCAAAGTATTGGAGCCTCAGCTTCATGATCTGTCCTTCCAGGGAGCACTCAGGGCTGATTTCCTTAAGAATGGATAGGTTTGATCTTCTTGCAGTCCATGGGACTCTCAAGAGTCTCCTCCAGCACCATAATTCAAAGGCATCAATTCTTTGGCGATCAGCCTTCTTTATGGTCCAGCTCTCACTTCCATACATAACTACTGGGAAAACCATAGCTTTAACTGTATGGACCTTTGTTGGCAAGGTGATCTCTGCTTTTTAAGGTGCTGTCTAGGTTTGTCATTGCTTTTCTCCCAAGAAGCAGGCGTCTTTTAATTTCGTGACTGCTGTCACCATCTGCAGTGATCAAGGAGCCCAAGAAAGTAAAATCTCTCACTGCCTCCATTTCTTCCCCTTCTATTTGCCAGGAGGTGATTGGACCAGTGGCCATGATCTTGGTTTTTTTGATGTTGAGCTTCAGAACATATTTTGCGCTCTCCTCTTTCACCCTCATTAAAAGGTTCTTTAATTCCTCCTCACTTTCTGCCATCAAGGTTGTGTCATCTGCATATCTGTTGATATTTCTTCCGGCAATCTTAATTCCAGTTTGGGATTCATCCGGTCCAGCCTGGGCTGTGAAAGGTGGGTCTTTCTTACTGCTAGCAAAAGCAGTTTGCATCATTGAGAATGGCAGTGTTAATGAGCCTTTCTGTAACAATCAGCCTCTGCCCTCCTGTAGGAGAGAGGAGTGCTTCTCATTATTTGCTCAACTTGTTTGGCTGCCATTCATCATTGAAATGCACACCCCCATTTTACCGGGCTGTTTACACGGCTATTAAAAGTGGTCACGCTGTGTTTCAAGACTTGCAAAATATTGTCTACTCTCTTCTACCGTGATGGCAGTAGCATATTTCTGGAGGAGGAGTTGACTGGCCAGATTGCTCTCTCTCTCTCTCTCTCTCTCTCTCTCTCTCTCTCTCTCTCTCTCTCTCTCTCTCTCTCTCTGTGTGTGTGTGTGTGCGTGCGTGCGTGCGTGCGTGCGTGCGTGTTTCAGTGCTAAAAACCACTCTCTATCAAATCAAATCATAGTAAAATGCTGCAAAGTCCAGTGCATTTCAGTTAAAAACAACATGTGTCAGAGGCACGGACTGAGAATCGGGTTCTACAAGTGTGGGGCAACCCCTAGGATTCGCCAAATTTTTGACTAGGAGAAGACTGTCCTACCACATAGCCCCAACTGTGTTGGCTGCCAGTTGGTACAAATGCCGGTTCACGTGCTGCACAAATGAAAATATTGGGGATCCATTGAGAATCTTTTGCAAAAAGTCGGGATTGTTTTGCGGTAGAAGAAAAGGCTCTTCTTTTTTGTACATTATTTCGGAATCTTAGATGAACAATTATGATGTTGTGTGGCAGCTTGCCAGAAAATCTAGAAGAAAACCCCCAGCAATTATACCACTATAAATGGGAAGTGCAAAAAGGTCCTTATTTCACCCTGGCATCCTGCAGTGAGGAGGAGGAGTGCTGGGTTTGTTTGTTTTCTGGAAGAAGAAAAGATTGCATTATTCACATCAGGCTCACAACTGTCAAATCAGATGATTAAATTTATTTTATATGATCGCATTAAAGACACTGTTTCCCGAGGTTACAGAGAGCACATAAGATTTGATATTGTTCAGAAAATTAAGTTTCTGTCTTTGTTTTCAGTATCTCTCCCCCCTCTTATCCATGTTGCTCTTTCACAGAAGTTCATCCAAGGATGAACAATTTTCATGCAAGATTTATAGCCCTATTTGTTTTTGAAGACTTCTTTTTCTTACAATGTGAAATGCTTTTGTGATAAAGATCTTTCTTGAGGTCTCCTGCTTAGCATGTATTTATGCATGCTCATTACATAACCATTAAGGGTTGGTTAGAGTAGAAAAGATTTTAATTTATTGTGGATTCATGCATAATTTGAGTTATGTTTGTGTTATATTCACTGGCAATGGGAATTTCCTTTTACCTGTATTTGCAGGACAGTTTGTTCCCAGCCCATGGACATTCTGGATAATTTTTGGCTATTATTGACCAAGCAACATGAGCTGGTGACATAAAACTGTAAAACTTTAAGTTGGTTTCTTAAAAATCATTTTTCATTTCCCATGCATATCAGCAAGAAAGGTGTCCTCGAGGCACTGCAATATACTTTTATCAAAATCAGTGGCACAACTTTTTTGTTTGTTTGTTTTTGCACCTTGTCATTAAAAACTAAATAACGAAAGCAGTGGTCATGTGAAAAATACCCGATTTAAATGTAAAAATATGTCAATAAAATTGACAGCTGATATGACCTCACCAGAAATATAAAAAATAAGATTAATGTAGTGACGTGGGGTTTGTGATTTCAGCTCTCTTGACAAAACATGCTGGAGACAGTTCTCTAGTAACAGCTCTTTATTAAAGTGAACAAGACTGAAGACTGAGGAGAGGAAAGCTACATTTATAGGGACAGGGGATTAGCTAGGAAGGGATACATTTTGGAGGGAACAATATCACGCAATCACAGTGCTGCCTTTTGGAGGAAACCAATAAGACAGAGGATCCAAATACAGCAGCTTAAATGAACCAATAGTAGCTGTACCCTCTGGGACCAAAAGGCAGTTACTTTATCCTAATGCAAATACAGACAATAATAATACAGATATAAAATCCTTTGACTCAATACACAACACCCCTCCCCCCCTAGTGAGCACAGCAGACGTAATCCCTCAGGTACTGTGGGGTCCTACAACTTCTACCTGATCTCCTGACAACAGGTGTTGCAGGTTCTGGATTGGGTGTTACCTGTGGTGGAGGGGCTGCTATAGGGGTTTCATCAGGAACAGATGGAGTCCCAGACATCTCAGGGTCCCCGACCTGTACCTCGTCATCATGAGGACTAGCAGACCCTGGTTCATTTGCTGAAGCCCCTGGTGACTGCACCTCTGGACCATTTTCACTCTGGTCTCGCAGCTGTGCGTCATTAGTCAGGGATGAATTATCTGACTCCTCCCTGCTGAGCGCCCGGCGCCTCAGCTGATCTATATGTCTCTTCCAAACTTGCCCATTTTCCAAGGTCACATAATAGGACACAGGTCCACTAGCCCGGGTGATCACACCAGCCACCCACCGCGGACCTCGTGAATAGTTCCTCACCCAGACCAGATCTTCAGGGGCGAGATACCTTGTTGTGTCAGTCTCAGCCTGGGGGGTTGCTCTTGAATTACGGTTTGGCATTTTATCTGGGTGGACATAATCCAGCACCGTTACCAGTCTTCTACCTAAGAGCAGCTCGGCTGGCGACTTGCCCGTCGCAGTACACGGCGTCACATGCTGCAAAAATAACATTCGCGCAATGCGAGCCGACCAGTTACCCTCCATTAAGCGTGCAATGGATTCTTTGGCTGTTCTTACCATGCGCTCAGCCTGCCCATTGGAGGATGGGTGAAAGGGCGCGGATGTGACCCCTCTAATGAAGTTATCAGCCAAGAATGCCCTGAATTCTTGGGATACAAAAGCTGCCCCATTATCTGATACAATGGTCTCAGGTAACCCATGGGTAGCAAACAGCTGCCTCAACACCTTGATTACGGCAGCTGATGCCATGCTAGGGACCATCGCCACTTCTAACCATTTGGAATATGCATCAACGATAACCAAAAAGACCTTCCCTTGGAATGGCCCTGCAAAATCTATGTGCAGCCGGCTCCAGGGAGTCCTGGACTGCTCCCACCAGTGGACTGGTGCTCTGGCCACTTCTGGCCGCACCTCTTGGCATGCCTTGCATGTTCGTACCCATTGTTCTATGTTCTGGTCCATTCCAGGCCACCACACATAACATCGGGCTAGCGACTTCATCCTGACCATTCCCGGGTGTCCCATGTGAAGCGTCTCAAGAACCCTGTTTCTCAGTGGTGCTGGGATGATCACCCTATCTCCCCATAGGAGACAACCCTTATGCATGGACAATTCGTGCTGCCTTGTCGCATAAGGCCTGAATTTTTCTTCATGCGGACCACCTGGCCACCCCCTCCCCACCCAAGTGAGCACACGGGAGAGAACAGCATCTTTCCTCGTTTTCTCAGCTATATCCGTAGCTGTTACAGGAGCCCCCGGAAGTGTTTCTAGCATAATAATGTGCTCCGCCGGAGCAGGATCCTCATTGCTCCCGCCAGGAAGGGGCAAGCGACTCAGCGCATCAGCATGGCACAATTGTTTCCCCGGCACATGGGTCAAGGTGTACTGGAACCCATTCAGGAATATTGACCAACGCAACATTCTGGGGGAGAGAATTTGTGGCGTTTGTTTGTTTGGGTTGAACAACCCTAACAGTGGTTTGTGGTCCGTTTCAATGGAGAATTGGCGACCGTACAAATAATCATAGAACCTTTTGATTCCGGACACAATAGCCAGTGCCTCTTTATCAATTTGAGCATAGTTGCGCTCCGTGGGCGACAACGTACGGGAATAGAAAGAGATGGGCTTTTCCGACCCATCCGGTTCCCTATGACTCAGCACAGCCCCCAGGCCGTATTGAGAGGCATCACATGCCAGGACCAGCGGCTTCGACTCATCATAATGAGCAAGGACGCTCCTGCTACTCAGCATTTCTCGCAAGGAGTCAAAAGCCTTCTGCTGCTCCCGCCCCCATCGCCACACATTCTTTTTCCGCAAAAGTCTATGTAATGGTTCAGCTACCGAAGCTTTCTGGGGTAAGAATGAATGATAAAAGTTAATAAGTCCCAGGAATGACTGCAACTCCGTCTTGTTCTGTGGTCGTGGTGCCTCGATGATGGCCTTAATCTTAGCATCTGTGGGGTGGATGCCTGATGCATCAATTTTAAACCCCAAGAAATCCACCGTTGGCACCCCAAAACTGCATTTTTCCTTTTTCAGTTGCAACCCCACCTCCTTGAACTTGAGCAACACTGCACGGACACGCGCAACCAGTTCCTGTGGGTCTTTTCCAGCAATCAAAACGTCATCAAAAAATGGCAAGACCCCCGGCAGACCTCTTAACAGGCGTTCCATGAGCCCTTGAAAAATCCCTGGGGCCACACAAACTCCGAACTGTAATCTGTTAACTCTGAACGCCCCTTTATGTGTGACAATAGTCTGTGCTTCCGCTGATTGTGGGGTTACTGGCAGCTGTTGGTAAGCTTGTGCCAGGTCAATTTTGGCGAACACCTTGCCCCCAGCCAGTTTAGCCAACAGATGTGATACAACTGGAATGGGGTATGAGTTTCCCCTGAGTGCCTTATTGATAGTACATTTGTAATCTGCACATATCCTGACTTCCCCATTTGCTTTAAGGGGCGTGACGATTGGAGTCTCCCACTTAGCAGAGTCCACGGGTGAGAGAACTCCCTGCTTGACCAATTTATCCAGCTCTGCCTCGATCTTGGGTTGCAGTGCAAATGGCACTCGCCTTGGTTTGAGTCGGATTGGAGCCACCCCGGGGTCCAACTCGAAGTCAACTGGGGGCCCTTTATAACAACCCAGTTTTCCATTAAAGAGACCAGCAAATTCCTTGCATAATACCTCGCTCATCTCAGGGCAGGTTTGGATTGAATTAAGCCCTGAGATACTCAGTCCCAGGGCAGGGAACCAGTCAGTGCCCAGGAGACTGGGGCGACTGCCCTTCGCAATCACCAGTTTGAGTACAGCCTGTTTGTCCCGGAACTGTACTCTCACGGCACACATTCCCATAACATGGATGCGGCCTGCTGAGTACGACTGCAAGGTTGCCGGAAAGGGCTCCAGAGGGGGCAACTTACCCCTGGGGAAGAATGTCTTCGCGGTCTGGTCTGACACGATGGTGAATGCAGATCCGGAGTCCACCTCCATGTCGCACTGCTGACCCTCAATCTTCACCTTGACGTGTGCCTTGCCTTGCGCTGGAAACTGCACGGCCCTCCCATTGATCTCCGTTACGTAGTGGCAGTCCTTTAGAAAACGAGTTGCTGTGGGCGGTCTGCGATGCTCCAGTCTAGGTGCTCCTGTCGCTCCCGACGCCGCCGATCTACAGACCCTGGCGATGTGACCCGTCTTTCCGCACGTCCGGCAGATAGCATCCCTGAAACGACAACTCTTCCTTTCATGGTTTCCGCCACAACCTGGGCAACTGCCTCGGCGATCTCTGTGCACTGTGCAGGCCTGACGCACCGACTCAACCCCACGGACTGGGCTCTGGCTTGGAGTAGCCTCTAGCTCGTCCATGGCATGCGCAACTTCTATCTGTGGCTTAGTGGCCTTGCGACTGGCATCAAGCTCCTCTCTTTCATAATTCTCCGTGGCGGTGGCCTCCTTCAAGGCTGAAGCAAGGGTAACCTCTTCTTTAGCCACGATGCGTCTTCTGGCTTTCTTGCTGCTCAGACCCCCAATAAACCGATCCAGGAGAGTCTCTTCCAGATTTTGGAAGCCGCAGTGCTGAGCGAGCTTCCGGAGTTCAGCCAGAAATGTGGATACAGACTCCCCAGCACACTGCTGCCTCTTATGGAACTCCATCCGCCGGGCCATCTTGGTCTCAGTAGGCGCCAAGTGGCTTGTTAGGCAGGCAAGAATATCTTGGAGAGATGTCTCACTCAGCTTAGCTGGAGCAAGTAATGCCTTGGCTAGCTTGAAGGTCTCGGGCCCACAGTAGCTCAGGAATGTGGCCCTTCTTTTGCTGGCATCGGTGATCCCTTGAGCCACTGCGAAGAACTCAAAGCGTTCGACGTAGTCTTCCCAGGTGTGGGGCTCTGATGGCTGGAAGGGCTCCAATACCCTTGGACTCTCCATTGTCCTAGCGGGCAGGGTCGTCTTCTCAGCTGGCCAGTGAGTCTTGTTCTCAGCTGCAATCCGGACTCTGAGGCAGGGTTGTGTTTAACCGCTCCTCAGCATTCCGGATCCCATCCTCGTCGCCAGTTGTAGTGACGTGGGGTTTGTGATTTCAGCTCTCTTGACAAAACATGCTGGAGACAGTTCTCTAGTAACAGCTCTTTATTAAAGTGAACAAGACTGAAGACTGAGGAGAGGAAAGCTACATTTATAGGGACAGGGGATTAGCTAGGAAGGGATACATTTTGGAGGGAACAATATCACGCAATCACAGTGCTGCCTTTTGGAGGAAACCAATAAGACAGAGGATCCAAATACAGCAGCTTAAATGAACCAATAGTAGCTGTACCCTCTGGGACCAAAAGGCAGTTACTTTATCCTAATGCAAATACAGACAATAATAATACAGATATAAAATCCTTTGACTCAATACACAACAATTAACATAAAATACTCTAAACCAGTATTCTCCAATGTGGTGTCCTCCACTTTTTTTTGGTGGGGGGGGGGCTACAATTCACATCAGCCCCTGCCAGCACATTCAGTGGTTAGGGAAGATGTGAGGTGTAGTACCAGAGTTCCCTATGGAGAGGGATTGATTGTTAAACCACTCTGAGAATTGCAGCTCTGTGAAGGGAATAGGGGTCTTCAAGCAACTCTCAGCACCCTTAACAAACTACAGTTGGGGGGGGGAGGCATGATTGTTTAAAGTGGTGTGATCGGGGGCGGAGCAAGCGGGGGGCGGGGGCGGTCCACCCAGGGTACCGCCCTGGAGGGGTTGTCACTCGGGGGCGTGCCCTCGCCTCTGCACGGCAGCCTTGGGAAGGAAAAAAAAAGCTGCAGGTGCGCCGGCCGAGCGATTGGGCACTGTGCAGGTGCCTGCTGGAGGGGGGTGGCACTTGGAGCCACGCCCGCACCCCGCGATCAGCGCCTGAGCCTGGACGCTCCTTTTAGGCTCCGTTTAGAAGTCACGGGGGCGTGATCCCCCTCTACGTAGTATGCATGTGCGGGGGGATGCTGCGCATGCATACAACTTTAGAGGGGGATCACAACCCCCCCCTGTGACTTCAAAACAGAGCCTAAATGGAGCGCCCGGGCTGCAGGTAGATAGCCCACTGGTGCAGTGGGCGCGCTGCACCAGTCGGCTATCTACCTGGAGCCTGGACGCTCCGTTTAGGCTCCGTTTTGAATTTGTGGGGGGGGTCCAATCCCCCTCTACGTAGTGACGCCGCCCCGCCCTGCCCCCAGGGGCATGGCACTTTGCTGCCCCGGGTGTCACGGCGCCTCGCTATGCCCCTGGGTATGATGTTGCTCTAAATGCATAGCACAGATGGGATCAGTGTTCCAGGCATTCTGATGCCCTGGATAGCAGCTATAATTGTATTATGTACATTGGATGGATCTCTCTCTCTCTCGGTGGGGTATAAATAAATAAATAAAGTATGGCTAATAATAATAATAATTTATTATTTATACCCTGCCCATCTGGCTGGGTTTCCCCAGCCACTCTGGGCGGCTTCCAACAAAATAGTAAAATACAATAGTCCATCAAACATTAAAAGCGTCCCTAAACAGGGCTGCCTGTTCTGGTAATTCTGCGGTCAAGGAGGCAGGCTGTTGAGCTTACCCCCCCCCCCACACACACACACACTAGGGCCTAAGAGTGCCATTGCGTGCCCTGTTTTACCCTCTTCCAATCTCCCCATGTGGAAATCTCAAGCTCTGCTTTTGGGAACACTGGCGCAGTGAGGTCAAAATCTGCCCTCCATCCCCGGTGTCCTCACCCTCACTGCCAGGAATTCTGCAGAGTGCAAACTTCACAACGACTGCACTGTATTCCTCTCTCCACCTGCTCCAAGGTCCTTGCAATATTTGAGCCTTCCTTCTACACACATCTTACCAGGGCTGGATTTAGGTTTGATGAGGCACTAAGCTACTGAAGGTAATGGATCCAGCTGTCCTTTGTCAACAACAAATTGTCGCTGTTTTGTGTGTGTGTGTGTGTGTGTGTGTATGTGTGTTGAATATATGTTATATGGTAATTTATGGACCTAATAGGTATCTCAAGTCATTTGCACATAACAAAATATGCATTTTATCAAAGTAATTGTTGAACTTATCTTATATTTTGGAAATGTACATCCAGTTGTTGTTTTTTCTTTATTTTTTTGGGGGGGGGGGCAAGAGAGTGGGGCCCTAAGCTATATCTTTTTTTAGCTTATACGTATATCCGGCACTGCATCTTACCCATAAGAGCAATGAACATTTTGCTAGTGGTATTCATTTTTTAATAAAATAAAATAAAATAAAAACGTTCCCACATTTTAATAAAAACGTTCCCAGCTATTACAGTGATGGGAATCGGTCTTTTGCAAACCATTTTGGTCAGTCTGTGTTATATTAGAAAACCTTATGTTTCTCCCACTGAATATACTAAATTTGCACATTTTAGGTGCCCCAGTATATCAGAATTTCCTGAGGAAGTCTCAAGTAAGGCTGATCCGGTGAACTTTCCCCTACATCCCCAGTCCTACATCTGGTTGCTGGGTGCCAGCTGTCATAAATAGTCATAAATAGCTATCATAAAAGGCCTTTGAGGTTTTCATGTCTCAAAAGGAGCATTCTGACATTTGGCAAGGGATAAAAATACAACTTCAACACCAAGGGTGGGGCTACCCTTGGCTTTGAAGGACAGAAGCATGTTTCTCTATTTGTGAGCTGCCATGTAAGAGTATAAATTTTGACACCACCCAAATACTCTCAGTGTTCACTTATAACTTAAGCTTCTTTTGTTGACTGAAGGGAAAAGCCTGGTCCCCCCCCCCGCCACTTCCACATCCCTAGATACACATGTGTGGCACACTCTTAAATATTGTTCCAATTATATTTCATGAATGCATAAAAATGTGCTTCAAAACCCTGCAGTGAGGATGCAGATATCCCTGTGTTCATCCTGATTCGTTATAAATGTTAAGTAGCATTTATTCCAAAACAGACCTTTAGGGGAGTAACTTCACTGCTCTGTTTCTGAAATCTACCCATTCATCCCTACTTACAGTGCTTATCAATGTGCGCATGTGTATGTATAGTTTGCCCCAGCTATCAGTTCCTTCAGCACACTGGTTTCATCAATACACACCAGCACATGTGTGCATCAGTAAAACACTGCACAGAAAGAACCCTGGTACATTCCTCTGAAGGTTGCTTCTATGCAGTGCTTTATGGATGCTCGCAGTTTGTCAAAGCTTTCAATTGTTATTGTTCTTTAGTCGTTTAGTCGTGTCCAACTCTTCCTGACCCCATGGACCAGAGCACGCCAAGCACTCCTGTCTTGCACTGCCTCCCGCAGTTTGGTCAAACTCATGTTCGTAGCTTCGAGAACACTGTCCAACCATCTCATCCTCTGTCGTCCCCTTCTCCTAGTGCCCTCCATCTTTCCCAGCATCAGGGTCTTTTCCAGGGAGTCTTCTCTTCTCATGAGGTGGCCAAATATTGGAGCCTCAGCTTCAGGATCTGTCCTTCCAGTGAGCACTCAGGGCTGATTTCCTTCAGAATGGATAGGTTTGATTTTCTTGCAGTCCATGGGACTCTCAAGAGTCTCCTCCAGCACCATAATTACTTCTATTACTTCAGCTTATTTTTTTTACCAGTACCGAAGAGTGCATGTGCATCTCAGTAAAACACCCCGCAAAAAGAATCCTGGTACAATAACAACCACATCAAGATTGCTTTTTTGTAGGGTTTTTTAAAACAACAACAACAAAAAATAAATATTGGCACATGTGTGCATCAGGATTGGGGAGGGAGCAGGGAGTTTCTCACTGAGAGAAACTGAAAGCTGCAGCAAGTTTTGCCTGTTCCAATTGTTAATTTTATAAATTCCCCTAGTTAAAATGGGCATCCCAGAGGTGTGTGGGACATAGGGCAGAGGAAAGCCAATGGCAGTAGCCACCAGTGGGGCTTGCATTGCTTAACCTGCTTTCCCAATCCCACACACATCACTGCCCCTTACGGAGAGGGGTAGGGGCAAGGCAGGAGGAGTCTGGGTCAGTGCAGGCGCAGCATGGGGAATCCTGGACAGGCCCTGCCACTGCATGCACCATGCTATGCCCATTCTCCCTTAGCCTCCTTCCCCTTGCTAACCAGCGGCAACATGTGGCACTGGGAAGGCAAGTGTCAGGCGGCAGAGGAAACACCCCCCACAGCAGGTTGCCAGGAATGGACAGGACAAGGAAAAGTCCTTACCATCCACCTTTTATTCGATATTCACAGAGAGAGGCTTGGGAATGCAGCCTCTTGGAATAATGGCATGGTCCCGAGTGAGTCTCCACCCCCTCCATCTCTCCCACTTCCTAATGAGTCATCACTACAGGTGCTGAAAAGTGCCCTCTGCCTTTGAGCTCATTGCTCTCCTACTTTCAAGGCTCCCCAGGTTCTGGGAGATGGGTGTGTGTCTAGAATGCTTGCTAAAGACACTGTGTCCATCAGCTGTAGCCCCCTTGGTGCTTCCTCTTTCTCCTCCTCCTCTCCCATTATTTCCCAGCTTTTCCCATCATCTGCCTCTGAGCTGTGACCTCCGTCAAACCCCTGCTGTAATTCTAAACTGCCTTCTTCTTCTTCTCTGGTAGGGTCAGGCTGGGGAGGGGGTCTCCACCATTCCTCCTCTGCCCAGTCCCTGACAGTGAGTGAGCAACAGTGTCTCATTCACAACTGCCCCACCAGCCACTACTGACCAATGGAACCGTCAGCAAATGGAAGCAGAGACATTTACCAATCCTTAACATTGGTTAGAGAAATTGCTCCTTGTTGAATTTCTTCCTGCCCCACATGTTTTTAAGGCACGGATCCTTGTCCAGAAGATATATAGCTATTATAATTGCAGGTCTCAGAAGTAAATGAGGTATTTTAGGGGAGAGGAAGGATTAGCAATAAATGTGCCTACATCCGACATTGCTGTCCAGGCAGGCAGCAGAAAGGAAAAACAGGCAAATCAGAAGGCTGTTCAATGCATATAACAAAGTATGAAATGGTTGACTTTATGGTTTACACGGTGCAAAAATTACAATATTTTAAATGGCAGGTACGAACTCAACCTTTGTTGCTGGCAGTTTCTGGGCTCCTGCTATTTAAATAAATATATTGATATTACATTTGCTCGTTTCTGTTTTCCTGTAACCTACCCAGTTCCCCATGACATTTTAAAAATAAATTGTCCATGGCTCAGTAAGTTTCATTAATCAATTCACTCAACGCTCTGGAATGGCTTTTGCATTGTGTACTAATGACCTGAGAAATTCAATTAAGAAATAATACGCTAACCCTTTCTCCAAGGAGCTCGGAGCAAGCGTACATGGGTCTTAAGCCATCATCCTCACCAACAATCATGGGAGGAAGGTTAGACTATGGCTGGCCCTATATATACAATTGATTGAATTGGGATCAAAGTGATAAGAATTATGAAGTTGTAGAATTATGAGGGCAGGATTGCCATTTTGAACTCTCCTTTGCAGAAAAAGCTCCCTGCAAGACTACACCTAATCTAGCAGGAATTCGACTGAGCTAGAACCAGTGCTGTGTGTTCAGTGGACTAGGGGAATTAGGCTAGTCCCCTAAATATTCCTGGGACATGGGTGGCGCTATGGTCTAAACCACTGAGCCTCTTGGACTTGCTGATCAGAAGGTCGGCGGTTTGAATCCCCATGATGGGGTGAGCTCCCTTTGCTCTGTCCCAGCTCCTGCCAACCTAGCACTTTGAAAGCATGGCAGTGCAAGTAGATAAATAGTTACCGCTGCAGCGGGAAGGTAAATGACATTTTCGTGCGCTCTGGTTTCCGTCATGGTGTTCCGTTGCACCAGAAGAGGTTGAGTCATGCTGGCCACATGAGCCGGAAAGCTGTATGTGGACAAACACTGGCTCCCTCTAGCCCTACTGGTTCCCCTACCAAAAAAATTAACCACATGCCACTGGCTAGGACTTATCTCCTCAATAGGCTAGGGTTGGTTTTTTAATCTGCAATGATTTTTTTAAAAAAAAATGCTGGGGAATATTTTAAAATTGTGACACACCTCCACCTGCAGTAATGTGGTCCATTCTACCACTCTAGACCAGGCCTTGGAGACAGTCACAGAACTGTAGAGTTTGATGGGGTCTCATAGGCAGAGGAAGAACATATACTGCTACAGCATCCATGATAGGTGGTCATCCAAGTTCTGCTAAAACATTTAATTTGATCCTATTTGTCTAGACCAGGCATGGCGAAACCTGGCCCTCCAGATGTTTTGGGAGTACAATTCCCATCATCCCTGACCACTGGTCCTGTTAGCTAGGGATGATGGGAGTTATAGTCCCAAAACTGCTTGAGGGCCAAGTTTGGCCATGCCTGGTCTAGGATCCTACCCTCTAAACTGGGGTGGTGGTGGTATTCTCAAATTTATCCTTTCTAGGTTAGACTTGGGGGTGGGGGGAGGATAGCTTAAGGTTGCTTTGTGAAATTTCTGGCTGGGTAGTGATTTGAACCTGGGTCTTCGAGTCCTAGTCTGAAACTGAAACTGTTATCATCATACCACACTGGCTCCTAATTCTCCACTTGAAGCTGTTGGCCAGCAGCCAATGAATAAGTTATGACTTTCAATAAATTCTTAGTACAATAATGGTGGCATCAGTGTTCTGGTCTGGTTGAAGGCATCAACTGTGAATGGACTGCACCCGTCTTTTGGAAACGTCAAACAAAACCCACATTTTGGTTACACCAACTAGCTACGCAAACACGAATTATATTCAGTGCTTCCATGGACGTTTGATGTTGTTCCCAACAAAGCGATTAGCAAGTCCATATTTCCCCATGCAAATAGCTTCATTTGTAGTCCTGCCGCATTGCATGACTATGCACACAAGAGTCTCTCCTTCTAAACAATGCTCTGGAACGTTTTTTGATTGACACCGACTCGTATTTCTGAGCAAATCTCTCTGTGTGTACATATGTATATGATTAATTGGGGCAGATTTGACTGCAAGCAAGGAGAGAAGGAAACAGACGGGCAGACAGTTAAAATGAAAGCAAAGACTTTTGCTGTTTGAGGTTTACGCCAACTGCTGTCACTCAGCCTCCCAACTGGTTATTGACTGGAGATGCCTCGTTGGTATTCCTAAAGCTACGGAGCTTTATGCAGCCATATGTCAACATATCAGTTATCATGGCATTGGCATGCAGGGATTTTGGAGTTTAGTTTCTGTCAAGCCTCTTCATTAACACACTTAAGCATTATGGCACTCGATTTGTTATGCCATGGCTAAATCACAAGACTTCATTCCAGCTGATCTTTCCTATACAGAACCCCTCCTTTATGTGCAATTGCATATATATCTTTAAAAATGTAGTATAAACACCAACAACTGGGAAACACTGGCCTGCGAGTGCACCAATTGGAGAACAGCCTTTACCAAAGGTGTCATGGGCTTTGAAGACGCTCGAACTAGGGCAGAAGAGAGAAACATGCTAAGAGAAAGGCACGCTCGGCAAACCCTGACTGTGATCAACTCCCACCTGGAAACCTATATCCCCACTGTGGAAGGACGTGTGGATCCAAAACTGGCCTCCACAGTCACTTACGGACTCACTGTAAAAACTCTGTTTATGGAAGACAATCTTACTTGGCTACAAGCAATCGCCAAAGAAGAAGAAGAGGGTGACGTGGCGCAGGGAAATAAGCAATTAAGTTCAGACCTGGAAATGGTGGGAGAGAGTTGGAAAGTTTTTGTGGCTCCTGAGGAGACCCTCCCCAGACCCCAAGGAGCATTTCAATAAGCCCAAAGTCCCCTAGCACAGACTTCTGCTAGCAGAAGCATTGGGTTGAATTCAGCCCATTTCTGTTTACCAGCCATCTTAAGCTAAGAACCCAGATGTCTTCTAACACTATGGGTTCCACCACTTAACATCTCTCAACATTTCTTGAGCTGAACACTTCTTTATACACGGGATTCTCATTAAATAAAAAGAGAGGCTCTTTTTGGGGAGTATGCTCTCTCTCTCTCTCTCTCTCTCTCTCTCTCTCATTTCGGAAGCATTTGCTTTTGGGCTCAGAAGTTGCAGATCACTTGAATGGAACATCTGATGGTCTCCATTGCTAATGTGGCAATTTCTCCCTATTTCCTTTCCATGAAACATTGCTTAGAAATCAATTTTTCCTAGCAAGATGAGAAAATGAGACCAGTTGTACTTCAGAGCACCACTTCAAAGATTGTATTGATCTTCGGGGTTTTACTGAACGTTTCATCAAGGGCTTTCTTCAAAGTCATTTCTCTCGTGCTTTTGTTGGGATATGTTCTTCTTATGAGGCAAAATACCTTCTTTTTAAAGCAATTGACCTTCTAAGGCAGAAGCATCAATGACTGAAGTTTTTTGATGTTCTTAGAGGTTCAGGCATGTACCCGACATATATTTGGCAATGCAGACTTGATGCTTCTGGTGTTCAGACACCTATTTAAGGTAGTTAAATATTTCATCCTCGCCAGCAATCCGTCATTTACGACAGGCAAGGAGTGTGTAAAGAGAGGGTGTGCATTTTGCTGGTTCCCATGAGAGACAGTGAATCATGATGCTATCTATATGATGCATGACACCAGAGCAGCCCTTTTCATTGAGGACTATGCCGTCTAGCATTCAGGTTGGAGGAGACACACTTCATTGGAAATTAAACTTTAACATTAGAAAACTTTACTTGCAGAAACTTATAGATGAATTTAAACAATACTTACAGTCACATGCTCACCCAAGCTTGGGTTTACAGTCTCTTCTTCTAACTTCCAAACAACTGTATTTTCCTCTCTTTCCAGAGCTCAGCACTCAGCCTTCTTTTATCTTCAATTAGGCCATGCCTTGCAGTTCCTATGAGAGATTTCCCCTTTTAGCTTCCCCTGCAGCTTTTGCTCTCTTTCTTTCAAGCAGAGAAGCAGCACTACAACACTCTATTCAACTTGCCAGTGTTCACAGTGGATTCTAAAACACAGTCATCTCTCTTCACATCAAATGGAGCCTCTCCTTCACTATGTGACCAATGCTAGCCAATCACACGAGAACTACTAGAGATCTCTCTAGAATTCAGTTACCAACCAATCAGATTTAAACACATAGTAATGCATAAAAGCATTTACAATTTCAGTGAATTAAATTACTATCCTTAACAGGCTTCCCACTGAGGCATCTGATTGGCCATTGTGATAACACGATGCTGGAATGAATGGACCTTTTATGTTCTTGCATGGAAAAAGGGGAAAGTGTAGTCAGGGGCAGATTGTGATGAGTGCTACTCCATACTAATGGTGATACCTGCCGTTAATCCTGCTCTAATCTGAATGACCTTGCCTCTTTATTTCCGTAGCTTCATCCTGGGTTTTCTTCATTAGTTGTGCTAATTCTTAGACATGCAATGGAACATCAAGAGCTGGTTTTTAATATCAAGCCACAGGAGGGCTGGTGAAACTTGTTGGACTGCCAGATGTTGCTGGACTACAACTCCCAGCACCCCTGGTGATTGGCCACACTGCCTGGGGCTGATGGGAGTCATAGTCAAACAACATCCGGAGGGCCACAGCTCACCCCAGGGACAGTATGACGAAGGGGGTTTCCCTACACCACATACTTTTTTGCTGTCCATTACATTCGGAAGCCCGAGCTAAATTTCTGTCGCCTTTTTTATCGAGAATTACTGACAGAACGAAGGATGCTCAACTAATATACCTTCTGAACGATGAAGATCCAAGCAGATCCCTTGTGGTCACTAGATCATAGAATCATAGAGTTGGAAGAGACCACAAGGGCCATACAGGCCAACCCCCTGCCAAGCAGGAAACACTATCAAAGCATTCTTGACATATGCCTGTCAAGCCTCTGCTTAAAGACCTCCAAAGAAGGAGACTCCACCACACTCCTTGGTAGCAAATTCCACTGCCAAACAGCTCTTACTGTCAGGAAGTTCTTCCTAATGTTTAGGTGGAATCTTCTTTCTTGAAGTTTGAATCCATTGTTCTGTGGATTAATCAGATACCTGATTAATATTTTATTTTACAAGAAGAGAAATGGATCACTGCACATCCTTGATAATTATAATTAAGAATCATCTAAAGGTCTTAGAAATAGGCTGTATTTTATTGGAGAGAATCCAGAGTCCTATTCGATATATTGGACAAATTTTATCAGATACAGGTAGTAGTTTAAATTGGGTATTGCTGAATCGTGTGACCTGTTTTTTAATGTATATTGTTTTGGTCCAAGCTGATGGAATTGATATTGTTCTAATATGGGCCAATGGCCGAAATAAATCACCTACCTACCTGACGAAGGGGGCTGGTCCCCTGCAGCTGCAAAAGCATTCTACCATTATAAACCCTGAATGTTTTACGCATCATAAGAGCAAGACACATTGTTCCTTCCATGTAAAGATTGCCTTGATTACAGCAGTTTATACGTTTCCTTTGATGTGATCATAAAAATACATCAAAAGCTGAGACAGACTTTCTCAGAAAAGTTTTGCCTCATAATGTTCAGGCTGGGGTTGGGGCTGAAAGGAAGATTAAGGGCACAGGGTTTCAATGCCCCCCTCCCTTTCTTCCTCAAACCACACTCTTCCTCCCTTTTGACACCCATCCCTCTAAAGTTCAGATTTGAATCCTGGTCCCTGTGCCTGGTCCAATACTTCAGCCCAATGCCTCTCTTGGTGCTATTTGCGCTATTAACATGAAGCATCGGATGAAGAGTTGAAACAGGAACTGTTTCTAAGCACCACCTATTATTTATGCATTTTACAAGATTTATATGTTGTTTAATTCCCAAATGTGGTGGTGGGGTTTTTTTTTACACCATATATATGTATATATGGACCCAGGGACCCAGGTGGCATTGTGGGTTAAACCGCTGAGCCTAGGGCTTGCTGATCAGAAGGTCGGCGGTTCGAATCCCTGCGACGGGGTGAGCTCCCGTTGCTCAGTCCCAGCTCCTGCCCACCTAGCAGTTTCTTAGGAAATGCATGGGCTGTTGATACCTTTATTATAAATAGCCTTATACTGCAAAACTGGGACCCAGGTGGCGCTGTGGTTAAACCACTGAGCCTAGGGCTTGCTGATCAGAAGGTCGGCGGTTCGAATTCCTGTGACGGGGTGAGCTCCCGTTGCTTGGTCCCAGCTCCTGCCAACCTAGCAGTTCGAAAGCACATCAAAATGCAAGTAGATAAATAGGAACCGCTATAGCGGGAAGGTAAACGGCGTTTCCATGTGCTGCTCTGGTTTGCCAGAAGCGGCTTTGTCATGCTGGCCACATGACCTGGAAGCTATACGCCGGCTCCCTTGGCCAATAATGTGAGATGAGCGCGCAACCCCAGAGTCGGTCACGACTGGACCTCATGGTCAGGGGTCCCTTTACCTTTACCTTTTTATATGTATATCTATATATCTATCTATATATTTGTATCTATATCTATAGCTTAAAAATAACTGACAAAATCATTCAGGGTGTGCAGTGCCACCACAAGGCATTGCAAATGTTGAACTCCCCAAATTAAAGATGCACATCCTAGGAACCTCCTAGCAACCATTGTGGTGTGGGGAGAGGGGAGGGGGAAGGCGGGGAGAGAGAACAAATATACAAAAGCCCTATAGATCTGAACTCTGGGAACTGGCTAGCCCTATAAAAGGAGAGGAAATACGAACAGGCAACAGAGGAAAGGGGAAAGAGAACAGGGTCATTCACAGTCAGGAAGCAGATAGATAGACAGATGCAAAAAACAAAAACAAAAAAGAACACTGCCATCACTGCCCCAGACCAATGGCACAAAGGGAAGGAAGGAAGGAAGGAAGGAAGGAAGGAAGGAAGGAAGGAAGGAAGGAAGGAAGGAAGGAAGGAAGGAAGTTAGGAAGGAAGTTAGGAAGGAAGTTAGGAAGGAAGGAGGAGGAGGAGGAGGAGGAGGAGGAGGAGGAGGAGGAGGAGGAGGAGGAGGAGGAGGAGGAGGAGGAGGAGGAGGAGGAGGAGGAGGTATATCAAGGGTTGTTTCCCCCTCCTCCTGAAAGGATTTTCAATTGACAGGAGATATCTCAAGTAATTAGACCTCTCTTGCTTTATAAAGATGTGTCTATGTGTGGTGCACAGATTTGTATTGATTAATTTTATCGAGAGCCAGTGGGATGTAGCAGTTGGAGTCTCAGGCAAGGACCTGGGAGACCTGGGTGCAAATCACTCAGCCATGAAGCTCACTATGTGGCCTTGGGCCAACCACTGCCTCTTGGTCTAACCTACCTCACAGGGTTGTTGTGGGGACTAGGTGGGTGAAGAAGCACGCACACCCCCTTCAGCTCCTTGGAGGAAAAAGTAGGATATAAATGCAATAAATTAATAAATGTGGCTATTGTAATTGGTTTTAGCATTTCTATTGCACATGTAAGTCACCCTGAGTCATTTCAATGAGTAACATGGCATCGTTGTTGTTGTTGTTGCTGCTGCTGCTGCTGCTGCTGCTGCTGCTGCTGCTGCTGTTGTTTCCAAAGCTGTCCCCCAAATAGGGCAGCAATAGCTTTGCCTCCCTGATGATAAACACAGAATAAAAAATTGTTCTCTGCTCTCGGTTCTCACTCACCCAATACCAATCTTTCCTCCATTTTGGGCTTCTTTGTTTTGGTTTCTCCCAACCTTCCCATCCCCAGATTCCTCTTATTTCCAAGAAGTTGTCATGTGAAGGGGGAGGGATAGGGGAAGAAGAAGAAGAAGAAGAAGAAGAAGAAGAAGAAGAAGAAGAAGAAGAAGAAGAAGAAGAAGAAGAAGAAGAAGAAGAAGAAGAAGAAGAAGAAGAAGAGATCCCATCCAACGTTTCATTTCAACTCAGTGTTCTCCCTTCATCAGTGAGGAGAGGAGAGGGCCTCCACAAACTTCTCCCTTTATTGCTAGTTGTCTGTCTGGACTGGATCCCACACACCATGTTTGATAAGATCCTGGATCAGGAGAACCTGGCAGATCATGTTATAGAAAACCACTTGTGTGTGCTGTAGTCTCATGGCAGCACCAGATTGGGTGTGTTAAGAGTGAGTGAAAGAACCCAACAGGCATGCATTATTGTTTATTCTCTTTGAATACCCATGTGGGTGGCACTGTGGGTTAAACCACAGAGCCTAGAGCTTGTCGATCAGAAGGTCGGCAGTTCAAATCCCCATGACGGGGTGAGCTCTCGTTGTTCGGTCCCAGCTCCTGCCAACCAAGCAGTTCGAAAGCACATCAAAGTGCAAGTAGATAAATAGGTACCACTCCGGCGGGAAGGTAAACATTGTTTCCGTGTGCTGCTCTGGTTCGCCAGAAGCCGCTTTGTCATGCTGGCCACATGACCCAGAAGCTGTACGCCAGCTTCCTCGGCCAATAAAGTGAGATGAGTGCCACAACCCCAGAGTCGTCCACGACTAGACCCTTCCTATCCCTTAAAAAATGCACACAAATAAATACATGGATGTATCTTCCATTTACAATGGACAAGGACATGCATGGTGTGTGGGAGCACATTTTTGAAGAAAGAAGCAGAAGCTGCTGAAACCTGTTTTTTATAGAGAGAGAGCTAAAGATTACTTTGCCTCCTTTTCCTACTGGAAGCATCAAGCTGAGACCTTCACTGAAATAAAAGCTGGCATGAGATCCATGGGGAGGGGAAGGTGAATATCTGTGCTTTTGATGATAAGTTATGCTCTGGAACAAGCATAAAAAAGGAACATTTTGGTATTCTGCATTTTCCCCCAGAGGGAAAACTGAATGAATGCTCTTTTTTTTTTTTACAAGCTAGGACAAAGATTTGGGAGGGGAGTAGGGAGGGTCTGCCTGAATTTCTTCTTCTGCCAGTTAGAAAAGATGCAGCATTTAGAAAATGGTTTCTCCACTGACAGGCGGCAGCTGCCAATTGAAATGACAACTGCTATATCACACAAGCCTCTCTCTGTGTGTGTTTAATGGAAGCACAGATGATGAGCTGAGGGTGATGGCTGGGCAGATAGCATATCAGGCACGGTGTGGCCAAACCTGATAGCGAGCTAATCCCCCTCCGCTTGCGTCTTCCAGGCAAGGACTGCCGTTGCGGCAGAGGTGATGTTCTCAGCCAATGGCTCACAAAAAAGATGTGTCAGGACTCAAGGCAAGCCTGGTGTCAGTCGCAGAGATTGCCAGACCTTTGGCTCGGGACATCAGGACATGGGAGGAGGCGTTTGAAGCTTACATGGGAGAGAGTTCAGAGCAGGCCTCGTACAAAGCATCTATCATAATTCTTCGGCCTTGCTGGTGCATTGGGCCGACTCTCTCAGAAAACGTTTCTGTGTTTTTGGAATTAACGCGAGCTTTCGACTGCAAATTTCAGCAGGCAAATCTTACCACTCTGCTTCTTCTGGTGGTGAGAAGTTCTAGTGACTTGCCCAGTTTCTTTTCTAAGGAAATCAGTTGAGGCGTACAACATTTTGTAATGGTTGCTTCTATTTACATGCTGAGCATTGGTGGAGGCAGACTATCAGCTTAAAGACTCCACAAAGTCTACTGCTTCCACATAAGATCTGAGAGCACCCAAAGGATGCTCACAGACACCCACATTCTGCCCTCTGACTCTCCTAGTCTCAAACTGCAGGTGGTCCTTTGTTTCCTTTTCAATCACACCTAGATTACATTATTCTCAACTGGGGCTGGGAGGGGAATTAGCCCTCTATCAGATGCTGCAGTTCAGACTATTTAGAGCGGCAACCCCATAGGTCCACCATTGGACAGAAGGATCCCAGAGGGACAGAGTTTTCCCTCAAAGAGGGCAGTCTGATGTGTTGAATGCCTCTTCCAGTTCATCCCTGATGTCAGAGATGACAAAGAAGAGACAAGTTGGGGGCATGCTAGGCGAGGGGATCCTCAGTACTCCTAAAACATAAGAAGCTGCTGCATACTGAGTCAGACTGTTGGTCTATCTAGCCAGAGGCAGATTTAGGGCTGTGCAGACACACAGGGCACGCATCCGAAGAGGTTGCCTTCTCAAAGCCTGGTAAGCACTTGCCCAGCTTTGAGAATGAGGTGTGAGGGCTCTGGCAGGGACCTAGAGTCCTCCTGTCTCCTTCCTGAAGCCAGGCTTACTGGGTACTTGGGAAGGAGGGCTCTAAGACCCTGCCAGGGTGAGGGCTGGAGGGAGGGAGTCAACTGGCTTCTCACAGGGTTGTATATTTCCAAATTCCACCCCTGATCTAGCTGAGTACTTTCTACACTGATTGATAGTGCCTCTCCAGGATTCCAGCTAGGGGTCTTTTGCAGCTCCACATGGAGCTGTGGATTGAAACTGAGACCTTCTGCATGCAAAGGAGATGTTCTGCCATTGGACTACAGTACAGTCCTTTCTTAGGAAAACAAGCCCAGCAAGGCACTAGAAAAAGAGGGTTCTAACTTGGTTTGCCCCACACCTCCTTTGTATTTCTTTAAAAAAGTCATTTTTGATGAACCCTTTCCCTTAAGATATGCATTTTGCAAACATTGGGTGGTTTCAGAATTGCATCACAAAATTCAGATCAGTGCAAATTTCAAAGGATGGCTGTGCTTTGGTTCTCATGCTGTTTTGCAAAGTTCAGATTCGGTAGATTGAACTTCAGATGCCAATGGAATTGAATTTCTCCTCCAACCCTACCTAGGACTGATCTATGGCCCTTTCCCTCATCTCATAAACCTGCAGCTACATATGTGCTGTGCTGAGGGCTGATTGCAATCGGCTGCAGCCTGACTAATGGCAGCAGCAACAGAGATCTACTATAATCCACAGAACAATTGACTCCTGGCATCAGTGCCCCAGCCTCCCAATAGATCATAGAAAAGGACACGGAAGCAAGAGAGGGGCAGAAATGGTATGTCCTTTTGCTGAGAAAATACCAGGCACCATTAGCAAACAGGGTTGGGGTTTTGAATGCAGATCCTTCCCTCCCTCCCCCATCACCATACTCTTTGTGGCTTTATTTTTTTATAACGTTTTCCGAAGTGTGCATTCCAGTGCTCCAAGCATTACAGAGCATATTGCAGCAAAATAGCCGCATGGCATGCCTTGCTCTTTGTAACTACAGACTGCCTCCCTAGTGCACTTGGTTCCTAAGCCATGCTCTTGATTTGCATGGCCAAGGGCAGGCTTCTTCTCTTTCCCATCCTTTTCTTGCCCTTTCTCTCATTCTTGTGCCAAGGTTCTCGCCATTCAGTTTGACCTTTACTGTGCCTCACCAGAGTCACCTTCTGTTTAATGCATTTGGGACACCTGGTGTCTTGGACCATCACTACATGGCAATGGTTAGCAGGTGCTGATTTCTTAATAGCTGCCATCATCGTTACAGTGTGAGAAAAGCAACCAGGCAATATTTCATCACTGTTACAAACAGGCTGTGACTTCCACTCTCAGATTCCTGTTGTATGACATAATTAGAGTGGACTTTTGCCATCAGCTCAGTCAAACACAACCTTTTAAACCCAGATTTGGAGAGTCTGCTACCTCTGGATCCATTTTGAATCAAACCAAGATCTGGAGCTGGTCTGAAATGGATCAGGATTGGGCCTATCTATACCTCCAGGCTCCTATATATCTCAGCTATCACGTTTCTGTATATATCAGGGTCTGTTGGCCCAACCTCTTCTAATGGAAACCAACTTTTGAGATTTCTTGAGGGCACTTGAGAGTTCATCCAGTTGCCTCAGATTCATTCCAGATCAGACTCATATATAGCTCCTTGTCGTGCACTCACAACCAGTCCTGAGAGCTGCTAGGCCAAAGACACCTAAACAAGCCCTATATTACCAACAGGTTAGTTCCAGAACTAGAATGCCGGTTGGACTACCAATTCTGTATATCATACCAGGAAGAATAAGGATGGCCCTCCAGAGATTATTGGACTCCAGCTCCCAGGGATGATGGGAATTGTAGTCCAACAACATCTGGAGGGCTACAGGTTCACCATCCCTACTCTAATCGGAATACTAATGTGCAATCTCAGCCCATTCACATGGCTCTCTTCTAGCAGCCAACTAGCTTTTACTCAGAGTAGACCCATTGAAATTAATGAACCTAACTGATGAATAAACATTAGTCGAATACCATCCATGTTTCTGTGCCAGGAGGCAAATATAGTTCAAGGACTATATGAATCTCCCCTATTTTTTTTCTACTATGCCAAAACTGGCATTGCATATGCAGGACATTTATCCACAAAGAGTCACTATGCAATTTTTGCAAAGGCAGGGTTTTCAAAATGGTAATTTAATTTGCATGGTATTCCAATTCGAAACACAACGGTGCTTTTGTTTTCCATTTAAGAACACATACCCGGCTTACTTGCATAATTCCCAGTTTAGAACTGAGTGAGCACCCTTGTTTTATTTTAAAGTATTTTCTACTGAGGCACAGTTGGAGCATCATTAGCTATGTGAAAAATAAAAATGGACAGCAGCATTTTATTAGAAATTTAAGAAGGGCTGAAAAGTGGAGTTTGTAAATCATTGGAACATGAAATACCAAGCTAATATTCAACCATATATCTTATTTTCACTAAAAGCTTGGGTTACATATGTTGTATTTATATTTTATTGATCTACTTCAATTTAAAGATAGGATTATTTGAAAATTTGGATTATTTCATTGTAGACGTATTTGTATCTCTGCATTTAAGTGATGATGATGATGATGAACAAAAATACTTTTGGGATAGTGGGATAAAACATTTAATTTTTCAACTATTCAAAAGAACTGATGAGACTATTGTTTCACCCTTCCTCATACTGTGTGATAGGTACAGTTGCGATTTCACAACTGGTTGCTACATTATTATTATTATTATTATTATTATTATTATTTATTATCTGAATTTCTTTCCACATATGTATCCCGAGGCAATTTGCAGACATATCCTAGAAACAGCTAAAATAATTCAACAACTGGGTATAAACTTAAAAACAACACAGAAACTGTTCCTTCACAGAACTGCAATAACTGTTCAAAAATCTGATTTATCTGGCAATTACATGACAATTATCTGCAACTATGAATATGCAACACTTGCTCTGGGGAACAAACAAAGGAACATATATTTTCAGTATTCCCATTTTTTCGGCTCACAAACACAACTAGTCTGTTGACTGTGTACTGTCAAGATGAAAATTCATTAGCGGTTGTGAGTGGTTATGTTCTCTGAGGGGTCAAGAGAATCCAACCGCACGTGCACACACACACACACACACACACACCTCAGGTTCTTAAGTAGCATCTGCTTCTTGAAGACAGCAGGTCTTTGAATATCAGTTCCTGGGAACCACAGGTAGAAAGAGTGCTGCTGCCCTCAAGTCCTCCAGTATACCTGAAGGAGCGTCTCCATCCCCATTGTTCTACCCGGACACTGAAGTCCAGTGCCGAGGGCCTTCTGATGGTTCCCTTGCTACGAGAAGCCAAGTTACAGGGAACCAGGCAGAGGGCCTTCTCGGTAGTGGCACCCGCCCTGTGGAACGCCCTCCCACCAGAGGTCAAAGAGAACAACAATTACCAGACCTTTAGAAGGCATCTTAAGGCAGCCCTTGTTTAGGGAAGCTTTTAATGTTTGATGGATTTCTGTATTTTAATGTTTTGTTGGAAGCCGCCCAGAGTGGCTGAGGGAACCCAGCCAGATGGGTGGGGTATTATTATTATTATTATTAGCATCTGTCTGGCCACTGTGTGAACAAGATGCTGGAATTTGGTCTGATTCACCTGGACTCTTCTTTTTTTCTCTGCCTTGGGTTTTTTGCACCATGATGAATACGACTCCTTGGGAAACTTGAAATGTGCATTGCCAAGGGCTTTCTGGGTCTTTTCTTGGCCCAACAACGCATTATCTTTGCCCAAGACTCACCTGTTGGTAGACGTTTCAATCCTCCTTAGACCCTTCTTCATTACAACTCTCTATCAGAAGCCTGTAGACTAATTCTGCACTTGGGCACCCCTGTGGCAAGAACATCTCTTTATCTAGTCTGCAGATATCTTGCACGCTCTGTCGTGAAATGATAGATGCAATTACTTTTTTTGTTCTATTGGGGGGGGGGACACCTGTGAAGCATATGCTGTGTGGTGAGTTGCTCCAGAGATGCTACCTGAGATACCTGGAACGCTTTTGACAGCCCTGATAAGTTTACAAAATGTAACTGACTTGATGGTCTCTTCATGCTGATAACCTGAGAACCTTTGTTTACCCCAGCTGAATATTTATAACCGGAACTATGTGCCTGCACATGTGAAAACATCTGTCCATAATAGCAATGCGGGGAGCAATTAAACTGTGGATTTCATGGATTTATCAAAGGCCTTTAGTCATGATATCCAATTGGCTCTATGTTCAAAGTCAATGTGCAAATGTAAGAGCACCGTGGTCTTCCTGCCTTAACTGTACATTTTTAGAGCAACTTTCCCTAACCTGATGCCTTTCAGATGTTGCAGGACTCCAACTCAGCTGTAGTCAGCTTGGCCACTGGTCAGTGATAAGAACATACAAAGAATCTACCAGATCAGGCCAGTAGGCCATAGAGCCCAACATCTTCGTTTTCACAGTGGCAAAGCAGATTCCTGCAGGAAGCCATGCAGGACCTGAGCCCAGCACTCTCCCCTCTCGAGGCTTCCAGCAACTGGTATTCAGAGATACACTTGCTCCGACAGTGGAGGTGGAACATAGTCATCAGGGCTGGTAGCCATTGGTAGCTGTATCCTCCATGAATTTGTCTAATCCAAGTTGGTGGCCATCACTGACTCTTGGACACGGTATGAAGAAGGCTTCCTCAAACTCGGCCCTCCATATGTTTTGGCCTACAACTCACATGATCCCTAGCTAGCAGGACCAGTGGTCAGGGATGATGGGAACTGTAGTATCAAAGCATCTGGAAGGTTGTCTACTTTTGTCTTCCCTGAACCCTCAAATGTTCAGCTTAATTGGATGACTCTGGGTACTATGAGGGAGAGGGAGAAATGATAGGAAATGGGGTCCTGCAGAATCTGGAAGGAACCAAGTTGGGGAAAGGCTGTCTTAGAGGCAACTGGATGGCCAGCAACCAGAACCAGGATATTGGAGTAGATCAGAAATCAGCAACCTTTTTGTGGCTGAGGCTATATATGGTGGTGGATGGGCGTTTGGGGGCCACCAGTCATTGCTGATTTTCTGTGGCACAATGGATCAGTGCATCAGGCTGGGTTTTTTTAAAAAAAAAATTGTGTGTTTTTCAGTCACAGTCGGTTATAGTTATTCCACTTGCATCCATCATCTCCTATCCCTTCTCACCTGTACTTCCCAACCTATCTTCCCTTGAAATCCTAACCCAATCGCTTTGGTTTGCTGCAACTCCTAAAGCTTTCCACTCCTTCCCTCCTCTGTCTTTAATACTGCTTCTTTTTAGGTGCTTCTCTAGTACCCACTCACTTAACACTGTTTTCCTCTTTGTACAGGTAGGTGTTGGTCTGCTGTAGTCAAAAAATAAATAAAAAAATCCTTCCAGTAGCACCTTAGAGACCAACTAAATTTGTTATTGGTATGAGCTTTCGTGTGCATGCACACTTCATATCAATGAAGCTCATACCAATGACAAACTTAGCTGGCCTCTAAGGTGCTACTGGAAGGAATTTTTTATTTTGTTTCTCTTTGTATTTCTTACTTTGGCCATCATTGTGGCAAATTCTACATATTCTATTAGTTTAAGCAACCACTGGTCTTTGGTTGGAGTTTCCCTCTCGTTCCACATTTTAGCGTACAGTACACTTGCTGCTGCTACTGCGTAAAGGAAGAGGCTTTTCTTTTTCCCTTTTTACTTTATCTAGAATTTCCTGTCCTATTATATCTAACAGGAATGCTTCTGGCTTCTTGGGGAAGGAACATTTAAGCATCTTGTTTGGTTCTTCATAAATCATTCCCCAGTAAAAAAAATTAAAAAAAATTGTGTGAGTTCGCATTGCCACCACATGTGGATTCACGAGCCCTCCTTCTCTAAACATTTCCAACATAAGTTGCATCCTCTTTTATACATTTGAACCAGTTTGCTGGGTGGTAGATGCTATCTGAAGATCATTTTTGGGATGTTTTCTCTGATTGCATGACATGCTGAGAATTTCATCGTGTTGTTCCATAATTTTCCCCATGCAGATAATTCTAATCTATATCCAAAATCAGACGCCAAATGAATCATTTCCTCCTTCACCAATTCATCCTTGGTCTTCCAGTCCAATGATGCATCTGTTAACCAGAAGGTTGGTGGTTCAAATCCACCCAGGGACACCTGTGGGCAGAATTCCTGCATTGCAGGGGATTGGACAAGAAGACCCTCAGAGTTCCTTCCAACTCTACAATTATATGATTCTATGATTCTCTATCTGGGGCTAGCAGTGGGTGGGACCCGAGCTTGTGATGAGTGGAGCCATTCAGACACACACATGCACACATCTGTGCACAAACACAAAGATTTATATGCTTCCCCACCATTGCATGCATACATTCTCTCACACATACATTCTCTTTTTTAATGTCTTTTCTTGGCTTCGTTGCTACAACAGATTTAGCTCATTGAGCTGTTTCGAAACAGTCGATAATCCTAGCTGCAGTGTTTTGAGAAGTTGCTAGAAATGAATATGGAAAGCAGATCTCTCTGGAAATGTGACGACAGATGTAGAAACTTGCCTTATATCTAAATATTTATATGCTGAGACCGAGTGCCTGGCAGGGGGGAAGGAAATGACTGTCCCAGGGTGCACATGAAATATAGCAGTGTCCTCATCACCTTTTAATTAAAAGGGCTCACACCCAGATGGAGAAAGAAAGGCGTTTTCACACATACTCGCAACTCAAGCACAATTCACTTAGAAGCACTTTATGTTAGTTATTCCATGGGGCTACAGTTGCGCTTCCAGAATGGAGGACTTCACACCAAAAGTGTATGTGATGCAGTGCATTCCATATTCTAACATACCAGGCTAATAAAGTGACTATTTGCGGACCCAGGTGCAGGGAGCCCCCTGCTTGCCAGGGGTACAGGGGGCATAGAAGCAGCAAGAAAGACAGAACAGCAGCTTTGGGTCAAAATGGCCACAACTTTATTGCTTACAGATGTCAATAGGCTTGGATATGTATCCTAAATAAACCAGTTACAGGTAGGTAGCCGTGTTGGTCTGAGTCGAAGCAAAATAAAAAAAATTCCTTCAGTAGCACCTTAAAGACCAACTAAGTTTATATTTTGGTATGAGCTTTCGTGTGCATGCACACTTCTTCAGATACACTAGAAACAGAAGTGTCAGACCCTATATATATACAGAGGGTGGTGGGGGTGGGTGGGAATGGGTGATGGGAGTGGTAAACCTGTAGATGGCTGTTAATCACCCATTCCCACCCACCCCCACCACCCTCTGTATATATATATAGGGTCTGACACTTCTGTTTCTAGTGTATCTGAAGAAGTGTGCATGCACACGAAAGCTCATACCAAAATATAAACTTAGTTGGTCTTTAAGGTGCTACTGAAGGAATTTTTTTATTTTGCTAAATAAACCAGTTCAGTTGCTGGATGGTTATTCCACCAGGCTCGTTCCTGGGTTTAAGGGTGCTCCTTATGACTCAAATCAAATATGGCAAACCCACCAGGACACCATTTGTGGAGTTCTGTGGCCTCTTAGCCATAGCTGCCAAGTACCCGGTGGAGAAATCCGGGATCGGCAGCCGCGCAACACCAGAGGTTGCGTAGACGCAACTTCCGGTGCCGCTTTGCCCATCTATGGGCACCAGGAAATGGCCAGCGCCGGAAGTCGCGTCTACGCATGTCCAGAAGTGCGTAGACGCAACTTCCATTGCCATGGTCAGCCATTTTCAGTGCCCATAGATGGGCAAAGCAACACCAGAAGTTGCGTCTACGCACTTCCGGACATGCGTAGATGCGACTTCCAGCGGCGGCCATTTTCTGGTGCCCATAGATGGGCAAAGCGGCACCAGAAAAATGGCCGCCGACAGGAACAAAAATAAGGGAAATTAACGGGAGAGGAGCTGGAACGGGAGACCTCCGGGAAATGGTAAGTAAAAACGGGGGTTTCCCAGGAAATACGGGGTACTTGGCAGCTATTCTCTTAACCCTTGTTTAGGCCTTCTGGCATATACTCCCCCCCCCCCTGACTCATTTACTGGGCTACTCTGAAAAGTTGCTCTGGTTTAGACTAAGGATCCAACCCAGTACCTTTTTCCACCATAAAGTTGCAGCAGTTGCTACAAGGTGGGCAAAAAACCCAGATGGGCCCAATTTGTCTGCAGGTAAGTTCCTCCCTAGGGACGTGGGTGGCACTGTGGGTTAAACCACAGACCCCAGGGCTTGCCGATCAGAAGGTCAGCGGTTCCAATCCCCGTGATGGCGTGAGCTCCCATTGTTTGGTCCCAGCTCCTGCCAACCTAGCAGTTTGAAAGCACGTCAAAGTGCAAGTAGATAAATAGGTACTGCTTTGGTGGGAAGGTAAACAGCATTTCCGTGTGCTGCTCTGGTTCGCCAGAAGTGGCTTTGTCATGCTGGCCACATGACCTGGAAGCTGTACGCCGGCTCCCTCGGCCAATAACGCGAGATGAGCGTGCAACCCCAGAGTCGGTCACGACTGGACCTAATGGTCAGGGGTCCCATTACCTTTAAGATTGCAAACTGATTTGAGTAGGAACCAAGTTCAACCAGATGCACCGTTGTAAAAATGTTAATTTCTTTAATAGCTCTAAGATAATAGACATTTGGGGGTGGACATAAGAATTAAATAGGTAAATCATGAGCCAAATGGAAAATCAGAAGACCCGGAAGCTGCACGCTGGCTCCCTCGGCCGTAACCCCAGAAACGTTCATGACTGGACCTAATGGTCAGGGGTCCCTTTACCTTTAAATTCCTCTCTGGCCCCCAATATGACGATTGATAATTCCATAACAAGGTCATGCATGTGCCCTACCTGCTTACCTTTGATCCCAGACATCAAGGATGAGCAGATGGGGTGTCCATTGACAAATGTGCTGCCCACACTCAGTGTATCCTGTGGAGGCAGAACTGAATAGAGACAGGTCCGCTTCCAAAGCCCCGCCTCTCAGATCAGCCATGATTGGTCGATATGAATTCAAAATATTGGCAGGGATACCCAGAATCCTCTGTGACCCGCCACAATTGCAACTGACGGCAAGTGGTCTCTACTAATCAGTAAATTGCAAGAGTGTGCATGCAACTGCTTGGTAAGCCAGCAACCTATAGCATCCTGCCAGGTGGTCTGGAGAATTTCAATAACACAAAATCCCAAGCAGCCCAATGAGTACTGAGTCATCTTAGTGGGGCTAATTATTTCTGGAGGATGTCCGCCGCTTAGTTGCTTATGGACACAATTTCATTTGGCCTATTGTAGCTCAAATCATACATCTGTTTACTCCTAAGTTAGCCTGTGTTCAGTGGGGGCTCATACCCCGTGGAAGTGTGCACTGGCTCGTTCAACAAACAACTAATTGAGGGATGCTATCTGGGGAAAGAGCTGTTTATGCTGGGCCTGCACAAAACGACAATTCTTGTGACTCACCGAGGCTCACATTTGCTGTGGATAAACAGGAAGCTCAGCTTGTGGCTTTAAACCAGACTGAGACACTGTCCTTTCAAGGGATAATAAAAATATAAATGGCAAGGCTTTTCAGTTATAGAAAAAGTGCTCTTTAAAACTGCCCAATCTCTAATGGCTGCTTGTAGATTTTTTTCTTCAAGGTTTCTAGCGTTCTTGCAGTTCCTCTGGCATGTTGCTGCAAGTTCTTACAACTCGTCTTAGCACCTTTAAGAACAATTAATCCATGCAGTCTTAAGGTCATGCCTCCTCCGGTCAGAGTTTCCTTTTATGGTGGCATCCCTTGGGGGATATTTTCACTTTGTGTGTGCTTAATGCCAGCAAGATGATTTAATACGTGCCTTGTGTTTTGTTTCTTATTCCCTGGCCATTGTACTGCATGTTCCTATAAACAAGAAATCATTTCTCAACCGGCAATTACCTGCCGTGGCATTGTAAACTAAGGCAGTTGTTTACTGCATAATGGGGCTTGATAATTCAGCTCAATGAAATGGGCTTTTGGGATGGAAGTTTGATGGGGTCCTCTGCATTTATTCTGAAGCGAGTGGAGTCTCTCGGCACCCCTCAAAAAGCATGTGATGCCATTAGTCTGGCATAATTACAGTATGCTACCAGCATTATAACACACACACACACACACACACACACACATCCTGCAGCAACCAAGTGACTTCTCTCCCATGTTAACATTGGGAATTTAAAGAGGCATTAAGTATAAGCCCTAGACCAGAGAGATGCACTCTGAATTAGTATTTCCTGGAACGGAGGACTGATTAAGAAACACGAGAAAAAATACTAGCTCCCTTTATAGGTTCAGTGGAAGTGTATTGATGAGGGGTGGGCAGAGAATTCCTTAATTTAATCATGCACTGGGTGAAAAAGCTATTTCTTTTATCGGTCCAGCACCTTCCAATGTTCAGCTTTAATGGAAGTCCACGAGTTTCTGGTGTTATATGAGAGAGGGAGGAAAAAAATTCATGCTATGATGGGGAGGGCAGGGTATGAATATAATAATAATAATAATAATAATAATAATAATAATAATCTGCTTGCCTTTTCTCTCAACTAAAATGTCCCATAAACTAAAAAAGTCACAGACCCTCCAACATTCCTCAGGTGAAAACAGGGACATTTCTCAGTCCCTGCCCCACACTGACCTTCCTCACTCCCCCCATTTTAGCCCCCCCCCAACCCACAGAGGACGAATGCTGCCACCACCCCACCGGCAAGACACAGCACCCATGCCCTCCAATATCCTGAGAAAACGCCTCAGTCCCATTTTTATTCTTAGGTAGATTTGCAAAAAGAAAAGAAAAAAACACCAATAAATATATTTTAGAAAGGGGCAAGATTAGAGGCAGATGCACAAAGCAATTAAAAAAAAATATCAAAATCAAGACTCCTTGTGCTCTGCTCCCACTTTTCGCCCCCACCCCCACCCAGGATGGCTCTGCCCTCTGCCTGCACCTCTCATGTGAGACTAGGCCTCGGTGGCCACAGCCTCTCCTCCTCCTCAACCAGTTTGTAGCAGCCACTATGGGCTGCCCAAGGGAGGAAGCCAGTAGCAGTGGCCATGGAGAGGCATGGAGAGGGGTGGTCCCTCGCAGTCGCCACTGCCACCGTTGCTCGGGACAGGCACTGGCTCATCCTGCTCCCCGAGCTCAGTGCTGGTGGCTCTGGAGAGGGAAACAGGGACATTCCAGGATCAATTCAGAAGCCAGGATGACTTTTGTGATTCCGGAACTGTCCCTGGAAAATCAGGTCCCTCGGAGGGTATGAAATCACTCAATTCCTTTGATTGTTCTGCTGGCTCTTTTATGAACTTTTCCGAACATGACAATATATATATATATATATATATATATATATATATATATATATATATATATATATATATATTGAGGTGAGGTGACCAAAACAGTATACAGTGGTACCTCTACTTACGAATTTAATGCGTTCCGAATGCACATTTGTAAGTAGAAAAAAACTGTAAGTCGAATCCCATAGGAATGCATTGGGAGAAAAAAATTGTAAGTTGAAGCAACCCTATCTAAAAATTCGTAAGTAGAAAAAATCCTATCTAAACTGCATGGCGGACGGGGCTCCATTCGTAAGTAGAAACATTCATAAGTAGAGGTACCACTGTACAGTGTTCCAAACTGTGGTCGTCGCATAGATTTGTATAACACACAACCTCACTCCTCCCTCTCCCAGTAAGCAACAATAACCTGCCTGCTGGGAAGCCCTGCACTTCCAGCTGCAGTTCTATACACACCTACCTGGGAGTAAGGCCCATTGGGCATAATGGATCTTTTAAGTTGCCTGGCCTGCTATACCTCATATTGCGTCCGCTGCAGGTTGCGTTTTTCCACGATACGAACGCGGCGGATCCGGAAGTGTTTAAAAACTTCACTCCGCGCGCCTGCGCAGAAGCTCAGAAGTCTGCTCGGATTGCAGACTTTTCGGGGTGTGAACGGAACCCCCGGTACAGATCGGGTCTGCAACCCGAGGTACCACTGTAAACAGAGCAGAAATCCCTGCCCCTGCCCGCCAATGCCATCCATGCATGAGAGGCTGCTTGCTTTTCTGATCAACCTCTGTTGTCAGAAAAAGCACAATATGATACAGCCCTAAAATATATATAAAAGCAAGCAAATCAACCACTCAAGAAACTAAAGATCGCTGTAATTTGCCTGAACATCAGTACATATTTTGCTTCAGAACATGCAATTTCACATCTGAGAGATTTTCCTGCCAACAAAGTGGGTTTGGAAGAAGAAAGAAGCAATTATAGTACTGTCAGATTCAGTCTGGTGTGTGTGTGTGTGTGTGTGTGTGTGTGTGTGTGCGTGCGCCAGCTTTTAATGTGCTCACTTATCTTCTTGTTCAGGTTCACAAAAAGTAGCTGTAAAACAGCAGGAGATAGATTAATAGATGGATAGATAGATAAATAGATGATAGATAGATAGATAGATAGATAGATAGATAGATAGATAGATAGATAGATAGACAGACAGACAGACAGACAGACAGATAGATAGAGTGGTACCTCTACTTATGAATTTAATGCGTTCCGAACACACATTCGCAAGTCGAATCCCATAGGAATGCATTGGGAGCAAAAAATTTAAGTCGAAGCAACCCTATCTAAAAATTCGTAAGTAGAAAAAAAAATCCTATCTAAACTGCATCCAAGATGGTGGATGGAGCTCCGTTCGTAAGTAGAAACATTCGTAAGTAGAGTTATTCATAAGTAGAGGTACCACTGTAGATGATAGATAGAGATGATAGATAGATAGATAGATAGATAGATAGATAGATAGATAGATGATAGATAGATAGATAGATAGATAGATAGATAGATAGATAGATAGATAGATAGATAGATGATATAGAGTGATGTCGACTGATTGAGTCACCATGGGAGTATTAAATACTGATGCAGAAGCAGTTGTACAATCACATTCTTTCCTCTTTCTGTTACCCTCCTTCCATTTCCCACCTCTCCCTATGTAGTTTTGGACTGGATTTGCCATGCTATAATTGAGTGCCATTTCTCAGGCACTGTCGACACTGCCAAAGCCAAAAAAGCTATCTGTCATACCAATGCTCAGCTAGCATGGAATGGTCCGCGTTTTGATGTTTTATCGTGTTTTTAATATTCTGTTGGGAGCCGCCCAGAGTGGCTGGGGAAACCCAGCTAAGATGGGCATGTCATGCTTGAGGTCTTTGAGGGCAGAAACTAGAAAATACTGGAAGTTTCTAGAAGATTCTGGAATGTACTGGAAGACTCTGGAAGGTTCATATTGTTTTGACTAACTCAGGGTTACGTGGAGCCAGGAGAGATAAATTCCTGGGCTCAGCGAGCTGCTCTTTGCTCTCTCTTACTCTGCTTGTATATTGCATGGGATGAAGTTTTTGATTTGGGAGTAGAATATCCCGGAAGAAGACATGGTTGGCTGGCTGCAACCCTGAACAGGAGTGTTCCACCCTTGTTGCCTGTCCATCTTGTGATTCCCAACAATAAACCTTTCAGTGATACTGATTTGCACCCATTTCCCCCCTTCTTTGCATCCTGCCACTGCACTCAGCCATTTGCCTTTTCTTGCATCACAATAGCTTGAAACTTTTGAAAGCTTTTCTTTTTGAAATCACAAGATGGTAATTCGAAAATGTCTTGACAGGCTTTTTTTTCTCTCTGAGGAAGCACTACCTTCAGGTTGCCACATAATGAAAAGTGGTGTTCTATTGTTTCAGAAAACCATTCTTCATCAGGCGGCTGGATTATGTACTCAGATATTAGAGTTTAGCTTGTGGGATAGTTGTGGATCCACACATTCTTCTCTTCCCAGCTTGGATCGTGAAGAGTGATGTTGGAGAATTCTAATGGAAATGGAAGCAGAAATTGCCAGTGATTCATCCCATGTCCAGAATGGAAATCAATCCAAGGAATGTGATCAGTATTTGTTGTTTTTGCTTTCAGTCTGCAAATGATGTGTCTCCCTGCCCCAATTGCATTGTTTTTCCTTTGAACAGGAAAAAAAAGCAGTGGAAAAATGTAATGATGAAGTAATTACATAATTTATGCAATTAATTATGCAAATTAAGTAAGTTACGTAATCTTTCCACAACGGACAGTGCGACAAATAATGTAGTTTTTGGCAGAACACAAACTGCAGCAGAATGGATGCGCTGCTGCATGCGACCCATAGATGATGGAAGGGGAAAATATGCCTTCTTACATTCCAAATCATAAGTCATGTATATTACACTATATTATAACAGAGCACTGCTACTCTGTTCTGCTTGATTGTTGAATTGAGATCTCTGCATGTTGTGCAAAACAATAATACCTGTCTAGCAGGGATGGGGGAGGAATTCCTTTGGTGCTCTTTTCACAGCAGACCCTCCAACTGAATGGTCCTGAACCTGCTTGCAGATGGGAATGGCACTGCCAACCAAAGGAGAAACTGCTGCTTCTCAACGTCTAAAAGAAACAATGCTCAGCAAGTTCAGAAACAAGGACAACATGCATCAATTTGTTGTTCCTGCCAGGCAAAAGAAACAGAGTAGAAAAGACCTAGAGCATCATTGACATTCCAGGGGCATTGCAGGCGCTTTGGAGATAATCCATGACATTCCAGCGTAACTGCTCCTTCAGCCAAAAGGTAGGCTCGTAAGAGGAATACTAGGGAGGAAGTGGGCTTTATATTGTTAAATATTTATTTTTTCAGGCTCTGGGAATGTTTGCGATAGGTTTATGAGCTTGCAAAATATTTAAAGAATTGGGGTATTGGCCATTAGTTTACATGATCAGAGAAGAGCAACGTCTTTGCAGCTGCTTGTAGTGATGCCTGCCCAATCATGGCTATGTTCTACTTCCACTGCCAGAGGCAGTAAACCTCTGTATACCAGCTGCTTGGTGGGAGAGAGAGCTGTTGCACTCTGGTCCTGCTTGTGTGTTTCCCAGGGGCACCTAGTTGGGCCACTGTAGGAACAGGGTGCTGAACTAGGTGAGCCCTTGGTCGGATCCACCAGTGCTTTTCTTGTTCTCTTATGATTTGGGATGTACTTACAGATCCTTCAAGTGTCCCTATTTTCCAGGGACAGTCCCAGATCTATAGAAGCTATCCCAGTTTCTGATTTGATCCTGGAATGTCCCACTTTTCCTTAGGATGCCACCTGTTTTCATCAGAGAAATGTTGGAGGGTATGGAGTTTTGCAATCCCTTGAGCCAAGGAGATAATTAACTATACAGCCCTGTTTAGTGAAGGAAGTTGTTTAGTGTTTAATGTTTTGTTTCGTTGTTTTTTTTAATATGTTGGAAGCTGCCCAGAGTGGCTGGGGCAACCCAGTCAGATGGGTGGTGTATTATTATTATTATTATTATTATTATTATTATTATTATTATCATTACTGCGTGTGGAGGTCCCCAAAACCATCCCTCAAATAACTCACAACATAGACAGAATTTTTGTTTAATGGTTTTTGGCATGAATTTGGCCACAACTTTTATTAAATACAAAACATGTGAATGGTTGTGTAGGCATTGGTTCTCAACTGTCACCTAAGGGCAGAAATAATAACTTGCCTTGTCAACACAGGGAAAGCCCACAGGGAGAGATGGGACCCGGGTGCATGAACTCTCCCCTCACCCTTCAGGCTCCCAGGGGCTCAATACGCGGTCCTGGCCCCCGACCTGGGGTTACGGACACTGCATAGAGCCCCTGTATTCCTGACCGGGATTTTCCCCACCATGCAGGCATTAACTTGGGGCCAACAGAATCAATAAGACCCCTTAATACAACCAAAATAACCAATGCCTAACCGCCAACCTTACAAGTTGTGACTATTTGCTATGCAGTAGGCATAGTAGGCAAAAACCTAAAAAGACCCTGATGTTGGGAAAGATTGAGGGCACTAGGAGAATGGGACGACAGAGGACGAGATGGTTGGACAGTGTTCTCAAAGCTACCAACATGAGTTTGACCAAACTGCGAGAGGCAGTGGAAGACAGGAGTGCCTGGCGTGCTATGGTCCTTGGGGTCACGAAGAGTCGGACACGACTAAACGACTAAACAACAACAACAGGCAAAAACCAGATGGCACCAGCCAATCAGCCAAATGAAAAAATTCCTACCAGGCCCCTGAATACAGACGACCCCTTGAGAGGCACAGCAATGTCAACACAGAGGCCTAAAAACAGTGGAGGGAGGGTGGGGATCCGAAAATGCAGCCAAAGAGAAAGAGAAACCATGCATTTAGCCTTTTATACCCCAGGGGTTGGACTACCACTTACAACATACTAATTTGCCCAACAACAGCCCAGGACCAATCGGACGGTGGCCACTCATGCCCCCACCTTCGAACTTAGGAGTGGTTTGCTAGCCCCCACCGCAAATCGTGCTCTCTATGATAGAGAACCCGCAATATTGAATTTGTTGTTGTTTAGTCGTTTAGTCATGTCCAACTCTTCATGACCCCATGGACCAGAGCACGCCAGGTACTCCTGTCTTCCACTGCCTCCCGCAGTTTGTTCAGACTCATGTTGGTGACTTCGAGAACACTGTCCAACCATCTCGTCCTCTGCCGCCCCATTCTCCTTGTGCCCTCCATCTTTCCCAGCATCAGGGTCTTTTCCAGGGAGTCTTCTCTTCTCATGAGGTGGCCAAAGTATTGGAGCCTCAGCTTCAGGATCTGTTCTTCCAGTGAGCACTCAGGGCTGATTTCCTTAAGAATGGATAGGTTTGATCTTCTTGCAGTCCATGGGACTCTCAAGAGTCTCCTCCAGCACCGTATTATTGAACAGCATGTCCTTATTGTCATCGGAGAAATGTTGGAGGCTATCTTTTTATTTTTTCCAACACCAATTTTATCCGAGGCTCCTTAAAAGATGTCAAACCTACAGCACCAATCCTATATTTGTCTTTGAGGGTGAACCTCTAGTAACATCTCAGATATAATAGTTGAAAATTTGTCTTTTGTATTGGTTGGAAATAAAAAGTGAATCTAAAACTAGTCCTATATCAAATCACACCCCAAGTGAAGAGCTTACTTGCCACCCCTTTCCATTTGTACAACTGACTACTTTATTTTTTAATTATTCTATTCTATTCTAAAGGCCATTCAGTAGCTTTGATGCACAATTCCCATGCATGATTTATCTCTGACAATGATGTATTGATTAGGCTTATTGACATTAGGGATATCAGGGGAGAGGCCCTGAACTCAGCATCATGATCCTGCCTACAGTACATGATCCTGTACTGTATAGAAAAAGAGAACAATATTAAGCAAGTACGCAGATCTCTAGTTTTTTTTTACCTGTGGGTGTTTGGTTTTGGTACATGAGGGAGCATTCAAAAATGTGATTTAGTAGGATTATGTGTAAGTGGTGTTTGGCTGATATAGTAGTCTTGATTTAACCAAAAAAATTTTAAAAAATGGAGATTTGAGGAAGGCAGGTCACACCTTGAGAGAGCGAGAAAGGACTGTGAGAAGGCGAAAGGTACCTCTTTAAATCAGACAAATCAATAGGCAACAAACTGGTGCAGAGATTTGTAAATAGACACTACTTAAGCATCACGCCGCAGAGTGGTTATTCAGCATAGATGTCAGCTACTTAATTATAGTTTACGCCAAACGATATTCAAGGTCATCACTGCGGTTCCTCTTATAATTACAGGCTACGCTGTAAAAATAGAATGCATTGTCCCACAGGAACCTTCAGACATATCCGTTGCCACTTCACTTTATTCAGCTAAGTTTCTTCTTCTCTTTTTAAAATAATTATCATGCCATTTTATTCATTTATTTTATAACCTCAGTCGGGGTGGGGGTGGGGGTGCGGAGAAAGAATAACAGCAAAGGTAAGGTTCAGCAGCATCCCTCGCTGACCAGAATGTTATTTATACCAGCCTGACTGCGGCTTTAGTTGTCTGGCATTTGTCTTGACATGGTAACACTGAGGGACATTTGTACAAGGAGGGATCTACTCTCTGCTGCGATATGGTAAAAGCTACACACTTTGCAGGTATCAGGTGACACAAAAGGGGTGGTAGGGTTTTATAAAGATCCTGACTTCTCTGTCTGGATAACTTGTGGGCCCCCACAATCTTTTCCAGAAGTTGGCGCCTCTGCCTGTGGTGGTTAAGATGAAACCTATTAGAGAGCCAGTGTGGTGTAATGGTTAAGAGCGGTAGACTTGTAATCTGGGGAACCGGGTTCACATCTCCGCTCCTCCACATGCAGCTGCTGGGTGACCTTGGGCTAGTCACACTTCTCTGAAGTCTCTCAGCCTCACACACCTCACAGAGTGTTTGTTGTGGGGGAGGAAGGGAAAGGAGAACGTTAGCCACTTTGAGACTCCTTAGGGTAGTGATAAAGTGGGATATCAAATCCAAACTCCTATTAAAATAACCTTTTCAATACACATTAGTACAGTATTGCACAATATGAATTAGTATATCACATGTGTCATAAAGTTTCCATCTCTGTTTGAAGGCTTGACCCTGTGGGTGGAAGGATTTGCTTGTTTCTGAACTTTTAGTATATTGAGTTTTTAGAAAATATCAACCAACCTTTATTGTATTGCACCTGTTTTGTATTTATGCTTGAATTTAGATGTAATAGAAGGCTTGGATCAGTCTTCTTCAACCTCAAGTTCTCATATTCTGTTGAACTGCAACTCCCGTTATCCCCAGACAGTTTGGCCCAATGGTCAGGGATGATAGGAGTTGTAGTCTGACAGCATCTGGGAACCCAGGGTTGAAAAACAATGGCTTAGAGGACGCACAAGTCTGGAAGCTAGACAATAACTTTGCTGTCTCTCTCCAACAAGAACAAAATGGCAACAGGGAACTCCTGGCTCCACCCAAATACAACTAATTTTAGTACCACCTAGTGATGAAATGATATAATGGCAGTATCCATGTAGTGGTTATATATGAGGGAGAGATCATGGAATTCTACTCAACCAGAGCAGAACTCCGACGTATGGTTAGCAGAGTAAAAGCTTAAACACGTTGCAGGATTCCCAAAAAGCAAACCAGAGGCAATTGTATTTCATCCAGCAGAGCTTTACTGTTACTGCAGGCAAATGAGCATAATGGTCACAAATCCAATACAGTGGAACCTCGGTTTATGAACACCTCGGTTTATGAATTTTCGGTTTATGAACGCCGCGGACCCATCTGGAACGGATTAATTCATTTTCCATTACTTTCAATGGGAAAGTTTGCTTCAGTTTATGAACGCTTCAGTTTATGAACAGACTTCCGGAACCAATTACACCCATGCTTCAGTTTATGAACGCTTCAGTTAAAGTACTCCGCGGACCCGTCTGGAACGGATTAATCCACTTTCCATTACTTTCAATGGGAAAGTTTGCTTCAGTTTATGAACGCTTACTCCGTGGACCGTCTGGAACGGATTAATTCACTTTCCATTACTTTCAATGGGAAAGTTCGCTTCAGTTTATGAACGCTTCAGTTTAAGTACTCCGCGGACTGTCTGGAACGGATTAATCCACTTTCCATTACTTTCAATGGGAAAGTTCGCTTCAGTTTATGAACGCTTCAGTTTAAGTACTCTGCGGACCGTCTGGAACAGATTAATCCACTTTCCATTACTTTCAATGGGAAAGTTCGCTTCAGTTTATGAACGCTTCAGTTTATGAACAGACTTCCAGAACCAATTGTGTTCATAAACCGAGGTACCACTGTACATTCAGGATTGGCACTGTCCATAAGATATTCAGTTGCAGCAGACTTAACTTAAACTTATGATAAGTCTAAACCTTAACACCAAGCATACTATATACAGAACACCACACCAGAAGGAAAAGAGATAGAAAGAGAAAGTGAAACCCAGGCTCCTTCTGGCCCTACTTTTATAGCCAGCGTGACCTTGACAGAAGAAATAAGAGAACCAGTTTATACCAGCTGTACTCAGCTTCTCTGAAGGAATAACCCAAACATCATGAACCTTCTGCTCGTTTCTTTCACACAGAGAAGCTTCCAGAACCCTCTTGAATTCATAAGAATAGGAAAGATCTCTACACATCACATAAATACTTTCTGTACTAAGAAATGCAAACTGACAGGGTTGCAACTGTGAAGAAATGGAATATGCTGTGTAAATGTCAAGACTTTTAATGGACTGAGCTTTTTGAATGGAACCTGAACATGGTTGTTTCATCTGGGGGGGGGGGGGGAGAACCCAAGCAGATTTTGCCAAAAATCTAGTTAATTGTTAAAATGCACCTGATTCCCACATCACCCAATATCCAATTTTCCTCAAATTTTCCTCAGCACAATAAGCACCAACAGGAAGTGATTACACATCAAATCTCTTATATATCCTGGTTTTGTCTATTTTCTATCCAGCTAAACCCGTCTATTTCTTCTTCACATAAAACATCTATTTTAACTTTCGTTTGAAAAATGTGGAGGCAGCAGAAGATTAAACTTGGCAAGACTGAAGTGTAGAGTTTTTGTATTTTTTTGGTCTTCCTTGATCAAAATACAAGGAAGTGTTTTCATTGTCCCTAAAATTATGCTGGAGATGTATGAGAATATTTTATTTTAGGCAGGGAATGTGATGGATTTTTATTGTCTTAATTGGTAGCATCTGGCCACACATTTTTGTGGTTAATGTTGTAGCACATTTGTTCTGGGTACTTTGTACTTTATTGGCCAGTGGGAAATGAAATAATCAACTCGTGGCATGATCTCAGGAGCCAGCGGGCCAGCACAAAATCTGTTTTCTTTGTTTTCTTAAGAAAAACCTTATTAATCACTTCATATCAAAAACTCCCATGCCAGTATACACATTTCAAACTCTCAGTAGAAAAGAGGGAAAACACACACAACAGAAAGGATCTGCACCATACGTTTTAAACTCATGAGTTCCTCCAAAGAATGCTGGGAACTATAGCTTGCCCTCACAGAGCTACAGTTTCCCAGCACCCTTAAAAACTATTGCTTCCAAGATTCTTTGGGGGAAGCCAAGCACTTTAAAAAGGGTTTAGCATGCATGGAGCCCTTGCCCCTTCTCCTGGTTCACACAACATGTAATTATTCTCCAGGAGAACTAGTCATAATTAAGCACTTTTACTTCCACTGATTGCAATGAAGAGTGGGGCACTTAGGTAAATATTTCCCATTGTAATTTGTCAAGCTGAAAAGTGCTTAATTTAGGATGGATCACTCCAGGGGCAGCCAATAGGAAAGCGGGGGGGGGGCATCACATACCTATATTCCTAGCAGCAGCAGCACACCGGCTTAGCAGCAGGGATAGAGACAAGGTGGTAGGATATTGCCACAGTAGAGATAAGAAAACACTTTGTCGACGGGAAACTCCCCACCGGAGTTGAATCATATATCAAACAGATGGAAAGCTCTTCAATCTGAACAGGCTGAAAGCAAAAAAGTAAGGTTACCATAACTTCCGTCATAGAGCTTCATGAGGCTCCAATACTTTGGCCACCTCATGAGAAGAGAAGAATCCTTGGAAAAGACCCTGATGTTGGGAAAGATTGAGGGCACTAGGAGAAGGGGACGACAGAGGATGAGATGTTTGGACAGTGTTCTCAAAGCTACGAACATGAGTTTGACCAAACTGTGGGAGGCAGTGGAAGACAGGAGTGCCTGGCGTGCTCTGGTCCATGGGGTCACAAAGAGTCGGACACAACTAAACGACTAAACAACAACAACAGAGCTTCAGTATGCTGATGACAACGTAGTGTGCGCATGCTCAGAGGATGACCTCCAAACCATCCTAAATATCTTTGCAGAAGCTTACGAAAAGCTTGGCCTATCACTCAACATCCAAAAAACTAAAGTGCTGCACCAACAAGTACAAAATAACCCAGCTCAGTGGAAGAAGCACCGCCAGGAATGCTGGGTTAGTTCTGCTGGCAACATCCCCACCTCTTCACCCCTTCACTTATCTCCCAGTAAACCATGGTGATGCTGGTTCCGGGAGGCCAGGTGTCTGCTGCACCCCCTCCCTGCCAGGTGCTCCTGGCATGATCCAGCCAAAGATAAGCACTGTCCAAAGAATTACAATGCAAGAGATTTAACTCCCTTGCGCAAGTATCTTCTTGTATTTATGCTGTTTTTAAGATGCACGGTTAGCTACCCGAACAAACTGTTCAATATGGAAAACCAAAGAAGACCCATGGGCACACTGTTGATAGATAAATATTAGATAATAACAGGATGGGAGGAGAATAACTGGGTCAAGTTGGTTACCTGGAATAAGTCCTTTCTTGCTTCCACAATTCCCACTGAAGGTGAGAAATGTTTGGCATTGAGTTTTCTGGTAAGGTGACTCACCAATGCAATAAGCATTGCTGCATTGATGATAGTGTAAGGAATTCAAATCTGCTATAATTTTTGTGACTGGGCAACATTCAGCTTGGTAAATCTATGTTTGTTTAAAATGCACATAAAGTTATCTCAGAAAACCGAACAATTTTAATTTTACCTTCTGAAAATGCCAGGTAATTTAATTTAGTTTTCTCTACATAAAACATACCCTACTAAGCATACAACGGTACCTTGTAATCATAAAACAACATTAAAAAGTAATGACATCAAAGAAATTAAAGCAATTTAAAGAAATGTAAACAATGTAAAGAAATGTAAACAATTAGAGAAATTAAAACAAGAAGTTCCACCAAGTTCATTCTAGGATATCAGCTGCCAACCTGCTTCTTGGCTTCTGATTTTGCCCACTGATGTAGATCTCATGCCCCTGTCTACTGCCTCTGTGACTTGTTTCACACACCTCTTTATAGACTAAGGATGACAGGGCCACTGTGGGACTTGCATGGGCCCATCAGAAAACTTCTTTACTTTACTGCATAGGAACCAACTCCTAGGGGCTGAGGTCCCTTCAAGCCCTCCAATAAATATATTAGTGGGCTGGGTCTCCCCAAAGGAGGTTCATATACCCCATCAGACCAATCTATCAGTTCAGACAGGAATTATGCACAGGGGCTGGTGCAAGATGTCTTCCTCGGACATACAGAAATAATCCCCAAGTGTCATCATCTCCACCACTCAAGTCAATGATCTTTTGGACACCAGCTCTCCTCTCCTCACTGTCATCTGAGCATAAGAGTGTCTGGATTATTTCTGATTAAGGACACAAGCTTGTTATTATATTTGTTCTTTGGCTGGTATTTCCATTGCTTCTGTTGTCAGTTTCCATGTCACTACAGGTGGGTGGATGTGTGGGCTGAATTTATAGCACATCTCAAGATTCCTCTATGGATATATTTAAGATAACATGATGGAAAGCCAAGAATTTAAATGCCAAGTGATTTGGATACTTTTTTTAAGACCTCATAATAGCTACAGCAATATTATCAAGGGATGGACTGAGCAGCTACCTCCATGTCATTTTGGTCTTGCTGGCACTCGGTCATTCCGAGAAGCACCATGAAAGCTTCCTGCTAGACAAGTCACTGTTGCTTATTGGGAAGCAGACTAGGGAGGTGGGAAAGAGATTTGTGTGCTGTAGATGCACTGGCACAACCTGTCCAGTGCTCCTGCTGGTGCGTTTGCACCATGCTGACCTCACCACTATCTAGCCCCTCCTGGTAAGCCAAAGCAGTCCAACTGCTGAGAAGTTAGCATAGTGGCTCTACCTCACCTGGCAAGCCACTTTGGGCATAATCCTCATATGAGGGAAAGGATCAAGCAGAGAGAGAGAGAGAGAATCAAATAAGTTCTCCTGCAAACATATTTTGGTTTCTTAGCTGCATGGCAGAAGAACATAAGACATGAGAAGAACACTGCTGGATCAAGCCAATGGTCTATCTAGTCCAGCATCCTCTTCTCGTGGTGACCATGGAGTAGAGCAGAACTGTCATGGCAAGTAGCCATTGATAGCATTGAAGGTCAGCAATGATGGAGTTGGAGACTTGTGATCCAGAAATCCCCATCCCATCTACCTGCCATGCCTCAGGTTCCAGGTGTTCCTTAAGATATCCTGCTCCCAGACATTTAGGTCAATGGACTACAAATTAAAATATGGCAGGACATTAGCTTTGAAGATGTTTCAGTGCTTGTAGACAATGTTTGCAATCCAAGAGCTCTGTTGCAGTCAACATTTTTACCCCTTACGGGTTGGTTCCCTGTACAATGTATACAACATATATTTGTTGTTGTTGTTCTTTAGTCATTCAGTCATGTCCGACTCTTTGTGACCCCATGGACCAGAGCACGCCAGGCACTCCTGTCTTCCACTGCCTCCCGCAGTTTGGTCAGACTCATGTTCGTAGCTTCGAAAACACTGTCCAACCATCTCGTCCTCTGTCATCCCCTTCTCCTTGTGCCCTCCATCTTTCCCAACATCAGGGTCTTTTCCAGGGAGTCTTCTCTTCTCATGAGGTGGCCAAAGTATTGGAGCCTCAGCTTCAGGATCTGTCCTTCCAGGGAGCACTCAGGGCTGATTTCCTTCAGAATGGATAGGTTTGATCCCCTTCGCCTTGTCGTGGCGAAGGGGCTTGAATAACACGGAGAAGCTATGAGCTGTGCCATGCAGGGCCACCCAAGATGGACAGGTCATAGTGGAGAGTTTTGACTAAATGTGATCCACCTGGAGAAGGAACTGGCAAGCCACTCCAGTTTCCCTGCCAGGAAAACTCCATGGACAAAGACAACAACATATATACAATGATGTAAAGCAGGGATAGCCAATACGATCCCTTCCTGGTGTGATTAGGCTGCAGCTCTCAGTGCATCTTACCATCAACCATGGGATTTGTAAACCAACAAGAATCGGAGGACATCACCTTGGCTAGTTCTCATCTTTATTAAAAGTAATTTAAAAATTGAAGGAAGGAAACAAATGAAAATTGGTCTGTTATTTACTGGCTTGGTTTTTGGTGGTCTAAATAGAATTGTTAGGATTTTTTTCTTTCAATAGAAGTTTTTAATGTTTTTTGGGAGGGAGGTCTAGATGTTCCTTGTATCTTTATAATTAATTTTGGAGACCATCTGTTGGGCATCTTCCCAGCAAACTGCATATCCAGATATCCTTGAGGGTTTTTTTGTTTTTAAAGTTTTCTCATGGGAGTCACAGCATTGGCTACCTAAGCAATTGTAGTGGGTTTTTTATTAAAAAAAAAACCACCATTGTGTACGTCTTCCCACAAGTGTCATGGAGAAGTTGATGAGGTTTATTTGTGGGACTGCTTTTTTTTCTTTTTTCTTTAGTTTTGCACCAGTAATCTCTCGACTAGTGCCAAACAGCTGTTTTCAAAGAATGACCCCAAGATTCAGAGAAGCTAAGCTGAGATAAAATGTACCAAGTCAAGAGCATTTCCTCCAGAATTGTTCATCTTTCAACCATGGGGAAATGGCTGGCTCAGTTTCCATGGAACAGTCTAGAGGCACAAGGGGCTATCACTTTGCTGAAGCTAAGCAGGTTTCGGTCTGGCCAGTGCCTAGATGGGTGACCACCTGAGAACTACATATATGCCACATTGGCTTCCATGATGGAAGAAAGGTGGGATATAAACGTATTAAACTAAATAGATCTGACCCAATTCTGCACCAGGGACAATTGCCCATGCCAAACCATTCACATGTGTAAACAATAAAGCAGTGAAATAAAAAAAATTCCTTCAGTAGCACCTTAAAGACCAACTAAGTTTATATTTTGGTATGAGCTTTCGTGTGCATGCACACGAAAGCTCATACCAAAATATAAACTTAGTTGGTCTTTAAGGTGCTACTGAAGGAATTTTTTTATTTTGCTTCGACTCAGACCAACACGGCTACCTACCTGTAAATAAAGCAGTGGTTTGTTTGAACCAAATTATATATTGCTGTCTTGCCTGGCTATTCATCGCTTAGGGAGCAATGGGGCCTAGAAACATGATTCACTTTATCATCATCATCACCATCATTTATATTTTACCCTTTCTCCAAGGAGCTCAATGTTGTGTACATAGTTCTCCCCCTCCTCATTTAGACAACAGCCTTGTGAGGTAGGTTAGGCTGAGAGACAGTGACTGGTCACACAGTGAGATTCCCAAACTAATGCATGACCCAAAACTCACTTATCCTTGGAAACTGACATTTCCCTGAATTTCATATATTGGAAGAAACACACATGGATATGTGTGTGGATTTTGAGGTAGGCTTTGAAAACTGATTTGGCAAGCTGAACTGAAGACTGGGAAATGGAGAAACAGAGAAAAGCCATAACTGGACAGGTTCTTCCCTCCGTACTTGGCACACCAGTTGATAGGAAAAAGTTTTCTTAAAATTGGGAGGCTGAAGACGGTTAATCTATACTGGGCAGAGTTGGGATATTGTGTTACCACTGCTGGACTGCAGCCACGAGCATAGTGCTAAAGGAAAAGGAACACACAGGTTCTTTAATCTTCTGAAAAGGTCATTCAGGAGCCAAAGCTATACTCCAGGAGGCGAGCAAAGACACAGAATAAAGTCTGCTATGGAAGCAGCATGCAGCCAGAGTTCCTGATTAACTTAAATAAAAACAAGAAATGGGCTGATTTCTCTTTACGCAGGTTGGAGAAAACAACTCACAGCAGTGATTCTTGACCTCCCTCCATTCACACTGTGAAAATGCATGGATATACTAATAATAGTAATAAACAAACTTTGGTTCTTAATTTAGTCTTGAAATTCAAAACAGCTGCACAGCCGCTTGGGATTTCTGTGTGAGCTCATCGCAAATTGCTTTTCCCAGTGCTGTGGCACTGCGTTAGAGAAATGTTTTTCAAAATATACATAATAACAGGGTTGATCTCCCAGTGGATGAAAGCTGTATTGCAAGCCATATAGAAAAGATGCCTGTTACATAGCAAAATCATTGTTCTTTATTTAATTATGTTTACACACACACACACACACACACACACACACACACACACACACACACACAAGATCCCAGAGGTTCTGGGGCAACTGTGAACACAGCTTCATGTAAAACAAACATGGCATTCCAGCTCAGCCATCGCTCTTGGTTGAGAACAGAGACACACCAAGTGGTGATAATTAACTGTGAGCTAAATCATGGTTGGAGGGGAAGAGACGGTACAGATCTTATTTTAATTCTAAGAAAGCAAGCAGCAACAAGCTTTTCCCGTGCAAGCTTAGAGACATTGCTTTGCCATGAGAAAACAGGATAAGTTCCATGCAGTCATGAAAACAGTAACAGTGTGCCTGGACCACGGGATTCGACTTTGGGAATCAGCTCACTTGAGTTTGCAGTTTGGGGCTTTCTAGCTCAACTTGCTATTCGGGATCTGATTAGATATGTTAGGTTGCAGTCCTAACCCCACTTAAGGGTGGGTAAGCCCTACTGAATTCAATAGGACTGAATTCAATAGCCATGCCCTGTTAGAAACAAAGCACTGTTTCCCCCTACCTCATGCATTACAATGGGGAATATAAGGACTCAGCTACACTGGTCAATGACAACGTTAAAAATGTGTTATACAAATATGGCACCAGAGGGCGTTGTAGAGCAGCGACCCGCTGTGAATGGTAAATTGCATTGGGACCCAAATTTTATAGCCTTTTTTAATAGTGTTTTTCATATCCATGTAGATCCAGCCTAAAAATGGTGCTCGCTCTCTCTCTCTCTCTCTCTCTCTCTCTCTCTCTCTCTCTCTAGATATATATTCATGAAAGTGGATGGAATTTGCAGGCACAGCAGGTCCTCCAGAGTAGATTAAGTCTTCCAACTTGCAGTGAGAAACAGCAAAATGTTTTTGTTTTTGGGAAACCCAGTCAGATGGTCAGGGTATAAATAAATAAATAAATAATAAAATTATCATTATCATTATCATTATCATTATCATTATGTTCAGGGCACTATTAAAATAAAAGAGACTGCCCACTTCACAAGGTTCCCCCCGCCAACCACCTCGAATTGAAAGGCGGCTACAGCTGCAACAGGGGCCAAGTGAATGCACTAGTGCATGTAAGGTTACTTTCGGTGGGACGTGGGTGACGCTGTGGTCTAAACTGCTGAGCCTTTTGGACTTGCTAATCGGAAGGTCAGCAGTTCGAATCCACGCGATGAGGTGAGTTCCCATTGCTCTGTCCCATCTCCTGCCAATCTAGCAGTTCAAAAGCACGCCAGTGCAAGTACAGTAGATAAATAGGTACCTCTGTGGTGGGAAGGCAAACAGTGTTTCCATGCGCTATCCTGTTGGTATCTGAAGCAGTTCAGTCATGCTGGCCACATGACCCAAAAAGCTGTCTATGGACAAACGCCGGCTCCCTCGGCCTGAAAGCCAGATGAGCGCCGCAACCCCATAGTCGTCTTTGACTGGACTTTGACTTAACCGTCCAGCGGTCCTTTACCTTTTACCTTTACTTACCATGCATAAAGAATGCTTGAAGAAGGCTACCATCTCCAGGGATGAAGTTGGAAGAATGCAAGAGTTTCCATCAAGGACACTGAAACTTAAGTGGAGCTCAGCTTATATGTCACCAATATGTTCCGATTAAAGGAAGGAGTTACAAAAGGATAAACTACTAGGTCTTACAATAGCATGCAACAGCCAGAATGAGGCATATGAGAAAGGTCCACATCCTGTAAGACAGGGGTGGCCAACTGCGAAGAGACTGCGATCTACTCACAGAGTTAAAAATTGGCAGCGATCTACCCCCTTTTGGGGTGTTCAGGTCAATGCTGTTAAGCTTTTTTTTAGGGAGGAGGAAAGCCCCATTTTTTAGGGTTTCAGGTCAAAGTTGTTGAGATTTTTTTTTAGGAAGGAGGAAGCCCCATTTTTTAGGGGTTCAGGTCAGAGTTGTTGAGCTTTTCTGAGGCAGGAAAGCCCTGTTTTTGGGAGGGGAAGGGCTAAAATGTTGAGCATTTTTTAGGGGAGCCAAAGTTGTTGAGCTTCTTTGGGGGGAGCCAGTGATCTACCACAGACATCCAGTGATCTACTGTTAGATCATGATCTACCTGTTGGACGTGCCTGCTATAAGATATAGGTTACCTTGTTTGTTTGTTTGTTTAGATGGAATAATTGACATACTAGAAAGCCACAAGAAAACCACATGCTCCTTTCTGGGCTGTACCAGAAAGAATTCAGATGGGACTTAACCATTTTGGAACGTTTCGCAACATCAAATCTTTCCCTGCATGTGGAAACTTAGCATGGCAGGGTTCTTTGAAAAGAGGATGCTGGGACTTGATGAGCCTCTGGCTCCTCTTACATTTTGTGTCACCTGGTCCAGGTTCTGCCAATAATTCCACAATAATTCACCTGTGTCACCTGGTCCAGGTTCTGCCAATAATTCCACAATTCACCAGCAATGGCTATGTGTGATGGAGAGGAATCCACTCAAGCAAACCTGAGACAGGTAACACGCCAACTTCCATTAGAGCAGCTGCAGTTCTGCTCTTTCTTTCACTGAGGGTCACAGTGCAAACAGCTCTCTTTAAAAGGAAAAGCGTGAATTATTAGGCTCCCTGGCACCACGGGAGATCCTTTTCCTCAGAAGAGGATAGTGATGAAACACAGTATTCAGTGGCTTTCATTCATGCAATTGTTTAGAGTCACACGCGTGAAGGTACATACCATTTTACCAAGGGAAATAGTTCCGCAGTTTCAGATCGCTTCGTATTTCCCAAAAGCTTGATGCAGTGATGCAATTTGCACTGCTGGCCACGAAGCATAACCCCTATGCAATCTGTCTACATTCTTTCTGATTTATAGAGTCCTGAGTGTGTAGCCAAAGAAAAAAAAGGGGGGGAGAGAGAGTCCTGCTTACTATGGGAAAATTGGACGGGTGGGGGAGGGCCCAGCAGAACTAGCTGTACAAATTCAGTTTATTTTGCATGCCTCGACCTGAAAATGAACTGTTCTGTGGCTTCGGTTCAAAAATGCTTTTCTCTCCTTCGCTTTGGAACTCTTTGGATGTAACTGGTTCGATCTTGCCAGCTGCCAAGCTGAGGAAAATGAAGGGGTGGGGGTGGGGAGCTTATCTCCAATAACAACAACAGCATGTGATGTTGACAGGTGTAGGTGTGTGATGGTTGAAACAAATATGGAAGGTCTTGAGAAAAAAGCAGGGTACACCTGGAAGGACACAGCAGGAGAAGTTAATGTTTCTGTTGTAAAAACACACCGTAATAACGTGAATGACACACACACACACACACACACACACACACACACACACACACACACACCGGTATGGGGCTCATGTTCTGTGTCCATGACATTTTGGAAAGTCTAAGGTGGTGTCCCCTCCTCCCATTCTATGTCCAGAAATCACCTGGACTGGAAGTTCCGTCTTACTTTGGTCGCGTCCACACCTCCATTTAGAGCACATTTATGTCATGGAGAATCCTGGGAACTGTAGTGCCTGTGAACTGTCATAGGTCTGTGAGGTCAGCACACTTAACAAACTATTGTCCTTGGGATACTTTGGTTGTTAAAGTGGTCTAGGACAGGCACCCCCAAACGTCGGCCCTTCAGATGTTTTGGACTACAATTCCCATCATCCCTGACCACTGGTCCTCTTAGCTAGGCATCATGGGAGTTGTAGGCCAAAACATCTGAAGGGCCGCAGTTTGGAGGTGCCTGGTCTAGGAGCTCAGCCCTGGCAGCCCTGGCAGGGGAAATAGGGACATTCTGGGATCAAATCAGAAGCTAGAATGGCTTTTGTAATTCTGGGATTGTCCCTGGAAATCGAGGACACGGGTATGCTGTTGGGACTTCAGTTGGGAAGCTTTGGGGCTTTCTTTGACCTTATGTGGCCTGTGGTTTTTGGCTTTACTGTTGAACCTCTTTATTTCATTCATTTTCAAGACCTGGTCATGCTTTTCAAGTAATGAGGCCAAAGCAAGTAGATTTACTGTCTTCTGCTGTGTGTGTGTTCTTTTGTGGGAAGCAGATGTATTTCTATGGCAGCTCCTTGACAAAATTCCCTTTTAATAAAGTGTGCCGCTGAACATTTTGAATGTCTTTGGGTGGAGTGCATGTGCTCAGATTTCTATGCCAAGCATCTCCCTAAAATAACATTTCTGTTACCAACTTCAACATATTACTTGGATGGCTTTCAGCAACACGGAATAGTTTTATGCTCATCATCTTTCACTTATTTCCATCTCTGTTGCTGCTTTATCTCCAAAATTGTATTAGGCGTTAGTCTTATTTCCACATAGCCACTGAGTTGACATGAACAGGGTTACACTGAAAGTTTCTGAGTTGTTAAAGGCAATGGATACGTTGTCTTGTGTTTATCCATTTGAGCAAAGGGCAGTGACATGCTCAGCTGATGTTAATTTGTGGTTTAATTTGTGCCTTTTTATTGTACATCAGTTTCCCTGAACAAATTTTATTTTCTGGTATTAAATTATTGATTTTATGCTGGGTGTTGTATATTATGCTTGATTGCAAGGGAATTCTGTAAAATTGGGCTTACAATGCTAAATGCAAGGCTCCTGCTGTATACAAGCCATGCATCTGAGTCATGGAGGACGATTGATGGTGACTCCTGCAGATACCTCAGTGATCTGGCAGGGATAGAAGGGATTTGGTAGTCCTTGAGGTATCCTGAACCCAAGTTCTTAAGGGCCTTGTAAATTAATGCAAGAACCATCAACTTGGTCAGAGAGCAAACATTGAGGAATTCTGGCTTTTCCATCAAGGCATCAGACCAGTCAAATTTCAGGTGGGAAGGACAAAGGACTTCCATGTTCTAAGCCAGTGATGGCAAACCTATGACATGCATGTCAGACGTGACACGCAGAGTCCTCACTGCTGGCACGCACCCCATCGGCCCATTCGCGCTGTTGTTGTTGTTGTTGTTGTTGTTGTTGTTGTTGTTGTTTCCCCCCATTTGTTCTCCCGCTCCTCCTCACACTACAGCTTGTCTCCGATGTTAAAACCCGGATTCTTTGTTGTTGTTGTTGTTGCTGCTGCTGGTAGCCAGAGATTGTTTTTTAACCCTTTCTGTGCTGTTTTGTCTGGCGCTTTGGCAGACTATGTCGGTGCTGCGTGTTAGTTCCAGCAAAGGTATTATTCGTCATTTATTTCTGTTCTCTTTCCCCCAAAAAAGCGCAGCAGCTTTGGGGCACCCCCCCCAAAAAAAGCAAAGCAAATTTTGCAACCCCCCCCCCAAAAAACCTCCAAAACTTTGGTCAGCAGCTCTCCCCAAAAAGCTCAACAATTCTGGGCAGTTTGTGATAAATAAGGGGTTTTTGGTTTGGTTTGGTTATATAATTAGTATTTGGTTTATTAAATACAGTTATATATTACAATTATACATTTTTGTTATTTAAACTATAAATATCGCGAAATTATGGTTTTTTTCTCAACGTGACACACCACCTGAGTTATGCTCAGTTTTTTGGCGAATTTTGACACACCAAGCTCAAAAGGTTACCCTCACTGTTCTAAGCATTTTAACCCTGGAATTCTTTTTAACTGGGAATTGCAAGTGGAGGCATAGCAAACAAAACATAATCTATGGCTCCCATCCCAGCACGATTAATGGTGCTACCATTTCTAGCAAAATCATGTTTTCCTTTCCGTCTTACTTGTGCAAAAAAAGAAAGGGGGGGAGACAGAGGGGTGTGTGTGCAATATTAAGACTATTCAATGGACCATTATCTTCCCATTTTGCTTTGACCACAATTGGCCTCCTCTCCAGGCAGCCCCCCAACCCTGTCGTAAATGTCTTTCTCATAAACAATTACTCTTCAGTTCCAGAGGGGGGAATGAAAAAGAAATGAGAGCACTAAGGTACTTCTGGGTAGAAATGAAACCCTGAGACTCTTCTTTCAACGCCTCAGTATGTCATGTTTATTTCTTATCCCTTGCACGCATGCATTATTCAAAAGTAAGACTCAGGTTTTGTGGGATTCTGTCAAGGCATTGTGTTTTCCAGCACTGACCTGAGTTTGATGTGTTCGGGAATCTCAGAGCACAGTGCAAATCTTCCTTTGCCGAAAGATGAAAAGGATGGCGCTGTGCTTATCGCGCATGTGGTCGGGGAATGCTAGCGTGCCTTCCTTTATTAGCTTCCTGGATTAAACTCACGTCATCTTTCTTTTCCAAAGCATTATGAGGCTCAATTAAAACCATATTGCCTCTGGCAGTCTCTTCGCAGCGGGTTAGGATCTCAAGTGTAAATGTACCTAAAGAATAGGTTGGTGAAGGGAATATTTCAGCTTGAAAAACAGGGAACAGTTGCCTAATAGAGAACGTGAAATTAGCAAGAGATAAGGTTATATAGCTGCTCTAAATGAGCAGCAAATTCAGTAATCTCATGCCTGTCAATGGAATGGGTCCGCTTGCAGGAAAAGTAAGCCAGGATCGCTCTGGGTGGACTTGACCCAACCCGGGGTGACCTGGTGCTGCTTTGACCCAATCCAGCCAAATCCCAGGTTAAGAAAAATCAGCCCTGTTCAGTTTGTGATCCGGGATTTGGCCAGAACCATAGCAGTCTTTGCTCAGATACCAAAGTACGCAGATCATTTGTTAAGTGCAGGGAATAGCAGGCATGTAAAATCTAATTATAAAATCTAATTCTCGAAGCTATGAACATGAGTCTGGCCAAACTGCAGGAGGCAGTGGAAGACAGGAGTGCCTGGCGTACTCTGGTCCATGGGGTCACAAAGAGTCGGACACGACTAAACGACTAAACAACAACAACAACAAAATCAATTTGAAGTACTTCGATACAGCTATGGGATGTGTGTGAATTAGGCCATACCCTTGCTGTTGTTTTGTTGTTTTGTTGTTTAGTCGTTTAGTCGTGTCCGACTCTTCGTGACCCCATGGACCAGAGCACGCCAGGCACTCTTGTCTTCCACTGCCTCCTGCAGTTTGGTCAGACTCATATTGGTGGCTTCAAGAACACTGTCCAACCATATCGTCCTCTGTTGTCCCCTTCTCTTTGTGCCCTCAATCTTTCCCAGCATCAGTTTCCACCTATATCAAAGAGATGCCAGAGAGCCAGTGTAGTGTAGTGGTTAAGAAGCATAGCTGCCAAGTTTTCCCTTTTCTCGCGAGGAAGCCTATTCAGCATAAGGGAAAATCCCTGTAAAAAAGGGATAACTTGGCAGCTATGTTAAGAAGAGCGGTAGACTCGTAATCTGGGGAACCAAGTTCGCATCTCCGCTCCTCCACATAAGCTGCTGGGTGACCTTGGGCTAGTCACACTTCTCTGAAGTCTCTCAGCCCCACTCACCTCACAGAGTGTTTGTTGTGGGGGAGGAGGGGAAAGGAGAATGTTAGCTGCTTTGAGACTCCTTCGGGTAGTGATAAAGCGGGATATCAAATCCAAACTAGTACTCCTCCTCCTCCTCCTCCTCCTCCCCCCTTCTTCTTCTTCTTCTTCTTCTTCTTCTTCTTCTTCTTCTTCTTCTTCTTCTTCTTCTTCTTCTTCTTCTTCTTCTTCTTCTCATGCCTGTTCGCTTCATGCAGACCACCTCTGTGATTCACTTTAAGTGGCTGATGAAGACTTTTTAATTATTATTTAATCGTAAGTGGATAGATTTCTTTTAGTCACTTTAGGAAATTTCTAGTGGGGAATACAAAGTGAACAGCAGAATGAGGCTCTATAAAATCATGCAGCTTAATCACTTTTTTAAAACAAAGTCATTATGACAAGCGCTTGGGCTCCTGTCATATATATTTTTCAAGCTGTTTTTGCAGATAAGACTTATTTGCTCTCTAGAGGGGTAGTTGATGGACTGCTGACATACATTTCCAATGTAGAATTTGATGGATGCGGATATCAGCAACCACCCACCTAGTGGAAAACAGCCCAGGGGAAGAGGAGAAATAGTTACATTTGTATTTCTAAGTGGATCTGGACAAGAGCTCTGAGTTTTGGCCTAAAATTCACTTTATTTCCCCCCTAACCATCCATGATTCAAAAGCCTTGCTGAATCAAAGGTTCCTCCTCATAATTTATTTTTGTCCTGTCAATAAAAGTAGCAGAAGGAGGAAATCTGTCCCAGATCATTAGATGGATATATAATACAAACATTCAACACATATTTGTACTTCTGATATATATATATATATATATATATATATATATATATATAGACAGGGGACCACCTGTGGTCTGATGGTTTCATTCAGGTGGTCAGTGCTGTACCTGTAACAACACAATTAAAAATCATATAACATCTATCAGAGCATGTTGCAACTGCTACAGCAGAGATGCCATGGTGTATCTGCAGCAGAACAACCGGACGACTTCATCTGCCCCAGCTGCAGCAAAACATGTCTCTCCCATATCGGTCTCTACAGCCACAGCAGGCGCTGTAACCTTCCAGAAGTTTGACTTCACCCCCAAAGGCGCACTCCTCCGTTGTCACCAGAGAGCTGATGTTTTACTTGCAGGGAAACAAATCAGGGCTTGCACAGTGCATGACCCAGCTCTGTGCAAGCCGCAGTGGTCAGCTGATTGTAATGTGAAGATTCACCCAACAGTGAATCTGAAAGGGGGGGGATGCGGAACTTATACTGATAGTATATGTTGTTGAAAGACCATCTCTATGTGGGTTCCTGTCCTGCTTTAATGCAAGCTCTCCACCCATGCTTCTTCAGCTGGTATACATGCTGAGAACAAAATCAAAAACAAAGTAGGTTCCTATCTCCTTGTTGCTAATTGCTTTGAGAACAATGGTGGGAAGTAATGGTGGAAAGTTACTAAGCAGACAGATGTCAACTGAATCACACTTCAAGTTGACTTTGGACAAAGAGACAATGATTCATAGTGAGGCCGGTTTTTAAAACAATGACCAAATAGTTCTGTGACGTCTGGTCTCTCCCAGCCCTACCTGAATATGCTGGGGATTGAACCAATAATTTTTACACTCAAATCAGTGTAAAAATTGAGCTTTGTCTCCCCTTTGAGTTTTGCCCCCCCCCCTTTGCAGACACCCGTTGCTACTCAGAGCACTTCCTAGAAGACTTTGCCCAACCTGGAGTGAGCCCTGTTCATGTTCCTCTATCATAACATAATGATAATGTAATCATAAATAAATAACCACGGTGCTATTGAGAGGAAAGGACATCCTCACCTCCTGGGTGTGCAGCATATCTGAAGTCCTGCTTTAGTATAGTACAGTCAAACCTTGGCTCCCGAATGGCTTAGTTGCCAAACAAATTGTTCCCGCAAACCCAGAAGTAAGTATTCCGGTTTATGAATGCTTTTTGGAAGCTGAACGTCCGATATGGCTTCCACTTGAGTGCAGGAAGCTCCTGCAGCCAATCAGAAGCCGTGCCTTGGTTTTCGAACTGTTTCGGGAATCGAATGGCCTCCCGGAATGGATTAAGTTCGAGAACCAAGGTACCGCTGTACTTAAAAATAAACCCCCTAAAATTATGTCATTGTTAAGTTTACATGCTGTATACTTATCTGAAAACCCTTTTTCTAAAAGCCAAGGGTTTGGCGATGCGTTGATCAGGATATATTTGTATCCAACACTCCCCTACTGATGTCAGAGCTCCAATGTTGGTTGGACCAAGGCATCAGAGGCTCTGGGAGCGGTAGACAACTGAGCTCTTAGGCCCAAAGCATATGAAAGACTGCCTTGAATCTATCAATCTTCTCAGCTGTTGAGATTAGAAGAGAGGTTCCTCTTCAAAGCTCTGATGCCCTCAGGAGCATGGGGCCTGGTGGCCTGGGAGAGGGCTTTCTGTGGCAACTTATACTTTCCAAAAGAGGTGCATCTAGCACTGAATGCTAAAGATATGTCTCTTTACCCTGACCTCCGACAGTTGTTTTGTTTTGTTTTGTTTTGTTTTGTTTTGTCTTGTCTTGTCTTGTCTTGTCTTGTGGGACTCAACCCTTTGGCTGAATTTATACCGTTCTCTTCTATTTGGGATGGCTTTATGTGTTTCATCATTGTAATGGTGGTCTCTTGGTTGTTCCACTGCCCTCAGAAGCTTGAGGGTGACAGCCCAGGAGAGGACATTCTCTGTGGCAGCCCCTAAATTGTAGAACTCCCTCCCCACAGAGATGCACCTGGCACATTCATTCGCTTCCGTTCATCGAATGCGTCTCTTTGCCTGGCTTTTGACACTTGGGGTGTATATATTTTTGGACCCAGATTATTTTTGACATTTTAAGTTGTTTTAAGTGGTTGTTTACATTGTGTAATATTGTGTTTTAGTATTAATGCTGTGTTTTACTTGTTGTAAAAGATCCCATGGACACCCTTCCCAGTGGCCAAGGAACTGCAACCTTGGGGGTTATTTTTACTGAAATCCTGGGGCATTTGTATATATGACAACTCAATAGCATGCACTATCCATACCTAAAATTTTACGGGTGGTGATGAGAGAACTGGAAACTGTTAGCATGCTTGTTTTACCATTTCTGAAGAACTGTACACATAAAAATAGGGACTTCCTAGGGATGGTCACCTAGAAATTGTTAAATGTTTTTAAAACTGACTGGCATTTTATCTATTCCACTACAGTGGTACCTTGGTTTAATAACAGCTTAGTTTATGAACAACTTGGATTAAGAACGCTGCAAACCCGGAAGTAGGTGTTTTGGTTTGTGAACTTTGCCTTGGAAGCAGGACATTTTCCGCTTCCTGTTGAGTGTGTTCCATTTGTAAATTGAGTCCCCCGCTGCTATGGGAAAGCACGCCTTGGTTTAAGAACGCTTTGGTTTAAGAATGGACTTCCGGAACGGATTAAGTTCGTAAACCAAGGTACCACTGTAATCCAAATCTTGCAATGCAAGTTCTCAAAAAAAAGTATATATTAGGGAGAAGTTGTGCATTTAAATGTTAGTGAAAATATTCAAAAATGCTATATATGGGGAAATGTCTTGCAGAAATGTGTGCATTATATAAAATTGCATATAAAATGTTTTTAGGAGAAAATGGCACTAAAATGTTTTGTTTCGTTTTTGGAGAAAATGACAGTAAATCACAAATTGCTGCTAGATATGGAAACCTGAGTTTGAGTATGAAGAAATGAAAAACTGAGAGAAGCAAGGTAGACAGATCCTTGCATCCCTACTGATGAGCCAGTGCTCTGACTCAGGATAAAAGCTTTTCGTGCAATCCATCTACTATATATTTTGGAAAGTTGTGGTTGTGTTGACTGTGCATTTGGCCAACTCTTAGGATATCATAATGAAGTTTTGCATGATGTTTCCTGAAATCAAGGAGCAGTATTTCATCTGTTTTGAATGAGGAGAACACAGGAATCTGCCTTGTATCCAATCAGACCATTGGTCCATCTAGCTCAGTATCACTTACTCTGACTGGCAATGGCTCTCCAAGATCTCAGGCAGGAGTTTCTTCCAGGCCTACCAGGAGATACAAGGGATTGAATGTAAGGCATGTAAGGCAGATGGCAGCTTCCAAAATTGCACTGATTCTAAGCACTGGTTTCAAAACTGCCCCAATGTTTTGTTTCTTATTATTCTTGAATAACACTGGGTATGAAACTGTTAGCGTTCTATAAATGCAAATAATGTTGCTTTGCTGATTTCCCCTCCTGAACCACATACTAATCTCTACAACTTGTGTTTACTAACAGAGAGCAATCACCTCACAGCTTTGTACCGGAAGGAAGAGACCATCCGCATCTTGCGCAGTGGCGAGATCCACAGCCCTCGTTTTCCTCACAACTATCCCAGGAACCTGTTACTGACGTGGAGGCTGCTTTCGCCAGAGAATGCAAGGATACAGCTGGTGTTTGATAACCAATTTGGTCTGGAGGAGCCAGAGAATGATATCTGCAGGTGGGTTGTGTGAAAGTGTGCAGAGGGGACAGTCGTGAAGCATTAATGGCATCAACACAAAGAAAAAAAACAAGGCAAAATTAATTACAAACATATTATTATTATTATTATTATTATTATTATTATTATTATTATTATTACCCTGCCCATCTGGCCGTGCCTCCCCAGCCACTCTGGGCAGCTCCCAACAGAATATTGAAAACACAATAAAACATCAAACATTAAAAACTTCCCTAAACAGGGCTGCCTTCAGATGTCTTCTAAAAGTCAGATAGTTGTTTATCTCTCTGACCTCTGATGGGAGGGCGTTCCACAGGGCAGGTGCCACTACTGAGAAGGCCCTCTGCCTGGTTCCCTGTAAGTTCACTTCTCACAGTGAGGGAACCGCCAGAAGGCCCTCGGAGCTGGACCTCGGTGTCTGGGCTAAACAATGGGGGTGGAGACGCTCCTTCAGGTATACAGGACCGAAGCCATTTAGGGCTTTCAAGGTCAGCACCAACACTTTGAATTGTGCTCGGAAATGCACTGGGAGCCAATGTAGGTCTTTCAGGTGTTATATGGACTCCACTTCCTGCTTGGCACATTTGGGGAGCTTGTGGGAACTCTGTTTCACTTGAGAAATATGGCTCCATACACCAAACATCCATACTATCGCAGTAGGCTTCCTTGTCCCAAGCAGTTGGATTTACCCCACCTGGGGTTCCCAACTTGGTGCCCTCAAAATGTTGATGAACCTCAGCTCCCATCACCCCTGATGATTGACTGTGCTTGCTGGGACTTATGGGAGCTGGAGTCTAACAAGATCTGGTGCTAACATGATGCTGTGTTGGCTATCCTTGTTTTAGGAGTTCAAGGACTATATTCAGACTGATACTATCCCCTCTAAGGTATGAAGTTGGGGCTTTCATCCAGGCTACAGAAAACTCTGGACAGCATCCAATACATTTTTATCTCTGTAGAGTAGTCAAGGAAGGAATGGAAGGGATAGGCTGTGGAATAGTCAGCTGTTTGACTAGGCTGATTGCCCCTATGCAGAGTTTGTTCTTTTTAATGTTTATTTTGAATAACGATACAATTTGGGCTCACAAAGGAGCCATATTCCTAGCTGCACCGGCTGCTTCAGAGCTCTTTTGCTTCCGCAGAGTATTCAAAGCATATGGATGAATTTCAGCCCATCATAAATAACCCACAACGTCCTGCTTGGGATTGGGAGGCTTGTCGCCAAGGAGAGAGGCATGCCTAAACTTTCCCTTGACAGGCTTTCCAGACAGATCTACATGCTACCACATGTAGGATTTTTAAAGTGTCTAAAGCTATGAAGCATCAGGTTGTGGCTACTCGGCTTTGCCACATTGCTGTCCAGCAGTAACGTCTTAAGGGTATCCAGCGCTGTGGTGCAAGAATCCTCTGGCGCCCCCCCCCCACAGCGGCAGTAGCGCTTGGCTGAGGGGCGGAGATGGAGGATGGCGGAGCCTGGACGGCGCGCACCACCTTTCAGGGGGCTGGCCTGGGTGCAGAGCCCACCTCCCACAGAGGGGGCTGCACGGCCTCCCGCCCTGGACCGGCCCCTCCTTGGCGTCTCTCTCCAGTGGCCACTCCGGGACGTGGCAGTGGCGCGCGGCCATTGAGCTTCCACCATGAAGCAGAATCAGCGAGACTCCTGCCTAGAGTGGCAGCAGGTGCGTGGTTAGTGACTGGTGGCTGATAATGCTGAAACAAGCTTCCACAACAATAGTCTAATACCTAATTGGCCAGTCCATTCCATAACTGTAATTAACCATTAGAGTGTTACGGTTCCGCCTTCCTCCAAGCCAGCAATGTAGCAGTTGAGAGCCTTTCTGGCCCTCTAGATGCTGGCAGTGACAGACAGCATGGTAAGGAGACTGGAGCAGTGGCGTCGGCAGCAAAGGAAACCACCCTCAGCCACCTTGTTAGTTGCTGGGGCGAATGGTGGGAGCCGAGAAACTTCCATGCCTGGGCAAGGTCCCATCTGGTTCCAGCCCAAATTTAGGCCCATTTTATTATTTAACAGTATCATCATCATCATCAAAATCATCTTGTCTAAATTGCTTAATTAAAAAAATATCAATATACAATATTTACGAGCCATCTTTATAACCACATGCTAACAAGCTTGAATTAGTTCATTCACACTGTGAAATAATTAGAGTTGTTCTGAATCACGACCATGGAAAGGATGGAGTTGCTGCAAGCCAGGAGATGGGAACTTGTGGGTCTCTAGAGGATTCTGGATTATATCTCCCAGCAACCCTGCTCTACAGCCATCTTGATTCTTGTAGTAGTTGTAGCTCAACAGCATATCCAGCGCTAAGGGTTTGAAGCCAAAACCATTAGTGAATGTGGCCTATACCAAAGGAAAAATAAAGGAGAAGAGAAGAGAAGAGAGAAGAATTGGTTTGGTTCTTATTGTATCATGTTGAAAAGTCTTAATACATTTGATTATATATATATATATTAAAAAGTGAATGTGGTCTATTATTAGACATGGCTTACATTCACTATCGTGGCTCGAGTACTTTCAATTGAAAGCAACTTTTGATAAGGATATTAAAATGGGGGGGTTCGGTGAAATAAGTACCAGGTTCGAGAAAGAAATTCTTAACACTAATGACAAAAATCTCTCCAAAATGTACAGGTTACTAAGGGAACCCGAACAAGACCAAGAAACAAAAGATAAATATATTATAAAATGGGAACAAGACCTAGGATATACGATAGACTATACAAACTGGAAAGAACTTTGGGAGAAACGAATTAATTTTACAGCCTGTTATACATTAAAAGAGAATCTTATGAAAGTTTATTATAGGTGGTACCTAACCCCAGCAAGAATAGCAAAAATAAACAAGAGTAGTAACAACCAATGCTGGAAATGTCAACAGGCGATAGGGACAACGTACCACTTATGGTGGTCGTGCCCTAGAATTAAAAAATTTTGGGAGATAATTCATCAAGAAATTCAAAAATTAATTAAGATACCGTTTAGTAAAAGGGCAGAGGCATATTTATTAGGAATTCTCAACAGCGATATACCACCAGACAAGATCAACATCTTCCTATACGCAGCAACAGCGGCTAGGATAACGATTGCGAAAGTATGGAAAGAACCTACTATACCAACGAAAGGGGTCTGGATTGATAAGCTCTGTGAATATCTCGAGCTAGCGAAATTAATGGACATGATACGCAACAAACCCAAAAATAAAACCAAGATCCAGTGGGAATGTCTAAACGAATATTTAAGAAAACAAGGAGTGGGAAAAGAAACATGGCTGTGTTTAGAATAATTATGCAGGGTAAATGTATAAAAGGTTGTTTAAATTGTTTTGTTTCGCAGTACATTTAAAGATGAGTGTTATTTAGAGGACAACTGTGTAAAACTTTTGAAGGGTTTATTTCTGTGTTCAGTGCGGTGGAAGTACTATAAGAAGTAATTTATGGAGATAAGTGATGACTGTTGATACAGTCTGTCCTTTTTTTTCTTTTTCTCTTCATTTCTTTTCTTTTTTTTTCCTTTTCCTAATTTCTTTTCTCTTTTCTTTTTTCCTTTTTCTTTTTTTTTAAATTCTCCACTTCTCTTTCTCTTCTCGCTGTATATTAGCCTTTTTGAGATTTTAATGTATGTAAATGTAATGAAAATTGAATCTATACATTGTAGATATATATATGTATTGTCCTTCTTTTCTTGCAATAAAAATCTATTTAAAAAAAAATAGACATGGCTTACCTTCAAGAAAGTTTCTAGATAATATTGTGAGAATGTACTTGTGGACACTCCCCACCCACCCCAGTGTAGTCAGCTTGATGGCGTTTCTTTTACAATCAAAATTCTACATAAATTCCTGGTTTTTTATGCAACGTTGTGATGTATATTTGCATTTATGAATCCAATTTTATTGCTGTTGTTATGCTATTTGCCACCATGTTGTTTATTCTTAATGTTGGTAGTGCAAAATTCCCAGAGTTCCCTGGGAAAAGGTGTTGACTGCTAAACCACTTTGAGAGTTGTAGCTCTTTAAGGGGGAATAGAGGTCCTCCAACAACCCTCAGCATCCTTTCCCAGGATTCTTTGGGGGGAGCCATGACTGTTTCAAGCGGCATGGCACTGCTTTAAATGTATAGTGCTGTGGCAACCCTTTAATGGAGGTTTCTGAGTAAAGGCAGCCTAAATAACTAGAATCATAGAATCATAGGGTTGGAAGAGACCACAAGGGCCATCCAGTCCATCCCCCTGCCAAGCAGGAAACACCATCAAAGCATTATTGACACTTGACATATGCCTGTCAAGCCTCTGCTTAAAGACCTCCAAAGAAGGAGACTCCACCACACTCCTTGGCAGCAAATTCCACTGCCGAACAGCTCTTACTGTCAGGAAGTTCTTCCTAATGTTTAGGTGGAATCTTCTTTCTTGTAGTTTTAATCCATTGCTCCGTGTCCACTTCTCTGGAGCAGCAGAAAACAACCTTTCTCCCTCCTCTATATGACATCCTTTTTACTAGTTAAAGACATTTCTTCTTATGGGTGGGGAGGGAAAATGGCAGCCACTGGGTATGGCCACTGGTAGGAGTTCTCCATGCCTTGCGAGTTTTGACTCCTCCCATCTGAATATGTTCATCCCAAATTTTACAGGCCCCAAATCTTGACAGCAGATCTTGGCCCGCTTTCCTCCCTCACTGTCCATTTAAATGGTCAAAGTTCCCAGGAACTCAGCTCTAGTCCCGTAACATTGCATAATAAACATGTCCATCCTAACTTCCAGATACGACTTTGTAGAAGTGGAAGATATATCCGAAATCAGCACGCTCATCCGAGGACGGTGGTGTGGGTACAAGGAAGCTCCTCCGAGAATCACGTCAAAAACAAACCAGCTGAAGATCACCTTCAAGTCGGATGACTTCTTTGTGGCTAAGCCTGGATTCAAGATTTATTATTCCCTGGTGGTAAGTAACACAACTGCTTGTTTCAATGGAGTGAAGATGGTGGCAAAAAAGAGCTAAAGGAGCATTCGGGATGGATGGAGCAGTAGTTCCCTTAGAGCAAAGAGGGGGGAAAGTTAGCCGTCCGTAAAAATTTCCTTTCCAAGAATATATCCCAGATCAAAGTAGGAGGACCATCCTCTGAGTAAATCAGGAGTTAAGGGGAAACTATAAAACTCTCTGTCATCCTCTTTAATAACGTTTTTCAACCCCTGCTATCACTTTGTGGTCTGGAGCGACAAGCTGAAAGCAGTGAAGAAAGGTCTTGAAGAATAAGATTGGGAACGGCTGCTCTTTCTAAGCAAAAGTGAGGTCAGAAAGGGGGAAATATACCTTCAGGGGTTGTAGCCCATGAATCTAAACAAGACACACACAGGTCATATACAATAAATGCTGCAGACAGAGCACAGAGTGCCTCAGCAGGCCGTTAATTTGGGATCTGTGGTTTTTCTGCAGGATGAAGGTATTGCATGCAAGGCTGTTTGCCATACTGATGAAACTGAAGAAGTTGAGGGAGAGGGTTAGGGGAGGAGGCAATATTTTTTTTTCCAGTGGACTGGGCAGATTTGTGTAGAAAGGGCTAGAAAGAGCCCAAGTGGCATAGTGGTTAGAGTGTTTGGCAAAAGGTGGGCAGAGCCAGATTTGCTGTGGCCACATTCACACCATAGATTTAAAGCACCATGTTACCACTTTGTTCATTATTCATTTAATTCGTACAATTTATACACCGCTTGGCACCTGCTTGGTCTCAATAGGCAGGGAGTTCCCAAGTGCAGGTGCTGCCACACTAAATGATAGAGTCCTTACAAATGCAGAACGGGTATTATTGGCATCTGTAGTAGTATGAGTTCCACTGTTCGAAACAGTCATGGCTTCCCCGAAAGAATTCTGGGAGCTGTAGTTTCTTAAGGGTGCTGACAGGAGACCCCTATTCCCTTCCCAGAGCTACAGTTCTTAGAGTGATTCACTAAGCAATCCCTCTTTCACAGGGAACTCTGGGAATTGTCTGCATGATGATTGATTGATTGATTGATTGACTGGACACAGGGAAGCTTTGAAGATTTATGAACCCTACATTCTGTGTAAACAACTGCTCCCTTCTTATTATTTTCCATTTGGCTCATGATTTATCTATTTAATTCTTATGTCCACCCCCAAATGTCTATTATCTTAGAGCTATTAAAGAAATTTACATTTTTACAACGGTGCATCTGGTTGAACTTGGTTCCTACTCAAATCAGTTTGCAATCTTAAAGGTAACAGGACCCCTGACCATTAGGTCCAGTCGTGACCAACTCTGGGGTTGCAGAGCTCATCTCGCATTATTGGCTGAAGGAGCCGGCATACAGCTTCCAGGTCATGTGGCCAGCATGTCAAAGCTGCTTCTGGCGAACCAGAGCAGCGCATGAAAACGCCGTTTACCTTCCCGCTGTAAAGGGACCCCTGACCATTAGGTCCAGTCGTGTCCGACTCTAGGGTTGCGCGCTCATCTCGCATTATTGGCCGAGGGAGCCGGCGTATAGCTTCCAGGTCATGTGGCCAGCATGACAAAGCCACTTCTGGCAAACCAGAGCAGCACACGGAAACGCCGTTTACCTTCCCGCTGTAGCGGTTCCTATTTATCTACTTGCATTTTGACGTGCTTTTGAACTGCTAGGTTGGCAGGAGCAGGGACCAAGCAACAGGAGCTCACCCCGTCGCAGGGATTTGAGCTGCCGACCTTTTGATCGGCAAGCCCTTAGGCTCTGTGGTTTAACCCACAGCGCCACCTGCGTCCCGTTTGCAATCATGATTTAAGTTTACCTGTGCCTCCTAGAAGCTGTCAGCAAGCGGCAGTGTCCACATCCCAAGTAACGGCATTGACTGGCCAGCTAAACCAGGTGAGGATAGACGATGGGTCTCAAGCCCTCAGTGAGTTAGTGACTTGTGAAGGCAAGCTCTGGCCGATTGAGCGGATGAGACCAATAGTGGGTCCAATGGTCAAGAAGGCGGTTTCTGCAAGTGCTGTAGAGGGAAGTGAGGGGCGGATGGGGCTCATCAACCTAGGAAGGCAGCCCATCTAAGACAAGGAGACCTCTGATCCTCAACCTGTGCTGCCTTGCGAGGTAAGTTGGGGAGAAGAAAAGGCTGAGGAGTAAATCCTTCACAAATCAGGAGTAGAATCCCTAAGACAGTTGCGTGGCACCTTCTGGCAACTCCTAGAGCCAAGCTGGTGCCAAACGTGTTGCTCTGCTTTCCTTTGGACCACATCAGTGAGGCCAAGAATGGGGTGTGTGTGTGTCTTGTTATCTGGGCAACTCTGGACCTCCATAGACACTGCCCAGGCTTAATCCCCGGGGAGGTCACTTCAGTGTTGCGAGCGCAGTGGTTTGGTTTTACCCCAGAGGCCTACTCCATTATCTCTTGAGACAGATAGATGGATGCAAAAAAAAGTAATTGTCTGCTAAGCACCTGACAAAAGGGATTGAGGAACATAAAATTAAGTAGTATTATTGGTTTCCAGTGTGGTGAGTAGTTCCTGAAGAATCTGAGCACTGTTGGAGACAGGATACTGGGTTAAATTGACTATTGGGATAACTCAGCAGAGCCGTTCTTCTAGGTAAATTACTACAGCGTATAAGCCTTTAATTTGAAGGCAATTTAACAAAACAACAATTTATGATTTCCTTTCCCTGGAGTACCGCAATGCATAAAAATTAAGCAACGCTGCATTGTATGATATTTCCAAAGGACCTCTCTTACAATTAGCCAGCTTTATGAGAAACTGTGAGCAGCTAATATGGGACCCTGGGGGCTTAGGAAAAAAACAAAATATATAACATTTCAACAGAGCAGCTTTTTCAGCAGTAGGTAATGGATAAGTGATGTTGCTGAGCATCTATCATGCTGGCAGCGTGAACAGAAATAAAAATATTTTGCATCCTGGACAACCTTTATGAGAGAATCCCAGGAGCTGTAGTTTGTTAAGGGTACTGGGAATTGTAGCTCTTTGGGGGTAAACTACAGGTCCCAGAATTCTTTGGGGGAGACATGTGGTTTAAATGTGTGGTGTGGGTGTGATTGTCACAATGTACTCTGAAACCAAAATAGCCTTTCAATAAAACACAGAAAGCATATATGTTTAGTCGTATCCGACTCTTCGTGACCCCATGGACCAGAGCACGCCAAATATAAATAAATAAAATATAAATAAAAACAGCACACCACAATTAAAAGCCCTTTCCTTAAAAGCAGTCAGTTCCCAAAAAGTTTAAATGTGGGGTATGCTGGAGGTTTGAAGAATGTGAATTTGTGTGTTGTTGTTGTTGTTGTTGTTGTTGATTGTGATGATGATTTTAAAAAAACAATGATTTGCCACAACAAATTCGAAGCAATAATCAAAGCAACCATGAAGGGAGTGGGTATGAGAAAGCCAAGGGAATTTGAAAGTCATCTTTATTCACCTGAGATTATCTCTCTGCAAATTTCTGTGCGCCAAAGGCGGGTTACAATTACACTCAGCTCTTGCAGCATTGGCGATGAAGCTCTGATCTCCTGCACTCACTTCTCCATGAGTGCCATCCAACACCCCTCTTGATGCCAGCATCTTGGTCTACAGTCTCTCTCCCCTTTTCCTGTGTATTTGTGTATGAAAACGATTTATGTTGTTTTCCAGGCTATAAACCTGCAAGAGAACGCAGTTAGTTTTTTATTTATTTATTGAAGCCTTTCTTCCCTTTTGTTCTTTTACAAATAAGTTTAAAGCGTCTTAAATTATTAACAGACACCGAATCAATAAAAGCAATAATAAAAACAAATCCCAACATTCCTTTTTTTAAAAAACAACACAAAAAACCCAGCATCATATAATAAGGAGAGGTGAAAAGAACTGACTGATCAAAAAAGCTCTCCCCTCTTTTGGTTTCCAGCAACTGCTATTCAGAAACATTATTGCCTTTGACTGTGGAGGCAGAACATAGCCATTGTGTCTTGTAGCCATTGATAGTCTTATCTTCCAATGAGTTCTTCCCATCCTCTTGTAAAGCCTTCCAAGTCAGTGACCATCACTGCCTCATGTGGGAGCGAGTTCCATAGTTTAACGATATGCTTCATGAAGAAGCACTTTGTTTTATCTGTCCTGAATCTTCCAACACTCAGCTTAATGTCTCTAACAGTAGAGACAGAGCATAGTGGAAGTCAACAAAAGAGGTTCAAAGACTTTCTCAAGTCACATCTTAAAAAAAAAGTAGTATAAACAAAGACAACTAGGAAACTGGCCTGCAAGCTCTCCAATTGGGGAACAGCCTTTACCAAAGGTGCCATAGGCTTTGAAGACACTCGAACTCAGGACGCAAGAGAGAAACGTACTAAGAGGAAGGCACGCTTGGCAAACCCTCACCGTGATCAGCTCCTGCCCAGAAACCTATGTCCCCACTGTGGAAGGATGTGTGGATCCAGAAGTCACTCCACAGTCACTTACAGACTCACTGTTAAAACCGTGTTCATGGAAGACAATCTTCCTTGGCTACGAGTGATCACCAAAGAAGAGTAGAGGTAGAAAGTTCTTCTCCTTCTGACACACCTCTCCTCTCTGTCACCTGGCTTTCATCTAGAATTCTACCCACCCATCCTGTCTCATCCAGTTCCAAAAAAACCTCACAGTTCACCCACTAAGTCTCACAAAGAAGAGGGTTTCCCGGAAACTGCTGGCATCACCCTATTGCAGATATTAATACTGAAGCAATTGGATGCATAAAACTTCAAATTGCCATGAAGTGCATTGGGTGACCTTGGGCCAGCCTAACCCAACTCTCAGGGCGATTAAATGAGGTGTGGGGGAACCCTTGAATTCCAGCAGAGTGGGAAGGTGGGATGGAAATGCAATAAATAGGTAATTCTGGGTGGTGCTGTAGAAAAGGCTCTGTCTTGCATTTCAACCAGCCATGCTTTGGAAAGGGGCAGGAAGCATTGCAGGGCCTCCGCTGCTGAGCACACATCATTGCAAGCTTATGGATTATTTCTTCCTCTCCCCTCCTCTCCCTCCATTATTGCAACTGCTGCAGAGTACTTAGCCTTGTATGGATGACCCTGTCTCAAATAAGCCATTACCATGTCTGCAGTTGCTGAATGGAAACTGTGTAATAATTTTCATTTGATTTTATTGGATCGGATAATCAAATAACATTGGCATAATTCAGCATTTGGCTTACGGTAGCGTAGTGTAATTTTCACTTTCGACAGAGTAGAAAAGGTGTGTTCGAATAATGCCCAAGGTCTCTCCTGTCATTGTGTTTTTATAGGTTTAGCAAGCGGTGCAGGTTTTACCAGACGTGCCAACTGTAGACCTTGCTTCTGATGTCAAAATCACTGTGGCAAATCAATTTCTACAATCCCCTCCCCCCAATGAAATTACGTCAAATGATTGCAGTGGTGTTTGTTATACTTAAAAGATCTATGACTCTTCACAGGCAACTGCTGAATCACTTAAGTCAGTGCAGATAACATCACGAGCCAGATAATAAACTTGAAAACAGACTGGATTTTTAATCAATGAGTTATAATCACTCCCTGGAAATGGGAAGACAAATATCATACCAGTCTGTGCCCTTAGAATAATAGAATCATAGAATTGTAGAGTTGGAAGGAAGCCCAAGGGCCATCTAGTCCAACCCCCTGCAATGCAGGAATCTCAGCTTGATAGTGACCTCAGAAGTGGATCTTAAGGATGTTTTCAAATTAGGGATGGGGAAGGTGAATTTTCCTAATTTGCACTTTTCAAAACAATACATTTATCAAAACCCATCCAGCTGTCAGGGACTGGGCAGAGGAAGAATGGTGGAGACCGCCTCCCCATCCTGACCCTTCCAGGGAGGAGGAGGAAGAAGAAGATAATAATTTAGAATTACAACAGGGGTTTGAGGGAGGTCACAGCTCAGAGGCAGGTGAGGGGAAAAGCTGGGAAATAATGGGAGCGGAGGAGGAGGAAGAGGAAGCACCAGGGGGGCAACAGCTAACGGACACAGTGTCGTTAGAAAGCATTCCAGACCCTCACCTCCCAGAACCCGGCGAGCCTTGAAAGTAGGAGAGCAAAGAGCTCAGAGACAGAGGGCACATAGCAGCACCCATAGGAGACACAATGCAGACAACGAATGAGGAAGTGGGAGAGACGGGGGGGTGGAGATTCACTCGGGCAACACCATTATCCAAGAGGCTGGGTTCTATAGCCTCTCTCCGTAAATACTGAATAAAAAGCAGACGGTAAGAAACTTTTCCTTGTCTTTGCACGTTCCTGGCAACCGGTTTGGAGTCACTGACGCAGCCTTTGAAATTGCAATTCCCTAAAGTTCGCAATGCAGTTCTCCAGCCAAACAATGTGTAGAAAAATGCTCATACTTACGTAATTTTAAAGGCTTGTTTACCCTCTGCCAGGGTTAGGCTGGCTCAAACATCTGAGTGTGTTTTGGATCTGGTGTAACTTTATGCTAGCTTAATTCACACTGTTTTCTTTTATGGCAACTTCTTAGGTTAGCTCCCTTAAAGATCCATTTATTCTTGGCTGCCAAAGTTACCATATGATTGAAAAATGCAGTTTTAGAAAATGTGGAATTATGTACAAAGTAAATCATCACCCAAGTCTTGTAGTGATGAGAAGTAACCACTGGAAGATATTTACAGGATTCGGTCAAACAATGCAATTGTTTTAGAAAATTCCATAAGCTCTGGGCCTCTCTGCTTTTCATGTTACCATGATCATTAAAAGGGAATACAGAGCCCAGGACTAAAGATCTGAAAAAAAAAAACTATTAGGACATCTCATTAAATGATCTCTCAGGGCAGAAATCTCTCCTATTATCTATTTCTTCCTTTCAGTCCAGTCTTGTTTTAAAAGCCCCAACAAACGGAGCTTCTATCACTCCTTCAGGGAGATCATCACGAAGAAAAATCTCACTGTCAGGAAGATTTGTCTTCAAAGCAAGCTTACATTTTCCTTTTCTTTAATGCTGCCGCATTACTCTTCCTGTCTTCGACCATTCTAAAGATCTATACTCTGTCTCTCCCATTCTCTACGCCCCCCCCATCCCAACATTTCCTCTCTTCTCTCAAATATCCTTGAAGCAGCAAGCATTGCGATCGGTTTGCGAGTGGAATTTGCACTTGGGTCAAAAGTCGCTGGAAGGGCCACACACACAGTTCCATTTGCCTCATCTCAAATGCCACAGAGTTTCTTATGCCAGCCTGGCCTCACATTGGGACAAAGTAAGACCTCTTGTCTGGCTGAACCCAAGTCCTTCCCTTCACTGCAATGAAGCTCCCTGCCCCATATGCTAGGAAGCTCCTTTTTTAAATGGATGTTTGTCCATTGGAGCAAATGAGGCATTTATATTTCTATAGGGTATAAATAATAACAGCAGAGAATGGAAGCGCATAAAGTGAATGGAAAATTAAATAACACTCTACAAATGAAAATGAATGGGAACACATAATGATTCTGCTGCCTTGGGAAATCCCTAATGCTATTCATGGGGTCCCTATCCCTCGATGAAGCTGCACTTGCTCCTTTTCAGCCCTTCACTGTTGTGTCTTCTTGTAGTTGAAACTTTTTATCTTCTCATGAATGTCATCCTGGTATGCTCTCCTTGTCCAACGAAACCTTCCTCTTCTCTTTGGCCTTCCTCTCATGAACAGCGTATTTTGACGTCTGGCAGTGTACAAGAGCTTCCGTCTACAACAGGGCTTCCAAAACAGATTTATTTATACTTACTTCCCCCTTCCTCCCTCTGTGCCTTTTACAGTATGTGGTGCTTGCTAAGTTGTAAATCATGGCTCTGTGTACAAGGCCTAGCATAACATTAGGACATTGTCACCACCATCAACACCATTCTTCTTGAAGAGTGAATCCTTTGGAGTCGTAACTATCCCTATCCACTTTATTCAGCCCCTCCTAGATAGACCTACTCTGTCACATCACCATCATCATCATCATCATCATCATCACAATTATAAATGACTTTTTCTTCCACGGAGCTCAAGGTGGTGTACATGGTTTCCCCCCATTTCATCCTCACAACAAGCCCATGAGGTAGGTTAGACTAAGAGATGGTGACTGGCCCAATCTCACCCAGTGAACTTCATGGTTGAATAGGGATTCAAACCCTGGTCTCCTGGGTCATAGTCCAACACTCTAACCATTATACCACCCTGGCTCTTCCTCACTATCTACTATTGGTTCCCTCTCCTCATTCAACAAAACTCCCTTGGACCCCATCTACCAATCAGCAAACATTCCTTGATTCTCAAATAAGTGTGCAGCCCAATGTCACCCTTGGTACCAAGTCGTACCTTGGTTGTCAAACACCCTGGATCTCGGATGTTTTGGCTCCCAAAAGATCAAAACCTGGAAGTGACTGTTCCATTTTTGAACATTATTTTGGAAGCCAGACGTCTGGCAGGACTTCCGAGGCTTCAATCAGAAGCCGCAATTTGGAAGTCGAATGGACTTCTGGAATGGATTCCATATGACTTCCAAGGTACGACTGTATATGCAGAAGTTTATGCAGATTCAGTTTGTACTGATAGCATTTTTCTGCGAATGTCTCACAATATACATATACGTTTTTATAAAGCAATTTCTCCTAATAAAAAGCAGAATAAAAAACACAATTTTATATACGTTTTATGCCACACTATATACATTTTTTTAAAATATGTTACTCTGCTGGAGAACTGCATTGCAAAATTCAAAGGGATTTGAATTTTGCAGAATGGCTGTGTTTTGGTCTGGGTATTTTTTCGTTAAGTGTGAATTAGGTGGGTTTGCCTTTAAATTCAAACTGAATTGGATTTCTCACCCATCCCTATTATTAAACGATGGTAGACTGATAACCATCTAGCCAGGACATGTAAATCACCCCCTAGGTGAAGCGCCTTTAAGCCAAGGACAGCAGGACAGTGGCTAATCAGTCTATTCCTCTTGTGGGTGATTTATCTCCTTCACAAATATGAGGAAGTAAAATGGTCTGCTTTCTCATTTTAACTGCAGCTCCTGGAGCTTGCAAGGGCCATCGTGGTGCTGGTTCAGGTACATTTGCCAGGTGCATTCAGAAAGAGATTAAAGCTAGGGAAAGTGTTTTTCCACGCAGCCAACCCAACAGTGCACATAAGCCAGCAACCAACACAGGTGTCTATTCTTCATTTATAGAGGCTTACATGGCACTTCCATCCATAACGCGGAAGGAAAGTGTGAGAATATATTTTGGTCAAAAGCAAAGTTGAAACGGAGGGAAGGTCTTTCACAGGTGGGAAGAGTTCCATCAAAAATGGAAAGGAGAGTGGAAATTGCCTCAAATTGCATGTTCGTTCAAGGTCACAAATGAAAAATGATGTATGTTACTTTGAGTGGGATATAAATGTAGAAATAAATACATTGATAAATAATTACATTAATAAATAAATCACAACAACTGCTCTTTAAAATATCGCTAGCAACAAGGGTGTATTCTGGCAGTGGAATGGAAAAAATTATTTTTAGTTATTAGTTATTTTGGAGACCACTGTAAGCAGATGGAAACAAGAGCAGGATTTTGACTCACTTGCAGTGTAAAAAACATTATGGATAATATGGTTGGATATAATAACTGGGGTACAAACTAATATGCAGTTGTAGATGTTTTAAAACATTACTCCATGGACGGGATGGGGGGGGAAGTCACGAGATTTGGAGAATCTCCACATATAGTGTTACTTTATCGATGTGTGTTTATTTTTTTATTTGTAAAATTAATAAAAGTTCTTTTAAAAAAAAGAATTCACCATGATATCTGATTCTGCAGTTAACTAGAATGGTATCTTGTAAAATATAAAACCAGATATCTGCACCTGCAGTTAACTAAAACGGTATCTTCTAAAATGAATAATGATCATTTCTTTCATTTAAATATCTCTTTGCAAAACCAAAACAAAAAGCAAGACACAGATGTTGCAAACTAAATTGGAATAAGGAGATGCCACTCTTTCATACACAGACACACATAAAAACACACACCTCTTCTAAACATCTGGCTGAAGTCAGATTAACACAATCCAAATAAACAGTATTATTTCCTACTGTTTACAGAAAATCAGTAAGCAAAGAAACTTGGCAGAAGATCATCCTTCTAAATTTTAGAGACTGGAGGAGGGGGTATCTCTTGTTATTTGCCATTGTTGTTAAATTTTTAGGAAGTCTGCAGACAGTTCTTTCTTTTATGTTTTCATTTGAGAAGATATGTTCCCAGCCAACCCTTAAAAGATGCATCATTTTCCAGGAATGGAGTAAATTGCTTAGCCCTTTGCTGCATCTGTAAAATATTATCCACATTTCTGTCATATGTTTCCTGCAAAACTAAGTGGGGCCCACAGAGACAGAGCTTTTAAAATGTCGATGAACCATCATATGAGATCAATAAGACAAAGGAAACTTTGCAGCAAGTAAAAAACAGGCATGATCCTCTCCAAGCATAGGCAAAAACACTGTCCCTATAAGGGCGCACATATCCAATATCCTCATCCAGTCATTTGTGGAACACGCTTCAAATATTCATCTCTTTGGATATTTGTATCAAAGGTGCAGTAAAATGACTAGGCCAGGGTGAGGAACTTTTTCCAGCCTGCATTCCTTGCTGGGCAAACCTCCTAGGGCCACATGCTGGTGGTGGGTGGAGCCAGAAGCTAACATAGGAGGAGCAACAAATGTTATATTAGCCTTCGTAGAATAGGCTAGTTTCTAGACACACTCACATCCAGTCAAGCAAAAAGCACCTATCAGCATTCAAGGACACTCAAGGTGAATGTGAAGTAGGGGGTCATGATATAGGGAGAGAAGGTGTGGCTGAAAAGGGGGTGTGGCCTGGGGACAGCCCTGCATAGGGGTAGGGGAGCAATTTAATTCATCTTGCTTCTAAAGGCAACCTTGTTCAACACACACTTTCTGAATCAATATACAAACCAAGTTTATACTAGGGTAGGTGTAAATTAAAAAGCATATCCAACAACAACAATGAATTGTGTGATATTGGGGAAAATTGCTTTGCAAATATGCGTATATCGGAGAGAATTGCATACATATATTTATATTATGGGGAAATCACACTAAATGAGATGGGTGAACTTAAGATGAAATGTAATTAGTTTTTGTTGTTGTTGTTGTTTATTTGGAAAATTCAATAAAAATTATTTTTTAAAAAAATGCCAATGAATTTTCATGAGGACTAAAATTGCAAACTGGCGTGGAAATGTAGAGAACTGAACTGACAAAAGGAAAAATTAAAAAATGAAGGGAAGTCAAAATCAACAGCTTAAGCTCTTCTTAAATCAATGGGGACTACTTCTGAGTAAATGCATGTAGGATTGCGCTGTAAAAAATATATGCACACATTTTCCACGAGAAGAAAAAGAAGATGTCCTGCCACATAGGATTTAACCAGCTTCAACAGTATCTAGGGAAACATGAGGAATGCTTTGTATTTGTAAAAACTGTGAGTGGTATTCAATGCTTGTCCTACACAGACTAGACACATTGAAGTTAATGGGCATGGCAAGCTTAGGTTCATTTATTTCAGTGGGTCTGCTCTGAGTAGGAGTTAGGTGAGTACAACCCATTGCTTTGAAACACAGAAATAAATTTAACTCTCCGGGTAAACACTTCTCTATCCCAATCTCCAATATTAGCAGACTACTGGGAAGGTCATGTTATATTGCTTGAGAAACACTTCCCCCCTTTAAACAACCACAACGGAACATACAGAGCCCTTATTTACAGGTCAGCGACAAAATGTCACCCCTCAATGTCAAGGGAGGAAGGATGTGGGAATGACCACATTACTTCACCCACCCTTCAGTTATTAACCTCCCGTAAATTCTGAAGGGCTGTTTGTCTGCTCTGCTGTAGTCAGGAAAGACTACTGAAGCATCCACTAGTCTTTCCTTTCCTTTCCTTTCCTTTCCTTTCCTTTTTTGCAATTTCACTCAAGGCATCTTCTTGTTATTACCAACGAGGCTGATTCTGAAATCTGCCAGTCAGCATGGCAGAAGTTCACCAAAGCCCTCTCAAGGGCACTGGACTTTGCACTGGGAATAAAGTGAGATTCTCAGAGCCAAGGGGAAAAGGTGAATCAAAGGGCAGAGATACATCTTCTGTGCATATGGGGAGAGGTGCAGTTTAGTTCACGTGTAAAATTTAACTAATTTGCAATTTGTGGACCAAAACACAGTCCATCCTATGAAATTCACGCTCCTCTGAATTTTGCCATGGAGCCCATTACACAGGAAATGTGCACGCACACACACACACACACACACACACACACACACACACACAAAGTTTGTCATTGGTATGAGCTTTCGTGTGCATGCACACTTCTTCAGATGCACGCACACGAAAGCTCATACCAATGACAAACTTAATTGGTCTCTAAGGTGCTACTGGAAGATTTTTTTTTAATTTTGTTTCGACTATGGCAAACCAACACGGCTACCTACCTGTGATGTCCAGGGGTCCTTTACCTTTTACCTTTACCCTGGCACAACTCTCTCATCATGGCTCAGTTGGGGCTCAGCTGAGACCAGCAGATCTTATGTTGCCTTAAGTCCTGAAAAAGATATATTCTGGGGCCGTGGCAGGGACAAGCAGGGGTACTCACAGAGAACTCACTCTGTTCAGATCGGTCACGTGACCCGGCAACCAGGTGACCCTTCCACCAGTAAAAGCAGTGAATTAAGTAAACTCCATTTTGAAAAGCTAGCTTTCCTTCTGCCAGTCTCGAGCAGCAGCAGCTCTGTTCCTGAATAAATTTGGATGTGGTGTACATTATGCCAGCTTAATTTAAGCCATCGTAAATTACGCTGGCTTCCCATAGTTAGAATCGTCCCCAAGCCACGCATTTGGACATCCTTCTCCTACTAACATAATAGCAAGGAGCGGGAGAGGTGCAGACCAAACTCGCCTACTACTTAAAGCCATTTTGCACCTTTCACTTTTCATAAACAGACAAACCAGTCTCAGACTGACCTTGACTGTAATTACAGCTGAAAACCTTCATGTTTCTTTGACAGAGTTTGGAATATCATGCACTCTCTCCTATTATAACAAGTGACTATGTCAGAATGGATCTGGAGGCACCCACTACATCATTGTGCCCTGTTATTAACATAGTCACCACCAATAATGGAATTATAGCTAGAGATGTATTTTGGCAGGCAGCCACACATTTTCTTCCTCTGTGGCTCCTGGTTATTTAAGGCTCAGCTCAGGCATTGTGTCTTGAGAGGGAGAGGAGCTCATTGATTTTCAAAGGTTACACCTGAGCCACAGGTCCCCACGTGCCATTTTGCAAACTACTTTTCACATTTTCCTCCATTCCAAAAGATGGTTTTTTTATAGGGATCGGTGAGGAATTTGATCCTTGTGGATTCCAAAATGAAGTGACCCAATTCCCAATATCCAGCCAACTGGAATTTAGTTATCCACTAGCTTTTCTGTTTTCAGGATGTTCTGATGCTATTCTATGCTATATAATATTGTATGCATTTTAAGAGTGGATCCTTTTAGAAAAGCCTATGCTGAGAGAAAATGCATTCAGAAATGAGTTTTGTGGTTGAAAATGTGTTTAAAAACATATATTTAGCTGCCTCTCCCAGCCCCAAAATGGAAAGACGACAAGATACCAACAAAAGAAGAATGGCAAGCCAAACTTATGGAATATGCAGAAATGGCGAAACTTACAGGAAGAACCAGAGACAATGACAATGAAGATCTTTTAAAAAGACTGGGAACCCTTCATGTTCTACCTACAGAAATACTGTAAAGAAATGGACTCACTGGCAGGGTTTGATTGAACACTTACAACTAAGAAAACAAGTTCAAAAGTTAAGAAACAATAATATGAAATGTAATTGAGTGTAAGAGGTAACTAGGAAAGAAGATTTGGTATAAAATTGATAAGAAAATAAGAGCATTTAGATGTAGGATCATAAAAATAAAACAATTAAGCAGAAGTAGTAAGTATTTTAAGAACCAGAAGGGGAAGGGGAATATATGATTAATGTTATATTGTGTCATGTGGTTGAATATTAAATTGTAAAATTCAATAAAAACTTTTAAAAACAACAACAACATTTATTTAAATGCAGTGGTGGCTAAGTCCCTTTGGGAATGGAAGGCAGGAAGACTGACAGTGAAAATTACCAGCTGAAATAAGAAAGGTGCTTCATGATGTTTAGGCACCTACTGAAGACATTTTTGTTTACAAAGAATTTATCCAAGGAATATCGATTGCAGATCTGCAGAAATTGTTTTATTAGGCTGGATCCAACAATCTTTGTGCACTAGACAAATATTTGCCCGCAAAGAGCAAGGGCTCTCATGCCAGCAGACAGGTGACTCTTAATGCTAAACAACAGAGGCATCCTATGCAGCAGTTGCACTAGTGGAAACTGGTTGTGCAACAGGTTGCACACTCTGTTGTGCAAAGAAGTTAACCAGCAAGCTGCCTGTGTGTTCTCTCATGCAGCAACGTTCTGCTGGTGCAAAACGTTTCACAAGTGGAACAAGTATACCACTACATGACTTTCATTTGCATTATATTAGATGCAACCCAATGCTTTCAGAATTGGGGAAGAATGGAGCAAAGTCTTATGTTATGAATTGAAATGCCCAGTGACCATATAGTTCATCCTATCTATCTATCTATCTATCTATCTATCTATCTATCTATCTATCTATCTATCTATCATCTATATCTATCTATCTATCTATCTATCTATCTATCTATCTATCTATCTATCTATCTATCTGACATGTACAATAATGTTGTGACTCTAATACCTGTCCCCCCCTCCTTTATTTTTCTTTTCGATCTTCAGGATGATCTCCAGCCTGCTGCAGCTGAAACCAACTGGGAATCAGTCACAAGCCCCGTCTTGGTAAGTAAAATGTGAAATTTGCATTTTAGAGAAAGAATTGAATTCAGGTGTTGTTTTTCCCCCCATAATTTTTTAATACCTATACTGTAACATAGGCATCTCTGGGTGGTTTTCTGTACCTTTTTAAAACTTGGCTGAATCTCTTTGCTAGATACATACCGATGGACATGTGCAAGTTCATTCTGAATTAGTTGTTATCTCTCTGGAGAATAAGAACATCACACAATGGCTTGGCACTCATTAGAAGGGAGCTGCCAATGTTTGCTACCGAGGAGCAACCCATTGAAAGTTGCTGAATAGCAACAGTGAGGTCAATAGCCTGGCAAGTCTTAACCTTGTCCCATTAAAACAGTTCTCCTTTGTCTTCTTCTCTGGATGCAACGCTCGAGTCACAATACGCTTGGCAAAAAGCTTTTTCTCCTGAAACTGGTAATTCTCTCTTTGCGGAACAAGCTCGAGTTTTGTTAGGCTGCCACTTATTCATTTGCTTTTTCCTATGCATCTGCCAGGGCCAGCAGGTTATCTTAGGGTCTCTGTGAATGTTCTCTTGACTTGTCCTTCTATTGCAGGAGAGCTGAGCTTTCATTTTGCTGCATAATAATTGAAATAGGGGGGATCTATCCTTTCATAGGTGAAGGTTTTATATAAAATAAAAGCAGCCTTGTACAATAGGGCCACTGTTCAGTTGCTGAGCATCTGCTTTCCATACAAAAGCTCTCAGGTTCAGTCCCCCGTCAACTCTACCCCAGTCCCCTGTCTGAAACCCTGGAGATCTCTCTCGCTTACTTCAAATCCCTCTTCAAAACTCAGTTTTTCCATGAAGACTTTGGTACAACCCTTTAATTCCCACACCCCACTATAACCAGACCTAACTGCGTGCAGTTGAAATAGTCAAAGTAGGCTTCTGTTTATCCCAGTGTCCATTTCCTTCTCTGAGAGCCACTGAGAGCCAGTGTGGTGTAGTGGTTAAGAGCGGTAGACCCGTAATCTGGTGAACCGGGTTCGCATCTCCGCTCCTCCACATGCAGCTGCTGGGTGAACTTGGGCTAGTCACACTTCTCTGAAGTCTCTCAGCCCCACTCACCTCACAGAGTGTTTGTTGTGGGAGAGGAAGGGAAAGGAGAATGTTAGCCACTTTGAGACTCCTTCGGGTAGTGATAAAGTGGGATATCAAATCCAAACTCCTCCTCCTCCTCCTCCTCTTCTTCTTCATCATCATCTCTGGTCAAATGTTGCTGTCAAATGTTGGTCAGGGACTTATCCTCTTTTACTTTGTAAAGTGCCATGCTTACACCAATGGCACTACTTAAATAACACATGCAAACATAGTTACAAGTAGATAACCATGTTGGTCTTCCGTAGTCGAAACAAAATAAAGAAATTCTTTCCAGTAGCACCTTAGAGACCAACTAAGTTTGTCATTGGTATGAGCTTTCGTGTGCATGTGCACTTCTTCAGATACACTGAAACAGAAGTCACCAGACCCTTACATATAGTGAGAAGGTGGAAGGGGTATCACTCAGAGGGGTGGTGGGAATGGGTGATGGGCTGATAGGTGTGGCAAACCTGTTGACGACTGTTAATGACTGCAATTGGTCTTACAGGAAAACCTAGTCAGCTGGTTAACTATGATCTTATATCTGCCTAGAGACAGATAGTCAGGTCATGGTGCCCATAGCAGTGATCAGAAAAGTAATGACCACTGGGAGGCGTGCTGAGAGAAGAAACACCATGGTGCATCTGCAGGAGCACAACCAGATGCCTTCATCTGCCCTGGCTGCAACAGAACATGTCTCTCCCATATTGGTCTCTACAGCCACAGCAGGTGCTGTAACTCCAATGGTTTGACTTCACCCTCAAAGGTGCACTCCTCCATTGTCTTCTGAAACAGACGGATGCAAACCATAGATAGATAGATAGGTGATAGATAGATGATAGAGTTTGCTTGTGTCTGTATGTGTTTGCATTTACACACACAAAACATACATATATTGAGGATGCAGCCCTTGTTTTTTGCAATGTACAATATTAGCCCTGTATGAATACATTCTATGAACCAGATCTGGGGGAAAGTTTTATTTGAGATGTTTGTCACTTTCTACCTGCGTTTTTCAAAGCACACTGCACTGTATGTCACTCTTAGGGCGTTTCCTATCACTCTGCGTCAGTGACCGACCCTACTCTTACGGCAGAAGCTCTGGATCAAACCGTTGCTGGGTTTGACACCGTGGAGGAACTCCTCAAGCACTTTAACCCAGACACGTGGCAAGAAGATCTCGAAAGTCTGTACACAGATACTGCCCCACATCGAGGTAGAAGTTTCTATGAAAGGAAATCGAAAGGTAGGAAGAAACCTGTTGAAACTTTGGTATGCAGAGTGCGGCTTGTGGATTTTGCTAGAGGGTAGCCTTTACCTGTTGCAATCGTGCACTCAAAGATCCTTTTAGAGTAAGAAAGTGATGAAGTTGTTTTATACATAACTTGGATAGGAAATGTTTTGAGTTCTAAGATGGCTAATCTAAAGAAGACAAAGATCACCATGCTTGTTCTTTAGTTTTCAGAGGATAGATCCAAGACCTCTCATCTTCAGATCTGAGAGAGAAGTGGGAGGAGGAGGAAATTGTAAACAGATTAGGGAATGGCAATTTAAATTGGTATGCAGAGTTCAGTCACAACCTGAGAATTCAGTTCATGAGAGAATACATTTTGACAAGAGAACATCCTCAGCAAACAGCTGAGAGATTCTCCTATCGGGGGAATTATTACATTGACTTCATTACTGTGTTGTGTAAACCTGGGTAACAGTTAACAACAATGAAAGCACCAGACAGCATTTTTACTGCACATTAATGCATTCTGGGGAAGTTTAATGGGATTCAGGCTTTCTTAGCACTGAACTGTATTGTACTGTTGCAGCAGCTTTTCGGGAAAAATAATTAAAATTAATGGCAAAATTAGCAGGATGTAAGAGATAAGAAAAGCCGTTCTGTTCTCTGGAGAGGTCACTTCCTGGTTCTCATGGAGAAGCCGTTTTCAATGGAGCCCAGCAACGAAAGCACGCAACTGTATTGAGGCAGCACCGGGGTTGAATTTTTGCGCCCCTAACAATTTTGCACCAGGGGGAACAACCCACGTGCCCCACCCCCACCCCCATGCTACACCACTGGTTCTGACATTTGAGGTTTCTGCTTTGAGCTGGGTTCAGATTACTTGGTTTTCCCATGATGACTGCAATATGCAGAGTTAACTTGCATTTCTGAATGGCCCTGCTGTGCATGAATTCTCATGACGCCCCACATTGAATGCAGTGAGTCTCAGTGGAATCAGCTCACACACTTAGCATAAAAATGGGTAAGCAGAAAGTGAATCAGAGGCCTTTGAGTGTTCCACACTACTATTGGAACTCCTCAAGGGATCACGTCAGAGACCAGGCTGAGGAGTACTGCTCTGATAAGGAACGCTGGGAGCCTTCCCCACCCCCTGCTGCTGACCAGGATTCTGAAGCTGCCCAGGAGCAGAAGCAGTAGTATAGATTTGGAACAGTGGTTTGCAGAGGGGCATAGTTCTGAAGACAAAAGTTGGGATTAACTGGGGAGTGAACAGCAAAGTGGAGAAGAACTGGAAGAGAGAGAGCTAACAGACTCTCTCTCTCAGTGGAAAGTGTCCAGCCTATCAGTCCAAGAGCAGATAGGTAGAGCAGATAAGGTGGCTACACAAAAAGCAAGGTGGTTGCGAGATCAGGTTGCATGGTGCAGAAGTGACATGGGGGGGGAGTGGGTGGAAACCTTAATTGGGAACATCTTCATTCCAAGAATGGCTGCTTTGTTCTTTTGCTGTGGTCATTTAAGACTCTTTAAATGGTAAGTGACTCTTTTTGCTTTGTCCTGCTTATCTATGGCCAAAAGGGGGGGCAAGTCCCCCAAAGCCTGACAGATCATCTACCACTTCACTCCTTCCCTGATTCTGGATTGCTCCCTTATTGGCCACCATTTCACTCCACAAGTCACTTAAGAATTGCATTGTCAATGTATCTCTCCCACAATACTAGAACTCAGGGTTGTACTATGAAGCTGAATGTTGGAAGATCCAGGACAGACAAAAGAAAGTACAGTGGTACCTCAGGTTAAGTACTTAATTGGTTCTGGAAGTCCATACTTAACCTGAAGCATACTTAACCGGAAGCGAACTTTCCCATTGAAAGTAATGGAAAGTGGATTAATCTGTTTCAGACCGGTCCACGGAGTACTTAAATTGAAAGTACTCAACCTGAAGCGTACTTAACCCAAGGTATGACTGTACTTCACACAGCGCATACTTAAATTATGGAATTTGTTTCCATAAGATGTAATGATAGCCACCACCAGGTGGTACATCCAACTCTACAATTCTATGATTCTATGAACAACTCACCAAACACAATCTGGACATCTATAATCATTTCTCCAGAGGACAAATGTTTTTTGGCTGAACTTTGAAGCCAGTTGTTTTATATAAGCCACAGGTGTCCTTAATTACCAGTAGTAACTCCCCTTCTTCTTGCCCTCTGCCGCCATGTTAACTGTCCCGCTGTATATTAAGGACTGGGATAATCATTTTTATCCATTGCACTTAGAAGAACATCTGGCGTTAGCAACTGTCAGAGCAGGTGGTTTTTATGGGCTGCCAACATCTCACCAATTTTCATTACGTAGACCGGGTGGTTAAGCATTTTAATTGTAGTTGAATGAAATGCATGATTCTGTATCATGCACCCGCTTCCCTTCTTCTTAAGTACATCCAGTTGCAAAAGCTTGACATCAGAAGTGCATCGGTTGGGAATCACTCACTAATTTATCAAATTGCCCTATCGCTCAATAGAGAAGCTCCCTGAGCAGTTGATTTTTAAAAGCAAACAAAAAGAAAAAATAAGTCAATGATGTTTGTGGGGTCAGAAAACCAGAGGGAAGAGAAGTGGAGTTGCTGGGAACCTGAATTCAAGATTGCAGCATTTTCTTGCAGGTACCCCTTGTTGTCCTGTATTTTGTTTTGTGTTCACCAAACCACTCTGATCTTGACAAAAGTCTTTTGGAGACATTCAGCACATGGATGTGCTATAGGATTGTGACCACATTGGTCTACTGTTGCCTGTGTTGGATATCATGCTTGCGTAGGAGCCTACCTGCATCTTCTTCTTTGGTGATCACTCGTAGCCGAGTAAGATTGTCTTCCATAAAGACGGTTTTAACAGTGAGTCTGTAAGTGACTGTGGAAGCCAATTCTGGATCCACATGTCCTTCCACAGTGGGGACATAAGTTTCTGGATGGGAGTTGATCACGGTGTGGATTTGCCAAGCGTGCCTTCCTCTTAGCACGTTTCTCCCTTGCGTCCTGAGTTCGAGTGTCTTCAAAGCCCATGACACCTTTGGTAAAGGCTGTTCTCCAACTGGAGCACTCGCAGGCCAGTGTTTCCCAGTTGTCAGTGTTTATACTACATTCTTTTAGATTTGCCTTGAGACAGTCTTTAAACCTCTTTTGTTGACCACCAGCATTACGGTTTCCATTTTTAAGTTCAGAATAGAGTAGTTGCTTTGGGAGACAATCATCAGGCATCCACACAACATGACCAATCCAACAAAGTTGATGTTGAAGAATCATTGCTTCAACACTGGTGATCTTTGCTTCTTCCAGTACACTGATATTAGTTCGTCTGTCTTCCCAAGTGATGCGTAAAAATTTTCGGAGACACCGTTGATGGAATCTTCCGAGGAGTTGGAGATGGCATTTATATGTGGTCCATGTTTCACAAGCATATAGTAAGGTTGTCAGTACAATAGCATTGTAAACAAGCATTTTGGTTTCCCTGTGAATGTCCCAGTCCTCAAACACTCTGCACTTAAATCGGGAGAAAGCCGCACTCGCAAAGCTCAGGCGATGCTGGATTTCGGCATCAATGTTGGCCCTTGTGGAAAGGTAGGAGAAAGGTAGGAGAAATGATCAACATTTTCCAACATTACACTATTGAGTTGGATTTGTGGCGCTGCAGAGGGGTTATTTTGTACTTGTTGGTGTAGCATAGACTCTGCGTAAAGAATGGCCCATCCCATCCAGGAACCTGTTCTCACAGTGGCTAGCCTGATGCCTGCAGGAAGCCCATGAGCAAGACATGAGCGAAACAGCACCCCACTCACCCACGATTCCTAGCATGATGTCTCTGACAGTGGAAGTAGAACATAGTCCTCATGGCCAGTCATGTCTTTAATATTGACTGTGATTGGCCCTGAGGGAATCTCAGACATGTATGGATCATAAAGTGTCTCTGGGAGACTTTCACCTGTTAGGAAAGAGAACACCAACACCACACCATGCTTCTCCCTCCAGGAGAGGAAAAGCGATGCTCCTGAAGTGATCCAAGCACTCTGCCATCTCCATCTTGCTTTCAATGTTTCTGAAGACAGTAGATACTTGACCACCATTGGTCTTTAGCCCTTACGTTGTACAGGCCTACAAACCCTCCAAGTGTCTCTATTTTCCAGGGATTTATAGAAGCTGTCCCAGTTTCTGATTTGATCTTGGAATGCCCCACTTCTCCTTAGAATGTCCCTATTTTCATTGGAGAAGTGTTGGAGGGTATGGAGTTATGTGACCGACCCCACACCCCAAGCCAAGGATATATGTTACTATACAGTGGTACCACGGGTTAAGAACTTAATGCGTTCTGGAGGTCGGTTCTTAACCTGAAACTGTTCTTAACCTGAGATGCCCTTTTTCTAATGGGGCCTCCCGCTGCTGCCGGCGTGCAGCGGGATTTCCTTTCGCATCCTGGGGCAAAGTTTGCAACTACTTCCGGGTTAGCAGAGTTCGGAACCTGAAGCATTCGTAACCAGAGGTATATCACTGTACAATCTTTAGAAGACACCTGAAGTCAGCCCTGTATAGGGAAGTTTTTTAAAAGTTTAGTGGTCTTTTTTTATATGTTGGAAGCCACCCAGAGTGACTGGAAGAACCCAATCAGATGGGTGGGATATATATAATAAAATAATTATAGTTATTATGGAACAGGATGTCCCTATTTTCATCAGAGAAATGTTGGAAAGTATGGGCCTAGCCTCTCTCAGCTAGTAGGAAAAGTTCCCATAGGCAAGTCACCGTGAGACACTGTAATTAGGAAGGGATGAACATGCATGTGTGAAAGAAGCATACGGGCTGCTTTTCGAATCGCCTCCAACGCTTCCCAACTTTACACATTCAAGAATGAATCTCCATGTATTGAATAGCGAATTGAGGAGAAATGCGTGTAGGAACCATAATGATCAAAGAGATGCACTCAGACCAAAGAAAGTTAAGTGTGATTAAAGTTCCAGTGAAATCAGGAGGATGCAAGTGTTATCTGGATTGTACTCACAGGGATTGATTTGGCCTTAACGGCCACATTTCTGCTCTGTACATTATGTTATGCCATAGTATGTAAAACTCACGCAATAGTAGGTAACAGCTGCAGAAGATAAATTAATCAGGTGGGACATTCTTGAAATAACATCAGCCTGCTATGATGGGTTTACAAGCTAAACAGAGGTTGCTGTCTGCATTCGGATTGGATTTTTTTATGGGGGTCGGAGCAAAAAAGGTGAAAGTACACTGCACCTTGGAGTCTTTCCAAAGTACGTGGAATGCCACACTGAACATTCACATTTCATGTGAATTCCCTGTGTCCTTACCAATCCTGTCCATCCATCATTAATGAAAATTATTTGTAAAGACTTTAAACAAAAATTGAACAGTGGAATCTCGTATCTCTAGGGTTTGCAAGGAGACGCCAGTAAATAACTGTAATCCCCCACGTACTCCTCTTTGAAGGGTTCTGGGCCATCTGCCAGTAAATTCAGAATGCGTTGACTGCTGAATACAGATATCACACACATGCTCGCTCATGGCAAATGCGCATTCTGTGTTCTGAAAAGACCCCTTTGTACAATCGTTAATCATCATTCCAAGGCTCTTGTTTTCAAATGTTCCTCCTTCGGGGAACACATTCCTTTATGGCATATCTGTTGAGCAACTCCTCTGTGTTGCACTGGGTTCTGGGGTAAGTTCATAGGTGCACAGTTAGCCTGTGTAGAACCACTTAACCAGGTTTGTTGTACCACAGCATCATGTGTGTGAACTAAGAAGTGGAGCATTCAACAAATGTAGAGTTTGTGTACCTGTGTAACAATAGTTGAGCTATGTTCTTGCAGTCATTCACATGTAGCATTCTCTGATGCATGCTTTGGTTATCTCCCGCTTGGACTACTGCAATGCGCTCTACGTGGGGCTACCTTTGAAGGTGACCCAGAAACTGCAATTAATCCAGAATGCAGCGGCTAGACTGGTGACTGGGAGCGGCCGCCGAGACCATGTAACACCGGTCTTGAAAGACCTACATTGGCTCCCAGTACGTTTCCAAGCACAATTCAAAGTGTTGGTGCTGACCTTTAAAGCCCTAAACGGCCTCGGTCCAGTATACCTGAAGGAGCGTCTCCACCCCCATCATTCAACCCAGCCACTGAGGTCCAGTGCCGAGGGCCTTCTGGTGGGTCCCTCGCTACGAGAAGCCAAGTTACAGGGAACCAGGCAGAGGGCCTTCTCGGTAGTGGCATCCGCCCTGTGGAACGCCTTCCCATCAGATGTCAAAGAGAAAAACAACTACCAGACTTTTAGGAGACATCTGAAGGCAGCCCTGTTTAGGGAAGCTTTTAATGTTTAATAGATTATTGTATTTTAATATCTGTATTTTTAATGTATTATTATTATTATTATTATTATTATTATTCTTCAACGAGTGTAGAATCAGTATACCTGAGCCTCAGGTCTCTTGGGAGCTTCCTCCACCCTCACTGACGTCCTTTTCGGACTCCAGGGAGAGTCTCCTCATGAGACATGAGGACTCTCCAGCTCTCTCCCACCATTTCCTGGTATGATTCTATTGATTGATTGATTGATTTCCCGGTGCCGCGCATATGCGTTATTGTGCTAGAACATGCGCAAGTCGGGAGAGACCTGTACCCAAGTGTATATCCTTTCGCACTTGTACATGTGTAAAGGCCATAGCTGACAAGTTATCCCTTTTTTTAAGGGATTTTCCCTTATGCTGAATAGGCTTCCTCGCAAGAAAAGGGAAAACTTGGCAGCTATGGTAAAGGCAGCTTGCACCTGTGTTCAATGTAACATGTGAACACCCAAGACAATACCCAACATTCCCCTGTAGCTGTACATTTCGAGAGAAAGTTGCTTTTCAGAGAAAAAACATATGGGCATGTGACGAGCCATGCTGGATCTGAGCACAAGCCCATGTAGTCCAGCATCCTGTTCTCACAATAGCTAGCCCATTGTCCACAGGAAGTACGCAATCATCATCAGACCTCATCCTGCCCATGATTCCCATCAACCAGCATTCAGAAGCATATCGCCACCAAAAGTGAAGGCAGCACATAGACATTATGGCAAGTTATCATTGATGACCATATCCTTCAGGAATTTCTCTATTCCTCTTTTCAAGCTATCAGGCAGCAATCTGGGCGCAGCCAGAGAAACACATATGCATTACATAAAAAATCCATCATATTTTTGAAACTGCAAAGGAAAGTACAAAAGCTATGGAATAAAGTTTAGAGGGAGAAAATGAGAAACAAAGCATTTCATTCTCTAGATCCAAGAATGTTATGGCTCTGGAATAACATAGCATATCTGTGCAGCGCTGGCAAAGACGATGCGAGAAAGACAGGATGGTTTTGCGGGAGGCGACCCTGGGCAAGCCCGAGCGCTTCCTTTTATTGACAGGCATTTTGACAGTTAATGATTATCCTGTTAGCGTAACTTTCCACCAATGACAGCAATCTGGCTCCATACAAGGCAATGCTTCCTGTGCATGTCACTTTCGGCAACACCCCAAAACTTTCCCGCATGGTCTCCATTACATACGTGCTGTCTCTCATGCACTCTGTCCATGCTCCTGTCACATGCCTACTCTCCAAACACCCCTCATTGACCAACTTACGACCCTCTCAGTAGTTTTCCAGGACCCCATTGTTCTCTTCCGACTTGCCTCTCCTTATCCGGCCCTGACCTGTCAAATCCTGTTTCATCTTGTCTTGCCTTGCTCGGCCCTGCTCTACCTCGCTCTGCCATGACCTGCTGCCCTGTAATGTCCCATTGATACCTCCTATTGATACGTGTTTCCTATCTTGACATTTAGCGTGGCTTGCCAGCGCTACACTATTATGGTTTATTCCTGCGCTTTGACAGGTTGACGCGGCATGCTGACGCCACCCTGAAATCGCTGCTACATATCTGCATGCGAGTATGTAGCCAGAGAGATGGTAGTTCTCATGTTGGTGTGTAATGTGTGAAGCAGCCCATAATAATAGCAAAAAGGACACACACACACACACATGTGCACACCCAGTGACTGTGAGTTAAGCTGTTGCAGGGCACACGCAGAGACAGCTCTGTGGCATAAATCCTTTCTTTAAAAAGAATAAAATTGTCAGAAGAGTTGTGCAAAGCCAGATTCATCACTGGCTCGATTCCATTGATTTCAGCAGAGATGCACCCCTTTATGACAGCAGTAATTTCATCGTGCTTAGACTACTTGACCTTCCTCTTTTGAGGTAATTGGCATGCCAGCTTGTATGAGCCACAGCCCTCGCTTCATGTGACTGGTTATAATTCCAGTGACAATCCCAGCCCTCTTGAACTTTCACTTTAAGAAGCAATCTTTGTGTCAGAGACACTTCATCTTGAATTTACGGTCCAACTGGAAGGACATCGCACATGCATGAAAACACACACACAAACACACACACACACACACACACACACACACATTTTTTCAGCTGGCACAAAGGGGAGGGGGAGTACCCTAAAAAAAACACATTGTGATTTGCTCTAGATGTGGGATGTAATCCACTGGGAGCAGTCAAATACAACATTCCTTGTTTTCCTAGAGTGGACATGCAAGGGGATGTTGGTCCAGCCAGTTGAAACTTCCTGTTCCTCCTGGCCAGGAGCACCCTTCCTTGAATGTGACTAGTGGGTGGGCGTGACCTATCCAGAGCTGGTAAAAGGACAAGACATGCTGCCACTTTCTCTCTCTTTTCCATCTTCCTTTTGTCTTGTGAACTGCTGGACTGCTAGCCTGCAGTCACTAGGTAAATCTCCCTTATGGGGTAAACCTGTGTGTATATGTTCGAAACTTTAAGCCTAAAGCCCACCTTCAGGGATCACACTGTGCTCTGCCTGATCGTGAGTAAACTTTCCTTTTGATATTTATGAATAAGACTGTGGTGTCTTTATTCTTTTAGGAGGGATTCAAGGGGTCTTACCAGGAAAATATTAGAACACATTTCAATCCATAGCTGCCAAGTTTTCGCTTTTCTCGCGAGGAAGCCTATTCAGCATAAGGGAAAATCCCTGTAAAAAAGGGATAACTTGGCAGCTATGTTTCAATCTGGACAAGCCAGACTGAATTGTGTATTGTCTTAAGAAACTACGTGAATTTGCAACTAGTTTTCTGCTGTGTAAAGGTGAATGCACTCTGCTAAGTAAAGGAACTTGCTGGCGCAAGTTAGGAAGGATATTAATAAACAATATATCCTCTCCTGCCGCCCTGAACATTCCCGCACTAGATAGCAGGACCCAAACCAATGGATTCAAGTTATAAGAAAGGAGGTTCTAACTAACCATCAGGAAGAACTTTCTGAAAGTAAGAGTGGTTCGACAGTGGAACAGAGTCCCTCAGAAGATGGTGGACTCTCTTTCCTTAGAGGTTTTTAAGCAGAGGTTGGATGGCCATCTGTCATGGATGCTTTAGTTGAGATTCCTGCATTGCAGGGGATTGGACTAGACGAGCCTCAGGGTTCCTGTACAATTCTACAGTTATATGATTCTATGATTCATTTACTCGTAGCAAACTCATTTTAGTTAAACTTTTAAAAACAGCTTTCTTGAAACTACACCACTACATGGAATCTGTGGCTGCAGTTTTGTTTCTATGACTGATGAGTAAACTCCCATCTCATTGAATCATGGGCCCTGATTTTCCAATTCCATGCTTTCTTGGAGAACATTCGGTGAAGAGTTGGGTTCCTCCTAAGGTTTCTCCATGGGAGAGAAATAAAATTGGAAGGGAAAGGGAAGGAAGGGAAACCTATGGCCCTCCAGATGTTATTGGGCTCAAACTCCCATCAGCCACAGTCAGCATCATCAATGGACAGAGGTGATGGGAGTTGTAGTCCAACAACAACTGGAGGGCTATGGGTCAGGGTCGTACCCAGGATCAAAACGGGGGTGGGCAAGCCATGGTCATTCAGGTTGTGACATTTCAGCATGGAAAAGGCGAATGAAACCAAAATTTTAAGAAAATTATATATAATTATAGCAGTGCTTTATTACGGTAATTATTACAATTATTTGCTTGAATTTTTTTTAAAAAAATTATTCTAGTTACATGTCTTATACTAATATCATTTTCCTTGGGTTTGAAGAAAACTTGTTCAAAACTTTCGTTTCAATCCAGTCCTGATTTTCCTTGAAGAATTTCCGATGGACGCTCATCAAACACAACCCAGTCAGTCTGTCCTCTCCCATTGTACTTCTGAGCCAGGTCTTTACCCTTTAAAATTTAATTTTCTACAGAAATTACTTAACTTACCTTTTTGGAACCAGTTTCTTTTATCCATTTAGGCAGCTCGATGTCTTCTAAATGTAAATAAGAAGGTAAACTAATAGCGGGCGGCTCAGTTTAGTGACGCGGAACTCACTAGACCCCTCTAGAAGATTCCCTCTTCTCTCTGCTAGAGCCCACTAGAGACCTCTCCCTCCCTCCCTGTTTACCTTCCCGCCCTATTTATCTACTTGCACTTTGATGTGCTGGCTGACATAGATTCCTCTACCAGTCGCTAGGTGGCTCTAGATACTTCTCGGTTTTTACACCATTTCAGTGTGGTAAACAACTGATTATTCACCATTGCCCTACCTAATTTTGTTTCGTTTCATCACTTTATAACCATTTAATATATATTTTTGCTTCGGGGGGGGCAGTTGCCCCCCCACCCCTCGCTGGGTACTATGCTATGGGTCCCCTCCTCCGGGTTGAAGCCTAGTGCTTGCGATTGAGTGGACAGGTGTTGGATTCAGACAAGGTGATGGTGATAATGGGTGCTTCTGAATCTGTTTTGATCTGGGTAAGCAGATAGCAATGATGGCTGACATTGGGAGTGTTTTGGTGACAGCAATGGAGAGAGGAGATATGGCTGCAATTAGGGGGAAAACTTGGGGGGAAGCTGTTTGGAAAGCACTGTTCTTCCTTTTAAGTGGGATTAGCTTGAAGGGTCAGGCCTGAGAGGCAGTAGCTCTGAAAAATAACAACAGAGCACTAAGTTTCATCTGTTTGGGAGAAGAAATCAATAGATTTTGTATCCTCCTCACTGTTTGCTTTGTACACTAGGGTGACTTTGCTTTCAGTGCTTGAGTGCACTAGTAACTCCCATTGATTTTGTGGTTAGATCTCAAGCAATACATACTTCTTTGTAGAGATTCTGCCACTTTGGGGGAAACAGGGGTGAATGTTCATAGTGAGATTTCCATAGGGAATTGCTACATGTTGTAATGTCATCCCTAGACCACTTGCAAATCCTATTTAGCTTCCTTCCTTCCTACCACCACCATGCACATCGCCGCAAAAAGCACATTTCTGAAAATCCACTAGGAATTGCCTCCGTACCTTTAAGGCTATCTTGTAGCCTTATGGTCTAGAAACTTGGTATGTGTTCATTGGGATACTCTATTCTGTAGTGGATGCCAGTAACACACAGTGCAATTGCAGAGGGAGTAGGCAGTTCCATATTTTATTTGGCAAATTTACTCCCCCCCCCTTTCCTGCAGCGAACCAATGAAGTGTAAGCAACATGCACACATCTCCACACATCTAGGAATCCTAATTAGGTCAGGGTCCCCATTGGATTCCAACTCCCATCAGTTCTAGCCATCGTGGGATGATTGAGGTTTTAGTTCAACAACATTTGGAGGGCCACTGGTTCCCAACCTCTGTTTGCTAGTTCTCTCCCTATCCCACCCTTTGCAAGCAAGACCTTAGTTCCCCAATAGGGTGATGACTTTTTTACAACCTCATTTCCCTGTATCATAATTTGATGAGCTTTCATTAAAGATCAGATAAAATCTTACTTTCAAAGAGATTTGATTTAAAAAAAACCTCATGCACAAAATGATTTTTAAAAAATTATCAGTTTTCTGACCATTTTTGAAGTCACCGTAAGCAGATATAAAATTGAACCCAAGCTTTAGAGGCACATATATACAACATTATATAGGGTCATCAAACACACAAAGAAGCTTTTTTTAGCTGCAGTAACAGTATAGACGCTGCTAGAGGACGATGTTTTGCTACCTCCCCTGTAGGTTCTTTTCCCAGCATGCCTGGCAGGGTCTGCTGGCTGAGTTTTGAGGTCCCAAAAAGGGGCTTTTACCTCGCGCAGGTGTGACATTTGTATACCCTATGTTGCTAAGAACACTCCCCATTGTGGAATGTGGTGTTGTGTCCAAATTTGATACAAAATATATATAGGATTGTTAATACAATTTTATGAAATGGTAATACGGCATACAAAAAAATTAAAAACTGTTTGTGTGTAACCTTTTTTAATATTTCAATGGAATATACCTTATTTTAGTCATTAATAGGCAAAAGTTCATCCATTTGTGCTACAGGAAATAATTTTTGAGGGGGGAAAATGAAAAAGTCATCACCCTATTCCCCAACCAACAAATCCAGGCTCAGGACCATCGTTGCCTGTTAGGAAGATCACAGATGTCATGATTCCTTCAGGAAATGATGGTTTTGAGGATTCTAAGAGCCACCATTTCCTACTGGGAACTGGCCTGCTAGCATCCAGTCCAGTCACCTTCGGCACATATGAATGGTAAGGATGCTATGTTGTACTTCACCGCAGCAAAATGTCTTCAGCCAGCTCCCTTTGATGGATGGAGGAATTTGATCCTTGCATAATTCCAGTATGAAAAGACATGATCCACACCTCTTGGACAATGCACAATGCAGAATTTATATACAGTCAATTTTGCACTTTTCCAAATGTTCTTAGCAGCCATTTTAAAATATGTATATTGAATGAATGCATTTAAATATGTATTTAGAGATAAAACAGTTATTAAAATGCATATCCTGAGATAAAATGCACATGTAAATAAGTACTTTGAGAGACATCGCCTATTTGAATATATATTTTGGAAAACATTTACCTTACAATATGTTCATTAAGAGAAATTACACCTTTACATAATTATTTTTGAGAAAAACGTACCTTGAGAAACATTCTTTGAGGTAAATCACACCTTTTGATACATATTTTGAGAAAAATACACATTTAAACAGTATTAAAGTATACATTAAAATATGTATTTAACTACTACTTGAGAAGATTTATAAAAAGGGGTTGCTTAAAGCAGAAATGGATATTATGGGTAAAAGCATGGAAGAGTGACACAGACCACAAATGAACAGATTCATCCATCCATAATAATGGGGGTGGGTGCAATGCACTTTGCATGGTCTTTGTGTTATGGTCAGCAAGTAAAAACACATTTGAGCCTTTGTAATAATAATAATAATAATAATAATAATAATAATAATAATAATAATAATAATATATTCCCTGCCCATCTGGCTGGGTTTTCCCCATCACTCTGGGCGGCTCCCAACAGAATATTAATAATAAAGCGATAAAATGTCAAACATTAAAAACTTTCCCAAACAGGACTGCCTTCAAATGTCTTCTAAAAGTCAGGTAGTTGTTTATTTCCTTGAGCTCTGCTGGGAGGGCGTTCCACAGGGCGGGTGCCACTACCGAGAAAGCCCTCTGTCTGGTTCCCTATAACCTCACTTCTTGCAGTGAGGGAACCTCCAGAAGGCCCTCGGAGCTGGACCTTGGTGTCCGGGCAGAACAGGTTAGTATTGTTTGAGAACATTAGAAGAACCTGCTGGATCTTCTTAACCCTCATGACTATTGGCCATTGCTGGTCTCATCCTCTATAAATTGGCCTATTCTTATTATAGAGCTGTCTGAGCTGGTCACTACTATATCTTGCGGAAGTGTATTATACGTGTGGAAGGATTTACGTGTGGAAGTTCTAAGATTTTATTATCTTTATAAGTGTTGTGATTTTAAGGTTTGTACCATCATTTTACCTGTTCCTTTTGGTTTTAGAGCTTTATATATTTTAGGAATTGCAATTTGTATGGTGCCCCCCTTCCCTGCAGGCCCCGAGATCTTATGAGGAAGGACAGGTTAGAAATGTATTGAACAAATAAATTTTCTTTACAAATGCCATCTCTCTCTCTCTCTCTCTCTCTCTCTCTCTCTCTCTCTCTCTCTCTCTCTCTCTCTCTCTCCTTTTCCATTTCAGTTGACTTGGATAGGTTGAATGACGATGTGAAGCGATACAGCTGCACTCCAAGGAATTATTCTGTCAACATAAGGGAGGAACTGAAGCAAACCAATGTTGTTTTCTTTCCACGCTGCCTTCTCGTCCAGCGCTGTGGGGGGAACTGTGGCTGTGGGTTCACGAACTGGAAATCTTGCACATGTACAGCAGGAAAATTGGTGAAAAAATATCATGAGGTACATCAGTCTTTACTTACGTCTATGGTCTTCTAGCCTCAAGATAATCTGTTTTAAAAGCAAGCCCTCCTAAATGTTTACCTTTTCACACACACATGCATCCCCTTCATACCAACTCTTCTTGGTAACACAATTTAGTTATTCATTTATTATTTTTAGTTTTGATCATCATTATTATTAGCAAGAATGTAGGAATGTATTTAATGCAATCTACTACAACAGTGCTGCAGCAATTATCATTATTGCTTTACAATTTCTGAAATAAACATAGTGGTACCTGGGAAGTTCAACTTCCAAAACGTTTGGAAACCAAGGCGCAGCTTCTGGTTGGCTGCAGGAAGCTCCTGTAGCCAATCAGAAGCTGCGGAAGTCACATTGGACTTTCGTGTTCCAAGGAACGTTGGCAAACCAGAACACTCACTTCTGGGTTTGCAGCATTCGGGAGCCAAAATGTTCAACTCGCAAGGCGTTCAGGATCCAAGGTAATAAATGATTACACAATCAATTATTTATTATTTAAGTTAAATATTCCTACAAACCCTAACAAAATGGGGGGGAGGGGGGCATGGCAATGAACATTTTCCAGCTCAATTATTTCCTCTCCCTACTCTTCAGCTTCTGTCAACTGCAAAGTGCAAGACTCATAGCTGCCAAGTTTTCCCTTTTCTCGTGAGGAAGCCTATTCAGCATAATGGAAAATCCCTTTAAAAAAGGGATAACTTGGCAGCTATGGCAAGACTCAGGAAGGTGTTTTATTAACCATCTACAGGAGAGAAGTGGCCTCAGTGTTTAAACTACTCCAATGACAAAAACACACCCTATATTTCCCCCTTTTTTAAAAAAAACAACAACACCCCTTTATTTCATGCAAAACAGTGAACATTAAGGAACAAACCAAAACAGAACAAGCCCAACCTATGATTAAGCATTATACGTCAACTGGGCAGTGGTAGAGGAGGAATGGAGGGCAGAAAGAGAAAGAGAGGAGGGGATGGTAGAGAGAAAAACAATGGGGTGGCCCCACATACATCTGCCTCTATCCCAACCCACTGCTGTTTTGTGGCTCCCAACAGATTATCCCCAAGGGAATGCAGCCTTCAGTGGAAATAAGCTGCCTGCCTCTGCACTCATGGATATTGCAGGCCTTATCCCCCAGTTTGATTCTGCAGCCAGGTTGCATTCATGTAGCCCTTTAGAAAAAGGATGCCTAGGCTTGCCATACGCCAGGAGAATTCCTGACATGTCCTGGCAAAATGTCAGAGGAAACCCAGATGTACGGCAACGCGCTGGAAAAAAAGCAGCATAAACAGCTTCAAAAGCATAAAATCATAAGGAGGAGGGGGGGGCTTTCTAAAAAAAAAAGCTCAACAATTTTGCGTGTTTCAGGAATTTTTCTTTTTGAAATATGGCAACCCTAAAAATACCCACCTCACCAAGCAGCTGCTGGAAGGGATTCAGGGGCCTGAATTCAACCGCTCCCTGCTTCTCCTTACTTACTTACTAAACATCTTATTGGTGGGATTTCAAAATTTATAACACATGCTCTTAATTAAGAAAGTTAAACACCTGAGAGAGCTCATCTCTATATGGGTTGATTGAAGTGGGATGTGGAGGGGAGGCTTTTTTTTAGCAACATTGTAAACTTGCTGCATCCTGAGCGTGATCAAATGAAAACAGGGCAGCTCTACTTTTTGGGGGGATGCTTATGCAGCACCCAGATATTAATCTAATGTTGGTGATTTATGGTGAATATTAAAGGTCCAGGATAACAGATTAATTGGCCACTAGGTAGGCATGATGGGGAGATACCTGAGTTCCACCGGATGAGAAAACCTCTGTGTGTGTGTGTGTGTGTGTGTGTGTGTGTGTGTGTGTGTGTGGTGCAGGAGAGGGAATTTGCTCGCTGACTCCACCACAAGAATTGCTATTAATTCCTTCCATTCTTTTTATCTCTCAGACTGGAATTAATTAAGGACAATGTTCTAGCTTTAGCTTCGAATGACCTGGCTTTTGTAAATTTAAATGTAAATGTATCCTTTACCGTGTTTCCCCTTTTTTAATACGTAGTCAAAAAGTAAGCCATGGCAGGGTTTTTAATCATTTGAGAAATGTAAGACATACCCCGAAAATAAGCCATACTTCCGCGATGTGCGGAGCAAGACCACTGAGCGCCCCAACCAGCTAGCGGGACCCAGCACGCTGGCTGTAACAGGAGGAGGAAGCCTGCCGGGTCGGGTCGGTGCCCGGAAGCGGCGGCGGCAATGCCGATAAAGCGTGCAGCAGTGCCGCACGGAGCACCGAGGGCACAAGCTAGCAGGACCCAGCTCCTGCAATGCCGGCCGTGGCAGGAGGAAGAAGCCTGCCAGGTCGGGTCATTGTCCGGAAGCGGCGGCAGCTGCAGCGCTAACAAAGCGCGAAGCAGCGCCGCACGGAGCACCAAGGGCACGAGCGTCAGGAGGAAAGAGAGAGAGGCTCGTTGCTTGTGAAGAGAAAAGTGTGGGCTCGTTGCAGGTTTACCTCACAGCTGAGGGGGCAGCAGGGGCCAAGCACCTTCCCACCCCTCCCCAGAGCCCAGCCCGCAGGCTGCTCCCCTCAGGAAATGCGGCTCTTCCCGTCCCCGAGGAGAGCCGCCGGCCCTGGAGCGCCTCTCTGCCGCCCGAGCGAGGCTCTCGAAAGGCCGTCTCAGAAGCGGGCAGCTCCCTTACGCCATCTCCGTATCCCGCCGGCGGGGTTACTCAACCCGTTCGGCAGGACTGCCCCCGCCCCCGCCTCTTTGCAGAGTTTGTGCAGCTTGTGCGGCTCTGCCTAACTTCTTGCGCGGCAGGCAGGCGGGCGTCCTCCCATCAGCGCGGCGAGCTTTGCAGAATCGGGTGCTGCAACTCGGAAGCCGGCCAGGCGAAGCTTAGCTGCCAATCAAAAGGACAGGGGTGTATGCAAGACGTTCTCCTTAGTTGCTTGGACCAGTTTGGTGATGGTGATAATTATGCCCTTTGTTGAATCGGTAGAATTGTAGAGTTAGAAGGGACCCTCGGGGGTCATCTAGTCCAACCCCCTACAATGCAAAAATCTCAGCTAGGTCATACATGGCAGGTGGCCATCCAGCCTCTGCTTAAAAGCCTCCAAGGAAGGAGAGCCCTTGACTCAGGATGGGTAGGAGGGGAAAGGGAGAGAATGCATAAGGATCCCAGGTTTAACCGCCAGGTACCCCCAAGTTTGAAATCCTGGAGAGCTGCTGCCAGCCTGGTTGACAGCAATAATGGTAGAGGACACACGTAGCATGACAAAAGAATAATTTTTTTAAAAAAAATCCCAGTTTCAATTGCTGCCATTGCTTGCTGTGTATTATGTATTGTATTTAAATAATCACCTTATTTTCTTGTTTCATTTAATGGATGTTATGTACATCATGTTGTGCATTATGTTACAGGATTATGTTGTAAAACCTGGATAGCTCAGTTGGCTAGAGTGTGGTGCTGATAATGCGCGTGGAAGAGAGCGCCGAGCATCCTGAGCCAGTGGGACCCAGTTGTACCGGCATTTTTAAAAAAGAAAAGAAAAAAAGACACCCCCTGAAAATAAGCCACCGTGTGGTTTTTTGAGGGAAAAAGGTTATAAGACGGTGTCTTAAAAAGGGGGAAACACGGTAGGGATGAATTAACCGTACAATGAACATAGATTTGGATATTAGAATTAATAGGCACTGTGAAGTTTAATCTATATTGGGTACATGAAAGACCAGAGTGATGTTAGTCCAGCACATTCTTCCCAGGCAAAATTCTTGAATTTTTCTGAATCCTAGGGCTAAGCATTCATCCCTAGCTTTGTTCCACATTTATCTAGCCATTTCCTCTCATTAAAAAAAACGTTATCAGCAAGAGCAAGAGGGGTTGCTGAGAGCATCTCCTGCCTTTCCTTTCTTGGGATCAATTCCAACACTGAGCAAGAGGCACAATGGGACAATTCTCAAGGGACTATGCCACCTCTGAATGTATAGTGTGACCATACACTCTATCATTTAAAAAATTGTCTATGTCAGGCATCCCCAAACTGCGGCCCTCCAGATGTTTTGGCCTACAACTCCCATGATCCCTAGCTAACAGGACCAGTGGTCGGGGGAGATGGGAATTGTAGTCCAAAACATCTGGAGGGCCGAACTTTGGAGATGTCTGGTCTATGTAAAGCTAACTTATTATGAGGCCTTCCTACAGATGGGCAAATGTATTGCATGTACAAAACGTTCAATGTTATACAGCAGAATATTTTATATAAGACATTTGTGTACTGCCCGTCAAAAATATTTGTCGCAGGGCAGTTCACAATCCAAAACTGTAAAAATATGCAATGCAACGTGGAGATTGAGGTTGAATCCTGACAAGACAGAAGTACTGTTTGTGGGGGACAGGAGGCGGGCAGGTGTGGAGGATTCCCTGGTCCTGAATGGGGTAACTGTGCCCCTGAAGGACCAGGTGTGCAGCCTGGGAGTCATTCTGGACTCACAGCTGTCCATGGAGGCACAGGTCAATTCTGTGTCCAGGGCAGCTGTTTGTCAGCTCCATCTGGTATGCAGGCTGAGACCCTACCTGCCTGCAGACTGTCTCGCCAGAGTGTTGCATGCTCTGGTTATCTCCCGCTTGGACTACTGCAATGCGCTCTACGTGGGGCTACCTTTGAAGGTGACCCGGAAACTACAGCTAACCCAGAATGCGGCAGCTAGACTGGTGACTGGGAGCGGCCGCCGAGACCACATAACACCGGTCTTGAAAGATCTACATTGGCTCCCAGTACGTTTCCGAGCACAGTTCAAAGTGTTGGTGCTGACCTTTAAAGCCCTAAATGACCTTGGTCCAGTATACCTGAAGAAGCGTCTCCACCCCCATCGTTCTGCCTGGACACTGAGGTCCGGTACCGAGGGCCTTCTGGTGGTTCCCTCGTTGCGAGAAGCCAAGTTGCAGGGAACCAGGCAGAGGGCCTTCTTGGTGGTGGCGCCCACCCTGTGGAATGCCCTCCCATCAGATGTCAAAGAGAAAAACAGCTACCAGATTTTTAGAAGACATCTGAAGGCAGCCCTGTTTAGGGAGGCTTAATATTTAATAGATTATTATTTTATTTCATTTTTCTGTTGGAAGCTGCCCAGAGTAGCTGGGGAAACCCAGCCAGATGGGCGGGGTATAAATAATAAATTGTTGTTGTTGTTGTTGTTGTTGTTGTTGTTGTTATATAATTTGGAATAGAAGCCTAATCTGAATATTTTCTTTTGTCACTTTTTTATTTTCCAACCAAAATTAACGGTTGTAACTTTGTATAGAGGTTTTCAAATGTGGCCCACCATTAAGTCCCCTATTACAGGGATGGGAATGCTTTGTCTGTCCAGATGTCATAGACTCTAACTCCCACCAGCCCCAGACAGCTTCCGAGTGCCAGTTGCTGGGGATCACAGGAGGGGAGATTTCTGTGGCACTCAGGTCCTGCTTGCATAGACATCTGGGTCAGTTATTGTGAAAACAGGGTGTCGGACTAGATAGGCTGTTGATCTGATCCAGCACCCCCTTCTTAGAAGAGAAATTGGCTTCCCCCCCCCTTTTTTTTAGATGCATAGGAAAGTTAAAAAATATTGATTGGTTAGAAGCCAAGAAATTAATAATCAAATTAAAAAGAGAGATGACTTTACTCAGCCTTTTCATTCTCAAGTATGTTTAGTGACCCCAGATTACTCCATAGTCAAACAAGGTCAGGAAGTGAGATGCAGGTTGCATTAAAAGCCCAGAGCATTTATCACCCGAGGAAATGTGGCACAAACACAACCCCTTGATATCCTTCAATAAAGTTACAAGGCAGGGAGCTCAGACCTGCATCACATTCACCTGCCTTTCCCATATAGTCAATTCTATGAGAACTTTTATAAGGCCATCATAATCTTTTATATTCTTATAAACACTATCTGGCTCAACAGTTGCATTTTCCATCTAGTTTTTTATTAACAGGGCTCCGTATACAAGATTGATTCAATCTCTGATATATGAAGGGATGAGGGGAGGAATATTTTCTGAGGCACAGTTTTCTTTTCCTTCCCATTCCTCTGTCAAGCCCTATCCTTACTTCATACTTAGCATCCTACGGATGGTAAAGCCAATGTAAAAGTTCAAAGCAATTACATAGCAGAGTCCCTGAACGACCCTTTCCTCCTATGAGGTCAGGAAATAATTTTCTCTCTGTTTCCCCAAATTTCCTCACGTTTTCTTGAGAGCTCAGGAGGGAGGAAGAGAAGGGATGCAATGAAGCACTGTGTGCGCCACACTCTGTCTGCGCAGAGGTCAAACATGTTCACCCAAGGGTGAATTGGCTCTGAGTCTGCACAATGGAGGACACAGATCTGGGGTGCATTCAGTTTTGATATATATATATATATATATATATATATATATATATATATATATATAATAAGAATAATATAGGAGAAAACTGGGTATTGAAACTTGCTTAACCTAAATCATATATCCCAGTTTCCAGCTGCCCTTTAAAGTACGCTTCACACAGAGTATATGCAGTCAGAAGTCGACCTGGCTAAGAAAACACCACCAAGAGCGTAGGGAATTATCTCCCTTATATGAAACCCCTTACTAGATGCACACTTGTAAAAGTATACAGATGAAAATACAAATGATTGGGTTTCTTTAACTGAAAAACAAACTGACTCTAAAGAGACTTTAAACTAAAGATAAATGCTTTCTCTCTTAGCAACTTTATCTACCCACATTCCAACCTTCAAACCATTCCAAACCTCCCACAAACTCCCACATAACTCCCCTTAAACTACCTGAGAATTAACAGCAAACTAGCTTTATAACTAAGCAACTCTCATACTAAGATTCAACTGGGAATCTCTTAAACTGAGTCTCTCTCTTACTAAGATTCAACTGAGAGAGTGATCTACTAAGAGATCTAAGATATGCAGAAGGCTTTCTGGCAGAGCCTTATATACAAGGAGCAGAGCCCACGCCTGTGAGCAATTAACAGAAATCACCGGCACCGGTTTCTCTTAAACAGACAGTATTTACATTAGACCGGCTCTAAAGTAATTTGACTATTCAAAAAATCCAACACTCGGATACCATATTAAACAAACTTAGCCTCCCTCCAAGCTTGTGCATCCCATTCTCCCATGCTCTCCTCTAGCACATACTCAATAAAGAGATCAGAAACCACATGGGCAAGTCCAGGGTTCGCTATGACTTGCACTTGTAAAGCTATTATGGTGGTTTAAAGTTACATCTGTACTTGTCTAGGGTGTTCAAAGAACATGTGTGTTGGGGGTGACGTTGTTGGGATGCGCACAGCAAACAGGATTCGCGAACAAACACATCAATGCTCCATGCTATGAGCATCTGCCCAAGCTTCACTAATCCCTCTAATGGCAAACTCAGGTTGTGATTGCCACCAGAAGCAGATCTCAGATAGGACCACTGAAAAACTACAGGCGATCCCAAAAAGAGCCTGCTGTATCAGGCCAATGGCCAGCCTTTCTGTTCAGCATTTCTGTTCTCTGGACAGCCAGATGCCTGTGGGAAACAGGAGGAAACAAGAGGAAAGTATCAGTCTGCTCAGTGGACCTCTGAGGTTCACAGAAGAAAACAAAAGCATTTGAAAGCCTAAGGGGGCAAATGAGGACTGAGCATCTTCAGTAGCCTCGAAATGTTGATAGTTCATTGAAAAGGAAAGTGGAAAACTGGGAAGGTAGTGTAGGCAATATTCTGCATCAGCCTCTAGCAATTTATAGTATCCTGAAAGAGGACACTTGGCTGGCTGAAACCCTGAACAGGACCACTCATACGCCAAAGGATAAATGGACATAAATCTGACATCAGGAATTACAAGACAGAGAAACCAGTAGGAGAACACTTCAATCTCCCAGGACATTCTATACAAGATCTCAAAGTAGCTGTCTTACTACAAAAGAATTTCAGAAATAGACTGGAAAGAAAAGTTGCTGAATTGCAACTTATCACCAAGCTTAAAACCATGGAGAGACCTGGTTTGAACAGAGACGTTGGATCTTATCTTATTATACATGATAAAGCGATCCCCTTGCTTTTTCATGCAAGACCATTTGCAGTCGTTTACAGTCAACAGCTATCAGTCAGTCAACCACCCATTTCCACCACCCCTCTGAGTGATACCCCTCCCCACCCTTTCTCTACATTTAAGCGTCTGGGGACTTCTATTTCAGTGTATCTGAAGAAGTGTGCATGCACACGAAAGCTCATACCAAAATAAAAACTTAGTTGGTCTTTAAGTTGCTGCTGGAAGGATTTTTTTTTTATTTTGTTAGGACCACTCATGTTAGGAGGTGAGAAGGATACACTGCAACCTTTTTGCTTCAGGTCCCAGTTGTATTCACTGTCGAGGAATAGGCTCCATATTAGGTAGCTTCCTTTCAGTAGGCTTGCATATTTCAGCAAGCCTTGTGCCTGCAACATGCAAATGTGAGCTTTTATTTTAAATACACAGAGTTCCCTTTAATATACCGTGACTATGGCAGACGACCTTGCCTTTTTCATCTTTTTCAGGTCTGCTGAATAAACCTGAGCCTAAGACTATTAGATGGAAGCTTGGATTGAAATGTTAAGCATCAGTCCCTTGATCACTTAGTAAAGCCGCCCAATTTCTGTGTTGTTCAAACACCGCTTTCCGGCCTTGGGTGGGAAAGTGCCTGCCAATTCATTTCTCTCCCGTTATCAGCAAAGTGCATATACTGCGCTCATGTTTCTTAACGGAAAATACAGAGAAGACAAAATCCCTAAACTGTCAGGAGGTCTGCTGGCTTAAATGCTGGGCAGATCCTCATCCCTTTACATGTGCTTTCATTCGAAAAGGCTGTTTTCACTGAACAATGCTGGTACATTTCAAAGTGCATTTTACTTTAATTATATTTTGAGAAAGCGCTTGAGCACGATCCATCTTCTCCACTCAAAAAGCTGCAGGTAGAAGAGGTGGTGCCTACGGAGCAAAGGTGGAGAAGCTTTTTCAAGCCAAGGGCCACATTTGATCTTGGATAACCTGTCAGTTATCCAAGGCTAGTGCTGGGAGGGGCCAGAGGCAAAAGTAGGTGGAACAATCAATGTATATGTTACCTGGGGACATCTACACACATACACATGAACACACGCCTCTATTCTTCATCCAGACAGGCAAGAGGCATCATCAGAGTTCATGGACAACTTCTAGCCAGGCAAAAACACTTGAGGAGGCACGGTGAAAGAGTATTGCTAGGGGAGAGTCCCAAGGGCTGGCCAGAGAGGCCTGGAGAGCTGTATTTTGCTTCTGGGCTTAAGGCTCCCCACCCCTGCTATATAGCACGTATCCCTGCATGCATTGCACCAAGTGTACTCCAAGGCACCTACCAACTTGGATATGTGGGGATTCCAGGGCTCTGGTACACAGGCTACTTCCTGAGCATGCTATGCAATTGAGTGCAAGTAGCAAGATGCTCAGTATGTATTACAACAATCCTGCACCATTTACTTTTGGCTACCAGTTTGTTTCTGAGTCCGATTTAGAGTGCTGGTATTGACCCTTAAACAACTGAGAGGCAGGATATTGAAGGTCTGCCTCTCCCTCTAAGAACCTTCCCAAGCATTAAGATCTGCTTTATATGCCCTGCTCTCTAGCCTGGCACTGGCTCGATGTTAAATTGGTTCAATTTCCATATTAGGATGTGGATTTAGGTCAGAGCCAAACCAGGTAGCCACCAAAGCACTTCAGACCAAAATAGGACTGTTTCTGAAGAGCCAGATTGGGGTATAAATCAAATGTTGTGGTTGGTGCACACTCCTGATTTATACCCCATCGTATATACTTCAAGGTGGCTTACAAGATAAAGGTAAAGGGACCCCTGACCATTAGGTCCAGTCGTGACCGACTCTGGGGTTGCGCGCTCATCTCGCATTATTGGCCAAGGGAGCCGGCGTATAGCTTCCAGGTCATGTGGCCAGCATGACAAAGCCGCTTCTGGCAAACCAGAGCAACACATGGAAACGCCGTTTACCTTCCCGCTGTAGCGGTTCCTATTTATCTACTTGCACTTTGAGGTGCTTTCGAACTGCTAGGTTGGCAGGAGCTGGGACCAAGCAACGGGAGCTCACCCCGTCACAGGGAATCGAACCGCCGACCTTCTGATCAGCAAGCCCTAGGCTCAGTGGTTTAACCACAGCGCCACCTGGGTCCCTAATGGCTTACAAGATAGTGATGCAATAAAACAGCAGTATTATACAGAAATAACAATTGGGTGGGGGGTGGGAAGCTGAAGTAAGAGACATCATAAAAAACTCTGAAAGATAAAGTCAGCACCTGAAGGTCAACAACCTTCCCATATAGGAAGGTTTTAACACTTTGATGCAACACAAGCAAGAAGAGTGCTGTCCTGTGTTCTTCCAGCTTAGGGTCACATGGGGGATTCAGCTGGTGCTCATAGGACAGAGGCCACATCCCGAAGAGGAGAATCACAGCAAGGCTAGCTTGGAAGTTCAGTCTAATCCAGTAAGGCACTGCCAGATCACAAGCAGAGTAGCAGAGCAAACAAGCAGCTTGTCAGAACCATGGAGAGCTCACAGTTGGGTGTTGCACAAATACAAAGCTTAACAAAACATTGGTCAAGCCCACGCCTTGACCATTCTCTTGTGGTTACACCTTTCCTACCACATTGGCTGGGGAAGGGCCTTGCATACACACTTTGAAAGGACTGTAGCTCAGTGATGTAGCATCTACCTTGCGAGCAAAAGCTTCCAGGTTCAGCCCCTGGAGTCTACCAAGTAGAGCTGGGGAAAACTGCTTCCTGAAAGCAACTGGCAGTCCGTGTCGACAATACTATCAGGCTTCAGGAAATCAGCAGTAGATAAGAGATCAAACAAAAGGAATGCCTTACCAGTTAAAATCTTTAATAACCACAGTGAGAAAACAAAGAACACATTTCCTAGAAACGGCAGTGTTCCCAATTAAGGGACACTCCCCCCCCCAATTCCTATTAATCTATATCACTCCTACGTCTTGTAATCTGAGTTTGTACCCTCCATGACTTTGGGAAAGGAGGGTGCATACTATCCAGAGACTGTGAATCTGTTAACTCCCTCTCTTCTAGTGTTTCTTCTGCTAGCTGTTCCTTATCCAGTATTTCCCAGCTTCTGCCTTCTGAACTAGGCCCCTCTGCAAACCACTGTTCCAAATCCATGCTGTCCTCCGGCTCCTGGGAAGATTCAGGATCAGGGGGATGGGGTGGCTCCTACCATTCTTCCTCAGTTCAACCCTCCTCAGCACAGTCCCTGACAAATACTGAGCTAGATTGACCAATAGTCTGACTCCTGACCAATAGGCATGTTCCGGTGTTCCAATGCCACTGACAAAACGTCTGCTTTCCTTCCCAGGTGTTGAGGTTCATCCCTGAAGCAGGTCACATCAGGCGGAGGGGCAGAACCAAGAACAACATGGCGCTGATCGATATTCAACTGGAGCACCATGAGCGTTGCGATTGTGTCTGCAGTGCAAGGCCACCTCGATAAAAAGAGACCATGCCATCCCGTTTGCAACTTAACAGGACCTCTTTCCCTTGAAGGAGGAGCAGTCTGCAGAAGTTTGCCCAGTGGCCATTGAACTTTGCTAACAGCCTGGCTTGTAGCTGGTAGAGGCGCCCATAGCCTCCCAACTCCCAAAGTACTAAGTGCCATGACAGCTGATCATTAATAATACTGATTTATGGTATCTGACTTCAAATATGGGATTAAGCAGTAGAAAACAAGAGAAGCCAAAAGCTGAAATCCTCAGTGCATGCAGTGAGCATGATAGCAGTATTCTTTTGGCTGAATTTCCTAGTTGGCTTTAAAAAATAATAATCGATCAGCCTACATGTTACACAGTGAGTAGGCATGCAGGTATTTAAATGCTGCTGCACACAGCCCTTTGCGCACACAGCCTATTGACTTAAGCACACTTAAAATGTAAATAAGGGAAAAATATTATGGGCATACATGTATTCCAGATAGCTAATCCCAGTTGATACATATTCACCCAGTCCAGCATATGTACACCATGAAGAAACAGTTGCCCACACCTGGATCCGATGTAATGGATATATGTTACAGAACATTAGTGTTGTATGGGGGAGCAAGAGGCCACATCCACCAATGTATTTCGCATACCTTGATATATCCATTGCAACACAGAGATCGCCAGAAGCAGAGTAAGCCATTGCTGGGGCCTGTGCATAGGCTTCTGCTTGCTCATAAAGTATTCTGGATTATGTTGAAGCGCTCCCCCAAAGACTCCCCTGATCCCAATACAGGTTCAGATTCCCTAAAAGACTATGATGAACAGAATCATATGCAATGCATGAAGTCTATTTTTGATTGGGCTAACATCCACCAGTGTGCCATGTTGTAGCCCAGAGCTGCTAGACATCTTAAGTTACATTTAGTGTAGGGATGAATGGTTTCTGCATTGTCAGGAACCGCACTTATTCTCCAGATAGTGATCAGCATCCTTAAGGTGGTGCTTAGTGGAATACTCCATGGTGTTTCTGAAGAAAGTTTGGGAATCTTCAGCTGTTACTATTTGGTTCTAGAATATTCCTTCCCATCCCACAATCCACACGCATTTCTAGACCTAGACTGAGCTCATGAGCACAACGCTTTGTCGAAAGACAGTAGCATACAAATAGCCTTAACAATGAGGAATGCATGTATCAAGATAGGTTCCTCTGTTCCATGCAGAATTCTCACCTGGTTGTGTGGAAAAGCACAATAACTTCCCTTCTTCACCACTTCATCTCATCCCTAATCTGCACCTGTGTTTAAAGTGGAGCACCTTAGAATGGTCCTTAATAATAATATGTTTCATTTGTATAGTGTTTTGTTTTTCTTAACTGTTCAAAGTGCTTCACATACATTATATAGCAGCAATTTATTCAACAAGCCCATAAGGTTGTTATACTTTTGTAAGGCAAATCAATATTATTATCCCCCATATTGAAACTGGGGGTGAGGCTGAGACTGAGAAACCACTTATTGGTTTGACCAAGACCATTTAAGTGAGGGCCCATCTGCACTATACTTTAAAAGCACTATCATACCACTTTAAACAGTCATAGCATCCTCCAAAGAATCCTGGGAACGGTATTTTGTTAAAGGTGTTGAGCTTTGTAAAGGGCCCCAATTCCTCTCCCAGAGCTCCAATTCCTGGGCTGGTTTAGCAGTCAGTCTCTTTTTGCAGGGACTCGGGGAACTGTATTCTCTGGGAGGGGAATAGGCAGTGGCGTAGCAAGGGGGGCAATGGGGGTGGGTCACCCTGGGTGCCACCCTGGGGGGGGTGACACTCAGTGCCCCCCCACTGGGGAACATTTTTTTTATTTTCTGTTGCATGAGATTTTTTCAACTGTTCTTATATGTTCTTTCAATGCTGATTTCATATCTGAAGTCAGTTTTGTTCTTTAAGCTCTAGATTTTTTTTTGCAATTCATGTTTTTCACTTTTCACCAGAGCCAGAGCTGCGTGGGGGGGGGGTTGACAAAAAATTATGCACCGGGTACCACCTGGGCTTGCTACGCCTTATAGGTTTCCCCTAAGAACATAGGGAGAACATATAAGAACACAGGAAGAGCCTGCTGGAGCAAACAAATGGCCCATCTAATCCAGCATCCTGTTCTCACAATAGCCAACCAGATGCCTGTGGGAAGCCTTCAAGCAGGATCCAAGCACATGAGCCCTCTCCCCTCCTGTGGTCTCCGGCAACTAGTATTCAAAAGCATGGCTGCCTCCAGCTGTGGTGGAAGAGCATAGACATCATGGCTGGCAGCCATTGATAGCTGCCTCTTCCTCCATGAGGAGAGTATCCTCCTAACAACTCTCAGCATCCCTGGCAAACTACAGTTCCCATAATTCTTTGTGGAAAGCCAGGACTGTTTAAGGTGGCAGGCTACTGCTTTAAGTCTATAGTGTACTTAGGGCTTGAGTTAATGTCAGAGGTGAGATTCAAACTGCGGATCTTCTGATTCGCAGCTCAGTATCTTAGCCACTACACTAAACCAGCTCTTCCTGCGTATGTACGTATTCAGTGGGCAAGAGTTGAGTTCTACCTTGTCTGTATTCTTTTAGCTGCATATAAAATGCCACAATTCTCTCATTATATACTATAGTGTTAACTGCATCTAGTAGCTTCCATGGCCAGGTTTAAACTTTTGGCACTTTGAAAAAAAAGATCATGGGACTGAATTTTTGGTGAGGCATATTAATGCCTTGAGCCTCACCTGATTCTTGCTGAGCAATACTGAATGCTTATTATTTTCACAGAATATAGATATTCATTTACTGCCTGCCTCCTGGTAAAATAACATACTTTTAAAGGCTACTTACACAGCCAGCTTTTGGACATATTATGAGAATGTGCTTTTGAACTTATGAGAAAGTTTTTTGATTAAGGTATGGAAGAGGATCCTTTCCAATCATGTTTTTGATTTGATTTCACCCACCCACCCAATGCGACCTGTCCAGTGCAAAATGTCGGCCAGCTTAGGAGTTTCAAGGCAATGAACTCTTGGTTGTGGATATAATGGGAAAATAGGGTGGAAGATTTCACAGACAAGGATTTATACTTCACAGCCATCTGAAGCTGCACTTCATTTTTATGGGTTGCTGTTTCATGCCTGTCTCTAAGGATGAAAGGAATAGTTTTACAATAGCATTTCCTGCATTAAACTGAAATTGGCTTGTTATCAGGTAATATTGTGAACTTTTAAACCACTCCTGTTCTGGTGATTACATCAGTGGTAGAGTTCTAAAATTATCTCCGTCCTCTAGATTGGTTTCTTTTATCAAGCTGAATGCATTATCTGCTCCCTGTTTTTATATCTCTATCAAACCCTTCTTGGAATACAGTTGAAATATTGAGTGAGTTGCCACTTAGCATTCTGGTGGAACTCGTGGGAAGCCAAACATGGCTTATGGGATTTCTTGGTCTTCTTTTATTCAACCTGGGTTTTATTTCCCCCCCCCCAGGATACCTCTTTAAGATGCTTAATTCATTATGCTCCTGTACTCAATGAGCAGCTTTGAAGCCAAAGATTCTCAGCTTTATTACGTATTTTGAAAAGATTCTTTACAACTCTTCACTTGGGCAAAATTTTTCTAGAATTCCGTGTTAATACCGATAAATTAGAATGTGAAATATATGTGTGTTAAAAAGTCTTAGTGGACATTATTAACTATACCGTTGTCCAGGTAGGGCAGCTGTATGTTTTTTCATGGGGTTAGAGTTCCATTTGGTTTGACCTTTTCATTGAAACTTGACTCTTTGCTTCAGGCATGTGGTGGGCTGTTCACAAGGGGGAATTACATGTTTTGGGATGTGTGTGCTTGTTTGACAATGCATGTGAGCTCAGTCATGGGATCTACTACAGCCTTCCCCAATCTGGTGGCCTCCAGATGTTTTGAGATGCATTTCATTTCTGAACTACAGAAACTGGAAGGTCACATGAGCCTGAGATTTGCTCCTGCCCTTATAACATTAATGGCAGCTCAGGCTTTTGAGCTGGCCCATGCAGACACTGTAGCCAAGGGACCTTCCTTGTGAATAGTCATAGAATCATAGAGTTGGAAGAGACCGCAAGGGCCATACAGTCCAACCCCCTGCCAAGCAGGAAACACCATCAAAGCATTCTTGACATATGCCTGTCAAGCCTCTGCTTAAAGACCTCCAAAGAAGGAGACTCCACCGCACTCCTTGGTAGCAAATTCCACTGCCTAACAGCTCTTACTGTCAGGAAGTTCTTCCTAATGTTTAGGTGGAATCTTCTTTCTTGTAGTCTGAAATCCATTGCTCCGTGTCCGCTTCTCTGGAGCAACAACCTTTCTCCCTCCTCTATATGACATCCTTTTATATATTTGAACATGGCTATCATATCACCTCTTAACCGTCTCTTCTCCAGGCTAAACATACCCGGCTCCCTAAGCCGTTCCTCATAACCCAAATTAGCAAAAGTCATATTCCGCTTTGAAGGTGGGTTGTTGTGGTGGTGGATAGATTTATCAATCAATAAATAATATTCACAAAATGAACCAGGTTGGCTATGCCAGCTCCTGTCCCTTTGACACCACCTTTCATGTCCTCTGAGCTAGCAAAGAACATGATGCTCGTGAAGAGTGGACAATGCAAATGTGTTCATGTGCAACGTCTACAAAATCTAAACATCCCAAAGGCTATGTCAGCACACCAGGTGTCAGACACAAGTCATCACAAAAGAAACAGATGCTTTCCCTTCCCAGATGCTTTCCAACAGTCTCAAACTAGGTCTGTGCACCTCTGGCTTCTGTTCTGCTCTCTTCATTATTCTGCATGTTCTTTGAGACCAGGGAAAGGGGAGCTTGTCACAGCAGAAGGGGGAGATTACTGGGATTCTTCAGCAGTCTCTTAACCTCCCTCCTCTACTCAGACACTGAACGGCTCCCTGTCACAAGCTCTCGCTGCTCACTGAACTCTGCTGCCCCTTCAGCATCCATCACCTCCTCCCAGTCTTCTTCCTCTGAAGAAGATCCCTCTCCTTGGTGCCCCACCACCAATCTCATGGCACCTCTGGGGTTTCCCTTGGGGGGTCCCCCAACTGGTGCCTTCCACCATTCCTCTTAGCCCAGCCAGTCCCTGACTCCAGGTGTAGCTTGCTCAACATGTAAGTGTTCCCCTCCTCTCTCCAGTGAGCTGACACAACTGGTCATGAGGAATGAGCTGTCAAAATAGCAATGACAGGTTTGATGCTAAGGCAATAATAACAAAGGAGGTAAGCAAACAGGACTCGCGTGTATTTATTGCAAGGAATTATAAGCAGGCCAAATCGCTGTTCTTTTCCCCATTCTCCTCTTCCCCCCCCCAATTAGATTTGATACAATTTCTCTGGACACAATTCACTAGGAAGTTCTCCTGCACACCCTCAATCAGAATGATTGTGAGCTGCACAAAAGGACATCCGATTGCAGCATTTGTATTGAAGTTATGAGCCAGTGCTCTCGTTTTCATTCAGTTCAAACAGTATCAAATCCATTGCACAAATATTACTTGCAAAGAATCATGAAATAGACCCATGCTTTCGAAGTGACTGCTACTTGGGAAGATTGCTTTTCAGAAAGAAAAGAAGGAGTGGAAATCACTGTATTCTTTAAGATAAGACTCTGCTTTTTTGAGGTGCGATTTATACATGTATTGTTGTTTTTGTTGGTGTTATATCCCTAAAATGCTGCCTTTTCTAAACCGACCTTTTGACAGTTTGGCACACACAATATTTTGCCTCTTATGGCCAATTAAAAATAAACTGTAGCTTTTGAAGGAGGTGGTTCCGATTCATTAATACACATTGACATGATTTAACACATGGGCACAATAGCTGGCATTCTTTCCTTTCCTGGAATTAGTCTCGATAAGTTTCTCATGCAGATCCCAGGCACCCATATGACATAATTGGACCCCATTCCCCCTTTGTCCTTCCTGGCCAGCCCTCAGCTGGAGTGCATAAAGGTAAAGGGACCCCTGACCATTAGGTCCAGTCGTGACCGACTCTGGGGTTGTGGCACTCATCTCGCGTTATTGGCCGAGGGAGCCGGCGTACAGCTTCCAGGTCAAAGCCACTTCTGGTGAACCAGAGCAGCGCATGGAAATACCGTTTACCTTCCCGCTGTAGTGGTACCTATTTATCTCCTTGCACTTTGACGTGCTTTCGAACTGCTAGGTTGGCAGGAGCTGGGACCGAGCAACAGGAGCTCCCCCGTCGCGGGGATTCGAACCGCCGACCTTCTGATCGGCAAGCCCTAGGCTCTGTGGTTTAACCCACAGCGCCACCTGCGTCCTTAGCTGGAGTGCACAGGCAGGCTCAAGGATTGGTCAACATGACTCACCATAAACACCAGTGAGAGAGTCTCATTTATGAAAATGTGGGATCCTTTTCAGCTGTGCTGAAGAAAAAAAGAGTACCGATTAACATGAGTTTGACCAAACTCTGGGAGGCAGTGGAAAACACGAGGGCCTGGTGTGCTCTGGTCCATGGGGTCACGAAGAGTTGGACACAACTAAACAACAACAACCCATGTGACTAACACAGCAAGGAATCAGTGACAGTCAATGGAAACCATGCCTGGAGATAAAAGAGCAAGCACAGTAAATATTAGAACTGAACAGTATAGCAGTGGGGTGTGTAAGTTGAATATTTGAAGAATCAAAATATTTTTCTAGGAGAAATTTCAACTGTGCTCAAAAAGCAGCTCAAAAATATTTTTTTCCGATTTAGCTCAGTCTGAAAAATGAGCAAAAATGGGGGGGGGGAGTTTTAGCATTTTAGATCACTATCATCGTCATCTTATTTGTATGCCGCCTTTTCCTAGTTGAAACTATGCTCAAGGCGGCTTACAACATGACAAGATTTACTTAATCACAAACATAATAGAAGTCATAATAAATAAAACACATCAAAAAGTTCATAACCAAATGGAAACAATTTCCACGTAAATCATAAGATCTACAACAGCAGTACAGTGGACCCTCCGGTTACGTACTGCTCTGGATACAAAACTTTCAAGTTACGAATGCGGCCAACCCAGAAGTGTATTCTTCCGGGTTTCGCAACGTGCGCATGCGCAAAAGCACTCTATAGTGCCACGTACGTGCGTGCACAGAAGCGGCGCCTCGTTACGGATTTTTCGGGGTGCGCACAGACCCCCGGAATGATTAAGTCCGTAACCAGAGGGTCCACTGTAATATCAATAACAGCAACAGCTTTCTCAACCCCCCACCCCTCTGTAAACAATACTCCAGCCCAAGAATCTGTTCGACAGCCTCAGGTTTTGCAGCTGGAGTCAGTCAACACTCCACTCTCCCAGGCCAGGTGAGAAAGGGCCAGCAAGGCAGAGTGCAGGTCTTCCAGGGCTCACAGCCAAGGTGGTCACATCTAAAACAACACAGATAAAATTTAAAAGCAGCTGCAGTCCTTGTGAAGCCTGTCAAGCCCCACTCCAAGCCAGGTGGAGAGAGGCAAATAAGTCAGACACCGTCTATTAAAATTAGAGTGTTAAACTGCACAGTCAACAGACGAATCCCTGGAGGAAACGCCAAATGGGTTCGGATTTCACCCATCCTTCTGGGGGAAAAATAAAAATCGCACATGACATTCACAATAACCTTTCCATCTTCAACGCAAAGAGGCTTCACCCTCTGCCGCAACAGTAATCTCTTTCCAAAGGTCAGGCAAGGATTTCCAATGTACTCCTAAAACAGATGGCGAGGAAAGGCAACTTCTAGTCTCAACAAGCCAAAATATTTCATTCCCTCTTTCCTCTCTCTCTCTCCCCCCCACTCCCAATTACACAACATCTGAAAGACAATTACACTTTTTGGTTATTCAATCAAGATAAATGCTGCAGGATTGTGTGTGGGAGCGATTATTTATTTCTCCCCTTCGATTTTAATGAAGGCACTTGGGTCCAATTTAAATCTTTGACGAGGAAAGGTAAGCAAATTAGCTTTCCCTAAGAAATGCATTTCGCATACAACTGAAATCTTTGAGACTGAAAGATTTTGTTAATTAAAGGAAATCCCTTTGTAAGTTTTTTTTTTACCTCCCCCAACAAAATGCTAATTGAAGGTACAAGAGAAAACAAAGCTTCCTCATGCCGGTAGGTATCAAATTTAGGACGAGGGAAAACACAGGAGAAGGCCAGAAGGATCTCTGCCAAATTTTCTTGGTGTTGTTGTTTTTTTAAAAAATAAATAAATTTGGTTGGTTTATAGCAGAGTTAATAGCTTGGAAGCTGGAGCTACACTGTTCCTTACCACACATCACTACCATTGCTTTAAAAAAAGAGTAAATAAAACACACTGAGGTCCCATTGGTAAAGAAAAGGGGTTCTAATAGCATTTTTCATATTTACAAGGATGGCTTTGGATTCTAAGCCTTCTCATGGCTGCCTCATGCAGTGGGGAGACTGGGATAGGGAATGAGCTTGGGAAGTTTAGTGGGAAACCACAAAGTTTATTTTCCCTGCTCTCTGTTGACTTGAGGCATGCAAGGTTGCTTATAGCCAACAAATCTTAGATACCAAATTCATAGCTGTGTCTTTATTATACATTTATTTTTTAAAATTCTGTTCCCCACCATTCTTCCTTTCCCAAGCTTACTGCAGCTTGAAATAAAGCAAAATAAAGTTAAAACAGTCAGTACTTATTACTATTATTATTATTATTATTATTATTATTATTATTATTACCCCACCCACCTGGCTCCCAACAGAATATTAAAAATACAATAAAACATCAAACATTAAAAACTTCCCTAAACAGGGCTGCCTTCAGATGTCTTTTAAAAGTCAGATAGTTGTTTATTTCCTTGACATCTGATGGGAGGGCGTTCCACAGGGCAGGCGCCACTACTGAGAAGGCCCCCTGCCTGGCTCTCTGTAACCTCACTTCTCGCAGCGAGGGAACCGCCAGAAGGCCCTCGGCGCTGGACCTCAGTGTCCGGGCTGAACGATGGGGGTGGAGACTCTCCTTCAGGTATACTGGGACAAGGCTGTTTAGGCTTTAAAGGTCAGCACCAACACTTTGAATTGTGCTCCGAAATGTACTGGGAGCCAATGTGGGTCTTTCAGGACCGGTGTTATGTGGTCTCGGCGGCCGCTCCCAGTTACCAGTCTAGCTGCCGCATTCTGGATTAGTTGTAGTTTCTGAGTCACCTTCAAAGGTAGCCCCACGTAGAGCGCATTGCAGTAGTCCAAGCGATAGATAACTAGACCATGTACCACTCTGGCAAGACAGTCTGCAGGCAGGTAGGGTCTCAGCCTGCGTACCAGATGGAGCTGATAGACAGCTGCCCTGGACACAGAACTGACCTGCACCTCCATGGACAGCTGTGAGTCCAAAATGACTCCCAGGCTGCGCACCTGGTCCTTCAGGGGCACAGTTACCCCATTCAGAACCAGGGAATCCTCCACACCTTTACCATGAAATCAATCTTCATTAAGGGCATGTGGAACCACAATGTGATTTTATCCACTTGTTGAAACTTTTGTCTTTTTCCCCATTCCACTTGAGGAGAGGAAGTCCTGAATGAGGTTTAAATTTCACTTCAGGCAAAATATAGTGATTGCCTAAGGGAGTTTGTACTTTCACCTCTATGGGACAATTTTTCTACTTTTTTTTTTTAAAAAAAAGGTTTTTTGTGTTCCTTCCAAATTCCTCAGATGTTCTGCCTGACAGAAATAATCCCCGTATTAGCATCAACATTTGCCATCCTCAAAACTTGGCGACAGCCTGAGGGAAATGTGGCGCTCTTGTAAAATGCTGCAAGTTTACAAAAAAATCTCATTTTGGCTTCTCTCCTTTAATGCCCTGAAAAATTTAGCCTCAGAAAAGTAACCTTCAAATTAGTTTCAGGTTTCGCTTGAGGTGAAATTTCAGTACCAAGCTGAATACTTAATAAGCAGCAGGAGGTCTGTACTGCACAAAAAGGTTTGTCGAATGAAAATATTTTTGCCACAGCCCTATTTTGAAAAGCTTGGGAACCTTCAGTAAAATGATACAGCTGCCTGCTCAGAAGTAAGTCACTTTCTGTTTAATGGATCAGTCTAGAGTTTGGTTTATGGCCGACATTGGGGAAAAACCAGGATTCTTGTGCCTTCAGAAATCCTACAGGTTAAACCCTTTCTAGAATGAAAATACAGTTGTGGGGAAAGCTTCACATTGATTGTATTGCCTAATTTTGTGTTATAGCTTGCCCTGATGGCAACCACTTTGTGATTGGTACCCACAGCACTTTTTCTTGAAATTCTATATGTGCTTAGTAGTCCCAAAAGGTTGGTGACTCCTGAGCTACCAGGACACTATAGAACAGGCATCCCCAAACTGCGGCCCTCCAGATGTTTTGGCCTACAACTCCCATGATCCCTAGCTAACAGGACCATTGGTCGGGGAAGATGGGAATTGTAGTCCAAAACATCTGGAGGGCCGAAGTTTGGGGGTGCCTGCTATAGAACACAAAAGACCTCAATGTTTCAAAGTAGCTAGAAGATTCAGAGAAGACATTAAAGCCCACTGCAATACTCTCTCTGTGGCCAGCCCTTGAAAATGGTCCAGGAACTTCAGTTGTTCCAAAATGCCACTGTCAAAGTTCTATCTGGGATTAGCTATGGTGTATATTATTCCAGCAGAGGAGAATTTAGGGGAGCGTGACCGGTTCTCCTGCACTTGATACTAAAATCTTGAACTAGCAGCTTCCCTTCAGACTCTTAAACTAGAATATTTTACATATCCTTGCAAATGGGATACAAATCAATCAATTAATAAAACAGACCAATCAATAAACGTTTAAATGAATAATTAATAAAACAGACCAATCAATAAATGTTTAAATGAATAGTAAATAAACAATATGCCTTGTTTTTGCAACTTCGTGCTGACAGCTTTCCTGCAGACTCTTAAACTAAAATATTTTGTTCATCCTTGTAAATGGGGTTGCTTTCTGGTTAACTGGATAAATGCCTCAGCAAACAATGAATTGCACCAAAGACTGAAGGAAACCATTTCTGACTTTAAAGAAAGAAAGCCCACAGCAATGTAATAACCAGCTGCTGCAAACTATATAAGATACCAGCTGCCAGCTCTTATCCATAATAGTATTTCTTCCGTTTTCTTCATATAATGCAGTGTGATGAATCTCAACGCTGTTCAAAAAGCATAGATCCACAGCACACACTGTCTACTCAGGCTTAAGCCCCACTGGGTTTAATGAGGTTTAGTTCTCAGTAGGGAAGGACTGTAATATATAATGTGCCATATAAATATATTTATATTTCACGTGTGTTTTGACTATGGTCCATCAATTAATGAGAAAATGAATTGTGGGATGCAGGTTTTGTTGGGCTAACCTTGTTTTCAATGGTGGGTTTGGTCAGTTTTCTTTCATTCAACAAATCACATCTCAGTGTTCTGTATTCTTCAGCCTTCTGATGTGTCCAGACTTCCTGAAAAAATCCATTGACATCCTCAGCAAGATTGGCATATAAGCACGGGAAATGGGAGGGAGCTGTCTATCATGCTCCTAGTGGTTTTGTTTTTAAAAACAGACTTTTTGAACTTTTAAAGAAATCAGTGTAGGGTTTGTTTTTGTTTTTTAAAAAGAGGAAATGCTTCCCTTAGGAACAATTTCAATGACCGTGCCAGTCTCAAGCACTTGGTAATTCACCTCCTGGACTTTCCACCTATGCACACTTTGGTTGGTCACTTCACAATTCTTCTCCTCCTCCTCCTCCTCCTCCTCCTCCTCCTCCTCCTCCTCCTCCTCCTCCTCCTCTTCCTCTTCCTCTTCCTTCTTTGGTGATCACTTGTAGCCAAGTAAGATTGTATTCTATGAACACAATCGTAACAATGAGTCCAACCTCCTGCAATGCAGGAATCACAGCTATCAATAACCTTAACCTCCATGCAAAGTAGCACTGTGACACCTAGGTGGCTTTTTGCCAGCTGCTGCCACCACCAGGTAAGTCCGATGCGACCCACCAGCACAAGATGGGACTTAAGGAGCAGGCTTTTTGCTGCACCTCAGCTGGTGCTGTTTAGCTTTCACTGTAGACTTCTGGTACAGTAAGCTCCACCCAACACCCATCAGAATGATACAGAAATCCTAATCAAGATCTAAAGTGCTCTGCAAATGAGGCACACTCTTCCATTGTCTCCCAAGAAGGATGGTTGCCAGCAAGTAGTTTTATTTCTGTTTCGGATACCTTTATGTTGCTGTTGTTTAGTCATGTCCGACTCTTCGTGACCCCATGGACCAGAGCACGCCAGGCACTCCTGTCTTGCACTGCCTCCCGCAGTTTGGTCAAACTCATGTTTGTAGCTTCGAGAACACTGTCCAACCATCTCGTCCTCTGTCGTCCCCTTCTCCTAGTGCCCTCAATCTTTCCCAACATCAGGGTCTTTTCCAAGGATTCTTCTCTTCTCATGAGGTGGCCCAAGTATTGGAGCCTCAGCTTCACGATCTGTCCTTCCAGTGAGCACTCAGGGCTGATTTCCTTCAGAATGGATAGGTTTGATGTTCTTGCAGTCCATGGGACTCTCAAGAGTCTCCTCCAGCACCATAATTCAAAAGCATCAATTCTTCGGCGACCAGCTTTCTTTATGGTCCAACTCTTGCTTCCATACATCACCACTGGGAAAACCATAGCTTTAACTACGGTATATGGACCACTGTCAGCAAGGCGATGTCTCTGCTTTTATAAGATGCTATCTAGGTTTGTCATTGGTCACTTTTATACTATATACTAATAGTGAACTCATTCTCTGAGTGTGCATTCTTCTGTTGTGAAAGTGGCACCACCCATGCTCAAGATGAAGGCATTAGCACCCTATGGTTTGGAGGAAGCCTATGGTTTGGGGATGGCTTGGCACCCCACCCACTCCCGCTGCCAATGGTACAATGAGGACTTAGCATGCCTTGTTGCCTTACTGACTACTGGAGGGAGGGGAGAGAGTGCAGAAACTCAGAAGAGGGAGAGAGAAATTGTACTTATTGTTTTTAAGATTTGCTCATTGCTTTATACAAAAAAGGTCTCAAAGCAACTGAGCAAGATAAAATACAACCAATAAAAACAATTGAACCTAGAATGTTTAAAACATTGCATTGTACAAAATACATAAATTGTTCAAATAAATAAAAAAAATTAAAAAATTGTCCAGTAGCACCTTACGAGTCCAACTAAGTTTGTTCTGGGTATTAGCTTTTGTGTGCATGCACACTTCTTCAGATCTGAAAAAGTATCTGAAGAAGTGTGCATGCACACGAAAGCTTATACTTAGTTGGTCTCTAAGGTGCTGCTGGACAATTTTTTTAATTTTTTAATTTATTTTGACTCTGTCAGACCAACACGGCTACCTACCTTCATTCATTGCTAACGTCCTACACCCCCCATTCAAAAAGAGCACCTCCGCAGAGTTCAGCTTAGTTACCCAAAGCCTAAGTGAATAAAAGAGCTCTTGGTCTGGCACATAATCTGGCAAGCTGGGACGCTGAACTAAAGCAGTCCATGCTCCAAGATTTTGATTCAGGTCCCATCAGCAATATATTGCTGCTTTTGTCTATTTCTTTGTAAGCCACCCCCAGGAATGGCGATTGGCTGTTGAAGGGTGAGAGGTAAAGTTAATAAATGCAATGTGAGAGAGAATGCCGCGGGAAATTTCTGAGCAGGCCAACTTTCAGCCGCTGAACGGGGGGGGGGGGGGGAGAGCGCTTAACAATCTCTGATCACACCTCAAGTCATTGGAGTGACCTTGCTCTGCACTTCTCTCCTGAAATCGGAATACTGTTCAGCCAAGCGAAACGGATGCCAATGAAAAGAGCACCGAAAAGGAGACGAAGAGAAAAGACCTCCGACATGTGACTGAAAGGCCAATATTGCACAGGCAGAAGGAACAAATTGGCTTTTGAAAAATGTAGAAGTTATTTTTAAAGAACAAATACTAATAAAGAAATTTCCATAGCCGTATCAGCGCAATAAGTCTCAGGAATCAGTGGGGGAGAGTGATTTCAGAGAAACCAGGAGAGATGTTTTCTTGTCTTGATGGAAAGATCCTCAGGTAACGAAAGTATTCAGAAGTCTACAAAATTAAAAAAAATTCCTTCAGTAGCACCTTAAAGACCAACTAAGTTTTTATTTTGATATGAGCTTTCGTGTGCATGCACACTTCTTCAGATACAGTACACTGAAACAGAAGAGCAGACCATCCTCTGACTATACATAAGGGTTTGGTGACTTCTGTTTCAGTGTATCTGATGAAGTGTGCATGCACACGAAAGCTCATACCAAAATAAAAACTTAGTTGGTCTTTAAGGTGCTACTGAAGGAATTTTTTTATTTTGCTTCGACTCAGACCAACACGGCTACCTACCTGTAACCAGAAGTCTACAGTGAAAGCTAAACAGCACCAGCTGAGGTGCAGCAAAATAATAATAATAATACCGTGTTTCTCATATTATAAGACATGTCTTATATTTATTTTTTCCTAAAAAAAAAACACACTATGGCTTATTTTCAAGGGATGTCTTATTTTTTTCCTCCTCCTCCTGCCGCAGCCGGCATTGCTGCTGCGCCTATCACTATGTCTTATTTTCGGGGTATGGCTTATATTCATTGAATGCTTAAAAATCCTGCTATGGCTTATTTTATGGGTATGTCTTAAAATATGAGAAACAGGGTAATTATTATTATTATTATTATTATTATTATTATTTCTACCCCGCCCATCTGGCTGGGTTTCCCCAGCCACTCTGGGTGGCTTCCAACAAAATATTAAAAATACATTAAAACACCAGTCATTAAAAACTTCCCTAAAAATGCCATCTCCTTAAGTCCCATCCTGTGCTGGTGGGTCCCATCAGACTTACTTGGTGGTTGCAGCAGCTGGCAAAAATTGACCTGGGTATCACAGTGCTACAGGTGCTTTGCACAGAGGTTAAGGCTATCAATAGCTGTGATTCCTGCATTTCAGGAGGTTGGACTATATCAGTGTTTCCTAAACTTGCATCTCTGGCTGTTTTGGGACTACAGTTCCCATGATCCCTGGTCCTGCTAGCAAGGGATGATGGGAGTTGTAGCTCCAAAACAGCTGGAGACCCAAGTTTGAGAAACACTGGTATAGATGATCCTTGGGGTCCCTTCCATCGCTACAGTTCTATGATTCTACAATTCAATATTCACCAATCACATATCTGATTCTGCCTCGATGCAGGAATTAGTATAAGTGTTGGAGATGTAATGAGCTTACCTTCCAAGTCCTGGACTGCAGAATCCAGGACCGGCAGCCGCGTGACACCGGATGTTGCGTTGACGCAACTTCCGGTGTCGCTTTGCCCTTCTATGGGCACCAAAATTGGCTGCCGCCGGCTTCGAAAGTCGTATCTACGCATGTCCGGAAGTGTGTAGACGCAACTTCCGGTGTCGCTCTGCCCATCTATGGGCACCAAAAATGGCCGCCGCCAACACCAGAAGTCGCGTCTACGCACTTCAGGACATGCATAGACGTGACTTTCGAAGCCGGCAATGGCCATTTTTGGTGCCCATAGAAGGGCAAATCAGAAAAAAATGGCCACTGGCAGGAGAAAATAACGGAGAAAAACGGGAAACAAAGTGATACGGGGGACCGCCGGGAAAAGGTAAGTAAAAACAGGGGGTTTCCCGGGGAAAACGGGGTACTTGGCAGCTATGGTAATGAGGTTGATGGTATGTTTTGTCATATGTGGTGGACTTGTAAAAGGGTAAAAGAGCATTGGGAGATGATATATAATGAACTGGAAAAAAATGTTTTAAAGTATCTTTCAAAAAACAAAACAAAACCAGAATCCTTTTTGTTGGGGATAATTCAGAGGGAAATTCTCAGGTGTCTAAAAAGACTATTTATGTATGCCACTACGGTGGCCCGTGTTTTGTTAGCCCCGAAATGGAAAATTAGCGAGGTCCCAACCAAAGAAGAATGGCAATTTAAACTGATGGAATATGCGCAGCTTGCAAATTTAACATATAGAATAAGAGAACAAGAAGAACATACGTTTAAAGAATACAGGAAAATGTTTACTGAATATATGGGTGAAACAAAATAAAAAAATTACTTCCAGTAGCACCTTAGGGAGCAACTAAGTTTGTCATTGGTATGAGCTTTCGTGTGCATGCACACTTCTTCAGATACAGATATCTTCAGATATCTGAAGAAGTGCGCATGCACACGAAAACACATACCAATGACAAACTTAGTGGGTCTCTAAGGTGCTACTGGAAGGAATTTTTTTATTTTGTTTCGACTACGTCAGGCCAACACGGCTACCTACCTGTAACTAGATATATGGGTGAAAACTGTGTTCATTTAAAAACGCTGGTAGCATTAAGATAAATTCAACAGTGTAAATACATTTTGATGAATGTAACAATGGAATACTAAATGGTATAGTTCATAGAAAATATGCAGGGATGTACAGTATGCAAAATGAACCACGGAAAGAGAAGAAGGGAAGTCATTGATTTAAGGTTGCTTAAATGAATATTTTGAAATGCAAATTAGAAAATTTAATATATATTTTTTTAAAAAAAAATGTTTTTAAAAAGGAGAGGCGGTCTACCTTCTGAATACCAGTTGGTGGGGGTCACAAATGGGGAGAGAACTGTTGCACTCAGGTCCTGTTTCCAGGCTTCCCTCTGGATGACCACTGTGACAACAAGATGCTGGACTGGATGGGGTTTTTCTCTAAGCCAGCAGGGCTTCTTTTATGCCCACTGACTGCCTCTTACAAAGAGAAATGAGGGGAGGAATAGGAACAGCACGTGCCATTAACAGGCTCTGTTGAAACTGCCCTGTTAGCTTGCGTTCAAGCCAAAAAACCTCAGGTGGGATGAGACACAAGAAGCTGCTCGGTTTATTTGTCCAGCAAACCTATTACCAGCTGCTCCTAGGGCAGCCAATATGGTGCCCCCCCCAAAAAAAAACCCATTTCTTAGCTAACGCAATAGGACTGCAAAACTCAAAGCAGAGAGTTGTAAAGAGACCCATTCATCCCTCCCCCCCTGGACCGAGAAAAGCCATTACAGGGGGGAAGAAATTATTTAAACAAAGATGTATCTGCTTTAATGTCACGATTGAAGAGCATCTAGAAATAATACCGAGGGAGGTAGGAAGGTTTTGTGGCAAATGAATACGACTAAGAATATTGGTCTGGGTTATTTTATGCACCAGCAGCCTCATTACTCTCCCTGCACAGTCTGCTTTCTGCAGCATGCACTAAGCTAAATTCCATTAAAATCAATGGTGCAATTGCTCTCCATTGGGCGCGGTAGTATTATGAGAAATGCAAATATTATGGAGAGAAAGTAAAGCTGAAAACACACATCTCTCCAGATTGCTCATCTTGAACCAAACGAAGGGTTTCAGAATCAACCTCGGTATATAAGTACGCTCATCGACTGCACGCTAATATTTCTGTAATGTTGTCTGTGCAAACTTTATCTGCCTCTCTGTTGCCTTAATGCACTATTCTAGCGGTAATGTTTGAATTTTATCCTAGGAATTGAGGCAAGGACACAACATGGGATTCCCTTTTTAAAAATTTAATTTATCAATTGCCCATTTACATATGCATCAAAACAAGTTGCAGGCACACAAGTTGCAGGCACATAATAAAAACAGCTGAAAGGGGTCTGGAAAACAACTGAAGATGTGTTTAAATACAATACATCATCACCCAGCTGGAAAAGCTTGTTAAAACTTGTCCTCAGTTGTTTCCAAAAAGTACAGGTTGCGGATGACTGTCATAGCTCAGAAAGGTATTCTCCAAAACAGGGGCAGCCACACAGAAAGACCTGCTTCATGTTACTATGGTGCAGTTATGTCAGAGACATTAACGATAGAATCTTGCACAGAACCTAGTGACCTATTGGATATATAAGGGGTAAGGTGGTCTCCCAGTTAACCTGGTCCTGAGATATAGTGGGCCTTATGTGTTGGTACTAAAACCTTGAACACTGCCTAGTGGCAGAACTGCAGCCATTGGAAATCTACCAAAGCGAGGGGTTATATACTAGCTGTAAGCATGGAGGACACATTCAGTTCCATAAGGATTTAAAGACAACCCTATCAGATGCACACATTCCAAAACAATATGCAAACCAAAAAAGCAGCCATCCTTAGAAATTTGCACTGTGCCAAAGTCTGCAGTGCAATTCCCCATCTAAGCAATGAGTTTTTGTGTGTGGCAAGAAAAAATAGGTATAAAAAGAGAATTCCTGGATGCCAATATCCAAGTTTGGGGCAAGTACTCTTTGGTGAGAAAACCCCAGCAGAGATTTAAAATCACAAAACATGCAGCAAAGTAAAGTTTGGAAATAGAGGTTGTTTGAAATATGCCCTTTGAGTTCCAAAATAGTCCCCACTTTCCCCAGCATAGAAAAAGACCACACGCTTGCTAAGTTAAAATTGGTTTACTTACAAACTCTCCAAAGAGCAGATTCATGTGCTTTTCCAGTCCATACAGCATTCAGAAAAATACAGGCAGTAAAACTTGGCTTAGATAGAGGGGTGAAAGTTCCTATTATTCTTATTCTTATTAGACTTTTGCTCAGGTCCTATTAAAAACAATATTCAAAGCCACTTAGAAGTATCAGTGTGTGTAGTGTATGTGCTTGTTTGTATGTGTGAACAAGTCCTTTCCAGGAGCAGATTTGTTTCATTCTGCTCGTGTTCATCAGCATCAATTAGCACCTGGAAGAAAGTCACATGAAACACAATGTGACAGAGCAATGCTATGTGTGTTTACTCAGAAGGAAGGTCCGTTGTATTCAATGGGACTTATTATCAGCCTAAAATATCATGTAAAAAGCAATAAATCAAAATTCACCCACAGTACAGGATAAGCAAACAAAGGCCAACAGCAACAATGGTGCAATAGACTATAACATTGCTCAGTTAAAGCCTGAGAAAACACAGGAACCTTAGAAGCCTGCCTGAGTTTGTTTATTCAGGCTGCAATCCCATCACACTCTCTTTAGTAATTTGATCGTTAAGAGGTTAAATTCAGAACCTCTGGGGCAAGAGTCCACCCTAAGACTTTTCTGTCAAGTTCATTTCTGCTTCTTATATGCTGGGAATAAACAGTCTGTTTTGTGAGCCGGCAAATGAAGTGAGTAGGAGTTTTATTTAGATAGATTAGAAAGAGCTTGCTGTGTTATTCTGAACAAACATCATGGTAGCAATGAGCTATTCTGGGGGGTAACAGCTCTGAACCCACTGGAGCAAAAATGATAAGGGATTGCAATTTTAGATGTTTGCATATATACCCCAGATCAAGGGGGCTGAGCCTAATAATAATAATAATAATAATAATAATAATAATAATAATAATAAAATTTATTTATACCCCGCCCTCCCCAGTCAAAACCGGGCTCAGGGCGGCTCACACCAATAAAATTACAATAAAACATAAAAAGCAATTAATTAAAATACAGATTAAAGTACAGTATTAAAATTTAAAATGCAGTCTCATTTTAAGTAGTCCATAAATCCAATCCATGAGGGAGGGAAACACAGGGGTCAGACTAAGTCCACCCAAAGGCCAGGCGGAACAGCTCTGTCTTGCAGGCCCTGCAGAAAGATGACAAATCCCACAGGGCCCTGGTCTCCTGTGAAAGAGCATTCCACCAAGTTGGGGCCAATACTGAAAAGGCCCTGGCCCTAGTAGAGGCCAATCTATTTTTTTTTAAAAAAAATATTTTTTATTAATTTTCCAATTAAAACCAATTATATCACATTCAATATTTCAAATTATACACATATATATATCAATCAAACCGAATGTTATGCCAAATCATCTAAAGAATTTTTTATTTGGGTTCCCATGCTTCAAGAAATTGGGAATTCCTCGCAACTGTCCACTGCCGTCTTTTTTCTAAAGTTCAAATCGTCCTCCAAGTTCATAATAATCCAGATCTTCCCCTTACAGTCACATAGATGTTTTCCACTTTCATCCGATTGTTTCCCAGCTGCTGAGATAAATATCAAACAAAGTTTCACAGATGTTCTTTCTCCTGTGTGAGTTAATCAGTCCAGCCTCCCCATAAATCTTCTTAATGGAGCTCCCTGTTGCGTCGAAGCAGCACGAAGCAGCGCCATCTTAAAAAGCTCAAATCACTTTCGTTTTCTCTCATAGCCATGAAGATTTACGATCATTATAGAATTTACAGCTTTTCCAGGCAGGAGACCCAAACATCAAAACCATAAACTCTTGGTAAATTAATGGATCTCCTTGCCCTATAGCTGAACTTAGCTTCAGGTCGCTGCTCCAATTTAAAGTGCGTCACAGCTCATAAATCCTCCGAACGCGTCCAGAACTCCTTCCGTCTGACTAGGGGGGGGCTTTTCTCATCGGCAACTCCACATCTTTAAAAAATATGCTCGGTAACAACAGTTATAAAGTTCAACTCACACAGTCTTTTGCTTCTCTTTCACTCCAAACAAGCCAGGACATCGCGTCCGGGAAGGTACGAGGCAACAATATGAAGAAAAAAAAAATAAAAACTCACTTCCCTTATCGCTCCGTCCCCATCAATCCTTCTTCCAGATGCTGTACAATCTTTGACTCCTCTCCCTCAGCAGCATAAATTTCTCAGCAGTAAACAGCGCTTCTTCCCCTCCTTCTGAAGTATGTCCATAGATTTAAGCCTAATTATCTTCTTTAACCATGGAAATCCCCGCCATGCAGATTAGCGTCCGGGAGTCCTGGCCCTCGTAAGTGCTCAGCCCAAGCTCCCCCCACTCCAAAAACAGTCGGAGTGGGTCTGGGGGCATCGCGGGCCAGCGGCCCCTCTCCGTAACCCCCGGAGAGGGTAGGGGGTTGCCATTTACTCCCCTAGCAACCGCCAAATTCCTTACGAAGGTCAGAGAGATGGAAAACAGGTCCGCCATTCCTGCAGGCGGAAACCGGAACCCTAGTAGAGGCCAATCTAGCCACCTTATGGCTCGGGATCTCCAGAATATTGTTGTTTGTGGACCTTAAGGTCCTCCACGGGGCATACCAGGAGAGGCGGTTCCGTAGGTTAGTGACTTGTCTCACAATGTGTTCGTGTTCATAAACAATTTTCAGTGACATAGTGTTCATAAGTGAGAAACAGTCCCCCCAATCTGTGGAGTTGGTTTACTCATTTGTGTATATCCCTTGCTCTCTCAGCTGTAAATGGCTGGGATTTGGGTGTGTCAACTGACTCCAGGTGCAAGTGTCTATGAAGGTTGTACCTGCAGAATTAGATAAGTGGTCACCCATTCACATGTGCAAGCCATCAGCTGATGTTAAGAACTTAAGAAGAACCCTGCTGGGTTGAACCAAAGACCCATCTAGTTCAGCAGTGGCGAAGAAGAAGAAGAAGGAGAAGAAGAAGAAGAAGAAGAAGAAGAAGAAGAAGAAGAAGAAGAAGAAGGAGGAGGAGGAGGAGGAGGAGGAGGAGGAGGAGGAGGAGGAGGAGGAGGAGGAGGAGGAGGAGGAGGAGAAGAAGAAGAAGAAGAAGAAGAAGAAGAAGAAGAAGAAGAAGGAGGAGGAGGAGGAGGAGGAGGAGGAGGAGGAGGAGGAGGAGGAGGAGGAGGAGGAGGAGGAGGAGGAGGAGGAGGAGGAGGAGGAGGAGAAGAAGAAGAAGAAGAAGGAGAAGAAGAAGAAGAAGAAGAAGAAGAAGAAGAAGAAGAAGAAGAAGAAGAAGAAGAAGAAGAAGAAGAAGAAGAAGAAGGAGGAGGAGGAGGAGGAGGAGGAGGAGGAGGAGGAGGAGGAGGAGGAGGAGGAGGAGGAGGAGGAGGAGGAGAAGAAGAAGAAGAAGAAGAAGAAGAAGAAGAAGAAGAAGAAGAAGAAGAAGAAGAAGAAGAAGAAGAAGAAGAAGAAGAAGAAGAAGAAGGAGGAGGAGGAGGAGGAGGAGGAGGAGGAGGAGGAGGAGGAGGAGGAGGAGGAGGAGGAGGAGGAGGAGGAGGAGGAGAAGAAGAAGAAGAAGAAGAAGAAGAAGAAGAAGAAGAAGAAGAAGAAGAAGAAGAAGAAGAAGAAGAAGAAGAAGAAGAAGAAGAAGAAGAAGAAGAAGAAGAAGAAGAAGAAGAAGAAGAAGAAGTAGTTTGGATTTGATATCCCGCTTTATCACTACCCGAAGGAGTCTCAAAGCGGCTAACATTCTCCTTTCCCTTCCTCCCCCACAACAAACACTCTGTGAGGTAAGTGGGGCAGAGAGGCTTCAGAGAAGTGTGACTAGCCCAAGGTCACCCAGCAGCTGTATGTGGAGGAACGGAGACGCGAACCCGGTTCCCCAGATTACGAGTCTACCGCTCTTAACCACTATACCACACTGGCTCTCAAGGAGAAAATAAGGTTACTCCATCTTCCATTTGACAGGCCTTGAGATATCCAAAGATGGCTGCCATACCTCCTCACCTCTCTTTTCCATACTAAACATATCCAGCTCCTTCAACCATTCCTCATAAGGTCTGGTTTTGCGGAAATTGTTCCTACAAGAGATGGTGATGTTTACCAACTCAAATGGCTTCAAAAGATGATCAGACAAATTCACAGTGAATAAGGCTATCAGTTGCTTCTAACCATGATGGCTGTGTTCTCCCTTCGCTCAGGTCTGAATGTTTCACTCAGGTCCTTCTTACAGGCATGCTCTAAGAGTCTGGATTTGATATCCCGCTTTATCACTACCCGAAGGAGTCTCAAAGCGGCTAACATTCTCCTTTCACTTCCTCCCCCCCCCCAACAACAAACACTCTGCGAGGTGAGTGGGGCTGAGAGACTTCAGAGAAGTGTGACTGGCCCAAGGTCACCCCAGCAGCAGCATGTGGAGGAGCGGAGACGCGAACCCAATTCACCAGATTACAAGTCCACCACTCTTAACCACTACACCACACAGACTCATAGCTGCCAAGTCTCCCATATTCCCCGGGAAACCCCCGTTTTTCCAGCCGTTCCCAGCTGGAAAAACGGATTTATTTATTTTTCCCGGTTTACTTTCCAGCCGGGGGAGGCTCCTTCTGCGCATGTCTGGAGTCTCTGGACATGCGCAGAAGTGATTTCTGGAACGGCGGCCATTTTGGGAACTGGGCAGAGCAGCATCGAAAGTCACTTCTGAGCATGCTCCGCCCAGTTCCAAAATGGCGGCAGCACTACTTCCGGTCTGCCGATCCCGTATTTTTCCAGCAGGAACTTGGCAGGTATGCACAGACTATCGCTGTCATCAAGCAAAGTGTAAATCAACCCATGATCTTGAACTGGATTTTGCAATATTTTTGGATCATTTCCATTAGCAGTGTTGCCCCCAGGAAATGAGAACTGTAATAAACTGAGAGTTTATTGGGTGGTTTTACACAGGTTTCTCCATCTCTCCTCTGAAAAAAGGAGAGTAATGCCTCACGGCATCACACCAGCAAGGATAAAATATGAATCATAGCAGACTCTACTGAGCGAAAGTGCTTTCGAATTCTGCTATTATTTATACAGAGAAAGCTGGGAACTTTGTAGTTTTTGAACATTGTTCTTTATAGTGTTATCGTACATCCGGGAAGCATGCACAGAAGTGTGTTCAAGCTTCCAAGCAACTGGGAAAAGGCCTGTTTTCTGAAAAATGCATCTTGCATTTAAGAATATTTCTAGTACTGCTGAAGTAGGAAACCGCCAGGAGAGAGCTCTACGACTTATATGGGGTATTTTGATGATTTTGAAAAATAAAAAGTAGCTTTTAAGAATCCGCACCCGTTAATCAACCTCTTTTCTACTATGCACAACAGCATTTAAATGATAGTTTGCCAGGTCTCACGTATATTGGGTGTCCTGTCTTTCCTCCACTCCTAGCAATGCTGCATTTACCTCTAACAGGAGGATCATAGCTCAGCAACTGCTCTGCATGAAGAAGATCCCAGGTTCAGTCCCCAACATCTCCAAGGAGGTCTAAAACCCTGGAGAGTTGCTGCCAATCACAGCAGACAATACTGGGCGAGATGGACCAATGGTCTGACTCTGTATAAGGCAGCTTCCTATGTTCCTATGGCAACTGCTGCGTCTGTATTTGTGCTCCATGTAGCCCAGTCCACATCTGAGGTGCCACTACAAATGCTATGGCTGACCCACAGTAAGCACCAGGGTAAAGTCTCTTAGCATTTGAAATTCTATCACGTGAAATTCCATCGTGGGAATGACTCTGGGGACATGGCTGCCGCCGCCGCCACCCCTAAAACCACACCAAATTTTTTAATTGAGAAGCTAGGTTTATAATCAATTATCCTGATAACTGTAAATAATGGTGATGGTAATTATGATTCTGCAGATTCTCCGGATGACTGCCTAGGCAATTTGAATAATTGAGCTTCTACTGAACTTAGATCCAATCTGTGACTCTGAAAAAGAAGAAGGGAAAAGTCACACATGCTATGTTTTAGTTCTATTTAAAAATAAAATAAAAAATGTGGTTTTGCCTATGGTAAGAGATTCCAGTTCTGTGTTTTCAGAGCAAACCTAAAAGTTATCGTTCAGCATAAATTTTAATAAGCACATTCTCAGGAGCAAAGCTATAGCCTAATTAATGGGCAAAATAATTATGCCCCGTATGCAATCTGGCTGTCAGCCCCTAGCCTTTGTTAACTGTATGATTGCTTTTTCTTTCTTTCTTTTAACCCTCCTGTATTGAGAAATCATGCTATTACCTCTTTGGGGATAATCAGTATTTGCTGTTAACTCACAGCGGATAAGCAGTGCTGAGCTTTTGTACACTGGAGTAAGCCTATGAAACGTACTGCATTGCAGCAAGCTGCCTAAGAACCCAGTGAAGCAAAGCATATTCTTGACTGCTAGGAACAGGGCGTCAGAGAAGCTGTAATCAGTAAGCACAGGCATTTTAGCAGGAGGATTGGGAAGAATTAAGCACATTTCACGTGCCCAAGCAGTGTGCTCAGAAATGCATGCTCTGTGTCAGGGATGGGCAGTTTTGGTTGCTGGAGGGGCTGCACATACCTACAAAATCTATACATTTATGGCTCTTGCTTCAGCAGTCTTCCATTTCAGACTAATGGTTAGATAAGAGATGGAGGCTCCGCCAGATTCTAAACCTGACCCTCACCTAGGCAAAGGCTTGGATGAGCTTCTCTTTCCTCCCAAGTCGACTCGCGTGTGCCCACATCTCCCTATGGCCATGGGGAATGACATAGGCAAAGGGGCAAGGGGCAAAGTGTTGCCAAGAGTTGACCAGCAACCCAGGTCAGCAACAAAACAATCAATCAACCGCTGCCAGTTGTCAGGGATTGCTTGGACGATGAGGAAGGGTAGAAGGCTCCAGCCAGAGAACCCCCCAAGGAAGCTTCAGAAGAGGATCAGAGCCAGGAGAGTGGTGGTGGGACATGGAAGACAGGTCAGAGGATGAAGTGGAGGGCAGGTGCTGAACAAGCAACAGGCTTGAGTGAGAGAGAGGAAGAAGAGGGAGAAAGCACTGCAGACAAAGGATAGGACAGGCTGCTGAGGGGGGGGGCTGACACTGTAACAGATTCCTACTGTATTCAGCTCCTCTCCCCCCTTGTCTCCAAGGGCTCAGAGACTTTTGCACGTAGCAGAAGAAAGAGCACAGAGAGCACATTCCCCACAATGGAGGTTAAGATATATGGGAAAACACCCAAACGGGGAGGAGACTATGGCAACTGCTTTACCAGGGGTAGTCTTGCCATGGGTATCCCGGTGGGGGAGGGCAGAGGGGGTACCTGTAGGTAATGTTGGGAAGGGTCTCCCGTTTCCCCCATGGTGGAGGTGGTTTCGGGGCTCCTGGGGCGGCCTGGATCTCGGTGGGCAGTGGGGCCTCCAGGCCAGCCTGGCTCCTGAGGCGGCCTAGATTTAGGTGAGTGGTGGGGCCTCCGGGGCAGCCTGGCTCCTGGGTTGGCCTGGATCTCGCTGGGTGGCACTGCCTCCGGGGTGGGCTGGCTCCCAGGGCAGCGCGGTCTCCGGGGCGGCCCGGGTCCCAGGGCAGCCTGGATCTTGGTGAGCTGCCTGGATCTCGGTGGGGTGTGTGGATCTCGGTGGGCTGTGGGGCCTCCGGGGCGGGTGGATCTCGTGGGCGGCCTGGATCTCGGTGGGCTGTGCGGTGAGTTAGGAGGAGGGGGCGGGATTATGGCCCTATTGCTACACAATGGTGCCAATTCCTTGGATGTCCACTGGAGGGTGCTATGTTTTTTACACAAATTCAGGTTTTTACCTGCCATAGGTGTGACATCTGTCCAACCTAAATGCATGCAAACACTCGCACATTTGCATGTGACATTGCAGTGGTGTAGCGTGGGTTGTCAGCACCCGGGGCAAGGCAAGTAATTTGCGCCCCCTAGGCAAGATCACCATTTGGCGCCCCCCCCAATCATATTTCAAACACAGATGTATTTCACATCCAACCTGTTCCTTGTAACCATGATCTCTGCTATATGTTCCAAAGAAGTGGCAGTCCTGCTCCCACAGAATAATAGTGCAGGGTGGGGAGCTAAGTGTCTCCTGTGCAGCCCGCTGCTCCAAAACAAGTCTCAAATTCTGGTAGGCTGGCTACACAAAATAGCTCAATTAATATAATTCTGAAGTGTTTCTTTCAAAATCCACACAGACCACTGACACCACACTGAAACACACTTGTTTACCCTACAATTTACCTATGAAAAACCAAATTATGAATGTAGCCGTCAAAAATTACATGAGCACACACACCTTAGAATAAGCATACTACAGCAGGAGTTGAGCACGTGCTTGACAATCATTATTCTGAAATCTCATGCATAAAGTAAATAATTCTGATACGCCAGAAATATCCCACAAGCAACACGGGAACCACACCTGAATAATCCTTGACAGATGGCAATCAAACCTCTCTTTACAAATCTCCAATGAAGAAGATTCCACCACCTCCTGAGTTGGTCCATGCAACTGTTATACAGTTCTTACAGATAGAAAGCCCTTCCTAATGTTTAGTTGGAATATCCTAAATTGATTTTTTCATAATCAACTAGCTCTGTCATTCAAATCCTGGAATAAAACTCCAGCTAGACTCCAACCAGTCTGCAGAAGAGGCCATGGTAAAATTCAGTTGTGGGTTATACACCTAAATACCCTGTTCAATGAGATTGAGCCAATATCTATGTACAGTACCTGCATCCCCTAGAAAATCTTGATGGATTACAGGACCAACATACCCTCCTCATACTCTTTTATAAGGCTTAGCCCAGGGGTCCCCAAACTAAGGCCGGGGGCCAGATGCGGCCCAATCGCCTTCTAAATCTGGCGCGCGGACGGTCCGGGAATCAGCATGTTTTTACATGAGTAGAATGTGTCCTTTTATTGAAAATGCATCTCTGGGTTATTTGTGGAGCCTGCATGGTGTTTTTACATGAGTAAAATGTGTCCTTATAGTTAAAATGCATCTCTGGGTTATTTGTGGGGCATAGGAATTCGTTCATTTCCCCCCCAAAAAAATATAGTCCGGCCCCCCACAAGGTCTGAGGGACAGTGGACTGGCCCCCTGCTGAAAAAGTTTGCTGACCCCTGGCTTAGCCAGACTACCATTTATGCCTATTTCAATGTAGGCCACTGAATGCAGTGGGGTTAACTTCCAAAGCACGAAGGAATAAAACCTTGTTGTTAATGTGGACACCACTATATGATGCTTGTCTGCTCAATGTTCATAGAAGGCTGCCTTATGCCAAGTGAGACTAGTGGTCTACCTAGCTCAATATTGTCCACACTGATTAGCAACGGCTCTCCAGGGCTTCAGAGAGGAACCATTCCCAACCCTACCTGGAAATGCCAGGGATTAAACCTTCTGCCTGCAAATCAGATGCTCTAGTTCTACCAATATGTTATAGTCCTTTCAGTGGTAACATGGGCTGGAATGTATTTATTTTTGTTTGTTTGACTCTTTTTGAGTGTTGCCTAATAATAATAATAATAATAATAATAATAATAATAATAATAATAATAAAGCACACACACACACCCCAGGAAACATATACAGGAAGTTATAACCCAAGGACAAGCTACAAAGATGCTCCAAAACCTCTGTGACCCAGTAAGAATGTGTATCTTGTACTCCAACTTGCACAAAACACAAAATCAAGAGTGCAAGCCATGTGACCACCAGAGGAAAATAAATGTTTTGCCTGGGGCTGTGTATACCTTTCCCAGAATAGACCACACCACAAGAGCCAACAAAGCTCCCCCACCTCCGGGAGTTTGGATTAGAGGGGATATAGGGCAGGATAGGCTGGTACTCAAGCGGTGGCAGTCTCAGCGGCTCAGGAGCCCTTCGGGCAGCGCAAACACGCTGGCTGCCCTCAGGAGCTCCGTGGCGCGCGCCATGATGCCTCGCCGGAAGCCCAGCAAAGAGAAATTCTCCCGCTGCAGCTGGACTCCGCCCCCCTGAGCCCTATTGGCTGACAGAGGGTATGATGCGGAGGCGGGGAGGGGCTGGTGCAGGGGGCCGACTACGCCCCCCGGCAGACACGGGAGGTGGCCTCCTGTGTCCTTCGCTGCCTCCGCTGCCTCCTCCTCCTCCTCCTCCTCCTCCTCCCACGGGCTCGGTAGGGCAGGCAGGGTGCTCCGGCGCTGAAGGCGGGGCGTGCGGGGCGGGGTGGAGGCTGCTGGGATGGGCGCACAGCTCTCGGCCGCCGCCGCTGCCGCTGCCGCCCTCCGGAGCTACAGCCCGCAGTCCGCCTTTATGGACATGCCGGCTCTGGCGCCCCCCAGATGGCCCCCCAGATTTTGCGCCCGGGCCCCCGCCCCCACAGCCCCCCCCACGCTACGCCCCTGTGACATTGTGGCCAAATTTGAATGCAATCGGGCAAGTGGTTTCAGAGAAAAGTGGGCTTTAACAAACATGGATCTTTTACATTTTTATATATATAGACAGATTACAGTGGTACCTTGGGTTAAGAAATTAACTTGTTCTGGAATTCCGTTCTTAACCTGAAACTGTTCTTAACCTGAGGTACTACTTTAGCTAATGGGGCCTCCCGCTGCCACCACACAATTTCTGTTCTCATCCTGAAGCAAAGTTCTTAACTCAAGGTACTATTTCTGGATTAGCAGAGTCTGTAACCTGAAGCGTCTGTAACCTGAGGTACCACTGTATTATTATTCCCAACCTTCATTGTGAGGTCCCAGTTCTCACATTACCGGGCGGGGGGGAGTGTTTCACAGATTACCTTGTACCTGGGTACAAGTTGTTTGTACCTGGGTTCAGCCACTCCTGAGAGTCTACACATTTGTAGTATCTTAGAATTGGAAAGGACTCCAAGGATCATCTAGTTCTAGTTCAACCCCTGCAATGAAGGAATTACAGCTAAAGAATTCCTGAAATATGACCATCCAACTTCTGTTTAAATACCTACAATGTAGGAGAGTCCGGTACCCTCTGAGGGAGTCCACAGTGGCAGAGTTTGGTCATTAACATTTCATTGGTGCCCTGCCACAAAGCCAAAATTTGACACATCCCTGCTTCTCATCTTCCATTCTGCTCAGTTCACAATGTTATAGAGCCCTGCAGCGCCCTCTTGTGTTAGCTCCCAGTGCAATGGAACCCAAATCTGCCTTGGAGCCCGGTCACCTCTGAATACCACTGGATGGGTGTTGCAAGTGGGGAAAGTGCTCTTGCACTGTTGTCCTGCTAGAGGACTTCTGGGTGGCCACTGTGAGAACAGGATGCTGGACTTGGTGGGCTGTTGGCCCGAGCCAGCAAACCTCTTCTTTAAAAGCATTAAGATCTACCAGCCTAAAAAAGTTACATTGAAACATAAGACTCTGCCTTATGCTGAGCAGGCAGTCCACCTAGCTCAACTGGCAGCAGTTCTTCCCTGTTTCAGACTGAGGGCATTCCCAGCCCTACCTAGAGAAGCCAAGACTTGAACCCAAGGCCTTCTGCCTGCAAAGCAGATACGTTGCTCCTAAACTACCTTTCCCCAATCACACTTATGACTGGTCCGTATACAAACATGAAAGCTGTCATGTGAAGCTTTCTACCACTACAGAGGTTCGTCCTAATAAAATTGGGAAAAAACCATTCTACAGGATTCACCTTGTTGACTTGAATGGGATGCGAAGCGAAGCTGGAGAGTAAAAAACAAAAAAGCATGTAGCAAGCTGCCAAAGAACCCCCATCCCAATAGCAACAAAATGGCTCAAATCTCGATTCTCATGGTTCAGCCACGTCCCACTTAAATGCCCACCATAGCGAATGTGAGGCACGTGCTGATTACAAGATTTGTGCTGTTGAAGAGCCAGCAGCAGGCCTGTGGATCAGGCGTTAAACTCAGCGGCTGCCGTCAGTCTCTGAGACATTTAACTCGTTGCCAATTTGTAAGCTGCTCGGCGTCTATCGGAGAGGGTGGAGTTTGGAGAACAGAAGGTTCAGCCAGGCAGAGACGATGAAACGAGCTATCGTTTAAAAAGAGGAATTGCATGGCTAACGGTTTAGGAGAAGAGGAGAAAACAAACCACTTCATCTCCCCAGCCCTCCTTCAAACTGACAAAGAAATATCCACGATGCAAAATGTATCTCAGGAAAGTAAATGGTAGACATGGCTACCGTTATTTAACTTCACCTCCACACACCACGGGGTCACCATTTGAGTCCTTGATCAACACTCGTTCCTTATTTCAGTTGGCTGCTTCCGCCAAATATACAGCCGCAATCTGGATTGCTTCTTTATAATGAGATTCTGTGATGAAAGCAGGTAAGGGTATTGAAAGGCTCAGCTCTTGGGCTTCTAGCTCAACAACCCCATTCATGAAACAGAGCACAGAAGTATGGAGGAATGCATGGAATGAGGATAGAATCACTAGACCAATCTACTTGTTTGTCCATTTGATGCTTTATACCTGAAGGAACGTTTCCACCCCCATCGTTCAACCCGAACACTGAGGTCCAGCACCGAGGGCCTTCTGGCGGTTCCTTCACTGCAAAAAGTGAATTTACAGGGAAACAGCCGTGTGCAAAGCCCTCCCGTCGGATGTCATGGAAATAAACAACTATCTTGACTTTTTGAAGACATCTGAAGGCAGCCCTATATAGGGAAATTTTTAATGTTTGTTTTGCTGTATTCGATGTTTCAATTTGTTGGAAGCTGCCCAAGGTGGCTGGGGCAAGCCAGGCAGATGAGTGGCATATGAATACCAAATGATGATGATGATGATGATGATGATGATGATGATGATGATATTTGCAACATTTAGTGAAGCTGAACGCTGGAAGATTCAGGAAAAACAAAAGAAAGTACATCTTTTTATTATTATTATTTCTTAGAACACTCAGATTTGTTCATTTGAACTTTTTTTATAAAAAGACTTTATTTTATTTATATACATACATAAAATACATATAACAAAAACACATACTCACTCACACATACAAAATTATATGTAAAAAAGAAAAAACAATAATAATCACATACAGAATTAAATAATAATTTCAACATATAATAACTAAACAAAAAAAGGAAAAAGAAAAGAATACATTCATTGAAATCATATATGTGCTAAAATCATTAAAACATATATAAACCCTTAATCCTTAAGACACCCAAGTTATGTCAGATCATAATGAAATGTTAGAAATATAAGGGATCATACATAAATCATAAAATAGCATAAAACACACATATATATCTTCAAAAAAAAGTATAAAAAAGTATTTAAAAAGTATAAGGACAGAAATAAAGAGTTTTCAACATTTCTGTATATCTATATTATCTTCCTGGAACCCCCCCCCCCAAAAAAAAAGACTTCCAGCCTTCCCTTTGCCCTGGTCTGTCTTAATCCATTATTTTCGTGCATAAAGTTTTCCTCTATTTTCCCTTTGAAAAACCCAATCTTCTAGCGGACATATAAAAGGCACAAAACAAAAGGAAGCAAAGGCAAAAGAAAGTACATCATCAGGCAGAGCATTGTTAAACTCTGGCATTTACTCCCACAAGCTGTAGCAGTGATGGCCACCAACTTGGGTGGCTTTGAAAGAGGATTAGCCACAATGGCTGTGTTCTACCTCCACTATCAGAGACAGAAGGCCTTGCAATACCAGTTGCCAGGAACTGCAGGTGGGAAGAGTGATGTTTCTCTCAGGTGTTTCTTGCAGGCTTCTCAGGGGAATCTGGTTGACCACCATGAGTACCAGATGCTGGAGCAGATGGGCCTTGGGCCTGATGCAGCAGGTTTTCCTGATGTACATCCACCACACTGGCTCACACTGGTACAGCCCAAGAAAAGCTTTCCTGTTCCTGTCAAGCAGACCTGCAAGAAGAGTAAAGGGAGATGGGGAAGGATCTTGGACTTTGGACCTTGCATTAAGGCTGGAGTTGGTCACTTTGGTTGGTTGGTTGGTTGGTTTGTTTAAAAAGAAATGCTAGACAGGGAAAGGAGGCATAACTAAGGATCTTGCTGATTCAGGGGTGAAGCCAGAGCAGAATCTGGAGTGACAGATTGGGTTGAGTTAATTGCAAATAACTTTTTGTCATTCTGTCTCTAAACATCAGTGCCTGTTCAGACCCTGGCACTGACTTCCAGACACTGATTTTTAACTGAAGGGCCAATAGAAGACAAGCAGCAAGCAAGGAATTTATTATGGTCTGTTGTTTAGTCGTTTAGTCGTGTCCGACTCTTTGTGACCCCCTGGAGCATAGCACACCAGGCACTCCTGTCTTCCACTGCCTCCCGCAGTTTGGTCAAACTCATGTTCGTAGCTTCGAGAACACTGTTCAACCATCTCGTCCTCTGCCGTCCCCTTCTCCTAGTGCCCTCAACATCAGGGTCTTTTCCAGGGAGTCTTCTCTTCTCATGAGGTAGACAAAGTATTGGAGCCTCAGCTTCAGGATCTGTCCTTCCAGTGAGCACTCAGGGCTGATTTCCTTCAGAATTGATAGGTTTGATCTTCTTGCAGTCCATGGGACTCTCAAGAGTCTCCTTCAGCACCATAATTCAAAAGCATCAATTCTTCGGCGATCAGCCTTCTTATTATGGTCACAGACCAGTAAAATTCGATATAATGATAAAAGGCACATTGAGGGGCAAAACAAATAATTATGCATTTTTCTTCTCTCAAGCAGCAAGCACAATGATTTTGTCCTGATCAGCACCGAGGTCAGAAAAAACCTGGTAGCCCTCTTAGTGACACAAAAGGACACATTCTTTAAACAAATGAGCACCAAGTTTACAGGAGATTTAACTGTCTTTAGAAGGAGAATTAATCTCTCTCTACATTCACAATACGGGTTACAATGTAGGAGGGCCTGTTCAACAAATTCTACTGCTCTATCTCAACACAAACGTGTCCATTCATTAGTCCAGGACTTATTAATTCATCTGTTTAACAGTGCTGATGGCAGCACATCAAAGCGAGCCAGTATAAATGCTGTCGTAGAATTTCAGGTGGTTAATGTATACAGATATAAAGCTGTGGTGATTCCCTAATTTATAGGAGAACAAATTTTATTGGCTGAAGTTCTCAGATCCTGTAGATCTAGGTCTACTAGTCTTGGAGCAACCAAAAGTTGAGCCTTCTGTGACCCATAATTTCCCAGAACATCATAAGAAAAGCCCAGCCTGTGTTCCTTGGGAAGTTTTTGGGCCTGACCCCTGGGTAGGAAACACAGCTACCTGGAAATGGGTACTCAAATCAATCAAAAATAAAGCTTGAATTGATGCCCTTAACTGCTGGCTGCATTTACATTTCTTAGCAGCACTCGATAGCTATCTCTTCTTACCGCTCTCACATTCCTTTGTTCATCACTGGACAAGTGGGATCTGCAGCAAATCTTTGCAGTGTGAAGTTCTCCCATTCTATGTCCCATCCATCCATTCTGCCTCTCCCTGGTTTTCCACCCCTCCCCATTAATCCAGCATTCGGTGGCCACTGAGCATGCCCAGTCTGCACTGGGCTGTTCACTGTCTCTGGTTCCCATCCCCAATTTGCCCCCCCTTTCTTTTATTTTTCTACTTCTGCAAATCTTGGGGTTTCCCCAAGTCTGCTCATCCCCCTCATGCATAGATGGGATTGTTTTAGCAACAGAAGGTGCCACACTAGTAGAATAAGTTCAAAAAAGTGTGTGTGTGTGTGTGTGTGTGTGTGTGTGTGTGTGTGTGTGTGTGTGATATTTATTATGCAGCCTGACTTGCTTCTGGATTGCACCCACGGCTACTGGACACAAAGGCTAAATTCTACCTCTACTGCCATTATGCTTCTGAATACCAGTTGCTGGGAATTGCAGGGGGACAGAGTGCTGTCGCTCTGGGGCCCTACTTGTGAGCTTCCCACAGGTAACTGGTTGATGTCTGTGAGAATAGAGCACCAGACTAGATGAGCCATTGGTCTGATCATACGTCTTGTGTTCTTATGCTTATCCATCTCCTCCCAGCCCAAACATTTTGAGGGAATTCTATGAGAAGTTACCAGTTTCATCAGCGTTGTCCGTTCTGAAGGAAAGCTTACCACCAGCGATGGGGGAGAACTCTGATCCGATTTTCATTTAATGGCAAACCCACCTTCGCCAGAAGCGGCTTTGTCATGCTGGCCACATGACCTGGAAGCTATACGCCAGCTCCCTCGGCCAATAACGCAAGATGAGCGTCGCAACCCCAGAGTCGGTCACGGTCAGGGGTCCCTTTACCTTTTTTACCTTAGCTGAACTTTCCAGAAACACAGACATCCTCCAAAACGGGCACTTCTCCAAATTTCGCAATGCTGTTCTCCAACCACTAGGATGGAAAATGTGCATTTAAAATGCATATATGAGTGAAACGAACGCATACAAATTATTTATATTAGGGGAAACTGCTTAGCAAAAATGTGCAAATTGGGAGAAACGGGCACCTAAATGCGGATGAATTTTCATGAGGACTCAAAAGAAAAATCACAAACTGATGTGGAAATGCTGAGAAGTGAACTCAAGCATGGGAAAATGAGAAACTGCTGCACCCACCTCTACTTTCCACACAAAAGGTTGCCTCGAACTTTCCAATGCTTTGGAAAAGACCAACAGAAGAGTCATAAAAACTCTTCAATTCTAGAGAAAACTGCAGAGAAAACAGAAGAGGGCTGTTTTCCCTTGTCCAGATGAAAAATGACAGTAGCTCTAATAATGAAGTAGCTCTTGGGCCGCATCTCATCTATCTTGCCAACATTGTGCTTTCTTTGTGCTGACCCACCCCTGATGCGATACCACATAACGGAAGGTCTGGATGTGCTGAGAGGATGTTCTCGGGTACTTTCTTTGTTTCTTTGTTTCGTCTTACAGTACTTTGCTTATCTGTTTTCTCTCCAACCAGTCGCCCAAAGGGAAATACCAACCAACTTTGGTATTTGCTATCAAAATAAAATCAATATTTAAGAGCAGCCAATTATATTATGATGATTATTGTTGATATAATTTATATACCGCCCGATACCCGGAGGTCTCACAGCGGTTCACAGAATAAAATCAAAATATAAAGCCACAAAATACATCATCAAAATAAAAACAACAACCCAATAACACCCCACCCCCCAAAAACTCCCCACATTTTAAAAGAGTGTAGGATGTCAATCAAATCAACCACAGGGCTGGTTAAAAAGGAACGTTTTACGCCTGGCACCTAAAGGTATATAATGAAGGCGCCAGGCAAACTTCCCTGGAGACAGCATTCCACAGACAGGGAGCCATCGCAGAGAAGGCCCATTCTTGTGTTACCACCTTCTAAACCTCTCGAGGAGGAGGCACACAAAGGAGGGCCTCAGAAGATGATCTCAGGGTCCAGGTAGGCTCATAATGGAAAGAGGCGGTCCTTGAGGTATAGCGGTCCTGAGCCATTTAAGGCTTTTTGATCAAAACCAGCACTTTGAATTGGACCTGGAAACTAATTAGTAGCCAGTGCAGTCAGACCAGGATCGGTGTAATGTGCTCAAACTGTCTTGCTCCGGTGAGCAACCTGGCCATTGAATTCTGCACTAGCTGAAGTTTCTGAACCATCTTCAGAGCACTAACAGTGCCTCAGTCTTATCTGGATTGAGTTTCAGTTTGTTGGTTCTCATCCAGTCCATTACTGAGGCAAGACACTGGTCCAGCACTTCCACTGCCTCACCTGCAGGTGTAAAGGAGAAATAGAGCTAAGTGTCATCACAACATACTCTAAACCTCCGGATAACCCCACCTTAGCTGCCATTTTTTGCGGGAAACCCCTGGATTTTAATCCGTTTCCCGCTGTTCTCCCGAATGGAGAAAAATCCCGGAAATCCCCTGGATTTCCTGTCTGCCAGGGAGCCTCCATTTTGGGTGCTGCTCTGCCCATGTGTGGGCACCGGAAATAGGGCAGAGCGGCACCGGAAGTCGCTTCTATGCATGCCCGGCAGCCATCTTGGTGATGGCCGCATGGCGGCCCCCGTCACCAAGATGGCCACCGCCATGCGGCCACCACCAAGATGGCAGAGCAGCCCCGGAAGTTGCTTCTATGCAACTCCCAGTGCCGTGCCACTGCTGATCCCGCATTTTTCAGCGGGAGACTTGGCAGGTATGAACCCCACCCAGCGGTTTCATGTAGAGGTTAAACAACATAGGGGATAGGATTGAGCCCTGTGGAACCCCACATTGAAGGTTCTGTGGGGCTGAAAACCATTCCCCATCAACACCCTCTGGGAATGACCATCCAAGTAGGACTGGAGCCACCACAAAGCGGTGCCACCCACCCCTAGTTTGGACAGTTGCTCCAGAAGGATACCATGGTCAATGGTATCAATAACTGCTGAGAGGTTCAGAAGAATTAACAGAGACATGTTTCACGTATCTCTCTCTCAACAGAGGTCATCATACAAGGCAACCAAAGCAGTTTCTGTGCCAAAACCGAGCCTAAACCCTGATTGAAATGGATCCAGAAAATTGGTTTCTTCCAAAAGCACCTAGATCTGGTCTATGACCACTCACTCTATTTTTTTAAAAAAAATTATATTTATTGACATTTTCAACTTACAATTTCCATTCCCATCATCATCTTATATCATAAACAACCATCTAACAAAGAAAAAAAAAGAAAAAAGAAAAACAAAACACGAAAACCAAAAACCAAAAAAGCACAAACAGAAAAAATACAGAAGAAAAAAGAAGAAAAAGAAAAAATCAATCTAGTGTTATTAACTCTGTCATATCTTTGACTTCCTCGCTCCTCCCCCTCCGAGTCTAATCCATCCTTTGGCAATTTTCCCTTTTTCATTATTTCACTTACAAACTTCTCCGTTTAATTCTTATAATAATACCATATATAAAAAATATTTCCAACAGCTATCAAGGCAGCTGTCTGGGGGAAGATCCTCATGGCAGGAGTTGGCCTCCTGGCCTGAGTGTTGTTGCGTGTCGAGGTACCAAGACTTCCCACCAATAACTCACACTTCACACGGAATTTAAGTTTAAGGTTTTTGACATTAATTTTGGCCACAACTTTATTTAAATACAGTGGTATCTCTACTTACAAATAACTCTACTTACGAATGTTTCTACTTACGAATGGAGCTCCATCCGCCATCTTGGATGCGGTTTAGATAGGATTTTTTCTACTTACGAATTTTTAGATAGGGTTGCTTCGACTTACAATTTTTTTCTCCCAATGCATTCCTATGGGATTCGACTTACAATTTTTTTCGACTTCCAAATGTGAGTTTGGAACGCATTAAATTCATAAGTAGAGGTACCACTGTACAACTGATGTGAGTGGTTCCTTAGGCATTGGTTCCCATGCCATCTGTCCCCCACCTGGGACAGATCTGACTCCCCTAGTGTACTGGGGAAGCCAGGATAGGTAAGCACCCTCTGAGAGAGGCTGGGGCAGGGCCACAAAGCCCTTGACCTCTCCCCCAGATGCTCCCCGAGGCTCATGCGCAGTCCTAGCCCCTACCGGGGGTACGGACAAACATGTGGAGCCCCAGGATTCCTTTAACGGAATACCCCTACAGGCAGCAGCAATTTTGAGGGATAGGCCCAGCCAAATCCGTACCCCTCCACCATCCGATTTGAACCAATGCCTAACTGCCAACCTTACAAGTTGTGACATTTTGCTATGTAGTAGGCAAAAACCACCAGGCACCAGCCAATCAGCCAAGTGGCAAAATTCCTACTAGGCCCCCACATCAATACGGACGACCCCATGACAGGCACAGCAACGTCATGTGCAAACAAAATCCCTAAATATAGGGAGGGAGGGAGGAAGATCCGTTGCAAGCACCAAAAGCGAAAGTGAAAGCTGCTTGCCCCAGTATATATAGGCTGTGGCTGTCAATCAAATAATTGCAACATAACATTCTCCCCAGCAACAATACCCTCCTTGGCCATCCAAACTGACCCGCCCAACAAACCAGGGAACATCTTGTTAACCCTTCCGCAACCCATGCTCTCCTTAAGGGGAGAACCTGCTTTGTCATCACCTCTGCTGGATCTGGTCTGGGTTGGGTGGGTGCTTGCAAGCAATTGGGGTCCATTCTAGCATTAAGGGTGCTTGAGAATAGGAAAATGGCCAAGGCTGTTGCTTGAATATTAAAGCATTTTGTCGCTGCTTCAGTAACTCGTGGGTGGTGGTGTTTGGCTAAAATAGGGTGATGGCTAAGGTGTTTAATTCTAGTCTAATTCAGGCTAGAAGCTAGTGGTAGCTGGTGGAGGTAATGATTGCTCCAAGGCCCAGGTTGGAGTTTATGATAGATATAATGAAATGGTTCATTAGTACGGTAAAGGAGGGGGTTCGACCAACATTTTTGGGGTATGGGCCCAAGAGCTTTATTAGCTGACTTTACTAGTAGATAGTATAGTGGGATCATGTTACAAATAGGCCAATTGGGATAAATGTAAGTTGGGTACATGTCTAGGACTAGGCTGGTGTTAATATCTATGTTAACGATGTTGGTTCATGCTAAGTTGGTTGTGGAAGATTATATGCCGTAATTTATAAAGATGGCTGGGGGATAAGGCTGATTTTAAATGCTAGCTGGACTGCAGTTTTTGCATATGACATACCCCATCCTATTATTAAAGGGATAGGGTTCATAGCTGTTATGATCAGGTGTGCTAGAATGAGTAGGACTGTTAATAGAGCTGAGTGTATAAGAAGGCTGTGCATACTACTTTCACATCAGTGTCAGTTGTAACCTGGAGTCTGCTTTGCCCTCCTTCCTCCAGTGATGCCTCCAGCTGTTTGGGACTACAACTCCCATCATCCCTAGCTAACAGGACCAGTGGTCAGGGATAATGGGAATTGTAGTCCCAAAACAGCTGATGGGCCAAGTTTGGCCATCACTCCGCTTACACCCTGGAGCAATTCAAGTTGGTCTTCATCCCCGCTCCTATTTGCCCTGCCACACCTTCAAGACGAAGGAGTTGTTCCTGGTTCCTATTCCCCCCAAGCCACATAACTAAGGTGAGTGGCTCAAGTTCACCAGAAATAATAATAATAATTTATTTGTACCCCGCTCATCTGGCTGAGTCTCCCCAGCCACTCTGGGCAGCTCCCAATCGAGTGTTAAAACAATACAGCATTAAATATTAAAAACTTCCCTAAACAGGGCTGCCTTCAGATGTCTTTTAAAAATAGGATAGCTGTTTATTTCCTTGACATCTGCTGGGAGGGTGTTCCACAGGGTGGGTGCCACTACCGAGAAGGCCCTCTGTCTGGTTCCCTGTAACCTCACTTCTTGCAGTGAGGGAACCTCCAGAAGGCCCTCGGAGCTGCACCTTGGTGTCCGGGCAGAACAGGTTAGTATTGTTTGAGAACATAAGAGGAACCTGCTGGATCTTCTTAACCCTCATGACTAGTAGCCATTGCTGGTCTCATCCTCCATAAATTGGCCTATTCTTACTTTAAAGCTGTCTGAGCTGGTCACCACTATATCTTTCCTTTGCTTGGAAATTAAACAAAGGGTCTGCTGGTTTCTCTTTAAGGTTTCCAGACTCAAAAGAGAGCAGGGCAATTAAAGGCACAGAAGTCCTGCCCTCTATTGAGTCTGGCAACCCTATCTCAGTGTCCGGGCTGAACGATGGGGGTGGAGACGCTCCTTCAGGTATACAGGACCGAGGCTGTTTAGGGCTTTAAAGGTCAGCACCAAAACTTTGAATTGTGCTCAGAAACGTTATCCATACCCTTTCCTGTGGATCACAGAGCCCTGGGTGCAATCACTGGACTCACTATTCACCTGAAATGTGCCTCAAGAGTACACACCATTTCCTGTACCTCATCTCCTTTTCCTACACACACCTGTAGTGCAGTGTGGAGTTGTCAAAAAACTTCCCCAGCTGCAAGCCAATTGCAGCTGAAGCAAAAAAATTCCTATTGGACCTCACTATGCCAACCAGCCAATTTCCACTGCATACAAGGTGGGTTGTCTAGGTGCTGTGACAACCTTTGAAGAAGGTTGTGGAAAGGATGGGAGGCCCTTTTATAGCTTCTGCCTTCTTCCACCCCACTGCTGGCAAATGACAGCATCAGGAACCAGAAGTGGCTTCCTGCCCCACTTCCTCTCTCACCACAAATGGGTTCCTGATCAGACTCTTTCATGAGCAAGGTACTGGGGAGTGATTTAAAAAAAGAACCCCTCCTGGGAAATAAAGGGGAAGTGTTGTGGTTCCCTGTAATAGGATATCAGTGGGTTATATTTAGCAGGTGAAGCACACGAATGTGTGAAATTGCCCTGATTTGTGCAGTTTCTCAAAGCGAGAAATCCTAAGGGGAGAAATTGCTTAAGCAGGAAGAACCACGGTTCCTCCAGATATATTTGTTATGACCCAAGGGGATGCAATTTCACTTTCTGAAAACCCAGGAAATGAAAAATGCATATTCCTTACTAATATGTGTCTAGCTATGAGTGATGTCAGCTGAAGGAAGGCTGTAAGAACAGAAGGCAGAGATTAATGGCTGCTCTTATAAATCTGTTGCTTACATTATTGAAAAGATCAAGCCATACCAGGCAAGGAAAAAAAGGGTGTGAAATCATAGAGTCAAAGTTCAGGGCAAGGAATAAAAATGAGCCACGTGAAAGCAAGCTGGGGAACTGAGCACACATATTGAATGGGGAGGATTTGCCACAGTGGAAATTCTTTGAATTCTCAAATATTGCACTACTTTGCAAGTGGCTTTTTTTTAAAAAAAAATGCTTTGGGGGAAGGTTTTAAACACAGTTCTTTAAAGTGCAAGGCACAGATTGTAGTATCAGAGCCTGCGCACACAGCAGTCTTGAGTGGTGAGAGGCTTCATCAGAAACAAATGTGCAGTAGTCAAAATATTGGCTAAAAAGATATTCATACAGGATATCCATCCTGCTTATAACCCATATAAGTATACACAGCTTCCACACTGCTGCAGTGAGGAAGAGACTGTACTGAAGATTCCAGTCTAGCAGTTCTGTGAGACTAGTTGCAGATCTACACTCATGGTTTATAACGTTAAGGAACGTTAAAGAATCGTTTTCATAACATAGATGGACACGTTATGTTTTGTTTGTAACGTTAATAATGCGTTATTAAAATGTGACAACAGAGTGTTGCAGAGCGACCAGAAACTGGAAATAGGGAAACTGTGTCGTTATGGACAAAACAAGGCCAGGGATGTTTTAAATTTTCCTTTCAACTATTATCTTGTACATGCTTTCAGCTTCCTGTGTTTTAATCATGCTCCTTTTAATTTTGGTGAGCCGCCTTGATTCCCAGTTCTGGGAGGAAGGGGGTATATAAATAAATAAAATAATAATTGTGATGATGGTATTTGATGTGCCAGTCAAGGGCTTACACAGAGTAATGAAATGCCTGTTCTGGATCTGTGATGACACTCACTGAGCACACAGCAACTGGAGGTTGTAAATTCTTTTGTGTTCTTTCTAATTATATAATGGGCCTCTTGTCAGAGAAACAATCTTTATTAATGAGGCATCTGTATGGCTTTGCCTTAGGGGGTGTTAAAATGTGACAAGCTGGCTACATGCAGCATACCAGCCTGTTAGGACTAAAAACTTTTTTAAAAAAAGCTCATAAAAAGAAGTCGTAAAAAACATGTTTATGATCCACCTTTGATTACACTGGCATTTATGGGGGGGGTACAATAGGATACCTGTGACCTGCCACAATCTGCTGTTGCTGTTGTATGAATGCTAATATCACAACGAATGCTCATTCTAGAGGTATCAGTTCAGGGTGGGGGGGGGAGGCATCCTTCACCCTAGCACTGCCTTTCCCAACCTTAAGCGTTCACATGTTGTTGGACTACAACTCCCATCATCCCTAGCTGGCAGGACCAATGGTCAGGGATGATGGAAGTTGTAGGCTGACAACACCTGGGAACCCAAGTTTGAGAAAGGCTGCACTAGCACATCACCTGAGGGTTGACAAATGTGCACACCTACACTTCTCTGTCTCCTAATATTTAATAATGCAAAATACACATTTTTTGCCATTGTGTTCTGAATCTTACCACCCCTGAAACCAGAAGTGGCTCATCTGATAATTTTATTATCAAGAAATGCATATGGAACAATTTTAAAGTATTGTTCTAGAATTTGTTTTAAAGATTATAATGTCAGATTACAGTGGTACCTCTACTTATGAATTTAATGCGTTCCGAACGTACATTCGAAAGTCGAAAAAAATTGTAAGTCAAATCCCATAGGAATGCATTGGGAGAAAAAATTCATAAGTCGAAGCAACCCTATCTAAAAATTCGTAAGTAGAAAAAATCCTATCTAAACCGCATCCAAGATGGCGGACGGAGCTCCGTTCGTAAGTAGAAACATTCGTAAGTAGAGTTATTCGTAAGTAGAGGTACCACTGTATATCGCTCAAGAGGACAGGAGCTTTACCAATGAAGATTTCTAACTCCTTAATGGAGAACGCTACTTAAACACATACACACATATACACACACACACACAAAAACCCACCCTCTACCGAAGACTGTTAGGGCACAGTCTCCATCAATCTCTACTGATTAAAATGATAGACTTTGTAAGCAATAGTCCATTAAATGAGTTCAGTGTGGGGAAAGTTGGGAATCAATGCATTTTAAAAGATTAGGGAGATCACAAGTTAGAAAAAAGAGCCATCCTTTGCTTTCTACATACCAACAAGAAATCAAGAAAAGCAGCGACCGTTTAGTCCAAGAGGGCAATCAATGACATTTCCGATGCAGCAACAATCAACCTTCAAAATGACAACACTAAGAGAGAAGAGAAAACCACTTTCTGGGTGCTTTTAATGGTCAAACTGGTTGGAAGATTGTTGCAATCACCAGCTGTCAAAGAAAGAGGGAGATGGCATTTGGGGGATGGATGAGGATCGGCTGCCTTGAGCATGGTTTAAATATGGAAACATAGGATGATGATGATGATGATGACAACAGCAATGATGATAGTGTCCTGGGGATCGAGATAGCTGGATTGTGTTGGGAAATTTTCTTTCTGGTTTTGCGGGGAAGAACTCAAATCATTTTTTTCGCCCATCTGAGCTGAGCAGAAGAGAGACTGCCTATCTCTGCTTAGCAACCATTAGCATGTCTTAAAGAAGTCAGGGCAGCCTTGAAGAGCGCCTTTGTATGTTCCGTCTTCTTGGCAAATCAAGTCTGGCAGCTCCGTGGCTTTGAGAAGGTATTACATTTCATGCCTGCAGCTATGGAATGGAAGTGCAAATTTATTGAGGGGTTATGCCAGCGCACCATGCTGAATGGCACCCCTCCTAGTTCATCGTGGCTCTCGTAGATGAGCCTAGAACTGGCTTTGAAGTGTGAGATTGAAAATGCATGCCCTGACACCAGTAATTAATGATGGGTTTATAATATTTGTGAACGACAGGATATTACGGAGGGGAAACGCCGAGGTGGTGGTGGAGAATGATATTGCTGAACAGCTAATTAATGGAATGCTTTTAGAAAGATATAGCCCCTGGTTCAGAATTGATGAATAACCTGTCAGATCCCAAGTTGTCTTAAAACGAAACCTGACAACGGAAGCTGAGTTTTAGCTCTGAATCCATTGCCGGGATTTTATACTCAAGTTACTCCCTTGTAAAACACAATAGGCAAGTGAAGGTTTTCATGCTTGGATTGCAGTCTTTTTTTTAAAAAAAAGAGAAGTGTGTGCATCTAGAAAGAAACAGCTTCAGTTCATGCACAATATTAAGCCAAACCATGGCTTAGTGTGAACATGTGAGCAAGTGGGGAGCACAGGTGGAGGAGAGGGGAGGAAGTCCCATTGCACAAGTAGAAGTCATTCCGCTCATACAATTATTTGTTGAATGCCACCCACAGTCTGCAAGATATCCCTATTGATGTCACAGGTTACGTTGGGGCACAATGTTTGTATCATGCACAATTGCCAGTGAAGTACACATTTTTATTGCTTGTCCAATCCAGCTAGACTAGCTCAGAAAATGTGCAGTTTGGTACATGGACAACATGATGGGAAGTGGGGAAGCAATGCAGCATCATGTGACATCAGTGCTCTCTCTCTCTCTCTCTCTCTCTCTCTCTCTCTCTCTCTCACACACACACACACACACACACACATACACCAATCTCAAACACCCGGCCAACCAATGACTCTATTACACTCTTCCATAATTTCCATCATCTACCAAATGGTATCCAAGCAGAACATTGTGATCAACCTAGAGACCTTATGTTCTCAGAAACAACCACTGCTTATGGGTTTTTTTAAAAAAAATCCTAGCTCCATGGACTCCTATTTAAAATGTGTCTGAGCAAAGAATTAGCTTTTGTCTGTACCATGAGTGGTTGAGCAAAAGAGGAAATTTCAGCAAAGAAATAACCCAACATTGTTTACACCTGAGGAAGACTAGTCTCATGGACCACACCCTTGGTGGTGGTATTAACGACAACAAGAAGAAGAACAAACAACAAATAATAACAATAACAAATGATAACAAATAATAATTAATAACAAATAATAATTTGTTGCACTTTAAGAGCACTCCAGAATCTGCCACTGGATGGGAATCTCTCTCACGCACACAAACACTGAAGTCTTTGGTGAAGCTTACCTCATCTCTCCATCACAACTTCTACTTTCCACAACTTCCACAGAATACTATGGATTGTAAGCTGCTCAAGACAGAGACCTATCCACCCCCTTTTTTCTGATTCTGTGCATTTGTTTTCTGCGTGCAATTTACACCCTGGTGCTATCAAGACGTTTTGGACTAAAACACGAGAGTTGAAGTCCAAAACTTCTGAAGCCCACCAGGTTGGCAAACACCAGTATAAAACATTTAATATGATTTCCCTCACTGCCACCTACAGGTATTGATCACCTGACAGACTGCAGTCTCCAAATGCCTCATCATCGAGTTACATTTCTAAGCAATAACAGCAACAGCGAGCTAGGTGTTAATTTTGTGTCACTGTTCATCTTTAATTTATCCGATTCGTGCACACACAAGATTACTCATGCAAACACCTTGTCATAAGGCATACTTGAGCAGCACAAATGAGACACTTAATGCCCCACTGTGTGTCTCCTGCTTCTGCTGTGTTCTTGGCTACTGAACATCCCACTCACCCTTTCCCTGCATGCTGGGGAAACTTTTAAAGCTTTAGGATGCACGTCTCTTAACTAGGCTGCACAGTTGCAAGATGAATTGGAGGAGAAAGCTATCAAGGGCTACTAGCCACTATGGCTCGACTCTGCCTCCACAGCTGGAGATTGTGATGCTTCTGAATACCAGTTACTGGAAGCCACAGAAGAGGTGAGGGCTCTTGTGCTCAGGTCCTGCTTGGATCCTTGCTTCCCCATGGAGCAATAAAGGAACATGCTGGTTATAAAAATCTTTAGATCTCTTATCCCTAGATCCGTCCAGACCAGGCATAGGCAACCTTAGCTCTCCATATGTTTTGGAACTACAGCTCCCATGATCCCTGACCACTGGCCCTGTTAGCTAGCGATCATGGGAGTTGTAGTTCCAAAACATCTGGAGAGCCAAGGTTGCCTGGTACAGACCTTCTCTTCCCATGAGTACACAAACCACCTGAAAAGATGTTGCTACCCCTACCCCACCCTCGGTGCCAGTTTTCTCACTGGCCATGCTCCCAGTTGGATGTGCATTTGGTGATACAGTGATGGGGGCTTGGGAGATGCAGGCACATAGGATTCTCCCTCTGTGCGCATGCAAGCACATCTTCACGCTAACTGCAAGCGCGTCAATCACTGGGGGCAGGGGTGCCGACCTGAATAAAATATTGCGGGGGCAGGTAAGCCCTGCCCTGCACAATCGATCACAAGATACACCATTTGAATGGCCATGGCCATCAACTTTGGGGGTCCCTGGCCCCCTCAAATATTATATTGTGGGGGCAGAGGGATCTCGGCCCCTAGGAGTTGGCTCCTAGGACTGGGGGCATGGCCAGAGAATGTGGGGGGGGTGCGATTAACAGGATGGTCCTGTACCCTAACCCTTGTGTGTCTGCAATACATAAGCAACGGAAGGTTTCAGCCAGGGATGGTGAACATCAGGTTCAAATGCTGTCCTCCAGACCTCTTGGTCTGGCTCACAGGGCACTGTCCTTCAAAGACCATGTTCCCATTCTACCCTTCAACAAAGTCCATGCTCTGTTAGAGGGATTTTGACTAGCTAGAATGTCTCCTGCCTGCCTGGTTGGAGAGATGTGTCTGTGTTGTGGATGAATATGGATGCCTCTGACATTTGCATAGCTAGAATGTGCAAAGATAAGAGTCATACATGTTGCCCACCTACTTTTGCCTCTGACCTTGCCCATCACTGGCATATGTTCCCTGAAAAGTTTGCCCACGAGGCAGGACAGCCCTTCCCATTTTGCTGTCTGAAATGGAAAGGGCCCACCCCACATGGCTGCCCCCTCTCCCTGCTGAAGCCTCACTTACTGGGGTTACATGGCTGCAGCAGCAGCTTCTGGGTTCTGGTGATAACCCCACCACCACCACCACCACAGGAGAAGTGGCAATGGCTTCTCCTCACTTCTTTGGCAGCAGTGGGCACTGGAAGTGCCCATGGCGGCACCAGAGAACTGAGGAGAAGCAGTGACAGTGGTAAGATTTTGCAGGGCTCTCACCAGAACTTGCCACCTCTGCTTCTCTTTGATTCTCTGGTGGTAGCATGGGGGGGGGGTCTGCTGCCCCTTTGGGATTCCACTGCCCAAGGCAGATGCTTCAGTCAGCATAAAGTGTAAAGCTCTCCTTAGCCTAGTGTTTCCCAAACTTGGATCTCCAGCTGGTTTTGGACTACAGTTCCCATCATCCCTGACAACTGATCCTGCTAACTAGGGATGATGGGAGTTGTAGACCATAGAGGGATTCCAAGGCAAGAAGGGGAACACTCTGACAAAACATCCACCACCACCACCTCATCCCTCTGTGTAGAAAAAAATTAGAGTGTTTAGTTCCCATTTGTCAATAACCTACCTGAATTAGTACTAGCTTCCAACAGTGAGCTCTATAGCCCTTCCAACAAGGCTGAACTGAAACAGATCTGGAACATAGCTGCCAAGTCTCCTGTATTCCCCGGGAAACCCCCGTTTTTCCAGCCGTTCCCAGCTGGAAAAACGGATTTTTTTTGTTTCCCCCCGGTTTACTTACCAGCCGGGGGAGGCTCCTTCTGCACATGTCTGGAGTCTCTGGACATGCGCAGAAGCGATTTCTGGTGTGGCGGCCATTTTGGAACTGGGCGGAGCATGCTCAGAAGCGACCTTCGATGCTGCTCTGCCCAGTTCCAAAATGGCCGCAGCGCTACGTCCGGTCTGCCGATCCCTTATTTTTCTGGCAGGAACTTGGCAGGTATGATCTGGAATAAGTTCTGAAAACTATGGTTGGGGACAAGTCATCAGACAATTTTGCTTCCCTGATTAATTCCCATGCGGGAGCTTACAACTAGAGCTCTCCCTTCTCCTTCTTTCCACTTTTTTTTAAAGGATTCCCAATCTGACTTTTTTCCTCTCAGCACATTGGAACAGAGTTTAAAGTGGGTTAACCATGTTGCACCAATCCTGAGGGTATGCGCAACAGTTAAAGAGTAACCACTTAATTAAAAGTCAATTAAGAGTTCCCATAGCATTGAAGGAAAACAAATGAATATAATGATGCTCCTAAGTGAGAGGGAAAAAAGGTTAAAGTAATTGTTTCTGCTGATAGGGCTCTTTCAAGCTTCAGCTAAGTGCTGTGGGTAACAGGAGACATGGCAAAGTTGGAATTAAAAGGATGGTTCAGTGCTCACATCCAATCAAACCAGAAGGGTGAGAAGTCTTTGCGCTAGAAGAATAGTCTCATTCATGCTGCTCAGTCATCTAACCAAAAGGGCTGTGTGATAAATTCACTTCTGTTTGCATTTACAGCCAAATCTACCAAATTTTCACTTTCTGAAACACTGTGAGGACTAAAACACAGCCAGCCTTTGAAATTCGCAGCTCTCTGAATTTTGTAATAGAATAGAATAGATCTTTATTGTCATTGTCCCCTTGCGGGAACAACGAAATTTCTCGATTGCTGTATCAACTCAATTAAAACACTCCACATGAATTAAAATACTAATAAGCACAATACAATACAATACAATACAGAACAGTAAACAAATGAAAATAAAATGACTTCAAAGTCCAGAATTTCCATTTAAGGCCAAAATTGCTCTAGGAAAGAAACTGTTTTTGAGATGGCTCATTCTCGCCTTCATTGTTCTATATCTCCATCCTGATGGCAGGAGCTCAAAGAAACGATGACCAGGATGTGATGAATCTCTGGATATGTCTAGTGCCTTTCTATGGCACCTGATGGTATATTTATGTTCTAAGGTAGAGAGAGAACAACCAATGATACTCTCAGCTGTTTTCATAATTCTGCTCAACACTGTCCTATCCCGACAAGTGCAACTTCCGTACCACACACGTAAGCAATACGTGAGCACGCTCTCAATGGCACAGTGATAGAAAGCAAGCAGCAACTTTTGCGGAAGGTGATTTCCCCCTAAAATTCTCAAAAAGTACAGTCTGTGCTGCGCCTTCTTCGCAATCCCCCTTATATTGAGCTCTCCACTCAAAGAATGTTCACAAAAACGTATATTTTACAGGGGGCATGCATAAAAATGAATGTATTTAGGTAAATATCATACAAGAACATCTTATATTAAGCGAAATACTTCCATTCTACTCTCCTACTTCCATGCTCCAAGGATCATTTCACAACTCTTCCTCTTTCTACTATCCCTGGCCTGAAGAACCATCTAGTCTGATTTTACAGCTTCAACCAGCTATCCTTCAATTTCACCACCTTTGAACCACTCCCACTACCCCGAAATGTAGATCACATCACCATCAATGGCCCCATAGTTGTGGAAAGGAATATTTGGTCTGCTCTAGTGCCCAACTACTCATTTCAGGTTGTTGTAATCTTGTGAGCTCAGCATCCTAGTTGGATTTTGTGCTGGCCATGTTAAGTTACCCCACTGTTTCCCAGCAAGGCATCCGAGGCATTTGAGAGACAGAACAAATTATGGAATGCAGGTTGGTTGTCAAGGTAGTGGAATATGAAGCAGTGGATCTGTCAAGGGGTTTGAAAATGTATTAAGATGCAGATTGGAAAACAAGATTCTATTTAGTTCAGCAATAATGAAATCAGATGCAACACACTGACATGTTGCAATACCAATTCTGAATTTAGCCTTGATCTATCTTTAACTGGAGTTGTTAGAAAGGCACTGTCTTAAGGGCACGAGAATTGCCTTGCTGGACAGATGAAAGGAAAGATGGCGGCCTTCCTCACACAGACATGATGGCACTTGAAATGGAAAGCTCAGAAAGACCAGAGTTTGGTGATGCAGTGCAATGGAATTCCATCAGGGTGCTGACCTGTAGCCTTCTTCTGATTGGCTGTGGGTACCGCTAGCCAGAAGGGGGTGGAGTCAGCACTTTGCAGGGGGGGGGGAGCAGTTGGAAAGTGAGAGAGAGGTGAGTTGGGATTCTTGGAGTTCAGCGGGATAGGAGTACAGCTCCTGAGCTGTGTGTGTAAGATCCACTCTGAAGAAAATATATGTAGCCAGAAAAGGAAGTCTCTGAGCCTTGTTGGAAAGACAGTGATTTGTGTCTTTTTCAGAGTATTCATACAAGAGTTAACTGGCAAGCTGAATTTGAGCAAGAAGAAGTTGAGGTCTACTTGGGTTTCAATTCAGTGAGAAGGAGGGAGGTCTTCTGGAAAGAGGAGAATCCCAAACCAGTTAGGAGAGGGTGATCCCCTGGGTCAGTTATAGCCTACTCCTAGAGGAGCCTTAGGAGTGTGATTTATTGAAGGCTGGGGAACTGACAGAAAGTCTCACCTTGTTTAAGAACCCAAGTATTAAGACCTAAGCTGTAACATCTATACAGTGGTACCTCGGGTTACGAACGCGATCCGTTCCGGGTCGCAGTTCGTAACCCGAAAAGTTCGTAACCCGAAAAGGCCCCGAACTGCCGTTTTGCACATGCGGAAAGCGCTATTTTCGCTATTTTCGCGCTTTGCGCATGCGCAAAGGCGCGCGGCGCTTCTGCGCACACACGCGCGGCGAAAATACTTCCGGGTTTGCGAAGTTCGTAACCCGGGTTGTTCGTAACCCGAGGTGTTCGCAACCCAAGGTACGACTGTACAATTAAGTTTAATGTACTGAAGTGAACTAATCGAAAAGAAGCTGTTTCTTTACTTGCATTCACTGAAAATGGTCCCAGAGCAAAATAAGATAATTACAAAATTACTTGTTTTGCAAAAATAAGAAATAGTAAAACATAATGCATAATAAACAGAACATTACAATAATTATCGTAAAGCACACGAAAACATAAAATAGCAGCAACATTAAAAACAACAACACCTTGCTTCCAAACCCTTTGAAAGCCCCCTTTTCTGCGCACACCAAACTAATTGTTCTGAATGGTGAGTGCTTGAAAAGGTGTCTCAGGCTAGATCCTAGCATTTGGGCAAGATTAAATGAGGTGACCTGGATCCAAGCCATTCAGGGCTTTAAAGATTAAAATCAACACTCCAAATTGAGTTGGGAAACCTACCGGTAGCCAGGGCAAGTGGCACAAAGTTCTGTATTCAGGTTTCTTGCATGAGGCAGTAAGAAAAAAGGACCACTCCTTCTCCATGCACCATTTTCATGTATTGCCATCCAATCCAATCCAATGCCATTGGAAATCTCGATGACTTCCAGTCAACTTACTTCCAAGTGCAGTTCATATCAGTGTCTGGGAATTGCAGGTGAGAGAGTGTTGTTAATGATCAGCCTCCTGCTTGTGGGCTTCCTATGAGCATTTGGTTATTCACTGTGAGATCAGGATGCTGCTCTAGATAGGCCTTTGGCCTGACCCAGCAGGCTCTGCTAATGTTCTTATGCTCTTAAAAACCCACTATGCATAGGACTGCAACCTTCTTGTGAAACCCTGTGCACACTTACTAAGAAGTAAGTCTCATTGAGCTCAGTGGGTCTTATTTCTGAGTAAACAGCTTTTCTTTCCTGTAATCTGGAAAGATCTAGCCACACATGAAGGCTTCGCTTTGCAATTCTGACAAGAACTCACAGACCAGACTGACAGAAAAGTCAGCATTATCTAAGATTCCTGACCTAACACTGTCAGCCTGGGGGAAATTTGGGTCACAAATGGTTGACAGGATGAGCAGTGGCTTCAAATGTCAAAGTTTTATTTATGTATCTGAATGTGGTATTAACTACAGCTTCACCACACCCAAATGCATTATTTCTCTCAGAGCAGTTGCTCAGGAAAGTACAAGGGGGGGCTGGAGATCCTACAGAAAACCTGGTTCCAAACTGTTTAGGCCACCTTTGAAGTTTCATTCACATAAAGAGGAAATTATGGTGGTGATTACAGATCCCAGTTGGTATCTGTACTAGATTTTTTTCAAATTGTTCATCGCTTTGAGCTGTTTTCATGGAAAGTGGATTCTTAAATTTGGCCATAATAATAATATTATAATAATAATTTATTATTTATAACCCACCCATCTGGCTGGGTTTCCCCAGCCACTCTGGGAGGCTTCCAACAGAAGAATAAAATAATCGATTACAGATTAAAAGCCTCCCTAAACAGGGCTGCCTTCAGATGTCTTCTAAAAATCTGGTAGCTGTTTTTCTCCTTGAAATCTTTTTTTTCCTTTTCTCTCTTTGACATCTGATAGGAGGGCGTTCCACAGGGCGGGCGCCACTACCGAGAAGGCCCTCTGCCTGGTAGCAAGGGATCCACCAGAAGGCCTTCGGCACTGGACCTCACTGTCCGGGCAGAACGATGGGGGTGGAGACGCTCCTTCAGGTATACTGGACTGGGGCCATTTAGGGCTTTAAAGGTCAGCAACAACACTTTGAATTGTGCTCAGAAACGTACTGACCATGATGATGATGATGATGATGATGACGCTCACAAGGTGACCTTGGGCCAGCCACTCACTCTCATCCTAACCTATCTCACAGGGCTGATGCAAGGATAAAATAGGGAGAACTATATAGGACACTTTGAGCTCCTTGCAGGAAAGGTAGAATATAAATGCAATAAAATATTATGGTTATGGCTCTGTGAAGTTCTAGCCCACCTTTTGCAATATGCCGTTGCAACGGTATAAAAACAGTTTAAACCATTTACTATGGGGTGGGTGCTAAAGATTTGTATTCCAGGACCCAAATGGGTCCATGTGATTGCATTTTCCATTGAAATGAATGGAGAGCACCCCACTAACTCTGAGCCCAATGCACTTGTGGGGTGCTGTGGATATGGGCACATTAGTGTAAAATTCTTAAATGCTAAATGCTTTGGATCTGGGCATATTAGTATAAAATTCTTAAATGCTCTCTCTCTCTCTCTCTCTCTCTCTCTCTCTCTCTCTCTCTCTCTCTCTCTCTCTCTCTCTCTCTCTGCCCACCTGAACAAGGTATGCTGGAGTCAGTTCTAGTGCTGCTTAGAAAATGGAGCTACCATGGTTTCCATGCAGTAATGCCTGTTAGCTCTGTGCTAATGTGAACTGCCTTTGCATAAAGCCCGGGGAGAGCTTAGCTTTAAGAGGCTCAGATCTATAAAGATCAGACAATGGGAATGATTAAATTTCCTACCACTACCAAACTCTGTGGACTGGATGTCAAGAAAACACAGAGCTGAGAGGCAACGGGGGACCCCCTTCTCTTGTTCATTATCTTGGCGGCCGTATGAATGACAGAAATAGTGGAAGCAGAGATGACTGACATGTTTATACAAACCCAGGAAGCCGAGGGATCAAACCCGCCACCCTCACCCCCAACCCCAACCCCACAAAAATGGTTTCACAGCTTCAATCTTTTTGAAAAATCTTATTCCATAAAGAGAAAGTGCTGATAAAACAAGTTTCGCTCAGGGCTCTTCTCTGTAGTCTAAAAGGAGCAACACGATATAACACCCTTCCTTTCTGGGCAGGGAATGTCATTACAGGGCCTGTAGCTTGACAGTCGCAAATGGACATGTATTGAGGATCACATCGAAAAATAGATGGCCAAAGCCCTCATTAAATACTTGTTATTGGATTTTTATATATAGTCAGAAAAGCACAATATAACATCTCCATAACAGATATCTGGTTGTACATTAACATGGTAAAGGGTAAAGGGACCCCTGACCATTAGGTCCAGTCGTGACCGACTCTGGGGTTGCGGCGCTCATCTCGCGTTATTGGCCGAGGGAGCTGGCATACAGCTTCCAGGTCATGTGGCCAGCATGACAAAGCTGCTTCTGGCGAACCAGAGCAGTACACGGAAATGCTGTTTACCTTCCTGCTGTAGCGGTACCTATTTATCTACTTGCACTTTGATGTGCTTTCGAACTGCTAGGTTGGCAGGAGCTGGGACCGAGCAATGGGAGCTCACCCCATGGTGGGGATTCGAACTGCCAACCTTCTGATCAGCAAGCCCTAGGCTCAGTGGTTTAACCCACAGCACCACCCACGTCCCCACATTAACATGGTACTAGTAGCCAGAGCTGTCAGGCAGTTAATAGATGACAATGTGGAGAAAGCACTTAAGTTTACAAAGTTCAGTGAAAGGCACAGTTACCTGCAGGAACAAATGAGGATGCCTTGTAAGCAGCTTTAACAAATCTGTCTGCAAGCTTCCTGAGAATAGGGGCCTTTACCCAGTATGAGAATACCTGTGAAGCAAGCAAGACTGTTCCGTTATATAAAAATACTGTGTATCTATTGTATGTATGCTTGTTTGGAGATAAAGTGTTCAGTTTGTAAAACTTGGGTCTGTCCAGGGATCAAGTGGGAAGGTAGTAGAATTTTCAGATCTTGTGGATTAGGAGTCATGTAGCCCCAGGGTATATCTGGTGACAAGTGCCTTAGGAGGCAGATCAAGGTGTGATCTTGGACTAAGGATGGCCTTCAGAGGGCCTTCTCGGTAGTGGCACCCACCCGGTGGAATGCCCTCCCACCAGAGGTCAAAGCGAACAACAATTACCAGACCTTTAGAAGGCATCTCAAGGCAGCGCTGTTTAGGGAAGCTTTTAATGTTTGATGGATTTCTGCATTTTAGTATTTTGTTGGAAGCCGCCCAGAGTGGCTGGAGGACCACTCTGGGCGGGGCATAAATAATAAAGTATTTATTTATTTATTTATTATTAAGGATGCTAATGGCATCAAGGGTGCTGTTCTAACATGGTAATGAGCTGATAGGGAATGTTTCAGCTGGAGGGAAAGTGGATGATGTTTAACCCTAGGTTCATTTAACTGTACTTTTTGCTCCAACTTCATCTCAAGGGCACCGTGTTGACTCCCCCTACTGTAAATATTTTCCCCCTTTTAATTACCTCCTATGGCTGGGGTCTCTTAACCAACAGCTCACCCCTGCTACTTCCTTGGCTAACAAAGATGTGTGTGCCATTTTATTTGTGACTTGTGACTGTTTTACCGATGATTTGTTAAGCATTCTGCAGTCATACCTCAGTTTGAGTACGCTTCGGTTTGAGTACTTTCAGTTTAAGTACTCCGCGGACCCGTCTGGAACGGATTAATCCACTTTCCATTACTTTCAGTGGGAAATTTCGCTTCAGGTTAAGTACGCTTCAGGTTAAGTACAGACTTCCGGAACCAATTGTGTACTTAAACCGAAGTACCACTGTATATGATTTATGCTGTATTCATGATGTTTCATTATGCCGTTTTTATCTTTTATTTGTAAGCTGCTTTGGGATTTATTTGAATAAAAAGCGGCAGAGAAATAAAATCAACCAGTCAATTGCCTAATAGAAATATTTTTTTAGTTAAGCAAGTTAACAGCTTAGAACAGTTAGATCAGTGTCCCTTAACTCTTTATGGGTCATGGGTCCCTTTGACAATCTGATGTAAGCTATGGACTTCCTCCACAGGAAAAATGCACACAAACCGATACAAAGAAAATTCTGCATACAATTTGTTTCATTGCATTGCTGGGGGAGGGAGGGGATTTGAGCTGGTTCATGGACCCTTGAAGTCCATCCATGGATCCCTATGGTCAATGTTGAAGCCTACTGGAGGGGCACCCTTTCTCTAGGGAGTGGGAGTTCCATCATTCGAGAGCATCTCTCCATGGACTTTTAGCTATTAACTAATTTATTTTTGCCTGTATTGACAGAACAGATGGAACGGAATGCTTCCTGGCAAAACCAAGTCAACAAAAGCACCTCTCCAAAACTTTCTAAGTTCCGTATTAGATATGACACAGAGTCCTGTCTAAAATATATATATAATAACCATGCTTCTTATTAGCTGCACGGTGTTCAGTGGTGGGAAGAGCCCACTTCATTCCACCAAAATGGAATCCAAAGAAGATGCCTCATTAAAAAAGAATTATGCCATCATTTTAAATTGACATAATAGGATTTTAAATGAGTTTGCTACCAACCTCCTTCACTGCCAGAGGACGTGAGACTAAATTAACACTTGCAAAGTGCTGTGAGATCCTGGGAGTCTCAATATTATCTCAGTGCAAAGCATTAATATGATAATTCCCTTATCCTACAAAATTCACCCCTGACTTAACTTCAGTAGGTCTACATAGGTTAGAGAAATCTGCCAACAACCACCCAAAAGAGAAAAAGTGCAATGCTGAGCATTACCATTAATTTCCCTTGGAACCTTGGCTGTGTACACAATTTATCAGCTTAAAATGCAATGAGGTCTCTTTTGATGTTTGCTATGTTTCACATTGCATTTGCATGTTGCTATACGCATCCGTGCGGTTTAATGTGCTTCTAAGTCACCTGCTCTCTGTCCACACCATTGGGTGGAGAGGGGGCAGGGATGTCTTCCCCCTCCCCCCAAAAAACCTCCTATTCATGAAGCTGCCATCTGTGCATGTAAGACAAGAAAGGTACCTTTCAGAAGTATAGACCTTAGCTTAACTGAGAATTGAATGTGGCCTAAGTTTTCGATTCAGATCAATGCTGGTTTCAGGGGAAACACAACAAACCACAGCACAGCGGCTAATGTTGTGCGTACATAGCTTCAAAAACCAGCAATCAGAGTGCACAGGATGCAGAGTAAACAGTAGTATGGACACAGCATTTCCATTTCAAGCAAAGAACCTTTGTAAGCACTTGTTGAACTCCAGTTTCTTAAGAACATAGGAGTCCTTCCAGATCAGACCACTGGTCCATCCATTCCTGTATCCTTGTTTCATAACATGCCTCTGAGAAACCAACAAGGTGGGAGCCTTCCCGGGTGTTTGCTCCCCAGTAACCAGCACTGCCACTTCCAGAGCCTAGAGGATGCATATAGCCAACATCACTAGCAGCTGTTTTCTCCATGAAATTATCTAACCATCTTTTAAAGCCATCCAAGCTCATCTTGTGGCAACAAGGTCATCTTGTGGCATGTTCACTGTCTCAACCTGCCCCCCCCAGGCATTTAAACCAGGGACAAGTCAAACCTGAGGGTCAACTGCAAGTTTGAAGGGGGGTTTGGGCAAGGTGCCCTCTGTGGCAGCGCTTGACTTTGGTTGCTGGAAATGCTTTGCCTGCCATCTCTGCTTGTCCACAGCAGAGGAGGCAGTGACTTGCAGTGCTATTCTGGGCTCCTAGGCTTGCTTCCACCATCACCGCCATCGGAGGCTGCTCTAGTGGGGCAAAAGCAGCATTGCTCCACCAACTGCAGGCTGTTTTTGCAAAGCACCAAGTCGGAGTCCAAGCCGAATCTGGTGCAATGTTGCATGCCTCTAATATGTGCTGAGCTATTTAGAAAGCTATTTAGAAAGCTTTGAAAATGTATTTTCCTTAGGCGAAGAAATTCCCACAATTTCTTGTACTTTAAAACGAAAACCTGTCTGGGTAATGCCCTGAGCCAAATATAATTGCATGCAACTTCCATTTGCACGTCAGGTTCCATTGTGCATGTGCTGTATGCCTTTATTTATTTACATTATTGGTATACAGTACAGCTCTTTATACAAATATATCCCAGGGTGGTTCCAATCCCTGATCATTTGCTGGCTGCAATAGTTCCTGTCAACTCAATAAAAAATTACTCCTAAGTTATCTGCATCAAAATCTCAGTATGAAATGCTGAAATACACAGAAATATCAATTCAGTATATGACGTAAATGTTTATTCAGAAGTCCCACTGCTGTAGGATTTACTCCTTAAGAGAGACTTCCTTCCTTTCGATTATACCTTTCCCTAAGCATATATCCACTGCAGAAAGTTCTATAATTCTCTCATGATAATAGCCTATGTCTCTGCAGGAATTCTGATTCTCTCTCTCTCTCTCTCTCTCTCTCTCTCTCTCTCTCTCTCTCTCTCTCTGTGTGTGTGTGTGTGTGTGTGTGTGTGTGTGTGTTTGGTCTGCAAAGCAATCTCTGAAATTTCTTTAAAGCTACAGCTCAAAATGTAGACTCTAATAAGTAAATCCCAGAGAGTTCAATGGGATCTGCTTCTAAATAAACATGAGGCATTATCCAACCAAAATTAAGCACTTTTAAATACTGTTGCCGTACACGAGGGAGATTTATTTCTTTTCATTTTGTTTATTTTTACATCCATGCACCACCTCCCTGCCTGACAAGTGCTCCCAAGGCAGGTTGCTGTATTAAAATAAATAAATTTGATAATAAAGAATGCTCCAGCAACAAAAGCAATAAGGGGGTACAAGCAACAAAACAATCAAAATGGTGGCATCAAAACAATAATAAAAATCAGCAACATCAAGGAACACAGAAGAATTTAGCTTTATCATTTGAAACAGAGAGACAGAGGCACCTGAAAGGTGGGGTAATAAATGTGCCAATTAATGAAACAAATAGATAAGTTTCGTCTCCACAAACTTTCAGGAGATCTTCTTACATTGCGTAGCCTGCATGTGAATTCTTCCCTGATGCAACTTTGAGCGCATATTTGTAGGATTAGCATCACCTTCTCCCTATACCCAAAGAAAAGCAAAATCAAAATGCAAATTGCTTATTAAAAACACACACACAGAGAGAGGGGGGGGGACCTCATTAAGATGCCAACAGCAAAACAGAGGCGGAAGGCAAACCACTCCAGAGAAACAGTTGCGGTTCACATGTTTGCAGAAATGCAACTGAAATGATGCCATGTTGCTTAGAATATAAATTAATGGCAGTTATTACAATCAAGGGCTATAGCGTTCAAGAGCCAATTTCATGATCTGATCAGGTACATTGCAATTTAGGTCTTGCGCTCTCGCCATTGCTGTTTGTCATCCTCCTGCCTCTTCGATGCAAATAGCTTGATCCTGGTGTCCCAGCAGACCCTGTCGCCATCTGCATCCGTTTGCCTGAAATAGCTTTGAAGCTGACAGCCTAAAGAGTGGAACAATTAGGGAGGAATCATAATGGGACATGAGTAAGGATGGGGGAAGGGAGTTCTAAGATGCTTCATTAGTTTTTCCATAAGAGCTATGTTCCATAGTCTATCCTGCCATGCCTCTAGTGTTAAGTTAGTAGCCGGGGTGTCAACTTGAATAAAATATTGAGGGGGCCCTAGTAAGTCCCACCCTGCATAAATGGTCACATGATGCAGTGCACACACACCATTGGAATGGCAATGTCCATCAATTCTGAGGGACGATATTTTATTGAGGGGGGAAAAGACACCTCGGCCCCTAGGAGCTGGCTCCTAGCTGTTTTCCAGTATTGCATTAATTTGTTTCTAGCTGCAGCCATGAAAAGAATTAGTAGGTCCTTAAGCAGGAAATTCTTATGCTCATCTGTAAACAGATTTAATACAGCTTGCCTTCAATCAGGTTGTAACACCTGTCCTGCACTCACACCTTCCTTTGTGGGTGCCCTTTGTGGAACCGTGCGCAGCACCTCGGCCCACGTGGGGCCCACCAGCTGGTTGGGCTGGCCTGCCTCCCTGTGCTAGTCATTGGAGGTTCCCGCCAAACCTCAGTTAGCCAATCAACAGTGCAGGAAGGCGGGTCCAGTTGCTTGAACAGGAGGCGGAGCCAGCAGCAACCATGCAGTCAGCTCCGGAGCGTCACCCACCCAACCCCCCCTTTGTCTAATGTTTGCAGGTTAACCATTTTCCTTCCTGTTTAGCGGGTGCTGCTATGGTCTTTGAGTGGTTGCTGTTGAAGAGCTGGGAAGAAATTTCCCTGCATTGGCAGGTTTTGCCTTCCCCGTAGCAATTCGTCACAACTTTGGCGGTTTTAGGCCTTGGGCAGAATCCATTAGTCTATCTTCCCTATATGGGGGGGGGGAGCGTGAAGTGGTGACTCACCTCCTCCCCCCCCCCCCGGCGGCAGCAATTCCAGAGTCCCTGTATATGGGAGTCACTGGCCATACACTGAAAGGTTGTCAGTGAACTCCCCTGTGTTGTGGGGATATAGGGTGGGCTGCCAGTATACACAAGCACCCTCCCATACATATCCAATTCACCCTGAGGAGCCCCAGTTCCCCCGGCTGGGGGGCTGGGAGGGATACACGCCCAATGCCTAAGCCAAGGTCTCCCTACATCTGAAAGGTTTAATAAAGTTGTGGCGAATTTTAATTCCATAACACGTTGTCACGAGTCATTATTCCTTCTGGAGGTCTCTCGGAGCTGGGGGGGCATGCAATAGAAGAAACCTCTTCAAATACCTTTTCTCAAAATAATGGTACAGGTTTTCAGCCCCACTGCTTCTGAAAATATGAACCTGGCTTAACCTGTGGCATTTCACAGGTGTGCCGTGCCATCTGTGAACTTTGTCAGCACTGTTTTCATTCTTGTCAACGCTTGTTTAAAAAGGTTTAAAAATAGTTCTGGTGCTAAACATCTTCCAAGATGGTGCCAAAAAAACAAGTTTTGAAGTTGTTTTTAAAAAACTTTAAGGACGTCCAGAGAAGGCATCAACAGCAAGCTTTCCCAGGCCACTTAGTCTCTACAGATTTACCTGAGGAGCCTACATTTCAGAATCCATTTCCTGCCAATTTGCTTGGGACAAACATTTTACTAGCATCATGCTGCTTGCAGTCACAGTTTGCTCTGACATCCTTGCACCAATAAAACCTGAGGGAGCCCAGGATAGGTGTTCTGAAATGCAGGCATGCTTTCCTCCAATCTGTCTACGCAGTACAAGCCAATGCAAAAAGGACAGTCTCATCCAGCTCTGTTGGCCCTTTGTATCAGGGAACGTGTTTGCCAGCTGATATTTCTTCTCTTTTTTTATCAGAAGGTGGAAGGAGGATAAGCCACAGCGCCAGAGGGACTGAAATCCATTTTAGATAAATGTGTCAAATAATGTACTGGTAAGTCTTCTTTGCCTCAAAATTAAATCACTATGGAATTATATTTTGAACATTACTCCAAAGGCCTACAGGGCTTTGATATGTTAAATTCTGGGGGAAAGCGGTAGATGTTCAATGTGGGAAGGGAATTGTGTGGATAAGAAAAGAAACAGCGGGATGGGGCGGTCTTTGTATTCAGCATGTATGCCCTAGAGTGGTAGACCATGGTTGGGACCAGTAGCTACTTGCCTAGCAGGGAAGAGCCACAACAACCACCTCCCAGTGGCAACACTGCTGTCAGATACCAGGAGAAGGATGTGGTGGCAAAGTCAAGGCTGTGCCAATCCAGCACTCCTGAAGGTGGACCCACAGAGTCCCCACCTTGCTGTTTCCTGTCCTCTACCCCTGCTGTTAAGCAGCAGCGACACCACTGGTGGGAGGCTATTGCTGCAGTCCACACACTCTTGGTTAACACCAACAAGCGAAATCACATGGGAGTGAATTCACACTGGAAGGAGTGCACTGCACATTGCTGTTGTTGTTTAGTCGTTTAGTCGTGTCCGACTCTTCGTGACCCCATGGACCATAGCACGCCAGGCACTCCTGTCTTCCACTGCCTCCCGCAGTTTGGTCAGACTCATGTTCGTAACTTCGAGAACACTGTCCAACCATCTCGTCCTCTGTCGTCCCCTTCTCCTAGTGCCCTCAATCTTTCCCAAGGGTCTTTCCCAAGGATTCTTCTCTTCTCATGAGGTGGCCAAAGTATTGGAGCCTCAGCTTCACGATCTGTCCTTCCAGTGAGCACTCAGGGCTGATTTCCTTCAGAATGGATAGGTTTGATCTTCTTGCAGTCCATGAGACTCTCAAGAGTCTCCTCCAGCACCATAATTCAAAAGCATCAATTCTTCGGCGATCAGCCTTCTTTATGGTCCAGCTCTCACTTCCATACATCAATGGGCAGTGCCTGTTGTCAAACTCCATGGACAAAGACAACAGGCACTGCACATTACTGACTCTCAATTTCCATGCTGCGATTTCACATGCAGCCTGTGTGATTCTCTGCCACCTACCTGAAATTTCCAAGTATGCCGACATATTAGCTATGCGTTTAGGCCACCCCTATTCAGTCAATCAAAATGCCCATTACGATTATCCACTATCATACAGTAATTTCCTTTGCTGGCAATGTCAAGGAACTCCGAGTGGATTCAAGAGTGCCTTTTGAAAGGAGCATGACTGCAAAAGGCTAACTGGGAACAGAAATCCTGTTTGTAGGTAAGACCAACAAATTGGACAGAATGGACAGGAACATGAAAACAGACAATGGGAAGTGACGCTTGACATTCCTAGGAAGCGAAAGAGTGGTAATCTTGCCACAGAAAATGAATTCGTCTGAAATAATGCTGAAAGGTTCATAAACTGATCTCAGCACCATGGACCAAAGAACTTGTCATACATGTGTCTTCTGTGGGAGTTGAAAGATGCTCAAGTTTACCTCAGGAGGCATCCAGCACCTGGAATTATACTCTCCATAACATGAAGCAGGATTAAAAGGCAGAGAAAATGGTTAAACTACATAAGAAATAAGAAAAAAACAAAAAGGGATCGTTTCATGGTCAGAAATTGGGAGCGGTTTCAAGAAAGCAATCCCTTTGTTATTTTGCTTGTCTTGAAATAAGGATCTTAGTAAAGAACTGAGAAAATTAACTGATTTTGAAAATTGAATTTTAAAAATAAGGAGTATCTGTTGTCCAAGATTTACAACTTATTTTTAAAATTCAGTATCAAATCTGAGCAAGTAAAGTAATTTAATATTAAGTGACCCAAAAAATAAAGAAAAATGGTGTAGTGGAGTTTGTTTGTTTGCTTGCTTGTTTGTATTTATTTATTTATTATTCTATAATAGGTCGATTGCAAGAAAGAGCATAGGTGTTTCTTTCAACATATCTGTTCTGGGTTTTGCTTTGGTTTCATTTACTCCTACTTTATTTTTATAGTTGTTTCTAAAAGCACAACAGTTTTACAACAGTGTTCCATGCTTCCTGTGTTTGTCACACTAGGTTCCTAATGGCAGAAAGTTGAGATGTTAATTTACTAAATCAGGGAATGCCATTTCATTTACTTGAGCTCTAGGCAGGAAACCTATGCTCAATAAACTGGGGTAAGGGAAGCTGGTGTAAATCAAGCCGGCATAAATTTACAACAGATGAGGAAGCAGCCTTTAAAACAGTGTTGCATGCTGGGTTAGCAGGTCATGTGACAGAACTGAATGGACTTAGGATCCAGCCAAAGTCCCTACTCTCTGGTCCTGCCCTCACCTTACTCCCGGAATGCTGAGCCAGAGATCTGATCCCAGTGGCATAGCATGGGGGGCTGTGGCCCGGGGCATATTTTTGGAAGGGGGCGTGACCAGCCCCCCCCCACAACAGACTCTCATCAGAGCCTGGCTCCACTGTGTGAGGGAGCTGCCAAGGCAGCTTTCTTGCACCCAGCCTCTGCTCTGTTCCCGGGTCATGTTGGACCTGGGGGCAGAGTGAAGAAGAGTCGGCAGCAGCTTCGCAACACCTCTCCCCATTTGGGCTGTGTCGCATTAGTGTGGCCCCCGCTCTGCTTTGGGAGGCAAGCTGCAGCTGGCTCCCTGCACACCCCTCGAGGATACTGTCGGAATCAGGGGGTTGAAAGGCCGGCTGGCTCGGCCCCAGCTGGAGTGTCTCCCATCAGACTTGCCGCTGCGGAGCTCCATCGACCTCTGCTCCGATGTGCATCAGTGACTCAAGCTTGCAGACTTGAGCACACTTTCCTCAGCAGTGCAAACTGTGCAACAGAAGAGGCTTGAGGCTGTAGACACATACTAAACTACGCATTTATTATACATAAATCAGGACAAAGAAAACATGGCATCTCTCCTTGCCGTCTTCTCGGAGAGAGACTGAAAACAAGAGCAATACAGAGCGGAAGTTCCGCTCGCGCCAGCAATCTGTGCTGGAATGTAAACAGACATGTGACATGTAACAATCCCATGTCTGCAGCAAAGGGTGGAATGGAATTCCCAACAAGTACACCCTGCATGCCCACCCCAGGTAGCAGTTGTGGATCTGTACAAGTTGAAGAGAAGAAAAAGCCTCTAAGATTTGGCAATCGATTGGGGGGATGAAAAAAGAAGGACCCCTTCCTTTAAAAAAAAACAACAGCAACAACTAGGATGGAGAATCAAGGCCAACAGGAAGTGGGACTGGAAAATATGGAACTGGGTATGAATTACCAAAGACATAACAAGTAAATAATTGTGGACTAATACGGTGTTGAGAGTTGTTGGAACCCTTGGAGAGAAATTTATCATATTGGATCAGAGAGAAAGACTATTTTTGACATTTAGCAATGATAATAATTGAAGAGTTCCTTTTGGACTTTTTGGATTGAAAAAAGAATGGACGAAGTTGAGATGCCTGAGATTGAAAATTGGGGAAACACTGCTGAGCATATTGAGAAACAGCTGGATATTCTTTTGGAAGACAGCTAGATGTTCTCCTGAAGTGTATATTTTGAATACTTTGAATAGTCTTTAGTTGGCAGATAGAGAATCCAAAGCCCTTCACACGTCTTTTTTCTTATTTCTTCTTTCATTTTCATTTTCTATAACTTCTAACTCTATCGATATTTATGGTCTGTCTCTTTTTACGTTTCCCATGCCATGTTAATGAAGATACACACAAGAAGTTGAAGGATGGAAGATGAACAGCCTTGTGTGAAGGTCAGAGTAGGGAGGATCTCCCAGGGTGGGAGGCTGGGGGAAGAGGGGGAAGCTCCCAGGTGAGAGCTGGGAGGGCTCACCCTCCTTTGGGTGGAATAAGGGTAAAGCCACATCCTCTTCCTCTTCCTGTCTTTTTCTATCTTTTCTCTCTGTTTTTTTTATTTAGATTAGTTTGGCTTTATTGTATTATATGAAAACTTTCAAGCAGACACAGAGCTCCACCTCTTCACAGCCTTGTTCCTCACTACGGTGAGATGCATTGTATTTCTATTTAGAGCGATCCTTTCCAAATCTGCATCAATACCTGTAAATTAGCATATGCATATTGTATGTAAATCTGCATCCTCTTTTGCCCTGCTTTTTAAGCAATGTGTTTCCTCCTGCTCCCTCCCCCTCCTGGATGCCCAAGCGCTCCACCCTAACATAAACAGATGCCAGCTTGATATAAAAAAATAAATCCCTTTTTTTATTATCCGCTGGGAGCGACACAGCAACAACTGTCTATCCTTATTTTCTCGGCTGCGAGGTGCCTGACAGGTATGCACTTTGTCTTCCTCATTTCTCCTTCTTCCCTGACAGCATCCTATTTGCATAGACACTTGTAGCCGGACGTCGAGGGTGTCCTTAGGAAGATATCCTGTTTAACTCATTTGCTTTGTGCGGCACGGAGCGCAAAAGGTGCCAATTAGAAGGCAGCGGGAGGCTAAAAAGATCCTGTCTGTCAGCTTGGCTGGGAGAGAGAATTTGTTATTAATTATTAAGGCTGCTCTGCCATGAAAGGATTCGCTCACAAAAACACCTGTGCCTCAATGAACGGAGCGAAAGGAAGAGATCATGGGAAGGGGGCCAGGAGGAATAAAGAACTTCCTCCAGCACTGAAATGCACTCTTATCTCTCTCTCTCTCAGGGTCCATTCTCATTAGCCATCTTCTCCTTCGCTCGAGCCCAGTAAGAATGTAAACGGAGCCCTGCTGGGTGAGACCAAAGCCCATCCACTGTCCACCACGCCATGTCCCGTTTAAGAGATGCCTCGCTGAAGCCTGCCTGCAGGTCATGAGGGTCAGGATGCTGTCAGCGGCTCCTGGCTGGTTGCCCAGGAAAGTATAAAGTCAAGGAACAGTTTCTTACCATCCCTTTTTATTTCAATCTTTACAGAGAAAGGCTATAGAACACAGCCTCTTGGATAATGTGAGTGAGTGAATCTCCACCCCACCCCCTGTCTCTCCCACTTCCTCATTCGTCACTTCTACAGGTGCTACTAAGTGCCCTCTGTCTTTGAGCTCTTTGCTCTCCTACTTTTAAGGCTCGCAGGGTTCTGGGAGATGGAGAGTCTGGGATGCTCTCTAATGACAACGTGCCAGCCAGCTACTCTGACTCTCCCATGATTTCCCAACTTTCCTCATCTGCCTCTGAGCTGTGAGCTCCCTCAAACCCCAGTTGTAAATCTATACTGTCTTCTACCTCCCCCTCCCTGGAAGGGTGAGGATGGGGAGGCGGCCTCCACCATTCCTCCTCTGCCCAGACCCTGACAATGAGTGCAATAACTTTTCATTTTTCTTGTTCCTCGGCGACTGCTAATCAGGAGCATGCTGCTGATCCTGGAAGTTACACATACATGGCCTAGTAGGGAGTAGAGGTGGTCCAGTATCAGGGATTGCAAATAAAGTAAAATCCAAACTGTGCGAAGGTCCGCCTTTCAGAGACTGCCCTGCCTTCATTCCCATCCCGTTGTGCTTTGGGTCTTCTGCTCCTGATCCACCAACCTTGATGGTGAGCTGCATCTGACTCAGAAGATTTCCCCAGACCTACCAAATTCTGCCCTCCACTGATTTGCTGGAGCTGTTTTGGTTTTGTCAGCTCTACTCAAACCATGCTGCTCATTGCTCAACCACCCCTGTGCCTATTATCTGTGTGTGTGTGTGTGTGTGTGTGTGTGTGTGTGTGTGTGTGTGTGACATTTATCTCTCACTTTCCTTTCAAGACAACTTGAGGCAGAGCTACACCATACATTTACAGCGCATCCAAAGCACATTCAAAGCAAATGACTTCCCCCAAAGGATATGGGGAACCGTAGTTTGTTAAGGGTGTTGGGAGCTGTAGCTCTGCGAAAGGGTGGAAATACAGTTCCTAAAATTCTTTGAGGGAAGCCATGTGCTTCGAATGTATGGTTTTAATCTGAGTTTGGAATGCTTGGTAAAAACCACATACTATGCCGCACCTCTTTCCCATCACCATGAAGTGCTAGCATTAAATGTGCCTGTATTCTCACATTTAAACGTTTTGTGCCAGTGTATCGCTTTTCTGCAATTTTGTAGTAAGCCTGTTCCTCACACCTTCTTTAGCACTTTCTGTATTTATATAACAGCTCTTTATCTGTGAACATTTCATTTGACGTAGCTTAGGGATGGTGCCACAGCGGGAACTGAGAGGGCAAGGGAGGAGACTAGTGGAATTTAAATACTCATGAGCAGAGCCTGTCAAAACATGGAATCCATTCCATTTTACACACAAAACACACACACACGTACAGGTGAAACTTGGAAAATTAGAATATCATCAAAAAGTGCATTTATTTCAGTAATGGAACTTATTATTATTTTATTTTTAATTTTAATTTTTACAAATGCTTTCTTTTGGAAATTCCACAGTAATAAAACAAATAGTTACAATAATACAAAAATAAACATCGCTATTACATTTCATTAATTACATTCCATTTATAATTGACCCCCCCCCTAACAACAAATAATTACAACAAATAAAGGCTTGACATATCTTGCTTTGCATGTCATGCATCTATCTCATATACTGGTTTCACCTTTTAAGTTGCATTACTGAATTAAATGCCCTTTTCAACGATATTCTAATTTTCCGAATTTCACCTGTATGCACACACCCTGTGTAAACTTGCCCTGAATGATTCCAGCCTTGAATAAGGTCTGGTATCCATTGACGATTTGGATGTATGAATGGGTAACCACAGTTATAATACCAAGCACTTTCATATTGTCTCATATCCCCGCAAAAAACAAATGCATTTCCCTGGAGATGGTTCCCCATTGCAGGGCTGAACCTAAATGCTCTCTCCATTTTTGCCACCTCAGCCACAAATTGATGGTATGGGTGGTGGTTGGGACATTTTGGCATTGGCGGCATGTTGTGTTGACAGCGGTTACCAAATCTGGGACAAAAACTCAGCTGCAGCAGACGTTGTCCATGTGGCTGCTGATTGGTGCTCACCATTTCCCTTGGAATGACACTATGGCCAAATTCGCACCATTCTTTTAAAGCACTATGATACCAAGCAAAACAGGCATGGTTTCCCCCAAAGTTATGGGAGCTGTACAGTGGTGCCTCGCTAGACGAATTAAATTCGTTCCACGAGTCGCTTCGTATAGCAAAAAATTCATTTTGTGAAGCGGCTCCCGTAGGAACACATTGAAGTGCTGTTTGCCATAGGGTGCCTCGCAAGACGGAAAAAATTCATCTTGCGAGGCACCCTATGGGATGAAAAAAATTCATCTTGCGAAGCACGCCATAGGAAACTTCGTCTTGCGAGTCTCCATTGAAATCGCAAAACGCTTTGGTTTTGCGAGTTTTGCGTCTTGTGAGGCATTTGTCTAGCGAGGTTGTTATTAGGTGCTGAAAGTTATTACGACACCCTTATTCCACTTGGAGAGCTACAATTCCCAGCATTGTTTAACAGCTAATCCCCCTTTCCAGAGAACTTTGAGAATTTTAGCTGTTAGTTTTTAAGATACCTCAAGACGATTTTCTGGTACCTTGTTCCTGGTACCTTTCCAGGAGAGGCCCTATTTAGGGAACTGCTCCAGGGCCCAGAGCCACCTTACACCAGCCTAGTGCAAAGACTAGTATCAGTCTACCCTAATCCAGTTATATCTGGGAAGGAACGGCAAAGGACGAGAGAAAAATGTATTAATCCAGAGGCAGGCATGTCACCAAGTATTATTCTACCTGTCACCTAAAGCCATTTGCACAGGCCAGTAAATATATGGGATCCACATTGCTAAATGATTTGCTCATTTCCCTCTGCTATGAGTCAGACATCTCTAATACAAGTGGCTGAGAGGCTGCCTTAAGCTCTGACACAAACTGCTTCTGCAACACTGTCTTGTGACAATAACCAGGAAATGAATTTCTCTGAAACAGTATTCACTTGCTGTTTGGCTTAAATTTAGGACAGCCGTGCTCTCTGAACAGAATTTTGTATTCTGCAACTACAGAAAATGCGGTAATAGAATTAGATGGTAGAATTTTGGACTCTACCACTTCAGATTTCAGTGAGGGGAGTTATTCTTAATGCTGCCTTGAATTTTTTTATAAAAAATAAATAAATTAAAGCTTCCCCATATAATTAGTTGTCCCATCAGGGAGAGGGTGACGCTAAAGCAAGGATGGGGAACCTGTGGCTCTCCAGATTATCTTGGCCTGCTTCTCTCATCACCCCCAGAGCATTCTTTGTGTTGGATGAAGCTGGTGGGAGTTGGAGTCCAACAACACAGTAGCTAAGCTGTGGGACTCGTTCTTGCCAGAAGTACTGATGTCCACCAACTTAGATGTCTTCAAAAAGAATTGGGAAAATTCATGGAGGATAATGTGATCGATAGCTACTAGTCACAACAGCTATGCTCCACTTCCACAGTTGAAGGCAATTTATCTCATTTTGCTTTAATGATGAAGTAAACAGAGATTTTCACCAGTCTACGTGAATGCTTTGCTCAGACCTTCTGCTAAACAGAAAGTGGTTGGGACTGTTGGGATTTCATTCCCCCGTTTCAGGAGGGATGTGTGATTGTTTTCATCACATGTCTGTGTTGACATTCCATACTGTTGGAGTCATGAGAACGGAAGTTCAGTTTCACTGTTCCGTTATGTTGTACTTTTGCTTTTCTGCTCTCTCGGAGATGAAGAAGGAGAGAGGAGCCATGATTTCCTTTGTTCTGTTCTGTACATAATAAAGTAGCTTAGAAAGCCACACCTCCAATGCCTAGCTTCTGCTTGGACTCTGCTATTGTATTGTGTGCATATATCTTCAGATATGTGTCACAGAAGCACACTGGGAAAGAAGAGTGAGGAATCATCCCAAGGGTCGCTTGTGGGGGAGAACGTAGCTGTCTGGCATTCTCTAGTTGGTGCAAGAAGCCCAGCGAGGTCTATCTCCGTGTACCCAGGCACCAACTGCGGGCCAGAGCATTCAGTCACACTCCCTCCCTTCAAATGTTCAATGAATATATAGAGGCCACAAGGAGAAGCTCAGCAGATAGTCTACTTTCCCTACCACCAAGGAGCTACTGGAAGCCCATGGTGGTCTGAGTTGCTTAGCTTGATTAGGGCAGGAAATAAATGTGGGTGGGTTGCCCTGTACTTTGATGGTAGGGTTGGTGGTGCAGAACAGCTAGTCTGCAGGCCTAATTTGGCCCAGTAGGCCTCCAAATTTCCTCCATTAGGCCATTTTGGCCAAGCAACACCCACGTGCCCTACATACCTGATGTCAGGTGCAGGCATGGCTGTGCCCCCGAAAGCATGTGGAAACATGTTGAAGAAAAGATAGAGAATACTTTTCAATCTTTTTTTCCACATCTAGCTTGGAAATGGTGGGGCCAGCAGCGTCGCTAGCCTTCTGGCTGCCTGGGTCGACAAACCCAAAGCGGAGCGTCCGTCGCGCGCATGCGCCATGATGCACGACGCATGCATCGCACTACGGAGCAGGTTGCCAGGGGCAGTGCTCCAGCACCCGGATCGGAGGATCCCAATGCTAGAGTGGTGGCGCCAGCAACCCCCTCCATAGCTCGCTGACGCCCCTCACCGCTCCAACTGAGCAGGAAGAAGCACAAAGCGAGCTACGGAGTGGGTTGCTGGCGCCACCACTCTAGCATCGGGATCCTCCGTAGTGCTCTTTGTGCTTCTTTCTACTCAGGCGGAGTGGTGAGGGGCGTCTCCGCTGACACCCCTCGCTGCTCCGTCTGAGTAGGAAGAAGCACAAAGCGTGCAGCAAGCCGATCCATAGCACACTTTGTGCTTCTTCCTATTCAGGTGGAGGTGGAGCGGCGAGGGGCGTCAGCGGCCACCTCTGGCGCTGCTCTCTTGCCCACCCCTTGCCTCCGCCCCACCAGGAAGAAGCGAGGGGCGAGGCCAGCAACATTGGGGCCTCCGTGATGGCGGTTGCGCCACCGCCACGGTAGCGGCAGCCCTTGGTGGAGGTGGCAAGGGGGCGCCACGCTGCCCCCCACAGAGTGGTGCCCGGGAGGCCCCACCCCCTATTGCGATGCCCCTGGGTGGGGTGGTAGTTGAACCCTTCACACCTTAAAGTCCTTTGTGGGTTTATAAAAGCCATTTCTGGATTCCTAAACAGTACACCTCCTTCCGACTGTTCCTTCCTGAAAACTCATAACAAGTAGGTCATAGCTACAAAGGGGGAAGAAAGAGAAAATTTAGCTTGAGTTCCTGCCTGGAAGTTGTATCTTGCAGTGTTCGTTATAGACCCTTGAGAGTCAAGGTATTTGACCTGGCCCATTTCTACCAATCAGTGGGATTTTCAAAATTTCTAGACTTTAAAATAGTTCTTTCCTCTGAAAACACAAAGGGCTGCAAAGGATGAAAGGTCTCCCTGTAGTGTGAACTAACATACCTGCAGAAGCTCAATAAAGGGAAAAGTGTGTTTTGGAAGCATGCAGCTGGGAGAACAGCAGAAGACATGTAGAAATACTTCAGCAGAGTCTCTGGGCCAGTAGCCAAATTCCAATTGTAAAATGGAAAGAAGAAGAAGAAGAAGAAGAAGAAGAAGAAGAAGAAGAAGAAGAAGAAGAAGAAGAAGAAGAAGAAGAAGAAGAAGAAGAAGAAGAAAGTACTATAAGTGCAGGTTTGTATATGGTGAGAATGGTCATCCCTTATATCTCGGAGCTTTCTTTCTTTTAAAAGGCAACCCAAATGGTCAAGCAGCTCCCCTATGAAGAAGGGTCACAACATTTTAGCATAGAGAATAGGTTAGTAAAGGATGGCATGGTAGAAGGGTATAGATTTATGCATGGCATGGAGAAAAGTCCATCTCAGAACACTAGAAATCACGGTCATCCAATGAAGCAGATTGCTGGAAGATTCGGAACAGGCAAAAGAAAGGATTTCATCACAGTGCATAGTTGTACTATGGAATTCAGGAAGGGAGGGTCTCCAATTTGGATTAGACAAATTACCAGAGGATGAGGCTAGCAGTGGCTACTGGCTACAGTGGATTGGTTCAACCTCCACTGTCAGAGACAGTAAGCGTCTTCATAACGGAGATGTTTCCAGAGGAAGAACTGTGAAAGGAGGGAGACTTTGTGCTGGCCACCAGGCAACGGCTTTTCCCACCTGCCTTGCCCTACCCTCCAGACCATGATTTGAAGAACAGCAGAAGCATCCTGGAAGAGAGAAGAAGAGTTTAGGGATTTTTAAATTGATTTTAAATATAAGTTGTGTGTCTTTATTTCTCAATGTGATCCTTTTACACAGTTTCATGTAATGTGGTATTTTATGCGTTGATGTTATTTTTATTGATTGTAGTTTGGTAGTTATTTATTGTAATTGTTAATAGTGAATTTCTGTTTAGTTATTATTTGCTGATATTTAATTTTATTGTGTGCTATTGACTAGTGAATAGTACTTAGTTTATTTGATATAAGTCGTTTATTTTAGACATTTATGTTTTTATTATGAATTTTTTTGTATTGGACAAGATTGTTATAAAGGTGTGTGATCTTTGTTGTTTATTTTGTTGTTCCTTCAGCTAGTAAAACACCTGGTATAGTAATATAGAATGGCAGTATACAAATTAAAAGCGAAATTTTAAAAATGAAGTTAAATGAAATACTAGTTGCTGGAAACTGCAAGAAGGTAAGACTGCTCTTGCATTTGGGTTCTGCTTCTGGGCATAGCTGCCAAGTTATCCCTTTTTTACAGGGATTTTCCCTTATGCTGAATAGGCTTTCTCGCGAGAAAAGCGAAAACTTGGCAGCTATGCTTCTGGGCTTCCCCTGGGCATCTGGTTGGCTCCTGCGAGAAGAGGATGTTGTACTAGATAGACCATTGGCCTGATCCAGCAGGCTCTTCTTAGGTTCTTATGAGTACACCCAGCTCCAAATATGTGTGCAACAATCACAGGTATGTATATATCAATCCTAAAGATATATTTGTCAGAGAGAGTGAAACTCTATAGAGAGCATTGCTGTGGGTCATCCCTGTGACTCACCCCACCCCGTCCCATCCCATCCTGACCCGTGACCCATCCCAAACCCGTCCTTCCCCCACCCCCAACCCAGGCGAGCCCCCACCTCCACTCAGCCCAGTCTGCTGTTTCGCTCTTCCCTGCAAACCTGAGCTGAGCTGTTTTGGAGAGAGAAGCTTTTCTAGCTGCAGTACCAGTGGAGTCACTGCTAGAGGGCGATGTTTTGCAACCTCTCATGTTCCTGTTTTTTATGGTTTTTCCAAAAAAACATCTTTTTTACCTGCGATAGGTGTGACATCTGTATAATCTAAGTTTCTAATTCCACGAAAGCTGGAATTAGACTCTCTTTACTGAGAAGCCCAGAATTGAGGGGTTTATTTTAAGGCGTAAGGAATTGAGTGGGGGTTGCTTTACCCCTGTACCCTTTTGTCTCATAATCTATCGGCAATGTCGGCGAGGGGGTTCGTCGCACCTTCCTCTTAAGATGTTTCACCTTTTTGTCCTGAGTTTGAGCATCTTCAAAGCCTATGACACCTTTGGTAAAGGCTGTTCTCCAACTGACCAGTGTTTCCCAGTTGTCGGTGTTAATACTATCGGGTACATTTTTTTAGATGTGCCTTGAGAGAGTCTTTGAACCTCTTTGGTTGACCACCAGCATTACACTTACCATATTTAAGGTTGGACTAGAGTAGTTGCTTTGGAAGACAATAATCAGGCATCCGCACAACATGACCAGTCCAACGTGGACCACTTATAAATGCCATCTCCAACTCCTTGAAAGATTCCATCAACAATGTTTCCCAAAAAAAATTAAACATCACCTGGGAAGACAGGCGAACTAATACTGGAAGAACAGTATAGATCAGGGTGGGCATAGGTGGGTTTCAGGGCCCAGATCTATACCCACTCTTGTTCTTAACTACATTTTCCTTGGATATCACCCCATGGAGCTTAATTCATATCAGCCAATCATCATGTTTCCTCCTATCAACATCTTTTTTGACCCAACGTCTAAATTAAGGGATATTTTTATTGCCATCTTTAAGGCCCCAACCCAGCCCAAACCAAAAGCCTCTGATATGATCTGCAATCATCTGTCAACGATCTCGCAAAGAGCCAATTTGGCTGCTTATGTGGTATGAAAATATGGCTCTGGGTTTTTGGCATTTCTTTTTTAAAACAAACAAACAAACACACATATTTGTCAGGTTAGTGCATGGAATAACTTCTCTATGGCTGAAAACAGAAGTTTTCAGCAGAAACTGCAACTCATCCTTAACTATGCGGATGTGAACATTCTGTTCTAATATGTATGGTAAAAAGTTATAAAATTGGCGGGACTGAACGTTTAACAGCCGTAACTGGGTATTAACAGACAATAAACCGCACATCATTTATAGAAAACTCAGCTGGTTATAAATTCCAGGATTTATGGCCATTTTATAGCATCTATAATGAATATGAAGCTGTGATTTTGCATTCAAATTAGGCATGTAAGAAGCCATTCAGAGAACTGTTTACTGTTTTCATTAACACCGGGCATGCATCTACTGCTCGGAGATTGCGTTGGGGGACAGCCTGCAACCTTCTCAGACTTCCCTACTTCCTTATAATCCCTCCATCAGTTACCAGATGTTCGTGACAACTAAATCATATCTATAGCACCAGCTGCTCTGTTTTTCAGTCCATTGTCCATATTACGAGGCTCAATGAGGTATGGAAGGAGACACGGCGTCTTTAGGGAGCACTTCTTGCAGTCTCAAGAAGAGCTTCAGGGGAAGGCTTGAGATGTACCCAGCCCCTCCGTCACCCCCTAAATGTTCTCTAGCCCACCTTGTGTCTGTGGTTAGCAGCTAGGCAGACTGCAAGATGCAGAGGCCAACTGAGGTGGGGAAGGAGGGGTATTTGGCCTGGGGTCTGAAGCTGAAAGGGGGCTTCTAATTTGGACACTTGCCCTTTTGGGGGCATTTGGTACATTTTACAACTTGGTCATCAGGCCAAATTGTGACACATTTGTTCAGATTACAGCTGCAAACTTAAACAAGTGACGTGATTTGGTAAAAGACTTCATTTTGTTTTTCAACTGCTGTCGTCAGATGTTTAATATCAAATGTGACATTGCATAAATATGAGGTTTTATTTGCACAGAGAAAGCCTATAAAGGCACTTGTTACATAATAAAGGAATAAAATTACACACAAACCTCGTCTTGGGCCGTATTTTGTTTCTGTGTTCTGCCACTTTGTATTTTTATTATGGGTAGCTGCAGAGGAGATTTCTCTGTTAAGTGAAATACCAAGCAATTTTTAATAATAATAATAAATCCCACCCCCCAAATCTCAAAGCTGCACCCTTTCTAATTCCATACATTCTTCTGAAATCCATTTAGGCTCCTCCTGGAGACATTTGTATCTATCCCTCGTTCTCTGGAACAAGAGAAAACACAAAATGGTTGTGCAACAGATTGCACAAGAAGCAGCTGTTTGCTCAGCAACCTTCCACTAACACAACTGCTGTGTTGGATTCCTTTGTTGAGTAACCTGCAAACTCTGTCCTCCATTACTGCAAGGGGTCTTGTGCTAGTAGACAGAGAACGTTGCCTACAACCCTGTTATGTACTGAGCTGAATCATAGAACAATAGGATCCAGAATCAGCAGTCTGATTGGTCCACAGGAGCCACCCAATCCAACTCCAGGTGGAAGTGAATCCGCAACCTGATTGGCCTGCAGGAGCAGCCAATCAGGCGGCTGGCAGAAGTGAATCCACAAACTGATTGGCCCACAGGTGTAGCCCTGAAGTAGCCAATCATGCAAAGCCCATTGTGTAAATAATGTATATAAGCAGATGGTTTGGGGGAAAGGGCATTCTTCTCTTCTTCTCCTTGATGACTACGAGCTGAATAAAGAGCATGAAATTCACTCTCCACTCCGGGTATATTCCAAACCCATAGTTCCTGCCACAGGGCAACTGAAATGCCCTTTCTGCCTACCCCCCCACCCCCCGGGCATGAGCCTCACAGAAAATAGGTCAAGCATTTCTGGCAGGTTGTCATATATCTTGCCGGCAGTGCTCAGGAAGCAAGCCCTGTGATCACAAATGGGATAGCTTTGTATTTTCGATGCATCCAGCAAGTCTTCCCGGGTACCTAACGTTTTCTCTCTCACTTCACTTTCATTAGGTTCATCCTGGGGTGACTGACTAATCCAGCTCCCCATAAATGCAACAAAAATGACACAGCTAAAGAGACGCAAGGGATCTGTAATCAGACAGATATTTATTCACATAAATCTGAAGGGTGTTAAGCTTTATTGTTTTGCAAGCCTCTCCCATGAGAAAATGCACAAGGCGGGATTTGGATGACCCATCCAATGTACGTCCTGGTAAGGACCAGAAGTTGCTTTCCAAAGTGAAAACGACTTCCCGGACGATTTCCTGCTTCTGCTGTACAGTGAAGGTCACCGCGACATAATACTCTCCATCTCTTGACTGTTTGCTCATTGTTTTAAGCTGTCCTTACATGTTTATGTTTCGAACATTACCAACTGTTCAGCTCCTTGAATGGGAATTTTGTATGTCACAATAAATTCCTTTTGCTGCTAATTTGGACAATTCCTTTTATGGCTCCTTTGGCGGAACAGAACATTTTGTCTGTCCATAATAGCCCACTTCATTACAAAATTGTCCTCTATGATACATTTGTTGATCATATTTCCTTGGTATTTACCTACAGTCACAGCCCTGTTTTCCTGTAGATTTATCCCAGCCATCGTTACATAAAGGCAGGAATGGGACATGTTTTGCAACCCGAGGGCCACTTTCCCTTCTGGATAACTTTTAAAAGGCCACATACCAGTAATGGGTGGGGCCAGAGACAAAAGTGGGCGGATCAACAGGTGTAATTTTGCCTTTGTGCAATAGGCTAGTTTCTATACATGCTTGGACTTCCCTTCTCTATCACCCATGCAGAAAAGCAAGAGGCACTGGCAGAATTCAAGGCTACATTCCATCTAGGCAAAAACACTTTGGGTATAAAGCAAGACCATTAAGGGGTGTGGCCTGGGTTTAGGAGGCGTGGTCTAGAGAATGCCCTCAGAGTCCTGGAGGGCCACAATTGGCCCCCAGGCCCAAGCTTCCCCGTCCCTGCAGATGTATTTAATTCAGTATTTAGTGGGAGGGATTCAAGGGTATTCTGGGAAATTTAGGTTTGCACCATCAAAATAGATTAAGGCACCCTGTCATCCCCGTGCAACAAATTCACTTTATAAAAGAAACAGACCTTTAGCTCTTAGGGAAATGATGGGGAAATGTATCAGAAAGTGTTGAGTGGGTGAATGATTGATGGGAAGATGTATAAACACCCCACAAGCAAGTCGGGATGTAGGCAGGATGAGTGCTCATTGTTGTACAAACTCCCTGCAATGACATCCGAGCAAATGTTCAATAACAGCTGGATATAAGCTAACCTCTCTTTGCTCAAGCAAATGAGGATGAATGCTCAGTACATTGGAGGATCCCTTAGGTATTCCTGATCTCCTGGTGCCCCCCCCCCCTCTCTGGGCACTGCAGTATACATTCAACGATGCATGTTAGCAGTTCAGAGTTATTGTTGCATTTAATGATAGGAAGGCAATTTAACATTATACTAGTCATCATCCAACTCATCAGAAACAGACTTAAGCAATTAAAATGCAATTCCAGGGAGCAATTCCAGTATGTGCAAGTACAGGTACATTAGAATCCCTGCGTTTTGCCTTGAAAAGCATTGTGGCTTTGGGCATATTCCAAGCAAATGCATAGAAAAACACACCTCACCTCCATCTTCCCCTGTTCTCTGGCTAAGAACCTACCCCGGATCATGTAAAAGCAGAGATGGAGTCCGGAGGGCATTTGGAGCCCCTAGCAAGCAGTCTTTTCCCATTCAAGATCTGTGACTACCAATCACAGAATCCCCAGCAGGAAAAGCTGTTGTACTGGGAATCTGGGATTGTCTCCTCCTTGCCTACTTTTTCCATGCACCAAGGTAAGCTTCCTTGCAGTCAGCATTGACCTAGACCAGTTCTGTCCCACTTGCTGGATCATCGCCTTGTCATGGTGAGTGGGCTTGCATGTTCCTATGACCCTTGTGAGCGAAGCCGCCGGGAATCTCGTACTCCCAGCAGGGTCACCCAAGGCGGTAAGGTCAAAGGGAAGGAGCTAGACATGTTGTGTGGATGCCTGATTACCGTCTTCCAAAGCAACTACTCTATTCCGAACTTAAAAATGGAAAGCGTAATGCTGGTGGTCAACAAAAGAGGTTAAGAGACTGTCTCAGGACAAATCTTAAAAAATGTAGTATAAAAACCGACAACTGGGAAACACTGGCCTGCGAGCGCTCCAGTTGGAGAACAGCCTTGACCAAAGGTGCCATGGGCTTTAAAGACACTCGCTCTCAGGACGCAAGGGGGAAAGGTGCTAAGAGGAAGGCATGCTTGGCAATTCCACACTGTGATTAACTCCCACCCGGGAGCCAATGCCCCCACTGTGGAAGGACGTGTGGATCCAGAATTGGGATCCACAGTCACTTACGGACTCATTGTTAAAACCGTGTTTATGGAAGACAATCTTATTCGGCTACAAGTGATCAACAAAGAGAGAAAGGAAGAGAGAAGAGAGACCAGTTCCGTTAGCAGTATTGAGATACTGCATGATAAGGTTGCTCAAGGTTGCCCAAGTTAATTAACCTCAAAGAGAGAGCCAGCGCAAGCTGACAGAGGTCTAAGGAGAGGTGAAGGAACAGAAGGTTAAAAAGGTTGCTCCCTCAGAGTGGAGAGAACAACCTATTAGGAGCAGCAAGTGGGAGGGAATGAAACCTGGCGGCTGCTGCAAAAGATTACTGTTTCCTCCTGAAAAAAGCAAAAGTAGCTGTGCTGGACTCATAGGAAGAAGAAAAATCCCAGCATTTCCAGATCCCTGACTCTGTGTAACATTCATGAGGAAAGATAGAGTGGGAAGAAATTATAAGAATAGGATCCCACACAATGCCTTCCAGATGTTGAGTACTGCAACACCCACCAGCCCAATTAACAGGGATTATAGGTGTTGTAGTTCACAGTATCTGGAGGCTTGATCACTGCTGGGGTCTCAAGCAGAGGTCTTTCTTATCAGCTGCTAACCAATCTAACATGCTAGGGATTGAACCTGAGACTTTTTGCATTCAAATCATGCGCTCTTCCGCCGAGTCATGGTCCCCCACCCAGTTGTCTTTTAAGATAGAGCCCACTACTAGGGGACTCCACCAACAACAAGATTTGCCTTGTTGGGAAGCAACCCATTCAATTTTGGGAGCATTTTATGTCTTTACAGTTTAACAATATTCAGGTCTGAATCAGAGCTATTAAACCTGAAGTTCTGTTTCCTCACACTGTTTATGATGGGGAACAGCTATAACTTTACATCCTTTTCACAGAAGCGGATGAAATTTGCAGGCAAAGGAGCCCCTCCAAACTGAATGAAGCTCCCAAATTGCAGGCAGATCAATCGAGGGGTTTTCATGCAGGCAATGTGTAGCTGTATTTGTTTTTTAAAAGAGAAAGCCTATAACCTTTATATTTACTGTGAGAATTGGACACAATTTGAAGGCACAGTTGTTCCTTCCAAAAGGATGAAACCTGCAAACATTCGGTGCAATATGTGCAGTGGTTTCCCCCACAAACTATAGACTTTATTGTGTGGGTAGGTGCGTGTGGGTGGGTATGCATGTGTATATGTGTAGATTGATCAATTGATAGATTGATAGATAGTTGAAGGAAGCAAAGGGCTTGAGCCAAGGCTCTTGGAACTGCTCTCCACCCATTGCTTCCTTCACCCAACCGTATGAACTAACACTAGAGCTTCATTCAACGTTACATGAGTTCTATAGGAAAAAGTGACTGGAAATTTCACTTCCCAGTGCAAGAATATTTAGCTCACACACATCCTACACCTACAATTAGCATCAATAATTTTTAGGATGTCATTTCTGCTCAACCTTATTTGGTAAAAACGTTCCAGTGATTGCAGTGGGATGTGTTTGTAAACATGTCTGAGATTGGGCTGCACAGCAATCTTGATATGAGCATTTTATCTAGGAAATACATTTTCTCCCAATGTTACAGTGTTCTGAGATGGACTTTTCTCCATGCCATGCTTAAATCTATACCCTTCTACCATGCCATCATTTACTAACCTATTCTCTATACTAAAATGTGGTGACCCTTCTTCATAGGAGAGCTGCTTGACCATTTGGGTTGCCTTTTATCACCTTGACCATTTGGGTTGCCTTTTAAAAGAAAGAAAGCTCCGAGATATAAGGGATGACCATTCTCACCATATACAAACCTTTCTTCTTCTTCTTCTTCTTCTTCTTCTTCTTCTTCTTCTTCTTCTTCTTCTTCTTCTTCTTCTTCTTCTTCTTCTTCTTCTTCTCACAGTCTTTTCCTTTCTCTTTCTAACTCTGAACTGCCATTGTGATCAAACAGATGGAGATTTGCAAATGATCTTGATGGCCGTTGTATTTTTCTTTAAATCTTACTGAAATATTTTCTGAAGTATTTTAACCAGCATATGGCAAAGTCGCTTTCTATCAAATGAAGGGATGGGGGAAGTGGGGGAAATAAAGAGCTGAAGAACAAAGATGCTCTACCTTCTGCCATTAAAATTAGGATGAGCAATGCTGCTACATATTAAATCAGACTCATTTACAGCAGCAGGATTTACTTTGGAGTCACTCTAAAAAAATATGCAATCTTATTAAATGAAAGCATGCATTAAAAGGATCCACTTCAACAAGGAGCAGACAGGGGTGAAAACCTGATTCCCGTTATAAATCGAAGGGTTGTTATTTACAGCATAAATAACCAGAGAAAGAACATAATGGATGAAACCCATCTTAGTTGCAGGGAGGGTTTTTATTATTATTTTGAGCTAAGTAAAAGTGAAATGATGCACTGACTCATTATCAGGAAATATTTCAGTTAATTCAGAGAGATCCCCATTCGGAAGTGACAAAAGCCTCTCAAAGGCTGCCATCAGAAGAAAGCGATGGCTCTTTCATGCTTCATTTTTTGCTCTCCATCACAATATGTTCATGTCCAATGGCACTCTTCTTGCTAGTCATAAATTTAAGAATGAATTGACCTTTTTTCCTGACCTAATAAAACAGACTTCCTTTCTTATGCTTCATGCGGAATTCAAGGACCATAAACCTACCCGGGGTGCACCTTTCACCATGCAACTTACATATAAGTAGACCTACAAGATATTCCTTCCATGATGCTGCAACAAATTGTCACTTGCACACCATCAACACCACACACACACACACACACACACACACACACACACACACACAACATAAAATGCGCTAGAAATGTATTGGATTTTGTGATTGGAGTGTGTTTATTACTCCAGCCAATGTTAGCAGAGAGGGGTAGTAAAATACCCCGTCATTTTTCAATAGACAATTGCATACTAAAAAAAAAAAGCTTCCCCCTTCTTCTGCCTCCTCCTCCTCATAAATAAGATGGTTATTTCCACTGCACCCTCCATTCATGGTATCTGGCAGCATCAACCAAGGATGAACATTACCAATTTAGCATGTGTTTGCCATAGGTCCACTCTGTTCCATTTCTGCAATAAGCTAAAAAAAAATTAAAAAAAAATATGCATGAAAATTTGCATTTAAATGATATTTACATATGTAACCGTATATTTAAATATTTAACCATATATTTAAATATTTGAACATATTTTCTCTCAAAATTAACATATGTAACAAGTGCAGTCTTGTACATATCTACTCAGAAGGAAGTCTTATTGAGGTCAAGGGGACTTCCTCCCAGCCTAGCCTTATGCTACCATCAGAACCACACTTACCTGGGAGTAAGTCCTCACAGGACTTACTTCCAAGTCTATAAGGCTAGGGTAGCAAATGTATTTTGATACTTCTTTATTTGAAACTGAGAACTGTGTCAGAACATTTAGGAAGTGCAAAAACCCATAGATAACTAAGCACATCAGTATGGGAGGTCCAGTCAGTTCATACTGAAAGTCAGAAAGACTGAATCCCTCAAGCTTCCCTGGTGCCAGTGGCTATGAGCTCTAAATGGCCTCGGTCCAGTATACCTGAAGGAGCGTCTCCACCCCATTGTTCAGCCCAGACACTGAGATCCAGCGCCGAGGGCCTTCTGGCGGTTCCCTCACTGCGAGAAGCAAAGCTACAGGGAACCAGGCAGAGGGCCTTCTTGGTAGTGGCACCCACCCTGTGGAACGCCCTTCCATCGGAGGTCAAGGAGATAAACAACTACCTGACATTTAGAAAACACCTAAAGGCAGCCCTGTTTAGGGAAGTTTTTAATCTGTGATATTTTAATGTATTTTGGTATTTGTTGGAAGCCGCCCAGAGTGACGGGGGAAACCCAGCCAGATGGGCAGGGTATAAATAATAAATAATAATGACTGTGAGGCATTCTAAGCATGAGCCTCCACACACTATTTGAAACACTGTTGTAATATTGTGGAGTCATATATCTGTATTGTTCTCACTCTGCTCATCCTACGAGGCCTCTGGGAACAATATTTCAAGGTGCAATCGTCCTTAAGATTTTATGGATTATTTTAACGGACTATCAAATACCAGGCACCAAGACTTTTAATGTAACTTGTGCAACTTTGCTGAGGATGGCTGCTTCTCCCATTAATGATTAGTCAGTCTCAGGAGAAGATTGTTCCAACATGAGGCTGGCTGGCTGATCACTTTATAAAGGGGTTGTTTCAATAATCATTTCATGTTGAGTGAGAAAAGAGAAGTGAATTCATGCCACTCTTTGATTAATGGAATAACTATGGAATACTTCATTCCAACAGACAGAACAAAAAGTTCCAATGATGGAGCCATAAATGTTCTCAAACTAAAGATAATTTTTCAGCTTATTCCTTTATTTATATCTTTAAAAACTGCCTCCCATCCTCTGTCCATGGAGTTTAATGTAGGGCTCTCACAGCAATCCTGAGAGGTAGGGTAGGCTTGGTTTGGAGACCTGACACTCTCCACACCAAGATGTGGTGGATCCTCATCCAAGACATGTTGTTTACAGATGACACAGCCTTGGCAGGGCACTCCAATGAAGCTCTACAGAGTCTCATCAACTCTTCTGCCCAAGCCTGAAGGGAGTTCAGTCTTAGCATCAGCCTGACAAAGACCAATATCCTGAATTGGGATGTCACCAGCACTCCACGTATCAGCATACTTGAGGGGGTAGATGATTTTACCTACCTGGGCTCCACCATAACCAGCAACCTCTCCATCAATGCTGAGATGGGCAAGCATGTTGGCAAGGCAGCCAAAGTGTGGTGTAGTGGTTAAGAGCAGTAGACTCGTAATCTGGGGAACTGGGTTCATGTCTCCGCTCCTCCACATGCAGCTGCTGGGTGACCTTGGGCTAGTCACACTTCTCTGAAGTCTCTCAGCCTCACTCACCTCGCAGAGTGTTTGTTGTGGGGGAGGAGGGGAAAGGGGAATGATAGCCGCTTTAAGACTCCTTAGGGTAGTGATAAAGTGGGATATCAAATCCAAACTCCTCTTCTTCTTCTTCTTCTTCTTCTTCTTCTTCTTCTTCTTCTTCTTCTTCTTCTTCTTCTTCTTCTTCTTCTTCTTCTTCTTCTTCTTCTGCAATGGCTCACCTCTCCGAAAGGGTATGGGAGAATGTGATGCTTAACAGCCAGTACCAGGATGAAGGTCTACCAGGCTTACGTGTTCAGCATGGTAGTGAGGCATGGGCAACTTACACCCGCCAGGAGTGATGCCTCAGTGCCTTCCACATGCACGGTGTCAGAAAGCTTTTGGGCACCACACGACAGGACATAGTCTCAAACGAAGATGTGCTTTCCCAAGCCCACATTCCCAGCATGTTCACACTTCTGTATCAGCTATGTCTAGGCAGGTTTGGTCATGTACACAGAATGGAAGTTGGCAGGATCCCCAAGGACATGCTCTATGGCAGGCATTCCCAAACTGCGGCCCTCCAGATGTTTTGGCCTACAACTCCCATGATCCCTAGCTAACAGGACCAGTGGTCGGGGAAGATGGGAATTGTAGTCCAAAACATCTGGAGGGCCCAAGTTTGGGGATGCCTGCTCTATGGGGTGCTGGCTTCAGACACCAGGCTAGCTGGCAGACCAACTCTGCAAATGTGCTCTGAAAGCTGGCGAAATTAACCCTGCCATGTGGGAATTCCTTGCAGACGACTGCAAAGTCCAGAGACAGAGAGTCAGGTTGTGCATCCATAGTAGTGACCAGAGGAGGAATGACCACTGGGAGGAGCTCAGAGAGAAGAAACGGCATGGTGCATCTGTAGCTGCACAACCGGATGCTTCATCTGCCCCAGCTTCAACAAAACATGTCTCTCTCATAGAAATCACGTTGCAATAATCCAGCCAACATGTAACTAAGGCATGTTTTACACCTCGCAATCAAATTTATCCTGGGCTAGTTTGAGGGTCCAGTAACACTTTAGCTTGGAGTTTCATGAGTGGACTGCTCAGTCTAATTTTCTTCTTCAGAAACCAGTGGGGTGGAGCAATTTGAATTGGGGTTACAGCATGATAGGAAGGGGGTCCAACCTTTTACTACTACATACTGCAGCCCTGGTGCAAATCTCTCCCTCCCTCCCCAAACTGCTGTTAACTTGTACCATGGCCCCAATCCAAATACTCCACCCCCAACAGCTGCTTTTTGCATAGCAAATCTGTGTCATACAACTCCAGGTTAATGTATAGTTTGGCCACAATACTCAGCTGAGGGACAAACCTGACCATCTCTACAAGTTGTGAGAGATATCAGTCAGGAAGAAATGTTGCCAGGTGGTACTCTAACAGCATAGTCTAACCAGCACCATAAGAATGCAGCCCTGTTTGAGTCTACTGAGAAGTGAGTTCAAGGGGTCTTCATCCCAGGGATATATGTACGTATAGGACTGCAGCCTAAATGGAATTTCAACAATGCAGGACTTGACTAAGGCCAGTTAGGGAAACTTTGGCGAAATCCTCCTACTTTGCTTCACTCTCCCGCTGATTCTTATTTCTCCCCGGGGGGGGGGGGGCGGGCACGGGGGAGCACACCTGGGTTCCTCTCAAGTAGATGAGAATATTGGCAGCAAATGTAATTAACCGAACATTTTACACTTCTCTCAACATGAAGCTTCACAAAATAATTTATTTTCTCTCTAGTGCTCTTGTTGGCATTCTATTCCCCCCTTCCCCACTTAAAATAGATTTGGATTGCTCTCTTCCATATGTAAATCAGATTTGGATGCCAAGATCTAGGCTCCTACACATGATTGCACTTTGCTTTTTCAAGGAGGCCCTCAATCGTTGCATCTCAAGTGATGATGAACGGAAATGCAGCGTTCCCTTTTCCAGAGCTGTATCCCTGAGTGACCTGGGGAAGGGCTGAAGCTCTGTAGCAGAGCATCAGTTTAGCATGCAGATTGAAGGTCCAGTTCCTGGCACCTCCAAGTAGGGCTTGGAATGACTCCTGTCTGGAACCCTGGAGAGCTGCTGCCAGTCAGTGCAAACCGTACTGAGCTAGGTGGAAGAATGGCCAGACTTGGTGTAAGGCAGCTTCCTACCTCATTATTTCTTTTCTAAATCCGTGAGCTGGTTTAGCCTCATGTCTCTAATTTCACCTCGGCCCCCAAAAGTGCAATCGGGGGATAATAAGATCGTCAAAAGAATCCCTGAAATAATATATAAGAAGTTCCTTGAGCACTTGAAATGCACTTTATGAGCACTAAGGCTACAGTCTAGCCAAATGTTAGTACTTGTAAATCCTGCTGATTTTCATAGGACAGATTAAAACCTGATCTGAACTTTCTCAGAGCAATCAGTGAGACTTGCACTGCATAATTCTGAGTGGCTCAAAGAAGTATTACAACGTCAGGAAGAACTTTCTAACAGTAAGAGCTGTTCGACAGTGAAATGGACTTCCTTGGGAGGTGGTAGACTCTCCTTCCTTGGAGGGTTTAAGCAGAGATTGGATGGCCATCTGCCGTGGATGCTTCAACTGAGATTCTTGCATTGCAGGGGGTTGGACTAGATGACCCTTGGGGATCCGTCCCAACTCTGCAATTCTATGATTCTAGTATGTACATTGCTTACTCTATTACAGTACTCTTCATATGGGCACCCATGGAGTCCTTGCATGCAAATGCTGTTTCGTTAATCTGAATGAAGTGAGTCAGCTCAGGCATGCAATGGAATTCATGTGGATTTCTTTCTGCATTGAAATTCTTGGTCTATACAGCACTTAGGGACACAATCTTTGTTCAATGTTGGTTGCCAGTCAGCTCTGTACAGCAAAACTGGGAATGTCAACTTCATTGCCTTTGTTACTACGAAGTGTTTCCCCCTTCCTTCCCTTCCGAGTGTGGGCAATGAGAGGACTGAATTTGCACTCAGTTCCCAGGTAGCCAGATCTGATTGGTGATGTGGTGACATCAATAGTCAATCTGAAAACAAAGTCCTCTTATTTCCCCCATTCAATATCCGTGTTGCCAGTGGAAGAAAAGGAGGTCCATCTTCCCTCCAACCAATGGAGAGAGGAAAAACAATGTATGCCACCCTGAATGCCTTGGTGGGAAATAAATGTAAAAGTATAAACAAACAAACAAACGAATCTCAATCCACACTGTTCAATTCAAAGTCTCAAAATAATCTTCAAAGGGGAAAGTACTTTAAAAAAATATTTACGATGTTACAGTACTAAAAATTGCAGCAGCTTTATAATTTGATTAAGAATGTTTAAAATCTCTCTATATATCTCTATATATAATATAATAAATATAGGTAAAGGGACCCCTGACCGTTAGGTCCAGTCGCGGACAACTCTGGGGTTGCGGCACTCATCTCGCGTTATTGGCCGAGGGAGCCAACATTGGTCCGTAGACAGCTGCGGCCAGCATGACAAAGCCGCTTCTGGCGAACGAGAGCAGCACACGGAAATGCCGTTTACCTTCCCACCAGATCGGTATCTATTTATCTACTTGTACTTTGACATGCTTTTGAACTGCTAGGTTGGCAGGAGCAGGGACCGAGCAGTGGGAGCTCACCCCGTCACAGGGATTCGAACCGCTGACCTTCTGATCGGCAAGCCCTAGGTTCTGCGGTTTAACCTACAGCGCCACCTGTGTCCCTTATAATAAATGTAATATCTCTATATTTGCACTGGCCTGTTGTCACACTGCAGTTTGTGTGGCCACCAGCAGATAGTGATAGCCCTGCAACTTACAGCAGGCAGTGTCTCCAAAACTTGGGTCTCCAGCTGTTTTTTTTTTTTTTGGACTACAATTCCCATCATCCAATGGTCCTGCTAGCTCAGGATGATGGGAATTGTAGTTCCCACACAGCTGGAGACCCACGTTTGGGAAACTGTGACAGAGTAAGAGGAAAGAAGGGTGGAGGCTGAAGGAGGAAAGGAATCTGAGGCAGAGGAAGGGCAGGTGGCTGAAGAGGCAGTGACTGAGGAGAAGATAGAGAGAATGCAAGGAAGACTGGGGGGGAGTGCCATTGCCACTGGTACCATCACCTCCATCCCTCTCATCAGGCTTCTTGGGTGTCATGGGAGGTGAGTGGAGCAAGCAGGGGCTTCACCCTTCGTTAATATTAATGATTTATAATTCTACAGTTACTTGTGCTCACAGCATCCCTGTGAGAGAAGTACTGATGCGCCTGTTTTACGGACAGATAAATCAGTCCAGGGAATATGGACTTGCCAAAGGCCACAAAACAAGATCACAAAAAACAGAATTTGAGGTAAGTGTAATGTATTTGCGAAAAGTGAAAATGGGATTTGAAGGAGCATTCACTGTGACTCTTAATGAGACAAATGGAAATACCTACAGGCAATTTTCTGTTTGCTTTTTCTCTATCTATCTATCTATCATCTATCTATCTATCTATCTATCTATCTATCTATCTATCCACCTATCCACACACACACACACACACACACACACCAGCTCCCTGTAGGTTGTCAAATATTGTTTTTCTGATGAAAGGAATTCAGGCCTTTTTGCCAAGATTTAAATCACATTACAATTGTGGTTAGTGCCCCACTTTACAAATTATTTTAAAAACCTACACAAACTCACCCGCAATTCATATTTTAACCCCAGAAAGTTTTTTGGTTTCAGCTTCCAAAAAATTAATGGTGCCCTCCACATCAATTTCAACAAAAGCTTATCCCAGGTGCTTACGGTATCTATTGCGAGAAGCTGTTCCTTTGGATCTTCTGATAAATAATGGTTTATTACCTCTCTCTCTCTCTCTTCTCCCAGAGTATACCCTGAGCAACTAGACATTCCATAAAATGCATTTACTGTTTTATGGACTACCAGATAATCCTGGGAGCCAAATATACTCCAGGTGCGACTTGAGAACCAGATAGAACCCATGCAAAAATAAAACGTTCCTTTCCAGTTATTTCCCACATCTTTTAAAAGTGTAGATCTTTACCCCCACAAATGCTGTTTTGTGAGCTTCACGATAACATAGGACTTGCTTGCATCTAAAGGCAGCTTCATTTTTTTAAAAAAAAAATCAAAATACAGTTCCTCCAGCAAGAATAGTTGTTAACATGCCAGAGCATAAATAATCACCTCAGCGCTTGGAGTATACCACACTTGATTATATGCCTCTCCTGCTCCAATGCAGCCATTTCCCCCTTTTATTTTCATTCTTTCGTTTTCGTAAAGCTTTGTATCATCTTTCTCTGATTGTATACCACCACCTCTCATCTCTTTTAGGAGTCCAGGAAGATTGAAGCATGTCCTTCTTGTGGAAGGTGCTAAGTAGGAGATCCCCCTCAGGATCAAATAAAATTGAATAACCAGAGATGGGGAAACGGGGATGGCAATTATGTAGCAGAGTCGAAGTCGTTTGCATTTCAACCAGCTTTTCAAATACCAGGGGTTTTTTGCTGGACCTTTTCCACTTGCCAATACATGTGAAATGCAAATGTGGCTCAAAGATTACCTGGCCTCGAGTGAAATCTGTGCCAGCTGCCTTAGGAAGATACAGAATTGGGGCCTTCACACTTGGTCGCTTTCTGCTTTCCCCGTACAGCTTGCCCAGAAAACCTGAAGTTCCTCTGCTCAAGAAGTTCCTTTCTTCACAGATGAATTCACTGCCTCATTTGCAGAAGCGTTACTTCGCTTATTGAGTCCCCGTGGAATTCCACAGATAGTGAAAAGTTTGGCGAATTTGCTGACTCCTTTGATGTAAAAGCGTTTCTTTGTTTTATTTTGTTTTATTCCAGTTTATTCATAGACCTGTCAACAGCCCGTTCATCAAGGGCATGTAACAGAATACAATATGCTAAGCAAAACGTACCATTCAACCAATTCTACTGTTGAAACATCCCTCTGTTATCATGCCCCAAGGAAGGGACGTAGCTTAACAGTAGGTATTTACTTTGCCTGCAGATACCCACAGGTTCAACACATGACATCTCCATGTATGAGCTACCTGTGTATTTGTACAGAAACCAAATATTACAAAAAGTGCCACAAGGCGTTTCCTTTTCTGCCATCCACCCCATCTATTTTTTTAAAAAGATTTTTATTAAAGTACGAGAATTTTTACATACATTACATTCTCTCCTTCCAATTTTAAATTACCCGTACCATTTTTCCTTTCCCTTCCCGCCCCCTCCCCCACCCACAATCCATCGGAAGGGTTCAAACAGTTGTCCTCAGCCACGGGCACAATGTCTTTGCTTTCCCCTGAATGTCTTCTGATCCAGTAGTTGTTATCCATTGAAGATAGGGGTTCCATCTGGTCCTTATAATAGTAGACTTGGCCCTCCATGTTGTTTCCTGTGATGTTACTGCCACGATGTCTGACTGAATAAATTCAAACAAATAATTAGTCCAGACCTCTACTGTCCATTTTTCTCTATCTCTCCAACCTAAAGCTATTGTTGCCTTTCCTGCTGGTATCATTGCTTTGAAGGTGTGCTGGTCACCTTTATCTATGTCCTCCCCATCTATTAATGAAGATAAGTTTTATATATATATATATATATATATATATATATATATATATATATATAGTGAAAAGAACAAAAAACATATGTCATGTACAAACTTAAGCAGCAACAAGTAAAACTGGCTGCCAGGTAAGAGTTTCAATTCAATATATTCTTTAGAAAATGATCTCATATTGAATTTTCAATGAAACTCTTACCTGGCAGCCAGTTTTACTTGTTGCTTGCTTAAGTTTGTACATGACACATATTTTTTGTTCTTTTCAGTCATTTGTTTGTATTTTCTTTGAACGAGGCCATTTATCGTCTGCATGGCTGCTTTCTTTTATATATTTTAAAATTCAGTAAAAGCCTTTTAAAGGTTTTTCTGACACACACACACACACACACACCAAAAAAACCACATTCCACTTGTCATTTTCAAATAAATAAATAATTTTGACCATACCCATGTTTGCATTTTGCCTATATCCAGTGCTATTTTTCTAGAAAAAGAGGTGCCGGAACTTGCCATGAACGCCTCCCTCTTTCTCTTAGAATGGCAAGGGCACTCACCTGAGAGGTGCCAGAACTGAGTTCTGGTGAGTTCCGACTGAAAACAAGCCCTGCATATGCCCACTTTGATACTTGGGCCACCCCACTTTCACATGAGGCACCCTGAGGTCAATGTTGCTTGAAAAAGCTTGCCACCCCCACTCCCTGCTTTACACCTTATGCTGGTGTGTTGCATGAGATAAGCAAAACTAAATCCCTAGCTCAATCTCTTGCACAGCAGGAAGCATCAGAGGTGGGATGGCTTACCTGTGAGATGCTAAAAAAATTCCTTCAGTAGCACCTCAAAGACCAACCAAGTTTTTATTTTGGTATGAGCTTTCGTGTGCATGCACACTTCTTCAGATGGTATCTGAAGAAGTGTGCATGCACACGAAAGCTCATACCAAAATAAAAACTTGGTTGGTCTTTGAGGTGCTACTGAAGGAATTTTTTTATTTTACTTCGATCCAGACCAACACGGCTACCTACCTGTAACCAGAACTGTGAGATGCTGTTGGACTTCAACTCCCATCCATCCTTCAGCACCTGCTATGCTGGCAGGGGACGGTGGGAGCTGGAGCCCAACAATATCTAGAGGGCCACAGTTTAGCCACCCGTGTCCTCTGAAACCAATGCACAACTCACTAATGGCTACTTTTCCTGCAGCTCACAGTTTTTCGAGTCCAACCCCTAATGACTTCGGAGCTCATCCACGAAAGCCACTTACGTAAAGTCTGTACACAAAAACATAGTGCGGACCATATAAAGCCTTCGTTCGAATGGTGTACAATCTTTATGGAGAAAATGGGCGCAGATGAGTGGCCTAATCATTTAAGTAATGAGAATTTTACACTTATCTAAGGAGATTTATGAGGACAATTATCCTAAGCAGGAGTTTCTAGAATGAGAATTATTAGCAGTAATAATTAACCTGCAACGGGAGGGGGGAAAGAGAGACTGATTTCTCAGTGTGTTGGCTTAATCATAATTGAATGAATGACTAAATCTACCATTTTGGATATTTAAAATAAATCTGAACTCATGTTGATGATAATTATGACTAATGGAAAGGGAGGAGAAGAGAAAAATCCACACAACTTTGCACATCTAATGGGTTACCTTCCTGGGAAACCTGAGAACAGAAAACTCGAGCATTTGTTAGGTGGCAAATCAAGTCGGTAGGGAACGAACGGCATCTTGGTATTGGAAACAGTACATCCAAACTTTCTTCATTGTTTCTGTTGGATCTGCTCATTATTTTAAATTTGACCCACCCCCATTTCAAAAGCTTCAGGTGAGCAACCCACCCACCACCCCAGCAAAAGAGAGCAACATTTCATCCCCCACTATACTCCAGTTGAACCCTGGTCCCTTAAAGGTGAGTCTTTGGTCACTTTCAAAGGGTGCTGAAAATCCACCCCTTTCCATGGGATGGAGCTCCAGAATTTAGATGGGGAAGGGCAATTAGAGAAGCACTACAAAAGCTTCTCTTTATGATGTTTGAGCCTGACCACATACATTATGAAGATGTGCCAGTAGTTCTTGACAGTTTTAGTAAAATATACAGAGACTGAACTATTTGGTATAGCTGATCATCTTCTCCTTCAGAGGATGGACCTGCTCAGTGGCAGAACACTCACTTGGTATGAGAAGGTCTTAGGTTCAATCCCTGGTTTCTCAAGACAGGGCTGAAAATGACTCCTGCCTGAAACCCTGGAGAGCTGCTTCCGCTCAACCTAGACAATACTGAGCCAGACAGAAAAACGGTCTGACTCAGTATATGGAGCTTCCTATGTTCCCAGGGCCGTCTTAAGCAAATCCAGCGCCGTGGCGCAAAGGTCCCTCCGGCGCCCCCTCCCTTTCCCCAAGCTGCTCTCTCTCGCCCTGGCTCAGGGTCCCCAGCACCACCAACCCAGGCTTCCCGCCACCCCTCACCTGCTGTGTGGTTTCCCGCTGCCAGCCCAGGTCACGCCGCCGACCCCTCTCCGCCCCAGCCAGTGCACAGGCTCCCGCCACCTCCCCGGCCCGGAGGCTGTGTGGCCCAGTGGCCACCATCCACACCAGAGGAAACAAGCATGAGCGGTGAATTCTGGGTCCCCGCAGTGCGCCGCTTGTTCCCCGGCTGGCTGGTCCACTGCTGCCTCTGCCTGCACTCTCTCACTGCGCTCCCAGTGGCCCGAGGAGCAGGAGGCGGGTGCCACACCGCCGCCTGTGCCCCGGGCGTGGTGGTGGTGGGGTGGCGGGTGCCAGATGTGGAGGAGGCCCCTCGGGAGCCGCTCTCGCCACCGCCACTCCCGCAGGCGACAGCGGCTCGGCAGGCAGCGGCTGAGGGGATTCCTGTGGGCCAAAGGAGAGGAGGAGGAGACAGAGCCCATAGCTGCCAAGTTTTCCCTTTTCTCGCGAGGAAGCCTATTCAGCATAAGGGGAAATCCCTTTTAAAAAGGGATAACTTGGCAGCTATGGACAGAGCCATAGGGCTCAGACATCAGCTGTCTGGCGGGTGCAGCAGCGCCCCTGGTGGCCAGGCACCCTGGCGCATTGCGCCACCCAGCCCAGGCCTAGAGACGGCCCTGTATGTTCCTATTTGATTTCCTTCATCTATGATGACATCCTTTCCCGCTTGCGATTCAGAGCAGCAATTTGGCCTCACAACAACCCTCTCATGTTAGACGATTGTTAGGTTGCCATGAACATGATCTACTCAAGGACACTCATTGAACCTCCTCATTAAAGAGGCATTTGCTGCAGGGTTTCAAACCAAACGAGGATGTAGAATAGTCTCACCAAAACTACTGTTGGAGCAAAGGGCCTTACACCCACATCCAGACACATGGGTTTGGAGTTTATTAACATATTGGCAATCTTGTGATTTTAATTATGAATATTTCAAAAACTGCCAGAATTTTTAATTTCCACACTCTAAATTGAAAGGGATGTCCTTCCAGAAATGTAATATCCCATCGACTAACTGCTTCTGTCACATGACTTTCTTTTTCAGTGAGTCAACCCTGCTTTGCACTATGCATCGGTTTCCTTGTTTTTAAAGGTATGATATATACAGTATATCATAAGCAGTTCCAAAAAAGTGAGTTTTGAATTGGGAATAGTCCCTGCACTGTTGGGATAAAGGCATAGCTGTGGCTTCTTCAGAATCTCACATCCTTTCACTTTCTCATTTAAGTGGAAATTTTTCTCTCTACATCTTTTAATCTCAAACACGGGCTTACTGGCTGTCCTATTTTTAAAGAAGGGTGAGAGAGAGAGAGCATTCATCCTTTCTACATGACTGATCACACCGTGCCTTTTAAGGGATTCCTTTCTGCCCCCTCCTTTTCTTTTTTTAAATCTCACTACTCCAGCCAACAATGACACCAATTATGGTAGTTGGTCATGGGCCTCTAACCTAATCAGCACCCTAGCAAGATAAAAGAAACCCCCCCCCCCAAAAAACACACCTTAGTCACCATTAACTAAAACAGGGATGATCCTCCAGATGTTTCATAATCTCTAACTATTATCCACGCTAGTTGGGCCTGGTGGGAGTTGAATCCAATAACATCTGGAGGCCGCAGGTTCTCCCTCCTCCCTTAACTAAAGACCAGCATATGAGTTGTGCCACATCAACTATTCAAGTCTTTAAAATGAACAAGCCATATCTCTTGGATCAACCTGTCCAGACACACGGAGAAAGCACATACTGCCTGACACACACACTTCACTTTTCACCTTCCACCAGACATTCAATGACTTTCACCCCACCATCAACCTAACAATGAACCAATCTATGCAAGAAATACATTTTTTGGACACTACTATAAAAATACAGGATGGACGTATAGACACCACCTTATACAGAAAACCAACTGACCGACAAACATATCTACATGCTTCTAGCTACCATCCCAAACATACCAAACAATCCATCGTATACAGCCAGGCCTTACGTTACAACCGCATCTGTTCCAACTCTACAGACAGAGAATCTCACCTAAGAGATCTACAGCAAACCTTTTTAGAACTAAAATATCCACCTGATGAAGTTAAACAACAGATCAACAGAGCCAGACAGATACCTAGAGAGAACCTGCTGCAAGACAGACCCAAAAAAGAAAATAACAGAACACCACTAGTCATCACATACAGCTCCCAAGCTAAAACAGTACAACACATCATCAGAGATCTACAGCCTCTCCTGGACAATGACCGCTCCCTTTCTCAAGCTCTGGGAGGAAGACCTTTCATTGCCTACAGACAGCCACCCAATCTTAAACAACTCCTCACCCACAATAATACAACCACCAGACTTAACATGGACACTGGTACCAGAGCCTGCAATAAACCCAGATGCCAACTTTGCTGCCACATACACCCAGACAACACCATTACTGGCCCCAACAACATCCAACATACCATCTCAGGACTATTTAATTGCTCATCCTCTAACATTGTGTATGCCATCAAATGCCAACAGTGCCCTTCAGCTCTCTATATTGGACAAACAGGCCAAACCCTACGCCAAAGGATAAATGGACATAAATCTGACATCAGGAACCAGAAGACAGAAAAACCAGTAGGAGAACACTTCAATCTCCCAGGACATTCTATACAAGATCTCAAAGTAGCTGTCTTACTACAAAAGAATTTCAGAAATAGACTGGAAAGAGAAGTTGCTGAATTGCAACTTATCACCAAGCTCAAAACCATGGAGGGACCTGGTTTGAACAGAGATATCGGGTTCTTATCTCATTATACATGATAAGCGATCTTCAGCCATCTCAACCCTTGCTTTTTCATGCAAAACCATTTGCAGTCGTTTGCGGTCATCAACAGCTATCAGTCAGTCAATCACCCATTTCCACCACCCTTCTGAGTGATCCCCCCTCCCCATCCCCACCCCTCCCCACCCCTTCTCTACATAAGTGCCTGGAAACTTCCATTTCACTGTATCTGAAGAAGTGTGCATGCACACGAAAGCTCATACCAAAATAAAAACTTAGTTGGTCTTTAAGGTGCTACTGAAGGAATTTTTTTATTTTACTTCGATCCAGACCAACACGGCTACCTACCTGTAACCTTCACTTTTCTAAGTGATCTGAATAAAGGTCAGATCGGATAGAATTAATCTGACCCTTAAAGACATAGAGTTGAAACAGGAAGTAGGAAGGAGTGTCACTCTTCCAACTTCCTCCTTCATCTCTATGTACTTCTGGAGTTGCCAGACTCAATAGAGGACAGGATTTATGTGCCTTTAATTGCCCTGCTCTCTTTTGAGTCTGGAAACCTTAAAGAGAAACCGGCAGACCCTTTGCTTGGAAATTAAACAAAGGGTCTGCTGGTTTTTCTTTAAGGTTTCCAGACTCAAAAGGGAGCAGGGCAATTAAAGGCACAGAAGTCCTGTCCTCTATTGAATCTGGCAACCCTATGTACTTCTCAAGCGGGGGGGGGGGGAGGTAACCACCCTCACCATCTCATGACCAAAGGGGCAGCGAGTGCGGAAGGCTCAGAGGTTTCATAGATACCAGGGACAGACCACAAGATTGAAGAGCACTTTGGTGTCCCCTGAACTAGATGAATACCTACATCTGCAAAGTTAATTATCAGGCTTTGTTGCATTACTAAAGGAAGAAGCTTTTACAGCCAAAAAGTGTCATCAAAACAACTATCTACGGTACATGTCTCCATTGCTATTGTTTGATGCATGTGTGCTAAAGACTGTGATATATCACAGAGTGGAAGATCTGCAGGATCCAGTTCTCTGAGGCTCTCTGGGTTAAATCCAGAACCTTAGGCTATGCCCAGCTGCCAGTACACATAATGAAATGCTGTAAACACCTTAGAAAGCGCAACTACTTCAAACAACCAAATTATTGTGTTACAGATAAGCAGAGACCCAGTGTCATTTTTTAAATAAAACATTGTTTCAGGAAGAGGGAATTTAGAGCAGAAATGTGTGAAGCGGAAGATGGGGTGCTTAACCCTTTCCCACCCACTATTTCTCTGCTCCAAACCGCTCTCCCTATAGTCTACAACGGGGTCCCCAAACTAAGGCCCAGGGGCCGGATGCGGCCCAATCACCTTCCCAATCCGGCCCGCGGACGGCCCCGGAATCAGCATGTTTTTACATGAGCAGATGTGTCCTGTTATTTAAAATGCATCTCTGGGTTATTTGTGGGGCATAGGAATTCATTCATATATTTTGAAAAAAATATAGCCCGCCCCCCCCCCACAAGGTCTGAGGGACAGTGGACCGGCCCCCTGCTGAAAAAGTTTGCTGACCCCTGGTACACCCTACCCTTTCCAGTAACTTCCCAAAAGCCCATCTGCCTTACTGAGTTTCTATCACGAGTTTCAGAAAGCAGGATGTGTGCCCTCATTTAGAATTCTTTTCTTTGTGTCACTTGTCTTCTTTCCTCATGAAATACTTTTGCACGTGGATTTATACTGGGTTGGTCCTTTGTAAACAAAAACAAAAGCAAACAAACAGTGTGGTAATCCTCAAATTCCAGTTCTGGAGAAGACCTGATCCCATTCAGCTCGTGGTCCCCGAAAACTACCATGCTGGGAAAATGAAGTATCATCCAACCTTTAAGGCGTAGAGAAAATGACCACAGTGATTGTTTGCTCAAACAAATACAGTAACTGCATCTGGGGATGTAATTTAACAGCCATGTTTGGACATTTCCTGTCATCCATCAATTACCCGATCAGCAAGCAGAGCTGTTTTCCCACAGAAAAGGCTTGTTATTACCACACTTAATTCAAGGGAGACACTGCCGGGCTTCAGAAACAGAACCAAAAGGAAATATTTCCACCTTTCCAAAGTGGCAAAGTGAGCATGGAATGTCAATTTCCTTCCTCTTTTCCGATTCACATCCAGTTTCTGAAATATAACCTTCCTTGAACTATAACAAATTGCAAATGGAAGAGATGTATTAGTTCTTCGTGAGCCACAGATTCCCCCACCACCACCGCCTTTCCTTTTCTGTAACACATTTAGAAGGCAAGGCATTAGCCAGTTTTAAAATACCAAATGATAGGATTTCTATGAACTCCCCAGAGTCCACATCAGGCCACAATTTAATTGATCGCCATGACCTTCACTTCTGTTCTTGTGCTCACACAAGCTCTGCCCCCCCCCCTGCCCAAGTTACAGTGGTACCTCGGTTTATGAACACAATTGGTTCCGGAAGTCTGTTCATAAACTGAAGCATTCATAAACTGAAGCGAACTTTCCCATTGAAAGTAATGGAAAGTGGATTAATCCGTTCCAGACGGGTCCGCGGAGTACTCAACCTGAAGCGTACTTAACCCGAAGCATGGGTGTAATTTGTTCCGGAAGTCTGTTCATAAACTGAAGCATTCATAAACTGAAGCGAACTTTCCCATTGAAAGTAATGCGAAGTGAATTAATCCGTTCCAGATGGGTCCGCGGCGTTCGTAAACCGAAAATTCGTAAACCGAAGTGTTCCTAAACCGAGGTTCCACTGTATTTCCCTCAAAGCGAGGCATGTTTAGCCTGTACTAAGTTGCTTGTTTGCTGCTATGGAGAACAAATAAGGCAAATTCGACGGGCAAAAATGCAGCACTGCCCAGAGATCAGATGTGAAAGGTTTTCTTTTTAATGGGGTCCAACTGCTTCGATGTACTCCTCTATAAGTGCATGACTGAGCGTCAAAGAGTTCAACTGGTGCTTCTTTGTGTGGGGTTGGATAGGTTGGGATTGCACAATAAACACACATCTGCCTCCAATTTGTTGCACACAGCCTGCTTGCTGTGTCTTACAGTTACCCCTTTATTGCAAGGTCACACTTTAGCTGCAAGCAAATCACATTTTCTGGGCACTCCAAGGCCGCGTGTCACACTTCCTCGGGGTGTTCTGTTCATTGTTCTTCTCACTGCTGTGTGGCTATGTACCAACTGTGATTCATTTGATGATGGGTAATATATACCACTTAGGAACATTGGAAAGTACCTTATACTGAGTCAGACAGACCACTGGTCTATCTGCGCCATTGCTGTCTACCCTGTTTCTCATATTTTAAGACATACCCATAAAATAAGCCATAGCAGGATTTTAAGCATTCAAGGAATATAAGCCATACCCCGAAAATAAGACATAGTGATAGGCGCAGCAGCAATGCCGGCCGCGGCAGGAGGAGGAGGAAAAAAATAAGACATCCCTTGAAAATAAGCCATAGTGTTTTTTTTTGAGGAAAAAATAAATATAAGACATGTCTTATAATATGAGAAACATGGTACTTTGACTGGCAGTGGCACTTCATACAGAGGTCTCTCCCTAAGACAGCATGTGCTCGACCACTGAGCTACCTCTTCCCTACTTGCGGCCAGTGCTTTTTTCCTTGGGGGATGCTGGGGGACGCATACCCCTAAACATTTTGTGAATATAAGTTTGGCCTCATTGAGGGGCAGTATTTCAATATGGGGTGAAGTGGTGTGAAGTCTTTGGGGTGTTTCCAACTGTATCTTTCTTTTGCATTTCTTTGTGAGCATTTGCTGCCATTTGCCTCCTTTGTTTGATGCAATTTTATCTCCTACTTCACTGCAAGGTTCAAGCAGTGGACCCCTGACAGTTAAGTCCAGTCGCAGATGACTCTAGGGTTGCAGCACTCATCTCGCTTTACTGGCCGAGGGAGCCGATGTTTGTCCGCAGACAGTTTTTCCGAGTCATGTGGCCAGCATGACTAAGCCGCTTCTGGTGAACCAGAGCAGTACACAGAAATGCCGTTTACCTTCCCACCAGAGCGGTACCTATTTATCTACTTGCACTTTGACGTGCTTTCGAACTGCTAGGTTGGCAGGAGCTGGGACCGAGCAACAGGAGCTCACCCCGTTGCAGGGATTCGAACCACTGACCTTCCAATCAGCAAGCCCTAGGCTCAGTGGTTTAGACCACAGCACCACCCGTGTCCCCATTACTCCTCATCATAACAATATGTTATTATTGAACCAGGCTGTGAGTTGCCTTTGCAACTCTGTCCATGCAGCCACATACCTTTGCATCATCAGTTCCATCGGAGTACAAGCCATTATTATGCATCCCACCACCTTGATGACTATTATGCAAATTTGCTGATGGCTCAGCTGCACAGCCTAGACAAATATTTATCATGCTTAAAGCCTCCCCTTGCAAATGGCAAAGCAGAAGGTAGGGGCCATCTAGTCATTTATCATGATCTGTTAGACTAACTCGCTGCCTTGACATAGGGGAACATCTGGGCCTGCTGTGCTTTGTTGCCACCTTCCCTTGTTGTTCTATAATAAGGAGAGGTGAGACTCATCGGCTGCCGTTGTCTGTTAATAATCTCACAGCTAATGACTGCCACATTAAGAGAGGCTGCTGTTAAGGTTCTGATGACAGCGATTTCTTCACGGGCCACTTCGATGATTGTATGTTTCCAGCACTGTGAAGAAATGTGTCAAAACGAGTTTCCTTTGCCCAGTATTAAAGAGCTGTGATGTCATGGGCTTAAATGACAGGCCTAAGATGGATTTCGCCATGCTTGGACCCAGAATCAGATTTTAGGGGCCGTGTTTTGAAGCTAAGAGCCAGTGGCTTTTGCAAACATCGGCCCCATAAATAAATAATGGTCTTAGGAGCAATCCATTGTACAGGGTTTTCGGTTTCAATCTCCATCTGCCCAGAAAATCTTCACACTGCTTTACGTCAATGAGACTTACCCTTTCAGGAAACAGACCTGAGCAGTGTGGAGTCAATTGTTCTTATTTCCCAGGAGGGTTTACCAAAGGTGAGGTGTGGATAGCCCTGTTTTTGTACAATTCTGCCTCTTGCCTTCCAGCACACGGAGTTACCATGTGCTTCCTGTTTTCCTACTGTGTTTAGCATTCCTAGAAATTTGGCTGCAATTTCTCATTCCTCGTTGGTTGCGTAAAGGAAAGGGACATAATACTGGCATTCCAGACAAGTGTAATACAGGCATAAGAGGAGAAGAGATGGGAGATATCTTGGTTCCTTGGAATACTCACCAGGATTGTAATGTTTTATTTGAGCCGGGCTGGTAAATTATAATGAATATTTATTAATGTATTTTTATGTATTTATTTCATAAAATGTGTGTACCACTTTATTATAACAGGAGAAAACCCAACAACCTCAATTCAGTTTTCAAAAAGAATAAAAATATCAGTAAAAAACTACTATTTGAAACATTCAAGAGATAATTAAAATCAATGATAAGCCAAAAGCCAGATTAAAACACATGTCAGCATTCTACATTTCCGGATAGGTTTGCCCAGTACTTTTTTCTTTCCAAAAAAAAAAAAATGTTTAGAGGTACTCTCTTTTTGACTCAAGAAAATCACCGTTTTATAGTTCAAATCAGGGAAAAATAAATACAGTAAATGGACAAAAGTACAAAGATTCACAAAATGTTTAGTGGAAACAAAAAAAAATTCCTTTCAGCAGCACCTTAGAGACCAACTAAGTTTGTCATAGGTATGGGCTTTCGTGTGCATGCACACTTCTTCAGATACCTATGACAAACTTAGTTGGTCTCTAAGGTGCTACTGGAAGGAATTTTTTTTATTTTTTGTTTCGACTACGTCAGACCAACACGGCTACCTACCTGTAAAATGTTTAGTGGTATGTGTACCCCTGCCTACCCCCAGGACAAAAAAGCACTGGGTTTGCCTAAACAAAAATGTTTTTAGCAGGTGTCAAGAATTGTATAGTGAAGGCTCCAACCTGATATCAATAGGCAGGGCGTTCCAAATTTAGGGTGCTGCTGATTCCACAGTTGCCCAAGCAGCATGGCAGCATCAGTCTCTGGTCCCCAACCTACACCTATGTACATGTCTGCACAGTCTACACACAAATGTAAACACACTTAGACCACTCACTGTTATTACGGCTACATACACAGAGACTCTTCACTAAAGTTGGATGTGTCTGTCAATCTCAGTTTCTTGCAGTTTCTCATTTTCCCAATCTTAATTTCATTTCTCCCCACCATTTGCACATCAGGTAACAATTATTATTATTTTAAAGCCTTCATGAAAAATGTGTATGCATTTTCACTTGCAGATCACTGCTGAATGCGTACATCTTTTGTACATATAAGCATTTTTGCAAGCAATTCCCCCTGATGTAATGCATTTCTGTGCATTATTTTCACAAATATAAGCATTTTTGTACATACATATTTCCCTAATATGATTTGGTACATGTTTGTGAGTTTTGAAGCAAAGCTACACAATCGGAGAGAGAGAGAGAGAGAGAGAGAGAGAGAGAGAGAGAGATATGAATGATTTTGAAAGAAAAAGGAAATGTTGGATATGCCATGATTTTTTAAAACTTAAGTAACTTTTCCCTTTCTTCATTGCCACAAGTTCCAGTCTGGGCTAAACATCTCTGTAAAATTGCTTCGGTAAGAATTTAATTTCCCTGTTCACTAGTTTTATACCATTTAATTAAGGAGCAAATTCTCCATCACAACTTGTCTTAAAGAAAAATATTCTCAGCCCAAACCTCTTTCAAGGGTGGGAGCGAATCTCTCTGCAGCTCAAAGAGATTTGTTCCCCTAACCCTCTTGCAGTTTAAGAGAGAGAGAGAAGAGGGGCAGGAAGAGGTTGCTTCTAACAGTAGCAAGCTGTGAATTTTTAATATATTCATTACCAGGGAGAATTGGGGCATTGTTGAAAAAGTATTTCACAAGTGTCTATGTATTTTATGACTGCCTAGTACAGGGTCCCCAAGCTAAGGCCCAGGGGCCGGATTGTGGACGGTCCGGGAATCAGCATGTTTTTACATGAGTAGAATATGTCCTTTTATTTAAAATGCATCTCTGGGTTATTTGTGGGGCCTGCCTGGTGTTTTTACATGAGTAGAATGTGTCCTTTTATTTAAAATGCATCTCTGGGTTATTTGTGGGGCATAGGAATTCGTTCATATTTTTTTTCAAAAGATAGTCTGGCCCCCCACAAGTTCTGAGGGACAGTGGACCGGCCCCCTGCTGAAAAAGTTTGCTGACCCCTGGCCTAGTACTACAGTTGGTGTGTTGCAGAGGTTTAGAGTCATGGAGACCCAGGCTCATATTACTGTGAAAGTCAGTCACGATCTCTCAACCTAACCTCCTTGCAAGATTGTTGTGAGCATAAAATGGGTGGGCAGCATATAGACTACATTGTTCTCCTTGGAGGGAAGATGGGGTCTAAAATGTAATGAATAAAAGCATCAGCCTCAGGCAGTTTAGCCAGTGATCAGGGTAGATGGAACTTGTGACTTCCGGCACCTCTTTTTCTAGAAAAATAGCACTGATTCTTAGCCAGCTGAAGACCATCGAATCATGGTCCATAGCTAGGATGCTAAGACACTTAGAAGTGAGGCCATGCTAGTGAACTTAGCATTTTTTGTTGAACAACTAGATCAGGCACCCCCAAACTTCGGCCCTCCAGATGTTTTGGACTACAATTCCCATCTTCCCCGGCCACTGGTCCTGTTAGCTAGGGATCATGGGAGTTGTAGGCCAAAACATCTGGAGGGCCGCAGTTTGGGGATGCCTGAACTAGATATTCTGGAGGATTTTAGGAGGAGGAACCCAGATCAGATAACCATATTAACCCATGCCTCCTGAAGTCTAAAATGCAATGGTACGAGCAAGGATGATAACTGCATAACTTGACTCTTTGTCCACATTTTCTAAAGATGTGTGACCATGTGAGATGGTTTAGCTTCTTTTCAAAGAAGGAGATAATCACCCTGTATGTAAATGCTTTGCGTGTTCTTTGGCATGGTAAAAATATAGCACTTATCACAGTTGTGGCCTCGCGAACAGCCTTTAAGTGCTGTTTGCTTAGCTGGAAGCAGATGCCGCAGGCTTTGACAAAACAACCCTGCCCCATGGTTTGCAACTCTTAAAGGGCACACCTGGGGCTGCATTAGGAAAAACAGATGGGCGAGATGTTATAGCGGCAAGAGCTAATTGGACATCCCACTGGTGGATGCTTGAAGTAATTGGGGGCTTATCGTGACATATGTTTACCTTTTCACTCGTGTTAAAGATATTGTTTTGCTACTCACCATGAAATAAGCTACTGGCCCTGCGGTTTCAGCACCTGCAATTCTTCTTTGAATTTTCTGTACAGTGGACGTAATAATAATAATAAAAAGCACGTGACTTTTCTTTTTCTTTTTTTGCATCTACTCCTCTTTGTGGGTAAATATCCTGACCTTCAGTAAATCGCCGCCATCGTGTGAGCAATTAACCTTCAGCTGAAAATGGCCCCGGTGAGAGTCAACTACTGGGAAATTATTCCAAACACTCTGCTGCACCATGGTGGCTTCCACATTTGGAAGCCAAAAAGCAGCCGTGGTCCATTGCATTCAGTTTTGCTTCTCATGCCCTCAGTTATGCATCTCCCCAGACCATCAAGAAGCACAACGTTTTGTAACTTCAAAAGGAATGGCCTGCAGGTAAGAAATTGCAACTTGCGAATGCATTGGAAAGGTATCTTTGGCTGCATCTGTGCAAGCTCTAGGGCAGGGGTCGGCAACACTTTTTAGCCGTGGGCCAGTCCACTGTCCCTCAGACCTTGTGGCGGGTCGGAGAAGTGGCACCCGGGGGGGGGAGCTGGAAGAAGAGGCAAGGGGAGCAAGTAGCCCTCCTCCCCACCCCACCCCAGCCCTAGCCACTGCACTTACCTGCCCTGGGGCTGCCACCGCCGCTGCTTCTTCTTCTCTTGGGTAGGCAGAGCGAGCTCATCCGCTCCACTCTCTGGCCTACAGGAGCACCAGGGTGGCGGCAGCGGAGAGAAGATGAGCGGCGCAAAAGGGCTAGCTCCGGAGAGGGGCTGCTTAAATCAGCCCAGCCCCCTTCCTCCTCTAGGCAGGGCGGAGAGAAGCCAGGAGGAGGGAGGGAGGAGGCGCCGCTGCGGTGTGTGTGAGGGAGAGGGGGGGAATGGAATGGTGCAGGGGGGGAAATGGTGCAGCCCGAACAAACAGAATCTCCATGCCAATCCACGGACAGTCTGGGGGCCAGATCCTGAAGGCAATTGGACCTGATCTGGCCCCCGGGCCTTAGTTTGCCGACCCTTATTCTAGGGATGCTGGAGAATTAGGATGAAAATGGAAGAGGAATTGGAAGTTCACAATATAATTGTTGTTCTTTTCAAGTCTGCAAACGACACGTGATTAATGGCTAGGGCTTTTTCTACATTGTTTTGACTTTCAATTTCCATTGAAATGAATTCAAATTACATAACTTAAGTTAAAAGGTGAGACAGATAGTGAGTGTGACCGGCAACAGCTGTCTTCTTACACCCTTAGCCAGAGTTCTTGTCACATTTCACTCAGTATCACTGCCATGCCATCTTGCTGGTGTCAATCAGAGGCGAGATCTTCTCAAGTTGTGAGGAGCCAGGGGGTGGATCCGAACACCCTCTGACCATTGAGGGGGCCCAGCCCCCTCAGAAAAAGGTGGGGACTGAAACTGTCTCAGACCCTAGGAGTTGATGTGTATGTCCATGTTTTGTTTATGCTTGACTCTCCCAGAATAAGAGTTGTGTAGAATATCAGCTCACTCTCACCAACCCGCCCCCTTGTACGGTAGCTGGAATCTGCCCTGTCTTTGCTTCATCAAGCTCAATACAAACTCTCACTCCAAGCTATAAATGTGGTTTATTCTGGTTATAAAAACAGCCATGACTTTCAGCTCAGAGCTATGATTTCAGCTTGTTAGATTTAGATACCTCTATAATTAATCAAGACTTTGGCTACAGCTATGTGCATCGTGTGTGCATTGCTTTCACTTAGGCCTTAGGAAATTTCTTAGAATATGTTTGCCAGTTTCACAATATGACTTATCTGGAATCCAGGGCAATAGGGTTTTTTTAAAACCCTTTCTCCCTTGCCCTACCCATCATGAGAATTGCCCCTCCCTATATTAAGAACAGAGGCAGCTGCCTTCTCAATACAAATAGCAGCGCTGTGGGTTAAACCACAGAGTCTAGGGCTTGCTGATCAGAAGGTCGGCGGTTCGAATCCCTGCAGTGGGGTGAGCTCCTGTTGCTTGGTCCCAGCTCCTGCCCACCTAGCAGTGCAAAAGCACATCAAAGTGCAAGTAGATAAATAGGGACCGCTCCGGCGGGAAGGTAAACGGCGTTTCCGTGCGCTGCTCTGATTCGCCAGGAGCAGCTTTGTCATGCTGGCCACTCTGGCTCCTTCGGCCTATAGAGCGAGATGAGCGCCGCAACCCCAGAGTCAGACACGACTGGACCTGATGGTCAGGGGCCCCTTTACCTTTACCTAAAGACTGGTAAAGACAGCACAAGGCATTGTATGGCTATTTGGAATGTATCTTTGATGCTTATGCTCTGTTTTTAGAGAGTTCTGCAAGTAAAAGTTTCAATAATATTTTCATGGGTGTGGACAATGATTTCTTCCAAAAGGAGTCAGTTCTTATGCTTCCAGTTACTTCAGACTGGAATGTTAATATCTGCAATATAGCGGCCTTCCTTTTAGTGGATAAAAGACTTGCTAACATTTACAGTACTCTAGTGACCTTCTCTGAAGGATTAGTGAAAGCATCCAAAGGCCAAGAGGAGAGTCGTATTTAAAGGTGGATTTCAAATAGCCACATATTACCTAGATAATTTGCCCTTCTAAAAAGTCTACTGATATTCTTATGGGGTGAGCTGCTCATAGCACTGGCTTAATGCGGTTTGTGTGTGTGGCTCGCTAATTGAATAATTCACTCAAACGCCAGTGCTGCTCTTAACAGAGGGATATCAGTAGCAGCTGGAAATGTTGCAGTAGCTTTAGCAGTAGATACTGTCAGGAGATTCAGTTCCACCTTAAGACTTAGGCATGTTGCTGCTGATATATGTCACATGTCTAGGTATATCCTTTTATGGACTCTTACTTTCAGTTCTGTTCTGAGTTCTGTTCTGAACTGTTTGACCTGATGGAAGAGAGAAAGCATCGTTCGCTCTCTCTTCATGCTGTAATATAGCTGTAAATAAACCACTTTAAAATGCCTCTCTGCTGCTGCCTTATCATCTCCGCTGAAACTGCGTGGGCATCTCTGCTGATTGCGTGCTCAGGTTGCTGAGACCCTGAGTCGTGTTCGTGTTCCATGGGAATCACCGGGACTGAGACGAAGAGGGAGCTGCCGGCTGGACCTCCCAATGGTGAAATCCCATCAGATACTTCTGGAGGGATTGAATCTGCCATACATAAAATAGCAATCTTTGGATATCTTCAGGAATCGGCTCGCTCACTCTTTTTTTAAAGAGACCTTGCCCTCTTGGCAGGGCTGGAGCAGGATCAGTTGCCAAAAGAGACATAGCAAGTGAGATTAGGGTCTTGTCTACACTCGTAGTTTTTAACGCTAAAAATGAGTTTTAAAAGGGCTATGGTAACCATATAGCCATATGACTTTTTTTAAAAAAAGAAGCCAATAATGTGTTATTAAAATGTGACACCGGAGGGTGCTGCAGAAGTCTCCCTGTCAAATAAATGAGTAGACCTTCAAGGAAGCGAAAGAGAAACAAAATGCCTTTATGCTTTAGAACTATATCAAAAACATCGTTCTAGGAATGTTTAAAGAGGAAGCAAATATCCAGCCTGGGTGTTTTTTGTTTAACTTCCGACCAGGCAACAGGGATGAAATGAGCGTTGCCTTGCATTGGAGCTGTCCTGGACCAGTCTGACCTTTCTGCCTCTCGCTTACTAGTCCAGGAGGGAGAACTGCCAGTGCCAGTTGGGTACCTCCTCTTGAGTCTCATTGTTGCCAGTGGTGGAAGGGGGGGCAGGGACAAAGCTAGAATTGGTCTGTGAGGTTGTGTCAGGGACTGTGTTGAGGAGGGCTAAACTGAGGAGGAATGGTGGGAGCCACCACATGCCCTGATCCTGAATCTTCCCAGGAGCAAAAAGACAGTATAGATTTGGAAGAGTGGTTTGCAGAGGGGCACAGTTCAGAAGGCAGAAGCTGGGAAATACTGAATGGGGAACACCTAGGAGAAGAAACACTGGAAGAGAGAGGTTAACATATTCACAGTCATTGGACAGCATTCTTCCACCGCCCTCCCCTAGGTCGAGAAGAGCTCAGAAAGTCTCAGAACAGAAAGTGCAGGGGTTACAAACTCAGATTACAAAATGTAGGAGTGACGTAGATTAATAGGGACGGAGGGGGTGTGAGCCTTAATTGGGAGCATCGCCATTTCTAGGGAGACATGTTCTTTTGTCTCTCATTGTGATTATTAAAGAATCAAACAAGTAAGAGGTTCCTTTCATTTGATCTTCTTATTTACTGCCACGGGGGAGGAAGCTGATTCCCCAAAGCCTGACAGGTTGCTACTTCTTGGAGAAAAAGGTGGAGCTGAGCATGCTCGAGCCTTGTGTTCTTCAGTGTGGTTCCAAGATGGATACCAGACCAGAAACTGTGTAGCAGAAACCAAGAGCTGTTGCTCGTCTTACTGGTGTAGGCTGCATACATAACACTGCCAGTAACTGGTTCTGGATCCACCTGTTGTTGGTCTTTGACGGAACAAGCAGCCTTGACGCCAAACGCTCTTGAATCCGCTTGTCATTTCCATTTGAGATTCGCTTCTAGGGGATGTTTTTCCCTTTTGCCGGACTGCAAAAATCAGCCACAGGCTAATCTGCTTGGAATGTCAAGGAACCCTGGGTTGATGCCTTGATGTATGAATCGTCTGTGCTGATAACTCTCCGCTGGGCTTTGATGAATGCATAAAGAGCTGGCGGACGAGCAGAGGTTTTGATTAACTCTGCCAGCCTGGGCATACTTAAACTTCAGCGCAATTGTGTATTGTCAGCCCACTTGTCTCTTGTGTGCTAAATTCTCATCTAAGCTCTTTTTAAAAAAAGAAAGAAAGAAATATCAGTTGGAAAATGCTAGTTTCTCTTTCAGGCTGGCTTTTAAAATGAAGTCTGAATCAGGCATAATTTGCTTGGGTAATATTTTTATTTCTCTCCAAGTAGTTTTGAAATCAAATTACCTTTAATGTTTATCACCTCTTGTATTCACATTTCCATTAATACAGTTTTCCTAACGAAATGAAAACATCATTGTAGAGAACAGATAGTTCCTGTACGTAGCTCTGTGTTGCAGGGACCAACAAAGGCTGGCGGTTAATTTTCATTATGGGGGAGAAAAAAGGTGGTTTGAACATTCTGGATGCCAGTAAAATCAGTCTTTTATTTGAGTTGATCACGCCTTGCATCATAATTAATGAAGGTTTTCAGATCATAGCAATCTGTATTGTTTTAGGGTCTCAGCCTCCCTTCCTCTCTCAGATGTAACTCTTGAATCTTTGGCTTAAGTTTTCCATTCCAACTTGTAATAAAATCAGAATGGGAAGGGACTTCAAAGGTCATTTAACTCAATCCCTTACTGATGCAGGAAAGGTCTTGTAGTTTGAACCCATGGGTTTGAGTCCTACCCTCTGGAACAGGGGTGGATAAACCTTTCTGGCCAGTGGGCCAGATCCTTAAGCCTCCACCCCTGGGGCTCAATTGCCTGACGCTATAGTGATGTCAGGTGGCACTGCGCTTTGATGCCTCCAACCTGTTGGGACTTCAAAGCCCAGTGCCATCCCTCCACTCACTGTTCTGTCTTTTGTCTTCTGTCTTTGTACACGCCTCCCCCCTTCCAGATGAACATACGATGATGCTCTGTATTGCGTCGTACCATCGATTCATTTAACTCAGAATTGTACAATTGTGCAGTAAATCTCCAAGTTTTCCAGCAGAGAGATTCTTCCTAGGTCTGTTACACAAGATTCTATTAACAGAAGATGCCAGGGATTGAGTCTGGAACCTTGTGCATGCAAGGCTCTTCCTGTTCTTCTCCAAATCATTCACTTGCCTTGGGGAACCCTGGGAAATGTAGTTCTGTGAGGGAGGGCTGTGGATCTCTTAACTCAGAATTCTCTCTACCATTACCAAACTGCAGTTCTTTAGAGGACACCGTGCCAGTTGAACTGATATGAGGATATGCCCTTAGAGAAGATTCAGGTGCTTGACAAGCTACCTTTGAAGTTATGCAGAACACCTACCTTTCTCCAGGCTAGAAATATGTATGAATTTCTATATGTGCTTTTTAGACATATGGGTGACACATGAGCTAATTCCAGTGTATTTCTGCAGCACACATTCTGCTCTGAAGTCTCTTGTGAACTACTTTAATACTATCAATGTTTAATGCTGTTGACTCTGAGCGACTGCACCGTGCTAAGATCTAAATATTGCAGAGGTTTGCTAAGTTGCATCCTTGTTGTTGACTGAGAAGCTCATTAAGGACATCAAACAATGGATCACGGAATCCACCACGGTTCACCGTACCTGTGGCAATGACAACGCCGAACAGAGACGCAAAGTTCGAGGCTGCACGTTGCACCGTTCAGAAGATGTCAGGTGAAATTTGTTGCACACCATGTTCTTCATGCCTGGGTGGATCATTTGGTAAAAACCACTTGCATTAACAAATTGCTTTATCGTATGCTATGTTGCTTCTGATTTTATGCTCTGTTAACTCAACTAAAGATTAATTAATACCAGTTGAAGCCACAGACACTTCCTGAAGAAAAGCTGTCTTCATAGCAGCCTCCACTAGACTAGAGCACTGGCGTTCAGCTGGCAGACCAAGACCCATAGTGGGAAACTGAGGAAGCAGAAGGACTATGCTGGATCAGACTCTTTGTCCAGCTCACCCACCATTTTCTACTTGTGATTTTCTGCTTCCTTCCTAGGTCACAGGCAGAGGTTTCCTCATCTTCTTCCAGATCTTCCAGGGATTGGACCTGTGTTGTACCACCGAGCTAGTCCCCCTCTCTATACTTGAAGAAACAACTATTTCTTGTTTTCTGGATCTGTACTAAGTATCAATACAGACTCTTGATGATTTGGGATAAAGGTAGAATATCAGTGTCTAAGCTAGAATATCTGTTTTAATTGCTCGTGTATTTTTCTCAGATGCATGTGCCCAACTTTGATATATTTTACATAAAACACATAAATTTTGATCTATTTTACATATATTTTGATCTATTTTACATATATTTTGATCTATTTTACATAAAATACATAAATTTTAAACAGAGTTGCCCCATAATTTTCTTCATTTTAATCTGATTAAATGTGGGTGTCCTCTTTTTTTTCAACAATTCACCGTCTTTTGCTTCCAGAGTTGTTTTTTTTTTATAAAAAAATATCCAAAATCTGTTTCATTTCTAACATACCTCTCAGTGCTGTAGTTAGGATTAACCAGTGTAGAGTTAACCGGTACCATCCAACGAATGTGCCAAGTATGTATTAAAACTACAGTGGAATTAATTACCCATGGTAATTAAAAGTCTCAGATCTCGCCAGACCATCCTCCACGGGCAGTTCTTGAGAAGCGAGAGTGTCCAGCGTTCAACTCAAGGCCTTCTCTGTGAAACAGTAGGAGCTCATCAGGAAAAGCTGTCAAGATCCTACAGCCAATGTTAATTCCTCGAGTGACCTCCATTCTGGCGTAGGCAATTGCAGAATGTACAGGCTGTTCCATTACTTCTGAATGGCAGCTCAGGTGTCAAGATAAAGCAAAGCCCCCCCTTCCTTACCTCTTCTCGTGCCGAACTTCTGTTTCACTCCTTAACTGCTCTGTTTCAAAGGCGTGACAACTTGACAGGAGTATTACAGCAAAACCTCAGCATTACAGCTATCTCAGGAAGGAAAGTGGTTCATAATTTCAAAACGCCTGGAACTCTGAAAGTTCTCCCATTCAAAGGAGTGAGGGATGAGGCACTCAAGGCATTCAAACAAGGCTGTGTTTGGTGTTATTTCCCTTGGAGGGAAATAGAGGCAAAACGGAAGAGAGGGGGCTGCTTTGAGAGTGAAACTGTGTCTGATCCTCCAAGTGTCCCTATTTTCCAGGGACAGTCCCAGATTTACAAGAGCCATCCCGGTTTCTGATTTGATCCCAGAATGCCCTGCTTTTCCTCAGGACATCCCTAATTTCATCAGGGAAATGTTGTAGGGTACGGTAGGGTGTCCCTATTTCCTCAGAGAAATGTTGGAGAGTATGGAGTTATGTGAGATATGTAACTATACAATCTTTAGAAGACATCTGGAGGCAGCCATGTGTAGGGAAGTTTTTAATGTTTAATTATGTTTCTCCCTATATATATGTCAGAAGCCGCCCAGAGTGGCTGGGGCAACCCAGGCAGATGGACAGGGTATAAATAGTAAAAATATTAATATTATTATTATGGAATAGGACATCCTTATTTTCATCAGATAAATGTTGGAGGATATGCTGTGGCAACAGGGCGAGAAATCGTGGTTGTGGTTGGGACAGCGGGGCCGCTCAAACCTGGCAGTGCTATTGACCACTTCCTATTTCCACTGTGCCCAGGACTGCCCATTTGAGAATTCTGTGTCCTTCTCGCATGCACTCATAGCTTTGGGTTAGAACCAGAGTTAAGATATCTTTATTGTCATTGTCCCCTTGCGGGAACAACAAAATTACTCAAAAGAAAGTTTTATCCAGCTATGGTGGGAGATCAACAGCAGCCCAGCTGGCTATCCTATACTTCATTTGAAGACTCACTAAGAGCAGGGGTGCAGGATCCCAGACTTAGACCCCAAGGCCCACACTTACTGGTGTCACTGCTTATAGTCTGCAAAAGAACCCTTGAGATGAGGGTAAGTAAATAAAAAACTTTCAACATTCCTACTACAATTTGATAATAGTCATATCTCGGTTTAAGTATGCTTCGGTTTGAGTACTTTCAGTTTAAGTACTCCGCGGACCCGTCTGGAACAGATTAATCCACTTTCCATTACTTTCAATGGGAAAGTTCGCTTCAAGTTAAGTACGCTTCAGGTTAAGTACGGACTTCTGGAACCAATTAAACTCATACTTCAGGTTAAGTACGCTTCAGGTTGAGTACTCTGCGGACCCATCTGGAACGGATTAATCCACTTTCCATTACTTTCAATGGGAAAGTTCGCTTCAAGTTAAGTACGCTTCAGGTTAAGTACGGACTTCTGGAACCAATTAAACTCATACTTCAGGTTAAGTACGCTTCAGGTTGAGTACTCCGCAGACCCATCTGGAACGGATTAATCTACTTTCCATTACTTTCAATGGGAAAGTTTGCTTCAGGTTAAGTACAGACTTCCAGAACCAATTGTGTACTTAAACCGAGGTACCACTGTATATTGGCAAGCCTATATTGCTTATGAGTGTCTGAAAATGTTTGCAGAATTCAGGACCAAAACACGCTTTCAGGCTTGAACAGAATTAGATTCTGCTAAAATGGATTGAGCAACTTGTTTCTGCACATTACATGCCGGGAACAAAGTCAGTATTGCAATATGCAGGTTGAGATGCACAAGCTCCAATGAGCTATTCAGTATATGAATCTGTCAATGCCAGCCTTATGTTTAATAAACTATGCAGTATAATGTCTCTCTGTACCTCATCAAACAATGTTAGCCAAGATGAGATGGAGTGACAGCCAATGATCAAATACAGTTTTTAAAAATACCAATGTATTGTTTTCTGCATCCTTGTTTCCTTTTGTCAATTCCCAGTTTATTACTGACACCTCAAAAGGACTCACATATCTAGTTGGCGTCTTCATTTCAACGACCAAAATGATCAGCAATTGAAACAGAAAGGTGTTGATGCTGAAATGCCATTGCCAGGCTGACACTTCGCTGAGAATAATCAGGAACAGAGGGGTTTGAAATCTGAGTTGCTGCTCCAAGCTCTCTACTGACACTATGACACCAGCTAGCATTCTGTTCACAGTTGCAAAGTCAGTGGACCCTGAATGCTAAAAATTCATTTGCAAGAAGAGAAGGGAAGATTTTCCACAAACTGTGCCTGTCAGAGAGACAACCTAAGCTATATCATGCTTCAGGCCCTTGACACACAATACAAAATGCTCAATAACCTTTCGGAAATGCTAGAACATGTTTTAGCCAAGGGAACATATTTTGTAGAAGTTCCATCACAAAAGTCCTGATAGTTTTGAAGGCCATGTAGCCTCTAGAGCTGCACCAACTTATTCCACATAGGCTAATATTATGCCTTATCTTTGATCCATGTGGTGCTTTCATGAATCAGGTATGGTGGGGGCTACTCCATGATGATGATGATATTTCTATGCCACCCTTCATCCGAAGATCACAGGGCTGTTTACAATATAAAAACCACAAAACTACGTATCATAATGACATACAAAAACAATAGCACCCTCATAGTATTATTATTTATTACTACTTAGAAGCTGTGAGGCACATAGTTGAGATTGGTGCAGTTCTGTGTAAGCTCCTGGCATTCCCTTAGCTCAGTAGCCGTTCTTCTCCATCTCAAAACTCATTTGCTGATGCAGGTAAAGGTAAATGATCCCCTGGACAGTTGAGTCCAGTCGAATTCGACTATGGGGTGCGGCGCTCACCTCCGCTTTCAGGCCAAGGGAGCTGGTGTTTGTCTGCAGACAGTTTTCCTAGTCATGTGGCCAGCAAGACTAAACTGCTTCTGGTGCAACAGGACACCAGGACGGAAACCAGAGCGTACAGAAACGCTGTTTACCTTCCCACCACAGTGGTACCTATTCATCTACTCGTACTGGTATGCTTTTGAACTGCTAGGTTGGCAGGACGTGGGACAAAGCAACGGGAGCTCACTCTGCCGTGCGGATTCAAACAGCTGACCTTACGATCGGCGAAGCCCAAGAGGCTTGGTGGTTTAAACCACAGTGCCACCACTGATGATGCAACAGGACATTGGAAGAGAATCTGGATCTCTCTGAAATGGCAGCCCACAGCCGGCTCTGTTGGGTTAGAGTGCATTCATTATTTTTCATCTTCCCCCTGCTCTCCCCCCAAAGTGAGGCATGTGATGTAAGAAGAATATAGCTCTATCATTTTAATCTGGAGCTTATTAACATTCTCCGTAATTTGTGGATTTGTGTGGTATATGTATTCAGATCCTGACTGGAATTCAGTCCAGTCCAGACGTAAGTCAGGAGTCAGATAAAACAATTAATACACAGCACCCTGAAGAATCTGGTTACTCACAAACCACACTCAAACAAAATAGCAACCGAAAAGCTACAAACGTTATTTAATGAGAGATTTATAATAAATACAATTCATATATATATATTTTCAGTAAATATATCAGCATAACCTGTTTTTAAAATTTGTACCTAGAAAATTCTAAGGTTTTTATCTTTTACATGTGCACAAACAAATATACCCTTTAAAAAAGTGACAGATCATAGAAGATTGAAATGTAGAAGATGGAAAAATAAAGAGATCACAGGAATTTAAAAGACTAAATCTGCTAAAATACTGTAACATACAGCTTGAAATAGATAGTATTACAACCTTGAGAATATGTAGAGTTGTGTGGGTGATGTTTAGTAAACCACGTGAGTAAAGAGTTAGTAAAGTTAACGGAAAGACTCTGCAAAGTACTAGTGATGCACAACCTTGATTTGTTTCAATGCCAGGATGCACAAAATGAATGGAGGTTGCACAGCACATGAATTTAATGGATTATGCATAATGGGCACAATCCACAGAGAAATTCGGGCCCCACTGAAATACATGGGAGTTGTGCAATGACACTACTATGTTTTCATGTTCAGATTCTGCTTATTTGAATTCAGCGTTTGCAGGAGAACTTCCTGGCGGATTGTGCTGCAATGAGTGATGTGTCCATTGACTTAAAAAAGAAGAAGTATTTTTAAAAAATAAAATTTAAAAATGATCAAGTCTTAAGTTATGCTGTCAGCCCACTGGAATGCAATGTGAGAATTTCTTATGTACAGCTATTTCTATAATCTTTGGATTTTTTGTATTCTGGTTTTAAATTAACTTTGCAAACAGAGACAGTTCTTCTTAGATAACAGAGCTCTATCTGGTGACTAGCAGCAAGAACAGTTATAGTCTTCCTTCTTCTTACTGATTTTTCAAAAATAAAGCAGCTCCACACTGGATCCACTGATCTTGGTTGCCTCCACATGGAACATCAATGTTTGTCACCACACAATCCCTCTCAGCACTGGTGTAAACTGGCAAAGAGATGCATTCATCAGAAGAATAGGACCCATAAGCATTCTGTCAAGGAAAAAACACACAATCCATTTGAATGTGAAGGCGTTAGATGAATTAATCTCATGACGCTCAGGGATGTAAAGGCCAAGTGTGATGAATTCGTTTATGTTTAGATATCAGAAGAGAACTTGAGTAAGAGAGAGCAGAGTAGGAATGGATATGTCAACTGCTGGAAAGCCTTGCTAGCCAAATGCATTCAAGGTCACTACCAATTACCAGGACTCATTTCATACAGGGTTGCAAAATTAGGTAAGAATGCCTTACCTAAGAAGAAGAGAGGAAGCCCATCACCTCTGACATTGAGTTCCTACTCAATGTCAGGGGTGATGGGCTTCCTCTCTTCACACAATCACCACAAGAGGCTCCCGACATTTTTATAGTCTTTATTTACAGTATTTACAAGTGGTCATTAGCACATAATGATCATTCATCAGAGTCACTCAGTTCAGATCTCTGCTGAGCTCTGTGTCCGCCCGCCAACCGCCAACACGCCAGGAAATGGCAAACCTGCTCACTTTGTCTTTTTCACCCCTCCTTTTCTCCACACGTCTGGTGAGATTCAGCTTAAACCTCCCCCCCCCCCAAGAGTCTGAGCTGGAACTTAACCCTTGCTGCTCCTCTCGACTGACTTCAACAACTCTTTCCCCCCACCCTCTGGCACACCCTCCTCCATCAATGCGTCTCCCCCTCCCCCTTGCATTGCAAGGGTTTGGACTAGATGACCCTTCCAACTCTACAATTCTATGATTCTATCATCACAAATAATATAGGACAGATACTGTAGGTGTGTGTGAGAGAGAGTGCTAATAAATTATGGTAGACTAAGATTAAGCAATTCACTTTGGCAGAGTCAGAGAGAGGCACATAGACACACTCACTTGAGTATATGAGAGAAGCAGGCTGAGCTAAAAATAAAATGAAACAAATCAGCTTAATTAAAAAAGAGACTCATATACAAAGTCTCAAATCTAGAGGGGACAGAGGAATGAAACTCTACCAAAAAATGGAAGTACAGCAAGGGAAAAATGGAACGAAATAGAAACACAAATAATTCCAGCATTAAACTGAAGGGAAGAGGGGTAATACTGCACTATGATAAAACTCTGCACCAATTCCAATCAGAAAAGGATATAAAGAACAGAATGGAAAAGAACATTAATGCACCAACCCTACATACGACTAAGGTAGCTCTCTCTCTCTCTCTCTCTCTCTCTCTCTCTCTCTCTCTCTCTCTCTCTCTCTCTCTCTCTGTGTGTGTGTGTGTGTGTGGAATAGCACTGCATTTAATAAAACTGCACAAAAGTACTCAGACCAAAAAAAGAAGAATGGATTTTAAAAAAAAGAAATCGAAAGGAAGAAAAGCTCAACCTAGTTCACTGAAAGCTTTTGCTTCTCACAATAAAATAAAATAAAATAAAATAGCAGTTTATTGCTACCAATTTGAAACAAGCCTTTTTGGAGACTCTGCTTTGACATGAGGGACCTTGCATAGATTCTGCTGTGGGAAAGCCCCCAAAGGCTCTGAGACACTCTAGTTTGACCCAGAGTTCATATGAAGTACGTCTCTAACAACAATACACTTTACTGAGATCCAGTAGTGAATGCCGTTGTCCATGTCTTTGCATCAAATGTTCTTTTGATCTGCCCTTGCTGAGGTTTCCCTAGCTGATCTCTCAGAATTGCATTAGGTGAAGTCTTATGTGATCATATGAAGTTTCTACACATGACTCAAAACTGCCTTTGAACCACTCTTGCGTTGCTTCTACACGTGCGCCAACATTGTTAATGGAAAATAAGATACCTGAAAATCATGACTTCGTTAAGAATATATATATATATATATTCTTATCAAAGTATTATATTCAAACTATAAACACAGGAAATGCACCCCAAAAATCTGAGGGTCAAATAAATGCAGCTATGTGTCTCCTTTCCTTCAACTTAAACTAAAAGGGATAGCAGTTTTGAGAGCAGAAGCAGGTAGGTGTATGGAGGGGCTGCACAGTCTATTTCCTTCCAGCACTTTGTCAACTCAAAAGCACCCCAAACATGCTTCCCGCCCTGCGGAAAACATACAAGGTCCTTTTTCTCTGAGAATGAGCAAACAGGTTGGGGTGAAAAAGCAAAAGTGAGGTCTTGAGCAAATGAACAGCCAGAGGGGAAAGAGTAAAATACTCTCTCCTTGCTGCAATATTCAATGCTGTTTTTAATTAAGAAAACACTAGAGGGGAAGAGTCATATGACTGCATATCACACCTAATTTGGTTCAGATTTCAGTTTTATGGGGAAATAAGCTGCAGACAATCTGGCAATAATTATTCATCTGAGGTTAATTGGGAGAGTGTGATAAATGGCAGACAATGAACAAAAGTTATTCTTCAGGGCAGTTTTCTTGCATAAGGATTTATCAACCAGTCATATGAAAAAGTCTGGAGTGCTATACTATATTCATCTAAGAGCTCTGTGATATTCAACAACTATTGATTAGCCAAGTACAGTGCTTTTTAGGGGTACTCTCATTTTTCTACTTCTATTGAAATACTGCCCCTCAATGAGGCCAAACTTAGATTCACAAAATGTTTAGGGGTATGCTTTTTCCAAAGGCTGACACCTATTGTTTGGTTTCAACCTGCTCTCTTCTGCACAATTGTTTCTGCATCAGTACATAGTGAGATACCTGTATAACTGAATTGTTTCACTATGTAAAACTAATGCAACTGTGACCATCAAGTTCTAGAAAAGCCTTAATATATCTGGCTTATTACATGATAGGAAAATTAGTCATTCATTCTCTTCTGAGGGACTCTTCCTAGGGTTGCCATATTTCAACCTTTGGGGGGGGGGAGTTGTTGAGTTTTGTTATTATTATTTGCCAAAGTTGTTGAGCTATTTTTAAGAATTTTTGCCAAAATCTACACTTCTGACATGGGTTGCCCGGACACTGATTCTGACTGCCATATTCCAGCTAAGTCCGGGAAATTCCAGACGTATGTCAGCCCTATCTTCACTCAATAATTATTTGTGTGTTGGAATCAAGTTTGCAGATTCTTTGCATGAAATTGTTCAAACAAAAGTTTGTATAGAGCTACAAATAGATCATAAAAAATAATTGGGAAATTTTACTGAATCAAAGTGATCCGGGCACATATGAAGCCATTCTTGAGACTAGCTCAATAGGTGAATATCCATTGAAAAGAACTAATTTATGGTAACATCAATGTGTTAAAAAATAGTCATGAAAACTGGCTCTGGTTATGCAATATGGCTTTTGTGGTTAGTCTGATTAAATGTTTCCAGGTAATATTTGAGGAAATGAAAATTATATTAACCTATACCAGGAATAGAACCCTCTATTTACAGGTACACACTGCAACAACAAAGGGCGAATGAGCACCATGTGTTCTATGAAAACCTATTACCTCTTCCTGAGAAGTATAGCTTTAGATAAAAAGAAAATCCATTTTTGAAGATATGAAGAATGGAGCTTATTAAACTGCAAGGAATCTGACCTCTTTTTTTTAAAGCAGGTCAGACGTCATACTGAAAACCTATTACAGCAAAGGAAACCAATTACAGAACTTAAAGTTTAGGACCCTTAATAATGAATTACCTGTGGAATCCAGGCCATGTAACAAGGGAGCACAGACGACACACTGGGAGAATCATGCTGGTTTTCAGAAAGTCGATTTCCATCAAAACTACAACCTTCCAATTGAAGGCCACTGATCTGTCGTGGAAACACATAAAATATTCAAATGTGTTAGGGACTGAAAATGTGAGTAGTGATCGTGTTATATCTTAGCATAGGCTAAAGCAGTTCTCTGAATGGTTCCTGTAAATAACAAAAATCAGCTGAAAATAGTACGCAACAGGGTAGGAAGTGTGTTTACAAAGTATGTTCTAGAATAAAGGGCACTTCCTATGTTTTGGATACAAATTCTTTATTATTGCTAGAGAAAAAAAATCAGTCTAAGTCAGTACTTGTGTCAGTGGCAAGTGTCAGGGCACTAGAGTAATGGAAATAGAGCAGCAAGAGCCAAATAAACATTAACAATGTCATATAGAGAGGAGAAAACAACTGCTCAAATAGGCATGGCTTTCCATTGAGAGGTTTGACATTCACTTTCAAAGAACGAATTCAGTTACTGCATGTTTTCTGCAAGTCATTGAAATGTTTGCCGCTCTACTATGTGTAGAAATAATGCACAAGGGGAATGAATAAAAGAAACATTAAATGTATGGGGGGGGGGGAACTGTACAAGGTCTGCTGCTCACTTTATTTTTTCTATTGTGAACAAATCTGGCACTATATAATTCTAGGGGTGATGTGTTTTGAAAGCTTGATTTTCGCAATTAATTACTGAAGCAGCACATACAATTTCTGAATGAAGTTTCTTATCCCTACATTTAGGGGAAGCTATTTTTTGCTGAAATTAATAATAAAGTAAATTATATTTTGTTGTCGTTGGCATTCTCAGCTCCATATTTTTTAATCAATTTTCAAAAGTGATGTATATATTAAAAAAATTGTTACCACTTGCCACTGTTACAGAGCTCAGTTCAATGGAAGTGATGCACATGCCCCCAAAACTGTGTATCACTGAAAGGGAGCACATTTAATAAGAGGTCCCTCAAACCTACTAGATCCCCAGTTGTTTGTTCCAAGGATGCTCTGCTCCCCAGAGTGATTGCTGAACATGAGATTTTCCCTGTGACAAATGAACCACCTTGATGCATGCCTAATTAATCCTATGGACTCTGTGTCATGTCAAATGCAGGTAAACACCTCAAATTCAGCTATTAATTATCTTGTGCGAATAATGAGCTATCTCCAGCAAACATGCTGCTCTAATTAAAATAAGCAACCTTGTTTGTATTTCCTTAGAAATCCAAGGTCAATCCCTGTAGCATACATAGTCTTAAAGCATAATCTTGACTGGTGAAGTCACCTTTTGTGACTGTGGTGGGAAATGTAATTGCTATTACTCATGGTAGCTCATTAACTGCACTTTTTGTTCTTCCGTGTCACCTGTGCTTATCCCAGAAATGAATTAGATGACCTTGCAAATTTACGTTAAATGTCAGCTGATAAATCAATTCTCTCTCTTGCACTCCCAAGTTGTACAGCTTTTTTGAACCTATCCAGAAAGCGATCCCATGCCTCTCCTTTTCAAGATACTTTGACCCCATGACCTACTGGGGGGGGGGGAAGCCTTCTATCCCCTACCTGAGCTTTAGCTAGCATCACTCCCTTTATCTCTCACTCTTGTATACCCGTGAAGTTGGATAAGGCCAGTCAAGGCCCACAATATGGAAGGCTGTGGTGGAGATAACTGAAGACAAAGAACTGTAGAGTTGGAAGGGACTACAAAGGTCATCCAATCCAAGCCCCTTGGATCTTTCACCCAATGTGGGGCTCGAACCCACAACCTTGCGATTAAGAGTCTCATGCTTTAGCAGCTGAGCTATACTCCAGAATACAGGGGGAGTTAGTTAACTCTCTGTTCTGAAAAGAAACCCCTTCCCACCCAAATCAGCAGTAAACCTCCAAACCCAGCCACAACAAGGCTCCAGCGGTAACAGTGAAATCTCAAGAAACTGATTCTTAGTATTCATTCTTCTTAATATTCATTTATGAGACAGGTAGCCACTGTGTCCCAACCCTCTCACTTCTTTCTGCCTTTCATATTTCATGAGTCTTAGGCACCTACAGCTCCTGGGAGAGCTGAAAACCAACTATTTGCATGTGAACGTTTCCTCCTCTTGGTTTATTTAGTATCTTTTTGCTTATGTTGGGTTTAAACATCCACCTTATAATCCCTTATACGGCATGTCTTTTCCTATCTCTGTTGGGAATTGTTTTGGGCAGATAGTCTGCATAATTGTAACCACTAATCATGCCATTGTATTTTCAGTATTTGTGCTTCCATCCATAAGAACTATTCTTTTACTCTGTCAACCATTTTGTGTAAAAAAAAACATGTTTAAATGTAATAACTGTGTTGTTCTTGTAATTCCCTGTGCAGGCAAGGAAATATAGATATTTATTGGTCTTTGCTATATTCCCCTGCCATATCTCACTGCAAAACCTCATTGCTTTGCCGGGGGAGAGGGGAGGCGTCCTTGATTCCCAGGGAAATTTTGTGCCACTAGTCCTTGTATGAGGACTGGTGCCACCCAGGACAAATAATGCAGCAGTTTTGCCTTGACTGCTGGGAGTTGGGAACATGGAATGGCAGGGAAGAGGTTATCTCTTCCTGCTGCCTATTTTGATGCACAGGCAGGCGGAGAGAGGACAGAAATGAGGGAGAAAGAGCTCACCCCTTATCTTTCCTCCTACGATCCAAAGGAAGGAATGACATGCAGCACTAATAGAAAAATAAAATACTGTTGTGCCTTAAGTAGCAATGCAGCCTTCATTATCATTATTAGATAAATTTGCTCACACACATCAAGCTTCACTTTATTTCAAACAAATGTGTAAGCTGGCAGATTGCGAAGAATCTCTGATTTTCAGGGTTCAAGTTCTCCGCAGCAGGAACTGAATGATCATTAAGTGCGACCACAACTCAACTGGAAAGCCACCAGGAAGGCACAACCCTGCTTCTCTTTAGTTTATACAGAGCCAAGTGTCTGTATGGTTTTAATATGTGTGTGTATAAGCAGCACATCTGATAAAGGTAAAGGTAAAGGGACCCCTGACCATGAGGTCCAGTCGTGACCGACTCTGGGGTTGCGCGCTCATCTCGCATTATTGGCTGAGGGAGCCGGCGTATAGCTTCCGGTCATGTGGCCAGCATGACAAAGCTGCTTCTGGCAAACCAGAGCAGCACATGGAAACGCCGTTTACCTTCCCGCTGTAGCGGTTCCTATTTATCTACTTGCATTTTGACGTGCTTTCGAACTGCTAGGTTGGCAGGAGCTGGGACCAAGCAACGGGAGCTCACCCCGTCACAGGGATTCGAACCGCCGACCTTCTGATCAGCAAGCCCTAGGCTCAGTGATTTAACCACAGCGCCACCTGGGTCCAGCACATCTGATAGATGTTTGCAAAACTTGAAGACATAACTTAGAATAAAGGTTAAGGTACCCCTGACCGTTGGGTCCAGTTGCGGACGACTCTGGGGTTGCGGTGCTCATCTCTCTCTATAGGCCGAGGGAGTTGGCGTTTGCCCGCAGACAGCTTCCAGGTCATGTGGCCAGCATGACTAAGCCACTTCTGGCGAACCAGAGCAGCACATGGAAATACCGTTTACCTTCCCGCTGGAGGTACCTATTTATCTACTTGCACTTTGATGTGCTTTCGAACTGCTAGGTGGGCAGGAGCTGGGACCGAACAATGGGAGCTTACCCCGTCACGGGGATTCGAACCGCCAACCTTCTGATCGGCATGACCTGGGCTCTGTGGTTTAGACCACAGCGCCATCTGCATCCCTGAGTTGCAAAACTTGAAGACATAACTTAGGATATATTTTCTCTAAAGTCTTTATATTCTGTTTTAACTGAATTCATGCTACTGCTAAAATGTCATTGGGAAGATCTCTTTATTTTTCATTTCCCATTGAATTAAAATTATCACAAAAGGCATCTATTTCCATATGGGCATGAGATGTGTCAGGGTAGAGTCTCTGTCCAAGTAATTCTAAATGTCATTAAAAAGATATAATTATGTACAAATTGACTCTGAATCAAGAATTCCTCATAGCCTTAGTGGGAAGGAACTGTTACCCTAATCATGCCTTGAGGTTATCTGGTGAATTAATTATCCATTTCAGGGTTGGAAATCCCCCTGGACCAAGCTGTAAACTTGGTTCAGGTACCTGACTAAAGAGCACCTGCACTTCAAATTGCCTTTCAGAGAGGATCCCAAAATTGTTAGGTGACCTTTACAGATACACTTGAAAACCGTATCAGAAGTCTGAATGTCTGAAAAAATGCATTTGTAATTGTTGGCAATCCTCTCCCAGATTTATGATCTGCAAGTCCTAGCCTTCATTAAGCCACAACAAATGCCTTTGCTCCTGTCAACTGGTCTTTTTCTTAATCAGTTCATTTCTAATCTAAACACCCTCTTGTTATGCATGCCGTGCTGTCCCCCTCCCCGAGGGCTCTGTCAGTCCTTGGAAGTGTTATTTCTGCCTCAAGGTGATGACTTCTGCCAGGCTTCTCTTGGCACCAGGACTAACAGTTGCTGAAGTGACAAGCTTACCTTTCTGCAATACTCCACATGTTACAGCCAGCAGTGATCAGTGGGGAGGCACAGGCAGGGCAGCACTGCACCCCTGGCCTCCCAATATTGAGTGCTGGTGCTGCTAACCGAGAAGGGTGGGGCATGGGAAGCTCATGGGAACCAATCAGATGTTCCTGCTGTTGCATCCACACCACATTGAGCTCCCTGTGCCCCATCCCTCCCGCTTTTAGTAAGCAGCAGCGATGCTCAGTGTTGGGAAGACAGGGGGTGCAACACCATCAAGCTGGCTACTGCTGCCTATAGAAAGCACCATGTACTGCAGAACCACTCTAAGATGAAAGCATCTTAAAGGAACGGAATTTGGTTTGTATGCTACAGCTGTGGATTCTAGTAACATTTTTGTGACCCCCATACTCAGCTTTTAGAATAATTTATTCTGGATACCTGCATGTTTGTCTTCCAGAAGTGGTAAAAACTGTTATTGGCTTTTGGTTCCCATAGAAAATAAGAGTGTGTCTAAGGCAGGGGTCCCCAAACTAATGCCTGGGGGCCAGATGCGGCCCAATCGCCTTCTCAATCCGGCCCGCGGATGGCCCGCGAATCAGCATGTTTTTACATGAGTAGAATGTGTCCTTTTATTTAAAATGCATCTCTGGGTTATTTGTGGGGCATAGGAATCTGTTCATTCCCCCCCCCCCAAAAAAAAATATAGTCCGGCCCCCAACATGGTCTGAGGGACAGTGGACCAGCCCCCTGCTGAAAAAGTTTGCTGACCCCTGGTCTAGGGTAATTAGGTAACCCATCACATGTTGGGGGACTGGGTGGGCTATATGTTCAATAGAACAAATGAAGGGACATTTCAATTGGCTTTCATAGAATTTCATGGAAGCTTCAGTGAATGAGAAAAACATGAACATGCAGAATACCTGAACTTGGAGCTTTGCTGCTCGTATCTGACCTTTCCAGGATGCTGTAAATTTTAGGCTGTCTACTGAACAGCCCATCACCCTAGAAGAGAGAAATAAGATGAAAACCTAAATGATGTATTTCACAAGAGCATAAGAAATTTAAAATAACAGATTCATCTGCTGAGTAAGGGAGTTGGATTTTTTTTTTATTAAAAAAGGAGCAAGAGAAAATACAGCATTCTGTAAAAACAAAATATTTCTGGCAATGAAAAATAAGGTAGTATTTTTTCAAACAATATTGTTTCAATCTGAATAAGAATTTAAGAGCTAAAAAAACCTACATACTGTAGTAATTTCTGAAGAAGCAAAATCTCTTATTTCCTAGACTATGAATTCCTAATTTACATACCTATGTTTAAGATAACATTTTCCGCACAAAACATGTTCTGTCTCCACAAAACATTCCCCTTAGAGCTGTCTTCATGTTCTGGCTCTAAAGAGTAGAAATGTTGGGACTTAACCAAGAAACCGCTAGCAGAAAATGTGGAAACCTGGCCTACGCACTAATGGAGCTACTGCTGCCAGGCAAGGGAATTCCAATCACAGGCACAAAAGTATCCACATGTTTCTGTTTTAACCATTGCCTTGATTGGTAAGCGGATGCTTTCAGGGCTGCACTGTCTGAACAATCCTACCGGTACCTTTTGTTGTTGTTGTTGTTGGCTGCATCCCCATATATCATATGAGCTTTGGCTCCTTTAGGACAGTCTGTCTTTGCTTCTTGTGTTTCAGCTCTTGTCTTGTACTGGTGATGCTATACTGCAGTGGTTTTCAACCAGTGTGCCGTGGCACCCTAGGGTGCCTTGAATGATGGTCAGGGGTGCTGCGGGCAGCACTGGCAACTGTCCCTCTTTCCTCCCCTCCTTCCTCTTATGCCCTCTCGTGCCTCTGCCTCCCAAAAGCTTGCATGGCTGTTTGTTGCAGCATCCCTGGCTACAAGCTCCCCAGGCAAATGGTGCCTCTGGGGTTGGCCAGGGGGTGCTTCTCAGGCCCCTTGTGGGGCAGTGTGAAGAGGCACCTCTCTTTGGGGTCAGAGACCAGGGCGGTAGCTGCAGCTGCCCAGAGGACTCCTAAGGAGAGGGGAGGCTGAGGGAACACTCCACAAGGGAGGGTGTTCGCAAAAGGGCGAGGGGCTGCCAGCTATGCAGGCAAGAGGTGACATAACTGGGCTCCTGAGCCCCACAGGGGTGCCGCAGAAAAAAAATGTAATTGGTCAAGGGAACTGTGGACTCAGAAAGGTTGAAAACCTCTGCTCTACCAGATCAAACTAAACAACTATTTGGCCCAGCATCCTGTTTTTCACAATGGTCAACTACTGTGCAAAGTCTTGCTCTCCCAGTACTTTCCTTCTTTAAAACATTCTCTCCCAAAGTTTTTTTTTTAAAAGGGCGCTTGCTGCGTGCAGATGAGTGTCCACATATAGCTAGTACTTAAGAACTAAGCATTATTAAAAGATTCTTAAAAGATGAGTGCAGCATATAGTTAATACTTAAGAAGTAAGTGTTCTTAAAAGTTTATTTACACTTACAGATTAATAGATTTCACTGAAATGAATGGAATTTACTTTCAAGTAAGCCTGGCTACTGTCCCCACTACGCCGCTGAAACACTCATTTTTCAGGGCTTCTTGAGTAACATCCACTTATTTCAGTTCAGCTGGTTGAGCCAGGATAAGGAAGTTATGCCAGCATACTCTGGCTGTGTTGGGAACTGGCCAGTAGAGCTGCAGATCTGCTGGATCCTAATTTGATCATTCTGGCGGGTTTTGAATTTGGGTTGCTCCCTAAAATAACACAGACGCTGCTGCCAGAAAGAAGTCCTTATTGGAGAGAAAGTTATGCTGCAGGTCTGCACATCATCAGGCCAAGGATGCCAAATGTAGACCTCTAGCAATGTATTGTGGTCAAATTGATGCTTTGATATACCTCCTCAATTCCTGCTCCTGCTTTTACAATGCCAGGAGATCAAGGTTTCTCAACTTACCTTACATGTCATTAGGCTTGGTGGCTAACAAGTTATACATGATTGCTATATTGGTTTTTCACCTGATTATTTAATTTAGGAAGTTTATATCCTGTTTGTTTATTTACATTTTTAGAAACACTACTCAAGGTGGCCCACATTAAATTTTAACGCAAAATGTATAATATCTTTAAGATATATCTAAAACAGAGTCCATAAAAGAAGATAAAAACCACAGGTTTCTAAGGCAATTAATTAAAAGCCTCTCTAAATAGAAAAAGGTCATAACAAGAGGGCAGGAGAGAGACAGAGAGGGGGCCAACTGGGCTCCATGCAGAAGAGAATGTTTTGGATTGCTACCATTTAGTATTTTCCTGGAAAGAAAGGCAAACAGGAGGCAGTAAAAGGAAAGCAAAGGTGTTAAGAGATTCATAAAATGGCAACCAATTCACCTACCTTGCGGTCTCTTGTCGTAAGGCATTTAGAAATGTGTCAGGGTGGAAGAGTTCTGAGAGGTCGAGGGTATCTGAGAGCAAGATCTGCTTTTCTGCTTTACTCACCCAATTCTATAAAGGTAACAATATTGCACATTAATTGGGGGAAAACACCTAGTTTACTGTTGTAAATGGTCTTGAATCTTGAACACATTTGCACACCAATCCTCTATACATTATACAGTGGTACCTCGACTTACAAACGACTCGACAACCGAATTTTTCGACTTACGAATGGGGCAAATGGCCGCACGCTTACGAATTTATTGACATCCGAACGGAAACCGCGACGGTTTTAGATAGGGATTTCTTGACTTACGAATTTTTAGATGGCGTTGCTTTGACTTATGAATTTTTCCTTTCCAGTGCATTCCTATGGGAAATCGCGTTTCCAATGGCGCTTTTCGACTTACGAATTTTTTGACCTACGAAGGTGCCTTCGGAACGGATTAAATTCGTAAGTCGAGGCACCACTCTATGCTTATATGTCCCACTGACATCAATGCATATAACCAAGGCCAGGACTGTAGTTTTGGGTGCAAATGATAAATGCACTTTGAACTTGATTTTAGTGTGATTGAGGTCCAGGAAAGGTGAAGTTGATGCACAACATGACTAGGTTTTTTTTACTCATATGGCAGCTCCCAGCTCAGGGAGTGAGAAATTCATGTACAATGAGAATGGGGGTGCCTTGTTATCCTAAAAACAAACAAACAACCCCATTCAGGAAAATGTCAGGAGGTAAGTGAATGCCATGGGAAGTCACCCCTTCTACAGCAGACTGCAAAAGAAAAGAGACTTAACTTGAATTGTGTTTTCCATTCAAGCAAACATAGTCTCCATACAAATGCTATTAATCCCCTAAATTGGATCGTTCAATTTATTTATTTTGACATTTATACTTAATCTTTCTATGATAAAATCAAATTCAAGGCAGCTTAAAATGAATATATAAATCACACAAAATTAAAGTGATTGTGAGAACTGTGGATTGCATCTGCTAGGAAAAGACTCTTCCATTTTCTGTTCTCAGAAAGAATCTGACTATCCTGGTATGTAAGTGAACCCTCAAGTGAAAATTTGGTGCTTGAGAAAGAAGCTTACGATGTAAGAGTGGTCTTGGAAACTAGAAGGTCCTGATATGTGACAATTGTCTAAACAAAAAGAAATAGTGAAGTCTCATTTCTACTAAAGGGGTGTTACTAATGTCCTAGGGGCAGATTTATGAGTGGGAGAATCCTGAACTACATGATGTTTGATGTCATTTGCCTTCTTGGGGAGAGAAACACAGGAACATTGAGTCTGCATCCTTCTTGACAATGTCAAAGGATTTACTTTGGGATATCCATCCTGGATTATTTTTTAAATGAAGTTAAGCTTTTTAGCTCTAAAAATGGCTTATTTGTTCCTGATCTTCTTCAGAGAAGGCAGACTGTAGGATTTATGGAATGATAGAGTGGGCTCACTATGTCATATCTATAAGGTAAAAGGAAGTATAGAAATCTTCTAGTATTATCTGGAAATGATTGTTTCCACATTGACACAAAAAATAGTTTTATGAAAAGAAGAACAGTCTTGTTTGATGAATGGGACTTATGAGATACAAGCTGTGAACTGGCCCACAAATTCAAATTCGCTTCCTGGGCTTGTCTGTTTTCTCTGTATGTCTCCCTTCTTAGTAAACAATATGTCACAAAGAACATTAATCTCTTCTCAAATGAATACTCTACTGCATATAACAATATTTACTATGATTCTGAGTAAGCCTTATAGTTACCACCCATAAATTAGTTCACAGATTACACTGAATTTTATAAACAGCTACCGGGAATCATAATGCATATGCACCACTAAACATTATAGAAACATAGTACCCCACATAAATTTTGCATGTGAAATGAAAGTTGGTGAATTATGGCAACAATGGTCACAATATATTATGAAATAAAATAGCTGAAGTGCCACACAGCTTTCATAAATACGTATCATTATCACACTCACATATCCTGTAACAGACATTTTCCTTCAGCTCAACACAATGCATTGGACAATAAGAGGCCCATTAGTTATAATTTTTGGATTTTGAAGTGCAATATTTATCATAAAAGTGAAATCCACATATGCCGTGCATCAGAATAAAGGGACCATGAAATTCTCAGTCATAAAATGAAATCTCACAACCAACCAAAATACAACTACAGTGGAACCTCAATTTACGAACACCTCGGTTTACGGATTTTCGGTTTACGAACACCGCGGACCCATCTGGAACGGATTAATTCACTTTCCATTACTTTCGATGGGAAAGTTCGCTTCAGTTTATGAACGCTTCAGTTTATGAACAGACTTCCGGAACCAATTACACCCATGCTTTGGGTTAAGTACGCTTCAGGTTGAGCACTCCGCGGACCCGTCTGGAACGGATTAATCCACTTTCCATTACTTTCAATTGGAAAGTTCGCTTCAGTTTATGAATGCTTCAGTTTATGAACAGACTTCCGGAACCAATTGTGTTCATAAACCGAGGTACGACTGTAATTCATTTTCTGAAATCTATCCTTATCCAAAATACATTGGATGGGTTCAGACGTTCAGTAAAAAAACTGATAGAGAACATGTGAGTGTCCTCTGACCTCATATTTTTTGTTCCTTTTTCTTCCAGGACAATATGGATGAACTTCACATTCATGAGAAGTTCATGCATCCCACTGTTTCAATGAACGGAGCCCTCCTTGCTATAGTCATATATCACATGTGCTTAAAGGAAGAGGACCAAGACTGGGGCTCTTCTTTATACCCTCATATGGATTTCTTCTTCCTTTACGCTTTGCACTCTTTCATAAAAACAGCCCTCAAGTCCCCAAACTATAACTACTTAACCATCTCTGCGGTTTCTACGCTGAGCAATGCATGTTCTGCTCAGCAAAGAAGCACGGAATTCCCTGGTGCAGGTAGCACCTTGCATGGAAGTGTCTGGAACCTTTTAGGCTAGTGCCTTCAGGATATCCTTCTCAATGGCTCACTAGTTGGCTCTGGTCACCTCCATCTTTTGTAGGAGCTGCCTGATTCATGTGACGTGGAGAGCTAGCTAGCTTCATATATATATATATATATATAATCTATTTTTCAAAAAATATTGCTAGTTTTATAGCACTGAGTCATAGTTGAAAAAGCCACTGAAGCAATAATATCACTAAATTAATTGTAATCTGCTTTTTTGTCCTGGTCAAAATATGTTGCTGTGGTCTTTCTGTCAGACACAGCCATTTAATCAGGTGACCTTTAAATGTGTCACAACACAGATTATGAATGTTCATCCCTGACAATTAAGAGTGATATGATTTTGTACCCCTTTTCTATATTCATTAGTTGTACACTGGGCATCTCTGCATGCTCCTTTCAATGATTTAACAACAGATCCTTTTATAGCATGGCCATAATTGCAATTCCCCATTAGAAAAACAGCATTTTGTAAATTGTTCAGTATCTAAGTGGTCATGGGAATCATTTTGTAATTTGTTTTTAATAAATTCATTTTAGTAGTGCCTTCAAAAACATTTAATTCAGTTCCTCAAGAAAGTTATGGGCAAGCAGTTATATTCAATAAAATTATAATTATAAGAGACTGCAATGTTTGACAATCACATGTAGTCTGAAGTAATCACTCCTAATTTGGTGTTTAATAAAATCTGTGAGCTTGGCTGGGAGGTTGATATTTAAATACACAAACTTTTTAACATCACTATATTTTAGTTTAATGCTGGAATCTTTCTTTTTAATATTAAAATTTTAAAATTAAAATTATTAGACAGTTACATTCAATGCAGAATTCATTGTGAACTCTTCCTATTTTGGATTGCATTGAAATGAACAAGAGATTATATAAAAAAGCTAGAGCAAAGGTGTTGAAATTTCTGGTTGAATTATTCCACAGTGCGTTTGTAAATGTCAGAAAATCTACACAGATAGTGCCTGGCCAAGAGGGCAACCAATCAGATGGGAACGACACATCACATTGGTCCACCATGCGATTTAAGTATTCACATGCATAGTGCTGTGGGATACTGTTACAAGAAAGAACTCCAGTGTTACTAGAACTGAAGGAAAATGAGGGATTAGAACTGACCTCAAGTGAGGCAGCAGCTTTTGGAATTGGGAATACGTATCCTAGTCCTGGTTCTGGACATAATAAACTAGCCTGTCCTCTCTTGCTAGGCTTAAGCACATACAGAACACACATGGTTTTGTGACAGGAATCTTCTCCATCCTCATCATGGCATAGCTGTACTGCGCTAGGGTGCTGGAGGCAAGGTGAGAAGGCAAAACTTTTGTAGCATTGTAAGAGAGATTGTTTCCATAGAATTGCTGGTGGAAACGAAGATTTAGTTCTAAAATGCAGAAATTTGTAAGGTACATTGTAAGGTCCTCCTTTTCCAGCTAGAGAGTGGTGCTTGCCTTCCTGGACTAGGGGAGGGGCCACTGCATGCGATACATCTTCTCCCCTTAAGGAGAAAATGATTCTTTCCATTCCAGTTTTGGAATTCTGGGGAACTACCCAAAAATTCTGAGCCAGCTTTTTGTGGGTCCTTCTATTACATCATTGTCTTGACTGTAGAGCAGAGAAGGGGCAGGGTTGGCATTAGGGCTACAGCAGCTGCCGTATTAGAGTCTTGATATTAAGTAAGCTAGTTTCCTATCCCCGTCCCCACCCGAATAAGTGTCTCTAACTAGGAAGAGGGAAGGATGTACAATTCAAGACTTAAGAAAACTATAGTCAGGATGTAGGAGGGATCACAGAAGCTTTGTGCCCAAGAGGCGGGGATAATCTGGGTACCCAGGAAGCCTCTCCTCTGCTCCCCTCTCCCAGCTGCCCTGTGGAATCAGAATATTAAATCAGTCTTCAACAAGGAAGAGGTGCTATTCCCAGTAGCAGAGACTGCACTCTGAATGCCAGAGACAGAACAGTGTAAATAATTCCCTTGGCGATGCAAATTTGGCTAAAATAACTACCAGGAACTAGCACACACAAAACATTATTGTCACAAAGCTTCCTCAAGGTTTAACAAGGTTTCATGCCTGTGGAGTGGCCTAATGTATCTAATAATCCTTAGCAATATGACAGGCTGAGATGTTAATTTGCGAGTGCATTCTTCATCTCATTATGTGTTCCCAAGGGTAAAGTCATTTTATATGAAAGAATGAAATTAAAACACTCTTTATTATAGAACTTCCTAATGCAATATGCATCACCTACAGACAATTCAAGGGAGCCTATTAAGGAAATGAATTTTGGAGCTGGCAATAATAACCTTTTGACTACAATATCTGTCATGGGATGTGCTAAGGTTGGATCTTCATAGAAGTTCCGAGAGCCGCCGTCGAGGTATTTTGTAGTACCAAAGGGAATGCTTGCATACAAATTCACCACAGCTTCTAGATGAGTCAGATTTAATATAACCATCTTCTTCAGTAAGAATGAAAAATGTTATCTGACTTTCAAAAACCATGACCAGAGTTTTGCACATTTACTCCAACGTGCACTTTCATTTTTCTAAACAAAAGCTAAAATGTTTCTTCATATTTGTTAGTTTTCTTGGGAAACTATCCATTAAGTATTTAGAATACCCTAGACATGAGTTACTTTTTCAAATTAAATTACCTTTAAATGACTTTTTCCTGCCTCAAGCAACCAGAAGAACACAACCCCACACGCTGGTGTCCTAGTGCCCACTGAAAAATGGACACCTGTCAAATCATATTATTCCTATCCTTATAACTTTATGCCAGCTTTTGAAGTAGAGTAAGCCATATTATGAGAGCTGATTTGGCAGCTCTCATGGAAGTGAGAGCTGGACCATAAAGAAGGCTGATCCCCGAACTGATGCTTTTGAATTATGGTGCTGGAGGAGACTCTCGAGAGTCCCATGGAAAATCAAACCTATCCATCCTGAAGTAAATCAGCCCTGAGTGCCCACTAGAAGGACAGATCCTGAAGCTGAGGTGCCAATACTTTGGCCACCTCATGAGAAGAGAAGACTCCCTAGAAAAGACCCTGATATTGGGAAAGATTGAGGGCACAAGGAGAAGGGGACGACAGAGGATGAGATGGTTGGACAGTGTTCTTGAAGTCTGACCAAACTGCGGGAGGCAGTGGAAGACAGGAGTGCCTGGCATGCTATGGTCCATGGGGTCATGAAGAGTCGGACATGACTGAATGACTAAACAACGACAAAAGCCATATTAACTTAGTGGAGAGCAAAAGCCATCTCTTTGTGTTCTGCTTGTGCTTCCATGGTGAAATATAGAAATCAGAGTAACTTCCAAGCCTAGTGACAGCTTCTTTCTTCTTCTTCCTCTTTGGCGATCACTTGGTGACAGCACACCACCAGCAAACCATCAACTCCTGAGAGGGAGAGCATAGTTCATAGGACAGGGCAGGGGACTATATCATTCTGGCTTTGTGTAGTGTAAACTTAAATCACAGAACCATTACAGGACTCCAGGCACAAACACCCAACACAACCCCAACACCATTCCTGAAACTATGGGTGCAAGGACAATATATCCATGTAAAAGCTTGGAAACCTTTAGTCACAGGGGTTCATACTACTTCAAGACCAGATTACAGTGGTACCTCCAGTTGCAGACGAGATCCGTTCTGGAGGTCCGGTTGAATCCCAAGGTTTCCGCAATCTGAGGACCGCTTCTGCGCACGTGCCGGTAGACCGCTTCTGTGCATGCACGTGCAGAGAAACCCGGTCAAATACTTCCGGATTTGCTGCTTTTGCATCCTGAAGTTTACATAACCAGAAGGTTATGTAACCAGAGGTACTACTGTACTGCAATGTGTTCTATGCAAGGCTTCACTTATGCTTGATCTGGAAGCTGCAATTAGTGTAGAATACTGCAGCACAGTTGCTGGGAGGAGTGACACCCTCTCAATGCCTGTGTTCAGAGACCTGCACTGGTTGCCAATTTGCTACCAGGTATTATTAGTATATAAAGCCCTGAACGACTTGCAACCTGTCTACCTCAACTCGATGATTTGTGGAACTGACACTGTTACAGATGCCCAATAGTACTTGTAATATTTTGGTGTGGCAGCACCTACAATTTGGAACTTCCTGCCTCTTGACAGCAGGCAGGCACCTGTTTTTTTGGCACATGCTCGATTTTTTATGTTCTACAGATGTGTAGAACATATATTTTAATCTGGAGTTGTTGTTTTTAGCGTATCACTGATTTTCATTATTATTTGGATGTTTTAAACACCCAACTGTTGTTAATGGTTTGTATTGATAATTTTATTGTTCTATTCTTTTTGTAAACCACTTTGAGGTTTTTTACAATCAAGTGTTATATAAATTTAATGACATGTGTGTGTTGTTTTTTTTAAAAAAAGCAAGTGAAGTGGGAATTTATGCTACAAGGTATAAACTCTACAAGTCTATGATTCTAGTCAGTTCTATGAAATAGGTTCCACATCTTCCGCTCCCCCACCTTGCTATATGTGAAAGTGTTATGTAGACAAAACTGTATTTGTGGAACACTCCAATACAAGCTACCTAGAGATTGTCTTTAATAAAAGAAAGGTAGGTATGAATATGAAATATAAATAGAACACACGTGAACTTTACTTTTTATTATTAAAATTCTGAATCTTAGAGAAATATTAAATTGTACCTGGAGAGCATGTGCTCGTGCTACAACAGCTCTGAGATATTGCAAAGGATCTTCTGGGCCTTCCCATTTGCTCTGCCATGTTAAGGGGCACTGAAAGAAGAAGATAATAATTGCAGGCGTTGCTGAGCTTTGTGAGTCACACAAGAACCTAACTGAAGATTAAAACTTGCACTTATCTAAATTAGTTGGCTTTGGTTCAAGCTTGCCATATTTACAGACTAAAGATGTATTATGTACGAGAATTTAAAAGAAGACCTTACCTTCTGGTTTAGCAAAGCACTTGCTAGTTGTTGTACTTCTGAGCTCAACAATGAGGTTCCTCTGATGACTTTACTGAGAGCAGCGAGAGACAGATGAATACTCTGAACCAAGCGAATGGCATTGAACTGTTCAAGAATAATGAATGAAAGGATTGGAGATCCTTGACGCTCAGAAGGAGGGGACACCTTCTGATGAATCAGATTTGAATTCTAAAAGGGGAAAAAATGTTATTCAGTGGGGTGCCACAGGGTATTATTTTGTCCCTAATGCTACTCAACATATATATGAAGCTGTTGGGACTCGTCACTAGGGGGTTTGGAACATCAGTGATACCAAATTCTATTTCTCCATTACATTGGAGTCAGGAGAACCTGTACGAGCCTTGGTCTGGTGCCTGGATGCATTGCTGGACTGGATGGGGGTCAACAAACTGAGCTTGAATCCTGGAAAGATGGAGAATGTGTGAGTGGGTTGTTCTTGTGTCCAGGAGAACACAGGACTGCCGGTTCTGGATGGGGTGGCACTCTCTCTAAAGGAGCAGGTACACATTGTGAAGGTACTCCTTGGCACATCTCTGTGAGTGGCGTCCAATGTGACCCACGTGGCCAAGAGTGCCTTTTACCAGCTCTGGCTTGTACACCATCTATAACCATTCTTGTAACGTGACAGCCTGACCACAGAAGTGCATGCGTTGGTACCCTCAAGCCTTGATTACCGTAACATGTTTTATGTGTCATGCCTTGCATCTCGTCCAAAAGCTGCATCTAGTGCAGAATGCACGAGCAGCAAATAGTCACTGAATAATGCTCCTGTGCATTATGAGCAGACTGTGTTTGTTTTCTGAGGCAGGTCAATTATGAAATTCAGTTTTATTCCTAGCTAAAAGCCTGCCTACACACACACACACACAGAGAGAGAGAGAGAGAGAGAGAGAGAGAGAGAGACAGACAGACAGACAGACAGACAGACAGACAGACAGACAGACAGACAGACAAATATATCAGGAAGTAAACAATGTTTTTAATAGACTATAACAAGTTAATTATACTTGATGAACCTGAAACCCATATTTTGGGGAAACATCTGATGCTGTAGTTTAAATGCAACTAATTAGTGCTTCCTCTTCAATAATCAATGTTCTTAAATCCTCAGAACTTTGCAAATTGCTCAGCTAAAGCCATTAGCAGAAGATTACTTCAGATACAATTTTCTGTTTCCTGATTTTCCCCAAAATCAAGCTTTGAAATCATAGTATATGTAATGGAAAAAAGCTACACAGACTTTACATAAATTATATATTTACAACATTAAATTTTCTTTTTTGATACTTGTACAATAAGATTAGTCATTTTTATCAGCTGGTTTTGAGTAGGTTCTGATGATATGCCAACCTGACGTGTGTTTAAAAAAAGCTATTTACACAAGTGAGTGAGTGTGTGCCTCTCTTTCAGCATTCAGGCCAATGCCTGTGATGGCACTGAGACAACTGGCAAGCACTCAGCACTTATTTTAAATTTTATAAAACTACATTTTATTTAGGTAATTAATAAAACCATGGGAAAGTATGTTCAGAGATTTCTTGGTTTGACTCACAAACCAAGGAGGATCAAAACATTTATGTATATGGCAAAAGGTTACATTAAAGCAAGCTCTTCTCAGATTTTAATTAGAGACAGATAACATACATATGATTTTACCTATCTATTTTTTTAATGTAGCCTGATTCCTTTGTGGAAAGAAAGTTACAATTGAACATGCCGAACTATTTCACAATGGACTAATTCTTGCTATATGCGTACAAGTGTGCTGAACTAAATTTCATAAGAGCACAGAGGCTGACTTAGTTGGAATTTTAATTCAATAAGTAGGAAAAAAGTTATCAATCACATTTACTGTATGGCAGAGCAGTGACAATACTTTCATCGCCTGCCAGTTTTTACCAAGAAGTTGCTTCAGAAAATGGCCTGACGGCTGCAACTGATTCAGGTGGCTTTTCATGGGCTTCATTTACCACTCTCTTTCCAGTCACCATTGTCAAAAGAAAGGGAAATAAATAGGAAAGCTCCTCCAGAATTTATTTTGACAATGTTGGCACACCACATTATTCTTGTTGTCAGCTGCGCTGTTTCCACATTCATATAGTGAGTTTCTTCACCACCAATCCATGTCACTGATAACTACTAGTGGGGGAAATCACTGCACAATGGCTCACACAGTGGGTCCTACTAAATGTTAAGGCCATGGGATGGGAAATTCATCATGGTGATGCCAATTATTACATATATTTAGGTGTCAGGTAAAAACATTCTTCTTCTGCCAGGCCTTTGGCTAATTCAATGATCTATGGCCTTTTAAACTATGTATGGGTTATTTTTTATCTGTTATTATGGTATGCATTTTTATATTGTAAACTGCCCTGTGATCTTTGGGTGAAGGACTGTATAGGAATATAATTAATTAGAAACTGTATAAAATTATAATAATAATAGTAATAATAATAATAATAATAATAATAATAATAATCATCATCATCATCATCATCATCTGTGTGGATCTAGTCCAGATTCAGTTATCATGTACTCATTTCTAGTGATAAAAGCTAAAAGAGGTCTACATAGACACAAACATCCAAACTTCACAACAGCTCTGCATTCCATGTCTGGTTTCAAAATTATCCTATTCATGAACTTTTCTTGAAAACAGCACAGATGATCTGTGACTGCCACACTGTGTCTTCACTGACTACATACTACAAAAGGATAGAAGGCTTAGTGGTCAAATCATTTTTTTTGTGATCAGCATCAACTCTAGGATTGCCATATTTCAAACAGTGAAAATCCGGACAGAAAAGGTGAGCTTTTTTTGGCTTGCCCAAAGTTGTGCAGAAGGGTTTGCTGGGGAGTTCCTGCAGTTCAGTGGCACTTAGAATGCCTCTATATTACCAATTGCAGAATATAAGCAGATATTTATATTGCCACACCCCAGTGCCTGTGATTCAGTTAAGAGGTAGAGCTTTTTCTCTGACAGCATGATCAGAGACAAAGATGGTGACTAAATTTGTGGACCCTTGAAAAATCCTCACAAACTGTTGCAGAGACTCCTAGTAACAGTATCATGCAAATTACTTTTGTGGGGCTACATCAGTTTGGGTATCTCGTGCTCAAAATAGGGAAATAATACTTGTAGAGAAACTTTGAAATGATGTGGTTCCACTTTAGTGCAGTACAATGAAAGTAATTTAGTTTATTGACTACAGAACTATATCCCAAGCATTACAAACATATGCACCATTCATTATTATTATTATAATAAAAAGTTTTAAAATGGCTACGCTTTGCAGAACTGTTCATTATAATATTTAGTAACAAAAATTCTGTAGTTTAGTGAGCCGTGGAGAGATGTCAAGTTTTCATAATTTTCATAGTGAAATATATTTTAAATATACATTAACGTATACTAAAGAGAACTATTAAAATTATTTCAAGTCTGCAATGTTTCCTCACTTAAAAATTAAAGTATTTCAAAATTAATTATAATTTTGAGGGGCAAAAATTGCACTTAATGCTGATTAGTATTCTTAACTGAGTTATTTTTAATTTAAAATGACCATCAGAAAGAAATGTGTCTATAGCTAATCCTATTGATTTAAATAAAATATAAAATGTAGTGACTAATTATGTAGATAAAAACTGGAAAGTGATTCACCCAAATGAATTTGGAAAGAGGAGTCTATTTTAAAATATTCATAATTTTTCAGGTATGAAAGTATAATTTTCGGTTGGCAGTTTCTACTATCTGAACCAGGAGGATAATAATTATGGTCCTTACTTGAGCAGATCCGCATACATATCCCCCAACTAATGGTTTTCAGAGTCGGTTTTGACAGTGCCAACAGTCAACCTGGATGATTTCCAAGCAATGACTGAAAATGTCCAAGCCCAGAGCATCAACTCACAACTGAGATATTTGGCTACAACAGATAAAAGCTGCAACGCTGGCTTAAGAAAGGGAGCACCACAATAATTCTTTTCAGATGTTACCCATATGCATTTACTGAATGCGCAAAGGGGAAGGAAGATCATCTACAGAGGTGTGCTAAAAGCTGGATTCAAGTCAAATGCTGCATGTGCTGGTCAACACTCATGCGAGCATTTCCACACACGGATGCTATTGGCTTCATCCAATTCACTGCTTATTTGTTTAAATTTATATTTCCCGCTCACAGCAATGACTTAAGGTTGATACTGAAAGGGACATAATTCAAATTGTGGCTTTGGAATAAGCTCAAGTAACTTCATGTCAGCTGTATAAAACTAACATGTTTTACGTTAGTGCCATCGTCACTATTGTCTCCTAAACGTACAGATTTCTCATCCATTCTCACTCCACTGATCTAATTATTGTACCCACTTTTAAAACAATATACAAAGAATACATGTAATATTCAAACAGATGATGAAAATCAAAACAAATTTTCATAAACTAGTATATATTGCAGAATTTATTTTAGTCAACATTTAACAAGGACCTGCAAATTCCTTGAATATGCCACAATTGTACAGAAAATAGAATTGACCCATACAGAAAAGAAACTTTTTTTAAAAATCTAGTCCTTAGCCAGGTATAATTTTTGCATTAAGTTTTCTACCAATACTCAGAATCGTACATAACTTGAATTACTGGTTGTCTAAAGTGGCTCACTAAATCTTTCCAGAATCTTGAAATGATGAGACATGCTGCCATCAATATGTGGGTTGAAAGGTCTTTACTTTTCAAGTTTTTATCCAACTCCTCAATTATATTAAGCAGTGCCACTTCTGGAGATATCCTCACTACAGTACCTGTGAGGTGATATTACCGGTACTTGTCTCTTGAAAAATTTGTACCGAAAAGAAGTCTACCTTACAACCCGCAGCCACATTCTTTTCTCCGAAAGAAAAAAAAAAGTTCTATCAGTTGAAAGGAATCTTTGGCTCCAACAAAATATTATCTGAAATCCATGTTGTACTGGAATTCCCTTTTTGTGGAATGCCCATCTTTCAAATGATTGATATAGACATTTTACCTAGACTGTTCTATTGAAAGTAATACTGAAATCTTTACCAACAAATGACCCTCTTACCTGATTAAGCTTCTTCCATAGATTGAGGACTGGAGAGAGCTCATTAGACCAGATTTCCCTGTCAAATTTGCAGCCAGCAGTTACAGACCTGCTCAAGATCCGAAGCTGTGAAATTACCTGCGAGATAAAAAGATAATATGACAGTGTGTGAACACTTAGACAATTCTCTAGTAAGGTTATGGGTGAGTCAAATAAACAGAATTGTCTTCCGGAGGTCGGGGTGGAATCAAGCACTTCAAATCCGACTCAAGGCTGCAGTACCCTAACCATGTATATTCATGATGGCATTGCAACTGTAGCAATCATAAATATGTGCAGGATTGAATCACATATTATTGAAATCCTTGTGATATGGTAGGAGAAGGAAGCAAGCATACAGTGTCTTGCATCTTGCTGCTATCACTATTGAGACACAGATGCTGGCATTTTGGGGGGCCTATAGAGGCAGGCAACTGTAAGAATGCCATGCACACACCTCACGGGCCTGTCTTGCAATAACCTCGCTAGAGGCTCTGGTGAAAGGGGGGGGGATCTTTCCAACAAGGAATATTTAAAAACCAGCTCCATTTATTAGTTTTGACCTTAGCAAGAAATCAGTATTTTATCTTTTTTTAAAAAATTCAATTGGGATTTTTGGAAGTTTAAGTGGGATAGTTTCATTTTACTTCACCCTTGCTGGAATAAATAAATATCTATGAATTGTTATGCGTTTTCGCCCCACAGCAATACAGTAGCATTGCCTATACTGACATTTATTTATCTTATCGGGCTGCCTGTAACAGAGCTGTCAGGGTAGCTCCCAAGAAGAAATGAAACAATTTTAAATTCAAGATCAATAAAATAGCAGAATGTTTATTTTCTGTTTACATGTTATTTAAAATGGTTGTTTCTTCTAAGATTTTAAAACCACCGTGTAGTTCTGTTTTGCTTGGCCACACAGAACTTCTTAAATAAAAAAACATTAATCTTTCTCTAGGGCAAACTATTTAGTTGTTAAATAGTCAGAATTATCCACTTAAAGTCCACTAGTGCATTTTTGATTGATTTTCTAATCTTGAAAAATGTGTGATGATGCACTGTTTCATTTTCTTTGTTTGTCTGATAAATTATGTACTGTTGTTTGGTTCAGTGAAAGCAAATTAAAATAATTTATCAGACTTGCTAGAACATGAAGCCTCACTAGTTGGTAGTCTGTGGAAGTATTATTTTAACTTTTATAATTGTTGCTATCGATTAATTTGCTAAACATTGAAGAAAACAAATTCAAGCTTTAAAAGGAACATAGACACAAATGGAGATATTTTTTTTAACATTTCCATTCTCAAACTAGATACAAAAGATTTTGAATTTTGATGGAAATGCATCACTTAACTTATTGGGAATGTTTTGTTCCCTTGAAAATCCAAAATGCAACCTTGCTTTTCTACTAGATACACAGATTTATACTAAAATAAAAAAATTCCTTCAGTAGCACCTTAAAGACCAACTAAGTTTTTATTTTGGTATGAGCTTTCGTGTGCATGCACACTTCTTCAGATACAGTGAAATGGAAGTTTCCAGGCACTTATGTAGAGAAGGGGTGGGGAGGGGTGGGGATGGGGAGGGGGGATCACTCAGAAGGGTGGTGGAAATGGGTGATTGACTGACTGATAGCTGTTGATGACCGCAAACGACTGCAAATGGTTTTGCATGAAAAAGCAAGGGTTGAGATGGCTGAAGATCGCTTATCATGTATAATGAGATAAGAACCCGATATCTCTGTTCAAACCAGGTCCCTCCATGGTTTTGAGCTTGGTGATAAGTTGCAATTCAGCAACTTCTCTTTCCAGTCTATTTCTGAAATTCTTTTGTAGTAAGACAGCTACTTTGAGATCTTGTATAGAATGTCCTGGGAGATTGAAGTGTTCTCCTACTGGTTTTTCTGTCTTCTGGTTCCTGATGTCAGATTTATGTCCATTTATCCTTTGGCGTAGGGTTTGGCCTGTTTGTCCAATATAGAGAGCTGAAGGGCACTGTTGGCATTTGATGGCATACACAATGTTAGAGGATGAGCAATTAAATAGTCCTGAGATGGTATGTTGGATGTTGTTGGGGCCAGTAATGGTGTTGTCTGGGTGTATGTGGCAGCAAAGTTGGCATCTGGGTTTATTGCAGGCTCTGGTACCAGTGTCCATGTTAAGTCTGGTGGTTGTATTATTGTGGGTGAGGAGTTGTTTAAGATTGGGTGGCTGTCTGTAGGCAATGAAAGGTCTTCCTCCCAGAGCTTGAGAAAGGGAGCGGTCATTGTCCAGGAGAGGCTGTAGATCTCTGATGATGCGTTGTACTGTTTTAGCTTGGGAGCTGTATGTGATGACTAGTGGTGTTCTGTTATTTTCTTTTTTGGGTCTGTCTTGCAGCAGGTTCTCTCTAGGTATCTGTCTGGCTCTGTTGGTCTGTTGTTTAACTTAAACAACAGACCAACAGAGCCAGACAGATACCTAGAGAGAACCTGCTGCAAGACAGACCCAAAAAAGAAAATAACAGAACACCACTAGTCATCACATACAGCTCCCAAGCTAAAACAGTACAACGCATCATCAGAGATCTACAGCCTCTCCTGGACAATGACCGCTCCCTTTCTCAAGCTCTGGGAGGAAGACCTTTCATTGCCTACAGACAGCCACCCAATCTTAAACAACTCCTCACCCACAATAATACAACCACCAGACTTAACATGGACACTGGTACCAGAGCCTGCAATAAACCCAGATGCCAACTTTGCTGCCACATACACCCAGACAACACCATTACTGGCCCCAACAACATCCAACATACCATCTCAGGACTATTTAATTGCTCATCCTCTAACATTGTGTATGCCATCAAATGCCAACAGTGCCCTTCAGCTCTCTATATTGGACAAACAGGCCAAACCCTACGCCAAAGGATAAATGGACATAAATCTGACATCAGGAACCAGAAGACAGAAAAACCAGTAGGAGAACACTTCAATCTCCCAGGACATTCTATACAAGATCTCAAAGTAGCTGTCTTACTACAAAAGAATTTCAGAAATAGACTGGAAAGAGAAGTTGCTGAATTGCAACTTATCACCAAGCTCAAAACCATGGAGGGACCTGGTTTGAACAGAGATATCGGGTTCTTATCTCATTATACATGATAAGCGATCTTCAGCCATCTCAACCCTTGCTTTTTCATGCAAAACCATTTGCAGTCGTTTGCGGTCATCAACAGCTATCAGTCAGTCAATCACCCATTTCCACCACCCTTCTGAGTGATCCCCCCTCCCCATCCCCACCCCTCCCCACCCCTTCTCTACATAAGTGCCTGGAAACTTCCATTTCACTGTATCTGAAGAAGTGTGCATGCACACGAAAGCTCATACCAAAATAAAAACTTAGTTGGTCTTTAAGGTGCTACTGAAGGAATTTTTTTATTTTACTTCGATCCAGACCAACACGGCTACCTACCTGTAACCAGATTTATACTAAGCCATATACCGTATTTTTCCATGTATAAAACACCCCTGTGTATAAGACAACCCCTAATTTTTTGAGCCCCAAATTAAGAAATAAATATTTTAAACTTTCCATGTACTGTATAAGAAGACTCCCAATTTTAAACTTAATTTTTTTGGGGGGAAATATAGTCTTATACATGGAAAAATACAGTAATTAGATTCCCCCCCTCCTATTCCCTCCAACATATATATAGGATGACAAATGAGTATATTCTATTGCACTCATATTAGCCAAACTTATCTTTATCTGGTCTCTTAAGGGGAACAAAATGAAGGTGAAGACTAGTAATTATTTCTTTCAGAGACCAAAACAGAATAAAGTTTCTCACGCCCGTAGCTAACCAATAATGCAGTCTGTTTCTAAAGAAAAAAACCCATCAAACAAGCAAAGAAACCACCTTTGACTGAAGTTCTTGCAATCTAAACAACAATCTAAGTACTAGCAGAAAAAGTGCAGTGGAGTTCAAATGAGAATGCAAAGGGCAAGCTGGAAGCCTGGGAAGCAAACTTGGGGTTAGAAGGGCCTGAAATTGAAGAGGTACCTGCACAATGTTTCTTCTTAAGAAAAGTAGAGCCTTTTCCATGGCACAATGAAATGTTAGTGCTGAAAATCCTCTCTCATCCTGAACTTCATAATAGTATGTGACAGTCCTTGTTGGGAGATTCATTCCCCGTGAGTAGTCAGTCATGGGTTTGTTGTCTATCACATGACTGGGTATGTGTTTTGATTCCACAGAGTGGGAAGTGACTTAGACAGGATGTCTGTCTTATTGTGTCCCTGAAGTGGAACTGTTGTTCCTTTGTTCTTTCTCTTTGCTGTGTGCAGCTAGAGAGAGAGGGGGAGCCATGATGAAGAGCTCCACGTATGTTTATATGTAAATAAAATAGATTAGCCAAGATGCTGTGCTACTGAGTTCTGTTACGCTACTGCGCAAGCCTCTGCGTATCTGTGAAGTGTGTGCTGGTGTCTTCTGGCACCAGTCGCTGTGATGTTCGGGCTGGAGAATGCTTATACGATCGCCAAACGATCGCCCAGGAGGGGGAGAACATGCCAGCTAGGCATGTGTCTCTGCCAGGGTACTACTCGTAAGTAGGCCTTTTCCTGATAGCCCTAACAGTTATAGGAACCCACCTGAGTTAAATAATTCTACCTCACATTCTAGTTCATGGGTAGGCAACCTAAGGCCCGGGGGCCAGATCTGGCCCAATCGCCTTCTAAATCTGGCCCGTGGATGGTCCGGGAATCAGCGTGTTTTTACATGAGTAGAATGTGTCCTTTTATTTAAAATGCATCTCTGGGTTATTTGTGGGGCCTACGAATTTGCTAAAAAAAAATCCCAAAATATAGTCCGGCCCCCCACAAGGTCTGAGGGACAGTGGACCGGCCCCCTGCTGAAAAAGTTTGCTGACACCTAGTTCTTTCCCATCCATTAATGAACTAAGCCACTAGATGCAAAGGTTGTACACATGAATACAGAAAGGGTTGATTTTCACAAGAACTGTACAATTTAAAGGATAAAATCTAAACTGGAAAACAATACATGAACTAAAAGTTGCTTTAATTTTTAGTAACTACATAGTATGCTTAAGTTAATTTATATATAAATTTATATATAAATTGATTCTGTTCTGTCTGCAATGTAGTTCAGCTACAGATTTCCCCTACTCCGTATTAAATATGGCTGAATCATTTGTTTATTTAAGCAAATCTACTCAACAGTTTTAAAAAGTCACAGAATGTAAACATACATTAAATTCAAAGATAAGTGACAAAATGAGTTTTGTACAGCTTCTGCAGAATTATCTCTTCAAAACTCTGTGGCAGACTTTTGTACTAAAGTACAAAATCTTTAATGACTTGATTATTTTTTCTTATGAAATCAGCCAATAAACCTTCTTCTACATTTTCACCTACCCATCAACAGGAAAATAAAAAGACAAGTACTCTACTGCCACCTACCATATTTAGTTACTGTATAATATACGTGACATAAATGTTATTTCCTCAGATCTTATCACCCTGCTTGAAAATATACTATTTTTGCCATGTTAATGGCAACAGACAGTTTTCAAAATACCAGTAGGTAGCAGCATCTAAAAATTATGTTATGTGTCCTGAATAAATACTAGCAAAGAAACTCATGAAAGATAACCCTGATTCAATCCAAACACGGGAAAGCTATTTTCAGTCACAAGATCCACTTTTGATGAATGTAAAATGGAACCTATTTTCCAATGCAGTGATTTCCTGCCTCTACTTAACCACAAGAAAGACTCTTTGGGGAGGTACATATAAACAACTTATTCTTCTCCTAGCCTTTTGCTGGAGCAGGCTGAGGTGTAAAATTATATTTTGCTTCATCTGTACTTTACTGGCTTTCAGCATCTGAAAGAATAACTTTCTGACAGTAAAGACAGTGGAATGGACTCCCTCGGGAGGTGGTGGAGCCTCTGTCATTAAACAGAGATTGGATGTCAATCTGTCATGGATGCTTTAGCTGAGTTTCCTGCATTGCAGGGGGTGGGACTATATGCTCTGGGGATCCCTTCCAACTCTACAATGGCTGTAACTGCTGTGTTTACTAATGTTGTTGTTGTTGTTGTTTAGTCGTGTCCGACTCTTCGTGACCCCATGGACCAGAGCACGCCAGGCACTCCTGTCTTGCACTGCCTCCCACAGTTTGGTCAAACTCATGTTCGTAGCTTTGAGAGCACTGTCCAACCATCTCATCCTCTGTCATCCCCTTCTCCTAGTGCCCTCAATCTTTCCCAACATCAGGGTCTTTTCCAGGGAGTCTTCTCTTCTCATGATGTGGCCAAAGTATTGGAGCCTCAGCTTCAGGATCTGTCCTTCTAGTGAGCACTCAGGGCTGATTTCCTTCAGAATGGATAGGTTTGATCTTCTTGCAGTCCATGGGACTCTCAAGAGTCTCCTCCAACACCATATTAGTGTTTACTAATAAGTATAGGTAAAGGACCCCGGGACAGTTAAGTCCAGAATTCAACTATGGGGCGCTCATCTCTGCTTCCAGGCCAAGGGAGCCGGTGTTTGTGCACAGACAGTTTTTCTGGGTCATGTGGCCAGCATGACTAAACTGCTTCTGGTGCAATAGGACACCATGATGGAAGCCAGAGCACATGTTTACATTCCCGTTGCAGTGGTACCTATTTATCTTCTCTTACTGGTATGCTTTCGAACTGCTAGGTTGGCAGGAGCTGGGACAGAGCAACGGGAGGTCACTCTGTCATGGGGATTTGAACTGCCTACTTTTGATTGGCAAACCCAAGAGGCTCAGTGGTTTAGACCACAGCGCCACCCATCTATATCTATAGCACACACACACACACACACACACGTGGGTGGTGCTGTGGTATATGCTAGGTGGGTGGTGCTGTGGTATATGCTAGCATAGTACTTAGTTAAGGATACATCTGTTGTACTGGTCAAAATTATGGGTAGGTCCATATTGGAAACCTCCAACATATGCAGCGAGAGGAAGGTTAGATAAGAAGCAATACTGCACTGTTCTATAATGTCAGGGCTGGCAGCTTGAAAGCACACTCAAGGTAGTTAACCCTGAAGACAGGCAGCACATGGCAAATGAGTGTAGAGAGTGCAGGGTGAGGCAAAGCAGCTGGTGGACAACAAGCTTAGTCTGAGGATCCGTAGAAGGTTCTGAGGATTTTAGGCCAAGGTGAAAACCAAACACCTTCAGCTCTTGTGCCAGCTGACAAATGGCTTAATCATACTGGCCATGTCAGCTATGAGGCTGCAGTACTTCCTTCTGTCTACCTTCATTGCCAATGGATAAAAGGTTCAAGACACCAGTTACTCGCTAGTTTGGCAAGCTGACATGAGTGTTGGAAACCAGCTCTCCTTGTCAGCAGTTTTACCATGAGAGAATCATATCTGAGGGAGTGTGGAAGAAACTGGCTGGATCAGGTCCATAATTTGCAGTACAAATACCAGTAATGTTACAAGGAAGGACACCTTCAGTCAACATACTTCCAGAAAAGAGTGCTAAAGACTTAAGCCCTAATGTTAAAATCCTTTGTCTCTTGTAATTTGACACTCCTGAAAATGAATCGTTTGTCTTTTAGGAAGCTTCCTGGTGCTTAGTTAGATTTAATGTTTGTATTAAGTTAAATATTTAAATCGAGGGTTACATGAAATCCAACATTTTACAAATGTTTAAAAAAGAAAACTGGGATTCTTTCCATAAGCCTGCCATGAAATGTATTTTTAAGTAAGAAAAATTAAACTCCATAAGCTTCCTCAGTGCTTACACCAAATGTCATTTACATTTTTTTTATCATTTATTTACTTATATCACTGAGAACTTGACTAAGGATCTGTTAGCATGAAACAGTGCTAAAGATTCGTAACTACAATAATGGCACTCTTTGTCAGGATAGTGAATATTATGAGAGCATAGATTGTTTCAGTATCCTTCCAATATGCATTCTAGTCTTGTGCATGTCCAAACTATAATTTATGGCAGTGATTTGCAAGATGAGGTTTTTACTAAGTATCAGAAGTAAAATGTGCAGGCTTTATACTATGTCAAGGAACTGCATCAGCATATTTTTCAAGGGAATTAGGTCTTAAAAGCTTGAATACAAATCACAGGAGACATGCTAGCTTATGCAATTTTAACTTAAGCAAACTAAAAGCGAACCTCTCTGTCACAGTGAAAAACCCATTCATTCTGCCAGCTGTGAATATGAATACCATCAAAGTTCAAAACCTATGTGCCACTTGTTTCTGTGAAGAGGCCATGTACTGCATTTTATTAGGAATACAGTCAGTTAGTCTTTATCTGTATATAACCGTAAGTCATTATAAATAAGCCAAAAATGAAAAGAAAAAGGAGACCAACAAGCAAACTGTGTGTGAATAAACCAGGGGAGTACATTCATTTGTACTGTCCCAGTTACAAAACACATAGACCCAGTTTGCAACCCTCCTTGCACCTAAGAAACTTGTCAGACATGCAATGCCACTAGATGTTCCATGGGTAGGTAAAATATTTGAATAGGGCATATGCATGTAAAATACAGCATATGAAGGTCTACAGATTAAATTGATATTCTAGATAAGATCCATTATTTGGCCATAAAGTCTGGGCCTACAATTGATTTTATACATGAACGTTATAATGAAGCATTACACCCATGACTGAAGGAGGAAGGTTCTGCCAGTTGGGAAGGAGGGAGGAAGGCACTCTCTAAGCTCCCCCACCATACAATAAAGTGATGATGAGAGAGCTGCTGCTGTGCCGTGCATGCTGCTGTGAGAAGCAGAGAAAAAAAACTATGCTAAAATTCAGGCTTCCTTCTCTCTCTGTGCAGCAGTGGCAGTAGGTGGAGGGGAAACAAAGGAGAGAAAGGACCTTCCTTCTCCCTTTCATGCCCCCCCCATGACTGCCACAAACTGCTCTCTGAAGTGCCCCCACTCCATTTAACATTGCTGCTGAGACAAGTGATGGAGGGGGGAGGTGCTTCAGAGAGCAGTTTGGCAAACTTCTCTCTGTAGTGCCTCCCGCTCTCCTTTAAAAGGGGCTGGGGTAGCCTGTGAGGGGATAGGCAAGTGGGTGGGTTAAGGTATGAAGCAGGCACCCCCAAACTGCAGCCCTCCAGATGTTTTGGCCTACAACTCCCATAATCCCTAGCTAACAGGACCAGTGATCAGGGATGATGGGAATTGTAGTCCCAAACATCTGGAGAGCCAAAGTTTGGGGATGCCTGGTATAAAGAGAGGGTGGGTTGACCACATGTTGGGGAAGGGGGGTTGGCAGAGGGAATGGCAAGTGGAGGGAACAGGGGAGGGAGTCCCTAGTAATAAGGTATATTTGTCCAGATCCAGCAGCAGCAGCAGCAGCAGCAGCAGGAAGAACAGCACCTCCTCAGTATCTGTATAACTTGCAGGCAGAAAAAATGTCCTGGTTCTGTTCAGTCATTTGTTATGAGAGTTTATTCTGCTTTGCATCTTACTCCTCCAATTTAACTAAGAATGTATAGTAACTTTGTTTGCATGTAACACTAAGTCTCTAGTACTGGAAGCTAAACCGTGGCTTGCCTTAACATCTGTTTAACCTCAGTTATGGTGTTTTCTCTTCCAAACAAACCACAAGCAGTAAGCCCAGAACAAACCTTGGTTAATGCTCATTGTTTGTTTGGAGCAAGGCAAACCACAAGCTCTGATTTCGATGTAACACAAAGCCAAACCAATGTTTCACTCCCAGTATTGGGCAGCAGCAGAAGGGGGGGGGGCGAAATGACCAGCATGTTCTCACTGTGCACCAACATGTAGCATGCGGGTAGCCCAGAACATTGATGTAACACCATTACACTGGTTAAGCACCATACACACTTGACAGAACCCTATGTTCAACCTCATCAAGTAACTGTGTTGTGGCAGTGTTTTATGAATGTGCACTGTCCACAACTACACATGTGCAAATTATGGCTCTAAAGAAGCTGGATGCAATAGCAAATACAATCACATAAAAATGCTTCCGTGGTGCTTTTCCATTTGTACAAGTGCACATATAATGTGAAACTCAGATGAAGGAACTGAAAGCTGAGGGAAAGCGAGCATGCAAAGTCTCTGTATAGTACATTGTACAGAAATCAGAGATTAACAAAAGGTACAATGTAGACTTCCAAATGCTTTCCTTCCACTGAGGAAGCAAGTGCAAGTAAATCCAGACTCTAAAATCTAGGTTGAAGCACTCAATATGAGATTCACATAAAGTTGACAGTAATGGAGGTAATGAATATATTATCTGTTGTGCTTAGGCCACACACATGTAAGCACTGGTTGACTAAGGTTTTTGCTTCTGAGAAAGGCATTGCTTAGAAATAAGCAATCATCTGATAGCTTTCCTCAACAGAGGGAAATCAGCTCTTCAAATTACTTTGGATATATATGATTTGGGATAAGGAGATGGTACCATTTCAAGAAACAAACTTCTCAGATCATCATGCACCACTTAGAAAAACAATCAGCTTTTAGCTAATATATATATATATATATATATATTTTAGTAATGCTTGTTGTCAAATATGGGTCAAGGTGTAGTCCAAGTGGTAATTCCATATCTGAAATTTCAGTATCTTTATTTCAGAATTTAAACTAACATGGGCTAAGGCAGGTTTCACTTTTCATAGTCATTTTTCATTACTATAAAAATGCACCCCTTATTAATCAAAGACTTATAACTACTATATTATCAACTACTATATTATCTGCTGTAAAAGGCTGTTGTAACATGATGCAATGTTTCAAGGGCATCGTTAAGTATCTTTATGGCAGGAATTTGCAAAGCTGAGGCTCAGAGCTGAGTTCAAAACGCCATATGGCAATAAGATAACTGAGTGTATGACTGAATAATAAAAAGCAAACTGTGCTTTATAAATGATTTCTGTATCCTCCAATTATGTGGACTAGAAGAAAACTGTGTGAATTTCATGGTTCAGGTCATGTTTATGAAATGGTAATTTGGGGCGATCCTTGCATGCAGTGATAATCGTGTCTGTGTGCATTTATAGAACAAAGGCACATATGGAGAATGTCACTAACATTGCTTAGACAGAATACTGGAGTTTTGCTTTTGACTGACTGTGCCACTCAGTTCGGAAATGCATTCGTGATGCAGTAAGATTTCAAAGGGGATCCCATGACTCTGCATTGTGCTGCAGCATATATTTGTATTCTGCATCAAAGAAGGGCCAGCATGCTTCAACAATGGCTTTCCATGAAGAAAACACATTACAATTGAAATATAAAAAGCTAGAAATGAAAATGATGGTTTAAATGGTTAATTAAAGGATCACCAATACTTTTTGTTTAGCATGAAATGCTTATAATGAGCCTGTTTACAGCAAAATGCATCCTGAAATAGCCACCCCTCAATTCAGTTCACCTTTCTTATATGTTAAAGTATTTTATCAGAGGGCCTGGATCTCCTGATAAAACTGGGGCTTTTCTATTGCTTCTGATATATCTTGTAAAGAGTGATTGTGTACAGTATTTCTTCAGATAAGCAGCAGTGAACTGAACTCAGACTTTGGTAAGCTGTAAATGGGCTTACAAAGTGAACAAAAGAGTAAGGCTATAACTCCTTCCTTGTCAAAAATGATTTACGGCTATTAATTGTCAATTAATCTTCATTAAATCTCAGAGTTACTCATTACACCTCAGTGTAACTGAGCTCTAACACAGACATTCCAAACATTTTTCACAGAATAAAATTTAAGAACTTGCATTTTCCTGTTCTTTTTGAATCTGAGAACAGTGCACCAAATACACCCTCTCATGGATGGTTCAGGAGGATACCATGGTTGATGTTATCCAAAAGTCACCAAGATCTAGTAAGACCAACAATTTCCCCTCTCACTCTCAGCGCAACCAAGACAGATTCAGCCCCAAACGTGGGACTGAACCCAGTTTGGAGTGGATCTAGATAGTCAATTTCCTCCACGGATGCCTTAGTCAGCACTATAGTAAGTTTTGTTTAATCTCTGAATTAAATCTGCAGTCATTTTTTTCATTTCTTTCTGTTACCAGAATCTGAACATTAGAAAATACACCAGATTTAATGGAACAGATTTAATGAACAAGGTAAACTGATACACAGCTTTATTATGGCCATCTTTATGGTTTGTCCAGTGAGATGTTAGCTGCAAAATCATATCTCAGAAGCTAGCAGATTCTCACCTTCAATTTGCCTGGTGGAGAAGTGAATGCACACCACCAAAAGCAGCATTTTAATTGACTTACCCCAAATAGAAATACATTAAACAATTGACTGGAGTCTAACATTGCACTCTAATCACTGTTGCAGAACCTTCTTTTGAGTATTTGTGCTGACAAGCAATTCAATTTACAATTAATATTGTTTGCATGCCACCTCAAACTTTGAGCAGTGCAAGATTCCAGGGTTCCAGGTGCGAAGGACAGTGAAGACAGGTGTCTTTATGATATACTAGTGTCTTCAGCCCGTTAAATAAACGGGCGCTAGAATGCATGCCGGCTCCTCGATCCGGTGCTCCGCGCAGCGCTGATCAGCGCCGACCCGGCAGGCCGCCAGATCAAGGAAGCGGCCTGCCGGGTCGGCACCCAGCAGCGCTGCACGAAGCACCGGGGGACTGGCGGCGGGGAAGGCAGGCAGGCGCTTGCTCTATTGCCTGCCTGCATTCCCCACTGCCTGTCACACGAAGATCGGCAGGCGCCGCTTGCCGGGGTTTTTCAACCCCGGCAAACAGTGCCCGCCGATCTTCGGCTGTCCCCCGATGCGCTACGGCTCGGGGAAGCAGGCAGGGAGACGCAACAGCCCGCAGCTTCCCGGGCTGTTGCGTCTCCCTGCCTGCTTCCCCAAACTAAAGCGCGCGGGGGACAGAGCCGAATTGCGGCGCGGGGGGGGGGGGGCTTTTCGCCGTTTGCCTTCCCCGAGCTAAGGGGGAGGCAAACGGCAAAAAGCCCCCGCCACGCCGCAATTCGGCTCCGGGACTGGCTTGGCGGTGGCGGGAAGAAGGGGAGGAATTCCTCCCCTTCTTCCCGCCACCGCCAAGCCAGTCCGCAGTGGGGGCTTTTCGCCGTTTGCCTTCCCCCCAGGGGGAGGCAAACGGCGAAAAAACCCGCCGCGCCATACTTTGGCTCGGAGACTGGCTTGGCGGCGGCGGGAAGAAGGGGAGGAATTCCTCCCCTTCTTCCCGCCGCCGCCAAGCCAGTCCCCGAGCCGAAGTGCGGCGCGGCGGGTGCTTTTTACCGTTTGCCTCCCCCTTCACTCCGGGAAGTCAAACAGCGAAAAGCCCCCACCGCGCCGCACTTCGGCTTGGGGACTGGCTTGGCGGCGGTGGGAAAAAGAGGAGGAATTCCTCCTCTTCTTCCCGCCGCCGCCAAGCCAAAGCCGGCTTCCCTCGGCGCCCGCTGCTGCTTCGGCCGAAGAAGCGCCGTCCCATGCCGGAGGTGCGCGGCAAGGCTGCCGGGGGGAGCGCTTCTTTCCCCCGCCGCCTCGCCGCGCACCTCCAGCATGAGACTGGGCTTCGGAACGGCGGTTGGCGGAGCGGCGGTTGGCCGTTGTCCCTCCGTCCAATCCCTGTGTCTCTGGGGTACATGCGCAGTACCCCAGGGACACACGGGACAACTGGACGCAGGGACAACTTGGACATTATTATATAGGATGGCTTATTTACACGCACACACATATACAACCTGAGCCTATGATGGAGGGGTTCACAGCATTAACACCCCAAGAGGGTTTTGCTTCTTCCATAGCCACAGCCTTCTAGCAGAAATGTGGCATAGCTCTGGCTCCCATCTGTCCAGCCTGCAAGCTTCTAATTGTCTATCATTAAATAGTTGAAGTACCTTCTACATGATAGTACAGTGGTGCCTCGCAAGACGAATTTAATTCCTTCTGTGAGTCAATTTGTTTTGCGAAAAATTCGTCTAGCGAATCCCATTGGAATACATTGAACTTTTATTTATTTATTTATTGCCCATAGGAACGCATTAATTGAATTTCAATGCATTCCTATGGGAAACCGCGATTCACAAGATGAATTTTTCACAAAACGAATTTGTCTTGCGAGGCAACCTCTGATCGCCAAACCCATTCGTCTAGCGAAAAATTTATCTAGCAGGGCATTCGTCTAGCGAGGTACCACTGTATTTTGTTTTAGGAAAAGTTAGCTCAGCACATTTAAGGTTCAGAGTTAGAAAATATGTATTGGAAGATGGTTTTTCTAGCTGCAACCCCCTTTTTGTATCCTAAAATAAAGCTGCAATCCCCCCCACACTCACCTGGTTCTAAGCCCCACTGAACATAGTGAGACTTACATCTGAGTAGACAGACATATGATTTCACTGTAAAACTGATAACTATTTTCCATTTTCTGGCCATAGATCTGGCTCTGTGTCATATGTTCTAAGTTTATTCCTTAGTGTGGTTCTTCCAATGTACCTGGGACATATTCTAGCTAGTTATACAAACAATTCACATGGGGAATGTTTTGCCTGCTAAGTTTAATTGGAAATATTCAATAAAAACTAACTAATATTTGATAGCATATCATTTCATAAGATTCTAGGTAGCTGGGCTACCACTAATATCACGTGGAGTGAAATCTTCACAAAATTACAGAAAGGGGTCTTTATCATCACACTTTCCATTACTGTGATATATCAACATGAGAGAACTAAAGTTCTCCAAATCTATAGCAAAGGGCATGTCCATGACTCCACTAACAGATAAGATTTCCTCCTCATATGAAGAGAGAAGTTACTTCTATATATAGAGTCCTGGATAAGACAGAAGAAGCAACAAACACCTTCCTTATATTCATAGGATCAGCATGGTCTATACAACACAGGTTCAACACAACTGTTCTGAGTATGAAGAGGCATCAGATGCTTGAATCTCATCACCTTTGATCAATTATCCCTCAGAATAAATTAGTTTCCTTACTTTTCCCTAAAAAGGGAATGAACCTGGAAGCAATAGATCTCACTATCACAGTGAACCCTGTAAGATTTCTTTTTGAACAGATATGATCTTTTTAGCAAGTGACATTTGACATCTTGATAACAAACAAACAAACAAATGCTTACTAGAGAACTGGTCATTCGTTGAGATGAGCGAGCAATGTTGGCAGGCAAGCCAAAGAAATCAGGTTTATCATCTTCTGGAAGACTTTCAATAACATGACGGTAATCCTATGCAAAAGGGAAAACTGGTATTCAATATGTTATTTAAAAAATCTCTGAGCACTCTTATTTTCATAAAAGGAAGGGAAACATGTGGGTAATATACTTTGGAAATAAATTTCGGATTTAGATTTCAGTCTTTTAGTTATGTTCTTAGCCAGCTGAGTTCTGAATACACTAATAAATATGTAATTTTGAATGTGCTCTTAGATATGGTTACTATTATTAGTCAATCAAAGTGACACAATTTTTTTTAACTTAATAAGTTTAAACTTGATAATAAAGTAACTAACAATAAAATAATTAGGGCTGTAATCCTATATACATTTCCCTGGGAGTAAGTCTGAGTGAGCTCAATTCAATTTACTTCTGAGTAAAAATTCTTAGAATAATGTGGTGATTAACAGTAAAACAACAAGAGTTGTTTTTAAAATGCAAGTTATCATGTGCTCAAATCAGAAAAAGATGTCCGATGATTACCCACAATCCAAAAAATCACGAGCCCAGCTTTTGTATTTTTTATAGTTGTACTACTAGTTCTGACAGAATAAGGTAGCTATAAGTCTCTAAGTCTGAGATTCTCTCAGTTCTGGTCAGCTTTCAGCATGCCAGCAGCCATAATAAAACAAGTCTTTAATAGTACTAAAATTGGTCCACAATTAAGCAACAAGAAGCATAATCACCTGCCAATTTAATAAAGCCAGAGAAAATTAATATTATTTTAACATCTGATAAGAAGGGACACATACTCACCAATATATTGCAGGAGCTAGGGAGAGTGATGGAATATGGAAATCTGCTCATCTTCTTGCCCCGGAAATTTGAGTCAGCAATGACTCTGGAATTAAAAAACTGTTCCAGGTATGATCTAAGGACTCTCATATCAAAGTAATTATCTATACGACCTCCATAAATAGCATTTTCCAATAAGCCATGCACGAATTCCCACTGAAAAACTTTGGCGCCTGTAAATTATTAAATCAAAAGCATGTAAAAATATGGCACAATGGCTTGGTTTCGGATTTCATCATTAAACCAATCTTTAATACAGTGGGCAAATATATTCTGCCATGCAGTGACTGATGTCTATGCACATGACCTAATGTTTTCGTTTAACTATGACATCACCTCCATTATAGATCCCTAAGGAGCCTTAATCATTTTGGCCTGAAGGACCAGGCCAAATAGTCCCTCTTTCCTTATAGCAAATCATAAGTATCCCCAGCAGCTGAGGATACACTCTAGAACAGGCATCCCCAAACTTCGGCCCTCCAGATGTTTTGGACTACAATTCCCATCATCCCTGACCACTGGACCTGTTAGCTAGGGATCATGGGAGTTGTTGTGAAATCTATACAGTGGTACCTCGGTTTATGAACTTAATCCGTTCCGAAAGTCATAGAATCATAGAGTTGGAAGAGACCACAAGGGCCATCCAGTCCAACCCCCTACCAAGCAGGAAACACCATCAAAGCATTCTTGACATATGGCTGTCAAGCCTCTGCTTAAAGACCCCCAAAGAAGGAGACTCCACCACACTCCTTGCCAGCAAATTCCACTGTCAAACAGCTCTTACTGTCAGGAAGTTCTTCCTAGTGTTTAGGTGGAATCTTCTTTCTTGTAGTTTGAATCCATTGCTCCGTGTCCGCTTCTCTGGAGCAGCAGAAAACAACCTTTCTCCCTCCTCTATATGGCATCTTTTAATATATTTGAACATGGTTATCATGCCGGTGCCCTTCCACTGTTTGGATTCTGTTCTTAGACCAAGGTAAAGTTCTCAAACCAAGACACTATTTCCAGTTTTGTGGAGTTTGTAAACCAAATCGTTCTTAAGCCAGACTGTTCTTAAACCGAGGTACCACTGTATATCAAATAAGAGAATGTAAAGAGAATTTCTTGGAGCATATTTCCAAAGCATTAGAACCCTCCCCTTCTCCAAAGTGCAGTAGGAAGGAGAGACAGACACTTCAAATGGGGACTCCTTTTTTCCTTACCTGTTTACCTTCCTTCCCCATTCTCAACACAAACCTTCTACTTACAATTTCTCCGTGTGTTTTTTTAATGTGCTGTTGTGGCTCTGCCTATCTTGGCAGCTATCTGTTTAATTTCCAAGTGACCTACCGGTATATTCAGATGTGTTGAGAAGAAAAGTGTGACAGAGGAAAATAGTCTGGCTGGGATTTTTGAGAAGTTGTGGGATATGCCCTTTCCCCACACTTTTTGGTGTTTGCATCTTTACCTGTTTCAGGTTTGAGTTTTGGCATTAGAGACAGTTTCTTTCTTTCTTTCTTTCTGGAAGTGAGGCTTAAAGCCTTCAGTTTCAAATAACCCACCACCTCATCAGCCTGTACACACTGATAACTTCCTCTGCCCAACCTCCCATAGTGTAACTTCCAACATAATGCGCAGGGTGGAAGCTTAGATTAGCTACAGAGAAGTTGCTGATTTGGGATGAATAGTACCCACAGAGGGAACTTGAGCTGCCTGATGTTTCAGTATTTCTTGAAGAAGGGACATCCCTCGAAGCGCCCTGGCCTGGGCATTATTTTGAGTTATGCTCAGTCTTGGAAACCACTTCCAATGTTATTTTTAGGCTTTAAAATATGTGAAGCAAGAAAACGTGGCCTCTGAGCATATGGCAGGAGAGAAAAAACGTGACAGAATTCTATGCTCTCCTGCCTCGTCACCTGATGAGATCATACCCAACCAGTGAATGGATTCCGGCCGACGCAAAGAGTGTTTTACCTTTTGTTGCCGAGTAATTTCTATCTTACTGGTTACATGGGTGAGGAATGAAAAGTGCTTCCAGGTGAAAGGAAGTGCCTGGCACACCAAGATTCATACTGATAGGCATGGTAAGGTGTTCAAGAATCCCCCTATACATCCACACCCCTCATCTAGCCATCCCCATGCTGTGTTGGGAAGAAGAGTCTTCGCCACAGAAACAGTGTTTGCTGTTGAGTAGCAAAAGGCTCCTCTATTGTCTCCAGCAGCTTGACTTCTGTGTTGGGCAGGGAGGGAGAGCGGTTTCTTCTTTCCACCCATCATGGATACTCAGAGAAGTTTAAAACTATTTCACACTGGGTTAAATAATGTTGAACGAAAGTCCAGAGGTAGCATTATCAATTTATGACGGGGTGGAAGGTTCACAGGCTATGGAGGACTTGCTCACAAATTTATTGACAGCTGCATGAGTTATTATAGATAGGAAGTGGAAGGGGCAAGGTGAATATAAAATGGAAGAATAGTATAAGGAGGTGTGGGCTATAGCTATGAATGATAAATTAATATGTGCTAGTAAGGTTGGGAAATATGCAGGAGAAATGATTTTGAAGAGATATGGAAGATATTCGTAGAATTTGTACCGTTAAAATGGAAAGGGGTCAAAGTTCCAGGGGTCAGCAAACTTTTTTTTGGGGGGGGGGCGGACTATATTTTGAAAAAAATATATGAATAAATTCCTATGCTCCACAAATAACCCAAAGATGCATTTTAAATAAAAGGACACATTCTACTCATGTAAAAACATGCTGATTTCCAGACCGTCCGTGGGCTGGATTTAGAAGGCGATTGGGCCGCATCCGGCCCCCGGGCCTTAGTTTGGGAACCCCTGGATCACAAGAGGTCTTGAAATTATGGGAGTCTGGATACTTACAATGGGATGGTCTTGGGGGTGGGGTGCACATTTTTATTTTTATTTTATTATTGCTTTGTCAAAATAAAAATAAAATCAGGGAAGGAAGGGTGGGAAGTCAAGCAGAAACTTTGCATGATAAAAAGAAATTGTATATGATGATAAATGCTTTGAAATATTTTCAGAGACTTAACAACAATGGAGACTTAAAAAAAACTATTTCATTAAATTCTGTCCTTTTGACAACAGTAAATTTGGAAAGTCAGTTGCCTTGTGACATATATTTTATTTGTATTCAAAGAAGCATCTTGCTGTACTAGACAAAGAGACCTTAGAGGCAGAAAAAACCCACTCAAGGCAGCTAGATGCTTATTGCTGGCTCTGCTGCAGCAGTGGCAAAAAAGAGCCTCCTGTAACAGCCAGCTGGACTTCACATTCCTCTTAAACTAATGGAACAAGTTCTTTGCAAGATTTAAAAGAATTACCTATTTTTCAGTGTATAAGACAATGTTTTTTGCTATTAAAAATAGTCAAAAATTGGGGATCATCTTATACATGGATAGTGAATGCACAGGGGTTTGGGTTTGGGCTCTGTTGCGGGCGGCCAGGTGGTCGGTTTCACTCATGCAAGCAGCCTGTCCCCATCCTGAGCGACTTTATCTGCAAAAAAAACTTTGCAAAATCATTGCAGGAGATCTTGAGGTCCTCATCAGGCCCCAATGGTGAAGGTGGTTCCATTAGATTGTGAACCAAGGAAAAAATATGGTAAAAATCTTGTTCAGTCAGAAAGGAATGCAGTAGAATTTACCGCATGCTAAGTGTGAATAAAAGTTCGTCCCTGTCATATCCTGCCCCGTCAGGCAATGGGGTAGCAAGCATGCCTGTTGAATATAGTGAAGCAAAATCCTCAAACTTTCTACACTGAGACTGAGCTGGCTTAAGTATCATGACCTCCTAATATTTCAGAGAAGCATGTTTTAAATAATTAAACCCTCTAATTAACTTTGTACTGATACGTTTAAATGCATCCTTTTGGACATGATCAAATTTATATGTCAATTATTTGCCCTTTTTGCAGTTATAGATGCAGTTATGTTCATGTGACAAGTCAACCATTATTAGTCTTCATTCAAAGTTATCTGAATAACTTCACATTTTTATAAAAAATGCCACATTCTTTTCCAAATATTTTCTTATATAGAGAAAATTCATGAATTGTTAATGTAAATATGCTCGTGAACTATTTAAGAATTAGTTTTAAACCACCCTCCAAGGAAAGTCTTATTTTGAATTAGGACAATAAACAGTATTTTGGATCAATGGCTTTGGTGCTTCCCTAGCCTTTTCCACAATTGTTAGCCTTCCATTTCTTGTTAAGTTCAAATATGGGGAGCTCACATGGATTTATGGTTTTAGCAAAACGAAGTCAGACAATGAAATCAGAGTTCCCTGAGAACAAGACGACTCACCTTCAAAGAGTCTGTCAATAATGTCATACCCTGCACGAAGATCAGATAAAGAAAATTCATAAAATTTGGTCCAGCCCTGTAAGAGAAAAGGCAGTTTCTATTACTCATTATTAAATGTGCATGGCCATATGATGATAAGAAAATGTTCAAAATTATGTACCATGTGAAATTTCAGAAACATTGTAAAAAAAAAGAGAGAGAGAGAGAGTAAAAGAAAACAGTACTAAGGCACCCTAGACCAAAAACATACTACAGGTCTGAGTGAATTATTGCTGACCAGTAAATAACGAAAGAACTTCCAAAACAGTCTGCTAACCTATAGATTACCACCACCCAGATTTCTAGGACTGCTAGCTGTCCCAGAAAACACACAACACACTGAACTTCTATGCCATTCAGGCCCTACATGCAAGACAATGTTTCTGAGCAATGCAGAGATCCAGAAATCTTAATTAATTTACAATGCTTTTAGCTTGAATTTTGGGAAGAAGAAAAACCCCTTAATATTGAGGAATAATGTTATTTTCAAATGCTTTAATATTCAAAAGTGTCACGGGGAAAAAATTTGTAGATCCAAATTAATCACAGGGGCACAAGTCAACAAGGCAGGGTTAGCTTTGGCAAGTGAGGAAAGAGTCTTGTTTCATTTAAGTCATGGTGACCTCCCAAAGTAAAATAAGAGCAAGTATCAATTTTGTGGGGGTAAAAAAATCCCCAAACTTGCCCTGGACAGCTTTCTCAAGGCATAGCTCCAAATCAAACAAATTGTAAGAATTTATTACAGCTGCATGGCCTGCAAGCATTTAAAACAGCTTCTTTCAACCAAAACTCCAGTTTGGGAAAACAAACCCGTTACTACATTATAACAGTTCATTTTAGTACAAGTAAACAGTGGGAGCTAGTGGGGTTTATCATGGGATCTTCTGTTAGGTGGACATGGAACAACAGCTATTATATGAAACAAGCTGTTTCTTTACAAAGTTTATCCCATACAACAGAAATAATGTTAGCTTACAAAAAACAAAAGTTCACTGAATTCAATTAGATCTACCCACCCACCCCTTACTTTTTCAGCACTGGTCTTTATGGTTCAATCTTTACTATCAAGAAAGGGAAGGTGCACAATTTATTTTAAAATAAAAAAATACATCTGAAATGAAAGGAAACAATTAGTAGCTGAAAAACAAGATAAAACATAAGCAATGAGTAAGACTCATACCTGAGGGATATAATTCCTTCTTTCTTGGCATGCAGCATGAAACCAAGCCAGGCTAAAGAGAGCATGCGCTCGAGACAAATTGCCTTTTTTGCTAATTTGCTCTGGACTCCAAGATTCGTATGTTCGCAGTAAGTTCTTTTTCAGGCCTGGAGGTGCCTATGGAAGAAAAAGTCTTAGTATAAAAATTGTATCTGCAAGCAGAAGTCATGAAATAGGGCTTTACCGTTCCTGTCCTCTCCTTCCCGCTACAGCCCATTGAGACACACAGCAAGGGACACAAAGAGCTACAAGGAGATAAAGGTAAAGGGGCCCCTGACCGTTAGGTCCAGTCACAGACGACTCTGGGGTTGCGCCGCTCATTTCGCCTTATTGGCTGAGGGAGCCAGCATACAACTTCTGGGTCATGTGGCCAGCATGACTAAGCCACTTCTGGCGAACCAGAGCAGCGCGCAAAAACGCTGTTTACCTTCCCGCTGGAGCGGTACCTATTTATCTACTTGCACTTTGACATGCTTTCGAACTGGCAAAAACTGAGTGCAAGAAGTTTTCCCCCTTGCACAATCTGACTGCAAATGGTTTTTGCCAATTCTCCCTTCATGCTGCAGTCCTCATAGCCAAGAACTTTCTTGAGGGTCCCCAACTCCCAGAAAAGGTTTTTCAAGGGCTGTAGTGAGAAAGAAGGCACAGGAAACCCCAAATTCCTCACTGGATATCTGCTCATATAACTCAGAATACAACCCTATGTGTTGCTTTAGGTGCCAATTTATTTGTTAATTCCCCACTATGTTTCGCTGGCAAAAAAAATTCGCTGGTAATTTAATCTTGCCTCATATGTTATCTTCAGACTTGATTGAAGCAAAATAGGAGAAAATTTAGGATGGACTTCAGCAGTCAGCCAAAGACGAAAACCGGGCTGGGGTTGCAGATTATTCAGTTCCTGTAGAAAAGAAATGTATTCATATAAACAAACAAAAATTTAAGCAATACCACTGATGCACATGATTCCTGTCTGAAAACTTTGGCTAATAATTGATATTTTAACACACCAAAAGGTATTAGAGGAAGCACAAGCCTTATTCATCCAAAAATAATTTCAGATGAATTTTAGTGTTGACTTAAGCAAAGGGTGGGACTAAGCCAGGATCTGAAATTATGGTTTAGTCTTGGCTTGTTGTCACAAACTATTGTTTTAAAAAACAATTTCCATGAATGTTATTGGGAACTGCCGTTATCTTAAAACTCATAGCAAAAGCTTTCAATCTTCTGTTCCATGTAGAACAGGAGAACATTGGGAAGCATGGAAGCACAAGGTTTGCACAGATTCATTCACATGGTGGGGAAACAAAGTTTCTGGTTATGTCTGAACTCAGCTTCCAACAGATTCCTCTCTTCTTTTGTTGCTTGAGCCCTTGGAGCACAGCACATTTTTCTAAGCAGCTGAAATATGTCATATTTTTCCTAAGGAAATTTAATGCATAGTATTTCAATGGTTTAGTATTTCAAAAAATAAATAAATTGGGGAGGCACCATATTCTATTCAATGCATAGGGCTTCTGGAGATCTTAATCTGCTGCTGAACATGTGTATTCTCTTACCTTTTCTAATATGGGAAGCCATGACACAACCAGATGCAAATTCTTCAAGCAGAGCCATTCTCCATTTCGTGCACATTCTTTTACAGTCTGAATAGCTAGATCAGCTTGGCCCTGGCCCATAGCAACCTACAAAAGACAATCAAATGTTCTAGTTTATCATGGATATGTGGTGTTATGTATCGTTTTTTAATTGGACAATGGGTTTTAGCTGTGTTTTATCTCCAATTTTATTTATAGATTGCTTGGAGAGATTTTCAAATAAACAGAATTCCCACACTATGACACTGTGAAAATGCACAATATGGTAAGTTTAGAATTGCTATTGGCAGTGATTTGTGAATTTGTGAATTTTGGATCACATCATCTCTAGTTAATGGAGACAGATTGCAGCTTTGTTGGTCTCATTTACATTTGTTCTGTGTTTTTATTGTATACAATAAATGTATTTATTGTACAATAAATGTATTTATTGTATACATTTGTTCTGTGTTTTTATTGTATTGTTTTTATTGTATACAAAATTATTTCAGTGTAAGTTAAAGGGTCCTTCCTTTTCACATTACAACTTATTTTTATTAGAGGGAAGCACAATAGCAAGTTAACACAGCTTCCATCAATCTTTGCACAGTGTTGTACGTCTTTCCATTTGGAAGATCTAGTTTTTAGCAGCCAAATATATTAAAGTAGACTTTCAGAAGAAGATATGACAAACAAGAAAGGATTTCTGTTTCATTCCAGTATATTTATTAATAAAACTTGTATAAAAATAGTGCATTTCCCGGCCCAATACAAGCTGCTGGTTTTAAAGTGATAAATGTTTAGGGCACAGATTATCTCACACAACATCTTTGCCCAAATATTCCCACCCATCCTAGCTCTGAGATTTGTTATTGGCGTCATACTAAAGATGACATTATTTGAAAATAGAAAGACTAGCATTCACCAGGACCAGAGCCTTTTCAGTAGCTGCCTCAATTGTTGTGGAATGGCCTCCTCCAGGAGACTTGTTTAGCCCCAGATCATGTCTCATTTCAAGGAAAACTTTTCTAACTCTTGTTTTGTCCTATTGCTGCTTGATTTGTTCTGTTAGGGTTTCATTAGTTTTGAAGTTGACTTAAAATTGCTTTATTTTTGATATAATATTAAATCTTTTATATTGTAAACCAATTTGAAAACAGCAAAAAGTGGTACAGTATATAAATCTACTAAATAAGTAAACAGGTCTAGCCATCTATAATATTCTTATTGCTCTGAGGGCTAAGCTGGTCAGGGGGGCCTGCCAGGGATTGGCCACTTTATTCTAACAATGCTCCTGGCCCTGGGCATCAGACAAGCTTGGCATGTGCCTGCATGAACCCTTACCATGCAAATAATTTGTGGGCTTTTTAATGCACTGACATTAAACTTACCTGATGGTAGCACTCCCCATTTCTTTCAACACTTGCAAGTTCTTGTAATTCCTGAGAAGGATCAGCACCAGGAGAAATAATGATCAAGATAGGTTCAATTTCTAGCGTTTCTTTATACAAGCGTTTCAGATTCAGTGGAGGAGGTGACAACTCTTTGATCCCTAGAAATGGACAAATACATATATATATAAAAATTTTTAAAATACCAGTAAAATTGGGAATGCATTCTGAGTAGCTACCTCTTTGCATCAGTGGTTGGAACAGACTAGTTTCCCAAGTTCCCAACTTCACTTCAAACAAAACATAGATCTTTGATCTATAAAATACCTTGTTATAGAAAATCATATTGCAAAAATCAGACAGTAAACTACAACAGGGTGGATACTGTCATGGATATTGACCTTCCTTTCTAGTAATGTTGAAGCTGGTGATAAAAGTGCCTGTATTGGAAACATATTACTGTAGCTAAAAATACCATAATTCAACTCTTGAGTTCATATACACGAATACTAGAGCTGAAAAGGAGATACATTTTAGAACTTGAACACTACGAATCACATCACCTCTATTAGTAAAATGAAGCGAGAATGGTAAAAGGTATAGTGATATGTTAAAAATGTACACAACCTCCAAGTAAACTCTAACACCAGCAAAAACCAGTCATAAAAAAGCCAACTCATGTGCAGAACTACTGTGTTACAACTGTCAGGCCATTTGCTTGTCAGTGTTTTAAGAAACTACATCTTCCTGCTTAGTGTGTCTGATGGGCATTTTTCAGGCTTTCCTGAAAAAAAAATCATGGGTAAGCGCACACTTAGATTCTAATGACAGATTGTTACCATGTAGAAAGATGAACAGAAAAGGCAATAATGAGAATAGCGACAAGAGCTGCCTTTTTAAAAATGAAAATAGAAACAAAGCTGCTGCAAAAATTGGTTCATGGGCATAAGGGGAGGGGATAGATTCCTAGGAAGATATCCTGAGCAGACTCCAAATAACATTTTAACAATGTTTAACAACACCAGTGGGGCATCAATAATATCAATATCAATAAATTAATAATACAATAGCAGTAATAAAAAAAGAGTCATTTACAAGGCAGCAGACATTTAAGGATTACCAGGTTGGGGGCGAGGATGAGGAGAGAGTCCAAAAAACAAAGGGTCAAGTTTCCTGGCCCCTACCCAATGACAGCACTAGAAATAAAACATTGACCAGGGCCAAGAATATTTGGAGGAGCCAAACACTTATTTCAAACACAGAAGCTGCTAGAAGATTAGGATTAATCCAGCAGATGTAATTCTAGCCATAAGCTTGCATGAGCGCTGACCAGAGCCAGCAAGGGTGGCTAAGGAATTTGGGGGACAGGAAAGCACATTTTTCATTTTGCCTCTTTCTTGGGGTTCTTCAGCTTAAGTCCCCATGTTCTAATCCTTAACCTTTGAGTTTTCCACATGTAGGTACACATGACTCTTCACATCAGACAGAATCTGGTTCTGCGGTACTACTGAATCAACTCCCCGCTTTCTCATTTCCCCTCCCATTGAGCCACTGCCTGGATTTTAGTTTTCAAAAATGGCTTCACATGTTGCCTCAGCTACTGGATCAGAAAGAAAAACTGTATGCAGCACCTAAATGTGCATATGGTTCTCTGCATAGGGATATGCATGTGCTTTGGAATATATAGTACCCATACCAGAATCAAGGTATAATTGTTTTTTACCTCATGTTGTTCTAAATAACAATCAACTTACCCAGAGCTTTACATGCAAAAAGGGCCATTGCACTCTGTAGTCTATCTGGCCTGACAGCTTGGACCACAAGGACCTTTAAACAAATATAGTCGCATTAAAATTCCAACATATTATCAAATACCAGTGTGCATTTTTTGATGTTAGCCGCCCTGAGCCCAGTTCTTCCCAATTGACGATGGTGATTATTACCACATGATTTACACAAGCGCAAGGATTCACATTAGCACAGAGGGAATTCCCCCCTCTCCTTGCCCTGCACCATCCTCCTGCTAGGGGAGGAAAATATAATACGGAAATCTTTAAAAGAAACTAGGTATGCTTTTTAAAATATGAGCTTTTAAATAAAACTAGACGAAGTTACTTTCCAGATAAGATATAATGCTGATGTTGTTTGGTCTGTGTTATTTTGAGGTTATAGGGTTTTTTTTTTTAAAAAAAAAATCTGTACTTGTACGTTCAGGTTCTTTGTAATAGGAGGCACTCAATGAAAATAATTTGTGCTTGATTCAGGACAGGTAAGAGAGCAAGAGAGTTAATCTGTCAAATTCTCTGCCACACGATGTGCTGATGGCAATCAATTTGGATGGTTTTTTTAAGGATATTGGATCTGCAAATGGGTATTAGTTATTACAACTGTAATGGAATATTCATGTTCAGAATGGCATCGAATATCAGTTGATGGTGTATGTGGAGGACAGCAGTAAATTATTATTAACATGACTTATCAATGTTAGTCCTGGAAACATCTGGCTAGGCACCATGGCAGTAAAGAGACCTGGACTAGATATTTTAGGTTTGATACAGCAGATGTTTTTGCATCATCTCAATTCAATATAAATTCTGCAGTATTTCTAGGCTTGTCAACCAATTAAGGTATGCTTTCTGGGTGATTGACTTTTGAAGTTAAGCAACTAAAATAAACACCAATTGTTGAGCTGTTGGTGAGATTTAAAAGCATTTAACAGAAAGAGTGCTTTATTTTTCTAAGAGTGCTTTATTTTTCTAAAATGAACAGATCATCTTTTTAAATAGTGCCTGATTTTTTTAAAAAAAGTAATTTTAACAGTTCCATCAGCACTGATAACCTTCTCACAAGTGACAGTTCCAATTAAAATCAATTAAAATGGCAGTTTTTAATATGTGACTAATACATTAATCTATTAATTCTGTTGATCAGTCAGTCAATGCTTCCAGTCCTTTCTCTTTACAATATGGCAATCTGAGGTAGCTGGTAGAAGCTGACAAAACAGCAGCATTGCAGGGGAAAAGGAAACATTGTAGCACTCACTGTAAGAACATAGCTAATTCACAAACCACACAAATCAACAACAACAAAGCAAGGGCTGAAATGCACAAGCATTTGCCCTAGTGCCCAGTTGAGAACATAATACTAATTTCCAAAGCACCATGGAAAAATCAGGCTGATGCTAAAAGGGGGGCAGTGTGCTATGGAGGCAAACAAGGATAAATGCTTGTTGGCAGAGCACTCTGGAAATTGCGGATTTGAAGATATGCAAAGCATGGATGATCTACCAATGATCTATGGATCTTCACCTATAAACATCTAGAGAACAGTGGCCACACATACACAGTACAACATAGATCTGAACCTATAGCCCTGGTAGTACTTTGCACACTTAACAGTTATACTGTCTTGGGTATTTTTATATTGTTGGTTACACTGTGAAGCTTGAATAAGTCTGCTTTGAATGAATTGTGGTCTACAGTGCTAGCCACCAGTAATTGTCTTTGTTTAATTGCTACTCGTTAAAAAAACCTTCAAGCCATAATAAAATTATATATTAAAACACCAAATTTAATTTTGACAAAGTTCCATTGCAAATGGTATTTTAGCAATGACAAACTTCTTGCACTGGTTTCAATGAGACTAAGGATGAGTAGTTTCATTGAACATGGCTGCAACGGCCACATTTAGCTAGATTGTGGTCTAATATTTAAATAAGGAAATATCAAAGTATACCTGTTGAAAGAGTGAGATTCTGTTTGCAATAATAGATGGAAAATCTTGTTCACACATTGAACTCCGTGAGAAAGTCTGCCATAGAGCTGCATCTTGAAAGCAAATGGTCTGATACAGATTTGGAAGAGAGATCTGAAGAACAATTGTGCAAGTTTTATATTTAACAGCAAAAAAAGTAGTGATCTATTTTTAATAGCTGAACAAGGAATAATTTGAATAAACTGTCATATAATTGCAATTGTTGAACAATCCTTTCTTTGCAGCCCTTTAACAAGCTACTTAGGAGTAACTTTTTTCATTGATTTCTAAAGAAGTGCACTCATGTGGCTTATAATGTACCCAATGTGTCAAAACAATATGCCAGTTATAAGACCACTGCTAATTTAAGAATGTGGTCCCATTTACATATATTTCTAGTGAAATGGAAGCTATACCCCATGCATAATCCCACAGCATCACTAGTGATGAGGAGCAGAATTGTTCCACTGCTATAGTTTTCCATGGAAAATGTCCCATTTCTAAAAATGCATTGTTTCATAAAATTAACAACTTAGTAATTTTTTACAATACCAGTCAAACTGAAAACAGCTCAAAGGTGTGACTAACTTTCCCAGGAAATGCATGCATGCACACACACAAGCCACAAATAATGCATAGCAATTTGGCCACCAAAATTGGTATGCTGATTTACAGTGCCTTCAACCTTCCCAGCGCCTTAATATAAGCACCTTCTGGTGGTTCCCTCACTGCAAGAAGTGAAGTTACAGGGAACCAGACAAGAGCCTGTGGAACACCCTCTCATCAGGTGTCAAGGAAATAAACAAGACATCTGAAGTCAGCCCTGCATAGGGAAGTTTTTAATTTTTGATGCTTTATTGTGTTATTAATATTTTGTTGGGAGCCGCCCAGAGTGGCTGGGGCAACACAGTCAAATGGGCAGCATATTATTATTATTATTATTATTATTATTATTATTATTATTATTATTATTTTGTACTTGTATAATTTTTCTGTTAATATATTACTTAATTAATGCAATTCATCCTGTTCTGGTAAACTGAGAAATGAGGAAGAAAAACAAGGACTACAGAGAAAACATTCTGAAAAGTCAAGGGTACATGTTACATATAAACATATATAACTGAACCTCAACAATACTAGATCAACTGCTGCATTATTATCTAGAAAAGGCAGGCCACTCTACAGAATGAAAATATATTTATGGGTGTGGTTTTAATGCAAGGGAGTGAGTGAAGAATTCATTTTGGAATAGTCAAATTTAAATGAACTAATCCGATCATATTAGCAAACACCAATTTTCTTAGCGTTAAACTCATTTTTGAAGAAAACGTCAACTGAAATAATACCTTTAGCGTTGCTACCACCCATGCTCTTTCCTGTTCAATCCAAGAAGGAATCTGGTCTCTAATGCTTTTTTGGGAATCCTTAATAGAACAAGAACAGATTACTGTATTTTGAAAATGTTTCACATATACCGGCAAGTTTTAAGGTATAGCACAGTAAAATCGAAACATTTTAACTTTCCACTGGTTTCAAAGGCAGTGTTAGGCATATCTCAACTTTACTTCATTGAAATCAAAATAATTTGAAAATGCATATTTGCAGTGGAAAGGTGCAGTAGAGAAGATGACACAAGGGGGAGTTATAAAAATGCATAATCATTCATAGCTTTTGATCATTGCTTTTCTATATTGATTGCTTGTAATGTGCCTCAGAAATATCCATATATTTCACTACCTGTACTCGCACACCTAAAATTGAAAACAAGTGATGTGAACATACCCTAATCACGCATGCTTTAGAGGATTTTTTCTCCTTCAATCAGTCCTGGGGGGGCAGGGTTAGTTCTAATTTCAAAATGATATCTGTGATCTCATGAGTAACACCTATTTTCTATCGTAGGGATCTCTCTTAATAAAGCTCTTCAACATTGCTAAGTCTTATGAAATCACTACAAAAGCAATCTCCACTTCCTATGATATTTGGAATCTCAACTTGTCTGGAGTGGTCAGAAGGAGTCACCCTTGACAGGAACTTGAACTACTGGTTTGGCCCAATCAAGTACCCACTTGGGGTTAAAGTCCGAAATTCTCATCAGCACAAAACAGTTCCAATGTTTTAAGGTCTGAAGCCTCGGGCCACGGAGGTATACGGCATTTGGAAGCTATAGCGTACTACTTTTTATAAGAAATATCCATTAAGACTCACGGATTTTCGTAACATGTCTCCAATGATCACACCCGTAAATGTGTCCCATTCCTATAAAATAATGAAAGGAAACCAAGTTAAAATATGCTAAAGCATAACGTACGTAAGTGTAAATTCTGAAACCCAAAATGAAATGAGTACAGTATTACATTTTCAAAGGGACCTAAGAAATGTAATGCCCCAGTTCACGTGTAATGCTAAAACATGAAAAAGCCTCAAAAAGCCCAAGTGAAATGACACACCTCTGCTCTCCTCCTGTAGTGTAGACAGGAGGAGCACTTCTCCTGAATTTAGTTAAACTATTAAAATAATCTCAGTTTAGCACTGTGCTTGAAAGTAACTCGGTAGAAGTCCTAGTCATGTGCAAGGAGGAGTAGGGAGCGTGAGAGTGTGATGCATCACTTGTTAAGGCTCATTCCTGGTTCAGCATTACATGTGAATGTGACAATTATTGGCTAGCAATGACAAAAGCATATGTGTTTGGAACCCTGTAAAAGGAAGAGAAATGTGGAAAGAATTTGAAGTGCAGAGGTGGCAGGCAAGGGAGCAGCTAAGCCCATCCTACATCCAGCTGTAATTTTGTTCTTAGCTACTTCCTGAGATTCTTGGATCAGGAGGTCAGTATGAAGGAGACTGGTGGCACTGGTGACAGTTCCAGGGAACATTTGAGCTGGAACATCTATAGCAGGCATGTCCAACAGGTAGAACGTGATCTACCGGTAGATCACTGGACGTCTGCGGTAGATCACTGGTAGATCACTGGCTCCCCCAAAGAAGCTGAACTGTGGCTCCCCTTAAAAAAGCTCAACATTTTACCTCCTCCCTGAAAAAACGCAACAACTTTGACCCGAACCCCCCCAAAATGGGCCTTCTTCCTTTAAAAAATCTCAACAACTTTGACCTGAAGCCCCCAAAAGGGGGTAGTTTTTAACTCTGTGAGTAGATCGCAGTCTCTTGGGAGTTGGCCACCCCTGATCCCATTAGTCAGAGGTAGACTGCTCCTACTAGTGCTGTGAGACAATCTTCTCTCCCAACCAGAGCAGGCCTGGAATCATTGGAAAGATACCCTTCTTGCTAGTCTCAAAACCATCTATTGAGCAAGCTAAGGCCACTGAGACAAGGTCTGCCAGTTTTGTACTGTCTGAACCAGAGAAGTCTACTACATGTGGAATCACAAAGCTTATATTGCAATCTGGAAAGGAATTATTGAAATTTTTATCTCATCTTTGTTGATGAAAAAACCCTCTGTGTTATCATCTTTGCTTTCCTTAAGTACCCCTTTAGGAATATCCTGAATAGTTTCCCCCAAACACATGGAGGACTAGTGGCAGCTACATTTGTTTCATATGTTGTTGTTGTTTTTGAAGCTACATGTCAATTTTTAGCCATATATTATGTAATCATAAGTAACTTCTAAAAGATCTCACACCCATAACACACAGCTGTTCTAGCAAAATGTGGAGATAGCTAAGGGCTGATAGTGCCAAGGAATCACAAACTCTGCACACCACCATTTCATTTTGTCATGTGGATCTCTCATATCCTGTGGCAATATTTCATCAGACATTAAACCTGTCAGAGGAACATCCATTTGGGATGTTACAAGATGTCCCAGTGTCCTTAGGGAAAGCATTGTATTTGTTATGTTTATTTTTAAACTTAGCTGGGTAGCTGGAAGATATTCTAGTGCTTATATTTATTTTCTGCTTATCAAATCATTCAAATGTAAAAGGAAGCATTCCCATATCACTTACATTATCTTGAAAAAGTTCAGGATGCATGCCTTTCACAAAATGCAATGCAAACATCAGTTGATCAGCCTACAATAACAAAAAGTTAGATACATCAAGAACAGTATGCTAGGCTACATTTTCTAGGAATTTAAACCCTATAATTTAGTTTCCATAGATGCACAGGAACTAAAGGCAATGTTAATTATAAGACCATATATTATTTTCAGAGAACTGGCGACATACTTTGAGGGTGAAACTAGATGTAGCTCATTTTCCTTTCATCAAGTCAGTTTGGGAGTGTGGTGTGAAGGCTATTATGAATAGGAAGTGTGTGAGGCAGTTGTGATTGGGACCACGGTGGGAGCGAAGAGTTAAAGCAGGCGTCCTCAACCTTGGCCCTCTAGATGATTTGAGACTACAATTCCCATCAACCCTGACCACTGGTCCTGCTAGCTAGGGATTATGGGAGTTGTAGGCCAAAAACATCTGGAGGGCCAAGGTTGACGAAGCCTGCTTTAATTAACTCTTCGCTCCCACCATGGTCCCAATCACAACTGCCTCACACACTTCCTATTCATAATGAGGGGAAAGCTATTGATGCCAATAAGAGCTTTCATCCCATTGAATAGGAGCTAAGAGTTAAGGCTTAAATCCAATTACACCATAGTCCTTATCCAGATTACATATTCCCAATGGAGAAAGAAAAAATAAACACAACCCCAAACTATGTGACAATCATGTCTTGTTTAGCTCTTAGTCACTTCTAAGGAATATCTCTACTGACATGGCAGGGGTGGGATCAGAGCTTTAGGCAGAGCAGCAGCAGCAGTCTCTCTGTTGAATGGGTTTTGGATCTGATGTAACTTTACACTGGCTTAGTTTACACCAGCGTACTTTATGCCAGCTTCTTGTGCATAAGACTGCTCTCTTTATTTCTTAAATCAAGTTTAAGAGAACATGCTGTATGATCACATGTTCCTCTCTCCCCTCTTGCGCAGATATTTTCCCCAACAGCCTTACCAGTGGCTGAGCAGTTACAACAAACTATAACCATTGGTTAATGCCAACTAAGGTTGTGTTTATTCAGAATCTGAATTGTGCTTCAAATTATTCATTTCTGTGAAAAAGAACATATGTCCCATTTTAGTCTGTTACTGTTAATGTGGTTACTATGTCTTTAAGTGTGGCATGCAATGATTTCGAAAATGATATGAAAGATGGAAAACAGATCTAATTAATTAGTTTTGTAATACACAAAGACTTGTAACTTTGGCTTGGAAATCTTTTAATATTGAATGGCTACAGTGTCAGTGCAGTACACAGTGTTACATTACAGCCGTATATCAGCTGAAGTGAAAGGGTAATTGAACTAGCTCATTTCTGAACCAAGCAACTACATAAATCCCTAACTACTAATTTATAGTTTTTCAATGAATTCACTTTCAGAGCTAACCAGCAGCATTTTAAATTCATCTACAGTACCCAGCTGAAACAAAGGGTCAGATGCAGCAGTGTTGGTGATATAAAGCACCATCATAACAAAAGCAAATGGTAATAATTCATTTTGATATCACAAAATTATATGTTTAACCTTCCATTCATCTTCTGCTCTTCAGGGGAGATTTTGAAAACAAGAAATCTCTCATATACTGTATATTATGAAGTGCTTGGAATGTGCTATTTCATTCAACTTCTGTGGTAATGCAGTGCCATATAGCATGCTGACAACATATATAACATGCTGACAACAGCGTAACTATTTAGGTTGGTGAAGGAAAACTCCAGTCTTCCAAAAGCAACCCCATTCCGTTCAAGGGGACTAGAACAGAGCACAGTGGACTTGGTGCAAAGATGGGGATAATGAACAACAGCAGCCTCCTTAGACAGTCTTAGCTACTGTACTGAACCGAAAAGCTTGCTTTCAATTGTTGGGGTAGCTTGAGGTTTTCTTCTGACAGATGCTAATAACGTAACAAATAATCTAGAAAATAAATAAAAACACCTTAAAGAAAATGTTTAAGGATTAGCTGTCCACCAAAAGAAATCACGGCAGCAAAAGTGCTGAGCAGCTCCAGAAATTGCTAGATGAACCTAAGCATTTCGACCCATTTAAATCTGGCAGCAGACTTTGGTTTGAAACTGCCTTGGTTGCCCTGAATATGAACTACACTTCAAGCCGCAGGAGGGTGAAGCTCTGTTGCTTCTACAGTGGTACCTCAGGTTAAGAACTTAATTTGTTCTGTTGAATATGGAAGGGAGGGAGGTCACGTATGAAGAAATTATTGTAGAAACAATAGATGGTTATAAGTTAAAGCCATATGAACAGATCCAAGATAGACTTACAAGATGGTTACAATATCACCAAATAAACTATCTGCTCAATAAGGATAAGCAAAATTTAGGATTTGAGAAGAAGTCAAAATTTCATATTGAGTTGTTAGGAAGCAGAAGCAAATTATTGTCAAAAATGTATAATCTGTTATTAGATTGGTATACGAAAGATGAAGAAGTGAAAGAAGCAATGATTAAATGGGCGATTGATTTTGAGCATAATATTTAATTTGATGCATGGACAATTTCATTGTGGAATGAAAATTTAAAATTTACGGCATGTACAGTTTAAAAAGAGAATGTAATGAAGATGATATATCCCTGGTATTTGACACCTGTAAAGCTAGCAAAAATGAAAATGAAAAATAAGGCATGTTGGAAATGTAAGGCATCAGATGGTGAATTTTACCACGTGATGGACATGTGACAGGATAAAAAAAAGGGGGAATTGATTTACAATGAATTTAAAAAGGTATTCAGGTAAACTTTCCCTAAAAAACCCGAGGCCTTTTTGCTGGGGCTGATGGGTAAAGAAATTGCAAAAGCAGATCAAAGATTGTTCATGTATGCCACTGTGGCAGCAAGAATATTGATAGGCCAAAAGTGGAAATCCCAAGAGGTACCATCGATAGCGGAGTGGCGGACGAAAACGTTAGAATATATGGAAATGGCCAAACTGACCTGCAGGATCCGGGATCAGGATGCTATGAAATTCCAGAAAGAATGGAGTAAAATTTGTAGAGTATGTAAAAGATAATTATAAAGATATGAAGACACTAGCGGGATTGAGATAAATCCTACATTTCTGATTTTAAGTAATGTTAGTAAAATACACGAGTGGAATGAAATAATTTACTTGCTGAGGGGAGGAGAGAAATCAAGGCTTGGCAAAGCTACATGTTGTACAGTTGTTGATTATATGTTGTAAGAAATGAAAAAAAGAATAAAAATTTATTTAAAAAAAAGAACTTAATTTGTTCTGGAGTTCTGTTCTTAACCTGAAACTGTTCTTAACCTGAGGCACCACTTTAGCTAATGGGGCCTCCCACTGCCGCCGCGCCGCTGCTGCGCGATTTCTGTTCTCATCCTGAAGCAAAGTTCTTAACCCGAGGTACTATTTCTGGGTTAGCGGAGTCTGTAACCTGAAGCATCTGTAACCAGAAGTGTCTGTAACCAGAGATACCACTGTATTGTATCAATCATTGGCTTTTGATACTAGCAGCAATAGTATCCTTCTGTGTAGGTTCTTGAGACTGGGAGCTGGATGGCTCTATTGGTTGCATCCTATCTGGAGAGGCTGATTCAGAGAATGGTAAAAGGGTTGGAGAGTTCTGCCCGTGAAATTTATGCTACTTGTTTCTGCAGGGCTCATTCTTGTTCCCCCTACTATTTAACATGTGCATGAAATGATTGAGTGATTGTCACTTGATAATTTGTTTAAAATACATATATGCATTTTTACAACTTATATATGCATCATATAATATTCATCATTTATCTCTTATCCTCAGACTTCCCAGTCCATCTTTCCATGGCGTTCTAGGTTGTCTTTTGTCGGCTGCATATTCTATTATTCCATCCATTTTCATCTCAAATCTTCCTTTATTTAGTTTTATCTGCTGCTCATATGTTCATTCCTACTTGTAGGTTAAATTGACTATTATACCCTCTAAGATACTCTTCAAAGAACTTCCACTCATCTCTTATCCATGGCTCATCCTTATTTCTTAATTTCGCGGTCATAGTTACTAATTCTGTGTATTCTATCAATTTATCCTGCCAAATTTATTTCCATTTTTTTCGCATAAACCACTCTAGCTGCGGTGGTCGCATATAAAAAGAGATTGAGTGCCTTTTTCAGGATATCATTACTTGTTATTCCTAACAGAAATGCCTCAGGTCTTTTGGGAAATGTGATCTTAAGTATAAAGGTAAAGGGACCCCTGACCATTAGGTCCAGTCGTGACCGACTCTGGGGTTGCGCGCTCATCTCGCATTATTGGCCGAGGGAGCCGGCGTATAGCTTCCAGGTCATGTGGCCAGCATGACAAAGCCACTTCTGGCAAACCAGAGCAGCACATGGAAACGCCGTTTACCTTCCCGCTGTAGCGGTTCCTATTTATCTACTTGCATTTTGACATGCTTTCGAACTGCTAGGTTGGCAGGAGCTGGGACCAAGCAACGGGAGCTCACTCCGTCACAGGGATTCGAACCGCCGACCTTCTGATCAGCAAGCCCTAGGCTCAGTGATTTAACCACAGCACCACCTGGGTCGCCATCTTAAGTATATATATATTTAATTCTGTATGATGTCAGCTGATAATGTGGAGCGAAGTGTAATCAATGTGTGAATTTGTGTTTTTTAAAAACTATTTTTAGCTCATATTTTGGGATACAAATTCTTCCAAAACAGCTTGTAAGTACCAAATAATACCTTAATAAAATTACAGTAAACAATATTAAAGCTCTCAGAATCCTTCCCATAGGACAGTTGGCAGCAGATGATTCAGAGGGGGAGAGGGCAGTTCAGCTAGAAACTGGGGTTATCATCATTTGCCTCTCCCCCCTCCCCCCTGAATTATTCCTATAGACAGTTGGTGGTAGATAGCCCTGTGGGCAAAGGGCAATCCAGGCGAAAGAGGCTCTGAGGTTTTATTAACTTGCTTTCCAGCTGGAACAGAACTAGGCATCAGCAATGTTATTATATGTGGGGCCTTTTTTGAAGACAGATTGGAAAATCCAGTCACTGCTAGGCTGCTAACTGGGACTGTGTATCCAATCTGTGTTAAAAGCACAACTGGTTCTTGGTCGATTTCCAAGCTCAATTCAAAGTGTTGGTGTTGACCAATCTGCCCAACCACTGAAATCATCACCCGAGGCTCTTTCTAGGTTCTGTGCCATCCGAGATAAGGTGAGTAGTGACTGGAGAGAAAGCCTTTGCAACTGTGGCAGTCCCTCTTTGCAATGCTCTTCCCAGGACAGCTTGCCTGCCAGCTACATTAATGGTATTTCAGTGATAGGCAAAGAGTTTTTCTTCGGCTTCCCAGACTTTTTTGATGTTTTTATCTCTTAAGACATTGTGGGGTTTTATTATCTGCCATTTTCAGTGCTTTTATGAATACATTTTCATGTGTGGTATTGCTTTATTTCCATTAAATAAAATATTACTCTGCATTTCATTGCTGAAGGAACAATTTTTTAAAAATACATAATAAATATGTTTGAATCAGGGACTGCCTGATTCTTAGCTCTTTCTGAGTCTCGTACACACTACACTAGCTCTACAATATAGCCACTGAAATACATAAATAAGTATTTAGTTTTATTAAATGAATGATTTGCCTTGCATCATTTGTTATGTATAATATTTTTTCTGGAGGGAAGGGGGAATTTGTTCATTAGAGCTCAATGAAGCCTCTGCATGCACTCTGACTGTGAATAACAATCTATAAACTGTATGTATTTTAACCATAGTAGATATGACACTTCACTCTTTTTAAAGTGAATGATTGGGCAGTCCACTGAAAAAATATGTGCTATATGGTCTGTTACAAAACAGTAACAGGTAGGTAGCCAAGTTGGTCTGACATAGTCAAAACAAAAAATAAAAAAAAATCCTTCCAGTAGCACCTTAGACACCAACTAAGTTTGTCATAGGTATGAGCTTTCGTGTGCATGCACACTTCTTCAGATACACTGAAACAGAAGTCACCAGACCCTATGTATAGTCAGAGGGTGGGGAGGGGTATTACTCAGAAGGGTGGTGGGAATGGGTGATTGGCTGATAGAAGTGGTAAACCTGTTGATGACTGTTAACGACTGCAATTGGTCTTGCAGGAAAAAGCAAGGGCTGAGGTGCTAAAGAAAGCTTTATCATGTATAATGAGATAAGAAACCAGTGTCTTTATTCAGACCAGGTCTCTCCATGGTTTTAAGCTTGGTAATGAGTTGCAATTCAGCAACTTCTCTTTCCAGGCTGTTTCTGAAAATTTTCTGCAATAAAACAGCTACTTTGAGATCTTGTATAGAATGTCCTGGGAGATTGAAGTGTTCTTCTACTGGTTTCCCTGTCTTGTGATTCCTGATGTCAGATTTATGTCCATTTATCCTTTGGCGTAGGGTTTGGCCTGTTTGTCCAATATAGAGAGCTGAAGGATCTGGTGACTTCTGTTTCAGTGTATCTGAAGAAGTGTGGATGCACACAAAAGCTCATACCTATGACAAACTTAGTTGGTCTCTAAGGTGCTACTGGAAGGAAGTTTTTGTTGTTGTTGTTGTTGTTACAAAAGAGGTCAATCATTTTTCAGTGCCAGGCAATTCCCTTTCGGTCTATAGTATTGTGCATACGAAATTACAAAATCATGTGTTCCCTCTGTTCTCAGAAAGAAAGGTTATGGTCATGCAAGAAACATTCCTGTGCAATAAAGCTTCTTAGTGAACTAAGCCAATAATGATAACCCACTGCTCATTCACCAAAATGGTTCTCAAATAATAAGATACCACCTTGTGGTGATACTGTGCTTGAAGCTATGATGTTTGGGACTCGCACCCTTGACATACGGCAATCTGGAGAACGAGTTCCTAAGTGATGAATGCAAGAATCCACCAAGGGCTGGAGTGGTTCCAGCGTGTATGACAGCTATAAAGGAAAAGCGACTCCTGACCATTAGGTCCAGTCGTGACTGACTCTGGGGTTGTGGCGCTCATCTCGCGTTATTGGCCGAGGGAGCTGGCGTACAGCTTCCAGGTCATGTGGCCAGCATGACTAAGCCACTTCTGGCAAACCTGAGCAGCACACGGAAACACCGTTTACCTTCCCGCTGTACCTATTTATCTACTTGCACTTTGACATGCTTTCAAACTGCTAGGTTGGCAGGAGCTGGGACCGAGCAATGGGAGCTCACCCCTTCACGGGGATTCGAACCGCCGACCTTCTGATCGGCAAGCCCTAGGCTCTTCCTTCCTCATCTGACACAAGACTTGTTCCAATGTTGCCCCAAGGTACCCTTCCGTATGTGTCTGGGGGTACAGCGCAGTGCATTGCGTGCTAATGTGAAGAACTGGTCAAAGATGCGTATGTATAAATCAATTGGCTGGGCAGCACAGGATGAGGTGGAAGCAGCTCTTGACCCTGATCAAGGTTTCCAGCTTCCTTCCAGCAAGGGTTTTTTTTATAGGACAGGTTATACTCTTTCCCACTAAGTTCTATTTTGTTAGAAAGGCAGAGAAAATGGGCAGCATCAGTTCTGGGGTGTCAGAAGGGGCTGATATGTTGCTCAGCACTGGAGTTCCTATATATTACAGCATACAAAAGATACTAGGATCCAGTATGACTCAAGAGAATGATGATTTTATGAACTAAGGCAATGTGCCCTTAATAAAAAAGAGTTATCAGTAAAGTCATAAGTGAATCCTGAAAGAACATTGTTTGTTTTGGGTACCATTCCTTTCCTTCTTTTTCCAAATACTGGTGTTTCTGAAGTTAATGGTGTCCCAGTGCTGTAATAAGGCAATAGTCCCAAGGTGAGCAAAAAGGCTGTTTATAAAGCAGGAAACTCATTTGTTCTGCCAAACAAGGCAAAAAGCTGCTGTGTACAGCTCTCATGAGTAAAAAGCAAATACCTCTTGCTAACAAATAAGCAAATTTTAGCATTATTCTGTATCTACTGATCCATATATTCAAGCGCACCAAGCTATGGCTGCAATGGGAATATAATTTCACATTCAGTACTGTGAATAAGTGCAGAGGAAAATAAAATCTTACCTTAAACAAGCAGCGGCAGACATATTCATATACCATGTGCTTTAAGGAGCTGATAAGAGACTTGATTCTTTCCTCAGTATTTCCTAAGTCCTGAAAATAATGGTTAATAATAATAATAATTTATTTGTACTCTGCCTATCTGACTGGGTTGCCAGTTAAAATGTTAACTATCACTTTACAGATAAAAACCTACATCAAGGGACTCAAATATTGCTTTAAGAAAATCTGGTGTGCTATATTGTCAACCTACGGAAATTGTGTATGTATACCAAGCAATAGGCTCCCCCTACAATCAGCAAGCATCTACTTCAGGCTTCCTCAAACTCGGCTCTCCAGATGTTTTTGGCCTACAACTCCCATGATCCTTAGCTAGCAGGAACAGTGGTCAGGGATGATGGGAATTGTAGTCTCAAAACATCTGGAGGGCCAAGGTTGAGGAAGCCTGATCTACTTCATTCAAAGAAGTAATTTAAACATGTCAGCAGTAACACTGGGCTGAGCAGGGGCGTCGCAATAGGGGAGTGGGGCGCCCCAGGCTCCACTCTGCGGGGGGCAGCGCAGCGCCCCCTCGCCACCTCCACTGATGGCCAGCACATGTGACTGCCCCCACCTCGCCAGAGCAGACAGGACAGCTTGCTCGGCTAGCGCTTTAATTCTTTCTGATCAAGCGAGGTGAGGGGCGGGCCGCTGACGCCCTCTCTGGCCCGCCCCTCGCCTGAGCAGAAAGAATCAAAGCGCGAGCCAAGCAAACTGCGGCGTGGAGCGAGTTTTACAGAGCGGCCCTGTAAAACTCGCTCCGCGCGTGGGTTGCTCGGAGTTTGACGGAGGCGGAGCTCCAGCACCGCTGCTGCCAGCACCAAACCCGCTCCGTAGCGCTCAGCGTCGCACCGTAGTGACGTATGCATTAAAGCCATAGCTGCCAAGTTTTCCCTTTTCTCGCGAGGAAGCCTATTCAGCATAAGGGGAAATCCCTTAAAAAAGGGATAACTTGGCAGCTATGATTAAAGCAAGCTAAATACTTGTAAGACTCAATCCAAGACTGCATCTTCAAAGTAAAGTGTTTAATACTTTATCTTCCTAAGATAAAGTGCTCTGAGTAAAAAGGAGTTGAACTGATTATTGGGAAGGTTGCCCCTTGCTGGTCCCATGCTGTTATGGCTATTTAACCTTGACTAACTGAAAGATGCATTATGCCTTCACAGTCCTAACTTCATACGGTAGTATCCTGGGTCTTCAAAAGTCTCCCCTTACAGCTACTGTTAACTTTGATTTAATAACGTATAAGCAACTTCAAAAAAAACCTTTGAAGTATGATTCCCTATTCTCACAAATACAAAAATAATTTGCTTTATTAACAAATTAGCTAATAACTGGAGATAACGTATTTACATAAAATACATCTTAATATCCTCATCTGAACTTGTTTTTTATAATTTGTTACCATTGCATCCAGGAACCTTTAGAGATTTTATTAAGGCATCCTCTGGGAAGATTCTGCAGTTCACATAGGACAGAATTTCTCTTTATTCATACCCTGACAGTACAATGTATGCCACGTAATACTGCCAGTATTAATTTTATGTTCTTATTTAAAATATCCAAAGTACTTAGACATTCTGTGCTACCATTAATAGATTGCTTACCCCCTTATTTCTTTTCTTTTCCTTTCCAATTTATTTCAAACAGCCCTGTTCCTAGGACTTGAGGCAAGTAACAATTTAAAAGCAATGCATATATAAAACTCTAAAAATAAATAACACGTTGCCTGCTTCAGAATAATGGCACATACCAGTTCACTTTGTAGGGCCCTTTGAAAAAGTCTTAGGAAAGAAGCCAAGCTAAAGCGGTACATGTTATTAATTTTGGACAAGTCAGAGATAATAAAGTACATCTTGCTGGCACTTTCTGCCAGAGGGAGATAGGCGTCCCTTTCCTAAGAAAAGAGAATAGTTAGCATTAGAATGCTACCGCCATCTACTGGTCACAAAAAACAATTTCATTTCTAACGAAATACAAAAAGATATATACAGTACAGTAGTCCTGCACATTGTAAGGCATATTATATGATCCCTCATTCTTATATACATTTCTATAAAATTTTGCAAACTTAAAATATATTATACCAAAGCTCAACTGTAGAACTGGGAAAGAAAGCAAGTGATGATGAATCTGCAAGAGAAAAAACAAAACTAAATGGAGCTTAACATTGAGCAAGGAGATGGGGGGTTTCCAAGAGGGACGCAAACCTATCTGCAAATTCCTGGCAGTTTCAAAAGCCATCTATGATTTGGCACAACTGCCTACTGTAACTTGATGAACAAGTGAAATGTCCTACCGGCTCCACTACAAACCCTTAGATGCATCTAGAATTGTTCTCTCTGCATTTGCATCTGTGTATTAAGCCACTGAAGTTCTTTGAAAATAACTTCAGAACACTGGGTTTGTGGGTAAAATTTATTCCATAAATCCTCTAGTTTGCATGTGCTACTGAAAATAAGCCTAGGTATGCGAAACTACAACAATAACACATACCCCCCCCCCGCGCCAGTTCATCTCTACCTCCTTTCCCTTTCACATCATCTTGTTGTGTTGAACTTAAAAAGTTTGTCGCTAACATGTATGCAAATTTAATTTGTGAAATATCAGGGATCCAGTCATAGAAGTCATATACCTTCAACGGCCTTCAGTTCGCCAAAGTATACCCAAACTTAAGAGGTAAAATTCTGGTCCAAGAACACAAAAATGTCTCTGCTAGCTCAAATGTAGTAAAAGACTGAAGACATCAGAAAAGGTGTGGCCATTCCACAGTTTGAGAATTTCAGTTACATCACCTGACTTGGCACTGGTGAAGGTAGAGAAAACAGTGTCCAGCTTAATATATGAATGAACAAGCCATTGCTTTCAACGGATGAATGAATCACCCTGCTGAACTGTGTCAAGGAAATCACAGTGACATAGCAGGACCAAGCATAATTCTGAGCTGGATGGTGCCCTATGTCTCTTCCTTGTGAAATAAAATATTATTATTACTGATTTTATAAATTTCCAAAATTGAAGATATTTGTAATTGAAGTAGTTCTGCCAAGCAACATAAGATATGCTAACAGACTGCAGAATTAGGGCCATGTTAATCAAATTGGAGCTATTATAAAATATTTTACTTAGGAAAAGTGCTCCCAAATAAAACAAGTATAAGGAAGCCAAGTTACCTGATCGAGAGAAATCTGAAGTCTATGAAATTCAACAAGTGATTCTTGAATTAGAGCACTACTTGCTTTTGTCTGATTCAAGGATTCAATCAGATCTTTATTTTCAAGTATATTTCCCTGAGAGGTTGCAAGTGTCTGCAGGGAGAAAAAACAGTTCAGTTTCCTTATAACTGGGCAATTTGTAGGAAAGGATAGGTGTATATATGGAATATGTGGCAATACTTTAAACATTAGAGAGATACAAATTGAAATCTAAGTATGCATTACATTTCTTGAATACTGGAACCAGGCTGCCCTACCCTTTCATCCTAGTCACAGCATTTCATTCACTTATTGCCAATTCACATTAAAATGAATTTGGGTATGTTGAACTCATTTTGAAATTGGATTTTATTAGTCCCACAGCTTTCTCATCATCTCTAAATCTGGGTTTTCACATTAAGTTTGAACAAGCCCTGATAGGGGCTTGAACTGATAGGGTTCAATGAGTAAAATTACAATGATTTATTGACATATTCCAAGAATATACAGAAAATCTGCTGTGATTTTAAGTTAGTTATTGACGTAGTCAATGAAATGCTTCACTAATGATCAACTAGGTAATTTTTAAAAAGTCATCATGCACAGATATGGATTGTGTTATTAATCCACAGGTAATGAGGCATGCCTGAAAAACTTTACTTATATAAAGATGAAAAAGGACCTCTACACTTTCAATCTTACAAAGCGTATAATGTGCTTGCAACTGTATCAGTTATACAGTGGTACCTCGGGTTTCGAACGTCTCTGTTGACAAGCGTTACGAAATTCGAACACTGTAAACCCGGAAGTAAATGCTTCCGTTCTCAAACGTGCCTCGGAAGTTGAACTGGCCCACAATACCATTTCAGCCAAGCCATGCCCACCTGCCCTACATCTGATATCTTCAAAAGCCCCTTTGAAAACACTATATTGCCCAGGGGCTTCTGAAAACCTGACAATTAGCTGCACAAAACTATACCTTGAAGGGGGCTTCTGGAGACCCCTTATAAGGCAAAAAGGTCACCTGATATCATTGCAACATCAAGTGAGTGGCAGGTCGATGGCTCTAAGCCACTTTCTGCTCCATATCCAAGCTTAATTCCACATCCCCCTTTCCTTATGCATGGTTCCAGAGCACAGTGCAGCCTTTAGAAGCAACTTTCCAATGTTAAGACTGTTGTTCTTTCTCCCCAACTCCCCCCAAGCAAGAAATCCATATTCTATGGCAAGCTGGCCTAAAATAGTTATAGTCATCAGATATTTAAACATATTTCTGGCAGTAACTATCTTCTAAGTCTGTTGTTCTCTTTCATACAGAAACTCCTAAATAAATGCAGCCCATCTACATTTTACCTCCAAAAGAGATTCTTCAAGTTTTGCTAATTGTATCTTCTTATCTTCTTCCTGCTGTAACAATTTTGTCTTCTGTTCTTCCAAATCTGGTTTTTCATGTTGAATAGTCAAAGCTAGAAGCTGGCAGGCAATTAGTGAGATATCAGAAGAGAATATCACAAGCATTGGAGACGACAGAATTTTCAAGCAATGGTTTATCACAGAAATGAGAGGAATCCTGGAGGTTATCACAGCAAAATTCAACTATAGCTCCTTTCCAAGTTTCTCTTGCTATTTAGTTGAAATCTGCTTCACTACAATTTTCATTCATTGGTTCCAGTCCTGTTTAAACCACAGCGCCACCCACTTGAGTCCATTACACCACAGGAAAAAGGCACTTTACTCCCCCAAACTTGCTCCCACTCAAACCTATTGATTCCCTTGCCCTTCTCAGATACTGTGTATATCCTACACTATTACAGAGAGCTCTCCAAACCTGAGGCAGATTTATGGGTATTGCAGGGGACTACAGTGAGAAAGAGAAGGCACAGAAGCTCCTCTGATTTCACCACTCATGGCTCTCCAAATCTAAAACATACTATTCAAGTTTTCAGTGAAAGCGAATTGAATGTAATGATAGCCACTGAAGCTCTGTTGTTTTCTAGATTCATAAACGCAAATGTACCAAACATAAACAGATGTCTGGTTTATTAGTATATTTTGTTTATCATTAACATGAAAAATATTATTCCGAGACAATGCTTTTCATTCATTGCTTGGCTTATCAGTCATGTAAATAAGCAAATTAATATCCATTGTTAGCACCAACAAGAGCACAATAAAATGAATTCCAGAACATTCTAGCACTATTTACTGCTTCTCCACCATTAGTCTACTCTAAACTGACCTTAAATAATTTTGATTTCTTATACTCATTAGACATATTTCAACTATATTGCCTTGGCCCACTGCCCTGTGGTTGTTCCAAAAGGTTTCTATGTGACTAGAGTACAACACTCATTTTAACAGAAGAAAGAAGGACATTTTATAGACAGGGGAATTCTATATGTGAATCAGAACCCACAAAAATAATTGGACTGTAAAGACTTTAAGTGTAATTTCCTAGTCCAAAAAATCCAAAACTCAGCCCAGTGATTCAGATGGATTCTCATCCCCTGTTTTTTCAATATTAAGTACAGTAACTTGCACACATTAAACTTTTACACATTCAGCTTTGCATGCATGGAAAAAAATTAAGTAAAAGGGAGTGGAAAGGAGTCAGGGTTCTGGGAAAAATGGCATTGGCAATCCTACTTGCCATTGAACCCAATGTGTTTTTACTATTCACAATTTTGGCTTTAGGCACAATCACCAAAATGTAACCCTCATATAAGCTGCATGTTATTGCATACCTTTCTCACAAGACATTTTCTATTAAAACAGAACTTTCTAATCTAACCATTTAAGGACATGTTAACTAAAGTGAGAATATTTTTTTTCTCTGTGGAGATTGCCAGCTGTCAAGAGCGAGGGATTACTGCACCATGAGGAATGTTGCAGAAAAATAGCCACTCATTGTGTTTTGATCCAAACACTGTCTAGGGCTTCTTTATTACAAACATGTAGGGAGGAACAACCTAACAACAGAGGGCCACAAGCTGCTCGGCCCTAAGCAGAGAATGCCATGCTTATATAAGGGAAAAACCCACTAACATGCTTCCCTATATCAAGCATTCCCAAACTGCGGCCCTCCAGATGTTTTGGCCTACAACTCCCATGATTCCTAACTAACAGGACCAGTGGTCAGGGATGATGGGAATTGTAGTCCAAAACATCTGGAGGGCCGAAGTTTGGGGATGCCTGCCCTATATCATAGCACAATGTGTTTTCGACACTAGCTCAAAATATGTTCATCAACGTAAGCGCTATCGTAGTGGTTACAGAACCAGGTATGTTCCCAGAATCTTCTCATTTTCTTCATCACCCATCCCATCTCGTCAGAAAACAGTGGTTGACCAAAGTTCAGGTGTGGCCATTTTCCCTTTACAGGTTTTTGTGATACAAGCATTAATACTGCACAAAAGGGCCTCTCAGGGAAATCAGGATCTTCCACCAGTGGTATAAAGCCCCATGTCTTTAGGTTAAAATGAAGAGCATCATTACTGGAGATGTGAATGCCTACCTGCCCTCTTAAGCCACTCCGTGTTATTGTAAAGTTAACCTCTGTAACAATGGAAGCTGCATCGGGTGGTATGTCAGGATTTGGGTTTCGGGTTGATAGAAACAGGCGGAATTCTTCATTATAGTCAATTATTTTGTCACCTATTTGCACAACATATCGAGGACCTGTGGGAGGAAAACATACCAAGATGAACAATTTTTTAAAAAGTTTTAAATGCTCAGTATTATCTAATAATTATTATAATTAACATAATATCAGTTCCACTGTATCCACAAGCAAGTAAAGTATGCAAGAAAATGGGCAAACGACCCATTCACTATCAGCACCTTCTTGCTGTATTTCTAGTGGCTGCCTAGTATAACACAGTAGGCTGGACAATTAACCTGCAACCAATTCCCATCACTAATCTACTCAATACAAACCAAAGTATGATGTACTGATAGACACCATGGTATATGGCACTATATGTCTTATAATGGAGTACATCTGTGATATGCTATTGGTAACCTACCACCTTATTCTGGACCACATGCAAAACAGCACAAATAGTCTTTGTGCACTGCTTCCTTTCTTGAAAGTTAGTATTCCTGGAACTGACTGGCAATCCAATAATAACAAGAAATAGCAAATAATAATAATCTTAAACTCTGTTTAATTTGACCAACTGAACAAACATGGAATGAATCAGACCCATAGTGAGTCCCTGCTGTGCTAACTGTGGACCAAAGATAATTGTGCCATTAAGAAAAAATGTCCAGGTGTGAAGAGGTCAATGTAAACCTTAGTATAATCTATCAGCCAGCAGTTTGTTTCAAATGAAGGACGTGCACTGATTTTACTTATTTACCACATAAATTTCACCTGCTTGTTGTAAAAATGTAGAATCCCAAATAGGATTTGTGTATGCACCAATTCACTGTAACATATAAATCATATTTTTATATCAAGCTGTAAAACATTACCAATGCATGATGGTCAAACGCAAAATAATATAGAGCCCATACTCTGTATCTACACTTGCACTCATAAAAAAGTGTCCATCTGTAAAGACAGACAGGGGAATTCTGCATAGCGGATTGTTGCTATTTCCTCAGTTAAACAACACCAGAGTTTATTGTTTCACGTCCAGACCTGGGTGAACTAGAAGCCTGGCGAGAATTTTTAGTGATGATATCATTGTTTAAAATATATTGGATTAAAAAAAATCCATGCAAACAGCACAGCTACTTTTAAATTGATTTGTCCATAATCTGACTGGGAAGCGGGGGAGGGGGAGTATTGTATTCCTGCCACAATTAAAGTTGGAAATTTACCTTGCGCAACAAGGTCCTTTCTGAGCAATGGATAAAGCACAGGTTCTACTCCATCCATTTCTTGTATAATGAGAGTCTTCCCAAATCGCACAGCCAGCTCAAGAGCGTTAATGAAGTTGGCATCCTGCACAAATAAAATTTTACCACCATTGTTCTTCAATCTACTTCAATATTAACATATTAAGTCGACAATAGGAAAAATAAATTAATGCATCATCAAGACATTTTTGGATCCAGTCAAGATGTAAACAAAATACAGTGAAATGATTTTTATCAAGACTCTATTAAAACATACAGTCCCTGTTTGGAAGCACTGCCAAACTATGGGCTCTTGTGCTCCGCATCTCCTCCTCTAGTAACAGAAAAATCTGGTACATTACTTTGACTGAGGAGAACCTCTGTCACATGCAACTTTAGCCACAAGTAGCCACAAGGCGGAGAGGAAGGTGAGCACACCCACTCCACCTTGTGGAGGCTGTCACTAGCCCTCTAAACAGCAGAAGGAGGCCGATATTTGGAGTGATATGAATGCCTCTGTCTTTTAAATGCCTTTGAACCTAATGAGGAAGAAGTGGAATCGGGTTCCTACAACTCCCACCCCAAAATTGGGAATAAAACACTACAGATGTGGACAATTCTTTTTCAGATCAGTATTTGCATAAGCAGGCTCATCTTTGCAGGATCAGTGGAGGGAAAATTTATAATTTAAAAAAGGTATAAGGGGATCTCTTTTCCAAAATTAAAGAACCATCTAAAAGATTCAAATAGGACCTGTTGGTTGACGATTTCCAAGCGCGATTCTTTCAAATGAGTTTTCAGCCATTCAGTAGCTCTGGAAGATGGGTCTATCAAAAATGGGCAAACTTTACTCTGTTAAAAAAAAAGGAGGGGGGAGAAATGTGCTTCAATCATGGTTCTGTTTGAAAGAAACTACACAACTATATGTTGTTGTTGTTTAGTCGTGTCCGACTCTTCGTGACCCCATGGACCATAGCACGCCAGGCACTCCTGTCTTGCACTGCCTCCCGCAGTTTGTTCAAACTCATCTTCGTAGCTTCGAGAACACTGTCCAACCATCTTGTCCTCTGTTGTCCCCTTCTCTTAGTGCCCTCCATCTTTCCCAACATCAGGGTCTTTTCCAGGGAGTCTTCTCTTCTCATGAGGTGGCCAAAGTATTGGAGCCTCAGCTTCACGATCTGTCCTTCCAGTGACACAACTATATAATTTGTATTAAAACACCCCATTAACAATCATCCTCACATCATCCTGACTAGCACTTCGCCCAGCAAGAGAGAGAGCAGCGGATTAGGTGGGGGGAATGAGGAGCGGAGCAGAATGGAGGAGGGAAAGTTCAGCGAGGTATCAGAGCCCCTGCACCGCTCAAGCCAACAAGTGGAAGAGGGAGCACAGCCGCTTCCGGCACCCGATTTGAGGCGTGTGCCCAAACGCAGGTTTAGGGGGCGGTGTTTCGGGGTCCCCAAGCTATTATGCTGGCCCCGAAGCAGAAAGGCGCCATTGTCAGATTCTGCGAGTGACTAGCAGGTCATGTTTTCTGCTATCTCTGCACTGTAAATAGTATGCACAATAAAACCCTTAAAGACAGAACGGACTGGAGTGTCTTTACTCGGGAGTAGCCGTAACAATCCCCTGACACGAAGCAATGAAAAGTTGAAAATGTTTGCATTGGGTACAGCAATCATAGTACTGTATATAAAGAAAAAAAGATATCACAGGAAAGGGGACAGAAAGATAGGAAATGAAATTCCATGTGTAAAACATTCCAAATTTAGCACTGCAGTATCTTTCTTAGATTTTCAACTATTACAAGGATTTCAAATGCAGGAAAAGAAATTTTGAATGCTTAATTGGGGAGACACTGTTTTACTTACTTATTATTTATTAAATTTATACCACACCCTTCCTCGCAAAGGAGCCCAAGCTTTCCTAGATAATCTAATATAGTATTCATGGGATCATGGGTCCACTCCACAGACAACATTGAGTAAAGACAGAAAATGATGTAAAAGACTGCACTGAGGAGAAAAAGTGGCAGACAACCTCATTCTTCACTTCCCCCCCATAGACAGTCAGGTTGTAGCCTTTCCCACTGCACACACTATCTCAGTATGAGAGTACTATCATGCTACACAGGCAGTGCCTCAAAAAGAATAAAAAAGCAATACAATTTACCTGTAAAATCACAAGGGCATTTTCTATTGACAGATCATCCGAGGGCAACCCTTCACTTTTCCAAATCAACTGCTCACTCTCTGTGCTCAGGAATCGCATAAGATCAAATTCTAAGAAACAGAAGACGCTTCTTTAAATTCCATTAAATTTGTGAGAGCATTTTATGTTTGTATGGCTTCTCACCATTTAGATAAGCATCCAGGGCATATTAAATTGTGGTTACCTCCCCATATTATATATGTGTGTGTTATTTCATTAAGGGGCCTCATAAATAAAATAAATAAACTGATCACTGAGAGCTAGTTGGAGGGACAACCCCTTATATAGAACACATAGCTTGCTTTCATTGGATTCTAAAGCACAATTCGCACACAAAAGTCAAAACAGATTATCTGTTTCTAAGCAGAGGGTAGCTGGTATTATTTTGTTCAAGCTATGAGATGACCGGAAGAATCCGCAACCAGGGAGAAGAAGCGATGGAAGAAGAATGGAAAGATTTTTAAACTGTATTTTTTAAAAAATATGCTAAAGTAACATATTAGATCAGAAATTAAGTTGTAAATAGACTGTGGAATTTAGGAATATGTGATATGAAAGGAAGAAAATAAGATTATGCAAGGTGATTAAAATGATTTAGAATTTGCTAACTATAAATGTGTTAAAGAACCACAGGGAGGGGAACCCGAGGAGGTCCCATTATACCATGTGAACTGATACAGAAATTGTTGTTTTATTGTTATCTGCTTTTTTCTTTTTTTCTTGTCTTTTTTCTTTTTCCTTGTTCTAATTCTTTATATATTGTTGTTATTTTTGTGAAAATTCTAATAAAAATATTTTTTTTAAAAAAAATTGTTCAAGCTCTACAGTGGTACCTCAGTTTAAGAAGTTTGGTTTACAAACTCCACAAAACCGGAAACATTGTCTTGGTTTGAGAACTTTACCTCGGTCTAAGAACGGTGGAAGGGCACCGGCGGCGGGAGGCCTCATTAGGGACAGCACACCTCGGTTTAAGAACGGTTTTGGTTTAAGAACGGACTTCCGGAATGGATTAAGTTTGTTAACCGAGGTACCACTGTATTTGAAGAGGTTTCAGAAGTTCCCCTCCCCCTTCCCTTGATGTAGAGAGGTTACCTATGACTATGTTTAAGAAAAGGAGTTACAACTCTGCTTCCCAGTACAACACTACTGACTAATCAATGTTCAATTGCACATAATTATACCTTATAATTCTGATTGATATTTCATTTATTTTCTTATCAAAGATATAGCAAGACCTACTTTCCAGATTAGCTGATTTTGTCCATGAATCCAAACTTGCTTTTCTTTGATCTTCAGGGGCAGCAGAAAGGTAAGTAATGAATGCAGCAGACAGCTGAGCTCTCATTGGCAGTGTACTCAATTCATCTGCTATCTCTGAAACCTGAAAATAGATTTCCAACACGATATTGTATTTCTTTGTGTACTTAAGTGATTTTCTTTTACATGAGTAGAGCAGTCTTATTAAATAATAATATAGCCACACTAGTAACTTCGTCAGCCTTGAATAATTTTCAGGGTCACAAGACAGACAACATGTAGAAATGCATACTGGACCCATCACATATCTCATCCACTCCATCTTCACATGCAACGACTTCAACTTAAATGCCTGTGAAAATACTGCAGGCAAGTATAGGCTTGGCATAGTTTCTTCACTATCATGTGCTAAAGCTTTTATAGAATGAATTTTTTTTTATGTTATCTAGTGAATCTCCACTGAGCACCACTGAGCAGAGAACATCACTGAGGATTGGGAAAAGCATGATAAATAACTGCATGTGCCGAACCTGATGTTAGACAAGTTCCAAGTAATGGTAAAACGAGAGAACTGTGCTACCTTAATACTTAAGGCAATCAAACCTAGCATAGAGGTGAACCACAGCCTGTAGTGTCACAACAGAAGACAATAAATACATTGTTCATGCTGCCTGCTATTGAAGGCACCTATTGCCTTCACTATAAGAGGGGTGTGTGAAATGAAGCTATGCTTATTCAACAGTAAGGAACCTTAGATTAACTGCTAAGAAACCAAAATCAGAACTAAAACTGAAAGTAAGAGGTGAATGCCAAGAAATATGCAACAGTAAAAGAATTCCACACAATTACTCTACTGTAGAATGTCATACTGTACAGAGACATTTAAACTTTCTGAAAATAAAACACTGACTTAGGTTTGAAGAAGAAAAGGCATATTTATTTTTATTGAAGCTTTAGCAACCAACCTGTGAGTTCCATCTTTTATGCTCCCTATCAAGTTGTTTGATCAATATTTCTGCAGCTTTCACTGTCTCTTGTGCTTTAGCAACTTCTGCTTCAAGCTTAGCTGCCTCACTTGTTCTGGCCTGGAACCTGTAGACCAACTGAACTATTAAGACTTAAGGAACAAAAGAATGCGTTTCGACATAAAGCCTTTTTTAATTTCAAAATGCAAGTGATGATCACTTTTTGTAAAACATTTCAAGGCAATTTAACAATGAAAAACCATCAACAAGAACGTTCATAATAATAATTTAAGTCCAATACAGATGCAGACAGGTGGAGAAATTTCCACTTAAAAGGCCTATTGGAAAACAAAAGTCTTCAACAGGTGCTGAAAAGATAAAAAAAAATAGGACCTGTCTGGTATGTAACAGCAGAGATTTGAAGGAGTAGGTGCCCCTACACTAAAGGCCTGATTGCTACATCTTCTGGAGGAATCCTGATGGAATTGTGCCAGGAGGAGGCCCTCTTCTATAGATTGCTTTGTTTGGTTGAGATATATATTTGGTGAGATTATCTTTTAGGTATTCTTGTCCCACTCTGTACACAAGTACCAATAGATGGGACATAATTAAAAGTTCTAATCACTTAATTAAAAATGTAAAGTGTTTGGATGAAAAATACATACCTATCTCTTAATTCTGCAACCCTTTCACCAACAGAATTAACCAAATCTTCTAGCTTCTTTTTTCGATCTTCTGTTTTCCTTAGATTACTGAAATACATTAAGAATAATTGAGATCCTTACCAATCAACACACACACACACACACACACACACACACACACACACACTTTGGGATCTGTAGCATATAGATTTAACCCTGCTGTGTGGAAATCTCTTGGGCTCCAGATGGGATATGCCTCACAGACAAAACGTAAGCAAAGAAGGAACCTTCAAGTCCTGGTTTTCTCCACCTGCATCAATCTCTACCTCAGTGGCAATACCAGGCCTGAGAGATCTCAACATGGCAGCACAGCCCCCCAGGGCAGCCAACAGGTGGGTGGTCAGAAAGATGCAGGCAAAGAAGATGAGACCAAGGCCATGGGCAGGACTAGTCTCCCAAATTAATAAAGAATTAGCATAAGACTGGGCAAAGGCTTTAGGAGAAGATATCTCCCAACCAACTAGCCTCCAATCCACTTCTTCTCCCTCCCCCTCCTCCTTTCTTATCTAGGGATCTCAAACCATGCCAGATCACAATAGAGCTAATGGGCCCATGCAAGCTTACTTGAAAGTAAGTCTCAGACTGACACTTGCAGTATGCACAGAATTACAGCCTTGGCCTAATGAGATAACATATTAATCCAATTAGATATAATAGGTAACAAAATATTTTCCTAGTGCCAACAACTGTTGGTATAAGACCAAGAGTAAACAACAACCAGTGCAAAAAGCATTATCGATTCCAAACTATATTTCATAGGAATGCTGAATTTATTTTTCAGACTTGAGTCAAAGTCTTCTTCCATCAGATTAGTCCCATGCTTCCAATGTAAAACTAAACTAAACCATGCCTTGATCCCAGGTTAATGCAGCAGGAGGACTGGGGAAGAGCACTATGGCTGTGGTCTTCACTTTAGGAACCCAAACATTGGTTTCATATTACTTTCATATTACTGATGAGGAATTAAAAGCAACTGTAAGAAAAAAAAAGTGCATTACGTACGCTTCAAGGCCTGCCTGTTCAGTTTCCAGAGGTTGAATTCGTTCCAGGACATAAGAATATTGAACATTGGCTTTAACCCATGCAGCTAAGGGTGCTGCTGCAATACTGGCCCTTTTAGCGTTCTGAAATATTGAACCATACTCATATTATGCATCCATTTTAACTGTTTAAATAAACTTCTATAAATATATTTCTTCCATCCCCACACATAAAATAAGCAATACAAAATCACTGGCAATTGTACCCTGCATTAAACCAATAAAATGATTAACTATAAAGCAGCACTGTCATTTCAATGTATGAAAATAAATAAGTTTTTCCCCCTTTCCCACCATTTCTGTAACATTGGATGATGAGTGATTCCAATATGTACTTCATTTAATCAGTATTTATTATTTCATTTTACAGTTCCTTTTTAACTAGCTCTTTACTCTGCCTTTCAATGTACTGAACCACAAAAACGTCTACAGCTTCAAACTGTATTACAATATATTTAAAAATAAATTGAAAATTGAGTAGTCAAGCATAACACTACAGAGTAATTTTATGTGTGTCTTCTGCAAAGTAAGTGTTGCTTAGTTCAATGGAATTTACTCTCAAGGAAGTGTGTATAGGATTGCAATTTGAAGTAGAAGCAGCAAATAACCAGTTGCAAAAGCACACTGTCATAAAATTGTTAAGCACACAAAGAAATTACCTTTGGATCAAAAGATCCCTTATTTTTAGCTAGAAGTTCTTCCACACTCTCACGGATTTCCTTTGGAATATTTCGAGCATCAAAGGTTGCAATATCTTCCCTCACACCTCTTTTGGCAAGAAAACTACAAAATATATTAAATGACTGAATACAAAGGCAGAAATGGGCATTTCATAACAGGTATCGCTGTGGTCTTTCTTTGGTATTCAGAATAAAATACATAATCTTTGGGAAAGATATACAACCAAGTTGTTTTTCTTAACAATAGTTCCCCCCCCCCCGGTCCCTGGATTTTATTCTTAGGAGAGGTAGGCAGGAAAGCAAGGTGTCAGAGCAGCAACAGACAGCATGACAGCACTTGCCTGGTCTCCCAATATCTAATCACTGCTGCTTCCTGGGGGGAGAGGGGGCAGGGAGGTAAGTGTGGTACAAATGCACCAGCAGAGCCAGTCTAGCACTCCTGCCAATGTGTTTGCATTGGACTGACTTTCCCACCCCCTCTGTCCCCATAATCAGCAGAAACTCAGCTGTTGGGAGGTCAGCTAAATGCCACCACCCTACAACACCATCCGCTAAGGCATCAGATTCTGCATGATCTGGATTATTCCCAGTCCTGACGACTTGGGGTTTCAGTATTTTGATTGTGATTTTATTAATGTGTTTTATTAATGTGTTCGTTGACGTCGCTTGTAAGCAACCTTGGAAGGATTTCTGTCCTGAGAAGCAGACTATATATATAATGAAATAAATAAATAAAATCTTCAATTACCTCTTCATGCTGACCCATGATGTATCAAAGATGCCCATCAACCGTAAGACACCCTCTAGTATATCTCTAATTATGTCAGGTGGCATACGCAGGGAGCGGATTTCTGACAGAGATTCTGGTTTGATATTTCCTACGGCTAGCTTAGCTTCGTTAACCAGCGGCTAAAACAAGAAAAATAGGGAAATTACCAAAGTTGATTAGTTTTAACAAAAATTTAACATCACCTTTTTAATTGCAGCTACAATGTCTCAATAATCTCAAAGCTTCATTAAAAGCAGGTGGCAATAAGGGGGAAATATTAATTTAGGTCTTATGGTCACTGTTTATGAAAAATGGATGAGAGGGGATTGGGCAATAATAAGCAATACTCCCTCTCCTGTCCAATTTTCCCACTGTGACCACTAACGAACCTTTCCACATTCTGCTTTGCTCCCAGCCCCACCCCTTGGTCGCCTTGCTTATTAAGTGTGTTCTTTCCGTTCCTCATTTCACTGCCAACAAACATGGCTAGTTTCTTCACTCCTTGCCAGGCGTGAAGCTGTTGGTTCATGCTGGGGCCAGAATTTGCATAGTTCCACAATATAGGTGAAGGGCCATTAAAAAGTACCTTAAAGGGAAAGAACTAGATGAGGACCAGAACACTAGAAAATAAGGAGACTGCTAAAAGAAAGCAAAGAGGAGGAGGAAGAAAATATAATGGAAAGACAAGCAAGGATCCAATGAGGAGTCATAGCTATGTGCCTTCAAGGCAATGAACTGAGAGCATGTCACATGACAGCAGAGACCCCCTCAAAAAGTGATGAGAAGCAACATGATACTAGCCTGAGAGAGGCTTCTTACCCCAATACTCATCTCTTCCTAAATCCCTGCCCCTCCAATCACTCCAAGTCTTGCTGCTCTGTCAGAAAGGAAATAATCCTACTCCCATTAATTTAATGGCCTATCCAGCCATGCCATGGAGATTATCTCCACAGGGACCAAAGTTAGCTTTAAGAAGCTTACATGAAAATAAATGGAGATGCTCACATACTTTTGTTTTCACTCTAGTCAACATTCAAAGCCATTATGCACTCAAGCATGTCTTTTTCAGTACTTGTCCCCTTAAAATATACATAACTCATTCTTGATTGCACATCAAGAAAATAATGGAGCACAAATAAAAGCTCCATGAAGCTCCATTATGTTCTTTGTGTTTTATAAACCAGGATCTAAAACCAATAAAGTTCCATTGTGATTACCTGAACCTCTCTCAGTTCATCCTCAATTATCGTTTTCCTTTCTTCGATTTTTACAACTTCTTGCGCTATTTTTTGTTTTATTTTCTCCATTTCTGATTTCTGTTCACTTGCATCCTGTAAGAAAATAGGTATTATCCACAGGAGCTAACAACATGCCCCCCCCAAACCAAATTCTTGGGTTTTAAATACTGCATCCCTGCTACTCCGCAAGATGAGGACTTTTATCCTTTACGGTGATTTTGTACTAGTGCACAGATCAGCCTGGTGCATTGATGCAGAGGCTCACAGAATCAGAAAAAACCCTGCTTCCCCTGGCCTTAAGACTCAACCCAGCCCTTATTATAGCACAGCAGCAGTCACCCACAGTTAGGTTGCTCTCTCTCTATATAAATATATATACTGATTGATTGATTGATTGATTGAATGAATGAATGATTGATTGATTGACTGATTGATTGAATTTACGTATATTCCTGCATTCAAGACTACTTTTTAACCCAGGAAAATCTTCTCAAAAGTCGGGGGTCGTCTTATACGGAATATACGGTATATACTGCCCTATACCTGGGAGTCTCCGTGCGGTTCATAGAATAACATCAAAATATAAAACCTCATATATTTCAAAATAACAGATCTAATATTACTGGTAGATCCAACATGTTAAATCTTGCAATGTTGACAATGGCAAGAAATTTTGCCAACGTTTTTCTCTGCCAATGGTGGCTTCTGCAGAAATCTCTTATCAGTTTCTTCTTCATGCTATTCTCTTCCTACCACATTATCTTTATTTTTATTTATTTCAAGATTTCCATGCAGACCTTTTGACAGTAATGGACATCGAGGTAGAACAACTTCTCAACAACTTACTGGGAGGAAGGGGGCAGGCAGGCAGGTCACTGCAGTGCGTACACATCTGTGAAGCCAATCTGGCACTCTTGCCAGTGTGTTTGCGCCCTTCCCACCCTTTCCCTTCCTGATAAGAGCAGTGGCTCATCTGTCGGGAGTTTAAGTGAGCAATGCCACCCCAGCGCATGTCCACTGCTGTTTTTAGAAGGAAAGCGCTCTCAATGCAGCTTGCATTAAACACTTGTCAAATATCCAAGAAAATTAAACCAGCAGTTAAAACACTGCAAAAAGCAGCAGAGTACTCTTATGAAATTAAAGGGAGTAATTTACAATCAACATGTTTAAAACCAGCAATATAAGCCTTTAAAAAATTCAAAACAGCACCATCATTAAAAGCAGCTCAGTATAAATGGGTTTTCGAGGCTCATTTAAAAGCCAGCACTGAAGGGGCTGCTCCCCTCTCTCCAGAGGATTCATCTTTCTGTACTAACTGCGCTCTTTTTCTCCACCTTTCTATGCCTTGTTGATTATTTCATTTAATCTTTTTGAGCATCTTTATTGGCATGCCATCAAATGGACAGTCTCCATTCTTAACCTTCATGTAATGCGTTTGCAACATTATGTTTATACACATTACCTGCATAGAAACAGTAATTTCTTGGAGCGCAGCATCAGCTTCACCTTGCTTCATTTTCAGCAATATACTTTGTTCTTCAGCTTTCCTGTTCAATTCATCAACAAGAGCTTTTGCTTCATTCAGTTTAGCTACTCCAGCCTAATTGACAAGTGGAGAGTGAATAAGTGTCATTTAGATACTAAGAAATATACAGAAACAATACCTCCTTATTTGGACAAAAAAATCCAAGACAAACACATTGTTTTGGAAAGATAATGCAAATCCAAAGTAACCTATGTCTTATATACCTGCAAATGGCTTTGTCTTTTAATCAGCTCTGCTCTTTTGCCATTATGGATGGCACGATACATATGCAGGAAAGTCAAATATCTTCTGGGTGTAGCTCCATAGGGTTTACATGAGTCATGGATCATCAAAAATGACTTCAGGAACTCAGAATCACCTATGAAACATGTTTAGGAAATAAACATTTATACGTAGGCAAAGAATATACAAACACAACTATAACAAAAAACCAAATTATTTGAAGTATGGCAGAAAAGGAACTGTTGTTCTCATCTAAAAGGTGTTTCTCCTTCAATGATTTGAAGCTCTCAGGTGGGAATGAGTTCCACCTGGTGCTCAAAGGCAGAAAACACAGTAGTTTTGAGAAGTAGGTGGCTCTCCTCTTCCCTCAGGCCCCAGTTCCCTTCCAGTCAAGTTACAGATAAATAACACAACAATCTTAAAAAGCAGAGACACCACCTTGCCGACAAAGATCCATATAGTTAAAGCTATGGTTTTCCCAGTAGTGATGTATGGAAGTGAGAGCTGGACCATAAAGAAGGCTGATTGCCGAAGAATTGATGCTTTTGAATTCTGGTGCTGGAGGAGACTCTTGAGAGTCCCATGGACTGCAAGAAGATCAAACCTATCCATTCTTAAGGAAATCAGCCCTGAGTGCTCACTGGAAGGACAGATCCTGAAGCTGAGGCTCCAATACTCTGGCCACCTCATGAGAAGAGAAGACTCCCTGGAAAAGACCCTAATGTTGGGAAAGATGGAGGGCACAAGGAGAAGGGGACGACAGAGGATGAGATGGTTGGACAGTGTTCTCGAAGCTACCCACATAAGTCTGACCAAACTGCGGGAGGCAGTGGCAGACAGGAGTGCCTGGCGTGCTCTGGTCCATGGGGTCATGAAGAGTCAGGCACGACTAAACGACTAAACAACAACAACAATGCTTTTTATTTCTTTCAAAATGTCTGTATTTACATAACCTGAAAAGCCTGAGGGGTATGGGGTAGTAATACAGTCAACAGCTTGACAAAGCAAGACAGAAAAACTTGGGCAAACCTCCTCAAAAGAACCCTGAGGGGACTCAAATAGCCTGGGTTGAATGAGGTATATTACATCCTCTATGACAGACATGGTCAAACTCGGCCCTCCAGCTGTTTTGGGACTACAGTTCCCATCATCCCTGAACACTGGTCCTGTTAGCTAGGGATGATGGGAGTTGTAGTCCCAAAACAGCTGGAGGACCAAGTTTGGCCATGCCTGCTCTATGTCATCAGAGCTGTTCCTCCATGTGCCTCTCATCTGCCAATCAATTGAGGAGAGTAATCCTCCCGCCCCCCCAGTAGGCCCAGGCTTATTTTCAACAAGCTGCTGTATAGTGTACAACATGAGCAACTATAGCCCTGCCTGAGACCTATATGGCAATGGACACTGTTAGTTCAGTCGTACCTTGGTTGACAAATGCCTTTGCAGTCAAACATTTTGGCTCCTGAACGCTGCAAACCCGGAAGTGAGTGTTCCAGTTTGCGAACGTTCTTTTGGAAGCCGAACATCCAGCGGGGCTTCTGATTGGCTGCAGGAAGCTCCTGCAGATAATCAGAAGCCGTGCCTTGGAAGTCGAACGGACTTCTGAAACGGATTCCATTTGGCCTCCAGGGTATGACTGTATCCGATTGCTGGTGTAATTTGGAACAATGGGTGAAATTGCAATGCTTGGGCCAGGTCTTGAGCAGCCTATGCCCCATCTGGATTCTGTTTAGAGAAAGACCCAGCTGCAAGTGGGTGGCTAGAAACAGTGCAAAGCCAAAGGGCCTACAACATGATTCGTCTATCATCCATATCTCCAAGGAAAGTTTGTACATGCAGAGGGGAGTATAAAGCCAAGGCTGCATTCAGCAGCACTTGGCAGAAGTGTGAGGTATTCACAGGAGTGTGAGGTATTTGCTCAGTTGAAGGTATCAGTGTTGAAGCAGGAAATTACAGGCTTCTTCTTCTTTGACGATCGCTCATAGCCGAGTAAGTTTGTCTTCCATGAACACAGTCTAAACAGTAAGTCCGTAGGTGACTGTGGAGGCCATTTCTGGATCCACATGACCTTCCACAGTGGAAGTGGGGATGGTTAACGTTGATTAATTTCAATTGGTCAACTCTGAGTAGGATGTAGCCGAATAGACTCATAGGATCTACTCTGGACACAGGCAGGAGACAAACTGAAACATAAGAGAGCTACTTCCTCAAACTACCGTGTTTCCCCTTTTTTAAGACACCGTCTTATAACTTTTTTTCCTTGTCTTGTTTTTTAAAATTATGTTTTTATGGTACCTTAAGGCCTCCTTGGCCGGCCGGGCCGAGGGCTCGGGCTGCTGCTGGGTGCTCTGCATGGTGCTGCTGGGCGCTCTGCGCGGCGCTGCAGCAGCAGCACGTTCCAGGCACCGAGGTGACAGGTCGCTGGCTCTTTGCTCTGCCCAGCGCTGTCGGGCGCTCGGCGCTGCGGAGCGCTCCGCCCTGCAGCCACCGATTCCAGCGGCGGAGCGGCAGGTCTCTTCGGCCGGGCCAGGAAGAGGCCAGGCCGCTGGCTCGGCGCTCCGCCAGCTGCAGGGCGCTCTGAGCACTCGGGGCTGCGGAGCGCTCTGCTCTGCAGCCGCCGATTCCGGCGGTGGGGCGGCAGACCTCCTCGGCTGCGGCAGGAAGAGGCCAGGCTGTTGGCTCGGCGCTCCGCCTGCTGCAGGGCACTCCGAGCACTCGGCGCTGCGGAGCGCTCCGCACTGCAGCCGCCGATTCCAGCGGCGGGGCGGCAGGTCTCCTCGGCGGGGCCAGGAAGAGGCCAGGCCGCTGGCTCGGCACTCCGCCAGCTGCAGGGCGCTCCGAGCACTCGGTGCTGCGGAGCACTCCGCTCTGCAGCCGCCGATTCCGGCGGCGGGGCAGCAGACCTCCTCGGCTGGGGCAGGAAGAGGCCAGGCTGTTGGCAGGCCGATCCTATGCGGAGCGAACCTTTATCTGCCCGCGCTTCAGCATGCAGGACCCGGGAGACGCTGCAGCGGGGAGAAGAGGCAAAGGGGGAGGGGGAGGGGGAGGGGGAGGTGGCTCCGGCTTCGCCTCCTTTCCTCCCTTGCAAGGCTCCTCGGCAGCCCCAGCAGAAGGCAGAACCTCGGGCCCGGGAGCCGCCAGCCGGCACTCACTGAAGGGAAAGGACCCAGCATGCCGGCGATGTGGCTCGTGGGTCTGTTAGCTGCCCCCATCGCTTGGATTCACACCGCCTCTGCCATTTTCCTTGGGCGCCGCACATGCCCGGCAGCAGCACGGGGGGGCTTCCCTCCGCCTTTGCGTCCTCCCTTCACAGCCCCCTGACAAACCCACCGCCTCCGCCGCTACCACCATCCTGCAGACCCGGCTCAGAGGTTTCGGTGGTGGTTTCAGAAGAGGGAGCGGGGGGGAGGGCCCGCTTCGGCAGAGATAAAAAACTCTCGCGCCCTGCGAATGCGGCAGGCGCGCAAGAACTAAACTAACTAAAACAACAACAGGGGGACGAAGAGCGTGCGGGGTGGCAGCAGTGGCGGAGGTGGCGATAGCGAGGCTGGCCACCCTCAGGAGCTCTATCCAGGGCCGTCTTAGGTATGGCTTATTTTCGGGGTGTGGCTTATATTTCTCAAATGCTTGAAAATCCTGCTACGTCTTATATTATGACTACGTCTTAAAAAGGGGGAAACACGGTATCTGTGTTTCTTGCATTCAGACACTAGGTTGAACTAGATTCCACTTGAGGATCTTCATCATCCATGGGAGAAGAAAATGTCATCCCAGGCATTTTCTTTAAAAAGTATTACAGTAAATTTAAAGCCACTAGTTTTAGTTTCTAGTATTACCCATCTTGACTAGAATCGTGCTTATTATTTATCTTCTGCATATACATTATTCTCTGCAGGTCACTTTTCCTACTGAAATTCTACCCAAGGTCGATAAAATCAAATTATACCATTGGTCTACTATTTTTTTATACAATGGATCATAATTTAATGTCCAAATGTCTTCAATATTTCTTGTTACCGGTACTTACACACAGGGCTGTCTTAAGCGTCCCTGGCGCCGTGGAGCGACGGATCCCTCCGGCGCCCCCCGCCCCCTTCCACAGGTGCTGCTGCGCGGCGGGCAGGCAAGCACAGTGTGGTTGCCGTGGGCACAGCTGCGCGGCGGACCGGCGGACCGGCCAGCCAGCGGACGGGCGCAGCTCGCGGCGCCCTCCTGGCGGGCCGGCCCCGTGGTTCCCTGCGCCACCCAGCCTGGTCATAGGGCCGGCCCGGCTTACACAACAATTTTGAAAGTACTTTAACTCTAACTGCTTAATGGAATAAGCAAAGATCTCACCAGAATTCTTCTTTCTGCGTTCCTTTGGTGTTTTAGTTTTTTCTTTTTCATCTGATTCAATAAACAACATTTCAGGTATCTAAAACATGAAGTTTAAGATAAAAACAAATAGCATCACTGGATATTTTTATTGCAAGTAGATATTTACCAAGGAAATATCATTGCATGAGTGCCACCCCTTCAGAGCTTAAGAAAGAATCCTGGATGCTCCTAGAGTGGTTAGTTCTGAGAAAATGGAGCTGAGCACAAGGAAAAGGCTTTTTTAAGGCTAGGACACTTAGAGTAATTGTGCTGTATCTCCAGGTTACACTGCTTCCACACCTTAGAAGCAGATGCAAAGATGAAAAAGTATGTGTAACCATCTACTTTTGGGTAAAAGGATGATGAGTGAAACCAATCTAGAACCATTTAAGATGAAGTAAAGGCTACATCTACATAGAATAGTAGTCCTCTTGCTCACTCCCTGGGTAGCCTGTCATTCACAATAACTGCTATCCCTCTATTTCAGTAATTAAATAAAATTGTGTAACTTTGAATATATGAATACAGTAGCAACAGAAATTAATCCGAGAGGGCATGAAATACACTGAATGGAACTTTAGTATTTCTCTCTGTGCTTACCTTTCTCATACTGTTTTCAGACCAACTCTCCATCCAGAGGACCTGACATTTCTTATGAAGGGCAGGATTACTTTCACAATTTATTGTGAAGTTCATATTAGTAGAATCCATAATCAACACAACATGAAGGTTCTGTTGAATTCCTAAAATATACAGAGTGTATTTGTAAATCATAAATGTTGTGTTTAATACTTTACAAAACATTTGTATATGGTATTAGGGGCTGTGCACCTACTTGCTTTTCTTTACATCACAGCCACAAGCTGGAGACAAACAAGATTTGGAACCCACCTCTGGGCTACATGGATTTTGTTTTGAAAAAGTATCCAGTAGGACATCAATTATTATGTGTTTATATAACCTAACGGATATCAATTTTTAGTAATAGATAATTTTTATCATATATACTTATAAAATTGCCATGTTCCTCCCCAGATTCCTTTGTAATGACTCACATACATATACACAAATACATACATACTGTAATTCACTTACTGTAAGTGAAATAGTTAAAAACTGGTCCTGTAAATCCATCTTGTGATGCTTGATCTTTCAGAGGAGACAGCAGTGGCTCTAATTCTTCTATTGTATACAAGCCAGGAACCTCACCTATTTCAGGAACAGGTTTTTTGAAAAATCTAAAATTACTAAAATCATTTTCAGCATTCCATTTTGTGAACAATTAAATAAATGTTTTATTTAACTTGAAAATATTTTACTTGAAAATATTTTAATTTGAACATAAAACCAGATAGAGGAAAATACAATAGTCTTACATTTTTCTCCTTTTTTAGCTGAAATTTTACAAATTTGACTTGTACAGGAAAAGCCAATACTCTTCCATGTCACTATAAAATAAACAATTAATTTACTATTTCCTTAAGAAATCCTAACTAGCCTTTTGCTTTAGGATGCAGGCTCCTTAATTTACTCTTATGTAAGCCACGGTGATGCCAGGAAATGTCCAATTAGCCATGGTTTCCCAGCCACTGTTACCAGAAAACTATGGCAACCAGCTTCTGGAACAAGCCAAGATCTTAAATTATAGTTCAAATTTGTTTAAGATTCTGGCTAGTTCTTAACTTAAGAGTAACCACAGTACATATTGGATCAGGCAACAATACAAACAACAGTTAATCCACAATGGAAGCAAAAGCTTCCAAAAAATGTGAGGAGGAGGAGGAAGAGAATGCAAGCTGGGGTTAGGGGGATAGATCAATTCTTGTAACACTGAACTATTGACAAGTGATATGTCTGAAGGCCATTGTACCCTACAAGACACAACTAGAATTCAGTGCCTATTGAAATTTGCAGCCGCCATCACATCAGGCCATATTGTAGGCCACTGACCTCTTATTTTAATCTTACCTGATGATAGCAAGCTATTGATCATCTCAAGAAATGTGGACTGGACAAACTGATAGTCCTCAAGCAACAACACAACATGTTGAGCTTCAATTCCCGCAAGCTGCATCACCTGGAAAAATGGAATAGATTGTTTATGGGAAGATATATCAACCTGCCAAATCAGTAGAATTGAAACATCACTAATAAATTATCTGAAATATTGAAAATAAAGTTCTCAAAATAAGATCTGTTTCACACTTCAACCTAGGGTTACATAGTATCTACATTTTCATGGTATAAACAAATGCAGCAAGCCACATAATATTTCAACACATAAGCTATAAGCATATGATCTGAGACTAAATGCAGTGAGAGGTGCCTGGCCTCAACTATTTTACTGCAGCTTTGGGTTTATCACAAATAACCAAAGGTTTATTTGACAAGTTATAAAATAATTCAAAATATTTTAAAGAAAAAATAAGTTTATGATGTGAAGTTATTGAGACAGTTGATATATTTCTTATGATACTATCCTTCTCATATTCAGATATACACCCCAAAATAGAACAGACAAGACTGAGGAAAGAAACAAACAAAACACAAAAGTATGGGAGAGACAGATAACACTTTTAAAAGGTGAATGGTATTAATCCAGAAATCTCGTCCAAACTAAAGCAGCTAATGGATAAACAAAAGAAACTGAAAATCCCTGAATTTCTACTCATTTATAAATACCACTTTAAAATAATTTAAGAAGGTATATATAGCACCATCCAGTTCAGCTTGGCACATATAAATAGCACACAGAAAAATGTTTCAACTCCTAGAGACAACAGATTGTCTAATAGTGATCTTCCTTTAATTTTTTTGAGAAGCCAGCTTGAATAACATACAATATAAATATATTGCAACTTACGTGTTTCAAATCATTTTTGAACTGCTTCATTTCATAGCCTCTGGAAATTTTGGGTGTAATGAGAACAGCTCCATGCATGTGACTAACCAATGAAGTAACAGTTCGACGGCCCACTCCACTTTGGCCTGCTAACAGAAGCGACCCGCCAGGAAAACTCAGTACTCTGTCTATTCTAGACACATAATCAAGGACTTCTGGGAACAGCAATATTTCTATTTCGTGGTTGTCACGCCCATAGTGAATAATGCCCTAAAGAGAAAGAATAAGTAAACAAATGTAAATGCAACCATTAAATATAATGATATTGCAACAGCAGAGACATAATACTGGTTTGTTCCTATGTGACCTACTGATTCTTGAGATATTCTAGCCAAAATGGAGAATTATAAAAATCCACTTTTATTCTAGAGGATAGAAGTTGCTTAATTCATTCTTCATAGGCTTCTCACCTCAATTTGTATTGAGGAAAAAAATGTTTGTACAGCTGGAAAGTTTGGGTGAGTGATGAAATCTGGTGGCCGGCTGCTGTGAAAATATCTTGCCAGCTATCCAAATGGAGTCTATGTTATTATTATAATACCAAAGTCATGTCTAGATCTCCCAGAACAGGAATAGAAGAACAGGTGATTCATTGATTCACGCATGTTCATCACTCAATAAGTAGCTAGAAGATATGAAACCACTAACACAGATGAAACATCACCATTAGTAGCATGTTAAAGGTAAAGGTAAAGGGACCCCTGACCATTAGGTCCAGTTGTGACTGACTCTGGGGTTGTGGCGCTCATCTCACGTTATTGGCCGAGGAAGCCTGCGTACAGCTTCCAGGCCATGTGGCTAGCATGACAAAGCAGCTTCTGGCGAACCAGAGCAGCACACAGAAACGCCATTTACCTTCCCGCCAAAGCAGTACCTATTTATCTACTTGCACTTCAACATGCTTTCGAACTGCTAGGTGGGCAGGAGCTGGGGCCGAGCAACAGGAGCTCACCCCGTTGCGGGGATTCGAACCGCCGACCTTCTGATCGGCAAGCCCTAGACTCTGTGGTTTAACCCACAGCGCCACCTGCGTCCCAATAGCATGTTACATCACCTCAAATGGGACCATTAGTCTTATCTGAAAGGTGCTTCTGAGTGGGCATTTGGACACCACCAAGTAGGTTGTGTTCCACCAGTTTCTTAAAGGCAGGGAAAGATTCACACTCTTCAGGAAACTTTTGGTCAACCCTCTCTTGGCTAGGACACCTAATAGTGTGGTATATTATTCACATATAGCAGCAGCAAATTTACCACAATAAGGCTACTTTCTGGACAGTCCAGTTTCCAAGCATGCGCCCAGCCATAGTCATCAGCATCAGCTATAGAACACCTCACTTGGTGGTGTTCTAGTGGCCACTGAGAAAATCCATTCAGATATGACCAACAATCCCTTCTCTGGTGAGTACTAGGATACCATAAAGTGGGTTGTTCTACAGTTGACCCTGATGACTGTGGGTGGGAATGAGCTGCTCTTTTAAAAAGTTTAGAGCCTCAGAGAGGACAGCAGAAAGGATAAACGAAGGCGAAGCCAACCCCCCCGGTAGATAAAACAATGAGATAAATCAATTTGAAATTAATCCTTAACAGTTAATTAGGACTGGGGAGGAAAGAATCAACTGATCAATTCATTTTAGGAAGGGAATCAAGCAATTCAGTTGATTAAATAATTTTGTTGATTAAAGAATGAGGTTGCTAAATGACAACAGACAATGATTAATCTTCACACAGATGCCGAGGAGAATCAGGCCAAAAAAAACCCAGAAAAAATACATTCACCACTAACCCTGACAGTACTGAAACACAAAGAAATAACTGGTCACTCTGAGAACTCGCCAACATTCATAAAATTAAACTTGTCTAACTGAAAATAAAAACCTGGAGAGCAGAAAGTGAATATGTATACATCTGCTTGAAGTAAGGCAGGAAAGTGAACACACACTCCAAGGGAGGTATGACCAAGAGCTTCCTGTAGAGTTTGAATGTTTTTCTGCATTCAAATAACTGGAGGAACACAATCCGCTTGGTGTGGTCCCAGTGCCTTTTTCAGCGAATTCACATATTCAGCTGTGAGTCAGCGAATTTTAATGATCAATGGGCAGTCATGTGATATTTACAATGATCTCTAATGGCTTATTCACACATACAAGTCACTACTGGATCGATGGAGTCAGCATATGATAAACATGTATGCTTTAATAAGCAGTTATACACATTTAGCAGCCATGTTGTAAGCCGCCTTGAGCATTGTTTCAACTATGGAAAGGCAGCATGCAAATAAAATGATGATGATAAAATGATGATGAGCCACGATAAAGGGTTAAAAGCTTAGAAACTTGATCCTATGCATACTTACATACCGGTAGAAGTAAGTCCTACAAGTAAGTTTATGAGGGACAACCTTAGCTGTATAAGATGCTGCCTTCAGGGCCATCTTAAGTGTATCTGGCGCCCTGGTGCCGTCGTTCGAAGATCCCTCCGGCGCCGCCCCCGCCCCGTTTCCCAGCACGTGAGCAGGCGGGCGCAGCGCGGCTGCCGCGGACACAGCCATGTAGTGCCCCCCTGGCGGCCCGGCACCCTGCGCCACCCAGCCTTGCCTTAGAGCCGGCCCTGGCTGCCTTTAGCAATTGTTTATAGAATAAGCAGCACTGTGTGTTTTTACAGCAGTTGGGGAACTCTTCAGAGCAAATTTTGGGGTAGTGAGGGTGCTACAAAAAGGAAGAGAGAAGGGGAAGTCCCATTGAATGAGGGAAAGTCTGTTTGTACAAGTTAGTATTCAGTCCCATATGAATTTCTCTCATATATATATATATATATATATATATATATATATATATATATATATATATATATATATATATATGTTTTATATACCTTTTTGATGACATCTTTTAGGTCTGCTGAGTTAAGTTTGCCAAGTGGCCTTCCATGGGATGGCAATGTTTGTCCTGGGGCCATAGTGGTTCCTAGTTCATGACGAGCTCCCCATGTTACATAGAAGCTATCTGCAAAAATATAATGAAAGTGGGGTCATATTATATTTTATATAAATTTAATTTTAATGCAATAAATATTGGAAACATGAAAACAAAACTAACAATTTTATTTTATTTTACCTGCCATGTTGTCCAAAATATCTGAACCCCAATCTCCTTGAAAAACTTTCATCAAAATATTATCAAATACATGAAGTTCCTTGGATCCAACAATTTTGTCACGAAAGAGACGGCGGGCTTCATAAGCAACAATTTCCAAAACAGTATCTGCCGTGTTTGTTGATTTCCCTATGAAGTATAAATTAATAATATACATTATAGAGTTCAACTTTTGAAATTCTATATTTCAACAGAAAGTCAAAATTAAAGCAGCAATATAGGTTACATACCAGAATGAGACCATCAAGAAGCAAAGGGGGGAATAAAAATCAAGAATGAAAATGAAGGCTTCAAAACTATTCTAATTTCAAAAGTACATGGTAAAATAAGGCTCTTCATAAGTAATAAACAAAAACAATACAATGGCACTTAGTAGGAATTTTCATTTAGGTCATTGGCAGGATAGCTGTCTAAGTATAGTTTCTCCACATCTTAGCAGCAAGTAAGACAGCAAAATGGTTTGACAAATCAATTTTTCTGCCAGGGCTATTTGCCCCAGCTCACTGTACCAAGAATTCAATGTTAAAAGTTCTGCAGTTTTCCGTATTTTGGTTATCACCCTGCAATAAATGAACAACGTAAATACTATTGGTTCCTTAGATACTAATTTCTCATTTTGCTCCTCTCAAATGGTTAAAAGAGCTACTTCTGGTGTGGCATATAGTTTGATGTGTAATGTTTGCCATTTCTGCAAATACCAGGTTCCAAAACTTGGATACAACGGGACAAGGCCATCACATTGCATTTATTATCTTTGCCAGACATACTGACAGTAGTATTGAACCTGAAGCAGCGTATGCACCAGAACAGTCTGCAGAGATTAAGAAGCAGCTTGGCAACTTCAACTCCAGCAAAAACTTAACTAGGTGCTTAGTCATAGAGCAGGGGTCAGCACACTTTTTCAGCAGGGGGCCGGTCCACTGTCCCTCAGGACCTTGTGGGGGGCCGGACTATATTTTGAAGGGGAAAAAAATGAACGAATTCCTATGCCCCACAAATAACCCAGAGATGCATTTTAAATAAAAGGACACATTCTACTTATGTAAAAACACCAGGCAGGCCCCACAAATAACCCAGAGATGCATTTTAAATAAAAGGACACATTCTACTCATGTAAAAACATGTTGATTCCCAGACCGCCCGCGGGCCGGATTTAGAAGGCGATTGGGCCGCATCCGGCCCCCGGGCCTTAGTTTGGGGACCCTGTCATAGAGAGTAAGTCAGAGTTACTCACCTCCTGTTAAATCATATCTGAACAATCCTAGAACCCACTGAGTAAGAATGCATGGTGTGAATAGGTAGTGGCTGTGGTCATCTACTGTGAATTTTGCTCGAACCTGGAAATATAAATGATGTCAAAACTACCTTTTTTACTACAAGACTACCACTTGTTTTCAACAATATATTGCAGTAATTATCCCCAGAATAAATGCATATACATTTACATGCCTAGAAGCACAATCCACAAGTTTACGTCCTACAAAATTCAATAGGACTTGCTCTGAAGTGCCAGTAAGTGTGCACAGGACTACAGAATTGTTTCATTAGTGAATAGACAAAATAATGGTATTCAGCATATAACTTAATCTCAGGGTCTAAGGTTCGAGCCCCACATTGAGCCAAAGATTGCTACATTGCTGGGGGTCCTCATAGTCCCTTCCAACTCTATGATTCTATGAATCTTGTTTCCAGGTGTATTGTACGCAGTGCAGCTGCATTGCTCTAAAAGACACTGCATTCAAATATTCACCATTATAAATATGACTACAAAGTTTAAAATCATTAAAACTTGGATACAGGAGAATCTGGTATACATACAGAAACAGTTTGTAAAGCACAGAGGAAACATAGAATGGGAGACACAATTGAACAGATTCATTTGCGCCACTAGGTATTTTGCTATTTCACCAGGGTGTAGACACTCTTAATACAGGAGACATAAATTCTACACCAAAGTTTATACTGTTTCATTAGAATCCAAATTAAATCATTTGTACCTGCTCATATACTTGAACCATAGATCCTGCCAACTGGTGGATTTTCGCCAAAGATCCCCAAGCAGGATGTTTCTTTAGGTTCTTGTGTAGGACAGGTTCTAAATATGCACTATAAATTGTTTGCAGCTGATCTCTTTCTGGATAACTAGAAAATGGAATTATATCAAACTTTCAGAGTTATTTTAAATCAATTTGTATTGTTTACTTAGAATTATTACTATCCGTATGAGCTGAACAGACCAAAAATGAAATGCAGTTTGGCTTATTTGAAGATCTTCATCCAAGACTGTTGCCAGTAAGTGGTTCAAAATGTTAATTTATAAGATCATTATATACAGTGACCATTTTGCACAAGGGTTCTATTCCTGGACCCCGTGTACATTGGTGGAGTGCATATAAACCTGCCCTGCCCCTATTATGCCCTCTTCTGGGACCAAAAGGACCTGTACATCTGCGGTCTCACGTCAATTGGATATGTACAAAATGGTTGCCGCCTGTACTTTTTTTTATCTAGTAACCAAAAGATGAGTCAGATCCAGACTGCATTAGCTATGCTTTCAATTAGATTAATGTGGGACTACCTTAATATATTAATATTAATAAACAATGGTGTTTCTGTGTGCTGCTCTGGTTCGCCAGAAGCGGCTTTCTAATGCTGGCCACATGACCTGGAAGCTGTACGCCGGCTCCCTCGGCCAAAAATGCGAGCTGAGCGCCGCAACCCCAGAGTCGGTCACGACTGGACCTAATGGTCAGGGGTCCCTTTACCTTTACCTTAATATGGATGATATCCAAGTTTAAGATCAGATGACTTTAAGATAATGGGAGAGAAAAACAAAGAGTTCTTACTAATGAGTTTATTCAACCATCATGGCAAAAGAGAAGGAATACAGTCTGCCCCCCCCCTTAATAGTGTTGCTCCTCCTGCCTCCCTTCCTACCAACAGCACTTCCCCTTACAATGGCCGCCAGGGGCTAATTGTCTCTCAGTCCTTTGCTCTTGCACCCTCAATAAACACTAAGTTCTGGGAGAAGGTTGGTCAGAAATACTCTCCAGTGATAATGTGTCAGCTGGCTGCTCTGTCTCTCCCCCCCCTTCTCCCAACACCTCTCAACTCTCCTGTTCACTTGTCTCTGAGCTGTGACCTTCCTCAAACCACTGCTGTAATTCAATACTGCCCTCTTCTCCTTTGAAAGCTCCAGGAGAAGGGGGGGGGGCGACCTCCACCATTCCTCCTCAATCTCTCCACCTTCAGTCCAGGCCCTGACAATAAGCATACTACTTTTCTGAGGATAATGTATGTTAAGCTATAATTTAGAGAATGTAGATGTGCAGAGGAATAAAAAGAGTTCGTAAATTCAAAGTGAGTCTAATATATGAAATATGAATTATTAAGAAGATACTTACTCAATTGCACACAAACGGACAATAGAAGTAAACCTGGATGTAAGTTTATGCTTTCCCAGTGTTCCCCCAGCAGACATGGAAGCCACAATTTGGATGTTTTCTAACCCTACCCATTCAAGATTTTCATCGTAAAATCCCTGATACGTCAGCACCTTGGGATAAGATAAAATTTACAGAACAGAGACATACAATAAGCAGATTTTTTAAAAAAATATTTGTAAGAGGCTTTTTTTAAGACTATGCAATAGCAGTAACTATGACTTTATGTGGTCTAATAAAGGGAATGTTAACTCTATGCTAAATGTATATATGCATACATTTCTTCAATGAGAAATGCTGAATTATGTAAACAAAATCTACTAAGGAAAACACACAGATTTCCTTAATTCATTAATTCTGAATGTATGAAATTTCTACAGTATAAGAAGGTACACATGAGGTGGGTAACGCTCAAAATGCAAGGCACTGTGGGGAGAACTAGTCACTGGGAAATGAGGGAAGACATGATCTTATAAGTTGGGAATGCTACAGCAAGCCCACTGTTAGCTGAAGAGACTGCCCAAATCACTACTGATGCTGTGAGCTCCATGGAGATATCTAAACAGGGCTGATCAGAGCAAGAAGAAGAATGGGTTGATAGTGTAGAACTGGATCCTGGACAGGAGCCCAGCAACCTGGGAGGCACTGATCTAGAGGCTGGGAAGGGACTACCTGATGACTCTGACATAAGATGTAGAATTCCTCCTCATGGTGCAACGTGCATTATGTAGCTTTCACTGAATCTTGAAGATGCACCTCTTTATCTGGGCCTTTGATACCTTTTCTGTATCTATAGACAAATTCCAAACCCACCCTGTTCTTTACACTTTAACCGATTTTAATATTATTATTTTAATTGTTGCAACCCCCCGCTGGAACCTTAAGGTGAATGGCTGGTAAGAAATCAAACAACACTGAATGGAAGCAATTTGAAGTTCATATAAATGTAGGTTGTCTTACATGTGACCTGTTTTTCACAATAATTGAACCAAAATGCTGCACTGCAAACACTTCTGAACTTGTTATTTAAACCAAACATTAGGCATCTTTACTTGTCTTGCCTACTCTTGTTAAGCTGCAAGATTTATTCTGTACCCATGTTTAATGTGCTGCATAATTTCCTATTTGGGGAAAGGACTAATGTCAGAATTACGACCTGAGACGGTAATGAATGAATAGCTAGCCATGCAGCTCACCCTTCTGAACAAAAAGTCTTCTAGTGACAGGAAAATAAATGTATTCAGAGAAACATGCTTAAAAAAATACACAAGGATTTTCAAGAAAAAAACATTATACCAGATATTATAGTGCAATTTTGTGAAAACATCAAATGTGACTCAAAGCAGAACAGGAAGGAAGTGTGAACTTCCTTCCTATACTGTACTAGAATTCTGAAAGCAACATTTAAACCAAATTCTATTCACCTGCTGCAGGAAAGCCACAAGTGTGCTTGTTCCCCATTTATCTGGTTTGGGCAAATTGATATCCTTTAAGTATAAAACCAGTCGTTCACAATCCTTTGGCCTGTATACACGCCCAGTATTGGTGCTTATCACCAAGCATGTCTGGCTTAATTTTTGAAGCAGATGCCGAGATGTAGTCTGTGCGCTGCAGTGAACTGTAGCAATTTGAGTGGACCGAAGCTGGGAAAAGGCATAACGAAGTAGCATTCTGGAGGGGGAAAATGAAAAGATGCAAATACAGCACACTGGGGGAGGGGGAAACATCTAAAGTCTGCCTTACCCATGTGAAATGAACATGCAACAACTAGAAAGCAAAACATTAACCTTGGGCAAGTACATGGTTTTTACATGAGTATTCATTACAGCACAGCTAGTAACTAAACTTTAAAATTGCTCTCATCCTTCAGGCTTCTTTGAATTTTCAGTTATTTGAGAGGCTGATTGTTCTTGCACAGCACTTCATTTGGAAGCTTCTCTCTCATTTTGCTAGCTCACAATTAATCCAAATCCCACCCATAACTCACCCTCAAGTCAAAGCTCCAACCACTTTGGACTATCTCTAGCTCAGCTAGAGCTGGTTCCTTAAATGTTCGGATAAGCTCTAGACTTGCAGAAGCAACATATAGCCTAGGACCTGGGAATAGTTGCCCAGGCGCTAGATTGGTATGCATACCGTAGGTATTCAGAGCCACAGAAATGACTGTAGGTGTTCTCTTTGACAATAAATTCTTAACTATTTGCCATGTTCATTCCTTTGGCTGGGGAGCACCCCTGACACCATGTGACAGCCTGACATGCATGGAAAACCCACAGCAACCTGCTTATTCTATTTTAGGAATATTCTAAGCAATGGAGCACAGGCAGTAGTCATAGTATAAAGAAACAGAAGGGGGAAATTCACATGCCTGGAGTAACAGAACAGATCCATCAGGGAACATTTGATTTTCAAGTAATACTGCCATCAACATCATTTTAAGTATTAGTACGGTAGTGCTGCACTGGTATCACAGTTAGTATGAAAATGAAAATACATACCCTTTTCCACATCCTTCAGGCCCAACAAGAAGAAAGGGCTGCTTACTATGAAAGCCTAGCCAAGGTTTAAAGTAATCCAAGCCTCTTTGCATATCAGGCGTTTGAATGACTGGAAGAGTCTGGACATTGCTGAAATCGTCAGCAGTCAGGTTTTCAGGCTTTTTCAATTGGTATGACATTAGGCGTTCAGTATCTGGATCATAATAGGTGTCCAATGGTTTGTTGGGATTCGGTGGAGACTCACGTGCCCAAGAAAAAACCTTTCAAAAATTATATTAAAACATTTTTAATGTACTAAAAATACCAAACGTAATTGTTATAAAACACACCCTTCACAAACGCATCTATTTATTTCACCAGATTTTATTCAACGCTTGATTGAAATAAAACCTCAAAGTGAATAAAACAAAAAAATTATTTAAAGAAATAATTAAAGTCAGTACGCCAGAAACCGGATCGAAACGTTATGTCAACGTTCTATATGTCTGGATATAGAAACCTGGATACAGAAAATAACTGTATCCTCTTTTCATCTAGAAAATCATCTCCCAAGTTTGAATGTGTCAGTTCATGCTTAAAACATGAAAAGCATGTTCCCTTCTAATGATTCTACAGAGTTAGATCTTGATTGTCAGCCACATTTTAGTCCTATTGGAATCAATGGGACTAAAGCATGACTTAGACTCGATCCAAAACACCGAATTTTCATTCTCCACCACATGAAACACAGGTTTCTGCTACTCAGGTTATAATTTCATTATTATTTATTAGACTTATTAGTCTCCTTTCTTCTTTTTCTTTTAACAAAACTGATTGTGACTTTCAACAATAAATATTCACAGGGATGTGGCAAAATGGCTTCACCGCTGTTCAACCTCTCTACATAACTTCTCTTGCTTCTGTCTGAGAGCCAACAATAAAAAAGCTTAGCTTCAAAAAAGTGTGCTATTTTTTTGTATTGAGACATGCAAAACTTGTACAATGCTTTATCTTCTTATGTATCTAGAAATCACTGTACATTTTCCCTCATCACATTGTTTGTTATGCAAGGAAATTTGTTGCACTTCACATCTGGTTTAGACTATTAGGTTTTGTTTTTGGTGGTGGTGGTGGGTTTTTTTACAACTGAGTGCCAATATCAGTTCTTGGCTATTTTTCTTCTTCTTGAGATATATTTTTAATCTTAAACTCTCTCTCTCTCTCCCCCTCCCTGCCTACCCTGAAACTGCTAATGAGATGAATAATTTGTTCTTCTAAATAATACCTCTTTTGTAAATTCCTGCCGTGATTTCATGTTGAGATTTCCGCCCAATCCTCTTATCAGGCTGATTATAAATTGTCCACGTTCAGTGCACTCATGAAGATGAGACAAACCATTCATTACTGTTCCAACCAAACTTGTTTCTACCACATAGTCATTCTGTAAAAGAGAGCATGCAGTAAGCAACCTGTAAACTCGTTTGCAACAGCCGGACCAAGTCTCAGTGCAAGAGTCCTATTTAAGTAGGGAGGCAAATATTAACAGAAACTTGAGGGTGGCCAAGACAGCACTCAAAAGTACATATGCAATCTCAAAACATCAGTCTTAAAAAAGCTAGATGTCTGGTAGAACATCTGTCTTAAGAAGCAACACATAGGTTCTATCTACTATCTTGAAACATTTGCTCTGGGAAGTACACAGTGTTAATCCCCATAGGCTCCACAATCAACAGAGCAATGGATAAATGATGAGCAAGAAGGAAAGATAGGATGGGACTGACTTACTCCCTCCTTCTGCCTCTCCACTCTCTCACACCTCAAATGTGTTCTGACCTCAGGGATACCAGATGCTTCTTGGCCCATGAGACCAGGGCTGTCCCCTCAGAATGGAGAGACCCGATCTGATATCCCCTTGCCTGTTGAAGCTTTGGTCACAGTGTTGTCCATGCAGATGAGTAAAATAGAATACATGTACACGTGAGTACTGGTCCAAGCAAGGAAGGAAATGAAATTGGAGTTCAGCAGAAGGAGAGGCTTTAAACAAGAAAATGCTAATATCATTTCCTGCCTTTGAAACAGGAGGAGGAATTAGAACCCACTTAAACACCTCTGACACTCAACTTAGAACTTGTCCATTTAAAATATTTATATACAGTGCTTTTTTTCTTTAAAAAAAACGTTTAGGGGACTCTCATTATTGTACTCATATTGAAATACTGCCCCTCAATGAGGCCAAACTTAGATACTGTTTATATATATATTGTCACTCACCTGTTTTAGAACCCAATTTAGAGCTTTCTCAAAATAATCCCCAATCCAGTTTTCAAGATTTTGTCTGCATTCTTCGGACTGGTTTCTTAGCCAGGATTTTATCAGTGAATTAAGATCAGTATCTTCATCACTAGAATGGGATATACCTCAGATTAAAGCAAGAATATATGTTGCCATAAACCAATACATAAACAAGTATAGGAAGAGCACATGCAGCCTCCTTGCCATGCCTACAAACAGGGGCAAATGAAGGCTAACCAACACCTGGGGCGGGGCAAACCGCCAGCTGCATACGTGTTGCGTTGCTACGTAGGACGCATGCGTGGAGTTGCTATATAGGGCGTGCAACACTGCGCATGCACTGTACGTAGCAGTTTGCCACCGGCGCCGCCTGAGCGCCGTATGGACGGTGGCTGGATCCTCTGCTCACAGCTGCAGTGGTGGCGGAGGGATCCTCCACTTGTGGTTGTAGCAGCGACGGAGGGATCCCACCGCCATCTGTACTGCTATGTACAACGCATGTGCAGCATCGCTATGTACAGTGCATGCGTGCAACACCATGCATGCATTGTACATAGCGGTTTACTGGCACCGGCGCTCAAATGCCGTATGGATGGTGGCAGGATCCTCCGCTCGCAGCGGCGCAATGGCTGTTTGTGTCAGTGAAACGAGCACTCTGTGGGGTGCCTTCTTGTCACCCCCCCAGACATGGCACCCAGGGTGCATCGCCCCCCCCCCTTGCAATGCCCCACAAACAAGCCCAGAAGTCTTATATTTGTTTTTGAATGGCAGCTAAAAAGTTTATTTAAATAAAATAATATTCCATATCATCAGTACTGAAAATTATGTTTGACAGGTTCAGAACAAGCCAAGCTATTAAGCATACGTCAAACCATGCCTTCATGTCTTAGCATGTACCAAAGCTGCTAATTACGATTTCCTGGTTTTGGATGAAATGGAAAACCATAGTTTACTGAAGACTTCCTGGCTTGTTCACTTGCTCATGCAAAGGAACAAGCAAAAAAAACCTATGTGGCAGCTATGTCTTCTTTATATCTCAGCTTAATAAACCCAACATGGCCAACTATCTAATTCAGGCATCCCCAAACTCCGGCCCTCCAGATGTTTTGGACTACAATTCCCAGCTTCCCCGAACACTGCTCCTGTTAGCTAGGGATCATGGGAGTTGTAGGCTAAAACATCTGGAGGGCCGCAGTTTGGGGATGCCTGCTCTAATTGGTGTTTCTTTGAAACCCTCTTTGAAGTTGTTAATATGCATAAGAATCCCATTACAGTTGCTGTCAGACCTACAACTCTCTCTTTAAAGGGAACAATAGGGAGAGGTCACCAATTCCATGTATGTAGTGAAGCCTGCTAAGAAAGCTTGTGCAAGAGTTTTGTGCTCATATGAGAAACTGTCTACCTTCCAAATGAGCAACAAGCAAATGGAAACAATGAAGGCACAATGGAATGAAACAATGGCTGGTTAAAATAATGTGTGCATTTTAAATTAACTTTACCTCAAATTTTGTTCAACCTTCCTTAGCATGTATAATCACTGAAAATTAATGCACATCTACCGGTATGTCAAATGTCAAATTACCTTAGGAAGATCATCCCCATTCGAGATATTGTAGCAGGAGAAGCACAACTCAAATCGTGGGTTTCAAAAACAAAGTTAACATTTGGGCCAAACTGAATTCTTTCTCCACTGGGCATAGTAAGTAGACGGTTGTCATCAAGGACAGAATTCAAAGACTCAATCCACTCGGGATCTATGTCACCATCACATATTATCCATGAAGTAACATCTATTTACAAACAGTAACAAAACATTGTACATCTCAAACTAGTCACTTTTCAGTAGGAATTCAAATTAGATTTATTTTAACATTTGCAATTGGAGTGGATACAAGGGACAACAAGTATAAATTCTGAGGAATTCCAACGTGTGGCAACTGCATGTATGAACAAACAACTAGATCAAGCCAGATGAATAGGCTCTCTCTAACCACATGCTCTATATAAATGGCTACAATGCAAACAATTCTTATTGTCACTGTCACGGTCGCCGGAGAAGGCTACTTCAGAGTAACGACTCTACACAGCTCTGCCTTTCATCTTTTATTGGTGCAGAGTATTTACAGTGCTAATGGCAGTGCTATTTACAAAGACACATCTGTTCAGCTTGAATCAGAACCTCCAAGTGGCTTTTGGCGCGTTTTGCGCCAGCATAATAACTTGGGGAGACCCATCCTCTTCCCCCGACGCCTTTTGCAAAGTTCTGGAGTTGGGGGGGACTGGCCTGCCCCCCTTCCTTTCCCCTTCCTGTCCCACCTGGGACGATGGCTCTCTTTCCCTGCCAGAGCCTTGGAACCCACTTCCTGTTTCCCCACTTGAGCTGGAGCTTTCCTTCTTTTCAGCCTCACTCGGGTCTGGGCTGGAACTCAGGAGGGGAGGGGCTTCGCGATATCCCTTGCCCCTCACATCCATCCCCCTCCCAGGCCCCCCTTCTCCCCTCCCTAGAGGCTGCTCAGGTGTCAGTGGTGACTGAAAACCTAGAAACTCCGTGCTGTCCGATCCGGTTGGTGTGAACACCTCCCCCCAGTCCCTCTGTCCCCCTCCTTCCTCCTGTGAAGAGGGAAATCCCAAAAAGTCCGTGGCCTCAGAACTGGTGGGGGTGAAAATCTGCTGCCAGTCCACCTCGTCCTCTGACTGAGTGGACCTCGGAAATGCCCATATCTCCTCCTCCGTGTCCTCAAACTCTGCTTCCCATCTCCATGGTGAACTGCTTTCCCCCTCCTGTGCTTCCTCCTCCTCCCACTCCCGTTCCATGTGCCAGGGCTTGGGCCTGTGCGGGAAGAGGTCGTGGAATTCTTCCACTAAGAATTCCTCCTGTATCTGAGTGGCTGGGACCCACTCATTTTGGGATGGCGGGGCGTCCTCCCATGCCATGAGGTACTCCAGGCCCCCCACCCCCCTTCGTGAATCAAGGATGGCCGTTGCTTCATTGAGTGGCTCCCTGCCTCCACCCTCCACCCCTCCCTCGGGGGTCTGTGCGCTGTCTCTGAACCTGCTACTTTCCCTGTACGGAGACAGCAGCGATCTATGAAACACAGGGTGCACTCTCATGTCCTCTGGCAGTGCCAGCCTGAATGCCACCGGGTTTACCTGCTGCATGACCGTGAAGGGGCCCAACCTTCTGGGTGCCAGCTTTTTGCACCTCCCTCTGGTGGGCAGTCCCTCCGAGGACAACCAAACCTTGTCCCCCAACCTGATGACCTTCCCCGGTCGCCTGTGGCGATCTGCCCCCTTCTTGTACGCTTCCTTGGCCCTCTCCAAGTGTTCTCTGAGCTGCTGGTGCACCGTCTCCAGGTCCTCTGCCCAATCCTCTGCCTGTGGGCCCTCCTCCTCCCCCTCCCTCTCCGGGAAAGATCTGAGGCCGCGCCCGTAGTTGGCCTTAAAGGGCGACACCCCTGTGGAGACGTGCACCGCATTGTTGTAGGCAAATTCTGCCAGTGGCAGGCGATCCACTCAGTCTGTTTGTCTCTGGCTGACGTAACATCTCAGGTACTGCTGCAGAATGGCGTTGACCCGCTCCGCCTGTCCATTGGTCTGCGGGTGCCGAGCCGTCGACAAGCTGACCTCCACCTGCAGGAGGTTCATGAGCCGCCGCCAGAACCTGGAAACAAATTGGCGGCCACGATCTGAAATAACTCTTAAAGGTAATCCATGCAGTCTGAATACGTGGTCAACAAACAGTTTGGCCGTCTCTTCTGCAGAGACCGCCCTGGCACACGGTATAAAATGGCACATCTTGGACATGAGGTCCACCACCACCAACACTGCTGTCTTGCCCCTGGACGACGGCAGGTCTGTGATGAAGTCCATGGACACTACTTCCCACGGCCTGTGCGGTGTGGCTAATGGCTCCAGCAAACCTGCTGGTGGTGCTCTGACCACCTTTGCTCGCTGACAGGTGTCACAGCCCCTTACATAGTCCCGAACATTCTCCCGCACCCCTGGCCACCAGAAGTGTCTCATGACTAGGTGAGTGGTTTTGTCCCTTCCAAAATGACCCGCCGTCGGGTTGTCGTGCATCTGCTTGAGGACCTTACCTCTGAGCTGTTTGGTGGGCAGGTACAGGGCTCCCCTGTAAAAAAGCAACCCCCTCCGTTCCTCAAAGTCTCTTGCCTGGTCCCTCCCCCCTCGCAGCTCTCTGAAGATGCGGGTGGTGAACTCATCTGCTGCCGTCAGTGCTGTGAGTTCCGCCTCGCTCACCACTGCTGCTCCGCAGGACCATGCTGATGGGGGGAAAATGTGCCGGGGTGCTGGTGGCAACTCCTCCTCCATGTACTCCGGCTTGCGGGAGAGGGCATCCGCCCTGATGTTCTGCTCCCCCGGTATGTAGTGGATGGAGAAGTTGAAGTGCGAGAAGAACTCTGCCCACCGTATCTGCCGCTGGTTGAGCACCCTGGCCGTTCTCCAGAACTCCAGGTTTTTGTGGTCCGTGCACACCTGAATGGGATGCTTAGCGCCCACGAGGAAGTGTCTCCAATGCTGGAACGCAGCGTGGATCGCGAGAAGCTCCTTATCAAACACCGTGTAGTTGCGCTCTGGCTGGGTCAGCTTTCTGGAGAAGAAGGCACAGGGTCTCCACTCTCTGTTGGCATCCAGTTGCAGCAAAATGGCGCCCAAAACTCTGTCTGAAGCGTCGGTCTCAACGCGTAGGGGCGCATCCTGCACCACGTGGAACAGGTTCTGGTCTGAAGCGAACACCCTCTTGAGGCTTTCGAACGCTGCTTGCGCCTCTGGTGTCCACCTGAACTTCTGCTTGCCTCTCAGGCAGTCCGTGATGGGAGCCGTAACGTGAGAGAAGTTCTTGATGAACTTCCTGTAGAAGTTGGCGAAGCCTAGTAGGCGTTGGGCATCTTTGCGCGTCCTGGGGCTGTGCCAGTCCAGGAGGGCCTGCACCTTGTCCTTGTCCATCGCTAGCCCCTTGTCTGACAGCTTGTAGCCCAGGAAGTCCACCTCCCTGGTGTGAAACTTGCATTTCTCCAGCTTCACATACAGGTGGTTCTCCTTCAGGCGCTGCAACACCTCCCTGACATCCTTCACATGCTGCTCTGGGTCATTGGAGTAAATAAGGATGTCATCCAGGAAGACCAGGCATTTCTTGAAGAGGAGGGACCCCAAGACGTGGTGCATAAAGGCCTGGAAGCATGCTGAGCCCCCTTGCAAACCGAAGGGCATGACCAGATATTCAAAAGAGCCCAGCGGCGTGAACATCGTGGTCTTCCACTCATCGCCTTCCCGGATCCTGATCAAGTTGTACGCCCCCCTCAGGTCTAGCTTGGTGAAAATCTTGCCCCTGCGTGCCGCTGTCAGCAGATCATCCACTCTGGGCATTGGGAAAGCCACCGGTTCCGTCATGGAATTGAGCCGCCTAAAATCCACCACCAGACGGCGCTGTTGCGTGTCCTTCTTGTCCACCCAGAAGACCGGGCTGCCCCCTGCTGCCTTGCTTTCTCTGATGAACCCCCGCTTGAGGTTCTTGTCGATGAACTCCCTCAGATCCTCCAGTTCCTGATCTGACATGGAGTACAGCTTGGCTGGGGGTAGCGTGGCCCCTGGCACCAGGTTGATCTGACAGTCAAAGGACCTGTGTGGGGGTAGGTGGTCGGACTCCGCTTCGCTGAAGACCTCCTGCAGGTCCCAGTACAGTTTGGGTATTGCCTCACCCCCCTTGATGTGCATGGTGGCCACTGTGGCGATGGGAGGCCCCTCCCCTGGTTGGCGCTGCATGCAATGTTCCAGACAAAAGTCCGATCCAAACGTGATGCATCTCTGGTGCCAACTGATGGAGGGGTCATGGCGCGCCAGCCAGCTCATGCCCAAGACGATGGGGGGGTCGGAGATGGTGGTGACGTTGAATGCCAGTGTCTCTGAGTGTCGTCCCACCGTCATTCTCATGGGGGGGGTCTGGTGGGTGATGCCCCCCCCCCAGCAACTCCCTGCCGTCTATGGTGGAGACGTGCAGGGGGAAATCTAGCTGCAGAAGAAGTTGGATCTGGTGCTCTTCTGCAAAGTTTCTCGAGAAGAAGTTCGCCGAGGCACCACTGTCAATTAACGCGAGTACCGTCAGGGGATAGCCATTTGGGAGCGTCAGCGTCACTTCTAGAACCACCCCTGCTCTGGGGGGGGGGGTGGGCTGTCGTTGCTCCTCGCTGTGCGGGTGGGCGGGTTGGGGCCGGTTTGTGCTAACTGTGCCTGGCTGCTGCCCCTTGTCTCCTGCAGCCAGGCTGTCTCGTTTCCCTGCTGTGGTGCTGCTTCAGTGGGGGAGGGCACAACCGTTCCCGCCCTTCCTTGCCACTCCCTGCGATGAGGGCAGTCTCTGACGTGATGCTGGGGGGAGTTGCAGAGAAAGCAATTCCCTCCTCTTCCCTCCTCGCGTCTTGGCGCCGCCGGGGTTTGAAAAGCCCGCGAGCGCGCTCCACCGATCTCCATCGGTTCCGGCTCTGAGCTCGGTCTGGGCGGGACTAGGGGTGGGCCCTGGGGTGGGGTTTGGTAATGTGGTCTGTCCTGGGAGCGTGGGAACCAAGGCTTTGCTGCGCGCGTCGTTTGTTTGTCATTCCATCTGGATTCCTGTCTCACCCCCTGTCTCACCTCTCGCCAGTTCATCCTTAACGTCTGAGTGCAACCCCAGGTAGAAGGCTCACTGGCTCACTGTGCAAATCCCACCCCAGTTTGTGCACTAGCATGGTGAATCTCGCCCAGTAGTCTCGAACTGTCGATTTCCCTTGTGTTAAGTTGTGAAGCTGCTCTTTTGTGGCTTCCATTTCCGAATCACTAGCATACATGATTTTTAAAGCTTCTAAGAAGAGTTTTGCATTCTTTATGCAATTATTTTTTTGCGCGATGAGCGGTCTGACCCATTCTCTGGCGGCCCCCGTCAAATGCTCTATAATAAAGGAGACTCTGTGCGCGTCATCTGGGAACTCTGCCGCATGCAGTTCCAGCGCATAATTTATTTCCGTCTCAAAGCCTAGGTACTCTCTCGGGTCGCCGCTAAACTTGGTGACTAGGGTCTGTCCCCTCCTCACTTGGACTAGCTGGGGCTGGGGTACCCCCCCACCTCTTGCAGCCTTTTCCTCATCCAGCTTTTTCTGTAACTCCGCCACCATCACCCTGAGTTGCTTCTCAGTCTCATCTTTCGCTCTCACCTGCTCTGCCAGTTTGTTCAGCTCCTCCCGCGTTGCTTGCGCTTCTTCCTGAGCTGCAAGTAATTGCTGGTGTGCCTGCGTTGCCAGGGTCTGTAATTTCCGCAATTCCTGTGCTGTGGCTTCGGCTTCCAGCCTCCACTGCTCAGCTTCTTGCGCACTCATCGCTGCCGCTCCAAAGTAGCCAGAAAGACTTGGAGGTTGCTGTCACGGTCGCCGGAGAAGGCTACTTAAGAGTAACGACTCTACACAGCTCTGCCTTTCATCTTTTATTGGTGCAGAGTATTTACAGTGCTAATGGCAGTGCTATTTACAAAGACACATCTGTTCAGCTTGAATCAGAACCTCCAAGTGGCTTTTGGCGCGTTTTGCGCCAGCATAATAACTTGGGGAGACCCATCCTCTTCCCCCGACGCCTTTTGCAAAGTTCTGGAGTTGGGGGGACTGGCCTGCCCCCCTTCCTTTCCCCTTCCTGTCCCACCTGGGACGATGGCTCTCTTTCCCTGCCAGAGCCTTGGAACCCACTTCCTGTTTCCCCACTTGAGCTGGAGCTTTCCTTCTTTTCAGCCTTGCTCGGGTCTGGGCTGGAACTCAGGAGGGGAGGGGCTTCGCGATATCCCTTGCCCCTCACAGTCACCATAGTCGTTTTCTTATTTACTTAGTGTCTTGTAAGTAAACACACATAGTAACACAGCTCCTCTTATGGTGATATCATAAGATTGACCAAACTTAGAATTATAATTCTATACACACTTTAATACGTACAGTATGCCTTATTTCAGAGTAATCAAGATTAGGATCTAAAAATAAAACTCCTTATTTATGAAAGCCGAGACTTCTAATTTATAGACATACCTGCTGGTTCACGTACCACTTGTCGAGCGCTGTTTGTAAGCACACCATCAGACCATTCTCTGGTGTCCATGTCTATATGGCCTAGTAACTGGCGGCGAGGCATAGCTTTGGGATTCATGGTATATTGTTTCACTACTTTGCCAACTTTCCCAAGTGCAGCCCTCAACATTCTCCAGAGCGTTGATTTGCCTGCACCACTTGGGCCTACAATAACTACCCCCATTCTCTGGCGTAGTTGCTCATACAATTCCAGAACTTTCTTGATCTTTACCAAAAAGAAAAAGTAGAAGGATAAATGTTTATAGATGTCATCCCTCAAAGAAATAAGAAGCAGATAATAAGACATTTTCAAGTTTTCATTCACCTGTTAAAAACAAAAAGGAGCATCCTTTCAGTTTTGGGTGAACAAGGCACTTGATATTCTGGATTAAGTCATCTCACGACCCAAGGAAGAAAGGAACATGTAACCAAGTTATGCCATTTAGTCCAGATCAGATGATTGCGCCCTAATTCTGTCCCATGGCCAAGCTTAAGAAAAAAGACTGAGGAATATTCACAGCCAATTAGATAATGACATCTGGGAATAGAACCTTGGTCCCTCAACCTGCCTCCCAGGGGAGTGGCACAAGTCAAATCTCTCTGCCAAGTGAAGCCTAGTTGCTATGTGTATAAAATGCTAGCCATTGGCTATAGCCAAGTGTGCCTTGGATGCCTCATTCATCCCAAACCAGAATGAAACTTCAAAGCTGGGACCCCATGTTCCTTTATCCATTTACAGTGGAAGAGGCATCCAATAGTGTGGAATGTGCCCTAGCTAACCTGATATCTAGGGTGGGAACTGGATACAGTAGGCTTCCACCGCCCCCCCCTTTTTTGCAGGGTTTGTTTTGACAGAGGGAAACCATAAGAGAAGAAAAATAGCAGAGAACAAAAGACTCCCCCCCCCCACAAAAATCTGTATTAAAAGAGGACACTGTAGGAGGGGGAAAGGAAATGACTGATCAGCAAAAAAATGTGAGTAAGTAAAGGTACCTAGTGGTTTGAGACCATGAATACAGTTCTGTCCTGGGCTAAGGCAGGTAACTTTTATGTTGCAAACAACGATCACAGGATTGTTTGCAACATAAAAACACTAAAACATAACATAACAGCAAAAAAAGGGGGGGGAATTACACACACCCATGGAAGGAGTCATCTGACTAAGTCTAGACCACAAAATTAGTTCATGTGTTCCGTTTTCCTGAGCAATGTGAGGAGGTAACTAAAACAACTGGATGCTTCTGTCACACAATTAGATAATAAAATCATTGCTTTTAGTGTCTTTAAATTGCATGGAGGGATTTTGTGTCAAGCAATTCAGATCAGATCAAGAACCGTCCTAAATTATTTTGACTCTAGTCTTACAAGTTTGCAAGGATAAGTGCCACAAGAATCAATGAAGCTTATTAAAATGTAACTTAGTAAAAGATTTCTACATTTGATTTTACATATATACATTTTGCAGATATTCATTTACATAAACCGCAAACATATTTCCAATAACTATTAAGATTTTGCCTTTAGTATTTTTATAACCACAACAGATTCACTATAAATTTCTTAAGACTTTTAGGCAAAGACCAAACTCAAGGTATTCAGTATCAGTTAGGGTTGTAGCTGATACTTACCTGAGTAGATATAATTTCCAAATTGGCCTCCTCAAAGACTTCTCGTAAAGCATTATTTAGCTCTGTATAATCTACATCCTTGAAGTCAGTACCAGGAAAGACATCTCTAACTAATGCATCAAACCGTGCACAATCTGCAAATGTAAGCTTTGACATCGTATTGAGTCGCAGTGCTTGGACCACGATATGGCTTTCATTAACTACATGGGAGAAAAGATAAGAGGATACAATTTAATTTCTTTGTGCTTCAAGATGTAAGAGAAGCACACTAGTCTGGTTCCTAGCATCACAAGATAATGCAATCCTTACAGGTGGTGGATTTGTAATGCCTTAAATTTCACGTGGAAATTCAGTGACAAAAGGATAAAAGCTAGGTGATATACTGAATATGAAAATATTCAGCAGTGTGATGAAGACATTAATTCTTAGGTTTATGCCACAACTCATAAGAAAGCTATGGTCTTTTTAACAACAAGCTCAACAACTCAGAAAAAATTAGCTAATAGTTAATGCAAACCCACTGTGCCAAGCACTGTCTACTGTTTGACAAGACGCCAGAGATTCAACAAACTTCCTATTTTTGATATTTCCCTATGACTTCAAAAGACATTAGGATTCCTGCAGCCATGTGAGATAATACACTACTGTGAAGCAGCATCCAACTTTGGCTCTTATTTGAAGCAACTAGGTTCCTGAGAATGGAACTAGGAATCGAGAGCAATGTGGGTATTACCAGCGGTCATGGTAATATATCAACTCCGTGTGAACTTGGCCCCAGCTCTTCCAATGACTGTGGGTCAGTTGCAGGATTCTAATTGTGGGAAAAAAGATTTTACATCTGCTGATAGAAAGATTCCCACAAAAACAGAATGCTTGAATTTGAGAAGTCATATAAAGAAAGACAACATCAAAGTTTTACCTGTCTTTTTCGTTCCATTTTTTTTCAGCTGCCGAAGAAGGTTCCCACATCCCCTCAGAACAGTCTTCAGTGCTCGCAAGCCCCAATCATAATGTTGCTGAGGTGTCAAGAGTTCCCTGATTTTTTTAAAAAAAGTCATATTTTAATGCTTTCTCCATGTACAATCATTGATCTACTTCCCTTTAGTACTTGTGAAGAAATCAAAAGCTTTTATAGAGCAACGAAGAGATGCAGAACCAGGGGCTAAGTTAGAACCCAACATTAAACCATGGTTAACTCCACTGTCAGAAGTGGTATGCTTCTATTATTCCTGCATTGCAGAGGGTTGGACTAGATGAACTCAGGATCCCACTCAACAATTCCATGGTTCTATGATTCTGCATGCCAGTTGCTAGAAACCCCAAAAGGGGAAGAGTGCTGTTGTGATATGGGCTTCCCATAGGTATCTGGGCTGGACACTGTCAGAACAAGACGTTGGATTAGATAAGCCACTGGCCAGGCTCACTAACTATAGTTCATCTGAAACCATAGTTTGAAACTGGATTATGAATCTCAGCTTGCATTACCTATGGCATATTATGTCAAAGCACATAATGATCGTAATTTGCTGTGTCACTCTGTGCCTTCTGCCTCAATGGCTACAAAGATTAAAGGGAAGAGCAGCTAGAAAATGAAACTAATAGCGTAGCTAAGAGACATTCACCAGCACTTTCACACAAATCTATCTCTAATCTCTCTACCCAGCAATCGGCTCCTTTCTCTGTCCATACCCCTCATTAACAAGAGTCTCCAATCCAATTCCCAGATGTAATTATTACAATAACTTTATAATAGGGGTGGGGAGCCTTTTTGGCTTATGGGACCAGAATCTTCTCCCCCCCCCCCACTGCATGGGTCAACTTTGACAGGGGTTGATCCAGCCAATCATCTTAATGACAACAGGTGATTGACAGTTGGGTGAATGACAACAGGTGATTGACAGCTATGCCTGTAAGATTTTTAGTATTCAGGAATAGCAAAGTACCATATGAGGTGATATTGAAGAATTAGCATGCATCCCAAAGAGCCAAAGTTTATATTTTCTAAATGGACTGCCTGGAGATAGAAAAAAACACCTACCTTGCTAAATTAAAAATATCCACTAATTTTCTTCCCAGAGTTTTTGCATCTTTGAAACCTTCTGAATATAAAATCACTTCTGCAATGAGTTCATTATCAGGCCGAGTCATAGCAACGGGCCTAAAAAGTTGTTTGAGATTGTCGGGCAATTTTTGTCTGCCTCCATAGCCCTTTCCAGCAGGATTCATTGTGATAAAAATTCCAGAGTTGTGATCCATTTCAACCTGACATTTAAAAAATGCATTCATGAGGGACTTATGAAACAATTGTATATCTAATGACCGTTTGGCAAAGTCCCCATGTATTCTCATTCCCAATTTGCCAGAAATGGCAAGAAACAACTCTACCCTGAAGCTATATCTTTACATCTTCCTTTAAAGCACCAGCACCAGCCACTGACCCAAACAGGACATTGTACTAAACCAGGCATCCCCAAAGTGCGGCCCTCCAGATGTTTTAGCATACAACTCCCATGATCCCTAGCTAAGAGGACCAGTGGTCAGGGATGATGGGAATTGTATTCCCAAACATCTGGAGGGCCAAAGTTTGGGGATGCCTTGACTAAACAGTCAATTGCTCTGATCCACTGGTGCCAAACAAATACATTTTAGACATCTATCTAGTTTTTATGTTCTTTCTCTTTATGAGACCCTTCTAAATATAATTGTTGACACAAACAAGCTGAAAATTCTAATTACTAAAATCCTTTGAATTATACTAGTTTACGGTTAGGACAATTCTTTGACCTTTACAGTTTTTCTCATGCAAAAAAAAAACCAAAAAGAGGTTTTGTAAGAAATTTAGAAGAAAGGAAAAAGTAGATGGGCTCCAAGGATGATTCTTTCAGTCATTAAGATCCTACAGATAGAGTGTCACTGCAAGAGTACAGGAACAGACAAGGTACATAACCCAAAATAAAGAAAATGGCAGAACTGTTGTAAAAGAGGATAAAATACCATACTTTACCTCCTTTCCAAGTAACTCACACACAGGTTGGTGTTTCTTTAAAGCATGTTGAATTGTCTGGATCTGCATAGATACAGCAGACAGAACAGCTTCCTCCAGCCGGTTGAACTCATCAAAACAGCCCCAGGCTCCACATTTCACTAAACCAACAAATATTCGCCCCATAGATTTCACATCAATGCCCTTGAAATAAGAATGTTAGTTAAGATATGGAACCTTCAGTATTCACTTTCCTATTTGAAAAGTTTTAATAAATATATTGAAGGGGGGAGTAATGGCACTTGAAAAATGCATTAGGGCCTATTCAGACATTGCATCCCTCTCCCACTCCTCATGCATGGGGGGATTAGTTTGCACACAGGTCTTAGTTTTGCATACTTCCTACGCCACTCCTGTCACTAAAAGATAGCACACAAATTAGGAGATTCTGCCTTAATTTGCATATTGGCTCTGTGTTTCCCTTTCACATGCTTACAAGGAATCAGAGATGGCACTGGGGGAGCAAAAGGAAGCATGAGAGCCCAAGACCCACTATTGATTCCCTCACACGCAGAGGTCTGCAGCGGTGGCAAATACTGTCTGAACATTGTTATATTTATTAATAAAGTAACATTATAAATTATTGTTAATTCAGGATAATTTTACTTTGCTTTTCACAACTTGGCTTCAAAAGGGACTTGCAAAAATATAGCATTAAAAATAAAGCAGCAGTAGTTTATAAAGGCCAAATCCAGGACTTTGAATTGAATATGCTGCCTCACCTCATCACAGTTAAAAACTAAAACTTGTCTTCCAAGTAGTCCTCCCAGAGCCTTTACAGATTCTGTCTTGCCAGTTCCTGCTGGACCATAAGGATTCCCTCCGAGGCCCATCTTCATAGCTTGAGTAAGCGTGAGGTAACACTTATCAGTTAATGGTGTGTAGACAAGCTTTGGCAAATTACCCTAATGACATAAAGAAACATATCTTATCACCCAGCACAATAAGATCAAATTTAGAATCCTAGCTCAATCGTACAGATGTAAAATGGACAACAGAACTGCAAGCTCCAAATAAGTAATAATCTATGCTTGTCAAATATGAGGGAAACCATGCAAATGTGCATAAGCCTATCTTTCTTGAAGTCTCCCACAAATCTGTTAGCTTGCCATGGAAGTAAGGAAGCACACCATGAAGTGAAAGAGGTACCTTTTGTACAGGTGAAACTCGAAAAATTAGAATATCGTCGAAAAGTTCATTTATTTCAGTAATTCAACTTTAAAGGTGAAACCAATAGAGGAGATAGACTCATGGCATGCAAAGCGAGATATGTCAAGCCCTTATTTGTTGTAATTGGGATGATTATGGCGTACAGCTGAATAAAAGCCCAAATTCACAATCTCAGAAAATTAGAATATTAAATGAAATCAATAAAACAAGGATTGCAAATAGAACAATATTGGACCATATGTCATATAGTTGGACAGTGCATGATTAAAAAAAAGCTAAACAAAAATGGCTTTACAGTTGATGGGGACCATGTTATCAAGAGCAAACACAAATGAAAATAATGATCCATTCATTCTGGGATACAGGAGTCAAGAAGTGTTTCAAGCACTTCAGCTAGTGAGCAAGGATGACTATAGTTTTTGCTCCCCTTAAATAATATGGAATGTGCTGTGAGGGGGGGGGGGAATGGGGAAAGCAGTAGTACAGTATTTCTGAATGCACGAAAAATGCATGATTAGGAGATCCTGCAATAAATTTTGAAACTGAAATGAGAACAGTACCTGATACTCATAGGTGTACTGGAGTTCAGCATCCACCATTTGAATGTAGCATTTTTGATCCTTTAGATAAAACCTGAGTTGCTTCTTCCAGGCCCAATCATCATTGCTCTGCACCTGGGCTTCATTTAGCTGCCGCACAGTATCAATGTTATGAATAACATCAAGAATAAGAGCTTTAAGCTTCAGCTCAAGGATCCCAGATTCTGAAGATAAATAGTATTATTTCCAGGAGACCATTAAGCAGACCATTAAAAGTTTAAAAGCAATTATATTAGCCTCTTATTTATCTTGTTTTATCCAGTCATTAGCTTCTCATTTACTCTTACAAATGAAATGTAACAAAAGGGGGGAAAGTGTAACAATGTCACCCATTATATACAATGTAACTATTTAACAGAAGATGTAATTTTTTTAAGGATCTGAATTTAGAAAAGCGAGCAGCTTGCCAAGTGGCTTGTTTTATAGTATTTATTTTTAATAATTTTATTATTTATACTTTGCCCATGTGGCTGGGTTTCCCCAGCTACTCTTCTGGTATACATTGAATGGTTTGCAATACAAAGCAGTCAAAATGAAATACTATGCATTAAATCACATACAAAACAGTTCTCGATTACAGTAAAAATTACAGCCATACAAAATTACAGCCCTCATTCCGATTGTACAATTAGAGGTATAAAAGTATTAATATAATTAGTAACAGCAAGTGTGCTTCAGTTATGAGAAAATAATTTCAAGCCTGGGGGGGGAGGCATTGCAATCCTCTTTCATACCTGTATTGCCTGAATCTTCTGTATTAGTGTCTATGCTGGTGTAATGCTCCAATTTAGCCATCAGTTCTAATTCTAACTGTTGCAAATTACCCTCTTTGATTGCACATTCAACATCTTCTGTGAACTGAATTTGTTCAGCTAAACAAATAATCTATTGGGAAAACAATATTCATAAGCAAGAATGAATGTATATGTAATTCAGTGATAGATGCTTAAACAAATCTTATTACTTTATTCAGCGTTAAGCAAACTGCAAATCCACACTACTCCTCTGCTAAAACATTGTTTTCGTTTAGTCGTGTCCGACTCTTTGTGACCCCATGCACCAGAACACGCTAGGCTGAAACATAGTAATACACAAAGAGCACTTCAAGTAGCTGGTTAACAATCCAATGTACCGTATGTTTTTTTAAGAAGCAAATTGCCTTGAGTTCAATGGGGCTTAGTCCCAGCTAAAGGGGACTAAGTCATTCAAAAAAAATCATATGGAAATAAAGCGTTATGATTATTTGCCTGAAGACAGTAATAATCTGGAGGTTCAAAGAGTGGATTGAGCTGCTATGCAACAGCTACAGGCTACAGGCATCACCACTCAGGCTGGAGTAGAGTGACTCAAACAGGCAGCTCTTGGCTGCAAGCTGTTGTAGCTCACTGCACCACTCACAGAAGCACTAGGAGTTGTTTGCACAACTAGGAGACTTCAATCCTGCCTGGGGTCTGCTGGGGTTCTGGGAACAGAAGGTGGCAGTGCAGTAAGTTTATGGCAACGCCCTCAACTTTTAGGTTTCCATTAAATATTATTTAAAACCAGTCCAGATGAAGCTTCAGTTACTATTGTGCTTCTTAAAAATACAGTGTTCCAACAAACAAAGGTGTTCTCACCTTTACCAGAATTTTCTACCAAAACTGTGCCTGACCTTCAAAGATAAATGAATAAAATCCAATACAACTATATGTTAACCACAGCCTGTTAGCTTTAATTCAAAGTGCACAAAAATATTATTTCTTTTCAAGTCAGATATTCCTCCAAATGCAGTCTCTCCTTAAACAATTTTAATAACTACCACATTGCAAAAGAAGGAAGAAAAACTACCTGTGAGGGGAAAAGTGATGGATCAATTGAACCCTGAGTTCTTTTCGCAGCAGTTATGCAGTCACACAGTAATTGTTTCAATGTTTCTTTCATCACCGAAGAAAGTTTGTTTAGCCAAACCTGGCAAATAACATAAAAGGAAACATCACAAATCGCGCTTACTTCTCCCAGCTTGTGTTATTATGTTTGGGGTCTACTTTCTTACCTCAACATCATTTGATAGGAGGATTTTATTTTTTAAAGGTACAACTTCGCCTTCTAAAGATTTCATTGCAATAATGTTTTTAAAGTCCTCATCAAAGCTCACACTATGAATTCCTGTTAATTAACAGCACAATATTCAATTAATGAAGCATAATCTACTCCATGTTATTAGATTACAATAAAGCTTTTATACTACAATACTATGTTTCTTAAGAGGATTCAGAGTCTAAATAAATGTGTTTGTACTTAATGACATAATTTTATTAAAAGGTTCGTCATTGTTATATGCATGCATGCATAAATGTCGACGATTATTATTTTTTAAAAGCAAGACTTCTGAAGAAAGATGTTCATCAGCCTTCTGCGGCTCAGGGGTTATACTTGAAGTATTTTCCAATATTTCCATATCAACTGCTAAAAAGGAACTCTTTTTTATTTGAAAGTGACAATGATTGTAACTAAAGGTGCTTTGAAGGCTTCTATTGCCAGGAAACTAAGAACTCACTCCCAACTGTTCCTAGATATATGCAGGCTTGTAAAACCCTTGCACACAACATTGTTTTATGCATTGCTTCTCATGTAGCATCCTGAAGCAATGAAATGACTCAACTTACCAGCAAAAAGCTTCTTCAGGTGAGACTGAATAACTAAAGGATTGGTAGACTGTCCCAAGATTTCTAGAAGATCATCGTCCCCAATAAAATAGAATCTAGGAAATGCAGAGCGCTTTTCCTGTTTCAAAATAGATGAATTCATTCTGATTTTAATGCTAATATCATATCCCACACTTTCTTATAAATGAAAATAGGCATAGCTCTGTACTTTTAACTTTGCTACCCATGCACCAAGGTATACTGGCCAAACAGCCCACCCATTCTTATTATTATTATTTATTATTTATACCCCGCCCATCTGGCTCGGTTACCCCCGCCACTCTGGGCGGCTTCCAACAAATACCAAAATACATTAAAATATCACAGATTTAAAACTTCCCTAAACAGGGCTGCCTTTAGGTGTTTTTTAAATGTCAGGTAGTTGTTTATCTCCTTGACATCCGATGGGAGGGCATTCCACAGGGCTGGCGCCACTACCAAGAAGGCCCTCTGCCTGGTTCCCTGTAGCTTTGCTTCTCGCAGTGAGGGAACCGCCAGAAGGCCCTCGGCGCTGGATCTCAGTGTCCGGGCTGAACAATGGGGGTGGAGACGCTCATTCAGGTATATAGGACCGAGGCCGTTTAGGGCTTTAAAGGTCAGCACCAACACTTTGAATTGTGCTCGGAAACGTACTGGGAGCCAATGTAGATATCTCTTAGGACCGGTGTTATGTGGTCTCGGAGGCCGCTCCCAGTCACCAGTCTAGCTGCTGCATTCTGGATTAGTTGCAGTTTCCGGGTCACCTTCAAAGGTAGCCCCACGTAGAGTGCATTGCAGTAGTCCAAGCAGGAGATACCTAGAGCAGGCTGAGACAGTCTGCGGGCAGGTAGGGTCTCAGCCTGCGTACCAGATGAAGCTGGATTGCTGCAAGCACCTCTGGATTGCTGCAAGCACCTCTCTGCTTTTTACTGTATATGCTGCATTTATTTGATACGGCAATTGCCTCTCCTACACTGACAGGAGTTTGTGTTAATAAAACACCCCAAACAATTTATTTTTCAATAATATATATCTAATGGAACAAGAGGCCATTCCGTGCAGTCTGCTTTTCTGCATGCCCCCCTGGGCCCCCCGACATTCACCAGCCTGTAGCAACTGGGCTTGCTCAATCCTCACTTGGCTGTTTGGGTCTTTTTTTTTTTTTTTTGCCCTTTTAGGTTGCTTCTGTTTTTTCCTACTTCTACAATCCTTGTGATGCACCAACACATTCTTTCTTGTTTCTCAGTGACCCTATTCTGACTCCGTCTATGTCAGCTCACTATTAGATCAGAAATGTTTACCTCCAAGAATTCATTTAAGGATTTCTGACATCTCTGAAGCTGGTCAAGAATAGTGATCAAGGCATTTCTTATTCCTGCTCGAGCATTCAAGGATGTTATGCGGTTGTCAAGCTTGATATCTGTCAGTATTGATCTTTTAAAAGAACGGGGTGGGGGGGAGTAAAATATGTCATTATAATGTGAAAGGTCATAGATTAATTTCTAAATTATTGCTGCAGTTGCATCCATGTTATAATACAGTAGTGCCTCGCTTAACAAACGCCCCGTGAGACAAAATTTTCGCTTAAAGAAAGGATTTTTCTAGCGGAGGTTGCCTCGCTAGACAAATTCGTTTTACGAAAAATTCGTCTAGCGAATCGCGGTTTCCCATAGGAATGCATTGAAATTCAATTAATGCGTTCCTATGGGCAATTTTTTTAAAAAAAAAAATTCAATGCATTCCTATGGGATTCGCTAGACAAATTTTTCGTTATAAGAATAGACCCGTGGAACGAATTAAATTCGTCTAGTGAGGCACCACTGTACTATTAATTCTGTTCCTGGGTATGAAAACGCATGAGATTACAATAAGCTTTGCATACTTTTTTGCATTGTTTCATTCTGAAGAATGTTTTGAGATATTTGGATTGAAAGACATTGTGCAGCATAAAACTGACCTGAAGTCTTCATCTACTCTGTTGAAGCGGGCTTGCTCACGAGGTAAAGCTCCACGCCCAAAAATGGGTTCCAGATAGACCCACTTTCTCTGAATTTGATTTAAATTTTGAAGATACTCATCCAGCTCAGCAAGTTTCTTCTCCCAAACAAAAACTTTATCTTGAAAACCTTTGTAATATGGAGAGTCCTTGAGTGACTGAAGGAGGCAACGATTGTCACCAACCTGGTTGACAATGTCTTTCCAGTCCTTAATCAATTTAATCATCCGGCTCTGGCTGTCTTCATAATCTGTCAATGAAAAGACAGCTCCAATTCCCCACAGCTCGAGCTCACGCAGGGCTTCTCGGATTGCGACTTCGCCATGAGCCCGACTGTTCAAATCCTGTTTTCAGACACAAATCACATTCAAGCAAATGTTTGACTCTCATTTCTACTACAGGCAAACTAAAAACAAAAAGAGATTTCAGACAAATGACAAGTTTTGAAATATAATTTGTTAATCAATACAAGATTATCTTTTTAAAATCAAACACTATGGAACTAGCTACATATTGCTACACATGTGAATGATGATTTAAAGGAACTAAATAAAGGTTCTGTGACAAACGCCACCTTTTCATTCACACAACACCCACTCCAGTGAATCTTATGGAATCCACAATGTGGCTCTGAATACCAGCTGCTGAGAATCACAGATGAGCAGAATGCAGCTGCCCAGAAGTCCTGCTTCATGCTTCCCGCAGGCATCTGAACTAGATGGGCCACTAGCCTGATCCTGCAGGATCTTCTTATGGTCACACAGTGAGCCTCCTGAAACAATCTGGGAGAAACACGCTCTTCCACTTCTGTTCTATCACTCCACTCTCCTTCCACTAACTTTGATGTCAGGAAAGGATCTAAAGGAATATGAAACCTGCTGCTCATCCTCCAGGCAGCAGTCACTCACACTCTCACACAACTAGAAAAACAGGAGAAGTGTGTGTACACACACACACACACACACACACACACACACACACACTGTCCTGTCCAGGCAAAAGACAGGAAATTGCTGAGATAGATGGACCAATGGTCTGACTTTGAATGGCCATTTGTCATAGGTGCTTTAGTTGAGATTCCTGCATTGCAAGGGGGTTGAACTAGATGACGCTCGGGTTCCCTTCCATCTCTACAATTCTCTGATTCTACGATCCAGAGAGTAAGGTAAGGTAAAGGTTAAGGAGCCCTGGATGGTTAAGTCCAGTCAAAGGCGACTATGGGGTTGCAGCCGGTGTTTGTCCACAGACAGCTTTCTAGGTCATGTGGCGGTTTACCTTCCTGCCACAACAGTACCACTTAAACTGGCATGCTTTCAAACTGCTAGGCATGGTTTCAAACTGCTAGGCTGGCAGGAGCTGGGACAGAGCAATGGGAGCTCACCCCATTGCGGGGATTTGAACTGCCAACCTTCTGATCGGCTAGCCCAAGAGGCTCAGTGGTTTAGACCACAGCGCCACCCGCATCCCTCTGATCCAGAGAGTGACCCGCTGAGAATGGACTGTGTTTCCCAGCTTTGGACACTAGAGGGCAACCTTGACCCACATGCCCTCCATTCAGCACCACAGAAGAATGGAAGCTACAAAAATGTTTTGATAGCCAAGTAACTGCTCCACATAATTTTCTGCTTCTCAGTAAAACTTTGAAAAGTGATTCTTGCCTTAAGTTCTGCTGCTTTTTCCACGATGACATCAGCCACTCTTAGAAGGTCTCCAAACACCAAGTTCTCTAGACTAGTACCCTTGGGAAGACCAAGAATACGAAAGAGGTCCAGCCAATGATCTGGCGACAGATGTTCTCCTCTAACATATTTCAAGACAGGAAGTGTCATCTTTGGAAATAAATAAATAAATAAATAAATAAATAAATGTATATGTATGAGTATACCTCATTTTAATATATCCTTGTTACATTCAGACACATAATAGATTATTCTTCTGAATACTTATATGCATGCAAAGTATTATTAAAATCTGGAAGGAAGCTGAAGATTTATCTAACTTTCTACATGACAGAACAATTCTTTATCTTCCTGGGCTCCTTTTGTGAGAAAGGGTGGATTAAAAAATAATTAATTAATATGGGATGCCTTCCTCTTGCACAACTATTGAATTTAACCATCCATAAACACATATACATTTATGTATAAAAACACCTCTCATAAATTTTGTACAAAGTATTCCAATACATCCTTTTTGCTTTCTTCCCCTTTTAAATTCAGCTCCTTACTTTGTATGTGTCAACCTCTTTCTGCAACTTCACAGTCATTATAGTGTGTTCCTCAATCTTTCTCAGTTTGTCATGCCAGTTCAGTAAGAATTCTTCAAACAAGTAGGTCTTGCTTCTGCAATGGAACACATGTCAAAAAGAAAGTTCACAATGGGTCAACTACTGTTATAACCAAGGAATGGCAGCAGTTCAGAAAAAAGACAGACCTGAATGTAATCCAGTCTTCTTTGGCTTTTTCTTGAAAACCTTCATGGAATTGTTCATATAATGCCCAAATTTCTGCACAGCTCTCAATGTCTCTGCGTATTTCATTGGCTAAAGAGAAATCAGGCTCTTCTAACTCAAAGTGACAGCAGTCATTGCTGAAGGAAAAGAACATGACAACGTTAAAATTGTATCCCAGATAAAATTTTCTATTCCCCTCTTCCCTTAAAGAGCTCAGACTGGGCTAAATGGGGCTTTTATCCACATGGCTTCAACAATGCTGAAATATCAGCTGCTCTCAAACTATTAACTGGGCCATTTTATTTTTATTACATAACTAAAGTTCTCTAGGCAACAATAGTATCCTGGCCAGGTGAACTATTTAAGGTTCTGCTAATGTGGATGTTTGCATTCACAAGATATCTTTTACACAAAGCTAAAGAAAATTCAGGATCTTTCCAGTCCAAAATTATCATAATTACTACATATATTGCCTTGCTGTTTAAGCATTATAAAACACAGAATTGACAACTTCAGGAAATGGCACTTTATACATGGTTATATTCTGCTCATTACTGTCTAGCTTGCTTTCAAAAATTGTATTTACAAGACTTTATTATTTTATTTATTATTTGTTTATATTTATTAAAACCTTCATCCATAGATCTCAGGACAGTTCCCAACATAAAAATACAAGATAAAAAAAAATACATAATAGCAAATACAAATCACTAACCCCACAACCCCCTCACCTGTCCTGGACACCACTTATATGGTAATATATATATTCATGCATATGGAGAAATAAACATACATTAGCTTTTGTTTTGTGTTCTCAAGTTCATCAAACTCAATTTTCTTTTCCTTTATGGTCTCAGCACTCTTCTGCAGCAAATCATGATGACCTGTTTCGATCACATCATCCCTGGGTTTTAACTGGTCCCAGCGAGCTTTAAACTTCTCCAGCTCTTGAAAGTATGTATGAATACGTGAGATCACATTACCTTTCATCACTTCAATCTAAAGAACAAAGAGTGAGGTTTAAAATGAAAATCTTACTACTTTCCTAAAAGCAGACAGATGCTATCAGTCTGCCTAATACTGCATTACAGACATATTAGAGTAGCTATTATTCAAACTAGCATTGCCATATTTTATATTTCATAGAAAAGGAATTATGTAGATACACTTGTCACAGAGCCAATTCATGACTGTAAAATGTGGATTTGGTGGCAAAATCGCATTTGGTGCTGTGCAGTGGGTCAAGTGGTCCTCAAAGAACATGTTATTGAAGCATCTGTGTTCACAGCTATTGGCTTTTATTAATAATATTTTTAGATTGTCTGATGTAAAGTAAACCTCTGGACATATTTTTCTGCCATGTAAAAATTTGCAAGGGAGGGGAGGGTCCCAAACAACATTCCCTCCCCACTTCCTCTCTTCAGCTGTACTTGCTCCAAAATCTTGATGCAAAACAGGTTGAGCAGTCCAGAACACTCTACAGTGGTACCTTGGCTCCCGAACGGCTTGGTTCCCAAACAAATCAGCTCCCAAACGCCGCAAACCCAGAAGTGAATGTTCCAGTTTGTGAACATTTTTGGGAAGCCGAATGTCTGACGCGGCTTCACCGGCTTCTGATTGAGTGCAGGAAGCTCCTGCAGCCAAATGGAAGCCACACCTTGGTTTTCGAACAGTTCTGGGAGTTGAACAGACTCCCTGAATGGATTAAGTTCAACAACTAAGGTACTGGCAAAAGCATTATGGCCCTCTAAACCAAAGTTACACTATCAGAGGGTTCAGGAACTGAAGGCCCGAAGACCAAATACAGGCCTCCAGGCCTCTCTATCTGGCCCTTGCAACTCTCTCTACAGCTCTGCTTCACATGCAGAGCCCTTTTGCCTGGCTTGAACATGTCCTTAAATGCTATATCAGTTGCTGGGAATCACAGGTAGGAAAAATGCTGTTTTGCTCACGCCCAGTTTGCCGGATTCCCACAGGCATCTAGTTGGCCACTGTGAAAACAGGATGCTAGACTAGATGGGGCACTGGCCTGATCCAGCAGGCTATTCTGTTAACAACTCTTGCTTGATGAAGGAGGGGGAGGAGTGGCTGTGCAGGAAATAGTCTAATGTACACAGGTAAAATTTACATGTGTTGCTCTCCCCACTCTTGCCTCCAGTCCCTGCCCACCATTGGCATGTGGCCCCCGGAAAGTTGCACCCCAGGAAATACTGCCCTCAAGCTGAAAAACGTTCCCATCCCTACATAATCACCTGACAGAATCAAAAGATGTTCATGCACAACTGAAAAAAGTAAGTCGGGGTGGGGGGTGAACATTTACAATTCATCCCAAATTACCTGCTCTCTTATCATAAGCTGATGACTTTCCATCATTAATTCAAATTTATCCCACGTAGCTCTCAGGTTGCCGATTGTTTCAATGCCCCCACCAGCCACAGTTCGCAGAAGTTTGTTTTTACCTTCTGCTTCTTGAAAGAGACGGAAGATCTAAACAAAGAGGTTTTTTTAATGAGAAAAATTGTCAATGCCAACGTATTTGTTTATATCAGCAAATGCTACATTAACCTTTGTTTTAGATTTATTCAAACTGCAATAAATTGCCCCTAACAGTTTTCCAAGTTTCTTTATTTTTCTTTATATTGAGCAAGACTTTGGGTACAATTGTCATTCAGCCAGAGTATCTCACCCTGGCTGAACAGGGCATCAGTTGGCTGATCCTGGTGGATCTCAGTGTAGGTCCTGAAAAGGTGAAGGCTCCAGGTGAGTGACGGGAAAGGGACAGGAACGGTGTGGGGGGGGGCCTTATACTAGGTGCTAAACCAATTCAGCTTGGTAACATGATATGGCAACCTGACGTAAGTTCCATCAGCAAAAAGGGTGCTGTTAAGTCAAACCACGCACAATGAAATCAATAATGGAGTGGCCCTCAGAAATCAGGCCCAGGCTCACCCGGCAGTCCCACTCCCCACACAAATGACACTGCAAACACAACTCTTTTTTAACCACAAACAAGCAAGAAAAAACTCTCAGCATGAAGGCAGAAGTAAAAACTGGTAGGGGCTGGCCAGGTGACAGCAGAAATCTCTTATTGAACTTCAATCCTGCCTCCAGGCACTAGATGGCTCTCACCCCACCTGAGATACTCATTCACTCAAAAGACAATAGACCTGTAATCACCTCCCATATCCCCTACCTGGCCAGGCACCTCCATTTGGTCAGGGAACAGAAGCCTGATGTTTGTGTCCTTGACCAAGCAGAGTGAGGAGAACTGTACAGGTATATGAAAGGTATATGAAATGACTTGGTATGCTGAATGCCCATATGCAATGCCAGTAGAGGGTCTGTTGTATCCTACGACGATCCCCTCTGTGCAGGGGGGGGACGGGGGACTTGGTAGTACAGAAAAATATTACCTCTTCTTTTTTTTCTTTTAGGTTTTTATATTTTAAATTATCTTCTGTTATTTCATCTACAGTTTGGGGCCTTGCTATCAAGGTTTCCATGGCATCATTGAGAAATGAAGAAATATCATGTAGATGACCTGAACAAAGGAAAATAGAAAACAAAAGTTTTGGTTTAACACAACACAAATGGTACAGCAGGGGAGAGTCTTTTCTTTCTTTCCTCCCACAAGGAAAACAGCATAAGCAACCGGACAAAAGCATCATACATTTTTATAAAAAAATAATAACGGTTTTTAAAATTTGGGGCTGTTACTAGACATAATGTGCAGCCCTTAATAAGGCAACAGTTAACAGTACAACCCAAAACAGTTTAATTGGTGAAATATCATTTAAGAATGCTTAGTCCCACTGCAGTTAATAGTACTTACTGAGCAGCAAAAGATGAACTTGTGAGAAGACTGCTTAATATACAAAATTATCACTCTTATTATAAAAGGTTATTATGGATGATGCAACTGGGCATCAAGTGCACAAATGTTACTTTTCAAAAGCCAGACTAGCACACCCACCACATATGTCACAACATATCTGATAACTAAAATAATGCTATGCAAGGTAACTGTTTTTCACAGAGGGAGCAGGAGTGAACAATTTATTGCTATTTTCTAAAACTTTAGCAAGAATGGTTCTCTCTTTTGAGCATTACCTTGTATGGACTTTCTCAAAGACATCACGAGAACATCATACAACTTCTGGATAAGATCATCAATCATAGACTTCACAGGGTTGCAATTCACTATTATGCAATCTACCTTCACAGTGCTTCAAGAATTGAGACAACCAAATAGATAATAATATAATTACAGAGTTTAAAATAAACTTTAAACTGTACAGATTTTAAATATGATCCATTTGTCTTATTCAGTTGTAACAAACAACAATGGGCTGTCATTATAAGCATGAGCCTGAACAAACCTCTGATTCTTCTCCCACACCTCCACCATCTTTTTCACATTCAAGTAGAGATTACTGAAAGCTTCTCGCATTGCTTATGAATAAATGAACCTGTTTGTGGTTTAACAGCTTGGTTCATTAATTACGGTAACCGCAATTAGAAGAAACTAAAGTCTCTCATATTTGACTATAACAAGAAACTAGTTTATTTGAAAGCTCTTTTCATGCATGCAGGGCAAAGGAAGGGGAGTGCAGAGCATGCAAATTCAAATTCAGGGGAATGAGTGCTGATAACATTCATGTGCATCCCCAAGTTGTTCAGCTTTTTGGGACACCAGAAGGCTGCCCCACACTGTGTTAAGTCAGACACTCCAATCATGCAAATTGTGGTTTCACTCTCTTTAGAGAGGTTTTATAATAATAATAATAATAAATTTTTATTTATACCCCGCCCTCCCCAGTCAAAAACTGGGCTCAGGGCGGCTGACACCAACAGAATTACAATAAAACATAAAAACAATTAATTAAAATACAGATTAAAATACAGTATTAAAATTTAAAGTGCAGCCTCATTTCAAGTAGGCCATAAATCCAAGCCATGAGGGAGGAAAACTGATCTGGCACTAGCTTCTCTGATTTTCAATTTATCATGAGACTCACTTCAAGATTCTGGTTTTAATCACTTTAGCCCTAAACATCCTGTGACTAAATTATCTCAATAAGTACTTCCCTGCATGAGTACAGTGCCTAATAACTTTGATCTGTTCCACGTCCACTCATACTAAAAATTACCCCAAATGAGATTCCCCAACCTCCCAATTTCCACTGACATTCAGGCATAAAATTTATTTGCTTGTACAGTCCATGCTATCAAAACTAACACATGCAGGAACTTATTACTCATTTATAGTTCTTCCAGGGTACACTACCTTGGAAGGCGCTCCACTTCTTTTCCTCGCACTTTTAGGGCTTTGAAATTTTTTTCCCAGTCCTGTTCATTGAAAAGATGATTCTCCACCAGAGCTTCCATATCTACTTGTCCAATTATAACCCACTCCTTTGCCGTGGCATCCATATTTTTATAACAGAGAAGATGAAAGGTCCTTTGTGTAAGATACTCAACATATTTTTAAAAACAAAATGCTAATTTTCTAAACAGGCAAACAAAGCATGACTCAAATGACTCTGGTGAAGTTGGTTCTTACCTACATGAACCCTTGACATCATAAATCAAACCACAATCCCATATTTTCATTCTAGAAACTGTAGGTATACACTCCCTGCAGTTTCACTGTCCATGATGGCATCTCATGCTAGATAGAGGAGGTACACTATTTATTTAAATGGCCATGCATTCATGAGGCCAAAAAATGAGAAGGAACTGCAGGACTCCGAAAGCCTCTGTTGTTTGCAAGTCTCAGATCACTGTCCTACCATCTATCTAGACATTTCAGAAATCTTACAGCCTGTCTACACACACAGTGTATACCTGGCCCTTAAAGCCACCTTTGGTGAATTAATCATTTTAAACACAATAGCTGAGATTCACATGTTCCAGCTGTTTCTTAAGCAGCTGGTCATGCAACAATGTCCACATTCCCCTAGCTTCTTTTCAAATTCCTCCTCCAAAACTCTACACTTAAGGTCAGACAACTAATCCAAAAGAAAATTCTGAAAGAACTCTAGTTCACAACTGCTGACATTCAAATTAAGTGCCTTGTGGGATTGAAGCTCGTAACAGAAGTTCCTTTATACACCATATTTGCACTGCTTCAGCCAAATACTACTGGCTAGCATGTGAATCTCCTACTAAACATTTGTTGAATTTTTGTGGGCAATCCACCTCTAATAATCATAAAATTTTAACAGCAATTATTATATTTCATATTTGATATACAGGAAAAAAAGGCTGCAGTTTTAAGCAAATTTACAAATAACTCCCATTGATCTTAGTGGAACTTATATCTGAGTATGTTCATGCAGCTAGCAGATGTGCATCAATTAGCATGCAGCAGACATGTGCTAGGAAGACACAGCCAATCAGCACACTCTGGTGCATGCCCTTAAGAGATGCATTTCTAATTTATATACCTTACATGTTTATTGCAAGCAATGTAGATACTTGACCTGCAACAAATGTGATTGCAACATGAAGTGTGAAGAAGCACTCAGGTGCTTGACTAAGCAGAATGGAATATAAATGAAGGTTAAACTGCTTCTAAGCCCGTGTTTAAAAGCCTTGAAACAAATGCAACTATTTCTGCACCTTAAATTGGTCCGCAACTTCTGCCAATCTTCGGAACAAGTCTTCCGCTTTACTGAAAGTGGTGATAAATCCACTTGCGTTTCTTTCAGTCATGACAGAAAAAATGCACTCCTCATCAGTTTCACTCACGCCCCTAAATTGGTTTGGAATAGATATGAATCTCTTCATTTCTCTATAATATCTTGCTCGTACTTCTTCAAAAGGAGGTTTAAACTGTATTCTTCCTTGTCTGAAAAAATGTTTTTAAAATACATTAGCGATTAGAATCACATACCATGGAACAGCCAGGTTGCAGTTACTATATTAGTAGGTGTGGAAATGTACGTATTGTTATTGATTTTGCAAATTGAAAGAAATAAACTTACTTGTAAGTTAGATCAATGTTTATTTCTGGTAAATTTTCATTGAGTGCTTCCAAGCCCATTTGATACTGATGCTCCAGAGCTTTATACAATTGATGGTTCCAGTGCAGCCTCCATGCTTTCATGTCACGTGCAAGGAAACCCTATCATTTGACAATATTAGAACACAATCAAAGGTTAAGAAGTCCTAATCATAGAAGCAGTTCACCATGAGAACTAATTGACTCAGAAGACTGCCTAGAAACCACCTTCCTTTTCAAGAAAAGATTACCCCAGCAACTAAGAGGATATATTTTACAGTACAGCACAGAGTTGAACTAATCCCTCTGGCTTATCTAATTTTTGAATCTTCCCAGGAACTGTAAGAAAAGTTATACAGTATGTGATAATGCCTTGGTTCAGGCCACTCAGTGAGTTGCAAAGCAAGCAGGATCATCAACAATGAACCTAGTCCATTTCCAAATGTATCCATATTCCACACATTCACCTATAAATACATGTGTATTTATTTTTACTTAAATAGTACTGGCAGTTAAGTAACAATGTAACCATGCCTGTGACTCAAGGCTGGAAAACACCCCTCGGAGTTCCTGCAAGCCATCTTTCCAGCGCTGCTGTTGCCGAAGCAGATCTATGTTCATGAGGCCAACAACCTATCAAGAAGAATTCAAAACATACTAAATGTGGTCATCAATCAAGTGGAAGGAAATAATAAAGCAAATTAATATATGCCAGTCAAGCATACCTTTTCTGTGAAATTAGTATGCCATTTCCTTAATTTTCTGTTTTCAGTAGCAAGCCGTTCTGCTGCACTTTGAAGCTTCTTGATATATGCTTCAAGCTCTTTAGGATTATCCCATGTTATCTGTCCCTCTGCTTTCGAATGCTATCAAAGAAAGGAAGGGCATACAAATGAAGAAGTAGAAATATTTACTTGTTTGTTCATAAAAGGGAGCACAGCCACTGCTCAAGGCAAATAAAATACTCTCAATTGAGTTCCTGTTAGCTGCTGCTAGAAAAACATTCCCTGTCCTCTCATGTGCCAATGCAATTGCTGCTCCGCAGAGAAATAAGAAGAGAAACAGACGCAGGGGATTATCATTTTTACCATGAAATTGTAACTGGGCTACCTGCACAGATGATGATCAAAGCTGTGTAAGTATAATACTGCTGTAGTCTGGCTATGCACACGACATACTTGAATGAAAACATGAAACTGACAAGCTTCCCCCTTTACCTCTGCAATTCTGCTACTGTTTCAAAGCTTTATGAATTGCACTGACAACCACCTTATCAATGTCACTGTTCTGCCTTGACACTGTAGTAGGATCCATTTATAGTTTCAACTCCAGGACTCCATAATAGATGGATATAATATGTGAACATGCAGTTATGGAGGGAAGGGGCATATCACTGATATTAAAATATCACCAAGCATGTCATCTCCAAAGGAGTTTTAAAACACCAGGACAACAACGGGTAAATGTGAATAGGATTGAAGTCCCAGTAAATAAAGCAGACATGACTGGAAACTGGGTAAGATCTCCACTAACAGAAGCTTAAATATTTGTAGTGACTGACATAGAAGCAAGTAGGGGTAAATCCATTTTAGGATAACTTGCTCCAGTGAAGGAGAACTGATGCTCAAGTCCACTTTCCCTAACAATGGCTTTCAGAGGAAAACAAACAGGTGTGAATACCGATGTTGCAAACAACATGATTACTACAACAAAGGCATTTATTTCCTCCTCTACATCTTCCAAAATTACATGCAAAACATCAATACCCATGGACAAGAAGATATGTAATCAGACACACTGAACAATAACGGCCAAAAGACAGACAGCACAGGAAATATACAAAACAGGAAATATACAAGACAGCTTCCAAGAGTATAAAATAGTGAAGCAATAAAAATTATATTACTTTAATTATCTGTTCAAATGCTAAAGCAGACTGTAGCATCATTGGCTTCTGACTTGGAATCATCTGCTGATCAATACTGTTGTAAAAATGTGCCACCTATAAAAACAAAGCATATGAAGTCTGTTATGCATAAACACCACTTCTAAATTTAAATGTATTTTTCTCTGTTTATTCTTTGGAATATTGTTTCCATTTCATTTAAACAACTCATAGTGCAAGCATATGCATGTTTACCCACAAGCAAGTCTTACTCTATTCAAGGGGGCTTGCTCCTAGGTAAGTGTGCACAAGATTGCAATGTCAATCTAATGACTTTTGAAAGTCCATGAGACTCAGATACAATGGCCACATATATATCCCCCTTCTTTATTGCTTCTACCATATCTAAACTAGATAAACATTTACAGCTAATATTCTACGATAAGTACTTGAAATGTTAGCCTCAATCACAAGACACCAGCATACATTCTGCCACTATTTATTACTAAGCCATTTCCCCTTGCTTATAAAAATCAGTCAGACAATCCTCAAAATTGTCTGTGTCCAGGATATGCTCATACTTTTTATTTTTAATTTATTTACTTGCACTAGGGAGAGCCAAATCACTTGAGTCCGTTATAACATTACACAGAATTGTTTGGGCACAAGAGGGCAGCATAACCCATCTTGCCATGTGTTCATCACCTTTGGAGGAAAGATGTTTTCGAACTTTCTATCTCCATGGTGCACTCCTTCATCCATCCTCTCTGTGTCTTTCACATTCTTCCTCCTTCTATAACAACTTCCTTCTCTTATCCCCTTCCTCTCTGTCCTCATTTCATTTTATTTATTTTCAAATATTAACTTTTATCTTTCAAATTTCCTTCAGTGCCTCCTCTGGTCCTTTCTCTGAAGAAGAGAGACCATTCCCCTGCAATCTTCCCCATCTCCCCAACCACATTTACTCAGTTCCATCTTTTCTCCCAACCCACCTTGCCACCCACACCCACACCCATAATAATAATAATAATAATAATAATAATAATAATAATAATAATAATAATAATTTATTTATACCCCGCCCATCTGGCTGGGTTTCCCCAGCCACTCTGGGCGGCTTCCAACAGAAAAATAAAACACAATAATCTATTAAACATTAAAAGCCTCCCTGAACAGGGCTGCTTTCAGATGTCTTCTAAAAGTCTGGTAGTTGTTTTCCTTTTTGACATCTGTTGGGAGGGCGTTCCACAAATTCCACCATATCCTTTGATTCAGTTTCAGAACTAGATTTTAACATCTTTTGGGGCAGAACTTACTCCCTACTTGTACTCTCACAAAATACATTGTAACAGAAGCAGACACTCAAGATAAATTTATCATGAGCCCCATCATAGATAGAACCAATCCATTCAGATTGACATCGCTCAGTAGAGTCAGAATTTGTAGCTCATGGTGTCATACCTGCTTGAGAATAACTGCTTGTTTGCAGAATTTTTGTGCTGTGCTTGAAGTTTGCTGTATTTTGGCAGGGATAACAAAGCCAAGCGCAGACAGTTGACGCACTTCTCTTAGGAGCACCACCAAGCGATCCGAATAATGTATTTTTAAAGCTCCATCAGAGTGATCAAGTTCCATAACAGGACTGCTGGCCTGTAAGCTAAACCAAAACATTTCCATTACTAGACATTATTTTTCAGTAGCAATATAGCCTGCACTATAAACTGGAATGTAGGGGCTGAACTGGCTATCACCTCTGCCAGCTGTCTCCATTTTAAGCCACAGCCATAACAAAGGCTTAAAATATACTGTACAAGCCAAACATTTTTACCACTGCTACCTCCTCTTCTGGTTGGAAAGATTGAGAAAGTGCCACAGTCATGGTTTCCTTATTTCACATGGGCGCTTGAGAAAGCAGGAGGCTATTCTGCTTCCTCCCTTTTTGGCAGCCCTTTATGAAGGTCCATCTACTCTGCCTACATCACCACCACCACCTTATTTCTCTCTTACATGCAACAAACCAACTAGGATCCCAATCCTCTCATGCTGAGCAGGGTTCCCAAGCATGAAAGAAGCAGTGCAGCCTCTTCTCCTTTGTGGATCTCACCTGGCGTCTGTGCAGCTGCCAACTGTTAACCCTCCCCTGCATGAGGCGTTGGTGGTAGAGGCAGTCAGGTGAGTGAGAAGGAATTTGTGTGAGAACTTGCACTTCCTCTCACTGCTCAGAGCTCTGTGAAAGAGGCAGCCCGTAATGAGGAAAGCAGTGAAAGCAGCTACAGCTTTTTCAGTGGAAGCAATGGAATGCATCCACTCATCATTTGTGTTTTGCACACCTTTCTACCGAAGGAGGCTCACTCCTCTCCTCAATGAAGTAACAAAAGCCACACTGATTTTTTGCTCCTTTCTTTGCTAGGCACATTCAAGGGAGTGCAAGTTCCCCCTCAATTCAATGTCCCCTACAATAAGCTACTGGAGTGAAGGTCTTCAAACTTTGCCTCATGGCGGAGGAGGGTCTATGAGCAAAACAGATGGAGTCATTGCACTGTTCTCAATGCTGAGCAACATTGCCATTCCCCCTGTTAAGCCATTACTTCCTACTCTACAACTTAACAGCTCATTTCAGAACAAGAACCTCATGCAAGAAGCACAAGAAGTGAGAAAGAAGCAAAATTAGTTTTCGCATCTGCAATTTGTATGGATACGCACAACAGTTGTAAATCGTTCTGTAAAAGTTCTACTGTCATGATCTGGGTTCTTTAGTCCTCTAGAGCAGTGTTTCCCAACCTTGGGTCTCCAGCTGTTTTTGGACTACAACTCCCATCATCCCTAGCTAGCAAGACCAGTGGTCAGGGATGATGGGAATTGTAGTCTGAAAATAGCTAGAGACCCAAGGTTGGGAAACATTGCTCTAGAGAGATGCTTTAGATCTTCTTTTTTTAAAAAATGCACCTGCTTGACTCAAACCTTATTCTACTAAAATGCTTAACTACAGGTTCTAGAGTAGCTCTTAGAATCATAGAATTTGAAGGGACCCTGAGGGCATTTTTTTTTACACTTACCAAAGACCAGACTTGGGGTTTGACAACCCTGCCTGAATGTCCCTGGACCAATAATCAAATTGTTCCTGTTCATATACTTTAAAATGTTCTAGAAGATCATCTGCAGTTCGTCGGAAATTGTGAAATCCAGACAGGTCTGAAAGAAGGGCCTCCGCGATCTTAATGGCATCATCTACCTTAAACGTTCAAAGATTGGAAGTTTAGTGTGTAGTTTAGCATGTAGACAATGATTTATTATTCAGAATATCAGACTACAGGCTGCCTAAACCTGCTCAAACTGTCAGGTTCCCTTACACTTGTGGAGAGCTGTGCACCTACATTTTCTCTCACAGAGCACAACCTAGATTGCGTCATATATGAGACTTGAAATAGTGTAAGCACCACTGGAGTACCTAGCCATTTTCAGTAAGAGGGTCACACCAACCCATGGTCAACCCTCCAGGAGATGAATGTCACAATGTAAAAGTCAGTGTAGGTGTGAATTGGTGGGTCATAAAAAAAGAGGGGACATCACAGAATCACAGCAAGTGGCTCACAGGAGTGGTATATAAGATCCTTTTTAAAATAAAAAGTGGATGAATATTGAAGGGCTACAATAAATAATTTTCTCAGTGGAGTACCTAGAGAAACAAGCATTTAAAATAAATACATATTTTTAAAAAGGAAGCTTTGGCATTAGTTTATTGTACTGAGGAACCCACAACAGCCATTAAACATACAATAACCTGCAGGTGCCATCTGATGGGGTGTGGAGAAGAGCCTATTCCAGGCATCCCCAAACTTCGGCCCTCCAGATGTTTTGGACTACAGTTCCCATCATCCCTGACCACTGGTCCTCTTAGCTAGGGATCATGGGAGTTGTAGGCCAGAACATCTGGAGGGCCGCAGTTTGGGGATGCCTGGCCTATTCCATTATGGAATGCTCTCCCTGTTACTTGGATTAAAAGGGATCAAGATGGCAGCAACTATGGAGTATTTTGGATGATATATATATATATATATATATTCAAATATTTCATGGTCCTTGGTACTGGTTCCTTGATTCTCTAGTTACAGTGGTGATATTTAGTGCCAAATACTGTGTTGAATTGGGTATTTTTGTGTTTTTTATGATATTGTGAACTGCTATTTATTTATTTAATCTGCTCAATGATTTTAATTGGTACCTTTAATTCTAGCTGGCGCACCCAAACAATATTATTCACAACTTCAGAAAGATTTTTGCCAGCAAGTGGTCCTGATGCTTCACCAGGAGTACCATGGCATCGTGCCTCAAAATCTGTTTGATAATCTGTATACCAGTAAAAAGCAGATTGTTAGTGAATATTACTGACAGCTCTAGAATCACTGAACTACTTCTCCTCGTGCCCAGCTTAAAAAGGCTTGAGTTTGACTAATATTTTGAAAAAGTTCTACACTGGTACGTTCTAGCTTCTGCTGAATTTGTTAAACTGCAAGATTTAAATATGAATATACATTCCTTCCATAAAATTTCAATCCTGATTTTCTCACCATGAGATCTTTGACTCATAACCTTTTTAACCTACTCTTCATCTCCAAGCAGATCTCAATGTGGGTTAAATCATAAAACATGCAATTAGATTTATCCCAATTGAAAAACAAACAAAACATGGTAAGTGATAATGCATTAATGAAGCAAACAACCAGACCTTACACTATTTTAATGCGTATTTTCAAGAGTAACAATTGATTTTCTTACCTTTGACCGAGTCCTGTAGTTTTGCCAACAAAGTTTCTCTTTCTAAAATCAATTCTTTGCTAATGCTTGGGCGTCTTACTAACTCCTTATATTTCTGAAATGCTTGAAGAAGCTAGAAATATACATTAAAAAATTGCTACTAAACCAAATGCAGTGGATCATCATGGACTGATGTTCATTAACTATTATCTTTTAAATTGGTAGTGGAGACCATAACCCATGACTGATCTGGAGCCTTCCCACCCAACACCCAGAGAATGGTGAACACACCCAACATAGTAGCTTAACTTTTCAAGGCATACTTCAGCACGTCTTCCTGTATGCTAAGACCTAGCAACTGCACCGTCCCAGGGGGCAGGAGAGGTGCTTTTGTAAATAAGGGAGGGGATTTGCTCTTCATCACAGAGCTGGGCTGGGAGGAAAAGTCCCTCTCCTCCTATCCCAGCAGTAGAATGATGAGAAAATATTGCCTCTTGATTGTCAGGTATCTGTTTGTGTGTACAGGCATGCATATATGTTTGCTGGGCTTCCCCACTACTGCCATGCAGCACTTAAGAGAAATTGCTGACTTTCAGTGTGGCCCGCAAGGCAAAAAAGGTCAGCCCCCGCCCCCTAATCTAGAGGCTCAAAGCATCCATTATTTCTAGCAGGTATTTCTTTAAATGCCTAGTTATGCCATTTTGTTGTTGTTGTTTTTAAAAAAAATACCTGTTGTGGACTGTCTTGAATTTCTGAAATAAATGTTTTCAATTTGCTTGCTATTTTTTGTTCTGCTGGAGAAATAATCCTTTCGTATTGACATACTGCTGCTTTCCATAAAGGCTAGGGAAAAAGAACACCCATTTAGTTGGGGAAATTTTCATCAGAAACTATCAAATACAAGCTAAAGGGGTGTAACAATAAGATATAAGTGTTAATACCTCTGTATAAGGATTATAGTGCACAGGATTCAAACCAGCAAAGGGCTCAAAGACCTGGGCAAGGTGCAGTGCTTGCTGTTCACCAGTTGGCAAAAAATATGTAAGTTTCTCATGAAGCGTTCTAATAGTTAGCACCTACACAAGAAAAGGAATAGTTTAACTATGTATATGAACCCTCAACTGCAACAGGCTATCAACTAACAAAACTGCATGGAACAAATCCTAGAGGCAATAAAAGAGCATTTAAAACATTATCCTAAAAATTTTCAACAAAGCATTCAACAAAGCATTCAATCTAGTGAAAATTACATCAACCCATTATCATATTAACATTTAGATTTGTGGTCTTATCTATAAATAGAATAATTTATTATATCTATAATTAATGTTGCATTATCTGCAGTAATAAATACAACAATATACCACTGAGGCCAAGAGTAAACCTCTACTTAACTTAACATTAACAGACCTCAGTTGCACCTTATAGAATTATACCCAAGATTTTCTCCAATGCTTGCATGCCACGTTAATATTAATGGGAATTCCATAAGAGAATAGAACTCTCAATAATACAGCTTTGACCAAAAGAAATCCTAGGAATTGACCATATGAAGCTCCTTTATACTGAGACAGATCATTGATGTTATTAACCCAATATTTTGACGAATAGCAGCTTGGTCTCAGAGCCACACTAGAGATCCAATAAGCATCCATGATTATCTCCCTTACCTGCTTAAATATTGCAACAGTGCTGGAAAGGATTAACCTTTTCCTCCTCACAGCACCACCTTATTTTATTGATGAAAATCACCCCAAATATGAAGTTTCTACTTCCCCCTTTATTATTATAATAATAATTTATTATTTATACCCCACCCATCTGGCTGGGTTCCCCCAGCCACTCTGGGCGGCTTCCAACAAAATATTAAAATACAGAAATCCATCAGACATTAAAAGCTTCCCTAAACAGGGCTGCCTTAAGATGCCTTCTAAAGGTCTGGAAAGGGTTTTTAAAAGTGTTTCTCCCCACCCCCACCCTTCAGCATCAGGGTTCCAGTCTGAATAAGGTCCCCTGCAGCAGCTTTTTGCAAAAATAGAGATGCAACTCACGGATCTCCATCATTCATCAAGTTGCTTGACTCTCAAACATAAGTCTTTATTAGAACTTGTTTTGAGATGCCTGGGACTGAACTTTGCTCTATCACTGAGTTCTGGGCCCTCCCCAATGGAATGCATTATGTTTAAAAGCTTCAGCTCTTCCCCCACACCCTAAAAGAGAAAATGAAGCAAATTGATACCTCTTCAAGTCGTTTACCAAGTTTCCCTAGCATTTCAGGAACGTATTTCTCATCTTGCCATACATGTGGGGTATAACGCTGCCACAGCTGCCCAGTAAGATGATCGCATGCTGCTACCCATTGTTCACAGATCATGATGCCAGCCTTCAGATTTTCTTTCACAATGTGGTAGGAATCTTCCCATAGATTTAACGTTCCTAGTTTCTTCTGAACAAATCTTCCAAGAGAGCCAGCTGAAATCACATACAGATAGTGGAAATTACTTGAAAGCGCATTACTTATGGCTTTAGACCTTTCTTTTTAACATACTAGACAGGTGTAATAATTCAGCTCAGAACATGGCACCTTTATGCTGTCAGTATCAAGCAGCTATCACAAAAAAATTAAATACCACCCAGTCAAATACTTCGTATAATTGGACATCATATGCAACCTCCATCAGTCAAGGGACAACACAGATACTTTACTTAATAACTGACTACCAGTAACTTCTAGATTATCTAAAAACGACCCCCACCCCAAAGTCCAAACCAATCAATGTTGCCCCCACTAAATTGGTAGACCTGCCATGGCTGGATTTCCCTATAGTCATGTTTACTACTTTTTTTAAACTTTCAACAGAAATATTTGTTCCAAACCTGCGTTCACCAACACAGTGAAGAAGATTGTACGGGCAGAGCGATACCACAAAAGGTACAGAGACAACAGTCACCAATCCATGTTACAGACTAGAATCGTATCTTAGCTGGCTTTTGACTTGACATGAGGAGCATCAAGCATCATTACAGACTGTTCAATGACTTGGGCTGAAGGGTCAACTAGAGATGTCTTTATCTGATTCAGGGGCATATCTAGGCAGACCCAAATAAGATTTACCTCGAAAGCTCTGAGCAGCACCCATGTCAGCACACAGGTTACATGTAGAGGAGCCAATAAGACCTTGTAAGGGTTGAGGAATAATGCTAACCCCCAGATTTTCATGTTCTATTTAACATTGGCTCAGTGACCTATGGGTATGTTCACACAGAACTGCCAAATACCCAGTACCCTCCTTTAATAAATCTGATTCCCTAAAAGGCATCTGTGTCCAGCCCATGCCGATCTGCAACACACTGGAGACAACTTGGAATCTCATACTGAGCAGATGACATGAGGAAGAGGAATGACGTTGGTTCAGATGATTTTTACTCCATATTACCTTCCCTTTTCAGGCACTTCTCCACACACTTCTAGAGAAGCACATACCGTAAGTACTAAAACAAAACGCTAGAAATTCCTCATAGAGCAACAAACCTACATTTTAAGCATCTGTTCATCACAATTGAGTTTCTCTACAAACAACTTTACCTATGACGTCCAAAAGATTTTGCATGCGTGGCTGAGGAAAAGGTTCGTGTTCAGGCTGCCTCCACACATCATCTACAGTATCCCGTGTTGTCTCGACTAAATCCACAACTTCAAATAAAGATAAGCTGTCCAAATTGTAATAATCCTAGAGATACAATGCATATTTTAAAAACATAACTTTCTATCTAAAGAACAGGCCTACAATCTATATGGGACTTTACCTATGAATACTTCAATGAGAACACTGTGTAAGAAACTTGACTGCAAATGCTTTGGGATTTTGCCATTTTGATTAATTCTTTGTGGTACTTTTGTTGTTTAGTCGTTTAGTCATGTCTGACTCTTTGTGACCCCATGGACCAGAGCACACTACTTAACGCCAGCCATTGCCAACCTAGTACCCTCCAGATACTGCTGGACATGATGTTCCAGTCAACCCAATGGCTGGGGCTGGCCAAAGTTATAGTCCATCAACATCTGGAGGCCACTAGATTAGTGAAAGCTGACTTGCATCTTTGGAGGTATGACTAGAGATGTGAAGGCCCGGGGGGGGAAATGGAAAAATTCAGGGAAAAACCGGTTTTTTCCCATTTTTTTCCTGAAGCCTTTTTTGTTTTGTTTTTTCAAAAAAGTGGAAAAATAAAAAATAGATTATGGAATGTTTTATTTTAACATGATGAATAAAATATTTTAAGAGAAGGGGTTCAAATATTTTATAAATCATTACTAAAAAATATGTATGGTATCAGATTATTCTAATTTCTGTGAGGACAAGCAAGTCCTAGGTTACAAACTGAACTCTCCAATGCAAGAACAAGAGACATTTCTTCCTTTAGGAGGTGCTGTTGTTACCAGAAAAGAAAAAGGTTTCAGTTTTGTTTTTGTATGCATGTGGTATGCATTGGTTCTGTTCCTCTTCACTGGGCCTCAAAGCACTGGAAGAAAATATAGAGCAACAAAAAGGGCCTGAAAGTATATACTGTACTTAATTTTAAAAGTTTAGGGTTAGGGTTAGGGTTACTTCTGGATTTTTAAAAATTGTTTTGTGGAGTTTTCTTTGTTCCACATAAACTAGTAAACAGTTGAGGTGATTGTTGCTCCATTTGTTACAAATGCAAATAAATATTATTTTAAAAGTAAATTCTGTTTGTATTAATTGTTTGGATACACTATATTTTTAATATGCTAGTTGTGATAATTATATGCCCATTAAAATTGTCCATAGTTATATTTTATGTTTCTAAAGTAACAGAATGACTTTCAATCTGGAAAAGAAAAAAGAAGTGCTAATGTAGCAATTTTTTTTCCATTTTTCCAAAAATTTCCGTTTTTTTCCAGAAAAAAACCAGAAAAAAACGGGGGGTTCCGAGCTTCAAAATTTCCGGAAATTTTACATCTCTAGGTATGACACACAGTAAAATCCAAATACAGCAAGAACTAACAGCCCTGTTCGTTTTTCTGAAAATGCTGTTTTTTTATGCAGTTACATGCAAATGTATTTTATTTTCTTGAAATTATTTCTAGCCCATTCTTCAAATGCTTTTTCAGAAGCAGCTTACATTAAGAAACAATGGCAACTAGTGACTGGCAGTGAACGAAGAGGTGGCAGAAGAAGAGAGGATCCCAATGCCCTTACCAGACAGTACTGCAATATAGCAACAGGTGCGTAGCTTTGTCTGGTCATTTATGAGCTGTGTGCTGGCAATCCTAACCTAGCATGCTCGTGCTTCTGTTTCACAACATTTCAGGTAAGGAATCAGGAGCCCCTCCCGCACAGATGCTGCTTATCAATGGTAACCACTTTCCTCCCAGCATGCCACTTCACCAGCCACCACATCTCACAAACAGAGCTCAATCAACCAAAGGTTTATGAATGAATGAATGCACATTCTCAACAATCTCAGGGATGTCACTGGGTGCCACAGGGCATGTGCCACATTATTCCTAAATATTTGAAACGGAGGCAGGTAACAACAAGCTCAAACATTTGAAAGTACCTGCTGAAGGTACCTGTTGAGAGCAAAAATGGGCAAATTCCTAAAGGGAAGAGTACCTAAACCATCAAACCATTATTTGCAGTTTCATGAAATCACTGAATTGTGCTTCCAAGCAAAGACTACACTCCAGTGAAGCCAAATCCCTGAAGATGCAAAGAAGGTTTCAATCTCTCAAAGCTGGGAATAGTAATCAAGCATGCACGTGGTGCTGTTGACTGTGACTATTGTGCTGGACTGGGGCAGGTTTTATACAGAACATCACTGAATAAATAAAAGTTACACACATATGAAATGGCTTCAAACAACTCTTTAAAATGTGAGGCTCTCTCCTTGCTAGATGACTTGCTTCCACGTTGAGCACGCTCTGTCCAGAACTGAAACTCATCATTTGGACAAAGTATTGCTGTAAAAAAAAAAGAAACAAATCCAGCAAATACAACATCCAGAGTTGTGTCTATTAATGTATATGAAACAGACCGAAGATATGCTAGTTACAGAATTTAATCCATTTCTGTTAAATCTCAGTAAATTTATACTGGGCAGTGCAGTTCAACATTGAATTAAAATATGTTCATATGGAAATATGCAATGTGAAGAATGATTCAGAATTAACTAGCATTGAAGCCTTACATCATAATTCTCAATCTGCTTATTTCAAAGTCTAGGGAACTTTGAAATTAAGGGAATACATTTACAAGTGACACTTGGAATGGCAGGTTGCAGTATAAAACAAATTACAGATTCCATTCTAATTTAAATTCCACTGTCTGTAAATAAGTGCCTCTACATTATTATTTTTTATTTTTTTTTAAACCTAAAGTCCCACTTTTCATTGGTACTGATACTAGGGCAGGGTATAATATTTAAAAAGTTCTGGAGTCTAGACAGTCATAAATATTTTTAAAACCTTGAAAACATGAGCAAACAACAGTAACTAAAAACAACTAAACAGAGTCAAAACACATACCTTGAACATCATCTTCCCGGTATTTGGCTCCTGCATAAGCAGCATCTGTTCTCCTCAGAACAGAACCTAAACCAGCCTCTAACTCTCGTAAAAGATTCTGAAGCTTGGGATCAAATTCTCTGCTCCATTTCTCATCCTGTAATAAGAAATTCAGGTGACGAAAATTTCACACCAAAACCATCACTTATCCAACACCTCCCTCAACCCTTTCCTCTTCTACTCCATCTCCCTTAGTAAGTTGCCTTCTCTGTGGTCCTCATCTGATTTCCCCATTTTCCTCTTTTACCCATCCCAACTCATAGTTGCCATCTGCCCTATCATTATCCCTCCTCTTCACCATACCCTCTCCCCCTTCTGTTGTTTTCCTCCAAACTCTTTTGAGCATTCCCACTGGCTACAGACTATGGGGCCATAGCTCTGTGGTAGAGTCCAGGCTTTGCATTCAAAAGATTTGGGTTGTCTGGACAGGGCTAGGTAAGATTCAAAAGCTGAAAAGGTGAAAGCCACAGTCAGTGAGTTTAGCTATGGGATGGAAACCTGAGGCTCTCCAAATGTTGTCAAACTCCAATTCCATAGGCCCCAGAAAGTATGGTTAGGGATGATGGGAGCTGTAGTCCAACAACATCTGTAGGGCTGCACGCCCCACTACCCTTGGTACAGGCTATATTGAGAGCAACAATCTGACACAGTATTAGGCAGTCCGCTATATTCCTTTGTTTCTCTAACTTCACTTTCCATTCCCTCCAATACAGCTTCTGTCTCCTGCACTGAAACCATCTTTTGAAAAATAATTGATGACCTCCTCACTGCCCAGTTCTCTCTCTCTCTCTATACCTATCTGCTGTCATTGATACATGTTTGGACTCTTACCTTTTCTTGGCTACCTCTATACCCTAAGTCTCAGTGATTCTTTCTTCCAATGATTCTCTTCCTACCTAATTGTTCATGTTTCCATAGTGTGAAACTCTTCTTCTGCTTCCCCTCCCTCTATTGAAGTCTCTCAGGATTTTATTCTGCTTTTCTCACTACACACTCTTCAGAGGTGAGCTCATAAAATCCCATGGCTTTCTGTACCACATATACACAACCTGTCTACCCCAGACCTTTCTCTCATCATCTCTGCCTCTGTGACATTTCCATTTGGATGCTACATTGTCATCTCAAGCTCAAGATTAAACTTCTAATCTTCCCTCGAGTCCCCTTCTTCTTGAGTATTTTAATTTAACAATATCACTATGCTGAACAGGTAAAAGCTCTGCCTCTCTATCCTTTGTTCCCCTTATTTGTTGCAAGGTTGCACCCCTTTCCTCTTTACAACACTGCAAAAATATGGCCTCATCATCTACCTATGCAGGAAAAACTTTGGTTTGCGCCCTAGTCGTATCTTGCCTTAATGAATGCACCCTTGTCCTCTCTGATCTTCCACCATCTCATCTTGGTCCTATCAGCTCTACCCTGTCTGCTCCCAAACAAAACACAAACTTCTTGTCCTTGCATAAAAACTCTCCATGGTCTTGTGGTGGAGCTGGAGGGGGAAAGGTCCTGGAGCAGAACTGTACTGGCCCTTAGGAGTGGAGAGACAGAAGAGACAGTCTCTTTTGTAAACATCCATCCTGCCAGGGGATAAGGCATCACCCAGAGCTCTGTTCTGCACATTACTCAAAGAGTTTCCAAGCCACTCTTCTGCTCCTCTTGCTATGTCAGGGAAGAAGTAAACTAGATGCTGACTTCACATTATGTGCAAAGCAGCACTCATGGTTTGTTTTCATCAAACCAAGAACAAACCTTGGACTCCCAAAATATGGTTTGTTTAAGGGAAATAAAGCACAAGCATTGGTTTGCACATAAAGCCATCCTCTGATTTGTTTCATCCCCAGTGTGGCAGGAGTAGTGGAGGAGCTATTCAGGAACTTCAACTCATTCACATTAATTACAGGTAGGTAGCCGTGTTGGTCTGATGTAGTCGAAACAAAAAATTAAAAAATTCCTTCCAGTAGCACCTTGGAGTCCAACTAAGTTTGTCGTATGTATGAGCTTTCGTGTGCATGCACACTTCTTCATTTAAAAAACCCCCACTATGGTTTAGTGTGAGGTGTGAACCAGACCATAGTAAAACAGCAGCAAAAATACGAACAAATCTGCATGTGTATTGAAATAAGTTGAATATTGCATTACTCACCCTCAACAATATTGGCGCAAATACCTGCCGTACTGCTTGATAAAGCATATTTATAGGAGAATCTAGCATAGATGATACAAGAATATTGCTATGAATGTTGTCTTCTGTGATTATATCTGGCCGTAGTTTGAAGAATACCAGCATTCTGTCTTCTGAACTGCCAGCTTCAACCTATACAATCAAGAAACACTAATATTCATATAGTCTAAAGAAGAAAACTTATTAACCAAAATGGTAGTATTTATAAACCACTAAAATTATAGTACATGTAAATTACAAGTATAGTGATGTGCTTCTTGCTAATACACTATATCAGCAGTTCCTGAACTTTAGTTGCAGAGCACTTTTCTGGAGAGAAATTTGTCACAGAGCACTATTGTTGCTCTTATGCCAAAGGCACATACGTGCATTGTTCTTTCTAATCTCTTCACAGAGCACTGGAGATGCTTCACAGAACACAGTTTGGGAACCACTGCTCTACATTATATAAAAGAATCAGTAGTATGTTGCCTGAGCACTTCAGTGAGCACTTCAGACTCACTTCAGGTTTGTGACTTGCTTTTTCGTCTTGCTAAAATCCCAATAGTTTTCCAATGGTTTGGAATGTATAAATCATGAATGCTCAAGATCACTTATCAATTAAACTGCAGCTAATTTGTGTCAATGCAGCTACTTTATACCAGGGAAGATTATTTGTCTACCTAGCCCAGTCTCCAGAGTTTTAAGCAGAGGTCTTTCCCATGATCTGCAACCTGCTATTTTTTCTTCCTTTAAAAACAACAACAAAGGTGCAAGTATTTTTGCTTCAGAATTTGGCTTGTTCTGCTTGAAGAATTCCAACAGATAGTATGCAACAAGTGATCCACCTGAAGGTGGCCATGGCCAACTTTCTTCTGCTCATCTCCTTTTATACATATGTAATAAAAACAGTGGAAGCAGATTAAAATAAGTGTACAATGTGAGCCAGGCATCCCCAAACTTCGGCCCTCCAGATGTTTTGTACTACAATTCCCATCAACCCTGACCACTGGTCCTGTTAGCTAGGGATCATGGGAGTTGTAGGCCAAAACATCTGGAGGGCCGCAGTTTGCGGATGCCTGATCTAAGCACTGCAGCACTACAGTCTAAGCTCCATTAATTTCAGGGAAACTTGTAGGCCTCCTATAAAATCCTAAATGAGAATGCACACAGCCTGTCTATCTATCCACAAAGCACGAGCACCTGCTCAGGCAGAGTTTTGCACACCCATTTCTCTTGTCCGTTAAGTAATTGGATCATACATCACACACTGTGGTATACTTGGATGTTTTATTGCTATAATCTAATCTCTATCTTATATTACTGCATTGCATTGCATGTGGGGCTGCAGTGCAACTAGTGCAGAATTCAGCAACCAGATTATTGATAGGAATCAGAAAGCATGCGTGTATTACATCAATTCTGGCCTGACTCCGCCAGTTTCCAAGTTCAATTCAACTGAAAAAGTAGTGAGGGAGGAAAAACTTCCTGTCAAATTTCCACTTGTCAGTCACATGCTCAGCGGTTAAAAGTACAGGAGCCCTGGCAGGGCAGAGCGGCAGACTTGTAAGAGGTATACTAGATAGCATATCAGCATTAAAGTGCCCAGAAGCCTGGATTCACAAGGGGATCCTCGAAACATGCAAACATGACATGAAGCTGCAATCCTCCTCCTCACCCTCCGTTCTCAGGATGCCAAAGAATCGTAGAATTGCAGAGGGGGAAGGGACCACAATTCTGCATTGCCCAAGGACCCTGAGATTTAAGACTCTTGTGCGCTACCAACAGAGCTATCCCTGCTGTATAGCAGGCTGCAGTCAGAACAGTGCAATCCTAGGAAGCTGAAGCTACATTTGGCCGGGGATTTGCCCCAGATGAAGCCTCCAGAGGGACACCATTGTGGCTCCCAGCCTGTGTGTGTGTCTGTACGCAAAAGTGCAAGGAAGGGTGCCAAACTGGGTGTCTGACCGGCTAAAATAAAGCCTCTTTATTTTAAAGCCCCTTCCCACATAATCCTGGCTTGTTTCTTGGGAGCAAACCCAACTTTTTCAAGCCATCCTGTCCTAAGCACCGGTGCGATCCTAAAATGGAGGGGGTCCCCCTTGGATTCCACGGGGCTCACTGTCGTGGCTCGACTTGCATTGCTCGGAGCCGCAGCTGCCGCCAGGAAGGCAAGCCCCGTACCCTGTTGGAGACCACGATCTGGTGGTCTTCCGAGTGCTGCACGCATAGCAGGAACTCGTTGCCGTCGTCCAAGAAGTTGGCCAGCTCGGGGCCGCCCGAGAGCGGGGCAAGGCTGGCAGACGACGACAGACCGAAGTAGTTGGCGGCCGTGGCCGAAATGAAGATCTTCCTCTTGTCTCCATCACCGTCCCCGTCCAGAGGCATGGCGGCCGACAGAAGCGCGGGAGGCTCGGGGAACCTGGGAGGAGGAGAGCTCTTCAGGCGGGCATCACGTTGGGGACTCGACCAGGGATCTGGGGAAAGAGACGGGGTGGGACGACGGTTTTCCAGGCCTCACGATTAGAAACGAAAGTGGGCGGGGAGGGCTATTTAAGTAGTATTCATAATAAAAGCTGCCCTGAAACCGGTGTCGAAGGGGACCCGACCCGACAACGCATACCAAGCAGGGAGCTGTTCGCTGAGAGGCGGGTGGGGTGGGGGGCGATAGAGCTGCTACAGAGACAAAAGAGAAGCCAGGCTCTGAGGCCAGGACCTTGGGGCGATGCGAGGCCAGGTTGCTATGGTAACGCGAGGCAAAAATGGCTGCCGCCAACCCCCGAGGAAGCCGTCTGCGCGTGCGTACGCGCCTTCCCAGGCCAGAGCAAGCGACGGCCGCTTTCCAGAACGCGAGATCGGTCGGCGAGATCGGCAATCGCCAGGCCAGGCCAGGCCAGGCCGGCGGGTTTCCCCGCTGCGGTTGTGCGCCCCACGTGAAATACGAAAGAAAGCGGGGCTCGGATCGCCCAGGGCTAGGGTAGCAAGCCTCCCGTTTGCTACTCCGGAAACAGCCCGAGGGAACTGCTGGGTTGTTGTTGGTTTTTATTTATTTATGTTAAACTACGGTTTAACTGAATGGATTTTCTCTTTAAAAGTTTTTAAAAACAAACAAACAATTGTACTGCGAGTTTACATCATTGACTGAGTAACCAACATGCTGTTTCCTGAACAACATAAACTATTTGGGCAACTAAGTTGCAATTGTTAACTCGCAGAGGTTGTTGAATGGTAGGCAGCTACGATGAAACACACGACTCTCTCTCCGCTTATGGAGAGTAGGACCATCACTGATTGTTACGCTGTGGTGAAGCCCCGAACTCTGCTTAATCATATTGGGAGTCTAGTTGGTGGTAGCCCCGAAAGTGGCCTTTTCAGGTGCAAGGCAGAGCTGGGCTGGCTCAGGAGCCACCGGATTGTGAGACCGGGGTGGACTTTGGCGATGTGGCGCCCTGAGCGAGGACAAAATTTGCCCCCCTCCCGCAATATTTCTTATTTTCACAGTACTGCAATTCCTTTTGTTACCGTTTGCTTTTTAAACGAATATTCTTCCTATTGATATTTTGTACCGCCTGGGCTCGGCACACTGTATGTGGGGGAACTCAATCCGGCGCTGCTAAGGCTAGCCCATTGCCAGATGAGGGGCCCAACCTGCCCATCTCCTTCTGGAGCTGGTTGAGGGGGGGGGGAGAGAAAACAAGCCACCCCATACCTCACTTTCCACCCTGACCAGCAGGAGCCGGCTGGGCTTCAGATGCTGCTTCCCCCTAACGACCTTGGGGCAGAGTGAAGCTTGTATGCAGCTAGCTTATTATGATGACATAAGCCAACATTTGCCAGCCTCTTTGGACAGCAACTCCCATCAGCCCCCGTCCCCCAGGCAGGCTTATGGGAGTTGTAGTCCAAAGCGACCAGAGAGCGGGCTACAGCTCGCTTCCTCAGATGCGATGCCCTGACGCATTTCCTTGGGGTGAAACACCCACCCCCTTGACCTCCACTGGACTTGCTCCTGAGTAAACATGCCTACGGCTAGCGGTGCTGCTTAACTAAGGGGGGGGGCTCGAGTCCTTAAAAAAACAAAACCACACACACGCAGTTTTATTTAAAAAATAATAATAGCGGGAGAGGGGAGCTGGGCGAAGCGCACGCTTATTGTCGGCTCACAACGCCCCGCTGTCCCCTCAGCGGCCCTGACGCGGGCTGCGTCACGACCCCGCCCCGCGCAGGGCGGGGCGGGGCCAGCGTGTTGGCTCCGCCCCCGTCTATTAGCTCCGCCCGGCGACGGGGGCAGGCTGGACGAGCCTTCGCTGCGAGGCGCGCGCGCGTTCAATGCGCGCCTCTGTCACTTCCTGCTCCCGCCTCTTCGGGGCGGCGCGACGCAGCGCGTCTCCTCCTCCTCCTCTTCCGCTCTTTACCGGCGTTGCCGCCGCCGCCGCCGCTTCTCCCTCAGGAAAGCTCTTTCTTTCGGTCCCCTCCCTCAAATTCCCCTTCCCACGCCTGAATCTACCAGGCGCGGCGGCGGCGGTGGCGAGCTGAGGGGAAGAAAGGCAAGAGCCGCGACGGCACCGGCAGCTTCTCCGCCTCCTCCGCCTCCTCCTCCTCCTCAGCCGCGAGGGAAGGAAGAGGCGGCGGCTCCCTCCCCCCTCCCGAGGGGCCCCGCGGCCCTCCGCCTCCGCGCCCCGGTCCGGGGCGAACCGAGGGAGATGCCCGTGAAGAAGAAGCGCAAATCCTCGGGGCAGGCGGGGGACGAGACGGGCCTCAAGAAGTGCAAAATCAGCAGGTACCAACAGCCACCGCGTCGGCGGACGGGCCCAGCTCCGCGGCGGGGGGTAAACCGGGGTGGGGAACCGAGCGCCTTCCCTTTCCACCTCCTCACCGTTGCCTTGGTGACAAGGCGGGAGAGGGTCTTTTGTGATACCAGAAAGGCAGCCTTTAGCGAGGGGTTCCCCTCCCCTCTTGCATTTGCACCCAGGGGTGCCAACTTAAATATTTTTTGGGGGGGGAGGGGAAGGTAAGCCCCTTCCCACATAATCACATGATGAGGCACATGAATGCTATTTGAATGGCAATGGCCTTCAACTTGGGGGGTCCCCTCAAATATTTTATTGGGGGGCTGAAGGGACCTCGGGTCCCCAAGAGTTGGCTCCTATGTTTGCACCTCGCCTTTTCTAACACATATGCCAGGCTGTACCCTATCCTTACATGAAGTGAAGCTTCAATAACTTACTTCAGGTTATGCATATCTTTTCATTTTTCACCCTTATGTTTTAACTCTGCCCCACCCTGAGCAAAACTTGGTATGTTTCTTGGGGCACAGGCATCCTTCACATACACACGTGCGTGCGCACACACTCCTTCCCGTGTGTACCACTGAAGCAGTGCTACGAACGTGCAGCTGTAGTTCTTCCATCAAGCAGTGCATAATGCTGTAGTAGGCCTTTGTCAAAAAGTTGTGCCTGCTTGCCTTGCGATGCTGGTGCTGAACAGAAACACCAACAGCCTTTATTTGCACCACCAGCCAGGCCCTATCTCATGTATGGACTTGATTCACCTTGTGTCCCCAGCCTGTAGATCTTGAATTGGCATTTCCTCACCAGAAGCCAGCTAATGCAGAGTCCTGCCATTCCTCCATGTAGCTTAGTATTGTCTATAGAGACCGACAGCAGATCTCCATGGTTTCAAATGAGCATTTCCCAACCTTGTTCGATGACTTCAGTGGTTTAATGTGGGACGTTATGTGTGCAAAATATGTGCTGTAGCCCTTCCTCTCTAAGCTCTTGCCAAACTGGGTCATAACTGGGTCATGTTGTGCTGGTTTATGATGCCATACTTTGACTCTGAAGAGAGGAGGTTCCCCACCTACTACTCTTTCCAACTTCCTCCATGCACCAAATGAATCACTTGTTGCTTTTATAGTGGTGTGTTCAAGTTTACATAGTATTTTCAGAATAACAGGATAGGTCTCTGCTCCAAGGTGCATACATTCAATTCTCCTGTGAGACTATTTCCCTGTGACAGAAATGCCTGTGTGCTTTATCTGTCCAGAGATAATCAACTCAATCCCTAAAGTTCTATCTACTTATCCTCTGCATGTCACATACTGTATGCTAATTCTATACAGCAGAAAGATGCAACCACCACTGCAGGAGCGCAATCTGACTTCCAAAGACCTCCCATTTGGCTTCCACCATTGCATCTATACCAAGGTCTCACCCATCTCTATTATATATATCTCAACCACTTTCTCTAATGTAAACTAAGATTCAGGGAAACAGTTCTTCAAATTACCCTCCAGAGTTATTTCTCAGCACCCTTAACAAGCTGCAGTTTCCAGGATTCTCCATTACTGCTGAAGTAGTATAAAGGTAAAGGGACCCCTGACCATTAAGGTTCTGTCGTGACCGATTCTGGGGTTGCAGCGCTCATCTTGTTTTACTGACCAAGGGAGCCGGCGTTTGTCCGAAGAGCATTCATGTCATGTGGCCAAGCCACTTCTAGCGAACCAGAGCAGTGCACGGAAACGCTGTTTACCTTCCCGCCGGAGCGGTACCTATTTACTTGCACTTCATGCTTTCGAACTGCTAGGTTGGCAGGAGCTGGGACCAAGCAACGGGAGCTCACCCCGTTGTGGGGATTCGAACCACCGACCTTCTGATCGGCAAGCCCTAGGCTCTGTGGTTTAACCCACAGCGCCACCCGCGTATACAAGTGCCCTAAAATTATGGTGTATATGTGACCTTCAAGGAAGCGCTTAATGCAACCTTTATTGCTACCGGTACCTTATTTTGCATGCTACTCTTATTTGAACAGTCAGTTGGGCAACATGGACAGGGCAGAGCAGAGTTGCTCATGTGCCTTCCCAACACCATTGATTGCTGCTGGTCCCTGAGATGAGTGGGAAGCACAGCACAGTGTGGGTATGCTTGCAGGAGCACTGTATTGGCTTCACAGCATGCTGAGCTCCCTAGGCCTCTTCCTCTGAGGAATTGGCAATGACACTCAGTTCTGGGAAGGCACATGAACAACCCGCCCCCTCCCTGCACCACCCCATCAACCTGAACTGTATTTTGCACTGCTTCGAGAAACCTTAATTAAGTGGCTTTTATGTCAGACAAAGAACAACTATTTGTTCCATAAATTAGGGTAACAATTCTGCTTATGCTACCAAACTCTAGATATTCTCATATAGCTAGTATAAAGTCTGTCTGGGTGTTAGGCCATGAGTTTCTCATGGCCATGTCCTACACATTGGAAAAGCATGTTTTGTTTTATGTGTGGTAAGAACCTGTGTTATCTACAAAGAGATACTTGCCATTAGATTTCTTATTACACAAATAGCCAAATGCTTGCACAAATCAGTATCTGTTGCTAAGCGCAAGGTGAACGACCATTACACCATTGTTCTACATTCAGACTATTGGATTTTAATTTCCTGGAAGCAATTTTTTATTTACTTTTACTAAATATGCACCAATGTAATATAATCAGATATGCTGGTATTGTAGATAGAAGCAGTGGCAGAAATATTCAATCAATTAATCAGTCTCCTTTATTGGCATAAAAAAGTGCATTGTATACATGGATCAGAACACAGCAGAGTTAACGAAACATAGCAGGAGAAGTGTGCATGCACACGAAAGCACATACCGATGACAAACTCTAAGGTGCTACTGGAAGGATTTTTTTTATTTTGTTTTGACTACGTCAGACCAACACGGCTACTTACCTGTAAATAGTAGGATATACTTTAGGATAAAACTGTCCAGACATCATGAGGTACGAAGATGGCTCTTAGGATCTATGGTGAAGTAATTTCATAGTGTCACTCAAAACTCTTGCCACATTCCAGATGGCAGAAATATTTAGGATGATGCAATGAAATAGCATACATTTGGGATAGCCAGGTTGCAACTTTCGTCTCTTGCCTGCCCCCCAGCTAGGAATATATATTCAGCCATCCCCTTCACGTTCTGTCATCTGTCTTCCCTTCTAGCTTGCAGCAGGACAGATTTCTTAAATAAGAGGAAGGAGAAAATGGGCAATGAGTGGAGTGAGCAGTGGCTGCAGCAGAGCAAAATTTATATAGTGCTTTCAGTGTCCACAGCATTTTAGAGTACAATAAAGCAAGTCCTTGCCCAGAAGAGCTTACCAACTGACATTCAACATGAGGGATACTAACAGGAACAGGAGGAAAGTGGAGAGAGGAAAGAGGCAAATAGTGAAGCAATTTGGGGCAGCTTTAGCTGCATATGTGTTGGCTATTAGAGGATGAGTTTCTTCTGACAATCCAGTTACCCAGGTTGCCATTTGTCATATGCAGAAGTCAACATGATTCTAAAGGCATCTGTGCAGATATCATATGCACAAAATTGGCAGCACCATGAATAGTAAATTCTTGCACTTTGCTTTTCTGTACTTGAAACTGTTTAATTATCTATTCAGGAATAGAATGGATTAGATGCTTCACTTTAAACATCAAATTGTCAAGTGCTTGTCAGCAGCAACAGTTGAGTGAAGTGCAGCACTGTTATGACTTGCATTAAAATACTCACTTCATGGGGTATTGTGTTCAGCGGCACCTAGGATTCAGACTTTCAGTTAAACCGGAAACTTTGTTTTCAGATGAAACTGTTAGTCACAGATATAATTATTATTACATGACATGTTAAAAACCATTGACTCTTAGCTGCCATGTACAGTTGAGAAGACATGTGTTTTTAAGGATGAAAACTAGAAAACAAGCCCCTTTGCATTTAGTAGGGCATACAGTCAAGGTAACCTAGTTAAGATGAAACCATTACAACAATTTTATTCTGTTCCCTGCCTTTTAGATATGCTTTCAAGCTGCCTACAAAAGACTTGAAACATTAAAAACAGCACTCAAGGCACCATAACATAATATAAATAAAGTCATCCTGAACTCATTCAGTTGCCAATCCACCACCAAATGAAACAAATAACTTGCTCTCCTGAGTGAATGGATAGTAAAAGCTAGAGTCCCCTTCAGGTTGTAACAGATTTCACACAGTTTAAGGTTCTTACAAGTAGCCAGTCCATTTCCGTGGCCAAAGAACTTCATTATGTCAGATAGGCTAAGGTTCAGAACAGCAGAGAGTTTAATTTTAGCGATTGCTGAGAATATATTTTGTATAGTCCATCACATTAGTTTACATCTATGATCACTGCTACTGTTAGGTCAGAAAGTAACAGAAAATGCTTGTTTGAGGGCAGAGCTTTTCCCTTGATTTCCCATGCATCATTTTGTTCTACAATTAAACTAGTATTAGTGCCTGTACTTGCAAGCAATGTTGTGCATAATAGTTAGTGTCCATGATAGGGATGCAGATCCACTTATGCTTCAGAGGGCACATCCAGTAGTTTGCCTAGAGGAGATGCACATCAAGATCTGCATCAGTTATGGTTACTTTCAAATGCAGAGCTCCTTTGCTCAGCGGTGTATCTGAATGGCAGTGCAGTTTTCCAAGTTTTCTAAGATACTTAGTTATTTTAACTATTAAGTGCACTTTGTGAGGACCTAAATTATTACTGATTTCAAACATATAGTGGCCCGGTTTGTGTGCTGCTTAAAACCGTAGTTTGAAACAAACTGGTTTAATGTGAATGAGCAGCATGTTGCATAGCTGCCAAGTTTTCCCTTTTCTCACGAGGAAGCCTATTCAGCATAAGGGAATTTCCCTTAAAAAAAGAGATAACTTGGCAGCTATGATGTTGGTGCATACTGTTCAAAAGTTTCCATGTTGCTCATGCTGCTGCCACACCACAAACAAAATACAATGGTACCTCGGGTTACAGACGCTTCAGGTTACAAACTCCACTAACCAGGAAGTGGTTCCTGCAGGTTAAGAACTTTGCCCCAGGATAAGAATGGAAATCACACGCCAGCGGCGCAGCCGCAGCGGAAGGCCTCATTAGCAAAAGCATGCTTCAGGTTAAGAACCGTTACAGGTTAAGAATGGACCTCTGGAATGAATTAAGTTCTTAACCCGAGGTACCACTGTAACCCAGAGGCTGGCTTGTCGTGTCATCCAAACCCCAGCTTGTGATTTCTCTCCAAGCAAGCATTTAACCAAGGTTTTGTTCTTGTTCATTGTTTAGTTGGAGAGAAACAAACCATGAGCCTGAGTTTTGATGACATGACAAGCCAGACTCTGCAACGTGGTAGGAATGAAGCTGGAATCTTTGAGCAGCCTGCATTGTATTGCTGTTTGTTTCTTTGAAATGTGCAAGAAGCAATGAATACTCTCAATCTGACACTTTGAAACTGTAAACACTCTGAAACTTTTTAAAATCAGCAAGTTATGATCAAACGGTACACATTCATTTTAGGTATACTTTGGGATTGTTGTTGTGGTTTTTTTGTGCCTGTTTTTAATAACTTGTTTTGGGAATATTTCCTAGAAGTGTTATTTACCATAGGTTTTTCTTATGTCTTCATAAGCTACTGCAGGTCTCAAGCTTCTAGTAAAGTGATCAGCGGTGAGGAGCATTTTTCAAGCAAGAAGTGCCTGGCTTGGTTTTATGAATATGCAGGTATGAAACTGGTAAATTTCTAAATTCTAGTTTTTGCTTCAGTTATTTCCTCCTCAAAATATCAATTTCACTTAGACGTACTTAAGCATAATGGGGTGGGGTGGATTTGTCTACACTCTACAGTGTCCAATTTTTTAAAACAACTTGAAGCTTGCAAGATAGCCTTGCAAACAATTACTGAAGGAATGATTGCTTACCTTAACATTGTTTGCCTGTCCCTTCTACCCAAAAGTCCATGAGGTTCACTGCTGGACTTGTCAGTCAACAGTAAAAGGCCATTCTTATCTCAGGTTCTATTTTTGTTTCACCCATAAACATCTACTGACCCTTAAGGAAATACTGAAGCATCAAGAATTTGGAGCCGCTTGAGAAGAACACCAGTTTGGGATGATTATATCTCGCTCCAAACTGCAGAATTATGTTTTAATGTGTCTTTGTATGTAAGTGAATGAGAGCCTGTTTTGTGTAATCAGATACGCTGCACTAACCACTTAGCTTGTTTAAACCTCTGTGCTTTCACAGAAAAGGGGTTAATCTGAGGCTGAACTGAAAGCATTGAAGAGAATCCCTTGAATCATTGCCTCTGTTTGTTCAGAATTGTAAACAGTGGCATGACATTCCCTCAGGCATACCGAGATGGTTGAAATTTGAATATCTCACTCCAAACACAGAGTGAACTGAGTTGATGAACTGGAGGACATGCTTCTCAGTAAGGACTCTTGGTTCAGGATAGTGGTCTTAAACCAAATATATCCAACAATGTATTGCTTAAATTGGTATTGTGAATTTGCAGCCATGTGTTCAGTGGCATTGTTCAAGATCCAGGGACTCCAGGTGTCTAAACAACTGAAAAACAACGTGGGTTGGGGGCAATTTATAGTAGATAACTGGCACAAAGGCAGGGAGTGCTTAACCCTTCCTGTGTCTGTTAATATCTCTATACCAATCCAAATATGGATGTGCTGCCAAGCATTTTGTTTGATCAGAAGTAGGACTACATGAGTACATGAGTTTGACCAAACTGCGGGAGGCAGTGGAAGACAGGAGTGCATGGCGTGCTATGGTCCATGGGGGTCACGAAGAGTCGGACACGACTAAACAACAACAGGACTACTATGGTATTTGTATGGCATGTGTTATCTTGATTTCTTTTGTTTTGAAGGTGATGATGAAGTGGTAGGGCCAGAAGGAATGGAGAAATTCTGTGAAGACATTGGCGTTGAACCTGAAAATGTAAGTCGTGCCCCTAATGATCAATATGCTATTTTTTGCAAATCATTAGAGTCAGATTTTCAAGTCTTCCTCCTTCTCCCCAACAAATGTCTTCTTCACTTGCATTGTGCATTAATTTTACTGGTGGAAATTGAAGTGCTTAACCCCTCCCCATTCACCAATACAGGTGCCTCTTCATCAGATTTCTATGCTGCCTTTCCATAAAAAGACAATTATAGTGACTCACAGTAGTTGTGCAAGCAGCTACAAAATATCAAAGTAGACCAAAAATATTTATAACAATATATATAAGTACTGAACACACCAAATTCATAATAGAAACAGTTGTTTAATAAATAGCAGTATCTAAGGGTCAGTAATTTTTGGCTGGCCTTAGTTTCCAAACCAGAGATTGTGGTCACCAGATTTCTCTCCCCTCACATTTCAATAAATCCTCCCCACCACCTTTTCTGTACAAGAGGAAGGCAAGGAGTCTGTTAGTTTAGTGCCTCCATGCATCTACAGTCAAGCTAGCCTTCCGCCAGCCTTTCCTATAGGAAAAGCCAGGAAGGAGCAGACCAGCTTGGGTGCTCAGAGAAGTGGTATACCAGGCAGCTTCTCAGTGAAGCAGCCAAACAAGTTTAGCTTGCAATCTTGGGTCACCCCATAACTGCTAGGCTGATACATACTGTATTTGCACACCCCTTCACAGCTTCAAATTTTACTGGAAATCTGGTCACGGGTCTCCTTGTTCACAAGGCAGCGGCACAGTTGCCATGATGACCAGAAATATTGAGACCTGACATTACAATAATGTACACCTTTGGTTAACAGTTACTTTGTATCAGAAACTATATATTGCAATAACTACCTAACAAAATGGTTTTGCATTATCTCTACAAACACAGGTTGGGTTACGTCTTTGCCAAGATAATGCCACAAAACTTAAGGGGGAAAGTCTTTTACAGTTGAGCTAATTTTAAATCACATCTTCATTTTGTCCTGATTGGTCTGCATTAGTACCTGCGGGACAGAACAGCATGCCTGTCAGAAGAGGTATGTCGCTAGGACCTTCCAAAAGGCTTGAAGCATAGGAGCCTGCCTTAGATCCGCTGGCAGGCAGTTCCAAAACCATGGAACAACCATGGAAAAGGCTCTCTCCCTCATGGCGCCCAACCTTGTTGATGTAGGAAATGAACACATGAGGAGGGCCTCCATTATAGATCTCCATGTGCAGCAGGCAGAAACAGGTGCAGGCAGTCCATCAGATATCTTGAATTTTAATTTCTCCCTTTTCCCATTCCCATACAGATTATTATGCTAGTTTTAGCCTGGAAGCTGGAGGCTGAAAGCATGGGATTTTTTACAAAGGAAGAATGGTTAAAGGGGATGACCTCATTACAGTAAGCTTTTTATATTTGAAATCATCTTCATGCATGGCTGAAAGTGCAACTTTGTTCTACAGAACCTTAGCAAAGAGCACGTCAGATGGAATGTTGGACACTATTATCAAGAGGGCTTTTGGCTTTGACCTGGAGAAAGGTCTTGTCACTTTCTGGTGCTCCTAACTTAAAGACCACTGAACTTTGTGTTGAACTCTACTTTAAAAAAAATATCAGAAAAGCAAGTACTCCTATGAATTATTGCTGTGTGATTTATACAGTTGTAAAAAAAAAATCAATTTGCAGGCTGTTGGATGCATAAGAATATTTCTCCTATTTTATCTGGCTGGGACTGATAGGAGTTACAGTCCAAAACAACTGAAGAGCACCACATTGAGGAAAGCTGAACTAGAGCAATAATGCCCTCCCCACTGAAGTCCTAGGTAAATAGGTGGTTAGAGCAGGCATCTTTTGGCAGCCAAGAGGGAAGCAAGCTCACTGCAGCTATTTCTTCACTGGTCAGTGAGGCCAGACAGGGTAGACGGGGTACAACCTTCCAGTGTTCCTTGTTCCAAGAATGTCCTTTGAACCTCTGTTTGTATATTCTCTGTAGAAACAGCCCTAATCCTGGTAGTTTAAATGCTTTTCTACTATTTTGTTAGAAGCGTGCATTGGAAAATTGTATTTTATATATTTCTGTCTCCACCCCCCCCCCCCAAAAAAAAATGTTTGACATGTAATTTTTTAATCTTTTATTTAAGATGTGACTGCACAGAAAAACTGCAGAGTAAATTTGATTTTTTGCGCTCGCAACTGAATGATATTTCAACATTTAAGAATATCTACAGATATGCCTTCGATTTTGCAAGGGTAAGTGCATCTTCTCCTTATAAAAACATGCAAGGAACTTGTTACAGGTAGGTAGCCGTGTTGGTCTGGATCGAAGTAAAATAAAAAAATTCCTTCAGTAGCACCTTAAAGACCAACTAAGTTTTTATTTTGGTATGAGCTTTCGTGTGCATGCACACTTCTTCAGATACAGTGAAATGGAAGTTTCCAGGCACTTATGTAGAGAAGGGGTGGGGAGGGGTGGGGATGGGGAGGGGGGATCACTCAGAAGGGTGGTGGAAATGGGTGATTGACTGACTGATAGCTGTTGATGACCGCAAACGACTGCAAATGGTTTTGCATGAAAAAGCAAGGGTTGAGATGGCTGGAGATCGCTTATCATGTATAATGAGATAAGAACCCGATATCTCTGTTCAAACCAGGTCCCTCCATGGTTTTGAGCTTGGTGATAAGTTGCAATTCAGCAACTTCTCTTTCCAGTCTATTTCTGAAATTCTTTTGTAGTAAGACAGCTACTTTGAGATCTTGTATAGAATGTCCTGGGAGATTGAAGTGTTCTCCTACTGGTTTTTCTGTCTTCTGGTTCCTGATGTCAGATTTATGTCCATTTATCCTTTGGCGTAGGGTTTGGCCTGTTTGTCCAATATAGAGAGCTGAAGGGCACTGTTGGCATTTGATGGCATACACAATGTTAGAGGATGAGCAATTAAATAGTCCTGAGATGGTATGTTGGATGTTGTTGGGGCCAGTAATGGTGTTGTCTGGGTGTATGTGGCAGCAAAGTTGGCATCTGGGTTTATTGCAGGCTCTGGTACCAGTGTCCATGTTAAGTCTGGTGGTTGTATTATTGTGGGTGAGGAGTTGTTTAAGATTGGGTGGCTGTCTGTAGGCAATGAAAGGTCTTCCTCCCAGAGCTTGAGAAAGGGAGCGGTCATTGTCCAGGAGAGGCTGTAGATCTCTGATGATGCGTTGTACTGTTTTAGCTTGGGAGCTGTATGTGATGACTAGTGGTGTTCTGTTATTTTCTTTTTTGGGTCTGTCTTGCAGCAGGTTCTCTCTAGGTATCTGTCTGGCTCTGTTGATCTGTTGTTTAACTTCATCAGGTGGATATTTTAGTTCTAAAAAGGTTTGCTGTAGATCTCTTAGGTGAGATTCTCTGTCTGTAGAGTTGGAACAGATGCGGTTGTAACGTAAGGCCTGGCTGTATACGATGGATTGTTTGGTATGTTTGGGATGGTAGCTAGAAGCATGTAGATATGTTTGTCGGTCAGTTGGTTTTCTGTATAAGGTGGTGTCTATACGTCCATCCTGTATTTTTATAGTAGTGTCCAAAAAATGTATTTCTTGCATAGATTGGTTCATTGTGAGGTTGATGGTGGGGTGAAAGTCATTGAATGTCTGGTGGAAGGTTTCCAGGGTCTGTTGTCCATGTGTCCAGATAATAAAAATATCGTCAATGTATCGCAGGTACAGGAGAGGTTTGAGTGGGTAGGAGTTAAGGAAACGTTGTTCTAAATCTGCCATGAAGATGTTGGCATACTGTGGGGCCATGCGGGTGCCCATGGCTGTGCCGCTGATCTGGAGGAACAGGTCATCACCAAATTTGAAGTGGTTGTGGGTAAGGACAAAGTGGCAGAGTTTGGTAGCAAAGTCCGCTGTGGTTTTATCTGAAATGGTGTTCCTTATGGCTTGTAAACCATCATTGTGTGGGATGTTGGTATATAGAGATTCCACATCCATAGTGGCTAGTATAGTATTGTTAGGAAGATTGTTCAAATATTGTATTTTCCTCAGAAAATCTGTGGTGTCACGTACGTAGCTGGGAGCACTGATAGCATATGGTTTCAGAACAGAGTCCATATAGCCGGAAACACCCACTGTAATGGTGCCAATACCTGAGATGATGGGGCGTCCTGGGTTTCCTGGTTTGTGTATTTTGGGTAGAAGATAGAAAGTTCCTGGCCGAGGTTCCGCTGGTGTGTTTGTGAGGATCTGTTCTTGGATGTGTAGGGGTAGCTCCTTAATAATCTTGTTCAGTTCTTTTTTGTATGCTTGTGTGGGGTCTGAGTCCAATTTCATGTAAAAGGCAGTATTGGAAAGTTGTCTGTGGGCCTCTTGGATGTAATCAGTTTTGTTCATGATGACGACAGCTCCACCCTTGTCTGCCTCTTTAATTATAATGTCTGGGTTGTTCCTGAGATTTTCTATGGCTCTCCTTTCAGCATGGTTTAGATTTTGTTGTAAGCGATGGTGTTTTCTGGTCACATCCGTTTGGATTCTGTGGCGGAAGCATTCGATGTACAGATCTAGTGTGGTATTGCGTCCATCAGGAGGGGTCCATGTGGAGTCCCTTTTTGTGTAACTTCTTTTCGGTGGTAGTTGGTGGTCAATGTTCTGTTCATTGATGCGTTTGGAGGGTGATGGTTGTTCCCCAGTAAGTTGAGAGGTGTTGTGTTGTGGGGATGTAGTTTGTTCTACTTTGTCTTGTTCTTGTGTGTGATGAAAATACTCCTTCAGGCGTAAACGGCGGAAAAATGCTTCCAGGTCCCCGCAGAACTGAATCATGTGTTGGGATTTGGCAGGGCAGAATGATAGTCCCCGTGAAAGGACGGATTCCTCAGCTGGGCTGAGTGTTTGCTGTGAAAGATTGACAATGTTGTTGATCTTGTTTTGATTGGTGGCCTGTAGGTTGGAAAGGTTGCAGAGTTTTTTATTATGGCAAGGAATAAATGCCATTTATATAGGAACTTGCCATTTATATAGGAACTTGCCATTTATATAGGAACTTGCCATTTATAAAGGAACTTGCCATTTATATCTGAATGCTGCCTTCTTTTTATCTCTTTAGGATAAAGACCAGAGAAGTCTGGATATTGACACTGCAAAATCTATGTTAGCTCTTCTACTTGGAAGAACGTGGCCTCTGTTTTCAGTATTTTACCAATACTTGGAGGTAAGCACACATTTAAAAAAATAAAAGGTGTTGCATATTTTGATTTGCCTTGTGAATAGGTTTACAAAAACACCATAAATAACAACAAAAACAAAATCTCAGCTGATCTCCAGTTTATGAATGTGTACTTCTTGGTCTCACTATAGGCAATCCAGTGAGGCAGTTTAAGCCTTTTTTTTTTTCATTTCCTCTTTGCTTTTGGAATGGGAGAGAGTTTCTATACGCACTCAGTTCCTTAGTTCCATTTCTATACTGACCATCAACCAAATTTCATCTGCTAAGTGGTTATGTGTCCACCCTACCTTCATATTTCACAAGAAATGTTTGGGTTCCTACATATGTTTCGACCCCCTAGAAGCAAAATATTTTATGATTGTTGGCACTGCTTTAGAATGGACAAGCAGAATTAGATTTGCCTGACATCACCACTAGGTGGGTCTTGTGGATAAGGCAGCCCTTAGGTAGGTTTCTGCCTCCTTTAGCTCTTCTATCAGAGTAAACAATAGCAGCTTGCCTTTTGGATGTTGGCAAGCAACTACTAACAAATTTATTTCAGGCCATATTATTTTGCTATTAAAAAAATGTTGGAACTTCCTGTGCTTTCTATATCAACTTCAGCTGCTGGCCCTTATGCATATCAATCCCATTGCCTTTCTGCTCCACATGATGTCATTTGCTACCAGCTGCCCTTTTCCATGTTTGCATGCCTTCCTTTGTGCCTTGCACAACATCGCTCCCCATTACCAGGCAATAAATCTTCAAGGCTGCTCCGCCACCCCACACCTGCTTCTTCCTCAAACATTTCCTCAGCTACTGTAATAACTTGGCTTGTGCAAAGAAAACTGAACACATTATTGTTTCTATATGCAACACATTGCAGGCTGAGACCTGGTGTCTTATTTTTCTGCAGCAGTCAAAATACAGAGTAATTAACAAAGATCAGTGGTACAATGTGTTAGAATTCAGCAGAACTGTCCATGCAGATCTTAGCAACTATGATGAAGATGGGGCATGTGAGTATTCCCATTTTAATTAAAATACTCTAAGTGATACCTTAATCCCTGCAGATTTATCTCTCAATCTTAGGAACTGAAATCAGGATATAAAAATCCCTCTGCCTTTTCTTTGGAGATCCTCTCTAAATAGGCAGAGTTATCCTCTCTGAAAAGCAGGCAGAGGGACCTTTTACCCCCAGTGTAAGCACTAAGCAGTGCTAAGATTGAAGGGACTGTCCCCTGCCTGCTCTTTAAAGGGCAGGATCCTCCCCCCAACCCACCGCTGGAGAGCAGGTGAGTGGAAATGCTGCCTTTTACTTTGATCCTTCTGTGCAAATGAAAGGCAGGATTATCTCCCACTCCCGCCACAATACTGGAATGGGTAAGGCTGGAAGTGCTGCATGTGTACATGCATCTCTGCATATTTGTGTGAGAGTGTATGTGTGAGTATATGTGAGGCGGTATATGCCTAGCGAATGTGGGTGCTGCATACGTGAGAGTCGTGTAGTATATGCACACATACATTAACCTTGTCCACTGCTGAGATGTGGCCCTCAGGGATGATTGAAACGGGTTAGCCACTTAACATTACTACATGTTAAGATGATTTAGGACTTAATACTTTTATTGCCAAGAGGCATGATTCAACTAAAACACAACACGTTATAACTGGCATTATTTCTTCTGCAGGGCCTGTTCTTCTTGATGAATTTGTGGAGTGGCAAAAGGTTCGCCAAGCATCATAGCAAGAGCAGCTTTGAAGAAGGTGCTGGATCTTGTGATGTTGCAAAAACTGAGTCAAAACCAAGGGTTGCGTTCACATCCTTATGAACTTTAGTCATTTTTCTCCTTTTATTTTTAAAGGAAGCCTTGTTACATGTGAAATGGGCATTGAACCACACCTCTTCTGAGACTGAAAATTGGAGGGTTTCGTCTTAAGTTTCTAGCATTTCAGAACAATAAAGATTCAGATTTGTAACAGTCTTAAAAGTGAAGGATTTCCCTTGAATATGACTGTGGTTTCCATGTTCAAAACCAAAACATTGTAGAGTGCATCAGAAGTATCTTGTATGAGTGTTTGAATCCTGGAGATGTGTTTAAAATTGTAGTTGTAAAGGAATCCGATATGGTAGGTCGCTGATGAAATGATTGTTTTTAGGAAGAAATGTTAATGTCAAAGCCTTGGATGGTGTTTTGCCAACACCCACCATCGCTTGTGCCATAGTTTACAGCTTATGGAGACATGGCCTTAAATTTTTTTTTTCTGCAGTTCCCAACATTTTGTCTTCTAATGAAACATTCATAATTGTCTTAATTATGAATTAACTTAAAAAGTACTAAAAGGATGGTGATGTCTGTAGCATCTGTAGGACCTTGAAAACATTAAACTGTGTTTGATATAGAAATTGGCCTAAATACTTTTTAAAAAACAAACTAGGAAGGCAGAGCTAGAACTTTAATGAAAACACTGCAGATGATCCTCCTTCCTCTTCAGCTCCTAATTTGGGACCTATGGTTTTTTACCTGATTTCATGTGTCTACTTAGCTTGAACTAAGAAAAGTTGCAGTATCCTCATATGTTTCATTGCCATTTAGCAAGAACGTGAAACAGCACAGTTGTGTGTGCTGAGTTGCATTGAAAATCAAGGCATGTACTCAGCTATCTCTCTTGTTTATTATTTGAACACCATCATAACTGCCATAACATTCAAATTGTACTTCCATATATCTTGAGGCAGAGAGATTGGCTGTTTAGTCTGTCAAACATGGGAATTCCCAAGGCCTATTTTGTAACCAATAAATGCATGGGGTGAAATGGCAACAAGTTGGCCCGGTGAATATTAAAGAAATCATTTGCATCCCTTCTTCCACTCAGGATGCTATTTCTGTTTACATCATCATCTTTTTAGCAAACCTAGGTCAACTTTATTAATTACCCCCATAGCTTACCATGCTAGGTGAGACATGGTAGTATTTGGCTCAGGATAATGAGAAATGTGTTGTGTGCACTGTAAGCAGGTTCAGGTAGTACAAGATATCCAAAATGTTTTGTCCAGACAAGACGTTGCTTTGGTGCATTTCCCCCTTTTGATCATAGAGTCCTTAAGTATCTGTTTGGGGTATTCAATAGAAAAGGGCTATTTCTTTTGCAGCTCCACCAGCTGTTCAGGTGTATGTGACCCAAGTTAGTCATTTGAATTGTTTTGTGTCATCTTATAGGGATGACCTTACACTGTGTTATTTTGCTTTTCTGTGATACTGCACAGGAAAAAGGAGATTGGAGTGAGGGGAAGCATCTAACATTTCAAACTTGCTGCTCTTACTTCATTGCCTGTGTTAATGTGTATGCCATTACATTTTAGAAAACCTTGGGAGAGTTCTTAGCCTCATATGAACATGGTCTGTACCAGTTTTTGTTTTTGTATTGACATAGTCACTTATTAATATTAGATGCCATACCATCCTAAGTCTGCAGTCTTAAGCATATTTCACCTGGGAGCAAGTCCCATTGAACTTGGTGGTACTGGGCTGCAAGTTCTGGGTTGCATGTTTGTGTATCAAAAGTACACTGTTGGACAGGACAAGATGGCTATTTGATTACCTCCAGAGTGTGAGTGGACAGAAGAAAATGCATTATCAGATTAATATCGTGGATATGAAAAATGCTGCAGTGTGTCTAAATGAGACATGAGATGTTTTCTTTAAGAGATTGCTCTTGCTATTTACTGTTCTAAACCCAAATCCTTGGCACAAGCTTTTTTGGTGTTTCCTAGGACAGGCTATGATTTAGGATGATGTCCTTCCCATAACAGGGCAATGCAGCCTTTAAAAGAAGTTCAGGCACGAGGGAGGCCTGTCACAGTTGGCGCTAGACTGGCCTCTGGTATTGGCAATTTCTCGCGCTCTGATACTGATGGGATGGAGCAGCTTGAAATTGCATCCAGTGATAAGGCATGGGTCGCCACAAGGTCATTCTCCTCCCCTGGTTTTTTTTTTTGCCATGGTGCTTCCCCTGCAACATGTCCCCATCCTAATTACGTCTACAGTGATATGCACAATCTCTTGGGGATTAAACCCCGAAGAAAATGGGACAGACCTCAGAGCAAGCATGCATAGGATTGAACCATCAAGTCATCCTAATTTGCATCCAGTCCTTTGTGTTGTGCTTTAGAAAACCTTTCTCTCAGGTTTTTAAAGTCTCAAGATACGAATCAGGAAAGCGCAACTATGTTCATAATGTAAACAAAACCATCTTTTTATTCAAGTGATTAATTAAAAAAAAAACTAGCCCAAAGGAGCTGGTATTAACATGGTAAATCGACAGACTGTTGTTTCCACCATTGCCAGTGTCTTTACTTAATGTAAAGGTATCAACTTGCTGTGTATGACTTGTATCTCTGAGGTTTTATCACTATTCTTATAATAAAACCATGTTTCAGGGATTTAGATCTTGTTTTTTTGTGAGTGGTTTTTAAAGTACCAATATACCATTAAAATGATAATGGGTGTATGTTACATGTTAAGAGCCACTTCTGCAAGAAGATAGAATTTCATAGAGAGAAGCTTTTCCATATTGCTTTTTTTAAAAGAAAAAAAGAAAAAGTAAAGACAGAGAGAAAGAAAAGTATTCAGTGTTCAGTTATCAGACACTAATTAAAACTGGAATACTTCCAAATACTGTGGTAGCATGAGAAAGTTTGATTTGTAACACAATTTTTTTTAACCAAAACTAATTTTAAGAGGAGGCTCAACATATGCAAACTTCAGGCCCTTTTTAGGAGGGGGGGAATACTTATACAACTGGTTCTAAAGTCAATCATGCATGTTAACTATTGACAGTGGGAAATTATGGGTAAGGTATGGATACCTACTCACACTGAAGAAAATCTCTCAACCACCAAGGTGATAAATTCTCCATAAATCTTTATAGGTCCCATTTGACTAGATTGGTGAAATCCAATCTAGAGCTTCTATAATAGTTTATTCATTCCAAAGGTACAAAATTACTGGTTTCCTACCACCTTATTTTAGTCAGGTGTTGCTTTTTGTCCATCAAATTTGTAGAGCACCTCAGTCCTTGAAATGGACAAGCATGGGGCGGAGTGGGGGAGCTTATGTATTTAAATCCCTGTGAAACAAGCAATTTACAGAGCTGACCAGATACCGAGTCTCCAGTTGATTTCATCACAGAATAATGGAGTTATTCTCTGTCTCTTTGGTGTGATGGGTTAATTTAGCAAAAGCACTTGTTGCCAACTGTGGAAATGCTGGTACCAAACAGAATAGTATTCCCATGAAGATGTTAATAATTGCTGACACACAGTGAATGAGTTTCTTGTGGCAAGAACCTGAAGCCATGGTTCAACTGCCTGAAAGAACTGCATTCATTAGGCTCAATTGTCTTCAGTGTTTTATCTTTGAGAGGTCAGTGTTAGTACTGCTTACAAAATGTACCACTCAAATTCAACAAATTCAGGGACGCAACTGATTGACTTTTTGTGAAACCTTTTTTAATGCAATTTGTATGTGTCTTTAGCTTTCTGGAATGTTGAAGGTAGGAGCTCTAATGATCTTAAGTTTTGAGACAACTAGAAAGTTTCTGCTAGTAGCAGAAACAGACACGTGTGTCCAGCAGTTTATGAATAACTATAAACAAATCTGTAATTTACGTTTGCTCAATTCCAAGTGTGGTCATCCCACAAGAAGAAAATCAGTTGCCAGTCATAGGTATATATTTACAGGGAGGAGGGTTAAAAGCATGTCAAGTTAAAAAAGCCGCAAGTTTGAGCTTTGATACTGTCGTGTCATTTCTGCCTTTGTTTTTACCACATGTTATGACATAGGGTAGATAACTTGATTAGGTGGTTATGATGCATGACCTACGAAAACATATTGTGGTTTGTTGAGAAGTTGCTCCGAATTTAAGTCAAGATTTTCACAGGATTGTAGATTGGGATTGAAACCAATGGGATAAAAGTGTCCATTGACTATAAAAAAAACCCTCATTAAAAACAGTTGTACATTTAAAAACTATACCATACTTGCATGCAGAGGGTCCCAGTTTCAACCCACAGCATTTCCAGGTGGGGCAGGGAGAGAATCTTATCTGAAATCCCGAATATCAGCTGCCTGTCAGTGTAGATAGTACTGAATTGGGAGAAACAATTGTCTGACACGATATAAGGCACCTATGTATTCCACTTTTCCACTACTCTTAATACTTCCTCATGTGAACAAAAGGGTCTTTTCGTGACCTCTTTCCCTATTTGCATTGTTCCCTCAGCAGAGTGAACATCACTCAGCTGATCCTTCAGCAGTTGCTCTTTAATAATTCTTGTCAAGAGCATCCTTTACCAGTGAATTCTTCTCCCTAGTGCAGGGGTAGGCAACCAAGCGGCCCACGGGGGTCGTTTAACTGGCCCACGAGCTGCCCGCTTGGCGAGTCCCTGCGCTAAACCGGCGCAGCGTGGTGTGGGGAGTTGCTTCCACGGTGCTGGAAATCATGTCTGCGCAGATGCTGGAAATCACATGCGTGTGCAATCTGGCCCACGGAGGGATCTCTGCTGGAGTGAACCGGCCCAGGCGAGGTAAACCTTGCCAACCCCAGCCCTGGTGGATGCTGATCTTATTTCTCTCATGTAAAGTTGCCAACCGTTTGATATTTTATCTGTCCCATTGTGTGGTTCCCAGCCAGACCCGGAGCAGACCTAGATGAGCTTAGCTTCAGCAAGATGGTGGCCTTGCACACCTTCACACCATACCGCCGCCGAGACCACATAACACCGGTCCTGAAAGACCTACATTGGCTCCCAGTACGTTTCCGAGCACAATTCAAAGTGTTGGTGCTGACCTTTAAAGCCCTAAATGGCCTCGGTCCAGTATACCTGAAGGAGCGTCTCCACCCCCATCGTTCTGCCTGGACACTGAGGTCCAGCACCGAGGCCTTCTGGTGGTTCCCTCGCTACGAGAAGCCAAGTTACAGGGAACCAGGCAGAGGGCCTTCTCGGTAGTAGCACCCACCCTGTGGAATGCCCTCCCACCAGTGGTCAAAGAGAATAACAATTACCAGACCTTTAGAAGGCATCTCAAGGCAGCCCTGTTTAGGGAAGCTTTTAATGTTTGATGGATTTCTGTATTTTAATATTTTGTTGGAAGCCGCCCAGAGTGGCTGGGGGAACCCGGCCAGATGGGCGGGGTATAAATAATAAATTATTATATTATTATACCCCAGGATTTATTTCTACCCCACCTTTCCTCCAAGGTGCTCGAGGTGACATACATGGGCCTTCCCCACCCTTCGCATCTTATCCTCACAACCCTGTGAGGTTGGTTAGGCTGAGAGATAGTGACTGGCCCATCATGGCTGAGTGGGGATTTGTACCCTGGTCTGCCAGTTCTAGTCCAGCACTCCAACCACTGCTTGCAATATAGCTTCTGCTTGTCTATTATTGGAAAAGCAAAAATCACCTTATGCTGTATGACAACCTGTTACCACTAGAGGTCGTCTAGTACTTTGGCAGACTTTAGACTATTGTATGTGAACATACGCAAAACAAAACAAAAAACGAAGAATCCAATGAATCTCAAACGATTGTGGTTATTAGGTTAGGCTGAGAGATTGATTGGCTCAAAGTTACCCAGTGGACTTAGTTGCCCAGCCCGGTCGCTGGTGTCTATTGGGGTTGGTTGGGTAGAAGACAGGGAGTCCAACAGTAGGTGGTGCTAGAGCCCCATGATAGGCAGAGCCAACGAATTCTCATTTGGTTCCCCCCACCCAGGGGGAGGAAACTGACAGGCTGCACCACCCCTGGACTTGATGCAAGTCACAAAGCAGGTAGGTGGAGTCTGGTTGAGGGCAGACTGAAGTTGTTGGGGCAGCACCTCATCTCCCCTAATGGACCAGCCTCCACTAGGCTTGCTCTCTCCTGCCTATCTTTATGCTGGTTAGGGATTCATCTGTCGGAAATAGCGTAGCGTCCAGGCGGAATTTGCGATAATCACGAAAATGTCGTGGAAAACCCGGGCAACCTATGTTGGACGCTCAACAACTTTAGTGTCTGGATTTTCACTTTTTGAAATATGGCAGCCCTACTTTTAAGTAGGTTTGCCTATGAATGTGAACTGAACTGAATTTCTCCCCCATCCCTGTAATCCTGAATATTGTGACTGCATTGGACTGGTGGGATATACAAATTTTGTTAATAATCCTGTCCTGGTTCTCTTTTTCTCAACTGCTTTTATTTGCCTTAGGACTGGAACTTCTTTCATACTGGAAGCTGAAACAAAATAAAAAAAATTCCTTCCAGCAGCACCTTAAAGACCAACTAAGTTTTTTATTTTGGTATGAGCTTTCGTGTGCATGCACACTTCTTCAGATGCACTGAAAAGCTGTAAGCCACCGTGTATTCTTCAGATACAGTGTATTCTTCAGATACACTGGAAGCTGCAAGCCACCATGCAGGCCCTAAAGAACCATGCCATGAGGAATAAAACCGCAGCAACCCCCCCCCCCCAGTTCCCATTAGAATACCAAAACGGTCCATAGAAAGTAGCTCTCATCTGAGCATGGGCTTGATTTACAAATTCCCGCCCTCTTTCCTGCTGCCTGTATTTACTAATGTCTCCCTTGGTGAGCTCAGGGTACTGTTTTGGTTTTTTTTGCTATGCTAGTCGTTTAGTTCGCATCAAGGCACAGCATGGGCTAAGGAGCTGAACAGCCAAAAAACTCTGCTGAACTCTAGGATGCGACTAGATCAGATCACTTTCCATGCCCCATTGCAGCAGAAGTACCAGGCTGCTGTGAGCTTTCCGTGTTAAAACAGTCGCCGCTTTGTGCTTGCCAGATGAGCGCAAAGCCACTTGGTGTTCCGCCAGCTTCGATGCTGACTTGCAGCTGTCTACGGCAGAGCTCCCAATGGCTGGCCAGCCTCTCTAAATTCAATTGGAGAAATGTTGCACTGTGCCCAGTGGTTGCCATGCCCTGTAGGCTTGAGCCAAGAAACACTTGGCACCCCAATTCCACGGAGCTGCAAAAGGCTGCTGCCCTATTTTTTTTTCTGAATGGGCCTTTCTTTTTAGGTGAAAACAAATGCTGTTTCTATTATGTATTGTATTACTGGAACCGATTAAGCCGAGCTTTTAAAATTGTACTACTTAGGCACTTTTCCTGTTGAGTCAGGGCTGCATCCAAGGGCTCTGCAACCCCTAGTGCTTGTTTATTTGTTGTTGTTGTTGTTGTTGTTGTTGTTGTTGTTGTTGTTTAGTCGTTTAGTTGTGTCCGACGCTTCGTGACCCCATGGACCAGAGCGCGCCAGGCACTCCTGTCTTGCACTGCCTCCCACGGTTTGGTCAAACTCATGTTCGTAGCTCCGAGAACACTGTCCAACCATCTCATCCTCTGTCGTCCCCTTCTCCTAGTGCCCTCAAACTTTCCCAACATCAGAGTCTTTTCCAGGGAGTCTTGTTTATTACTATTGTTAATTTATTACATTTGTATCCCACCTTTCCTCCAAGGAGCTCAAAGTGGCTTACGCAGTTCTCCACCCCGCCCGCCATTTTGTCTTCACAGCAACCCTTTGAGGTAGGTTAGGCTGAGAGTAAGAGCCTGCCCAAGATCACCCAATGGTTGAGTAGGCATTTGAACTCTGGTCTCCCAGATCCTAGTCCGACATTCTAACCACTACGCCAACTGGCTTCCCACACCAGGGGTGCTTCCTATGCATGAAATGTGAATGCTGAAACAGCTGGCTCATCATTTGGGTTCATTGCAAGACATGCTCAGCCAGCACTGGTCAGAATGCAACCCAAGGGGTCTGTTCGTCTAATTAGAAAAGATTTAATTCCAGGCATTGGAAGATATTTAGCTTATAGGAATGTTGCATATTTCAATAATTTCAAGAGGCCACTTTTATTTGGGCAAAATATACACCAGCTTATTACTGAGGATTAGTGCCTAATTATAAAAGTGTGAAATATGAAAAGCTATCTTTATTTATTTCTTAAATTGCAGAATAACAAGTGCTTGCAACTGAAGTCCACTCACTCATGATTCATCATACATTTTCAGCTCCACCTTTGCAGTTTTCACAAAATTACAGCTCTGTGGGCTTTTCCTTATTTTTCTTGGGGCGTTTGCACACTTTCAAGGCCAGTTTGCACCGCAACATGTGCAGTAAAACAAAGGTATGATCTGGTTCAAAAATTCGAATTGGGGGAATGAATCCAGATTTTCACATACACACCCCTGTTGAAGGGGGGATGAGAAGGGAAGATTGAGTTTCATTGTTGTAGCCCATTCAACTAGGTGATTTGGAATTGCCAATGCTGAAAGTGATGGCCTTCTGGCATGGGTAGATATTCCAGGGACAATGGTTAAGACCCAAAGAATGGAAACTAGTTCCATGAGCGGAGCAGGGAGGTTTGATTTAATCTCCTCAGACAGCAGTTCTCCTTCACCACTATGAGACAAGCTACTTTTGAAAGAGATGGCCGTTTCAAAAGCATTGTTTGATGCAGGATCAACTGTTAGAAGAGGGGCAAAACATTCAATTTGCTTACAAAGGGGTGCGGAACATCACTGAGCCAATCCAGTTTCGTCCATAAGGCCATTTCCCAAAACCATGTCAACCTGCCAACAGCTGGTGTCTCTGGGTGACATTAGCTAGTGGGGCAGGGTTTGTTTGGCCCAGTATACCTGAAGGAGATCTCCACCCACATCTCTCTGCCCGGACTCTGAGGTCCAGCTCCAAGGGCCTTCTGGTAGTTCCCTCACTGCAAGAAGTGAAGTCAAAGGGAACCAGGCAGAGGGCCTTGTTGGTAGTGGCGCCTGCCCTGTGGAATGCTCTCCCATCAGATGTCAAGGAAATAAACAACTACACAACTTTCTGAAGACATGTGAAGGCAGCCCTGTTTAGGGAAGTTTTTTATGTTTGATGTTTTATCGTGTTCTTAATATTCTGCTGGGAGTCACCCAGAGTGGCTGGGGAAACCTAGCCAGATCGGCGGGGCATAAATAATAATAAATTGTTGTTGTTAATTCCTGCCGTGTGCTTCCCTGCAGGAAATGCACTAGCAAAGCAGAGCCCTGCACAGAGCGGACTTGAACCCCCTGCTCATCAACTGGTGAGTGGAGAGTTCAATCCTGCAGGATGCTTCAGTAGCATGTTTTCTGCCAGGTGGTAGGGGTCTGTATCAGGGCATTCCTGGCAGGAAACATGCTGGCAAAGCAGCATCTTGATATTTTACAAGAGAGTGGTATATACCGGTAACTACTTTCATGCATAAATCGTCAGGAATGCACAACATAAGGCTCATCGGCTGATTGTGGTCCCTTCCCTGATTATTTGTGGCTCCTGAAAGAATTCCAAATGCCCATTTTTGGCAGGCTGATTCTACCTCATAGTTGCCAAGTCTCCCCTTTTCCCCGGGAAACCCCCGTTTTTAAAGCTGTTTCCTGCTGTCATCCTGAATGGCGAAATATCCTGTAATTCCCCCGGATTTCTTCCGGTGCCATTCTGCCCATGTCTGGGCACTGGAAATCGGGACATGCGTAGAAGCGACTTCCGGTGCCGGCGCTGCTGATCCCGTATTTTTCTAACCGGGACTTGGCAGCTATGTTCCACCTTGTGGAGAAATCTGTAATATCACACACAGGCACATCCACAGGAAGAGAGATGTGGCAAAATATCTGTATCAGCCTTGCATAGGATGGCCACTTACCCATTGCTAGAGTGGAGTGGAGTGGAGTGGAGAGGAGAAGGGAAGGGAAGGGAAGGGAAGGGAAGGGAAGGGAAGGGAAGGGAAGGGAAGGGAAGGGAAGGGAAGGGAAGGGAAAAACAGGCATATGCATATGCTCAAGTATAGGCACAAATTTGGAAAGAATGGTGATGATTTAATAAAGAGAAGTCTTGCCCTAGTGAAGAAGGCTGTGACCATGTGACCTAACCCGTGTGCCTCCTCTGCCTGCTGCCTAGGTGCTGATAGGCAACATCCAGGCCTCTGCTCTCCCATTTTTTTGTTCTTCATCTTGAAAGTGGCCTAGGCTCCTGCTTGGGGACTTCCCACAGGCATCTGGCTGGCCGCTGTAAGAACAAGGTGTTGGACAAGATGAGCCCTTGGCTTAATCCAAAAGGGATCTTCTTGTGTCCTTATGGACTGGACAACCCTTCAAATAGAGGAACGTCATTTGACAGGTTCTCAATTTTCCGCCCAAGCCTCTCACAGTTTGATTTCAGGGGACCTGTACACAAAATGCCCCAATGGTTTGTGTACCTTGCTTGAAAAACTCTTAGTTCCATGATCCAGCTAAGAAGCTATGCTCTATTCACTCTTTCCTGGCAACTGGGAAATCAGTTATTTCCTGTGGGCAATATCTTTCTCCCCACCTGCAGCGTGACACAGAAACCAAGTCACCTCTTGGTCGAAATGGCCTAGGCCTACCCTTTCCGCTTCCCACTTGGAGAAGGACAGAAATGTGTGGGTTGCTTTTCCTGACTGCAAAGTACTGACAGTGACAATTTTTGTGGTTGCCATTCCTGGCAAAGTCGAGTTTCTAGGAATGTAAACCCCATGTTTTGAGGGCAAGGGTGAGCTGGCAGCAGTGAGATTATCTTACAACCCCAGCAAAAAAAGGGGGGGAGGAAAAAGGGAGGGGGGAGCAGAGCCAGCCTAAGCAAGAACTCGGAGAGTTTAGTCAAATAAATGCAAAGGGTTTCAACATGTCCTGGAATGATAAACAGCAAATAATTGAGAAAGACCTTGAAGCCACCTATGGCTCAGTGAGCTATTTTGCACCGGGGGGGGGGGTCATTGAGGTGCTTTGTGCATCTTCCCCCTTTCTAAAATTTACTATTTGGTATTGGTTTTTCTTTTTGTAAATATACCAAAGTAAAAAATAAAATAAAATTGGGATTAAAGGGTTCTCTCAGGATGGTGGAGGGTGTGTGTGCTGTGTCTTCTTGGGGTACCGGTGGTAGTTCTCATCCTTCTGATAGGAAGTGCTCTTCAGGGGAAAGGGGAGGAAAATGGGCAGTCAATGAGGGTCACTTTTGGGGGGAAGTGAGAAAAGTCCCTATTTTCCATCAGAGGAATGTTGGAGGGTATTGACCATTCACTCACCAGTATTAAAGTAAGACTCAGCTGCTAGTCTAGTTGACTTCTGTACAAGGAATAGTGGTGATGCCATCTTGTTCTTGGCCTCAGGCTGGCCTGGGATAAGGAATGGAAAACCAGACTGGGGAGAGAGGGAGAATGAAATGGAATTCTGTTGTTGGAATTCTGACCAGGAGCACTTCACACTCCAACCTTTTGTTGCATGCCCCAAATGCTCTTTCTTAAATTTCATTACAGCTAGCAGTGTCTGTATTTTAATGCAAGTGCAATATTCATATCTGCACCTTTCGGATGGCCAATGCTGTAAACACTTCTCTTTTATTGAAACGGTCTCCAAGATGACTCTGATTTTGTTTATTTATCTTGCTACATTTATGCCCCACCTTTTCTCCAAAAAGCTGAATGTGCACATGGTTCTCTTCCACCTTATTTTATCTTTACAACAACCCTGTGAGGTAGATTGGGCTGAGATACTGTGCCTTGCCCATGGTTCACCTAGAGAGCTTCATTGTGGCTGAGCAGAGATTTGAACTCTGGTCTTCCCGTGATGCAGGTGGCGCTGTGGTCTAAACCGCAGAGCCTAGGGCTTGCCGATCAGAAGGTTGGCGGTTCAAATCCCCGCGAGGGCGTGAGCTCTCGTTGTTCAGTCCCAGCTCCTGCCCACCTAGCAGTTCAAAAGCACATCAAGTACAAGTAAATAAATGGGTACCGCTCCGGCAGGAAGGTAAAAGGAGTTTCCGTGCGCTGCTCTGGTTCGCCAGAAGCAGCTTAGTCATGCTGGCCACATGACCCATAAGCTGTCTGCGGACAAATGCCGGCTCCCTCGGCCTATAGAGCGAGATGAGCACCGCAACCCCAGAGTCGTCCGCGACTGGACCTAATGGTCAGGGGTCCCTTTACCTTTACTCCGGGGTCCTATTCTGTCTCTCTAACTACACCACCCTAGCTTTCTTAACATTTTTCGGGATGATGATATCGCTCCCCCTTCTATGGCCAATGCTGTAAGCACATTTTATTTTACTTGCGTAGAAATGTATGTTCCAAGTGGTGTTCCACTTCCTCTATGCGGTATTGCAATAATATTATTATGCTTGTGGCTTTTGCTCCGGTTCTTGTTTTCGTTTGGTGGCATTTCATGGCGGCTTGCCAATGTTGTCTCCGAAACATGAGTGTGACTATTAGCCTGTGGTCACCATGAATTGAAGATGAGCCAGCCGTGCAGAAAGAAGATATTTGGAGGAGATCTTGTGCATGTTTATGTTATTATTTCCAACGTCTGGCAAAAATGCAGAGTCAGAAAATATTCCCTGCTGGGAATTTCCAATGCACGGAAAAAGACTCAAGTCTTTCTACATCCAAAGGAGAAATGCCTGCCAACTCCAATGTAACAGAGCTGACTGGGTTTGACTGGGTGGCAGCTGACTCCCAGATGGCATTGTGGTTTTTGTATACAGAGAGAGGCAAGTTCCCACACATTTGCTCCTGGGCAGATTAGGAAGCAATTTAAGAGCTGCTGTAACATTTCAGTTGGTATTAACAAGCATGGCAGGCACCACTTTCTAGCTAGGGGTGCGGGTAGATCAATTCTGTTCACATCTGAAGGAAAACTTACCTAATTAGTACTTTCCAAAACAATAGGTGAAGCAAAACACAACCATTCTTTGACATTCATCTGAATTGTGCAACGCAGTTCTGCAGCAAAGTAACGTCTACAAAAAGGCATACACTAAAGTAAGGTGTGCATAAAAGAGCACATATTCGTGAACACACTATAACAATTGCTTATATTGGAGAAAACCGCTTTGAAAAATATGTGTATTGCGCTATATTTGGATACAAGATATTGTATCTTAAGAGAAATTTGCATTGAAATTAATTTTCACAAACCGATGTGAAAATGTGGAGAAAAATTGGAATCTGAAGAAGTGTGCATGCACACGAAAGCTCATACCAATGACTAACTTAGTTGGTCTCTAAGGTGCTACTGGAAGGAATTTTTTTTATTTTTTGAAAAATTGGAAGAAAGGGAAACTGGAAGAAGCTGAAATTGGCACATTTGCCCACCCTCGTCTGAAGCATAGGTGAAAAGTATTCTTTCCCCTTTCCTTCTCCTTCTGAAATATACCTGCAACACATGAAAGGAGAGGAGTTTTTTAACCTCACACCAGGGCAGTGTTAGAAACTGGGATAGGAAAGCTAGGAGCCAAATAGCTTCTGGTTGTGGGTGCCAAAACAGAATGTCTAGTCGCCACTGCAGGGTGGGTCGGCAACACTTTTTATTTATTAAATTTTATTTATTAAATTGTTAATACAAGTTTAATTTGGTGTTGACAATAAAAATATTGGTACCATACTTCAGTTTTCAAAACACTCTTTATTGTTTAACTCCTTAACATATTGTCTGTCCTTAACATATTCTTTTTTTAAAAAAATCATTTTTATCAATTTCCCCATAAAAACAGCCATTTAACATATCCACAATCATAATCCAATTAAAAACAATAAACTAAAATTAAAAAACCAAAATATGGGCTCCCCATAGTCTGGACCTCTTGAAGTATATCTCCAATATATTCATTCCTGCCTTCTTCTTGTTGTTCTCATATTTTCCACATTCCGATCTTAATGCTTTAAAGTTCTCAGTCCCTGGCTATGCGATTCTCAATCATGTCAGAAATCATATATCCTTTCATCCATTGAATGCAGCTTTATTTGTAAATATGTATTTTCCCAACTGTCTATTTGCCAGGACAGCTTTTCCTGACTTCATTCCAATCTTCCAATCTGGGCTGTTGTCCAAAATCGTTTAGAGTTTAATGATGCAGCAACTCCCATCTTGTTAAATTATTCCAATCCAGGCTGTTGTCCAAGCCTGTCGTTTGATGGTAAGCATACTGTTTGCAATATTGCAATGTAAATGAACTGTATTCTACAGATATAAGTCATTTGGCGATTGATCAGCTTTTGGAGACCACACTATTCCCCCTTCTGTGCCCTAGACATCCATTTAGCCTTCTGGGGGCTGCTAGACATCCATTTAGCCTTCTCTCTTGCTCATAATGAAGAAATTCTGCAAACAGATGCACTGTATGTTATCCCAAATTATATTGTCTCAAGTCACTACAAAGTCAGCCAGCAAGCATCTCCCACTTCCCTCAAAAAAGGGAGGAACTCTCATTTTTCTGTGCCACATCATATTAACAAGTGCCATCTTGTTTCTTCTTTTATCTTTATCAAGTCTTTCAAGTCTAAGTAAAGCTGCGCAATTGAATACTTAATTATAAATAGAAGTCCATCTGTACTTTTTTTTTAAAAAAAAAGTTTCTTAATGAGGCTTGGCATAGAAAAACAATTGTAGATATTGAGAAGAAAATAAGAACATACCAATCACCTCCATAATCCAAACACCATGATGAGAATCTCTTTGAAGTCCGAGCTTAAACACCAGGGACTGTGCAATTCTGCAGGTTTTTCCTCAGTCTTCTTCGGTCAAGACTATGTCTGTTTGTTGTCCAAATCTAATTATTTTATCAAACAGATATTTCTGGCTATGAGAGTGGATTCGGGGAGTGCCAGCCGTGTTGTGCTCTGGGACCCAGTGTCCTGCCGCTTGCACCTTGATGCAAGCTGGCAATCTTGGACAATCTGCGGGTCTACGAGATAGTCCTCCCCCCCCCGGGGAGTCTGCCAGGGCTAATTACCCCCATATCAGCCCTGAATTACTGGCAGGGCTGGGGTCTGATTGTATGGGAGTCAGCCATTTCTCACCGCTGGAAACAGGAAGAGTCCTTAACATATTCTTTGAGGTTTCAAAGCACATACACTTCAGTCATCCTTGAGCGTCAGCCAGACACAAAAAAATGGCACCCAGACTTTTGGAGGTGCTCGCAAATGGAGAATCTTTAGGTGCAAAATGTGCCTGGCACCCTGCTAATTTTGAACCCCGCACCGGGGATAATTGAAGAATTTATTTTTTGTGTGTGCATTGAGATGGGAACTGACCTGACTCATCCCTCCCAGACTAATGAGTGGATTGGAATGTATTTATCCTTCAGATTTTGCACATCTCCACATTGTGCAATTTTATTTATTTATTGGAATTTAAACAGTCCACAGTTGTCCTCTCCTACCAGTATAAGTGGTAAGAAATGCCCAGCATAAATAGCAGCAGAGGCAATAAGGAGACAGGTACGCATTCTATTTAAAGGCTGTGGTGTAACAGTAGACAAGTCACTGCTCCACAAAGCAGCCTTTCAGGAAGAAACAAAAACAGCTGAGGCTTGGCATTCAGCTCTTGCTCAGAGCATGACCTTGTTCCTTGACCATCCTAGCCTTCTCGTCATAGGTGATGGTGTGTGACCTACATAGGCCATCTCTGCTGGGAAGCAGTGATTTTTATCGGCTACACTTTCCACAGACCAGAGATGGCCGGCTGTTGATCCCTGAAGCCAGACTTGACCCCTGAAGCAATGATTCTGATCGAAGGGATAGAGAGCTTTGTGGGCATCTTATGGGGCTTATTTGATTAGAGCTGCTTGGCTTGCTTGATGAGGCCAGGAGGAAGCCGCCTTAAGAGTTCATTGGTTCACTGGGCTCAGTCGCAGAGACAGCTTCAGGGTAGCCTGAATGGTTCAGCCACACTGCATCCTGGTGCTGCAGAGGGCGACACAATTATGAGGTAGAATGGAGCGAGAGAGGCTCCCCCACCCCGCTCACCCATTGTAATCTGCCACCTGAAGCAGCTGCCTCCCTCTGTCTAATGGTAGGGCCAGCTGTGACAAAATGTTTGCCTCCATAAGTTTGGGGAACAAATATCACAACTGGAGAGAGACCTGGTGGAATGTAATGTAAAAGTGCTGTCTAAAATGTACAAAATACTGTATATTCCTACGTATAAGACTACTTTTTAACCCAGGAAAATCTTCTCAAAAGTCAGGAGTCATCTTATAGGCCGGGTCATATTTCTTATATGGCGAGTATATCCCAAACTCTATATTTTAATTGGAAAAGTTGGGGGTCGTCTTATACACCCAGTCATCTTATACGGTATTATTGGAATGGGAGACAAAGAAGAAGAAGAGTTTGGATATGATATCCCGCTTTATCACTACCCTAAGGAGTCTCAAAGCGGCTAACATTCTCCTTTCCCTTCCTCCCCCACAACAAACACTCTGTGAGGTGAGTGGGGCTAAGAGACTTCAGAGAAGTGTGACTAGCCCAAGGTCACCCAGCAGCTGCATGTGGAGGAGCGGAGACGCGAACCCGGTTCCCCAGATTACGAGTCTACTGCTCTTAACCACTATACCACACTGGCTGTGTAAAATCCTCAATGATGTCTACTGCTCTTAACCACTACACCACACTGGCTGTGTAAAATCCTCAATGATACATTGGGCAATAGATATTGGTCATAACATAGACATGGAAGCCTGGGAACGATTGTGGAATAATGGATTCAAATTTTACAGCATGTTATGGTCTAAGAAAAAATATATGAAAATGATATATCGATGGTATCTAACACTGAGCAAATTGGCAAAAATGTATAAATCTAAATGTATAAATCTAAATCAAATTGGTAAAGAGAAAGAAGGCTTTTTAAAATCATATGTGGTGGTCTTGTAGCAAGGATAAAGCTTACTGGGACATTATATCTAATGAATTGAAAAGGATGTTTAAAATAAAGTTTGTAAAAAAAAACGCAGAGGCTTTTCTTTCGGGAATTACAGGGACAGAACGACCTAAATTGTATAGAAACTTATTCATGTGTGCAACTACAGTGGCAAGAATGTTACTTGCCCAAAAATGGAAATAAGAAGTCCCAGCAAAGGAAGAATGGATACAAAAACTTATGGAATATGCAGAAATGGTGAAACTTAGTGGAAAAATAAGACATCAAGATAGCAAACTTTTTATAAAAGAATGGAAATGCTTTACTGAATATTTACAGAGAAATTGCAAACAGGTAAGAATATTGGCAGGATTATTGTAATAACCAGCAGTTATGTAAGAGTATATATATTTAAAGTAGATGAATTAATGAACAAATTAAGTTGATTTAGATATGCAGAAGATGTTTAAAATAAATTTAAGGAACCGCAGAAAGAGGGGGAAGGAAGTCAAGTTTTGAAATGTTAAAATGACTCTAAAATTATTGAAATGTATAAACTTGAAAAAAAATTAAGACAAAATGTTTGCATCTATTTTGGGATGGGGCAGGTTGGTGCAGTGGGGCATCATTAAATGGCTACTCTCCCAACACACCAGGTTGGGGCGGGGGTGGTGCAAGGTGGCAGTGAGGGTTCGGTTCAGAAGTTTTGGATTTTGTGCCACCAGTGAGTTATTTTTAGCTGTGGAAAGCCCAGCAGTGAATCACAGATAAATGGCCACATGGGAGAAGTATCTCTCACACTTTTTCTCTTTCCTCTCAGGTGAACATTAGAAGAGGGAGTTTCAGGTTCCACTGGACTTCCTGTTGTTCGACAAGATTAGCCGCGCATGGTCTGGCTTGATTCAAGATCTTACATGACTCAGGTTTCCTTGTAGCACTGCCTTATCACTTCGCAAGAGATTAGATGTAATGAACGCTTGGTCAGCGTAAGTGAAAGCAAAATAATGGCTGTGGTCCTGAACTGGGCACCTCACAAAGGTTTGGTTTTAGGTCTCAGTAGCAGTTTCTTTGGGGAGGAAATCGTATTTTAATTTGTTTAAAAGACTTTTACAACATGATTTAGAACCCTATTAGTGTGGCATATAGAGTTGAAATAAAATAAAATAATGAAAGCAGTGCAAAGGCAACAGCATAAAAATGCAATGTTAAATTGAAAGCAGTGTTAAAACCAATTGGCATAACATGCTGGATGTCGGGTGAGATACAAGCATCTCTTTACCTTGCACTAGAGTGACATTGGTGCCAGGTGAGCCTGTCTGGGGTGGGCAATCCATAAATGGGATGATGTGGCTGAAAGGGACCTCTCTCCAGTCACCTGGTTTCTGGGGGATGAATCCAGAGTAGAGTCTCTGGGTGAACAGAGTGTTTGGCAGGAGCAGTTCAACCAAGAGGCAAGGTCAGGTGGCTGCCTCAGGCGGCAGAATCCACCAGGGCAGCAGATCCTGATGTCCACATAGATTCCCCCCCCCTTTTTCCTAATGTCGATCTTCCCTTGCCCCTTCTTCCCTGGTAGGGAGGGGGGATGCCATTTCGATGTCCACTTCAAATGTATTGGGCCATCCCTGGTGTTTGGGTTACCCTTATGCAATAGATCATGGGTAGGCAAACTAAGGCCTGGGGGCTGGATCTGGCCCAATCACCTTCTAAATCCAGCCTGCAGACGGTCCGGGAATCAGAGTGTTTTTACATGAGTAGAATGTGTGCTTTTATTTAAAATGCATCTCTGGGTTATTTGTGGGGCCTGCCTGGTGTTTTTACATGAGTAGAATGTGTGCTTTTATTTAAAATGCACCTCTGGGTTATTTGTGGGGCATAGGCATTTGTTCATACCCCCCCAAATATAACCCAGCCCCCCACAAGGTCTGAGGGATAGTGGACCGGCCCCCTGCTGAAAAAGTTTGCTGACCCCTGCAATAGATCATGGAGATCTAATGATGTATGTTTGGGAAGTGCTTGTGGTTGATCAAATTGTATGGACAATTTTATACAGGGCATGTAGCTTGATTAATCACTTATCTGCAAGAAAACAGCACAATCTTTTTCCAGGTCTAGGCATTATATCACATTGTTTAACACAACCCCCCCCCCCATGCCTGTGGTTAAGAGATTATTGTTCAAAGCCAGTTGCTGACACTATAGCAAGATACTTTTGCAAGATCGAGCTTCAAGGAAAATATCTTTACTTAGGTGCATGTAGTTCTTGTGACATTTGTAATGGCATGTCTATTTTGACTTAGGGAGATTTAACTACTCGATTTCAGGTCTTTTCTCTCACCAGGTTATGAGTTGCCCACACAAATGGGAATCGTTTATGGTAAAAAATAAAAAATAGTTTCACAAAGCACTCTAAGAAGTTCATCATCTGTCCTAAACCCGGATTCAAACTGTCCTCTTTGCTATCTTATCACTCAACCATACACCTGGATGGGGCAAGGCAAATCCATTCACCTCCGACCTAAACAGTAGGGTTGGTTGTACCCCACTGCATAGCAATAAATCACATAAAGATAGTCATAATCCTAATATGTCTTTCTTGGCATACATGTTCTGTCAAGAAATAGCAACAAATGAGTCAAAAATCTAAGTCATAACCTTGTCCTAACCTTAAATCTCTCTCGAATCTTCCAACATTCAGCTTTGTTCTAGTATTATAAGAGGGCATCAAAACATTTCCCTTGTGCTTTGCGAATGGCAGTCATGCCAATTAAGTTTCTTTCAGTTTTTCATTTTTCCAACCTACATTTCCATATCAACTTGCACTTTTTTTATATATATAAAATTTATATATATATATATATAAGTCCTTATTAAAATCACCAGCATTTTACCTGAAATTTCTCCTTATACTCTTTTAAACATGCAATTCCCCCTAACGTGCACATTTTTGCAAGCAATTTCCCCTAACATAATGCCTTAATGTACCGGTATGTGTTTTGTGCCCCTTATTTCCTTGGAGAACTGCACCACAAAATCATAGCTGCCAAGTTTTCCCTTTTCTTGCAAGGAAGCCTATTCAGCATAAGGGAAAATCCCTTTAAAAAAGGGATAACTTGGCAGCTATGCACAAAATTCAGAGAGTGAATTTCAAAGGATAGCTGTGTTTCGGTTCACACCTTGCTTCAGGAACTGTGCATAAGGCTGTTTCACGTTAAAATGTGAACTGAACCAGATTTCTCCACTATCCTAAATAACTGGAAGATTAAAGGATGTGGGTTTCTTTAATCTGCAGTCATGTGTGAACTGCAGTAAAAAGAAATGACCATTTTGCCATAAGCCCTTTCAAAACCAGAGTATAACAAGCCACCCAAATGTGGTTTCTCTGCCATGACAGTGCATCGTATTTACACCATTGCAGCACAGCACCGTGTTACTCATGATTGTGTGGCTAATGGGGAGCTCAGATCTCTCCCTGGATCTTTGGCAATACATATCTGTCCCAGACTACTTTAACCAGTTGACCAGACTACTTTAACTGGCTGACCAGTCTTCTTCCTTTCTTCCAACTTTGCATCATGACCATCTGCTTTGAAGTATCAACTCTACTTTTTCTCTCTCTCAGCAAGGCAGAGTCATTTTCAGAAGTTCTTAGAGCAGCTGCAGGGACACTACCCCAGGGCCTAGACCAGGGGTAGGCAACCTAAGGCCCAGGGGCCGGATGTGGCCCAATTGCCTTCTCAATCCGGCCCGCGGATGGTCTGGGAATCAGCGTGTTTTTACATGAGTAGAATGGGTTCCTTTATTTAAAATGCATCTCTGGGTTATTTGTGGGGCATAGGAATTCGTTCATTTTTTTCTCCCAAAATATAGTCCTGCCCACCACATGGTCTGATGGACGGTGGACTGGCCCATGACTGAAAAAGGTTGCTGAACCCTGGCCTAGACATATACAAAGAAGGTGGCTTCCATTGTAATTTCTCCAGCCAGATAACAGCAATGGTTCCCCTCTTATAACCTGCATAGAATCATGGAATTGTAGACTTGGAAGGGACCCCGAGGGTCATCCAGTCGAGCCCCCTCCAATGCAGGAATCTCAGCTAAAGCATCCATGACAGGTGGCCATCCAACCTTTGCTTGAAAACCTCCAAGGAAGGAGAGCCCACAACCTCCCAAGCTAGACTGTTTTACTGTTGCACAGCTCTTGACGTCAGAATGTTCTTCCTAATATTTAGTCAGAATCTCCTTTCTTGTAACTTGGACCCATTGATTTAGGTTCCCAAACTGCGGCCCTCCAGATGTTTTGGCCTACAACTCCCATGATCCCTAGCTAAGAGGACCAGTGGTCAGGGATGATGGGAATTGTAGTACAAAACATCTGGAGGGCCGAAGTTTGGGGATGCCTGATTTAGGTTCTACAACCTACTGAGGAAGTCCATTCCACTGTTGAACAGCTCTTACTGTCAAAACATTCTTCCTGATGTTTAGCCGGCATCACCTTTCTTGTAACTTGGAGCTATTGGTTTGAGTCCTCCCCCTCCAGAGGAGCAGAAAACAAGCTTGTTCCTTCTTTCATGGGATACCCTTGAGATATCTGAAGATGGGTCCCCCATCTCCCCCCAGTCTCTCCTTTTCCAGGCCAATCATAGCCAACTCCTCCAACTGTTCATCAATGCAGCTTTTCTAAATGCCAGTTTCAATCAACTCAAATGTGGCACAGTTGATAGTTCTTTGTGGGATTTTTTTTTTGGATCTGACTTTTTTCTTTTAATAACTAGCACTAATACAGTGGCTTAGGTTTTCCCTCCTTTCCACCATCCTCTCACGGACCTCTTTTGGGGACAAAACATTGAGAAGTACCCAGTGATTTGTTTTCCCTCTGGAAAAATGCTCTCTTGTCCCTTCTCCCAGATATTTCCCACCAATCCAGCTGACCTCATACATGTTCCAAATACTACAGCTGCATCAATATTTTGCTTACCCAGATTTTGAAAACTTCCAGTTTTTCATAATGTAAGATTACCCAGGGTAATGTTAACCAGTTTAGAAAGACCCAGTATGTAGCATACACACAAGAATTATGCTTAATGTGTACTGAAGGTCCATCTCTGAGTTCCAACAGACATGATCCTAAAAATGCACTGATATGTGAGTTGACCCCAAAACAGCCTTAGGTTAGTATTCATTTAACACATCACTAAAAATAAGAAGACAGAGCTGTCTAAAAATTGCATATGATAACTTATATGTATACATGCAATTTTAGAAATAATGACTACAAATTAAATGGAAATGCAATAGATCTCACCATAGTAGGGAACGCAAGAAGTGGCCAACCAGCTGCCTGTGGGAAACCAAGGAGCAGAACAGGAGCACAAGGGCACCCTCTCTTCCCAAAGATTTTCAACAAGTGGTATTCAGAAGCGGGATCTGCGTGGCGCTGTGGTCTAAAACCACTGAGCCTCTTGGGCTTGCCTTTGGTGGTTCAAATCCGAGCAACAGGGTGAGCCCCTGTGGCTCTGTCCCAGCTCCTGCCAACCTAGCAGTTTGAAGGCACAACACTGCAAGTAGAGAAATAGGTACCGCTGGAGCGGGAAGGTAAATGGCGTTTCCGTGTGCTCTGGTTTCCATCATGGTGTCCCGTTGTGCCAGGAGCGGATTAGTCATGCTGGCCACATGACCCAGAAAGCTGTCTGTGGACAAACGCCGGCTCCCTTGGCCTGAAAGCGAGATGAGTGCCGCAACCCCATAGTCGCCTTTGACTGGACTTAACCATTCAGGCATCATTTTCCTTTACCTATTCAGAAGCATTGCTGCCTCCTACTGTGGAGGTAGAGTCATCATGGCTAGTAGCCATGGGTGGCCTTCCCCATGAATTTGTCTAATCCTTCTTGGGGAACTTTAACTTTATACTGGACTCAAATTGGTGGGAAGACTGTCCCACCAATGGGAAGTACAGGATCAGGTTTAAGGTGCTGGTTTTGACCTTTAAAACCCTATGCGGCTTGGGACCCTCATATCTATGGGACCGCCTCTCCTGGTATGCCCCGCGGAGGACCTTAAGGTCCACAAACAACAATATTATGGGAGATCCCGAGCCATAAGGTGGCTAGATTAGCCTCTACTAGGGCCAGGGCCTTTTCAGTATTGGCCCCAACTTGGTGGAACGCGCTTTCACAGGAGGACCAGGGCCCTGCGGGATTTGTCATCTTTCCGCAGGGCCTGCAAGACAGAGCTGTTCCGCCTGGCCTTTGGGTTGGACTTAGTCTGACCCCTGCGTTTTTCCTCCCTCATGGCTTGAATTTGACTACTCAAAATGAGGCTGCATTTTAAATTTTAATACTGTCTTTTAATCTGCATTTTAATTAATTGCTTTTTATGTTTTATTGTAATTTTATTGGTGTGAGCTGCCCTGAGCCCGGTTCTGACTGGGGAGGGCGGGGTATAAATAAATTATTATTATTATTATTATTATTATTATTATTATTATTATTATTATAAAGAAGGACAAACAGTTTAGGTAAACAAGCGATATGGGCCATCTTGGTATGTAATTGCAGCATGACTACTTGCACCAAAAGTACCTGAAAAGGGATGGAGAATTGCTTTGCAGATATACAGCACAGTGGTTCAAATGGTCAGGAGCAATGCTTCCTATTTTGCCATCTGAGGCAAAGCAGAAAGGTTCCACCCTGCTACCACCACCCCACCACCGAAGCCTCCCTTACATGGGTCATATGGTGGCACCCACAAAGCAGCAAAGGTGGCGGCGAGTTCCAGTGAGATCTTGCAAGACCTCTTAGGAGGCCTCGCGGAGCACACAAGCTTTCATGAGATTTTGGTGAGATCTCACAGGAAGCTGCCAATGCTTCTCTGGCAGTGGCAGGCTGGGACACCCACTTGGGCCTCTTGGGGTTCTGCACCTGAGGCGGTTGCCTCTGCCTGCCTCATGGGCCAGCCAGCCCTGAAAATGTTGCCGTGTCCTGGTTGTTTATTTGCATGTGGACTTGCTCTTTCAAAGTTTAAACAAACTGCGATAACCCTGAGGCTCTTAATCTCAGGGTTGGGGGTTCGAGCCCATGTTGGGCAAAAGATTCCTGCATTGCAGAGGGCTGGACTAGATGCCCCTCATTGTCCCTTCCAACGCTGCCATTCTGTCATTCATGGGGACTGCCTTGAGCAGGTTGCCTGACTGCACTTACAGAAAGAATTCCACAGCAATACCCCCAAAATGCAGTACAAACCCACACAGAGATTGCGATCAGAGACAGGAAAATGACACTCCTTCTGAAGCCTGAAGCCTGATATAACTGCTTCCCATTAACTTACGCTAAGGCGGACCATACCAAAGGTTAATGTAGTGTAATGAATAAATAACCAATCTATAAATCTCCTGTATTGTCCAAATTCCTTCCCTCTGCAAACACATGGAGGGGAAATTCATGATTTGATTGGTGATTTCCCTGTATAACTGCTATACGTAATACTGAATGAAACTAGAAAATTATCCCGTTGATTAATTCTATTCCCCTTCCATTGTTTTTGCTCGTTTGGCATGGCTTGATATAGGGCTGTTATTATCCAAAAAGTTGGTTGAAGTTTAACCACTACTGTTTCCTGTCTGACTATGGTTTTGTCAACAGACTGGATGTATAGTGGGCAGCAAAATACTCAGTGACTAAATGGGGAATAATGGACAAAGTCCGGAAGTAATAAAAACAATCTTGATGTAATATCACAGACCAACAGGTTCAGCCTGTGATAGGAAATCTTAATTCTCAAAAGAATATCATTAAACAGAAGTGACTATTCTCATTGCATTGGAAGTTTTGTATGCAAAAAAGGCCACACATACAAACATTCAAAGTAGTATGGAAAGAAGCATTAAATTTGCTTCATCTTCTGCCTTACAGTCAAAACGACATTTTTACAGGTTTATTCATTTAGTTTATTTATTAATTTCACTTTTGCATTGCTCTTCCTCAAAAGGAGCATAGTTTTATAAAAAAAATTGCCAACACAAGGGAACTCAAACAGAATAACTTGAAGCACACACGCAAGCACATGATATCTTGGAAACTTTCCCATAGCGCAGTCACAAAACCAGCCCATGCTGTTAGGCGTTATCAGGCCTTAAATTTGTAATAGCTCAGGAAAGCAATGCGCCCCAGGGTGTTGAAAGGGGCTCAGGGTCTAACCCAGTCACACTGATATCTACCACCCTCTCTCCCACCTCCTCCTGAATGGAAGGCCAAAAGTGCAATTAATAATACAGTGAAATAAACAAATAAATTTGTAAAAATGTTATTCTGACTGTAAGGCAGAAGATAAAGGTACATGAAGAAGTCCTTTATTTTATCAGTCTTGAATCTTCCAACATTCAGCTTCATTTAAGGTCCACGAGTTCTAATGTTATGAGAGAAAAGGAACCTTTTCTCTGCCATTTCTTTATTTCTATCCAGTGCTAAAAGGGACGTGGGTGGCACTGTGGTCTAAACCAGTGTTTCTCAACCAGTGTGCCTCCAGATGTTTTGGGACTACAACTCCCATCATCCCTAGCTAGCAAGACCAGTGGTCAGGAATGATGGGAGTTGTAGTCCCAAAACATCTGGAGGCACACTGGTTGAGAAACACTGGTCTAAACCACTGAACCTCTTGGGCTTGCCGATTGGAAGGTCGGTGGTTCGAATCCTCATGACAGGGTTAGCTCCTGTGGCTCTGTCCCAGCTCCTGCCAACCTAGCAGTTCAAAAGCATGCCAGTGCAAGTAGATAAATAGGTACTGCTGGGGCGGGAAGGTAAATGGCATTTCTGTGTGTTCTGGTTTCCGTCATGGTGTTCCATCGCACCAGAAGCAGTTTAGTCATGCTGGCCACATCCAGGCCACGGAAAGCTGTCTGTGGACAAACGCTGGCTCCCTCGGCCTGAAAGCTGAGATGAGCACTACAATCCCATAGTTGCCTTTGACTGGACTTAACCATCCAGGGGTCCTTTACCTTTTACCTTTTATCCAGTGCCATTTTTCTAGAAAAAGAGGTACCAGAACTCACCATGAACACCTTGCTTGTTCTCTTATAATGGCAATGGCACCCGCCTGAGAGGTGCTGGAACCGAGTTCTTGTGAATTCTGACTGAAAAAAAGCCCTGCTTCTATCATGCCACTTTTCTCTAACGTAAAATTTCCCAAATGCTGCAACCTTTCCTCCTAGCGGAGAGCTGCTCCATCCCCTTGGTCATATAGGTTGCCCTTTTCTGAAAAGGGTTTCCAGCTCTACAATATACGTTTTGAGGCAAGGCCACCGGTGCTGACTGAGAGGCTAGGGGCATTGGAGTTTTTGATCACACGAGAAAAGCCCCGCGCACAGATGTGGAAGTCAGAAATGTGGTGAAAAATCCTTTAAGCCAAGCTGCTGTCTCCTATATTGCTTGCAATGCAGTTGTCTACTGAAAACAAAAAGGAAGAAGGATTGTTTCCAAAGAGGCAGGTCAAATAAAGTTATTGCAACGTAGTCAAAAATGCCGTTTGCCCCACTCAACCCTTCCCACAGCACCTGGGAATATGCTGAGACTTGTGTTTATGTGAAGTCATGGTTTCTGCACCACCAGTAGGTCAACAGATTCCTAAAACCAAGACTCCTTGGGAGGGAGGTGGTGGAGGAGGAGAGGAGCAGAGAGTCTTGCAAGCATGTTTATTTTACAGTCACTCGGAAGTTGTAACCTGTCCCTGAGAGATGATGAATCACCAGTGCAGCTCTATAAAAGCCAAACCATGTTATAAGCTGAACCATCAGAGCTCCAAAACCTCAGCATTGATCATGAAGCATCCAAGTGCTGCAGTGGCCTTCTTTCTTTTGCTGGGCATATCGCGGTGTTTTGCCCTGCCAATATCCATATCAGATGAAGACGACAGCGATGAATTCACGAGGGAGAAATTCGAGTTAGCAGAGGTATGGCGTAGGACCTAGAATAGGCTCTGTTCTCTCTGCCTTCTCTCTGTTGTCTTCTCTCCTATCAAAACTGAGGCTGTAAGGGCAGAGGCTTGTCCTTTTTGCTTACATGAGTTTGTAAATTGAATAAGAACAATACATTGCAGTAGCAGTGAATTAGAAGTCTAATTGGTTTTCTCTCCCCCCCCCTCCACCCAGCGCTATCTAAAGAGGCATTACAACCTCCGGTCCAACCCGGCTGGGATACAGAGGAAGGCAGGTGATACTGTCACATCCAAACTTCGAGAAATGCAGGCATTTTTTGGACTGGAAGTAACAGGCAAGCTCAACAAAGAGACGTATGAACTAATGCAACAGCCGCGGTGCGGGGTTCCTGATATTGGGGAATACAACTTTTTCCCTCGAAAGCTGAAGTGGACTCACACTAATATAACTTACAGGTAACGACCCTGGCTCTGGGTCCAGATCTATTTGTGCTGATGCTTGACAGTATCTTCATGCAGCCCAAGCACAACTCCTGTGCCATGGTATGTTTTAGAGACTTTGGTTTGGCGCACTCGTCACTGAGTGCTCTGCAGGATCTCAGGGGGTTTGCTAATTCTGATCTCGTATGTAAGATCTCACATGACCTGGAAGCTGTACGCCGGCTCCCTCGGCCAATAACGTGAGATGAGCGCCGCAACCCCAGAGTCGGTCATGACTGGACCTAATGGTCAGGGGCAGGGCCGGCCCTACGGCAAGGCTGGGTGGCGCAGGGCACCAGGGCGCCGGGCCGCCAGGGGGCGCTGCGCTGCGCCCGCCAGACAGCCGCGCTGGGAAACGGGGCGGGGGCGCCAGATATGCTTAAGACAGCCCTGGTCAGGGGTCCCTTTACCTTTATGTAAGACTTATAGCAGGAATGGGGAACCGGTGACCTTCAAGGTTCCGGTAGACTCTGGCTCCCATCAGCCCCAGCCAGGCTGGCCAATAGTCAGGGATGATGGGAGTTGTAGCATGTTGTAATACATGCATGTTTAATGGTATCACACTTTGCAACATAGAATCACAGAATCATAGAGGGTCATCTATTCTGCCCCCTGCAGTGTGGGAATCCTGCCCACAGCCAACCCTGCATGGACTTGAACCACCAACCTTCTGGTTAACAGCCAGATGCACTCCTTTTTTTGTTGTTGTTACAGCAGCGTTAGGCATTTAGCATGTATTTTGTGACTTTAAGCCAACCTGGTGTGCTGTTTTTTGCAGACTAACAAGATGTGGAAGAAGGTTATGTACAACATTTGGAAATCTCATGCCATATGCTACTGTCTCTATCATCAAAGCCTATAAGCTTTGAGTTCATTTAATTTGCCCCACACAATTTCCTTTCAATTTCCTTTTCCAAACAGCCGGTGAGGAATCAGATAAGAGAAACACAGTACCTTTTGTGAATGAGGTGCTCAGATGTAGCTAATAAAAGCAGGAATGGAAGTAAAGTTTTAAATATCTAGGCGAACCATCAATATGTCTGGCTACACACACACACACACACACACACACACACACACACTCATTGTGTCTCGGTCATTGTTCTTTATTAGTACTTCCAAAAAAGGAAGGTGAATTTATTATAACTCTGCAATAATAACCACACATTCTCTAACAGGAAAGGGGCATATATCTGTATGCTTTTCATATTTGCTAAATTGGCAGTGGAGAAAGACATGTAACTTTTGAAATATTGTGATAGGGGATGCTTTGCAACAGGTTTTGAGTTTGCAGAGAACCATCTGAAGGTATTGGGATTTTTTTTTATTTTTTATTTTTTGCTTTCCTCATAGGATTCTAAATTACACCCCTGATCTGAAAAAGTCTGAGGTCGACAGAGCATTCAAGAAAGCGTTCAAGGTCTGGTCTGATGTGACGCCACTCAACTTTACTAGAATTCGCAATGGTACTGCTGATATCATGATTTCTTTTGGAAGGAAAGGTAACTAGAGTGAAATTGCTGTATTAATGGCTGTGTTACTTGTTTGCTTGATTTGCAATTAAGCATGCTGATCATATTCATTTCTGTTTCAAATATTTACAGAGCATGGTGATTTCTATCCCTTTGATGGACCTTCTGGGTTATTAGCTCATGCCTTCCCTCCTGGGCCAAATTTTGGAGGAGATGCTCATTTTGATGAAGACGAGCTGTGGTCTACAGATTCCAAAGGTAGCGTATATGCTTTGAATATAATTTTTATTACCACTGTGTGGGTTGTTGGTTCTAAATAGCATCCGCTGTGAAGCCAGGAAATGTTTGACCAGTGAATTACTTAGCAAGCAGATTCTCCTGTCTTGTTTTGCTGCGTGATTCATAATTGTTGAAATGAACAATTTCACAAATAGTAAATAAAGACTGAACAGGTTGTTTTGAATATTGCTTCTTTTGTCATTCCTTACCCATATTGCCTGTGGCATACCTCCTTAAGCAATACAGGCACTCCGAGGCTTCCATATTAACTTGGAAATGTGCTTCGCTGAATTCAGTGGAACTTACTCCCAAGCAAAGGTACATAGGATTGCAGCCCAAGGATAAAGGGGGCTAAAGCAGAGCTGGGAAGCTTGTGACTCTCCAAATGTTGCTGTTGGACTACAGTTCGCATCAGCCTCAGCCAGTTTGGCCAATGCCCAGTGATTCTGGGAGTTGTAGTCCTATAACATCTGGAGGGATGCAGCAGATTCCACAACCCGGGACTAAACCAGAGATGTGCTGCCTTGCTGTTCATTTAATTAACAGATGACAGATACTATTTCTATTCTCTCTGTAATGCAAAGAAAAGAGTAGTGAATGGTATCAGGTGTAATATTTTAATACGTTGCAAAAGGAGGCATTAAACAAAAGAATCCGGCTAAAGCAGCCTAGTGATATAAGCTCTGTAGCTTTCATAACAAGATGCACATGCTGTTTTCTAGGATATAATTTGTTTCTTGTGGCTGCCCACGAGTTTGGTCATTCACTTGGACTTGAGCATTCCAGAGACCCAGGAGCTTTGATGTTTCCAATTTACACATACACTGGAAATAAAGGCTTATTGCTTCCAGATGATGACGTACAAGGGATCCAGATTCTATATGGTATGCCTGCATTCCCCCCCCCTGTTTTCTCCTTATGTGTACATATAATTCTGCCATGGAAGTCATGAGTAATAAATTTCCTTGTTGTTTCTGTTCACCAGCCTGATGCGGCGAGATCTGTCACTGTATAACTTTACAATGCACATATAAAATCACAATTTTCTACAAGTGTTCCATATATTAGATCCCATAAAACGCTGCACACAAGTTCAGATGCTAAAGTAAGGGAAGGACCTGAATGATAGAGCTTCTGCTTTGCAAACAGAAAGCCTCAGGTTCAATCCTCATTTCATGCAGGTAGAGCTGGGAGAGACTGAAATGCTGGGAAGCTGCTGCCAATTGGTGTGGAAAATGTTAAACTAGATGAACCAATGATCAGATCTGTGTTCCTAAATACTGTACAGTCAACAAGCTTATAGTTTCCCGCATAACACATGTACTTTACTGGACAGGTGCAGGAGACCACGACCCCCATCCTGATCACCCCAAAACGCCTGAGAAATGTGATGCAAACTTGACGCTGGATGCTATCACGGAGCTTCGAGGAGAAATGGTGATCTTCAAGGACAGGTGCGGCACAACCGAAATATGTGCATCCATAAACTTTTTGTCTAGTGACAGAGCAGGCCTGTGCAACTTGAAGCACACCCAGCCACACACTTCGTCCAATATTGCAAAGGTTGAATAGGGTTCAACCGGATTGAAAAATCCGGGATCAGCAGCGCCACGGTACCAGAAGTCGCTTCTACACACTTCCGGGCATGCGTAGAAGCGACTTCCGATGCCGCTGTGCCCATTTCCAAAATGTCCGCAGCACCAGAAGTCGCTTCTACACATGTCCGGAAGTGCGTAGAAGCGAATTCTGGCACCGCTCTGCCCATTTCCAAAATGTCCTCAGTGCCAGAAGTTGCTTCTACGCATGTCCGGAAGTGCGTAGAAGTGACTTCTGCCACTGCAGACATTTTGGAAATGGGCACAGCGGCATCGGAAGTCGCTTCTACGCATGTCCGGAAGTGCGTAGAAGCGACTTCCGGTGCCAGCGCAGCACCAGAAAAACATGGCCGCTGGCAGGAGCTCCGTAATCTGGGGGAATACGGGGTATTTTGCCATTCGGGACACCTGCGGGAAACGGTAAGAAAATACGGGGGTTTCCCGGGGGAAACAGGGTACTTGGCAGCTATGTGAATAGGGCCACCTTTGTCAAAACAACAAAAACAACCCAATTCTCATCTTAAGGGTCATTTATTCATTCTATTATATCCATGATTGCAGACAGTATGCATTGTACAAATAAAAAGAGAATAACCGCACTGCAAGGCAACCACAATGAGGTTAAGAGACAACATACAAGCACTATTTTGTTTTGTTTTGTTTGGATTTTGTTTTGTTTTCTGTTGTTTTGATTTCTCTTCACTTTAATCCCTACTGAATATTTTCAATAATATATATATAGAGAGAGAGAGAGGGAGAGAGAGAGAGAGCATACAAAGCCACATTCAAAAACCAGTATAATACATGTTGCAGTGAACAGCATACAACTGAATAGCCAACCCCCAACATAAAATTCCCGGGAAAAGAAAATCTGGTGCTGAAAAGACAGTGGTGTTGCTGCAAGGCTAGGAAGAGAATTAATATCCAAGTACTCCCCATTACCCAATGCTGAAGCTGTGATGGCTGTGCTGTACCTCCACTGCCAGAGAGTGTATGCCAGTTGCTGGGGGAAACAAGTGAGGAGAGCACTGTTGCACTTAAGTCCTGCTTGGAGGCATCTCAGAGACATCTGTGGTTGACCACTGTGAGAGAAAAATGCTGAACTAGATGGGTCATTGGCCTGTTCCAGAAGGCTCTTCTTATAGGATGAATCTGGTTCTCCTGTGGTACTGAGATTTTTATTAGGAGGCCCTATTCCCCTCACAGAGCTACAGTTTCCAGAGTGGTTTAACAAACCATTCCTCTTTGCAGGGAACAATAGCTCCATGAGAGGAGTTGTTGTTGTTTAGTCGTTTAGTCGTGTCCGACTCTTCGTGACCCCATGGACCAGAGCACACCAGGCACTCCTGTCTTCCACTGCCTCCCATAGTTTGGTCAAACTCATGTTGGTGGCTTCGAGAACACTGCCCAACCATCTCGTCCTCTGTTGTCCCCTTCTCCTTGTGCCCTCCATCTTTCCCAACATCAGGGTCTTTTCCAGGGAATCTTCTCTTCTCATGAGGTGGCCAAAGTATTGGAGCCTCAGCTTCAGGATCTGTCCTTCCAGTGAGCACTCAGGGCTGATTTCCTTAAGAATGGATAGGTTTGATCTTCTTGCAGTCCATGGGACTCTCAAGAGTCTCCAGCGATGAAAGGAGTAGGGTCTCCTACCAACCACCTTTAACAGTGCCCATGATTCTTTGGGGGTAGCCATGACTGCTTAAAGTTTTGTGATACTGCTTTAAATGTATAGTGCAGAGGGGGCCCTTATTAGTGGGCTGCATTTGGCTTGGTGCCTCACTTTGCAAACAAGGAATGCTGTGAAGACCTGCTCCAAAACGCTAAAGATGAGCCTGATTAGTGAATCCGTTAACACAAGCTCTTGGGAATATCTTCCAGGCGAGAAACATGCTTTTTACCTTGAATGATTGACTTTAGAATGATTTGACAACTATTAAATTTGTATATTATTTGTGTTGTCTGAGAAATGGCATTAGCAAATTAATTTCTGTAGTACTTTAAGGACTACAGTGGTACCTCTACTTACGAATAACTCTACTTACGAATGTTTCTACTTACGAACGGAGCTCCGTCTGCCATCTTGGATGCGGTTTAGATAGGATTTTTTCTACTCACGATTTTTTAGATAGGGTTGCTTCAACTTACGATTTTTTTCTCCCAATGCAGTCCTATGGGATTCTACTTACAATTTTTTTTGACTTACGAATGTGCATTCGGAACGCATTAAATTCGTAAGTAGAGGTACCACTGTATTCAGTTATCTTTAACTTTGGTAAAATGCTAGCCTACCATGTTAGAACATCCCTCTTCCTATCACAGGTTCTTCTGGCGCCTACATCCTCAGATGGTTGAGGCGGATTTGGTACAAATTAAGTCGTTTTGGCCAGAAATCCCAAGCAAGATTGACGCGGCTTATGAGCATCCTACCAACGACCAGGTGCTGCTATTCAGGGGTAGGTCTTCTGCAGAAATCTCTCTGCCTGATCCTCAAGACTCTTCCCACACCACACACCCTCTCCCCCTCCCACAGACATGCCCCTTACTGCATAGGGCATGGGAGTCTGCGCAGAAACAAGCCTATTTGTTGTTCTGGCTTGGGCCCCCAGAAGTTTTCTCAGAAAGGAATGCCACCGACAAGGCTGTATAATGGCGTGATTGTACCAATCCCACCCGTCCTAAATTCATTCCAGTGAATTAAATCCTCCTCAGTCTAATTTTTACAGAAGGGGAACCCTTAGTGAGACATTAGCATGCCTAAGGCTATATGGCAATCACATGGTTGAATCTGAAGCCTAATACATTAATTCATACTTATTCACAGGGAAGAAAGTCTGGGCTTTGAATGCCTACGACATAGTAGAGGGCTACCCTAAAAAGATTTACGAATTGGGCTTTCCAAGATCTGTGAAGGGAGTCGATGCCGCGGTCCACATCAAAGATACTGGCAAGACTCTCTTTTTCGCTGGAGAAAAATACTGGAGGTATGTTGAAAATTCTTATCTTCCCCATAGTAGTTTTGCCAGTTTCTCTCTCATTTCCCCCCACTATTCCAATGATGTAAGAACCACAACATTTGGTCATTGGTTTGGCTCCTCCAAATTTAGGAACATGGGGACAGGGGCCATGGTGTTAACTCAACGACATTTTCTGCATCCTGTCACTCTTAAAGCCCACAACAATGAGTCCTCTAGATAAGCTGAGGAGGCCTATTCCATAGACTTACATTTAGATGTTGTACTCATGTGTTAGACCAGGTGCCCTCCATATGTTGCTGGACTCCAGTTCCCATGAGCCCAAGCCAGCATGCTTCGTAGTAAGGGATGATGGGAGTTGAAGTCCAACAGTAATTGGAGAGACCACATTGACTAGTGCTGTGGTAGACTAATGGGTGAGCAAGGGAGGAGGACTCACACTGAGGGAATACTCAGGCAGCACTTTTCCCCACTTCCACAGCATTTCCAAGTTTTATGTGATTTTTCACATGAGGTAAAAGCCACTTCTGAAAAACTAGCAGAGCCTAGTGGGCATTTAGCACTCAATTCCCCAGGTTATTTGCTTCTAAGGGAAAATCCGTTGGCATCCCCGTTAACCCAGAAAATCGTAGTTTTTCATTGTAATTTCACATGACAAAATTGGGGGAAGTATTCCAGCATATGGTCCTTTCCCAGCATTTAAAATTTAGCGTGACGTGGAGGTATATCGATTGTGATCCATAACGTAACAAGAAGTGCCATGTGAAAGCAACGTCAGAACCCAGGATTGAAGCCCTAGCATTCTGGTCAGGAAAACTGACACAATTATCCCCATGTCCGAATGTGCCATTAGTAGTCCCATCCTCGATATTGCACGTTCTCGCTAGCTTGAGCTCCTGGCATCTGCACTGCATAACATTTCTGGATAGGGCAGAACAATGTCCTTCAACCTTGGGTCCCCAGATGTTGTTTGACCACAACCCCTATCATCCCCAGCCAACGTATGGTCATGGATGGTGGGAGTTGGTCCAGCAACACCTGGGAACCCAAGGATGAAGACCCCTGGGGTTGGCCATGTGTCTCCTACCTGTTCTGGAGTGTGAGGTGTTGTGGGGAAGAATTCTCTTGCAAAGCAGCACCTGCTTCACGGAACTTCCCTCCATTTCATGTTCAGTATTGTATAGAGATAGATGATGCGCCCTCAGCCATTTTCAGTATATGTTTCTGTTCTAGCAAGAATTTACAGGTTGCTGCTGCAAATGCTGGCACTTTTTTGTATCCTGTCTTTTTAATTCTACGGTATCATTTATTGGTCTGGATTTTAGATTTTTTATGTTTGCGTTTTGTCGTCAGCTGCATTGAATTGGAACAGAATTACGATGCATAATGCTATACATAAATGAAACACTTGCTTATTTACTTTCTTTCCCCCCTCAAATGAAGTTATGATGAACAGAACCAAGTTATGGAGAAAGGCTACCCTAGATATCTTGAGGAGGATTTCCCTGGGATTGGTCACCGAGTGGATGCAGCTTATGAGAAGAATGGTATGCATTTTATTTGTGTTGACACCTGGCATTTTTGGGTGAAAAACCAGATTGGCCCGTTCCAGATGCTTGCTTTGGGGGACCCTTCAGGGTTTTTTCCTGGCCCAGTGCTCCAAACCCGTGCCAGACAGCTTTGTCTAACCACCATTTTATTTTCTCACAATACAGTGGTACCTTGGAAGTCGAACGGAATCCATTCCAGAAGTCCATTCAACTTCCAAATCGTTTGAAAACCAAAGTATGGCTTCTGATTGGCTGCAGGAAGCTCCTGCAGTCAATCAGAAGCCGTACAAACTCCATTGGACGTTCAGCTTCCAAAAATACTTTGCAAACCAGAACAGTCACTTCTGGGCTTGCGACGTTCGGGAGCCAAAATGTTCGAGAACTAAGCTGTTCGAAAATCAAGGTACAACTGTACTGACATAGGGTTGCTCTGGGAGGTTGTGGAAATTAAAGTGACAGCTAGTCAAAGAAACACAGGAAGCTGCCACATGCAGAATCAGGCCATCGGTCTATTCAGCTCAGAATTGGTCAAGTTCACACTATATACACAGTGCCAGATTTAGGTTTGATGAGGCCCTAAGCTACTGAAGGTAATGGGGCCCTTTATATGTCGCTGTTTTTTGTGTTGAATATGTGCTATGTGGTAATTTAAGGACCTAATAGGTATCTCAAGCCATTTGCACATAAGATAGATAGATTTTTTATTGCGGCTAAAAGCCCACACAAGCAAAGTACATCAAACAGTAAAAAAAAACTGCCTTTCAGAAACAAAAGAAAAACAAACAGCAGCAGCATCTTTGTAAAAGTTACACCACAGCCATTTGGGGTGAACGCAGTCGAATATCTATATATGTGTGTAAAATTGCCAAGAAATAATAGAATAGAATAATATATTAAAAGGTTTCAATAATCATACAGCACATAACAAAATATGTATTTTAATCAAAGTAATTGTTGAAAAGTCCATGCAGAATGCAAAGTCCATGCAGAATGTAGGCACCCTATATATAGAAATGAGCAAACAAGTGATATTTTAGGGAGTAGGCTAGCAGGCGGGGGCCATTACTTACATCACAGGAGCCTTCACAACACAAAACAGCAAGAGAGCAGGGCCCTAAACTATAGCTTGCTTAGCTTATACAGTGGTACCTCGGTTTAGGAACACAATTGGTTCCGGAAGTCTGTTCATAAACTGAAGCGTTCATAAACTGAAGCGAACTTTCCCATTGAAAGTAATGGAAAGTGAATTCATCCGTTCCAGACGGGTCTGCGGCGTTTGTAAACCAAAAATTCGTAAACCGAGGTGTTCGTAAACCGAGGTTCCACTGTACATAAATCCGGCATTGCATATACCTCTAAAGTACTACAATGCCATTTTAAGCGCAAATGCTTTCCCCAAAATTATTCCAGGAGCTGAACTTTGTTAAAGGTGCTGAGAATTGCAAGCAGACCCCTATTTCCCCCTCACAGAGCTACAATTCTCTGAGTTCCCAGTGAAGAGAGATTGAATGTTGAACCTCTCTCAGAACTGTAACTCTGTGAGGAGAACAAGGGTCTCCCAACAATTCTCAGCACCCTTAACAAACTACAGCTCCCAGAATTATTTGGGCGCAAGGGGAGCCATTGCACTTGGCAGCTGGTTTGGGCTCTCCGAAGTTTCATCACAATGTGTTATTGTGGACACACGCCCCACAGGGGGGCAATTTGATTTGGGGGGGGGATTCGAGAATGAGTTATTAACAGTTAATGGCCTTTTAGGCTTCCTCCACTTGAATAGGAGTTCACTTTCTGAATAATAAGAATTATATGTCACTGGGGGGTGGGCATCAGGATTTTAGAGATGCTTAGGTGGGGCATGGCCAAAAAAAAGTGTTGATGGGCAACATCAAGGTACCTGCCACTCTCTCTCTCTCCTAAAGTGGAACAGGTGGTCACCTTGCAGTTGTACATGCCAGCCTCACAATGCAATCCTCAACTTGTCTGCTGATAAGCAAATCATATTCGATTCAGTGGGGCTTGTTGGCATCCATCTCGAGAGACAATGGAGTTTGCCTGCCAGCCAGGGTGAAGTCAGTCCAAGGCTCAGAATGCAGCATTAATCAACAAATTGCTTTGTGAGGGGGGGGGGAGGGGGGAATGCTTTTTGATTTACTGTTTTTAAAAAGAAGTAACATAAATAGCAGCAACATGAAGCGGGAATCTTATCTGAATGGTTTCCTTCCTCTGCAGGTTATATATATTTTTTCAATGGACCACTGCAGTTCGAATTCAACATCTGGAGTGAAAGAATTATTCGGGTCTTGAACACCAACTCCATTTTCTGGTGCTGATTGCTCTGGATCAGGTTCTGAACTGTGGGAAAAAATGCCTTCCATGAAAAAATATACTGTGGGTGTTTGGTTATATATGTGTGTGTGTGTGTGAGAGAGAGAGAGAGAGAGAGAGAGAGAGAGAGAGAGAGAGAGAGAGAGAGAGAGAGAGAGAGAGAGAAGGTAAGGTAAAGGACAGCCTGGACTGTTAAGTCCAGTCAAAGACAACTATGGGGTGTGCCACTCATATTGCTTTTCAGGCCGAGGTGAGTGGGCTCAGCTACATTAGTAAAAAACAACAATTTGAATGCATTATAAACATGCAACACCAGATGGCGCCAGAGAGCAAATTTTTTTTCTATATACACGATTTTCCATAGGGTTTCCCCCCTCTTTTGTTATAACAATCTAATTTCTCACTTATTTATAGCAGGTTTTCCCCCTGTGTGTAGATCCACCTAGTGAGTGTGTGTGTGTGTGTGTGTGTGTGTGTGTTTTAACCAGTCAGCTTGATTCTGTGAACAAGCTCTTTGCCATTCTTCCTTTGACTTTGTTTTGTGGATATGAGGCTGTATAGCACTACGTCCATCAGTCTGGAACTGAAATAAAAAATGTTTTTAAACGACAGCATTCATATCTTGTGGGACATTACAGTTCATAAAAGATGACAGAAGAAGCAGGCAACATTCCAGTTATGTGCTGATCGAAAAACTGGCCCTGTAGAATTATACTACTCGAGAACTCAGAGTGAACAAGCAACTTACTGTTTGTTTATTTGTGGCATTTGCATCCTGCCCTCAAGTCAAACAGGCTCTCAAAGCGGCTTGCCAAAAATCAGTATTTAGATGGTCCCTAGACTCAAGCTTAAGGGACGCAGGTGGCGCTGTGGGTTAAACCACAGAGCCTAGGGCTTGCTGATCAGAAGGTCGGTGGTTCGAATCCCCGCGACGGGGTGAGCTCCCGTTGCTCAGTCCCAGCTCCTGCCAACCTAGCAGTTCGAAAGCATATCAAAGTGCAAGTAGATAAATAGGTACCACTCCGGTGGGAAGGTAGATGGTGTTTCCGTGTGCTGCTCTGGTTCGCCACATGGCCTGGAAGCTGTACGCCAGCTCCCTTGGCCAATAGAGTGAGATGAGCGCTGCAACCCCAGAGTCAGTCATGACTGGACCTAATGGTCAGGGGTCCCTTTACCTTTAAACTCAAGCTTACGAAATATAAAAAAGACACAGCACACAAGGAAAAGGGAATGGGCGGGAGGAGGGAACAGCAAGCTCAGGTACACGTTACAGTTCTTACAATGCAGCTGAGGGCATCGACACTTGACTGATGCCAGTGGTGGTTCTGGGTGTTTTGCCCCTGATAAAGAGTGGATCTCCACAGAAGCACCATTTCCTCTCAGTACAGATCCTGAAGCAGGCCAGGAGTTGCGGGTGGCTCCTGCCACATTGCTATTCTCTCAGGCAGCTTGTGAAAGAGCCTTGGCAGCTAAAGTCCTGAAATGCTACAGACGAAGGCAGATCTTCCATCTCCAGGATGGTTTTAAAGATGCAGAGCACAGGGATGCTACCCTGTGGAAGTGGTCCATTTCGTCAGCCTCCTGTCCATTTGGGGAGATGCCTTTCAGTCTTGGCTTCCAGGGCAGCATACAGTTTAAACACTCACAATTCCCCTACAATCCTTGGAGTGGTTTAACAACCAATACCTCTTCAGAAGGAATTCTGGGAACTGTAGCTGTGCGAGAAGAACAGGGGGTCTCCCAGCAACTCTCAGCACCCTTAACAAACTACAACGCGCAGTACTGTACATTTGTGGCAGTACATTTCTTTTTGCCTTTAACTTCGTGCTGTTCATGGTCAATTTCTCTTGCCCCGTTCTCAGTTAGAATCTTAACTGCTGATGGCATTGTGAGGACATCTGTGGTTACAAAGGAATATTATTTTGCTAGGAGATTTATTCCAAGGATGTGGTGTCCGAGTTTTGATGGCAACATTATTTTCTCAGAGTAAAGAGAGAGAGAAGGTTGTGTCATAACATTTCTCCCTCCCTCCTGCTGTCCCCATATGCTCTTGAAAGGAAGAGGAGATACATACTTTACAAAGAGATTTGTTGGGGGCAGACAATTTCACAATATAACTTTTCATAAGCAAATCCCTTCCTCGGTGTCTCAACAACTGGTGACGCCCATTTATCTTTTCCCATATGTCTTCATTTCTCCACTTTCTTTTCTTTCTTTCTTTTTTTAAAAAAATCAATTTTTATAAATCCATGACATTACAACATCATACAATATATCATTCTAAGAAGAACTTTAGTGTAAGCACAACAATAACTATACAGTGCATGTCAATTCACTACATGTTAAAAGAGAAAAGTCACAGACCCACAAAATCTATCCCCTTAGGAATGACCATAAGGGGCTGCTTAGCTAGGGAGGTGTCTCAGTAATTAATCCAAAAGATTTCTGGAGAAGTGGAGGTTGCATTGCACCTCTCAGATTGGCCACATAATATAAAAAAGGGACCCACATTTCTGCAAACTTTGATCAGTTTTGAGTTCCTGGTTTGCAGTACACTTGCAAACATTCCATTCATGCCACCCAAAGAGCCTAGACTGTTCGAAGGTGTCATGTTTTAATTCCATTCATTCATTTCTACATTTATATCCTACACGACTTCCAAGGAGCTCAAGAAGGTGTCCAGTGTCCACGATTCTCCCCCTCCCTATTTTAGCCTCACAAAAACTCTGTGAGGTAGGTTACGCTAAGACAGGCATGGCCAAACTTGGCCCTCCAGCTGTTTTGGGACTACAACTCCCATCCTCCCTAGCTAACAGGACTAGTGGTCAGGGATGATGGGAATTGTAGTCCTAAAACAGCTGGAGGGCCAAGTTTGGCCATGCCTGCTCTAAGAGGATGTGGCAGTCCCAAGGTTACTCTGTGAGCTTTGTGGTTGAACCCTGGTCTCCCAGCTCATAGTCTGACACTTTAACCTCTATACTGCCCATAGATGATCAAACTCTGTACATAAAACTGTCAGTTGCTATGATGTCTAGCTAGCTAGGTGAAGAGGGTAGTTGTCGGAAAAACATAGGCCATGCTTTAAAAATAAACAAATGCATTTTATCTTATTAATAAACCAAATAAACCAAAGATAAAGAGCATAAATAAATACTATTACAGCAGGTTGAAAGCAGCTTAAACTTGGACATTATCTTTGAACTTCTTGTTCCAAAACATTACAAAAAATACCTATTTTCCTATAAATCTATTAGGCTGATTTATATGAATTATTTTGTAATAAAGTAGCTGAATCATAATTACTATGGACCAAATTTTCTCAATCCTTTCAGCTATAGCAGGAGATATGCTCACCTGCTCAACCATTTTTAGCTATTACCATCTTTGCAGCAGTTATAAGGTTGAACACGATTGCTTGGCCATTTCCCAGAGTAACATATTTTAGATAACCAAGTAGAAATAGTCTAGGTCCCATGTGTAGATGACATCCTAACATATTGGAGATATTAGCCTAAACAGATTTCCAGAATATTTCTACCTGATAACAATTCTCAAAGGTAATCTGCTTTATTTAATCCACATCTGCAGCATTTATCCGATCCTAACATATATTAAATTCAATTTACAAGGTGTTAAATTTCATTGATAGAGGGCTTTTTGTGTGACAGTACTCACACTGTCACAGGTGAGTATGTAGGTGGCGCTGTGGGTTGAACCACAGAGCCTAGGGCTTGCCGATCAGAAGGTCAGCGGTTCGAATCCCTGCGATGGGGTGAGCTCCCGTTGCTCAGTCCCTGCTCCTGCCAACCTAGCAGTTCGAAACCATGTCAAAATGCAAGTAGATAAATAGGAACCGCTACAGCGGGAAGGCAAACGGTGTTTCCGTGTGCTGCTCTGGTTCACCAGAAGCGGCTTTGTCATGCTGGCCACGTGACCCAGAAGCTGTACACCGGCTCCCTCGGCCAATAATGCGAGATGAGCACCGCAACCCCAAAGTCGGTCACGACTGGACCTAATGGTCAGGGGTCCCTTTACCTTTAACTCACTGGTATAGAGAACTACCACTTCTTCTTTTTCTGTCTACGGGAGCCATTTTGTGCTGCCACTTTTGCCAATGTACAAGTACCAGCATCTCAGGTTTTTTGCCTCCAAACTCACTGAACATATGGTTGTATCCAAAGCTGGCACAATGCGACTACTATTTCCTTTTCTCCCCCTGAACCCTCACCCTCTGAAGCTGGAGGGGACAGGAGGGGAGAGGAATTCCCATTGTGTGCATGAAAGTCCTTTGCACCAGCAGAGCTGCAGCCCTGGATAGGTCTCAAAACCAGTAGCCTAGGCCAGGGACGTCCAACTGCCAATAGACAGCAATCTACTCACAGTGATCTACCCATTGTCGCTGGATGGACCAAAGTGGTTGAGCTTTTTTTTTTAGGAAGCCAAAGTTCCCCTTTTATGGTGGGGGGGGGAGATCACTGAGGGGCCAAAGATCTAACAGGATCTATCAGGAACATCCTGTGATCTACTAGTAAATCACTATCTACCTGTTGGACATGCCTGGCCTAGGGCAGGCATCCCCAAACTTCGGCCCTCCAGATGTTTTGGACTACAATTCCCATCATCCCTGACCACTGGTCCTCTTAGCTAGGGATCATGGGAGTTGTAGGCCAAAACACCTGGAGGGCCGCAGTTTGGGGATGCCTGGCCTAGGGTGTATTACAAATATGGTACCCAGCATGTCTGGAATGTTAGCAGTGTCCTTAAAGTACCCATAGCAGGAGCTATGGGTAAGAAAAATAAACACATTGTCCTTGTCATATCAAGAGTTATGCCCATATTAAGACTGGCAACAGATATTACACAGCGACTTGCTCGGTTTATGAGGAGGGGATTTTGTCACGAAATCTCCTTTCATAAACCATCAAAACAAACACTTAGTAAAAATTTCCTTTTTGTAACCACAGTTTCCCTCTTTCTCAGTATACAAGATAGTAGGTTGTGGGGGGAATGTAAGCCGTTTTTGAGACTTTGAGGAAATCAGTTATTCTCCCTCTCATGGGCATATGAGGACAAGGAATTGTGATATGCTGCAATCTGTTCCTGAGACTTTGAGGAAAGAATGTCGTCATCGACAACTAGTTTCCTTCTAAGGTCATTCTCACAACAAAACGAAAATTTCCTTTCTTGACCACAGTTTCGTCTTTCTCTCAAGAGCTTATGAGGATACGTATCGAGCGGTAATGGCATAGGGTCAAATTTACCACATACAGGAATCATCTGAAGGCAGGCAAATCTCCCGTTGTGTTTCGCCATATTGAATCATGTTGTTGGCATCCATCTGTCTTGGGAGACAATGGAGTGTGCCTCCAGGGTTGAAGTCAAACCGCTGGAGAATCACAGCATAGAGGGTCCTTTTCCTGAAACATACATGTGGTTTGCTGTGGAGAAATTCCAGCGCGCAGCCTCCATCTCTCAATGGAGTGCTTCCTAGGAAGTCTTGCTTCAGGGGTGGGGAACCTATTTCAGCCCAAAACACCCTGGTGGAATAGGAAACCATATTTAATCAACATACACTGTCTTGAGAACAAAAAGACACAGAGGCATTAATATATCTGGAGGCTGGGTAGCTTTCTCAAGTTGCGAGCCACAATCCCCCCCTTCCTTTTATTTTATTTTTTAAAAAATAACCCCCATTTATACTTTTCAGATATGCCGGTATATATTTCACTGATTTCATTTTGACATTTTGACATTTTAAAACTTGACTTCCTCTTTCTGCGGTTCCTTAAATTTATTTTTAAGATCTCCTGCATATCCAGATTCAGTTAATTTACGTAACTTACAATAATCCTTCCAGTGTTTCTATCTGCTTACAATTTATCTGTAAATATTCAATAAACCATTTCCATTCTTTTATAAAAAAATGTTTGTTATCTTAATTTCTTAATCTTCTGGTAAGTTCCGTTCCGCAATTTCTGCATATTCCATAAGTTTTTGCTGGAACTTCTTCTTTCCATTTTGGGGCGAGTAACATTCTTGCCAGTGTTGTTGCATACATGAATAAGTTTCTATGCAATTTAGATAGTTCTGTCCCTATAATTCCCAAGAGAAAGACTTTTGGGGTTTTTTTTAAAACAAACTTTATTTTAAACATATTTTAAATTTCATTGTATATCATTTCCCAGTAAGCCTTAACCTTACTACAAGACCACAACATAGGATAAAAAGAACCTTCATTCTCTTTACATTTCCAGCACTTATTGTTTCCCCTTCCTTGCTCGCTTCTGTTTGAGACCTGTCATGGCTGCTCATCTTAAATAAAAAGAAGCTGTTAAAACCTCGTCGCTGTGCCTGTCTTTCCTTGCAATTAGACAAAAGTTCTGTTCTAATATGCTAATATGTCTCGATTAAGAAAGGTGGAGTAGGAAATAGACCGTTAAAATAAAAAGGAAAGTAATGGAACGGAGTTTTGATGTAAGAATGTGTATAGATTATACGAAATGCAAGGAATGAAAAATGTTTAGTGCAATCTAAGGAAATCTAGCAGGGGTGGAGGGAAGTGGGGTGCATATAGGTGGTGGAGGGTTTAAAAATGTAAATATGGATTATGTTTTGTTTGTTTTGACAATGCAGAAATTTTGTTGGGAAATTGAATAATAAAATGTGTGTGTGTGTGTGTGTGTGTGTGTGTGTGTGTGTGTGTGTGTGTAGTTCTGTTCTGCAACATACGTAACACCCCAGCCTCAAAGTACACAAGTAACAACACACCAGGATATTAAATAACAGGAAGCCATGCTTGCTGTTACATGCAATCTGATTAGGAGAGTGTGCCAGCTGAAGTGAGGATGGCCTGGAGATAAGCAAATGATGATGAGCCTTTTCATCTCACATTCCTAGCATTTGGACCACACTGCACTCTCTCAATCTTCCTTTTCCCCTCTCAAGGCCTTGGGCAGTTCAAATGAAGCTCCGAAGCAAGGCCGGAGCTCAAAGTGCCATACCTGGTTCTCCCATACCCAGTTTTAACCCCACAACAACCCTGTGAGGCGGGTTCAGCTAAGAGACTGTGACTGGCCCTAACATTACCCAGTCAGCTTCATGGCTGAGTGTGGCCTTTAAGAAACTTTCAAGTATGCGAAGAAGCTCATTCTATCCAGAACCCCTTCTTTCAGTACAATATTTCTACTTTCTAGAATTCTGTCTGCAACCTCCCCAAGATGACCTGTTGAATAAAGGTAAAGGTACCCCTGACCATTAGGTCTAGTCGCAGACGACTCTGGGGTTGCACGCTCATCTTGCTCTATAGGCCGAGGGAGCCGGCGTTTGTCCACAGACAGCTTTTGGGTCATGTGGCCAGCATGACCAAGCCGCTTCTGGCGAACCAGAGCAGTGCACAGAAACGCCATTTACCTTCCCGCCAGAGCGGTACCTATTTATCTACTTGCTTTTGAACTGCTAGGTGGGCAGGAGCTGGGACCAAACAACGGGAGCTCACCCCGTCGCGGGGATTCAAACTGTCAACATTCCGATCGGCAAGCCCTAGGCACTGTGATTTAGACCACAGAGCCACCTGCGTCAACCTGTTGAATAGGAAGATAATAAGAAGGAGGAAAAAACTTATTTTTGGTCATTTGCTTCCTAAAAATGCTAAAGTTTGCTTATTTCCTCTTTTGAAGTACATCTAGCAAAGGTATTAAGCCGACATTGGAAAATAAGTATCTCGGAATGTGCCATTTCATACAATACTGGTGGTTGTGAGGTTTTGTGTTTTGTTTGTTTTTAAACAACTTAATGCAGGCCAGCAACAGCAGCGCTTGTCAGTTTCGGTTCTTTCACTTCCTCATATTTTCATCTTAAAGCTGGTTCTCCACATCTCTGTAGTGATCTGAAAATTCTCTTTTAAAAAAATCCTCATGGAAATTATTCTGTGCTTTAGTACACATTTCTCCTGATAAACACATTTTTTATGCAGTGTTGACTGACGTGCACATGCTTGCAAGCAATTTATCCTAATATCATTCATTTTCACACATTATTTTCACTAGTATATTCATTTTTATGAACATCCCCCCCTAATATATCCATTTTTGTACATGATGATTTGTCAGAGAACTGCAATACAAAATCCAGATAAGTGCTAATTTAGATGAATAGCTGTCCTCATAATGTTTCAGAAAGTGCAACAACAACAACAACAACAACAACAACAATTTATTATTTATACCCCGCCCATCTGGCTGGGTTTCCCCAGCCACTCTGGGCGGCTTCTAACAGAAAAATGAAATAAAAGAATCTATTAAACATTAAAAGCCTCCCTAAACAGGGCTGCCTTCAGATGTCTTCTAAAAATCTGGTAGCTGTTTTCCTCTTTGACATCTGATGGGAGGGCGTTCCACAGGGCGGGCACCACCACCGAGAAGGCCCTCTGCCTGGTTCCCTGCAACTTGGCCTCTCACAGCGAGGAAACCGCCAGAAGGTCCTCGGTACTGGACCTCAGTGTCCGGGCAGAACGATGGGGGTGGAGACGCTCCTTCAGGTATACTGAAGGATACTGATGGATTTGACTTTAAATGGGAATTAATCCCCAATTCCTAATACTGACCAAGTCTTCTGAGGTTTGACATCTACTGTGATTGCAAGCGTAACGTGGATTGTGCTTCTAGGGACGCATATTGGGCAGGACAAACCATTAGGAGTGCACCAAGCATTCATTTCTTTCAGTGGAGGCAGTATTGAGAAAGGCAGCATTTGGTCAAAAAAACTTTCCCATCCCACCTCACTTCCTGGGAGTACAGCTTGTCTGAAGCTTTGTGTCCCTTTTTTCCCCTCAGCGGTGCTTGTTCAGACAAGACTTTAGGGCAGAATCCCAGAGCCCCACTCGGAAGAATGAGCAGGAATCTCCCGCCCCCAGTCCTGGTATAAACAGTGTGATTCTTTGCTTGAACCAAAGATGCAAATATTTTCCCCGCACATGATGTTTGATACCATCAAAGTACAAATGAGTCACTTCAGCAATCTATTCCTCCAGATTTCTGCAGGGCATTGAAATTGTCTGCAGACCAAAAATGTAACCAAACCGCTTGGTGAAGTATGAAGAAGAAGAAGAAGAAGAAGAAGAAGAAGAAGAAGAAGAAGAAGAAGAAGAAGAAGAAGAAGAAGAAGAAGAAGAACAACAACAACAACAACAACAACAACAACAACAACAACAACACAGATGGAGAGCCTGCGGTGAACTTGGAACGACCATTTCTTGACCATTAAGGGAGGGCTGTTCTCCACTAGTGAGTTGCTGGAAGAACCTTATGTATAGTTCACCAGGGTTATAGCAGGCGGCACCGGAAGCATTGTAGAATCAGAGAGTTGGAAGGTACCTCAAATATCATCTCATCCACCCTCTGCTGATGTAGGAAACCCATGGCTGCAACATGCCTGATAATCATAGCTGCCAAGTCTCCCATATTCCCCGGGAAACCCCCGTTTTTCCAGCTGTTCCCAGCTGAAAAAACGGATTCTTTTGTTTCCCCCCGGTTTATTCTGGGGTGGCGGCCATTTTGGAACTGGGCGGAGCATGCTCAGAAGCGACTTTTGATGCAGCTCTGCCCAGTTCCAAAATGGCTGCAGTGCGACTTCTGGCGCGGCGGCCATTTTGGAACTGGGCAAAGCAGCATCAAAAGTCGCTTCTGAGCATGCTCTGCCCAGTTCCAAAATGGCGGCAGCGCTACTTCCGGCCTGCTACTTCCGGTCCGGTCCCTTATTTCTCCCACAGGAACTTGGCAGGTATGCTGATAATTGGCTGCCCAATGGTCATGAGCGGAGATGGCTGAAGAGCTGTAATGAGCTTAGGAGAGATGTGACTTCCAGGTCAGCTGCTTCCCTTAGTAAAAACACACATTTATCATTTATTTATCAACAGAGACTTCATTTCCTTAGGGTCTTGCGAAAGAACAAGGTTGGACAGCAACTGATGATTTCCTTCTATCAGTCCACAATAGAAAGTGTTCTCTCATACTGCTTTACGGTGTGGTATGCTAGTTTGACAGCCATGGACAGAGAGTCCCTATGGAGGGTGGTGAAGAAAGCACACATTATCGTGGGCTGTCCCCTGAGTCCGCTAGATGTCATTGTGGGAGACCGTTGCCTCAGAAGAGCGAGGAACATTCTCAGGGATGACTCACACCCTGGCCAGCACCTTTTTAAACTCCTGCCCTCGGGCAGGAGATATAGAAGCATGGTAAGCCACACCAACAGGTTAAAGAACAGTTTCTACCCATGGACCGTGAGGCTGCTGAATGGAAGACAGCAACATTGCAGCTGATGTTCGGGGTTGGCGGTCGTACGACAGCACACAGAGTGTAACAAGGACTGAGAGATTGTGGGGAGAGGGGGGCTCGTTTAATCTCACTGTAAACATGTGGTACAGTGACAATAAAGTATTTCTATTTCTGCTATTTCTCTTTATAAAAACATTTATATCTCAATTTTCTCAAAGTGCCCCGAGAATCTCCCCTTCTTTAGATTAGAACTTAAAATAGCAATGAGTTGCCATGGTGTTTCCATACCTGCCAAGTCTCCCGCTAAAATGCAGGATCAGCAGCGACGCGGCACCGGAAGTTGCGTAGAAGTAACTTCTGGGGCCGCTCTTCCCATGTGTGGGCACCGGAAATCGGGCAGCGCAGCACTGGAAGTCGCTTCCATGCATACCTGGTGGCCATCTTGGTGGTGGCGGCATGGCGGCGGCCGCTGGGCATGCGTATAAGCGACTTATGGTGCCGCTCTGCCCGATTTCCAGTGCCCACAGATGGGAAGAGCAGCACCCGAAATGGAGGCCCCCTGGCAGGTAGGAAATCCGGGGGGTTTCCGGGAATTTCTCCATTCGGGAGAACAGAGGGAAACGGATTAAAATCCGGGGGTTTCCTGCGACAAACGGGATACTTGACAGCTAAGGGTGTTTCACTGGCTCTGCTGCTGCATCCGCACTGCACCAACCACCCTGTCCCATCCCCATGTTCCTCTTGGTTACTGGCAGCAGCCTCTGTGTTGGGAAGCCAGCTGAGTGATGCAATTCCACCCCACTCTGCTCCACTAGCTGCTGCTGGAGAGCAGAAGACTAAATCGGTCCGCTTGCACTAGTTTTCCATTTCGAATGGCTCTCGCCTGTTGTGTTTATTTTGGAGCCCTGCATGTGTCCTGATGAATGAGCCTGGTAATGGTGACTGGCGAGAAGCCGTCTGATGACTGGATCTTCCTTTTCATCGGGTGGTGATTGGAAGGTTTAAGATTCCCATGTGTGGTGAAAAGGGACTAGTGAACCCATTTAAGAGAAAGAGGATTAGAAAAGAACACCTTCCTGGATAGCATGTGCACAAAAGAAAACCATCACAAAGTATTGAAGTGTATTGCTTTTCCAACTGAAATTTCTACGTTTCTGTCATACAGTATACGATCCAATACACCATTATATTTTTCCTTTAATTTTTGTTGACTCCCCACCCCATTTTCCATGGAGTTGTTGTTTCTCCTCTTCTTCCGCACCCTGTAAAAGACTATCTGTTAAATCATAGCCACACTTCTACCATCTAGTTCAGTGTTTCTCAACCTTTTTTGGGCCACGGCACACTTGTTCCGTGAAAAAAATCACGAGGCACACCACCATTAAAAAAGTTAAAAAATTTAACTCTGTGCCGCCCTATATTATAATTATGACTGTAAGAAACACTTGCCAAATATTGCTTTCCGGCGGGTCAGTGTTGTGTATTGACGGCCGCCAGGCTCGTTTGCACTGAGCTTTGGGAAAGAGGAGGAGAAATATTGCTTTCCGGTGGGTTAGCGTTGTGCATTGGCGGCCGCCAGGCACGTGACAATGCAAATCGCCCTTCTCGTCGCCGCACGTCGCGGCACACCAGCCAGCGTCTCGCGGCACACTAGTGTGCTGCGGAACAGCGGTTGAGAAACGCTGATCTAGTTACTTCTGTTGCTCACAGTTCAAATCCTGCTCGCAAATTCATCATAACTATAGTATTTCTTAAAGTAGCAGTTTTGAAGTGTATGGCTGGCTGGGCATTGATGAGTATCTGACAAAAAGTCTGTCAATTAGCTACAAGGTGAAGTTTAAGGTGCTGGTATCAGTGTACAAAGCCCTTGAAAGCTCAAAGATCACCTCATCCACATCATCTTCTTTTTATATGCAAATGTTCAAACTGTTTTTAATATGTGGAAGTGTTTTATATATCTATCTGTGTTACTTAATTCACAAAATGTACACACCACTTGACTGTTAAATCCTCAAAGCAGTTTCCAAAAGATAAAACAGGAAAATAAGCAAAAATTCACAACCATCCTTTAAAATGTTACATAAGTTAAAATATTAAAAGAAAAGAAAATTCAACGTTCAAAGCATCTGGGGAGAATTGTTTTTAGCAGGCAGCAAAAATATATGTCATTATATTGTAAATCACTTCCAGGTGGCTTCATGAAATGAAATGAAATAAATAAAATTATTATTGTTGTTGTTAGCCAAGTGTAGGTACTTCGTAATGCATACTTTGTATGCACAATGGGGCAGAGAATACCATGTATTCCCAACAGCAAATATTTTAGCATGGGAAATGTCCATATGAAGCCTTAGAATCACATTCAGAAACGAAAAATCTGCTTTTTCCTGGTGATCCCATCTTGCTGATTCAGCTTAGGCACTTGAGTTAAGTCCTTGGTTATGTTTTGCAACTTGGTTATGTTATGCAACTTGTGAAAACAAGCAACTGATATTTAACAGAACGTAACAGAAGTTGTGGGTCGCTTGTTTAAAGCACTATAGAAAAAGTGCCCTGTAAAATAACTATAATTTGGTTTTGTTTATTTGGAACAAACTTTTGACTAAGTGCTAAAGTCCACTGTAACAACAAAGTTCATGAGGTGAAGGCCTACCTTCTGTGATCGTTGCTTACAGGAAAATGGCAGGAGCAGAGAGAATGAAAACATTTCCGTTGTCTCTCAGATATGGTACCCTTCAGTCAGCTCTTCAAAAGCCATGTGAATCCAAACAAAATCTATGCGACCATCAGCTTACTATTACAGAAATATGTGTTCTCAGTTGCCTGCATTTGCTTGGCAGCATAGATTTCAGAAGTGGAAAGGGGGAAAAACCAACAGCACCCCACCCCTAAGCCTTGGTGCAATATGTCTCTGTGAGGACTGAACATGCTCACTGAATACAGAATGCCGTTTCTTTATTGCCAGGGGGACATAAATGGAGGCAACACTCCACTCTGCACCAGTGTGGATAATTCAAGGAATACAGAGCAACAGCATTGACAAGGCAACAACAACAACAACAATTTATACCACGCCCATCCGGCTGGGTTTCCCCAGCCACTCTGGACAGCTCCCAACAGAATATTAAAACACAATAAAACATCAAACATTTAAAAAGTCCCTAAACAGGGCTGCCTTCAGATGTCTTCTAAAAGTCAGGTGGTGGTTTATTTCCTTGGGCATTTCACAGGACAGGTGCCACTACCAAGAAGGCCCTCTGCCTGGTTCCCTGTAACTTCACTTCTCGCAGTGAGGGAACCGCCAGAAGGCCCTCAGCACTGGACCTCAGTGTCCGGGCTGAATGATGAGGGTGGAGACACTCCTTCAGGTATACTGGGCCGAGGCCGTTTAGGGCTTTAAAGTTCAGCACCAACACTTTGAATTGTGCCCGGAAATGTACTGGGAGCCAATTTAGGTCTTTCAAGACCGGTGTTATATGGTCTTGGCTGCCACTCCCAGCCACCAATCTAGCTGCCACATTCTGGATTAGTTGTAGTTTCTGGGTCACCTTCAAAGGTAGCCCCACATAGAGTGCATTGCAGTAGTCCACGCAGGAGATAACTAGAGCACGCACCACTCTGGCGAGACAGTCCGCAGGCAGGTAGGGTCTCAGCCTGCGTACCAGATGGAGCTGATAGACAGCCACCCTGGACACAGAATTATAAGGATCAAACTACAGCAGGAGCTGGCAACATGGTGCACCCCAGCTGCTATTGGACTCCAACTCCCATCAGCCCCAGAGAGGATGGCCAGTGGGCAGGGAGGGTGGGAGCTGGAGTCCAACAGTGTCAGGCTAGCACTACGTTGGTTACCCCTCTACGTTGGTTACCCCTGAACTACACATGATTGCTTGCACATGCATATACACAAACAGTGCTTGCCAAATAGCATGAGTATCAGGAAGAATCGGTGGGAGGGCTGATCTGTTCCTTCCATGCCCCCCAACTGTATCCAGAGGTGTACCTAGGCACCTTTGCATGCTTCGCAAGGAGATGTATTGGTGCCCCACCCCCATTATCTTCCTTGGCAAGGAGCTGTATTGGTGCCTCCAAATCCGGAAGAGACCATGGGCCAGAAACTCAAAATAGTGCCGGCAGTAACTGGGGAGGGCCATCCACAGGGCTGTTGTAACAGCCCATGCCAGTGACCAGATTCCTGTTCGCCTCGCCCAGCTGCCCAGGGCAGCAGAGGAGCAGCCCAGGGAGCACACGGATAGGCTGTTAGACCCCCTGAGTCCAAGTGGAGAGGCATGATTTTGTGCATCCCTGAGCCTGCACCTGTCTATTTCCCCTTCCCTACCAGGACCCAGGTGGCACTGTGGGTTAAACCACAGAGTCTAGGGCTTGCTGATCAGAAGGTCAGCGGTTCGAATCCCTGCAACGGGGTGAGCTCCCGTTGCTCGGTCCCAGCTCCTGCCCACCTAGCAGTTCAAAAGCACATCAAGGTGCAAGTAGATAAATAGGGACCGCTCCGGCGGGAAGGTAAACGGTGTTTCTGTGTGCTGCTCTGGTTCGCCAGAAGCAGCTTTGTCATGCTGGCCACATGACCCGGAAGCTGTCTGTGGACAAACGCCGGCTCCCTCGGCCTATAGAGCGAGATGTGCGCCGCAAGCCCAGAGTCGGACACGACTGGACCTGATGGTCAGGGGCCCCTTTACCTTTACCTTTATCCGCCCTCCAGCACAGTCATGTTTTCCTTGCATCCAATTTCAGAGTTTGCCTGCAGGAAAATGGCAGGCCTTTCAGGGGGTGGTCAGCAGAGAGGGGAAGATTTAAGCACATCCCACCCAGCCAAGTAAAGGTGAGCTCCTTTACTTCAGCCCTCCACATCCTGGTGCGTTCCAAATGTTTTGGACTGCAACTCTCACCAGCCCCAGCCATCATGACCAACAGCCAGGGATGGTGGGATTTACATCCCAAAACATGTGGAGGACGCCAAAGTAATGAAAGGTGCCTTACAGGGGAAATACAGGATTGAGAAACTCTTGTTTGCATCATAAAATACTGTATATATAGTGCCACCCTGTATTAACTGGGGGATTTCTTTTTGAATAAATGACTGGTGATCGTCTCTGCCAAATCTAAACAAATGCACAGTGACAGGGTGTTGTGCTTTTAGTGAACTTCTGACGCATGAAGGAAGGCTGGAAATTCCATGACTAGACGCCAGGGCTTCCACTGTCAGGATTCTACCCTTTCCTTTAAAGCCCTCTAGTGCCTGGCATCTTGTGCCTTCCAGTCCCTTACCCTATTTCTTTCTAAGGTTGGGAGAGATACTTGATTCAGTTCATATTTCAACGTGAATCTGCCAAATCCTTACTTTCTGAAGCAATACTGTATGTGAATTGAAAAAGCCACCCTTTGAAATGTGTACTTCTCCGAATATATTGCACTGCTACAAAAGTTGCACTTTTCCGTGTGTATGTGTGTGTGTGTGTGTGTGTAAAAATAACATACAAAAATCCATTCTATTGGGGAACTTGCTTTGCAAAAATGTGTGTATTAGGAAACCCACATTAAAATGCTGACAAATTTTCACAAGATTGCAAAATAATAAATAAATTGCATACTAATATGGAAATGTGAAGAACTGAACTGATCCCTAATCGCTTTGGGGATGAGACCAATGCTTAATTATGCTCTCTAAAACCCCAATTAAACCTACAGTCAGGATGAGAAAGATGGAGAGCAGGAGGGTTATAGCACCGTGGTAAAGCATCTACCTTTTGCGCCGGTAGTCTTGGGTTCAATCCTGGCATCTGTATGTGGGGCTGGGAGAGACCCCCTGCCTGAAATCCCGGAGAGCCACTGCCAGTCAGTGTAGTCAATATTGATGTAAGTGGCCTGATTCAGTGTAAGAGAGCTTCCTTTATTCCCAATCCCACTCAAAAACAGCAACAGCCAGGAAGCATCCTAATTCATCAGAATTTCATTTCATGAAGCCTAAATCCAGGACAGCACTACATTCCATGTGGCTGTGGGAAGCACCAATGCTTTCTCGAGTTGACAGCTGCCGTTCTTTGTATTTAGGTGGTCAGTTGAATACAGGGGAGCTGGGATATACTGTACACCATCCTCTTTTCAAAAGGTTGTAACAGATTAGCCCTAGTATGGAAGATTTATTACACCCTGGATTGTTGTTTAGTCATTTAGTCATGTCCGACTCTTTGTGACCCCATGGACCAGAGCACGCCAGGCACTCCTGTCTTGCACTGCCTCCCGCAGTCTGGTCAAACTCATATTCGAAGCTTTGAGAACACCCTGGATTAGAAAGAGTTAATCCATCTCCAATTTAACGGACAGCGCATCTTTTGGAGACGGGACGGTTCCCGGTTCAAAAGAGGAGGGGATAGCCATTTGGAGAGGGAGAGGGGAGTGTGGGGACATAGGAGGGAAGGAGAAGCGTGTGAAGTGAGGTTAGTGGTGGTTTAGGCTAGGCTTAGGTTAACTTGGAGTTAAAGTTTGACAGTTAGTGTACAACTGTAACTAAGTTTGTAACCTAATGAATCGTTAAGAAAAGAAAGAAAATAAATTTCATCTTTGTTGTGCCAAGGAGAATCGTCTCAGTTGTTCCTGCAGTGTATCAAAACTCACAGAGGTGGAGACTCAGAAGAGGGCAAAACTTACCTCAGGGAAAAGGGGGATAGTTTGTGACCTAGAGTCACACAAAAGGGGCAATAGGGTGAAAACCTAGAGTGCCACAAATTTGCCAAGGTGAAAAGGCAAACTGATACAGTGGGGATCCTAGCTGAGTGGGGGGACCCTTTACTGTAAGCAAGAGGTTGTTAAGTAGCCCTGAGTTTTTATGAGATCAGGCCACGAAAGCTGGAATTAGACTCTCATTACTAAGAAGCCCAGAAGTAGTGAGGGGTTTATTTTAAGGTGAAAGGAGTTGAGTGGGGGATTGCTCCACCCCCTGGACCCCTTCGTCTCATAATTTATTGAGAGCATCGGAGTTTTGTTGCAAAGGTCATCTCAACTGCTGGGTGGGATCACCTAGAGTTCTGGAGTGTGTTGCCAGCGATATGCTGATGATTCACAGCTCTGCTTCTCCTTTACATCTGCAGGTGTGGCAGTGGATGTGCTAGACCAAAGTCCTGCCTCAGTTATGGACTGGATTACAGTCATTCAACTGAAGCTTATTCTAGATAAGACTGAGGTGCTTCCCTTGGCTGGCTGGCTGGCTGGCTGGTGCATAGCCTGCCTCGAACGGGGTACCCCTCCCTCTGAAGGAGCAGGTGCCAATGTACCTCTGAATCCATTCCTATCGCTGGATATCCAAGCTGCTTCAGTCGCAAAGTGCCTTCCATCAGCTTCAGCTGGTGGTGCAGCTACTTCCCTATCTGGCCAGGGATAGCCTAACTTCTGTTGTCTGCGCCCTGACAGGATAGATGACTGCAGTGCATAATACAGGGCAGTCTCGAGCAGGTCGGGCGCCCTGGCGCTGAGGGGCGGAGATCGCTCCGGCGCCCCCGCCCTCGCAGGGAGCAGCATGGTTTCAGCGCGGCTTTGCCACGCAGCGCCCTGCCTACCAGCCCGGTGCCCTGGCGCACCGCGCCACCGGGAGTCTACCTAGAGCCGGCCCTGGCATTATATATGGGATTGCCTTCAAAGATAGTTCAGAAACTGCAGTTGGTGCAAAATTTGACAGTCAGGCTCATGAACAGGGCAAAACAGTCCAAGCATAGAAAACCAATTCTGGCACAACGGCACCCAATTCAAAGTGCTGGTTTGGACTTCTTCTTCTTTAGTTCTTTTCATCTGTTTGTTTGTTTATAAATTTTATTTTCTGTTTTTTCATTTTACAATTTGCATAGTCATGACTGTTTTTGTCTTACACAATCTAATGAAAGGGAAAAGAAGAGAAAAAGAACCCCTCCCACCTCGACTTCCCCTCCATTCTCTGGTTCCATGTAATATACCGTGTTTCTCATATTATAAGACATGTCTTATATTTATTTTTTCCTCAAAAAAACACACTATGGCTTATTTTCAAGGGATGTCTTATTTTTTCCCTCCTCCTCCTGCCGCGGCCGGCATTGCTGCTGCGCCTATCACTATGTCTTATTTTCGGGGTATGGCTTATATTCCTCGAATGCTTAAAAATCCTGCTATGGCTTATTTTATGGGTATGTCTTAAAATATGAGAAACAGGGTATCTTATTCCTACTGAACCTCCAAGTTTCCCCTATTTATCATTTATTATTTTAATTTTATATAAAAAAATAATTCACTGCGAATGTTTGCGTCAGTCCTGCTAATGTTTTTAGTTGTGTACAATAGATTTTCAAATGTTCAATAAAGGATTTCCATTCCAAATCAAAATGTCTCTTTTCTTGATTTCTTAACCTTCTGGTAAGTTTTGCCATTTCTGAATATTCCAATAGTGCTGTTGCCAGTCTTCTTTTGTTGGGTCTGTTTCTTCTTTCCATTTCTGGGCAAACACCATTTGAGGAGCCGTGGCCGCGTACATAAATAAAAGCTTTATTTATTTATTTATTTATTTATTTATTTATTTATTTATTTTGCCATCTCTGTTCCTATTATTCCTAAAAGGAAAGCTTCTGGCTTCTTTACAAAAGTTATTTTAAACATTTTTTCAATGTATTATACAGTGGAACCTCGGTTTATGAACACCTCGGTTTATGAATTTTCGGTTTATGAACGCCGCGGACCCATCTGGAACGGATTAATTCATTTTCCATTACTTTCAATGGGAAAGTTCGCTTCAGTTTATGAACACTTCAGTTTATGAACAGACTTCCGGAACCAATTACACCCATGCTTCAGTTTATGAACGCTTCAGTTTATGTACTCCGCAGACCCATCTGGAACGGATTAATCCACTTTCCATTAATTTCAATGGGAAAGTTCGCTTCAGTTTATGAACGCTTCAGTTTAAGTACCCCGCGGACCATCTGGAACGGATTAATCCACTTTCCATTACTTTCAATGGGAAATTTCGCTTCAGTTTATGAACGCTTCAGTTTATGAACAGACTTCCGGAACCAATTGTGTTCATAAACCGAGGTACCACTGTAAACCATTTCCCAGAATGCTTTCTCCCTCTTACATAAGAATAAAGGTATCTTCTTTCTCCTTAAATTCCCAAAAAGTATCTGATTGTGATTTATAGATTTTTGCTAGCTTACTAGATATCAGGTGCCATCTATACATCATCTTCATATAATTTTCCTTTATTCCATAACACACTGTAAATTTTAAGTCTACATTCCACAATCACTCCTTTGCTGACAATTCTATATTGTGTCCTATATCCATTGCCCATTGTATCATTGTTGACTTTTGTTTGCCATTCTAACAGCATTTTATACATTTTTGACATTACCTTCTTACCATTATCTAGTAGATCTTTCTCTCTCTGTGTGTTTTTTGACTTATAAAGCCTCCCCCCATTTCCCCCCCTTTTTTAACTGGTGGCACTGGTGTTATGGAATTCACTCCCAGCTGGAATATGAGATAACCCATCTGTACTGGCATTCTGCCAGCTTTTAAGGGCACACCTTAAATGCACAAGTATTCCCTCAACCACTCAAGTTGAGTCTCCTGTTTTAATTGTTCTGCTGTTTTAATGGGATTGTTTTATTGCATCTTTTACTTCTAGAGCTTTATATTTTAAGATTTTTATGGGACAGTTTTATTGTGCATTCTAATTATGGATGTTTATAATTTAATGCTTGTCTGATTGATTTTTTACACATTTAAGCTCTCTCTCTCTCTCTCTCTCTCTCTCTCTGTCAGGATGCTGTCAGCGGCTCCCAGCTGGTTGCCCAGGAAAGTATAAAGACAAGGAAAAGTTTCTTACTGTCCTTTTTAATCCAATAATTACAGAGAGAGGCTATAGAACCCAGCCTCTTGGACAATGGCGTTGTCCTGAGTGAATCTCCAGCCGCCCATCTCTCCCACTTCCTTATTCACCAATCTCAATCTCTCTCCTATGGGTGCTACTATGTGCCCTCTGCCTTTGAGCTCTTTGCTCTCCTACTTTTAAGGCTCGCCAGGTTCTGGGAGATGGACGGTCTGGAAAGCTTTCTAAAGACACTGTGTCAGTCAGCTGCCGTTCCGGTCCTGCCTCCTCTTCTACCATTATTTCCCAACTTCCCCCCTCATCTGCCTCTGAGCTGTGACCTCCCTCAAACCCCTGTTGTAAATCTATACTGTCTTCCTCCTCTCTGGAAGGGTCAGGATGGGGAGGGGGTCTCCACCATTCCTTCTCTGCCCAGTCCCTGACAATATATATAATTTATTATATGGGGTTCTGGTTTGAATGGAGTGCACCTCTTAACCCAGCTTAACCAGGAATTGAACAGTAGTTCCTTCTAGGCACAGTTGGAATTTCATTGTAAATCTCCCCACCCTGTTCTTCTTTCTCTTGACTGGCCTTATTAGCATCTTCGCTGTGCCAATACATTTCTTGTCACTAAACCCATCATAGTTACTTATTCAACTCTCTTGGAAAAAACAACACATCCTGTTTTTTCTTGTGAGAATCTCTCGTGATTTCGCACCGTGACACCCCCCTCCCCCAGAAAAAGTGATTTTTTTCGGGATTGCAATCTTGTGTAACACCCCAAAATGTGCATTTTAAGGCACTGTGGCACAAAACCTTGAGGGTGAGGGGAATCACGATGTGAAATTACATGATATTATGGCACCCCAAATGGCTGCTTTTACCTCGTGAAGAAAAAATGGGAAAACATTGTTCCAAAAGATGGCGTCCTGATTTTTCCCTTCGACATGTTAGAGGATATATTCTAAGTTTCACACCTGCCTCAGCCCCATCCTTTTGATTTTGCTGCCCTTTTCCTCTGGGGCTTACTGTTTCCCAGCATCCATACCTCTGTTTCCTGGCACTTGCCTAAACTGGCCAATACTTCTTCAATTTAATCTAATAACTACGCAGATGTTACCTGTTGATGCATGTAAATATGCTGATGATGGAGATGTTTCAAAGCTTTGGATATTTGGTTTAAATCATCTATTGTTATCTGCTAATCCACCTTGGGCACTGTGACCAAAACTTGAGCATGAGTTGAATTGAATGAATTAATTAATGGAACCAAACAAAACACACCACGGTACCTGAGACACATGGGTATTTCCAAGCACAGTGTTATTTTAATGAATGAATGTTCCTGGGCCTTTTCTGGCATTTCCCAAACCCAGCATCATAGATCAGATGTCTAGTATGGAAAGGATTTTGGCAGAAAAGACCTCGCCTGGCAACCATTCTGAAACTTAACATGTTACTCAAATTCTGATGACGGAGGCCGGTTCTCATTAATAACGGCTCACTGGATCTCTAAAATTCTGTTGATTACTAAGTTGTCTGGATTTTTTATTCTGCAGCAATGACACAAATCGTGTCTCCTTCACCTGGGTCCTAGGGAATATATTTTTCCTTTTCTCAGCTGGTAGAGCATGAGACTCTTAATCTCAGGGTTGTGGGTTCAAACCCCAAATTGGACAAAAAGATTCCTGCATCCATTGAAGGGGCAGTTGAACTACATGACTCTTGTGGTCTCTTCCAACTCTATGACTCTTTGAAATAGAGTCGCCATCCAACTCAGAGCCGGTGAAGCTGAATGCTGAAAGACCTAGGACTGGCAAGAGAAAGTACTTACTTGAACAGTGCATAAACAAGGGGTAGGGCTGATGGGCAACAGTTTGGAGGGCTTTAAAAGAAGATTAGAAAATTCATGGATGTGAAAGCTATCAATAGCCACGAGCCACAATGGCCTATATTCTATCTCCATTGCTTGAAGCAATATGATTCTAAATACCAGTCACTGGAAACTGCAGGAGGGGAGGCTGGTGTTGCATTCGGATCCTGTTGCGAGAAAGGTCCCCATTTCCCACAAACCTGGCAGGGCTGGTCGCCAACAGCTGTGGTATGGGCAGAGGCACCAACTCTCTGTCGGGTAGGGCAGAGTTTAGGCTGAAAGCAAGGGCTTCATGCCTGCTTCTTTGGAGCCCAGACCCTGAAGGGGGATAGAGTTGGTCTTAAAAAAGTGTCCCCACAAAGTTAAAAGTTATAGAATTACAGAATCATAGAATTGTAGAGTTGGAAGGTACCCCAAGGGTCATACAGTCCAAACCCCTGAAATGCAGGAGTCTCAGCTAAAGCTTCCATGACAGATGGCCATCCAACCTCTGTTAAAAACCTCAAAAGAAGGAGAGCCCACAACCTCCTGAGGGAGACCATTCCGCTGTCAAACGGTTCTTACTGTCAAATCATTATTCCTGATGTGGACCAGCAAAATATTTTCAGCAAAATATTATAAAGTGTTAAATGGGCAATTGATACCAGTTTTAGCTGAAGTGATGAATAACATACTTGCAGGAGGAAGGATCCCAAATACCTGGAAAGAAGCATACATAACATTGATTCTGAAACCAGGCTCAGATGGATTAGATGTGAAAAATTATAGACCAATCTCATTATTGAACAATGATTATAAGCTTTTTGCAGATATAATGGCAAGGAGATTGAAAGAGATTCTAAATGAAATAATACATAAGGATCAAGCAGGATTTCTCCCTGGTCGACAGCTAAAAGACAATGTTAGACATATTATAGATATAATAGAATATCTGGAGACCAGGATAGATAAACCTGCAGTATTAATGTTTATAGATGCAGAAAAAGCTTTTGATAATATTTCTTGGCAGTTTATGAAGAAGAACCTGGAATCGATGGGAGTGGGAGGATCCTTCCTGAATGGAATTGAAGTGATATATTCTGAGCAAAGAGTGAAATTGATAATAAATAATGTCTTAACAGAATATTTTGAAATCACGAAAGGTACTAGACAAGGATGCCCATTATCACCATTACTGTTCATCACGGTCCTGGAGGTATTATTGAACAGATTAAGAGAAGTCTCAACGATTAAAGGAGTTAAAGTAGGTGCAAAAGAGTTTAAATTGAAGGCCTTTGTGGACGATTTAGTTTTAACTTTGGAAAATCCCAATGAAAGTATTGCAGAAGCTATAGAAGAGATGGAGAAATTTGGACAGTTGGCGGGATTCAAGTTAAATAAACAAAAAACGAAAATGGTGGTTAAGAATATGAAGATGGAGGAACAGGAGGAATTACAACAGAAGCATGGAATCGTAGTGGCGAAAAAGTACAATATTTGGGAATATGGATGACAGCAAAAAACATCAATCTATTTAATGACAATTATGAACTAGTTTGGAAGGATTTAGAAATATGGAATAGAATGAAGTTGTCGTTCCTTGGAAGAATAGCAGCAATTAAGATGAATGTACTACCCAAGATGTTATTCCTATTTCAACCGATACCTATAATAAAGGGAACAGGACAATTCAGAGAATGGCAAAAAGTTTTGCTTAGATTTGTCTGGCAGGGGAAGAAACCAAGAATAAAATATTTGGTGGATAGAAAAGAAAGAGGTGGATTCTCCATACCAGACCTAAGGATATATTATGAGGCGTCCTGTCTCTGTTGGTTAAGAGAATGGATAACACTGGGAAATACAGATTTATTAGATCTGGAAGGCTACGACAACAGATTCGGATGGCATGCATATCTTTGGTATGATTTTAAAAAAGAGTTCATAAAGGTTTTACAAATCATGTGATAAGAAGGTCTTTATATGAGGTGTGGGAAAGAAACAAGTCGCTGTTAGAAACAAAGACCCCATGGTGGATTTCACCAGTGGAGGTGCTGACGGTCAAAAAAATAAATATGGAGGGGAGGAGGGCCACTTACGAGGAGATATTGATGAAATCAGAAAAGGGATGGAAGTTGAAACCTTACGACGAAATTAAAGAAGTTCTGACTGGATGGTTGCAATATCACCAAGTAAATGATGTGTTTATAAATGATTAAAAAATAGGTTTTGAAGATAAAAGGTCCAAATTTCAAATAGAATTGTTGGAAGGCAGAATAAAATTGTTGTCAAAAATGTATGATTTGTTGTTAGAATGGTATACGAAAGATGAATTGACAAAAGATGTGATGATAAAATGGGCAAAAGATTTTGGGTATAATATTGAATATGATGCGTGGTTGAAATTGTGGAACCAAACATTGAAGTTTACTGCATGTACTGCCCTGAAAGAGAATGTTTTGAAGATGATGTATAGATGGTATTTAACACCAGTAAAATTTGCTAAGATGTATAGAATGAGTAGTAAATCATGCTGGAAATGTAAAGAGAAGGATGGTGAATTTTATCATATGTGGTGGACATGCGAAAAAATTAAAAGATTTTGGGAAATGAAATATAATGAACTGAAAAAGATTTCTAAATACACCTTTCCCAAAAAAACGGAGGCTTTTTTATTAGGACTTATAGAAGAGGAGATTGTAAAAGGAGACAAAGTACTATTTATGTATGCGACAACCACGGCTAGGACTTTGTTAGCCCAAAAATGGAAAACTCAGGAGTTACTGACGATTGAAGAGTGGCAGACGAAAATGATGGACTATGGGGAACTAGCAAGGCTGACTAGCAGGATCCGAAACCAGGGAGAGGCAAGGTTCCAAAAGGACTGGAGTAAATTTGATAAATCCTACGAAATGATTTTAAGTAGATGGAGTAAAGGAACTGCGAGACAGGAGTGGATAAGAAAACCGAATGAGGGGAGGGAGGGAAGTCAAAGCTCGGCAGAGCACAGGGAATTTGAGATAGCTGAATAGATGTTAAAAGGAGAAAATTTTGTGTTTATTATGTGTTGTTGTTGAATGTTTTGTTACTGTTTAATGTGTTTATTTGAAAATTTAATAAATTGTCCTTTTTTTTAAAAAAAGAACATTATTCCTGATGTTAAGTCCGCATCTTCTTTCTTGTAACTTGAAGCCATTGGTTCGAGTCCTACCCTCCAGAGCAGGAGAAAACAAGCTTGCTTTCTCTTCCGTGTGACAGCCCTTGAGATATTTGAAGATGGCTATCGGGGTGCCAACTTGAATAAAATATTGGTGGGGGGGAAGGACAGGTAAGTCCCACCCCACATAATCAATCACATGATATACAGTGCATGCACACCATTTGAATGGCAATGCCCTGGCCTCCTCAATTTGTTTATTGGTGGGGCAAAGAAAGACCCCTTCGCCCCTAGGAATTGTCTCCTATGATGGCTATCAAAGTCTTCTCTTTTGCAGACTAAACATACCCAGCTCATTCCACTGTTCCTCAAGTCTTTAGGGGGGAGAAATAGACTTGAATTTCTTTAGTTACTTTAAGGATTTTCAGGGAGCAGCACCCATCTTCCAAGGCGCTGTTGAACGTGGTGAGATACTGTGCTTCAGTACTTATTCCCGTTGTCTTAGTAAGGTACCTCTCTCTGTACCTTTCTTTACATGACTACCGGCAGATTAAGATTGCCAGCTTCTGAAGGGGTGTGTGTGAGCAAGAGTCAAGGCTGTGTTTTCCAGTCCTCCACACCTTGCAAACTGCCTCACCTGCTCCTTCGCCGACTCCCTCCTTGACACCACAGGTGTGCCAGGAAGAGGCGTGAGGGGATTTTTGGCCCTATCCGAGCCTCCTGAGCAGTCAGAACGGGGTTCCTCTGAGTCAGTTCCTTACTGCATGAAGAGGCCTGTGTTTACACGCTACCATCTGTGAAATCCTGCAGACGGCCACAACTATGCTGACTGTAAACTGCGAGGCTCCCTGTGTGTATTTGTGTGTGCCTCTTAATGAGTATGTTGTCATCTTTAGGTGATCTTTTCATGTACGAAATGGATGTGTAGAGTGTGGCCACGCACTCCCGGTGTCCTGTTGGAGTGATGCTTGAAAGGCTTGCCAATTGTTCCTTTTCTGTTGGGGAGTAAATTACATTTGATAAGCTTCAGCTTGTACCCTTCCAGACAAAAACAAAGGGCGAGATCCAGGGCTTTTTTTTTCAGCCGGAACTCAGTTCTGGCACCTCTCAAGTGGGCACCATTGCTATCCTAAAAGAACAAGGTGAGTTCCAGCAACTCTTTTTCTAGGAAAATAGCACCGGCGAGATCCAATGTCAAGCGAGTGCCTAAATCAAGAGAGTTGGCATTGCTGTGCAAACTACTTTCATTGCGCCAGCAGTGGCACAAGAGGAAGTAGCGGAAGAGTACAAAACAGTACAGATGTTTTCACTGGTCCAAGCTGTCCAATGGATTTGGCTGTTGCGCCACACTAGGAGCAGGACTCCAGCTAGTATGATGGCTGTTGCATTAGTGGACTGTCCCAATTGGTTCTCAATTATTTCACAAGGTAAAAGCACACAGAGAGACACAGACACACCTCACAAGGGGGCCTAATTTGACCCAAGGCTCAGCTCTAGAATGCAGGAAGTATTTTTGTTTTTAAGTCTTCATCTGAACATGTGCAGAGCGCATGCCCTTCCCCATTTTCTCATCTTCATGAATTTGGCATTAAGGGGCTTCTAGCTGGATCCGAGTCCTTAAACTTTTCTTTTTACCGATTCATCTTTGCTACACAATCTTTCTACAGTGATGTGTGGAAGGACATGAGTAGGGAGACTAGCTGGGAATCACGGACTGCTGCTATGCTCGTGTCCTGCTTGTCGGCTTCCCACAGGCATCTGGTTAGCCACTGTGAGAACAAGATGCTGGACTAGAGGGAGGTTTGACCTGATTCAGCTCAGCTCTTTCATGGGTTCTTATCTCCTAGTCGGAAGTTTCTATACTGCCTGTGTCTGGAATTAGTCAGATCCTCTCCTGACACTCTTTACAAAGTGCAACCGTGGGTGTTGCCAAAGCCTTTTCAACCTTGGGATGGGCACATTCAGGTTACTGGATTGCTGGACATGAGGCTCTCCTTGAAAGTTCTCCAGAAACAGTCTGAGGGCAAAGTACACCATAACATATTCCACAGAATGAGTTCATGGAAAGCAGCCAAAATGATCAACGGGTTGGAGCAGCACTCTTATCAGGAAATATTTGTGGCTTTTTAGTTTAGAGAAAAAGTAAGTAATGGGGGACATGGTATGGGTGAATAAAATTATGCAAAAGATTAAAGTGTGTGTGTGCAGGACCGGCGCGTCCATTAAGGCGAACTAGGCAGTTGCCTAGGGTGCCAAAATGGAGGGGGTGCTGGCCAGCCTGCCGGGGGGGGGGAGGAAGCCTGCTCTTGCGAGAGGCGGTGGTGGGATGAGTGCCCCGAAAGGAGCGCTTTCGGGGCGCTGATCCTGTCGCGACCTCTCGCAGGGGCGGGCGAATGTGTCTCCCTTCTCCCTGGCTCACTGTGAGGCGGTGGGAGGGAAAGCGGCCCAGACGGAGCCCTCCCTTGCCGCTCGCCCCAAAGCAATATAATTATAATGGGATATAATTGTAACAACATCAATAAGTCAATTGGAATTCAGTCCCATTGAAACCCATGTGAAAAGTGAGTCATGATGTATGCTGAGGTCCATTAATTTCAATGGGAAAAAGATATTTACAGCTTCCACATAATGCAACTGATTTAGCCTGACCTCTCCCCACCAACCTACTCTGTTACTTACTGGTAAAAGGGGGGGGGGGTTGAAGGAGGAATTGGCTCATTTACAAAGCATGCCTAAAGTTTTTTGCCTTCTTCAGGTCAACCAGGTGTCTTATAGTGGTAAACGGCAAATGCTGTTCTTTTACCGGAAAATGGTAAACAAAGCCACATATTTGGCCTTCAGATCCATGGGCCAGTGTCAAAATTACTCTAACCATCTCTGCTTGTTTCCTAAGAAGATTGTCTAAAATTTCCAAAACCTGCTGCAACGGAAAGGCCTGTGTTATTTATTTCAGCATATCTTATATTTACAAATTAATGTTTTATTCAATTATTCATACAATTGCTCTAATGATTTCTAATTTATATACAGTGGTACCTCAGGTTACAGACGCTTCAGGTTACAGACTATTCCCCTTCCTTTTGGTGAAAAAGTCCCACTTGACGAATCTCACCCACCTTCATAGTAATTGCCAAATCAGGGTTTTCACACTTGGCAGCTCCTGCTGTGTGTCACACTGCTAAAAGGAGCATTTTCTGTGTTTGGCTAGTCAACGGATGTTATAATGTTGTGAGTCATGCTTCTGTTGATTTTATAGAGCAAACACGAAGTATATATAGAGGTCAATTGGAAGCACACAGGCAGATCCATTGACAGAGAGACCGAAGTGTTCTAAGGCTGGGACTCCAAGTCTGGGACGCAGAAGCAAAAGAGACAATGAAGAGCTTCCTACTGGCGATTGCGCTCTATGGAGCACTTTCCTGTGCTTTGCCCTTAACCCAGGAAGCTGATCAAGTTGCAGAAGCGGACCTGAATTTTGCCAAGGTAACGGTAACAGATGAGAAACAGAATTCTGCTGGTAGATTGACTAGCAAAAAAGTAGACAGTTACTAAATGCCTTGTGCAAAGTGGTATTCAATGTGATGCTTATAGTCTGGGGAAATGTAGATTCAGTCCTCTCCTCCTTCTCAGGGCTGCTGGATGGGTTAATTCTTCATGCAGTCCTACATAAAAACACCTTGGAGCAACTCCCATTCTGCTGAGGATGCATGCAATAGGTGAATGACCTCCTTCGTTGCGAACGAAGGCAGAAAGTATGAATGGCTAATTTTAAAATGCGAATGAATATGTGTGAAAATAATTCTATAAGCCATCAAATATATCTTTTCTTCCAATCAGAAATACATAGAAAACTACTATCCTGATTCCACATCGACGCCTGTCATAAGAAGCAAAGGAAGTGACGATATTCCTGCTGACAAAATACGGCTAATGCAGGAACGCTTTGGGCTGAAAGTGACAGGCAGGTTGGATTCAAACACTTTGGCTTTAATGAGGAAGCCCAGGTGTGGGGTTCCTGATGTAGCAGAATACAGCACCTTTCCCGGAGATCCAACATGGAAGAAAAGAAAACTGACATATAGGTAAGGCTTCAGTACACTTAATTGATTTTAAGATGCCATTGGAAGATGCTAGGAATGTTGGCATTCCTCAGTAAGAACAGAAATGGTCTTTCCTTAAAGTTGTATAGTAATAATAATAATAATAATAATAATTTATTATTTATACCCCGCCCATCTGGCCGGGTTCCCCCAGCCACCATGATTGATCTTCCTGCATAATTAAGAGTTAAAGGTAAAGGGACCCATAGCTGCCAAGTTATCCCTTTTTTTAAGGGATTTTCCCTTATGCTGAATAGGCTTCCTCGCGAGAAAAGGGAAAACTTGGCAGCTATGAAGGGACCCCTGACCATTAGGTCCAGTCGTGACCGACTCTGGGGTTGCGGTACTCATCTCGCATTATTGGCCAAGGGAGCCAGCGTATAGCTTCCGGGTCATGTGGCCAGCATGACAAAGCCGCTTATGGTGAACCAGAGCAGCGCACGGAAATGCCGTTTACTTTCCCGCCGGAGCAGCACCTATTTATCTACTTGCACTTTGACGTGCTTTCGAACTGCTAGGTTGGCAGGAGCTGGGACTGAGCAACGGAAGCTCACCCTGTCGCGGGGATTCAAACTGCCGACCTTCTGATTGGCAAGCCCTAGGCTCTGTGGTTTAATTAAGAGTCAGGGCACAATTAATTACAGTTGTTCCTTGGTTCTCAAACACCTTGGTACTCAAATGCCTTGGTTCTCAAATGCCAAAAACCTGGAAGTAAGTGTTCCGGTTTTCAAACACTTTTCGGAAGTTGAATGTCCGATGCGGCTTTCGGCTATTTTTTCTGGGGCACCTGCTCCAATCAGAAGCTGTGCCTTGGTTTTCGAACATTTTGGAAGTCAAATGGACTTCCAGAATGGATTACATTTGGCGCTTTTGTTTTTGCTACTTACTTTGCATTTTTATTTTTGAGGCTTTTTCGGTTAATTTGTTTTTGTGGAACCTAGTTCAGCTACAGATTGATTGATTGTGTGACTGTGGAAATAGATAAAATCCCCCCATCCAAACAATGACTATCCTCAGTGCAGGTAAGAATTTTTTTTTTTTTATTTTAATCATCTACAATACTGTCTTGTTTATTTTATAGTACAGTACATTGATTATTGCTTTCATTTTATGGATCAATGGTCTCACTAGATAGTAAAATTCATGTTAAATTGCTGTTTTAGGGGTTGTTTTTAAAAGTCTGGAACGGATTAATCCGTTTTGCATTACTTTCCATGGGGAAGCGAGCCTTGGTTTTGGAACGCTGTGGTTTTGGAATGGACTTCCAGAACGGATTAAGTTTGAGAACCAAGGTACCACTGTAATTCATCGTTTGCAAGAAGCCTAAAAGCCTGCTCATCATTGCATCGCTTTGATGCACCTAGAAATACAAGGAGCATGGATTTTGTGTCAGATGTGCTGAGATGTAGAAAGATGTCTCTTTTTCACCAGGGACTTCGAAAGCTGTGTGGTGCCATTTCTTTCATAACGTACATTTTCTTTACAATGTTTCACAGTGTTCTGAATTACACGCCAGACATGGACCGCGCTGATGTGGATGTTGCAATCGAGAGAGCTTGGAAAGTGTGGAGCGATGTGACCCCCCTGACCTTCACCAGGGTTTATGGGGAACCTGCAGATATTGAGATCTCTTTTGCTGCTAGATGTAAGTAAATCACACACAAATAGATATAGGTAGTTTACCCAGGTTCCTGGCCAGGCGATTTATATACATCAGGCACGTCCAACAGGTAGATCGTGATCTACCGGTAGATCACTGGATGTCTGCAGTAGATCACTGGTAGATCATTGGCTCCCCCCAAAGAAGGTGAACAACTGCGGCTCCCCTAAAAAAGCTCAACATTTTACCTCCTCCCTGAAAAAACTCAACAACTTTGAGCCGAACCCCAAAAAAGGGGGTAGATCACTGCCAGTTTTTAACAGTGAGTAGATTGCAGTTTCTTGGGAGTTGGCCACCCCTGCTATAAAGCAGGCATGTCCAACAGGTAGATCATGATCTACTAATAGATCACTGGACGTCTGTGGTAGATCACTGGCTCCCCCCCAAAGAAGCTCAGCAACTTTGGCTCCCCTAAAAAAAGCTCTACATCTTTGCCCTGAAGCCCCCCAAACAGGGCTTTCCTTCCTTAAAAAAAAAAGCTCAACTTTGACCTGAACCCCCTAAATCATGGATGGCTTTCCTTCCTAAAAAAAGCTCAACAACCTCGACCAATTTTTACATGAACCCCCCCCCCAAATACAGGGCTTTCTTTCCTAAAAAAAAAAAAGCTCAACAACTTTGACCTGAACCCCCCAAAAGGGGGTAGATCACTGCCAGTTTTTAACTCTGTGAGTAGATCGCAGTCTCTTCAGAGTTGGCCACCCCTGATATACATGTTCTTTGATTTATCTATTTTTAAAGCTCATGGTGACTATATCCCATTCGATGGACCAGGTGGGCAATTGGCTCATGCATTTTCACCTGCTTTCGGTGGAAATGCCCATTTCGATGAGGATGAATCCTGGGTGCGGGATTTAACAGGTGAGTTATTTACTTTTGTCTTAATATTTTCAGCTGTACACTTGCTTGCAATGTGTGACTCTTAGTTACATATGCTGCAAAGTAGTGAGACACGGATACCATTCTAATCCTGGGGTATAAAAATGCTTACCATTATTTTTCCGTGTATAAGATGCCCCCATGTATAAGACAACCCCTATTTTTTAAACCCAAAATTAAGAAATTAAGTTGCTTAGCTTTGGGGGGGGGAGCTCACTTCCGCCAATCGCTCACCCGCCTGCCCCCCACTGCCGATCGCTTGCCACAGCCACTGCCAATCTCACACTTTGCCACAGCCACCAATTGTCTGCCTGCTCACCGCCACCAACAGCCCACCCACCCACTTGCCACAGTCGCCAATCGCCTGGTCACCTCGCCAGAGCAGCCAATCACCTGCCCAATTGCCGCAGCCAATCAGCTTGTTGCTGCCATTAATCGCATGTTCCCCCTCTGCATTCACTATCTGTGTATAAGACGACACCCAATTTTTGCCTAGTTTATTTTATTTTATTTTTAGCAAACAGCATTGTCTCATACACGGAAAAATACGGTATGTTTTTAGGGGCCTTCCTCTATGTTTCTGACACACAAAAGCAACCTGTCTTCAGACGGCCAAACTATGGAGTTCACTGCTACAAAATGCCGCAATGACCCCCAGTGTGGGTGGCTTTAAAGGGGATTAGACAAATTCATGGGAGATAAGCCTATCAGATGGAAGGAGCATCTCCACCCCCATCATTCTGCCCGGACACTGAGGTCCAGCATCGAGGGCCTTCTGGCAGTTCCCTCATTGCGAGAAGCCAAGTTGCAGGGAACCAGGCAGAGGGCCTTCTCGGTAGTGGCGCCCGCCCTGTGGAACGCCCTCCCATCAGATGTCAAAGAGAAAAACAGCTACCAGATTTTTAGAAGACATCTGAAGGAAGCCCTGTTTAGGGAGGCTTTTAATCTTTAATCAATTATTTTATTCTTCTGTTGGAAGCCGCCCAGAGTGGCTAGGGAAACCCAGCCAGATGGACGGGGTATAAATAAAAAAAAAATATTATTATTATTATTTATTATTATTATTATTAATCAGTGGCTTCTAGTGCATCCCAACTTCATGACTCTAATAGCAGTTGCTAGGAACTGCAAGTGGAAAAGGCATTGTTTCTCTCAGATCATGTCTGTGGGCTTCCCAGAGGCTTCTGGAGGCTAGTTCATTAGGATAAATGGAGTGCTGCCTCCTTTGGGGCCAACATTCCTTCCTTTTGACTTGCAACCATTTGACAGGTGGCCCTGCCTTTCAGCTTCCCGCTCCTTAATCTCAGTGTCCTTGCAGAACTCAGCAGGGAGGTGGATGGGACAACCCTGGAATTAGTGAGCTCTGACTGTCATTGGCTCTGGCTGCGTCTGCTATTTGCAGGGCCGTCTTAAGCCCATCCAGTGCCCTGGCACTAGGTCCCTCCAGCGCCCCCCTCCAGAGCCTCTCCAAGGGCCCGGGAGTGCCAAGCGGACCGTGGCAGCAGTGGGAGGTCACCTCCGAGGACTCCGCGCTGCGCCTCCTTCTCGTTTCCCCAGCGCTGGGTTCCGTTCAGTTGAGCTTCGCCACCAGTGCGTGCACCGCGGGACCAGCAAGAGCTGCTTGGGTGCTGTGCGCACGCTGGTGACGAAGCTCGACTGAGCGGAACCCAGCGCTGGGGAAACGGGAAGGAGGCACAGCACGGAGTCCTTGGAGAAGGAGCGCAGTCCTGGCCAGATCGCCGGAACCCTGCGCTCACTTGGCGCCCTTCCAGTGCCCTCCAGCGCCCGGCGCCATGGTTCTCCGCACTACTAGCCTCTATGGCTAGGACGGGCCTGGCTATTTGCCCTTCTGACTCCCACTTCACCAGTCCCAATGAGTGACAGTCACCACTGCCACTGTGAGCACAGCATGTGACTTGAGATGGGTCTTGGGTAGGGCTCTTCTCATGTTCATGGCATTTATTCCTTCGAAAACCATGTCTGATAGGAGCTTTTGCTTCAGTAGCCTGATCTGTAAGGATGGAGAAATGTATTCTGGTCCATGTCACTTAAAGATTTGTTCACTCATGGGGCTGTTCTATCCAATATTTCTATTCTTCTTTAAAAAAAATTAAAGCTACCAAAAAATTTCAATTTATATATACAGTTAAATGCATACTTTTGAATAGATTCCCCCCTAAATATATGTTGTGGAACATATTACCTCTCAATAAAACACAATTTAAAATGCAAAAAGGCATCACATTAGAAACACAAAATCTGCTGGCTAGATACATTCTGCCGGAAGGGGTTGAACTGGGTCATTGCCTAGTGGAATTTGCCAAAATCAAATCCCTAAAGTCCCCCGGGTGATATATGATTTTTCACTTTCTTATACCCAGCTGAGCTTCACAAGCACTCACAATCTTCCTGTTTTCTTTTAGGAGTCAACCTTTTCCTTGTTGCTGCTCATGAGTTTGGCCACTCACTGGGTCTCAGGCATTCTGGGGTTTGGGGGGCTCTGATGTTTCCAACTTATCAAGCTATGGACCCGCAAAACTTCAGGCTTCACCCAGATGACATTGAAGGCATCCAGTCCCTCTATGGTAAGTACAGACTCCCAGATGATTGTGTGGGTTTATTCCATGCAAGAAGAGTCCTGGCCTGGACCCTTAGCTTAAGGACATTCCCAGAAGGGATATTGCCCATCACTTCCTCCTGCCTGCTGTTCCAGCAAAAGAAACTCTGGAGAGTGGCCTTCTGAACAGTATGGTGTGGAGAGACTGTGGAAGACAGTGGCAGGAAACTTGACTTCCATGAAGTTCCTTAAAGTAACTTAGAGCCTGAAGGCAATTCCTCTTCCTTCCCCCCCGCCCCCCCCAGCAACCCCTACATGCTTTTTCTCATTATTGTTATTTTTTAGGAAAGCCCTTTAAACCTCAAGAGAGGCTTTTCAGGGGCACCGGTGGCTGGACAAGAGAAGGGATTGGGAACTTTCCTTCTGTGAATTTCCTTAGTTTAGGATTTGAAATATACTCAGAGTCCTGTAGTGACTTCATGCTCTTTATTGCAGCTTGTAAAACAGTGAATGAAATGCCCCCCAACCCCAGGCTTTTATATACATTATTTACACAATGAGTCCCATCTGATTGGCTGATTCTGCTTCTCTCCTGGGGCCTGATTGGTCTTTTCCTGCAGGCCAATCAGTTGTTGCATTCTACGATCCTACCAGCCTAATAGGCTGTTTGACTTCTTCCTGGAGCCTGATTGGTCTTCTCCTGCAAGCCAATCAGTTGTTGCATTCTATGATCCTACTTGCCTATTGTTCTAGGATCCAAGCTTAGTATATACAGTGGTACCTCTACTTACGAATAACTCTACTTATGAATTTTTCTACTTACGAATGGAGCTCCGTCTGCCATCTTGGATGCGGTTTAGATAGGATTTTTTATACTTACGAAGTTTTAGATAGGGTTGCTTCTACTTATGAATTTTTTCTCCCAATGCATTCCTGTGGGATTCGACTTACAATTTTTTTTCGACTTACAAATGTGTGTTCGGAACCCATTTAATTCGTAAGTAGAGGTACCACTGTAACAGGATTCTAGTTCAGCTCACTTCTTGATGTGAATTGGCAGAGCCAACCTGTTATTTCATCCGTTATTGGGTTTGACCATCATCCAATGAAGCCCCTTGCTCTGAGCTGCAGCTTGCAAATCTTGCTTGTCCTTCAGTTCTTCTCTTTAACCCCTTTTCAAGGACCCCCTGAAGGTGGTGATGGTGATGACAGTTCGTCAGGAAACCCAGAGGCACCAACAGAGGCACCATCCACAGACTTGTGTGACCCTCGCCTGGCTTTTGATGCTGTTTGCTCTCTCCGAGGGGAAACCATGTTCTTTAAAGACAAGTAAGTTACATCCAAAGCACTAACAAGTTTCATTTCTAAGTCAAAGTCATGCCCAACCCCTCCAGCTGCATTTCAACCCAAAGCACTGGAAGGTGATATCTGGGTGTTCCCTTTCATTTTGTTGGACTTTATTGCTGCTTCAGATGGGTTTAATTGTTGACCTCTCAGCTTGGTTTGCCATTCCTCTCTGGAAGGGACCTTGCCTTCTTTCCATCTCCGGTCTACTAGCATCCGGGCGGCTGTTGTTCTGTACATAAAAAGTCTATGCCGAAATGGCAAAACGGACTGGAAAACTCAGAAACCAAGAGGATAAAAACTTTATGAAAGAATGGGGGTGGGGGAATTATAAGTTATCTAGGAGACCACTCTAAGAAGATGGAAACAATGGCAGGATTATTATTATTTTCACTTGTAGTGTAACAATTACAATGGATAATATGGATTGATATAACACTTAGAGTTTGCAAGAATATGCAGTTTAAAATGTTTAACATGGGACCCCCATGGGGGGCGGGGTTCTGCGATTCGGAATAATCTCTGTTTATGGATATATATTTGAATTTTTTTAAATATATAACTTTGTATTTGTAAAATCAAATAAGAATAATTTCAAAAAATGATAAAATAAAATAAAAAAATTGTTGACCTGTCAGTAGCCCAGTGAATTTTACATATTTGTAGAGCTTGCTACAAATATGTGTAATAAGCAGAGAAAACCACCTTATACAGAGACAGACCATTGGGTGACCTAGTTCAGTATTGTCTACACTGCTGAGTAAAACCTTTCCTGGGTTTGAGACTAGGCACCTCTCCCAGACCTACCTGGTGATGGGCAGGGATTGGATCTGGGAACTCCTGCATGCTAAACTGGTGATCTACCACTGAGGTTCCTGAGGGGGTTGGACTAGATGACCCTCGGGATCCCTTCCAACGCTGCAATTCTATGATTCTGTGTTTCTAAAGATTCACATTGTCTCCCCCAGCTTTTTCTGGAGAAAGAATCCCCAGAGAAGAGATGTTGAAAAAGTTCCTATTTCTGCCTTCTGGACAGCTTTGAGCAAGGGCATAGACGCTGCGTATGAAGTTAAGGCTGATGACACAGTGTTTCTCTTCAAAGGTAAATGTTCCGAGTCCCTTGTGAGTGTGGCTGAATGGCAAGTAAAGAAGCTAAGAAGGAGTTGAGTGGAGGGTGTCATGTTGTTAAGCAGAAATACTGTAGCTGTGTTAGAGGCTACAGAAAGTTAGTTACCAAATCCTAAGCTACAAAGTGTGGCTGTTAGAATGCCGTACAGTCATACCTCTGTTTAAGTACGCCTCGGTTTGAGTATTTTCAGTTTAAGTACTCTGCAGACCCATCTGGAATGGATTAATCCACTTTCCATTACTTTCAATGGGAAAGTTCGCTTCAGGTTAAGGACGATTCAGGTTAAGTACAGACTTCCGGAACCAATTACGCTCATACTTCGGGTTAAGTATGCTTCAGTTTGAGTACTCCGTGGACCCGTCTGGAACAGATTAATCCACTTTCCATTACTTTCAATGGGAAAGTTCGCTTCAGGTTAAGGACGATTCAGGTTAAGTACAGACTTCCGGAACCAATTACGCTCATACTTCGGGTTAAGTATGCTTCAGTTTGAGTACTCCGTGGACCCGTCTGGAACAGATTAATCCACTTTCCATTACTTTCAATGGGAAAGTTCGCTTCAGGTTAAGTACGCTTCAGTTTAAGTACTCCACAGACCGTCTGGAACGGATTAAGCCACTTTCCATTACTTTCAATGAGAAAGTTCGCTTCAGGTTAAGTATGCTTCAGGTTAAGTACAGACCTCTGGGACCAATTATGTTTGTAAACTGAGGTACCACTGTATTAAGACCTTGGGAGGCTGGGTTTGAAGTCCTAACTCAGTCCTAACCTATCTTACAGGACTGCTGTCAAGTTTTAAAACTCTTTGAAGGAAAAAGTGGGATATAAACACAATAATATATAAATAAAATAAATTCTGGGCTGCTGTTAGTGGAACTACTATGCGTATCTTAGGATATCAGTCTAATAATAATAATAATAATAATAATAATAATTTTATTTTTTGTACTGCACCCATCTGACTGGGTCTCCTCAGCCACTTTATTTGTTTACTCAAAACCATGTCAATGCCATTTTTGACATACCCATCATGAGGTTTTAAAGCAACGTTACCTCAATATGACCTCAATATGTAACTTGCAAAATAAATAGATGAGCAGCCAGCATTAGGCAAAAAGAGACGTATTATTATACTCAAGTGGTATCAATATCCTGGAAAGGCCTAAGGAAATCAATACGTTTCTACCAAGGTACACAAGTACCACCTGTATTGGTGCCTGCCTTGATTCAGAGGGAGGCTCTTTCTCATGTAAGCCAAGAAAGGCTAGTAGAATGCTCCGTCCCATGAGCCTAGGGCCCTACAGGATTTAACCTCCTTCCGCCGGGCCTGTAAGACAGAGCTATTCTGCCTGGCCTTTAATTTGAACTCAGCCTGATCTTTTCTTTCCCTTCTCTTCCCCCCCTCCCCGCTTTTATGAAGATTACCCGCTCTGGGACCCCACAGCTAATTCTCCCCTGGCCTCCTTGCTGGCCCAAGTAGGTCTAATTTAGCCAGCTAGCCCTGGTGACTATCTAATGTTTATTGGATGGATTTTCCCCAAATTGATTCTTGAACTTGAATTTTATTGTTATTCATGCTTTTATACTGTATTTTATGCTGCTTTTATGTTGTTTTACATTAAGTGTTTTAAATTTGTTGTTAGTCGCCCTGATCCCAGTTTTTTGACCCGGGAAGGGCGGGGTATAAATAAAAATTTAGTATTATTATTTATTACAGATCGCAGGGTGCTCCACAACATACGGGAATCCTGGGCTCTCTCATTCAGATTTGTTCCATCTTCATGCAAAGTTCTCTCAATCATTTTCTTTCTTTCTGTCTTTTGCTTAACAGGACACAAGTATTGGGCCACCAAGGGAAATATTATACAGGGAGGCTTCCCCAAGAATATTCACAGCCTGGGCCTCCCGAAAAGTGTTAAGAGCATTGATGCAGCTGCTCATGACAGCATCTCAAAGAAGACCTATTTCTTCTCTGGAAACAGTTACTGGAGGTAAGGGGAACTTACCTAGCTCACATGGAGCAATCCAGAAAGTTCATTGAGAAGCAATTTAATTCAGAAACGAGGAACTGGTAGTCCTCAAGATGCCATTGGACTCCAAAACCCATCAACTCCAGCAAAAATTGCTAATGGGCAGGGATTGTTGAGAGCTGTAGTCTCGGTGACATCTGGAGGACCAACCCTCCTTTGCAACTGAAATGCAAATAATGTATCTCATGGTTTTTGCTGCTTTGCCACCCATCCCAGAACCAATGGAAGACACCATTGTTTAAAAAACACCAGTGAAGGAAAGTCCTTTCATAATGCTCCCCACGTTACATATGTAGGTTCACATATAAGGAGTTTTCAATGTAGCTGTTTCTGCTGGTGCAAAGAGCAATGAATTCTCAACCCATTCATTTCTTTAGATATGATGAAGCCCAGAAGTCCATGGAAAAAGGCTACCCAAGAAAGATATCAGCTGACTTCCATCAGGTTGGCTCCAAAGTGGATGCTGCTTTTCTGAATCATGGTGAGCAGATGACCATCATCATGGCGCTAGCCTATTAAACAATATTTTCTTCAGTGTAATGGTGAGATGATAGGAGGACTTGACCACATCTGTGAACTTGGCAAGTTGCTCAATGACCTGAGCATCTCAGGACTGCTCCCTTGGCCATGGTCCATGTCAGGATCTAAAAAGCAGGTCTTAGCTCAGAGCCAGGTTGGTAGCTGAGTAGCAAAGTTCCCAGGTTCAATCCCTAGTGTCTCCTATTCGGCCTGGAAAAACCTCCTGTCTGAGACTGTTTTCTTGCCCACAAAGATAATTTTCAAAGTAACAAGAAAGAAATAGAAGGGGGGAAAACATTCTTTTTTTGAGACCAGTTCACAGACCCCCCTGAAGCCCATCCGTTGCCCCCCTTGGGGTCCACAATGCACAGGTTGAGAACCCCTGTCATAGAGGACTCTGTGCAGACTACAGCATTTGCTTCGCAGGAATGCTAGTGCAACTGAGTGTGAAAGTTCCCCAGAGGCAGAAAGTTTCCCCAGAGGCAGTACATTTCCGAGCACAATTCAAAGGGTTGGTGCTGACCTTTAAAGGCCTCGGCCCAGTATACCTGAAGGAGTGTCTCTACTCCCATCATTCTGCCCAGACACTGAGGTCCAGCTCCGAGGGCCTTCTGACGGTTCCCTTACTGTGAGAAGTGAAGCTACAGGGAACCAGGCAGAGGGCCTTATCGGTAGTGGCGCCTGTCCTGTGGAACGCCCTCCCGTCAGATGTCAAGGAAATAAACAACTATCTGACTTTTAGAAGACATCTGAAGGCAGCCCTGTTTAGGGAAGTTTTTAATGACTGATATTTTAATGTATTTTTTAATCTTTTATTGGAAGCCGCCCATGGGGAAACCCAGCCGGATGGGTGGGGTATAAATAATAAATTATTATAAAATTATTATTATTATTATTATTATTATTATTATTATTATTTTGAAAAACAACTGATCAGGCACTGACTCCACGCAGCAGATCTGGACCCTCTTGGTCCTACAATTGGAAGCTTTGTTGTTGTTTAGCTGTTTAGTCGTGTCCGACTCTTCGTCACCCCATGGACCAGAGCACGCCAGGCACTCCTGTCTTCCACTGCCTCCCGCAGTTTGGTCAAACTCATGTTCGTAGCTTTGAGAACACTGTCCAACCATCTCGTCCTCTGTCGTCCCCTTCTCCTTGTGCCCTCCATCTTTCCCAACACCAGGCTCTTTTCCAGGGAGTCTTCTCTTCTCATGAGGTGGCCAAAGTATTCGAGCCTCAGCTTCAGGATCTGTCCTTCCATTGAGCACTCAGGGCTGATTTCCTTAAGAATGAACAGGTTTGATCTTCTTGCAGTCCATGGGACTCTCAAGAGTCTCCTCCAGCACCATAATTCAAAAGCATCAATTCTTCGGCGATCAGCCTTCTTTATGGTCCAGCTCTCACTTCCATACATCACTACTGGGAAAACCATAGCTTTAACTATACGGACCTTTGTCGGCAATTGGAAGCTACTTTCCTGTTTATTTCTTCGTCAATGGATACCCACATAACCAACAGCAGAAAGCCACTGAGAATATTGCTGCTGAGTATGGTCCCAAAGGGAGGTATTTTCAAGCTTAGGGGAATCTCAAGGTTTGTAGAAGTACAAAGGAATTGTTGGAGGAGGATGCAGAACAGCCCAAGACTGACATAGGAAAGAAGGAGAAAAGTCAATTGTCAGAGGGAGGTTGGGTCGGAATGGAGCGTTGTGGTGGAGGAGAGCGGTCGGGAAGCATGTCTTACTGGGAAAGTGTGTAGGCTCATTCTACACTGATGTGTTTTGTAGGACTTTGAGAATTTCCATCATCCATTAGATCCACAGGTTTTACTCTCCCTCATTTTTCTTTTCAGGACATTTCTATTTATTCATTGGCTCAGAGCAATATGAGTTTGACAGCAGAACCAAAAGATTTATCGGCATCAAGAAGAGCAACAGCTGGTTTGGGTGCCAATGACACGGGACAAAGAGTGATGCAACCTAGAAGAAGGGAATCTCTTGACATTGTGTTTGTTGGCTTGTCCTGTGGTTCCATGAGCCACGGAACAAGCAGCATTTTGAATAAGGAGCTTCTAAAATGGAATTCCCCTCTGTTTTTAACTTACAATAGATCTTTTTTTAAAAAAAGAATATTCCTGTTTCTATCTTTGTCTTTTATTTCAAAGTTCATTTTACTGTTCGTAAACTGTTTTTATTTAAAATCAAGCAGTATATAACTTTTGTTACATAAATTAATAAAAATTTATTATAAATTATTGCAGCAAACAATATGTATGTTGTATGCTACTTTGTAATAAAGTGAATTTTTTATTATTATTGTTGTTGTTGCTATATGATTATTATTGTTATCGTTTATCGTGGTTCATCACGAGGTCTTAGGGCAAATTAGGTAAAGGTAAAGGTAAAGGGACCCCTGACCATTAGGTCCAGTCGTGAGTGACTCTGGGGTTGCGCGCTCATCTTGCATTATTGGCCGAGGGAGCCGGCGTATAGCTTCCAGGTCATGTGGCCAGCATGACAAAGCCAATTCTGGCGAACCAGAGCAGCACACGGAAACGCCGTTTACCTTCCCGCTGTAGCGGTTCCTATTTATCTACTTGCATTTTGACGTGCTTTCGAACTGCTAGGTTGGCAGGAGCTGGGACCGAGCAACGGGAGCTCACCCCGTCACAGGGATTCGAACCGCTGACCTTCTGATCAGCAAGCCCTAGGCTCTGTGGTTTAACCCACAGCACCACCTGGGTCCCTTTAGAGCAACTTACAATTATTTAAAAATACAATTTGAAAATCAGTTAAAATGATTTCATTTGTGAGAATAGGGTGGATTCTAAAATATGTGTCCCAGGTGTAAAAGGTCAGGGGAAGGTGGGTCTTCAGCATATGACAAAACTACATAATGAAGGTCCTCATATTAGCTTGACTGCGTGACTTCTCCTTCCCTGTAGGGTCATGGATGAGCTTTTCCTGAATCATCACTATATTTTTGCTAAAAGAGGAAACTTTCTTTTTAAGAAAAAAAAGGAAATGTCTTTAACTTAAAGAAGTAACCCATGAGACCATACCATTTATGGATGTATGAAATATATTACACAGAACAGCCCATAGACTGTACAAACAGCTACCAGTTACACATATTTTTTACATTGGAGAAAAGGTGTTTTTCAGAATAAAATTTCATTAATTTCATTTCAAGCATATGCTCTACCACTGAGCTATAAGAAACTAGAAAGAATGAATTAAAACTACGTCAACTTTCTAAGCAGCTCGTTAGGCTTGTTTAGAGAATAATATTTTAGCAAGGGCCAACAAGAGGTGCTTGCTTGATCTCACTAGGCAAGGAGTTTCAAGGTGTAGTCACTGCAACACTAAAAAATAAAGCTCTAACAATGCAGAAGAGGTATTATTTTGCACCTGTATTTTACTTTGCATCAAACATTGGTCATTTTGTCCGTCCACAAAAAGCTAAAATTTACAGTGGAAAATATTCTTTTGAACTATATACCTATTGTACGGAAGTTAACAACAGGACAATGAAAATGGATTCTACACATTCTAATGGTAGACAGGATACTGATATTGATGAATTGGAAGAATAAAGATATGATCCCCATTAATAAATGGATTGACCATATGATAACATGCACACCTTATGAATGGACAGCTTACAGAAATAGACTTTGCTTGGATAAATATGACAAAATTTCAAATGAGTTTATAAAAAATGCAGCAGGCTATCAATATTTACAAGTGTATTAGTATAATAATATGAAATTTATATGAGAATGAATGGGTTTAGGGTATTTTTTTGTATTTTGTACATCGTTTCTTTCTGCACATTTTGTGCCTTTTAATTGTTCTTTTCTTTCTTTGCATGACTTCATTTCTTTAGAATCAAAACCTTTTGAATAAAATACAAATGGCAAAACAAGAACATTGGTCATTGGGTTGCCTCAAGGCATAACCGAGTTCCCTGAGTTCTCCTGAACTACAGGAAGCTGCATTGTACATTAGAGTGCATTGACGTGCTAGCTTAATGGATATGTTAAAAACAAGTTATGTAAATATATATAATGATTATTTTTTTTGCTGTGTTTACTGTATAAAGATTTAGAAGTGCACCTAGTCCTTCACAGCAGTGGAAAACTGAGGAGACATCTTTCTAAAGCTGTTTGGTACTTGGCAACTATGGGATTGGTTATTGGTGTGAGGGCAGGGGCTTAATCCTTCAAATTTGGTTCCCCGATAAGCTGTTTGGTAAGCTGTAGTGCCTTCCACACTAAACATGCTTTTTATTGGTCTTAATTTTATTGGTCCTGTTCATACCCACACCTGCATTAGGGTTACAGGAGGTAGACCCTTTTCTGTCATGACAGGGACTCACCTGTGCTGAGGGCCTGAAGAGCCTTGCCTGCTTCCTTCCATCTGGGCTGAGAGGACTCCGTTTTTGTTTTTTAAATTGCTTTTATTTTTTTATCTATCATTTTAAATTGCAATTGATATTAATGCTGTATTCTTAGTTTCAGATATTATGATTTATGTGAATGTTTGTTTTCCATTTGGTTGTGAACTTTTTGGTGTGTTTTATTTATTGCTTACGACTTTTGTTAACGTTGGTAATTATGTAAATCTTGTCATGTTGTACTGTAAGCCACCTTGAGCATTGTTTTAACTATGGAAAGGCAGCATACAAATAAAATGATGGTGATGATGGTGATTACAGGATCAACACTTGACTAAAAGCCAATGCAGAATTTAAAATATAAGTCACTTTGAGATATTTTGCAGTAAGTGCCAAATAAATGCTAATGTTAATAATAATAATAATAATAATAATAATAATAATAATAATAATAATGTTTTGACCAGGCATAGGCAAACTCGGCCCTCCAGATGTTTTGGGACTACAACTCCCATCATCCCTAGCTAACAGGACCAGTGGTCAGGGATGTTGGAAATTGTAGTCTCAAAACATTTGGAGGGCCGAGTTTGCCTATGCCTGGTTTTGACATTAGGGCAAGGATGTAAAAGCACTGGAAGACCCAGATGTCTGAGCTATGGCTCCTTTGTTATCACATTGACCTATAATTGTTATTGTGACATCACCAATTAGAGACGACCACGTGGATGGAAAATGCACCCCTTTGTGGGGTGTGATTGGGCTAGATGGAGCATGAGACCTCACACCATTTCCTACAGGCTAAAACCTGTTCCTTGAGGACGGCAAGTCATGTTCACAGAGGGGTCACATGCCCCTTCTTCAGAGAGGCCACAATATCCACCCACATGACCGTGTCTGGTTGGAAAAGGGACTCACAGAGCCAATCCCAGGTTGGCAGAGGAATTCTGACTCTGGCACATGGGTTCAGGGGTTCAGGGGTGGGCTTTCTGGTGTCACAAGGGCCATGAATCACCCTTTAAGGTTGATGTTCCAGCAGTTGGACATAAATTATCCCATCTCTGCTATTCAGGTTCTATCTCTTCTTCATCTTCTTCTGTGCAAATATTATTTATATGCTATACACAATCTCTTGTCTTTTCTTCCCCTCACCTTTTTTGTTGTTGTTGTTGTTGGCAAAATTAAATTACAAATAAATTCCAGTGGTGCAAGTCATTAACACCTTGTTGGATGATATTCCTGTTTTAAATGAGAAAAATGGCTGTTCCATGTCTTGAAGCATAAACCTTCCGTCTTTATCCCAAGATCAGTTACTTAGTCATAGAAGATATAGGTATACATCCTAAGGGCAATTGTATTGCAAAATACAAGGAACCAGGTATGAAGCCAATGGTCTCCAGCCCTGCAGTTTATCTTCGCGTTAATTAAATCTGATATCCTTGACACACTTTAAAAAATCAAACCGATGAGTCATGTGCTAACATTTCAGTCTGTTGTGGTGGCGTACTTGAGTACTTGAGACTTCGAAGGAATAATTTGTAATCAAAAGCTGCCTCCCGGAAAAGTCTGCTGAAAACCATAGTGAAATAGCCTTTTGTAAACCACAAATTTCCTCTTTGTCTCATGAGAAATGATGGGAACATACCAATGGGGAGATAATCCGATTCAATTTGTTTCTGACACTTGGAAGAAACAATTTTGTCACCAAGAGCAAAACACTTTCTAAATAAAATCTCTTACTTTATTTAAATAGTTATATGACACCGTTTTCCAACAAGGTCAAGACGGGGGTAACAGCATACAGTGAAAATGAAATAGAAGAAAGAAGAAGAAGAAGAAGAAGAAGAAGAAGAAGAAGAAGAAGAAGAAGAAGAAGAAGAAGAAGAAGAAGAAGAAGAAGAGTTTGGATTTGATATCCCGCATTATCACTACCCGAAGGAGGTGAGTGGGGCTGAGAGACTTCAGAGAAGTGTGACTAGCCCAAGGTCACCCAGCAGCTGCATGTGGAGGAGCGGAGACACGAACCCGGTTCCCCAGATTAGGAGTCTACCGCTCTTAACCACTACACCACACTGGCAGAAACCATTTTTTAAAAGTAACCTTAGCAGTTAAAACATATTCAAAAAGAGAGCAAACATTTAGGACTTGAAAGGGTTCCTAACATGGAAGCTTGTTGCCATCTTCTGGAAGGCCATTTGAGAAATCCAGTGAATATATCGTCTTCCTAGTACTAAAAAGCCATATTTCTTAGGACATTGGGACCCAGAAAACATAGCTGCCAAGTTCTCCCTTTTTTTAAGGGAAATTCCCTTATGCTGAATAGGCTTCCTCGTGAGAAAAGGGAAAACTTGGCAGCTATGCCAGAAAAGGATCTCAGTAGGACAGGTGCATTCAGAAAAAGGTGATGTCCTTGTGATATCCTATTAAAATGGGTTTGAGGGTCTTTACCAGCCCCTTGAATTGAACCTGGAAACAAAAACGAGTTTAATGGTGTAGAATCATAAAGCAAGTTCTTCATAGGTATGTTGTGCGTGTGTGTGTGTTTCTTTGTGTGCGTTGGGCAGTGCAGTCCTGTGCATGTTTACCTGCCGGATCAACACAAAGGTCCTGTGTGAGTGCCTGGAGGCGGTTGGAGGATGGATGGCGGCTAACAGATTGAGCTTGAATCCTGACAAGACAGAAGTACTGTTCGTGGGGGACAGGAGGCGGGCAGGGTGGAGGATTCCCTGGTTCTGAATGTGGTAACTGTGCCCCTGAAGGACCAGGTGCACAGCCTGGGAGTCATTTTGGACTCACAGCTGTCCATGGAGGCGCAGGTCAATTCTGTGTCCAGGGCAGCTGTCTATCAGCTCCATCTGGTACGCAGGCTGAGACCCTACCTGCCTGCAGACTGACTCGCCAGAGTGGTGCATGCTCTAGTTATCTCCCGCTTGGACTACTGCAATGCGCTCTACGTGGGGCTACCCTTGAAGGTGACTCGGAAACTACAACTAATCCAGAATGCGGCAGCTAGACTGGTGACTGGGAGCGGCCGCCGAGACCACATAACACCGGTCTTGAAAGATCTACATTGGCTCCCAGTACGTTTCCGAGCACAATTCAAAGTGTTGGTGCTGACCTTTAAAGCCCTAAATGGCCTCGGTCCAGTATACCTGAAGGAGCATCTCCACCTCCATCATTCTGCCCTGACACTGAGGTCCAGCACCGAGGGCCTTCTGGCAGTTCCCTTGTTGCGAGAAGCCAAGTTGCAGAGAACTAGGCAGAGGGCCTTCTCGGTAGTGGCGCCTGCCCTGTGGAACGCCCTCCCAACAGATGTCAAAGAGGAAAACAACTACCAGACTTTTAGAAGACATCTGAAGGCAGCCCTGTTCAGGGAGGCTTTTAGTGTTTAATAGATTATTGTGTTTTATTTTTCTGTTGGAAGCCGCCCAGAGTGGCTGGGGAAACCCAGCCAGATGGGCGGGGTATAAATAATATATTATTATTATTATTATTATTATTATTATTATTATTATTATTATTATCATCATCATCTCATGTAACCTTGTGTTCCACAGTGGTCAACCAGCTGCTTCCCAACCCACATAAAGAGCCTTCTTCTCTTGCCATTCCATAGACAATGGTGACGAGAAAGAAGGCCTTCTTGGTGGTGTCCCCCCCCCAAACCTTTGGAATACTTTGGAAGCTTCTCTAGCTGTAACAATGGGCAAATTTGGCAATATCCATTTCTCTCTCTCTCATTCTTCCCGCATCTTCAGTTCAACACAGCAAATGGTGCTTTTTAAAAAGTTTTAAGTTTTAAGGTTTTAAGTTTGAATTTCAGTTCAATATAAGAACATACGAAGAGCCTGCTGGATCAGGCCAATGGGCTTTTTAGTCCATCATCCTATTCTCACAGTGACCAACCAGATGCCTGTGGCAATGTCATCCTTTAAAGACACAACACAAACGCTTCCATATTTATTTATTTTTAAAAAGTAACAGTTTAAAAATATTTCCAGTACAGGTGCAGACTGGGATAAAGATCTCCACTTAAAGGTCTTGGTGACTCCAGCGGGCGCCAATAAGGAACAGAGACAGTACCTGTAAATATTGATCCTGCAAATATGTGGATTTTTTTTTTTTAACTGTAGTGATTGCAAGCTGCTTTGTGGAGGGATTTTCAATAAAATAAAATCAACAAAGGGAAGAATGAGGGAAAACAATTTACGTCAAGTTCACTGTAAATACACCAGGTATTATTAATGGTGCAAAGCAGAGTATGGAGGAGGGGAGAGGTGGGGAGCAGATATCAGAGAATTTCCCAAACAGATTGAAGAAAAAAAAAATTAAACAGGGTTGCCTTGCAAGCAATAAAGAAACCATACAGAAACTTGGTACAGTGTTGTGTTGTGGTTACAGTGTCAGACTTGGAGCTGGAAGACCAGGGTTCAAATCCCCACTCAGACATGAAGCTCACTGGGTGACACTGGGCCAGTCGCTGCCTCTCAGCCTAAACTACCTCACAGGGTTGTGGGGATTAAATGAGGAGGAGGAGGAGAATCACGTAGGCCACCTTGAGTTCCTTGGAGAAAAAGATAGGATATAAATGGATTAAGTAATAAATAAGCAAATTCCTTCAGTAGCACCTTAAAGACCAACTAAGTTTATATTTTGGTATGAGCTTTCGTGTGCATGCACACTTCTTCAGATACACTAGAAACAGAAGTGTCAGACCCTATATATATACAGAGGGTGGTGGGGGTGGGTGGGAATGGGTGATGGGCTGATGGGAGTGGTAAACCTGTAGATGGCTGTTAATGGCTGCTGATGGCTGCAATTAGTCCTGGGCTGAGGTGCTAAAGAAAGCTTGATCATGCATAATGAGATAAGAATTCGATGTCTCTATTCATCCCAGGTGCTTCCATGGTTTTAAGCTTGGTAATGATTTCCAATTCAGCAACTTCTCTTTCCAGTCTGTTCCTGAAATTTCTCTGTAATAAAACAGCTGCTTTCTGTTTCACCCATTCCCACCCACCCCCACCACCCTCTGTATATACATAAGGGTCTGACTCTTCTGTTTCAAGTGTATCTGAAGAAGTGTGCATGCACACGAAAGCTCATACCAAAATATAAACTTAGTTGGTCTTTAAGGTGCTACTGAAGGAATTTTTTTATTTTGCTTCGACTCAGACCAACACGGCTACCTACCTGTAATAAATAAGCAATTAACTTGGAGGGAAAAACAAACTCATGGCACATTTTGTATGGTACATTTAATATCCCACTGGTCTTCCATCACTGAGTCCCAGCTGGGACTCTTATACAGGCACTGAGCAAACCCAAACCAGCTTGGCTTGTGCAAGCAACACGAGCACTTCTGCCATGCTCCAGAGGGTAGTATTCAAGTTACCAGAAAGGAGATTCTGGCTAAACATCAGGAAGTAAGAGCTGTTTGACATTGGAGGTTTTTGAAGCAGAGGTGGAGTGGTCTTCTGTCCTGGATGCTTTAGTTCAGATTCCTGCATTGCAGGGGGTTGGACTAGAGGACCCTCAGGGTCCCTAGCTTCTGCCAACTTAGCAGTTCGAAAGCAGGAGTGCAAGTAGATAAACAGGTACCACTGCAGCGGGAGGGTAAACGGCATTTCCGTGCGCTCTGACACTCAGTATGGCTAACCTGATCGAAAACACCCACCCACCCCACTCAAACATGAAAACAAAGATCACCACAGCCATTCATAAAACAAACAACCACAGCCTAGGCCAACCCCAACCTCTCTCACCACCAAAGGAACACATTTGAATAGCAGAGAACCTGTGCAAGCGACCCTGACACAAAACCCCCACACATATTAAGTAAAACTGAAACATCGCCACCCGACACCACCCCCGCTCACCTTTCCCCCCCCTCCGCCTCTTTCCCCCTTTTCTTCCTAAAGTCTCAAAAAATAAAACTGACCTGTAAAAAAAATGTTACTTGGAAAAAAAGAGAGACATTGCACATACTTTTGTAAACCAAGATAATCTTTAATAAAAATACATTTTTAAAAAAACCAAAAACACGGAGCCAGTAGTAGTTTAGTCATTCTGGCCACATAACCCGGAAAGCTGTCTGTGGACAAACGGCAGCTCCCTTGGCCTGAAAAGTGAGATGAGCGCTGCACCCCATAGTCACCTTTGACTGGACTTAACTGCCCAGATGCTTTTGAATTATGGTGCTGGAGGAGACTCTTGAGAGTCCCATGGACTGCAAGAAGATCAAACTTCTCCATTCTGAAGGAAATCAGCCCTGAGGGCTCACTGGAAGGACAGATCCTGAAGCTGAGGCTCTACTACTTTGGCCACCTCATGAGAAGAGAAGACTCCCTGGAAAAGACCCTGATGTTGGGAAAGATTGAGGGCACAAGGAGAAGGACACGACAGAGGACGAGATGGTTGGACAGTGTTCTTGAAGCTACAAACATGAGTCTGACCAAACTGCGGGAGGCAGCGGAAGACAGGAGTGCCTGGCATGCTCTGGTCCATGGGGTCACGAAGAGTCGGACACAACTAAACGACTAAACAACAACAGCAACAACCGCCCAGGGGTCCTTCACCTTTACCTTTTTACCAGGGTCCCTTCCAAGTCTACAATTCTATGATTCCACATCATTGACAAAGCATGCAGTATGCCTTTACTGTGGAGGCTGGCTCATTCGAGAGAACAGGACGCAGCCGCCACCAACCTCGATCTGCCCACAGCAAGTCCCCAACTACTTATTGGCTCTGGCTCCACCTGCTGCCGCCCTCTCTGCTTTACATCCTATCCATCCCAATGGGTACCAGCCATAGCTGCATGCTAAAAATAATACTGTAATAATAAACATTTAAAAATCCAACCGGTGCCATCAAAGTTCTGAACACATATTTAATTTTTACTGCAGCAGTTTGACAGATGTTGCTTGATGTTGCTCATCCAAACTCATTATCTGGAAGAACAGCTTGTGCCAGTCGAATCAATGTTTAATTTATTGTTGGGTAGGTGGGTTGAATCAGAGAACATCAAAAGGTGTTATAGGAAGCTCGTGCCATGGAACAGGTCCCTGCTTGCTAGTAACTGTTAGGCATACCCTGTTGTATAAGTAAGCCACAAGTTCTTCGCTCTGTTGCAATTTTAGTAAGCATTAAAAAAAAAATTGGCACAAACGTCCCATGTGAATGAATAACAGATTTACTTGGAATGTTCACAACGCAAAATGTCTATTTTGGGGACATAGATGGGAACATCATCAAACTATGTTATGTTGGTTATTTCCAGCCTCTGTCATGTAGGGGGTCCACATTGCTTGGAAATTCAGGAATGATCAAGTTACTAATTTTCATGATTGAAAGGACAAATTCTATAATGAGTCACCAGAAGCCCCTCTTAGCTATGATTGTGCTGTGAATCATGGCCATCGATGATGCTTCTAATGGATCAATGAGTCTCAGCAACAGCTTCCCAGTTCTTTTAAGTGGTAAGGAGAAATCGAAATGAGCAAGCAAGCAAAAACAAAAACAAACCAAAAACCAAAACAAAGCCCAAAACATCTGAAGATGGCAAATACATTTATAAGGAAACATTCCCTGAAGATTCATGTTCTATCACATTCATTCTGCATCTATTCATCACATGATGAAGTGTCCTGGATGGATATGGCCAGTGCTTTTTTCCTGGAAAAAGCGGGGGGGGGGGGGGAGAGAGAAGCTCACCATGAAGTTTGTTTGTTTGTTTGTTTGTTTGTTTGTTTGTTTGTTTGTTTGTTGCAGGCCCAGTTGCAGTGCCACACCCACACACCCTGGGCAGTGCCCAAATGTAATATGTGATTAATAAACTCAAGCAGACGATGATCTGGATTAGAAATGGCCACAACTTTATTGATTACAGGTATAGGTGGATTTTTGGGTCCGGCATTGGGTATATAGCCATTGCAGCCCGCCCACTCCCCAGCAGACAAATAAGAATAATAATTTCATTTTTGAAAGGTTTAAAAACCCTGGAGGTTGTGAATGGATCAGATGTTTACCCACCTCATATTTAGCCATTCCATAGCTGCCAAGTCTCCCGTATTCCCGGGAAACCCCTGTTTTTCCAGCTGCCCCCAGCCGAAAAAACGGATTTTTTGTTTTTTCCCGGTTTATTCTGGTGCGGCGGCCATTTTGGAACTGGGCGGAGCATGCTCAGAAGCGACTTTTGATGCAGCTTTGCCCAGTTCCAAAATGGCTGCAGCGTGACTTCTGGTGCGGTGGCCATTTTGGAACAGGGCAGAGCAGCATCAAAAGTCGCTTCTGAGCATGCTCCGCCCAGTTCCAAAATGGCGGCAGCGCTACTTCCGGTCTGCTACTTCTGATCCAGTCCCTTATTCCTCAGGCCGGAACTTGGCAGGTATGCCATTCAACAGAGAACTGTAGTCTCCAAAGAAGGTCAGAGGACTTAACGTAAGATGTCCTTGTAGCTATTAAGTTATATAAACAGAGCATGGTGCAGTGGTGTCAGACTAAGAGCCAGGAGACCAGGGTTCAAATCCCTGCTCACATACCCTCCAACATTTCTCTGATGAAAATAGGGATGTCCCATTCCATAATGATAAGTTTACTATTTATACCCCACAACATCTTACTGGGTTGCCCCAGTGCTCTGGGCAGCTTTCAACATAGACAAAAACATTAAACATTTTTAAAACTTCCCTAGACAGGCATAGCAAGGCCAAAGAACAGCCCTAAATATAGGGTGGGAGGGCGGGTGATCTGATGCACGTCGCAGGAAAGAGAAAGCTCCCAGCAATGTGCAGCAGCTTAAATAGCCCCTCGGTAGCCAATAGATGACCCAACAGGCCAAATTTATGCCCCAGCAACCAAAGGGCAACCAATGGGGTGTTGTGGCTATCCGAACGGTCCCGCCCCACAACAGGGAGGCAGTTTAGGTGATCTCACCGCAACACATGCCCTCCACGATGGAGGACACGATTAAGGCAGAACCACTATGCCCCAATGACAAACTTAGTTGGTCTCTAAGGTGCTACTGGAAGGAATTTTTTTTATTTTGTTTCTCATTTCTGAATTCACCGTATTTTGGTGTCATTTTGACAGTCCTTTTGAGCTGGAAATGCATTTGTTCCAGCAGTCTGGATTCATCTGATTATGTGTCATTTTAAAACAGCCAGTCGTTTCAAGCTAGGAATTGGTCCGAAAAGAATAGAATCAAATAAATTTGTATGCCTATTTCTGGATTATAAACAAGAGCCACCTTGTCTGTGCCCCATGAAATAAAATTAATCAAGTCACGGATAAAAAAATGAAGAAAGATTCGTCACCCTGAAGCACGCTGTCAGCATCCTTGCGGCTAATTGACGGACAAACGTAGGCAACCGTTTCCTAAAACAAAATGATTTAAGATTGCAACATCTGCCAAGGTGAAGAGTGAAGCAACTATCTCCAGGCCAAAACATACTCTCTCTTTTTCCATGCCCTCTCCTGCATGATTGGGTAATATTCTTAACTGAGTCAGAACGCAGCTTATTTTACGAAGCCCCAAAAGTGCTATATAAGCAGGGACGGGTAGTAAACAGGAGCAAAGACCGAGCTTTGGAAACTGAAACGTGCGTAAAGGAGCAACTGGGTTCAGAATGAAAACCATCTGCTTTATGCTGCTCTGCCTGGCCGTGGCATATGCAGCGCCAGTCAGTTCACAAGGAAGAGAACAAGAAAACTTGCGGTTCGTTCAGGTAACGGTGGTTACGTGATGGGATAGAAACAGTGCTTTTTTTCTGGGGGGGGGACGCAGAGGGATGCATACCTCTAAACATTTTGTGAATCTGTACTTTTGTCCATTTACTGTATTCATTTTTCCCTATTTGAACTATAAAATGGTGATTTTGTTGAGTCAAAATGAGAGTACAGTACGCTCATGATCCGTGTAGGAGGCACATTTGCAACCCGCAGCATGCGCGGGTCGCGATTCGCCACTTCTGCGCATGTGCAAAGCACAATTTAGTGCATCGGCGCATGCGCGCGCACCGAAACCCGGAAGTAACCCCTTCGGCTACTTCCGGGTTCAGCACGGGGCGCAAGCTGAAAAGATGCAACCTGAAGCGTCTTCAACCCAAGATATGACTGTGCCCCTAAACATTTTTTTAAAAAGAAAAAAAGCACTAGGTAGAAATCATTTGTCCATGAATAACAAGGAGGCTCGAATGAAAAGGGATCACTGGTTCTTCAGCTTATTGATTTAGTCTGCATGATTTTGAGAAAAGTGGGTCTCCCCAGAATCCTATGCATTGTGCGCTCTGTTGAACTTAGGGGTGGTCTTTAACCAAGTTTTATTCCGAGCAAACCCACTGAAATTAATGAACATGGCTCCATTAATTTTAATATGTCTACTCTAAGTAAAACTTTGTTGTTTATTGTTTATTGTTATGGATTTACTTTACAATCAACAACAAACAACAAACTTTATAATTGTTGCAGATCAGCATAAGATACTTTAGAATCTAGACTGCAGAATTATAAGGAATTTTCTGCATTCCTGATTTCTTTTTAGGTACACTGGCACTGAGAATTTAACCTGATATCACTGCATAGAATTGCTGTGTTGCAAAAACGATATGGACCGTGTTTGCAGTAAGGTCAGGCAACGGCATGTGCCTTAAGGGGTGGTGAGCTTGGAACAAACATATGGATGGAGATAATTCAAAGGCTGTTTTAACAATCTATGTGATTGAGCCAGGAAGAAAATAGCATGTAAAACCTAGCGATGGAGAAATCTGTCAATTTCAGATTTCTCTCAATGCATTTCTTTCTTTCATTTTTTTCCAGTCTTAAACTCCCCTTCTCCACATTTTTGCAACAATCTATGACATTTTTTTATTTAAAAAAAATCATCAAAATTTAACATTTCAGTGTGAATTTCACATACTAAGGGAAAATCAAGCCTTGGTTGTCGAACGTAATCTGTTCCGGAAGACCGTTTGACTTCCGAAACGTTCGATAAACAACCAAAAAAGGGGGGGGGACTCCTCGGAAGCGGTTCAGCTTCCAAAAATCATTTTAAAAAGCGGAGCAGTTACTGCTGGGTTTTCGGCATTCGGGAGCCAAAACGTTCCAAAACGGAGGTGTTTGGGAGCTGTGGTTTGACTGTATACACATCTTTGTATGCAGTTTTCAAAAATATGCACATTGATCAATTAGCAGCCAAAATTAGAAAGTCACCCGGCATCATGTATTGAACACCAATTTTATATCTGCAGAAGCTGTTTGTTCCTATCATTTCTTGAAATTGTTTTTATTGTTTCTGTGTTTCATTCTGTGTGTCTTGTACACACCACACCAGTGGCCTTATGCTATGAAGCAGACTATACATTTGTTAATTGGAAATAATTAAATATATAAATATATGTGCTCTTTCTTTATCAGAAGTACTTGGAAAAATATTACAACTTCACATCAGATGGGCAACCAGTTTTTAGACAGGCCAACAGCCCTTTGGTTAAAAAAATCAAAGAAATGCAAAAATTCATGGGGCTCCAGGTGACGGGCAACCTGGATTCTAATACGTTGGAGGCGATTCAGAAACCCAGGTGTGGAAATCCAGATGTTGGGGATTTTGGCTTCTTTCCGGGACAACCCAAATGGGAGAAGAAAGACCTGACCTACAGGTAATCTTTCAGCATCAGTTCTTAAGGGGTGAAATCGACACATTTTATAGTGATTAACCACAGCCTGGAATAATAGCCTGCTTCTGTTTTGATTTGTGCTGCCTTCTTTTTCGAAGGATTGTGAACCATACGCCAGATATGGACTCAAGTGATGTGCACGAAGAGATTGCGAAAGCGTTTAAAGTGTGGAGCCGAGTTACACCCTTGACATTCGAACCCATTCAAGTCGGTGATGCAGATATTATGATCACTTTTGCTGAAAGAGGTAAAAAAAAGAGGGGGAGCAGCTTGAACCATATTAAGGGCAACCTAGAAACGCTGGGTGCATATGACATTATTTATTTATTTATTTTTTATTATTATTATTTATACACTGCCAATCTGGGCGGCTCTCAACAAAATATTAAAAACACGATAAAACAACAAACATTAAAAACTTCCCTAAACAGGGCTGCCTTCAGGTGTGTTCTGAAAGTCAGATAGTTGTTTATTTCCTTGACCATCTGATAGGAGGGCGTTCCACAGGACAGGCGCCACTACCGAGAAGGCCCTCTGGCTGGTTCCCTGTAACCTCACTTCTTGCAGTGAGGGAACCACCAGAAGGCCCTCGGCGCTGGACCTCAGTGTGAACTCAGGCTGAACGATGGGGGTGGAGATGCTCCTTCAGGTAGACTGGGTCGAGGCCATTTAGAAAGGAAGCTGCCATATACTGAGTCTAACCATTGGTCCATCTAGCTCAATGCTGTCTACATGAACTGGCAGCCGCTCTCCAGGTTTCAGGAGGGAGTTTTTCCCAACCCTACCTGGAGCTGTCAGAGATCGATCCTGGTAGCTTATGCATGCAATCCAGCTGCTCTATTGCCGAGCTATGGCCCTTCCTCCTAAACCAATTGCTTGAACAACTTGTGATGCCCCAAACTGAAGAATCTTCCAGTGTAGCTTTTCTAGCAATTGGACATAAAGTGCAACACCTTGTTTTTGCAGTGGGGGGCAGGAAGAAGGCAGGAAGAAGGCAGGAAAAACTGCAGATGCCTGGTGCTCCATGTTGCATTAGTGTTATGCGCTATCTGGTTTCATGGGTTACATGTTGGTCTTTTTATGTATAATTTTTATTAAATTTTCTGTTTTACCATTTAGAATATTCATTTAAACAACTTTAAAACATCAGCGACTTCCCTTCTTCTCTTTCCATCATTTATTTTGCATAACATAAATCCCTGCATATTTTATATAAACTAAATCAGTCATTCCATTACATCCATCAAAACTTATTTACACTGGTGAATTTACCTTAATGCTGCCACAACCCCCCCCCCCAATATATTCAATAAACATTTTCCATTCTTCTTTAAACGTATGTTCTTCTTGTTCTCTTATTCTATAAGTTAGGTCCACAAGCTGTGCATATTCCATCAGTTTAAGTTGTCATTAGTTGGGACCTCGCTCGTTTTCCATTTTGGGGCTAACAAAACACAGGCCACAGTACAGTGGACTCTGAGGTTGCGAACGTGATCCGTGCGGGAGGCACGTTCGCAACCCACAGTGTTCGCAACCCGCAGTGCCGCATCTGAGGGTTGCGATTCGTCACTTCTGCGCATGCGCAAAGCACGATTTATTGTTTATGCGCATGCACAAGCACCCAAACCCAGAAGTAACCTGTTCGGGTACTTCCGGGTTCGGCGCAGGACGCAACCTGAAAAGACTTAACCTGAAGCATCTGCAACCCGAGGTATGGCTGTAGTGGCATGCATAAATAACCTTTTCTGACATGTTTACTAGTTACAGCATCTTCCACACATTCTTGTTTTGTAAAAACTTGCTTCGTGTTTTGTGAAGCTTCAGCGGAATTTTATGAAGGGTGGGGGAAGCAGGGCTAGGTGTTATCAGTGTGTTGATGGTGTTGCAACTGGAAACTCTGGGATGAAGGCACAATTGCTGAGTAATAACTGTAAGTGCAGCTCAGCAACTAGGGCCGGCAAATGGGCAACCAACGTTTTTTTCTTGTGTAATTAGAGCATGGCGATTTCAATCCCTTTGATGGTCCTGGCGGGACTGTTGCCCACGCCTATGCTCCCGGCAGAGGTATTGGAGGAGATGCTCATTTTGACGAGGACGAAAAGTGGACCAACGGCTTGGAAGGTAATTTTAAAGAATGGAAAACTTTTTAAAAACAACAACAACACAGATTTGCCATGTCATATCGGAGATCTACTGTGATATCCCTATCTCCGGTTGCAAACACAAAAGTATGCATATACTTCTAGAGGGGGAATTACGTGGTTTCAGCTGACTCAGACATGTTCATTTGCTCCTAAGTAAGTTCATAAAGGAGAGAGAGTCCGCTGTCTTGCATTTTTGAAATCTCTGTGCACCAAACAAGGTCCAGAAGGCAGGCAATTAGTCAGCCTCTATGCATTGCAGTGTGCTCATAGATAAATCTGTGGTTTGCATGGGGGCGGGGGATTTTTATCACATTTTACTTTTGCCGACTGCTTGCAGAAATGCGAAGTTATTATAGTGGACAATATTCGAATCTGTATTTCCCTGAGAGCTCTCAGCTGTTATAAGATACCTTCTGAGCAACACTGGGAGACAGAGTGTGCTTAGACAGATTATAACTATTAGAGGGCTTTTTTCTAAAAAACACACACCTGTGTTTACTATTTCAACATTTTAATCTACAAAGGAGTGTTGATTGCTGCAGTAGGTGCTGTTGCTACCAGATCCTGCTTGCATGCTTCCCATAGGAACCTGATTGGCTACTGTGAGAAAAGGATGCTGGGCTATAATGGGCCTCTGGCCTGATATAGCAGGACTTTCCTTATGTTAAACCTTGTAGATGCAAATCGGTGACGTGCTGCGTTTCTCTTCTGCCTTCCAGGTGCCAACCTGTTTTTTGTTGCTGCTCATGAATTTGGCCACTCGCTTGGGCTCTACCATTCCCAGGACCCCCAAGCCGTGATGTTCCCAGTGTATAGCTACACCCAGCTCACTCAAGACGTTCTCTCCCAGGATGATATCCAAGGCATTCAATTCCTCTACGGTAATTTATGTTCAGTTTATTAACTTCGAAAGGCCCCAGGGTGATTGACAACGTAATAACCTTAAAACACACACACAAACTTCAAACAAAAAAATTCCTTCAGTAGCACCTTAAAGACCAACTAAGTTTCAGTAGAACCTTAAAGACCAACAGGTTTCAAGTGTATCTGACGAAGTGTGCATGCACACGAAAGCTCATACCAAAATAAAAACTTAGTTGGTCTTTAAGGTGCTACTGAAGGAATTTTTTTATTTTGCTTTGACTCAGACCAACACGGCTACCTACCTGTAACTAAAACTTCAAACAATTATTTCAGTACAACTCCTAGTAAAAGCATCATCATCAAACTATTCATAAATTACAAATCACAGTTCCCTTCACTCAGCCTCCTGGAAAAGGTGCGTCTTTTCCTAACAGAAAACAATTATATGACTAGGTGTACCTCATTGGGGTACAAGCATCACACACACACACACACACACACACACACACACACACACAGGGCTATGCCATGCTCACTTAGTGCATGGACCCCATATATCTCCTTCCCCACCCTTTACACCTCACCAACTCCACCATCATAACCCTATGGTTTGTATGGATCACCCACCTGCTTGTGTCTCCATCCTCTGGTCCCCTCCTTCTCACCTTGCCTGAGCCTGCTGGTCCATCTTCTAGAACTCTCCTCCCCTTCTCTATTTGGCTAGGCTGCCTGCCCACCCACTGGCTCAGCAGCACAACATGCTGTAGTTCTCGGTGCCACCTGTCTGTGGCTAAGCGAACTGCAATATGACAGCATCCTTACAATTTCATATATGAGAGAGAGAGAGAGAGAGAGAGAGAGAGAGAGAGAGAGAGAGAGAGAGAGAGAGAGAGAATCTAAAATAGTGTATTCTCTAATAACTTGTGGGAAATGAAAGTTGACTGATGTTTATGTTAAAGGTAAAGGTAAAGGTACCCCTGACCATTAGGTCCAGTTGCAGATGACTCTGGGGTTTCGGCGCTCATCTCGCTCTATAGCCCGAGGGAGCCGGCGTTTGTCTGCAGACAGTTTTTCCGGCTCATGTGGCCAGCATGACTAAGCCGCTTCTGGCGAAACCAGAGCAGCGCATGGAAATGCCGTTTACCTTCCCGCTGGAGCGGTACCTATTTATCTACTTGCACTTTGACGTGCTTTCGAACTGCTAGGTTGGCAGGAGCTGGGATCGAACAAGGGGAACTCACCCCATCGCGGGGATTCGAACCACTGACCTTTTGATCAGCAAGCCCTAGGCTCTGTGGTTTAGACCACAGCGGCACCCGGTACAAAGAAATACATTCTTCTTGGTCCTGCTAGCTAAAAACTTTTACACATGCTCTGTGTAAATATAATTAAGGAAGTGTTCTTTGTGCAAATGTTTGAGTATTCTTATATTCAGACAAAGAAGGCTGTGCTCTACTAATTTCAGACTATTCAATATCTTTAAGGATCAACACCTAACCCACCTGAGGAGGACCCAGTGGAAGACGACATACCAAGAGCACCCGCCAGGCCATCCCAACCTGCAATACCAACTGCCTGTGATCCTCATTTGACATTTGATGCTGTCTCTAACTTTCGGGGAGAAATATTGTTTTTTAAAGACAAGTAAGACAGTAATCTTTAAGCCCCCTACCATCCAAAGAACGTAAGCTGTGCCCAAGTCCCATAGAAATGAATGGGGCGTGGGGCGGCCATAATGAACTTGGCCCATTAATTACAATCAGATCTAAACACAGGTTTGTTCAGTTGGAAGGGTCATCTAGTCCAACCCCCTGCAATGCAGGAACATGGTTCATGGTTCAATCCTAGCCATGTTTCTCAGAAGTAAGTCAATGTGGCTCCCTCCCAGATTAGTGTTGTTAGGAGTGCAGGCTAACAGTACAATCTTATACATGTCTACTCAGAAGTCATTTCAATGGGACTTACTCCCTGGCAACTTGGTTCTTCTATCACACACACAAGCCCCTTTCCTTTCCCTTTCCTCTCTTTAAGCCCCTCTCCTCACTTACCGGGAAAAAGTTGCCATCATCATCATGCTGTCTAGATGGTACAAGTACAAAAATAGCATGTCCCCAGGGACATTATATAAAATAAATGTATATGTTTCTTACAGGTATTTCTGGCGAAAGCACCCCCGTTACGCAGAGCTTGACTTTAGTTTAATTTCCGCATTCTGGCCATTTTTAACATCCAGCGTTGATGCCGTTTCTGAAAATAGTGATAAAGATGTGGTGTTTCTTTTTAAAGGTAAGGTGTGCAAAAAAAATAACGAGGATGTTGTTACACATTTACTATTTAGAGCTTTCAGCCCAGACCACAGTAAGCAGATGAAAACATCAGCAGGATTTTAATTGCCCTTGTAATGTAAAAAAAATATGATGGATAATATGGATAGATATAAAACATAACCCAGGGGACCCAGGTGGTGCTGTGGGTTAAACCACTGAGCCTAGGGCTTGCTGATCATAAGGTCAGCGGTTCGAATCCCTGCGACGGGGTGAGCTCCCGTTGCTCGGTCCCAGCAGTTTGAAAGCACGTCAAAATGCAAGTAGATAAATAGGAACCGCTACAGCGGGAAGGTAAACGGCATTTCCGTGTGCTGCTCTGGTTCGCCAGAAGTGGCTTTGTCATGCTGGCCACATGACCTGGAAGCTATACGCCGGCTCCCTCGGCCAATAATGCGAGATGAGCGCCACAACCCCAGAGTCGGTCACAACTGGACCTAATGGTCAGGGGTCCCTTTACCTTTATAATATTATACACAGTTGAAAACGTTGACATTAGGACCCCCTGAGGGGGTGGATCGCGAGATTCAGAGAAATCTCTGTATATGTCCATGTATTTGGTTTTGTTATAAAGCTATATTTGAAAAATCAAATAAAAATGATTATGGAGCTTTCAGCCCACTCCATCTTGACGATTGAAGATAATAGCAAAACGAGGATTGGCACGCATGTGGCGCTGCATTGATGGCATGCGCTTGCTGTAGCGAGAGGGTTAGCGTGCCTGTTCCCCCCCATCGATCTGGTGGACGGGTGCAAAAAAGAGGACAGTGTTTAATTCCCTTTAAAAGTTGTAGCTGGAACAAGAAGGGTCATACCTCAATGGTAGGGCATTTGCTTTGGACGCAGAAGATGCCAGTTTGAATCCCTCAGTTGGGCTGGGAGAAAACCCTGTCGGAACTCCTGGGCAGACAAGAGCCAGACCATGGAGACAACTCTGAGGTCTACAGCCCAAGTCTGACTCAGAATCTCCCTCTGGTCCTAATTCAGGGCCGGATTTAGGTTTGATGAGGCCCTAAGCTACTGAAGGTAATGGCGCCCTTTATATGTCCAGCTGTCCTTTGTCAACAACAAATGGTCGCTGTTTTTTTTTTATGTTGAATATATGATATATGGTAATTTATGGACCTAATAGGCACCCTATATATAGAAATGAGCAAACCAGTGATATTTTAGGGAGCAGGCTAGCAGGCGGGGGTTTATTATTTACATCATAGGAGCCTATACAACACAAAACACTGTTGTTGTATGTAGGTTTTATTTTATTTGTTTTTTTATCTTATATTTTGGAAATGTACATCCAGGGTTTTTTCCTTTAATTTTTTTTTGGGGGGGGGGGGCAAGAGAGTGGAGCCCTAAGCTATAGCTTGTATAGACCAAGTCTGACTCAGAATCTCCCTCTGGTCCTAATTACTTTTTCTACACAACTAGTAAAGGTATGGGAGCCTTGTCTCCTTTGGCATCCGACTCCCCTATTTCTTCCACATACAGTAAGTGGTATGAGCAATATCAGTGGGGTGCAGGGCTGGGTGCTAATGCAGTCCCCCCCCCCAATCTGCCCACCCTTTTGTTGAACCCCTGCAGTTATTGGAAGAGAAGGCACATCTCACTCACATCTGTCCCCCCCCCCACCCTAAAAATCACTTTGCACCTCCTGTTGGCTAAAATATGTTCCCCCACCTGCTTCATCTCAGGCAACCAATTTTGGGCCGTGAAAGGAGACTCCAGGCTTCCTGGCTACCCCAAGCGCATCCATACCTTGGGCTTCCCGAAAGACGTCAAGAAAATCGATGCAGCATTTTACAATAGCAATGAAAAAACGACATACTATTTTTCATCTGACAGATACTGGAGGTAAGAAATCGTATCAAATGTGATTGGTAAATACTCGACGCTGGTTTGAAAAGAGCTTCAGAAGAACCACGTAATCAAGCATGTTAGATGAAAGATGATTGATAGGTAGGTAGGTAGGTAGGTAGGTAGATAGATAGATAGATAGATAGATAGATAGATAGATAGATAGATAGATAGATATAGATAGAGTAGATAGATGTTAGATAGATTAGATTAGATAGATAGATAGATAGATAGATAGATAGATAGATAGATAGATAGATGATAGAGTAGAATCATAGAATCATAGAGTTGGAAGAGACCACAAGGGCCATCCAGTCCAACCCCCTGCCAAGCAGGAAACACCAGCAAAGCATTCTTGACATATGGCTGTCAAGCCTCTGCTTAAAGACCTCCAAAGAAGGAAACTCCACCACACTCCTTGGCAGCAAATTCCACTCCCAAACAGCTCTTACTGTCAGGAAGTTCTTCCTAATGTTGAGGTGGAATCTTCTTTCTTGTAGCTTGAATCCATTGCTCCATGTCCGCTTCTCTGGAGCAGCAGAAAACAATATTTCTCCCTCCTCCATATGACATCCTTTCATATATTTGAACATGGCTATCATATCACCCCTTATCCTTCTTGAACTGTGGTGCCCAGAAGATAGATGATAGATAGATAGATGATAGATAGATAGATAGATAGATAGATAGATAGATAGATAGATAATAGATAGATGATAGAAAGATGATAGATAGATGATAGAGATACATGGATGGATGGATGATAGATTCAAATATATGGCTCTGTTTTATTGTTCAAGTCCCATTTGTTTTGGGAAGACTGACAGAATTGAATGTTTCCTATGGACTGTCCCCAGGATTAAGTTCCACACATTTATTTGAGCTGTTTGAGACCCTTGGGTGCCTTTGTGAGGTATGGCCTACCGGGGGAAGTAGCATTGAATAAGACCCACCCACAAATACAGCCAGTGCTTTCTAGCAGTGATTTGCATGGCTTCTTCTGACATAGCTGTAGGAAGTAGCAGTTCTAAGATGGGTGATGCTCAGGGATTCATAAAGACCTCCACTCCCTCAAAAAAAAAGAAAAGAAAAAAGAATAGTAGATGGTGGGCAAAAAGCATTGCTATCTCGAATAGTGCTTTGTTCATGTACAAATGCCTTCCTTGTTTTATTTTATTTTCACTCAGATATGATGAAGCTAGCCAAACCATAGACAAGAAACCCATGAGAATAAGTGATGGCTTCCCAGGTGTTAATGGGAAGGTTGATGCTGCCTTTCAACATAATGGTAAGTAGCTTCTGTCATGAAGACATATGAAGTGATTCCAGCCTGGTGTGAACCTTGTGATGTGTACAAACATGAAATTCCCATGCTCTGGGTCAAAGTGCCCGTATTTTATTATTCATTTTTTAAAAAGGGAGCAACTCCATCCGGTGGTGTAGGAAGTTGATTCAGTGATGTACCCATTGCATCTGGGCAACCCAGTCAGATGGGTGGGGTACAAATAATAATAATAGTAATAGTAATAATACATATTTATACCCAGCCACTCTGGGCGGCTTCCAACAGCATATTAAAAACACAGTAAAAGATCAAACATTAACAACTTCCCTAAACAGGGCTGCCTTCAGATGTCTTCTAAAAGTCAGATACAGTGGTACCTCTACTTACGAATTTAATGTGTTCCGAACGCACATTCGTAAGTAGAAAAAAAATTGTAAGTCAAATCCCATAGGGATGCATTGGGAGAAAAAATTCGTAAGTAGAAGCAACCCTATCAAAAAATTCGTAAGTAGAAAAAATCCTATCTAAACCACATCCAAGATGGCGGATGGAGCTCCATTCGTAAGTAGAGTTATTCGTAAGTAGAGGTGCCACTGTAGTTGTTTATTTCTTTGACATCTGTGATGGGTGCTGCACTCCCAAGAGATACTGCAACATAAAACACGATTAAAACGCTTTTTGGAAACATTCCTGATGGCCAGTCAAGCTTCCCATAACTCAGAAGTGGAGTATCTGTCTTGCATGCAAAAGGTCCCAGGTTCAGAGGTTCATTCCCCAGCATAGGATTGGGAAAGACTCCTACTGAGCTGGATGGACCAAAGTTCTGACTCAGTATAAAGCAACTTCCTCTGTTCCCAAACAAAATCTTAGGATAGGCCCATAGTTGCTAATCAAGACAGTCCAATTCACAGATCTAAAGGGCACCATAATAATGAGTATCTCCCAAGGGTGGATCTTCAAAATACATGTATGATAATACTTAATACTTATCTGGATCATGATACAAAGTTTGCTGTGCATATAAGTTGCAGCTCTAATTATGCCACAGCGGGTGGCACTGTGGGTTAAACCACAGAGCCTAGGGCTTGCCAATCAGAAGGTCGGCGGTTCGAATCCCCGCAACGGGGTGAGCTCCCATTGCTGGGTCCCAGCTCCTGCCAACCTAGCAGTTCCAAAGCACGTCAAAGTGCAAGTAGATAAATAAGTACCACTACAGCAGGAAGGTAAACGGCGTTTCTGTGCGCTGCTCTGGTTCACCAGAAGCAGCTTTGTCATGGAAGCTGAACACCAGCTCCCTCAGCCAATAACGCGATACGAGCGCCACAACCCCAGAGTTGGTCACGACTGGACCTAATGGTCAGGGGTCCCTTTACCTTTACCTTTATCCCCTTTCTAGAAGGGGATCTAGAAATGATGTGCCTATAAGATAGTGCTTATCGATGACCATTGTCTTCCAGGAGGCTCCTCTGAGCTGTCACCCAGTGCTATGCAGATGTAGCAATTAGTTTGACAGCAAACAGGGTCAATAGCAGGAAATTATCCCTTTCCTGCCCATCATCTCTCCACCCCCTGGAGGACTTTTATGCCCCATGAAGACAATATCCCAGCCATTGCATTTTGCACTAGCCAGAGTTTCCCAATACCTCAGCATGTTTTTCTTTTAATATTTTCTTGCTGCTTGTAACTTACAATAACTTGACTTTGTTTTGTTTTATAGGATTCTTTTACTTCTTCAGTGGAACAAGTCAACATGAGTTTGACCCCAATAGCAAGAGAGTTACTCGGATCACAAGGGCAAACAGCTGGTTTCCATGCAGAGGTTAAACCACTGAAGATATAGAAAACAGCTGTTCAGAAATCACCATATTAGCACTGGTCCACTGGTGCTGGTTATATATTTATAACGCACACAAATGGCAGCTACTTTGTATGACTACATGTGCAAGAGATCCAAACAGATGTCCTTGAAATTTCAAACTTGGAAGCTGGCATACCAGTTAGCTTGACCTCCGTTATCCATATTCTGGTCACTTCCAAGTGGTTTAGACTACTGCAAAGTGCTTTGTGTGGGGCTGCCTTTGAAGACTGTTTAGACACTGCAGTTAGTGCAGGACCCAGGTGCCATATTACTACGGTAACTCCAGAACGTGTGTTAAGGTGATGTTATACCTGTATTGGGCCAATTGCACTGGCTCCCCAACTCCCAGTACTGAAATGTATATCAGTACTGTCTTTTCTGTAGTTTTGTGATGACTAGTGTTTTTTAGCAGATAAACTTGACTGGCTGACTTTCACCTATGTTAAGTGCCACGTTTTTACGACTGCAGCATAAATGTTCAGTCTGTGAACTTTGTGCCTGACACTTGCATAATATTCTCATCTTCATTATTCCATATGTTGACTGCTGGCGTTCACATATAAAAACCTTCGCCAACTTGGTGCCATCCAGATGTTTTGGACCACGGCTCCCTTAAATGACAGCTGGCTGGGGCTGATGGGAGTTGTGGTCCAAAAAAATCTGGAGGGCACCAGGTTGATGATGGCTGATCTATACCAGGCCTAGGCAAACTTGGCACTCCAGATGTTTTGGGACTACAACTCCCATCATGCCTGAGCACTGGTCTTGTTATGATGGGAGTTGTAGTCCCAAAATATCTGGAGGGCCGAGTTTGCCTATGCCTGATCTATACTAATAGCAATTTTAATTCTCTCCATAGCTAGAACAGTAGCATCCATACAGCAGAATGGTGAGGTTTTAAACATATTAGAATTTATTCCCCACCCCCACCCCCCGTTAGCTACTTGGAGATCCTTGGATGGGGAGCACTCTGTACATTATTTGAGCTACTAAATAAAAGCAATAAACCCAAAGTTTTGCAAAAGGACAAAAAAGTTTTAAGGGGGGAAGTTGAAGGAGAGAGAAACCCCTAAACAAAGACTGAGCAAGTTCAGTAGCCACAAAATGGGGGAAATGGAAATCTGGGCTGAGCGGGGAAACAGTAGCCTGGAACCAAGAGCAATCCATACTGCAACATTTTGTTGCAGGCCCCATTTCTTTGTTTATCAGTGAGCATGTGGATTTAGCCCAGCTGTCTGTATGTACCTCTTTCTCATATGATGCTTGATAATTCATGAATAAAGTATTTTTTTTTGTTTCCACATATGCGGACTACATTTTTCTTGCTGTTATCTACGACATGGCCATTTTTGCATATATTTCAGAGTCAACCAAAACGACTAAATATGTTACCCTAAAGAGCTGGGGCCTCACAGGATGTTTAAACTTCCATCCACTCAAACCATTAAAAAGCATGAGTTATTTTCAGACACACAGATTATGAAAACCAGAAGGAACCACTAAGGCCAGCTGGTGTGATGTTCTTTTTAACATATTCATAAACATTTTGCCCACTGTTCCCTGCAGTGAATAGAGATTAGTGTTTTTCCCCCATATTCATAAACAAATTATTTCAGGCCCAATAAACCTGGGTGAAAAGCTAGGACATATAACGTAGAAAGGTGTCCTAACTTCAGCTGACAATTTCAAGTGAGATGAAATGGCCACTTCCGCAGTAGAAATACCGGTAATCCAGTAAATAATTCTTCTTCCTTAGTAAGCAATATTTAATACCAACAAACTGCCAGAGCCACAAAACATTATACCAAGCAGAACTTTCCATTCGTCAGTTGTTTTTGTTTGTGTAATTAAATGCATATGTTATTAGTGGCTTGTTTACCGTCTTAATCTCACTTACTGGGGAAATGAATATACCGTATAACAGTCATAAAGAATCCTGGTAACTGTAGTTTGTTAAGGGCACTGGGAATTGTAACTCTACACAGTCAGCACCCTTAATGAACTACAGCTCCCATGATTACTTGGGGGAATCCATGACTATGATAGCGGTCCAGGAGTGTTTTTAATGCACGGTGTCAGGAACAAATTGAATCATATTATCCTGTTTCCCCGAAAATAAGCCATACCCATAAAAAAAGCCGTAGCAGAATTTATAAGCATTTGCGCAATATAAGCCACACCCTGAAAATAAGACATAGTGATAGGCGTAGTTCTGGAGGGCGCCAAGGAAGAGGTGAGGCTGGACACGTAATAAAAATAAGACATCCCCTGAAAATAAGCCATAGTGTGTCTTCTTGAGGAAAAATAAATACAGTACAGTGGTACCTCTACTTATGAATTTAACGCACATTCGTAAGTCGAAAAAATTCGTAAGTCGAATCCCATAGGAATGCATTGGGATAAAAAATTCTTAAGTCAAAGCAACCCTATCTAAAAATTCATAAGTAGAAAAAATCCTGTCTAAACCGCATCCAAGATGGCGGACGGAGCTCCATTGGTAAGTAGAAACATTCGTAAGTAGAGTTATTTGTAAGTAGAGGTACCACTGTATAAGACAGTGTCTTATTTTCGGGGAAACACGGTATCTTCCCTGTTGCTACGTCCCATCATTTCTCATGAGAGAAAGAGGAAATTTGTGGTTTACGAAAAGCTATTTCACTATTTGTTTTGAGGAGACTCTTCCTGAAGGCAGCTTTTGATTACAAAATCATTTCTTCAAAGTCTCAGGCACCGACTGCATTCTGCCGTTTCTCTGATTCACATAGCTGTCACTTTTCTTAAAACATGAGTTGATTAGTTCATTTCTCACACTTGGGCCTTGGATGAGAAAGTCAAAGTGCAAAGGCAATCCACGCACCCAGGACCTCTGGGGACATTTCATTCTAAAATCATAGGATGTCCCTGTTTTCATGCAGAATGTTGGAGGGTAAACCCTAACCCTGCAGGGTTCCAATCACAGCGAGTGTCTATGTGCTTTCATCTCCTCTCGACACTTTTTGGTTTTTGGAATGAAAAGACGCAGCAGGCACTTCTGTTACTTTGACAGGATGGAAGCCACTGCAAAATGGCTTCTTGTGCAGAAAGAGATCAATAAAAGTACCATTTCATAGCTTACAAGGAGCTGGTTATTGGGAGTCAGAGACCTTTATTAACAGAATAGAATAGAATAGAATAGAATAGAATAGAATAGAATAGAATAGAATAGAATAGAATAGAATAATTTATTGGCCAAGTATCAACCACACTTGGAATTTTGCTTCAACTACATTGCAATGTAAAGAAAAAACATACCTCATACAAACACTATTCCCCTCACAATACAACAGCACAGCGGAAAGACCCCATACCACCAACTGGCCTCCCTTCTGCCCACAACTACAGATTCAACAATTTGATGGCACAAGGGAAAAAGCCACCATATTCCTGTGCCTAGGCGTTTTTGTATATAGAGTCCTGTACCGACATCCAAATGGGAGTAAATCAAACAAGTGATGACCAGGATGCGAAGGGTCTACAGCAATTCTCTCTGCTCTCTTCATGACTCGAGTGGCATAAAGTGTCTCTATTGGAGGCAAACTAACACCAATTACCCTCTCTGCAGTTCCTACTGCTCGTTGGAGCCTCTTCTTATCCAGCTTAGAGGCTGCACTGTACCAGACAGTAATGGAATTACAGAGAACAGTTTCAATAATACCTCTATAAAATTGGACCAGCGATTCTTGGGGCAGATTAAACTTCCTTAGTTGTCGCAAGAAATACAATCTCTGGTGTACCTTTTTAACAATAATATTGATGTTATCTGACCAATTCAATTTTTGAGAAATCATAGAGCCCAAGAACTTAAAGGACTCTACCACTACAACCATGTTACCAAGAATGGAGATTGGCAACAAGATGAGAGGATGCCTTCTAAAATCAATTATCATTTCCACTGTCTTTGGGCATTTAGCATCAATTGATATAGAATGATGCTGTTGGCCAAACAATCATTAAAAACAATTAAACATCAATAGAATTAAAACTGTATATAAATATGAAATATCTATGGCAGTGATGTCACCTCTTAGGCCAGTGCTGTCCAAACTTTTTTTCAAAGAGGGCCAGATTTGATGAAATGAAGGGCCGTGAGGGCCGACCAAAGTTGTTGAGTTTTTAAAAAGGATTTTACCCCAGGAAATAAACTGCCACAGGAACAGGAATGAACTGACCAGCGGGCCAGATTAGGCCCCTGGAAAGGACTTTGGACATGCCTGTTTTAGGCAATCAGATTGCATGGCAGATATGAGCTCATTCTGCATAGCCTCATTTGGTATTGAGGAGGAAACATGGACTGAGAGCATGTGGGAAAGAAGTGTTTAGAAGCCACCTACTGTCCATGCAACATTAAATTGCAGGCCTCACTTCTGTTTTTAAATGCCACAGAGGCTGGTGTTGCAGAAAAAAGCCATGGAGCCACTAATCACTGCAGCTTCCTTGGTTGGCGCCAGATTGTCCACAGAACCCGAAGCTTGCTATCCCCCTGCCTTGCCCCCAAGTAAACTGGGGTAATAATCCTGAATAACACCATGATTTAAGAGAATGGGAACAAAGCATAATAATTCCAATATATAAAAAGAGCTGCAAAAAAGTTTTTGTGTGTGTTTAAAAAAGATCAGTCAGTTTTCTTAGAAATAGCAACTAAACTTTATCCAGTTGGTTTCTGTTAGTTAGATTGGCTGAATATCAGATGAAGAAAAAGCTAGTTTCCAAAAAGGAAAAAATGCCAATTTTTCAATAAATGCCCTTTGATACACACACACACACACAATTAGCCAACTAGGTTTTGTGGCATTTATAGGCCTGACATCTCATTGCCTTTGCTCTCAAGTATAATTGTGGATTGTTTTATTTTTTTTGATGCAAATCTTGATAGGTAGCTTTTGTTCTTGGTTGACATCCTGTATGCCGGAGATAGGAATCTGTGGTCCACCAGACATTGCTGTCAGCCGTCAGCCCCCACAAGCATTGCCAGTGGTGGCTAGACCTGATGGGAGACCAGAGCATCTGGAGGGCAGCATGTTGGCTTCCCCTTGTTTTAATTTAAGGACTCTTCTCCTGTGTCTGCCCTGAAGAGCACCAGCTGCAACGCAGGCATGTGTCCACAAGCGAAGGTGGGAGGGAATTTCAATTCAGTTCTCATTTAAAAGAGCACTCATCCAGTGACCTGCGAAGTGGACCTTTTAACTAGAGTAGGCAAAAATATATGAAGAGTTACAGGAGGCCTTGCATAGCCATCTACTCCAGCCCCCTGAATGAAATCCAGATCTAGAGCATCTTCTAGTGCAGCCTCTCCTTGAAAACCCTTAATGAGGGACACGGGTTCGTGTCTCTGCTCCTCCACATGCAGCTGCTGGGTGACCTTGGGCTAGTCACACTTCTCTGAAGTCTCTCAGCCCCACTCACCTCACAGAGTGTTTGAGGGGGGGGGGAAGAGAATGTTAGCCGCTTTGAGACTCCTTCGGGTAGTGATAAAGCGGGATATCAAATCCAAACTCTTCTTCTTCTTCTTCTTCTTCTTCTTCTTCTTCTTCTTCTTCTTCTTCTTCTTCTTCTTCTTCTTCTTAGGGGTGGGGAAGAACTTCGATTCAGTTTGCATTTAAAGGCAAATCTATCAAATCTGCACTTTCCAAAACAACACACACAAACTGAAACACAGCCATCCTTTGGAATTTGCACTTATCTGAAGTTTGCAGTGTAGTTCTTCAGCCAAATAACATGTATAACTGTGCTAGGGTGCATAAAAATGAAGGTATTAGTGGAAATAACATCTAACATGCACTGTACTAGGTGAAATTGCTTGTGAAACTGTGTATATAATTTCCCCCCCAAAACTGTGTACAGTGGAACCTTGGTTTATGAACACCTCGGTTTACGAATTTTCAGTTTACGAACGCCACGGACCCATCTGGAACGGATTAATTCACTTTCCATTACTTTCAATGGGAAATAAAAAAATTCCTTCAGTAGCACCTTAAAGACCAACTAAGTTTTAATTTTGGTATGAGCTTTTGTGTGCATGCATACTTCTTCAGATACACTGAAGCAGAAGTCCCCAGGCGCTTATGTAGGGAAAGGGTGGGGGGGGGGTATCACTCAGAAGGGTGGTGGAAATGGGTGATTGACTGACTGATAGCTAAATAAAAAAATTCCTTCAGTAGCACCTTAAAGACCAACTAAGTTTTTATTAATGGGAAAGTTTGCTTCAGTTTATGAACGCTTCAGTTTATGAACAGACTTCCGGAACCAATTACACCCATGCTTCGGGTTAAGTACGCTTCAGGTTGAGTACTCCCTGGACCTGTCTGGAATGGATTAATCCACTTTCCATTACTTTCAATGGGAAAGTTCACTTCAGTTTATGAACGCTTCAGTTTAAGCACTCCGCGGACCGCCTGGAACAGATTAATCCACTTTCCATTACTTTCAATGGGAAAGTTAGCTTCAGTTTATGAACGCTTCAGTTTATGAACAGACTTCCGGAACCAATTGTGTTCATAAACCGAGGTACCACTGTATAAATATGTGTTTATTACCCTGTTTCTCATATTTTAAGACATACCCATAAAATAAGCCATAGCAGGATTTTTAAGCATTCAAGGAATATAAGCCATACCCCGAAAATAAGACATAGTGATAGGCGCAGCAGCAATGCCGGCCGCGGCAGGAGGAGGAGGAAAAAAATAAGACATCCCTTGAAAATAAGCCATAGTGTGTTTTTTTTGAGGAAAAAATAAATATAAGACATGTCTTATAATATGAGAAACACGGTAGGTAAAATCCGTACTAAGATGCTGGTTGATTTTTAAAAGGGGTTTTGTTTAAAAGGCAGATTGCAGCTGTAATGAGGATAACTGAATTTAAGATTGGAAAAAATGAGAAGAAAACTGAGAGAACTGGAATTGACAGATCCTTCCATTCCTATCACCAATTCTTATTCTTTTACCAGTTAAAAATATGGAAATTATTGTAATACTGTTATTCCTTCCGTTTAAAAAGCCCCTCTGTGGAAGCAACTATCGCTGATAATTATACCGAGAGGCATGGTTGTTAGAGTATAATGAGACAGTTGAAATGTTGCTTGGTGCAGGAAATTAGACAGTTGGAAAACTAATGAAAGACAGATACTTTGGCAAAGACAGCTTTCAGGATTTGGGGAGCATTCAAGCAAAATTTGCCTTTTACAACATAGCACCATCTTTTTTGGGGGGGGAATCACACCCAGAAATTATATCCCCACAGATTGATGTCTCCTTTATTTAGAAAATTGTTTGCGTGGCTGCTTTTCCTGACAACTTTTTGCTCCGTTCCAAGAAGTAGAGTTTCTTTCGCGGAAGACATCCTTCCATGAGCCCAACTTTCCTCCAAGTTTGAGAATGAAAGGTTAGGCTCCAAACCCATGTGTCTGCAGTAACTCAAGGATAAAACAACATTTATTTGTGTGCAGCTAAAATATAATTGATCGCATCATCCAATATATTATTTCTGGCTTTTTCCTAGGCTAGCATGGCTTTTTTAAAAAAAGCTTTGATTTCTGCTATATGACTTGGAAAAGAAAACTAAAAAGTATGCAAATTTAATTGCTTTTCTATGTCATGAAGACCATTCAACATATGCCGATGTGGAGGTCTTCACTGATCTTCTACTGAAATTATAGTGTGGAAAAATGCAATTGGGGAAATGATCTCAGAAAACTTTGAGATTCCACTTTATGCTCTTGAGTACTTAGGTAAAGGTAAAAGGACTCCTGACCATTAGGTCCAGTCGTGACCGACTCTGGGGTTGTGGTGCTCATCTCACGTTATTGGCCGAGGGAGCCAGTGTACAGCTTCCAGGTCATGTGGCCAGCATGACAAAGCTGCTTCTGGTGAACCAGAGCAGCACATGGAAATGCCGTTTACCTTCCCGCTTGGAGCGGTACCTATTTATCTACTTGTACTTTGACGTGCTTTCGAACTGCTAGGTTGGCAGGAGCTGGGACCGAGCAACAGGAGCTCACCCCATCGCAAGGATTCGAACCGCCAACCTTCTGATCAGCAAGCCCTAGGTTCTGTGGTTTAACCCACAGCACCACCTCTAAATGATGTGAGCTATAACACTTAACATCCTTGACTTAGGAACTGACCTGGACCCTGCAATCATCATTTGAGGCCCTTCTTTGCATGTCTTCCTCCACAAAAGCTCTGGAGGTGGCAACGTGGGAATGGGCCTTTTCTGCAGTGGCTCCCTGTTTGTGGAATGCTCTCCCCCAGGGAAACTCGCCTGGCATGTTCATTACATATTCTTTGGCACTAGGCAAAAACATTCCTCTTCCCCCAGGCCTTTTTGCTGATTAAGCAATTTATGACTTTTTAAAGTTGCAGGGGGGCATTGTTTTGGTCTTATGTATTTTTGTGTTTTTATATTGTAAACTGCTCTGTGATCCTCAGGTGAAGGGTGGTAAAGAAATTGAATAAATAATAATTAATTACAATCACAGCTAAGGATAAGTCATGCCACGAGCAATCTCTCTCTCGTGACTCTTTCCTCCAAATGTTTTTCCAGAACTGATCTATGGCAAATAATGTACCTATATATTTTGGTATACTGCTTAGAAGTTGTTTGTTTGTTTTTTTTTAAAAAAAACATAATCAAGCGCTGTATGCGTTTTGTATAAATAAATATTCATATTTTAACTCTGCCTTTCTGCTAGTGAGTTCACGATCTGCCCTGCTTATCCTCAAAACCACCCTGTGGCGTACGTAGGTCAGGCTGAAAGATAGTGACAGGTCCCAAAACAGCAGTAAACTTTGGGTACATCTAAACTGTTGGTATTTTGCGGGATTCAGCAATGTACTAGGAAATTTTGGTTTGGATCAAGACATTCTGTGCCATTTCAAATCCACTTTTTTAAAAAAGCAACAGACATTTTGTGGTTAGGCAAGAGATGGGGCAATGCATTGAAAAGTGTGGGAAGAAGCAGTGATTAACAGGAAATGTACCAACACCCTCAAGTAATTCAGGATGCATGTTCATTTCCACATAATGCCCCTGCAAAAGTAATCGGAACAAATGCTCAATGAAGTCTGGATATAATCTTACCTCTGCATAGGTTTTGTGTAAGCAAATCAAGGTGAATGTTGAATTGATTGGTTATCTGCAGGAGTCCTTTGTGGCTGAAGGGAGATTTGAACCCAGGTCACCCTGGGTACAGCATCCCCATGACTGGACCACGCAAGGACTATACTAACTCAGCTTCCTCCAGACTCCATGCAATAACAACCAGTCATTAAAACCATAAATGGGGGTGACAAATTTCTGAGAGTATCCTGATTTATTTCATCACCTTTCCTCTGAGCAATAAGGAGAGGAAAGGATCCCTGGGAACAGCCATGACGACAACCTCATGTTTAAATTTCTAGGACCAAGCAGAAGTAGATCATGATGTGTGTTCACATCATGGCCTTGAACACCCCCCATTTCCCCCCAAAAGCTCTTTAAATCCCCTCTTCATTCAGTGATACTTTACGAATCAATATAAATAGGTCTACGTGCACTGGAACACATCCCGCTATTGCTCTCTGACTCAGCAAAAAATCCCCCCAACTATATGCAAGGGGGAGGGAGAGAACTTTGTAAAACCCAGGGGCCAATTTCCCTTCTGTGCAACCTTCTGGGGGCCACATGCCAGTAGAGCAGGGTTTCCCAAATGTGGGTCTCCAGCGGGTTTTGGACTACAGTTCCCATAATCCCTGACCCCTGGTCCTGCTCGCTAGGGATGATGGGAGTTGTAGTCCAACAGCAGCTGGAGACCCAAGTTTGGGAAAGCCTGCAGTAGAGACAAAAGTGAGCAGAGCAAAGATTGTAAATTCACGTAGCCCTTTTGATCCTCCATCCATGCAAGCGAGACACTTGAACAGAGCTTGTCAGCAAATACCAGCCAGGGAGAAATGCTCACGGAAGGTGCCAAGTGAGGGGTGTGGCCTGAGGAGTGGGTGTGGCTTCAGTGGAGCTCCAAGAGACAGATAGAACATACCCCTCAACTGTTTCCCTTTAAGCCAAGAGTGGCTGGGGCAACCCAGTCAGATGGGTGCCATATAAATACATGATGATGATGATGATGATCATCATAGAATCATAGAGTTGGAAGAGACCACAAGGGCCATCCAGTCCAACCCCCTGCCAAGCAGGAAACACCACCAAAGCATTCTTGACATATGCCTGTCGAGCCTCTGCTTAAAGACCTCCAAAGAAGGAGACTCCACCACACTCCTTGGTAGCAAATTCCACTGTCGAACAGCTCTTACTGTCAGGAAGTTCTTCCTAATGTTTAGGTGGAATCTTCTTTCTTGTAGTTTGAATCCATTGCTCCGTGTCCGCTTCTCTGGAGCAGCAGAAAACAATCTTTCTCCCTCCTCTATATGACATCCTTTTATATATTTGAACATGGCTATCATATCACCCCTTAACCTTCTCTTCTCCAGGCTAAACATACCCAGCTCCCTAAGCCGTTCCTCATAAGGCATCGTTTCCAGGCCTTTGCCCATTTTGGTTGCCCTCTTCTGGACACGTTCCAGCTTGTCAGTATCCTTCTTGAACTGTGATGATGACATCCCAGAATTACAGAGGCTTCCAACTTTGTCCCGGGATGTCCTGTTTTGGCTCCCACAAGAGTGTGCCCCACAAAGATACCCTTTTGGAGGGGGCACACTCTGTCACAAGTTTCCTAGCTCTGGCAGGAGTGCTGCCCCAAAAGAAGCACATCCTGACTTTCCTCTGTGGCATGTGGGGGGGGGATAGAGAGGTTTGGAAGATGCATTTGGCTCCCAGGTCTCAGTTTCCCCGCCCCGATCTGCAATCTGTTATTTGCACAAGGAAGTGTTTTTCGTTTTCCAGAAAACATTTTTGCCCCACATGCCCCTAAGCAGGCCTCTTTCTCCCTAGAGATCTGGAAGTTGTAATTGCAGTTACACTAAATGTCACTGGTGTTATTAGAACTACATAAGATGTTCAAAAGCCATGTGTTCTTTTCTTGCCAGCAATCTCGGAGTGCACATCTGCACCCACAACAGAACATCACAGTTTGGAAAATCATTTTCCCAACAGGCAACAGGGTAAGCACTCGTCTCCTAAGCCGTGCTTCCGCAGAGTGCTATATTCTTCTTTAACCATACACTGTATTCCTGTTTTGCACAAGCTTTGCTATGATTCTTCGTACCAGTTCCTGGGAATGGCAGGCAGGGAGAGTCCTGTAGTGCTCAGGTCCTGCTTGCAGGCTTCCCGTGGGCATGTGGGCCACCTTCTAAGTATGTTCCTATCTTCTTCTTTGGCAATCACTTACAGCTGAGTAACATTGTCTTCCATAAACACGGTTTTAACAATGAGTCTGTAAGTGACTGTGGAGGCTAATTCTGGACCTTCCACCGTGGGGACATAGGTTCCTGGGCAGGAGTTGATCATGGTGAGGGTTTGCCAAGCATGCCTTCCTTTTAGGACTTTTCTACCTTTTGCCCTGAGTTCAAGCATCTTCAAAGTCCATGACATCTTTAGAAAAGGCTGTTCTCCAATTGGAGCGCTCACAGGCCAGTGTTTCCCAGTTGTCAGTGTTTCTGCTGGTTGCACAACATGACCAGTCCAACGAACTTGATGTTGAAGAATCATCACTTCGACATTGGTGATCTTTACTTCTTCCAGTACACTACCTTCTTCCAGTATAGTACCTTTCCTATGTATGATGTTCCTGGATTGACTTAAGCCAAAGTTCCCAGTTATGTCTGATCTGTGGAACTCTGCCTTAATATTGGCTAAGAAACAAAGAAAGTCTAAACCACTGAGCCTAGGGCTTGCCGATCAGAAGGTCGGCAGTTTGAATCCCCACGACGGGGTGAGCTCCCGTTGCTCGGTCCCAGCTCCTGCCAACCTAGCAGTTCGAAAGCACGTCAAAGTGCAAGTAGATAAATAGGTACCGCTTCGGCAGGAAGATAAATGGTGTTTCTGTGTGCTGCTCTGGCTCGCCAGAAGTGGCTTAGTCATGCTGGCCACATGACCCGGAAGCTGTATGCTGGCTCCCTCGGCCAGTAAAGTGAGATGAGCGCCACAACCCCAGAGTCATTTGTGACTGGACCTAATGGTCAGGGGTCCCTTTACCTTTACCTAAGCCAGGGTCATGTCTTGACTTATTTTCCTAGTTTGTTAACCACAGTTCCCCATGCTAGGTTCTTGGCATGGAATCCAGCACATGGTGGGAGGGAAATCCCGAGGAAGGGGGGGGAAGGGGAGCAACTCCGCCCTAATGGTTAAGGCTTCATAAAACATGGCTTATGAAGTCTTGAATCACCATCTGAACCAGGCCAATATATAAGCCCTTCATGCTTTTGTAAAGCATGAACAGACAGCACGGGACGGATGAACTGAAATATGTGCTATTTATCTTTGGAGGCATTAACACATCATTGTGACATATCCCAGACTTGCGGGGAAGTCCAGTGCTAGCATCCATTGGAAAGATCGGTTCAGCCTGAGGCTGGATTTTAAAAGACAGCAAAATGGGAGATGCTGAAGCATTCATTATAGGGTGAGGCATTGTAGGGTGTAGCTTTTCTCCAAAGCAGCTGCCGCTTGCAGCAGACAATAGAAGTTGCTTTTCCATTTCCAGAGATTTCTAGAGACACATTTGGCTGTCTATGGTTCAAAACAAAAGGCTAGACAAGGTAGACCCTTGGTCTGATTCAGGCAAGGGCAAACCGTGTGTTCTCATGGGCACAAGAAGAGCAGAGGCAAGCAGTCTTCACTCACTAAGATGAGCATCATTTCTACATCCCAGGGCACATTCTGCCACACAGCTAAATGTGCCTCACAATGCACCATCACAAGCAAAGCTGGAGGTTTACATTGGAATGTGCACCCTCATATCTTTGGCCTGATCCAGCTCCTTGGAATAAAGCTGGCATAGAAATGTAATGATAATATGTGAGCGTCAGCCCATAGTTAAACTATGGAACTCACTTCCATAGGAGGCAGTGATGGCAACCAACTTGAATGGCTTTGAAAGGGGAGTTGACAAATCAGATGCCAGGCCTGTTGGCAAACCAACTCTGCATTACAAAGATGTCTGCAAATGTGGCACGAAGGCTGGCAACATCAACCCCGCCATGTGGGAATCCCTTGCGGACGACCACAGTGACTGGAGACAGGCAGGCAGGCCATGCATCCACAGTAGTGACCAGAGGAGGAATGGCTGCTGGGAGGAATGCAGAGAGAAGAAACGCCATGGTGCACATGCAGCAGCACAACCGGACGCCTTCATCTGCCCCAGCTGCAACGAAACATGTCTCTCCCGCATTGGTCTCTCCAGCCACAGCAGGCACTGAAACCTTCCCACAGTTTGACTTCCGCCCCAAAGCTGCACTCCTCCATTGTCACCCGAGACAGACGGATGCCAACCATGCAGATCAGGCTATCAAAGGCCACCAGCCCATGATAGCCCTTCACAGTTGGAGGCTGTGATGTTGGCATCCGTCTGTCTCAGGATTCTGAATACCAGTTGCTGGAAAGTGCAGGAGGGGAGAGGGCATCTGGTTGGCCACCATGAGAACAGGATGTTGGTCTAGATGGGCATGATCTGGGAGGGTTTTTTCTTCTTTTGCTCTTTTCTTTTTTTTAAGAGAAGGGTTATTTGATATAATTTGTTGTATTAAACCTTGGGTACCTTTGTGAAAGAAATGATTCATTATGTTTCCAAACGAACCACACCAATGATTCTATTTTTAGGGAAATGATTAACTGGGTACTTTCTTTTTAAAAACAAGGCACCATTGTTTTTGATGTTCATCTGAACAGTAGTCTCACCTTTACACTGGGACAATATTGCCCATGGGCAAAGAATACACCACTGAGTTATTATACAAACTGTTATCAACACAATTAATCTGCTGTAGTCAGAAAAAGAAAAAAAACACCCGACCATCTTCTGACATGTTACACACCGTGCCTTGCATCAGTGACTGGCATCATTAACTGAAAGAAGCTAGATTGTTTAGAGTAGAAAAATGCATATACTGTGGTACAGTGTGCATAGGAATGCCTGTGTTAGTGAGAATAGCCTCTACAAAGGCATTGCGGATTTTGAAGTAGCACAAATTCAAGATCAAAGGGAATAACGAGCTAAGAGGAAGGCACGTTTGGCAAATCTTCACTGTGATCAACTCCCACCCAGAAACCCATGTCCCCAATGTGGAAGGATGTGCGGATCCAGAATTGGACTCCACAGTCATCTTCGGACACACCGCTCACATTGCTTTCATGCAAGACAATCTTACTCAACCACAAGCGTTTGCCGAGAGAGAGAGAGAGAGAGAGAGAGAGAGAGAGAGAGAGAGAGAGAGAGAGAGAGAGAGAGAGATCCAAATTTTCATTACATTGGGGGGGGATATATAGGGAAAATATCAATATTAGGAGAATTGCGCATAAAATGAATTTTCATGGAAGCATGGACAACAAAACTTAAGAGTGGAATAATGAGAAACAGAGAGAACCTGAAATTGTCATACCCATTTCATTTTCTGGGAATGGATCTTGTGTTATTGGCAAACAAATGTTGTTACTATGTATGCTTTGTTTGTTGTTTGCTTGCTTGCTTAAGCATGCTGGGGCCCAATCACAGATAAATCAAAAGTCTAGATTTCTCCTTTGTTTCTATGACCATCTTTAATTTCTACCCCTGGGGAAAGAAAAATGGAGGACTAAAGAACCGGAAGTTGGGCAAACTGGGTGAGTCGATAATTCAAGGACCAAACTAAGCCTCTACCATGTGTTCTCCACATGAAGAGGTTCCATGCATGTAGTTAGAAATGAGGCCATGTTCGTGGCTCTTCCTCCATCATTGCATGATGCTGTTGGTACGTCCCTTGATCTCCGTGCATTACACGAATGCACCTACACAAGACATGGTGGTTGCACTTAGGCATTCCTTATGATCAGACCCTGCAGGGTCAAGGGTCATGAGAGTGTGCACTGCCTAGGCACTTTGACCTTCTCTTAAGAATGCAAGGAGAGCTCTGCTGAATCAGGCCCAAGGCCCAAGTGTGAGAAACGAACTCATTATCCATACTCCGCGGCTGTGTGACTCAGAGAAATGACAGGACGCAATCTGTTCTTGAGAATTTGAGGAAATAATCTTCTCATCAAAAGCTGCTCCAAGAAACAGTCAAAACATATAGTGAAATAGCCTTTCTGTAAACCACAAATTTCCTCTTTCTCTCACGAGCAGATTTTGATGGGACATACTATGGAGGAGATGATACGTAGCCACCTGTTTCTGAAACATTGAGGAAATAGCGTTGTCACCCACCTGAAATAATTTCAAAACAAATCCCTTACTTATTTAAAGCATTCATGTCGCACACAATAAGCAAGCAGATTAAAATATCTAATAGAAGACAGGGAATCAGAGATTAGCTTAAAACTGGCTAAATTCTGGGCTGCTGCTATAAAGCTAAGGAGACAAGCTCTGAGTGAATCTAGTGGCCAATGTCTTAATATGCACATTTTAATTTAGTGGTTAAGGATATATATATATACATACTGTATATATCTTTCTATGCTGCAAGATTGTATTGCAAGGACCCACTTCGTTACACTCTTTCTTTTCGTAGGCAGTTTTAGCTGTTCCTATTTTATTGGTATGCCACCTCGAGTCCCTGTCAGGGAAAAAGTGGGGTATAAATAAATATATATCAATAATAATGGTACCTTCCATTCCCGATGTTCACCCGGCAGTGGCATGGCCCTTAGTGCTGCAGAACTCACCATGTAGAATGCTTTTCCTGCCAACAACAGACATATGCCATAAACTTGTTGCATGCTAAAGATTAGGACTGCTCTGGCTGAATCTTGGAAAGAATTGGGTCAAGTCAGGTCAACCCAAGATTCATCCAGAATATGTTGCAGCAGGTCAGATCAGGTCCACCTGGAGAGATCCAGAGATGTCAAAAGGGGGCGGTCAGGTGGCAAGGGCAGGGAGAGAAGGAAACCCTGATTAAACTTGCACTCAGAGAAAGAGACATTTAAAATCTTAATTAGACACTGTGGAAGGTCCCTGGTTCAGTTTGGGGCCCAGAACCAGGTTGTGTCACTCCTGGGCAATGCTATTTTTCTAGAAAAGAAAGGTGCCGTGAACAACTTCCCCGTTCTCTTAGAATGGCAATGGCACCCACCTGAGAGGTGCCAGAACTGGGCTCTGCCAAGTTCCGGTTGAAAAAAGGCCCTGCTCCTAGGTCAGGGCAGCTCCGAATCACCAGATTTGGACCCAATCACCAGATTTGAACTCTCCCTGCCACCTTGCACTGAAATGAATGGGGTGGAATAACAAATATATATCCTAAGAACAAACCATTTAAAAACCAAACGTGTTTCTACAGCTTCACCTTTAATTGGTAAATTGGTGAGGAAACTTTTCATCTTTATAATCTTCCTAACAACTACATCTGCACAGCGGTGGCTTGGCTTGGCTGTCCAAATACAATTTGTTGGAAGAAACTCTTCCCACTTCCTTTCATTTAAGTCTCTTTCTTTTACAAGGTTACATCTCATTTCCTCCACTGAGCAAGGCTGATCCACTGTGACTCTCGCAATGAAATCATTGTTTGGGGTGGTGCAGCAACTGTCTGGGCTGATAAAACTTCCAATTAATATTACTTCGTCAAGTTTTCTTAGGTGTTCAAAGATGACGCATGGCATTGTTTGCTCACCCACGTTTTCAGACATTTCGGCGGAATAACACCCAAGTGCTAGAAAACACATCTGTAATTTTCTGTGTTGAAACTAGTTCAGATATGCCTGTTCAAGAAAGTGCTTTTTAAAAGTACTGGTGACAGGACAGTGTCTGCTTCTTTCATTACAGTATTACTTTCGCGCTGGGTTCCACTGCCCAGGCAGGTGCAATCTGTGCCCCTGTGTTGGCTAAAGGTAAAGGGGCCCCTGACCACCAGGTCCAGTCATGTCCGACTCTGGGGTTGCAGCGCTCATCTCACTCTATAGGCTGAGGGAGCTAGCGTTTGTCCGCAGACAGCTTCCAGGTCATGTGGCCAGCATGACAAAGCTGCTTCTGGTGAACCAGAGCAGTGCACAGAAACGCCGTTTACCTTTCCGCCGGAGTGGTACCTATTTATCTACTTGCACTTTTATGTGCTTTCGAACTGCTAGGTGGGCAGGAGCTGGAACCGAGCAACAGGAGCTCACCCCGTCATGGGGATTCGAACCGCCGACCTTCTGATTGGCAAGCCCTAGACTCTGTGGTTTAACCCACAGCACCACCTGTTGGCTAAGACTCAGGCCAAATCTTTATTGTCTTTGGTGGAAAGCAGGGCTGGCATGGCAACAGGGCAAGGATGCACCCGCCCTTGCTGATGGAATGGCCCTCCGCCAGTATGGTGTAGTGGTTAAGAGCGGTAGACTCATAATCTGGGGAACCGGGTTCACGTCTCCGCTCCTCCACATGCAGCTGCTGGGTGACCTTGGGCTAGTCACACTTCTCTGAAGTCTCTCAGCCCCACTCACCTCACAGAGTGTCTGTTGTGGGAGAGGAAGGGAAAGGAGAATGTTAGCCGCTTTGAGACTCCTTCGGGTAGTGATAAAGCGGGATATCAAATCCAAACTCTTCTTCAGGGTTTAGAAGTGCCCCAAACCCCATGTCTTGGCATGGTGCAAGTCAGGTGTACAGGGTCTCACTGGGTGATCAGGGTGAGAGTTTCAAGCTAACCCAAGCTTATGGCATGCTATGGTCAATCCTTCCCTCAGGTCCCTTGGAGGGGGGGCTTTACAAACCTGCCTAAAGGAATTTCCTGGACATAGCCAGCAGTCTGAAGGCAGTGTCGGAAGCAGTTTTGCAAAAAAGAAAAAAAGGAAAAAAGCTCAAGAACTTTGTCAAAAAAAAGGCTCAACCAATAGAGACTAAGGGACCAATTAAGGTTGGTGGCAGAGAAAACTATTTTCCAGCTTTGGCTACCAATAGCCCAGTGAGGCTGTGGAGGAGGGGGTGGTGCGGATATGGAAGAGGCAGTTTAAAGGCCCCCCGCCTCCCTCCTCTCACAAGATCTTAAAGAAAATGCCACCACGCAAGAGAATCCAACAGGGAAGAAGCAACTGCACCTCCTTACAACTCTCTGGGCCCCACTCTGCCAGGCCAAGTCGCCCCACACCTAGGTAGCAACCAAAGCAAGGCTAATCACAGTCACCTTGTATGTGTTGGAGGAATGAAAAACATCCATCTTTTGCCACTTATTTTGCCAGTACATTTATTCCTTTGTAGAGTTATTTCTGTTTCTATGTACTCCAGGTAGGATTAGCATTGGATACAGCCCAATATTTTAAAGGGGGTGTGTGGCGAGTTACACCGGTAAAGGGTCCCCAGATGTTTGACGGTCTATTGACCCAATACCTCCCTCGCCTGTTTCTTCCCTTTGCTGCCACCAACCAGTATATCTGTGTACTGGTACACAATTGATTTGAACTCAGTCAGTTGAACAGTGAACAAAACAATTAAGTTTATTTATTGGGCAGATCTTACAAGCATATCAATTCTTCTTGGTTTCTCAGTTATGTTTACTTTAAGCTTAACCGTTAGTCTTAGTTCTCCCCCTGTTCTCCCTGACTGAAATTATCTTCTTAACTCTTATAGATTCTGCCCCACTGCTCACCTCACTAGCTTCTCTAACCCTCTATTTCAAAATCCTCTCTACCTCTCTCATCAAATCCACCTCAACTCAACTCCTTGATCTCCCCTCCTGTCTGCCTGCTTCTCCTTATATATCCCTGCTTCTGCCTGGAGAGCTCCCATTGTCCGTTTACCTCCCTGACAACTTAACTCTTTCTAGACCCCTAGAGGTGAAACGCCACAGGGTGATGCCCTTATCTTCTCTCATACATATATTTTTATACTAGAATGAAAAACAGAACAGTAATAAGTCATGTCCTTAATTGCCCCTTAGAATGCCTTCCTACAGCCACATCCCACTGCTTGTCCATATCTAGTTAAACATTCTGCTCTTCGGGCACGAGTGGCGTTGCTTATGTAGGCAAAATTGCACAACCCCGCACAAAGCAGGCATCTGAAGACTTAGGAGAATGCCAAGCATCTTGTATATATTTACAATGTTTTTAAGGAATAGAAATAGCCCACTGTGGAATGAGCATGCTTATCAAATACTTCCGTAGGCAGGAGGAGGGAATATCATGAAGGACGCCTCGGCACAGCAGCATTTTATTGCAGGCCGCAGTTGCAGCCAGATCATGTGCACATAGAAAGCAAGCATGTTAAAGCAGGGCTCGCCCAGGACATTTTGGCACCTGAGGCAACCCACAAAAGGGTGTGTGGTCCCCAGGGAAGGAGGGATGAGTGAAGATCCACATCAGCAACAAGGGGTGGAATCAAATCAGCTTTACCAGATGGTTGCAGTGGGAATCAAAGCCTGTTGTGGAGGGGAAAGGGCCCCACGAGACTTCAGAGGTCAGGTCCCCCCCCCACTTCCTCCCTAGGGATGGGATTAGACCAACAGCATCTTCACAAAGAGGCCTTTTCAAGAGCTGCTTCACCTTGCCTCATGGGTGTGCCAGCCCTATGTCAAAGATGAGAGATGAGGCGTGCCAATTCTGGTCATTAAACTTCCCTGTGGGGGATGGGGAATTTAATGTGAACTTATCTAATTCATGGGGACGCGGGTGGCTCTGTGGGTTAAACCACAGAGCCTAGGGCTTGCCGATCAGAAGGTCGGCGGTTCGAATCCCCGTGACGGCGTCAGCTCCCGTTGTTCGGTCCCAGCTCCTGCCAACCTAGCAGTTTGAAAGCATGTCAAAGTGCAAGTGGATAAATAGGTACCGCTCCAGTGGGAAGGTAAATGGCGTTTCCGTGTGCTACTCTGGTTCACCAGAAGCGGCTTTGTCGTGCTGGCCACATGACCCGGAAGCTGTACGCCGGCTCCCTCGGCCAATAATGCAAGATGAGCGCGCAACCCCAGAGTTAGTCATAACTGGACATGATAGTTAGGGGTCTCTTTACCTAATTCATGTCTCCTGAAACTGAAATGAAATTGGTTTTTTTTAAAAAAATCTGCACTCGTCTGAATTTTTCAATGCAGTTTCTCCAACAATGAAAATGTACACAAAAATGGATTGTCAAGGGGGAAGTGTGATATGCACCTGCAATGAGCATAACGTGCAAACGTGCATTATGGTAGGAACCATATTAGGGAAAATGTGGGCTAAAATGCAGTCAAATATCTGTGGTGACTTCTTTTTTTTTAATGCAAACCGATGCAGAAAGAGGCAGAATGACCTTGGCTGGAAAAATGAGGAGTAAAATGAAACACAAATATCTGATCATCACAGCATGTTCTGACATTGAGCAAAACATCTTCCCTTTTCTTTTTAAATTTTTTTTAAAAAAATTACCCGGACTAAGGCATTGTGAAAACAGTCATGATGGTACCATTGCTCAATGACGAGCCTTTCTCTGGTTGCTAATCAGAGGATGTTGTAGCAGATGATGAGTCAGAGCAGTCAGAGGGAAGTTGTGAACTGCTATATAAATCGGGGAGATCCCACTAATAATACAAACAAACAAAGGGAAACAATTGACTGATACTCTACAGGCAAGGAAGACACCACCATGGCTGTAAGGATGAAGAACCTACTTGTTCTTCCATTCCTGCTGCTCATCATTATATCTTCCACTTTTGCTGCTTTCCTGGATCAAGGCAACGAAGATGAGAACATCAGGCTTGTTAAGGTAAATATTCACTTCGAAAGTTTCCTTGAGCAAAAACACACTTTTCTCTGCTATTGCTTCTTGTTGTCGTGCAAGGACTACTTGAAAAAGGAGGGCTCTTTGGTGCTATTTTATTTACGTTCGAATCTAGCCCTTCTTCTAAGGCTTTCAGGACAATATGCACACAGTTTCTTCTATGTGCATGGAATCGTAGAGCTGGAAGGGGGCCTTGACGGTCATCTACACCACCCCCTGCTCAATCTGGAGTGCCAGACAGCATCCCTGAGATTGCCACCTTACATTCCTCCAGTGATGTGGGCATTTTACCCTTACATCCACCCCTCCCCTAATGCTTATGATAGACATCAGGATTTGGGGGCCTTGTCCTTGGTTGGCACCAGCAGAAGAACCACTGGCAGTAATTTGTCACCTACTTGGGTGGATCTTCAACACCCACAATAGTAAAGTGTGTGTGCGTGCACACACACGCACACACACACCACCTGACACTCCCATCATCGGCATACTACTTGGAAAAGTCAGGTACTGGTTGATTCTAAGAGTGCTGCTGTTGTTGTTGTTGTTGTTTAGTCGTGTCCGACTCTTCGTGATCCCATGGACCAGAGCACGCCAGGCACTCCTGTCTTCCACTGCCATCCGCAGTTTGGTCAAACTCATGCTCGTAGCTTCAAGAACACTGTCCAACCATCTCGTCCTCTGTCGTCCCCTTCTCCTTGTGCCCTCCATCTTTCCCAACATCAGGGTCTTTTCCAGGGAGTCTTCTCTTCTCATGAGGTGGCCAAAGTATTGGAGCCTCAGCTTCACGATCTGTCCTTCCAGTGAGCACTCTGGGCTGATTTCCTTCAGAATGGATAGGTTTGATCTTCTTGCAGTCCATGGGACTCTCAAGAGTCTCCTCCAGCACCATAATTCAAAAGCATCAATTCTTTGGCGATCAGCCTTCTTTATGGTCCAGCTCTTACTTCCATACATCACTACTGGGAAAACCATAGCTTTAACTATACGGACCTTTGTCGGCAAGGTGATGTCTCTGCTATTTAAGATGCTGTCTAGGTTTCTCATTGCTTTTCTCCCAAGAAGCAGGCGTTTTTTAATTTTGTGACTGCTGTCACCATCTGCAATGATCTAAGAGTGCTATGCCATACTTATTTAGTTGGCCTGATTTTTTTACTGTTCATTTAAAAAATAAGTCTCTGGGCTTAAAAGGAAGGGAGGAAAATATGCCAGCAATATCAGGGAACATCCTGTTGTCTGCATAAAAGGCCAAGATAGTGTGCCACTCCCATTCCACATCTAGAACCTGAGTGAATTGGCTGCTGAATATTACTTCCACTCTCACATTTTTATCTCACATTGGAAACACAAAGGGTTTAAAAGCATCTCCCTCCCTCCCTCCCTCCCTCCCTCCTTTTCTCTGCTTCCCCCCCCCCCCCGGCAGTCCTATTTAAGTAAATTCTACAGCCCTGAAGGTGAGGCCGTTGCCACAATCAATATGGATGACGATGTCGCTGTAACAGAAAAACTCAAGAAAATGCAGAAATTTCACGGGCTTCGAGTGACTGGGAAGGTTGATGCCGAAACAATAGCAATGATGAAAAGGGACAGGTGTGGCGTCCCTGATGTGGAGCAATTCACCCTCAACCCAGGGGAGCCCAAATGGGACAGAAAGAACATCACATACAGGTAAAGGTTTGCGAGTTTCCCTTAGGAGTGGGAGGCTTCAATAAGGAAATGCTCTAGTGCTCAGTGTACTTAAAGGTAAAGGTAAAGGGACCCCTGACCATTAGGTCCAGTCTTGACCGACTCTGGGGTTGCGCGCTCATCTCGCATTATTGGCCGAGGGAGCCGGCGTATAGCTTCCAGGTCATGTGGCCAGCATGACAAAGCCGCTTCTGGTAAACCAGAGCAGCACATGGAAACACTGTTTACCTTCCCGCTGTAGCGGTTCCTATTTATCTACTTGCATTTTGACGTGCTTTCGAACTGCTAGGTTGGCAGGAGCTGGGACCAAGCAACGGGAGCTCACCCCGTCACAGGGATTCGAACCGCCGACCTTCTGATCAGCAAGCCCTAGGCTCAGTGGTTTAACTACAGCGCCACCTGGGTCCACCTGGCTCAGTGTACTTGCTCAGGAGCAAATCCTATTAATAAACTTAGGACTTTCTGCCTACTGTTCTATGCAGAGTTCAGCATGCCTAAGGTTATAGATTTCACTGGGCTCAGCAAGACCTGATTTTTCATAGAACCATTGCAGCACATGTATTAGGATGGTAGCCGATGGCCATGGCTGTGAGAGCTGTGCAACGAGGCTTACCCCCCCCCCCCAGCAGCAACAGTGTGAATGCATGAAAGTACACACTCACTCACACTACCACTGCAATGGAGAGCAGGGTGTGTTAGGGATGTGCACATCAGGGAGATTTGGGCTCTGCTGCCTGCAAATTTCATCCACTTGTGTGAAAAGCGGGGGAAGGTTACAGCCATTCTTAGATGCATCATTGCAGTCAGTGGGGACAAAACTCCTTCAGATTAACAGATTGAGTTGGGTTCCAAATAAGGAGTCAAATCTAAATGACACAGAGTGGATTTGAAAAAAAGATTGGGATGCTTCCAAAGGCTACAAGGCAACTCTTGTGTTCACTGCATGTCCCTAATATATGCAATTAGCAGACGTGGGTGATAAATCTTTTTCCTTTAAAGTGTGCACATTAGGTGCAAAGACACGCCTGTCTTAGGGCCAAAGTAGACAAGCATGTCTTTGCTGTGTGTGTGTGTGTGTGTGTGTGTGTGTGTGTGTGTGTGTGTGTGTGTGTGTGTGTGTAACCAGACTCCACTTGACTCATCCACTGCTATTTGTATTCAGCCCTGTTTAGGGAAGTTTTTAATGTGTGACATTTTAATGTATTTTAATCTTTGTTGGAAGCCGCCCAGAGAGGCTGGGGAAACCCAGCCAGATAGGCGGGGTACAAATAATATATCATCATCATCATCATCATCATCATCCACTGGGGAGCTATTTGTATTTGCTTAGCTTTCTTTTGATGTGCAAGTCAAATGGAAAGACATATTCAAATGTGTCTCTACACCAGCCTTCCCCAACCTGATGCCCTCCAGATGTGGCTGGACTCCAATTCCCATCAGTACCAGCCAGCATGATCAGGGATGATGGGAGTTGTAATCCATAACCACTGGATGGCACCTGGTTGGGGAAAGCCTCCATCTCTGGGGATTGTGGGCTGTCTGTCCAACATACTGTTTCATTCTTTATTCTGGTTGCCTAAGCAGTGTTTCCCAAACTTGGGCCTCCAGCTGTTTTTGGACTACAATGCCCATCATCCCTAGCTAGTTACAGGTAGGTAGCCGTGTTGGTCTGAGTCGAAACAAAATAAAAAAATTCCTTCAGTAGCACCTTAAAGACCAACTAAGTCTGATGATGAAGGGTATATCTGATGAAGTGTGCATGCACACGGAAGCTCATACCAAAATAAAAGCTCATACCAAAATAAAAAAAATTGGTATGAGCTTTCGTGTGCATGCACACTGTATCTGATGAAGTGTATCTGATGAAGTGTGTATCTGTGATGAAGGGTGTATCTGATGACGTGTGCATCCACACGAAAGCTCATACCAAAATAAAAACTTAGTTGGTCTTTAAGATGCTACTGAAGGATTTTTTTTATTTTGTTTCATCCCTAGCTAGCAGCTGGAGACCCATATTGGGGAAAACACTGGCCTAAAGGAATGACCTAGCACCTTTCTTTCTTTTTTTGAAAGGATTGTAGGCTATACTCCAGATATGCACGAATTCTATGTGGAGAAGGCAATTGAGGCAGCATTTAAAGTTTGGAGCAAGGCAGCACCGTTGGAATTCAACAGAGTCACGGATAAAGTGGCAGATATAGAGCTCTCTTTTCAACGTGGAGGTAACTGTACAGTGCAAGAACAAAGTCACCATATGTCCAATTTTAATAATAATAATAATAATAATAATAATAATAATAATAATAATAATGTATTGTTTTATATTCAGACCACTATGATAATTCTCCTTTTGATGGCCCTGGTGGGACCCTAGCACATGCCTTTCAGCCAGGGAGTGGCATTGGAGGAGATGTCCATTTTGATGAGGATGAAACCTGGACCGCAGGGGGGCTACAAGGTACCATTTTACAACACTTCCTTTCTCAGCACTGAACTGTATAAAAAGACAATGCACCGCATAGGTGATGGAAGGATATAAGCAGCTTGGACTACTGCAATGCGCTCTATGTGGGGCTACCTTTGAAGGTGACCCGGAAACTACAATTAATCCAGATTGTGGCAGCTAGACTGGTGACTGGGAGCAGCCGCCGAGACCACATAACACCAGTCTTGAAAGACCTACATTGCCTCCCAGTACGTTTCCGAGCACAATTCAAAGTGTTGGTGCTGACCTTTAAAGCCCTAAATGGCCTAAATGTCCAGTATACCTGAAGGAGCGTCTCCACCCCCATCGTTCTGCCTGGACACTGAGGCCACTGAGGTAAATGTGTCTACTGCCCTTCCTCCAAAGATCATAGGGCGGTTTGTAGCAGGAGATTCCCTCTTCTGCCAAATAGCAGGGGGATGGGGGTGATTTTCATCAGGACTGTGGAGCAGGGAAAGGGTCAAAAAAATCTCTATGCATTGTGGTCCCAATCTCCTGAGCAGTGGCCACCTCACTGGGGAAGCCAGACACGTTAAATGCAGCTTGGCCTTCCTTCCTTCCTTCCTTCCTTCCTTCCTTCCTTCCTTCCTTCCTTCCTTCCTTCCTTCCTTCCTTCTTTTATTTTTCTCCAAGGAGCTCAAGGTACTTTACATGAATCTCCCCCTCCTCATTTAATGCCCAAAGTGACCCTGGGTTAGGGTGAGAGGTAGTGACTGGCCCAAGAACTCCAACTCCCACCAGTGAGGGTCCTGCTCTGACACTCTAGCCTAGAGTTTCCCAACTTTGGGTCGCCAACAGTTTTTGGACTACAACTCCCATCATCCCTAGCTAGTGAGACCAGTGGTCAGGGATGATGGGGATTGTAGTCTGAAAACAGCTGGAGACCCCAAGGTTGGGAAACACTAGCCCACAGTGGCTGGGTCACATTCTGCAACCCTGATATGCAGAGCCTGCACTCATCCTCTGAGCAGCACCCCCTAGCTAAAGCAGCACATTTTATTTCCATGCCTGCAGTCTTTATTTCAACCCTGTTTTCCTCAGTTTCCCCCCTAATGAAACCATTACCTCCTTTTCAGGCCACAACTTGTTCATCGTCGCTGCCCATGAGATCGGACATGCACTGGGTCTGTCTCACTCCACCGACCAGGGGGCACTGATGAACCCCACCTACACATACTCGGACCCCCGCACATTTCAACTCAACCAGGACGACATCGATGGCATCCAAAGCCTCTATGGTAAGGCTAAGAGAAATCACCATAAAGTTGAAACACGTGTGTTCTTAAAAGAAGGAATTGGTTTTGCCTGCCTGTACCTTAAGATGGCAGTGCGGAACATTTGCCACTCCAAGGACGGCATTTCCTTCTTGGCAACCTTGGGGGGGGGAACAGCATGGCACTGGTGGCCAGAGGTGAAAGAATGTAAATTTTAATAATAATAATAATAATAATAATAATAATAATAATAATAATTTATTTATACCCCGCCCTCCCCAGTCAGAACCGGGCTCAGGGCGGCTCACACCAATAAAATTACAATAAAACATTGGGGCCAATACTGAAAAGGCCCTGGCCCTAGTAGAGGCCAATCTAGCCACCTTATGGCTCGGGATCTCCAGAATATTGTTGTTTGTGGACCTTTAAGGTCCTCTGCGGGAGAGGCAGTATGGCAAAGTAGAATTGATTCTCTCTATATCTTCTCATCTAGGCAAGCACGAGTCCCTGTTGCTCAAGGAGGATGTGAAGCAATGTCAGAGGAGGGTCTGGTCTAGGGAGAGAGGAGGTGGTTTGGGAGGGGTGTAGCTTGTGGGGGAGGGAGTCAGAAGAGTGGGCTGGAAGACTGTGTTTGGTCTTCGGGGCTGAGGTTCCCCATCCCTGTCTTCTGGTCTTCTGGAAAGGCACTGCTGCTCTCCTTTGTGAAAGTGTGACATAATTCTCTCTGCAAAAGAGGGAAGAATAATAGAATCATAAAACTGTAGAGTCGGAAGGGACCTAAGGGTCATCTAGTCCAACCCCTCGCGATGCAGGAATCTCAGGGAAAGCATCCGTCTGTCTTGATGTTGTGCTTCTACAAAGGAGAAGGCCTTTTCCACTCTTGTTTTGGATTGACTTCTGGCATGGGGGCACATTTGCTGCCAACACTTCAAGTTTCTCGGTGCTGCATGAAGATTTTTGTAGGCACATAGGCTTTTGAGATTTTGGAATTGTGCTCTGTTTTTTAAAATAGTTTTTTTGTGAGGGGTTAAAAAAACCTTGAATTTTGCCTTTTCTTTTTTCTTTTGTCAGCGGTGGTTTAAAATTGGATCTATATGTTGCACGAGTTAATTTCATTCACCCTTCCGTAGATCTCCCCTGGGATGTTTTGATGAAGGGTGGCTGCAAACATATTTTAAATAAAAAAATAAAGCTGGTTGATAGGTGGGTGGACCACAATCTAGTGGAGTATAAATGCACCTTTCAAGGGAAATGGAGTGCAATTCAGAGGTGCTTCGCCATAGGTCCTCTTCATTTCAGTAGGGTTTGCATAGATCAGTGTTTCCCAACCTTGTGCCTCCAGATGTTTTGAGACTACAATTCCCATCATCCCTAGCTAGCAAGACCAGTGGTCAGGAATGATGGGAATTGTAGTCCGAAAACAGCTGGAGGCACAAGGTTGGGAAACACTGGCATAGATCTCTGACAGATTGGGCCCACATCTGAAATATGCCTTGTTGCATCAAAATGAGACTTTGCTTTGCTAAAAGAAAGAAAGAAAATGATTTACATTGTAGCAAAAGGCTTTTTTTTTAGTTTAACCTTCACTGAACACGGCTGCTCTGAACATCACCTTGCTTGCTTGCTTGCTTGCTTGCTTAATTGCTTAATTACTTACTTACTGTATTTCCATTTGCTTAAGACTGCTTAAATTATCCACTTGACGTGAGGCTTCCTTTATTTTTCTTTCCATTTAGGAAAACCTGATATCCCAGTACGCGGACCCAAAACACCAGAGGCTTGTGCCCCCAGGACCACTTTTGATGCTGTCACCACCTTACGTGGAGAAATGTTGTTCTTTAAGGGCAGGCAAGTTGCTTTCTTAAAAACACCAATTTGAACAAAATTCCCACCTCCAAACAGGACTTGCATCTCTAATGCCTTTGGTCCAGAACCCCACCTGTACCAAAACATGCACTCAGACTCTCGGCCCTGCATTTCAAGGCGAGGTAACAACAAAATGAGCCATAAGAAGCCATAAACAAATGGCATTAGAAACAGCAACACCACATACCTATCGGTTCAATTCTATGTGTCATGATCATAGGTGCTAACTCCCAGATCAAAAAATCCGGGATCGGCACAGCGCAACACCGGAAGTCACGCTGCGGCCATTTTGGAACTGGGCAGAGTGGCACTGGAAGTTGCTTCTACGCATGCTCTGCCCATTTCCAAAATGGCTGCAGTGCTAGAAGTCACGCTGTGGCCATTTTGGAAGTGGGCAGAGCGGCACCGGAAGTCACTTCTACGCATGCTCTGCCCATTTCCAAAATGGCTGCAGAGCCAGAAATTGCTTCTGCGCATGTCCAGAGACTCCAGACATGCACAGAAGGAGCCTCCCCGGGCCGGTAAGAATCTGGGGGATTTACTGGGGGGGGTAATCCGGGCTGCCAGCGGGAAACGGCTGAAAAAATGGGGGTTTCCCGGGGAATACGGGAGACTTGGCAGCTATGGTCATGATGGATCGATTCAGTGTTATGTGACTCTCTCTTACACAGACAGACAGGCGACAGATCACTCTATGGCGGCTTCATCCCACAACTCACAAAATCCAGCTAATGGTCTGGATTCATTTTGTCACAAAAACAGAATCATAGAATTTTCCAATCATAGAATGCAGAGAAGTCAGAGCCCTGGTCCATGTAGTTCAGTAGTGTCTCCATTGACTAGCTCTCTGGGGTTTGAGACTGGAGTCTTTATCATCCCCTATTTGGGGATGCCACTTATGGGTTTCCATCTACGCTTTCAAATTAGGTATTTCTGGCGCAAGCACTTCCAGTCAGGTGTTCAGCTCGAATTCATCGGTACCTTCTGGCCTGATCTGCCATCTGGAATACAAGCCGCCTATGAAAATTATGAAACTGATAACTTCGTTGTTTTTAAAGGTGAGTGGTGAACTTTGATTTCCTTGCAAAATTGCTGGGACTAATTTATGCTGGAGAATAAGTACTGAAATGCATTTGGTCAGTGTTCCTCAGCCAGCATGGCCTCCGTTAGGAAAGTCCTACTCACATGTAGGAACCCGATAGAGACACATGCCTGGCTGGCATGTTCTCTCCCTCCTGGTGGGTCATTTGGGAGCGTCAAAAGCTTTCTCCATCCTGAACATCACAGCAACTGATACCAAGTGGCATTAGCACGCTTAGGGATCCTGCAGAGTATTTGCAGTTTGCGTAACAGACTCAGTAGCACAGCATTTTGGCTAAACTACTTTAGTTACATATAATACACTCGGAGCATTCTGACTTAGCTCCTTCCTCTTTCTCATCAGACCAAAGAGAGAGAATGAAGGACAATAGTCCCACATCACGGAACACAGTAACATAAACATCCTGTCTTCATCACTTCCGACTATGTGGAATTAAAACATACACCGTCATGTGATAGACAATAATCCCATGACTGCAAGCACGGAACAAGAATCCTAACATCCTCTTCAGGGTGCTATGTGAAAGCCTAGGGTTTGTAGGCAGTATTTATTTAATCGGCTGCCTTATCCTGCATACTGTATACTTACCCTGAAGTAAGTTCTGTTGGGTTCTGTGGAACTGAACCCCCAAGTAAGCAGGCATAGAATGGCAGCCAGACATTTGCTCATATAATTTGGACTTCACCTTCTAAGTTCTGCCACGTTGCTATTCTTCAGACTTAGCCAAGACTTAGCAAAGGCTTCACACACTCTCAGCGACATCACAGAATGGAAGCTAGGAAGGCCATAGTTTTTGTAATACTAGCTTCTTCCACCTATCAAAGGTAAGGTAAAGGGACCCCTGACCATTAGGTCTAGTCGTGACCAACTCTGGAGTTGCGCACTCATCTCGCATTATTGGCCGAGGGAGCCGGCGTACAGCTTCCAGGTCATGTGGCCAGCATGACAAAGCCGCTTCTGGCGAACCAGAGCAGCACATGGAAATGCCGTTTACCTTCCCGCTGTAGCGGTTCCTATTTATCTACTTGCATTTTGACGGGCTTTCGAACTGCTAGGTTGGCAGGAGCTGGGACCAAGCAACGGGAGCTCACCCCGTCACAGGGATTCGAACCGCCAACCTTCTGATCAGCAAGCCCTAGGCTCAGTGGTTTAACCCACAGCGCCACCTGGGTCCCTTGCCTATCAAAGGTAGCATTCCCAAAAACCTTTTTGAACAGTACAATACTTTTGGGGGGTGAACTATTCCATGTTCCAGTCAGGAGTTACATATTTCACTTGAGTGTTTATTTGTACCTGCAATTCAGGGAGGTTAAATAGCTGCTGTTTGTCTTCATCCACCACTGAGGAGAAAGGCAATATCTACCCCTGTGTTCCTTTGAACCTAGTAAAGAGAAAAGCCCTCTTCAAGCCCAGTGTAAGGCAGGGGGTTGGGATGTTTTGCTGTTAGGAAAACATTATTTAAGAACAGATAAACGTTCCTGGAAGCTTTAAAAAGGTTCCCAGAATTTTCTTTAGCGTGTAGGAGTGGCACTCCAGGCTTGATTGGTGTCAGCTGGAGGTGCAAATAAAGGGAGGAAGTTGCAGGCTGCAATTTCCGCACAAGAAAAGCACACACACACACACACGCTGACAACAAGTTTGGAAATATGACAATGTGTGCTGCTGATACTGTGAGTTTTGCTGTGTCAGGATTGTTGATTACTGGATTGAGATTATACCGTGCTGGAGAGATAAAGAAGGAATGTAAATAGCTTGTATATAATAGTAACAGAAACGCTTGTGCAACCAGTCGAGCAATAAAGAAGCACTTGACTGTGAATTTCAGTATGACTCCTGTTCTTGTCCTCTGCCTCCGGGGAAAACTCTGCCACAAACAAGAAGAAGTGGTTTTACTGAGGTGCCACCACACAAGCAGAAAAGCACAGCAAAAGAGTGGGGGCGGGTAACCTCTAATATTTGCCACATCTGCTTAGTAAGACAGAAGGGTCTCTGCTATCTCTCACACAGGGAGAAAGCAATAATTTAGCATTTGAGCTGGGACGTGGGTGGCACTGTGGGTTAAACCACTGAGCCTAGGGCTTGCCGTTCAGAAGGTCAGCGGTTCAAATCCCCGCGACGGGGTGAGCTCCCATTGCTCAGTCCCAGCTCCTGCCAACCTAGCAGTTCAAAAGCACATCAAAGTACAAGTAGATAAATAGGTACCACTACAGCGGGAAGGTAAACGGCGTTTCTGTGTGCTGCTCTGGTTCGCCAGAAGCAGCCTTGTCATGCTGGCCACATAACCTGGAAGCTGTACGCCGGCTCCCTCAACCAATAATGCGAGATGAGCGCTGCAACCCCAGAGTCGGTCACGACTGGACCTAATGGTCAGGGGTCCCTTTACCTTTACCTTCAGATCACCTTTTAATACCATGCCACTTTACATGTCACAATCACATGAGCATAGCCAGATGTAACCATTAATTCATTAATTCATTCATTCTTAAAATATTTATATACCCTGACTCTCTATCAAACCTTCCTGAGGCATCCAACATAAAACGGTTTCCCTATTAAAAAAAATTATTTAAACAAAACTGTTTCCCTTGAATTACATGGAATGTTAACCCCTCTTTTCCCACCCCCAGGAAACAAATATTGGGCTCTAAATGGATATACCATTGAATCTGGCTACCCTAAGAGCATCTACCAGCTGGGCTTCCCAACAACTGTGAAGAGAATTGATGCCGCGTTTGGCGATTCAGAATCTGGGAAGACATATTTCTTTGTAAATGACAAGTATTGGAGGTATGGCTTGACTATTCTGAAGTTCCAAATAAGGGATGGAACAGTCTGTTTTCAGTCTGGTTGATTTTGCCAGCATTTATTCATATGTCTGTCCTGTCCCATTTCCACATCTATCTATGATTTTTTTATTTTTAAAAAATGCATACTGTAGATACAAAAAGTACATCCCCCCAAAGAATCCCAGGAACTATAGTTTGCTAAGTGTACTGGAAATCATAGCCTATTTTCATAGTCACAATGTTTTCCAATACATTATTTTCATACGTCGTCCCATATTTTAATGGTTCTTTCCATCAATCCAGTTGATGGCCTTGTTTATAGAAATGAGACGTTTCCTTAGCTTCGTATTTCTGTGAATTGTGAATAAAACCTATGCTAAAGGTTGTTTTAGCTTCAAGTAACCATGTTTGTCTTTGATCAGGTATGATGAAATTAGACAATCCATGGAAACAGGTTACCCAAGGCAGATAGCCCAAGATTTCAAAGGAGTTGGCAAAAAGATTGATGCTGCTATACAGCAAAATGGTAAGTAAAGGGATAAATTGGTGCCTTTTTTAATTTAAGAAATAAGATTCACCTGGAACTCAGCATGGCTTAAAAGAATATTCTAGGATTTCATATATTATGTTATTAAAATGTATTAATTGTTGTTGTTTTAATGGACTTGTTTTGATGTATATTTTAAAGTTTGTTGAGCTTTTTTTTTTTTTTTGGAAAATCACTGCCGGACACTTTTAATGATTTCCACTTTGGCAACCCTATACTTACTCAACTGCCAATTTGGGCATTAAGCACTACATTAATTTAATAACAGCAGGAACCATTGTAGACATACCCTGAGACTGGACTTACTCCAATTTTACAATTTTGCCAGAACTTGGATACAGTCATGAAATCATAACTTTCTTTTTTTGCCTTTCCTTTGCAAGCCCAGTTCACTTCTTCTGAAAGAGATTCATTATCCCGCTTTTTCATTTATCCCTATCTCTTTTCTCCTTTTTTTTTTTTTAGGGTACATCTATTTTTTCCGGGGAACACGGATGACTCAGTTTGATCCTCGGAGGAAAAGCGTTGTTCCACCCATTCGAAAGAGCAACAGCTGGCTGAACTGTTAAAACATTTAATGAGTGCTTCCTAATTATTAGTTAGCACTCCTGTTGTGCCTAACCTTAATTTATAAACCGCAATTCCTCCTTTATCTAGTGTCAACTGATGAATCAACAATGGCACGTGGAATTATCTTCTCACCCAAACGTACAGAAATTTTGGCTGAGTACAATGTGCCCCAAATGTGCTTATGCAATCCACTATGTTGTAACAGGTTTGACTGTGCTTCTTCTATAAAAGTCTTGTTATGAGGAACATCACTGTGTGTGTTTCCTTTGTGATTTCCTGAACCGAACACCACATATACAGCTCTGTTAGATTCACAACCAACCTACCAACCAACCAGTGCTAACTCTCTGAAGTCAGAGAGGAAGAAGTTCACCATTTTGCAACTCTTTGACCTGATTCACACATTTATGTGTCTCACTGGTTTGGTCATCACTTGATCATCACTGGATAACTCAAAATGGAATTGCCATCTGTAGTGTTCTCTCTCTCTGATGGCTCATTCACTCGTGAAGGTTTTTGCTTCCTGCAGCCATAGGGATGGGGGATGGATTCAATTCAGTTCACATTTAAAGAGGAACCTACCTAACACTTTGTGAAACTCACAGCTCTCTGGATTTTGCAACACAGTTCTCCAACCAAGCAATGTGTACAAAAATGCATACACTGTGCAAAAAAAGAATTTGCTACAGGTGGAAATGTGCATGTTTATCCAAACCGCATACAAAAACGTGCTTATTAGGAGAAATTTGTGTGACTGCGGGATACATCAGGCTTCTCCACAACTGAGCAAAATGTGGATTTATACCTGCCTGTCTCCCCACTGATGTAGAAGTATCCATATGACTTTCTCTTCATCCCATTGTTTCCTCCTTTAAATGTGGGGTTTCCCCATTCTTGCAGAGTCCAGAATCCAGAGTTGCAGAATCAAAAAACAACAACCCTACATCTAAAGGAGGAGAAATCTGGGAAAGCAATGGAGCAAGACCCACATTTTCTCCAGTTTGATCAAGGCCATCTCCTTCTTGAAGCCCTTCTCCTTAAGCCCTTTGATGATAATAATAATAATAATAATAATAATAATAATAATAATAATAAATTTATTTATACCCCGCCCATCTGGCTGGGCTTCCCCTGCCACTCTTGGCAGTTTCCAACAAACATTAAAATACATCAAATATCACAGATTAAAAACTTCCCTAAACAGGGCTGCCTTTAGGTATTTTCTAAATGTCAGGTAGTTGTTTATCTCTCTGACCTCTGATAGGAGGGTGTTCCACAGGGCGGGTGCCACTACCGAGAAGGCCCTCTGCCTGGTTCCCTGTAGTTTTGCTTCAGGGCCGTCTTAAGCACCTTTGGCGCCCTGGCGCCGTGGTGCGATGGATCCCCCCACCGCCCCGTTTTCCAGTGTGGCGGGCGGGTGGGCTCGGCGTGCAGCGCGGTCGCCGAGGGCGCTGCTGTGTGATGGGCTGGCGGGTGGGCTGTAGAGCCGGCCCTGCTTTGCTTCTCGCAGTGAGGGAACCGCCAGAAGGCCCTCGGTGCTGGACCTCAGTGTCCGGGCAGAACGATGGAGGTGGACATGCTCCTTCAGGTATACTGGACCGGGGCCGTTTAGGGCTTTAAAGGTCAGCACCAACACTTTGAATTGTGCTCGGAAACATACTGAGAGCCAATGTAGGTCTTTCAAGACCGGTGTTATGTGGTCTCGGCAGCCGCTCCCGGTTACCAGTCTAGCTGCCGCATTCTGGATTAGTTGTAGTTTCCGGGTCACCTTCAAAGGTAGCCCCACGTAGAACATATTGCAGTAGTCCAAGCGAGAGAGGACACCCTGCAGATATTTGCTGGAGAGGGAGGCGCCCCAACTGCCCTGCTGTTTTTTTATTCTAACTATGTGATCTTCAGGGTTGATTCCTCATACTGAAAAAGACAGCATGGTTAACTGGCACAAATTAACACATGGTCATCCCCCCACACATAGTTTTCTTCTGCAGGGGCCTTCATGAATTGTTGGCGGAACTCTCCCTGTTATCAAAGTACATTGGCTCCCAGTACGCTTCTGTGTTGGTGCTGACCTTTAAAGCCCTAAACGGCCTCAGTCCTGTATACCGTCTCCCCACCCTCCATCGTTCTGCCCAGACACCGAGGTCCAGCTCCGAGGGCCTTCTGGCGGTTCCCTCACTGTGAGAAGTGAGGTTACAGGGAACCAGGCAGAGGGCCTTCTCAGTAGTGGCGCCTGCCCTTGTGCCGTCAGATGTCAAGGAAATAAACATCTACCTGACTTTTAGAAGACATCTGAAGGCAGCCCTGTTTAGGGAAGTTTTTAATGTTTGATGCTGTATTGTTTTTAATATTCAGTTGGAAGCCGCCCAGAGTGGCTGGGGAAACCCAGCCAGATGGGCGGGGTATAAATATATTATTATTATTATTATTATTATTATTATTATTATTATTATTATTATTTAATATACCCATTTGCCACAGACCCAGAGGCTCTGGGAGAAGGGAGGTGAACCAGTCATACAACACTCCCCAGGTTAGCTGCTCTATCTCACTGGGTGTCCAGAAGGAGCAAAAATCAACACTTCTGATATAGGCTGCCATATGCCTGGGTTTTCCCTGACAACGATTTCTGAAAATACCACCCGAACACCATTTTGACAAATGAATCCCGGCTATGTCCAGGAAATTCCGAATATATGGCAGCCCTAGAATAGGGTGGATCCAATTCAGATCTAGTAAAGCTCCCTTCATATATGACCAGATTCATATGGGGTCTCAGGGCGGGGTGTGTGTTCTAAATTATTACCTTAAAGAGTCAGGTAAGAGGTGACAGAGTGCTCTCACCCTGCCTGGAGAGATCCTTTCTCGGCTGCAGGTAACAAGCAGAACATAATTTGTAGCTGGACTGCATGGGAAAGGGAAGGGGGGAAAGGGGAAGCGGAAGAGGAAACCCATGGGCAAATCATGTATTTCAGGTGTTCCAGCTGAGTACTAAAAATTCACCCACACCCACAAAGGATTTCATATGTTTGATCAAACAGCCTGGGGGGGATGGGGAGGGGTGAAGACATTGCTCAGTCCCAGTCCAGCAATTCTTAAAATAATGGAAATGCTTAATGGAGATGCTTACAGGGGACCATTTGAAGGTGGGTAAGGGAGGCCTCACATCTCCTAGATCCACTAGATCCACTTTGCAAATGCTCTCCCAGGACCCTGATCTCCCTGTTAGGTTCATTTCGAGACAGATTTGGAGACTGACTCAGCTTCTTAGGAAAAAAAAACCTGGGGCAGGGGGAGGGGAGAATGAGAAGGAAGAACAGTGCGGAAGGGAATTTGGTAACGCAAATTGTGTCTTTCTGCATTTCAGTAGGAAGGCAATGTCACAACACGAAGCACTGATGTGTAATCTTATCTCGTTTACAAGCAGCAATTATGACATCGCTCCATGTCAGTGGCTTACATTCTTTGCCAGTTTCCGCTGTGGGATAAACATCAGTATGGAGCGCACAGCTCCTCTTGAGGCTATGTGCTTTTCAACATGCATCTGGCATGCCTCTTTGGTGACCTAAAACTAATGAAAAATTGCAAGAGCGGATACCTACCTTGGGAAGGGGAAAGTAGAGGAGGAGTCTTCATGGAAGAGAAGGCTATCAATCATTACAAGTCATGATGGCTATGCTCTGCCTCTGTGGCTGGAGACAGTCATGTTTCTCAACACCAGTTGCAAGGGAACACAGTGCTGTTGTGCTCATTTCCTGCTTGGTTTCCCACAAGCATCTGGTTGGCCATTTTGAGAACAGGATGCCGAACTAGATGGACCATAGGCCAGATATGGCAGGTTCTCCTTATGTTCTTATGGAAGAGCCAATGGAGAATGAAAGGTTGGCCAGGGTCAAGCCCAGAAACCCTAACAAAATATGATGACACTGTAGCAAGAGCTAGGGGGAACAATGGCTGCCAAAGGATCGGGGAACACACACAAACATATATTTCAGAACACTTTTAGTCTGAAAATGTTAATGGGCAAACACAATGTTCTTATGCACTTAAGGCTGGTATAATGTGATATAATTATGGTGCTGGAGGAGACTCTTGAGAGTCCCATGGACTGCAAGAAGATCAAACCTATCCATTCTTAAGGAAATCAGCCCTGAGTGCTCACTGGAAGGACAGATCCTGAAGCTGAGGCTCCAATACTTTGGCCACCTCATGAGAAGAGAAGACTCCCTGGAAAAGACCCTGATGTTGGGAAAGATGGAGGGCACAAGGAGAAGGGGACAACAGAGGACAAGATGGTTGGACAGTGTTCTCGAAGCTACAAACATGAGTTTGACCAAACTGCAGTAGACAGTGGAAGACAGGAGTGCCTGGCGTGCTCTGGTCCATGGGGTCATGAAGAGTCGGACACGACTAAACGACTAAACAACAACAACAACAATGTGATATAATAAGATGTACATTTTGTAATGTTCTAGAGGGGCCTTATCAAAAAGAGGTCTGCAGGGTGGCCACATGGGAACGGGCCTTTTAAGTGGTGGCTCCCCATTTGTGGAATGCTCTCCCTGAGGAAGCTCGCCTGGTGCCTTCATTCCCTATCTTTAGGCACCAGGCAAAAATGTGTCTCTTCAGCCAGGCGTTGGGCTGATTAACATTCTATGGCATTTTAAATGTGACTCTGGGAGGGGAGTTGTTTTATTTTGTTTTGTTTTTGTTTTATTACGTACTTTGTGTTTTCATTTTGCATTTTTATGTTGTGAGCAGCCCTGTGGTCTTTAGACAAAGGCCGGCGGTATACAAATTTAATAAATAAAACAAAACAAAAGTCACACCAAAGTCACTTTTTCATTGCACCATCTTGGTTCAGAATGGCGCTGGGATTCCGAAGGGTGAGGAAATCTGCCACCCCAACCTCAGGACCCCTTGTGCTGAGTTTGGCAATGATATCTCAAGAGATGTCCAAAGCTATGGAGAACAAATGGAGAAACCAGTTCCCAAAATATGTCACTGCATATAAACAACAAGTCACATTCTGCTGCTAAATTTGTGTTCTACTCCACGGGAACAGGATGGTGGTGAAGCAAGAAGCTTAAAACAGAGCACAGACGTTGCCTCATGGTGATGAAAGTTGCAGCAAGGAAATTTAGCAACAGGCAATTTTGCAGACGATGGTGAACCTCCTCGTCCTTTTGAGGTTCTGAGAACTTCATCTCCTCCTAGTACCTATAGGACCTTGAGAGGAGGCATGGATGGGGAACGTATGGCCCACTAGAAGTTGTTGGATTACACCTCCAACCAGCCCCAGTCAGCATTGCCAATGGCCTGGTCTGATGGGAGTTGTAGTCTAACATCAAGTGGCAGGTCCTCTGCGTGGGGAAGATGGAGAAAGATGGAGAAGATGCTATTGTGGCAGAGAAAAGGCAGGACTACTCAACAGCTACTTTGCCTCTGTATTCACCCAAAAGAAAAGTGATGCCCAACCTGGTGATCCTATATAATAAAGTGCAAGTGTCTCTGCGTCCAGATTCCCTGTGTCCCTGGGTTTGCGCTACTGCGCATGTGCCCCACAGACACAGGGATTGGACGCAGAGACTTGGAGCACAGCTGTCCCGAGTGGCGATGGCCTCCTCCACCTCCCTTTTCCTGAGGAGAAGGAAGAGGCCTCTGCCGCCACCTCAGGTAAGTGCGCCACCCCTCGCTCTCCCGCCTCGCTGCCCCGCATCACTCCGCCGCAGCAGGGAGGTGGAGAAGGCCGTCGCCACTCGGGACAGCGGGAGGAGGCGGAGGAGGGGCCGGTGGTCGTCAGGCGCTCGCTGGCGCGGGAGCTGCGGTGGAGTGACGCGGGGCCGGCGAGGTGGGAGAGCGAGGGGCGGCGTGCTTACCTGAGGCGAGCTGCGGGAGGCGGCGGCAGAGGCCTCTTCCTTCTCCTCAAGTGAGGAGGAGAAGGGAGGTGGAGGAGGCCGTCGCCACTCGGGACAGCGGGAGGAGGCGGAGGAGGGGCCGGTGGGCCTCAGGCACTCGACGGAGGCGACGCCTGCGCGGTCCCAGGGCTTCCCCTCCGTTCCCACCCGGCTAGCGCCCGTTTACTGAACGGGCTGAATGACACTAGTAACAGAATAAATGATGTAAGGAGGGAGCTGCAGCCCAAGATAGGAAAAGAGGTAGTAAGGGAACACCTAGCTACTTTAAATTAATTCAAATTTTCGAACCAATGGCTTCAAGTTGCAAGAATTCCAACTAAAAATGCCGAAAAACTTTCTGACAATAAGAGCTGTTCAGCAGTGGAACCAACACCCATTAGAGGTGGTGGACACTCCTTCCTTGGAGGTTTTTAAGAAGAGGTTGGATGGCCATCTGTCGTGGATTCTTGAGTTGAGAGTGCTGCATTGCAGGGGGTTGGATTAGATGACCCCTGGGGTCCCTTCCAACTCTAAGATTCTATGATCATTTGGAGGGCCTCAGGTTCCCCATCCCTGCTGTATAGGAACAGACATCCTTGTGCTGACAACAACTTGTTATGGAATATATGATTTTTGAAACATGTTTTGCAAACTTACTCAACAGAGGAAATGTCAGCAATTTGTGGTTGATGGAGGATTTCCAGAAGATTAGTACCAACTCCTGGAGTGGGAAGTGAGCCGGACAAATGGCTTCTCCTCCAAGGGGCACACTGGGGACACCTAGTTAGCTTCTGTGGGATTAGATGGACTTCTGGTCTAATCCAACATTTCTCTTCTTATGTAAAATTAGCTACCTTTGTGATATTCCTTCCCTCCCTCTTTTGGTCTCAGACCACATACAGGCAGCACGCAAGGCCAAGCAGACAAATGTTTGAGGAGCCTCTGCAAGAAAATTCAAGATAGAAAGTAAATTTAAAAGTAGGATAGAGATAAGTATTTTTAAGTTGAACCTACTAAAGAGGTGAAAGAAAAGGAAGCTCAGAAGGTGGGACCAAGGAAAGTCCTCTCATGATGTAAAAGCAAAGATAAGTTAGGGATAAAGAATTTTGTGTCATTTTTGTTTTTATTTGTTTGTTTATATGTGTTTTGATTGTATTGTATTGCTTGTTTGTTTGTTTTTATTGTGTTTTTGTTGTATGCATTTTGGTTGTATTTTGTTATTGTGTATATTTTTTGAAAAATTGAATAAAAAGTATTTTTTTAAAAAAAGAATAGCAAATCCAAATCCAGAGAAACTGTTCCATATACACCTGGTGACCCTGTTGGCTCAACCTTCCATCATTAATTTCTGATGTGTCCCGGGTTAAGAATTCTTTTGCCTTCTGGAGAAGATTTCGAGTAATCGTTTTTGAAGAAATTATTTATATACGTATTCATAGGCTACCATTTGTGGGATAGCTCACACAAGGCAACTTACACATAGTAAAAACACGCTGCAATTTTAAAACCAAACTAGGCAACTGAATTGACAAATGGACAAAGTTATTTGCAACGTATTCCAGTTAGAACTAATGTAAAACAAAAAAACAACCAGCAATCTGGATTCCAGAAGCACAAACTATGAATGCATTAAGAAAAAGCAGTCCAAAATAAACATGGGGTTTTTTTAAAGTGCAAAATGAAGGCCACCACAGAAAAGGCCCTGCCTGTTGCGCCCATCAATCAAATCAACTTCACAGGCAAGTCTATGTGCAATAGACTTTTGGTTCCATTCCTCTCTCTCCCCCAAGATATGAAAGGTGCAGTCCTATATACAGTTACTCGGGAGCAGGTGTCACTATACAACACATTGCATGGGGAGATACAGCAGATACAGGGAACCTATGGCCCTCCAGTGCCATTGGACTTCAACCCCCATCAGCCCCAGCCAGCCATTCACAGAAAGCCTGGGTGTGGAACAGCAGCCGGGGACCTTTTTCTTATGGTGCACAGGCACATTTTCAGGGGATAATCCTTTAAAGGACATGTGCTAACAGTGGGTATGGTGCACACCATCTCTCTCTCTCTCTCTCTCTCTCTCCCCTACCAGCCCCCTTCCCACTGTTTTCCCTTTCCTTGCCACCTATAGGAAATTAAGCTGAATTGGGCCCCAGGTTGACCACCTCTGGTGAACACGATACATGGTAGGGTGCAGGAACAAGCAATGGGTGAGGAAAAGCTGGGATAAAGACTCATTCTTGGGTGCTATGCTATTTTGTATGCCCTTCCGTTGGCTGGCCTTGAATACAAGGTGCAGGTTTTCGTGTGTGTTTCAGTAGTGAGTCTGCAACAAAAATTCACCTTATTTTAGACACACATACGTACTGTACTATCTTTTCCCCAGAAACCTGTTTTTTTCCTGGTTTAGTTCAGAAGACAGATGTGCAGAGCGCTGATCACCGGCCAATCTGTCAATCGTGAAACCACTTAACATTCTCACAGCAAGTCTGTATGCAATGCTGATTGTCTGACCTTTGTAGCAATCATGAGATCTGTACTCAAAGTAGATCTTCAAGTGGGGGGAAAACATTTGCATTTATGGCAACATCTAGTCTCAGCTTCAGGACAAAGAGGCTTGCTTCCTTGGTCGTTTTGTGGTTTTATTTTATGATTTTTACTTAAATTGTACTTGTTTTACTTGTGACATTTTGGGAGGCCATTTCACGATGATGATGTAGGAACAGGAGGAGAAAGTGTGCTTAGAATGCTTATGGGTTAAAACAGCCACTCAAGTGTTGCAAAAATGTTTCCTCTTTTACATCTTCATCCCAAGCATACCTTCTTCTTAGCAAGTGTCACAAAAGCTGGACGCAGTTCTTTCATTGCAAATATGCTTGCCAATATGGTGTCAGGCTGCTAAAGAAGCTGGTCAGCAAGTGGGTTGTTTTGTGTGTGTGTGTGTGTGTTGAGGGTTTTTTATGGGGGGTGGGTGGGTTGGAGGACATCATTTATTAGCTGCAACGAAGGGTTACAAAATCAGGCTTTTTGAGTTTACTTGCATTGTGACACCCTCTAGTGAGCCTTATGTTTTCTGTTGCTAATCAGAGCATGATAAACTGTGAGTCAGTCCACAGCTGGCTTTATGAAACCTAAAGCAGAAAGGAGCCTGAAAGTCAGAATTACTGCAAGAGCAGAATATGCCATCGACCCTTCTCACAAAGCAAGACCACCCAGCTTTAAGATGACGAGTCTCCTGCTTGTCCTACTGTCGGTCACATTTTCGTACGGATTGCCCATTTTTTCAGGGAAACAAAGTGAAGAACAAAAAAGACAGCTTGCACAGGTAACAAACGTGACCGGCCCCTGAGAAACTTTGAGGTCATTGCTAGTGCATGCCTTTCCGATTCTAATTCCAGAGGCAAGGCTTGAGCCTAAGGATATTTCTGGCAGCTCTTTTGGGGCAGGGGCTAAGACTTGTGTGGCTGATCAGGAATGGCAGTTCTTTTGAGGTAGTGCTGTATCTAAGAAACGGAGCTGTGAATCAGGAGGTCCCTGGTTCAAACCTCACCTTTGTGACGATGGTGGTCTCTAGCAAGCCACTATCACCCAATCTCACTCCCTACACCTGCAATACGACAATTATACTGGATTAATTTGTTGCGGAGTTGTTGTAAGAGATTGTACTGGAAGCACAGTGAGTCCTTGAAAGTGCTCAGCATTGTAATCTGTTGATGTTGTTAAGGCTGATTTGAAGAAATTACTGAAGGACTTTCTTTACTTGCGCCTTAGTGTTGAAAGGTGGGCTGGTTCAAATGTCACTTGAGCCTTGCGATCTCGGTAGATCATAGAATCATTGAGTTGGAAGGGACCACGAGGGTCAACTAATCCAACCTCCTGCAATGAAGGAATTTTTCGCCCAACGTGGGGTTCGAACCCACAGCTCTGAGATTAAGAGTCTCATGCTCTACCAACTGAGCTATCCAGCCAATGATCAGTCTACTGTAATCTCCTTCCTTTTTTTGCACTAGAATACTTCTAAGTAGAGCCATTATTTTCACCTTCTCTCCTTTCCTCGTTCTTGCCTTGTCAAGGCAATAAGCAACTATTTTACTTTTAAAAGACAACTGAAGTTAAGGGAAGTTTTTAATGTTTGATGCTGTATTTTTTTTAATATTGGGTTGGAAGCCGCCCAGAGTGGCTGGGGAAACCCAGCCAGATGGGCGGGGTATAAATAATAATAATAATAATAATAATAATAATATATTATTATTATTATTATTATTATTATTATTATTATTATTTCCCTTCTTTTTCTTTGTGCTTGTTGTTCGGGGACGATGAGGGCTAGATTCAACTCAAAGTATCTGTTGATGTGGGTTGGACTTATTATTTTGGTGCACACTGAAGTTCTTTGAACACCATTTAAAAGATCAGTCTCACTTTCCTGATCACTACTGTGCTTCACTTTTGTTCTCAGTATTTCAGATTTTTTCAATGTTGCACCGAGATTAACTGATTGGCGGGAAGGAGGAGAGGGGGGGAGGAATGCCTAAATAAAATGCAACCGGGGGGGGGGATTATTCTTGGCCTCAGGGTGCTTTCTGGTATAATTGCCTACCCTGAGACCTTGGAGATAGGAAAGGTTAAAAATGAAATAATTACTGTATAATAATTTCCCCTTTTTGGAAACCTTGCTCACTCACCTGCAAAGAATTCTTAGTCACCTCTAGCGACCAGGCAGGAGATTGAATAAATGACTGGTGTAAGCCATTAACCTCTTTGCTGGTGGCTCCTGTCGCCCACCTCTGTGATCATGGAAAGACAGACTCTTTCCAGACTCGTTTAGGCTATAACCTTTTTTGGTACCCGTTTGCAAGGCTGGTATAATAGACCAAAAACCAAACTTTTTAAAATGATTTTTATTGTAGTTTTATGTACCATTGCTGTAAACCACTTTGATTTTTTTAAAAAATAAATGAAATAAAATATATAAATATGTTTATAAATAATAAATGGATCCTAAACAGCCATGCAGTCATTGTTGGTTTTATGCTGTATTTTTTTCTTAACATTAGCGGTACAGAAATCCCCCCCCCCCAGTTAAATAAATGATATACACTCATGGTTCCTTCCAGTGGTGATGATGATGATGATGATGATGATGTAAAATCAGCAGATTTTATTTATTTAATATTCCTTTGTTGTTGTTGTTTAGTTGTTTAGACTCTTCATGGCCCCATGGACCAGAGCACGCCAAGCACTCCTGCCTTGCACTGCCTCCCGCAGTTTGGTCAGAAGAAATTGTTATTTGTTCCTTGGAAAATGCAAAACTCTTCATATTCTAACACAGAAATCAAAACAGGTGGTGGTGGTGGTTGTTTTTAGAAGGCCCCTTCCCAATCCTGTAGCAAATTTACTATTATCTCTTTTTAACAGGAATATCTAAATCAGTTTTATGAGCAGGAAAATGAACCACAACAACGAGGCTGGAAAAGCAATAATTCTTCCTTTGTGGAGAAAATCCAACAAATGCAAGAATTTTTTGGACTGAACGTAAGTGGAATGATAGACACTGACACCATGAAAGTGATGGAGCAACCCAGATGTGGTGTACCTGATATTGGACAGTACGTCCTGGCCCTTCCTGGGTGGGAGAAAACCAGGCTTACGTACAGGTAACAAACAATTTGGAGTGACAGTTAGGATGAATCATGGGAGGTGTGGGAGATTCCTTATTCCGATTGGTAACATGCATACTTGGGTGGATCTAGATCAGCCAGCCCCAAACTCGGCCCTCCAGCTGTTTTGGGAGTACAACTCCCATCATCCCTAGCTAACAGGACCAGTGGTCAGGGATGATGGCAATTTAAGTCCCAAAACATCTGGAGGGCCGAGTTTGGGGGGTGCCTGATCTAGACGCATAAAAAAGAAGTGATTCAGTTAAACACGTTGTAAACTTCATACAGGGAAATCCCATTGGGAAAAGACGGGACTCCACAGTGCAGGACATGGGGAGTTGACTTATACTGAGTCAGACCATCAGATCATCTATGTCAAGATCATCTACATTGACTTGCAGTGTCCTTCCTGCTTTCCCGGGGCGCATCTACACTTGTGGATTATAACGTTAAAAATGTGGTGTTAAAATGTGACACCAGAGAGCGCTGCAGAGCCACCAGCAAAGGGAAACTGCATTAAAAGTTATAGAACATTATATCTAATAATGTTTAAAAGATCAATGCAGCCTGCCCAAGTTTCGTGGTGTCTCCCAATCCTATAAGGAGATGTTGGGGATTGAACCTGCAACCTTGTGTATGCAAGGCAGATGCTCTACCACTGAGCCACAGCCCTTACCCAGCCTGTGTATTTAAGATGCCCTTAAGTGCCCTAATTAAACTGCTTTGGAATGGTTTTTAGGCAACCTGTCCTTAGTCTTAGACTTGCTTTCCATGATCATTGCTTCCATAGTGGAATCAACCCAGGAGAAGGGCTCAGTTTCAGTGGATTTTGACATGCTAACCTGGTCTTGTGAATACACCTACACAGACTAATTAACTACCTGCTCCTATGCATGTTCTCTTAGAAGTAACTTCTGCTGAATTCGATGAGTTTTACTCTCCAGTAAGTGTGTTTATGAAGCAGGGCTGGCCCAAGACATTTTGGCATCTGAGGCAAACTACAAAAGGGCTTCGCTTCCTCCCCATCAGGGAAGAAGGGATGAGTGGAGATCTACGTTGGCAACAAGGATACAATAAAGATCTATGTTGAGATCTGCTGCTCCTGTGGTTGCCTGACTTTGCCTCCTGGTGGGCCAGCCCTGTTACAAAGCTAAAATCCTAAGCACACAACTGCTTGGGGAGTGAGCCCCATTTAACTCAATTGGATTTACATCATACTAAAAATGCATAAGATTGATTAGTAAGACTGCAATAATTGAACACATTTACTTGTGTATGTGGACTTACTTCTGATTAAACATGCATAGGAGCAGATGATTAATCCTGCTGGCTGCATCAGGACGTAGTCAACTGAAAGCTGGAACATGTACAAAACCAGTTAATTGCAACAAAATGGGGGTGGGGTGGGGTGGAGTGGGTGGGGTGGGGTGGAGCTCAGCTTAAATTCATCACATTTGATTCAACAACAACAACAACAACAACAACAACAACAACAACAACAACAACAACAATGTGAATTGAGCCCATATTCTGGAACTGATCAAAAGTGAAAACTGGCAGAAATCAAAAGCTGCTTGGCAACTTCTCCAGCCCATCTCCGAACTTAAATAAAATCTTCCGTTCTTAAAAGCTCGCTGTGGATTGTGACAGCAACGATAAAGATGAGGGTGAAACCATTTCTTGCATTTTATTCCTTTAGGATCGTGAATTACACCCCTGATATGAAACGAGCTGATGTGGACACATCCATCCAAAAGGCGTTTGAAATTTGGAGTGCAGTGACTCCTCTGACTTTCAGCAGGGTTTACGAAGAGACAGCAGACTTCTATATTGTGTTTGTAACTAGAGGTAGTATATGACATTCGCTGAACTCTTTCCGGTGTTATAGCCGTACATGAATGATAATGACTCCTCCCTATGCTTTTGATTAGCACATGGCAACTGTCCTCGGCGTTTTGACGGTCCTCTGGGAGTCCTCGGTCATGCGTTCCCCCCCAGCCACCCCTTCCGTGGAAATGTCCACTTGGATGACGACGAAAATTGGACTGCCAGCTTAGTCCGTAAGTTGGACAAGTGTCCCTTGCAGAAATGATGGCTCCACGTAGGGTTGATGGGGGGTGGGGTGGGGAACTTCAGGTCTGGAGGCCCAGTGTAGCCTTCCATGCCTCTCTGTCTGTACCACAGGGCTCTTTCTTGAATCCTTGAGAGAAAACATAAAGTGAAACTTAATGAGAAAGATCCTGCTGTCCCATCCTAATGGAGATTTTGCTGGGCACCCAAGCACACCCTTCAAATAGGAACCAGAACTTTCATGCCCTCCTTAGTTCAGGTTAAAGGTTATACTGGAATGCAAATCCATAACAAGTTATGGTATGCATTATAAATACATTTTAAATATTTGCTATTTTCTCCATCTTCATACAAGCAATCACAGACACACTTACTTGAGAGTAAGACCCATGGGATTCAGCGGAAGGCAGAACACACCTCAGGCTGCACATGTAACTTGTCTTTGCACACTTCTTCCGTCATTTAGAATTCAACCTGATGCTTGTTGCCGCTCATGAGATTGGCCATGCCCTCGGCCTTGCGCATTCTGGTGACCCAAGAGCACTGATGTTCCCCAATTACAAACTCATGGAGCCCATCGATTTCCCACTCACGCAAGATGATATTGATGGCATTCAGACCATCTATGGTAAGACAAGAGAAGATGTCCAAAAGCACGTGGTAATAACCAAGAGCAAAAAATCAAGATCTCTGAAGTTATAATGTATGCTTAGAATCCTCAGTTGTATGTACAAATGTGTTTTCTCCAGTGAGTTGAAAAGGACAGTTGTGTATGTGTGTGTGTGTGTATTTGTATGTATGTGCTTGTGTGTTGGTGTACACACACACACACACACACACACACACACACACACACACACCACTTCCACTCAGGCCCATGCAGAGGGGAGGGCAAATGGGAACACTTGCCCCGGTCTTGGAGGGCTAAACCCTCCGGGGCACCCTCCCAGGGGCCTGCCAGATTTACGCTGTCAAGAACAAGACTCCCACCCTGGGCCTCATATAAGCTCTGCACAGCCTGCTTCCACTATTGGAAGAAAACTTGTGGGTTAAGGCGGATGGCTCCTGCAGGCGCTGTAGTAGCAAGTAGCCTGTTTGAGCCAAATGGTCAGGGGGAGACTCCGATCTTTCAAATTTTAGTGACACCCTGTGCGAGGCCAGAATTCGGTGCCCCCGTCTCTCTCCCATTCTTCTCAATTCACTATGCCATGGTTGTGGTGTCCTGTGGCGCCCCCTAGGCTCAGAGCCCAGTGTGGCAGAACTGGCCGCAATGCCCTATATCTGCCCCTGCAAATGGTGAAATGCCAACTTGCAATGTGAAGCTGAGTCACATTGGCCACATGCACACTGTTACTTTAAAGCACACTTTGAACAGTCTCCCTCGGGAGGTTGTGGACTCTCCTTTCATGGAGGTTTTTAAGCAGAGGTTGGATGGCCATCTGTCATGGATGTTTTAGCTGAGATTCCTGCATCGCAAGGGGTTGGACTAGAGGACCCTTGGGGTCCCTTCCATCTCTATGGTTCTATGAAGCATATTCTTTCCCTCAGAGAATTCTGGGTGTGGCAGTTTGTTAATAATACTAATAATAATTTATTATTTATACCCTGCCCATCTGGCTGGGTTTCCCCAGCCACTCTAGACGGCTTCCAACAGAATATTAAAATACAACAATCTATTAAACATTAAAAGCTTCCCTGAACAGGGCTGTCTTCTATAAGTCTGGTAGTTGTTTTTCTCTTTGACATCTGGTGGTAGGGTGTTCCACAGGGCGGGTGCCACTACTGAAAAGGCCCTCTGCCTAGTTCCCTGTAACTTGGCTTCTCACAGCGAGGGAACCGCCAGAAGGCCCTAAACACTGGACCTCAGTGTCCGGGCAGAACGATGGGGGTGGAGATGCTCCTTCAGGTAGGGTTACTGGGAATCACAACTCTCTAAGGTATAAACTACAGCGCCCAGAATTCTTTGAGCTAGAAAATGTGCTTTGTAGTGTGTGTGTAGCCATAATCTATCTGGAAGAAGGAGCTGCTGCTGGTCTGGCACGTGAGCTAGAAACACCTTATGCAAAATCTCAAATTCTGTTGGTCACAATGCTGCAACTATCCAGCCCCCTGCACCTATTTGCCTGCTTGAGAAGTGATAGGATAAGCCCAAGTTCAAATCCCTACAAGGAAGCTCCCTGGAGAGCCTCGGGCCAGGTACAATCTCTCAGCATAAACCTACTTCGCAGGATTGTTGTGCAGATAAAATGAAGGAGGACCACATCTATCACCTTTTGGGAGGAAGGGTAAGCATTGTCGGCAAGAGGTTGAAATGCTCCTCCTTATTTTTTAGGGCCATTGCGAAATCCACCCAAAAAGCCAGTGAAGCCATCAATTCCTAAGGCCTGTGATCCAAAAATGACATTTGATGCCGTCACTACGATGCGAAGAGAAATCCTTTTCCTACGGGGCAGGTAAGAGCAAGCACCCTTAGTATCTGTTTAAAAACTGAAGTTTGCATTTTCCCCTGCAGCCTGAATATGCAGACAAGGGTATGGATGGACAGCTGTAGAGATTCTTCTAATTAATTAAAATCATCATTATAGAAATGCATGTAATTACGTTAAGTGGAGTGTGTGTGTGTGTGTGAAGAAAAAGCACTTATAAATGACACACATACACCCCAGAATATGCAACCCTGCAGGAACCTTGTCAGTGAGGGATGAGCTGGTAGTCTCACTGCAACTATGTCCCCAAGTACTTTACTTTTCCTTTTAGGAGTAAATTGTATCAATTCATTCATAAGAGCTGAGTGCGGACTAGACCTCCTCCCTGCCCTTGATGAGCCCAATCCTGTCTTGGTCACACTAAAGCATGGACTTGGGATAGGAACTTGACAGCTAATCTTGACAGCTACTTAGCATTCAAAGAATGCATTTTGGGTGTCTCAAAGGCTTCATGTGGTAGCTGGACTTGCTGAAATAGTTGATAATTCCATGTCCCCCCACCCAACCTCAAAGGACCAGATTCAAAGCGCTGGCACACATTCTAGAATGGACTGCAGGAAAAGGTGCAATGATGAGACACTCCGTTGCTAAGAGGGATCCTTGAAAAGCCAAAAAGCCAATCTAGGAGCCAGCCAGTTGTCCTCCTCATTAAGAAAATTATTATTATTATTATTATTATTATTATTATTATTTACAAGACAAACACAAAATAATCCTATTCATTTCAGGCACCTCTGGAGAGTGTATCCCAGTCATTCAGAAGTTGATTTTGAATCGATTTCTACCTTTTGGCCTTCTTTACCCTCTAACATCCAAGCTGCTTATGAAAATACGAAAGATCAGCTCCTCTTTTTTAAAGGTAAGCCACCCTCAAATTATCCTTATCTGTCTTGTTGAAAATATTTCCAGCAACTGGTATTCAGAAGTCTCCATGGTGTTGGTAACTGTTTCCCACAATGGCCAACTGTTTCCCACAATGGCCAACAGGGCATGTGGGCAATAGCCCGTTCATTACTTGTGATGCCCATTTGGACATGTGATGCCCTGAACTTGGGAGTGGTATATAGCCATTGTTTGGGAGAACTATTCTACTCTGGAGCACTGGTGGGACTGTAGCTAAGCGGCAAAGCTTCTGTTTTGTATGCAGAAGATTCTAGGTTCAATCTCCAGGTTGAGTTGGGAAAGGATTTTCTGCCTGAAACCTAGAGAGTTATGCCCGTCCCTCTTATTATCACAGTAGCAGGACCAGCAAATCAAGGAGGAAAGCGAGAGATGGAGGTTTTTTTCCTCCTATGCCCCCTCCATCCAGCTTATTAACAATGTGATTGGTGGCGCTCTGGGGGAGAGAGTTCTCCTGAGGTCTCCTGCTCATTTTTGGAGGTGACAGGCAGGAACTTTGCTAGGTAGGTGAAAAAAAGGATTGTGAGCTTTGCATATGCTCATTTTAATGCATCTGAAATATACTCGGAGTCGAGAGTGAATTTCATGCTCTTTATTCAGCTCGTAGTCATCAAGGAGAAGAAGAATGCCCTTTCCCCCAAACCATCTGCTTATATACATTATTTACACAATGGGCTACTTCAGGGCTACACCTGTGGGCCAATCAGTTTGTGGATTGACTTCTGCCAGCAGCCTGATTGGCTGCTCCTGCAGGCCAATCAGGTTGCGGATTCACTTCCACCTGGAGTTGGATTGGGTGGCTCCTGCGGACCAATCAGACTGCTGATTCTGGATCCTATTGTTCTATGATTCAGCTCAGTACATAACAGCATCATTGGCAAATTGAGATGGCAAGTGGCTGAGGTCTCCCTAATGTGTGCCCAACACTCAATATATAAAGACCCAGACCCAGCACAAAACATCTGAGGTTGGGAGAGGAAGTACCCAGCTGGCGAGTTGGGAAGGAGAAGCTGGGAATCTCTCTACAGGCTGGATTTTGATTCAAATTGGAGAAGAATTCTGGGCCTTGTAAATCTCAATTTTCATTTTGAGATGGGCTTTCCCAGCTCCCATGAATGTTCTCCAGGCCGTGCTCAGGAGAACTTTGCTTTTTCCTCAGCAGACCAGCTGGTGTGGAGAACACCCCCAGGAAAAAGAGATAGAATAAGCCTTGCTCTCTAGAAGCTTGAAGCTTCTAGAAGCTCCTACTGGTTTCTCTAGAAACCAGTAGGAGAACACTTCAATCTCCCAGGACATTCTATACAAGATCTCAAAGCAGCTGTTTTATTACAGAAAAAATTCAGGAACAGACTGGAAAGAGAAGTTGCTGAATTGGAACTCATTACCAAGCTTAAAACCATGGAGCCACCTGGGATGAATAAAGACATTGGATTCTTATCTCATTATGCATGATCAAGCTTTCTTTAGCGCCTCAGCCCTTGCTTCCCCCCCCCCAGGACCAATTGCAGTCATCAGCAGTCGTTAACAGCCATCAACAAGTTTATCACTCCCATCAGCCCATCACCAACCCTCTGAATATACGTAAGGGTCTGGTGGATTCTGTTTCAGTGTATCTGACGAAGTGTGCATGCACACGAAAGCTCATACCAAAATAAAAATTTAGTTGGTCCTTAAGGTGCTACTGAAGGAATTTTTTTAATTTTGCTTCAACTCAGACCAACACGGCTACCTACCTGTAACTATCTCTAGAAGCTGTTAACCTTCTGGAACTGGTTTACTGTACACTGTTTTGCTATGGAGACATCTACATCTATGTGAGCTTTGTTAAATGAAACCAGAAACTCTTTCACATGACATTTTCCGCCTGTTTGAACAGATAATCACTTCTGGGTCTTTAGCGGATTACAGATGCAGCCTGGCTACCCCCAAACCATTGACCATTTGGGCTTCCCACATCGCGTTAAGAAAATTGATGCAGCTGCTTTGGATAAAAATACAGGGAAAACCTATTTCTTCGTTGGGAGCAAGTACTGGAGGTAAGATCTCTGGGGAATGTATTTTTGCAAAAGTGCACGGACAGATGTTGCATTGGGCTATCAAGGGGAATGTTCTCTGAAGTCCTAATAGAGGATAGTTCAGAATATACCAGTGATCTCACCATGTTTTCTGTGCTTGTGCTAAGAAGGATTTTAGGAAAGGGGAGTGGGGGGGGATAGCGGCCAAAACAGAAATGATAAAAACGCTATATCTTTACATACTATATGCCTTTCGTTCGAATTTTTTAGGGTGGTGTGCTGAACTCACCTTAGTCAGGTTCCCTGCCTGATGTGAACGAACTCATTTTATCAAATTGTCTTCTTCAGATATGATGAAAACAATCGATCCATGGACAAGGGCTACCCGAGAAAAATAAGAGAAGATTTTCCTGCAATTGGCCAGAAGGTTGATGCTGCCTTTCAGCACAATGGTAAGGGGACTTTTCTGCATAACTTAACACAGGTCCGTGCATATAATCATGGAGCTGGTTGATAATTTCATAGGGAGGGAGAGACGTCATAGGAGCCTGGCTGCTTCTCTGTAGTGACATTCACGTCATCAGTAAAAAGCTAATGACGCCAGGTTTGCTGATTCTGACAATTCGGTGGCATCAAAGCCCATCAGCCTTGAACATTTTCAGATACCTTCATGGGATAATTGCATCGCAAACATCACCACACAGTGGAGAGGAAACCTGATTTGCTAAATCCATCAACCTTCTCCAGTACTGGGAAATTCTGAAGACAAACAAAGGCTGGATCTAGACACATCAAGAAAGTGTTTCAGGAAAATGCATTGTAAACTTTATTATGGGAAATCGCGTTGGCAAAAGATGGGACTCCACAGCGCCATCTGGTGTCCAGTGATATAAGGCGTATAAAGTGCTTTTTCTTTACTAATGTAGCTGAGTCCACAGTTACAGCCACAGGAGCAATTTGCAAGGAGTTCAAAATTCTGTTTTCTTACATTTGAAATCCTACCTTTCTTCTGTCTTGGTCCCCCAAAAGTGTTTTGGAACATGTGTCTGCTCTTTTGACACCAACCCTCCTTAATATAAATCTGCTATAATAATACAATCTCCTTTATCTTCTAGGATCCCTCTATTTGTTCCGTGGGTTGAAGCAGTGGCAGTTCGATCTGAATGCGAAAAGAGTGATTTGTGTCATGAACAGCAACAGCTGGTTTAGCTGTTAGCATTTTTAAAATCCATTTCCTATAAGGGAAGAAAACATTAACATTTCTGCCATCCAGAATTGTGCAATCTCGAAGTCTGGCTTCAAAACAAAATGCCTTTTTCAACAGTCTGTATTTAATCACTATACATATAAAACAGTGGCAAGACTTTAACTGCCTTTTTATAACAGTGCTAATGTATCTTCCTGAGATGTGCTGCGCAATCCTTTACATATCTGCACAGAAGTAAACCCCATTGATTTCAATGAGACTTCCTTTAAGATCAGTGTGTTTAGGCTTGCAACTTTAATGTGTTTACATTCTGAATGGGTTTGCAATAAAACCGGTTCACTGTTCCAGTCTACGTTTAATGTTTTTTGAATAAGAGGAAATCTAAAGTACTAAATTCTGAGGGCTGTTAAAAAAATGAATAGCAATTTACGAAACTGCTCTGACATATTACACAACTTTTCAGATAAAGCACAGAATCCTTGCATTGCATAATGAGAAATGCAATGGTTCAAAGGGAAGAAAGGAAAGGTTATAGGAAATCAGAGCTTGGGGCAGCTTTCGGTCATAAGCGATTCAGTTTGTACTAGGAAAGTTTAGCAGAGAAGACACACAAGGGAAAGATGAAAAGACAGTTCAGAACTAACACTGCGTATGTATCCGAAATGTGCATGGTGTAGAACGATCTCTAATCGCTTTCATATGCTTCAAGGGACAATTTTCAGGGGCTTATGGCTGGATCAGATGAACAAGGGTGCAAGCACCCATTCACACTTATTGACTGTGGATCAGTGGCTGCCACAAGCGAAAGCCATTCTAAGTGGCAAATATTGCAAAGCAGTGAGGTGCTTGCATACGTTAGGAAACTTTCATCACCTGAAAATGGGTTGCTATAGTGAAAATTACCTAATCCCCAAGGTGAACCAAACATCCAGCTGTGTATTGTGCAACAGTTTGGAACAAGGTCCCAATCCAGCTAAACTTGCAACAACTCATAGGAACATAGGAATGCTGCCTTATCCCTAGTTAGACCATTGCTCCATCTATCTCTGTCTACTTGGAGATGCCTGGGATTGAACCTGGGACCTCGTGCATCCAAAACAGGGACTCTGCCACTGAGCTATGGCCCTTCCCTTCCTCAGTCCTGCCCATGTCTGCCCAGAACCAATCCCCATTGAGTTCAGTTGGGTATGGGATTAGAGCCTTATTCCCCCTGGAACCAATGGAACAGAACTTAGCTTTCCTGCATTATTCCTATGTTGGAATGGCCCCGAGAGGTTCTCAAAGCAGCTTACAAAAGACTCCCAGACTAAAACTGCACTCAAATCCGGCACAGGAGCAGAAACTGCATGGTGTCCATATGGAACTGGGATTCTTCAGGCGCCTCAAAAGAGTCAGCTGGATCTTGCTCAGCCTGCGATGGAACTGCCTTGCTGGCAATTGATGGTTGCCAATCAACACATCCCTCTGGGGTCCTCTGAGGCAAGGGAATAAGGCTAAGCAGCTGGATCCTGCTCAGCCCATGATGGAAGCAGCTTCTGTTGCTGACAGCTGGCAGGTAATAATTCATCTGGGGTAAGGGAATGTGCCTGAGCAGCTGGATCAAACCCACCCTCCTCCCTCTACTCCTCCATCTATTGTTTTCATCATTGTCTGTTTGAGTCTGTAAGCTCCTCAAGGGAAGGACCTCTGCCCTTATGCCTGTGTATTTCTGAAAATGTGCTGAGTAATAATAAATCATAAAATAAGTTTCAAGGGCACTTTGTCGTAACCGATTGTAGCTGGGTTGGGACTGGTAGTTATACGGAAGTTACAATTTTGAGGAATGGTTGGAGGAGCTGGGTAGGATTAGCTTGGAAAAGAGGAGACTGGGAGGAGATACGATAGCCATCTTCAAATATCTCAATAGAAGATGGATCAAGCTTGCTTTCTTCTGCTTCAGAGAGGTTAGACCTCAAACCGATGGCTTCAAGTTACAAGAAAGGTGATTCTGACTTAACTTCAGGAAGAACTTTCTGATGGTAAGAGCTGCTCCACGGTGGAATGGTCTCCCTCAGGAGGTTGTGGACTCACCTTCCTTGGAGGTTTTTAAGCAAGGGTTGGATGGCTATTCGTCATGGGTGCTTTAGCCGAGATTCCTGCATTGCAGGGGGTTGGACTAGAGGACCCCTGAGATCCCTTCCAAGTCTACAATTCTATGATACTGGAGGGTGCTGTGTTTCTTGTCACCTTCACTGAATTATCTTAACAGCATCTGCAGGGCAGAGCTTAGAGAGCTGGGCTAATCTTTAGCCCTCTTCAGTTGTTAGCCTCCCACACCCCCTGCTAGGAATGCCCCACCATTGTAATCTTCCATAAAGTTAAGGTGTAGTTCTACCCACTCCCAGATGAAACTTTGTGTTTGATTAGCCAGATGAATCCTCTAAAAAAGAACAATTACCTATACAATTACAGCTCAGTCATGGCCATAGCTGCCAAGTTATCCCTTTTTTTAAGGGATTTTCCCTTATGCTGAATAGGCTTCCTCACGAGAAAGGGGAAAACTTGGCAGCTATGGTCATGGCTTTTTATGAGTCACTGCTGTTGCTATTTTCTAAAGGGAAAAAATGTGTTTAGGAGCAACTTGGAGTGGAATAGTAAATAGCATTGTAAGCAATTGCTATTTTAAACAACCCTCTCACTCTGCACATGGCTCACTCCTATTCATGTAGGTTGATGTCAAAAGAGTGAAGCAACCAGCAAGATGCAGGAGTCAGTCATCGCTTTGACTGCTCCGGGCTAGGAAATATGTGCTTCATGTGCATGTTGAAGCAAACTTTGCGCTCAAGTGGATGAGGAACTTGCACGACAAACTCCGATCCATCTGTTGGGGCCCAACGAAACTGCAAGTGCATGCAGTTCAGCTATGGAACTGCCTTCCACAAGGAGGCAGGGATGGTCACCAGCCTAGATGGCTTTCAAAGAGGAATAGACCTGCCGTAAGAGAAATCAGCATCAGAGAGGGGAATCAAAACTGTATCTTGCCTTATATCCACATTCCCAACATTCTCCATGTGTGTGCCACTGAAGGCTGCTGCTCTGAGAAAGACTTGTGCCTTTGAAATAAAATGCATAAAGAATGTATTTTTTTTGGTACCCCTTTTTTTTGGTATCTTTGAAATTGTATCTTTCTGCTCGTGCCCCAAAATGTATCTGAATGTATCTCTCTACTCCTTTCTCCAAGAAGAAGAGACGAGTTTGGATTTGATATCCCGCTTTATCACTCAGGTGATTAAACCACTGAGCCTAGGGCTTGCTGATCAGAAGGTCGGTGGTTCGAATCCCTGTGACGGGGTGAGCTCCCGTTGCTTGGTCCCTGCTCCTGCCATCCTAGCAGTTCGAAAGCACGTCAAAATGCAAGTAGATAAATAGGAACCGCTACAGCGGGAAGGTAAACGGCGTTTCCATGTGCTGCTCTGGTTTGCCAGAAGCGGCTTTGTCATGCTGGCCACATGACCAGAAAGCTATACACCGGCTCCCTCGGCCAATAATGCGAGATGAGCGCGCAACCCCAGAGTCGGTCATGACTGGACCTAATGGTCAGGGGTCCCTTTACCTTTACCTTTAAGGAGTCTCAAAGCGGCTAGCAATCTCCTTTTACTTGTATCAATGTGTGTGTGTGTATAAAAATGTAACAGATAACTTTGTATTACTTTCTATTGCCTTTAGCTTAAATTCTTTAAATCTTTTTTTTATTTGCTGCACCACAATTGTGAATATCATTGCCTTTCCTCCTCATGAACTATCAATTGTCAAAATGCCGCCACCTACTGAGTCTAGAAATAACTCTGTAAATACACACAAAATTACAACATAAAGGCAATTTTGACAATCATGCAAAACAGGCTTTACACCGTACACTGATAACAAGACAGGGGGCGGTGATACCCCGTCATGTAACGACACATGCATCGTTACGTGACGGGGTATCGCCGCCTCCCAGCGACTCCAAAGCCGCGTGTCTCCAACTCCAAACTCCCAAAGCCTGCTTGGCACGGCAGGGGGGTATGCCACTTGGTGCCCCCACCCCCATAACTCCCAAGCTGAGCCTCCAGCCTCCCAGTAAAAAGTCTGCTTGGCATGGTGCGCCGAGCAGACTTTTTACCGGGAGGCTGGAGGCTCGGCTTGGGAGTCACGGGGGGTGCCAAGTGCAACCCCCCCCCCGAGTGGAACCCGGGGAGGACCACCCCCATCGCCATTGTGACGCCCCTGCCTTTAGCCCTCCATTTGTTGGGGAAAGGCATGTGTTGTGTTGTGTTGTGTTGTGTTGTGTTGTGTTGTGTTGTGTTTGCAGAAACAGGCAACCCAGCTACTTTGAAGCTTGGGGATTCCATGATCCACCTTGTCACACCTTGTTAATGGTGCAATACAACTCAAGCACAGGAGAGCCAACCCTGATTCACCACACTATTCAAGATAACATGCCAAGCTGATGCATACCCTCCAACATTTCTCCGATGAAAATAGGGGTGTCCCCTTCCATAAAGATAATTTTACTATTTATACCCGACACATCTTGAGGGTTGGATAACTCCATAGCCTCCAACATTTATCCAGTGAAAATAGGGACATCCTAAGGAAAAGTGGGACACTTGGAGGGTCTGCTGATGCACACTCCAAATTCTCGCTGAATGGCCCTGTCCAATGAACTTCATAACGGAGATAAAAGGTGCTTCCATACAGGGCTGGCCCTATGGCCAGGCTGGGTGGCGCAGGGCGCCATGGCGCCTGCCCGCCCGCCTGCCGCGGAGCTGCACCCACCCGCCCGCCATGCTGGGAAACCGGGCAGGGCGGGGGCGCCGGAGGTTTCTGTCGCACCAGGGCGCCAGGGCGCCAAATATACTTAATATGGCCCTGCTTCCATAACAGTGAAGGGGTGCAGCAAGTGGAATTTCAGAAGGTGCAAATGGCCATATCACAACACTAGCTAGCATTCCCAGTAGCCAGGAATTGTTGGAAACTAACAGCTTCTGGAAGGTACCAGATTCCCTATCGACCATCTACATGACTAGGGAAAATCTTTAACTACTGCTGCATCAGTTATATGTGGTGTGTTGTTTTCAGTGATGGTGATCACTAGATCAATTATATATGTATCATTGATACACACACACACACACACAAGAGTAGATAAAATAAAGTTTTAAAAGTACAGGAAACCTGTGCAACAAATGTCTTTCTTGATGGAAAGCCATGTTCTTTTTTGGACATAAATGACTGACTAGACATTCCCTGCAAAAATATAGTATGCAAAAATATTAGACGGGGATGGTGTCATCACTGAGCATTTTAGCATGCAAAAGAATAAAAAGATTGATTTTCACAAAGCACTGTGGATGTCCTCAGTGCCAACAAGAATTTCCTCTGCCTCTGTGTGTTATATGAAGATCTTCCTCTGCCACCTAGTGGGCTTGTTTGTTCCAAAATTCCTTCATCATTTGGCCAGTCTAAGCCACTGAAATGTGTTCCCTGCAGAGGCAGGAAGTCTATACTGTACTTCTGAATCTCCCCTTTCTCAACTTTTGATTCTTAAAGCCTGCACTCTGTGATCAGAAAAAAGAATGCAGTCTGGGTGTATTTGCAAATATATAATTTTGCTAATGCATTCTGATTGCAAACTTTGAAGTAAGGTTGATCAGACACGTTGTTGCATAGGAATAGAAACAAACAAATGAAAAATCATAGAACCGTAGAACTGTCCAACCCCCTGCAATTGTATAATGACATTGTTCCCTTCAGATTTCTTGCCCATCCTTTACCATAAGGTCCCAGGGTGAATATCAATCATTTACCTTTATTTATTTTTTATTTGTTTTTGTTTTTAAAAGACTTGCCCACTGCAATTTCATTAAAAAGGGTCAAATTGGTTTACAACTGTTATATCTGTACAATAAAAAACCACATAACAATTTAAGATCACATGTTATCAAACAACTATTACAGATGTTTTCTTATGTGGAAAAAGTCCATATCAAGGGGAATGAAGGTACATGGATCAGCATTCTTTCTAAGTAAACATGCTAACAGGGGAAAAAAGAGAAGAGATAGCAAAAATCCAACACTGTAATTAAGTTTTGGGAATGAGGTTCTCTGCTGTTTTCATGTCAAGTGCTTTTAAGGGAACATAGGCAAGCATTTTCTTTATTTTGCACTTTATTTTACAAACTAAATAACTTTTTGCACATTCAAGAGCAAGTGGCCAGAGAGATGGCATATTGTCGTTGTCGTCGTCTCCATCTTTGCCCCTCTATGCTAAGAATGGGCATCATTTAAATCTCTTGTCCCTGCTCTACATATAGTTTCATGGAGGACAACTATGTAACCCTTGGGTCAGCCCCCAGGTCTGGGGACAGTGTCTTGAACAGGCTTCCTCAACCTTGGGTCCCCGGATGTTGTTGGACTTGTTGTTGTTTTGTTGTTTAGTCGTGTCCGACTCTTCGTGACCCCATGGACCAGAGCACTCCAGGCACTCCTGTCTTCCACTGCCTCCCGCAGTGTGGTCAAACTCGTGTTGGTAGACCAACCTTTCTCAGCCTTGGGTTCCCAGGTGTTGGACTACAACTCCCACAATCCCTAGCTAGTAGGACCATTGGTCAGGGATGATGGGAGTTGTTGTCCAACACCTGGGAACCCAAGGCTGAGAAAGGTTGGTCTAGAGCAGTGTTTCCCAACCTTGTGCCTCCAGCTGTTTTTGGACTACAATTCCCATCATTCCTGACTACTGGTCTTGCTAGTTAGGGATGATGGGAGTTGTAGTCCCAAAACATCTGGAGGCACAAGGTTGGGAAACACTGGTCTAGAGCAGGCATCCCCAAACTGCGGCCCTCCAGATGTTTTGGCCTACAACTCCCATGATCCCTAGCTAACAGGACCAGTGGTCAGGGATGAGGGGAATTGTAGTCCAAAACATCTGGAGGGTTGAAGTTTGGGGGTGCCTGGTCTAGAGGGCATTCTTATTATATTAATTTCTGGCTCAAGCCCCACCCAGGAAACTTCAGACTCCAATATGGATGTCGGAGGAGCAGCCTTCCCTCAGAGCACACACATTCCTTAAGCTATGTGCAAGCAATGACTTTATTCAGCTAACAAGCAACAGGGGCTCAACAAGAGATTGGATAAATAGGGAACAGTACAAAAACATATTTTAGTCCCCCAAGGCCCAGCTGTGCCAAAGCAAATCTGTGTTCTTAGGGGGAACTGTCAGTTTGGTGATGCAACCCAGGAGTGGATGCAAAATTCGAGAGCATTGGAATTTGAGAGGCTGCTGCAGCCACCGGAGTGTGTTGCAATAAGGAACTCCAGGCAGCAGGTGGCAGCAGTGAAGTTTCTGCAGCTCCAAGCCAGGTCCAAGGTCCTAGGGTCCAAAGGACTAGCAAGGCCTGGGAAAGGCCCACGGCAGCTGAAGCAAGGCTTAGTGAGGCCCGTCCCTTCAAGGATGGGGGGGGGGCTCAGCCCTGTCCCATTTGGTGGGGGGGGGTTGAGGGTTGGTGCCTATGATGGCTGTGCATCGAATTTCATTTCAATATTTTGTTTTTCTTGTCCATGGGATGAAAACCCGGATTCAAGCATTCAAAGTAAATAAATAAATAATGGCCTTGTGCCAGTGTCGTTTATTCTCTCTAATATAAAGGTATCTTATCCAATGAAAAGCGTGTAGCATAAAGGGGGGGGGAAACACATCACTGAATCTTTTTGATCTATGCCTGCGTTTCTGGAAGCGCACGTGACCGTGATTAAACCTGTGGTTCAGAAACGCAAACACGCCCCAAGGTATAATTACGAGGCCTAAAATGGACCGCTGCAAAGGATAGCCTGCCAATTTGTTTGCTTCTTTAGATGCACCACCTGAAAACAGCTGAGATGGTACATTAAGTGCTAGGATGTGGAATGAAAGAATGACATCCACATCTGGAATGTCAAAATATGCCCTTGGGTGTCATCAAGAGAGTTTCAGGTTATAAGCAACAATTGCATCTTGATGCTGCGGATTCTTCTCTCATAGATCCTAGGCCAGTTGGAATATTCCCAACAGAGGAAAAATGTATTTTTTGGGGGGGGGGGGAGCTGCAGTTTCTGACTTGGATCCAAATAATCTGAGGAGAAAATGCATGCACGCTCCTTTACAAATTCGTGCAGGTGGTGCTAACTACAGCTCTGCACAAATGCCCTCTTGAAATGCTCCACCTATCGCTGCACAGTTGGTGAAAGAAGGGAAATTGATGTCATTCTGGAGTAGGGTTTACCTCTGGAATCTGTCACAGGAGCATGGTACCAACGGGGTGAAAGAGACATGTGTGAGGAGGGCAACCAAAATGGTCAAAGGCCTGGAAACAATGCCTAATGAGGAACAGCTTAGGGAGCTGGGTATGTTTAACCTGGAGAAGAGAAGGTTAAGGGGTGATATGATAGCCACGTTCAAATATATAAAAGGATGTCATATAGAAGAGGGTGAAAGGTTGTTTTCTGCTGCTCCAGAGAAGCGGGAGCAATGGATTCAAGCTACAAGAAAGAAGATTCCACCTAAACATTAGGGAGAACTTCCTGACAGTAAGAGCTGTTCGACAGTGGAACTTGCTGCCAAGGAGTGTGGTGGAGTCTCCTTCTTTGGAGGTCTTGACAGCCATCTGTCAGGAATGCTTTGATGGTGTTTCCTGCTTGGCAGGGGGTTGGACTGGATGGCCCTTGTGGTCTCTTCCAACTCTATGATTCTGTGATTGACCTCTCTTTGGCCTATTTAGTTCAGTTTAGCATAAACTGGCTGATAGTGATTCTCCAGGGTTTGGTGCAGGAACATTCCCAGCCATACCTAGAGTCGCCAGGTATTGAACCTGGGACTTTCCGCATGCAGAGCAAATGTTCTATCACTGAGCTGCAAGCCCATGGGGAGTGAAACTGTGGTTGGAAGAATATTCAGATTCCCTCCCCAGTGGCAATATCATCATTATACAAGTATGCCCGATCCATCGTAGTACTTTTAGGGCACAATTCAGGTTATCCCTTTTCTGCAGTTCTTCCATTGGTGCATCTCTCTCTGTGTGTGAGGTGCCAACAGGAGAACGGGGAAACCTAACAGGACAGAAGTCGATGACTAGAGAGTAACAGGAGAGGGAAGGAATCAGCTAGGCACTGAATTGTGTCCTAAATACTCACAGCATGCTTGACAAACATTAGCTCAGTAATTCTTAAAACCCCCCCCCCATATGGTGCCCTGGTGTTATTATATTCCTGTAACAGGGTTTCTTTGTTTCTGGGATACTCAGAAGAAAAGTGCTTAAACAACAAACCCCAACCTTCCTCTCCACCCTGAGAGAGTGGGGATTGTAACGGTAGCCATGCAGGGCTTTCGAGACCCCACAAAGAGCTATTGCAAAATAGTTTCTTCCAACATGATGCTTAAACTCAACTGGAGAGATGTCAACTTCCCTTAGAGAAAATGCTGATTTACATGCCAAAGTACCCTATAATTTAGGAGACTGGTAAGGTGCAATGAACTGACAGCTTGCCAATGCATCCAGTATGTGATTTCTTTCACAGCACACCCAAACCCAGCTATAATTGTAATGGTTGTTCATGGGCCTCTTTCAGAATAAACTTACATTTAGGATAATTAACAGTAACGAGAGTTTGACAGACTTCAGATTTCTTAAAGAGCAAACACACTTTACCACCCTTCTCTGCAAAGGCAAGTGCTATTTGGAATATTGTTGAGTAATTGACAGCTGGAAAAAATATATAAAAAATTCCTTCCAGTAGCACCTTAGAGTCCAACTAAGTTTGTCATAGGTATGAGCTTTCATGTGCATGCACACTTCTTCAGATTGTTGTTGTTGTTGTTTAGTCGTTTAGTCGTGTCCGACTCTTCGTGACCCCATGGACCATAGCACGCCAGGCACTCCTGTCTTGCACTGCCTCCCGCAGTTTGGTCAAACTCATGTTCGTAGCTTCGAGAACACTGTCCAACCATCTCGTCCTCTGTCGTCCTCTTCTCCTTGTGCCCTTAATCTTTCCCAACATCAGGGTCTTTTCCAAGGATTCTTCTCTTCTCATGAGGTGGCCAAAGTATTGGAGCCTCAGCTTCAGGATCTGTCCTTCCAGTGAGCACTCAGGGCTGATTTCCTTCGGAATGGATAGGTTTGATCTTCTTGCAGTCCATGGGACTCTCAAGAGTCTTGAAATTCCGACACAGCAGACATGTGAAGATGCAATGTCATGCAGTGAAGGCAACCATTTATTTCACCAATCTTGACTATGTGTTGGGATAGTGAAGCATCCTTCAGCCATGTGTCATGTGCAGATCACTCTGCCCAACACCGATGGCTCCATTATGGGTGAAATGCTTGCAGAATGCCACACACAAGGGTCATCTGTTTACCTATTAGGGATGGGGGAGGGATTTGATTCAGTTCACATTTAAAAGCGGACCTGCCTAATATGCACTTTCCAGAACTATTTGCAAACCAAAAATCATCTTTCAAAATCTACTCTTCTCTGAATCTTTGAAATACAGTTCTGCAGTCATGTAATAGCTACAAAAATGCATGTATTGGGGCAAAGTGTTTAAAGTGCATATACTGTATTAGCAAAAAAATACAGTCATACCTTGGAAGCAGAATGCCTTGGCACTTGTATGTTTTGGCTCCTGCACGCTGCAAACCTGGAAGTGAGTGTTTCGGTTTGCGAACGTTCTTTGGAAGCCGAACGTCCAGTACGTCCATCTGGTACGCAAGCTGAGACCCTACCTGCCTGCAGACTGTCTCGCCGGAGTGGTGCAGGCTCTAGTTATCTCCCGCTTGGACTACTGCAATGCGCTCTACGTGGGGCTACCCTTGAAGGTGACTCGGAAACTACAACTGATCCAGAATGCGGCAGCTAGACTGGTGACTGGGAGCGGCCGCCAAGACCACATAACACCGGTCTTGAAAGATCTACATTGGCTCCCAGTACGTTTCCGAGCACAATTCAAAGTGTTGGTGCTTACCTTTAAAGCCCTAAATGGCCTCGGTCCAGTATACCTGAAGGAGCGTCTCCACCTCCATCATTCTGCCCGGACACTGAGATCCAGCGCCGAGGGCCTTCTGGCGGTTCCCTCGCTACGAGAAGCCAAGTTGCAGGGAACTAGGCAGAGGGCCTTCTCGGTGGTGGTGCCTGCCCTGTGGAACGCCCTCCCAACAGAGGTCAAAGAGGAAAACAACTACCAGACTTTTAGAAGACACCTGAAGGCAGCCCTGTTCAGGGAGGCTTTTAATGTTTAATAGATTATTGTGTTTTATTTTTTCTGTTGGAAGCCGCCCAGAGTGGCTGGGGAAACCCAGCCAGATGGGCGGGGTATAAATAATAAATTATTATTAATTATTATTATTATGGCTTCTATGGCTTCTGATTGCGTGCAGGAAGCTCCTGCAGCCAATCGGAAGCCACGCCTTGGTTGCCGAACATTTTGGAAGTCAAAGAGACTTCCGGAACGGATTCTGTTCTGCTTCCAAGGTATGACTGCACAGAATCTGTTTGGGAGAATTGCTTTGGAAAATGGTGTGCGGTATTTTAGGCAAGACACCTATAACAATGGGTAGTTGCTTCTTCACATTTGGCAGGTGCAATATCTAAAGAATATAGAATACTGCCTTTCCAAAATAGGACCATCTGACTGAATATTACTGACTGGTAGCGGCTTGCCAGAGTTTCACACGGAGCTCTTCACCAGCCTTACCTAGATATACTAGAGGTTGAACCTTCAACCACCTCCCTTTAATTTCATTTGCCTCCATGCAAGCAAGAAAAAGTCAACATCAAAGTTTCTTTTTTAAAAAGTTTTTATTTATACTTTTCAAGACCATGCATTTCATTAGTTCTACAATCAATTTAAGATTTCAAAGTTTGACTTCCTTCCCCCTCTTTTTGCGGCTGCTTAAATTTATTTTTTAATATCTTCTGCATATCCAAATTCATTTAATTAACTACTTTAAATATATACTCTTGCGAAACTGCAGGTTATTACAATAATCCTGCAAATGTCTTTATCTGTTTGCAATTTCTCTGTAAATATTCAATAAAGCATTTCCATTCTTTTATCAAAAGTTTGTTATCTTGATTTCTTATTCTTCCGGTAAGTTTTGCCATTTCTGCATACAGTACTCCATAGGTTTTTGTATCCATCAGAGCTCCAGGGCACATTCTGGGGAAAACATTCACGGAGGGAGTGGCCTACAGAAAGCAGGTGGGACTGGGAAGAATTCAAAAGACCAGAGCCTGTGGTTCACCACACCTGTAGTTCAGGAAGACCCTCAGGAACAGATGTTTGGGTGGGGCCAAAGTGGCTGTTTCAGGAACAGAGAGGTGGAAAAGCCCCATTGTGGAAGCGCTGCTCTTGACTCCAGCATCTCCCTGGCTACTATACAATGTTTCTTTCTTGCTGGTCCTTTTGATAAGTTCCAGAGGAATCCAGCTTCCCCCCCCTGTTTAAGTGCTATTGCGTTACCCCTTCATCAAAACACTGAGCTGTGTAATTACCTTCTGAGACATGAGTCACCTTGGCTCTGAGCGCCCAGAGCTGCTTCCCCCTATAAAAGGGGCTGCAGGGTCCCTCTGCCTGCTCTTCTCAAGCCACCCGTTGCACATCTAGGAAGAAATGGAGCTCTGTTGGATGATGTGCCCACTTTGGTTTCTCGTGCTTTCGTTGGCGTATTCAGCTGCCGCCCCTGCTCTTTTTGCACTGCCGCGGACAGCCGGTTGGAAAGATTTCTACCTGGCCCAGGTTGGTGGTGCTTTGCACATCTGAATGGCTTGGGGAGTGGTGCTAAGTCCTTCCTAGCATAGCAAGGCTTTGGAGAGCAGCAGCCAGGGTGGAAGATGTTGGGGTGCACAAGCAAACCACTGCATTAGCCTAGATCTGGTGCAGTAGTTAGGTCCAGTTCATGGACCACACTCCTGGAGAGCATCTCCTCATGAGGAAAGGTTGCAACGTCAGATGCTTTTTCATTTCGAGAAAAGGCAAGTAGAATCATAGCAGAATTGGAAGGGACCCTGCGGATTATTTTCTCCAACCTACTGCAACGCAGGAATATGCAGCTGTCCCATACGGGGGGTTGAACCTGCAGCCTTGGCGTGATCAGCACCACACTCTAACCCAGGCATCCCCAAACTTCGGCCCTCCAGATGTTTTGGACTACAATTCCCATCTTCCCTGACCACTGGTCCTGTTAGCTAGGGATCATGGGAGTTGTAGGCCAAAACATCTGGAGGGCCGCAGTTTGGGGGTGCCTGCTCTAACCAACTGAGCTATTCCAGGCAGCGTAGAAATGCGAGAAATGGTGGGATTTTTATTTTCTGCACTACATTGAGTGGAATATCGCCCCTCACTTTTTATGCGTGGGTGGAGAAAGGTGTGCCCATTCCCCAATATCATGGAATTCATGGACACCCAGAGAAAATGCCAAAGATTTAGTACAGAGAGGCAATGGTCCTTCTTCACAAAACACGGTTATACTATGGCTGGGGGTGGGGAGTCCCATCATGCAAGCAGAAGTCAATTCATTTGTGCATTTAGTTAGTTGAATACTGCCCAAAGTTGGTGTTGCTTTCCTTTTAACCTGAGGCAGAGAAGCCAAAATATGGACTTTCCTTCTCAGGAGCCAAAACATCTCAGCCCTGCCATGACTTTTCGTAAGTATAGATATCAAAGCAAAACAAAAACAAAAACGGTGGGGATAAAATGTCTTCCTTACCCCTTTTATTTCTCTCTGTGTGTGCCTATAGGAATACCTGGACAAATATTACACACCGAAAGGAGAACATCACGTTGGAGAAATGACCAGCGGTAGCAATTCCATGGCCAGGAAGGTCCAGCAGATGCAGGCATTCTTTGGCTTGCGTGTCACAGGGAAACTGGACCAAAGCACCATGGGAGTCATGAAGAGGCCTCGGTGTGGCGTCCCTGACGTAGCAAACTATCGCCTTTTCCCAGGGGAACCGAAATGGAAAAAGAGCACATTGACATACAGGTAACAAGCTGACATCAAGCGTACTTGAAATGTTTTAGATTGTCCCCTCTCCCCAGGAGGTTTTGCTCGTCTGGCAATCTTTACAAGATGCCGCAATGGCCACCAACGTGGTCAGCTTTGAAAGACGATGGTGGGCCTTTTTTTGTTGGTTGGTTGGTTTCAACAAAGGAAGAAGCGGGGGAGGAAATGGCATGGCAAACAAATAAGGACAAGGAAGAGGTAAAGAGGCAAAAGGCTAATGATACAACCACAGCAAGTGGTCAAGAAGCCAAAACAGGAGATTTATTTCCTGCAGAGGCAGGGCAGAATGGGAGGGGGGCCAAGGGCAGGATAGCTCCACCTTTGGGTTCTTCTTGGCGTATCCAATTTACGTGCAGTCACCAATGCATGGGTCCTTTGGGACCTGGAAGAAGGCAAAACTGGGGTGAGATAGGACAGGGCATGCTCCACTTACACACGTGTCGGCCGCAAACCGAATCTCCGCGCAAAATGCTTGCCACCTGTATACACCAAGCATTTTCTACTGGCAAAATTATCCGACTGACTCTGGGCTTATCTTATCAGAATTCACCTTGTAGGTTGCCTGTTTGTGCTTTTTGGGGGGCACTATCCAGGTGGCACATCAGTTTCCCTGCAACTAAAACCCACATTTTGCCTAACCACTAGCAGTGCAAAAAGGTTTTCCAGAACAATTACATTCATGCATTTGGCATATTGCGGGTTTTTTTGGATTACATTGGGTTTGTCTGCTTTCAGACCCTGCCTCCTTGTTGGTGCCCATAATCATAACCATGTCATGCAGTCCTCTCTCACACACACCCTCCCACCTTGTTTCACTGTCACTGCAATTCTTTTCTGGGTGCACGTATCCAGAAGAGGGCAACCAAAATGGTCAAAGGCCTGGAAACGATGCCTCATGAGGAACGGCTTAGGGAGCTGGGAATGTTTAGCCTGGAGAAGAGAAGGTTAAGGGGTGATATGATAGCCATGTTCAAATATATAAAAGGATGTCATATAGAGGAGGGAGAAAGGTTGTTTTCTGCTGCTCCAGAGAAGCGGACACGGAGCAATGGATTCAAACTACAAGAAAGAAGATTCCACCTAAACATTAGGAAGAACTTCCTGACAGTAAGAGCTGTTCGGCAGTGGAATTTGCTAGCAAGGAGTGTGGTGGAGTCTCCTTCTTTGGAAGTCTTTAAGCAGAGGCTTGACAGGCATATGCCAAGAATGCTTTGATGGTGTTTCCTGCTTGGCAGGGGGTTGGACTGGATGACCCTTGTGGTTCCTCTCCTTTCTGGGTGCATTTACCTGGGAGGAAGTTCCTTTGCACTGAATAGGGCTCACATCTGAGTAGGAGTGCCTGAGATTGTGCTGTGAGTTGTGTTAGTCAATAGTGAACGCAGGCTGGATTTTCCTTTATTCACCGGATGGCAGCTGTTGTAAGACACTTATCTCCCCCTCCCCCCAAAATAAAAATGAATGCGAGAGCAAATATAGAGCTGATAGCAGGGTGAGATAGCAATTCTGACTGCTGAAACACGATGTTAGGGTGTTGCGGGGATGAAAGTCAGAGCGTAGTAGCAATCTAACAATGTCCCAAAAATATGTGGTGATGGGGGGAGAGAGAGAAGCAAGCAGAGTGCATGTGTTTTCCTTATTTTATCTGCAAATGCAGAAAGAAGGCTGTTTCAACAGTGCTGATGGGCTGCTTGTGAAGGGTCCATGATTGAGGTTTGTTTTAAAAAAAATCATTGACATGACTCTTGATCTGAAATAGAAATTGGCAGAATGTCTAAGGTAAAAAGGTAAAGGACCCCTGGACGGATAAGTGCAGTCCAAGGTGACTATGAGGTGCAGTGCTCATCTTGCTTTTCAGGCCGAGGGAGCCAGAGTTTGTCCACAGACAGCTTTCCCAGTCAATGATGAACTGCTTCTGGCACAACGGGACACCATGATGAGTGCCAGAGCACACAGAAATGCTGTTTACCTTCCCGCCACAGCGGTACCTATTTATCTACTTGCGCTGGTGTACTTTTGAGCTGCTAGGTTGGCAGAAGCTGGGACAGAGCAGCGAGAGCTCACCCTGTAGCTCGGATTTGAACTGCTGACCTTCTGATCGGCAAGCCCAAGAGGCTCAGTGGTTTAGACCACAGCGACACCCGCGTCTCTTCAATGTGGGTAGTCCTAGTACAATGCAATATGAGAACATGGTATGGAACCATGGAGGGCTGCAATCAACAAAACAGATTTAGAAAATGTGGATTTTCAACAGTGGTGCAAAAGAGTCCTCAGCCATGTTTGGAATGAGATAGAGGGCTGACCACAGAGTTACTCTTGGGTCCCTTTTCTTAATAATCAGGTCAGTTCCCCAACACAGCAGCCAGATGTATGGAGGAACGTGACTCATAGAAGTAGAAGGCCCAGGGATTGCTCTGAGTGCTTAGAATTACACAACCATTTTGAAGTGCTCATGGAAGACGAGAAACAGACTCCACCTGAGGATCTCTCCCTCATCACAGTTGATGAGGAATATGAAGACGAGCAACCAAGTCAGTCCTCTGGGAATATGCAGGTAACCTTGGAAGGGACAGCACATGGAAGAATCCCAACCAAGCCTATGAAGAGGCGTGTAGTGGTGATTGGGGATTCCCTACTGAGGGGTACAGAAGCAGTAATCTGTGGGCCTGACAAGATGTCTCGAGAGGTGTGCTGTCTACCTGGGGCCAAGATCAAAGATGTAACAGAACGGCTGCAAGGAATCATAAAACCCACCGACAAATACCCCTTCCTTTTGGTGCATGTGGGAACCAATGACACTGCAAGCCATAGCTTACAGAAGATCAAAAATGATTATGAGGCTCTGGGCAGGAAGTTGAAGCAATTAGATGCACAAATTGTCATGTCTTCTGTCCTCCCAGTTGAACGACATGGCCCAGGGAGAGAGGGAAAAATAGGGGAAGTGAACAACTGGCTTCGCAAATGGTGCAAACAGGAACGGTTTGGATTCCTAGATCACGGTCTGCAGTTTCTTGAAGATGGACTTCTGGCAAGTGATGGACTGCACCTCACAAAAGTTGGGAGGAATGTTTTTGCCACGAAACTCAAAAACCTCATCAGGAGGGCTTTAAACTGACTTATGTGGGGGAGGGAGACAGTGGTCCTGAAGGTAGGAGTCTATCAAATGCTGAAGATGATCATCCGAATGTCAAGGACCAAATGGAGCAAGCAGCATGCAGACCTAGTGGTGGGACGAAAATATCCTTAAATAAGAGACATGGGGGAATGATCAACGGTCTTCAATGTCTGTATACTAATGCACAGAGCATGGGAAATAAACAAGATGAACTTGAGCTCTTGGTACAGCAAACTAAATACGACATAATAGGCATCACTGAAACCTGGTGGGATGAGTCTCATGACTGGAATGTAGTAATAGAGGGATACAATCTATTTAAGAGAAATAGACCAAACAGGAAAGGAGGAGGAGTAGCTTTATATGTTAGGGATATGTATACCTGTGAAGAGATCCAGGATTTAAAACTTCAAAGCCAAATTGAGAGTATCTGGGTCAAAATTAAGGGAGAGAAAAACAACAGTGATCTCATTGTGGGAGTTTACTATAGATCCCCAAGCCAAACTGAGGACACAGATGATGCCTTCCTGGAACAGATGGCCAAGCATTCCAAAGGAAGTGAGATAGTAGTAATGGGGGATTTCAACTATCCTGATATTTGTTGGATGTCAAACTCAGCCAAGAGCATAAGGTCGAACAGATTCCTCACTGGCCTTGCAGACAACTTCATTGTCCAGAAAGTGGGAGAAGCAACAAGAGGATCAGCCATTTTAGATCTGGTCCTAACCAATAGTGATGACTTGGTTAGTGGGGTAGAAGTGGCAGGATCATTAGGTGGGAGTGACCATGCTCTTCTGGAGTTTATTATCCAGCGGAAAGGAGCAACCAAGCATACTAAGGTCCAAATTCTAGACTTTAAGAAAGCCGACTTCAGAAAACTTAGGGAAACGCTGGGTGAAATCCCATGGACAGTAATACTAAAAGGGAAGGGAGTTCATGATGGTTGGGAGTTTGTTAAAAGGGAGATATTAAAAGCACAACTTCAGGCAATACCAATGAGACGGAAACATGGAAGGTGCCTAAAGAAGCCAGGCTGGCTATCTAAAGAACTTTTGACTGAGTTAAGATTTAAAAGGGATATGTACAAAAAATGGAAAAGGGGGGAAATCTCCAGAGAGGAATTCAAACATATAGCCAGCACGTGTAGAGACAAAGTCAGAAAAGCTAAAGCACAGAATGAACTCAGGCTCGCCAGAGAGGTTAAAAGCAACAAAAAGGGCTTTTATGGGTATGTCCGTAGCAAAAGGAAAAACAAGGAAACAGTGGGGTCACTCAGAGGAGAAGATGGTGAAATGCAAACAGGGGACAGAGAAAGGGCAGAACTCCTCAATGCCTTCTTTGCCTCAGTCTTCTCCAAGAAAAAGAGAGGACCCAAACAATTACCGCCCAGTCAGCCTGACATCAATACCAGGAAAGATTCTAGAGCAGATCATTAAGCAAACAGTCTGTGAGCACCTAGAAAGAAACTCTGTGATCACTAAAAGTCAGCATGGGTTCCTGAAAAATAAGTCATGTCAGACTAATCTGATCTCATTTTTTGACAGAATTACAAGCCTGGTAGATGAAGGGAACGCTGTGGATGTAGCCTATCTTGATTTCAGCAAGGCCTTTGACAAGGTGCCCCATGATATTCTTGTAAAGAAGCTGGTAAAATGTGGGCTAGACAATGCTACCATTCAGTGTATTTGTAGCTGGCTTACTGACCGAACCCAAAGGGTGCTCATCAATGGCTCCTCCTCATCCTGGAGAGTAGTGACTAGTGGGGTGCCACAGGGTTCTGTCTTGGGCCCAGTCTTGTTCAACATCTTTATCAATGACTTGGATGATGGGCTTGAGGGAATCCTGAGCAAGTTTGCAGATGACCAAATTGGGAGGGGTGGCTAACACCCCAGAGGACAGGATCACACTTCAGAATGACCTTAACAGATTAGACAACTGGGCCAAAGCAAACAAGATGAATTTTAACAAGGAGAAATGTAAAGTACTACACTTGGGCAAAAAAAATGAAAGGCACAAATACAGGATGGGAGACACCTGGCTTGAGAGCAGTACATATGAAAAGGATCTAGGAGTTTTGGTTGACCACAAACTTGACATGAGTCAGCAGTGTGATGCAGCAGCTAAAAAAGCCAATGCAATTCTGGGCTGCATCAATAGGAGTATAGCATCTAGATCAAGGGAAGTAATAGTACCACTGTATTCTGCTCTGGTCACACCTCACCTGGAGTATTGTGTCCAGTTCTGGGCACCACAGTTCAAGAAGGATACTGATAAGCTGGAACGTGTCCAGAAGAGGGCAACCAAAATGGTCAAAGGCCTGGAAACGATGCCTTATGAGGAACGGCTTAGGGAGCTGGGTATGTTTAGCCTGGAGAAGAGAAGGTTAAGGGGTGATATGATAACCATGTTCAAATATATAAAAGGATGTCATATAAAGGAGGGAGAAAGGTTGTTTTCTGCTGCTCCAGAGAAGCGGACACGGAGCAACGGATTCAAACTACAAGAAAGAAAATTCCACCTAAACATTAGGAAGAACTTCCTGACAGTAAGAGCTGTTCGGCAGTGGAATTTGCTGCCAAGGAGTGTGGTGGAGTCTCCTTCTTTGGAGGTCTTTAAGCAGAGGCTTGACAGCCATCTGTCAGGAATGCTTTGATGGTGTTTCCTGCTTGGCAGGGGTTGGACTGGATGGCCCTTGTGGTCTCTTCCAACTCTATGATTCTATGATTCTATGATAATAATGACAATGGCCCCACTTGGAGGATGCTTGACAGCAAGGCAACATGTCCTCAACATCAGCCAACTCAAGTATGGATCCTGCATAGACTTTCCTTGAGCTCCATGCCCTACCTAACATCCTTGGAAGCAGCCTGCAGTACTATAGGGGGTGGGCAAATTGTATGGTGGGAGACCACTCTGTAGAATGTAGCTGGTACATGGAGGTTGGGGAGAGACAACTTGTTTATCAAGCGTTTATCCTGATTTGCTCACACAAAGTTTCTGTGGCAATTAGACTATGTCCAGTCTTTACAGAGCTTTCATTCTGATTGCTATATGGAGTAGTTACATGACAAAGATGCAGGTTTTGGGGTTGCCTTGTATTCTCAACAAATGTTCTTAAACAGCGATGGATTGAAAATACACCCAAGCACCACAAACCTCGTTGTCCGCTAACATTTTACATGGAAAGTGCCCTTTATCATAGCTGTTTTATGGGAGTGCTCATTTACCTTTCGAAAGATTGCTATCAGGCTAGGAAATTTTGATTGGCTCACATTTTGCATTTTAAAAGTACCTAATTCACACTTCCCAAAACAATACATGAGCTGTAACCCAGCTATCCATAAAAAATCACACTTCTCCAAATTTTGTTCTCCAAACCAAAAAATGCATATATCTTGAGAAAGTGTGCATTTAAGTGCAACATGCGAAAATGAATTACTTTAGGAGGAAATCTGTATATTAGGCAAAATTGCATAAAATCCTGGTGAATTTTCATGAGATTAAAAAAAAATGCAAACTAGTGCAGAAATGTGAGTGAAATTAGAAACTTAAATTGCAGGTTCCTCCATTCCTAGTTCAGATCATTATTCTTTCTTTACTGCAGGCATCCCCAAACTCAGCCCTCCAGATGTTTTGGGACTACAACTTCCATCATCCCTAGCTAACAAGACCAGTGGTCAGGGATGATGAGAACTGTAGTCCCAAAACATCTGGAGGGCTGAGTTTGGGGGTGCCTGTTGTATTCTGGGACTCAATTTACAATGAGTTAAAAGGATGTTAAGGTATACCAAAGAAACCGGAAGCTATACTTCTGGGAATAATGGGAAGAGAAATTTAAAAAGAGGACCAGAGGTTGTTTATGTATGCCACCACGGCCGCTAGAATAATCTTAGCACAAAGGTGGAGAACTCCAGAAATTCCAACTACAGATGAATGGAGGGAAAAGTTGACAGGATACTTAGAATTGGCGAGGTTGACAGGAAGAATAAGAGAACAGAAGGAACAAAGGTATCAGGAAGAATGGGGAAAGTTTGTAGAATATCTAAAGAAATATTGCTAAAACATGAAAACACTAGTAGGAACATTTTGAAAATACAACATAAAAGATATATAGTCGTTGTCAATAATATATGTATGGAAATATTTGAGGTAAATGACAGACAATAAAAGATAAAGCGCGGAACGTGAAGGATGATGAATAAAACCAGGAGAAAAGAAAAGAAGAAGTCCAGTTCGAGAGAACAAGGCTAGACGATAAGAATAAAGAAGAGTTTCAGAAGAGATGTAAATAAGTATTGACACATTGTTATGTTTGTAAAGTAACTATTTTTTATTTTATTTTACTTTTTGTGTAACAAAATGCAAATTGGTATGTAATACAAGATGTATGACAGTTTATTTGCATGTAAATTTAACAAAAACATATGGAATGATGAATGATAAATGAAAACAATAAAAAATGAATTAAAAAAAAAGAGTTTGGGGGTGCCTGCTTTACTGTATGTGTTGGATTTCCCCTTATTTTGATAACCTGGTTTTATCTTTCCCATCATTTAGGGAGCAGTAGGGATCCACAATGTGGACCAAGGCAGCCAGCAGCCACATCGCTGCTAGCAAACCAGGAAGGTTTGGGCTGTGGTCATGCCAGGATGGGAGGTTGGGCTGCCTTGAGGTTGGGCTGTGGTCATGCCAGGATGGTTCAGGCACACTGGCAGGAGTGCCAGGTTGGCTACACCTGAACAACCCCATCACCTTTGCCACCCAGTCTCACCTTGCTCGCAATCCCAGTTCACAGCAACAGGTGGGGGGGGTAGTCTGCTGCATCTCTCTCCCCCACTGGCTGCTCCTGCCATCGTTGCATATCTGCATCCTGAAATGTGTCGCTTTCCTCCTCAGAGTAACAAAATATACATCCAGCCTGAGTCACGCAGATGTTGACAAGGCCGTGGAGATGGGGTTGAAAGCCTGGAGCGCGGCTGCCCCTCTGAATTTTGTAAAGGCCACCTCGGGAGAAGCGGATATCGTGATATCGTTCCAAAGCGGAGGTAACTGTTATCGCTAAAGCCTGTGACACTAGCAGCTCAGCCTTTAGTGCTATTGTGAAGAGGTTAAGCTGGGCAAAATAATAAGGTGATTCATTTATGCTGGTTTAGATGCACGGAACTGTCCCTGGGAAAGTGGGAAGTGTGAAAAACGGCTAGAGGGTGAAAGGGCAGCCATAACAAAAGGGGGACATTTCTGAATTTTTGTAAAAAGCTGGGCTCTGCCCTGAAAAGTCTCATGGGCAAACACATTGCACAGTTCTGCTTCAGGAAGGCTGCCGCAGAGTTCATATGGAAGTGCGGTTTGTGTGACACAGAAGTGCCTCCATGTGGTTTGCCTGCGTACAAACTCCCGAATTCCTGTGGTGGTGCTTCTCCCCACCCTCCACCCCAAGTCTTCACTCAGTGTTAGGGCCAGAGTTCAGTTCTTAGCAGCAGCAGCAGCAGTCACAACAACAGCGGTGTATCCATATAGCATTATCAATGTAAGCTGCATTTTGTAAGGAAAGGGAGGACTACCTGCCCCGAGGAGCTTACAGTCCAAATTTTGACATTAGGGAGAAAATTGAGGCAGGGAAAGAGAGAAAGAAGTACAACAGGAATGGTGTGGGTGTATACTGTACGGCTGACCTTGATTTTGTTGCTGTTGACCTGAGATTTTAACAAGGGAATATTTGAAGGAAGTGCAACCGGTGTGCCGTGGCACCCTGGGCTGCCTTGAACAATGCAGCCGGCAACACTGGCCTCTGTCCCTCTCTCCTTCCCTCCCTCCTCGGATGCCCTCTCGCATCTCTGCCTCCCAAAGGCTAGCACAGCTGTTTGTTGCAGCAGTCCTGGCTACAAGCTCCCCTGGCGAATGGTGCCTCTGGGGCTGGTCAGGGGGTGCTGGTTGCCAGGAGCTGAGGTGGCCTCAGAGGAAACAAGCTATCAGGCGAGGGAGCCCAGCCAGCCAGTCCGCCAGCCCTTGCTGTAGGGAATGGACAGACAAGACCCAGGCCTCTGTGGGGCAGTGTGAAGAGGCACCTCTCTTTGGTGTAGGGGGGCAGCTTAGAGCAGGGCCGTTTTAAGCGGGTCGGGTGCCCTGGCGCCGTGGTGTGCGGATCGTTCCGGCGCCCCCGCCCCGTTTCTTCCCGCGACTGGTGGGCAGGCGCAGCACGCAGCATGGTTTCCGCGCGGCTTCACCGTGCAGTGCCCCCCTGCCGACCTGGCGCCCCACGCCACCCAGCCTACCCCTAGAGCCGGCCCTGGCTTAGAGACCAGGGGCGGCAGCTGCGGCTGCTCAGAGGACTCCCAAGGAGACGGGAGAGAAGGAGGCTGAGGGAACACTCCACAAGGGGGAGGGTGTTTGAAAAAGGGTGAGGGGCTGTCAGCTCTGGAGGCAAGGGGTGACATAACCATATATACTCAAGTATAAGCCTACTTTTTCAGCACCAAAAATGTGCTGAAAAAAGCCGCCCTCGGCTTATATTCGAGTGAGGCGGCCGGCGGCAGAGAAAGGCACAGGACCAGGGGTTCGGAGAAGCACTGCGCTGCGACTCTCTGAACCCCCATCCAATGCTTGCTCTGTGCGAGGTGGCGGGGAGGGAGAAGCAGCGAGGAAGGGATCCTTCCTCGCCGCTTCTCCCCCCACCCCGCCGCCAGCAGCTGGGAAAGGCATAGGATGGTATTTATTTTTCTTTTTGAAATTTACCAGTAGCTGTTGCATTTCCCACCCTCAGCTTATACTCGAGTCAATAGGTTTCCCCAGTTTTTTGAGGTAAAATTAGGTGCCTCGGCTTGTATTTGGGTCAGCTTATACTCAAGTATATACGGTGCCGCAGAAAGAATGTAGTTGGTCAAGGGGACCATGGATTCAAAAAGGTTGAAAACCTCTGCATTAGGGGCATCAAAGCCTTGCAGGTACTGTATATGAAAAACGACCATTTCAGGCAATCACATAATGACTTATGGGAGATCTTTGTACCCAGACACTGGCAGATTTGTAAGGGGTTTTGCAATATGTGTCAGATTCCATTGAAATGCTCTTGTTTGTGGGAGCCGCAGTTGCTGAGACCACAACAGAATGCATTGTGCAACTTATGTCTCTCTGATCTAACCATTACACCACCTGCCATGATTGCAAAGTCACATGATGTTCCCTGTACTCTGTGTTAGATCATGGGGACTCCTATCCATTTGACGGCCCGCGGGGGACTCTAGCCCACGCTTTCGCACCTGGGGAAGGACTGGGCGGAGACACTCATTTCGACAACGCAGAGAAGTGGACGATGGGAATGAATGGTAGGCGCAAAGCCACACAATGACCCGAAAGCACCCAAAAGGAAGCAATTTGTCCCCAGCTAATCAAGTATGGCAGAATGCACAGACACTGAATATGTATCAGAGGGAAACTCACCATTGCTTATATGGAATATATTGTTTTGTATCGTATAGGGTTTAATCTGTTCACTGTTGCGGCTCATGAATTTGGCCACGCCTTGGGCCTTGCCCATTCAGCCGACCCGTCAGCTCTGATGTATCCAACATATAGATACCAACATCCATATGGCTTCCACCTCCCCAAAGATGACGTGAAAGGGATCCAGGCCCTTTACGGTAATAACGTAGATGCTTGCTTTTATTTATTTCAAGAGTTCCTCCTCCAGATTGAACTAGAAGGCAGCGTACAGTATAAACAGCAATCTAAAACCAACAGAGAATAAAATCATATGTCAGTTACAAAAGCAGCAGCACGGAGGCGAAGCTCCAACCTTTGCTTAAAGATCCAGCCACCGAGAGTGAGACGGGGCAGCACAAGCTTCTTGGCAGTGCTGCCACTTGTCAGGACAAGGATGGAGCAGAGCAGTGATGAAGGCCAAATAAGCGAGCAGTGGCAGTGCTCACCTTCCCCTGCCCTTGCTGCCACCCCGCCCCACCCCATTCCAGGAAGCAGCAGAACCACCACAAATCTGCTCACCTTTCCAAGGTCAGGCCATGTTGTGGGACGACACCTCCTCCCAGCTGTATCCGGCACATACCTGCCAAGTCTCCTGCTGAAAAATCCGGGATCAGCAGCAGTGCAGCACCGGAAGTTGCGTAGAAGCAACTTCCGGGGCCGCTCTTCCCATGTGTGGGCACCGGAAATCAGGCAGAGCGGCACCGGAAGTTGCTTCTACGCATGCCCGGCGGCCATCTTGGTGGTAGCCACATGGCGGCAGCCATCTTGGTGGTGGCTGCATGGCGGCAGCCATCTTGGTGGTGGCCGCATGGCGATGGCCATCTTGGTGACAGCCACCATGTGGCCACCACCAAGATGGCCGCAGCCATGCGGCCACCACCAAGATGGCTGCCGGGCATGCGTAGAAGCGACTTCCAGTGCCGCTCTGCCTGATTTCCGGTGTCCACACATGGGAAAAGCGGCACCCAAAATGGAAGCTCTCTGGCAGGTAGGAAATCGGGGGGATTTCTGGGATTTTTCTCCATTCGGGAGAACAGTGGGAAACAGATTAAAATCTGGGGGTTTCCCACGAAAAACGGGATACTTGGCAGCTAAGATCTGGCAAGGGTGCAATTGTTTTGGAGTTTCCCCCGGTTGTCAGGATTCCCTAGAGCAGGCATGGCTAAACTTGGCCCTCCAGATGTTTTGGGACTACAACTCCCATCATCCCTAGCTAACAGGACCAGTGGTCAGGGATGATGGGAATTGTAGTCCCAAAACATCTGGAGGACCAAGTTTGGCAATGCCTGCCCTAGAGGGACCTCACACCAGCCGGGAAGCCAGACTGTAGCCTGCCCACAAATGGGCCAGTTGCAGGCAGGCTGCTAGGCTGGCTCTGCCCTAGGGGCAGGTCCAACCGAGCCAACAGGCTTCTCTTGGGTCTGCTCCTCAGGTATAAATCCCCACAAGCCTGTGCCCTTGCATCAGAACCAGGAAGAGAGCACAGCAGCAGCGGTCAACCTCGTGCATTGCAACTCTTCCCGTAATTATTTACACCCCTTAAGTGCCTTCTTCCTCTGTTCATTTCTATCCTGCAACTAGTCCTTGTCGGCTGGGATTTATTGAATACTTTTCTACCAACAGAACCATATTCAATGGTCCTCATAGGAAGACGTATAATGAATACACTTCCAACACTTAATTGCACAACTCATAATGGCTTTCAGCTAAATGTACGGAATTATCTTCCCTTTAAGAAAAGTGTTGGGCATATGTGAACTAGCCCTCTGCCATGCATTGTTTCATAAAATTCTCAGCCTGACTATTCAAATATCACGATCCACCAGAAGTTCCAGAATGCAGTTTTTTTGTATTGCTACAGATCTGGAGTTAGTGAATGTCAAAAACTAGTTAAATGGTAGAATTTAGATAATACTGGACTACTGAAGGGAAGATCCCAGGCAAGTAAAAAAAAAAACAACTACAGGCTAATCTTCCTTTCCAGGTCAGGGATAGAGGCCTTAACGTGACCAAAGATGCTGATATTGATTAAAGAGGGTCTGTGCCAATAGAAGTTGCCAAACAAAATTTTCTGTGCAACAAAACTGCTATTTTGTACCCAAAAAACCAAAACCGGAGAATAGTTGGTACAGGCCTATATTAAACATACTGCAGAAGATATAAAAATGTGTAGCAAGAACTGCAAATGAGGTGGAGGGTAGAATCAATAGGTTGTATTCAGTTGTGTTTTACTCAGGGTACACCCATTGAAATGAATGGACATGACTAACCTAGGTTCATCAATTGCATTGGGTCTACTCTGAGCGAACTTTAGTTGAATGCAACCCAATATACTGGACAGGGTAAGATGGGACTCACTCAGGATACATGGCCACAGGCAAGTCAATACATGTACTAGCTGCAGTTTTAACTTGGTCTGTGTGTCGTATTCTAGGGCCACGGCAATCTGGATCCGAAGTACCACTAGTGCCGCATCCATCTCTTCCCAAACCACCAACTCCGGCTGATCCAGACCACTGTGACTCCAAGTTTTCATTTGATGCTGTTACTGTGCTAGGGAAAGAACTTCTTTTCTTCAAGGATAGGTGAGATTCCTGCTTGATCCAACCTGTGCTTGTGTTTTCCCAAAACAGCATGCCTTTTGGGGGTTGTAGCTTTTCTAAGGAAACTCCCAACTCTGCTATCCAAATATGGCAATTGAGTTCATAGTCCCTCCTTTGCAAAGAAAAATGAAATAATCCCTTGATTGCAGGACCGGGCATCGGACTTTCCATACCCCAACCTGTATGATAAGAGACCAATAAGACTGGGTTTGGGGTCAAAACAGGCCACAAGTTTATTGAATACAGATGAAAGAGGTTTGGCTTGGGCTTGGGGCAATCTAAATACTTCCGGCCCGCCCACCAGAAGTGAAGCGTGGTCAATCCAGGCAGGAGTTCCTAAGACTTACGTCCAATAGGGTGACCCCCACATGGACCACCATCAGGGGGAGTGCCTTTGGCCCTGGTGCCCCTGGGCATGCGGATATGGCCACTCCCTCTGGATCCCTTTAATGGGATACCCCAGCATTTGGAGGGGCAGGCGGAGACTACAACCTCCCCTCCATCCAAAACAAAGGATTGCCACAATGCCCAACCAGTTGTGATGATTGCTATGAGGTAGGCAAAACCACCGGGTCAGTGCCAATTAGCCGTGTGGGCAAATTCCTACCTGGCCCCTTGAAGGACAGCGAGCACCGTAGCCACAGCAAAGTCATTGACTATTGGCTTAAACCGAGGGTAAGTGGGTGGGGAAACCGGCGCAGGAACAAACAGGCTGAGCTGGCTGCTTAAATGAGCAAGGCACGGATCTGAGGGAAGCCCACCATCGGCTCCATCTGCACCGCCCCGGCACAGCCCAAGTCCCAGCCTGCAGCCCCATTTCCCAAAGCAGGGTGCAGGCTAGGATTCGGTTCGTAGTAGGCAGAGGAGGTTCATGCCCCCTCCACCTATCAGGAAAGGCACAGCAGTTTGAATTCCCATGTTGGGGCCCCAGTGAAGCCTCCTCCACCCCACAATGCCGCCGCATGCAAAAGGGGTGAGCGGGTTTGTTGTTGAAACTACATTGCTTCATATACAGCTCTTGGTTTTGAAGAGTGCATCTCATGTTAGCATTCCCTTCATCTGCTTCCTGTTTTCAAAATAACTAGTCTCTTCTCCCACATTTGTTAGCTCAAGCCTAGAAGTAGGGATGGATGAAATGTTTCAGTTTCTAACAGCAAAAAAAAGCTATCTACTCACCTCAGGTCTCTCGCTTAAAAATCAACAAGAGGAGACTGAGAAGAGATATGGTAGCCATCTTCAAATGGAGGAAGGAGCAAACCTGATTCTCCTGCTCCTTAAGGTACAAGTTACAGTAAGGAGATTCTGACTATACATCAGGAAGAACTTTCTGAAAGTAAAAACTGTTTGACAGTGGAACGGACTTCCTTTAAAGATGGTGGATTCTCCTTGATTTGAGGCTTTTAGCAGAGGTTGGGTGGCCATCTCTCAGGTATGATCTAGTTGAGATTCCTGCATTGCAGGGGGTTGAACTAGATGGCCCTTGGGGTCCCTTCCAACTCTACGATTCTATCATTCTACGAGTAGGACATAATCTGGTCTTGCACTCTTGATTTGTCTGCCAAACAGCCTGAAAGCAAAAGCATTGTCCAAGCTGGTAGCCACGCTTCTCGTTCTGGTTGACAAGCCAGTGAATTCTGACACTGTAAAACATCTTGAGGTGCAAACATTTTCTGTTCAGTTAGTTTTTTCTTCCTTCTTCTCCCCCTAAATAGGCTCTTCTGGAGAAGGCAGGCTCAGCTGACCTCAAGCGTGCAGCCGCTTGCCATCACAAACTCTTTCCCTCAGCTCATGTCGAACGTGGACGCTGCCTACGAAGTAGCTGACAGAGGAGTTGCTTATTTTTTCAAGGGTGAGTGACTCTTGAAAGCTGTTGCCCTTTGGCTCCAGAATATTAAGTATACCAAGGATTATTGTGCATCATTTCCATATTGACAACACTTACTAAGGTTCTTCTTCATCCTGAAAACAGCATTGTGAGAAATATCATTGTTGTCAGTTTGTCAAGTCTGAAATCGCCATGCCTAGCTGGGAGCAACGTTTAGCTTAGCAGGCTGCATGGTGCAGTAGGGAGTAGCCAACAGGGTGCCATACAGATGTTGTTGGACTACAACTTCTATCCTCCATGAACACTGGCCATGCTAGTCGGGGCTGTCAGGAACTTGAGCCCCACAACATCTGGAAGGGGGGCACTATGATGGATAACCTTGACATAACACCATTCTGAGAAGAGGGCTCTGGAGAAACAATGGAGGTCACCACCTCAGGACGCCATTTTGATTTCCCCAAGCCTCCTCAGAATGGGGTCAGCAATGGGGAAGGAAGGAAGGAAGCTTTCAGCAGTGCTCATCCCCTAGCAAATTTAATGGGTGTCTATTGGTTGTGGTTGATTTTCTCCACTTCCAGTGAGTGAACTCAATGGGTTCTTCTGTTCATGGAATTAGGCACAAATCCAAACTCACTTTGTAGAATACTCTTCACATCGACATCAGACATGTGTCAGCAGTTTTGGTCTTTCAACACATATTAAAGCCCTTTAAAAAAAAAACCAACTCCCAAGCATTCCTGGGTTAGCAACCTAGCCACATTTCAATCATATACTAGTTGTCCTGTTGTTCTAATTCAGCTATGGGGAACCACAGGCCTAATTAGGTCTTTCAGGACTCCCCACAAGGCCAGTACAGCCAAACCAAAACTACCTGACATAATATATTAGGCAGAAGGGGATTTGCAGGCTCCACAAATCAGCAAAAGACCTGTGTCCCTATGATTATGATTATTATGATTATAATTATTAGTTGCTGTTGTTTTTATAATATCGCTGACATTGCTGGTTTTGGTATTCTACCGTACACTGCTTTGAAATTTTTGCGTCTATAAGTACTGTACACAAGTAAATAAATCAAAGGTTAGACGTTGGGAGATTCAAGCTATAAATGTCCTCGAAGCAAATATATCGTTGTGTTGTTGTCGTTGTTGTTCTTGCTGTTATTGATTCCTGTTTGCCAGGCCCCCATTACTGGACAACTCGTGGGTTCCAAATGCAGGGCTCTCCGCGGGCCATCGCAGACTTTGGATTTCCTAGGAATGTGCTGCAAATAGATGCAGCTGTCTACCTGAAAGATGAAAAGAAGACGCTCTTCTTTGTAGGAGATGACTATTACAGGTTCCTTTATTATTGCCTCTTAATACAAACATTTTTTAACATATATATATATATATATATATATATATATATATATATATATATATACCGGTATATATATCACTTGTGAAACCAGACATCGTCCCTTGGTGCTGAACAGGAGAGAGGGAGAAGAGGACATGCTTTCCTTTCTCGTAATATTTGAACTTGGAATCACCTAGTTAAGGTGATTGGTTCACAACCAATTAAGTGTAAGCTCTGGTGGGTTCTTCTCAGTTGCCCCTCCGCATAACAGGTCTACGCATGGAGGAGAATGCAATTGTAAACATGCTTTTTTTCAGAAAGAGAGCAAGAGGGAGAAATGCTGAGGACGTTTATCTTTTGCGTGCTCATTCCCTGCCCTGGGGCTGTATTTTTAACAAGTTTACAGCCATGCAAGTCACCTTAAATTGTGTGTGAGTGTGTTTCGCTGCAGCTGAGCAGACATTCAGATTGCAATCTTATACTCGCCTAGGAACAAATCCCACTGAACTCAGTGTGGCTTAGTTCCGAGTGGAAATGCCAGGTACAGATTTCCATACCTTGATCAGGATGGAACTATGAAAGTGGCTTCCCCTTTTCTAGCATTACTAATTACATTATCCAGACAACCTGTTCCCCGCCCCACATCCACCCTTCTCAGTGGAGAATTTGCAATGAGAAGCATGGATTGGAGCTTCTGTTTAACTATTAAACCTTTGATTAGGCAAAATTTGCAAAGCACACTTTTTAATGTGCAGTCACGAGAGAGAGAGAGAGAGAGAGAGAGAGAGAGAGAGAGAGAGAGAGAGAGAGAGAGAGAGAGAGAGAGAGAGAGAAGTAGACTAGTGGAAGAACTGAACATGGAAAAATTCCTGATTAACCCTAGACATTTTCCAAAAAATAATAATAATCCAAGGGCAGGTGGAATCAAAGGTAGGTTACCAAAGATCTGCTGAAGACTAACAAGATGGAATGTGAGAAATCTGCCCACTGGCCAGAACAATTCTCTACCACAATATACAGTGATGTCCATTGGCACAGATGCTTCTGTCCAAGGGCGTACCCACCACGGGGCAAGTTAGGGCAGCTGCCCTACTCTAGAAGCAGGGCTGGTGGGCAGAGGCGGATAACAGCCCGGCGGAGCGCAAGTTCGCCATTCCCGCCGCGCCGCACCCTCCCTCCAGCTCCCCGGCGCGCCCTCAGGCAAGGCCAAGCGCGGCGGGGAACCAGGGAGCGCGGCGCGGTGGGCGGGAACGCCGAACTCGCGCTCCGCTGGGCTGGGCTCCGCCTCCGCCCACCAGCCCTGCTTCTAGGGAGGGGCACAGCCTGGCGGAGCGCGAGTTCGCCGTTCCCGCCCACTTTGTGGCCCCTCCCCTTCCGTGCCTTGGCCCCTCCCCTTGCCCCCCCCTAGTTTTGATCCTGGGTACGCCCATGCTTCTGTCAGCAACTATTAGTCACGGTACCTAATGGAACTTACATATACAGTGGTGCCTCGCTAGACGAAATTAATTCGTTCCACGGGTCTTTTCTTACAGCGAAAAAATTTGTCTAGCAAATCCCATAGGAATGCATTGAAATTTTTTTGATTTTTTTTTTTACCCATAGGAACGCATTAATTGAATTTCAATGCATTCCTATGGGAAACCGTGATTCGCTAGACGAATTTTTCGTAAAACGCATTCGTCTAGCGAGGCAAGCTCCGCTCGAAAAATCCTTTCATTAAGCGGAAATTTCGTTAAGCAGGACATTCTTTAAACGAGGCACCACTGTACAGGCACAGTATAGCTCTGTATATACCAGGCAACAGAAGGTAGGTATCACTACCTCCATGTTCTGTTTATGAAGACCCAAAGTTATCTGGCTCACTGCTGTTAAAAACAGAATGGCAGGCTTGGGCCTGTTTGTTTGTTTACTGGATTTATTCCATGCCCCTCTACAAAGAAATGTTAACTGTGTGCTAAGATGGACCTTAGAGGACGTGGGTGGCGCTGTGGGTTAAACCACAGAGCCTAGGGCTTGCCGATCAGAAGGTCGGCGGTTCAAATCCCCACGACGGGGTGAGCTCCCATTGCTCGGTCCCAGCTCCTACCAACCTAGCAATTCAAAAGCATGAAGTGCAAGCAGATAAATAGGTACCGCTCCGGCGGGAAGGTAAATGGCATTTCCGTGCACCAGAAGCGGCTTAGTCATGCTGGCGACATGACCCGGAAGCTGTAAGCCGGCCCCATCGGCCAGTAAAGTGAGATGAGCGCCGTAACCCCAGAGACGATCACGACTGGACCTAATGGTCAGGGGTCCCTTTACCTTTACTAAGATGGACCTTAGTCTATTTCAACACACTAAGTGATCAGGCAGTGATAAGCCTCAAGTCACAACTAAACAACAAAGTAGATGAGACCTGGTTACACAATTCTTTCTTGACTCAAAGCTTGCTTGTCCTGTTGCAATCATTACAGCGAAATTGCTTTTCCAAGAACGTCTTGCATATGGTATGAAAATAAGCCTTCTATAACATGGGTCTAGATCTATTTATATCTTGATAGACATAAGCAAAAGGTTTGAATTTCTCCTTTTATGGCATTCCTTTCTCTCAAAAGCTATGATGAAGCCAAAAGAAAAATGGAGAAGGATTTCCCAAAGAGCATCGAGGATGAGTTCTCGGGAATCAGTGGCAGGATTGATGCAGCAGTAGAAGTAAATGGTGAGTAGTTACTGCATCGTGGTGCATCATGGATACAGGGCAGCTAACGTTGCCCTGCAAACTACAACTGGACGGTGTACAACTGGCCAATGGCCAAGTTGGCTTGGGCTGATGGGAACTGGAGCAAAGGGTACCGCATTGCCTGCCCCATCTTAGACAAAAGCAGGACTTCCTAGCAAAAGCAATCACTGCCACTTACCAGGATGCAGTGGGGTAGGACAGAGATACCATCCCAGTAGGTGGCAGGGAGGCATGCCAACTGCTCCTAGGAGTGTAAGACACATGGCCTTGGTGTCCCAGAGGAAACAGCCCACCCATCACATAGTTGGCTGGATTATCACAGTTCAAGGAGGATACTGACAAGCTGGAACGTGTCCAGAGGAGGGCAACCAAAATGGTCAAAGGCCTGGAAACGATGCTTAGGGAGCTGGGTATGTTTAGCCTGGAGAAGAGAAGGTTAAGGGGTGATATGATAGCCATGTTCAAATATATAAAAGGATGTCATAGAAAGGTTGTTTTCTGCTGCTCCAGAGAAGCGGACACGGAACAATGCATTCAAACTACAAGAAAGAAGATTCCACCTAAACATTAGGAAGAACTTCCTGACAGTAAGAACCATTCGACAGTGGAATTTGTTACCAAAGAGTGTGGTGGAGTCTCCTTCTTTGGAGGTCTTTAAGCAGAGGCTTGACAGGCATATGTCAAGAATGCTTTGATGGTGTTTCCTGCTTGGCAGGGGGTTGGACTGGATGGCCCTTGTGGTCTCTTCCAACTCCATGATTCTATGATTCTATCTTTTAGGCTAAAAACCAAGACTCCCTTAGCCTACTAATGCATGGCTGACTTGTCCATCTTACTTCCCCTACAATTCCTTCTCAGGCCCAATTAAATGTGACATTGGGGGCCATGGTTTAGCCATGTAATAATTCCATATGGTTTATATAATTTCAATGCACCTACCCCATTTGGTGACTGGTGTGGGTGCAGGATTAATACCCATGATCTGTGATCCGGGACAGCAGGATCTGCTTCTGAGGTAACATAAATATAAATGTTTGCACTAGATAAGTACATTTGTACCAAGCTGTTCTACAATCAAGTGCTTTTACCTCATACTTTAAATCAGGTCACAGAAGACAGATTTTGCAAGCATATGCAAAGTAAAGGAGAGCAGAACGGAACGCAGTAAAGTGCAGTAATACAAGCCCACTGGAGACACAATCTTTCCTTTACCGCTCGATAAGACAGAGTGGGCTTGGGGGAGGGGAGGAATCAATGCATTTGAATGGTGAATTGGAAATTTTCAGAGAAAAATATATAACACCCGAATATTGCATCTGTTCAAAGAACACACGAATGTGAACATGTGGGCCATTTTCGGATCCAAAAGAGATTGGGGGGGCTTTTGCGCATTGTGCCGATGCATGTGATGACCCCGAATGAAATCCCTGCGCAAATCAGGGGTTGCCTGTAGCTAGATGCATATCATGTTAGGAGATTTGGTACTCTAACCCCTGGAATAAGAAATGCAATCACTCGTGCAACTTTATGATCAATAAAGCCTAAGCCTAAGACTCTGAAGAGCTGCTGCCCATCAAAACAGAGAATGCCGAAAATAGATCAACAAATAGTCTCACCTGGTGTAATGTAGCTTCCTTTGAGAAATTTAGTCACAAGCTGGCATCTCCAACCATCCCTGGTCAATTTCCCAGCTTCCCTCAAAGGCAAAAAGAATTCCCCTAGGCCTAGGAAGGAATCTCGCAACATTTGGGACTTTTTAGTTTAGAGAAGAGGCAAGGAAGAGGAGACCTGATCAGACGTTCATAAAGAGTGTATGGCGAAAAGTCCCTCCCCCCTCTTGTTAACACTAGAATTCATGGGCATCCAATGAAGCTGAATATTGGAAGATTCAGCAGGACTGATCAAAGAAAGATTCATGCAGTACATAGCTAAACTATGGAACTTACCTGACAGAGGGCAGTGATGGCCACCAAATTGGATGGCTCCCAAGGAAGATTAGATGAATTCATGGGGGGGAAGGCTATTTATTGGGGGGACACAGGTGGCGCTGTGGGTTAAACCACTGAGCCTAGGGCTTACCAATCAGAAGGTCGGCGGTTTGAATCCATGCGACGGGGTGAGCTCCCGTTGTTTGGTCCCAGCTCCTGCCAACCTAGCAGTTCGAAAGCACATCAAAATGCAAGTAGATAAATAGGAACCGCTACAGCGGGAAGGTAAATGCCGTTTCCATGTGCTGCTCTGGTTCGCCAGAAGCGGCTTTGTCATGCTGGCCACATGACCTGAAAGCTGTACGCTGGCTCCCTCGGCCAATAATGCGAGATGAGCACCACAACCCCAGAGTCGGTCACGACTGGACCTAATGGTCAGGGGTCCCTTTACCTTTACCTTTATGCAATGCAGAAATGCTACTGAGGCCAGTTAGGGAGCACAATCTCCCATAAAAGCCGTCGGAATTGATGTCATCTCAGGCGACTTTCCTCAGGGAACCTCTGGAAAGTTCTCTGGTGAGCATCTGAAATCCAGTCTTTTCAGTGGTGGCACCAAAAAACTGTGGAACCCCCATCCTCTTGGAGGCTTGTCAAGCCGCACCTCTCCGGTTTGCAAAGCTTGTGACACACTTTTGGCATGAACATTTCCTTGTTGCTGTTGTGTTACTTTGATGGATGTTCTTACATAATTTTCTTTTAAAGGTCGATTTTATCGTTGCCTCTCCTTTTTTGTTATTGTACACTGCTTGGTTATTTTTTTATGAAAAATGGGTACATCAGTTGAGTAAACAAAGAAAAGAAGGAAGTTCGTGAGTGGGGATAGAGAGGTCGTATTTCACAACTGTACCAAGAAGTCTATGGTATTGTTAGGTTTCTCAAATATTAAGCCCCCTGATTAGTAGTTCCTTCTTTTGTTTCCTTTCCTTTTTAGGTCACATTTACTTCTTCTCAGGCCCCAAAGCCTATAAATACGACAAGGAAAAGGAAGATGTGGTTAATATTGTGAAATCCAGCTCCTGGGTGGGCTGCTGAACTGAAGTGGGAAGTGGATTATCACAGCGAGCTAGAAGATAACGGGACACTTTTGGAGCCTGTCAGCCAAAATCACATTCTGTGGATTTGATTCCAGAAGCACAATGGCAAAAGGATGTGCCGTTATTGCTCAAGCCCAGAAAAAAAGAAGAGAACGCATCAAAAACAAAAACGACACAATAGCATTTCAGATAGCTTGGGGAAACCCCCGGGGGGAAAATTCCATGTACAGTGGTACCTCAGTATATGAACACAATTGGTTCTGGAAGTCTGTTCATAAACTGAAGCGTTCATAAACTGAAGCAAACTTTCCCATCGAAAGTAATGGGAAGTAGATTAATCTGTTCCAGACGGTCCACGGAGTACTTAAACTGAAGCGTTCATAAACTGGAGCGAACCTTCCCATCGAAAGTAATGGAAAGTGGATTAATCCGTTCCAGACGGGTCCGCGGAGTACTCAACCTGAAGCGTACTTATCCCGAAGCATGGGTGTAATTGGTTCCGGAAGTCTGTTCATAAACTGAAGCGTTCATAAACTGAAGCGAACTTTCCCATTGAAAGTAATGGAAAGTGAATTAATCCGTTCCAGATGGGTCCGCGGCGTTCGTAAACCGAAAATTCATAAACCGAGGTGTTCATAAACCGAGGTTCCACTGTACTCATCTTTTAAAAGTCTGTTATCTTCAGGGATAGAAAGGGAAGATGGACCCCAATGCTCTACTGACACTTCTACCCCAACAATGTTTCCTCAGAACAACGGCCGCATTATGCCAGGGGATAGGGGATGGCAGCCACCACTGAGGGGGTGCCATTTCCATCCCATAATGCCCCTGGAACCACACGAAGCACCACCTAGCATCACTGAAAGCGTGTGATGATGTGTGGAAGTGCAAATGATGGCAACTGGTTGTGTGTTTCAGTCAAGGATGGGAGAGAAGTTCCATCCAGGCCGCACCTGCACCATACATTTAAAGCATTATTGTGCCACTTTAAACCATCATGGCTCCCCCCCCCCAAGAATCCTGGGAACTGTATGGGTGCTGAGAGCTGTTAGAAGGTCCCTTTCCCCACATGGTTCTACAATTCTCAGAATTGCCTCTTCTTGGATTTTTTTTTTCCTCTGTGAGGGGGAACTCCAAACAACACACCACAGTTTGCGGGGAAGCCGTGGTTGTTTGAAGCGGTATGATAATACTTTAAATGCATAGTGCAGATGGCACCTCAGTGAATATTTAAAGACAGATTTGCCTAAGTCATGCTTTCTGAAACAATACACAAACTGGTAACTAAAGCCATCCTTGGAACATTGCCCTTCTCCTCCCAAGAAATGTATACATTAATACAAAAGTGTGCAATCAGATGCATATGTAAGGCTGGAATATCCCTCTTAAAATTTTGGAATGCAGTGAGGGAGCTTTTTATTTGCCTTGAAAATGGGGAAGAAAAGTGTCTAGGCCAACGAGATGGGAGAGCAAACCAAACTGTTATCCAGAGGAATGGATGCGAAACAATTCATGAGGGAAAGTCTAGAATTAACGACTTGCCTAATCCTTGGATTTTTATGTTGTGGACCAGCCTGTGGTCTTCAGATGGTATGCAAATTTAATAAATAAATAATAATATATTGATGAAAACAAGCTATAGAAATGCATTATATTGGGGAAATTGCTTTGCAAAAAAATGTGTATATTAGGCAAAATTGCATGGGAAAATGCAGGAGAGTTTTCATGATAAAAGAAATTTGCATGAAACTGATGAGAAAATGTGGAGAACTGGGTTTAGGATGGGGGGGGGATGAGAAAAGGTCAGAGTCACGCATCCCAAGTTGCAGCTGCTGCAACAGAAGTAACAGAAAGGAAAGCCTGCTGCCACCCCATATGCCATGGAGGGGGGGGGAATCTCCCCACTTCCTCCTGCAAAAAGAAAATCAGCACATGATCCACATTCACTGCTTGCCAGGGGTGTAGCAATGGAGGGGCGATGGGGGCGGGTCGCCCTGAGCTCCACTCTGGGGGGGGTGCAGCGCCGCCTCCCCACCTCCACCTCCGATGGCCGCCGTTGCCGCGGCCCGACCGCCATCGCGGAGGCCCCGATGTTCCTTGGCGCGTGCTTTGCTTGTTCCTGGGTGAGGGGCAGGCCAGGGAGGGTTGTCAACGGCCGCCACTGATGCCCCTCCCTGGCCCGCTCCTCACCCAGGAACAAGCAAAGTGCTCACCGAGCAGGTGAGCTGCGGAGAACCGAGGATCCCGCCACGGTTTGCCGCTGCCGACGCTTGAGCGCAGGCATTGCAGAGGGTCACGGCGCTTGAGCACCGGCGGCGGCAACCCACTCCGTACGGTGCATGTGCAGCATCGTGACGCTGTAGATGCGGTGCTGCAGATGCACTGTACGGAGCAAGTTGCTGGCGCTGCGGTGCCGGGGTCCTAGTGCCGGCATCAGCAACCCACTTCAGAGCGCCCTTTACAGGAAGAAGCAAAGCAAGCTCCAGAGTGGGTTCCCGCCGGCGGCGCTAGGATCCCGGCCCCGCAGCGCCGGCCACCCGCTTCAGAGCTTGCTTTGCTTCTTCCTGCAAAGGGCGCTCTGAAGCGGGTTGCCGGACCAGCACTCCAGAGCGGGTTGCCGCCCCCGTTGACCAAGCGGCTCGCTATGCCGCTGCTGCTTGCAAATGGGGTGACATGTCTGTGGTGGCCATTTTCACCCCACTCTAGAAGAGTACCTGAGGCAAGATCACATTGCAGTCTGCACCGGAGTGGAGAACTTATTGTGTTGAGTCTTAGGGTGGCATTCGCTCCTGGGCAACCTTTCAGTGGCAGGTGGGCATGAGTGGTGATTCTTGTACCCAGTGCTTTTTTTTCTAGAAAAACAAGTGTTGGTACTCGCCAGCAAACAGGGGGAGGGGCATGGCCTGATCGAGAAAAGGAAGCATTTCTCCATTAAACATTAGAAAGAACTTCCTGTCAGTAAGAGCTGTTCGGCAGTGAAATTTGCTACCAAGGAGTGTGGTGGAGTCTCCTTTGGAGGTCTTTAAGCAGAGGCTTGACAGACATATGTCAAGAATGCTTTGATGTTGTTTCCTGCTCGGCAGGGGGTTGTACTGGATGGCCCTTGTGGTCTCTTCCAACTCTACGATTCTATGCTTCTATGATTCCATGCTTTCCAGTTTATTATAGCGGGGAAAGTAACCTAACACAATATCTACTCAGAATCACAACACTCAGTACCAACACAACAGTACCAACACTTGAGTATCTGAAGAAGTGTGCATGCATGCAAATGAAAGCTCATACCTAGAACAAACTTAGTTGGTCTCTAAGGTGCTACCAGGGACCCAGGTGGCGCTGTGGTTAAACCACTAAGCCTAGGGCTTGCTGATCAGAAGGTTGGTGGTTCGAATCCCTGTGACGGGGTGAGCTCCCGTTGCTTGGTCCCAGCTCCTGCCAACCTAGCAGTTCGAAAGCACGTCAAAATGCAAGTAGATAAATAGGAACCGCTACAGCGGGAAGGTAAACGCGTTTCCATGTGCTGCTCTGGTTTGCCAGAAGCGGCTTTGTCATGCTGGCCACATGACCTGGAAGCTGTACGCCGGTTCCCACGGCCAATAATGCGAGATGAGCGCGCAACCCCAGAGTCGGTCACGACTGGACCTAATGGTCAGGGGTCCCTTTACCTTTACCTAAGGTGCTACTAAACTTTTTTTTTAAAAAAAATTAAATTAAATTATTTCGACTGCATCAGACCAATACGGCTACCTACCTGAATCAGAATCACAGTGATTATGGCAAGCATGCTCACTGTCTCTGCAGTGATATTGCAACCTCAATTACTGTGCTATTTTTTTTAAGCTCCAGGGATGGCGGAAATTGAGCAATCCTGATAAAGAACCCAAATGCTTGAGGAGGGGAAACCGCAACACTACATTGGATAGCCTTGCCCAAGCCACAGAGATGTGCAAACTTCCCCCGCCTGCAACTTTGCAGCTCTCTAAACCATACCAATGTTTAGGCACAGCAGCCCCGCTCCTAGGCAAGTTTACTCAGAAGCAAGGCTCACTTAGTGACGGCTGGGGGCCCACTGAGAACGGTAGGGCAAAAGGCAGGGAGCCCAAACAGTAGGTGGGTGGCACTGAGAATATAAAGACAAGCAGGCCGAGCTGCCCCCCTCTCTAATCATTGCAAGTATGCAGGCAATGGAGGGCTAGCTGATGGTAGCTGGTGGCATAGGGACCAATTCTAAAGGACTGAGGCATCTTCAGCCCCTGCAAAGTCTGTTGGGATGGGGCTGAGCCCCCTCAATCTTGAGGAGGCTGAGTGCAGAGCTGACCTCCTGATGGTCAGCCTCTTCCACCCAAGCCCCTTTCTTGCGATGGGGCATCCAGGATTGTCCGGAGTGTTCCAGGGGTCTTTCACCAGGGGGTGGGGGCATCACAAGATTGCTTGGAGTGGCAATGAAAGGATGGCTCCCCTTTCCAGCCCTGTCGCTGCTCTGCCTCCCAATGGGTCACCCACTGCCTCTTGGACCCAGTCCAGGGCAGGGAAAGCAGGGACAATGAGTCGCATGATGCCTTGGCCCCATCCTCTTCATCCGCCAAGCTCACTTCCACTACAGGGCCAGGCGTGGCGAGGCCAGCAAGCCAGGAGCTGAGCGCAACGTCACACCGTGCTACCCGGGTCCCCACTCAGCCTCCTCTAGTCATGCACATGATGCTCGTCATCACATGTGCAATGTGTATGATGTCACACACGCACGATGGGCCCCCCAATGTTGGGTGCAACTCGGCGCCTCCGGCTGGTGCAGCAGCACCCCATATTTCCTAATACCTAGCCTCCCCTGGGCTTTCTTGTATGCAAGCATGTTTTGGATTGTAGCCTTAAAGGCCGTTTCTGGTGAGCTTGATGTTTGTAAGATTCTGTTCTTAGGGAAATTGGGTCCTCCCACGTGTTGCGGTGAGACCTGGCAACCAAACCCTTGTGTTGCGTGTGGGTATGATTGGATAGCCACAACACCCGATTGGTAGGTCCCTTGATGCAGGGTTCAATCAGGCCAATGGGACACAGACTAATCGGATCAAGGGACCTACATATACCCATGCATGTGACCCAGAGCTTCCTCTTTCGGCATTTAGCATCGGAACACCCACCCACCTCTCCCTATATTTAGGGCTTGCACCATGCTATGCCGTTGTGTGTCATCTGTTGTTGGGACAGGGGCACAGCAGGAATTTTTCCCACTTGGCTGATTGGCTGGTGCCATTTGGGTTTCGCCTGCCGCATAGCAAATCATCACAACTTGTAAGGTTGCGGATAGGCTCTGGTTCAGGTGATAGGGGTGGGGGAGCCCTCTCACCATCCCTATGTGAAGGGTATTCCATTAAAGGAATCCAGGGACTCAATGGTTTGGTCAACCCTGTGAGGGGCTTGTTCCCGTGCCTGAGTCCAGGGGGACATCTGGGTGGTGGACATAGCATGTTCCTAGCTTTCCGCCTATCCAGGTGTTCACCCTAGGCTGACCTATGCTGGAACCCTGGGTCAGTACTACCTGCAACAGTGCAGGGAGCTAGTCGAACCACTCACTTGCTGTAATCAATAAAGTTGTGGCCTAAATTCTGCCAAACACCAAACCAAAATTTGAGTCTTGTCTGAATTTATTTAAGGGGGAGGTTTAAAGGTCTTCACACACAAATACTGTAGAAGGAAGAACTGGGCATGACTCAACATTTCGTAATGAACAGGTGATGTCTTTTTTTTAAAAAAAAAGTATTTCCTGATCCTGGGGTTTAGTTTGAGCCATTCAGTATGAGCCTCTTATTGGTTAGTCAATTGCTTGGGTTATGGAATGTTAAATTAGTTAATCAGTGGGCGACCTGCGTTTGTGTGCTGATGTGCATGTCGGCAGAGTGAGTGCCAGGAAATGGCCAGGTGTGGAGGAAAGATATTCTCTTCCATGCCATGTCAGTGACTCATTTTTGAAAGCCTCCTACTGCCATTTCCCATGCATGCTCACCACACATTTAAAGCACATTTTAAAGCTACCTTGACAGTCAGGCCCTCCCTCCCCTCACAAGAATCCTGGGAACTGCAGCTTTCCCCCCACAGAGATACGACCTGGAGCGCCTTTAGCATACTACAGTTAAACCATGTCGCTTCGATTGCTGGGAACAGGTGCAATCAGCCAATGCAGGATTTAACCCCACCCTCCTATCGGATGACACCACATGTTATTACAGCTGATGGATTATGGATGACATCACAAGTTATGACAAGCATGGGTTGGGGGAAACAGCCTTGCGAGCAAATTTTGACCCCCTGGTAGACCAAAAGTCTACCATTGAAAGGAAGTTTCCCACTCCTATTTCATAGTATTACTTCCCAGGCCTGTTCTTCAGAATCCCCTTCCTAGAAGGACATGTATAAGTCATTTTTTGCTGGGTTTTTAGCTATCCGTTCTAATTTAGGACAGTTAATGTTAGTTAAAACTCCAGTACACTTCTGTGTTGCTTGGTCCTTATTCCCAGCTTATTTTTCTCCCTTCTAACCTTTTTTTGTTGTTGTTGTTGACAGTGGCCTTGTGCTAATGAATTATTTTGAAGTGTGCTTATTGCATTCTTTAATAAATGAACACATGTACACACACACATTTTCAAGCTGCAATTCTTTCTTTCTTTTTACATAATTTATTTGGCAAGATTTACACTTAGTCAGAACTGCATCTCTAAGCGGTTAACAGAAAATAGTCATGTAGATAAAAGCAAGAGTTTTGAAAGCAAATATACACGATAGAATGGCAGGGGGCAGTACCGGATTTATGTATAAGATAAACAAGCTTTAGCTTAGGGCCCCACTCTCTTGGGGCCCCACAAAAAATGTAAAGGAAAAATAAACTGGTGTAATTTTTGACTTTCTTTATTTGTTATCTTAACCCTTGTCTTGGTGTTTTGTATCCAATTCTGGAATTCCCTTTGTCCGATTATTTATATGTCCATTTCCCTAATTTATGAATTATAATCCTTCTTAAAACGTTTTGTTACGTGCAAATGGTTTTAGATACCTATTAGGTCCACAAATTACCATATAGCATATAGGTAAAGGTAAAGGGGCCCCTGACCGTTAAGTCCAGTCGCAGACGACTCTGAGGTTGCGGTGCTCATCTCGCTTTATTGGCCAAGGGAGCCAGCATTTGTCCGCAGACAGCTGTGGCCAGCATGACAAAGCTGCTTCTGGCGAACCAGAGCAATGCACGGAAACACCGTTTACCTTCCCGCCGGAGTGGTACCTATTTATCTACTTGCACTTTGATCTGCTTTCGAACGGCTAGGTTGGCAGGAGCTTAGACTGAGCAATGGGGGCTCACCCCATCATGGGGATTCGAACCGCCGACCTTCTGCTCGGCATGCCCTAGGCTCTGTGGTTTAGACCACAGCGCCACCCGTGTCCTATTCAACACAAAAAATAGCAACAAAGGACAGCTGGTCATATAAAGGGCCCCATTACCTTCAGTAGTTTAGGGCCTCATCAGACCCAAATCTGGCCCTGCATGGGGGTAATCAAGCTCCTTTGATCTACAGGCCAACCGAATCAAAGGTAGCATACGAATCAAGTGAGATTGCAATCTAGAATCCCTTCTGATGTCACAAAGGCTTACAGAAGCAAGAAGAGCACTGCTGGATCAGCTCAAGGGCCATGCTCTTATAGTGGTCAGTCAGATACTACTGGGAAACCCACAAGCAAGACATGAATGTGATAGCTTCTGCTGCACTGTCTCCATTTCCACCAAGCAGTGCTTTCTTCCACTTACTAGACAGGTGACAGCTTCTCTCCTGATCTCCAGCATATAGATAGTTTATGTGACATTTAAATCCCACTTATCCTCCAAGGAACCATAAGTCACAATCAGCACAGGCGAGGACCACCACCCTTTTGATCCTTAAAACAATTACACATTTCCTTTCTGCTTCTGATGAATGACCCTTCATGACTGTATAGCAGAGGCAAGGAACCTTTTTTTGGATACATGGGCCAGGTGCTTGTCAGGATTAGTCTCAAGGGCCAAATTTGACAGCGACATCAAATGCAAGGTGTTTTGAAGTCTCAAAAATGGGACTTCAAAGCACCTGGCAAGGCGTTGGTAAAACAATAGTTCTCCACCCCCCTTCACTTTGGCAGGGCATTGAAGAGGGACCACAATGGGCATCTAGTTTAACCCCTTGCAGTGCAGGAACCAACCCCCTGCAGTGCCAAATGTGGGGCTTGAACCCATGGCCCTGAAATTAAGAGTCTCATGCTCTGCCAGCTGAGCTATGCAAACCATGTTCATGTTTTGCTTATGAGTATCTTCTTTGGAATTATTATTATTATTATTATTATTATTATTATTATTATTTCCCACCTTTTCCCCAGACTAGGACTCAAGGAGGCTTACAAAAATTAAAATTACACAGTTAGCATACAGAAAAAACGTATACAAGATAATAGTTTAAAAGTAATTAAACTAGAAAACGACAGCATTTTACACAGATTGAAGAGAATGTGCAAGTTGGAAATGCACGAGAATCTTCTGCATCACCTGGAAATGAAATATGTGAAATTTCTATCTTGGGCACAATGAAGACGCCAGGGACTGAACCTTTTCAGTGCAATGTGTGTGCCACTCGCTGAGCGAGGGTCTCCCCATATAGCATTATAGCAATAATGCCTTAAGACCACAGAGGCACCAATCTAATCTTTCCCAGCACTCTTGGAATTGTGTCAAAATGGGCTTCTTGATCAGCTCTTCCATGAGCTGTTACTTCTCATATAGTTCTTGGTAGACAAGGAGAACTGAGTGACGTCCTCCTTTAGGCAACTCTGGGTGCCTGAAATGGCTCATCAGTCTCTCTCTTGTGCAAGAGGAATAACACAAATTCCTTCTTTCCCCCCTCTCGTGTAATTTTACAGACTTTGAATCATTTCCACCATCCCTATAGCTTTCAAAATTTACACTGTTCTGACTGGCAGCAGGGTCTGAGGCAAAGGTCTTTCATAACTATGTAAGAAGTGCCTGCTGGATAATAATCACAATCATAATCATAATCACAATCATAATCATTTAATATTTATACCTCACCCATCTGGCTGGTTTCCCCATGATAACATGATAAGACATCAAACATTAAAAACTTCCCTATACAGGGCTGCCTTCAGATGTCTTCTAAAAGTCAGATAGTTGTTTATTTCCTTGACATCTGATGGGAGGGCGTTTCACAGGGCAGGTGCCACTACCGAGAAGCCCCTCTGCCTGGTTCCCTGTAACCTCACTTCTCGCAGTGAAGGAACAGCCAGAAGGCCCTCGGAGCGGGACCTCAGTGTCTGGGCTGAACAATGGGAGTGGAGACGCTCCTTCAGGTATACTGGGCTGAGGTCATTTGGGGCTTTAAAGGTCAGCACCAACACTTTGAATTGTGCTCAGAAACATACTGGGAGCCAATACAGTGCTGCCTCTACTTACGAATTTAATGCGTTCCGAACGCACATTTCTAAGTCGAATCCCATAGGAATGCATTGGGAGAAAAAAATTGTAAGTCGAAGCAACCCTATCTAAAAATTCGTAAGTAGAAAAAAATCCTATCTAAACCACATCCAAGATGGCGGACGGAGCTCCATTCATAAGTAGAAACATTCGTAAGTAGAGTTATTCGTAAGTAGAGGTACCACTGTACTGTATAGGTATTTCAGGACTGCTGTTATATGGTCTCGCTGGCCACTCCCAGTCACCAGTCTAGCTGCCACATTCTGGATTACTTGTAGTTTCCAGGTCACCTTCAAAGGTAGCCCCACGTAGAGTGCATTGCAGTAGTCCAAGCCAATAACCCATCTAGCCCAGCATCATGTTCTCACAGTGGCCAACCAGATGCTTGTGGGAAGCCTGCAAGATGGACAGGCGTGTAGCAGCCTCAGATCATCATCACCAACAACAGCACCTTTTAGTTGGGGGAGTCAAAGCAGTGTCCTCCAAATGATGCAGGTCTACAAGATCCTATAATCCCTGACCATCGACCATGTTGGAGGTCCTTATGGTAGCTATCCCTGATCTGGGACCTTCTGCATGCAAATTTTGATGCACTCTACAGCTGAGCAATGCTCCCTTCGTTTCTGAAAATGACAAAATTAACCCACATATAGGTCACTGTGCAAGAATCAGGTCAGATGTGGAGCACCTTTTGCCCTCCAGGTGTTGCTGGATCTATTCCAAACACAGTTCAAAGTGTTGGTGCTGACCTTTAAAGCCCTAAATGGCCTTGGTCCAGTATACCTGAAGGAGCGTCTCCACCTCCATCATTCTGCCCGGACACTGAGGTCCAGCGCCGAGGGCCTTCTGGTGGTTCCCTCGTTGCAAGAAGCCAAGCTGCAGGGAACCAGGCAGAGGGCCTTCTCGGTGGTGGCGTCTGCCCTGTGGAATGCCCTCCCAGCAGATGTCAAAGAGAAAAACAGCTACCAGATTTTTAGAAGACATCTGAAGGCAGCCCTGTTTAGGGAGGCTTTTAATGTTTAATTATTTTATTTCATTTTTCTGTTGTAAGCCGCCCAGAGTGGCTGGGGAAACCCAGCCAGATGGGCGGGGTATAAATATATTATTATTATTATTATTATTATTATTATTATTATTATTCTCCCATTATCTCCGGTCATTGGTTGTTGCTGGCTGGGGCTGATGGGAGCTAGAGTTCAGCAAAATCTGAAAGAACACCAGTTCCCCATCCTTGAATTAGGTGGTTCCTTGGTGCTCATTGTCTTGCATTCATTAGAACTCTCTTCATCTGCTAGTTTCATGGTACTTCAAGTCATCTCTTTAGCCTGTACTGAGTGTTAGAATATCGGGGTGTCAAGCCCTATATTCTCACTCTTGCCACTGGCTTCTGTAAAGAAGACAGCAAACAATCATAGCTTTTTAAACTACGTTTATTAGGGAGTGATGGTTAAGTGTGTATGCCATCACTCTCACTCAATCAGAGGTGAAAGTATAGTAAAGAACAAAGAACATCAAATGACAGGTTACATCCAGGCTCCCTGCATGGGAAAGCACAGCAGTCTTATAATGTAAACAATCAGTCACATGCAGCTTTTCCCCCTTGTATAGGATTTATACTAACACTGAGGTCCTTTGAGGCTACTGGCAGTCCCTTCTACCTAAAATCTCTTCATCCTTTTTTTCTTGATCCTTTTTCTCCCTTGTCATTCCCCTAATAGCCAGCTGCTCAGAAATGGATTTCAACATGTCTGAGAGATGCCTGAGTCACTCTTGGCAACAGCACATCAACTGCAGTAAAGCTGTAAGATACAATCACAGAGATAAATTGTCACCAGAGGATGTGGGGTCTATTTGGGTATGTTTCTTCGGTTTATGAAACTCACTGCTTGCTGTTGCAAAACGGACTGGAATATAGGGCATGGTCTGGTTTCATTTTTGCAGAGGTAGTAAAAATCTATCTTGTTTAGTCGTTTAGTCGTGTCCGACTCTTCGTGACCCCATGGACCAGAGCACGCCAGGCACTCCTGTCTTCCACTGCCTCCCGCAGTTTGGTCAAACTCATGTTCGTAGCTTCGAGAACACTGTCCAATGATAACATGATAAAAATCTATCTTGCAGTCTGATAAATGAACAAGTAGCTGCCTGATTTGTCCAAAGACTGCTTTACAAAATTCCATCTTATGTCATCATTGGAACATTACTGAATGTACATATTATTTTAAGTATCCACAATCCCACCACTGGCTGGAACTCTAGAAAAGTGCAACATTTTGTTTCAGGTCTCCCTTGTTAAGGGACATTTATCATATGAGCCACTCAAGACCTGAAATGTAACTGCTTTACTACACAACTGTGATTAATGTGCACTCATTTATCTGAGTATGTGCTTTGATTTAATTTCTGCATTTCGTGACTTTGTGGCTGGGGACTAAATTCTTTCAAAAATAAATTATGGAAGTATGGAAACAATTGACAAAAACCTCAACTGCATGCAAACTGGTTTCTTCTATCTACAGTTTAGGATTTATTTAAGATCTACAGTTTAGGATTGATTTATTTCCAGTTTGAGCTGAGCTGCTGTATATTTCACATGCAGAAGTAATTCAGCAGCAACATTTATTATTATTATTATGCTAATCAATAAAGTAAATAAATAAATCATGCAGAATAGCAAAAAGTGCAGAATTAGGGGACATGATTGTGCAACTTTCCATGGGCCACAAAATTCAGCTTCTTTTGTTGCAGATTTTTGATTTCTTGGATGCTGACTTTTGAATTCCTGGTGCCCACAGACCATCTTATATTCTAGTCAGGGGCTCTAAAAATCAATAGCAAAAAGAAAGAAAGAAAATCACATGGGCTGCCTCATACTGGGCAGAAGAAAGTGTTTCCTTCCAGAGAATAGCAAAGGACCTATAACCCAAAGCCTGCCTCGTGATTTTAACTCATCCACGGTGAAGAATATTTAACCACAAACCTTCTGTAAAATTATTTTCAGTGTGCTCTGTTTTGATGGAGCACTGGAAGACAAAAATTATACGTTCCAAGCTTAAAACCGTTTCAGAGACAAGTGTTTCAGCTTATTTGCTTAGTGTGCAAATTCCAGAAAAACCGGAGAGCTACCCAACTTCACAGGCCCGTGCTGGGCATGAAAATGCACAGTGTACAGAGAAACGTCCCTCTTGGTTTGATCTTTCAACCTAGGTATTAAAAGCTGCCTTCATGAATGTTTGTGTTCAGTTGAACTCTTATCTCTGGCATTGCCCCTACAGGAATGGCCAGAGTCTCTGGAGCTGGAGACATATAAACAGCAATTTACCAGGCGGAACCTCAAGAAAATGTCTACTGACCTCACTCTGAGTTTTTTTTCCCCTCATTCCTTTGAAATTCAGACAAGCCATGACAAGGTGCTGAAATGAACGAAATTGATGTTTTTCATTGGCAAGAAAACAAAGCATTGCTGGGCTGTTTCTTGGGCCCTTTTAGAAAGGAAACAGCTGCTAGTATTATTATTATTAATTAAATCTGTACACCGCCCTTCATCCAAAAATCACAGGGCGGTTCGCTACATAATAATACAAAATAAAACACAAAATACATAATAAAAAAACAAGAACAAACCAATAACCCCCCTCCCACAAACATATTTTAAAAGGACACGTGTAGTTCTGTCCACCGAACTGCACAGCAAAATTTAGATGTGCAAATTTCAAAGGATAGCTGTGTTTTGGTTCATGCGTTGCTTCAGAAAGTGCTAATTTGATAGATCTGGCTTTGGATGAGACCTGAACTGAATTTCTTCCCCATCCCTAATTAAAAGTGAAAGCTGAGATTAATTTTTCTGCACTGTAACATGTTGTGTCCTAACAAGGACATGTCTGCAGGGAAAAAAGGCTTCCTTAATCTCTATCCGAGTACTGTTTTATTGAGCAAGTGGGGACTTCTCAGAAAAATTATGTTAAGGGCTGCTGAGTCACATTATCAGGCAAAACAAATGCAGAAGATCTTGGCTGCCTGGGAAATTGACAAATTGTGACATATGTAGCTAAGTTCCTTCTGGGTGCTAAAGGCTTAAAGGTAAAGGGACCCCTGACCATTAGGTCCAGTCGTGACCGACCCTGGGGTTGCGCGCTCATCTCGCTTTATTGGCTGAGGGAGCCAGCGTACAGCTTCCAGGTCATGTGGTCAGCATGACAAAGCCGCTTCTGGTGCAGTGCCGGCTCTAGGTAGACCCCCGGTGGCGCAGGGCACCACGGCGCCGGCCCGACAGGAGGGCGGCGCGAGCTGCGCCCACCCGCTGGCCAGCCGGTCCGCCACGCAGCTGTGCGCGGCGCCCACCGCGCTGGGAAACGGGGCGGGAGGATGCCGGAGAGATCGCGCTCCGCCCACCACGCTGGGAAACGTGGCGGGAGGGCGCCGGAGAGATCCGGCACACCACGGCGCCAGGGGCACTTAAGACGGCATTGTGGTGAACCAGAGCAGCACACGGAAACACCATTTACCTTCCCGCTGTAGCGGTACCTATTTATCTACTTGCATTTTGACGTGCTTTTGAACTGCTAGGTTGGTAGGAGCAGGGACCGAACAACGGGAGCTCACCGCTGACCTTCTGATTGGCAAGCCCTAGCCTCTGTGGTTTAACCCACAGTGTCACCCGCGTCCCCGCTAAGGGCTTAGCGGTAGCTGATTATTTGTTTTACATATATATATATATATATATATATATATATATATATATATATATTAAAAAGCTTCTTTTTAGGGTTCAATGTGGCCATGGTGGCTTCCAACAATATATCGCCACTACAACTTAGTAAATCTAAAACAAAAAAATGAAACAAACCCACATTAGCAATGACATGAAAATAATAGCAGCAGTAGCATTAAAACAGGACTTACCTCAGAGAATCCATTGCAAAATAGAAGAATTTGTGTGCCATAGCTCTTTACAGGGTGTGGAAATGCCAGTCAACATGTGGAGCTTCGCTGACAACCAGAACTTCCCATTTGCTTGCTATTGATGAGGCAGATCCTCAAGAACAAAAAGTCTGCAAATCTACAATGCTTTCCCTGTCGATATATGCAGGGCTGTCCTGTTCCACAGTTGAAGAAAGGCAGATCTCTATGCAAGAAATATCAAACTACAAAAATAAGAAGCTGCCTCCTACAAGTCATGCTGTTGGGCATCATGTATCTCAGTAACATTGATGATGATGATGATGATGATTTTTATTGTTTGTACGCCACCCATCTGACTGGGTTGCCCCGACCTCTCTGGGTGGCTCCCAACAGAATATTTAAAATACGATAAAACACCAAACATTTAAAACTTCCATAAAAGTCAAATCGTTGTTTGTTTCCTTGACATCTGATGGGAGGGCATTGCCCAGAGCAGGAAGACCGTGATGGGCAACAGCTCTCCAGCAATGCAGACAGCAGTCTTTCCCAACCATATCTGAAATTGGTGCATTCCGTATTCAAACCCCGTATTTGTCACAGGGCTGCGCCACTAACCTGAGCACTCTTCAGCCAAGTCAGTGCTGCCTAGACGGAGAGGGGCTGGTACAAGATGGTGTTGGGGGCAGTGCAGTGCAAACACAAAAGCAGAACCCATCCAGTGCTACACCATGCCTACCTCCATCCTGAAGTGCATTAGGGAGGTCAGGTGAGTGGCACATGCTTTAGAATATAAGAAGAGCTTGCTGTATCAGGCCAGTGGCCCATCAAATCCAGCATCCAATTTGAAACCCACAAGCTGGATCCTAACACAATAACATCCTCTCCTCCTGTGATTTCAGAGGCATTGCTGTGGAGGCAAAGCATAGCCTTCATGGCTAGTAAAGGGAAAGGGAAAGGGACCCCTGACCATTAGGTCCAGTCGTGACCAACTCTGGGGTTGCGGTGCGCATCTCACTTTATTGGCTGAGGGAGCCGGCATACAGCTTCCAGGTCATGTGGCCAGCATGGCAAAGCCACTTCTGGCGAACCAGAGCAGCACACGGAAACACCGTTTACCTTCCCGCTGTAGCAGTACCTATTTAGCTACTTGCACTTTGACGTGCTTTCGAACTGCTAGGTTGGCAGGAGCTGGGACCGAACAATGGGAGCTCACCCCGTCGCAAGGATTCGAACCACCGACCTGATCGGCAAGCCCTAGGCTCAGTGGTTTAACCCACAGCGCCACCTGCATCCCCACCAATAAATAGCCTTTTTTCCCATGAATTCATGTAATCTTCCTTGGGAGCCATCCAATTTGGTGGCCATCACTGCCCTCTGTCAGGTAAGTTCCATAGTTTAGCTATGTACTGCATGAAACTTTCTTTGATCAGTCCTGCTGAATCTTCCAATATTCAGCTTCACTGGGTGCCCATGAATTCTAGTGTTAACAGGGGGGGGGGGACTTTTTGCCATACACTCTTTCCGTGCCATGCATAATTTTATAAACTTCTAATCAGGTCTCCTCTTCCTTGCCTCTTCTCTAAACTAAAAAGTCCCAAACATTGCGAGCTTTCTTCCTAGGCCTAGGGGAAGTAAGCCATGTGCTTCACCGCTGAGCCACAGCCCTACATGTTCACTGTCTGTCAAAGTGGGTGGGGGTACAGAATCAGAGGCCTCCATGGGGAGGGTGCACAAGGGGAGGGAGTCCCTGGACTCCCTGGTCTGAGACCCTGGGCGACAAAATGCCAGTCATTGGAGACAGTTCTGGGCTAGATGAACCAAGAGCTGACTCAGCAATGTGGTCATCTCCATGGGTTTGTATATTTCAGCATCCTCCAATGCAATTGCTGGTGTGTGTATCCAGCTTATCCCTGAGACTAGGCTAAAAAGCATGCAGCACAAGAGTAGACAATGTGGTTACCTTCCGTGTGTCTTTGGGCTCAATTTCCCATCATCCCCTGCTTCTATGGCCAATTGCCAGGGATGATGGGAGCTGCAGTTCATCAACATCTGAAGAGTACTGCCCTGACTACTTCTAATGCAGCATATAACCAAGCTGCTGCCATAATATCTCATGTCTGAGGGGTAGCCAATGTGGTCCGCTCCAGATGGGCATGCTAGCAGTGGCTGATGCAGTCCAGCAACATCTGGAGGGTCCTGCGTTGGCTGTCCCTCAAGTAAAGAAGGCTGGAAGACTTCTTTAGAATATGGATTCGCCTATCAGCTGCAGGGTTTGTTGACAGATCAGTTCTGGTACAGTTCAGATACAGCTACCGGTATGTTCAGCTCAGATTGAACATGGCAGCCTTAACTTGTGTATCATCTGACCTCACCTCAAGTTCAATGCTTTTCAGTAGAAACAGTTCAGCTGTGATTCATCAAGCGAAAAACCAAAGACACCTGGACCAGCCCCAAGTATTGTGTGCACCATATTCAAACTTCACTTTTCTTGCTCACATTGCAAGAAAGATAAACTGCAGACCCGTCTCTCTCTCTCAAACATACCCTTCATTTCTCTCGTATGATATCACTCAGTCCTGTGGTTTAAGGTGCTTTCATATTGCATAATTTGTGCCACCAAGCAACACTAATTTGCTACAGAAAAGTCACAGCCAGTACCTTAGGAAGCAACCCTGTAAAACCAACTTTTCAAAGAATCCTAGATGGAAGGCCTCATGGCCATTTTAACTGGAGCAGATTCAAAAAGTAGTTGCCTCATTTGGACTTAGCTGTTGTGTTTGTTGGAAGAATCCATGGGAACATATAAAAGTGTCCATGCCCTAGCTCACATGGCCTACAGCCGTTGTGACCAAACTTGGCCCTCCAGCTGTTTTGGGACTACAGTGCCCATCATCCCTGATCACTGGTCCTGTTAGCTAGGGTTGATGGGAGTTGTAGTCCCAAAACATCTGGAGGGCCAAGTTTGCTTATGCCTGCCAGATGCCCACTGACCCTCCAAGTGCCCCTGTTTTCCAGGGACAGTCCCAGATTTACAGAAGCCGTTCCGGTTTCTGATGTGATCCAGGAATGTCCTACTTTTCCTTAGGACATCCCTATTTTCATTGGAGAAATGTTGGAGGGTATGGAGTTGTGCTACTCCCGAGTCAAGGAGGAAATAACCACAAGACCTTTAGAAGACATCTGAAGGCAGCCCTGTATAAATAAGTTTTTTAATGTTTAATGTTTTATTGTGTTTTATTTTCCAACATGTTTTATTGTGTTGGAAGCCGCCCAGATATAATGATATAATATGATATAATACTATTTGAGTATGATTTTGTTATAAAATGTGCAATTAAGTTCATATTTAGATATGAATTTTCATGTAGATTTTTTTTTGTTTAAATGACTTTAATGCAGGAATAGGATGGGTCAGACTTATGAACGATCATGTGTGAAGTTGATTTGGTTCAGAAACAGACTCAGCTGCCCATTGCTTAGTCACACAGGGCTTTTGTTAGGATGGATCATGACTTTTTCACGCTTTTGCTAGTTAATGTATTTCCTCCATTTCCATGGGGCTACAAGGAAGGAATGAGAAATGTCACGAGGATCTGAGGAGAGGCTTGAGATGGTTATAAAATAAAATAGTTTCTTGATGATGGTGGAGCACGGTGGCAGGAATCCACTCTAGACTTTGGTGGACAAAAGATTAACTCATATCTATTTCTTCCTGGTTTGTGGCTAACAGATAGCTACAGTTTCTCAACATTACACAAAGGGATCACGTACGGCTGATGCTTCAGTCATGATGAAATTCTTTCATTTTAAATATCAAGGTATGTTGGCACCTGAAGTGTTTCTGACCTTATTGGTTTAGTCCATAATAAACCTGCCAACTTTCCAAGATGACTTGCCGAAAATTCTTAGGTAAAGTTGGCAATTTAAGTCAAATAAAATCACACCCAAAGCAGGAAAGCAGGAAGAGCAGTCATTGAGCAATCTGTTGTTAAACATCAGCACAGATTTAAAGTAACAGTCGCATCAAACAATGCTTAGAAATTTTTTAAAGTATTCATCCTCCTACAAAGTTCCTGTGCGGTGGGATGTGAATTGTTCAATTTGTTTGTTTCAACTATTAGAATCTTTAATCTTGAAGGCCCAAAGAGTCTGAAAAAAGCAAGGATAGCAAACTTGTCACCATCCAGATGTTGTTGGACTACATCTCCCAACAGCCCCAGCCACCACGGCCAGTGGTCAGGGACGATGGGTGTTGTAGTCCAATTACATCTGGAGGGCCATAGGCTGCCCATTCCTAAAGAGTTTTTAAAAATGTAATTTGGATTTGAATGAATTTGAAGACATCGTTCAAAGTTCTACCCCAAAATGAACGTAATCTATGCTCAGTTCATCCAGCAATTATGGGAACTACTTCCAGCTGTCGTTCAGATATTTCTGAACTAATTCGTTGAACTGCATGAACTGGCTCATTCCAAGCACTGAGAATAAGGAATGTCGCCTGTCTGCCAGTGATGATGCTGGAGCTGTATGTGCAGAGCGAAAAAGCAGGTTCTCCCCTTGAGAGCATGGGTTGCGGAAGGGTTAACAAGACATTCCCTGGTTTGTTGGGCGGGTCAGTCTGGATGGCCACTGGGGTGTTGTTGCTGGGGAGAATGTTATGTTGCAATTATTTGATTGACAGCCACAGCCTATATATACTGAGCAAGCAGCTTACGGTTTCACTTTTGGTGCTTGCAACGGATCTCCCTCCCTCCCTCCCTATATTTAGGGGTTTTGTTTGCGCATGACGTTGCTGTGCCTGTCATGGGGCCGTCCGTTTTGATGCGGGGACCTAGTAGGAATTTTGCCACATGGCTGATTGGCTGGTGCCTGGTGGTTTTTGCCTACTACATAGCAAAATGTCACAACTTGTAAGGTTGCGGTTAGGCATTGGTTCAAATTGAATGGTGGAGGGGTACGGATTTGGCTGGGCCTGCCCCTCAAAATTGCTGCTGCCTTTAGGGGTATTCCGTTAAAGGAATCCTGGGGCTCCACATGGTTGCCTGTATCCCCGGTAGGGGCTAGGACCGCGCATGAGCCTCGGGGAGCATCTGGGGGAGAGGTCAAGGGCTTTGTGGCCCTGCCCCAGCCTCTCTCAGAGGGTGCTTACCTATCCTGGCTTCCCCAGTACGCTAGGGGAGTCAGATCTGTCCCAGGCGGGGGACAGGTGGCTGGGGGAACCAATGCCTAAGCAACCACTCACATTAGCTGTATTTAAATAAAGTTGTGGCCAAAATTAATGCTGTGTGAAGTGTGAGTTATTGGTGGGAAGTCTTGGTACCGCGACACACAATTATAAAGCTTCAATTGCACAGATCAGCAGAAATGCAATACAGCACACCCACTGGCATTTCCCTTTCCAAAAAGAAAGTGGACAAATGAGGAGAGCAGGATCCAGATCATTATCCCTTATATTATTTATCCTGTTTTGGGCTCTCAAAAAACAAACAAACAAAACTTGCTTTTGTCCCATAAATAACAAAACAGTTGAAGAAAGTGACTCGTCTACCCCTTCAATTTCCCCAGTCTTTTACAAACATGTAAGTTTAGTTGTTAGTGTTTGTCACCATTTCCTTCCAACGTTTTGCAACCAATTGTACGTGCAGCGATGTGCCTTACAGTAACATGATCGCTCTACACGCTGCAAAGCTGCCTATGCTTGATTGCACCTTTAGTTTATTTTAGTTAGTTAGCTATTTCTCCAAAGGGGCTGAAGGCAGATCGGAAGCAGGAACAGGGGAAAGCAAACATAATCTCATAAAAATCCAATATGGGCCTCAAATTAATGGGTTGGCAGTATCCAACCCATTGAATAAAATCCAGGAATACAGAAAGAGCACAGAACTAAATCAGCAAACAGTACATAATTGGCAAACACAGGCATTGCTTTATTTTTAAGTAGTTTTCCATGAAATAAATCTGAGCTCAGAAGCAGAGAGGCAGGCAAAATTGATCTTTCAAAATTGGTATTATATCAACAATTCTGGCTATATCCAACAAAATTGCAGCAGATTGGTTCTGCATCTGTTGTTGTTGTTGTTGTTGTTGTTGTTGTTGTTGTTGTTGTTGTTCAGACTTGGTGAATAAAGTCTCCCTCAAAGGTCTCCCTCAAGTTTGAGAACCACGGATCTATTTCCAACTCACACATTGCTTTTCCACAAAATGGGGGGAGGGGGCAGCTCAGTGTCCTGTTCTCAAAGTGCCTGTAGGAAGTCCACAAGCAGGTCCTGGTGCATTTCCACCCACAAGCTCTGATAGGTATCTTATTCAAACGCAAGGGAAAGATTACCAAGGATCTCCCACCCACCCACCCCATTAGCTCCTATTGCTTGCATGGGCAAACTACTACGGTACCAGCATGACACCCTGTTTGCACTGGCTGCCAATATGCCACCGGGCTAAGTTCAAGGTGTTGGCACCTCAGGATAAAGTCACTTGAGAGACTGCTTTACCCCCTACATACCCAGCAGGTCACTGCAGTCTGCAGGGGAGTTTCTTTTGCAAGTTCCAAAGATTTCGGAAGCCTGCAGTAACTCAGAGCACAAACTTTAGTGTGGTTGCCCCTGTTCTGTAGAATATCAAGAGATGACAGCAGACCCCCCCAAGTGTCCCTGTTTTCCAGGGACAGTCCCAGATTTACAGAAGCCATTTCGGTTTCTGATTTGATCCCAGAATGTCCTGCTTTTCCTTTTGTCGTTGTTGTTGTTTAGTCGTTTAGTCGTGTCCGACTCTTCGTGACCCCATGGACCAGAGCACGCCAGGCACTCCTGTCTTCCACTGCCTCCCGCAGTTTGTTCAGACTCATGTTCGTAGCTTCGAGAACACTGTCCAACCATCTCATCCTCTGTCGTCCCCTTCTCCTAGTGCCCTCCATCTTTCCCAACATCAAGGTCTTTTCCAAGGATTCTTCTCTTCTCATGAGGTGGCCAAAGTATTGGAGCCTCAGCTTCACGATCTGTCCTTCCAGTGAGCACTCAGGGCTGATTTCCTTCAGAATGGATAGGTTTGATCTTCTTGCAGTCCATGGGACTCTCAAGAGTCTTCTCCAGCACCATAATTCAAAAGCATCAATTCTTCGGTGATCAGCCTTCTTTATGGTCCAGCTCTCACTTCCATACATCACTACTGGGAAAACCAAGCCCCTTCACCACGACAAGGCAGTTGAAAGCATCCATGAAAGGGTGCTTTTCCTTAGGATGTCCCTATTTGCATCGGAGAAATGTTGAAGGGTATGGGGTTATCTGACCCCCAACTATACAACCTCTAGAAGACATCTGAAGGCAGCCCTGTATAGGGAAGTTTTCTTAAATGTTTAATGTTTTATCATGTTTTTTTACCGTGTTTCTCACATATTAAGACATGTCTTATATTTATTTTTACTCAAGAAAATAAGCCTATGGCTTATTTTCGGGGGGTGTCTTATTTTATTTCTTTTACTAACCGGTAAGTTGCTGCTCAAGCACCGACAAAGCGCCCAGCAGCGTGCGCCGCATGGAGCCCCGAGCCAACGGGACCCGCTGAAGCGCCGACAAAGCTCCCGGCAGCGCTGCGCAGAGCGCCCTGAGCCGCAGGAGGAGCACCGTGGCTCTCGGCCTCTCCGCCGTCCCGTTCCTGTTTCCGCCGCAGGCGCCGCCTCCTCCTGCTCCCTCCCGGGGCGTCCCAGGCTTCGCCCGCTCGGCAGTGCTCCATGCAAAGCCAGGGGCGAGCGCAATTCCACAGGAGGTTCCTCCGCGGCACCCGTAGAGACCATAGAGGAAAGGCGCGCGGCAGACACACCACTTCCGACTTCCGTTACCCTCACCCACTCCTGCTGCGGCTCGGGGCGCTCTGCGCAGCGCTGCCGGGAGCTTTGTCGGCACTTCAGTGGGTCCCGTGCCAAGGGGAAAGGAAGGGAGGAGGGGAGAGAGAGCGGGCAGAAAGGGAGGAGGGGAATAATCGCTGACGCTACACGGCGAAAGAGAAAGGCAAGTTATGGCTCCAGGTGGAGCGACTGTCCTGAGATAATTGGAAAACAATCCTGCACTGTGTGAGCGTTTCTGCAGACCACGAGGCGCTGCTTGGCCCTTCCAGTTTGCTGCTGCTGCACGCCACAAACAGCGGAGGGTGAAAGGAGCAGCGCCGGGTAGCCAGAGTAACCTCCACAACCCCACAGCCACGACGTTTCCCAGCACAGGATGATTGAGGCTTTGTCGGCGCTTCAGCTGGGTCCCGCTGGCTCGGGGCTCCACACGGCGCGCGCTGCTGGGTATTTTGGCGAGGTCCTCCAGAACTGCACTTACGGTAGCACTACGGCTTATTTTCAGGGTATGTCTTATATTTTTTCGAAGCATGAAAATCGTGCCATGGCTTATTTTATAGGGACGCCTTAAAATATGAGAAACACGGTATATGTTGGAATCCTCCCAGAGTGGCTGGGGCCACTCAGTCAGATGGGTGTTGTATAATTAGTAAAATTATTATTATTATTATTATTATTATTATTATTATTATTATTATTATATAGGTAAAGGTAAAGGGACCCCTGACCATTAGGTCCAGTCATGACCAACTCTGGGGTTGCGCGCTCATCTCGCATTATTGGCTGAGGGAGCCGGCGTATAGCTTCCAGGTCATGTGGCCAGCATGACAAAGCCGCTTCTGGCAAACCAGAGCAGCACATGGAAACGCCGTTTACCTTCCCACTGTAGCGGTTCCTATTTATCTACTTGCATTTTGACGTGCTTTTGAACTGCTAGGTTGGCAGGAGCTGGGACCAAGCAACGGGAGCTCACCCCGTTACAGGGATTCGAACCGCTGACCTTCTGATAAGCAAGCCCTAGGCTCAGTGGTTTAACCACAGCGCCACCTGGGTCCCTATTATTATTATTATTATTATTATTATTATTATTATTATTATTATTATTATATAAGACATCCCTATTTTCATTGGAGAAATGTTGGAGGGTATGTGACAGGTGCCCACAATCTGCACTTTCCAGAACCAAGTGAAGACACCCCCCCCCCCCATGGACTTTCTCAGTTGGCTATATGGCTCTTTGCCACAACTCTTTGTTTTGTTTGGTTCTACTGTAGTTTTTAAAAATATATTTCTGATTATATTTGTGTTTTCAGCTGTTATTTTGCTGTTTTTATTGAACATTATTTTGAGATGGTTGTATAATAATAATAATAATAGAAGAAGAAGAAGAAGAAGAAGAAGAAGAAGAAGAAGAAGAAGAAGAAGAAGAAGAAGAAGAAGAAGAAACTACTTCAGCTGACTATCTCTCTAGCAAAAAAAAATTCTGCAGATGGGTTTGGGAAAGTCTCCTTGTTACTCTGAGATGTCAGCTGACTACGTAATAAAGAGGAATAAATTAGGTTGCTTCCTATGTAAGCCTGACAAACGAGCGGTGGGGGCTTTTCTTTAGAGAGTTACCACTTCATGTTTCAAAACTAAATAAAAAAGTATGACACAAACTCACAAAGCCACAGGCAATGTGACAACATGGCATGAGTCATTGGGGGCTACCACCAGATGCGCAATGCCTCTCTATAAAGGTTCCATGTGCGGTTAGCAGACATCACAGGCTGAAGATCTTCTCCTCTGATACGGGTCCTTCGGTAAGATCCACAATGAACGGCGCCCTGATCTGCATGGCACTTTTTCTGCCTTACAGCTTGGCTGTCCCTATAGCTCACGACCCTGAAGCACAGAGCATTGCGAATCTGAAGTTTGTAGAGGTATGTGACATCAAAGCTTTTATCGGCTGTAATATACAGTAAATAATAGCTGCCCTGCCACTATATTGTAGGGAAGGCTTTATTTTTAATCATGTGTTGTGTTTCTGTGGAGGATGGGTGTAAATGTTTGTGGGCAGCATGTGACCTGTTGCTTCTAGGTCAGTGTTTCTCAACCTTTTTTGGGCCACGGCACACTTGTTCCGTGAAAAAAATCACGAGGCACACCACCATTAAAAAAGTTAAAAAAATTAACTCTGTGCCGCCCTATATTATAATTATGACTGTAAGAAACACTTGCCAAATATTGCTTTCCGGCAGGTCAGCGTTGTATATTGGCGGCCGCCAGGCTCATTTGCACTGAGCTTTGGGAAAGAGGAGGAGAAATATTGCTTTCCAGCGGGTCAGTGTTGTGTATTGGCGGCCGCCAGGCTCGTCTGCACTGAGCTTTGGGAAAGAGGAGGAGAAATATTGCTTTCTGGCGGGTCAGTGATGAGTATTGGCGGCCGCCAGGCATGTGACAATGCAAATCGCCCTTCTCGTCGCCGCACGTCGCGGCACACCAGCCAGCGTCTCGCGGCACATTAGTGTGCCGCGGAACAGCGGTTGAGAAACGCTGTTCTAGGTGTACATCATATCTTCCAACATAAAGCTGCTGCCCTCAGCTCCTTTGGGAGGAAGGGTGGGGTGTAAATTCAATAAATAAATGTCTTTTTCACATGATCTCCCATCCAGGCGCTGACCAGGGCCAGACGGCCAGACCCACTTAATTTCGGCAAGGCCTTCAATCCACAGACCTACTCTGAAATTGAGATTTGCAATGGAATCGCATCCACACACTTTCATTGAAAAGGATGTGGAGGTCTAATTTGTCCAAACTACAGCCAACCTAGATATGATTGTGGCAGCCATGTGTGCGTTTATAGTGGGGATCTGATCCTGCCATGATCATCATCATTACGTTATTCAAACAAATAGGCCGTTTTTGCAGAGTTTAGACCAAAGTGGCAGGGGCAACAGAGCACAGAAGAGTTGAGCAGGGGAAGAAAGTTCAGCTCCTCTCACTGATAAGTCCCTTTTCACGTTGAAATGGGACTCCTCTCCACCCCACCCCACCCCACCCCACCCCACCTTATACGCAAACAAGACAAACACAGTAATCAAACATGGCGGTCACAACTGGATTGCTGCAATGCTCTTAAAGGGGATCCAGAAGCTGCAACTGGTGCATAATGCTGCAGTCTGGTTGCTGTACAGTATCCCAAGGTGGAGCCATGTAACACCCAGCAGTGGCTGGTGCCCATTAGGGCTGGTCAGGCACAAGGCGGGGAGACCAACAGTGGGGGGGGGAGCCAGAGCCAATGGCAGGCAGAGCAGCCCCACAGCTGGTTGTAAATAAGGAGGCAGGGGATTGACCGAGGGCAGACTGGGATTGGTGGGGAAGCTCCCCATTTGCCTTAATGAGGCAGCATCCTTCTGATAATACCAGTTGCCTTTATGCTACTGGACCTGATCTGAGGGTTTTACTCTGGTGTACAAACCCCTGAATGTCGAGGAGCCAAATACTTGGTGGAGCCCCATATCTCCCTGAATGCATAGGCTTTAAGATCAGTGGCGAAAAGCATTGTGGTGGGAACAGGGATAGGCACTGCCTGTTACAAGGCGATGCGAGGCTGTCCCAATGGTGGAATTGCCATCCAATTGGAGGTGCCCCTTAGTATCCTATTTCCATCCCGTTCGAAAGGCGCAGAGTTTATCGAGATGATTGGTGGAGGCCGCTACACAATGTGCTTTATGAAATTGCACCGTATTTATGTTCTTATTGTAAGTAGGATATTATGTGTTGGTGTGCATTGTTGTTGTTGTTTAGTTGTTTAGTCGTGTCCGACTCTTTGTGACCCCATGGACCATAGCACGCCAGGCACTCCTGTCTTGCACTGCCTCCCGCAGTTTGGTCAAACTCATGTTCGTAGCTTCGAGAACACTGTCCAACCATCTCGTCCTCTGTCGTCCCCTTCTCCTAGTGCCCTCCATCTTTCCCAACATCAGGGTCTTTTCCAAGGATTCTTCTCTTCTCATGAGGTGGCCAAAGTTGGTGTGCATATCATCTTGGATTAGAGGACCTTCCAGAGAGGGTGCGAAGGGAGGGAGATGGCCAAAGGAAATCACTTCCCGCACTGTTTTGCCGATGAAAACCTTTCATTTTCCTGAAGGAAAGGAAACAACTCTGGTGTCTGGCCCATGTGCCTCCATCACAACATCAGTAAAATGTTATTTGCAAGGTGCAATAAATGCCTGGTGCAGCGCTCTTAATTTGGCTTTCTTGCTCCCTGGTCCAGGCTTATCTCGATAAGTACTTCCCATCATCATCATCCCATCTTAAAAGTGGCAGTCAAAGCATAGAGGAGAAGCTCAGACAAATGCAAAGTTTCTTTCACTTGACTGTCACTGGGAAAATGAACCAAGAAACTATGACGGCAATGGCGCAACCTCGATGTGGAGTCCCAGATGTCTCAGAAAAATCTGCAGCAAGATGGGGAAAGACAGTGCTCACGTACAGGTTAGCCCTGCTAAAATCTCCTCTCTCTCTCTCTTTCTCTCTCTTTGAAATATCAGAAGTGGCATTTCCTGGATACTAATATTTTGGTTTTCCCTGTTGCTCACAGGATTAATAACTACACCCCAGATATGCCGAGGTCCAAGGTGGATGAGGCAATAGCAAAGGCATTCAAGGTGTGGAGCGATGTGACCCCATTGCAGTTCAGGAGAACTTACAGACCTGCTGATATTGAAATTGCTTTTGCGACTGGTGGTAAGGGCTGTTTATATCTATGAACTACCCAAACAAAACATGGACATGGAATGGATGCATTTTTATTTTTTCTACACATAGAGTGAGTGGGGCCTTTTCTGGAGCATTACTCGGGGGCCGTCATCAGAAAATTGTCCCTGAGTTAACCATGGGGGAGGGGGGCAAGAGACATGCTTTCACTGATCAAATTCTAATTAGTCTTCTTTGTCCATAAACAGGGGCAAATGTGTTTTGCAATGGTGCCCCTTGCCTCTACTAGGGCTAACGCTTTAGAAGTGCTTGCTGCACCATTCAGACTTGAGCTGATTGTTTCAACCTGAGGCATGGTCTAGCCGGCCCTATCCTTAACATTAGTGCTGTTCCGGAATCTGTCAGTCCTTATGAAAAGAATTAAGCCCTGACTTAGTTAGGGGGGACGCGGGTGGCGCTGTGGTCTAAACCACTTGCCAATCAGAAGGTCGGCGGTTTGAATCCCCGCAACGGGGTGACCTCTCGTTGCTTGGTCCCAGCTCCTGCCCACCTAGCAGTTCGAAAGCACATCAAAGTGCAGGTAGATAAATAGGTACCACTCCAAGTGGGACAGTTCCGTGTGCTGCTGTGGTTTCGCCAGAAGTGGCTTAGTCATGCTGGCCACATGACCTGGAAGCTGTACGCCGGCTCCCTCGGCCAATAAAGCGAGATGAGTGCTGCAACCCCAGAGTCGTCCATGAAGTCCATAAAGGACTTAATGGCCCTTTAGCTCAGTTAGAGACAGTATAGTTCTGTTTTAAAAGGAAGTGGGTCGGAGAGGGGCAATATATATATATATATATCCCAAAACCACCCTCCCCAAAACCATCACCTAGACCTGTGGCCGTCCCAATGTTGTGGGACCCCAACACCCATCAGTCCCATCCAGCAGCATCGGTGATCAAAGATGGCAGCAGTTGCTTTCCAATGACATCTGATGGACACGTTGACTCCTCCCCAGTCTTGTCCCATCACTCCCTTTACTCTGGCATTCCTAATTCTTTGGAAACATGAGTTGTGGAAGCACAACAAACAGTGCATTTCATCCAAAGGTTTAATCGCTGCCGCCACTGATACGGAGCGGCTGCAGACAGCCTTTTTTCGCGTGCGCTCATGATGATCTTGGTGTGGTCACACCTGAGTCTGCTTTCAAGACTGTTTGTACCTGAAAAAGTTTTGGGTTGGTCATGCTGCTTTCTTTCCTGCCATGGCATACTCCATAACTTCCTTTTCATACTACAAATGTTCGGTTCTGCTTTTGTTGTGCTATAGAGCCCCTCTGGACAACCTCGATGTGCTAGGGCAGCATATCAGGTCCTCCTTGTGGTGCAGCAATAGAACTGCTAGCGCATCTGAAAAGTTAAGCAGGGTCCAGTAATAAAGCTCAATGAATCCACCACCGGTGCCCTGTTACTGTGTCAAGAACATGCTGCAGAATATACCTTCAATGAAATACCAATCAGGAGGGGAACCATGTGGTGTCCATACATGGCCATTTGGAGAGTCAAATAGCCGCAGGGTGATTGGGGCTACACGAGCAGGCGGAAAATGTCAGCGTATTGTGACTACTAACCTAACTGCAAGTTTTGAGCTGACAGTAGCTGTTGCTTCCTTTCAAATGCAGCCCATGGTGACTATTCTCCTTTTGATGGAAGAGGAGGGACATTGGCTCATGCCTTTTTCCCTGGGCGAGGCATAGGGGGAGATGCTCATTTCGATGACAGCGAGCGCTTTTCGGAATTCAACAGAGGTAAGCGATTTCCTGCCGAGTGTTTTTGTTGGTTGGTTGGCTGGTTTCATTTCTGCTCCGCCTTCCCAACGCCCAGTGTAACAAGGCAGCTTGCAAGCATAAGCAACAATCAAATCGTTATAAAATAGACCTTATGGAGATAAAAGCACAGCAATAACAAAATATTAGACGAAGAAAGAAAAGTCAGTTGAGAAAAGCGGTAACCTGAAAATAACTGCTGGAATAATACCATTTTCACTGCTTATCCAAAAGTGAGCAGTGATGGGGTCAGGCATGCCCCTCTAGGGAGGGTGTTCCAAGTTCTAGGTGCCCTCAAGAAAAAGGACCCCCAGGGATGATTCAGAAAACCATTATTTGTGAATTCTGATATGAGGATCAGAACCAAGAACTCAATCCTAGTCATAGCTACCCCAGAAGTAAGTTCCATTGAATTGAATGGGCTCCCTCCTGGTTGGCCGCCGTGAGAACAGGATACTTTTGGGTTGATCCAGCAGGCTATTATTATTATTATGCAGTATTTTCATTTTCCAACATGTGCCAGGGGGATGTGTCTGTGGGTTGGAGAGGAACACGTGCCACTATATATCCCCTTGGAATATGTACTCGACACTCATCTTACTCCCTTCCGTTTTTCTTCTTCTGTCTTTTAGAAATCAACCTATTCCTTGTTGCTGCACATGAATTTGGCCATTCCTTGGGACTGAGCCATTCGAATGTCCGTGATTCTTTGATGTTCCCTTCCTATTCCTTTGTGAACCCAAATAACTTCAACCTCCCAAACGACGACAGGCGAAGGATTCAGAGATTATACGGTAAATTCCCTGTGAAGAGTCTTGTTTCCCACAATTAATTCCATATTAATTGGACTCCCCTCCCAACCCTACAACCTCAAGCTAATTTCAATGGCTCCCATCAAGCAAAGGAGATCTATGCAAAGCTGTAAGAATATGTAAGAATACAGATCTTCTTTTTGGTCCATGGAAATTGGACATCATCTAACTTTCCATTGTTGCATATAGTGCCCATCATGTGATAATGTATTGGCTGGGAAGCATGACTGGCTTGCACATTATCATTGGAAGAGGCACTCATCCCACTTGCTCATGTTGGGCCATTTGGTCTCCACCCCCATCGTTCAGCTCTGAGGGCCTTCTGGCGGTTCCCTCCCTGCAAGAATTGAGGTTACAGGGAACCAGGCAGAGGGCCTTCTCGGTAGTGGTGCCTGCCCTGTGGAACACCCTCCAGTCAGATCTCAAGGAAATAAACAACTATCTGACTTTTAGAAGACATCTGAAGACAGCCCTGTTTAGGGAAGTTTTTAATGTTTGATGTTTTATTGTGTTTTTAATATTCTGTTGGGAGCTGCCCAGAGTGGCTATATATTTATATTATTGCTAGCTAGCCCTGCCACGTGTTGCTGTGGCTCAGTCTGTTAAACGGAGCCTCAGAGTCCCCCTTCAGACTCCTCTCACCTTCAGAGTCCCCCTGTTTTACGCGTGTTATGTTTACACAGGCGCATCCCTGTGACTCCCCCCACCCTGTTCTGACCCATTACCTATCCCGCCCCCTCCTCCCCTCACCTCCAGCTCATCCCTGTGATTGGGCCCACCCTGTCCCAACCCATGACCTATCCCACCCCATCCCCCATCCAGGCAAGCCCCCACCTCCACTTGGCCCAGTCCGCAAAGCCGAGCCGAGATACTGTGGAGAGGGAAGCTTTCCTAGGTGCAGTACCAGTGTAGCTGTCGCTAGAAGGCGCTGTTGTGCAACCTCTCCTGTGCTCCCAGCATGCACTTTCGTATGATTTGTGAGTTCTGGGACACGTGGTTTGGGGTTTTTTACCTGGCCCAGGTGTGACATCTGTCTTTGAAAACAGCATGGGCTAGCTCTCGTAGTCACATTTGACTTTGTGTCAAAAATTTGAACGCAATCGGTGAAGTGGTTTTGTTGAACATTGGAAACAAACACAAATGCCCAGTTTACATTTATATATATATAGATTATTATTATTATTATTATTATTATTATTATTATTATTATTATTATTATTCTACTTACTGGTACCACACACAACAAAACTGAATACAGGGTAAAAGGGAAATTTTTCATACTGCGTACAGAAGTCTTATGACTGTGTCCACAAGACTTAAAACCAAACATAAAATATAGTACGGTAAGTCTGCAATCCTATACATCTATTTACCTGGGCATAAGCCCCATTGATATGTATGAGAAATAAGGGTGGAAACCTAGATTTCCTTACTAAGCAAATTTTGTCTGAAGATGCTTCAGACAATTTATTTATTTATTGCCTCTTAAATATCCTTATTTTTCTTCCTCAGGACTGCCAAAGTGAAACCCTCAAAGCATCACGGATGAAATTCAACTTGTATCTTTAAACATCTTTGGCAACCCTAACAAGCAGTAGCACTAGGGCCAACTTGTGTATTTGGCAACCTAGTAATGGTTGTCAGAGACATTTATGTTTACGATATATTCACATATAGGGGAATTCCTTCACTCTAGTCTCTATTCCCCTTTTCTAAGGCTTCCCTTCACAAGGGGGGAAAATTCCTAAAATCTGCAATACTTGATTAGGTGATGAACTTTCATTTACTGTCTGGTTATTTATCTACCTATGTATTCACTTGCAAAGGAAGACTCCAGGTTATGGTCTGGTTGCTTGTCCTGATATCATTGTGTTACCTTTTGCAAAGAAAACATTGTCCTGCATGTCTCAGGCCTGATCAACTTTGACACACAGCAAGGCTGTTTTTTTTAAGTTCTCTGTTCAGTTCCACCCACAAACTGGGTTGTAACGGAAGAACCAATTACGTGTTTCAACACCATGAACTATTTCCACCTTGTTTTGTTCACATTTGTTTTAGGGCAAGAAAGCCCCTTTTAATAATAAAGCAAAATATCTTAAATTTGTGCTATTTATTTACATAATATATTTCCCCCAGAAAGTTCTACCTCACGATTCAAGCAAGTTTGTGGCACAGATTACAAAACAGAACTAAAGCAGAAGGCCAGAGTTCCTTCTGGAGAACCTTCCAAGGGCCACATTCCAGTGGTGGGTGGGGCTAGAGCTAACAGTGGGCGGAGCAATGAATGCAGGTTTTATTGGGCTAGTTTCATCACACTTTATCCTCCATAAGCAAGAGGCATTATCAGAGTTTAAGGACATATTCCAGTTATGTAAAACCATTTGGCCCAATGAGGAGCAAAGACTGGAGAGAGTTTCACAGGCCAGACAGAGACCCACATTCTGCCCTCTGGCCAGTGGTTTCCCAGCCACTGTGAAGGTCCATTACCAATAATAACTGCCAACACCTACAAAGATGGGGGCACTCAAAGAAGGAGCTCTGCTGAAAACCTTAGGTTTTTTTGCTGCCTGTCAGGGACTGGGCAGAGGAGGAATGGCGGAGACCGGCCTCTCCATCCTGACCCTTCCAGGGAGGAGGAAGAGGAAAACAGTATAGATTTACATCAGGGATTTGAGGGAAGTCGCAGCTCAGAGACAGATGAGTGGGAAAGTTGGGAAATCATGGGAGAGCCAGAGCAACACCCGGCTGAAATGTTGTCATTAGAAAGCATTCCAGACCCTCCATCTTTCAGAACTCGGCGAGCATTGAAAGTAGGAGAGCAAAGAGCTCAAAGAAAGAGGGCACGTAGCAGCACCCATAGAAGTGACGAAGGAGGAAGTGGGAGAGAGATTCACTTGGGACAATGCCCTTATCCAAGAGGCTGGGTTCTATAGCCTCTCTCTGTAAAGACTGAAATTTTTAAAAGGACTGTAAAAAACTTTTCCTTGTCTTTATACTTTCCTGTGCAACCAGCCAAAGGTCGCTAACAGCATCTTGACACAGCCTGTCGCGGTCACCCTGACGTGCGCAGCACCCCCGGACGTTTTACGGTCTATTGATGATGCGCTAATGACAAAATAAATATCTGCTGTCACTCAAAAGACTTCAGACCAGGATAATGTGAAAGTAAAAAGATGTTGCCTTATTGTGCGTACATAAGCGTAATGGTTTCAGTATGTCTTAGAATGTTCCAAATTACAGATGTTTCCTATATCGGCCTATTACCTCTATTTAATACTATTACCGGCCTATTACTGCTAAAGACAACTAAATGTATATTTGTAAATAAGCTCACAAACTCTCTATCCTGACTGATTATAATCCACCATCTATGCTTCACCTCAATGTTTAAAACCAGCTCCCTTTCTCTACTAATAACCAACCAACTACCTCACGAACTCTCACTAACCGACCAACTGACTACCAACTAACTCCCTTACAAACTCTGACTAACTGACTCCAGGGGTGGGGTTTTTATACTCTGCCAGAGCCCTCCCCCTTGGGTTCTAACAGTTCTATTTGGATTAACCCTTAATAACCTGGCTTTAGGCTGATCGCCACACCTCCATCTTTCAGAACTCGGCGAGCATTGAAAGTAGGAGAGCAAAGGGCTCAAAGACAGAAGGCACGTAGCAGCACCCATAGAAGTGACGAAGGAGGAAGTGGGAGAGACAGGGGGGTGGAGATTCACTTGGGACAATGCCATTATCCAAGAGGCTGGGTTCTATAGCCTCTCTCTGTAAAGACTGAACTTTTTAAAAGGACTGTAAAAAACTTTTCCTTGTCTTTATATTTTCCTGGGCAACCAGCCAAAGGTCGCTAACAGCATCCTGAAACAGTCTGGAGTGATGGGCAAGAAGATGCACACCCCATTCCACCCTGAACTGGCAGATTGAATCTGACTGATAATGGGACGATGACCTCCACTGTGCTTGAAGATAGCAGGATAACTTATGGTTACCAGACGTCCCCGTTTCCCAGGGACAGTCCCCAGATTTACAAATCTGTCCCCGGACAAAATCCATCCCCAGAATGTCCCCGGATTTCATTTAATGTCCCCGGACTTATATTTTAAGTGTTGTGGGTTTATTAATAGGGAATGAACGTTGCGTGATTAGTTCAACGGCACAAGACACATCATATGGGGACTTCTGGCGAGGCAAAATGATGAGGGCCACGGCAGCGAGCAGCTCCTGAAGCCAGCCAGAGACAACTGTGCTACCAGACTGGCTCCGGGCTGCTCAGACTGCCGCTGCTGCCACCACTGCCAAGGGGGAACCAGGGACACCCAGCGCATCAACTGGGGGGACCACTGACACACACACGCACTCGTGACCCAAATCGAGCCAGGAGCGAAAGTGCCCAGCCACCCAGCCAACTGCCCAGCGGCGCTCCAGGGCCAGGAAAACCCTTGAGCTGACGCAGGGAGAAGGAGGAGAGGAGAAGGAAGAGAGGGAAAGAGGAAGGAGAAAAAAGAGGGGAGCCCCGACCTTGCCGCGTTGCTGCCGCTGAGGAGGAGAGGTGGGAAAGCACCGGGAGGGCAAGGACACATGGCCGAGCCCAGGCCCGACCCGAGCCTACTTCATGGCAGCTAGCGCTCCAAGAGAGCAGGCCGGGGCCCAGAGGAACACCGCGCGACAGAGGAGATAACAGAAGAGAAGATACTGCTGCTTCTTTTTTTAATCCCTTTTTTAAAAAAATAACTTTTTTCTCTCTTTTCAAAAAAAAAAGTGTCCCCAGATTCTTTGAAAAAAATCTGGTAACCTTAGGCTAACTTGAGAGTGCAGGTCAGGCTACCATGTTCCATCCACACATCGACAAACACCTATTGGTAGGGCCGGTCCAATGTCAGGGCTAGGCAGTGGGCACCAGTCTTTGGGAGAAACCAGTAGTCAGAACCAAGGACACAGGAACACAGCTGCAACACAGGAAGTCCTTTATACTTCTTCCTGCCATGAATGAGCCAATGGCCACTCTGGGTGGGTGGAGTCAACCCATGGCCTGGAGGTACATCACCAAACACTTAAATAGTTCACAACAGGGGCAGCCTGTCCTGTTTTGCCATCTGAGGCAAAATGGGAACTGCCATCTCCTGCCCACCAACACCTCCTCTGCTACTTGGGCGCACCATGAAGCATGTGCCAGAACGCCTCCCTCTTGCCGAGAGTGGCCAAAGCGATGAAGCAGCCAGAGCGCCACCTCTTGCACTTCGACCGTCTGAGGCAGGTGCCTCACCCTGCCTCATGGGTGGGCAGGCTCTGGTTCACAACATGGGGCCACACAAATCTAACTCTCCTGACTTGTGTATAGGCAAATGTAGAGAAAGGCAGATCTCCAAGCATCCTGGTCCCAAGCCATTAAGTTTGAATTTGAAATGGGCCAAAAGAATTGATGTGAAAACTCAACATTCAGATGAGGCTTCTTCCTCACAGGTGTGCAGAGCACATATGGCCTGCTTGTCTAAGAGACAAGTGTGGGATTCTGCCTTCAGTGTCAAAAGAGTGCACCTCAGAATACCATTCTCTGAGGAACAACAGTGGGAAAGTGCTGTGGTGTTCATATCCTGCTTGAGGCCTTCCTATGAGCATATGGTTGGCCAATGTGAGAACAGGATACTGGACTTAAATAGGCCTTGATTCTGATCCAATAGAACTCCTCTTAGGCTCTGAATTTCATCATATTACACTTGTGTGTTGTCAAATGTTGCCATATACCTTGGCATATGTTAACCAAACCGAGGGGTATCCCTCGAGTCTGGACATCGGATTAAAGACATAAAAGGTCAAAGAAGACGTTAATGTTTCATTTCATGTCTTATATTTTCCAATGGTTCTAAAGGTTAATGTGGTTCCTGCTGCTTATTTGGAAAAACAAAACCCTCAGATGCAGAGAAATTAATGAGATGTTACTGCGTTCTGATCCTTAAAGTCACCCAGGGAATATTTCTATCCATGCAAGGAAATCTCAATGTACCTACATCTCTATTTCACCTGTCGAAAGACAGATTATACAATGGCTTGTTAGTATACTAATATATTAGTATACTTCCGGCCTCAAAGGCAACGTGCCGCTGCTGGGGATGACAAATTGCTTGTTGCACATGGCTACTGCTTATGGACTTTCCATTAGGGCATCTAGTTGGCCAATGAACTAAATGGCCAGAACCTTTGGTCTGGGCCAGCAGAGAACTTCCTGTGTTCTTATATAACCGCCTGCTGTAACATTGTGCAATGTCCAGAGAGAAGGGATCATCTGAGAGCCAGCCAAGGCCGAGAACAAACATATTCTTTCCTTCAGGTAAGGCACCACGACTTCCTGGATAAACCTCAAATCCTTATGTTTGTTTGCTTGCAGGCAGAACAATGGGCAGCCACCAAGGTCTGGTGTGAAGCACTAAGTACAAAATAAGAGTGCGGCTCATTTTGAGATCAAGGAAATGTGCTAATGCCTAATAGTTAATGGAAGAGCAAATATGGTGGATACAGACTGTGCTGGTTATAAACAGGACGGGCAAGGCAGGAACCATTATTATTATTATTGCTCGTTCATCAGTGTTTACACAGGGCACTTTGGCTTAAGAGTCATTCTGCATCACCCTAGGGGCTAGGCCTCAGAGTCCAGGGCAGTATAGCCTAGGGCCTCCCCAAAAATCATAGAATCATTGAATTCTAGAATTGGAAGGGTTAACGAGGGTCATCTAGTCTAACCCCCTGCAATGCTGGAGTCTTTTTGAGATTAAGAGTCTCATGCTCTGCAGACTGAGCTATCCCGAATGACCATCCAGAGAGTAGCAAATGATGGAGGAAGCAACAAAGAGGTCAGAAATCATCACCAGAGCCAGCCTGGGCATGCCAGCACCCAGGTACACCAATGCTGGTTGCCACAACATCCTTCTTTTCTTCTTCTTTTAAAAACAAATGTTATGGTCAGGTGGCAGCCAGCTAGGTGTAGTTGCAGGTGCTCGATTTATTATCTTCGCTTATTATCAAATCAATGTGGGCAACAGAAGCACAATCAATTTTCGGGTCAAGATGGTGCTGTATTTAAGCAACAGTGGCTCATGGTTGGAGATGGGGTAGAGGAAGAGGCAGTGGTGTCCTCCTGACAGGTAGCAGTGAGGAGAGTCCTGTTTTGGAGGCATCAGTCCAGAATTCTCCCAACCTTGCTGCCTTGCCCCACCTGTGTCTCGGCAAGCACATTGTGACCAGGAGAAGGATGACACTGGCCCCTATCTCTCCCTACAAATCGCACCGCTGATAAAATGCACATGGTCCTCTAAGACCATTAAGTCAAGGATCTAGCTCAGGGGTCGGCAAACTACGGTCTGCAGGCCGGATCTGGCCTAATTGCCCTCAGGATCCAGCCCATGGACGGTCCATGGATCGTGTGGATTCTGTTCATTAATTTTTTTCGTTAATTTTTTCCCCTGAACTGCCATTTTGGGGGGCACCATTTCCCCCCATCTTCCCTCCCTCCTCCTGACTTCTCCCCGCCCTTCTTCCCTCCCTGCGTAGAGGAGGAAGGGGTCTGGGTTGAGCTGGCTGAGCACCATTTTGGGCAGCGCCTCTCCGGAGCCGGCCAACCCTTTTGGGCCACTCATCCCGCCCCTGCCTCCGCCCCCGCCTCCGCCAGCCTCTGTCACTCGCAAGGGCAGGCACAGGAGCCGGGGTTGGCAAAGCACAGCGCAGCACCTCTCCGAAAGGGTTGGCTGGCTCTGGAGAGGTGCTGCACTGCACTCTGCCAACCTCGGCTCCTGTGCCTGCCCTTGGAAGCTGCAGAGGCTGGCGGCGACGAAGGGACGAGCGGCCCGAAAGCAAGGGCAGGCACAGGAGCCGTGGTTGGCAGAGCACAGCGCCCCTCTCTGGAGCCCGCCAACCCTTGCGCCGGCAGCACCATAGGTAGGCAGGGGGAGGCAAGGGGCTGGGGGAGCAAGGGGGGGAGAAAGAGAAGCTCCCTCCGCCATGCGTGCACATGCGTGCAGTCCGGCCTGCCACAAGGTCTGGGGGACAGTGAACCGGCTCCCTCCAAAAACAAGTTTGCTGACCCCTGATCTAACTGGACCACTGCGTGATATAAGAACATAAGGAGGGTCTCTGCAGGATCACTCTGCAGTTTCCTGTAACTGGTATTCAGAAGCACTGCTGCCTCTGACCATCATGGACAGTGGCCTTCAATAGCCCTCTCCTCCAAGAATTTGTCTAATCCTCTTCTATAGTTGGTGACCATCACTGCCTCCTGGGGAGCAAGTTCTATAGTTTAACAATGCACTGCATGGAGGAATACTTTTTTTTTTTTAATCTGTCCTGAGTCTTCCAACAATCAGCTTAGCTGGATGTCCACAAGGTCCGGTGTTATGAGAGAGGGAGAAAACATTTCTCTATCCACTTTCTCCAAGGCATGCATGGTCTTATAAACTTCTGTCATGTCGCCTCTTACTCAGCTTTTTCTCTAAACTGAAAAGTCTCAAATGCTACAGGCTTCCCGCAATAGGGATGTTGCTCCATGTTGGATCATTTTGGTTAACCCTTCTCTAAATCTTCTTCATCTCTACAATAACCTTTCCGGGGCAAGGCAACCAGAACTGTTTCTGGTAACATTTGTTCTTTTAAGGGAGAAAGTGCCAGCCATTTTAAAGAGAGGTTTTTCAGCATTCTCGCCAAAATGCTGTTTCCCCAGGCCTAAACACAGAGGCAACCAACACAGTGCCCTTCAGATTTTGTTAGACTATGATACCTCATGCTTTCTTAGCTAATTTTGTTCTCTCATGCTTGTCCTAATATTTGAAATGCCTTTTAGCTTCCCACTATGCTGGTTCTCTCTCTCTCTCTCTCTTTCTCTCTTTCTCTCTCTCTCTCTTTCTCTCTCTCTCTCTCTCTCTGTGTGTGTTATTTTAGGGTTGTCAAACATCCAGAATAACCAAGATATAGCCAGGATTCAGCCATTGGAAACAACGTCCGGGGAAAATCCAGACGTATGGCAACCCGTGTCGGAAGTGTAGATTTTTAGCAAATTTCATTTTAAGAACAGTTCAAAAACTTCTTCCTTTTGAGATTTCCCCCCAAAAAAGCTCAACAACTTGTGTCCGGATCTTCACTTTTTGAAATATGGCAACCCTAGCTATTTGCTGGTGCAACTGTTTTGCCTACCATTCTTAGTACAGTAGGACCTCGACTTACGAACTACGCAACATCTGACATTTTCAACTTACGAGTGGAAAAAATGGCCGCGCGCTTACCATTTTTTCAACATCCGAACGGAAAACCCATTCGCGGCTAGATGCGTTTTCCTCGACTTACGAATTTTTAGATGCTGTTTCCTCAACTTACAATGCATTCCTATGGGAAACTCGACTTACGAAGTTTTCAACCTACAAGTGTGCATTCGGAACGGATTAAATTCGTAAGTCGAGGTCCCACTGTAGCCTTATTGTTCTTTTTATAGCATTTTAATGCTGTACTAATGCCTCTGGGCCATTTAGAAAAAGGCACAATATAAATGAATGAATGAATGAATGAATGAATATTCTCTCCATATTTTACTCAGCTGTTTACCTGTGATCACTTGTTTCCCGGAGTGAACTGCATACTTCTACAATCACCCTAAGATGAGAACCTACACATTCCTGCCTACTCTCATTCCTACACAGAAGTGTTCTGTGTAAATCAGACTTGTCGTTTCCAAAGTGATCATAAGCACATCACTGCTTAGACTGAAATGCCAGAATAATTAGTCATTGTGGTATTTTTTAAAAAGATTAATTAAAAAATCAATTTCTTCGCATTGTTGAAAGGTTATTCCGCAGCATACAAATCAATGGACGATACAGTGCAACTGTTAATAATTTAAAGTTTAAGCATGAATATTTAACTTTCCCAAAACAAATAAAGCTGAAGGGCACATTGTTGTTCTTTTTTAAGTAACTTAATCCCCAGCACTTCCTTGTGAGGAAAGGGTTTTCCAAGTCTCATTCAGACAGTAGGTAATTAAAACAGTCTGGTTCCCACAAGATGGTTCAGAGATTGTTTAGACACCAGATGCAGACACTCACCATTTGGCTCTATCTAAATTATGACCTTACCTTGAGTCAGAATGCCACTGAAGCTGACCAAACCAAACCCTGAAATGTCTAATCTCTATCACTTGTCTTCATACCTGCCAAGTTGCTGTCAGAGAAATAAGGGACCGGGCCGGAAGTAGCAGACCGGAAGTAGCGCTGCCGCCATTTTGGAACTGGGGGGAGCATGCTCAGAAATGACTTTTGATGCTGCTTTGCCCAGTTCCAAAATGGCTGCCGCGCCAGAAGTCGCACTGCAGCCATTTTGGAACTGGGCAGAGAAGCATCAAAAGTCGCTTCTGAGCATGCTCCACCCAGTTCCAAAATGGCCGTCGCGCCAGAATAAACCGGGGGGGGGGGAATCCGTTTTTTCAGCTAGGAACAGCTGGAAAAATGGGGATTTCCCCGGGGAAATGGGAGACTTGGCAGCTATGCTTGTCTTCAACTCTTTAAGGCCTGTAGTCCACCAGTGAGAATAGGGAAACTGCAACATTGGAACAACCTATAGTGAGGTCCATGGCCCTAGAAAATTCAAAATGCTTAAGAGCCCTTGAAATCAATGGGATAAGTTAAGTCACTGCTAAATTAAGCCTCATTATGCCCTCCATGATTCTCTTTCTTTCTCTTTAATAAAAAATATAAAATGGCAGCTGTGGCACTGGTGCATTCCACCATTCGCAACCACCAGCTGAAGGTCAATCGTCGACATAGAAAATATTCAGAAATCAGTAGCATCTATGTTTAATTTCCAGAAAGACAAATGCTGAAGATAGAGACAAGCCATTGACTCCTCTAATGCAGAATTAAGAACATAAGAAGAGCTCTCTCTGTCTCTTTCTGTTCCAAGGGTATCGTAAGAAGTACTGGAAGGCACATAACACCCGCAGATGCCTGTCCTAAGGTCTTTGCAAAAATCATGATGCTAGATCAATCTTTGATCTGATCTAGCAGAGATCTTCTGATAATATTTAAAGGGGGTCTTGTGGAAAAGAAGATGAGCACGTCCCAAATATGAAAGCAGCAGCAATAATAGTAAAAAGAAGCTGTAGCCATTTTCACTGTGAGTGTGCCCCATATACAAAGGCGGCAATAAGAATACAAGCATCCAATTTAATTGTGAGCATTGCATCAAAAGTGCAATGGATAGTGGCACAACTCATTTGGAAAACTAATAGAAATTGTTTGGCCAAAAAAAAAAAAGGAAGTAGCACAACTCAAGGGACAGTCCTCTCCTTGCCACTAAAGCTGATATATACAGTAAGGATATATACAGTGGTTGCCAACCATGAGGGATCCGCTGTCGGAGGCAATAGGCCTCTGAAAACCACAGGAGAGAGTATACCTGAAGGGGCGTCTCCACCCCCATCATTCACTGAGGTCCAGCTCTTAGGGCCTTCTGGAGGTTCCCTCACTGCAAGAGGTGAGGTTACAGGGAACCAGGCAGAGGGCCTTCTCGGTAGTGGCGCCCACCCTGTGGAACGCCCTCCCATCAGATGTCAAAGGAAATAAACAACTATCTGACTTTTAGAAGACATCCCTGGGAAAGACCCTGATGTTGGGAAAGATGGAGGGCACTAGGAGAAGGGGACGACAGAGGACGAGATGGTTGGACAGTGTTCTCAAAGCTACGAACATGAGTCTGACCAAACTGCGGGAGGCAGTGGAAGACAGGAGTGCCTGGCGTGCTCTGGTCCATGGGGTCACGAAGAATCGGACATGAAGAAGAAGAAGAAGAGTTTGGATTTGATATCCCGCTTTATCACTACCCGAAGGAGTCTCAAAGCGGCTAACAATCTCCTTTCCCCTCCTCCCCCACAACAGACACCCTGTGAGGTGGGTGGGGCTGAGAGACTTCAGAGAAGTGTGACTAGCCCAAGGTCACCCAGCAGCTGCATGTGGAGGAGCGGAGACGCGAACCCAGTTCCCCAGATTACGAGTCTGCCGCTCTTAACCACTACACCACACTGGCTCTCAACTAAACAAATAAACAACAACAACGTTTGATGTTTTATCATGTTTTTAATATTCTGTTGGGAGCTGCCCAGAGTGACTGGGGAAACACAGCCAGATGGGCGGGGTATAAGTAATAAATTATTATTATTATTATTATTATTATTATTATTATTTGGTGCCATTGAGCTCATGTCCTGCTTGTGAACATCCCACAGGCATCTAGCTGGCCACTGTGAGAACAAAATACTGGACAAGGTGGGCATTTGGCTTTTCTTGTGTTATTGTGCTCTGGGAGGAAGCATGTTACAACAACCATTTCAGCCACCCCCTTCTAGATTCCCAACGGTTCGACTGACAGCGGATCCTCAGACAGAACCCCTTCGACAGAAACCTTCCCGAAAGTGCAGAATTCTAACCACACAACCTAAGCTGTGAACGAGTCGCCTGTTTTTCAGTGTTCCACCTGGAAAGCTAGACAATGCAGAAGACAATGTCGCAATGCATCTCAGCAGCTAACAAAGAAGATTGGGCAAGCCAAAGAGGGTGGGGTCGTACAGTAGATGCTTTGGGTGGATTTAGAAGAGCCAACTTCCCTGTGTCCTGTGGTTTTAGAGAGTGAAAGGAAAGTTGGGATGGGGACAAAGCAAAATGACATCAGTGGAAATGTCAACAACGAGGAGGAGGGGAGGAAATACATGCCCTTAATGTTTCCTCATAACAATTTTGGAGTTGTGACGTTTGACCATCCAGAGCCATTCACACACAAAAAGCAGGCGAGCGCCATAAAGTGAGTCACCTGGATTTTTACAACATGGCATATATAAGCTTGCCCATTTGGGCTCCAAGATGCGATACACCAAAGGCTTTCTTCTCTTGGTGCAGGCAACCTCCACTATGAGGCGTGTGATGCTCCTGTGGGCTGTGATGCTGCTGCCGTGCAGCTCCACCTTTCCAATTCAAAAGCCGGGATTGAAAATCAAGGATCTGAAATTCATTGAGGTATGCAGCCATTGCAGCGTTATACATTATGCCATAGAACTATAGAGCGAGGGTCCTGCTGCTGTTATGTGGAGTAGGGAGATGGGCAAATCTGTCGATTTAGGTTCTCTCAATTTCTCCTTTTTCCAATCTTAAATCTAGTTCTCCACATTTCCACATAGGTTTGCAAATTTTCAAGTCTTCACGAAGATTCATCAGCATGTTATTGCTGATTTCTCCTAATGTATACATTTTAATAATAATAATAATATTGTGTACTAGACATGAAATTGCAAAGATTTTTTTTCTAATATGTCCTTTTTTGCATATTCTTTTTACTAATATATGCATTTTTGTATTTGACTGGAGTACTGCATTGCAAAATTCAGAGAATAGCAAATTATATCTTCTCTCTCTCTCTCTCTCTCCCCCCCCCATCTAATCTATCACATTTATATCCCACCTTTTTCTCCAAAGATCTCAAAGTGGCATACATTGTTCTCCCCCTCCTCATTTAATCCCCACAACAACCCTGCGAGGTAGGTTAGGCTGAGAGGCAGCAACTAGCCCAAGGTCACCCTTGGCCTAGTGGGAGATTTGAACCTTAGTCTCCCATGTCCTAGTCCACCCTTTCTAACCACTACACCACACTGGCTCTCCTGGTTGTGTTTTGGGTCACATATTGTTTGGGAAATTCTACATAGGTTCGCCTTTAATCCAAAGTGAATTGAATTTCTCCTCCATCCCTAATTTTGAGGGACGTTTTCATTACTGGACTTCCTTCCATGGCATCTGTATGCAACGAATGGTTTCTCTCTGTTCTTTGCTTTTTTCAAACATCACTGCAGGTGTGGTATTCTTTTTTTAGGCAATAGATGGAGGAGGGTGATTGGAATGTAGATTAGACTTAAAAATAAATGCCAGGGAGGAAACTGGCATGTTCAGAGGTTAAGCAATGAGCAAGCAATGAGCCAGAATGGGAAGAAGTTGAGAGAATGCTGCTGTGCTCAGGTCCCACTTGCCTGCTTCCCATAAGCATCTAGCTGGCCACTGTGAAACCAGGCTCTTTCACATGTTCTTAAAGATCCAAACGAAATAGTCTGTCTCTCCCTTTTGTTTATTCCAGGCTTACCTGAACAGGTTTTTCCCAACCGTGAATAAACTATTGAAGCATACCCTGGAAGAACGAATAAAAAAAATGCAGGAATTCTTTCACTTGAAGGCAACAGGAACGATCGACACAGAGACTGTGCAGGTAATGGATCAGCCCAGATGTGGCGTGCCAGATGTCTTGGAGTATCGTACTTTCGGAACTGGGGGATGGAATAAGAACTTACTGACTTACAGGTTAGTTGAGCTTCACCTTTCTGAAAAATGCAAAAAATAAATAAAAATAAAATTGGCTAAGTACTAATATTGTATTTTCCTCCACCGCTCGAAGGATTAATAACTACACCCCGGATATGACTCAAAGCAAGGTAGACGCGGCCATAGCAAAGGCATTTAAGGTGTGGAGCGATGTAACCCCCCTGCAGTTCAGAAAAACAACAGGACCTGCTGATATTGAAATTTCTTTTGCATATAAAGGTAAGGCTGCCTTAGCTTATGTGTTTTGTCCATGGCTATGTCTCATAGGTCTTCAGAGAACCTGAGATTTATTTATTTTTTACAGGGGGGAAATGCAATTAAAATAAATATCCCCAACTGTTAAAAACTTGCTCAAGCCTTTAAAACCCTTAATATATAAATAATGGGGAAATGTCTGAAATTTGGTCTGAAGGACCTTCAGAGGAAGGTGTTTCGTAGCTAAGTAGCCATCATCAACTTTACCTGTATATACGTTCACACTACTTATCTTTCATTTAATTTTATGTCACTTTTAATTTGTATAACACCTTTCTACATTACTATACACAAGGCAGTTGATAAGCTGAAGAAACACAAAATAAACATCAAAAAAAAATCACACACGTAATAACAATCTGATCCGATACCAAAAAAGTCAGACTAACAGCTTGTATCAAATAAAGCAATATTCAATAATCCATTATAATCTAATACTAAACAGTAGAATTAAATATCAGCAAACAATAATTAAACAGTCTGCACTGATGAATTGAAGAATTACTAAATTATAATCAATGCTCGTATGGCACTGCCAAGAAGCCTCTGCAGATTGCAGTGACCATGATGGATAGGAGGCAACGTCTTGTTTAGGCGGTGTTCACCCTTTAAAGCCTTTTATGGGGCTAAGAGTCCTGCCCTAAAGGAGCATGGTGCCAGTCTCCAAACAGTCTCCAAGGACAGCCCCATCCTGGGATCATTGCAGGAGTCTGTCCTCGAGATGGTCAAGGCCACTCCCTCATGATGCAATCCTTCAGCACTGGGGTGTGTGCATGAAGGTAGAAGAGCCACGTGGGCAGGGTAATTGTATAGCCATTCACACCTGTTTGATGCCCCATAGCTACACTACCAGTCATAGCTGCCAAGTTTTCCCTTTTCTCGCAAGGAAGCCTATTCAGCATAAGGGAAAATCCCTTTAAAAAAGGGATAACTTGGCAGCTATGCTACCAGTGCCGGATTTATGTATAAGCTAAACAAGCTATAGCTTAGGGCCGCACTCTCTTGGAGGCCCCAAAAAAAATTAAAGGGAAAAAACTGGATGTACATTTCCAAAATACAGTGGTACCTCCAGTTGTGGATGGGATCCATTCCAGAGGTCCGGTTGGATCCTGAGGTTTCCGCAACCTGAGGACCACTTCTAGGGCGGTTCATTAAAAACTTTTTTTATTAAAATGCCTGCTCCAAAGGTCTTATCTTACTACACTAGTGTGGCCAGTGTGGTGTAGTGGTTAAGAGTGGCAGACTCGTAATCTGGGGAGCCAGGTTCGTGTCTCTGCTCCTCCACATGCAGCTGCTGGGATGTCTGTTGTGGGGGGAGAGGGGAAAGGAGAATGTTTGCTGCTTTGAGACTCCTTCGGGTAGTGATAAAGCGGGGTATCAAATCCAAACTCTTCTCTTCTTCTACACTAGGGATTATATAGCTTGACCCTGCTCCACTGAATTGAAATTTCAGCCTTCCCAACATAGGAAAACGGCCAAGTAAACAACTATTTTCATGGAGGGTCAAGATATTAACTGATATGCATGAAATTCCAGATATAGCTATATAATCCCTAGTGTACTAAAATAAGACCTTTGAAGCAGGCATTTTTTAAAAAAAAGTTTTTTATGAACCGCCCTAATGCGCAGACCGCTTCTGCCATGCACATGCGGCGAAACCCGGTAAAATACTTCCAGGTTTGCCGCGTGTGCATCCCGAAGTTTATGCAACCAGAGGGTTACATAAACGGAGGTTCGACTGTATAAGATAAAAAACAAATAAAAGAAAACCTATATACAGCAACAGTGTTTTATGTTGTGTAGGCTCCTATGATGTACATATTTTGTTATGTGCAAATGGCTTTAGATACCTATTAGGTCCATAAATTACCATATAGCATATATTCAACGCAAAAAAAAAACAGCTACAATTTGTTGTTGACAAAGGACAGCTGGACATATAAAGGGCCCCATTACCTTCAGTAACTTAGGGCCTCATCAAACCTAAATCCGGCCCTGTACACTACCATTCACCAGTGCTACCTAAGTAGGAGATCCTGGAACACTCCAAAGCTTGTGGCATCTAAATTCCACCTGCAACAACTGCCCCCAAATGCTGGACCTGCCAACCACAATTCTTCTCTGTACTGAATTGCACCTGACTCATTCATACCAATTTCCCCACTGCAGGATGAGGTTGATTCGTATGTTGCCGTCTGCTGACATTCACAGTGGAAGTGGCCATGTGATTCTTTCTGCCCACACTTCTCCTCTGTCAACACTACTGGAGTGACATAGGACAGGGGCATGGGGAAGTGGCTGCCTTGATGTTGATACAGCATGAATAAGCTTTCTAAGTTATTTGAGAGTGTCAACAAGCTTGTGGATAGGAATGATCCAGTAGACACCGTGCACTTGGACTTTCGAAAAAGCTTTTGCCGAAACCTCTGACAAAAGGCTCATGTGCAAGCATAGCATACCTGCTAAGCTCCTGCCGGAAAAATAAGGGATCGGCAGACCGGAAGTCGCGCTGCGGCCATTTTGGAACTGGGCAGAGCAGCATCGAAAGTCATTTCTGATCATGCTCCGCACAGTTCCAAAATGGCCGTCGCGCCAGAAATCGCTTCTGCGCATGTCCAGAGACTCCAGACATGCGCAGAAGGAGCCTCCCCTGGCCGGTAAGTAAACCGGGGGGAAACAAAAAAATTCGTTTTTCCAGCTGGGAACAGCTGGGAAAATGGGGATTTCCCGGGGAATACGGGAGACTTGGCAGCTATGAAGCATAGCAGTCGTGGAATAAAAGGGCGTATCCTCTTCTAGATCACTAATTGGTGAAGGAAGCAGGGGCTAAGACTAAACGGATAGTGGTTGGATGTAAAAACATTGGATCCCAGGATCCGGACAGGACAGGTGTTTTCTAACCTATATATATATATATATATATATATATATATATATATATATATATATATATATATATATATATTTTAAAATAAAAAATAAAAAAAAATATTTTATTGGTTTTTCCATGTATACATCCACTAACAATATTTCTCTAACAATTTTCCATATCCCCCCCTCCCCTGGAATTCCCTCATATTCCCATTTTGTTTTATTTCCATATTACTCACCCTGAGTGTTGCTTCTCAAAATTTTCCCAATACATATAATCTTACTTTTTAGAAAGATAATAATAGATTATGGAATAAGATCTGGACTATTTTGAAAAGAACTGCAGTGACTATAAGAGGACTAGGCCTTCTGAGTCTGAAGCATGGGAAGTCAATAAATTTGTATAATTTGGCAGAGGATTTGGATTAATTGTTTAACTGATATTTGTATAATTTGAAAATGGATTAGATATTTAAATTGGAAAAATTAATAAAAATGCTTATTTAAAAAAATCTTACTTTTTGTTATATACAATTGTGTTTGTCTATTCAAACCCTGCCAGCGAGTCCAATTCTTTATGTTGTTTCTTCATATATGTTGTAAATGGTTCCCATTCTCTTTTAAAGTCTTTGTTATCCTTTTCATGTAATTTATCTGTTAATTTTGCCAGTTCTACATATTCCATAAATTTCCCTTGCCATTGTTATTTTGTTGGCATTTCTTCTGTCTTCCAAGCTTGTGCTAATATAATTCTTGCCGCTCTTGTTGCATACATAATTTCCAATTTTCTTCTTTTAAATCTTGATCTAAAATTCCTAGGAGGAATGCTTCTGGCTTCTTAACAAAAGTCTTTTAAAACTTTTTTTTTCAATTCATTATATATCATTTCCCAATGATTTCTTTTGCATTCCCATTTTCTAAGTTGTTCATAAATGACTTGGAGGTAGGATTAAGTTATAAGGCAGCCAGGGTTACTGATGTATCCAAATTATACAGGGTGATATTAAGAACAAAAATGGATTACAAAGAACTGCAGGATTATGGCAGGTGGCCGCTTCTATAGATTTATGCCAATCTTCACATGATATCTACCCTTCCCTTCCCCCCCCCCATTATATATTATCCAAGTTTAAATTGCCATCAGTAACAACTTTTCTATGGAAACCTATTGGAAAGGAAAGTCTATAGTAGGAGTTAGCTGATTTTATCCATGCTTAGTTGCTTAATGAGCATGATAAACTGTGAATATGGACTATTGTTCCATTTCATTTTAATAATAATAATAATCCCGTAAATTCCAATTGGACGAGCTGTGTGGCGGTGTGGTGTGTGTGGGTGTGTGGGTGTGTGCATGCGCGCACGCGATGAGCAACCTGTGTATTTCAAGACTAATGGATGAGGATCCCCCTGAACTGCTGGTAATACCATGTTTTCCCTTTCCAACTCAGAGCATGGTGACAACTCCCCTTTTGATGGAAAGGGTGGAGTTCTGGCTCATGCTTTTGCCCCTGGGCAAAGCCTTGCTGGAGATGCCCACTTTGATGAGGCCGAACTCTGGTCAGAAACCAACAGAGGTAAAGCCATTATATATATATATATTCAAAATGTGTGAGCCGGGTCCCTGTGGAGCATCATTGTGTTATGTGCAAATATGACCCCTCAAAAACAACAACTCTGCACTGTTTTATATACAACTAGCTGGCCCGGCCATGCGTTGCTGTGGCTCATCCATGTGATTCCCCCCCACCCTGTGCTGATTCATGACGTATCCTGCCCCCTCCTCCCCCCACCCCCTGGCTTATCCCTGTGATTCCCCCCCACCCTGTCCCGACCCATGACGTATCACGCCCCCTCTCCCCCACCCACCCCCAGCTCATCCCTGTGACTGGTCCCACCATGTCCTGACCTATCCCGTCCCCTCCTCCCCACAACCCCCACCCAGGCAAGTCAGTACCTCCATTCGGCCTAGTCTGTAAAGGCTTCGGCCTAGAATGTAAACAGGAACCGAGGTGCTGTTGAGAGGGAAGGTTTTATAGATGCAGTACCAGTGTAGCTGCCACTAGACGGCGATGGTGTGCAACCTGGTTCTTTTCCCAGCATGCATTTTCATCGGAGTGGTGTGTTTTGAAACACAGGGTTTGGGGGTTTTTACCTGGCACAGGTGTGACATCTGTCTTTGAAAATGGTAGGGGGTCACTCTCATATTCACATGCGGCATTGTGTCAAAATTTGAACACAATCGGTCAAGCGGTTTTGGTGAAACATGGATACTAACGGACATGGCCAGTTTACATTTTTTTATATATAGATTCATATATATAGATTCATGCATGGAATTTGCTGTCACGCGCACGCAACAGCACCTATAATAGACTGCTAAAAGAGAACTGGGCAAATTCATGGAGGATCAGTCTATCAATGGCTTCTAGACATGATGGCTGTTTACTGCTTCCAAGTCCAGAAATCACTGGATAGCAGTTGCAGGGAGCAACAGGAAAAGAGGGTTTTATTGACTACACTCTGTATGCTTTCCAGAAGCACATGCTAGCAATTGTAGGAATCATGGTGACTCCAGGGGTCAGCTAGTACCACCCCCTGCAATGCAGGAATCATATCTAAAGAATCCCCGACAGCAACTTTGACACACGTGGGTCTCCTTCAGTTGTGCTGTGCTTATAAAATGCTCTGTGGAACATCAGCAGCTCCCTATACTCCCAGCATAAGATGCCCAAGGCAGTTGCCTCACTTTGACTAATGATAGGACCGGCCCCGGTAAGACGCACTGCTCATCTGAGTTGTTTTCTGTGTTTTAGAAGTCAACCTGTTCCTTGTGGCTGCACATGAATTTGGCCATTCTTTGGGGCTGGCTCATTCGAATGTCCATGGCGCTTTGATGTATCCTACCTATTCCTATGTGAACCCAAATGACTTCCGTCTCCCCGATGACGACAGGGAGGGAATCCAGAGTTTATACGGTAAATTCACTGTCTAAAGTTCCTTCCCTATGTTAAATTAGTTATAACGAATCCTGCAATTAGTGTGGTTTCATAGAGAAATTGAAGCCTGATTTTTTTTTAAAAAAAAGAATTAATTATGTGACATTGAAAAAATGCAACTATTGATGAGCACATTAAGTGCTCGAGAAATGGAAGGATCGGACGGGAAGAAGTCAAAGTTCAATTTGAGCAAAGATATATGTGATGAAGAAAATTTATTTGGTTGTTATAAAGGAAAAAAGAAAAATTTAATAAATATTCTATTTTTTAAAAAAAAGAAATGGAAGGATCACAAACACATGTGTTGAATGTGTGCAAAAAGCAGCTATTTCAGGAACAGGCTTTACTTAGGAAGTTTGTGACTTGTTCTTACTCACCCTAGCAGTAAAATGAATTAACAACCTGGGACAAAATGTAACCAATCTACCCGAGTTCAGAAATACTCAAACGAAACCTACATTTCATGAAATGATACCTGGAGGGCTCAAAAACTCATTTATAGCCAGTTTTTCCGGCTGAACACACTGGTGATTAGGCTTGCATTTTATTTCATCCAAATGTGGGTCTGTGCGGCAATCAGGTGTGATACCAACACGATAAAGGAACAATAACATTAATATAGCAATAAATATCCATCCATGTGAACAGCAGCACAGGAACCCTTCCTGCAAATTTCAAAATACATAAAAACACGTAGCAGATCATTAGACTAATGGCTTGGTGGAACAACAACCTTCCAAGAGAAATGGACTTGGAACCTAGTAAAGAAGACCAAGCCCTGGTCAGTAATGGATGGTGGGCTGGGGCAGCTGTGCTCGCCTGACCTCCTGATGGGTTAGTCGCTGCTGCTTACCAGGAAGGAGGGAGCTGGGCAAGGAAGTGGGCAGGTCAGCGCAGCGCAAACACACCAGGAGTGCTCTTGCACTGCACCAAACTTTCTGCAACCTTCCCCTCTCCTTCCCAATAAGCTGCAGCAACTCAGCTGTTGGGGAGTCAGATGAGTGACACCACCCCAACATGCTGCCCACTGTGTTTATATCGCCCATTCCCAGTTAGCAATCTCACAGGTCTGTCCTGGACTAACTGAAATTTCCGGACGGCTTTTAAAGGCAGCCTGCACCCTATACAGGCTCCTTGGGGGGGAAGGGCAGGATATAAATTCTGCAGTATTGATTAATTGATTGATTGAATGAATGATTGATTGATTGTCTAAAATTGCTCAAGGAACATCTTGCTGAAAGAGGGCTAGAATTGGGGGAGATGGTCTCACAAAAGAATTAAGGGTCTGCAATCTTATAGCCACTCAGCTGAGAGCAAGCCCCAGCGAACTCACTGAGACTTTTGAGTACTGAATAAGGTTACATCAATCGTCTTACATTTGAGGTTATCTTTTTTTATTCTATAATCTTTATTGAAAAATAAAAAAGTAGAAAACTGCAAGTGCACAGCGTAAGATAAGACACAGAAAAGAAGAAACCAGAAATAGTACCCATGCAGAAAACATAACAGGGGGGGAAAGATCTTGTGTATTTTTATGAATACCCTATTAGGTAAAAGTCTGGTTAACTACAATAACAATTTCCTCCCCTTTTTTGTAATGTACACAATGTATACATTTGAGAGTATCTTGTCCATTGTGATCTATATGGATTTTTAAAAATACCTCTTTCTAAATTTCTATTTAATTTTGTCTATATTGCTTCCACACAGGTGAAAGAAAATGAATTCCCTCACAACATGTTCCAGAAGAAACAAAATGTCCACATTTTGCTCTTACATTTCTTTTTCTTTTTTTTAAAATTGTTATTTTAATGAAGCAAAACTTCAAAATGGAGAAGTGTGAAATCTTTTTTTTAAAATCACTTAAGCTTTGTAAGTTAAATATGTGGATTGCTTACAGAAGACAGAATATATATGCAAATTTGCAGACCTTTTCCTACCCTAATTTGAAGGATAGGTTCTAAGGGAATTGGTTCCTGTTTCTGATTAGTCTAAAAGTCCAATGGCTTCTGCTAGACTCAATCCAACAGATTATATCTAACTAAATTTGTACTCAGAGTAGACTCGTTGAAATGAACATGCCAAAATTACTCACGTCCAACAATTTCAGTCGGTTCTGCACTCAGTAGGTCTAACACTGGAGACAACTTAACATTTACAGTATATTGTGATACTGGCATTGACACCCTTGCTCTTTTAATAAATCAAGGGAAATGGTGGAAATGATGCAAATGTGAACCAAATGTTATGTGATCCTTTCAACAAATTTAATCTCTAGCAACTCTGAAAAGATAATGCGTAAGTGAAATTTTGCTGTTACATTTCAACAGTGGCTAAGGAGCTGTCGGTTCCTTAGCCACTGTTGAAAGTGGCTAAGGAACTGTCGGTTAATGTATTACTCTTTTGGAATCAGGAAAAAAGCTTCAAATAAAGCAGTTTAATTTATTTTTTTAAAAAATAAGCATGTAAGCATTTTTAAGGGTTAGTTTGTTATCTGGCACAGGAGCTGGATGTTTGGGGAACAGGAAACTGCCTTATACTGAGTTAGACCATTAGTCTACCTAGGTCAGTATTGCCTACCCTGAATGTCAGCAGCTCTCCAGGATTTCAGCCCTACCCCAAAATGCTAGGAATTGAACCTGAGATCTTCTGCATGCAAAACAGGTGCTCTGCCACTGAACTACAGCCCTTCCCTCATACATACACACAGTCCAAACTAGGAGTTGGCTACTACCAGGAGCGAGCCAGCAATAAATCACACTGAGTAAGTGAAGTTAACTCTTTATTAGAAGACACAAAGACAGCTCAGGAGTGCCAGGTCTAATGAGCACAGCAACTCTTCTCAGTAGGTCTTTGTCGCATAAGGCTGTTGTGAAGACTGAAGGTCCCTGACTTCCCACAGGTGTCTAAGTGCCATCCTCTCCTTGATCCCTCCCATGCAATCTGAGACTATGCACCTGTCTTTGGTCCTCTCACTTTATGCCTCTCCTGGCCCTGGGAGACTGGCGGAAGGGGAGCTTGTCGCAGCAGGAGGGGGAGGCTCCCTGGCTTCCTCACCAGCCTGACTCATCTCTGCCTCGTGGTCTCCCTCCTCAGCTGCTCCCACTTCAGACTCCCCTTGCTCACCAAGCTGTGTTACCTCTTCAGCTTCTGACACCTCCTCCTCCTCCTCCCAGCCTGCTCCCTCTAACCACTCACAGCCGTCCCACCACCAATCCCAGGCTCTGAGCCTTCTTCCCTGGGGGATCCTCTGCATACAGCTGGTCCCTGCAGCAGAAGGTATTTGAATGCTGAACAAAATGGAGGAGGAGGAGTTTGGATTTGATATCCTACTTTATCACTACCCTATGGAGTCTCAGAGCAGCTAACATTCTCCTTTCCCTTCCTCCCCCACAACAAACACTCTGTGAGGTGAGTGAGGCTGAGAGACTTGTGAGAAGTGTGACTAGCCCAAGGTCACCCAGCAGCTGCATGTGGAGGAGCAGGGAAGCGAACCCAGTTCACCAGATTACGAGTCCACCGCTCTCAACCTCTATACCACGCTGGCTCTCAATGAGTGCATTCAATTCTGTAATAAACTATAGTTCCCAGGATTCTTTGGGGGAAGTCATGACTTTGGGGGTTTGTTTTGTTTTTATGATACAATGCATATATATACCGTACATACAGTATGCATGTATTGCTATATATATATATACTTGCAGACCTTCAGATGACAAGCAACTAACAAGTCTGAATAACAACATCAACAGAAAATGCCCAGCAAATTTCCCCATTGTTCCCACATCCTGCCTCATACAACTCCAGCTTCCACTAAAAATGTCTCATTCATTTGGAAGGACTGGTGTGATGCCTTCCAGTACCAACAAACAAAAAAATACCAGGAAATTAGTAGATCCACATAGAGCTTTAGGATTTAAGCATTTGGCAACAGGTCTCCCCCTCTGTTTGTCAAGCTGCCGCACTGTACTGCTTTGTGCAGGATGGGAAGCTGTTACATAAGGCGTACTATCTTATATCACAATGCATGTCTGTGCATCATGGGATTTCACAGGCCAGTACTGTGATGCAATGGAGGAGTTCAGATAACCACAGGCTAGATGGCCCTACTTCTCTTTATGTCTGTTTTCTGTCTTACCGGGAACCAGGAACAATACTATTCTGGGTAGCAGCCACACTTTGTGTTTTCAAAACTGGAAACCAGCCATTAGGGATGAGTGAATCTGTCCATTTCAGTTTCCTTCAGTTTCTCATTTTTCGACTCTTACTGTTCTGCTATATTTCAACATCAGTTTGTGATTTATTTTCATTAATATATGCACTTTTATGAAAGCTTTACTTTGGTATATGAATTTTATGCACACCTTACTTGGCTGAATAACTACCTTGCAAAACTTGGAGAAGTGCGAATTTCAGAGGTGCGAATTTCCCACCAGCTGTGTTTCAATTCGTGTGAATTAGATAGAGCTTCCTTTAAATGAGAACTGGATCAATGACCCTCGGAAATCCTTCCAGCTCTATAATTCTATGCAATGTCTCCCGCATCCCTATCATTATTCTTCCACCACAGAATCCCAGATGCAACCTGCCACCTGCAAAACATTGGCTTCCAGTACGTTTTCAAGCACAATTCAAAGTGTTGGTGCTGACCTTTAAAGCCCTAAACGACCTCGGCCCAGTATACCTGAAGGAGCGACTCCACCCCCATCATTCAGCCCGGACACTGAGGTCCAGCTCTCAGAGGGCCTTCTGATGGTTCCCTCACTGCAAGAAGTGAGATTACAGGGAACCAGGCAGAGGGCCTTCTTGGTAGTGGTGCCTGCCCTGTGGAATGCCCTCCCATCAGATGTCATGGAAATAAACAACTATCTGACTTTTAGAAGACATCTGAAGGCAGCCCTGCTTAGAGAAGTTTTTAATGTTTGATGTTTCATCATGTTTTTAATATTCTGTTGGGAGCCGCCCAGAGTGACTGAGGAAACACAGCCAGGTGGGTGGGGTATAAATATATTATTATTATTATTATTATTATTATTATTATTATTATTATTATTATTATTATTATTGGACTGAGTCTGTAATCTTCATCTTCAGGCTGAGTCTAAACGCAAATCTCACACCTTCAAAATCCAGCTTTATTTATGTTTACCCCCATCCTCCTCTTCCAACCCCCTAAACTCTTCCTTCCTTCCTTGCCTGATGAAGCATTCCGGAGGACTCAAAAGCTTGCATGCTCAATTTTGGTCCTTTGGAAAGATTTGTATAATGGCATTATATTCTCAGTTTTATTTTCAATTCCTTTCCTAATGATCCTAAGCATGGAATTTGCATTTTTCACGGCTGCCGCACACTCAGTCGACATCTTCATTGAGCTATCTACTATGATTCCCAGATATTGCTCCCGGTCTGTCACCTCCAGTTCTTTTACCTGCCTGGGAACTGTAGTTTGTTAGGACGTTGAGAGTTGTTAGGAGACCTTGTTCCCTCAGAGAACTACAATTCCCATACAAGTTTAACAATCAATTGCTCTTCCCAAGGAACTCTGGGAAACTGTAGCTCTCTGAGGGGAATGTTGTTGTTTAGTCGTTTAGTCGTGTCCGACTCTTTGTGACCCCATGGACCATAGCACGCCAGGCACTCCTGTCTTCCACTGCCTCCCGGAGTTTGGTCAAACTCATGTTGGTAGCTTCGAGAACACTGTCCAACCATCTTGTCCTCTGTCGTCCCCTTCTCCTAGTGCCCTCCATCTTTCCCAACATCGGGGTCTTTTCCAGGGAGTCTTCTCTTCTCATGAGGTGGCCAAAGTATTGGAGCCTCAGCTTCAGGATCTGTCCTTCCAGTGAGCACTCAGGGCTGATTTCCTTCAGAATGGATAGGTTTGATCTTCTTGCAGTCCATGGGACTCTCCGAGGGGAATAGTGGTCTCCTAACAACTCTCAGAACCCTAAACAAACCACAGTTCCCAGGATACTTTGGGAAAAGTGATATGATACTGCTTTAAGTGTATAGTGCAGATGGAGCCTTAAATAGTTGTCCAGAACTGCAAGCCATAGGGGGGGAAACTGCCCTCCTGGACATAGGAAAACAGCCATCTACTATGCTTTGCCTAGATAGAGATTTCTTAGTCTTAGTCTGCCATCTGATGGACAATGCAGTCCTTGTCTCATAAGCATTTTACCTAGATTCTCAAGCTTTTGTCTTTTCCAATGACAGCCTGAAAATTGCGAACCATGCATTAGACCTTTTTGGTTCTGCAAATCAAAGTGCATAATTCATATTTTAATTGCTGGCGTCTTCCATTTCTAATGTAGCGAATCTCCCTGCATTGGGTGAGCAAAGTTTTGCAAAATTTGTCGTCCGAATCAATCAACCAAATGCAGATATACTCAGCGGCTCTACAACCTTTCTATAGACCACCTAAGCGGGCTTTTTCTCACCAGATACACCAGTGGTCCATATCTAACTACTTTAAGGACCTCCTTTTCTCCTAGAACATGATCCCTCATTTGTTGTATTAAGACAGTTATGTTCATAAACAGTATGTGTTGTCTATTAAACCTTGACTATTAGATTCAGCCTTTGCACAGATGGTGATAACAAAACTGACATATTTTCAAGGTTATATACATCTCCATGGCCTTGTTCTAAAACACAGCCCTGAAACAGGGACCTTCTAGTTCAAAGAACAAACAAACATGGAAGAATCTGGGGTTCAGCTGAACTTAGGGGTTGGGAAGAAATTTAATTCACTTTGCATTTAAAGGTAAACTTATTTAATTTACACTTTCCAAAACTATATTCTTGTTGTATGTTTCCCACCACCACTAATATATGCATTTATATGCACACTTTCCCCCAGTATATCATTTTTGTATGCATTACATGGAGGGAAACTTGCACCATAAAAACTGTCTGTCTATCTGTATTCAACTCTGGTCAGACCTCACCTGGAGTATTGTGTCCAGTTCTGGGCACCACAGTTCAAGAAGGGTACTGACAAGCTGGAACATGTCCAGAGGAGGGCAACCAAAATGGTCAAAGGCCTGGAAACGATGCCTTATGAGGAACGGCTTAGGGAGCTGGGTATGTTTAGCCTGGAGAAGAGAAGGTTAAGGGGTGATATGATAGCCATGTTCAAATATATAAAAGGATGTCATATAGAGGAGGGAGAAAGGTTGTTTTCTGCTGCTCCAGAGAAGCGGACACGGAGCAATGGATTCAAACTACAAGAAAGAAGATTCCACCTAAACATTAGGAAGAACGTCCTGACAGTAAGAGCTGTTCGGCAGTGGAATTTGCTACCAAGGAGTGTGGTGGAATCTCCTTCTTTGGAGGTCTTTAAGCAGAGGCTTGACAGGCATATGTCAAGAATGCTTTGATGGTGTTTCCTGCTTGGGAGGGGGTTGGACTGGTTGGCCCTTGTGGTCTCTTTCAACTCTATGATTCTATTATTCTAACCCAGTGGGATGGAATGTTATGCTGGGAATCTATTCCTAGAATGAAAAAGGATAAAAAGGCTATTACACTAGGTGGCAGCAAAGCTGATGTTTACATCAAATCTGATTACTTACATGACTAAAACATTTCATTTACCCGAAGGCCATTTTATACAAATCAGCAGAATTCATGGGCAAAGGTTTTCCCCGGATGAACAAGTTCAGAATTCAGCTTGGGGGTTGTCTGCTTTTAATTGTGTTGTTGTATATCTTCTTATTGCTTTGTTCTCATTGGTACTTAAAACATCCTGGGATAAATATTATGAAGAAAGGTATATAAATGCCACAGATAAGTAAATCAAGGCACATTCCCCTCGCACCACTGCCTCAGAACAAAAACCTGGGAATGCTATCTGTGCAAAGAAACTTGGTGTACCAAGACGACGTTAGCCTTGTCACTACACTGCACTTTAGTAACTTAAGAAAATACAGAAGACATACAACCAAAGCAAAGAGGACATCTAGACATTTGTTGCAGGTGGTAGTGGTCTGCCTGAGTTTATTAATCACATCTTACATTCAGCCACTGCCTGAGGTGGGGAGAGGGTGGCAGTGCGACAGGGCCAGCAATAACAATAAAAACAAATAAACAAACAACAACAACTTCATGATGAGTCCCCACCACCTTTTTCCAGGAAAAAAAGGATTGTGAGAATCATTATATTTTCTCAGGTCTTTCAGTCTTTAAAAAATGCTGTATTATTATTATTATTATTATTATTATTATTATTATTATTATTATATCACCTTCTGAACCACTATCTCAAGGTGATTTGCACGAGATAATTTTGTTGTTGTTTAGTCGTTTAGTCGTGTCCGACTCTTCGTGACCCCATGGACCATAGCACGCCAGGCACTCCTGTCTTGCACTGCCTCCCGCAGTTTGGTCAAACTCATGTTCGTAGCTTCGAGAACACTGTCCAACCATCTTGTCCTCTGTCGTCCCCTTCTCCTAGTGCCCTCAATCTTTCCCAACATCAGGGTCTTTTCCAATGATTCTTCTCTTCTCATGAGGTGGCCAAAGTATTGGAGCCTCAGCTTCACAATCTGTCCTTCCAGGGAGCACTAGAATGGATAGGTTTGATCTTCTTGCAGTCCATGGGACTCTCAAGAGTCTCCTCCAGCACCATAATTCAAAAGCATCAATTCTTCGGCGATCAGCCTTCTTTATGGTCCAGCTCTCACTTCCATACATCACTACTGGGAAAACCATAGCTTTAACTATACGGACCTTTGTCGGCAAGGTGATGTCTCTGCTTTTTAAGATGCTGTCTAGGTTTGTCATTGCTTTTCTCCCAAGAAGCAGGCGTCTTTTAATTTCGTGACTGCTGTCACCATCTGCAGTGATCAAGGAGCCCAAGAAAGTAAAATCTCTCACTGCCTCCATTTCTTCCCCTTCTATTTGCCAGGAGGTGATGGGACCAGTGGCCATGATCTTGGTTTTTTTGATGTTGAGCTTCAGACCATATTTTGCGCTCTCCTCTTTCACCCTCATTAAAAGGTTCTTTAATTCCTCCTCGCTTTCTGCCATCAAGGTTGTGTCATCTGCATATCTGAGGTTGTTGATATTTCTTCCGGCAATCTTAATTCCGGCTTGGGATTCATCTAGTCCAGCCTTTCGCATGATGAATTCTGCATATAAGTTAAATAAGCAGGGAGACAATATACAACCTTGTCGTACTCCTTTCCCAATTTTGAACCAATCAGTTGTTCCATATCCAGTTCTAACTGTAGCTTCTTGTCCCACATAGATATTTCTCAGGAGACAGATGAGGTGATCAGGCACTCCCATTTCTTTAAGAACTTGCCAAAGTTTGCTGTGGTCGACACAGTCAAAGGCTTTTGCATAGTCAATGAAGCAGAAGTAGACGTTTTTCTGGAACTCTCTAGCTTTCTCCATAATCCAGCGCATGTTTGCTATTTGGTCTCTGGTTCCTCTGCCCTTTCGAAATCCAGCTTGCACTTCTGGGAGTTCTCGGTCCACATACTGCCTAAGCCTGCCTTGTAGAATTTTAAGCATAACCTTGCTAGTGTGTGAAATGAGCGCAATTGTGCGGTAGTTGGAGCATTCTTTGGCACTGCCCTTCTTTGGAATTGGGATGTAGACTGATCTTCTCCAATCCTCTGGCCATTGCTGAGTTTTCCAAACTTGCTGGCATATTGGGTGTAGCACCTTAACAGCATCATCTTTTAAAATTTTAAATAGTTCAGCTGGAATATCATCACTTCCACTGGCCTTGTTATTAGCAGTGCTTTCTAAGGCCCATTTGATTTCACTCTCCAAGGTGTCTGGCTCAAGGTCAGCAACCACACTACCTGGGGTGTACGAGACCTCCATATCTTTCTGGTATAATTCCTCTGTGTATTCCTGCCACCTCTTCTTGATGTCTTCTGCTTCTGTTCCTTACCACTTTTGTCCTTGATTATGGTAATCTTTGTACGAAATGTTCCTTTCATATCTCCAATTTTCTTGAACAGATCTCTGGTTTTCCCCATTCTATTGTTTTCCTCTATTTCTTTGCATTGCTCATTTAAGAAGACCCTCTTGTCTCTCCTTGCTGTTTTTTGGAAATCTGCATTCAGTTTCCTGTATCTTTCCCTATTTCCCTTGCATTTTGCTTGCCTCCTCTCCTCCGCTATTTGTAAGGCCTCGTTGGACAGCCATTTTGCTTTCTTGCATTTCCTTTTCCTTGGGATGGTTTTCGTTGCTGCCTCCTGTATAATGTTACGAGCCTCCATCCATAGTTCTTCAGGCACTCTGTCCACCAAATCTAAATCCTTAAACCTGTTCCTCACTTCCACTGTGTATTCATAAGGGATTTGATTCAGATTGTATCTTACTGGCCCAGTGGTTTTTCCTACTTTCTTCAGTTTAAGCTGGAATTTTGCTATAAGAAGCTGATGATCTGAGTTACAGTCAGCTCCAGGTCTTGTTTTTGCTGACTGTATAGAGCTTCTCCATCTTTGGCTGCAGAGAATATAATCAATCTGATTTCGATGCTGCCCATTTGGTGATATCCATGTGTAGAGTCGTCTCTTGTGTTGTTGGAAGAGAGTGTTTGTGATGACCAGCTTGTTCTCTTGACAGAACTCTATTAGCCTTTGCCCTGCTTCATTTTGAACTCCAAGGCCAAACTTGCCAGTTGTTCCTTTTATCTCTTGATTCCCTACTTTAGCATTCCAATCCCCTGTAATGAGAAGAACATCCTTCTTTGGTGTCATTTCTAGAAGGTGTTGTAGGTCTTCATAGAATTGGTCAATTTCACTTTCTTCAGCACCGGTAGTTGGTGCATAAACTTGGATTACCGTGATGTTAAAAGGTCTGCCTTGGATTCGTATCGAGATCATTCTGTCATTTTTGAGATTGCATCCCATTACAGCTTTTGCCACTCTTTTGTTGACTATGAGGGCCACTCCATTTCTACTACAGGATTCTTGCCCGCAGTAGTAGATATGATAGTCACCCGAACTGAATTCGCCCATTCCCTTCCATTTTAGTTCACTGATGCCCAGGATGTCGATATTTATTCTTGTCATCTCATTTTTGACCACATCCAACTTACCTCCATTCATGGTTCTTACATTCCAGGTTCCTATGCAATATTTTTCTTTACAGCATCGGACTTTCCTTTCGCTTCCAGATAATTAAAAACGAGATAATTAAAAACAGCTAAAACACAAAACAGCAAACCCATATAAAACAAGACTAATACCCTAATATATGGACCCTTCTTGTAAAGACCTAGTTTCCAGGGGGGGAAGCCTGTCAGAACAAAAATGTCTTCAATTTGTTTCCAGAAAGTGATGCCTGTTCCATCTTGACAGGTATTCCAGAGATCATTAAAAGCCCTGCTCCGAGTTACTGTGGAGAGGGGACCCCCCCCCCCCGAGATCTTTGGAACTTGCAGGAAAAACTCTAACACAGATTGCAGCAATCTACTGGGTGTATGAGAGAAGACAGTCTCTCAAGTAACCTGGTCCTTAGCTGTATAGGGCTGTATATGCTAGTACAAACACCTTGATCTTGGCCCAGGAACAGATTGGCAGCCAGGGCAAATCCCACAGGGAGGGTGTTATGTTCTGAAAGTAGTTCCCCCTCCCCACAAGCAAGCTAGCAGCCACATTCTGCACCAACCTTCTGCCCTTGCCAGTTTTACTTTGCTTTTGCCTCTGTGTTTATAGTTCAAGATTTTTATGTTCTGTTTGCAACCTTTTATGGTTCTGCAATTGACTGTAAACCACCCGGCGAACTTTTTGTCCTTGGGCAGTGCACAAATATTGTCAATAAATCAATAGCTGCTCAGCCCCCACTCCCTCCCTCCCGAGGACCTGCCACCTGCCAACTCCCAGAAAAGCAAGACTGCTTCCATCACAGGCTGCGTGATTTCCAGCTGCTCAGCTCCACGGCCTCAACTTAGAAGATTTTGGCAGGGGCAGGGCTGAAACTCAGAAGCCGAGCAGATGCTCTGCACACAAAATGGTCCTGGTTCAATACCTAGTGATTCCAGGTAATGCCAGGAAAGAACCCTGCTGGAAACAGTGGAGAGCAGCCACCAGTCAGGGTCAAAAATACTGAGCTAGATAGACCAACAGTCTGGCTCAGTCTAAGACTTCCTACATTCCTGTAGAACTTGAATTATCTTGGCTCTCTATCACCATGCAATGCAATTTCTGTCCATTTTAGATTGTGCACTCGATTTTCAAGACTCTTTGCAAACTGCTTTGCCAGCCCCTTGGGGCTACAAAGTGAAACACAAGTATTCTAAATGGTCCTATGTTGAACTCCTTGCCCCAAAGTTTTAGGTATCATCCCCTCTATTTGTGTCTTGCTGGCATTTGGAGACATTTCAGCTCTGTCGTTGCTGAACTTCAGGTAGTGATTAGTAATAGTATTACTCTATTCTGCCTTGGTCAGACCACACCTGGAATATTGTGTCCAGTTCTGGGTGCCACAATTTAAGAAGGATCTTGACAAACTGGAACATGCACAGAGGTAGAATAAAGCAAGATATACATTTTTGTAACAAAGAAATCAATAAATGCGAAGGGAGAAGGAATGCCATGGTGCATCTGCAGCAACAAAACCGGGTGCCTTCATCTGCCTCTGTTGCAACAAAACATGTCTCTCCTGTATTGGTCTCTATAGCCACAGCAGGCACTGTAACTCTCCAAATGCTTTGACTTCACCCCAAAGGAGCACTCCTCCACTGTCTCCTGAGACAGATGTCAATGAATGCAAGCACATGTGGGCATTAGGCTACTCTGGGCAAGCGTGGTGGAGGCCAGGACCTACTGAGCCCTCAACTTACTTCTAGGGTGGTCCCCTTGGCCTTTATTTAAAATACCACCATCAGAGCACAATTGTGGGAGGGGTTTCCCAGCTCTATCTGCTGCTGCTTTTGAAAGCCTTGCGAGTTGCTGCAGGAGAGCGACTGTGAGCAACATCATGAGAGGGGGGGTTTCAGGGTTTGAAATTAGCAGGGCGCCAGGTGCATTTTGCACCTCGAGATTCTCCATTTGCAAGCACCTCAAAAACCTTGGTGCCATATTTTGCACCTGACTGACACTCAAGGATTACTGAAACATATGTTTAACAATAAGAGTCCCAGGGACCATGGGCGTACCCAGGATCAAAACTAGGGGGGGGGCAAGGGGAGGGGCCAAGGCACGGAAGGGGAGGGGCCACAAAGTGGGCGGGAACGGCGAACTCGCGCTCCGCCGGGCTGTGCCCCTCCCTAGAAGCAGGGCTGGTGGGCGGAGGCGGAGCCCAGCCCAGCGGAGCGCGGGTTCGGCGTTCCCGCCCACCGCGCCGCGCTCCCTGGTTCCCCGCCGCGCTTGGCCTTGCCTGAGGGCGCGCCGGGGAGCTGGAGGGAGGGTGCGGCGCGGCGCAGCGCAGCAGGAATGGCGAACTCGCGCTCCGCCGGGCTGTGCTCCGCCTCTGCCCACCAGCCCTGCTTCTAGAGTAGGGCAGCTGCCCTAACTTGCCCCGTGGTGGGTACGCCCTTGCCAGGGACTGCAAGAAGATCAAACCTATCCATTCTGAAGGAAATCAGCCCTGAGCGCTCACTGGAAGGACAGATCCTGAAGCTGAGGCTCCAATACTTTGGCCACCTCATGAGAAGAGAAGACTCCCTGGAAAAGACCCTGATGTTAGGAAAGATTGAGGGCACTAGGAGAAGGGGACGACAGAGGATGAGATGGTTGGACAGTGTTCTCGAAGCTACGAACATGAGTTTGATCAAACTGCGGGAGGCAGTGGAAGACAGGAGTGCCTGGCGTGCTATGGTCCATGGGGTCACAAAGAGTCGGACACGACTAAACGACTAAACAACAACAACAACAACGTTTAACAATAAAGAGTAGAATGCTTTGAAAATATTTTTACTGCAAACACCAAATTAAACACGGATTAACAATTTCTGCTAAAAGTGTGATATTAACAATGTGTCGCTTCTGTGAATTGCGTATTAATTCATGCTCATCAAAATAATAAATGAAAAGTGTTGCCGACACCCCACCCCAGTGGCAACTAGACATTCTATTTTGGCACTCATAACCCAGGTCCCAGAAGCCATTTGGTTCTTACCATTTCTTTCTTTCTTTTTAATTTTTTTTATTCAGTTTTTGAAATATACAGATAAATACATAGATGACAAATAGTTATGTATACAACAAATGTATTTTGTATATAACAAATACATGCATTGATAACTTCTATATAAATCAAATAATATCAGACTTAGAAACCTTACATCTCAACATATATAAAAAGAAAAGAAACAGAAAAAGAGAAAAGAAAAAGACAATAACAACAATAACAAAAAGATTCAATAAGTATCTTCTGTTAGATACAATTCAATACCTTTTCTATCCCAGTTTCTAACACTGGGTGTTTCTAGGACCAAGGTGAAACCGCCAAGTTGTTTTGCTGTTACCAGGAGGTACAATGTTGTAAGTGTAATCCTGCTGTATTTATAGTACCGAAATGTTTTCTTGCATGTTGCTATTTTCGCTATCATGTTCCTGTTTTATTATGTTATTATGAAACTCCTCTTGCAACAGTTGGTTTTGAATTGTATTCCTTTTTTCTTTGCTGTAAACTGCTTAGAGCATGTTCCTTTTTAAGGACAGGTGACATACAAATACTATAATAATCATGATGTTGATGATGTTAGCCCTCTCATTTCATGGACCTTCAGCAGATGCATTGGTACCCATTGCTAGGCCTGGCCTAAGGTGTATTGCAATAGCACTACCACCAGATACAGGGGTAAAAAAAAAAAAACAAGAACAGGAAATGAGTCCCCAAACCCCTTTTTGGGTTAAAGGTGGGCCTGGTGTCTGAAAAGTATAACAACCACGGGTCTATTTCAAGGAGTCCAAGTCCAGTTTAAAGATTTTATTTTCAAGAAACTGTAGAGAGGCCATCTTTGTTGCAAGTCCATGCAAAGTCTTTTGTTTTGTAGCTGTGTGATTTGTGCTCATACTGTATTGTGATGGCCATCGGCTATAAACAATAAAATTGATTGATTGATTGATACAAGAACTGCTCCCTGCCTTGCTAGCCTAGGAGGGCCCTGACTGACTCCAACTACAAAAATGCTCCAGAAGCCGGAGGTCACCCTTGTTGTGGTGGTGGGATGTTGTTTAAGGGTTTAATGTTGGGGGGGGGGGTCAAGATTTAATTTTCAAGGAGCTTACTTTTTGCTGCTCTTGGTATTAAATTTTGCAAGTTTTTTTAGTGCCAGACCCCCTTTTTTACGTTGGGCCTGTTTATTTTTATTGTATACTTCTTGATACGCTTTTCTCTATTGCTTATGACCACTTGTTATATTTCTGTAACAATGAGAAAAGGCCAGTTAGCAGCTTATACAATGGCATGGAGAAAGTGGAAAGAGAGTGGCTGGGGAAACCCAGCCAGATGGGCGGGGTATAAAAAAATAAATTATTATTATAGTATTATTATTATTCTCACTCCCTCATAACGCTAGAACTCATGAGCATGCAATGAAGCTGAATGATGGAAGATTTAGGGCACCCAGCCATTCTTTCCACTACCACCACAAGAGTCACAGGAATTCATAGTTTTCCTCCCACACTATTGACCCTGTTGTTGTTCTTCATCAACCACAGCCGTCGTTCCTTTACGCACAACTTCCTTCCTTCACTCAGCCCACAGAGCTTGAGACGCTTCGCAGAACTGCAGAGCTGGAAGGGACCCCGAGGGCATAGCTGCCAAGTTTTCGCTTTTCTCGCGAGGAAGCCTATTCAGCATAAGGGAAAATCCCTGTAAAAAAGGGATAACTTGGCAGCTATGCCCGAAGGTCATCTAGCCCAACCCCCCTGCAACGCTGGAAACTCAGCTAAAGCATCCGTGGCAGATGGCCATCCAACCTCTGCTTCCAAGGAAGGAGAGTCCACCACATCCCGAGGGTTGTGTGCGGTCGATCCCCACGTCGGGCGAAAGATGCCTGCATCGCGGGGGGGGGGGGCTGGACTAGATGACCCCCGTAGCTCCTCCCAAATGCTACGATTCCCTCCCCCTTGCTCGCGCTCGGCGCTGCAAGTGGCCAGGCTCTCCCTCTCCAGGCGGGGCGCACCGGAGACAAAAGGCCAATGGCGCGCCTCTCCGGGCTCCCCGCCCTGGCCCGCATCCGCCTCCCGGCCGCCGCCTCCTAGCCCGTCACGTGGGAAGAGAGCCCCGCGGCTCCTCGCAGCAACCGGGGAAGGAGCAGAGCCGCGTGGGGTCGGAGAGCAGCGCCTGCGATCGCCTCCTGCTCGTCGACCTTGTTCTCCTCGCTTCTCTTCCCTCTCCACGAGGCCGCCATGAAGAAGCTGCTGGTGGCCGCGCTGCTGCCCGTCTGCTTTGCTGCTGCCCTGGCGGGTAAGTCGCCTTTTTTCTTCTTCTGCGGGGTCCGGGAAGACCCCCGCCGCGAGCGAGAGAAAAAGGGAAAGTTGCCTTCGCTCCTCTCCACCGATCAGGTTCCCTCGCGCGCGCGCCCGCACTCCCACGCCCTCTGCTTTTCGGAAAGGGATGCGTCCGAAGAAGGTTTGCTCATTTCCCTCTCTCTTGCAAGCGGGAACTTGCGTGGGTTTTTTTTTTTTGTGTAATGTTTTTCACCCTCCCGCCGCAGAGGCTGCTCGGCTCCAGAAGTGGGGTCGCCTGTTTTTGAAACGCCCCGCTTTCTTAACCGTGGAAGTTATCTGGAGACCTCGGCGTATCTCTCGTGTGTGTGTTTGTGTTGTGCGCGCCGTCGAGGTTGCACGGCCTGCCGCAGCAGGGAAGGAAGTGCACGTGCTTTATTTTAATTTTTGCACGGAGAAGGTCCCCGCCTCAGTTCAAGCGCAGTTCCAAACCAAATCTCAACTTGTTTTTTAAAAAATGCGGAAGGAATAGCAGGTCTGGACGGTCCCCAGATCCCTGCCTGTCATAATAGGCAGTGCTAGAACAGATGGAGCAATGAGTCTTAAGACTGTGTTTCATGTTTTCAGAGCAGATAGAACTGGAACGCCTTTCTTTCATCCCGATCCGACATCCTTTATTGCACGGCAAAGGGAGCTTCGTGTGAACGCAGCCAGGAATTGATTTACCATGCAAGCAGTTTGCTTCTTGTTGGAAAATAGGTTTAGGGAGTATTGAGGTCATTGAGGTTTGTTTGCGTCTTTGTGGCTTCATTGCAGTTCCGTGAGTAGCGAACAGCATGGTCTTTTTGTTGCTACCAAAAGAAAGAGGGTCGTTCCATTTCTAGTACTGTACTTGGGAGGCTCTGTCTTGGGGGATGAAGTGTAAACTGCAAGCACTTCGTGAGCAATCTGTGCCAAAGCAAAGGCCAGAGCATGTAAACAAAGACTGACATGCTGAGGCAAAACATTGGCTTGGAAGTAAACCCTTCCAAGTAAGGCTGCAGACCTTAAGACATGTTTGCTAAGATAAGAATCTCACCGATCAAATCTCTGTTCTCTTATTTATTTGCCAACAAAGGGCAAGTGTTGCTTTCTAGAGCAGCTTTTGCCCACCTGGTGTCCTCCAGATGTTTTTAACTACAACTTCCATCAGGCTCACCTGGCTGATAAGAGCTGTGATTGAAAACAACCCTCCAGGTTGTCGAAGGCTAGAATAGCTTGACCTACTAAATCTTAATCACAAGGTCTACTTTTAGGGGCAATAATTAGTATTAGCATCATTTATGGAGAAAGCTCTACTTTTGCTTTTAGTCAACCATGGCTTCCTGCTTTCTCCGTGATTAACACCGGCCGTGATTAAAGAATCCAGCTTCATAAGCCATGATTTAAAGTGGTCTTGTTTTGAAACCAACTGCTGTTAATTGTTAAACCAACTTTAAACCATAGATTGCGCAGCTGGCTTCCTTTAACGAGCCATAGGTATTGTTAACCATGGTTCCTGGTTTGGGCAAAACCCAAAGTTAATTTTTCAAAGTCCTCCTCCCAGATGCAGAAGAGGATTGGGTGGGGAGCTACCAAACCTTGGGTTTGCTGCAGATCATGCATGTTGCAGTATACCATGGTTTAAATTTAGCATGACATGAGAACACAGTTCTGCGTTGCATTCTCGCTTGCATTGGAGGAAGAAGGCAGAGGTCCACTGCCTTCGTGTCTTTAGGGGAACTTGGAGGAACTGCAGTTGGTGCTCAGCACCCCAGTCGGTGACCCCACACCATCAGGGGGCATGTGCTCCACTCCTGTAAAACCTGTCAGACTGATGGTGCCAACAACTCTGAGTATCCACAAGGATATTGAATCATTTGGTGCCCAGATTAGTGCCTGGAGGGTAGAAGGGCCCCTGAGAATATAGAAGTTTGTTGATGTATAAAAAAAACATTTATAGACTGCCTGGCGTGCTCTGGTCCATGGGGTCACGAAGAGTCGGACACGACTAAACGACTAAACAACAACAAGACTGCTCCTCATAAATCTGGCTGGTATACAAGAGAGATTGTTGGTATCCATCTGTCTCAAGAGAGAATGGAGTGTGTCTCCAGAGGTGAAGCCAAACTGCTGCATTAGCAGCACCGAAGTGACCTCTCAGGGGCACAAGCCTGGGCAGTGTGCACGGAGTTTCTGGGCTGCCTAGATGGCAAGACCCGCTCTTGGCCTCACTGGTGTGGTCCAAAGGAAAGCAGAGCAATACGTTTGGTACCAGCTTGGCTGCAGGAGTTGCCAGAAGGAGGCGTACAAGGTGCCATCCAACCATCTTAGGGACTCTACTCCCAGATCTGTGTAGGGTTTACTCCTTGGCCTTTTCTTCTCCTGAAGATACCTCTCAAGGCAGCAGAGGTGTAGGATCAGAGTTTTCCTTCTCCAAGATGGGCTTCCTTCCCAGGTTGATGAGCCCCATCTGCCCCTCACTTCCCTCTACAGCAAGTGCAGAAACCACCTTCTTGGGGCCACTATTGGTCCTGTCAGCTCAAGTCACCAGAGCCTGTCTTTGCATGCAGGGGAAATCCCTCACCAAGGGTTCGAGACCTGTCGGCTACCCTCACCTGGTTTAGCCGGCCAGTCCAAGCCGTTCCCGGGGTGTGGCCTCCGTTGCATGCTGGCAGCTTCAGGGAGCCACAGGTGAGAGCTGAGTGCAGGGTAGGGGACCACGGGTGGCCAGAGGTACTACCCCTCTCATAATACCCATCAAAGGAGATACAATTAAACCATTAGAAGCAATGGAGGATGTGCATAGAAATGGCTGGCTCATCTTGAAAGTGTAAGCTGCTGAATTGGCCTGTTGACATAAAAAAAAAAACCTCTTGAAGAGATGCCTGAAGATCAAAAGGTAGGGTACCTGCCAGGTGTTTGCTGCAAGAGTGTTCCACAGCATGGGACCAGTGGCACTAAATGCTCAACTTCTGGTTGAAGCCAAATGGGTTTCTGAAACACTGGGGGCAACTAATGTAGTTCCTCTGGATGATTTCAGTGATCTTGCTGCTATATAAGACTCGGATGAATCAGCCCCACACAGATAGAGCTGATGGAACAGCTGGCCTGGCCTTGGAAAAGAGCTAGGTGGAAAATATTGGCTAAGAAGATAGTTCAAGATTACATTATCTCTTTCTGGGATGTAAATCAGTCTTCCTTGACCCTGGAGAAGCCTGAAGGGAACTGTGCTAAATTTAATGTGCAGTGAAATACCTAGCAACTGAGAGAGGCAGCATTTTGCACCCGGCTATCGGCCACTTGCGACCAAGTGAAGATGCCTGGGTGCCAGGATGGTGCCTGATGTCTCTACCATCAAAGAGGGGCATGCCTGGGGATCCTTGGATCTGGGCTATTTTCACACACTAGCAGTGTAGAATTCTAACCATGATATTTTATCTGCACAATCGGAATTAATTACAGGGACCAAAAAAGCCGGGTTGAAAAACACAACCTTCGAGCTGTCTGGCCCCAAAATGGCAACTAGGCATTCCTTTTTTGGCGACAGCAACCCTGGTTGAAGGAGAATTTTGGCACCTAGGTTTTACGGTATATCTGAGTTTCTAACACTGACGAAGGATTCATTTGTGAAAACTTGCTAGTAATAAACATAACTTGCCGTCCTGTATCTAAAAAGAATTTATGACCCTTTGAGCTCGTCTCCAAGGCCCAGACTGAAGTGCGCTGTAAATGGCCACTGCAAGTCTAAGTGATGTCTAGTGCAACTCATCTCACGGGGGACAACGTGGCCTATTGTATCTTCCCCACCCCCCAAATCAGCAGATAATAATGTGAGCCTCATATGCAGGCAAGTGCAGAACATCGTGCAACAAGGTAAACGACATGAAGTAGACAGAACAAAAAAGGATGTGCATCACCCATTTCATGTGGTTGCATTTCCTATAACATCTACCAGAAAAGTCAAGCTGCTTTGAAAAGGTTTGGGGATTTGCAGATTTCGTTTGGAGACCCGGTTGGCAAGAGGCAAACAGACAATTTAAACACATCTTGCAAGTTTTTGCTTGAACATTTAAAAACCGCAACGATGTTATGCTTGGCTCCTGATATACTTCCCTCTGTCTTTCTGCTCCTTTTGCACCCTCCCTGTGTTTAGTTTACTGTTCCAACAATATTTCTCAAGCCTGTGTGCCAGAGAGCAGAATCTTTATCGGAACCAACAGATCCACCAGTGTGGCTATTCTTTCATATAGTAAAACAGTGTGATCCATGGATCAGTGCTGCTCCACGGTGTCTTCACCCCACTGCCCAGGTTGGGTGGGATGCTTCAGGGACCAAATTTGGTACTGGTTCCTTTTTTATATAATAATAATTTTTATTAATGTTATAAACAGAAAAACAACAAAGACATCCAAAAACACATTGAAATACAATATCTTGACAAAAAAGAAAAACACAAAAATCCAAATTCCTTTAACATTGTATATGGGGACCTCCTCGAGTTCCCTCAATCTGCGCTTCATTTCATTTTTATCTTTAGCAATTTCTAATACATTTTTATATAAATTTCAAATAATTTCAAATCTTTCATACCTCTATCTAGTTCACATAATCTCTAAATCCACAGCTTCTATACAATTCTAAATCTAATCTTAATATACAATTTTAGCATATTTTTTCAGATAGATTTTGAAATCTTTCCACTCTTCTTCAGTCGCTTCTTCTCCCCGGTCGCAAATTCTCCTGGTCATCTCAGCCATCTCCATATACTCCATCATCTTCATTTGCCAATCGTCAACTGTTGGTAATTCATGAGACTTCCAGTTCTTAGCTAATAATACTCTTGCCGCCATTGTGGCATACATAAAAAAGATTTTTCTTAGGTACTATCTCTTTCCCGACTATACCCAATAGGAAGGATTCTGGTTTCTTAATAAATGTGTTTTTCAACACTCTCTTTATTTCATTATATATAAATCTTTTCCCAGAAATCTCTTACTAATGGGCAAGTCCACAAATTTGGTACTGGTTCCTGGCCCATTGGGTGGGGAAAATCCCACTCCAGCACATCAGATAGCTTGAGAAGCACTGATAAAAATAATACTTTCACCACTTCAGTGAACTGCAGAAACATTGTTAGTAGGGCTAAGCCAAAGGGGGATATCTCATGAATTTTTTCATCAGTGTAAGAAAGGCATCCCTTTGGGTAACTCCCCGAATTGCTGCAAAAGAAAATGGAAACGTTTGCCTCTTTAGGAAGCACGGTTCTCACTCTGCATGGGTGTCATTGACTGGTAGGGGAGAATAATGATCCCCAATTGAGTAGGATCTCTCATGCAGCCAGTGCCAGAGGTATTAATAGTGCTCTGAACTGGTTTTGTCTGTGCTCAGAAACAACAGCAGGTAGCCAAATCGAATTGGGTAGCATTGCCAGGTAGTCTTGCTCACCACATAGGCATAGAAAGCATTAGCCAAGAAGAAAAGTGGCATCAGAATAGCAGTCGGGGAAACAATTGCAGCAAACTGCCTTAGGAGGAAATGGAAGATTTACACTGCAGATTATTTTGGAAAACCTTGTTCATTGCATTTTTAAACCCCTCTTAAAACCAGTTTTCCCAGGGTGTAACTTACTCCTTCTCCTCTTCCAAAAACACTTTTGGAACTTTGGTTTTCAAACGTAATCTGTTCCGGAAGACCGTTCAACTTGCGAAACGTTCGAAAACCGAGGCACAATGGGACGTCGGCAAAATCCATTGAGGAAAAACTTGCAGTGGAAGCCGTTTGACTTCCAGGGCACATTAAAAAACAAACAATTACTTCCAGGTTTTCGGCGGTTGGCTTCCGAAACGTTCGGCTTCTGAGGTGCTCAAAAACTGAGGTTTCACTGTATTTTGAAATTAAGCTTTGCGCCCTCTTTGCTTTAAACGAGGCATAGGCAAACTCAGCCCTCCAGATGTTTTGGGACTACAACTCCCAACATCCCCAGCTAGTGGTCACGGATGATGGGAGTTGTAGTCCCAAAACATCTGGAGGGCCGAGTTTGCCTATGCCTGCTTTAAGCCTTGCAGCTTCTCCCAAGGTGATTTTGCAGAGATTAGGGTGAGCGGCACCTGCTTAACATGTCTCTGGGCCATCCTACAGTCGTTTCACAGGTGTCCCAAGCACCTAGGTCTAGTTTTCTTTAAGAGGAAAAAAAAAATACACATTATACCTTAGAAAGAGGGCAAAAAGCCAGGAGAGCAATTTTAATTTTGGAGAATCCTGAGGGGGCAAGGGGGAAAGTGATGGGGTGGGGGAGAGATTTTCTGCATGCCATGAGTATTACCAAAAATGCCTGGAGAACCTTAGAGGTATTTGAAAAGGGTGGGTTAGATATGGAGCGTAACAGCCTGCAATTTCACTCTGCCCTGCGGCATAAGTTGGACACTTGATCTCACGGCACATCTCCAAAATAAAGGCACAGACATCATGAGCGCAAGACATTGTGCCCCAGATTCCTATTGTCAACAGACACTTCAGAACTTAGAAAGGAGGGTAGGCTTCTTGTACCTTTAACAGGTGGAGAAAAGCAACAGGTGTAATTTCTGTGTTTGGGAAAGTACCGGTTGAATGAATCATCGGAATGATTAACGACACAACCTCTTGTCGAGAAAGCCAGCGTTCCTAATTTCTATTTACTTTTTTATTATATTTTGTGTGTTGTCATAAACATACAAATAGATACTAATATACATGCACTTATAAAATTCACATATAATATGAAACTGGTCACAGTTCTAACTTTATCATTTAATAATTGGTATAAATAAATGCATCACTACTGTATAAGCAAATCACATTTATAATTTAGGCTGCAACCCTTTATAACAGGTCAGCTAACTTTTTCAGCCGTGGGCTGGTCCACTGTCCCTCAAACCTTGTGGGGGGGGCGGACTATATTTTGAAGGGGGAAAATGAACGAATTCCTATGCCCCACAAATAACCCAGAGATGCATTTTAAATAAAAGCACACATTCTACTCATGTAAAAACACCAGGCAGGCCCCACAAATAACCCAGAGATGCATTTTAAATAAAAGGACACATTGTACTCATAAAAAAAAGCAAAGCTACAGAGAACCAGGCAGAAGGCCTTCTTGGTAGTGGTGCCCACCCTGTGGAACGCCCTCCCATCAGATGTCAAAGAGAAAAACAACTACCTGACATTTAGAAAACATAGGGAAGTTTTTAATGTGTGACATTTTAATGTATTTAAATCTTTGTTGGAAGCCGCCCAGAGTGGCTGCGGAAACCCAGCCAGGTGGGCGGGATACAAATAATAAATTATTATTATTATTAATTATTATTATTATTATTATTATTAAAAAAACATGCTGATTCCCGGACCGTCTGTGGGCCGGATTTAGAAGGCGATTGGGCCGGATCCAGGCCTACCCATGCTTTATAATTTATAGTATCATCCCATTCTCATATATATGATGGCACCCATCTGTCTGGGGAGACAATGGAGGAGTGTGCCTTTGGGGGTAAAGTCAAACTATTGAAGAGTTCAGTGCCTGCTGTGGCTGTAGAGACGGATGCAGGAGAGACATGTTTTGTTGCAGCTGGGGAAGATGAAGGTGTCCACTTGTGCTGCTGCAGTTGCACCACGGTGTTTCTTCTCTCTGCGTTCCTCCTCTGTTCACTGCTATACACACACACAACTTGACTATGTGTCTCCAAGCACTGCAGTTCTCTGCAAGGGATTGTCACATGGCAGAGCTGATGTTGCCAGCCTTTTTGTCATGTTTGTAGACATCTTTGCAACACAGAGTTGGTTTGGCAATGGCGCTGGTGCCTGAAGCCAGCTCCCCATAGAGCACGTGTGTGTGTGTGTGTCATAGCTGCCAAGTCTCCCGATTTCCCCGGGAAACCCCCGTTTTTTAAAGCCATTTCTGGCTTCATCCCGTACGGCGAAATATCCCGTAATTACCCTGATTTCTCGAGACTGTGCCCGTCTTTGTGAATGTGGTGCTCTTTCCCGTCAACCAACCGTACCTCGTCCACCTCCTCAGCTCTGTGCCCGCCCCTTTCTCTCCTTGTGATTGGCCGCCTTGGCAGAGTCTCCCTCAGGGATTGGTAGCCGGCATGCTAAGGAGGGTTTGGCTGTGCACTGTGTAATTAAGTTAGTGGGGCTGTCTCAGTACGCGCTAGAAGCGGCGGTGAGCTGGTCCAATCTCTATGGAGGTGACGGAGGGAAGCGCTCGGTGGCTGCTGGCGGGCTCCTCTAGCAGCAGCAGCAGCAGCAGCAGCCTCTCTCTCTCTCCCCTCCCAACCCTCCACCCCCTTTATCGGTGGATAATGTTCAGAGCCTGCTTTTCAAACGCCCACTGTAATAAAAATGATCTCTTGAAAATCCAAAATGATCAATCTCTTCTCCCTTTCTTCTTCTTCTTCTTCTTCTTCTTCTTCTTCTTCTTGTCCTCCTCCCCCTCCTCCCCCTCCCTCCTTTATGATCTCATTTCTGCAAGACCCGGACGTTCAAGAAGGGGAGGGTGTGTGGGTGTGCATGTGCGTGTTTTGGGTTTTTTTTGCATTGCACCGAGCGCACTTCTCCAGGTCTGTCCCCCGTCCCTTGTGCTCAAGCTCTGCTTCCCCGTCCCCCCCATCAAACTCCAGGATTTCAGTTTATTATTTTATTACACCATCAATGCTCGCCCTCCTCCTCCCCAGCTGCTGCTGCCGCGGCTGCTCCTACAAACACATCCCTTTCCAAGCCCCCTCCCCTCACCGTGCCTTTTTCCTCTTTATTAATGTAATATTGGGGAAGGAGAGGAGATGCCCTCCTCCCGGGGAGCCCCTTCCATGTGGCCCCTATCCCCCCCCCCGCCCGGCGGCAGAGGAGCATGTGCGCTCTTCAGATCGGCTGCTTTTCTGTCCCTCTCCAACGGGCTCCCCCCCCCAGCTCAGGGAGGGAATGGGTGGCGGATTCCTCCTGAGGGGGGAGGAAAGGAAAAAAGCCAGCGGTAGCAACACAATCTTTCAATCTCGCCAGCCAGCTCGTGCCAGGGAACTTAAAGAAGTTTGCGCGCCCACGTGCGGGGGTTTTTCGCTTCAAGGAATGCAAGCGAGAGAAGGGAGCAGGTAGGGCAGCAGGGCTGTTGCACCCCTCGAGGCGCAGGCAGAATCCGGGGAGTGGAGGCGGGAGGGATCCCCTCTGGCTGAGGAGGCTGTGTGTGTGTGTGTGTGTGCGCGCGCGCACGGGGTGTGTGTGTGTGTGTGGCGCACCTCTCATCTGCTGGCTGCTCCTGCTGCTGCTGCATTTGCGAGCAGACTGAGAAGGGAAGGAGGTGAATGCCAGAGGTCCGCGAGGAAAAGGGAAGGGGGCTGAGGGAGGAGGAGAGGGCTGGCTGGGTGGCTGGGCAACCTTCATGGAGCCTCGGCTCCTGGGCTGGAAATCGGGCAGCGCTGGCACCGGAAGTTGCTTCTACGCAACTTCCGGTGCCGGTCTGCTGTGGTCCCGTATTTTTCTAACCAAAACTTGGAAGCTATGGTGTGTGTGTGTGTGTGTGTGTGTGTGTGTACACACACACACATTTCAGAAGCGTAGATTTTGGCAAAATTCCTTAAAAATAGCTCAACAACCTTTGTGTGTGGATTTTCACTTTTTGAAATATGGCGACCCCAACAAATACACATATACATACATGATTACATGTCTCATTTTTTAATCTTGGCAGTGAGAAGGTGGTTTTCTGCTTCATATACCTTACAAAAGGGGACCAGGTTTTCTCATTTCTCTCTTTTCTGTGACTTACCCCACCACCACCACTACCTCCCCAAACCCTCATTTCTTTATTTTTACCAACCTGCTTGGGGAAAACAGCATGTTCCCCTCTCCTGGCATAGGCAAATGGAAAAGGGATGCTGTTGCTTTTCCAGTGCCCCAGCCAGCATAAGAATCTGTGCAGTATTTTGCCTTCTCTTCTTCAAGCTCTGTGTATAGCCTTTATCTAATCTGCATCTCTTCCTTTTTCCGCTTTGTCGTTTCTGGGGGGCAGGGCATGAGAATCCGCTTACCGCGCACCTAGCGTGGGTTGCAGAAGTTCTTAGCAAGCAGTCTGGGAGAACAAGAGTACCTATGTACAGACCTGCATGCTCGCTGCCGTGTTTATCCCAAAGCTGATCTTTGGAGGTTGCCCAGCCCCCCCCCCCTTCCTTGCCCTCTGTTCCCCAAAGCATTGGGAAAGAGATACTGGCGGTGAAATGTCTATGTGCTCTGTTCTTCCCCTCGTGTTCCTGGCTTTAGGGAGGGTGCTGTGGTTTGGCAACCAGGGTGGATAAAAATCAATGATTTTTTTATTTAAAAAAACGGATTTTTTTTATTTAAATCGGATTTTTTTGATTTAAATCGTGTTTTTTAAATAAAATGCTTTTTGAGGAAAATATATTACCATCCAAAGGTTATTCCATCATGAAATAAAGATTAGTTTTTTAATTATGTAGAATAAGGTTGTATATGTTTAATTTTTTGGGTAAATACATTCCATTAATCCATTCACAATGTCATGCTCTTCCAGAGGTTTTTGTAAGATTATTGGGCAGTTTCTTTGCCTGCAAGATATTATCACAGATACTTGGTTTACTTTTGCAGTTCTCAAAACTGAATTTGACTCAACAGAGATCACATGCCTCTTCTTCACAGCAAAAATGTTATAACATGAACAGAGTTGAAAAAAGACCTTAATCCTATCGTTCTACAAACCTATGAATACAGAATCAACCCCTTCAGTGCTAAGTTTCAAGAAGTTCAGTGAATAGAATAGAAACAATATTTTTCTGATTGTTTGGAGTGGACAGTATTTAAGTTTTTCATGTGTAGGCTGGGCTAACAGTCTAAGTTTCTTAATATATATATAATACTAAGCTTTATTCATGGACAAAGTGCTTTAGAAAGTGTTAAATCATGAATGCAGATCTAGATGAGTGCATGGGGAAATATCTTAATAGTTGTGTGTGCCAACCTTCAGTTGCTAGTCTGTGCATCATTTTTGTTTTCTAGGAGGTCGACTCTGTGTGGTTTCTTAAAATATATATATTTTGTTTTTGTTTAGCCAAATTACTTAACAAACATGGATGTTTGTTTAAGCAAATAACATATGCTGTAATATAAAAAAATTCCTTCAGTAGCACCTTAAAGACCAACTAAGTTTTTATTTTGGTATGAGCTTTCGTGTGCATACACACTTCTTATTGTTTCAGTTGAATAAATCTATTTAAATTGTTATTATTAAGGTAATGATTATTTTTCTCCTTCCTAAGTACAACAGAAAAGTTGTCCAAATACAGTATGAATGATTAACCTATTAAACTGGGGATAAAAAAACTAATATGAAAAGTTGTTATTCTAAAAATCTTCATCTACCAGCATATTAAAGTTATACCAGCAAGAATTAGTCTTTATGTAGAAAACTATGATTTAAATCAAGCCTTACGGACTAGTGATTTAAATCGTGATTTAAATCAGTTTGATTTAAATCAAATCCACCCTGTTGGCAACCAAACAGGGAAATGATGGATTAAGTTGGGGGTGGGGAACAGGTAGACCTCCTGCAGAGGTGGCTGGAGTCCTGCACCAGCCAGCACGGCCAGTGGTCAAGGAAGATGGGAGTTGTAGTCCAGAACAACATCTGGACGGCCACAGGTTCTCTCCATCCCCAACAAGGATAAGAAATCTAAATCTGATCCGTTTCCTGATTCAGATGTCACTGACAATTGTTCAGCAAACCACAATATCTTCTCAAAGGAAAGTGTGGGTGTGCGACTGGTGGTTAATGGGGAGAAAGCACTAAGATGCAAATCTTTTTCTGATAAAGCATGATTAAGGATGTGATGTCTCAACTGGGCCACACTCAACGTAGCCCCAGATAAGGTCCCACCAGGGTCAATGGGATCTTCTCACAATTAAGTTTGTGTGAAAAGTCCATCAAATAGGATATCATTGAGCATACTTTTCCAAAGAAACTCCTCTTCATGGGCGATGAAGACAATTACATATGATACAGTAGACCTTCTCTTTGAATGTATGTACAGTGGAACCTCGGTTTATGAACACCTCGGTTTACAAATTTTCGGTTTATGAATGCCGCGGACCCGTCTGGAACGGATTAATTCACTTTCCGTTACTTTCAATGGGAAAGTTCACTTCAGTTTATGAACGCTTCAGTTTATGAACAGACTTCCGGAACCAATTACACCCATGCTTCGGGTTAAGTACGCTTCAGGTTGAGTACTCCGTGACCCGTCTGGAATGGATTAATCCACTTTCCATTACTTTCAATGGGAAAGTTCGCTTCAGTTTATGAACGCTTCAGTTTATGTACTCCACGGACCGTCTGGAACAGATTAATCCACTTTCCATTACTTTCAATGGGAAAGTTCGCTTCAGTTTATCAACGCTTCAGTTTATGAACAGACTTCCGGAACCAATAGTGTTCATAAACCGAGGTACCACTGTACAGAATTGCAGCCAGAGTGTTAAGACCTAGGCTGGAGGCATAAAGATGTTCTTTCAGACCGGTTCGGGTCATAGCGTTAACGTTGCCAAGTTCCTGGAAATTGACGTGAATATCCCAAGGTTTATGAGCCTTTCGCCATTGTACTTGTAGTTACGAGATTCTTGTGTTTAGTACAGTGTTGACCAAGATCAGGGTCGAGGAACTGGATCCAGTTGGCAACCTAGATATAATAATAATAATAATAATAATAATAATAATATATAATATATAATATATAATATATAATATAAATTTACCTGTATCCCGCCCACCTGGCTGGGCCTCCCCAGCCACTCTGCATGACTCCCAACAGAATATTAAAAAATGCTAAAACATCAACCATTAAAAACTTCCCTAAACAGGGCGGCCTTCAATTGTCTTCTAAAAGTCAGATACAGTCATACCTCGACTTACAAAGGCTTTGACTTCCGAAGGTTTCGACTTCCAGAGTCGACAACCTCCAGAAGTCTTTTCGGCGTGTGCGTTCTGCACCTGCACAGAGCGACCATGCATGCGCTGAAGCAGTGCTTCGACAAACCTCGACCTATGAAGACGGCCGCGAAACGGATTGTCTTTGTAAGTCGAGGTACCACTGTAGTTCTTTATTTCCTTGACATCTGATGGGAGGGTGTTCCATAGGGCGGTCGCCACTACTGAGATGGCCCTCTGCCTGGTTCCCTGTAGCTTCACTTCTCGCAGCGAGGGAACCACCAGAAGGCCCTTGGAGCTGGACCTCAGGCTGAACGATGGGGGTGGAGACGCTCCTTCAGGTATACTGGGCCCAGCCCATTTAGGGCTTTCAAGGTCAGCACCAATACTTTGAATCCTAGCTTCCCCCACCTCTGGCAGGCAACTTTGATAGGTGGAGGGGTTCTGCCCACCTCTCAGACTTGGGGCATTGAAAGGTAAAATAATGCAAATGTATTTATCACTGTTGTGTGTGTTTGTTTCAGTGACAACTACAGGACTGAACGTGACGACCTCAGCTCCCCATTCAAGTTCAATAACAAGTAAGTCTCTACTTAAACTTTTTTTCCCCTTCTGCTTTACTAAGATGAAAGCACTTGCCCCCAAATCCAAGACAAATTAAGTCAATCACCTATCCAAACAGCTTGTGGAAGGGGGGGTTGCCTCTCTGTTCTGAGAAATTGCATAACTGGAATTGGGGGGAAAGGATTGTGTTGAAGAAGGCAAGGACATCCTTGTTGGAGCTGCTGCTCAGGAATGACTGATAATACTTTTCACACATTGGGCAGGGTACCACCAAAGAGCAGGTCAGATTTATTATTATTATTACTGGTATTTGGCTGGGAGTCTTAAGGTTGCAATTCAATTAAAGCACCCTTGCAAGCAATTACATTTAGGGGGCAACCCTATGGCAAGAGCCTTGGGATGCAGATACAGTGGTACCTCAGTTTAAGTACACAATAGGTTCCAGAAGTCCGTACTTAACCTGAAGTGTACTTAACCTGAAGCGAACTTTCCCATTGAAAGTAATGGAAAGTGGATTAATCCGTTCCAGATGGGTCCGCTGAGTACTTAAACTGAAAGTACTCAAACCGAAGCATACTTAAACCGAGGTATGACTGTATCTGGCTCACAGGGCTACAATTCCCAGGGTTGCCTCTGAGATTGATCATTAAACCACTCTTGCAAATTGCAGCTCGGGGGATAAGTGTCTCCTAACAACTCTCAATGCCTCTCACAAACTACATCTCCCTGAATCCTTTGGAGGAAGCCATGTCGGTTTAAAGTGCATGCCTGAGATAATGGTGTGTTGTTATATTTTGGGGTGACATCCGCTGTTGTATTTTAAGTTGTTGTTGTTATTTGTTTATTTATTCATTTGTCCTATCCTGCCTTCTAAAGAAGCCCAAGGCGGCAAACCAAAAGCATAATAAAATAATGCAATTAAAAATATAATAAAATAATGCAATTAAAAATATAAACATTAAGAACATTGAAAACGATCTAATTATATGCATTCCTGTATCTGAAGGCCAAATATATACAAATTAAGAGTAACTGAGTTCCCTATGTGCCCAGCACCCAATGAAATCCACACATGACACTCCAATGACCTTATAGTTATTCAGAAAAACTGTTTTAAAGTTCTTTTCTTTCTCCACCGTGCCCCCCCCATTGAATCATAGAGTTGGAAGTGACTATGAGGATCATTTAGTTGTCCAACCCCCTGTAATGCAGGAAAATTTCGCCCAGTGGGGGGCTCAAATCCATGACCCTGATCTAAAGTTGTAGGGTTGGTTGGTTCGCTGGTTTTTAATTATTCTGCTGACTTTTGAGAAACGTTTATTTTGGAGTTGTCGGTTCCAAACGTCTAGCTCCAGTTTCTGTGTTTGGACCTAGAACAAAGGAACCGGGGGCCAAAAAGAAAAGGGGGGAGGGAACCCCCCCAACTCAAAACAACAACCCAGCTTTCGAGTGCTTTATCATAGATTAATTACCTGCTTCGGAGAAACCACAGCTGGGCATGTTGCCATGTGCAAGTTAAGGCAAGATGTGGCACAAGTGATTGTTCCTTTGCCTTTCACTGGCAAAAAGCTAAAGTTGCTTTTTATTTGTGGAACGCTTTCTTTTCTATATTCTATTATTTGTCCTCCCTCTTTTTTGAACGCTTTGATGCTACTTTTGTCTTCGGTGTTGTTGCTGAAGTCCGGTTTTGTTTAATTTTGCTGCTCTTGAAAACCTTGATGTTTTATTATGTAATTGAGGTTAAAGTGTTGTATTTGCAAAATGAGCTTGGCAATTGAAAAGTCTTGAGCTTAACTTTACCCGCAGCCCCATTCCTCAAGGCTGTGTGTGTGTGTGTGTGTGTGTGTGTGCACGCGCACGCGCTAAATGTTGGTATTTTTATCTCAGAACTTTGCACATGTTCCAAGAGGGAACAAAGAGACAGCCTTAACCTGTGAAGGAACCTCTGTGCAACTGCGGATGGTTCACTCTGCAAGTTCCCTAATTGTACAAACAGAGCCTACACACAAGCACTCTGTACATGCTCAGGCTCTTTTACGAGTTGCTCTCAATGTGTCACGAGGGCTGAATGGACAAATTCACCAGACTCAAGGCAGATAGAAGCCTTCCCATCATGGAGCTGGGTGTCCTGGTCTCCGGATGGAGGGGTGGGTTCAAACTGCATTCCTGGCACATCTTTTTTGGAGACCCAGTGTGGTGTAGTGGTTCAAATGTCAGACTAGGACCTGGGAGACCCGGGTTCAAATCCCACATTCAGCCATGAAGTTCATTGGACGACTTTCGGCCAGTCAGTGCCTCTCATTCTAACTGACCTCACAGGGTTGTTTGGGGGGTTAACTGATCAAGGGGGGAGAACAATGTACACCACCTTTGTGCTCTTTGGAGAAAAGCTGGGATATAAAGAAAATAAAGAAAAGTAGTGAGGGAGGGGCAGAAATTGTGGTTCCACTTCCTTCCCTATGCACAAACACAAACATACCCTGTGATAGGTGGAGAGTATCGTTTGTTAGGATTCATTCCCCGTCTGCAGTCATAGGGTTATTGTGTATCATATGACTGTATGTGTTTTCATTCCCACAGAGTGGAAGTGACGTAGACAGGATGTTTACGTGGGACTGTTGTTCCTTTGTTCTTTCTCTTTACTGGCTGTGATGCCAGAGAGAGGGAGCCATGATGTAGAGCTCCCAGTTTGTTTATATGTAAATAAAGCAGTTAATCCTTATTTACTGACTTGTGTGTTGTTCATCACGTTTGTGAGAGCAATCACATATTTGGCCTGTGGGACCAGTCTGACAACTGGCCCCCGGGACGGCCGAATTATTGACATCGTTGAGCCTACCGGTAAATGAGTGGAAATGTTCTCACACCTATTTGAGGAGCTTCTAGCATCTACATTGACCCGTTGTATTGACCAAGCAGTGTGACTTGTTGCAGGTTTAACACAAGCATTGAAAGTGCTGCATGAAATAAAGCACGTTTTGATTCCCCCCCCCAAAAAAGAGAGCACATTTCAATGTTTAGTGAAGGCCATCCTTTTTCTGGAGGGTTTTGCTTTCCAGCATTTGAAACCTAGTCTGCCCCCATGTATCTGATGTGTTCTTATTTTTCACGCATGCTTCACAAAGGAACGCCACTTCCTAATTGCTGCAAGGTGAGTACATCAGTGAAAGAGCCAATGGCTAGCAAGCCTTAATTAACACTGTCTTTTGCATTGGGGTGGGGTGTCATTAAGACACAAGAGATGGATGGGATGAGACTTGTTTGAGGATGTGTGCAGTTTCACTTGAGAAACCTCAGCTTGCAGGGTGCTGAAGAACTTCCTTTTTAAAGGTTTGCTGCAAAATGCGTCGGAGCAGTTTCTGCAACAGGCCTGTTAGTTTCTCGTTTGAAAGCAGGCCTTTCCCCCTTTCACCTAACACCCTCACTAAAATGTGGCTACTGAACTACTTGGCATGCAATGATTTGTTCAGGCTTGTGTTGTTAGGCACCAAAGTAAGTCCCCTGTGTTGCAAAATGGAACACTCTGAACAACCACAAGAAACACATCGCTTGGACTACTGCAGTGCGCTCTATGTGGGGCTACCTTTGTAGGTGACCCGGAAACTACAACTAATCCAGAATGTGGCAGCTAGACTGGTGACTGGGAGCGGCCGCCGAGACCACATAACACCGGTCTTGAAAGGTCTACATTGGCTCCCAGTACATTTCCGAGCACAGTTCAAAGTGTTGGTGCTGACCTTTGAAGCCCTAAATGGCCTCAGTCCAGTATACCTGAAGGAGCATCTCCACCCCCATCGTTCTGCCCGGACACGGAGGTCCAGTACTGAGGGCCTTCTGGTGATTCTCTTGTTGCGAGAAGCCAAGTTGCAGGGAACCAGGCAGAGGGCCTTCTTGGTGGTGGCGCCCGCCCTGTGGAACGCCCTCCCATCAGATGTCAAAGAGAAAAACAGCTACCAGATTTTTAGAAGACATCTAAAGGCAGCCCTGTTTAGGGAGGCTTTTAATGTTTAATAGATTATTTTATTTCATTTTTCTGTTGGAAGCCGCCCAGAGTGGCTGGGGAAACCCAGCCAGATGGGCGGGGTATAAAAATAAATTATTATTATTATTATCAGCTAATAAGATACTGACAATATTTTTATAATGCTATACTGCTTCAAAATTCATAAACAGAAGACATATAATGTGTGCATGGAGTCACAAACTAATAAGAATCAAATAAATGTTCCATGAACAGGAATGGTAGGAGTGGGAAGTCACTGTCAAAGATCACTGAAATGGAGGCAGAATGCCTTTCCACAGTCAATATCCTACAAACATGAGATGCATAGCTGCCAAGTATCCCGTTTCTGCCGGGAAAACCCCTTTTTTCTTACCGTTTCCCGGCGGTCTCCCGTTTAGCGGAAAATCCCGGTATTGTCCCTTAAATCGGCTTCTGCCCGGCGGCCATTTTTCTGGTGCCGCTTTGCCCTTCTATGGGCACCAGAAAATGGCGGCGCCGGCGCCGGAAGTCGCTTCCGCGCATGACCGGAAGTTGCATGACGCGACTTCCGGTAATGCGCGCGCTGCCGATCCCGGATCTTTACGTCCCGAACTTGGCAGGTATGATGAGATGATGTGTGCTCCAAACGTCGCAATAGGGTGCTCATAGCACAGCAGCAGACAGAACAGTTCTTCCCGGATAATGAACTGTTTCAATGATAAATCTTCATCAGCTAGCAATAATATGAAATGAAAACCTTTACATTCAAATACAGCCCAGTGAAAGAAATGGTAGGTCTGCATATTAACCAACCAATACATACATACATGTATTGTATTGTATACATACCAATTTATATACATATATATTGTATACATACCAATTAAATACATACCAAATTAATAGTTCCCAAAGGTACATCAAATAGCCATGGATCAGCTATCACTTAAAAGTGTAGTAAGCTGATGCTGTTGGCAAAACTTTAGTGGCATTATAAAGGCTCTCAACGGGTGCAATGAATCACATAGAATTACAGGAAATTTAAAGGTACATTATCTGAAATATAGCAAAGAATATACAAACAGTAGCCATCTTGACAGAAAACTTACACAAAACAATTAAAATCTAATTCAGTATTTGTGTTATTAGGCACCAGGGGTCATGAGCCCAGAACAACCCCGGTGGTCACACGCCAGGGGGGCAACAAATGTTTTGTTTTTCATTTGTACAGTAGGCTAGTCCTAAGGGTCAGATAGAGCCTCGAGCTCCAGGTCTGAGGTTCCCCACCTCTGATGCAAATAATAGCAGAAATAAAGAAATTTGAGGATTGGCAAAAGATGCTTGGAAATTCCTGAGAATCCACTGAGTTTTCTCAGTATCCTCCCAAAATGTGGATAATTGCCAGGAATCAGTCAACATTCACCAAGGCTCTGCTTTTTATTGTAACAGGCGGTGCATACCTTTGTTCAAGCTGCTGTGATATTTTTTACCTGCTTTTCAAAACACATCACTAAGGAATGCATACTTGATGTGAATTTGATTCCCTGCTCCCCAAGCATTGATGCAATCCATCTTCTTCCTGTTGATGAAAATTCAGCTGCAACAGAAAGGGATGGGGGAGGTGTTTGTGGGTCTCCTTCCCAAAGGCTCAGCTTGGCTCCCCAAGGTTAAAACAAGGAATGGAATGCCTGTTTCACAAGTTCTGGTTGACATCTGATACTTTATCCTCATTGAGTCGTCTTAGTTCCTCCTTGCTAAGTGGTAATCAGCAGTTTGATATGCAAAACGCCATGGGGGGGTGTGAGGTTGGGGAAGGTCATTGTGAAAATGTGGAGTGCAGTCTCTAAATACACAACATGAGTATTATGCTGGATCAGTCCATTGGGTCCCATCAGCTCCAGCAAGCACAATTGTTCTGTGTTCAAATGGTGTGCGTGCATTGCGTCATGTGGCCAGTTATGCAGCTCCGCTCCCACCAATATTTTATTCAAGTTGGCCCCCCTGTAGGGCGGTAGGCAAATTGAATAAATAATAATAAATTCCTGCAGAATTTTTTAAAAAATGAATTAATTGCTTAAATTGAGTCCTATGCAGTCTCTTTTTAACATTGGCTACGGGGTAGTCATAAAACTACTGTTTTGCCAGAAGTCTAATTTATGCCGGAAATGTGAGGAAAATGGAAGGAACATTGTTCCATATCTGGTGGAGCTGCTAAAAACCAAGACCTACTGGGGTATGATTCATGAAGAACTAAAAAAAAAATGTTTAAAACATATTTACAAAAGAAACCAGAGGCATATTTATTAGGCTTATTGGGAAAAGAAATACCACAGAAAAAGAAAGGAATTTTCTTATATGCTACAGCTGCCAGCAGGATAGTATATGGCAGCAAATGGAAGAGCGAAGTCATACCCAGAAAAGAAGACTGGCTATACAAATTAAGTCAGACAAACCAAAAACTCAGACTAGAATGGCAGTGTTTCAAAGAATACGTGGACAAACACTGTTCAAGAAAGAATACTGTACAGTGGTACCTCGGTTTAAGTACACAATTGGTTCCAGAAGTCTGTACTTAACCTGAAGCGAACTTTCCCATTGAAAGTAATGGAAAGTGGATTAATCCGTTCCAGACAGTCCGCGGAGTACTTAAACTGAGGTATGACTGTATGTTGATATGCTTAGATTAAAGGAGTAGAGTAGAAATTATTAATTAGGAATGTCATAATGAGATCAAAATTTAAAAATTGCTATGATGAATGAATGAATGAATGAATGAATTTATTAATACGGTCGCAGACCAGCATCAACATGCACAATATCACAGATCATAAAACATATCAAAAATACAAAGGACAGTACGAATGTAACAAGGATTTAAATATAAAAATTAAAATTAATTATTAGCGTACCCCCTGTAGTTAACATTTAGGGGTTTGATCATTATGGGCTACCACCTGCTTCCTGCAATTGATTGCAGACACACAGAATTTGGCTACATTTAATGTAGTCTCGGGATTCTTGTCCTCTACCAGAAGTTTTAAACTATGGTGTTCGGATTCTTTGATGGACTTTTGCAAAACAGGTGTAATAAAAGTCAAACGTATATCATAAAAACGACAGCGTAGTAGTACATGTGAAGCAGTTTCTACTTCCATCGAGCCACAAGGGCAGACCCGTGCTGTATATGGTTTACCCTCAAATCTGCCCTGCAATAAGGCAGAAGGGAGAACATGAAATCTAACGAGGGTAAAAGACCGTCTGTATTTGGGTATCTGAAGTCCTGACAGGTAGTTAGCTGGAGAGAAACCTCTCCCATAGTCCCTTATTGCTGAGTGTTTGATCATTTCGCTCATGTGGCATTGTAATTCTACGTCCCAGACACGTAGTATTGAATCTGTAAGATAAGGAAGTCTAGATGTAAAAGGATGTGGGGGTGGGAAGATAGGGGGTGGGAAGGATTTATGTGTATGTAAATAGTAGCCTTATTTTTGTATGTCTTTGCACATAGAGTGCATTTCTTTTTCTGTATTAACTAAAATTTAATAATAATAAAAAACATAGGAAAAAACCCCTACTGTTTTGCCATGTCCGCAGGTGTTCTTAAATCAAACAGTACCACCCCTGCCCACAATGCGACAAATGCAACGACCCCGACTGTTCCTGCCACCACAGTCGGCACCAGCATAATCACCAGTGCCCACCCTGAAAATAAAACGAGTGCAAAGCCCACCACAATGAAACCTGTGTCTCCTAACGTGACCACAGCGACTTCCAAGGCTACGTTGCCTTCTGCTTCTGTAACAGGTATGTGTTGATCTGCAGCTACGGTCCAGTAGGAAAGGAAAAGAGCCTGAAAACTAGTAGCCCTCGGTAGACTTATCCTCCATGGAATTGTTCCATCATAATTGTAATATTTTTATTATGTGTACCCCGCCCATCTGACTAGGTTACCCCACCCGCTCTGAGTGGCTTCTGGCATATATAGAAACATGATAAAACATCAAAAATTAAAAACTTCCCTAAACAGGGCTGCCTTCAGATGTCTTCTCAAAGTCAGATAGATGTTTATTTCCTTGACATCTGATGGCCACAGGGCGGGTGCCACTACCGAGAAGGCCCTCTGCCTGATTCCCTGTAACCTCAATTCTCGCAATAAGAGAACAGCCAGAAGGCCCTCGGAGCTGGACCTCAGTGTCTGGGCTGAACGATGGGGGTGGAGACTTTCCTTCAGGTACACAGGGCCAAGTTGAGAGTTGGTTGTGAGAATTAAGGTACGAAGGTTCATTCGGGCCGTCTTTAGTTTTAAGCCCCTCAGAAAAAAGAGGTGGAAAAAAGATAAAGACGAGATTAAAAGCAGGGGTGAAGACATGTCATAAAGACATGTAGCCAGTCAGCAGTGTGATTTGACTGCAGTAAAACAAGTCATGTGAACCGATCGACTTCATTCTGCACTGCTCAGACATTGCCATGGGTACTGTAATTGCTTCTGGATGCCACACTTTAAGAAGGATACAGGCAAATCTGAACAGGCTTATAGGAAGGCAGTGGAGATGCTATATAAAAGGGGTCTTATGAGGGGGGTTGAAGGGACGTGGGTGGCGTTGTGGTCTAAACCGGTTGGCGGTTCAAATCCCCACGACGGTGTGAGCTCCCATTGTTCAGTCCCTGCTCGTGCCCACCTAGCAGTTCAAAAGCATGTCATAAATCAGTACCACTCTGACGGGAAGGTAAACAGCGTTTCCATGCGCTGCTCTGGTTTGCCAGAAGCGGCTTAGTCATGCTGGCCACATGACCCAGAAGCTGTCTGCTGACAAACGCTGGCTCCCTCGGCCAGTAAAGCGAGATGAGCGCTGCAACCCCAGAGTCATCTGCAACTGGACTTAACTATCAGGGGTCCCTTTACCTTTACTTTATGAGGGGGGTTGAAGGAGCAGCATGTTAAGACTGGAGAAGATGAGGACCAGGGTGGAGTGGGGGACATGAAAGCACCCTCCAAATACCTGAAGGACCATCACACTGAAGAGGACAAAGACTTGTTCTCTGTTGCCCCAAAGGGCAGGACTATCTCTTAAAAGGAGGGTATTTTGGTTGAGATTCCCAGAATAGTTCGACAAACCATCTCTCTTCACAGGGAATTGTGGGAATTGTTGCTCTGCAAGGGGTCTCCCTAACAACTCCCAGCATGCTTCACAAACTACACCTCCCAGAATCCTTTGGGGAAAGCTATGACTATCGCCCAGCATTCTGGGGCATAAAACTTTGGGGAATGTACCTTGCATAATAAGCATGTTGGTTGGTTGTGTGCCTTCTTTCAGTCACTCCCAAAGGTGCAGCGGCTCAAGTCTCATCCTCAGGGTTCAGCGCAGGCAGCTTCATTGGTGGCATCGTCTTGACGCTGGGACTTCTTGCGGTTGGCTACGTCGGATGCAGGACGTACCACGCAAAACGGGGCGTCCAGTACCGGACCATGTAAGTAGCAGTCGGTGGAGTGTTTCTTTCCTGACCTAGATTATGTTGGTTTTAATTTTTGTATTACATTGTAAGTCGCTTTGAGTTTACTTTTTTGTGTGACGAATAAGTTCCAATAAAACAAACAAACTTAAGAGGTCACAGGTTCAATCCCTGGCACCTCCATGTATGAAATCTTGCGAAGTCATTGCCCACGAACGGATCTAAATGGATCTAATTTGTCTGGCACAGTGCAAGGCAACACTCTGCATTCATAGCCTGCATGGCTCCAGTGAGCATCCAAAGCAGGCTTCCTCAACCTCTGCCTTCCAGATGTTTTTGGCCTACAACTCCCATGATCCTTAGCTAGCAGGACCAGTGGTCAGGGATGATGGGAATTGTAGTCTCAAAACATCTGGAGGGCCGAGGTTGAGGAAGCCTGATCCAAAGCATAAGGTTTGGCATTCGGTGCTGCTCCTACTCAGAGTAGACCCATTGGAGTTAATGGGCAGAACTTAAGGTTCGTTAATGTCTGTGGGTCTACTCCAAATTGTAGTTAGTTGAACGTAGCCCATTGTGTGTGCCCTGGCAGTGTTGTGCAGTGCAATCCTCCTGCGACATTTTTGCAGAACTCCTGGGCCCCCCAAATGGCGTTATACTGCGTCTGACTGCAGGTCCACCCTCCCAGTGTCCCCTTGGACTGGGCTCACAATCTTTACACGTTTAATGGAGCGCAGGAACAAGTGTTCTAGTAACCCAAAGGCCTGCCTGTGTTTTCATCCATGCTGCAGTTTTTGTCCCTGTTCTAGGCAAGAGCGGCACGGACGCCACATTGCTTTGTGCTCCTGTCTAACCATGAAAGCCCCTTTTTTGTTTGTTTGCTTCGATTCATTTCGTTTGATGGCTTCCTTTGATTTTTCTCGGCATCGGGAGAGGCCAGGCTCTCTGTGACATCCCCTCTTTTGAACTCCCCCGGCCACCTTGCTGCCCTGATAGCTTCTGCTGCTTATTAGCAATAAACTTCCGTCCCTCCCTGCTGTTCGTGAAAACCCCACCTTACAAATGTGCACGTAGTCCCGTCTTGGTGCAGAATCGCTTTTTGCGTTGGCCCTTGAGCAAAGCTAAACTCCTCAGCAGTGCTGTCGAACTCTGAACATTGAGGAGTGTGTTAGTGAGCTCTTTAGATCGTGTGTGGGGAACTTTCGGCCCTCTAGATTTCTTGCATACATTCTTGGAGGCCAGACTGGTGATTGGGAGCAGCCGCCGGGACCATATAACACAGGTCCTAAAGGATCTACACTGGCTCCCAGTACGTTTCCAAGCACAATTCAAAGTGTTGGTACTGACCTTTAAAGCCCTAAATGGCCTCGGCCCAGTATACCTGAGGGAGCGTCTCCACCCCCATTGTTCACCCCGGACACTGAGGTCCAGCACCGAGGGTCTTCTCGGTAGTGGCACCCACCCTGTGGAACACTCTGCCATCGGATGTCAAGGAGATAGGCAACTATTTGACTTTTAGAAGACATCTGAAGGAAGCCCTGTGCAGGGAAGTTTTTAAGGGTTGATGTTTCATTGCGTTTTTGATATTTTGTTGGAAGCCACCCAGAATGGCCAGGGTAGCCCAATCAGATGGGTAGCACAGAAATATAGTAATAATAAATATAGCCATTATGGCTATATTCAGCCTCTCTGGTCAGAGGCTGCATACTTCTGAATACTAGTTTGCTGGAAACCACACACAAAAGTTCTTTTGCACTCGCGTCCTGCTGGCAGGTTTGCCCCATACATCTGGTTGATCACCGAGAACAGGATGTCATGGAATCATAGAGTTGGAATAATAATAATAATAATAATAATAATAATAATAATAATAATAATAATATCTTATTTATACCCCGCCCATCTGGCCGGGTCTCCCCAGCCACTCTGGGCAGCTTCCAACAGAAGAATAAAACACAATAATCTATTAAACATTAAAAGCCTCCCTGAACAGGGCTGCCTTCAGATGTCTTCTAAAAGTCTGGTAGTTGTTTTCCTTTTTGACATCTGTTGGGAGGGCGTTCCACAGGGTAGGCGCCACCACCGAGAAGGCCCTCTGCCTAGTTCCCTGCAACTTGGCTTCTCACAACGAGGGAACCGCCAGAAGGCCCTCGGTGCTGGACCTCAGTGTCCGGGCAGAACGATGGAGGTGGAGACACTCCTTCAGGTATACTGGACCGAGGCCATTTAGGGCTTTAAAGGTCAGCACCAACACTTTGAATTGTGCTCGGAAACGTACTGGGAGCCAATGTAGATCTTTCAAGACCGGTGTTATGTGGTCTCGGCGGCCGCTCCCAGTTACCAGTCTAGCTGGAAGGGGCCCAAGGGTCATGTATGACATACTAAATGGACTAACAAGTTTTATCTTATGTCCAGGTGTTTCTGAACTCCCATCAGCCTTAGCAAGCATGGCTCAATTGCCAGGGATGATGGGAAGTTCAGCAACATCTGTATTCCCCACACATTTAGATGCCTAGGTGCATTATTCCCCTTGCTTCAAATTGTGCAAAGCTATGTCCAGGGGGCACCTCCTCCTCGTTTTTTTGGGGGGGGGGAATTGGACCTTTGCTATCTTCAGGACAAAGGAGGAAGAATTGGCATGCCAGACATTGCCATTCCTTCTCAGGGAGGTCAGCCTGTTTTGCCTTTGCATTTGTTTATTTGCAGTTCCAGACTCCCATTTATGCACGGAATGCTCAGCCCAAGGCAATCTTAGCCTTGAGTGGTGGGGGGTCCGTCTAATCTCGACCATCCAGAGGTTTCCTTGCACTTAGCTTTGTAGTTATCAAGCTGTTTTTTTGCCAGTGCATTCACACACATTTGTATGTGTGTGTGCAAGATCTTTCTGACACGCCTGCGTAGCTGGATCTGTCATTCTCCCCCCTAATTTTTTTAAAAGTAATGCTTAAAAATCCCTCATGTGTCCGTTACTTCTGCTCCCATATTCAGTAGGAAAATGTCAATTATGAAGGACTGAGGAGGGTATGTGGACAGAGGGAATGACCATGCATGGCAGTATTTATTTATTGAATTTATATCGCGCCCTTCCTCTCTAAGGAGCCCAGGGCACCAAACAGACAAACTATCGAAAAAGAAAACAAAGCAAAAACGTTCCTAGAAGAAGTTATAAACATTCTTCCATCCAGTTGCCAGGGATGGTGTTCTTCAGCTGCCAAATGCCTGGGTAAACTGGAATTCAAATTCCTCCTAAAAGTTAACAATGTTGAAGACACACTCACCTTGCTAGGGAGCACATTCCACCTTGCTAGGGAGCCACCACTGAAAAGGCCCTGTCATGGGTCGGCACCAACCAGGGAGACCTTGGTGGCGGCACCACCCACAAGGCTGCACACAATACTGTGTCACAGGCGGCCTATTCTGCTACTCTCCCCCTCCCCACCCAATTTTGTAAGAGAGGGAACCCATGAATTGGCTTCAATCCCTGTTGGTAGCCTCTTCCGTTCCTTTCCAAGCGTCGTTGATCAGTCAGTGACTTCCTGCTTTTTCACTTCACAGTGCAGCATTATCACTAGCTTTCTTGGCTTGAGGAACATGAGCAGCTGTCTTATACCACATCCCATAATTAGCCCATCTAATGGTAAATTCCCTTATTCAGCACCCTTACTTTCATATCCAGGAGTTGACAGCCCCATAGGATTCCTTAGCTTCAAATCCGGGGGTTGACAGCTATGCCCTCCAGATGTTTTGGACTACAACTACATCAGCTGGGGCTGATGGGTGTTCTAGGCCGAAACATCTGGCAAGCACTGCATTGATAAAGACTGTCATAAAAAACCTTCACTGCTTAGATCAGGCTTCTTGAAACTCGGCCCTCCATATGTTTTTGGCCTACAACTCCCATGATCCCTAGCTAGCAGGACCCAGTGGTCAGGGATGATGGGAATTGTAGTCTCAAAACATATGGAGGGCCGAGTTTGAGGAAGCCTGGCTTAGAAGTCACAGATACCCTAGGTAACTTGAGTCCAAATCAGTTTTCTGGTTTGTTCAACTATTAGTCACAGTGTAAGCAACTTACACTGAAACCAGTTAAAGCCAATGGAAAACATTCCAGCCGTGGAAGAGTAGCAGATAAAACTAATGGACTATTCTGAAATGTCAAAAACTCGCTGGAAGAATCAGAAACCAGGAAGAAACAACTTTTAATAAAGAATGAGGGGATTATGTAAATTGTTTGGAAAATTATTCATTAGCAGGATTCAAATTCATTAGCAGGATCATCTTAAAACTCGCAATTGGACTATTGAGGAGATGCAGTAAGAAAATTATAACCGAAGGGACCACGAAAGTGCGGAGAGGGAAGCTGAATAGGATATTTGTATTGGATGTTTGTTTGAAAAATTGGGGGAAAATTAACAATGAAAAACAAAAAGCCAGAACACCCCACAAGTAAGCCAAATACTAAGAAGGTCTGCTACACACAATATTTTGAGTGATGCTTCGTCAATGAAAATTGACAGGATCGTGTCAAAACCTTTCTGTGGAGGCAGGCAGGTGACTTGGAACATTTCTCACCTCCACTGTCCTCTTAGTAGCAACTATAATACTTAATGTTGTCTTATTTTTTTCCAGTGACGAACACGATGCCATAATTTAAAGCCTTTGCTCAGAAGACAAAGATGAAACCCCACGCTTGTTCCTGCTTTTAGAAGCAATCTCTTCCCCCTACGGAAAACAAGCCTTAATGGAAAACTGTCCAGAGCCTACACTGGGTGCTTAATTGCTTTTTTTGGGGGGGTGTACCTTTCTGTAAAATTATGGGGGACCCAGATTCCGCAAGGATGCTGGAAATTTCAAAGTGCCTTCACTGAAGAGTTCGGGGGACCGTCTACACAATTGGTCCCTACTTGGTGACTGAAGACAGGAGCTTAGTTAAAACTTGTGACTTCTTAGCCATTACACGCTGAAAATCAGGAGATGTGGGCTCCATAACAGAACACAATGCTGTGAACATGCTTATGTCTACCACTCTTAAAGTCATAGTCCTTTTGTTCAGCAAATAAACCAAGCTTCTGTTTTTCAAGATGGCAGGTGAATCCAAAAGCAGCCTTTTTCACATTGCTCTTCTTCGATTTGTGGAATGAGGTGGTTTGGTTTGGGCAGGGAGAAAAATATTTTTGTTAATGATCTGACGTTGCATGTGCCTTGGAATTTTTGAGGAAAATATTTTCCTACTTTTAGCATATATAAGGGTGCGTGAAAGGGCTTTTGCATTCGGGCAGGAGAATTGTTTGCTTTCTTTCGTTTACCGTGCGTGTGTTTTTTAATAATGATGCATCGCCTGTGTGCTAGTCCCCGCTGGGTTTGAGGTATATAATTCCAGTTAATTTTCAGCGCAACCTTGCACCACAAAAGCAAAGACGTCTTTGGGAAGGTACATCAAAATAATTGCTCCGCTGGTTCCGTGTGTGGTGAAATCTTATCAGGTTCAGTACAGTGTGTCATATGAATTGGCTGTGGGACAGTGGGAGTACATGTTGCTAGCCTGCATGATATATACAGTTCCTTGACTAGTTCATTGCTTGAATTCAGGTTTGTGTCTGTTAAATGTCGTTGAGAAGAAAGGCACATTTGTAAGAAAGCTTCCACTGGGGATTATTTAAAGTTGAATACATTCTGGGGATGTTTTTTAAAGGACGAATCACTGTTTTGAGAGAGGCTTTGCGTGGCGTACACAATATATATTTCTTCTTCTGCTCTTGCCTCTGTTCTTTTTTTAAAAAATTTCATAGTGTAACATTTACCAGATGCAGAAGAGGGGAGTGCAGGCTTGTCCATGAGCCGTAATTCCTCTTTCAAGGAACTAGCTTTGCATTGTCACGCTAAGCCACAGTTTGTTTTAAACCGTGGCTTCATCGCAGACCCCAGCAGCTACCACAAATAAGCCATAGTATGGCTTGTGTTGCACAAACAAGGACTGTGCTTCATAGGAAGCTGCTTCAGACCTGTGGTGAATTAAGCTCAGCGTTGTCCACAATGACCGGCTCTCCAGAGTTTTGACGGGGGACATTCCCAGCTCTTCCTGCAGATGCCAGTCATTGGACCTGGGACCTTCTAGTTTTGCGCAGGGACAGTATCGTAGCCAATGAGGTTAATGCAAGGCACGATTATTGCTAATTGAACCTGGGACTTTCTGTGTGCAAAGCAAGATGCTGTGCAACTGAGCTGTGGCCCATCCCTAAAACCACAAGCCGTGAAACGGAAGGGGGGAAAGCCAATATTTGTTCTGGGTTTATTTCTAGCTTTTCACTCACGTTGTGTTTGGAACAATCAGACCACGATCTGGGTTTGCATGGCACGTTGTGGCTTAGTTGTGCCACATGATACACCCTCAGGAACAAGCAGAAGTTGTTTGGGAAGCACATTGCCGATTAAGCCGTTATTTGTAACAAACTATGGCTCAGCAAGGCGTGCAAACCAAAGTAAATTCAACTCTCTAAAAAGAGCTGTTCTCTTTCTCCAGCCTTGCTTGCTGCTGAGAAAAATTATGCACTGTTCACAGAGAGAAGGGAAGCTTAAACTCCTTTCATTTGTTGTTGTTGGGGGGGGGGGACATCTCCTCCTCCTAGTTAGGACACAAAACTTCCTCCCAAGCTCCTGAATGTAGCCAGCAGACTTTCTCTTGCCCTCATGACTTCGACATCAGATGCACATAAGTCTTTTTCTACTTCCTTCCCTTTTTGCATGGATGTAACTACAGATTGCAGTGGAGTCGATACCTAAGTTGTTTTGAAATCTCTTTTTTAAACGAACAAACACAAAGAGTAATTAGCCAATGCACTTGTTTGCTTGCTTGCTTGCTGTTAATGTACCCACTGTTTTGCATATCGAAAGTTCCCTGAAGTTGGGGGGGGGCATTGATGCATCCGTTTCATCTCAGAAAAGAACATTCTAGCTTTTCACCACATCTTCAGTGGAAGATTATTGAAACTACTGCAATGTTCCAAGATATGAGAAGCAAAAGAAAGCATCACGGGGCTGGTCAATAGCTAAAGGCTGTCAAGCAATGCTATACTGTACTTACCATGGGCGAGTCTGTGAATTTTTTAAACAAACACTTCCCAAGGGAAGCAGCGGGCTCTATATATAGAAGCATTGTGTAATGGTGATTGTTGTGAATGCATCCCGTCTCCATGTACCCATAGGATGTTCCTAACAACCGCTGCTAAGGGATGGATATTCAAGATTGACAAATATCCTTCCAGTAAGCATATCTCAATATTACAGGTGGGAGTGTGTGGTGCTTTAGTAATGGTTGGTGAAGTATCATGTCAGCACTCAAAACTCTTTGAGTTACTTAGAAAACCCTTTGCTCTATTTAGCAGTTCAACAGACATGGCTTCTTCCTGAAGAATCTTGGCAACTAGGAAGTACATCTCCCATTCCCAATCCCCATATTGCAATTCCTAGATTTTAGAAGTGGTGTGAAGCTGGTATTCGTTTGTTAAATAGTTCAGGCTTTTTTGTAATCCTCTTCCCCCCTTCCCCTCAAAAAAGGTTTAATACAGGCACCCCCAAACTTTGGCCCTCCAGATGTTTTGGACTACAATACCCATCTTCCCTGACTACTGGTCCTGTTAGCTAGGGATCATGGGAGTTGTAGGCCAAAACATCTGGAGGGCCGCAGTTTGGGGGTGCCTGATTTAATATTTAATATGCAAGAGTGCTTACTGTTAAAATGATGGGACTCTGTCCATTGAACAAGAAGATTGGGGATTGGGTTTCCATCTATTTTTAAAAAAAGATGAAACAATTCGATAGATGAAGCTCCAACCCCTTGTTTTTTTTTCCTGATGTGACATGGATGCAAATTGTTCTGAGTAATTGTAATGAACATTCTTTTTTCTACCAAACAGTTGCCAGCTTTCTTCCAGAGGTTTTCAACATTTTTTAGTCCACGGCTCCCTTGACCAACTACATTCTTTCTGCATCTCCCCTGGGGAGAAATACTCTCCAAGCCTTAGAAGCCGTTATGTCCCCCCTTGCCTGCAGAGCTGGCAGCCACTCACCCTTTTTCAAATACCCTCCCTTGTGGATTGTTCCTTCAGCCTCCTCTCCCCTCTCCTTGGGAGTCCTGTGAGCAGCCGCAGCTGCCGCCCCTGGTCTCTGAGCTGCTGCCCCCCACCCACCCCAAAGAGAGGTGCCTCCTCACACTGCCCCACAGGGGCCTGGGAAGCACACACACCAAGGCACAATTTGCCTGGGGAGCTTGTAGCAAGGGCAGCTGCAACAAACAGCTGTGCAAGCACTTGGGAGGCAGAGACGCAACATTGGGGGGGAAGGAAAGGGAGACATACAGTTTGAAAACCACTGCTTTAGTCAATTAAACTTAAGAGCCTTTATTCAACATTTTGCAACAGCTGGTAAGAAATATTCAGTTTCTGTATTTGACGAAGTTGGTTGTCGTCACCTACCTGCAATATATGTTTGATTTATCTCTTTTTTTCTGATGATTCCCTTCGCTCACATAAATAAAGGTTAATGAAAACTTTTGTTTGCAATCTGAATGCTTTAAGGAATCTTAGAGGTTACACCCAAGCCTACGTTCTCAGCATGTCTCAGTGACGTCTACGCCGGCTTGGTCCTATCCACAGAATGGAAGATGGCAGAATCACCAAGGAGGTGCTCTACAGGGAGCTGACTTCGGGCACCAGGAACATTGATTGACCAACTCTGTGTTACAAAGATGTCTGCAAACATCTCATGAAGGCTGGCAACATCAACCCTGCCCTGTGGGAATCCCTTGCAGATGACCGCAGTGCCTGGGGACAGAGAGGCTCCATCCAACAGTGATGTCATCCCCAAAGGTTCATTCCTCCATTGTATCCTGAGACAGGCTGATGCCAACAACAGCACATTTATTACTCAGTAGGGTGGGGTGTCCATATATACCTATATCATTCTATAATGACAATCTGTGTTGACGCTGCCATCATTCTTGACCTTTAGCCTTGTTGACTGGGACTGATGGGAACTTGAGCCAAACCAAACCTGGAGGACAACAGTTTCCTCCACCGCTGATCTTGTGGAAGGCCCGATTCTTGTATTGCTAATTGCTAATGATGCAGAGCTACCTTGGTGCATCTCAGTGCTCCCTCGTGTGGCAAGATAAGACGTATTGCGGCCAGGTAAAGTACAGAATTTCACAAGTGCGACCTGCAACGACACATTACAACATGGATTGCTCCTGCTCAGGGTTTGAGCCAAGCTTTTTCCCCTTCCAATTTTGGCAGGCGTCAAGTAAGCATTCTACCTTCACGGAGCATGTTCAGTCTTCACCTTGCCCTGCCCCAATGTTCTTTGGACTTCTGCAAGGGCCATGCTAACGATGCTCCAGGGAGTTCTGGAAAGACTTGAGAAGTTACCATATATACCAAGGCAGACCAAGGGACCATCTAGCTCAAGGTTAACCAACATTGAGAACCTCCAGATATTTTGGACTACGTCTTCCATCATCCCTGACTATTAGCCATGTCGCCTTGGGCTGATGGGAGTTGTAGTCCAATGCATCAGGAGAGCACCAGATTGGCCAACTCCTCAGCTAATTCATTAAAATCCGCACTGCCGGGGCAGTGGCTTTCTGGGGTCTGAAGCCATTTCAGACCCTGCCTGGTGGTGGAATCTGGGTCCTCATTGCACAGCACGACCATCACTGAGCTACAGCCCATCCCTTATTCACGTGAATTAAAGAGCAGCTGAGAAATGATCACTCGGTATGAGGTTTCTTAGTGGCCTAATCTTTCCTGCCCTTTAACATAAACAGGAGGTTTTATGATGCTGACTTTCTGAAACCTTCCCCAGCCATTCAGCCTTTGCTTAGGAAACTGGTGTTTATCTTTGCCTTTTGTCTGCTTGGGTCTGTTCAAAACTTGTGGGGGGGGAAAGGTCACAGGGAGTTCAGTCCTGCACAGCAGTTAAACACTCCTATTTTTGCAGCAGTTCCTCAAGCAGGGCTGTCAGAAATGGTTTGTTTTATTTTCAAAGCTTTGACACTTTATTTTCAAAGCTTTCAACATTCATATGAGTGGGAAGGAAATTCACTTTGTTCCAGTTACGACGAACGTTTCTATAGCTAAATATGTTATGCATTCTAGCTGTAAGGGACTAAAGTCATCCAAGCTCTGATTATATATCCACATACCAACTCTTGAAACACCCAAGAGGCTTCTGGTTCCTGCATTCCAGCCCATTCCCTGCCAAAATGCTCAACATTCTGCTCAAAATCAAAAGGCTGAGACTGGGAAGTGTTGCAAATTCATGTTTATAAATGTGCATACTGTATTTTCAATCCTCCACATGTGGGGGAAATGTGCCCCTTGTATGGATAGTGTCATAAAGTGGTGGTGTTGGACATAGCTGTCTGCTGGGTGGAAGCTCTTGTGTTTATTGTTCTTGATGGAGAAAAGCCAATGTAGGCTGCACAAGGAAAACACAAATGCAAACTATATTCCATTGAGACCAGACATGGAATATTTGATAGAAATTAACCAGGAACAAATAATCACCAAATGCACAGGCAATACCTGAAAACCAAGTTTATCTACTGAGGCAGTTTTCCAAGATAGTGATGTTATTACTCGGATTGTCACTTGCTCTGAGTTACACAGACGCCTTCAAGATTTGGAGCTGAATGGCTGAATGAACTGATGTTTCAACAGTGATTCATTTAATTGTTGATGATCTCAATTAAAAGGCTGTGTGTGTTTATAGTGCCAGCATATAGCAGGGAAGTGGAACCACAGGGCAGGGGCAGGGACAAAAGTTTTGCCCTCTTTTGCACCTTTTACATGTTTTGGTCTGGCTAGAATGTGTGATGCCTCTTGCCAGTCTACACAGAGCAAGGTGGAGGTTGAGAAACCACTGACATTTGCATGGTTGGAATATAGGTAAAAGTGACATCCATTGCTCCACCCACTTCCATCTCTTGCTTGAGCCACCAGTGGCATGAAGCATTTGAAATGCTGCCCATGACGTAATGCAGACCCTGGGATGAAAAGCAGTTCAAAACATAAGTTGTATTTAGAAACATCAAAATAGTTTTCCCTTTTAATATATTTAAGCTTCTAACATCACAAAATCCTCATATATGAAGATACATCTTCCATTAGGGCAGATTCTGCTAGGCGATGAACCAGTTTAACAAGAACACACACCCTGTTAATATGCAACATGGGCTGTAGGTGCATATATTCCTCTTAGTTTCTCTGTGGCTCTAATGCAATCACAGCTAATAGGGATGCAAATATTATTGACACGTATGCAGAAAAGTATGTTTGCTTACGTTTTGACACAGCCAATAAGAATGACGAAGGCAACAAGTTTTTTTCGGAGGCTTAAAATTGAGACCATAGAGGGGGACACACACAGAGGCAACAACTGTTAAAGTTGTTAGAACAACCTCTTTTGACTGGAAATAGTGGAGGGAGAGGAGCAACCAAATAAGATTTGGTCTCATAGTAGCAGAACCAACTCTCCCTCTGCTGCAACAAAGTATAATGGAAGGCAGCTAAAATATTACAATATCTAGTGCTCCCCAAACAAGTCTAGGAGTGTCCAAAGTCCAAACACTTAAATTACTGTTTCCAAACACACACACACACCCCACACCCCAATTTGTTACATGGAGCAGGCTCTAAACTGGAACCACATAGGGTGTGGTAAGAAGGGAAAGCAGCTACAGCAGTAAGATGAGGAACAAACAAGGAATTATTTAGTTTCTGACACCCTGATGCAGCGCCTCATTTAATTTTTTTAAATTTGTCACAGGATCTAGCACTGTTAGGTGCTTAAGAAACATTTTAAGAAGTTCATCAAAAAGTTCAGAGTTAGAATCATTTGTTGCCTTTAAAGTTGTCCTTATGCACTGCTAGCTACTTGCTCGTGTCCTTTACGTTTTGACCAGCCTGGGCCAGAAGCCTCAGCAACTCTAAATTCCTCAAGCAATAATTGTCACACACAATGCCACTGTTTATACGTATGAGCAAGAGCCCAATGTAGCATACATGACATTATAAAATCCTTTGGAGCCGTTCCAATTTTTCACTCACATTGCACATGGAGTGCTATTGGACTCATGTCGTTTGTGGGCTTCCAATAGGCATCTGGCTGCCCAGTCAAGAGCACAATTATTGGAGTAGCTCGTCATTTATCCAGCAAGACTTAAAATATATTCTACACACACACACACACAAAATCTCACACATCTTCCCAGGAGACAGAAGCGGGTTTAATTGATGCAGTACTTGGTCATGACTGCTTACATCTGAATCCTGCTACTGTTTGACTGCGATTTCCAGCATTACTGCTTTCTTGGTAGTGGCACCCACCCACCAGATATCACAAAGATAAGACAACTACACAACTTTCTGAAGGCAGCCCCGTATTGACAAAGGTTTTTAATGTCTAATGTTTAGCTGTTTTTAAGTTGAAAGCCACCCAGAGGGGCTGGATATAAATACCATTATTATTATTCAGTGTTGGCTGGGGCTGATGGGAGTTTTGAGTCCAGAAGCTGCAGAACCACAGGTTTGCTGGCCCTAGCGTATATTATGGTTATTACATTGAGATTATCCTCACTTAGGGACCTGAAAGATGGGTCACTTGCTGTCTCAACTTAACACAGTGTTATAACTAGATGGGGATTCAAATTGGGCAAGCCAAATGCATTATCTACTACATTGGCTATCAATTACTCCGCCACCCGGGGGGGGGGGGGGTGATGCTAGAAAAACTCAGGCTGCTTCTAAGTAAGAATGTTTATTAGGACAAAGATGTAAAGCTATTAAGTGAATTTTATTATTGAGGAGCACAATTCCAACAATATTGGAAGGTCTATATGGCCACTAGAAGGCAAATGTCTGAAATCAAGAGAACACAAGGGTGAGAGCACTGTAGTGACTAGCTACTGTTTAACTTTAAACACAAGTATTTGGGAGCTGCATCCTTACTTAAGATTTTAAAAACACATGTACAGATCTGTAATACGGACAGGCATTTGTATGTGAAATCAAACCTCTCCACCTGCACCCAAAAGCATGAATGGGACGTACCAGTATCTAAAAGGTTTTTTCTTCCCTTTAATTACTGTAATGGAGCAAGGCTGAAAATGAGGCTGAAAATAAATTCCAACAGTGTTCCTTAAATAACTTTTACTATTAAGTTTATTTCACAAAGAATTTTTTAACATTATAGGATCATATATAAAGCAACGTAGCATAAGCCTTTTGCACTGCACCTTGGTGGTATATAATTTGTCCTATGACCAACTCAAGCAATTCCTGCATAGGTGCTTCAATGACCAAACTTTTGCTCATAATTCAGTTAGTTATCAGGGATGGGGAACCTGCAACTTCCTGGGAGCCATTAGACGCCAGCTCCCCACTCACAGCCAGCAGGGCCTATGGCTAAGGTTAATGGGAGCTGCGCTAAAACAACATATGGTAAAGCTTCAGGTTCCTCAAATGTGGTCTATATAGAATACATTTTAGACTAACCAGTTATACGTGTTAGAAAGCTTCCCAATAGGTTAACAAATAATCAACAGCTACTTTTGTGAACCACAAACTGTAACACACCCTGCAAGGTTGCTCACCCCCATCTTTAGTAACATTTGGTTCCAAGGCACTATGGAGCTAGACTGGATTAGCAATCCATTCATTTGAGACACAATAACTGTGAGGATCTTGCTGATGAAACTCATTTTATGCCCTTCATGAAAGAAATGTCCGCACTGTACCCTTGATTGTCCCTCTGCATATAGGGCATTTTCTAAGGGAAGGGGCACATTCTTTACACACAACTAAGTGGCCACATGGGATGAAGACAATGGACACTTCCTTGTCCATGCAAACTTTGCATGTTCTCTCTTCTTGCAATCGTCTCAGCTGTTCTTCCATGGGCAGGCCTGCAGGGGAGAAAATGTGTTATATATGTTCTGAACTGCTATATTTTACAATACAAAGAAATACCACGGTTTCCAAGCCTCTCCCACTCCACCCCCAAAACTCCCTTTTCTTTTTCTGCATCCACCAATACATGTTGGAGTTATTCTAACTGATGAAGAGACTTCAAAAATCAGAGCTACTATATATAGTTTTCCTGGTGTATATGCCCAAAGGTATACCCATTCAGAAACTGCTCGCAAAAATGAGTCAAAAAGCAAATGGGAAGGTGTGCTTCATGATACTATTCTCGCAACAAATGTGAAGGTGGCATTTCCTATAGGGGAAAAAGGTGGAGGCTCCAGATAACAAACTACCAGGGATGTGCAGAAGGCAAGTTTCCATTTCATTCTTGTTACAAGACGACTGGAATTTACTCACAATCATGGCACCTGCCCAGACTTCTTAAACTGTGATTTCAAACTGCAGAAGTAGGAAAACGTTTATACAGTGGAACCTTGGTTTTCGAACATCTCAGAAGTCAAACGTTTTGGGTTTCGAACGCCGAAAACCCGGAAGTAACTGCTTCAGTTTTTGAATGCTTTTCAGAAGCCGAATGTGCCATGCGGCTTCCATATTGAGTTTTCCGGACGTAAATGCTTCCGGAAATGCATGCTTCAGTTTTCAAACATTTCAGAAGTCGAACTGTCTTCTGGAACAGATTGCATTCGAAAACAGAGGTACCACTGTATATGGTGCTTCTTTATACCAAGTATCTGAAACTCATTAAAATGCGAGTTTTAAAATTTATTTTTATAAGCAATCCATATTATTTCAAATGGTGCCCAATGCTATTTTAGTGAATTCAGTTTTTACCTGAAACATCTTCTGTCTGAATATAAGGCATTTTCTTCTCCTCTAAAAAAAAATAAAAAAAATAGTTCTGTTCAATAAACTTAAGATTTCCTGCAAGCAATAAGCTGCCATACTAATCGACAGGGTTCTATGATTTCCGGCATACAATACTTAAAGCAAGGCCAATGAACTCTATTACTGCTCTGAATTATAACATGCTAAGGCTGTCATCTCTCATAGAAGTGGCAATTAGATGTTAACCAGCACATTCTTTTCTCACCGAACTCACCAAACAAGTCTTTGTATAAAACAGAATCACACTCTTGTAAACCATTTCTGAATATGTTTGCAGCTGTGTTTCCTTTCACCAAGATGGTATCAATCAGTTCTCTTGCTTGCAGTGGTGTCTGTGTTTTTTGTTTAATAACATGGTATTCAACTTCAGTTATTACTTTGGATGTTAATAAACTTTCAAGGATAGGAAGCACACATGTCAAGCGCTGAAACAATGCATTTCGGTTCTTTCTGATTAAGGACAGATCTAAAACATAAATAATGAAAAATGATTATAGTTCAATTTGTTTAGCATTGGAAGATTTAAGGAGAAATTTTGAAATCACAAGAGGGTGGGGGAGAATGGAATTAAAAATAATTTATGCTTCTGAAACAAGTTTAGGTATGATAAAGAAAATACAACATTTCAACGTTCACAAAGCCTGCAGGTCTTCCTCCCCAGCCTTCCCTCACCTGAAAAAAGAATGTCCCAAAAGATTGGAAGAAAGTTGAATTATGCTTTAAGAACAATTTTCTTATGTGTTAACTTAGCATATAGAAGAGTATACTGTCTGGGTGTACTGATAAAATGGATTGGGAGTGAATGCGGACAAAGCATTTGCATTGTATCATATTTACCTAGCTAGCCTATTTTGGACCAACTGAAGTTTCCAGGCCATTTTAAAAGGCAGCCCCACATTTAATAAATTACAATAATCCAACTATGAGGTTACCAGAGCATGGATAACTGTAGCAAGGTTCTATCCAAATAGGGCTGACACTGGCAAATCAGTGAAAAGGCACTCCAAGAGCACTTCAAGTTATGAGTCTGCTTCTTTACGGTTAGTACAATGCCATCCAAAGACTGATCACTACCTAATTGGGGAAACCAACCACCAAACAACAGTACCTCCAACTTGCCTGAACTGAGTTTCATTTAGGTCCTATGCAGAAACACTGATGGAACTGGATATACCGTATTTTTCCGTGTATTGGACGAGATTTTTCGACTCAAAAATCACATAAAAAAACTGGGGTCGTCCAATACATGGATAGTGGCATGGCGGGGGGGGGGGGAGAGAAGCGGCACACCGCCAGCCATTCGGTTGGCAGGAGTGCAGCTTCCCTCGATGCCGCAGAGAGCGGGGAGCGATCTGAGGGGTGTTTCCTGTCCACAGCTGGGGGGGGGGGAGGGGGAGAAACTGTGTGCCGCCAGACAGCTCTCTGACGTGCGTGCAAATTCACCTGATGCCGCTGCGTGGCAGCATCGGGAGAGATTGCGCTCCTGCAAACCGGATGGCTGGAGGGAGCACAAATTCACCCAATGCTGTTGTGCATGGGAAACAATCTAGGGAGTGTTTCCTGCCCACAGCCGTGTGTGGGGAGAGGCTCAACAACTTTGGGTCATCTCCCCTCATTTTCTTTAAATTTAGTCTCCCAAAATTGGGGGGGGGGGTTTCCTTATACAAGGGGGCGTCTTATAGATGGAAAAGTACGGTATTTAGCCCAGAGGTTGACAGGAGAAACAGTAACACAATTCAATACCTGATGGATTGTCATCCAGCAACCCTAGATGGCAGGACTAGATCTAATGAAAGCAATTTGATAATGGAATCCTTGAGGGCTGTGGGCTCTTCCCTTCTGGGAGTCTTCCAAGTGGAAGCTGGGAAGCCATATTTCAAGGATGATTATGAAGAGAATGAAGCAACATACCAGATTCTATCACTAGAGCTTTTTACATACCTGATGTCACTTCCTCTGCTTGCACCACCTTCTCTTCTTCATTCATCTCATCTCCTGCAGCAATGAGGTCGGACACAAGATCATTTACAGATTTATAATTCTCTCCGGTTGTTAATATTTTACTCTGAACAGTCTGCTTGACTAGTCTTTTGCTGAATCCCATCTCCAAGGCAGCTTCAACCACTGGGGTTTTCATCATGATTGCATCTTCTGAAGCATTCTCACCAGGATCAAAATGAATAACTGCTCAGAGAAAAATTCATGGCATTGCTCATTAGATCCATATGGCTTTTGAAGAATATGCTTACAATTTAAATTAAAACAGAGAATAAGATCATGTCTACATCAGGTTCCATGTCTAACATTGAAAAGATCTTTGCTTTACTCTTATACAAATTAGCTTTTTCACACAAGCTGCTTATGGATGTGAATATATTAAACTGTCTTATACTAAGTCAGACCATGGATATATTTAGATTAGCAGTGACTGAGAACAGAAATCAAAAATCTCAGCAAAGGCTTTTCTGAATTTTACTATCAGCGACCCTTTTGACTAAACATACCAGGGACTGAATCTGGAACTGTAGGCACACAAAGAATGTGCTCACCTACAAAGCAATGAGACCCCCCCTTCAGAAACGTACAGACCTATATCTTGCTGTAATAGGCAAGAACCAGCCTGTTTCTACTCCATAAGTAGAATCACTAACCAACTTACTTGGTAGGATGTTTGCAAGTACAGCAGCTGATATAGGAACTATGCTTGACAGCAACACTAATTAATTCATTAGCTGTATTTGGAAAAGCAGCTTTTTAAAGTCCAGAGCAAGCTATCAAACAAATATTTCTAGCCTCTATTATACAGTCTCCATAAGCGATCTTGGCTTTCTCCAACTTAGGTCAGATCAATTCACAGGATGATACCTAATGTTGATCATATTCAAGTCCATTGATTTCAGTGGGTTTACCCTGAGTGTAACTTATTTGGATCACCCACAGTAATTTCAAAGCTATCCACAATAATTTTTTGCACCACTAGGGGGCCGCTATGAAAATGTTGAGAGAGGTTTTGCCAGCAATCTCAATGAAGACCTTAAGAAGAAAACGACAGTCTTCTCTGAGTGTGCATTTTCAGGAACTGCTCATTGAGTTTGGGGTTTTTTTAAAAAGTGTTTGCCATTGCTGCTGTTCTCATTTTTTGCAGTTATTTATTATACTTGTTGTAAGCTACTCTTAAAGGTCCAATTACAGGTGGAAGAGCAGGAAAAGTTATTCACTATGTTCTTGCCAAGTTGTGGCAAGATATGAACTGATTAATAATAATAATAATAATAATAATAATAATTTATTATTTATACCCCGCCCATCTGGCTCGGTTTCTCCAGCCACTCTGGGCAGCTTCCAACAGAATACTGTATTAAAAACAGTGCATCAACATTCCACTTAGTAAGCAATGCAATGCAAATGAGAATAGGACAAACAGAAGTCTCCTCATTTTGAGAGTACAATACCAAGTGACAAAAAGTTATAAGTTGCTTTGTACGACACAATACTTCTAGCTAATTGATTAAAACCTGATGGTGTTATGTGTTTTTGGTATTCCCTATTTAACAAACAGTGCTTTCATATTCCAAGTATCCATACCAACTTAAATGTCTTGTAGAAAATACTTACTTGGATCAACATTTTCATCCACTGGTGTATCTGAAGTGGATAACAGCTACAAAACACAGAAAGTGTGTTTTAAAATGAATTTAATTTTTGTGTATCAAAACAGCAGTGAATACAAGAAGTTTGCCAAAATTTAAACCACTTAAACAGTCACCCTAAACATCTGCATGCACTCTGTCCTGAACACCACACCAATGTTCTTGTTAGACACTTTGAGGGCTGAACTGTTGCTGTCACAATATATTGTCACTGCTTGTGGCTCCTATATGCAATTTTGTTAGCTGCAGTGAGCACAGTAATAAATCACACGTCAAGCAGTTTGCTCAACTAGCCACTTAGTCACTCAAACTATCTTAGGAAACCATCACAGTTGCCTTGTGAAATTGACGAGTTTCTACTGAATCATAGAAAACTAAGGTGCTCTCTAAAAGACCACACCCTTTGCCCTTGTCATTTAATCAAGTTACATGGTACAAGTCACACCTTTATTTGTAGCCACTTTCAGCATGCCTAACACTTGGTTGGCTTTTATGTGATTAGGGCTGGGGTCGGCAACCCGCGGCTCCGGAGCCGCATGCGGCTCCTTAACAGCTTTGCCGTGGCTCCGGGGGCGCTGCGCTGGCCAGCCCGCCCGCCGCCCGGTGCTCTGTCCGCCTCGCGCTCTGGCTTTTCTTGAGCGCGAGGCTAACTGCCGTTCTAAGTGAGAAAGCGTGAGCCAGGCAGCTCTCTGCCCCTGCCTGGCTCACACAGCCTCTTTAACCCTATCGGGGCTTCCCACTCGCCGGCTCCGAAATGGTGGACTTGCCGAGGCTGGAAGAGTTGGGTGGCGGAGGCACGGATAGCCCAGCCCTGATGGGGTTAAAGAGACACGCTTGCTGGGAAAGAGAGAGACAGGCGCGGCTGCGAGAAAGGGCAGCTTTTGAGGAGCCGCTGAAATGGTGTTGCTGCTGCTGCTGCTGCTGCCGCCTCTCCTGCTCGGGAGGCGGAGGTGGGGACGAGCGGGAGAGGTGTGTAAGGGGTGGGGGCTTGTCTCTTTCCTAGGAGGGAAAGAGGGATAGGAGGGTGGTCGAGTGCTCTTGGTTCGCTTTACGTATTTATGAGTTCTGTGTAGCAGAGGGGAGCTGGCACTGGAATTTTGTGAATCGGTTAAAATCTCAATTTTATATTAATTGTTAAAGTAAAGCCTCCTTGCTGGCTGCTTTTTGTTGATCAGTCCATTGTAACATCAGCGGGTTTGGAATGCACACCTATTGTCTTATCTGATCTCTCCCAATTGAGAGTGTCAATTGAAAGTGTAAACCCATAGCACCTTTGAAGTCCGGAGCTGAAAAAGGGGTTTCCTCAGTCTTAGAGTCCCATATGTTACTCATTCATAAAATGTATAAGGTCCTTTTTCCTCCCCCCTTTTGATGACAGGACGGAGGAAATAACAATTAAATGTTGGGGTGTTTTGACCTTTTGTTTGAATGATAAAAAAGTGGTTTCCTTTAACAAGATCTACCATTTGAAGTGTATTTCACAGGATGCAAGGCTGTTTTCCAATCCAAACCTGATAGTGACTTTTCTCTTTTATTTTCTCTTTCCACCCCTTTCCCCATGCTTCTCTCTCTTTCCCCACACTCCTCCTCCCCCCAAATTCCTTTTAGGATTTTCAGTTTTCGCCTCACTCCCCCCCCTCACGGTGTTTCCCTATCAAACTGGTCCTCCTTTTCTTCTATCCCCCATCCTCATTGCATCCTTCTTCTCTCTGCCCCCCTTTGCCACACACACACACACACACACACACAGAGAGAGAGAGAGAGAGAGAGAGAGAGAGAGAGAGAGAGAGAGAGAGAGACTTTGTTTGTCCCCCTGCCCCCTTTCCTCGCATGTCAGAACTGGAGCTTGAATAAGTTCTTCTTTCTGCTCTGCTACAATATAAACCTACCCTTCACATTCTTGAGCACTGTTCTTTCATTCACCCCCCTTTTTTGCTTGCTTCTGTTCTATAGCTGCAATATCAGCTCTCTCCCCCTTCAATATATACTTCAATACAATAAATCTCTTGCTGATTGGTGCTGATTCAAAGTCTCTTGGAGGGCACCAGGTTGACAAAGGCTGCTTTACACAGCTGTGACAGTATTAATGCAACAGGATTTTAAAAATAAAAGGGGGGGAGGTTCACAACTCAGTGGTAGAACACATGCTTTGTACACAGAAAGTCCCAGGTTCAGTCAGAATCATAGATGGCACGACTATAGAATCATAGAGTTGGAAGGGACCCTGAAGACATCTAGTCCAACCCCCTGCAATGCAGGAATTCAGAGACCACTCAGATAACTTTTTTAAAAAATGTGGATCTTGAATTGAAGTTGTGCCCTGCAAAGTAACACTTACCATACATCTTGCATTGCTAGTCTTTCCAGCCTGAATTTGTAATAGCAAATATCTGCCTCTCATCTCAGCTTGCCATGCAGCTGATGAAATGGTTCATGAAAGCCACAGTCTTGTGGTACTTTAACGACTACCAGTGCATGTATAGATTTGCTTCTCTAAAAAATTTTGTTTATGATTTTTGTTTTACAGTAATTTATTTTTATATAAGTACGGTAGTTCTTAACTTTTTTGTTTCTCACATTGAGGAGCTTGTTTTGAAGCTGAAAAGCAGGCTATAAAACAATTAAAAATAAGAAAAACCTCAGGTGTGAAAATATGCAGTGTTATGTTTGTTTTAAATGTTGCAATGGTTTTGCGGCTCCCAGTTTTTTTTTCCCCTTCAGAAGCGGGTCCAAGTGGCTCGTTTTGTCTTAAAGGTTGCAGACCCCTGGATTAGGGGGAAGAAATTAAAATTAAAGGTTCTTCTAGAGAGCTTAGTTTGAAAGTGTCCAACTTAAAAATCTATGAGGTATTACACAAGAATACTGCTGAAATGAGAGCAAAGTAGTCGTTTGAATACCTGTTCAAGAAGATGGGGGAATCTTACTTGAATCTGATGGACAAACTCTTGTCCTTTCATATGCCGCAGGTACTCACATCTAGAAGATAAAATGCAGTGTTTCAATTCTAATATACAGATTGTACATTGCTCCAGATCAGGCATCCCCAAACTGCGGCCCTCCAGATGTTTTGGCCTACAACTCCCATGATCCCTAGCTAACAGGACCAGTGGTCGGGGAAGATGGGAATTGTAGTCCAAAACATCGGGAGGGCCGAAGTTTGGGGATGCCTGCTCCAGATACATGCAGACTGAAGTGCCTCAGATAAGCCGTATGCATGCCCAGTTCTAAATGTTCACTTTCAAAGTGGAGTTTGTAATCTGGCATGGCAACTCCTCCAGATACATAACATACTAACAGAGAATCTGCTCCGTTTAAACCAAGGTCGGTCAACCTATGACCCAAAGGTCACATGCAGCCCTCAATCTAATTTCATGTGGGTAGGGGAAAGTCTGGATGGAATAAGCAGAGGAAATATGGAGGGAGAAATGAGAAGGGTGCAGAGAAAGCCTTCTGAGAACGATCAGTTCAGTCCCCTGCAAAAACTATCTAGTCACTCCCTGGCAGCCCACTTGGCAGGGGGGAAAAGAGAATAGAATATAGTCTGCTCACTGTTAGCATTTGCCCCCAACAGATTGCCCCAAGGGCAGTACAACTCTCAGCAGGAAAAACAACAACACTCCTCTTAAAATAGATCTCTTTGGGATACTAGTTTTGCCTTTCAGTTCCAAATATATTAAGATTAGGACCATAATTGCTACTATTTCAAAGATGTTTAGATGTACCTTGGAAACCATTTAGCATGTTCTACCCATGGATCATCCCCCGACTCCCAACACCTGAGTCCACCATCACAGCAGAAACATTTAACATCATCATTGCGACCTGAAGAGGGGAGGGGAAAAACAGTTTATATAATATTTTTTAAGATACATTCAGCAGTCACTGATTAAACAGTTCAAAAAAATTAAATAGAGTCGAAGTGACCAAAAATAGGCAGCTTTCTTACCCACATAATAGAAGCCGGCATCCGCAAGCCGCGGTGGCTGAACTGGAACTGCAGCTGGCCAGCTTTTGAAAGTGCTGAGGCGCATTACGTAGGTTTGCATGCTCATATTGGAGACTGTGAAACTGGTCTGGTCACGCATTTGTTCCACAAAAGGGCAATTTGGAAAGTGCCTCCGATGTTCCGACATGGCATTATCCTTAGGCTCCCAGTTGCTCAGTTGACCACCACAGGCAAAACAAGCCACCCTGTCCACAGGCCCAATGTAATAAAATCCAGCTTTTGCCAAAGAAGATGGTGACAGAAATGTCAGTGGCCATGACTCAAAAGTGTGCAGTCTGACTTCTTCTGTGCTCATTGCATAATTGACTGTTTTAGGTCTCAAATGGGACAAGTCTTCAACTGCCCTGGATGTGACTGGATCAGGAGGAAAGCTTGAAAAGCTTCCACTGATATAACCAATTTGATCCATATTTGCTGCTGGTGTCGGGGAATGTGAAGAAGAAAGGCCAAAGGCAGTTGGAGGTGAAAAGGCAGAATTAAATGATGAACCAAGATTGTTCAATGGAGTCAAACTCTTAACAAAGTTGCAACTAGGGTAGAGTTGCTTATGCTTGTCCAGAGCCTTGTCACCATTTTTCCAGTTATCCAACATCAAGCCACAACTAAAACATTTTACTTTGTCTTTCACACCAGTGTAATAGAAACCAGCACGGGCGAGACTCCTTTCAGATACAGGTACATTCCGAGGGAAAGTCGAAAAGGTAGACATCCTGTAGAGTTCACATGACAGATCGTACGTCAGTTCACTTACATCACTGCTATTCCTCAGTTTGGACGGGAATGAATCATATATGTTCATGACGATGAAATAAGATAGGAGAATGGGACGAGTCTGAAGCCTGGGAGATAGTTTTGTGCAAATCTGATTAACTTCCAGGCCATAATAAAATAAAAACCTGAAAGCAAAACATTGCATGCAATTTCTTTATAAAGTATCTCTTTCATTCAATACTTTCATCTTTCTGGCTAAACATTTGTTCTCTTTTTCAAAATGCACACTTCCTTAGAACACTGAAGTTCCTTCTTCCTTACAAGTGCTAATGTTCCCCTTCTTATAATGGAAGAAGCGAGGAAGCCTTAAAAATAAAGCGTCATGAGGAAAACTCAATATTCAGCCCCATAGCCTATAAACTTGGACATGAGTCCCACCCAAATCAAAGAAAGTCCAAATAAAGTAACTTAGCGCCAGGCTGCAGCATTAGTTTCCAAATCCTGTTACTATGTAGAAAATAATAGTGCAGAAATGTAGGGTATTAAGGAAAAGTGGAATCTGTAGTTGGCTACATACGCTTAGAAACCTTTTCCCCTTAAAAATCAGATTAAACCAGGAATGTATGGGTTGTACCCAACTAAGTTTTACTTAGAGTAGACCCACTGAAATGAGTGGATGCAAATCTCCACTGATTTCAGTGGTTCTACTCTGAATATGACAAATATAGGATGCCACCCTGTGTTTTGAAACTTTAGTACATAAATACATCTGCTCCCTCTTAAGATTAGTTTAATTCTTGGCAATAAGATATTCAAGGATTTCCCCTCAAATACATCAATGACGTTTTGGAACTATTAAGCTAAGGGTGATCTCTGCCAACCACTATTGCTCTCGCCCTGGACACCAACAAGCTTTAATCAGCCCTGGAACATTTTCTTTCCTTATGTTGTTGCTGAAGTTTAATAGCATAATTTTAACCAGGTTGCTTTAATATTATTAGAAGTTTATTGTGTTTAACATAATTATATTGCTTAGGAGAGGAAAAATGAAACGTCAGATGAAGAGCTGTATAGAAATTTAATAAATAATAATAATACTCATTAGCTAAAATATTTAGGCAAGTCATGTTTACTGAGCAGTAGATGCTCTCCTTAATAAAAGCAAAAATAATTTTAGTATTTATGCACAAAACTATCTCCCAGACTTCAGACTCAAGTCCCTTTTAAGGGGCTTAGGCAGCCATATTACAATATTGGGTCCACAAGGAGAAACAGTAAATGTAATGTGTGATAAACACAAGGTTACCAAGACCTGCATGAAGAGAAAAAGATATATGAGCTTCTTTTAAAAAGTTACAGTATACTGTGTGTGTACACAGTTGTAAAGCACTACAAATATTTAATGGCAATAAACTTCACTTCACAGTTATATTTTTAGCCAGTCTAATAACCTGTCTATGCCAACTGTTAGAATGGACTGGTGTTGAACTGAAGCCAATTTAGCCCACAAAGCATCATTTGTGCCTATACTGAAAGACCATAAAGGAATCAGTGTTGACACCACTGATGTAGAGTTGAGCAGTTCAGGTTAGCTGCAAATCTCTCAGAATGGCACTGGGGGGGGGGAATCAACTGTACACAAGAGGCCATGTATGAAGGCTCCCATAAGTTGATATTCACCTGCACATAGGAAGCATTCATATCTGCCAATCTGTAAGCTTTCTAAGTAGGGATTTTCATGTGGAAAGCAAGGCATCCTCTGAAAGCTTACTGACATTGAGGTCAATGCTTCCAATTGCGCAGTGTATTTAACCATTTCAAAAGTTGTTCTGGAATTGACTGCAGATTACTACAGGTATTATTATACCAAAATTATTTTGGTTCACAGTGCTTTGGTCACAATCAATCAATACTTTTCAGAATTCCATCTAGTTCTCTTTTGCATGCTAGAGCATATAGTACAAAATTATGCATTTGATTGTGCTTAACATGTGACTTTTTATACACAGACTTTCCATCTAGGAAAGTGCCTGTGCTGCATGATGTATCATACACCACCATGGAGTGAACACATGCATATTTATATCCAGGGCAAAAAGAGATCTCAAGTTCACAGTTCTTCAGAACTCAGAAAATAGCATTTCTGAAGTATGGGAACACAGAAAACTAATGAGTTAATTAGAAAACTAAACAATCTGTTTAGTAGTATCTAAATGAGCTAGCAGCCGTAATATTAAGTGCATCTCAGCTACTGCCTCTTTGGAGGAGCTAAAGCATATTTTAAGTGCCTGATGTAGGAAGGCATCCATAATACTCAAGTCTTGCACTTCTACACTTTCTGAGTAATTAGCAAATCATTTTAACATAACAATACACCATTAGCTGTCAGCAGGGATCAATTTTTCCCTATGACAGACAACTCTAAGATTATGTCAGACTTTCAAAAAATAAATGGCACTTTGGATTTTTAGCATCTTCAAATAAAGTTATTTTTTTTATTTCCTATGAATCTGTCTGTGGTAGTCTAGATAAAATTCCATACTCAAATGTATTAAATTACAGACCCTTATTAGCCTATTCCATTATTTGACACCATAAGGCTAGCACATGTACTGTGGCATAACCTTTCATACATACATCAGATGTTTGAAGAGCCAACTTCAGAGGATAGGTATATAAAGCACAGAGTATGTGAAGAAAAAAAGGTATATTAAAAATCAAACAAGGTGAGGTCAAAAAGAGAAAAGTTACAAGGGATGATTTACAGAATACAAAATGAGATCTAGACATAAACAATAAAAGATCCAGAATGTCTAAATCAGTGATGAGCTGACAGTAAAAGATGAACAGCACACATTAATACCCACAGTGGGGCTTACAATAACAGAGATATGGCAAGTCTATCAAGTAACCCTGGCTGTGCTACAAGTACATACCTATGTGCCTATAATGTGCCTATAGTATCCTACTATTCTACCTCTGGGTATAGGGTGGTATCTAAATTCAATAAATAAATAAAATAAAATTTTAAGACGTTTAAGTATACTCAGCTGAACTAAAATGGAGCAGCAGTCTAGGATATAAAAGAGCACCTATTTATTAGACTTGCGCTGCAGGATTGCAAAATAACAGTGTAGTCCACATAGGTCAAAGGAACATCAAACAAAAGGATCAAAGGTCTGGTGTGAGCAAATGGAAAACTACAAGTGTGAGGCCATTACAGGAGGAATGAATAAAATGTCAATAGACTGTGCTAGATGACAATGAGGAGAAACAATAGTTACATTCCAAAAGTAATAACTAAAGGGAACAGTGGAATCAAAGTACCAGCAAAGTTTAGTAGGTTTAGTAGCAGTTGTTAAAGCAGGATGGAAATGAAGTGATAAGGTACCCATCATCTACTGCTATCTTCATGTCCTGCTCTGACCACTGGAAGAGCATCTGGCTGGCTGCTGTTATAAACAGAATGCTGAACTTTGATAGACCCAGAGTCTGAAGTGCTTGGTCATCCCTTGATTTTATCAGTTGCTCCCATCAGCTGATAATGTGAACATGTGGCTCTGATATAGGCTGCATACCACTCTATTTAGCATTAGCACATCAATTTCTTTTCATCTCTGAATCCAGCTGTCACATCAATATTAGTCTCCAATTTATGTCTTCCACTTTCATGTCCCATTCCTAGTAATTCTCCCTAGTCTACACAGAAACATAAAACCGCATTCAAACTGTTCTAGGAAACTCTGCAGTTCCTAGGAAGGTTATCATTAACTGCAGACAAACTTCTCAGAAAAGAAACTTGACCACATCTAACTAGCATTTTCCTGCAATGTACAGCAACTGCAGGAAGAGAGGCTATGTCCTAAGACCGTAGCCTTCAAATGACTGCCCAATTGCTAATAATCTCATTCTGTTTGTACACTGCTTTGAGGGGGGGAGGGCTTTTTAAACAATATAGCAGCATATAAATTATATTAAATATAAAAATAAATAAATGTTCAAGTTAATTTTGTAAGCTAACTTTGAGGTGACTCAACAAAATAGTAAGCTCAGCCCTTACATAATATGCTTACTCACCTTTAACCTGCTGTGCTCTATGAGGCTTTGCTCAATGGGCAGAGTGAAGACTGCAGTCCCGCTCCCTCTTTCTCTCTCTCCATCAACTGCCGTGCAATGCCGATTTGTCAACTTTGTGGCTAAGCTGTGCTGCTTTTATTTCGCACACACACCCCAAAAATGCACGCCACGCCTGTTTTGATCGCGGCACTTACGAGTCCTCCTCCTACGAGCCTAAAGTTTCAACTCCCCGCCCGGTTTAAATCGCGATGGTTGGCAGTGGCCCGATTTTTTTTTTTTAATTCGCTTACGAACGTTTTAAGCAGCTGCGTGTGTGTGTTAAAAGTAAAACTGCTAACCGCCGAGTCCATCGCCTTAATTCTTTTTGCAAAAGGCTTTGAGGTTCCTCCGTTTAAAGCTCAAGCGGCACAAAGAGATACAGTATAGGCATTGTTCTGCAATTAAATCGAATTTCGCATTTTTAAGCCCTGGGACCGTCGCGTGAATGAAGGGCGAGCTACAGATGATGATGATGATGATAGTAGTAGTAGTAATGTATAGTTATAACAATATTATAATAATAATAACAGCACTAGTACCGGTATACTATTATACAGCAATATTATTAGTATGTTGTTATACAGCAATATTACTAGTATATTGTTATACAGAAATAACGTATAAAAGTAATAATAAAAATGATAGCAGCAGCAGTAACAAAGTGTAAAACACACACACACATACCCCACAAACGCCCTCCAGCAGCGGCGGCACAATAAGGCCCGACCCCGACCCCTCGGCTCCACTTACCGCCAGGCCCTCCCAGGCGGACTTGGAAGTCTCCGCCGGCCGCCTCCCGGCCCCTATATACCGGGGGAGGGTGGGAAAGGGAAGTTCACGAAACAAGAGAAGCGGAAAGAACCAGGAGACCGAACGGGGCCCGCCCCAAAGGAGGGAGGGGAAATAACTCGAGAACGGAAATTCCTGTCATCAATCGCGATGTCCTCCTCCTCCACAGGCCTCGGGTTTCTTCCACAAACGGAAAGAGGGCAAAAGCCCCTCGCAGCAGAACTAGCCGGGTTCTGCGGCCGTTGCGGCGCATGCGCGGTTAAGCGCCCTGCGCGAGGACGGCCTGTTTTAATAGTTACCCGGATCCGAGGGAGGAGCAATGGCGGCAACAGCGGCGGCGTCCTGGGTCATTGACAGGAGCTGAAGCGACGCCTGCCCGCAGCAGCGTCCCCTCCGGTGGACGTCGGGCCTTTCCACACGACGCTTGGCGGCGGTGTGTGGGGGTTTATTTATTTATTTAGCCTTCACGTTATGTTTTGCTTCGCTTGCTAGTAGTGCCTGAGTGCTGCGGCGTTTGTAACGGGAACGCGGTTTAGGCGAGGAGGCGTTCCGTTTCCGAGGGGAGTCTTTTATTTATCGGAAGCCGTTTAATGGGGGAGCGCTGTCGGGATCGAATGGCCCTCCGCAGAGCCGGCCCAAGACCTTTTGCCACCTGAGGCGGCCTCTTCCGCCCCTCCGCCAGGGAAGAAGCGGGGAGCGGAGATGGACTTCGGGACCCTGCGGACCCTGCCGCCTGAGGCGGTCGCCGCCTCACCTTGTCTCGTGGGTGGGCCGGCCCTGATGCCCAGTCACGTTTAAAGACAATAGAAGCCATAGTAAGGAAGGGGAAAGCAGTTGATGTTGCCCATCATGAGTGAGCAGCTGGACGGCAGACTCCGCAGCCAATGCAGCTTACACAATTCCCCCTCCGTGGTGAGATATACCCTGCTTCTCTGTAGATTGCAGTTGCTATTTCTGCATTTCTGTCTAGACATAGAGGAATACAGGAAGCTGCCTTGTACAGTGTCAGACCTGTTGAGCATAGCTGCCAAGTTATCCCCTTTTTTAAGGGAAATTCCCTTATGCTGAATAGGCTTCCTCGCGAGAAAAGGGAAAACTTGGCAGCTATGCTGTTGAGGCATCTAACTCAGGGTCGTTCTGCATTACTGGCAACTGCTTTCCCCTTGGGGTTTCAGGCAAGGGGACATTCCCAGCCTTGCTTTGGAGTTTCTGCGTGCAAAGCAGATGCTCTGCCCCTGAGCTGTGGCCTTTCCAAAATGTATAATGTGGAAGTCTTTTCCACTTTCTTTTGGTCATAGGTTTCCTCTTTTTTGTGTGTGTACCGGTAGTTCGAGGCTGAATTCCAGTATTATCAGGATGAGGAATCTGTGGCCCTCCAGAGTCAGTTGAATTGGGAGCATTACCTTCAGGCTGCAAGGCTTAGTGGTCAGGAATGATGGGATTTAAGAGTCCAGCAACATCTGTTGGGACACAAATTCCTCACCCTAAGTGCATCTGGTCCCATTGAAAGCAGGGTGGTTTACTTCTGAATAGACATACAGTACATAATTGCACTGTAATTCTTTTGGGGGGAAGGGAGGTGTATGTGTGCTAAATTATGGTTGGCAATGCACAGGGGAGGACCGCAGGTTGTTATGAGAGGCAAGAAAAACAAATACAGTGTAACACTCTTGCACCTGTCCAATTTTCCCTTCCCCTTCAGAGATTCAAAGTATATTTTATTAATTAAGGCTAACTGCGCTCAACCTTGGTGAGTGTAAACCCCTACTGAGTAAGCATGCATAGGATTGGGCTATCCGATTCTCAAAGTGAAGGACAAGACTCAAGAGTGGACACTTGCAGGGATGAAGTGGGAGGTGATCTGCTGCTTTTAGGAGATAAGGAAGCAGTTGGCCTAGTCATGTAGCGTCATCCTGCTAATGGTGCAAGGGTCTTTCTGGAACCTAGAATCCCCTGCACACTGCAATCAGCCTTCCTGCTATTCTGTCGGCAGCCTTGAAGCAAGGTCATTGCTCTGTGTGGGTTGCAAAACTCTTTGCCAAGTTGCAGCATACCTGAAAAAACAGTTGCCTGAATTCTATATATGCCCAAATGCATGAGGTTTACATATGAAGACATGTGCAGTTGTTAATTTTGTGTGTCCGTGGCATAACTGGAGGAAGGAGAGGCAGGGGGAGGACTCTATGGATGTAATGCTCCTAGGCAACAGTGATTATGTACATGGACGGGATAGCTCAACCTTGACAGGTGCAACCTGTGTATTTCTTGGTGCAGTTCAAAAATCTGTAGTTGTAAATCATTGTAATAACAAGATAGTCATTACAATATTTTTTATTTATTCTGTGCTCAAAGACATTTCATTATCAATAATCCCAACAACCTTGTAATGTACAGTAGGCCAGCGTTACTGTCTGCATGTTATAGATGGGATGGGGCTTACAGTGAAAAAGTGGCTTACATATGGCTGCACAGTGAGTTCATGTGAAATTTTCCTTTCAGAAAATTTCCAGTACTGTATGGGAAAAGAAACTGAGAAGATTTCGGGTGCATACTGTACAGTGAAAATCTGTCACTGCTACATAGTAATAACAAGGAATGGGGGGGGAATTCAATTGATCATAGAAAGTAAACACCATTATTTCTTTTAAATCAATGCAAATTAATCTTGTACCAGCTTGGCAGTATTTGCCAAGGACATTAGGTACTTTTTGTCTAGGGGAAACCCAGCTGAACTATATTTTCACTTCACATGACCTTTTACGAAAGGGGGAATTCCACTCGCTGAATTATTTCCTGTGTGTCATGCCCTTCTGGCAGACAGCCAGGTTTGCGTTTTCTCTTTTACAATGCTGAAGATTTGTTTGAAATGACATACAAAAAGATTGTATTGACTACCAAAAGTTACTTTTTAATAAAATTCTGGACTCTCCCCAGTTTTCCCTTATCCCTTTGGTTTCACAATCATTTTTTCTTCCTTCAGTATCTGACTTCATGTGCCTTCAGTTTTATATGTTTATCTTTGTATTGAGAAATGTTTTTTTTTGTTGTTTCTGACTATCGGTCGAATAAAGTATATTGATTGATTGATTGATTGATTGATTGACTTCATGGGGTTTTATATTCAACAGTGAAAAGTATATTTAAGAGCTCTCATGCTAGTTGCAAATTATTGTTTATTTCAATTTCATACTTCCCCTTTATAAGGCCCAAGAGTGGGTTACAGTAATTTTAAAATGCAGTATTTTAATTGCTGCTGCTGTTGTTGTTATTTATGTTTTTTTACTATCCTTCAAATTTTAATGCATCTATAGGATGTGGTCTGAGATAAATCACCCATTTCTCAGCCCATATTGCCAGGAAGCCTAGGAGAGGGAAAAGAGAGTTTTGCTGCCATGTAGTGAACTTTAATCCTTCTGGCACAGTGTCAGTCCTTATTGCCCCCCCCCCAAAAAAAAAACCCACAAGGAAAATTTTGATCAACAATAAACCTTTTAATAGGATCACTGTAAAATATCAAAATGACAAATCCAGTAAAATAGAAAAAGCAGTAGATATTTTAGACAAAGTTTCTTTTGCATGTAAGATTTGGGGAAAATTCCATGACAGAGCTCAATGTAGGTAAATGATTATAATTGTGTATTTTTAAAATCATTCAATAGGGTAAGGCACATTTTTAAAAGGCAATGATTCTGTATAGATAATTAAAATCACAATGTAATTTCTTGTATAAATATGTGGCTATTAATCTGACACTGATACTTGAGGCCAAATCCCATCTCTCTTTAAAATACAGACAGTAGGTTTGCCCAACTCAGATGTACCTAAGACATGACTTAAACATTCTTTCATAGATAATGAAGTAGCAGATTTCAAGTGTCTAGCCAATACACTATTTGCAGATTCAAAGGTTTGGAATAAGTGGCCTTTCAAAAGTTTGAAGAGCTTCTTCAGTATTGCCTCATAACGATTTCTGTAAATAATTTACTACTCCGTAGTCCCAGCACCAATAGGGTGCTATTGTAACTGTACCTAAGCCTAAGTACAACTAACCAACCTGGTACCTAGTGCAGCTCTTTCAAGAGTGGTGTAACATGGTCACAGTTATATGCCTCAGTCAGTAGGATAGCTGTTGCATTCTGCACAAGCTGCAGCTTCTAGGACAGCCTCACAGGGTAATCTAGTCCAGAGGTGACCAGTGCATTTCTGTCCAGGGATGATTATAGTTGTGTATCAAAGCAGCCAAGTATGGTAGAAAATGCTCCTTGCCACTGAGGCCACCTCCCGTGGCAATGATGAGTCCAGGAGACCCACACACTATGTACTTGCTCCTTTAGAGAGAAGTGCTGCCCCATTTCTGAAGGAATTGCCCAATTCCTGGTAAGAGAACCACATAACACCGGTCCTAAGAGACCTACATTGGCTCCCAGTACCTTTCCGAGCACAATTCAAAGTGTTGGTGCTGACCTTTAAAGCCCTAAATGGCCTCGGTCCTATATACCTGCAGGAGCGTCTCCACCCCCATCGTCAGTGGTATCAAAAGCTGCTAAGGGAGCAAGCAAAAGCAACAGGGTCAACACATGGTGCTGTACAGAAAAGGAAGAAACAAAGGAAGAGGAAATGTAACTTTTAATGTCATTGCTGTGAGTTCCAGTTAAATGACTGGCAGAAAACCATGCACCCTACATTTCTAGGAAGCAACTTTGTCATTTTATTTATTTGAAATATTTATAAACTCAACATATAGCAGTACTGTATACAACAACAAGAAAATATAAGGCAAAACAAACTGTTTCCAAGGAGGAATTTGATACTATCTGCACACTGATTCATCCTTTTGAGCAGGCATCCCCAAACTTCGTCCCTCCAGATGTTTTGGACTACAATTCCCATCATCCCTGACCACTGGTCCTGTTAGCTAGGGATCATGGGAGTTGTAGGCCAAAACATCTGGAGGGCCGCAGTTTGGGGATGCCTGCTTTTGAGAAAGCTCGCAGAAATAGAACTTTTAGCATCCAGTGGAAGGTCTACTGTGTTGGAAATTGTCTAATTTCAAAATGCTCTGTGTTTCACAATGCAGGTGCCACTGAACTGAAGGCGCAACCACCATGGATTGAACCTCTGGCACAGCACAAGAAAGACCTCCTTAGATGACCACGGTAAACAGGCAGGCATAGAAGGGGTAAAGCAATCTCACATCCTGGTCCCAAGTTATGTAGGGCTTTATACATTAGCAGTAAGACCTTACATTTGGTCCAGTAACATAGTGGCAGCTAGTGAAGTTTAGTGCTGATGTTCTGTGTTGACAGACAGCAACCCTGGCTGCAGGGGCAGCCCGAGACCTCACTTATTTCACAAAATCACTAAGGAGGTGCCTGCACATTTTGCCCCCATAAGTTAAGACACTTTTTTTAAAAAAAATGAAAGCTCAGAGTCTGGGGCACCTGCCCTGGGTCACAAAGGTACCGTAAGTCTTCATGGATGTCAGGATGACAACCCCTGCCTTAAAATGATGTTTTCATTCTCTTTGATTAGTCAATGCTTGCTTCAGATGTCTTGTAAAGATTTATTGCTTTTTGCCCAGACTACCTGACTCATAAGATTTGTCCCTGTTGCTACTGATTTCATCTTCATTACTGATCTTTATGGTGTATCTTTTTTTTAATGTTGCATTTTTTTGTTTACCATGTAGAGATTTTTAAAATATTAAGCAGTTTGGAAATGCTTTTAAATAAATAAATAATCTATATTTACTCTCTGCGCCAGTATTGGTCTGTTTTACTGGATTCAGTGTCATGTTTGTGCATATGGGTGTTTTTTTGTTTTTAAATTTCATTTAAATAAAACAATGAATATAATAAAGACTAACGAATACAATAAACAAGCAAACATGCAAGTCCATATGCCTAGAACAGCCACCTCTCAGGTATGTTTGGTCCAGCCTCCCAAAATCCAGTGTTGCTTTCATGTTACCTGTGTAACAAATGGCTATCCTTATCTGTGGTCTCTGTACCTGTGCAGAGTAGGCTTTAAAAAATTCTAGAGTTTTATCCAGGAAATAGATGCCTCAAATAGCTGTCCTTATTCTTTTAAACATATATATATATATATATATATATATATATATATATATATATATATACACACACACACACATGATTCTAGTCCATACTGTTGCAGAGGACAGTTTTAAAGCATGCTTGTAATGTTTCTAAGAAAAGACCTCTGGGTAGGAATTCTAGGGAGTCAGTTATTTTGCCTTTTCAGTTTTTGAATTTCTTTCCAGGGTGTAATTTGTGCCACAGCAAACGAGATTAGGGATAGAACTGTTTATTCCTGGGGTGTCGTTCTAGAAAATGTAAAGCAATAAGTGATTTAGGCTGTAGCCAAGGGCATGCTTCCTAATACAGTAGCATTAAGACACGTGACAAATAGGACAGCATCATACAAATTTGCATAAGGACTCCATGGTTGTGCATTAGCCATTCTCACTGGTTGCAGAAGGGGAGGCGGGGATACCATAATGATTAGTCTCGTCCACATAGTCTCACAAGTATTTGCTGCCCACCCAAAAGGTCATTAGATGCAGATTTAGGAATTTTTCCATTACATGTCTTGCAGTGCAAGTAAAATCCTCCCACACACAAATCAACCCCAGGCACAAATTTTACATTGTTTTCTGCTTCCTCAACTGGTAGTGGGGAAATTCTTGTGGATAAATATTAAGTAATATATAAAGAAACTGGAAATGAATAGTGTGTGTTTTGAGTTTCCTGAGATGACTAAACATTCATGCTTATGTTAAGAAATGACCCTCAAATTTAAAATAGTGCATTATTATTTTATATTTCTGAATTAATATTTTGTGCCAAAGTGATGGTCCTTCTAGACTAAATGTCCATTTATTCCTTCTCTCTGTTTCCTGCTACTTAACAAATTCCTGATCCACAAGATGATATCTCTTCATATCCCTTAACTGCTAAGCTTACTCAGGAGTCCTTGATAAGGACCAAGTAAACTGTGTCAGCTAAATCATCTCTATTTATATGCTTGTTGACACTTTCAAAGAACTTGTAATAGGTTTGGGAGATAGGGCTTGCTTTTGCAGAAGCCATGCCTGTTCTGCTTCAACAATATTTTTTTTTTACGTGTTTAGTTATTTTATATTTAAATACACGTTCCACCCGTTTTCCCTAGACGGACGTTAAGCTAACGTGTAATTTCCAGGACCCCCAAATAGATCCCTTTTAAAAAGGGGATGCAAGTGGCGCTGTGGTCTAAACCACTGAGCCTCTTACGTTTGGCGATTGGAAGGGTGACAGTTCAAATCCATGCGACAGGGTGAGCTCTATTGCTCTGTCCCAGCTTCTGCCAACCTAGCAGTTCAAAAACATATCCGTGCAAGTAGATGAATAGGTACTGCTGCAGCGGGAAGGTAAGCAGCATTTCCGTGTGCTCTGGCACTCATGGTGGCACCAGTAGCAGTTTAGTCATTCTGGCCACATGACCCGGAAAGCTGTCTGTGGACAAACACCAGCTCCCTCAGCCTGAAAAGCGAGATAAGCGCTGCACCCCATAGTTGCCTTTGACTGGACTTAACTGTCCAGTGGTCCTTTACCTTACCTTTGTTACCCTTTTTGAATATTGGTATTGCTTTGGCTACTTTCCAGTTCTCTAGTATGGAGGCTGATCTGGGAGAGGAGTTACATATTCAGTTAGTTGTGAAGACAGAGGCAAAGAATTCGTTAAGCTTCTCTGTAATCTCCTTTAGCACAGGTTTGACTCCCTTATCATCCAAAGGTCCAACTACCTCACTAGACTGTCTCCTGCTTCTTTTTTGCATCTGTCTGTCTCAAAAGAGACAATGGAGTCCGCTTCTAGAAATGAAGTCAGACCACTGCATTAACAGCACCAACTTGACCTCCCTGGGGTCCAAAGGAAAACAGAGCAATACATTTGGTACTAGCTTGGTTGCAGGAAGGAGGTGTGCAAGGCACCATCCAACTGGCTTAAGGACTCCTCTCTGGATTTGTGTAGGCCTGTAGGTTTACTTCTTAGCCTTTTCTTGTGAAGATATCCCACAAGACAGTGGAGGGGAAGGTCTCCTGCTACTAGCGTATTTAATGAACATCTTGTTGTTGGTCTTAATGTTGTTCTGCTCTCTTTTTTAAAAGATGTATAGGACCAGTCTTTTTTAAAAAACAACAACTATATGCCATGGGGAAAATTAACACCTGCAGACAAAGAGGGATACTGTATTTATTTAGGTTTATTCATAGGGATTTGAGCAAATACATCCTTACCTGGGTTTAACCTCACAACACTCTTGTGAGGAACATAAACTGTGGGGTCTATGCTGTGAGCCTGAGCTTGGGTCTCCTGTAATCCACACGTGGCATACTGTAGCTTTCATGGCGACAAATGAAGGTGATAATGGGCGCTAAAAGCTTTCTCTGGACTTTTTGATGAGCAAACACTGACTTGGCCTAAAATTTATTTTGACTAAGTGGAAATTATTTGGTCTACTGTCTCCTCCCTCATCAAAGTTAATCAAAGCTGATAAGTGTATTTTTAGTGAACTGTTGTGAAGCATATCAATTACAGCCTTCTCAATGTTAACAGTTTCATTACATTTTAAAAGCAATACAAGCTGTCCCTGCAGCTTAAACATGTTTGTAGGTAGTTTTTGTTCAACAGTGAATAGGTTTCCTTAATAATAGATTTTTAAAAATTGACAGGAAAATTATATCATGCAGGAAATGTATGACAAACATAAGGCAGATTTATACATTTTCCAGACGCCTTCCTTCCATGACATTTAACAATATACGGTAAGTAGATGGTGATGTCACTGTGGAACTGGGTTGGGAAAGGGAACTGAATACACAATTGCATCCTGCCCATTTCAAGCCACACCTATACAGACCCATCCACATCATTCAGGAAATTGTGTTTCATAAAAGGACTGCATGACACTTCCACGTTCAGCTAATGGGACAAAAAGTGCATGTGGGCAAAAAGGATGGCATTGGTAAAATGTTAATTGATTAATCTGGTAATCAGTTTTGCAGATCTAGTATACATATAGATATGGCAGTGAAAATCCACAGTAATGATTCCTCTGCACATTCTGCATGTCTACAATAGCATTGATTTAATAATCCACCCAAGGAAATAAGTGAACCAAATGCCATCCGTTAGTTTCGTTTCACAAATAATGACTTCAGGCTGAGGAGAAAATGAAACTGGGCTAGCATGATGTAATCAGTTCAAGACACAGAAAAGAAATGCTGGTGTTGAATCAAGGCAATTCTTTTCCCTTTCTCTTTGGTTTAAGTCATTCTAAAACGGCTGCTTACAAAAGGGCCGCCATTCAATTGATGTAGGGATTCAATTCTATGTGGCGAAATGCCCCAGAGCTTTTTGACTAAACCTTCATTAATAGATCCAAGTAACAAGATAAGTACATATTTCTACATAAAGTGTGTAATATTTCTTTGTGGTTATACTTAAAAGACACATGCAGAGAGAATGCTCTATAGCTTCCCCTTGTTACATCAGTAATAAAATAAACAGGGTTCGGTTGGTGGTTTCCTCCTGTATAGTAGAACAAATGTCAGATACCTTAATGCTAAGTCAACAAAGATAGCCACATCCTTATCCATGATAACTATGACTGGGAAATTGCTCTCAGCACAGAAATGTACATGCATTCTTGACCATGTGGAAGAAAAACTGCAACCTTTGTATGTTGCTGACCTCATCGCTCATAAGGTTTTTGCATCTAACTTTAGAAAATGCAAACTGAAAACTTGATAAGCTGTTGAAAGTCTCTTGAGCCAGGCTTGGATACAAACAGCACTGACTCATAAAACCCTACTTCAAAGGAGAGGCAAGCTTCTAAATCCTCTGAAATCTTTGCTTCAGGTAAAAATCCAAGCTAGAGAAGGATTCTACTCATCCCTACCCGCACTCACTGTCCCCAACTCCTGAAACCCTGCTGTTCCCTGTCAAGCATGCTGCTACCCAGTGTGTCAGGGTGATTAGAGAGAGAGAGAGGTGGGGGGCATAGGTGCCAAGTCTAGGGGGCCAGGGTCACTTGCCACTCCTAATATTTTTTTTCTGGGGGCTCAGCACCCTTAATATTTTCTCCCCAACCCACATGCCTTCCCGCCTCCCAACCTTCCTCCCTCAGTCTGCTGCCTCCTCCCAGTTGGATGCCACATGCGTGGACAGAGGCCATAGAGGTGGGCACCCGGCTGGGGGGAGGCAACTGACCGAGGGAGGGAGGTTGAATGAGTGCCCTGGCCATGCTGCCAATGCCCACACTGCCGCTGACCCCTATGTTTTGTTCAAGTTGGTTCCACTGGTGGGGGGCAGGCCTTCCTCTAGATCTAGAAGCAGCTCGTCACAGCAATAACTTCCTAGTATCTCCTGTGCAGCCCCCCTCTGTGTGCTTGCCATTCCCACCACTAAACAGGGCAGGAGGAGACAGAGAATATATGTGCTTGGAGATTTGGAGAGCTTACTCCCCTCTACTCAAAGCCACTTTATGCCAATTTAATTATTATGGATTCCCACCAAGAACCCATTGGTGAGGCTGCTTCAATTTCTTTGTTAGAGATCCCTAGTCTTCTCAGAGAACTACTATTGTCAAGGTTCCCTCTGAACAAGTTTAGACAAGACATTTAAAACAAGTTTAAGCCCGTATGTTAAATAAGCCCTGGACCGCAATCTCCTGGCTACCTGCTGTATGTTGACAGATTCTCCATTTGTCTGGTAACACAAAGGTGATTGGAATTTGTGAGGGTAAAAACTCCCTTTGTTGTTTATAGCAACGCTTAGGAAATGTGGACTGGACTGGTTCCAGAAAACTCTTTTTTGGGGAATCTAAATAAAAAAATTCCTTCAGTAGCACCTTAAAGACCAACTAAGTTTTTATTTTGGTATGAGCTTTCGTGTGCATGCACACTTCGTCAGAGAAGTGACGAGTCAGAGTCAGACGAAGTGTGCATGCACACGAAAGCTCATACCAAAATTAAAACTTAGTTGGTCTTTAAGGTGCTACTGAAGGAATTTTTTTATTTTGTTTCGACTCAGACCAACACGGCTACCTACCTGTTGGGAATCTGTTAAGGTATTTCCATGTAATGAGTTTCTAGCGCAACTCACAAGTTATTTATATCTTGTACCCAACCAATGTTGTGGTAACATTACATTTTCAGAGCAACAGTTTTCTGAGATAGCTCTTTTTATTTGGTGCATGGCAGGAACATGAATCTAGTAGACTTTATTTTCAAACATAATGGCCTAATTCTCCATGTGTAGATATGCACACGCACACAGATCCATAGGGCTTAGAAAGTCCTAGTACAGGAGCACTCAGCTAGTGCTAAAAAGAAGTGGAGACTGAAGCAACACCCCATAATTTTGTAAAATGCAATATTTTTATTAACAGGCCATTGGGCTATGATCATTCAAAGGCAAGTACCACACAAAGTTTAAAATGTAGTAGGGGTGTGTTTTGAAAACTTAGATGGAAAAGGCTTCTAGTTACAAAACAGAACAGCGAGTTTACACAATTAAGGAAAATGATATATATTCGAAGAGAAATATGTACTAAATCCCAGGGACAGAATGTCCCTTGCTGCCGCGGGCTTTGGGGGGACTTTCGGTATTTCTTTTACACAATATTGGCAAAGTTCACGAGGACAGAGAAGAGTCTAGTTGGAAGTTCATATGTTTCGTAAGGCTGATAAACGTCTTAGAAAGATGGCCACCCCTGTACAAACTCCTGGTGATAAGAATGGAAGCAAACCCGGAAAGAACTCAATGACTTCTGCCTGTTTTGCAGAACTTCCCTTCCTCCCTGCCCCCAACTCTGCTCCGGATGTTTGGGGCACAGAATATGTAGGGAGATTCCTTAGGAATGCAGAATTGGGGGCAGGGAGGGCAAACAGGCAGACGTCATTGAGTTAATGGGATTTTGGGGTTATTTGTTGGGGCTTTTCTGCCTAGCATTCCAGATAAGAAATCTGAGGAAGTCGATACCAAGAGGTACAGCCTGGCTACTTGGGGTATTCCCTGAGAGTAGTATTAACAGAATTAGGAGTGTCTGCCATTAAAGGGGAATGGGAACAGAGCTGCCCCTCTGTGTCCAAGGCAGCTGTTTATCAGTTCCATCTGGTACGCAGGCTGAGTCCCTACCTGCCCACTGACTGTCTCTCCAGAGTGGTGCATGCTCTAGTTATCTCTCGCTTGGACTACTGAATTGCGCTCTACGTGGGGCTACCTTTGAAGGTGACCCGGAAACTACAACTAATCCAGAATGCGGCAGCTAGACTGGTGACTGGGAGCGGCCGCCGAGACCACATAACACCGGTCCTGAAAGACCTACATTGGCTCCCAGTACGTTTCCGAGCACAATTCAAAGCGTTGGTGTTGACCTTTAAAGCCCTAAACGGCCTCGGTCCGGTATACCTGAAGGAGCGTCTCCACCCCCATCGTTCTGCCCGGACACTGAGGTCCAGCTCCGAGGGCCTTCTGGCGGTTCCCTCACTACGAGAAGCCAAGTTACAGGGAACCAGGCAGAGGGCCTTCTCAGTAGTGGCACCCACCCTGTGGAATGCCCTCCCACTAGATGTCAAAGAGAACAACAACTACCAGACCTTTAGAAGGCATCTCAAGGCAGCCCTGTTTAGGGAAGCTTTTCATGTTTGATGGATTTCTGTATTTTAATGTTTGATGGATTTCTGTATTTTAGAATTTCTGTTTTGTTGGAAGCCACCCAGAGTGGCTGGGGGAAACCGGCCAGATGGGCGGGGTATCAATAATAAATTATTATTATTATTATTATTATTATTATTAACCAAAGCGAGGCAGCTGCCTCAGGCACCAGATGGAAGTGGGGATAGTGGAAGCATTTTCACCTTGTTCCTCCCAAGGCCACATGGCGTGACTGACTTTTTGCCCTGAGGTGTCGTGCAGGATGCTGCCCCATTGCTGGTGCTAAAGTAAGGTTTAACTGCTAGGCAGGTCAGTTTCTGCATCTGTTTAGGGGGCAGAATGGAACATCCTTTTCCTCAGGCAGCAAAGCATGTTGTGTCAAAAACTCTGGCAAAGGAGAGAAAGGAGCAGAGAGTACTTGCATTTGGAGCCTGGCAGGAAGGTAAACAGCGTTTCTGTGTGCTGCTCTGGTTCACCAGAAGCGGCTTAGTCATGCTGGCCACATGACCCGGAAGCTGTATGCCGGCTCCCTCGGCCAGTAAAGCGAGATGAGCGCCACAATCCCAGAGTCGTCTGCGACTGGACCTAATGGTCAGGGGTCCCTTTACCTTTACTGGTAGTTGATAGGGATGGGGCTTACTGACCCAGCTCTTGTCTTATTTGTCCCTCAGAGTTTCTAGTTCTTATGCCAGGGAGGATAGTCTCCAATCACCCTCCAGATTTTGCTCTGCTTTTCTTGAAAAGGGATGCAATTTTTCAATGTGTTCCAAGCTTTCACTGATTAGTTAATCAAATGTGTGTGTGCGTGCGTGCGTGTTTCAATTGGTCAAAAATAACCCATCATCATGAGACCAAAGAGACTTGTCTTTTTTCTGTGTAGCTAAACTGATCCTTGAAAGGTCATTCTCAACTTTAAAACAGGGTGTGGATGTGCATTTTATGGCGCCAGGAAGGGTCTGCACTATACTGCTTTGTTTTAGCACCACCATGTGGTGTGAAAGAATAAAACCAAAAGCAAAAGGAAATTGCTGGCTACGGATGACTTTACCAATTTTAGAACATGAAACTAGAAAGCAAGAGTCACTGTGTCATAAGAAGACAAACAGGTTCTCCTTCTTCTTTGGCGACCACTCGTAGTCAAGTAAGATTGTCTTCCATGAACACGGTCTTAACAATGAGTCTGTAAGTGACTGTGGAGGCTAATTTTGGATCCACATGTCCTTCCACAGTGGGGACATAGGTTTTTGGGCGGGAGTTGATCATGGTGAGGGTTTGCCAAACATGCCTTTCTCTTAGCTCATTTCTCCTTTTCACCCCAAGTTTGAATGTCTTCAAAGTCCATGACACCTTTGGTAAAGGCTGTTCTCCTATTGGAGCACTCACAGGCCAGGGATTCCCTGTTATCAGTGCTTATACCACATTTTTCAAGATTTGCCTTGAGAGTGTCTTTAAACCTCTTTTGTTGTCCATCGGTATTTCATTTTCCATTCTTAAGTTGGGAATAGAGTAGTTGTTTTGAAAGACGATAATCAGGCATCCAAACAACATAACCAGTCCAATGAAGGTGATGTTGCTAAGTATAGTTTACTGAACTCAGTGAGATCCATCCCCACAATGGTAAGGTGATTTGAAGACAGATCGAGAGAGATTGTCAGGTGCAGATAGTAGCTTACTATCACAAGTCTCTCACCCTTTTGTTAAGCAAACAGGAACAGGATGACCAAAGATAGGCAAGGTAAGAATTAGGGAGGAAAAACTGGATTATAGAAATTGTAGGAATCACTCATTTCACAGCCCCCTCCTATATACACTGGCAAAAATATATTCAAAAACTAGATTCAAAGGCTAATTAGCTCTCCTAGCTCCTTGGGATTCTGCACACTTTCACTTTACTTTAGGAACAGGTATACTTTCTTCCCCCCCTTCTCCTTCTAATGAGGGTTTATGGCAAAATTGCCATGCCTATGCTTCCGTAGGCCTTTAGAATAGTTTGGGAATATTTTACTCTTCAATCAAGGTGTGTATGTATAGTAATTTGTTACCTGCTTAGATTGTAACTTTGCTGTCTAAAGCAGCATTTTTATATGTTCTGTCCCTCCTATTTTCTATAATAAACCAAGCTTTCTTTATCTGCGTGAGAGCTTCTTGTGGGCATAAGATTAAGGGTTAACACCCATCCATAACAAGCGCCTGTCATAACACCAGCAAAAGGTCCTAAACCTCTCAGCAGTGTGTATATGAACATACACGGGGGGTTGGCTGTGCACAGGTGAGTCCAGGTACACACTCGTAACAGCCATAGACAATTGTTCCTGGATGCTACTCGGAGAATCTCCTCTCCCAAATGCAGGTCTTCCTCAAGCATCTGAGGAAGGTAAATAAATTCCACCACCCAACAAATCATGGTACCTTCAGGATCAGAGATGGCATGCCTCTGAATACTAGTTACTGAAGAGCATCATTCCATCATGTGCAGCTTCTGGGCTAGTTGACCACTGTCGCAAACAATATTGAACTAAATAAGCACTTTATCTGATCCAGCAGCTTACCCATTTAGGATTCTGCTTTCAGTTCCCGTTTCGAAGGTGAAGGAGAGTTGGGCAAATGTATTCCCTCGACGTCTTTCTCATAATCAGGGCACATTGACAAGAGAAAGGGCTCACAGTGCCATCCTGAAGGAGCGTCTCCACCTCCATCGTTCTGCCCGGACACTGAGGTCCAGTGCCGAGGGCCTTCTGGTGGTTCCCTCGCTGCGAGAAGCCAAGTTACAGGGAACCTACAGGGCTTTCCTGGTAGTGGCACCCACCCTGTGGAATGCCCTCCCACCAGATGTCAAAGAGAAAAACAACTACCAGACTTTTAGAGGACATCTGAAGGCAGCCCTGTTTAGGGAAGCTTTTAATGTTTAATAAATTCTTGTATTTTAATACTCCTGTTGGAAGCCGCCCAGAGTGGCTGGGGAAACGCAGCCAAATGGGCGGGGTATAAATAATAAATTATTATTATTATTATTATTATTATTAAGATTATTATCCTCTGCATGCTTGCTCAGAAGTGAGCGTTCAGTGCAGCTTGATCCCCAGTTAGTATGGTCAGGGTGCAATCTTTAATATAATGGGACTTCAGAGTAGACACAGCTGGGAGTGAACTGTTAAACTGGTAGTGATTCTCCACATTAAAAAAAAAAAATGCTGTCATCAGTACCCAGGATCAAAAGATTATCAAAGTGAATTCCTTCTTGTGTGGACCATTTCTCTAAGTACTACACATAGGAAAAGCAGATGAAGCAATAATAATAAAACGCTTTAAAGGCCTACTTTCTGCATTTGCCCTCTCATCATTCTTACTTACCTCCCTTCCCTACGCAATGGCTTTCCATGCAAACAGAGCCTGCCGCTGCTCCGATTCATTCAGCAATTTCACAAGCCTGTGTGACCTTCGAGCGCCCAATCCTCCCTTGGGAACCAGCTGATTAAAGAGAAGAGTGACTGATTGTGTTCCTACCCAGCTGTCTCCCAAGACCGAGAAAGACAATGTAGGAGAGGACTGAGCACAATATTGCCATTGTTAAAACTTGCCCAACTGTAGCAGTGGCTTCTCGGGATATAAATGGTTGCAAGTTTCCTTAATATTCTCTATAATTATCTTTGAGAGATTAAAGGCCAGAACAAGCAAGAATTCAGAAGGGTGCCTGAACAGCCCCTGCGGAGGTGGAAATATCATAAGCAGCGATGCTATGAGCCTATCAAGATCATCACACAGGTGCCGCGGAATGGGGTACTAGGCATCATGACTAATAGCCAGCGCTGTCAGTAGTAGCATTAGATAACACACTAGTTCAGTGTTGGTTAGATGGTGGCAGAAGAGGAGATACCTGACGTTTTCTCATTCCAGCACTCAACTCCCAGCTGAGTTCAATTCCAGGATCAGAGCTTGGTTGCGGGGGAAAGCACCTCAAGGATAATGTTTTTTACAACCCTTGGTAATTTCAAAACTGGATTGCTGCAATACACCCTAAGTGAAACTTCCCTTGTGGAAAATGCAGCTGGATTGCCGAACAAGAGTGGGTCTGTCAGCAAAGTTCTGTACCGGCTGCTGATTCTCTACCAGGTCAAGTTTAAGGTGTTACTATTGGTTTGCTAGCAATTCATGGATCGCCTTAGCCCCATACATGGCTGTTAGATTATTTCAGTCTGCAGAACTTGCTTTTTTATTATTATTATAAGCATGACACTATCTCTGTCCAGCATTTGCAAGGGGCTGCCCCATTTTCGAGGAAGGACCTGAGCTCTAAAAATCCCTGACAGTTGACATTAGGCAGGTGACATTACTATGCTCTTTAAGACACCTCTTAAATGTCTTTAATCACCCCCCCCCCAAAAAAAACAAGTAAGATTACATACCCCCCCAACATTTCTCCGATGAAAATAGGGATGTCCCATTCCATAATGATAATTTTACTATTTATACCCCGCACATTTTACTGGGTTGCCCCAGCCACTCTGGGCAGCTTCCAATATATGAAAACACAATAAAACATTAAACTTTTTCTTTCTTTCTTTTTTTTTAAATAAACCTTCCCTATACAGGATTGTCTTCAGACAGCTCAGGAGTCAAATAACTCCATACCCGCCAACAGTTCTCCAATGAAAATAGGGAATATTGAGAAGAACTGTAGAAGTTTGAAGACATTTGCGGGACTGAAATAAATCCTACGATGTGAACTTGTTTTTCTTTATAGAAAGGAACTGTGAGATGAGAGTTGAGAAACAAAGCCGAATGGCGGGAGGGAGGGAAGTCACAAGCTTGGCAGAGCGAAAGGATTGAGAAGGGTGAATTTAAGATGAAATGTCATTTGTTTTGTTTATTTGGAAAATTTAATAAAAAATTATTTTTTAAAAAAAAGAAGGAAAAATCGGAAAAGCAGGACATTCAGGGATCAAATCAGAAACCAGGACGGCTTCTCTAAATCAGGGACGTCCCTGGAGAATAGGGGCACTTAGAAGGTCTGCCATTACCACTCCACAACAATCTGTACATTATTTCTTGCATTGGCAAAAGCTTTTCGTGTGAGTTAAGCTATATCACCACACATCAAAAAAGGCAATTACCAGGCATGGTTTGCAATGTGCCAGCCAGGCCTAGAAGCCTTAGTTGATCCTCTGTGTGAAATGTACACGCGTATGCATCAGCTGTGTGTGTTGCGTTTCACTGGTACACAGAATAGGCTAGTTTATGTGATGGGGGGGGGCAGTGGGCGGACGATCAGTCAGTCACACTTTTGGTGTGTGCGGTTGGCCCATTTTCAAGGTGTCGTTTCATCAGCTTACAAGGTCAAGGGATAGCTTAAGGTAGAAGAAACAAGGATATATGAAATACAAACCCATGCCTAGGACAGGGTTTGCCAAAAATTTTGGACCGGAGGGCACATTTGGGGTTTTTGAGAAAGTGCCGTGGATGCCAGTCATAAAATAGCTGCTCTGGGGTGCGTGGCATGGCACGAAATGGCTCTCCTTTTCTGAGTCAGACCTTTGGTCCACCTAGCTCAGTGTTGTCTACCTGGACTGGCAGCAGCTCTTCAGGGTTTGACAGGGGACATCCCCAACCCTACTGGGGTCAAAACAGGGACCTTCTGCATGTCAATCAGGTGTCTTCAAGTTCTTCTTGTGGGCTTTCCTGGTGGGCCACTGCGGGAACAGGAAGCTGCCCTAGATAGGCCTTTGGAATGATCCAACAGGCCTTTTCTTATCTTTTTACAAAAGAACCTAAGGAGAGCCTCCTGGATCTAGTCCAGCATCCTGTTCTCACAGTGGCCAACTAGATTCCTGTGGGAAACCCTGCACCCTCTGAAGGCGGACTAAGGGGTGCAGTACAGTGGTACCTCGGTTTATGAACACAATTGGTTCCGGAAGTCTGTTCATAAACTGAAGCGTTCATAAACTGAAGCGAACTTTCCCATTGAAAGTAATGGAAAGTGGATTAATCCGTTCCAGATGGGTCCGTGGAGTACTTAAACTGAAGCGTTCATAAACTGAAGCATGGGTGTAATTGGTTCCGGAAGTCTGTTCATAAACTGAAGCGTTCATAAACTGAAGCGAACTTTCCCATTGAAAGTAATGGAAAATGAATTAATCCGTTCCAGATGGGTCCGCGGTGTTCATAAACCGAAAATTCATAAACCGAGTTGTTCATAAACCGAGGTTCCGCTGTACATCTTAGGAGCTTGGTTATATTATAGGCTTGGGAGACACCGGCACAAATAAAACCTAATCAGTTGAGTGGGAAAGAAGGACAGTTTGTTTAAAGTGGCAGCCTGCCTGAGGAAAGCAGTAGCACTAACAACTAGGCCTGGTTAGGCCAACGTGCCCAGACCTGAAGTTTTCACCTTTGGCTGTTTGTTCATGGAACGTTTGGTTCACAAAAGTACATCTGAAGGGAAGGGAAGGGCGTCCTCCTGAAATATGTTGTTGCCCATTTCCTTTGTCAGCTGTGCAAGAGGGGGGGGGAAGCAAATAAATAGAAGCAGAGCTCAGTAGGCGGCTCAGAGGGTTAGTGTGCCATAAAACCGCTTTGGGCAAAGGCCTGCCTGGCAAAATCAAAAACAGGCTGAGCATGTCTTTAAAGCACAAACGCAGGTGTCAACAAACCCATGTAGGGGTTTGTGAACAAGCTGAGAGCCTAGTGACCCTTTTGGATTTCCACCATCTAACTGCCCTCCCAGATGGCTTTGCACACTAATTCCTTGCAATACCTGTAGGTGCCTGCAAGCTGAACGAGGATGTTGCAGAACCACGGCTTTTATCAAATTCCCAGTCTCTCCTTCATCGCTCTCCTGCTCTGTGAATCCAGCCTGTTGCTGCCTGGTCTCTGGCTAGGTGCATAACTTCCTGTTGCGCATCCCTGCCCTTGTAGCCCCATCTGAAAAAATAAATCTGCTGCTGTACCTGTTCCACTGGAAGACGACCAAGCTTTCCTCACACGGTGACAATACCTACAGAACCCAGCCCTTTCCTGGATTCGTGGTTTCTAGAGCAAATGTGTTTCAAGTCAAGAGGAAAATGCGCTTACTGCAATATAGCTTCCTGAAACTTTGTACCCAAGGGATGGCAAACAGAGGCCCTCCAGCTCCCCTATAGGGCCAGCCAGTATGGCCAGTGATCAAGGAAAATGGGAACTGGAGCCTAAAAACAAAGAAACCAAGCCTTATGAGGAACTGTTTAGGGAATTAGGTATGTTTAGCCCGGAAAAGAGGAGACTCAGAGGAGATATGATAGCCATCTTCAAATATCTCAAGGCTTCTATTCTTCTTCTGCTCTGGAGGGTAGGACCCGAACCACATGAACGGAGATTCTGAGTAAGGAAGAATTTTTTGACAATAAGAGCAGTTCAACAGTGGAACGGGCTCCCTCAAGAGGTGGTGGACTCTCCTTCCTTGGAGGTTTTTAAGCAAAGGTTGGATGGCCATCTGTCATGGATGCTTTGGTTGAGATTCTTGCATTGCAGGGGGGTTGGATTAGAGGATCCTTGGGGTCTCTTCCAACTCATTTTATGATTCTGTTAACATCTGGAGGGCTCCAGCTCTGTCTTAGCAGGACGTATGAGAAGCAGCCCTTCCCCAGCTGAAGTGGCTCCTTGGGTCACTTGGTGGGACCTTCTATCTCCATCAGTGACATGTAATATAATCTTGTCACGTAATCAATGGCAACCAACCCTGATGGCTTTGTTCTGTCTCCACCATTGGAGGCAGAATGCTCCTGAATACCAGGACCCGCAGGTGTGCAGAGTGCTGTTGTGCTCAGGTCCCATTTGCAGACTTCCTAGGAGAACAGGACAAGATGGACCGCTGGCCTGATCCCACAGGCTCCTCCTTGTTTCATATGTCATACTTCAGCTGCATTTTCCATGGGCTCACCTCCTCCCAGGCAGAACACAACGAAGCAGAGCACACCCTAAAAGGCAGCGTGCTCTTTGACAAAAGCTCTCCTGCTATAAATCTGGAATCCCGCCTGGGACACGGCACGGCCATCCACTTGAAAAAGCCACACACGCTTGTTGTGCTGAAATTTTTTAATAGGCCCGCAGTTCTTGCCAGGCCTGTCAGCGAAGCAGCAAGTTTTACAACTCTGTTGCTGTGCAGCCAGATAGATGTCAGCTTGCTAGTGTGTTCTGTTTTGTCTGAACCACAATTATTGGCAGAGGCTGTCTGGCCGCCCCATCCCAAATTCAGCCTTGAGCTTCTTTGGTCGAAGCGCCTCTGGATAGGCGCTTCCAAAGCAGCGATAGCTGGAAACCTGAAGAGAAGCAGGAAGGAGCTCATAGGAGGTGGAGTGTTGGTGTTGGTGGAACTGCCAGTAAAGAGGTCCAGAGTAACTGGGTTTTCACAAGAGCTGCTCTGTCCCAGCATGTGGAACATCAGCCTAGTCGACATCTGGCCTGCAGGTGCCAGGCACCTCTGAAAACAGAATCACTCGATAAACCAAACATCTGGAAGTCTCCCTAGAAAAAACATCTGCATCTCCAAACACAGTCAGTTCTCTCTCCCCACCCCCACCCATTTTAACAGTTATGTTAAAACCCAATTCAAATGCAGCAAAGGAAGTCAGGAAAGCAAAAGACCATCTCATGGTTTTTTCTTTTAAAAGTTACAAATTCTGGGCCTAGAATTCATTGTGCTATGTCATTTGCATACATGTAATTATCATATAGTTCTTATTCATAATTTGAAGCCATGCGGAAGAACCGAGAAAGGGGGGTGGGGGCGGATCCCATGCGGAAATATTTTTTAAACTGCTTTCTCAATTGCTTTTCAAGTCTGGAAACTTCCCAAGGCAGTTTTCAATAATGAAAGCAAACATACCATTTCATAGAATCGTAGCATTGCAGAGTTGGAAGGAATCTCAGATAAAACAGCCGTGACAGGTGGCCACCCAACCTCTGCTTAAAAAAGCATTCCAAATATATTATTGTTGTTGTTATTGCTATATTTAGATTAATACAATATAATATAATGCCAGACACTGAACATTTGAAGTGAAATAGCCTGCTTAAAAGGTAAGGTGGCTACTGAAAAATGCAATTACGAACTTAGCCAAGTCCCCAAAACGTAGGGAGATAGGAAGCTGCCTTATATTGATTCAGACTGTTGGTTCACCTGTCTCATGATTTTACACACTGGCTGGAGACCAGAGTTTGGGAAACCCTGGTTGAGACTGACAGGCAACGGCTCTGCAGGGTTTCAGGCAGGGGTTTCTGCGTGGAGATGCCAGGGATTGAACCTGGGGGTGAGCTATGGCCTCCTTTCCCCTAATTTAAGTTAAACCAGGATGAACCCAGGAGCAGCATGTGAAATTAACAGCCAGATAAAACAAATAGGCCACAATTGATGGAGCCAGTTGTATTTAGACCTCTAGATACGACAAATAAAAACAGAACAAGAAATACTTGCTTACAGGACACAGGGCACATCCTAAGTATATGGTTGTGTAGAGCGAGTAATGCTTCTGAGCTGGGCATCTTTAAAATTGCCCACAGGAGCAAGAGCAGAGGTATTCCTTTTGCTGCAGATGTGTTTACTTTGACATTTCAAACAGGGGTGTGGTCAACAGACTAAGGACTTGGGAGAGGCACTTTTTTCATGTTGCTTCTTATTCCAAGTTAATGAAAACAAATGTCACCCTAATCTAGGGTGTTGTGTGTGTTAGTGATGCAATTGTCGACAGTTTTATTTAGCCCTGACAAGGTTTCAAATTATTTAGGGCCTTCCTGCAACTCAGCTGAACGTCCCGCTCCCCTCAGAAGACTCGCCAATAGCAAGGCTATTGTCATAAACGTGACAGTCAACCACATAAGGTTTCGATACTATGAATTCTGGAAAGGAAAAAATAGAATCTTAGAGGGCTCTTAGAGATTGTCTAATCCAGGCATAGGCAAACTCGGCCCTCCAGATGTTTTGGGACTACAACTCCCATCATCCCTAGCTAACAGGACCAGTGGTCAGGGATGGTGGGAATTGTAGTCTCAAAACATCTGGAGGGCTGAGTTTGCCTATGCCTAGTCCAGTGATGGGCAACCTTTTGAGCTTGGTGTGTCAAAATTCGCCAAAAAAACCGAACATAACTCAGGTGGTGTGTCACTTTGAGAAAAACAACAACCATAATTTCACGATATTTAGTTTAAATAACAAAGAAATATAATTGTAATATATAACTGTAGTTAATAAACCAAAAACTAATTATTTAACCAAACCAAACCAAAACCCCCTTATTTATCATAAAGTGCCCAGAGTTGTTGAGCTTTTTGGGGGGAGCTGTTGACCAAAGTTTTGGAGGTTTTTTGGGGTGTGTGTGCAAAATTTGCCTTGCTTTTTTGGGGATGCCCCAAAGCTGCTGCGCTTTTTGGGGGGGAGATAACAGAAATAAATGACGACTAATACCTTCGCTGGAACTAACACACAGCACCGACATAGTCTGCCAAAGCACCAAAGAAACCAGCACAGAACGGGTTAAAAATGAATGCTGTTACACCCAATCATAGTCTGCCAAAGCGCCAGAAAAAAACAGTATAGACACAAAGGGTTAAAAAACCAATCTCTGGCTACCAGCAACAACAACAAAAACGGATCTGGGCTTTAACAGCGGAGACAAGCTGTAGTGGAGACAAGCTCTAGCAGAGACAAGCTGTAGGAAGAGCAGGAGAATAAATGGGGGGGGGGACCAACAACAGCAGCGCGAATGGGCCGATGGGGTGCGTGCCAGCAGTGAGGGCTCTGCGTGTCACATCTGACACACGTGTCATAGGTTCGCCATCACTGGCCTTGTCTAATCTAATGGTCTCTCAAAGCTGGAAATCCACTGCAACAACATCCCTGAAAGGGATTAATTTTAGTACTGCAGTTTTATGTAAAATTTGATTTATTTCTTTTTTTAAAAAGTATTAAACGTGTAAGGATTCTGCATTAGCTGTCAAGACCTGGTACAAAATTCCTCATGCCTATGCATTACGATATGTTTAAACATGGAAAAACCAAACAAGACACTGTAAGCGCAAAGTATATATTTATATCATGTAAAACAAAAAAAGCAATGGGGAAAAAAACATATTACATAAAAGAAAATGTAACAGAATTTACTATGGTACCTAACAGAGGCATGCTCTATAAAGAAAATATAACATTCATAACTTTATATATATTTGCAAAAGTTGAGTTTCAGAGTTCTCTAATAGAAAACATTTTAAAATATGGAAGTTTTTCACCCTAAAGTGTCGTTTTAGACACGCACACGCACACACACACCTGCATCTTGTATAAAAAAAATCCCACTATGATTGCAAGTGAAGTCGTTTTAATATGGATTCTCCAGATGTGCAAAAACTAAGTTACCGTTAATCACTCAAAAATTGTCTTTTCACCTTTTGCATTGCTTGAGCTCCAACACTGATTGGTACAATTTTTGATCCATATGATTTATAGAAACAGTACACATTCCAAAGAAGTTATGCTGTCAGACATACACAAGAATTCATAAGCTTCAGTTGCAATCTGAACATAACTGTACTAAAAAAAAAAATCTCAAAGCTATAAAGTTAGGACAGTGATCTGTTTAAATATATACACCAATCAATACAAAATACTACTCATAACACTTTTCTTCCTTCCTTCCTTCCTTCCTCTTTCTTTTTCTTTCTTTCTGCATTTCAATACACACACAAAAGTTAAGCCACTCTGTCAAGTGATCAATTCGAATAAAAATCTAGACTGGCTTGTTTTTCTTCCCCTGTTAACGGTACAAATAATCTCTAAGGCACATTTCCCATCAAATGAAGAGGCTTATAAGGTAACTTGCGTTAAGTACTACATAAACGGCTTAGTGTTAAAGAGAAATTCAAGAATTCCCAGTTTTTATGTCGGTACCTCTCCAGCAGTGCTACTCCAATACAGTATAAGCTGTGTAGTGTATGTACAGCAAGGGGGGAGGAATTAAAAAGTTCCAACCTTAAAGCTGTGACCAAGAAAAGCAAACAGAAACTGTTTCTGTGCACCTCTATGCAATACCCAGGATAGGAATTCAGCAATTTCTACTTGAGGCTCAAAACAGATATAAGTGGTCCTCTGATATCTGGATACAAAGAGCTCACCGAAAAGCAGGAACTCTCAATGTCCAACTTCTCTTCATTTATACAACTGCTAAAGTCCAATTATATTTTGTGTCAGTTTGCCTTTTGAAAGGATCTTTGGGGAAATGTGGGGAGACTAGGAATAAAGGAATCCTCTTAATGGGAGTGTGATGTGTTCTTACGACTACGTCCCAAGTTACTGACTTAGGAGTTAACATGATGTTGCGGAAGGGAGCCATTGAGCCTCTTGGCCAAAGCTTCGCTTTTAGGTTTCATCCCACACGTCAGCTAGGGAGTGGGGTAAAATGAACCTAGGAGATATTATTGACATTAAAACTTAACACACAAAAGTTCCAGCCTGAAAGGTCTTTTGATGGCCAGGTTATAAACCCTTGAAAATAAGGACAATGAATGAATGAATGGGAATGTTGAAAGATCCAGATGGTAGTACTAGCTGGTGCCAACGCATTACGGAAAAAACCAAAACTTCATAGCTTATACTGTAACATTGATTCATGCTCATTTTGTTCACTTAAAAATACTCTTTGGAAAACGTCACAATTCCTACAAACAACTTCGAGGACAATCATTTCTGGTAAAAATAGTTCATGGTTTCAAGATGTACTCGGCTCCTCGACTTCAGTGCTAATCTCTACTACTAAAATACACTACTACTTGCTCACATTACAATCTAACACATATCTTTACAATCTTCTATATGCACCATGGGCTTATTCGTCAGTATGCTTCTGATGCACTTTAACTTTTAGTGTTCATGTTGCTAGTGTTGTAAACTCAAGATGACAGTGCAGGTGGTATCATAAAACTAACTATACGAAAGCATCTCAGTTTTTTTATCCATCAGGGACTTTAGAATCTCAAGCCACCAATTTCATCAACATTTTAAAAAGCTCTCTCAAAAATAGCAAGAGCTGTGATGAAGAACCATAGTATACTTTTTTTTTTTTGCTGTGTTTAAAACTCATGATAAAAGCCATACAGGTTGGTCACTCTTAAGCGGTAGTCCTAAAAACATTTTGATGGATGTAAATTCCTCTGAAATTATTGGCGCGAATAAGTGTATTTAGGAATAGTGTTCAGCAGGAGTTCCAACTTTTACAATTTGCTTTGAATTCTGGTACAGGCACAAAAGATAAGCCACCGGTCCTTTAGTCTAATAATACATTCAAAGCTATCTTTTAAAAAGTTATAAGCAAAACATAGAACTATAGATATTCACTGGCTATCTGGCTATACTAGTTAGGTATAAAAAAAAGTCAACCATTTCAGATTTAAATAAGACTAGGTGAAGTCAGGAAATTTAGTTTTCATTATTTAAAAATATGAAACAAAAAACAAAACAAAACTGAAAACAGTTAACTTCTTAACCTACTGCTATATATATATTTTTAAAATGAAGGCCTAGAATTTGAAGAAAAAGCTAAAATAAGAGGCAACAATCAAGATTCTAATGATTTTTTTTTGTGTAAAATGAATCAATTATGGTGCCATAAAATGTGAACAAGCTAATAAAAGAGAATTTTTAAGTAGATAATGATGGGCTTAATCCAATAGAAAAATCACTGCTGTGCATATTTCATTCCTTTCAACGTTGATCAAGCAGCCATAGTGTCTGATGGACTGTGCCCAATAGTAAAATCTCGGCCTTCTTCTGATCCTTATTTCCAAATCCGTATTGACTTCCAATCCATCAGATACATCATTTTTGGCTTACTGGACCAGTAAGTCACTTTTTTTTTTGCAGCTTGTCACAGGCAAAAGAGCAAAACTCCAAGCAAAGCATAGCCAGCTACAAGAAGGGATGTGCAGAGTTGAATTCATAAAACATCTGCATTATTGGATAAAAGGGCATACAAAACAGATAGCGGGACAAAAAGGAATGGCAGTCATCATCCAAAACAGGGCCCTCGCCACTTCCCCATCCTTCCCTCTCTCCATTACGACCATGTGGAACAGTAGTTGCAACAGCAAAAAAAAAAAAGATAAAACGAAACATCTAATTCTTCAGAGTCAACTGTGAAAGAGGTCAGCAGTAAAACAGCAGCGTTTGGACAAGGAGGAACAAAACATTGGATGAAAAAGAATCTGGAGTATTTTGTTCATTTACTTGTTTTCCTCTCTGATCATAAGCCAAGAAGCCTTTGCCGTACAGGCTTGTTTTCAACATCAGGTACGTGTCTTATCTCCTTAGATCCTTCCAAGATTTCAAACTCCATCTCCCTGAGGCCCCTATAACCAGGTAAGAAAACTTTCTTTATCTAGCTTGGTGGCTGCCAATACGGATTCCATGTCATTAAGGATGTCGGAACTCAAAGCCTCCTGTAGGCTTGGCATCAGTTCCTCTCCTTCTATATTCATTGCATCTCCTTCCAGCGTCCCAAGGTCCACGTTTGTCCCTGGAATGGCTTCAAGGTAATCTGGAAAGCGGTTCTGATGGGAGGGTATGTTGCTTTGGTTGATAGTGTCACCTGGGTGCAGAACGAATGCAAAACAGGAACATCACATTCACTGAAAGAGATCATCTAACGTCATACGAGCTGGAGAAATTTGAAGACTTTTTCCCAACACGGAAGCCAGTGAGCTGCATTACATCTCCAAAGGCTCTCGACTGACCCGTGCTCTTCATTAACCTTTGCACTCTACATATGGGCAACATAGGTTTTTAGGGGGGGGGAACCAACCTCCAGTGGCCAGACCTGGAGAAAAGGTAGTGGTGGACCACCTTTCTGGAAAGCAGCTTGTAAGAAAAGATAAAAATACAAGACAGCATGCAAATCCCCCCCTCCCCTAATTTATTGTGATTTTGCTGCTAGTCTACAGTGTTATGTGTGAGTCCACCGCAGCCAGGCCATGGGCCTCCGGGCTGTTGTGGACAAACGCCACACATCCCTGCTATCTTGTAGCACCATGGGGCAAGCCATCAGCACACCTGGCAGCAAATGCATAGGACAGTTATTTCATTTGACACAGGGATGGTGGGAATCACTCTAGGAGTAACAGACTCACATTCACAATTCAATCAAAGATTTGCATCAACCTTAATTTATATATGATGCATTGTTTAATTTTTTTTAAAAAAAAATAAGCAAACAAACAAAAGCTAGAAGCAAGATTACCTACTGTAAACCTCCGGCAAAGGGTCAACCCACCTCCCTCCTACGCAACTGTTTTCCTGATTAAACTGCTCTTATCATTAAAAACCTTCACATGTTCAACCGAAGTCCACCCTCCTGTAACTTCAACCCACTGGATCTAGTACCCTGGAACAGGACAGGGCAACGGCATAAGAGAATTCTGACATTACCTAGAAGTGCAGTTTTTTTTTCTCTCTCTCTCCGTTACTAGTCAGGCAAGCTACCAAAAAAGAAGAAAATCTCAAGATTTTTATTAGAAGGAAAGGATGCAAACCTGTATCCATTTCATCAACACTGTTGAGGAAGTCATCTGGAGTTCTGGGGACGCTGTAACTGCTCATGCTGAGGCCACTGTCTGTGCTCTCATCTCTCGAGTGGTATGTTCCACTGTAAAGGGGAAATCATCTTAGTTTTAACCAAGAACACTGAAGCACTCATGACCCCAAACATAAAGGCAAGTTTAATTCTGTTCTCAAGTTTGTTTGTTTTTAAAAAGACATTACAAAAACAAAAAAGAAGTTTCTTTGGCTTCTCGATTCTGCACAGAATATTCAATCCTGAACAACAACAACAAAAGCACATGCATCCATGCCTAAAGCTAACACCAAAAAGGCCCCGACATTTTTTGGAACAATTTGTTCAGGCTGTTCAAGTGAAATATCCAGCCCCAAGTTTGTTTGTTTGTTGCTGTTGTTGTAGATACAGTTTGGTCAAAGTATGGTACCTGTGGTGATGGGGAGAGGCAGATTTGGAATGTGGATTTCATAACTGGTTAGAGATTGTGAACCAAAAAAGAGGTGGGGGTAGAAGGGGCGTTCCCTGAGAAGGAGAAATGTGGCTGGTAATTGGTGTGGGGAGGACACAGGTCTCTTCCTGGGATCCTTAGGATATATGCCAACACTTTATGTATTTCCCAAAAAAATAACTGATATTTCATGTCTTCCAGACCTAAGTAGCACACCCTCCAACTAAAAAAAAAAAAGGTTCCCAAATGTGTGTGTAACACACTTGAGACATGTGGGACACAGATTTCAAATAACAAAAAGGCAGGTCCCTGCAGGCCTGCATCAGGATTCAGGATGCTGTGGCAGAAGGAAAATGAGACCAAGTCAATGTGGCTTGGGAGTTATTTGACAAAGTGATTCTACTAGTGCAAGGACTTTAAACTCCCCTTCCCTCTCAGCTCCCAATCTTCCCCTAAATCTGTTCTGTGTTCCTCCCGCTAACTCCCGCTTTCTGGTGCAGATTTGGGGAGATGCGCAGAGAAGAGGGACGGGAACTTCTGTTGCGCATCCGAAGGTCCTTGCGCTGGTGGAAGCATTTGGTTGGATGCCACCTGAGAAGTGGGCAATGTGCTTACTTTTGCTTCGTGGAGGGGACAGAGCCAGTCTGCTGGGGTAACCCTTCTCACAGGACCCTAAAGAATGTATTGTGAGGCTGCTGCAACTCAGTGTGGGCCCCGCCTACAGTGATGGAATGTGAAAAGCTGCCCAAAAGCCAAGCAGGAGAAGGAAGCAGTCGGAGAAAAGCATGCCATTCCCTCCTACATCCCCCAACTCTCAAATCCTTGCTTAGAGCCACCTGACAAGAGGGAGGGAGAGAAAGGGAAAGAGAAAAGGGAAGACTCAACATCTCTTCGTAGAAAAAAGGTCTCCTATCCCTGAACTAAATAATGCAAAAATGGCTTGTAGACCTTTCAACACACACATGAAATGCTATAAGCTACAATATCCACATTTATGCTCTGGAGTTATTGACCATAGCAGGAGTACATTGTAACATAGACCAGCAACAGAAAGTCTGCATATTCAGTCGAAATGAATAATCTGCACATCCTGTGTGTGGGAAGGAAGATTAAGGCAACAATTTACACTCTCCCGGCATCTGGTACTGCCAACGTCCTATAGTCAATGAAATCGATTAGGCTGTTGAGATACCAGGAAGTTCTACTAAAATATATGCAAATGTGGTTATGACTAAGAAAACTTAAATCAGGCCTCTGAATGTCATATCCTCAGTGTAAGACGCCAGGAGATAACTTGTATACATATATCCCCAGTTTTTCTGAGCTCCTCAAATCTATATATTTACCGTTTTTAAGCGTATCTTTGCAACAATGAGGGCTAGGAACATTTCTTTAAAATTTAGCCCAAAACAGTTCACAAGGATGTATCTGAACAGGCTGCACAAATGCCCCCCCCCCAAAAAAAACCCTGTTAGCCTGTAAACTCTGCAACTTGATATGTAAAACCCTTATCACAGTTTCCTCTGTAAATGCTACAAAGGATAAAAATAGAACCAGGGCTGCTGCAGAAACTCCTTAAAGTGAGCCCCACGTTAGATCTCATTGCTAAACTTTTGAAAAGCTTTTCTGAGTCAGTAATTCTAAACGGCTGTTCATCAATTGACTTGCGCCGGGGCAAACATGTTATGACTTTGAAGACAAACCCTTCCTACAAGTCTGAACAGTTGACTTCCTCCCGCAGGAGACAGCTTTTAATCCTCAACTTAAAAAACAAAACAAAACAAAACAAAATCTGGACTTTCCATTTAAGGAAAGATTCATTTACAGCTGTGGTTCTTGGAAAAGACAGATGTTCAAAACAGACGATTACATGCACCAAACAGAATCTGAAAATGATCTTCTCTCTCTCTCTCTCTCTCTCTCTCTCTCTCTCTCTCTCTCTCTCTTGCAAAGCAAAACCACTAGTAGTAGTTACAGCTACTAACCTGTTAAGAAAAGGATCCGAACTATTTGTGGTCATTGTTCTCAGTTCTTGAGACATTCCAGGAGAGGACACTGGATTTTGCGGAACTCCATCCTGTTCCATGCTGGGAAGCTGACTGCGAAGAGCCAATTCCTGCCGACCAAGTTGTAGCCGCGTTAGTATATTCTGTGTACAAAGTTCAAAATCCATCGGCACCACTAAAGAACAGGCAAGAACAGGCATCCACACTACGCACAACCAGAAGGGTGCCCATTTCACCTTTGTTTCACATTGTACCAGCACACATTTTAATGCAAATCCTGCAATAACAATAACAATTATTATTTTATTAATTATATGTCGCCCATCTGACTGGGTTGCCCCAGCCACTCTGGGCATACCTATAAGAGTACCTGTAAGAGTACAAATACAATTTCTCCCTCTAGTCTAGAATTCTGCATCTCGTCTCAGAGCTGCCTTTGCAAAATGGTTCAGAGCTACACATACATATTCCAAGCAAATCTGATACAAATTGCCAAGGGAAGGCAAGGAAGGTGATCCTGAGATGGGACTGCGGAGTCAACAGGTTCTGAAGACACAAAATAGGGTTTAGCAGTGGAGGCACAGATTCATTGTGATTGACTTCCAGCTTTGCCTGAGCCCAGGACCCTTTCACTTAAAGAAGAGAGATTTCCAGGGGGGGCTCTGAGTAATGTCTTTCTCTGAAAAAAATTTGGTAGGCCAAATAAGTTTGAGAACCTTTGCCCTAGCCACTCACTGAACTGGTATGTTACAGGGGCCTGAAAGTTAAAATTGCTGGCGTTCTGGTTTAATAATTCCCACTTGAAATGAACGTGGAGAATTTCAAGAGCAGCAGCAGTAGCCAATGTGGTGCTCTTCAGATGTTGCTCTGTGATTTTCTAACACCAATTCCTAATGTGTACAATATCCTCTGTTTTTAGTATTTTTCGGGGAGGGGGTGGATCTTAGGCAGCAGTACTCATTATTCTGGGAGTACTGGTAATTGAACTCAATGGGTCTTACTTCTGAGTAGACATATATAGGATTCCACTGCTGGGAAATGTATGGTACGTTTTTATTTCAATACAGTACTTCAAAAGCATATTGGAACGGTTCAGATTTTTGTCCTTGTTTCAAAAATATGTACTATTCTATACATAAAACGTAACATCTGAAAAAAAAATCTGGCTGAAAACTATTCTTATTTCTTCATTGCTTTCTTTTTTAAAAAAACAAAAACCCCTATGTCAAACTTTTCTAACGGCCCTTGGGAAAGAAAGAGACTTAACACTCATTGTTAGTAAAAAATTCTAATTTTAGGTATTGAAAAATGAGCCAAAACAATCTATCAACCCCTTAGAGAAGCTACTCTAAAAATGAGTTTAGCTTTTTGAAAACTATCCAATTGGTCTCTTAAAGGCATTTAGTTGTGTGTGTTTTTCTCTCTCTAAAGAGTCAGAAGGTCTACATAACTTCACTGCTAGTCCCTAAATGTGAAATCCTTAGCTTGGTTTTTAAAAAGGAAGGGAATCAAGCATCTTCTAAACATTTCCTTCACTCAAAATTTCATTATCTGGCATTCCACAGTTCTGGCTTCTTGTACATTCATTAATAGATGCTACAAAAAATCTGCACAAATGTCACAAGTAAAATACTTCACAGGATGAAATCCCCATGCTTCACTCAAGCTCAGCCATTAAATAAGCAACTGTTTGGCAGTGGGCGATGCTAAAGCCCCATATGAGCCACACCAGGAACCAAATTAGAACTCTGGGAAAAAATCTACCCCAACTGCGAAGAAGTGAGCCTTCAAAATATGACTTGCTGTTTGTTTTTGGGGTAGCTGACAAATCCAATCCAACCCTCCCCCTTTAATGTTTGCTTTAAAGTGTGGAATGTATTGCATATATAACAATTGCTATTTTTTAAAAAAGTATCTATCTTAGTAATTAATATGTGCAATTCCAGCTATGTACTGTATCTTCCTCAGTTTGTCGGTGTCTAATTTCACTCAGTTTTTCCAGTTCAACTTAATCAAAGGTTTTGCTATAGCCACTTCTGCATAGAAAGAAGGTAGGCGAAGTCAAATTTCCAAATAACGTGTCTGAAAGATTTTGGCTGCGGGAACATTTGCTAAAAGGGTTCTCTATTACAGTAACTCTGGATTCTTTAATGGTGCTGTTGTATATAAACGGACAAATCAGCCAAAAACCAGGATCAACCATTCTCAAAATAGTTTTCCAATATTGGTTGTGCTTTTTACATGCTCCACCACAGGTGGAGAGGAAAAATCACATCGGGCAGACTGACATTTCCAACATCAGAAAACAGTGGTATGATAGCCTAATAGGTTTTGATGGCATCAGATACCATCTATATAACACTTCTATATTTAACTTCTCTCGTAGTGAAGGAGACATTTTATCCAAAGCATTTATGGCAATGAACACAAAATTTATATCATTCCCATAAATGCTCTGGAATCACAATTCTTAAATCTTTGCACCACTGGATATTAAAAATTACTGCTCATGTCTGCAAATTCATCAACATACTTTCTAGGACTTAAGCAGGCTCCTTACATTTCCATTCCTAGTAATTTTTCACAATGGGACACTGGATACAACCCATAGTGATTTTTGCAGGAAGTGATCTCAAAAGCTGGCAGGAACCTCTTATATATGGTTCTATTGCCATATTCCCTGCAGGAACAAGGATGCAAAAACCAAATGCAAAACATTTTTCTATCAGCATATAGCAACATATGAATTATCACCATCAAGACAAATAACAGGTGATATTAGATGGACTTTAACAATATGCTGTCTTCTCAAAACTTAATAAAAAACATCAACAGCAACAATTTCCCTTGCTTATCCTTCACCATAGGGTCCCAGGGCGAGTTACAGTACAACAACAACATAAAAATGCAAGTTTAAAATCAGTTGAAACAATTTACAACCAGAAGAACAGGAGAGGTCCTAGAATCTCTCTCAGTTGTCATAGACCAGGATCAAGTCGTGCATCTTAGAATCATACAACAAAAGCTGTACAATGAAGGTGCCAAGTGTACCTTTGTGGGGAGAGATCGCCACTCCTTGTGGGCCTCTACAGAGAATGCCCTTCCCTGGGCTACCAACCCCTCAACTTCAAGGGAACTCTGTGGAAGAGGTGGTCTTTCAAATATTTGGGGGCTATGTCTTTAGGCTTTGCAACACTAATTAATTTGAGCACTTTGAATTGGACCCAGAAACAAACTGGCAAACTATTATAGATGTTTTGAAACAAATAATAATAATAATAATAATAATAATAATAATAATAATAATTTATTTATTTATACCCTGCCCATCTGGCTGGGTTTCCCCTGCCACTCTGGGCAGCTTCCAACAAAATAAAAAAAATACAATGCAACATCGGGCATTAAAAACTTCCCTAAACAGTTATGCACGTTCTAAATGGGGTCCAAGCTTGTAATCTCGAATTTTGGATCAGTTGAAATTTCCGAGTCATTGTCCAGGGCAGCCCTCAAAGAGAGTGTGCTGCAACAATCCAATGTGGAAGCTGCCATTGCATGGAATACTGTGGCCGAGTCACCTCTGTCCAAAGACGACCTAGTAGGGACCTGTTCCTTCAAGGGGAGCGCAACGCTATCCAGAACAAGCAAATCTACCCACCTTTCAGACTCAAGAACATGAAAAAGATAACAACCTCTTCCTTATCAAGTTTCAGATTCAATCTGCCCTATTCAATAATTATCCAACAGGTGTGCAAGGAAGGGACTTTTTCCTTTCTACGAAATAGCCCCTGCAGAGGGGGGAAAGTGCTGAAAGCCTGCTTCTCAACAGGAAGTGATCCAGATTCCACCGTGGTTGAAGGACTGGCCAAATGCGTGTTCTAGAGGTTTATACTCTATTTTGCCAAAGGAATTATGAGATCACACAACAGAATAAAGCAATTGCATATGGAATTGCTTTACAACTATGTTTATCACAGCATACAGAATGCTAACCAATTCTATAAATAAGCCAACTGTAGGTATGTATCAAACTTTACTTTTTATGTGTCTGAATACCGCAAGGAATACAGTTGCCAAAAATGAATGGAATCTTCCAAATTACTTTCAGCAGAACTGCAGAAGACTCATTTCCCATAGAATTGGATTATTTAAATTTGATCCAAAATAATTCTACCCCACTAATGGCCCTAAATCTTTTTAATGCTTTTTCTAAGCCAGGCATCCCAAAACTCGGCCCTCCAGATGTTTTGGGGCTACAACTCCCATCATCCCTAGCTAACAGGACCAGTGGTCAGGGATGGTGGGAATTGTAGTCCCAAAACATCTGGAGGGCTGAGTTTGGGGATGCCTGTTCTAAACAGTGGCCCCTCTCACATACTGGTGGCCCATTTGCCCTGAAAATGACTGAACAAAGTTTCAGGGTTTGTCTGCATTTGAACACTAGCAGATTATTTCAGAGAAGGACTGAGGTTCAAAAAATGAGGCCTGGATTCTACAGGATCATGTTCAGCCACACCCTTTTCCAGCATCATTGGGCTAGTTCCCAAGTCTTAAGACAACAAGCCAGTGATTGGCTAGTGCTAAAAAACTGCTCATACCAATAGTCCACTCACATGGCCAGAAAAAGCACTTTTCATTTGAAAGAAGCTCTGACCTCACAAGCCAGTTTGCAGCTTCCATGTTTACACGTTGTTTGTGCCAGGTAGTTTAGCACATGTCAGCCAAGGGCATTTTGCCAAAGTTACCTTTCTCTGAATCTTCATCCACACAGACAGAATGCTAACAACTTCTCGCAAAACTACAATCAGTTGCCAAGTCCTAAGACTTTCTCCTGAAACAAAGAGGGCGACCCACTTCGGTGTCATGGTGCAAATAATTCACAGATGCTGAGTATCCTCGAAGCTAAATTTCCACTTAAACACACAGTGGCTCCCTTGAAGCCCAATTTTTCATTCTAACCAAAAAAGTACTCTTGGCTTTTGAAAATATTTTTAATAAATCAAGTGTTTCAGATTTAAACACGAGGGACTGAATATAACTTAGGCACAGAAAAATCAAAGAACATGGCGAAAGCTAAAGAATCCCACAACAGTATCAGTTGCTAAGCACTCTTGATTTCATCACACCACATGCATGCAAAACCCATAGCTGCCAAGTTTTCCCTTTTCTCGCGAGGAAGCCTATTCAGCATAAGAGAAAATCCCTTAAAAAGGGGGATAACTTGGCAGCTATGGCAAAACCCTTGACACGTTTCCTCTCTGTTTTAATTTACTCCGTATCACACACCTTACCTGTTCCATTGTTCCACTGTAATTTGTTACTGGCATGTTTCCTGTTTTCCATCACAAGAGAATCAATAAAAAACACATATATGTGAAAAATTAAAGCGGCAATAGCCACAAAAGCTACAACAATTAAGGTGGACTTGCTTTTCCAGTGAAAGCTAACCAAACTCGGAGCTGGTGCAGAATCTTGACTTAGTCATAGCACCAAACTATGTTTATGCTTTGAGGAGCTGAGTGCTCCTTTTCCCCCTCCTGGCAAACACATAATTCAAGCGTTTAGAAAAGTGCCAAACTATGGTTTGCCTCAAGCCAGGCCAGGAGCACAGAGTCACCACACACAAGCAAAGGAAGCGTGAGGCTTCTCAAAAGATTGCACGCATACCAGCAAATTATGGTTTGGCAGCACATGAGAACAATGTGAAGCTTGCTTACCCATGAAAATACGGTAGCTGCTTATGTGAATGGACTAACATGGCAGGAGAGGATTCATGAAACAGTGCAGCTTCTCTTGAGCAGTTAGAAAATACATTGCCTGCAAATAATTGCTCACACAAGTGATCTGCTCTGTGTGTTTTTCCAATCACAGGAGGAGGAATAACAATCTACCAGGAGTCTTTCTGTAGTTATACTATTCACATGAATGGACCATTCACATGAAACAGGCCGTAGTTAACTTCTGCCCATTTCACAATGTATGCCGTACATGCTTGTGTCAGTCAACATACTGCTTTGAAGCTAGCTACATAGGACTCACTTTCTCCCTGGGGGAAAAAGAGAGAAGAGAGCCTTGTTTATTTTTCTGAAGCACTACCTGTTCGTAGCCATTTCTCTCTCTCTCTCTCTCTCTCTCTCTCTCTCTCTCTCTCTCTCTCTCTCTCTCTCTCTCTCTCCAGAAAATAACTTCTTAGTGTTAGATTGCATCAAGCAACTCCTTCATCAGTTCTGAACAGCCTAAAAACTGCTCAGCAACTCGGAATGAAGTATGCACTTCTGAGGTCTGGCGAAGGCTTTGAGCCACATTGGGAGAAGATGGAACACCATGACATCTGACTCATAATCACTCACACACTTATTAAAGCTTTATTATTATTATTATTTTGCCAGGAAACTGAACACAGAAGGGCTCAGTTTTGCACTGAAGTCCCGAGTGAACACACAACCTCACTATTCACAACACCACATGCAATATATGCAAACATATTGGGTGGAATATGGATAGACTTCAGGTCTGAGCTTTGGCGCATTCGCTCCAGGTCCATGGTTTTAGTAACAAGTAAAATTTGCCTAGTCTGCCAGGCCCACAGCCAGACGCAGGCAAGCAAACAGCATTTCAATAAAAAGGTTTTCAGAAAGAAGTCCAAACGCATTTAAGATAGATGTCTACCCATACTGGTTTTTACAAATGCAAATTCCTCATTTCAACAAACCTTGGATGAAAGCATCAGCTACTTGACAACAGGACAGACAAAATGGAAATACTTTTTCATGCAGTACATTAGATTATGAGTGGCTGTGTGTTATGATTTTGCTATGAGAGGCAGTTGGTGGGGAACATGACCAAAATACTACTATAGCACTTCTTGTGGGCTTCCTACAGGCACGCAAATCGCCACGCTAGGAACAGAATGCATGGCTAGATGGGCCTTTGGAGTCATCCCAGAACGGCTGTCACCTTCCATTTGAAGCACATTATTATAGAGCAGGCAATGGCGACAATGTCCTTTAGTCCAAGAGCTAAGCTACATATTATGCAAATTGATGTGGTGGAGTCCTTCCCGGATGGTACTACTTTATAGACTGCAGGTAGGATATCATATTTTACAGCTTTAAAGGACCTGCCGCCGAATTGCCCATTACATCCAAACTGGCCAATTGGTTTATTCTTGGGAGTACATACCAAGATACGAAAAAAGGATCAGATAGAGTCTGTTGCTGATTTGCATCTCCAGCAATAAGCATATTTTTAGACCATACGCTTTCTTAAAAGCGGTGGGAATTTAGCACAACTGATAAATATTCTTTCTGTATTCCATTGTTTTCCTTGATAGCTATTTTCAGTGATATGAAAGAGCCTGTTTTACAAACATAATCATCATCATCATCATCATCATCATCATCATCATCATCATCATTCCCCTCCCCAAAAGGACCATCCTCTTAAGGGCACATGTTAGCCATTTTGTTTCAAGGCTCAGTAGCAAGCACAAAAGGCTGCAAGCAAGGCAGCATGCAAATGTAATCGTATGATAGCAAGCCCCACTTAGATTCTGATCGCTGCATCACCTTAAGACATGCTGGTGTAGCCTGACAAAACACAGACTAAAATGCAATCCCGCTGATGATGTATAATCCAGGACAGACTGGCACAGATTAGCAGAATGGTCCTCAGCCAATACATTTAGATTCCTCTCAATCCATTGCATGTTACAAACATTTTAATACAGTAGACTGTAAAAAAAGGGGGGGGTTGAGGCTTGTAGTGGAGAAAATTTAAGAGCTATTAAGGTAAGCAGGCCAAGCAGCTGCAAGTAGAGCACAAAATCTTCAGGTCACTAACCAAACTGATGTCGGGGGGGGGGAGGGGAGATCTCCCCTCCTTCACAGAGTGTGGCAAGGAGTGAGTTTACTTTCATTGTAAAAACAACCACCACTCTACATGATGACTTCCACTTTAAGATTTGATCCTGTGTGCTGCAACCCAGATTCTATCCCAGGCGGGTATTTTTACTGGGGTGCAAAATTGACTTCACTCTTCTAGCTGTGCCAGTAAATGTGTGCCAAGCCTACACCAGCCCATTTCCATTAGTTTGAGGTCAATGTGCACGAGCCCAATAGCTTAAAAACGAAAAACATTTTATTTCTGCAAAATTAATGGCAAACATTAACGTGGGAGGGGAAGTGAATCACCGATTTTATAACACTCGGCAAGGACAGGCACCATCAAAACAGGCTGCTGCAGAAACGTAAAGGAAAAGAGAGGCGGTGTTCTGTTTCAACATTTTAAAGAATCAGCATTGGGTTATTTTGCTCATCTGCTTGCCCTAAGGTAGGATATCTTACTTCCCTAAGCATTCAGTAGACACCTGCCAGCTCAGCCTGTTTTTCTATAAAACTTTCAAGGAAAGGTGCTTCCTGCAACTTACCTGGGCAATTAATTTTGTCACCGCCCCCACCCAGCTTCTGTTTGAACCTTTAAAAAAAATCTATCCACCTACAGTTTCAAAAAGTTACTTCTTGACCCATATGATCAGTAGAATGGATGAACAGTTGTTTTAGAGTTGTCTAACCTTAAAATGTTTTTTTAAAAAAAACAACACCAAACAAACCCTGTCAACATGCTTCCTTAAGACTTCTATATTTGCCGAAACCTCTGTATGCTGCTTGTGGGTTTCCTCTGCGTTCTTTCAAACAACTTTCTTCGATTAGCTAGAATGGGTCAGACAAGGACCAAGTACTTACGGCAGTATTACTTTCCTGTTGATCCAGGTAAGAAGATATAAGGAGCACTAAGAGGGAGATTGGACCACTTTGGCTCCTGACACATGAAGCTGGGCAGGGAAAATCATGACTAACTCATTAAAATGGGTAATCATTTGTGTAAGATTAACTTGAGGGGTAGCCATTATGGTGCCCCCTTTTCCGATGTTGCTGGACTGCAACTCCCATCATCCCTGATGGGACTTACAATCAAACAACATATTGAGTGTATCACTTGGCTACCCACAATTTAGCTGTTTTTCCTAAGCTATAGATCATATACAAGACACAATGTGTTATAAAAGGAGGGCAATTAGGGTGGTTTGTTTGTCTCAAGTCAGAGATTACTTATGCCCAGCCAATAATATCTCCTGAGACTTGTTCCCACATTGCACCAGTAATGTATGGGGGGGGTTTAGATAACCTAAGTCAGTGGTTTGTGCACACACACACCCCTCCGTGGACCACTTGCAAACTGCTAAGCACTTAATGGTTTTTCTGCCTGCTGTAGAAATTGTAATGTACTGTCCTAGATGCTGTGTGATTTTTAATTTTATTGCTACATGTATTGCATTTTATTGTATTCCAGAGATTTCAAGTTGTAATACAATAACATACAATATATGAAATAACAGAAACAGTGAAAATGCTATTAAAATCAGTGTGACTAGTTAATACAATGGATGTGCCATTTCCTGTCTTCAAATTCGCAGACACCTGATTGAAGCTCATGGATCACTGGTGGCCCAGGGTTCAAGATTTCAGAACCTCTGACCTATTTCTTTTTCCATGCAATGTGCTTCCTCCCTTTCCCATGGGCAGATGATGCAGGCTATCCTGCGACATGAGAACTAGACTTGTTGTGTTGACATAGTAGAAGAGGATGGCTTGACTTTGTGGCAGTTTGAATAAAGCCCATGGCAGAATTCCTACCTTTCCAAGGAAAATATAATATAAGCAGTTAAGTTTAAAAAAAATATATTCTTGGGTTTATGGTACAGCTTGGATCCAACAGCTTTGATTCTCACACACATTCAGAGAAGGATGCCAAAATGTGCAAACCGCAGGAGTTGAAAGGCCTGACAAATGTATTCGGAGGCAAGCAATTTGCTCATGAAGCCAAACTTCCAAGATGGAAGAAATTACAGAGCCACTAAAAGGTACAGAAATGAGAATGGAGGTGGCAAGGACAGAACACAGCAGACAACACAGTGTAGTTTTGCTTTGGTTTCTGTCACTTGTCTGTTACACCAAACAGAGGAATTTATCAAAAGGTTATCTCAAGCAGTTTCAAGCACACCTTTAAATATAAAAGCTGAAAGTTTCAATATGGAACATGCAGCCTACTGAAATCAATGTTTCATGTCTTGCAGCTTTAAAAACAACTGCAAATGTGAAAGGTATATTTGATATTAAGGCCTCTACCTCTACCTAAAAAGGAAAAGTTTGCAGAAGAAGGAACTCATGTGGATCAAATTTCCTTTTCTAATTACGATTTAATCAATCACTTTACGGAGCTAGGAAGTATTTCTTCTCAGATGAGACAATTTTGGATGTTGTGATCTTCCTTTCTTCTATATCACCTTGTTCACAATCTTATCAAGAACTTAGCAGGATTCTACACATATCTCTCTAACTCCTGTTACCTGCTTACAGCACACAGAGAGATAACCTATCAATTCTATGATTCTATGATTGCATAGTGGATCTTGTACTAAATAGCTTAATATGTGAATTCCAACAGGAGATGAAGCTGCGTTTTAGATCTCCAAGTGGCTCTGAAAATGTTAGACCAAAATCTTTTTAAAACACAAAATGCTAAATTAACAGGATCTCACTAAAATGTAGAAATTGGAGTCACAAACAGAAGCAGTGCTGAGCAAAACATAGCTCTAAAACTAACAGAAATATAAGGCTGATTATCTCTAATAAAAGCAAAAAAACCTGATAAAGGGTATCAGCATTGCAATGTTTTTATGTGAAACAGCTTTGTCCCAATTCTCGCAGTGAAAGAAGGAAGAAAATATCATGCACTTTGCTTAGTGATGCTCCTAAGCTTTACAAGAGCCTGCCATGGGAAGTTTAAATTGGCCAAATCCAACAGCTTGCCCTGACAAAGGAAATGAATGACATTCAGTCATGAGTTTCTGAAAGAAGGCAGCTCTGGGTGTAAAAGCTCTGGTGGTAACAACTTCCAAGCAATAAAGGCCTAGGTAGATTCTCCAGAGCTACCAGATGAATTTATTGAGCCAGATTCTACTATTTACTAGAATCAGATTATTAAAAACAGCATGGGGTGAGTAAAGCATAGCACTGAGGTTGAGTATGCTGTTCTGCACACAGAAAAACAAAACTTCATTGCCTGACAGCAGAGCAAAGCCCATGAACTAATGAGATAAAAACAAACTACTGGGCTGAAGCAGCAAGCTAAACTGAGTTGGAAAGCCATGTGATGATCATGAAGACAAAACCAGTGTGCTGTAGCAGATGGAATGTTGGCCTGGGCCAAGGAGATCAGAGTTTAAAAGCCAGCTCAACTATGAAGCAAACTAACTCTCAGCTCCATATTTCTGAGAATTTTTTGTTTAAGGGACAACCACATCTATGTCATCCTGAGCTCCTTAGAACGAGGGCACTTCTATGATGAACAGAACAAAGTTTTCAAGAGTTCAGCTTGCATGATGTTGTGTCACCTCACTCCCGCTGTAGCCTATAAAAAAATAGTTTTACTCAAGGCTCTGCGGCCACCACAAGAAGGTAAAAGAATCCAGGCCTGCATCAAGCTGATGTTATACCCTTTTCACTGAACAGCTAAATTATGAGGCATCTCAGCTGCCACAGAGGATTTTTGAGAGATATCAGATTTGTATAGCAAATCTAAAAATGAGGGGAAAGGCAGTTAATATAAAAGCACCTACCAATCTTGATATTTAGTTCAGCTTACTTGATAACTGAAGTTTTATGGCTGTGTGTTGAGGTGAAAGCAGCTAGAACACTGTTAGAGGAAGAAGATTTGAAAGACTGAATGGGAGCCATATTGAATAGTGTTGATACAACACAGACTCTTGGAAGTTGGAACAGAAATCTTGTCTTTTCTTCCTCCTGGGACATTTTAGGAGTGTTGAGGTCTCGTGTACCCAAGAGAGAACTTTACAGCAATACAGCTTTGTCTTCAGCATTATGCCTGGCAGTGAGAAATGCTATCTGGGAATCACAGCATCAGGTTTGAGAAAAACACAGAGCAAGCAAGACGGCGTACTTTATTAAGCCAACTAGAGCTCCTTTTTTCAGTCATGCTGAGGTTACTGGCAGGCTGTGGTTCATAAAATACAAACAGCTTCATATAGCCCAAGCACCTTGTACAGCTGATCTAAGTTAAAAAATGTTTCTTATCTTGCTGAAACATTTGTTAGGAGCCTACCTGACGTTTTGGAGAATTTGCTGTGCTGGGATTGATATTCCGCAATGCCTAAGAGTAAAAGAAATAAGATGGGTAAGCATTACTCTTTTTTCCTTTTCTTTTTTGCTGAGCGTGGTTGGGGAAGCTAGGCTGATTTGACAAACACATCACTCTCTTAGCATTCTGACGAGGCAAGTTCCTGAGACAGCCAAAGATGACAAAAGGGTAAGGGAGTTAAGAGCTGACAAAAGCTGCTGCATAATGGAACAAGACGCTTAGGGGTGCTTACAGAGCACACGAACACATGTCATTTAACAGATAGGGGACATCAAGGTAGAGAACATGATCTGGCCTGAAGTTAGTCAACTTCTCAAGAGGAAGTTACCGAAGAAGAAATCCAAAATTAGAAGCCTTATCTAAAAGCATGCTGGCACGGCGGCATATGAATTTGTTGGAGGGTTAATAGCAAAGCAGTTATAGGAAAAGCTTAAGACTATTTCAGCTGAAAAGACCCTTCTTTTTAACTTGTCCAGAGAAAAGTCATCATCAGTTTTGTTTTTAAGGAAGTGACACACATTCTGCAATAGTCCAGTTTACACAAAGTAGTTGTGCCTGCAAATATATCCCTTCGGTACAGAATGTAGTGCAAGAGTTAGACTCCAGAATAAGGGCAGTTAAAGCAAGAGGCGATGAAGTCAAAAGCCTGAGGAAATGATCTCCCAAGAGCATGAAAAATATTTCATGATGCAGGACCCATCACCCAAAGGGGGGAATAAGTTTAAAGAGGTTAGGATGTCTGCGATGTCCCACAACCTTCACAAAAGGTGATGCCAGACATTTGAGACAAGAAGCTAATCAATAATTAGCAGAAGATCTAGGACAGGAAGCGCTGATTGAAAGCGACAGTTCTAGGAGGCAAGCTGAATTGTCTCTTTGGGGTTCATGCCTCCAGGGTTATTTTTAAAAAGAGAAAAGCGAAAGCAGCAATCAGCCTACAACCACATTGGAAAAACCATTAATAGCTTTTAAAAACTAACTAAAACTGAAGTGAAAACACTCACTTAATCCAGTTTGCTTTTAAGAAAGCTAGGCTCTTGAGAACAGCTTGCAACATGTTGTTGTTGTTTTTTTGTTTTGTTGTTGTTTAGTCATGTCCGTCTCTTCGTGACCCCATGGACCAGAGCACGCCAGGCACTCCTGTCTTCCACTGCCTCCCGCAGCTTGCAACATACACGTTGCCTAATGTGGATGAATTCTCCCAGCCCACCCTTCTGTCTTGTAAATCACAGCCAAGCTGTACATAATGGGTGTACCATTAGCACACTCACATCAAGAACCTTTATCCAATGCCAAAGTTTAGCAAAATGCTACAATGACAAAGTTCACATTTGCTTAGGGAGCCGAGGGGGGGGGGGGAGATGAAGTGGTTGTTCTTAGATAAGGTATTGTGACGTAAATCCATGATGCCCAAATCATGAATCCAGTGACAGAGTTCATAACCTGGAGTTCTCATGAACGGTTCTGATTTTGTCAAATCGCAACTCATACTTAACTCACCACTACAAGATGTGATGATGAAAACAGGTATAGGTGGCTTCTTCTTCTTTTTTTAAAAAAAAGGTGAGGCAAACTCTGAAGACGTGTCTATCAATGGCTATAAGCTACGAGAGCTAAAGGAAACCTCCATGTACAGAGGCACTATACCTCCAAAAACAAGGATGCTAGGGACTGTTAACAAGGCCAATAACAATGCCTTGCCTGCGAACATTCAGAAGAACTTGGTTGTTTGATGATGGAAACAAAGCAGTGGATTAAATAGCCCTACAGCCCAACTGCAGTTCATATGTCCTTCTGGACTGCTTTGTTTTTACAGACACTGTGGGAAGCATTTTAACTTACAGAGGAGCTGGAGGCCTCAACCCAACAAGGCCAATTCCATTTTACAGGCTCCGTCCTCTGTGAAGCTGGAGAACTTGATAGGAACCATTTTCCATGCAGAGCATTAATAGCTTTTGCAAAGCATCCCAGCAGGTTGCAGTCCATGTGGCAGAGTTTTAAGTGCTGAAAAGGGTGCCAACGCTAGGAAGCATTGCAGGAGTGGTGGGGGAACAACAGGACCCACCTTGCAACAGACGTATTCTGAATAGGCAATTGACCCTGACATACATTCACAGCTGCGGTGGTCGTGTCTGCTTGCAGCAATGTCACTTTGCTTGGGCAATTTAGTGGAGGAAACATTCCTTACGAGTGCATAGGTCCGAACGCTTACCTTCCACGTGAAAACAAGGTACCTCTTCCTTCCTCCAAACTATTGATGCTTGCTGGAATTAAAGTGGGTGAGCACAAGGCCACCCACACATGCACAAGCAGCAATTTATGTTAGAGCGGAAGCGCTTGTCTAACCTGCGGCCTCACCTGCCGAAGCAGTTCTTGGTGTTTCAGTCGCAACCTCTCTTTTTCCATCTGCAGTTGCTGTAGCCTCATCTGCTGCTGCTGGTTGGAGTTGCTGCCCCCCAGCACTCCACCAGGCGGACTTTGGGGGGCTATTGGGGGTGGCTGCTTCACAGGAGCACTTTGGCTGATTCTCTGGCTCATAGCTGTGGAGGCAAGCAATAGGGCAGGCATTTTAAAAAGCAACTTGAAAGCAGTGGTTCAGAAATAATATCCATTTGCGTTTCCAAATGGATCCAAAGTAGTACAGTGGTACCTCGGGTCTACGAACAGCCCTGCTAGCGAACTATTCGGGAAACGAACTCCACAAAACCGGAAGTAGGTGTTCCGGTTAGCGAATTTTGCCTCAGAAGCCGAACGGTGGAAGGGCACTGGGAGCCTCGGTTTAAGAACGCTTTGGTTTAAGAATGGACTTCTGGAACGAATTAAGTTCGTAAGCCGAATTACCACTGTACATTATCATGGCCCAGGCTTCATGGATCATTTTGGCATAATGGTATAAAATAAGTAGTGGAGTGGAGAGTTTCATTTCAAAATTTCATTTCAAAATGGCAGAAGCCACAGACAAAGATATGCCTCAACTCAAGCTTGTTCCTTATTTCTACTTGAGGCTGCTTAGATTCTGACAATTAGGCTTGACAAGGCTTGCCTCATTACTTCTATAAAGTTTCTAGCCCTCATTGCTGCCCGTGGTTGAATACATTCATGTAGCATCTATGGTGAGCTCTGATAGAGCAACATTTGCAGTCCCCCTATTCATTCATTCATTCATTCATTCATTCATTTTTGCTTCCTACCCATCAGGGGTCAACAAACTTTTTCAGCAGGGGGCTGGTCCACTGTCCCTCAGACCTTGAGGGGGGCCGGACTATATTTTGAAAAAAAAAATATGAACAAATTCCTATGCCCCACAAATAACCCAGAGATGCATTTTAAATAAAAGGACACATTCTACTCATTTTACATGGACCCACAAGTAACCCAGAGGTGCATTTTAAATAAAAGGACTCATTCTACTCATGTAAAAACATGCTGATTCCTGGACCGTCCAAGGGCTGGATTTAGAAGGCGATTGGGCCGCATCCGACCCCCGGGCCTTAGTTTGGGGACCCTGATCTAGTCATTTCTACCCTTTTCTAAATTCCAGTGCTACTGAAAACAGCTGTTGCCAGAAGAGTACCAGTTATAAACTGTACAAGCAATTTATGTGCAGTTTATTCAGAGTGCGGAACCAGGATTTTCTTGGTGATAAAAATATTGTAGTAGATCTAGCTCAGTCCATAACTTCCCAGTACGCTTTTATTGCGGGTTTTTTATTTACACTGAGATTTTTCAAGTACCCAGTAAATATTTATTATATTCCTGTGCCTCCCCATAACCACTGGGCAGCATACATAAAACGCTAAAGATGGTTTAAAAACCTAAAACATTTAATTTACTACAGAAGAAGTGTTGTGGGCTGTTTTCTATTTTATTTATGCTGACGATTCTCTGAATGAACTGGCAGGCCACTTAAGACTCTAGATTAACTTTCACATTTCAAATATGTATAATTGAAGTAAACACTGAAGCACCATTCATGGCGTCATCACCAAAATATCAGCCTTATGGTTGCTCTAAATCCAAACTGCGAGGAAGGTGTTCAACAGAATGGTGCATTGTAGTACATTTTCTCATCACATTTTCTCATCACATTTAATGTCAGAAGTTTAAAGGGAAGGAGATTTGCAATTATGGGAGGCAAATGGTAAAAATAAGATGATTCTGAGATGAAATAATCTGAATTCAAAGCACCCTCTTGCTTGTTAGTATGCATTAACTCAGAGAGCCTCTGTTGTGAACACCTAGACCCAGGGGTCAGCAAACTTTGTCAGCAGGGGGCCGGTCCACTGTCCCTCAGACCTTGGTGGGGGACTGGACTATATTTTGGGGGAAAAATATGCCCCACAAATAACCCAGAGATGCATTTTAAATAAAAGAACACATTCTACTCATGTAAAAACATGCTGATTCCTGGACCGTCTGCAGGCTGGATTTAGAAGGCGATTGATCCAGCCCCCAGGCCTTAGTTTGGGGACTCCTGACCTAGACATTGTAACTAGAATTCTTGCATACCTTTCCCCCTTTTTCATTTTCCTTTGCATTAAATCATGGGCAAATCATATACAATTACTGTGTGCTATAATCACAAGCAGAAATGGAAATGGAAAAGGACGAAATGTAAAATTTAGGAAACAACAGCACAAAATAAATTCCTGTTTGAAAATGCAAATATGTGTGTTTTTTAGAGAGAGAGGGGGGAGAGGGAGAGAGGGAGGGAGAGAGAGAGAGAGAAAGGAAAAGTAATTCTATTTTAATGTCAAAATGCTAAAGAAAAGGACAAATCCTAAAACAACTTTGTCTTGGGTTGTGTTTTGGGATGCACCCATACGCAGAACCAACCAGGGATCACAGAACTGAAGTCTTATCTTAGCTGATAGAGACCATGGATTTAAATAATCCAGCAAACTTCACAGTGAATTCCACAACAGGAGGCCCTGCAGTGCTTGAAAAACCAATTCTGAAGTTAAAAACTAGTTGCTCATACTGTACAAACAGTGGGCTCTTTAAAAATAATAAATAAATAAAAGCCTCAATATGCATGTCCAACTTTCCTTGTGTGCATCAAAAGCAGTTGTTAAGATCATGGCCATAACACAAGATTAATTTTGATGTCTTTTAAGGATTTCGTGATCCAAATCTCTCCCTATTGCTGAGAACAACCATCTTCCCATATATTTTCAACCAGAACAGTCTAATAAAAGGGGAGAACAAACTGAATTCAGAACGGCGGCGTCCGGGAAGATAGAAAGCAGGACGCCGAGATGACAGTTCCTCCCTGGGGAGGCTCACTTCACAATTTGGTTTACATCAAGAGCTCTCAAAGTCATTTTAAACTAACCAAGCACTTGGGCAGCAAGGCTGCTATCCCGATTACACGTTTTAGCCAACTGGGCTGCTCCTAGGTCATAGAAACAAAATACATTGGGTGATAAATATAGGCTCATGTAGAAATTGTGCCAGTTTCCATTTCGGTTGTAAATAGACAGCCATCGGCCAGCTCCACTGGGCTGTAGATCAAACCCAGGCTATTTATAGGCATGTGGCAAAAAATAACCAAACACTTTCAATTCCTTGAACATATTCTCAGCCAGTTCCAAGACGCTCAAATGATTAGCATTTATGAGCGCAATTCCTCCAGGAACATCTCCTACAAGAGGCAAAATAAAAAGCAACAGGGTACGAGTGGGGGGCTAGAGTTGCCTTGCCACTCTAATTTATAAAATGGAAGGAGGGGACTGCCATGATTTTTATGAAAAAAGGCAATGCCCCCAACAGAAGGGACACGTTGCTTAAAAGAGAAGAAAAGACCCTGAACGAATATATCCAGGCTTATCTGAAATCTACCAGGGTTCAGTCTGCAAATGGAGCACATAAAGAAAAATTAAGAATGTCTTCATTGCGTTATGGGCTATTATACAGCTAGCCAGGGCTATTAAATAGCTAACTAGGGGTCCAGCTTTGGGAAACACATTTGTCTGTGCTATTAAACATCCTACACTTGGCAAGCAACACTTTTTATTGGGGTGGGGGGATAATCTATCACCAATCAAAGGAAGAGATGTTGCACAGCAAAACCCATACAAATAAAGCCTTAGCTATGCAACCTTCATATGAAGCGCCAATGTTTTTACGTACCTTCAACTCCACTTTGGAGGTTCGAGAAAGGCATCTAATGATCTTTAAATATTTAGTTCATTTTTAAAGTCTGCCCAGATGGAGAAGGTGTGGGGGGGGGAGAGGCAAAATGACTTCCTTTATCTGCTAGAGCTAGGATTTAACCAGCTTCCTGTTCCTTACTTTCATAGGTATCAAGGAAGCATTTAACTATGAGGCTCAACACCCACAAATGGGGCAAGTAACAAAGACCTCACAGGCAGTCGAGGAACAAAAATGTCTTTATTTCAAAGAGGAAAGAGGGGGATTTAGGAGGAAAGGGGGATTTGGAGCAAGGAATGAGGGGAACAGCACATACCATTTAGCACATACCATTTAGCACATACCATTTAATATAACACATACCATTTAGCTACATTGTGTTTTTTAATATTTGGTAAGGCAACATTTTAGGACAGAATACCGTCTCTTCAGTTTTTCTACTCTACATCTGCATCTTGGATGAATTTTTAAGAATACAGTATTCTATAATCAGTGGGAATCAAGATACTAGGAATACCCCGCCCCTTTCTATCTCAAAAGCAAGGACTGTGTTGTTCTTGGTCGTATTGATTGGTTATCTTTACAGAGAGTGGGACAAAGGGAATGAAAACTTTTATTTTATTTATTCAATTTCTATACCACCCTTTGTCAGATCACAATATTGAAGACTATTAATATTCTCTGCAATGCAAAATTCAGCAGTATCTTGCATTTAATGCAGGCTGCGTTTGCTCCTTTCAAAAATATGGAGCAAACGTAGGCAGGGCCCTGGCATTGTTGCTTCTTTTACATAAGGCTCTCACTGTTTGTATAAATCAAGTAAGAACTGGTCCCCTTGTATTCTCCACAAAGGAAGAATAATAGAAGTTATGACTAAGCTGTTTAACTTTGAAGTGTCAGCATAGTACACCAACTTCAACTGGCAAATTTGCAATTTCTATTTTGCGTTACAAGTATACTATAACTTTCCATTAACTTTGTTTTCATCCTCACATATGAACTGTCCATGGCACCAAGAGCAATTAAAATGGAGGGGAACTCTTTTGTATAGTATTGCTGGGGCTGAAGTTTGCAAGTGCCTTTGTGCATTCATTATGTTGAAACAATACCTTAAATAACATTTTTGCTTTTGAGGGCAAGCCTGACCCAATGCAAGGGTTCAATCCTTTGCACTGGGGGTAGGAAGCAGCTTGGATGGGTGGAGGTCTCCCTCTGTCCAGCCCCAAACTGGCCTTTGTCCATAGAGTAATGCTAGCACCTCTACTCCAGGTGCAAGATGGTGGAAGAAGCAATGATTTCCATCGCCTGCCAAAGGCTCCTGAACAAGGCATTTGGGAGGCAGGGAGGGGCTGATCTGGCCCTGGATCCAGAGCCAGCCGCACTGGCATAATTTGACAACATTGAGCCCAACCCATACCCAATTGCCAGGCCAACGCTAGCTTTGGTGCAGCCGAGCAGGGTTTTGCTTCACTCATTTTTCACACCAGCTGATGTGAGTGGCAGGACTAGGATGCAGTGGAGGCTACACCATTCTGCCACACCCACACCCACCCACTGCTGCCCAGCTGGGATTAGGATTAATATTGTGTGACACAGAGCTACTTCTTACTTTTGGGAACTTGAAACCAATTTTCTAACAGTCAACTCCCTCTTGCATCCTTTGAACCACCAGCAATACAGTCGTACCTTGGTTGTTGAACGGAATCCATTCGACTTCCGAAATCCAAGGCACAGCTTCCGATTGGCTGCAGGGGCTTCCTGCACTCAATCAGAAGCCGCAGAAGTGGCGTCGGACGATCAGCTTCCAAAGAACGTTTGCAAACCGAAACACTCACTTCTGGATTTGCAGCATCCAGGAGCCAAAACGGACGAGTACAAAGGCATTCGACAACCAAGGTACAGTTCTCCGAATGTGAAGTGCTCCTGTTGAAAGACGAGGGGTGTTTTCCTGTTCCGAGTATGTGGCCCTAGTCAACACGCATGCTTGCCACTTCCCTATGCTTGGATTCTACTCCAATGATGCCTTGAAATAGCAAGGCTGATCATGCAGGTACAACTCATGCCCATGTATCCTAGTCACTGATGTTGTGCACGTATCATAAGCATGATTCCTTCCTTCAAGCATTATAGGAGCAGGATGGGGTCAAAGACAAAAGGAGCAGACAGTTGAGCTTTTCTGGTAATGAGAGGCCTAGCCTTGCTCCACTCACCTTCTGGGCCCTCAAATTGTCATGAGAATTGAGCAAGTGTTACCTCTCATGCACCCTACCTAGTTATACTTCAAGAGGCTCACATCTGCTGCTACTGTACAGTACTTGGAGAGGCTCCTATAAAAACCTCATATACTGTAAAATGGCGAGGAAGTACCCAGACATGTTGCATCTTTCTCCAGCCAATGTGTCAAGAATTTATAAAGAAGGTCACTAAATGTTGAACGAAACAAAATAAAAAAATTCCTTCCAGCAGCACCTTAGAGACCAACTAAGTTTGTCATCAGTATGAGCTTTTGTGTGCATGCACACTTCTTCAGAATGCACATGAAAGCTCATACCAATGACAAACTTAGTGGGTCTCGAAGGTGCTGCTGGAAGGAATTTTTGTTATTTTGTTTCGACTACATCAGACCAACACGGCTACCTACCTGTAACTAAATGTTGAACGGTTTATGTAAGACTACCCACCTAAACAACTGAAAGGGTGAACAGCTGGATCAAAAAGAAGCTGGAATGTGCAAACAAGATGCTTCATTTAATTACCAGTGCTTGTATTCCAGTGAGAACAATAAAGGGAAATGAGGACTACTTCATGATCCCACAAGTTGGCAAGGAAGGGGAATTCCTTGGTGGCAGAGTCTCAATGTGTTTGATTTCTTTTGTTCCAAAATGCCTGAACAATTGGGCACACGTTACTTGGTTGATTTATTTATTTGTTTATTTATTTATTTAGTTCTACCTCAGTTTAATATCTGTAGTCACACCTCAGTTTAAGTATGCCTTGGTTTGAGTATTTTCAGTTTAAGTACTCCACGGACCGTCTGGAACGGATTAATCCACTTTCCATTACTTTTAATGGGAAAGTTCGCTTCAGGTTAAGTACGCTTCAGGTACAGACTTCTGGAACCAATTGTGTTTGTAAACTGAGGTACCACTGTACATCTTGTGTAGTAATAGAAGCTTCCTCTGGAGGAGGGTTAATTTCTGAGTTTTGCTCAGAAATTACATTTATTTCTCCTCCTTGGTGCTTTGTTTTCAGTGTTTACAATGGAAAGCAGACTGCAATGAGAGTCCATCTATTCTTGTGAAGAAAGCATTTTGAAGTCTCCTAGATCACTGAGGCTTTTTTTAAATCTACTTTTAACCTAGAGTTGCTGAAAACACATTTCTTAAAAGGGAGACGGAGTGTGAAACAGGGCATTTTGCTACCTCAGATGGAAAACCCACATTCCCCTCAACTTAAACATGGTGCTCAGTTTACCAAGCCATTCATCTGCATGTTCTGAACTGGAAAGAACAACAGATGAACCAACACACAGTTGTTCATTTAGTGGGTTTTGTACTGGACATCTATGCTACATTTACATCTGCAGAACTCCATACCATAGCTCATATCATTGAAGCGTCTCCCAATCACCAGCAGCAGATTATTTTTTTGTATGGGTGGGTGGGGTTATCATGGGGAGATCCTGATCTGTGAAAATTGATTGTCTTTGATTTGTGGGGAGGAAAGTAGAGATTCAAACCACTAATTCTGGATTTTCATATGTGCTGTGAGCCAGAAGGGGGAAAGGTCAGGCGAGAGAAGGGTGCGAGCAGAACAAATTCCCTTGGCACAGACATTTGAAAACTGAAACACAGCCATCACTACCACGTAGAAACTTAGAACGTTTCAAGGAAGCCTCCTCTCTCTGTTCAATAGCAGGCTGTCTCCCATTTGCCATCGCCCTCAATCAAAGAAGCCCATATGCTTGTGCTTCTCTTCCCCCTTCCCCCTTCCCCCTTCCCCCTTCAGCTGAGCCCTTTAACTGAAAAGGCCTGGAACAGATTAAAAGTTCAACCACAGAATATTTTTTTAAAAAAATGTTCTGGCGTGTACTCAAGCCTGTCTGCACTATGCATACACACTGGGCCCAAAAAGGGAAACTATGCAGTGAAAAAAATAAAACAGCTGTATGCCTCTATTTTTTGGATATTGAAGCTTTTGAGTTTAACTGATGCAGCACTTCACATCTTAGGAAAGGATGGCATGCTTAAGACAAGTAGTTGCATTGCTCGGAGTGAGGAGGCACCGCTATTCACAGCAGACTGAGTGTGTTTTTCCAGAGGGAGAGGTTCCCAGCTTGTGACCTTTGCTCTAGCTCCTTATTCCAGATAGCCTTTAACATATGGTTACCAGATTTTTTTCAATGAATCCAGGGACACTTTTTTTTTTGAAGGTGAGTAGCAACAGGGAGTCAGTAGTGGGGATGGCGAGGCAAAAGACCCTGGGCCGAAGCACACATGCATATTGTATAAAGCTGCAAAGCCCTTCTTTCACACCCTGTGAAACATAAATGCGCAGAGTTTTTTGGGTTTTTTTAAACTGGGCAACGGCCACCCACCGGCAACTCCTGAGCCTCCCCCGATCAGTCAAAACAAAGGGGGCAGGAGATCTGTATTACCAGACATCCCTGGTTCCCCCTTTGGCAGCGGCAGTCAGCAGCCTGGTAGCGCAGTTGGTTCTGGCTGACTTCAGGAGCTGCTCGCGGTCGTGGCGCCCACCATTTTTCCTTTCCAGAAGTCCCCATATGATGTGTTGTGCACAAGACACATCATATGAGGACTTCCAGCAGGAAAAATGGGGGGGGGGTGCCACGGCAGTGAGCAGCTCCTGAAGCCATCCAGAGCCAATTGCACTACCAGGCTGGCTCTGGGCTGCTGAGGCTGCCGCTGCCACGTTTCCCGGGGACAGATTTGCAAATCCGGGGACTGTCCCCAGGAGCCAGGGATGTCTGTTAACCCTACTTTAACAAATCTTGCAAGCAAGAGGTGGGGGGGGGGAAAGAGAGAGAGAGATCAATGCATGGGAAAAAGCCTTTCCGTCGCAGATCATCAACACATGGCCCAGACATGACACTTTGCAGATCACTCTTTCCTGGGAGAAGCAGAGATTGCCTTGACCCTACCAAACATGGTTTGGTTCTCAGAGTAACATGGTTATAAGAGCTGCAGCTCTAAAATCATTTTGGTATGATCACCAAAAAATATTTGAGCTGCCAGCACTCAGTGATGGGCAGGTTGCCATTCAATGTGCCTAAATAGCAACCTGCTTGGTCATGATTTCTTCTAGGCAACCAGGCAAGGAAAGTTTTGCAACCTAACAGTAGGTTCCTCTTCTACTGCCTTTCAGGTCACTGCTTAGCCACACAGGGTGGACCAATTTAAAATTACAAGGCTATTTAAATCAAATCACAGGGAAAGGGGCCAATTCATATCAAGTTCCCCATCTTTTGATTCATCTATTTCTTGAACAACTATGAATTTTAATTGGTTACTAATACAGTTAAAAGCTATCTGCTTGCCACTAAACAGAACATTTTACTACATAGGCGCACTGTTAACAGTTGTTCTGTTACAAAGCCCACTAAAGATATAAATCCATTAAGAGGAGTAGTTGTGAAATTACGAGTTTCCGTTTGGCTTTATATACACATCCAGGCACTAAACAAGATCATTTACAGTTAAGTGCTCCAAACTTCCCAGAAGTAATGGCTGGTAATATTTTCATGGTATGGAAAGTGTCCATGCTAGTCTAGATTTTCAGTTCACACAATAAATAATTCCACTTTGGAGCTAGCTATTTTAGTGCTTGACCTTGGGACAATTTATTTTTTTATTTTTGCCTCAGGTTCATCTTTTGAATAAAAAAAAATCAGGTTTTTAACTCAGTGTATTGAGTAAGGCAGGGGTCCCCAGACTACGCCCCCCGGACCGGATGCGGCCCAATTGGCCTCCCAATCCGGCCCGTGACGACCCCCGTCGCCCGCTGCCGCCGCCCGCTCTTACAGCGCGCAGCACGGCGGCGATCTTCAAAATCGGAAAAAAATCGCCAAAAATCCTTTGTGCGCATGCGTATGGGCCTCTCCCGACCCAGAAGAGGTCATTTCCGGTGCACTTCCGGGTCAGGGGAGGCCCATACGCATGCACACAAGTGATTTTCGGCGATTTCCTCCCCGACCGTGTGCGTGTGCGCATGCGCACGGGCGCGCACTCCCCCGCCCTCCGGCCCGCTGCGCGCGCACTCCCCTGCCCTCCGGCCCGCCGCGCGGTCGGCACGGCAGGCACCGGCCTGAAGCCCGGTAAGTCTGGGGACCCCTGGAGTAAGGCATACTTTCTGCAGGAAAGCAATCTGGGGTGTTGCAGAGTGTAATACAGGCATAGGCAAACTCGGCCCTCCAGATGTTTTGGGACTACAACTCCCATCATCCCTGACTACTGGTCCTGTTAGCTAGGGATGATGGGAGTTGTAGTCCCAAAACATCTGGCGGGCTGAGTTTGCCTATGCCTGGTGTAATACCCTGAAGCACAAATGTTGTCATTCGTAAATATAATAAAAGGGGAACAAATCCGTTACAAAGAACGCTTTACTGCATCTGTGAGCAAGCACCCTGCTTTTGAAATTATATAGCTCTGAAAACTTTTGCAACATACAAAGCTGCCTAAAACTTGACAAGTTAGTTCTAATTCCTAGCTGGCATTCACTCTTCAAGACATACAGCCAGTTTAACTGTAACTGCAATTATTCAACTGGCCTACAAAGACCTTCCAAGTGACACAAGCCAATGGCAGTGGTGGAACAAAAAATGTTTTTCTCCATTCCACCTCCATAAACAACCTGCCCCCCACCCTAACAAACCATCACCAAACGATCACAGGTACAGTTATAGCAATCAGATTACAGCTGCTCCTTTACAGCCACTCTGTGAAATCATAGCATTTCTGGAGAGTTTGATGCTTGGATATGTGATTTCTCAAGGGCATCAGCTTATTTTAAAAGGGAAATGAATGAGCCTTCAATGGCTTAAGATTTCCAGCAGGGGTGGTGGACAGAAAAATGCACAACACGATGTTTTTGAAACTCTTTCCCCATACTATGCAATGTCGTTTCAGGAGTGGAGGGGGCGGAGGCACCCTTTTCCCTTTCTTGTTCTCCCCATTTCTTCTATCTGACAATAAAGCAGTTAGGCTGAGGCTGCCAGGCAATCCTGCACTTGGCCTCCAGCAGCACTGAACTATCTATAACAGAGCAGGAAGGCTCTGGGTGCGTGGAAAAGGAGAAAGGCATCTCTTCTTCCTTCCCTGCTGCTGAATGGTCCTCTTCCCTTAAGTTCTTAGACATCACTGCAATGTTGCTGCTTTATCCTAGCTGGAGCTCTGAACAAGAGGACTCCTTAGAACACATTGCACTATTTCGTTGCATCGGTTCATCACTTTTTCTTAGATTGCGTAGCACCTCAAATTTACTAGGTGTTTTGGCAGTCTGATGTCAGAATGCCACTCATACTGAACTGATCCAAGATCTAAAGATGAAGGACAGGAAACAAACAAATATGATAGGACAGGGCAGGGCCCTACCGTGTTTTCCCGAAAATAAGACACTGTCTTATATTCATTGTTCCTCAAGATGACACACTGTGGCTTATTTTCAGGGGGTGTCTTATTTTTATTACGCATCCAGCCTTGCCTCTTCCTTGGCGCCCTCCAGAACTGCGCCTATCGCTATGTCTTATTTTTGGGGTATGGCTTATATTGCGCAAATGCTTAGAAAGCCTGCTACGGCTTATTTTATTGGATGTCTTATTTTCGGGAAAACAGGGTAGTATGGTGTCTCACTGACTAACTCTTGAGCTCTCCCCTGATCTTTTGCAATCCTCAGCCTTCTTCCTCTCCACAAACAAAATAGGGCTGTTAAACTATTTGCCTTATTTAACTTTATCATGAAGAGTCAGAAGGCTTATTTAGCATGGAAAGGTGCAATTCTAACCCTACTTACCTGGGAGCAAGCCCCACTGAATTCAATGGGACTTAACACTGCACAGGCATGGTTAGGATTTTGCTGTAAAACATTAATACACAAATACGAGTAGTGAGATCTAATACGGGGGAAACAAGAGCTGTCGAGTCTTCCGGCAGTGTGCACTTGTGAAGTTAATGCACCTCCCTGAAGAGGTCCACAGTTGTTGATAGGTCAAAAGCCCTGTGAAGCTTCAAAGCCTTTTGTACACCTTCAGCCTGACCTACTCCGTGATCTGCACATTATTTTCGTTTCACTGCACTAAGGCCAAGACAAAACTTCAGAAGCCACAAAGATCTGCTTTCTTGCCAGTATCAGATCTGTTGTGTGATTCTTTATTAGTACAATGGTACAGGTATAACATTCTAAAATAAAGAACCAACCAACAGAGTTACTGCATTTTTAAAGAGTATTTTAACTTCATATACCCTGCTTTCCTTTACAGAAATACCCAACAGCTTCCCTAAGATCCCAATATCGCTGTCTAAGTACCAATGAGGCAGAGACACGCTCAACTTTAAAAATGTGGCATCACCACAGGCCTTCAGAGCATTCCCTGGCCCTAGCTGTCTATCACACATTGGTGGCGCTGTGCATGCATATTTAACATTATTTTCTCTTATCCAATATTATTATATCCTTACTAACCAAAAGAAATTAATAAACAGGTACCCAAATAAGCCGCGGTAAAGCCTATATAATATTTCGTGGAGAAGTTTCCATTTAGGCCAAAACAATTGCTTTTAAACACAACATGCCCATTTTAAGCATTTTTTTGGGGGGGGGGGATATTGTCTATGTGAATTTCAACCAATTTCAAAACTGCAATCCTAAATACTTACTAGTGAGCACAAGATTTTTCTCTGTGTGAAACTAAAAGTTTACTCTCAAGTCATTAGAAACCGCTCCTTCAGTAAGCTGGTTCCAAGTTTTGATTTCCCAGTAAGCTACAGGAAGATGGAAAATTAAACCAAAAGTATCACAGACAAATTATAAAGGAATTGATGTGTGGGGGGGGGGGTGGTGGTGGTGGTGGGGTGTATCCGAAAGGTGGTGCTTTGCCCTCGATATTTGTTGAAAAAGATCAACAACTTTTGGGTGTCCTGGCTTTTACTTTTTCAAATATGGCAGCTCTATAAATGGCCTATATAAAATTAATTGCCAAAAAGCATCCTCACGAACATGGTTTGCAGCCCTGTTACCCACCCACTCCCTTCTACTCCCCAGGCCTGGTGAATAACCCCTTATTCACCAAGTATTTCGGCATCCTTCACAGCTGTTCAGCCACCATGCAATGTAAAAGGGCATGCTTGGATCTCTCAACCATGCCAACAGATAAGAAGAGACAACACTCGTGTGTTGCTAGATTTGGAACAAACACTACAGTGCACCCAGTTCTTTGCTATAAACAAGTTTCCAAAGCTTTATCCATTATGTATCTGCTGAGGGGTTCTCCCATAGATCATTACAGCAAACTATAGTGCAAGGTTTATAACAATGCAAGTTATAAAACAAGTATCGCTGGCATAGCAAAGAAAAAAAATTAATGATTTTATATTAATGCAGACAATTATATGGCAAGTACTTCTACTGCCATGTAAACCCATGAGTGCAACAAAAACTGGCAACCCTTAAGACAGAGCTCCTATAAAATCCTGAACCTTGGCATTAAAGTGGTTGTCACCTGTAATCTAACCTTGGATGCCAACCATTGGCTGAGGCATTGTGACATCACAGAATGTTCACAACAGTCCTCCTTGCTGAGAAGATGGGACAGTCGCGTGCTTGCAATGTTGTTGCTGTGTAAGGAGTGGAAAATCAGCCATGGAAAAGCAAAGGCACGCCTTGATTAGCATAAGGGACTGAACCAGAGGTGCTTGGAAGATCAAGTCCTGAGAAATTGAGGGGGGATTTACTTCAAGGAAAAATAAAAGGCTGAAAAGCTGAGTGGAAAGAGGATTCATGAGGCAGATCAACTGTCCCTAATCCCTTTAGTGTATAAAGCTAGTATAGATAGAAGCTTGGAGACCAAGCCATGAACTAGAATAATTCTGGGTCAAATTGTTTCCCTGAACTAAGCAGCCTAAGCCCTCTATGGGCATCATTAGGCTAACCTTACAGAATCATTATAACAATTGTCAGTGTAAGTAAAGCATGTCAAACATTGTAAAGATGCAACGTATTATTCAAGGAGCCTGCATACAAGAATCTGAGGAAAGGGTGGGAAGGAGGCAGCAGAAAACTAAAATGTGGTGGCTGCGGTGTCAATGAGAGGAGGACACTGGGGGGGGATCTATCCCACTGCCTAGGGGCGGGAGTGTTATGTGTTAAGAGAAGTGGGCAGAGGCACAAGACAGTTAAAGAGACATGAGTTATGGAGATAGGTGGGGATGAATTTTAGAAATTAATCTGAAATACTTAGCCAAGTCTTTGGCTACAGGTAGCCAGTAAAAAGCAAAAAATATGTTATATTTACCTAAGTACAAAGGTGTCTTAAGGGAGGGGAAACAAAAAAAAAGAGTCTTAAGTGAGAGGAACTTTTACCAAAGCGTGGGTCAAGCCTTGGATCTAGCCAAGATGTGGTCTTGTTCTTATGGTTTATGTAGTAAATTTCTCCATCCTGGGTCATGGCTTGTTCCCATCCATCAGGGAGCGGGCCTGTAACACAGAAGGAAGCAATTCATAGTAGGCTCTGCTTTGCCCCTACTGAAAAAGTTAGCCAATTTTTATTAAGAACCCCCAAAAATGATTTACACAGCACACAGCACACATGAAACTAATAGTTTCAGTCTCTAGTAGCTCTGGGGGTGTGGGGGACAGAGATAGATGCTGTGTTATAGTAACACATTCGTTTCGCATCTGGAGTGAAAAATCTCAAACCACGCCAGAGTTCACCCTATTTTTTATTTGCACAAAATTTGCCCTATTCCCAAGATTTAACACAGGCAGTGCAGGAGACCAGTCTCTGGGCCCAAAGTCCTTATAGTCTGTATGTATAAAGCAACTATTTCTGTCTTTGTTTCTCCTTTAAGGAGCAGCTGAACATTCAAATTTCCAGAAGCGTTTAGGATCTACTTTTGGCTTCCTTTGTGTCCTTGTTTAGTTTTTCTAAATGATTCCCCATATGTTGCCCTTCATATTTAAAGAATGTGAGTTGGCTGGCAATTTGTGGAGTCATTAGGAGGGTTGCAAAAAGTGTTACGACACTGTAGCAGGCAGGCTATTACTGTAGCGGCTCCTGTATTTTCTCCTGGACTCAGTGAGGGCCCACTAAGAAGGACTTGGGCTGAGTAGACCACAGTCATAGACTCACTAGATAAGATGCCTTGCCAGATACTTTCTCCGTTACTATCTATAGAATGGGAACACTGATTACCCACTTCTTTCAGGACTGACAAGAGCATAGATGAACTAGAAACCGTGATGCACTTTGTACACTAAAATAACTATATAGACTGTTAATCATAGAGGCATTTGTTTATTGGCGGGAAGCAGCAATGTTCTATTTTTCTTCAGTGTCCCATCTTAATGAGCAGTGAGCTAATGTTCAGCATCAAAACATCACAGAAGCACAACATGCTCCACTTATCTCCAATGCAAATTCCAAATACGCCCATTAATTATGTAAATGTATGCATATGAAGTAGAAAGTAAAGAGGGTTAACTAATAGGCTTCCAGTGTTGCTCATCCACTGAGCAGAGAGAATGAAGTCTTAAGTTAGGAAGGACCACCCAAGATAGCACATATGGAGATATTTGAAAAGTACGTTAAAGAGGAAAGTTTATTAGTAATACATTACGCTGCCTTTCCACAACACTCAAAAGGAAGGGGGTAAAAATGGTATTTCACAATAACTCAGAGACAGCTATGCCCACCATCTTTGCACCTCCAGTTCTTATCCTCCCTCAGCAGCCTGAAGGTTTCCTTCTCTCTTTCCTCTTATTATCCTTTGCTGCCTTTTATGCCCTGAAATCCCTCCCAGATTTTCCAGCGCCATCTACTTCCCTTCAAAATCTACATTGTGCATGAAGCTGTTCTTGACCCTCCATTCACCCAATTTCAACAAAATCTAAGTACCTGTTCCCCCCAATGTTCTAGACTGCCAACAAACATCTGGATGAGAGGATCCAGTAGCATCTCAAATTGGAAGGCTGCAGGAAATGGGGTTCGGCAAGGAACTCCACTGGGACCACTGTTTTCTAACTCGCTTTAAAAAAGATTTGGAATTAGGAGTTTGCAGTGAGGTAACCAGGTTTGATGATGATGCTATGGCAGGTATCCCCAAACTTCGGCCCTCCAGATGTTTTGGACTACAATTCCCATCATCCCTGACCACCATCCCATCATCATCCCTCTTAGCTAGGGATCATGGGAATTGTAGGCCAAAACATCTGGAGGGCCGCAGTTTGGGGATGCCTGTGCTATGGCTTTGTACTACTACTTCCATCATTGAAAGCAGTATGCCTCTGAAAGCCAACTGCTGGGCATTGCAAGTGAGAAAAGTGCAGTTGCAGTAATCTCTTGCTTGTGGGCTTCCCATAGGCTTCTGGTTGGTTGCCTATGAACACCAGCCTCTGGGGATCATGAAATGCAGCAGGCTATCACACTCATGGGATGCGGGTGGCGCTGTGGGCTAAACCACAGAGCCTAGGGCTTGCCAATCAGAAGGTCGGCGGTTCGAATCCCCGCAACTGGGGTGAGCTCCTGTTGCTCGGTCGTAGCTCCTGCCAACCTAGCAGTTCAAAAGCACGTCAAAGTGCAAGTAGATAAATAGGTACCGCTACAGCGGTAAGGTAAACAGCATTTCCATGTGCTGCTCTGGTTAGCCAGGAGCGGCTTTGTCATGCTGGCCACATGACGTGGAAGCTGTACGCCGGCTCCCTCAGCCAATAATGCGAGATGATCGCCACAATCCCAGAGTCGGTCACGACTGGACCTAATGGTCAGGGGTCCCTTTACCTTTATCACACTCATAGTTTGCTCTTGCATAAATAGCGTAGGGCCGTAGGCAAAGCAGAAAGTATGCCACAAGATTTGAAAACAAGCTATATTTATGCCAGCTTTTACTAGACCAGACCCAATGGTGGGTCTCTACCAACAGGAGTTTGCAAGTGCAGGAGGTATCACTGGCTGTTGTAATAGTGCCCATTTTTGCCACAATTTCTGCTCATTGCAAGTGGAGACGCAGAATCACACTGCACAAAATGAGTGGACTACATTTTGTCATTGTAGTTGCAGCTACATCTGGGGTAGTTTAACACTGTTACGACTCCTGTCCCCTCCCATTCACCCCAATACCCATGTGTCATGCTCTTTCCATATTATTTGATACTTGTAAGTATCTCACTCCAGGCAAACCACTTAGTAGCTATCATTATTAACCCAAGGAATTAGCAATATGCATTACTGTACACACACACGCTGAATGAAGCCTTTTAGAAGCATCACCACCAAATGAGGGCTTTGAAAGGGAAGAAAAATCATAACCCCCCCCTTTTTGGTCGATAGAGTAATTGACTGGTTCTCAATTTGATATTTTGTTGTGGCTGCAAGTGTGGCTCCCCTCCCATGACACAAGCAAACACAGTACCAAATGTGAATCTCTTCTCTTTTCTAACAGATCCATGGAGTCATTGCAGTAGTCCTCTGCCCAAAATTTCCAGTTTCTCTCTCATCCATGCCCAACTTCCACTTCAATCATCACATGAAAAGTTGCAACCACCACCATTACTTTTGGAAAAAGTAAAAAAATTAAAGCTGCAGAAAGTGACAATTCCTACATAATCTGAGCTCTTAAAAGTCACCATCCAATGTTATGTGATCCATTTGTAATCTATATTAAAGCCATGCAATTTCACATCTGAGAAGCCAGGTGTTCAAGTTTTAAAAATGCAGTTGTGTAACTCAATAATATACAAAATAATAGTTACAGGTAGGTAGCCATGTCTGTCTGACGTAGTCGAAACAAAATAAAAAAAATCCTTCCAGTAGCACCTTAGAGACCAACTGCCGTTGTTAGCCATTGTCAACAGGTTTACCACACCTATCAGCCAATCACCCATTCCCACCACCCTTCTGAGTAATATCCCTCCCCACCCACTCACTATATATATACTGTATAAGGGTCTGGTGACTTCTGTTTCAGTGTATCTGAAGAAGTGTGCATCCACACGAAAGCTCATACCAATGACAAACTTAGCTGCTACTGGAAGGAATACAAAATAATAGCTAGCACCGAATTCAGAACTACAGTACCCCTGAGATCTTGTTTTGATTAGGGATGGAGAACCTAAGGCCCTCCAAATATTGTTGGGCTACAACTCTCATTGTTTCTGTCTATTGGCTTGCTCAGTGGGTCTGATGGGAACTGGAGTCCAACAACATCTAGAGGCCAATTGGTTTCCCACCCCTAGTTTAGATAAAGCAAGAAGTGGGTATACAATAAGAAAAGCAATGGCAAGGAAAGTTGCTTTGCTCTGTCTTTCCAACAAAGAATCAGCATGGCACAGGGAACTGATCTTAACACAGCACCTATGTACAATCACCACAACTGTTCCCCATCTGGCATTCAGACCGCTGAAAGACTAGCATGGGTTAAGGGCCTGGTTTAGAGCAGGTTCAGTCAACCTCCATGAATTGGAAAGTGACAGAAAAACTGCAACAGGAGGGAGCCAGACCTAGCATTTTAATTAGTGCCATGTTTTAAAGTAATGCCTGTTGAGGAGGACCTTTGGCTTTTTTTGAATGAGAGATCGACTGTCATAGGCAAGTATGGGTTGTGCAGTTACTGAGCCACTTCCCAAAAAGGGATTGAACAAAGCAATGTTGACTTTTTCAAAAGGTTATGCATGAGCCAAATGTTAGGAAAAACACCATGAAATCACACCAGATAGGAGAGAGATACATCATGGTTGTAATAAAAATGAAGGCAGAAAAGGGCAGAAAAGATTTAAGAGGACGAGAGAAAAAACAAGAGAAAGGGTTATGTTGACTAACATGTAGTAACTAGAGCAGCATATTAACTTTGATACTGTTTAAAAACAGACTTGAATATTTCAAAAGAAACAGTTGTATCTCACTTCTCTATCTTGGAAGTACAGTAGGTCCCTTGTTAATTATACAAATCTGTATTATTTTTAATTGGGTGTTCTACCTCCTCGGTGGAAGCACCAGTATATAGCATAAACTATTTGGCAATTGAAGCATATGTAGTAATGACAGACTGCACTTCAGCAATGCATTAACTTTTCACTATTAAATACTAAACTGCTTGATGCAACTTCATTGAAGATTTTGTTGATTTCTCCTTACCAGTTGCTGAATTCATGATGCTCTGTTGCACTGGAGGACTTGTGGGAGCTGTAACATTCATCTGAGAAAGGAGGGCCTTCCTTGGATCCTGCCATGTTGTTGTCTGATCAATGTGACTGAGACAAAACAGAACGAGGAATTTAGACAACATGCTATTGCAATACTCAAGGTTACAAGTAACTGGAAAAGCAAGCACCAAAACATGAGGCCACACAAAAGGAGCATCAGATGAATTGCTCTTCACAAAGAATAGCCCCAATCGTTGGAGGCATGGGCTGGCATCTAAAAAACTCCATAGTTCAACATACCCAACTGGCGTTTGGCTTGAGTGCTCTTCCAACAGCAGGTTCCCATGGCATATAATGAACTGTTTTTGAAACAGGAGCATCTTGTAATACAAATTTGTGATATGGCATGGGAGGGTCTGCTCTTTAAAGGCCAGAAACAATCTCACCGGAAAGTCTGCAAAAGGGCACGTCTAACGTGGCTCTTCGGACATCCACCATATCATGTTGGTCCTCTGTCAAACAATACAGGTTCTAGCTGCTTTGGCATAAGGACAAAAGACTACAGGAGATAGCATCAATTCTGAATGCAGTGAGCTGAGGGTTGACCATCTTCAACATGTTTCCCTGCTTCCAATGGTAACTGGGAGTATAATTAGCATTCTTATATAAACATTTTTTCCAAATATAAATTTAACCATGAAGGGGGAGGGGGTGTTTATAGATAGGCATCCAAAAAGAACAGTATTATTTTGGATGGCACAAAAACCTAACTATTTTCATTGGGGTGGAGCCTAGCCACATTTCACCTAGATATTAGTAATGTTTTGTTGTTATGCAACTGCCCAATTACAATGAATCTGCTACCAACAAGGCAAGCTAACTGATGCATAAAAGTTGCTTTCTCCCAACCCGCCTTTGCTACCTGCTTCATTTCCACTTCCTCAAATCTGCTTACTCAGAATTCCAGGAACACAAACAGCAGAGAAATGCACTTGGGATTAGATACCAGGCTGCTCTAATGAGCCAGTTGTCATTCTTTGGAACATGTGTGCCTGTTGCATCACAAGCAACCCTCCTGAGGAGAAGGCCAGGAAAAGATGACACCAGTGTACACAGACACAAACTAATTTTCATTTCCTTGCCTCCACACAAACACACATTTTTTCCCTTTTGCCCAATCAGCTTAAGCTTTCTTTCACCAAATACTTTTGGGCCAATCAATAGTAATGCTGCTGCAACCCACAGTCCCCTGTTTCATTTAGTACTGGTACAATTGTGATTTTTAGCCATTTTGGGCACACATTTTAAGTAAGCCCGACAGGAATGGAAACAAAGACAGCATGGTTCTTCTTGAACTTTTTTGTGCTTTAGATAACCATTTTAGTTTGTATTGGTTTGCAAACAAGCACATTTTTTATATCAGTAGTTTTCAGCCAGTATGCTGTGGCACCCTGGGGTGCCTGAATGATGGTCAGGGTACCACGGTAAACACTGGCCTCTGTCCCTCTTTCTTTCTTTCCTTCCCTCCCTCCTTTGATGCCCTCTTGCGTCTCTGCCTCCCAAAGGCTTGCATGGCTGTTTGTTGCAGCAGCCCTGGCTACATATGAATGGTGCCTCTGGGTCTGGCCAGGGGGTGCTTCCCAGGCCCCTGTGGAGCAGTGTGAGCAGACACCTCACAGTCTCAGAGACCAGGGGTTGCAGCTGCGGCTGCTCAGAGGACTCCCAAGGAGAGGGGAGAGGAGAAGACGCTGAGGGAACACTCCACAAGAGAGGGTGTTCGAAAAAGGGGGAAGGGCTGCCAGCTTTGCAGGCAAGGGGTGACATAACTGGGCTCCTGAGCCCCACAGGGGTGCTGCAAAAAGAATGTAGATTGTCAAGGGAGTTGTGGAGTCAAAAAGCTTGAAAACCTCCGATTTATATTATTACTGCCACAGCAAGGCCACTCAAAAGTTGTTCATGTATTGAACACACTGATATACAAAAAGTGCAAGCACAATTAGGTAGGGTAGTGGGCATGTTTGTGCACTTCTGGCAACACATAGATTTGTCAGACAAGTCACTGCTATTCAGAGCCAAACAACTGTCCTGGCCAAAACTTTCAGATTTACTTATTTATTTAGCAATTTTCAACATGGTCATGTAGACTTCTGAGTGCACAATGATCTTTCTTAGTTCAGCTTTAGATAGTTTTATGTTTAAGTCTTCATGAAAAGGGAGTGCCAAAAGTTCTAGATTATTTTTCCAATCCTCTTTTAATAAACACCCATTAAAATAACAACTAATCCCCGCCCGCCCTTCTCTCTTACACACACAGTGGAAAAAGAAGCTCAGATCACAATAAAGCTGTTGAAAAAATACTAAAAAGTTAGAGCAACTGATGAAGCTAATGTACATTTGTGGCGAAACGTATCAGCAATTTCTCCCTGATCCCTCTAGAGCCAAATTAAATACAGTGGACGCTTGGGTTGTGAACGTGATCCGTGAGGGAGGCACGTTCGCAACCCGCAGCGCCACATCTGCGCATGCACAAAGCGCGATTTAGTGTTTCTGCACATGTGCCGAAACCCGGAAGTAACCCGTTCCAGGACTTCCGGGTTTGGCGCGGTGTGCAACCCGAAAACGCGCAACCTGAAGCGGCCATAACCCGAGGTATGACTGTATTTTGGGTTGCCTGCTTTGTGCTGTTTACAAAGAGTTTGGCTCCCACTCCTTTAGTAAAGACTGTTCTTCAGAAGCAAATCTCTGGCTCCCTACTCAGCTTATGTCTCATGTTACAGTTTCCATAACCAACTTCTTTTAGAGAGGAAAGAACAGAGCCCTGAGAGGTTAAGAAGTTTCATGACTTTTGAAACAACACATTTATTCATCAAGAAGAAATAAGTGCTAGGTAGTGGGCCTTAAAACACACTAGGAAGAGAAGAGAAGAAATGCATAGGGGAAAAAGCAGGCATATACTCAAGCTATTGTTTACCACTATTTCTAACAATTGAAGAGTCTTGTGGAAACTTGAAGACTAACAAATTGTTTTTGGCATAAGGTTCCATGGACTCAATCCCACTTCATCAGATGCAGGCTTGAGTCCATGGAAGCTTATACTATAAAAACAGGTTAGTCTTTAAAGGGGTGCCATTAGACTTTTTGATGTTTTTGCTACAAGAGACTCCCAGCTAAGGTGGACGGGGATTAGGGTACCTCTGCAGCTAATTGCACAGGCTGATCCCCTTTACAATGCTTTGCTGGGCAAATCAGGGTTCAGGAAACAGCATGGAGGTCAACTAGGAAACAGTACAAGTAGCTGTGCTCAAAATATTGACCAGATTAACTGGGCTCTCTAGCTCCTGAATAGTAACCATCTCTTATCTAAACCCAAGATGAGGGTGGCGCTGTGGTCTAAACCACTGAGCCTTGGGCTTGTGGATCGGAAGGTCGGCAGTTTGAAATCCTGCAACAGGGTGAGTCCTGTTGCTCGGTCCCAGCTCCTGCCAACCTACCAGTTCGAAAGCACGTCAAAGTGCAAGTTTCCGAGCACAATTCAAAATGTTGGTGCTGACCTTTAAAGCCCTAAACGGCCTCGGTCCAGTATACCTGAAGGAGCATCTCCAGCCCCATCATTCTGCGGTCCAGTGCCGAAGCCTTCTGGCGGTTCCCTCGCTGTGAGAAGCCAAGTTACAGGGAACCAGGCAGAGGGCCTTCTTGGTAGTGGCACCCACCCTGTGGAATGCCCTCCCACCAAATGTCAAAGAGAAACACAACTACCAGACTTTTAGAAGATATCTGAAGGCAGCCCCGCTTAGGGAAGCTGTTAATGTTTAATAGATTATTATATTTTAATATTCTGTTGGAAGCCACCCAGAGTGGCTGGGGGAAACCCAGCCAGATGGGCGGGGTATAAATAATAAAATTATTACTATTAATTATTATTATTATTATTATTATTATGTAGATAAATAGGTACCGCTCCGGCGGGAGGTTAACAGCATTTCCGTGTGCTGCTCTGGTTTTGCCAGAAGTGGCTTAGTCATGCTGGCCACATGACGCAGAAAAACTGTCTGCGGAAGCGGACAAACGCCGGCTCCCTCGGCCAGTAAAGCGGGATGAGCACCCAGAGTCGTTCGCGACTGGACTTAACTGTTAGGGGTCCTTTACCTTTACCTTATCTAAAGGTCCATTCTCAACTGACCTTTATTTCAACCACATCACCATCTTTTTGGGTAACATAGTTTTTATTCATTTTCATCTTTAAACTATCAACATGGTTGCATCTCTCTCTCTCTCTCTCTCTCTCTCTCTCTCACACACACACACACACACACACACACACACACACACACAAAGTGTTTGGCATGCAACAATTACATAGAATTAAAAACAAAAATGAAGCAAGAACACTCAGATAAACATTTCTGAATATATCAACAAAGTTGTATCAAAAGTGTAGATAACCAAAATTATTAGTCATTACATACAGTGGTACCTCGGGTTACAAACACTTTGGGTTACAGACCCCGGTAACCCGGAAGTCAGGGTCGGCCCTAAGGCAAGGCTGGGTGGCGCAATGCGCCAGGCCGCCAAAGGGTGCCGCACTGCGCCTGCCAGACAGCTGCGCTGGGAAACGGTGGGCGGGGCGGAGGGATCTTCGCGCCACGGTGCCAGATATGCTTAAGATGGCCCTACTGGAAGTAGTACCTCAGGTTAAGAACTTTACCTCAGGATGAGAACAGAAATCGCGCAGCGGCAGGCCCCATTAGCTAAAGTGGTACCTCAGGTTAAGAACAGACCTCCAGAATGAATTATTAAGTTCATAACCAGAGGTACCACTGTATTTGAAATGATGTGTTGCAATATGTATTGCTTAGCTTGGTGACCATAAGTAAAAGTTATTTTGTATCAATAACAATGAGAATTTATAGGAATGGGGAGGGTACTGTTTTACCATATCCCTTGTTATTTGTACAATCAATAGTAACACCAGACTACATAAAAATGGTAGTGTTTCTTTTGGCCTCTTGCTACTTTTAATTTTCTTTTCTTCTTTTTTTGTTTTCTTTTTGCTGCTACAGCCAGCAAACAAAGGGATACTAAGGGGAGGGGGGAGGAGAAAAGCTTGGGGCCCATGCTGATGATAAGCACCCATTCCCCACCTCTGCACTCTGTGTTCACCTCTTGCCTGTCATTAATGAAAAATTTAAATAAAGAGACTCACTCATTGAGATGATTTTTCATCTCCTATTCCAGCTCCTCCTAGCCCCCTCCTCTCTCTCACACACATATTGTTTAGGCAAGTCCATAACAAAATTATGCAAGTGTAAAAGCAAGCTGCAGCCTGACTCTCACTCACTTTCTTAAAAAAATGTGCAGAGGATTGGAAAATGCTGCAACTTGAATTGGTTGGGGGCACTGGTTATCTCTCTGCTAAACTTTTGTGACCTTCTGAATGCTAACAATTGGTGGAGGCAGGAAAGGGTTAGCAGAGGAGTGTAGCTCCAAGCAAGTTGACTATGTTTTGCCTCCTCCCTCCCCCCCCCCCGCCAGAGGTGGGACTTAGCAACACAGACTGATTGCTGCTCTTTGAATGCTTATTGGCCATAGACTAAAAAACTGGTCCCAGAGATACAGAGTGATTTTATCAATGAAAGTGTGAGGTAGTGGAGGCCTGGGAATCAGCAAGATTGTTGCTTCTGGCTGGCAGACCAGCCAGTCTTGTTTGATGTAAAGATTCATTTACCCTGAGAGTGAAAAAATTAACAAGGGTGGGCGAGAGGCAGGAGGGACTGAGCTCGTCTGTCCTTGGGGTTCTGGGATTTCAGGGGTGGCTGTGCCCACTCGCCCAAGCTGACCAGCCATCCTTGACCAGAAGAATACCGTCTCCGCACTTTCTTCCGACCACAATACTGGAGAAAACCAGAGGATGCGGACTCTCCTTCCTTGGAGGTTTTTAAGCAGAGGTTGGATGGCCATCTGTCATGGATGCTCTTAGCTGAGATTCCTGCATTGCAGGGGGCTGGACTGGATGGCCCTCGGGGTCCCTTCCAACTCTACATTTCTATGATTCTGACTGTAGGAAGCCTTTCTCCCGAGTCTCCCTCTGCCCACCTGTATGTGTGACAGAGTATCATTTCTTTTCATATCCAGATTGATTTCTTCATAAAGTGTGCTTCCCCCCCCCCTTGTATTCCTCCTCTTGCTTGGAGCAGAAAATTCTGGGGAAGATTAGGGCGCACAACCTCTTCTACAAAGTCGCATTGCTGTGTCAGGGGAGATATGCCACCTGTTGCATTCCACAGCCCTACAGTTCTTTTTCCTGTATATGAATCCTTTGTATTGTTTTTTTTGTTTTTAACCCAATGACCCCATTTCCCTTTATGGAAACAAGCAAGCAGTATAGGCTGAATCCATGGAGCAGAACGATGCAAAAGACGGCTTTGACAACAGAATAGTTGTTTAGCTCAACTCCAGCTCTCCTTAATTTTTTCGCCAGCAGTCAATTCAAAATAATGCAATGGCAAGGGCTGGCATTTAAAGTGCTCAGCAGGCTGACTGCTCAGATTTATGGCCCACTTACCAAGCCTATGTTTGTTGTGAAATTGTTATTTATAAAGTCACATGCTAGGGCTTGTTCCCAAGCTTGCTAAACCTACACGCTTAATTGACTCTCCGGACAATGCTTTATTGTCAGCTAATCTTTCTACAGTTCCTCACACAAAAATGTATGATCTCTTGTTTGGGTTACGCTGTTTGCATGTTCACTCCTGTCTATTTTCAGAACTGTCAACACAAAGTTGCAACTCCTTACAGTGAAAATATATGAATGAAAGACTACAATTATTAATGCCACAGCCAATAGGCAGGAAGTCAGTTTTTTTTAAAATATGCGACTATTTCTATCGCACTACCAAATGTCGCAAAATAGACATTGAGGAATTCTCAACCGAAAGTTCACTGACATATTGATAAGCACACCCCTCTATCTAGAGTTGTGAATATCTGGAAGCAAAGATTAAACAATTACACTTTAAATATTTACTATGCCTAGAACAGGAAAGGCATCGCCTTTAAAATAGCTTGGAAATCATTAGCCTATTTATAACCAGGGTAGTAAACCTAGGTTCACAAGGGCAAAATAAAGAAACTTATCTATGGCACAATTCCAACTAAAGTTAAGCATTAATGGGCTCTTTTCCCTCTCCAAGAACTAATGATTAACAAGTGGCATATTTATTACTTCATTGTTATTGTGTGTGTTTTTTTAAAAAATAAAAGTTCCTTTTTTCCAATCTACATTAGAATAAACATGCCATTTTTGTAAAAATACTAATAACTGGAAATACCAAGAATTTAAACTGTTGGTGTTGTCACTGGGTGAGGGCATCCCAAGAGCTCAGAAAGAATGAATCCCCTGTACATTCACAGCTCCTGGGATGGCCTTGGGACCTTAAATCTAACTCTGCCTTTCTTTACCAAGAGTTCAGTGAATGTCGACACCTGCAGCACACACAGCTAGGGACAGATAAATCGTATTTGCAGGATCACGGGCAGCTTTGATACACTTGGCAGAGAACAGGAACAAGGCAGTCTACTACAGCGAAGTCATAGCAGTTTGCAACCAACTGGGGGTCAAGCCAGGAAAAGAGAGGTGAGAAGGGGGGGGGGGAATGAGAGCAAAGGAGAATAGTGACTGGGCTGCAGGAACAAACACAAATGTAAGAGAAATAACTGGACTGGCAGAAGGTGTGCTGAGTAAAGCAACCAACAGGTAGAACATGCAGCACAACAAGGAGAAATCAGAAGTGAACTTTAAAAGGAGGATCCTGGATCAGAGGCCAGAACAACAGGTAGCAATAGCAAGGAGATGATGACTCCTTGAATCAAACTTAAGTACTTGTCTTACTGGTCCACAAGTTTCATAAGAAAAGAAAGAAATGGCACAACCACTTAGATTAGTGTATCGCAATAAGTACTTGGGCGCAACGTCACCCAGTTTTCCCTGAGTCAGCTTGCAGAACAATGAACGGACATTCTCTTTGCCACCTTCAGGATTGCCCAGTTAATATGACTTCCTAGCAAGCAGTCGGTCCTCCCATTTCCCTAGTCAGTCTGAGCTCAGGGAAGGGACTGAGATTTCTGGGACATGGTGACACGTGATGGATTTCCAAGGCACAACCTGCATTAGGGAATCCTAGTGTCTCCATATACTTCCTTCTTCAGGGTATCACTGCCCCGAAAGAGGAAGGAATTGATGCCACACAGGGCAACTCCAGCAGGTCCACTAACAAGGGTCCACTGTACTTACAATATTTCAATCTCTTATTATGTTGTTTTGAATGTGCATTTTATATTTGACTTCCTTTACTAGTATTTTCTTTTGAAATGTTTAAGATTTTTTCTGTTAACGTTGCTGTGCTAAATGTACATTCTGTAGCTGATCTCGTTTGTAATGTTTGTTTTGAAATCTTTAAGATAACATTTTAGGTTCCAGTTAATTATGTTGCTTTGAATGTATGCCTTATATTTGACTTTCTTCAGCAATGTTTTATTCGGTATATCTTTATTTGATGTTTTAATGTGTTGTAAACCCCTTTGAGATTTCCCCCCCTTTAAAATATAAAGCTGTATATAAATGAAATGAGGAATAATAATAAAAGTAATCACAGGCCCGTATTCAGGAAATGCCGTCTAGTATCACACCAAAATAATCCAACAACCCCCACCTGGGTGATCTTGTATTATTTAATACTCTGTAATTACCAGTTTTGAAATATGTGCAGTGAAACTTCGGAAAAGTTTATCTATCAAAACAAGGATATTTACTTTGGTTCTCATAAAAACAACACCACATATTAATAAGAACTTAAAATTGAAATAATTATGTTATTAAAGTATTGCTTAGTTATATTAATTTTTGAACTGGCATCTTATGGATTAGTTTACTTCACTGTAAACTAATAAGCAGACAATACATACTGCTATGATATTGGTACAGCCATACCTCGGTTTACGTTCGCTGCGGTTTGAGCACCCTCGTTTGAGTACTCGTGTTTACTTCCGGGTTCCGCAGCGCGCAAATGCGCAGAAGCGATCTGCGCGCTGCGCGCATGCGCAAAAGTGCTCTATCGGCGCTTTGCACATGCGCGGAAGAGGCACTCCGTTTAAGTACTGCTCAGGGAGCAAACGGCTCCCTGGAACCAATTGCGTCCTTAAACCGAGGTACTGTACCACTGTAGTTTGCTAGCTTTTTGCCACACCTCAAACATGAATGGCTAAGATAAGGTGGGTTTTCCTGTATCATTTTAGGCTATGCGACTGCAAATACTAACATTCATATTTCAAAAAGTAAGTTGATAAAATCGAGGGCATGAGGGAAAATATAGGGTAAAAGAAAAGTGAAAGCCAACATGATGTCCGAACCAACAGTAGGAAAGTGCATCCAAAGTTGCCTTGGGCTGCTAAGTCACTTGGCCAACACATTGCTCTAGCTACCAAACAATATTACAAAGTCAGCACTTCCGATGGAAGGATATGTACATTCTAAATACCTGTAACTAAACACGTTCTCTGAAAGCCAATCCTTACGCAGCCAAACTTGCACCATTCACACAAAAGACAGGCACCAGCAGATTAGAAGGAATTCAAATGTTTGCAGAATACAATACAATAAAATAAAGTCTAGGCTACAGAATGCCGAGTGTCTGCTTTGGGGGCTGGGGTGGGCATGTATATCCTGGAAAACAGCATTGCTGCTTCAAAGCCTTGAAAGGAGCACTCCACACAGCTACATTTCTTTGAAGTATGACACATAAAATTCTGATATGGGAGAAGAGCTGCAGCTCAGTGGCGCTGCATCTGCTTTGCTGCAGAAGGTCCCAGGTTCAATCCTTGCCATCTCAAAGTACAGCAGGGAATATCCCATCTCTGAAACCCTGGACAGCTGGTGCCAGCTGGGGTGGACAAATAACTGTTGGGTTTTTCTTTAAAGTGGACCCTTGGGTTACGTACCACTCTGGATACGTAATCTTCAGGTTGCGAAAGCGGCAAACCCAGAAGGGTATTCTTCCGGGTTTCGCCGCTCGCGCATGCGCAGCAGCGGCGCCTCTGGTTACGGATTTTTTTGGGTGCACACGGACCCCTGAAACAAATTACATTTGTAACCAGAGGGTCCACTGTATCTTGAGATGGCCAATGGTGCTACTCAGAGGTGCAGTTTGCAGTTTTGACCTGCTTGGCAGCACACCTGTGGTCTCTTGACAATTTGACTAATTAAAGGGGGAGTTTACTTTCTGCACTGAATGAAGGGATGTGATAGAGTAATTGATTATTTGAAAACTGTATTTAAGTTGATTAAATGTTTTGTATGCTGCTGGTGAAGCAAAGGTATTGCGGACAGCCTTTTATTTCAATGCCCCAGTCACTGCGCGCACACTCTGTTTGCAAAAAAGCCCAACAGCAATGAGCTAGGTTGGTGAATGTTCTGAATTGGTATAAGACAAAGGTATTTACTAGACTTAGCCTAGGTTTGGCTTATGCATCTCCAGTTGCTGATTCCCAGTGCCACCACCAACCAACCCAGAGGGAAAAGGAGGAGAATGGAAGGAATGAGACAACAGGCTGCTCTGAGAGGAGGGTCCTGGGAACTGTAGGCAGACATGCACCTACAGAGGAACCCACAGGACCCCCTACACCACAACGCACTGAAATTAGACTTGAAATAAGCATTCTGTCTTAGGCAATGGAATAGGTTGTGGCGTGTGTTGTACAGTTCTTCTGGTTTGCAAATGTGCTCACGTGCCCAGAAATGGTTGGAGACCCCTGGATTAAAGTCTACTAAGTGTGTCTTTAAATCAAATCATCAATACGCCTCTGAAATGTCAAAAGTCCAACACACGTTATGCCACCTTCCCGTCTCCTCCCGTTTTCCTTTTACATAAAATCTACGCTAGCCTAAAACAAAACCCCAGCCAAGTGTGTCCTTCTCTCACAACCCCACCAATTGAAGTTGGTCCCCAACTAACCAACACACACTTTAATAAAGTAAAGCTTGCCATCTTGAGTTTATGTATGTTTGAATCTTGAAAGTATGCAGAACCAAATGCCACACCAAAACATGGTTTGGCATCACACAAAAAAAGGAGGAGATGCAGGCCTAAGGTCCGTGTACTCCCGCCTTCCTTCATGAACCAAACTTTAGGTGGCAATTTATCGCAAGCCATGGCCAACCGCTTCAACTGAACCTGGCAGACTATAGTATTTACACAGAGTGCCAAACCACACACAGAATCACAGAAGCGTAGAGTTGGAAGGGACCCTGAGGATTATCTAGTTCAACCCCCTGCAATGCAGGAATATGCAGCTGTCCCATATGGAGAGTGAACCCGCAACCTTGGCATTATCAGCACCATGCTCTAACCAACTGAGCTATGTTCCTTGCTTTACAATGTTAAGTGAAGATAGGCTCCCACCCAAAAGAAGCTTACATAACAAAATGTGATGAGGACACAGGAAAGAGAGGCACATTAGTCTGCTCAGTAAGCCTGGTTTGTGTTGCATATTTGTTTCAGAAGGTACATTCAGAAACACACAGCCATATGCAATGCCCATGAAAAAGATTGTGTGTACTCTATGTGTTTGCCAAAACAGCTAGATCTTGCCTACATATACACACCTCAACATGCACATGCACCTTAATGTTCTGTTCTTTATCCTCAGAACTGGTGGTAAAGATTGCAGAAGTTGCGTATGTAGGTGTAGATATGTTTAGGCGTCATGGCAAAGCGCAGGGAGGCAAGACCACTTCCACTGCCTCATATTCAACGTAAACAGTTTATAGTTTATGTGCCTACTCTACAGAAGTTAATAAGCAACACCATGAAGCTGTTTGTGTGCAAAAGGCTACAAACTGCAAGGTTTACTGCATTTAAATATTTACAGTAGTTTGCTTTTCATAGAGTAAAAATGGAATGTAAACTTTGTGTTTTGTTTAGTCTTTCTAGAACAAGACCACCATTAATTCAGCCTAACCTTTTTTGGGGGGGGGGTATAGAGTGTAACTTGCAGAGTGGAAAGAAAGCAACTTATGATAATTAGGGTGCATTTATATTATTGTAAAACAACCCGAGAACCTACATGTAAATTATTGGCCTACATGTAAATAATGTAAATATTTTTTTAACTTGATGTGACTGATACGGTTGCTCCTCCAACAGGAAGAGTTCTAGTAAGATGCCTGAGCGCTGCGCAGTTTCCCATCCCCTTGTGAAAATTAAATTCTCAAGGTTCGATTGAGCAGCAGAGACGGAGAATTATATCCAATACTGGCCATTCCCAAGAGTAGACCGACTGCAACTGATAAACATAACTCACTTAGATCCATTAAGTCTAATCCGAGTACAACTTAGTACAGTGGTGCCTCGACTTACGAATTTAATCTGTTCCGAAGGCACCTTCGTAACTTGAAAAATTCGTAAGTCGAAAAACGCCATTGGAAACGCGATTTCCCATAGGAATGCATTGAAAACGGAAAAATTCGTAAGTTGAAGCAACCCTATCTAAAAATTCGTAAGTCGAAAAATCCCTATCTAAAACTGCCGCGGGTTTTTTTGGGGGGGGGGGATGTCGAGACATTTGTAAGCGCGCGGCCATTATCCCCATTCGTAAGTCGAAAAATTCAGTTGTCGTGTCGTTCGCCAGTCGAGGTACCACTGTAGTTGGATATAGCTAGCTGGAATTTATGTCTATTTGCATCTGCAGTAGGGCACTACTCATGATCTGAGTCACAATCAATAATAATCTGAACTCAGAAGTACTAGCATTCTCCAAGCAAGATGTTTGAACACAATAGTAGGAGCCTGCTTCATAAATAACATGTTAAAAAATTAAAGTAACAATGATGCATTGGTGAAGGAACACCCACCTAAAAACCGCTCCAACCGGTTTGTCTTTATGTTGGAATCTCTCCCTTCTTCTTAAGCAACTTAATGCTCTAAATTCTGTGGCCTTTGGCAAAGACACCATGCATTAACTCAGACCCTAACTCCCAACATGCACACACAAAATATTCCAAAATGAATCTCAAGATGAATAGAATTTTATAGGAGTTCAAATCTAGGCCAATATGGCTGATGGGTATTAAGTTTCATACTCCCTCAGGTTACTAGAACAAAGGCGGGGTGGGGGTGGGGAGTATTTCTGAGGTCAGCCATAACAGATCAATTGAAATATTTGCTGGGGGAAAACACTAAGCTGTGGCTCAAAATGAATAAAAAAGCAATCCTCCGAAGCCCTTTGTACAACATGATGTATGATTTTCTATTTGGGTTTCCTAGCATATGCTTTACCTGATGCAAACTGAAAAGCTGGGGCAGGGAGTGCTTAAAAAGACTGAATTGCTCTTTCCTCAACTCTGCCCACGTGACCTCTCTAGTTATTACGGTATTTCAGCTAAGTTAACTTGCTTTGAAAGTTATTAACCTATTCCTCCCTACTTTTTGCTGGAAAAGGAAAGAACCAGAAGCCATTTTAAGAGAGCAAAGTTTACACAGCAAAAAGTTTTGAACTCTTCCTTCAGCAGGACTAAAGGGTGGAGGAATCAATTAAGATTGCAAGTCAATCTCCACCTTGCTCAGCAGCTCTGCATAAACAGGATTCAGGTTGCAGCCCTGAGGAAAGAAATGTAGAAGAAAAAACCTTTAAGGTACTAATTGATTGTTAACAGTTAAAGGCTAAAGAACTGTCAACACTGTTTCAGAAAATTAATTTCAGCATGGATTCCTACAGATGGGAGATGCTTGCATGTTTAAAACATTTTAGTCAGCTCTGATCACAAGCCAAAACTGCTAGCTTCCAGTTTTCACCCCTCTCCCATCAAAAGTTGGAAGGCCTCGCCATTAGTTGACGCACCTCAGGCAGCAGAGTTTGGGTGTCATAGCAAGATAGACCTGACCCCAAGAAGCAAAATCCAGCAGAAAGCACTCTTCTAAAATGAACAGAATCTGTACGAGAACATAAATCAAGAGATTCTGCTAAAGTTAATGGGGAATATGAAGATGCTGAAATTTGGATTTTCCACCTCAGGCATCAAATCTGTTAAGGTAAATGATGTTCAAATAGCTACTATAAAGACCTTGCAACTTGCATAGGGTCAACGACATCCCAGAGTAGAACTGTCAAGCTTGTTTATATTTGATAGTTGAGGGAAAAATACTCTTTGCCATTTGTACCCTGAAAAGTCCGCAACCCGACCAGCGGTTTTGCACATGCGTGAAAATGCAATAGAGCGCTTCTGTGCATGCACAAAGCACGCAGACTGCTTCTGCGCATGCACGTGCGGCGAAACCTGGAAGTAAACACTTTCAGGTCCACTGTGTTCGTAACCTGGAAAAACGGACACAACATGACGTATGACTATATAGGTTTTGGAATCCTATGCTACAGGATGTGATGGTGGCCATATGTGATGATGTCATGAAAGGGAGATTAGACAAGTTCACGAATAAGTCTATTGATTATGACAATGGAGCCTCCATTTCAAAGGGTGTATATCATTGAATCTACGTTTCCAGGCAAAAAGGGTGGAGCTGTTGCTTGCGGCTCCCAGAGGTACCTGGTTGACCACTGTACAAAGCAGGATGCTGAAGTACAGTAGGTAGAGCTTTGACCTAATAAGAAGAGTGCCAAGTCCCCGGCTTGGTGGAACGCTCTCTCACAGGAGACCAGGGCCCTGCGGGATTTGACATCTTTCCGCAGGGCCTGCAAGATGGAGCTGTTCCGCCTGGCCTTTGGGCTGGACTCAGTCTGACCCCTGTGTTTCCCTCCCTTATGGTTTTGATTTGGGCTGCATTTTAAAATTTAAAATTTAAACTGTATTTTAACCCGTATTTTAATTACTTGTTTTTCTTTCTTTTACGTCTTATTGTAATTTTACTGGTGTTAGCCGCCCTGAGCTCGGTTTTGACTGGGGAGGGCAGGGTATAAATAATAATAATAATAATAATAATTATTATTATTATTATTATTATTATTATTATTAGACCACCCCTTCCTCAGCAATCCTCATGGCCTGCTGTGTGTTCAACAGTGCTAGTCACACCAAGAAAGTCATGAATGGCCATGGCACAAGAGTTGTATTGGCTGTTCTCCAATGCAGGGCTTGCTTCCTCCCAGGTGTTTGCCAAAGCTCAAGCCGGAATGTTTCCTAGAGGCAATGTTTATTCTGGCAGGCATCTTACGTCCAGGGATGGGCATGGGGTTATCAGCAGTGTTTTTCATGATTTACAAATGCTTTTATTTTCAAATATAGTAATCTGCCTTTACCTTATCAGATTGAATCTTTGTGTTTTCTTTCCCACTGTCTCCTCTTACCCGACACTCATAGTCAAACTGTACCAAACATGTTTGCAGCTGATGCATTATTATTAATGGTCTGCATTGCCTTCTTCCCCACCAAACATGCACAACTTTATCCAGTAGATCTCAAGATTTTATCAACTTTAGTTATATTTCAACTTAATAACCTTGCCGTTGTCATACTATTAGCTTGTCCAATCCCCTTAAGAATTTTAATGGCTATGCTTTTCCGAAAGACCATAATTAAATTCAAGTTGATTTGCCAAAGGCAAGTGTTATGGACACCAATTTGAAGAGCCTGCAACTTTCCTAATGTCTCTTAAACATATTGAACTGCAAAGTTCAGTGAACAGTTTGGTTTTGTAGGAGGTGCCAGACAGCTTAAAATGAAACCCAATACTGTATGGCGGTTAGAGGGTTGGACCAGAGAAGCTCAGATTTGGATCCAGTTAGCTTTTTATTTACATTCTCATCCAGTTTATAGTGGGGAAGGGTGGACTGAGAGGTAGCAATGAGACCTTGGAAAAGGGTGAGGATGAGGACTTGATTTGCCAATGCTTTTGCCCATCTCAAAGTAGCTTTCCAGTAAAAGCTAGCTTCTGAGTAGGTCATTCCCAAGGCCACACAGAGAAATTCCAGTATTTGTCGGTTGTCTCCAAGATCCAAAACTCTCACCATATCCACTGGGACAACCTTTGAAGAATAGTATTCTTTTGGTAAGCGGTTTCCCTCAATTTGAAAGGCTTCTGTCTATTGTTAATGAATTTTATGGCTGAGCGTTATTATTGCATTTATATAATGAACTGCCCTGAAAACACTAAAGATACAGGTTAATAATTTAATACAGTACATTTACTCCTTCCAAAATATAGAAAACTGGGCATTGCAATTTCATTTAAAAGAACTTTTGCAGCACAGGTGAATGAAATGCTGTCTTGCCTTGGGGCAAACCAAGTCCTGGACATGCCTGAACTGTATTTTTCAGTACAGCCAAAGCATAAATGTTTTAGGTGCTTATTTCAGATAAATGGATGGGCTCATAAGTAGCCAAGGGAGAGCCCTAGACTGATAGACTGAAAGTAAGTGGTTCTGATCACTCCAAAAATAGCAGTGCCTAGTTCTGTACCACGACTAGGACAGACAGAGGCATTGCACTTGGGAGGTCGCTGTTCCTCAAGAAAGGAAGAAGCAATGAAGGAACAGAAGCATAACAGCTCCTCCCATTTGGCTGCTTGCATTTCAATGGTTGTTTGGAGAAGAGCAGGAAGAAGAGTCATATGTGGCTGTCAGGTAGGAAAACCCGGCTCTGCCAAAACAGACCAAGGGAGCCCTGCCTCTCTTTTTGGAAAATCTGGTTCTGTGCGCACACCTGCATGAATTCCTGTTCTTCAGAAAACCAATTCCTGTTATTCCTGAAAGATGAAAGAAGTTTCCTTTAACAAAATGTTTTAAATGAGTCTTCATTTATTCATCCACTTGCAATTATAGTAAATGGTTGCCAATTGTGAAATCAATGCAGGACAAGAAATGTTTTAAACAAGCCTTGCATTGGTCAGAATCACTGAAGCAGTCAATTTCTATTTAGGATATAGCAAGTCCTCAATTTACGTGGGGGTAAATTCTGGGGGTCCCGTCTAAAGCCAAAATCAATGTATAATCCTTTTCCTTTTCTTTTCTTACCTATGAAAGATGTGAATCTGTTTTTATATGCCACAACTGCAGCCAGAATATTGTTAGCAAAGTACTGGAAGACACAGAAGATACCTACAGTGGAGGAATGGCAAATGAAGATGTTGGACTATATAGAACTTCCTGATCTGACCGGAAGACTACGCGACCGGGGAGAGGTGAAGACGGAAGAGGAATGGAAGAAATTTAGAATTTATTATTAAAAAATATTGTAGAATTGATGTATGAAGAGAAATATAAGCAATTGTGTACGTTGCAGGTTAAGAATTAAGGGAGAGATATTTAAAAATAGGTTAGAATTTTATAATGGATAGTAAAGTGGAAGAAAAGATGTGGTAATCGTAATTAAGGATAGATAATATGAATAGAACCTGCAAAGAATGATATGCAATGAACCATTAGAAAGGGGACTTGAGGAAGTTCATTATTGAATTGAGTAAATTGGATTATTAAGTTAGTTTTTTTTTAATGCCTTTTTTGTTAATGTGGATGTCTGAATATGGTATGTTATATAGATGTCATTGTTGTTTCTTTTTCTTTATAAAAATCTTAATAAAAATATTTTAAAAAACAAACAAAATCAATGTATAATCAGAACACACTGGGTGCAATGGCAGTTGGCATTGCCAAAGTCTCTTCCCCCCCCCCCAACGCTTGCCCCCTTTTTAGAGTTGCGAAACAAGTTTTGCCAATTGTGTAAAGCTAAATGTGTTAGTTTTGAGCTTACTGCATTAGGGTTTCCTGTGTGAAAACGGAGGGTGAAATTATCACTATCACTATATAAAACAGCAGGCATGTCAGCTTCAATAAATTAAATTAAGGACCAACAAGACAATAAATTAGCTCCATTTCTGTGCTATACCTATCTCTTTCTAAGATGCCCCTGACAAGGGAACTTATCCAAAATGCATTGGGCTTTTAAATCAATTGTTTGTGGCGCTCCTGAGAACTCACCTCTTTGGGGTTTCACCAAACAGCTGAAACCTCTATTTTCCATCTGCCAGTAGTTGAAAAATATGTTGCCAAATTCAGATCCTTTGCTTTTGGAAAATTAAGTCTTCAAGTAAGTGACCTTGATTTGCTGCTATACAAGGATTTGCCTCACCTTTACAAAGACATAATGTACCAAATTTATATAAAGGTTCTATTTAGTTCTGCAAATGACAGTGCCTTACACGAGGGATCCCCAAATTTTGCCTGATCTTCATAGCCAAGTCAAAATTTGTGGTCCCTGGAGTCCCTTTCCTTCTGCACAATTCTATGTAAGTTTACTTAGAAGCAAGACTTCATTCAATGGGGATTACTCCCAACATATTGGAGCATACTGTTTTGTTTCCAGCTTCACACAGTGAAAACACAGTGCAAATTCAAGAACTTGCAAAATAAGTTTGTAAGAATTTCAAAAGGACATTTATTTAAATATTTTCCTTTGGTAATGTAAGATATACCATGAGACATCACATTGCTCATAAAACCATAAACCAGATGAAAACTAACCGGTTTAACAACTCTTGCTCTCTAGCTACACTGGGGGAGGGGTTGGAGAAGAAAATAATGAGACAGGCAGGGTGAGGGGTTAGAGGAGCAAGTGCCATGATTTATAACCAACTCTTGTTTGCCTCTTGGGGAGGTCAGGACCTGAGCAAATAAAGGTGCTTCCATGGCAGCAGTATAAAGTTGCTAGAAAGCCCTCTGCTATAGTACTTGGGCAGCCAGAGACATGAACAAACAATTTCTGTTCTTTAAAGGAACAACATCCTGTTTCACAGTGGAAGTTTTGATTTTCCTGTACAATGAAACCAACCTTAGGGCCAAAGTACATGAGTCGGCGGCAGACTGGGGTGGGATATCACTTTTTATAGCAAAAGGGAAATGTGCAGGGAACGAGAGGGGGATGATCCCTCCCCACACCTACAACTTAAATCTCTCCAAGTGAATATCCGAGCATGGTTGAGGAGAAAAACCTAATGGGAGTGGGTTTAGCATCCCATCAGTCTGGCCTTAGAGCAAATGTGAGGAAACTATGGCCTTACAAATGCTGTTGAACTACAACCATCAGCTCCAGCAAGCATTTTTCCATGTACAAGACACCCCCATGTATAAGATGACCCCTATTTTTTTGAACCCTAAATTAAGAAATCGGGCCAGAGCCAAAGCCCAAAACCAAACCTGGACCATCTGCGCCAGAGCCCAAACCCAGGCTGCCCGCGCCACAGCCCAACCCCGAACCCAGACTCCCTGTGCCGGAACCTGAACCAAAGCCCGGGCTGCCCGCACCACATCCAGAGCCCAAAACCTGTGCATTCACCATCCATGTATAAGACAACCTCCAATTTTTGACTTCTTTTTTCTTTAGCACAAAACACTCTCTTTTACATGGGAAAATATGGTACATCTTTGTCCTGCTGCAGTGACTATTTTATCAGTTTCCTTTATATCGGTTTGTTTGTGTTTTAAATACAATGCAAACTGCCTTGAGAACTTTTAATTAGTAGGTGTGGTATAAATACTCCGGGGGGGAAAATAACTAAAATCATCGTCACCACCACCTTAATGAAACAACTCTTTAGTATGGATTATTTTCACTTATCAGCGACCTTGGAGGCCTGTTATCAAACAGGAAGGTAGGGTTTATTTTAAATGAACAGAAGTACACCACCACACGCTGCCATTGACAGAAAAATCAACACTTATTTCCTAGGGCTGCCTTACTTTGAACTATGATATTATGCTTAAGTATATCTACTTAAAATCTCTCCTTTCCAATCTTCTCTTTCCAGCAGCTCTGCACGTAGCAGGGCACTCACTCAAAGGATGTTATCAGTGTTTTGTTTTTTAAGCTGCAGTGCGGTATTTAGCATGTCACTCTTGCCTTCAATGCCCACCCACCAAGCTGCCAGCGCTCCCTTTCTCCCATAGCTCTGCCTCAAGAAGACTAAGGCAAATAGGCAGACACTCCCCCAAACTCCCTAGATAGGACAGTTATTTTGCAAAGCTGCATTTTCCACACCAGCATTTCAACACCGATTTCTCTCAGCAAAATTTAAGTTTTCGGATTACAGACATCTTTTGCTCTATTTGTATCCAATAAGAACTTTACAGCACAAACATTTGCCTGGTGTTTGTGGATTTAAAAATGTTTGTGATTATTTGGCAACTGCTATACAGTGGTTTTCCCAGTAGTGATGTATGGAAGTGAGAGCTGGACAATAAAGAAGGCTGATCGCCGAAGAATTGATGCTTTTGAATTATGGTGCTGGAGGAGACTCTTGAGAGTCCCATGGACTGCAAGAAGATCAAACCTATCCATTCTGAAGGAAATCAGCCCTGAGTTCTCACTGGAAGGACAGATCCTGAAGCTGAGGCTCCAATATTTGGCCACCTCATGAGAAGAGAAAACTCCCCAGAAAAGACCCTGATGTTAGGAAAGATTGAGGGCGCAAGGAAAAGGGGACGACAGAGGACGAGATGGTTGGACAGTGTTCTCAAAGCTACGAACATGAGTCTGACCAAACTGCAGGAGGCAGTGGAAGACAGGAGTGCCTGGCGTGCTCTGGTCCATGGGGTCATGAAGAGTCGGACATGACTAAACGACTGAACAACAACATACAGTGGTACCTCTGGTTATGAACTTAATCCCTTCTGAAGGTCCGTTTGTAACCCGAAACCACTTGTAATATGAGACGCGCTTTCGCTAATGGCGCCTCCCACTGCTGCCACACTGCCAGCATATGACTTCCGCTCGCATCCCGGGGCAAAGTTCGCAACAAGGGGCATCTACTTCCGGGTTAGCAGAGCTTGTAACCCGCAACTTTTGCAAGGAGGACAGTACGTAACACGAGGTTCCACTGTACAGTGGGACCTTGAAAGTGGAATGGAATCCATTCCGGAAGTCTGTTCGACTTCCAAAATGTTTGGAAACCAAAGCACGGCTTCGGTTGGCTGCAGGAAGCTCCTGCAGCCAATTGGAAGCTGTGGAAGCCCCGTTGGATTTTCGGCTTCCAAAAATAGTTCACAAACTGGAACAGTCACATCTGGGTTTATGGGGTTCGGAAGCCAAAATGTTCAAGAACTAAGCTGTTCAAAAACCAAGGTACTGTATGCTAATGTGTATGACCCCTGTTCCACAGATTGTATACAAACACTAAGTTAAAAAACTGAAGAAGACCGAACCAAAACAGTATGATTACCTTGGATCACTGTCATCGCATGCCGTTATTTTTAAAGATAAAAATATATATTTCGCCCGTTGGAATTGGTCGACGTGTTGCCTCCTTTTTTTGGTACAAAAACCAAGGTATGACTGTATTCTTGCTATCGGAACTGAACATACCAGTAAATCAAAGTCTCATTGTGTCAAACAGATCCTTGGTAGCAGGGCTATGCCACAAATATTACTCTGGATCTCCAAGTAGTATACCAACTCTGGCAACTGGGACCCCTTGATCCGCAATTTTATATCTCACTTCTCCTCCAGGAATCTCAAGGCAGTGAACATAGGACTTCCCAAATAATATCCTGTCGAGGCCTTTGACAAATTATTGTCTCAGGCCAGCCAACCTCACAGAAACATTACACAGCTGAAACACAGCTCCTTATTTGCCCCCCTGAGCACCTTGGAAGAAAGGTGGCAAACACAGGTGCAGTGCTTTTTTCAGGGGGTACTCAAGGGTGGCGCTGTGGTCTAAACCACAGAGCCTAGGGCTTGCCGATCAGAAGGTCGGTGGTTCGAATCCCCGCAGCAGGGTGAGTCCTGTTGCTTGGTCCCTGCTCCTGCCCACTTAGCAGTTTGAAAGCATGTCAAAGTGCAAGTAGATAAATAGGTACCACTCCAGTGGGGTGGGTAAACGGCGTTTCCATGCACTGCTCTGGTTCGCCAGAAGCGGCTTAGTCATGCTGGCCACATGACCCGGAAGCTGTACACCGGCTCCCTCAGCCAGTAAAGCGAGATGAGCGCCGCAACCCCAGAGTCGTCCGTGACTGGACTTAACGGTCAGGGGTCCCTTTACCTTTACCTTACTCAAGGGTACGCAGTACTGGCACCTTTTTTGTTGTTAAAAAGTGTGGCACTTACTCTAACAACTTCATGATGAGTACCAACAACAACAAAAAGCACTGCACAGATGCATATGTGCACCCTCATGTTGTATCCGGACAGAATAGGAGTGTGATCATACAAGCAATATGACATGATTTATGCTCCCCACAGAAAGATGTTTAGAAGCCACATGAGAATTCACCAATATCACCAAGACAGTAGGTGCAGAGCTCAATGCACATTGTAGACAATCTATACCAGTACTCATCTTCTGCTTTCACACAATCCAGTACTATGTACTAGTAAGGTACAACAGAGAAGCCACACTAGAGAATTTCAATCAAGTGTGCAAGAAATACAAGGAAAGGCAGAAGCAGGATGTGCAAGCTGCCCAATAATTGCCCGTAACACACACACGCAAAGGATGAAACTGCAACAGTTGGCACAAGACAAATTAACTACATATTATTACCAAGTATGTGGAAAGAGCCTGTACATTTTGAGAACTACATGAAATCTATGTGGCCAATACACCCATAACAAAAACAGGAGCAATGCTAAAAGTGCAATTCATCTGCCTATATCTTCAGAAGTTGGCACACATGCCTTCAGAATGAATGGGATTTGCACCAGCAAAACATTCAGGACCAGATTGGTCTATGAACAGCATACCAACTCAACTGAGCTCAGTTTTTAAACCAAGTTGCCAAATAAAGTTTTACTCTGGTCACTTTTAATACAGTCAAGTCTGTACATTTGTACTCATCATGATCCTACAGTATGGTCAGCTAAATTTAAATTGTTTACTTGTATGGTTATTGAAGTAAGGCACATGGGCAATAACTAGCGAACAATATTGGCTCCTTTGGAAGGAAGGGCGGGATATAAATTTAACTATTAAATGAAAATCCATGCTCAGTGTAGTACCTCACTCCCTTCTGAATTAGCAGAACTGTGTGAAATAGTAAAGTTTGAAAAATGAATAAATTATTAGTTTGCTCAGGTAAGAGAATCAACAATGTCTGGGTTGGTCCAAGGAATCTTCCCATTTGTTCCTCTAGTCCACAACGGTTTGTTCAACCTGACAGTTATTCTCCATGGACTTTCCAACCACCTAATCCTTTTCATAGGAGGATACCATTACCCAAGTTACTCTTATACAAATTTCCAATTTATGTACATAGCATAAACTGCCCCCAGTGACAGTCTTCTGTCCTTTTCAGATACAAACCTACGATTTCTGCGTTTTGATTTTATGAAGCACTTGCGAAACAAGCCATTCTGTTTTCTTAAAGGGGCAATTATCACACATTTTGCCTTTGGCTTGCCCAGTTCATACACTGAAGGCATAACACACCTAGCAACCTCATCCGGGTTAAGTTTTAACACTCGGGTTGTGTCAACATCCCCAACAGCACCCACAGATACAAATTGAAAACTTGTGGCAAGTTCATTCAGGAAGCTATACAACAGCTGAAAGAGAAAATAGGAAGTTGTTGACAAACTCCTTGGAAGAGCAGTTTCCTGCAGAGAAAGTTAACTACAGAAGACAGCTGGGGTGATCAGTAACAGTTTCCTCAGCGTGTGGCATGATTAATGAGTGTTGCAAGAGTCTGTACAGGGATTAGATGCATGAATCTATGACGTCAAACCATCCAACTTGCTTCTACTCTAGAAGACACCAGCAAAAGCACACCTGGAAAAAAGCAACCTCTTCAAGATATGGCTCTGCAAATCATCATCTGCTGCTAATTAGAGCGTGCTTTTTTGTCTTAAAAGATGAAGCCAAACCCCCACTTCATAGTTCACTGCAATGTCAACTTACAGCTGGCCAACAGGAAGCATTTCAAAGGCAACACAGATGTCTGTTCTGCTTGCCATTTGCATGGTGCACGGGCCCATTCCAAACCCTCTTCTCTCAACACCCAGACACTAGAGGTAACAAACCACACCAAAACTATTGTGAGCTCATCAGGACAACATTTCATGGATTGCACTCTTAACTGCCAAATAGCGAGCCTTGGTTAGCCATTCTCGCTTTTAATTCAACTGTAGTCGTGACCACAAAAGCAGTTCTCAAGAAGGTTCGCTACCAAGTCTAAGCCAAAACTGTCCAAGCCTATGAGCCGCCTCAGGCAGGCAAGGGTTTGTGGAGTCAACAGAAAGCAGCCAAGCGCCTTGCTCTTCCTGTTCGACCACAACTCCATCCTGTCTGAATTAAAACTTTCAAAGCTTCAGCATCCATGGGGTGTACACACTGACCTACATCAGCATACTAGAAAGATGAAAAAGATACAATAAGTGAGGCACAGGAAGCTTCCTGTTGTAACTGCAACACCCAGTAGAAGATCTCAGAAATAAACACAAACACCTTGCAGCATTTGCTCATCAACAAATATGTCAAAAAAGGAAAGGTGAGGCTGGTGAAGTTTCACAAACAGGTGATATACCCCGCCAAAAGGCTGGCCCTTAAGGGAAGTGGCGAAGTTTGCTACGTGGCACTCCCCCACTAGGGCCAGCCAACACAATGGCTAAAATATGCAGCCTTCCATTTTGCACTGTTTCCTGGTGTAGTCAAGGCACACAAACACATCCGACCCTCTTCTAGCAGCTCTCTGGCCCTACCTTAACTTTGAGGAACTCTAATACAAAAGCCACAACTGCTTATTGGAGGCAAAAATAGCAAACAATAAACCAAAAGCTGCCTTGGGGAGCATGAAAATTTGAGCAGAGAAACAGCTGAAAGAGGGGCTACCCTAAACACTTTAGGCATTTTCACACAATGCAATTTATCCCTCTGAACTACTTTTCTACCCACACAGGAGGTAAGATACTGTGCAGCTCCTCTGCAGAGAGCAAAGCATCCAGACACTATTTGAAAACAATGGCCAGTAGGTATTTTATTTCTCTTCAGTCATGGCAAGATTCACTCTCTCTCTCTCTCATCATTTAATAAATGATTAAACTACATAATGTGGGATTAACTGAATGACATTAAGGAATTCATATTTAGAATTCATAACAAATGAATAGTGAGTTGACAAATGTTTTGAGTAATAAAAGTTAAGAACCAACTGAATAAAAATTAAAAAAAAAACAGAATCACAGAATTGTAGAGTTCGAAGGGACACTGAGAGTCATCTCAACTAAAGCATTCTTCTATGGAAACATTTTTAATTATATTTGTTATCTAATTAAGTGAGATAAACCTATAATCCATCAGGTTAGTCTAAATTTGAGGCACAATCTACTGCAACATTCTCCTGCACACTCCCCATTAAAATAAATGATAAACCAAACATGGCATTCCAATGGGAGTGTACAAAAAGGAACTTTCCAACGGGTAGTGCTAAGCTCTTATAAAAAAGAAAACTGTATTGAATGTGTAACATCCTATGCATATTGAGATGTTATTAGCCCTGAGAATCTAGTAATTGCTTTAAATCAGTGTTCATTAATTCAAAGAGTTTTATTCCCCCAAACCTTACAATTCACACTGTAAGGTTGAGATTCTTTTGACAACAATTTCCAAGAGTCATTTAAAGCACTATCAACATCACGATTGCTGGCTGAATACAGTAGTATTAACAGAAAATGTCACATAAGAAGTATTTTTTTAAAAAAGTTTAAAGAATCCCACTGAACCGGATACAGTATTCTTTTTTCAGTAGTAATACAATAACACTTTCTTTTACACATAAGCAACACATCAGACACAGGTTGGACCCATTGAAATCAATGACGTAAGTTAGTCAAGCCCGCTGATTACAATGGGTCTACTCTGAACAACTGCAGGTTACAGCATGTTTAATTGGGAGCCATGCATTAAATTTTTAAATGACTTTTCACATTATTAATATGTTTGTTTTTATTAAACATGTTTTGACCCATATTATTGGGATCAGTAGGTCTGCTTTCATTAAACACATTTTAAACCATATTACTGGGATGACAAACGTTTTCTTTCAACTTGTCTGGAAATATTTTTGTATAGAACATTTGCATGCCATCTCTTAACATAAAGTTACTTGTGTGATTTACCATAAGATGCTTCAGCTAGAAAGATAACTGTGGCGCTATTTCTAACAAGAGAATTAACTTTGTACATGATTAAGTACTGTCACTTGCCTGTTCGTTCATGTGCCATCAGTGTTTGTCATGAGCAAACAAACAAAGCAAACAAACAGTTAATTACACTACTGTTTCTGGATTTAATTTCAGATGCAAAGTGACAATATCTATAGCCCAATTTTATTCCAAGATGGAACTCAAGACAGGATACCCTCACCTAGCTACTAACCAGTCTCAGACCTGCTTATCTTCAGCAAGTCTTGTACATCTTCAAAATCATGCCCTAGGACCAAAACCACCATGCATCAACAATTAAAAACTGGATACCAAGTGTTACCCGTCTCTAGTACAGATCATCATCGCCAGTTATGACACTGCATTGGCGGACAATCAATAATCCATGCTAACTGTTCATTTACTTATAACTTTATTTGCAAACACAAAAACTGCATTGATTTCTGTTCTGCAAGAACAAATGAAACAGGCTGTTAGGTAGATTAATACGGTGCAGTAGCAGATAGGCCAAATTGTACCAAAAACTGGAGATTATTTTTAAACAGTTGCTTTCCATTTTCCATTTTAACTTTCTTCTGTCCAGCCAGCAATCAGGTCTCATTAATTCTGATGGTCTTTTTAAAAAGCTACTATGTGGAACCTGTACCGATTAACATATTCACCAAAAACCAAGGCTAGAGCCATGCATTGCAGGTGTTCCCAATCTTCGAGAAGAAACAGTACTTTTTCTAAAGAGTACTTTTTCTATCCCGTACTGACTTACATTGGGCAATACTTCTTTTTCAAAGCACACCTCTACCCAACCACTTCTTTCCAGTAGGGCACAACTAGCTACACGCTTCTTCCTGAACTGTGCACGCTTTTTTCAAGCGGTCCACAGGGAGCAGCAATGAACTATTGCTGGGTCTTCCAACAGTAATGCAATATTAAACTGCTCTTGGTCAAATGTGAATCCTGAGGTCAGAACAGGAAGCCAAGTGTCAGTGAAGGGCACCCACAATTAGGTTTCAAGTGGAGTAACTGAAAATAAAAAGAACCTCCATATAACGTACTATTTGTCTGCTTGCTTTGTCAGAGGAGCCATTTTCTCCAGTAAAGAGGGCACACAACCCAGCGTGGGAGAGCCAAACATGTAGGTACCATTGTGCTGCTTCTGGACAGGACTGCAAAAGCTGTACACACAGCTCTGTCACTTTCTCTAACATTAAGGACTATCCTGTGCTAAATACCAATTTGTGCAGACTTCCACTACCAATCCTAACTGATTTGGCACCAGTGACTGTCTCATGGTCAGAATTTGGAAGAGGTGTCAGTATGAAGGAACGAGAAGAAAGGCAGGCAAAGCCTCTAACTCGCATGATTGAGAGGCTGATTGTCAAGATTTAAAAAGACTTGCTGTAGTTTAATGTGAGCCAATATTAATTTTAAAGTGCTCACATGCGCACATTCTCTCTTTATCTATATATGTTCTGTGTCGCAGACAATGAGAATATTGTCAATTGCATTTCTACCAGCTGTGGTTTAAAAAAAAAAATACTACGGCTTTAAGATGACTTCATGCATTTATTTCTGCTAAAAACAGAACTTTCAAAACAAGCCATTCTTTAAACTTAGGTAACCTAGGTTACAAAGTAATAAGATATCATTTTACACAAAACAGTGGGTCTGGTACATCTCCACAACACACAAAATCTATATAGGAGTGTCCATGTTGTTGTTCTTCGGGCCTAAGCAGAACTTTCAGAACTGTCCTCAGATTCTCCCAAACCACAGCAGCACCCAAGGAAAAGCAGAAAGAAAAACAATTTATTAAGCTGTTTAAAATCTCCCCAGATCAGCATGTGACCCAGCAGGGAGAGGTTCAAAAAAAGAAAAGAAAAAAAGCACAGCCTTTATTTTTCTTCCTAACAACCTGGTTTGTTTCTGCTCTTTCCCCCCTTCAAGACACATCCTTCACAGCTAGCAGCTCTTTCAATCATTTACTTTGGATGTCTGCTTGAGAACAAATGATCTTGCTCATGCAGATGAGTTTGCCAGACTTGTGTGTACTTTCCAGTCTCAGGCTCTTTATGGTCCTTATGGAAACCTGACCCTTTGAAACAGATACCAAGAAAGGACCAGTGAGAGAGGGAGGAGATCACTCATAGGAGCAGGAAGACTTTTCTGTAGCAATAATAAAAGTGTCAAAAAAAAATGGCCATGATCAAACGGTTCCTCTGCTTCCACCTAAATCTGCATAGGTTGGAAAGCCAGTTACACAAAGGCTTACGTTCCTTTTTCTCCTCTTTTTAGAGGCAGCTCGTTTTTTAAAAAAAGGAATTTTGCTGAACTGTCTACTACAATGTGCAGTTTCCAAGTCCTATATTCTTGAACTGAATTAGATATACAGGGTAGAAATCAACACTACCTCTACTCAGGGTAAATCGACTGAAGTTAGATATGACTAACTTAGTTTGGTTATTTTAAAGGGGCCTGCTCTGAGTAGGACTTGGTTGAAAAGAACCCATAGATTGCAACCCTAAGGGAAAAAATCCATAGGAAGATCTGCTAGATGCTTGGGGTTAGGATCCAGTGGATTTCTGGCTGAACTGGGAGGCAGCCAGGCTACACCACTGTAACGTCCCAACCTCAGTTCAGCTGGGGATACATTGGCTTGTCTCTCCACATGTGGGCAGCCTGGTAAGCCCTGGTAGGGGCCATGGTTGGGGCAGGACCAGAGAGGGGAAACTCAGACCGAATCCTCCTAAGCATATTCAGTTTGGTCACGTGACCTGGCAACCCTGCAAAAAGTGGGGTGTAACTGAAACACCATCTTAAAGGCTTCTTTTCCTTCTGCCAGGCTTAGCAGAAGCCCCACTCCTGAATGGAATCTGGTACTTTTCACTGGCTTGCTGTACACCAGCATCTTGTGCATAGGATTGCTCCCAAAATGCACTTGAGTTGAAAATAGTTACTGCTAAAACAATATGAATTGAGAGGGTGCCTTATACCTTATACTTATTATGTTTTTGTGTACCTCACCCTTAGACCATTTGCTATAGGTAGTGATATAGATATAGATTGATTGATGGATGGATGGATGGATGATAGATAGATGATAGGATAGATGATAGATGATAGATCAAGCCAGCCACATCAGACCATTGCTCCATCTAACTCAATATGATCTTCACTAAACGGCAGCAGCTACTCGGGGTTTTTATGCAATACTGTCTCTCAGACCTAACTGCAGATTCCAAGGATTCAAGCTGGAACTTTTTCTGCTACAGCCTTGCCCCATGGATCCAACAATGCAATCTTCCGTACAGCAGATGTCTAAGGAAGCCAACAAGAAGAATTAACCACTACACTCCTTATTTTTTCTTAAGGAAAGGCAATGGAAAATCTGATGAGATGATGCTGTAAAATGCCCACACGGTCTTAAAACACAGGGCTGTTATTAACGCGCACTAGATCCATGCACCGACTTACTCCTTCCTCCCTTGAACACTGTCATTTTCCCCAATAACTACCTGGTGTTTTTATATTGCTTACTGCACAACAGCTTCACATTCATTATCTCAGCAAGCCTCACAAGCACCCCGCAAAGCAAGTCAGTTTCATTTCCATATTATGAGCCAAGGCTTCCCAAAGGTCACCAGACAAGTACAGGCTAAGGAAAGATTTTTAGCCCGGTTCCTGTGCTTCACAGTTCACTTTCTTAACCACCATGACATTTTACAAGTGGTATGGCTGTCACAATAAACCATGGTTTATCGTGAAAAGAATGAACTGCATTAGACGGGTGGGATAGAAATTTCTATATAAATTAATATGTTTATGGGACTAGTAATGTCAGATGATAGGGTCTGATCAGGACGGATTAGTTGTGCGTGACAAGACCTTCTTTAATAGACCTTTCAGAACCAGACACCCATGAGGTCCCATCCTGTCCTACATTCTAGAGCATGGGTAGGCAACCTAAGGCCGGGGGACCGGATGCAGCCCAATCACCTTCTCAATCTGGCCCACAGACGGTCCAGGAATCAGTGTGTTTTTACATGAGTAGAATGTATCCTTTTTTAAAAAATGCATCTCTGGGTTATTTGTGGGGCATAGGAATTCATTCATTCCCCCCCAAAAAAATATAGTCCAGCCCCCCACAAGGTCTGAGGGACGGTGGACCAGCCCACGGCTAAAAAGGTTGCTGACCCCTGTTCTACAGGTATAGAAAGTATGCAGAGTCAGCCTACAATCAAGTGAGCATATGAACTTAAAAAGTAGGGATGGGCAGACCTATGGCCCATAAATAGTTAAAATTATCTACAAAATCATAGCTTTTTTTAAATTAAAAAAGTGCTCTTCATTATTCCAGAGAAGTTGTGGTGGAAAAAATACTGAGTTTTAAGGAGGGGAAGAACCTGCCCCCCCCAACTCAGGTATCCCAGCTCACACTTTTGCTGTTCCTAGTTCTATATGAAAGCATGAAACTACCTTATCAGCCCACTTATACTGTCTCTATTGACTTGCAGTGACTCTTCAAGATCTCTCACCCCTGCAACCCCAAGATCCTTTCTAACCGAGACTCTGGAACCTTTCCGTTGTGAAACATGTGTAACAGGTACAACCATTCCCATATACTATCAAAAGTCTTAAAATACTATATGTTTATAAGTGATATGCAAATTGCTTAATTGCATAAAGTTAAAAGTATACAATTATTTTAAAACTGACAATACAATTGACCCCACACTGTCAAACAAGGATATGGCCTTCAGGATGAAGCACAAGGTATTAATTCTACCAGAATTGGTTGTGGTGTGTTTTTTTTAAGCACAAAGATTTGCTGCCGTCAACTCCCCTTTCCCGATCATTGTACTTACTTCAAAAAATATCTCTGGCCAGAAGGTGTCTTTGCCATCTCCCAACCCGGTGGTAGGGGCACATCATCAGGGATTTCAAAGGATGACTGGCGGAGATGTTGAGAAGAAGGTGCCGCTCCAGGAACTATGCCGGAAGGGGTAAGCCCCCCTGGAGAAACGGTTCCCAACTGCAACGATGCTGGAGAGGAGTGGGCACGGACATGCTGAGGTGTGAGGGCTCCTGCTGTCCCTGCGTCTGTGCTGGCCTGCAGAGTTAAACAATTCCTTAAGTCTGTGATGTAGCCAGGTACCCATTAAGAAACCCCACTTTTCACCTAGAAATAGTGAATCTGCGTCAAGGACAGGTGAACGCACAGGGCATTGCTGCTTCCAACACGTAGGGTAATAACCAAAGCTAATGTTGAAATGGGCATGAGACAAAAACTGAATTTCATTATTTCACACACAGGTATTTTTTAAGTCCGGGACTGCAGATACAGTACAGTCATACCTCAGGTTAGAGACACTTCAGGTTACGTCTTTTCGGGTTGCGCACCGTGCAAATCCAGAAGTACCCAAACGGGTTACTTCTGGGTTTCGGCACTCGCGCTGAAACACTAAATTATACTTTGCGCATGCACAAAAGTGCCAAATCGAGACCCGTGCATGCACAGACGCGGCGCTTCGGGTTGCGAACGTGCCTCAACGCACAGATCATGTTCGCAACCCGAGCGTCCACTGTATTGGAATTGGACCGATGTCTTTTGTGAAAGATAAAGCTTTATAACCAGGTGAGGAACTTGGTGTCCAGCAACAACTGGAGTAATGTAACTCCCATCAGCCCCCAAAAGTCCATCAAATGTCATAGGCTTCTCATCCCTGCTTTAGAAGAACATTTCTACTGAATGGTTTTATTGACATGTACATCTTTTAGAATTTTCAGGTATCCCTCATCTCTTCCTAATACCAAGTTCCTGCTTCTGTCTGCTCTGTCCTCTACCACAGTCCCCCCCCACCTCCACTGCTGTCCCACATCTTTATCAAGGGCTTCAGAGACAGCTGTGAAAGCTGTTTAAATGGTCTTACAAAATGGGACAAATGAAGTCCACATTGCAAACAGTAATACATGTCTGGTTTTGCTAAAATGTGTTCCAGATGACAAAAGATTAAGGGGGGGGGAGAGAAAGCATGATTTAAAGCAGGGCAGGGCAAATCACTCTTTTTCTCCAGGCTAACTTTTCTCCTATTACTGTATCTCCAAGGCAGAACTTCTCAATGCTGCCATTTTAGAATACAGCTGGAGATATAATCCTCACATCCCTTCTGCGATGTGATGGGATTCTACTATAAATTGAACAGAGTTGTGTCTCTTAAACTGCCAGGATACACACACACACACAAAAAAACAACAACAACAGAGAGCGAGCCAATGAAGTTGTACTCTGAGTAGACCCACTGAAATCAACACACTTCATTAACTATCGATTCCAATCAGTTGACACTGAGCATGACTAAGCTGGATATTGCCCAGGATGGTGTTCAGTGGTCACTGCATGTTCTCAAGGAACTTTGCATTGCATTGCAGGTGGGGTGGACAAGATGATGCTTGGGGTCCCTTTCAACTCTGCAATTCTATGATTCTGTTATTTAGGACATTGGCTGCAGCTTGGGGAAACTGGAGACTAGAGTAGAACAGGTAGAAAATATGGATGATTAGTTTGAGCCAGGCTTCTAGTATTTCAATCAGGCCTGATCAGTTCTGAAGTTTCCTACTGAATCACAGAGGCTGATGTTGCAGATCCCCTAATCTCTTCTGCACCTTAGGAAGGCTATGAAGCCCGAGTTTGCACAACTCAAGAGAGGTTATTAACCTAGATTTCAGCCTTAGACTGTAATCCACACCCAACAACTGCCAAGTCCTTTACCATTAGCCTAAGTAATTCTCAGTTTGTGTTAATATGCTGAATTATTGTCCACCAAGATCTGAAGACATAGACATGAAGCTTTTGAAAACCACAGACACCTAGACACACAGATAGCTTTTATGCATTTTATGGTGTATATAGATGTATTTCTGCAGAGCTTTAAGGCCCAAGGCTTGGAATTAAGTACACAGTTCAATGTGAAACTGTTTAGGCAAGTATTTTCGCCTTTTGTATTCAAGCAGCACACATGGATTACACTATACAGCTATCTCCATATGGGAGGCAGCTCAAACGCAGATTAATGCCAGTTTGCAAATAAGTAAACCATGATAAAAACCACTCTCGTACTTGAAGCTGAAGATGGTTTCGGTACATAGCTAATAACTTTTCTTCTGCAATTGAGGGGAGTTTGAGATACTGGACCTACATGGAAAGTATGTGATAAGCCTGTACTATGTTAAAGTTCAAAGGCAGCAAAGCAATCATCTCTACTTGCAACTCTACAACTTCAAGTCTAGGGTTTTTTCCATTTAATATCTGTCAAATGAATTAATGTTTGGGTAAGAGCTGTATGCCAAGGTTCAAGCAGACTTTTTTTAAAAAGCCACACACAAAGCCAAGCCCCTTTTTAAGAGAGGTTTAATAATGGAAAAGCTGACATAATTGGTCACAGAAATATCAGAAGCGGTTGCAAAATAGTCACTTCTGCTGGCTGAATAGATGACAATAGCTTATGATGAAGACTCAAAATATACTTCTCAAATAAAAAATCTTGAAGAAAAAGAACCAATTCCAACTCCTCTCCCCCTAAAAAAAACCCCACACACAGAACCCATTAAGTTGCCAAATTATTAACTTCCATCTTGTCTGTTCTAATATTTAAATAACTATCCACAGGCTAAACTTATTCAGAACCCAACATCTCCTTTTCAGACAGCTTTTCTCTGAAAGTGTTTATGGTCTGCAAGACTATGGCTTCAACACCTAGATTCAAGCTTCAAGACAGCAAACACTCCACATTACAGACATCAAAGTGTCAACAGTACAATGGCAATATATCCCAGCCCTGACATTAGGAAGGTTCACGCTAATGTCACAGGAAAATGCTGCAATCCAATGCTCTTAAGGCACAAAACTGATCACAGCTCTACATGTAGAAGTTTTTGGACACTCACACAACTCACCTCAGTACACCAGTCAAGAGCAATTATGAGATCAATGTCCATTTGCTTTTTGGAGTGATTAATTTCCAATATCATTTCAGAGGCTTTAAGCCAGGGGCTCTCAAACTAAGGCCTGGGGGCCAGATGCGGCCCAATCGCCTTCTAAATCTGGCCCACGGACAGTCCGGGAATCAGCATGTTTTTACATAAGTAGAATGTGTCCTTTTATTTAAAATGCATCTCTGGGTTATTTGTGGGGCATAGGAATTTGTTCATTCCCCCCCCAAAAAAATAAATAGTCCGGCCCCCCACAAGGTCTGAGGGACAGTAGACCCCCCCCCCCCCACTGAAAAAGTTTGCTGACCCCTGCTTTAAGCCTTCTTCCTGCAGCAATGGCAAGAACTCTGCTTAGGTGACAGCTAAAACACTGGTGTGGTGAAAACAGGCCTTGGAATGATATGGGGGGGGGGGGCTTATCTAGAAAGCGCAAAATTCAAGGCTTCCACAGCTCCAACTCCCCCTCCTAGCTCAGAGAGAAATGACAGACTTTCCACAATCCTGGGAAGAGGGAATGGGGGGATAAGTGTGGTGTGGTGATTAGGGGAGTCAATTAGGACCCGGAAGACCAGGGTTCAAATCCTCCCTCAGCCATGAAGTTCACGGGTAACCTTTGGCCAGTTACTTGTCTCTTAACCCAACTTACTTCACAGGGGAAAGGGGGGAAATGAGGAAGAAAGAACCATGTGCACAACCTTGAATTCCATGGAGAAAATATGTGCTATAAATGTAACAGTAAATATAAATCATTGAAAAGACAAAGTGCAGGGAATGCAATATGCAAGTGGGTAAGACAGGGGAGTTAAAGCCCCCTCCCCTACAAATTCCCTAAAGTTAAGGAATAGGGGGGGGGAAATGGAGTTGCCACAAGCATTTTAGAAGGTCTTAGAGAGGATGGCATAGCTCGGGATAAGGATTAAAGGTAGCTCAAAGGAAGGGATAGGAGAGAACTGCTGCTATCACTCCCACCTCCCCCATTCACAAACAAGTGGCCAGGAAAACAAGCAAACAAAAAACAGATTAGAGGTGAAGAAGAGGGAAGCTAGCCTGAACAGCTCCATCCAGGGATTTATGAGAGAATAAAATCAGAAGGTAGATCAACACTTCTTCACAAGCAAAGACAAAATGGAGGGATGTGAAGGGGGATTTCTACTACTGCAGAAGCAGGTCTATAATGGGCAAAAGTGAAAATTTCCTCATAATGAAGAACGCTGGAAGAAGAATGGAGGTGGGATAAAGAGGATAATTATATGCTGGGAAGTGCTGTGCAGAGGAAGGGGGCCACCACCGAAAGGACTTCAGAGGGTAAAAAGAGGTTTCGGAGCTCTTCTAGAAAGGAAATTATCTTCCATCTCCTAAAGTAAGGGACAGAGAGAAGGAAGCTTAAGCACTGCCGAACCACTGCACATCATTCTCCTAAATCCAACACGGTCTACTTGAAAATTTAGGATCATCAGCAACTGCACCCCATCACCACAAGCTCAGAAGAACTGTGGAGGAAAGGCAAATGAAAAAAGTGATCACTTCATAACAAGAACCAAAAGCAAGGGAACAATATCCACCTATAATACAAGCACCAAGGCTAAGCACAGATTCAAGAGGAAGGAGGTGAAAGTTGCATCTTGCGCTGCAGAGGCCCAAGAAAGCGATTGAAGTTTAGGATCCCAACATGAAAGCAACAGTGCAGGGGAGAAAGCAAGATTCTACCCTCTCTTTCCTCCTCCCCTCAAGAAAGTGTCAAACTAGAACTGGGGAAATCAAGGTTCAAACCCCCACTTGGAAATGACACTCTCACTGCCCAAACTTGGTCAAGTAACTGGATTAGTCCTTGCCTAATATCAGGGCCGTCTCAAGCACGTCGGGCGCCCTGGCGCCGTGGCGCGGTGATCGCTCCGGTGCCCCCGCCCCGCTTCATGTTGTGGCTGGTGGGCGGGCGCAGCGCGCAGCACAGTTTTTGCGCAGCTCCGCCGCACAGCGCCCCCCAGACTATACCTAGAGCCGGCCCTGCCTAATATTAACCCATGGTTTAAACAAACTCAGGGTTCTTTGAATGTGCAAGTTCAGCAGGTTAACCACAATTTGATTTCTACCAATGAATGAAGCTGTGGTTGGCTTAGCAAACCATGGTTTGTTTTAACCCATGTCTGAACCCAAGAACCATGGTTTGTTTGGCCAGCCCACGCCAAACACTCATGATGCTACACTGGCATGTGGAAACAGCAGCTGGAAAACAGGCCCTCCTGGGCTCCTTTGGGAGGAAGAGCAGGATATAAATTTAATAGCTAAAATACAAACCAAGCTTTGCAGGACAAGCAATGGTTTGTTTGCTCATCTGTGAGAGGACTCACGTTTGGCTGAACAAACCATGCCTTAGCAATTATGTGCTAACTGTTATCATTCTCTTTTGGCCTAACTACTTCACAAGGTTGACGCAAGGAAAACATTGTGGTTGGGTAGAAAACCATGTATGCCATCTTGAGTTCCTTGGAGTGTAACAAAAGTATTACAGTGGTACCTCTGGTTACGAACTTAATTTGTTCCGGAGGTTCTTAACCTGAAACCATTCTTAACCTGAGGTACCACTTTAGCTAATGGGGCCTCCCGCTGCTGCCACACCGCCAGCGCGCAATTTCTGTTCTCATCCTGGGGTTCTTAACCCGAGGTACTACTTCCGAGTTAGCGGAGTCTGTAACCCGAAGTGTTTGTAACTTGAGGTACCACTGTAAATCCCTACAAGAAGCCACGGGCTTCTAGCATAATTATGAGACAAATTCTTCTCCCCTTTCCTGAAAAACTAGGAACGGGTGTTGAATACCTCAGACAACTGCAAGGAAACAGAAAACTATGAAGTGCTTTTCACATTAATAAATCAGTAACTCAGTTTTATTATTGTTCTGAAAGAATACACAAACACACACACTGGGGGTGTGTAGGCAACTTCCCAACTAGCAAAGTAGTCATGGTATTTACGTCTTTAAGTGTCAGATACACAGGATCAAGCTGCCTGGAAGCCACACCCTCTGACCTGGAAACCCTTTTCCTCAAGGCTCAGGGCTGCCTCACCCACAGCATTTTTGTACACTCAAGTAGGAAAAGCAAACACCTGTGCATACAGTTGCACATGGGAAACATACAAATGTTCATTTTGCTACAGAAGCTCCATCTCTTCAAACCTTCTTAAGCAGGCCTTGAAAACCTACTTGCTTGCTGTGGCTTTATGGTAATGAGATGGTGCAATATGTTGTGCTAGTTTACTGTGACTGTACTGTAGTTTTAAGATTTTACTGGGGACGATGACTGTAGTTGTAAGACCACTTACTGTGTTTAATGTACTTTTGTCTACTACTTGCTACTTTCATTAATTATTTTTGCTGCATATGCTTTACAAATTATTGTTCTATACCTGTTGGGTGGACCCAGGTACCTTGTATGTTGCCTAGTGAGGTTTTTTTAAGGCAAGACACAAATCTAATACTGTAAATCAATACATACCTGCACCCATCTATTTAGCAATATATGGCAGCTTCCTAATGTGTACACATGGCAAAAATCCAGGTAAACATCATGCAAGTGTTCAATTCTGAATAACCCCTCCCCCACCACACAAGAAATACAAGAAAAGTGTGTGTAAAGGCTGTCATCAGCCATGAAGAGGAGGCAAGGCTACACTTGTTTTTTACCTGAAAAGCAATATATAACTGCATCTGCCAATTTTTCTTCTCCTGACATCCTTAACTCTGGTTTTCCTTTCCTCCCTTTATTTACCCTGTTGCGTCATCTTCTGTCAGCATTTAGACTGCAAGCTCCTTGGGGCAAAGACATGCCTTTTTTCATCCATCTTACCCAGGCATCCCCAAACTTCGGCCCTCCAGATGTTTTGGACTACAATTCCCATCTTCCCCAACCACTGGTCCTGTTAGCTAGGGATCATGGGAGTTGCAAGCCAAAACATCTGGAGGGCCACAGTTTGGGGGTGCCTGATCTTACCCAATGAAACATCACTTGCAAATGTTCATAGCTGCCAAGTTATCCCTTTTTTAAAGGGATTTTCCCTTATGCTGAATAGGCTTCCTCGCGAGAAAAGGGAAAACTTGGCAGCTATGGCAAATGTTACATGATGATGATGATGAAGACAACGATGATCACAAGCAGAGAGAGACAATGATTTATTTTTTAATCATACTCCTACCAGTATGGTGCAAGACAATCTGCACTGAACTCTGAAACACAGTATATCATTAACTTTGATTCATGATTTTGTACACCCCAATGAAACACAAAACTCACAAAAAAGGCTGCTATACCCTTCCCTTCAGGTAGCCTGACCCATTGAAACTAAGTGAGATTTACTTCTGAGTAAACACCTAACAGTGTTACACTATAACATAACAAAACAAAAAACCACTATTCCCTATCTGGAGTTCATGGTGAGGTGGGAAGGAAGGGAGAGAGAAAGAGAGAAAGAAAAGAAAGTGGGTGGGGGAGAGCATGTTGCTACTATTGTTCTTAACCACTTTATTCTTAAAATACTGTACAGCCTTTTCCATCCAGCCCTTTCAAAGGCAGCCGACAAAAGTTTATGGAAAGTGAGATGGGGGGGGGGATGTTTCAAGAAGTGGTGTGAGAGAGAGCAGAAAACAGCCCTTTCTCTACAAATAAATATAGATATCACAGCTTTTAATCCTACCCATGTTTGGTTGCTTTTAAATGACTCCCACCCATTCCCCGACGCTGTTTTTAAGGTAGATTTTTGTAAGCCGCCTTGGGTCCTTGTGGGGGGGGGAGGGAAAGGCGGGGCATAAACAAATCAAACTATTAATAAATAAAAATAATATTTGGCAATATCATAATTAACAAAAACAACACCCACACCCAAACAGGAAAGTTTCTCTCTCTCTCTCTCCCACCCACCCACCCCCCACCTCCCCAAACCCGCTCACCTGGCGAGAGTGGGCCTTGGGCTCGGGCGGCTTGAAGAAAGAGTCGGGCAGCTTCCGGAGCCTCATGGGCAGCGTGTGGGGGACGTTGGCGCCCTTGGGGTTCATGACGGCGTTAAAGAGAGCCTCCAGGTCCGTCTCCGAGTCGCCGCGGACGTGCACGATCTGGTGGCCGGCCGGGGGTGGGCCGGAGACGGCGCCGCCGCCGGGCTGCTGAGGCGGCGGCGGCGCCTGAGGAGGGGGCTGCCCCGAAGAATTGGGGGGCGGAGGAGGCTGCTGCCCCGGTTGCTGCGAGGCCGACTGCTGGGGCTGCCCGGCGGCGTCCATGGCGGCGGGCTCCCGTCCCCACCGACTCCTCTCTCTCTCTCTCTATCTCTCTCTTTTTCTCTCAAGCGGCCGCAGCTCCGCGCTCTCCGTCCCGCATCCCCCGCCGCCGGTTTTGGCTGCCCGCCCGCCTCCTTCTTCTTTAAAAAAAAGTTCCTGCGAGTTGCGCCTCCTCCACACGCAACAGCGCAACGCAGCCCTCCCGACTCCTTCCTCAAGCCAACACGGTGAGGAGCGTGAGAATGAGGACTTTTAGATGCAGTATCTATATTTCGGAGGAATCTCGTCCCGCGCGCCGCCGCCGGACCCGCAGAACGCGCGCACAAACACCGCCAAACAAAAGTTCTGAGACGCGCCCGCCCGAGCCAGCTCCGCCCAGCGAGAGCCCGCCCGCGCCGAATCCGGCGGGACTTTAACGCAGCCCAGCCGGCGAGGGTGTGTGGGAGGGGGATCCTGCTCCTCCTCCTCCTCCCGCTGCTGGACTTCTCGCGCCCGGCCGCGCTGGATTTTAGAGAGAGGACATTCTTTCTCTCCCCCCCCCCGCCCCTCCACATGTACACACTCCAGTTTTTTTCTCTTCCTCTCCGCCCCTACTCCATTTTTTACTCTCTCTACGTCTCTTCCCCCCCCCCAACACACAGCACCCCCGGCGTGTGCTGAGTTTTTTCGGTTTCACGCGCCCGCCCGCGCGGCTGTTTTCCGTCGCGAATTTGTCTGTCAACCGCGGGTTTTTTACAGGACTTGCTTTAAAAGAAAGAGGTTTTCCATCCCTCCCACGGAGACGGGGAGGAGGGGAAGTTGGGGGTGGTTGGGTTGCCCCCTCCCTCTCCCGCACCAGAACGGGGGGGGGGGGAGATGAGGGAAGGAAACGAGACCCTAGTCACAGCACAGACTCCAAACCCCACACTTGGGGGGGGTCAGGGCGCCCCTTCTTCCCTTGACAGCGGCGAAAGCTGCTGCAACGCCACCCCGTCCCCCCAAGTGGGCTGCAGAAAAAGGCCAGAGCTCTTCTTCGTTTAGCCCCCACTAGAACCAGAGTCTGTCTGTCTGTCTCTCTCTCTCTCTCTCTGTCTCTCTCTCTCTCACACACACACACCCTCCTTGACACGGGAGCTGGTGGTGGGGACGTGGGAAGGCGGTGGAACAAGTGCAAGGAAAAGTTGCAGCCCACACGCAGACAGCCCTGCAAGCTCTGTCTCCCGCGATGTTCCCAAACTTGTGGTCGCCAAACTCCAGGCGGATCTGTTTTCGCTTTGGTTTGTTTCTTTTTCTGATAGCAGAGATTGAAGCCCTTCGGACCAAAGGCAGATGACCACAGGCGAAGAAAGAGCCCTAGGCCCTCGTGCGTTTGTGTTTGGTTAAAAATAGGGTTCTGGTGCATAACTGCCAAGTTATCCCTTTTTTTAAGGGATTTTCCCTTATGCTGAATAGGCTTCCTCGGGAGAAAAGGGAAAACTTGGCAGCTATGTTCTGGTGCAGTCCGATTAAAAAAAAAAGTTAGAAAAGGTAAAGTAGTATCCCACTAAGTTTTTTCTTTTCTTTCAGAGTAGACCCTCCCTGAAATTAATGAGCGTGGTTTAAGTTGGGTCTGTTAAATTCAATGGATCTACTCTGAGTAAAAAAATAGCCTTAGCAAAGTGGTACTTCAAGCTAACAGATACTTGTACTACACTTCGACTTTACAGACATTTGCTCACAAAACACAAATCCATCCCATTACAAAGATGGCAATTAAAAATATGACGTTATGAATAAGCTTTGATTTATACAAAGTGATTTTTTAAATGGTCCACTGATACGCTTGTAATTTTCAAGTAGTCTGCAGGGGGCAGGACTCTGCTGCATTCTTGTCTAATTTACAGTACTGCCTCTAGTCCAAAATTTAGAATATGAAGCTGTTGTATACTTCAGACCATCTAGCTCAGAGTACTGTCTATTGGCAGTAACTCTCCAAGATTTCAAATTGGGCATTTCCAGTCCCAGCCGGAGATGGTGTGGATACAGCTGGATACTTTATTATTTATAAATAATAAACAATGCATCCATAAAATGACTGGCTACTTCAGAAGCATTTTAGACAACAGCATAGGCTTTCTGCAGTCAAAGCAGCAACAGGCTGTAGAAGCTGTATAATCTGCAAGCTATATTAAAAGGATCGCATCCGAAGACTTGGAGAACCTGCAATGCCATTACAGTACATGCAAATACATTGCAACTGGACAGTGATGAGCTGTTGATCAGAGATGCCTGCTACAATCAGGAGATTTTTTATTTATGTCATTTTACATTGTGATTGATATTAATGCTGTATTCTTAGTTTTAGATTTTATTATTTCTATGGAAATTGTTTTCCATTTGGTTGTGTACTTATTGATGTGCTTTATTTATTGCTTATGACTTTTGTTATGTTGGTAATTATGTAAATCTTATCATGTTGTCTTCCATGGGGTCACGAAGAGTCGGACACAACTAAACGACTAAACAACAACAAATCATGTTGTAAGCCGCCTTGAGCATTGTTTTAACTATGGAAAGGTGGCATACAAATAAAATTATGATTGTGGTGATGATGATGATGATGATGATGGGAGTCCCTTCTAGTTGGCATCAAGCCTTCTAGTTGACATCAAGCCACTTCTGGGCAATTATATCTTGCAAATAAAACATATTTGCAGTTAATTATAAAATGGGGTTACGAAACCATCTGAACTCGCTCTTGGCCATCAATATGCCAGCCATGTCAATAGTGTCAGCAAAGCCATGCAAGAAATCTTCCAAAAGGAAATTCCCATTGTTTACAAGCAAATGGTGAAAAGCTTCTTTAAGGAGTGTGGGAGGAGAAACTTTCTGGGAAGTAGGTCACAAACTAAAGCACCAAAATAAAGTTGTAATCAAAGAAGTACTATCGAAATCAGTGGTGCTTACTTCAGCATATAAACATTGTGAGTTACTGCAGGTAGTCCTGCCTTCAGTGCCCTTAAAGGGAGGGGTATTTTCATACAGAGAAACAATACTATAATAGTTTCAAGAAAATTACTACAGATCGGTGCAAGCCTGAACTATCTCATCATACTCTCTTTGGTGAAACAAAATAAAAAAATTCCTTGCAGCAGCACCTTAGAGACCAACTAAGTTTGTCATTGGTATGAGCTTTCGTGTGCATGCCCACTTCTTCAGTAACTCTTTGGTGAAGTTACCTACCTTACAGAGTTGTTGTAAGGATTGCAAGTAGAAAATGCTTGTGAAGCACTTTGAGCACTTGAAAGTGCTATAGAAAAGCTACATAATGCAATTGTTATTATTATTGTTATTATTTATAATGATTAAAGGCCATAAGGTTTTATTTCCAATATTTATAGGCCACTTTTAACACCATACATGCTCACAAAGCCGTTTACAAAGCAGTAAAAAAGCAAGTTAAAGCAATACAATCCAAGTAATATGATGGTTTTAAAAAAGGCTTTGAAAAAAAACAGAAAAAACCTGGTGTCCCGTCCCCCCCCCCAAAAAAAATCCCCAGGTTTTTTTCCAAGCCTTCCCATCTCTAAGCACAACACAGCCTTTTGATCCAGAGTGGGCTAACCAAACCCACAATATGTCTGGGTAAACAGAAATGTCTTGAGTTAGCTACATCCCTGATGAGCCTGAGTTGCCTTCTGTGTCTCCAAAGCAGGCTTCCTCAAACTCGGTTCTCCAGATGTTTTTGGCCTACAATTCCCATGATCCCTAGCTAGCAGGACCAGTGGTCAAGGATGATGGGAATTGTAGTCTCAAAACTTCTGGAGGGCCGGGTTTGAGGAAGCCTGCTCCAAAGGAAGGTGTTCCACATCTGGGGCCAACTACAGAGAAGGCCCTAACTTTCATCTCCACATGGAGCAGCACTCCAAGGGATAGTAAGACGGCACTCCTCTTCCAATCTCAAAGCCTGGGCCAACTGGTATGGAAAGAGGTGCTCCATCAAGTGCCTAAGTACCAAGTCATTCTCTGCTTTGTATTTTAACATCCATACCTTGAATTGGAATAGGCAGCCAGTGCAGATCCTGTAGAACAGGTTTTAAATGGCTGTGCATTGAAGTGCCAATCAGTACCCTCGTACCACCATTTTGTGCTAGCTGCAGTTTCCATACTGTCTTCAAGGGTGCGTTAAGAGTAGTCAAGAAAAGTCATCAGAGCTTGCAAATTGAACAAAATCACAATATCCCTTTCAAAGCGCATCCTATTATCTCAAAATAAGAGACTTCTTTCTCACAGGAATGCATGTTTGGAAATGTTACACCTCTTAATAGTTAGAAAAATATAGAAGGACATTCCATACCCCAAAACATGTTTAGGAAATAATACAGGCTCTTTTTTTCAATCAGTAATTTATTAAGCTAGTTTTTTTAATATAAAATAAATAAAGTTAAAATGTATCAATATAATGACCTAGTTTTAAAAAGAGAACTTTGTAACAGCAGAATATTAGTTAATACAGGAGCACCAAAACTTTTTGGAGAATATATTCTGCAAGTATTGGTACGGCCTTACAGTTTTCAACAATAATACAAATTGCATGTGTTGCAAAATCAATATCAGTGCCCAATGTCTAGGTAAATCAGATTTCACTGTAAATAACAGAATCTTGACAAATTATTATTATTTATTAAATATTTATATAATTCATTAAAGCTACACTTTTTATATATAAAAAAGAATCCCTTTAATAATCAGATATACCTGAGATGTGAAGAGAGTCAGTTATAAAAACAAGCTTCACCAAAAGAGTGGTACAAGACATAGATGTGTCGTTTCAAAGGATTCACAATCAAATAGGCAAAATTCTGTTCATGGATGTTGGATGAAGGGTAACAAAGGCCATGAGCATCCTAGAAGATGAAATATTTAGCATTAATATAAGGTAGTAAGTAATGTGTGATACGAATTCATCTCGAACACTACAAAGCCTGACTAAAATGGGATTAAGCGTACACAGCTCTTTGGCTCTGTTCTGTTTGAATTTGGCTTGTTTCAGTAAACCCCATGCGGGAGATCTGATACTATTGGGGCTCATCACATCAGCTCTGCACTGCAGGCAACCTGAAAAGATTATCAGCACAACTGGGCTGGAAGTGGCTTGGACTGGTAGTGGGTCAGTTGTCTCACATTTCCCCTACCCTCATTTCTGCTATATAAGGAACAGAGGCAGCAGAGGAGGAAAGAGGGGAGACAAAACTCTGCAGCTAATGGGAGAGTGGTAGAACTAAGTCCAAAGCCAGAGCTGTATCCATCTCTTAACAAGAACAGCTGCAGGAAAGGGGACCATGGAAGCATCCTTTCCAGGCAATTGTCACCCAGTGGAGAGCTAGGAATATTGCAGGTGAAGGCACTGTGCTGTCGGTTGTGGGACTACAAGGAGCTCTACAACTGCACTGATTAATGTATTTCAACAGCAGGGACAAAAGTACCATATTGGCTTGAATATAAGCCTCACTTCCCCCCCAAATTCCAACCGTGAAAAGGTAAAGTGCGGCTTATATTCACAGCCTTATGGTGTGCAGCCAGGAGCAAGGGGTTTCATGCAAGTCTATTTAGGCCTGATTGGTCAAAGGAACATTCTAAACAGATTGCTAGGTTGCTCCTAATTATGGGTTTGCTGAATCTAACTCTACTACTACGCTAACAAATCTGAGTAAGTTTTTGCTACAACCTATCATTATTCCTGATTATTTGGGACAAAACTGCTGCCCATTTACATCAGTTTCTTATTTCCCCGCCTCCCGCCCCCATGCTTGCAAACAAACATACACACACACTTTAAAATAAAAATGGCTATACCATATTATATTAAATAAAGGTAAAGGTAAAGGTACCCCTGACCGTTAGGTCCAGTCGCAGATGACTCTGGGGTTGCATGCTCATCTCGCTCTATAGGTCGAGGGAGCCGGCGTTTGTCCGCAGACAGCTTCCAGATCATGTGGCCAGCATGACTAAGCCGCTTCTGGCAAACCAGAGCAGCACACGGAAACGCCATTTACCTTCCCACCGGAGCTTAGCTGCCAAGTATCCCATTTTTCGTGGGAAACCCCCGGATTTTAATCCGTTTCCCGCTGTTCTCCCGAATGGAGAAAAATCCCGGAAATCCCCCAGATTTCCTACCTGTCAGGGAGCCTCCATTTTGGGTGCCGCTCTTCCCATGTGTGGGCACCGGAAATCGGGCAGAGTGGCACCAGAAGGCACTTCTACACATGCCCAACGGTCATCTTGGTGGTGGCCACACGGCGGCAGCCACCACCAAGATGGCTGCCACGCGGCCACCACCAAAATGGCCACTGGGCATTCATAGAAGTGACTTCCGGTGCCGCTCTACCCGATTTCCGGTGCCCACACATGGGAAGAGCAGCCCCAGAAGTTGCTTCTACGCAACTTCCGGTGCCATGCCGCTGCTGATCCCTCATTTTTCAGTGGGAGACTTGGCAGGTATGCGCCGGAGCGGTACCTATTTATCTACTTGCATTCTGATGTGCTTCCGAACTGCTAGGTGGGCAGGAGCTAGGACCGATGGGAGCTCACCCCATCGCGGGGATTTGAACCACCGACCACCTTGTCAGCAAGCCCTAGGCACCACCTGCGTCCTGTACTGTATTATATTATATTAAATACAGTAGTATAAAAATAAGTGGAGGGTGCAGCGTTGGGTAAGGACATTCTGTCATGAGAAATAATAGTAGAAATACTACTGATCCCTCTGATGGTGTTTTGCTGGATGGCAAAGGTCATCCTCTTTAGAGATGCCTTTCTACAACTCTTTTGGTAGCTCTATTAAGGATACTGATCTGTTGCCATTTTGATTAACAATGCTGCTGCTATTTTCATGGCCTTGTCCTATTATTATAGCTTATGTTTTATCCCATGGCTTTTATACCTTTTTATACATTTTGCAATAGAAGGTTTTGATATTTTATTATCAAGTTGGCTAGCTGCATTGGACTTTTTGGTAGAGGCAGAGTAAAATAAATTAACACTGAACTTCAAATCTGCAAGCTGTCCACATCGAAAATGCTGATTCTTCAGGCATGCTGGGTGCTGATTTTAGCAGTATTTAAATCAAAGTTTTGCTAAGGAAATGCAAAATCTATAGCTGTAGAGGTTCTCTGTTTTTGCAAAAACCAAAACCAAACCTCAGATACAGTACCAGTGTTATCTTCTAACCCTCATATCAACTGAATCTGGAAACCCAGCCAGATGGGGGGGGTATAAATAAATAAATAATAATAATAATAATATAGTATTATTATTATTATTATTATTATTATTATTATTATTATTATCTCTTACTGAATCTAACTTAAGAGTTTTACAGTGTCTCACAATTTCTGATGTGCTAATTAACTTACCCACCCTAAAGTTTTTCTTAGATCTATAACCATCAAGGTATGCAACTCCATTTTCTTATCTCATTCACATGCAAACTACAAGTAAGTGTCTATCATTCTCTTTCCTTAGGGAGGTAAACTAAGGGTATTTCCACATGCTACTTAGAAAGGCAAATGCTAGTGCTTAAAAAAGGAGAAGTTGTTTCATTGAATGGGCTTTCTTTATCTGATTGGCAGCATTTAAAATTCTGTTGTGTGTAGGTCTGCATTTTATTTGAGGCTACCTATATTGAAATCTAGTTTGACATGGAAGCCATAAAAATACCTTGCTCTTCGCCACAGAGGAATACTTTTAAAACCATAGGTTAAAATGAAATACTTTGTCTGATTTGCCTTTTTGAGAAATATGTTCAGTCTATGTAAATTAAAGTCCCTGAAATTCTGGTATCTGAAGATGTTTGTGGCCAGGCAAAATAGAATCCCCCCTACTTTCTGCATTGTCCATTGCCCAAGGAAGAAAGAGGGCAAAAATTGGAAACAGGTGTGCACAAAATTTGCACATTCTAATTTATATGTATAAATGCATATTTAGAAATACTGGGTCGGGTCCATCTAATTCTACTCAGAGCAGTCCCACTGAAATTATTTTCAATACGTCTGCTCTGACTAGGACTATCATTGAAGACGCCCAATATAATTTAAACAGAGGCACCATCTGCACACTACATTTAATGCAATATTGCACCACTTTAAAGTGTCACGGCTTCCTCCAAAAAAATACTTAAGGTTGCTGATAATTGTTAGACCTCTACTCCACGCACGGAGCTATAATTTCCAGAGTTCGCTGGGAAGAGGTATTGATTGTTCAACCACTCTGGGAATTGTAGCTTTGTGAGGGGAATGGAGTCCTCTGCATGCAAAAGTTACCAACTTTAATCCCCTGGTATCTTTAGGCACAGCTAGGAAATACCAACCACCACCCCCCTCTAGAAAGCCACTGCCTGGCACTATAGACAATACTGAACTAGATGGATTGATGGTCTGCGTTGGTATAAAGCACCATCATATGTACATACTTAAGGCTCACAGTACTATAAATGATAATAATGTTCGCAGAGTCGGACACAACTAAACAACAACAACAATGTTCGCAGTGGATTGAAATCTTGAGAAATGGGTTGGGTTGATGATTTAACAGAATGATGAGCCAAACATCATTATATAGCTATTATATTCAGCAACGTTTCCACTGAATTATAAAAGAATCTATCATTTTAAACAGAAAACCTTTTATCATCCTCTTTAACTGCAGGTGGGTGGTCAACCATTTGTTACATGATTTGCACTCTGGGACTAAGGTTAGATTCTCAGCTGCTGTTAAAAAATCACATAGCAAGAGTGACCAAGACAGCTTTCTTTCACCTGTGTCTTACAACTAAAAGATTTGTCATTTTTTTATTTCTTATTTTTGGATGCAGACTTAGTTACAGTGACTCATGGCTGGGTCCCCACAATGACAGTGAAGAGAAATTTATCAAAGAACAATCCAAAACAGAAGCGGGACAGAAATGCAACTGTATCCTTAAATAGATTTTCTGATCATAAGCACAGTACCCAGTTTACCTTGGAATATTGTTGTGTAAATAGAAAGGGTTACGTCCAAATCTGCAACATCCATTTATACAATCACATCAAGACAGTCCTCAGATTTACAAAAGTAAGTTGTAGTAATGGATGCAATCAAGTGCTGTAATATATTGGATGCCAACATAGCTAAAAGTACAAATACCCATCATAGTTCTCATTTTTAAAGTGTTATGTAAAAACTGAGAAAAAATAATTTTAAAATCTTGCAGGAAAATCCTCATGGTTCAGCAAAAGTTATGCACTTTTATGTGTCATTGGTTTTGATGGGAGTGATCCTAGCACACGTTTACCTCTCACATTTTGGCCATAAGAAGTTTGTTTCAATGTCTAAACTAACATGTTAACAAGATTTAAAGGAGAAAAAAAGAATACAACATTAATTTCTAATAAATGTTATGTCTTTTTTTGACAATGAGAAGAAACCTGGTTTGTCACCCAAGTCAAATTATTGTTTTGAAATGTTCTAAAAATTTGAACTAAAGTAGTCAATAGATGCACAATTTTGTTGGATGACTCCTCAGCTATTTGTAAATATTTTTATTTATTATTTTATCTTCAACAGGTCTTTGAAAGATTATGGTTATTGAAAGTTGCATTGTTTTGTGTATAACATTTCCTGTGGTTTTTTGTTAAATGCTTAGTGTTATAACAACAATTTCACCCATCAAAATCAATGGGATGTAAAAGTACTTTGATCATGCCCAAACAGTGTTTGCCTGACTGTCTTTATTCATAATTTGCTTGAAATTTATATCTGAAAATATTTTTGGTTACATGATTAGCACCCCTCCTCCTAATGAAATACTTACATAAGCGCAGACTTTAAAAATGGTAGATGTTATTTTTATTTCCTTAGTTTCAGGATCCTTTTGAACACTGAAATTCAAAAAAGTATAAACTGTTTTAATAATGACATCTGGAATAGTCAGAACTTACAGTCCAAGATAGACTGTGTGGATTGGCAGCTAAAGAGTTAATAGAACACAATATCATATGAGACCTTCAGGATCAAAGAAGGAGCAGTAGAACGACAACAAGTAAAAACATGAAACATAATAGAAAAAGAGAACGGAAAGCTTCTAGAAGAGAGTTGTCAGCAAGTGGGTGGGAAAATATTGAAAAATGTCATGGCAGCCAAGAGTGAACACTGTCTTGCTAAGGGTGTTAGATCTGAGTGGAAAAATTGAGGAAAAGGTGGAATTAGGAAATGAAAAGGAAAGGGAGGAAAATGACTCCAGAATATTTTAGAGTACTTCCAATATGTTGTGAACCCCTTATTCCCAAGCTTCTTTTTGGACTGGTGCTCCAACTAGCCATGGCAAGGTTGGGAGCGGAATTCTGTATGTTGCTGTTCAATTTGCAGGTTGCTAGAATAGGATAACACTCCGAAACCTTATTGGGTATGCTTTCTACCTGGGAGCCAGCTTCTACCCATATCTTCTGTGGACAAGGTTGTTCCTTATAAGATGACAAGGAATAGACTAGGCATTTATACTAGCATTGCAAACTTGTTTCCTGCCCAGCCCTGCTTAGATCATATATATGATGCCATTGCAAAGCTGCAACCTGCCCCAGAGCATCTTTCATAATCACACCAACAAGTAAAACAAGTACGGTAAATCAGTAAGTAAATCAGATTCACATTTTAAAAAAAGGAAAAACATATTCACCTCACAAGTTCTTTATATAAAGCCTTTGTGGTTTCTAAGTATGGACCAAGTTCATCTTCATATTGACAAAGAGCTCCTCCAAGGCAAAGATGCTTAAAAAGACAGAAGAGAAATTCCTCACGGTCTAAATGGCTGAATAAGTCATAGTGGTCTGAATCTTCCAGAAGAAGTACCTATCACGAGACAAGGAGGAAAGACAATGTAATATGGATAATGTTTTATATATTGTATTACAAAAAAACACCCTATTTTGTATTCCCAGTGGTTTGTTTATATATACATGCAATAAATTTGATAATTAATTTGGGGAGAGTTAAAAATATATAAATGCAAAGCTGCAGCAGGGACTCCAGGCCACAATCTGGCCCAATCACTGACCAAACTGCCCAGCTGCCATCAGCTTTGAAACATATGTCAACAGGAAATAGCCCCATCAAAAAAAGTCACCAGTTGCTAGAAAACATTTTTCTCCTGGAAATTCAGTGTCCTCCACCACAGTTAAACAGAAGCGGTTCTAGGGTGGTGTCATGGACTGGCTGGATGCAGAGCAGTAGTGGGAGGCAGCAGCTGGGGGATTGGTGGTGGGACGATGATGTGTGGTCAGAGGGAGAAGAGAGAGAAGGCTGGGAGGAGGTGGTGTTGGAAGCTGAAGAGGCAACAGGCTTTAGTGGGCAGGAAAAGCCTGTGGCAGAAGGCAGTCCAGACTCATCGAGGCAGGAGGAGGGAGGGAGGGAGGGAGGGAGACAGAGATGAGGAAGGCTGCTGAAGAATCCAGGGAGTCTCCCCCTCCTGCTATGACCAGTTCCCCCTCCCCCTTGTCTCTCAGAACACGAAGAGAAATGAAAAGTAGGGAGCAATGAGATAAAAGACGACGGAGCATCAGATTGCTGGGGACGGAACCAGGGAAGGAGCCTTAGAGAATGGTGGGGAAGCAATCCTCACAGCGGCTTCATTAGGGCAAGACTGGGAAGCATTGCTGTGACCACTAGGATTGAGCTGTTTTGTTTCTCTGAATAAAGAGTTAACATCACTGACATCGGGTCCTGACTGGTGTGGTTGCACTAGGCACTGCACTGCAGGGGGTGCCAAAACAACGCTATAGAATGGAACATGAGAGGTGGGGGTACTGAATTTTAGCATTGCTCAGGGCCCAAAATCCACCACTGGCTTAAGTCCAACAACATCTAGAGAGCCACAGGCTATTCACTGTTCTAGCACATCTTAAGCTATCAGTTTTCCTCAAGGGCAATGTCTATACTGTATAAACCAGCCCACAAAACCAAGGGAGGTAACCATCAGTCATGATGCAGTAGCACGTCATAATTTTATCACAATGAGCTTTTTTTAGACATAGAAACATTTCCTGAACCTCAAGTAGGTTTTGACTCTGTGGAGGCAAAAAGGAACTGAGCAAGTGAATTTATTGTTCTTCACCACAATTGGTCAAAGGGAGGAGTAGGAGTATGCTCCAAGCATAAAAGGCTTGTATATTTCACAATTTGTAATAAAACTGGCTGCAGAATGCAGTTCTCTGAAACTACATGCTGACACCATCAGATGATAGCAAAATTGAAAGGAAATTGAGAAAAAACACTTTGGGATTTAGTGCTGTTTATGAACACAAGATCCACATGGAGGCTATCAATATTAGCTGTGATAACTATGTGGTTGCCCTGGCAAGAAAAAGTGACTAATAAATTTAATAAATGATAATTAAAACTATAAAATAATAATAGACAGAAGACAGATCTTAACTACACTTGTACTAACCTTTCTTAACTCATCAGCAATGAGAATATCATCGTGATATTCATCAAAACACTTTACAATACTTCCACTTTCTCGAACAACCCCTTTACAGTATAATCGGTCAAAAAATGACATGGAAACTTGTTTGCACAGAATATTCTTGACATCAATTTTTCTCACACTAGTATCTGAAACATATGGCAGAAATCAAAAGAAAAATCACAATAGCATTCATGAATCTGCAAGATTATATTTTCATATCTGAACAAAGTGGCTTAATACTATCAAGGTTACATTTAAATTTGCAACATTATAAATGTATTGAAATGTTTCCCAACTTACTACGTATGAAAAATATGACTACCTTTAGACCCAGTGTGGTGGAATAGGGATAGAGTTTGGTTAAGAGAAAGCAAGATAAATTCCAACACAATTACAAGCAGGTCACAAAGCATACAAAAGTTGGCAAAAACACCAACGGTGTAGAATTCTTCCCTCTTCCCTAATGTCTAGTCCAGCACATGGTGAAGTTATTTTAGTGTGAAGCAGCCAATTGAATGGTGCAGGCGTGAGGAAATGTGAAATGTTGTGACATGAGAACACAGGGTAGGTGGAACTAGACACTATGGGGTGGAAGGCGGGTTATATGGATACACCATTTTCAACAGCATTCTCGTGTTCTTTGTTCCATTCCCAGTAGGGTGACTTTTATCTCTAAGTGTAACCACAGGCTAAAATGTTGCCCTGAGGAAGAGCAGTATGCAAATGTAACAAGCACACATTGGGCATGATAAGCTTAGAACTTCTTAGAACTTCTGTTCACTGGACTGGAATGAACAGGAAATATGTAAGTGTTCTCTTGCCCAATTTTCATTTATGAAATAATTACGAACTGCTCATATAAAATTATTTATTCAGTAGTATCAAAGCTGAGGAAACCACAAAAAGGAAGCAATAAAGATGTCAATGCAGAAGGAGGAACTTTTACTCAGTCTCCAAAAAATAAAAATAAATAAAGGCTATCTTAAAAATAAATAGATCTGGAACTCTTTTGAAGAGACTAAGATGAAAGAGAAACAGCTGACAATGCATTAATGTCTGCAAATGCAGGTGATAATGTTCATCATATAAATTTAATACATTTTACATCACCTTTCAACGGTAAACTGACCTAGAAATGTTTTAACAGACCACAAAAAACATTAGGGATTTAAATAAAAACTTGAATACTGTTACTTAATATTTAACAATCATTTAATGTTGCTCATTGTCATGAATGTATCTTCATGCTACTTTGGTATAAGCTGTATTGGAAGGCTCTGTATCCTGAAAAGCAATACTGTACTGTATATAAATAACCGCCACCAATCACACCATCATTAGAATCAGCAAGTCACTTTGCAGGGGAAAAGGAAAATGGGTTTAAAAGAGAAGTTGTCCCAAATTTGTTATTTTTACCTAATGTAGTCCATTGTCCAGAAGGTGAAATCAATTTCAAATTGCTGTTAACATCTGGATGATTAAAAAAGGCCTGGAAGTACAGAGTCAATAACAATTGGCAGTTAAACAGATTCTATTATCTGATTTGATACACGCATCAACTAAGGTGGCTTTGGCTTGATTTAAGACCATAAAAGGGCCCTGCACCAGAGGTCCATCAGTCCTATATTTCCCACTAGCCAAACATATGCCTATAGGAAGCGCTCAAGTAAGACATGAGGACAACAGCCCCTTCCTGTTGTTGTTCCTCAGTACAAGCTGCCTCTGACCCATCAAGTGTTACATAGCCATAAAAACTAATAACCATTGACAGCTTCATCCTCCGTAAATTTGTCTAATGTTCTCCAAATGTCTGAAATTTAAGATTGCTGACCAAATTAGGGTTTTCATTCATGGAACTACTGCTGCAAGTCATTCCACTGATAAAAGTCTGGAATGTGAGAAGGATTTATACCCATGTCTATTTATAAATGAGACGGGTCTGCCCAGCTGCTTCTGAGCAAACACGATCACAGTTTGCAAGTTCACACAGGAGTATAATTCTTCCCCTTAAAAAAAACCACACACACACTATGGGAATGACCTGTAGAAGTACTCTTGTGAACAAAAAAAAGCATTGTGGGAAATGAGAAACAAGTTTTTTTAAAACAAACAAACATGTTGTGTTACTTAATATAATAAAAATCACTAAGTAGCATATATAAAAACAAGAAAAACACAACCACATTCAATAAAATATGCTAAAAACTAAAATTTTAAAATGCAACTGTATATCACAAATTAAACTGAACAGTCTATAAAACCAGGGTTGGAAACAGGGTTGTATTTAAAACAATGCATGCTGCTGTTTTGCCCTGTTGTGCTTCTAGCCATTTGATATTTTAATGCTGCTTCCGTTTTAGTAATACTGTATTTATGACACATCACTTTGAAGATTTTAATCAAAATTCCAAAGTGGCCTATAAATCTACAGACTACCTCAAAAAGTGGGTGGATTCTCTCATTCACTGGAGGTTTTTAAACAAGAGGTCGGATGGCCATCTGTCCTGGATGCAACAGCTGCGATTCCTGGGGTCAACCTAGATGACCCTTAGGTGTACCTTCCAACTCTATGAAACCCACTTTTAAACTAATAAGCCAGATTTGGTTAACTACCATAATGAAATCATCCCTCTGGTAGCCTCTGAAGTTCTGATCAAAGCTGAATGCCTGCGCAGTGATTCTGCCATCCATGGACCTGCAGAATGTAGAAAAAGAAGTCTGTCAGGCTTGTATTCTTCATGTAATAATAATAAGCATGAGGGGATTCCGCACTGGAAAAAATGATGATAAAATAATATTTAACGTGGCATAAAAAAATTTAAGTGACTTAAGTTCTGGGGCGGAGCTGGATGCCAGCAATTATTTGCTGAAAGATTTCCAATTACAGCAGTGAAGCCTCTCGGTTAAATATCTTGATCCTGAAACGCATCTTGCTCTCCCACAGTCCTGAGGGCAGACTGACCCCAATTCTCTTGCACTTCACCCCACTTTCCCCCTCCTCATTTCCTCCTCCCCCCCCCTGCCGCCTGAGAAACCGGAGAAGGAATGCCGCTTCTCCCCACCACTTGAGGAGGCGGTCTCGGGTGTCCCTGCTCTCCAGCACTGGGAAGCTTTTTTGCGGGAGGTGATGGAAAGCGTAGCGGGGCTCCCCGCCTTCCTCTCCGCAGGCGGCCATCGCCGCTTCTGTGGGACGCGGGCGGTTCCCATGGCAACGCGCTCCCGCTGGCCGCTCAGCGTTGCACCTTTTTTCCCCGTCCCCCCAGGAAACAAGCAGCTCAGTGACAACGGATCCGCTTCTGTAATGCAGGAGATTTAACATCTGCAATCAGCTGGAGGGGGAGGGGAGTTAGGGAACGAGGCGGCTGAGCTATTTTCTCCATATTTAAGTGGATGGATATACTTCGCCTTTTAGTAAGTTTTGGTCGCACTCTCTCAATGTATATGCATATATGTGTGTATGTATTTTTTTAATATGTGACATGTTAATGTATTTTAAATCTTTCTTGGAAGCCGCTCAGAGTGGCTGGGGAAACCCAGTCAGATGGGCGGGATACAATTAATAAGTTGTTGTTGTTGTTGTTGTTGTTGTTGTTGTTGTTTTATTTGTAAGTTTAGAAACCTCAGAAATCAGTGAGCCTGTCTTTACTGAGGATCTGTTTGCAAAATATTGTGGAGTTCTTTGACTTTTTCATTTTTTTTAGCTTTGTGGCTAATCCTTAGCTGATAATCCATCTTGAAGTACCTTAAAGACCAACTAAGTTTTTATTTTGGTATGAGCTTTCGTGTGCATGCACACTTCTTCAGATAGGAAGAAGTATCTGAAGAAGTGTGCATGCACACGAAAGCTCATACCAAAATAAAAACTTAGTTGGTCTTTAAGGTGCTACTGAAGGAATTTTTTTTTATTTTACTTCGATCCAGACCAACACGGCTACCTACCTGTAACCATCTTGAAGGTAAAGGTAAAGGGACCCCTGACCATTAGGTCCAGTCGTGACCGACTCTGGGGTTGCGCGCTCATCTCGCATTATTGGCTGAGGGAGCCGGCGTTTAGCTTCCAGGTCATGTGGCCAGCATGACAAAGCCGCTTCTGGCAAACCAGAGCAGCACACGGAAACGCCGTTTACCTTCCCGCTGTAGCGGTTCCTATTTATCTACTTGCATTTTGACATGCTTTCGAACTGCTAGGTTGGCAGGAGCTGGGACCGAGCAACGGGAGCTCACCCCGTCACAGGGATTTGAACCGCCGACCTTCTGATCAGCAAGCCCTAGGCTCAGTGGTTTAACCACAGCGCCACCTGGGTCCATCTTGAAGACTCTGGCTAAATGCAGACTTTATGACTTGAACATCAAGCCAGCTTTTTGCTCACTGTTTTGTGGCATTCTAGTACAGTGGCACCTCGGTTTATGAACACAATTGGTTCCGGAAGTCTGTTCATAAACTGAAGCGTTCATAAACTGAAGCGAACTTTCCCATTGAAAGTAATGGAAATTGGATTAATCTGTTCCAGACAGTCCGCGGAGTACTTAAACTGAAGCGTTCATAAACTGAAGCGAACTTTCCCATTGAAAGTAATGGAAAATGAATTAATCCGTTCCAGATGGGTCCACAGTGTTCATAAACCGAAAATTCATAAACCAAGGTGTTCATAAACCGAGGTTCCACTGTAGGTCTTAATAAAAGTATTGCCACACACACACACAATTGTAAGCGCCTGCACTATGGAACCCCCTAACCAGGAGCCTTCAATGTGCTCTTTTCAGCACCTGCTAAACACATTCCTGTTTAGACAAGCCTACGCAGGTGCTTAGAAAGTTGAGGTAATTTTAACCTGCATGAGTGTTTTACCTTTTGTATGTTTTGAAGGAAAAAATTCTGAGAGTTGTCAGAAGAAGGAACAGTTTATGGAGTTGGGTATGTTTAGCCTGGAAAAGAGGAGGCTGAGAGGAGATATGATAGCTATTTTGAAACATCTAAAGGGCCATCACGTGGAAGATGGAGCAAGCTTGTTTGCTCCTGCTGTGGAGGGTAGGACCCAAACTAATGTCTCCAAGTTACCAGAAAGAAGAATCCAGCTAAGCATCAGGAAGAACTTTCTGACAGTAAGAGCTGTTCGACAGTGGAATGGATTCCTTCCAAAAGTGGTGGACTCTGCTTCCTTGGAGGTTTTAAAGCAGAGGTTGGGTATCCATCTGTCACTCATATGTAAAAGTCCTGCATTGCAGGGGGGGTCGTCTCAATGACCCTTGGGACACTTCTATGGTTCCCCCCCCTTTGATTTTACTGTTTTATCTTTTGTAAACCGCTTTGAGGTTGTTTGTTGTCTTTACAATCAAGTGGTGTATTCGTTTTATGAAACAAACAAATAATATACATAACGATTCATCAGTATGAAAATCACACACGCTATAAAAGCAATTCAGCGTGCACAAATTAAATAACTTTCGTACGAGTCTTCATGATGAGTGTTAGTAAACAGTGGCATTAGCATCATTATTATATGCAGAGTCATCAATGTGGAAGCGTTTCAGCACTTTCTGCATACACCATCACCTGTAGCCTATTCCACCCCCCAAGCTGTTCCTGATCATTACTACTAAGGGTGTATGCCACCGCCCTCCACCAAGCCCACTGCGCTCATCCCTGTCATTCATAACCTGTTCAGAATTAGGCAACAAACTTTGTTGGTTTCTTTGTATGTACTCTTTACTCCAATTTTGTTTGACTGACAGGTATAGCCTGACTCAGTATTTCTCTCTCCCCATCTCCTCCTCCTTCCAAGGGATTGGTAACATTTTAATTGGTTTGATTTGGGCTGATGCTCAGTGGTATCGGTCATGCTAGCAAAATAAGCAAAATGCCAGCATGACTAAGGGTTGTTTTTTTTAAGGCAGCAATCCAATGCATGCTTCTTTGAAAGCATGCCTCACTGTAGGGATGCAGGTGGAGATGTGGTTCAAGCCACTGAGCCTCTTGGGCTTGCTGAATGGAAGGTCGGCAGTTCGAATCCCCATGATGGGGTGAGCTCCTGTTGCTCTGTCCCAGCTCCTGCTAACCTAGCAGTTTGAAAGCACACCAGTGCGAGTAGATAAATAGGTATCGCTGTGCTGGTAAGGTAAATGGTGTTTCAGTGCACTCTGGTTTCCGTCACGGTGTCCCGTTGTGCCAGAAGCGGTTTAGTCAGGCATAGGCAAATTTGGCCTTCCAGATGTTTTGGGACTACAAATCCCATCATCCCTGACCACTGGTCCTGTTAGCTAGGGATGATGGGAGTTGTAGTCCCAAAACATCTGGAGAGCCTAGTTTACCTATGCCTGAGTTTAGTCATGCTGGCCACATGACCCAGAAAGCTGTCTGTGAACAAACGCCGGCTCCCTCGGCCTGAAAGCGAGATGAGTGCCGCAACCCCACAGTCGTCTTTGACTGGACTTAACTGTCCAGGGGTCCTTTACCTTTTACTTCTGAGCAATAGATAGTGGGATGATCTGGTGGTATAAACATTAAGCACATTAGGAACAGATTGATTAGAATTTCAGCTTTTCCCTGTGAGGTTGCTGGTATAGTTATGTCCATCAATCTGCTCATCCCATGTAAGTATGGTCATCATGGATTCGGGCATCCTCAGAGTGGCACTGGAAGCAGTTGCAGCTGCAACTGGCTTCCAGCAGTTACTTTCATGCACATAAAGGAGTTGGAACATTGTGTTCTATAAGAATAATGTACGGGAACAGATGTAGTAGAGCTTTGGAGATATAGATCAGCTGCAAGAGGCATCGCCCACTCAAGTCATTGTGCCAGCTGCCTGATCAGCCATTGAGTCAGGGTGTGTTTACTTCTCCAGCTGGTTGTTCTGGATCCTTAGGAGGCGAAAGGCCAAGGAAGGGCACGTGCAGGATGTTGGCACGAAGCACAGGTGAGTCTACACCTGTTCTTGCAAGGGAGACTTTGCATGGTCCCCACCCTCGGGTGGGATTCAAGGAAACAAGAAATCAGTTTTTAATATGGGATATTTGTTTGGTTTTATTATAATAGTTGTAAATTGTCTTGGGAAGGGTGGTCGAGAAATGAAATGAATGAATTAAAACCTCATCCTCTCTCTGCAGAAGCTGCTCAGTCTGTGCACTTCAAAACTCACCTGGGTTTACGTCCTCCATCACTTCCTTTCAGATATGCCGACCCTGAGTTTCCATCAGTGGCTATTATACCTTGCTTTGTCAGACAGAAGGGTGTCACAGAAAGGTCCCCTGCGCTTTATTGGCTGGGACCAACTGCCATTTAGCTCCTTCCCTCCCCAAATTGCCCCATAATTAGCTACTCCACCTAGTCATGGGGCTTAGGCAACCCCCACTTACACCTTAAAATTACAAGTGAGAGTCAAGGGGTGGCATTAAGTAGCCCCCCCCGCCCTACACACATCTGATATGCATTCTAACCACATACACCGTCAGCCTTAATGTAATGGGCTCCTGGGTCATTCAGAATTCCATGACTTTGGAGCTACCCTTGACCTTTTTAACACCAGGGCTCTGTTGCTTCCCTGCTGTGCATCTTCTGCAGCTGCCGCTTCTGGCTGCTGCCTGCTTGGTGCTGACCCACGGCAGGGCCTTTCTCAGGGGTGGCCCCCCATTTGTGAACTGCCCTCCCTAGTAATGTGCACCTATCTCCCTTGTTATTAACATTCAGGAGGAATTCAAACATGTTCACTCAAAAGATGGTGGCTGGAAAAGACTGTTTCCAGCAACCTCAACAGTATTATCTGTGCGGATATGCGGCTGTATTAAAATGCTTTTAGATGCTCTTAATGTTTTTAACTGTTCTTATTTGTTTTATTGTTCATTCCACTGTTTGGCTGCTTTGCCACCCTGGGCTTCTGTAAGGGGAAGAATAGGGTGAAATAATAATAATAATAATAATAATAATAATAATAATAATAATAATAATATTATAATACTGTAATACTCTTCTTAAACTTACACTTACTTGTATATTTCACAGCTAACCCTTTGGACTAGTGGGGAATTGGGATGGGTTGGTCACCTGAACTGTGGGGATAAGAGCAAAGGGAAAGGACATGGTCTAGTGGTAAATGATCTGCTTTGCATGCAGAAGGCCCCCGGTTTAATCCCTGGCGTCTCCAGCTATTGCTGAGAAAGTCCCATGCTTGAAAGTCTGAGCTGCTGCCAGTCAGTGTAGATCAGGCATCCCCAAACTGTGGCCCTCCAGATGTTTTGGCCTACAACTCCCATGATCCCTAGGTAAGTGGTCAGGGATGATGCGAATTGTAGTCCAAAACATCTGGAGGGCCACAGTTTGGGAATGCCTGGTGTAGATGATACTGAACTAGATGAGCCAATGGCCTGACTTAGTAGAAGGAGACCTTCTAAGTCTCTATGTTCCAAAGTGTGTTCCTACTGCTTCTTTTAACTGCTGAGCAGGAAGCCCTGCAGTTTCTTTGTCTAGCTCAGGCATCCCCAAACTTCGGCCCTCCAGATGTTTTGGACTACATTTCCCATCTTCCCCAACCACTGGTCCTGTTAGCTAAGGATCATGGGAGTTGTAGGCCAAAACATCTGGAGGGCCGCAGTTTGGGGATGCCTGGTCTAGCTTTTCCAAAAATAGCTTTTATTGCAAAATCCTGTTTTCTTTGTCTGTTGTTTACACTGGTTCAAAGAAAGTTTATGAAGCGTTATAAAACAGAGGTAACCAAATGTCATCCTCTGCTTAGTCTGCTAGGTCTTCTAATCTCCACAGGCTTTTTAGGGAGGAGCTATGGTCAGTGGGTGGACACGGGTGGTGCTGTGGGTTAAACCACAGAGCCTAGGGCTTGCCGATCAGAAGGTTGGCGGTTTGAATCCCTGTGATGGGGTGAGCTTCCGTTGCTCTGTCCCTACTCCTGCCAACCTACCTAGCATTTCGAAAGCACCTCAAAGTGCAAGTAGGTAAATAGGTACCGCTACAGCGGGAAGGTAAACGGCGTTTCCGTGTGCTGCTCTGGTTCACCAGAAGCGGCTTTGTCATGCTGGCCACATGACCTGGAAGCTGTACGCCGGCTCTCTCGGCCAATAACACGAAATGAGCACCGCAACCCCAGAGTCGGTCATGACTGGACCTAATGGTCAGGGGTCCCTTTACCTTTACCTATAGTCAGTGGTAGAGCATCTGCTTTGACTGCAGAAGGTCCTGGGTTCAATGCCCATCATGTCCAAGTAGCAGGTGATTTGATGCCCCATGGAAACTTTAGGTAGGGGATGCTTGAGGAGGTAAATAAGGCAACTTCCTATGCCCTGAAATATCTGGGTGTGCTTAGCAGTGAAACAAAGCAGCAAGACCTAGAGGTGTTCCCCGCCACCCCAAAACAGTTCACTGTAACAAAGCAACAGAGCATTCATTGTATGCATTCAACATGACTATGTATAAAGGTCCATAAAGTCTTCATTTAAGGGGGTTTCCAGATGATTTGTGTATGGCTTCTTGGCCTTTTGGCTAAGAATCAAGTGTGGAATCCAGATGGTTTGTGTATTGGGCATTCATCCTGATTTGTTTGCCAAGAGAGTGGACAACTATTGGCTATTTAATGAACATTCATTCTGAATAATTGTGCATGCACACGAAAGCTCATACCAATAACAAACTTAGTTGGTCTCTAAGGTGCTACTAGAAGGATTTTTTAAATTTTGTTTCGACTACGGCAGACCAACACGGCTACCTACCTGTAACTATTCATTCTGGTGTGTTTGCAAGGAGGGAGCTTTGATGACATTGCATCTTTTTTTTATAATCTATTTTTATTAATTTTCCAATTAAAACACAATTATATCACATCCATTATTTCAAATTATACAAATACATATCAATTAAACTGAATGTTATGCCAAATCATATAAAATTTTCGGAGTTCCCATGCTTCAAAAATTTGGGGATTCCTCGCAACTGTCCACTGCCGTCTTTTTCTAAAGTCCAAATCGTGATGACATTGCATCAAAGCAAGTGTTACCCACACTTTCTGGTGCATTCCCCCCACTACTTTTCCTTCTTGCAGAAAGTCTGATATTTGTTGGTTTGTTGCACAAGGAGACCTTCCAATCAACCCAAATGTGCCCACCAGAAAATAGTTTGAAAGCGCCCTAAGTCATGTTAACCTCTGGATATAATGGTCATATGTAGGGGCTGGTGGAATGAAGCAGTGTTAGAGTGGAGACCCTACAATTTCAAAAAGAAATGGAGGGATGACCACTTATGCAGTGGGTGAACAGTCTGCAATTAACAACAGTGCCTTATGTGGATGCAAGAAGCAGACAGCAGAGAATGGAAGAGAGAACTTAAAGAGGTGTCTATATCCAAAGATGGATGGGAGGTGCTGTGAAAGAAAAAGAAGGAATATGTAAGATGCTCTGGGCGACATTTCGGCTGAAAAGCAGTTGCAAATGCTCTAAATAAATACATAGGAGTGTGGAGTAGCTACACCCACTTTTGGCCACATCCACCATTGGTATGTGTTGCCCCCCACCCCATGGTTGCTCAAAGGTGAATGCCACCCTCAGGCTAAAGAGATTTAGCTATCCCTGTTCTAAGAGGCTGTTGAAGGAATAATAAGAAAACCCTTTGAAATGCTTTGTATTTTTCTAATGAAAAATAATAATCATAGAATCATACAAGCTTCTCTTGTTCCAGAGTCAGTCTTTGAGAATCGGGTTTTGCAAGTACCTAGGACCAATACATGTTTTGTGTGTGTGTGTGTGTGTGTGTGTGTGTGTGTGTGTGTTTTACGAAAGGCCTTTTACCCAGTTCCCTCCATTTAACCCAGGATAAGACCTTGAAATGCGGAGAGTGCAAAGAGATTTAATTGAACCATTTAAAAATAAACCCCGAAGCAAGTTGGCAGCCATTTAGGCCCTTGGAATGAATGAAGGTGTAATAAATAATACGCTCCAATCGATTATCAGAATCTCAGTGCAGACATCAGCTAAAAATATATGCTCTGGCTCATGACTGATTTATTCTTCCTCTGCTATCCTATTTAAAAGTCATTAGATTGATGCCCTGAAAGTGACAAAAGTGTTGACTGAAAGATTCATATCACGATCAGATGAGAGATTAAAAACTCAGGAACCTAGGAATAACCTGAGGGTTCTGAATAACCGACACAAAAGTAGTAAGAACATAAAAAGAGTTTGCTGGATAAGGCCAGTGGTCCATCTGATTCTGCATCCTTTTCTCACATTGGCCAATCAGGTCATAGGAAAGATGCAAGCAGGACTTGAGCACAACACCACTCTCCCCTCCTGCAGTTTCTAGCAATTGGTATTCACTGGTATTCACAAGCATACTGGTTTATACTTCCACTAAAATTAATGGGCCTAAGTTAGTCATGCTTGGTTACCTTCCATTGTGCTTTGCCTTGAATTATTTGGATTTTCTCATGTTGTATGGTGCATTTGTACTGAATGCCTTTAGGGTTGCCACACATATCCGAAATACTGCTGTCTCTAGCAGTCTCCGGGCGGAAATTGGTAGAACCCTAGAATAGCTCATTTGGTTAGTGTGTGGTGCTGATAATGCCAAGGTTGCAGGTTTGATCTCTGAATGGGACAGCTACATATTTGACTAGATCAGGCATGTCCAAAGTTCATTTCAGGAGCCTAATCTCCGGCCCACCATGCGATTTAATCTGGCCCCTGTGGCAGTATATGTCCTGGAGTAAAATTCTTTAAAAAAGCTCAGCAACTTTGGTCGGCCCTCACACATGTTCACTTAGAATCATAGAATCATAGAGTTGGAGGAGACCACAAGGGCCATCCAGTCCAACCCCCTGTCAAGCAGGAAACACCATCAAAGCATTTTTGACATATGCCTGTCAAGCCTCTGCTTAAAGACCTCCAAAGAAGGAGACTCCACCACACTCCTTGGTAGCAAATTCCACTGTCGAACAGCTCTTACTGCCAGGAAGTTCTTCCTAATGTTTAGGTGGAATCTTCTTTCTTGTAGTTTGAATGCATTGTTCCGTGTCCGCTTCTCTGGAGCAGCAGAAAACAACCTTTCTCCCTCCTCTATATGACATCATTTTATATATTTGAACATGGCTATCATATCACCCCTTAACCTTCTCTTCCCCTGGGTAAACATACCCAGCTCCCTAAGCCGTTCCTCATAAGGCATCGTTTCCAGGCCTTTGACCATTTGGGTTGCCCTCTTCTGGACACGTTCCAGCTTGTCAGTATCCTTCTTGAACTGTGGTGCCCAATTTGACTTCATCAAATCTGGCCCTCTTTGAAAAAAGTTTGGACACCCCTGCACTAGATGATCCTCAGGGTCTCTTCTAACTCTACATTTCTAAGATTCTATGATTGTGCTGTTATTTGTAAGTAAATAAGCTTGCATAAAGCAACAAATAAGCTTGATGTTTATGAAGTCAGTTTGCAATAAATAAGGTATAGAATTGGGCTAGAAGGTGCTGCATCATATTGAAGAAGCATAAACTTGAGTTCTGTGTCAATTTGCTTGATCAGCAATACAAAATGTAAGCTGAGAAGTCAACGTAAGAAAAACAATGGGGACAAAGCTTATATTTGAGAGATATATCTCGGAAAGAATTATAATCTGCCCAGAAAATGAAGCATTTTTTTTTCTGGAGCAAAACTAAAACCTATGCAGCGAATGTTGCACTGTAAAACCAACAACAAAATAAATGATAATCTTTCAATCTATTTTCCCCTCAGAAAACTGCTGAAATACAAGAACATGAAATAACAGCATTAGCAGAGGAAAGTCCAGAAATGTTGAAGAAACAAAAAGCTGTAATATTTATGATGTCTCAGACAATATTCTCAGAGAGCAAACTACCGTATAAGGTCTACTGAATATGACAGTAAGAAAAAAGTGTTATAAATTGATGAGTAGGTGCAGTGCTTTTTTACTGGGGGGACACAGGTGTGTACATACCCATAAACATTTTGTGAATCTTTGTACTTTGGTCCATTTACTGTATTTATTTCCCGCGATTTGAACTCTAAAATGGTGATTTTTCTTGAGTCAAAAGAAGAGTACCCCCTAAATATTATCTTTAGGGGGGAAAAGCACTGAGTAGGAACTATTCAATGGAGATGCTGGAAGTGTGGTAAAGACTTGTGAGTGCTAGCAAAATTGACTTAGATGGCAAAAAAAAAGACAAATATGAGATTTTTTCATGAGAAAAGGGGAAATGTTTATTTTGTATGTTAGATCTAGAGGACGTGTTTTGGAAGGGAGCTATGATTTCTCACTCTTTTGAGTTGCAGACTGGAGAAGGGATAGTAATCGATCATCTGCGAAGATATGTTGTTGTTGTTTAGTCGTTTAGTCGTGTCCGACTCTTCGTGACCCCATGGACCATAGCACGCCAGGCACTCCTGTCTTGCACTGCCTCCCGCAGTTTGGTCAAACTCATGTTCGTAGCTTCGAGAACACTGTCCAACCATCTCGTCCTCTGTCGTCCCCTTCTCCTAGTGCCCTCCATCTTTCCCAACATCAGGGTCTTTTCCAAGGATTCTTCTCTTCTCATGAGGTGGCCAAAGTATTGGAGCCTCAGCTTCACGATCTGTCCTTCCAGGGAGCACTCAGGGCTGATTTCCTTAAGAATGGATAGGTTTGATCTTCTAGCAGTCCATGGGACTCTCAAGAGTCTCCTCCAGCACCATAATTCAAAAGCATCAATTCTTCGACGATCAGCCTTCTTTATGGTCCAGCTCTCACTTCCATACATCACTACTGGGAAAACCATAGCTTTAACTATACGGACCTTTGTCGGCAAAGTGATGTCTCTGCTTTTTAAGATGCTGTCTAGGTTTGTCATTGCTTTTCTCCCAAGAAGCAGGCGTCTTTTAATTTCGTGACTGCTGTCACCATCTGCAGTGATCAAGGAGCCCAAGAAAGTAAAATCTCTCACTGCCTCCATTTCTTCCCCTTCTATTTGCCAGGAGGTGATGGGACCAGTGGCCATGATCTTGGTTTTTTTGATGTTGAGCTTCAGACCATATTTTGCGCTCTCCTCTTTCACCCTCTTTCACCCTCTGCGAAGATATATGTTTTTGCTAATAGGAGACACAACAATTTTACAGAACTGTATTGTGTTTGGAATGTATGTTTGCTCTTACATTATGCTGTAAACTATAATGTCATACTTGTAGTCTATCTGCCTCCTTATTTTGCATGGACACACACCAGACATTCTTGGGCAGCTGCAGGGGGTTGCCTGACCTATGGTATCCTTGAATTTGTTTTCCTGGTCTAGTGCTCTGAGCGGCTGGGTCCAGTTACCATTTTAATTTTCCCCAATGTATCATCAGCCTGCAGCATTGTAGAAAACAGAGATGGCAGTTGTCAGGTGGTGTTTGGAGCATTGTTACATGACACTGCTGCCAGGGCTCACCAATAGATTAGGAGCTCCACAAGAGGGCCAGGGTCTCCTCAAATCTTTCTTGGAAAGCTAGAAATATCTTCCCAATTTGTAAGTCATTTTGGGAGCCTCTCAGGGCTATAAAATGGGATTTACTTAGTCTAAAGTTTAAACACACACAAATCCTAAATGGGTGTGGTTCCATTTGTTCTAATTATTTCTCACATTGTTTACAGAAGACCAGGACAACCAATTCACATTCCCTCTTAGAAAACACTTGTATCTTTGAAGATTACCACCAGCCTCTCCATAGTCTCCAATTGCCATGAAAATGCCAGTACTTTCATGAAAACCCTTAAACTGTCAGGGCTTCTCACTTTGTCATGCGGAGCCTGGATTCCCAATTGCAATCCTTTCCTGTATTAGGATAAAACCTCACACCATTCCAAAACCCCTTCACCATTGTTCAGTTATCTTCAAGTTATTCAGCGAGCCATATCATTTTTCTTTTAGGACACTGAGTAGAGAGATGCAGTAAGTAGCCGCTTGAGCAAGCTATCATTGTTATGACTTTAAAGTATTGTTTTCTGAATCTAGGAGTAGAACCATTATGACACTATTAACCTGGTTAGCTCTGCAGATAATTGATTATCATTTTCTACAACATACCTTTTACAAATGTAGTAGAAATTTATTAGCAGTTAATGAAAGCAATAAAGTTGGGAGATGAACTTATACATAATTTTTAATCAATAGCAAAATAATTTCTTTTCTTTTTAATTAAAAATGTACAGTAAATTTATAAACAACAGCACTCATTTAAAAGTGAGGTATTCCATTCTTTAAAAAAAATACAATATATTTTACAATAAAGTGCAATATAAAAATATATGTATATTTTGCCCTAAATGTAAACTAGGTAACAAGCAATCAATACTTGTGTTACATCTTTATTTTGTTTGAGTTGTTTTTAATAGCATTTAAGGCATGTTGCAAATAATTATGTTACAAAGATAGCAGCTGAGAATATATTAAAATAGATCCCAGTTCAATAGCCTCTGTTAGACCAAATCAATATCTTCTCTGTGTTAGGTTTCGAGGGTCACCTGATGTGCTCTTGTATCTTTGCATGGTAGGGATGATGTCCATGTATGAGGGAGATGTGACCTGGAAGAGGAAGAGAAAACACAACACAAACAGCTTAAAGTATTCTGACAATATATTATTATTAACCACCATTCATCAAAAGATATCAGGGCACTTCACAGAATAAGATACAAAATAAAACACAAGTAAATAATTAAATTAAATTAAATCAAAACAAAACAACCCTCTCTTCCCACAGACATACAGTATTTAAAAGGCTGTAGGATATTAATCAGCCAACAATAATAAGACTACCTTGCTGTGATGGATAGGAGACTAAGTTTGCTTTCTGAACGAAGGTTAGATCTCTGTGTAGTGACTCTAACCATATAAAAAAGCACTGATAGCTCCTGCGAACCTATCCTTAGCTTGCTGGTGAGGCACAGGTTCTCTGTTCTGGAATAACTATGTAGAGTTCTCAAGGCTCTCACCACCTCACCCTTTTATAGCCACTGAAAGAAGAACCACTAAGACTGTTATTTATCCTTAACAGTGATCTTCATGGTCTTCATAACTGCAGCCTGCAGGGTCTCCAAACTAGTTGAAGGGTGGTGGCTCCACTCTGGAAGTTATGGAGATAAGGATAGGTTCTGAGCAGTGTATGTTCTTTTTTTGAGATGCTGGATACCAGAGCCAAGACCTGGTGACATAGGGAACTGGGTTTCAAGCCCAAGTACAGATAGTCCTGAAGCAACGTTAAGGTTTCCTGGATGAAAATACTGTAGCAGGCACCTTGTTTGAGTACGGCCAGTTATTCAGTCACCAAGTGGGTAAGTGTAGTCAAACAGAATCTGGGTGCAACAGACCTAGAGACAAAATGTCTGGTAGATTGAAGGACTAGGCTCTTAGTGGGTCTTTGAGATTTGACAAGTGGCCAACCTATCTTCTGGGCGACCGAATCATAGAATCAGAAGGGATCCTGAGGGTCATCTAGTCCAACCTCCTGTAATGCAGGAATCTCAACTAATAGTAATAGTAATAACAATAACAATAATTTTATCTTTTATTGCAAACAGTTCTAGGATAGAGCTGCTGAAGTGCTACTGGAGGATGCTGAATGTTGGCTGAGACAAGGATCACTCTCTGGGGTTTCATTAATAGCTAAAGAAATAGGCAGTTGGGTTGAGGCTTTTATGCATGTTGAGACCAACAGCAGGCTGGACTCTGTCCAGATTTACAGGAACTCAGTCTTGTGGAACAGAGACCAGGTTTGGATCTGTTCAAATACTGCAAGTCTGAGATGGATCTCCAGTTGCCTCCATTGCAGAGGAGCCACTAAGCTGGGGGGGGGGGGAGGGATTGGAATGGGGAAATGGCAGATGGGAAAAGTATTAAGTAATCTCTCATGTCTATTCTCTGCCTTAAATTCTTGCATACCATCCTAAAAGAGCTTTGTTTCTTTTCTTTTTTAAAAAGGCATCCAGGACACAGTTACACGCGTTAGCACACAGTTATTACAGGATATTAGACGAACACATTTTGCTGGATCAAATTAAAACCCATGTAGTCCAGCGTTTTGGTTCAGACAGCAGGCAACCATATGCCTTTGAAAGAGTACAAGTGGATGATTATCTCTGCTGCATCTTTATAATAAACAACATACTGTTCATATGCATTTTACAATGGAAGAGCAAATGGGTATGCTTACCAAAGGGGAAAGAGTCTGTAAAACATTGGTGGAGGATGGGATTTTTTTCATGGTTTCATGGACATCTAAAATTGCATAAAATAAGAAATTTCAAGTTTATGGCGGGGAAAAACAAGGTGTACAATAATTTATTCTTCCTTCAAATAATACAGACTCTATGTTACCTCCAGTTTTTGTTCCCTTTGCAGGGCTGCAGAAGCATTCATTTTATTTCATATTTATATATTTCAAATTTGTAGAGAGAAGTCTATAAATGTCTACAATTCCTGGCAGTATATGAAACTATGCTCAGAAGTGGTGGGGCATTAAGTGCCCATTGCTACAGAGTAATAACCCCTGCTTGGGGGATTCCAAAAGGCACTTGAATGGTGACCGTGGGAAATGAGATATGAACTCTTCTAGTACAAAGCTCTTTTATGTTCTCAAATGTTCAGCTCAGCTTTTTCTGGCTCTTCAGTTTGCAGGCATGTAGTACTTTGGGATCCACGAACAAGGTGGCACTGTAGCCAGGGGCACTTTCCCACCAATTCCACTTGGTAGGCACCTCTTTCAGAATTAAGTCTGGCAGCCATCATTTGATGGGTTACCCTATGGAAGAGGTAGCTTGTCCTTTGACAGAGGTGGGTTCAAAAGCAAATGACAAAGGATTCTGAACGGCTTATCCCCTCCTTCCGTCAATATCCCCTGCATAATCTCAGATCTGTCATAAATCAAAATAGAGTTTGAAATAAGAGTGTGAGTAGCAAAACATTCCGAGAGTAGCTAAAACATGAGAGAGAGGCAGGAAGGATAGAAAATTGTTGAGATCATACCTATTATTGGATAATAATTTCTAAGGTTTGAAGAAACTTTAGATGTTCTTTGCCTTTGAAAATAATGGACTTTTGCATGACCAAATGAATACCCCAATTATAGTTGTATGGGAGTCCTCATGCCTAGAGAACCCCCCTCTATCTACCATCTTCACAGAGGCTCCAATCTACAGTACTTTAAAGTGCTTATGTGCAAAAACATACCTTGCCATGCGATTCTTGCATACATGCCATATGGCTGCAAATGGGGGCAACTATTTGACTAGGGAAATGAAAGGTCGTTTGTCACATTCCCATCTTCTGTATTGTAAGCTAAATAAAGCATCTAGGAACAGCAGTTCCACTATCACATAACCTTGTAACTAAATAATTATTATGCCACTGCATGGTATATTTGTTAGAAAACTGGGAGACAACACAGTTGGAAGCTGAAATGATCATTCTTGCAGTATTACTTATTTACATTTAAACTGCAAACCTATGTGCACTTACTGGAAGACCCACTAATCTCAGTGGAACCTACTACCAAGAAGACAGGCAGAGAGTTGTATTGATAGAGTTGACTACCCTGGTGGATTTCATAGCATGATCTGCTGACTACTTACTAAGTAGCTTTTGATTAATGCGGTCGAGTGACTGAAGAACTTTGTGCTCTTCAAATGACAATGCACTCATTCCTTGCCGTCCAGGTCTGTTTAGCACTGTAGTCTGTTTGTATGGTTGAACTGTGTCCAAATCAATCAAGATGTCACTTTCTGTAGCTGATGTGTTTGCTAAGTTTTCTGCCAGCATAAACTGTGTAGTACTGTCTGAAACTAATAACAGAAATGTAGAAAAGGTTAGAAAGAAAACAAACAAAAAACTGGATTTGTTCCTGGGGTCAATTTGTTTTAATATCCACCTTTTACAACCTTTCTCCATTGCTAACAACATGTATTTGTGCATTTTTCACAAATAATTTTATTTATATTTGTTCCCACAGAACATCATGACCCTATCCAAGCAACATTAGAATTGTCTTTGAGGATGCCCTGTGGTCTAAACCACTGGGCCTCTTGGGCTTGCTGAATGGAAGATCGGCGGTTTGAATCCCCGCAACAGGGTGAGCTCCCGTTGCTCAGTCCCAGCTCCTGCCAACCTAGCAGTTCGAAAGCATGTCAAAGTTCAAGTAGATAAATAGGTGGGAAGGTAAACGGTGTTTCCATGTGCTGCTCTGGTTTCGCCAGAAGTGGCTTAGTCATGCTGGCCACATGACTTGGAAAAACTGTCTGCGGACAAACGTTGGCTCCCTCGGCCAGTAAAGCGAGATGAGCGCCGCAACCCCAGAGTCGTTTGCGACTAGACTTAACTGTCAGGGGTCCTTTACCTTATCATCACTTTCCTATAATGTTTCTGTGAGAAATGGACACATGACAGATACCCAATCTTTTTAAAAAATTGCCTTTTTTCTGTGGCTTTCTTTAACTGTTCTTAAACTTTTTAGCATTTCTTACTATCTGCAACCCTCTTATGTGTTAAGACTGTGTCTTTTTCTTTGACTTATGTACAACACCTTGTTGTTACAAGCACTCTACACATGGGATTTTATTAGCAAAACTCAAAGATATTCCTTAATTGGGAATGACACATGATACTTAGCAATGAATAAGTTTATAATAAGAACCTTAAAATAATAATTCATAGCAACAGTCAGATTGAAACATGCTGCATTACCTTCATCAGAATTACTGGTGCCACCCATGGTTTGAACTGTATCATTTGCACAATGAGGTGGTGCTCGTTTCACAGCTTGTGTCGTATTCTATTAAAAAAGAATTTTATTATCAAACTGCTTGAAAAAAATAATCCTGGCATTTCATGGTCCAGAAGTGCTAACGTTACTCTGAAATGAAAATCAAATGATGAAAAAGCCTTAAAACACACACACACACACACACACACACACACACACACACCCCTACCTATAACATATGCTGCTGTATTCTGGAGAACATTAACCTGTGATAGTGGTGATACTGAACTACAGCAGAAAAATTTAATACTGCGATTATTAACTCGGATTCCCACATGGTGTTCTATGATAACCCATGAACAGGTTACATATGCAAGTATGTTCAGGATATAGTAAACCTGAACAGTTACTTGTGAAATGACTCCACCAGAGAGTTTCCTTTACAATGTACAGAATACCCTCTCTCTACATTCTGCCTTTTTTAGAGAAGTGGAAGCAAGAGGTCTAGAGATAACTGTAGAATCTCTTTTCTACTGGAAGTAACATTTAAATTTTCTTCAGCATATTGTTCATATTTTTTTTAACTGCATGATACAGAATCCATTTTCCTAGGACAGCAACTTTTGATATTTTTCCGTCAGAAATTTTTCAGATATACCTGTACGACACTAGTGGGCTTCCATACTGCAGAGGCTGCCTTTTGTCTCCTCTGTTCTAAAAGAGCCTTGCGTTTATTTTCATTATTTTCAATACTTTGTTTTCGTCTTGTCATGGCAAAAGTAGCTGAAAAGGATAAAAAAGAACCACAAAACACGCACCTTGTTATTATTTTATACTTAAATTATAATTATAGTTTCAATGTTATATTTTGTTTATAAGCCACTTCGAACACATATAGGGAAACATAGTAACAAATAAATATGCAGAAAAAAGGAATACAGATGGCTTAACTTGAGTTTACTTTTGGATTATATCAGTAATGTTGAGCAAGATAGATGGCAAACCTGCTTGTATGGTACATATATGTTTTGCCTCATGGAGCAAATGTACAATTCTGGGTGTGTGTTGTTTGAGAGAGAAAAGCCGTGTGAGGAAAACAACAAAAACTTCCTCTTGTACCACGGCTCTATTCCAAACCACTTCTATTTACTCTTTACAAAAAGACAATCCCACCATCTCCCACCATCACATCTAGTTTGGGGCTTAGGTCTCCAGCAGAGGGCTTTCCTAGTCCAACTATCTGAGATTCCTTTAGCAGGAGATGATGGGGACTGAACCTGGAATCTTCTGCAGGCAAGAATGTGCTCAACCACTAAGCTATGGTTCAACATTTGGGGTAGTTTATAACTAGAGCTGCAAACTTTAATTGGTAGATTAATTAAATAGAGCTTTAGTTTATTGATGGGAGCGAATTCAAATCAATGGAGTTAAACGTTAAGGATATATTGGTTAATTTAGCTTATTTTCAAATTCTCTAATTTTCCTCTTGTGGTAAAAATACTAAAAATTATACTAGTGCTGATAGTTTAAAGGAATGTTTGGAAAAGACAAGCACAAAAGAATTTTCATGAATAGAGCCCTCGATTAGCATGTGAGCTATAGAAGAAACCACTTCAGAATATACCAGCATACTCTAATTTATCAATATGAACTCTCAGTACTTAGGAAAGTTCCACAACCATACATGCCTATCCCAGGTACCCTTCTAGATTTTTTACTCTCAAAAAGTTGCCAGTGCGGAAAATACAGAATTGAAACTAGGGTACAGACTCAAACCAAACTTCATACACGGCTCATTGACTATACATATATTACTGTATAAGCTTTATTATTCAAGATTCGTTAAATTTGGCCTATATATACTCTCATTTTCTCTCTCCACCCCCAACAAAATTTGATAAAGGAAGAACCTTACTGCTTGGTGGAGAAGCAAATATTGGATTCACTCTGACACCTGATTTAATATTGCCCATCAGATTGCCACCATCAATTGTGATGTGAGTCACATTAGGTCTAGTGGGTTGCAAGTCACCATTATTTGAATTATTACAGAGTGTAATACAATGTTGTGAATCTCCTGAAAGAAAAGGAAAAACACACAAGAAGATTTAGAAATTATATTGCCAGGCTAACTTCACTCATCAGTTCATTAATTAGTCAGGAATGTGTGTGTGTTTTACAACCAACTGTATTGTTTCACTCAATTGCTTTAAGGCGTGTGGGGTAAAGTTGCAGCAAGACCTAATTTACCAGCAGATGATTAGACCAAATCATTGTACGAATGTGCAAGTTAAACATTCACTCAAGGCACATCCAATCTCCCTTCATTACTGAAGCACCACAAGTTTAAGCACACTGTCAAGGACTCTGTTAGATGACAGCCAAAGCACTCAGTCATTTACAAAAATTAACTTTCATTTCATTAGTAGCAATCTGTTATATCAGAAAACAGCTATTATATTAATATTGTTGTTGAATTAATAAATCACATTTCAAATAAATTTACAGGCAATTAACAACCATAAAACAAAACAAGTGAAACAAGTAAAAGTAAATTTAAATACAATACAACACAATAGGCAGAGACATGTCCCCCCCCCCGCTCCCCCAACATCCAGCTGGAAAGGCAAAGTGAAGCAAAAGCATCTTCAGTTGTTTCTGGAAACTCCAGATAGTGGGCACCTGTTGTATCTCAATAGGGATGCTTTTCACTTAACAGTGACAGCTACACCTGCTTCAAATTACTGTGTAGTGGGATTCTGATATTAATTTAGGAACTTCAGGGAGATCCTCCTGCAAAATGCAGTGGCCTACTAGGTATGTAGTGAGTAAGGCAGTCTCTAAAGTAACCTAGTCATAAGATGCATAGGGCCTCATACAGTGGTACCTTGGTTTACAACAATAATCTGTTCCGGAGGTCTGCTTGTAAACCAAAACAGGTTGTAATGCAAGGCGCGCTTTCGCCAACGGGGCCTAAAAAAGGGGGGGTTGTAATCCCAAAAAAGGGACACACACTTCTGGGTTTGACGTGATTATAGTCCAAAATGGTTGTAATCCAAAACGGTTGCAAACCAAGGTACCACTGTATGTTCATACCAAAACCTTGAACTTGGCTCTGTAGCAGATTGGTAGCCTGTGCAGATCCCATAGGCAATGTGTTATATACTGGTGGCAGTTCGCTCCCATAAGCAACCCAGGCATCATGTCACGTGCTAGCTGTAGGCTCGGGACCATCCTCAATATACCCACAAAGAGTTCATTGCAGTAATCCAACCTTGAAATTACAGATGAGCTGAGATTTACAACATACTGGGAAATCTGCTTGGGTACATGTACCCTGATATGGCCTACCAGGGCTGATATACTGCCCACTGGCGGAGGAAGAGGGGAGCGGGGGGAGCGCACCGCCCCCAGCAGTGCGATCCCGGTGGGGTGCCATTGCGGCTGCCCCCCTGCCCACGCTGGGTGCCATGCCCCTGCAGGCGGCGTGCCACGCCCCTGCCTGCTCTCCGCCCCCTGGTGCCAGAGCATGAAGCTCTGCCACACTGATCCTGCCTGGACTGCCTCTAGTACCTGCTGCCACTGAGAACTCCTGTAGCTGTCAGCCTCTCCTTCCCCTTGCAAGTGGGCTAATCTGGTGATGTTGGCGCTAAAAAGTACTAGGAGGAAATGGCTACTTCATTCCATTTGGCAAGTCGAGGTCAGCAACGCTGTGGGAGATAAATATGGCAGCCACCAGTGTTGAGCAGAGCTGATAACTTACTTGCCTCTAGGCCCACTGTGATATAAGCCTGCTTGTGAGGGGGAAGGAGGTGGCTGCAGTATTGTTAACATCAGGGAGCCCAAACGGTGGGAGGTGCTGGGTTGGGTGAGGGCAGCCTGCTCATGGCTCCTCCAAACAGAGAGCTGAGCTTGTTTATATATGAAAATGCACTAGGGATGGCTTGATTCAGCTCTACGTCTAAAAATTCAAAAGGAGCTTTTATCCTCCAGTCAGAAATGGCACCGTGGTTTTATCCACTGTGGCACCATTCATCAGGGCTGAGCTAGTCACACCTATTTGTAAATGTCATGGTCAGGGACTGGCTAAAACCAGGAACGGGCAGAATACCACTTGTTAGAAACAATTTTTGTCTGGATTTTGAAAGGAAGTATGTCCAGTCTGGTCTTTCTCTTTCAGTACACTCCTGCCCTTGTTATTTCTAATGATAATGTAAGATTGGCACAATATGCCTGAAATTAAACTTCTTTCAAAATCCCTCTGAATGGACCCTCTGTTATTAGTTCTCATTTTATCAAATACACAATCTTATAAATCCTTCTAAATCAGTGAAAACACATAAATCTTACCAGCAGCACCATCCTTTTGAGCCAGTGCACGATGCACTCCTTGCCACAAAACTGTGATTTCTTCATCGGTTGGTGTGCGATCTCGACATAATCCATTTTCTGAGTACACAGAGTTTCCTTTTGGAAAGCTGTTGCACCGGGCAACTGCTTGACCAGTAGCCTTTTTCTTCCTCAACAGCTCATAGGTAAATATGCTATACGAAGGTCGCATAGTGGCCATCTGTGAATTGCAAGCAGTACCTGAAGATGGAGAATCTGTAGTATCTGAACATAAATCTTGACCTTCAGGCAAGAAATGACTGTTTTCAGTATCTGTGTGAGCTTTCCAAAGATTTCCTGACTGAGACACACTGTCTGGATTTTCATCCAATTTTTTGCCTGGTATGGGCTTGCTTGGTGGGTGAGGTGCCATGATTTTGCCCTGAGTTTTCATAACCTTTGTGGCTTCGCTAGCTGACTGTGGTCGGATAATGGTGCCCTTTCGGTTTTTAGTTGTGAAAGTTGATGTGGCTTTGGCAGATTTTGGTCTTTTGATCAATTTTGTTCTACTTTTACATGGATTGCTTTTGGGATTTTTTAGTTCACAATTATATAGCAGGGGTATTTCTTCACCTCTTGGCGCCATCCATGCTTGTCTAGCAACATGATATCCTGTAGATACAAAAGCATTCTGCATCCCATTATCTTTTTCTGAGTCTTTAACAGTAGCATTTTTTGCAGATGCCTGAGAATTCTCCTGGAGATATTCTGGAAAAACAGAATTGAGAGTGCAAGCGGGAATGCTTCTAACATTAGTTCTAGAAGTGGCAGCTCTAATTTGGGAAACAGGTGATCTGGGCTGTGCATGAGGTATTTCAATGATATTTTGTTCTGAATGCTTTTCATCACCCCCTGCTCTGTTAATTTCATCAAACCACCTAAGTTTTTTACAGTTCTTTTGCTCTGCATCTTTCCCTTTCATTTTTGCCAATTCAACACTGTCTCTAGGAATCACAGTCTGAGTCCCAAATCTGACCCCCCTGTTGACAACCACTGCCTTGAAATTGCCAAATTCATATTTAGATTCTTTTTTCAATATGCTTTTTGGAAATTTCACTACTTTTTCTTCATTGGGGTTGTTCCCCTGTTGGTCAAGATCAGACAAATTAGCAGTGGAATCTTCATGCGACACAGATAAACTATTTTTAGTCATTTCATTATCTCCATTAGCGTTCTGTTGATTTATACAGCCTTTACACATATCTTCAAGCAAAGATGCTACAACATTTTCATGTTTAGCATTTGTCACACCATCTATATCTTCAGTACATCTTGCTGAATCATCATTTCCCTTCTTCTCCATGCAATTAATTGAGAAGCTGTTATTGTAAGGGGCAGTAGGAAAGACCGCAGGGGTTGCTGCTTGTTGACAGGAGACTTGTGCTGATGAGGTTCTGTTCTGGGGAAGCTGAGAATTTCTCTCTTGTACTGAAACAACTGAAGGATCAGGGACAGCCCAAGCTTTGTTTATTTTGTGTACCGGGCTGTCAGTAGCTACAGGAACCTCTGTGCTAATCGTGCCTGAAGATGGACGTTTTGACAGAAAACTTCTCTCTTCTCTTTCATTTTGTGCAAAAGTTAGATTCTCATCGGAAGCATCTCTCGCAGTCTCTCTTTGTTCAGACCTACTTTGAACAAATGATTTCTGATCAGGACTGCATGTGTCCTCGTCAGAAGGTATGACATTGTATTTTATTAAAATATCACGAAAGGGGGAGGTTGTCTGGAAATTTGAGGTATTTAAATTTGTAAGCCAATTATTTACATGCTGATTTTTAGAAAAAGTCATGTCAGTTTCATCAGAGAAACTTTTATTTCTAGTCTGTAATTCCTCTGAATTGTGGACTGAGGAGTCCAACTGTGCAGATAAAGAAGATATTTCACTGGGTGTTGTACAACCTTCATTTGGTTCTGCAGCCTCAAGACTGTCCACACTGCAAACACTTTCTGTACGGGCTATTTCATTCACTTCTTGATGAAAATCCTAAGACAGAAAAGCAAACAGCTTATAAATATCACCAAGACATTTCATCTTGGTCAAGTTTAAGAGAAAATTAGGGAAATCCTTATGGTTTATTGTGTGAATAGTAAGATTTTCAGGTTTGCATTTCAAATAAACATCAATATGTCCTTGTGGACACTCTTTACCAAATCAAAAAGGGAAAAGACATTGGGAATAATTTGATAGAAAACTGTAGAATTTTTCAAGAATACATTTCAAATATATTTTTTTAAGTCATTCTGAATACAGGATGAAGTGTGCTAAAAATGTCACAAACAGCTAGTATTCTTAACTGGAGCTTCTATTTGGTCACTGATTTTCAGTGCTAGAAAAACATTGCAAGTTCTCATACACCACACATTTTGGGTGCCACTTCTGCACAGGGATGAACTAATTTCAATTGTATATCAAATTTATAGGCAGCCACATGCCTGAGATTTTTTTAGCTCTAATTTCAGTCTATTTAGCTGAATGTTTTTTCAAATGTCTGGTGCTGCAAGTTTAGACAGAAATTACCCATGAAAGCCCCTGGGATATACAACCTGGCAGGAATAAAATAAGTTAATCGCCAGTGCTAATGTGTGCTTGTTAAAAGCTCACTTGTTTTTCCAGGCCTTTGCTAGCCATTAATATACCATCTTGTTGTATTTGCCCTGGTATCTGTATGCTGCTGCACTTGTTGCTTTAAGGTATTAGAACATTTTTAAAATTTGTTGTGAACAACTTTGAGAAACGAAGGGAGGTATAGAAATGTGTTTTACAAAATTTATCAGATAGCTGGAAACCACAATAGCATCCAAACTAATGATGATTTTGCTTCATTGTTTTCAGCTTAAGTCTTATAAAAATAGTTTACCTTATCTCTTCCTTGGTTATAATTAAGAACCAGTAAAGCTTGTTTCTTTGCGATAAAAAATATTAGTGGTTATCAGTCCAGTAATTTTTATTGCAGGCCCTTGAATTTTATTTGAAAACAGGCGCTATACCTCAAAAATCACAAAAAAGTGCATACAAACCCTGTGGTGACTATATTGCAGCAATATTCTGGTTTAGAAGTGAATTAGGTTTAGAACTGAAATTTTGTTTGATTTTAAAGGGATATATTAATAGGAAACAATATTCATATTGGCATAGTGACCTTTTAATATGCCCTAAAAGGGGGGATTTTAGGAATCTTTATAATCCTACCAGACCTGTAAAACCACAAAGTGAGAGGACCACAATGTATAATCATACAGATATGGTGTACAGTCAATTGCAATGATTTTGACTGACTACAGCAGCCTATTCAACTATTGCTTTCCACTCACCCTTGCTTAATTAAAAGTGAGTTTCAGAGCAAAGCACCACAGTGAAACAATGTCAGTAGTTACTCTGTAGCATTTGTTTGTATGTTTAAACTCTTACATATTTACAGTCAAACCTCAGCTACTGAACGCCTCCATTTTGGAACGTTTTGGCTCCCAAATGCAAAAAACCCAGAAGTAAATGCTCCGGTTTTCAAATGTTTTTCAGAGGTTGAACGTCCAATGTGGCTTCCACTTGAGTGCAGGAAGCTTCTGCAACCAACTGGAAGTCGCGCCTTGGTTGTCAAACATTTTGGAAGCCGAACGGGCTTCCGGGATGGATTACGTTTGACAACTGAGGTTTGACTGTATAAGCAACTTCCCTTTCTGCTAATTATCTTCAACAGTTTGAAAATTGTATCTGCTTTGCCAGAAACCCCCCAGTGGCCCCTAGTGGCAATTTAACGGTGCAAAAGAAAAAGAAGTTGTTTATACTATTGCTATGCAATTCAAGCAGCAGACCAAACTGAGCACAGTTGCTTCAAAGAAACCTAAACATTAGCAGTGAATGGATTTTGATGCTCTTTGACTGATAAAGCAACTGTAACAGCAACTTCAGCTAAGGATACTGCAACACACCTGGCTCAGCAGTGATGTGCACCTTCACGGGGTGACATGCCTAGGATAAGGAAGACTCTGTTAACACTTTAATGTCCTTTCATGTGAAGTTCTACTTGTGTGGGGGGTTATCATGCTGTTTTACCTTTCAAGGTGATAGAAGTCCTGGGCTTCTAGATCTTTAAATTGGCACTGAAGCAGGTGCAATGGGTCTTAAAAGTTGGTACATTAGGTACTCCTACTTGGATGGTTTATGAATTGCACCTTTAAGAGGATGTAAATAACTGCCAGGACATCATACCTGAAGGTTGCTGAAATGTTGTTCTTGTAGTTGCTGCTGCATTTCATTCAGATTTTGTTGGAAGAGAAGCTGGGAATTGTCCAGGTTTGAACCACTGTTTTCCTGCATTATCCTATCACAGCCAGCTTTCACTGAGCTCTGTTTCCAGGAAAAGGGATCATTTCTAGTAGCTGAGGAAGTTGTGTCAGCAGCTCTTGCAGAGAAGAAACATTATAGTCACTTCCAGCTACATTTTTACTAGTTTCATGAAAAGTTTCACAGTAAAAAATTACATCTAAAGTGAAACATTCTGCACACTAAAATTAACTTAGTAGCTACAAGGTACTATAGAAGGTACACTGTACTTGTGAAAACATATTTCAGTAAAAATTTGCCCCAAACTATGAATAAAGTGATTCTGCTGATGTTGCATTTAGCTGCATTTTTTAATACTCTGTTAAGTTCTTACTTTGCTTTGCTAAATGCATATTTTGGGGGGAAATATGTGTCCTCTTCATAGAAAGCAAGTTTTCTGCCCCTTCCTGCAGCTATCTGCACCTCTGAAAAGCTTCTTAGGAGAGTTGTGGGGACCTTGAATAACATGGGATTTGATGTGGCAGTTGTTGAATGAAGGATCACCCAAAATCGGGCCTGGATTCTAATACGTTAATTTATAGAAATTAATGGAGGGGAAATTTCCCATTCCCTCCTCCCACCCAGCAGTTCTTCCATTTAGCTTTCGCCCACAAGTACCACAACAATTTTATGATTGAATTAAACAAATAAAATATGTACCTTCCAATGACTTTGGATGGTGACAAATGTAATCCTGTTACTTGAATTTTCTTTAAAGCCTCTTCTAATTTAGATTCTGGTTTTCTCTGCACTAGGAATTAAAAAGAAGGACAGCATTTAGAAATATTTAATAAAATGTCAAGCTTTTAAACACACAAACTCAGGAATAGTTTCCCTCCACCAGAAAGCTCCTACAATTCTAAAATTATGCCCACATCAGCCCTCCACTACTACAATCCTTAACTTCTTCTGCCTTGTTGTTCCCATAGAGCATGGCTTTGCAAACTCTGCACACTCTGACTTATTTAAATGCATCAACAATTACTGCAATTCCTAAACTGTTTTTTGAATTTTTGAGGCATCCGATAATGATAGTGTATTTACAACTAAGGCTAAATTTACAAATGATACTGGACCACTAAATTAAGCATATGTAATTGCAACACGGAGAATTCAATATAAGGGACAAAAAAAGAGCACAATCCATGATAGCCTTCTTGTACTATTTATTTCAGTCCAGTTCATTTTAATGGGGTCCATATAAAAAAACTTCCTGGTAGATTGTGCCAGTAGCTGTTTTTTGGTAGGTGGAAATAGAAAGCCCTGCTAAAGGTAGGAGAGGAGGGCAGTGACTATAAGAAATGTCTTGTCAAAATTATTATTTTCTAAATTGCATGCTATCTTTCTGCCACAAATGACATTAAAGGTGGCTTAACAATTCATAAAAATATCAGTACAGTGGAACCTCGGTTTATGAACACCTCGGTTTATGAGTTTTCGGTTTATGAACGCCGCGGACCCATCTGGAACGGATTAATTCACTTTCCATTACTTTTAATGGGAAAGTTCGCTTCAGTTTATGAACGCTTCAGTTTATGAACAGACTTCCGGAAGCAATTACACCCATGTTTCAGTTTATGAACTGAAGTTTAAGTACTTCGCGGACCCGTCTGGAACGGATTAATCCACTTTCCATTACTTTCAATGGAAAAGTTCGCTTCAGTTTATGAACGGTTACTCCGCGGACCGTCTGGAACGGATTAATCCACTTTCCATTACTTTCAATGGGAAAGTTCGCTTCAGTTTATGAACGCTTCAGTTTATGAACAGACTTCCGGAACCAATTGTGTTCATAAACCGAGGCGAGGTACCACTGTAATGAAATAAAAAAGCAGGAAATATATGAAAATACACCCTTGTTTTGAAAAGTAATATAAATAAAATGCAGCAGTTAAATAATTTCTGCACCCAATAGGCCACACAAAGGAGAAAATCTCTGGCTCCCAGCTCATTTCTGCCACTGAGCTATGGCTTGGTATTGATATCAACAATACTATTCATGGGTAGCTTCCTTTAATTCAATAATTAATTATGATGAAACATGTACACACAATGACGTTAATTCGTTAACCATTAAAAGTTTTGATGTATAAATTTAGTGTATGAATTTTACAAGAAAAACAAGTAGGAAATCCCTGGAGAAGTTTCACAGTCAAATCAAAATGCATCATTACCAATGCTAGGTTTTTTTGTCTTTCATTTGATCAGTGGATAGGAAACATCCACTGAGAATCGGAGGTGATGCACTCATGACTTCCTGAGTGGAGAAGAATATTTAAGTGAAATACCATATCACATAGTTTCAACCTTGGAAAATTGACTGAGATATCATACTGTCTGTGCTTACAACTGTTAGATGCCCCTGAGAGAGTACATTCATGAGAATTATAAAGACTGGAGCAGAACCAAAGGTGTGTTTGTGAATCGTTCAGAACTGTTGTGCTGTGTCATCAAAAACAAGTTTGAAATAGGGATCCTGTATTTAAATACTAAAAAAAACCTGAAATATACAAAATTACTGTATTACATCTCATTGGACTGCCAAAGTATGAACTTTGTTCACGTATGAAACCAACTTCAAAGACACATGAAGTAATTTGAAATTATTGAGTTTAAACAGTTTGAAATCCTAGTCACTAACAGTAAAGGCACACACACCCCTACAAGGACACCCAGGTTTCCAAGGAAAAGAATCACATACAAAAGTGCAGAAAAACTGATTGCAGGCTGAATCATAGAATCAAAGTCAGCACATGTGCCAGTGGTTATATTATCACAAGATTCAAAGTCTTCCACATTGCACAGTCTCTTCACCCCTAAAATTACTGCTCTTTGATGCGGTTAACATTGAAGAAGCACTGCACCCTCCAAAACTAATGCTCAATCAAAATGGTCAGTTTTGACACAGCTAATCTTAGGCTGGAGATCCAAACTTGCACCACAGATGCAGTGCTCCCAAAGCACAGCAGCCTTTTACACTGTCAGTAGTGTAGATTTACCTTTGGAAACCTATTTCTGTGCTCACAACTGTGTTACTAGATCAGGGATTGCCAGCTGTTTTGCATCCAATGATGTATGGGAAAACCCCATCAGTGGTTGCACAAAAGCAGAGGCTGTGGCCAAAGCTAAAAGTGGCTAGAGCACTTTTTACTTCTTTCTGCCACCTTTCCCCTTGCCCTGAAAGCTCAACAACTTTCCTAAAAAAACAACTCAACAATTTTGGTCCACCCCAGGTGGGGGTTGCTACGCTGCTGGAGCAGAGACCAAGACCTGGTTAGGCAAGTGCATAATGGAAGGCAGAAGCAGCTGGTAAGATGCAGCCGCTTTGTTCTCCTGGCTCCACCAGGTATCAAGAGCATTGCATTGGCTCCACCAAGAGCATACATGGGATTAATCAGAAGTGGCAGTAAGGAAGTCACTACTCAAAACCCCAACAATCCAAGGGTCAGTCAATACACTAAAACAGTATTATGAAAAGTATAGACTTCCTCCTGTTTATATATATTTCTCATTATCTGGTACGTTGTTCCTGACCTTTTTGGCTATTCAGATAGCTAAGTTAAGCTTACAATAACGCATTCTGCAGGATCAATAATAATAATAATAATAATAATAATTTATTATTTATACCCCGCCCATCTGGGTGGGGTATAAGCCACTCTGGGTGGCTTCCAACAGAAATATTAAAATACAATAATTTATTAAACATTAAAAGCTTCCCTAAACAGGGCTGCCTTCAGATGTCCTCTAAAAGTCTGGTAGTTGTTTTTCTCTTTGACATCTAGTGGGGGGGGGGCGTTCCACAGGGCAGGTGCCACTACCAAGAAGGCCCTCTGCCTGGTTCCCTGTAACTTGGCTTCTCGCAGCGAGGGAACCGCCAGAAGGCCCTTGGCACTGGACCTCAGTGTCTGGGCAGAATGATGGAGGTGGAGACGCTCCTTCAGGTATACTGGACCGAGGCCATTTAGGGCTTTAAAGGTCAGCACCAACACTCTTGTGGGCATGGTGTTTTGTTTTTTTGATAACATTATTTCACTTTCTAAACTTTTTTAAAGGAATAATAGATTTGATTGTTTACTATACTTTTATGGAATGGCCCCTAGGTATTGCAAAAATTGTCTGTTGACGGATACTAATCTGGAATGAAAACTATTTCTAGCATGCATTATAATGCAAGCATTATAGATATAGCTGCATTTGCAATATGCAAACCTTCTACTTTCTTCCGTTGTGAAAGTGGAATATGACCACGCTGGAACCTTTCAGTTGCTTCCTGATGTTTCAGTTTCCTCTGCAGCAAAATTTGTTCTCTGAATTTTTGTTCTTTTTCTTCAACGTCTTTCCATTTTTCTTCAAGTGCTCTGTGTAAAAACAACTATGGCTTTCAATAAAAATAATCACCATGGTAAGTGGCTCACACCATTTTGCTTAAATCCTTCTTTCTCCAAATACATCAGTGATTCATATTAAGAAGGATGTTTCAAACTCAGTCATGTCCTGACCTCTCTCCTGGCATGTGCCAGGAAGAGTGTGGATTGGCTCCATTGGCATGTTTGCATTGCACAGACCTTGCCTCCCCATCTCTGTCTCTCTACACCCACACCCACCCACTTAAACACCCATTCCCTGACATGACAATCACTGATTTCCCTCTTGGTATCTGCAAGTTCACCTTTGAGTACTGGGAAAGGAAGTAATAAGCTACCATGGAGTATCTAGATCTGATTAATAGCATATGTGGCACCCCCAGGATAAAGAACAAATAAAAAACAAATAATCTTTCAGATTTTTAGCTGAAAAGTCTATAGTAATGAGTGAAGAGCTGCATTCAAAATGTATAAGGATTTACTGTTTGAATAAACCTTTCTAACAGTACTTTTTATTATATTTCTTGGCACATCAAGCAAGGGATAACATATATACATTAAAGTGTATATTCTGTTCCTTTGGGGCTTTGTGAATCCAGGGGAGATTTACTCCTTTGTTTGGCATAGAAGCTTGATTTCTAACAGTACAAGAATATAATCCTTGAAAACTATAAATTATTCTATGTACAAATAATCCCAACAAGGTGGAGACTAGTTTCCCATCAACCTCCTATCAGGTAGAATGTGCCTCCTTCAGCTTTTTGGTGGCTGTTTGGACTTAGGGTCTGTGTTGAGGATAAGCTACAACTTTTTTCATTAAATCAAGTGGTCCCAGGGTGGGATTCATTACTGTTTTTTGGGGGTATTATTTTTCTCGTGTGTTTATCATTTTAATTTATAGTTGTTGGCCACCTTTAGCTCCCTTGAGGAAAGGCAGGATATAACTATTTTAATTAATAAAAATAAGTCCACTGCATTGCCCCTATTCTTTAACTCCCTCTCTAAATCTGTGATTTATCGCAAGTTCCTGCTTGTTGAAATCTGTACCAAGTGCCTCTTGTACTAAGAAGAGTATAATGTCAGAAAGTAATACTAGCAGCAGTTCATAACACAGGCACTGACTCAAGGAATCTACTGTTACATGAATGTATACTATTTCACATTGTGTAAACTAATGAACTCTGAACATTTCTTGACTGCAGCAGGGCAAAGCAAGAGTGTAACAAGAAGTGAACAACAAGATACTCAATCTTCCAGGTATAATTTAGCTTAGCACTTATTTCAAAAGGCCACCACTTTAAGTGTTAGGTATGATAATCTTTATTCTAGCCACACTGTGTTTCCTGAAATAAATTTATATTTAATTTAAACTTTAAGCCATGGTTTCCTACTTCTTAGATTTTCATGGCCACACTGGAAACTCATCATTAGTTTAGGACCTCAGCTAATCTGCAGCATTTTATAAATTCTAAGTTTCAAGAGTATCGTTTGAACATTACCGTTTTTTATTTATTTGCTTCATTTTTATTCTACTCTATCAAACCAAATGATCCCAGGGCAGGGTATTGCAATTATAAAACAAGTAGCAAATAAAATAAATAGCAATAAAATATTCAAATGATATAAAATCCATAAATGTTACAACTACTACTTTTTCCTCCAGGTATCTGTGGCTTAACATATCCTACATCATTAAAAGCCTGGCTAGAGAGGTAGTTTTTACTTGGCAACAAAATTCAATCAATATAGGCACCAGTCAAATTTTAAGTGAGAGAGCATTCCACAGCCAAGGAAGCCACCATCATATAGGCCTTTTTATAAGTCACAGAGACATGAATCACACACAGCAATGAAACAAGCAGCAGGGCTTCTTCAGCTGATCGTAAGGCCTGGGTAGGGGGATACAGAGGGAGGCACTCTGGTAACTGGATCCTTCCTACGCCATTCAAGTCAACATTAAACACTTGAAATTGACTTAATAGCATACAGGAAGGCAATGCAGACTCTTCAGAACTGGGTGATCTGCTGGCAAATCTGTCAGTGCTCTTGCCGTAGCATTCTGTATCAGCTGCAGTTCCAAACCTTTTTCAAGGGCAGACTGACAAAGAGCACAGTACAGTGATCCAACCTGAGGTTATCAGAGCGTGATCACTGTAGCCACACTATCCCTGTCCAAGAATGACCATAGCTGGTATTGGAGCTCCAAGCCACTTGGGCTTCCAGTAACAGAGATTAATTTTACAGCAACCCCAGAATGTGCACCTGTTTCCTCAGAGCAAATGTAACCCCAGCCAGAACAGGCCATCTATTCAATTACTGGACATTAAAGGTAAAGGAAAAGGATTCCTAACAGTTATGTCCAGTCACGAACGACTCTGGGATTGCAGCACTCATCTCTCTTTACTGGCCAAGGGAGCCGACGTTTGTCCACAGACAGTTTTACACCATTTAAATACTGACATCTGACTTGTTATGATTCACTTTCAGTTTATTGGCCCTTATCAAGCCCATTACTGCCTCCAGTCATTGATATTCTAATACCAGCAGAACCTCTACAGATTTAAGTGGTAGGGAGAGACACAAGGTGAGTATCCTTAGCATACTTATGTATGCTTCATATCGCCTGATGAGCTCACTCAGCAGCATTATGTATATGTTAAACAACATGGGGGAAAAAACAGACCCCCTGCAGGCTCCCACAACCTACTTGCCATCAGGCCAAGCTGAAGTCTCCCCGTTGCCTCCACTTGGAAGCCGTCTTTCAGCCAGAAGCAGAATCAAGAGTTTCACAGTGCCTCTGATGCCAGCCCACCAGAGCCAATGAAGGAGGAAACTGTGGTCCAACTATCAAAATCTGCTGATTCAGTAGGACTAACAAGACTATGCTCCCTCTGTATATCTTCTGATACAGCTGATCAATGAAAAGAACCAACCAATGCCCCAAATGGACCTGAAACCAGATTGAAATGGGAATAAATAGTATATTTCTCCAAATACACATGAAACCCATCTGCCATGACCCTCTCAAGTACCTTGCTCCAAGCAAGTAGCTGTCGCAGAAGGGTTTCTTGAGGGGCTCTACCAGTACCAACTGCCCTTTCAAAGTAGCTTGAACCACCACAACTAAAATATCAAGCATGCCTTACATTTACATACCTCCTCCTTTTATTTGTTTCTAGAAAATGTTTTCGTGCTCGATTACGAAACAGTCTTTGATCCTTTAGCAACTCGTGACGCTCTTTTGATAAGTCTCTTTCAAGGAGAATCTTTAGATTTCTGACGATGACATTAAAGACAACAGAAACTGTAGCGAAAACCCTAGACACCCAGCCCACATTTAGGAATAAGGAGGAATTATTTATTGGCCAAGTACCAAACATACTTGGAATTTTGCTTCGACTACATTGCAAAATTTACTTAGTTTAATTTCTTGAAGGTGCTTTTTTGTTTTTCATTTCAGTGCTTGTTTTTCATTTCAGGGTGCTGCTGTTAAAAAGTGTGGTACTCACTGTAACAACTTCATGGTGTTGAGTAAGGCACCTAATTTTCTGCAAAAAAGCATCGATGATGATGATGATAATAATAAAATCAACTTCTGTTTTTGTTAATAATAATAATAATAAAACCAAATTCTGTTCCTTTATTTTATTATTGATTGAATTTATATATTGCCCTGTACCCTGAGGCGGCTATTATTATTATTATTATTATTATTATTATTATTATTATTATTATGTTTAGTGAAGTTTCAGCAAGCCTATTGAGAAGACCCCTGAGAAGCAACTGTACCAAAAGGAATTATTGTGAAAATAAGAACTATTTAGGGGGCCGGGTCGCCAAATTTTGTCCTCATTGAGTCCGCCCTGGCCTGAGCGCCACACCTGTTCCCTCAACAAGCGCTTCTTTCCCGCCCTCTCGCCTCCTGCCCCACAGGAGCCCCGGCCTCTCCCTCCCTGAGAGGAGGATACGTGGAGGGGCCCAAGGCGCTCAAGGCCCGGCGGCTGAGGCCCCGCGGCGGGCCGCTTTCCGAGATGCCCCTCCTCGCGCCGGGGGCAGCGGGCTCGGCGGCGCCTTCGGCCTCCCACGCCGAGGCGGCCTGGCTCCCGCCCGCTGCCGCCGGCGCCCGCCCGTAGCTGGAGTAGTAGTAGAAGGTGCCGTTGCCGCCGATCACGTTGCCGTTGGCGCCTCCGCCAGGCTCCATCCACGCGCCCCCGAACCTTCAGCCGCCCTCCGCCGCCGCCATCTTCGCCGTCCCCTCACACCCAGCGGCTCTCGGGCTTCTCTCTCTGCCTCACTCCCTCGCTCTCCGCCCTTCGTCTCGCTCGCGGGATCCCCGTCAGCGCCCAGCGGGGGGGCTCCAGCGAGCCCTCCCCGCCGCCTCAGAAGCGCCCGCCGAAGCCCCTCGCCTGGCTCCAGGGCGCCGCCGCCCAGCCGCCATCTTAGCAACCGGCGACGCCGCTTCCTTCGCAACGGAAACCAAGGGAGACGGAGGAGGAGGAGAAGGAGAAGGGGCGGAGCGCCATGCGCAGGGGCCGAGACAAGGGCCGCGCCGAGGCGGAGACTCTGAGGGGAGAGTCTCTTCCCCGCCGTCGAATATATTATATTTCCCCTCGAATATTTTATCTTTTTTTTGGGGGGGGGGTGTTCTTTTTTTTGGCCGATATATAAAGGAGATACACACACACACACACACACATACATACGTGTGTGTGTGTGTGTGTGTGTGTATATATATATATATATATATATATATATATATATATGTATGTATGTATGTATGTATGTATACTGTATATACATATGCGGGCCTATACACACGCGGGCCTAACCAGTGCTTATTTTCTTTTAAAAAATGTTTAGGGGCTGCTGCTCTCATTTTGACTCAAGAAAACCACCGTTTTACAGTTCAAATCGGGAAAAATAAATACAGTAAATGGACAAAAATACAAAGATTCACAATATGTTTAGGGGTATGTGTCCCCTTGTGTCCCCTCAGAAAAAAAAGCAACGAGCCTAAACACCTCAGGTGAGGCAAAAAATAATGATAATAATCCTTCCAGTAGCACCTTAGAGACCAACTAAGTTTGTCATTGGTAAGGTTAGCCTGATATATAGGGTTGCTGTGGGGATTCAAAGAACGGAGAGAAAACCTTGTGCTCCTTAGAAAAGGGAGGGATAAATAAATGCAATCAATCAATCAATCAATCAGCTAGCTGTGGAAAAATGTTAAAAAATAAATCAAGTAAGGCTTGACTGGCCGCTGCCCTTCTTTTTTTTCTGTGTGTGTAAAAAATAAATACACATATATCATTTCCACATTTATATGCATGGGCATAACCAGGATTTATGTTGGGGAGGGGCAGGCTTCATGTTAAGGGGGGGCAGAACCTCAGTTAAGTATTTTTCTTGATTTTCTTGGCTATGCCACCATTTATACGTACCGCCCTTCTAGTATTCTAGGGCAGGCTATCTGTGCGTTGGACTAGATGACCCTCAGGGGTCCCTTCCAACTCTACAAAACTCTGAAAACCTGCAAGGTACAATACAGTGGTACCTCGCAAGATGAATGCCTTGCGCAACGAAAAACTCGCAAGACGAAAGGGATTCAGGATTTTTTTGGTGACTCGCAAGACGAATTTTTCTATGGCCGTGAACGCATTAATTAAATTTCAATGCATTCCTATGGGAAACCGTGCTTCGCAAGATGAAATTTTCGCAAGACGAAACAACTCACTGTAATACGTATTCCAGAAATACGATATTACCAAAAGGAGTCGGGGGGGGAGGGTTAATATAGTAATAGTCTCCAACTCAGTAAGGCAAAAACCTGCCTAAACAAAAAGGGGCAGTTGTTTGCTGAGATTCCTGCCTTGGAGGGGGTTAGGCTTGCGGTCCTTTCAATTCTATTGTTCTCCCTGCTCATTTAACCCCCACAGCAACCCTGTTAGGTGGTTACGCAGGGAGGCAGCGACTGGCCCAAGGTTCACCCAGTCAGTCCCATCTTAACCACATCGAGCGCCGTGGCGCAAAGGTCGCTCTGCCGGCGCCCCAACTCACCGCGGACGCAGAGGAGGAACATGGCATGGGCAGGCCGTGCGCTGAGGGTGGGCCGGGCTCAGTGGCGCCGCAGCGGGTGGACTGGGCTGCCTGGTTGTCCTCTGGGGCGCCAGCGCTGCCTCCCCCTGCGCGGAGGCCTCTGCCGGGGGCGGCGGTGCCACGCCGCCCCTGGCCTCTTGTCCTCCTCATGCCCCCGACCCGCCAGGCTGAGGCCGGGGCTCAAACCCGTGGCGGGTGGGAGAGAGGGAGGCAAGGAGCAGGGGGAGGGGGAAGGCGGCCGGGCTGTCTGGCGGGCGCGGCGCCCCCTGGCGGCGCGGCGCCCTGGTGCATTGCACCACCCAGCCTTGCCTTAGGGCCGGCCCTGCACCCAGTGAGCGCCATGGAGGAGTGGGGATTTGAACCCTGGTCTCTCCCAGGTCTTAGTGCAAGACTAACCACTGTGATACACTGGCTCTCAGGTGTGACTGTGGGTGGGCAAGACGTCCCCACCCTCATTGAGCCTCTGATATACAGAAGTGCTCCGTTAAGGCAGCCTTCATCAGCCTGGAGCCCTCCAGAAGTTTGGGACTACAACTCCCATCAGCCCCAGCCAGCATGAGTGCTAGTGCTGGCTGATGGGCGCTGCAGTCCCAAGACATCTGGGGGGGGGGCATCAGGTTGGTGAAGGCTGCTCTGAGGTACCATGGACCTAAGCCATTTCTTATTGAGGTCAGTGGTGTTTTTTTGTTCCTGTGAGTTACTGTAAGCTGATCTGTATATTATTTCCAGATGGTCAGAGTCTGAAATCAGTAGTTAGGATTTTGTACTGTTTTCTCCCCAATAACAGGGATTGGTAGCTGGCATCCTGTGGGCTGAATTTTCCCTGGCAGGCTTCTCTTTCTCTCTACACTTCTTGAAACAGCGTGGAGAAAGGGAAAGAGGAAGACCTGAGCATGTACGAAGATGGAACGTAGAGAAGGTAGAGGGGAGGGAGATCCGTAGCACTTCAGATAGCGTGAAGAAGAAGAGATGAAGAGAGGAATGGTGGAGGGGGAGTGTGGGCTTTCTGGCAAGCTGTTTTGGGGATGGGGGTCTCCAGAAACACCTTTCAATGTGGTCTGCTCCAGGTGGCTAGATGCTATGGCCTGGGCAAAGATCTGATGACACTGGCAAGCCATATAAAAAAAGGAGCCTTGCAACTTCATCCTGCAGAACATTGGCACTGATCCAACCTTCCCAGAACAGTTATTTTCAGATCTTAATTAAGTAGCAACTGCTTTATGTCAGCAATATTTGCTTTTAGGATCAAATGATTTTATGATTTACAATTGCTTCGGGGATTAAAGCAGACAGGGGTTACATAAAATTTTGTGTAAGTTTTCTGAAGTCCGGGCATAAAAGGGTTGGCTTTCTGGCTAATGTTTATGCTGTACACATTCCTGAATTCTTAACTCAAGACTTCATCAGTTAGTGGACAGGCTTTTCCAAGGCAGTTTGAAATTCTTCGAAACCTTTTCATTTCTTCAACTCAGAGATGATCCATCTCAGTGCATCCTCACTGATCTTCCTAAATATCATATTTTTCATTGGGGCTGATACTGTGTTTGGTAATGTCAAGCCATGTTCTGCAATGGTAAGGTTTACAATGTATTGCCTTGATAAGATTAAGGAAATCCTGCGTTCAACATGTTTTTGCTTCAGAGGGCTATTGTGTGTCTATAGAGAGCAGTTGTGTTTCTGTTGAAAAGACCCTGCTGAAGCTATATTAATGCAACTAACATAGCAAATGCAGTTGCTTGCCTAGTTGAAAAGATAGACTGAAGTTTTTACTAAAGTTACTGAGAGTTTTGACATTAACATCTGTGAAGGCATGGCTTTTTATCAGGTCATTAATAAAAGTTGAACTTAGAGGCATACCTCTTCACAAACAGTAGTCTTTGCAATTTTTGGATCATCTTCTAAACACACATACACTAGTGTAAATACAAAATAACATCATTTGTTTTTATTTTACTTGTGTCACAGGGCATTCTGATCCTTTACTGCAATACATCTAGAGGTTCTCAATGGGTTTGTGTAGAAAGTTTTGAAAAACATTTTTAAGGGAGGATTACATTTCAGTGTTATAATGTTCCTGGCCGTGTGTGTGTGTGTGTGTGTGTGTGAGAGAGAGAGAGAGAGAGAGAGAGAGAGAGAGAGAGAGAGAGAGAGAGAGAGAGAGAGAGAGAGAGAACCCTAAAGCTCTAGGTTACTTAACCAACATCTGGTTATGTTATTGCTATTTTGTTGAGGGTCAGTTTATAATTGATGCTAAAATCTTATACTGTACCCACTTACCTGGGAGTAAGCCCCATTTCACTTAATGTGAATTACTTCTCAATATACATGTATAATAGGATTGCATAGTAAGGCAATTTCTTGAGAATCATTCTCACCTCAGTTCTCTAATTACTTAACACTCTGTTTAAAATCTGCATAGTTGGCTGCTTACAGTTCTATGCCCTTAGTAATTGCTTTAGTATTATGATGTTGCTCCTGCCAGAAAGGGAAGATACTGTGGGAAACAGCTGTAGCTCAGTTTGTTCATACCTTGTATGCAAAAGGTCTCAAAAGGTCCCTGTCACCTCTAGGGAGCACTGAGGGGGAAAACCAAGCCTCAAATTCTGGAGAGCTGCTGATAGCCACTGTGTAGACCGGGCAACCCCAAACTTCGGCCCTCCAGATGTTTTGGACTACAATTCCCATCTTCCCCAACCACTGTTAGCTAGGGATCATGGGAGTTGTAGGCCAAAACATTTGGAGGGCCGCCGTTTGGGGATGCCTGGTGTAGACAATACTAAGCTATGTAGAACAATGGGCTAACTCAGTATAAAGGTAAAGGTAAAGGGACCCCTGACCATTAGGTCCAGTCGTGACCGACTCTGGGGTTGCGCGCTCATCTCGCATTATTGGCCGCGGGAGCCGGCGTACAGCTTCCAGGTCAGTATAAGGCAACTTTATAGGTTCTCTATGTTTCTGTGTGTATAGAAAAAGTCAAACAAATACTGTATGCTTAGTCATATGTTTATTCACAAGCAAGTCCCACTCACATGTTTATTCACAAGCAAGTCCCACTATGTTCAATGGAGCTTACTCCTAGAGAGTTTAGGATTGTGGCCTTAAAGCAAAAAATAAGTATATTTTGTTGGGGCTGTAGGAGAGCCACAAAGAATGCAATCTAATCAAAACTATGAGCTGTGCTAACAGAATATTTCTTTATATGGGGAAGGAGAGGAATTTGAAGGAAATATTTGGAAAGCCAATGGCATTTTCTTCCTTGCTTCAGGAAGTTCAACAGTTCAATATTTCCATTTTTAAAACCTTTCTCTTTACTTCTCATTTTTATGCTAAAATGGGAGCATTAAAACACCAGCATTTAATTTGTAAACTGGAAGGTACTGGCCATACAGCCCTGACTGAAAAGTCACACCCTGTGCTTTTAAGCTCTGTACCCTTAATTCAACATCTGAGGGTTGGTTGTGGTTTTTCTCATCATTCAGTGAGGAGGAAAAAGCCCCCTTTTTTACTTCGTCAAGGGGCACTGTATTATGCCTTGTGCTCTGTGGTTGAGCTACATATTCCTGGAAATCACCTGGGTCAAACTGGGTAATACCCAATTATATAACTGCTGCAGAGATTTGCTGGCTCTTTTCTAAGCTGATCACATATTAAATAAGCATAAATGTGACAGTACTTTAGTCAGTATATATCATCCTGAATTTGGCTTGGTAACACTGGCAGCCAGTGCAGCTTTTTGGCACCATGTGCTCCTCTGTGTTTCCTCACCTAACAGCCTAGATTTCAGATCTTCTGAACCATCTTATTCTGAGATGAAAACATTTGCCATCTTTTAAAATTTTTGATAATCAAGAGCCTGTTTTATCTACATTCTGTACAGATCTTTTCCCCCTTCTGTTTGGTATTCCAGGGTACTTTCACCACAACCACTGTGGAAGAGACAGCCAGTCCAGGAACAAAAAATAAATCTTCAGAAAATCCACAGGAGAAGAAAAAATGCCACGTGCCCTGTGATTTTCAAGCTAAAGTGTTAAGAGAAGAAAAACATTACATGTGTAGTATGTACATTTGTATTTTAGAAACTCTTTCCTTTCATTAACTGTTGCAAGCTAACTTTGGATATGATACAATATTGAACTTATTTGTATTTCACTCACAGTATGTTAAGGTTATTTATTAAACATAAATATACTTACCTATTTTTACTATATTAAGAAATTTACATAAATGCAATTAAAATGCTTAACCAGGCATCCTTAAACTCGGCCCTCCAGATGTTTTGGGACTACAACTCCCATCATCCCTGAGCACTGGTCCTGTTAGCTAGGGATGATGGGAGTTGTAGTCCCAAAACATTTGTAGGGCCGAGTTTGCCTATGCCTGTTCTTAACGATTGCCTTGGTCCATACTGAGACTGCTAGGTATCCTGATCCCAAGTTGTTTAGGATTTAAATATCAGTAGCAAAACCCAGAACTTGATTTGGTTATCAATAGGCAGCTAGTGCAGATCAAACTCTGGCCCTCTTTGTAGTTTTGGACTACAATTCCCATCTTCCCCAACCACTGGACCTGTTAGCTAGGGATCATGGGAGTTGTAGGCCCAAACATCTGGAGGGAGGGCCGCAGTTTGGGGATGCCTGATCTAAAGCTCAGTGGGGTTCGATGAGCACAGGGTGAAACAGTTCTAAACGTAGTAGGCTGAACCCTTCCACATTCATAATCTAAATACTTCATTTCCTGCTGCAACTATAGTTTGTTTCAGGAATTTTCTGCATCTACAAATGCAGACATTGATGTTAAGTGGTATGAACATGCAAAACTTGCCTTATTCCAGTTGTTGATCCACCCAGCTCAGTCCTGTCTGCTCTGACTGACAGTAGTTCTTCAGGTTATCCTGACAGATGACTTTCTTAGCCAGGCATCCCCAAACTGCGGCCCTCCAGATGTTTTGGCCTACAACTCCCATGATCCCTAGGTAACAGGTCCAGTGGTTAGGGAAGATGGGAATTGTAGTCCAAAACATCTGGAGGGCCGGAGTTTGGGGGTGCCTGTTCTTAGCCCTGCTAAGGGACTGAGGTATCATTGTCTCCGATGTGCCACCCCCAGCACCTTAAGACACTAAGCAATTTGATTCAAACCCACAAATAATCCAAATCCCACTTTTACAAAGAAGCCGATCTAGGGCCTAACTGTGTGTGACGCTAACAAAGGGCAGAGTAATCATGTTGGCTTAGAAAACAAAGAAACAAACATGGAGAAGCAGAGATTGTTTTCAACTTCACAGTGTGCAAGGAGAGGTGGTTTGCTGTTTCTCTCCCCAGCTATGATCTCAGTAAATGTCCTCATGCCACCATTATCATCAGAAAGAGGAAAGTTCCCATTGATGTTACAACCTACTGTTAACTACTATGGCAGTGAGTTTTAGGAAGTCCACAGCTGGGGAGGGAAGGTTTAAACCTGCCCCAGCACTGCAGTGCTGATTGCTGTTTGTCCCCTGTGCCTGGCATTTAATTAAAAAGAAACCAATAACCTGATAGCTAATCACACAGCATCACAATTGTTAGCATCACATGTAGTCAGGCTTTTACCCTGCTTGAAATATTACCACACAACGCTAATTGCTGAAGAAAGCTCTGTTATGTGTCATTGCATTCTTTCAGTAACTTTTTTAATGACTGACGGTCTGTTTGCTTAAAGGGAACTTGCAGAATTCTCTAGTTGAATATGCAAGAAGTACCAAGAAGATGATACGGAACATGATGGATGATCACCAGTCTTCTCTTGATTATCTTTCCAATCAGGTATAAGTTATTATTTGCAGAAAGCATTTCTTTCTGTACAGGACTAATTCTACTGAATGATCTTAATTCAGCTGAACTAAATGTCAAAATCCAGTTTGCAAACATAGTGAGCTCATTTCCTAAAAACAGTTTGTCTTGCAGCAGCAAGTAATTGGTTATTTTCTGCATTGGGAAGAAACTACTGATTTCTTACAGTGCCACAAACACATTAGATATGAGGGAGCCATTAAGGTCAACAAATATACTGTTAGCTTTTTATGTAGGGCCCTCCTCAGATTTATTCTGCATGAGTCAGTGAATAGGTGGAAAATGGCAGCTGTATTCTTAAAAATTTGAATTATAAACCATGTGTATGAGCTAGCCAAAATTAAGCATTCTTCAGTCGTATTGGTTTTACTAGGAGATACTTAGGCTATTGTCCTCAGCTTAATTTCTAACTCCTGCTGAGCTCAGTGTTACTTCCTTCTGAGAAGTTTTTCTTAGGATTGCTCTACATAAAACTTGCTTAATTGACCAAAATCAATGGGGTGTGCCACCAGTTGTATATTTACAGTATATTTACTCAGTATATTCAGTATATTTACTCAGAATTAAGCCCCATTTAGTAATTTTCTTGGGATTGTAGAAGTAACTAATTTGGGCTGAATTACATCCCATGTTAATGTTTGTTTCAAGGTTATGAGGAAAAGAAAAGAAGGCAATGCTGGGCTCCCCTGAACATTCAGAATGGTTTAAGGTTTTTCTTATGATCACACAGGTCAATGAACTGATGAGTCGGGTTATGCTTTTAAACACAGAACTATCTAGAAAACCAATTGATGTATTTCCTCATCGAGCTGTTCAGTCTCATGGTAAATGCTTTTTGCTTCCTGACTTTTCCCATTTCTCTTCTTTCTCTGTAACCCCTCCTGGTAAGGCAGTGGTACAACTAAGAAAGATTGGGGGTGGGGGAGTGGTTTGCCATTACTGATTTTGCAAAACCAAAAGTGTTTATTGATCATTTCATTGTTGTATTCTTTTTGGAAAAAATAAACTGTATATAAATTTTATGAATTAATACTAGTAATAATAATAATGAATAAGAAGTAATAAATTATTTTTTCTTTGTCACCCATTTGATTGGATATGAAGGGGAAAGACAGAAGTTGCTCCTTGTATACAAATACATGCCAATGTGGACTACTCAAGTCTAATGCAAATAGGGAAATGCGGATTAACAGCTACATTATGCTCAGATGTGGGTAAACTAATTCTTTGGAATGGTACAATAATCTATGGGTCAAAAGACATGTTGCGCTGCAGTCAGGTGCAACTAATGTGTGTATGTGTGTGCATGCTTAACCTTTACCTACCAGTCACTTTGCCTAGAAGCCCGCGTTCCATGTTCTTGTTTATATTCACATGGGTCCGAAACCTTGGCAGAGAGTCAAAGCCAGGGGGAGGCAGTTCAGGGGGAAAGTGATTGTCAGAGAAAAAGTTAACTCTGTTTCCTTTTTACAAAGCTGAACCTGAACTTCCTCTGGTAATGTTGTCTGCCAGGTTTGGATTGCAGCGATATTAAAGATACCATTGGCTCTGTTACAAAAACTCCAAGTGGTCTCTACATAATCCATCCAGAAGGATCAAGTTATCCCTTTGAGGTAATACAGATTTTTCATTTTTACTGTTTGCTTAGATTGTTGTTTCCCCCTTCTTCTTATGGCTGCATTAAAGCATTCCCTTTCGCTTTAGCAGTGGTTTTAACACTTTCCAAGCCGCTGCCAAGTGCCAATATTTTAAATCTGATATGAGGGGTCAGTTTGTTCAACTGGATGTACTGTAACTTAGAGGAGTCGGAAGGTCGGCAGTTCAAATCCCCGCGACGGGGGTGAGCTCCTGTTGTTCGGTCCCAGCTCCTGCCCACCTAGCAGTTCAAAAGCATGTGACGTGCAAGTAGATAAATAGGTACTACTCCTGGTAAACGGCATTTCTGTGCACTGCTCTGGTTTGCCAGAAGTGGCTTAGTCATGTTGGCCACATCACCCAGAAGCTGTCTGCAGACAAATGCCAGCTCCCTTGGCCTATAGAGCAAGATGAGTGCCCAACCCCAGAGTCGCCCGCAACTGGACGTAACGGCTAGGGGTACCTTTACCTTTTTACCCCAAGGAGCAATCTTTGACTTCCTCTGATGTTCACTCACAGAGAACTGACTTATACTGAATCATTGGTCCATGTACCGTAGTTTAGTCCTGAGTGACTACCCAGTTGGTATTGGTTCTGCAGGGTTTCAGACAGGAGTCTTTCCAAGTCCTTCCTGGAGATGTGCAGGATTGAACTTTGCATGCAAAAGGTGTTCTGCCACAGAACTCCAGCCTTTTACTGTATGACCGTATCTCATTTGCCCACACAAATATATATTGGGGAAGACTAGGTCTGCTTGTGTGAGCAAGAAATGCATTGTTAATCTAGTCTCTATGAAATTGAGGGGGCTTAATTATTTAACTGTGTTTGATATAAGCTTGCTGATCTTTCACTGAATTGAAGAATAACAGTAAATGAAATACTAGTGATGCTTGTAAGAAAACACTGAATTCATTTACAAATGCCAGCAAGACAGAACACGCATTTGTCATAGTGCGAAGCTCTCTCTCTCCTTTTGTGTAGTCGACAAGAAAAATAAAAAATACCAATGTGACATATTTTTTATATGACACTTTAACAGTAAAGACAAAGTGGCTGCCAAGGCTGCATTAACACCCCCAGGATGGATAAACATGTCAGTTTCGGGTTCTCATTTTTCCATTCTCAAATTTGCTTCTCCACATTTCCCCATCAGTTTTTTAATCCCCCTCCCCCGAAAAAAGTTCTCATGGAAATTCATCAGCATTTTAGTGTGTATTTCTGCTGATATACACATTTTATTTGCAGCTTTGCCTAATACACACATTTTTTCTGCAGCTTTGTCTAATACCACATTTTTGCAAAGCAATTTCCCTTAATATGTGTTTTTGTATTTTGTTTTCACTTATATATGCATTTATATGCACATGATTTTTTTGTACATACTGTATTGCTTGGCAGGAGAACTGCATTGCAAAATTCTAAGAAGTGCAGATTTTGTAGGATAACCGTGTTTCACTTCTCATAGCGTTTTGGAAAGTGTGAATTAACAGAATCGAATTTCTCCTCAACCCCGAAGGGAGAGAGAAAAAAGGGTTTAACATGGTTCTTTGCTTCTTAGCTGCACTATGATTTTGAAAACCAAGAATGCAGTCATAGCAGTGTACAGAATACTGTTCCAGAGATCTGAACTGACTTGCCAAACTGATCTTGGGATCAGTTTTGGGATTGTTGCTTTTGCCAGATCAGCCTTGTGTGCCTAATAAACACTTAAGAAAATGTGCTTTTGATTGTGTACTCCAGATCTTTAATCGGAGGACTGTGTAGCAAGAACACAAGGAATAAAAGCTGGGCAAGTGTTTACAGGCTAAAGAGTACTTGCAGAGTTACAACTATTATTCAGAACTCACAATTAACTGAACTTTTAAAAGATCTCTTTACAGAAACTCTAGCTAACCTCTCATTGGTATAAACCTTGGCCTATAAAGGGCAGGTTGGAAAGAAAGTCCTGCCACAAGAACAGGGGTGGTCTCTTTCCCTTGGTAATTGTAGTGGCAGTGTCACAATCAGGGATGGAAGGTTCTGTCAATTCTGGTTCTCTCAGTTTCTCATTTTTCCAATCTTAAATTCAGCTTTTTAGTGTGAATTTCTCCTAATATTTATATTCAGTTTTGACTAATGTACACATTTTTGCAAGCAATGTATTTTAGTATGTTATTTTCAGTGATATTCTATTATTTATTGAATTTATATACAGTACTGCCCTATACCCAGAGGTCTCAGGGTGGTTCACGGAATAAAATAAAAATATAAAACCACAAAATAAATAATCAAAATAAAAACAACAACCAAATAACCCCCCCAACCCTCATTTTAAAAGAGCATAGGATGTCAATCAAATGCACACTATAGTTAAAATATCCTTATATATTTTTTGTTCACATTGCTTGGCTGAATTGCAAAATTTGGATAAGTGCAAATTTTGAATGATAGCTGTGTTTTGATTCACATATTATTTCAGAAAGTGCAAATTTGGTAAATTTGGGTTTAAATGCATACTGAATCAAATTTCTCCTCCATCCCTAGTCACAACCAATCTAAAGCTTTTTGAAGCAGATATAGTGGTACCTCGGGTTACAGACACTTCAGGTTACAGACTCCGCTAACCCAGAAATAGTACCTCGGGTTAAGAACTTTGCTTCAGGATGAGAACAGAAATTGCGCAGTGGTGGCGCAGCGGCAGCAGCAGGAGGCCCCATTAGCTAAAGTGGTACCTCAGGTTAAGAACAGTTTTAGGTTAAGAACTGACCTCCGGAACGAATTAAGTTCTTAACCCGAGGTACCTCTGTAGTAAGATAGTCCTCTAGGACAGGTATCCCCAAACTTCGGCCCTCCAGATCTTTTGGACTACAATTCCCATCTTCCCCGACCACTGATCCTGTTAGCTAGGGATCATGGGAGTTGTAGGCCAAAACATCTGGAGGGCTGCAGTTTGGGGATGCCTGCTCTAGGAGCTGTCGGGGGGGGGCAGAGTTCTCCTCTCACAACTGCATCATAGGGCAAATTATGGTGCCCTGATGTTGGTGATTTTGCCATTGTGGGTGTCCTGGAAGCAAGCAAGGTGGGGAGAAGTGGGGAGCTCACCCCCACACCCCTTGCTTTGCCATGTAGTAAGGACATGAGTGAGCGACAGGTTGTCAAACCAGTCTTACTCCCTTCCAACTTTGTAGGCGTGTTGCACTCAAGAAGCAAAAGTGGACAGAGTGACAAATGTCAATTTTACTTTGGCACAGTAGACTAGTTTTACACACACATATATATACACACACACCTCTTTATCTTCCATCCAGGGAAGCAAGAGGCAGTATTGGACTACAAGGACTCATTACAGCCAGGAAAAACATACAAGGAGGGTGTGAACAGAGATGATAAAGTGCACGGCCTGGGAAGAGTGGGTGTGGGTAAGGAGAGGGTTTAGTCTAAGAGGAGTCCCACATCTGCCCCCCAGGCTTGGTTCCTCACTCCCGATTCAGTCTAACATTGCGGCCTGGAAAGAAAATGCTTAACATTGACAGTATCATTCCCATGGTGTATATATATATATATATATATATATATATATATATATATATATATATATATAATCCTTCAATTTTGTGCTTGCAGGAGTTAAATATATAAATCATGAAATAGTTCAGCATGCACTGGAGGATACTTTTGAAATAACTAAGATAATTAACTTCCATATTTCCTTTAAAAAAAAAACCTTTCCAGTGTTTAGGAATGACTGCCAATGTCTACAGAAGTTGAAGTCATCAAATAAGTAAAAATGTTTGCTTATGACACTGGCCAGAGATCAAGAACTAATGGAAAAACATGGTTATAGGATGTGTAGCAACTAAGGAGGAGGTTAAAACTGAAAATAAAATTAGGATTTTGAATTTCGGAGGGGGCCAGATGAAGACACTTCAGAACAGAGAAGGGAGAGGTGCAGAAAAGTCTGGTGGCTCACTCTTGAAAGAAAAACAGTTGCCTGCTAGAGGCCATTCACATGGAAAGCACACCTAATTCAATTGGAAACAGCATGCACAAATGGGTGCCACAGTATGTCCCTCATTTCTGGTTGGTCTAATTATCAGGACCGTGCACCTTTGCAAAAGCTGATATTCACCCGCTAAGCTGTTTGGGAGAGGGCTGGCTTTGGTCCAAACATGTCTCTCTCTTTCTCTTTCTCTCTCACACTCTTAAAATACCCTTGCTCCGTTTATATATAACTATAGCAATGTTATCGACAGAGGACACCTAAAAAAAGAAATAAATTAGTTTTGAATCTATACACTCATTGACTAATAATTTGACTCCAAGCCCCAGGTATGCATGCCAAAGGTGCAATCCCTGCAAGCTTCAGAAAAGCTATTTTCTTTCTTATATATATATATATATTTAGGTGTCCTGTGTTGATAACATTGCTGGACCTAGCTTCAACAAATTATTACCAAGAATTTTTCCCAAGATCTTTTTACAGGGAAGGGAAAATGAGAAGAATAACTGAACTCGCTGTGAAAAACTGAAAGCCATTTTTTTTTTGTAGAAATCCATATTGTGTACAAATGTTAGTGTTTGCTTAATTTGGCTGGGGGGGTGGGGTGGATTTGCCAGTTTCTTTACAGAAAGATTTCACCACCATTATCTATATATGTTTCAGGTATTGTGTGAGATGGATTTTCGAGGAGGAGGCTGGACAGTGATCCAGAAGAGAACTGAGGGGCTCGTTGAATTTCAAAGGACATGGTCTGACTATTTGAATGGATTTGGTGACCTTGAAGGTAGCAATTTGTTTTTTGTTAGGGCCTTTTTCTAGTTACTCCAGCCCAGCTAGGGACATACAGATCTGGTGTGTCCATGTTTATTTTTGTTAATATATATATACCTCCCCTTTCCTCCAAGGAGCTCAAGGTGACACACATGGTTGTCCCCTTCCCATTTTATCCTTTCAACAACCCTGTGAGGTAGATTTGTCTTATCGGGTTGGCCAGGGGCATGGACGACCCCCATAAGTAAAAACAACAGGAACCTTTCTAGCCTGTCCCTCCCATCAGCTTACAGCTCTAGGGAATTTTGACAGCCTTCCCCGACGATTTATAGCAGGCATCCCCAAACTTTGGCCCTCCAGATGTTTTGGACTACAATTCCCATCTTCCCTGACCATTGGTCCTGCTAGCTAGGGATCATGGGAGTTGTAGGCCAAAACATCTGGAGGGCCGCAGTTTGGGGATGCCTGATTTATAGGGACTTCGTGGAAAGCATGGCCTCCATGGGGCTGTCCCTGAATAAGTCTGGCCCAACTCATAGCCGCGGACATGCCTTGGACCTGGTGTTTATCTCTATGGATGTTGGTGATCTGACACTAAGTAAAAGCGAAACTAAAGAAGTGCCATGGTCAGATCACTACCTGGTGCAACTGGACTTCTCCGCGACCCTTCCCCTCTGCAGGGAGGTGGGACCAATTCGGATGGTCTGCCCCCACCACTTAATGGATCCAAATGGTTTCCAGAGAGTGTTAGGGGATGCTTTATCCCATGTTGATGGCCTTTCAGCCAATTCCCTGGTGGTCCGCTGGATTGTAGAGTTAACCAGGGCTATTGACTGTTTGGCTCTGAAGCGCCCTCTCTGATTGCATGGAGCCCGGACAGCCCCGTGGTTTTCCACAGATCTGAGGGCAATGAAACAATCACTGAGACGGCTAGAGCGCCGGTGGCGGATAACTCATTCTGAAGCTGAAAGGACACGGGTTAGAGCTCAATGTCGAGCCTACCAAGTGGCGGTAGTGGCGGCGAAGAAGACTTTCTTCACCGCCTCTATTGCATCCGCAGAAAACAGTAGCAGGAGACTTTTTCAGGTGGTTCACAATTTAGTGGAAGGTGACCCGGAAACTACAACTAATCCAGAATGTGGCAGCTAGACTGGTGACCGGGAGTGGCCGCCGAGACCACATAACACCGGTCTTGAAAGATCTACATTGGCTCCCAGTACGTTTCCGAGCACAGTTCAAAGTGTTGGTGCTGACCTTTAAAGCCCTAAATGGCCTCGGTCCAGTATACCTGAAGGAGCGTCTCCACCCCCATCGTCCTGCTCGGACACTGAGGTCCAGTACTGAGGGCCTTCTGGTGGTTCCCTCGTTGCAAGAAGCCAAGTTGCAGGGAACCAGGCAGAGGGCCTTCTTGGTGGTGGCGCCCGCCCTGTGGAACGCCCTCCCATCAGATGTCAAAGAGAAAAACAGCTACCAGATTTTTAGAAGACATCTGAAAGCAGCCCTGTTTAGGGAGGCTTTTAATGTTTAATATATTATTTTATTTCATTTTTCTGTTGGAAGCCGCCCAGAGTGGCTGGGGAAACCCAGCCAGATGGGCGGGGTATAAATAATAAATTATTATTATTATTATTATATCAAGCACAATACACTGATATTTCCCACTGCATGTACTGAGCATTTCCCACTTCTGGGGTGACTGAGGGAACAGATTGATATTCAGCTGAACCTATATGTGAAGTTTCAGATCATTGTTTCGTTATGGTAGAAAAACTAAATAGATCAGATTGATTATGTAGGTAGTTTAATTCTATCAATATGTAATTGTTTTTTAATGATTATTTCAATAATAGTTTTTTCTGTGTTTTTAGTGGATCTCATTTTTATCTGTAAGCTGCCTTGAGTCTGTGTCAGAGGAAAAAGCCGGGGTATAAATCAATAATTTAACATAGCTTCCTTTAACTGGTTCAGGATTAATAGCAAACAGATTGAAGGTGTGTGTGTGTGTGTGTGTGTGTGTGTGTGTGTGTGTGTGTGTGTAGGAATAAATCTTCACTTCTGTTCTTTTAGAGTTTTAATTCTGTTTACAGGGGAATTTTGGCTCGGCCTCCGAAATATTTTCCACATAGCAAACCAGAAAACAGCCAGCTTCATGCTTTATGTGGGCTTGGAGGCTGAAGATGACACGTATGCATACGCATCGTATGACAGTTTTTGGTTAGAGGATGAAGCGTGCTCTTTTAAAATACATTTAGGACGTTACTCTGGAAATGCCGGTAAGACTCGGACGGGAGCAGCGGTCTAGCTTTAAAATGACAGGCTCTGCAAATGTGAAAATAGGGTGGCAAGTCCACAAATATAGACAATAAACTATAGAGCATCTGCCAGGAGCTCCTGTGTCTTGGCTGGAGCAAGTATCATGATTTCAGAGGTACATTTTCCAAGCTCTGAGATCACCAACATTGTCATGGCCAAGGTACTCAGCTCCCATATTACACATTATGGCTGCTTATGTGAACTGCATTGGGAGCCTTTTGCTGAGAGAAGGTGTGTAAATCTAGAAAGGGAATAATTTAATTGGCACTGGGGACACTGGAAGGGATTGCATGAGACAACCCCACCCCCCCAGTTTACTGTGTGTCTTTCTAGTAATGTAAGACTACATGTGTATATATACACAATTGTGAGCCTCCATAATGCAGGACAGCCTTTGCCAACCTGATGTTGTCCAGATGTTTTGGACTACAGCTATCATCATTCCTGCTGATCGTTGGCCACGTGGCTGGGGCTGATGTGAGTTAGCATTTAAAGGGTGCCAGGTTGTGGAAAGCTAATATAGGCCAAGAATTGGGGCAAGCTGTGTTGCAAGCAGTTGCTAAAACTAGGATTCAGCCACCTTGTTGTTTCTTAGAGGAAAAGGTAACTGAGATTTTACTGATAGTACGGAGCTAGGTGGTAAGGCAATGTATTAGGCCAGCTATTTCAGAATAATCTGAGTCAAAACCTTTACACACCGTTTGGTTAATAGGCAGAATGATTTCAAGGCAAGTGAAGAGTTTATTTAAAGTCTTCATTAAAGTCTCCACTGATGATGTTTTTTTGCCAGTCTAGAAGCCATAGGTGTTGCTGGGAGACTAGCGCAAACATGACAAGGCAGTCAAAGTCAGGCTGTGTATATTTTGATACTTAACCACAGAAAGCCAGCTCATACTACAAGGGTAGTGTGTGAATTTTGGAAGAAGTTCCTGCTTAAGTTGCGGGAGTCCTCCAGTAGAAGAGTATTAGATAGATGTTTCATAGGCACGAATAGCTTTTCGGTGACATCACACATACTTTGCTCACAGCAGAAGTAAAACTCAGTGTTAGATCATTCAACAGGCCACAGAAAAGAAAGTTGCCCTATAAATCTGCTTCCAGATATTGCTGTTAGGAGCAATTCATGAATGAAGCACTTCCTATTGCGTCTATTTAAGTGTAATATAGATTAGCAGAGACTGTTTCCCATCCTCTGCCTGAATCTGTGACATGGAGAAGAAGGGCAGGAGAATGACAATTTATGTAAAAGCATAACTCAGGAGTGTTCTGGATGGGCCAATGGCCCATCTAGTCCAGCATCCTGCTCTCACAGTGGCCAACCAGATGCCTAGGGGAAGCCCGCAAGCAGGACCTGAGCGCGACAGCACTCTGCCCACCTGCAGTTTCTAGCAATTGGTATTCAGAAGCATTACTGCCTACATGGTTACTAGCTAGTAAGTATGTAGGGCCCAAGTTAGTCAGGACCTGCACTGTTAAATGCTTAATTCAGATGCATTTAATTACTTTCCCCTATTTTTTGTTCCTATAATTTAGGTGATGCATTTCGGGGATACAGAAAACAAGACAACCAGAACTCATTACCTTTTAGTACATTTGATATGGACAATGATGGCTGCAATCCAGCTTGCTCTCTCCAGGAGCAGCCTGTGAAGAGCTGCAGTAACTTCAGTGAGAAAACAGGCTGGTGGTTCAGCCAGTGCGGTCTTGCAAATCTCAATGGTGTTCACCGGGTCACAAGGAGGATGCTCGCAACAGGGATTCGGTGGGAAACCTGGACAGTGAATGACAAACCAGTCAAAATTAGATCGGTTTCAATGAAAATCAGAAGAACATATTTCAAATAATGGAACAATGCATGACTTTCTGAAATTAGGCTGTCTGGTAGCTCACTTCAGACTGTAGCATGCAAAGTTTTAGTTTAGCAACCCATTTCTAGACATGTTAGAGCCATTTTGCACACCTTACTTTGCAACAGCACTTTCCAGCACAACATAATTATAATCCCACTACGTTGTAGCTTCATTTCTAATATTTTCACTAAATACCTGGATGCCATTATTGGCTTGTTGCATTAACACTTTCATCTCACAAATCACGATGCCTTAAGCATTGATCCATTCCAGCTTGGTCGGCGTTGCCAATTGAGCCTTCTTTATCTTTAAAATGAGTCAACATAACTTAACATCTGGGATGTCATCCTAAGGGAAAAGGTTTAGAAGAAAGGGGGAGGCAGCAGGAGAGCATCTGCTTTGCATGCAGGAGGTCCCCTGTTCAATCCTTGCCATCTCAGGTGGGGCTGGAAAAGCCTCTGTGCCTGAAGCCCTGGAGAGCTTCTGCCAGGAAGTTTAAACAAAACTGAACGGCATGGATCAGTGCCCTGACTGGGTTATAATGCAGCTTCCTGTGTTCTTTGTATATCCAAACCTAACTGCTTGCATTTGGGGATCTGATTTGGAAGGGGAAAACTCCAGGAATCTTACCCATTGAAGAGTGATATGTGCCTGTTTTCCCCAGGCAGTGAGGCAACAGGGAGAATGAGGTGTGAGTTGGGAAGAAGCCACTTTTCTTCTGAGATGGCATATCAGGTACATACATATTTATTCACAGAAAAGAAATCTGTTTGCTGGTACCACACTTGTTTTACCATTGTGCTAGATAGACTCAGATAATAGGAAATGTGCTTTAATTGGCCCCTTTGGGGCTAATTTCAGCCCCGGGAAAGGAAACCAATAAGGCAATTTCTCTCTTCTGGAAAGAAAATAAAAAGGAATCACTTAAGGGTGGTTGAGGGTATTTTTTATTGTGCATCATAAAATTTCCTTCCCAAAGATTTCTGAAGCACTTACTTTTCAAAGATATACGGCTAAAATGGGCACACTTTTTCTGAATATTGACAACACATGAATATTATTTCTTTGTTTAAAATGCTCAGGTACCTGCTTACGTATATCCATAAAATTATGTCTCTTATCTTCCAAAAGGTACCACCTATTTTGTTTAGGATTTTCACCCCCAAGATATATGAATAAAACAGATGGGTTTTTTAAATTTAAAAATATCATTGAAGTTAGGAGCACTGATAGGGTTCATACACAGTGCTAACCCACCACGCTTTGTTTAGGATTTTCACCCCCAAGATATATGAATAAAACAGATGGTTTTTTTTATTAAAAAATATCATTGAAGTTAGGAGCACTGATAGGATTCATACACAGTGCTAAGCTGCCACACTGTTATTTTATATAATTATGCAAAATGATAGGACTTGCTTTTCACATCATTATTTTCTGAAGTATAAAACAACTTGCTGTGGTTTGATTGAATGTTTTCCAGCAGGAAGGAATATTAACATTGTTCCCAATGTTTTTCTTTAAAAAAATTTAATGGTTTTTTGTGTTTGAAACTTCTGTTTTGTGGAAATCTTAATAATAATAATAATAAAGTAATATAGCATATGTTCCCGTTGCTTCTCTTCCCCCACTCTCTGGGCAGTGTTGAGTCACACAACCCACTTTTAAGCAAAAATTTGTGGGGAAATTTCCTGACTTTCTCTGTGGGTATGGGGTGTTAATGGTGGGGTAGTACCTCTGGTGGGGAACACTACCTCCTTCAGGGATAGCTTGCCCACCCTTGGTCCCCACCCTGCCGCACAGCTCTCACCTGTGGCTCTTAGAAGCTGTCAGTATGAGACAGTGGAAACACCCTCTGAAACTGCTTTGGCTGGCCAGCTAAACCAAGTGAGGGTAGCAGATGGGTCCCAAATCCTCCATGAGTTAGGGATGTCCCCTGCATGCAAAGACAGGTGAATTAAGCAGACAGGACCAATAGTGAGCCCAATGGTCAAGAAGGCAGTTTCTGCACATTCTGTAGAGAGAAATGAGGGGCAGATGGGGCTCATCAACCTGGGAAGGTATCCCATCTGGGAGAAGGAAAACTCTGATCCTCAACCTCTGCTGCCTTGTGGGATATATCTTCTGGAGAAGAAAAGGCTATGGAATAAACTCCAGGGGAAAATATGTAACCTCTGCCTTGCTGGATGCGACGAACCCCCTCGCCGACGTTGCCGATAAATTATGAGACGAAAGGGTACAGGGGTAAAGCAATCCCCACTCAATTCCTTACGCCTTAAAATAAACCCCTCAATTCTGGGCTTCTCAGTAAAGAGAGTCTAATTCCAGCTTTTGTGGCCTGATCTCACAGACACTTGGGGCTATTTGAATGAAAAACCTCTTGCCTACAGAACAGGGACTCCCTCAACTCAGATCCCCACTGTATCAGTCTGCCATATCACCCTGGCAAACTTGTAGCACTCTAGGTTTTCACCATACTGCCCTTCCTGTGTGACTCTGGGACACAAACTATCGCCTTTTCCTTAGGTAAGTTTTGCTCTTTTCTGAGTCTCCACCTCTGTGAGTTTTAATACGCTGCTGGAATAACCAAGACGATACGCTTTGGCACAAAAAGATGAATTTTATTTTCTTGAGAACATAGGTTTTTCTTTTCTTAACGATGCATAAGTTTACAAGCTTAGTTACAGTTATACATTAACTCTGTCAGACTTTAACTTCAAGTTATCCTAAGCCTAACCTAAACCACCACTATCCTGGCCCCACAACCTTCTTCTTCCCTCTTCGTCACCATACTCTCCCCCTCTTCCTCTTCCAACTGCCAAAACCGGTCCCACCTCCTAAAGATGCGCTGTCAGTTAAGCTGGAGGTGGATTAACTCTTTCTAATCCAGTGTGTAATAAATCTTCCATCCTGGGGCTAATCCGTTACACTGGACATCTTTGAGAGAAGAAAAGGCTAAGGAGTAAACCCTACACAATTCCAGAGTGCAGTCCCTGACAGTTGGATGGTGCTATGTATGCTTCCTTCTGGCAACTCCTGCAGCCAAGCTGGTGCCAAACGTATTGCTCTGCTTTCCTTTGGGCCACATCAGCAAGGCAGAGAGCAGGTTATTTTTGTCTGGGCAGCCCAGGCCCTCCATACACACTGACTAGGCTTGCACCCCAGAGAGGTCACTTGGGTGCTGCCAATGCAGCAAAAACAATGCAAGAGGCAGCAGTTACAAGGTACCAGTCTCTGCAGCCGCAGGTGCTGTGATTCTCTAGCAGTTTGACTTCACCCCCAGAGGTGCACTCCATTGTCTCTCAAGACAGACGGATGCCAACAACCAGCATGGGTGTAGCCACCAGTGTAATTTGCTACCATCACAGTGGTGAGTATCCTGGCTTTCTTGTTTAGGGAGAGCAGGATCTGTTTTCTTGCTCACGCAATCACTTGATTGTTAGCAGGAACTATGGGTAATATCCCACATTAGTCATAACTTAAGCCCTTTTATATCATTAGTTCTACTCTGAGTATGACTTAGCTGGAGAAATGGATATGCTGCTTGATTACACACACGCGCACACACACACATCTCAAAGTGTTTTACAAGAAGATAAAACAGTAAAACCAAGAAAAATTCACAACTGTATTTTAAAACACACAGAAGTCAAAATACTAAACACATCAAAATTACCACTTCTTTCATGGCATAGAGGAAGACTGAGGAGAAAGATGACTGGATGTAGGAACAGATAAATCTGCCTGTTGCAGTTTCTCATCTTTCTAATCATTTCAGTTCTCCACATTTCCACATCAGTTTGTGATTATTATTATTTTGAAAACACTCACCAGTGTTTTTGTGGACCCTCTCCCCCAATACACACATTTTGCAAGTAATGGTCCGTAAAGGTAAAGGTACCCCTGACCATTAGGTCCAGTCACGGACGACTCTGGGGTTGCAGTGCTCATCTTGCTCTATAAGCCGAGGGAGCGGGCATTTGTCCGCAGACAGCTTCTGGGTCATGTGGCCAGTATGACTAAGCCACTTCTGGCGAACCAGAGCAGCACACAGAAACGCCGTTTAGCTTCCCGCCGGAGTGGTACCTATCTATCTACTTGCGCTTGACGCGCTTTTGAATTGCTAGGTTGGCAGGAGCTGGGACCGAGCAACGGGAGCTCACCCCATCATGGGGATTCGAACCGTCAACCTTCCTATCGACAAGCCCTCGGCTCTGTGGTTTAGACCACAGCACCACCCATGTCCATAGTAGAATGCTATTTTATTTGCAGGAATATATTCAGTTCTAGACACTATTTCCCGTAACATACACATTTTTGTGGATTTGCTAGGAGATGTGCATCACAAAAGTCAGATTTCAGAAGTGGAGTTTTTGAAGGATGGCTGCATTTGGGGGTCACAAGTCATTTTTGAAAGTTTAAAATTTGTATCTTCTTGTAAATATATATATACAGTATATATTCCTGCATCAGTAGCTGGAGTAGAGTGAGCACAGGATCAGAAGTGGGTAATGGGCGACAGAAGGACTGCAAATATGAAATATAATGAAAATCTTTCATTCCTGCAGCCTCCTTCACGACTCTGAGTGCCTTTTCTCAGTCCTAACACATGCTAGACTGGAAACTTTGCATGTGAAAAGTCTCGGATACAAGATGTCTTTTAGTGTCACTGAGCAGCGGAAAAAATTGTTTCTGCAGCAAGTGGGAAAGTGTACAGCCAGACTCCATCCGACGTGGCAGCAGACACTCAATGTGTTAAACATCTGGAAAGAACAGAGTCTTTTCGTCCAAGGAGTTTCCTTTTTGCTCCGAAAACCCTTTTGTCTGGGCTGCACAGTCTCTGCAAATGTACTCAAAAGGACTAGTGTTTGTGCCCATCTGCGTTATAAATAGAGTTAGATGAATTCCTCCCTGTAAAGTGTATTGACATACACTTAATTGTTCGTGCATTTGCACTGTACCAGGTTAAGGAGCGGATACTTGATATTGTAGATCATAGAATTGTTGAGTTGGAAGGAACCTCGTGGGTCATCTAGTCCAACCCCCTGTGGTGCAGTAATCTTTTGCCCAGTGTGGGTCTCAAACCCATGACCCTGAGATGATTAGACAGTGGATTTTAATTTTGGAAGAAAAAGAAGAAACACATGCTCCTCCCATAGGAGCCAACTCCTAGGGGCCAAAGTCCTTTGACTCCCCCTCCATAAAAATATTTTGAGGGGGCCACCCTCTGTAAAGTTGATGGCCATTGCCATTCAAATGGTGTGTGTGCACTGCATCTTGTGATCAATTATGCAGAATGGGGCTTACTTCCCCCCATATTTTATTCAAGTTGGCAACCCTGGCTCCCCAAATCCAGAATCAGTATATAACCAGGGAGTGATAAAGTATCCTTCCTTGGGAGATTCCTGCTCCAAAACCAGAGAGGCATTAGTCAAACCTATGCTGCAGGGATGGGAGAACATTTTTCAGCCAGAGAGTCACATTCCTTTACACGCAAAAGGGATGAGACTCTTACCTTTGTTCAGTGGGACATGTTCCAGCCATGCAGCAGTAAGAGGCTGTGTGTATGAAATATACTCGGAGTAGAGTATTGATTTCATGCTCTTTATTTCAGCTCATAGTAGAAAGCGGATGAATTTCCCCCCAAACCTCTGGCTATATATACACATTATTTACACAATGGGTCCCACGTGATTGGCTGATTCAACTCCCCTCCTGGAGCCTGATTGGGCTGCTCCTGCAGGCCAATCAGGTTGCTGCCTTCTGCCTATTGTTCTAGTAATAGGATGATTCACTTCCTCCTGGAGCCGGATTGGGCGGCTCCTGCAGACCAATCAGGTTGCTGCATTCTAGGATCCTACCTGCCTATTGTTCTAGGATCCAAGCTCAGTACATAACAGTGTACAAAAGTACACAGCACACCTCTGTTTTCAATTCATTGAGTCCTTTCTACAGATCAGTTACATTCAATGGGAGACATCCCCGTTATAGGCAGCATGATGCTGGGGGAGAAGAGAGGTGGGGGGAGAGAATGGGGGGGGAAAGCAGGGGAATAGAAAACTTTCATTCATTTGTGTAGTGTATGTGCCAGGGGTGTACCCAGGATTAAAATGGGGGGGGGGGCAAGGCACGGGAGGGGAGGGGCCACAGTGGGAATGTGGGTGGGGCTACGTGGCCTGCACCTTTCAGCTCTTCCAAGGAGGTGGCCCCAGGCTCCCGCTCCCCGCGTGAAGCTCCAGAGGCGTGTGGGGAGTGTAAGCCTGGGGCTGCCATGCTGCGCCCCTCAGCCTTTTGCTTCTAGGGGGGGCAACTGCCCCCCTGCCTACGCCCATGGTATCTGCAGGGTTTTTGTGCCAACATCGTGTGGATAGATTCTTCACCTTTTCATTAAGGCTGGCAATATTTTAAAGTCTTGGGCATTTTTTAAAAAATAAGAAAGTAAGATGTCTGAGCAATTTTAAATGTTGTCTTAAGCCTGAAGTTCAATGTGCCATAGCTGCCAAAGTAAGTTTTGCCCAGTTACAGCAAAATTTTCTCCATCTATCATAGAGTTGGATGGGGACCCTGAGGATCATCTAGTCCAACCCCCTGCAATGCAGGAATATGCAGTTATCCCATACGGGGATCAAACCTGCAGCCATGGCGTCAACAGCACTATGCTAGTCTAACCAACTGAGCTCTCCAGGCTGGTTAGCTTTAAGCTGCCACCAGATAGCTATCTCAGCTACAACAGATAAACCAGAGAACAGGGCAAACTTCTCCCATGCCTGGTTTGGGGATTAAATCTGGGGGTTTAATCACCTCATATAAGAAGCAAGCTTTTAAAATCTCAGTTAGAGTTTGTGGCTTCCCTCTCCGGTTGTTTGCCAAACGCTTGTAATAATATGAGCCACCAGGTGGCAGCCCAAGCAAAGAAACCAAGTGCAAATTGATCACAGGTCAACTTGACTCTCAACTGCCAGGGTAGAGATCAGGCATCCCCAAACTTTGGCCCTCCAGATGTTTTGGACTACAATTCCCATCATCCCTGACCACTGGTCCTCTTAGCTAGGGATCATGGGAGTTGTAGGCCAACACATCTGGAGGGCCGCAGTTTGGGGATGCCTGGTAGAGATGCATCTTCAAGCATCACACCAAAAGCTAGACAATGGCGATGCAAGATACACCTGTATGGGGAGCTCACAATTTAGGGGCTGCTAGAGAGAAACCCCTCTCCTGGTCCGGCTGCCCTTCCATGCACTTCTGAAGTTGGCAGAACTACCAAGCAAGCTGAGGTCTTATTGCAGCGCTGCAAACTTTGGGGTTACCCTGCGACTTCCCAAACATCCCTGTTGCATATACCCAGATTGGGTTGTTTTGGATAGGGATCTGCACCCCTAAGTTCTTATTAGTGTGCAGGATGGTGCACTATTCAAGAACCCTTTGTAAATGCAATGCAGAGTTCTGGATCATCGCTGCTCTTTAGGGGTTTGGATGGAAACCATAATTGGCTGTTCCCAATAACACTAAACATGAAATATCGAAGTTTTGATGGGTAGCACTCCTAAGTTCCGGTGATTTGCATCTAGCACAGCATACTGGGATTGATTTCAACGTTTTCGGCGGCCGGGGGCTTTGCGGACATACGATGCAGCCGCTTTACTTAAGCTTTGCAGATGGGAGCCTGTTAATACTTTGATTGGTGGGAACATTTCATGTGCTGCACTGAGCTGCTCAGAAGGCTCCAAGACTGTAATATGTAGGATATTGCTGTGCATGAAAGAACGTTTAAAAAATCCCAAAAGCAAATTATTCAACCTTCTTGTGAAATCTGGGGTTGTGCTGACAGGGCAGAAGGTGGGGTGGGGGACGTGCATTTTTTTGTTTCTTGAAAAACACTTTCCATCCCACTGGAACCTGAGAGAGGTTTGCCCCCTGTTTAGGGCCGTGTGTGTGTGCTTGTGTTGGGTGTGTGTGTGTGGAATGGGAGCATCTTGGCTGATGAATGAGATCAGCTTGGTCTCCAACTTTTTGCAACTTCTCCTCCTCTGCTAGATGAGGCCAGCCTGGTCTTGCCTTGCCTGCAGCTGCTCCTTCTTCTTCAGCTGATGAATGAGGCTGGTCTGGTCTGCCACTTCACCCAGCTGCTCCTTCTTCTCTGGCCGATGTATGAAGCCAAATTGGTCTTCCCCTTGGCATAACCTTCTTCCAGGGAGTCAGGGAGTGCAACATCCCAGTGACCCTGCTCAGTGACAGAGGCCAGAATGTTCTTCCCTCCGGCACTGGAGCCCCTATCCTATTACTCTCATGTGTATCAATATCACTTCTGATATTTGTATCCTGAAGTTCTTGCCCACTAGATTTTCAGAGCCACATAACAGTCACTCCAACCATCACATGCATATTTCAGTATTGAGTGAAGAGCAAATACAAAAGGGTAAAGGTAAAGGACCCCTGGACGGTTAAGTCCAGTCAAAGGTGACTATGGGGTTGCGGCGCTCATCTTGCTTTCAGGCTGAGGGAAACGGCATTTGTCCACAGATAGCTTTCCAGGTCATGTGGCCAGCATGACTAAACCGCTTCTGGTGCAACAGACCACCGTGACAGAAACCAGAGTGCACCGAAATGCCGTTTACATTCCTGCTGCAGCAATACCTATTTATCTACTTGCACTGGTGTGCTGTCGAACTGCTAGGTTGGCAGGAGCTGGGACAGAGCAACGGGAGCTCACCCCATTGGGGGGGATTCGAACCGCCAACCTTCTGATTGGCAAGCCCAAGAGTCTCAGTGGTTTAGACCACAACGCCACCCACGTCCCATTGCAAATACAACAACCAGCTGACATCCATACAGATGGCTTGCCATGCATATGAAACTGGGATCTCGTCCCCACTTCCCCTTGCCCTGTGGCTAGAAAACAGGATTCTAGGAAGTTTCCTACTTGATCTGTGTATTCTAGACACGGGCCCAAGCCTTTGCCCCACTGCTTCCCCCCCAGAAAACCCACCCTTTAGTGCTAATATGGAACAAATTGCAATCTGCAGAAATCCCACTTGCTCTTTGTTCTGATTCATCTCTAAAATGTGGGCTTCCCTGGGGGAAAGTGATGAGGCCAACAGAGGGGTGGATGCTTTTGTTGAGATTCCTGCCTTGCAAGGGGTTGGACTGGTTGACCCTCAGAGTTCCTTCCAGCTCTACAATTCTAGGATTCTCTCCATCCTCCATCCTCCCCACAACGACCCCAGCACAAAGTCCCCGGACAAAGCTTTGCCATTCTGATTTGTTTAAAGGGGATTTGCAAGCCATGAGAATTAATTTCAGTTGAGTGAGTTAAAAAATGTCCCCCCCCCCATTACAGTGCTAAGAAATGTTATCCTGCCAAGTAATGTGTACAAAAATGCACTGAACTGCCTTGGTTGCGCTGGTCGATGATCTCCGGCGAGCTAGGGACAAAGGTGAGAGCTGTTTCCTAGTTCTGCTGGATCTCTCAGCGGCCTTTGACACCATCGACCATAACATCCTTCTGGGCCGTCTAGAGGGGCTGGGAGCTGGGGGCACTGTCATGCAGTAGTTCCGCTCCTTCCTCCTGGGCCGTGTTCAGAAAGTGGTGGTGGGGGGTGAGTGTTCAGACCCCTGGGCACTCACTTGTGGGGTGCCTCAGGGTTCCGTTCTCTCCCCCATGCTTTTTAATATCTATATGAAGCCGCTGGAAGAGATCATCAGGGGGTTTCGGCTGGGTGTTCATCAGTATGCAGATGACACCCAGCTCTACCTCTCTTTTAAATCAGAACCAGTGAAGGTGGTGAAGGTCCTGTGTGAGTGCCTGGAGGCGGTTGGAGGATGGATGGTGGCTAACGGATTGAAGTTGAATCCTGACAAGACAGAAGTACTATTTTGGGGGGACAGGAGGTGAGCAGGTGTGGAGGACTCCCTGGTCTTGAATGGGGTAACTGTGCCCCTGAAGGACCAGATGCACAGCCCAGGAGTCATTTTGGACTCACAGCTGTCCATGGAGGCACAGGCTAATTCTGTGTCCAGGGCGGCTGTCTACTAGCTTCATCTGGTACGCAGGCTGAGACCCTACCTGCCCGCGGACTGTCTCGCCAGAGTGGTGCATGCTCTGGTTATCTCCCGCTTGGACTACTGCAATGCGCTCTACATGGGGTTACCTTTGAAGGTGACCCGGAAACTGCGATTAATCCAGAATGCGGCAGCTAGACTAGTGACTGTGAGTGGCTGCCGGACCACATAGCACCGGTCCTGAGAGATCTACACTGGCTCCCAGTACATTTCCGAGCACAATTCAAAGTGTTGGTACTGACCTTTAAAGCCCTAAACGGCCTCAGTCCTGTATACCTGAAGGAGCGTCTCCACCCCCACCATTCAGCCCGGACACTGAGATCCAGCACCGAGGGCCTTCTGTCGGTTCCCTCATTGCGAGAAGTGAGGTTACAGGGAACCAGACAGAGGGCCTTCTCGGTAGTGGCACCCGTCCTGTGGAACGCCCTCCCAGCAGATGTCAAGGCAATAAGTAACTATTTTACTTTTAGAAGACAACTGAAGGCGGCCCTGTTTAGGGAAGTTTTTAATGTTTAATGCTGTACTGTTTTAATATTCGGTTGGAAGCCGCCCAGAGTGGCTGGGGAAACCCAGCCAGATGGGCGGGGTATAAATAATAAATAATAATTATTATATTATTATATATCGGGGCAAAGTATCGATAAAAATGCAAATATTGCCGACAATAACGTACAAAATGCATTATATCGTGGAATAACTGTTTTGCAAAATTATGTAGGTATATTAGGACCCAGGTGGCGCTGTGGTTAAACCACTGAGCCTAGGGCTTGCTGATCAGAAGGTTGGCGGTTCGAATCCCTGTGACGGGGTGAGCTCCTGTTGCTTGGTCCCAGCTCCTGCCAACCTAGCAGTTTGAAAGCACATCAAAGTGCAAGTAGATAAATAGGAACCGCTACAGCGGGAAGGTAAACGGCGTTTCCATGTGCTGCTCTGGTTTGCTAGAAGCGGCTTTGTCATGCTGGCCACATGACCTGGAAGCTGTACGCCGGCTCCCTCGGCCAATAACGCGAGATGAGCGCGCAACCCCAGAGTCGGTCACGACTGGACCTAATGGTCAGGGGTCCCTTTACCTTTATTAGGCCAGAATGCAAACAGACATGTGTATATTAAGAGATATATGCACTAAAATGCAGATGAGTTCTCACAAGGACCTTTAAAAAAAACACAAATCAAAATCACAAGCTGATGTGGAAATGCACCAGACTGGACTTAAGACTGGAAAAATTAGAAGCTGAGTGAAACCGTAATGGATAGATTCACCCATCCCTACTCAAAAGTCAGTCCTTTAGGGATTTACTCCCAGGTAGGTGAAGCTATGATTGTAGCTTTAATAACCCTGAGTGTTTATTCCTCAAAAAAATCTCATTTAAGGCATTGGCAAGTTGTTTTTTTTACTGTAACAGCAAATTTCAAAGGATGGTGGTGTTTTGGTTTGTGTGTTGTTTCAGAAAGTGCAAGTTAGGTAGGTTTGTTTCCAGCCGAGTCTCAGCAATTCCGGGTTTAACTTTTACAGTGCAATTCACTTCATGTTTGCTAGAATTTAAGTTAGTCTCTTTGCGTTCAGCAGGACGTATGTTCTAGGGAGTTTATTTAGGATGCACTTCTAGCTGAGGAATGTAGCAAGGGATCCAGAATGAATATAAAGACATTTTTTAAAAAAATGATAATATTCAGAAGCTATTGATGGTACACTAAAAATAGAAATGTGTTTTGCAATTTGCCATTTTGGATTATGTCAAGTAGTGGAAATCTTTACATCTTAATCTGAGTCACAAGTGTAGATATTTTTATTCTGCAAGGTTGAAAAGGACAGGAGGAAAAAAAATGATTGCACTTAGATTTTAGTCTAAGCGCCAAAGCAAAACTTTAAACGTGATTTGACTTTATAGCAGGCTAAGCCAAATCCCTTATGTGCATAAGCACTCAATTGTTCAATTTCCAAACTTCAGGCTGTAAGCATAGCTGCCAAGTTTTCCCTTTTCTTGTGAGGAAGCCTATTCAGCATAAGGGAATTTCCCTTAAAAAAGGGGAGAACTTGGCAGCTATGGCTGTAAGTCATATTGCTTAATATGTAGTAAAAAGCAGCCTAAGGCAATTTTGCAGAAGTACAAGCATCACCAAGACCTGGCCAGGTCAGATTTAACTCATCTCTGCCCACCTGGGTACTTGGTTGTCTCAAGTGTGTTGTTGGAGGAACTCAGAATTGTGGTTTGGAGTTACTTCAACATACATGCCGAGGATGTCTCAGGTCTGGCTTGAGAGTTCATGGCCTCCGTGGCAACCATGGGCCTGTCTCAAATAGTCAGAGCAGGATATAGCTTTTGCTCCTTGCAGGGAGGGGTGGTGGTCCGTAAATGAGGGAGGGGTGGGGTTGACTATCACCCCATGGGCATGGTCAGACCACTTCCTGGTGAGGTTTGGGCTTGTAGTGATGATTCTCCCTTGAAAGGCTGAGGGGCCAGTTAGGATGGTCATCATATTCTGGAAACTGGAAACAGACGGATCCCCAGCTGCTCTGGGGGAGTTTCCAGTGGATGGAGCAAGTGATCCTGTTGAGGCCCCTGGTTCCCTATGGAACTGTGGAACTCGTAGGGCCATTGACATGATCACTCCAGTGCTGTGGAGTCCATTTCACTCCTTGGTATACTGAGAATCTGTGGTTGATAGACTGGGCAAGGGCTGGGACGTAAGTGGTGTATACCTTGCTCAGGAGCCAACCGAGTACATGTTCAGGCTCCTAACTGGGCCTACCGCATGGCGGTGAGGGCAGAGAAGAGATCCTACTTCACTGCCTCCATTGCATCCTCAGGGGGATCTCTGGCGGAGGGGTTCTGTGCAGAGGCAATTTGAGGGCAGTGCAACCAGTTTCACCGGGCACCAAATGGAGAGGGTACCCAGCTCCAGGAAGGAGGCATGAGGGCTCTGGCAGGGTCCTAGAGCCCTTCCTCCTCCTTCCAAAAGCCTAGTTAGCACCTGTCCAGCTTTGGGAAGGAGGTAGAATGGGTCTAGGACCCTGTCGGAGCCCTCATGCCTCCTTCTCAAAGCCCAACATAGCACAAAGATTGGTGTGTGTGTGAGAGAGAGAGAGAGAGAGAGAGAGAGAGAGAGAGAGAGAGCCTGCCAAAATTTGGCCTAGCTCAGTGTCCGTGTTCCACGTACGGTAGTTGAACAATATCTGAATGGCCACAGATTCCCCCCATACCTGGCTTAGGACAGCATCAATTTTTAAAAATAAAATCTACCTGTTCCCCCCCCCTTTTAAAATGACTTTATAAAATCCTTTGGCTACGAGAAGCTCAGTTTCCATAGCATTATCTTCATGCCCTCAATGGATGAATAAGTGAAGGAACATCTTTTCCTTGCAGTACTTGCCAGTGATAAGCCTTAAGCCAGAGATGTCCCCGTTATTTTCTTCCCCTAATTGCCTATGGAAATGAAGTCATAGCATCTTCCAGCCAGACCTTTCTTCTTCCCCCTCCTCTGCAAGATATAAACCCAAGAGACAGACAGCCCAAAGCCTGCAGGTTGATGACATGTTGAAACCACCTTCCACGTTGTACACACACACACACACACACACACACACACACACACACGAATAAGTTTATGAATACAGTGTCTCTGGGACATTAATCAGTCGAAGGTATGACAGGTAGCTTGTAAGTTTTGACAAGGCAATTTGTGGAGTTTAGGCATTTTATGAAAGGCAAGCACATATATCAAGTGGGGTTTCATGAAGGCCAGTCGAACACGCACACCGTCATCGAAACCCAAAATAACTGCTCAGGCAAAGCTAAAGAATAAATGTGTAGATTGATTGCACTTGAGGCCAACTCTACAGCAGTCTTCTTTCTCCAGAGTATGAAGGAAAGCTTTAAAGCTTTTTTTAAAAAATTATGTGTGCAAAACAAACAACAAACCTAAGTGGGGAATGTGTGTGGAGGAAACCTCTTGAAAATAAAAGCTAAAAAGCTGTAGGTAGGAGGGGAAAACAAGAGGGGGGAGCAGAAGAAAAGAAAATTTACTGTTGTTATTTATTTTATCCTAGTACATTTATTTCCTGCCCTTCCTTCGAAAGAGCTCAGGGCAGCTTGTTTATTTCTGAAAAGATTTATAAACCACCTTACAAGGCAATTGCTCTCACAAGGTAGTGTACAAAGCACAGAAATCATAACAACATTGTTTTAAAAACCAAAAAATGGCTCCCCTTTTAAAAAGAGCTGCATAACTTCGTCAGCACGCAAGGCCGGGTCCTGTTCATTCTATGGGGAATGCAATGTTTTGACTCCAAAAGAATATTTCTGAATATATTATTATTATTATTCTTAAGCAGATTGAGAAGGCATCTTTTTTTTCTTAGGAGTGCCAAGTGGAAAACTCATTATCACAAGCAATGAAAAATGTATTTCCTTGATAAACAGAGCTTATCCAGGTCCATAGCATGCCAAGTGTACAGTTTTGCATGCTGAAAGATTTCAATCACATTTGGTTTTCTTAAGTGGAGATTGCCATGTCTAAAATTATCCATGCTGGGAAAATGCATGTTTCTTATTTAGATCTGGGCAGCTAAGGAGAAGTTTCCTGTGTAAACCCAAGGGCTTTGCTTGACCCTTTCCCTCTAGCTTTCTGTTGTAAGAGTGAATACGTGTAGTTAAACAATTTATTTTTCTTAAGAAAAAAGGGTAGATCATGAGAATCAAGAAGAACAATTCTTAGGAAAAGCTTAGAACCACAAGAATGAATAAGAGATTCATTCTTATCAAAATGGCCGCCCATGAGATTCACAGAACCTGTATACCTTTTACGCTGGGACTGGAGATAGGGAGAAACAGTATGGTGTAGTGGTTAGAGTATTGGACTAAGACCTGGGTTCAAATCCCCAATCAGCTTTGAAGCTTACTGGGTGATCTTTGGCCAGCAGCTATAGCTCAACCTAGCCTACCTCACAGGGTTGTTGCAGGGATAAATTGAGGAGGGGGAGAACCATGTATGCCACCTCAAAACTCCTCTGTGGAAAGATGGGGTATAAATAAATAAAGATACACCACATGTGCTGTTTTCCTTTCCTTTGGACCACATCAGCATGGTCTTTTCGTCTGGGCAGCCCAGAACCTCTATACACACTGCCCAGGCTTGCACCCCAGAGAGTGTTCTAACCCAGCAAAAACAGCACCAAGGGGCCAGCAGTTATGAGTTATGCACTCAACCTGATCAGCATAGGGTACGAGCACTATGGGTTGCCTTCCTCGGTGGGAGAGTTCATTGTACCTCCCTGGTCAGCTACTGCCTGCCTTAAGCTGGGCAACTGGCGGTCAATGAAGGGCTGACCAGCAGCTGTCTCCCTGCTTCAATGGGTGCTTCGAACTCAAAGTGCAGTAGTACCTTGGTTGTTGAATGGCTTGGCTCCCGAACAAATCGGCTCCCGAACGCCGCAAACTCAGAAGTGAGTGTTCCAGTTTGTGAACAATTTTCGGAAGCCGAACGTGCGATGCAGCTTCTGCGGCTTCTGATTGAGTGCAGGAAGCTCCTGCAGCCAATCAGAAGCGGTGCCTTGGTTTTCAAACGGACTCCCGGAACGGATTAAGTTCGACAACCAAGGCACCACTGTACCACTCGACAAGCGGACCCAATTGCCGCACCCTGAAGGCGGACTCTTCCATTATCTCCCGAGAAAGATGGATGCTAACAAACACTACTAGGAGAGCCAGTGTGGTATAGTAGTTAAGAGCGACAGACTCGTAATCTGGGGAACCAGGTTCGCGTTTCCGCTCCTCCACATGCAGCTGCTGGGTGACCTTGGGCTAGTCACACTTCTCTGAAGTCTCTCAGCTTCACTCACCTCACAGAGTGTTTGTTGTGGGGGAGGAAGGGAAAAGGAGATTGTTAGCCTCTTTGAGATGCCTTCGGGTAGTGATAAAGCGGGATATCAAATCCAAACTCCTCTTCTTCTGCTATGTCAAATATGAGCAACCCTGCCTTATGCACATTCCACTTGTGCGTGACTGCATTTATGTGGATCGCCATGAAGTAAATCAATCAATCAATTGGCCTTCCCTTGCTTGGGGCTGCTGCCTGGAAGTGAGCAAGGGAAGGCCCACAGGCTGCTTTATTGGTTGAATTGTTTATTTGGTTATAATAATAATATTTTATTATTTATACCCCGCCCATCTGGCCAGGTCTCCCCAGCCACTCTGGGCGGCTTCCAACAAAAGAATAAAACACAATAATCTATTAAACATTAAAAGCCTCCCTGAACAGGGCTGCCTTCAGATGTCTTCTAAAAGTCTGGTAGTTGTTTTCCTCTTTGACATCTGTTGGGAGGGTGTTCCACAGGGTGGGAGCCACTACTGAGAAGGCCCTCTGCCTGGTTCCCTGTAACTTGGCTTCTCGCAACGAGGGAACCGCCAGAAGGCCCTCGGTGCTGGACCTCAGTGTCCGGGCAGAATGATGGAGGTGGAGACGCTCCTTCAGGTATACTGAACCGAGGCCATTTAGGGCTTTAAAGGTCAGCACCAACACTTTGAATTGTGCTCGGAAACGTACTGGGAGCCAATGTAGATTTTTCAAGACCGGTGTTATGTGGTCTTGGCGGCCACTCCCAGTCACCAGTCTAGCTCACCGGTTTACCCCTCCGGGTGCTTTATTGATCACCCCGGCTTGGTTTTTCCAGATATACTCAATGAACAAGCATGCTTTAAAAAAAAGAACCCAGCAGTTCCCAGCACCGACTCATTCTTTCATAGAATAAACACCAGCCTGACTTATGGTCACCATCAATGAGTAAGGAATGTCCAATGGTTTAGGAGCTCTGGCGTTGCTGGGATTGAAACCAAGTGGTTCTAGGTGATGTTTGATTAACCTGCTGACATCTATTTCTGAAAGCTCTTTGCTCCGAGGATGAGTGCATACCAGAAAGACACACGCTAGCTCTGGATATTAGCACACTGACGTCAGATGATGCAGCAGCGTACAGTGTGGTGAAAACGAGGAATTTGCTTCCTTTTCACATGAAAGCTAACACTGTGCAAACTTCAAAAGAAAATGCCGCAAATGTTTATCGTGTTGGGGGAATGGGAACATTCCTCCTCCTCCGCCAATTCCTATGTCATGTGTGGGCTGTCTCCACATATTTCCCTTGATGATAAAACATCAGCTCGTACCCTTCTCTGGGATCTATTTAAAGAGGTTCTCAGGAATAAAGGTCACAGGTTTTGAAACAGGAAGCAGGGAAGCATGCTGTGGGAAATATCTGTACTGTACATGCTTTGAAAATATCAACATGCTATTAAAATAAACCAAACCCGGGAAGCATTGAGAAACGCGCTTAACTTGCCGTAACCATCAAGCAAATGGAGCTTGATTGGCAGACAAAAGAAAGTGTTTGCTCACACGAGGTATGTCCAGCTTCTTCTCTGGTTGGGCTCAAACAGGCATTAAACGTTTGGCTGCTCCAAGCTGTTTTTCTTACATATATAATAAGCATATAAGAGTGTCGTCATTCTGCAGTTTGCGTGGCCACAGAAAGATGGCGCTGTGAGCTGCAGCAGAAGGAGAGGTGGTGAATGGGCTGTCCAGGCAAGTCGTGGAGGGACAGTCAGAACAGGCTGTGGGGACAAGGAAGGCACCCAGAAGTGCAGGCCTGCCTTGGGATCCACAGAAGCAGTGGCATGAGGTGGAAAGCCGCCCCGATGTTGGGGACAGGCAGGACTCTGAGGGTTGTGTAGAGGAGGCAAGGGGGCTGGAGGGGAATCTAAGGAAGGAGTGAGTGTCTGTGGCATCTATAGGGGCTGGAGGAAGAGGAAGAGGCAGGACTGATAGAGGTGGGGGAGGAAGAGTCAGAAGGAGAGAGTCAAGAATTGGGATCTGTCAAGCCATTAGGATCTCCTCCTCCTCCGTGTCTGTCCTCCTCTGCTGTCTGCAAGGACAAGGAGGGGCTTAAAGCGCCAGGCCTCAGGCACAGTGGCAACTACTGTGCAGGAAAAGAATGACTCCATTAGAGCACAGGGCTCTCCTCTCTGTCCACGGGGCATTGCTGCCCTGTCTCAGCTGCTCTTGAAGCATGTTAAATGGTGCTTGGAGCAAAGCAAGACACTCCCAGCTGCTCTCTCTCCAGTTCCCTGGTCTGCACAGCACCCTTGGCAGTAGCATTAGTGAGGCTTGCTAACCAACTCTCCCCTCACCTCACCACAAAGTCTGGATGAATTCCTTTATTCTGCTTTTGGGCCAGTTGCCAGATAAAAGAGATGTCTGGGTTCCTGCTCACCATTCTTTATCTTTTTTTAAATCTTTTTTTCTTTTTTGTATTTTCAGTCACAGATTTACCATAAATTTAAACCACATGACCCCCTTCCCCCCAAAAAAAAGAATAATGAGAACTGTAGTTTTCTCACTCACAGAGCTACAATTTCCAGCCCGCTTGACAAAATAAGAGCTCTCAGGATTATTTGGGGGAAAGCCATATGCTTTAAATGTATTGTACATTCATATTGCCATTTGGGGAATTATCCAAAGAAATTCCAAACCATTTGTTACCTGTTGGGAATTTTCCTTGCCTCGACAAAACAACAACAACAACAACAACAACAACAACAACAACAACAACAACAACAACAACAACTGTATATGCCCCCCATCTGACTGGATTGCCCCAGCCCCTCTGGGCAGTTCCCAACAAAATATGATAAATGCTATAGAACATCAACCATTAAAAACCTACCATATTACCGAGCCTATTTTTGACTACTTTGCATGTTTGGATGGCTAAGCATGAACACTGAGCCTGTTCTGCAGCTTTACTTAGAAAATTGCACCTCGCCGTTCCTGAAAAATGCTCCCAAGGCGAGACACCTTTACTGTACAGTACAACACAAAATTATATATATATGCAGTAAAAGGCAATAAAAATTCAAAGCTCAATTTAAAGAGCCTAAAACAGAGAGGTAGAATCACATCGCGCTGTGGGCATATCCACAAAGTGTACTCTATTCCATAAAAGCAACAGCAGCAAGAAGAGTAGCAGCATAATTAACAGGCTGCTTAAAGCAGGGCTTACTCCATGGGTAGACAAACTAAGGCCCGGGGCCCAGATCCGGCCCAATCGCCTTCTAAATCTGGCCCGCGAACGGTCCAGGAATCAGCGTGTTTTTACATGAGTAGAATATGTCCTTTTATTTAAAATGCATCTCTGGCTTATTTGTGGGGCATAGGAATTCATTCACCCCCCCCCCCAAATATAGTCTCATTAATAAGCAATAATTCCACTTCAAAAATATCACAGTAGAGGGAGGAATACACAAAACTTCTTTTATTCACGATATTCAACAAATTAAGATCTAAAGGGGTTCTTCATATTCCTGTTGCACTTTCTCATCAGGCAAATAAGCCCAGAAACCAGAGGAAATTCTAATACTGTGGTACTTCAATGTACTAACTTAAGTTCACAGTGGAATACTCCTTTAATGCTCTTTACAAGTGACCAAACAATCTCTTAAAACCGCTTTTTGAATTTAAAGGCCATGACTTCCAGAAGTTGTTGTACTTCAGTTCCCCTCTGGCCGTTCTGGCTAGTGCTGGTAACAGGTAAAGTCCAAATATATTGGGAATGTATGTCACTGTTTTTTCCATCCCTGTTTTAACTGGTGTTGCAAGATCCTGCCTGACTCAAACAGGAATTTAGATACCAACATGGATGCTTATGTTCCTGACATTTGGAAAGATTGCCCTTTTCTGAACTTTTCCTAGCTCTTTGTGTCATGCACCTCTCCCACTCCATTAAGCCTCACTGTGGGCACATTTAATGGAGAAGGGGAAGAGGCTCACAGAACTTCCCCTTCATTTAAACAGCTGGATTAGGATGCCTTCCACTCGCACTGCTTGCTTCCTCACCTACTTGGCTGCTGTTCAGCCTTCTGGAGCTGGCATGGTCGCCTGTTGCAGCCACACTAATCACAGCGTGATGACAGCCCTCCATTTTTATGTCTATAGGAAGATAATGTCCACTGCTGACAGGGCCAAACATATCCTGCTTTTTAAACCATTTCTTTACAAAGCCTCAGAGTTTCTACTGAAGATAGGAAAATAAATCTGATCTGACCTTGAGAGAATACAAAAAGGGTCCTTGATCTCTCCTCAGAATTGAGAAAGCAGGTGCAGGACAGCTTCTTCTCAATACTTGGTCAAAATTGGATTCCTGTCGAAGGCAAAGTGCTCAGCTGCAGAAGCCAAATTAAAGGATGACACATAAAGATGGCAGTTCAGTTTGGGCAAATATAATGAAACAGTCCTACTGCCGTCTCTTCCCTGTGCGTGTCTACTCAGAAGCAAGTCTCCAACATTTCTCTGATGAAAATAGGGACATCCAATTTAATAATAATCGCAATAATAGCAATAATAATATTTATAACCCACCCATAAAACACAATGAAACATTAAATATTTTTAAAAAACCTTCTCTGTACATGTTCAAAGGTTGAATAGTTACTTATCTCCTCGGCTCAGGGGTCACATAACTCCATATCCTCCAACATTTCTCTGATGAAAATAGGGACATCATAAGGAAAAGTGGGACAATCTGGGATCAGGTCAGAAACTGGGATCGGGGTCTAGCCCTGGAAAACTGGGACACTTGGAGGGTCTGTTAAACTACAAAGCACTGTTAAAAGCAATACAGAGCAGTCATTAAAATGACTAGCTACTCGAGGAAAGTTTAAACAACTGCCTAGGCCTGCCTGCATAAAAAGGTCTTCCGGAGACAAATTCAAGCACGCCTGCCAAATCTCTGCTGGAAGAGAGAGCCCACAATGTTTGACTGTCAACACTTAATGCCTGGCTTGTGGTGGTCAACTGGGTCTCTGTGACATGGGGAACAACTAACAGCACTCCTCTGGGTGATCTCAGTGATCATTCTTAGATAGAAGGACTCTGGAAGTCCTTAAGGTAACTCAGTTGCCCCTCAGTCTACAGATGAAAGACTTCAAAAGATTTTTTAAAAATTAATTATTAGACCAATCATGAATTTATCTGCCTCATAGAAGAGTTCATCCTTCCAATTATTGGTGCTGCTTCCATCCCTTCAATGTTGTTATACTGAAATCCACAACTTGTTTACTTACAGTTGGTCCTATTAAACGTCAGTACAGCAGCCCAGGGGTTGACGATTTCATCTCCAGAGAATGGTCTTGTGATTCTCAGAGCGATTTACTAGCCTCTCTAACAGTTTCTGCGTTGAAGGCCATTAACCAGCTACCTTACAAGGAGAGAATTCCTCGAGCAGTTTTTGGTCCTGCGCTGTCTCACCTCTGCCAAATGGTTTGATTGTTTGTGTGCCAAATTCGGGATGCGTTAAGCCTTATTCACTCATTTTCTTTTGAAAATGGAAACCTTCGCTGCTCAGTCTCCACAAGAGTTCCTCGTTCCTTGGCTGCAGTCCACAAAGACTTAAGGCAGTGGATTTTTATATACTGCATGCAAACTCACTAGGCTCCCAATCCTGAAATTTGCAAACGACCAGTTCAGTACCTATTGTCAGTGCTAGTGATATGAGCTAATGATTCTCTCCAGAAAAGGTATTATGCAACTAGTTGGATGTAGCAGTACTGTTTTGAGTGTCTGTTTTGGAACAAGTTCTGTTAGTAAATCTTATGAACTATATTTTTTTGGACTGAACAATTTTTATTTCAAGAGGAGTCAGTTTTTATTCATCCTGTTGCTTTCATTATGTGTAATATTAATAACCACAATAATAGGATTTCAGGAGAGTTGGGGGAAGCCCAAACCCAAGTTCTGTGGGGATGAGTGGAGCTGGAATCAGCAGATCTCCAGCCGAAGTCCCTTATTCCACCTCAATCAAAGTTATAATAGCGTAAGTTCCCCATCCCAGCTAAACGGCCTCGGTCCAGTATACCTGAAGGAGCATCTCCACCCCCATCGTTCTGCCCGGACACTGAGGTCCAGCGCCGAGCGCCTTCTGGCGGTTCCTTCGCTGTGAGAAGCCAAGTTACAGGGAACCAGGCAGAGGGCCTTCTCGGTAGTGGCACCCGCCCTGTGGAAAGCCCTCCCACCAGATGTCAAAGAGAAAAACAACTACCAGACTTCTAGAAGACATCTGAAGGCAGCGCTGTTTAGGGAAGCTTTTAATGTTTAACATTAAATATTAAAAATATTTTAATATTTTGTTGGAAGCCGCCCAGTGTGGCTGGGGAAACCCAGCCAGATGGGCAGGGTATAAATAATATATTATTAGTATCATCATCATCATCATCATCATCATCATCATCATCATCATCATCATCTGGGCTTCAGCCAGCTGAACCTGGAGCATGTCCTGGAAAGGGGGCATGCTTGGGATGTAGCAGGAGGGGCATGGGGTAGAATGGACTTATTCCTGTTCCAAAAGCCATTCCACTGGCAAAATATGTGGCGTAAATCGAACTCCATATTTTAAAGGCTTGTTTTTTCCTTTCCCAGGCTTGGGCAGCCCCACTCCTAAACAGGGTAAGTATCTTGTTTTCCTATAGTTTGGATCAGGGGTTCCCAACAAAATTTTCTCGAGGACCCCTCATCGATCCGCTATTGTGACAAGGACCCCCATTAATTCCTAATCCTAAAATTAAAAAGTGAGAGCCAAATTAAGAGTCTTTTTATATTTTATATTTATACTTTTTTACAGTTCTTCTTCATCTGTAGGCCTTTGTCGTTTTAACGAACCACTTTTTAACCAACGGTCCATTTTTAACTATGCGAACTGTAGCTTCCGCGAAAAACAACGCTTTGTTTACAAACACTACTGTTTTGCAAAGAGGCAGCGCGCGCCAGGGAGGAGGGAGGGGAAGGAGAAGACAGGATACCTGCACAGTAGCGCACAAATGAAGCCGACGCGCGCAAAGCATCTTGGGGAGGTGAGCGTTAGTAGAATGCGTGCACTGCCTCTTTGCAAAACAGTAGTGTTTGTAAAGCGCCACCTAACGGCATACAGCAGAACTACTGCCTCTATCTAATTCTAGTTTTGCGCTAGACTCTGCTCATGCAGGAAGCGGCCAAAACAAAAAATCTGTTATCATACGAAATATATTTAATATATATTTTATTCTAATAGCATCTTGCGGACCCCTCTGGCATAGCTCACGGACCCCTGGGGGTCTGCGGACCACCTGTTGGGAACCACTGGTTTGGATTGCTCTTCCTGACTTTTGGTTATCCTGCCCTTGATGACAAGTAAGCAGCGAGTTCCACAGTTCAGCCTTCTATTTATCTGGTATATACATTTAGGACAGCAGCCCCAGAGGTAATGCTTAAGTCAGCAGCAGCAGAACAACAATTTCTGCCATTCAGCAGTGGGTGGAACACAACGTTCTCTAGAGAAACAGAGTGACCCGAGAATGACTCAGCTGAGCTGAGTTGTATGTTAAGTGGAAGATCCATGAATGGATCTCCAAAGGTCTTCATTTTTACAATGTCTGCGTAGTTCACAGGCAGAGTTGTAAGTTGCCCATGACTCGCTTCCATAAAGCACATGGCAGGACAGAGTTTAAAACAAAAGATGTGCTCTCCCAAGCGCACATTCCCAGCATGTTCATACTCCTGACTCAGCTGGCTTGGTCATGTCCGCAGAATGGAAGATGGCAGGATCCCTAAGGATGTGCTCTACAGGGAGCTGACTTTAGGCAGCAGGCCCATTGGCATTACAAAGATGTCTGCAAACATGACATGAAGGCAGGCGACATCAACCCCGCCTTGTGGGAATTCCTTGCAGACGACAGCAGTGCCTGGAGACAGACTGTCAGGTTGTGCATTTGTAGCAGTGACCAGAGGAGGAATGGCCGCTGGGAGGCATGCAGAGAGACATAGCTGCCAAGTACTCCATTTTCCCCGGGAAATCCCCGTTTTTACTTACCTTTTCCCGGTGGTCCCCTGTATCACTTCATCTCCCGTTTTTCTCCGTTATTTTCTCCTGCCGGCGGCCTTTTTGTTTTTCTTTCTGATTTGCCCATCTATGGGCACAAAAAATGGCTGCCGCCAGCTTCAAAAGTCGCATCTACGCATGACCGGAAGTGCGTCGATGCGACTTCCGGTGTCGGCAATGGCCATTTTGGGTGCCCATAGATGGGCGGGCCAACACCGGAAGTTGCGTTGACGCACTTCCGGTCATGCGTAGATGCGACTTTTGAAGCCGGCGGCGGCCATTTTTGGTGCCCATAGAATGGCAAAGCGACACCGGAAATTACGTCGACGCAACTTCCGGTGTCGCACGGCTGCCGGTCCCGGATTCTGAAGTCTGGGACTTGGAAGGTAAGCAGAGAGAAGAAATGCCATGGTGCATCTGCAATAGCACAACCAGACACCTTCATCCGCCCCTGCTGCAGCAAAACATGTCTCTCCTCAGCCACAGCAGGTGCTGCAACCTTCCAACGGATTTGACCTCACCCCTGAAGACATACTCCATTGTCTCCTAAGGCAAACTGCTGCCAACGATGAGAATGATGAGATGAACCACTACCAGGCTCTGATTAGGGAACGAAACTCCGTAGCTTATCGCTGCTTATTGATGCTGCTTTCAAATGGAGACAATTTGCGCATTCAGCTGTGAGCCATCAAGTGATGTATTATCAATTGCTCTTGATTAATGCATGTGCATGTTAATCAGCACCTATTTCTGAGAGCCTGAGAACTTTACAAATGTTTGGAACCTCCAGCAGATAACCCATTTGCTGCTGTAGGAGTTAGAGTCATAGCTGCCAAGTATCCCGTATCCACCGGGAAAACCCCTTTTTTCTTACCGTTTCCCGGCGGTCTCCCGTTTGGTGGAAAATCCCGGTATTGTCCCTTAAATTGGCTTCTGCCCGGCGGCCATTTTTCTGGTGCCGCTTTGCCCTTCTATGGGCATCAGAAAATGGCGGCGCCGGAAGTCGCTTTTACGTGTTTCCGGTCATGCGCAGAAGCGACTTCCGCCGCCGCCGCCGCCATTTTCTGATGCCCATAGGAGGGCGAAGCACCACCGGAAGTTGCGTCACGCAACTTCCGGTCATGCGCGCGCTGCCGATCCCGGATCTTTACGACCCGGACTTGGCAGCTATGGTTAGAGTGGGAAGATATTAGGCTGGAGCAGGTATCTTTGGCCTTTACAGACCCAGGACCCACTTGCATGCATTTGGGGACCCATTTCTTGATCTTTTACCATATAATTGCATGGTGCTAGTGTTCCTGTGGCGACCCACTTTGTGGACTTCCACCCTTTAGTGGGTATTGACCCACCATCTGAAAACCACTGGCCAAGAGTGTAAGTAGGCACAGAGCACTTGGGGTAGATCTATGCACGGGGGGGGGGGGGGAGAGTCAAAAATTAGATCGTTATAACAAAAGTTTAAAAAACAACTATGGAAAATTGTGTATAATTTTTCTTTGCTCTCTGGCGCCATCTGGTGTTCAATGTTTATAATGCATCCAATTCATTGTTCTTTTGATTAATGTAGCTGAGTCCAAGGTACACACTAAGCAAGGGACTCTGGGATACTTTCCCCCAGGGAAGAGTTCACAGCTAAGTCATTAAAAAGGTAGCTAGCTGTGGGCTGCACACAAGTAGAAAGGTTCGGCAGGAGCAGAGCCTGGAGCCACTGTGAATGAAAAGGGTAGCTTGCAAATGCTACTCCAAAAAGGCCCCTTTTGTTTGCCAGTTTAATTAATGTAATCACGACAGACTGAATGGCTTTATGACCGTATGGGTCAATTTGAATTGGAAATTGAAATCTGGGCTCGAACTGCCCCAAAGTCTGGCACCTTGAGATTGGATATGGAAGGAGGAACAGATGGAGAAGGAGACTGTCAAAAATGTCTGTCAAAAAAGGAAGCTATTCATTTCAAGAGAAGCAGTATGTTTATCGCTTCCCCCTCTTTCTAAGAGGCATCGCTCAAAACTGTGTCACATTCTGGTGCGGCTCTGAGTAACAGAACTAGGGGTAGGGTGAGGCGGATGAAGGGCTAAGGCTTTCTAGACTGGTCGTGTAGGATTGATGCTCAAGGGTGGGAAATATATGGAGCAGGGAACATTGTGTCACATACCTAGTGCACCTTTTTAGTTTTTCCATATAAGTGAATGGTTGCCACTGGCTCCCATAGGCTAATGTTGCAACACTTGGAAATTCTATTGGGATGAGAGCAAAGGCTGTCCTCTTCCAGTCCTGGTGCTGGGTGATGGAGCCCTTGTAGATTCCTATCCTGTGTATGTTTAGTGGAGGGTTGCAATGCACCTCTGATCACAGAACATGTAGAGGTGCACTCAGGGGTCCAGCTGCTTACGTAGGGTTCATGTTTCCTTTAGAAATGAGGCACAGTAGAGACTGTGGTGTCTTCATGATATATGGTTTATTTACACATATATTCAACCTGAGCCTATGATGGAGGGGCTCACAACATTAACACCCCAAGAGGTTCTTACTTTCCTCACAGCCACAGGCTTGGATGCCAGCAGAAATCAGCCATGGCCCTCTGCTCCAGCTTGCCGCATTTAACAGACTGCAACCTCTTTTACCTAGGTCACATAATCACCACTGCAATCTTAAACCCGACTCTGCCTTATCTCTGTCCACAATCTCTCAGTGAAAGGAGGGACTCCACCGCATTACTGTCTGGTACAGCCTATGCCTTCTTAATGGCTCTTCATCTCCCCTATGGTTCTTCTCCAAGGCGATTTCCTGAATGGGGAAATGGGTTTGGCTTGTATTTTAGCACTTTGCTAAATCCAGTGCCTGGCAGCCCATTTCAATACTCCAAGCACTGATTAAATTCTAATATTTACTAAATCCAGGGATTATGGGTGTTTTGCACCCACAAACTCTGGCACCTACAATTTTATTACAAAAGAATTGGTCTTATATATGCATGAATAGTCATTGCAACTGAATGGAAAACAGCCCACAATCTTAAACTGGATGCTTAGTATCACTCACTCTGGAATATAGCTATAATGGAGAAATCACATATAATTAGAGATTTCAATAAGGACTAGAACCTCCAGATACTTTTTGAATGATTTGACATTAATTTTTGACCTAGACAGCAGAACCATCATTTTTGATTCAGGTAGGTAGCCATGTTGGACATTCCCCCCCCCATCATTTTCAAGATAACTATACTTGATGATGTGATCACATTGATAGTCTTTACTTTGACTTTGTTATTTGAACTCATGTGCAACTACTCAGTCTCCTTGTCTATTTCATAGCTTGTTTTTCATCTCTTAACTTTTGTCTGTTATTATAATTGTTCTGTTTTATATACTTTATAAATTTAAATAATAACAGAAAACCTTACAAGACACACACTTTAGTGACCACGAGAGTCTGGAGGATGTTTTAAGGTTTGGGGATATAGCTCACAAATTTGGGTGAGTTACTGGAGAAAACAGATTTTCTCCAATTCTGCACCGTGTGTGGTTTCAGCAGCACTGAATGCGATTCCATGGGAAGGCTTTCAGTTTCCCAAAGCTGGGGTACTTTTCCATTTAAAAAGCCAAAAAGCCCAACCCAAATATTAGAGAGTGCCTAATGAAAATCAGATTGCTACTATTATGTGCATTGCTGGTAATGTCTACCCTTTGGGCAAACCACATACCATGATAGATTTATATGCAGAGCATGTTCGATATATCCAGTAATTGCTCACAATTAGTACAAAATTATAGTCAATCTGATCTTTATTAGAAAGGCACAATGTAATAAAGCTTTCAAAATGGCTGGTTGAATAGGGTAATTATTACATGTGCAAATGGATGTCTTGTCTGAACTGTCTTGCTCCCTGAGAGTTGGTAGCAGCTAAGCTCTCCGTTAGGAAAAGAGATAATACCAACCATTTCCACTTCTGGCCAAACTTCCATGAACTTTTTTGCCTTATAGGATCACAGGCTGGATACATGAAATGGATGAGTCAGCCACCACAGACAATGGTTGCATTCAGACAACACTTTATTCTGTTTTCCCAAAATTTCCACAGTTTATGTGATCTTTCACATAAGCCACTTCTGGAAAACTAGCAGTCGCTAGAGAAAGCCTAGCACTAATTTTCATGTTTTCTGATTCTTACTGTATTTCTAAAAAGATGCTGCGCATATGCTTGGACAAGCACATGTCTTATGGAATGACTTGGATGTATCATGGATTTGTTTTTCTACCTGATGTGAAGAAGTTCTGGTTAGTAAAGCTTTGAATCCTATTTATTCGTCTGGACCATTTTTATTTCAAAAGGAGTCAGTTTTTATGCATCCAATTGCTTCAAATGGCACAATATTAATATCTGCCAATAGATACCACGTTTGGCCCTGAGCTGATGTCATGCTAGCTGTCTTCTAATTGTGGATAGGAAAACCGAGTCCTCCTCACAGAGGGTACGTGTTGCGGTGAGATCATCAGGACTGACCTCACTGTCTGTTTGGGTGGGAGTGATTGGAGAGCCACAACAACCCAATTGGTGGTCCCTTGGTTGTTGGGCAGATTGTGTATTAACTGAGGGGCCTTTATATACCGCTGCACGTTGCGTAGAGCTTCCTCTTTTCGCCCCCTGCACCAGATCACCCGCCCACCCTCCCTATATTTAGGGTCTTGCTATGACCTTGCTATGCCATCGTGGGTCGTCTGCTTTTGGTGCAGGGGCCCAGTAGGAATTTCCCCATTTGGCTAATTGGCTGGTGCCACTTGGGTTTCGCCTGCCACGTAGCAAATTGTCACAACTTGGTAAGGTTTGGCGGTTAGGCATTGGTTCAAGGTGGTCTGGAGGGGGGGGGGTTAGAGCACCTGTCCCCTCCAATGCTCAAAGATATTCTGTTAAAGGAATCCAGGGACTCACTGTGGTTTTGTCGACCCCTTTCGTGGGGTAAGGCCATGCAAGAGTCCCTGGGAGCATTTGGGGTGAGCTTGAGTCGGATCCTGGAGCATTGCTCCCCCATGATGTTTACCTGTACTGACGATATGGTGGGGCCCAGTCGTCAGTGCTGTCCTGCTGAAGTCAGGTGCAGCTAGTCGGGAACTAATGCCTAAACCAGTGTTTCCCAACCTTGGGTCTCCAGCTGTTTTCGGACTACAATTCCCATCATCCCTGACCACTGGTCTTGCTAACTAGGGATGATGGGAGTTGTAGTCCAAAAACAGTTGGAGACCCAAGGTTGGGAAACACTGGCCTAAACAAACCACTCACTATCTGTAATCAATAAAGTTGTGGCCAAAATTATGCCAATAACCTAAAGCTAAATTCTGTGTCAATTGCGTCTTTATTTATTTATTGGGAAGCTCCTGGGGATCTTAACACGCAACTGAGACTGTTTCTCAAACTGGTACTCATGTCAAGCTAAAAAGACTAATAATCTTTGCTGAGTAGATCCCCAATATTGACTGTTTTCTTTACTTCATTGTTTATTTGCATTCCCATTTTATAAATACCGGTGTCACCATTCTGTCTGTGTAGTATATTGTGTCCACATGGGCAATTATTGGATGGCCAAATGAGCTTCAAAGCCTTTCTGGTATTCTGGGCTAAAATCCATCTATATTGTTAAGAGCGTGAATTGGTCTGCTAATGAGCATCAGAAACTGGCAAGGGCTGATGGTCATCATATCGGGAGCACCACTTCAGATTCGAGGAAAGCTCATGCTCTCAGTTTTGTAGTTTGTTTAGAGTCCACCCACCCACCCATTCCGTATGTTTTCTAGTTGTTTTGCAGGCTCAATCACCCAGAGAGATGCACTCAGCAAAGTGTTGAGCTCTAGAAAGCATCTTGGGGTGCTGAGAACCTTTCTCTAAGGATCTCATGGGTGGTAGCGGATATGGTGTTGGAGTATTTAAACTGTGATCACCTTGTATGCAAATTAACTCAAATACTATGCAGGTACACCTTAAGTATTGTTCTTCCAAACAATACTAACCCCTTGTGGGCATTAGGACTGCACACTCCTGCTCCAATCCAGACCTCCCAAATCATGCTGACTTACCCTGGGGACCACCCCCCCCAGATCCAGTCCCAATTTAGTTTGAGGGGTAGACTAATGTTTAATTAGGATTTTTTAAAACCCTAAGGGACGCAGGTGGCGCTGTGGGTTAAACCACAGAGTCTAGACCTTGCAGATCAGAAGGTCGGAGGTTCGAATCCCTGTGACGGGGTAGGCTCCCGTTGCTCGGTCCCAGCTCCTGCCAACCTAGCAGTTTGAAAGCATGTCAAAGTGCAAGTAGATAAATACCTACAGCGGGAAGGTAAACGGTGTTTCCGTGTGCTGCTCTGGTTCGCCAGAAGCAGCTGTGTCATGCTGGCCACATGACCTGGAAGCTGTGTGCCGGCTCCCTCGGCCAATAATGCGAGATGAGCGCCGCAACCCCAGAGTCGGTCACGACTGGACCTAATGGTCATGGGTCCCTTTACCTAAAAACCCTAAATAGACATATGGCCAGGAGAGGCTGGTGGGAGAGGGGATATACTATATCTCCTCCCTTCTCCACTAGAGATTCAATGTCTGTATGCAGAAAGTTCAATCCTTGGCAGCTCCAGTTGGCATGAGATCTTGCATGAAATCCTGGAGAGACACTGCTGGTCAGTGTAGACAGTGTTGAGCTAGATCAGGGGTCAGAAAAGCTTACGGAGCCTGGGGCGGTCCACTCCCCCAGAGATGTCTCCATGGGCCGGATCGCACATACTTGTTCACAAATGCTATTTCTGGCACGGAGGGGGCACCTGCAGCTTCCTATTGGCTGCAGGAGCTTCCTGCAGCTGGCAGGAAGCCCCGCCAACACCAGCAAAGCGAGTCCCTGAGCTGCGCTGTACCGGTTTAGCGCAGCGCGCAGGGACTTGCCAAGCGGGCGGCAGGGTTCGGGGGCGGCTCGGGGGTGGCTTAAATGACCCCCACAGGCCTTAGTTTGCCAACCGCTGAGCTAGATGGACTAATGATTTGACTCAGTATGAAGCAGCTGTCTGTGTTTCTTCATAGAAATGAATGAAGTGGCTGTTTTGGGCCGTTGGGGAGAGTTGGGTATGTGACTCAGATCTTCAGACTCTAACGCATCCCCCTCCTCAAAAAAAATGTGAAGTGCTTACCTCCATGTCCATCTCCTATAACAAATTGTTTGAGACAGGTGGCATTACTTAAATTGATTTCCCCCCCTTCCCATTTTTCCTCAGAATCTAGGTTGCTGACATACTGAAAAATTACAAGATCAAAATTAATTTCCTGTTTCTGTCCTCTGCTGTTCATTAACTTTTACAATGTCAAGCATTTCATACTCTCCGTTGGGGAAGGAGAATTCTGGGAAACAAACCTGGTTTTATATATATATATATATATATATATATATATATATATATATATATATATATATAACCAATAATATATAACACACACAAACTTGCTCAGAAATCAGGGACTGGATGTATCTTCTTGGAAGTGCATGGCAACCTCCACTTTCTGAAAAATAGAGATGGTCATGTCAAGTTCCAACATGTCACCGTCTGAGCTCAGTCTTTCCACGTCCCAATTTAGGCATGTCCTGGTTATTGTGATGTTGCAATTCTACTGAATCATGGCAGAAGTCAGGATTTCAGGTCTCTAAACGTATAATATGAAGATGTTATATAAATGATACTGTACCACTCATTTCTCCCCGTTCTGTCTGAAAGCTTTTGAAAACTCTGTCGTGGAATATGCTGCCAGATTGATTTGTTCTCCCCCCCCCTTCCTTTCTTTATATTACGGATTTTCTTGGTTTACGGAAATATGTGCAATGTCTCTCGTAACATTTTTACAGATCAGTTTCATTTGTCGAGACATTGTTCTGAAAGAGAGAGAACTGTGGCATTGTGTGACAACTTTGAAACAAGAAATTTAGCTTTCTGATTGAGTTTTCAGAATTTTCGACTTCCTGTTTCCAGTATTTGCAGGACTGATGCCCTGTTTTCAAAATAAACTGCATTCTAGGGCATGATGTCTCTGTTATATTCTCTCTCTCTCTCTCTCACACACACACATATATAATTTATATTATATTAATTTATATATATATATATATATATATATAATTTATATTATATTAATTATATTATATTATATTAATTATATTATAAAATATATAAATGTGTCTGTATATTCACATTTCCCTGAATATATAGCCCAGGGATTCAAACAATGGAGTCTGCTCTATTAGGGTGAATAGGACCTTGCCCCACCAACCTCAGCCTGTCCCCAGCCAGCCCCACCTGCCATCTTACCTACAAGCAGTCCGTGGGGTGGCACTGTTTGCCATCTTCCTGCTCTTTGGTTTCAGTGTTGCCCCTTTTGAACTTAGCAGGAATGAGGATGGGAACAAAACCAGGATTAGTTGGCTCCGCTTGCCCTTGGCGCTGGCTCCACTTACAGATGCCAACCACTCCTGGACTGAAATGTGAGCGAGTGTCAGGGAATGGTCTGAAGCAGAGGAGTGGGGAATGCATTCCCAGGCAGAGCAGCTTCTCTCAGAAGAGGAGCTGGGGGGGGGGGAAAGATTCGCCCCCATTGCCTACAGGTGTCTCAGAAGCGGAGACAGACACAGACACAGAGCAGCTTAGGCAGGAGTTACCTACCTATGAGATAATGGCAAGGGAAACAGAAGGAAGGGGGCAGATGGCAGAGACGTCATTAGAGAGTGTGGGGGACACTCCCTCCCCATGAACTAGGGGGTGATCCGACCATATTAGAGAACAAAGGAGGCGGAGAGGAGGAGGAGGAGGAGGAACTTCCCGTTGGCGCCTCGGCTGCTGTGGAAAATGGAAGAGGGAGAATTTAGAGTAGCCAACTGCTCTCCTTGGGGAGGGATGTAGATTTTTGCTTGCAACCTGATGCCTGAATAAAAGGACTATAAAATACAAACCGCTCGTTAATTCTTATCTGTGAAGTTACTGAAGGGGGTGGTGAACTCTCCACACATGACAGTGAGCCTTCTTGGAGTCTTGCCCATGAACAGAGGTCCAAGGTCTCCGTCTTCCCCTCATGCTCATTTTATTTGACGTTCATTTATTTATTACTAATAAAGATATTGATAAATTGCCTGCTCCTACAAAATGGCAAACTGCTGTACAGCCACGCACTCAGAAAACATACACTACCGTAAAAAAAAACATACGAAAGGTCATGCCAACTAAACAAAGGTGTTTTGGCTGTGAAATGGAATTCCCCCACCCTCTCCTCTTCTTTTGTACCCACTGTCAAACTGCTCCAGAGGGTTGGGGGGGACAGACACTGGAACAGATCTAGGGGTCTCATGAGAGTGGCGGGAACAGTTGGGGAGGGGGTCAGGAAGTTCCATTTTCCAGTTTCGAATCTGATGGTTCAGAGGGGTCCAGCACATTTGCTTTGGTAGGAATTCATTGTGCAACATAGGCCACAATCTATTGCGGGGGAAAGTCACCCGCAACTTGCTTATGTGTGTGGGGATGATTAGGGAGGCAGGAGAGGATATATTATTTAATGATATCCTTCCTAACTTGCGCTAGCAAGTTCCATATTCTTGCAGAGTTCCTAACATCCCCCTTTTAAAATTACGCAGCGATCAGCTTGTTGCTGACTCATCTGAGTCTTACTATTAAAGATTCCTTCCTTGTAAAATCCCTTCTAATCCCTCTTAAAAAGAATAAACGCAATAATCTGATTAACGTTAATATTAAAGTAGTTTGCTCACAGATTCATTCAGGTTCACAGACATATCCCTGAAGAAGGCAGGCTTAGGTTACAAAACAACTAGAACTATTCCATAAAGAAGTGAGTCCTAAGTGAGTGCGACTAAGCAGGGGCGTCACAATGGGGGGGCAATGGGGGCGGTCCACACCGGGTTCCACTCTGGGGGGGGGTGGTGCCACTTGGTGCCCCCATCCCTGCAACTCGCAAGCCGAGCCTCTAGCCTCCCTGTAAAAAGTCCACTCGGTGCACCGCCGCACCAAGCGGGCTTTCTACCTGGAGTTTGTAGCTGGAGGCGTGCAGATTGGAGTCGCCGGGGCGGCGGTGATACCCCGCTACGTAACACGCATGCGCAGTGGCACCTCGCTACGCCCCTGCGACTAAGCAGTCACTTTTCCAAACACACAGCAACATACAAAATGGAGAACACACACACTGATCAGAACATGGAGCCGGGTGCTCCTCCATGCTAGTACAACAGACCGCACCCTCTTCAAGTCACATGTAGTGGAAGTCTGACCCAGCTCAGGAGGAAACAGGAAGTCTTCTCCTGAGTGGTACAAAACATCCCCTAACATGTCCACTGTAGGAATGTTGTACTTGACTGCAGTTTTACACCCCACAATGTGTTCCCTTGTGCATTCCACCAGTGCAGAGCATTTCACCAGCAAAACATGTATACTGCTAAGTGACTTTAATTCAGTGCTTTGTACAACCCTGAATACTTTTTAAATTAAATATCATTTTATCATGGTCTAAGATTCTTTCACTTTGACTTGATACATAGAAGACATCTCCGTTGCATCAAATTGCCATCACACCATATATGTTTTCTGATTCTGTGTGGTTTTTTTAAAAAAATGTTAGAACCCAGTTTTAAATATAGAAACAGGGAAATAATATCAGACGAATGGCTCTAAAACCATGTTAATATATAAATGCATCAGAAGTTGTTGTATGATCATAGCTGCCAAGTTATCCCTTTTAAAAAGGGATTTTCCCTTATGCTGAATAGGCTTCCTCGCGAGAAAAGGGAAAACTTGGCAGCTATGGTTGTATGTAGCCAAAAGCTATCCATCAAAAGTCACATAGAGTAAGGGAGGGAAGATTTATTTCACTAACAGTAGATATGGTAGGGCTAATATAGCAACTGATTTTGTGATAGCAGAGCTAAAAATAATTTAGGAACAGTTTTGGACTTCTAGATAAATCAAGCTTCTGTATAAAAAGAACACACCAATAGGAAGGGGGTGGGGGGGGAAGGAATGTAATCTGGAGCCAAACTATCAGTAGGATTTAAAGCCTTTGACACTTTGCAGTTCCCAAAACACAGCATCAGTCTTTATCTATATGATGGAAAGAAGTCAATTAACCCCTGGTCTATCTGATTCTCAAATTCTAAGGCAGGTCTCTCAAACTTGCTTCCACAACTGAAGATCTACACTGTTCCTTTGAAGCACATCCAACACAGAATCCTGGGAACTGTAGTCTCCCCCTTGCAGAGCTACAAATCCCAGCACCCTTAACAAACTATGATTCCCAGGATGCTTTGGGGAAAGTAATGTGCTTTAAATGTATGGCCCTCCACCCTCCATAGGTGGTTGTGTGAATCTTGATACAGGTTGATCCCATCTAGACACAATCCTGCCTTTTACTTTTTCTACCTGTTGTTGTTGTTGTTGTTGTTGTTGTTGTTGTTGTTGTTGTTGTATTAAATTAAATTTGTATATCACCCTACATCTGAAGATCACAGGGTGGTTCATAACATAATAATACAAAATGGGAACACAATATATATAAAAACAACAGCAAGAACAAAACAAAACCAATAACCCCCCCCCCCAAATATTTAAAAGGACATGGAGTGTTAATCAGCCAAAGGTGGGTTTAAAGAGAAACATTTTACCTGGTGTCTAAAGATATGTAATGAAGGTGCCAGGCGAGCCTCCCTGGGGAGAGCATTTCACAAATGGGGAGCCACTGTAGAAAAGGCAAATAAATATCTAGCTACAACTGCTATCTGATTTGTCTATCTTGCTATCTAGCTATCTGCCTTCCTCTCTGGTCTTGAAACACCAAAATTAAATAGGCTGCCAGGCAATAAGGGTTATGTTCAATGTTAGTCTTATCTGTTTAGTTAGAACTCTTGCTTTCGGGTATCTATCTATATGATTTTTAAGCAATCTCACCTTAGCCACAAACTAAACCCGAACCAGAGTAAATGGGAAAATGAATAAAACCAATGATAATTTACTGTTACAACAAAATAATTCAGTTTTTATTTTGGTATGAGCTTTCGTGTGCATGCACACTTCGTCAGATACACTGAAACAGAATCCACCAAACCCTTATGCATAGGGTTTGGTGGATTCTGTTTCAGTGTATTTGACGAAGTGTGCATGCACACGAAAACTCATACCAAAATAAAAACTTAGTTGGTCTTTAAGGTGCTACTGAAGGAATTTTTTTTATTTTGCTTCGACTCAGACCAACACGGCTACCTACCTGTAACTAGAACAAAATAATTATCATAGATGCAACCACTCCAATAATAAATCCATAACAGGAAAAAGCCTGTCTTCATCACTAAACCTGACAGATTTGTAAAAAGTGAAAACACTAACAGATCAGGGTCTCTAGAACGACAAACAACAAGCTGATAATCACCCACAGGCTTTGAGTTTGCATATAAAACGTAAGAGGGAAAGACATCCATTGTAAACAACTGTCTTAGATAAACAAATGGTTATTCTTTAATATGACCACCCATATAAACTTTCCCAGGCTAACTAATGCAGCCTACCACTTCCATACAAATGGATCTTCTTGTTCCAGACTCAAAGCCCATGAGAGGTAAGTGATGCAAGGATGAGAAGATTTATGTGAAATGTTCTGTATACTTGAAATGTGGTATATAGAAGGGCATAGGAGCCAACTCCCAGGGGCTGTGGGTTTTTTGGCTCCCACGATAAATATCTGAGGGATCTGGGCCCCAAAAAAGTTAATGGGCATTCTCATTCAAATGGTGTGTGTGTGCATTGCATCATGTGATCGATTATGTGGGGCAGGGCTTATCTGGGCCCCGACAATATTTATTCAAGTTGGCACCCCTGGATCAGGTGTAAATGCCAAAGTTTGCCAAAGTTTTCAGGTACCATAAAAGAATAAGTGGGCTGACATGCGAAGTTCTATTTCAAGTCCAAATGCAGGAAGTGAGCAACAATTTCTAGACTCCCCTGGCAACCTCTCCTACACAAAACTCTTTGAGACGAATGGGACTTGCGTAAGGGCACAGCGGTACGGTTGCTCAAGTTTGGTCCGTTTCAATGGGTTTTGTGAGGGGGAAGTCCCCGCTGCATTGTTGCATGACCGAAGCTGCCGTTTTCCCAAAGTAAATAAAGCGTTTACTTAAGCCGGCTGTGAAAATAGCAAGCTTTCCTGCTCTGACGTATAACAAAGATTTGGGGCGTTAGAACAGCGTGCAAATTTCCCCCCTCTAACAGTTCCCCTTTGTTGAGAATTGGGTATTGCTCTAGTATCTCGGTGAGTTTGTACACCGGATTTCGGCACTGTTGCATGGGAAGGTGTTCCCTGGGACCGAGAACAATCCAATGTCACAGCACTTGCCATGGCAGAGAAAGATAGAAAATAAAAATTGATTGAATCCTGTCCATATAATTGAGTCTTTCCCCCCTTTATCATAATTATATGGACTTAGTAGCAAAGGAAGGAGGTCTTTGTACATTGGCCTAACTTTTCAGATGCGGAACATAAAGGAAAGTGGTCCTAAATGATTCCAGTTATAGAACCCAATTATAGGGTCAATTGTGAATGAAGGTGAACTCATTGTTTCCCTTGGAGTTAAGTAAATCCTTAGGTCATGATTTAAACACACACACAACGATCAGCAGCCTTGTATATAAAGGCATAACATTTTTTTTGTTTAAAAAGAGGCAGGCAGGGAACCCAAATGAGAAAGAATTTATTTTTATTCATCCCACCAACAAAGCCTCTTTAAAGAGGCTGTTTTAAAATATATTAAGCATTTCAAGAAAATATATAGCAGTTCTAGTCAGTTTTGTTTTCCAAAGCAGTTAGGAAAATCGCCTTGATCCCTGGTTTTTTGGTTGGGTTTTTTTTTTTTTGCATGGATGAGCCAGTTTTCCAGACAATTGTCAAAGGCAAACTTGCAAAGAGTATGTAGCAAAAGGATTTGGCCCGAAGCCTGCCGCACACATTCTTCCAAATAGCAAAAACTCCCTGACTTTATCTAGAGATGATTTGGAGGTAACGGATGGGAGTAATTAAAGGGAGACAGGATGGATCTGGAGCAAGATCTGCTGCGAAATAAATTGTGCATAAACAAATCAAGGAGGAACTGATCTGGCATGATCTGGGGCGCGATACAAATTGAATTGAATTTGTCTGGAATGATTTGGATTGGAAATTATTTGGCTTGCCTTCTGTGACATTTGAATTCTAAATTTGCATCTATATAAAATAAAATAATAATAATAATAATAATAATAATAATAATAATAATAATAAATAGCCCAAGTGAATTTGGGTCTATGAGCCCAGGTCCCAATTGGGTATGCTGGAAAGGAGATCTTGGCAGATGTCAGTCTCTGATGCTGGCCCTGGATTCCAGTAATGAGAGCAGTATTCTGTTTCAAACAGAGCCCTAGACTAATGTTCATTTGCTTGTTTATATTGTTGCGAGCCACCCCAATCTCCAAATGGTGCGAGATTTCATGGGTTCCATGTGCTTACCCAGGGTTCATGTTACCTTTGGAATGAAGGACAGCGGAGACTGTGGTGTCTTCAGAATATATGGTTTATTTGCACATATAGAAAGCATGGGGTCACGAAGAGTCGGACACGACTAAACGACTAAACAACAACAACATAGAAAGCTGAGTCTATGGTGGAGGGGTTCAGAGCATTAACACCCCAAGAGGGTCTTGCTTTCCTCACAGCCGCAGGCTTGGATGCCAGCAGAAATCAGCCATGGCCCTCTGCTCCTGCTTGCCGCATTTAACAGACTGCAACCTCTTTTACCTAGGTCACATAATCACCACTGCATTCCTCAGGCATGGCTCTCTCTCCCAGCTGCCCAGCCCACAGCCTTGCCAGCTGCCAACTTCTAGCTCACATAATTCTCCACTCTGGCTTTTGTCTTTCTAACTACCAGCAAGTTGAGAGATGGAGGCCTGCCCATTTGCTATCTGGCACGGAACCACTTCCTGTGTTACCTTAATGGCCCATGCTTAGAGGGCCATTACCTCATTGGGAAGCTAGCCTGGCTATTCCGGGAACTGAATCCATGCTGGACCCTCAAATTAGAAGGGTGCTCCCTCCTCTCCCGCCCTCCTAGCAGTATTTATTAAAATTATTTCTATATGCTCTACCACAAAATATCTGTACAAAAATACAGATAATCGTTAAGGTGACTCGCTAATAAAAAATTAAACAGTGGCAAAGGCCTATCAGCATTTTTTTTTAAAAAGGCATTCCTGAGACACAAAAGTCAAAACTCCCACAAGCGGGGTGTGAATGTGGTGCCTTTGTAAGCTTGTTCTGTGAACAGTGCCTGGTGCTCAGAAGTAAATTTATTCCGCCTTTGAAAACCCCCCCCCCTCCTTTGGGTATATATTGGGTTTCCCTTGAAATAATGTAAGTAACTCTTGAAAATTAAAAGCTTTTTGGGGAGTGAATGTCAATGTGATTTACAGGATAGTTACATCTAGGAATTAAAGCCATGCAATTAATTGTCATTCATAGTGCAAAATCTGAGAGCTGTACAATGCTACCCATTGTTCAGTTTGACAGATCAAATGCATGCTTAATCAAGATGCTGGCTATTCCCTGACATGCTTTCTCATCCCTCTGCACTCTAAGGGAGTAGCCATGATGCTAAATTAATAATCTGTATTGCAATGCACTAACGGCTGTAGCGGCAGTGATGAGAATTGAACTGGTTGACTTAGCACCCTCCCTATCACAAAGGAACCAGTCAGTCAGAAGGCCTCTGGATTCCGCTGAGCTGAGCTCCTCTCTTCCATTGGCTGAGCTGTCTCACAAGATGAGCTCTTCTGGATCAAATCAAAGGCCTTTCCAGACGAGAATCTTGTTTCCCACAGCGGCCAGCCAAATACCTCTGAGAAGGCCACAAGCAGGATGTGAGCACAGTAGCCTTCAACTGCTGTTGATCCCCAGCAACTGCTCTCACAGAGAGGGTCCCTGCCTCTGTCGCAAATGGAGCTCCACAGAATTTAGGGAGAGGCAGAAGGACCAAGGCAAAGAGGCGCAGGGCAAGCAGGGACTTAGGAAAAGAGCAGGCAGAGGGGACCTTGGATCGCATGATAGCAACAGGGAATGATCCTGAAGAATGCAAGAAAGAGGAGAAAAGAGGGAGAGAGATTAGGAGAGAGAGAAAATGACTAGAAATTTTGGGAAATGGTGCAGTTCTCTGGTAGCCAGTGGCGTAGCCTGGGTTGCCAGAGCCCGGGGCAAGGTAAGTATTGTACCCCCATGGTCCATGTGCTGCAGTTGCCCTGCGGAAGGTGTTAAGAGGAGCGGCCAGGAGGAACCCTCTCCACCACCTGAGAAGCGGCCCCACAAGTGGGGCTGCTCTGCCTAATAGGCCTCATGGCTGCCCTCAAGCACAGCAGCATGCACACACAACCACTGTCCGTCCTCCCTCCCTCAGGAGATCACAGCTGCAGAGATAAGAAAATATGTTCTGTTCTCTGGAGAGTTCACTTCCTGGTCTGCATGGAGAAGCCATTTTCAACAAAGCCCAGCAACGGAAGTGCACTACTGTATTGAGGTAGAGCTGGGTGTCTAAATTTTATGCCCTTAAGAATTTTGCGCCCAGAGAAACCGCCCCTGTGGTCACCCCACGCTACACCACTGTTGGTAGCACATGTTTTGAATGTAGAAGTTCCCTGGTTAGTCCTTGACATCTCCAGCTAGGGCTGGGGACGTCCCCCACCTGAAACCCTGAAGAAGCAGCCAGGGCTTTTCCATAACTCCGTTTGCCCTGCTGCTTTCCCCTGGGAAAATTCGCAGTTTGCTGCTGGATCAGAACAAAAGGCAATAGGGTTTTCTGCAAATTGCCATTTGCTCCGATTTAGAGCTAAAGAGCAGGGTTTTTTTGGGGGGGGGGAGCAGTGGGGAAAAGGCAAAACTGCTCAGACCCATGCTTAGAAAGCATGGGGCAAGTGGAAAACCGCTCAGACTGGTGCTTCCTAGAAGCTGGGTAGCTCAGTTGGTTAGTGTGTAGTGCTGATAATGCCAAGGTTGCAGGTTCAATTCCCGTATTCCTGCACTGCAGGGGTTTGGACTAGATGATCCTCAGGGTCCCCTTCCAACTCTACAATTCTATGATTTTTAGGATTCTAGGACAGGGAGAAGTGTGGACAAGCCCTCGGTGTGGACAATACTGAGTTGGATGGACCAAGTGTATGACTAAATAAACAAATAGCAAAGTTGCAAACTAACATATCTGGTATGCCAGCAAAGCCATAGTATGGTGGAGGAGCACCGTAAATGGTTAATTCAATTAAAAGCAACAGGTTGTCTCCAACTGGATAATTGCACATGCAGAAGGACTTCTGCAAGCACAATTGAACTTGCCCCTCCTTTGGGTAAATATCAATTTTGGCTTTAAATAACGTAAGTGATGCTTTAAAATTAGCAGGTTTAGACAGGAAAACATGTTAATGAGATTCAAGGTTATTTGGCAGGGGGTGAAGGAACTGTGCAATCGACCAGCGGTCTGACTCATTATATGTGTGCCCCCCCATTTAAACCCACCTCATTGGAATAAGAAATTCTGCATTTTTAAGCTGCTTGCTGGTTCCCAGCCAAGTTTGTTTTTCCCCCCAAGTGGGAGAAAAGAAATAACTCTGTGGCTTTTGCAGTAAGGATGATTAACTTCATAAGGTCTTTTACATCTTAAAATAGGGTGCCATCAATGGGGAAACGAGTTATTTTCTTAGGCTCCGGGAGGTTGTTTTTGAGCATCATACAAACAGGACATTGAATCATCAAAGGATGTCCCAGCAATGCTTCTTTACCATCAGTTCAGTGCATAGCTGCCAAGTTATCCCTTTTTTACAGGGATTTTCCCTTATGCTGAATAGGCTTCCTCGTGAGAAAAGGGAAAACTTGGCAGCTATGGTTCAGTGTGTGCCTTAGCCACAATATTTCAAGGAGTATTTAAAATGATAATGAAGCTTATCCCCAGGCCTGTGGTAACACCTACAAACAAAAATAAAATAAATGATTTGACCCGCTAGATTCTCCACTTGTATTTTCAAATTTTACAAGTTAAGCATTTTAGGGAGCCCCATCAGATGGTATCCTGTGCTATCCAATGTCTCTGGCTTCACTTCATCGCCCTTTGCTTTGTCCCATCTATTTGTCCCTGTGCCATTGTCACAGAGAAAATGCCACTTCTGCTCTGTATCCCTTGCCCCGAGGTTGTTTTCCAATATGTCAGATCACATCATCATGCCAGCTTTTTGAAGTTCCTTACGGAACAATATCTATTTGCTGCCGTTAATGTCTAATCTACAAGGTTACAAGATGAGGGGTGGGGGAGAAGTTCAGTTTAGCTCACATTTTAACACGAGCCCACGCAATTCAGACTTCCCAACACAAAGCAAAGTGCAGCAATTCCTAGAAGTTTGCCCTTCGCTGAATTTTGCAATGCGGTTCTCTAACAACAACAAAAAAAGTGCCCCCAAAAGAATATACTGGGACAAAATGTGAAAAAAGCAAAGCAAGCAAAGCAAGCAAGCAAGCAAGCAAGCGAACAAACAAACAAATGAGAGTTCTTAGTGAGAATGACATACAAAGATACACATATTAGGAGACATTGTTTGCGAAATGTGTATATTAAACAAAATTGCATACAAAATTGTGTGCACTAGGGGAAATGTGCAGTAAAATTGTAACAGATTTTTATGAGGACCTTTTTTTAAAAAAGCAAACTGCTGTGGAAATGTGGGGGGCTGAATTTAAGAACGGGAGAAAGGAGAAACTGCGAGAAACAAAAATGAGCAGATTCTTCCAGTCCTAGTATAGATTCATTAAAAAGAGCGAGAGAGAGAATGAGTTAACAGGCACTTTGAGAGCTGTGCTTCCCGAACTGCAAAGACTACCAAGTTCAGCCAAAGTAGAGCCACACTGAGCATCGTGCTGGGAACAGGGGTGTAACTCACTTATGGTGTTCTGGTGCAGATTTGTCTTTGCTTGCTCCACTTCTAGCAACTCATGAGGAGGAGATCCATATTCCCCATGCAGAGCTACAATTCCTAGGCTTCTCTAGGAGGAGGGATTGATTGTAAAACCACACTGAGAATTCCAGCTCTTTGAGGGCACTGGGGTGGTGGTGGTCTCCCAACAGCTATTGGCACCCTTAACAAACTACATTTCCCAGGATTCCTTGGGGGGAAAGCCACAACTGTTTAAAGTGGTATGATACTGCTTTAAATATGTAGTGTAGATGGGGCCAACACCAGGCAGAACCAATTAGCCCCAGTGTTTTCTCGATCCTGCAAAACTAAAACTAAGGAGGAAGGAGCTGATGGGCAATGCCACCCCCTAAGTTGGGTTCTAACAGAGAAGGCAGGAAGGTGGGGGCTGAGTAGGGGCAGGATGTGGTCAGTGGGGCCATGGGGATGTGCCCTATTCACCGCAATGGATCAGCCCCCACTGCCTAAGAAATGGAAGCTCTTTTACTAAACAAAAACAAAACTCCTGAATGCATTACTATGCAATCACTGCTCGAAAAATTGCTTTATTGTAATATTATCCAACCCAGGCTATAAAAATATAGTCCAAGGACAATTATATCTGATCTGTATTGACAAACACATCATGAACTGCAGAGGAAGAAAAGGCATTTATGAACATGAAACTTACTCTGGTTGGATAAAGCAGGCAAAAATAGAGAGCTTATTCTCATGGCTAATAGGCATAAGTAAGGGAACGGAGGTTAAATTTCCTTGAAACGCCCTCATGCAAAATACATTCAATACATTCAAGTAACATTTCTTCAGTTTCACAATGGTAAGAAGGCGGTACATTTACCAGCATTTGTCTCCCAGGAATCCTTCACAACCATTCATAGATAATTCAACAAAATTGAGGACTTTTTGGCATTTGATAACTCCAGGATGTTTAATGCTAGAAACAATACTTGCTAGAAATGAGAAGCAAATTTCTTGTCATTGCTGGTGGGAACCTACAGAAGCTAAAATGTACTAGCAACAAATTACAGCAAATATAAGAAGTATTTTGCAATATTCAGTTAAAAATGACCCGATTCCCCCCCCCTTACTTATTTGAAAAAGGCAGTAGCTAAAGATGATGAGAAATTGCTATTTCATTTGGTATCAGCTCTAGGATCTTATGTGAAAGATACTGGAGAAACAAAGAAACTCCCTGACTGAGAGAATGGTAAAATTTACTTAGACCCTTTAAATTTGACAAGGGATAAAGGAAACAAAGAAACTGATCTGAGGAAAACTGGCAAGTGTTTAAGTTACTATGGAACAGAAAACAGGAGACAATCCTAGGGCAAGATTCACTGGGATGAGTAGTTTAGGATCTCTAGCTCAGCTAGTTGAATCCTGGCTCAGCTAGGCTCAGCATGTTGCATACTGCAGATCACCCAATGATATACCAGTGTAACTTGCTCATCCCAGCTCAGATCAAAGTGTTCTCATAGAAACATGTTGGGTAAGATTTCCCAAGTTGCTTTGTAAGCTAGAACCAAACCATGATGGGCTTTATATACCAATATTAGCACCTTGATCTTGGCCCGGTAGGAAACTGACAGCCCCATGCAGATATCTGAGTAGAGGTGTGATAAATTGGCAGATTATCACTCCCATCAGAAATCATGCTGCTGTATTCTGTATTCTGCTATGTTGTGCCGAGTGCAGAAAATTCAGCCTCAGATAAAACAGCATGGTTAGATCTAGTTAATGCATGAAGGGGTCTTTTCCCTAGACTCACCTAGGTCACGCTCCCTCACCTCCTGTTATGAATTGTTAGGAAAGTTCTTTATTTGCTTTTTTTGGTACTGTTTGTCCTCTTCCACCATTTGAATCCGACCAGAGAGTTGTTCACATGTGAGCTGTTCACTCTAAGTTCAGGCCGCAGGGTTAGAAATGTTTTTACCAAGTTCTGTAACTTAGGTTTTTCTGCCTGCGTTTTTCTTGCTGCTGCATAGAAAAGCACATGAATCTGGCCTTCAAGGAAAGAAGAAGGAAACCATTTTCATAACTTACTAAACTGTGTGTTCTTTTCTATGCTAAAGGGGGAGAAAGGGGAAGCTCTTAAAGCAACTAATAAAAGGGATATTTTGAAGCTCTCACAGCCTACATTCCCACACTTTATTTTGCTGCATGCTTTGTGGTTTGGAAATCTCTGCTGGGGTTCCCTTGCCAGGAAAGTGCTTGCCCACATCTGAATTAGGGATCCAGGGAAATTCTTCTTTTACTAACCAAAGCCAATCATATTGAAACCAACATGGAGGTCTCAAATTTAAGCCTGTCCCCTGCTCTAAGAGTCACTATATATTTCCAGTTGGTCAAGCAGGCTGATTTCTCCCTCCCCCCCTTCTACCCCCCCACAACTAGTTCCATATATTCCAGAGGCGCACCGATTTTTGTCAAACTCTTTGTGTGTATGTGTTTTTAAAATGTTATCTTTTAATCTACAAGCATCTATACTCCTGTGTACCATATAATGATTATGGATTTGTATCATACAGAATTAAGTCACAAAAGAACTATCCTGTCCTCTTAATGTTCTCAAAGGTATAGAAAATGATTTTTTTTTAAAAAAAAACCCTTCCTAAAGTGGAGAATTGGTAATAGCTTTACTCTTTTTCTTCTTCTTGATCAAACAGGACCATATGCTCTACATCATTTTTATCGATGGCAAGGAATAAGTCACTGGTGTGGCATCTGTATTCCATTATGATTAGTGTTACAGAGTTGATTAAAGACATCATGTTCCTGATTAGCCATAAAGATTCTGGCACACTGTAACAGACACTCTCCTAACATCTTTTACTAGCACATACAGACTTTGCACAGATAAATGAGCAAAGAACTGGTGCACAGGAAATGTTTGAGAAATTTTAGTTGGTCTGGATGGCATGCATATTTATGTTATGACAAAAAGAAATCACATACCGGGTTTACGAATCATGTGATAAGAAGATCTCTATACGAGGTGTGGGAAAGAAATAAAAGGCTGTTAGAGACTAAAACACCTTGGTGGGTTTCACCAGCAGAGGTATTAACAGTTAAGAAAGTAAATATGGAGAAGAGGCGGGCCACGTATGAGGAAATCTTGACGAAAACTGAAAAAGGATGGAGTTTAAAACCTTTTGAGGACATCAAAGGAGTATTAACAGGATGGATAGAATACCATCAAATAAATGATGTGCTTAAAGAAGATAGAAAAATAGGTTTTGAGGATAAAAGATCCAAATTTCAAATAGAAGTGCTAGAAGGCAAAACAAAGCTTTTGGCAAAGATGTATGATTTGTTGTTGGAGTGGTATACAAAAGATGAGTTGACAAAAGAAGTGATGATTAAATGGGCAAAAGATTTGGGGCATAATATTGAATATGATGCGTGGTTGAAATTATGGAATCAAACTTTAAGATTTACAGCATGTACTGCCTTGAAAGAAAATGTATATAAGATGATGTACAGATGGTATTTAACTCCAGTTAAATTAGCTAAAATGTATAGAATGAGTGACAAAAGTTGCTGGAAATGTAAAGAGAAAGATGGTGAATTTTATCATATGTGGTGGACATGCGAAAAAGTTAAAAGATTTTGGGAAAGTTTATATAATGAATTGAAAAGGATGTTTAGATATACTTTTCCAAAAAAACCAGAAGCATTTTTGTTAGGAATAATGGGAGGAGAGATTAGAAAAGAAGATCAAACACTGTTTATGTATGCAACAACCGCGGCTAGGACTTTGTTAGCCCAAAAATGGAAATTACAGGAATTACCTACAATTGTGGAGTGGCAGACAAAAATGATGGACTATGCTGAACTTGCTAGATTGACATGCAAGATTCGTGACCAGGGGGAGACAAGGTTTCAAAAGGACTGGAGTAAATATGTGGACTATATGGAGAAAAACTGTAGATCATTAAAAACTCTCGCAGGATTAAAATAAACCTTACGAATTGACCAATATGTCAAAAAAGGAACTGCAAAAAAGGGAATTAACAAGAAACCCGCATGAAGGGAGGGGGGGAAGTCATAGCTCGGCGGAGCAAGGTAAAAGATGTGAATATAAGATTTTGTATAAAAGATTGGTTTTGTTAATTTGTTGAATTTGGAAAACTGGAATAAAATGTATTTTTTTTTAAAAAAAGAGAAATTTTAGTTGGTCTGCATAATAACACCAAGTGTACATTTCAGCAGTCAGGTCCAGGTCATTCTCCACCAGAAAACATGTGGGTGAAAAGGCAATGTGGGCATTAGCCGGTCGCAGATAAGGTAGCAACATTTCCTGTGGCTGTATTTGCATATTAATACATGCGATCAGACCAGCAAACATCTAGGCCAGGCATAGGCAAACTTGGCCCTCCAGATGTTTTGGGACTACAACTCCCATGATCCCTGGCTAACAGGTCAGGGATGATGGGAATTGTAGTCCCAAAACATCTGGAAGGCCAAGTTTGCCTAAGCCTGATCTAGGCTGTATTCACATATAGTGTAGCCATGGCTTCCTCCAAAGACTTCTGGGAGCTGCAGAATAAGGAGACCCATATTCCCCTCCCAGAGTTCCCTGGGAAGAGGGATTGGTTGCTAAATCACTTCTGGAATTGTAGCTCTGGGAGGGGAATAAGGGTCTCCTAATAGCCATCGGCATCCTTAACAAACTACACTTCCCAGTATTCTTTGGGGGGAAGCCATGACTATTTGAAGAGGTATCATAGTGCTTTGAATGTAAGGTGTGAATGTAGGCCTAGTTATGGAATCATAGAATTGTAGAGTTAGTTGGAAGGGACCACAAGGGTTGGTCATCTAGTCCAACCCCTTGCAACGCAGAAATTTTATTTTTTTTGCCAAACCTGGGACTCGAACCCATGACCCTGAGATGAAGAGTCTCATGCTCTACCAACGGACCTATAATCCAGCAATCTGCTTCCAACATTGCTTTTGTAAGGTCCACAAGAAGACAATGAAGGGCAACAACTTGTGCTGAGGTGTTGTCTAGGGGGGGTTGTTGCGATGGGTGGGTGTTGTTGTCAAAATTGATATCAATTTTTTGTATCTTTATTTTAGATCTTATTATATGACTTCTGTAGAAATTGTTTACTTAGGTTGTGTAATTTTTAATGTTTCATTTATTGTATTTGACTTCTTTGGTTATGTTGTAATTATGGATTTTTTTCATGTTGTAAGTCACCTTGAGCATGGTGTGAACTATGGAAAGGCTACATACAAATAAAATTAAGCATATATCTATTACAGATATTTTTTAAAAAGTACTAATTGTTTCCCTGTTTGCAAGTACCGATTGCCTGTCCTTCACAGCATGATAACTCTTGTCCTTCCTGTTTAATACCCCCCAATTTCTCTTTAAAAACAATTAATTTGTTTTATAGTTTGAGCCATGATTTCCTGGCTTTGCTACATAAGCTCTGTGCTCCTTCTTCACTGGAAGTGAAAGACACGTTGATGTTGAAATGGCATTTCTGGCTGTTTAAAATAAGATCACTGGGCTGTATGCAAGGATTTTTCTCCTTGCACAATGGAATGTTATCCCCCTTTCCTCCTGTTACAGTATAAGAAAAAATGGGGTTGGCTTTTACAGCCCAGCTCCCCAGCAAGGGATTCAGTGTCCTCTAAGTCCATTATCGGTCAGAGAAAAATGCGTGGAGGCAGGAACCAGCCAAAGCAATGCAGATCTTTATTTTTCTGTTGCAACAGAGTTCCAAGTAAAGAAGAGAAGAAGAGGAGTTTGGATTCGATATCCCGCTTTATCACTACCCGAAGGCATCTCAAAGCAGCTAACATTCTCCTTTCCCTTCCTCCCCCACAACAGACACCCTGTGAGGTGAGTGGGGCTGAGAGACTTCAAAGAAGTGTGACTAGCCCAAGGTCACCCAGCAGCTGCATGCGGAGGAGCGGAGACGCGAACCCGGTTCCCCAGATTAGGAGTCCACCGCTCTTAACCACTACACCGCACTGGCTCCCAGTAAGATTGTCTTCCATAAACACTATTTCAACAGTGAGTCCGTAAGTGACTGTGGAGGCTAATTCTGGATCCACATGTCCTTCCGCAGTGGGGACATTGGTTTCCGGGTGGGAGTTGATCACGGTGAGGGCTTGCCAAGCGTGCCTTCCTCTTAGTACGCTTCTCTCTTGCGTCCTGAGTTTGAGTGTCTTCAAAGCCCATGACACCTTTGGTAAAGGCTGTTCTTTAATTGGAGCACTCGCAGGCCAGTCTACATATTCAGCAGAGGGAATGCATATTCCTGCCTCACTCCCAGTTCCCTGGATCTGAGCTATTATATATTTTCCCATATAGCCAAATTACATAAATTCAGGATGCTCACACTCACGGCATAGAACTTCTTTCTTTCTTTTTGCAAAGTTCGATTTTAAACCAGTTCAAAAATCAGAATTTCAAATAGGATATGCAAAATCCCATTTTGCCTATTTGAAGTACTTTTTCAACATAACAATAATTCACAAGCAGTAATCTACGGAATAAGAAGTGGGAACATAATGGTTGCAATAGCAGCTCTAAATACAGAATAGGGAAGAAGAGAAATTGCTTGGCAGAGAGAGGGGGGTGGGGAAATCTTCAACTCTAGACACAAAAGTTCAGACCCTTGAACGAACCTGAACATGCAGAGCCAGTCCAAAGAAAGCTCTATCACAGGCATCCCCAAACTTCGGCCCTCCAGATGTTTTGGACTACAATTCCCATCATCCCTGACCACTGGTTCTCTTAGCTAGGGATCATGGGAGTTGTAGGCCAAAACATCTGGAGGGCCGCAGTTTGGGGATGCCTGCTCTATCACAAAGAAGTTCAGTGCAGTCTACAGGTGAAACAGTAGCTTTGATCCAGCCATTTCATACAACCATAGAATCGTAGATTTGGGAGGGATTCTGAGGGTCATCAAGTCTAACCCCCTGCAATGTAGGGACATCAAGAATCAAGAAGCCTGACTCCATCCATTTCCATCAATGAGGGGAGTTATAGCTGCTGCTGCTGCTTAATTTTCCAAAAGTGAAGAAGGGAAGATAAGTGAAGCCGACTCAAGCCAAATCAGGCAAGCCACCAAGTGCTTTGGGACAAAGCAGGCCATATCTTGTAGTTGCTACGCACTCCTACCCAACTGAATGTTCACAACAGGGCCAAGCTGGCTTGCACAGGTGTAGAACAGAATCAATATGGGGTACCAAGGATGATAAAGTGTGGTGCATTTCTACGCAATAATGAAAATCACAGTACAGTACAGACATACAGATTTCACTAAAGGCTCAGGGGGCTTGTATTGTTTAAATCTACTAACTACTTCTACTCACTCTCCTGATTCCAGATGTGATAATAGCGACCCTTTGTGACATTTCTAGTAAGTGATCCTTTGCAATCTGGGAGAGCTGGTCCTAGTTTACAGCTTATTTAGGATGTCTGTTTAAACCAGTTTCATATATCCTCCAGGTACCCAGCAAAACTCCCCAAGGGTGTTATTTCTCAGTCTTGACTAGGGAGCCAAGCCAGGCTGAGCAAAATACACTGTGTTATTACTGAGTTCCTGTAGGCAACAACTGCTGACAGCCCGGAATGTCAAAGGGGCTGAAATGTTCTCATGCCATGATGTGCGAGACAGTTTACTTCACAGTTTGGGCAAGGCTACCGATGTTGTCATATTGTGTTTAAAACAGATTGGTTCCTTCCTTCTACGGTATGTATATCTGAAGGAGAATGCTTGTTGTTGCAGTTTGGTTAAAAAGCACTGGCTGGTGAATATTTACAGCAGTGTTGAAAGATGACTCCCTTTGTTGATTTTTATCTGATTGCTGCAAAAGTGTTTTATTAGCCTGTTGCCCTTGCTCTGAGCTGGCTATGCTTGCCCTATGGGTGAATATGATTTGCTGTTTGGCATCATCATGACTTCATCTTGTTCACCATGGGCATCTGGAGAAATATAATTGTTTTTAGAATGTTTTTAACTGAAACTGTTTTTAGACATTTTCAATTGAAACTGCATCTAGAATGTTTTTTTTTAAAAAAAAATGTGGATGTTTTTGCCACCCTGGGCAAAAGAGGAAAGGCAGGATATAATTGCTGCTGCTGCTGCTGCTGCTGCTGCTGCTGCTGCTGCTGCTGCTGTTGTTTTCATATTCCACACACATGTCTCAAGGCAATGTACAAGATGCAATAAAAAACAGTTAAAAGACATACTTACCTTGTTTGATGGATTTCTGTATTTTAATATTTTGTTGGAAGCCGCCCAGAGTGGTATACATAAATTATATTATTATTATTATTATTATTATTATTATTATTATTATAGTTGAAAACAAGACATAAAATAACAGATGATAAATTTTTAAATGATACCCATGACAGAGAACTATTCATCCAGTTTCTCCCAACGAGATATGTGCATACATCTCCAATCAGTTCTGGGTTGAAACCAGATGCTGCTATAAATTCAACTCACTGTCTTCTGAGCTCTTATTTTTATGCCACTTTATAACTAAGAATGGTGTAGAAGATGAATTAATGGCGCTAAGGGCCCAGCAGTTAAGATAAGATACGTCTTCCAGGCCTGAAAACGCACAGCTTCCCTCTCAGAGCAATCGAAGGAGGAGAAATTGCATGACCGGCAAATGTTCCTTCCCCATTTAATAGACTTCAGTCTATTAAATGGGGAAGGAACAGTGGTGCTGTAGCGCAGGAAAGGGAATTCAAATGGTACCTGCGAGCGCCGGAATATTAAAGCTTAAGAAAATGCTTGCCATATGTTTGCAGGACGAATTTAACAAAGTGACTGCTTTGTCGTCCTATGGATGAAACTTGACAATCAGCAGAGTAGTTGGCACCGATTGCAAATGCACAGAGAACTTCTCCAAGGCACATAAGGGAACGATGAGCTGAATGAAATTCAGTGGATGAAATAATTCAGGACAACTTCTGGTTGAATCAGTTCGCAAAAGGACAAGACAAACCTCCAGTGGTATTCTCCCTTTAAGTGAGAACCACCTTTTAAGACACAACCTTGATGGCAGAAAGTGAGGAGGAATTAAAGAGCCTCTTAATGAGAGTGAAAGAGGAGAGCACAAAATATGGTCTGAAGCTCAACATCAAAAAAACTAAGATCATGGCCACTGGTCCCATCACCTCCTGGCAAATTGAAGGGGGAAAAATGGAGGCAGTGAGAGATTTTACTTTCTTGGGCTCCTTGATCACTGCAGGTGGTCACGAAATTAAAAGACGCCTGCTTCTTGGGAGAAAAGCAATGAGAAACCTAGACAGCATCTTAAAAAGCAGAGACATCACCTTGCTGACAAAGGTCCGTATAGTTAAAGCGATGGTTTTACCAGTAGTGATGTATGGAAGTGAGAGCTGGCCCATAAAGAAGGCTGATCACCGAAGAATTGGTGCTTTTGAATTATGGTGCTGGAGGAGACTCTTGAGAGTCCCATGGACTGCGAGAAGATCAAACCTATCCATTCTGAAGGAAATCAGCCCTGAGTGCTCACTGGAAGGACAGATCGTGAAGCTGAGGCTCCAATACTTTGGCCACCTCATGAGAAGAGAAGACTCCCTGGAAAAGACCCTGGTGTTGGAAAAGATTGAGGGCACAAGGAGAAGGGGACGACAGAGGACAAGAAGTTTGGGCAGTGTTCTCGAAGCTACCAACATGAGTTTGACCAAACTATGGGAGGCAGTGGAAGACAAGAGTGCCTGGCGTGCTCTGGTCCATGGGGTCACAAAGAGTTAGACATGACTAAATGATTAAACAACAACAACCTTTTAAGAGAGATCCAGCTTGAATTTTCAAAGTGTTCTTTCCAACTTTGGGAACTTTCTAACCTTGGGAAGGGGTGTCACTCATTGGTAGGCAGTGGTAGGCAGAAGGTTTCAGGTTCATTCTTCAGTATTTCCAGGTAGGACTGGGAGAAACCTCTGTCTGAAACCTTGGAGAGTCACTGCCAGGCAGTGTGGACTAGGAGGTGGAGGACTTCTGGCCTGCTGACAAAAATAACCCACTGAATGCATCACATTTAACACAGTGGCCAGTACCCAACTAAATAATTGCACAAGTGCAAGGATCAGCACTAGTGCAATGGGACTTTGTCCCATCTCCTTCCTTCACTTTGGACCCAGTAATGTCCCCAAATCTTCTGCAGAAAGTTGGGAAGAAACCCAGAACATATTCAGGGGGCACACACCAGAAAAAAGCAACGAAAAAAGAAAAGAGAAGAAAAAATGAAAAGAAAAAAACCACCATACATAAAAAAGATTCATTTAAAAGTTCACTTCCAATCATTTATATATCACTTCCATTTATATAGCCTCTCTAACTTGCTATTCCTCTTTTAACATTACTATCTATACTCACACAATAACCTATATACATTTATATCACCTCTTGTATAACATAGTCTAAACATATCACTAGATCTGTTTTTATATTCTCTTTTTCCAAAAATTCTTCCACAAGTCTCCACTCAGCCTTTACTTTTTGCTTCAGTATATTTCTAATTGCCATCGTTAATTTTGCCAAATTCATAAATTCAACCAATTTGACTTGCCATTCCTGGATTGTCGGGAGCTGTTCCCCTTTCCACTTCTGTGCTAACAGTATCCTAGCTGCCGCACACGCATACAGAAAAATATTTTCTCTATCCTTCGGGATATTTTCGGGGGTCATGCTTAGCAGAAAAGCTTCTGTTTTTTCTCAAAAGTAATCTTCAGCATTTTTTTTTTCATTTTTTCATAGATTCCAAAATTCAACCACTTTAGTACATTTCCACCAACAATGGTAAATATTCCCAACTTTATCTTGACATTTCTAACACTTATCCGAATTGGTCTTATAGATTTTTGCAATTTTTTTCTGGCGTCAGATGCAATCTATATACCATTTTAAATATATTTTCTCTTACTCCCATACATGCTGTGAACCTCATATTTATTCTCCATAACTTCTCCCATTGTGCCATTAATATTGGCCTGCCGATATCTTGGGCCCACTTTATCATCGTACACTTTGTCTGTTCATCTTTGAGTTGCCATTCTAATAGGAATTTGTATAGCTTTGACAATGGTTTATTATAATTATCAACTAATGATTATTGCATTGATTGCAACAACTCATTCCTTAGCACCGCATTCTTATTTTTTGAAAAGTAAAGATGGTACAGTAACTCTATTTGGGGACTTACTAGAGCCTTTGTATTAAGGCACCTGGACTTCTAACTGGTGAAACAACAAAAAATTATGCTAAGATCATTCTCTTAGCAACCTGTTTTTCAAAAAGTCTGAATCCCCCAAAATTGTTTCTTTACATTTACAGAATTGAAAGACCTTAAAGGAACCCTCCTGTTAAACATTGCTAATACGTTTGTTAATGACTCTGTAAAACTGAGGAAACAGCTAGTTTTACAAGGGAAATTATAATGAAGGGGAAAAGCAATCTGTTCAGCTACAGCTCTTCATAAGAAACACCAAAGGAACCAGTATTGCGCTTGTAAGAATTCTAGTTGAAGAGTCACAGCACAATCATACACTCACGCACACTCGGTAGTCACACTTGCGCCAATATAGAACAGCAAAGGAGAACCTGTGATCTCCCAGATTTGGGCTACATCTGCCATCTTCCCTGACCGTTGCACATGCTGGCAAGGGCTGATGGGAGTTGGAGTCCAGCAATACCTGAAGGGTCATGGGCTTCTCCATCCAGGATATAGAGATTACTCCCAGGTATGTCTGTATAGGGTTGCAGCATTAGGAAGGAAGGTTCTGATGGAAGATTTTCTCCTCTTTCTCCCCCTCTCCTCTGCGAATGGCAGCAGCAGCAGCAGCAGAATCTTAGGATTGAGGCTAGCTGTGAGCAGATGGGAGAGTTTGGGGCAAACTGTGGGTCTTGATGACAGTAAAAGGGGGGCACATGAAGGCCTGCTGGGACCACCCATATGGTTGCCTGCTCGCTTGTTCGATCGAACCACCACCCACCCACCCAGATGAACATGCAGTGCAGCCCTAATTAAACTGCATCACATATTCTCCTACAGTGAACATGCTTACTAAAAATGAGGCTGCATTTTAATTTTAATTTTAATGTTGTATTTAATCTTGTTTTTTAAGTTGTATCTTAATTAATTGTTTTATTTTTGGTGTTAGCCACCCTGAGCCTGGTCTTGGCTGGGGAGGGCGGGGTATAAATAAAAATTATTATTATTATTATTATTATTATTAATGCAGTCCCTTGTGGACCTTTGGATCACTGACTTTCTCAAAGCCAGAGGGGAGGTGTACAGCTGTCCTGTCAAGTTTCAAGTCAGTATAAATGAGTGGTATGTCATAAAAGGTAAAGGGACCCCTGGCCATTAGGTCCAGTTGTGACCGACTCTGGTGTTGCGGCGCTCATCTCACGTTATTGGCCGAGGGAGACGTTTACCTTCCCGCTGAAGCGGTACCTATTTATCTACTTGCACTTTGATGTGCTTTCGAACTGCTAGGTTGGCAGGAGCTGGGACTGAACAATGGGAGCTCACCCCGTCACAGGGATTCGAACCGCCGACCTTCTAATCGGCAAGCCCTAGGCTCTGTGGTTTAACCCACAGCATCATACTATCCCTTAAAAATCAAACAAATGCACACACACATGCTTTCTATGAACAAGCAAAGGTCCCTTTTGATCAATGAGAAAATATCCCAGATCAGAAAGAGAGTAGAATCATAGCGTCATCCAGTCCAGCCCCCAGCAATGCCGGAATCTCAACATGCAGTTCCTCATCCAATTTGAAACCATACCAGATTCTGCTTAGCTTTGCAAATGTGCAAATGTACTAGCAGGTGTTTTTTTTTAAATTGCCTCACCAAATTCTGGGAAGTAGCTACTTGTGCATTTTATGGCATTAGCAAGAGATGGTAAACAGCAACCTTCCCAACCTTTCCTCGCGTACAAAATGAATGCCAAGGAATGGGATGAGCTTATAAACTGTCAGAAAAACAACAACAACAACAACTGAAGGTCAAGGAAACAAAAGACCAAACTACCCAGAGGTAGGAGAACACACCAGCATGCATCAAAGTCAGTCGATCTTTGGAATCAGGTCTGTGGGACTTGTTGGCATTGCATGCTTCAGCTGCTCAAAGCTACAGGTTTATTTATGGGGACCCCCCCCCCCCCCGCAATGACTTGAAGAAAGGGATATTTTTAGACAGCAGCGTGGCTTATTGACTTGAGGAAGAGGTACTCTCTTTGTAGGAAGCAAATGCTTAATGGAGAAAAACCCACATTAAAGTTTGATGCGTGGAGGCTTATTTCTTTACTCCAAGCTGTGATTACATTAGATTTCCACTTCACTGCTGTATGAGTTCTTAACCTCTGCGGTTTCTTACTAGGAAGTCAATTGTTGACTTTATTTTTAAATGTTGACTCCGAAGGAGCATAAGCGCTGGAACATACAGTAGTAGAATCACAGGTTTCCTTCCCACATCTGCTATGACATGCCAATAATACAGCAGTATTGTGCGCAATACTGTTGACACGTCGTTTGATCAACTTTACCTTCGTCGATATCTACAGGAGCCTGGCTTAAGGAATTCTAGAGACTGAAATTTCCTTTTGGACAAAATTTGTATGCGTTGCCTGTTTGTGGCTTCTGTACATTTTTCTCTCTATTTTTTTTTTTGGATCATTAACATTAGATTTAGAACATGGAATAGCGTGGTAGCTTTTTGTGAGCCGTCTTTGTGCTGCTCATTTCATATCGGTCTATTACGAGAATTGGCAGCATAGGTTCATTTTCTCAGATTAGGCAGAGTGAGGCAACCACCTCAGTTGTCAGTTGATGGGGAAAGCGGCAACTGCTCCTCCTGAGTCCTCACGCCCTCTAGTTATATCCTTCCCATAACTACCCGGCTGCTCCTCTCAGGAAACTACCTGCTGCTAGTTCTGAAATAACTACCGTACCAGTCCAGCTCTCCTTGGAAAGGAGGAGGGACACCATTTTGTCCTTCACCTCCAGGCAGCGGAATGCCTTAAGCCAAGTCCTAAATGCATACCATTATCTTCATTCTGATTATATGACGGCCCAAGCCACACCCCACACACCCCATTCAATAGGTTAAGACCTTTCGCTTCAAGTACCAGACCTCTAAACAACATTTCTTATTTTGTCATTTCATGGATTGGATTGGCCAAAGTGTCCATGTGACAGACGCCTAGAGAAGTTACTGTAAGGGAAGAAAGCCAACGTTAAAACCGACCTCATTCCGAAAATGATGTCATAAATTTTGCCGACCTTTTTAAATCCATCCGCGCTGGTGTTTGTATACAACCTCAACACAGTGTGAATGTGCAAACTGCAGTATAATCTATGCTTGAATTTGACAGAAGAAGATTCCTTTCCCACCCCTAGTTATAACCAGAAAGGAACTGAATGTATCCAGAAGGCACACACAGGGGTGGGGGGTGGGTGCTGCCGCCGCCGCCACTGCTATAAATAAGTCAGAAATTAAATTGTTATAACAAAAGGAAAAAAACCACTATGGAAAATCACATAGAATTTTTTTGCTCTCCAGTGCCATCTGGTGTTGCATGTTTATAATGCATTCAAAACACTGTATTTTGACTAATGTAGCTGAGTCTCAGGTTGGGGGAGCCTGGCATAGGTGTGTGAGAGGTCATGGAATTGTGCAAAGTGAATATATAAGTTTGGAATACTGTTGATGTAGGTTTTGAGGAGATTGTTGTCATGGGCATGGGATCTTGCTTTGAAATAGATCCACACATTACAGGCTGTGCAAATTCACATGGCGAGCCAGATATCATTGAACTATTATTGAACAGCATCACTATTCTTATACTTATTTCTCTTCCCGCTCCCAGCTAGATGAAAGCAAAATAGCTTTCTTTTCTTTTCTTTTTCTTTATTTCTTTTTCCTGTGATTCATCAGCTAGTGCTTGGGGACTGCACAAGCTTTCTGTAAAATAACAGCTAATTGTTGTGGTCTGTGGTTATCTGTTGCACTGGCAACGCGAAAGTCTGGTAATTCTACTTATTGGCAGAATGCATTTCTTTTTTGTGCTGTTTGCAAGACCTTGAAGTGCTGATTTACTGTCTCAGACAAATCTCGTCTGGTGGCAGAGTTCTTTGGAACTGGTCACTTAAATCAGAGAAATAACTTGGTGAGGTGCATTCTGCAAGGCAGTCGGCTATGATGAACATTGCCACGGGGATGAGAAATGACTGCAAGACTGTAAATGTAAGAAACCATAATGTCAAGAGCTGCTGCTGGCAGGGAGAGTATTATGCTGCCCTGAATCATGGATGGCCTTAATTTAAAGTTCTTTGTAGGTAATCTAGAACACTGGTTCCCAATCTTATTGGCATGGAGAACTCTCAAGGCCAAAGTTACATAGTATGGTGACTAGGGCTGCCATACGTCCGGAGATTCCTGGGCATATCTGCACGGTTGGAGGATGCATGGTGGCTAACGGATTGAGGTTGAATCATGACAAGACAGAAGTACTCTTTTTGGGGGACAGGAGGCGGGCAGGTGTGGGGGACTCCCTGGTCCTGAATGGGGCAACTGTGCCCCTGAAGGAGCAGGTGCGCAGCCTGAGAGTCATTTTGGACTCACAGCTGTCCATGGAGGCACAGGTTAATTCTGTGTCCAGGGCAGCTGTTCATCAGCTCCATCTGGTATGCAGGCTGAGACTCTACCTGCCTGCGGACTGTCTCGCCAGAATGGTGCATGCTCTGGTTATCTCCCGCTTTGACTACTGACTAAACAACAACAGAAAGCCACAGGTCCACCAAGACCCCTAGATCAGGCATCCCCAAACTGCGGCCCTCCAGATGTTTTGGCCTACAACTCCCATGACCCCTAGTTAACAGGACCAGTGGTCAGGGATGATGGGGATTGTAGTCCAAAACATCCGGAGGGCTGAAGTCTGGGGGCGCCTGCCCTAGATCCTCTTCACATGTACTGCTTGTAAGCCAGGTGTTGCCCATCTGATATTTGAAGAAATCACCATATATTCTTTTTCTCTTGGAAGAAATAACAGTTTGGAAACGAAAAGAATGCCTGCTTTGTTTTTCAGTGAAACGTGTGTGTGTGTGTGTGTCACAGCAGGCATCATTTCAGAAGAGGCTTCTGCATGAAAGAAAAGTAGAGCGGGGGACACATACTTTTCCAAGATGGCATTTGCCATCTGCTGGTTTTATAAGTAATTGTGCTAAATATAGTTTTTACAAATATGGTGACCAGGTTTAGTGGGGAAGATGTTTATATTCAGTCAAGAGGGGGTTTATATGATTAATCCACCTGGCTAACTGATTGAGTCTTTTAGCACTGCTTATTAGGATATATGACACCAGGTTTTAGAGGACCCGGGGACAAAACACCCTCCAAGATCTCCCCGACTTCAGTGAGTCTGCCTGTGCTGCTCCCACCTGACATTCACAGACAGAGGCTCTTACTTGTGTGTAATGAAGAGATTTTATTTAGGCAAGTAGTGGCACGAGCTTGGCATAGTACCGCTTAGGAGCTCAAGCATAGAGCTCAGGAGACACGATCCAGGAGCTCACGAGCAAGGAAAGAAGTTCAGAACCGGATGGAAGGCAATTGAAGACGTACCAATAAGTTTCCACGCCTGACCCAACATGCTTTTAAAGAAGTGGTGAGGCACACTCACCTGAGAGATTTACTCGCTCTGCAGGAATGTTGGGAGTGCAAAAGCACATGGGTTAAGAAGCCACAGCTCCCAGAATTCTATGGGTGAGGGCACACGACTGTTTAAAGTAGTATCCTCGTGCTTTAAATGTAAGGTGTGAATGTGGACATAAATTAATGCATGAATCAGATTTGCATGGCATTAAAGTGAGCATGGAGCAGACTTCCGGTCTAGACGCGCTGTGCTCAAGTCACGAAATCGGGAGCTCAGTGCGTTGGCGGAGATAACCCTGGTTGGTCGAGGGTAAAAACGGCGGGGGTGGTGTCTTGACCCCCTCCAAAACATAGTGGGAGTACGGGGCTACCGCTAAGGAAAAGAAAAGGGAAAGAGTGGTGTCGCAAGGCAGAACTTCGCCTTGGCGTCGGGTCCCAGTGGAGAGGTCGGAGAGGAGCCAGACGCTATAACATCTTAAATACCTACTTACCCACCGACAAGACGCCGAAGACTCGCACAGCTAGCATCTGAGACACTCTGACTGGAGGGGACACTGGAAATATATTCCCAGATGCCTGTGGGACGCCCAAAGGAAGGACCTGGGTTCAACAGCACTGGAGACATACTTCCTCAGACGCGGGAGGTATTGCAGAGTAGTAGTAGTAAAATAATAATAATAATAATAATAATAATAATAATAATAATAATAATGTTATTATTTATACCCCACCCATCTGGCTGGGCTTCCCCAGCCACTCTGGGCAGCTCCAAACATAATATTAAAAACACAATAAAACATCAAACATTAAAAAACTTCCCTAAACAGGACTGCCTTCAGATGTCTTCTAAAAGTCATATACAGTCGTACCTTGGAAGTCAAACAGAATCCGTTCTGGGAGTCTGTTCGACTTCCAAAATGTTCAGAAACCAAAGGAAGCTCCTGCAGCCATTCAGAAGCCATGGAAGCCCCGTCGGATGTTCAGCTTCCAAAAATAGTTCACAAACCGGAACAGTCACTTCTGGGTTTGCGGCGTTTGGTAGTCAAAACATTTGAGAACTAAGCTGTTTGAAAACCAAGGTATGACTGTAGTTGTTCATTTCCTTGACATCTGATGGGAGGGCATTTCACAGGGTGGGCGCCACTACCAAGAAGGCCCTCCTACTGGTTCCCTGTAACCTCACTTCTCACAGAATTACAATGAGAAGTAGTGATTATTGTAGAAGTATGCATACTCGTCATTTAACGGAAAGCTTATGCCACAATCCATTTGCTAGTCTTTAAATTGTCACAAGTCGCTTTGTTGTTTCACCTGAAGCTGAATAACAGGATGACTCCTCTGGTATTATATTTCTATATAATTCAACAACAAACACACCCCTACAGCAATGGGCATTTGTCCAATAAATGCGGTGACCTTCCTCCTTTTGTTTTTCTAGTTCTCTGAGACTCTGATGGCAAGGGCTGTTTATATCAAAACATAAAATCTAGCACTCCCCCAAGGTATCTCATGAGAAGAGTTTTCAGCATCCCACATTATGTTTAGCAATTTTGTGAATCTGGAGAAATACTGATATTTTTCACATAGGAGTGCATTCTACGGCAGTCATGAGCCCTATTCATGTGTTCAGGTAAATGCATGTGGGTTCAAAGTAGGGAGGGTGTGAGCTGAGCATGCAAGCCTATCCCATAATGTCCAAGCGCATGCCAGCTCCAATGCATACTTTACTGAGTTCAATGAAGGGAGATTCCAAGTGCATTAGAGCAAACTTGAAGCGATGTGAGTTACTATCATATTATTATAAATTTATTTATAACCCACCTTTCCCCCTCTTTTTCTCTTAAAAACTTAAAGATAATCACATTAAAAACAGCAGAGCACCAGCCTGTTCTTTAAGAGCAGTCAGTTCCTGTAAGCCTGTAGGAATAAGGAAGTCTTCACCTGCCGGTGGAAAGATTACAAGGAGGGAGCCAGTGTAACTTACCTATGAAAGGAGTTCTACAGTCTGGGAGCAACCACCGAGAAGGCCCTCTCCCGCAGGTGAGGAATGAGAGAAGGGCTGTGGAATGGAAAAGGGGCCTCCAGTGAGGGGATTGCGCCAAAAAACAATGGAAGAATAACAACAAGAAGAACAAAATTTCCTCTTGCAAGCCAACATAATATGCATTCGTTAAGCACAATGGAAAGCCCCATACCAGTGACTGTGACGGCAAGAAGGGGTTAACACCAGAACTATGATATTGGGAACAAACGACAGAGAAAGCGCAGGAGCAAAAATAAAGGACTTTCTCCGGACCAGCCAGAACATGGGAAGCTCCACAAAATTAATTAATTCAGAATGTATAATCGGCATATATATATCGGATATGATGTGGCAAGATTTGATACGTTATTAATTGGTATGTTATTAATGAAAAAAATAATTAAAATATATTTTTAAAAAAAGGAATGAGAGAAGGGCCTCCCCTGAAGCTTTCAAAACCTGGGCAGGTTTGTATGAGGGGATACAGTCTTTCAGATAGCCTGCACCAAAGACTCGCACAGGGGCTTTCTAGGACTTTATAGTACTTTGAATTGTTCCTGGAAATAGACCGGTAGCTAGTGGAGCTGGTTTAACAAGAGGGTCATATGCTTTCTATAACCAGCCCTGGTCAACAGTCTGGCTGAAGCTCTTTGAGACACTTGATGTTTCTGAGCACTTTTCAACACAAAACCTTGCCAGAACAGCCTCAGACTGCCATTGGCTCAGCTGTTAAGACAGGGCTCCCAGACAGCCAGTGGTTGTTAGCAATAGCCTAGGCAATTGATGCCTTGGGGCCAAATAGAAAACCTTGTATCTGTAATTCACCCTCTCCTGTAATTATAAAGACACATTATCCCAGGCTGGAAAAGGGGCAGGGAGCTCTTATTATTTCCTTTCCTTCATGTTTACTTCCATGACTCACCTCTGCCAAGGGATGGTTGAATCCATTGGTGTTGGTTTAAGAAAAAAACACTAAGGATGATTTACAAGGAAACACAGTAAGGGGGGGGACACGAGGAAGTAAAAAATGTCAGGATATAAAAATGTTAAATTTGAATTTCTCTTTCTTTTTTTAATCTTTTTTGGCATTATGTGTTTTTGTGTTTTACGTTTTTGTAGTATGTGTAATTTTGCGTTCCATGTTTTTGGTATTATGTATTTTTCAGTTTTACAAAATGAATAAATATTATTTAAAGAGAAAAGAAGAGAAAAAACAGACAGAAGTTTAAGTAAATAACACCGAGATATAAAAAGATAGCACATCTGAGATCTCTGAAGAGCGAGACTGTTTTTATGATGAGTTTCAGCTAGGATAGTGATTGGGTCCAACTTATGGCTGTTGGGCATTACAGTGAACATTTAATCAGAAGTATAAAGTTTTGCTCTTTTTACAGAAAGCTGTTAAGGGCTTCTGGCAGCGCTGACGAATCCTGCAAAAAGCTTTTCGAAGTTGCGTTTGAGCAAGCTGTTGGAAAGTAGCTCAAGGCAGACTGAACACCTCAAGTTCTTGGGTCGATGTGGGAAGCAGTATACTGAGATACGCGTTATAAACTATCATGGCGCATAAAGCAAAGTTCTGCAGTGAAACTTGTGAAGACAGTTTTGCTTACGGGTTGCGAGAGCCTTCATAAACATCTCTGAGCCATTTAGCAGATGCATTAAAAAATGGCTTTCATTTAATGCAGCTGATGTGACGAGACATGTTCTTTAGAAAGGAGAAAGAAAAAAAGTATATGCGTGGCAGTAAACAGATAGTATAAGAAAGAGGATTTGATGTTTTGAAACTGCAGTGCCATGACACTACAAATGCAGACTATGAGTCGTAACCAAATGCAAAACACTACTAAACCTTAGGTTATGCAAATACAATCCTAGTAACAACACACACAACGTAACAGGCTGTTTTTGACTATGTAACTTCTATTTTGAACACAATTCAACATACAATATCTCACTATGTGTAATTCCATAGACCAACACATCATGCCATACCTTCAAGTTTTCTTTTCTTTTTTTTTTCAAATAATTTTTATTCATTTTCCAAATAAAAAAACTCAAAACAGGAAAAAAACACAAAAAAGCAAAAACAAGACATAAAGAAAACATAAAGAAAAAAAATCTCAAATCTTATATTATTTGCTTAACATTGTTGACTTCCTCAATTCCCCCCTTGCTGGGTCCGTTTTAAAATTCCAATTAAGCAGTTTTTATCTTATGTCTTAAATTAATCTAACACATTTGATCATTAATATTTTATTCTAAAAATATCATCTATTTTCCACCAATAATTAATCAATTTATCCAATCAAAAATTATTTCCCCTTCCTTCTATCTTCTATTACTCCCTTTAGCCTCAAAAATTTTACCAAGAACTTTCCATAAATTTAAATATTAATTCTTCTATCATACTAACATTTAAACACATTATAACAAATTAAACCCCCTTCCCCTGAACTCAGGGTCTCCCAGATTCTTCAGCGAGTTCCATAAGTCATTCCAGTTTCAGACCGTCTAAAATCAGTCAAGAAAGTTACATCCATTATTACCCCTCACCCCACTCCCACCCTGTCCCAGCCTACCCACCATTCTTCCTCAATCACCCCCTGATGCCACCCCAATTCTTTAAATGCTATAGTACAAAACCATCCAGCAATAATTCCATTTTCCAGCCCTTTCTCAGTTTTTATTCCCTTTGGATTCTGACCCCAGCATGCATCCTGCCCTCCCTCTCTCACCGGGAGGACATTGCTCCATGCTGGTTCTTCTTTGGACTCCTTGGATCAAACAGATGTTCTGTTCCCCCCTCTCACTTGGGGAACGATGTTCCATGTATCTTCATCCTTTTTTAAAAGTTCAAATACACTGTCCAAGACTGATGATTGTTCCTCTTGCTTGCCTTCACTCTCTGTTAGAGTTAATCCTTTTTCTCTGTCCTGACAATTCTGATTCCTTTCACGCCATTCACACACCTTCATGTTTTCCATCTGATCCAATATCTACATACAAGGAACACTGGAATCCTCAAAGCAGCAATACGTGGAACACCATAAGATAAGCATACCATATTGTGGTTATTGCCAATATAGGAACTGAATGGACATTATCTCCTGACCATACATTGGACTTTAATTTTTGCAGGATATGTTCTGTTTACATGATGTGTTGGTCTATGGAATTACACATAGTGAGATATTATACGTTGAATTGTGTTCGAAATAGAAGTTGCATAGTCAAAAACAGCCTGCTACTTTGTGTGTGTTGTTGCTATGAGTTGTAACCACCATTTATTTATTTTTTATTAAATTTATATTCCGACCTTCCTCACAAAGAAGCCCAGGGCAGCGAACTCAAATGATAGAATAGTTTAAACATAATTAAAAACGTCTTTAATACATTTCCAATACAGATGCAGAATGAGAAAGATTTCAACTTGAAAGACTTGTTGGGAGAGGAAGATCTTTGGCAGGCAAGAAAAGACAAGAGAAATGATGACTGTCTGACAGCCCTGCTCAGGAAAGTTTATAATGTTTGATGTTTAATAATAATAATAATAATAATAATAATAATTTATTTATACCCCACCCATCTGGCTGGGTTATGTTTTTGGATGTGCTGGAAGAGGGTGGCTGGAGAAACCCAGCCAGATGGGCGGGGTATAAATAATAAAATTATTATTATTATTATTCTCATCATTAATCAAGGGGAGGGAATTCCAAACAGTTGGTGCCACAAAAACCTAAAACCCAGTCTCTATATCAGGCACCCCCAAAAACTTCAGCCCTCCAGATGTTTTGGACTACAATTCCCATCTTCCCCGACCACTGGTCCTGTTAGCTAGGGATCATGGGAGTTGTAGGCCAAAACATCTGGAGGGCCGCAGTTTGGGGATGCCTGCTCTTTATTGTATGGAATGCCTGCTCTTTATTGTATGGACCTCCTTATAAGATGGTAAATGTAGGAATTTGTTGAGAGGCCAGCAACACCTGGAGGGTCATTGGCCTTTAAAGATTCAGAAGGTGGCTACATGCTGTCTCAGACTTATCATCAAATTGGAAACCTACAGACAGCAAACCGCAGCTTTTGCAGGAATTTTTCATAATGGCATCTCCACACATTGAAAAAACACCTCTTTTTTTCCAGATACAAAGTTACAGAGTTCTGTACTTACACCCCATAGGCTTGATATCTATTTGCACTGAGGTCATTTTGTAGCACTATAGATTAGGTGTTAGTTACATTTACACTCCCTAAAAATTGCCTTTGCTGCGGCGTTGAAAACAGAATGGAAGAGGGGACTTCTTTTTGACGTTTTCGGTTTTTTATTTATTAAAAAAACCAACAAATTATTCAGCTTGGCAATATTCATAATGCCACAGAATAACAGCTTGCATATTTAGGTGATGTTGCACTGGTAACAAACAAAATTGGAATGAGACTTGAATCTGAATGCGAACAGTTCAATTGGGGGGGGGGTGTTTCTTTTTCTCACAAAAGAAAAAAAGTTTGAGATATTCATCCGTGAGATAGAAAAGAAAAGTATTAAAAATATCCACTTGTAAGAAAAGAGAATATTTAGGAATAGCTCACCAATATCACATTGCTTCCTGTCACATGGTTTCGTTAGCATGTGTTGTTGTTGATTGTATCATTGTGGTGGTAGAAATATAATAGCCATATTAGATAAGGATTGTTGTTATTGTTGTTGTTAATTTATTCATGACCTATACATTTGTATCAGAGCAAGCAATCTACAATAAAAAATTGTTTCAAAAGTTAGAAACATACAAGGTAAAAAGGTAAAAGGTAAAGGACCCCTGGACGGTTAAGTCCAGTCAAAGGTGACTATGTGGTTGTGGTGCTCATCTTGCTTTCAGGCCGAGGGAGCCGGTGTTTGTCCACAGACAGCTTTCCGGGTCATGTGGCCAGCAGGACTAAACTGCTTCTGGCACAACAGAAAACTGTGATGGAAACCAGAGCGCACAGAAACACAGTTTACCTTCCCGCCACAGCGGTACCTATTTATCTATTTGCATTGGTGTGCTTTCAAACTGCTAGGTTGGCAGGAGATGGGACAGAGCAAAGGGAGCTTATGCTGTTGCGGGGATTCGAACCGCCAACCTTCCAATCAGCAAGCCCAAGAGGCTCAGTGGTTTAGACCACAGTGGCACCCACGTTCCTAGAAATGTACAGTGGCGGAAGAACCCTTTCCGGCACCTGGGGCGGCGCAGCCCGTACGGACTGCGTGTATCCGGCATTCAGCGCATGTGCACTCCCTATGGAATGCCGCACATGCGCACTCCGTACAGGCTGCCACTCGCGCACGGTAGCTATACGGGCTGCCACTTGCACAGCATCCATACGGGCTGCTGTACGGAGTGCACATGTGCGGCAGCCCGTACGGACGCCGTGCAAACGGCATCCTGTATGGACTGCGCATGTGCGACAGCCTGTATGGTCACTGTGCGAGAGGCAGCCTTTACAGACTGCATGCACCCTCGGTCGCTCTACAGCTGGGGGAAGGCAGGGACCATCTTGTCACCCCTCCCAGAGTGGATACCCGGGGGGGGGGCTGCCTCCGCCGCCCCCCCTCCTACGCCCCTGGGAAACATACAACACCTTCCTCCCTGCCCAGAAATGGCCATTTATGAGAGGTTATGAATCAACACATTGGAGAAAACAATGGTAAGACTTTGACCATCAACCTTTGGGTAAAAATAATACAGTCTGTAAATAATACAGGACTGTAAAAATAATACAGTCCAGACTTTGACCATCAACCTTTGGGTAAAAATAATACAGTCCACCTCATCCCACTCATTCCTGTTTTATCTTAGGGCAGGAGTCCAAAATGGCCTTCTGATCTCTCTATGTGGGTTAGATTATGGACTAGTTAGAAAGCCTCAGGGAACTTGGTACTATCAGATAAACAGGCCAGAGAGCCAAGCTGCTTGATAACGTGGTGGAACATAATGTTTTGTGGGTAGGTGCTGACAAGATGTCGATATTTTTTTTAAGAACATTATTTGTTTTAAGATACCCAAACCTGTTCCAGATCCCAGCAAAGATGGTAAACAATGCCAGAAAGGGCATTTCCATTGTAATGCACACAGTATGGAACTCTGTTCATGGAAAAAAGTCAGGTCACATCAGTGTCCATCTTACATTGACAGATGGTTTTTTTTATAAAAAAAATCTAAATGCTTATCCCCTTTTTGTGACATCCTGTACTCTGTCAGTGACCTTTTAAAACATTGGTGCTTATTTCAATGCTTGTACTGTTCAAGGTATGTGCAATCTTATACAGCTGTGAGTCAGCAGCATTTGCTATAGTGGGACTCCTGAATAAACATTCAAGGGCTCAGAGAGCATGACTTTTGCAGTTTTATTTCCTGTGTCTAGGAGTGTGGCCTGACAGTTGTGTGCTGCAAAACATCCGCTAAATATGCAGGAACCTGGTCTGCTTTTTGGACAGGAGACCATTTGGAAACCCTGCGTTTGGAAGGTTGGCAAAATATAGGTAACTATAATAAGCAAAAATGATGTGTAGCCTACATTGGGAAGCCTCGCTGAGTATTCCCATAGAGAGGCAGCTCAGAAATGCACGCAAGCGGCAAGCATAAATAAAACATATTAGAAAGCAATATAAAATCTTTTCAAATATAAATGTTAAAAACCCAGTGAACGTTGCCCACAGGGTCTAACATTTCTGCAAAAGTGGTAACCTTTTCATAGTTATTGCAGTATTTTCCCTGCACAGGAATTCTAATTTATATATTATCGTCCAGCTCTTAATTCCTCACACTTAAAATCCATCTTATTTCCAAACTCTATATCCTTCAGAAATGTTTTATCTGATTCATTTTGACACTTCTTATTAAAATAGCCCTATTTGGATTGAGTGCAAGGGAATGCAAGAAAGGAGGAAACAAGGCAGAATTTAGATAAGAAAAAAACTTGGTGGTGGTGGTGGGGGGCGGTGCAATATCAATATTTATAAAACCCCATCTTTGGTTGAAATCTCTAGGTGAACTCATGCCATCAAAACATTATGAATAACTTTTTCAACATTTTCGCCATCATATGCAGCAGTGTTCTTACAGCTGACCTATTAGCAAAAACCTGGCAGTGGAAAATAGTACCTTGGAGACACGATTTTTCACCCAGTCCTTATACCCACCCAAGAATCATAGAATCATAGAGTTGAAAGAGACCACAAGGGCCATCCAGTCCAACCCCCTGCCAAGCAGGAAACACCATCAAAGCTTTCTTGACATATGCCTGTCAAGCCTCTGCTTAAAGACCTCCAAAGAAGGAGACTCCACCACACTCCTTGGCAGCAAATTCCACTGTGGAACAGCTCTTACTGTCAGGAAGTTCTTCCTAGTGTTTAGGTGGAATCTTCTTTCTTGTAGTTTGAATCCATTGCTCCGTGTCCGCTTCTCTGGAGCAACAGAAAACAACCTTTCTCCCTCCTCTATATGACATCCTTTTATATATTTGAACATGGCTATCATATCACCCCTTAACCTTCTCTTCTCCAGGCTAAACATACCCAGCTCCCTAAGCCATTCCTCATAAGGCATCGTTTCCAGGCCTTTGACCATTTTGGTTGCCCTCTTCTGGACACGTTCCAGCTTTTCAGTATCCTTCTTGAACTGTGGTGCCCAGAACTGGACACAGTACTCCAGGTAAGGTCTGACCAGAGCAGAATACAGTGGTACTATTACTTCCCTTGATGTATTCTAGTTGCTATACTCCTATTGATGCAGCCCAGAATTGCATTGGCTTTTTTAGCTGCTGCATCACACTGTTGACTCATGTCAATTTTGTGGTCTACCAAGACTCCTAGATCCTTTTGTGTTGGTCAGATAGCTAGCTAGCTAGGTCTTCTACACATTGGGCTATTTCAAATATAAACCCACTGAAAGTGCAATGGATAACATACTTTTTGGTAGAAGATGGATAGCAGTGGAATGAAAACAGTGGTGTACATGAAGAATGAGCAACGATGCCTTCTTACACCCCTAGCGTTGAGTACAGGAGAAGCAGTGTCCCCCCCCCCCAGCAAGAGCGTGCCAGAGTGCAGTTTCAGCATCTTCTTGGTTTTTTTTCTAGAAAGAAAGTGCTGGTTTAAAGTGTGGCACTTACTGTAACAACTTTGTGGTGAGTTCTGGTACCTTTTTTTTATAGAAAAAAAGCACTGAGGAGAATGGAACCTTGCACGAACATCTTCACTGTGCACCACAACTCAGGCCCTCAATAGTCCGTCCCCCCGCCTTTCAGCCCATGGCACCCCACTCTGACAATCTTAGACATGCCAAGACATGAGCACAGGCCACACTGAACAATCTGTGTTTCATCCAGGAGGGACGAGCTGTTTGATAAAGATCTTCTTCAGTGACCCAAGAACGCAGATCAAAAAATCGAAGATAAAAGAAGCTTGGATTTGTATGGATTATTCTGAATAATAATAATAATAATAATAATAATAATAATAATAATAATAGTGTTTGGGACGCGGGTGGCACTGTGGTCTAAACCACAGAGCCTAGGGCTTGCCGATCAGAAGGTCGGCGGTTCGAATCCCCACGATGGGGTGAGCTCCCGTTGCTTTGTCCCTGCTCCTGCCAACCTAGCAGCTCGAAAGCACGAAGTGCAAGTAGATAAATAGGTACCACTCTGGTGGGAAGGTAAACGGTGTTTCCATGTGCTGCTCTGGTTCGCCAGAAGCGGCTTTGTCATGCTGGCCACATGACCTGGAAGCTGTACGCTGGCTCCCTCGGCCAATAAAGCGAGATGAGCGCCGCAACCCCCAAGTCATCTGTGACTGGACCTAACAGTCAGGGGTCCCTTTACCTTTTCCGTTAATAGTAATAGTATTATTTATATGTCACCCATCTGACTGGATTGCCCCTGCCACTCTGGGCAGCTACCAACAAATTAGTAAAATACAATATTTCATACTATAAATTAATACTTCGTTGTGGCTTCGGTGGCACAGAAATATTTTTTCCTTAAGTACATTTCTATATACAGTATACGTGTCTGTCTCTTTCCATATATTGTTTGTCACCTCTAATAGGAAATGTCCGTATCATGCTACTGTCAGATTATCATACAAAGTGAAAATGTTATTGTTCATCTCTTAATGGCATATAAACAGAGCTTTTTCAATCTTCTTGGAAACAATTTCAGCTATACGGCAGATGATGGAATGATGCAGGATTAAAACCACACTCTATGTATCTGCATATGCATATCTTCAGGTCCTCTAATATTATCCGGATCGCTGAGTGCAAAAATGATGGCATATTCATACAAAATAAACAGCTGACCTGCACACACATTTTAGAAACTACAAATCTTCAATTCTGACCAAAAACGTGGAGCTACCGGTTGCAAAATATATTCTGAGAAACACTGTCTGCCAGACTTATCAATCATATTTCTTGAGATGCCGGCAGATTCAACAATGCTAACTGGATACACACTCTCTATTGAACACAAGCTTGTTTTGTGTGATAAAAGACCCGGTGTCCTCATGAGCACATCCTTTGCTCAACCAGCAGCCACAACCGGATGAGTCAAATATAGAGATCACATTATAAAGTGCTTTTAAAGGAATGGCATAAGCATTGTGTTTATATTTTCTTGTAGATTCCTGTATCTTGCCAGCTTGAAATGAACAGGTGGCTCATATACGATTGATGATACACCCTACATCTTGTGAATAAATAAATGTGTGCTTATATGTGTGCGTGAGTGTGTATGCATATATGTAGGGTGTATCATCAATCGTATCATCAATGCATAGCATGAGGGGGCTGCTGGGGCAATGGCCCCAGGCACATTTTGTAAGAGGGTTGGGGAGGGGTGGTAGGCTGTATGCCTGCTGAGCCCCTTCCTGGATCCAGTACAGATCCAGTTAGCCAGGCTAGCTTCCTGGTGAGGTAATTGCTCTCTTAAGGATGGGTCATTAAGGCAACAAAGGAAATGGTTCTGTGCCAGATAAAATGAAAGGGCCTCCTACCCTCAACTTGCTGGTAGTTAGAAAGACTAAGGCCAGAGTGGAGAGTTGTGTCTGCAAGCTAGAAGCAAGGCTGGGGGTGGGCAGCTGGGAGAGAGAACCATGCCTGATTTCTGGTGGAATCCAAGGCTGTAGCTATGGAAGAAGCAAGACCCGTTTGGGGTGTTAAAGGTGTGAGCCCTCATTCCGAGGAAACCAAACCCTGGATAAGCTTGGAACCCCTGGAATCTTGCACCACTCAGAGGTTGAGGTGGTGTATAACAGTAGAAACACGTGGTTTGCTGAGCTATTCCCCACTGGAGTGTTAAATGTGCATATTTGTAGTCTCTCTGTGTGCAATAAACATCTCTGTGTGCATGTGAAATACATGTCTATTGAAGATGCTCACCGGCAAAGTTCTTATGCCTTTTAACCACCCAGGGAAAAATATGTGGGATGGGTAAACTCATGAGAGAATGTTTTCCATTCCAGTGCCAATCCCATCATCACGAACAATCTCTTTTAAAAAAGAGAGTTCTGTGCACAAAGATGGAAATCGGACCTCAGTTTGCTTTCAACTTGTATGTATCAACAAGTTAATTTTTGTGACTGCGTTTCCCTCCCAGCTGCCAGCTTTTAAAACTGCTTTTAATGATGCAGTTTAAATTGTTGAAACCCACGCTTGTTACAAGTACATTATTATTGTCATTGTACTAATGCTATATGTGTATAGTCTCGTCCAGCAAGATGTGTACCTCTGATAGGTGTCCGCCTGTCCGGTGATATTGCCTCTCCCTCTCCCTCTGTCTCACACACAGCAGTTTAGGCCACAATCCTAACACTACTTACCTGGGAGCAAACACCATTGAACTTCTCTTTGAGTGGACACGGTTAGCATTGCAGCCTAAATCTCGGCGCTACAGGAATGTGGAAATGGTTTCCCTCCAAATGTTGCCAAACTACAACTCCCATCACCCCAACCATTGACCATGGGGCTGAAGGGAGTTGTAGTCCAGTGACATTTGGATGACCACAGGTCCCCAACTCTTATGACTTGTTCCTAAAGTACAAGGAGGCTTTCTTACTCACCCCCAAATTCCTTGTAAAACTTGAGCCGTTAAGTTAGCCGCTGTCAGAATTTACAGCAGTTGCTCAGTTGCCATTTCACAGTTGTGAGATGCCGCGAAAACATAAATCTGCTACGAGGGAAAACATGCTGTTGATTAAACCCTCTCAATTTATAGGAGCCATAAAAACGTTGGCTACAGAGAATTAAGCGTTCCTTCCCGCTTCCCCCAAGCTTTTATTTTTTTTGAGATGTTGAGAGTTCCCGCACCCTGCCTCTGCTGTGCTGGTCATCTTGAACCTTTTCAGTTCCTTGGCCACTTAGGAGTTGGGGCTGGATTCATTTGGCTGTTCCTGTCTTTGTCCTGCCATTCCCCCTGTAGCCATGCAGCACTGCTGTCTCAAAACACGGCTCAGATTTACCCAGGCAACCCTAGGAACACTCAGTGACTCCCTTAAACCACTCTGATTTCCCCCTTTCCATGGTGTTTTCTACCCTTTCTCTCCTCTTTTATTCCAGGTGAGTTTTCGCTTCTCCTCCGTTTCACTGAAAGGGCATTAATGCGATTCTGTCTCTTTCTAGATGCTTCACTCTTGTCAGTTGCTCTGCTTAAGGGCTTGCTTCTGCAGTGTGACCCCCCCATACGAAGGCAATACGACTGAAAGCTGAAACCTTCACCATCCAGTTCCCAGAATTACATAGTTTCTTTATCTTGGCCTTTGGCATCTGAGATACACATTACCAGGTCCCACTCTGTTCCTGCGATTTGTTTTATTATGACTATTTTTGTGTGTGTGTGTGTTGCATCGGATCGTTATAAGGTGTATGATCTTTGTTGTTCCTTCGGCTCGCAAACCGCCTTGCGTATAGAAATATAGAAAGGCAGTGTGTGAATTAAAAGTAAAATGGAAAAAAAGAAAATAAATGAAAATCTCAGGGGGGCGATCCTGCAAGGGATGGGTGATTCCCACCCTGGATCCCGACCTCCACTCAACAGCTGTAGATCAGAGGAGGCGATCCTGCAAAGACTGGGTGATGCTCCACTAGCAGCTTTACTTTAGGAAACCCCCAGGATTGCGAGCGAGGGGTCTGAAGGGGTGAGTCAGGAAACGGAGAGGGAGTGCCAGGGCTCTGGCAACATCAAAGAGCCCCTGCTCCATAGGCAGGAAGAGAGGGAGGCGGAAAGAGTGGACAGGAATAGGTCAGACAGAAGACCCGTCCCTCCCCCCCCCCGACGCCGGAATTGAGAAGGAGGAGGAAAGGGAGGCGCTTCTCAGTTCCGAGGCTTTTATGCTGGTCTCGAAAGCGGAAGGGAGTAGTGCAGGAATCTGACTTGAGCGGGTAGACATGAAATGAGCAATCCATTACACTGTAAATAATGTGCACCAATAAAAACGTCTGAAAGACAAGCATGTGGACGGTCGTTACTCAAGAGTAGTCACAACAAACCCTGACAATATGCATACCACACAAGTGTCTCATTTGAGCAGGATATCTCGGACAGATCGTGAAGCTGAGGCTCCAATACTTTGGCCACCTCATGAGAAGAGAAGATTCCTTGGAAAAGACCTTGATGTTGGGAAAGATGGAGGGCACAAGGAGAAGGGGACGACAGAGGACGAGATGGTTGGACAGTGTTCTCGAAGCTACGAACATGAGTTTGACGAAACTGCGGGAGGTAGTGCAAGACAGGAGTGCCTGGCATGCTATGGTCCATGGGGTCACGAAGAGTCGGACACGACTAAACGACTAAACAACAACAACATCTCGGATTGACAGAAGCTGTCTTGGCTTCTGGTCCCAATCCCGGGAGTCCTGTTTTGGCTCCCGTGCTCTGGTCGGTTCTTGTCTCACCCTGTGGCCCAAGTCAGTTGGCTGACATCAGAGTGCAGGACCAAAAAAATGGAAGTAAAACTTACTTTGTTCCCGCTTGCCACCACCCTCCTTCTTCCTCCTTCTGACAGCTTCTGGAAGTATGTCTGTGGTGTTGTTGGAGAAGGAGGAGGCGGCTGTGGCGAAGTTGTGAAGGAGTGGCTGGGTGACAGCAGCTGGTGAGTGAGCAGGCAGGGCAGGGTCAGGGTCAGGGGCGGGGTGTTTGTCCAGATTTGCCCTACCGAAATGTTGAAGGGTATGCTTAGGTGGGAAAAGATCTGCTGCTGGGCAGGGTTCCACCTTCCACCTTCAAACAACCCTTCCACTGCTGCATTAGGGAAGGAAATCCCTTTCACTCTAAAAGCAGTGGAAATGCACACTGGGTCAGAGCCCACACCCAACGCAACCCCCTTCCTCCACCCCTGCCTGCAGCCAAATAAATCAACATTCGGCATTTTCATGCATTCGTCTAGCTGAGTTGCCTTCGCAGCTCATGCAGAGGTAAGGCCCTCTCATTTCAGTGGGATTTATATTCCCAAGCAAATGAGTGTAGGGTTGTGGCCTTGTAGGGACATCCTTAAATGGCAGTCCTGTCATGTTTAGAGATCTTAAGTTGAATTTATAGGGCTAGATAAACAAGCCATCTGAACGTTAATTGTGCCCCAGCCATTTCTTCCAGGCTTCAGATGACCCATGTCAGATTATTGTTGCAGTCATTGTGTGTGTGTGTGTGTGTGTGTGTGTGTGTGTGTGTGTGTCATGGCAATATGAATCCAATCTTATCCTGGATTCCAGCCTGAATTTATTAATTGATGTTTTGCATACTTTTGGACTTATGCAAGCCTCTCTCTCTCTCCTTTTACATAAATGGATCTCCTCACTTTATGGTAGTATAGCACCACCGAGGCATTGCAATAGCAGCATGGATGGGCAGCTGCAAACTTTGGGGGTTCTTCCAACTCTGCTAGTGTCACTCTCTTGCACATGGTTTGTGCTGTTGCAGTTCCATAGGGCTGTCAGTCAGAGAATGAATTAACTGTTAGTACATAGGAGGACCCAGGTGGCGCTGTGGTTAAACCACTGAGCCTAGGGCTTGCTGATCAGAAGGTCGGCGGTTCGAATCCCTGTGACGGGGTGAGCTCCCGTTGCTTGGTCCCAGCTCCTGCCAACCTAGCAGTTCGAAAGCACATAAAAAATGCAAGTAGATAAATAGGAACCGCTACAGCGGGAAGGTAAACGGCGTTTCCATGTGCTGCTCTGGTTTGCCAGAAGCGGCTTTGTCATGCTGGCCACATGACCTGGAAGCTGTACGCCGGCTCCCTCGGCCAATAATGCGAGATGAGCGCGCAACCCCAGAGTCGGTCACGACTGGACCTAATGGTCAGGGGTCCCTTTACCTTTACCTTTACATAGGAGGAGGGTTGTAAAATGTTTTCTTCTGGGCATGTTGCGAAACAGTTAATGCTTCTCACTTTGACACAGGTCTGGCTCCAGTTCGCTATTTCAGGCATGCCCCATGGCTTTTGGCTTAGAACAGGACTTAGAAATTAACGCCTCCTCAATTTCAGAGGAGGATTGTCATATGGCTCAGGGGCTGCAATTTGAGAATCACAAACCTGCTTGTGTACAGAAGTGGTTATACAGTTCTTTGAATCCTGAACTTACTAATTTAATAGAATCATAGAATCGTAGTGTTGGAAGGGACCGCAAGGGGCATCTAGTCCAACCTCCTGCAATGCAGGAATCCATTTACAGCAGGGGTCAGCAAACCTTTTCAGCAGGGGGCCAGTCCACTGTCCCTCAGGCCTTGGGGGGGGGCTGGACTATATTTTTTGGGGGGGGAGATGAATGAATTCCTATGCCCAACAAATAACCCAGAGATGCATTTTAAATAAAAGGACACATTCTACTCAAGTAAAAACACGTTGATTCCTGGACCGTCCACGGGCCAGATTTAGAAGGTCATTGGGCCGGATCCAGCCCCCGGGCCTTAGCTTGCCTACCCATGATTTACAGGTATATATGGATGGCAAGCAAGTTGTTTGCAAGATTTTGCTAATGGACTCCATCTCCCACCAGCCCCAGCTAACAACCATGGCCAACAGTCAGGGGTGATGGGAACTAAGAAGAGAGCTTCTGGATCAGACCAAAGGTCTGTGTCACCTGGCATTTTGTTCTCACAGTGGCCAGCCAGATACACATGGGAAGCAGGATTATGAGCCTGACAGCACACACTTGCTCACAATACACTGGGTATACCGAAGGCTGAGAAGCAATGCCAAACTACCAATTCAGACTCCTCGCCCTCACTATGTAACCAGTGACAAAAATATCAGATGGAGAAAAGCCCTTATAGCTCTGTGGCTCCAGTTTATGTACTCTGCCATAGTCTCTCCCTATGAAAAGAAAGTTTGCCCAATTGGGGTGGGGTAGTAATGTGCCTAAAGATTTATCCTATTGGTTTGTTGAATCTACTTTAAGACTTTAAGGAATCATAGAGCTGGAAGGGAGCACAATGGTTATCTAGTCCAACCACCTGCAATGCAGGAATCTCAACATGCAGTCCAGTGTCTTCTCCCCGTACAGTATCTCTCCTTCGCCACCTCCCTTCACTTGGCCAAGGAATGTGAGCTCCAAGTTTCTCATTCCTTGACCTAGTAAAGGAGGGAAAGGATTACAACTTTCCATTCTGCATACCAGATAGATGTGTGAATGTATCATGGAGTGGGGAGCACAGAACTCCAGAGATCTGTCATATGAAAGCTTGAAGGTTCCCCTCCCTTTTAGGTGTCAATAAATGGTGTTTTGAAATCCTGGCTGGGGGGGAAAGGCAATGCAATCCCCTCCTTGAAACATTGCTCTTGATATTCTGCTGCCATCATATCTCAAAACCTAATTCTACATTTTCTGATTCCTGCAAGACTTTATAATGATTCATTAACAGGCTTCTGGTTTCCTTCAAACCACAGAGTAATATCTCACATGTAGTCAAATTCTGAGGAATATTATGACCTTTTACACAATGTCTGATATGAAATAAACCTTATACAACAAAATTCTCAGAGCTTTCATTTTCATACGAATCTAATTGTATTTATCACGGTTCCATTAAAAGAGAAACCCATCATTTTAATAAAACCACAATCCTCCCATAAGGCAAAGCTTCCAAGTATATTTACCTTATTAGATCTTCCATTATGAAATATGAGTGCTAATGGAGAATCCTTTAGCATTCAAACTGGGTAAATTATGAGTCGACTAAGAGTTCCTTTTTTAGCAGTCCCTGGCCTTTATATTTCATTATAAAATTTAAAATCTGCAACATAGCTCTTAGTGGATCCCAGGATTTTAGCATGCTGCCACAGGGAGCAATCCTATTTACAGAACGTTGGCATAAAGTAACCCAGTGTGAATTAAGCTGGTGTAAAGTTACACATTAAATCTGAATCCCCTCATCTATTCCAGATTGGGTGACACCTTGACATCTTTCTTAACATTCTGATTACAAGCTGCCTAAATTTCTCAAATAGTTTGAAAATGAAAAATAATAATAATCATGGTCTGTGTCAGTTTATGATAGTTTTAGTTCATAAAGAAGAATTTGCTTGATCCCTAGATCCAAGCATGGGGCAGAATGCTCTCCGGTGGGAGAAAGACCCAGCGGAGGTTTTAAAACACAAAATGTCCAGCAAAGTAAAGCATGGAATGCACACTGTTAGAGCCTTAAAATATCCTCCTTATAAGTTGCTTTGAGAGCTTCCCCTTTCTTCCCCTTCATCACGGCAAAGACCACACAATTTGGTAAGTTTAAAATAATGGTTTTACTTACTTACAAACTTCAAAGGCCAGTTTCATGTGCTTTCCCATGCAGCAGCCAGAAAAACGCAGTTACAGAACTTGGTAAAAACATTTCTAAGCACACGGTTAGGACTTGGACCGATCAGCTCACACATCCTGCCTGGTTGGATTCACATGGTTGAAGAGGGGAGTTAACAAAGAGATTTCTTGACCCTTCATCTTTTTTTGCTAAATTTGATTGCAGTGACTTTGTGATGTATGGTATCACATATATAACATAAGGAAAGCTTGCTGGAGCATGTCAGTGGTCCATCTCCATCCTGTTCTCAAATTGACTGAGCCTATATGCTGAACATAAGAGGGCAGGGCTTATATAGCATTAACATTCCAACAGATCTTACTCCCCACTTAGGTTTCTATGGGAGTTCCCAAAATCATCACATTGGGTTCCAGCATATTCAAGTCAAGTCTCTGGGTCTTCCCAGCTTCAGATTAAACTAGCTCTAACTAGTCCCTGGTCTAATATTCTTCTACCCCTAGGACAGTGGTTTTCAACCAGTGTGCTGCGGCACCCTGGGGTGCCTTGAATGATCCTCTAGTTATCTCCTGCTTGGACTACTGCAATGCACTCTACGTGGGGCTACCGTTGAAGGTGACCCCGAAACTACAACTAATCCAGAATGCGGCAGCTAGACTGGTGACTGGGAGCGGCCGCCGTGACCACATAACACCGGTCTTGAAAGTTCTAGATTGGCTCCCAGTACATTTCCGAGCACAATTCAAAGTGTTGGTGCTGACCTTTAAAGCCCTAAATGGCCTCGGTCCAGTATACCTGAAGGAGTGTCTCCACCCCCATTGTTCTGCCTGGACACTGAGGTCCAGTACCAAGGGCCTTCTGGCGGTTCCCTCATTGCGAGAAGCCAAGTTGCAGGGAACTAGGCAGAGGGCCTTCTTGGTGGTGGTGCCTGCCCTGTGGAACGCCCTCCCATCAGATGTCAAAGAGGAAAACAGCTACCAGATTTTTAGAAGACATCTGAAGGCAGCCCTGTTTAGGGAGGCTTTTAATGTTTAATAGATTATTTTATTTCATTTTTCTGTTGGAAGCCGCCCAGAGTGGCTGGGGAAACCCAGCCAGATGGGCGGGGTATAAATAAAAAATATATTATTATTATTATTATTATGATCAGGGGTGCAACTCCCCCCCCCTCCTCTGATGCCCTCTTGTGTCTCTACCTCCAAAAGGCTTGCACAGCTGTTTATTGCAGAAGCCCTAGCTACAAAGAGATGGGAGAGGAGAAGACGCTGAGGGAACACTCCACAAGAGAGGGTGTTCAAAAAAGGGTGGGAGGCTGCCAGCTCTGCAGGCAAGGGGTGACATAACTGGGCTCCTGAACCCCACAGGGGTGCCACAGAAAGAATGTAGTTGGTTAAGGGAGCTGTTAAGGTTGAAAATCTATAGGATGATGTGGCATTCAGCCAGGTTGGGGCAGGAGAATGCCTTGTCCTTCTGGAATCATCACTATGTGGTTGCAACATGGTCAAGTCTTTTGTCATGTTGAAAAGTATTATTTAACAGCAGTTCAGCAGTTCCTTTACTACTCTTTTACAGTATTTAAAGCCACAGACTTAGATTTGACCTAATGATATTCATACCATACTAATTTTATTGGTTGTTATTATTACTGTTATTATTATTGTTTTATATTTAATAAAATTTATTATATTTAACAAAACGTGTATGCCTCTTAAATAAAAAAACACACACCTCCAAATGGTTTACAAAGGATATACAATATATATTAACACTGTAAATAAAAATCAAGGTTAAAAACAATTCTATAAATAACAAAGTGAGTAAACTTAATGTTTAAAAGTATACATTCAAAGCGAACATCATTTTATATTTGGTATTTAATTTTGTTAGGACACTTTGAGCTTTTATTGTACAAAATGACTAACCAAATTCATAATTAATATTACAGATTAATAATTTTACCACAACTGAGCCTGGGTTACAAAGTCATTTTGCAACAGAAACCAAATGCGCTTCTTTCTTTCCTCCATTCTCTTCAATGTGTTGTTTATAAATTTTGGAGGGCAACAAAGCAGCAAAAATCTGCTGAAGCTTGTTTATAAGTACTGTGTCAGTAGGCTGAATAATATTTTGATTACCCCCTTCTTTAAGCAATAAAGGAACAATCACAATGTTTTGAATTGTGGGGAGAATAAAAAATAATCATCACACACAAAACTGTGTTCAGTCCATAGCAGCGTTTTCAACATGTTTTCAATAGCTATAATTCAGGGAGAAGCAATTACAGAGTATTTCAGTTGGGTTTTTTAATCCTATGTTTCTGTCTTTCTTGAGGCCCCAAAGCAAGTAAACACAACACTAAGTACTCCTAGTCTTTGATATTCAGCACAATATCCTTAACTCCCTGCACTGATATCAGCTAGTAAAAGAAACTGAAATCCATACAAAATTGAGCATGCTTGCCTAAAAATCTTATGAAAGATGGGAATTTGACAATAAGGAAGGCAAGCCTAAGTGGAATAAATTCAATCCAATTAGTATTTCTTTGCAACAGCAAGCGAGTTTGGAAAATGCTGTATCGTTTTCAAGTATGATTGCAATTACTTGTGAACCTTAAATGTGGTGTCTAATGAACTGGACGTGAGGTAGAGATGACTTTTCCCTTTTCCCCAAAGTCACGTTACAGCAGTGAGTTAAAGCTAGTGTGGTAGAGGTGATTTGAATTTCTTTGCTTTTTTCCCTTCCTCCTAGCTTTTCTCAGACACTGAAGCTTTCCTCCCTTTATCCTTTAACTCTGCACTCAGCAGCAGAGCTGTGTTGCTTCCAATAACCATTCAGCCAGACCTTCTTGTGCCATGACTTGCCTGCTTCCCGCAGGCATCTGGCTGGCCGCTATGGGAGCCGGATGCTGGATCGGGCCACTGGCCTGATCCAGCAGGCTCTTCTGTGGCCCTTATGTGAAATTTCTGAATTAGATATTTGTCCAGAATAGACAACCAGATGCCTAATTGCAAGGCATGCACCATGCCAAGCATGAAGATGGATACATCTGTGTTATATAAACACAATTTCCAGTCAACCGCCGATCATGAGGCTGAAATACATTTTCGTAATGCAAGCCATCCATTTTATTTACATGAAAGTCATCCTGTAACAAGACCTTGTTATCCTTTATGCCTCTTCTCTTCCCTCCCCCTTAAAAAAAAGATTACAGTCCATTGTGGATTTTTTCTTAAAAAAAGAAATAATAAAAATAAAAGATGAGTAGAACATATTTATCAAATGTATTTCCTGAAAAGACAGATTAATGGCCAGCTATTGTGCCAAAGAGATGGATGGCACACTTGTAAAGTGTGTCAAAACTTTCCTAAGCGCTGTGCAGATATTAAAAGGATAAGGCAGTCCTTGCCACAGGCTCATTATCTAACAATCATGATACTGGATAATAATAAAAAAAGCAATGAGAGGGTAAGAGGAAGGCAAACACTGGAGCAGCTGCACCTTCTTTGGCTGAGGGTATCATAGAATCATAAGGGACCCAGGTGGCGCTGTGGGTTAACTGGGTGAGAAAGCCATGGTAGTGTCCTTTATAGAATTCCACATAAAGCCATGGTAGTGTCCTTTATAGAATTCCAGGTGGCGCTGTGGGTTAAACCACTGAGCCTAGGGCTTGCTGATCAGAAGGTCGGCGGTTCGAATCCCTGTGATGGGGTGAGCTCCCGTTGCTTGGTCCCAGCTCCTGCCAACCTAGCAGTTTGAAAGCACGTCAAAATGCAAGTAGATAAATAGGAACCGCTACAGCGGGAAGGTAAACTGCATTTCCGTGTGCTGCTCTGGTTCGCCAGAAGTGGCTTTGTCATGCTGGCCACATGACCTGGAAGCTATATGCCGGCTCCCTCGGTCAATAATGCGAGATGAGCACGCAACCCCAGAGTCGGTCACGACTGGACTTAATGGTCAGGGGTCCCTTTACCTTTACCTTTATCATAGAATCATAGTGTTGGAACTTGGAAGGAACCTCGAGGATCATCTAGTTCTATGGTTCCCTATGTGGGGCACACACCCTACGAGGGGGGGCAATTTGATTTTTAAGACGGGCAATTCAAGAATGAGTTATTAACAGTGAATGGAATTTAAGCTTCCTCCACGTGAATAGTTAACTTTTTGAATAAGAATTATATGGGGGGGGGCATCAGGATTTTAGAGATTCTTAGGTGGGGCATGGCCAAAAAAAGTTTGGGAACCACTGATCTAGTCCAACCTACTGTAGCGCAGGACTCTTTTTGCCCAATGTGGGGCTTGAACCAACGACCCCAATATTAAGAGCCTTATGCTGTACCTACGGAGCTACACCTTTCCACGATGCTTGGCGATGGAGAGAGGTGAGCTGCTCCCTCGGACGCTTCCTCCTGATGCGCTACTACAGGGGTGGCCAACTCCCAAGAGATGGCAATCTACTCACAGAGTTAAGAACTGGCAGTGATCTACCCCCTTTTTTGGGGTTCAGGTCAAAGTTGTTGAGCTTTTTTTTTCCAAACGAAAGCCTGTTTTTTGGGTTCAGGTGAAAGAGTTGCTGAGTTGTTGTTGTTGTTGGTTTTTTTTAGGGAGGAGGAGGGCCCGTTTTTTAGGGGTGCAGAGAGAAAATGTTGAGCTTCTTTTCGGCGAGCCAAGGTATGGGGGGAGCCAATGATCTACCAGTGATCTACGTCAGACATCCAGTGATCTACTGGTAGACCACGATACCTGTTGGACGTGCCTGCGCTACTACCGTGTTTCTCATATTATAAGACACGTCTTATATTTATTTTTTCCTCAAAAAAACACACCATGGCTTATTTTCAAGGGATGTCTTATTTTTTTCCTCCTCCTCCTGCCGCGGCCGGCATTGCTGCTGCGCCTATCACTATGTCTTATTTTCGGGGTATGGCTTATATTCCTTGAATGCTTAAAATCCTGCTATGGCTTATTTTATGGGTATGTCTTAAAATATGAGAAACAGGGTACAAGGGGGAAAGCTAGGGAACGTCGACAGCTCCTAGGGGGCGGGCAGGAACCGAGGGGCGTGGCTGGCGAGGAATGGTGCGCCTCGCATCTCGGCCGGGCGCGCCAGAACTTTTCCTCCTGCGCCATGTGATTCTCTCTCGCTCTTCTTCTCCACCCCTTTCCCCCTTCTTTCTTCCTCGCCAGCTGGAGCTGCGTAAACTTTTAAAGCCCACTCCTTTTTTTTTGCAAAGGCTGCGGGCAGTGACGACTTTCGGAGGGGTGGCGGCGGCGGATCTCGCTGGTTGACATAGTAACTCCTCTCTCTCTCTCCCTCTCTGCTCGCCTCAGTCGGTGTCTGAGGGGCTGCTCGGTTGCTGCCGCCGCCGCGGCCGCCGCCGCCACCGCTACCTTCATGGACTGCAGCGAGCGACCCCGGCAGCAAAGCGAAGGAGAAGGGCTGCTCGGGGCTTCGCTGCCTCCGCTGGAGCTCCGGCGACCCCGGCTCCTTCGCCATGGGGACACCGCGCTGCCCGTAGCTGCGAGCGGGGCGGCAGGCGGAGGGTGCGCCCAGCAGGCGAGTCTCCTCCTCGGCGGCGGGAACCCCGGGGCCACTTTTTCTCCTTATTTCTGAAGGAAAGGCAGCAGCCCCGAGTGCGAGGAGCGCCCCACTCTCTCCACCTTTGTTTGTGTCAGGTTTTTTTTGGGGGGTCATCCTTTAAATAATAATTCGAGAAGAAAACGAGGGGCTTTCTCAGGGACGACGACCCCAACCAAGAGCGGGGTGAAGCAGCAGCAGCAGCAGCACCATGAGCCAAATTGGCCAGCTGCCCTTCGGGCCGAACGGCTCTCCGGCGGCGAGCGGGGCGCGGAGGAATGACAGCCGCGACTACCTGCTGATGGACTCGGAGGCGTGTGAGGAGAACTGCACCGCGCCCTACGCTTACTACCCCGCGTGAGTGGCTTTTCCCGCCAAAGTGAGGGGGTGGGCGCCGCTTTTTGGAGAGGGGTGGGAAGTCAGGCGCGTCTCTCTCACGCGCTGCGCAAACGACGACGACGGCGGCGGTGTCGGAATGGGGCAGAGGGAAGCCAGCTGCTCTCTCTTTCTCATTTTCCAAACACAAGAGTTCAAAGGGGGGGGGGCTGTCGTGTGAAACAATAGCGGGGCTGCTGCTAAGAGGTCGGTCTGACTCGCTTCCCGGATTCAGGGCTTCCTTCAGGCAGCTCCGCGGGGCGCGCGGAGCTTTCCCCCTCACGGAGCTGCACCTGTGGCTTCCAGCCTCCCCCGCTGGGAAAGGGAAAGCGCGCGGAAGATGTGGCAGGGCTGGAGGGGGCGATCCTTATCTAGGGAGCCTTTCCGCCGTGGGGTTTGAAGGAAGCTGAAATATAAGCCTTCGTCCCCCCACAATAAAATATCTGAGGGGGGGGGACTCCCAAAGTTGATGAGCATTGCCATTCAAATAGTGTGCCGTGTCATGTGATCGATTATGCGGGGCGGGGCTTACCTGCGCCCCCCTCAAATATTTCATTCAAATCTGCACCCGTGGAGGGAAGATAGGGAATAGGTTTGGCCACAGCGAGGCTGGCGCTGGTAGTTTCTCTCGTGTAAGAGTGCAATGGAGTCTGTGTGTTTTTCTCTGCCAGAGAGGCATCCCCTATGAGTGTAGCCAGGATTTTTGTTGGTGTGTGTGTGTGTGTGTGTGTGTGTGTGTGTGTGCAGAATCTCAGATTTGTATTGATGTTGATTGATTGGGGGGGGGCAGCCCCTCTTTCCATCCCAAGGTGGTGTGTAAAATTGAGGGTGGCATTAGCTACAGGTAAGAATTAAAGATATGGGCTGCTTGCTGCCCAGCTCTCTAGGCGTGGGAACCGTGGGAATGATGGGATGTAGAAGGTAGCCAATGCCATGCCCAAGGGGCAGAGGCGGCCAACCTGTTGTCCAAAAGCAGCGGAGAAATAAATAGGAATGGAGGTCCCCTGTGGGCTGGATATGGCATTGGGCTCCTGCCTGCCTGGCACCCCAGAACTGTTAGCTGCTGAGCTGCTTCACAACCCAGCTGAATGAATAGCCAAAGAGGAAACCCACACCAACACACTTATGTAGTGCCTATTTACAAGCATAGGAAGCTGCCTTATCCTGCATCTCATCATGGGTTCCACCTGGCTCAGTACTGCCTACACTGGCTGGCAGCAGTTGTCCAGGATTTCAGGCCGGGAGGCTTTCCCAGCCCTGCACAGAGATGAGGGGGAGCTTTCCCATGCAAAGCATGCGCTCTCCCGCTGAGCCACAGCTCTTCTTTAATGTGTTAAGATTTGAGGTTTTGAGCGCTGCTGCTTCCATCAAGGTTGGCAACCATTTGAGCATGCGCCTTCCTGCCCAGGTTTAGGGATGTGTGGGGAGTGTTTTGGTGAGGGCTGTAAGTGAGCAGCGTATTTGTGTGTGGCAATCAGTGGGAAGTGCAATGTGAGGAAGAGAATGTATGTAAAGTGTATGTTGAAGGAGGGAGGTGACACACAGGGGTGAAGGTGCTTTATCTGAGGAAGCCTGTGTGGCCCTCTAGGTGTTGGTGGGCTCCAACTCCCACCGGGCTCTGCCAGCATGTGCAGTGGTCAGGGAGGGTGAGATTTCTGGTTCAGAAACATCTGGAGAGCCACAGGTTCGTTCCCCCACCCCTGCTCTTAACAAGGCAGGGTGCATAAAGAAGGCGACGGTTCTTACACAGGATTGGCCGTGAGCTTTTTGTTACAGTTACAGGTGTATTTGAAAGAGGGGGGGGGATAAGGTGAATGTGGAGAACTCATATACTACGGCAGGTTGTTTGTCAGGGGTGCTGTCAAAGGGAGCTCTAGAGATCCTACAGTGCTAGCGTTAAACACCTTGAGGTCCTTTGTAGACTAGAAAAGATCCCAGTGGAATGAAATGAATAATAGTTTCCTTCTAACTAGGGCAGTTACAAATAAGGGAGGGAGTGGGAGGGACATATTCCGCTCTCTCTCTCTCTCCCAGTGCATTTTCACATGGAGCGAGACTCCTAATGTCCACAAATGATTGCGAGTACAAACTAAGGTTAGCAGGATGCAAAGATGTGAGTTGATCTACCTGCCACATGCTGGAGGAAGGCTACAAGGCACCAGGAGTGTGTGATTGGGTTGCTTTTTGCCAGCAATATGAAGAATTAATGGCTCACAGAGGGGTGGTGAGAGAAGAGACCATCGCTGCTTTGTGGTGACCTGAGGGATTGGGGGGAAGCCTGCACTCTGGCCAAGGGAACCTGGAAGAGAGATCTCTCATTGTGCTCACCCAGATGCCTCTCTGAAACCTCTCTGAAATCTGCTTCCCCTCCTCCTATCCCATTATGTCTGCTGGTAATGATGCAGAGACCTCCGTCCCCCCAGGTTGACACTCAGTGGTCTCTTCCAAAGAAAAAAAAAGTGTGTGTGTGTGTGGGGGGGAGACCACCAGGAAGGTGGAAAAGAAAGGGAGGGTACCCCCAGGTGCCCAGAAATACCTTTATTGAGAACTCTGTATTCTTTGAGTTACTGTATTCTTGAGAGGCACTTTTAGGCACAGCCAACCTGAGTCTTTGGCCTCCCACTCTACTGCAATACACATACAGTACTTGAAAAAGATTTGAAGAACTGATGAATTCTCTCCAGATGCAGTGAGTAATGCTATCTCCTGCCTACAGCCCAGTGCAGGAAGTGGAGAGGATAAAGGAAATGATAAATGCAAAAGAGAAAAAAAGAGGCATCTCTTTTCAAGTGTCAGAACTAGGAGTTGCTACATAACACTAGTCCGTCTTGGACTCGACATATGTGTAGGAAGGCATTGTGTGTGTGTGTGTGTGTGTGTGTGTGTGTGTGTGTGAAATGGAGCAGAAATGTGTATTTTGGGGGTGGGGTGGGGAAGACAAGGGAACCAAAAGCATCTGTCAGGTAAGTGAATAATGCTTCAGGGAATGTTGTTAAGGGTCTGATGAGGAGGAGAGATGAGCACACTCTGGCATGGAATATCTGTGTAAGTCCTTGCCAGATAGTTCTCATTTCAGCAGCCCATTATTAACATCCCCTGAAGCATAATCCAGTTATGCGACAGATGTTTTTGCTCCCCTCCCCTCCCCAACCAACATTTCAACTCTTTTCCCCCATAGGAGTAGGGGGGGGGTAACATCAGGAGTCCATGCCACACATGAATGGGTCACAACCAGTTGTGCATGCCTTGTGAATAGAAGGGAAAGTTGGACACAAACCACTGCCATCTGCAGCAGTAATTTTATTTTGCTAATCTGCATGGCATATTCCCTTACCCTAGTGTCAAGATTCATCCAAAACAAAAAAAAAATCCTTCAGTAGCACCTTAAAGACCAACTAAGTTTTTATTTTGGTATGAGCTTTCGTGTGCATGCACACTTCTTCAGATACAGTGAAATGGAAGTTTCCAGGCACTTATGTAGAGAAGGGGTGGGGAGGGGTGGGGATGGGGAGGGGGGATCACTCAGAAGGGTGGTGGAAATGGGTGATTGACTGACTGATAGCTGTTGATGACCGGAAACGACTGCAAATGGTTTTGCATGAAAAAGCAAGGGTTGAGATGGCTGAAGATTGCTTGCAACTGATAAGTTGCAACTTATCACCAAGCTCAAAACCATGGAGGGACCTGGTTTGAACAGAGATATCGGATTCTTATCTCATTATACATGATAAGCGATCTTCAGCCATCTCAACCCTTGCTTTTTCATGCACGGATTAATTCACTTTCCATTACTTTCAATGGGAAAGTTCGCTTCAGTTTATGAACGCTTCAGTTTATGAACAGACTTCCGGAACCAATTACACCCATGCTTCGGGTTAAGTACGCTTCAGGTTGAGTACTCCGTGGAACCCGTCTGGGACGGATTAATCCACTTTCTATTACTTTCAATGGGAAAGTTCGCTTCAGTTTATAAATGCTTCAGTTTATGAACAGACTTCCGGAACCAATTGTGTTCATAATCTGAGGTATCACTGTAAATTACCGGTAATGAAGCTATTTTAAATGGTGCATTTGTGTTTGTTTACCTGTTTTATTTTATTATTATTATTAAATCCAGAAAGTATACATTCAAAATAATGCATGGAAATGTATACAGATGTCAGGCATCCCCAAACTTCAGCCCTCCAGCTGTTTTGGGCTACAATTCCCATCTTCCCCAACCACTGGTCCTGTTAGCTAGGGATCATGGGAGTTGTAGGCCAAAACATCTGGAGGGCCGCAGTTTGGGGATGCCTGGTTTAAAGGAATAGAGTTTCTGAGAAATCACATGAACTTAACATGCTGTGCTTCCTGTTTTTCTGTTTCTTGATTTGCTGTTGACAACTTTTAACTTGTTAATGTGTTGGAGAGGTACAGTCATTCCTCCGTGCAGAATAAGAACTGATTACACTATGTAACATGACAAGAATCTGAACCGTTCAGTGATGGCTGTAAGAGGCATAGTTTCTTCCTCGCTAATGCTTTCCCTTTGTATCTTAACTACTTAACATGAGTCATTTTGTTATCCACCTCCTCTGATTTATACCACTTAAACTTGCCAAAACCTATTAACACAGCCTGGCACAGAATAGGACTGTTGGTAGGAGGCAGCAGCAATAGGAAAGGATTAAGATTAAGGAGCTCAGTGGTTATAAGTCTACATATTATTATCACTGTTATTCATTTCATTTCTTTATATTTTTAAAGGGGTGGGGGGAACAGTTTGCAGCCTACATAAAAAAAATTCAATAAAACATTTCTGAATAAAGTCAAATGTGAAATATACATTCAAAACAACATAGCTAACAGGAAACTAAAATATTATCTTGAAGATTTCAACATAAAAATTTGCAAAGGAGGTCAAGTACAGAATACACATTTAACGTGGCTAACATTTTTTTTTAACTTAAGCATTTCAAAAGAAAACATGGCTAAAGGAAGTCAAATACAAAATGCACATTTAAAACAGCATAATTAGCAAGAGGATGAAATGTTATAAACACTGAACGTATTTGCTGCTATCGCTGCCAATCCTGCCGATGGTGTTTCATGTCGGGTGGCGGCTGTGGAAGCTCAGGCTCAATGACCTGGGTCTTCACTAAGAGACAGACATGATGGTCATACATAAAAGAAACTTGACGAATATGAAAACTAACAATAAAGATACCAACAATAAAAACATAGAATCATAGAAATGTAGAACTGGAAAGAACCACAATAGTCTTCTAGTCCAACCCCCTGCAATGCAGGAATCTTTTGCCCAATGTGGGGCTTGAACCCACAACCCTGAGATTATTGTGGAGGGTGATATATAAATATTTTTTTTATAAAAGATTTTTTTTATTAAAGTACGAGAATTTTTACATACATTATATTCTCTCCTTCCAATTTTTAATTTCCCGTACCATTTTTCCTTTCCCATCCCACCCCCTCCCCCACCCACAATCCATCGAAAGGGTTCAAACAGTTGTCCTCAGCCATGGGCACAATGTCTTTCCTTTCCACTGAATGTCTTCTGATCCAGTAGTTGTTATCCATTGAAGATAGGGGTTCCATCTGGTCCTTATAATACCGTAGTTGACTTGGCCCTCCATGTTATTTCCTGTGACGTTACTGCCATGATGGCTGACTGAATAAATTCAAACAAATAATTAGTCCAGACCTCTGCTATCTATTTTTCTCTAGCTTTCCAACCTAAAGCTATTGTTGCCTTTCCTGCTAGTATCATTGCTTTGAAGGTGTGCTGGTCACCTTTCTCTATGGCAGTGTTTCCTAGTATACCCATTGTCATGAAATTGAAGTCTATTGCTAACTTCACTTTAAAAGCTTCATTAATAACCTTAAGGATTTTATTCCAAAATCCGGGTGATATATAAAGCTAATAAGTAAAATAAAATAAAATAAGCACAGGTAGATGATTTTGCAGGAATGAAAAGGGTTGGTTTTTTTTTTGCACTTGCTGGAAACAAAAAAGTGGAGGCTGTTGTCTATCTGACATATATCCCACAGTTTGGGAATTGTAGGCAGCTGCTGTGAAATAAATGGCCTCCAGTAGCCAATAAATTAATTCACCGAAAGGATGTGACTTGAACTCAACAAAACCAACTCTCCGGCCACAAGATCACTGTGATTTGCAACAGGCCCTCTTAGATTGTAAAACTGAGCAAAAGTTGACGGAACACATTTTTTACCAGAGTCTCTGGGTGAGCGCTATTGATCATTGTCTGTTGCTAACAGGAGGTTGCAGTGTGCTTGCTTAGAGAAAACCTGAGTCAAAATGACTTGCCTCACTTTATATCCTTTCTTTTTTCCTAATCGGGGAGAACAGCATTTAAGAGGGAAGCGATCCATCCATCCTAGGGCCGGGTTCTCAGAGGCGATATACCTTTAACGTGTCGTGAAATTATTACGCCTGCTTTGAAAGAATAATAATAATGATAATAATAATAATAATACATTATTTTCAGAGTGAGGTGAAAATAAATTTAGGTTTGACCCAAATGCTCATCATTTCTCAGATGCAGAATCTTAATGACTTCTCACCAAAGTTGTAGGAATAATAAAAGTTTGTGCGTGTCGAATGATTAGCACTTTAAATGTGTAAAGCAAGCAAGTTAATCAGAAATAAAAGATTACTGGGTCATTCCTCCACCCCAGTTTAGCACATGACATATAAATGCACATTTTCTCTCTTCTGCAGACTTCCTACATAACCATATGTTTCCACATAAATCCATTATAGTTTTGTTATTAAGTCTAAAATAACTGTTTATAAGTTTGTGCACATGTCTCAGGCAGACACTGGCCATACTGAAAAGTTGCTGCACACTCCCAGCTTTGGGGAAAAGGTTGGAGGATTTGAAGACCCTGCCAGAGTCTTGCACCTCCTTTCCAAAGCCCAGCTCCTCGCTTAGATAGATATTGACTACCAAATGACCCTAAAATGATATTACTTAAGCATAGAACATATCTGCTGCTGTTGCTGCCAATCCTGTCAATGGGACAGTTATTTAGTTACACAACCCTTTGGAGGGATCAAGGAAAAAAACTTTATCACCTGTGCATTCACTTCCCATTAGCACTTCTATTAAGCTGCCTTAAGACTTCCCTAGTTAACACCAGAAACTCACATTATATTATGCTGTGAACCAGTAAGCAATCTGCATGAATGTGGAAGGTATGTTTATTTCTATAGGTACAAACAAGTGTTCCAGTAAATATACAGTAGCCTGCAGTTCTGCAAGACTAAAATGTTTCTGGCCGCCACACAGCACACACAAACGCTGTTTGCACAATCCAAGGATTGTCAAAATGCGCAAAGATGGAACCCCCATGCAAGTGCAGCTTTTCCCATTTTCAGACTTAAGTTCCTCACCTTTACAGACACTTCTACACTGCAGCTTCATTCTGCAATGAATGATAAACAGGGTGCTGTTTGCCTGCAAAACATACTTCCAGTGCCCCAGGCGCTAGGGAGGGAGGATAGAAGGATTTGAGGGTGAAGTAGTAATTAGAGGAGGGAAAATCCCGAGGCTTTCTTATACAAATGTGTTTCCTTTATATCTTGTTAAACTAAGATTAAATTCCTTTTTATTTAAGAGCCCAGAGAGCCAGCTGGCCTTTGTATTTAATTACGCCCACCAAGCATACAGTTTTACCTGTGTTTGCAGACTGTAATTCTATGCTTTATTAAGGCCAAACATACATAATCCCTTGATGGCAACCTGGTGAATGGTGGTACTTTTTAATACTGCATGAAGCAAGAAAGTGGAGAAATTCAAATTCCTACAAACGGAACAGTCCCTGAAGAGGAAAAACAGCTAGCAGGCATAGGTAGCAGATGAGTTGGGCCAGATTTCCCAGTTGTACTAAACATGCCGTTTTTGCTAACTTCTCCAGCACGACGCCATGAAACCTAGATTGGTAAGCTTGCAATGCCATGCATGCTTACATAGGAGTGAGGCCCAAATATCCTAAACCAACTTACTTTCAAATTAAGCTACATAGGATTGGGCGGCATAAAGAGTGCACAGGCATTGCTGAATAAAGCAAAGTTAGACAAGGTGCTTCAAATAATTTTTAAATGGGAAGAGATCCAAGAAACTATTATGTGCTCTATGAAGTTTAATCTAGTGCACATTTCCTTTGCAACTTGCAAATTGTGGTCGATGTCCAGGATCTACTCAGTGGAATCTTTGACTTTCTCCTTCTGAGGAGTCATTCATAGGGATGTAGGAAGCTGCCTAATGCCAAGTCAGTCCATCGGTCCCACTGGTGGCAGGTCTCCAGGGTTTCTGGAAGGAGCCTCTTGCAGTGCTACCTGGAGATGCCAGGGACTGAACCTGGGACCTGCTGCATGTGGAACAAATGCTCTACACAGGGCTACAGCTCTTCCTCAAGTCTTCTCCATTCCAGAAGAGGCTTGCTATGCAGCATGGGGAACTGCTACACGAAAAACAGATGAAGAGACAAAGGCTCCCTGTGTGTGTAGAACTCATCATAAAAAGGTAAAGGTAAAGGACCCCTGACAGTTAAGTCCAGTCACAGACGACTCTGGGGTTGCAGCACTTATCTCGCTTTACGGGCCGAGGGAGCCAGTGTTTGTCCACAGACAGTTTTTCTGTGTCATGTGGCCAGCATGACTAAGCCACTTCTGGCACAACGGAACACTGAAACCAGAGCAGCACATGGAAATGCTGTTTACTTTCCCGCCAGAGCAGTACCTATTTACCGGTATCTACTTTTACTTTTTGGCATGCTTTCGAACTGCTAGGTTGGCAAGAGCTGGGACCGAGCAACAGGAGCTCACTCCGTCGTGGGGATTGGAACCACCGACCTTCTGATCGGCAAGCCCAAGAGGCTCAGAGGTTCTTTATACCCAGTGCCATGTTATAGCCAGCCTCCACATTACAGAGGGCTGCTTACGATTGTGGAGAGCACCATGTGTGGAAAGGAGCTCTGTAGAGAGAGCTGCATGGCAAGAGGTTATGTGCTTGCCTTTTTGGGAAGGATGACATGTTGCTTTGGTGCTTGAAAAAAAATGGTTGCGTGGAACTGAACAGAGTCAGTTCCAGGGAAGGGAAGGGCCATAGCCCATTAGGAGAACATATGCTATGCACCCTCACCCCCCCAAAACAACTGGACAGGAAGGTGCATATTCCAGTGGTCACCAACCTTTACAGAAGCATCTTCCTTTCTTAAATCTTAAGTGCCAATCTTAAATGTTAGGGAAGACTTTGTACACAGAAGTTCCCAGGTTCATGTCCCAAGATCACCAGATAGTAGGAAAGACCTCCTGTCTGGAACCCCGAGAGAGCCACTGCATGAGACTCTTAATCTCAGGGTCATGGGTTCGAGCCCCACCTTGCGCAAAAGATTCCTGCATTGCAGGGGGTTGGATGAGATGACCCTCGTGGTCCCTTCCAACTCCACAGTTCTATGATTCTATGATGTGTACAGAATTAGACAGTGCTGAGCTAGATAAACCAATGGTTCCTGTGAGTCTTTCTCAGGCAGCTTTTTAGAAGATCGTATTGCTGAATGAGCTGCACATTGCAGCAATTCACATGTAGTGAAGCTAGGAAATACAGCAAAGGTGTTGTGCCTGATTTATCAAACAAACCCACGCAGAAAATACACCCTCCAAAAAAGCTTTATGAAAGAAAATTAAGCTACCCAAGTGACAGGGGTGCAAATGGGGCAGTTTGGGTCCATTTGTTTTTGTTTTTTTGTTTTTGGAATAACGCCGCCGGATCGCTAGTCGGCATCGTTTATGGTCGGAACTATGACGGTATCTGATCGTCTTCAAACCTCCGACTTTCGTTCTTGATTAATGAAAACATTCTTGGCAAATGCTTTCGCTCTGGTTCGTCTTGCGCCGGTCCAAGAATTTTGGGTCCATTTGTGATGCCACCCAGGGGCTGCCAGAGACATTTACACATCCATAAGGAGAGAGAAAAGTAGTGGCTGTGCCCTAATCAGCTGTTTGGAGTCAGGGAGGTTGTTTGCAGCCACACCCACATTCCAGCAGGTGATCAGAGCTGTTAGCATTTGCAGCTTCGCCATCTGTTCAATGCTGAGACTCAGCTTTAATCTTGTTTTCTTTTTGTTTTCTTTCAAAAAGAAAAGAAAAAAATAGAATTGATGCTGTAATTTATGGTAACAGCACAGATGAGTGCATTCTGCAATCACATTCAGCCACAACATAAAATTTGTTAGGGAAAAAAAAAGAGAGCTTCCCATTAACTCTGCCATTCTTACGGCTAATTCAAAATAAGCCATGCTAAAAGGTGGGATCCATGAATGCTACAGTCGCTGCATTCAAAGATACTGAAATCTTCCATTCTGAGAAATAAATTTTCATTTGCTGTTGGGATTTGTTTTCAGCATACAGAGGCTACCGTAAATTCTCATGTCAATAAACCGTACTTTAGCATAAAAGGTAAAGGTAAAGGGCCCCCTGACCATCAGGTCCAGTCGTGTCCGACTCTGGGGTTGCGGCGCTTATCTCGCTCTATAGGCCAAGGGAGCCGACGTTTGTCCGTAGACAGCTTCCGGGTCATGTGGCCAGCATGACAAAGCTGCTTCTGGCGAACCAGAGCAGCACATGGAAACGCCGTTTACCTTCCCGCCTATTTATCTACTTGCACTTTGACATGCTTTCAAACTGCTAGGTTGGCAGGAGCTGGGACCGAGCAACGGGAGCTCACCCCATTGCAGGGATTCGAACCGCCGACCTTCTGATCAGCAAGCCCTAGACTCTGTGGTTTAACCCACAGCGCCACCTGGGTCCCAGGGTACTTTAGCATAGCTTTGCTCAACCAGTCAGTAAGGACTGAGTGGACGAGACCAATGGTCAAGAAGGCAGTTTCTGCACATGCTGTGTAGAGGGAAGTGAAAGGCAGATGGGGCCTGTCAACCTGGGAAGGTACCCCATCTAGGAGAAGGAAAACACTGACCCTAAACCTCCGCTGCTTTGTGAGGTATCTTAGGGTGAAGAAAAAGCTCAGGAGAAAACCCTACACATATCCGGGGTGGAATCCCTAAGACGGTTGGATGCTTGCATGCCTCCTTCCGGCAACTCCTGCAGCCAAGCTGGTGTAAAACATGTTGCTCCGCTTTCCTTTGGACCACATCAGCGAGGCCGAGAGGGAGGTTTTGTTGCCTGGGCAGTTCAGGACCTCCAAACACACTGCCCAGGCTTGCGCCCTGGGGAGGTCAGTTTGGTGCTTCACCCTTGGAAGCATACTCCATTGTCTCTCAAGACAGATGGATGCCAGGAAGAACAGTTCCCATCATTCACTGTTGTCTGCTATGACAATTTAAAGAATTAGCCTAGGGAGAAAGCAATGACAAACCTAGACAGCATCTTAAAAAGCAGAGACATCACCTTGCCAACAAAGGTCCGAATAGTTAAAGCTATGGTTTTCCCAGTAGTGGTGTATGGAAGTGAGAGCTGGACCATAAAGAAGGCTGATCGCCGAAGAATGGATGCTTTGGAATTATGGTGCTGGAGGAGAGTCTTGAGAGTCCCATGGACTGCAAGATGATCAAACCTATCCATTATTAAGGAAATCAGCCCTGAGTGCTCCCTGGAAGGACAGAGTGCCATGTCAGCGTCAGTCCTCTATTTATTGCAATTAACAAATCAGGAGAGAGAAGTGACACCACTGCCTTTCTTTAAATAATTCCATAAATTGTCTTCATTTTCTTATTCCATTTCTTTTTCATTTTCTTGCCCAACAGAAGCTTCCATTCATATAGGAAAATAAGTAAAGGTCCCAGCTGAGGTTGGTTTAACATTTGTATTAAACACTTTGGCTTCTACAGTAATACAGCTGGGATTTCAAAGGAATGCTTGGAGCCAAGGTGAAACAAAAATTAGCAGAAAAAGGTAAACAGAAAGATGTAAACAATCCAGTAGTTATTTTGATGATGAAAACTGCCTGCCATACAATCCCAGTGTCCTCTCTCAGTTCATCATTTCACTAAATTGCATAAATTCACAAGGAATAAAAAAACATGTAAGCAATTTACTGGCCAGTATTATATTATCCTCCAGTACAGTCATACCTCAACATCCGAACGCTTCGTGCCCTGCGTGCGCGTTCTGCACATGTGCAGAGTGGCGCGCACGGTTGGCGAAATCGCGCTTCGCGCATGTGCTTCGCGCATGTGCACAAGCAGGGCTTCGACATCTGAAAACCTATCTCTGTACATAATGCAGCAATTCCATAGGATACTGATTGCTAACATATATAATGGATATGTTTGCATATAATCCCAAACTAATGATACTTAATGCATGGTACGACTTTGCCATGAAACATATGCTCAACAACCCCAAAATAATCCCACACCTTCTGCCATTGGCTGATTGCAGATTTTTGCAGCACTGAGCACTATATGCTCTTATGAGTATATTCTGCCATCCTGTTCTAGTTTATGGTATAGTTCGAAAACAGTTTTACCAAATGCTGGAAGTTGTTTGCCCAGAAAGCCTTTCAAGTGAGGCTTTGAACCCAGATCTCAGCAGTCCAACCTCCCACACTGCAGGTATCACCCCTCACTAGCCGTCGGTCTGCCTAGAGCAGAAATAGCCCAAATGGTGTCCTGCAGATGTTGTTAGACTATGACTCCCATCATCCGTTGTCCATGTAAGATGAGGTTGATGGGAGTTGTAGTTCCAACAATATCTGGAGGGCACCAAAAACCTCATCAGGAGGATCTCTCAGCAGCCTTGGGCATCTAGCTGTTTCTCCACCTGACATAACTCACACAAAGGTTGTTGTGAGAACTAAGCTGGTACCTATCAGCATCAACAATACTAGGCTATGTGGCCAAATTCAGAAGTCCCATCCCTCCGTAGAGCTGCACCTCCTGTGCTGGTAGTATGCCTGTCCAAGTGCTGGCAAGAAAGGGGCAGAAGGCTTAGTGCTCCCTGGAGATCCTCAGCTGTGTAAATGTCAGGAATGAATCCAGTTATTAATCCAAAACACTGCTAAGGGTCACCTTATAGGTTCATGTTATTCTTTAACACAGAAACTACCTGAAACCTGCTTGTGAATACCTAAGAGAGTGAGAAAACGGTCAAGGTTGGAGTATTTTAGCTATATGGGATAGCTGTTTCTAACTCTTTGTCTTCTTTACCTATAAAATAAGCCCTCAATTGTACATTACAAAATAAGGAGATCGATAGTTAATAAAAAAAGGCTGCAATACTTTGAATCTCAGATATTTCGAAAGCGTGTCGCTAATTGCAATTCCATTCTCTGAATAGTGCCCTGCTAAACTCTGTGGAACATTAATGCACAAATGGTTTATAGCACAACTTGAAAAAACTTGTCTGGAGCAACAGTAATTTGTAGTCATATTTCTGCATGGCTGACTTTCATTTCCTCATAAATGCTAAAATAATGAATCAACTTTGAGCAGAAAATGTAATTAGCTGGTTCAGAAAATATGACCAGTCTTCCTTTTCAGTTATCATACTGCTCACTCCTCCCCCCTCTGTCTCTGTATATTTTGCTTGGCATTTTCACTCAAGCCTGCAATATTTGAATCTTGCACAGACCCCATTCATTTCGAAAGGGTTTGGTGTAGGAGACCTTCTTGAAAGAGCATGCCCGAGATAATAATTCTTCAGGGAGCTGGGTGCTGATGCTGGTTTTCGGTGTCGCAAGTTGTTTGGGTGACCAACCACCCTAATAGAATTTAATAAATCTGGCAAGGCCATTGGTTGGCTTCAGTGTCTATTGTGCAGAGTTATGCTTTCTCTTGTACTTTTTAACCTCTTCTGTAGACAAGAGGATTTTGGCAGCTGAATGTTCTAATACAGGTGAGACCAGTGCAGTGTTGTGAGGGTTTTGGACTAGGAACTCAGCTACATTAGTCAAAAACCAGCATTTTAAATGTGTTATACACTTGTAACACCAGATGGCACTGTGGAGCACAAAACCTTTCGATGCAATTTTACGTACAGGTTTTTTCTTTTGCTATAACAATTGAATTTATGACTTATTTATAGCATCCCCGATCCCCGTGTGTGGATCTGGGAGACCAGGATTCAAATATACACAGGATGGTTAGAACATGGGACTGATAAAACCAAGGTCACAGGTTTGATCCCCATATGGGGCAGCTGCATATTCCTGCATTGCAGATGGTTGAACTATATGATCCTCAGGGTCCCTTCCAACTTGACAGTTCTACCATTTTATGCATGACACTTACTGGGTGACCTTAGGGCGGCTTGCCACTTTCTCTAAGCCCAACCTCCCTCACAGGGTTGTTAGCATGAAATGGTAGCTGTGAAGAACCATGAGCTCCTTGGAGGAAAAGTGAGATATAAAAATTATTAAATACCAACATTTGCTAAAAATCCCGCACTGCTGTTAAAGGCGCACTCCCATTGTGATTGGCTCTGAGCTCCTGCCCTTTACACTTCAGTACCTTTTCCTTCCCCTCTGCTCTTGTGGGTGCACTTTATAAGCTGCCAGAGCCTTGCAGTTAGCTTCCCCTGATCTGCAGATGCTTGCATGCTGTTTTCTCAGTGAGGCTCCTGCTGCTGTGCATCTGCTTGCTATTAATGCCTCAGCACTGATCTCTTGTTCCATCACTAGTGAAGCAGTGATAGAGAGCACTCCCCACTGCATTATTCTAGATTGTTGACTGAGGCATTCTGTTCTTTCCCCAGTCTATGCACTTCTTGAGTTTTCTGAACTAGTTTCAATAACGTTGCTTTCCCCACCCCCCTACCCCTAAGTGTTTTTAATTGTTCTTTCATCTCTTTCAAACAGCATTCTAAAACTATTGGGGGGGGGCGGGGTGTGTGCTCACAGGGTAAAAACATTTCCAGAAACATTCCAGTCTGCTGTGGAGCAAGTCTTTTGAGACCTCATCAGAAAACTGTTTGTGGCATTGTTAAAATGAACAGTTTCAGTTGTGAAGAAGGAAAACATGGATTTCAGAAAAAGAAGAAAAACAAACCCTGTTGCAACAAAATATTATGAGCAGTGATCCATATACTCTTCTTGCAATATTTAGTGCTGGATAAGAATCCTGCGCACTTAATCATTGAAAGTCTAGGATTTGGCAGCCTTTCTGAAGCTAAGCAGGCTCGAGACTCTGAAGTGTCTGAATGGAAAACAATGCACATGGCCTTACCTTCCTTGAAAGAAACCTGTCTCACCGCCAAAGGATAAATTTACAAAGAGCAGGTTCATAAAGGAGAAGATTGTTCCTTGTTTGAGGCTTTACAGCGGTGATGGGCAACCTTTTGAGCTTAGTGTGTCAAAATTCGCCAAAAAACCGAGCATAACTCGGGTGGTGTGTCACTTTGAGAAAAAAACCACAATTTCGCGATATTTATAGTTTAAATAACAAAAACGTATAATTGTAATATATAACTGTATTTAATAAACCAAAAACTAATTATTTAACCAAACCAAACCAAACCAAACCCAAAACCCCTTATTTATCAGAAAGTGCCCAGAGTTGTTGAGCTTTCTGGGGGGAGCTGCTGACCAAAGTTTTGCTTTCCTTTTTTTGGGGGGGGGATGCCCCAAAGCTGCTGCCCTTTTTTCGGGGGAAGGAGAACAGAAATAAATGACGAATAATACCTTCGCTGGAACTAACACGCAGCACCAACATAGTATGCCAAAGTGCCAAAAAGCCCAGCACAGAACGGGTTAAAAAACGAACGCTGTTACACCCAATCATCCTCTTCCAAAGCTCCAGAAAAAACAGCACAGAAAGGGTTAAAAAACCAATCTCTGGCTACCAGCAGCAGCAACAACAAAAACAACAAAAAGGATCTGGGTTTTAACAGCGGAGACAACAGGTTTTAACAGTGGAGACAAGCTGTAGCGTGAGGAGGAGCGGGAGAAAAAAATGGGGGGGGACACACGCGTGTCATAGGTTCGCCATCACTACTTTACAGGTTAAAACCAATGCTTTCGGTTGTGATGATACTTAATCTAGTGATGATCTTTTTACACTGGAGGTTGGAAATATGACTAACAGGGCGAGTAGTGATTGACAGCCAAGCACTTGTGCTTGAAACTTACTGCAGTCTTCAAAGGGTCTTTGCAAGTATCCGCACATAAAGTACATTCTAGTAATCTCACCACGACACCACCAAGCTGTGGGATATCCAGCTTCATATAACCAACATGCTTAAGTCTAATTAGTGCATGAAGGGGTTAATGCCATAGAGTAAGCTGTCCTGCTGGGTTTAGCTAGGGCCAGGCTACTTCCCCTCACCTTGGGAGGAGGGCAATCAAGGCCTTTGTTCACCTCAGTCTACCAGAGAAGCTCAGTGTGTGAAGAGGGTAAGCTGGTTGCTGCAATTTAGTCACAAGGCTCTAGCAAGCCTTTCTTCTGTTCCTATACCAATAATTTAGGAATTTTCATCACTGTAACTAAGCCAGGTTTCACTGCCTGTGGTTTCTGATGGCTATATGGAAAGTTATTTATTTATTGTTTGTTAAATTTGTATGGTGCCCTGCATCCATAGATTTCACAAGATAAAAATGCAAACAAAAAAAACAAAAAAATACACAATAAAAACAAGAACAAAAACAAAACAGTGACCCTCCCCACTGGAAATGCACATGAACTGGACCCTTGAAGAGTTTGTAAGTAAACCTATTTTTAACTTACCAAATATGTGTCTTTTTCTATGCTAAAGGAAGTGGGAAACCTTGGAAGGAACCTAGAATAGCATATTTTAAAGGTCTAACAGCCTATATTTCCATGCTTTACTTTGCTGCATGTTTGTGATTTTGTGACTCTCACCAAAGAGTACTTGCCCCAAACTTGAATCTTGGCATCCAGGAATTCATCTTTTATATATCTATTTTTTCCCTTGCCACCAACATGCCACAGACAGCTATATCAAGGTTAAAGTTGGAAATATGGACATAGTAGCCACATCATGGGATCGTTTCTTGCCACTTAGATCTCCCAGTGTTTTTACAGCAGAACAGGTCTGGCATAAACTGCAACTGTTCTTCCACTGCTTTTGTATCAGAAAAGTCCACATAAAACTTTAGAAACCACATTTTACACTAGTAGTCCTGCCTTCACAATGAACTGGAAGGATTTTTATTTATTTGTTTTAATTGCTCCTAAAATCAGTTTCCACTGTCCCTATAGAAAACCCTGCTTCGGTCATTTCGAAAACGAGTCATGCCTTGTAATGCAGTGTGCGCATTAGAACAGTATTACTTAAACCAATAAAGTTCATTTTTGTTCCTCCTTATGCAAACTTTGGCATTTTGAGTACGATAATTGCATTAGTCTGGCGACAGGGAAGCAAGAAGCAGGGGCTAATGACTCCTGAGGAGCTTCATTTGTTTCCCCTTTCCTGGCAAGTCCACAACCTATTGGTCCCTGAGCTCTTGGTTCTTATGCGCATGTGATCTGATTCATATCGAATTGATTTATAGTTAATGGTTTGGAAATTGTGGGATGTGGGTTTTGACTTGTTGCTTATATTTCTGCACTCCAGGAACAGTGCCACCCTAATCTTGATTTATTCTTGTTGAACAGGGATAGGATTGCACGTAAATTCCCCTTGCACCACCAGAGTTCAAAAATAAACCAGGCATAGAGAACCCATGGTGGTAGCAGGTTCCATAGTTTAATTGTGTGATGTATGAGTAAGTACTTTCTTTTGTCCGTTCTGGATAGCCCACCGTTCAGATTCATTGGTTGCCCTTGAGTTCTAGTATTACGAGAGACGCAGGTGGTGCTGTGGTCTAAACCACTGAGTCTCTTGGGCTTGCCGATCAGGAGGTCCGCAGATCGAATCCGTGCGATGGGTTGAGCTCCCATTGCTCTGTCCCAGCTTCTGCCAGCCTAGCAGTTCGAAAGTACGCCAGTGCAAGTAGATAAATAGGTACCACTGCGGTGGGAAGGTAAACGGCGTTTCCGTGCACTCTGGTTTCCATCACGGTGTCTCGTTGCGCCAGAAGCGGTTTAGTCATGCTGGCCACATGACCCGGAAAGGTGTCTGTGTACAAATGCTGGCTCCCTCAGCCTGAAAGTGAGATGAGTGCCACACCCCATAGTCACATTTGACTGGACTTAACCATCCAGGGGTCTTTTACCTTAGTATTATGAGAAGGATGTCTCTTTCTTCAGTTTCTCTACACTAGGCATACGGCAAGTCCTGTGTTCTCTTTGAGGTTGTTCTTGCCCCTGGTGGGGCGGAAGACATTATTTAAATATTTAAAAAATAAATTTATAAGTTGTGTGACCATGTTTTCCCAGTTGGATCCTTTTACATGTTTTTTTTGTATTTCATGCACTGTGACTTTCCGATATTTTTTATTGATTATAGTTTAGCAATTATTTATTGTAGAATTCTTTATTAAGTGTAAACTGTTTGGTTATTATTTGATTATATTTATTTTTACTCTTTACTAATATATTCTAATGGGTTATTGAATATTCTTTATTTGATATAAGTTGTTCATTTTAAAGTTATGTTCTTATTATGACTTTTTTGGTATTGGATCGGATTGTTTTTAGGTGTGTGATCCTTGCAGTCTGTTTTGTTGTTTTTTTCAGCTTGCAAACCACCTTGTGTGTAGTAATCTAGAAAGGCAAATTAAAAGTGAAATGAAATGAAATAAAGACACACACCTGTGTCATTCCCAGCTACTTGGACTTCTTTGATTTCTCCATGGATTTATATGGACATTCTCAATTCCATCCCTGGAGACATTTAAAAATAGTGAACCAGGGAGTGAACTAGCCAGACCATGGTTCTTTTTAACATGCACACACACACACACACACACACACACACACACACACACACAGTTATGGCTTTATGACTGTGTCTGTGCCTTCCTCTTCCACCCACTCCAGCCTGCTCCCACCCAGTTATCAGTCCTCTCTGCAAGTTTTTCAGTATCCTGTGCATTGAGTTCTTTTGAGGGCTTGTGTCCATTATTGCAGGTTTTTTGCACTTGTGGTCTATTGCAGGTTTTTTGCACTTGTGTGTTAGTTTTGGCACCAACACATGAAGATTCAAAATGATGTTATACACCCATCCACCAAAACCTGTACCCCCCAAAAAAAATGAAATAAGAGATTGAGATAATGAATGTTCAAGCTCCTTGCCTTATGCTAAGACATTTCTACAAGATAAGGTAGCATGTTCTCCAAGACAGCTTCATTTGTAGCATTCTTCCTGTCCAGAGTCCAGGCATCATATGTCCTGCTCACCTGTTCTGGACCTTCACTTGTCCTGTTAAATCTGATCTCCACCACTCCCTGTCGTCTTCCGCCTACTCAAGCAATTGTTCCGCCGCAAAAGCTGTGTGTAAACCCAAGCGCATACACTTCAGGCTTGATACAATCTGACCTTCTTCCCATAGCAAAAATTTCCTTCTATGGCTATTGGTTGCTCAACTGGGTGTTTGCCAGTTTTCAAGCTGACTACACTGTTTGGACCGCTCAGTTACACTTCACCGCAGCTCATTTTGCCTGCTCTTAAATGTGAGAACAAATTGAAAATCAAACAATTTTATCAAGTCAATGTATAGATAGGTAGATATGAAGAAGGATAGAAAACTCAAATTCTTGTGGTTTTCTGGAATAAGCTTAAGCCCTTTGGATCCCTGCTGAATGGAGTTAAGAAGCCTGCAGCCAAATATTTTGGCTGGTTATTTGAAAACTATATGTGAACTTCAGCTTTTCTCACATCTGCGGTTCCTACCTCTCTGTGTCCATTTTCGCTCTCAGTTTTCCTTCCCCTCTCAGGGACAAAGTACACGTTATGTGAGAAGTGATAATATACATTTAGCAAAAAGCGGGTGGGAGTTGGTTTCCAACACCGCATATTTTCTCCAGCGGCTTTGCCCTAAATGTATGTTTTCCCCTCTTTCAGCCATTTGTAGGGAAAGGGTTAAAACAAGGATGGGGAACCTCAAGATCTGGCTGGACTCCAGCTTCCATCAGCCCCAGTGAGTATAGACCAGTGTTTCTCAACCAGTGTGCCTCCAGATGTTTTGGGACTACAACTCCCATCATCCCTAGCTAGCAAGACCAGTGGTCAGGAATGATGGGAGTTGTAGTCCCAAAACATCTGGAGGCACACTGGTTGAGAAACATTGGTATAGACAATGGCTATGGAAAATGGTGTATAACTGGAGGAACACAGGTTCTCCACTTCTGGGATAAGTGCTCCTTCTCACTCCCCATCCAAGTCCAGCACTGGTGGTCTATGTGATTGGGCACCTGCTAAGACCAGCCCTGGCAGGTCACCCACTGTCAGTCAGAGCTTTCTGAGTCATTTTGGAGGCACGTGGAAGCAAGGAGGCTCCCCAAAGCATGTGCCTTATCAGGGACAACTCCTTGCCCTTCTCTCAGGCTCTCGGTCCTGAGTCCAGCATGTAAGGGATGAAGTCCTGTACTAAAGCTTAGAAAAATATCAGTGTGCTTTCTGATATTAGAGGCACACAGAAGCCCAATTGGGTAGTCTCCTGTCCTGGGTTGCATGGCAAGCACAGAGCTTGGTTTGCCAGTTCAGACAAGACAGCAAACACCATGGTCTAGTGAATGAGCAGTGAGGAGCCTCAACATGTAGATTCACCTCTCTCCTTGTATGCAGTCTGTGGCTCCTCACAGTTTGTTCATGACATCATGATATATGAAACATCTCTCAATTCTCTCTCCAGGGTCAAGTCCTGGGAAACCCGAGCCTTCCAGTTTTCAGCAGAAGCTGAAAGATGGGAAATGCAGGGCAGAAGTCCTCCTTCACTCAGCACATAATTAAAGTGGAATTTGCTACCACAATATGTGGCGATGACCATCATCAACACAGATGCTTTTAAAAGGGAGCTGGGCAAATTCTATTTTTTTTAATTGAAATATGTACAACCCGCACTTTCATAAAAAGTATATTAAGGCAGTATACAACATGCAACATTATGAGTAAAAACACCTGTAGAAACACCAGTAAAACCTCTGTAAATATTGGCTAGTTCAGTTGTGGTGGCTGTATGCTAGCAGGCTAGTCTATTTTACATCTTAAGATGGTGTGTGAACAGTGAGGAAACACAGCAAGCTCTTGATGCAGGAAGAGAGAAATCTTTCTCCTTTGCCTGCTTGGCACTGTAACTCAGTGAGGTTGCTTCATGTAGGTGCTTCATGTAGATCATGTGGGAAAGATAGTAGAGGTGGGAGGTTGAAGCCTCCTCTTCTCACAGTCTCCTCCCTCATCTGATCCATGGGAAACAGCTGAAAGGCAGGGGAAATGGGGGACGGCAGGAATGCCTGGAGATTCCACATCTATGCTCTATTGTACTGTAAGATTAAAGCTCAACACAAACGTGAACAGATCTATAAAGGTGGCAAACAAGACAGCAATGTGGTGGGTAAAATCAATTCTGACAAAGGTTGAAGACAGCCTTTGAGGCATGGCAAGCTCATAACTGCGTAAGCAGGCTGTTTAGTTTATAAACAGCAACTTGCAGAACAGACAAATGTTAGTTCAAGCTACGAGGATCAGTGCGATAGACATTTGACTTGTGGTAAGCTGCAACTGTTGATAAATTTACAGTGTAAATGTCAGCAACCCAGGGCTTCGAGAAGTTTGGGCAGTCTGATCATTAAGAAAAGTAAAAGGCCTCTCCTTTTTATTGGCGCTTGTGTCAGATTCAGATGATCAAAGGCTACACAGATCATTGCAGAATGTGTAATGCATGGCTACAGACACCAAATAATTCAACACTCATGACGAAAACAGCATCTTAGCTACACAGAGGAGAGTTGCAGTGATGGAGATACAGGAGACTGCAGAACTGCTCAGAACCAGGGAACGGTATGGATTGCATTCACTACTTGTTTATATATTAGATATAAAAGAAATAAGCTCCCCAACAGTGGCCTTGTTCACATATGACGCTTTTCATGGAAATTGGCACCCCCTGTGATTTAGCTCTACCTTGCAACCATAATATCCAGCATAACTCACTGCATTATTTGCTAACATCAAAAGTTTCCTTGTCCCCACCAGTGACTCAGTGGCCTGCTTTGTTTGTTTTTCTCAGAGGCTTGTGTCCATCTTCATTTTCATCCTTCCACCTTTCTCCTTTACCTAATATAGATAATTCCTTTTGTTGTGGAGAGGCTGGAAGCAAGGCAGCAGCAGCAGCAGCAGCAGCAGCAGCAGCAGCAGCAGCAGCAGCAGCAGCAGCAGCAGCAGCAGCAAAATACTTGAATATAAATAACTGGGCAGAAACATAAATCAATATATTTAATATTGACCGTAATAGTTTCTCTTTGGAGACTGTGATGACTTCAGTCTGTAGTTCACTTTCTTTATTCATGCACTGTAATATAAGTCTTAACAGGTAATAAAATGTTCACCATCCCTAATTTAATCCAAGGCAATGCCTGCAACTTTTCATGGGCCAGCAAGATATTTTTATGTTAAATAATAATAATAATTATAATAATTTTTATGTTAAACCCTAGATACTATTAAAGCAACTTATTATATTTATTTATTTGTTTGTTTGTCTTTCTTGATTTAATCTCTCCTCCCTCTTAAGGCTGGTGCTCTGATAGCAGCTGTGATGAGGATGAAATGCACATTTATCTTATATAGCATTCTTTTACTTAGGAAGTTGAAACAAAATTTAAAAAAATCCTCCCAGTAGCACCTTAGAGACCAACTACGTTTGTCATAGGTATGAGCTTTCGTGTGCATGCACACTTCTTCAGATACACTGAAACAGAAGTCACCAGACCCTATGTATAGGAAGGATTTTTTAAATTTTGTTTTGACTACGTCAGACCAACACGGCTACCTACCTGTAATTAGGAAGTTGAGTTTACAGTCGGTGGTGTCATTGTGAATGGGCTTCAGGGCAGAGGTCCAGGGCCTTACAGATGAAGGGGCTCCCAGAGTGAATGATGGCAAATAATGAGGACATTGGCAGGAGGCCTCAGAGCAAAGCAGAAGTGGCAGTCGATGTGCCTCCAGCCAGCCATCATCCTCACTTGCATAGAATGCCTTTGAGCCATGAGGTTCAGAGACATTGTGAGCAAACGAAGATGACAGGGAGCTGGAGGAGCATCTGCCGGCAGGAAACTCCTTGCAGTGAGCTCTTTGCGACCCAGCCTCCCCATCGAAAGGACTATTTCCTGCTTGCTAAGCATATAGGGGAAGGGCCCTTTAAAAGCCATCCTTTCCCATCTAGTAAGCTTATGAGGAGAGCAGAACAAGGATGACGGGCAAAGAGAGACCAAAGCAGCTAGTCCAGGACTATGTATGTAGAATCATATAATCATAGAACTGTAGAGTTGGAAGGGACCCCAGGCATCGTGTATTCCAGCCCCTGCAGTGCAGGAATCTCAACTAAAGCATCCATGACAATGGCCATCCAACCATTGCTTATAGGGGTGGGGACAGATCAGCAGAGGGTGAGGTGATGCAGCCCCCACCTTGCCCAAGCCTGACAGCACTCCTGATCTACAGTATGAGGCAGTATATATTGCAATGTGAAAAGTCAGTTAGGTTCCATCTGATACTTTTCTAAAGATTGAAACTTGCAGAGCATTCTAGGCGGTATAAATGATGAGCATTTTCCATATGACTAATAAAAATTCGTCCTGCTTGAGCAAACACTTTAGGCTTTGTTTCCTGTGAATTGAATAGTGCTTTAAGCAGAGCATGAATTGTATTTTTACCTGCCAACGAAGTGGGATCTTTTCTATTAGTGCTTTACTAGGTTTATATTGAATGGGCACAGCGTAATAAAACAGGGTGGCTTCTGAATTAATCAGGTGTCCCTTAGCTAAGCACTGGCAGAAAGCTACCCGGCCTTCCAATATTCCCTTCCTTTCCTTGTAGGTACATAGTGCTAGTTTGCAGTCAAGGATGCCTTTGTCTGCTTGTCAGACCATAGAATGATAGAGTTGGAAGGAGGGACCTCAAGGGTCCAACCCCCTGCAATGTGGGAATCTTATCTAAAGCACCTCTGCTTAAAAACTTCTAATGAAGGAGAGTCCACCACCTCCTGAGGGAGTCTGTTCCATTGTTGAACAGCTCTTACTGTCAGAAAGTTCTTCATTATGTTCAGCTGGAATCTCCTTTCTTGTAACTTGAAGCCATTGGTTTGAGTCCTATGCTCCAGAACAGGAGAAAACAAGCTTGCTCCTTCTTCCATGCATACCTACCAAGTTCCTCTCTGAAAAATAAGGGACCGGACCGAAAGTAGCATACCGGAAGTAGCGCGACGTCCATTTTGGAACTGGGCGGAGCATGCTCAGAAGTGACTTTTGATGCTGCTGTGCCCAGTTCCAAAATGGCCGCCGCACCAGAAGTCGCACTGCAGCCATTTTGGAACTGGGCAGAGCAGCATCAAAAGTCGCTTCTGAGCATGCTCCACCCAGTTCCAAAATGGCCAGTGCGCCAGAAAAAACCGGGAAAAAACAAAAAAATCCATTTTTTTTGGCTGGGGACAGCTGGAAAAATGGGGGTTTCCCAGGGAAAATGGGAGACTTGGCAGCTATGCTTCCATGTGACAGTCCTTTAGGAAGAAGGGGGCATACATCTCTAAATGGGTTTTGCCAGACTTTGTTTAACTCTTTTGCTGGCCATAGTTGGGCCAAAGGCATGGAAGTATCCCTCAGGTTGGTAACAACTCACCCAGCTTTTGAAGGTGTGCCTGCCCAGACAAGGTGATATGAAGTTATTCTTGAGATGTGAAGTGCCCTTTGTAATTACACTTTACACTGTCTAATTCATGCCTTGATGTTGCAGTTATTCAGCAAGTTATCTTGAGCTGATGTCAGTGGGTTGTTGATACACAGGGGTCTGAATGTCCTGTGTGAGGCTGGGAATCATGGAGCAGAGAGCAAAGGTGGTCAGGGGCAGCAGGTCTTTTCAGCACCCTGGACAGATCACAAAAAGATTCTTGGTTCTAATTTGGCCTGAATTCCTTTCTGCAAACCTGCATCACTGGCTACCCCAACCTTTTACTCTGCGTCTCTGTTTAGTTTACTGCTTATAACTGGGGGTCACTCAGGACACTCACCTTCGTACTTAAAACATGACATGTATCTTCACTGACATCCATGCCCAAGATGCCTTTCATGGTTTATTTTCCACTATCCACCTCAAAAGAAAAAATGGAAGGATTGTGGGAAAATGTGGCTAAATAGCACATATAACCTCCAGACCTTTCTCCAGGTTCTTTATTATTATCAGCTGAAAGTGTTATTGAGGCTGAAACATGCAAGCAGATATGCTCAGGGAAGCTCACTTTACACCCCACAGTGTGTTTAGTGGCAGATCCATAGTTTTCCCTCATTGGGATTTAGTAATGTCTTCAAGATAAAGTTAATAACATAAAGGCTTTTAGCATAGATCCTCTCCACATCCAATTCCGTCATATTTCTACCATGAAAACAGTTTCTGTGCCAGTGATAATGCTGTCTCAAGTCTTAAATGGAAAGCCTTAATGCCCATTTGTCTCTGTGGATGTCTGTCACCAGGGAACTAGTTAAGAGATGCTTGCTAATGGTCGTAGGGCAGCACTAAATTTATTTGTTTCTTGCACAGATAGCTTTCTTTTTCACCAAGGAGATCAGAGAAGCATGTTTAGCCACATAATAACTGTCAATTAGGTTAGACCAGTGTTTCCCAGTTCTTTTGGGGCTCCAATTCCCATCATCCCTAGCTGGCAAGACCAGTGGTCAGGGATGATGGAATTGTAGCCCCAAAACAGCTGGAGACCAAAGTTTGGGTTGGACTAAAGCCTTACAATTTGCAATCCACAAAGTTGAACAGGGGCAAAGAGAGCAGGAAGCGATTCACAAAGAAGACATGCTTTTTGGTTTATTCTAGATTAGAGTGCAAAATGTAGTGGACTTTTGAGACCACTTGCTGCTTTTACTTTTTATGCTTCATAATCACAGATATAGGGGGTTCCTGAGGCATGAAGTGCAGAGTGGAATGGGACGCCCCGAAACACAACAGAACCTTCCCCTCCAGATTCCCCTTGAAGATGCAAGCTGAAATACTCTGTTGATCTACTATAATTCTTTCACTTTTCACCCTAATTTCAGCAGGTGTACTCTGAGTAGCGTTATAGGTGCTTGTTGAAGAGTAAGATGGACTTGATTATACAAATGGGGCCGGCTGACAAACTTTTTGGAGTTTGTGCCTTACCTCACACCAGTCAACATATTCTGACAAACAGTGTTGGAGATTAACACCACTTACCTGTTTAAATGAATTTCAGAAGAAAATAAAAGAAAATATGTAAATATTGATTTTTTGAAGTCGGTGTGATCAATGGAACAAAACAAGCATTGAAGGATAAGATTTTACAAATCCTCACTAAGACTGCAGTCTTATATTCATTTAGCTGGTATGAAGCCCCATTGAACTCAAGGGGGCTTGTTGCTAATTAGATATTAAGTGGCCTTATCCTTAATCTACCAGCATCAGTCTTTGATGTAATTCTAGGAATGGATTTTTCTTCCCCATGAAACTTGCCCTATGGAAACAAAAAGCCAAAATCAAGCATTGACCCAAATGCCTTTCTACTTCGGCTGGTGGTTGTGACTGGCTGCAGCAACTTACTGGTAGCAATTGAGATTTTATGTAGTGTGGGCTTTTGATACTGATGTGTTAAGTTACATGCCAGGGTAGCCAATGTGGTTCCCTCCAGATGTTTAGCATTGTGTGTGTGTGTACACTGCTGTATCATAAAAAATATCGCAACAGTTTACAACAATATAAAAAAGTAAAACCAGGCAATAAAAGCTCAAAATGTTAAAAACAAATTAAAAGCAAACATTAACAAACCATTGTAGGGGATATAATCTGGTGGAATAGAAAAGTTTTCAGGAGGCATTTAAAAGTTGGCACAGAAGGTGCCTGTTGAATCTCTGTTGGCAGGGTGTTGCACAGGACTGGCCGATGTCAGGGACTGGCTGGACGAAGAAGAGTGGTAGGAAGCACCAGAAGGGAAATCCCAAGGGAAACCCCAGAGGATGAAGGCTCAGAGCCAGGAGATTGGTGGCGGGACTCAGAGGAGAGGTCAGAGGGAGAAGGGGGGGAGGGAGGAGGTGCCAGATGCTGAAGCGGCAACAGGGTTTAGTGAGCAGGAAGAGTCTGTGACAGGGAGCAGTTCAGACTCTGAGGCTGAAGCAGAGGAGGGGAGTCAAGAGGCTGCAGAAGAATCCAGAATGTCTCCCTCTCTTGCTGCAACAAGCTCCTCTCCACCCTGGTCTCCAAGAACATGCAGAATTATGAGGAGAGCAGAACGGAGGCCAGAGGTGTGCAGATGCAGTTTGAGACTGGTTGAGAAACAACTAGGGGAGGAGGAACCTTAGAAAGGGTGGATGGCAGATACCTTCAGTCCTGGCAACTGCTCCAGAGGGGCAAGACCTACTGGAAAATGTGCTGAGACCACTAGTCCGAGTTGTATGTTCGTTTCCTTGAATGGAGAGTAAACTTCACTGACAACAGATGTCTGCTTCTTTCTTTGCTGACATGTGTCTGACTCCAACCCTGACAGCCGATGATGCTAACGGCTCAGTTTCTCATTGTTGTCAAACAAACCCTCACCAATTCGGGAAGAATCAACAGGGTCACACTCCCCGTCTGTTGTCCAGCAGAGCAACCAAAGGAGTTTCCATGCCAAAAACCAGCTCTAAACCCTGATTGAAATGAATCTAGAAAATCTGTCTCATTCAAGAGAAACTGGAATTCTCTTAGGAATGTTTGCCTCCATTGTAAGATGCTTGTTTTTATATAAAAACATGAGAGAAGCAGATTATTTTAGTATTTTGGTTCCAAATAATCATTTCTGATCCTTAGGAGTAGGAAAATATATCAAAATGAGGTCTTCTGCTTCTGGAGTTCACTGTCTTCTTGGAAAAATAATTCCAAATGCCACTGTGGGAGTCTTTGCAATTAAAAGTCCTTCATGGCAGTGATTTTTTTTTTTTATGCTTCTGTGCCTTCTTGAGTTCTCTGCTGTGCTCTGATTTATAGTGGATGGTGCAGTGTTTGGAGTAAACATGAAGCTGGTGCTAATGAAATTTTAATAGTTTTCTTCTATTTTCAGACTCAAATATTGGTGCAGTTGAAGTCAGTGACAGCTTACTCTAGATAACGGTCCCATTCCTTCTTGAGGATTGTCCATAAAATTTCAGATTCAGTATTTTGTCAATAACAACACTAGCAGGGCAATTCTGTGCATGTATCCTCAGAGGTAAGCCCTCTGATTCAATGGAACTTACTCCTGGGTGACATTCCAAATCAATACTGGGCCAATACCTTTATTAGGCCAATCAAAGCATCACAAAATAGTGTGCAAGCTTTGAGTTCTCCAGAACTTTTCATTTTGTTGTTGTTGGTTGTTTAGTCATTTAGTTGTGTCCGACTCTTCATGACCCCATGGACCAGAGCACGCCACGCACTCCTGTTTTCCACTACCTCCCGCAGTTTGGTCAGACTCATGTTCGAAGCTTCGAGAACACTGTCCAACCATCTCGTCCTCTGTCGTCCCCTTCTCCTAGTGCCCTCAATCTTTCCCAACATCAGGGTCTTTTCCAAGGATTCTTCTCTTCTCATGAGGTGGCCAAAGTATTGGAGCCTCAGCTTCACGATCTGTCCTTCCAGTGAGCACTCAGGGCTGATTTCCTTAAGAATGGATAGGTTTGATCTTCTTGCAATCCATGGGACTCTCAAGAGTCTCCTCCAGCACCATAATTCAAAAGCATCAATTCTTTGGCGATCAGCCTTCTTTACGGTCCAGCTCTCACTTCCATACATCACTACTGGGAAAACCATTGCTTTAACTATATGGACCTTTGTCGGCAAGGTGATGTCTCTGCTTTTTAAGATGCTGTCTAGGTTATTCATTGCTTTTCTCCCAAGAAGCAGGCGTCTTTTAATTTCATGACTGCTTTCACCATCTGCAGTGATCATGGAACCCAATAAAGTAAAATCTCTCACTGCCTCCATTTCTATTTGCCAGGAGGTGATGGGACCTCAATGCATTGCAATATAAATTGCTGCGGCAATGGTTTCTTTCTGGCAGTGGGTTAATTGCTCTATCTTGTTTGAAAGACAAATGAAATAGATGAGTGCTTTGTTTTCTTATGGCAAGTTTACCCCTGATATCTGGAGCCAGCGCTGGATTTTTTCTTCTTCTCTTCCTCCTGAGTACAAACAGCAATCAACATCAGGCCTCTAAATAATTCTAAGCTAAACACATCCTATCAGATAAATATTTATTAGAAATGCCCAATTAGGCAGAAATAATAGCTGATTTCCCTTGCTACCATTAAAAATGTTGGCCATTTTCTGCTTCAAGGAGCGGAGATGTGAGTTAGGAAACATAAAACAAAATCTTGCATCATAAAACGGGACAAGGGCAAGCACATTTCTGTTACATTTTATTTACTTACTTACTTGTTCATTAAATTTGTATACCACCATCCACCTGAAGATCACAGGGCAGTTCACAACATAAAAATACAAAATGAGAACACAAAATACATAATAATAATAATAATAATAATAATAATAATAATAATAATAAATGTATTATTCATACCCCGCCCATCTGGCTGTGTTTCCCCATCCACTCTGGGCGGCTTACAACAGAAAAATGAAATAAAATAATCTATTAAACACTAAAAGCCTCCCTAAACAGGGCTGCCTTCAGATGTCTTCTAAAAATCTGGTCACTGTTTTTTTCTTTGACATCTGATGGGAGGGCGTTCCACAGGGCCCTCTGCCTGGTTCCCTGCAACATAATCATCATAAAAAGCAAAGCAATAGCCCCCCACCCACAAACACGTTTCAAATGCCTTACAATGTTTAATTACACAAATCTAATTACATGGATTGATTTTGCCTAAATTATGTGTTTGTTTTTATGTGTTTGAAGACCTTTATTAAGAGATGCTTGCACTTTGGCTTGAAAAAATCAGGTGTATATTTCATACAAATTAAAAATGAGGTTCTTAAAAATCCGAACTGACCAGATACGAAACAATTTAAAAACCTTTAAAGGTGTATTGAGAAGAAACAGGCCTTTAAAAAACAGGTTTGTCGCTCCAAAAAGGAGACCACTTTAGGTAAAAATAATAAAAATCCCATGCTGTGTTTTGAACTCTGCCATGCCTCTCCTGGATCCAGGTTGGATACAAACGAAGGCTGCAAACATATAAATTACCTGGGACATATGCCTCATTCAAGTCAATGAGATACAGATAAGAGTTGTGCTGCAAGTTAGTTGAACTTCAGTCCCATGAAATCCATTGGATAATTTATTAATAACTTAGGTAAAGGTAAAGGGGCCCCTGACCATGAGGTCCAGTTGTGTCCGACTCTGGGGTTGCGGCGCTCATCTCGCTCTATAGGCCGAGGGAGCCGGCGTTTGTCCGCAGACAGTTTCCGGGTCATGTGGCTGGCATGACAAAGCTGCTTCTGGCGAACCAGAGCAGCGCACGGAAACGCCGTTTACCTTCCCGCCGGAGCGGTCCCTATTTATCTACTTGCACTTTGACGTGCTTTCGAACTGCTAGGTTGGCATTAATAACTTAAGTCCCATTAATTTAAATTGCAACTAAGTTCAACTAATGTAGTCTGGCTCCAACCATCCATACTTTGTCTATGCCCCAATGAATCCTTAGTAGAGCCAGGAGAAAATGATACTTATTGTCCTTTCTGTATTTTTTATATGGTAGCCATACTGGAGCTTCCTTCCTTCCTTCCTTCCTTCCTTCCTTCCTTCCTTCCTTCCTTCCTTCCTTCCTTCCTTCCTTCCTTCCTTCCTTCCTTCCTCCCTCCCTCCCTCCCTCCCTCCCTCCCTCCCTCCCTCCCTCCCTCCCTCCCTCCCTCCCTCCCTCCATTATTTTTATGAGGACTTTAAAATGGGTGCTACTCAACAAAGTAGATCTGCTAGCACAATACTTAGGGCTGCATAATGAAACTTCCCTTCCTTCTCATTTCTCTGTGCACCCCTTGAATCTGTTCCAGGGTTCCCTCAAGCCCTTCAGATTTGGGGAGGGCAAGGAGATGAATAGGAAGAGGGTAGGAAGGGAAAGTTCCATTGCACAAGTGGCAGTATTTCGTCAGATACTGCCTAATGTAATTATTCTTTCTAACTGGGTGAGAAAGCCATGGTAGTGTCCTTTATAGAATTCCACATAAAGCCATGGTAGTGTCCTTTATAGAATTCCAGGTGGCGCTGTGGGTTAAACCACTGAGCCTAGGGCTTCCTGATCAGAAGGTCGGCGGTTCGAATCCCTGTGATGGGGTGAGCTCCCGTTGCTTGGTCCCAGCTCCTGCCAACCTAGCAGTTTGAAAGCACATCAAAGTGCAAGTAGATAAATAGGAACCGCTACAGCGGGAAGGTAAACGGCATTTTCGTGTGCTGCTCTGGTTTGCCAGAAGCGGCTTTGTCATGCTGGCCACATGACCTGGAAGCTATATGCCGGCTCCCTCGGCCAATAAGGCGAGATGAGCACGCAACCCCAGAGTCGGTCACGACTGGACCTAATGGTCAGGGGTCCCTTTACCTTTACCTAAAGCAAAGGGAATGAGTGTTTAATGTTTTAGCTGGAATATGTCAAGCTTCCTGTTTACCGCAACACATCCAGTGAAAGGGAATCTCAAGCTGCTGGATCCATTTACTTTGGCTGCTCAAAGCAGAGCACCCAATTTATTCCACCCAGAAGTTAAATTGCATTGCTGACATTTCAAATGGAGATGGATGGTTTCATTTCATACTACCTTGGTATGTTTTGCTGCACAGCATCAGAGTGGCACTGTTTCACCAAGAGTGAAAGGAATAGGAAAATGAGACAAGAGATTTGGTGCACAACCAGCCCTGCTTGTAATGGATCATACATTCTGCATATACTTACAAATCTTATTTACAATTAAGCAGTATATAAATGTTGTTGAATAAAAATTGTGAAATGGAATGACTCATTGATTTCATACAATGCAAACCAGTTAAGCGTAGAGTCAGATCAATGCTAGCCTATTAAGCTCAACTCCTAAAAACAAATTCATTTTATAAATATAATGTAAGACTGTATTGATTAGAAGGCAAAAGCAAATTGATTGCTGGGACCCAAAAAGCCAACCCATACCCCAAGGACTTGCTTGCATTCCTTGAGCTGAAATTTCACCATGCCACATAGCAAAACTTGCTTTGAAACACAGGGGACATTCAAAAGCAAGTTGTGTTGTAGTGACATGGGGTGTGTCTGATGTTCAAAGTAAGCAAGCCAAAGAAATATTAACAGGCACACTCAAGTCTTGGGGAACCTAAAGTAGCTCTTTGGATCTTGGCCCATGGCTGCCCTGAATTTAGTAAATTGGCTGTGGGTGAGTTGCGTGACATGGATCAGCAGGTGGCTTTGATGTCCAGATCCTACCTTTGTTCCCTGCCCCACATTTTTATGGCCTTAAAACCAAACCAGCACCTGGATGAAGTAGCTTGGACTTCCAAAGAAGCATAGCTTCTCAAGAACCGAGTGAGTTGATGTGATTTGGTCTCTTATTACAACTCTCCCACTTCATTCATTGAGAGCCAGTGTGGTGTAGTGGTTAAGAGCGGTGGACTCGTAATCTGGTGAACTGGGTTCGCTTCCCCGCTCCTCCACATGCAGAGCTGCTGGGTGACCTTGGGTTAGTCACACTTCTCTGAAGTCTCTCAGCCTCACTCACCTCACAGAGTGTTTGTTGTGGGGGAGGAGGGGAAAGGAGATTGTTAGCCGCTTTGAGACTCCTTAGGGTGGTGATAAAGCAGGATATCAAATCCAAACTCCTCCTCCTCCTCCTCCCCTTCTTCTTTTTCTTCATTCTCTAATGTAGTCTTTGCCAACCTGGTGCTCTCCGGGTGATTTGGATTATGATTTCTGTCTTCCCCAGCAAGCATGGTAGCTGGGCCTGATGGGAGTTATAGTCCAAAGCATTCAAAGGGCACCTGGCTGCTGAAGGAGGCATGAATAGTATTAATCTCTTAATGCCGGTACCATTGCAAGGCCAGACTGTGTATGTGGCAGAAAGTTGCATTAAACCTAAACATGTTGAGCCTAGATCCAGGAACTAAGCTGTTCCTACTCATTGCATTTATTGCCTAGGAACTTGGAAGAATAATTAAAACACTTCCCCTCCCCCCCTTTTCTTCCTCTCTTTATATAAAAACTAATTCTGGTATTCCATCTTGACTATATGGGACACTTTAAAAGCCTTTTAGCAGGAGGCCGTTGTTAAGAAAAGCAGTCACCAAGAGGAAAAACATCTGAATATTCTGAAAGATGCCGAAAGTCTGGAAGCTCAACATAAAAAGCTCGATTTCCAGCAGAGTCTACCAAAGATTAATAGCTGCTGCCAGAAGCAAGTTTAAACTCTGGGAAACTTCTAAAGCAGAAGCAGCTCTCATCCACTTTTCAAGCATGTTCATTACACAAGAAACAACAAAACAGATTCCTTGCAGTTTAATTGATTAGTATTCCTATTTCTTATATTGATCTGTGGTTTTGAATCTCACTCCTCCCTGTCCAGCCACAAAGGCAGTTCTCTCTATATGGTTATTTCAAATAACATCATTAACAGTTATGTTTAGAAAAGTTGTTGTTGTTGTTTAGTCGTGTCCGACTCTTCGTGAAAAAGTAGGCTTCTGCAATATAAAATAAAGCACTGTTCAGCATCTTTAGGCAGGGTCAGTAATTGTTTTATTTTTAAAAATGTCTGGTCAGATGTCTGCAACCTATAATATACCAACTCCCAGTAAAGTTTCAGGCCTTGTTGATTTAAGACACAAAGATATTTGTCTTTGGGCTTCCGGTTCAGCGCCAGCGCCGATCGGCGGGGTTTCGTCTCGTCTCCGAGACGGCCCGTCTCTGCTAGGAGTGGGGAGGGCAGCGAGAGCGACGCTGCGCCCCTTAGAACCTCGGGAAGAGCGTCCCGGGGGCGAATTTTGCTCGGCAGAGCCCCAATCCGGACTCCCCAGCTCTCCGGCAAGCTCTAATAAGAGCTCCGGAGTGAGGAGGGTAGAAGTCGCGGGGGCCATCTTGAGCAACAACGTTATCCTAGCAGAGAGAAGCTTCAAGCCGAAGGCGGAGAGCGCTGGATTCTTCCGAAAAAAACGATTGGAAATAAGAGTGTAAGTAATCTCACGATTTGGACTATAAAATAATTTGGATTTGGGAGAGAGGGGGAAAAAGAGGAAGCCACCCCCCCCACCGGCAACCTAAGAGACAGTAAATAGAAACCCGAAGCCGTAAATAGAAGATTTCAATTTAAAAGGTTCCCTCAAAGGCATTAAAGAGGATCTCCCCTAGATGCAGGGTAAAAGAGGAGAAAGACTGCGGTTGTGAATACCCTGCAGAAAGAGGTTAAGATCAAGAAAGACCTTTCTTTTCCCCGGGAGCCGGCAGCCCAGACAACCCAGTGAGCTGATCAGGATCTATAAGTGGAATTTTATTTTTATTTCTATTTTTGGACTTTTTGGAAATCCTTTTTTTGGTTTATATGCTTTTGAAATGTGAGTTTGAACTTTATTTCTAATAAGACTTGGAGAATGCAGCCAGCTTGTTAAAATGGAGTCGAGAAAATAAACTGTGACCATTTTCCACCCCATGTGACAAGTTTTGACCTTGACAGGATTGAACTATGTCAACAAAAAGGTATTTGCCTGAGTTCCAGCGGACTGTTTTGACCATAATGCGGGAAGTAAGAATAGGACTATGTCAAGAGGAGACACAACAGCAAGAGTTAAAGCAACAATTCCAGATGGTGATGGCAGAATATGACTTCTTAGAGGATGAAGCTACTGAAACTGAGGAAGACGAGTGTGAGAATGACAGTGACAGTGATTTGGAGGATTTTGACAATGATGGGGACTGTGATTTGGAACGAAAAGATGAAGATGAGGACTGTGACAATATAATACAAAATGAAGCTCACCACGAAAAAAAAGATGATTTTATTCTACAAAAAGTCAGGTGGAGTGCCCCTCCTTTGAGGGGGGTACGATTGGATTTATTGGAACTCCAGAATGCCCACAGGGAAGAGGAAAAAAATAAGCAGAGAAGAGAAGAAACTCAGGGGTGCTGTATGGAGGCCTGGATGGCAAAATACTGTAAAAAGGGGGTGGGGTGAAGGGAAAGTGAAGTTGTGATTAATAGGATGGATTATTAGGATTAAAACTGGACTGCTGACTACGGAACTTGCTGGATTGGGGGGTTGGAGCCGGAAATTGGGGATGAAAGGTTAGATTGGGAATAGTTATAGTTTAAAAGTGAATTGATTTTGGAAAAAGGTGAAAATATGGAGGCTTATAGAGGGGGAAAAATTAGGCACGGGAAGAAAAAATGGGAGTTTGATTTTTCAGTGATTTGGATATTTGGTGAAAATGATAATAGCTAAGTTTTAAAGTAGTATAAGGTATAAAGGTAATTATTTCATAGAATAAGAAACTGTTGAAGAGGATAAAAAAAGGGATGAAAACCGGGGAAGGGGGGAGGTTGGGGAAGCCCACAAAATATGGTTTATTAATTATGAATGAAAAAAGATTATTTTTGTTTTGTCTTTCCTTTTTTGTCTCTCTTTTTTCTCTTTTTTTCTTTTTTCTTTTTCTTTTTTTTGGGGGGTATGAGAATAGATGGTTGGATGGACGTCTTCCTGCGTACTGCCCTGGTTTCCTGGAGCTCTCTGGTGGCAGGGGGGGCTTTGGGGGCAGGGGAGGGGGAGGAGGACAGAATTCCAACCATAAAATGGACCATCTCTGACTGTTCACCTGCGTGGGATACTTCTGTGGCAGGGGAGGACCCATGGAGGGGGGTGGGAAGAAGGTGGAAAAGGTGTTCATGTATGTACCGTTTTTTTGTAAATTGTAAAATCAATAAAAATTATGTTTAAAATAAATAAATAAATAAAAAGATTTTTTAAAAAAGATATTTGTCTTTGTTAGCTCATAGAAACGAACTAATCTAGTTTCATACCTGGCCTGAAAATCCTTGAAGGCTGTTCATTAACAGTTCCCAGATGCTAAGAAGTAATGGCAGTACTTAATGGTCACGACTGCTAGGACCCAGTGTGCAGTAGCTGTGAAACAGGTGAATTCCATGCTGCGGATCATTAGGAAAAGAACTGAAAATAAAACCGTGAATATCATCATGCCGTTATACAAATCCATGGTGCTACTGCACTTGAAATACAGTGTACAGTTCTGGTCGCCTCGGGATATTGTAGATTTGGAGAAGGTTCAGAAAAGGGCAGCTAAAATGATCAAGGGGGTGGAACAACTTACCTTCGAGGAAAGGCTGCAGTGTTTGGAACTTTTCTGAGTTTAGAGAAAAGGTGAGTAAAGGTGACAGGATGGAAGTTTGCAAAATTATGCATGTCTTGGAAAAAAGCGTCCACCCCCCCCATAACACTAGACCTCCTGGGCAACCCATGAGCTTGACAGTTGGAAGATTCGGGACAGATGAAAGAAAGCAGCACCTAAGAGATCTGAACCATCATATCTTGTTACTCCTTTGTGCCTTGCTATACGATGAGCTTTTTATGGAATAAATGTCTATCTGTTCCCTAAATTATGGTGTGCAAGTTTCCAGCTTTATTCAAAGACAGCCCTTCTGCAGCTGGGAGATCACAGCTGATTTAGAACTACTTTGGATGCGTGCTGTAGTCTGGTCAGGAGGGCTCTGTCTAATCCCCCTTCAAGATTGCACACCTTGCTATGTTTTTTTCCAGCTCTTAGTATGGATGAGGCTTAAATAAGGTCATACCCAGACTCTTTAAGCATACTTCTGGCTCTCTAATAACCATATTTGGACTGGGTGGTGGTTCCTTAGGTATGCCAAGGAATTTCTTCCCCCATACGCCAAATTCCTTTACTTATTCTAAAACTGGTTTTGTGGAGGCCCTCCTTCTTTAGAAAAGCAAAACGGTACACCAGGCATCCCCAAACTGCGGCCCTCCAGATGTTCTGGCCTACAACTCCCATGATCCCTAGCTAACAGGACCAGTGGTCAGGGATGATGGGAATTGTAGTCCAAAACATCTGGAGGACCGAAGTTCGGGGATGCCTGCAGTACACAATGCTTTGCTTCTTTGGCGATACCTTTTTCCTGCATGACAGCCTGTCTTTAGCAATACGGTGAACAATTACATTTCCAATCTCTTCATTAATTCCGGATATTTATTAGATTTTCAGAGCTTAAATCTGGATTGATAACTACAGGAAGATGGTGTCAGTTCCTGTTAGCAACAGAGATGAGTTCCCTCTTTCGTTTTTCTGTCCTTAGAGAAGAGCAAAATAATGCTGCTTGGACACTTTTAATGGTGCCGTGGAAGGCCTCATGTCCGAAGAAAGACATGTGCCCTGGTAGCAAATGAGCCTTCATAGGAGATAAGAAGCAGGAAGAAAGGTGGTGACGTTTCGGAAGCGAACTGCACGCGTGTTTCTTTCCGTTTTCCCACCCTGCTTGCCTTTCCCCAGCAATCTTGTATTTGTTGTCTGTTTCTCTCTGTGCCACTTCCCTGCAAAACTGTGCTCAGAGTGGCTTACAGCCTATCAAATTAGCAATAGCAATAAGAAAGTATTAGAAGTGCCACGTCCCAGATGATGCACCTGTCTGGATAATTTGGATCTGGGGCTCAATCTGCGAACATCCTGGGACTCCACCCTGTCACTCAGCTGGAGTAATGCAAACACTGCCTTCCTGGCTTGCAACTGGAAGGGCTTTCTTTATAGCCACTATTAGGGTGAGGCAATTGAACAATCTGACATGTGCAAGAGATATGTGGGTTTTCAGTGCAATAGAGAGATTCTTGTGAAAGCAAGCTGTTCACTTGGAGCTGTCTGTGGTCCTGTAACTTCTGACCTGCCTGACCACCTTGAAGCCCAGTGGGCTTTGGCATCAGACCTGAACACGATGGATGTCTTCAAATTTCTGCTTCCAGCACCAGCCAGAAGTGATTAAATTTGAGGATCGTTACAGAACACAGCAGGAAAATGATGAAATGACTCTCCCCTTTCCAAGCTTTTCTATTTATTTAATATTTTTAAAACAATTGCCAAGCAGTAAGTGTTGTCCTCCAAGACAAATACATGCACAGATGTTAAATCTTGTATGCAGTCTTCCACATGGCATCAAAACAAACTTGGAAAAACTTTTATTTTGCATATTAAGATCACATCCACAGTGTATACTTATGAATCAAATCAATAATAATATTTTGTTGTCCTTGTTTCAACTACATACCGTTCTTGTATTTTTACTTTGTATCTTTAGTTATGAGACTAAAAGTATAAACACAAGTAGCCCTGAGATCTTGTGAGGAAAGGCAGTATATAAATCTAATTATTATTAATAAACATAATAATAATAATATACTTCAGTCTGAAGCATTAAGATTATTTTTCCATAGTGGCTGCTGTGACCCAGTATGCTGCTTTGATTGTGGTGTGTTGCTATAACATAGAGTGAAAAATAGAATATTGAAACGATCTTTATTATTAATGACAGCTATTATTTATTAAAGCTATATGTTGCCTCACACTTCCTGTAGGCATCTATATTGAGGATTTGACAGTATGCAGATTTATTTAAATCTAAACCATTAACAGGCGGGTGATTAATCTTTCCCAATTTTGTAATTGCTTGACAACCCTAATTAAACCCTTGATACAGCAAGACCGAGATGTCTGAAACATGGGAATAGATTTGGACTTGTAACATATTTATTTGACAGGGAATCTAACTGAAATGATCAAATGACTCTTTATCAGTAAAATTTATTTCCGCTTTTAAAATATCCGCTTTTAAAATATTTATGTTCCTGAGGATGTGGAACTTTGTGAAAAATACTCTGTCAAAATTTGTTAGAAATTAGAAGGAACCATATTTATGGTTTGTAAATAAACATGAGCATGGGGTCAGTGGACTGTGCCAGTAAGAGAAAAAAACTCTGCACAACTGCAGTGTAGTGGAGCATTGCAGACTCCAAAGTGGGGTTATTTTAATATTATTTGACTGTTCTTAGCTGCTGCTGCTTTTTCTACTGGTTCAGTGGCCTTAGTTTTCATTGTTTTACTGCTTTTTTGGCATTGCCTTTTCGTGTTTCTGTGTTGAAATCCCCGGGTGCTGAATTGGCATTCCTGTTCAAGAATGAAAATAAATCAAATGCACTGCCCCCTATCATTTGGTTGAGGTCCTTTTATTCTTCAGTCATCGCCAATCTATACACCCCAGGTTTGTCTCTTATTTGCTTAGGAGATTTGGAAAACAGATAGTGAATTCTATCAGATTTTATCCAGGGTGTGCATGTGTGTGTTTGGTGGTGGTGGTGGGTGTTGGTTTCTTTATTGTTGAAAAGCCTTTGCAATCTCTCTGAAGGTCTTTCGGGGTTTTTCTTTAAAAGCAAGCGGCATTGTTTGGTTTAATGGTTTTCCTTCTACAGAGGATTTTCTGCAGAGTGCTTTGGCAGGAAAGTGTTTTGAAAGGCTGTCTTGCAAGTATACTTTACGCTGCATACATTGTGGTATTAGAAAGATCCAGGGAGTGATAGTAGGTGAAGTAGCACCGTTAGTGACCTGAGTGTGCTGAGTCATGATAGAAATCGATGGTTCTCACCATGTGAAAAGAGGCCTCTCATGCAAACAGATGTTAAGATAAGCACATGTGTCCTTCCCAGTCCTGGGGGCAGAATAAGGGCACCCTTGGGGAGTTGGTGGAGACCCAGGGGGCCAACCACTGATGCCTGTCATGGGGACCCCCAAATCAATGGAAGATATCGCAGAATACTGCTAGGACCCAGCAAAGGGCCCATTGCTACATGCCCCGCGCTCAGTCAGAATCTGGTCCTGCTTCTTAGCCTGTCAGGCCCATTTTGGATTTGGGTTTCCTACTGTGGTGTATATTGAGAGCATCAAAAGCAAGCCCTTTCAAACTTACTCAGCTGATCCACAGAATTGACTTCTTCTTCTTCTTCTTCTTCTTCTTCTTCTTCTTCTTCTTCTTCTTCTTCTTCTTCTTCTTCTTCTTCTTTGCTTCCTCTTTTCTGCTGGGTTATTGGGAAGGAGGAAGTTTTATGATTTCATGCATCTAATTTTAGTTCCCATTTTATAAACTGTGCTGCTTTGAAGTCCAAGTCTATATCCAAAGATAGCAGGGCTAAGGCAGAATTTGGAGAAAGGGCTTGACCTGTAACTGCAGATTATAATGGAGAATACACGATTCTCCAAAAGTTTTTAACGTAAGGGCGTTCCCACCAAACATGAATAAATGAACCAATGAATCCAAGAACTGTTATTTTTTAAAAACATTTTTATTGGTTTATAAATAAATACAAATGCAATAACCATTAAACACTTATCTAGCAGAACAGCCAATGGTCTTGGATTGAATTCTCTGCTAGTGGGTTTTGTAAGGAGCAGCTCTGGAATCTGCTCCCTGCCCCTTGTTGGTAAACACTTTTAACTGTGTGTTTTCATCTGATGCGGACAGGTCTTGCTCAGTTTGAAAACTGGTTGATGCCTCTGCAACTAGTAAAGTCCTAAGCCTAAAAAATAAAAACAGAATTATAATATCAAGTGCTTAATAGGTATTATCAGCTGGGCATGGAACTAAGTTTTGGAACAGTTTCCTGTGAGTTCTAGCGTAGGGGGTGGTTCTAGCATAGACAAAAGTCTCAGCAGCCTCTCGTAGGTGACCTGGCTTGGATATTGTTGTAGGCTAGACACAACCTCTAGCTGTGGTTCTGTTTCTTTCCCATTTCATGAACTGTCTTGCTTTTATTAGCCTTACATAAGCTACTCTGGGGAGCTTTTTTTGGCTGGGGAGAAGGATGAAAAAAGCTTCACATAAACAAATCTTAGCATTATCTCAACATTTGACCCAACACAGGCGAGTCATTGAGGGTAAAGCGAAACAGGATAATTTAGATGTTGCATGGATTCCAGTTATATCAGTAAATCCTATGGTTCCACTGGATCACCAGCATCCCAAACAGCACTCCAATAATGAGGATAACAACAATATAACTCTTTTTATGTTTATTGACAAGTTATTTCATTCAGCGGACATGTTGCTCTTTTCATACATTTTTTTTAATAAAAAAATTCCTTCCAGTAGCACCTTAGAGACCAACTAAGTTTGTCATAGGTATGAGCTTTCGTGTGCATGCTCATACCTATGACAAACTTAGTTGGTCTCTAAGGTGCAACTGGAAGGAATTTTTTTTATTATTTATTTCGACTACGTCAGACCAACATGGCTACCTACCTGTAACTCATACATATTTTTGTTGTTCTTGTTTTATATGCACGTTTGTTTTGTGGCATCCAGTGAAATCTTCTAATGTACTTCTACAAAACAAACAAACAAACCCAACAAAATTCTCTTTAAAAAGAACAAAAGCCAATTTCAGTTATTGTTTCAGATGATCAAGTTGCTATGAATTTTGCCAGATGGGATACATTTGATTTGCTTGTAATTTGTGATGATTTATGCAAATGAGAGAGAAGGGGAGCAAGTGAAGCTATCAGGATTTGGTCTTAATTCAGATTGGGGATGAGGACTAAAGACCAGGTGTGAGTTGAGATTACCTACTGTTAAGATCATCTTATGCTGCTGGGATAAAGGTAAGGCCAGTGGAAACGTTTCTGACATACAGCTTATCGTGGTGCAAGTAACTTTTCATACGCCATCGGCTGTGCTCTTCCACATTGGAATTTCCTTCCTTAAATGTTTCTGAGAATCTGGAAGTGAAAGTGCTGCTGGTGCTGAGAGAGGTTCTTTGAGAATAAACAGAGAACAAACAGAGAGTGAGAAGACAGCAGATTTTCCTACAAATTTCCTGTTTTCTTTGAGCTATGAAATCATTGAGGTGTGTTGGCCCGTGTCTACTCACAAAGCAGGGTGTACCTATTTCTTCTATAATTTGGAGAGCAGGTTGTTTAAATTATAGTTCCCAAAATGCATATGATTAGTCCACACTGCAGTAGTGAGATGTCGAAGCTTCTTCATGAGGTTAACTGCAGGAGCAACCACGTTGGGGCTGTTGTAATGCAGCAGTATGCAGGGAACCACTTGTTGCACAGTTATATCTTGTGCATTGCACCCAAACACAGCGATGAGCAACCCAAATAAACAATATAGGTGATATGTAATGATCAATCTGCTGGCTGCTGGGACCTATCCCCTGCAACCAGGACAGCTCTGTAATGTTGGCACTTAAGTTGGGAAGGTTAGCGTGGGGGTGGTGCCTTGTTGCACATGGGGGAAGCAGGGAAGGAGAAGGGCCCATAGCTTAGAGGTAGAGCATCTGCTTTGCATGCAGAAAGTCCCAGTTTCAATCCCTGGCATCTCCAGGTAGGACTGGGAGGTTCTGTCTGGAACCCTATCACTACACTGCCATTACTGAGCCAGATAGACCCCCAATGGTATGATAAGGCAGCTTCCTATGAGTTCCTATGAATGTGCCAGGCCACTTAGTTGTCCATTGTACCCCTTTTGCTATTTTTTATTGTAGTTGTTAGCCATATTGGGTGCTGCTTTCACCCGTTCTTTCCACAGTTTGTTTTTAATGCTAAGTGAATTTGGTTCTGTCGGTCTATAACTGGAGGTGTTGTTTAGTAATATGTAAGGCTCAAAGCAGGGGTGGGGAAGCCTGCCCATTTGGCTTGTGAAGCCATTTTCATAACCTCCAACATTCCTCTGATGAAAACCAGGGCACGTGTCTTTTGGAGCCATGCTCTTGTTGGAGCCAACTGAATCACATGAGAGCACAGCACCACTCCAAGCGCCAGCTGCAAGTGTTGGCTCATATTCCTCCCCGAGCACAGTGTTAGTGGTTCTGGAGGGGGGAAACGGGACATTCTGGTATTAAATCAGAAGCCAGGATGGCTTCTGTAATTCCAGGATTGTCCTGGGAAAATCGGGACACTTGAAGAGTATGCATTTTGTCCAATCTGCACCCACCTACCTCACACCTGATGCCAGGTAAAGCTGGGGCTTGGATGAAAGGGTCTTTGCAGAAACCACTGACCAGCTTATTAGTAGTGCCTGTAGAGCCCCTTGCACACAGATTCTGAAGCATTGACAGCTGATAAGTGGTTCTTGGGAAGCATTGTGCAAAGGGCTTTGCAAGTGCTTTGCTGATTTCAACCTGCACAGGCAAAAATAGGTCACTTGGCATCACTTGGGTTGGCCTCATCTGTTTATCAAATTCAGCCCATGGATGCGAATGGAGATAAAGATTCCTTAGCCTTGGCTCAAAGAATCTTCCCTTACACAGGTCTAAGAAGTGTATTGAAAAGAAAGCAAACCAAAGCTGAAGACTTCATTATTTCTCTCTTTCCCTACAGTAGAGGTGCTGAGAACAGACATGCCCTCCGACAGCAGACTGTTGTCCGAGAGAAAGGCAGGAGGCTTGCAAATCGCGGACCGGCATATATGTTTAATGACCACTCAACCAGCCTTTCTATTGAAGAGGAGCGTTTTTTGGAAGCGGCAGAATATGGCAACATTCCTGTGGTCCGCAAGATGCTGGAGGAATGTACCTCACTCAACGTGAACTGCGTGGACTACATGGGGCAGAATGCTCTGCAGCTCGCCGTCGCAAATGAGCACCTGGAAATCACAGAGCTCTTGCTTAATAAGGAGAACCTGTCACGGGTTGGGGACGCCCTGCTCTTGGCCATTAGCAAAGGTTACGTCCGGATAGTAGAAGCCATCTTGGGTCACCCTGCGTTCGCCGAAGGCAAGAGGCTGGCCACAAGCCCCAGCCAATCGGAGGTGCAGCACGATGACTTTTATGCCTACGACGAGGACGGCACCCGCTTCTCCCACGATGTGACCCCCATCATCCTAGCTGCTCACTGCCACGAGTACGAAATCGTGCACACCTTGCTGAGGAAAGGCGCTCGCATCGAGAGGCCTCATGACTACTTCTGCAAATGCAGCGAATGCAACGAGAAGCAAAAGCACGATTCCTTCAGCCATTCCAGGTCCAGGATCAATGCCTACAAAGGTCTGGCCAGCCCTGCTTACCTTTCCTTGTCTAGCGAGGACCCCGTAATGATTGCCTTAGAACTAAGCAATGAGCTGGCTGTGCTTGCTAACATTGAAAAAGAATTCAAAGTAAGTTGTTTTGTTTTTTCTCTCCTGGGGTTAGGGGTTAGTTTTTTAACAGGAGGCCACTGCTGGATCATCTACTTTAGCCTCCTGTTTCCATTGGTTAACGTCATAAAAACAGAAGAGGATCCTGATGGATCTGAGCAATGGCCCATCTGGCCAACCACTGTGGGGAACCTGCAAATAGGACCCAAACACACTCTTCCCTCCTGCCAGGAAATTTTTGAGGGGGTATGCGGCGGCTGCCATCTCTGCCGCTGCTCCCCCCCCCGAGGCGTTCTGGTGCCACCTGCCAGAGCTGGTCTACTACAAAATGGGGGTGGCTAGAGCTTCTTTTTTTCCTCCTTCCAATGACACACGGGCCACTCTAGCCATGCGACTTTGTGGTAGAGAAGGACTGCTTCGCTCTTTCTGCTGATAGCCTTATCCTCCAAATGTCTCTAGGAAGTCTACAAATAGGGATTGAAGTTTTGTCTCCCCAGTGTCTGGAATTCAGAGGTATACTACCCCAGAGCATTTTGGGGGGGGGGTCAATTTAGTTATGAAAATGTGGAGCTGTCATTGTTTGGCCACAGGGTAAGAAGCCAGCTAAGGATGTTATTGATTACTCAGCCTACAGTAGAAATATATATATATATATTGTCATGCCAGTTTTGGGGGAATCTAATGAACCACCTTTAAATTGCTTAAAGGTAAAGGTAAAGGGACCCATGACAGTTAGGTCCAGTCGCGAACGACTCTGCGGTTGCTTCGCTCATCTTGCTTTACAGGCCAAGGGGGCCAGCATTTGTCCGCTCTGCAGACAGTTTTTCTGGGTCATGTGGCCAGCATGACTAAGCTGCTTCTGGCACAATGGAACACTGACACCAGAGCAGCGCACGGAAACGCTGTTTACCGGAGCGGTACCTATTAATCTACTTGCACTTTTTGGCATGCTTTCAAACTGCTAGGTTGGCAGGAGCTGGGACCGAGTAACGGGAGCTCGCCCTGTTGCAGGGATTTGAACCACCAACCTTTTGATTGGCAAGCCTAAGGCTCAGTGGTTTAGACCACAGTGCCACCCACGTCCCAATTCCACCCACGTCCCAGCTTACACATTGCCAAAGATGAGGACAAAAGAGGGTGCCAGTTTGCACAAAACATGCTCATGCTAATTTGTGTGTACAGGTGCAAATTTATAAATGATTACTTTAATTTAAACCATGCATATCACCATAGTGGGGGAGACTGCGGCCTGGTGACTTGCGTGACTGCTGATGGGAAAATGCAAGCCCCACCTCCCGTTCCTCCTCCTAAAATGGACTTGGAGCAGACAGGACTTGTGCTGTCTACCTTTGAATAAAGCTAGATGGGTCACTAGTTAATGTTATGCTTGTTGCTTATTGTAAAAATGGCCGATTTCTGTGGCTTCTTTTCCTTCACAGAATGATTACAAAAAATTGTCTATGCAGTGCAAAGACTTTGTGGTTGGACTTCTTGATTTATGCAGAAACACTGAAGAAGTAGAAGCTATTCTAAATGGAGATGTTGAGCTGCACCACGGGGAGCATGGACGCCCTAGCCTTAGCCGCCTAAAACTTGCCATAAAGTATGAAGTCAAAAAGGTAAGCTCTGGCACAAGCAGCTGATTGGGTTGGAGATGTTTCCATGAATTTCCTTCCTATTTATCTTCCTATCCAAGTACTGGTGATATCGAGCATCAAATAACACACAGAGTTCCATGAACATTTGTCCTTGTCCCAATGAATCATCACATGAAGATAAACCTTCATGAACTTTCTGGATAATTTGGAAGTGCTTTTGACATTCAATTTAGCATTTATATATCCTGCAGTACGTAAGCAGAAACCTACAGGACATACAGCCCACATGCAGTGCATGTTTCAGGGCTACAGCTCAGTGGAAGCGCACATGTTTTACATCCAGAAAATCCCGGTTCAATCCCTGGTATCTCCAGATAGGACTGGGAAAGATCACTTTCTGAAACCTTGGAGAGTCACTTCCAGTCTGACGAAGCAGTGTTGTGACAGCTTAAAGGCAAATATCAATCATTGGAACTAGTCCTAAATGCTAACAGACTGCCACTGAAGTGCTTTCAAAATTGGCATGTTCCGCATAAACCTGGGCTGCACCAGCCAAAATTATAATATAGCCCGATTGCATTACAGTCCCTTCGTCCCCAAAAAGCCCAGTTTCAATAAAATGGAAGCCTTTGAAGGTGTGGAGAGGTCCATGTGAGTATCAAAAACATGGGTGGGTGGGACACCCAACTTTGGAGAAAGTTGCTGTATAGATTCCACGATGTACCTGCTGTGCAGATTTGATTTAAATGTAGCTAAAGTGCATCTCACATTTTCAGAGGCACAAGGCCTCTCCTACAAAATGCTGTGATCCAATAAAAAGGGGATGGATGCTACCGGTACCACCGTGCCTAGACTGAAAAATTTCCCAGAGGCATCTTTCAAGCCATGTCTGAACACAATTTACACCATCTGCTTGACCCAACCTGGCAGTTTTTATTTGTAGTAAGAATCTTCTGGGCAAACTTGGAGGGGAAAAAAAAACATTTTAAAGGACGAAATTGCAGAAAACTCAAAACCAAGTGTGTTGTCTTGACAAGGAAACTTCCTGCCTCATATAGCACACAGAAGCTGCTGCTCTTCCCTTTGTGATAATCACATGAAGATTACCTGGATCGTTTCTGTTTTAATACCTGCGTTAGCAGGCTAATTATGAAATGAGTGGTGGTAATGTTCTCTTGTACTCCTTTCCTTTGTCGTTTAGTTTGTAGCACATCCAAACTGCCAGCAGCAGCTCCTCTCTATCTGGTATGAGAATCTGTCAGGTTTACGACAACAGACGATGGCGGTGAAGTTTTTAGTGGTTCTTGCAGTTGCTGTTGGGCTGCCATTCCTGTCGATGGCTTATTGGATTGCTCCATGCAGTAAGGTACTAGTTGGTGCAAGGTTGCATCAGCCTTTTAAAACAGTTTCTGTTCTTCGTTTGCATGCAGACTTGAAAGTGGGCTAAAGTGAAGCATGCACAATAAACAAGAGAGGCACTTAGCAATGCTTTAGTAGCAAGTTTTTTTATTGTAATGGTGTGATGGCAGGATCACACGCCTTGTTCTCAATAAAAAGCAGCGAAAGCATTATGTTCAACTTAATTTGCTTTTCATTTGTGAAGGTGGCAGGACTGGGGGAGGAACTGAAAGGCATCACTTATGCCTTTTGTGTTTGTGCCTGTGCTGTTTGTTAGCAACACACATGCATATAATCTCTCTCTCTCTCTCTCTCTCTCTCTCTCTCTCTCTCTCTCTCTCTCTCTCTGTGTGTGTGTGTGTGTGTGTGTGTCTGTGTGTGTGTGTGTGTGTGTGTGTGTGTGTGTGTGTGTGTGTGTATTTTATCAGATGAAGCCTTAAGCCTTTTAAACTAGTGTACTGGTACTGAAAATGGGACAGCTTGAAGCTAACAAAAAATCTGATTGCATTATGAAATACCAACATCCAACATCAACATTACATTATGAAATATCAACAGCAATGACAGCATCAACACAAAACAAGGGGCCATGCTGCAGTACAGTTACATGAGCAGAGTAGCTAAACGTTTACATTGCTGTGCAATTGCCTTTAAATTGAAGACCCAGGGGAGCAGGCCCAGGGCAGTAAGAAGATAAAGAGATTTGTGACATGTTGAACACTAGCTGCTTTTCAATGGCCCAGTACACATGTTACACTAAGCCAAACTATGGCTGAGCATAAATGAGCAAGTGTCCATGGAGCGAAAATCAAGGCTACTTTGCTGCTGACTGGAGCTAAGTCATGGGTTGGCTTAGTGTTACTGTATGTCCAAACCCAGGCTCCCGAAGACAAACCATGAGTGCCAAACCAAACTTTGTGGTTTGTCTAGAGTAAAACAAGCCACTAGCCTGGGTTCAAAAGTAATGCTGAACCAAATCATGGCTTAGCGCTGTGCAGCATGGCAGCAGCAGTGCTGGGAGGAGCTAAACAACTGTGATTTTTACTCCATGCACTTGCTCAGTTATGTAATGGCTTGGCTTAGCATTGCATGTGGACCAGGCCATTGCGGCATGAATGTTCCCAGGCAACTGAAACTCTGGAGAGTCACTGCCAGCCATTCTGGCTTCTTTTACTGCTACTTATTACATCCCACATCTGTCTTCTGCCCGCTCTGACCCGCTTTCCTGGCACCTTCAAGTGACGCTGTTTCCCAGCCTCATCCTCACTTGTGAACGTAGGCAGGTAATCAATTTGAAAGGACACTGCCAATGTATTTTGTTTATCATTTACAAAGTGTGTTTTAATCATTGCTGTCTTTAACCATCCCCTTGGAAGCTTTAAAAAGGAGCTTGTCGGTATAAACAACAAGCTTTATTAGGGGGAGGGAATAGTCATTTAGCCTCTGAGGGGACTGACAGACTGTTTTGCAGAAGAAAAATGAAACTATTTTTAGGCTGCCGCCCTAAACAGACTTACTGGAGCATTAGTCCCAATGAATTAGACTTGCTTCTGAGTTAAAGTGTGTGTTGCTACTTATTTATTTGGCTGGAGGATGAGGGTGGAATGAAGATTTCCTAAAGAATTTAGCAGACTAGTGTGCCCAGCATTTGGCTTTACCAACCTTTATTAATATTAGATTCAGCCATACTTAACGTTTCATAAACATTTTATTTATCTTTGGGCATTTTCCACTGACCTTTCACTCCTTCCTAGCTTAAGCATGCTTAAGAAAAGAAAGAAAGTAGCTCGAGACGCTTTGTAATGGTGCCTGTTAAATAGTCGCTGGAAAAATAAAAAATTGGGAGTATTTGTGGTTGACTATGTTTTCAAAAATGAAAACCATTTAACCCCCCTTTATATATGAACCATCGTTATTGCAAATACAGTTTCCCTCATTCAGTGAGATATTATGTTTGTTTGCTTCCTTCTCTTCCCAAACCTTTTCCCATGAGCTGTGAGCAGCCAACTCATCACATCCTGGAAAGTTTCTCCGCAAACCTCCTGCCTGACGCTTTTGACGTCTTGTGTTCCAGCATGTCATGCACCCCTTTCCCCGTGTAAACTGACCAGCGCCTGCATGCCTCTCAAATTAATCTGGCTCTGGAGTGCTGACTATGAAAGTATTTCAAAACCTATGGGAAATTCCAATGCTAGACTATTTCTAACAGTCTCTAATTTCAATCTACTGGTTATATTTATTTGCTTTCTAAAAGAAAATTTGCTACCCTCCTATAGAACTGAGCAAACAGGGTGGTTCAAGTTTTCCATAGGCCTTACACAGAATCCTGGATCTTTCCCATCTTGTCCACATTTTTGGGTGGCTAGGGAAACAATTTCTAAAGCTGCAATCCTATGCACGCTTACTTGGGATTTGCTTCCATTGAATAGGTTTAGCAAGAGGAGGGAGACAGTCACAGATGCGCTCAGAATACTGAGTTGACCCTCTAATCCTTGGGTGAGAAGTTTTTTTCGGGCTGAAGGCTGCGTTACATGGTAGAAAGCTGGCAGGAGCCACATTTGAATAGTGGGCAGGGCCACATTCAACCCGACCAACACACCCTCAACATACAGGGACATAACCCATCATACACAGTGAAGTATACGCACAAAACTATTTCCCATAGAATGAGGCACATATTTAATCCCTAGTAATTCCACTTAAATTTCATCGTACATTTTCCCTGTAAACTTCGCAAAAGTTTATAAACTAATAGCCATTGATAAAGCCTTTTTTGTCCATGAATTTGTCTAATCCCATTCTTTTTTCTTTTTCTTTTTGCATTTTCCAAATTTATTATACACATCTTACAGTTTTTTTTCTTTTCTATTTCTGGCTTTTGGTGTTTTTTTATAATTATATTTTGACAAAGTAATAATAAAAAATAAATAAGAATACAAATGTGCACCCCACCCCCGAGACTATTCCATTGTAACTATCCAACCTCCCAAAATTTCAACACCTCTTGCGATGGTTTGACCCCTTTCCGTTTTAACAGTAAAAATTCTACAAAGACCTTTCATATCTCCTCAAAATCATTTCTCCTGCATACTCCCCATCTTACCTTAATAGCACATGTTAATTTATCATCTATTCCCATTCTAAAGCTGTCCATGTTTCTGGCCATTGCTGTATCTTGTAGAAGTGAATGCCATAGTTTAAATATGCACTGTGCTAAGAAATATTACTATTTGTCTGTCCTGAAGCTTCTAGAATTCAGCTTTATGAATGACCCTGGGTTCTGGTATTATGAAAAAGAAAGAAAAACATCTCTCTATCTGCTTCCATGCACAATTTGTATACATCTCTATCTTGTTCCTCTTTACTTGCTTCCCCCCCCCAAATTAAAAAGCCCCTTACCCCAAACGTTTTAACCTGTACTTACAGAGATGTTGTTGTAGCCCATTGAATAATTTTGCTGCCCTTTTATGAGCCTTTCCCAGCTCTACCATATCCCTTTTTAAGGTGAGGCAACCAGATCTCCAGAATTCCAAGTGTGGCTGCGCCATAGATTTGTAAAACAGCTTTATGTTTGGGTAGTTTTGTTTTCCCCCTTCATGGATCAATGCCTTGTCGTGGCGAAGGGGCTTGAATAACTCAGAGAAGCTATGAGCTATGCCATGCAGGGCCACCCAAGATGGACAGGTCATAGTGGAGAGTTTTGACTAAACGTGATCCACCTGGAGAAGGAACTGGCAAGCCACTCCAGTATCCCTGCCAAGAAAACTCAATGGACAAAGACAACAGGCATATAAAAGTTATGACGCTGGAAGATGAGCCCCTCAGGTCGGAAGGCGTCCAACATGCTACTGAGGAAGAGCGGAGGACAAGTACAAGTAGATTCAGAGCTGATGAAGCGGCTGGGCCAAAGCCGAAAGGACGCTCAGTTGCGGATATGCCTGGAAGCGAAAGGAAAGTCCAAACACTCTCTTCCAACAACACAAGAGACGACTCTACACATGGATATCACCAAATGGGCAGCATCGAAATCAGATTGATTATATTCTCTGCAGCCAAAGATGGAGAAGCTCTATACAGTCAGCAAAAACAAGACCTGGAGCTGACTGTAACTCAGATCATCAGCTTCTTATAGCAAAATTCCAGCTTAAACTGAAGAAAGTAGGAAAAACCACTGGGCCAGTAAGATACAATCTGAATCAAATCCCTTATGAATACACAGTGGAAGTGAGGAACAGGTTTAAGGATTTAGATTTGGTGGACAGAGTGCCTGAAGAACTATGGATGGAGGCTCGTAACATTATACAGGAGGCAGCAACGAAAACCATCCCAAGGAAAAGGAAATGCAAGAAAGCAAAATGGCTATCCAACGAGGCCTTACAAATAGCGGAGGAGAGGAGGCAAGCAAAATGCAAGGGAGATAGGGAAAGATACAGGAAACTGAATGCAGATTTCCAAAAAACAGCAAGGAGAGACAAGAGGGTCTTCTTAAATGAGCAATGCAAAGAAATAGAGGAAAACAATAGAATGGGGAAAACCAGAGATCTGTTCAAGAAAATTGGAGATATGAAAGGAACATTTCGTACAAAGATTACCATAATCAAGGACAAAAGTGGTAAGGACCTAACAGAAGCAGAAGACATCAAGAAGAGGTGGCAAGAATACACAGAGGAATTATACCAGAAAGATATGGAGGTCTCATACACCCCAGGTAGTGTGGTTGCTGACCTTGAGCCAGACATCTTGGAGAGTGAAGTCAAATGGGCCTTAGAAAGCATTGCTAATAACAAGGCCAGTGGAAGTGATGATATTCCAGCTGAACTATTTAAAATTTTAAAAGATGATGCTGTTAAGGTGCTACACCCAATATGCCAGCAAGTTTGGAAAACTCAGCAATGGCCAGAGGATTGGAGAAGATCAGTCTACATCCCAATTCCAAAGAAGGGCAGTGCCAAAGAATGCTCCAACTACCGCACAATTGCGCTCATTTCACACGCTAGCAAGGTTATGCTTAAAATTCTACAAGGCAGGCTTAGGCAGTATGTGGACCGAGAACTCCCAGAAGTGCAAGCTGGATTTCGAAAGGGCAGAGGAACCAGAGACCAAATAGCAAACATGCGCTGGATTATGGAGAAAGCTAGAGAGTTCCAGAAAAACGTCTACTTCTGCTTCATTGACTATGCAAAAGCCTTTGACTGTGTCGACCACAGCAAACTATGGCAAGTTCTTAAAGAAATGGGAGTGCCTGATCACCTCATCTGTCTCCTGAGAAATCTCTATGTGGGACAAGAAACTACAGTTAGAACTGGATATGGAACAACTGATTGGTTCAAAATTGGGAAAGGAGTACGACAAGGTTGTATATTGTCTCCCTGCTTATTTAACTTATATGCAGAATTCATCATGCGAAAGGCTGGACTAGATGAATCCCAAGCCGGAATTAAGATTGCCGGAAGAAATATCAACAACCTCAGATATGCAGATGACACAACCTTGATGGCAGAAAGCGAGGAGGAATTAAAGAACCTTTTAATGAGGGTGAAAGAGGAGAGCGCAAAATATGGTCTGAAGCTCAACATCAAAAAAACCAAGATCACGGCCACTGGTCCCATCACCTCCTGGCAAATAGAAGGGGAAGAAATGGAGGCAGTGAGAGATTTTACTTTCTTGGGCTCCTTGATCACTGCAGATGGTGACAGCAGTCACGAAATTAAAAGACGCCTGCTTCTTGGGAGAAAAGCAATGACAAACCTAGACAGCATCTTAAAAAGCAGAGACATCACTTTGCCGACAAAGGTCCGTATAGTTAAAGCTATGGTTTTCCCAGTAGTGATGTATGGAAGTGAGAGCTGGACCATAAAGAAGGCTGATCGTCGAAGAATTGATGCTTTTGAATTATGGTGCTGGAGGAGACTCTTGAGAGTCCCATGGACTGCTAGAAGATCAAACCTATCTATTCTTAAGGAAATCAGCCCTGAGTGCTCCCTGGAAGGACAGATCGTGAAGCTGAGGCTCCAATACTTTGGCCACCTCATGAGAAGAGAAGAATCCTTGGAAAAGACCCTGATGTTGGGAAAGATTGAGGGCACTAGGAGAAGGGGACGACAGAGGACAAGATGGTTGGACAGTGTTCTCGAAGCTACGAACATGAGTTTGACCAAACTGCGGGAGGCAGTGCAAGACAGGAGTGCCTGGCGTGCTATGGTCCATGGGGTCACGAAGAGTCGGACACGACTAAACGACTAAACAACAACAACAGTTTTGTTTTCAATCCCTTTCGTTACGAACCTAGCGTGGAGTTTGACCTTTCCACGGCTGATGCACACCGGCTCGACATTTTCGCTCAGCTATCCATCACAACCCCAAGTCTCTGCCACTTCAGACTCCATTGGCATATATTTGGAGCTAGGACCTTTTTTGCTCTTCTGTGAATCACTTCACACTTGCTCACATTGATCTGCATTTGTCATTTTTAAGCCATGCCCTGACACCCTTATTACCCAAGAAGCTGTCTGCCTTCAGTTCCCCGGAGCCTGGCGGGGAGCTGTAATCCCAGAAAAGGTTCAGAAAAGACTGGGATGTGTAGATCTTCTCAGGCAGCTCTTCCCCCTTCCTTGACACCTCCTGCATCCCAATGGGTGCTAGGTCCTTCTCTGGCTCCTCCCGAGTACAGCCCAGGAAGTGAAGCCCTCTCTGATTGCCAGCCAAGGGCATCTGTGCCAGCTCTGGACTTTTTGCCAGGCCAGCAATGACACCTCTGCTCTTGGGAGGGCTACAGGCGAAGGAAGATAGTCAGGGGTCCAGGTGGGGGTCTGGTGTGTGTGGCGTCATCAGGGGCAGACAGCGTTTTTGGGGGGCTGGGTGTTTTTGGTGCTGAAGGTCTATGCAGGGTTCTACTCCACTTCTTGGGCTGAGATCCTCCTGGAGTTGTTGTTGGTCTAGACTCTGTCTGAGGCAGAGGGTAAGGGAAGCAGTTTCCCCACGATGCACTCCTGTCACACACAAGTGCCACAGTCTGGCCCTCTCCTGGGTTGTTGTTTATATATAAAAAATAAATTTTGATGATATGCAAAGTAACAGAGTAGCTTGCAGCTAGGAAGCTAAATAACTCTTCTAGGTGATTGATAGCTTCTTTGTAAAGGCAATGCCCAATGTCTTTATATTCAAAAGAACTTTACTTTCATAAACATATAACTGAGAAGAATATATTTACAATCACATTCTTAGTCAAACATAGGCATGTTCTCACTTGAATTGTAGATGGAAGTTTTTGAAGTTTCTTATGAAAGGTTTTCACTTTCACCTCAACAGTATTCTCTTAGTTCCTTACAGAGAGCTCCAGCACAGGTTTCTCCCTATTAATGTTTAGGGATCTTCCTCTGTTTGTTTTACTTCAGACAGATCTCACAGACACACACTATCCACAGCAGATTCCTGAGAAGTCTATCTCAGCAGCCATTCTCCCTCACACACAGAGAGAAAACAGAGAGCGGTTTAAAAACGACAGTTACTGGAATAACAGTCACAACGGAATGGAATGCCGCTCTCATGTGACTCACAGTCAGCCAATCACTTGAGAGCTACTGCCAAAGGAACTCCCCCATGTTAAAAGAACACAGTAATTTAACATAAGTAAACATTCCCTTTTCAGGAATTTAAACCATTATCCTTAACACTAGTATTTTGAAGCCCGTTAAAATAATGGGTGCTAGAGCAGACCTGTTGCTCTAGCAACCTCGGGGACATTTGTAGAGGCATCTTTGGGGCCTGATACGGAGGCTAGGGGTTTCCCCGCTGCCCCGATTCTGGTGCTCACGATCCCCGCATCACACACCACCCAAAGCCTCCTCCTCTTTGCGAAGCATTGGCTCCCTCCCTTCCCTGTCAGTGCAGAAGCTCTGCCTCAGGAGCCCAAATGCCAAGGCTGCTCCTCCCTTCCCACGTGTGCTGCCGGCGGAAGGGAAGCAGCGCCCACACGCCCGAGTCGCGTGGAAGCGCGGTCGGGGGCCCATGTAGGAGTGGCGCCACTGCTTATGGAGTGTGCCTGTTTGTGGAGCTGGCAGCTGCAGCCCGTCACACTGCGCGTGTTGAGAGCAGCCTCCTCCTCCTCGCGCTTTAGCGCAAGTGAGGTGCTGTCCAGCCGGGAGCGGCGGTTGGCGGCCGCAGGGAAACGGTAGACAGGGGGGGGGAGAGCGCGTGCGTGTGTGCGTCCAGTCCCCCTGTGTCCGTGGGGCACATGCGCAGTAGCGCGGACACAGGGAATCTGCATGCAGAGACACTTGCACTTTATTATATAGGATGAGTTGGAGAGAGATGCCCTGTAAGTGGACCACTGCCTGACCACGCTGTGGCCATTGAAACATAGGAAACTGCTTTTTATACCAAGTCAAAATTCTGGCTCATCTAAACCAGAAGTCTTTGCCAGCCATCCCTGAAGATGCCAGAGATTGCACTTAGGGACTCTTGCATGGGACTCGTGTGCTTTACACCTCAGTTATGCCCCTTCCCCAGCTGTGTATCTTCAATCTGTGGTTCCCACCTTGAAGGTGACAGCAGCCATTGTGCCATAGCATCACCTGGCATTTCTACTCCTCTGCCCCCTGCACTGCTGTAATCCTGAAGTCACCTGGGCAATTTGAGCAACATACATACAGGGTGTATGGAAGTACAGAAAACTGCAAAAGGCTAATTAGAAATAGCATTAAGGGGTGATTATTTTATGCAGAGCATTCTTTCCTGTTTCTTTGCTGTGTCTGGCTGTTGTTTCTTTTTGATAGCAGCCTTCTCAGGATGAATGTATTTGGGTGGGGGGGGGATGATGTAATCTTTAAAACCTCTCTTTTTTATTTTTGCAGTTGGGTAGAATAATGCGCGGACCCTTTATGAAATTTGTGGCACATGCAGCCTCTTTCACCATTTTCCTTGGTTTGCTGGTCATGAATGCGGCAGACAGGTTTGATGGCACCAAACTGAAGCCCAATGAAAGCAGAACGGATGGAAAACAGCTGTTCAGGATGAAAACTTCGTGCTTCTCGTGGATGGAGTTGCTTATTATCTCATGGGTAATAGGTAAAAAACATATTGCAAAGCTGTGCCTTGCAACCATAGCAGAGGACCGTGTGTCTGTTAAGACTCTTTTCTCTTATAGTGGTGAAGTACAAGACACAAAGTGAAGGGTCACATTGAATTACACATTCATTTATGTGTATCCCTTGCGTAGGTTGTGGGTGGAAAATGCCGCAGTGTTCTTCCTTTCCCCCCTCTTTGGTACTTTTCACGAAACACATGCATTTGTGTGTTAGCACACCAAACAAGGAACATTTGAGGTGCATTTTCAGAATGCTCTGATTATATCAGATGATCTGCTTATTCATACAAGCAAACACATTCTGAATCAGATCTGTTAACTCTCTGCCAATTAACCTGATTCCAAAACCCAGCTCCTACTTTCTTGGTTATAGAGAAGACAGTTCACCCCAGAAAACACAGTTGATTGTCACATCTTAAAGCACCCAGCACTGTACAGATGACATGTTGTTATTAATTCATTTAAAATTTACACTTCAGAAGCCTAGGAAAAGGGGTTCAAGTTTCAATGTGTACACACGTTACTCTTGTTATAGCTTAAAAAAAAAAAGCCTTATGCAGAAAAAAGAGGTGGCATGTTACTTTGAAAGCACCGAAAATTCAGGGGAATGCTCTATAGAAGTGACAGCATGTTACATCAAATGAAACCAATCATTTCTGGCTGCATTATCTAAAATAAGAATTAAATCTTTTAAAGCCAATTTTTTAAAAAGAAAGTTCTTGCGACTACTCTAGAGTAATGACGCTCCGCCTGCTTGTCTTTAAACAGCTTTTTATTAGTGCAGGCTATTTACAGTGAGCTGGGTATGTACAACATGTCTGCTCAGTCCGATGCAGAATCTGGCACTGAACCGCCCCTTGACTTCCTCCAACATAAGAGTCTTGGGACAGCAAACCTCCTTCCCCTCCTTCTCCTGCGTAATTCCGGAACCGGAGGAAAGGGTCTACGCTCCATGTTTTCCTTCTCCCCCCTTTCCCCCCCTCTCTCTTCCTCCCTCCTGTGTAGCAGGGGCTCTCCCGTGCTGCCAGAGCCCTGGCCCTCTCTCCCCACTTCCTGACTGCTTTCCTCAGCGTCCTCGCTGCCATTGCTGCTTGGGGAGGAACTGCTTCTGATGAGAGGGGGAGGTTCTCTATACTCTCTTCCCCTTACAGTTAACAAGCAGGACAGTAACTTGATGCCAATGAGTGTGTTCAGATATTGACAATGAGCACTGGAGATTACTAACTTGCAACATCAGATAAATCCAAATTGGTAGGAGATAGAGTTTCTGGTTGATTAGGTGTTATGCATTAGAAGCTACTATAAAATGTAATAAAAAGTTAATGAACCGAGAACTGTGAGAGACCCGAAGGAGCAAGTAGATATTTGAAAGCTGTGAAGGAGAAACACACACAGTCACAAATGTAAGATAATAATTATGACACACATTCATTCGTTTGAAATGCCATCTAAAACTCATAGCGAGCCGAAGATCTGTGCAGTACCTTTACACTTGCAGCTGCAGGGGAAGATGGATGCAGCTCATCCCAAATCTTCTTCAGCTTCGGTTAAGACATCTTCCTCTTTTGCTGTCTGCTAACAGCAGGGGGTGCTTTTAGGGTGCAGTTGATCAAGGTGGCCCAGTGTTGAATTAAATATTAAATTCAAAAGGGATCCCAACTGCATGAAACATGCACTATTCTTAAATAGTGTAGGATGGTAGTAGAATGAGAAACTCATTGTTCAGAGGCTGCTCAATTCTCTCCCTCTCCCTCTCCCTCTCCCTCTCCCTCTCCCCACTAGCTCTCTGCTCATATCAGCTTCTGCTTCTGCAGCAAAACTCTGCTCCCAAGTCACAGCAGTCAAAAATGGCGTGGTCAATTGCTAGGCTCTAAACATCTCTTCTTTATGAATTCACTACTCCAGAAACCTTATTTGAATGATCAAAAATGCAATCACAAAAAACAACAAAAACAAAAAATAGAAAAAATAAAATCATTCATTTATATCTTCTTTTAACTGACTTCCAATTATTCTCTCTGTAATCTATGTATTCACCTTATTATATCGTATCACACAACTTTTATCTTCCATTTATTATAATCTTCCCTTAAATTCAATTTAGGTTCAATCTTAGTCTGCCATTAGGATTTAGATATACCATTATTCTTTATGTACTCATCAAATATCGGGAGGCACAGCTAGCCTTGACACTCTCTGCCATTCCAGGATTGCTAGCAAACTGGCCTCTCTCACCACCGTTTGTTATAGAAGGGGTACTGATAAAAGCTGCTGGTGTATGAAAACCCATAGCTGCCACATCTCCTGCTGTGCTGGTAAATTCAAAGCTAGAGTGCTGATATCCAGCTTGCAATTTGACAACTCTCCACAAAGCCAATTGCCACCCCACCCCCCACCATTTTTACATAATGAAAAGGGAATCTGAATAGAATTTGTTGGTATCCATCTGTCTTGAGAGACAATGGAATGAACCTCCGGGTGTGTGTGTGTGTGTGAAGTCAAAGAGCTGCAGGATCGCAACCGGGAACTCATAAGTGCTGCTTCCCGGGTTTTTACTACGTTAGCAGCACTAAACTGACCTCCCTGCGTAGAAGCCTAGGCAGTGTGTATGGAAGCCCTGGGCTGCCCAGATGACAACACCCCACTCTTCAACCTTGCCAATGTGGTCCAAAGGAAAGCAGAGCAATATGTTTGGTACCAGCTTAGCTGCAGGAGTTGCCAGAAGGAGGCATACAAGGCACCACCCAACCATCTTAGGGACTCCACTCCAGATTTGCATAGGGTTTAATCCTTAGGCTTTTCTTCTCCCGAAGATGTCCCACAAAGCAGTGGGTGGAATATTTCTTGTATAAATAAAATAAGAGCTTGGCTTTCATTTTTTGAAGCAGGTATCTCTACTTCTCAAGACACGGAACTAAAACAGATATATTTGATATTTTTCTGAGACATTTTGTGGAAAGCTAATGCTGTGTGTGCTCTCTTCTTTCCTCCCCTAGGTATGATATGGTCCGAGTGTAAAGAGATTTGGTCCCAAGGTCCCAAGGAATACCTGTTTGAGTTGTGGAATATGCTGGATTTCGGGATGCTAGCTATTTTTGCAGCTTCGTTCATTGCGAGGTTCATGGCGTTTTGGCATGCTTCCAGAGCCCAGAGCATAGTCGATGCGGATGCGGATATGAAGGACTTGAAAACGGCGACATTGCATCCCAATATAAAATACTACACTTTGGGTGAGTTTATGAACCATTGAGATTTGTGTTGGCTGAACAAAGGAGAACTGTTCTAGTTCAGGTCCTACCCTCCAGATCAGGAGAAAAAAGGCTTGTTCCATCTTCCATGTGACAGCGCTTGAGATATTTGAAGATGGCTATCATATCTCCTCTCACGTCTCCTCTTATCCAGGCAAAACATATCCAAACCCCTCAACCATTTCTCATAAGGCTTACATAAGGCTTACATAAGGATTACTTCCCTAGACTTCTGTTGATGCAGCCAAGAATAGCATTACCTCTTTTTGCTACTGCATCACACCGTTGACCAGGCATCCCCAAACTTCGGCCCTCCAGATGTTTTGGACTACAATTCCCATCATCCCTGACCACTGGTCGTGTTAGCTAGGGATCATGAGAGTTGTAGGCCAAAACATCTGGAGGGCCGCAGTTTGGGGGTGCCTGCCGTTGACTCATGTTAAGTTTGTAGTCTATGCGGGTGGCGCTGTGGGTTAAACCACAGAGCCTAGGGCTTGCCAACTGGAAGGTCGGAGGTTCAAATCCCTGCGATGGGGTGAGCTCCTGTTGCTCGGTCCCTGCTCCTGCCAACCTAGCAGTTCAAAAGCACGTCAAGTGCAAGTAGATAAATAGGTACCGCTACTAGCTGGAAGGCAAACGCCGTTTCCGTGTGCTGCTCTGGTTCGCCAGAAGCAGCTTTGTCATGCTGGCCACATGTACGCCAGCTCCCTCAGCCAATAACGCGAGATGCGCGCCGCAACCCTAGAGTCGGTCACGAGTGGACCTAATGGTTATCTTTACCTTTAAGACCCCATGATGCTTTTCACATGTAAGGCCATTGTGGGATAAAATGTTTTCATCTAGAACTTATAATACAATAGTCTTTTTTTTTTCTCCTGAAGAACATCTCACATGGTTGAGCCTTATAGGCTTCCCACCATGAGTTCTTGTCTGTGTATAATCTGGCTGGGGAACTCATTACTACTGAGTGGGGCTGCTTGTCCTCTTCTTTTCACACCCCATGCAACTGGTGGAGATTATTAGTGAGCTAATAACTCCTGCCTGGCAAGGCAATGTTTCATATTCATTTTCTTTCCTTAAATATCCTATAAAAATAATTTTCTGCTGCTTGAAGAAAACCCCCCGATGGGAATGACTTTGCATGGCTTTATGGACTGATGTAGTTGTGATGTTATATAGATATACATAAACACATCAGTTTTTTATGTTTACAACATCATTTTTTAAATAAAATATTATTTTTAAAATTATTTAGCTTATTTTTTATCCTTAAACCATTTGATTTCCTTATACTGTGAACCTCTTGGGAACATAACTACAGTATTAATATGTAGAAAGAGTGCTGTAAGTTGCTCTGGGCTTATACAGCAGGTTGTAATTCAAACGAAGAAATAGGAATCTTCATTTTTAGCTGCAGTTTATACACCCCCTTACCGTATAACTAGTTTCTTCACTTAAAATCTTGTTTTTCACTCGGTGCGCCAGGCACTGACAGCAGAGGGACTCCCTCCAGCGCCCGGCGCACGGAGGAAAGAGCTGGCATTCACCCTGGCCAGGGTGAATCCACCGCCACTCCCACCGAGGGAGCTGAGGTGATTTCACCCTGGTGCCTCACAGGACCAGGCCCGATGCAGCTTGTTCCTCCCTCCGCTTTTCAACACCGTGATGTATCACTATATCACGATGTTCGACTGGTGATGCATTGCAATGTCGAAAAGCTGATATTGTCCAACCCTAACTAGGGCCTGCAGTTCATACATTAATAGCCACAGAAATGGTATGTGGGTAATGTCACAAATTTGCCTGAAAAGAAGCAGCCATTTTGTTGTTGTCTCTCTGTGTTGACATCCCTCTGAAAGGTGCTTCTCTCTCTTGTTCACAAGCGCTTTACTTCTGATAGCAAGGGGATGCACAGCAAGATCTCCATATATTGGCTGAACGTTTGGGCAGATAAATATGGAACATATATCAAAACATTAAACTGATGTTCTTGTGGGTTTTCTTTTGGTTTTTTTACAGCAAGAATAGACTGGGATCCATCCGACCCTCAAATCATATCTGAAGGCCTGTATGCAATCGCTGTGGTCTTAAGCTTCTCAAGAATCGCCTATATTCTGCCAGCCAATGAAAGCTTCGGACCTCTACAGATATCGCTTGGCAGAACTGTGAAAGACATATTCAAGTTCATGGTCATATTTATCATGGTTTTTGTGGCCTTCATGATAGGAATGTTTAATCTCTACTCTTACTACCTGGGGGCAAAGCAAAACGAAGCCTTCACTACGTAAGTAAATGCTGAAATCTGCTTTTGCTGTAGTAAGTGTAGATTATTTTGTTGGAAGGCAATCGGTCGGATTTAAGCGCATTCGCTGTTGTAATGTTAAGTATCCAAACTATGACCATGGTTAGCTATGGTCTGCAATTCCTAAATATAGGTTTGCCCAGCCATCTTTCCTAAGCTAGCAGTAGTGATGCATCTAAATGCCAAGCACATTTACTATAAAGTAATTCTAAAGGCACTTCCATGTTAATGGATTCATGGTGATTGGTGCATTCAATCAAAGTGCTGGTTACCCCTTTGGGGCAATCCTTCAATTTCTACTATCAGGATCAGTTCAGATGTCACCCCCAAAAGCAGCGGCTATGGTAGCTCTGAACAGCCGCAACAACCAGCAGATAGAAGCACCTGCTTTGCATTATAGATTAGGTCCTCTTTTATATTATTTAGTTTGCATAAATACATAATGCACTCCTCCTATGCGAGATGTATTAGGACAAGGTCCGTTTGTGCATAACAAGAGTGTGATGTAGACATCTTTAGTCAATGCTGCATAGTTTAGTTGCTAGTGTCCATATATGTCACAAGTTCCATTAAAATTTAAATTATGCATGTGCATGCTAAAGTACAGACCGCAGCTACTTCCATTGCACGTTCTCCCCGATGGTTTTTCTGCAAAAGCAGGGGTTGAACATTTAAAATGTGGACATTTAAAATGTGGACATTTTTAACATTATCACGACATACCCGATTTTCCTGCACCATTAATACATGCAGAGGAGGGCAAAGGGTCTAGTAATCAAGCCTTACGAGGAACGGTTGATGGAGCTGATGTGTTTAGCCAGAAAAGAGGAAAGTGAGAGGAGATATGATAGCCATCCTCAAGGGCTGTCACATGGATGTTGGAGCAAACTTCTTTTCTCTTGCCCTGGAGGGTAGGATCCATACCAATGGATTCAAGTTACAAGAAAGGAAATTCCAACTAAACATCAGGAAGAACTTTCTGACTGTAAGAGCTGTTCAACAGTGGAATGGTCTCCCTCGGGAGGTTGTGGACTCTCCTTCCTTGGAGGTTTTTAAGCAGAGGTTGGATGGCCATCTGTCATGGATGCTTTATAGCTGAGATTCCGGCATTGCAGGGGGTTGGACTAGATGACCCTTCAGGTCCCTTCCAACTCTGATTTTATCATAATGAATTGGAGGCAAGCTGGTGCCGACATAGGGCTTGTCCCATGCCTAGAAAGCATGGGTCTGAGCTGTTCTGCTTCTCCCGCGCTTTCTAGGCATCGGTCTGAGTGGTTTTGCCCTTGCCCTTGCCTCTTTCTCCAGGAAAACCTGGTCTTAAGCAATAAATCAGAGCAAACACCAGTCTGGAGAAAACCTGACTGGCGTTTGCTCTGATTCAGTGGCAAAAGTCAGGTTTCCCCAGGGGAAAAAAGTGGGGCAAGGGTAAGCCTGGATGGTCCCATACTCAGCTTTTACAAATCTTTTACTCCACTGTATGTTCATGTTTCTGGGATTTATTTTTATTTCTTGCAGAGTGGAGGAAAGCTTCAAGACTTTGTTCTGGGCAATATTTGGACTCTCAGAAGTGAAATCAGTTGTCATAAACTATAGGCACAAATTTATTGAGAACATTGGTTATGTCCTTTATGGGGTTTATAACGTCACCATGGTTATTGTTCTGTTGAACATGCTTATCGCGATGATCAACAGCTCATTCCAAGAGATTGAGGTAATAATGCTCTTTTGAACTACCTTTAGCTTACTCAGTCATCATTGAGTAATGATGTGGTCGGGCTCCCAGCTCCCCTTGGCCCCAGCCAGCATGGGCAGTGGTCAAAGTATGTCAGGAATTATAGTCCAGTGGGATCTGGAGGGCCACAGGTATTCAATCCCTGCTTTATTAAATCAGTACAATTTTTTCAGAACAAATATAAATTCATGATCAAAAAACAAACTCTCGGTAGGACTAGCACTGGTTACAACCACGAGTTGCTTAAAAAGTGCCATTATTTGAACAGGACTTGAGCTAAGTCGGTATTAATTTGTCCTACAGATTTCAATCGAACCTAAGTTCAACTACATTAGACTGTGCCCAAGTCAAATTCCTTAGAATCATGATCTGCCGGTGAGCTTCTTCCAACCACCTAGCTGATCACAGTCAGAAACGGGCTGAACACAGGTAGAACCTCAATCCACCCGTTATCTGATCCAGGCAAGCTCTTCCTATGAAGTACCGTAGTGTTACTGTTATTTCCTGCAGTTTTAGTTCAGAGTGGTGAAACCCAAACTGCCGCTAGCTGGGGTCTGAGCATCCAGCAAAGCAACCTTTGCGTATCATTTCAAATGACCACTGCTTAACTCTTTCCTCTGCCTTCCAGGATGATGCTGATGTGGAATGGAAGTTTGCAAGAGCAAAACTGTGGTTCTCCTATTTTGAGGAGGGCAGAACACTTCCGGTGCCGTTCAACCTAGTGCCTAGCCCCAAATCTCTGATTTCCTTCTCGCTTAGAATAAAGAAGTGGATTTTTAAGTTGTTGTTTTGCAATAGAAAAGGTTTCCAGGAAGATGCTGAGATGAATAAGGTAACTTCGCAATGGAGTAAACCCGCCACATTCTGGAATTGTAAACAATTTTATGCAATGCATGACTTCGTTGGAGGAGGGCAATTCATGCCAGACTTACACCACTAAACAAAATGGTTGTTTTCTTTCAAGGGTTTCTGGTAGAAATTCCCTAACCTACAAAGTTAATTTTATGACTGCAATTTTAGAAACAGACAGAGCAATCCAAATTCCGGATCTGCACTGCTGGAGGCTGTCTGGAGGTGGTCAAATGCCTAGCCCAGCTTGGCTCTGCTGGCCGCAGGGTTTCCTAAATGCAGTCTTGAGTTTGCAAATGCTGCCAGAGGGGACTCTTGATAGAGAGAAAAGCATCCTTCATTTCTCTTGATTACTATTATTGAAGTCTGAAGAGTGAATTGCCTCTGATTCAGTGTCCATTGTGGCGGAAATGTGGAACCTAAACCAATTGTCATATGTGCAGAAAGGAATGTCCATGGGCTTAGCTTTGAACACACAAACAGATATCCCATAGAGTAGCACTGCCTGCTGACTAGTTTTACTAGTTATGGATTGGAATGTGCATATTGCCCAAGAGTAAGGTAAAGGTAAAGGACCCCTGGACGGTTAAGTCCAGTCAAAGGCGACTATGGGGTTGCGGTGCTCATCTCACTTTCAGGCTGAGGGAGCCGGCGTTTGTCCACAGACAGCTTTATGGGTCATGTGGCCAGCAGGACTAAACTGCTACTGGTACACGGAGGACCATGACGAGTGCCAGAGTGCACGGAAACGCTATTTACCTTCCCGCCACTGTGGTACCTATTTATCTCCTTGCACTGGCGTGCTTTCGAACTGCTAGGTTGGCAGGAACTGGGACAGAACAATGGGAGCTCACCCCATCACGGGGATTCGAACCACCGACCTTTTGATTGGCAAGCTCAAGAGGCTCAGTGGTTTAGACCAGTGGTCCTCAACCTTGGGCCTCCAGATGTTTTGAGACTACAATTCCCATCATCCCTGACCACTGGTCCTGCTAGCTAGGGATCATGGGAGTTGTAGGCCAAAAACATCTGGAGGCCCAAGGTTGAGGACCACTGGTTTAGACCACAGCGCCACCAATATTGCAGGGCTGACAGGACATCTGTATGGACATGTGCATTTAACCTCTAGATCCCTCCCCCCAACTAACTTGAAGAGGAGTTTATCGGTGCAACTTTCCATCATTTCTGCCGCTAAGTGGAAAGTAAAATTATGTAGAATACTGAAGTTTCGGGATTATTGTCCACATCAGCAGGATAGCAATTATTGCTAAGAAAACCTTAAATCGAGTGACCAGGGCATCCTTTTTGCCCATGTTAACATATATCTGTTTCATACCTGCAATTTATACAATTGGGAGGAAACTGCTAATTAGGTAGGGTGGCCATGTAAAGGTAAAGGTAAAGGGACCCCTGACCATTAGGTCCAGTCGTGACCGACTCTGGGGTTGCGCGCTCATCTCGCATTATTGGCCGAGGGAGCCGGCATATAGCTTCCAGTTCATGTGGCCAGCATCACAAAGCCGCTTCTGGCAAACCAGAGCAGCACATGGAAACGCCGTTTACCTTCCCGCTGTAGCGGTTCCTATTTATCTACTTGCATTTTGACGTGCTTTCGAACTGCTAGGTTGGCAGGAGCTGGGACCAAGCAACGGGAGCTCACCCCGTCACAGGGATTCGAACCGCCGACCTTCTGATCAGCAAGCCCTAGGCTCAGTGGTTTAACCACAGCGCCACCTGGGTCCCTTTAGGGTGGCCATGTATGCATCACCAAAAACACAGAAATCAGAAGGTGGTATCAGTTTGAGTAAAATTTGCATTTGCTAATTTATGTGTATACATGCAATTTTGGAAATAATGACTATAGGGGAAATAGAATGCAAAACTTATCACCATAGACGGAAGTCGGCTGCCCAGGCCCCACATTTTTAATGGGCCAATTTCAAGGCCCTTGCTTTGCCTTCTGATGGTTCTTCATCTTTGAAACAGAACTGAGGTGGACATCCCTTCAACTAGATGACTGCCCCCTGAGGACTCTGTAATGTTGGGACACAGGCCTACCCTATAAATAGGCGTAGTAAAAGGACATTCTGTAAGCAGGAAAATCTTTGGGCAGTGTATTGCTGTCAAACTCCATAGTCCATAGTCGAATTTGACGGGACTTAGCCATCCAGGGGGCGTAGGGTTGAATCCCACTAAGTCATTGCATGAGCAGAAAAACTTCTGCAAGTGCAGTGGAACTTCTCCTAACCATCACCACTAGCAGCACTTCCCTCAAATGTGCTCCAGAGTCTTAGGGGAACTCCCGTAGCAGATCTGCGGGTTGCACAGGAGGAAGAGATGGAGGGGAAGTTCTGTTGCGCTCATGAAAGTCATTCTGCTCACGCATACAACCCAAAGTAATAGAGAAGGGCAAGGGATGAGAGCCAGAGGAAGATAAACTCTATAAAAACTCTGCTGTCTGATTCCTCCCCTCCCCTTTCCAGGAAAAAAGGCTAAAGTTAATACAGTCATACCTCGGGTTACAGATGCTTCAGATTGCGTCTTGCGCCGAACCCGGAAATACCCGAACAGTTACTTCCTAGTTTCGGCGCTCATGCATGTGAAGCATTTAAACACACTTTGCGCATGCACAAAAGTGCCGAATCGCAACCTGCACATGTGCAGACGTGGCACTGTGGGTTGCGAACGCTGCGGGTTGGGAACGTGCCTCCTGCATGGATCACGTTCGCAACCCGAGCGTCCACTGTAGTTAGGATGTGTAGATGTTCTAATAAGAGCTCAGCCTGAGCGTTTCTGCATCTTCACAGAGAATGTTTATCAGCTCCCCAAATTCGATGATTCACTCCTGCGGGTAAAATGAATGGCTATTACTTACCCGTCCAATTCTGCTGATATAAACCTTCACGGCAGCCTTGCAACTCCTGTGAGAGAATAAAAGGCTTCTTTAGAAACTGAGCATCGCTTGCCACCAAGTGGTCACATTCTGAAATGCAACATAACGTTATCTTGGTACTGCTTGCTTACACAACTGAAATCCAGGAATCAGTCCAGGCATTGCTGTAACAAGTCTTAACCGGTCCAAGCAAATGTTTTGTGAGAACTGTCTGCTCATGTTAGTAGTGTAATTAAAAAGAAGATTTTCCACAATTAGAAGAAATGAATTCTTGCATATGGCCCCACAGGCACTTGGCATCTTGAAAGCTGCACTGCAGAAATCTCAAGGCAGCCTTGTAAATAAATCCACAAAAGTTGCTAGCCCTCAAAGAACATGTTACTAGGTAACTTTGCTCCAAGGGATCTGTGTTTCTGGGATGCTGCAGAAGATAGGATGCCCCCACCCTCTATGACCTGCATGATTCCATCTTCATTGTAGGCTAGTTATAAAATTTAGAAGCTTTCTTCCAGTGAATTGGTGGCGGAGGGATTGAGCAATCCTTTCCGTTCCCTCTTAACCAGTCCTTTGGGTTTCCATGTTGGTCTTGGAGCAATGGGATTTCCGTAATGCCTGCTGCTGAAGCACGCAGTTGGGCCCCATTCACACCACACATTTAAATCGCTATGACGCCACTCAGGGTTTCCCCCAAAGAATTATGGGTGCTGTAGTTCCCTGTGGAGACAGATTGATTGTTTAAACCACTCTGGAAATCATAGCTCTGTGAGAACAACTCTCAGCTCCTTTAACAAACCATAGCCCCCAGAATTCTTTGGGGCAAGCCATGATTGTTTATAGTGTCTCAAGTGGATGATGTGAATGTGGCCTTAAACAAACTTGAAGACATTCATTTCTTCAGCAAACATTTCATTTCCTCCCCAGCAGTTTCCCCCATTAAGAGTTATTTTATCAAAAATATCTCCAAATCCTCTCTCTAGTCTTGTGCATAGGAGTGCTGCTTAAGGAGTACAGTATTCTAATAAAATATGTGGTAAGAAGGGAAAAGGGGGGAGAGGAGATTTATTAGACAATCCTCACTTAGTACTTTTTCCTTTCTGTTTTTCAGCTAGGTCAAAGTAAGGAATCAAGTATACGAAGCTCAGATGACCTCAACTTAAACATCTTAAGGAATCCTCAAAGGAAGTATCAGGTAGGATCTAGATGCTAACAGAGTAACTGTAAAGAACTTGACAGCCAAACAGAGAAGGATTATCCACAGCCCAGAAAATTGAGTAGCCCAGAAAATTGAGTAGCCAAAAATTGCATTCCTTTTGCTAGGCTTTATTTCTCTAGTCTCAGTTACTCAAAACAGTGCAAGACAAATGCAGGGGGAAATCCTATGGCAATATCCACCAGGATGAACAGCTTAGAATGCAGCAGATCTCCTATTGAGCCAGGAAGTTCCTGGCTCAGCTGGTGTTAAGCCCCCAACCTCAGCTTAGCCAAAGATATGCTGGCTCATTCAGGACCTATCCATCGGAGCCAAACCTTGCTTTCTCTCTGACAAGTTGGGCCAGCTCAGCTGCCAGTAGCCTTGCTCCTGAACAGGACTTTGGATCCGACATAACTTCACATTGACTTAATTTACACCAGCTTGCTTCTTGGGTGTAGGGTGAACCCTAAGTGCCCACCCCCACCTTCCCTACCCAAAGATGTGATGCAGGGCACATGGCCACTTAGGGGGAACTTTGACTGGGGAAACAGTCAACCTGTTTCAACTCCACCCTGCTTGTGGGTTTAAAATAAAATAACGAGTGATCCAGTGGCCTCATCCCGTGTGCTGCTGCTGCTGCCTAGAATCAGGATGCACAAGCCAATACTTGAAAGGCTTTTCTGCTTCTCTTTCCCAGAAAATTATGAAACGTCTTATAAAGCGATATGTACTGAAAGCTCAAGTGGACAAGGAAAGTGACGAAGTCAATGAAGGTAGGCTTCCAAAAATTGATGTAGTTTGGAATATCGGGTAGCAGAATTAAAAGGCTAGCAAAAAGTTTTTGGGTTCCACCGCCCCATACTTAAAGGGCACCTTTGCTACAATGCTTCTGTTTTGATTCGCAGCATAACCTAGCATAACAGCTGCTGTGGCTTCTGGGTTTATAACTCTCCCAAGAACAAAAAATAATAATCATTGGTGTGCTAAAGGGGGAGCTAGAGGTAATGGTGGCAGAACCCTGTTTGAGGCCAGCCAATTCCCTATGGTCCAGGGGGTTGTAAGGTTTTATTTGCTAGACCAAATGGGCCTTTGGGTCTGATTAATCAGGGCTCTTCGTAGTGCCGTCCCCACCCCCCACCCCACATCCCCGGCTTCTCCTTTTTCTTCTAGTAAGCCCTTGATCTTCTTTCTCTCTTTCTCCCCCTCTCTCTCTCTTATAGGTGAGCTGAAAGAAATTAAACAGGACATCTCAAGCCTCCGTTACGAGCTCCTTGAAGAAAAGTCACAGAACACAGAAGACCTGGCAGAACTCATCCAGAAACTTGGGGAGAAACTGTGTATTGAGCCAAAACAGGAACAAAGGACTTCTCTCTGAAAAAGAAAGTGGGGGGGGGGAAGGGGGGCACACTCCTCCTCCAAGCTGGCAGTCCAGTGAAAGCCATATCAATTCTATCTACAACCCCACCCCACCCCCCCACAATTCTCCTTCAATTGTAATTGACACTTTTGCAGCAGCTACAAAAGTAGATACATCTTGACAATTCTTTTTCTTTTTGGTTAACTGGGGGAAACCAGCATTTTGAGCAGATGTTATTTAACCCCATCCACGGAGGCCAACTCAACCATTGAAAGGAAAAGACATAAAATATGGTTTGAGAAGAAGCCGCACAATTAAAGACTTTTAATTACTGGTTCTACTGGTGCCAGGGAGCTATCTTGTTCTCTCACTCTCTTTCACACTCCCACTAACGTGCACACGTATTTTGACACTTCAAACGTATGCCTACTTAGAAGTAAATTCCACTGAGATGAATGAGGTTTACAAATTAAGCATTTAGGAATAAGGTTCTGATCACTTTCTTCTTTTCTTTTCTTTTTTTAAAAAATGAACTGGTCTTTCTTTAAATAAACAACAACAAAAATACAATTACATTACTTTAATTAAAGTAAAAAAGAAATAATTTCTGTTCCATTAACTAAGTGCTTGGGATGGACAAGAGGAAGGCTCAACAGAGCACATCTGAAAGCCATGATGTTACCGTGACATTACAGTGTTTTCTTCAAATCCCTCCATTGCAAGAAGGCGTTCTGGTACATTTCTTTGGGAGTGCATCTACAATACAAACCCATATTGGCTTAATCGCCGAGGGTTTCTCCAAAGAATCCTAGGTGAGGGGTGCTAAGATCAGTAGTCCTCTTCCTCTTCAGAGAACTACAATCCACAGCAATCACTGGGGAGAAATGTTTAAATGCTTTAAGTCTCTATTGCAGATACGTCCAAGGACCAAGGTGCCAAGAGCCTTGATATCCATCCCACGAAAGGCGTTCCACTGCCAAGCAGCAATTCCTAGTATCTGCCTTGTCTGCGTTTAGCATTTTTCCTTGGCGAATGTTTATATGTTGAGATACACCATATGAGTTGCATTGAGCTAAGTCGTAGAGTTGATACGCTACAATCAGTGGGCATTTATTTCAGTGGGTCTACTCTGAAAAAAAAATCAGTCCATTTGTTTCATTGGGTTTCCTCTGAGAATAATGCAATGGGATGCAACCCAATGTGTCTAGGAGCAAATGACTGGAACCATAAGTGTTCTTAGGGAGGTACGCTGTATGCCTGGTCTATGACTGCCTTACTCCCTTTTCGGCCCTGATCCATTGTGCATCCCTGTGATAAATAACTGATAACCAAAAGCCAGCCCTACCTTGTCTCATTTCACATGTTTGTATTGCTACCACCTTTCATCTAGTAACAGCACCACTGAAAGAACAACCCACACAAGCAAACCTTCCATTAGTCATGGCCAGGTATTTGATGGCGGTTGCACTTTGAGTCTACACAAGTTTGATACAGATAACCCTTTTTGCCCAGTGTGGCCCTTCGAGATGTTGTTGGGCTTTAACTCCCATCAACCTCCCATCAAATGAGTCAGCAGTGTGATGCAGCAGCTTAAAAAGCCAATGCAATTCTGGGCTGCATCAATAGGAGTATAGCATCTAGATCTAGGGAAGTAATAATACCACTGTATTCTGCTCTGGTCAGACCTCACCTGGAGTACTGTGTCCAGTTCTGGGCACCACAGTTCAAGAAGGATACTGACAAGCTGGAACGTGTCCAGAAGAGGGCAACCAAAATGGTTAAAGGCCTGGAAACGATGCCTTATGAGGAACGGCTTAGGGAGCTGGGTATGTTTAGCCTGGAGAAGAGAAGGTTAAGGGGTGATATGATAGCCATGTTCAAATATATGAAAGGATGCCATATGGAGGAGGGAGAAAGATTTGTTTTCTGCTGCTCCAGAGAAGTGGACACGGAGCAATGGATTCAAACTTCAAGAAAGAAGATTCCACCTAAACATTGGGGAGAACTTCCTGACAGTAAGAGCTGTTCGGCAGTGGAATTTGCTACCAAGGAGTGTGGTGGAGTCTCCTTCTTTGGAGGTCTTTAAGCAGAGGCTTGACAGGCATATGTCAAGAATGCTTTGATGGTGTTTCCTGCTTGGCAGGGGGTTGGACTGGATGGCCCTTGTGGTCTCTTCCAACTCTATGATTCTATGAACCTCAGCTAGCATGTCCAAAAGTCAGGAATGATAGGAGTTGTAGTCTAGCAATACCTGGGGGACCTTGCCCTATGCCTGCACCCAAAGTATGCGCAAAATTTCTACTTGGCAGATTTATCTTGGGGTTGTTTGATCATTTTAACTGGCATCTAAGCCTTGAAGGCAGGACCTCAGGCACATACAGTAGTACCTCGACTTATGAATGCCTCGATTTCCGAATTCTGCTAACCCGGAAGTATTTTCACCGCGCGTGCATTTTGTGCAAGCGCAGAAGCGGCGCGCGCGGTCTGCACATGTGCAAAGCACAAAATTGCGCTTTGCACATGCACAAAATGGACGCTTTGACTTCCGAAGGTTTCGACTTCTGAAGAGCACCGCGGAACAGATCGCCTTCGTGAGTCGAGGTACCACTGTACCTGCCAAGTCTCGCGCTGGAAAAATGTGAGATCAGCAGCGGCTTGGCACCAGAAGTTGCGTAGAAGCAACTTCCAGGGCCGCTCTGACCATGTGTGGGCACCGGAAATAGGGCAGAGTGGCACCGGAAGTTGCTTCTACGCATGCCCGGCAGCCATCTTGGTGATGGCCGCTGGGCATGTGTGGAAGCGACTTCCGGTGCCGCTCTGCCCTTTTTCCGGTGCCCACACATGGGCAGAGCAGGAGGCTCCCTGGCAGGTAGGAAATCCGGAAGATTTCCGCGATTTTTCTCCATTCGGGAGAACAGCGGGAAACAGATTAAAATCCGGGGGTTTCCTGTGAAAAACGGGATACTTAGCAGCTAAGCTCAGGCAATACCACCCACTCTCTTATCCCTTTTCTCTTATATCTGCCTAATGTGCAGATTAGGATGGGTTGACCTAATCATGTAAGTGCCCATGCAAGTCCCCTTTAAACCAGGCACCACAAATAAAAAAGCTCTGCTTAATAATTAATGGTTTGTGGGCCAAACCGATAACAAGCACTGTCATGGATGCTTTAGCTGAGATTCCTGCATTGCAGGGGGTTGGACTAAATGACCCTTGGGTCCCTTCCATGGTTCTATGAACTTTCCCCCCTTTTCCCACGGCACCAGGTAGATTCTCCCCAGGAACCCCTATTCAGTCTGCTATGGAGCAAAACCCCCCACTTATGTCCTGCAAGGGCATCTAGGGGTATACTCTGATGACACAACCATCCATCCATAAGTGTAGACTTACAGCAGTTTAACACTGACCCGAGTCAATTAGCAGAAGGTGGGAATTATGGAAACAATACAAAGCAGTTATCAGGTCTGTGGCCACATTTGTAGTTTTGAGTGAGGGCCATAAGTCTTGGTCACTTTCCCCCCTATTGGTCACTTTTTGGGTCACTTTTTCCCCTATTCCCCCACAAAAAGAGAAGGCACACCCAAAACTTACTTTTCCAAGGGATCCAGATGAAAGCTGGTTCGAGTATAATTAATCTGAGCCTTGAAAAAGGCATAGAGCTGAAAGAGGAAGTGGGAAAGACTGTCATTTTGCCAACTTCCTCCTTCAGCTCTATGTACTTTTCGAGGGAGCGAAAATGGTAGCCACCCTCACTACCTCAAGGGGGCAATGGGGGTGGGTGCTCAGAGGCTTTGTAGCAGCCAGGGGAACCCCTCAAGGGTGCTACTGCAGCCATGAGTGCCATGTTCGCAATCCCTGGTACAAACATTTACATAAGAAGTCTAAAACATTCCGCTTTTGCTTCCAGGATGCAACGGGGAAGATGAAGAATGTTTACCTTTTTCCTTAGCAATCATCCATTTGCACAATCATCCCACTCCCATCATGTATGAATAACCACCAACAAACAGAGTTTCAAGAAAGCAGCAGTTCTTTGGAGAAATGAAGCATTCGGTTGACCTTCCTTGACCAGTTGCCTTCTCTGTTTAGAATACATTTTACCCACAGTATATTGCTTCCATTTCTCTGATTTGATAATGGTGGTTTAAACAAAGGCCGTCAATGAAGTGCTGCGTGTGTTTTTTTAAATATCCACGCATATAACCTAATGCATACCGGGAAGCTATTAACATCAACACGACCATTTTTATTAACTTGGTCAAGTCCTAGTTCAAGCTGCAAGTTGATGTACTTGGGATTTTACTGCTTTTTGCAGTTTAAGAATAAGCAGTATACCCGGAGAAGCTTATGTTGTATAAACAGCTTGCATAAACCAAGACTTGAGCTGGGCTTTAAAAAAAAAAAAAGATTAAAAGCTGCTCTAGTGGCCTTTAAGCTGTAAAATAAACAGAACCAAGATAGACATGGCATTAAATGCATCTTCACAATTGATGCACGTTTTAGAAATGCACATAAAAGTCATTGGAGCATGGCAGATAATTATCAGGATCTCAAGGAGGCGCAGAGGGAGAATTTCGCCCTTTTCTCCCCTGCAACTGCCTCCATGAAAATTACTCCTTCGAAGGCGCCATCACCATTGAAAGTTGCATTGGTACCAATGGGGAAGTTTTCCTCCAATGCAAATAGAAGCTTCAGAGGAGTTAGTTGGGTTTTTTTTTTTTTGGTGACAACTGTAGAAAGAGGAAGAAAGAGTTAAATTGTCTTTGCCTCCTGCTATGCCTGGGACTTTGGGGTGAAGAACGGGTAATAAATAACTAAATAACTAATTATCAGCGCCCCCCCCTGCCTCCAACGGCTGCACTTTTTAAAAATGTGCACATTAAATGCAAAGACAAATTTAGGATCCCGTCTAGTTTCGCCCACTGGCTAAAGGACAATTTTCCTGGTGAAGAGCCGGTTGCTTTACTGAACATGTTTTTAACATGCAGTGCATAGTTTTAATAAGTGGTAAGGCTACATCAGGGAGTGCCTGATCACCTCATCTGTCTCCTGAGAAATCTCTATGTGGGACAAGAAGCTACAGTTAGAACTGGATATGGAACATCTGATTGGTTCAAAATTGGGAAAGGAGTACGACAAGGTTGTATATTGTCTCCCTGCTTATTTAACTTATATGCAGAATTCATCATGCGAAAGGCTGGACTAGATGAATCCCAAGCCGGAATTAAGATTGCCGGAAGAAATATCAACAACCTCAGATATGCAGATGACACAACCTTGATGGCAGAAAGTGAGGAGGAATTAAAGAACCTTTTAATGAGGGTGAAAGAGGAGAGCACAAAATATGGTCTGAAGCTCAACATCAAAAAAACCAAGATCATGGCCACTGGTCCCATCACCTCCTGGCAAATAGAAGGGGAAGAAATGGAGGCAGTGAGAGATTTTACTTTCTTGGGCTCCTTGATAACTGCAGATGGTGACAGCAGTTACGAAATTAAAAGATGCCTGCTTCTTGGGAGAAAAGCAATGGCAAACCTAGACAGCATCTTAAAAAGCAGAGACATCACCTTGCCGACAATGGTCCGTATAGTTAAAGCTTTGGTTTTCCCAGTAGTGATGTATGGAAGTCAAAGCTGGACCATAAAGAAGGCTGATCGCCAAAGAATTGATGCTTTTGAATTATGATGCTGGAGGAGACTCTTGAGAGTCTCATGGATGCAAGAAGATCAAACCTATCCATTCTGAAGGAAATCAGCCCTGAGTGCTCACTGGAAGGACAGATCGTGAAGCTGAGGCTCCAATACTTTGGCCACCTCATGAGAAGAGAAGACTCCCTGGAAAAGACCCTGATGTTGGGAAAGATTGAGGGCACTAGGAGAAGGGGGCGACAGAGGACGAGATGGTTGGACAGTGTTCTCGAAGCTACGAACATGAGTTTGACCAAACTGCGGGAGGCAGTGGAAGACAGGAGTGCCTGGCGTGCTATGGTCCATGGGGTCACGAAGAGTCGGACACGACTAAACGACTAAACAACAACAACAACAACAAGGCTACATTTGGTCTCTCTGCCCCACTTTCGATAACATAATCATCATGGAGGTCACAATGTTTTGGAGCAGGTCGTCTTGTGGATTCTCAAGTCAAGAAGCATTCTGTACTTAAATGCATTTGCCTCACCTCCTCAGTCAATTAATAGGAGAAATGGACTCATCCACTGGGAGCCTTAAGACCAGTGAACTCAGGGTGTATAGAAGCTTTAAAGGCCTCTCTAAGGCAGAGGAAGCCCACAGAATATAGATCTTATTTTGTAAGATATATGAAAGGACAGTGGTAAAATTTGCAAAACTGATCTGAGTTATGGCCATCCTAAAAAAACCAACCTTGCCTCATATCAGTTGTTCCTTTATCTGGGGGGGGGGGGGACAGAGCAGCAGGAAGAGCACTCTTCTCTAGTGCTCTTGATCAGAATCTCTGAGGAAATCTTCCATTAAGGAAAAAAAACCTGTGAGGAAGAAATTGTACAACCAATAATCAGATGGATCCTGCTGTGAAGGGAACATGGGGCATGAGGCTTAAGCCTAAGAGAACTCTGTGTGCAGCCCGTAATAGTGAAGGGGGAGAAGTTGGATTCAGTTTGCATTTAAATATGCACTTTCCAGAGCAATACACAAAGCAAAGCATCCTTCAAAATGAGCACTTCTCCAAATTCTTTGCAGTGCAGTTCTCCAGCCAAGCAGTGTGTGCAAAAATGCATACACCAGGCTAAAGCTTGCACTAAACTGCATATAAATGTACATACGAAAATGCATTAGGGAAAACAGCTTTGCAAAAAGTATAAGGCAAAACTGCATACCAAAAAAATGTGTGTGTAAGGATAAATTTGCACTAAAACGCTGGTGAGTTTTTATGAGGCCTTTTTGAATAAAATAAAATTGCAAACTGATGTGGAAATGTGAGGAACTGAATTGAAGGCTGGAAAAAAGAAGAAACAGAGAAATCTCATGGGAAATGCTGTTCAGGTTTTCTTTTTCTTATTCAGCAAACAAGTCAGTCTGGAAAGTGTTCCCTAGTGAAAGTTTGGTAGCCACGGCCTTAGATCCCTGTTGTCAGAAAATCATTGGGTAAAAGAAATTGCATCCCTATAAGCATTGCTTGATGCCACAGGCATTCTCTGCAGCCCTACAGCTCACTGGCTAGAAATGGCATTCCTGAATGTCACCTCACACCAGGGATAATCGGGCATGTAGTTCAGTATCAAAAGCCCCAGCAAGAAAATCTGTGGTGTGTCTTTTTCCTGTGCAGTGGGACGGCCTGTCACCAGTGGCAGCTCCTGCTGGGATCATGTTTCTGCTTCTGCCTCTTGACCCTGCCCACCACTGCCATGTGGTTCCTGGAAGGTGGAACAGAAGAGAATGTGGCCCCTGGGCTCAATCCTAGACTGATTCCCAAACACTGTGGGGCCCTTGGGGGAAGGGAAAGGACTCCCTTTGGGGTTTAACCAGTGCACACGCCTACAGCTGTGGGACTTGGGGAGGCAGCAGGGCTGCGCCAGGGTGCAAAGATCCACCCAGTGCCCCCCCCCAGGTTGCCCAGTCCCAGGCGCACAGGAGGGCGGAACTGGCCGGCCGCCTCAGGGTCTTGCTGGCTCAGTTGCCCCCAAACTCGTGGCACAGAGCCGACTGCAGCAGAAGAGCCCGCTGCGGCACTCCAACCGATGGGTGGGCTCTTCCCTGGACTCGACTCTCGGGCACTGGACTCTCGGCCTGGCGCCCCTGAGAGCTCGGCGCCCGGGTGCCCTGCACCCCTAGCGCCTATGGGTAAGATGGCCCTGGGAGGCAGTGAGTCAGGAGAGCCTCCCTCCCTGCACATAAAGGCCTTGGCTTTGGAAGGAGGCAAGTAACATACCGCCCAAAGCCCAGGGCAGGATAAGTCCAGCCTTTCAAATACACATAAGCAGCTCCAGCAATTCTGGCACAACTAGAGTACTGCAGATCTCCTTTTGTATGTTCAAATAAAGTTATGGTCCTAGTTATCCAACTACTGGTGTCTTGCTTCTTTCTTCCAGGTATGGGAACAGGGGGTGCATATTCTGTGTACGGGCACAGAGACTTCTGTTTCAGTGTATCTGAAGAAGTGTGCATGCACACGAAAGCTCATACCTATGACAAACTTAGTTGGTCTCTAAGGTGCTACTGGAAGGATTTTTTTTATTTTGTTTTGCACAGAGACCATTTGCTTTTCCTGCTCAGTCCTTCTTTGCACCAGACCAGCCTCTTCATTTTACGTCCATGTCACCTTTTCCCGCCTTTTTAAATGCAGCCCCCCCATGTGTTATGCCACACCCCCATGGCAGGCATTTTTGTGACTGGCACCTGCAAGCACCCCAAAATTATACCTGTGCCTTCTGGCCTCTGCAAAGGTTGGTGATCGACACAGCAGCACGATCGTTGGCCTCTGGGGACAGTGCTAGCCACAGGTACCGAATGAAGACTATATCTTGTATCCTATATAATAAAGTCCCTGTGTCTCTGCGTCCAGTCCCTGTGTCCCTGTGTCCACGCTAATGTGCATGTGCCCCACAGACACAGGGACTGGACGAAGAGGCGGGATGTACACACACGCTCTCTCTCTCTCCCCCTCAACCCTCTGCCTCCCGTTTCCCTGTGGCGGCGGACCAAGATGCCGCCATCTTGGTCCGCCTCCTCCTCCTCCTGACAACCCTACCTGGCCCGTGGGAGGAGCGGCGGGGCCGCGGCCTTCCCTCCCTCTCTGCGCTTGGCCGTGGGACACAACGGGAGAGCGATTTTGTTTAATTGTGTTCCTGGTGCGCCCCGCGGCCGAGCGCAGAAAGGGAGGGAAGGCCGCGGCCCCGTCGCACCTCTAGCGCCCGTTTTCTTAACGGGCTGAATGAGACTAGTATAATATATAGCATGGTAGATAGATGATAGATAGATAGAGGTTTGTAGGTGCTAGAATTTAATTAAGGCTTAGCGTAGTGAAACCAGGAAATAGGCAGACTCATGTGTACTCAGGATAAACCCAGTGCGTATTTGAACCGTGTGCTAGACCTTGCTAAGCCAAGTGGCAAAAGCCAACAAAATCAGGACTAGCCTCCCGCATGAGTGAGACAGAGGATGAAAGGGCAAATCTCGTTTGCACATGGGTGAGTTTCCTCCGTCCCTCAACCAGGAGTTTAGTTTAAAAAGGCAACGCCAGTGTTTTAGGGAAGGTTAGAGTTCAGAACGGCAGTTAGAGGAAGCTGGGATGTGCCTTGAGGAAGCAAGAGGAGCTGCAGCGCAAGGATGCTATTTTGGCTCTGAGGAAGCAGAGGAATGCTGTTGGTCCGAACCCCTCCATGGCAGGCTCAGGTTGTATATATTCGTAAATAAACCATATATCATAGAGAAGCCATGTATCATAGAGACATATTTACTGTGTCTGGAACTCCCTGGAATCTCATACCGCTGTGGAGCTCGGGAGGTGGCGTATTACAACCTCCTTGTCAGGAGAAACCTCAGTTGTGGGTGTCAGGTTGCAGTTAAAGGCGTAGCAACCAGCCAAGGAAAACAGGTAGTAACTGTAGCAGCAGGTAACCATCTGATTCAAGAGCCCAGCCTTCTCATAAACTTTTCATCTCCGCCAGCAGCTGTTTTTCTCTCTGGATGAATCATGTTCTGGTGACTCACACCCAGAGTAAGCACTGGGCAGATTATTCAGCCGTGTATTTTAAGCTTTGACCTTTCGAAAAGAGGTTCCCCTGATCGGTACTTGAATGCATTTAACCCCGTGACGTAGCTTCAAAAAAAGAGAGCAGTTATGCAGAGAGAGAAACACACTGGTTTGAAGACAAATTTGGATATGTATTTCATGTATTTGTTCACCTGTGCAATCCCTCCCTATCCTGGATACTCCTGGGTAACAACAACATGATCTTTACAATTAAAACATGAACTGACTGTGCTATTATTATTATAGGCAGTGCTTATAGGTAAAGGTAAAGGGACCCCTGACCATTAGGTCCAGTCGTGTCCGACTCTGGGGTGCGGTGCTCATATTGTGTTATTGGCCGAGGGAGCCGGCGTATAGCTTCCAGGTCATGTGGCCAGCATGACAAAGCCGCTTCTGGCAAACCAGAGCAGCACATGGAAACGCCGTTTACCTTCCTGCTGTAGCGGTTCCTATTTATCTACTTGCACTTTGACGTGCTTTCGAACTGCTAGGTTGGCAGGAGCTGGGACCAAGCAACGGGAGCTCACCCCATCACAGGGATTCGAACCACCGACCTACTGATCAGCAAGTCCTAGGCTCAGTGGTTTAACCCACAGCGCCACCTGGGTCCCCATTTATTATTATAGGCAGTGCTTATAATATACCTTATAATATATTGGTCATATATACCAATAATAAACTCAGTGTTTATATATGCAGTCATTTTTATATCTGTTTGCATTGTTAAACCACTTCAAGATGCTGCATGGGAAGTGATTCATAAATGAAACAAAATGATAATAATTATCAAAGTCTTTAAAAAAATCTTTTCTTTGTTGTGCTTTAACTTTTAAAATGCTTTTTTTCTTTAATAAAAAGGAAATAAATACCATAATTATTCAAGTGCTATATGTAGTCGTAACAGCATTACACATGGATAGGAGAGAAGTATCAGCAGATTTGGGAGGGAACCTGAAATTTGATGATGTGCAAAGGTCTTCTGGGCAGGGTGGGGTCTCTTAATGGAGACTGCTCCTCTAAGACATCCCAGTGCGCAGTGACCACATCATGTTGACTGACTATAGGGAAGGGAGGAGCACGATATGCTGCAACCTTTTGTTGCAGGTCCCACTTGTTTCTTCTAAAACTGCAGTGCCCAACTGAGTCACGACTTCTGCCAGGTTTTGGACATCAGGTTTTGGAACTCCCTTCAAACTCCTTATTCTCTTGAGCATGCAAGGCCTTAACATCCCTGCAAGGAAACGTCTTTGTTCAATGTCAGTCCTGCTTGCTTGCACTTTTGTTTTGCATTTTTCTCATGTTAGTGCAGTTTGCCAATTGTTTGGCGTTCCTTTTCCAGTCAGAAGAGTCACCCAGAAAGTCTGAAGGAATCTCCTTTCTCAGTTCAGCTCATCTATTGGGGAGCTCCCATGTGGTAATAAACACCCCACCCCTTTCATTTCTTCTTAAAGTATTTATTGTAGAATTGACACTACAGCTTTTATAACTACTGGTCAAATGAAAATAAAGTAGAACTGTATATAGAGATTCATTCTATCTCATGACTCTTCAGCCACCTGGCCAGAGTAACAGCCTTCATGCAATACAACATGCAAACCTCTCCACCAGAACCTGCCTTATAAAGAAGCATGTTGCTAAGGGAAACCTTGTTGCTGGGGGATACCTGTTGCTAGGGGCAAACATGTTGCCAGGGGCAAATCTTTTCAAGGATCGTTTCAAGTCACTGTTTAGAAGACTGCACTAAAACCTCAGCTAGCAATTTCTAGTCCTTTCCTCTGCATGAGGAACAACGAAAGATGTTATATTAATGACTGAGGGGGTCATCCAAACCAGAGATCCACTGGGATGAGTGAGATTGGATCTAGCAGATCTCCAGATCATATGCATGATTCCCAGTGCATGCAGCCTATGCTGGTGCTACTTTTATAGAAAACAATGTGCTCACCATGAACCAGGAATGCCAACTTGAATAAAATATTTGGGTGTGGGTGTGTGTGGAATCCTCACCCGACATAATTGATCACACATCATTTGAATGGCAATGCACATCAACTTTGGGGAGGCAACCCCCTCAAATATTTTATTGGGGGCGAAGGGATCTCGGCCCCTCAGAACTGGATGCTATACCATGAACATCTCCCTCATTCTCTTAGAATGGCAATGGCGGCCACCTGAGAGGTGTTGGAACTGAGTTCTGGTCAGTTCCAGCTGAAGCAAAGCCCTGTTCTCATTGCAGCTGAGCAGGGGGTCAATCGGCTCAGCCAGTACCAGCAGATCTTACGCCAACATAAGCCCGGAAAAATGGGCTTTCCAGGGGATTGGTGGGAGAGTAATGGGAACATTCTAACAGTCAATCCCTCTTTGCAGGGAACTCTGGGAATTGTCACTCTCCTAATAATCCTTAACAAACTTCAACAGTTCCCAAGATGCATTGGGGGAAGCCGTGTCTGCTTAAAGTTATATGATGCCTTTAATTGTCTAGTGCACCTGAGCATCTGTGAAATGGGATGATTACTCTGTCATTGCTTTTTGGGGGAGAAAAGCAATGACAAACCTAGACAGCATCTTAAAAAGCAGAGACATCACCTTGTCGACAAAGGTCCGTATAGTTAAAACTATGGTTTTCCCAGTAGTGATGTATGGAAGTGAGAGCTGGACCATAAAGAAGGCTGATCGCCGAAGAATTGATGCTTTTGAATTATGGTGCTGGAGGAGACTCTTGAGAGTCCCATGGACTGCTAGAAGATCAAACCTATCCATTCTGAAGGAAATCAGCCCTGAGGGCTCACTGGAAGGACAGATCCTAAAGCCTAGGCTCCAATACTTTGGCCACCTCATGAGAACAGAAGACTCACTGGAAAAGACCCTGATGTTGGGAAAGATGGAGGGCACAAGGAGAAGGGGACGACAGAGGACGACATGGTTGGACAGTGTTCTTGAAGCCACCAACATGAGTCTGACCAAACTGCGGGAGGCAGTGGAAGACAGAAGTGCCTGGTGTGCTCTGGTCCATGAGGTCATGAAGAGTCGGGCATGACTAAACAACAACAACAACAGCAACAACAACAACAGCAGCAACAACAACAACAGCAGCAGCAACAACAACAACAACAACAACTCTGTCAATGGCCAGTTTTGAAATGTGCAATTACCCTGTTTCCCCTATTTTACGATGTAGTCATAAAATAAGCCATAGCAGGATTTTTAAGCATTCAAGGAATATAAGCAATACCCCAAAAATAAGACATAGTGATAGGCGCAGCAGCAATGCTGGCCACAACGGGAGGAGGAGGAGGAGGGAAAAAAATAAGACATCCCCTGAAAATAAGCCATAGTGGGGGTTTTTTTTGAGAAAAAATATATATATGATGGTGTCTTATTTTCGGAGAAATGCGGGTAGAGGTAGCTTGTCATGAAGGGCTGATAAAAAAGCGAAAGCTTTATCTTCTGCATCACCCTTCCATTTGTATTGTATTCATACTGCCATCTTGTAAAACATCAAGGTGGGATGTGACAGCCTGTATACAATAAAAAAATGGACAACTATTAAAAATGGTACAAAGTAGTCATTAAAATGACTGGCTAATTTTTTAAAAAATGTTTTAAGCAGCTGCATAAGCCTGTCACCATAAAAAGATCTTCAAGAGTCAACCCAAAGTCAAAGGTGAGGGTGCCTGATGAATCTGCTGGAGGACATCGCTGCAGAGCATGAGACTGGCAACAGTAAATAGCCAACTTCTAGTTTGAGGCCAGTCAGGTGTCTGTAACATGGGAGACAACTAAGAGTATTCCTCCAGATAATCTCACTGATCAAGCTGGGATATAAGGGCTCAGAAAGTATCTATGTTGCTCAGAAGGCTTGAACCCAGCCTAGTTGCATATAGGCAGCTGGTGCAGCTGTTTTAGCAGAGCTATCACATGATGCTAGTTACCTACACCCAACGGACGCAGATCTAAACCACAGAGCCTCTTGGGCTTGCCGTTCGGAAGGTCGGTGGTTCAAATCCGTGTGATGGGTTAGCTCCCGTTGCTCTGTCCCAGCTCCTGCCAACCTAGCAGTTCGAAAGCACGTGTAAGTAGATAAATAAGTACTGCTGTGGCAGGAAGGTAAATGCCGTTTCCATGCGCTCTGGTTTCCACCACGGTGTTCCGTTGCACCAGAAGTGGTTTAGTCATGCTGGCCACATCCAGGCCACTGAAAGCTGTCTGTGGACAAACGCCGGCTCCCTCGGCCTGAAAGCGAGATGTGTGCCACAACCCCATAGTCGCCTTTGACTGGACTTAACCGTCCAGGGGTCCTTTGCCTTTTTTACCTTTTACCTCAGTTCATAAGAGAGGGGAGGGGAGGCCATATAGGCCTGGTTGGTCCTCTGCAGGGCCTAAGTCCTCTTCCCAGAATCCTTTGCAATGCAGAGCAGTTCTGTTGCAAGGGCAATGGATCTTCTCAGCAGGCGAGTTAGTGCGGAAAGCATTTCCCGAAGCTGGAAAGCATGGAAACCACACTTGGGAAAACGTCATAGTAGAAACATAAAATGCCACAATCCACAGAAGAACTAATATGGTATTTATTTGCATATTAGCAATTTGTTGGTCTGGTCAGGACCTGAGCACTTCTTGCACGGAAGAGACCTATAGGTTTGCTGTTTGCTTTGACTAATGCTTTGACTTTACAGTGGAACCATTTCCTAGGCGGATCTGTAAAGCTACCATGCAGGCTCACAATGTGTGCGGCGAAGGGACAATGTGACATATGACAGCTAGTCATGCTGGCCACATCCAGGCCACTGAAAGCTGTCTGTGGACAAACGCCGGCTCCCTTGGCCTGAAAGCGAGGGCCAAAAAAACCAGTAGGAGAACACTTCAATCTCCCAGGACATTCTATACAAGATCTCAAAGTAGCTTTCTTACTACAAAAGAATTTCAGAAATAGACTGGAAAGAGAAGTTGCTGAATTACAACTTATCACCAAGCTCAAAACCATGGAGGGACCTGGTTTGAACAGAGATATCGGATTCTTATCTCATTATACATGATAAGCGATCTTCAGCCATCTCCACCCTTGCTTTTTCATGCAAAACCATTTGCAGTCGTTTTCGGTCATCAACAGCTATCAGTCAGTCAATCACCCATTTCCACCACCCTTCTGAGTGATCCCCCCTCCCCATCCCCACCCCTCCCCACCCCTTCTCTACATAAGTGCCTGGGGACTCCCATTTCACTGTATCTGAAGAAGTGTGCATGCACACGAAAGCTCATACCAAAATAAAAACTTAGTTGGTCTTTAAGGTGCTACTGAAGGAATTTTTTTATTTTACTTCGACCCAGACCAACACGGCTACCTACCTGTAACCATATGACAGCTAGACATTGCCAGAACAAACATTTGGCAAAGCCTATCAAGATGGGCAGGTATGAAAATAAACAAGTGCGTGCTGACCCTCTCTCTATTAGATAGCCTTCCTGGAAATTCTGACCTACAGAAAAGGCCCGTGTAATTCTGGGAATGAAGATGCAGCATTGCTCGGAGCTAAGGATGGAGAACAAATAGGATTCGGTTCTCATTTAAAGATGGATCTATCTCATTCACAATTCCTAAAACCGTACAAACTGAAAGACAGCCATCTTTTGACAATCACACTTCCCCAAATTTTGTTATACAGCTTTCTAACTGTATAATGTGTAGCCTACCATCCAGGGGTCCTTTACCTTTTTATCTTTTACACCCAAGGGCAGCCCCTGAAGGCAGCCCTGTTTAGGGAAGCTTTTATTGTTTAACAGACCACTGTATTTTAATATTTTGTTGGCAGTCACCCAGATTAAAATACAGTATTAAAATTTAAAATGCAGCCTCATTTTGAGTAGTCAAATTCAAGCCATGAGGAAGGAAAAACGCAGGGCTCAGACTAAGTCCAACCCAAAGGCCAGGCGGAACAGCTCTGCCTTGCAGGCCCTGCGGAAAGATGACAAAGTAAGGAACAACTTGGAGTCTGGAGCAGCAAACCAGACTTCCAGGGGACGTCTGGAAAGATAATTTGGGTACGTCTGATTTGGCTTCCAGATTGCAACTAGTGAGGCTCATCCATCATCACGAAGAGATACAAAATATTTCATATTTCAGCAGTAAGAGTTTTCTTGTTCATTTGGAAACATTTGGAACTGTTACAAGTCTAGGAATTGAATGCACCACACGGGGGCAGTGGTGCCTCGCTTTCCTTTCCAATAGAAGCCAAAAGTCATGATCCTGGAAGGATTTCCTGGCTTAGAATCTTTTAATACAGTTTCCTGGACCCCAGATCCTGTGCCTCTTGGGTGCATAATTGTATGCAGATCACAGCTGCTGCCTTGTAATATACATAAATAATTAGGTATGTGGTTTTTTCTAATTGCTTGTTTTTTCACGTTTTGTTTTATCTTGGGTTTTTTTTTAATGAATATTTAAATTCTCTCTTTGGAAACTGCTTACAGGTCTTCTGTCAAGTCAGTGGCATATGAATGTTTTAAAATAAATAAGTAAAATGCAACATATGTGACTCCTGGGAACAATGGCAAAAAGCTTCTGAATCCTTCTGCAGACCAAGGCAAATGTGTACTAGATAAAGATGGAGGGCGCCAACATGGACTCTCACCAGGTTGCGTTCTTCTTACTTAAGGATGTGAAACGTATCATTTAGAAAGCAAAACTGCCTTATGGGAGAGTTGATCCCCCAAATATCTATGCATAAGTGCATCTTTGATAATACAGTGGTACCTCAGGTTACAGACGCTTCGGGTTACAGACTCCGCTAACCCAGAAATAGTACCTCAGGTTAAGAACTTTGCTTCAGGATGAGAACAGAAATCGTGTGGCGGCGGCAGTGGGAGGCCCCATTAGCTAAAGTGGTACCTCAGGTTAAGAACAGTTTCAGGTTAAGAACGGACCTCCGGAACGAATTAAGCTCTTAACCCAAGGTGCCACTGTAGAATCATAGGGTGGTATTCAACTATGTTTTACTAAGAGTAAACCTATTGACGTTAAGGGACCTAACTTAGGCCACATCTGCATTATACATTTAAAGCAGTATGATACCACTTTAGACAGTCATGACTATGGCTTCCCCCAAAGGATTCTGGGAAGTGTAGTTAGTTAAGGGAACTGAGAGCTGTTAGGAGACCCCATTCTCCCCTCAAACAGCTACAATTCCCAGAGTTCCCTGGGAAGAGTGATTGGTTCCGGACCTAAACCACTCAGAGAATTACAGCTGTGTGAGGGAATTGAGGCCTCCTAACAACTCTCAGTCCCAGGGTTTTTTTCCAACCAGAATTCGCCGGAAAGTTTCAGCACCTCTTAGGTGGACACCACTGCCATTCTAAGAGAACAAGGAAGGTGTTCATGGTGAGTTCTGGCCCCTCTTTTTCTATAAAAATAGTACTGCACAGCACCCTTAACAAATCCAGGATGATGATGATAACAACAACAACAACAACAACAACAACAACAACAACAACAACAACAACAATTACTACTACTATGGGGGGGGAGCCAAGACTGCTTAAAGTGAAAGGATCATGCTTTATACGCATAGTGCAGGTGTGGCCATAGTCATGCTCATTCATTTCACTGGGTCAACAGTGAGGAAAACTTACTGGAAGGGACCTCAAAAGTCATCTAGTCCAACCCCTGTTAGAGCAGAAAACAATAATGTCCACACCGTTTTTGAAAGATCTTTCTGTGGTACTCTATAATGATTTACTAAACTGCTCCAACAGTAAATTTCCAGAGTCTGTTTTGTGAGGCGTGTGAGGGAGGTCAGGGAATTCTTAACATCATTGCTAAACTACAGTTCCCAGAATTATCAGGAAACAGCCATTTCTGTCAAACTGGTGCAATGGTTGAATAACAACAACAACAACAACAACAACAACAACAACAACAACAACAACAACAACAACAACAATTTATTATATATACCCCACCCATCTGGCTGGGTTTCCCCAGCCACTCTGGGCGGCTCCCAACAGAATATTAAAAACAAGATAAAACCTCAAAGATTAAAAACTTCCCTAAACAGGGCTGCCTTCAGACGTCTTCTAAAAGTCAGATAGCTGTTTATTTCCTTGACATCTGATGGGAGGGTTTTCCACTGGGCGGGCACCACTACCGAGAAGGCCCTGTGCCTTTTAAATATGCACCATCAAAGCTGCAGGCTTTGCACACTTGCAGCTTACTTCTGGGTAAGCATGTTTAGGACAGGAGTAAAAAAAAAATTCTCCCTCTGACATTTACATCCTTCTAGCACTTACTGTGAATGTTATACATCATTCTCCCCCATCCTGGTGGCTGCCAGATGTTCTGAACTAAAATTCCCATCTTCCCTGACCACTGGCCATGGGCTGATGGGAGTTGGAGTCCAGCGACCTCTGGAGGGTTACAGATCCCCCACCTCTGGTGTAAATGATGTTGGTTGCTTGGTGTGCAAATAGGCCTGAGGTGCAAGTGGCAATTTGAGGTTTGGTTGCTGATGTCAGAAGCATATTGATTCGATTCCTTAAGCAGAGGAGAGCAACATGTCACAAAGATAGGGGGAAGTTGTCACCCAAAACATCTTGAGGGCATCGGGTTCAGAAAGGCTGCTATATATACTTAACGCTGCAATCTTGCCAAGTAAACATTGTAAAGCCTCTTATATTCCAGCAGGATAATTTTATTACAATACTGTATGCTTAAGTTCCTCACATTGAAACCATGGTTCTTTTGAAACAGCCAGTGGACAGATTTCAAGTCATGGGTAACCGGATCCTGCTGACCTCGCTCTAGGCAGAGAACAGCCGGCATATTGCAGTGGGCGTCTTTGTGCAGCAGAATCTAGAAACCGCTCTAAAATCATAATATACAATAACGTGTTCTTCCTTTGGATTATTTATTCAGCTAACATTGAGAGGTGCAAAAAGCAAACAGTTACCTGCTTAACACTAGACTCAGGTTGTTGTTTTTTAAAAAATATATGTGATATTATTAACCTTGTGTAGTGGGCTTTTCCCCTTCTTCATTTCTTGTCCACCTTGAAGTCAGAACTACGAAACTGTAAACTCTGAAGGAACAGTGTTGCAGAAGTCTTTTTGGTTTCTTTGGTTTCTCATTAGAAGTCTTTTTGGTGTCTGGTTTCTTTCCTGATCTTACTGGGAGGAAATTCAATTGAGATTCATCCCCCATTTCCTCCCGGCAGAACCAAGGAACATGCCCTCCAGCTGTTGTGCACCGCAGCTCCCACCAAACCTGGTTTTTGTCCATGCTGGTCAGTCTGTCAGTTCAAGTTTCTCTCCATTTTCATTTACTATATTTCTGTGCTGCTTTTCCCTCCATGATTCACAAAGCGGCTTACACAAACAATTAATAACGTGGCCAAACATCACAATTGCAACGTAAGTTGTATAAAATAATTGAACAAATTAAATGAAACAACCGTCTTCTATAAAACACTATTAATGAAACAAAAATAGATTAAACAGTCATATGATAAAGTTTACAAAGCATTCCAACACTCATAAACCACAAAACATTATTAACAAACTAACAAACTAACAAGCAAAAACACAAACTACGCACTGCTGAATTCACATGCACTCTCTACCCACTCCCATGACACATAGTTCATAAAAAAACACAGTCACATTTTCAAAATCTTAAGTACGGTTTTGCATGGGCTCGCAGTGTTTTATTTCATAAATATTTTTATTAAGTTTTGCAGATAAAATTCCCATTAAAATATATCATTCACCATTACATATAGGATTCTCTGAATCCATTGACTTCCCACCACCCTCTTCCATTTTCCATTGTCACACCTTTTTTCATTCCGCTTATCCAATTTTTCTAATTTGTTAGTAATGTTGTTACCTTTTCCTTTATACTTTTTATATTACAAGTATTACTCTAATCCTGCCAAGGCTTTTTTTTAAAAAAAAATCTTTACAGTATTGTCTTAAATAACTTATAAATTTTTCTTAATCTTTCTTAAACTTCTTCTCATTCTGGTCCCTGAGTCTCCAGGTTAGCTTTGCCATTTCGGCATAGTCCATCATCTTCATCAGCCACTCCTCTCTAGTTGGAACTTTGTCTTCTTTCCATCTCTGGCTGAATAGTACTCTCGCTGCTGTTGTCACGTACATAAAAAGTCTTTTCTGCTCTTTCGGAATTTCTGTACCTAAAATGCCTAACGAAAAGGCCTCTGTGGTGTAGTGGTTAAGAGTGGTAGACTCATAATCTGGGGAACTGGGTTCGCGTCTCCGCTCCTCCACATGCAGCTGCTGGGTGACCTTGGGCTAGTCACACTTCTTTGAAGTATCTCAGCCCCACTCACCTCACAGAGTGTTTGTTGTGGGGGAGGAAGGGAAAGGAGAATGTTAGCCGCTTTGAGACTCCTTCAGGTAGTGATAAAGTGGGATATCAAATCCAAACTCCTCCTCCTCCTCTTCTTCTTCTTCTTCTTCTTCTTCTTCTTCTTCTTCTTCTTCTTCTTCTTCTTCTTCTTCTGTTTTTTCTCTCCACAAGGGCTCACAGCGTTTTAAACGGCCCACCCCCAAATCCATATGATCATTTTTGGGGCACACTTTCCATATTATAGATGCATCTTGCACCCATTTCTGGGTTGGACAACTGCAGCGCAAAATTCAGAGGCGTGAATTTCAAAGAATAGCTTGTGTCAGTCAACCTGTTGGTTTGGGAAGTGCAGGTTATGTAGGCTCGCATTAAAAAGGTGAAGCAAATGAACTGCTTTCCTGTCCCCAGCCGGGGCTGATGCGAATTAGAGTCCAACAACATCTGGAGGGCACCAGGTTGGTGGTCCCTGGCCTAACCCAACTGTGCTGGGGAAGTGACCAGGTGCAGCTTTGTCAAAGAAACCATCAAATCAGCTGTGAGAATGTGGAGTTAATGTAATGCAGGGATTCTATTGCAATATATCCAGATTACTCCCTTGCTGCCCATTCTGCAACAAGTATTGCAGGCACAGTGGTTGGGAAGAGAGGTGCATAGTCTCTAGCGCAGCCTCCACTCACCTGGTGTCCTTTGAGATGCTTTAGACTACAATTCCCATCAGCCCAAGTTACCACTTCCTGTGCTGTAGGAGGGGGGGACCCAGTTGGTCAGGGCTGTTCTAGCCATTGCAAGTTGCTTTGTTGTTGTTGTTGTTGTTGTTGTTGTTGTTGTTGTTGTTGTTGTTGTTGTTGTTCTTCTTCTTCTTCTTCTTCTTCTTCTTCTTCTTCTTCTTCTTCTTCTTCTTCTTCTTCTTCTTCTTCTTCTTCTTCTTCTTCTTCTTCTTCTCAGAACAAGAATGACTGATCTTAGTAATTTGACCCTGCCAAGAATGGCATTAGGACAGGTTCCAGAGTACAAATTCCTCACGAGATATATTTAGAAAATGAAGGGTGATAGGCCAGGAGGATGAGACTTATCCACACAGCCATGTATGTCCTGCTGAAATCAAAACAAAACAAAAAAATTCCTTCCAGCAGCACCTTAGAGACCAACTAAGTTTGTCATTGGTATGAGCTTTCGTGTGCATGCACACTTCTTCAGATACACACTCGTTTTTCAGATACACACTCATTGGTATGAGCTTTAAAGCTCATACCAACGACAAACTTAGTTGGTCTCTAAGGTGCTGCTGGAAGGAATTTTTTTTATTTTGTTTTGACTACGTCAGACCAACACGGCTACCTACCTGTAACTAGAGTTGCTGAAATCAGCAAGATAAATTATTTGCAGCTATTCTAGGTGATTATTTATTCAAATGGGACTTAAAAGCTTTCCCTGGCGCGATGCATTTTTGCACAAGTATATGCATTCATATGCACACATTTCCCTTGCAAGTGCATTTTTGTACACATTACTCAGCCAGAGAATGGCACTGAAAAAGTTCAGAGAAGTGCAAATTTTGCAGGACAGCTCTGTTTTCGTTTGCAACTTGTTTCAGAAAGTGTGGATTGGGTAGGTTCACCTTTAAATGTGCACTGAATCAAGTTTCTCTCCCAGCTTCATTAGGCAAGCCATACTGCATAGTTAGGGCAGGGGCAGGCGGCAAACACCCCCCCCCCCGTGGTGCCATTGTAGCAATTAGATGATGTACTATTGAGCTAAGTTCACACCACAGAAAGCAGGGAGATTGTGGTATTGCACAGAACCAATGAAAACCTGACTGATTTACCTATTGTGGTACAATTATAGGACAAGAGAAGAATCTGGACCCAGAGAGATTGTGGTGCCTTTCATATTCATTGGTATGGGAGCAACTCTCCCATGGTCAAATCTATCACAGGCAGTGTGTGTGTGTGTGTGTGTGTGTGTGTGTGTGTGTTTCCAGCCCAATTGTAGTACAGTCATACCTCGGTTTAAGTACGCTTTGGTTTGAGTACTTTCCGTTTAAGTACTCCGCGGACCTGTCTGGAACGGATTAATCCACTTTCCATTACTTTCAGTGGGAAAGTTCGCTTCAGGTTAAGTTCGCTTCTGGTTAAGTACAGTGGTACCTCGGTTTACAAACACAATTGGTTTCGGAAGTCTGTACTTAACCTGAAGCGTACTTAACCTGAAGCAAACTTTCCCATTGAAAGTAATGGAAAGTGGATTAATCCATTCCAGACGGTCCGTGGAGTACTTAAACTGAAGCGTACTTAACCTGAAGCGAACTTTCCCATCGAAAGTAATGGAAAGTGGATTAATCCGTTCCAGATGGGTCTGCGGAGTACTCAACCTGAAGCGTACTTAACCCAAGGTATGAGTGTAATGGGTTCCGGAAGTCCGTACTTAACCTGAAGCATACTGAACCTGAAGTGAACTTTCCCATTGAAAGTAATGGAAAGTGGATTAATCCGTTCCAGACGGTCCGTGGAGTACTTAAACTGAAGCGTACTTAACCTGAAGCGAACTTTCCCATTGAAAGTAATGGAAAGTGGATTAATCCGTTCCAGACGGTCCGTGGAGTACTTAAACTGAAGCGTACTTAACCTGAAGCGAACTTTCCCATCGAAAGTAATGGAAAGTGGATTAATCCGTTCCAGATGGGTCTGCGGAGTACTCAACCTGAAGTGTACTTAACCCAAGGTATGAGTGTAATGGGTTCCGGAAGTCCGTACTTAACCTGAAGCATACTGAACCTGAAGTGAACTTTCCCATTGAAAGTAATGGAAAGTGGATTAATCCGTTCCAGACGGGTCCGCGGAGTACTTAAACTGAAAATACTCAAACCGAGGCGTACTTAAGCCGAGGTAGGACTGTACAGACTTCTGGAACCAATTGTGTACTTAAAACGAGGTACCACTGTACTTCCTCTTGGTTGGGCAACAACTGGGTGTGAAAGGCTTGTGCGATTTCCCTGGCTCATGTGGTTGATATATTTATACACACATACCTTATTGGCATGGGATGTACTACAAGGAAATGGATACTACACTGCTTAGCAAGGAGTTTAGCCTCACTGCCATTTTAAGCATGCCCCTTGACTTTAGGCAGCCCTTTCTGAACTCAGTCCACAGGACTGGGTTGAAATAGTTAATATCTGAATTCTCCTCCTTTTAGGTCATCCGTTCCACCCCCTCCCTTCTCACTTTACATCACTACACACCCTGGCTCCCCAGAAGCATTTTTTTCCTGGCCTTCCCAAGACCCCACTAACTTTGGCAGGGGGCCCACCCACTGCCCTGCACAACTCTCAACCAAGATACCCGTGCCATCTCCCAGGGAGGTACCTTCCAGCTTAGGTACCCAGCATGGTGCCATCCATATGTTGTTGGTCTGCAACTGCCATCAACTTTGACCATTGCCTGGGCGGGTGGGGTCTAGGAGCATCTGAACAACCATGTTGGTTACCCCTGTTTCTACCTCCTCCTCCTAACCCTGCTGGGCTTCTCTCAATGCCAACCTTTTTGAGGAAACAAGGTGAATTACTATGGAACGCTTAAAATTGTTATCTCCCTTTCCTTCTGCAAAGCTCGTGGTTTGATTTCCCAAGGTGAAAAATGTGGACTCTCTACATCTGACCCTCCATCTCCTTCGAGATTCACTCTCTCCTGCGAGGTGCTGGATTGTATTTAGCACATCAGCAGGTGGAACTATGATCACATCTCTGCCTTCATGAGTTCTTCCTAGTTCCTAGACTTTGCTTTTCCATCTGAATACAGGTAATCATTCATAGCTGGTTTAATTTTAGAGGGCCTCACTGAAGCAGCATCAAGGTAACATATACTGAGCATTTTAGGATACAAAGCCTGAGAGAAAGCTCCACTGTTCATGGCTGCTAGAATTTCAATTTGCACATGGCAGTCATTCCAGAAGGAACAAAATGTTACTAAGTAACTAACACTTATTTGCTTCAAAGGCTTTCTACATCTGTGTTCAACACAATATATTTCCACATTTCTTCTACTTCTTTAGCCCTCCAGATGTTGCCAGACTGCATTTCCTATCATCCCTGACCATTGACCATGCTGGTTGAGGTTGAAAAATGTTGATAATATGTTTGTATCCAGGGCTTCCCCCCAGCTGGAACTCACCAGTACCCACTTTTCAGGTGGGTACCATACCACTGCTGTTCTAAGAGAATGACTTCCAGCACCTCTTTCTCTAGAAAAATAGCACTGTTTGAATTTATTGTTACTGTTGTTGCTATAGAACTACTTTAAAAGATTATTTTATTTTATTTTTCTGTTGGAAGCTGCCCAGAGTGGCTGGGGAAACCCAGCCTGATGGTGGGGTATAAATATATATTATTTATTTATTTATTTATTTATTTATTTATTTATTTATTTATTTATTATTATTATTACTGAGACATTGGATTCTTATCTCATTATACATGATAAAGCTATTTTTAGCCATCTCACACCTTGCTTTTTCCTGTAAGGCCAATTGCAGTTGTTGTTGTTGTTTAGTCGTTTAGGACGCCAGGAACTCCTGTCTTGCACTGCCTCCCGCAGTTTGGTCAAACCCATGTTCGTAGCTTCGAGAACACTGTCCAACCATCTCGTCCTCTGTCGTCCCCTTCTCCTAGTGCCCTCCATCTTTCCCAACATCAGGGTCTTTTCCAAGGATTCTTCTCTTCTCATGAGGTGGCCAAAGTATTGGAGCCTCAGCTTCACGATCTGTCCTTCCAGTGAGCACTCAGGGCTGATTTCTTTCAGAATGGATAGGTTTGATCTTCTTGCAGTCCAGGGGACTCTCAAGAGTCTCCTCCAGCACCATAATTCAAAAGCATCAATTCTTCGGCGATCAGCCTTCTTTATGGTCCAGCCTTATGGTCCAGCTTGCAGTTGTTAACAGTCGTCAACAGGTTTATCACACCTATCAGCCAATCACCCATTCCTACCACCCTTTCTGAGTAATACCTTTCCCCACCCTCAGACTATATGTAAGGGTTTGGTGATTTCTGTTTCAGTGTATCTGAAGTGTGCATGCACACGAAAGCTCCTACTAATGACAAACTTAGTTGGTTTCTAAGGTGCTACTGGAAGGATTTTTTTTATTTTGTTTCAATTAAATGTGAGTTTAAGATGTTTTGTTTAAAGGTGGCTTTTGTGTGTGTTTAGAACAAAACTTTGTGAGTGATAGAACTAACTTTGAATGGCTCAGCATCACATGCAGCAAGGTTCATTAGGATGTATTTGTGTGAGATTCAAGTCTATCACAAATGGAATTACGTTTTGCCCTCTGGAGCCGTAAAGTCTAAAAGTGATGGCTGCAGCTATTTTCTTGAGAGATATGAATTTATGATGTATAAAGATATTGGACTAAAATTCCTGTTGAATTATGAAAATGAAAAGCAACACACCCTTTTGGATTAATGAATCAAACCGAATAGATTTTCTGTCCTCCTCTCTCTCTTTAGCGTCCATAAATAAAAAAAGTAAAATTGCAAACAATATACATAAATGTGGATTAAATGTCAAGCCTTTATTTATAGAGATATTTATTCTAAAAGTATGTTCCCTCCCCAAAAACCACTTGCATCAGTTTAATCATAAAACAGCTGTATGTATGGAACAGAACACACAGCATAACTGTGTTGTGCAAAAGCCCTGCAAAAGAATGTTGCCATATGGAGTGATTTGGTGTTCAGTCATAACCTTTCCCAGGATATTCCTTTCCGTTCCATTACTTCTCTAACAGCAACAGCAGTCAACTAAGTACTGTATGTAAAGTTGACTCTAAGGTATAACTGGGGAAATTAATCTTAGGTTGGGACGGACCATCATCTATAGGACGCAATGGTAACAAGATTTTATTATATAAAGAATGTCGAATTGAGGTGGAGGGAAGTCACACAGGTGTAACTTTATGTTTATATCTTTTTTATTTAATTTTGTTTATTCTTCGTTTGCGTTTTTCTTCTTTGTCCTTTTTCTCTTTCATGGAAAATAATAAAAAATTTAATGACAACCGTCAATCAACATTCTATGGCCACCAAACTCAATTCTCAGTTTGGCCAGCATCTCTTCATGTCAAGAGGAAATCTTCCAGTAAGAGAAGTTTGGTGTGCTAAATTTACGTAGAGCTCTAGTCAAAACCAGGTCAGAAGCTGGATTGAAATGAATCCAGATCTTCTGCGTCAACCTGGAATGTTTGGCGTCAGGCCACCACCTCCCACTTGAGCACCTTGGCCAAAAAATGGAGATCAGTAACTAGTTAGCTGTCGTTGCAGTCAAACGAGGTCCAAGGAGTTTCTTTAGGAGTGGCCTAATAACTGCCTCCACAAAGGTGGCCAGGATCCCTCCTCCATTCAGTCTTACATTCACAACTGCTTTCATCCAGCTGGCCATTCCACTCTGACAAGGTGTTATATCAGCCAAGATAGCATCTCATGAGAGATGGAGGAATAGTTCATACCTGCTTGCAATCAGCTGGGAGCTGCCAGCTACAAACTTTTCCCACAGGCTGAGTGAATACAAAGGAAATGTTGCTACCGTAGCTTCACTGTTCTGGACTGGGAATGTCTTCTCCAAAGGTGATGAGCTGAACTTCGGTGGGTGGGCAAGTAATTTTCCATTGGGCCTAATGAGATCGATTTGCAAAGAAACCACTTGTGCAATAACTACAGAGGGCTTCTCGACATAACCATTTCTCCAGCTTAGTTAATGAACACTTGTGTTGAATTCTATTTGATTTTCTTCCACTTCATAAATATTTACAATGTTTCCCAGATGTTGGCTTTCCACATAGATTACAGCGATCTGGTGTGCATCTGGCGCATTGATCCAGGATGCTGGATGCTGCAAATCAGAGAGTGACTGTGGCAATACCCACGTTGATCATTGCTCAACTAAATGTTCTGGCACAGTGGAAAGTCTCCCATCCAAGTACTAACCAGGCCTGATCCTGCTTAGCTTCCAAGATCAGATGAGATCAGGCACGTTCAGGGTAGTATGGCCATGGACTGGCACAGTGGTAGGTAATGTTCTTTGGACAACAACTCCCAACAGACCCAGCCAACATGGCCAAAGGTGATGGGAGCTGTATCTGAAGGAGACCACAGTGGCTACCCCTGTTCTAACAGAATCAAGCCAGGAGGAACATCAATCATTTTACTTCCCTGGCACTTCGATGAAGTCTAAGTACAGTGGTACCTCGCAAGACGAATGCCCTGCAAGACGAATTTTTCGCGAGACGAATGCGCCTTGCGATCTGATGGTGACTTGCAAGATGAATTCATTTTGCGAAAAATTCGTCTTGCAAATCGCGGTTTCCCATAGGAATGCATTGAAATTTAATTAATGCGTTCCTATGGGCAAAAAAAGAAATTTCAATGCATTCCTATGGGAAACTGCGATTCGCAAGGCGAATTTTTCGCAAAACGAATTGACTCGCGGAATGAATTAAATTCGTCTTGTGAGGCACCACTGTACTATAGTTCTCCTTGTGTTCAGCATGAGATATAGAGATACTATGGTAGTCACCATGGTGTGAAATTAATTCTTCTCTTGAATACATAATCTTAAACTTTAGTAGCTGATCCTTGGTCCATCTAGCTCAAGGGTGCCCATTTCCCCCCCAAAGAGGGCCAGATTTGATGAGGTGAACATGCATGAGGGCCAACAAAGGTGCTGAGATTTTTTTAGGATTGAAGGCCCCCAAACAGACTTTGGACATGCCTGATCTAAACTGACTGGCAGAGGCTCTTTGGAGTTCAAGACAAGGGGCATTCCCAGCCCTGCCTGGGGATGCTGGGAATTGAACCTGGTAACTTCTGCATGCAAAGCAGATACTCTAGCACTGAGCTATGGACCTTCTCTCAAGCTGTACACTCATAGGATTCCATTGACCAGGATATGGCCCTACAAGGAATTCCACAAACTTCTGGTTTGGAGCAATAGCAGTAAAGCAGAAATGTGGGAACCAATAGCAAAAAAAGATAGCTCATCTGCTTGGCACACAGAAGGGAAGAAGGGGAGGAAGGCAGAGATACAGGCAGGCAGGCACATGACCAGGCAGCCCAGGTGAGCTGTAAAGGAATAGCCACAACAAGCTGTGGCATCTCCTTAGCAACCAGCCTGCTCGGCCTCCACCTGCTGCTTCGATCCTCCTCACTGCTGAGGCCAAAAATGGAGCTGTTGGTGTGAGGTTGACAGTATAAGCAGGGGGTAGAGGGGAAACCTAAGGGCAAGGTTTCTTGCAAGATGTAAGAGTGGGAGTTCTTGAAATGCAGTGGGAGGGGGTTGGGGTGAGTTGTAAGGGATGAGGGTTTTTTTGTCAAGGGAGATATGGTGAGGTCTAAGAGGGTGGGGGGTCGGTGAGCAATGGGAGCAGGGCACAGCCCCCGGTACTGTGCATCTTTTATAGACAAGTAACCTTTGTAGTGGGAAAGGACCACATTATCTCTATAAATTGCGTTGAACGTCTTGACTAATTGTAACTTGCATGCTGAAGCTGCACTTTGAAATTCCTCTGTTCAAATATGGAGATCTTAAGATGACTGGCAAAACAGTCTGATAGCTAGATATGTTCGCTGTCTGGTGTACAAATGTTGTCATTTCAGATGTCAGATTTGCGTGATGTGATTCAATCGCAAGAATTTGCATTGCAATATATCCACTCCCGCTCCAAGTTAAGTGAGGGGAATCTTATCTTAAAGGAAAACATCTGGGATTACCTTCTTTTCCAAGGGTTCAGATTTACGAACGAGACTTTCAGCACTTATCGCTGCTTCTCCCCTGTCCCTGACTCAACAGTGGCTTGTAACCAGGGTGATGAAATACTTGGCTTGCATCAAGCTGTCTTCCAAGTCGTCATCAGCTACTAAGGCAAAGGAGAGTGTTTACATTTCTGCGGTTTTATCAGTTCGCTTTTTATTAGCCGTTAGAGATTCTAAAGAGGATTCAGAACTCAAGCACTACGTCTGCGTTAGGAGAAATTCACACCAAAATGCAAATGAATTTCCAGGAGGCATTTTAATAAATAAAGGAATAAATAAACAGATCTCATACGGATGTGGAAATCTGGGAGACTGAATTTAAGTTTGGAGCCTGAAATTAATGGCATCTTTTTATTTTTAAAAATTCAGATGGCAAGCTCAGTGGGGCCTGATACAGCTGTAAAGAGACACCCCCGACATACAGTACTAGGGTCCAAATCTGGATTGGTGGGGGTCCCACATTGACAATTTGTGGGGAGAGGGTGGCAGAAAAATCTCTTGCACTCAAGGAAAGAACTTCGTGGCTAAGGTCACATGTAGTTTGGCTCCAACTACAGTTTTCTGCCTGTAAAAAAGCAAACAAATGTCCACGACATAAAATATCCCAGATAACCTTTTTATTCCCAGTCAGTGTAAAGTATTGGGATAAAGATATGTCCCAGGGGTTCTTAAAATTAAGTGCTAAACCACGGAAGCAGACTTAAGTGCCCTACGTCTGGACACCACACGGGACATTTTACTACCCCAAAGTCATTGGAATTTGGCTACAGGTAGGAAAATGGACACACCCTGCAAAAAATGTCTGCACTTGTTGGGCTTTCTGGGATAGGGTTGGTGTCCCTTCCCCCCCCCCTATGTTAAAGCTATTCCATCTTCCTCTTCTTCAGATATACAGAGATGGAGCTTACACACACACACACACACACACACACACACACACACACACACACACACACACGTCCTGGCCCTCACATGGCAAAGTCATCTAATGTTATCTTGTCACACGTTGCAGCAATTGAACCAACTCTCCCTGTCCTGCAGTCCTGCTTTCCTTGTGGAAAGGATTGGTACTGATTGCGCACACCCTTTATGAAACTCTTTGTCTCCCATTCATTCTTACTCTTTCCCACTGCTTATTGACTCCTTCCATTTGGGTGGACTATGGAATGATTGTCTTTGTCCATGGAGTTTTCTAGGCAGGGATACTGGAGTGGCTTGCCAGTTCCTTCTCCAGGTGGATCACGTTTAGTCAAAACTCTCCACTATGACCTGTCCATCTTCGGTGGCCCTGCATGGCATAGCTCATAGCTTCTCTGAGTTATTCAAGCCCCTTCGCCATGACAACGCATTGATCCATGAAGGGAGAGCTGGACCATAAAGAAGGCTGATCGCCGAAGAATTGATGCTTTTGAATTATGGTGCTGGAGGAGACTCTTGAGAGTCCCATGGACTGCGAGAAGATCAAACCTATCCATTCTGAAGGAAATCAGCCCTGAGTGCTCACTGGAAGGACAGATCCTGAAGCTGAGGCTCCAATACTTTGGCCACCTCATGAGAAGAGAAGAATCCTTGGAAAAGACCCTGATGTTGGGAAAGATGGAGGGCACTAGGAGAAGGGGACGACAGAGGACGAGATGGTTGGACAGTGTTCTCGAAGCTACGAACATGGGTTTGACCAAACTGCGGGAGGCAGTGCAAGACAGGAGTGCCTGGCATCCTAAACGACTAAACAACAACATGAGTTTGACCAAACTGCGGGAGGCAGTGGGAGAGAGGAGTGCCTGGCGTGCTCTGGTCCATGGGGTCACAAAGAGTCGGACACGACTAAACGACTAAACAACAACAACATGGCATGATTATTCCCTGTGCTCCAAAATGATTTTCCGAGCATCCAGCAGGAAGTCACATTCCTCTTATGCTCTGTCTAGCTTCCTCCTCCTCTCTCTCACAGCATCACAAACTGCTCTTGAAGTTCCCTGCCATTTCAAAAGCAGTTGGGCATGTGGGGAAGGGAAGATCCTGCTTTTTAAGAAACAGAAGTCCAACACTCTTCTGCCCTCGTGAAATAAGGTCTCTGGACTGTACTCTTGTCTGCAAGAGAGGTGGTGTCTAGCGGTGAATATTAAGATTTCCTACCCTGCTCTTCCTTTCCACTCTCTCCCACTTTCCACGCTCCTTGCCTGCATGAATCACTCTGCTGAAATCTGTTGGAATGTTATCGCTTTTGCCCTCTTTCGGTTTTGACCTCTTCGAAATACTTCATTGGCAGGGCAACAGAGCAATGCCTTGCCAACACATAGGAAACAAGGGGTCAGAGGCTTGAGTGGCCACTTATGTGTTGCTAAAGAGAAAAAGGGGAAGGGAAATTAATCACCAGGAATGGATGGGCAAATCTGTTGGTTTCAGTTTCTCTCAGTTTCTCAATTCCCCAGTCTTAAATGCAGGTCTCCACATTTGCCTTTTTAAAAAATGTCCTCATACAAATTTATCAGCATGTTAGTGCAGTTTTCTCATAATATACATAATTCAATATGCAATTTCGCCCAATACACACATTTTGGCAAAGCAATTTCCACTTGGTATAATGCACTTTTGCATGTGATTTTCATATATTCATTCTTAGGCACACTTACCCAATAACATGCATTTTTTCTACTTGGCTGGAGAACTGTATTCCAAAATCTGGTGGAGTGTGATTTTCAAAGGACAGCTTTGTTTCAATCCACAGAAACTGTGAATTAGATGAATTGGCTCACGACTGGATAAGTGAATTTTCGCATGGAGAATTTTTGTAAAGCAGGACCTGTGAGTAAATTCTATACTTTGTATTGCAGAGGGATTCACACAAACACATGGCCTGTGATGCCCAGCTAAAGATTAACAGCATCTGAGCATGCTAAGTTTTCCTCATGTTTTGTTTTGCCTCCTGAAGCAATCTCCGGACAGAGTATGTTAGCACCTGGTCTACTCTACTGTTTTGGGTTTGGCTTCATTTCCCCTACTGCTTTTTGGGTAGCCTTGCTCTAGTGATTTGAAAACCTCTGCTGGTTGGTGGGGGGGAGAATGCTATTTGTTCCAGGAGACTGTATTGTTCAGCCTTAAGAAGAATGATAGCAATGTGCCTTCGGTTTCTTGGAAATGCTTTCTTGGGCTTTGCAGAAACGAAGTGTTTCTTCCGTGAAGACTAGTAAGACTCTTTGTGTTATATAATGCTCACAAGCTGACGAATGACTGGGTTGGAAGTCTCGTGCAAGTGAAGTTCATAGCCATCAGTCAGCCAAACAGGGTGATGCCAGTGTCATCTTGTGCACATTTATTGCTGCAGGAAAGAGAGGTCCAGGTTATGCACCAACCTGCTCTTTGGATCATCGTTTATATGTATCCAGCCTTTGAATTGCCAGTTGATCAAGCCAAGTGCCCAGCATGCAGGCTATTGAAAGTCTGGTTATCATGCCAATGCAATGTCATGTTGGGGATTGTTAGGGGATTAGGGAGTGAGAGTCAGGTATTACTAGATCAAAGTTCTTGGCTGATGAGCAAAGGGATAGGCTTAGAATGATTTGGTGTGATTCTATAACTCTCCCTCCTTCTGCAGAAGTTCTTTTTCGACCAGGAGTGGAGATCCTCAGGTCTGGGGCTGAAATGTGGCCCCCAAGCCTTCTCTCTGGCCCCCAGGGCATAGCTTCCAAGTTTTCCCTTTTCTCACGAGGAAGCCTATTCAGCATAAGGGAAAATCCCTTTAAAAAGGGGATAACTTGGCAGCTATGCCCCAGGGCCCTCCCCAGGCCTCACCTCCTTCCTTGGGTCACACTCCTCACTGATCCTGCTCCACGACCTTGAGTGCTTCTGCCCTGCTGGAATGTGCGTTTGAACTGTTACATTGTGTGTTGCTTGCTTGGCTGAAGGCTGATGGAGACTTGGGTGTGAGTGTGTAGAAACCTCTGACTTTTGAATGGCTGGAATGTAGCCTGGAAGTACAAAGAGAAGAGCCACACCCATTCCTCACCATTTGTCAGAAACGATCAGCAGTAAATCACAACATGCAAACTGGGGTTAACTCTTTACTAGCAAAAACGCAAGCTGCACTGGAGCTAATGAGCTCAGCAACTCAATCCGTGGTACGTCATGCCCCCATGAAGCAGTTGCTGAATCTGAAGGTTCCCCACCTTCCCACAGCTGCTTATGTCCCATCTTCTCCAGGGTTTCCCCCACCCCAGCAATTGGAGGCTACTTCTGCACATCACCCATCTCCCCTCCAACCTTTTCATGGCTCTCCTGGTTCTGGGAGACAAATGGGGAGGAGAGCTTGTCGCAGCAGTGAGTCTCCACCAGCCTGACTCATCTCTGCCTCTTGGCTTCCCTCCTTCCACCCTCCTGCTTCAGCTTCTGCCTCTGATTCTGGACTTCTCTCTGCCACAGACTCTCCCAGCACACTAGGCCGTATTACCTCCTCAGCTTCCGACACCTCCTCTTCCCTGTCTTCTCCCTCTTCTGCCTCTGACCACTCACTATTGTTCCACCACCACTCCCTGGGCTCTGAGCCTTCTACCCTTGGTAGTTCCCCACCTGGTTCCTCCCTCTGCGTCCAACCAGTCCATGGCACCAATTGTGCCTCTGATCACACCCACCATTGGCATGTGGCCCCTGGAAGGTTGGCCATGATAGAATGTGGCCCTCGGGCTGAAAAAGATCCCCCACCTCTGGCCTAGGCTAGAGAGTGAGATTGGCCATATCAAGGACATCCTTCCAGCAAGATGAATCATTATCGGATTGTTGCTGCAATGCAAAATTGATCGCAGATGCCATCCTCATGTTTACTAGGCACTCTTTCCCTCTTTTATGTTCCTGATAAACCAGATAAATGGGACACTACTATGAAAACAAATGAACCCTGTAACATTAACGATGTCATTAAAACAGGCTTTAATGTCTGAAATGACACACAACAGTCTTTGAAAAGGGCATTTAAAACTGAGAGGCTTGACCCTCAGAAACATTGTGTCTGGCTTGCCTGACTTTGCACAATTTTCTTCATCCACAAGGGCTGGTTATTAATGGAGCAAAACACTGTTGCTCTGATACCACAGGGCACTGATATCTATGAATGAATGAACAGTGATGTCAACTGGCTGAAATAATGTCTTTTATACATAACAGTTTGTATAATATTTTAACTGTTTTAGCATGCTTTTTTGTATTTTGACTAATGCAAACTCTAATGATGACAGCAACATTTTGTATTGCCTATTCTTTGAAATGTACAAATCCCTCAACAATTACAGAACGGCTGAAGAAAACTAGGGTAACAATCTTGCAGATAAAGCAAACTTGAAACAGGAATCTTTTTGAAAAAATAATAATATCAAAACAAATTTATCAGAAGGTGCTCAGATGATTCTGAAACAACAAAGTAGCAGATTATATAGCTCCACGTTCATTTAATTTCCTATTGCAATGTGTTATTTATATCTGGTCTTTCCCCTCTCTTCCTAATACGACTTTGCTACTCATTTCCTACCTCTCCATTTTATTATTACATAGCTATACTAAAGTGAATAAACATTATTAATTTTAAAAAGAATGGTGGGTTTTTTTTAATGTGCACGTGATTGCTGACCTACTTTGGAAGGAGGGCAGAATGCAAATTTGATAAATCCATCCAATCAATCAAATCAATCAATCAGTTAATAATGGGGGGCATGCAGAATAATGCAATTTTAGGGAGACTTACAGGGCATCAAATCCAACTGTCTGAACTGCCCTGTGATTTGAGCACTGAACTACAGTGGTGCCTCGCTAGACAAAATTAATTCGTTCCATGGGTCAATCCGTGTAACGAATTTTTCCTCTAGCGAGTCCCAGTTTCCCATAGAAATGCATTGAAACTTAATCAATGTGTTCCTATAGGCTCTGGGGGACTGGAAGCGGCATGCAACGGGGCTTCGGAGAAGGTCTCCGAAGCCCCGTCCGATGCCGGCTGTGTGCAAGGCGGCGGGGGGAGAAGCTCTCTTCTCCCAGCCACCGCCTTGCCTGCCTCCCCCAACATGGAGCGCAACTTTGGAGGTCTCCGAAGTTGCGCTCCATGCTGGTGGTGCAGGGCAAGAGGCGGCGGCGGGGGAAGACCTTCTCCCGCTGCCTCCTGCCTGCCTCCCCCGACACGGAGCACAACTTCGGAGGTTTCCGAAGTTGCGTTCCGTGCCGGTGGTGCGGGGCAAGAGGCGGCAGCGGGGGAAGACCTTCTCCCACCGCAGGTCTCCGAAGTTGCGCTCCGTGCCGGTGGTGCGGGGCGAGAGGCGGCGGCGGAGGAAGACCTACACCCGCCTCCGCCACCCGCCTGCCTTCCCCGACATGGAGCGCAACTTCGGAGGTCTCTAAAGTTGCGCTCTGTGCCGGTGGTGCGGTGCGGTGGCTCCGGGGGACGGAGCCGAATCACAGCGGGCGCTGCTTGCCCCGCCTGTCTTCCCCAAGCCAAGGGGAAGACAGGCAGGGGCAGTCGCCGCACCGCTGCGTTTCGGCTCTGTCCCCCCTGGCAAAGGAAGATTAGCTGTCAGCTTCCCGCGCTGACAGCTGATCTTCCTTTGCCGCTTTCCATGGCCACGCTTCGTAAGATGAAGCGGCGGTCATAGAAAATTTTGTCGTCTTACAAATGCCTCGCGCAACGCAAAACTCTTTCGTCTAGCGAGTTTTTCATTGTGCGAGGCATTCGTAAAGCGAGGCACCACTGTATAGACAGTATAGGGACTTACATCTCTTTTAAAGGTAGTGTCAGGAACATGGCCCCACAGAGTGCAGGGGATGAGTTAGACTCAGAGATTGAACCAAGTGAACGAGGCACCGGCTCTGCAAATGAGAGCTGGCTGACAGAATTGAGAAAGGACAGTTTTACACACCCACACACCCGTGGAAGATTCTATTAGCTCTCAAGAAGAGGAAGAGTTGGAAGGCAGCCAGAGCGTTGCCAGGCAATCAGCAGATAATCAGAGGTCTGAGTCTGGGTCAAGTGAGAATGAGGAGGAGGGGGGAGACCAGCCTCTCAGTCCCCATTCTAGGCCTCTGGATAAAATCAGGGGGCAACAGAAGGGCAAGAGGGGAAAGGCAGAAGTCTGGTGTCCTTCCTGCTGTGGGAGGGGCGAAACTTCAGACTGACCAACAAATGTAAATGCGAGCAGGTGAGAAGCTGGGCTCTGGATGTGTATTTTTGAAAATAAACCTACATAAATTCCCGGAGAGTCATTACTTCTTATCAGGGCTTGCTTGCTTGCTTGCCTGCCAGAGATCATTCCAGGAAGGTTCAATCATGTCAGTGCCGCCCCTCCCCCTGCAGTCCATCCAAAGTGGAACCATGCCCTCCAACATTCCCCTGATGAAAATCAAGACGTGCATCTTTTGGTGCCACACGAGTCAGCTGCCTCGGGCAAGAGCACAGCACCACTGCAAACATCTGGGCCGGCGGCTCATCCCCAGGGCATTCCGGGATAAATCAGAAGTTGTACTGAGAAAATAGGGCATGATGGAACAGACCACTGAATTGCAAACTGCTTTAGAAATTCAGGGCACTTAACATAAGATTGGGGAAATGAGAAACTGTGAGCAGCTGAGATTGACAGCTTTGTCCATTCTTACCTGGGAAGGTATCTGCAATGAGCCCTAGCAGGCCTCTAGACTCCCGGCAGCTGCATGAATAGAGCTTGTGGGAACAACGCACTTCCTGTTTCCGGTGGTAGGAAATGGCTGACTCCCATACGATCGGACCCTAGCCGTGCCAGTAATTCAGGGCTGATATGGGGGTAATTAGCCCTGGCAGACTCCCCAGGATGGGGGAAGACTGTCTTGAAGACCCGCAGATTGTCCAAGATTGCCAGCTTGCATTGTACAAGAGGCAGGACACTGGGGAACAGAGCAGGACATGGCTGGCACTTTCCGAGTGGATTTTGTAGTGGATTTTGTAGTGAACTGAGATAATAAATTGGGATATAGCTGTGGAAAACAGTTCATTTACATTGTTGTTGTTTAGTCGTTTAGTCGTGTCCGACTCTTCGTGACCCCATGGACCATAGCACGCCAGGCACTCCTGTCTTGCACTGCCTCCCGCAGTTTGGTCAGACTCATGTTGGTGGCTTCGAGAACACTGTCCAACCATCTCGTCCTCTGTCGTCCCCTTCTCCTAGTGCCCTCAATCTTTCCCAGCATCAGGGTCTTTTCCAGGGAGTCTTCTCTTCTCATGAGGTGGCCAAAGTATTGGAGCCTCAGCTTCAGGATCTGTCCTTCCAGTGAGCACTTGGGGCTGATTTCCTTCAGAATAGATAGGTTTGATCTTTATGGGACTCTCAAGAGTCTCCTCCAGCACCATAATTCAAAAGCATCAATTCTTCGGCGATCAGCCTTCTTTATGGTCCAGCTCTCACTTCCATACATCACTACTGGGAAAACCATAGCTTTAACTATACGGACCTTTGTTGGCAAGGTGATGTCTCTGCTTTTTAAGATGCTGTCTAGGTTTGTCATTGCTTTTCTCTTGCAACATCAAAGACAGATCTGGACAACAGCCTGGAAGGGAATAACTTAACAATTTGATAGTATGGGAGTAGCTGCATCATTAAACTTCAAAAGAAGATTTGGATAATAGCCCGGATCGGAGATTGGAATGACGAAGGAGAAGTTGCGCTGCCAAACAAGTTGGAGTAGATATATAGATATACTAGCTGGCCCTGCCACGCGTTGCAGTGGCTAATCCCTGTGACTGCACCAACCCTGTCCCGATCCATGACCTATTCTGTTCATCTCCCCGGCTCATCCCTGTGAATTCCCCAACTCCCTCTTCCCCCCAACCCCCACTCAGGCGAGTCAGTACCTCCATTCGGCCTAGTTTGTAAAGGCTATTCTGTCCCCCCCCCCGGCTCATCCCTGTGAATACCCCAACTCTGTCCTGACCTACATTCCGTTCCCCCCTCCCCCTCCCCCCACCTAGACACTGTTCTGTGTAATGGAAGTCCGGGATGTGGTCTGTCTGCTTCGGCGGTCTGGATGGAGGGTTGGGATGTCTCTGTAGGCGGTCTGGTTCCAGGGACGGAGTGGATTTTGGATGTGGGTTGTCTCCTGGGGTTGTGTGGTCCTTGTTGGTGGTGCAATGTGTGTAGCGGGCGAGAGTCTGCCTGGTGTATCGTGGCGGGGGAATCTGGGTGGTGGGATCAGTGGGTGTGCGATAGATGGTAGGGAAGGGGAAAGTGTAGTGGAGTTGTTTGTGGGTGTTCCTGGTGTCCTGGGCCAGTGAGGGACGTGGGATGGGTCCCTGCGGAGAGGTCTAGGGCTCTTTTGGAGGCGGCAGGATAAGGGGGGGACAGGATCCGTGGGGTGGGCGGGGCTGTGGAGAGGGGTATGGGGGTTGTGGGGGTTGTCCGTTCTCTGGGGGTGGGGGGGATCGTCCTATGGGTGTTGTGGAGTTGTTCTGGTCCCTAGGGGAGGCAGGATGGGTGGAGGTGGGATCCGCGGGGTGGGGGGGAGTGTGGATCAGTGGAGGAGGTCCGTGGGGGTTGTGGAGAGGGTAGATCAGTGGCGGCTTGATCCGGGGGGGGGGCAGGGGTGTTCAGTGGGATCGCAGGGGCAGGATAGGTGGGGTGGGGGGTTATGGAGAGATGTCGGGCTTTTTTTGGAGGGCAGCCTGGTCCCTGGGGGCGGCGGGCTCAGCAGCGCGCGATCCATGGGGTGGGAGTTGTGGAGAGGCCTAGATTGGCATTGGCATGATCCAGGGGCGGCGGGGTGTGTGTGTGTGTGTGTGGGTTATGGAAAGGTCTAGGAGCTTTTTGGAGGGCAGCCTGGTCCCTGGGGGCATCAGGATCGGCGGTGGCACGATCTGCGGGGTGGGGTGGGGTTTGTGGAGAGGCCTAGATTGGCGGCAGCATGATCCGTGAGCTGTGGAGAGGCCTAGGTGTGTGGGGTGTGTGTGTGGAGTGGGGTGTTCCGTGGATGGAGGGGGATCTTTGCGACGGCAGGGGATCCATGGGGAGAGGCCTGGTCTTGGCTGCGATCTCCAAGGCAGGCCTGGTTCCCTGAGAAACGGTGTGGTCTCGGGTGGTTTGTTCTCTGTTGGAGGAGTGGTCTCCGGGGCGTGAGGGATTGTGGGAGTATGTTTGTCCGTTGTTAGTTGAATGTCCACTGGAGGGCGCAATTTTTTTGACCACAAATCCAGGTTTTTACCTGTGTTAGGTGTGTCAGCCGGTCAGTGTAAGTGCATGGTTACCTGCTCTCATGTGACTCTGAGGTTGTGGCAAAATTTCAGGGCGATCGGGTAAGTGCTTGTGGGAGAAATTGGGGAATAACACACATGCACCTTCACCATTTTTAGATAGATAGATAGATAGATGATAGATAGATAGATAGATAGATAGATAGATAGATAGATAGATAGATAGATAGATAGAGATAGACAGACAGACAGACAGACAGACAGACAGATGATAGATAGATAGATGATAGATAGATAGAGAGAGAGAGAGAGAGAGAGATAGATAGATAGATAGATAGATAGATAGATAGATAGATAGATAGATAGATGATAGATAGATATAAGGAAGCTGAGCTCAATGGATGTAAAGATATATGATTTTGGACATGATTGAGAATCGCAGAGCCAGGGATGGAGAATTTTTAAAGTGATAACACCGGAATGTGGAAAACAGGAAAATAGCACAGAAGAGCAGGAATGAGATAATGGAAATATGCTTCAGAGGTCCAGACTATGGGAAGTCCCCCCCCCCCAAAAAAATCAATAATTTGGATTACAATTTGGTTCTGTTTTTTTAGTTTATTGTTTTTAATTGGAATATTATATTTGGAACATTATCATTGGCTGATTGTATTGGAAAACTAATAAAAATGATTTTTATTTTAAAAAAAGAGCTTGTGGGAACAGCAAGCCTGGATGTGAAGGTTTAGGAAGCCAGAGGTGTTTGTTTGCCTTGTGGCCTGTCCAGTATTTCCTAAGCAAGCCTGAGGATGCCAGTTTATACCTCACCCACCCAACCCAAAAAGAAAGAAGAAATTGTGTCAGTAAAGCAAAATCAGAACTTTCATCTGGTAGTTTATATGTATAGATGCAAAATCAGAAACAACTAATGGAATTTGCAACAGGGTCTGGTATGGGTTAAAATAGGATAGGAGTTTGCCTGCTGAGATTCCTGCATTGCAGGGGGTTGGACTAGAGCAGGGGTCCCCAGACTCCGGCCCGGGGGCCGGATGCGGTCCAATTGGCCTGCCAATCTGGCCCGCGACGACCCCCGCCGCCCGCTCTTACGGCGCGCAGCGCGGCAGCGCTCTTCCGGGTCGGGAAAAGAGCACCGAAAATCCTTTGTGCGCATGCGTATGGGCCTCTCCCGACCCGGAAGAGGTCATTTCTGGTGCACTTCCGGGTCGGGGGAGGCCCATACGCATGTGCACAACGGATTTTTGGTGCTTTTTCCACCCTGGAAGCGCGCCGCCGGCCCGCACAGGCCCGCACTCCCCCGTCCTCCGGCCCGCCGCGCGATCGGCGTGGTGGGAACCGGCCCAAACGCCGGTAAGTCTGGGGACCCCTGGACTAGAGGATCTTTGGGGTCACTTTCAACTCTACAATTCTGTGATTCTATGAATTTAAACTTCTCTGTATAGTGGAGAAGACAGGCATAATTTTCATTTCCCTACTGGAAATAAACAGATTTCTCATTGCTTTCTTCTGTTAACCACACTTTTAATTAGTTTATTTATTAAATTTGAATTCTGCCTTTCATCCATAGATCTTAGGGCAGTTCACAACATAAAAATTATCCATAATCATTTTTTTATTTAAAAATTGCATGGATTGTCTGCCTTCTACTCTTTGCTTTAAATTCAGTGGAATGGATTGAACACAGGAAGATCCAAAATGCAAAAGACGGGAGTTTTAAGGAGGTTCTCTGTTGGTTCTTAAAATGAGCATGTCTTTTTAGAAAGCTACCGTATATGAAAAGCTGGCTACAAATGACCAGCATGTGATTCCCAGAGGAAATGCATGGAACAACATGACCTTAAAGTTTATAGCCATAATTCAATTAGCAATAAAATCAGGTACAAATTCCCTGTATTGTAAATAGACTGTCGCTGTCACTATAACGTTCCCCTCCCAGCAATAAAACATTGGCTGCTGCTTATAGATAAACAATCTGGACCGGATCCTACAACTGCAACTTTTATGAGTATTTTGCAGGGAACTCTTCCCGTGTCTCCTCCGTTCTCAGACGTGTGTATGTGTGTGCACACACACACATGTTTGACATGCCACTTTCTCAGGATGCAGAAAATAGAATTAGCAAACACAGTATCCTTTCATTGGGCAAATGCAAATGTAAAGCACTCTGTGAATCTTCGGAGCTCTTGAAATCCTTCATCAGAAACACATCTTTGGAGCAATAACGTGCTTATTTTGTTTAAAATGCCCTTCAATAGGCAGCTTTCAGTACTATATTAATTAATTACATTTATATACTGCCCTATAGGGATGCGGGTGGCGCTGTGGGTTAAACCACAGAGCCTAGGGCTTGCTGATCAGAAGGTCGGTGGTTCGAATCCCCGCAACGGGGTGAGCTCCTGTTGCTCGGTCCCAGCTCCTCCCAACCTAGCAGTTCGAAAGCACGTCAAAATGCAAGTAGATTAATAGGAACCGCTATAGCGTGAAGGTAAAAGGTGTTTCCATGTGCTGCTCTGGTTTGCCAGAAGCGGCTTTGTCATGCTGGCCACATGACATGGAAGCTATACGCCGGCTCCCTCGGCCAATAATGCGAGATGAGCAGGCAACCCCAGAGTCGGTCACGACTGGACCTAATGGTCAGGGGTCCCTTTACCTTTACCTAGGTACCGCTACAAGCGGAAAGGACCCAGGTGGCTCTGTGGGTTAAACCACTGAGCCTAGGGCTTGCTGATCAGAAGGTCAGCGGTTCGAATCCCTGTAGCGGGGTGAGCTCCCGTTGCTCGGTCCCAGCTCCTGCCAACCTAGCAGTTCGAAAGCACATCAAAATGCAAGTAGATAAATAGGAAGTGCCTGGCGTGCTATGGTCCATGGGGTCACGAAGAGTCGGACATGACTAAACGACTAAACAACAACAGCGGGAAGGTGAACGGCGTTTCCGTGTGCTGCTCTGGTTTGCCAGAAGCGGCTTTGTCATGCTGGCCACATGACCTGGAAGCTGTACGCCAGCTCCCTCGGCCAATAACGCAAAATGAGCGCCACAACCCCAGAGTCGGTCACGACTGGACCTAATGGTCAGGGGTCCCTTTACCTTTACCTTTACAAGCGGAAAGGTAAACAGCATTTCTGTGCGCTTCTCTGGTTTGCCAGAAGCAGCTTCGTCATGCTGGTCACATGACCTGGAAGCTGTACGCCGGCTCCCTCGGACAATAACGCAAGATGAGCGCCGCAACCCCAGAGTTGGTCACGACTGGATCTAATGGTCAGGGGTCCCTTTACCTTTATACTGCCCTATATCTGAAGACCTCAGGACGGTTCACAATATAAAATTACAATAGGAAACGCCCCCCCCCCCAAAAAATGCGTAATAAAAACAAAACCAGAGACAAGCTGATAATCCCTCTTTCCATAACACAATTTAAAAGGGCAATAGACTTCAATCGGCCAAAGGCCTGGTTAAAGAGGAATGTTTTCGCATAGCGCATAAAGATGCACAATGAAGGTGCCAAACGAACAACAACACCCCCCCCCCCCGGGAGAGCATTCCACAAATGGAATAATAAAATATGCATTAATGTTTTAAAATAATGTATTAAAATAATACATAGTCAAAGGGCCCCCTACAATGTCCTTTTTATTGTGCATTCATGACAATTTGTGCTCATGATGGTATCGGGGAAGCTTTCAATGCTTTTTATGCCTGCAAGAGCTTGGGGGTGATTTGTTTCCATTTGGCCCATGTCCTATAGTTTCCTGCTGAAATCCTGTACCTTTTTATATGCAAATGTACTGGGTCTTTCTTTTTCTTTTCTTATTTTGGTCCTGCTTTTCTTCTGCTGTAGGACAAGACTGACCCTCCAGAAGGCAATTAAACAAAAAACGTTGGAGAAGCATTGCAGAGCAACCCATAAAGTGGGATGACTTGTGAATGGCCCAGCAGAAATCCACCATAAACACACCATTATTGCACTAGCAATATGTTCCTGACTGTTGCCACACACACACACACACAAACCCAACCACCAGTCTGGAGGGCCCCCCCCCCCAAAAAAAAGAACAGCAGTGGAAGAACAACAACCCTGTGCATGAGTTCAGTGGGAAAGTTGCTTCTAGGGTTGCAGGCTAAATCCTCAAGCTGTCATTTTAAAGGCTGCCGAATGCATGAGAAGGGCCATGGAGGAAAGGGCTATCAAAGGCTAACCATGATGGCTATGCTCCACAGTTGGAGGCAGCAATGCTTCTGAATACCAGTTGCTGGAAACCGCAGGAAAGGAGAGGGCTCCTGTGCTTGAAACCTGCTTGAAGATTACATGCAAGCATTGTAAAGAACAGCATAGTGGACTCGATGGACCTGATCCAGAGGGCCCATCTTCTTTTTCTTACATTAAGAGCACTTGATGAAAGGGTTCTGTTTGGCCACAATGTCACATCAATTGTGTGTGTGTGTGTGTGTGTGTGTGTGTGTGTGTGTGTGTGTGTGTGTGTGAATCAATGAAAATGTAAGTGAAGACCTGAATCCAGACCAGGCATAAGCAAACTCGGCCCTCCAGATGTTTTCAGACTACAATTCCCATCATCCCTGACCACTGGTCCTGCTAGCTAGGGATGATGGGAGTTGTAGTCCCAAAACATCTGGAGGGCCAAGTTTGCCTATGCCTGATCTAGACACTCTTGTGTGCAGATGCATGTGGGCTGGTCCATCCATGCATGTGTATTGAACTTCTACATCAAGAACATTGGTAAGAGTGCAATAAATTCCAAGCTCATAAAAAGTCACAGGAGTGATATCCTCCCCCCCTTTTTAAAAATGAATAAAAAGTGTCTCTTTTGTGAGGTTATGATCACCCACTTAAAACAGATCTACAATATGCACACTAAGAGCTGTTTGGAAAAGTATTAAGAAAGTAAGAAGAGCCCTTGTTCTTTCATATGTGGTGAACCTGTAAAGGGGTAAAAGAGTATTGGGAAAGAATTTATAATGAATTGAAAAAAATGTTTAAAAGTACCTTTCAAAAAAAACAAAACGGAAAAAAACCAGAGTCTCTTTGGTGGGGCTAATTCAGCTGGAAATTCCCAGGTGTCAAAAAAGGTTATTTATGTATGCTACCACGGTGGCCCATGTTTTGTTAGCCCCAAAATGGAAAACGAGCGAGGTCCCAACCAAAGAAGAATGGCAACTTAAACTGATGGAATATGCATGGCTTGCGGATCTAACTTATAGAATAAGAGAACAAGAAGAACATACATTGGGAGAAGATTGGAAAACATTTATTCAATATATGGGGGGAAATTGTGTACACTTGAAAACATGGGCAGCATTAAGGGAATTTCAACTGTGTAAATAACTTTTGATGGAAGTAATAATGGAATACTGAATGGTTTAGTTTTTATAAAATATGCAGGGATTCATGCTATTTAAAATGAACCATGGAAAGAGAAGAAGGGAAGCCATTGATATTTTAAGGTTGTTTAAATAAATACAGTGGTACCTCGACTTACGAACGACTGGACAACCGAATTTTTCAACTTACGAATGGGGGTAATGGCCGTGCACTTACGACATCCGAAAGGAAACCGCGGCGGTTTTAGATAGGGATTTTTCGACTTACAAATTTTTAGATAGGGTTGCTTCGACTTACGAATTTTTCCATTTCCAATGCATTCCTAAGGGAAATCGCGTTTCCAATGGCGTTTTCCGACTTACGAATTTTTCGACCTACGAAGGTGCCTTCGGAACGGATTAAATTCGTAAGTCGAGGCACCACTGTGCTCTAAATTGTAAAACAGAATGTGTGTGTGTGTGTGAGAAGAGCCCTTATGGATCCGGCTAAAGGCTCATCGTCTCCAACTTCCTGTTCTCACAGTGGCTAACCAGAGATGCCTATGAAAAACCTTCAAGCAGAGTGCAACATCACTCTCTTGGCCTGCAATTTCCAGCAACTTGTATTCCAGTGCAGACTGCCACCAACAGTGGATGTTATTGGCACCCCGAGAGACCATGGCGTGCACCTCCAGGTTAGTCTTTACCTAGGAGTAGGTCTCACTGAACTGAATAGAATTACTTCTCAGCATAATTACTTCTGAGTTGATGTCTCTATTTTGGCTCCCGTAGTTAAAAATCACAGCCCTTCTGGAATTTATATGGGTGGAAGAGCAGAGGACAATAGCAATTTGGCCAGAGTTTCCAGCATTAAATAATTTGCGCCGGGGTTATAAAAAGGCTTCCATGCAATTGCAGGAATTTCCTCTCTTAAGCGCTTCAGAAAAGAGCAAAACTTGGCTGGCAGTGAGCAGCAAAGGGGTGCCCCTTTCTCAACCCTTCTGTGTGGGTGCCGAGGAGTCTAACCCTGAAGATCTCAGTTTCCAGCCAGAACAATCCAGTAGCTAAGTGAGTGGAACATAAATGTCAATGCATTTGGGCTGATCCCAGCTACCCGCTGAAGCAAGGTCAGCAAATGGTTCGCTAAAGATTAATTCTCAAGGCCTATGAGGAAGAAAAGCAGCTCATCGTCATCCAAACACCTTGTTTTCCATGATAAGAATAGCACAGCTTGTACAAATAACGCAAAGGTGACTGCTGTCAGCGTTGCTGACATAGGCAGCCCTATGCACTTAAGAAATTAAATATGAGTCCAGGGGTGTCATGGCAAAATTTTATTTTATTTATTTATCCACACATTTCTACACTGCTCATCAAGGGGGCAAAAAAATATCCACAAAGTGGTGTGCATAAACATTCACTTTGGAAGTGTGGGGGCAGCCCCCATACCCTTAAGACAAGTCCAAAGATACAGACAGATGTGTTGAGAAATTATAATGCTGTTACAAAAGCTGTGGCAAGAGCGCATGGGATCTCAGGAGCCCACACAGAATCTGTGTCCCTTTTGAGAATAGAAGTCATGACGGAGGCTGCTGTGCTTTAAGAAATAGGGTTTATTTGCCTATTTACACCATGGAGGGGGTCCACATCTTACAGCATGGTCCAAAACATTGCAGGAAGTCTTTCCTTCTCCCTTGCCAAGAGGGATCTTGGCCTTTCTTCCCCTTTCTTCTTCCCAGAAGCCCCATGCCCTCCCCCAGAGCAGTTACCCTGTCAACCTTTCAATTCTCCAGGCTCTGGTCATGCCTGGGACAAGAAGTTCCATTGACCCACAATGGCTCTCTTAATGGCCTTAGTTTGGCCAAACTCAGGGCCGGCTCGTCGTAGACCCCCGGTGGCGCAGGGCACCATGGTGCCGGCCCGCCAGGAGGGCGCCGCGAGATGCGCCCGCCCACTGGCCGACTGGTCCGCCGGTCCGCTGCGCAGCTGCGCGCGGCGCCCACCTGCCCACTGCGCTGGGAAACGGGGCGGGAGGGCGCCGGAGAGATCGCGCTGTGCCTGCCCGCCCGCCCGCCGCGCAGCAGTGCCGCACCCACCCGCCCACCGCGCCGGGAAATGGGGCGGAAGGGCGCCGGAGAGATCCGGCGCACCATGGCGATAGGGGCGCTTAAGACGGCGCTGGCCAAACTACCCAGGAATTCATCTGCAGCTTATATTCTCCCTTCATATCACAAATGACCCCAAATCCTAGTATTTATAATTTTTTGTGTTTAGGGGGGACGCCCCACCCCACCCCCAGTTATATAACGAGAGAGAGAGAGAGAGAGAGAGAGAGAGAGAGAGAGAGAGAGAGAGAGAGAGAGAGAGAGAGAAAGCCAATGTTATTTTTCTAGAAAAAGAAGTGTCAGAACTCACCATGAACTCACCTTTTTCTCTTATAATGGCAATGGTGCCCACCTGAGAGGTGCCGGAACTGAGTCCCTGTGAGTTCCTACTGGAAAAAGCCCTAGAAATAGCACATACCTCATTCATTAGGATCACCATACAGTGGAACCTCGGTTTTTGAATGTCTTGGCTGCCGAACGATTCGTAAGGTGAATGCCGAAAACCGGGAAGTGAATGCTTTTGTTTTCAAATGTGCCTCGGAAGTCGAATGGCTTCTGCTGCATGTTTTTTTTTTTCATTTTCACCATTCACTTTGCCAACAGCCCTTTGATTTCTGGTGTTCGAACTTTTCGGAAGTCAAACAGACTTCCGGAACGAATTATGTTTGAAAACCGCGGCTCCACTGTAGCTGCAACCCTAGGCACGGTTTCCTGGGAGTAAGCTTCATTTAAGCCAGTGGTTCTTACTTCTGGCTGCAAACATTCGAGCTGTAAAACACACTGAGCTTTGACAAAAGATCTGAAATGCAGCCTTTGGCCTCTAATAGGAATTGCAAACTATATGTAAACTGTTAGCTTGACGTAGGTGTACCCCATTTTTTTTAAAAAAAATGGAAAGAAGTACCTAGCCTCCTTTATAATAACTTGCCACAGACAAACCCCTGAGTCTGATTCACTTGCCGAGCAAGAAAGGTCCCTTAATAGCTTGGGTGCTCTGCCAGATGATGCCATCGCTCCTGCTTTGGGGGTGGGGGAGAGAAAGAAAGCTCTGGAATTCTGCACCACTGATGGTAATTCACTGGAGGAGATGACACTCACCATGGACTCCTCCGATGGCTTGACAATGGCAATCAGACAAAAGGCTAGTACTCATGAAGACTGTATGGAGCTTCCCGTTTCAGAGGCTGAATAATACCGCTGAATACCAGCTGCTATGGACATCGGGGAATGGTTACTGCCTTCACGACCTGCTTGCCAGAGGCCTCTGATCGGCCAGTGCAGGAAGCAGGATTCTGGGATGGGTGTAGCCTTAGTCTGATGATCCAGGAGGACTCTCCTTGTGCTTCTTTTTTTTTTCATTGTTCTTAAGAACAATCCAAAGATTGCATCATCATTTTTATAGCTGTCCCACTTTAAATGTTATAGCCTTGTTAACCCATTTGCCTTGCAGCACAAACATGAGCTATTGAAAAAGACTTATTAAAGTGACTTGCAAATATGAGTAGGTAGGGGCAATAAGCTGCAGAATAAAAACGTTGCACTGCCTTCTGGAAATGCAGGTCCAGCTGTTGTGTCTCCTGCCCTATTCTTCCATGGACGGCCACCTCCTCTGATACATGATGTGAGGCAGTATTGGGGCCTGCTTGCAACTCAAGCCTAGTTTGGAATGGGAGGCCACGTTTGGCCATATTTAGAAAGGCAAGCCACACCAACTGCATCTTCCATTCTCCCAAGGAGCACAAACCCTGGGTGAGCGCCTGGAACCCCCTGGAATCTTGCTACCACTGTAACAATATGTAGAGGTATCTTAGAAACTCACTGGCATGCTGTGGCCTTAGCAGGCACTAGCCCAGGGGCAATGAAGGTGGATTTCTTCATACCACCAACTTGCTCCCCAAGGAGGTGCTTATGGCCACCAACTTGGATGGCTTTAAAAGATGATTAGACAAGTTCTTGGAGGAGAAGGCTATTAAAGGTTACTAGCCACGATGGTTAGTCTCTGTCTCCATGGTGAGAGGCATTATGCCTCCGAATACCAGCTGCTGGGAATCATGGGTAAACAGAGTGCTGTTGTCCTTATATACAACTTGTGGGTTTCCCACAGGAATCTGGTTGGTTGGACGAGGATTCTGGATTAGATGGTCCTGATCCAGCAGGCTTCTCTTATATTCTTATGTTCTCCAGATGTTCTTGGGACCAACTCCCATCAGCCCCCTCCAGGGTGGTCAATAGTCAGGGATGATGGTAGCCACAGTCAAAGGGTTGCCATATTCCAAAAAGTAAAAACCAGGTCACCTTAAAAATTGTTGATCCAGGAAGAAGCTCTAGCTTTTGGAAATTCCCCGCTGGACATCAATTCCACCTTTGAAGTCCCAGTAATGTCCAGGAAAATTTGGACGTACGGCAGCCCTACATTCCAGCAATTTCTGTAGAGCACCACACTGGCTACTCCCTCATCAGCCTACTTCATTGTGTGCAATAAGGGACCCATGGGCCATTTCATAAGTTACACATTTCCTGCTCTCCTGACTCTTGTAACTGCCTGTGTTTCATAGAATCGTAAAGTTGGCAGGGAGCCACCCTGGTGGTCATCGAGCTCAACCCTTCTTCAATGCAGGTTGCAACCATGTAGCATTGCTGACCAGATGGGCTTCCATCCTCTGCTTAAATATCTCCCATGAAAACAGTCCATCACTTCCGAAGGCAATCCGTTCTGCTGCCAGACATCTCTTCCCACCAGGCAGTTCCCTGTAATCTTTAGCCAAAATCTGCTTCCTGCAATTTCCTGCTCTCTGGGAGCAACAGAGAAAGGCCTTCTGCACCTTCTGCATGGGGAATCCTTTAGATATTTTAAGTCAGCTGTCATGCTCCCCCTAACTTCCTCTTCTCTGAGCCAAACTCCGGGGTCAGCTCTTTCAGCTATCCTTCATAGGTCTTGGTTCCCAGATGCTCCACCATCCTGGAAAGTTGCCTCTGTACTCACTCTATGCCATTCTTAAAATGTGGTGCTTTGCAATGTTTCACAGGGCACACAGATGCGCAACGTGCATGAATGTGCAATTCTCATATCTTGCAACCCACACATAATTTCACTTTGTTTTCTACATGGGAGTGCTTTCCTGCATAGGGAATGTGTAACATGTGATGTGGCCTTGAGAAGCAATGGATGGCAAGGTCTAGAAGGTGTGAACTAAAACCCCTGTAGTTTTAAAACACGCAGATAAGCAAGGCTGGAGGCAAAAGTAGATGGTGGTCATCACCCAGTTTGCAGTTGTGCCGTTCTTTCAAATAAAGTAGACAGCAGCTGCAAGGTGAAGTGATTTGGATTAGGACTGAACCAGGAGCAAAAGGATTAAATCCCCTAGCTCCCTGCTGCAGATCAAACTCACCCCTTCCATGGCTGCTATTTACTTTTCAAAAAAAAATCATACGTCAACTTCCTGCTGAGACAGGAAGTCTGAGACAATGGTCTAGAATGGATAGGTAAGGAGGAGTGTTGCACATGCATGATGGTATCCATAATGGCGATTGGTGCTTTCCTTGATCCATTGATAAAACATCTCTCTTGTGGATGATGTAGGATTTGCCCAGTTGCTACAGTCTCTATAGTATGAACGTCAGTGTTCTGCGTTTCAAGTACTTTTGACATTGTTGTGGTGCTTATCTCTCTGGCGGGTAAACAAAGATAACTCCTCAGCTTGCACCAAGCTAAGCAAACGGATTAGCTGCATCAAGGAATGAAACGGCAAGACTGGAGAGATGTATGAGCCCTGCCCAGACATGAGCCCCTTCAACAGTTTTGGTGTGCTCACGAAGCTAAATAACAACAGTGATTCATAATAACAAGATATAGTCAACTCCTCATTTACGTTCTGAGGCACCGTGCGTTTAAGTTAAATCATGTATATTGGGAACTGCATCAAAAAAAGCCTGCAAACACCACAATCACTCCCTCCAAATCTCAAACTCCAACTTTCCACAATGGTTGGTTGCAAGGACTTCTGGGAATGCACTTGCAAAGCTTGTGGGATTGCCAGGCACTGTTTTTTCACCCCTTCTGTGCTCTTTTAGGGCCGTTTCTGCCCTTGGTCACTTCCAGGTTCGTGGTTGTAGACATATTGAATGTGTGTTGCCTGTGCAACATAAAACAATAGGATTTATTACATTTAAACCACAGAGCCTAGGGCTTGCCAATCAGAAGGTCGGCGGTTCAAATCTTCACGATGGAGCGAGCTCCCTTTGCTCGGTCCCAGCTCCTGCCAACCTAGCAGTTCAAAAGCACGCCAAAAAGTGTTGTTGTTGTTTAGTCGTTTAGTCATGTCTGACTCTTCGTGACCCCATGGACCATAGCACGCCAGGCACTCCTGTCTTGCACTGCCTCCCGCAGTTTGGTCAAACTCATGTTCATAGCTTCGAGAACACTGTCCAACCATCTCATCCTCTGTCGTCCCCTTCTCCTAGTGCCCTCAATCTTTCCCAACATCAGGGTCTTTTCCAGGGAGTCTTCTCTTCTCATGAGGTGGCCAAAGTATTGGAGCCTCAGCTTCACGACCTGTCCTTCCAGTGAGCACTCACTGAGCACTCAGCACTCAGTGAGCATTCTACTTGCACGCCGGCGGGAAGGTAAACGGCATTTCTGTGCGCTGCTCTGGTTCGCCAGAAGCAGCTTAGTCAAGCTGTATGCCAGCTCCCTCGGCCAGTAAAGCGAGATGAGCGCCGCAACCCCAGAGTCATCCACGACTGGACCTAACAAACAGGGGTCCCTTTACCTAAACAAACACAATTAAAATACGTTTTTCTTTTTATAAAAAAAAAACTCCGTTTAAAACGGAGAGGCCCTGAATGTGCATTCAGGCACTGTGCAAGTTGTTTAAAAGGTCAAGAAGGTCCAAAAACAAAATAAAAACCCCACACCATTTGGGTGGTACCAATTGAACCTCTCCGGCAAAGCTATTCCATAATGTGATGTCACTAGGGGAAACATCCAGACACTTGTGGTTGTCTGCTTTGCTTCATTTGGCAGGGGCTCTCAGAACAGGGCCTTTGTTGAGGCTCTTAAGGTTCAGGTAGGTGCATCTGAGCAAAGGATGCAGCAGGAGGAGGAGCCAGCCATTGAAGCCATGCCATGCCTGGCTCTGTGCTGAGTCTCTCTCCCCCCCCCTTTCTGAACATTGGTGGGGCAGGGGAGCAAGAGAGGTCAGCCCCTAGGTGTTGACACTCCCGGCTTAATGAGGGTTATTTCCTTCCTTCCAACTTATTGAAAGGGTTGTTGTTGCTTGACTCCCAACAATTAGTGGTCCAGCAGCCCCTTTAATTGTTTTTCATCTGACCATTCTTTGCTCAAGTTTGCTGTACAGTCTGAAAAAGTGGCTCCCCCATAGCTGCCAAGTTTTCCCTTTTCTCGCAAGGAAGCCTATTCAGCATAAGGGAATTTCCCTTAAAAAAAGGGAGAACTTGGCAGCTATGGGCTTCCCTGTCCCATGACCCACCACCTTCCAGGTTTCTGGCCAGTTCAACAAACAGTTAAATTTCACGATGTGATCTGGGAGGATGGGGGGGGGAGCTGTGTGGAAGAACTTGATCAAGCAATATCAACACTAATGGAAATGAAATGTGCATGATTTGTGTGGATAATGTCATTATATGATTTAGACACTAGGATGGCTATTGGCTTAGTTGCATCTAGGTGGAACAGTGAATTTCCCGGTTTAAACTTGTCTGTCTTGTTTCAAAGAGGCAATAAAATTCCCAAGAGTTTTGTGCTCTAAACCTTCCATGACAGAGTCTATATTTCATTTATTCCCTTAGGCTGCACTAGTCTCTGAACTCCGCAGAGAAGGCCAGAAGACTTAATTGGAAGAAAAAAAGCATTCCAGCCTGGTGACTTTTCAACATGGTGAATATATATTTGTCCCATCCCTCCTCCTCAGAAATGTACAAAATTGTACGTTTTGTACAATTTTCATGCACAGATTTGGAAGCATGCTGTGTAGGGTTTTTTTTTAAGGTTCCATTACTGGAACAAAGCAATGAACTAGTCCCTTTCCATGGGACTAGGATCTTGGGAGACTAGGGTTCAAATCCTACATAATCTGCTCTGCCTGCCTTTTGGCTTAACATGAAAAATGTATAAAATTAAGCTTTGAACTAGCATGTCTGCAATTTTGGGGGGCTGCCTGGTTGGCATTGATCCATGACAGGGCCATTTCAGTGGTGGCCCCTATTTGTGGAATGTCCTGCCTGGTGCGATGCATCTGTCACCCTCTGACTTTCAGGAGAAATTTCATAACCTTCCTGTTTACCCAGGCATTTGACAGCTGAAAGACACTTTTCCTGGCAACACTGAGATCATTGTTTTTAGAAGAACTGTTTTTTAGGAGCTTTTTATTATTATTTTAAAAATGGTTCATTTTTGATGCATTTGCCACAACCACAGTTTTCAGTTTATGTTTTCCCCCCCTTACAATTCAATTACATGCACAAGCAGTTGCATGGACACAACCACAAGCACAGAAGGAATCTTAAAGTTTACCTGCTGGGAGGCTTGGTTTAAGCCACCACCCCACCAGGAATCTTACAGCGAAAACATCTGTAGCATTACCAAAGCTTTTGGGCACCACTAAAATGATGAAATGTTTGCGTAATGCACGCATGTCATCCTAACCTCACGTCTACAACACTCCTGTTTATTCAGTCTTCTGATTGTCCTAAAAGCTTGGAAGCACCCCAAGCCATTTGGATGAGTTAGGGATGCAATCTTTGTGAATCTTTGATGTATCAGCTGCATCGCATCTTAACAGCAATTTTGGCTTGCTTAAAAAAAACCCCACAGCATAATGAGAATTGTTTAATCATACACCACCGATTTCCTATATCAGTGGCAATAAAATAAACTTTATAAAGCACTTTGGGTCCAGTTTGTTATCTTTCAAGCTTTAACTATGGATATTAGGCCTGAATCCATTCTCAATTACAGAATCTAAAACTAAGCTTGTTTTTTATGAACTGAGTCACAGTCCTTTTTTATTTGGCCCCTCAAATAAAAACACAGAAATATGTCGGGGCTAGTAAGAACCAGTCTGATTTTCATCCTCTAGGACCTTTTAATCAAGGCCCCAAATCTTGGAACAGAATAAAAGGAGGGGAATCTTAGGTATTGCCATATACTAATGAAACACCCACCAAATGGGAATGGGAATGTGTCCATATACTGGCAAGACAGATGGATAAAAGCTGATAGTTGCCCACTTCTCTGTGCCCACATTCATTCTTCACCTTCTACTTGCAAACTTGCTAAGCATGGCAGTCCTTGGCCCTTTCCATAGTAGCAGGTGTATTAGTTGCTGGGCATGCAGATAGAGTGGGGTTTAGAGTAATGGTTTTATTTCTTTTTTCTGCAATAATTTTTATTTGATTTTACAATACCAAGAACATATCCATATAGAGAGATTTCTCTGAATCTCCAGACTTCCCAACCTCCCTTCCGTGGGTCCTATTGTCAACATTTTCAACTGCATGTTATTTAATAATCCATATTTTGTATCTCCATATTGTCCATGGACCCAGGTGGCGCTGTGGTTAAACCACTGAGCCTAGGGCTTGCTAATCAGAAGGTCGGCGGTTCGAATCCCTGTGACGGGGTGAGCTCCCGTTGCTTGGTCCCAGCTCCTGCCAACCTAGCAGTTCGAAAGCACGTCAAAATGCAAGTAGATTAATAGGAACCGCTATAGCGGGAAGGTAAACGGCATTTCCATGTGCTGCTCTGGTTTGCCAGAAGCGGCTTTGTCATGCTGGCCACATGACCTGGAAGCTATACGCCGGCTCCCTCGGCCAATAATGCGAGATGAGCGCGCAACCCCAGAGTCGGTCATGACTGGACCTAATGGTCAGGGGTCCCTTTACCTTTACCTATATTGTCCATAGTGTTTGTTACAAGTGTTGTTAGGTAAAAGGATACCTGACCATTAGGTCCAGTCGTGACCGACTCTGGGGTTGCGGCGTTCATCTCGCAATGCGTCAGCACCTGCTGCTCAGTTCATAAGAATGCAGGTGGCGCTGTGGTCCCTGAGCTTCTTGGGCTTGTTGATCAGAAGGTTGGTGGTTCGAATCCCCAGGACGGGGTGAGATCCCATTGCTCTGTCCCAGCTCCTGCCAACCTAGCAGTTCGAAAGCATGCCAGTGCAAGTAGATAAATAGGTACTGCTCTGGCGGGAAGGTAAACAGCGTTTCCATGCACTTTGGCTTCCGTCACGGTGTCCCATTGCGCCAGAAGCAGTTTAGTCATGCTGGCCACATCCAGGCCACTGAACGCTGTCTGTGGACAAATGCCGGCTCCCTCGGCCTGAAAGCGAGATGTGTGCCACAACCCCATAGTCGCCTTTGACTGGACTTAACCGTCCAGGGGTCCTTTACCTTTTACCTCAGTTTATAAGAGAGGGGAGGGGAGGCCATATAGGCCTGGCTGGTCCTCTGCAGGGCCTAAGTCCTCTAGAACACTTCCCAGAATCCTTTGCAATGCAGAGCAGTTCTGTTGCAAGGGCAGTGGATCTTCTCAGCAGGCGAGTTAGTGCGGAGAGCATTTCCCGAAGCTGGAAAGCATGGAAACCGCAAACTTGGAAAAACTTCATAATAGAAACATAAAATGCCACAATCCATAGAAGAACTAATATGGTATTTATTTGCATATTAGCAATTTGTTGGTCTGGTCAGGACCTGAGCACTTCTTGCATGGAAGAGACCTATAGGTTTGCTGTTTGCTTTGACTAATGCTTTCTTTGTAATGGAACCATTTCCTAGGCGGATCTGTAAAGCTGCCATGCAGGCTCACAATGTGTGCGGCAAAGGGACAATGTGACATATGACAGCTAGACATTGCCAGAACAAACATTTGGCAAAGCCTATCAAGATGGGCAGGTATGAAAATAAACAAGTGTGTGCTGACCCTCTCTCTATTAGATAGCCTTCCTGGAAATTCTGACCTACAGAAAAGGCCCGTGTAATTCTGGGAATGAAGATGCAGCATTGCTCGGAGCTAAGGATGGAGAACAAATAGGATTCGGTTCTCATTTAAAGATGGATCTGTCTCATTCACAATTCCTAAAACTGTACAAACTGAAAGACAGCAATCTTTTGACATTCACACTTCTCCAAATTTTACGAGGCAGCTTTCTAACTGTATAATGTGTACAAAAAGACATCTACCAGGGGGAATTGTGTGCATAGAATCATAGAGTTGGAAGAGACCACAAGGGCCATCCAGTCCAACCCCCTGCCAAGCAGGAAACTAAGCATAAATGATTAGTGAAGATAAATTGCAAAATGCATTCTATTAGGGGAATGCTGCTTGCAAAAAAAAGGGGGGGCAAGAGTGCCTGCAGAATTGTGCATATTAGGAGAAAAATGTGCTAAATAAATATGCTAAATAAACTCAATAAATATGCATTAAAATTCTGGTGAATTTCCTTGAGCATTTTCATCCACCTACACTGATTCATCTGTCTTGCCAGTGTGTGGATACATTTCCACTAACATTGGGTGGGTGTTTCATTAGTATATGACTGTGTGTGTGTGTCTTAATTTGCAGAGGACAGTCTAAACAGAGGATCGTCCCTTGCAGAGTAAGACACATAGCCATCCTAACTGGTTGCTGCTCTCGGAGGATGAGGACAGTCCTCTGTTTGAAGATGTTCTCTGAATGATGTGACTGGTCAAAGTCTGGATTAAATGTATTTTCTTAAAAAAAGCAGTAGAAAGGAGAGCAGGTGAGCTTTGAAGTTGCCCAACAACAGCAGCACCTGGAGACCAGACCGAGCCAACTCGCCTGATCGCTATCTTCCCCTTTATGGTGAGATGTTTTATATTTCTATCTAGATTATAGCTGTTATTTTAAAATTTGCATCGAGACATATAAAGAGGCATGTGCAAATTTTATGGGAACCAGTGTCCTTCTTATCTTACCTTTTTTTAAAAAAAAAACAAGAACTTGCTGATGGCATGAGTTGTTTAGCAGTGGAACATACTAAGACTAGACAACTCTGTCCATTTTCAGTTTCCCATTTTTCCACCCTTAAGCTTGGTGCCCCACATTTGCACATCAGCTTGCAATTAAAAGAAAATGAAGGAAGGAAAAAATCCATCAACGTTTTTGCGTGAATTTCTTCTAATGTACACGTTTTGCACGCGGTTTTGCCTGATACACATTTCTGCAAAGCAATTTTCTTTACTATAATGGGGTTTTGTTTGTTTGTTTGTTTGTATATTGCCTTACCCAACATATGTGTTTTTGGTATGCATTTGCTCGGCTGGAGAACTACATTGCAAAATTCAGAGAAGTGCAATTTTGTGTTTCATTTTACATATTGTTTCAGAAAGTGGGGATCAAGTAGATTCGCTTTAAAAAGATGAATTGGATTGAATTTCTTCCTCATCCCTCAAACTCAGTGACTTGGAAGGTGGTAGACGCTTCTTCATCGGTGATTTTTAAGCAAAGAGAGGCTGGCTCCCTGCCATGGGTGTTTAAAAGCAGATTTCCTCCATTGGCCAGGGGTCGAATGAGATGGCCTATGAAGGACCTCCCATTTCTATGATTCTAAGTTATGTCCTGTCACTGCTGCTACAAAAAAAGAAGACATGGACTTCAAAGACCCACAGGGATGCCGTTATTGATTTTTTCAATGCCTTGTTTTTTTTAATTAAACCCTACCATAAATCTTAGCTCTTAGGAAAGTCTCTATGCTAAAGTTCCACTTTGGGAACAGGAAAAAGAGGTCAGAGGAAGTTGAGAGCCTTTGTGCTAAGTTTTTCCCCTTCCTTAAATGAAATAGATGGCTTACATAATAGTGAGACTCTCTCCTGAGGAACAGAATCGTAGCTGCATCCCATTGGCAAATTACCACCATTCCAGACTAAAGGGACCAACTATTAAAGTTTAACACCTGAAATTTCAATAATACCATACTTACCAACTTATTTGATTATTTGCAGTTTGAAATAGGGTTTTGCAGACACTGGTGCTAGAAGATATTGGGCACTTAAAATGCAAAGTGTCGTTCGCAGAGGTTGACCAGCCATATCAAATGATTTGGCCAGAGCGACAAGCTGACTCACATCTGCTAAGCTGTGCCAAAAGCTATAACCATAAAATCTATAATGGATTATGGTTCTTCATCAATTATCATGCTGCAAAAGAACAATAACAGCAACAAAAAGGAAACTTGCCTCGGAAAATAAATCCAGATTAAAACAAATGCAAAGAAATGACGTAAGGAGGGGCACATGCTGGTTGGCTTCCATCTTTCTCGAGAGGCAATGGAGTGCGCCTCTGTGGGTGAAGTCTGACTGCTTTGTTAGCAGCACCGAAGTGACCGCTTTGGGGCGCAAGCCTGGGCAGTGTACATGAGGGTCCTGGGCTGCCTAGATGACAAGACCACTTTCTCAGCCTCACTGATATGGTCCAAAGGAAAGCAAAGCAATATATTTGGCACCAGCTTGGCTGCAAGAGTTGCTGGAAGGTAGCATACAAGGGGTGCGGGTGGCACTGTGGTCTAAACTTTCAGTGCAGTAGAATGTGCTATCGCTTACCTAGGTCTGCACTCATACAGAGAGCTCCATATGGCTCTTTAAGGTGGCAGGCAAGTGGGGTTTTCTCCAGTCCTGGCTCTGTGCATTTTTGTGGCAATGCACAGGCAAAAAACAGCTGCTTGTCAGAGGCTTGTCAGACAACTTGAATATGGGCTTTTTTTACCTGCTCTTTTCAAAATTAAAAAATTCCTTCAGTAGCACCTTAAAGACCAACTAAGTTTTTATTTTGGTATGAGCTTTCATGTGCATGCACACTTCTTCAGATGCACTGAAACAGAAGTAACCAGACCCTTATGTATATTCAGAGGGTGGGTGGGTGGGGGGTGATGGGGAGACACCTGGCATGAACAGAGACATAGGATTCTTATCTCATTATACATGATCAAGCTTTCTTTAGCACCTCTGCCCTTGCTTTTTCCCGCAAGACCAATTGCAGTCATTAACAGTCGTTTACAGTCATCAACAGGTTTACCACTCCTATAAGCCCATCACCCATTCCCATCATCACCCACCCCCACCCTCTGACTATACATAAGGGTCTGGTTACTTCTGTTTCAGTGCATCTGAAGAAGTGTGCATGCACACGAAAGCTCATACCAAAATAAAAACTTAGTTGGTCTTTAAGGTGCTACTGAAGGAATTTTTTAATTTTGATTCGACTCAGACCAACACGGCTATCTACTTGTAACTGCTCTTTTCGATTTGCTTTACTCTGTTGAGCAATCTGGTAGTTTCACAGTAATAATAATAATAATAATTTTTATTTATACCCCACCCTTCCCAGTCAGGACCGGGCTCAGGGCGGCTAACAACAAATAATAACACAAGTATAAAAGAAACAATTCAGTTAAAACACAGATTAATACAATGTTAAAATTCAATTTTAAAATTAAAAATCTACGAATAGGATAAAACCATTATGAAATAAAACCTTAGGGGAGGGTAACCGTGGGGTCAGACTGCGTCAGTCCGAAGGCCAAATGGAACAGCTCTGTCTTGCAGGCCCTACGAAAAGATGACAAATCCCGCAGGGCCCTAGTCTCCTGGGACAGAGTGTTCCACCAGGTCGGGGCCAGTACTGAGAAGGCCCTGGTCCTGGTCGAGGCCAGCCTAACCACCTTGTGACTCGGGATCTCCAATATGTTCGCTTCAGTTTATGAACGCTTCAGTTTATGAACAGACTTCCGGATCCAATTACACCCATGCTTTGGGTTAAGTACGCTTCAGGTTGAGTACTCAGCGGACCTGTCTGGAACGGATTAATCCACTGTCCATTAATTTCAATGGGAAAGTTCGCTTCAGTTTATGAACACTTCAGTTTAAGTACTCCACGGACCGTCTGGAACAGATTAATCCACTTTCCATTACTTTCAATGGGAAAGTTCGCTTCAGTTTATGAATGCTTCAGGTTAAGTACAGACTTCCGGAACCAATTGTGTTCATAAACCGAGGTACCACTGTAGTTGCATCCGACTCTTCGTGACCCCATGGACCAGAGCACGCCAGGCACCCCTGTCTTCCACTGCCTCCCGCAGTTTCATTAAATTCACGTTGGTAGCTTCTATAACACTGTCCAACCATCTTGTCCTCTGTCATCCCCTTCTCCTTGTGCCCTCAATGGTGGGCACAATGATGCATCTTCAGCATCACAACTGGATGCCTTCGTCTGCCCCAGCTGCAACATAACATGTCTCTCCTGTATCGTTCTCTACAGTCATAGCAATAGAGGTTCACTCCCAAAGGTGCATTCCTCCACTGTCTCCTGAGACAGACAAATACCGACAACCATTTCTTTTTCTTCTTGGTTTTGATGTATCCATGTGGGGATTTTTGTCTGTTTGTTAGTAAGTTGCTTTGGGTTACGCTGGGTAAGGTAAAGAGACTGAACAGATTTATATAATAATAATAATAATAATAATAATAATAATAATAATTAATAATAATAATAATAATGGCATGGTGAGGAATATTTAGGTTACGCTGGGTAAGATAAAGAGACTAACAGATTTTAACAACAACAACAGCAATGGCATGGTGAGGAATATTTCACTATTTCTGCTGAAACTCTAGTCTCTCCCCTTCTTCCTTCAAAACTCCTCCGACAGTCCCTCTTGAGGGCATGGGCCTACAAATCTCCCTTTAAAAGGATGACTTGAAATGAAATTCTGAGGCAGCTGCAGCCCCATAATTTTCAAAATGCTGCTCTTGCTTTGCACAGTGAAACGGTGCAGAACTTTTATCTCTGAATTGTTTTCAGTCATCTTTCCTGGGACACCTTGATCCTCCAGTTGTAAGCATAGCTACTTCGCTAGGCCAGGATGATCGTTGCTAGGCAACATAATACTTTAGGCTAGAGTTGTGTTGTTCTTAGTTTTCTTGTTTAGCAAGGCCCATCTGAGGAAAACATGATTGGTCTTTTCTTTAAAAATAAAATAAAAACCGCCACTTTGGGGCAGCAATTGGATTCTGCTCTACTTGGGAGCAAGCCCCATTGAACACAGGGAGGCTTTCTTCTGAGCACATATGTGCAGGATTGTGTTGTTAAGTTAATAAGGTAAAATTCGGCCTGTGGAGCTTGAAAAGCATAGAATGAAAGGAAACACTGAAGATGGTTCACCGACGAACAGTTGTAGTAGGCATCAAGAGGTTGGGAGCACAGTGACATTAAGCCACTTTGAAAAACACAGTGATCTTGGAGGCATTAGTCACCTGAAGGGCTTTTTCCAGGGATCTAGAAGCAAGATGCTGTGTGCAGGTTTAGAAGAGGTAGAACATAAAAAGGTAAGGAGAGCCTTTTGGATCAGGCCAACAGGCCATCTCAGCCACCATCTTCAGTGGATTGATGCTGCTGTGCCCAGTTCCAAAATGGCTGCCGCACCAGAAGTCGTGCGGCAGCCATTTTGGAACTGGGCACAGCAGCATCAAAAGTCGCTTCTGAGCATGCTCTGCCCAGTTCCAAAATGGCCACCGCGCCAGAATAAACCGGGGAAAAACAAAAAAAATCAGTTTTTTCGGCTGGGGACAGCTGGAAAAACGGGGGTTTCCCGGAGAAAACGGGAGACTTGGCAGCTATGGATAAGGGGCAGGTGTTTCAGTCTGCAAATGCTTGTGGGCAACAATTTATACCATCCAAGGTGAGAGCCTGGATACGTTGGAGAGTGTGGCCAGAAAGGTCTTAACTTACTAAAAAGCCACAGAGCCGGCACACAGTGGGGCCCTTTTTTGGCGTGAGGGATGGGTCCGTGAGCCGTGAAAAACAGGGCGGAATGACTGCTAACACCTGCAGTTGTTGAATCTCTCTGAATGCCTTGGGTTTGTTCTTACCTAGGCATTTGCTCGGATTTGACAGAATGGGGAAGTTGCTGTTTATCGGAGCTGTTCATAGGGCTTTTGTATATAGCAGTGGTGGCCAAACTTGGCCCTCCAGCTGTTTTGGGACTACAACTCCCATCATCTCTATCTAACAAGACCAGTGGTCAGGGATGATGGGAATTGTAGTCCCCAAACAGCTGGAGGACCAAGTTTGGGCACCACTCGTATTTAGTAGCTTGTAGCTTATATGACGATTTCACGTACATGACCACGACTTTATGGGAGCAACAGGAAAATGAATGCATGAACGAATGAAGAGAGGGAGGGTGGGAACCCATCGAAGAAAGAACTTTTTAAAGGCCTCTGCCTCATTTTCCAGCCTCTAGGAAGGATGTGGGGTGTCGCAGGGCTCTCGCACAACCTTCCCAGAGCCCAGTAGACAGCACAGCCTTATTTACCAGCAAGGACCCTGGGATTTCCCCAGCCCTCTCCAGGTAATCTGCTGGAGTTCCTGGCTTTATGTGATTTTGTGTTTATGTATGGAACCTCGAAACTGAACCCTTGGGTAAGCTGTGAGTTACCTATATTCACCTGTTTTTCTCTGTTTATACTTAGTACTTTGTTCCCCACATTGGGATTGAAAATATTCAGTGAAGAGCTATAAAATTCTGTAAACAACAACAACAATATGCAAACGGGAGATTCTCTCATGTTGCCTTTGATCTCATTGGTGCTTCAGTAATGATGGGTGCTAGTGAATCCCACCCACCGATGCTCTTCCTGGCAGAAATTCACACTAGAATGACGGTGAATTTTCACGAGGGCTTGTGGGGGGGGGGAAGCCCTGTCATTTGGACAGAAGAGTCTCATGCTCTACTGACTGAGCTCTCTCTTATATATATATAAAATTGACAGTTTTTTTGGGGGGGGCTCGAGGAGCCACAGAAGGTTCGGCATTTCAGTGGGGAACCTATGGGAGCAATCAGTATGGGAAAAAAAACATTTATTTTTTAAACATATGGGTGTGTGTGTGAGAGAGAGACAGACAGACACAGAGAGAGATTTCAAGGGACCACTATCCAAGTGCTAGCTGCAGATTATTTTATTTTTATTACATTATAATATAATATAATATAATATAATACAGTGGTACCTCTACTTACTAATTTAATGTGTTCCGAACGCACATTCGTAAGTCGAAAAAAATTGTAAGTCGAATCTCAGAGGAATGCATTGGGAGAAAAAATTCAGAGGTAGAAAAAATCCTATCTAAACCGCATCCAAGATGGCGGATGGAGCTCCATTCGTAAGTAGAAACATTCGTAAGTAGAGTTATTTGTAAGCAGAGGTACCACTGTATAATATAATAGCTAGCTGGCCAGGTCACGGGTTGCTGTGGCTCATCCCTGTGATTCCCCCCACCTTGTCCTGATCCATGATGACCTATCCCATTCCCCCCCCTGCCCCCAACCCACAGGCAGGCGAGCCCCCACCTCCATTCGGCCTAGTCTGTAAAGGTGAGCCTCCATTCAGCCTAGTAGCTGCAGTACCAGTTAGCCTCCGATAGAGGGCCAAGGTTTTCTAGCTGTGTTCCTTTGATGTCCACTGGAGGGTGCTATTTTTTCATAAAATGCCGTTTTTACCTGTGATAGGTATCATATTTCTGTAATGTAAGTTTATAACAACACCCGCATAGTGGCATGGAACGTTGTGTCCAAATTTGAACGCAACCAGTCAAGCGGTTTCTGAGAACTGTTCGGTGTCACACACATGCACCCTTCACACACACACACACACACACACATATTACTCAAAGTGACTTACAAGAATTTAGACTGAAAAGCCCTTGGAATAGAGGAGTGTTCTCTGTAAAGTAGGACACCTGGCTCCAGAAATGTTAAGGGAGAGAATGGAAAGCCTGACGAGAGGAGGAGTGGAACAGAGTATCCTGGGAAAGGCCATGGCTGGCTGGCTGGCTGGCTGGCTGGCTGGCTGGAGCTCTGGACAAAACCACTCCATTGCAGGCCCCTGTGGACGCTCCTTTGTGGCAAGTTTGCTTCATGCCGTGACCTAATAATTGCAGCAAATAAATACTGCCTACCTGCCTGGTATCCTGGGCATTCTTCCCCCAGAAGAAAAACCATGAACTGCACAATTTAAGCATTAAATCAGTAGGACTTTGCCTGGATTGTGACCCAGAAATGCAAATTAATCCTGAGAGACTGGTGCGGGGCATTCCAAGTCATAGGTGCTAACTCCCTGGGGTCCATGAAGGGGCTGAGCACCCACAAATTTTGCTGCATGAAACCCACGGCTTCAAGCTCCCACGGTTATTCAGGTGCTTTGTCCTGGACGAATATCAAAATATCATGTTTTCTTGGCATTTTTGTTTAAAAAAGCTCAACTTTCGGGGTGTCCAGGCAACCCTAGTTGGTGTGGCGGGAGGCTGGCTCACTGAGTGCCTCCTGTCCATGTATTAGCTTTCTCCTCATTTATTTTGCCACATCTTGACATAAACTGTGGCTACAGGCAGGCAATTTTGCAGAGTTGAAAGAGGACTCAGCCAAAGTTTCTGTGAGAACAAGGTTTGGACGCAAACTCCCCTCCTACGCAGCTCACATTCCTTCTGAAGAAGATGTTGTATCAGAGCAAAGGCCTCTCAAAAGACAGGCAGCCTCTGCGAAGCCCATAAGCAGGACCTAAGTGCAGAATCACTCACTCTCCCCACTTGGGATGCCTAGAAACTAGTATTCAGAGGCATATGGCCTCCAGCTAGGGAGGCAGAGCGAAGCACTGTGGTGAGCTGGCATTGGTAAGTCTTCTCCTTCACGAATGCAAGAGCTCCAAATCAAATTTAATTGAGCATCTTGAGTTTCCCGGTATGTGACTGAATCCCACCCCAGATTAAAGACACTATTGAAACAACCATGGTTGAATTTTGTCATTTGCTAATTAGGAGAACCTAATCTTGGTGGCTTGCAATGCTTGCCTCAAATATGCCCTAAAATTCTTCTAAAGTATAGGTTATACTCTGAACTGCAGAAGAGGTTGACTCCTCCTTCCAAGAAGAAGAAGAAGAAAGAAGAAGAGGAGGAGGAGGAGGAGTTTGGATTTGATATCCCGCTTTATCACTACCCGATGGAGTCTCAAAGTGGCTACCATTCTCCTTTCCCTTCCTCCCCCACAACAAACACTCTGTGAGGTGAGTGGGGCTGAGAGACTTCAGAGAAGTGTGACTAGCCCAAAGTCACCCAGCAGCTGCATGTGGAGGAGCGGAGACGTGAACCCGGTTCCCCAGATTACAAGTCTACCGCTCTTAACCACTACACTACACCACACTGGCCTTCCTGCCCACCCTCCTGCCTCCACCCTCTCTTTCCCACCTACCTGCTTTCTTCCATTGCTGAAGAGGTGGTGATGGAAGTGCAGGTGGGAACAAAGAATAAAAGCCTTCTCCCTGTACCTGGGTAATTGTCATGGGCGTGGGAGGAGCGAACATTTGAGTGCCATTTCTAGAATAGTAAGCCAGGAAGACAGGCCAGAGGGAAGGAAGGGGTTATGAGACATGTTGAGGAGTGAGTTGACCTTTTTGCATTCCTGATGACATCACTAAGTTTGGAATCAGAGTAAACCAAGCTATTTTACCTGCATTTTTAAAATTAAAATTAATAAATGACAAGAATGGATTTTTCAAATCCAGTTCCAAGCCCGGCTGGAGATGTTCACCCTGTCACTATGCCTCTGGTGCAATGCATTAATTTCAGAACATAGGAAGCTGCCTTTTACTGAATTAGACCATTGGTCCATCTTGTGCAATAGATTTCTTCCTACAAAGTCCCCTCTGGTCAAATATGTTTTGCCTACTGTCTTCACGCATTATTGCTATTATTGGCAGGTTGTTGTTGTTGACATCCATCTGTCTCAAGAGACAATGGAGTGTGCCTCTTCTCTGGGGCGCAAACCTGAGCACAGTGTATGGAGGTCCCAGGTTTCCTAGATGACAAGACCCCTCTCAGTCTCACTGATGTGGTCCAAAGGGAAGCAGAGCAATACGTTTGGCACCAGTTTGACTGCAGGAGTTGGCAGAAGGAAGCGTACAAGACACCATCCAACCATTGTCCAGAAGAGGGCAACCAAAATGGTCAAAGGCCTGGAAACGATGCCTTATGAGGAACGGCTTAGGGAGCTGGGTATGTTTAGCCTAGAGATGAGAAGGTTAAGGGGTGATATGATAGCCATGTTCAAATATATGAAAGGATGTCATATGGAGGAGGAAGAAAGATTGTTTTCTGCTGCTCCAGAGAAGCGGACACGGAGCAATGGATTCAAACTTCAAGAAAGAAGATTCCACCTAAACATTAGGAAGAACTTCCTGACAGTAAGAGCTGTTCGGCAGTGGAATTTGCTCCCAAGGAGTGTGGTGGAGTCTCCTTCTTTGGAGGTCTTTAAGCAGAGGCTTGACAGGCATATGTCAAGAAAGCTTTGATGATGTTTCCTGCTTGGCAGGGGGTTGGACTGGATGGCCCTTGTGGTCTCTTCCAACTCTATGATTCTATGGTTTTAGGGACTCTACTCCAAGATCTGTGTAGGGTTTACTCCTTAGCCATTTCGTCTCACAAAGATATCCCTCAAGGTAGTGGGTACGGATTTTTCCTTGGGGTTTACTCCTGAAGCTTTACTCAAAAATGAGTCTAGCCATAAGGCAACAGAGGTTATGGCAGGCTTTCTCAAACTCAGCCCTCCAGATGGTTTTGGCCTACAAATCCCATGATCCCTAGCTAGCAAGACCAGTGGTCAGGGATGATGGGAATTGTAGTCTCAAAACATCTGGAGGGTCAAGTTTGAGGATTGGGTTATGGATAAGAGTTTTCCTTCTCCTGGATTGGCTACCTTTAGTAAATTCTCTCTCTCTCTCTCCTTCCCCTTGTAGGGAAAGGGAATATTATTATATTATATTTATCATTAAAGTTACATCTCCCTTTTCTCCAAGGAGCTTCAAGTGGTGTGTATATCTTTCTCCCCACTCAACCCAACTTTGTCTTCACAACAACCCTGTGGAATAGATTAGGCACAAGGCCACCCAGTGAGCTGAGAGGGAATTTGTATGGTGGCAGAAAACAGGGCTCCTGCAGAATGCTGAGGGATATGGCACATAGATTTTTCAGAATGAATCAGTGATTTCCAGGCAGGCTCAAATTGGGCAATATAGCTAGATATTAAAATAATATGGACAACTCAGACACAATTGCAGCCCTTTAATCCTGTAAAATTGTGCCATCTTCCAATCTGTCAGGGTGCTCCGCAAAATGACTGCCTATTATTGGCAAATTCTTGCTGGTGCCTCTCTAGATGTCTGACAGAAGTCTGAGCTAGTAAATGCGTTGTCTGCTCCCGACTCATCTGAGAAAAATAGGCTCTAATTCACTGCATCTAAGACAGCCGCTTCTGTAAATCAGCAAGAGTTTCAAGGTTGAGTTCAATAGGCCAAGCTGATTCAAAGCACTTCAGGTACACAGCTATACAGACATAAAGGTATGGTTCCAGAAGCTCATTTTGTATGTGGAGAGAACCACTGTGTACACACAGGTAAATATTTGTGTTTGGAAAGGTGCAGATCCCTCAACATCAAAGGGCAGGTGGGGAGTAATATATATGACACAATGCATCCACTTCTATCAGTCATGTTATGTTTTCCTTTTTCCTCTCCAGCACTTAGTTATTTCTTCTGGTGTTCTAAAAATGATTCATAGCATTCAGGTCATTTGCACCTCTTTCAATTGATCCTTACAAGAAGAAATTGATGCCTCGTTTTGTTTTAATGGGCAAAGGAGGTGATTTTTTTCTTCCCATCTCAATTGACATTTGGAACAATTGCGGTTCGAGGACTCGCCCCCCCGCAAGAAATAAAGACACAGTGACACATGGTATTTGAGTTAATGGGTAGAATAAGGCCACAACTTTATTGGTTAGAGCAAGTGAGAGGTATTGGCTTACCAGACATGTCAAACTTGCGGCCCTCCAGATGTTTTGGCCTACAACTCCCATGATCCCTAGCTAGCAGGACCAGTGGTTGGGGAAGATGGGAATTGTAGTCCAAAACATCTGAAGGGCCGCAAGTTTGACATGCCTGGTTTAGGCATTGGACTCGTTAGCAAGCGTGACTCCACCCCGCTTGGCGGGGGGGGGGGGGTTCATATCAGGTTAACACCCTGAGGAAGGAGCCTGTTGATGCAAATACAACTGAAAGCTCCCCCTGGTGTCACCGGGGGTCGTGCTATGGCCCTAGCCACCAGCCAGGCGTCGGACGGGATCCACGACCGCTGTATCCCTTAAGGGGGGAGGGTTGGATGATGGCCACAACCAGTCCGCGAACACACCAGACAACTCCGTATTCCAATGCCTACCGCCAAATACCAAAGAAGTTGTGACGGATTGCTATGAGGTAGGCGAAAAAACCAAGAGGCCGGTGCCAATTAGCCAATTGGATAAAAAACTCCTACCAGGCCCCTTGGGCAACCAAAGGCGACAAACCGAAGTCCATAGCAAGGTCAAAGCGAACACCCTAAGGCAGGCATGTCAAACCTGCGGCCCTCCAGATGTTTTGGCCTACAACTCCCATGATCCCTAGCTAGCAGGACCAGTGGTTGGGGGAGATGGGAATTGTAGTCCAAAACATCTGGAGGGCCGCAGGTTTGACATGCCTGCCCTAAGGGAAGACCTAAAGAGAGGGTGGGTGGGAGATCTGGTGAGGAGCAGCGCGAAAAGGGGCGATCTGGAGGCTGCCACTCTCTTTTGAGACAGATAACCCCACCCACGAGCTGGCCCTGAGCACGGCAACAGGTATAGGTGTAGGTGGAGCAGGGGGCCGAACACGGCCCCCCTGCTCAGTGCGTAGAGCGGGTCCCACCCGCAAAGTCCCCCCTCCCTGAAGAGGAGGGATCTTCCAGTAATTGGAATGGCAAACCCTGCTTTAGACATTATCACCCAAATTCTATGGGAGGACCTGCAGCAAAGTGGTGGAACTTTGCATTCTGAAGGACTCTGGTTGAATCCCAGACATCTCTGGTTGCAGGACTGTGAAAGGCCTCTGTCAAAGACCCTGAAGAATGGCATTTGTTCCTGCAAGATGCAAGTTGTTTTATTAGTATTGAGATCCCCAATGTGGTACCCTCAAACACCTCCTGGGCTTTCGTTGGCCTCCTCATTTATATTTTTTGTTTAAAATGAAGGCTTTGGGTACCCACTATACTTTTAAAGATCATGGCCACTGGTCCCATCACCTCCTGGCAACTAGAAGGGGAAGAAATGGAGGCAGTGAGAGATTTTACTTTCTTGGGTGACAGCAGTCACAAAATTAAAAGACGCCTGCTTCTTGGGACAAAAACAATGACAAACCTAGACAGCATCTTAAAAAGCAGAGACATCACCGTGCCGACAAAGGTCCATATAGTTAAAGCTATGGTTTTCCCAGTAGTGATGTATGGAAGTGAGAGCTGGACCATAAAGAAGGCTGATCGCCGAATAATTGATGCTTTTGAATTATGGTGCTGGAGGAGACTCTTGAGAGTCCCATGGACTGCAAGAAGATCATAGAATCATAGAGCTGGAAGAGACCACAAGGGGCATCCAGTCCAACCCCCTGCCAAGCAGGAAACATCATCAAAGCTTTCTTGACATATGCCTGTCAAGCCTCTGCTTAAAGACTTCCAAAGAAGGAGACTCCACCACACTCCTTGGTAGATCAAACCTATCCATTCTGAAGGAAATCAGCCCTGAGTGCTCACTGGAAGGACAGATCTTGAAGCTGAGGCTCCAATACTTTGGCCACCTCATGAGAAGAGAAGACTCCCTGGAAAAGACCCTGATGTTTGGAAAGATGGAGGGCACATGGAGAAGTGGACGACAGAGGATGAGATGGTTGGACAGTGTTCTCGAAGCTACCAACCTGAGTTTGACCAAGCTGCGGGAGGCAGTGGAAAACAGGAGTGCCTGGCGTGCTCTGGTCCATGGGGTCATGAAGAGTCGGACACAACTGAACGACTAAACAACAACAACATACTTTTAAAGCACATTTGAAGCACATTCTTTCCCTCAAAGAATTCTGGGCGTTGTAGTTTGTTAAGGATTGCTGGGAGTCCTGGCTTTGTGAGGGGTAAATTACAGTGCCCAGAATTCTTTGAAGGAAAGAATGTGCTTTGAATGTGATTTAAAGGTATACTCTATACTGTGTACACAACCACAGTTTTGGTTTGTAGTGCATAGGTAATTTGCTTCTTTATTTTATTTGTTTTTGGGGTCCAGCGTTGGCACGTCTAGTGATATCTCCTGTATTTCCTGGTCAACCTTTCTGCTTATTTATCCTAAAACAAGGCTCTTTATTTTTGTTTTCACTGCAATATTTCATCTGAAGCCATTTCCTGCCAAATTCTTCATTCTCATAGCTGTATTATCACAAATATAATGTAACCAAAATGATGGCGGGTGGGAGGGGGAGGCTTTTCAGATGCAAAAGGTGAATATTTTCTGCAACCCATCTTACAATATTTCTCCTTTGCAATCTTGTTTGGATTTTCTCACCAAGCCCCTTTCAAAGACTGAAGGTTGGTTGATTCTGAAAAGACTCCAGATAAACTCAAGCAAATATCTGGTTTAATTTATGATGAACATATTAAACAGAAACCCAGAACTTGATTCTGAGAAACAAATAACTGTAAATGGTGGTGTTCTCTTGGAAGATTCCAGCAAGTCATAACATACACTGTTATGAATGCTGGTCTGGTCATCTCCTTTGTCAGGCAAAAGAATTTTAATGGGTGATTGATGTTCCATCATGTTCAGTGGGTGTCTCTTTATGCCATAAATGGACATTGCCTGAACATTAAGGAACATAAAAGAATATGGCCGGGCCAACATTTCAAGAGTTTATGGGCATAAAGGTTTTATTATAATCAAGTGGCGGTATTTAAATGATATGAAATAAATAAATAAATACAATTAACAGTCTGTTATAATTTTGGTTTGAGGACTTTCTCTCCACAAAATTACTAAAGGCTATTCCACCTTCATTCTCCTTCATTCTCCAATGTATAACATCTAGATCAAGGGAAGTAATAGTACCACTGTATTCTGCTCTGGTCAGACCACAGTTCAAGAAGGATACTGACAAGCTGGAACGTGTCCAGAAGAGGGCAACCAAAATGGTCAAAGGCCTGGAAACGATGCCTTATGAGGAACAGCTTAGGGAGCTGGGTATGTTTAGCCTGGAGAAGAGAAGGTTAAGGGGTGATATGATAGCCATGTTCAAATATATCAAAGGATGTCATATAGAGGAGGGAGAAAGGTTGTTTTCTGCTGCTCCAGAGAAGCAGACACGGAGCAATGGATTCAAACTACAAGAAAGAAGATTCCACCTAAAAATTAGGAAGAATTTCCTGACAGTAAGAGTTGTTCGGCAGTGAAATTTGCTACCATGGAGTGTGGTGGAGTCCCCTTCTTTGGAGGTCTTTAAGCAGAGGCTTGACAGCCATATGTCAAGAATGAGCCCCACGTTGAGCCAAAAGATTCTTGCATTGCAGGGGGTTGTACTAGATGACCCTTGTGCTCCCTTCCAACCCTATGATTCTATGACATGACTTCCATGTAAATCCATGATACCAGCTTCTAAGTCAACACATAAAGATTTTGTGCTGTCCCCTCAAGATGGCATTTTTTGGGTTTTAAGAGTCATTTTTAAATGGCCACATTGTGTTCACATTCAATCAAAGGGAAATGTAAGCATGTTGGGCTTAGGACACAATGCTGTACTCTTTAAAAGCTTTGTCATTAATGCCAAGGTCACAAGTGGTACTTTGTGCTCCATTGATTTCCGACCCAAGAGAGGTCACTGCTTATGCACAGAGTACAATTAAATCAAGGTTAGGCAAGCAGGCTTCCTTAGTACAACAAGATAATGTGCCAATAAATTTGCATGTGATTTCTAAGCACCAAGAGGCTTCACGATGTTTTTTAAGACTCTGACCAGCTGCTGGTGGGGTGGTTCCTGAAGTCGGGAGGGTCATCGTGCAGTTCAGCTGTTGGTGGGAGACAGCCTGAGAAGCACATGGGAGCTGCTCCACACCTTCCAGCATTTCACAGGTCATAGAATCATACAATTGTAAAGTTGGAAGGGGCCATGAGGGTCATCTAGTCCAACCCCCTGCAATGCAGGAATCTTTTGCCCAACCTGGGGCTCGAACCCAAGACCCTGAGATTAAGAGTCTCCTGCTCTACTGACTGAGCTGTCCTTAATAGCTGCAGCACCTGAAAGGCCAAACTAGATGTAATGTTAAATGCCAAATATCTGTAATAGTATGTCAAGTGGTTATGTGTAGTGCTTTGAAGTTTAAAATGTTGTGCTATTTTAAATTGTGCACCACACTTAGGTTTCATTTTGCTTCTGAGGCACTTTGGATGGGCACTTATATATAGAAAAGCAGACTAAAAGTATTTTCAAATAAATGAATGCGATATAAGACACATGACAACATACGGTGTCTCCAAACTGCCACTATTTTGCAGGAGGGATTCAAGTGCATGCCAGAACTTTAGGTTTGTGCTATTAACGTGGGTTGAAGCACTCTCTTGCCCCTCTGCAACAAATCCACTTTCTAAAAAGAATAAGACCTTTTTGCAGGTTGGAAAGTGACAATGAAACGAATGGAAATGAAAGAATGTTGAACTGGAAGCATATAGTTACAGGTAGGTAGTCGTGTTGGTCTGAGTTGAAACAAAATAAAAAAATTCCTTCAGTAGCACCTTAAAGACCAACTAAGTTTTTATTTTGGTATGAGCTTTCGTGTGCATGCACACTTCATCAGATACACTGAAATAGAGGCCACCAGACCCTTATGTATATTCAGAGGTGGGGGTGATGGGAATGCATAGCTGCCAAGTTATCCCTTTTTTTAAGGGATTTTCCCTTATGCTGAATAGGCTTCCTCGCGAGAAAAGTGAAAACTTGGCAGCTATGGGGAATGGGTGATGGGCTGATAGGAGTGGTAAACCTGTTGATGACTGTTAACGACTGTTAATGACTGGAATTGGTCTTGCGGGGGGGGGAAGCAAGGGCTGAGGTGCTAAGGAAAGCTTGATCATGTATACAGTAATGAGATAAGAATCCTATGTCTTTGTTCATTCCAGGTGGCTCCATGGTTTTAAGCTTGCTAATGAGTTGCAATTCAGCAACTTCTCTTTCCAGTCTGTTTCTGGAATTTTTCTGTAATAAAACAGCTGCTTTGAGATCTTGTATAGAATGTCCTGGGAGATTGAAGTGTTCTCCTACTGGTTTCTCTGTCTTGTGGTTCCTGATGTCAGATTTGTGTCCATTTATCCTTTGGCGTAGGGTTTGGCCTGTTTGTCCAATATAGAGAGCTGAAGGGCACTGTTGGCATTTGATGGAAGCATATAAGCAACCAGTAAGGAAATCAGAGTGAATGCAGAATAAATGTTCGTTGTTGCATAGCCTTCCCACAAACAAATCAGAACAAACTGGTCATTGGGAGGGGCCACAGAGTCAGATATAGATGATAGATGATAGATGATAGATGATAGATAGATAATAGATAGATTTGTGTGTTCAATAACACAAGTTTGATCAGATGCTTGATCAGAAGCTTGAATGGTTTCCAGGCAACATAGAAAGATTAATATGAGTGTTATTTGTCTTTTCAGTGTTTATTTAAAATGAAAAAAACTTGGGTAGGGGGATCTACACCTTCCACTAGAAGAGGAAGCCTTTGTAATGGAAGAATCTGACATTCTTTTATGTCCTGCTATTTCCCAGCCAACACAAGTTAAATCACGAACGCTGTTCCTAGAGTCATGCCGACATTCTCTGTGTTTCCAACATGCAAAGCAAGCTCATAAATGAAACAGGAGCCAGATGGTCAAGCACCCAGCTAACAGGGAAATAAATGTTGCACATCCTTGTTTCAAATAGGAGGGTAAGTTACTCCAGATCATGGGAATTAGAATACTTTCATTTCCTGAGTCTGCCTCCTCACCCCACTCACCCCCAAATGGACAGCCCTCTGTATTTTTGAAGAAGGAAACAAAATTTCAAAGCAACCATTTTTACATTTTGTTAGCATCTGACCCATTTCTTTCTTTCTTATCCCTGCAATATCTTTCTTTTTCTTGGAATTCAGAGTTTTCCAGATGGTTCATAGCTACCTTATCTTGTGTTGATGCTCCCTCTGGGATTCTCCACTTCTCAGAAAAATAAAGATATTTGAAAAATGTGAAACAGTCACAATATTGCTTTTATATGCTTCCTGGTCACAACAATGCATAATATCTGTCATTTTAAAGGAGGGGAATAAAGGAGCAGAACAGGGTGGAAGGAGAGATAAGAAAAAGTTTGTTTGTTTGTTTGTTTTAAAAAAGTGAGTTCAGTGTAATCCATCCCTATAGTTGCACAGAAATTTTGTAGCCCTATCTTATACATGCCAATACAGTGGTACCTCGGTTTACAAACACAATTGGTTCCGGAAGTCTGTACTTAACCTGAAGCAAACTTTCCCATTGAAAGTAACGGAAAGTGGATTAATCTGTTCCAGACGGGTCCACAGAGTACTCAACCTGAAGCATACTTAACCTGAAGTGAACTTTCCCATTGAAAGTACTGGAAAGTGTATTAATCCGTTCCAGACGTGTCCGCGGAGTACTTAAACTGAAAATACTTATACCGAGGCGTACTTAAACCGAGGTATGACTGTACATAGAAAGTGGGGTGTGTGCTGTGTTGGGGGGGGTAGTACCTTTAGTGGGGGTCATGACATGCTTCTTCTGGGGTAGTTTGTTCACCTTTGGTCCCCACCCTGCACTCAGCTCTCACCTGTGGTTCCTGAAAGCTGTCAGCATGCAGGAGTGGCTACTTCCCAAGAAGCAGCTGAGATGGGCCAACTAAACCAGGTGAGGGTAGCTGATGGGTGTCAAACGGACCCAGTGGTCAAGAAGGCAATTTTTGCGCATGCTGTAGACTTACCTTCCAAGTCCCGGACTGCAGAATCCGGGACCGGAAGCCATGTGACACTGGAAGTTGCGTCGACGTAACTTCCAGTGTCGCTTTACCCTTCGATGGGGACCAAAAATGGCCGCCGAGAGTTCCGGCACCTCTCAGGTGGGCACCATTGCCATTATAAGAGAAAAAGGTGAGTTCATGGTGAGTTCTGACACTTCTTTTTCTAGAAAAATAACATTGGCTCTCTCTCTCTCTCTCTCGTTACATAACTGGGGGTGGGGGCTTACCTTCCAAGTCTCGGACTGCAGAATCCGGGACCGGCAGCCGTGTGACACCGGAAGTTGCGTCGACGTAACTTCCAGTGTCGCTTTGCCCTTCTATGGGCACCAAAAATGGCCGCCGCCGGCTTCAAAAGTAGCTTCTACGCATGACCGGAAGTGCGTCGGCGCAACTTCCGGTGTCGCCCCGCCCATCTATGGGCACCAAAAATGGCTGCCGCCGACACCGGAAGTCGCGTCTACGCACTTCCGGTCATGCATAGATGCGACTTTTGAAGCTGGAGGCGGCCATTATTTGTGCCCATAGAAGGGCAAATCAGAAAAAAATGGCCGCCGGCAGGAGAAAATAACGGAGAAAAACGGGAGACGAAGTGATACGAGGGACCACCGGGGAAAGTAAAAACAGGGGTTTTCCGGGGGAAACGGGGTACTTGGCAGCTATGGTTGTAGACGAGGCAAATGGGGCCTGTCAACCTGGGAAGGTAGCCCATCTAGGAGAAGGGAAACTCTGATCCTTAACCTCCGCTGCCTTGTGGGATGTATCATCTGGAGAAGAAAAGGCTATGGAGTAGACACTGCACAGTTCTGGAGTGGAGGCCCTAAGACAGTTGGGTGACACCTTCTGGCAACTCTTGCAGCCAAGCTGGTGCCAAACCTATTGCTCTGCTTTTCTTTGGACCACATCAGTGAAGCCGAGAGAGGGGTCTTGTCATCTTGGCAGCCCAGGACCTCCTTATACATTGCCCAGGGTTGTGCTCCAGGAGCTGTTGACACAGTGGTTTGACTTCATGCCTGGGGATGCACACACACACACACACACCGCCTCTCAAGGCAGATGGATACCAACAACAACACAAGCAGCTGCCTCATACCAAATCGGACCACTGCTCCATCTAGATCAGTAATGCCTTCACTGACTAGCAGTGTCTCTCCAGAGTTTCTGACTGGCAGCATTCCCAGTCCTCTCTGGAGATGTGAAGGATTGAGCCTGAGCCCATCTGCTTGCAAAAATGATGCTCTGCCACCGAACTATGGCTCTTCTCCCCAATTTATTCGGCGGGATTTGCTTCCAAGTAGCTGTGCACAGGATCGCAGCCATCATTTGCATAGCAAGGCTGGGAACCAATGGCTCCATGGAGAATGACCTGGCTTGCATGTCACACTAAGCTAAACTGGCTTAGCAAAGACTCAACAAAGCTAAGCCAAGTTTTGGCTTAGCATGTCACCTGAAATGGAGCTTGTGGCCAAACTCTCTCTCTAGGTTTCTTCTTGGTTACAGCCAAGAAGGGAGGAGAGAGCTTAACCTCCACTAACAGGAGGAGAGAGGTGAGTTTACTTACTGGAGCCTCCCATTCTGAGGATCCAGGGGGCAGCAGGAAGAAGGAGAAATCAGCAAAAATGGGTTATCCCCCCACTTTTATCAGCAGCTACTGAAAGCAGCCTTTCCCGGGAAGTTTTTTAAAAAAATGTTTGACGTTTTATTATGTTTTTATATCTGTTGGAAGCTGCCCAGAGTGGCTGGGGCAACCCAGCCAGATGGGTGGGGTATAAATAATAAACTTATTATTATTATTATTATTATTATTATTATTATTATTATTATTATTACTCCATGGGGGTTCACTGAATCCAACTTGTAGCCTTGCATGATATGGCTTTTCCAGCATTCCTGATCTATGATTTGCGAATGCAGATCATGCCCATTATTAACATGTTTATCTCATGGATTTCTGAAGTGGCAAATAGTTTTTCACCCTCCAGTCCCTTCTGCTCACACCCAGAGAGCCATGAGGTCTTCCTTATCTCCAGAGAGGAAGCCACAGCTCATACAGGCTTGAATTTACTGCTTCTGCAGCCGGCTTCACTGTAAATTCAGCTGCCACAGCATGCCAGGGCTTCTTCCAGACAGCCCGGCAAGGTAATTGGCTCTCATTGCAGACGCTACTGTGCTGGAGGGTCCCTTATTTTTCATTAAAGGCTTACTGGACGTCCTTTCCCTGAACTTATTTTCTTCCCACCCAGAAATGGATTGCTGTCAGTAGATTGAACTCCCTATGCACAGACTTCATTAGACGGGCACAAAGATGGAAACACAGCCCTACCCACTATAGGCTGATAAAATTATTGGACTTGGCTGAGATGGCTAAGCTAACATGTTCGGAGAAAAATCATTATGAACTTCTTGCATGAAAGAGAAAATGAACTTGTAAAATCGGGATTTAGAGACTGAAAAAATACTGGTTTATAGAAGACAGAATGTTTGGAGCTTAAAGAATGAGTAGCCTATGTAGCTGCAGAGAGCTGGACAGTCTTTTACTCTGTCTTTCTTTAGATTTCTCCTCCTCCTTTTCTCATGCTTTCTTCTTCTTTAGATTTCTCCTTTTCCTGTATTTTCTTCCTTCTGACTTTTTCAGATTAAGTAGCTGATTTATCTCAGTATATTATAAAAGGATACTTTGTGTAATGGTCATGTATTTCTGTGTATCTGTGAACAAGTACCAATAAACAAAACATAAAGGACTTGATTAGGTGGAAAGAGAAGATCCCCACACTCTGCACATAGCCAAGAAGCTAGGAATAGGTTTCGCATGACGTAGCAACACAGGAGGGTGAGGGTGAAAGAGGAGAGCACAAAATATGGTCTGGAGCTCAACATCAAAAAAACCAAGATCATGGCCACTGGTCCCAGCACCTCCTGGCAAACAGAAGGGGAAGAAATGGAGGCAGTGAGAGATTTTACTTTCTTGGGCTCCTTGTTCACTGCAGATGGTGACAGCAGTCACGAAATTAAAAGACGCCTGCTTCTTGGGAGAAAAGCAATGACAAACCTAGACAGCATCTTAAAAAGCAGAGACATCACCTTGCCGACAAAGGTCCGTATAGTTAAAGCTATGGTTTTCCCAGTAGTGATGTATGGAAGTAAGAGCTGGACCATAAAGAAGGCTGATCGCCGAAGAATTGATGCTTTTGAATTATGGTGCTGGAGGAGACTCTTGAGAGTCCCATGGACTGCAAGAAGATCAAACCTATCCATTCTTCAGGAAATTAGCCCTGAGTGCTCACTGGAAGGACAGATCCTGAAGCTGAGGCTCCAATACTTTGGCCACCTCATGAGAAGAGAAGACTCCCTGGAAAAGACCCTGATGTTGGGAAAGATGGAGGGCACTAGGAGAAGGGGACGACGGAGGACGAGATGGTTGGACAGTGTTCTCGAAGCTACGAACATGAGTCTGACCAAACTGCGGGAGGCGGTGCAGGACAGGAGTGCCTGGTGTGCTCTGGTCCATGGGGTCACGAAGAGTCGGACACGACTAAACGACTAAACAACAACAAGCAACACAGGAAGCTTATTGCGTGGAGTCAGACAATTGGTCCATCTTGCTCAGGATGCGATACATTGCTGGGCAGAGGCTCTTCTGAAATCCAAGCAGGGGACATTTTCAGGCCTACCCGGAGATGCAGAAGATGGAAGCTGTGTCTTTTGGCAGACCATTAAACTACAGCCCTTCAAATGGCAGGTTGTAAACAGTGATGAAGAACGTCCGTACAGCTAAGACAGAGCTCCAGTTAGCCAATGGGAGAGCTCATCCGGGATTAGGCGGGAGGCCCTCAAGTGATGTTGCACTCTGACTCCAACCTGCCGCAGACAATAGATGGCCAACAGACAGGGATAATGGGAATTGTAGTCCAATGGGACCTAGAGGGCTTCAGGTTGCCCATCGCTGGTGTAAAGCCTGTTCAGGACAGGTGAGTTTAGGTGAGTTTGTTCACCCATCACAGTATTGTCTACTTTGACTGCTAGCAGACCTTCCAAGTCTTAGGCTGTGAACTCACAAACTTATCAAAATCATGTGTGGAATGGAGAGGGTGGATAGAGAAAAGTTTTTCTCCCTCTCCAATAGCATACCAGCAGCTATCCTGGGGTGTCCCTTATGGACATTTTCCCCTGCAGGATGTCGGATAGGGATGCCACAACACTAGAACTGGTTGACATCCAACTGAAGCAGAACGCTGGGAGATTTGGGACAGGGCTTAGTTGAACTATGGAACTTGGTCCCACAGGAGCTAGTGATGGCCACCAACCGAGATGACTTTGAAAAGGGATTTGGCAAATTCATAGCCATCACGGCTGTGCTCTGCGTCCACAGAGGGAGTCAGCAATGCTTCTGAATACCAGTTGCTGGAAGCCACAGGACGGGAGAGGGTTCCTGTGCCTTGGTCCTGCTGGGTCCTGGGTTTCCCACAAGCATCTGGTTGGCCACTGTGAGAAGAGGATGCAGGACAAAATGGGTCATTCGCTTAATCCAGCAGGTTCTTCTTATGCTCACTGATCAGCCCACAGATTTTCCCCTTTCTTTCTTTCTTTCTTTCTTTCTTTCTTTCTTTCTTTCTTTCTTTCTTTCTTTCTTTCTTTCTTTCTTTAACACAGCTCTCCCAGCATGAGCCAACGGAGCTGCTTTGGCTAAGCAGGATGGGTGAGACCTGCACAATAAGCTATTCAGTTTTGCTAATGGAGCATGGCATCTATAATCAAATCTCTCTTCCCTCATCTTGGCACAGATCAGACAGGTCACTTTTATTTTCACTTTGGGGTGGGGGAGCAAAAATGGGGGGAGGGGGAACACACACTTAAATCCCAAAGCGTAAAGGAAAAGCCAGACTGGTTTTTTTTGTTTGCTTTTTTTAAAAAAATCTGGTCAATGTTTCAGAGTTTTGCTAGGAAGCCAACACTTCAGTTTCATAATTACAATGCCCTCTTAGGTAATGACCATTTTGCAACTGTAATTGAAAACTCTGGAGGGTTTGATGCGTAAGTGTTGCTTTGTTTTTGGCTGGCAGTTACTGGGGAGATAATAAAACCAACACTTAGCAGTGCTGTTATTTCATCTGAATGCATTAAAAAGGGGTACTCTCATTATCATGCATACAGAGGTTTTTACTGCTTTACTGTGTTTGATGTTTAAATTTGCTGGAAGCCACCCAAAGTGCCTGGTCCAACCCAATGAGATGGGTGGCATATAAAATAATAATAATAATAATAATAATAATAATAATAATAATAATAATAATAAATTCCAATTTTTCAAACTGAGAAACCCAGGCAGAAGGATTCTAAAGCTACACTTAGTGCCAGTGGTTCCATCAAGAGTTCTGGAGGGAGTTTTCAAGCTGTCCAACATTAAATTAAGAAATAAAATTTAAAAGTATCCAAAGTGTAGTGGAAAGACTGATGCTACTACTACTACTACTACTACTACTACTACTACTATTATTCTTTTACAGATTTATAAACCACAGTCTTGGGCCAGTCAGCAACTCTCAGGCTAACCTGCATCAAATGGCTGTTGTGCATTTTACCACTGCTTTTATTGTGTTGCATGAGTTAGCTGCTTGAGCACCGTTTGGTGGAGACATGTTTAATGAATGAGCAAATAGGACTGGGCTGCACAATCCCTCCCCCCCCCCCCCGGTGCAAGTGCTAATGTTGTGTTTTGAAAAGCCATTGTACCTGCCAACATATTTCACTGGTGAAAATAAGGGTGCTCTTGTAGATTCAGAAGACCCCCTATTGCTCCGTCAAGAGATGCTTACTGATCCTGATGGCAAGCTTTGAGCTGCATGGGGCCCAGGAACAGGAGGTAAATTTGAGGCAGCTCATATTTAAAGTAAAACTGACCTCATCTGCACTTTGTGAAACACTATGCAAACTGAAACACAGACACCCTTCACAATTTGCCCTTTTCTGAATTTTGCAATTTGCAAATTTTGCAAATTCTCTGAATTTCCAGCTGAAAATGCATACTCTAGAATTAAATGGGCATAACTATGCATATAAATGAAAATAGCATGCAATACACACACACACACACACACACACACACACACACACACACACACACATACTGTGGAAAAACTGCTTTGCGTAAACACACAAATCTCTATACCAGGGGTCAGCAAGGTTTACCTTGAGCCGGTTTACTCCAACGGAGATCCCTCTGTGGGCCAGATTGTGCACGCACCCGCAATTTCCAGGATCTGCATGATTTCCTGTGTCTGCACTGGAAATTTGCTATTTCCAGTCCCGCGGAAGGGAGTCCCCATGCTGCGCTGCACTGGTTTTGCGCAGCTCGCAGGGACTAACCGAGTGGGCAGCTCGGTTAGGGGGCAGCTTGTGGGCCGGTAAAATGACCCCACAAGCGGCCCATGGTTCTTAAGTTACCTACCCCTGTTCTATACAGTGGTACCTTGGTTCTCAAACTTAATCCATCTGGGAGTCCATTCAACTCCCGAAATGGTTTGAAAGCCAAGGCATGGTTTCCGATTGGTTGCAGGAGCTTCCTGCAGTCAATCAGAAGCCATGGAAGCTTCCAAAAAAAACATTCGCAAACTGGAACACTTACTTCCAGGTTTGTGGCATTCAGGAGCTGATTTGTTCGTGAGCCAAGTCATCTGATTACCAAGGTACCACTGTGTTAGGGGGAAATTGCAATAAAATGCTGACCAATTTTCGTGGGGATTGTTGTAGAAATGTGGAGAGCTGAACTTAAGAATGGAACTCTGAGAAGTTGATAGAAACCAAAACTGATGGAGTCACCCTTCCTTAGTGATACAAAAGTCTGTGCCCTGGTCTGCAGCCAACATGCATCCCTGCCTCTGATTCCGAGCTTCAACCTCAGAGGGCAGGAAGTTGGAAGATGATGAATAGCAATTCTAGGACCAATGCACACACACTTTAAAAGCATTGCTAGCATCCTGTTTATCAATAACGAACTCATTCTCAAAGTGAAAGCCCAGCCAACAATTTGGCTGCTGCATTTTGGACAAATTGAAGTTTCAGAGTTGTCTTCAAGGGCAGCCCCACATAGAGTGCATTGGAATAAACCAGTCTGTAACTTACCAGAGCATGGAGTAGTGGCAAAGGGACCATTGCTGCTGTGCTGAACCCATGCATAGCTGCCAAGTCTCCCATATTCCCCGGGAAATCCCCATTTTTCCAGCTGTTCCTAGCTGAAAAAATGGATTTTTTTGTTTTTCCCCGGTTTATTCTGGCGCGGCGGCCATTTTGGAACTGGGCGGAGCATGCTCAGAAGCGACTTTTGATGCTGCTCTGCCCAGTTCCAAAATGGCTGCAGTGTGACTTCTGGCGCGGTGGCCATTTTGGAACTGGGCAAAGCAGCATGAAAAGTCACTTCTGAGCATGCTCCGCCCAGTTCCAAAATGGCGGTAGCGCTACTTCCGGTCTGCTACTTCCGCCCGGTCCCTTATTTCTCCGACAGCAACTTGGCAGGTATGAACCCCTGTAAATAGGATTTTTCTGCTTCCATTTTTTCTTCCTTTCGATGATTTTCAAAACTACTCCAGCGCACTATTTATAAATCATGCAGTGTTCTGTTCATCATCTGGGAGATTTATGGGTCTTGCTCAGTGCTTCAACATGTCACGTTCACCTCCCTGTTTTGTATAGTAAGCTGCTTTGAAAGATTACCCAGATCCCAAAATCAATTCCAGAATCCGCTTTGCAAATTTAACAAAGTGTAAATAAAATACAATTAAAAGTGGCCTTTTGACTTTATTTCACTTGGGTTTCACTTTGGGGTTTTTTGTGTCTGTCAAAAAAAAGTTTAAATGTAAAAATGTAAAGGCTGAAATAGAGGTATGTCACAAGCTGTACATTTTAAAATGATGGCGATGTTTTTAGACCAAGGATAGGGAAACTTTTTAAGGCTGATTCGTTTTTTTCACAACCTTCTGGGAGCCACATGCTGGTGGCAAACGAGACCAGTTGCAAAAGTGGGTGGAGCAGATAATGTAAATTCTACCTCTGTGCAATTGTTCCAACTCACATTCTCTCTCTGTCCTCTGTCCACAGAAGGAAGAGGCATTATAAGAGACCAAGACCCTCCAGGCAAGAACACCCAAGGTGGGTGTGAAGGAAGAACAGTAGGGGATTGGGCTAGGGTTGCCAGACCTCTAGGTCTGACCTAGAATCTCCAGGTTGAGATTTTAACCCTCTCTCTCTCATACTATTAAAAAGACTATGCTGTGTGGGGAGTTTGCAAGGTTCAGCCTGGCTGGAGCCAGCTGCAAATAATTGCATAGACACTCGCAGTTGATGAATTACTTGTTTTTCTCAACGCAGCCTACACAGTGAAACGTCCCACAAGTAAATCTGAACATATTGAAACTTGGGGAATCTGCTTTTTGGCTTGGATGGCTGAAAAAACACGCACATTTGAATGTGATATGGAACCATCATCCATCTATTGTGTTTGGAAACACTTTGAATCCAAGCAAAATCTGAAGTTTACAAGCAGGTCTTAATTCTGAAATATGAGAGTTTTATGATCCATCTTACTTAGAGAATAAAGCCCTTAAAAGTATCTTAGGCATTTCTGGAGGGTGGACACATTCAATTGGTGTTCAGAAGTAAGAACACTTCCAATCCGTGCTATTTTTCTAGAAAAAAGGGTGCTGGAACTCACGGTGAACTGTTCTTTTATAATGGCAATGGCTCACACCTGAGAGGTGCCGGAACTGAGTTCTGATGAGTTCCGGCTGGAAAAAAAGCTCTTCTTCCAATACATATATTTATTTTAATTTTCAACTGAAAGCCACATGCAGCTCGGGACATATAATAATAATAATAATAATAATAATAATAATAATAATAATAATAATAATAATTTATTATTTATACCCCATCCATCTGGCTTGGTTTCCCCAGCCACTCTGGGCGGTTTCCAACAGAAAATAAAACACAGTAATCTATTAAACATTAAAAGCCTCCCTGAACAGGGCTGCCTTCAGATGTCTTCTAAAAGTCTGGTAGTTGTTTTCCTCTTTGACATCTGATGGGAGGGTGTTCCACAGGGCAGGCGCCACCACCGAGAAGGCCCTCTGCCTGGTTCCCTGCAACTTGGCTTCTCGCAATGAGGGAACCGCCAGAAGGCCCTCGGTGCTGGACCTCAGTGTCCGGGCAGAATGATGGAGGTGGAGACGTTCCTTCAGATATACTGGACCGAGGCCATTTAGGGCTTTGAAGAGGAATTACAGTGGGTACAAAACAATATAAGTTAAAAGCCTTTGCAGACGATTTAGTACTGACTTTACAGAACCCTGAACAGAGTGCGGTGAGAGCACTGCAGATAATTCAAGAATTTGGCAGGGTGGCAGGCTTTAAGTTAAACAAAGGGAAAACTAAAGTATTAGATAAGAACTTGACATTGCAAGAGAGACAGAATATAGAGGATTGCACAGGACTGAAGTGTGCAAAAAAGGTGAAATATCTGGGAGTTAATATGACGTCAAAAAATTTGAATTTGTATAAAGACAATTATGAGAAATTATGGAAAGAAATCCAAAGAGACTTGGAAGTATGGACAAGGTTGAATTTATCTTTAATGGGTAGAATAGCAACTGTTAAAATGAATGTATTGCCGAGAATGTTGTTCTTATTTCAGGCCCTACCGATAGTTGACAAAATGAAATGCTTTCAAGAGTGGCAGAAGACATTGTCTAAATTTGTCTGGCAGGGGAAGAAGCCAAGAATTAAATATAAACTTTTGACTGATGTAAAAGAAAGAGGAGGATTCTCCTTGCCAGACTTAAAGATTTACTTCGAAGCCGCAGCTTTTTGTTGGTTGAAGGAATGGTTCTTGTTAGATAACGATGATTTGTTGGATCTAGAGGGCCATGACAATGCATTTGGTTGGCATGCATATTTATGGTATGACAAAGTGAAATTGCATAAAGGTTTTAAAAGTCATATAATTAGGAAATCATTGTTTAATGTTTGGATGAGATATAAAGATTTGTTGGAAAGAAAAACTCCTAGGTGGATTTCACCACTTGAGGCAAAGAAACCTAAAAGGACAAATATGGATGAGAATAGGCTGAAATACAAAGATATTTTGATGGAGGTGGGAAACCACTTCAAGTTAAGACCATATGAACAACTGAAAGATAGGTTGAGCGATTGGTTTCAGTATGTGCAGATAAATGAAGCATTCAAGTTAGATAAAAAAATAGGATTTCAACCAGAAAAATCGAAATTAGAAACGGAATTATTAGAGACAGACCACAAGAATTTGTCCAGAATGTATAATTTGTTGTTAGAATGGCATTTGAAAGATGAGCAAACGAAATCAGTTATGATTGAATGGGCCAAGGATCTGGGTCATAATGTGATGATGTCGGAGTGGGAAAAATTGTGGAAGAAGGGTATGAAATTTACGGCTTGTACGGTGTTGAAGGAAAACTTGATGAAAATGATGTATAGATGGTATCTGACGCCGGTCAAGTTAGCTAACATGTACCACAAAAGCGACAATAAATGTTGGAAATGTAAGCAGGATGTTGGCTCATTCTACCATATGTGGTGGACATGCCCAAAGATAAAAGGCTTCTGGGAAATGATTTATAATGAATTGAAAAAGATGTTTAAAAACACATTTTTGAAAAAACCGGAAGCCTTTTTGCTTGGAATAATTGGGGAAGAAATTCCCAAGGACGATGTTAATTTGTTTATGTATGCCACCACAGCTGCTAGAATTCTAATAGCAAAATATTGGAAAAAAGAGGAATTGCCTTCGATGCAGGAATGGCAAATGAAAATGATGGACTATATGGAACTGGCAGAATTGACAGGAAGACTCCGGGACCAGACAAATGATAAAGTTTTAAAAGATTGGAAGAAATTTAAAACGTATATAGGGAATGTATTTGACAATTAGAGTTTGAATATCCAGGAAAATAAAGAGGTTAAGGCATTAGGGAGATAATAGAAGATTGAAAGTTAGAAATTAGGGTAGATGATATGAAGATGAATTAACTTTGAAGTGTTAAAGGGATTACATGATGGATAAGGAAGATGATTTAGAAACTGCTATAGAAGTTTATAAAAATGAAGATCAGATAGTAGGGAACTGGGGAAGCCGGAAGACAATGAATATTAAAATGGTTGAGAAATGATATATTTTTCCGTTATATGTTGTTGATTTGTGTATTTTTGTATTTTGTATTTGGATGTTTTTTGTATTTGTATTTTTGTAGTTAGTATTTTGTATGTTTGTTGATAAAATTAATAAAAAATATATTAAAGACATTTAGGGCTTTGAAGGTCAGCACCAACACTTTGAATTGTGCTCGGAAACGTACTGGGAGCCAATGTAGATCTTTCAAGATCGGTGTTATGTGGTCTTGACTGCCGCTCCCAGTCACCAGTCTAGCTGCCGCATTCTGGATTAGTTGTAGTTTCCGAGTCACCTTCAAAGGTAGCCCCACGTAGAGCGCATTGCAGTAGTCCAAGTGGGAGATAACTAGAGCATGCACCACTCTGGCGAGACAGTCTGCAGGCAGGTAGGGTCTCAGCCTGCGTACCAGATGGAGCTGATAGACAGCTGCCCTGGACACAGAATTGACCTGCGCCTCCATGGACAGCTGTGAGTCCAAAATGACTCCCAGGCTGCGCACCTGGTCCTTCAGGGGCACAGTTACCCCATTCAGAACCAGGGAATCCTCCACACCTGCCCGCCTCCTGTCCCCCATGAACAGTACTTCTGTCTTGCTAGGATTCAACCTCAATCTGTTAGCCGCCATCCATCCTCCAACCGGGACAGACTTCTGGAAATCTCCCCCCCCCCCAAAAAAAAACACTCAAATGTTCTTACAATGGCCACTTTGGCCCAGAAAGTAGTTCCAATTGTCAAATATATGGTTTTCCTGTAAGTTGTTTGTCTAGAACAGGGATGTGGAAGCTTCCATCAGCCACAGCACTCGAAACTGTGGATCGGGGATGGTAGGAGTTGGAATTCAACAACATCTGGAGGGCCAGCAGTTCCCCATGCTAGATTTAAAATAAATAAAAGTCCTCTCTCTCCCCCCACTCTCTCTCTGTGTGAAAAACCAACCAGCATCTTTATTCAATCTATGATCTAGCCACAAGAGCTACTAGCGAAGAATCAGTCAGGTATTTAATGAAAGTTTCATCTCGTCCTAGAACATTATTAGCTGATCTCTCCAGGACCGATCTGAGAAAAGCTCTTATGCTGCCCAGAGTTGGGAAAATGTCTCCAGCTTGGTTAGAAAAGAAATACTGAAATGTACCTTTCAGCTTAAAATAGTCTTATCTGTGGAGAAGAAGCTACAGAGTCCTCGTTCTGTGTTACATTGTCTCACGTTGTTGTGAGGCTGCGGGAAGCAAGACCCCGATGTCCTTTGTTAAAGGAGCAAGGCCATTGGCTAGATGGAACAATATGATGTGCACTGGGTGCTTAATAGCCACCTTGGAAGGAGTAGAAAGGAGAGAGATAAACATCTTCTATATACTAATAGAGAACCCATTTTCTGTGTGCGGGTGATTATGCAGCCAAAGCATTGTCATCCACACACAAGAGGGAGGTATCGTTAGACTTGGGGGAACCCCAAGGCTTGCAAAAAAAAAAAAACCACTATGAGGGGAAATGAGATAACCAAAAGGAGCCTAATGATCTACCACAGTGTTCCCCAACCTTTTCCAAACTGTTGCCTCCTTCTGACCTTGTTTCCTTCCTGTGGGTCCCCAGCCCATCCTACCGGTAGAAAGGTAGCTATTTACAATTACATAAAATGATAGGAACATAATGAAATATTGCTGAACCAGAAAAACCTAGAATCATACAGCTGGAATGAACCCCAACAGGGTCATCTTTCTAGTGCAACCCCCTGCAACATAGGAAACTCAGCTGAAGCATCCATGATAGAGGGCCGTCCAACCTCTGCTTAGAAACCTCCAAGGAAGGAGATTCCAGAACCTCCCAAGGGAGATCCATCTTCCATGTATTATAAAAAGTAAACGGCGTTTCCGTGCACTGCTCAGGTTCGCCAGAAGCGGCTTAGTCCTGCTGGCCACATGACCCGGAAGCTGTACGCCGGCTCCCTCGGCCAGTAAAGCGAGATGAGCGCCGCAACCCCAGAGTCGTCCACGACTGGACTTAACGGTCAGGGGTCTCTCTACCTTTACCTAAACAACATTTATTTGACACAGAGGGGGAAACCTACTGATAACAGTCCTAAAGCATACCCTCCAACATTTCTCCGATGAAAATAGGGACATACCCTCCAACATTTCTCTGGTGAAAATAAGGTCGTCCTAAGGAAAAACTGGACATTCTGGGATCAAATCAGAAACTAGGATGACTTCTGTAAATCCAGGACTGTCCCTGGAAAATAGGGATACTTGGAGGGTCTGCAAAAGGTGCAAGTAATCTGGAGGAGCCCTGGCTGCCTAGATAAAACACTATAGCCCCATACGCCTTTACCTGGGAGTAAGGCCCACTGAACTCAGTGTGGCTTTCTTCTGAGTAGGCACTTAGTTATTTACTGGATGAAAGTCAGCAGAACTAGATGACCCTGCTCGGCTAGGCGCTGGGGTGGATTTCACCCCGTGCCTTGCAGAGCCAGGCCAGCGCTGCTGATGGGCCCTGTGCCCCTGGGCAGCATCCAAAGGCCCCGATCTGCTGGGCGCTGGAATGGATTGCACACCACACCTTGCGGAGTCAGGCCCAGGCTGCCACCTGGCCCAGCACTGGTGGCAGCTGCAAGCAGTGGTCAAAACGGGAACCTCAGTGATCGCCCTCTTCCCCTGGAAACAAATCAGGACTGTGCCAAGAAAATGCATGTGGGGAAAAAGAAGCTCTCGGGCGCCCCCTGGTTGGCCGCCCCCTTACCTGCTTGCAGATACCCAGCCAATCAGGATTCTTTTTAAAAATAATTTCTTTTCTTCTCACTTCCCTCTGTGGCCCCCTAGCTTTGTGTCTCCCATTTACATAATGTCCTCCCTGGGGTTCCCAGGGAGCAATACTGCCCCCAGTTGGGAAACACTGATCTAGCAGACCACCTCCCCTTTGCTGGAACTAAATGGGAGAAACTAAACAGAGAAAACAAGCATCAGAAGCTGGCATTCAATGAATTGTGCTTCAGTGTCTGGTGGCGTTCTCTCAAAGTCTGTGGCTCAGGCTACGCATATTCCATTGAACCACTGAATTGGTTGAATACCATACAAACACACAATGTAACCCTTAAAAAATCTGGGACATGATTTACAGGAGACAGAGCGATAAACTTTGCCTGAGGCAAGCTAGAGCCCTATGAAAGCTACTACCGGTATTAGGAGGGAGAATCTGTGGTTGTTTCCAGACAATCTGTTTATTGAGCATTCATCCAGATCTATTTGTACAAAATTTGCGGGGAGTTTATATGACACCAGCTGTTTATTGAGTTTTCCTTTTTATATGTTTATGGCTGGTTATATGATGTATCCATCAATTGTTACCCTGCTGCATTTTCCCACTGCTTTCCTCGCAAAAAGGTCCATTTGGGGGGGGGGGAGTGGGTTTGTTGTGCAAGAGCAGAAAATCCACCAATTGCCCCTGGAAAATAGCAATATTCTGGAAATGCCCAGTGGCATTCACACTCCAGATCGTACTGCAAACAGAGAATTTCACACATGCTAAGTTGGTTGAATCAGCTAGTTGTTCAGTCCACCATGTAGATGTGCAACTTCATGATAAAAATGAATTGTAGGCTTTAAAAAGTTTAACTTAGGTAAGTGAGGCATTCTCCATTTCAGTGTGAATTAACATAGGCAACAGGAACAGTGTGGCTGGCTAAGCTAGAAGCAGGAATCCGGGTTTAAGAAGTCCAAGATTAGAGCAACGTGTTCAGAACTGCATGGAAACAATGAAGTTGTCCCAACAGGCTGACACACCAAGCTTTTAATGCCGAGGGCAAGATTACTCGCAAAGCTCCTCTGCCTTGTGGGAATGTTAAGGATGCAGGTGTCCATGGAAGATGTTGAGTGTGTTCCTGGTGGAAGAAGCATTTCCTGGGCCTTTCTGAGTCCACTTCCGCTGTTTACAAAGGTTGGTTGATACCCTCCCCAGACTCTATTGATGCTCTCCTCTCCCCAGGACAATTCTTGCCTCCCATCTAGACTCCTACCCCTTCCAGCCTCTGTTCGCTGTTCTCAGCCCCCATTTGATCCTTCTCTTCCCTCTCCTCATTGACCACAGATGGCCATTCCAAGCCCAAGCCCGGCAATGTCTCAGGGCTAATTAGTCCACATGTAGGATTAATGTCTGGACTGCAAATGGCCATTTCGCACCAAGGGCTTCCTTGCAACAAGCTATAGTGAAGTATACAATGGATGTTCTCCAGTCTCTTTCCTCTTTTTTTCTGTTGCTGCTGGTGGAGTTGGAGGAAGTGCACAACATGATGACATGGCATGGGACATAAGGGAAGTTTTTACTGCACGTTCTAAAAAGGCAAGGGGGAAACACGACACAGAGGTGCCCCTTTCAACAGCACACAGCCCCTTAAATCTGTTCTAGGTTTTCACCCCAACAATCCACCGCAGATTTGTAGAGGGGGAGATCAGGGAGAGGAAATTCCTTGCCCTAGTGCGACAACTTCAATCTTATAAATTTGATTGGTTCTGTTTCTAATAGAAAAGTATGACTCCACCTACAGATAGACAAATTTCATGCCAGTGTCTTACTGCAGAAAACTAGTTTATTTACTGTCACATAAGTTCTTTTTTAAAAGATTTTTTTTTTGTTTGGGATTGTGCAGGATATAATAAGACACACATAAAGATTTGAGAAATCAAAATCCTCATAATCTATTACCAGAGGCGGAGCTAGCTGCTCTGACACCTGGAGCAGCGCACGTGCTATGCACCCCAGGGGCAGGTCTAGCCGCTTGCGGGGGCAGGCCGAGCCACCCGCAGGGGCAGGGTGAGTGTCCCAGGGGGGTGGCATGGTGATGTCACCCCCCCAGGGATGACACGCAGCGTGGGCCGCACCCACCGCACGCCCTTCCTCCGCCAATGTCTATTACTTACCTGTTTCCTAATACCGTAATTAAATTCACTATTGCATTAACTCATGCTTATATACTTGCAAGGTTGACACACGATGCATCTCTGGCTTCATACACTCCCAGATGAGATCTTGCAAATTGCAACAGACGACCCCGCCTGTTTAATCCTTTTATATTTCTGCATTTCTTAACAGTGTGTTAGTGTAATGAACTTTGACCCCACAGCTTCACAAAAAGGGTTCTCTATGCACAGTAGGGCAAAAAAAATAAAAATAAAAAATAATAATAATTCCTTGCTTCTTTCCAAGGAAACCAAACCCTGGGCAAAGTGCCTGAAACCAGGGGCGTAGCCAGGATCAAAACTAGGGGGGGGGGGGGCAAGCCATAGTCGTTCAGGGGCGGGGCCAAGGCACGGAAGGGGAGGGGCCACGAAGTGGGCGGGGCTAAAGGGCCAGCGGGCCTGATGATATTGTGGCGGCGGCAGCAGCGGCCACCTTGTGCTTCTGGGGCTGGTAGCGTTGGCGGCTACCCTGCTTGGCTGGAGAGGACGGGAGGCGTTGCTGCATATCAGCATAATATTTCAACCATGGTTCAAGCCCCACCTTAGGAAAAAAAAATCCTGCATTGCAGGGGGTTGGACTAGATGACCCTTGTGGTCCCTTCCGACTACAATTCTATGATTCTATTGATATATTACCATAGCATATGCATCATTCTGCTTTCTTGAATTGTCCTACTCCTAGGCATAGCATCCAACTCCTAGAGGCCTAGGTGCCCCCCCAATTACTGGTAAATACCGTATTTGAAAGAGTCATCCCCCCATGTTGATGGGCTTTCTATGTGGGGCTTATCTGCCCCCCCCCGTATTTTATTAAGGATGGAAGAGGGAGGGAAGGAAGGAAGAAATAGAGAGAGAGATAACTCATATTTGTGGGTGTCTCTGGATGACGCTGTGATGCTGGAACTCTGCAGCAAGAGGACAGGAGGGTCGGGCAGGCGAGAGGGGGTGGAAGGGCGGGCGAGGGCGGGGCAAGGCATGGCTGCAGCCACGACGGCTCCGAGGCGTTGCTGCATATCAGCATAATATTTCAACCATGGTTCAAGCCCCACCTTAGGAAAAAAATCCTGCATTGCAGCGGGTTGGACTAGATGACCCTTGTGGTCCCTTCCGACTACAATTCTACGATTCTATTGATATATTACCATACCATATGCATCGTTCTGCTTTCTTGAATTGTCCTACTCCTAGGCATAGCAGCCAACTCCTAGAGGCCTAGGTGCCTCCCCCCCCCCAATTACTGGTAAATACCGTATTTGAAAGAGTCATCCCCCCATGTTGATGGGCTTTCTATGTGGGGCTTATCTGCCCCCCCCGTATTTTATTAAGGATGGAAGAGGGAGGGAAGGAAGGAAGAAATAGAGAGAGGGATAACTCATATTTGTGGGTGCCTCTGGGTGACGCTGTGATGCTGGAACTCTGCATGTACAGGAGCCTTGTAAGCAGCTTTCTCTCTGCTTGATTTACAGCAGGCACGTCCAACAGGTAGATTGTGATCTACCAGTAGATCACTGGATGTCTGTGGTAGATCACTGGTAGGTCACTGGCACCCCTAAAAAAAGCTCACCCAAAATTTTCCTCCTACCTCAAAAAAGTTGAACTATGACCTGAAGCCCTAAACAAAAATGGGCCTCCCTCCCTCCTAAAAGAAGCTCAACAAGTTTGACCTAAACCCCAGAAAACAGGACTTCCCTTCCTTTAAAAAAAACTCAACAGCTTTGACCTGAACCCCCCAAAAGGGGGTAGATCACCCCCAGTTTTAAACTCTGAGTAGATCAGAGTCTCTTGGGAGGTGGCCACCCCTGATTTACAGTATACAGATGCAGGAGGAGGGGCAGACTGGAACACCAATGCTTTTTATAAACATCACTGTGTCTGTCAAAGCTACAGCCTCCCCCCTTTCTTATTCACTTCTTTTTAGCCTTGCAGAGCCACCTTAGTCAAATTGAATCCTCTGAGTCTGCACCCTCATTAAATCGCCAATAGAACTCTTAATGCTCCTGAATGCTCATTAACAACTCCCACTTAAGAACAATAGGGTGAAATGGTCAGCTATCGAATCTTGCCTGGGGATATATGCTCCATTGTCTTAACTGCTTAACTACTGGTAGCCACTTTGCTTTATTTATTTGATGTGTTTTTGTTACTGCTGTGTCCCCCCCCCCCAGCAAGCTGAGACTTAGCTGCTCTTGCTAAAGCAAAGCCCTTTCCACTTCAGTTTTTGGAGGGGAAAAGTGCTGGTTATGGTCTGTAAAATACATTAATTTTTTTGCTTCTAGGGGGGGCAGCTGCCCCCTCCTGCCCCCCCTGCCTACGCCCATGCCTGAAACCCCCTGGAACCTTGCACTGCTCTGATATTGGAGTGGCTGCCACAGTGGGTTTCTAAGAAGAACCCCCGTATCCTGGAGATGCAGAAAAGAGATTTGGGGGGAGAGTTGGTAGGGGAAACAGCTCATGACTGTGTGCATGTGCGAATAGATCACCAGGAGGAGGAGGAGCTAGAAGGAAGCAGGATGCAGAGTCTGCGGGATTCGTGCACCTTCGCTGGCAGCCAGCGCGTCCAAAGCCCAGAACCAGGGCTTGGCCACCAGGAGGCAGCGCGGAGTTCGGGCTCATCTGCAGGCTGGCAGGAGGGGGGTGGGGTGAAAGGAGTTGCAGCAGTTTGCTGGCCCGGCTCCTTATTCCCTACGCAGGTCTCCGGGTTTGGGACGACCCCTTTGGCTGCCTGCTGCTCGGCGGGCCGGTGCGGGCAAGCGAGAGAGAGAGAGCGCTCGCGCAATTACGCCTGTGCAGCCCGAGGTCAGAGGGAACGTCCGCACCAGAGGGGAGGAGAAAGGAGAAATTCCCTCGTCTCCCAACCCTAGGCGCGCAGGGGACCGACGCGCGGAGCCCTAGTTGCGCCCTGCCCGGAGGGTAGGGATTTTTATTTTACTTTATTCACGACGCGGCTGCAGCAGACTGTCCTGAGCTCTGCTCGGTTCTGGACGGCGCCTCTCGTGCGCTTCCCCCCACTTGTTGCAGCACCTGCCGCCATCTGGGTTTTGCCTTCGCAAAATAGAGCTACAAAGGGGGTGTGGTTTGGGGTGTGTGTGTGTGTGTGTGTGTGTGTGTGTGTGTGTGTGTGTGTGTGTGTATGTGTGCAGAGTTCGAGGAACCTCAGCACAGCGATCCGCTTGCAAAACCGGAGCGGCGTCTGGATGCAAGGCAGCGTTGGCAAACTTCTGCACCTTCGCCCCCGTGCGGATTCTCCTCCAAGCCCTCTTCTCTTCTTCGGTAGAAGAAGAGCTGGAGTTGCATTGTTTCCTCTCCGCGCCGGTCGCGTCTCCCAAAGTAGGAGTGCAGCAGCTGGCGCTGAGCCACGCCGTGCGAATTTGACAGAGCACAATCCAGATACCGTCCGAAGGGGAATCAAGATGTGCAAAGGGAGCCTCGGAGAGGCCGGTGCCCTCACTGCTTAGCCTCCGAGCCGCACCACCACCACCGCTCCTTTCGGATCCGTTAACCCGCCCCGTCGAACTTAGGGTTACTTATAAGCAAAATGAAAACGAAGGCGGATGCCAGGGAGCTGTCTGCTTCCGCCACCGCTATCCAGGATAGAGCGGACCTTCTTCAGGCGCCCCTCCTCTCCGATCGCGGCCCCTTTGTCCGACGGGAGACGGTGGAAGCGATAGACCTGTCTCTGGACGGGCTGCTGTATCCCAGAAGCAGCGACGAGGAGGAAAAAGAGGACGAGGAGGAGGGGGAAGAAGAGGACGAAGACGACCAAGAGCAGAAGTCGTGCCTCCCGAATGAGGAGGCGGGAGAGAGGAAAGGCGGCGATTCTTCCTCGGTCCGGGACAGCTGCGGATCCCCAGTGGACAAAGACGTCTTGGACCGGGTCCTGGATACTTTCCTGGCCCCCTCCTCCAGCCAAGGCAACACGGGGAGCCCCTCGACGTGGTCTTTCTTTGGCTCGGACATCCCCGAGTTCTCCAGCGCGCTGATGAGCCGCCGCTCCGACGGGAAAGGCGAGGACGCGCCAGCAAACGCCTCTTCGCTGCCTCCGGCGCCGACGTCACCTTCTCCGGTTGTAGCCTCTTCTTCCAACTTGAAGACATTCAAAGATGCGGACGGGCCTCCTTTCAAAAGCCCGAAGGGCAAGGCGCCAGGATCCGCCGCCTCGGCATTTTCCAGGGAGGAGCAGGGCTTCGCAAAGCGGAGGTCGGCGGAGCAGGAATCGGACGGCGCCGCCGCTTCCTCCAGCGGCGGCAACCGGGCTTCGCCCGAGAGGCGCTCGGACATCGCGGCAGCTGACCAGCCCAGCTCCCACGACCTGTTCAACCTGCCCATCCTCCCTCTCAACCAGGCGTACCTAGCCGCCAGGACCCGGCAGCTGCTGGACGTGGACGAGTATGGTGAAATGCTCCCTTTCGGCGTGCAGGCGAGCACCCCGCTCTCGCCATCCGTTTGCTCCCTCCAGGATTTTACAAACCACATTTACTCGGCCAGAGACGGGCAGCCGCCGCAGCCGCCTTACGCGTTCGGCTCCGTCGGGGATTTTCAGCGCAGCCTCAAGATCAAGGAAGAAAGCCTGGTGGCTGCGTCTGCTAAGGACAACAGCGGCGGCGGCGGCGGCTCTTACTCGACTGCCAAAAGTTTGCCGCTGCAGCCGCCGGCAGCAGCAGCAGCAGCGCCAGCGATGCCTTGCTCAGACTACTCGCCTCCGAGCGTGGTTCCAAGTGCGCTTCCTCCTCTGCCCAAGAATAGCATGAGCGGCATTCCCGAGGCCCCCTCTTCCTCGCTCGAGTCCTTTCTCTATAAAGCAGAGGCTGCTGCAGCTGCTGCAGACGCCGCCCCCGGTGGCCCATACGGACCAGCGCCTTGCAAAGCCTCCACCAGCTGCGGGGCGCAGAGGGACATCCTCAGTTTGCCCTCCACGTCGGGCGCGCAGCCTCCGATCCTTTACCAGCCGCTTGCCCTGCACGCGCCGCAGCAGTTCGCCGGCCTCAGAGACGGCTTGCCTCAGTTCTACTCGCCCTATCTGAATTATCTAAGGTAGGAGCTTTTCCAGCCTCTATTTGGGGGGGGGGGTTAAGTGACGTTTAGGTGGAACTTGAGAAAATTATTAGGGGCAGAGAGATAATTTTTGAGGTGAGTCAGTGTTCCAGTTATGGCCAAAAAGGTGGCTTTGGGGGCTTGATCAAAGTTCCGCCCCCTGGCAGCTTTCTAAAAATAGGAATTGAGGGGGCTGTTGCAAACATAGGTGATATTATAGTGTCAACCTATTTTTGTTTTCCTTGTGCTGCACTCTTTGTACGCTGTTTAGAGACGGTTGGGTTTAAACAGCATGTAAATCGTGCAAATAAAGAACAGTATTCTTTTTTAAAAAGAAAAAGAAAGAAAGAAAAAACTCTGATTCCCTTATCATTTGAGTACTGTCACTCATCTTTCCACTAAAAAGTCAATTGTAAAGCCATCCATTGAGAAAGCTGCAACATGGGTGCCTTCTGCAGATCTAGAAAGAAGTTTCAGAAGACTGATAGGTTCTGTAAATAAACCCTTCCCTATTCAATATTTTCACTTTTCTGCTCTATGAAATATATTGTTGTTGTTTAGTCGTTTAGTCGTGGCCGACTCCTCGTGACCCCATGGACCACTGCTGAAATAATTTTTAAAATGCATTGAACTCCTGCGATAGAGGGGCGGGCATGGGGTGTGTATGAGTACAGTACTGCTTACCTAAGCTAGCTGGCTGGCGCTGGCTTTCCAAAGCCTCTGGCAAGGGTCTTTCCTCTCCCTTTTAACTGGAGCAATCAGGGTTCATAAACTGATTAATCAACCATTTAAAGCTTGCAGCTCTACAACTTACACACAGTCCTGTGATCCACTCCTTCAGTGGAGCAGAACAGGGGGAGGGCCTGGTAGGACAGAGTGCAAATCGTCATATTCCACTCCGCTGATTTTCATTATAGCTAATTGTATTGCTTTAGCTGCATTAAGGTTGTAGTCCTAAATAAAACCACTGGCAATTATTCCCCACTGATACGCGAGAGCTGAGTAAACAAGTCTATGGTTGTACTGATTTAAACACATATTTGAAATACAGGACGCTTAATAATTACAGCCTCTTATTACCTTGCACAACGGTTTCACTATTCAGAGTGCCACTTAACTGCTATGCTTTAGTCCTCTTTAAAATAATACAGTCACTGCTTCTCTTTGATATTTCCTTTCTTTTAAAAAAAGAAGAAGCAAAAAGCAAATTGAAATGTGTTTTGCCCCCTATCAGAAGCTTGTTTGAGTTGCTTAGAGTATTCAGTTAGTCTCATGGACCAGTTGCTGTCCCTCAGCAAAACCTACCAGATCTGCTTGTTGCAAGGGAGCAAAACCAATAGCAAATTAAAACTACACAAACACAAACATCTACATTCCGTTCAGACCAAGTTTTTCTACTTATGGACAAGAGTTTCTACAATGTGAGCAAAATGGAAGAATTATGGAGTGGCGTACGACCTGTTATTTCTTGAAAACACATCCTCACTGTTCCCCCCCCCCAAAAAAAAATTCTTCAAATTGTAACAAATGTCGCTTCCCCTCAAAACGGTGGTTTGCAGAATTTCAGTTACTGTTTGTAAATGAACAGCGGTTCATTCCCGGAATGCTTTTCAGAGTTCGCAGTGATTGACAAACCATGCATCATTTAAACCCCACAAAACTTATCTTAAAACTGCTATGTAGCCGATCAATCTCACCATTCAAACAGGTGCAGCTGATTGCTATGCCTTTGCCTTTGTTAGAAATTCAACATTAACACGTAGAGGAGAGGCAGCTGAAGTATACCTGATAGAGCACTTCAGAAGTCTGCTAGCTGGCACTCCCACAAAACCTCTGAAAACCTCAAATTCAAAAATGCGCATTTCTCGGCCAACAAGGAAAAATACCGTTTTTTGTCCTTAACATGCAATAAATGCTAGTAATCTGTGTATCAGACCCTACCAGAAACCATGAAGCTAAGAATGTTGAAAAGTTAGTACACTAGCAAAGTTCTTGAATCCAGCTGCGAAAGTGACACATAGAGAATCCTACCACCGATGGATATTAAATGCACTGACATGAGGTATACGCCAGCAGATAGCCGTACCGAGGAAGCTGCTTCCCTCCTGCTTCTTGCTGGCGGAGAATATATTCTCAAAAGGTTCTATGGTTTGAGACAAGGCTATAAAGGAAGGCATCAAAGCACACTAGAAAGCTGCATGCAAAAGTAGATTGTGCAGTACTCAACCCCCAGCCTACTTGTGGTCAGCTCAGATGAAGTTCCATTGAAGTTGGTAAATGGTGTGATCTCTCAGGGCTTGATTAATTTGAGGTTTCTTCACAACAGCGATATTTCATTACTAATGAGAGGAAGGAGGTGCAACGTGGTGCTTCCATGGGGGAAGCGGGGTGGGGTGGGGGTGGGGGCGAGGACAGGATGTGGTCATCTTTTTGGTCAGCGATGTTGCTCCTGCCAGCCCTCCCTGGGAGACACCATTTCGTGCATCTTTGGCTGGAGAGACCCAAACATCTCACTTGAGGGTGCTTCTATTAAACTGGGTGATGGCTTGGGCTATAGAATGTATTGCTTATAGAACGGTGGGGAGGGGGAGGCAGGGGGGGTGTCCTCCTAAACGCTAGGAACGAATAAATGCTAGGATTCTGATGAATTGGGATATGGATAGTATAGAATTGTGCCAGACATGGGAATTCCTGTGCTGGCTTATGCAAACCAGCCTGGGTGGCTGGGGGAAGAGCAAAACTGTTAGTATTATTATTATTTTTAAAAAGGTGTTGATAGAAGGATCCTTTGGCCTGGGGAGTCAGGTGGCATAAAGGATGCTGGGGTAACTGTGTATGGAGTTTTGAAGCAGGGGTGCCTGGGAAGAAGAAGGGGGGGGGAGAGGCTGGGATCCATCTTTGAGGGAAGCAGGTTGACGGATACTTGCGCTGCGGCCTCTGAAAATGTGCACGCTGTAAGGTCTGGACTTCCTCCATGCAGACGGAAGGTGTAAATAGGTGAATAAACCCTATTCCTTAAAGCACGGCAGTCTCTGCCGTGTCCTTTGTTCTCCAAAAGGCAGGGCCAGATTTAGGTTTGATGAGGCCCTAAGCTAGGCACCCCCCAAACTTCGGCCCTCCAGATGTTTTGGACTACAATCCCCATCTTCCCCGACCACTGGTCCTGTTAGCTAGGGATCATGGGAGTTGTAGGCCAAAACATCTGGAGGGCCGCAGTTTGGGGATGCCTGCCCTAAGCTACTGAAGGTAATAGGGCCTTTTATATGTCCAGCTGTCCTTTGTCAACAACAAATTGTCACTGTTTTTTGTGTGTGGAATACATGCTATATGGTAATTTGTGGACCTAATAGGTTCATACACAACCCAACCACTGTTACTATATGTAGCTTTTAATTTATTGGTTTTTAAATCTTATATTTTGGAAATGTACATTGTTTTTTTTCTCCTTTAATTTTTTTTGGGGCCCCCCAAGAGAGTGGGGATCTAAGCCATCAATTGTTTAGCTTATACATAAATCTGGCCCTGCCAAAGGGACACAGACCCTGTGTGTGTGCCTGTCGCCCCATGTGCTCTGCCACTGCTTGGCAGAGAGAGGGCTTTAGTATGTTGTTCACTGAGAGCATTTTAAAAGAGGAATTGCCTTTTGGGTACTGCAACTTGGTGAGGCTGAAGTGGGTTTTACTCCACGTGGGGGCAGGTGTTTTTTTCCTTTTAAATCAGCAGGGGTGCAAAGTTCAGGGGTGCTTAATTTTTGAGGCAGTTTTGGTTTGGTGTTGCGTTACTGTAAGAGAACGAAGGAGGAAACATTTTGGTTTACGAAACAAGGCACGGTGCATAGAAAATGGATACAGGGAAGTTTTTCTCCCTCTTAGATGCTGGGTGGGGGGTCATCAAATGGAACTCAACAGAGGGATATTCAGGACAGGCAAATGTGAGTGTGCTATATATTTATAAACTTAATATTTTTAGAATCGATAAGCATCTCTAAATCTGTATAACGGTGGCCCCAAACCTTTTTGGCAACCCTCCCCTTGGTTCCACAAATTCATCCCTAGTGCCCCCTACCCAACCCTAAAGGTAAAGGTAAAGGGACCCCTGACCATTAGGTCCAGTCGTGACCGACTCTGGGGTTGCGCGCTCATCTCACATTATTGGCCGAGGGAGCCGGCGTATAGCTTCCAGGTCATGTGGCCAGCATGACAAAGCCGCTTCTGGCAAACCAGAGCAGCACATGGAAATGCTGTTTACCTTCCCGCTATAGTGGTTCCTATTTATCTACTTGCATTTTTGATATGCTTTCGAACTGCTAGGTTGGCAGGAGCTGGGACCAAGCAACGGGAGCTCACCCCGTCACAGGGATTCGAACCGCCGACCTTCTGATCAGCAAGCCCTAGGCTCAGTGGTTTAGCCCACAGCGCCACCTGGGTCCCTCTACCCAACCCTATACAGAGCATTATTCAGTGGTTTGCATGACCCACTGAGGAAGATGATAGCACGATTAAACTGTTTGGTTTAGCTAAATTCAACACAACAAGTGAATTCAACACAACAAGCTCCGGTGATACAAGCTTTTCAAAGTCTGATGATCATTTGCACCTCCAGTGACCCCTTTGCCTCTTAGTGTCCCCCTAGGAAATCCCTCCCCCCCCAGGAGGCAATACTGTCCACTTTGGTAGCAACTGAGCTGAAATATCTGGAACACTGTTTGAAGCAACGGTTCTCAAAATGGCAGCCTAAAACCAATGAAACACCAACTCAACAGGGATTCAACCATGAGAAACAGGGTCTGATCTTCTGGTTCCCACCTGTTGAAGACCAAAAATGTACTGCAGGGGTGGGAACCTGTGGCCTTAAGGTAGTTATTGGACTACAGTTCCCATCATCCCTGCCCATTGGCCATGCTGGCTGGGGCTGATGGGACTTGAAGTCTATCAACAGCTGGACGGCTGCAGGTTCCCCTTCCTTGATCTATCAAGTTGATTGCTAAATCAAAAGTCAGCTTATTCATCAACCCAAATCTCGCTGAAGTGTTCAATAGCCCTAATCTTTTTGTTTGTTTGTTTGTTTGTTTGTTTGTTTGTTTGTTTCATATAGCCCCAGAGGGCAGATTTTACCTTCTGAATACGAAAGGCAGAACTTAAACGCTGAGATAGAGACAGTCACTGCTTCTAATAGCCAACTCGGGTGGCGAGCATTGATAGCCTTGGTGCCAGACCGGGGTCCCTGAGAAATGAGGGGGCAATAGTGGAATGCTTCAGGGAACCTTGAGGATTGCAGAAGGACAAAACAGCAACTCTCCCTGTGAGGACTGAGCATGTTTAGTAGCCAGGGAATGTTGACTATCAGCTAGAAAAGAAAAATGGAAACTTGCAGGTAGAGAGTCCATCCAGAAGAATCATAGCATTGTAGAGTTGGAAGGGATCCTGAGGATCATCTAGTCCAACCCCCTGCAACACAGTTGAACTTGCAACCTTGGCATTATCAGCACCTCACTCTAACCAACTGAGCCATGCAGGCTCCCAGGTATCCTAGGGGAGGAGATAGCTAGTTGACTAGAACCGTGTCAAGAGGTGAGGATACACTGCAACATTTTGTTGCAGCTCCCAGCTTGTTTCTTCTCAAGACATGGATATCTTGTCTTTTTTTAAGACTATCATGCAGAATGTAAAATAGCTCAGTGTTGTAGCATCTGCCTGGTCCCAGGTTCAGTCCCCCGCATCTCCAGGTACAGCTGTGAAGGGTCCTGGATGAAACCCCTCTGCAAATTACACTGAGCAAGATGGACCAGTGGTCTGACTCAGTATCAGGAGTTTCCTGATACAGCAGCTGTGAGGAGCCTTTGGTCCCTCCAGAAGTTGCTAAATTCCAGCTCCCATAAATCCCAAGTTCAGCAACACCTCAAAGACCAAAGGTTTCCCCACCATCACCACTAATAGTGGATAGCACACATGTCAGCAATATGTCAGGGGAACAGTGTAGTTTTTAAAGTTAATCGGCTGCATTTTACCTTCCATATATCTCTTCTCCCCTGGTTCTTTCCCTCCACTTGGCTCACATCTAGTAGGAGGTACCAGATGAGCATCATGAGTGACAGGCAAGGGGAACCTTTTGGCACATCAGATGTTGCCGAAGTACAACTCCCAGGATGCCTGGCGCCATTGGACACACTTGTTCAGCAACATCTGGAGTGCCAGAGGTTCCCCAACCTGATGTAGGGAGAGAGTCTGTAGGTGGGTTAAAAATCGGACCTCCGGCACTCTATATGTAATTGATGGAGGCTGACCTGCATTTCGAGAGACACACTTGCCGATGCCTCATCAGTTTTGGCGTAGGGGTGACCTCACAACTGTTGAAGGACCACTGTTTTGGTGCTTATAGACTTGGGTGATTTTCTCTCCAAACTTCTGCCTTTGCAACATTGGGTGTCCGTTGCAAAGTAAGACTTGCCATTTCTCCTGCTTTACCCATGATGCATTTCTATTCCAACGCTTCTCATTTTTGTTTCCTTTGTCCAGGTCGGATGCAGAAGCTGGCCAGAGCCCTCAGTATGCTTTTGAATCGTTGCCTCAGAAGATCTGCCTCATCTGCGGCGATGAAGCTTCGGGCTGCCATTACGGAGTGCTTACCTGTGGAAGTTGCAAAGTCTTCTTCAAGAGAGCAATGGAAGGTATTGTGCAGTGTCATTCGTTGTCGTGGTCGCCTTATAATTATCGTGGAATGTGTAATAATTATTACATATAAGAATTATAAGTATTATACATTCCTTATCATTATCATGGTCGCCTAATAATTAATGTGGAATTGTTATGGAATAATTAATATGGAACAGAAGTCTTAAAAATACTTTTAAAGGATTTGATTCAATTGATCGATTGCATCTCTATGCCACTTTTCATTCAAATGAACCTCACAGCGGCTTGCAACCAATAAATAACCAAAACATAAAGGTAAAGGTACCCCTGACCATTAGGTCCAGTCGCGGACGACTCTGGGGTTGCAGTGCTCATCTCGCTCTATAGGCCAAGGGAGCCAATGTTTGTCTGCAGACAGCTTCCAGGTCATGTGGGCAGCATGACTAAGCCGCTTCTGGTGAACCAGAGCAGCGCACAGAAACGCCGTTTACCTTCTTGCCGGAGCGGTACCTATTTATCTACTTGCACTTTGATGTGCTTTTGAACTATTAGGTGGGCAGGAGCTGGGACTGAACAACAGGAGCTCACCCTGTTGCATGCATTGTGGTTGCAATGTTTGCTTAAGTAATTGGCTAAATTAATTAGGAAAATAAGGTTGCATGCCAAACAGCACTAAGTAATGGTCCTGCCAGGACAAAGATTTCAACTTGCGTAATGGCACTTTTATTGCTCTCCTCCCACTACACTCCCCCAACATGTGTTTCGGGGGAGAGAAGTCCTGTTGCACAAATAGAAATCCTTCGTTTGGAAACTGACCTTTACTAAGTCAGACTACTCTGAACGGCAATGGCTTTCCAGGAGAGTTATTTTTTTGATATATTTCTTTATTTTCCACATGATTTATATACACTTGATTGGAACAAAACCTCAAGGCAGTTTACAAAAAGAACAGAAGAGTGAAATCGTCAGTAAGAAATGGTTAAATACAACTGCATTACTGTATTAAAAATATTTGGGAATTAAGGAAAACGAACAGTACACTAAAAACAGATTAAAACGCATGCCAACACCCTGCAGGTCTGGATAGGCTTGCTTCAACAAAAATGTTTTAAGCAGGAACTGGAACGCATACAGTGGAGGCACCTGCCTGAGGTCAATCAGCAGGGAGTTCCAAAGTGGAATGCTCTATACTAAAAGACCAGTTTCTTAAAAATGCAGAGATGAGTATTATGAGGTATCTGTAACAGCAGCAAATTCCGCAGATTGAAGTGGCAGAGGCGATATTTCAGGTAAACTGGTCCCAATAGTAACACCTTAGGCTTGGCTGATCATCAGAAACAAGTGCAGGTCTCTGAGCAGAATTGTTGCATGCCGACAGGTTCTGACTCATGCCAGCATCTGTGCCACAGCCTTTTGTAAAAACTGCAGCTTCTGAATCAAGTGCAAGGGAAGCCCCACATAGAGCACATTGCATTAATCTAATCTTGAAGTAACCAAACTATTGTGGCCAAGGTTTCCCAGTCCAGGGACAGCCATAGTTGTTGCACCGGCCGCAGCTGGTAAAAGGTACTCCTAGCCACTGCGGCTATCTGGTCTCGATCCAGAAGTCCCCTCAGACTGCGAACCTGCTCCTTCAGAGGGAGAGCAGCCCCATCCAGGGTTGGCAGTTGACCAATTTCTCAAGTATGGCAACTCACCCACAGTGCTTCCTTCCATCCTGCCAGGATTCAATCTTGGCTGGTGTTTCCTCATCTATCCTCCCATCTCATCTAGGCACCAGCTCAGGAATTCCACAGCCTCTCCTGGTGCAGATCTTAATGAGAAATAGCTGACACCTTGCCCCCATGCACCTCTCGGCTACTCTCAACAACTTGTAATAGATTTTTAAAATTGCATCCAATCATGGTATTTCCCCAAGGTATTTCTGGAGACACCAAGCAAGGGTTGAAACCGTGAAACCGTGACCTCCTGCATGCCTGACAGATCCTCTGCAGCCCTGCCCGCCGAGCTGCATTCTTTCCCCTTTTGACGGATGAAAAAGATGCCCCCATTAATCTAGCAACAGGTTGCTCTGTATTTCCTAAAAATACAGTTTGCTATAAAAACTGCAGATGGTCTTGTCAATCTTCCCTTTACACACACACACACACACACACACACACACACACACACACCATATCCTATGGTTTGCAAGCACTGTATTGGCCCAAATATAAGCCACACTCCCCCCCCCAATTCCGACCATGAAAAAGTTGAAGTGCGGCTTAAATTCGTGACCTCACAAAAATTGGCTTTTACAATATCGCTGCTGAAATAGACATATGGTAAAATGGAATGGGTGTGAGTGCCTGAGGCAGCGGCGTCTTAAGCGCCCCCGGAGCCGTGGTGCGCCGGATCCCTCCGGCGCCCTCCCGCCCCGTTCCGGCGCCCTCCCACCCCATTTCCCAGCGCGGTGGGCGGGTGGGCGCCGCGCACAGCGCGGGTGCAACAGGCGCTGCTGCGCGGCAGGCGGGCGGGCAGGCGCAGCTGCGCGGCGGACCGGTCGGCCAGCGGGTGGGCGCAGCTCGCGACGCCCTCCTGGCGGGCCGGCGCCATGTTGCCCTGCGCCACCCAGCCTGCACATAGGGCCGGCTCTGGCCTGAGGAATTTTAATGGAGCAGCTTATATTCGGGTATTGTCTGTTTTTCTTCTCTCCCTTGAATTTTAAAGCTGCGGATTATTTGCGGGTGCGGCTTATATTCGGGCTAATACGGTACTCATTTAGTAAGATGGGTTGCTTTATCATCCTTTCAAATGATTATTTTGGGTTAAGGAGTGGACTGTTGCTCGAAGGTCAGCAACACCTGGGGAGCCAAAGGTTCACCACACTTGCTGTAGACCAAAATGTCTTATTTTTATGTTTTGCATTTTCATACATGGAGGTCTCGTACACCCCAGGTAGTGTGGTTGCTGACCTTGAGCCAGACATCTTGGAGAGTGAAGTCAAATGGGCCTTAGAAAACACTGATAATAACAAGGCCAGTGGAAGTGATGATATTCCAGCTGAACTATTTAAAATTTTAAAAGATGATGCTGTTAAGGTGCTACACCCAATATGCCAGCAAGTTTGGAAAACTCAGCAATGGCCAGAGGATTGGAGAAGATCAGTCTACATCCCAATTCCAAAGAAGGGCAGTGCCAAAGAATGCTCCAACTACCGCACAATTGCGCTCATTTCAGACGCTAGCAAGGTTATGCTTAAAATTCTACAAGGCAGGCTTAGGCAGTATGTGGACCGAGAACTCCCAGAAGTGCAAGCTGGATTTTGAAAGGGCAGAGGAACCAGAGACCAAATAGCAAACATGAGCTGGATTATGGAGAAAGCTAGAGAGTTCCAGAAAAACGTCTACTTCTGCTTCATTGACTATGCAAAAGCCTTTGACTGTGTCGACCACAGCAAACTTTGGCAAGTTCTTAAAGAAATGGGAGTGCCTGATCACCTCATCTGTCTCCTGAGAAATCTCTATGTGGGACAAGAAGCTACAGTTAGAACTGGATATGGAACAACTGATTGGTTCAAAATTGGGAAAGGAGTACGACAAGGTTGTATATTGTCTCCCTGCTTATTTAACTTATATGCAGAATTCATCATGCGAAAGGCTGGACTAGATGAATCCCAAGCCGGAATTAAGATTGCCGGAAGAAATATCAACAACCTCAGATATGCAGATGACACAACCTTGATGGCAGAAAGTGAGGAGGAATTAAAGAACCTTTTAATGAGGGTGAAAGAGGAGAGCGCAAAATATGGTCTGAAGCTCAACATCAAAAAAACCAAGATCATGGCCACTGGTCCCATCACCTCCTGGCAAATAGAAGGGGAAGAAATGGAGGCAGTGAGAGATTTGACTTTCTTGTGCTCCTTGATCACTGCAGATGGTGACAGCAGTCACGAAATTAAAAGACGCCTGCTTCTTGGGAGAAAAGCAATGACAAACCTAGACAGCATCTTAAAAAGCAGAGACATCACCTTGCCGACAAAGGTCCGTATAGTTAAAGCTATGGTTTTCCCAGTAGTGATGTATGGAAGTGAGAGCTGGACCATAAAGAAGGCTGATCGCCGAAGAATTGATGCTTTTGAATTATGGTGCTGGAGGAGACTCTTGAGAGTCCCATGGACTGCAAGAAGATCAAACCTATCCATTCTTAAGGAAATCAGCCCTGAGTGCTCCCTGGAAGGACAGATCGTGAAGCTGAGGCTCCAATACTTTGGCCACCTCATGAGAAGAGAAGAATCCTTGGAAAAGACCCTGATGTTGGGAAAGATTGAGGGCACTAGGAGAAGGGGACGACAGAGGACAAGATGATTGGACAGTGTTCTCGAAGCTATGAACATGAGTTTGACCAAACTGTGGGAGGCAGTGCAAGACAGGAGTGCCTGGCGTGCTATGGTCCATGGGGTCACGAAGAGTCGGACACGACTAAACGACTAAACAACAACAACAACAACAGTGTGTTGCTTGCTAGGATAAAGGGTTTGCATGGGGCAGGGGACCTCCAGCTTCCTCAGTGGTCTCTGTCCTTTTGACCTGCACTGGTTGTCTTTCCTTGAATGTGGTATGGAATTCTTAGGTTCTCTGTTTGGACCTCAAGCTGAGAACATCTTTGTTCATGCTCCCTTGGAAGCAGGGAGCAGGCATGGTCGACTTGGCTTCCCCAGCTGAGCTGGTTAGCTGGACTATGAATCTTTTCTTTCCAAGTACAGTGGTACCTCGTGTTGCATAACCTCTAGGTTATGGAATCTTCGGGTTATAGCCATGGCAAACCCAGAAGTGTATACAGTACGAAGTTTTCAGGATACCAAATCCTGGCTTTCTCATTCATATAAATAGTCCCCGAAAAATCATATACTGCTTGTGTTACTTTGAGGCCATTTACTTACATTCATTTTTGATAGAGTTGCAAGCTTGGTGGATTAAGGGGATGCTGTGGACATAGTGTATCTTGATTTCAGTAAGGCTTTTGACAAAGTCCCCCAGGATATTCTCGCGAGGAAGCTGGTAAAATGTGGGTTGACTGAGGTAACTGTTAGGTGGATTTGTAATTGGTTGACTGACCAAACCCAAAGAGTACTCATTAATGGTTCCTTGTCATCCTGGAAAACAGTGACTAGAGGGGTGCCACAGCAGCTTTCTGACAGTAAGAGCTCTTTGACAGTGGAACAGACTCCCTCGGAAGAAGGGATGTTCCTTCATTGGAGGTTTTTGAGCAGAGGCTGCATAGCCATCTGTCACGAATGCTTTACTTGAGATTCCTGCATTGCAGGGGGTTGGACTAGATGACCCTCCAGGTCCCTTCCAACTCTACAATTCTATGGTTCATGAAATGGGAATTAATAAAAACAGCTCTGAGTCAGAATTGGCATGAGTGCCTCAACTTGCATACACAAAAACATGATTTCAGGGTTTGTGGTGAAAAAATTGGACACATTGTAAAGGATTATTAGATTTCCAAGAAAAAATGCTCCAACATCCGCATAATTCCCCTACTTAGAATGCAGAGTTAGTTTTTGCAAACTCTAAAAAGAAGAATGTTGCAGGTAGCTTCTGTTGACCCTGAATGCCCTCGCATCTCTAAGCAGGTTTCATACGACTGAGACATCTCTCCGAGGAATAAAGACATGACTAACAGCAGACAGTTCCAAGTTACTTCTGTTTCGCCTTTTTGATATAATTGAGCAGTAGTACCCTGGTGCCAATCACTGTTTCAGAGCCGCTGCTTCCAGCCCCTCACAATTTTGTGGATGGAAAAATTGTGTCGTGGCTGTGGGGTTATTGCACAACAAACTCCATTTTCTGAAACAAATAAGAGCCTCCCCGCAAATAAATCAGCAAGGATGTTTGGCTATTTGTCAATCTTGTATAGCCTTCCCATAAACTTTGTGCAAACCACTCAAGATGAATGTGCAGTAAACAGGTTCTCTGATAGCAACCCATCTCAATACATAGCAACCCAGTACTAATTAGAGCAGCAAAAGGAAACCATCTGCTAAGAGTTTGCACTCTTGGCAACATCTGTATCCCCTCTTTGAAATCTTTGGTGGCCCTTCACCCTGGTCTAGAATAATATTTTTGGTCTGCATTGAGAGAAAATGGAATGTGCCTCCAGGGGTGAAGTCAAACCACCAGAGAATCGCAGCGCCTGCTGTGGCTGCAAAGACCCGTTACTTGTAATGACTGCATCTCGTGTTGGTTTTGCTGCGTTAGGGGCACCGAAGTGACCTCCCCAGGGTGCAAGCCTAGGCAATCCTGGGCTGTCCAGATGACAAGAACCCCCCTCTTGGCATCACTGATGTGGTCCAAAGGAAAGCAGAGCAATATGTTTGGCACCAGCTTTGCTATAGGAGTTGCCAGAAGGAGATGTAAAAGGCACCACCCAACCTTCTTAGGTAGTCCACTCCAGATTAGTGTAGGGTTTACTCCTGAGCCTTTTCTTCTTCCGAAGATATGCTGCAAGGCAGCACAGGTTTAGGTTTCAGAGTTTACCTTCTAGATAATCTACCTTCCCAGGTGATGAGCCCCATCTGCCACTCACTTCCCTCTACAGCATGTGCACAAACCACCTCCTTGACCACTGGACCCACTATTGGTCTCACCCAGTCAATCTGCCAGAGCCTGTCTTTACATACAGGGGAAGTTCCTAATTCACTGAGGGTTTGATACCCAGCAGATGCCATCACCTGGTTTAGCCAGCCAGTCGAAGCCATTTCCCAGGATGTAGCTGCTGTCTACTGGTTTTCCCAGTAGTGATGTATGGAAGTGAGAGCTGGACCATAAAGAAGGCTGATCGCCGAAGAATTGATGCTTTTGAATTATGGTGCTGGAGGAGACTCTTGAGAGTCCCATGGACTGCAAGAAGATCAAACCTATCCATTCTTAAGGAAATCAGCCCTGAGTGCTCCCTGGAAGGACAGATCGTGAAGCTGAGGCTCCAATACTTTGGCCACCTCATGAGAAGAGAAGAATCCTTGGAAAAGACCCTGATGTTGGGAAAGATTGAGGGCACTAGGAGAAGGGGACGACAGAGGACAAGATGGTTGGACAGTGTTCTTGAAGCTAAGAACATGAGTTTGACCAAACTGCGGGAGGCAGTGCAAGACAGGAGTGCCTGGCGTGCTATGGTCCATGGGGTCACGAAGAGTCGGACACGACTAAACGACTAAACAACAACAATCAGGGTTAAAGGACACCTTCCAGCCCAGGCAAAAAAACTTGGGGTGTGAAGCAGGGCCAGGGAGGGGTGTGGCCTTCAGGGAAGGGGTGTGGACTGCACAGAATTCTGAAGGCTGAACAGAGAGGTTTAGTCCCTTGGCTTGAGGTTTCCTACCCTGGTTTGTTGTATTGATTAAGGTGTCCACAGTTTCCATACTTGGCAGTCTCATCTTGGAGGAGGCTCTCTGAATCATCAGCTGGATCCTTGGGCCACGCAGTTGGCAAGCATTACTACTCCTGCCCTGCGCGAAGCATTTTTTGACGTTGGTAATGTCTGGGCTTGGAGCTGATTTCCCCTCAAGTGAACCTGTGATCCTTTGGCCGTGTCAGATTTGTTACCATGTAACTTCCCCCACCCACCCATCCACACCACCCGTGTTCCCCGTGGAAAGACGTTCTGGATCCCCGTTACCAGAGAAGCAGCAACTTTTTTTGAAGCAGAAACAAAGCAGTGTTTGCAGGAGAAACAACACAGAGCCTCTTGGCACTTATAAGATTAAATGATTTATGGCGGCATAAACATTCATAATCTGGGATCTGGTGAAGCGGGACAATAGTTGTGCTGCAATAAATCTATTCGCCTTTTAGGTGCCAGCAAGACTCTTTGTTACAGAGCAGTCCTGTAGGCTCAGTGGGAGGAGAAAGTCGCCCTGACAGGCAGATAGGCAGATCTGAAGCGCTGCTAGACTTTGCACCATCAGCGTTGGAAGGTAGGAATAGACCCTCTTCCTCTTCCCGTCAGTTAGTAATTATTATTATTTTTGAAAGAAAACATTTTACTTCCTATTATGCAAAGGCTGAAATACTTCTCCCCCCCCCCATTCCAGGGTCTGTGCTTGAAGATGAGGGCTTTGGATCCACTAGATTCAAAGCCTCCATGGAATGGCCCTCTCCAGATGAGTAATGACTGGAAGGGGGCACCCAAGGATGAACCTCCCTCTCCACTTGACTGGAGATCAGCTAAAAACAGTATATCATTATCATTATCATTTTTTCCTAATTATATCCTGCCATTCCTCCCAATGGCCTTCCAGAGACTGTAGGATTACATCCTTAGATCACTGTTTGGTTCTTCTTCTGGAAATGAGCAATCTGAACTGGTCTCCACTCTGGAATCTCCTGGCCAGGTGGCTTAGCAGAATACGCGGGTGGGTGAATTAAAATAAAGGCTTCTATGACTTTATTTGATACTTTTATACTTCCAGTTCCTGCATATGGAAGCTAAGAATGGGTTAGCATACGTGGAAAACTAGACCGGCCATACCATACAAATAAAATAACAAGACAAATAAAGAGCAGCAACAAATAACTATAAAGCCTCAAGCCCCAAACACTACAATTCATGTTACAGATGCTTGGGTTAACGTGAGTCTTTGTTTAAAGATGTCAGTGGCTGGAGAAAACAAAATGTCACCTGGGAGGGAGTTCTGTAGGCAGGGTGCTACCACCAAGAATGCCCTGTCACCACCCTTCTAGCTTCTGCTATGGACACCAGAGCATCTCCTACTGATCAAAACGTCTTGAGTTTGTTGATGCTGGGGAAGATGCTTCCTCAGGGACTTGTGTCACAAGTTGTTTATGGTTCCATAGCTTCTGGACTATCTTCCAGGATAGACTTTGATCCTGTGAAGGGTGTTACGAGTGGGATAACAAGCAGACCCAGTAGCAGACAGTGGTGCTGGACCTCTCACCTGGCCTACCTCCAGCTGAGACATTCCTGCATACTGAGATAGGGGGCAGTAAGGTTGGTGCAGTGTTGACCCGCTGGTGGAGCCAATGGTGCCCCTCCTGCTGGTGTGTTTTCACCGCAGCCACCCAGCCACTGCCTCGCCCCCCTCCCCTTGGTATGCAGCAGCGACACAGCTGGAGGGAGGTTGCAACGCTGTCTGGTATTGACCGGACCACTTGCATGTTATGAGAATATCTGTTGGGATTGGGTGGCCCTCCTGTGGAGTCTGCATCCCTGGCAACTCTCCTTTTGGAAATTAATTTCTGGCTCCCCCATTCACCTGCTTCTGAAGCAGCTCTGCCCTGTGTACCATGATTAACGACCCCGCAATCAGTTTTGTTTCCATAGTTAATCCAATTATCTGCCAACATTGTATTGGGTGCTATTTCATTTCGCTTGCCTGCTCTCACCTTTGCATCTGCACAATAGGCACCATGGTTCACTTTTGACAGATGCGTGCTTTATGTATTGTGCTAATATATTTCTTGGGGTAGTAGAACAATAATCATTATTTGGGAGCTTTGCACATGGCGGCTGTTGGAAGCAAAACAACATCAAACCTTTAGTTACGTAAAACATACTCAGTACCCACGTGAGACGTAACCGGCTTTACTCTTGAGCATAAATCAAGTATATTATTCACTGTATCATATTATAAATTTAAACAGAAACGAGCCATAAAATACAACAGAAAAAGCAGAAGAATCAGTAGATCAGTTCACACTCTAATCAATTCATGGATCAGGTCAGCTCCAAACATGCGCTAGAGTCAGTTCCACCTGCTGAGTCATTTGGTCCACGCAATCCACAAGAAGAGTTGTTCTAGTTCCACAGAATCCTTTCACAAAGTCTAAGGATTTCCATAATATTAACCTTGTTTCGCCGTCCTGGGCTTCATCAGTAGTACAAATGCATATGTGATGTAACACATTAGTGTGACATAGTAGTAGCTGTGATATTTAGTTAGAATTTAGTCAGAAACTTGTTACATCACATATGAATCTAATGAACGGACGAGTGCCTACCACTCTGGCTCTGGTTGGTACCTGGATGGGAGACCACCTGTTTCACCTGCTTCAAAGGTGGGATATACCTTAAATAAACAAAACTAGGCTGCTTCCTTTTCACATGGGTGGGCAGACAGGTATGCCAGGACAGCATAGCTGCCAAGTTCTCCCTTTTTTAAGGGAAATTCCCTTATGCTGAATAGGCTTCCTCGCGAGAAAAGGGAAAACTTGGCAGCTATGGGACAGATGAGGCAGTCAGTGGAGCTTGGACCACGCTCTGTCTGCTGCAGTCACCAGCAGAACCCGGCAGGCTCCTTTGAGCTTCTCGTCATTTCCAATATTTTCCCGCCCACTTCTGGGTGGTGGAGAAGTAATTTTTGCACCAGGGATGAGGAAGCTGTGGCCCTCCAGATGTTAGAGTGGTCCAAGTCCTACCCACTCCAGCTGCTGATGGGAGCTATACTATCAGCAACCTTGTTTCCAGTTACATATTTATTTTAATTTTATTATGATTACACTTATATTCCCCGCCTTCCCTCCAAGGAGCAACATGTGACATTCATGCTTATTCACCTCCTCTCCATTTCATCCTCACAACAGCTCTGTGAGGTAGGCTGGGCAGAGAGATAGCATAGCAGGAAAACGGTATTCTGATTAGAATTTGGCCAGAAGAATCTCAAGTATTACAGCATACTAAGGGAGATGGGTTGGGGCAGTTCAATACCTTACTGTAATTTTGAAATTAGGCAAATGCCTTGCATATTTCCCCCCTCTTAGTCACACATTCTACCCTTCAGAGAGATGCTGGAATTTGAATGCAAAGGTCAAAGGACTGGTTTCGGCATTCTAAAAGCACAGATATTAACCTGAGACGATTTGTGTGTCTGTGTTGGTGTTTAAAATATTCTCTTCATCATTATTCCCCCCCAAAATCTATTCAACTTGTTCAACCGGATACAGATATTCACATGTTTAGAACTAATACGTTAGGGAGACAAATGAGAGTCCAAATTACCTGCATCAGGCAAATCAGCAAATTGCTTCCTAATTATTTCAGACGTGGTTTGATTCTCTTTTCCTCCGCGTTGTGCAGATAACCGACAGCTCAAGCCTATACATGCTTACCCAGAGGTAAGCCCCACTGAATTCAAAGGAATGGTGTGTGTGTAGGATTGCAGCCTAAATTAGTGCAAGGAAGCTCTTACCCGGTTTACAAAGAGACCACAATGGGCAAGCACTACAAAGCTGCCAGGGATAAGTGCCTACAGCAGGGATGGGGAACGTTGTCTGGCAAGTGGAATGGATCCTTATTTCCCTGACCCTAGAATCATACACAGTCACCCATGTGTAATTCTTGGCAATTCCCTCCTACAATCAAAAATGGATTGGAAGAAGGCCAATGAATCATAGAATCATGGAGTTGGAAGAGACCACAAGGGCCATCCAGTCCAACCCCCTGTCAAGCAGGAAACACCATCAAAGCATTCTTGACATATGCCTGTCAAGCCTCTGCTTAAAGACCTCCAAAGAAGGAGACTCCACCACACTCCTTGGTAGCAAATTCCACTGCCGAACAGCTCTTACTGTCAGGAAGTTCTTCCTAATGTTTAGGTGGAATCTTCTTTCTTGTAGTTTGAATCCATTGCTCCGTGTCAGCTTCTCTGGAGCAGCAGAAAACAACCTTTCTCCCTCCTCTATATGACATCCTTTTATATATTTGAACATGGCTATCATATCACCCCTTAACCTTCTCTTCTCCAGGCTAAACATACCCAGGACTCTAAGCCGTTCCTCATAAGGCATCGTTTCCAGGCCTTTGACCATTTTCGTTGCCCTCTTCTGGACACGTTCCAGCTTGTCAATATCCTTCTTGAACTGTGGTGCCCTGGTAGGCCAAATCATCTGACACCATATGACATCAGGTGATGCTGCACTTTGAAACCCTCAATTGTTGGGACTACAGAGGCCAAAACTGGGCTCTTTGAAAGCCCTTTTGCAAACACACCCCTGCTGCTCTTTGAACCTCCTAAAGCCAGGTTCCACATCTTCAGATGGATTGGACACCTGTGGCCAAAGTCTAATGTGTGATATAAAAAAACCCTGTGCAGTCCATTTGTTTGGAGTCTGTGGCTGACCCTTTTCAGGGCAGTCCGTGCCCCTGATGTTTGCGGAGCCAACTTGGGCCTTCTCAATTTGGATCTGTAATGAAGGGCCGTGGTTCAGTGGCGGTGCGTCTGCTTGGCCTGCAGAATTTCCCGGGTTCAATCCCTGCCATCTCCAGGTAGATCTTGGAGAGAACCTGGTTGGAAATTTAGTAATAATTACTATAGTTTAATCAGAAATACTGTGGGGAAGAAGACTGTGACCAAGTAGCCTGTGTGCCTGATTGGCCTCCTGTTCAGGTGAGCATTGTTGATGTTCAGTGGGACTTAAGTCATTATTAACTGATACTAACTCTTGAGAGTCTCATGGATGCAAGAAGATCAAACCTATCCATTCTGAAGGAAATCAGCCCTGAGTGCTCACTGGAAGGACAGATCGTGAAGCTGAGGCTCCAATACTTTGGCCACATCATGAGAAGAGAAGACTCCCTGGAAAAGACCCTGATGTTGGGAAAGATGGAGGGCACTAGGAGAAGGGAACGACAGAGGACGAGATGGTTGGACAGTGTTCTTGAAGCTATGAACATGAGTCTGAGAAAACTGCGGGAGGCAGTGGAAGACAGAAGTGCCTGGCGTGCTCTGGTCCATGGGGTCACGAACAGTCAGACACGACTAAATGACTAAACAACAACAACTCTCATTGATTTGGCAAAGTCTGGATCTACTTAAAATCCCGTTGGTTTAAATGGTTCTACTCTGACTAAGTCCATGTTTATTACTTTTATATACTGACCTCATTCAGAGAGCTCTGTGTGGCACGCTTGGTTCATTCCTTCCCCCGCTTTAATCCCCACAGCACCCTTGCGGGGTAGGCTTGTATGAGACCCTGCCTTGCCTGCACACTGCCTTGCCAAAGTGGTACAAGTGCTGGTTATCTCCTGCTTGAACTACGGCAATGTGCTCTATGTGAGGCTATGTGACTCAGAAACTGCAACTAATCCAGAATGTGGCAGCTAGACTGGTGACTGGGAGCGGCCACTGGGACCATATAACACTACAGTGGTACCTCACTAGACGAATGCCTCACAAGACGAAAAACTCGCAAAACGAAAGTGTTTTGCGATTTCAATGGAGACTCGCAAGACGAAGTTTCCTATGGTGCGCTTCGCAAGATGAATTTTTTCGTCCCATAGGGAGCCTCGCAAGACGAAATCCCCCCCGTCTTGCGAGGCACCCTATGGGAAACCGCACTTCAATGCGTTCCTATGGGAGCCGCTTCGCAAAACGAATTCTTCGCCATACGAAGCGACTCGCGGGACGAATTAAATTCGTCTAGCGAGACACCACTGTAGGTTCTTCACTGGCTCCCAGTACATTTCCGAACACAATTAAAAGTGTTGGTGCTGACCTTTAAAGCCCTAAGCGGCCTCGGTCCAGTATACCTGAAGGAGCATCTCTACCCCCCATCGTTCAGCCCGGACACTGAAGTCCAGCGCCGAGGGCCTTCTGGCAGTTCCCTCGCTGTGAGAAGTGAGGTTACAGGGAACCAGGCAGAGGGCCTCCTTGGTGGTGGCGCCCGCCCTGTGGAATGCCCTCCCATCAGATGTCAAGGAAATAAGCAACTATCTGACTTTTAGAAAGCATCTGAAGGCAGTTTCAGCTCCCTGTATTGGGAGGTTTTTTAATGTTTGATGCTATATTTTGTTGAAACCCATCCAAAGTAGCTGGGGCAACCCGGTCAGATGGGCTGGGATCCTTCTCCTCCTCCTCCTCCTCCTCCTCCTCCTCCTCCTCCTCCTCCTCCTCCTCCTCCTCCTCCTCCTCCTCCTCTTCCTCCTCCTCCTCCTCCTCCTCCTCCTCTTCCTCCTTCTTCTTCTTCTTCCTTTCATTATTTGTATCCCGCCCATCTGACTGGGTTGCCTCATCCACTCTGTGCAGCTTCCAGCATATATAAACATAACAAAACATTACATATTAAAAGTATAAGAAATAAATAATTATTATTACACTGGTTCCCAGCAGGTTTTAATAAGTTAGTATCTAAAAAAGAATTTGGGGGGGGGGGAGGCGAGCGGAGAGGAAGCCTGTTTCTTCTCTCTCTCTCTCTCACTACCTTGCACTTTGTGCAAGCTTACATAGCAAGGGATATGTTTAAAAATACATTCGAGGGCCACGTCCATAATAGAAGCAGTTCACCAATAACAACCGACTGATCATAATATCACTGTGCTAATGTCATGGTGACCCTTACATTGTTAAAGTCCATAAGATACTAGTTTTTCATCTGTTGAGTCATGTTGAACAGGAACAGATTGGTTCGTTCCTTCTTAATATGACCCAATGCCGGGGGGGGGGGGTTGGGGGGGGGAGAAACACACCAAGTGAAACGTGGCTGTTTAGCCTCTCAGTACCAAGGCTGTTCCCTTCTGAATCTCCCTGCCCCCTCCTCCCCTGTAGCTAATAAAAGCACCTCCGAGGTGCATTGAATTACCCAACCAAGAAGATAGAAACAATAATTAAAGAACCATTAAGTGACGGATGAATCGATGGTCCCATCCAGCTAGTTGCTAGAATAATAGTAATTTTAAAAAGACCTTTTACTTTGGAAGCAGTTGTTGTTGAGCATTTAGCCTGAAGGACGGTTTATACATTTTGTTTACACCTCTGAAAACAGATCAGGATGGCTGACATTGAAGCTGACTAACGTTGTTTCCAGGCTATAGTTTAGTGATTTGTTTGGATGCTTTGCACTTTATTCACCCTAGCTTTCTGAACTGCCCTGCCCTGCCTTTTCTTTTACTTCTCCATAATCTAATGTTCATTTTCCCCATCTTCTTTCTTTTTTTTCTTACAGGGCAACATAATTATTTATGTGCCGGGCGGAACGACTGCATTGTGGACAAGATCCGCCGGAAGAACTGCCCTGCGTGCCGCTTGAGGAAATGCTGCCAAGCTGGCATGGTGCTTGGAGGTAGGGAGTTTTGATTCACAAAATCACAGTCATAGAATTGTAGAGTTGGACAAGATTCCGAGGGTCATCTAGTCCAGCCCCCTTTCAATGCAGGAATCTCAGCTAAAGGATCCATGACAGATGGCCACCCAACCTCTGCTTGGATGGAGGAGGCTTCGGGTTCTCGTTTTCACAGCTGATGCCTGCCAGAGTGCCAGTCACACGGTACAAAGGATCCCACCCATACCATGCTATGACACCATCATGCCATTCAAACTTTGGGTGGGGTTTAAAGCAGAAAGTGTGGCACATAAACAAGAGAGGGCACATTGATTGGTTAAGCTATCGTGGAGGAACACTGTTAATGGCTGCTGTTGTTGGCATCCATCTGTCTTGAGAGACAATGGAGTGTGCCTCTGGGGGTGAAGTCAAACGACTGGAGAATCACAGCTCCTGCTGCGGCCACAGAGACTGGTAACTCGTAACTGCTGCCTTGCTGCCTTAGCAGGAGTGGCAACTTGAATAAAATATTTGGGGGGGCAAGTAAGCCCAGCCCCGCATAACCAATCACATGACACAGTGCGCGGATACCATTTGAATGGCAGTGCCCATCAACTGGGAGGCGGGGGCGGCCAGGTGAATAGTACAGCCCCACCATGCCATCTGCCAGAAAACAATTCAAACACAATTCAAAGTCTTGGTGCTGACCTTTAAAACCCCAAGCGGCCTTGGCCCAGTATACCTGAAGGAGCGTCTCCACCCCCATCGTTTAGCCTGGACACTGAGGTCCAGCGCTGAGGGCCTTCTGGCAGTTCCCTCACTGCGAGAAGTGAGGTTACAAGGAACCAGGCAGAGGGCCTTCTCGGTAGTGGCACCTGCCCTCTGGATCGCCCTCCCATCAGATGTCAAAGGAATAAACAACTACAGAGGTACCTCTGGTTACGAACGGTTCTAGTTACAAACGCTTCAGGTTACGAGCTCCACTAACCCGGAAGTAGCTGCTCCTGGTTGCAAACTTTGCCCCAGGATGCACGCGCAGTGGGAGACCCCATTAGCAAAAGCGCACCTCAGGATAAGAGCGGTTTCAGCTTAAGAACGGACCTCCGGAACGAATTAAGTTCGTAGCCAGAGGTACCACTGTAACCAACCTTCAGAAGACATCTGAAGGCAGCCCTGTTTAGGGAAGTTTTAAATGTTTGATTGAAATTTTATTCTGTTTTTAATGTTCTGTTGAAAACCGCCCAGAGTGGCTGGGGAAACCCAGCCAGATGGACGCGGTAGAAATAATAAATTATTATTATTATTATTATTATTATTATTATTATAAAACATCTTTCTTTTTGGAGCCAAGCGGAGTTTCAGCAGAGCCGCTTGATGATTAAAGAGAACTTCTCATTACAGTGGCTGGCTGTGTGGCGTTTCTTTCTTGAAATATAATGGACTTAGCTTACCCATAGTGCGGGAGGAGATTTCAAGTAGAAATTGAAGCATGTCATTTACTTTCTCCCAGGAAACATGGATAGTAAGATATTGCAATTCTTTCTCCTGAGGTCTCTGCAGCCGCTTCTGCCCTGATGAGTAGTTTAATCAGCACTTTCCAGAGAACAGCTAAAGGCAGCGAAAGTGAACCTCATTTTGGGGCTATAGCAGCAGCAGAAGCAGCTGTATTGTCAGACGTACAGAAAAAATTGTGGGTGGGCAGGAGAGGTGACAGGCAACACAGGCAACGAATGGAATCCTGTCGTGGCGAGGGGTGCAAATCACCCTTTTCCTGCATCACAACCACCAAACGGAAGGGTGCAGTTGCTATGGCTGTTCAGTTGCTTGGCTGCACTTGGCAATGAGGTCCAGAGAGCAGACCTGAGCAGGAAGGGTGGAGCAAAGTGCAGTGTAAAACTCTGTGCAGTTAGATGGATGTGTCCAGAGAGGAATTCAAGAGGCTGTACAACCTTCTTATTATTAGGTATATTATCAGGAAGGAGAAGGGATTTCTTTGCTGTTGGGAGAAGGGATTGCTTTGCTGTTGGGTTTTTCTTTTTGCAAGTTGCTTGGCGGAGCCTATATGCAGAGTGCAAATAAATGCTTTAAGGAAATAAAGGCTCCTCTGGATCTGGAGCTTGCCTGTAAGGAGGTGGGCAGGAAAAGGAACCCATTCCCAGTCAGAGTGTGAGAAGAGGAGATGGAGAAACTCCTAGTGAGGGCCTCAGTGCTTGTGGATGATATTCAAACTGCTCATCTCTCGCATCTCTGCCGGGCACTAGGCGGGAATGACACAACAAACAAGCGTTAAACTAGGATGCTGGGTTGGAATGTAATTACAAACCATAGTTAAAGCAAGCAGAGTTTCAGAAGCCAACTCTCCACTGTGGTTTACAACCCTGATTTGCTAGCCTCAAACAGACCATGGGTAAGCAGCCAGGTTTGAGATGGATGTTCCAAGAGACTGGATCTTAAACCGGTGTGTGTGTGTGTGTGAGATGGATTGGTGGTGTATTCAAACTGGGCCACAATGTCTCCATTATTCAGATCCACTTATAAGGACAAGCTTTTAAGCCAGTATTGGTGAATTGCTGTAGTGCTTCCACTTATTCAACGAAAAGGAACCAAGCAGCTGATTGAAAACTAATAGCAGGCCACTTTTCATTCTCCTTGGAAAAGCACAGAAGGGCTTGTTGGTTGTGTCATTATTTGCTGTTAAGCATTTGTTAACTGTAGTTCAAGGTTTATAAACATTAGCTGCCCAAGGCTGCAAACAGGACACTGGGCCAAATGTGATTTGACTGGAGCACGTCGACTGTGCAAGTTTATGACCTGTGGGGTAGCGCAGATGTGGCAGGGCTGGTACAGGGATATCTTGGGATAGTGTTGCTGCGCAGGAAACAGCCAGAGTTGTAAGGAATGCATCAAATGTAAGGAAACTGAGCTGGATCTAAAGGTCCTTCTGTAGATACAGTCAAAGAATTGGAGAGCTGGAAGGAACCCCAAGGGCCTTCTAGTCCAACCTGCTGTAATGCAGGAATCACAGCTGTGTGTCTTCTGCTCATGCTAGAACCAGGTTAGGGAAGTTGTGACCGACAAATCCCATCATCCCTCCCCATTGGACATTCTCCTTGGAGCCAATAAGAGATGGAACCTCAGATCACCAGGAGGGACAGCGGTTGTTTCTCCCTAAGGCATTGCCTAAGGAAGGTGACTCTAACTCTAGCAAGGTTCTAACTCCCTCCCCCAGATTTTCCTGGGCTACAGCTCTCATCTCAGAGGTGTATGGGGTGTTAGGGGACAGGCAGTCCCTCTGGTGGGACAAACACCAATTCTCCTCGGAAAAGCACAGAAGGGGTTGTCCTTCTGGGGTGGTTTGTCCACCTTTGGTCCCCATCTTGCACTTAGCTTTCACCTGTGGCTCCTAGAAGCTGTCAGCATGAGACAGCTGCCGCACCCCAGGAGTGACTGCGGTCAGTTGGCTAAACCAGGTGAGGGTAGCCAATGCATCTCAAACATTCAGTGCCTTAGGGACTTCCCCTGTATGCGAAGACAGGCCCCAGTGCATGGAGTGGATGAGACCAAAAGTAGGTCCAACAGTCAAGAAGGTGGTTTTTGCACATGCTGTAGAAGGAAGTGAGGGGTAGATGGGAAAGTAGCCCATTTAGGAGAAGAAAAAGTCTGATCCTAAACCTCCACTGCCTTGCAGGATATCTTCAAGAGAAGAAAAGGCTAAGGAGTATGCCCTTATGCAAAGCTGGGGTCTTGAATGCCTCCTTGTGGCATCTCCTGCAGCCAAGCTGGTGCCAAATGTTTCCTTGAGACCACTGGCGGAGGAAAGTGGGTGCAGGGGGTATGTCAGCTTGAGGGTGGGTGATATCGCCGCACCACCCACCCCTGCTCGCTGTGCGGGCGGCACCCCGGGACGCTCGCTGTGCGGGCAGCGACCTGCTAGGTACGATGCTGCCGCGCCCCTCCCGACGCTCGCTGTGCGGGTGGCAGGCAGCTAGGGAAGCTCGCCGCATGGGCGGCAAGCGGCGCACCCCCACTCTCCTCACACTGGTGGCAGGTGGCTAGGGACACTCCCTGCGTGGGCAGCTAACAGCGCCCCCCCCCCACTCGCCGCATGGGCGGTGGGCAGCTGAGGACGCTCGCCGTGCGGGCGGCTAGTCCCGTCCCCGCACCACTCCAGGTGCCAGGGCAGGTAGCTCCGCCCCTGCTTGAGACCACACCAGTGAGGCCAAGACAGGAGTCTTGTTGTTTGGGCAGTCCAGGACCTCCATACAGAAAGCCCAGCTTGTACCTCTCAGAGGTCACTTGGGTGCTTGCTAATGCAGCAAAATCAAACTGGGAGGCAGCAGTTACAAGTTACTGGTTTCTGCAGCCACAGCAGGCGCTGTGATTCTCCAGGATTCTCCAAGAATTTGTATAGCTACCTTACAGTACTTCTCAGAAGTAACTGCCTTATCATTGGTCGAACTAGCTCAGTATTACACTGGCAATCTGTATCTTCAGGATTTTAGATGGGTTTTCTCCCAGTCCTGCTTGGAGATGCTAGGGATTGAACCAAGGACATTCTGCATGCAAGGAAGGTATTTTCCCACTAAAGAGTCTTTTTCTTTTTTCAAATTTCATTCTTAATTCTGCCTATTGGCTTGGAGATATGTTTACAAGGAAAATGTAGCCTCTGCAAGGGATTAATAAAACCATTTTTTTCCAGCTGGCACGTGAAATTAATATATGATTTGGGAAGTGTGTTTGAGGTCAAATGTAATTACTGAGCCGTGTGATGTAAAATGCAATAATAAAAGCAATTTCGCTAACCTGATTTAGACACCTCGGTGATTAACATATTTTCATATGTTACATGTATTTAAAATTGCAGTTCAACCACAACATTTGTGAATCACAGTGCGTGGGAGAAAATGAAAATGAGGTTTTGTAAATGGGTTTCGAAAGGCCTCCGTTAAGCAAGTTTAAAATATGGGTTAATAATGCAAGCAACAGCCTCGATGACTCTGTCAGGCTATATTGTTATTATAGGAAGTTAACAGCAATTCCAAACAAAACGAGAAAGGAACAGTTTATATTTTCCAAACATAAATCTTTCAAATAAGGGGTCTTAATAAGTTTGTCAGCAGGTGGTATTTGGACATAAATTGTCATTTTTGTGCGTTCCATAGATGAGAAAGCAGTCCAGTGCTACCTCGGGTTACAAATACCTCAGATTACAAACACTTCAGGTTACAAACTCCGCTAACCCAGAAGTAGTACCTCGGGTTGAGAACTTTGCCCCAGGATGAGAGCGAAAATCACGCGCCAATGGCGCGCCGGCAGCAGGAGGCCCCATTAGTGAAAGCGCGTCTCAGGTTAAGAATGGTTTCGGATTAAGAACAGACCTCCAGAATGAATGATGTTCGTAACCCGAGGTACCACTGTACTGGGAAATACTGTGTAAAAAGAGGTTCATGGAAGAACAGGGAGTAATCCCCTAAAATAGAGGAGCTGGGTCAGCTGCAGTGCAGCCCTAATTTAGCATATCTACTCAAAAGTAGATATTTAAGGTGCTACACCCAATATGCCAGCAAGTATCGAAAACTCAGCAATGGCCAGAGGATTGGAGAAGATCAGTCTACATCCCAATTCCAAAGAAGGGCAGTGCCAAAGAATGCTCCAACTACCGCACAATTGTGCTCATTTCACACGCTAGCAAGGTTATGCTTAAAATTCTGCAAGGCAGGCTTAGGCAGTATGTGGACCGAGAACTCCCAGAAGTGCAAGCTGGATTTCGAAGGGGCAGAGGAACCAGAGACCAAATAGCAAACATGCGCTGGATTATGGAGAAAGCTAGAGAGTTCCAGAAAAACGTCTACTTCTGCTTCATTGACTATGCAAAAGCATCTGACTGTGTCGACCACAGCAAACTATGGCAAGTTCTTAAAGAAATGGGAGTGCCTGATCACCTCATCTGTCTCCTGAGAAATCTCTATGTGGGACAAGAAGCTACAGTTAGAACTGGATATGGAACAACGGATTGGTTCAAAATTGGGAAAGGAGTACGACAAGGTTGTATATTGTCTCCCTGCTTATTTAATTTATATGCAGAATTCATCATGTGAAAGGCTGGACTAGATGAATCCCAAACCGGAATTAAGATTGCCGGAAGAAATATCAACAACCTCAGATATGCAGATGACACAACCTTGATGGCAGAAAGTGAGGAGGAATTGAAGAACCTTTTAATGAGGGTGAAAGAGGAGAGCGCAAAATATGGTCTGAAGCTCAACATCAAAAAAACCAAGATCATGGCCACTGGTCCCATCACCTCCTAGCAAATAGAAGGGGAAGAAATGGAGGCAGTGAGAGATTTTACTTTCTTGGGCTCCTTGATCACTGCAGATGGTGACAGCAGTCACGAAATTAAAAGACTCCTGCTTCTTGGGAGAAAAGCAATGACAAACCTAGACAGCATCTTAAAAAGCAGAGACATCACCTTGCCAACAAAGGTCCGTATAGTTAAAGCTATGGTTTTCCCAGTAGTGATGTATGGAAGTGAGAGCTGGACCATAAAGAAGGCTGATCGCCGAAGAATTGATGCTTTTGAATTATGGTGCTGGAGGAGACTCTTGAGAGTCCCATGGACTGCAAGAAGATCAAACCTATCCATTCTTAAGGAAATCAGCCCTGAGTGCTCACTGGAAGGACAGATCGTGAAGCTGAGGCTCCAATACTTTGGCCACCTCACTAGAAGAGAAGAATCCTTGGAAAAGACCTTGATGTTGGGAAAGATTGAGGGCACTAGGAGAAGGGGACGACAGAGGACAAGATGGTTGGACAGTGTTCTCGAAGCTACGAACATGAGTTTGACCAAACTGCGGGAGGCAGTGCAAGACAGGAGTGCCTGGCGTGCTATGGTCCATGGGGTCACGAAGAGTCGGACATGACTAAACGACTAAACAACAACAACTCAAAAGTAGAGGTGAATAATTTCCAGAAATTTTGAAACTATTGGGGGTGATTTGACCCCCCCCAAAAAGAATAGAACTTTTAGGGAAAAGTGTGTGTGTGTATGTGTGTGTGTATGCAATACTTTTTTTAATGTACTTTTTACATGTCTAAACCTACTTTGTTACTTTAGGAACATAAAATGCATTATGTACAACTCAGCTTCTGCTCTTTCACATTCCAGTTTATTTCTTGATTTTGGCGCATTTCCAAACATAGACCTGTTTCTTTCAAAGGCTGAAGTTTGAGGAATCTGAAGAAAGAGGAATTGGTGGCTGTGTTGTGCAAAGGCCTTGCCACCATATTGCAGGAAGGATATGCTTGGCAGACACAACAGTCTTTTTAATAATAATATCTTGGAGGTCCCAGGCCTCAAGTAGGTTAAACTGGCCTCAACCAGGGCCAAGGCCGTGTGTGTGTGTGTGTTCCCCTCTCCCTTTTCTTTTCTTTTTTGCATGTGTTTGGCTTTTATTGCATTATATGTTGAAAAGTTTTAATAAATGAACATTATAAAATACAGTGGTACCTCTATTTAGGAATTTAATGCATTCCAAACGCACATTTGTAAGTCGAAAAAATTGTAAGTCGAATCCCATAGGAATGCATTGGGAGAAAAAAAATGTAAGTCGAAGCAACCCTATCTAAAAATTTGTAAGCAGAAAAAATCCTATCTAAACCTCATCCAAGATGGCGGACGGAGCTCCGTTCATAAGTAGAAACATTCGTAAGTAGAGTTATTCGTAACTAGAGGTACCACTGTAAGGGGAAAAAACCCCAAAATATATTAACAGCATGATCTGATGCCTATTTACTTGCAGGTTATATCCTGTTGGGACTTTATCTGCAGTATGTGTGTTTAGGATTGCACCCTTAGTTTGATTTTACTGTGGCGACACTTATTTTTGTGTGGAAACCAGCCTAGGGCTGCAGTTTAGACATGTAAGATAAACACGTTTGGCATATCCAGTTCAGATGATGTAATAGGGAGATGCCGGCAGTGGGGAAGGCAAATTGGTATGGTTAGTTGCACAGTGCTGGTAACCAGAATTGCAGGTAGTTAGTTATACTGGGGGCAGCCATTGTGTTGCCTTCCAGATGTTTTGGACTACAATACCCATAAGTCCCAGGGAACAGGGATGATAGGAATTGTAGTCTACAACTTGCATAGGGCGTCACCTTCGCTATTGCTCCATTGGCATTCCACCCGCAGCATGCAAGACAACAGAATAATGAACTGTAAGGACTTGTTGCGTGCTTGGATATAACCAGGTGCAGATCTACTATGATAATAATTGAATATATTATTATTATTTTTTATACCCTGCCCATCTGGCTGGGTTTCCCCAGGCACTCTGGACAGCTCCCAACAGAATATTAAAAGCATGATAAAACATCAGACATTAAAAACTTCCCTAAATAGGCTTGCGTATGAAACTCATGAAACTTAAGCTTCCGGACCCCTAATCCCAGAAGAGCCCGAGAAGCGACTTAGTTCACATTACTTAATTTTTTGGGGTCTTGTAGATCCAATTTGACTCAGTTTCCTTTATGATGCATCTTACATGTAGATAACATTTCTTTAATTTTCACCTCCCCCCCCAAAAAAAAATATAACTCAAAAACTATAAGGCATAGTGAATTTTTATTCACACCAGTGACTTTGACATGTGAGATAATTCAGTATAGCAATTTTATTTAAAATCTGAGATATAGTAGTTGTTATGAATGCCCCCCCCCCCGAGTGCAGGGAATGAGTTAGACTCAGAGATTGAACCAGGAGCCGACTCTGCAGACGAGAACTACCTGTCAGGATTGAGAAAGGACTGTTTGACACACACACATCCCTTTTTGGAAAGAACTCTTATTAGCTCTCAAGGAGAGGAAGACTTGGAAGGCAGCCAGAGTATTGCTAGGCAATCCGCAGATAAGCAGTGGTCTGGGTGGAGTGAGAGTGAGGAGGAGGGGGGACAATAGCCTCTCGGTCCCAAATCCAGGCGATAAAATCAAAAGGCAACAGAAGGGCAAGAAGGGAAAGGCAGAAGTCTGGCGTCCTTCCTGTTGTGGGAGGAGCAAAACTTCAGACTGACCAACAAACGTAAATGTGAGCAGGCGAGAAGCCGGGCTCTGGATGTGTCTTTTTGTAAATAAACCTACATAAAACTGCCGGAGAGCTTACCTTCCAAGTTCCGGCCTGCAGAATCCGGGACCGGCAGGCATTTGACACCGGAAGTTGCGTCGATGTAACTTCCGGTGTCGCTTTGCCCTTCTATGGGCACCCAAAATGGCCGCCGCCAGCTTCGAAAGTCGCTTGTACGCATGTCAGGAAGTGCGTCGGTGCAACTTCCGGTGTCGCTCCGCCCATCTATGGACACCAAAAATGGCCGCCGCCGACACCGGAAGTCACGTCTATGCACTTCCGGACATGCATAGATGCGACTTTTAAAGCCGGCGGCGACCATTTTTGGTGCCCATAGAAGGGCAAATCGGAAAGGAAAAAAATGGCTGCCGGCAGGAGAAAATAACGGAGAAAAACGGGAGGCGGAAGTGATACGGGGGACCACCGGGAAAGGTAAGTAAAAAAGGGGTGTACTATGGCTTATTTTCAAGGGATGTCTTATTTTTTTCCTCCTCTTCCTGCCGCGGCCGGCATTGCTGCTGCGCCTATCACTATGTCTTATTTTCGGGGTATGGCTTATATTCCTTGAATGCTTAAAAATCCTGCTATGGCTTATTTTATGGGTATGTCTTAAAATATGAGAAACAGGGTATATATATATACAGTGGTGCCTTGACTTATGAATTTAATCCGTTCCAAAGGCACCTTCGTAGGTCGAAAAATTCATAAGTCAAAAAGCGCCATTGGAAACGCAATTTCCCATAGGAATGCATTGGAAACGAAAAAATTCGTAAGTCAAAGCAACCCTATCTAAAAATTCGTAAGTCGAAAAATCCCTATGTAAAACCGCCGCGGTTTCCTTTCGGATGTCGAGACATTCGTAAGCGCACGGTAAGTCGGAAAATTCGGTTGTCGAGTCGTTCGTAAGATCGAGGTACCACTGTGTGTGTGTAGGTATATGTATATGTATATAAATGTGGCGGTCTGTCATGGAACAATCCCATAGAAGAAGGAAACTGTGGTTACCCAGACCTTGTTGCTGGTTGCACAGGGATCTCTGAAGCAGTTCAGGCTTCAGGGTTCCAAATGTGTAGGTCTGCCTATGGGATCAAGCCAATGGCCCATCTCACCAGCATCCACCAAGCTGGATTTGAGCAGAAGAGCCCTCTCTTCCCCCCCCCCATGGCTTCCAGCAACTAGTGTTCAAAAGGTTAATGAGCACAGCCAACATAGCTAGGAGCTACAGAGTTGGTTGTGGCATACAAATTATTTTACTGCCGCTCTCCTCCAGATTACGCTTCCATCTGTGGTTGACGAGAGGCGAAATCACACCAAATGAGAAATCACCTGCCTGTTTCTTTTACGCAGTGTGTGCCTGAGTGGCACCGTCTCATACTTTGGACTGGATTAGTGATATATTTGCTTAAAAACCAGGAATGTGGGGCTGTTGACCGCCCTCACTGGAGCATTTTCTAACCCTGGCTAGCAGTGCCAGAAGAAATACATTTGCCCAGGGCCTTTTCTGCAGCCAGAACTCGCCAGAACTCAGTTCCAACACCTCTCAGTTGGGCACTATTGAGAACATGGGAGACATTCATGTTGAGTTCAGGTGCCTCTTTTTCCAGAAAAATAGCACTGTGTTTGTCACAATGTCCCACAGAATACAAGTTGGTCTTGCTTGCTTATGGAAAGGCAGGCGGTAGGCAACCACGTCACGTGAGCCAGAAAGATAGCATGGCCTTGGAATGCATCAAATTAGGGTCCCTCTCAACCTTCCATGTGGGGCTCCTGAACTGCTACCAGTAGTCCCTGAGGGCCATAGATATGATGTCAATTGAGTGAATGCAATTAACTTGTATTGTTACATAGATAGAAGCCGAAGGGAGCAGCCATGGATGTATGAGGCGGGGAGGGGAATTTTCAACTCTTTCCTTGCCGCGGTGTGGATAAATAATGCACCTCTTAGAAGTTGCTCTTTGCATTTCAAGGGAAACTTCCATTTAGGTCACTGGAAATGTCCTTTGAAACACAAATAGCAGCTTCTGTGAGACGTGATTTATTTATTTTTGTCAGGGCCGCCAAGATTCCCCATGCCTGCTGTTTGCAAGTAAAAAACCCAAAAAAACCGATGTTAATTGCATTTGCCTAATTAATGTCACATCTCGTTTGGCCCGGAGTGCCTTCACAAATTCCCGGGTTTTTGCAAACTAAATTTACTGCTGGCAGAGAGAAGCAGTGCAAGCCTACGTGGATCATTAGCAAACAAGTCGAGCCCATTGTGCTAACCTTCTGATCCTAGCAGCTGGCGACGTAACTGCTTTTCCAGGGCTTCAGAAGCTGTTAAATTTTAACATTGCCATTAATGGATAGATCCTGTTAGCCGTCTTGCATTTTGGAAGGGTGGAGTGCAGATCGGCTCCATAAATTGCAGGTAAATTTGTGGGATGCAGCTGAAATAAATGTAGCATTTGGATGAGGAGTGACGATCATTTCATTGATGAGGGGAAAGAGAAATTATCCAGCCATTTATTCTGTGTGGCTCAACATTTGCAGTAATTGTAGCATCACTTGTTTGATTCCCCCTCTCCCTCCCCTCTTCTACCAGTACAAATATATTACTTTGGCCATCACTTCGCATACTTCACAGTGAGCTCAACCTAGAGGGAGGTATTGAACTCATTTTGAGTAAACATGACCTTAGTCATGTTCATTAATTCTAATGGGTCTCAGTAAAACGTAGCTTTTCTGGTGTACTTCCAGAAAATTGCTAGGGAAATTTGGGCGGGGGGTGGGTGCGGGTAGAAGGTGGCCACCACAGAAAACACACACACACAATGCCTAGTATTCAGATAAGATCCTGCAAAGGTAGGGGTAGGAAAGAGAAACTTCTCAGAAATGTTCTCCGGAAAATGTCTTCTAGGAAATTTCAGCTTGTCTGCTTCAAGGAGCCCTTGCAAGGCGACACATTTTTTTTGTTAAAAGAAAAAGAGATTGCTCTAAGAGTTGACAGCTCTTAAGACCTAGAAACTGTCTTTTGATCCACAGTGCAGATGTCTTTTGAGCCACAGTGCAGATGTGCAACATCTGGCTTTATAGCTGTTCATTCTGCAGCTGGGCCACACCGCACATGCTGTTGTGCAACTGTGTGTGTGTGTGTGTGTGTGTGTGTGTGTGTGTGTGTGTAACTTATTTCCATTTGATGAAAAGCAGCTGCCAGAGCCTGCTTTTTTTGAGATTTTCTGTCCAAAATTCACCTCCCTACCCATAGGGTTGCCAGACTCAAGAGTGGACAGGACTTCTGTGCCTTTAATTGCCCTGCCCTCTTTTGAGTCTGGAAACCTTCAAGAGAAAAACCAGCAGACCCTTTGCTTGGAAATTAAACAAAGGGTCTGCTGGTTTCTCTTTAAGGTTTCCAGACTCAAAAGAGAGCAGGGCAATTAAAGGCACAGAAGTCCTGTCCACTATTGAGTCTGGCAACCCTACCTACCCAAGATGCTAACCCTGCCAAGATCTTTTCCTTTGAAGAAAAAAGCGCAGGGTGGATATGTTGTTGCTGTTGTTGTTGTTGTTGTTGTTGTTGTTGTTGTTGTTGTTGTTGTTGTTGTTGTTGTAAGTCAATCAGACTTAGGACTGAGCTAGGCTGGTAAAGAAGAAGCAATTTATATGCGTTGTATGTGCGATATAACATTGTGCCACAAGGTGACGACGTGGAGTCCCATTTCTCTCTACCTGTTTTCCCTGTTTAAATTTACAACGCTTTAAACTGAAACGCTTCTTTGATGTGTCTACATCCAGCATTGCACACATACAGTGACAGTGCCTCGGTTTAAGAACAGTCCTGTTTATAAACAATTCAGTTTGCAAACTCCGCAAAACCAGAAGTAGCGTCCCGGTTTGCGAACTTTACCTCGGTCTAACAACGGAAGCCGAATGGTGGAAGGGCACCAGCAACGGGAGGCCTCCTTAGGGCAAGCGCGCCTTGGTTTAAGAAGGTTTCGGTTTAAGAACGGACTTCTGGAACGGATTAATTTCGTAAACCGAGGCACCACTGTATTGAGTTTGGTCTTCACAGTCTTCTTTCAACTTAACTTCACAGTCTCTGTGTAACTCAGCCCCTGGTTACCCCTAACTGAGCCCTATCTAGCATTTTGGTACGCAGGCTGAGACCCTACCTGCCTGCGGACTGGCTCGCCAGAGTGGTGCATGCTCTGGTTATCTCCCGCTTGGGCTACTGCAATGCGCTCTATGTGGGGCTACCTTTGAAGGTGACCTGGAAACTACAACTAATCCAGAATGCGGCAGCAAGACTGGTGACTGGGAGCGGCCGCCGAGACCACATAACACCAGTCTTGAAAGACCTACATTGGCTCCCAGTACGTTTCCGAGCACAATTCAAAGTGTTGGTGCTGACCTTTAAAGCCCTAAACGGCCTTGGTCCAGTATACCTGAAGGAGCGTCTCCATCCCCATCGTTCTGCCCGGACACTGAAGTCCAGCGCCGAGGGCCTTCTGGCGGTTCCCTCACTGCGAGAAGCCAAGCTACAGGGAACCAGGCAGAGGGCCTTCTCGGTAGTGGCACCCGCCCTGTGGAACGCCCTCCCATCAGAGGTCAAAGAGATATTTAGAAAATACCTAAAGGCAGCCTTGTTTAGGGAAGTTTTTAATCTGTGATATTTGATGTATTTTAATGTTTGTTGGAAGCCGCCCAGAGTGGCAGGGGAAGCCCAGGGTAGGGTATAAATATTATTATTATTATTATTATTATTATTATTATTATTATTATTATTATTATTATTTTGTCAGGTTCTGTCTATAAATTCTCCACTTCCTATTGAGATTGGTTGACCTGGTTGGCTTCTGGGTCTTCAGGAGCATGACCCAAGGTCCGCCCATCACTGATGGAGGAACATGGGCTTGTCTCTGGGTTCGACGTCTCAGAAGTAGGCCAATTTGTTTCCACAGTCTCATAGCTCCAAGCTGAGGAGAACAGGCTGAAAGCCAAAGCAAGCCTCCTTTCTGGGCAGAATCCCCAGCTGCCCTGCCCAGTCCCAAGCTTGGAGGGGTTCAGAGAGATTGTGGGGTTGCTCCTGGTTTGGGGCAAAAGCCATTCCTCCCCTTTCTTTGCCAGAGGGGTGTGTGTGTGTGTCGGCATGGTCCTGGTGCCTGCAAAGTTTTCACTGGTCACGCCCAAGTTTTAGGGACCCTCTCCGCTGTGCCTAAAATTCAGCAGAAATGCCCAGCCTTCTTTCAAACAGCTCAGGAAAGAGCTCTGAACAGCCAGCAGCTTTTTTTTTTTTAAAAAAAAAGACAACAGCAGCAATGACCCGCCAAATAATAGCGATAAGTATTTGCTAGAATTGCTTTGTTTAATCGGGTGTTTGCATTCCAATTTGCATTTAAAAAGGTAAAGGGACCCCTGACCATTAGGTCCAGTCGTGACCGACTCTGGGGTTGCGCGCTCATCTCGCATTATTGGCCGAGGGAGCCGGCGTACAGCTTCCAGGTCATGTGGCCAGGATGACAAAGCCGCTTCTGGCAAACCAGAGCAGCACATGGAAACGCCGTTTACCTTCCCGCTGTAGCGGTTCCTATTTATCTACTTGCACTTTGACGTGCTTTCGAACTGCTAGGTTGGCAGGAGCTGGGACCAAGCAACGGGAGCTCACCCCGTCACAGGGATTCGAACCGCCGACCTTCTGATCAGCAAGCCCTAGGCTCAGTGGTTTAACCACAGCGCCACCTGGGTCCCTATAAATTTGCATTTATAGCACCGCAATTAAGCATTCTTTCCTTGTTACTACTTCTAAATGTCACATTCCTTCACTCCTTCTCAATTGGCACCCATGTTGGGTCTGTTATCATTTTTCCGACAGTTTCCCTGCGCAGGATTGAACACTCTATTGTTCCGCTACTGCTCAGAGACAATGGCTTTGCCCATGAGATCATCATAATTTCATTAGTGACCAGAGGCATAATTGAGACCATTTTTTTTAAAAAAAGATCCTTTGTAAAGCTGATCAGATCACCATTGCACATTATTTTTAGTTTACTTTGTTATATTTATTATGCTCATTCTGTGAAGCCTTATGCAGGGTCAAGGGTTAGCAAACTGTTTTGCCCAATCCAGTTTTTTTATTTTTTTATGGAGTGTGGCAATGCATATGGGGAAGAAGTTCGATTCAGTTCACATTTAAAGGCATACCTACTTAATTTACAGTTTCCAATAGAATATGTAAGCCAAAGGGCACCCATCCTTCGAAATTCACATTTATCCAATTTTTTCAGTGCAGTCCTGCAGCCAATGTGTAAAATGTATAAAATGCATTTACTAAGGGTAAACGATGCATATGACTGCATATATTAGTTTTTTAAAACTACAAAAACACAAATGCATTATATTAGGGGAAATAGCTTTACAAAAAAAAAACATGAACACAAGGGGAAATTGCATACAGTAATGTGTACATTAGGAGAAATTGGCACAGAAATGCTGACGAATTTTCATGGGGATTACGCCTCACCTTTCCTCCTGTAAAATGCTTCTTTTCCGGGCTGGGTTGGGTGTGGAAGAGAGCGAGGATGGCATTAAGGTTCCTTGTGGCTAGCAGTGCACCAAGAAGGGAGAGAAAGGCAATGCAGTTGGCGAACCTCCCCAATTTGCACTTTACGAAATGCAGCTGTCCTTTGAAAACCACACTTCTCTTAATGCATTTCTTCAGGCAAGCAGTGGGCGCATAAAATAACATACACAAATACATTTTATTAAGGAACATGGCTTTGAAAAACAATGCATTTTAGGCATACAAACACTTGGAGAAGTTCGTGCAGAAGTGCTGGTGAATTTTCATGAGGAACTGTTGCAGGCAAATGGGCAAACCGATTTTAAGATGTGGAAAACTGAAGGGTGGAGAAATGAGAAGCTGAGAGAAGCAGGAACTGACAGATTTGCCCATCCCTAGTAGTGGAGGCTAAATAGTTATTCCACCTGCTACTAATCACTGGAGAAACTAGTACGATGAGCCCCTTCGTGTCCCTTTTCAATAAACTTAACAGCTATCCTATCTGTGTCACATCCCAAGAGGGGGGGGGAATGAAATCCTTTTGCAAGTAAGATTTTTCACAAGATGTTACTTCAAATTTGTCTTAGAAATCTTGATCTATCACACCTGCTTTGTTCTCTAGCCTGGGCCCACTTCTTCTGGAGTACATAGAGAACTACCAGGGCAGAGTGACCTTGGAGGCAGAATTATGGTAGTCTGTCGGGAAATAATAAATCGTCAACATTTTTCATCTACTTATTTGGTGAAACATTCTTCATAGAAGCTTGTCTGTTTGCAGTGAATTGTCTAGCACAGCTTGGTACCTTCTTTTCCAAACCCTTGGGAAAAGTGGAATAAATCTAAATCGAGAATTAAGTATGAATAGTTCTGCAGGAGACCAAACAGACTATTGATCATTCTTGCCTTTTCCTCCAGTGTTACTCCTAAGGTCCAGAGAAGACAAACACCAAATGTTGTCTAATGCAGAATATGGATCTGGGAGACCTTTTATGTTTTTCTCCGGATATTTCCACATTGCCTCAAAAGCTGCTACATGTTTCCGACATGCACCTGCAAAAGGGAAGAAGCAGATTTCCCCTTTTTAATTGCATGCTCATGCTGACTTCGCATGAAATTTGAACCCTAACATCCCTGTGCTGTGTTCCTTCCTCACAATGTAAACCTCTGCAGGTTTACTCAGACGTAAATGCCACTGTATTCAGTGGGGCTTGGTCCCACAAAAGCATTGTGTAGATTGCAGCCTAAAAGTCACAGAAATCTGACTTCATTCCCCACGATGTTTAATGTTTTAATTTGTTGGAAGCCACCCAGAGTGGCTGGGGCAACCCAGTCTGATGGACAGCACAGTCTTCTTCTTCTTCTTCTTCTCCTTCTCCTTCTCCTTCTCCTTCTCCTTCTCCTTCTCCTTCTCCTCCTCCTCCTCCTCCTCCTCCTCCTCCTCCTCCTCCTCCTCCTCCTCCTTCTTCTTCTTCTTCTTCTTCTTCTTCTTCTTCTTCTTCTTCTTCTTCTCCTTCTCCTTCTCCTTCTCCTTCTCCTTCTCCTTCTCCTCCTCCTCCTCCTCCTCCTCCTCCTCCTCCTCCTCCTCCTCCTCCTCCTCCTCCTCCTCCTCCTCTTCTTCTTCTTCTTCTTCTTCTTCTTCTTCTTCTTCTTCTTCTTCTTCTTCTTCTTCTTCTTCTTCTTCTTCTTCTTCCTCGCCTCCTCCTCATCCTCCTCCTCCTCCTCCTCCTCCTCCTCTTCTTCTTCTTCTTCTTCTTCTTCTTCTTCTTCGCCAACTAAAAGGCATAGAAATCAGATACTGTGCAGATACTAGCTATTTCACATCCATTGGATCTAACTAGCACTCATTAGGTTCAAAGGAAAGATTGGATACCTATTGTGCACCCATTTATTGCAATTAGTGCTCATAATATTTCCTTGCCCAATTGCTTTCTAGCCTGTTATGTTGCACCCTCCTCCATTCTGTGAAGCATCCCTTTCTCTTCTTTTAGGGCTGCATCCATACAGCATTTGATCCCCTTTCCCCAACATTTCCTCAAACTGTTAATTTCTGCATTCTATTTGAACTTTCACATGATGTAAAAAAGCCACTTCTGGAAAAGTAATGGAATATAGAGCTTGCTTAGCACTCATTTCCATGTTGTTTGATGCCGGGGGAGTGGGGAAACCCTGTTGTCAGCCCCCTTAATGTGGAAAATTGCAGGAGCAAAGTGATGAAATAAGCAGGCACAACTTTCTAGGCCAGGGTTGGTGCACTGCATACAGCTGGCAGGTTGCACACCTGTCGATCACTTGACATTACAGTGACACCTGGTGACCCATTTTTGCCCATGCACTTTGAAACAGAGCCTTGTAGCAACAGTCAGCAGTGGCAACACCCTTTGCATGGGGCTTCCCAAGCAATCAGTTTGTTTGCAGGCAACCCATCGGCAATGCCTGCAAAGTCCATTTTATCAAAGCCCCACCTTTGATTGTAGGGCAGGTGGCCGTGGCTAGTCTGAAACGGCCTCACAGACCAAGTGGGGAGGCCTAGTGGATCTCATTCAGCCCCCACCCCTGTTCTAGACCAGGGCAAGGGTGAGAATTGCCCATTTATTTCTATAAGCTGCCTTGAGTCTATGGGGCACAGCAGACTATAAACCTAAATTAGCAGAAGATGATCCAGGATGTGGCTCAAGATATTACATAGCTAGAGTGTCTCTGATCCCGAACCTAGTTGGTTCCATAGGCAACAATAGACCCAAAATGTTTATGTTGAATAACAGACAACCATTTCCAGGTTGACTTGGAACACGTTCACTTAAAATGCGGTGATTCAGACTCATTTATATAGCAGGCCCAAAGTAGCTTGGTGTATGCTTGGACTTATGCTCAGCTCCAAGTCTTGGTGCAATGAGTGATGGCATCCAGCAGACAATAAGCCTGGAGATCCCTTTTTAAAATACAGTGGTACGAATTTAATCCGTTCCGAACGGACCTTCATAAGTCGAAGAATTCGTAAGTCGAAGCCAATGGGGAATTTTTTTTAAAAAAACTGTAAGTCGAAAAAATCCTGTCGAAAAATTCGTAAGTCGAAAAATTCGTAAGTCTAAACCGAATCCAAAATGGTGGATGGAACTCTGTTCATAACTTGAAACATTCATAAGTCGAGTAATTCGTAAGTCGAGGTACCACTGTACCTGCCCGATGGAGCACTACAAGCCGCGGAAACCTTGCCTTTCTGTGCTATTTTACTGGGCACCACAATGTAAGGAGGATGTTGATAAGCTGGAATGGGTGCAGAGGAGGGCAACCTCAGCGGTCTGGAAACCAAGCCTTATGAGGTGGGTATGTTTAGCCTGGAAAAGAAGAGACTGAGATATGACAGCCATCTTTACATGGAGGAAGGAACAAGCTTGTTTACTCCTGCTCTGGGGGGGGGGGGTAGGACTTGAACCAATAGCTTCAAGTTACAAGAAATGATATTGCAACTCAACATCAGGAAGAATGATCTGACATCTGTTTGACAGTGGAATAGACTCCCTCAGGAGGTTGTGGACTCTCGTTCCTTTAAAGCAGAGGTTTTAAAGCAGTGGTTGGATGGCCATCTGTCATGGGTGCTTTAGTTGATATTCCTGCATTGCAGGGGGTTGGATTGGATGACCCTTGGGGTACCTTCCAACTCTACAATTATGTGTTTCTATGATTCTCTCGTAATGCCCCTGCTGCCCTCTTCTTTTTCTGCAAAACATAGCTGGCAGTGATAGAAGGGCTCCTGCAGCCATGATTCAGTACCACGATTGCAGAGAATTGCAAGTTTCCAAGGCTTTGGGGGTCCTTGCTATATTTCTCAGACTCCTGGCAACAGCAGAGAATGAAGGGGGTTGCTTTGGTGGCCAAACTACCATATTTTTCCATCAATAGGACACCCGCATGTATAAGACCCCCCTATTTTGGGGGACTCAATTTTAAGAAAATGAGGGGAGATGGCCCGGTGGGCAGGAGCACAACCTGCCCCAATGCTGCCGTGGGGGGGGGGGGAGAGGATCCAGGGAGTGCCTGCCGTGCGCAGCGGCATCGGAGGAAGTTCCACACCTGCCAACGAGCTGGCTGGCGGCACGCAACTTCTCTCCCCCCCCCACGCAGCTGCGGGCAGGAAACACCCCCAGATCGCTCCCCCCTTGCTGCAGCATTGGGGGAAGCCGCCCTCCCATCAACTGGATGGCTGGCGGCACCCCGCTTCTCCCCCCCCCCCCATGCCACTATCCGTGTATTGGACAACCTCTGTTTTTTGACATGAGTTTTGAGTAAAAAAACCTCATCCTATAGAGGGGAAAATATGGTAACTGTGAGTTGAGCCTCATCAGTAGCAGATGGTGAAGTCTCTCCATTTACCTTACCTCTGGTCAGTTGCATTGCTGCTCTTTACCAGGAGGGTGAGGTGGTGGCAAGCTCAGCATGGTACCAACCCACTGGCAGGAGCACCAGTCTGGCTCCCCAAGTGCCCTTGCAGCACAATAAATAATAATAATAATAATAATAATAATAATAATAATAATAATTTATTATTTATACCCCGCCCATCTGGTTGGGTTTCCCCAGCCACTCTGGGCAGCTTCCAACAGAAACATTAAAATACACTAATTTCTTAAACATTAAAAGCCTGCCTAACCAGGACTGCCTTCAGATGTCTTCTAAAGATCTGGTAGCTGTTTTCCTTTTTGACATCTGATGGGAGGGCGTTCCACAGGGCAGGTGCCACCACCGAGAAGGCCCTCTGCCTGATTCCCTGCAACTTGGCTTCTCGCAATGAGGGAACCGCCAGAAGGCCCTCGGAGCTGGACCTCAGTGTCCGGGCAGAACGATGGGGGTGGAGACGCTCCCTTAGGTATACTGCCCCTATTTCCTTATAAGTAGCAGCAATGCGGCCAACTAGAGGTCAGGTGAATGGCAGCTACCCACCATGCCATCGAGGAGCCCAGGCTCAATTCATCATTAGCTAAGCACTTTAAAACAGAGTTGGTTTGTACTCTGATCTCACCAGTTCCCAATGTTAGCTGCGCTACTAGACATATAACATTGCGATTGTTCAAAAAGCTGCTTTTTGAATTAAGTATGCATGCTTATATTATGTTCTATCTGATTTGCGTTTCTCTGTTTGCTGCCCCTTAGATACATTTTTTTTTTTTTTGGATTGCAGGTCGAAAGTTTAAGAAGTTCAATAAGCTCAAAGTGCTGAGAACATTAGATGTTGCACTCCAGCCATCGGTAGCCCTTCCTAAGGACAGCCAGGCCCTGGCACAAAGGCTCTCTTTTTCTCCAACACAAGAAATCCAGCTAATTCCTCCGTTGATCAATGTCTTGGAAAGCATCGAACCGGAAGTGGTCTATGCAGGATATGACAACACACAACCAGAAACCCCAAGCACTTTGTTGACCAGCCTCAATCAACTATGTGAGAGGCAGCTCCTTTGTGTAGTCAAGTGGTCCAAGTCATTACCAGGTAACAGTTTTTGGTAACGGTACCGCTCTGTTCTGCTTTGGTCAGACCTCATCTGGAGAACTGCGCCCAGTTTTGAGAGTCACAGTTTAAGAAGGAAATCGACTAACTAGAATGTGGTCCAGAAGTAGGTGAGAAAGATGGGGAGGGACTTAGAGACCAAGTCCTATGATGAAGGACTGAAAGAATCGGGTATGTTCAGCCTGGGAAAAGGATGGTTGTGGCATTCACACAGAGCCCCCGGTAGTTCCACAGACTATTGACCCTGTGCCACCACGTCAATTCTCTTCCACTGCCACCAACCAGGTTTCCCCGGTAATATATTCAGACTCAGTCTGGTTGTGTATTAACAAAGATTCCAGTTTATTGTGAATGCAAACAAGTTTTAAATACTTTGAAACACTGTAATCCGATTCACGCTCTCTGTCTCCTCTCCGTCTCTAACCCACTCTTACTCCTATGCCTCCCACCCACAAGAAACTAACCGAACTAACTGTCTCTCTATTTCCAACTATCTTCCCCTCTGTCTAAACTTCTGGCTAATAAGCCTTTTAAAAGCAGGTCAGCTCTGCTTCTGGGTTTTTCTATTGGTCTACCTGTTAACCCTTTCTCTCCCCCTGTACAGACACTTCCAAAGGAACGTGCAAACACCACAATGATCAATAGTTACCTTCAAATATTTGATGGAGCAAATTTGTTCTCTGCTGCTTCAGAGGGCAGGATTCAGGCCAACCTTTTCAAATTACCGGAAAGGGATTCCAACTAAACATTAGGACGAAATTTGTGATGGTATGGGTTGTTTGTTAACAATACTGTGCTAAATGAACCAATTGGCTTGGTAGAAGACAATGCAGGCATTGTAAAACATAAAATAACAACAAACAAACAACAACATAATAATAATAAAGAATAATAACATAATAATAAAAACAAAAATCAGTTGCATAAGATAGATATTAAGTGCCCTATCCACAATAATTCCCCTGCTGCTTTGATATTTAAGTGTATCTTGAATACATTATTATGCCAACAGGCCTGTGCGGTTGTTTAATTTTTATTTTGATTAACCAGCCATCTTAATGGTTATCTGTATTTTTAATTTTGAAGGGTTTAAGGATTTGACACTGTACACCGCCCTGATATTTTTCATGATATGGTGGTTAAGTAATACTTCTATAAATAAATGGTTCAGATGCTTTAATAGGACACCGATGGAATGTTTCACCATATATTTAAAGCACATCCAAAGTATATTTAAGCCACATGGCTTCCCCCAAAGAATCCTGGGAAGTGTAGTTTCACACTCAGAAAGCTACAAGTCCCAGCACCCTTAACAAACTGCAGTTTCCAGGGTGATGTGGATCTGCCTTCTGTTCGTACTGTCTTCTGGTTCCCCTTGCTGTTGTGAAGTGAAAAGGAATTCCAAGCATCTGATTGGGCCCTGTGAGAACAGGATGCTGGATCCGATTTGCCTGTGGCCTGATCCAGCACAGCTCTCCTTTTGTTCTCATGGAGGCGGCACTTCTGAGGGTTCAGGCAAGTTCATATGAGGAAAGACAGGTCAAACATTCATTTAATCCCTTAGAGTCATGGGCAAGGCTTAAATCTAGATCTAATCCCTTGTGACCACATTTCCTTCTAACCAACGAGTGGGTTTTTAAGAATCCATTTTATTTTCGCTCATGTTGAACAGGATAACGTCTGGTGAATGGATATGCTACTTGGTTTTTGAAAAAAAGCAAAAATGAGGGAATATTTCCATATTTTCCCATGCAATAAATTTCCAACCTATCTACTGTTGAGAATTCCATTCCTCTTGTGCTGCAGATGTGTGAACATGTCAAATGTTTACATTCCAGCACTGATTGTTGGGAGTCTTGTGAGCGGAAATTGAGATAGACTGTTCCGTTCTGTGTAGCTTTTGGTTTTTTTGGTTCTCTCTCCGAGGAAGAAAGACAGAGAGAGACAAGCCATGTTTTCCTTCGCTGTCCAACCTGTTGGTTGCTATCGAAAGAGTCTATACAATGGCTATGCAGTTCCTCCTCTTCTACCACCAGAGATGGCATACTGCTGAATACTAGTTGCTGGAAACGGCAAATGGGGGCGGTGCCATTGCACCTGGGTCCTGCTTGTGGGCATCTCATAAGGGCATCTGTTTGGCCACTGAGAGAGCAGGATGCTGCACCAGATGGCCTGATTCTTCTTGCATTCTTCTCACCCTCAATGCTTCCAACAGGAGACGCCTGTGCCTTTCTCAGCAATGCTTTAATCGTTGTTTCAACAAGGTGGCTGCGGGGAGAGGAGACATGTGCTTCTCTCATTTACTGAGCATATTAATGCAAACCCAGTTTGTCCATAGTAGGATGATTGCATAGGCAATTTGAGACCCTCTGTGCCAGACGCCATCCACCGTACGTGGCGTTTGAAATGGGAAGGGCTGCAAATTCTCTCTCTCTTTTAAATAATTTTTATTAGTTTTTGCATATATTTTCCAAACAAAACTTCACATCACATCACCCTCATTTTGGCTATTATAGCCAATCCTGTCTAGTGATTTTCAAATTTGTTATCTGATCTTGCATTTTATTATTGCCGTATTTTCCGGCGTATAAGATGACTGGGCGTATAAGACGACCCCCAACTTTTCCAGTTAAAATATAGAGTTTGGGATATACTCGCCGTATAAAAAATACGACCCGGCATACAGGACGACCCCCGACTTTTGACAAAATTTCCCTGGGTTAAAAAGTAGTCTTATAGGCAGGAAAATACAGTATAATTAATGCTTTTAAACTTTGTCTCCTAATTATTTCCTTCCTAAATCATTTTACAATAATTTATATAGTCCTCCTTACAAAACGTCTTATAAACCTACAAGCGATGTTACATTAATGCAATTGTCTTTCAAATAAGTCATATATTTCTTCCAATCCTTAAGGAAGTCCTGGTCTTTCTGGTTCCGAATTCTCTCAGTCAACTTTGCCAGTTCTGCATACTCCATCAGTTTTATTTGCCACTCCTCCTTCGTTGGTAATTCTTCCTGTTTCCATCATTGGGCTAATAGTACTCTCGCTGCTGTAGTTGCATATAAAAACAAGTTTTTATCCTGTCTATTAATTTCTGTACCTACAATACCAAGTAAAAAATGCTTCTGGTTTTTTCACAAATTTCTATTTCAACATTTTCTTCATCTCATTATATATCATTTCCCAGAAGCATTTTACTTTCTTACCACCACATATGGTAAAAGGTACCTTTTCACATTCTTAACCTCTTCCTGCCTCCTCCTCTCCACTTTTCCAGGATTCCGGAGCCTCCACATCGACGATCAGATAACCCTTATCCAGTACTCCTGGATGAGCCTAATGGTGTTTGCCATGGGATGGAGGTCTTATAAGCATGTCTGTGGGCAGATGCTGTATTTTGCACCTGACTTAATACTGAATGAGTAAGTAAAGGATTCCAGCTTCTCTTCCCTTATTCATGTGCTCTTGCTCTCTTATTCATGTGCATTATTAAGCAATGCCAATTCCAACTACCTGCAGCGGTAGGTAAACCGTAGCAAGTACAAATATAGCAGGAGGTTAAAATAGATGAAGTATTTTAGAAGCCTGGGTGAATAAAATTGTTTCCACCTGTGCCAAAAGAAAATAAGGACCGGATTGCCAGAATGTTAATTGCCAGGAATTGGAAAGGTAATATGGTACCAACAAAAGCAGACTGGCAAAATAAGCTGTGTGAGTATCTGGAACTGGCTAAAATGACAGCGATAATTAGACAACAATCAAACCAAAAACTTTTAAAAAATGAGTGGGAAAGAATATCTGGCAAAACATTGTTCCCAAATCAACCCCTTGATATGCACTGAATAAATTTCACAAAGTAAAAATTCACATAGGTAAGTTATTTCTTGCGTGTAAATGAGATAATCAAGGTAATCAACACAACTGAAAAGAAAATAGGATAGAAGAAGCTGCAATGAGGTGGTGGGAAGTCATAGGTGAAGAAATGTGGGTTTTGTTTGGATTTGTTTTATATTTAATATATATTAAAGTATGGATTGGAATATGTAACTGTCTAAAGAAAGAAAATTAAATAACAAAGATTGAATGTAAAAAAGAAAAGAAATCCCGACCAAGCCTATGAAGAGGCGTGTAGTGGTGATAGGGGATTCCCTGCTGAGGGATTCCCTGCTGAGGGGTACAGAAGCAGTGATCTGTGGGCCTGACAAGATGTCTCGAGAGGTGTGCTGTCTACCCGGGGCCAAGATCAAAGATGTAACAGAACGGCTGCAAGGAATCATAAAACCCACCGACAAATACCCCTTCCTTTTGGTGCATGTGGGAACCAATGACACTGCAAGCCATAGCTTACAGAAGATCAAAAATGATTATGAGGCTCTGGGCAGGAAGTTGAAGCAATTAAATGCACAAATTGTCATCTCTTATGTTAGGGCAAAATTCTGGGTGCGAGAATGCTCAGCCACCCAGCTCATCAGGCAAGGGCCTGTGGTCGTTGCGGAGTATAAAAGGAAGGAGTCCAGCCATGATCCGGAGCAAACAGCAAGGTTTATTATTATTGCGCAGCAGGTTCAATGCCAGACTGAACACCGTGAACAGGGCTGCAAGAACTTTTAAAACTTCCCACCACCATCCCATAATGCACATCGAAAGCATCATACATACATCACTTGTGACAGGGTAAAACGTCAGAAAAGGAGAAGGTGCAAGGGGCATTAGCATACAGGTAAACAGGAGGTAAGCAGGATTAGCATAAGGTAACAATGCAGGTCCCAGGACATTGTTAAGCAAGTACCAGTAAGTATCTGGGAGGGGATCCTTGAGTACCTGGTGGGGAAAAACAATGAGTCCAGGTGTGAGTATTGCCTCTGGCTTCGGAGGGTTGGGAATGGCAGGAGATGGTACTTGAATGGATTATGGATATGCAGAGCACCACCACCCTGGCTACCTGACCTCTCGCTTAAGGGATTATGGCTGTTCCCTGCATCCCTGAGAGCCTTTGGCCAGAGTAGAAAAAGGGGGTTTCATTTAGAAATAAAGATACACGGTATTCATTCATAAAGAAATATGGTTACATAGAGTCTCAGGCAACAGAGAAAGGGTAGGAAAGGGAGCCTTTATTACTCAGGGCTTGATCTTGAGGGGGTTCGTGTTGGTGCGATACTAGAGTGGTGTTGTAGGATCAAATGGGGTCCCCTTGAGGGCATTAGTGCCAATCTTGATTCCCAAATGAAGCCTCGTTTGGGTGCCCCCCCCCTATAAAATTCCCTAACATCTTCTGTCCTCCCAGTTGAACGACATGGCCCAGGGAGAGAGGGGAAAATAGGGGAAGTGAACAACTGGCTTCGCAAATGGTGCAAACAGGAACGGTTTGGAGTCCTAGATCACGGTCTGCAGTTTCTGGAAGATGGACTTCTGGCAAGTGATGGGCTGCACCTCACAAAAGTTGGGAGGAATGTTTTTGCCATGAAACTCAAAAACCTCATCAGGAGGGCTTTAAACTGACTTATGTGGGGGAGGGAGACAGTGGTCCTGAAGGTAGGAGTCTATCAAATGCTGAAGATGATCATCCAAATGTCAAGGACCAAATGGAGCAAGCAGCATGCAGACCTAGTGGTGGGAGGAAAATATCCTTAAATAAGAGACATGGGGGAATGATCAACGGTCTTCAATGTCTGTATACTAATGCACAGAGCATGGGAAATAAACAAGATGAACTTGAGCTCTTGGTACAGCAAACTAAATACGACATAATAGGCATCACTGAAACCTGGTGGGATGAGTCTCATGACTGGAATGTAGTAATAGAGGGATACAATCTATTTAAGAGAAATAGACCAAACAGGAAAGGAGGAGGAGTAGCTTTATATGTCAGGGATGTGTATACCTGTGAAGAGATCCAGGATTTAAAACTTCAAAGCCAAATTGAGAGTATCTGGGTCAAAATTAAGGGAGAGAAAAATAACAATGATCTCATTGTGGGAGTTTACTATAGATCCCCAAGCCAAACTGAGGACACAGATGATGCCTTCCTGGAACAGATGGCCAAGCATTCAAAAGGTTATCTTTTGCCAAGCCTGCACAAGAAGTGACCCATAAAGCTGAATTTTGATAGTAGTAATGGGGGATTTCAACTATCCTGATATTTGTTGGATGTCAAACTCAGCCAAGAGCATAAGGTCGAACAGATTCCTCACTGGCCTTGCAGACAACTTCATTGTCCAGAAAGTGGGAGAAGCAACAAGAGGATCAGCCATTTTAGATCTGGTCCTAACCAATAGTGATGACTTGGTTAGTGGGGTAGAAGTGGCAGGATCATTAGGTGGGAGTGACCGTGCTCTTCTGGAGTTTATTATCCAGCGAAAAGGAGCAACCAAGCATACTAAGACTCAAATTCTAGACTTTAAGAAAGCCGACTTCAGAAAACTTAGGGAAATGCTGGGTGAAATCCCATGGACAGTAATACTAAAAGGGAAGGGAGTTCATGATGGTTGGGAGTTTGTTAAAAGGGAGATATTAAAAGCACAACTTCAGGCAATACCAATGAGACGGAAACATGGAAGGTGCCTAAAGAAGCCAGGGTGGCTATCTAAAGAACTTTTGACTGAGTTAAGATTTAAAAGGGATATGTATAAAAAATGGAAAAGGGGGGAAATCTCCAGAGAGGAATTCAAACATATAGCCAGCACGTGTAGAGACAAAGTCAGAAAAGCTAAAGCACAGAATGAACTCAGGCTCGCCAGAGAGGTTAAAAGCAACAAAAAGGGCTTTTATGGGTATGTCCGTAGCAAAAGGAAGAACAAGGAAACAGTGGGGTCACTTAGAGGAGAAGATGGTGAAATGCAAACAGGGGACAGAGAAAGGGCAGAACTCCTCAATGCCTTCTTTGCCTCAGTCTTCTCCAAAAAAGAAAACAACGCCTGACCTGAAGAATATGGAGCAGATGATTCAGCAGGGGAAACACAGCCCAGAATAAGTAAGGAGGTAGTACAAGATTACTTGGCTAGTTTAGATGTATTCAAGTCTCCAGGGCCAGATGAACTACATCCAAGAGTATTAAAAGAACTGGCAGAGGTGATTTCAGAACCACTGGCAATAATCTTCGAAAATTCCTGGAGAACAGGCGAAGTTCCAGCAGACTGGAGGAGGGCAAATGTTGTCCCTATTTTCAAAAAGGGGGAAAGAGAGGACCCAAACAATTACCGCCCAGTCAGCCTGACATCAATACCAGGAAAGATTCTAGAGCAGATCATTAAGCAAACAGTCTGTGAGCACCTAGAAAGAAACTCTGTGATCACTAAAAGTCAGCATGGGTTTCTGAAAAATAAGTCATGTCAGACTAATCTGATCTCCTTTTTTGACAGAATTACAAGCCTGGTAGATGAAGGGAACGCTGTGGATGTAGCCTATCTTGATTTCAGCAAGGCCTTTGACAAGGTGCCCCATGATATTCTTGTAAAGAAGCTGGTAAAATGCGGGCTAGACAATGCTACCATTCAGTGGATTTCTAACTGGCTGACTGACCGAAGCCAAAGGGTGCTCATCAATGGCTCCTCCTCATCCTGGAGAGTAGTGACTAGTGGGGTGCCACAGGGTTCTGTCTTGGGCCCAGTCTTATTCAACATCTTTATCAATGACTTGGATGATGGGCTTGAGGGCATCCTGAGCAAGTTTGCAGATGACACCAAATTGGGAGGGGTGGCTAACACCCCAGAGGACAGGATCACACTTCAGAATGACCTTAACAGATTAGACAACTGGGCCAAAGCAAACAAGATGAATTTTAACAAGGAAAAATGTAAAGTACTACACTTGGGCAAAAAAAATGAAAGGCACAAATACAGGATGGGAGACGCCTGGCTTGAGAGCAGTACATGTGAAAAGGATCTAGGAGTCTTGGTAGACCACAAACTTGACATGAGTCAGCAGTGTGATGCAGCAGCTAAAAAAGCCAATGCAATTCTGGGCTGCATCAATAGGAGTATAGCATCTAGATCAAGGGAAGTAATAGTACCACTGTATTCTACTCTGGTCAGACCTCACCTGGAGTACTGTGTCCAGTTCTGGGCACCACAGTTCAAGAAGGATACTGACAAGCTGGAACGTGTCCAGAGGAGGGCAACCAAAATGGTCAAAGGCCTGGAAACGATGCCTTATGAGGAACGGCTTAGGGAGCTGGGTATGTTTAGCCTGGAGAAGAGAAGGTTAAGGGGTGATATGATAGCCATGTTCAAATATATAAAAGGATGTCATATAGAGGAGGGAGAAAGGTTGTTTTCTGCTGCTCCAGAGAAGCGGACACGGAGCAACGGATTCAAACTACAAGAAAGAAGATTCCACCTAAACATTAGGAAGAACTTCCTGACAGTAAGAGCTGTTCGGCAGTGGAATTTGCTACCAAGGAGTGTGGTGGAGTCTCCTTCTTTGGAGGTCTTTAAGCAGAGGCTTGACAGCCATCTGTCAGGAATGCTTTGATGGTGTTTCCTGCTTGGCAGGGGGTTGGACTGGATGGCCCTTGTGGTCTCTTCCAACTCTATGATTCTATGAAAAAGAAAAG